>NC_132944.1:13893000-18893000 GCF_034638445.1 Ciconia boyciana | reverse complement strand
GCACCATGGGAACCACCCTGGAAGGAGGTCCATGGGGCTTTGCCGGCCTGTGTTTGGGCAGGGATTTCTCCTCTCCCAGCAGTGTCACAGAATCACAGAATTGTATGGGTTGGAAAAGACCTTTAAGATCATCAAGTCCAACCATAAACCTAACGCTACCAAGTCTACCACTAAACCATGTCCCTAAGAACCTCATCCAAACGTCTTTTAAATACCTCCAGGGATGGCGACTCAACCACTTCCCTGGGCAGCCTGTTCCAATGCTTGACAACCCTTTCAGTGAAGTAAAATTTCCTAATATCCAGTCTAAACCTCCCCTGGCGCAACTTGAGGCCATTTCCTCTTGTCCTATCACTTGTTACCTGGGAGAAGAGACTGACCCCCATCTCTACAACCTCCTTTCAGGCAGTTGTAGAGAGCGATGAGGTCTCCCCTCAGCCTCCTTTTCTCCAGGCTGAACAACCGCAGGTCCCTCAGCCGCTCCCCATCAGCCTTGTGCTCCAGACCCTTCACCAGCTTTGTTGCCCTTCTCTGGACACGCATCGGCCGGCGCCAGGTCGGGGTGCAGCTCCCGGAGCAAAGCGGGTGTGTGGGTGCCCGCAGCCGGGTGCCAGCCCGGGTGTGTTGTGTCGCTCCAGACCGATGTTGGCTCTGGCTCTCCCGGTAAAAGGCTCCCACCTATTGGTTATGCTGCACAACTTCAGCTGGCTGAGAAACTTGCACGTCCATCCCTCCCTCTTTTTGCGGGCAAAGTCGGGTTGGCACCTCATTGGCGTTGTCCTGACCTTTGATGGGGACGTACCACCAAGGATTTAGCTTGGATTTAACCCAGGAAAGATGCAGCCGGGTGGGGGAAATGCTTTGGTCTGCAAATATTAACCTACATTACTGCAAGCCATCCCTGTGGCCATCTGGCCTTACTGTGGCTGTAGGAGACAGCGGGGGGTTGGCAGGAGCTCCAGGGGGGAACGACCAAGGCCTGAGCATCCCCAGGGACGACTTTACCCTTTGGTGTGAGAGGGGGAGCACCCACGTGCAGTGCTGTGGGATGGGTGATGGTGATGCCTAGCTGGTGGCAGAGGACATGGCAATGCTGTGCCTGCAGGGAAAAGCCTGGATTATGCTTGAAAATGAAGTGAGAAGGCAGTGTTTTATAATTAGATATCTTCTTTATGAAGTCTGAAAAACCTTCTACAAAGTTTTTGGTTTAAAGACAGGAAAATAAAATACCCCAAACTGACCCATAGATGAGAACAGCTCGGCTGAAACCTGGCCGGGCATTTGCTCAGGCTCTGCAGGTGCTTGCACAGCTCTTCACCAAGCCCTGCGCAGCCCCTGCTGTGAACCGCCTGGTCCCGGGGAGCAGGCAGCCGCTGCCGGGCTGTGTGACCGGGCACTGGGAGGCTGGGGTCGGTGTGATGGGACTGGGGTCCCTGTGATGGGGCCGGTGTCCTGGCGAGACTGGTCTCGCCTCTGTGGCAGGCTGGGGCTTGATGCTAATCCATCTTCCTGGGGGCACAGCCCTCCATCTCCAGCCGCTCAGGCCAGCCATCATATTTATTTGTATTCTTATCATTTTTGATGTGCTGCAGGAAAAAAAGAGAGAGTGAAAATGAATGATGAGGTTGGTGGCACAGTGCAAATTTGCAGTGTGGCAAAACTTGCAGCTTGGCTCGATGTGGGGGATAACAGCACTGGCCCACATCTTCTGCAGACGGGTAGGTGAGATGTAGCTCAGGAGGTCCTATGAAGAGGATGGGAGCCTCCAGAGCTGGTGGCAGGGGAGGGCCACATACCTCTTCAAAGGGGCTCTTGTTCTTCAGCCCTTTCGCTCCCAAGAAGACCCAGTTGTCCCGGAAGCCCAGCTTGCTCACATGGCTGCTCCCCAGCTCCATGAAATATGCCTGTACTTTGTCGTTCATCCTGAAAGAGGGTAAGAAGGTGTTAGTGGGGTGCCAGGTGGGTGTCACCTCCTGTCTCCTCTCTGCTGCTGGCAGCAGCGCCTCCAGCTCCCCCCAGCTGCTGGTTTTTGGGGAGCCAGGCATCACTCCCAGAGCCAAACTCACTTTGTGGCAGGGTCATCGTAGCTGGCTGTCAGCACGATGGTGCCGTGCTGGATCTCTTGGAGGAAGGTATCCAGTCTGTTAATGTCTGGGAGAGAAGAGCATTAGGGAAAGAAAAAGGGATTTAGCAGCTGCATGGGAACCTCCTCTGGGTTGGTGGGAAGTATCCTGGCTGTGCTGGTGCCAGCCAGGATTTGGGGGCAGGGGCCTGGGGAAGGACGGGCTCCCAGATGCTGCATTCTCCATCTTGTGTTCCCACCTGGGCTCTCCTGCAGTGCCCGGGGCT
Organism: Ciconia boyciana; assembly: GCF_034638445.1. NCBI lineage: Eukaryota > Metazoa > Chordata > Aves > Ciconiiformes > Ciconiidae > Ciconia > Ciconia boyciana. Next base: position 18,890,651 of record NC_132944.1, on the reverse strand, counting down.
GGCACTCTGCTCCTGCCGGCACAACTGCAGGGGGCAATTCGTGTCTAAAGTTTGCTCACTAACTGTGAAATCTTGTTATGTGAATTTACTTCCCAACACCAGAAACGAGCCTGCTCGGCCACAGAGCTGCCTGCCCTGCAATCTTGCCTTCGACTGTGTTGCAGGAATAATTCTTCATCCTGCATCCATGGGATGCTCGAGTCCAACGCCCCATCTAGTGGCACAGGAACCGACTGCTGTCTCCTTCCCGGTGCCTCTCCCACCGTGCGTCTTGCTCACAAACTTAGATGGAAATCTAATAATATTGGTGTTTCTCCTTAAAACTTCAGAGTTACCAAGAACAGGTTGCAAAACCAAACAGCAGAAAGGGTGATTGATTCCTGGGGAAGGCTCAAACAGCAAAGGGTAAATCAAAAGCACTATAGGGGTGGTTTTAGCATGTGATTTTTGAGGACTTCTGCCAAAACTCTGGAGAGTTTGGTAACAGTTTTGCAACAACGGTGGGATTTGCAGCATCCCGCAAGTCAGTGCCAGCCGGGCTGTGAGCAGGTGCTGCCCTGGCTCAGGGCATCTTCTTGTTAGGAAGATTGTTTGAAGTGTCCCTGCAGGTGCAGGGACGTGGCCTTTGCTGCCACCAGGCTCCACTGCCCGTGCCCTGAGCTCCTCATTTACCCTCCTGCAAAAGGCAGGGGAACAAGCTGCTGCTCGGCCACCACCAGCATTCAAAAACTGAGTTGAAAGCTGCAAAATCTCAGGATTAGTGTAACTACCTGAGCTCAGAAAGTAGCCTTTCTCAGGTCTTGAGTGCCCTGGTTTATTCAGTTTAGTGGAATTATGTTTTTCAGGCTATTACATGCACGTAAAAGAAGCGAGAAGCCAATCTGGATGCGAATGCATTATGAGGACTCCAGGCTCAATGGCCTCAGGGAAAGCTGAGCTTCTACTGCCCGAGCTGGCAATCCTGGTCAAAGTCCACTAGACTTTATCATTAAATACACAACAGAGGAGCAGCCTAAAAAGCTGGCAGCCAGCAGTGCTGGTGGGAACCACCAGGCAGCAAAGCAACCGCGCTTACCTCCGGAGTACATGTCGAATGTGTCCACTTTGAGGAGCTGCCCGCTTGTTCCTGGAAGGTTAAAATTCAAAACAGAGCACAGTGAGTTTGCACTGGGGTGGCTCTAGGCTTTGCCTGGCCACCAGGTTGGGGTTCCTGCTGCTGCAGAATGCTTTGCTCTTCCCTCAGTGTGTCATATTTGCTGTGATGGCAAATGCGTTGCTCTGTGGAGTTCATGGAGCCGATCGTGCACCCAGGTGGGTTTGTTCCCATCTCCCTGGCAGCGCTTGCAACCATAACTGTGGCTGTGCACCCCATGCAACACCGGACTGATGCCCTTTTGGGTTAGCTGCGGTGTCTGGGATGGGGTTCCTGGTGGCCTGTGTCCTCCCAGGGGAGGAAGGGACCCTGGCCGTGGGGAGATGGTTAATGCCCACCCAACTCACCATTCACCAGTGCAATGTTCAGGCCTCTGCCAATGTTGTTTTTCACACTGCTCATGAGGCTGGAAAGGAAAGCAGAGAGCATCAGTCAGTGCAGGGATGCCCTGGAGAGGCCAGTGCCAGTGAAACAGCATGATGGGGCAACGTGTGGCTGCAGACAGCAAAATGCCCCCAGAAGCAGTAGCAAAGAAAACGATTTCCAAATTTTTTTAACGACAAATGCACTGTGATGGCCATCAGTGTGCTCAGCAGAGGCCAAACTCGCCCTATTCAAGCCCAAGGCCAGCTGTGGCTGCCCCATGTCCCCTGTGTGCTGCTTACACCATGTCATCAAAGCAGATGGAGGGTCCCACCACGTTTGCAGCGCCGCTGATGATCTTGAAGGCGAAATGGTTCTGGGGGCAGCTCTTCTGGTTCCCACACTTGTGCCGGGGCAGCTGCTCACCTGCGAGGGAGGAGTGGAGCTGCAAGCCATGGTGTTGGCCCCACGGGGCGACACCGGCCGCATCCCCGAGGGGCTGAGCAGGGCTGGCACTGGGGCACAGTGGCCCACTAAGGGGGCAATGCCTGGATCAGCTTCTTGCATGAAGGAGGCTTGTCCTGGGACTGGGACCAGCTTCTTGTTCGAGGTTTATGGTGCCGAGGCTTGGGGTGGGGTGGGACGAGCTGGCTGGGGTGCCGGGTGCTGCTCTGGATGTGAGCAGCGGGACGGCATGGCTGGTGCCATGGGAATTGCAGAGGGGTGTGTGCTGGGGAGCCTTCAGAGCTGGCGCTTGTTCAAGGCCAGCCTCTTGCGGCTTTTCTGCCAGGAGTTTCCCCATTCTTGGCCAGGGTAGGGACCTGAGCCACGCTGCCCGGACGGGGCCCATGACCTGCTTCCTGCTGTAGCCTGTGGCCTGGGGGTGTTTCTGCTGGGGCAGGGGGATCATGTGAAGGTTCATGTGCTTGCAGAGCCCTCCAAAGACATTGCTGCTGTGTGCAATAACAAAATTCCTCTGTGTTTGGGAGGGTGGGATTTTGCCTTGGGAAAGGAGCTCTCAAGGGCAGCTATTGTGCTTCCACCATCCCCCTTGGCCCCGGAGCGGTGTTGTGTGATGGAGGTGAACTTGAGAGCGATACTCACTTCTGGGCTTGTTGGTGACACCTGCAGGTACCAAGCAGGAAGGTTAGACACCCCAGAGAGCTGCTGGCTCTTCCCCAAGCCAGGAGCAGCCGTTCAGGCACCGGCTCTCCAAAACTGCTCCCTGTGGCTGCGAGCACCACTGGAGCCACCCGCCCCGGTGCAGCTTCCCACCATGCTGTCCCCTCCCTGCCCTGATGAGCAGATGGCTGGTGGCTATAGCCTTGGCCAGGGACTGCGAGTGCAAATGTTCAGGGCAACTATAAGCAGCTCTGGGGTCTGGCTTACAATGGGGCCACCCGTACCCTCCCTCCGGACCCGGCTGGAGCCCTGCCAGTGCCTCACCGAGCCAGCTCCGCAGGCTGATAGCTTTCCATCTGTGATCGAAGTACATCTGCACAATGAACCAGGTGCCCAGCAGCGTGATGAACAGTGCCACATACCGGATCATGCCTGGGAGGGGTGGGAGAGGAGCCGGGTGAGAGCAGCAGCAGCGTGGGTCGGGGACCGGAGCATCCTTCTGGCTGCTTGGGGACTTGGTCCGCGTGTCCAGGACCAAGGCACAGAGTGACAGCCAGCGCTTGTGTGGCATGGGAAGGCAGCTAACACTCCTTCCTTCATCCTCTAAAAAGACTCTGATCTCTTAATTAATAGCTCTAGAGCATGTGGCGATGCTCAGATAGGCATTACCCTTCTACTGGGAGACACTATTCATATTTCTCTCTGCATTAAAGTAAATCTGGTAATTAGTCAGAAAGCTATGTAAATCCAAATATTTCTTACGTTCCCAGTGCTGGGAAGGCTGCTATCCCCCAATTAGTCACTAGCTACAGCCAAGCAGCTGCTAATACAAATGTGATTGGCATTTGGCTTTAAAGCAGCGCTCACCGGAGCAAAACGTTCCAGTCCTGCATGGAAAGAGAGTAGAAAAATATACTTATATTGCAGCTGAATGGCTCTTATGGAACCAGGAATGTCTCAATAGCCATCTCTTCCCAGCCGCAGAGGGTTTCACTGGGAAAAATACAACAGGCTGAAATCTGCACAAATCTTTTAAAAACCTGATGCTTATACAAAGGCTTATGCAAAGGCCCTGGCAGGGGAATGTCAGGGTAGCTGGGCTTGGAAGGGTACATGTAAATGATAAGGAGGCATAAAGAACTGTAGAATAATGCATGGAGAAGGGTAAATCTCTGTCTCCGTCCTTACCTGTCACCCGCATGGTGGTGGGGAGAGGAAGCACAACCGAGGAGGTGGTCAGTGGTCACGAGTCACCCTGAGGAAAAGAATGAAATGCCATAAAGCATACGTGTAACCCACCAAACCCAGGCAGATATTAGATGAAAAAATAATTGCTATGTTTAGGCATATTTGCAATAACTAAGAGGTCACCGAAGATGCATAAATTCCTGTCAGGCACGCGTACGCGATCCCACCCCAATGTTGAAGTCCTGGCTCCCATACGTTGGAGCGGGCTGCACTGGTTGAAGTTGCTTTATTTTTCAGCCTCTGAACTCTTCACTGTGACTGTCTGCTGCCCTGTGCGCTCCTGTTTCATGTCCTTTTCTCACTAACAGATCACGCTTTTCTGTTGTGATGAGCGCAAGGAGCACATTTTCAGTCACCGCTTTGCTGCATTTCCTTCTGATTTCCTTCTGGGATTATGCAAAGCAGGTTTCAAATATTAGGGGCTGCAAAATGCTGTCTGAGGACAAGCTGCGATTTGGCCTTGCCCAGTAAGAGGAATCTGCGGGAACAAGCTCGTCCTTAAAACCAGAAAGGGAAGGGAAGAAGCGCAGTGCTGCTGAGCTGGGCAGAGCAGCCAGGTTTGGCAACACCTGACTTAAGAACAGAAACGTCTCTGCTTGTCCAAATCCTGCGGCGTCCTTACCCACACAAATGGGGAGTGGTTGTAATGTAGCATGTAAACTAATTTCTACCGAGCGAGTCTGCTGCCATCCGTCCGCCCCGCTCCTTCCTGCTGCCAGCCCTGACGGGTGGGATGGGCACCGGGCTCCCGGGGGCTGGGGACCCGCTCCTACCTTAGACATTCAGGGATGCAGCCTGGTGAACGTCCGTCCTGGAAACCAGCGCAGAGTCCTAAGGCAAATTGTCACCTGAGCGATGTGTGGTCAGAGTTAAAGCCTAATGTTGACGTGTGGCCTAATGGTAACTAAAGCAGCCCTTTAGTGGGCTTGACATAGAAAATTTGTAAGAGCTACGCTGAGAGTTGCTTCTCCTGTTTGAAGGGTAAATAACGAGCAACGGGTTGTAGCAGGGCTGGGCTGAAAGTTCATTTCAGGCGCCTGCGTCATGAGGAAGGAGAGAAGATCTTTACCTCCTGCCCAGCCCTGCTCTGGGTCCCCTCCCAGGGCTTGAGTTCCGGGAAGGTGCCCGTGGCCACGTGGTTGACCATGGCGTGGTGCAGCGTCATCCCTTGGCCCCCTGGGTGGGGTGGACCTGGCATCCCCCCTCAGCGCCATGGTGAGATGCTCCCCCTCGGCTTCCCCTGCACCCTGGGGCAGGTGCCAGCATCGCCGTGTAGGGCTTTTAGGCAGCCTGAAAAATAAGGAGAAAACAGATCTGCCCTGCAGGAGGAAAGCTGCTGCTTCCCTGCTTGGCTCGCGACCCCGGAGAGAGTTTGCAGCAGGCCTGGGTGGCCGGTGCCTGGGTGGCCAGTGCCTGGGTGGCCAGTGCCTGGCCGGAGCGGCAGCCCCGCAGGGATGTTTCAGGTGTCCGAAGCCGCAGCCCAGCACGGCTCCCCAGGAGGCACCTCCACTGCGCCCGCGTCTGCCGTGAGGCTGTGGCAAGGAGGAGCTGCCGAAGCTGCTCCGGCGGGAGCTAGCGGCTTCCCAAGGGAGAGTGGCCTCACGGCTTATCTGCATTTTAAAGGAAGCCTTGGAGAGTATTTGTGTACCCTGGCATATTGCGGCAGTGTGTTTTTGATAGGGTATCAGCTAAGCACACTTGCTTCCTAGCAGCATCTCGCTTCTCTCTGTAGCTATACCCCGCAGAGGAAGGTGGCCATCTGCGGGAATCTGCAGGAGGTGGCTCAGGGGTCCGCAGCGCCCGCAGCCCTTCCCCCACGGCCCCTTGTCCTGGCCCATCCCAGCCCCTCGGCACGGTGGCCCTGAAATGGGTTTTAACCTCGTGTCGGAGCTGGCACGAACAAGCCCGTTTCACTGAGCTGGTGGAAGAGCCACAGACCTGAAAACGGACAGCTTAAAGGTATTGGAGGACAAATGCTGCCCGTGGCTGGATCTGACGGGACAGCACACGGCTCTTGCCTTTTGCTCCTTCCAGCATGAAGTTTTGCTTTTTAAACATAGGGAGCCTCTCCCACGCCTGGCTCCCCAGCCCAGTGCCTGATGAGGTGACGGGTGTGATGGGAGCAGGAGAGCAGTCCTTAGAATTCCCCTTAGCAAGTCGCAAAGTCTTCAAAATTGGTATTGACTTGGTTTTGGAGCCTGTTGAATTCCCCTCCAAAGGCCACGAGCAGACCCTGGAGCTGGTGAGGATTTGGACGCAGTGAGCAGAGCAAAAATCCCCTGGGTTTGCAAAACCGTCCCCATTTGGTCCCCACCTCTGCAGGGGACACCGGCCTCACCAGAACCCATTGCACAGTGCTCTCCTTTGCCATATTTGTGTTTTTTCTATGCACATATTGATTTTGTTGCAGAGGAAAAGAAATAGAAAAATAAACCAATAAACACTACCGCTTTAGGGAAGTCACGTATTTATTTGGGCTATTTATCTTCAGCTTAATCTCAGGTAAATTTTATTGGGCGAAGTCCCTCGGTGCTGAAATTCCTGGCACCTGATTGCATTACAAGAGGGTAGCCCTGTCCTGGGATTTCTATTATATTCTCTTTTAATTGTTTGGATTGATTTTTTTTTTTTTTTTGCTAACACTGTGCTGGGAAAAAAGACTGCTGTACTCTGGCATCTGCCAGAGAGCGAACTGTGGGAGCGGGAGAAAGGAAGGAACCGTGGTGGGTGATAACCAGTTATTTGTCTAATAACCTGAAACTTATTCGCTTAAAAACCAGTCCAGGAACAGAAAGGTTCTCGGATAAATATCGCTGAAGAGCTCTGTGGTGTTGTAAAGCAAAGGCTCCACGCTGAGCCTGCTCAGGGCTGCAGTGCTGCCCGGCACTTACTGCTGCCAAGAAGAAATCGGGGCAGATCCCTGCCCTCGCAGGGAGGTTTTCCAGGATGGGGCAGGGGAATGTTCCGGTTTCCTCCCAGCCCCAGAGGAAAACTTCACTTCTCTTCCCCAGAAACTTCTGGCGTTGTTGGTTTCGGATTTATTTGGCTGCTTTTGAGCCCCACAGGTCCCTCCCTCCCCCAGCAGGTCCCTGGCCACGAATGAGACATCATTTTGGTGGAGGGTAGGGATGTGGCTCCACATCCCTGGTGACCTGACACAGTTACCAGGTGTCACCCATGCCCACGCCCAGCGAGTCAGCCCTCCAAAAGTCAGGGTTTTCCTGCAAAACTAAATGCAGGGGCACAGAAGGGGCCTGGTGCGGGGTGGGTGCACGTCCACTGTGTATCCAGGGCTGGTCCCACCACAGGAGAATGGAGGATGCTACAATGCCATTTTTAGTCTCAAAAGGAGTCAATCTGACTGAGCTTTGCTGAGTTACTCAACGGGAGAGCACTGTTTGCCAGAGGGCTTATAAATTCCTCAGCTCATAAAAATGCTTGGCCAGCTGCTGCTCCCGCCAAATGGCTGGAGCGGCCGTCTTGTGGCCAAAGTGCCCCCAGCACAAGCCAATAGTTAAGCGGGTGAGGCCCTGATCCTGAAGCAGAAGCCAAACAGGATGCATGCGGTGGGGAGCAGGGGCACGGGGCTGGGTCCAGCCACGGTGGCCGAGCCCCGTCTGGGTGCAGGACTGCAGCCGAGGTGGGACGTGACACCTGGAGGTGCCGCCGGGGAAGCCGGGCCGTGGGGCCGGTGCGAAGGGCGCGGGCGGGTTTCGGTGCCTGCCGCAGGTGCATCCCTGCCCGCCGCGTGCTATGGGGCGGGCACGGCCCCATCCTGCACTCGGCTGCCTGTGGCTGCCAGACGAGCATCACCCATCCGTGGCTGCTACCGATTCAGTCTCTTGTTCTTTTATTTATCATTGGCGGCGGCTTGTCCGGTTCTCTGAACATGTCACGGAGCCCAAAGCTAAATCACTATGAGCTCGCCTCTCCGGTGAGGTTTCCCCAAGCAGTGAATCAAGAGCTGTGGCAGCGGTGAGAGATGGAGGGGAGCGATCGCACCCCCTCCAGCGTGGGAAAGGCGGCCGGCAGCTCGGCGGGCATCCCCGTGCCGCGGATTGTAGGTTGTACCAAAGCGGCCCGTGCCAAAACCCCAGGGCAACAGGAGGGACACAAGCGTTGGTGCTCAGGGCTGGCAGCAAGCTGTTCGCTGGGAAGAGGCGCTTCTTGGGGCTGAAAGCACAGGGTAAGCGTGGGCCCTGAGGCAGTCCCTCCACCGGGCAGCCGCGGCCAAGGGCTCTGGTTTTTAGTAATTGCACGTATGGGAGGACCTGAAATGCGTTTTTGGCAGCTAGCAAAGCCCTGGGTGCCAGCACCCCAAGGGGTCCCAGTCAGCGTCTGGGAGGCGTCCTGGCAGTCAGGGTTGTGCGCCGGAGCCTTGCACAGTGAACACCCTGCAGATTTCATCCAGAGCCATGATGGATAAAGGGGTTTTACCTGGACCACACATCACAACAGCCGATTCTACCACAGATTCTGTAATGGGTGGAAATGCGGATTTAACCCTTGCCGTTAACACAGGTAATTCATTAATTCTGCCTAGGAAACCAGCAGAGCTGCACCCTGCAGAAAGGATATACCAGTACGTGGGCTTTCCCCTTCACCTCCACGCTACGAGAAGGAGGAACAACTAAAACCTTCCCTGCGCAACCCTCTAACCTGCCAGCAAGTCACAAGAAAAGTGCTGCAGAAAGGCATTACTTCAGTCACGCTCTGGAAACCCCATTTGGTGAGGCGGCTGGGGAGGGGGCAAGCCTACGCACCGCTCAGCATCCCGGGCACGCTGTCCCTCTCCGCAGGCAGCGTGGGTGCCGGGGCGCCCTGGGGAGCTGGGGCACCATGTGCACGGCAGCGTGGGGTGCGGCTGCCCAGCCCGGCCCTCCGTGACTCACAGCACCTCCCCGAGCCTTATCTCAGTGCCTGGCACCCGGCGTGCCGCCCCACGGGGCACAGCGGCTGGCTGCGGTTGGGAGCAGTGGTCCCGCAGGAGGGGAAAAAAAAAAGTCGTTCCTGTGGCTGCAAGCTCATGTGTTTCCTTTGGAGGTTTTTTCTCCACTTTGGCACTCGCTTTCTTGCTGCGTCAGAAGAGGAAAACCTCTCCCAGGGTGGGCACCAGCCTGACCCTCTGCACTTGCACTGGCCCAGCACGTCGGGCAGCGGGGCTGGCGGAGGGTGCTGCAATGGGAGCAGTGGGCACGAAGCCAGGACTAGTGTTCCCCAGCGTGGGATAAATCCAGAATAACCCGATCTGGCAGGTTTTCCCCCTGGCTGCGCTGGCCCCGAGCGCCGCTTCACTGCTTCTCGTTTGCGGGAGGCTGGAGGTTCCTTTTTCAAATAAGCATTTATTTATCCAGCAACAGTCCTGAACTCCAAAGGAGTCCTGAGTTAACTGTAGGTATAGATTTAGGTCTTTTTCTTTTTAATCATTTATTGTTATTATTATGTTTCTGAAGGAAAAAAATCACTCCTTGGAGACTCCAGCTCCACAGTTAGCACTAGAGGCCCTATACATTTTCCAAAGCTGAAGCTCATTTACTTGGCAGCTGAGAACAAAAGCCTTCCCATTCTTTTTTCCTTTTTATTTTCCATTCCCATCACTTAGGAAAACCAAGCAGCTTCTCTTGGAGCTTTTAAAGCAATTTTCATCCAAGGGCCAGCGGAGGAGACACAGGGCTGGCAGTGGCAGCACTGCCTTCGGGACTGCAGCTTGCGGGGGGCTGGAGCGGAGCCCCTGCGGGACCGACACCGCTCCCTGGTAATTAGTTTAACACCTGAGGGTGTCCTCTGCAGAAAACTGTGCACTGAGCTTTGCTTTTCCTCTCCCCGGCGCTGGTCCCCAGTGCTGGGCAAGGGGTGCAGGATGCAGCCAGGGTGCTCGGCTGTGCACCGGAGGAAAGCACAGCCTCTACACCGAAACCTTCCAGACAGGGAGCAGAAAAGCAAACACAAGCCTGGGCTTTGCATTGGGATAATTATTGCCCTCGGAAGGAAATTTTAGCTGCGGTGAGAGTCTGGGCTTAAACAGCACAGTCTAAATCAGAAACCTCCTCCCTCTCCGGGGAAATATCCTTCCTATTGGTTTGTTTAGCTGCTGGCAATAACTGGCTCGGCTCAATAACGAAGCGCCCCGAGCCCCAGCGTGCCGCGGCACGCGTTTCTGCTCCGTCCCCCGGTTCCCACCTGCGCGGGAGCTGGCCCACGGCACGGGGCTTGTAGCACACTGGGGGATGCCTGTTTCATGACAAATTTCTCCTCCTGCTTCAAGGGACCTGAGGCCTCCCTGGTCCTCTATGGAGTTGGAGATGTTGCTGCTGCTTGCAGAGGAAACAAGCAAAAAACATCAGCGCAGGCAGGGGCCTCGTCATCCCAATGAAGAAACCGTGCGTGAAATGCTTCTGCTCTCTGCTACTGCACATTTCATCCAAGATGACTCCCTGAAACCACAGGAGAGGATGGGGAGCTGTGCGCTTTTCTCGTGGGACGCGGCTGCGGCACAGCTCAAGCGCTGGTGCTGGCGCGGGGATCCCTCATGTCCTGTCCCCGTGCCCTGCGGTAGCCCAGGCTTTGCCCATCCACTATGGCACACGGCAGAAAGGCGCTTTTAAATCACACATAACATTAGTGAATACATCAAGTGCTGGGAACAGGGCATCAGCTTGGTCTCGACTCAGCAAATAATTAACTTGTGCAGTGCAATGGAATTACATCAGTCTCATCTGCAGGCTCCCCCTGGGAGGCTTCTGCATGATCGGAGAAAGAGAAATTAAGAAAAAAATAATAGATGTGATATCAAAAAGCTGCCAGGCTGGGGAATGAATAATCTGTGGTGCAAAGTCACTGTGATGAGCACCATGGTAGGATCAGCAGGAGCAAGCTGGCGGGCGAGGAGCTGCTCTCCTCCTCCTCCTCCTCCTCCTCCTCCTCCCTCCTTGTGCCAGCGCTGGCTGCATGGGCCCCATGTGGGACCTCAGCGGGTGGCGGGGAGCGTGGGGTGCTGGTGGCTCCTCCAAAAAGTCCCGGTAGCTGTGGGACTGTCCCTCTGAGGAGCTGTGTCCTACGAGAGCTCAGCACTAGGGGGGGGCTCCCCCTGAAGATCCCTTGTCCGCAGGGCTCTGCAGTGCCTGCAGGGACACACCGCTTTGCAGGGTGCTTGCTGGGCTAAATTAATCACAAATTCTGCTGCTCTTAGGGAAGGTTTGGCCGCTGCCGCTTTGCAAACTTTGTCCTGAAAAGCACTGTGGCTGTATGGTTTCAGATTGCTCGTGCCGCGCTAAGCCACGTACCGCAGATGTTAAACGTAGCGCCTTTGAAAGGAAACAGTCTCTTACTTCTCTCTTTATCTAGTGTTAACCACCACCTGCATTTCCTGCACGCCAGCTGCGAGAGGGCGAGGGTTGCTCCCACAGTCCGCACCTCCCTGCCTGCGCCGCTGCGGGGGATTATTCACCCCCCAATGAACCATCCTGCTCTGGTGCTCACCTCTCCTCTCCCACTTTTGCACAGGGTAGTAAACAGCAGCATTTCCTTGACTGACGAGTGAATCATGCCAGCAAACTGACAACCCATCCCATGGGTTTCACCAGCGTCCCGGTGACTGAGCACAGCTCGAGCATCCAGCTGAAACGCCGGCGGGGTTACCTTGTGCCGGATGGGCTGGAAGAAGAAATGTGTGAAGGACAAAGCTTGAGAGGAGGGATGATATCACGATATTGGACAAAAAGGTGAAAATACTGTTTCACAAGAGGAGAAGGGTGGTTGGTTGGCAAGGGGGATTGGTGTGCCGCGTCTCTCGCCCGGCAGCACGGCGGTGCCGGCTATTGGGGGTGCTGTTGTGTAGCGCATCCGCTGCGCCCGCTGCAGCGCTGGCAGCACAGCCCACTGGTGCCGGCTTTGCTGCTAGGAGAGAAAAATAAATAAGGGAAATCATAACTGCTTTTACCGTTAAAAGAGAAATTAGCTTGTGCAATGCTAAGCCCCCGGTCTTCAGGCCCAGTGCAGCCAATCTGTTTTTATTGTTTTGCAGGACTCCTCTGCAACCAAACGATGACAAATACCAGGAATTAGCGGAGTGTAATTACTCCGTATTAGCTGGATTCACAGTATAGACACAGATCATAAACAGCCATTGATTATTCCTAATTTTACATTTTTAGCATTCTGAATTGCAGCAATTATGCCTCTCCGAGGGAATTAGCTTCTCTTTCAACGCCTCAGGTCCCCAGTCACTGGCCTTCCTTTAACATACTTTTTCACTGCTGCAAAAGAGGACATTTAACATAAAACCCTCCATAGTTCTACCAAAAAATGCCCCCCCCCCCGCCCCGCAGTGCCCAAATCCCTCTGGCTCTGCAGCCCAAATGTTGCTCCTTTTGCTGCCAGCTGCCTCAAAACACAGCTAGGTGCCCGGTGTGGTCTGTAACCACTGGGCCACAGCTTAATTTCACCCAGCTTCGTTGCAGAGGCAATTAGCAGCCCCGGCTCGCGGTGCGGGTGTCGCAGGGATGCCCGAGGGAAGGGGCCTGGGCAGCACCAAAGCTCGCTGTCCATCTCCTGTTGCTGCCTGGTGCCATGCAAGCAGCGCTCGTGTTTTAAGCATCGTCTCTTTTTTGAAACATGGTTGCAGGCCAGGACATGATTTCCAAATGCTAATTTGCGCCTCCAGTGAAATCGTGCTGGGGGCCTCAGTCTCCAGCCCGGTAACGACTGTGCTCTCCCCGGACAAGATTGGTGAGAGACGCTGGCAGACCTCAGTATTTTCTTGTTACAGAGTACAAGCAGTATTAAAAAATGAAAGTAGAGATAAATTATTAATATTTGCACGGGAAATTTCTAACCCTATTAGTATCATATCATTAAATTTGTTTCTTATGCACAGGCAGTGATTTCATTACAAAGCGTAGCAGAGCATAATGCCAGCTCTACAGCACTGATTCGGTCAATTAATGATGAGAGGGGGAAAGATGCCGTTGTTTACCGATGGCAGAGCCTTTGGGACTTTCATTGTATTTTGCCCCTGGTAAATACCGAGGGATGGCGGGTGACCACCACCGGCCACGTGCTGCGCTCAGAGGTGCTCTGGGGCATTAGGCTGTGTGCCTGTGGCTGTGGGAGAGGAGGAGGAGTGGACGGGCTCGCTGTCTCCCCACCACATGCCACGGGCTCCTGAGTTATTGCAGACACTTTGATCTAACCCACACAGCAATTCTGGCACTTTTATCTATTTTGACATGATTTGCCCACCCTGGGCTGTGGCAGTGCAAAGGGATGAGGGTCCGAGAAGCGGTGGTCTGAACCACTTCCCGCTGCCAGCACTGAGCAGAGAGTTATTTATTCCAGGCAGTGGCTGTGGCCACCGAGCAGCAGCAGCAGCAGAAGTTTTTTATTACACCCATTCCTAGGACACTGAAGAAGGATTATGCGTGCTTCCACCACGCCAGCTTTTTATTAGATTGCAGGCAGGGGTTAAACTGATCCTTGTCAGCACAAATATAATGCCCAGGGTGACGGGAGCAGCATAAATTGAGGACAAGAGGTGGCTGCTTTTACCGCTGCTCTCAAGAATGCTCTGCTGTTTTACTGCATCATTCGCTTTTTAATTGGGACATTTCCCGCTGGCCAGGGGATGTCTTTCCTTTTTTGCCAATGAGGTGCAATAAATAAATGGGCTAAGACACAGGCTCTGAGGGGAGGTGAAGTGCAGAGGGCAGAGCAGCGGCTGCACCAAAGCCCTTTGAATCTCCCTGGTTAGCCACGATGGCTCCAGTTTTGGTACAGCTGCCCCGAGCTGGGGACACAGGGGCTGTCCCGCGGTGGCGAGGGGTCTGCGGTAGTACAAATCACACAAGTGCTTTTGTCTATTTGTCACCTGCATTTTTCCCAGAGTACTCACGTGCTAGCAGGAGGCAGCGATCCTTAGTGCTGGGTCGGGGGGGCGAGTTTATTTGTGGCTGGTTCTGATATGTCTGTGTCACTGAAAAGCAATATTTGAAGTAGCATATGGTAATCCTGCATGCCAGGCTGGCCAGATTTGCTTATCAGTTATGGCAGAGCAGGACTATGGGGATGCATCATCTGAACGCTCCAAAACTGCTGCTATTTGCTGTAATTAGGCGGAGTGAGCCATTACAGGCTGCCCTGCGAGGGGAACAGCCGCGGGAAGCACGGTGACATCGAGCCTGTGAGCCTGCAGGTGAGCCCCGAGACGCGGCTGTGAGCCCCGAGACGCGGCTCGGGGCAGGCTGGACACTGTCTGAGCCCTCGGCTGCTCTCCTGGCCCTGCAGGAAACCTCGCTGGGGTGACGTGGAGGACCCCAGCACGCTGACCGGCTGTCGGAGGGGGCTTTGGGGAGGGCATTTGCTCCTTTATGCCTCTCCCAGGAAAAGCTTGTGCGGGCCAGGTCTGGTGTATGTGACAGGGCTGTGCAGGGGCTGCTGGCACCTGGTACTGGCAGCAGTGGCAGCAAATTGCAGTAAAATATATCCCAGTTATTGACAGATGTGTCTTTTCTGATTTGGTGGCTGATGTAGAGAGAATCCCTTAGAGCCATTCTTGCAGGGCTCCTCTTTGGGGGCGAGCACTGCATCCTCATGAGTTTTGCGTAAGCAGCCCTCGCTGGTCTGAACTCCCCCTTGCTACAAAGATTAGGTGGGGGATCTGGTTTCCAGCTACACCACCATTAAAAAGACAACATGTATACACTTCTTGCAGATGCTCGCAATACGCTTTTGAAGGACTGAAAGAAAACCAGGGAAGCCTTCCAAGATGCGGCTCCCAGGTGCCGGTATAGCTCTTTGGGGCCACGGTGCCAACAGATCATCAATAGCCACCTTGCTCAGATGAGTAAAGAAGGGAGGGCAAGCAGGTAAACCCACCGGCCATAGGCGGAAGGTAGCTTGGAGCAATATAACAGCCCTCTCGCCTTCGGGAGCTGTTGCACAGACTTTGGATTTGCAGTCGGAGCCGAAGTGCGTTGACGCTGGTCTCTCTGAATCTGGTTTATGCTAAAGCAGCAGCCTTAAAGCCTGTGGCTGCCAGTCTGGGTCACGTGCAGCCCCCAAACCCGGCATGCCGCGGGGGTCTGGCGCACGGCCACCCTGGCTTGGGACTGCAAGGCAGCTGGGGGGTCAATAAGGTACTCATTCAGCTGTCCTGTTATTTTTATTTGCCTACAGTAGTAGCTGATTAATTAGAAACCTTCCACCCCACTCCCCCAACCTCCCTGTGCTTGCAGCAGAGGAAATCCTGCCTTTGTGCTGCTAATGGACCTCACCGATCCGTAAACCATTACGGTGCAGACAAAATGTATCTTTAAAAAGTGCAATAGAAATTAAAACTCTCCACTGAGAACAAAGCCAGTGGGGCTTTTTGCATCTACTGTTTTTATTGTATTCTGTAACATTTGTAAAGGAGATCACTTTTATCGAGAGCGCCTATCTTTTCTCCCAAGCTGTAATTCCTAGACTTCTTAAAGAAGATTTCTGCTCACAAAGGAAATAAAAGATAGAAATATGATGCTCTCTGACATTTGAACATGCTACTGAGAATCTGAATTAAAAGGAACAAACTCAGAAAGTATCATTTATACAGCAATCAACTTCAAAAAGTCACCATCTGCTAAGAGTTACCACCTGGTGTAACTGTGTCTTTATTGCTAGGCAGAGACTAGGAAATAACTCCGGAACTCTCCTGCACCTGCTGGGTTTTTCTTGGTGGTGTCCACACGCCGAGCTGCGGTGGCTGGCGTGCCGGGGGTGCCTATTGCAACTCTCCTTTTACTCCAGCTCAGTACAGAACATAAATCTGAATACAGGTGCCATTAGGAGGAATGATTTGGGGTTGTTAAAGTTATAGCATAGTGTCAGCTTTTTGAAAAGTCTAAAGGGCAAAAGAAATGACCAGAGCTGGAACGAGGGACCTGGCTCGGGTTTATATATAGAAACCTGATTTTTCTTGCTCGCTGCTCACCTCCTTGCTGCCCCCCACCCCAATGACATTTTCTGGCCTCTCAGAGCCCTTTCTAGTTTTGTCTTGCCTATTTTATCATAATATTATCAAATTCTTTGCCCTGTGCAACTTGACTAGCACTCACCTTGCAGGTTTTTGCCTCATTTTGGTCTTCCACTGCTCATGGTCTCCTAGAAAGGTTGTGAACTTTTTGATACAAAAATTTCCCATCAAATTTTATGTCTTCCACCAATTTAATCCTTTCTGCTGCTATTGCCCAGTGTCGCTCTCTCTCTCTCTCTCAGCAATTGTGATGGTTTCCCTCCTACCTCTCCATGCACAAGACTCAACTACAGCAATGCAATCGCGTGCACCATTTGAAGCCTTCGGTTTCCCGGGGTGAACTGGGAACTGAGTTACATTCACGAGGCATATCCGCTGAAAAAGCATGGAAACACCTGTGCAAGTTATTTCTGCATTGTGTGCCTTGAATTTTATACAACAGCACCAGGCGCTGGGCAGCTGCAATGGCTTTGCCCCGCTGCGTTTCCCATCACCGTGCAACATATTTTCGTGTTGGTAGAGTCTGCTTGGGTCAGAAGCAAGGCTGGGCCTGAGATGCAAATAAATAAACGTGATAGGAAAAGCAAACTGATGCCTAGTGGTTGGAAACGAATAAAGGAAAAAACCTGTGTGCTTGCAGCAAACATCAGCGAGTTCCCTTGTGCCCATCCCATCACCGAGCGCCATCGCTGTCAGTGCTGCCGAGGGGCATCATCGCGTGTTGAGCTGATGCACCAACACAGACCATGGCAGACAATCATATTCATCTCCCCTTTCAGGACATTTGAGCCTCTCATCCCCATCCCTCAAGAGGCCACTGCATCCTGTCTCCTTTCCAAGGTGTCCCCTTTCACGTCGCCCAGTTGCAGTGGCTGAGTCAGGGACGGTAGAAAGTCTTTGGTGCTGTGTTGCTTTGTGCCTGGTGGGGAAAAACATCTTTTGCCATCACCCTCAGTTCCCCGTTCCTGTGCCTGTTTGCAGCATTGTGCTGGACTTTGGAAACGAGAGTGCCTGCAGTCCTTGTTGACTTGCTTTAAGGGTTTTAATTGCATTTAATCACAATGGTCTAATTACAGTTTGGAGGCTTTATTTGAGGGCAGTTAATAGATAAATTAGTTAAATTAATTGTGGTTTGTTGTGTACAGACGTACCCTTGGTTTGGCAGAAGGGCATCCAACAAATGCTCTGATGACAAACATTTCCAGCCTGACCCGTGGGTCTGGAGTGCCCGAACTCAGAATCACAGAATCACAGAATCGTATGGGTTGGAAAAGACCTTTAAGATCATCGAGTCCAACCATAAACCTAACACTGCCAAGACCACCACTACACCATGTCCCTAAGCACCTCATCCAAACGTCTTTTAAATACCTCCAGGGATGGGGACTCAACCCCTTCCCTGGGCAGCCTCTTCCAATGCTTGACAACCCTTCCAGTGAAGAGGCTTCACTGAGAGAACTCCTGGGGCTTGATGGCCAGTGTTGCAAGATGTGGACCTGCGAGTCTCTTCTGCTGGCTTTCTATCATCATCACATCACCCATATAACATCACTTATTGCAAAATAAATAACTCTTTAAAAGCTGAATGGGAATCTGGTGTGAAGCACATAACCAGCTTGCACAGGGGCAATGGCCGAGTGCTGAAATGGTCTGTTCAAGTTAAGTTTTACACTTTTAAGCTTCTTTTAAGTAGAGGATAAACCTCAGGAAGTTTCAGGAAGCAGGGTGACGCTGCCTTGAAGGACACCAAATAACATCTCTATTCTTCCCTGTAAATTAGCTGCCTTGGGAACCCACATTACCATTTCATTGGTGACGTGCTTTGGATTTATCACCAGCAAAAATTGACATGCACTGAATTGTCTATAATGCTTCCTCAGACAGAGGGGGTTGAATGAGCTGGGATTTTGTTTCTTTGTTGAGATGAAATGTAATTACTTTATGGGGTTTGCATGGTG
This sequence comes from Ciconia boyciana, assembly GCF_034638445.1. NCBI lineage: Eukaryota > Metazoa > Chordata > Aves > Ciconiiformes > Ciconiidae > Ciconia > Ciconia boyciana. The sequence continues at coordinate 18,872,800 of NC_132944.1, read as the reverse complement.
TGTTAAATTCTGCCAGTATTAAAGCATGATACAAGTTATAGAACTGTGCTGGTTGCTGGAGATTTATGGAATATAAGGTATAATTTCACACTTCACTAGATTTTATTTTGAAGTTGGATGTTGACATGCTTTTCAGTTGTTTAGATGTGTTTATTTAGCCTTTACTCTTGGTTAAGACAAGTACACTGAGGGATTTGATGAGCGAGAGGCTGGAGTTGCCTTCCTCGCTTTCTGAAGGAGGTGCCCGAGAGAGCGTGAAGCCCCGGGCTGGAGCCCCGGCCCCAGCGTCCCTTACAGTGACAATGCACCAACAGTTCAAGCACTACGGTCTGAGGGGGTGAAAAGTCTTTCTTCTGCCCGCTATATTTCAACAGTTTATGTTTTCCCCATAGGTTTGCTGTGCACAAGAGGGTGTTCATCAGCGATGCAGTTCAAAGCCATCACAGCAGCAGTTTGATCCTGGAGGGAATGGCTGATGCTACTAAAGGAAATGGTAAAATTTGCAAAGGTGTAAATTCCTCCAGAGGTTTTTCAGGCCAGACTGGCCAAACGTGAGGGGCACTTGTGTAACACATGTTAAAGAAATTCCCTCATGCCTGAGGGAATGCCATTCTCCCATCAATAAATGGCACTTCTAGGGCATCCAAAAGCTCACTGCTGGGCTCTTCTTACAGCTGGTCTCCCGTGTTTGACTCCGGAGAGCTGGTTCCAAAGCTAATGGCTCTCCTTAATGAGCACGCATGTGTGCGCACACACACCCCCCACCCCTCCGTATAGCTGCACCAAGCAGGTTGCAAAATGCCTGCACTTCTGTCTGTGTTGCTTTGAAAACTGCGTGGCTTTAATATCCATTAACTTTTATGTAGGGCAGCACCACGACCAGTTCATTTTTAGGAATGATTCCACGTACCATCTGGTACCGCTGGCTAATTGCCTGAAAAACTCTATAAAGAAGTCTTTTCATGTGGCTCCACAAGAAAAATCCAGCTTTTTTTTTTTTCCCCTTTTCTTCCCACCTCCGACAGTCACTGAGTCTCCATCCAGGAGCTGCATGGAGAAGTGGTGCGGCTCCTGAGGCAAACTGTCCCTGCCAGGCAAGAGTCAAGGCCTTCGGGCTGCCAGGGGCCCCTCACCACAGCTCTGTCATCCTCGGGAGGGAAAAGTGTTAATCTGGACTAAAGACACTCGTATTTCTTCAGCTCATGAAATCCAAGCACCTTACGCTGCATGCACTGTGGCGAGCTGCTCTTTTTAACGCCTCAGCAATTCTTTCCCAAATAACGTAACTTTTAAGATCCTGTCAAACTGCCAGTGAATAACGGATGTCCCAGCACACTAATGGTGTGTACTGGGGAGCAGCGCTGCTTGCGCCGACGCTGCCAGCCGCGGCTGCACGGGTGCATCAGCACTCAGCGCACCGGGCTCAGACCAAACCGTTTCCCCGAGGGTCCGCTGCGTCTTTGTCCTTCGAGTGACTCTCCCAGATCCGGCTTTAAACCACTCTGCCAGGAGGAACACCTGCTATTTCAGGAAAGTCTTTGCTTTTGGACAGGGTTGACTAAAAAAAGCCCACATCCAAGCAGTCGTTGGTGAGCTTCCAGCATGCCTCAGCCGTAAAGCTCGAACGTGAGGAGTCTGTTCCTGGAAGAGCCGTCTCTCGAGGCAGTGCTGGAGGAGAGTTACAGGAAAGGGCCACCCTCTTCCTGGCTCTGCGTCGCAGGAGGACAGCAGGTTTAGGCAACAGCGAGCAGCTCCCTCGCCCTGCGAGGGCCTCAAATAGGCCTTTGTACGGCGTTGTGGGGCTTTCTGCTGCTATGGGGCCAGCAGCGCTGCCGCCCGGCCACCAGCACCTCCTCTCCGGTGTTGCACGGGCGCCAAGCAGCTCCCCCGGAGCAGCCCGGGGCTCTCCCGCCTGGCCCACCGGCACTCACACACACCTAGCTGTATAAGTATCTATATAGACACAGATCTATAGGTACTCTCTCCTGGCAGTAACTGCTGGGTCTACCTTGGAAGAGAAGTCCCTGGGCAAATCCAGCACTGAGTTAAGCTGAACTGAAGCTGCTTTGGAAGGGCTTGGCCATGGGTGAGCACTCTGCCTCTGTACTCGCTCATTACGGTGTTTGGTGCCTCGTTACAGGTAATAAACAACTATTATTAATATAATTTTCATTTTTTCCCCACTGATTCCCTGAACTCATCAGCCTTTTCTGGTAATAGCATTCCTCCCTTGTGCCCTGTTTCACCTGATTTAATATTACTTCCCGGGTTATCTCCTGGAAGACCTTAAACTTGGAAGGCATTGCAATGCACCGGCAAAATGTGGGGTAGAGCTCCATGGGGTATGTGCACACACAGCCCACTGGCGTGCTTCTGCCACAGCATCCCTCCAAGCCAACCCACGCATGATGTGCTGATGCTGTGCTTCACAGCAGCATCTTGATTTTAACTATTTAATGAGGCTTCACAACTGTTTTTTTAGAGAGTCTGCATCTATCATTATTTTCTTCACGAAGTAATTTTGGTTTCACAGGTAAACACTGATCTCAGCAATTTCCACTTTTAATATACAATTAGATTTAGGACTAAACATCCTCTGCCTGCTAAATAGGTATTTATTACAACCAAGCCTGCCTGACACCCTTCCTTACCACACAGATTTTTTTTCCCCTATATAATAATCATAGTTCGAGGGGAAAAAAAGTTACACCACGTGCCTGAGGGGGCCTGAGCACTTTACCAAGGTTTAATTACAACATTAGCAACGTGGGTGAGGCATCCAAGTAAACAAGCCATAAATCAGCCCACAAAATGAGCAAAGTAAACCCCTTCCACCCACACGGACTGCAGACCGCACTGAACAATCGGTGCCACGGGTGTTGCTATATGCTGATTCGGGACACCCAGGACATTCGCAGACACGGGTGCCGTCGGGCTGGTTACAGCCACAGATGTCCCCGAGTGCTGGGTGCCACCTCCCGTCTCCCCAGGACCTGACCCTCCTGCTCGCGGGGACGGGTGCTCCCGCTCCCTTGTCCCATGCAAGACCGAGGCTTTTCCCACGAGCCTGTGGGGTGCCAGTAGGGCTAAGGGGCTTCTGTCTGCTTGGCTGCGGGCTATTCCATTCAGCAACCCACTGCAAATGGCGTGACCTCTCCGTCTTGGTTTTCCTACAGAAGCGGTGACGGTCTGCAACACACAGATTGGTTTTTCAAGAGGAACTTTGGGAATTTCCATGGTGATGTGGTAGCAGGTGGCACGCTGCCCACGGGAGGGAATTGGCATCAGATGCTCATCCAGAACCACTGTGGTCAATAAACCGTGAATTAAGAAGGATTTACACGATAGTCTGTGAGAGCAGCTTAAGAGTTGTTAGAGTATGCTCAGTAATCCAGTTACAAAAATACACCAATACATGTCCTTGATAAAAGACTGTAACTGCTTTAAAATATAGTTATGGGCTATTGCACAAAGAAGAAACAGTAACTTAACTATTCACAGGCATTGAATGTGCTTGGCTGTATCATGTGTTACAGTGATTTATACAAGACATAAAAAACAATTGTCAAAAATGTGGAAGAAAAATTCAAAGCCAAAAGCACAGCCATTCATTCTGAATGGTAACATGTTAATGCAGGGGAAGAGAAACATCAGCGCTGCAAATGGAAAGGGACCGTTCAGCAAACTAAACTCTTCATTGGGAAAAAAATTCCAGAGAATAATAATTATCTATATTAATCCAAATTCCAAATTAATAGCTGCTTTCCCTAACATCAGAATGTCGCACATTTTTCCAAAGAAAACAAATCAATCACTAAGTGCATTTGTATCTCTTACGCTTTTAATGTTCATGATTGGGTCAAAATAAAACCTTGTTGCAGGTCGAAAAACAAAGATGCCTTAGAAGAATAAAAGGTTATAATTCAGTCAAGGTTTCCTAATGGCACTGCATACTCACTGCAATGGAAAGAGAGCCCTGAGATTGAATTAGTGCCTGAAGATTTTGTGCAAAATCCTTCATTGTTAAGGGGCCTTGCCAGTTCATATTTATGTGGTTTCTAAGGTGTCACACAGTTGTACATTTTAATCTCATGGCACTGAGTTTACAGCTGAGAGGGCTGCAGAGCTGGAGGTATCAGAGGAGCGGCAAGGGAAAGCAATTCATAAGTTAGCACCGTTATCCTTATTTCACTGGGCTGCTTCCGATGCACCGGAGCTGTTTGTGCAGGAACCTGCAGCCACCCGTGGTCGAGGCTTTCTGGGCTGTGGGTGCCCCGGGGTGCCCGTGGATGGGGTCCAGGCCAGCAGAGCCTGGGGAGGGGTGCAGCGTGTCCCGGGGAGCGAGGCCGGGGCGGCAGCTCCCCTGGGCCACCAGCCTTGCTGGAACTGAGCCTGTGGCTCCCCTGCCACGAGCAACGGCAACGCTGCCGTGGCTCAGCACCGCCGGGAATGTGCCTGGGGTTCTGTGTTACAACTCCAGCTATAAATTTGGCTATAAATGTCTCTTTCCCATTTAAACAATGCGTCATTAACTTCTATCAGCGGCAAAGTGTTCCCGCGATTACATTCAACATGATCAGTGCACAAAGTGATATCGAGCCCCATGTTTCACTTGGCGGAAGGTATAAATACCTTCTGTCTCTGCGCGTCTGGCTTTCAGGTGGCTCTGGGGGGGAAGCTGCAGCAGGAGACGGAGTGACGGATCGATGCGAGCCGACATGCTCCTCTTGGCTGTCTCAGCACCTCGCGTGTGTTGGCTTTGCTCACGAACTGGAAGTTAACAGAAGATGTCAGTAAAAGATGTGTCCTTTGAGCACCTTACAGACCGATCAGACATTTCCTTCTATTGGCATGTGAGGATTTACAGATCATATTAAATAAGGTGTAATGCGCTGCAAGAGATCAGGGCACTGTAGAGTAATGTATCAATGGCACAACAGAGCCAGGCGCTCATCTCCAGCTCCGCTGCCGTGGCAAACACCCACGGGCAGGATGAAGCTCTTTCAGTGCAGAGACGGAGGAGTCTCAATATTTTGCAAGGGGCCGAGTGTAAAGAGTCCCAGCCCTGCTGTAAGTGTGCACAGAGCAGGGGAAGGGCCTGTTGCTGTAAGAGATTCCCTTATGAAACACGTCTCTCTGAATAATATACGATATCATTGCTGCTCAGGACATGAGCCCTGGGCTCGTGTCTGGGAGCCTCACGGCAATGCAAACGTTCAGCTCTGGCCCCTTCGGTATCGCCCCAGAGAAGGCAGCTCTGGGGCTGGGTACCCCGGGACCCTTGATGCCTGGGGGGAACTATGTGGCACTGCAGGGGACCAGCAACTCGCTGGGGATGGCGGGAACCCTTCATGGGTGTCCAGGCTCTCCCACACCGCCCCTGCCCATCCCTGTTTTCCTCTGCCCAGTCCCAGCAGCATGGTGTGCCGGGGATGGACAGCCCCGTGCAGGGATGTGTGTGCACACAGATGGCATGCCTGTATTTTACCACACTAACACTTCAGAGCAGGCACCTGCCCTCCCAGTTCACCCTCCATCATTCACCACTGAGTATTGCAAATTAATTGCAGAAGCGTAAGCAGCAGCAGCAGCGCGGCCCTGGTGGCATTAAGCACCATCGGAGTCTGAGAGCGTAGGGAGGAGAGGCCCCGGGTGCAGGGTGCGAGCCAGGCACAGGGCAGCTCTCCCTGCTCCCAGGGGTTTACAGTGGCAAGTAGGAGAACAGGGCTGAAAACTGAGCTGGGATGGAGCAAACGGCTGGATGGTACCTGCAAAAATAAAGCCGTATTTCTGAGTGGGTGAGCGGAGCCGAACCTCTCTTGCTGCCATGCCGTGATCTGCGTGTGTCTCAACACAAGGTTCTTACCTCAACACTGAGGGTGATTTTTATCATAGCTGTTGGTCTGATCCTGGCTTGGTCCCGGAAGACATGGGGACACGTTTGGGTAAAGATGCTTGGGCCACAACAGGGCCGTGGCGGTGCCCAGGCTGTGGGCTGCTCTGGGGCTGTGGATGTACACACGCCGTGGAGGCTCTCTGGTTGCTACAAAGGACAATGAGGAAACCCAAAAGCTGGATCATCTTCTGGTATTCTTGTGAACGTGACGCAGCTCTCCCAGGCATTAATGCTACTTTGGAACTGGCTGTTTCTGAAAAGCTACTTGTTGTTTTTTTCTTGGGAAAACAGCAGCTATTTTAATTTGAGCTTCACATGGATACATGGGAAATGCCATATAGGTATCTGCCAGGCCCTCCAGCCGGAATCGGTCTTACCGAGGTCGGGATGACGAAACGCACCCAGCCACGTGTTCAGCATAACAAACCTACCGACACGAGGGGCTTCCTCCTCAGGGGCTCCTCTCCAGCCCCGGTGAGAAAACAGCAGCCTAATGTAAAGGAAACTCTTGCATGGGACATTTCCTGAGCTTTATGACTTCATTAGAAAGTTACTCAGCACAATAATAAATGCATCCAGAGCTCTGATATTTTGCACATCAGGTGGTAAAACAGTAGCTGTGAATAGATTGCCTGTACGAAGATTTTTGCCTTGAGCGCTGCAGTAGCAGATGGCCTAATAAATATGCAGTGCTCTAAAACGATGTTTGTAATTTGCGTGACCTAAGGTTTTTTGGTCTCCCACACAGATAAAATGCACAATCATCCACTAATAAACTTTTTAATAGATAAAAACCCTAAGCAGTGTAATGTAAACATCATTTGAAGTACACTAGCAGTACTGGTGTAGGAATGGTTGTACTAGGAGCCTAGCTGGTTTTCTTTATGAAAAGTATTTTACTGTGGCTGTACCTGGTCAGCGCAGAAGACCTGCTATCGGCATAGCCCGTCTTTTCTCTGGCAGCGGCCAGGGGACAATATCTGTGAGGAGTGGGATGAGGACACACTGTCAGTCCCCAGAAGCACTCCAGCCACACTGCAAAAATAAAATTGCTTTTTATTTAATGGCTCTTGATAGCATTTTTCCTCGGTTGTTTTGCAACCACATACCTTTCAAACCTGTCTGCTCTTCAAAACTCTTGGCAAAAGAACACGATAACAAAGAACACGACCTGCTGAAGAGGCCACAGCTGCAGGGATGGATCACCAAATGCTCTGCCTTCAGCAAATATTGAGCCCCTCTGCAGGCACGCCGGACCGTTGTGCTGATGGCCGGGAGCTAACACCAGCTGTTCAGGTGTCGACATCTCCTTTTCTCTTCCAGTGATGAGGGTACTTCTGCGCAGAGAGGTTTAAGGGCACCAGCACAGGGGCTGCGTGAGCAGAGGGATGTATCTGGGACACATTTTGACGAAACTAGAAAAACAACCTTTATCACAAGCACCGTTTCGGTGCCCTTAGAGAAAAAAACAGAAATGGAGCTGCTGGGGAGCCGTGCTCAGCTGGGGCACCTGGTGCTTGCATTGGCCTTGAACTCACCTCCAAAAACGTCTCTCAGCAGTGCATCGTGCATTCCCCCTCTCCAGCACCCCCAGCCTGGGTTCACTCTCGTCTGCCTTGCAGACTGGATGGCACACACTTGCAAAGGGATTAAAAGCATCACAAGGTTGTTGATTCACCACTGATTTACCACAGGAACCTTCATAATAATTCTTACCCTGTAGTTTAATGTCCACAGATTATTTTTCTTCTTGAAAACTGTCAGGCTTGGAAACAGAACTGTTTTTAGAGTGGCACGAGAAGGGCAAAATTCCGCTCAGGTCTTCGCATCGTGGGCTGCTGCATGCGACCCCTTGGGAGCTCACGGCTGTTTCTGGGGTTTCATCCAGGGCATTGCATTTGTGCTGGGTGTAACGCCTGCAGCAGGATCCCAAAACATCACAGTTAGAACTGCCTGTACAGCTGCTAACAAGCAAGTTAAACACCGAGTAAGAAAAAATGACAAGTATTGTTGTTACACTTACATAGTCCCATGGGTATCGTGAAGCCAAGCTTTCAGTTTATCAGGGAACTGAATTTAAATAGTTTTTTTCAAGGTGCCAAAAAAGGTGGCAGATAAGGATGCCAAGTTACTATAGTAACCATGAGAACAGTGGTGATTATCAGCAATACCACATAGAAAAGACAGCCTGGATTGTCTTTTCATTTTACATGTAGCCCATTGCTTAAAAAAATAAGCCCTTTTCTAAAATAAAGAAATACTATGGAAAAATAACTTGAATATGAAATGCATTATGCAAAATTATTTTCAAGGATTTTTCAGCCTGTGCAACCTTGCCATTTGACCCAAAGTTTAGAGAATGTGCCCCTAAATAGAATGCTTTATGGCTGAAGGGTACGCGAATAATAAAACATGACTTTTCATGTTTTCTTACCTAGTAACCACGGCAGCGGAGGGGAAAAAATCAATATTGATGTCCTACTGTAGGCTCCTTAGGACAGAGCGTGTTCTTTGTTTGGCATAATGAGGCTCACACGTACACACAGCACTTGGGTACAAGTGACATTACTGCAAGATCAAAGATTACAAAGTCCTAGGAGCTGCTCGGAGGAGTCCATGGCGGTGCTCACAGATACCAGGCTGTCTGTGACCTGCAGCTCGTTGCTGCTGCAGCCCACAGAGATCTAAAGGCTGAAACTTGGTTATTTGGTTGGGCTTTGGATAAAACCTCGGTAGATGGACCTAAGGCAAAAAGAATGAAAGAAATGGGGAGAATCACTCCAGCAACATAGAAACACACTGCTCTGGGTTGTGGCTAAAAAGTGTTTTAAAGATTTCTTCTTTCTCCTCAACTATCTGAAAGCTGTTTGACTGTGTTTTTGAGGAACTGGAAACAAAGCAGAGATGTCTGTCACACCTCACGTGTGCAAGGAACATAGAAAGGCCTGAGAGACCGCTTGGTTGACTTGTGATCTGCTGACTCCAGCAGCTCTACCAAGCGATCTTCAATTCTTCTATTTTCAACGCACATCTAAGAAACACTAATGAAGCCTTACTAAAATTTACTGCATTTCAAGATATTCTCAAAAATCATAACTGATGCTGGGTCTGTAGAAATAGATCCCTGCAGACAATTCCATTAACCTGAAACTTTATTGCCCAGACACAGGTCTTTTTACCTGTTGGAAAGCACACTCTAGTGAGAACTATGTGATTCTCATGGACTAAAACATTGCACATGACCGCTAGGAGCAAATCTCTGTGCTCTTCATCACTTGCCATAAATGCTGGCTTTGATAAATTGGCTGAACGAAAAGCATGCTGCGTGCCAGCAGTGCTTTAGTTCTAGGTTCACGGGATGATGATTAAGAAAAACATTGTGAGCAAAACTTACAGTCCTTGTAGCTAAGCCTTTCGTGCCGCTCAACTCGCAGGTGTTGTTCACAGCATCATGGCAATCAATCCCCACGGATGCTGAAGACATAAAGCTGCTAACCAGAACACAAAGGGCAAGGATCCCAGACTGCTGATTTTGAGAAGCAGGACTTACCTATAAAATACTATGTGCTAATGACAGGAAAACAGAGTGTATCTGGACTTGCCTATGAACCTGTCTGGAACAACAGACTCACCCTGAACCTCGTGTCGCTGCTCACCTGCCTCCTTATCCCATTAAAAGTGGGGGTAAGTGTGGAGTCTCCTCCTTGGAGACTCCCTTTTGTCCAGGCTCTGGATGTCCATTGGTACACGTTTATATGTGACACATTAGTGACTGCCTGCTGTGAAGCCAGAACAAGCATATCTACCCCGACAGGCATTGGCAGGCAACCCGTTGGACCTTTGCAGCCTTCGGACTCATAAACAGCACACACTAGTTTGCAGCCAGGTTGGTTTTTTTTTTTTTGTCCCCAAAGAGAGCGGTTATCTCAGTAGCATCAGTGAGCCAGTCTGGATCCACAGTGGTGCCTTGGGACATTCAACCACTCCCGTGAGACACGGGGCTATGAAAGGAAAATGAATACATTTTAAATAGCGCTCACCACAGATACAGGGAGCACGGTCCTGACCACTAAATGATGCTAAAAAGAAAGTGGTTAAATAGGCGCAAGCGTGTACAAGCTAGCATCTGATTTTTGAAGGTCAAAATTATGATTTCATTGAACTTTTAAACTGATTATGGCATTAGCAAGAACAGGTACAAATCTTTCTGGGAGAAACAGGCTATGGCAGGGTAAGTAAATTACCTCAACACAGTATCTGTCTTCCTCTGGATTTCAGTGCTAGTCTTACTTGAATCAATTTGTGATGATATGTTTGTACCTGCCACAGAAGCCAAATACACAATCTGATCTTATGCCAAGCCACTATTAACAACTGCATTTTCAATTGATTCTAGGATATTCATTAACTGGGATCCATAATTACAAATAATTTAAAAACATATCATTTTAAATCACTTGCCAGTGAGCTTACTAAGCTCACTTTATGACATTCAAATACATTATTCTTAAAAATTCACTGAGTAATCAGCTTGCAAATAATTACAGCGGAACAGCACTGGATATAATCAAGTAGAAACTTAGAACTAGAATCACCAGAAATGTCTGTAGATCACTTTTGCCATGTGATTTTGACATTCTCTTCAACTGTCTCCAGAAAGCCATTAAGTACTGAGCTGGTGGACTCCAAAGCTGCTCCACTAACTCAACTCCATTACAACACAACTCCTTGGACTTCTTGTTTCATGGGCAACACCTGCCTCGCACCTTTTCTTCAATACCAGGCAGCTGATTTTTTAAATGATTTATCTACCCTTTGAACAAGTGTCCTGTTGGCTGGGGGGGGGAATAGCGGCGAGCAGCACTGCAGAGTGCTGCAGAATCCCCCTTGCTCTGGGGCTGGAAATGCCGGGCACTGCTTGGAGCCAAGCAGCAGCCATGGCAATGCAGAAACATCAGGATCAGGTTAACTGGTTTTTAGATATAATGATTTCATTTTCAAAGGCTATGTATGGTCTGGTTTATATCTATAGTCTTTCTCCATGGTCAATAGGGATATTTTATGTATGTACCATATTTTATGGATGTACCATATGTTAGGTATGTACCACATTTGATCTCTATGTACCATAGAAAAAAAAATTGCACAGTGATACAGGCAATTTAAATCTCTAAGTTGGAACTTTAGGACCTTCACTGAAAACTGCACTGAAAGCCAATACAGATGGTTTAAATAAATTACATTCTTTTACTGCAAGGCGTAACAGAAAACTAATACAAACATGTAAGAGCTGACTCTGAGCACAGCTTCCCATATGAATCATATACACCGTCTTGCCTTACATGAAACAAGGCTCCAATTTTTGAGTGTCGAAGCAATCACTCTTACTGCTCTTCAGTCCTGTGTTAGATTACATCAGTAAAGCAGACAGTAGCTGGTACTCTCAGAGCCTGCCCTATTTACTCGTTGTGGTCTAGATTTAGCAACTGCCCGTGCACACACCTTGAAGTGCACTGCCGTGTACACGCTGTACCACCCTACAGCTTTGACATCATCCCATTACTGTAATATGCAACAGCAGAGAATTTCTTGAAGATGAGGGAAACACTGCTTTCTCTGATGACTAAATTGAGAGAGTGAGCTTATGAAACAGAGGTCTTTGAACAACACACTGTATATCTCAGAGTACAAAGAATAAGATAGCTCAGAACCAATTAAAAATATACACTAAGCAAGTAATGAAAAAATTAATTTTATTTGAGTAAAACCATAATTTACAGATGAACACCACAAACCCTCTTGATTCGACTTTGTTTATTTCCATATAGAACCTTTGAATATTGGAAATAAATTAGACTAACAAATACATGTCTTAGTCACAAGGAACTTTTATGTTATGTGATTTTCCACTGCATTACAACTTAATACAAAACTATAAAAATAAGACACTATTTACAAAATATATTCATTGGCAAAACTATTGGTTAATTCAAGTTTTAAGTCACATGATAAATTATACAGCTCAGTCACACTTTACAAACAATTAAAAGATAAACCTACTCTGAATACAAAACGATATCCTCTCAGGATCTGACTATGCCAGTTCATAGTACTTCCCAGAACTTGGATCAAAGTAACAGTTCAGACATGGATCATACAAGAGAGTCAAAACTTCCTCATCTTCTTCAGCATTGAGGTCATCTTCACCTGCGTTAAATGTGAAAAGTAAGAATAAATCATTCTTATTCACTTAGACAATAACATGGAAATACCTTTCAGTCAGATGTGACAGAATTTTTCCTTAAAGAGTATAATCTTTTGACTTCTGAATTGTTACCTTCAAGGTAACAGCAATTCACATTTTTATTAGATTTCTGAAGCCTTGTATTTAGTTGAGGTGAAATGATGTCAGTCAGAGTTTGCCTAACAGCTGGACTTTACAAAGTCCAGGGGAGCAGTTCACCAGAAGTACCTTTACTGACAGTGGATCAAAGTATTCCTAAGCAATGTTTTTCTTAAACAATAATGTTTTAGTATCAACAAAGGCAGTCAGTGTGTACTTAAGGCCTGTAAGAATGAAAGAATTTGAATGTTGGTATCCAGTATGTCACCTAAATGACCAGTATAGGTAAATCTGTACAAAAGAGCTTTCAATACCAGAGAGGAAATAAGATCCTTTCAGACAATAAAAATTTTAAATCTAGGTTGTCTAAAGTTATGTAAAATGCAAGAACGTTTTCAGGTAACAGAAATGTATCCTTAGCCTAAAATACACTGATAAAGCCATGCAGACTTTTATTACAGATGCTTTATATATTGTAGCTCCTTTTCTAAAACTATCTTTCATATAAGCTAAATCTAAGTTACATGATCTATAGATTTTTGATAGGAAATAATTCACAGTTGAATGCAATCTGTACCTCGAATTTCATCATAAATGTTCATCTCATTCTTAGACTGCTAATACAAACGGAATGCTTTGTATGCCCTAACACTTCATAATAAGTAATGGCCTGTTATGCTAACAGCAGCAGTTTCACAATGCTCAGAATCCGTTTACAGCCAGGATCACACAACGATATATAGGTTACATTACCTAGAGACCAGAAAGTAGGTTGGTGCATTTAATGCATACAGAAGAAGTGTGCACTTCATCGTTTGGGAAGAGATTGCATTTTTGTTTCCTCAGTAGCATTAACAAATGCCATCAGAAAGAAATGGTCTCTTACTGTAACCAAAGGTAAAAAGGTAAAGCTAAATTGTTGCCCTCTTTGCTGTGGGTGCTTCATCAGGCCTGGTAAGCTAAATGAGGTTAACTGAGATATTTTGTTTGGATAGCTCTTGGGAAAAATTATGCAGTGCAGAAAGAAGGCATAGAACTGAATGTCTTTTTCTACACTTCAGATCATAGCAAACAAGCAAATGGTATTCATGCCTCATTCCCTCACATAGCCTTACATTTTCACCTGAAACCATGTTGTTATTTCCACTGAATTCCTCCTTTTATTATTTTGCTTTTCCCTGCCTATGCTTCTCTTCAAAATGATTCTCTTTTCTTCTCTAAGCTTAAATCCCCTTCCCTCTCTACCTGGGAACTGGCCTCTCAGTACGCTCCCTGGTTTGATTTAGGAATAAGAAATTCTTCAGACTCATCAGGGGTGTACCTCTTTCCCTGTATGCCTTGAATTCATACCAAATCAGAATTAGATTGCATCCAGGACTAGCTGGATTTATACCTTGATAGCAATAATTCCCTGCATGTATTTTCATGAGAACAAGAAGAGAACTTAGTTTTCTAGATTTATCTTGTTTTTAAAGTTAGGCTTCTTTCTTTTAGCATCTCACAATATCCCCAAATGCATTTTAAGGCATTTCTAGATGTTGCAACAGATTTCCAATGGCAGCATGGAGTATTCAGTTTTGAACAGATTAAAAAATGATATGAAAACCTCACTTCTCTTCTACTTCCTAAAAAGAAGTACTAATTAAATTAAGTGATATTCTTCTACAAGACTTAACTAACATGTAACAGTTGTGTTAGAAGGCATCTTTCTACTTTCAAATGGTATATTGTGTGCAACCTGACCACGTGTAGGAATGAAATGTCCATGGCCAAATTAACTGATAAACAAGTCACTTCAAAGAAAATTTTCATAGCTGTTTATGCTGCCACCATCCACACCTTTGGGGTCAAAGTTGCTCAGGACTGCATGAAAAAACCTCTTGGCAGTTTGATTTGAATATCATGGTGGAAGCAAAATCAAAGGTTTTGTTCTTACATCGCTATAAAATTAAACATCAGCTGTCAGCAGAAGGGATGCTGAAAAGAACACTGCTAATATTTTCTCCGATATAATCCTTGAACATTTCACTACAGTGCTCAAATCTATTCTGTAATATGTACTGCAGGGTTACCATATGACTATTGTCAACAGCTGTGGTCCCAGAAAGAAGACTGTTTAGTGCTATGGTTCCTGGAGCACTATCTTAAGACAAGTAACAAGATACAACAAAATAAGTTCCAGAGAATTTATGACTCTGTCTTTGTCGCTTACTGTGGAAACTTTCTTGTATGACTTGTTATGTCAAGACAAACGAAATTGTCTTTAAATCAGAAATTTCAATGCCCAATAAGGGAAAAATCTGTGGAAATTTATCATATTTATGAGTCTAAATTTTCCTCTTGATTGTCTTGTGAAACCTGTTGAATAGAAGACTATTTCTCATTACATCTCCCTGTTTAACTACGTACTATGGATGGTGCAAATGTTAAGAAAGGAACTAGAGAGTAAAATGTTTTCTTAGAAATGAATCACCTTTTTCCCCCAAAGTTATGTCCCAACTTAAAGATTTTTTCTAAATATAAGAATTAAAGAATGTTTATAAATACACTAATGCTATACTATCTTTCTTTAAGGATACTTTTAGATAAAATTAATATCTTGAATACATTATGACTCACTGCAGATTTTCAGTACTGATAATATACTTTTGTTAACCTGTGATACTTGGAATATTGGAAAACTGCACACACACACACAAAATAATCTTGTGACACTTAAGTAAGTCACTTTCCAACAAGAGAAGTAACTCATTTTATCATGTGATATTTTAAAAAAAAAGTGAGTAGGGCAGCAGAATTTTCTGTAACGAATTGGAGCATTCAGTTTGTTGATCAGATCTGGTACTTAGTTGTCAGTAATAAAACCGTTCTTTTGTCACACAAATAATTCACCTCAAGTGAAGTGATCAAATTAAAAAAAAGTTTTTTCCGAAGTGCTAGAGATGTATCACAGGACAAGACCTATTTAGCATCTCTTTCAAAAATGATACTTCAAACCATCATGATCCATCAAGATTTTTTTAAACCCAGATATCTAGGAAGACACACAGATTCTAATGTTTGATGGGTGCAATCTAACGTGATAGGCATGTATTACACAGCACTGCGTTTTCACACACCACCATATTATGTCCAAAGATCTGTGCTTAACTTAAGAGTATCTTTTACGTGAGCAAAACCATGCCAGTCTTCTCTCAATATAGTGCAAGGACGTTATTTTCCAAGGACTGTAAACAGTCAGAAAGGGAGGTCTGGAGTTGCCTGAAGATGCTGTATATTGTACAGGTACCCCCTTACTTTGCCAGTCAGGTCTCCCCTACCCGGAGCTGCTACGATTACTCTGCTTCTTCTCTGCCACTTTAATAGGAAGGGTGTCTAGCAGTTCAGAAAAAATCCAAACTGTCCTGTCTGGGGAGGGAAGGTCATGGAACGGCTTTGTTCTCTCTTACTTCCTCCAACTTCTTGGGGAAATGAAGCTTGATCACTTCAACACTATGGCAGGTTTTTTCGAGTATTTGGAGACAGAAAAGTTTCTGTGTGAAGTTATCAAAATTATAAATATCATACATATACATGAGTCAGAATTTAATTTGATTGAATAAAGGCACAAAAATAAAAAGCCAAAATAAAAAGCTATGGTATATAGAGATTTTCTGTTCTCCAAATGTGCAATCACAGACATGTGATGTGAAATATTTCAGCATAAAGGAAAATTAGTTTAGGAACAATTCACAAAACAGTTTGGAAATTCTAGTGTGAATAACAGAAGAAATCCAACAAATTCCCAAGTATACTTCTTTTTTAAAGCTTTTTGAAGATAATAATCCAATTTTTAAAATTTACGGAAATTCTAGCTTTACTGCAGCAAACCTTAGATTTCATAATACTAACATAAAAAAAAATTCTCAGAGACCTACCACAAATTTATATCGAACATGCCTTTAACTGAAGGACTACTGTCCAATTCTCTTTGGCTTACTTAGGACCCTTAACAAAACATATTATTTGATTCTTCAAAGCAAGGTCCCTTCCTGACAGCAAAATTCTATTTTGCTGTCATAAACAATTACAAATATACATCTATGAACACATTCCCAATTTCAGGGCCATAATCTATTTTAGACAGTAAATCACTGAGACATCTTCATCCCTCGGGCAGCCAAAATACACAGGTCAGATTTATGAGATTTCACATTGAATTCCCCAGACTTGAAGAAAAATGCAGATATCTACCCTGTTTCCTAAGACAACTGATAAGAAAAAAGGGCATTTGAAGAAAACAAGGTATTTGTTTTATTCTATTGTTGTTGACTTTCCAGTTTCAGCTAAGTTCTTTGCCATTCTCTAAGCAAACACCATTAATAAACAAAAACCTGTAACACTTTAGGTGGTGACAACAGTCTTTACTCAGGATATCACGCTGAGGTTTCATTTAAGGCTAAATCTGAAATTTTTCTTCATAAGAGAAGTATCACTTACGTAAGTGTAATTGTGCTTCTGAATAAGAATGTTTAGTCCTTGTGTTCTTTCTTTCATAGGTTTGCCATCCCCACTAGCATAAATACCTTATTTAAAACAAATAAGATGCATTTTTTATGAGTTAATCTGTGTTGAGCCAGAACATTAGGAAACCGCAACTGCACAAGTTATTCTTCTATCAGAGGCAAATAATACTGCATGGAAAACTCTGCTAGCTTGAGCTGAGAATAATAAATAAGAGAACTTGGAACCAAAATGTAGCAGTATAGGAAACTACGAAAAGGCAGCAGCAGCACTACAGAAACAGCATTTAGAAATGTCTTTCTACCCAGGTCCTTTTCATTGTCTTCATAAATTCCTACCTGGAATACTCTGATTTTTTGAAGATTTAGTGTGCTCTTCCAGTTGTTGGCTTCCAGGAATGATGGGGGGACTGAACACATTCAACCAGTCCCTGAAAAATACAGATCAAAATATCATTCATAAAAGCACGGTTTGTGTTCCTATTTGTTCTAATTCTTTTGATTATTAAAAAAAACTTCAAAGGAAATTGCCGGTTGTCGAGTGTGATGAAACAAAATGAAGCTGGATTTTTTTATGATAAAAATAACCTTTACAGTTACTACAATTCTTAAATGTTAAGGCTTCCTTCCTTCCTTCCTTAGCCTTTTCACCTGTCCGGTTCACACTAAAAATCTGTGTTTTAAGTGAGGTTTGCTTTGCAGATTTCAGCTGGTATTGCTCTCTCAGCAAAAGGTGTACATGAGGTGTGATCCATAATCCAGAGAGCGACACTTTGAAAGCCTACGGGACTCAGGAGAGTCTTTTTCTGAGGAATAAAGACTTGGGATGAACAACCTGTGTTTGCTGAGAGACTGTGGGAGTCAGTTTGATTAAAAATCCTTACCTTCTCTAGGAAAAAGGCTTAAAGACAATCACAAAAGATGTGTTTGCCTACCACTGACTCGGCACTGTTTGGAGCCCCCGGTAATGGGGTGACACAGCAAGTGCTACATCTTTCACAGTCTGGATGGCTGGCGAGTTGGAGCTGAGCTTAGACACGAGATGGATGCCACCGACAGTGTGATACCAACTTAGTGCTCATGAACTGTGGGACAGCCGATTTGTATTAAATAACTTAATCTTTCCTGTTTCATTTACCTTTAAATTTTTTCAATAAAGGGATGGAATTAGTGATCAGAGCTAAGAATAACATATGAACAGTTTTCTAGTGTTTTCAAGAAAGAAACATTGGATTGAGTCAGGATCTTAGATAGAATTGTTGATATTGAAAAAAACTTTGTTAGGTAAATACATTATAAACAATTGTTTGTAACAATTTTTTATTGCTATAAAATATTATATTTTATAAGTAAAAATTTGTTATTGAGTGTAACGTTATTTTAGCTACTGGCAAGACTATACAGAGGGCTCTTCTCATCACAGCTGTCACACATCTATTTTGCTTCTGCAAAAAAAAAAAGTTTTGATGGGATCTTTATCATAGAGGAGGGAGTACAGACCTTCTTCACCTATTCAATTTAATGGGCAATTTATGCCTCTCCTGAACACTATTTTGTGACAGCTTTTAAAGATTATTTTCACGTTATCATACATTCATGCAAGGTTCAATGTTCATTTCACATGCGCCACTTTAGGATACACTGTCTTTGATTGTTACAGCTCAAAGAAAGGGAAACAGAACAGCCGTTTTTATGGTTATTGTTATTGCTTTTTATTGCAAACTGAACTGCAGACTTGTTCACTGAAAAAGGGGGTAGGAAACACAAGAATGAGAGGTCACTTGTATTATACTATCAATCAGAGAAAGATAGCCCTGGAAAGACACATCTAAGTCACAAACTTCAGACATTCCTTGTGCAGGTAACCACGTCTTGTAATTCTTTTCATATATGAAACTAATCTCTGTACACTGCGCATAGCTGATGCTTCCTTAAGTTCCCATCTCTCCTCTTCAACAGTAAAGAGCTGTAATACATTACAGCTTCCATATCACCATTAGCTAGACTAAATAATTGCAAGTTAACACTCCAACACAGAATTCAAGGGACCTCAGTAAATCACCTCATTTCAATAGAACCAGATCCATCCTTTCTGACCAACCTATTTCACTGCAAGGCAAGGGGAATGGAAGGAAAAGGGGTCTTTAAATTCCCTTATGTTTGCTTCATGCTGGTGGGAACAGTGCAGCTCTTCTGAGTATATCAAGCTTGTTTTGGGGTTGATTCAACTTATGTCTGGCCATGGCTGTTCCAAAAGCTGGCACAAAACCATTATGCATACAAACTTGTGCTAGAGGCCAGGAAGATTAGCCAGAGCTGTAGAGGTAACTTCAACATCCATGGCTTCCTCTAGAAGGGATGACATTTTCCAAAGTTTGACAGATGTCTTTACATTGCCAGACTGTAATTGTCTCAACTCAATTGTCCAACACCAAGTAAACTGGTAATGTACTTCTACTGTCTGAAAAGCCTTGATGGTCTCATGTAAGATTTGCTTCTGACAGAGAAATCTGGCAAGGTTCAGTCATGTGTTATAATTGCTAAAATATGCCAATTGCTTTTTTTTTTTGTTAGTTTTTCTGCTACTTCTAGACTTGTTATTGATTCCACATCACCTCCTGTTGGCATGTACGCATAAACTGGGGTGAATCAGGGGACAACCACCTATCTGTTTGCAGTCAAAACGGAAAAAACTAATTTTCTGCCTCAGGAAACAGAACTGCTGGTGTAGAAATCCAGCAAGTAGTATAGCAGATTTAAAGGAAGAGATATTGAATTTTCCATCATTTCAATATGTAAAAAACATACTTCCAAATTTTTTTATACCATCATATTATTTTCACATGTATGGCCAACTTCACAACCAATCCTTCTCCTCTTCTGCTGTTCAGCTAATGCCAGTGAGAACTGGTACAACTAACTCACACAGCAATATGCTTGCCTAGACGTCTCATTATTAGCTTTCTCTGTCTTTGCTCACCATATTTGCATTCCCTGAATACAGCCAAAGACTCTCTGTTTACATCAAAGCTTCAAAAGTTTTTAGGAATAACAGTTAAATGCATGCTATGATATCCAGTGGCATGGCAGAATATATTTCCCATTTCTGCCACTTGCATGTGTGGTTTGTGCTGCCTCAGAATCAGCCAACGTAAGCCTAACACTAGAATCTGACCATGCTCATAGGATGTGGTCAGAGAGCACGAAGCATTATCACTTACCTGATTCTCTACAATTGCACTGAAACACAATGTCAGCAAAGGCAATCTCTCGGGAGAAACTGCGGCAATTTTAGAGAAGGTAAGGAGGAACTATTAGTGCTAATCTATATCTTTGCTTCCCAAGCTACCCTTTCTTCCAAATTCACTACAGCTTTTTTAAAAGACAATGATGTTTGAGATCCAGAGAAGAACTAGAGTATTTCTGCCTGGAAGACTGCTGAAGCAAAAGTGTTGCAAGGACAGAGGAAAGACAGTGCTTGCTTCTAAAGAGAATTATCTCAGTCAGACCAACAAACGTATTAGAAAGCTTTGGAGTATATATGCAGTTCTACAGGTCTGGCACAAAACGGAAGAGTTTGAAGATAGGTGTTTTTCATATAAAATATGTATCAGATAATTTCTAAGAAAAACAGTTGGTACCTGGAAAGTAGAGAGGATGTTAGTAAGAAGGAAAGAAAGATAATAAGACATTTACCTCCAATGGAAAAGAAAGAGACAATTCATTTAGAGAACATTGAGGGAGGCAGGTAATTATGTATCATTGAACCAGTATTTCTGTTAAATTAATAGTTCTTACTACTCAGGAAATTTATGAATTTTAGTTTGAAGTCTCATCTCTGGAAGGTCTTCCTGAAAGATCAAGTCTAAGAAATCAGAGATGGGATGATTTGTGAGTAGCTGGATGATTTTGTCTTTGATTTTGTCCTTCATTTATTGGAGTCAATTCTCATGTAAAGGAGTTGTTCAGTTTCATCTTTATATTTATTTTGATGCATCTGGTTTAGTAGATGAATTATTATTTTCTCTAGTAGGTGCAAAATCTAGAGATTTTGATGGTTCTAAAGGGAGGCAAAGGAGAGTTTATGATAGAGGCAACAGAGATGTGTTGGTAAGTTTAATATTTCCTATTAAGACAGTCTAGATTCAGTTCATGTTTTTTTCTCTCAATGTCCAAGAAAAACTAATGGTTTTGCTATTCAAACCCCTCCCAGCAAGACAAGTAATCAAAACACTACAATATTAGGGATTCATTGTTGACTTAATACTACTTTAAGGTTGAAACATTTTACACAATATATTAAAAACTGGTTTATTACTTCCACATATTACTTAGCAATGTCTAAATCAACTTCTCCTAAAATCTTGGGGAAAAAAAAAATCTTGTGAGTGTTGAAATCTTCTTGGCCAAATTGCAGTAGAGAGTAAATATTGGCAGTTGATTGAGAAACCTCTGAAAAGTGGGATTACAGTGGTAATGCTGATAGATGCCATAGTCTAGTGGTCAAGACAGACTTTTCCACAATGAAATCTGCAGTTGCTTTTAGGAAGCGACTAAAGCATGTGTGGGTGTCTGAGAGAGAGTGTATGAGTTAATTTAAAAAAAGAAAAAAATCCTGAAAAATTTGTAGAACTTGCTTAAAAGTAGAGCCCAGCATGGAGACAACCGGCAATATTCTGAGAAATGCAGACTGTGGTCTGTGTTCCCATTTATTGTGTTTTTATTCTGACTGAATAAAGAATATTTTTGGGGGGAATTTCTTTAAGAAGCTAGTTTATCTCCTTAAAACAGAAAAGCTAATCACGCATTCTGACTAATTAAAGGCACTCTATTTAAGCTATCAATGCCTCCAGCTGTAATTAATACAATCAACGTGCAATAAACTATGTAGAGCTTTCCTGATAACAATGTGGAATGCTAAGTACTGTCTTTTGACATTGTGAGGGGCATTGTATGAAGGCTCAGAATAACTTCCACACATGCAAAGCATCATGCACCTTTAATGACTGCACTGAAATTCTTCATTATTCTGAAAGCTATTCTCCATACCAAAATATAATTAAAAATGCTATATAATCTTGTTATATTACGGTCTTTTCTTAAAAAATACTTTCAGAAAATAATTGTCATATTGAAATATCCCAAGATAGCTGAACTGTGATGGAAAGCAAAAGTATCTTTTGAACTTATGAACATAATTTTCAGTTTTATGACAGTATGTTAAATTTGCAGAAAATGACATCCATCAGTAAAATCTGTTGAGAAAATTAGTGATGCTTTTTTAAGTAGCAGTTATCAATGACAACATATCAAAATTTTTACCCTCAACAGAAATCCGAAGAACCAGAGGGTTTTGATTTCAATCTTAATGAGCACCTTTGATACTTTGAATTTTTACAGATATTTTTGCTTTTTAGTCTATCCTACTGGCTGAACTAAGAAAATGGCAAATCACTTAGTATAAAGATTTTTAACATTGCTGTGAATTGAGATAGCATACTTTATCGCATTTCTTTTGGATCAGATTTAATTTATACTACTTAAATCAATGGGATAATTTAATCCACATTATTAACAAAATTAAAATGCTTCAAAGTTTTGGTATGGTTTTGTCTAACAATCTATACAGGGATTAAAAAGAATATTCAAATGATTTGGTCAGCCTGGCAGTATACTGAAAAAATGTAAGGGAAGGGCTACATTATATCCAATCAGGGAATGAAAAAACAACCTCAGTTTTGTATCATTAAGACCACATCAAATTGACAGACTACTAAGTATCTGAGGAGTACAATCAATAAAGAACACAAAAAATGATATTTAACTGCACGAACTACTTAGTAAATCTTTATGAATACTAGAGGAGAACTGGCTCGTGCCTGAGTGATAATAAGAGGAGCACATTCGCTGAATTATTTTTTATAGTGGATAATTTGACTAACTCCGTGGAGGGCCAGAGAATGCCAATGTATGAATCAAGAGTATAAAAATATTTTAAGGAAAAATGGACCAATTCTTTACATCTTGTGCAA
The DNA here is from genome assembly GCF_034638445.1 of Ciconia boyciana. Taxonomy (NCBI): domain Eukaryota; kingdom Metazoa; phylum Chordata; class Aves; order Ciconiiformes; family Ciconiidae; genus Ciconia; species Ciconia boyciana. Next base: position 18,850,027 of record NC_132944.1, on the reverse strand, counting down.
CTATCAACTAAAACCTCAGCACATACCTCTGTTGCTTTAGTAATATTTAATACCACACGAAGCAAATTCTGCTGCAAATGCTCAGAGTGAATAAGTAATACCTTACCATGATCCACTGAATGCAAAGTGCCAGCTCATATCACAAGTATGGTTCAGTATAGCCTAAATATTCAACTGGGCTAAGATGAAGACCTACTTTTCTCACTTGTTTGGATTTTTAATGATATCTATTTAAGAAAGGTTGTTAGAGACTAACTCAGTTCTTAAATAAATCAATAAAAAGTCACCTAGCTTTGTAACGCCCCTCACCTATTCCCTGCTACATCTTTTCTGGAGCATGTATTACTGGTTAGGCTCCTCTAGATTAGCAGATCTGAATTTTCAATTATTTACGTATCTGCTGAACTTCACGCATATGTGTAACTTCATTAACTTAAATCAGATTACCTATACACACCTATTTGTCTTCTGCTTTGTAATATATTACTGATGTATGCGTAACGGGAGGTTTTTTTTAATATAAGCATTTTCATAGAAATAAACCCTTCAATAATAGTTTCAGTAGTGAAGCAAGGACTTATGAAGGCTATTAACAATAAGATGTGTTTGTGTTTTGTACAAAAAGCAATCATATTTGAAAAAATGTTGAAATAAAATTTCAGGTCCTGCCACTATATATGTCTGTAATCATTTTGAAGTCATCTTAGCCTTAAATTGTCCATTATTGTATCTAAAATGCTTCACACAATTTCAATTTCTGAACATTCTTAAAGTTCTTACATAAATATGCCACAAACCAAGAAACATTCAATATTAATTTATACATCAATAACTGTTCAATGCTACTCAGCTCCAGGTGGGAAAAACAGTATCTTTATAATGGAAAACTGAGTGAGTATACTGAAGATGATGATGATATACTACCAAAAAAATAGAGAGTATACTTATCCATACAAATCAAGGATTTTTGAATGCATGTTTTAATAAAAATCTTGAAAAATAACATAAATATACATGTCCGTATGACTTTGCATGAATTGAAAGCTCTATTTTAAAAAGAAATATCCTAAGGATTTAAGGGCAATCTGGCAATACGTTGATGACTGAAAAAATGCAAGCCATGAGCTACATTGTATTATTCTCCTGGAGTGTTATTGTAGTTTCAAAATATCATTAAATCAGCACAAATCAACACTTATCATTTCCTGCACATTTTTCAGTGAGCTGCATTCTGACTATGAGTAATCTGTTAATCTGTTCTTTGCCTCACAATCCGTCAAAGTGACAGATTCATTCCATCCCTAATACATAATATCTTCATTTACTGTATGCCTTACTGGAACTTTCTTTTTTTGCTAGCACTAAGATTTAGAAAATCGCAAGCACATTTACAGAATGCCTTTTTCCTTCCTCCAAGCCACTTCAGCAAGTCCAGCCTGCCAAATGCCATACTCCTAATGGAGGCAGAGAGACCTTCTTAAAAACGAAATTTTTTAATTTTCAATGAAATAGTAACTAAAAAAGCGATCATAAAAAGTACAAGCGCAACTGTGCATGGAAGACTTGAATCTGCTCTTAAAGTCTTAAATCTGTAAATGAACTGGCTTATGGGTGCTGGATTAGATTGAAGGATAACAACGGAGATGTGTATTCTACTTATTAAACAAGTTATTTAGATAGCGCAAGGTGCTATTACAGGTGTGTACAGTATAATCATGCTGACTGGTATTAGCTGAAAGTTTGACCTGTTAATGCTATCCCGTTTTTCTTTCATTATCAAAGTTCAAATGATAAATTTGTGCAGGTTATTAAAAACATACACAGTCATCTACATCAGTCTAAAAATACGAATGACATGAATTTGGAGGTTTAGTAATTAATATATTGCGCTACTTGGTCAATGTTTTGACGTTAAATACATGAAACTTCTATCAAAGCTTCTGTTAAATGACAGTAACATTGGAATTTACTTAAAGACTAAACCTCTAGTTCATCACCATGTTAGCTTGCTGGCTAGATTATTGTCTCGATATTCACTAGCAATATAAATGACACTAGTAGAGAAAACCAGTGTTTTATAATCTAATTTAAGTAAAATACTAGCCCTTTCTTCTTTGCTAGTTTTGATTCATTTATCATAAGATCAGCTGTATAAATTGGAAGTAATGAATTTGCAAAGGTGTGTTAAAATTCCTTCATATTAATCTAATCTTAAGCAAGTAAATTCTAATAACTACATCACATAGTCATTGATCAGTGAATCAAATGGATTTCCACATTTAATGAAGTGTCCATTAGGTTGGGTGTGCTTCCTTTTTTCATATTTTTAACAATTAAATAAACCATTCATTTTAAAAATTATATGTTAATATTCCACCAGTTCAGGAAACACCTGAATCTAGTACCTAACGAGTCTTGTTGCAATTAAAGTAATTCCTTTTCTTCACAGCCAGCCACCAACAGCATCTTACTGTTCTGTGCATCCTGGATGTAGACTGCATCCCATTTAACTTTTAACGGATGACAAGGACCCAGCGGGCTTTTAAAAATCAATGGAGAGACATGACTCAATAGAACACTAACTTTAATATTATCAAACTTGTTAAAGGTGATGCTGTTGAATGTTCCCAGTCTGTGAAAGCTACCTTTCTTTTTCAGAAAAGTAAAAAGAAAAGAAACATATGCACGAAAACTCTGACCTTTTAGTATATTAATGCAATGAATGGTACAGCACGAAGCTGGAAACTTAATCATTACCACAAAGTGAGATGTATGCTACCTCAGTTTAATTCTTCAAAAACATCAAGTTTTGTCAACAATAAATGTAAAATAACATAAAGGAATCAAAAACAACACTCTTGCACAAATGATACTGGAATAGCAGGGAAGGGAGGTGTGGGCATTTGTGGCCTTGCAAACCCAGGCAGTTTTGCTCTGTAAGAAAATGTTGCATGCATATGGGATGTCAGTCAAGAAGCCTGATTTGTCTGTATTTAAATAAGTTTCCAGTCCAGAAGGAGGATGGAGGAATAAATATGTATGTCCATAGATGGGGGGCTGGTCAGTGGTAGTAGGCTTTTTCTCTCCAGAAAAGGGAACAATAGAGCTGGTACAAACCTATTTGGGACGCTTGCCTGCCCTGTGAACTACCCTAAAATCCCAAGGCTCCAAGAGTTGTCAGAAGTTGGACTCAGACCTTGGACGCTGGCTGGTGCTGGACGAAGTGTCTTGCCATCCGTAAACACTGGAGATCCCCTGGAAGAAGACAGGCTGGCAAAGGGCCAGGGCAACAGTTCGACTGAGTACCGAAGGAGCGACTGCAGCACTCCCACCAGGGAATCCCGGACTCGTTACAAGATAGCACCTATCTCTTCCTTTCAATCTAAGAGATCTGAGAGGCACGTAAAATCTTTTACTGCCTATTCTCTATCTCTGCATATAAGCACGGTCAGACAGCTCTGTCTGAATGGCCCAGGAATAATCAAAAAAGGGTGGAACCAATAAAAAATGTTCTCAATAAGTCCTGAAGCTTTAAAAAAAAAAAAAAAAAAAAGAGAGAGAGAGAGAGATAAACCACCCTATATTAACGTAAATGCAACAGCATGTTTGGAAGCATTTGCCATGTTTTATATTCAAACCCTCAGTGTATATGCTGCCACGTTTTCATGTTCTCATATTCCCATACAAGGGAAAGCTATTTTTGGATTATTTTAACAAGCTTGTACATGTTAGTCACTTGGTTCTCAACAACCTTTCTACAGCTAAGCTTTTTGCCATCATGATTAAAAAAATTTAACCTTTTCAATTAGATGTTTCCTGTGCCATTTGCTTCATTTGTCATGTTCCTTTTCATGCATATTATAGCCTGACAAATGCAGCAGAACTTTGCTAATTCAGATTAACGACTGGGAGACCTATTTCAAATTACTCTATTTTGTGGATGAGTAAAGTAAGTGAACAATACAATGAAAAACCAAAGTACATTTTGTGATACATTGTTCTTGTTCACGTATTTTGACAACTGTTGTGTAATTTTATAATACTTCATAATGTAATATTGTCTGTTTTGCAGAAGTAATGGAGTTGTATGAGTTTGATCTCGTAATGAATCATAAAAATAAATGTGTCTTTGTTTGCAAAACTCAATCCTTAAATTTGCTTCTTAAATTTTAAGTTATTCTGCTATTTAAGCCTTTCCTTGGAAATACAGGAGACAAAGACCTTTTGTGTCTGAATTTCACAGCATGCATGTTGGAGAAGTTCTGGTGTAGTGCAAATAAATGTTCTAACGACAATCCTTCTTTTATTGCACCATTTTGTAGGTGAGTTTAATCTTAACTGAATCTCTCAATGGTATAATAACACATGCATCAGCTATTGGAATGTTTAGTTTTCATCTGGGACAGATGAGAGTACTTGAATGGTAGACTCAAAGCTGAACATACTTTTAACACTTGAGAGTTTGCAGTGGATGTGTTTGTGCTGGAATCATTGATACATGATGCAAATCTCAGGTGCCATGATAATGGCAACATTTATGGCAACAATGGGTTCTAAAAAAAAAAAGACTTCTGTAGCAGACACTTCTAAAGAAAGTGAAAGAAATGATTTATTTCTTATAATCAGTAGAGAGTGGTCAGAGTTATGCATAGAAAGAGGTGTCTATTATATTTAACTAATTTACCAGAATTTTACTAATAATCAAGTTTGAAAAGAAGTCAACATGTATTTTAGTTAAAGAAACATGTTTATCCATTTCATGATTAATTATCTGAACTACTATGCCTGCATATCATTACAAAAATAAGAAAATCACATTGTTTGATATAGTAGTAATTAAGGATATGGGTTCTGCTTTTTTTATTTTAAGGTAAAACCTACAACCTCTTCCAAAAAGTTTATAGTTATTGTCCTTCTCAAACATGTTAATCTGCAAATCAATGAAACATTTCTTTTGTGATGATAAATCTCAAATCTGTAACAGTTATCATAATTGGAGAGATACCTTTACCAAAAAAGGGAAGAAAATGTTACTAGCTTTTTTGGGTTGTTTTTGTTTTCTTTTGGGTTCTAAAGCAGAGAAGAATGATGATATCCTGATCAGTCTAATGTAACACATGTAGGTTACAATGACAAGACAGCTTGCTTTAGTCAGCCCGTACCAAGCCCATGTGAAGTGAGGTCAGTGACTATTAATCATTTGTCAGACTGCAGGCCCTTATCAGCTAATTATAGATACAGGAAACTTTATATCACATCCACAAGTGGTAAAGCTACAAAGGATTTAAACCACAGTACAGTGGTGACACTTTTTCTAGATAAAACATAAACCTAGACCAAATGCTGGCCTGAATTGTATCATATTTCCATTTAGCAATTTTAATAAACACTTTAAAATATCATTGGTTTTCCTTAAAATTTTAGAGACCTCATACGCTCCTTAGTTTTAAGAGGTTTCTTTTTTATTCACAACAAAACCACTGATGGAATCTGATTTAAACACAAAAAATCCCATTGAAGAAGCAACTGACATGCATGTACAGAGCAGATAAATCTGGCTTATTTTACAAGTTAGCTGCCAGACGGGCTTGAGGATGGTTCTGAATCCCGCCACTTCAGAGCAACTGTAACACTCACCTTTCACAGTAAAACCTATGGAGATAATAATCTCCATGGACGCAGGTCAGAGGGTCACAGAGAAGAACAAGACACTGGAAAGGGTAGATGGGAGCCTGATAAAATGACATCTCATTGCTTCTTCAGATTCTTGCTGGAATTTCAGGGCTGACAAACTACATCATCAGCTACAGAGGGACTCTCCGTATCAGCAAGGAGGCTTAAGACTCCCCTCCTGTCCCCACACTGGGTCATGATAATCCATCAAGTGGGGCAAATTCCAACGCATAGGGCTGAGCGGGTAGGGTACTAATGCATACACACTTTCACACAGCAGCCTGGCAAGTGTGAGCTTCCAGCAGCGCAGAGGAGCTGGAGGTGGAGCTAAGAAGGGAGTACAGTTCTCTTTACTCCTGGTAATTCTGTGCAGGTAACCCTGACCAAGCCCACAGCAGAGGCACAGACAATATTTCAAAAGATCATTTTCACTGACTGATACACTAACTTCTGCAGGTTCCAACCACCCTTGGAAAAGCTGTCAGCCCCCCGTATATGGAGTAGTTTGGGGTGGCTGTTGATTTTAGAGCTGTTAACATATGAAACCTGCCAGCCACTAATAGGGACAACAAATTAAACTTCAGTTTAACAATTATTTTCATTTGTGAATGAAACAGCTTGATCACTCATTCTTTAGTTTGAGACCACTGATCAATAGACTTTCTCATAAAATGATGCCGGTGCTGATCTCATATTCTTGGCTATAGTCCAAATCAGGCATTTACTATCACCAGATCTCTGTGCCCACAATTCATGATGGGAATACATTTTTTTAACAAGTAGAGTTAAATGCCTGGGTAAAACCTAACTGGAAATTTGGCTGTGTACATCTTGTATGAAATTGCTTAAGTAAAATATATCTCTTGTGAAAGGACACCCAATGAAATGCTGAAATATTTGTGTCCTACTTTAGTGTGGTTTATGGGGAACAGCTGTTTGAACTTCAGAGGAACAAATTTTATTTGGTAGCTTGGGAAGAGTTGAGTAGGATGCCAACAGAGGATGTGGTGAGGCAATGCTTATAAAGGTAGTTTTCAACGTATTAAAAAACCCTCTCTCAAAGATGGAAAAATCAGCTTTTATCAGAAATAAGTCTTCTGGAGAGCATCTGTAGAAGTTCAGAAAATCTATTCATAAAATAAGTGATCTTTTTCAGAGAGCAGCTCCACATTTTGCAGTTCAGTATGGCTGGAATTCCTCTAGAATATTTACCTTCTTTCAGCATTTCCTTTAATGAAACTTCCAAACCTTCTATGACACACATATATTTTGGAGGACAAATGCTTACTAAGTAGATGCAGGGTACATAGCAATTTCCAGCCCCTGCATTGGAGGAAGAAGTAACACAGATAGTTCTTATTTGGAGAGAAGAGAGCAATTCTGAAGTTCAGCTAGGACCATACAGCACATCAGTCAGTGGGAAGTGCATAGCTAAGGCTTGAAACACTGCACATCATCTTGCTCATCTGGCTCCGTAGCCTCTGCAGTCAGCCTGTCCCCTTTCATTAACTGGTTCTATGCCCTGCAAAGCAGCATGATGTGGAGGTGATTTGTATTGCAGTAGCAATATTCTTGGCAGACTTATGACCTTTACCCAGTGGAACCTATGGCAAATGAGCCTAGCTGGGTCTTTTTATTGACTGCATTTCCATTATCTTCACAGGTGCTCTCTTTCCTGGCTTGTTCTTTTATTTTATTATGGACAGAAGCTACATTTACTGGACAATAGCTTCCACATTGCTCTCTTTTCATTTCCCAGAAAATACCACTCCTACACTTTTTAAAGTTACTTGAGACCTGTCAAATTCTTTATCACTCTTTACAACAAACTATTTGTTGTTTCAGCAAGTGCATCATGTAACTGTCTTCACACCATGGCATTTATACCCACTTATCTACATAGGATATAGCAATTTTTCAAATATTCTGTGTGTTCCCCTACATAACTACACTAGGCTTACATAGAATTAGACATTTTCCCGTTGCTCACACATTACTTGTTAAAATTGGCTTTGAAAACAGTTTAGGAACTAAGTTATAGAATTACCATTAATTTTATCTCCCTCTCATTTAGGTACACACCCTCTGTGAAAAACATTACAGAGTTTTCCATCATAAATGAAAAGTAATGATGTGAATAATGGTATTCAAGTCACATCATCTCCAGTTTTTATATCATGATGCAAACTGACCTCATAATTTTGTCATCTTCTGTATTTACAGCCCAATAATGCTTTTCTGGCGGTTCACAAGGGCTACTGAATTTATGAGGCACTTGCAAGTCAGGTATTTTACGAATACTTTGCCTGCATTTCTCGAAAATGATTTCTAGAGAAATTTAAGCCTACTGTGTGTACTGGATTAAAATAGCATAAGAACTAAGTCATAATTTATACTATTTTGTTTTAAATTTTATTACATGGAAATACAAGTTTTTATTGTTGATTATATTAACTTGATATGATGAAACACTTTACTTTTACAGATAATGGTGTTTATTCTGTTTTTCAGTATATAAAATGTATGGAGTACCAAATTGCTTTAGCACATGCATAAAAATAACTTAATAAAACGTGACTCAACCAATGTATGGGCAAAAAGAAGACAAACGATGTAGCTGGTACTAAAATATAGGCAATTCTAATGCCATCAGAATTATGAAATCTATTCTGGAATAAAGAGTCCTTGACAAAGTGTCAGTCACAAAGTACCTGATATCTTACTCTGTGGACTATAGTCAAGGGTCTCCATCCACTTCAGCCATTGTAACAATTCATAAGGACAGAGATAATTCCTTTGATAACCAGCACCCAAGGCAGAGAGGTTTTCTAGACCAACATGAGCACTTTGATTTACATGTGAAAGGGAACAGGAATCCAGGATTATACTTTAACTCCAGTAATATATTGTGTGTGCTAGGAAACATATGGCTGCATGTTGCAATAACTGACACGTCTGGGTGAACTTGCACAGCAAGCTTCATAGTGTTCACTTCATAAAATCTAACAAGAAGATAATAAAAATGTGGATTGCAAGTGAGACAAGTGAATGAAAACATCTGTGTGAGGAGAAATGCATATTATCCTGCACAACTGACTGGCACTGCACTACCATAAAACATTTCAGACTGTTGATAAAAGATAAAGAAGTATCTGAAATGTCCTCTCCTCCTATCCCTCCCAACACACATACATTGTCCAGTTAAAACTTGGACGTGCAAAACCCACATTAATCACACCAAGTGAAAATGAAACAGGACTACTTTTTAAAATAAGTATACCTCTTGTTCAGGCTGTTAAAAAACTGACAAAGTGATGTTGGGGTTTCACAGGTACTAGGCAGTTCTGAAACTGGACAATTAATTTTGATTGTCTAAATTTGATTATTTCTCCCTAGCCACCTTCTCCCCTTCTCTTCAAATCCCCATCTCACCTTATATTAAAGTCACAGGGATTTTGTTGCTGATTCCAAACAAAACAGATCAAGCTAAAAACTTGACAGCCAAAATATGCTGTAGACAGGATCCCTTTGAACTATCCCAGAGCGCTGTAACACCCTCTTCCTGACTGGGCTATCTATTGAAAAGTCCTGTCTAAATAAGTAACATTCAAATCTTTTGTACCAAATGGATTCCCTGACACCTACAGTCACATACAGAATTCTAGTTCTAAGCCTTCAAAGCAGAGAGGGAGAAAGGAAGAAAGAAATAGGTGTATGTATGTCAGAAGAGGAAGATTTGCTGAATCACGCATCAAAGCAGGTGTAGGAGCAAGGCCTATGTCAGTTACTTTAAATACACAGTGGTACATCCAAAACATGCAGAATTCAGTTCTGCATTCCAGGACAACGCAGACATACTGCAGACAATGACTAAAACGAGCAGTAGTAAAGCCCTCTGAGAGGAGGTTGCAATTGAAAAGAGATTTAAGATTAAATCAAAGAATGTCACATTTAATATTCAGAACACTCTAACTGAATCCTTACTGCCTAGGCTATAAATGGAATCTTACCGTGGGTTGGAATGAGAAAGTGGGCTCATTTCTTTCTGATAGTGATGCTCCTGACTGACGGGCTATGGAAAACAAAAAATAATAGTGAGAAAATAACTTTGCAAATATTCTTTCAGAATGTTTAGAAGTATGTAAGAGATCTTTTATGAGCATGCACATTTGCAGCTTCTGATATTAGAATTTTACAGTCTTTTTTCTTATCTGTGAAATTTAAAAGGGATATTCAGATCTTAACTGTGCAAAAGTACAACTTAGCAGATGATTGTTGTCTAGGTGGAAATACATATGAATTACGGAGTCAGCCACATGGTCATTCCTCTACTGCCTGTGTGGGGACAGAGTCAGGAAACAGAGAGGGAAGGGTGGCAAAGTCTTGTCTGATAGAGAAGTCTGGACTGGACGTGTGTAGGAAGCACGGTGCAGGGATTTTTAGCTGAATCTGTGTAGAACCAACCCTTCTTAAGACTAGACAACACTGGGGCAGAGCTAATAGGGCTTGCAGACACGGTTCCTCTCTCCTCAGAACCACCATTAACAGCAATCTTAGCAGGCCCAAATGAAGTTTGCTGCCAATCTGAAACCTGGATTAAGCTGTTCATGAATAGCTAACAGTAGACTGTATGAATATTCATACAAAATAGGATAATTTTCCAAAGTCTTCAAATCTTACCTATCCATTGTAAGAATGTGCCCCAATGGCTTTAAACTACACTTGGTTTATGGCATTAAAAACAGTTATTTTCAAGAAAGATCAATATTCATAAACTGGTATAAAAATTCAAGACTTTTAGAATTCAGAAATACATTTTCTCTCAGTATGTATGTAGTGCTTCCAGAAGGGACCCCCCTTGCCATTATCACACACCTGAAAAGCAGTTCTAAAAAATCACTGAAGCAAATGCAAAAGAAGTGAAAATACAAGCATACATTAACAATACTTGTACAATTTAGTACATGAAATGCTGAAAATGAATACTAAGTGTTATGAAAGCAATTGCTTTTTTACAGAAATCAATATAAAAATGAGTATGTTCTCATGGTTTCAGGAAGTAGGGAGGGATGTTGTAAAATACATGGTCAGGATGAATGACATCCTAATTACTGCCAAATATGAGTCATTGCCTGGTGGTGGATAGTGCAATTCCCAAATAATGGCTAGTGGAAGACTGAGGATGAGACAGAAAGTGAATTAGTCAGTCTATGAACCAGAATATCTGTCTAAATAATTTTTAGTCTCATTTCATAGTAAAGAATAGTCTGCCTCAGTGTTGCAATTTGACTTGATGTGAACAGATCCCTCCAGGGGTTGTCAAACTGAGCTCTCTGTTGGAATAATTCTGGGTTTAAATATCACTCCTCTTGTCTGTCAGACTTCAGTTCTGCCAGACCATTTCTGTGTTAAGTGGATTTCTTTTCTGAATCATTACAAAGGAGGCCAGAAGACCTTCCACAAATTAGGTATGAACCTGGAAGTACCCTTTCAGATATTCTGCAGATCAAGGCCTGTGTGACTGAATTTATATTTAGGAAGTTGCTTGGGGAACAAGTAATCTTTCTTCTCTGTGAGTACTCCTTACTCGAAAGACAGGTCTTAGTGGTGAGCATGTGCTGGAGTCTGCTAGTGGAGCATTATACCACCACAAGCTTCTAGGATATATCGATGAGCAATCCAGGAGAATCTTCCTTCTCCTTTGCATTTCTGACTGAGAATCAGGGACCATATGCAAGAAAATATCCTGAATTCTCCTACATATGATCTTGCTCCAGAATGTTTCTGTCACACCTGAAGTGGTGTCTGAAGTGTGGAAACAGCTATCTGAGAATGGGACAATTCCCTGACAGGGCAGGAAGGTCTTAATGGATCTCTAGAACAAAGCAAGGCATTTAAGCAGAAATATTTTGTAAGCTTTGCAACTTTTCTTGGATAATGTGTATATGTGTGGGTATAAACTTCACATTATACTCTGCAATATATAGAACTGTGTCTTTCATATTATTGCAAAGCTAACATGGAATTTCATAGACCTTAAGATTTAAGATTCAGGTAAGACACAGTCAAATAAAGTCTTTTAAAATATTTAGTTCCATATACACATATTATTGATTTGGAACTGTGCCCCACATGCATTTTATAAGGGTTTACAATTTTCCTTCAAAGTAAATCCATTTTAAAATAGAAGTTTTTCATATTTATAACTGACAGCTATGCTGGGTAACATAGTATTCAAAGCTATTTTATTCCTTTTTGGCTGTCATAGTTTACAGCAGCTGCTAAACAACTTACATTTCAACGATTCCTCCTGACAGCATACATTCAGTTCTTGGTAAACTATCATAGGTTATAAAATACAGTTTTAGTATATCTGTTTTATAGTTGTTTAAGGACATCTGTTCTAACTGCAACTTAGCAATATGATTGATCTATGTGCCTTTACATTCAGAAGGGTTTCTGAGTTTCATTAGAGTCAGTAATGTGAGACTTTTCAATGAATCTGGAAATCAGATTAACAATGGCAAGTGATGGAAAAAATAAACTCACTAAAAATGTGTTTTATATATAAAATATTACTTTGATACGTAAGTTCACTATCTAACATGATTATAAACTGCCCTGCCTTGCAAAACATCATAGGTATTTCAAAATGAAAGACACACAAAAAGCTGCCTTCTGGTGGTGCTGTTGCCATAGATTCCACTAAGGGACAAAAATGTTGTATAAAATGAACGAAAATTTGGAATAAAAATACTCCTTACTTATCTTTGAAGAACATAAGAGAAAGCAATAGATACTACTGATTTAAATAACCAGAAAGATACAACCTGGAAACACATGTAAGCATGAAAGTTTAATCATGACAAGAATTTCAAGCTGTCCTTAATTTCTCAAACTACAATATGAGGCTTATTTCTATTTCTTTTCTACACACTGCACTGCTAAAATAATTTGCCTATGCAACCGGAAGATGGCTACAGATATATAACAACTTTTCTGCAGTTCGTACATCTGATTTTGGAAGGATTGATTGTTTGCAAATTCTCTTGACTCAACTCAAATGATAGTGGTACTAGAGATCAGTGACATAAAAACAAATTTACTTTTAGTCTACACATATTTTTACATATATTTATAAGGAATAAATATATATATAAAGAACATTTATTGGTAAAAACTGGAAGCTGAAGAAATGATGACTTTACTCATTTTAGGTCTTACACCAAGATCATGCATGGCAGAAGACTGAAATGCAGGAGGAACAACCTCCGAACATGTTCTAATCACTCCAACTAGGCTGCAGTTTGATCTCTCAGTTATGTAGACTACCTATGCATACAGTAACACATTTACTGCACATGTGAATGCTATGTGTGGGGATTCACTGAAAACCGCTATATGAAATCATCTGATAGATTTATAGATTTGAAAACCAGAGGGAAGAATTAGATCAACTCATGACCACATGTATATCACAGGGTATTAAACTGTAGATCACCAATAAAAAAACCTGAACAATATCAGATCTAGAACTGAATGAACCCTGAAGTGGGTCCCTCTGAATATACTCTACTCACAGGTAATTCCCTGCTGACTGCTTTTGATATCTGTCAGTTGACCAGTTCTAAAGTCATTCAAGGTGTTCTTTATCAATATTGTACGCTGTTCATTTTTAAACAAATATTTACAATGGTCTTAGCATGTTACATCTAAGCAGTTCCCTTATCAATTGTAACTTTATCAAGAAAATTAGATTTTTTTGAACAGTACATATTTTCTCTAAAAAGATCTTGACTATCATTAACCATATTATCACCCTTTAAATCTCTGTTAACTGAATCCCACACCAGATTTTTACTGTTTTGACAATGATATCAGACTAACTGGCCTACATTAACATTTTCATTTCAACTAGCCATTTGAATACTGGCACCGTGTCACTACTCTCAAAGTCTTCTGAAATGTTGTAAGCATATCAAAATATACTAAAATGTAACACCAGCATACCAAAAATGCTCACAATTACACTTTCAAAAGCTTCTGTGTTAAACAACTTGGGATGATTAAATAATCACTTTCCCTAATAAATGCTGTTTATAACCTTCTTAGATACTAAAGGTCTAGAAAATGAATTATCACCCTCACATGACTACTCTGCATTTTTCCAAATATTGGAATAGAAGTACATCAAACAGTGTTAAACACACAAGTCTATACTCCAAAAACTTGTACCACATCTATGAATAGCTGGTGCCATGGCAGCTATCGCGGAAAGGAAAATAGAATCAATAGATACTGTGGACTAAGCAACATTGTACTGGTACAGTGTGTCTCTTTACGTAAAGGCAGAGGTATATGGGTAGGGAAGACCACGGAAGCTGAATTTCAGCAGTCTCTGTTGTAGCGAGGGACTAAGCGGTTAGTCCTTATCTGAGAAAGATTAGGTTTGCTTTCTAAATTATCTCTTCCTGGAAACGAGGTTCTTGCCATTAAATCTTAAAACCTCAGTGCCCATCTTGCAAAATGCAGAGGAGAAACCTGACAAGGCTGCATGTGTAAGACACACCAACACTTCAGTGAACTGAATGAAATTTGAAAAACTTCTCTCCAAGACAAATATGTTGCCTTTTACACTTGATTTATGCAGAGAAAGATGGCCACAAAGGACTATTATGAAAAACTACAGCTATATTAAATTACAGTTTAAATGACTAACCTATTATATCTAAGCACTTTTTTAGACTGATGCTATTAGTCTGAAGCTACAGAAGCTGATCAAGGCAGTAAGATCAAAGAACTGTCTTTGCAATCACACTGTGCTTCACTGAATACTGGAGCAGCACATTTTACTTTAAAAGTTCATTTTGTTTTAGTCATGTAATTTGTATTAACCAAACCTGATGTGTCTAAATATTCTTATAAATTTCCTTATAATTAAACTACTCAAAAATTAATGGGACTGCTATTCTCTATATTTAATTGAGTTCCATTTGTCCAGCCTTGCAGATTTACACCATGTTTGGGTCTGTTTAGGGCGTACTGAGAAAACACATCGGAAATATGATGAAATCAACTAAATGTGTAATGTTGACATGTCTCAAATAGTTAAAACCAACTAATGTTTCTCTGATATCCTGCAAAATATTACTCTGTGAACCATGTTCTTATTTGTACAATTACCCACTTATCGATACATTTCTTCTCCTTTGAAACCTTCATTTACCAGCGTACCACAAAGTTCCAACGCTGTGTTGATCATTCACTATGGGAGATTGGTACTACAGGCCTCTATTTGGGCTCTATAGATCCCTGGGAGTAATTTGCACCTAATATTTTAGAGCATTTACTCTACAATAGTTTATATTGGGGCAACACAGCAGTGTTTACTCTTCTAGCGTTGGATCTGCCTCTGAGAGTTGTGTTGTGTGCTTTACTTAAGCTACATTCATTGTTTATTATTGTTTCACCTACAATAAAGTCAGAACTATGTTGCAGAGATATAAATGGAATATGAGGTTATCTAGTTTTACAGCAGCTCCTGCAAGTACCTTTATATAGTTGCTGAAATGTTATTTTGTGATTTCATACATTCAATACTCTTCAGTGGAGTGTAACAAATACTCCTCTGCTTCTTATAACAGTACTCTGTCACACAGTGCAGCTGTGTGTGATTTTGTACCACTTTGTACCAGGACAAACAAGGATACAAGGTGTAAAATAGACAAGGATCACATCCTAAGCACTCTGAACTACTGCAGCTTTTTGCCGCTTCAGTCCTTTAAACAGTTAGCTTTTCAGTAATGAGACTTTATCATTGTAAGAAGCAATTATTTTCCATTACTCACACTGTAATGCAGTTGCTGACTGGTATATCTGGGTTTCATTCATTTTGGAACTATTTTTAAGTACTATATCACACACCTGCAGGTTGTTAGCCACTATTGTGACAAGCTGTTCAGCCTACATGATTATTCAGGATTCTAGGAAGGAATTTATATAATAGATTGGCTCTTCGTCCATGGTAGTACTACAGAACCTGCTGGAAGTGCATGTGTTTTGGCTGTGTGTTTTACTCTGCAAGTTCTAAAAAACGTTTGGTAATGATACCTTAAATTTCAAAGCTACTACGAGAAATTTTAATATTCAAGACCCCCGAGACTCAGAATTGATAGAAAATATATAGAGAAAATACTGTGGGTTTAGACTTACTGGTGGGAAACAAGAGTTCCAGGTTGCTGTATCATCACTGCTTGTACTTATGCTAACATTGCAGTTGTCTATCTGTGATGCGCTCAGCCCATGTGAGATCCCAATATCCCTTAATTCTTCACTTTGTTGTCTCTTCATGCTAGCCAGCATCTGTAGTTCAGATGAACTCAGTCTATTTGACTGGTAATTTTTCCAGTCATACTCCTGTGAAATAAAATGGAAAAGTCAACAATATAGACAGGATCATGGAACAGAATATATGAATGAAACAGATACCTTGGAGAATCTCTTGGGGAATCTTCAAGAAGCTACAATACTAAAAGAGAAACAAAATGTTTACTAGAAAAGATTAGTTAACAGATTTCTGTTCAGCTATGAAGATCAAGCATATTTACACATAATTACATGAAGGAAGAACACCACAAACACTGTTATGGACTCCAGTTTGGATCCAGGGTGTTTGGTGAAGTTGCTGTTCCACTGCAATTAAAAACAGAAGATAAAAGCAGGCTTTCAGGAGTTCAAAAATCCAGCAGCTAAAATTGCTTAAACATCAAATGCAAATCTTGAAATAAACCCAATCACACAGTTATCATAGTATCATAAACACCATCAACATAACATCTAGTTATTTGTCAAGCACAGCATAAAATTTCTCTGGAAAGCTACATGTCAGCACTAAATTTTAAAAGCTATTTTGGTAACTTGCTAGTATATGCATTTTAAAATAAACATCACTGTATTCTCATTTTTCTTCATACTCATTGGTTGAATTGTTAATCTAACTCTAATTGTTATATCAAACTTGATCCACAGGCCAAAAGCTAAAACCATGTATTAACTATTTTGCAGTTTGCACTTATGCCTCACACAAAACCCCACGATAAGATTGTTTAAGTTTACCCAACCTGCTGTGGCATCATCCTTGTTTAAAGAACTCCTTTAAGAAAAACTTTCTCCCTTTTAAAAGGTCCACATAGATCACTGTTTCACAAAGGAACAGGTCTAATACTTGAGGGCTCTAGTTTTGGTTCTGAATGGAATTACAAAGCATTTCTGCTCAAAAAGTGAATCCAAGTAGTGACGAGGACTTCAGAGGATTTAGATCATTGGAATGTGGCCAGTGGGCTGCAAGACACTATGTAATAGTATCCCAGAGCGGGACAGTGCTTTGATTCTAGTGAAGAGAACGGGGCTTTCAGACCAGAAGTTTATCATGTTCCTGGCAGAAGAGGCAATCTCACAGTCTGTTTTGCTGTGGGGAGGTACAGGGTAACTGAAGACCTCAAGAACACAAGCAAGTCAGCAGTACTAGTGATATGAACACTGCTAGCTTTTCCTGCTATGAAATCCAGTCTGTAATGTTTCAGAGTGTCTTCTGGGGGTACAAAAGTCACCTTACCACCAGAAAACACTCTGAAATATCACGCACTGGAATTATTACTACGACCTCCTCTGCTTTCTTCCTATGTATACAAGACACATATCTAAGTCTTCTATGTGGATTATAATCATGAATTGGTCACACCTGAGACACAGGAAAACTTGAACTGCAGCTTTGTCTTAGTAAGAGAAATAGTACAGCAACGTTCAATACCTTCAGGCTATGACATCACACAAACACAATATTTGCTTTTAAAAACACTCATGAATATATGCAAGTGACTAATAAAATATATAGGTTCAGTTATTCAGCTCCACAGAGGTATGACATATACAGCCCACAAAAGATGTTACACATTGGATATTGATTTCCTTATTTGAAGGAAATTGTGCAAAAAGATATGTATATATCCTAGATTTTCATGTATATTGCTTAGTATTTCACATGCAAAGTGCTCACTTCCGCTAGAAAGATTATATGACAGCACTGCTGAAAAAGAAGGTTATTTTCAGTGACACACAGTACTTCTTTTCTGGTTTAGGGAGTTCCATACACCTTAATAAAACTGTATTTTCTGGGAATCAGAAAAGCATTATTGTCCACCTGATCCCCTTTCCTGCCAGCTTTTTTTGTCCTTGGGATCAGAGCAAAGCCAGGTAATGAAGGATAATGAAGGATACTACATTACTTATTTCCCCTCCAGAAGTTTACCTGGGGATATGCTCATAGATTCATTCACAGTGCTGAACTCCAAGTATAGGATGTGCAATACAGTACACGCTGGATGGGAATTTTGAATCAAGGACAGATGGCGAAACCCTTCCTTTTTAATAATACATGTAATGGCATCATGCAATGAACAGAACCTTGACTTCAGCTCAAGCTCTAGAATATTTTACTATGTATTTGCAAAAATGGTTTTAGAATAAAAACATGTAGCATATTTTTATTTCCTCATGGGTGCCATAAATCAACAGTTATTATCTCAATAGTATGTAAAATAATACTTCCTATTTTAATTCTAGTTAAGAAATTAAGTACCATTCAGTAAAGACTGCTGCCCAACATGAAGTTTTTGGGAGTAGCAACTCTATCATATTTTTGACATTTCATTCTGACTACCATGATATTAGATTTCATTTAAAGCCATCTATTGCAAATAACCAGTCAAAAAGAAAATTAGCACTGAAACAGCAAAGTAAACCACCTTTGATGGGAAGTGTGCCTGCAAGCTGACCATCAGCAGGTAAATATATCACATAAAACAGGATTTATAACTGAAGGGCACTCACATGGAAACAGCTGCATGTACAAGCATGCAAATCTTTGTGAAAAAGACAATTAATTCTAAAGCCTATTGCAAACATTTTTGATTTTTTACTATGTATCTCAAATTCTTAAGTCAAATGTCTTTGCAAAGATTTTTCCTATGGAATCACCTCAAGCACTCAAAGACTACTTTTTGGCACAGATAAATGTAGTCTGCCATTTTGTACAAGGTACAAGATGACAGAAGCTGTTAGCACAGCTGCCACCCCTTTTTTACCTCTGGCTTTTGAGGTCCAAGCTTCATTCCGGAATAGCGTGATTATTACTACCATTTTTAATCCTAAAATAATACAGGATGTTTTCTCTAGACCATTATTGAACATACGTTATTAGCTCAGTTACTATTAGTTATTTGTTCACTTCACATGAAACTTGCTATGTTACATCTGGAAAGTCTGCTTTGCTCTGATACATTAGTATTCCACCAGATCTACAGCTGCTATAACTTTTATTGATCTTACTGAAGATGCTGATTTCCTGTTAATTTTCCTATATAGAAGCCTTCTGCATTTATTTGATTATTATAAGAGAAGCTTTGGCTTATATTTCTTACCTCATATAAGAAACAATTGGCATGCAGTCGTTAAAATGACAGCATGAACTAGTGCTATGCAGCATAAAAGCACTAAGCATTGAAAGAACATTTTTCTCATTCTCTTTTTAATAAAGGCAAAACATTGCCCAACCCTGCTCTTCTTTTCCTTTACATCGATGAAGAAAGATGCATAGATTTTTGGAATTTTTACAAAACAATTCAAAACATTTGTTGTTTTTTTTCCCCAGCTTATTTCAAATTGTCATTCTGTTTTCTTTTCTTGTATTGGTCTCACTCTAGAAATACCATACTCAGAAAGGAGAACAGGTGTCATGACAATTTTCTGTGTTAAACATCCTGTACAATAAACTCCTTGTAATAAAGGAGAAATAGTTTGGACTATGTGTTCTGTAGCTTCAGATGACTACTACAAAAAAGCCTCTTCACAAATTTTATATTGTCTTAGCCAATTTTCAAAGAGAGAATTTGAAAATTGAATTTGAGATTAAGTTCACTTTATAGTAATTTAGGAGAACCTTTGATGTAAGAAGTAATTTTGCAATACTTGTCAATTTGTCTAAAATTAATATTTCATTTAGTAATTAAAAGCTTATCTTTTCTTCTTGCATATCCGCCCCTTATGATAAAGTATTTTTATTAAGCGCTTAAAACTTTTGCTAGATTGACAAAACCTGTTGTTTAAAGGATTTTTTTCATATATAATGACATTTGCATTCTTCTAGGTTCAAATGATTTATTCTGAATTGTTTGAATGTAGTTATACGTGCAGAAAACTTTACCAGCTATCTACATGCTTGCAATATTACCCAGAGGGCTGTACTTCTTTCTTAATTAAAAATATTTGAACTTAATAATAGAGAATTCTATTAAAACATGAATAAAACATTGCAAGCAACCAGGTCCTTAAAGTGTATTAAGTAGTTAGCAAACTGATTGCAGGAAGAGTTGGTTAAGCATTTTTTTTCTTTACCAGTCCTCCGTATGAGCAGATTAGAAGAGACTACTTCTCTGTAAACTCTCACTCTAATACCCTTTCTTACGAAACTATCCTTTCATACATAACTCTTAAAACAATGAACAGCGTTTCAAAATGGAAATAAAATAATTACATGCCCACAGCCAACAAAAAAACTCCAGTGTTGTCTCACTGTAGTTAATATTATATGTCAGCACTTCTTTTCTTGAAACTTCTGGGGACCTAGAATAGTAGTTTCTTCCTGCAAAACTGCTCCAGCAGATATAAAAAAAACTTTACATATGTATGTGGTCAGAAAAAGGCCACATTCAAATAGCTTATTATATTAATTTTAAAATTTTTGGAAATATTCTTAATAAAAATTAATAAATTTTTTTCTATAAGTGCTAGGTGAACATACTTTCTAATATACACAACCACTTTTTAAAAGGCAGTCAGTGGCACTCAAATTTGGCTTCAAATTTTGACTGTGGCCTAGTACAAAAAGAAGTATCAAAGAACTCCAAGGAAAGGCTTCTGGATGGGAAAATTTTATTACTTGATCAAACCAAGTATGAGAGCTAAATCTGCCAGATACTTTCATCTTATATTTTGTAGCAATAAAACAAAGTCTGTAACTCCTGAGTTTCTGTACATTGGTAATAGGCTTTGTCCTTGGAAACAATACTTACAAGCAACAAATTACATGTGCAATACATTTACAGCTACAAGTGCAGTATGGTAATAACCCTCCTGTCTAATTTAGTAATCAACTATTTATCGAGCAGAGGAAAAGTGATAGCTCTCTTCCATCATCTTTTAAAGAAAAATATCACAAAAATGTTGTAAAATAGATCTAACACTTTAAAAACTTAATTGCAATCCACCTAGGTAGTCTCTATTTAGTTACGTTCTATGGGACAAAGTTGATCACTGCATTAAACACTGATAACACCTTTTAGTAAAGTAATCAACATATTTAATTTGTTATGGACAAATAGATCAGAGTTATGATTAGTAATAAACATAGCTGAATTTTAAGTGGAACAATTTTCCAAAACTGAAAAGAATCAGGAAACAAGGGAGGAATACATTTAATCACAAAAATATGAATAGTTACTGGAAACTAGAAAAAATGAATTCCTATAGGTAAAACTTGGAGGGAAAGGGAATGTAAAAAGTAAACAAATTTTATTACACACTTACAGACAGATACATGGATATTAACACATCTAAGAAACAGAGAATCAGATTATCAGTATCAACTGAGGTTTTCTTATCACTACAAATTACAGAAACATTATCTTAACTTCTTCCCAAATACAAAAGAACACATGCATTGCAGCATTCTTCCACGTTTTAGTGGGAACAGTGGCAATTCTAATGTCTTTTCCAGATAATAAATACATAGAACATATGCTGCTATTGGTAGGATTTTATCTGCTTTTATATTTTTTTTTTCTTTTTATTGTCTTTAAGATCACCAGCCATTGATATTTTTCATCACCATAAGGTATCAGCACTGCTTCTGATTTTCACCTGCATTACTGTATTTCATTCCCCATGCTTCCCCTTAAATCTGCTTCCTTCCCAAAGGAAACCAGTCTCCATAGCCTGGAAAAGGATGTTCTGTTTTTATCAGGAAACGTGCAAGGCCTTTACACAATCCAATAAGCTAATTGCAGAATACAGGGAGATATTTCTAGAACCCTCAATCAGAGAGACTATCTCACAGGATTGTGAGAGACATAAAACCTAACCTCTACACCAGTACTAAAGCAGACTCATTTCACAAAAAAGCACCGAAGCATCAGTGGCATGGCAGTATGTGCACTTCCCTACCAAAGACACAGAAAAACTGAACATATGCTTTCCTAGACACTATTCTTTAATCTGATGCCCAGTTTGGATTGCTCTTCCTAGCCCAATGCCCAGATTTCTATATCCACAATGAGCTGCAGCGTGGTCCATCCTGAGCAGCCATAGCAGCCAAAAGTAGGTAGGTAGAACTGTTCTGCATGATGACCCTGCCCCAGCAGTAACAGCCTTGTCCTATGGAAGTAGTCACTCCTGCTTCCCCTTTCACAGATGCTGTCAAATCAGATAACTAAAACTAACTGTATCAACATGTAACAGAAGCGCTACAGACTAAAATTCCCATAGCAGAATGACAGCATATCCCCCTGACGGGAATGGTGACTGCGGTATCCTATAACAGTTGAGACAAGCTCCAAGGACAGAAAACACAATAATGATGGAAGACATCCATTTCCTTCACGCAAACGAGGTATATGCCACGTTGCAAGACATTACTGTAGGTACATTTTTCCAAAGGACAACAACTGCTTCATAGAGCCACAAAAAAGAGAGGTGTCTATTCTTTTGGTCCCCAGCAGTGCGTAATACCTGGTTCAAGATATTACTATCCAAAAACCACTCTTACATTAATGATCATGCAGTAGCTAGATTCAACATCCTTGGGTAAAAATGACAAAAAAAATTTCAAAAAAATGACAAAACAGCAATCCTGGGACTAAATACCATAAAACTCCTTGACCTGCAGAAGAGACAACTGTGGGGGAATACAATATACAGCCATCAAATAGTGAGTGTCACAGGTAAGAATAATAATTTAAAAAAAAAGATTATTCATTGTTTCTTATAACAAACACAAGAATGAGAAAGTACTAGAAATGAGACAGTGCATTCAAAATGAATAAAAGGAGACATGTATTTTTTCCCACAAATAGCAGTTGAACTCTGAAATTCACTGTCACAAGGCAAAGGCCATAGAGATACAAAAAGCAACTACACAAATCTGTGGAAAAATTCCACCGCCAGTTATTTACCACAAAAACAACACCTTTGACTGAAGAAATTGCTAAGCTATGGACTGCTGGAAGGAAGCCTGCAGGGCATGCTCGTGAGGTATTGCTGGATACTTGCTCTGTTCTTGCACTGTTTTTTTTCCCTAGCCATCTATGACTGACCACTGCTGGACAGAAGATGCTGGCTATGCAAGTCTTTGGTCTCACAGGGTATTAGCTGAACATCTGAAAAAAAAAGATCTCTGAAGCCTGAGGAAGAAGTTTGGCCTGTTCCACTCTCAGATGCTCAGGAATAAACTTAATCTACTCACAACACATTTAGAGAAGAGGTCACGTGTTAAAAGATATGCATCTGCAGTAATTCTAAGCCCAAAAGAATTCCATCCAAAAACATGGAACAGTAACATACTGTCTCATTTGTGATTTACAGAATACACTTGATTCTTAAGCTCCAGTTCCTGATCCAAAGCACAATTCAAAGCACATCATTATAAGCTGAAAAGACAAGAATTAGCTATTAGGAAATATTTAAGAACATAATTAGCTTGAGACAAACTTGTTCTTCTAATTACTGCATATTTCCATAAGGAGAATCTAGGAAGAAAAAACTAGGAATAAAACAACACTTTGGTGAATGTAACAATTCCTTTAGTAGCCTGGCAATTTAGCCTATGACACAGCCTCACTGCTGGCCCTCAATCACATAATGTATTATTTTTCAGGGCTGTCGCAGAGAGACTGTGAAGTACCTAGATTAACACTCTTTCTATGGTCACTCGTTAATATATCAATTCAAAGTCTGTCAATTTTCCTGTGTAATCTTTCAGCCCAAAACTACTTTCTAACTCACATATTTCCAAAATGTGAGTTGCTCAATGACACCTCTTTTCTTCTATAAACCTCTGTGATTTCTGTTTTATTTGGAGTACTGTTTTGTGTGCCACAAAAACCTACGAAATCAACTTTCAACAGACCAAGCTCAGTAAATACTGTTATGATGAAACCAGAATACATCTGGATGAAAGACATATTATTTGTCACTTCATGCAAATGGGTATATCTAATATAGCTTCTCTATACAATCTAATAATTTAATTTCAAAGTAAAAATCACTTACACAAGTCTGTGCTGTCAGACATGAATTTTCTCTTGAGATTTTCTTGAGAGACTTTTTACTGACAGATCTTTTTAATTGACCAGAAACTCCTCCATATCGTTCAGTTTTTTCAGATCCATTTGGAATTACTTTAAAGAACTCAGATTTACTTCCAGTTGGAGAAAGAGAAAGGGTAGGCTTTAAGCTTCTCTGAGAGCTAACAGAATCTGTTTTTCCCACAGTGGAACTCTGTGGTTTTGATAAGATGGTCTCTTCGAGGTTATGTTTGCTGTGTCCCTTATTCTTCCAGTCTTCATTTCTCCATGACATCCTCTTTAACGGGATCTCTTTAAAAACTGCTGAATCAGATGTTCCTTGCCTGCTGTGGCTGATCTCAAGGTTCTCAGTACGCTGGATGAATTTATTGTTGTCATCCTAAATTTAGGAAACAAAACAAGAGCGATTCCCTCTCATCGTCACCCAATAGTTTTACATAACCTTAAAATTTCAAAATGGCTCTTTAATCTCGGCTGCCTAATTCTAAATTTGCAAGGAATCTGAAAACCAGCTGCATTTCCTGGCAACTACACTGCCTATACCATAAACGTATTCTTACATCTCAAGTAGTGAAAAGTAGAAAGAGGAGGAGAGGGAGGAAAGATGACACTTTTCAAAATGTCGGCCCAAATTTAGAATGGTAGTAACCTCTCAAACCTGTGTGTTACATGATAATCATCATTTCAATAAAAGTTATTACAACTGTAAACCAAAAGTAAGCAAGAAGTCCACGACAATTATGTCTTTCCATTGAATTATTAATATTCCATATTTTCACATCACATCCTCAACTTAAATGTAGAACGAATAACTCCTGCTGAGATCACTTTCCTCACCTCTGGTAGTATCACTGAATATCATATTCAGTACCATTTGAATTTCATTTAAGAATTTTGGAGGTGAGTTTGTTAACCTTATATTCATGCTTCTAACAATGTCTGCAAAATATCCCATTAATCAAGCGTATTATGTTCTCTCATACCCCATCTCAACAACAAAGAGCAAGACCAAACACATGGAAAGAAAAATAATGGGGAAGCACATCTAGTGTTTGCCTCAATGTTCTTATTCTCAAGGAAGAAAGGATGAGAGAGGCCTCATCTTCATCTCATCATGCTGGTCCTCTGCCATATGCTCCCATGCTGGATGTAAGGCAGTATATATTGCAAGATTCAGTAAGACACTGAAATACCATCTTCAGTACGACTCTCATAGCCAAGGTGCAGTCCTACTGCAAATGAAAGCAATCCAAGTTTCTTACTGACTTCAGTGAGTCCAGGACTGGATTACACAGAATGAAATGCACATTCAAGAAAATAATCCCTCAATTTTTTTAATGAGACACATTTTGGAAGTTTAGTTTTATTCCCTCACTTAGTAATTTCCTTGAAACACAAATCTGTATTTCCCTCTTTTTCATGGATTTTTATTTGCCATAAGTTATCTTAAAATCTGTGCTGGAAACCCATATTAAGTTAGGTTAACTTTAGATAGAAGATTACCAAAGAAAACACTGTACTTTTTTCCTCACACATTAGAGAGAAATGGGTAACTTTGATTTATCTAAAGCTTAAATCCCTCCCACCTTTCCATGTCTCTTCAGCCATATATATTTAGGTTTTAGAATAATTTGTTAAATACTAAATCATGAAATGGTGCCAGAAACATCAATAAAGTTTGCTTGATTAATACAGTGCAGCTAAACTGAAGATGAGAATGATTTTCCTGAGGAATGAGCACTTCCACTGATGTATTGTATTCCTTGAAAGAACATGCAGATGGGCAGTTCTGGATACATAAAACTGATTGCTCTTGCTGGGCTGTAATTTTAAGAAAATCATTCTAATGACTCTAGAGGGCCACCTACTAGGAGCAGATGGGATATAGTCCCTTTGTACGCTGAGCTTTCATACTGAGGTATCAGAGTGAAATTATCTGTCAGCCTTTGTAAGGGTACATTATCATATTCAATCTTATTCCTTTATTCTTTAAATCGTATCAGGACAGAAAAATTCTCAATTTCTTCATTGAAGGCTTCATCGATGAACTTGCCTGTTACACTTAAAACAGCATTTTTCATAGCATTGTGTGACATTTGGACACACGTGCTACAGTCTCACAACTCTTCCAAACAGCAAGAGCTCTTGGTTTTGCTCTGGATTTGATAGAATCTGTAAATGCTGCCATGACAAGTTTAATTATACAAAGTCTCTGACAGAAATTTGAGCTGAAAGCATGGACATTCATATAATTACAAAATAAGTCTTGATGGTGAATCACTTGATGGTGAATGGTTCCAAGAGAAGAAGCAATTTTTATCCTTTACTGATTATTTGACTCTGATAATTGAATAACAGCATCGAACTATTTCAGTGACTAATTAGTAACCGCTAAAGGGAATTTATAAATACTTGCTGTTTTCAGTTTGCAGGCTGAAACATTTCCTCCCCAAAAGCCAAAAGTTACATAAACCGTATAATTCTAGCAGTTATTGTGCATATCTTATGACTCTCAGTATTTGCAACATAAAGAGAGTCAATGTTCACTTATTTGAAATCTATCCTGATGCATAACCTATCCCTTATATTTTACAATTAAGCAAATATTTTTTGTAGCTAATACTGATTTCCCACAGATTTCATAAAAAACTACATAATTCTCTTTTGCAGCTCCACTAACTTCAAATAGCATGAAGACTAGGGATTGAAGGATGAAAACTAGGATGAAGACTAGGATGAAACTGGGATTTAGCCCCTTTAACTATAATTTTTTAATTCATGATGCAGTGACATTAAAAAACCCAAGGAAAATTTTTGGAACTTTTGGACTTTTTACCAGACCTAGATATTTGAACTACAAAGATATGCAAAAACAACTTCTTCTTTTTTTTTTTTAAAAAAAATTAAAACTACTAAGTTTTACTTATATTTTTCAGGAGAAAGGCAATTTATGCTCACATGCAATTATTTAAATTGTAAGTTGAGATCTCTATCTTATTTGATATAGTTCAGGAGCATGTACATATCCACGTGTATTACATACAAACATCATGTATTTGAATTTCAAAGCAAGCTGTAATACACTGATCATGAGAAACAATAATAGTGTGAAAACCTGTAACAATGTAACTTATTTCAGCATGTAAGATTAACATATTTTTAAAATGCACTGCAAGACTCAGCATAACTTAGTCAAATACTTTGTCATCTAAGTGAAGTAAACTGGGAAACATGTTATGGTTGGGCTAAAGAATTTTGGCAATTTTGCAAAGATACCTTAAACTGTGCTAAAATAGATACTATTAAGTTAGCAGTCTTACGTTCAGCTATCATGGCTTTTCCAGGATCCTCTTTCCTGTATTTTCAGTGCTTGAAATAAAACTGTTTTCTAGTTTACTTCAGTAATGCAAAGTAGAGCAATCTGAATATTAAATATGTATCCAGACTATCAGTATAAAGCTGACTTCAAGAAGCAACACAGAATGTATCTGTACAAGGAAGAGGATGAATATGGGCAAAATATGACTGCTAAGTAATTTGTTGGTTCAGTGACTTCTTTCACATGAAAGAAAGGCTTAACTATGAATTACTAATGTAGTAGTTAGACTGAGAAAAAAAACTCTTTATAATTTGTTAGTATGCTGTAGATTTGTGTAATGTAATTATCTTCTAGCTTTGTAAGTCTAATGCATCTCCAGTTGCAGTGCTGATACTATTTAATGCAGCTTGCATCCAAAGACACTGAATGAAACAAAGGCCGTTCCCTAGCACACCTCTGGCACATAGTCAAAAAGTTTTTCGTTTATATAATACCTTAAATCTTTTAAAGAAGGTAGGGATCTTTTATGAGTCTCTCTTGCATCAAGCCTCTAGAATGGTGATTAATTTTGTGCCCCAATGTTCTTGTGTTGTAAAAGCAGGAGTACTTGGCTACTGCTTTCTCTTTGTGCGCTTGGCACTGGATCTCTGGGGTAGGACGATGGCATGGAAGGTTAGCTATCATCTTCAATAAAGGCTTAAGCACCAGCAAAGTTTAATGATTAATTTAGCTTTTGATTAATTTATATAAATTTGTCTTGCTTTATAGTTCATCAGTAAAGTATGCCATATGCACTGTGTTTTGAAAGACACTTTATTTTCAGTCACTTATCATAGCACGGCCTTTACTGTTTGGTACTTCTTCAGAAATTGTTGTTTGCCATTTTTACACTGCTTTGGAGACATATTTTTACAAAGAACTTTACCCCCACCCCCCCCCACCCCCCAAACGCAATCAAATTGGAAACTATTGAAGCTGCGTAAATGACAATGCTAGAAAGCTTCCATAATTCTTATGTTATGGAAATACTTTCTTAACCTAGCTTTTACAGTAACCTCTCTGGCTTTTCATGAGCATAACAGACAAATAAAGTCTTTGAAATCCACACAGTTCTGTATCTTCAGAATGGTATCCCACATAGCACTGCTCATGAACTATTAGCTTGACTAAAACCGATTTAATTCTGAAATTCTGGAACTTTGTTTGAAATAACAAAGTCTTATGGCTTTAAGTTAATAAATAATACACTTCCCCAGATAACAGGAAAACCCCCACGACTACAGAAAAAAAAAACCTGAGAAATTTTTTATTTCTTATAATTAGCATCAGCAATTTGGTTTCTCAGAAATACAGAATATAGAGTAGTATTTCTGTTCAGTCCATCTTGCTATTATGTAACTTGGTTGCATTTTATTTCTCAGCTATGAGCAACAGATTAGAATGTTCAGAAACAGATTTTATAATTAAAAATGAAATACACTAGAACGTCCATAAAGGTAGAAACTTTTATCAGTTACTGTAATGACATAATGCAACTATTCAGTGCATTGACAATTTGGTGAATTTCTATGTAGTATCAGCTGATACATTTGTTAAAAAATATTTATTTTCTTTCATTAATTTTATTGCTGAAAGATTTCCACATTGCAAAAGAATGATGCTGACACAGCTCAGACAGGATATAAAGCAGAAATACCAATCATCAAGTGCCATTAAAAAGCTGAAATTTCTTAATTCACTTTCGACAATGTTGGTGAGCAAAAGACTCCCTGCTTACAGTTTTAAAAGGCTGAATGAAGCCTTATTTACTGTACTGTTGCTCAACCATAAGACTTGCATCTCGCTCAAATCTATGATGCAGGCTTTCCTAAAATCTTTTTTGTTGCAATGATGTGCTATATTCACATTTCTCTGTTAGCACAGGGGCTGACAGAGAGTTAGGTTTCTTTTGTCCACTTGTTACAGAGGGTATACCTGCATTTTCACTCTTGTATCCAGTTAGACACAGCAACCTGACAAAGACAAATCTACCTGTAGGTATATGGGGAAAAGATGATTTATCCTGTCTCGTTTGAAGACAGAATCTCATCCTAGGAGTTTTAGGACGAAGACTACTTTATCAAGAATTACATGTACAAAGTGGCCTACCTCTTCACTGCTGTCAGTTCCTTGAAAGTTATCTTCAATTTGGGTTTTCCCATGTCCTCTGTTACTGTCTTGCTTCAAATCCAAAGGGAAAATGCAACATTCTGGTGACATATTTGGAGACTTCCCATGAGGAGGTGATTGAGGTCTTGATGAAAATGTGAAAATCTCTTTATTATTCACTTGGTGATCACCTGTTTCATTGCTGTGATGTTCAACAGAGGCATTCTGTGGTGAGGTTAAATTATGGCAGGCTAAATCTTCAGTAGCTACGAACTGCTCACTCCTATCCAACTGAATACTCTCAGTGAAACTTTCTGGAAACACCCATTCATCTGAAACGTACAATGTTTATTTTAATGCCAAATATGTAAATTGTATTTTACCCTGACACACTCTTTTTCTATGGAAGTTGTACAGCAAAAATAACTTTTTCTAAAACAGAAACATTCTGCTTATCAGATTTATACAGTTGGAAGACTGACGACGATGCAGTGAAAAAGAGCAGGCTGCTTTCTAAGTGAGGCAAGGTTAATCAAAACATTTCCAGATCACAGCTCAAAAAATCCACAGGCTATCATATATGGCATGCAAGCCTGCAATTTGCAAATCTGAAACTATTTAGCTGTTAAGATTTGAAACTGTTCAACTGAATTTCATTCTAGGAAAACATAATTGTATTAAATTTGGCTACTGATCTTTTTCTATAGGCAGAGACTCAGAATCATTTAGGCTGGAAGATCATCAAGTCCAACTGTTCACCTAACACTGCCAAGTCCACCACTAAACCATGTCCCTAAGTGCCACATCTACATGCATTTTTTGTGGGTGACATTAAAAAAAAAAAAAAAATCACACACAGTTGGTGGAAAGTTCATAATATTATAATCTGCTCCTTCTTTATTGCTGAAATTCTACACTTTCTTTTATGTCCAGAACTTATGGTTTAAATCTCAATTTCAAACTACAGCTCTGATGAAAAATAGTGTGACATGAAAAATGTATGAAGATATCTGTTTCACCTAGTTTCCCTGAATACAGGCAGTACTAATCTGCCAATTTTAAAACAAACAATAAACTACAGAAATGGATTTAAAGATTGAGTGCACCAGATAAACATGAAAAGACCATTTTTATACTCTCATTGTTAACTTATATTTTACTGTTTGGAATGATGGTATAGAAAAAAATGTCAATTTGATTGATTAAAACCAATCTCAAATAGCATCTGAGAAAAGGAGAATTGCTCAAGTATACAATACTCCCTTATCTTCATTAAAGGTAGTGTGCTGTGGATTATTCACTAGATCTTGAAACTTTCTGGCTCCATAAAACAAAGGTATCACCAGCTGTATTAAAAAAGGCTCAATAAAAAAATACTAAAAATGTAATAATAAAGTAGCACTGCAGTAATAAAATGCTTGCTATCACAAAAGACAGTAAGTTTACTGCGGTATTCTACTCTTTTTAGTTTTTTTAAAGATAATTATCACTTTCAGTCAGATTCACCAGCTTTGGGGGGAAAAGATAAAAAGTCTGAACCACTATAAATGAAGGCAAAAGAAAGAAGAATGAGAACACCAGGAGAAACAGCTGTCTTCTTACTGGGTTACTGTGATATTTCCAGTTTACTGAAGAGAGCTAGTAAAGCTACCAAACTCCAGTTAATATCCTAAACAGTAGTTTGTACTGGGAACCCGTGAAAAGTAGGGACTTAACCCATCCTTTACATTCATGGCTTGCACCTACTTGTTCCAGAAGAGACCATTTTCAGTCTCTACATGAAGACCAGCTATAGTTAGAAGCCCCAAGGCTTTTCAAGTAAACCCTTTTTATATTAGATAATCATGCTGCTTTAAAACAATCTGGTAGATCATTGTCTATTGTACATAAAAAAGTATTTTTTAAATATACAGAAGATGCAAGATGAACACGTAAGTAATGCCATTTATTTTACAAATATTTTGGACTAATTTTTTCAAGAGCCTCAAGAAATGAGTGACACTATTCAAAACTTTTAAGAACCACCCTTCATTTGTGTACACCCAATGACTTTTTGTTCTGATCGATAACTACAAGTTTTTCAAATGAGGATACTAGAGCAGGATTCTCCTGTCTTTGATCACTCAAGATTGTGTCACACTCCTCTGATAACATATTTTCCTTTGTCAGGCAATTGGAATTACCTGCGAAAGGTTGTATGCAAATAAAACAACTGAAACCATAAGAAAAAACACTAATTTTCTGTCTGCACATCTCCAGTATTAATCACAAACTCACATTTCACAGATTTATGCTTTTAGTGTATTTTAATATCTATATAATCCGCATTTCTGAAGTAATCATTTCCCCTATAAAAATGAAACAAAAGAGGGATCTTCTCATTAACTTTTCACATGAAGCTGAACACAATATTAGGATGCTTGACAACAAAGACTCAGGAATTTTTTTTCCGACAGATTTTGTGACCTAACACGATGGAAAAATTATCTCGCACTAAATCAGTATTTTAAAGTACCAAATCATTTGTCCAGTAGGAATCTGGCCCACCAAGCCTGAAATTGTTTTGAATGTCTTTGGCACAGGAGATGCTGCCACATGCGCAACTCCAGAAAGTGCTATGCAGAAATGCCACAAAAATGTTATTCATCCCCAAACTTCAACTGGCTGGACAACTCTCCTGTATGTCAAGAGATCTTTTCCCCGGCTATTCTGGATGCTAAGTCTGAAATGCTCTTAAGTCTTTTTTTCTAAGGCAATGATATTAACATTTTCAACTTGCTGCATTTTTCAAACCAAAAAATATCTTCAAAACTTACCTAGATAAGACAATTTTTGGATTTTTTGCAGTTTTTCGTATCTCAGCACTCTGCAATCTTCTGACCAGACTGGCACCCACCCTTCTACAGTTTAATCTAGACAAGTTTTACAAGGTTTTAATGGCAGTGGCTTGACTAAGACCAAGACATATAACGTATACTACTTTAGTATTCGGAAGGCCTTTTCCCCCGTCATGAAATTAGATTTGACATGTATCATGCTGTCTTTGCAGTTTTCAAATATGCACTAATAGCTCAGACCACAGTAACGAGCCCTCTGTGGTATGGTTATACATTTAGTGTACAACCCACTTCATGAGAATCTGCTATTTTTTATGCACAAAGGACTGTGAATGAGTAGAGAGGAGCAGCTTAGTTTTTATTATGGCCTACTGATTTAATAACAACCAACTTCCCTAACTGCAGTCTCATCTGTTCTATTCTCATTCTAGAATGACTTCTAATGCATTGTTACTGTCTAATTTGCAGAGGTCATTACAGATAAAATTTTATAATGAATTCTGAAGCAAAAAAAGGTGTTAAACCACTTGGGTTTTGTGATTTTAAGTCAATTTTGAATTAAGTATCAAAATACAAAAAAGAAATCTTAAGTAAAAGTTTTTGTCAAGCGCTTAGAGAAGAGGAGGCAGTTAGAAGCTTAAACTCCTGACCCCTACTCCTGGCTCTGACAGACATCCAAAAACTTCTTACACATTACTTTACTCACCATTGTGAGTAAAGTAATGTCTTTACTCAGATCGAAAGTACTTCAGAAATATAAAGAACAACTTTAAAAGGTTTAGTGTCTGCATAGTATTTAGCCTGAATATTCTGCTTTTTTAGGCTAACCTTCTCTGTAAAGAACAACGTTCATTTCCAGAGATGTTGAAGAAATATACTTGGGTTAGTAATAAGTAAAATGCAAATATTAGTTTGTATACCACAGTACTTATGCTTAATGAAATACACAGGGGGAAGACAGAAAAGTCTGCAAGGCTTTAAGATGACATTTTACACTGGCTACGGAGTTCAGCAACTTCTGTAACCTGTAGTCAGTGTAGCATTTTGTTAATAGTCTACAAGTGAAAGATATGGGGTGTTTTGGACCAAACCAAATCCTATTATCTCTCCACCACAAACTATACTGGAATTTCTTTTTAACTCAGCATTTCCATGTCGATTGTAATGAACAATTTGGACTATCTTCTTAGCAAAATATGCAAATTACTATGTAATCACAACATTGCAGCAAACAAGATAAATGCAAGAATGATCACCTAAACATCTAATTAGTTCTTCCACACAGTCAGACTTACGCTAAAGCTTCTAATTGCAGCCTAACATTTTAATGAAGGCTTCAGCATTACATAAATAAGATTGGCAAATTATAAACAATGCTCACTCGTTTTATTTTTTCCCTTGCTTAAAAACAATTTATCTTTGTAAAGGTACTGCACACCTGCTACAGAAGCCATGCTGACTTGAGCTCTATAATAAATCTAAAAGGTATTATTATAAATAGCAGCGACTAACCTCTAAGAAACTCTATGAAAGCTCCCCTCCTCCTATGAAATTTAAATTAATATTTGTGCAAGCTAATGGCAGAACAAGTGCAGTACTGTCCCAAGATCACCATAGGATATGGTTGCACAGGGCTCAAGAATACTAAATGCCTGGTGATAAGAAAAGAGTAGTGTATGATAGATTCTTGTTGATATAACTTGTTTTGACCACAGCATAAACAGGGAGCCAGAAACCATGTAAACTTGCACTTGCTTGGGGAATGTGGTTTTGTGCCAACGACTTGTCAGAGGTGTATGTACATTAACACTTTGTCAGAAGTGTCAGGACTATGCTTTTGGCTGAGTCATCACCACCGAACCAAGGTTGTGGTTGTTCACTATGGGGCAAGATCAGTTGTTGGGTTTCCTGACTAGAACATCTATTCTGAGATTTATGGGGTTACAAACCTGACAGTGTGCATGAACAGCAGCTACAACACCAGTTATCACAGAAATCGTAATTTCTTTGCTTTTATTAGAAAAGTATTTGTTTTATGTTTCTGGTTTTGAATTTCCTCCCCTTCTCTGTGAACTTTTCCTCAAAGAATGCCTATCATTCTCTGAGGTCAAGTTTATCCCACTTTGGAAGAAGTTCAGAACAGAGCATAGAAGAGGACTTTCCTTGATGAATAGGTTGCCTATAAGAAGCTCTTCAACATAGATGAATCCAGTACTACAGAATAAAGAAACCATTAAGTCATCTACATATAGTTAGACATCCTCATGTATTGAAAACAACTTGAAATCTACAAACTGAGCTACGAGTGCCAAGCAATCAAAATGTGGAAAAAAAAGTTTGGAGAATTGTAACTTATAAACCCACATGATGACTTTATCTGCTTGTACACACCATTAAGACTATATAGAATCAGTTTTCTTTCTCACAAACAGTAAAATAGCATTGCTTATACATAGCTTTCTTCCTCAGTTCTCTGCTTCTCAATTTACTATAGGGCATTTAGACATGCCACTCTACTGCCCTAAGTCTCTGTCTTTTCATATTACTTATATTTACATAAAATAACAAGTGTTGATTCATTTTTCTGAAATTCTAGCACTAGATAAGAGGCCCTGGTGTTCTAGATGAAGAACAAGTAAGACAGTGATTTCTGCCTCAGAATCCTCAAAATTCAGGTAAATAGGAAGTAATTTAAAAATTCTCCAGAAGGCTCTACTTGCCTTAGCACCTTGCATCTGTTTCAGTCAAATTATGAAACCCGTAACAGCAATTATGGATTACTGACATTGTCATAGTATATAATTGCTTGTAAACACCCCAAAGATTAAACAAAATGGAAATAACTCACAATGAGAAGGAAAATTTATTTGGTCAATTTTGAGCAGATTTGAGTAGTCTGCCCACTTTACAAGTTGGTGGCTATGCCTTTTAATAGAAAGTAACACCACTTTTTCACAGAGACAAGGGCTATTTTTGCCACAATAATGTACTTTCCAGACACATGCAAAGCAAGTTGATTGACACTGTATGACAAAAAATATCCACACCTTTTGGTGGATAGGTGTGATAGAGAAAAAAACCCATCAGCTGAGGTGTCTTTCTGTGAATAAGAAAAAAAAAAAAAGGAAAATTCACCACTGAACTTTAAAAACAAAACCAAAAAAACCCTGATATTACATGGGTACCATAATTAATACCCTAAACTCTCATCTAGGACAAGTAAAATTTCTCATACATTTGATGTTTGAAGCCTTTAGCATTAAATTTAGTTGGGATTTAAAGAATAAATTATTTTTAGTTCTTTCCCTTTAATCATGAGAGCATGGAATTTTTCTTTTTTTTATTCATTCACTCTGCTCTGATACTCTGCTTAATCCTGCAAACCTTTATCAATGCTCAAAAGCAATTCTGTTGCAGGGTTTTTGATTTCCATAATCCCCCACAACACAGACATTTGTATTTTATGTGAACTGCTTCTGGGTTGTTTAAAATTTACAACGGATAGTCCCCCACACCACACATAACTGAGATGTAAAATAACATGAAATAAGCACCATACCACTGGTTGTCTCCCACGTGTTTGTGGCTGCATTTTTCAGAGATAATCTTCTATGACTGTTCTTATCTGCTGATGGTCCTTGTGGCGAGGCGAGCTGAAAATCTGCTCTTCCACTCTCAGAGGTTTTCCGGGTCTGAATTGCAGGGTCTGAAATACAACCCAGAAGCTTATGAAATGCCTGTGAACACTCATATTGTGTGCTTTTCTTACTTGAGGCACGAGAAAACAGCATATGGAGCATTGTCCTGGGAATCAAACATCTTCCAAAGAGCATGGGAATCTTGTAGGGCAGCAGGAATATGACAGTCACAAGAAAGTAAAAATTTAGCAGTAGGTATGGAAGGAGGGCAAACCATAGAAGTTATAAAAAACAGGCTTGCAAAAGTCTGCAAAATAATCAAGAACCACTGCAATAGCCCAGTTATATACATGGCATGAGGGAAAGCAGAATATGTCTATAATCTGTGGCTGCTGCCAGCAGGTGATGATCCCTGGCTCAAACACTTACAATACGAATACCTGCAGAGAGAATGAGCATTTATTCAAGCTCATACAGAAGAATAAGCCATGATTTAATATAAATGTCTTCAGTAATTAACAAGGTAGAGAAAGGATTAGAAAAACAGAGAATTGTTACATTCTGAAGTCAGAATCATGCAAAAATTTTGGCAGTTTGTAAACTCTACATATTCTTTGCTTTATGATCTTACCATTTTGACATACACCTTTAGTTGTTTGATGAGCATTTCTTTTGCCTCCTTGATCTAAAGAATCATTGCATGGTGAGAACGACAACTCCAGTCTCTCAATGTCTTGTACGGATTCAGTTCTCTTTCCTGAACTTTGAAGTCGGTATGATCTATTACTTTTGCTACCCCAGGTCTTTGTTACCTTGAAAGACATTATTTTCTTAATGAAAGACAAAAACGTAACAGCTTTTGAAATACTCAAAGGTAAACACACATTTTGAATTAAGCTTAGTTTTCAAATAAATGTTTCCAAATCTTTTTTTTTTTTTTAAAAGTTATCTTTTCAGGAAACTTTATGGTAGGTACAGTTCTGTGTGGTACCTTCAATCTTTACAGTCTAGTAACAGGCAGGGTTTTTTTCACTGAGTGAAAGGAAAACAAGGCAAAGAAAAGGAAAAAAAAAAAATTAAAATTCACCACCTGGATAAAAAGACAGTGAAATTTGTGGCTATTCTAGACCTCAGAAGGAGTCCTTTCTTCTTCGGAGAAAGGAATCTCATTTTATGTCTTAGGTGTCACTTGACTTCCTACAGAAGAGTCTACTTCCTTTGGCTGGATCCTTTATTCATGGTGTTAAACTGGGAATTGTAATCCCGACCAGATTCCCAAAACCTGCGTATTGTTTGCTGGCAGAGCGAGACCAGCTGTTTCCCCTGGCATTGTAATGGACAGCATCACATGAGCTACTATATTGCTGACTTTCATCCACTTAAAGCATACCAAAATGCAGAATTTCTGCTCTGCATCATAAATATTTACACACACACAAATTTCAGCACTCTAGAACAAAAAATTCAGAAAAATAAGAATGACAAGGAATCACAGAGTAATTTCAGTAGAAGAGACCTCTGTAGGCCTAATGCTGAAATTAGATCAGCCTGTTCCAGTCAAGTTTTGTTACCTTTGAAAGTTTTGAAATTCCACAATCTCCTTGTGACCCTGTTCCAGTACTGAACCACTTTACCGTTATACTCAGTCAGAGGTTCCCTGCAATTTGGGCCTGCTGCCTCTTGCCCTTACACTGCACCTCTTAGAAGAATCTGGGCCTGTCTTCTCTACAACCCTGCATTAGCTGAAAACAGCAACTAGATTCTCCCTTAGCCTTCTCTTCTGCAGGCTAAACAAACCCATGTCATGTGCTGTAGCCACCCAAGCATTTTACTTGCCCTCCCCACTGGATATTACGGTACTCTTGTACTGGGGGTCCACGACTAAACACATTACTCCAGAAACAGCCTCACATCGGTTCTGAAAAAAACCTTTAGCATGACTCCTCTGCTTGTCAATCTCTTCCTTTGTAGAAGTGCCAGCAGTTTTGTTGTAATTTAAGCCTTCTTACCTCTCCAGATACCCGTGTACTGACTCTTCTGTTTGAAGATGGAGGTGGCCCAAGGATCTTTGATCCAAATGCAATATGTGATACATCGTGAATTTTACTGCTGCGGATATTGCCTCGTCCTCTATTAACCAAGCTACCTAAGTTAAGAAAAATAATAGTTTTAAAAAAAAATTACAGCACCTACAAAGAATAAATATTAATACTTTTTTCAAATCAACTGAAATAAAAGAACTATGAATACTAAACATACATAAAAACTATGTTCCTTTATAGCACAATCCCTAGAAATATGTAGGAATAGCAAATGCACGTTTTATAAAAGTGTGTCAATATACAAGCAAGAAACTTTTGGTCTATTATACAGACATATTTCTAATCGCTTTGATTTAAAGATTTATTTAAAAAGGGGCTATTTATAAACAACAACAACAAAATTGGTTTGCATGACTTCTTTAGAACATCAATGAAAACCTAACTTCTGACAGGAAGAAAAAACAACTCTAATGAATAAATAACAGAATAAATAAATAATAACACAAGAAAACTGAGGTAAGACTGTCAAGGTATTACTCACAGGTCAGAGGAGAACTATTTACATGTAGCTTGCTTTTTGAAATTACTGAATCTACTACCAGGGCTGAGCCCTAATATTGCAAACATACTCTATTCCTGTTAAAATGTTCTACCCCTTTCATTATTTATTTTTTTACTGTTTAAAATGTAGATATATTTTTATAATTATTTTCAAGCACAGAAAATGCCAACCAGTCTGCAAGACAAACAGAAAGTAAACATGGAATGCAGGTGAATGTTCTGAAAAAAATTTAAAAGGGAAGGACAGTAAAATGATTATGTATTAATTTTATCACCAGGGTTGCAGAACTGCATGTAATATCTATTTTCCTCTTTTTTAATTCTCCAAGATTGTAAGTGAATCCTCCTTTCAAGAGTTGATAAAAAAGGGTATCTTCGCATTAATTTATAGGTAAAATTTACAACGTCAGAAGATTTTTTTCTTGCTACAACTTCAGTGTTAAATTGCTATCTCACTTTAGAGATCTGACACCTTCACAAAGCAATAAAGCAAAGAAATAAAACATTTTGTTGATTCTCCTAAGCATTTTCATAGAATTAATCTTATTCCAAGATCAGCTTTATTTCCAGTGTCCTCAAGGAAATGAAAAAAAGATCATGCAATAAGCCACCAAATATCATAATTTACTGTACTAATAAGCACAAAAGAAGCCACTTTCTGCCATTACCTTCCTCCCCTTTTCCTGATGTGACATTTGGTTGCTGCTAACAGCTGCCATTTCACAAGATTAGATGACCTGTCTTGGTTTAACATCAATTTCTTTAATATGCTGACTACCTTGGGATGTTGTTATCTCCAATTATAAAAGCTGATTTGCATGAAAATCTCTCTTTATGAACACATTAATTGACTGCAATTAATTACCTACATCTACACATAACAGCGTGTTGATGGCATAATGAAATAATATGTGTAATTAAAAGCTGATGATACTAAAAATAATTTGGGCTTTTGATTATCAAATAAACAAAAAGTTTAGTGGATAAAAAGAACACTTTCCAATTAAAATGCACTTAAACATACCAAAGCTTCCATTTTCAAGAAGGCCAACTTCTGAAATGTGAAAAGCATGCCTGGAAGAATACATGCTATGTTCATAAGATGGGATTAAAAATAAAGATTAAACCTTAAACTGAAGGCATTTCATTTTCATGCAGGTCAGGGATGTTATCATTAATTATTTTACTATATATACCTAAGGGCTATATATCTTTGTAGTCCAGATGGTAAAACCTGAGTCTTGTTTTAAATGAACATTCATTTTTCTTTTTAGATGTATCATTCACACTATTGTACTAATTTAAGTTTTACAGTCCCTTGTATTTTGACAATGCAGCCAAGAAGTATTTATTTTTGAATACAGTCCCTGAGAAACTGAATTCCAGAGTTTCCTCTGCTATTTCAAAGGCAAATTTATAATCAAACTTCACAACAGAACTTTGGCTTGACTACTTGTAGGGCAATAATACTCTAAAAATATTATTTGCCCTTTAATATTACAAAAACGGTACTTACATGTAAAAAAAAAGCTGAATGTAATTTAAATAGGTAGATGTATGAACGGTCTTACTCTAAGCAAAAATTGAAAACCCCTCCTATACATTTCAGCTGCTGTAGGACAAAGACTGCCTTTACTAATGAGGTATATCAAGAGAGAGCAAAAGTTAACAACTTGAAAAAGCATCAGCATGGTAGCTTAGTGCGGATGATAAAATCTTTATGAGTTGTTTTTTTCATATTCCGGTAAAAGCAGAAGAAAAGAAGTTTAAAAAGTATTTTCTTAAACCTTTCATATTATCAGGGTTGTTCTCAAAGAAATACTTCTTTCAAAGTTTATTTTTCTTTAGAGAGTTTCATGAGATGCTACACCTTAAATAGTGTTGTTGGCTTTAATAGTCTTGTCTTTTATAGTATTAAACTTCAACAGTAGTTATCATTCCCTGTAATTGATCTTATTCGCTTGGTCAATACTTTGCACATGTATTTCCAGAGCATTTTAACAGAAATGGTGGAAATGATTATTCACTGAATTCAAACACTAAAGATGAGAATCCTCAAGACTGGAACAGTGGAATAAAAATGTATCTTCCTTACCTACAGCACCACTTCTAACATTGCCTACACTGATGAAGATGTATTGGAAAGGGATTCTTTATCTAATTTCTTTGTTCACACCCACTTCTAAGCTACTTCAGACCTACTTCCTTCTCAAAAGATGTCCTACTACCCTGTTTTAGTATGATGAATCAATGACTCATAAAAGGTGGTACAGAGTAAGGGGAAAATTAAAAACTGTAGTAAGACATTGCAATTATTATATGGGCCAAATTAAAGGCTTAGTCTTGTGTCTCATACAGAAGCCAATAATAACATAACAAAAGAGTAGAGGAAAGAGGGTGCCTATAAAGAGAGATTTCTCCTGTGTCTTTTTCTAAGCTCTAGCAGTAAGAAGTTTATGTACTTCTCAAGTTTAAGCTGAAAATAACAATCAATTCAACATTTTAAAAGGGGCAAAATTATCAGTTCTCCATGAAGGGCACGAATCAGAGCATACAAAATATTCTCATTTAAAAATCCATTACAACTCTCTTTTTTAAGAAGTGCTTGCACATATTCCAGGATATTTACTGTTGCAAATGGATCTACAGAATAACTTAAAAAAAGAAAAAAAAAACAAACACCAAAAAAACCGGTACGGATTAGTTATGTGCAACTGGATTTACAAAAACAGTAATATCCTGGGAGTAAGGGAATTATATTTTTGATATGTTTAGAACTCTAATCAATGACATGTACTACTAGTGAAAAATATGGGTTGTTTCTACATTGATTTCTTTCCTCATTGGAAATGTAGCTCATGTCTTCAAAACTCAACAACTGATTTAAAAAAACTGATTTTGTTCAACCACAAAAAAACCTGTCAATAGCTGAAAATTTTATTTCATTCTTTACATAGTTACCTTAAGACCACTACTGTTTATGAATAATTTTACAACTACAGAGTTCCGTTAATGAACACAAACAATCTATGTCTCTTATTTAATGACGATCTATCTCATTACAAAATTGTTTTAAAGAGATATTAATTATTTTGAATCAAAACATTAAGGACTGTAAAGACATTTGCCATAGTGTAATTTTGCTACTGACTTTACTGCAGGTAGGAAGCAATACACAGTTTTAAAGCAAAATAGCAGCTTTAGTAAAAAGCAGTCAGTTGTCTGACCCAAGCCTATTTCAGCAGTTTCACATTCAAGTCTCGGCATTTGCTTCTACAGTTCAGTTTCTACTGATTCTTGGCTTACAAATCTTACGCAGACAGACATGCCAATTTAAATATAAAAACACAGGAAGTGCTGTTGTAGAGCAGGCCAATAATCTGCCTAACATCCAGTTTCAAACAATGGCCAAACCCAAATGCTTCAGAAATGGCACAAGACAATTTCAGTAGGGATTTATGAAATAATCTGCCTTCAACACAGTTCTTAGAGTAAGGTTGGAAAAACCTAGAAGTATAAGATTAAATTTTCCCTTCACATTTTTACTGGTGCTAAATACAATGACATGGGCATTACTCTTACCCATATAAATGGCCAACTGATTTTGGAATCATACAAATTTCTTTACTTCACCAGCTTATTGTAGCAGTGGATTCCATATTTTAACCATATTCTGTGTAACATGGTATTCTCTTTTATCAGTTTTTAATTTTCAACTGCATCATCACATCAAATGATGTCTTGTTTTTGTGCCATGAGATAGGAAAAGCAGCTTTTATTGAACTTTCTTTGTATCACTAGTTAACTTTATGAACTCCCTCAAGCCAATTTTTAATGTTTTCAGCATATCTTCACATGAGTGTTGTTCATGCTACTTCTCTCTGAATCACTTCTCTGTCTGTAAAATCTTTTCTGAGGTGGTTTAACTGATAATGTATAAAGTATTTCAGATAATAATGCAAAACTGATTTATTTAAAGGTTTGATACCTTTTCCATTTCATATGAATTTGAGCTTCTGCTACCCCGTATCTTATTTTTTTTAAAATGTAGCTACATATTAATCTGATAATTCCACTGAGCTATATCTATGGTGATGATAACCTCCCTTCTTTGAGTCATTTAATTTCGACACTTTAAAGCTTAACTGTAGTTAACATTTCTCCCCAATGTACAATCCTTTGCATTTATCAAAGCTAGATTTTACATGGTATCATGTTAACACATTTACCTAGTACAGTGGTCCCTAGCTCATAACTTTTCAACACAGTGGCCACAGGAAATAAAAACAGTACACTGAAACTTTGTCTAGCAAAATATGACGTTTCCTGCATGTTACCTCCTCTGCAGTGTTTTTCATGAAAAGTACATAAGAGATTGCCCATCTTACAAGTTTAAAACTCCCTAAAGTCCCACTCTTTACTAATCTAGTATCAGTATCATATGAAAATTTTGCTCCCACGTTATTCACTTCTCTGAGATTATTCATAATTATAAAAAACAATACAGAGCCTAGAGCAAAAAACTTTTGAGACTGCCTGCTGCTAGCCTTCAGCTATAACAAAAATTTAAAATTTAATCCTCTGTTTGCTTTCTGTCTCTTAGTTTTTATCCAAGTCAATAGTTTGTATCTTGGCACATGACTGCCTAGCTTCTTTAATAAATCTCTTCTATGCAATGCTGTCAAAGTCTAAATTATATGTTTTGTTATCTTCTATCTTACAGAAACATTCAAATAACTCCAAGACAGCAATAAGACAAGATTTCCTTTTCAGAGTATAAGCTGAGGAGACTATGCGTGGTCATATTGTTAGAAGAGTTTCATTAATGTAAACATACTTTAAAAAGAAGTGTAACAACTGAACAGCCACACTTCAATGTATATTTAGAAGACATACCTCAAATACTGTTATTATAAATCCCACGCTTGAATTAGAATTGTTCAGGCTGCACATAGATCTCTGAAACTATAGAACTGACATATGTCTATGTGCTCACGATATTACAGCTATGCAAGAGTTGTCATGTTTAAAGACACTGGAAATCTTACCACACACTTTTACAAAAAAAGCCATTATTTGTATGCATACTGTATAGCTCGTATTCACAGTATTTTAATACAACAGAATACCTGCTTCTTGCACTGTTACTGGATATCTCCTGCATTTTCTTTCTGGCTTGTGAATTTTAGTCAGGTTCAGCAATTGTGTAACTTGTGGCACATCTGTATTTAGCTGGCAGGTTCGAGGAATATC
The DNA here is from genome assembly GCF_034638445.1 of Ciconia boyciana. Classification (NCBI taxonomy): domain Eukaryota; kingdom Metazoa; phylum Chordata; class Aves; order Ciconiiformes; family Ciconiidae; genus Ciconia; species Ciconia boyciana. Next base: position 18,806,140 of record NC_132944.1, on the reverse strand, counting down.
TGTGGGCTCGTATGGCATAAAAGGAACAACACATATATCTAGAATCAAAAAACATGGGTTTTACTTCACTCAGATGACACAATGGAATTAAATTTGACTTACATTATTTGTTAGATTACATATACTTTAGTTCATATGGTTATAACACTTTAATAAATTACGGTCATTTGAAAAATTTGCTGCAATTGTTCACTTTTAAGACAATAAGCATGTACATTTTAAAATGATATTGTGTATTTTTTTAGGCCAAAAAATTTGAATACATTTAAATTAAGAAATATGCACCAATGGCTGGAATAGCCATAGTAAATCAACATCTTTGATTTGGCAAGTGAACAAGCAAAACAGAATCACAGAATACATTTTGTTAATTTTTATTACAATTCAGCTTTAATTCTAATACTGATATTGATTTTCAGAAAAAATGAACATCTGAAAATGGTATTGATATCAGTGGGACTGAAATAGCAAATACAGAAGTCCCATATATGCAAATAAAGAATTTGACGAGCTTTAATTCCAAACTTTGGACACCATTACACTTTCATGATAAACTAAAAGCTGTCAACCTATCTGTTCTTGTGACACCAGGTGCTAGTAGAATGTGATCTGATTGTCTCTGCTTTCCCTTTGATAACCAATATAGACTGAGTTTATGAAAGTTATTCTCTACAAGGAAAGGTATCCAGAGTCAGAACCATTCCTGATGTTCTGATGCAAATTCATTCCAGATTTTGTAAGACTTGAATATAGTAAGCTAATGAATATTAGCCTTTTTTCCAAGGATAAGAAGAGGAAAACATAACTCCAAAACCAAACAAGAATAATGGATCAAGTACTGAGATCCTAACAGAAAAATTCAAGTGTCCCATGTTATATTTCAGCAGTGGACATATTTTTTCAACCATTTTTTCACCAAGCCGGTACATTATTTACCGCTGTAAGACAATACTTAGTGATAAAAAAACCCCATATGTAACCTTGGGATTACTATGGAAACCAGGAACTAGGTATATATCAAGCTTGTATGCCTCAATATCATGGGGCAGAGAAGATGAATTCTTTCCTCTTCTATCTCAATGATCTCATCCAGAAATAATTTCTTAGTATATGTGGTTTCTTCTTTCCACTTGCTATCATTTTAAGAATGCAAAACATACTGTATATGAGCTACTAAGAAAGAATAACACACACATTGCACCTTGAAATCACTACTTCCACCACCAAGGAGGTTTAAGCAAAGAACTCGACCCTCATTACAAGTTGCAATGTCATTGCATTCAGTAGAGCTCAACTAACTGGTCCAATCATCTGAGAGGAAAAAAGCTTTATCAAATCATGATTGTTAACTGAAAGTTAATTAATAATAGCAAGAAACTACTATTGTTTTTCTTTAATTGGGTATGAAATAGAGAGTTATTTTAATACAGCCAAACCTTGAGCTGTAACGTAATTTTAAGACTTGCCTAGATAAGGAGATTCTTAAGCATACAGAAAATACTGATGCCCACCAGCTGTGTAATAATCATAGAATTGATAATCCAGTAATTAAAAGTGCAATATTTTACCATGCATACAGTTTATTAAAACTGTCTACTCATTATGTTAGCTACATTTTGGAATTTTGGAACTCATTTAGAACATTTTTGCACATTTCAAAAACTGTTTCAAATGGGAGAGAAAACAATGCACTGACAGAATTAAATTAAATTAAAGCCACTGAGGCCTCTAACTGCAGTTTCTGCTGAGAATTTACCAGATTCTCTCTCTAGTCATTTTTTAAATTAATTTTTTTCCCCAACCTCACCAACAAAAAAAAAGGAGTAATCACAATGATCCCATACTCTCTGTTACTGGTTTAGGTTTCCCAAATGGAAGATAACATTTTGTCACGCTTACAATACTGCTAACTGTCCCTCCTTCAGAAACAAGAACCCTTTTATCAGGTGTGTTCTTTAAAGGGCACAAAATGAAAATTCGAATGAAATTGAAGCTGAACTATACCTAGGGTTCCTCTAAAATAAGAAAGTGCCAGCTGTGCTTTTTCAATTCCTCCTCTATTACTGCAAATATCAGCGAGGAATGAAGTTCTCTCCCTTGGAAAATAATGATTCAGGATTGTGATGCTAGTCTGGAGACTGGTAGACCTTTGACCAATATCCCGTCTATTACAAATATAATCTCTCATTTTTTCAGCTCACCACCAATATTACTTTCCCAATTAACAAGGACACATTAGGATAAATGGACTAAAGATCACAGAGAGGTGTTTATGATAGTTTCATAGCTCTGTATCATATAATACTGTTTTGTTACAGTTTTGTCTTGGATTATTTAAAGAAGAAATCTTTCATCAGCTGCTAATGTCTAAAATTAAGAAAACAAACAGCAAATACTACTAAGTTTAAGTATTTCTCTTTCCTTTCAGACACTCTCTTCTTGGCCAAAACCTGATTTCTATCAGCATAAGATACCCTCATTAAAACAAGCTCTCTACTTGATAAAGCTTGCCAGAATTTCTTCAATAAAATAATTCTAAGGAACTAAATGTTTAGAACAGAGGAGTACACATATATTTAATTAGTCACCTAAAGTCCAACACTGGCAGATTTAATATGCTGTACTACCACTTTAATTTTCATGAAATCATGTAATCTTTCAAATTGCCAATCTGATGAGTAAGAAGCTTTTGATTTTATAATATGAACAGTTATGATTAAGACTACATAGTAATTATAACACACCATCTTCCTCAGCTGTATCTTGAGGCTTGGATTTTAAAGTGAAGATCTTTCTCAGTTTACAGTTAGCTGAAACACTAATTCCATCCAAAGACTGGAAGACAGCTCCTCTGAATATTTCACTGGTGAATGCTACCAAGTCAATACACATATTGCACCACTAGAAAAGAGAAACAATACTCTTTAATAAAACCCAAACACTAATCATTGCAGAAGAGTATTAGCGTATAGTTCTCTATAAATGAAGTCTCTGTGGAGTATTAGATTCTCACAGGCTGTGATTCACAATGCATAACATTTTGATCTTAAAGAAGATATTGCTGTTTTTGCACTTACAACAATAATTTATACAAACAAATCAGTAAATACGACCTAGTGACTGCCAGCCCGAGTGGGCTCTGTTACCTAGCATATCCACAATATGTTTTGCAGTTAACTTATGAGTTAGTATATTTACTGAATGTTTTCTGGGGGAAAAAAAAAAGTTATTCAATATTACTTCATAAGTTGAAGTTACTGCAGCTTAAGTGCTCCAAAGGATATAGTTGGAGATTCTTTGATGATTTCTTTCTGAGATTCATAAAAAAAGGACCTCTCCAAAGCTTGCACCCCTTCCACAGGGTGTGGAAGTGATCAAGCAAATTTCTAGTATGGACAAGACCCCAGTGTATCATAACATCTTAAAACTACTTCTCGTTTATAATAAATGTTATCCAGTGCTGATAAGACATTTCCAAAAGACAAATCAGATAATGACAACTGCCTAGGTTGCTAAAGATCCTACTTAAATACATGTTTTAATTCTCATTAGATGATTATTTCATTTGTTTCAGGAAACACTGTTAGAACACTAACATCAATGTGCTACACTCTCCTGCACTATTCCAGTACCTCTTTAAATTCTCTCAGTTTCAAGTTTTTTCCACTTAATTCAACACTTGTATATTGCTGTTTTTTGTAATAAAAAAATGAGCAGTTACAGGTATCTATTTTGCATGTGGACCATATTACAATTCCATTATCCTCCTACAAAAAAAGAAGTTTCATATAAAACAAGTAACACCACAAGCAGAAGAACTAACAAAATATGTTTTCTTGTGGCTTTATGTTTTCCATTTAGCATCTCTGATGTTTAAACACACATCTGCTCATAGTTCTGGTGTTCCTAACAATTCTTCTCCTCATCGATTCTGGTATCTAGTGAGGGATGAGCTGATGCTAACACATCTTCTATAACTGGGAAATAAACAGAGATGGCCTTGCGGAGAAATGCAACCATTTTCATGAAATTTGCAGAACTGTAATATATTTGAGATGATTACTCACATGTAAAATTTAGTTGACCAATGGGTTGAGGTTTTATTAAGGGAGAAGAATACTAAGACATAATGATTGTACATGCCTCATTTCCTTATAAAGTCAAGGTAAAAGTACTAGTTTCTAAATGCCAAACAGTGACTATTTTTCGAGAAAAAATTTAGGTCCATACATTACTACTCAGCTTCTAAGTCTGATATTTTGGATGGAAAGGAATACTTGTTTTGAAGACACCAAGCAATGGAATGGAAAATGCAGTATTTAATTATAAGTGATATTTCTGTTGCTGAGGTTGAAAAATAGCATCATTTGTAAGAATACAATACAGGAAACTAGCATATGAAAATGTAAACTATGTTCTACTGATGGAACAAACATAACATATCCTTATTCACAACCAATCATACTGGTAATAATGGTCAGCTTGTGTATACATTAAGTTAAACTATCAGAGCCATGTAAAAGATCTAGCTAATCACTGAAAGCAGCATACTCCCTCCTTTAAGTAAAAGCAACAATAAAAAGGCAGGTAACCATTCAAAATAAGACATATATTCAGATATACTAAGAAATACAGACCTACTCTTTAAGGTTGGTCAAGTATTAAGGCTATTAAAATATTTTGTCATTATAACTGATCAGAGCATTTAGACAGATCTCTGATTAATGTTTTATTATCTAAATTAAAATACATAACTGAAGTTCATATTCTGATTGTATTTAACTTGGTGTACATTAATGCATATTTTAATCCTGAAACATTTGTGCTAGTCTGACACCAAGACCAACTAATTGAAATTATACTGAAGAAAAAGAATTTCATTTCAGTGGATCTTGAATTAAAGGCAACTTCAGGGGTATGATCTGATGCATATTCATTTGAAAAAAAATCCAACCAGTTCTTCCCACAAAGCAGAAAACTCCTGAAATCTAAAATTATCACAGCTGCCTTCACCTAAACTACCTTAAAAGAAGTCATAACTTCAGAGGTTTTTCTAAAATATTCTCTCTCATGCCTAGCCTTAAATCCACAGCTGCTCAGTATACTGTTATCTAAATATAAAAATTTTAAAATATACATATATAGAAATAATATATTTATAAATATTATAATATTATTTTATATTTATAATTATAAATAACAATATATAAAATAAATACATATAAATATTAAAATATTTTATATTTTAAATTATTTGAAATCTAACTATTCTCATCTCCAAATGATTTTCTAAAGCAGTATTTGCGACTTGAGTCTTTACAAGGTTATATGGTAACTAACCATCAGGTTTTGTATCCTGACAGCTATTACCATATGTTGTGGCTGGGCATGGGAGACGGGAATAGGGAGAAGCTGTAACAGGGAGGCTATTGTTTTATTTTCATCAGTTTGACATATACATTGCTTTATATATACCAGAATCTGGAAGAACCTGAAGCACATGAAAGTAGCCATCAGCTACAGCCTACCTGCACCCCAGTGAATGTAAAAAAAGGTCACTACAGAAGGTACGCATGAACAGGAGCGCTATAATGAAGAAATATCAGGGACACAGAGAACTTTACAAAAGCTGAAGAGAAAGCAGAAGTGAGAGATAAACACATCACAAACAGTGTTAATCTTGGGAAATGGGAATGAACTCCTAATGGCAGAAGAAGGGTAGAAGAGTAGTAGTAGTAAGTGTTTCTGATACCACCCAGTAGAGGGGACATACACACGTATCTTGAATCGGCAGGAACTGAATTCTAAACCAAACAGTAATTTCAACAGGTCTATAAACTTACATAAAACATTTCTGATAAAAAAAAAGCGTGCTCAACCACAGTTCAAGGAACATTCCCAAGGTACCTACTATTTTGCGCTTGATCGTAAAGAGAGGAATTTTTGCATGCAGAGGGGTTACAGATAACTCCTTGTGGACCGTTGATAAATACAATCTTCTTTTAATATTTCCTAAATCAGTTACCCTATAAAAGAAAAAGCAGGAGAGAATGGAACAGATCTTTGTCAATTCAATAATCCAGTATCTTTGGGCAATCACAAAAAAACTATTCATATGCAGAACCTTTATGTCAGTGATAGCAAATATGAAATTTAAGAATTACTTCTTTTACAAGATGAGTAATGAGATTTCTTTCTCAAATTCAAACTTTGTGGATATATTCCTGCATATATAAAATCACTTTACATGCTAATTTTATTTCAACAGTCTATACTCTTTGCTAGATTTCCATAGCCCTTCAGACTATGAAAGAATTCAATTTGTACGAACTGAGAACCCAGTAGCCTTTAATAATCACACTTGTTTCTGCCCCTTAAGCTTTTGTTATCTTGGGACACACTGTCACCTGCTAACTAGAAAAACATTATTTGCTTTCCTTTCCTAAAAATGCCTCTGTCATTTTATATAGACCCTTTGTTGGCTTAAAGATAGACACAAGACATTGTTTGTCTGTTTTATTTCCTGAGCACATTCCTTCAAATGTGAATTAGCATACAGAATTTTATTGCTCATTATTCAGGCCACCTCACAATGACATCAAGACATTGAATTTGAACATTTCTAATACATTCAGACCACAGCCATGATCACAAAGATTAGGTTTCCTTTAAACTGATAAAGAGGCTCATTTTTATGTTCTGTTTCCTTCAAGTCTTGCGAGCAGCTGTACTGGTTTTAGCTGGGATAGAGTTAAATTTCTTCAGAGTAGCTTGTATAGTGCTATGTTTTAGATTTGTGATGAAAACAGTGTTAATAACATAGGGGTGTTTTAGTTACTGCTGAGCAGTGCTGACACAGAGTCAAGGCCTTTTCTGCTTCTCACCCCACCCCACCAGTGAGGAGGCTGGGGGTGCACAAGAAGCTGGGAGGGGACACGGCTGGGACAGCTGACCCCAACTGCCCAAAGGGACATTCCAGACCATACGGTGTCATGCTCAGCAATAAAAGTGGGGGAAGAAGGAGGAAGGGGGGAAGTTCAGTTATGGTGTTTGTCTTCCCAAGTAACCGTTACGCATGATGAAGCCCTGCTTTCCTGGAGATGGCTGAACACCTGCCTGCCTATGGGAAGTAGCAGATGCCTTATGTAGCTTTGCTTGTGCGTGCAGCTTTTGCTTCACCTATTAAACTGCCTTTATCTCAACCCATGAGTTCTCTCACTTATACCCTTGTGATTCTCTCCCCCATCCCACTGCGGAGGGGAGTAAGAGAGTGGCTGCATGTGGCTTAGCTGCCTACTGGGGTTAAACCACAACGGCAGCACAACCTTGATATCCCCCAGCAGTCCTAACTTACTATACCAGAGAACAGACATTACTTTAAAGGCTGCAATCTGTATGGGGAAATGATTAATTTACCTATTATTTTTGAACAAGCCTATTTCTAACAGATGGGTATTTCTCTGTAATTAGCAGCCCCTCTGAGAAGATGACAAATAATTACAATAAACAACTTTCTGTCACTACTTAGTGTTGTTAAAAAAAATTACTCATAATCATTATATTTAAATGCTGGGTTTTATTTTAAAATTGTGAGACTGCCCTGTAGATTTTTTTTTCATTAGTAAGGACTACCTGTAGCTTAACTAATGAAAAGTTGTCACCCAAAATTTACAGATAAACACCCTGAAATGGATTCCTTAGGTCAACTTAGGAGGGCATTAACTCTGGAGCAAGTTACATACTTTAGCTATTTTTGGCAATTCAAGAGTTCAACCAAGGACAGTACAAAATATACTGCAAGTACATAAACATCAAAAGGTTCTACTTGTACAGGCAATAAACACACAGGAGTGGTTTCCTGTTTCCCCATAGTCATTAAGACCATCACACAAAGCAAACAGAAAGTCCATCAGCTTTCCAGAACTTGTTGATTCTTTCCTCTCCCTTGTAGACAATCTGATCTTCCATCTATTCATCCTCATAACATGAGTGGGCAAATCAAAACAAAGTGGAAGAGTCTACTAGCTGTTTCATTTTGAAAGACTAGCAGTTCCTCTCATAAATCACATGCACTTCAAAGGCAGAAATTTCACTACTGTGCTGGGAGAAGAATATTATATCCTCACCACTGCTATCGTTTGACATAACAGATTTCACTATCAGGTGCACATATATTTATGGATGGATGAATAATACCATCAAGTCCTTGAAAAGTGATTTCCTCAGAAGACCTCAAAGTGTCTTACACTGCTAGCATTCTGGGCTTGATCTTACTTTTGAAGAAATTTAAGCAAGATGTGAAATAATTCACCTAAGATCATCAGCAAGTTGGCTGCATAGCTAAGCCTGTGCCCCAGATCAAGGCTTAGTTCCATCCATCACATTGCTTCTCATACACCCTTTGATGAAAAACCTATGGATGTTGTTTTCAGAAACTCTCCACTCTGTTCTAAATCTTGATGTTCAGAAGTGCTAAGAAATTGAGGCACCAAAGAACTTCTGGTTATGTTACAACATAACCAGATCTCCTGGTTATGTTGTAGAGCTGAGCAACTGTGCTGAGGAACCAGGTAGTTGCAGTAACCTGAGTGCTGAAACACAAATAAAAATACCATTCCTACTGAAACTCAAACTGCGTAATTCTCAATGGAGAATGTTGCTTTAAATGATGCAACGATAAAGCAGTAGGAGCCTAGACTTAAGTCATGCATATCTCCAAACAACTGGCAATAAAAACTTAAGTTCACTTTATAATATTAGTTCAATATGTTTAAATTTTATTATTTATTTGTATATGAATAGTTTTATCTTTCTCCCTCCTGAAAAATATTAGGTACCTTAGAAATAAAAAGGCCATTAGTAAATGTACTGTTCAGTTACATTCCAAGGTGCAATACAAAAAACATTTATTTAGATAAAAGTACACACATTTATATCAGACTCTGTCATATAAGTCTAAAATAAGATGGTTTTTGTGATGGTATGTATGCTGTAAAGAAGCAAACCTTAGATGTATAGTTATAATCACACCTAAAAAAGTTTAAAATGTATTTCAGTAAATACATTTAAAACAATAAAAATATTCATATTCTACAGGCGAAAGTAGGTGAAACATTTGAAGAACAGGCAAAATTGGAGAAAGAAGATCATCTTAGAATTCTGTAAAATAATTTATTTCCTAGGATAAGAAAGATAACTATTTGAGAGTTGGTGTAACTTTCGGACTTTTCAGTTACATTACTTCTTGAAAAATACAAATAAAACAAGGGTCTGATGAAACTCTTTTCTGAAATAATTCAGACAACGGGAATTAGAACATTAGAACTCTCACTTGTAAAATGACTCAAGAGTACTTGTGGTGAAACTCAACTCAACCTTTTTTTTCTGTTATCAAAAGCATGACCTATGTTAAACCTACAAAGGCAAGAAACATCTGCAGCACACATCTTGATTTTCAAAGATGCATTAAAAAAAATCTATATAGGAGTTAATGTATTTTTATTATGTCTGTGCTTGAGTATTTATATCTAAGGGTCAGACATGTGATAGAAAAGTAATGAGACCATGTTGAGAAAAATGAGGTAGTCAACAGGAAAATCAACCTCATTTATAATAATATTCCTATGATCAGCAGGTGCATAACTCTCCCAGCTATGGTCATTAACTGCATTCATTTCACACTTAACATCTACATTTGCAAACCATTTGAAAGTAAAATTATCTTCCAATTCAATTTTCAATTTTATTTTATAGTCAATCGAAGTTGAAGATATTCTCCTCACAATGGTAACTACAGTGAGATTGCAAGTAAATGGTAGCAACCACCCAAGAGTACAGATAAACTCATCTTCTCAGATTACCTATTCATTTTGCTTCTGTATGTGTAATAATTTATAACCATTTGTTAATGTTCAATTCAAGGCTTAAAGTGAACTTAGAAAAAATGATGCTGGACTGTTGAAGGGATGCTTCATTTATCAGGCTCACTTGTTCTTAAAATGAAAGTGTTTTTCTCCTTATAAGTGACTTAAACTGGAAGTTTACCAAACATGAAAGTAGGTATTTCATTGATGTAGCTAAGCAAAGAGCAACTCCCATACAATTTATTACTAATGGAAATCTCTTTGTATCCTGGTCAAAATCCAGATACAATCCTCTAGTAAAGCTTAACGATCGGTATGTTAGTGTATTAGTACTTAGCAACTGTAGTGCCATTTTCTCCATAAAAAGTATGTGCTTCAGAAACATTAGATAGTATCATCATCATCTCCGTTTCAAAGATAGAAAAACAAAGGAATAGCAATGGTCAGCTGATTTTCCATGCTTATAGATTCTTAAGTTTCCTTATTCAGGAGCAGTCTGTACTTCATATATGTTTTATTTTATGCGCTACTTGTAAGTTGGTATCATAGGAGATACTACATTATTGAACAGTCTGCCTGATCATCTCAAATCCAGAGCACTATTCTGCCATCATAAAAACCAGACTTAGTTATGTTGAAAATCAATCAAATCTCTACAAAATAAGAGATCAGGAAGACTGATATGTCACCTAGACCTAGGGAACAAGTTGTGAAGAATCAGCTTCATTTTTATATACTGGAATTTTCTGTTCATGATGTTTTTCTGGAGAGAATTAAGGAAAAAAACACACCAAAGTTCCCTTAAACACTATCCATAAAAAGGCAGTAATACAGATAGCAGGTGCAAAAAGAGAATCATCAAATCTGGTTGCTAGAATAGAAAAACTTTCCAAATATGAGCAATCACGAAGAACTGGTGATTCCTGAACTCTCCCTACAAGATATTGACATATTTGCAATCAATTCTCCAACTGAAAGAATGACCTGGTATTTTCACTGATCAAGAATAATTTGTTGTGAAAGTTTCATTACTCTTAGAACTTCACATTTCAAAAACCATTCTGGAAGTGGTCATTAATATTCATAACATTCTAGAAACTTCTATCAATACTTTAACATCCTTGGTTTTGAAATGAGCTCATCGTTCTCTTATTTTCAAGTATTTAGTAAATTCTATTTTAAGGCATGGTGGTATGTTCCTCTGAAACATGGCTAACTGTGCCAAATTGTTTAGCAAACCATAATTCTAGAAACTAGTTTTTAATTTGTTCAGTACAAAGTACTCTAATGAGTATTAATATGTGGAAAGTTCAGTGTCTACTTCTTTTCAAGAATCTAAACAAATTACCCTTATTATGCAGTTATTTATGCCTGCAACTAATCCTGTTGGCTCTTTTCTTTACTTGATTGGCTGTTATTCTTTCCACTTTGTTTTTCTTTCCATGAATTTATCTATTCTAAAGAGACAATCTGTCCTTTCATGTTTACAAAGAAAAGGTTATGTTTGCATCTGCTATATGTAACAGTTCTCTTAAGTAGAGCCATATTTCTCACATTTAAACCATTTATTCTAATTACTAAGAATTGCTAAGAAGTCTGCTCTTTAAAAAGACAAAACTAAGTTTTCTTGCTAACACTGGATCATGCATTTCCTTTATTTGGCATATGAAAATCCTGACTAACAAACCCTACCAACCAAACATAAACAGGATTCAGTTTACTCCATGCTACTTAAATTGATCCACCAACCAAAATATACACAATTAGTATTTTTCTTGTCTCTAAAGTCCTAGAAGACAGTAATTTGTTCTGTAATATCACCAGGACATCATCTAACACCATGATAAGATTTACTCTATTCATTTAATAGCATATTGTATGACAGGTTAAAATAGACCCATTACCTAGCAACTTAAAACTTAACAAAACAAAGCATCTCCCATCAGTTCCAACAGATCCAAGATATATTTAAATAAAGATAAAGTGATAGTAGTGAAAATAATTGCTTTTAGGGCACTTTGAAACTTATGCAGAAATGTTGCAACACAGAAAGACAATATTTTTAATCTTGGGCTGAAGTGACTAGTGAAAAAAGGGGGAACTGTACAGCCTGGCCACAATATTTCATCAGCCTACTAAGCTAAAGGTATTGTCCTATACTAAGTTAAGACTGCCTGTAACTGCACTTACAAAAAGCAATTACACTAGCTGTTCATTTGCAGACACTGTAACTGCAACACATATCCTGTAACATCAGCCTCGGAGGATACAACAGCCTGATGAAGGAAAGACTCCTTTTTGTGACAGCTGTTGACTTCACTGTACAAATTTTATCTAATTTGAGCTTGGCAGACTGATGAGTATGCTCTGGTCTGAGAAGAAAGCAATATGCTATTTCTGAAACAAGTCTGAGAAATGTATTTTTGTTCATCATTTTGTTTTTCTGGTCTTCAAATAAATGGTAATGCTGGATAACCTGTCCATTAGCAGGCCCAAAGTGATAAGCCAAAAGGAGATTGATGCATGGAAAGAGAAGAGGCCCCCTTCCTCCACTCTCCCCTCCTTGCCAAAGTGATCTCCACTTCTCCTACCATTCTTAATCACTTATTCAGCAGACCTCCTCTGCTTTCATGCTTGTTCTGCCTTCCCACATTGACTCCTCCTGCCTTGGCTCCTGATCTGCAGATACAAACTGTTGCTGAATACTACCTGGAAGACTTTATCATATCACCAGAATGATGCACACTGGAAAATACTGGTTTAAGGCATTAATTAGGACAATCAGACCTCATCTGGATTTAGGATGTTTTAAAAGAAGTCACAAGCTTCAAGACACACATGGACAAATATTAATTGTAAATTTAGTTTGAAAATGTCTTTTTTTATAGCTGAGTCAAGAATCTGAATTCAGGACCACTGTAAGTTACTTGGCCCAGAATCTGACTCAAACCATCTCCTTTCTAGTTTGAAACTGAGAATGTTACTTGGATTATCATAATCTGGGACTAAATATTCCTTCTCAGACCTCAATTTAATTGTCAGTAAATATTCAAAAGAATGTAGTAGTTTTATCTAAAATTAGAATTCATCTTTACAGTGAAAAAGCTGGTAACTGTTTTTCTAACCCCATCCTTCAAATTCCTGTAGGATGTAACAAAATCATTCTCATCAAGGTCTATGCCATTAGACTCCCACAGCACTCTCCCTTTAGTAAACAGATTGATACAGTGTTCCAAGAAGTTAAATTATTTTATCTCTGTTTTTGCTCTGATCCCTTTTTGAAAGTAGTAAGAGAATGAAAGCATCTCAGGGTCAGAACAGCTAGTGAAATGGTTTTGCCTACCAATTTAAAATAAAACAAAATATCTAAATGTTAGTGGCAAGATTTAGGAAAGGATCGTCAGCTGTTCTGAGCTCATGGTGAAAGCCTGCCAAGAAAGACCTGACTGAAAAGAATACAAGGAATCGCCTATCTTAATTTTGACCAACTGTATGGGAATTTTTTCCCCTTAAAAGGATCATACCCAGTTAAGGTAAGAATAAAGGCATGGAAAACAGTTCCCATCTTTCCAACTTAAATTTAAAGTTTTTGCAGAATGGGCCTCTCTGTATATTTGTATTATGGAGCATCTATTGCTATGCGTATTCAGCTGCCTGTTTAAATAACTTGCTTTACTCCTCATCTGTAACAGTGCCATGCCCTACTCTTTGGTAGCTAGGAACACAGAACAGCTTGCAGGTATCCAGTCAAATCAGGCCATTTTCTTCAACGTCTGCACGTCTTATCATGTGTATGCAAGTATCTCCAGAAAAGCAAGCTGAAATGTAAGTAGCCACACCTCCTATCAAGAATAAATCTCAAAACAGATGAAACTTTGAGGCATTATCCCTAAATTTTCTTTTTGAGTAAACTGAAGTCTTAAAGTTGTCTCTAAAATGGTAGTTGCACATACAAGAAGGTATCTATATGGAGACAGCTGCTGCATAAGGCTGGAAACCCTTGAGTCATTGTGCACCTAACTCTGTTCTTGCATATGATCACTATTGCTGTATGTCAGATCACAACCATGCCAGCAGTATTCTTTATAGACAAACAATCTGTACTCTTTTTTTGAACTGCAAAAGAGAAGGGGTGGCTCCACCATTACTTCACTTCCTTTTCTTAAAGGGTTGAAGATTAATACCTCTAGACTAAGATCACTATGCAAATGCAACTGTCTACAATTAAGGTGAGCAAATTAAAAAATGAGATTTATTTAGACATGAACAGTCAACATTAAGGCAAACAGTAAATATCCTGGCTTCCGATCAACCAAAAGGATACTCTGAAGGGCTGACTCAAGTAGATTTTCATACCACATTGACAGTCTCCTTAAACCCTAAATGTAATTACAACTACAGGATATTCTAATTAACCTACTTTTTTTTTTTTTCTTATTATTTACTGTGTCTTACTGAAGCATTAACTTGGCAGAAAGCTCATGGTTTGCTTTGCCATTGGAGTTTCAAAAGACAGGCCTCATAGTAACATTTAGAAAAGTGTGATCTCTTCTCTACCTATATTGTTGACCAATAAAAACTTCTCTTGTTCTCCTTCAAGCAGTTCACAACCTTTGTAGGCTGCTCAGAATCTAAGAGTTTATGTATTGGTCAGAGTTAGATATCATGCTAGTCTTCTCTGTTTTAACTCTAGCAGGATGTGATGGGTTTTTTTTTTTTAACTTAAGCTTTCTCACAAGATACTATAAAAGAGATTATCATCAAAATAACTGAAGATGACAACATTCAACTTTTTAGCCACCTGGATCTCCAGGTGTGAGCAATTTCCTCAATGTTTCAGGATGCTTATTCAGCCCCATCATCGTCATTTCCTTCTTTCTCACCTTGGTAAATGTGTCCACTGACAAATTTTGAACCTATAGTTTTTAACAGAAGGTTTTTTCTTACAAAAACATGAGAAACTTATTCTGACTTCTCCCCTTCAATAATTGAAGAAACAAGAAATTATCATCTTGAGAATATTCTTGTTTACAGCTACAAAATACCGAGGGGGGGGGGTATTTTGGGTATATAACCAACAAAAGCCTTCTGCAAAAGACACATTAAACAGTCTATAGCCATTGAAGGAAAAGAGTTTCAATGTCTGAGAAAGTTCTGGGTGGAGCACATATTCAGTTCCTCAATAGAAGAAAATTTGGTACGTATCTGTATCTGTTCAACCAACACTAAAAATCACAAATTCCTTAACTGATACCTTTCAGAAATACAACCAATTCACACTGTGCACAGAGAGGGTACACATTCAAATACTGAGAGAAACACTGCTGGAAAAGAAAGATCCCCTACTACTCCTCAAATGGTACTCACACCTATAGACTCAAGAAGGGCAGAGAAAAGAACACTTTCAGGAAAGTCCAAATGGTCTAAAGAACTACTGGAGAAGGATGAACTGATAATTAAGCTGTTAAGGGGCACTCAGAGAACAAAAATTTTTAGGTAGTAGTTAGAGATCTTGATAATCGTGGAGGAAAAATAATAAAAGGTATATACTTCTGAAGAAGTTCCAGGGTCAAGGGGAAAAAAAAAAAAGATTCCTTCAATAAGCAGAAAGTAAATATGGACGTGTGCAAGCTCTAGAATAGAAGATCAACAGTGGAAAAAGTCTTTCTCCATGCTTGATGTTTTATACTGATTAATTGAATGAGCAATGAAATTATTGATATAAGAAGACTTTGAACAGTTTTACAGCTGCAGAAGCAATGCAAGTCATCAAATGTGAGAAATTAAAGTATTTGCAGAGTAAGGGTAACAAATTTATCCTGACTAGGGGGAAAGAAAGCACCTATCTCCTTTCAGACCAAGCACCTATCTTCTTTCAGACCAAGTGGCTAATCTAACTAGTGACATAATTTTAAACTAGGACTGTGCATTTTGTTATCAGTTCTATAATAATCACATGAATCCTTTTGTATATCTGGAAGCAGGACACCCATTTCACGGGATATCTTTTTTGGGGTATCTGTTTCCTAAATTACCACCCATGCTGTGTTGGTATTCTAGTGAAAGTGATGACTGGAAGAGTTATTAAAAAAAATGTTTACTTCCAGAAACATGAGTTAATCTCCTTCATAAGTTCTGCAATTTAACATACTCTAATATTTTTAAGAATGTTTCTGTACTTCACTCCTGCTTCACAAAAAACTCAAGGAGCAAGCCTCGTGCTACTAAACATCAGAATTTCAAATAGTCTCTCCAGCTAAATCTGTTCAATAAAGTTTACCTTCAGTCTCTATCTAAAATCTTCAAATACTGTCAGAAATATACGATATAATTAGCATCTATGTCTTGCTTCTAATTTTAAAAGGTTGGTCTAAGTTTTGCAAGGCTAACCAAGACTCATATTTTTATTGTTCGGTATCTGAAAACATGCTGGGTCTTTAGATTAACATGAATAATTTATCATATCTCTGTCAGCAAAGCTAAAATGATGACTAATTATGATAGCATGTAATTCACAGATTCAAGCTATTATGGTCTATGAATAAATTAGCTATGCATGTAAAATCTAGTATGTTCTGGTTATTAAAATCTGAAAGTAATAAACTTATATTTACAGAAACAACTGCTTGAAAAAAGGAAACATGGTACAACAATCTATATTCTACTGCACTGTTCACAAGCCTTGCAATAAAATTTCTTGTCAACAAGTACAACTACTTTAGGAATGTGGGCATTTTAAGCCCTTTCCCCCTGCAGATTCCTCTATATATAACTAACTAAACTTTGATAGAAAACTTCTTAAACCTTATCAGGTATGTTCCAGAGTTTAAAACTCCACAGAGTTCTCATTTATTCAATAAATCAAGAGCTTCTCTTTGTGTTATAAACCCACTAAGCTTCTATGTATGATGAAAAACATCACTCCTCAAAGAGAGAAAATAAGCTACAACTGTGGTTTCAGGCCATGCTAATTCTGAGATGTCATTACAAAGAGAGTTAGGAAAATGCCAAATTTTCAAAAGCTAATAGCTACCAACTGTGTTTGATTATTCCCAAGCTTTCTGAAATTCTTCTCCCTAGCAAAAAATACACGTGAACAAAAAGCAAGCATCTGCCTTAATTCTGATGAATTTCAACAAGTAACAAAAACCAAAACCAAACTAGATTTAAAATATAAAGTAATAACTTTAAATTACAGACTGTAAGTCCTGTACATGGGGAGGAATAATCCCATGCACCAGCACAGTCTGAGGGCTGACTGGCTGGAAAGCAGCTTTGTACAAAATGACCTGAGGGTCCTGGTGGACAACAAGTTGACCACGAGACAGCAAAGCACCTTTGCAGCAAAGAAGGCCAAGAGCATCCTGGGCTGCATTAGGAAGAGCATTGCCAGCAGGTCCAGGGAGGTCATCCTTCCTCTCTACTCAGCCCTGGTAAGACCACAGCCAGAGTGCTGGGTCCAGTGCTCAGCTCCATGATATGAGAGACATGGGCATACTGGTGCAAGTCCAGCACAGGATAATGAAGATGATTAAGAGACTAGAGCATCTGACTTCAGAAGAGAGGCTGAAGGAGCTGGGATTGTTTGGCCCTGAGAAGGTACAAGGGGGGATCTTACTAATGTGTATAAATGCCTGATGGGAAGGAGCAAAGACGACTGAGCCAGACTCTCCTCAGCAGTATCTAAAGAATGGATAAAGAGGCAACGTGCACAAATTGAAATACAAGAGGTTTTGTTTAAACATATGAGAAAAATTTTATTCCGTAAGGGTGACTGAACACTGGAACAGGTTGCCCAGAGAGACTGTACAGTATCCATCCTTGCAGAGATTCAAAACCCAACTGAACAAAGTCCTGGGCAAGCTGCTCTAGCTGAGTCGGCTTTGAGCAGGTGGGTTGGACTAGACCATCTCTGGAGGTCCTTCCCTATGATCTGATTCCGTGAATGGTTGCAGTCCTTCCTTATATTTTTCCTGTCAGCACATAGTTGTGAGAAAAACAGAGGGGGAAAAAAATCTTAGTATCTTCATGAAACTACAAATAGTGGGAGAAAACAACTGTGGGAATAATTCCACTGACTTATGAAATCACACCAGATATGAAGCCAAATAACTGTAATTTGATTAAAACAAAATAAAATACCCAGCATTTAGTCCAACAGTCCTGAAAAGGAATAAGTATCAAAAACCTTCAGGTGAGTTTATCTTTCTTGACAAAGTGGGATAAATTTTGTTCATCTGCTTACCAGCTGGACAGTTTTTATTCTTTGGTACCACTGGCAAGTTTCACTGCTACCTTTTTCCAGGTTGCTACCCAGAACGAAGCAGTACTACAATGGGAATTGATCTCTACTCAGGATATTTTTATTAGCATCTGGAAAAGATCTCTTTCCTTCCATCATAACGGAGTTCTGTATCCATACTATCTCTACCAAAGCTCACGTTTGTAACAAGCGCAGAGTAATATTAAATTTGGGTTTTAAAAAGTTTTTTCTTGGATCTTAAAATACAGTAATACTTTATTTCTACCCAACAGTAAGCCAGAAAATTAAAGATAAGACTTAATCAATGATAGATTTGCAAAGAACGCAAACAGATAACCTCTTTATGACAGAAAAGAAGATCTAAGTTTTGGATGGTGTTTGTAATCACTCTTAATTCCATTTCTTCTCAAATAACAGTATCAGAAATAGATGACAAAATCCTGCAAAGTGACAATAGAACAGAGAAAACATTTGGATATCTACCGAACTATTTGTGCAGATGTGATCATCTAATTGATCTGATTCATAGCTGGATATACTAAGTTAAAAACGTTCTCTGTCCATGTTTCAAACGAAATGGCTATGAACTACAAGGCAAGATGTACAAATATTGAAATCAGCCTTTCACCCT
Organism: Ciconia boyciana; assembly: GCF_034638445.1. Classification (NCBI taxonomy): domain Eukaryota; kingdom Metazoa; phylum Chordata; class Aves; order Ciconiiformes; family Ciconiidae; genus Ciconia; species Ciconia boyciana. The sequence goes on along the minus strand of NC_132944.1, from coordinate 18,787,383 downwards.
CACTTTCCTGCAATAATGATTTTTAACTGAAACATAAATAAGGTTATAAAGCAGTCCATCTCTGACAAAATGACAACTGACTACAGTACGTATTGTAAGATTAGTCTCTTTACCAGAAAAATAATTCCTTATTAACATAGATATTTCTAAAATGTTGTGTGCTCCCCTCAGAATATAACAAGTGCTGATGCCTCCTGGAGCTGGTGAAGGCTTGTGGCAAGCAACACTAATCTGACTGAACAGTTTGCTAACTGAGCAAACCTGTTAAGCACTTTGCCATCTGAGCCTTAAAAAAAGGTTGAAACATTATGAAGAATAAAGAGACATAGTTACCATTAAAGTAAATGAGCAATCACGCTGTGGTCCTCAGCACATCCATGCTAGCAAGATGGTCCATAAGGTAGTGAGTAGTTCTAGGAAGTGGCAACAAAGCAGAGTCCCATGGTGCGTTAATATTGGGCACCAAGTTCTGGGCTACAGAAGCAGGACTCTCTGTGACTGAGAAGCAGCTATCACTGGCAGTGTGTATTTTTGCTGTGCAGGTTTTCATGTCACAGAGGTGAGGGGATCTTATGCGAGATCTCAAGCCTCCCCAACTTTACAAAGCATGCCACGTGATTTATAGCTGTTTACCATCCAAAGATTTAAGCAAGTAGTTTGAAGGACCATGAAGTTGGTCATCACTGAGATAGACAGCATGACTTAAGAGCTACAGCAATGGATCAGTAAGTACCATACCTGGTTCAGCCACTAACCTTGTTGGATCACTTCACATATTAGTTTGAACACATTTTGTTGTTACTATCTTCTGTCCTGTCTGGATGCTCAAATGCAAAACTGGGAAACTTCTCTTTCTCATAAAAAACGCTATCTTCCTAAACTTGCCTCTATTCAGTGATAGGATAATACATCAAATATTAAATCTGTACTATCAGCACACGCTAGCCTGCATATCAATGAAAATGTACTTGATCAACAACCAGATCTTAAAATTTACTATAATCCCTATTTTTATCACTTCATATATTTAACAGTACCACACAAGAATGAGTTAGTTAACTCTTTATAATATACTTCAAAATAAATTGATAAATATTACTCCCATAACTTGTATGAGAGAACTGGGAAAAAAAAGGCTGAGCAACCTACAGGGATTCATACAAGACCACATACCATTTCAGTACATAACCAAAAATAGAGCTTTTGATCCTTGTTCACACCTCAGACCACTCTTTTTTTTTTTTTCGGAGGCTATGGTACAATTTGAAGGTCTATTTTCTCACATCAACAGCTCTACTCATTTGCTGTAAAACTTATTATAACATGATGCACTAATTTCATGTGAAACATCAAAAATAAACATATCAGAAAAAGTATGACAATGACTGGCATTACAGTATTTTAAGAAGAATGAATGTTCATGTGCTTGACAAAGCGCCAAGCAGAAGTGCTAGCACCTGCACATGTCCATATATTGGGAATTAAACCAAGAATGCCAACACAAGCCAGATGCTGTTTTCTTCTACACACAAATATTTTTTCAAACATTGAGTTACTTTTGCTTTTTCAGAAAGGTAACAAAATCCGTAATACTAAAGATTTAACAACTGGCTACTACATTTACAACAGATGGCTATATTCAGCACTACTAACAGCTTTGCTATTATTTGCTTCAAAAAGGCTGCATAAATTACTCGCTCTCTACCTTAGTTGTGGTTTTATTATGCTTCACCAAATTTTTCATCCACAATCTATTTTACACATTTTTTTAGGCAGATCAATACATTGATTGTTAATGTGGTGACACTCATCTAATCATGCCACCTAACAGAGTATCTAAAATTCTACTTAAATTTCTTCCAAAGAAAAGGAAAAACAGCTAATTTAAACAGTTTGCACATTCAGTATTTATGACAGGAATCCTGCATGACTGGTTGACAGCAGCAAGTTAGAAGGTTTAGCTCAGCTGATGCCAGCAGTGACGGATGGCCTTGAAGAAATTCTTGTTTGCTGATCAGATCAATCACTGAACAGAATGCAAAAGAGAGGATGAGGCTCAAACTAAATTAATATTTCCATTTCTATGCAGAATGGGAGAGGAAGAAATGTACCATAAAGCATCACATTCAGCTATTACAAAACGTGCCAAAGTGTTTTTTACATGAAGTAAATTTGATGGCTTCGTATGTTATCAATTTTCACTTGAAGCTACTCAAAGATTCAGTAGTAAGTAGTCAGATTATGTAAGAAACCATCTTCAAACATTAAACTCCAGGAAGCACCAGCACAATCAATATTCTATCCACAAACAAGCAAGAGATTCCTTTCAAAACATCTGAAATTAAAAGAACTGAATGGCAGTCATGTGAAGCAAGAACTTGTCTTCATTATTTACTGGATTATCATGAGTCTTCTAGGATAACATACACTGTCTATTTTGCAAGTCTTGAAGGAGTTTACAGGTACATCCATAAGTTACAGTTGATTTCTAATACAAAACTTGGTACTAAATTCATTTTTAAAGAAGTTTTACTAACTTCTGCATACAGTTGCACTAAGTAGGGAACAAATGAGATTGTACTTTTTAGGCATTGTCCTGGTTTTGGCTGGGATAGAGTTAATTTTCTTCCTAGTAGCTGGTATAGTGCTGTGTTTTGGATTTAGTATGAGACTGATGCTGATAACATACTGATGTTTTAGTTGTTAAGTACTGCTTACACTAGTGAAGGACTTTCCAGCTTCCCATGCTCTGCCAGATGCACAAGAAGCTGGGAGGGGACACAGCTGGGACAGCTGACCCAAACTGCCCAAAGGGCTATTCCATACCATATGGCGTCGTGCTCAGCGTATAAAGCTGGGGAAGAAGAAGCAAGTGAATGGAGCGAATGAATTCCTTGTTTTGCTTTGCTTGTGTGCGTGGCTTTTGCTTTGCTTATTAAACTGTCTTTATCTCAACCCACGAGTTTTCTCACTTTTCCTCTTGTGATTCTCTCCCCCATCCCACTGGGGGGAAGTGAGCGAGCGGTTGTGTGGGGCTTAGTTGCCGGCTGGAGTTAAACCACGACAGTCATATACACCTTTAAGTAGCTCCAGTTACTTTGAATGCATTGATGAACTTATGTAATTATCAGAATAAGCATGATTTGATTATAACATAAGTAATTATGTAATGAAACAGTTACAGTGAATTAAACATCTATTCTTTTGTAAAAAGTATATGGAAATGTATTAAGTGAGATTACTTCATCCACATAGACACTGAAGTCACTGCACATCAGAGAAGGAGAGAGAATTAGAATGTGTATCAGGCTCTGATAATACTAATTTAGAATCAGGAAAGTTGACAAAAAGAGAAGACGACATGAAAAATAACAGTTATAACTATTTACATATAGTAAATTTATAGAGTTAATATAGTAGTATAGTATATGTTTACATAAACCATATATATAGCAAATAAAAATACATGTATTTAAATTTATAGAAGTACATGACAATATTATAGAAGTAAATATAGATATTCTTATAAGAGGGACATAGTAATGGTGGGAACAGGAAGTAGTGAGAAAAGATGAAGAAAAAGTCTAGATATGAGCTAGAAAGAGAAAGGGCAAAGAAAGGTGGGAGAGGTGGTAGAAAATTAGAGCACTCTCAGTTATCAAAAAAAGCAAGCGATGAAAAAATAAAATGAGTAGAAGAAAAGAGCAGAAGAGGTTCTTGTTAAGAGGTATAGGTTGGTGGCAAGTACCTTGAAGAACCAAACTCAATACAACACTACAGAAAATCTGAATTCCTGTACCTGTCACTAAGTCTCTGCCATTTGTCTACAGAATGCCTATGAGAAGCAAATATATGTACTTGGTTTCTGTTTACTGCAAGACATATCCTCTTTGTTTTGTCCCTTTTGTTACGCACTTTTAGAAGTAATGCAGGAATTAAAACCATAGGAGCAGAAAGTGTAACCAGAACTACACTCAGGAAATTCAAAGAACAGAAAAGTCAGTGTGATTTGACACACAAAGAAGCTCTTTGTGTTGCAGGAAAACAAAAACTGAAGGGTAGCTTTAAAGTCATGTACGCTTATGTTAGAGACACCTTAATATCCAAGCAAAAAAATTATTCAAAATGAGGTAAGAAATAAGAAGAACTACCTTGAAAGGAAAACGTAACAGAAAATGTATAAAGGCTGTGGTAGGAAGAGAAATTAAAGAGAAAGGGAAGCTGCTTGAAAACCTGCCGTTTTCTGGTCTATTCAACAATTACCAGCTTTCCTACCAACAGTTTCTCACTTTAAATTAGTAAAGTGTTAGTATTTTCTGCACCAAGATCTTGATGCATAGAGTCAAAACTGACTAAAACAAATATTTTGAGCCCAGTGCTCTCTCTCAAATTTCCATGCTCCATGGAGAAACAAAAATATTCTCTGGTGAAGATCTGTGCTAAATAATTTAATTTATCCTTTGAAGATCTTCTCAAATGTTCAGATTCTAAAATCATGTTAGAAATTAAGCATGCCACAGAGGAATGTATAATGTTACCAATATGATGTAGGTTATAAATGCCCACTAACTCACAAACCACTGACACTAAAATATCTGCATGGATTGTTATAAATCCACTGAAGAATTTTAGTAAGTATGAGTCAATTCACACTAGCATATCCTTTGTTAAAATAACAAAATATTCCAGGATGACCTTATGAGAAGGCACAGAAGAGAACAGAATTACCCAGCGACATAAAATAGCACACCATCCTAATTTTATGAAATAGATTATTCACATTAAAATGAACACTGTTTCTCTACTACAGCGTAGCTGGAATGTTATTTTCTCAGCATCTCATTTTGTCCTCTTTGACTTAAACCTACAAGAGTTGTTTCCCCTTACTCGAGACACAAGAGACTTCAGACAATCAAGAAAAGCTGACACCTATGGGTACAGATGAATGCAGAGTTACAGAAAGACAAACAAAAATAAAATTCTGCATTGACTTTACTAAGTTCAATTGCATATCATTCAACCCATCTTTTCTTGCAGGGTTTCTAATGGCGTAATATTTCTTTTGTTAATCCAAATCTTAGGTGTTCTACTGGCTACAAAACTGAGTGGGTTGTACTGGTTATAAACAGCCAGTGCCACTAGCGGGGAAATGTTGTCCAAAGACTGACAATTGGCCAAGTTTAAAATTCTATTAAATCATTCCACATGAAACTAATGAAAAAAGTCTGTTTCAGCTGTACCTCTCTTTCCTTACAGTATGGACATAATTATACCAATTGAGCACTCCATTTGTTGTTCTAGCTTTTTACCATTTGTTTGGTTGGGTTTTTTCCTCCCCCAATTATTAGAATATATATTTCTTTGTGCCCTGAACCAAAAGGCTGTGGAATAGTTATTTATAAATCTCTTATGAATTTTCAGGAGACCCTCATGAGCTAGTATTTTCATAGGTTTGACAAATTCAAGTCTAATTTCTTCAGATTTTTTCACCATCTTCATTCATGATTTTTAGAGTTTGTTCTGTCTTCAAAGAAATGCCAGTATTTAAAACATCCAAGAAATACAAAATCTGCCACCACAATTAATGGCTGCAATCAGGCATTCACTTTACATTAAGTATTCAAGGAAATTTTATGCATCTTACAGTAACTCAGTAGAGAAGTCTTGTCCCAATGGCACAAAAATCTGAAGTGTCAGAAATTGCTGGATCAGTCCCACTAGAAACAGGAAAAAAAATTAAATACATGTGCTGTGTGCGTGCAGATGTACATTTCACCATCAAGCATTTCAATTTTGTACCATACAGCTATGCTCCTGCAACACTATTTCCCAAGGTTCACACAACATACAAACATGAGAAAAACCTGAAGAAAACCAATTCAAACTGCAATAAAAGTGTTGTTTTAAAAGTCCCATCTGTGGCTTTGGTGGAATTCTCATGAAAATAAAAGGAACTTTTTTTTTTTTTTTTTTTTTTACTTACAACTACATTGTGTTCCAAGAGCATGTAGACACCAAATATCCCATAGGAATTATACAATAAAGTAATACTTTCCTATCAAGATTATCTTATAGTCATATGAAACTTGTGCTCATGTTTGTGACAATGTACACCTTATTAAACACCTTAAAAAAAACCCTTGGGTAAAATGCAATCCAGCTCATGACAACAATCCTCAGTGGAGGCTTCTGATTTTTAGAACAATAGCAAAGGAGCTTAACTGAGGGAACAAACACAAGAAATCTTTCAGGATTCAGGTAGCTCCCTATCAAGGGAAAACAGATAGTACAAAGCTGTCTGAATTGAACTGTATGTTGTTTTCTTAGTTACTTAAATTTAAAACCAAGCTAATCTTAGCAGTGATAATCTACAACACTAATTCTCAATCCTCATTTTAGGCTGTAATAGTTTATTGTAACATTGGCAATAAACAAATTAAAGTTGGATTTCTAAGATACATTAGACTAATATTTATTATACTGAAGATAACAGTAAATTTCTTTTATAAAAATCAGATTAATCTTCAAGGCCTTAGTGCACAACGAGACTATACAATTTCTTAATTTTTTTTGTGTTTGTTTGGAAAAACTAATTTGTAATTATATACCCTGCATAAGAAGTATACTAGAAGACTCCTGTTTCATTTGACTAAAATCATCATCTCAATTTTTCTTTAAAAGCGAGCACTTAATTCTAAACCAGCTCGATTCATTACTACAAGCCTTGTAAGGTACAATACCCTGCAGTGGAGTTTAAGGCATAAATTATGATGAGTGCTGTATGCCCTGAGAAACATGGATTGCTTCGATTCAGGTTTATTCTGGTGCAAGTAATAGACAACCTGTGGAAACACTCCATACTACCCATCAAAGACTGATTACATAAACGCAGCTGAAATTTCGGTATAACTTCCTTGTACTGCTAGTGCTTATTTGATACATAAAAATACTTTAAAAAGTCAAATGAGAAAGGGGACAGGAACCCATTTCACATTCTGTAATGACAATAGAATTATTGACTTTAGTAAGTGCTGAATGGAGTCAGAAGTTATTTGCCAGACATTAGTCTGTAGCAGGATCAGGTACAGAAGTGAACCTAGCGGCACTAGGACAACATGTATCAACAAGATCTTCCCTTCAGCACTTACTTTAATATAGCATTTCTATACCTTTTATGTCTTTGTAACTGACCTACTAAAACGTTAATGAAAAACCACTTTGCTAATGCTGAATTATGCCCAAAGTAAGGCAGAATGATGTAAGTTTTACATTCCAATATGACTGATTCAATAATCAGAACAACATCACATTTAATTCTTTGATACTTACAAGTTTGTCTAGTTTCCTTTGGTAGCTGCATTTTGTTGATTTGACTGCTTCCTTCAAGCACAAAAACAAAGCCTTTTACTTCTTTATCATATTCCTACAAAAAGGAACAATAAACAAACATAAGCATCCTGATAGAATTCTCCTCACAACCAACCGTGCTACTAACATGCAAAGCTACTTTTTTTTTTTAATCACAAATGGCAGACAGCACTGCAAGTATGACAGTAGTTCAAATATGATGGTAATAATATAATCCATAGAAATATGTCCTTTACTTGCATTTTTTATGAACAAATAATGCTGACAAACAGGACTCATGATCCAATGGGCCCAACTCAATCCATTAGTTATTGGAATAGCGAAATTACTTTCTAAATATTTAAACTATAAAATTACACTGCGACCAACCTAGTCTGCAAGGAGGCATAAAAAACTAATTTAAGTAGTCATTTAGTCTGTCATAATGACAGAACTGCAAGTGACAACTCCACTGTCAGGTCAAAGCCCTCATTACCTTCTAATTTTAAGCTTCATTCACATTTTTCTGTTTTATACTCTAGATTTTATAAGTTTCTTTTAAAACTTACTTTCCATATAGCTGATGGATTGCCAAAAATCTTCCATTTTGCTCCTGGGTTCTTGCCTTGAGCACTGAATATTTCAACAAATGGGCCACCCTATGATAAAATGGTTTAAGGATACATCATCCAACCAAATGTTCAGCACTGTACTCACCTGATCAAGGTGAGTACAGAAAAACAATCCCTCCCCACATCAGGCTGTTACCACAGCCAGTATTCCTGATCAGTCAGACAGCAGAATATTAATAACAGCTTCTAGACTACTATAATATAGCAACCCATATAGTCAATATCTGGCTTTACTAGAGGACCAGAAAATAAAATTGAAGGAATACCATGGAATATTTTAAATTATTTTATTTATAATGTCATTCTCTAAAAAGCAAAATTATTGTAAAAATTCTAAAAACAGGCAGGAGATTAGCAATTTATATTTGGATATGGTTTATTTCTACAACTCACCAAATGAAGTGAGTTTTAAAACATACTGCTAAGAAAATAAAAACTGTTGCAGATTGGCTGTTCTGTCTGATTTCCTATGGAAATGAAGTTTACACAATCTGTCTACATATGTGAGTATGTCAAAGACATTTCCCAGTAACTTTTCCACTAGTTACCACATTCAGCCTGATTTGATCAAACAGTCTGGGAAACTCACAAAAACTTCTTATCTTTTCTGGGCCAACTTAAGTGGCCTCATAGTAGATCTGATCCTACCAGTATCACCATAAAGAGGTAAGGGCTGTACTCATGCTGCAGCCTTCTTGAGGTATCAGAGAATTAATACTGGCAAAAGATTATGAATGCCCCTGCCAGGTGAAAATTCCTTACACAGAGCCTGTGCCCTATTAGACATCAAAGAATCTAACAGTAGGCTCTTAGAGAGGTAGGCTTTATCACCTCTGCTTAGGGAATTATTTGCTTCAGTATTTTTCCCATTTGACGTCACATTTTTTGTGACATCTGATGTACTCAGCCTATAGTTTGAAAAGCATTTTTTCAGCAGCATGGTTGACCTAATCAATCATTACAACTCTACTGCTCCCTTCTCATTCCTAGTTGCCTGCATTCCCCAATCCTCTTTATGCTCAGCTGCTCAGAATTAGCAAGAGGGGTGAGCAGTCTTGCCAGCAAAATAAATGCTCTTCAAATTATGCTTTCAGAGAACATCAACACTGCACTGTATATGAACAAGGTATTTTCCTCTGCCCACCCACACCTGGCAGCTTCCAGTCACATGGCTAACTCCAGTGACTAAACTTACTAAGTTCTAAGGACATTCAAAATGGCATTCCATAAACTGCACTTGTAAAATATTTTTTACATTTATAATGGATAAAAAAAAATATGGCATACTATCAATCTGAAGTTATCTGACATATTTAAGGACTACAGGATCAAGGTCTCAGAAACTTAAAAAAGATTCTTAACTGCCAACTTGTATGTGCTTGTAGCAAATCTTAACAAACAAGTGGCTTTTTCTCCCATATTTACAAACAAATTTTGTTAATACTGCAGCTCTTAAGTAGGCCCTGATTTGAGGTTAAACTAACTGAACAGGACATGGAAAACTACTGGACATGACATGAGAAAATGCTGAACAAACACTGATGCGAGAAGCTGACAAAAGTTACTTTGTGCTGTGGAGGATGGCTAATCTCACGGGGGGCCAAGGAGGAGTTAAGCAAGAAACTGTCAAACTCCATAATCAATTGGAGGAGATTATGGGGCATCTTTTGGGGAGCACAATCCTGCAAAGCCAACAGCACCTAGGCAACGGTATCAGAAATACCGTATAAAGCTGAGATGCCTAGGTAACAGCATCAGAAAAACCAATTTCAGGTACAGATGCAGCACATCTGGGACCAGTGGGGAAAACGTAATCAGGGGTGGGTTGCCTTCTCGGGAGGGGACTGGTGCAGAGAAAGGAAGACAAAGCATGGTGAAAAGGAAGGCCAGGAAACAGTAAAAGCGATAAGGTTTGTGAATGATGTGACTAGTGTTGTCACACCCCTGCGCTGGACCAAGAGAATAAACCAACCCCCCTTTTCTGACTATACCTTAAGAGTTGGGCCTGCTTCCATGACTGGGTGGGAGCAGTAGGTGTGCCTTCCCTGGCCCACAAGGGAAGGCACACCAGACAAAAAGCCATTGGTAACAACATGTTGGTGTCCATTCCAGACCTGACAGCATCAGCAGCTACCCACTATTTCATAACATTTCTATAAAAATACTGAATAGTGAACATTCCAAAACATTTCTGTATCTGGACTTTTTGCCCCCCAGAATAAGCCATTTTAATTGAGTTCTCTCAGAGGTGAAATGAAAGAGGGTAAAAAATACAAGTATTTCTGTTTTACCTGATACTGATTTTTGAACATTTTCCAGCTTTCACAGGCAAAAAATAATTTCAGCTTCTCAATCAGTAAAGACACTTACAGACTATGCTGAAAAAAACAAAAAAACTTTATATAGGATTTGACATGAAAAAAATCCTATAATGAAACCCCAACCATATTTTAAAAAGATATGAATACTATTATGAAATACTTTTCATGAGTACAGAATGTATATCAACTGTATCAGAGTGCTACCACAAAGGAACTAAGATAAAAAAATATTAATATTGACAGTGTCTTGGAAAACATTCTCTTCATGAATCAAGTACTCAGGGCTGCCTTTCCTTATATTCCCCACAAAACTAGTAATTTTATGTCAGCCCTTATTTTTAACAATGAAGGCTTTGTCATGCTTTAAAAATGCTTGAAAATCATCTTTAATACACATTTTTTTATTATTCTTTGTTATTGAGTGCCTACTGGAAAACATTAGACTCCATTAAAGAGGAGCTTAACATTTACTGTAGAAAAAGAGAAACATATGGAACAGCTGCAATAGAAACCACTCCATCTAGAGATATTTAGCAGAGACTTCTGAGACAAATTATCTTCTTTCACATTCAGCATTCTTCTTTGAGGATGATTAGTCTAAGACTCAAACCAAACACTTCTGTTATTTGAGGGCTGCTAAAGTCAATGCAAATTAAGAAATATCTGCAGTTGGAGAATCAGAACAGTAGAAAGTGAAGGGAGTGATACTGGAAGCCTCTCATGTCCCTCTTTGATCATGCTGAGCATCTGCGATTTCACCTGAAGTCAGCAGAAAGTGGCCCTGAACATACAAGGTAGTAATCGATCTCCAGAGACAGGTAGAACCAGTCACAAGAGACAACATGCACCTTCACTGTGGAAACTGAAAGCGCTCATCAACTCCCAGAAAAATCCTTTCACAAGACTGTGTCTCTCAGTTACTTGATATACTTTATATTAATTGCTTCAGTTCAGGCACAGACCACTTTAAAAATTAAATTATTTTTAATTAATGGAATTTTTTTGAGCCTGAAACCATTTTCTTAACAGATAAAAACAATATACTTACCAGGAGAATATAAGTATAGCTTCTCATAAAGAACAATCTAGCTCTCACAATCAGAAAGTGACAAAAAGTTTAAAAAATTTTATAAAAAGATGTATGACTGAAAATGAACTAGAAATTCAGTGACAATATACATGAGTTCATAAACAATGTACACATTTACAGGATTAGAGCAGCATTCTATTTGAAAAAGTATATCATCATTCATTTAGGAAAACGTGATAAAATCTGCTGATGTTCAACTGCAATTATTTTATTCAGCAACAATTATTTTAAGTCTTAAAGTTGTCTGTAAATGAAATAAAAATGGAAAAAACACCAGATATTAGAAATTTATCCCATGCTGTTGCCATAAATATTAGTTCATTTTAAACTTTTTTATTATAAGGAAAATGAAATTTAGAAACCATAGCATTTGTAACAGGCTTATCAAAAACTGTAATTAGTATTTTGATTGTATTACTTCAATACTGCCACTGCACACATAACACACCAGTTGCATTATTCTGCATTTTAGACCATTTTCTATACAAATTTCCCACTTGTTCAGTTGGTATAATTGTTTTTTTAAGAATGACTACATCAATAGCTATATTGAACTATTCTAAATTATGAACTAGACATTTTAGAAATGCCTTTTAAAGAACGCACTTCTAAAGCCAGTGTATTATTTCTTCCTTCTGTATATATTCACTTTACATACAGAGCAATAATTTTGGAAATCACTATTTGTTCACTTTTTTGTCTGCAGCTCTATCTTTGCTATTATCTACAGGCTTTAAACGAGCCAGAACTACTCAAAATTGCATGATTCATGTCTTAGTGAGAAGTAATGGCACTGCAGAACTAATATCAGAGTGACCTACTGTTTTGATTCACTTTGCCAGAGCTAAATGTGAAGGCCCACTAGTGAGAGAGGCAGAAGTCATCCCCTCCTACAGTACATATTTACAATAAGTGTATTACTGTAACTCACACAGTAAGGCACTTGCTCTTCTAGGACTAAGGATTTCATCATCCCCCAGGTTTTAGTTATTATTAAGTGAAGGAAGTGTGAAGGAAGACACTGCTTTTTCCTTGGAGCAAAGTCCTTTCACTTACTTTTGCTTTAAAAATCAGTTCCAGATCTGCCAAGCATCATGCACCTAACACAACCCTCACACATTTTGCAGTTCTGTTATGCCTTATTACACCTCAGGGAAAAATATGAAGACTAAATAAATGTGAGGGATCCTGATATGAAAGTCAGTGTATGAAAAGTATAAAGTTCTGAGATTGAAAAGAACAACTCATCTCTTTCAGAGGCTACTACTAATATTCTGGTCAGAAGTCTTCTGCTGACTATAATCATACTATATATTTTGGAACAAACATTTAGTGTGTAGTATGCAGAGGCCAAGTTTCACCTTCATTACCATACCATCTTTCAGAGCAGACAGGCTAAAGCTACTTAGCAAGGTGGACGGCTACAGTATTTGCAGACACTGCTGTAGTCAGAATTACACATAAGACGTAGAAAGTAATACTTTGTTTTCTTCACTGTCTTCTCATAAAGTATACTTGGCTTTCATAAGAGCCAGTCCACTGACGGCACATCACATAGGGTTTCGAAGAAAGATGCAAATAGTGCAAATAGCTCTGTATGCAGTGCAAGGTGAACAGAAGCCATATTGATATATTAACTTGGGTTCAATACTATGCTAATACACTTTGCCTCTCAGCAGTGCTTATTAGCTTTGGCTTGACATCACTAATTTATCTCCATGCTGTATTGTATGGAAATAGTTCTCAGTTTGCTCTGAGCACGGAAAGAACATACGTGCACTGGTAAAACATCACAAAGACACACAGTTGTATCACACAAAAAACTTGTGCTACTAATTAATTCTTAAATTTAAGTGGAGGAAGCACGTGTCTGAACTGAAAAGTTCTCATTCAAATGATATACAAATGATATACTTAAGATAGAAAAGATGATCAAATAATTAAAGACTTTCATAATGGATCACAGAGGGGGTAGAGAAATATGTGAAGAGATAACATCTAGGAAATATGTGGTAGTAAAAGGAAACACAAAAAACTGTGGGGTGATGAACACTTATTGAAGGACTAGGAATCTCATACCATCACTAGAAATCTTCAGATTTCGAAATCTCAGATGAAGTTCACTCTTACAATATGGCTTAAAATTTGTCACCAATGCAGTTGTTTTTTAAACTGACATACATATGGGCAAGCTAGCTGATTTACTAATTTGCAGAACATATTTCATACAGACTCAGAAAACTGATGACCCTTGTAACTATCAAATTCATAACAAGATGGCTCTTCCTAACTTTAGTGAAAGGTAAACTAGACCCAAAGTTTGTAAGCATTTGTGTTAGGACAACTCATTCATACTACAAAGCTGATAACTATAAACACATCACTGAAATGTCAGTTTGTTTTTCATAAAGGCAAAAAATAGTGCAAGTGACACTGCAATACATTTTTGCTTATATATTGCTTACTTGTAACTTCCCAATTTCCATTAAGTTACTACAAATGAAGACTAGAAATTACCTTTGCTATTAAGATTGGTAGCTACTGAAAACATTCAGTGAATGACATATTTGTCATGTAATTACTGAGATAATATTAAGAGGTGCTTTCATTATGCATCAAATATCATTGTCTTTAGTTATAGTAACCTATGCTTAAAAACAAGAGAGGGAATGGTCTGGAAAATTGATAGTTGCACTATTTTTCCACTTTTCATCTTTCCTCCTCCTAGCCTCTCCAGAAATTCTAAAAATCAAGAGTGCTTAAAATCCAGAGGGCCTATTTTAGAAAGATCAACAGCATCTTGAAATATAAATCCTCAATTTTTTGCATATTTGTCAAATAAATAGATATTTTATGACATCTTTATAGAATGCCATAAAGTAGATGTTCTCTCATTTTTCAGTCACAGATCAAACTTATTTTTTTATTGCCCTGAGCCATGTACTTTAGTACATCTGTCCAACTGGAAATAAAGGCTTAAAGTGTCAGTCAATGACAAACCCTCAAGAATATAGTTTATAAAGTTAAGTGACAATGAAAGATATTTATCTTTGGAAAAACAGATTCCTATCAGGATTCACCTTGTGAGGTCTTGATTTGTGCACTGACTTTGATCATTAGTTTCATAATGTTTCCCACACCGAAAATAAAGTAGCAGCAGTCCAAAGGGCCCTCTAATCCTTCCATTCACACAAACCACTTAGAACCCTGCAAAGAAGATGTCCTAGGATGGAGATATTTTATGTATATTTTATCTTCAAAATAGAATGTTTCACATTTAAATATTTCAATAATATTTTGTGTTTATGTAGCCCCACAATTCAAACAATTGGTCCCCGGTAAGTTACAAGCAAGGGTATTTCACAAACAGTAAATGCAAACAGACATCCAGGCTTCTTTAAATTACTTAATACTAAGCACTGTTCTAACCCCAAGGGAGGCAGGGCTGGACAGACTCACACAGTCCTAAAAACCTTTGTAGTCATGGTTAGTCCCTTGACTTAAAAGTACGAGTACATTTTTCTGATCAACATCCCAGTGTTGAAAAAGCTGTGTTTATTTAAGCTTTTCTATTCCAAAGTCAAAAATGTGAGGCAAAATAAAGTGAATTTGCACCTACTACTAATTTGCATTGAAAAATGACACAAATACACTACCTTTGGCAGGGAACATAGGCTTAGACCCAAGACTGTTAATACATATAACTCACCATCACGGGCCCAAAGCCAGTGCTGATTTATGGTAGGCTGGGACACACCAGAGAAAGCAGTTCATCACTGATGAAGGGTTTTAGTATCTTCTAGACAAATGAATTCCACATATTGAATATTTAAAGCTGAGTTTGTAACACTGCTATATATTTTCTCAAAATACAAGTTAACATAATAAATGGGCAGAAAGACCATTAATAAACTATACCAAGACTACTGGTGTTTCTCTGTGAAAAGTGGCACAGCCAGCCTTTACATACAACTCGCAGGATTAAAAAAAAAAAAAATTAAAATCAAGCTTTTCACGTTTATAAAAGTTTCATCATAAAACGCTTTGACACAATGCCCGTAATTCAAGCACCAGCAGACCCGCTTCCCTGCGCCACAACCGCGGCAAGGCCGCGTCCCCAGCGCCGGGCCGGCTCCCCCGCCCCTCCGCCACCGGGGCTGGCCCGGCCGCCGGCCGGTGCGGCCCTCCCGCTCCGCCACGTCCCCACCGCTCGCTACAGAGAACCGGGGCCGCTCAGCTCGGCGAGCTCAGGCCCCCGCCGGGTCTCACCTGGGCGAGGACGGCTGGGGACGAGGCCGCACCTACGGAGAGGGCGGGCCGAGAGCTCGCCGTGAGGCGGGGGGGAGGAAGCAGGGCGGGAACCGTTTAAAATGGCGGCGCGAGGAGCGTGGCTCTATCGCTCAGTCGTGGCGGGCGGCCGTAGCTGCGTCTTCGTCCGTCAATTCGGCTTCCATCGGCGGCGGCTCTTCAGAGGATGGGGGGGGTACTGGGCTCCTGGCAGCGGCCGGGCAGCCCGCGGGCTTCCCGGGCTCTCACTAAGTGAATAAGAGCCGGCCAAAGCTAGCACAGAAGGCTGCGCTGGCCCCCTCACAGGGTGTCCTCGGGGCAGCCAAGGCGGAGGGTGGCCATGTGAATGGCGCTGTGTCGCCCAGGGCCTGTGGAGGTGTTTCAAGTGCAAATGTTGCCAAGAACTCAACTGAAACATGTTTGCCATTTACTCTTTAAGGCTTCATCATGTAAAGTGCTTTTTTGAGAAGGATGTAGGAAGCTATGCGCCAGAGCAGCCACATCAAAGTCCTTGGTTTTTAAGGAATTAGAATGGACTTGCAGATCTGGCGTTTTTCTCTAAGAGAAGGAAATGAGAAGGACGGCCCCATTAGTTTAACATCACTGTCAAGAATAAGCAAACACCTCCTGATGGCTTCAAAAACCTCTGGGAAGAAGGTCACAGTGAACCAATTAGATCCTGGTTTTTATAATGCGTTATTAGCCAAAGAAGGTCTTTCCTTGAAGTGACTGCTTTTTTGATCACAGCATTTCTTTGTGAAACTTTGTAGCCTTTTCACAAAAAAGTAATGGAATACCATTTTCTTCCTCAAAGGGTGTCTTAATGTTTCCACAAAGAACAATTAAGAATCCTGTAACCCACTGCAGCTTGGTGAAATACACGAGCTGAAAGTGCTGAGCCGTCGATGGGTCCTGCTGTGTCTCAGCCCGCCACCACCCTGTTCACCTTCTTTGTGTTTGCTCCTGAAAGGTACTGTCCTGGTTTTGCCAAGGAAAGGAATGAGTTAAATCAATTATAAGATTTATTTAGCTTTCTCATTTTACCTTGGGATTTTCAAAGAAATCACATCCTGTGTAGTTTTATCATACACTGGATTACACTGATTAGAGTTCTTGGGTTCTGGAGATAAGGAAAACAATAATACTAAAACTGAGCTACAGGTTATTAAATAAAAACAGTTAATAGAACAAGGACAAAAGAGAGATGATGATAGCAAAAGAAAGGTTAAAAAGCTATTGGGGAGTTCTGTAGCCAACAGAAACTACATAGTTTATTATATACACTTTAACCTGAAGTCATCTTGAAATTCGTTACACATAACTCTGTATCTGAAAAGCCCGAATCCTTTGTGACAGGAGTTATGCTAAGGCCTGAGGAGTTAAGAAATTCCAGTTAAAAACTGAGATGCAGGCTGAAGACCCTAAAGTTATAAAAGTATATGAAGCAGCCAGCTGTGAGTGTAATGTGTGGAAGCAGCTGCCTGCCTGCTCAGGGCAAAACTGGGCCGCACAAGTCCCCTTTGCCAGCTGCCGGAGAAAACTGGTTTTAGACATACTGTGAGGGGAAATTTTTTTCCTTTGTTTCTTACAGTTTTACAGAAAAAAACAATATCATTTGTGGTAAACACTATGACTCAAAAATTGCAGGTAATGTAAACTAGCAAGGCACCTTATGTCATTGACTTTGGCCCATCTATGGCCTGAGCCCATCGTACTTCGAAGGTCTGGTTTGGAATTATGGTAATATGGGAAACACTGTAAAAGTAACGATCAGACAATCAAGATGTTTGTTATACTGACTTCTTTAAGGTTGTATCTGTAGATCAGCTGCTGTTGGTACCTGAGCTGTTGAGTTATGTATTTTTCTTTGGCTAAACATTTTAGGCCGCTGTGCGGTGTACATCTACTAAAGCTCTGGAAAGGTTCAGCAAGTGCTTGGGTAATAATTTGGGGAAAACTGTGAGAACTCGTACACATTTATCTTCTAATACAACCTTTCTGTGTTCTGAACTTAACCCCTTACATGGTACAACATATTTCAGTGAAGAGATTTTTACTGTATCTTGGAGTAGGAAATTGGAACATATGGACATCCCTTCTTCTCGTAAATGCCCTAAGCTCAAGGTGTGGCTAGGTGTCCTGTTTTAAATTAAAATACCAAGATGTTAGTAACATCATGCTGGGAACTGAAGTGATTTAATTTAGGAGAGTATTCAATGTGTACTAAATATTGGATGTGTGATATTAAATCCAGCCATTTTTAAAGGACCCCCACTGACATAGGTTTATATCCATAGGAATAGTACTGTAATTTCTTTCATCCATTCCTGACTTTGCCTTATTGCATACCATTGCTCACATTTGGAGCAGCCTGCCAGCTGATATACGGCAAGTGGCCTCCCTTCCTTCCTGTGTAAAGCTCCATTTCAGCTCTAATGACCATTTGCCAGTCTGTTCTGTATTGTATTGTTCTGAATTGGTTTGGTTTATGCCTTTTTAGACTGTCAGTTCATGTAGTCTGGAAATCTCTTGTCTTTCTAGTTCATATCGTATTTCGTAAAATGCCATGTTATGTTTTGAGAGCTATATAAATTCTACTAGTCAAGCTGAGAAAGAAGATGCACAGGCATCCTATGAAATTTTCTGTAGATCCTTCTTGCCATTCTTGACTGACAGGGAAGGGAGACATGGTGTGCCTTGCTGCCTGCTTAGCCTTCACTTGGTAACAGCTGCCATGGAGCTGAGGCATATTTGCCCCAGTGCCAGGCTGATCTTCATTTCCTTGGAGCATTCCTCCTCAGCCAGTGACCTTCCTAGGAACGTGTTTGCCAAGATTACATCATGCAGGGTAATTTAGCTGCATGGTCACCATTGTATCCACTACTGTTTGTGGATGTCTGAAAATTTTCCAGCAGAATGCTTCCTCCTTCAGCCATGTACATGAACTCTGAATTTTGTCTCATTTTCATTTGTATGTTGGTCTTCTGATACAAATACTGTTCAAATAAATAAAATAGTGGAATTCATTAGTTATACTGGCTGTCTCTATCTGATCTTCTAGAACAGAATAATTTCTCTGAGAGATGCATATATATAATCTCTCCATCAGCTTAAGGCTTTTCTTTCAGAAGGATGGAGTAACGCCTTCAATTCAGAAAACACAGCAATTTGGAGAAGACAGTTCTTGGGCAAATATGTTAAAATTGAGAATCAGTTTACAACCTGTTTTCCTAAGCCCCACAAATACTTCATCAACAGAGGTTCTGTAGAATCCTTATCTGAGGATTGTAGATAGTTATGAAAAAACATAGTTGGGCCAACTTCTGTGGTGTGTACTTCCAAGATTAGATTTTCATCAAGTTTCCTCTCACTGCTATGCAGTCTTGTTGCTCAAACTGGGAAGGGGACTCCAGGGAGGGCCATGGTCAAAGAGCCTGTTAAGGGGCTGGACGCAGACGCAGGGATGGGAAAGCTGTGGAGGCATTCCTTCTGCATCTGTCTTTTCTTTGCACCACACTGGACAGTGCTGAGATGAGAGCAAAGACATTAGTATCCCACTATCACCAGACTAATTCTGTTCATGAAGTGTGCAAAAAATCATGTTCTTTCTGTGAAATAAATGCGCTGCACCACTCCAGAAAGCACTGAGTGCTCAGACAGTAATACTTGAAACTGAAAATTGGCTACTTATGTCTTGTCAGGCTTTATAGGAATCCACCCATGTGATCAGTTGGCCAAATTTCAGTTCAGAGCAGGCATTTAAACCCTGAAAATTATTGAGAATGTGTAACTTAGCCACTATTCTTGGATGTAGAAAGACAACCAGCACAGGGCTGAAAAGAATATTAATTTGTTCCTCTTTTTTGCTCTGTTTGGTTTAATATGGAGCAACTGGTATCTGTTTACTGATAAAATAAATGTGATAACATCTGAAAAAAGGCAATACATTTCTTTAACTGAAAGACCCATCAGCTTTATGCAGTATGTGTGCTGATGACCTTCATTCCTTCAGAGTAGATCATTAAAGTTACGTAATAACAATGAAAGCATAGAGGAAAAGTGAAAACCTGCCATGGTTTGCTATAGTATTGAAGCGACCTGTGCTTAAGTTTGGCATGTTAAAGTGAAAAAAGTTCTCTTTGCACCTGCTATTGTGCTTTATAGTAATTATAGTCTTCAAACACTCCAAACTAAACTGATCTATTGGTTGTTTTGTTTCAGCTTTACAGTGTAGAAGGCGATTTTGTTAATGTCTTTTATAGTTTGTTCATGCCTCTTTGATTCAGATAATTTTTGAAAAGGATTAAAGACAAACAGCCTCTGGATGACCGGTGGGAACTTTAAATAGCGTAGCCGCTCTTCTCTGTCCAGTAAAGCCATTAAATTATAAACTATTGATTTTTATAATACAATTAAGTTGCCAATGATTCCTTAAGAAATAATTCTACTTTTTCGGCATTAGGCACTTGGCACATTATCTATTATAAATCGGACGATAGTGTTCTCAGTCTGGAATGAAACCGTCTTCATGCTATTCTCAGAATGAAACCATCTCCACACTAGTCTCAGTACTACAGAGGCTTTCACCTCTGAAATGAACCAATGGCCTTTATCAGTTTGATTGTGATATATATGTATACAATAAAATTTTAACTACTGTAATTTGCTATTATTGGGACCTTCTTAAGGCACTTAGTTTATCATGCCTAAAAAGTTTTAGTAACTTGCATAGACAGGAATAAAAATTGCAATTTCACAAGCAGCCTCATGATTCAGGGTTAAAATGGATGGCTATCTGGACTCACAGAGGAATTTCTTCATCATCACACAGGTTGTACACTGAAGGAGAATGCCATAGAGTATTTCCTCTGAAGTAGTATGAAGTATTAAAAGGCAAGATATTGGCTGCGATGGGTCAAAATGGTCTCTTCTATTCTGACATTTCCTGTGTTCTTTTGTGCTGAGACAGGATAAGCAGAGCCTTTATTTGCTCTGATTACTGTGATGGTTTTTTTGCTTTCTTTCCACTTTTTATTTTATTTTTACTGACAAGATAGAAAAATAAGTCAATATATAGTTTGATGTTGCTCATCCAACTTGTCAGATTTTTGTTTAGTGTTTTGATACTGTTTTTTCATTTATTTATTGTTCACATTGTTAGGGTTTAAGGTTTCTCACAGTATGCACTACATATAAATGCCTCTATTGTGATATCTCTTAATATTTTTTAATTAATGTTGGGTTTTGCAGAAATATAAGTACTTTCAAATAAAACTCTTTGCACATTTGGAATACAGATAAACCTACAAACCCAAATACAAATTTCAAGAAACGAAGAGCATCTGCAGTTTTCAATTATTTCCTTTGGGCTGAGGCACTGGATTCCTACGGCATTCTCCATTTTGGCTTTATGAAATTGTTCTGTGAAGGAAAGTCCTCACAAAGACAGATTTCATGCAGATTCGTGCCCTAAGTTCCTCTAGTCTAACAACCTCAACTTCCTCTGTCTCTTGTGACTCCCTTAAAACAACAACCCCACTTGTCTTTCATTTTTCTTCTGTAATGTTTTCACATTCCTACATCTCTTGTCACTTATCCTGTATCTCGGCCAGTTTCTGTTTTCCTAAAACTCTTCTTCCCCCAGTGCAGATCTCCCAGATGTCCTAAGTCCTCTATGTGCTTTTTCTGCTCAGCAGCCAGAAAAGAAAGTATGTGCTGTGGCTTGTCCAATGCAGTAGATGTGCTGAGTGGAGAGCCAGTAAGCATATGTTAGCCTGGCCACTGCCAAAGAAAATGAATAGTGGCTTAATTCTTCCCACCTTTCACTAATGGCAGCATTAATAACATCTGTTCTCCACTCTGCTGTTGATTTTCATAAAACTTGCAGGAACTTACTATCTTAGGATATTCCATACGAAGTAAGACTGAAAAATGTCACAAATTTTGAGAGGAAGATTTTGAGTACTTGCAGGGAGTACTTGACCTAATGTCTTACATTTCTATGTAATACAGTATAGTCTGGAAGTTGACTGACTATGGGCTTTTGTTCATATCTTTGACCTGAAATATAAATCAGTTTTTACTGTGTTATGACTGAGTAGTTGTTATCCAAAACCCCAACATGGGTAAGATTAAAGTTGTGTTCCTCTTTCAGATACAGTCAGCTCTATTTTCTGTTGTAAGCAGAGTGGAAAGGACAGGGGCCATGTCTTAGAAAATTTCTTACTAGATTTGTTTTAAACAAGTTAAAACAAATGTTCCTATACATTTCTAAGAGGGAGCTGACAAATTCTTTTGTCACGAGGAGAGCATGAACAAACCCAAACCTACCAAAATGAATGTGGCATGCCTTTTATAATTGTATATGCTCACTTGCAGAGACTTTGTAGTAGGCAATGTGACATAAATATGTTGCTCCCTTCCAAAGCATGAATTCTGTATGGCTTTAACTGATGCCTCTTAAAGAAAAAAAGCAGCATAACTTGAATTAGTCTAACTTTCATTTTAAATTAATGAACTAAGTGCTGTGGGTTACCTGTGGAGGAGCATCCACCCTCATAGAGGATAGTTTGTGGAGAGGTACATTTATTTACTTCTTACCAGTATGCCTTGATAAGGTGAAAGCACATGATGCTTTTGTGTGCACTGATGATTTGAGCTTTTGTAGAGTATTAGCAGAACTCTGCTAATATAGTTTATATGCTTTCATCATTAGGTGTTATGAATTAAGGTGTCATGGTTTAGCTTCAGTTGGCATCTAAGCACCACACAGCTGCTCGCTCACCCTCCCCCCTGGTGGGATGAGGGAGAGAGTCAGAAGAGCAAAAGTAAGAAATCTCTTGGGTTGAGATAAGAACAGTTTAATAATTGGAAAAAAAAAATGTAATGAAAACAAGATAGCTAGAGAGGAACAAAACCCAGGAAAAAAAACGAAGTGATACAACCGCTTGCCACCCGCTGACCGATGCCCAGCTCGTCCCTGAGCAGCGATCGCTGCCCCCCGGCCAACTCCCCCAGTTTCTATACTGAGCATGACGCCATATGGTATGGAATAGCCCTTTGGGCAGGTGGGGTCAGCTGTCCTGGCTGTGCCCCCTCCCAGCCTCTTGTGAACCTGGCAGAGCATGGGAAGCTGAAAAGTCCTTGACTAGTGCAAGCATTACTTAGCAACAACTAAACCATCAGTGTGTTATCAACATTATTGTCCTACCGAGTCCAAAACACAGCACTATATTAGCTATTAGGAAGAAAATTAGCTCTCTTCCAGCTGAAACCAGGACATGAATAAAGCCAAACGCATGGTAACTGTAGACAAATAGGCTTTAGGGAATTGCTAAAATAGGAAAAGTTTTTCAGTCTCTTCAGCTTCTGTTGTGTTACCCCTGGCTTGTGTAGAAGCTTGGGATACAGACCAGAGTGATTTTAGAAATGGAGCATCTTCTCACCTCAGGGCTCTCTGCCACAGAGCAGAAGAATTTGACATGCCAATCACTGTATGCAGTAATACTACATTTCATTACCACCTCCTTCCTCCGTATTTCCAAATTCTTCCCAAGAAGATATATCCTAAAGAAACAACTGTACCTAGGACAAATCAGACTGGCATAGTTCAGGAGATAACTGTTCACAGGAGTTCTGCACACCAGCGACATCATGATGATGTGAACCTCTGTGTTTATTGGCTCAATTCTTCATGAATGTCATTATGAACCTGGGAAAAGAGATCACAAGTTTTTACTTTGTCCCTTCTCTGACTGAACTTTTTCTTCTTTTTGGAGCTTACTGCTAAGGATGAAATTTTCTGACTACTACAGAATATGCTGCACCTTGATACAATGTGAATTTACAGACAGGGAAGATGGGGAGGTTCTCTGCCCCTGGATAGCTGCTGAGATAAATAGGGTTACTCAGGTCCAAGTGATGATGGAATTTGGTTTAGCTCAGCAGTGGCAAACATTGGCACTGATGTCACATTTGCCACTAATAGAGGTTTGGATTATGAGCAATGAAGGTGAACTGGGCTGGATAAAAAATATAGCACCTGGCATTTTTGCAAACAATCTTTCAGCAACTTGTCTTTTTGGCCGCTGCTCAGCACTGATTTGATGGAATACATTGAGGATAAATCCATGGGGACATCTTTGATAAGATAACTCATTTTCTATATAACAAAATGCAATTGGACTCCTCTAGCTGGACTGTAGTTGTGTATGTGATTTGGCATCTCTTAGGGAAATTAGAGGTAATGCTCGTCAGAAAAAGAAAGTTGCAAAGTGAGTAAAGAATGATGTAAAGGTCTGAGAACTACAGGAGACACTGAAAAGTTTTAGTTGAAGGGGTAGATTACAGTACAATTTTTAAGGACTGGTCTTCTCACTAATCTTTTTTGGTATTTTTGTTAATATAATTGTCCCAAAAAGGAGATGTGTTCTCGTAAAATATGCAGATGACAGAACTCTGAATAGGAGCAGCCTGTCAGGTAGGAAGAACTGGATGAACTCAGGGCCTGGAGTAGTCGAAATCAAATGAAATTCACTGCTATGTGGTGCAAGGTCATGCATTTGGAGACTAATAAGTTGCAAGCTCATGTATGGGAAATGACTGAGGAAGCAAAAGAAGTGCTGAAGCTAAAGAGCAATATTGGCAAAAGGACAAATGAGTATAAAGCAATCATGAATACAATTAAATTTGGAAACTAGAAGGACATTTTTAGTTGTCGATGAAGTAAAATTCCAGAACAGCTTTCCCGTGAGAGATGTGGGGGCAAAAATAATTCTAATGCCTTTTAAGACAAAACTATGTAAGGGGGTTATTATGACATGGTGGCTTGAACGAGGAGCAGACTAGACTTCAAGAGGTTCTGTCTTCTTTTCTCTTAAGACTAAAGTTGTATATCAATTCAATTTCT
Source organism: Ciconia boyciana (assembly GCF_034638445.1). Lineage (NCBI taxonomy): Eukaryota > Metazoa > Chordata > Aves > Ciconiiformes > Ciconiidae > Ciconia > Ciconia boyciana. The sequence goes on along the minus strand of NC_132944.1, from coordinate 18,762,798 downwards.
TGCATATTTGTCTCCTCATTTCTTGGGATTAAGACCCCAAGACCTGATCAGCACCTGATCTTGGATAGATACAAAAAAATGGGAAAGTATTAAACCATATGTAAATCTTTTTATTAAAGATGTTAAAGATGCCTGGTAAATTATTTTTACCTAAAGGTATCAAGTCCTGCTTATTCCTCAAACCTTACATGTAGCTTCTACTGCTAATTCTTTATTTAATATAAGTAAAAGCAACTAAACTTTCCTTGCAAAGACATCCCACCACATGCAGTGACAAGTTTGTGGGACATCTGTTTGCTCTGAGGAGGAGTTGGATATTCAAGAGTAATTGATTAATACATTCACAGTGTTTCTTGTAGTGTGTGCCACCACTGCAAATGAGAGTGAAGGAACAAAAAATGCTTTGCATCTGTCAAGGCCAGCATGCCAATGTGCAGAGATCACAGCGGTGAGAACAGGACAAGCCAGTACAAAATGCTTCTTTGCTCTTGTATCCTTTTAAAACATGCTTTTTATATTTCAGTCCCGTGCAAAGAGCCAGACCCTCGTTTGGGGCTGCCTGTGAAGGTGGCATAGAGGCTGTCTTTTATGCCACAAGTACCCTGAAGCAATCCAACTTCTGCTGCAATTCCTAGTGAAAACTCACCTCCCATGCTTTGTCTGCCAGTGTCCACAGAGGCTGTGCTGACAGCTGGGGACTGCAGCGCATTCAGGGTGCACTGGAAATGTCCCATTTCCTGAGGTAATATAAAATCTGCAAGGAAGGCTGCTCACCAGTGCCTGGCTAACAGGCTTTAGGGCTGCTTGAAGCCATTAGAATAGTGGATGGCAGCTGGCGTGCAAAGGGAGATCAGGCTCAATGGACGTGAGAAGGGTTTTTCTGGATATAGCCACAGGTGACTGAGAGGAGAATGAGGCCTCTGTCTCCTGTGGCTTCTGTGCAAGATGCTGCAAATCGTGTCAGCATTTTCTCCTAAGGATGAGTAGGAATGCTTTGGGGGAATACTCTGAGGGTCAGTCAACAAAGTCAATTGCCTTTCAGGCCGTATTTTGAATGGTTATGTGTGGCCATTGGCACTGAGCTGAAACGTGGAAGAGATCTCCTAAGAGAGCTACAAAAACGAGGCATTTTGCACTGGCTTTTCCTGCTTTTCCTTCTGTGATCTCTATATGTTGGCACTCCAGCCATGGCAGATGCAAGACATTTTTGTTCCCTCATTTTCAGTCTGTGGCTGTGATACCTACTACATCAGACACCGAGCACCTATTACACACTCTCAAATCCACAGAGTTCCTTCTCCAAGTAAATATGTTATACAGATTCTGGCTTGTTTTGGATATTTTTTTTTTAAATAAAATTATATTCAGGGTATCTAGCTTTGCGTTGTTTAAATTACTGACAATTAAGCTAATCCACAAATTTATATGCTACTTTTTTTGCTTCTGTGGTGCATGTTGTATGTTCCATGGCTTCAGTCATCTTCACATCAAGACTGTGCATCTGTCCAGAAGAACGCAGTCTTTCAGACTGCATTTTAAACTATAATGTTGCATGTTGTGGCTGTGCCACTCTGGATCTGATTGTTTCTGGATACAGCTTTTCCAGATTCAGCCCTGGTGAGGTTGCCACTGAAGAGCTAATAGGGCCTGCAGGACAAGACGTGTTCTCCTTTGGGGTTGGTCCCAAAGCCCAGCTCCAATTCTACTTCCAGCTTCCCAGCTCCTAGAGTTGTGGATGCCGATCATTCAGTCTCGTTGTCAGAGCAAAGCACTTGCCATGAATAACAAGATCTTGAGGACACCTTAACAGTACTCTGAGGATTAGGAGAGTTACACAAATCTAAATAAATCATTAAAAAAACTTTGAAGGGATGGGGGAAAATGACTTAAATATGAGTTGAATATTCTACCAGAAGAAATATTTGAATATCTGGAATGAAGTTCTGTAAAACCAGAGAAGGAAAGGTTGTCATGCTGAGTAATCTTAACCAACAAGTGGAATTCAGCAAGGATCTTATTTTTTTGACACTTTGTCTAGAACAGTAGCATTCCTTAGCATCAGCAGCCCCTAGGATATATAATCAAGGTTCTTTTCTGTTTAAAATGTCTTTTTTAACTTAAAATTCTTCACGATGTATAACTAAGTATTCCTGGTACAGAACAATAATTAAAATAATGGATAATTGGATGAAAATTCTTACAATAATGTATCGTAAATGCATGGAGCTGATCCAAAGAAATATGTTTGGCATGTGGTAGCAATGTTACTTAAATTTCTATCTAGGAGGTGCCCACAACACAGTAATCCTCATCCTATGTGACACTAAAGAAAGCATACTTCAGAAGTTTTAGAAAATGAACTAAGGATCTAAGCTGGCAGCAAACTCAAAGTGCTCCCCCCACTCTACCCTTGAAATTGTCAATGTAGGTGAAGTCTGAAAAACCTGAGAAGAAAAGAGTGTAATGCCGATATTGCTGCTCCTGCTGCTGCTTTGTATCTGTCCAAGAGATCACCCTTCTCCTACCCCTGCAATCTGCCCTTGTGACCCTATCTATGATCCATCACCTCCCTAACGTGCAGGGGGAGGATTCATTGCCTTCCTCACTTTGGTCCACAACAAAGAAGGACTCAAAGTAAATGTGAATGTGAGGGTCTGCCTATATTGTGTCTCACTAGCTCCTGATTTGCTCACTGCAGATTTCCCAAATTCTGCTCTCAGCAACACTTAAAAGCTACATCATTGTTCCAATATATGCCCCTACTATTCTCCAACAGATAGTGCCATAATTATATTCATGGTATATAGCTGTTTGTTTTCTAGAGTCTGTAACAACTAATTTGCTTCCTATTTATACATGATAATGATTTTGTTGGCTGTTCTCAAAAAAATTTTATAGCTTATTTTCTAAGTATTGTCTCAATTTTTAAATCTCACATTGCAAAGGTACATGCAGTGAAAAATTTTTAGATTTTGAAAAAACCATATTCCACTTTTATGGGATTGTTGCCATCACTTGTTTTCCAGATGTATGCTGATGATTTGCAGATGCCTCAGTTTTCATGGCTGCTGCATCTGACTGGGTATCAGTTCATGAATTATACATTTTATGTAGTGGTGATGTATTAATTTCACACTGGAATCTGTAAAGATATTATATTTACAGATAAAGCATAATTTCTCACACTTCCAGAAATGAACATTAATTCTTTTCACCTCAGAAGGAATCTGAAAGGACTTGTTGCATTTCATAAGAAGAAATATAAATCTGGCACCTATTTGGAAGATGAAGTCCATTAACATACCAGTAAAGTTTTACATTTTTTTTCATGATTTTATATTAATATAGAACTCTGAAATGTGAAGTAATTCTCTACAGAAATATGGGATGTATTTACTTAAAGAAACCCTGTCCCAGAGCCCTCCACTACTTCATACCATCCCTTTAGATTGGGTTCTTCCAGGTGAAAGTAGTTGCAGAACTGTAAAATATTCCGATATTTTATCATTTGTCTCAAGTTGAGAATGAACTGTAATTCATCTTGTTTGGTGAGACGTTTGATGAGAAGGATGCATTTGCATAAGATACCATTACCATTTTCCTACATCACACTAGGTTTTTTTCCTTTTTGTAAACAATGAGCTCTGAAGTAACAAAAGTGATATACATCTTAAATAGCATACCATAGTAACACACGACGCATTTCTGACACTTGAATCATTCCCTATAAGCCACTAGTCATATACTCTGAGTGTAGAAATGAGTGCTGGTCAAATGGCTTCCCCAGTGTTCTGCATCTTTAAATCCTAGAGATTTTGATTTCCACTTTTAGGCAGCTCTGCTCTCCAGTGTGATAAGTAGCACTGAGTTGCAACTGTTTAGCTGGTATGGCTAATCAACTATTAACAAGATTGATTTGAAGTTATTTTGGTAAGCAGAAGCTTTGAGTTTGATTTATATTAATTTTGGGGACATAAAATTCCCAATGTGTGCACTCTGAACAGCTCCCAGAAGTCTGTGAGTCCTTACTTTAATTGCAAATCTTAAAATATAATTAATTTCAGTACAAATGAAAGCATCCAAATGTTCAGAATGGACATGTTTGTTTGCTATTTATCACTTTCCAGTTTCAATAATCCAGTTAGGGATCCGAATAGTAGCAATACCTTGTGATTTAAGTGATCAGTGACCCTCTGTGAATATCCAGTACAGGATTCCTGAAATGAACAAGTTGCAATGATCCAGGAAAAAGATTGATTTTTTTTTTTTTTTTTTTTTTACAAGTGGTGAATATGGTAATTGGGGTTGGTTTGTCAAAGAGAAGGGTTCATGCTCATGGCCAAAATTATTTATAAAAATATCTCACTTGCAAACAGGTAAATTCATCTCTGTCCTTGCTAGTTGTGATACTCCGTTCTAGAAAGTATCCATCATATCTTTGCTGAAACTGGAAATGTGTGCTTTTTTGAATGGTAGACTAAGCCCATTAGACCTTTACACTTTTTCTTTGGCTAATTTAACCAGCAAATTTCATTATCAAACATACATTGCAGTAATACCTCTCAGAAACCCTTACCTCCCTGTCTCTTGTTGACACATTTATAAGTACATAAAGACCTTTCAGTAAGCCTGAATCTTTTCAGGGAAATGGAATTTACTTAATGTGACCGTTATAGGAGCATAGAGATAGAGAGCTCTATGTATTAATCAGTTCATTGCTGCTGTTGCTTCAAAAATAATTAATCTGTCAGATGAATGTTTTCTACTCATGTAATCAAACGCTACCTTTTTTGCCGAGAGGTATCTGTCCCTAATATAAACACAGCTGTTATTTTGTACAGTACTTGGCAAGGAAACCCTCTTTCTTATCACATACTTGTGGTATATCACTTATGAGATATTTGCACTTGCCTTTTGGTTTAAAGAAACCATACTTCTTAATTTTCCTTTCCCTCAGCAAAAGCTTTACGATAAAGGGCTGTTCTAGCTCCACTTCTTACAAAGATGCTGCAGTTTATGCAGAAAGCTATTTCAAGTATGTAACAATGGTCTTGTCCCTGTTAATTTTGGTGTAATAGTATGTGTTTTTCCACAGCAGTAAATCTGTCCATAGAGATTTCCGGAAGCACTAGTGGTGATTTTATAGTTAGGGTCTGCACTTGAGTTTAAATGAAGAATTCAGCCTTTACCTTATACAGAAAATGCAGTAAATATTCAAGCGCGATAATTTATTTCAAAACCCATTAAAATAAATCCATTATTATTTTAGGAATTAACATGAAATGAAAATGGATTTTGAATAAAATTTAGTGCCCAGTTTTAGACTTTTTGCCAGACAGAATGGAATAACACTTTGAACTTCTCAAGCTGCATAAACTTAGTGAATTCTTACTTCTTGGATACATTTGAATTTTTATTTAGGATAAATGATAGTTTTCCCCATTTTTCCTTGTGCTTGATGAAGTTGAAAGTGGCTGAGGATATTATTCTGTGCTATAAAGAAGCTTCATCTTTCCGCATGGCTACTGACTGTTGCTGCTCTTGCTGGCATTGAAGTAGGAGGTGGCCCTCAGCTGGTCTTTTGGAGAAGGAAGGGTCGATATGATGAGTGGTAATTGGAATGACAGGTGGTGAAGGCATGGTTGTCCCTTAAAAATGAGGAAAAAAAAGTCCAGATAAAAATAGTTTGTCTTTTGTAGGCATGTGATATGGAGGCACTGGAAAAGTGGCATGCAGCTTCTCCAGGGAAGATGGGTACAGCTGAAAAAGAACTCAACAGTCTGTCAATTGAGTAGGTATTAAATACTGGACAGAACAGATACTTCTTATCACCCTTTGATGTTTCTAATGACACAGAGATAGTGATCTGCTGGAGGTCTCTTTCACAGTAGTAAAAATGTACACTAGTCTCTATCAGAAAAGGTGGTGGCTGAGTGGAGAAGTGCAGGTATATAGGTAGGTCAAGGAAACGAAATTTATGTCTGTTGTTAAGGATTTTCATTTTCGCTTGGGGGGATTTAACTGTGGTATTTTATAAACTATTCTCTACATATATATTTAAGCATGTGGAAATAAAAAATTACTTATGTAAAATGAAACAAAAAGAAAGTAAATTTTTTTTACATCAATGAATTCTCTCTGGTGATATACTTTTAAAATAACTATGACCTACATCAGATTTAATATTTGAAGATATTTTGTACAGTTCTAATGCTCACTGGCTTTAATTATTCTATCACTATTCTGTGTAAAATAAATGGTAGGGTTCTCATTTAATTTATATTAATAATACTAATTATACTAGCATAAATGTATATATTAAAATGATCCATGAGTCCATGTTGGGATGAGTAGGTTTTTGTTGGATTAAGTTAAAAAGGGCTATAGAATTAATTTCATTGGAGTCAGGTCATGGCACCAGTCATCATAAAGCTGCTTAAGAAAACTAATTCCTGGGTGATTCATAGGTGAAGTACTGAACAGTTTTGAGGGAAATAGTGTCCTGGAAATCTCACTGAAGGTCCAAGATATTTACAGAAGATAAGCCCTGTGAAAGTACATTGCTTCTGATGGAGGGCAAAGCATTGCTCATGTTTTAGATTGATGAATTACATGTGCATGAATCCAGTTCCCCCAGCTCAGAAATGCCATTACATAGACTGCACATGCAGTTGTCTGTGGACATTTCATTCTTCAATGCTTAAAGCACTCTCCCTTTGGGTGGTTCTTGCCTCAATACGTCTTAACTTTGATACATGACAGCTGTTTTATGTAGCTAAAAATCTGTTTCCACGGATCTTTTATTCAAGTGGCTTGGTTTACTAGCCTGTTTTCCCTTCCTGAGTATTTAAGAAGATTTTTTCCTCTTGAGAGGAAGAGGAGGGAGTCTGAAGTAACTGGCAGTTTTGCTGGCTGTGTATTATAGTAATGTTAATCATGTATGATGTGCCAGTCTTCCCTGGCATCAGTTCTGTCTGGTCATCACATTCTCATGGCTGTTGGCACTTAGCCAAACAGATGAACTTTGCACAATTACTAAAATGAAGAATGCAAATGTTCTGTATAATTCAGGATCCAGTCTTGCTTCCATGACTATCAGTGGGAAATTTCCTACTGAAAGGATTCTAGATGATTGTATATGAAACATTTCCTGTACTCTGGAAACCTTGAGCTTTAATGGGAAGTATTTTTGTAAATCCTGTTTTTTTTCTATTAATTTGGTTTTGTTCCAAATAGTTGTTTTTGCCACATGTAGTTCAAAGAAGTGTGAGGATGTGGAGAAATATTCCAAACCACACTTTCTACCACTTGCATTTACCACTTCGTGGTGGACTTGTATTTTGTAATGGCTTGTATTTTGGCATTTTTACTTAATGTGTTTTTACCTATATTTTTAAAAATCTTAAAATGAATACATAAATTAACCAGATCCTGTAATCCATTCATGTGCAGCTACTAAGTTCAGTGAAGGCCCTGTGGCAGAATGGAACCACATTCTGCAGCATTCAGTCCTACCTTAGATATCAGCAATTCCAGAATGTTTTACTGTCTTAAATTGTCCTCTTAGCAAGGTGTGTTCACCATTCTCACTCCTTCTTTCTGTCACCAAAGCATGCACATCTACGGTCCCATATTTGAGAATAGTAGTTGACATAAAATGCATAAAGGATCGTTTCTGTCAGTCAATATTTTTGCAGATTGGGTTGTCTGCTGTTTTGGTTTAACCCCAGCCGGCAGCTAAGCACCATCCAGCTGCTCACTCACTCCCCCCCGGTGGGGTGGGGGAGAGAATCAGAAGAGGAAAAGTGAGAAAACTCATGGATTGAGATAAAGACAGTTTAATAGGGAAAGCAAAAGCTGCGCACGCAAGCAAAGCAAAACAAGGAATTCACCCCTTCCATGGGCAGGCAGGTGTTCAGCCATCTCCAGGAAAGCAGGGCTCCATCATGTGTAACAGTTACTTGGGAAGTACAAACGCCATCACTCCAAATGTCCCCCATTCCTCCTTCTTCCCCAGCTTTATATGCTGAGCATGACGCCATATGGTCTGGAATGTCCCTTTGGGCAGTTGGGGTCAGCTGTCCCAGCCGTGTCCCCTCCCAGCTTCTTGTGCCCCCCCAGCCTCCCCACTGGTGGGGTGGGGTGAGGAGCAGAAAAGGCCTTGACTCTGTGTCAGCACTGCCCAGCAGCAACAAAAACATCCCTGTGTTATCAACACTGTTTCCAAAACAAATCCAAAACACAGCCCCATAGTAGCTACTATGAAGAAAATGAACTCTACCCCAGCCAAAACCAGCACATCTGCAATGGTTTGCAAAAGAACTTTATGAATTGTCTCCTAAATTTCTGCTCTTTGAGCAATCCAACATAGAATCTCATTTTTTCTTAGATATATGATGACTTGTAGATTGCCTTATGAGCCATCTTCCTGGCTGCTCCATTGCCTCGCAACTGATCCTCAAGTTGTTCCAAACCTTTCTCCCTGAAAAGTGGAAAGTTGAACCGAGTACAAGCGGGTCTAGCAGGAAGTCATATCACATCGTGCCAGGAGCAGGGCAATTCTGATGATAGCAAAAATTCTGTATTTTGCATGTTGGATAATTGACACATGGTACAGCTGCAGAGTTGTGGGGTCTACCTGGCTGTCGTGGAGAAGAAGAGTAGAGCAGTTGACACCTCTAGAGCTTTATTCAAACCGTCCACATATGCTGACAAGTAACTGTGACATATGCTTTGTTGCTGTCTAAATTCAAGCTTAGCTTTACAGTCATAATGCTAAAAAAATATGTATTTCACATTCAGATTCTGGATGCCAGTTCTATGATCCACTGTGGGGAATGTGAGGTGAAGATCAGTAAGAGTTTGACTTTTGTTTACTATTGCTTCAGCAGGGGAAAATGATTTATTTAGATGTCATAAGCTCAAATTCTACATCCACAGATAATTTACCCATGTCTTTAGAGATGAAAAATGGAACCAAACTACATGTTCTCTTTGCTGTACTAGAAATTGATGAAATAAAATTACAAAATAGCCCTCATCACCAGCAAAGAAATTATTAATAACTGGTTAGGCCGAGAGCGGAGTTGTGATTGGATGGCAAAGAATTTGAATTTTTTTCTCAGGCTCCAGGGTTAATATTAATTCATTAGGGTTGCATATTTTTACTGAAATTTGGGAGTTCTGACACCGCTAAAGGTTTAAATAGCTTTTTACTTATTACTGCTGTAATTTTAATATTCTTTTATTAATTGAATTGCTAAATGCAGTGGTGTTAATTCCTCCTGACACCTGTTCTGCAGAAACTGAAATTAAAGTTAACATCAGAAAAGTGTTAGTAGGTTTAATTCTTATTAAAGTGCCAGCCATAGAAATAGGGATGGACGAGGGTTGTAATAAGAGGGTATGGAGCTGGAACTAAAGGATAGTAACACAAGATGACATTCTTAGCTGCTGTGGGGAAGCAGATGGCTCTGGCTGAGGGCTTGCAAAAAGAGCACGAAGTTATTCCTTGCACAGCCCAAACCAGTGCGCGGGGAGCCCGCCTGCCACCCAGAGACCTCAGGGCTGTTCCAGCATGCAGCTGCTAGCACTCCCAAGCAGCTAAGAAAACCCTACTGCACTGATACTTTCCCTGTTTTCCTCTAGTCACATGCTTTGTGGTTACAATGCAGAGACAAAAATCTTTCTACATTTTCTCTAATTTAGTAACTGGGGTGGCCTTCTAGGGAACTTTCCATGCCTTTTGGTAGCTATAATGAGGAGATATTGCAGCAGGATAGGCTGCACCCAATTCAAAGTTCTAGTACTGCTTTTTTCATAATAATGATTTTTGCGGTTATTAATGACAATGAATTTATAGTAATGCAACTGCTTGTTAATATTGCAGTACTTAGCACCTGGTGTCCCTTGAACTCAAAGTGCTTTACAAAGGAGACTGAACATTTTGTTTCACAGTTTACTAGTGGGCCAAGTGGGGCAAAGGAAGGTTAAAAACATGCATTGTAAGGCTATGTTTTGTTTATAAAATGTTTTCAAACCAGTTCACCCTGCTTGGTTATAAGCATTTAGGACAATTTGATATCTCCCGTGAGTATGAGGTCTTAAAAACCAAGTGCATACTTAAGTTGACATCCCTTACCTGCCACTGTGGTGCATTTGCAAATCCTGCTTGACTCACTGTGAGCTGCACCTGCATACAGCAACAGAAGAAGAGTTTATCTAGTTGCAATAAAAGTAACAGCTTGTTTCATAGCATAAATAAGGATTGTACGGTTTCATTACCTGCACATCATGGTTCAGAGCTTGTAATGTCATGCATATGGGCATTTGTTTAGTTATAAATTATAATCACGGCCTTCAGCTATGTTAGCAGAGGGAACATCCTGTATATCTTCGTCTGCTTCGATTGCATTTAATTGCTTTCCCCTGCAGCTTTGCTTAAAGGTGTGTGTGATAAAGGAGCAAATATTATACTAAACAAGAGCAGCTAATGAATGAAAGCAAAGTCTATTATAAACTGTGCTGTAAGTAGGCAGCTACTAAATTGAGATGGCTACTAATCAAGGCTATTTCTGTGCATAGCATTGTAGTCTGTAAATCAGATATGCTTACCCCAAATCTGCCTGTGCCGCTTTATTTATGAGTCAGTTCTAATTTCAAGTGGTCATGGATTGTAATAAATACTTCAGCAACACGGCCCTGTTTCTTTATGCCAGTGCAAGAATGAAGTCAGAAAGGAAATCAAGTGCGGAAAGGGAGAGGTGGCTCTAGGCCATATTTGCACTGTTTTTTATTGAGAAAGCTCAATACTTATGAGACTTCCAATGAGTCAGAGAGATTTCAAGACTGCTCTGGCTTGCATTCAGGATTCCTGTAACTTCCATGAGATTTTCCAGTGGTAAAAAATACAGTAAGCAGTGCACCTCAGTCTTTTCCTCCTTGTCTCTAGCAAGCCCTTAGCCATCATCCCATGCTAGAACCTGAAAGGGAGCTAGGAAAGGGGCAGGCAATAGATCTGTTATTTCCTTTGCTAACCAAAAGAAGTTTCTTGCAAAGAAAACATGTCTCAGAGGCCTGTGAGTCACCACAACAGTGTAAAAGGTGCAGGCTACCTTCCAGAGCTAAAAGTTGTATAACTTTGTTAGCACAGAGCTATACCTAAACTAACTGGAGTGAGAACATGCTATAAAGTTGCTATGGGGTAAGGATGCTGGGCAAAATAGTCTGGGAATGGCAATGACAAGTCAGTTCCTATGAAGTTAGTACTAGGATCCAAATTTCCGGTATCTTCAAGTACTCAGTTTGCCCACAACAGGAGTATTTTGTGACCTGTTTGACACAAATCTACAAAATTCAAGCATACTTACTTCTGCGTCTCGTAGATGAACTTGTTCCTATTCTCTCCTCCACCTGCTGTAAACCTATTTAAACCTTCACAGCTCAGAAGTGTAAGTGCTCTCTCATTCCAACAGAAAAAGCTTGCACTCCATTTATATCAATGTGTAGTTGGGACTAGTGAATATTGATTGGTGGGTCAAAGGTTTTGTGAACACAAACTTGCCCTCTTAATAGGCATCTATTAATACTGTTTAATTCCCCAGTTCTTACAAAAGCAAAATGCGTACAAAGCATATACAAGTTAACTAAACAGGAGTTAACGTTTCTCTTTCCCAAGAAAAGTACCATTAATAAATCTCTCATTTTTCTGACAGAGCTACACAAACCTTGACTGTTTTCATTATTAACTTAATTGCTTTTCACTTACAGGTACACAGCCTTTTCCAGTTGAAGGCTAATGCACATTTCCTTGACAGGTAGAATAACCAGAAAGATTTGAAAAATGATGGAATAGCCAATGCAAAGTGAAACGTGAAACCAAGGTAATACCGGAGAAGGACAAACCTTGAAAGATCCAGAATTCTGGTTCAATGTCCTTTGGGCCTCGGTGAGCTGCTCACAAGTGTGTATAGAGGCTAGCACAGCACAGCTCTGTGTGAATGTAGCCTGTAAATATTTCCAGGGCATCAGAATTTAGTAGTGATAGGCAAAAATAATAATGCAACAATAATTACAATAACAACAGCAGCAATAATAATAATAATAATAATAATAATATACACACTAGGAAACTTAACTAAAAATTTAGTAAGCTACATAACTCGCCAAGCTTGACTGTCTGCTGCCTTGTACCTTTTGAATTCATTTATGAAGTGTGCTAGAGTCTGTGGGTATACATAGATATGACTGCAGAAAATCAATCTGAGAGTCACCTGGAGCCCGTGAGCTTGAAATTATTTTGTAGGAATGCTATAAAATTAAGATTTGCCGTAGGACTTCCTTCTTTGACTCCTCTTGAATATACCATGGCAATGGCTCTATGGTAACATTATAGCCACAGTGAGAACAATTAAAGAATTGGCAAGCAATGTTAAAAATGAAAAACTACATGGAAGAAGGTACCAAATTCAAAACTGGCCAGTAAGAGGTATAGCTTGAATTTTGGATTGGTCCTTATCTTAAGGGCTGATTTCAATTATTTGTTGTCGAATTTCTCTTCTGCTACCTGTTTTTCGTATAGAATTGCCGCCTTTGTTTTCTAGACTTTCAGCATCATCGAATACCCTTTCTCACATTGCTGGTGGATACAGCCATATTAGATTCATGACACTGATCAGGGCAGGTGATATCTAAATTAACAGATAATTTTCTGTTTGGCTCAGTAGCCTGATATGTGCAATCCATGTTGCTGGAGTGCTAGATACAAATGTCGGAATCCTTGTTTCTCCCATTGGTGAGTGCAGTTCTAGGGCAGATGAACAGGTCAGCAAGAGGGAACTGTGAGCCCTGACAAAGTCATCACCATTGCTATGAAAAGCATCTATGGAAATAGGACAATTGCCAATTGGTATTAATAATGAAATTCCTACTCCCGTAGAACTCAAAAGTATTTGAGAGGATTCCCGGTCCAGACCTCCTGTAGGTGCAATGTTTAGAGCTGATAACATCATTATATATGATTACCTTATCCCAGCTGTGCTTCTTAATTTAGATTGCCAACTGCTATCATCTAAAATTTGAATGTAAAAAGGCTTACACAAGCGCAGCCACACAAGGACCAGATTGGAAGAGACATAACGCTACTTACTAAGTAAATTTTGATTTATATTTTCTAAATTTTGGAAGAACAGTAACTGACTGCAGCCCAATGTGACAGTTGTATAGAACTGAAAATGGGGAAGTATGTTCATAGCTTCTCTTGGTTAAGAGAACTGACAGCTGAGACAAAGGAATAGATTCCTAAACTGAGAATGCATCCCTCCATTAATTCCTGTATCTTGGTTTTGATGTGTGATAGCTAAATTATAGGTTTCACAAATCGGCTGTTTTTCTTCTCTAAATCAAGTTTACAATTCATTAAAAAAATATGTAGGTATGCAGCAGTAAATAGTGTATCTGAGAATTTTCTTCTGTGGTCTGGGATGCCAGGTCAGTGTGTGTTTGGGGAAAATAAAAGCTTGCTGATGAGGATGCACTTCAGAATTGTTGTGGGAGTTTATCAACTACAGACATGCTGAGTGGGAAGAGAACATCTGGTCTTCTTTAACCAGTTTCTTGCACTGTATCCACTCATAATACAATACTCTTAAAGTTCTAATCTAAAGGGTATCTTTAACAACACTGGGGCTATTTATAGGGTATTTCAAAGCATTTCTTTGGTTAGCAAGGCTCATTATTTGAGACATTCTGGTTTTGATGCTGTGTGTCTTTTATTTTACACCTTTTTTCTGTCCAAGGACATGTCCTTTCTGTTCAAACATCCTATGCCTTTCCTCATATTGCCACTCCATTGCTACCTATTTGCAGTTAAGATCTTGAGAGGGTTAGCCAGTAAGTGACACTTGCATAAGCATTCCTTTTATATGTATTTGCTGCACTTTCTTAGGCAAACATGCTCCCTCTTTCCATGCTAAATATGATCTATAAAAGAGGTAGTAAGGCATTCAGATCTGGAGAGTGTGCCTGACCCATCAGTTATATCTTCATTATTAGTGCTTATCAGTTATATCTTCATTATTAGTGCTTTTGTGAGCATAGAATCAACATGTTGCAAGAAATCTTCACTTAGTCTTACCACTGTATTCAGAAAAGTATCTGAATATTCCTTTAGCTAGAGTAGAATTTCTCCAGCTGATAAATTTGGCTCTAAAACAGCATCACAACTTACAATGTGGTAGGCAAAACAGTTTTGTACACCTTCAGTCTAGTGGAAAACTTGATCTGGATGCAATAGACTTTAAGAATTGGCACAGTTGTTCAAAACTCTTACAAGAAAAGTGAACAGTTAAGCAGGCAGATGTTTAGAACTGCATATGGGAATGGTCGAAAAGAGGATTGCTATGCGGCAAGTAGTGAGCATCCATTCTCCATCAGGTGAGCATTATGTTAACCCAATAGGTTAAACGAACTTATGGCAGTTCAAAAGCAAATCCTGATATTCATGATAAGGTTTAGGTCAATTTGATCCAGCTCTGCCATATAAAATAATGCAAATAGGATAGAGCCTAAATGATACATCCTTGTTTAACCTGGCTTGTCAGAGGGAGAAGGTGAGATACGTTTTCTGCTGTGCAGTACATTTGATTGCTAGAGTTATCTTAAAGCTGATTGAAACTTTCTTGCATAGTCATAGAAGTGCAGCTGAGCTCCCCATTTTAGATTAATTAAAACCTGAACACTTCTCCTTCATTTGCTGAGCTGCAAAATACGTGTAACATGTTTTGTGGTTTCCTTAGAGCTACTGTTCAGTCCAGAACTTTTCTTTTTGTCAGATGGAAGGACAAATGATTGGGGAGATCTGAGAAAGATACTGGCTAGTGAAGGCCAGTGGTGAGACTGCTCTCTGTGGTTACAGTGAGGTTTCTCTCCTTCCATCTCTAGATGATGTATTTATCTTTGAAATATTGTGGAGTGATACCTGCCTCCCAAATCTGACAAAAAAAAAGATAATGCAATCATTTAGGCAGAGCCTAGCAGCTCACACTCTGTGTTTCAAGAAATGATGTCATTTACCATCTTGCATTGATGCTATTGTATTGCTAATTTGGCTATAAATTGGTAGCTCAACCAAGCCTCCTCAAAAGTGAGTCCAACACATTTCTACTGGTGGTTGTGCTTTTGCTAAACAAATACTGAAAGTGTTGGGCCCTTATGCCTTGGCAATCTGTGATCAGCACATTTTTTTCCCTGGTTATGATCAGCATTGTCATGTTCTGTCTTGGTCCATAAACCCCCTTGAGCCCATCATAAAACAAGCACATATGGGGCTTGTCAGCATTTGCCTGCCATTCATCAGCCTTGGCTTTCCACCATCGACCCTTCATCTGACATAACTGATTTAGACTTCATGGTGAATCTTCCTGGAAGCCAGCTTGTCTGTAATTGAATCTGGGTGAGCCAGCACAATCTGACAAGTGCTCTGAGCAGAAGCTGAATTGCAGTATGATAGCCATTCATCCTGTTTTGGTGTTCCCCACATTGAACCCATTCCCCCACATGGTTTGCTTGCAATCCAACACGTCCTATATGGTCTACCATACCTTCTGGAGAGGGTTTCCGCAGAAGAGAGAGCAGCAGTTGGCTCACATACAGCTTTTCACATTTGGCCTTTCCATTTTGTTTTTCCACATTAACCTGAATAGCTGCTTAGCTGCTATGGTACAACATCTAGGAGGCTCTTTGTGGAGTCGTTTTGTACTGTGTGGTTTACCATCTGTCAGTCAGAAGCATATATTGATTCAAGCCCTTCCAGTGCTCAGTGATGTACCTGCCAGTCTCTCATAGACAAAATTGTAGATGCATGCAAGAGAACTTGAACTTAGTTCTTGAGACATGGCTCTGGTGATTTTTAATTTCATGCCTGATACACAGAGTAAAAAGCAAACTGTTTTGGCTGAAAATCACGTCTTCTATGTCTGCTTTCCATGCAAGGTCAAAAAGTGTTGTTCCATCTCACATGTGCATTTACATCTCTCAGATTAAGAATGTCAGAATTGGGGAATATATAGGGAGTGTTGGTTGACATTGGGTCAGCTTGCTATATGATTCTAGCAACAAACTAGTCCTTCTGTTTGCTTCAGATATTTCCATCCATGCAATATAAACCAACAGTAACTAGAAAAGGAGGTGGACTTGAAATAAAACTCAAATGGAGAGCAAATAAAGGAGTGTGGGTAAGAGAGAGAATGCAAGCAATCATCTTTTGTGATGAAAAGTCTTGTGTTGACTACAATTAAACTAGTACATAGATGCATGCATACTATATGCGCATGTATGTATATGTGTGTATGTATATATAGTAATAGAAGGAGAAAGATAATATGGAGCTTGCAAGTGAGTAAATAGATGGATGCATGGATTTCAGGTTGGGTTTTAGGAAAGCACATAGCATGCATGTTAATAGAGAACTGGGAAAATTAAGATGGTGAGATTCTAGAGGGTATAGACAAGATTCTGCTGTCCTGCTGTCCTAGAAGTTTCCTGCTAGCCAGTATTACTGTGCCCCTGCATACTTAATCTAAAAATTGTGATTTTTTTTTCCCTGGGTAGTTCTCTATTCTCTTCCCTCTTTGGCATTTGGCAGAATTGGTGCACTAATATTTCCCACAGTTGCATTGTGTCCTTGTGGATTCAGAAGGTGTATACGCATTAAAGTCATCTGTGTCCCTGAAGGCTGTCTGCCAAAAGCCCTTGTTCTGCAAAGCCAGCTTTAGCAGGATGGTGTTCCTCAGCCATGCCCTTTTGCCGTTGGTAGGTTAACCCTACAAAAAGATCACACAGTTGTTTTCCTCAGCCAGCTGAGTTTCACTCATTGGTGCCATGCTGAGTCCATAGGTAGTCGCCTCCCTGCTCCTAGCACTACTTTTTGTTCTGGGCAGCTGGCGTTGGTGATATAGCGGGGTTTGGATATTTGCAAGTAGCAACAAACATTGGATAGGAGTTAAAAGTAGCAACAGTGATCCACTCTAAAACTTGCTTTTGCTGTCATTAAGGAGCAACTATGGTAACTTTTTGCTACAGTGACTTTGCCTGGGTGATAAAGAGAGACAATTTTTGGGCACCTCATCCCTTCCGTTTTAGAGATGATTTGCAGAGTCCAACACAGGACCACTGAGTCATTAAAAAATCATTGAGAGTGTGTTCTAGTTTTGCATCAGCAGCCACCTTTCAGGCTGCACACATTCAAGCTTGTCACTCCAGCTTCTAGTGCTAGTACTGATTGTTCCCTGTATCATTTCTCCCTGTAGTTTGTGATTCACTCTTTAGTTACAGAGGAGATTTTATTAAAGGCTGTTTTTCTTGCTGAGGAGTTTTTATTAAAGGTTGTTTTTCTTGCCCCCTCTAAAGGAAAGTCTTTCCAAAGTCAGAATTGTCCCCTTCCCAATAACTGCATTGGCACATATGAATTGTCTAATGCTGAACTGATAGATGAGCTGTCATCAGGGTACAAACCTGTGACTGTTAGAACAAAGGTTGGCAAATTCAAATGGGAAATAAAGTGCAAATTTTTTAACAGCAAGGGAAATTAATAATTGAAACAACTCACCTATGGATCCAGTCAGGAACAGATGTCTTCCTAAAAGACATGCCCCAGTTCAACAAGAAGTTATTGAGCTCCGTGCAGGAATCAACTAGTGAAATTCTCTGGGCTACGTTTGGCAGAAGTCCAGAGCAGAGGATCCAATGGTATCTGCTGAATCACTAAAGCAAAACCAAACTGCCTCGGAAGGAAGAGCAAACAGCTTTCCTCTGTAGATCAGACATCAAAGCAGGGAAATGTAGCATTTGACAAGTGTGCTGTATATGGTAATTAAATTGCTTCTATGCTCATTTACAACTTTCTCTTTCCTCCTCTCAACTGCATTTTTCATCCTATATTTTCCCACTTTTTTTTCTCTGCTCTTTTATCACTTTCTACTCCAAAGCATTCAAATTGTAGCTGAACTTTTGAACCACACATGGAGTTTGTTTATATTTAATCACCAACATACACGGTAGTATTCCACCACATGACAATTTTAGAGTAGGCACCCCAAAATTGCAATATAAGGAGGGAATGGACAAGTTTTAGGATTAAAACTGTTTAAAAATGTCTCAGAAAAAGAAATTATGGCAACAAATCATAATGACCTAACTCACTTACTGGTGGCAGCCAGCGGCATGTGCTAGCAATTGCAGCATATGTATCAAAGGAAGGTGGGCTGATTTTGAACTGCTGGCAGCAGTCCAGCTAAGTTTCAGCTTATGAGTGGGGTCCTCTCCTTCTGCAGGGAACAGGAACTCTCAGCTTCTGCTGGAGCCTTGGCTTCTACTGACCAGAATGCAGCCGTTCAGCCTGCACGAGTGCAGACTAATACAGGTTCTCAAGCAGAATAACCTCATTTACGTTTTGCTACCTTTGTGCTAATATGCTTGAGCATTAGGGCTTATTTACTAGAGGTCATTGATATGTGAACAGAGCTATATTGCTTGCTCTTAGATGTGTCATCTTTTGCTGCCAAAATCTTGGATGAACTTTTGGGAAGTGTAATGTTTATCAGACATTTTTGGGCATATGGAAGCACCGTCTCAGTGAGAGTGTGGGATATACTGTGCATGTGCACTTTGCAGGTGTAAAGAATGTGCAGTGAATCAATGGGATTAAGTTGCAGCATTCCCATATGTGTGGTACCCAGCACACATGTACTGCAGACATACGTGGGAGCACCCAACTGCAAGGACCATAGCCCTTCTCCTAGACCAGGACATGGGTTCATTTTTTTGTGTGTACTTACCAACAAACTTGGGGATCCCTGCAGAACATTCTGCTATAAGCTTTACACATTTTCAGTCTGTGTTTTTTTCTGCTTATTTGTACCCATTCTGCTGTTGTCTCATATAACAAACTAGGCTGTAAGATTTTCACAGTGGGTTCTATCTTTCTGTTCTGTCTTTCTAGTGTCTAATATCAGGGACTTGTAATGCCTGACTGTGACTCCTAAGTGTTATGATGATAATTTTAATAACATTTCAGTTACTTTGGCAGTGATTAACTGTGCCAGGTTATTGGTGGTTGATACCAAGTTAACCATATTTGCATCCTGAATCTTTCAAACAGCAAGCTGCAGCATAATGACCTGAAATTTCCCCATCCGAAAATCGTTTCTCAGCATTTAATGTATTGTTTAATTAAATGTGAGCAGCAAACTTCTTGTTTTGATAAACCAGTGGCGAATCTGGCTGATTGTCTGTCTCATTGGAGTCTTTTATGATACTGGGGCAACACAGGAAGTTCCTCTTCAGCTATTACATGACAGCTGTGAAGAGTTTCAGAGAAATTATTTCTAAACCTTATTTTTGATTATATATAGTATCTTCTGGAGGAGAACTTCATACCCTATGAACTTTCAAGGTATATAAGGGGTGCATGCTTACCAAATCTGCATACATGGTGAAGTTTCCTCTACATTGTACTTTCAGCAGACTGTCAACTACTTAATGGCCTCAAGAGACACTTGAATAAAGCATCCAACACAGCAGTAATGCATAGTGTGTTTGTTTTTTGTCTGTAGAGACCTTTTCACTTAAATTATACATTAACCTGTAATGAAAGCTCAACATAATTTACTGGTTTTGTTTTTCCAGGCATAGCAAGAGGCTCATATGATGGTCACTCCATTTAGAGGAACAAAAGGAAGAGGATTCTTTTGTCACTCATGTGGCTGCAGACTCAGGTAATATAGTGGAGTGTTGAATTCCTACCATCAGCTGTGGTAATGTTGCACACAAGTGTACATCACAGAACTGGACTTTTAGTACAAGTAAATGATAAACAGTTGAGGGAAGGTATGAAATTATAATGAATCCTCAGCATCTCTGCACATATACGGAGAACAGGCATGGCTTTGGGCCCTAGCCAAGACTTAGAGACAATGTTGGAAGGATTTTTTGGGAAGAAGGAATATTCAAAGGAAATTTGGCTATTCTGGCTTAACTGTGAACAAATGACAGACTGTAATAATGCAGACACACTACTGAGGAGAAAAGCTGGCCAGGCTTGCCTGTCCTGATTAGGAATTCCTCTTGGTCCCTATGATGTAGCCAGATTAGGTAGGTTTTTCATATTACTGCAGGCCTCCTTCATTTCTTTCAGTCACTCAAGAGACTTCAGGTTGCCCAGTTATAAACCTCACTACTCTGTTTTCCTGTATCTCATCATTACTTCTTTTTATTTTTTATGGCAATTACAGCACTGTAGATGTCATCTCATTATACAGCCCTTGTTCCTATGGCATGGGGATGTGCATAGCTCTCAGATTGAAACAGCCATTGCTGTCAGTTAGTCTGAGGCAATAACAAGAGACTTCTGTCCTTGAGTCTGTCTCCATATCCCTCCCATACTGTCCCACTTACTATGTGTGCCTTCCCAGATCAAGACACCAGTCAAATATTCTTTATCTGTCTTAAGAGGGATGGTGGTATGCTTGTGTGGTACCCATGACTTTGAGTTATATACTTTAGGATGCTCCGTTACAGGGACTGAGATGTCATTTCTGCAAAAGAGGCTGTGTTCCCATGTGTGTGCCCAGAAAGATGTAACCTCCCCAGCCACAGAGCTATGACTGACACCACTCCAATACTGCCAATGTCTGCCACCTCGTGGCTGCATCCTGTTTATGTGGCAGCAATAAACTGAGTGGAGTGGGAAGGAAAAATGCTTTTGGAAATATCAGCAGAGTGACCACATAATAGTGATGTCTAAGAAATGCATTCATAATTTTTTCAGAGGCTGGATTTAAATGTATATTCAAAGGTACTGTTGTGTGACACTTGGTCTCTTGGAATTTTAATTCCCATATCTTTATTTAAAGTCCTGAAAAAGAATAAACTCTGTTCTGTACTTCAGCAGAGAAGGCCATTCTGCTATAGGAAAAAGGGTAGCAAGTTGAAGTTCTGCATACTATTCCCTCAGCTCCATTAAATCTATTACAGTAACATCAAAGTCCTACCTTTAATCCTCTAAATCTGGTCATCATTCTGTTACTTTGACCAGACAGGATAAATCAAAAGAAGTGCTATACTTGCATGCTGGAAGGACCTTGAAAAATCTTTAAGTTAAAAAGAAGAAGTATGTGATTTTTTGAACCCGTCTTCAGCTGCACAAAGAATCAGAATAATTGTCTAGATCTTAGCCTTACACGTGTCAATGTTGACTATACTTCTTGCAGTTTTTATGTGCAAAAGACTGTCTTTCCTTCACAAAGACCAAAGATTGGATAAGCAGAGATTTTTCTGGATGAAAAAAGGTTACAGAAGTGTTTTGATTTTGCTTGGTAGCAATGGGCAAAACTCAACATGAATTACTGTTGACCAGCCAAGAAGCCATTTTTCTGCCTGATTTACTGACAGTGTTCTCCTTACTTCATCACTTACCTTTTACCTGCATAATTCCATCTATACTGGTCTTCAGTAAAAAAACCTAGGCCATATTATAACACAACTGTGAGGAATAGTTTAACTAATAGTTTATTAAGTGTGGCTTTGCGGGATGAGGCTTTTGTGAAAGTAAGACTGTCTGTTGGTAGAGCTCTGATTCTTGTAGGATTTACCTCTTGTCAGCTGGCCTGTTGTTAAACACAATTTTGTCTGCCTACATTAAAGTCTAAGTTATATTAAACATTGTTCTTCAGGGCTAAGTTCTTTTTCCATAATACCTGAGCGTACCTGGTAATATTAGGAGGCTCTGTCTGGCTCCTAATGCTCTGACAGCATCATGTCTCCTGCTTGTATGCTAACAATATGCACAATGGAAATGTCAGCACTTAACCAGTTGCTCCACAAGAGCTACTGCAAAGTTGGTCCTGGTCATGATTCAGCAAAGTCATGTAGGTACCTTGACACAGGAATGGATCTGTTAAAGTCATTAGGCTAGAGATGTAGCCTAGTGGGTATAAGTGCTTTCTAAAGGAACTGTTCTTGCTGTGGATGAACAAGAGTCCTATGATTTGGCCAACGGCCAGGACCTAGAGACCAGGGAGCCAGAAGAGTTTGCCTCCAACATCTGTTTCCAGTGTGTCTGTCTGACTCTGGTATTATCAATCCTTCACATTGTCAAGTAACAAAATGCATAAAAGAATTGGATTATATATTAAGACTTTTGAGAGAGTCACTTATTGACCTTCTTCTCCAGTGAACTTAGCTGTGAAAAATTGGGTAAGAAGCAGGGTCTTGCTGAAAGTGAGATATTACATCTGAGCAGTGCACTCTTGGATAAACAGAAATTACTGAGTAAATAACAAAATGTGAAGAAATAAGATCCAAATTGAAGTGTGAAAATTGTGGACTGTAGAAGTGATTGCTTTTATAAATACTTTTAAATGTGTATTTGCTCTCTGAGTTTCACTATAAATTGTAATGAAATGCCTCTAGGTTCAGAAGTGAATAGGGCCAAATCTTGCAGTTGTTATTTGGGCAAACAAAAACTCTGAAAAAACAATCTTCCAACTGAAAATAACGGTGTTTTGACTCACTAAAGATAGCAGGACTGGGTCTGAATATCACAGTATTCTGCTGACCATTTATTCTGCTAAGCATTTGCTATAACCTTTTGGGCCTTCCTTGTCATTCATGCCTGATATAAACTAAAACTACACAAAAAATAGTGGATTTTAAAAATCTCATACATTCTGTCTGTAATTATCCTGGTGGCATGGTGTGACCTGCTGATTCGGTTCTTATTGAGATGAATATGAGCTGTTAGTCGACTAAGGTTCAGTGAATACATTAAATCTTGAGGCCCCAATCAATTACCCGTTTCCTCATGGCAGTGTCTAGGATGTCTGGAAAATAAGAAGTATCAGAGGTGATTAGAAGAGACCTCCTTGGATGCAAAAAGTCTCCAAAAAGTTGAATATCAATTTTGGATTCACTTTTCCTGGTGACTTACTAAGTTTGACTGTTGTTTTTTTGCTATTAGAGACACAAGAGAAAGCAGAGCATTTAACTTACTGTTTTCCTTTAAGCCAGTGTGCTAAGCAGGGACTGGCTAAGATGTGACACTTCGATATAGCCTGCCTTGGCTGCTGTACGGGGTTACTAACACATAGCAGCCTTGTCCAAATAGGAGCTGAGCACCTTTATTTGCTGCCGGAATCCACTTTGCAAGTGGGTCTCAGGATGAGGGTGAGGAAGCTGTCACTTCCCAGTAAGCAGCTTCAGAAGAGACAGACAGAAAAGGAAGAGCAGTCACTTTGGACTACATTTTAAAGGCAATGCTTTTACCCTTCCCAGGGAATTGGTCAAGTAGCTCTTGTGCTATTTCCTCTCGCAGGTGTCTGACCCAATGGTAGAAAGGGTTTTCTTGATATCTAAAGATATTGCTTCCACCGTGTACACTCCAGTGACCATCGTGATTGATGCTATTAGGGAGCAGAGGGGCACACAGTAACATATGAATGATAGTGTACTCCTTCTTGTCTTGTTTCAGTAATTTCACTCATTTTTTTCCCATCAACTTCTTCCCGTGTAGTTTTCTGTATGTGTATAGTACATGCAGTCTTTCTCACTCACACCCACTTTTTCTTCTCTCCTAGTGGGAGGCATTCCCCTAATGAAACAATCGAGGAATACTGTAGAGACAAAGGGTGAAATTTACCTCATCTGCTGAGCCTGTTAAGCTCTAAATGTCCCATTTCATTAAATCTGTATGGCTGCACTGGAAGAGCAAAGGACTATTCCCATCCCCAGGGACCTACTCACCTTCTAGTAAGGTCTACAGCAGGCATATATTGGGAAATTTCTATTACTAGTGGGGATGCCAGCCTACAAAGGCACAGGGAGGTAGACAAATTTGGACTGAGAGCTGTGGTTTTTGTTTGTGAGAGTTTGTGTGTTTTGTTAACCAGAGTGGGTAATTATATGTAATTATTTGGGCAATTCACTAGTTCTTTCATGCTAGAACAAGTACCAGGTCCCTTTTATTTTGTCATCTTGCTAAACTTAAGAGATTTTTCATGTCTTGTAGATTTTAAAGTCACACAAGTCTATTGTTATATTGTGAAGACCATAGCATTTTAACAGGACAAGTGTCTTGGCTGGGATCACTTGGCACAATTGGGAACAGAACTTGTCTTCTGACTTTCAGCATGATGCTCCATCCATCACTGCCTCTGAAAGACCAGTGAGCTGGATAGATGAGACCTGAATTCATGCTTCTCAGGCCTATACCTCAGTGCACCTTCCCCTAATCTAATGGGCACTTTGATAAAGAGTCAAATAATTATTTTCTGCTTTTATGGGAAAAATAATCAGTATCTACTTTATGCAATAAGGTAGGAGAAGCTACTCTCATACACAGCGCTTTCATTAGAAATATTTACATTTTGAAAGTAAAGTACATTGCTTGTTCAGTTTTCAGAGTGTAATTTACTAAGATGCAACTAAACTGCCTTTCTTCTGGAAAACATTTTATCTGGCTGTACTCTGCTAATATGATCACTCATATGCTGTACATCTCTTCTCCATCTCTTCCTACCTATAAATTATTCAGAACTATTATAGCTAAAACTGTGAGTAGATGATTTTATTTCTGTCTTCTGAAATGCTAGAAAGGATTTGGTTTGGAATGAAGGGGATGACATCCTTGTGAGGCACTGGGAAATCAGGAATCAACTGTGACTGGCAGGCTTGCTCCTGGAGAAATGGGAAAGATGGTTAAAAATATCTCTTTTAGTTAAAAATATTAGAAGACTTAATATAAACTATTTAAGCCTACACAGCTCAGTCTGTAGAACTTCCTATCAAATATAACAATAATCACATTGAAGTTTATGGAGCCATTTGCTAAGATAACTCTATCTCAACTCCCTTACCTGAGCTGAGGTTAATTTGACTTTGTAGGAGAAATGTAACCTCTTGCAATAACCCAAAGATTTAAGTCTTTTCACCTGAAAACACTTGACTTAATCTTCTATAACACAAGCCATCAAGTTATTCATGACTTCTCTTGCATACAAATAAATAATCCTGTGATATCACATTCTGTAATTCACTCTGATTCACAGACTTTGTCACTTAACTACCTTGAACTAAACTTCCCAGGAGCACAAGGGGTGATGGTTGGAGGTTAAACTCCCTTTATCAACATAGTGCCTCCAGGTGTTTTGCAGCCTGGAGAGGGGTAGGAGTGCTTGTGTCACAGGATGAAATTGGAAGCTATTGTTGTTGGCCTGCTTTGTGCAGACTTTCACCTTCATTCTAGTGCAACACAAGGTTAAGGTAGGTTTATCCTTTTATTTGTGTTTTCTGCCAAACAACCTATAACAAACTTTACCACCTTATACGTGGTAAAAGCTCTTCTTTTCTGCACAAGTTGACTTGTGTACCTTGCAGCCGCCACATAGAGCTTGCTTTCTGGGGTTCTTTGCCCACTGGAAGGGTACAGCTCTATAGAGGTATGGGCCATTTTGTCTTGATTCAACTGCATGGGCTGGACTGCAAAACAGGTAATTTTTTGGTTTAGTGATCCTGAGGAGGCATGCTAACTGTAAAATACTTGCGTGATTCTTTTTTTTGTCCCTGAGGCATAAGCTTTGTCCTCCATGAGGAGTTATATGCTCTTCATGTGATCCATGGTGATGTGGCCAGTGGTGTTATTCCCAATTCCTACTCTAAATGCTATATGCCTAACATTTTTTTAGATAAATTTTAAAAATTTGTGGAAATTCAGCTCTCAGTGCTAGCAGTCCTGCCTGGAAGGCACTGAGCGCAATATAAATATGGTACACTAGTAATATAGCTGGTATTAAAGTGATAATATAAACTTAGAATAATCCAAAATGGCATCACTGCAGTCTCGGGATATGTGCTATATATTTAATTTGCATCTAGGATCTCTTATTACTGGTTTGCCATATTGTTTCGATTTAGTTAATGGTTTTTCAGATACATGGCTAGTTCTGTAGTCTGTTCTTTCACCAAAGCATAGAGGGTTTCCTCTACCTGCTACTAGCACTAATGGCAGCAAGCTAGTGCAATTGTCTGGCTGACGAGCTTGGAAAATAATGTATGTAATAGCATGCTGTTACACTGTAGTACCACCCAAGTACCTCTATATTGGACCTGAGTCCTGCTGTGGTAGGTATTGAAATGCAAAGGAACTGGTTCAAAAGGTAATAGGAATAGAAGAGAGGAGGCAACAGCTGGATGTGGGCAGATGGGGAGCACCTGAGATTAATGAGACAGTCCCGGTTAGTGTGATAGGCAGCTGTCAGACTGCACCAGCAGCCCGCTTGTTGTCAAGCGCTTTGTGTGCATCGCAGCAAAGGGAAGGTGCGTTGTTCGCTGGGAATTTCTCTGAGCTTTATGGGACACTGAGGTAGAAATTAAAAAAATACTCTGAGGTGATGGAAGCCAGTAGTGTTGGCTGGACAGATATCAGTAGTGTTATTAGAGATACTGGGGGGGTTGGCTGTGGCAGGCCCAGTGGGAGAGACAAGGTTTTGTGCCTGATGTAAAGTGGATTACAGGAAGTGGTGGTGGTACAGTCAGAGAGAAATGAGACAGGAACGTTGTTTTGCAGTGCTGATTTGAATGACTCTGAGTTAGCATTTGTCAAGCCAACAAAAAGCAGCCTATGAACTTTAGGAAGAGTATTCAATAAAATCTCATAGCTCAAGTTGATGGTCTGTGATACTGTGGGATGACTATCCTAACTAGTCATGGTCCTGGTCATAAAATTTGTGTTTGGATTCAGTGCACCCTGAGCTTCAAAGATGCCTCATTTTCATGGGAATCATGTCTTTGGGACAACATGGGGCACTTGCAGAATCCTGTATAGGTGTGAATTTCAATTTCTTTTTGTTCTTTCTCCTCAAAGTCTGGATGTGTTTGAATCGAAATCTTCTAGTCATTGCCTTTGCCCCATCTTTGTATGCTCTTATGCTGAACCAACGTGCTGAAAACAGAAGTGCTGTTCCTAGCAAAAATCATGACAAGTTTTTACAAAGTTGTATCTGCAAGAAGTTTCTTCCTGTTATTTTGTTTAGTGCAAAGAAAGAAATTAATCCCGTGGTGACATATAATTTGTCCTCATTAGCAGGAAACAGAATTTATATAGGCTCAAAAGCTATTTGTTAGTCTAACATACCAGCCTAAAATTTTAGCCACCACTGATTGTGCATTGTTGACTTGACAGCAGAAGTAACCATAACTTAGACTTAATGAATGCTTTCATGCAGTATGCACAGTCCTCCAAGAGTCCTTATTTCATACTATTTAATGCTGTGCTGAACAGTTGAGTTTGATAAAGGCTGAAACAGAATTATGCTTTCATTTGAATTTTAATTTTTAAAGGGGGAAGGCAGATGGTATTGTTTTACAGAGAGAATAGCCCAGCATGTCCTGCCATACTAAAAGTCTCTTCGAGCCCATCTGATACTGGTCTCTGAGTTTTCTCTGCTGGTTTCCTTAGCTTACATACTGCCTTCAAATTGCATATATTAGTTTCCTATCAGAATAACTTGCAGGCATGGAAATCAGCCATGTCCTGTGAAGGTCACTGGAATCTTGGTGATGGAGAATTCATTCCCAAATAGGCAGCTTCTGTATAGCATTGATGCTCTTATTGGTGCCAAAGACTTAAATTTACAAATGGACATGAGTACAAAAGGCAAATGCTAACTCAAAGCAGTAGGCATGTTTTTGGAAGTACAGTCTCCTTGTCTAGTATCCAGGAACAAATTATATTTAAATCGTTCCCACTGTAGGTTGATAACTTGTCTCTGCAGTTCGTACACAGATGCTTGAGTTCCTCTCAGTTCCATTTATTCTTGCATGAAAATTAGTAAGAATAGAATAGACTATTTCAGTTGGAAAGGACCTACAACGATCGTCTAGTCCAACCGCCTGACCAATTCAGGGCTGACCATAAGCTAAAGCATGTTATTAAGGGCATTGTCCAAATGCCTCTCAAACACTGACAGGCGTGGGGCATCGACCACCTCTCTAGGAAGCCTGCTCCAGTGTTTGACCATCCCCTCAGTAAAGAAATGAGCATGCCCCCAAGTAAAACAGAACAATCCAATAATTCCTTTTTTCTTTGATAACTTCCCCGAAATTTTCCCACATAGCACCTGCCAAGGAGGTCCCCTGCTTCAGTGTCTGCAGTGGATACCAGTCTGCCTTTTATAGATCTTCTCTCCTGATTTCCTTTAGCCTTCATAGGAGGATGTCATCTGACTCTCCCCACCTGTGGTTTCCTGGTTCAAACATCTGTTTTAAAAGCTGTTTTAATCTCAGTATAGGTTTGCCTCAAAATAGACAATACTGTTCTCTCATAAATCTTTCCTGATGCTTCCACATCCTTGCCTTTCCCCAAAAGCTGTTGTTATTCACTCAGCTCACCCTCCTAGACAGACTTTCAAAGCTTTTGATGCTGGCACAATTCAGTTTGAACAGTATGATTTAAAAAAAAATTTAAAAAAGAAAAGCTAATTTGTTTCATGTTTGGTGAGTGCTATGCAAGTAGAAAAAAAAATGCTAGATCTGATTCAAAAGTGTTGGCTACCATCATTGGCTGTGCAGCAAAACTACATGGATTCAAAATCTCATTCCTTGCAATACTGGCAGCAGTGATAAAAAATCGGTTCTTTGAAACTGAAGTCACATTTAAAAAATTATTGGGAAGAGTTGATGGACAGTCAGTAGCGGACCCAGCTATGCTGTGGAAAGTGAATTGGAAGCAGGCCAGTAACTAGTTCTGTCATGACTGACAGTGGAAGTGGGTGAGTGAGAGAGATCTAGGAAAACAAGGCTGGAGCTTAGAGACCAGCTTTCCACCTTCAAGACTAATTCAAATAGTGCTGTGCACATTGCTAGGAGGTGCTTGGTGATCTCAAAGAGAAGAGTAGAGAGTGATGGATATGCCAAAACAGTAGACAGTTTGTTTTTCTTGCTGTTAGAAGGCTTCTCCTAATACTTAACTCTTCCTTGGTGAGGAACTACAAACCAGTGCATCTCCTCTTGGGAGATCTAGTGGTGGGAGTAGTTATG
Organism: Ciconia boyciana; assembly: GCF_034638445.1. NCBI lineage: Eukaryota > Metazoa > Chordata > Aves > Ciconiiformes > Ciconiidae > Ciconia > Ciconia boyciana. The sequence goes on along the minus strand of NC_132944.1, from coordinate 18,733,710 downwards.
ATAGAGGGCACCAAGCCAAGAAGCAGCAATAGTCAGAAAGGAAATCCTTTCTGACATCTATTGGACCTGGACTGCAGTTAGCCCAGAAAAAATACAAAGGCAGGAGAAAAGGGTAGAGTTCAAGTAGTATCCCCTAATTTCTTATGTTGTTAACCCCAGTAGACCTGCTGGTGCTCACAAAGAGGAGCATGCCAATTTCAGTACAGTAAAGTAACATTCAGCCTAAGAAACAGCATTAGGTATTCAACTTTTTTTTTTTTATAACTGCTACTGAATATCGTGAGCATCATTGATGTGAAGGTTTTGTCCCTCAGGAATTTTTGTGAGTTGACTCCTGTTGGAAGCTGAGTAATACAGATGTTGGCTGTATTCAAAGTGATGTGAGATTTATTTAAATTCATACCTTGTTCCTGAAACAGAAATGGTTTTAAAGTTAAATGTATCGTATCTCCCAGTATTTCCAATGTGCGCCTCAATTCTGCTTCAACTGCTGATTCCTGTGAGAAAGATTAAAGTGGAGAGAGAACCTCCTATACTTTGGAAGAGCTGTCCTTCTCTTTCCTACTCTCCAGAAAGAAACTTCACTGGAAAAACTAACAAAGGCACAACCCATCTCCAAATCAAAAAGTATACCTATCCTGTAAAAAAGCGTTAAATTATGTGTAACAGTGCCACCTGCTGAATCCCATCCTAACACCTTTCTTCTCAAAGGGAATGTGTATCTTAATGAAATGGAGTTGGTCTTGATTAAGGCACAGGCATACACCCTGGCTAATTCTCATGTAGAATGCAGGGTACAACATGGTTTAAAATACTAAATTAAATACTCATCTTTGGAGCATAAGATTGATTTGATTAAGCGTGTCATCATGTAAATGCAAAATACAGCCCTTGGAAGTCATACCAAAAATTATTTTGTCTGCTGTTAAATAGGCCTGATACATTTTCCACTATTATTAGCACTGGATGTACAAAAATAAATTTGAATTGCACTTTTAGTAGTAACTTGTCTAGAAGGTGCCGATGTTCTAAAGTTGCAAACAAAGCGAGATTCCCTGCTGAATTTCTGAATTTAGAAAAATTTGATTCTACCAAGAACACTGTCAAATAAGTCTAAAATGACTGAGACAGGCAGTCATTTTGTGGAAGTGAGTGAATGCCTTTACTGCATTCAGCAGTTTGATACAACAGCCCCCGTGCTGCCTAAAAATACTTAATGTTTTTTGAAGCCATTATGGGCTGAATTCTGCCTGCCTTATTGATGTTTATTTCTGTCTTTAAATGGTCCTGTTCATTTTAATGGAATGCTGATGCAGGACAGTGCTGTTGAGAGTCTGTGTAGATGAACTGGGCTCCTACTCTGAAGGACCATCCTGTGTGATGGCAGATATTGGTGAACCAGCAGATGGTGGTTTGAGTAACCTCAATGACACCACCTGGGTTAGGCTGGTATATGCAGTCCTGCATCACTTGCATGTTATCAGACTGTTTTCTGCATCATTTCATATATGGAAAGACCTTTCTGTTGCGTTTAAATCCTATACATGCCCTTGCCTTACCCATGTTCTTCCTGGTGCGATGTTACCCCGAAGGGGCTGGTTTGCTTGATTTCAGGTGACCATCCTCTGCTACATGCACAGTTTTGCAAATGCTGAGACCAGCGTCCACTCTGGTCACAAGTATAGCTCTGACATCTTTGGGAACTAAATCCAACATGTAAAACTGTAACATACTGTGTGTTTCTGACATTAGTTGGCAGGGAATTTTATGCCAAAGAGAGCTTGCTGTGAAGCTGTCTTAATTAGGAAAGTAGAAGGGAACAGAATGTAGCGGACAGGACTCATGTAATAGATCCAGCAGTAAAATGCAGGATGCATACCTCCCCTTTTCCACACCCCTATATACCTCTGAAGAACAAAAAAAAAAGCTCTCAGTGCATGGCAAAGACTGATTTGTTCATTTAGAAAACTAAACCTGCATATTTTTGGCACCAAATTGAGAAAAGCTGGTCCTTAAGTGTCTGTCATAGCTAAAATGCACGGGTATTTTTTATTCTGGCTGCCTGCTGTCACCGACATTAGGGCTGTGAGTGTATAAATATAGAGAGATGCATTCTTGTGTTTCCATTTCCAGTGTGAGCTCTGTGGTATTGGCCTCAGTGTTTCTAAGCAAGGGAAAAGGGATGTTGACAGGCATGTAAATGAAGCTGGACACATGCTTAACAAAAAGCGACAGCAAAGTAAAACCAGTGACTTTGTTCCATCAAAAGATACAAATTTCCCATCCTCCAGCATAACATTCAAAGTGCCAGCATTCTCTGAGCTGTTTTCACAGAGGATGTTCTCTAATGGTCAATTTGTTTAAAGGGAAAAAGGATGGCATTGCAAATGCAGCAAATCTAGCAATGCTGCAGCATGAAATTCTAGCGGATATCCTACTGCTAGAGTCAGACTTTTGAAAAACAGCCATTTGTACTGGCTCTGGATGGCAGCAGTGGCACAGAACAGAGAATCTGTTTTCTTCCATCAAGGAGTGCAGACAGAGATGGAAGTACTCTTGTATTTTGGCACCTGTGCTCAATAACTGTGTGCTGAAATATCTGATAAAAGCTTCAGAGGCATCTTAAGAACCCTGTACCATGAAGAAGATACTGTTGGCTTCAGCTCAGGCTCAGCTCAAAACCCTATATGAACAGAAAGGATTTTCGTATCTTTGTTATAATAAAGATGGTTTCTAGCATCTCTGCATTCACAACTGCAATGAAGCCATAAGCTTCTGTGCATTTAATAGTCACGTTAGCATGTTAAACTATTTGTTTTAAACCCAGACCAATTCCAGTGGGTTCCTCAGATGAAACTTTCACCTAAATATCTCTCAAAAGGAGCTCTGGAGTCTGAGCAGTAACCATGTTAATCAAACTGCTAACAGCGATACAAGGATCATTGCTTATATAAAGAATAGGGCAACACAGTTTCTAGACCCTTTTTCATCGCAAAATAGTCAGCCTGAGTGAGAATTGGTGAATAGGACTGAGTAGTAGATCAGCATAGCATCCTCTAGATTTAGTCGTAGGGAGATTGATACATTGATCAATATGTGGAGGGCGTTGCACTGCTGCGTGAGAGACCTGATTGGTTTCTTGCCCGGTAGTTTCCTGGGACAATAGGACAGGCCAATAAGAATACTTTTACAGGGTATTCTGTAAGAGAGAAGGAAGGATCCTCTAATTCTGTTCTGAACATGGTGACTACAAGGATGCCAGGGCTTGGGCAAAGCAGAACTGAGAGGAGAGGGAGCAAACAACTTCATCTGCACCTTCCCATTAAGGAGATTCCCAGAACCTGCCTGTTGAGCTGGAGGGTACCACTGACCTGTTGTTAACCCTTGGCAGCTTCTGCCTATTTGCTGTGAGTGAGGATTAGGAATGGAGGGAGCAGTTCCCTTGGCAGGAGAAATGAGTGCTGAGAAGACCGGGGGTGAAGCCTGAGGAGCAACCAACCAAAGGTTGAGGCCCAGGTGCTTTTGTTTCTGAGATACCAATAAAACCACACTCTGGGAAGAAAGGTTAGCACTGATGTTTATTAAGAGATCCATGACCTGAGGTAGGAGAGCTAAAGAAACTACTTACAATGATGACTATAAGCAAAAATATTTCATGCGTTGCTGTTGCTTGGCAATCTCCATCAGAAGCAGGAAGAGCAAACCACTCCTGTTTGATGAATTTGAAATGTGCGTGGTGAAGAATGAATGGCTGGAATCCACTGTAATCCTTCAGTAGTGCTGGTGTGAGTCCAAAGGCACAGGGCTCAGCGGGACTGTAAAACCCTTTTAAAAAATGACTTCAAATCTCTTTTCTAGGCACACTTTTCTTGGGAACACTTATGGAAGAAGAAAATGCTATGCTTCTCAGAATAAAAAGTTGAAATTCTTCCCTTTCTGCTGCTGAACAGCTCCTTCTTCTGGCTCTCCTAAATCATTAGGTGTTGGGTCCCCATCTCCTGAGGGGAAAAATTCCATGTTCTACAGAGAGAAGGACTTATTTCTTTGATAGATTTACTTTAAAAAGGGATGAGGGAGAGACTTGCAACAGATTTGAGGTGTTAAAAATAGCCATGGACAAGATGTAGGTGATGTCAGTTATGTAGCTTTTCTTAATACAGGTACTGAGCAAAGAGGGATGAGGCAGCACAGGAGCAAGACGCTACGGAGGGGATAATGAGGTTAAGAGCGTGTTTTCAGCCCTCACAATTTGTTGAGCTCTTTGACCTCTGGCTTGACCTTAAATACTTTGTGTGCAAAGCTGGTATCATGTTTGGAACTGGACAATATTTTATGCGCTTGGTAGGTGTCCTTGGTGAAAATGGAACTTATGGTGACAAAGACTATTTGCAAATCCATCAGTTTTCATTGAAAGGATTTTTTTTTAGGGGAAAATTAAATGAAATTTTGGGTGTTTGTGAATATTTGTTTTATAATTAGCAAAATCTAATCTTTAAGCAAATTGCCAAGAAAATAAGTGGAAAATTATTATTACCACAGTGTAGAGAAAATTCCTCTATTCTGTCAAAAGCAATCACTGCTCATCTGGCTGTTGTTTGGATTCATTGCATGAGAATAGGGAACAGAGGTCCCAGCTGAGCCCATGACACCCTGGGATGGAGTACTGGGGACGTGTACTGCGAGACTGTTCCTTCCTGGAGGAACTCCTGATGAAGCCAGGAAAAGGTAGGGAAAGGAAGGGCGCTGGCTGGGGAGGTTGCTGGCCCTGTGTCACAGAGCTGATCGGTGTTAGGGTTAGGAAGAAACGTATGTTCTTGTTTTTAAAGGCTATTAGCTCATCCCTCTGTGTATAAGGCCAAACTGCTTTACACTCTTGTGTTGATGCCTATCTCTATTTTCACTTCTTCTCTCCTGGCTAGGTGAAAAGCCTTCTTTGTAGCTTTTGATCTCTGGTCCAGCTTTTGATCTCTGGTCCAGTCTCATCTATTCGCTCCTTGGGACTTCCCAGGTCTCCTTATATTTTGCTTCATCAGTCTCTGCTCTGTATTTATAAGCTGTGCACCCAGTTTGGTAAAGCACTTGGAGGGCCAGTGCCTTATGAACTAAGCCCAGATCCCAGCCAGACTCTTGTGGGAATATTGCTGAAGCTGGAGGCTATTAAGTGTACACAGAGTGCATAGGTCTGGTGTGCAGGGCTGCATTTTGGGTTATCATCTAACTGGAAGAAGGATAGCTTTGTCCCTTGTGCTGGGACAGCTGTTTATCTCAAGTATTTGGGGCTACACGTCTGGCAGAGCCCTCTTGCCCATCAGTAACAAGGGAGGAACAAATTCTGTCCTCCTTCTGTTCTTGTTCTCAGCTGTTAACTGTTGTGGTGCAGGGACTGGTCCTTTTCGGCTGTGCAGACCCAGAGGGAGGGGGGCAGAGTTACTGAACAGGCAAGACAAACACTTCAGAGGAACGGCTAGGCATGTTTTTGCTGCCTTGGGGTAGGGAATGGATTTGATGACCCTGGAGCCTTTTCCTGCTCTTTCTTATGTGATTTTTAGGTTGGGGCTTCCAGGGCTATCATAATACAGACTCTGTTAACAGTCACTGTAGCTTGGAGCTGAAATTTACGGTTGGTTTGTTGTTCTCTTATGTTGTCTAGCAGTATCTAGGATTTTCATTATTGTGTGAAAAGCTTTCTAAAGGCACCAGCAGTGCTGCCCATGAGTTATTCTTGGCTTTTGCGCATAGACTGTGATTTGTGTTTGTTCTCTTTAGCAGCTATGAGGGTAACCCACAGTAGCGACAGGGATGTGCTGGTCGTTCACCTTTCTGATCTTTTGTCAAAATATATTTAGTGAGAACAGTGGGGTGGGAGGAGGACATTAGGGGTCTTCCAGCAGGTTAGTGTCAAAGGGGAGAGAGACCATTACTAGAGTCCTCTATCATAGTCAGTGTAAAAGGGAGAAAGAACAGCCTACCACGAAACTGTCGTGTTAGACCTCAAGAGCTGAGCTCCAAAACTGCAAAATTCTCTTACTGAATTGATAAAATAGTAAATGAAAAGGGAAGCAAAATTTTATTGAAATTAACATAAAGTCCCTTTAATCATCAAGCTTAATCCTCAGTAGAAAAAGACTCCAAAATTGATTTAAAATCTTGGTACAACCATCCTCTCTAATGTGAAACAGGGATCCAAGTAAATGAATGATTTGCTTAAAAAATTCTGACTAATCTTGAGAACATTAAAATTAATATAAATGTGTGATCTCAAGTTCTATCCATTTTTGGATCCCATTTCAGTAAGTACATATAATTTGGAATGGGACCTGAGCCATTTTGTGTGTAAGTGTACAGGGAATACATTCCAGTATCTTTAATCAGAATGTAAAAAGGAGATGAGCTTCACTGTTTCACATAAGGTATGGAAATATCATCCTAGATGAACTGGAATAGAAACAAAACGTACTGTAGGGTGGAAAATGTAGCAACTTTCTTTGAGGGTATGGAATCATTTAAGCAGCTGTTTTCGTGGGGAAAAAACGCATAAGGTTATAAGAGCTTCTGGCCACATGTGTTAGCGTTGTAACACTTACAAATTGCCATGTCTGAAGTTTCATCAAGGAAGCGTGCTATGGATTCCAGCATCTGTTGGGATAAGAGAGGTCACCTCCCTATATTCTTGGCTTTGTGGGGGAATGTTTTCTGCCTTCCTCCCTCCAGTGAGGAGCTTTTTGAACAATTCATCACTTCTGCTAAGGAATTTTGAGGGATGGCGATCTGAGCCATGATCTTTGAGTGCTATATAGCATTCAAAATCCAATTTATTTTATATTCTGGAGGAAAAAGCAAGTTAACTGCTCAGTTTAGAGATGACATGGTATTTCTTGCCGAACCTCAAGTTCAGTCTGCTATGCATACTTATTAAGATACTGTCATCATAGGGTTAAAGGTGATATGAGGGCACTGTATCATCTTAAATATTAAGTAAATTCTGTACTAACAGAGATCATTACCTTTCACTGATGTGTCTGCGCTGTCAGCCCAGTGATTTTAGACTGAAGTGTTTAGCCTTTGGAAAAAGCAGATGTATGTCACAGGCAGAGAAAGAGGGGTATGGCTCCCACCTGTGCCTGCAGCACCCAGGAACACGTGGGTGCCTGAGGAAGAAAATTCTCTTCACCACATCCAACGTATTACAGCTGATCTCTGATGCTTCAGGGCTGGAGTTAGAGGAATCTTAAGAACTCCAGTACATCTGCTCAATTGGGAGGAAAATAAATTCTTCGTTAGCTCTGGTAGGTGATCAGATAAGCCCCTGAAACGAAAGAGCTGATTACAATAATTTTTCAAATGTTGAGCTGAGTACTGAGGAAAATAAAGGGCTGCTCTTACTTGCTGTGCCTTGTGGATAAAGCGCCTACCCAGAACCATTCACAGATTTGCTCCTTCTCTTCCCTCCCATTTCCAGGCTGAGTAGTGGGTTCAAGCCATGTTCTTTAGTAAGATCTCTGGTGTTTTTTATGATGCCCAGCAATGGTGACTTCATTGCTTCCCCAGATGCTGGAGCTGTACTGGTCCTGCCACAGCTTCTCCCCTCTGCATGCAGCTTGCTAGCATTCTGAGACCACAACTGCTATATTAACTAGGAACTCATGTTATACTACACAGTTTTTCTGTTAATGAGATTCTCTTGTGTGTTACTCTGCTTCTGGAGGTAGATGAGAAGCACAGTAAATAAAGCAGGAAGTGCTTCTTTTGACAGAATTAACTCTTTCACTTTGTATATGTACTTTTTTAAAAACAACACACACATTAACATGGACTGCTGTCACCTGTAGTAAGATCACTTACTGAAGTTCGTACGTGATTTTGCACATTCTTCTGCAAGCCTTACAATTAGATATCTGCTAGGACGAGGGTTAGAGAGACAGCAATACTAAATACTGGGCTATCTTGTGGCATTTGGGGAAAGCCTGGAAGATTATGCTGGGGGCCTCCGAGTCCTGAGGTTGCTCAGAATCAGAGGAGCAGAGAGGGTATTTGAAATTGTTGTTGTCTCTTTGTCTGCCCAGGCTGAAAGCTGTGGACAGGTTCCATTGAAGAATACGAGTGATAGTGTTTATTGCAAACTTTTCAGGGGAATCATGCAGGTTGTGGCGAGTGAATATGCCATATTCGGAAAAGATGCTAAACCAACAATCTGGGGGGATAGAATGTCCTTTCTTTGCAGCACAGATACAGCAGAGCTGTTGCAATGCCAGCTTCCCCATAATACCTAGTGACCAATTATATTGCTGCTAAACCAAGCTACAGTAAAATCTGTGTCACGCTTAAATTGCTGTAACAAAAATGTGCGGTCAACTGTATCAGAAACCTTTGCTAGATCAATAAATAAGGCTCCATAAATGTGGCAGATATCCAGAGAAATCATAGTATCATTCCCAATGCATACAGCTATACTGCAGTAGTTAGTCTGAGCATGGTCCTGCATCCCGAATGAACAGCAGTTGCTTAACTGGTGTATAAATCTGCTGTGCACACATGGCTGTGTGGGTGACTCTTACATGAAGAATGGCCAGGGTGTATTTGAGGTTTTGTGCAATTTTGTGAACCGGGAGGATAACTGCTCACCGTGCAGCTTGTACCCGATTCAGAATGTGGATAGCACGTGTGCTTTCATGACTGATGAGATGCAGAGTGTGAGTAACTGTCACATAGGAAGGGTTCATACGCAGCAGCTGCTTCTGTTCGTGTTACAGCACCAACTCACCCATGCCAGACCAGCAGGATTTTCCCAGTATTGTTTCTTTTCGGAAATGTTACTTCCTGCCCCATAAATTACTTACACTAATACTTAAGATGGTTTTGACTGACACTAATGTAGAGACTGAAGTTAGGTTATGTGTTATGAACTCATAATCACTGGCAGTCAGGCTGAATTGCTTATCAAACGCATTTATAATCCTCTTCTGATGACATTTTTTTCATTACTGGGTAACTTTTGAGGGAGAGTTTAGTGATTAATCATTATTATGAAGAAATTAGAAGTGATGTGTACCAGTTGCAATTCTGACTTTGTAAAATCAGTTAAGAGTACCAGACTAAGATGGAGTCCTGCTGTAGTTCATGACAGTTGCAGATCTACCTTTGATTTTGTGAAGTTGGGGCTTTGCTGAAGGGATCTCATCCAGTATTTTCTGTATCTATGAACTTGCAGCAGTATGTTCTCTCCCTACCCTCATGCCTGTGCCTGATTCACATTCCATAGGCATCAGTCACAACTGCAGTTATAGTGTCAGTCTTCTTTATCAGAGTCCATGGACATGTATACTCTGACCTAATACTTTTATTGGCCTGAATGACACATGCCATTTATTGAACTGGGGACTTCTGGAGCTCCCCATCCCAACTTCTGTATCCTCTTTAGGGTGTGCAAGGGTAAGTAAGTTCTTGGTCATTGCACAGCCGGTGAAAGCTGCAGCTATCTGGGCATTGTGAAACAACAAGGGATGTAGGTAAGCTCCACGAAACATAAATTTGACATAATGTAAATTTTATACCATCTAGCTGCTTAATGCTGACACTTTCCACCGAATGAAACGCTCTTCTGCCCAGATCTGAATATATCTCACCTAGCATATTCTAGCCCCGGAACATGGGGCAAAGGGCAGGTAGAGCCTGAGATCAGCAGCTGGAGCCAAGCTTGTACATGTGATATTTAACCTTCAAATGAGTGGCAAGGACAGGGGTGACAGAAAATGGGTGAGTGGTAAATCCAGTAAATGGATTTAATATATATGTGGAAAATGTTTGCATGGGTCATTTAACACTACAGTTACCCAAATTTGTCCTGGCCAGGGGCTTGCCACTGAAGCAATTAATTGAATGAGATGGGCATGGTAACATGGATCCCTGCCGTTCTCAGCTAGGTCTTTGTATGTACATGTGACAAATAAATTGCTGATGACTGGCAGGGATTGTAGTAAAAGGTGGCATGCCCCCTAGCCAGAGGCATGCTTTGGAGGCAATTAATCAAATGAGTTGGGCAAAGATATGTGACGACACCTGTCGCAGATAGCACTGCAAATACACATGCAATTAATGATCTTGATGAAAGGAAGAAGAGATAATTTAAAGAAAGGTATTCTCTAAAGAGCTAGTAACTCTCTGAGTAGAAAATTCCTGCCTTAGCTACAAAAGAGTCCCAGTATTTTCAAAGCTATGGTGCCTGTGCATTTCTAGTTAGTGTAGTGTATGCACATATGAAGAAGGAAAAGAGAAAGAATTTTCAGTGTCCTAAAATTCCCTCAGCTTGAAAGCCCTTTGCACAAACAATTGCATACACGTGCTCAAGTATTGTAGCTCATCAGCCAAATTTAATATAAAGATAGCAGAAGTTCCCAAACATTGTAGATTGCTCTTATAAACACCTTTGCTCTCAGGTACTAGGTAACATAATCTAAGAGTCGGCAAATGGACATTCCTCTATTGACAGCAGTTGTAATTTTAGAGCTTTCTAGGCCACAACACCTTTTTAAAATCTAAATGAATATTGATCTGAGTATAGTCTTCACCAAATTTATGCTGGATTGCACCTTTGCATGGGAAGCATGCATTTCTAATGGTGAATTTGAGATTAAAAAAAAAAATTGTAGCAATAAATTTCTTTTCCACAGAGATATCTAGCTCATCAGCTGTTTTTTCTCTTGTTCCCATCCAGAGGATAGTGGTCAATGGCTCAATGTCCAGATGGAGATCAGTGACAAGTGGTGTCCCTCAGGGGTCCGTACTGGGACCAGTACTGTTTAATATCTTCACCAATGACATAGTGGGATCGAGTGCACCCTAAGCAAGTTTGCCAACAACACCAAGCTGTGTGGTGCGGTTGATGCACCTGAAGGATGGGATGCCATCCAGAGGGACCTGGAGAAGCTGGAGAAGTGGGCCTGTGTGAACCTCATGAGGTTCAACAAGGCCAAGTACAGGGTCCTACACATGGGTTGGGGCAACCCTTGGTATCAATACAGGCTGGGGGATGAAGGGATTGAGAGCAGCTCTGAGGAGAAGGACTTGGGGGTACTGGTGGATGAAAAAGCTGGACGTGAGCCAACAATGTGCACTTGCAGCCCAGAAAGCCAACCGTATCCTGGGCTGCATCAAAAGCAGCGTGGCCAGCAGGTCGAGGGAGATGATTCTGCCCCTCTGTTCTGCTCTGGTGAGACCCCACCTGCAGTACTGCGTCCAGCTCTGGAGCCCTCAGCACAGGAAAGACATGGACCTGTGGGAGTGGGTCCAGAGGAGGGCCACAAAAATGATGCGAGGGCTGGAGCACCTCTCCTGTGAGGACAGGCTGAGAGAGTTGGGGTTGTTCAACCGGGAGACGAGAAGGCTCCGGGGAGACCTTATTGCAGCCTTTCAGTAGTTAAAGGGGGCTTATGAGAAAGATGGGGACAAACTTTTTAGCAGGGCCTGTTACGATAGGACAAGGGGCAATGGTTTTAAACTAAAAGAGGGTAGATTTAGACTAGATATAAGGCAGAAATTTTTTTATAGTGAGGGTGGTGAAACACTGGCCCAGGTTGCCCAGAGAGGTGGTAGATGTCCCATCCCTGGAAACATTCAAGGCCAGGTTGGATGGGGCTTTGAGCAACCTGACGTAGTTGAAGATGTCCCTGCTCATTGCAGGGGGGTTGGACTAGATGACCTTTAAAGGTGCCTTCCAACCCAAACTATTCTATGATTCTATGATCATAAGTATCTCCTTGACTCACTACTGGCTTAACCAAAAGACTTCCAATGCCAACACTTAACTCTTATGGCCAATGATGAGTCTTGCCTGCATGCCCTAATATCAGGACTCCATTATTCCAGGAGTTTAACTTAAAGATGACAGCCCTCACACAGAACATTGACAGTCTTGATTTGTGATATTTATCTGCTGCTTTTTTATACTGGAGAACTAGTCTGTCTCTCTTGTATAACTTCTTTCTACAGTGGATGCATCAGAAGTTTGGTTTTTGTCCTACCCATCAAAATGAGGTTTTTGGGAATGTTGCCCTTAGGTTTGTCTTCTACTGCAGTAGCATTGCAGGTATTGCTCACTGATGAGAGTATTCCTGATACAAATTTCTGAAGACTTACTTAGCTGTTCTTTTGTAGCCAGTTATTGCCTGAGTTCTGCAGAGCTCTTTTCCCAGGTGTCCATACCTTGCTGAGTTAAGACAGACAGGAATTGCTACTTAGCCTTTAAAGGCCCAAGTTTAACATGTCATCAATTATCTTCCTCCGGATGAAGAAGCATTTAAGATTTTTTTCCAGACTTGTCATGGCAACTCGCAGACTTTTAAGATAAAGCAAAAAGATAATGTTAGCTTAAATGATTGGCAAACTGGTTGACAAGCACAATGGGACATGATCTTTAGTATGTACATTAACAGCTTGCCATTTCAGAGAACTCCTTTTAGTTGAATTGAGTGGCACTTTTCTTCTCTTTGCAGAGTTTCATTCCCACAGCAGGGAGAGTGTAAGAAAAGGAAGAGCAAGACCCTACAGATGACAGAGTCTGATCAGTTAATTTCAACAGCAACTTAAAAGGAATCTTTTCATCTCCTCATAATCCTCTGTCCATCACTTGCAGGGTCCCAAAGAAAGGAAGAGAGCACGAGAGCATGGTGCCCGGAGGGCCCCACCACTCCCACAAGGTCAAACACATTATCTGCTCTATTGCCACTTCTGAACTGTGGCTATAGAGAAAAAGATGAACAGAAATCTGTTAATTTATTCTCCCCACCCTAAGTGGAACATAAAAGCAGCAGCAGAAAGTCTTAAGGAGAAACAGAATGATAATACAGAGATTCTTTTGCACAGAACAGAAATACCCTGTATTTAGTGTGTTCACAAGCATCGAAATTATTTGCGGGCTGGTTATCAGTCCTTCCTTTAGTCTGCTGGAACCTGGAGGTACGAGGTAGCTACTTAAGCTGTGTCAGTGTTTTGAGTTTAAAAAGAATGAATACATTGCGGTCAAATGAACCTTCTTTATTTTTTTTAACCTTGCTTTATTACTAATGTGCAAACAAAACCTGACAATTCGATGTGAATGAGAAATTAACTCCAAAATAAAATCATCTGGCTGAAATACAGAGAATATAGCTGCAAAAATATGAATAAAGATGAGGAGATGGCACCTTAAACGTATAGAATGGAAGCAGTGTCACATGAGCAAGGATATGGGCTTGATGGCTTGAGAGCTCTTCTTCCTGCTGTAATTTCTATTAGAATCTTTGCATGGCTTGTCTTGGGGTCTGCAGCTCTTACAGGGTTCAGGTTGGTATAATGTTGGATGCAAAATAGGACTACAACGGAATTTAGTGATATCTACTTGTTTCTATTATGAACCCATAAAGAGGGGGAAGGATTTAAGGAAAAAAAAAATAATTCTTCAAGCATTGATTCTACTCCACAGAGCCTGGACAGTAGTCAGTAGACTGAACTGTATCAAGGTTGCACGCTGTCATGTGAGACTGATCTGACTGGCTGTGTTTCCGTATTACTTCTCTGCCTCCTCTACCTGTCCTCTTGGAAATAACAGAGCACAGCAGAGGGGCACTTCTTCATGGTCAGGCCTCTGCAAAGGCTCCGAGGCTGCCCCGATCTGCAGAGCAAAATAATGGGACAGAGACTGGAGTCAAGAGAGCAGGGTTGTTTTTTTCCAGAGAGCAGCCTGAATAGAAGCTTCAGGGATCACATTTCTTGTACATTTCTGGCCAAGCCTGTTCTGTATGTCTTTCAATATGCAGGTGTTAATTAAATCAGTTTAATTCCATTAATTACATCTCTATCGGAATTGGTCCAATATACTCTAATAACACTCAACCCACTAATTGTTTTCCACTGAAAATAGAGATGGGTCAGTCTGAACCTATAGGACTTTATTATTGATTACCTGGAAGCTAGATTGATGGTCTTTGCTTAGTTCTTAATGAATTAATCTGCATTGGTGATGAGGAAAAGTAGAAACAGTTTTGATTTTAGTCTTGCTGAAGCTGGGCACATGTCTTAAATTTTGCAAACCAGTAATGGATAAATGAGAAGTCTCCAGCTCAGCAGAGTTCACCACAGGCTTCAGAATACTAATTTTGTTGTTCTTCATTTTGCTTTTGCTTAGAAGTAAGCCTGAGCCTGAGTCTACAAGCACATTGTTTTCTTTCATCTCTAACCCCCAAATGGCTCAATTTCAATTTTACAGACGAATCAAAGCTGAAATTTGAGCTTCTCACTTGCAAGCCATATTTGAGTTTGCTGTAAATCAACATGACTACTAGTTGGCAATGAGGTAGGATTTTGTACCAACTTAAAAATGTGCCCTATTAGAAAATGACATAAATAAATGTTCTCAGAGGAGTACCGTTAAAGCCACAAATAATCTCACTGAATTTGGAAAACACCTAATTCTACAATGCTGCTATTTTCCATTAAAAAAGCAATAATTCTTCTCAGTTTGTGAAATTCTGTACCAGTAATTACCAGCACTCTTCTTAAAAGGCATTTCATAGAGTGTACATGTATGTGCACATACATAGAGAGTCATATATCTGCGTGCACAAACAGCTAGATTTTGAATTTAGGTTTTAGAGGCTTATTAAAGTGACATGTGGTGTTGCCTACTGCTTTATAGGAGCCCTTGGTTAAAAAGATATGAGGATACTGGTTGTAAAACCATCATGTTACAAACATTAGTTAATGCTTCTGTCAGTCAGTTCTCTCTGGTGTGCAGTAGTCTCACATCAGAAGGCATTAATCTTACACTGGCTGATACACAGAAATGCAGCATTGCTCTTCCGTTAAATCAAAGTGGTGCTCAGTCCTTTGCAGAAATGCATTCCAGCCATGGCAGTAAGCAGCTCTGCTTTTCTGGCAACATGCTGCGCTGTTACTTTATTGTGAAAGATTTTTATTTTTTACTAATGTACGTAAATCTTTGGCTTTCAACACTGGAAAATAGCACAGGTCACTCTAGCATCTATCAGGACCAAAAATCTCCTATGAATGTCCTCCAAACCAAAAGGGCTTGAGGGAATCTAGCTGTATTAAACACCAAAAAGCAACAGGAAAAGCACAATTCTGTGCTGAAAGTCCAGTTCCGTTCTTGCTCCCTTAGATCACTGTGTTGTAAAGTTGAATTAGAGTATTAGTCAAAAGTATTGGATAAATGCCAGATAATCATAAAGGTGTGGCAAATTCTGATCCACAGCTTTGCTGCAGCAGTGGAAGTTCTTGGGACATCAGTCTCCTACTGCTGGGATCATCCCAGCTTGTGTATTTAGTGGAGATGATGTCTATAGCAACCACCTCCACAGTGATTTAAGGCTGATACCTGTTCCCTTCTGAGGTGGACAATTTAGGTATCAAAATTCTGCTGCAAGTTCATGGCCATGAAACCTAAGGTGTCATAAATGCTTCTGGCAACCCAGAGTGAGGTGCCTAATCCCTCAGGAGGTCCAGGACTAAGTCATGTCTCTTCTGTCAGCGCTGGTGTATGCAGGTTCCTCCTGAGCAGGCTGGCAGCTCTGAATCCCATTCTTAAATGCATCTCCCCACCCAGGGAACAGGAAGATCAGGCCATGGTTGCTTGTGTGGGAATTTAGGTCCCTTTCTAAATACAGTTCCAAGTCCTAACAAATTGTAAGAAAGCTATTGCATGAGAGGAGGTTGAAGTGTACCAGGAATAGACTGAAGATAATTTGAATGACTTGTATGTTGCAGAAAGTGATTCTAAAAGACCAATGTGATTCCTTCTGGCGTTACCATGATAGTGGCAGGTTTGTCATGGGTGCCATGGCTTCAGCAGGATTAAAACAAGGTGTGTATCTGAGAATTTGAACATTCATCTAACATCACAACAGCAACAGTCACATGAAGACTTGTTTATTGCATCTCATTTATTTTCACCAAGGAGTCCTTCATACTCACTACATTTAATTTCTTGTTGTAGCTATGAGGTGAGCATGGGGCGAGGGACATAAAACTCATTTCTGCCATCAGGCATGTGCTTGTGCCATGAATCCAGCTGCGAACCTCAAGCCCATCTTGTTTCTGTGGGTAGTTCATTGAATCTTTCTAATCCTTCTTTAGGAAGAGGTGGCAGTTTTGTATGAAAGGTCAAGCTGCATGAGTGTACAGATGTCCAGTGCATTTAAGGCAAACTCTCCTTGCCAGAATTAAAGTTGGTCCATGCAATCTTAATGAATACCAGGAAAATGTAAGTAGCATTGCAGCATGCCACTAATAGGTAATTCCGAATAAAGACACGGTCGATGCTACTGGATGTGCCATTGGTCCCTCTGCATCCACCCTCCTTGGGGCATTTCAACTGATGAAAAAAAACAAAAAACAAAAACACTTCCAATGAGTGAACAAAACAACTCTAAATCTTTTTTTGGGGGGAGGACCCAGAACTCATCCCACAGAGGGAAGATTCTTCACATTGCTGTTCAGAGCTTCAGTTTTATGAAAATTGGCATATTTACCTGGTGTAGTTGTGGATTGTTTTATGGACCATTTTTAAAGAACAAAAATCTGAATTTTTTTGGTGGAAATGATCAGGTTTTGACCTGAGACATTCTGAATTTGTTTTTTTTCCATGATACCTAATGGAAAAATAGATCGGATGTGTTTGTTTGACAGAAAAGACAAATAGTGTGTACATGGAGAAGGGGAGGAAGAGCTGGCAGAAGGGTGGGAGAGAAGCCATCAGCTATGAACAGGCCACAGCTTTCAGCATGCGCCTGCACGGAACAAGGCTGAGGTGAGTGGTTCCATGCAGCAACCTGTGGGGCAGTTTGTGAGAGTTCAGCTGCACGGCAGTCAGCTAAAGGATCACGTATAGAATTGCTCTTCATTGTCCTACTCCACAGCCTCTATGAGCTCACAGCTCTGCTTCAGTCTCCAGGAAAGTCTAATCCCGTGTGTCTGTTTATATATGTCTATATACACATGCGTATGTGTCTACATATCTATATCTACCTGTAGCTATATTTCATTTTGTTGTTCTAGCTCCTGTCTTTAGAACCTGTTTTACCCTTTCTGCAGGAAGCTTCTGAGGAGGTTTCCTTGCCTTGCTCGTGTGCAGTTGTGTTTTGATCTCAACCATGGTTGCTTCCATAACTTCTAACTGCCAGACCCTTATTGTTTGGTTTTCAGTTTTTGTTTGCCTTTGTTCTCTGGACCATTTTCACTGTGGTATCTTTAGCATGTTTGCTATTAGGCTTTTATCTTCCTGAAATGTCGATCCCACTGTGTCATGTATTTTCTATTTTGTCTCACTGTTGTAAGGTCTTTGGAGCAGGGGATGATATTTATTCTGTTTACATGGTACCTTGCACAAAGGGTTATTAACTTGATTAGTCTCTAAGCAGTATTATGTTCTCTGTGATATTTAATGTTAAATTATCATTGTGTATAAGTCACTGGCTTGCCAGGTACTTTTTTTTTTTTAATATATAGCTTCTTTTGTATTGTTTTTCCAGGATTGATAAACGCTTCAGCCAGCTATGAATGTATAGACAGGAAGTAAACTCGGTTGCCTCCTCCACAGTGCTGTTGTGCCTTATTTATTAATCGGGCCCTGCACAAAGCCAGATTGCAACACAAGTCGCTTCTCTCTCTCCCTTCCAAACGGAACCCAACTATTACTAATCACTGACCTTAGATGTAGTCCTGAGCTCCTTTTCCTACCAATTGTGCCGTCATTGCCATACTTACTCACCTTTACATACTAGTGTTATATCATACTGTATAAAAAGCATTCATGGATTCAGCTACCTTGTGTTTCTAGCTTCAGTCTCGATAGCTTTTCATTGTTGTGTTCACAAAATCTTTGCTGAGCATGACCACCTGTTTAGAAATCCTCTTGGACCATTCACTGTGCAGCCTGTCCGAATAGCCTTCTGTTCTTTGCCTTATCATTGAGTTTAGGATCTTCGCCTGTGCTACAACTGTGTAGTTTTCTAGTTTGGCCCTTAATTCCTTTTTAACCATGGATGCCATGTAAGCTTTCCTCAAATGCTTAGCCCTATTGAAAAATAATTGCAGTTTTCGAGGGTGGTGTACAAACCATTGCTGTTAACAATAGTGATACTATGAAGGCTTTGAGCTATATAATGCTATGGATTTTTTTCAGAGAAGTTCTTTTCACTGAGGATCCCACCCCAAGCTGAGTTTTCTGCAGTTCAGTGTGAGAGAAGAGCAGATGATTCTGTGAAATTCAGAGGGATTTGAGCTACTGCCAGTTTTGAAGGAGAAAGTGCCAAAAAGGGGTGCAGTAGAAACCCTAAAGCATGTAAAACTGTTTCCACAGTATTTTTTTAATCTCTCTTTGCTGTACAGTTCCAGATACAGAATGTCCTCTGTGACTTCTCACGGACTGAATTCATCCTCTTTGGCTGCTATGATACTGTCCTCAGTTGCAAAAATCTGATGTGTTGCCCCACTAGTAGATGCATGTTTTATTCCTGTGCAATTTTTTCTTCCTCCCTGCTGTTCATGAGCATAAAGAATTACGTTTTTACTCCAGCAGTACTAATTCTTTCTGCTGAACACCCTACCTTTTAAAAACCTACAACCCTTCTCAAGGACAGTCCTGCACCTTGGCAGCCTCATATATTGATGCTCCTATGTTGGGACTCAGTTTTCAGACTTACCTGAGCCTTCTCTTGATATCTTGGAAAAAACCCAAAAACTTTTATATTGCCTTTGCACACTTGGTGCGTGCCTGGTTGCTTTAGGTCTCCTGGATATGTAGTGTCCCACTAGCTGAAGGCCATGGAAAAGCAGTACTTTGGGCCTTCTGTGGAAGTGGTATAGGAACATGGAGCAGGACAATACTGAGAAAATCCTTTCTTAAATTCCAACCAAGTATGAACTGTCTCTCTTACCGATTTGGTGCCATTGGTGCTCCCTTTTCCTGCTGTGTTCTCTTGCTAATTGTCCTCTGAGAGGTGGAATTTATCACCTCGTAGGCAGATGGGGCATTTGGCAGGAGCGGGATCCAGATGTAAAGCTTTGGAAAGTTCCCAATAGCAGCATCTGGGCTTGGCTCTGGCTTATTGCCTGAATTCTTTGTGAACTCCGAACAGCTGGCCGTGGAACTGCCTCTGGGGTTATCTCCGGGGTGGTTGTTACACATCTGGCTGTGAAATCATATTCTCCTGACATACCTCTCCACTCGGAGGAAATGTACCCATACATTTACATGCAGGAATCTTTTTGTAGCTCAAACTTCAAATGTACTGTATAAAATATGAGCATGTATCTTTTTGTATCCACAAGACGACTAATCCAGAAACTGTGTGAGGAATAAGCTCGTGTGTGTGTGCATACGTATTCATGTCAATGTATTTCTGTGTGTATGAATATAGTTAATTGTTAGCAGATCCTGTACTGCTATGACTGCTTTGACTCCAAGTCAATGGACATATGCCAGCAGAATATTTGGCTAAATATCTCCCATCTCATGTAGCAACAGCACACTGTAGGTTTTGGGCATGTTGCCTTCTGTCCATTTTACTTAAAACACAGCCTTGCGCAGTTGAATCGTGTTGCCTTCATTATGTGAAACTTACTCCTGTGCACAAGCCTGATAAAGACTAATTTTTCAGGCTGAAATGGCTCCTAATCCAGTGTCAGACCCTTTTTGCGGTGGAGATATTCACTACTAGAGAGATTTCAGTGCAATCAAAAGAAAACAAATGTATATTGAGCCAGTATATTATAATGTTCACCACAGCTGCCTATATCATGAACAGAAAATAGTCTGTCTTCTTTTTATGATAAATCATTGATTAGAATACACTTGAAATATTGAGTAGGAAATACATATATTTCGTATATGCATATATATATTTCAAATATTTATCCCTCTCTGTGTGTATATTGTGGTATATATTTCTCTATAATTAAATGGTCAAACTTCTGAATTTTGGTGCTTCAGGATATAAAAAACCAATGTTAATTGACATACATTGTCTTGGTTTTTAAATTGCCATAACCCCTGATTTGGACTAACCTCCATTGGAGTGACTACTTATTAATATGTAACTAAAAAAGCATGCATTTTGATCATATTGACTTCAAGATAGTAATTTTTTTTGTTTCCCCAGATAATGCTTTCGGAGTTTCTAAAGATGAGGATAACCCTTCATCTGTAAGCATTTTTTACTTTAATCCAGCATAAGACTGGTCCGAGGATGTCTGGTATAGGTGCATTTGAAGCAGAGGTTGTATTTACTGTACCCAACATATATAAAATCTTTCAGAAACAAGCCTTTTGTGAAAACAGCAAATAAGACTTTGGGTGAATATATATCACCCACTGCTGAAATATATCAGCATAGTTAGCATGTAGCGCATTGACTTCAGCCTGATTTGCATGACTGACTGACACAAGAATCTGCCTCCATGTTGGGAATAGTCCAGTGTATGGGATATGTATGGGATATACATATCCATGGGATATGTATGGGATATGTATGTATATCCCATGTATGGGATATACATGACTTGGTGTAGGTAATATGTGTAGGAGTTTATAACTGACTGACCACAGTGTTCCAGGCAAATAAAGCAAGAAGCTTTAGGATTTGTTCTCTGTTTTGTGGAACTCCTCTTTTCCCGTGGGTGCTGTGAAAGGACTCTCTTTCTATTGCAGAAAGGCTGAATGTTGGATTTGACTGCTGCAATACATATCTTTGGGTGCATCCATGCTGCTTTTATAGATACATGGAAAACTAGAAGAATGGGGTAACTGTTTGGGGTGCAAAGTGTTTGAAAATGGTAGGATTTTTACCACTAATTTCTACTAAGTCATTGGTAGGTGTTTTTCATTGGTATCTCTACTGAAAGTTTACTTGAATCAAGACTGGGTGAGTCTTACAAGGTGAACTGCTCCATCTGACTTCACTCTGTACTTATAAGCCACCAGGTATTTTGTTGTTATTGGGTTTTTATGATAAATTGAAATATAAAAATGTTAAAGGCAAGATAAGAAATGCTTCTTGGCATGTTTCTCTTATTTCCTTAGATCAAAGGTAATTTTGAATACAAGAATGGGAAGCAGTTTAATTTCTTGAGGTCATATCTGTTGGAGCACGTCTCAGTGTTTTAGTACTGCATATGCTGGATAAGTGCTGTCCCTGGAGATATTCCATCTTTGACATCATAGGAGTAAGTAGTCTGTACAGTTGCTTGTAGTGCAGGTTCCCTGCCATCATCTCCTTTTGACAGCTCAGCTGTTACCAGAGATTTTTCTCAATCAGGGGGAACACATCTGTTGTTCTCTCTCCTTTTAACATTGAAGATGCTGTTCTGACTAGCTCTCGGTTATCTGGGGGAGTTTGGTGCTTAAAGTCAGAGGCATCAGACAGCACCAGGAGTCATATCTTCTGCATGACCTCTGCCAGTCAGGTCAGGTTAGCGATTGCTGCATTACACACAGCAAGCACAGATTCTCCTGTTGTGGCTTCTCTCTCTTCCTAATTACTGAGATCCATCTCTTTCCATTACCTGGTATAGAAAGTGCAGTACACGTGGAAAGGAAGGGTATTTATACCATGTGGAGCAGAGATAATGGGGGAATCGTAAAGGAGAAGAGTTATTTTCTCTATTTCAGAATACTTTTCTGCAATTTTTATATTCCTTTAGGTATAAAGAAAGTAATAGGATTTGCTTTTTTAATTTTAGAACTGTGGCAGGTGGTGGGGAATGACAGGATGATATAAAAGCATTTTACTTCTCACGATGTAGTTTGGGGTCGTACTATATTCACTGCTCTCAAGTCTATGACATGATTTACGTGCACAGAACAAGCATCCCTGAAAGGGCGATTCTTGCACTGATAGACCTAAATCTATACATAACAACTGGGTGGTATAGTTTAGGACAGCTGCTAAGTACTAAGTCCTGCTGATGTGCTAATCACCAATAACTTCCTAAAATCACTTGGAAGTTGGGACAACATGTTAGAGGAAGTTTTAAGACCAGTAGCCTTACATGCATATCTAAGTAGTCTTGTCTTATCAGATACAAGGTATAAAAAGCACAGAGCAGAAATCTCTTGTATACCTTTAAAAATCACAGTACTACCTGGACCTGCTTGGATTCTCACTCTCTATTGCAGGAAAGGTGGGTTTTCTGGCAGCCTCCTGTGATGTTTTTCTAGAGAAAGTCTTAGAAGCTATAGTAAAACCCTCGGCTTCTTAAGCTCAAGCAGTAAATCTGTTAGTGAGCGTGACATCTGAGCTACTATCTGATAGACCTGTGACTACGACTGAATATAAGCCAAAAAGTATAATTTTCATATTATAACGCCATTTAGTCTGTTACTTGCAATCTGCCTTTTAAAAGCAGTTCTAGGTCACTGACCTGTTCATAATTTAAAATTTCAGAAGAACCATGGAATTCTGCACAAAACCCTCTTGAATAAGAAAAGATCTGTCTGTTCAGTTTCCTGGGTGCAGAAAGAACATCGGATATTTTTTCCCCATCATTTTCTTAATAACTTTTTAATAATGTCTGCTTTCTCTCATAGAGTGCAGTAGTGCATTTATAAGGAACGTTTTCCTTTAACAGCCATTGTGTTTTTGACAGTACTCTGAATAATAGAAATTCACTTTTCCAGTGTCCCAAATGACAGGGCAAACTGTTCCATCAGTGATATATCTTCAAAATTGAATTTAGCAAATAAAAGTGTGGTGGACTTTAAATATAAATAAGACTCATCCCTTGGATCTTCTTTTAACTGCAAACCTTCAAAGAAATTATATTTTTACTCCCAGCAAATTACCTAGGAGAAAAAAAAAATGACAAGAGTAATCTATTTTTTTCACAGCTGGTCGGTTGGCCAGAGTTTCTCATCAAGGAGTACATGCTGTTTGCTCCCCAGATGGACAGGCTGGATGAGTAACAAATCCACAGAGCCTGGGACACAAGGTAGAAATTATACTGCCTGTGCTTTTAATCTTGCACAGCTCTGCTCACTGGTAATTGCAGGTGGCCCATATCCAAATGAGACTCTATTGGGACAATATCCTATATCTTGTCAGAATGAGTCCCATTAAAGCCTCCACTGCAATTAGGCCAAAAACTTGAAATAATTATGGGAAACTTATTTGTTAAAAGTTGAAGCCATATAATGGTGACAATTAGACATTTAAGCAACATCAGCTGTAACTGCAATTTTATCTGCTTCTGCTTGGTCCTTGTTTTGTCTGCCTGGCTCAGCTACAATAAGAGGTACTGAGCAAAAGGTGCATGAAGTTGTGACTATGATCATTGTCTGTGTCTCTTGTTCCGGAGCCTCTGCATAGTGCTGGAGCAGCAGTGCATGTTTGAACAGTGCCTGGCAAATTCCCTGAGGCTTGGACAAGAAATGCTGCCTGTACACTGCCACTCAGCTATTTGGGTCACATCTTGCTCAGCTTGCTTTCCCTTTAATTTAAAGAATGTTTGCTGTTGTCCTCACTCTGCCCAGGGGTACTCCTACTTTATCAATCAAAAGGCTTGGAGATTTAGGAGCTTTTATTGTGAGAGTCGTCTTAGAAAGTCTGAATTACAAAGTGACTCCATACACTAGCCTCAAACCATTTCCTTCGGGACACCAACCTTCCCCTCTCCTCCTACAGTCTAGATGTTGAAGACCTGCATTTTCCTCTTCCTGTGCTTTTGAGATGCCATACCAGAGCAGAAACATTCCAAAGGTACACTAAAATGCTAGTGGCCATATTTAAGTGATATGTGTAATTTCTAAAGAAAGCCTCAAGGCAAAATGCTTCTCTTTTACTCTGGTGTAACCCTGTCGACTCCTAAATCATTATACTTTTAAACTAAGGATGTAAACATCAGACTCCAACATCATCAGCGTAAGACTTGGAGGGCTGCTGTTGGGGATGCCATGGTAACTGGAGTGCTCTGCTTCCCTCCATCATTTTCATGGGAGCTGTGGGGCTGGAGCAGTGCAGTGGTCCATCCAGTCTAGTGGCCTTCTCCAGGGCAGTGCTGGGAGGGGTCTGATCTTTCAGCACAGCTCAGCATGCCTATTGAAAGCAGATCCACTCTTTCTCTCTCCCTCCTTTTAAATCTCGTATCTGCGAATCAGGCTGGTGTGTAAACTCGGTCCTGACTGCATGGATCAGAAGTGAGACACCTGTACATGTTTTCTCCCTGTGGTGCTTCTCACCCTCTTAAGTGATGCAGTGTCATGCCATGTCCCCCTTCCCTTGGTCCCTGGCTGTGTGCTGCTGAACAGCAGGTCTGCTGGCCGCTGGGGACAGGCTGCACATTCAGATTCAGCATACTGCTGATGGCACCACTGGGGGCTGGTGATGACATCTACGTTAAGGGTAGATGAAACCTCCTCAAAGCTCTTTGCCTCTTCTCTTCCTCTTTGGCTGGTCTGGCCCTGATGTATATGTAGGAGAGGGTGTGTGGACATGGGTAGGAAAAGGTCAGATTAGGAAAAATGTAATCAAGTCAGTTTATTTAGTTTTTAACTCTCCTACTGAATGGTGATGTTGCAATGCCTCCCTGTTTTATCTGGTGCCTGGCAATCTCCTGGTATGGATACCTACTGGGCTCATGCAATGTCCTTAAGACAGATAACTAGAACTGGCAGGAATCTGCACTGCCCTTTATTTCTCCACATAAAGAGCAAAGCTGAATTTCTGCTGTATGGCATTACTTCAGGATCCTGTGTCCACTCCTGTCCTCTTTGCTCTTTCTAGTGGTCTTGGAGAAGTGAGTGAGGTGAGGTGGATACAGCCCTTTTCCTGTGTAGATAACAGTACATGGTAGTATTCCTTGGTAACGTATCTTGACATGTATTTCAATAGACCAGTTATGAAGTATGTAAGTCCTGGGCCATAAGACTACAATCTGTCTTGGAAGGGTTTTGCTGATAGTTCCACAGCAGATGAGTGTGTGTGTGGGCTGATTTCATGTAAGCCCTGTAGACTACTTTATCTTCAGCAACCTCCTCAAACCAGTTGATCCAAGGTAATTTAGAAAAAGCATTTGTGCCCTTGCTCAACTTCATGGTCAATATTTAACTGCTTAGCTATAATAAAGATACCTTGCTAACTAGCACACACAATACACAGTCTGCTTGAGTGCAGATTTGTTGCTGTACCCTAATGGTAATTTTTCTCTTCCATAAAAAAGTAGCATAAGAAAGTAACATAAGACTGCATACAAACAACAGCATCGGTAAGCAGCACATTTATATGAATGTGGGCAGAGAGGCTAAACCTGAACAAGCTAGAGATAAAAAATACAGTGTAATTCTTGTGTAATGGAAAAAAAAGTGGAAGGTGGTGGGGGGTTTTGTTTGTTTGTTTTGTGTGTGTGTGTGTGGTTTTTTTCTTTTTTTCCTCCTCTTACTATAGAGCCAGAAATTTAGTATTTCCTGGATTCCAAGGCTGGAAGGGTCTATTTGACCTTCTGCATAACATTGTCCAGGGAGTTCCTTCAAGCAATTTTCTGTGCATCTATTTTAGATATTTTTGCTATTTGTGTATATGAAAGTGAGTTGGAGGGACAAGTCTAATACGTAGATCATTTAAATGCAGTGTCTAAGAAAAGTATGCATCTATTAACCTACCAATGCTGCCGTAGCCAGTGTTTTGATGTCTTTCACAGGACAAGGAACAAAGTCCCTTTGCATGTCGATTATTTGCATGGTTATGTTCTGGATCTACTCTGGTGGAAAAAAAAGAAAAAAGTCCCTAAACAAATGACAGTGCCTGAAATAATACACTCCCTGCACTAACCTGCACCACAGACTTAACAGCTGTATAATTAAACTTTTAGCCTGGAAAACAGTTGTTGAAGATTGACATCTTCTTGTTTGTTTTGTGGCTGCCCTGTCCTGGCTTTGGTGGCAACAAGTTAAGCACTGTTAGTCCTACAGAGTCTAAGAAGGACAAGGCCAGCTGAAGTTTTGTAATGCCAGGTGAGTCTCCTGTACTACTGCTTTATTAGAAGGAAACTGAGAGCCAAGTGTTTGGACAGTAACAATTCAAGCTCCTTTATGCTGTAAGTAGGAGATGACAAGAAGCAAAATAAGGTTTCCTGAAGGGACAGGTTTGTTGCTGACCCCAGTTAGCTCAGAGTAAAATATGTTCCAACATAGGTATTTTTACTGTCATTCTCCTGAGCAGAGGCAAAGCTCAACTGCAGCATGGAGAACTGTGTTTAATGAACACCAAGGCAGCTCAGTGTTCCCCATGGGTGTGCATGAATGGCTTTAGGAGTCTGATTTTCTGTCTGCCATTAAAAAAACCAAAAACTGAAACCCTGCATTTGGCCATATGTATGGCCATTCTCTTCTTCCAGGCCACCTTTGAGCAGCAGTTTCTTGTGGTTGTCCCAGCAGCCCTGAACGCAGGTCCATTCTCAGTGTTCCCAGTAGTCAGTGAGCTCCTAAAGAAAATGGTTCACAACAAACAGGTTTGTGTTTGTGTTCGCAACAAACACGTGTGCCTTGAACAGGACGTGACTCATGGGTATGTGACACCTACCACACAGACATCCTGATGAGCCTACAGTGTTTCAGCTTTTCCCCATTGTTCAGAACCATATGCCAGCAAGTGCCCAGACACTGATTTCTTTTTCCACTGGGTCATTTCTTTTGTCATCCTGGGCTCCAGTAATCAGGTCAGACCAGCTTGAACTTTGTGCATTTGAGAGAGAGAGAGAAAAACCATTACTGTGTTGTTTCAGTATCGAAAGTTGATGTAATTATCCCTTCTCATTTTCAGCTCATGCAGGAAGCATTCTTTTTTCTTACCCATTTAGCCAGAAAAATCACAGGCATTTTTATGGGCTTGCTGCAAAAATGTCTTAGCAGTAATCTTGAATATTCCATGACAGCAGTGTCTGTGGTGTTTCTATCTTGCTACACATGCCAAGGCAGCTGGCTGCCTCCCAAGAGAATTAGGGTTGGACATTGCCCCTTCATAATGGTGAGCAAATAAGGTTTTTAATGTTGTGCTGGTTTTGGCTGGGGTAGAGTTCATTTTCTTCATAGTAGCTAGTATGGGGCTGTGTTTTGGATTTGTGCCAGACACAGTGTTGATAACGCAGGGATGTTTTCGTTGCTGCTGAGCAGTGCTGACACAGAGTCACGGCCTTTGCTGCCCCTCACCCCACCCCACCAGCGAGGAGGCTGGGGGGGGCACAAGAAGCTGGGAGGGGACATGGCTGGGACAGCTGACCCCAACTGACCAAAGGGACATTCCAGACCATATGGCGTCATGCTCAGTATATAAAGCTGGGGAAGAAGAAGGAAGAGGGGACGTTTGGAGTGATGGCGTTTGTCTTCCCAAGTCACCATTACACATGATGGAGCCCTGCTTTCCTGGAGATGGCTGAACACCTGCCTGCCCGTGGGAAGGAGCGAATGAATTCCTGTTTTGCTTTGCTTCTGCGTGTGGCTTTTGCTTTACCTATTAAACTGTCTTTATCTCAACCCACGAGTTTTCTCACTTTTCCTCTTCTGATTTTCTCTTCCATCCCACCGGGGGGGGAGTGAGCGAGCGGCTGGGTGGTGCTTCGTTGCCAGCTGGGGTTAAACCACGACAGATGTGAACAAATTTGGGCTGAGATATGAAGCAAGGAAACAAGCCATTCATGTATTGGTTCTAGCATATTCCAAAGGTGGGAGAAAAGTAATTGCAGCTTAATTCATTGGGATATGAATACATTTGGTGGGGATAGTGAGTAGCAGAGAATTTTTACTGATGTATGGCTTCACTAGAAGCCAAATGCTGGTAAAGGCTCAAGCAAAATGTGGTGGAATCTACACCTGTATCTTGGATCCCATGGAAAAAAACATGGCCTGATCCAAAAATTCATTGTCAAACTTCTTTTGCCCTCAAGGAAGTCAGAATCTGAAGGCCAGAATTTAACAGAACATTTTTAAAAGGCTGGCCTTCTGTTTTCCGGCCAAAATGCAGCATGAGGGAATTAGGAAGCAGATGAGAAGATGAATCATGAAGTGCAACATTTGGGTAGCACCTTGGCCATGGCAAAAATGTTTTAAATCTGTGTGTGCATACACTTGGAAATATACATTGGACTTATCTCTGAGACAGGAGAGCACCAGTAATTGCAATTTATTTATGTAAATGCCATTACTTGTTGGGCAGTGGTGCATTTAATCGTAAGCAAATCTCCTTTACTCTTCTAGGCCGCTTTTGGCAAGGAAGGGATGTTGCTTTGGCTATCAAAAAGCTATAGGAAGAACCATTTCAGGACATGTTGAGATTCCTTAAACACAAAGCTTTTCTTTGCAGCTCAATTTCTCCTGAGCTAATGTTTATACTTTTATTTCAAAAGCCTAGGCTTCCTTGAAGGCTTGTTCCACCTGAGGAGAGATGTTCCTGTCTTACTTAGTGTCAGCTTTGATTCAGAAGGTAATACTGCATGGATCCAGGAAGCTGTGGCCTTTCCCACCAGTTGGTCATCTATCATTTCATTACAGTAAGGTTACCAAATTGACGTGTCCTGGCTAATTCTTCCAATGCAGCTATATAGCTATCTAGTGTCTCATCAGGCAACTGTGCATGCTGTCTCAATTGATAATAGTCTGGGATACTATTAGCAGATGGCAGAACATGACCTACCTGTGAAATCTGCCCCGCAGTGATCTTCTAACAGTGCCTGTTTTCTCAGGGAGTGTCTCGAGACATACTTTTATCCTCCTGGTCCAGCATTGCAACTGTGTTTTATTTTCCATAGAAATAAAGGAAGGTATCACACTGCTGGTATTTGGCCTTGTAGCTGCTAGTGACTAGCTAAGAAATGAAGATTTGCTGTTAGTATTAATTCTTACCATTTCTTCAAATGAGGCTATAATGAAATTTGATATATAATTTTTTAAATAGTGGCACAGGAGCTATTTTAAATTTAACAACTGCGGTATCTTTTCTTCTTACATTTTTCATTAATCTTCATGTGCTTAATTAGTTGCTGTTCCTCAGTGGGAATGTTTGACTAGAGTAGAATGAGATTAATGACATCTCTTGGGTTGCTACTGCTGAAAAGGAAAAGGACTAAGTGCTAGAAGGACATCAAGCCTGGCTAAATACAATGTTTGTTCATAGGTTAGCCCTGTGTGGCAATGTTTGTATAAGAAAAAAAAAAAAGTGCAAAGATAAAAGCACAGAGTAACATGTTTTCAAAATTTTCTGGTGTCCCATTCCACAGGAAATAGTTCTTTAATTGTGACCCTTAGTTTGCAGGACGGGTATAGGGAACATATGTGTGGACTGGAAGACTGCGCATAAAAGAGCTAATGGGACAAGTTCATCTCCTTTTTGAAAGCGCGGCATGCAGCTTACCAAATATCACCAAACCAAGATCGAAGTGTGTTAAATCCCAACCCTCGGATAGGGAAAATAGGCTACAGTTTTGAAATGAGAAGCAAAAATGAATTATGTATGAGATATCACCATATACCTGGGTAGAGTCTGAATTCTGGAAAAAACCCATTGCTGGCAGTGAGATTGTGAGATTGCCCACATCTGCAGTGGGATTTGGTCTAGGTCCTATGTTTCCTTACTTTTGCCTGAGTACAGTATTTAAAATCTTTAATTTGCTTGTTCAGAAGACTGCGTCCATGGCTTGCTTCACATTTAGGCAGAGTATGTTGGTTATCACGGTGTAGTATAAGGGCTTACAGTGAATATGAGCTTATGTGAGACCAGCTACAATCTCCCTGTTCATTGTTTGGAAGGAAGAAATGGCATTTATCTTTTCCCCAGCATACAGCATTAGTGGTCACTATAACCGAGCTCCTTCCATGCTGTGATAACAGTATAACAGATACTATCATCTGTATGTCTTCAGAAGAATAGGAAATAATGAGCCAGATTCACTTCTATTCTGGTTCCATTGAAGTTTGAGAAATTATATCAGCAGGAAGTTTGGACTCATGCATGGTAATTGAGCTCTTTTCAGTTCAGTGCTTTGTATTACTTTAATTTTAAAATTATAGCCATAAATTGTGCCTAGCAATGCTATATCAAGACCTGCATCTACTGCCAAGCCCAGCCTCTCGGGCTCAGTTCTTGCGGCAGCAGACTGCTGCTTGTAAGGTACCCTTGGACTTGTTTTTGAAAAACCTGTTATTACAATGACACCATTTGCAACTAGCGTGGTTACCTGCTAACTCTGATGTGTACCACATTTCAGCGCCTGACAAGACCTGTACCTCTTAATTTAAGAGTAACGTGGCAGGAGAATGGGAAGCATATGTCTGTCTAAGGAGACCCAGGCCTTGTCACAGCGTGAAGACTACATGTCCTCAGGCAGGTATTTTCAAGTGAGATTCATTGCCCCAAGGGACCTGGTAAACAGATGCTATGAGGCTTTGATTTGGATTGGTTTCTCCAGAGATGGCTGCCAACCTGGGCTGATCTGTCTATCTTACTCTATTTCCCTTTTCTCATATGCAAGAAAAACAGCTGGGAAGGAAAAAGGGGAGGTGGCATTGCTAGAGGCTCAAAGGTACCAAGCAGCTGGCTGTGAGACATTGGCGGTAACAGGGAAAAAGTGACTTGCTGAATGTGATATGAACTTCAGTGGCTATTCTTCAACCCAATGCTTATGAAATACTCCACAGTTCCTAGACTAAAAGGCCTCATTTTTTTGCGTGGAAGTGTCTGTTTATTTAATTTATCTGACTTTAATTTTACCTAATTTTATCTAATCATTCTTATGTTATCGTATTCTCTGTTTGTAAGTGATCTATTTTCTACTAGATTGCTCAGTATTTTTACTGTATGTACATTTACAGTAATGAACCTGAAAGCTGAAACAGATGATAACACAGTAATTGTTTTTTAGGTCTGTAATAATTCATGAGTATTGCCTACAAAGCAGGTTTTGGATGGTCTTCAGGGGTAAACACATTAAAGCCAGGTACTTGTAAGCTCTTTTACAATCTATTAGCATAATAACATCCTGCAAAATAAGCATCTTCATGATCTAAGAACATCTGATGTTGGTCCATTAACTGCCTTCATCTTCAGTTCAAACTGCCAATGGTCTCCATATCTGGGCATCATTTAGTATTATAGCTGAGGAATCTCCTGCTGTTTTATGGAAGTGACCAAGTTCAAATAACATACTAGGGTTTTAGATTCTTTTCCTTTAAAAATAGATTATGCCCCATGTGAATGGGAAACACTTTGACAAATGTTGCTGTATGCCAAACCCTACTAAAATTACATCTTGAAACCCTTTATTTTGTCGTTAGCAATTGTTATTTCCTCTTGTACCAGGTAATTAAGTAGCACATGAGAAAAATATAATTTTTCCTTCATTTATTTATTGAAGTATCAAGGGTTACATTTGACAATGGAATTATGATACACATCTGTGTCTGTTCAAATTAGGAAGATTTTAATGTTACTTCAAGAATTAGAAAAGCAATTGCTTAACTAAACTGAGGGAATTCCTACAAATGAGTGCATTATGTTTATACAAGATGTGTTTAATCTATGAATTGTTGTATAATTAGTTACATTATGCAAACGAAAATTAGATATCCTTGTTTCCAACTCTTTGTTGTTATACTGTTGTCAAACTACAAAGAGCTCTGACTAACTGGTCTTCATTGAACATCGTAATAGTTCTTTTGTAGGTAATGTCCAGCTCTGACAATGTGCAAAATTACTGTCTTGAGAGATACTGAAAGTTTTTAAAAGGTGCCTGTGTTTAAAAGTCCAAACAAAGTATTCATTTAAAATAGAGAGCTATTAAGACTTCACTTTCCTATTCTGTAGTTTTAAGTAGTGACACATAAACCATGTTATGGATAATGTGGAGGGAGCAGTCTGAAAGTTCCTATTGGCTTTTTTTTTTTTTTCTTGCTACAATCTTAACCTCATTGGCTTACTATATGGAAATATAATCATTACCTTATGAAGAGATACCAGTTTCCCATACGGCCCGCTTCTCTGTATCTGGCAATTGGTATTCATAGAATCATAGAATGGTTTGGGTTGGAAGGGACCTTAAAGATCATCTACTTCCAACCCCCCTGCCATGGGTGGGGACACCTTCCACTAGACCAGGTTGCTCAAAGCCCCATCCAACCTGGCCTTGAATATTTCCAGGGATGGGGCATCCACAACTTCACTGGGCAACCTGTTCCAGTGCCTCACCACCCTCATAGTGAAGAAATTCTTCCTTATATCTAATCTAGATCTACCCTCTTTCAGTTTAAAGCCATTACCCCTTGTCCTATCACTACATGCCCTTGTAAAGAGTCCCTCTCCAGCTTTCAAGGATGTCATCACATGTTTGTTTAGAAAAGTGAAGCGGAGGTTTCAGGAGGTCTTGCTGTCTTCAGTGGTGGTCTGTCCCTACATTTGCCAGTCAGTCATGCTAAATGAGAAGACCACCACACTTGATGAAACCTTCTATTGTATTTCATCTGCATGCCAGAACTACAGTTCAGAAAAAGCTAAGGCAAAAATACATGTTTCCAAAGCTGTAAGTTGTGAAATACTTGGATATCAACCATCAAAATAAATTCAGTCAAAACCATTGAGAAGTCAACATTTCCACACAGTGCTTGCTTAGCCCATGGGAGCTTCCTGGGTTTTAGATCGGCTGCTGCAATTGGGTTCTAGTCCAGGATTTTGACAATGAAAACAAAAATTGTGTACGAATGTGGATCCACATTTTGGCTTTTTAAACTCTCTTCCATCTTAAAGACAGCAGGCAGATGTTTGGAGCTTTTTTTTGTTTTTTTGACACCTGTGTGCACTTTTGGGAAAAATGTTCAATCTCAGCTTTAAAGAGAGAAAACCTGTCCTGAGAATTAGCGATGAGAGAGTCCGGGAAATCTGACTGCTGGGCAGAGAGCTGACCTGTTGAAGATGGCTGCTCACAAGCGGCTGATGCTTTTCAAGTATGTTGACATCAGTGAATGTCTGGGTTCTTGGCAACGCAGACTCTTTGCCTTTAAGTAAATGTATTTGAGAATAGATTAGTTTGCAAGCACTTGAATTGATTTAATGTGTGTTTACTCTTCAGATATTCACTGTGGCTGTTTACCTCTGCAAGATAAATATTTAAAATTGCATTTGAACCTCACATTAACATTTATGTTCATGTCATTATAGTTTCCTTTTGTGAATGAGATTTACCTATCAGTCTTAAAGCTGTAATAAGAATGAGTCTATTTTTGTAACTTTCAGCTTCTCATGATAATCTGCCATAGGGCTGAATTAATTTTGTGGCATGTTTACTGCTCATTCATCATCAGAGTCACAGCAATGAAGCAGTCATCAGGATAAAAAAGCACTGGTATTTTGTGAACAGTACCAGGCTGTCAGGTCTTGCAATAGAAATCCACATATAACACAGTGCAGCCACCTATTCCTGGGCAGTGAACACGTATCACGGGAACTGAACTAAGGGTCTGCAGGGCCAAAAGTATGACAGCTGAACAAGAAACTGGATACAGGCATTTATTTCATTCTGAAGCTTGTCACTAGAAGGGAAAGGGCTCGCCTCATGGCCGTAGTTTTCAGACGCCAACAACTCATTTGCTCTTTGTTTCCCCCGTGGCTGCCCAAGTAGTGACTTTGTCGTGGCTGTTACATGTGCCAGGTTTGTGTCGGTGACTTAGGAGTGAGGGTTCTTCTTCCACCATCTCTCTGCTTGCTGATGTACAAAAAATATGCCCAGTAACTAGAGTAGTAGTACAGGTTATCTTTCCAAGAAGGGATTATCCTCCAGTCACTGTTTTTTCATCTTTGAATTATGTTCAGAAGTGCATCTGACAGTAGCTGTGTCACTGCAGGGTCTAGTTTCTTCTGGGTTCTCTCTTACTGAAGAAATTGGAAATCCCCATGTGTCCAAACTAGATTTTCCTTTCCCCATTCTCTAAGAACTGATCTAAATTCATATTTGGTTGGACTTCAGAGTTTATGGCGAAACGCTTAGGTATAAATCTGAGTTCCTGTATTTCATTGAGAGTTTTGGCAAATGTTTCAGAGCTTTTCTACTGCCTAGTCAGTTTATAGCATTATTGTGAAAATTTTATATGACCAAAAATTTTGCAATTCACATAGTGTTAAATTATATCCAGTGGAAGAAGCACGGTTATGTAACATCATGTGTTTTATTATGTGTATTGGAGCAGCATGCTTACATAAATATTATGTCAAAAGTCAAATACCAAGGTATGCAGTTGAGGCCCTTCTGGTTTTGTAAAGGATAAAGGCTTTCATCTTTCTTCCTAATTTGCCATTCAACAATTGAAAATTATTTAATGGATAACTGCAAATACATTTTTTTCTAAGACTTAATCTAATTATGCAGCTGAAAAAATCTGAGCAGATAAGGAAGCAGATTCAAATGAAGTTATAAGAAAATTAATGCCATGAATATCATATTTTTAAACCATTTCTTGCACACTGAATAATTTAGTACTTGAATGTTTTAATTATTTTTGTGCAGAGAGAAATGTGTATTCAATAAATCTGGAAATTATTTCCCAATACTTTACTTAGATTCTTTTGTTTTGTTTTTAGATCCACAGAGATCTCTAACATATCAGTTATATAGGAAAGAAACATCTGCTCTATGACGGAAATGTTACAGAAAACAAAAAGAACTGTGTCCAGCCTGCACAGGACTGTACCAAGGGAGGATTATTACTCCCTAGTGAAGAGTCATTTTGGGTAAATAGATCTGAACTACATGGCATTGAAATAAGATAGATCTTATGGGATCTATCAAATTATTTGTTGTTCACTGTTTAGGAGGTTAAAGAAGAAACACTTATTTTTGTTGTTGTGGAATTCATAGAAATAGAGATGTTAAGACACGCTGGGCTGTTCAGTTTACCCTCCCACTCCATACATGATAGCAGCCAGCAGTATGAATCTTTGTATTGGGTTCAGCTTGACTCTAGCTAGAGCATATTAAATGGTGGTCAGTGCCGTGGTGTGGCTAGAAATCAGTGCAGGATGCGATCAACTTTCTTAATTTGAGTTTATATGCCTTGATGCACAAACTAAATCACATGCTATGTTTTCTACAGCACAGAGCACATCTCTGGTAGCTTGTAAAGGATAGCTAACAGTGATTGCAGAGATTTCTGTGGAAAGTACTTTTCATATTGAACTTTATATCATTTGTGTGATACAATCTAAATATGCTATTGTGCCTCTCTTTTTACAGATCAAACACTGTATCTTGAGTAAGGACAGATAATTGTTGCTCTTTCTTGAGAGACAGATGGAGATAGTTTAAGGCTGGACTTTTGGTATCAGAGAGATCACTCACATAACCAAGTTTTATCTTTTATCACTCTCTTTCTGAAAGGCTATGGAAGCTAGACATCTTCATCAAGAAGCTGATTGCCACCCAGATCTTTTAGGTGCGAGATAAGACCTCATTTGCTGTATGCTTCTTATTTCATAAAAGGAATAAGATAATATATTCAGAACAATAGCTGAAGATACATTTAGAAGACTAGATACTGCTTGGACTGAGTAATATGAGCTTGTTTGATCTTTGTCTTGGAGTGTGCAATGAAGCATTTGGGTGTGTCTGCCTTTTCCAGCACTGATTGCAGGCCAGAACTGTCATTCTTCGCTGTCCTGCTGCTTGTATGAGAAGGAACCTGTCAGTGTAGTTATAGTTGGTAGAGTCAGGCCGTGTGGCCGTCAGAAGTATAGGAATGGTCCTGCTAGTGTGCAGATGTCTCGGGTGACCGTTTCCCTCCATTGATATTAGTGAGAAAGAAGTCTGGAGTTGGTCCATTAAATCTGTGCACATAAATCTTAACTGACATAAAGACATTATTCTGGAAAGCATCTGCAGCCAGGCAGCAATTAAGTCCAGGATGGGAGCAATGACATGATTAAAGTTAAGCACATGCTTATGATATTACTGTGAACAAAGCTGGAGCTGAATGCTACTACATCACTTCCCTGGGTTTGAGCTAGAGTAAATAAACAGTAGATGAATTGTCAGACACACATCCACTTCTGGGTTTTAAGTGGATCATTAAATCCTACTTGTCCATGCTGTACTGCTTTATAGATACAATTGTACTGGTAGGATGGTAAGGAAGGAAAAAACAAAGCTCTGAAGAGGGTTGTTACCTCCTGTAACTAATTTGCCTGCCAGCTCAGGATGATATTTTGGTGTTGAATGTTTGATATTTTGGTGATATTTGGAAGCTGATGGCCAAAGTTTTGCAGCCACAGAACTAGCCCAGAGCAGTCTTGTCTTCCATAGGTAAGTAGTAAGCCTAGTCAGATCAAAATCAATTGCAGTGGGTAGAAGTGCAGCAAATATTACTATATCCATAGCATTTGCACAGTAATGGATGTTGTGGTTCACAAATTCTGAATTACTTTAGGTCCTCAGTTTCTTGCAAAACTAAGGAAAAGTCAGTAAGAAACACCAATCTCTTGCAATGAATAAGCACTGGATTTCAATTCTCTACTGAGAATATTTGTTAAAGCTTTCTGTAAGCCAAGTAGTTTGTAAAACCATTTTTTATTTTTCCCCCTAGATGTATAATGTTTTGGCTATCTCCAAAAAATGTTCAGAAGAGGTTACTGTGTCTGGACTAAACTGTATTTATATTCTTTTCTCAACTGTCTTGCAGTCTAAAAGTTAATTTTAGAATAATACTGTAATATTCATGGGGTTGGTGTAGGAGCTTTGAATAATACAAACTATGTACACTCTAGTTACAGAAGTATGGAAACTTCATGCAGAATATAAAAGTAACTTTGAATATTGATTTCAACAACAAAGACCTGTAATGTAATAATATGGTGGATCATTGTGAAAATTAATATAAAATCTAGCCCAATTATTCAGATATACAGCAGTAAAGGATCTGGTTATAGGGCTAAGACAAAAAATGGTAAAATTTGTCTTAGAGTGTACCAATATAACATTAAAGAAGATATCTGTGGCAAATAGAGAAAGGCACTGACAAGTAAAATATTTCCATGGCAGTGTATATTTGAAAAGAATGCCAAATTAGATTGTGTTCTGACTCCACCGGTAATACATTTTATACTTTCTAGACCTTTGATTCCCAGCTGATATACCATGTTCAGTGAGATGCTCTCAGTAGTGACCTTTCAGCAAATACAATTCCACTATTATTCACATTTTATGCAATACAAACATGCATTTATTGCTATTAATTCCTAAAACAGTGTATAGAGAATATAAAAAAGATGAACTATATTCTGGGTAAGATGAGAGAAATCACATAGATAAGGTTGGGAGACATTATTGCTTTATATCACAAGATTTATTGTACAGTTCTCCACACAGTGTATGTTAAACAAAATTAGTATTAGTGAATCAGTGGTAGCAGACAAATGTGGCATAATTATGAACTGCAAATGGTAGCAGAGTCCTTTGTTACTTATGCATTTAAGTCATTAATAATAAAAGTCATACGCTGAGATGTGGGTGCTGAAAGTACTTTAGGAAATTATAGTACATAATTAAATCTTTTCTCCTTTTGGGTATTTTTTTCCTGCCTGTTTTGAATGTTTTATTAGTTTTAGCTCTTTACAGACACTAAATATTAGTAGTGCTTTGATCCTTAGCCAACTCTCATTGAGTACTGTGGTCTAGATACTCCGCTGGTGAAAACTGGTACAACTTCATGGATTTTCAACATCTTTCCTGTCCTACAGGACTGTGGTGCTTTGCACCCACTGAGAATCTGCCGGAGTATAAGGCTTGCCATTGAACTGGAGCTGGAGAAAAGATTGAACTTTGTGGGTTTTGTCATTTTTATGAAGTCTATGGTAGAACTGGTAGTCTGTATGGGAAATGCTAACCCTCTGGGGAAGGCACCACAGGGCAAAGGTTTGTCATTTTGCATTTTCATTCCTAAGCTGGAGCTAGCAGGAAGTAGCCTGGAGGGCTGCCTGGGGGAAGGTGTCCCTTGATGTGAGGCAGCGTGACAGACTGGGGTTCCTCAGGCATACTCTGCTTTCTGTCCTGGCTGTAATTTTCTGTTGGATTGCGCCCTTATAGGGCAGGTAACAGCCTTCCATACTGGCACAGGCACCTCTGCTTCTCTCAGCCAGGTGACCATCCAAAGCAAGAGGGGTTTTGAACTCTCATTTAACTGTAGAGTGGGGAAGGGGCTCTCAGCTGTGTGGAAGACAGCATGCAGCGGAGAGAAGACTGAGTGAATGGCAGCATGTGTAAATACAGTGATTGCCAGCTATGAAAGGGGATGACTTCTCATGAGAGCAATGCTGCAGTGCCACTCTGTGCATTATTCAGGAGGTAGAACTGGTAACCAAATGCCCTATTACTGTATATGACAGTTGAACATAGAGGTAAAAAGGGAGTGAGTTGAATATAGAAAACACGTTGTGCTAAACGGTATCAAAACATATTACAAGGGCCAAAAGTACTTGGATGAGGTACAGATTGCATAAAATAATGACAACTGTTAGATGCATTTGGTGCTGAGTTGATGTGCAGCACTGCAGGGTAGTTACTGCCGGGCCAGTTCAGCATAAGCAACGTGTGAAGTGGGGGAAATTGCTGACCTGCTTGAATAAATGTTCTCTTCAGTGTTCACTGGAGGTTCAGAATGACTTCTGTCTAAAGGGCAATGTCCTTATCTTAGTGAAGCCAGTGGCAAAACTCCCATTTTCCCTGATGTCTCTCTTGATGACAGTCAGAGAAATGAACTTCAGGCATCAGATCTCTGCTGGAGCCACGAGTTAATTTCTGCTATTGTGCTGAAGATCATCTGGCACTGATATTTTCTTCCTCCACCTGACATGTCCTTAGAGTCTACAGCTTGTTAGAGAGAAGCTGCTTGAGGTGCTGTGCAAAGCCAGTTTTGGGCTGGTGATGCTGAGCATTAAGAACACAAGATGTCTTGATTTTTGGCTGAGTATTCCTAGCACATCCATTCCGTCCTGCTCATGCCCAGTTGCACAACTGAAATGTGGCCTTAGGAGGAACGCAGTGAGGGACAGTTACTGTGTGAGAAAAGCAGTAACACTAAGACCCACATGGTTTAAATATATTTAAATTTTCAAATGAAGAAATGTGCACCGTAATGATTTAAGACTCAGTTTCATGTAGCTCTTCGCCGTGGTTCCATGGACTTTTCAGTCTGAACAGCTTTGTCTGGTATGCAAAGCAGTTGTCTTTGCTCAAAGCAGATCTCAGAAGAAAGGTTTATTTTGTACCAATTTAACATTTCCTTAGTGATTACTTGACACAATTTTATTAACTTACATTGACTGGGTTTTAAATGCAAATTGAACACCTTAGCAAAATTACCAAACAACCAAATTACAGCAGAATTAGGTCAGATAAATGAGAACAGCAAATTGATGGGAAGATCATCACCTGCAAAATCATAAATTAACAGGGCATCAAAAGCCAACTTGATTATTCTATAACAATCAGATAGCAACAGTTTATCATTTGGGTAAAATCATTAGCTCATTCCAAAGTGCTTCTGTATATTCTCCAATACAGTAAGTAAGTGTATTGCTAGCGCAAGTAGTTGAGGACAGCACGTGAATCTGTCAGGATACAAGAATGTGATAGAAAGTTAATCTGTGCACAAAGAGATTATCTGCTGAGTACTTCCTTGCTGCCAGTTTTAAAACAGGTTAATTTTCCATGAACTCCCAACCAGAACAGTGTCCAGAATCTTCAAATTGTTAAGCTGACCTTGGAAACTGGTACAAAAGCCTACATGTCTAGACCTTGATCCTGCTTTCTATTTTAATTTGGATTATTGTCCATGTATAGAGGTCACTTGAAAGTACAGGTCTCTTATGGCCACGAGGATTGGAACTAATATATCCCATCACAAGGCATAATTAGACATGAAAGGCTAATTTAACTATGTGGAGGTTAATCTAGGTTAACCATTGTGGTGTTAGGGGAATACTCAGTATAATGGGGGGATACTTATGTCAAATAACATTTTTCAGATAACCTTAACACTGAAAAGTAATAATAAAGTATAACTCGTAGGTAGTTTTAAGGAAGAACACTGTAACTGTACTGTAAAACATATACCGCGTGATGTGGTCCCTCTGCAGAGAGATAAAGCAATACAGGTATTAACTAGAGGCTGTAGACAAAAACTGTGGTAGTGGTGCTCTTGCTGTAACAATTTCCATATGTAAATAAGATATTGGATATGTGCAAAAAGACCTAAATCTGCACTGAAGAAAAAACCTCTTACCTTTGAGACAGAGATAACAGAGCAGAGAGCTTTGAAGTAGCATTAAAAAAATAAATTAATTAAAAAAAAATCCGAAAGCCCCAGCATAGATGGAAGTTCTTTTTTACTGCTTGGCATGTCCACCTGATGGGACTGCATAGGCTGAGGATTAGCATAGTCATGTCCTGTTACAATAATTGGACATACTGTGTATGTGTGTGTATATATATATATATGAAAATATCTGTATAAGCAAATTTTTCCACACGTTGCTAGAAGGACAGATCTTTAGAACTCCGGAATTACTCTGGAAAGCCAAAGTGTCCAAGAGTTTTGAAGGGACTTGGTCTGAGAACTTGTTGATGCCCGATACCTGAATCACCAGACTGAAAAAAAATAAGTCCTCTCATTAAACTTTGGAGTTCTGAAAACTGGGGCAATACTGATCTATTTTCAGACATAACAGGAGATATAGTGAGGACTGCTATAATGAAGCCTAATGGTGAGATTAATATTTTGCTACATTTTACTTCATTTTAAAATACAGTGTAATAAAAGCTGCTCCCTGTGAAAGAAGAATGCAAATGGGTTTGGAGTGCATTAGCGCACTGCTTTGCATATTAGGGGACTATATTATTTATACAGATTGAATTCACCCAAAGATTTTTTTTGAATGTACATAGGGCTTGAACTACTGCACAGCCCAATCAAATTGAAACCTAGAAGGGCAGTAACCTTGGAAGATTACATTACCCTTCACTAAATCTGAAAGACTAAGACAAAGAAGCTCTTCCAAAGATATGCCGGTCATAGGGATAAAGTGCTTAAGCAAGGCATCCAATGTGCAAGTTTATGAGATTAGCAGGTCTTTATCTTTATATGAAATTATTTCATAAAAGGAACCCCAGTCCAGGGTGAGCGTTGGGAGTGCAGTGTGCCAGCCTGAGGGCGGGATCGTCATTAGCTGTGGTCCTTATCTGTGCTCTGCCGGTGCTGGCCAAGTCCTGAAGTCAGCCTGCCCCTTGGAATTTAAAGCTTCCATTTTAATTATGTTTAATCTTTTGCTACTGTAGATCCAGCTGTGTAAATTATTTAAAAAGCAGAAAGCTTTTCCTCAGTAATTAATGACAGGTTTGTTAGCTACTGTAACAGCCCGAGGCTTCACTTCCCTTGCATAGTTCTGTAACAGTCTCATGATTACCTAATATAACAACCAGCCTCTACGGCTTTATAAAATTATAATTGATGGTTTGTACCAGCACCACTTGAAGGGGTGATACAGCAGTAGAGTTGGATGTATCTACTGTCACTGAGAAAATAGCCTGGGGAGGAGAGAGCAGCAGCCTGTCGACAGTTTTCAACTACTCAGGAAATACTGTGAGTTGCTACAATCATTGAGGCTAACCAGTTTTATGTCCGGCATTAGTCAGTGTTTCACCAGACCTGAGAGATCATAGAGATATTTTGAGTAGGCAGAACACCCAGGTGGTAGTGGTAATAATAAAAAGTCTTCTATAAAAGCCTTTCACCTTCTTTCTTCCATTGTCTGCTGGGTAAGGGAATACACTTCTTCCATTAAGTGTCCTGTGGATGTTCCTGTGGAGTACTCATCTTCCTCCTATATCATTATAATACCGGAGGCCAGATTCTTAACTGGAACCTTCTCCTCCATCAGGTGTTAGAGAGTCACTCTTGCAGGGTCTCATTGAGCGATCTCAGGTTTTTCAGATGATAAACACAGTTCATCTGTCAAAGCTCAGCAGTGAAAGCAGTACTACAGTAGCCCATGTATCTTTGAATATCGTACCAGGTATTTGATATTTTTACACTTTGGTCTTAGTTAGCTTTTTGATTGCGACTGACCTGGAGCCTGTTTCCTAGAGCTCAAAGCCTCTGCTCTCCATGCTCACTGGCCATACTAAAGTGATGTCCAGAGTTCCATGAGCCTGAGCTCTCCACCCGTTTTAGATAGGCATAAATGATAATGAATTATTGCATATGAATTTCTTACTTTGCAGAGTATGTAGAAAAAAATATGACTCACAGCAAAGTTCTTTTGTGCTTGTGTGCAGGGATATCATGATAGAGATAGCAGAAGGGCACTTTGTGGTTATGTACCCTTGAGTTTCTTTGCAACCATTTGCATTGCAGGGCTAAAGACTAAGATTGCCTCAGTGCTTTCTGGGAACCCTAAGGCAGGGTAGGAGCTGTCATCCATAGAGATCAGAGATGGAGTAGCAAGAAAGGGAAGGAAAAGGGATGGGGCTAGCATCTACAGAAGTTAATATAAAAAAACCCCAGCCTGATGTGACATGAGTGAATGGTGGGGTTTTTTTTGCTGTGGTGTTGCTCCTCCGCCCATGTTGCACAGGAAGCTTTGGGAGGAAGGTGGGGAGGGCTTTGCCAAGATATTACACTGTGTGGTGACAGAATTACACAGTTTCTGTTGGTCTTCAGAGGCCCTTGGTGAGGACTTTTTTCTTCTTT
The DNA here is from genome assembly GCF_034638445.1 of Ciconia boyciana. Taxonomy (NCBI): domain Eukaryota; kingdom Metazoa; phylum Chordata; class Aves; order Ciconiiformes; family Ciconiidae; genus Ciconia; species Ciconia boyciana. The sequence continues at coordinate 18,690,956 of NC_132944.1, read as the reverse complement.
TTTCTTTCAAAGGAAAAAGTCTGCCAAGACATCTCCTATAAATAGATCTTTTAGGCCTAAAAATTCATTTTTTTAAATCTTCTCACTAGCAGTAAAGAGATATCTGATCTTACATATGTTTGTAAGTGTTTCATAAATGTGGAAAACGTGCATAAACAAGAGAAAGTTAAAAGGGAAAACTAGTGTCAATACTGTGATTCTGTAGTGTGCAGTGAACATGTTTTAAGTGTCTATCCCCATGTAGTTGTAAAATTAGGCTTTAAGGGTCTGGCCTCAGAGATCATCAAAGCTGTCATGTGATTTTCCACTGTATGTGAAGATCTGATGTATCTGCTCTGCATTGAAAAGACACAGGAGAGTTAAAAATGTGTGGAATCCATAATATGCTGTGATCTGCTGATAACAATGACAGAAGTTACTGTTTTGGCAGGCCTGCTTTGTGACTCACGAGGCACCAAGGAAGTGGTATATCTGCATATGATTTCTTCATGGCATTAAGTGAATTAGAGAGAAGATTTGAAAAGGTGAAAATCCTGAGCCTTGGGAGCCTTTGCCATCTGCATTTTCTTCCTACCCGTGATGCGTGCTGGGATGCAGGTACATAGGCACAGCCAGCGGCTTGACCTTCCTTTGCTTGTGGGTCTGGAAATGAATGTGCATGACTCAGCGTCTGTGCGAGAGAATGAATCCTGCTCGCACGGTTTCAGCTGTAAGTTATGCTTTTAAAAACTTGATGGCCCTTAAAGAGCAACTCCTTTCACATTTAAATTTTGCCACCCCATGTGTCTTACTTTCAGGATGATTCAGGCTGCTTCAGGAATAAATGAGGGGTGCGTGAGAACAAGCCATAAGAATTATGTTATCCTGATCTTTTGCTCCTGACAACCTTGCTGATGTGCAGTGAAATATAAAGGGTTTAGAGCATGATTCACTATTAAACATTAAAGAGAAAAAGTTCAGCTATTCATAAATTAATGTTAAATCTGTTTTCTGGAGCCAGTGTAAGGCTGGTGATAGCTCACTTGCCTGTACTTATTAAAGAGCAATGCTCTCTAAAGAATCACATCCCATCGTTTCTGGTGACAGCTATTAAGAAAAATATTTAAAATACCTCTTAAAATTCTATATGTAATTCTTGGTGAAGTGACATTGCATTCTTTTCGTTCAGTCTTCACCCTGTGCTAGAACTGGAGTTCGTGACACACTAATTAACTCTGATTTAGCACAACCATTATTTTTGGAGTTAATGGTTAGTGAACATTGTTTAATATTATTACATAACCATTAATACGACTAAGGTAAAAAATGAGTTAAGTAAAATGGGAGGAAAGTTAACATGGCAGTTTGGAAATACAAATAGGATTTTGAGATTCCCAGCATTAAGTCAAATAAAACATCTGCGCCATCCATCTTCAGAAAACAAGGCATGAGGATGGACAATTCCTGACTTATTAAAAGATTCTGTTTAGGGTGAAATTCATTCCTTTGTAGAAGGACAGGTCCAGATCCATGCATGATGCTAGCCTCATATTGCCCTAGTCCTAGGTATTACATAGTACGTAAAAGCGAATTTTTTCCCCAAAGAGTTTGAGCCCTGAAGTCAAAGCTTTCAGTGAAGGGAGGATCTGCCCTGCCTCCCCTGAGTGGGTCTGATGGGGACTCTTCTGTCTTGGGACAGTGTAAACAATGCTGAGCATCGGATGAACAGTTTCTCCAGCCTTCAGATTGCTATGGAAACATGCTACCAACTCATGCCATGGCTCCTGGGCGAAACAAAAGCCTGTTTAAAGTAATTACTTTTTTCTTTTTTTCTTTTTTTCTTTTTTTCTTTTTTTCTTTTTTTCTTTTTTCTTTTTTTCTTTTTTCTTTTTTTCTTTTTTCTTTTTTTTTTCTTTTTTCTTTTTTCTTTTCCCTTTTTTTTTCTTTTTCTTTTTTTTTTCTTTTTCTTTTTCTTTTTTTTTCTTTTTTTCTTTTTCTTTTTTCTTTCTTCTTTTTTATCTTTTTCTTTTTCCTTTTTCTTTTTTCTTTTTATTTTTTCTTTTTTTCTTTTTTCTTTTTTCTTTTTTCTTTTTTCTTTTTTTCTTTTTTCTTTTTTTTCTTTTTTTCTTTTTTCTTTTTTCTTTTTGCTTTTTGCTTTTTGCTTTGCCTTTTCTTCTTTTCCTTTTCCTTTTCCTTTTCCTTTTCCTTTTCCTTTTCCTTTTCCTTTTCCTTTTCCTTTTCCTTTTCCTTTTCCTTTTTCTTTTTCTTTTTCCTGCTGTGTCAGCCCTGCACTCCTGAGAGCTGCTGTGGCAGTGCACTATCACTGCACCTTCTGCCTGCCCACCTCCTGGGACTGGAGGAAGGAGAGGCAGAGGGTGACATATGCTGGCTAGGAGATGGTCTATGCACGCTGGATCACTATGGGCAGAACCGCCTATGGAGCGCAGAAGAAAGGTCCTTACAGAGGGCCAAGAGACTGGTGCTGGGCAGTGAGGGAGTAGAGAAAATACTAAGAACAAAACTGGCACATAAAAATCGAGTCAAGATCCCCAAAATTATGTTTCTCATTTTGCTTTATATGCAGTGAATTGTCTGAGACCTGATACCAAGACAAGGAAAGTTGTCCCTCTCCTATTTCCCTCATGTACACAAGCCGCAACTTAAAGAGCCAAAAAAGCAGCCAGCCTGGGGCATTAAACCAAACACCCCCTGCCTCTCACAGATCAGCACAGCAAAGTAGGACAGCATGGAATAAAGGTGGCATTCCCACCAGAAAGATCCAATAATGCTTTGGGGAAAAAGATTTAAAATGTTCTTTTAATAATAAGTCTTGTTGATTGGTATTTTTCTCGATTTAGGAGGGATATTTTGCCTGCAGGGAAGCTCTTTGCTTGTCTGAGTTCATCTAAGAAGATTAAGCTCCAAAAGTTCATGACTAAAAAGCTCATCTGCTTTCATCTTTATTCCTCACCTTGAACATGTAATCTGATGAGTGATTTCTATATAAATATATAGGTGGGTTTTGACTTTGGCTGAACTAAGCTCAAGACTTATCTCCAGCTAGCAGGAGGTGAGAACACTGCTGAGATGGTATGTTTGTCAGCAGGAGTTACAAACTGTTTGTGTGCCAGCACATGGACGTTCTGTAGGGTTTGTCTCCGTAGTCTATGCAAAGGGAGAGAACTCTGCTAGCATAACAGGACCCACTGCAGGGAAATCTTTGACGGATACACCATCAGTTTAGTTCAAGAACATGGCAAAGGGATTTCTGATAGCCATTGAGTTACATACATGGTGTCAGTTCCCTGGCCCACAGTTCATGCGTCATCTTGGCGTAGAACGGGGCATAAGCTGTCATTCGAGAGGAGACGCCTGCATTTGATGGTTTGACAGTGCACGTCGGGGAGAGTGCATGTGCCTCTGGAAGAGGCTGCATGATTGTCCTTGTAGCTTGTCAGTTCAATTGTGTCCCCCAGTGCATCACCCCTGAAACAAAACGGAAGCAGGCCGTGGGGGTTAGTCCAGGGCTGGCCGTCTACCTCTGCCAGGGCAAGCCGCTTTACTTTCCCTGCGGAATCCAGTTATTCTTGTCACCGCGTACTCTGTTGTTACCTTTGCCTGTACCTGCCTTTTGATGACTAGCAAAAACTAGAAAAGGGGAGGAGGAGAGAGGAAGGAGTTCACTTCTAAAATTTTACCATACTGCCATGCTGGTTCTTCAATATGCAGTGGTACAAACCTGAAAACCTGGGAGGCAAGTTTAATTGCATTTAAAAAGGTACCTAGCGTCAATTCCTAAAAGGCTCTATTATCTAAGAGGAATATGTTTTCCAGCAGTGGTCTCATTTTCTGTGTAAATATTCAAACAGGTTTGTTACAAAAAATTATCTCTAAAAATACTGGTAAAATTTTGATTACCATGAAGCTTTACAAGGGATTTTGAGTTAACCACCCAAACTAATTAAGTGAAATTATCCTAATTTGTTTATTATGTTAATGATCTGAATTAATTTATAGTCATTTAGCATGTATTACTAAAGATTTATTATGTTTCCCACCAAATGACTTAAGAGCTATAAATCCCATGGTTAAATGTAATTAGCAGAGACATATTTATCGAAAAGGATAATTACATCTGATAAAAGTTCTTCAGTTAGGCTTAATTAAAACAGATTATTCCCCCATAAATGAAAAGTAAATATGGTAATTACTGGATAGATATTCATTGCAAAAATTAATATCTCAGCATTTTAATTTTCTAAAGGGGTGGGAAACTCAACTGATTGCTTCTCAATAAATAATGATTAATAATCCCTAGGAAACAGATATTTTTATAGGAGTAAACATTTTGCTAGCTAATGACTAAAGAGTAGACACTAGTCAGAAAAATCAACCATTAACTCATTTTTTTTGAGTGGACTGTTGCTGCTTTGAAGTAATGAAGAGCATGCTAGGAAAATTGTATTTTCTTCCAATAAGACTGTCCCTAGCTCATCTAAGTAGCAGAACTGAGGAAGAAACACACAATTTTTGCTGATGATAATATGGACTGTAGTTTCCTAGGCATACACCAAATTTACAGTGGTTTCTGATGCTAACAGAATTTATTTAATACACATCACTGCACATGAAGAGATTAGGTTATAAATCTGTTTTTTCATAATTTATAAGTACATTGTGTTAAAAGCGCACTCTGCAGGGCTGTCAGTTGTAAATCACATTGAAAAGAGGGGGCAGAGCTGAGAGTAGCAAAAATATAAACATGCAAAACCAGATTCTTTTCTTGGCCAGAATTACTTAATAAAAATACTTGGAGACACAGGGGAAAAAGTGGGCTCTAACTCCTTCATTCACAGCTGCCTGGGTATAAACGAGTGGAAATGGAGACATTTAAACTCAAATCATTGCCTCAGAATGTGGCTTTCTGCTGGAAGAATTAGGACAGAGTATTTTGGCTGGAGGAAGGAATGATTTGTCCCGCAGTACTTAAATTTTCTAATTTTTCAAATGTGCTGTGTGAATCGGCTGCTATTTGGTGTGTCAGTGAGAACTGCCTGGGATTTGTCATGGTGGTATGACTGGATACACAATGAAGGATATAAAATTTTGGGACTGTGTCTATGAAGTACTTCAGGTTGTTGCAGCTTGCAAAAGGTCTTGTGGATGGAAATACATGCGTAAGCTCAGACGGCTGACACCTGTGGTTGCCTGAGTCCTCTGGCAACATACTTGGAGGTCTAGCAGGGAAGCGCCCCAGGAAAATGCCGATGAGCAGAGTGGCTGGGGAGGAGTGGTTGTTCATTGGGATGCAACACTACAGAGTCTGAGACTCATTTCAGGTGTGTCACCGTCTCTCTTGTTCATGTGGCCAGAAGGTTTGGAAGGAACTGGATGGTATTTTGGTGAAGAGTGCGTATATTAAAAATGAGATTTTGGTGGTGGGATGCACACTATTTACAAATTTAGACTGAGTTCTGGCAGTAGTTCATACTAAAACAGGGACAGAAATTTAGAACATGTTGAAACCCTTTTTCATAGGTGGCTGAAGCCCTCTCTCTTCCCGCGGGCACTGCCAAGCCCAGGATGGGGGCTCAGACCTGTGATGTGGCAGCAGCCTCACCCCAGTGCAGCATCCCCATACACCTTTCTTCCCCACATTATCCAAATGAAATGTTCACTTTGGGGTTTCTCCGGTGTTGCACAGCCACGTGCATCAAGAAAAACTTTCCAACCTTTTGTTTCAATCCAACCTTTTGTTTCAAAGTAGCATTTTTCATGGAAAAGTGTGACCTGAATTTGAAGGTTAAACAAACAAACAAACAAAAGGTAAATAATCCATATAGTGAAGTCAAGATTATTTTCTTTTGGGTCAAATTAAATGTTCTGGATCAATCCAAAATGAATTTTGCAGAAATACCCCAACAAATATTTCAGTTTGAGCAAGACAAGTCCCTTCCATCTCCCTAACATGTTTTTCATTGATCCCTTCCATACAGACAGCATAGGTTGAAAGTCAGGACTAGGATCAAGAGGTGCACCTTGCAGTCCTAGGAAGGAAGGAAACAAACGGGTTAGCCTCGCTCACTGAAAGGAGGTGATTTCTATAGCTGCTATTTAAGAGTAGATTTTGCTTTTTGTGAACTACTGTGGCTTATGCCTGATAATGAGAGAGCTCAAGAGAGCAGTGGAGGTGAGGCAGCAATGGATTTACTGGAGGGGCCAATTCAGGGACTGTACCCGGGGCAAAGAACTATTAAAAGTCTGTGGAAAGTAGCCTCTCAGGCTTTAAAAAGAAAGGAAACTGTGTGAGGATCTTGGGAACTGAGCTGTGCAGAGCTGGGAGGCAGAAGAAGAGCAGAGGCTTTGAGGTGGCACACAGACTTTCAGCACAGGGGCCTTCTCGGGGTTCCCCATTGACTAATTCACCAAAGCCCTGTACAGAGGAGGAAGGTGGAAATCTTTGAAATCTCAGAACAATAACAAGTTTCTTTCCATTCTGAAATGAAATTGACTGAAGCAAAATATTAAATTAGATTAATGTGCCATTCTCTTGGCAAACATAATTGCACAGACCTTGTGTTTATATGCTTTTCAGACTATTCATGATGCACATACCTATAACAATTTTACATAGAGCTGAAAGTAAATGATAAACATTCTTTATTAGCAGTAAAAGATGAAGAGGCATTTAATCCACGGTGAGTGAAAACTCCAGCATACACTCAGTATTTTTTGCCACTCAAGTTAGGAGCATTTCAGCAAGTTTGTGTAATATTGGTGATAGTACAACTTGCATAGCTTGAAAACCATGAAAATGCAGATGAGAAAAGTTTGTGCTTCTGCTTTTGCATCTAGAAGAGAGTGAAAGAGAACAGTTTGCCTAGACTGCTCCTCATCTTTCCTAACGTCCAGGGAATTATTCAAAGGGATGTTTTTAAAGTACTATATCTTGGGTTTGCTATGATCTACAGACCATTGCAAGGAACTCAGCCATGCACAGGACATTTGAAATGCAGTTTCTGGTGTAGTTCCCTTTAGTGAATTGAGCTAGGGCACCCAAAATAACACTTAAATTCCAGTGCTGTTGGAAAGGCTGTGATATGAATCTCAGCACTGAGTTATGCTTGCGTATTTTGGGTTTGCTATGCAATTTGATCACTGTCCTTGAGATCATCAGGATTAAGAGCTTTTCCAGCAAGGATGTGCTGTCCCCTTGCTCCTCCACCCACATCAATCCTGGTCCTTAGGAGTGCAGTAGACCTTGTTATATATTATTTGACTCCTTGTTTGTGTAAGAGAGAGTTACTCTGGAAGTGCTTTTGTTGTGGTTTAACTCCAGCCGGCAACTAAGCACCACCCAGCCACTCGCTCACTCTCCCCCCGGTGGGATGGGGGAGACAATTGGAAGAGGAAAAGTGAGAAAACTTGTGTGTTGAGATAAAGACAGTTTAATAAGTAAAGCAAAAGCCATGCACACAAGCAAAGCAAAGCAAGGAATTCATTCACTCCTTCCCGTGGGCAGGCAGGTGTTCAGCCATCTCCAGGAAAGCAGGGCTCCATCACGCATAACAGTGACTTGGGAAGACAAACGCCATCACTCCAAATGTCGCCGCCTTCCTTCTTCCCCAGCTTTATACGCTGAGCGTGACGCCATATGGTCTGGAATGTCCCTTTGGGCAGTTGGGGTCAGCTGTCCCAGCCGTGTCCCCTCCCAGCTTCTTGTGCACCTGACAGGGCATGGGTAGCTGAAAAGTCCTTGATTTAGTATAAGCACTGCTTAGCAACAGCTAAAACATCTCTGTATTATCAACCCTGTTTTCAGCGCAAATCCAAAACAGAGCCCCATACCAGCTACTATGAAGAAAATGAACTCTACCCCAGCCAAAACCAGCACAGCTTTGTACAAAGTGAAGGGAAAAGCACAAACTCAAGACACCAAACTGAGCATGTCTCATAAACAAGACTGGTGATACAACAATACAAAACAGCCTGGGTTGAGACTGAAAGAGGCTGTAAAATGGCAGCTGAGATCTTCAGAGGAAAGAGAGAACTGGTGCATACTGTGTGAAGCAGCTGAAGAAGCTGATTGTTGTGGTTTAGTGTTGGTGGATGCTTGGAGTTTAATTTGGGCTAAACAATAGTAGGATCTGGTTCACTTTAAACTGCAGAGGAGAGTTTGTATCTTCATCTTGAGAGGCTGTTTTCCCTGTTTTCTCCTGGTGTGTGACCTGAGTGATGAACACATACCAATGAAAAACCCATTGAGTTGAATTACCAGAGCAGTAATGCCAACGTGCAGCTGGGGTAGGTGACCTATTTAGTAGTGAGGCTGGATGGTATATTTTTCTTTTTAAATCAGCACAGGGTTTTTTTTGCTGAAGAGGGCTGTTGTAATTACAACTATTTCCCTATAAATCAGATTACTCTGGAAAAAAATGTGTTGTGTTGGGGTTTTTTTGTTGTTGTTGTTGGGGTGTTTTTGTTTTTATAAAATACTCAAATTAAATTTTATCATTCTGGCATTTTTCCCAAACTGAATGGCAAAGACAAGACATTTCAGAATGGTAAAATCTTCTGTAAAAGTGGAAACTACATTTAACTTATTATCAAGGCCACTTGCTAATGAAGATATCTAATTAAAGCATTCCTATTTAAATACCTATACAACACAAACGCATTTTATGTTAAAGTTCCATTAACTTTAAAGATTTTGCCAAAGAGTCTTAAAGAAATCGTCAAAGATCGCTATTGTGTCCAGTTAATCAGAGTTCCATATAATCATATCTTACAACCATACATAACATTTTCTGTATTCATAGGAACATAGTAACAGCCACAGTCAGTGTAACCCAAGTCTTTTCCGTCTCATATTCTGTTTTTGGCAGTGGTCAATATCAGACATTAAAGGAAAGAAGAGAAAAAGGGAGCAATTAAAGTGTGAATTTTCTCCCTAGATATTTTCATAGATTCTGGCAGTTTTGGCTTAGGGAATTTTGTAAGTTGGATGTTATGTTTACATACTTACATATAATATCTTTCTTCCATGAACTTGTCTAATTTTTCCTCAGACTTGTATGAAGAGTTGGTACACACAACATCTTGTGGCAAGGAGATTTAAGAAATAATTCTACCTTTTGTGAAGAGGACCTTCCTTTTGTTTGTTTCAGACTGGTTTCTGGCATTGTAATTTTTTCCCTCTTCATCTTGTATTTTGAGAAATAGAGCAAAATTACATTTGGTAGGGTTTTTCATACACATTTGATCATGCTAGTTACCCCTTTCATTGCTTTCTCTAGTTCTGCTCCATCAATTTTGAAAGAGGGAACTGGTGTTATCCACAGAGGTGGCACATGTTGACTTATGTAGTGACAAAAGGTTGTTTCTCTCTTACCTTTTTTAATTAACTATTGTGTTCCTACTAGGCCCCAGCATTGCATTTACTTTTTTGACCACTACTTAAAGTAAGAGCATATTTCTAGAGAGCTGTTCACAGTGACTGAGGTCTTTCCTAAGTGATCATAGTTAATTTGGAGATAATCAATATGTGTGTATAGATATGGATGTATTTCCTCATTATGACTTGCATTTGTTGACATTGAGTTTCATCTGCCATTCTATTACCTCATTGTTTTTTGTGCAAGATACGTCACAGCCAATTTTGGTTTTGAGTATCTGGAACAGTTTTGTGTATTGAGTGAAATTTGTCACCTGAGGATTCACATCGGTTTTCCTGTTACCTGTGAAGGCAGTGAGCAGATCCCGTGAGACAGATCGTTCCTTCCTATGCTGGGTTTTCTGCCTCTGACCCTGTTAGTGGGCTCAGGAATACTATCTTGTCTTATCCCAGGACACCTGAAGCTCTTGAAGAGCTTTTCATGAGGAATATGACCCAAAGCTTTTCTGAAGTGGAAGTACCATATTTCACCTAGGTCATTTCTCCAGTATATTTGTGAGGCAAGATTTCTTTCAACAATAGCCATGTTGGCACATTCTCATAGTATCGTATTTATTTAAGGGTCTGCTAATTCTTTTCTCTATTATATTTTCAGCTAACCAGTCAGATTTAATGGACCTAGCTCTTTCCGTCTTCTGGAAAACCTTTTAAAAATTGCTGTCATTTTTTCATTTCTTCCTGTCTTTAATACTGAGCTGAACATAAGCGATAGGGTACATGCCACAGTAAGTACTATGGAAATTTCATATCCAATACTATCTTGGTGCTGGTAACTTGTTACTAGTAATTTTATTCATTTATTCTGAAACTTCTCCTACTGACATTTCAGTTTGACACAATTCCTCAGACATATTTCCTGTGTAGAAAAGAAAAAAAAAAAAAAACCACCCCACAAAAACCCTCTCTGATATCTGAACATCCTTAATCTCTTCCATCAAGAAAGCTGAGGTAAAGAATGTAGTTAGGGCTGGATTTTTTTTTTGCCTTTTTTTGATTTTTGCAATGGTTTTATCTTTCTTCAATCTTTCTTTAATAGCTCAATTTCTTATCAGCTCTGCAGACTCCTTGGTAAGATTCCTTTTTGAGTTGTGGATTGAAAAAGTTTTTGCTATTTACTTTTTGTGTCTTTGCTGTGTTGATTGTTCGAAATCCTTTTTTTTGGCCTACTTTCTTAAACTTCCTATCTAATGTGTCTGAGTTTCAACTCTTCTGTTTTTTTTTTCTTTTTTTCTCTCTTTTTTTTTTTTCTGTTTGACCACAGCAACATTTATTTGATCCTTTCGAAAGATAAGTGGCAAATGTTTCTTCTGAACATCTCCTATGGTTTTCTAAGTAGTCCCCATGCCACCCATAAATGTCTTACCCTTTTATCTGCAATTTCTTAGTTTCCTAGTAATAATCATTTTTAGGTAGCTCTTTTAGAGTCCAGCATTACTGTAGATCTAATCTTCCTTATCACATCACTGTCTCAGTTACATAGTCAAGAATATTGCTGCTGTTCCTCCTATGCATGTTTGTCATTTCAGTTCACAGGAATCCTTTAGAGTAAATACTTGCATCATAAGTATTTTCTCAACTAGATGTTGGCCATTTGCTCTCTCTGATCTCACATACGGAACAAGCAGCTTTTTTGAGGTCTTTAGCATCCTGTCTGCCTGTAGGTTTAGTTTTGCCTCCTGGACTTCCCTCCTGCCCCTCTTGGTCTTGCTGGCACCCCAGCTGGCCATCACTACAAGCTCTTCTCCAAGAGTCTGCTGATGTTCCCATGGCCAACTGTAAGATGTATTTATTGCTAGTTATTACTTATATAGATGCGTATATATGTAACGCATAGTGTGCTTATACAATTAACCTTTTAAAAACAGTAGGGAATGTTTGAAATACAGCTTAGAGAGGAGAGCCAAAGGTTTACTGACTTCTTGGGTGGAGAAATCTGGGAGTTGTTAGGAATAGTGTTTTCTTTAGAATTCTATTTAAAAGCACACAAAGCTAGGGCTTTTATCTAAGAAAAGGAAAGAAAGCTCCTCTTTCCTGAGCAACTCTACTTGTAAATGAAAAGAGCTTACCCTAATCCCTGCAGCAAGTGATGATGAAAACCAAGAAATCCAACAAGAAAAGGCCTTTTTCTGCAGCAGCACAAGAATCCTCAGGCCAGTTAATTATTCCTTTCTTCAGCAGCTTAAATTACAAAATCTTTTGAATATTCTTGACCTGTAGTAGAAGAATACGACCACTCATCCTCAGTATTACAGTTCCTTATGGGATGCCCCATCATTTGACAGCAAAAGGGTCATTGTAAGAGACTTAATAGTGCCTGAAGGTTTAATAACCTCTGAGGGGAAAAATAGCTTGAAGACAATGATTGTTAAAAGCCAGAGCATTTTCTTTGACATATTACACCATACAAGACTGGACTATGGCTGTTATTGAATTACTGCTATATAGGAAGTAGCAATGAATTGACCTTGTGAATTTATTTTTTAGGAAATGTTTTAATTTCAGCGTGTGTTTTCCTTCCTGTATGGTACAAATAAAAGCTTTCTGAAACTTCCTAGGAAGTGTAAGTTAAAATATCATTTTGGAAATTGGGGGAGTGTTGGAATTCTGATTTCTTTTGTGATGTGTCAATAATAAATCATAATATGGCATGCATAATATCATCTTATAAAATATCCTATTCATCTTAATTAGGAAGGTTTCATTCTTTAATTTCTCTGTGAGATATCAGAACCGATGTCATTTTGGAAAAGCAAAACCCTAAGACTGCCAGATATGCTGATCAACATGACTGGTTCTCTCCTTCCAAGGAAAGGCTTTGTGTTTGCAAGGTGTAGATACGTGCTCTAGTGTTTGTGATGCTGTTCTTCGCACACTTTATAAACCGTGGTAGCGAGAAGTTTGAGTGATGACTTTTGAACAGAGCGTTTTGGGTAGGTCAGGCTTGGAATGCCAAAACCGTGGTGGTTTCTTTAATAGCGTTTTTTTTTTTGTAGTGGCTGTGAAAAGTAAAGCCTTTGGGATTGTCTCACATTGTGTGCCCAACCTCATGAGGCACTTCTAGCAACCTTGGTCTCACTCAAGTTACATTAACCTGGCCTCAGGACAGAAATCAATCTAAATGCAAAACTGACTTCTTTAAGCTGTGTTTCCCTCAGTAATTTCCTTCTTTCTCTTTCTCTTGCACACACACCTGCTCATTTGCACACATGCAGACAACAATCTTGTACATACAGCTAAAGTTAAGCCAATCAATCTATGTGTCTGGAGGAAAATAGAGAGACTGTTTATTTCCATACCTAATTACTCCTTATTAAAGAGCAACAGAACTTTTGACAGGACAAATTATTTTCTTACGTAAGTAATAAGAGAAAGTGACAGGCACTCATAGGGAATGAATGGGGAACACAGCACAATAACGAACTCTTTATTAAAAAGGATAGGTAGTTTTTGTGGATTGTTTTTCTACAGAAATATAGGTGATACTGCCAATGTTCAAAAGATAGAAAAGGGATATAACATAAGCCCCTACAAGCAAGAAAACTGTTCTCTGTCATGGAGATAATACCATGGGGAAATCCTGCAAAACAAAATGAACAGAACAATCAGTTAATACCCCATTCTAGGCTGGTAGATCCTGGGAAGAAAGGGACATTAAAATCTGTGTTTTATGGCACTGAGAGGCACCAAGTTGAACAAGATCAAAGACACAGTATATATATTCACAGTAGTAGAAAGTCCTACTGTAAAGAGCTAATACTCTCCCTGGATGGACAGTGGCTGACATACTGAGTGGCTGAACACAGAGAAATACCTTCCCTGCTCAATGGCCGTGGTCTGAGGGGAGGGAGACTGCCGTTAGCAAAGAAATGAACAGTAGAGCCAGGAGCTGAGCAATGCCTTCCTGTATGTTAAGCGCAGGCCCACTGAGCCATTCCCCTCTTCTAACCCAGAGATCCAGTGATGCCCACCTGGTTTCAATGTAAGAAAATGACTAACCAAACTCTGCAGAAACTGCAACTAGATGAATGAGGACTTGAAAGAATAAACCACTTTTCCTTTCCTTTCCTAAGAATCAAGAGGACTGAAAATGTCAGAGTTTTGCTAAGCTGATTTAGGAGAAATCTTGAATTCGTTGGCTGACAAATAAGAAGCAAACTGAGATAAAGCCAGATAGCAGGTAGGGAATGCATAACAACTTACAGAAACATAGGAACAAACAGTGATTTACTGTGGGCTGTTATAAGAATGTGACTTACCAATACATAAATTCACAGTAAGCTTGCTTTTGTATTATCACCTCTGTTATCTCCAGTCCTAAGGACTGATAATGCCCAGCACAAGTAATCTTCAGTCTTTTCAGTCTCTGTCACCTAAGTTGCAGCGTTCCCTTCTTTATGCTTGTGCTTCACTTTTCCCATTCTGCAGACATTTGCTGACTGTTCCTGCGTTTCTTTCCATCAGTGGAGGCATTGAGCTGAGCGCAGGAGAAACAGGAAAGCCCTGTAAGCTGCTCTTGGGGCTTGGTGCAGCCCTCAGCACCTCTCTGCTCACCCTCTAGCCCTGTCTGAGGGCCAAACAGCATGCACGCTGCTGGGGGGACAGGCACGCCTGCCCTCCACACCACACTGAAAGAGAAGTGCTGCAAAGATAACCCCTTCCCTCTGATTTTTACATCTCAGGTCTTGCTCGCACCCCTGAGCCACAAAGTGCAGTGTGGTACTTCCTTTGCTTTTTCACATGAAATAAATTTTTAAAGCGGACCAATTACAGGAAATATTTACAGCGTTTCTCTGCTGCAGCTAACATTAAACATTGAACAGCTCTCCTCATGAGCCATACTGGAATCCAGTCCTGTAGCATGCTGGAAGGGGTCACTCTGACACATGCGACTGGGCCTTTAGGAACGGGCGTAGAGCAAGCAGGGGGAAATGCAACAAGGCTGGCAGCCCTGCCAGGAGTCGCAGCCTGCCTGAGCAAGGGAGCCTCGGCATCCCTCAGTCAGGGCCCCGTGAGACTGCACAAGAAATGGGGCAGCGTGGAGTGCACCTGCCTGCCGCGCTGCTGCCGGGACTGGGACAATTCATCATCCCTGTCTGCAGACCCAAGAAACCGCGTTCTGCCCTTCCACATACTCTGCCTGGCTTGTGCTCTGGAGAGCGGCATGCTCAATTGCTCAGGCCTGCAAGCAGCCCGCCATCATGCGAACTGTCTTGTTTGTGCTCTGTCGTGTAACTGGGTATGACTTTGTGATGTGATGAGGACTTCTGTACCTTTTTTATGTGACGGAGAAGCATCTGGTCATTGCAAAGCGCAGCTGCAACATGCAGCTTAATAGCACTGCAAAACATATGTGCTGTATTATCTTATGGAAACATGAGGCAATGCTGACTGGTGTAACTAGCTGAAGCTGGATGGAACCTGTGCTTGCCCACCTCTGATACCTAGACATTTCTTGGGTAAAATTTAGTACCTGAGTGCTGAGTCACCTGAGAAGGGAATGAATTTTGGCCAGAGAAACAAAGGTCACATCTGCTTTGCTGTCCCTGGTGTGACCATGATCCTGCAGGCTAATTTATCTTTAAGCTTGTTAACTAGCTTGGAGAATACTGACAGCGTAACGGTACTGACAAAGAGCTTGGTAGCCGAGGAGAAAAGGAGCTGGGTAAATACCGTATGCAGTTAGCCCCTGCTCAGCTCTGGGCTGCTGCAGCCCTGTGGGGCTGCCTGGCTGAAAGCAGGCTGAGGGACTCGAGGTGAGCTGGTGCCAGCGATGCTGGGACAAAGATCTGAGTCAGAGCTCTACAAGGTGTTTAGCTGATTCCACTTGAACATCAGGTGTGAGGCTGCATTTGGGAAGATAACTACTGAAACACAGTTTGGCTTTTTCTTGGTAGCAAACCCAAATCTGAGAGGGATGAGTATAGGACAGTGTTCAGCCCCTGCCTACGTGCAAAGTGTTACACTGCTTCGGTCTCACACCGACACTGAAATAATTGCTACAATTATAAATAGGCCCTTTTATAACAGCATGCTGATTATTTACACTGTGCAGAGACAAGCCTTTTTCTTAAATTCTCATGCTGGTTTAGAGTAACGTGACTCTTTCTTGCTGTTTGCATGAGACAACAAAAGCAAACACAACATAACCTTTAATTCTCAACAGAGACAGGTCTGATCCTTTAGTCATAGTTGAATTTTACACCACTGCAATTTTATAAATTTCCATCAAATTACTCCAGATTTGTACCAACTGAAATGGAAAATGGCTGCTTGATGTGCAGACTAAGGCTTGGAAGCAAGGAGTGCAGAAATGTGGAGCAGAAGCTGGTCCATGGGAAAGGAATAGAAATGAGAAAGAAGAAGAATTATCCTGCTTTAACCTAATGTTGTTAATCTATATTGCCCATTATAATCTCGAGTGTCCTGCTTAGTGAAGTATGCAATCTGTAGTGCTGGTTCCTGCACAAGCAGTGTATCTAATATAAAGGACTGGCTCAACATCCATCATAATAATTACTGTGTCATAATTTTCTGCCCTTCCTACCTCTGCTGCAAAGAGATAGAAGAGGCTTTTCAAGTGTTTGAGAATTTTCTCTAAAAATTTCTCAGGGTGTTTTTTTTATGTGGAAATCTGTATTTCTGCCCTATTTATTTTGCAGGTTTGACCTGACATAATGAAATATACTTTATTGGGGGGTGTAGAAACTTAATTTGAATATCTGAAAACACGCCTATTTCATTTAATGTCTGAATTTGCTCGGCTGCACTGAAAGGGAACAGTAGGCATATTAGAAGTTTCATTTGAAAAATGCTCCCAAAAACCCCCTTAATTCAATGACCCACAGATTCAGAGACTACTTGACTCTAAGGTTAAATATGAAGCAGTTACATATGGCCATTGCAGCTCAGAGTGGTTAAAATTTGGTCTCTGCTTAAGTCTTTTGTATTGAAGGAGATGTAAGCAATTTTAACAAAAAAATGTGAGCTCTCCTAGATCTGTGAGATGGCACCATTCAAAGCTGGTGTTTTGGGCCCAAACTCATGCACATGTGCTTGCACCACCTTCTTGGCTTTATATTTTACTTTACATTGTTAATTCTCATAGCTGTGGAGTACAGCTTGAAAGTGTGATGCGCATGAAACCAACCGAATGAACATCCACAAGACCTCTGAGCTGTGCATCTCAACGGCAGGTTACGTCCAGCTGCAGCCCGGTGGGTGACTCGGCCTGTGCCCGAAGGGTTGTACAGCAGCTCTGTCCAAGCACATCCACCCTTACTGCGTTGCACCCAGGCAAGACATGTCCAGTTGGGCAGCAGAATGGTAGTGCTGTCCCTGTTTCTGCAGGAGTAACTGATGCCCAGGGCTCTCTGCATTGGACCTTCACTGCCTTGGTGCTTTGTTGTCCATGAGTTTTCCTGCAACAACAGCCCCATGCACATTTTTAATGTCACTGATAAGTGATACTTTTGCTCTGGTTTTTCTGTTGTTGAGGGGCTCTCCTCACAATTAATGAGCTTTGTTACAGGAAAGGTACTACAGGCTGCAAAACAATGATTTATGCCTGCATTTGGGATGCATTGGTGAAGCCTGGAAACCAGCCGATGGGACCTTAGCCACAGGACGCAGGGCAGTACATTCAAAGACCCTAGACTGTAGCAAAATCGACTGATAGCTTTTGCAGATTAAGAAGGCTTGCATTTTTACATTAATACTTCACTAAGGGAAGCCCACATAAAGGGTCTTATTACACAAGAATATAATTCAGTCACTGAAAAGCAATAAAGATTTATTTCGTAAATGTACTGTAGTAAGTGCTACTGAAGAAAATACAAAGTCTCAGTTCCACAAAGGGATCCACTTGACAGAAAACGTAATTGGGATCAAGACCTGAACTGACCTGATTCTACACTCCAGTTGTGTGGTTGTTTTTGTTTATACTTTTTGGTTTTATTTTTAATTATAGAAACATTTATTTTCTGCCTCTAGGTGTTTTAAAAATTCCATCTTTTTGATGTGTGAGTGCAGAAAAAACAAAGAATAGCTTTGGACTCTGCTTAGGAAACCCAGCTAACATGCCTAGTTGTCAAATGAAAAAAAAAAAAAATAGCGGAGAGTGCTATAAGCACCAGATCTTTCCATTAAGTCTGTGCAGTTTACTGATAATTTCTTTGGCTTTAAGAACTGGCATCTTTCTCTTGCTATGCACTTTTTTTTTCTCATATGCTGTTGTATGCAAGAGCTTTGGAAACGTATACCTGTGTGCCTGCCTTTACACATGTGAGTTGTCTTATTAAGAGCTGAGACCTGCCTGAGTAGAGCCAGTTGCATTTTTCTCTCAACTCTGTAAACGTTTGCAGAATGGTTGTGGGGGGACCCTGTGCCTGCCTAGACAGCATTCTGTCACTGCACGAAGTGTACTTTCTGCAAAACACACAAAAATAATTTTATCTTTCATCTCTTTCAGCTACGGTAACTTTAGCAGGTACAAAAAAATAATGATCAAACAGGAATGTGACGTTTAAGTTGATGATGTCTCTCTTAAAGATATAAAACCTGATTAGATTGAATATGAGCCCCGAGGATGCCCACTGCGGGATGAGCTGCCATCCTGCAATACAACCTGGGAGAGATTTTTCTCCTGCAGAGGAAAATTCAGCAGCCTCAGTAGCAAATGTTGAGCTCAGCTGCAGCTGGCATTAAGACTAAATTTTTGAACATCTGAATATTGAAAGCCTTTTAAACTCACCTAATATTATTCTATTACTGGAACAAATCTAACAGTAAATTGAAAAAAAAAATAGGAACCTTCTAAAAAATATGCCTTCCCCATCCATTTTCAGCTTCAGTATTATGTAAAGATGACAGTTATCAGCTATGTAGAAGAGCAGCTATATTAAATGTTAAATAACCTTTAACAGCACCAAATATTTAATCATAAAAAATTAAATTGACAGTGGTGTGGTTCACATAGTATCCCCTCGAAAGCCTGACAGCATCATTTCTCATATATATTGATAAGTACAAGACATCCATAAAATTGTAGGCTCTGTAGCCTTCTATTTATGAGAGGCTATCTAAAACTCATTCATTGCAGGTAATATCAGTAAGTCAATTCAGCTTAGGCTGATAGCTCATAACTTTTCAGACTGTTGTATTTACTGAGCCATAGACTATCCTTTCTTCAAGTGTACTTGAGAAAATGACTTGTACTGTAAGACTATTTCTTCTCAAAGTATAATCAAGTGCTTTAAAACGAACTCCATAACTGCAAATTCAAAACAGTATTAGACCTTGGTAATAATATAAAAAATATTGCTTTAATAATGCTTTGAAAGTTGCACAGAGTATTGGCAGTATTTTTCTGACTGTAGTAACCCACCCAGAAAACCATCAGTGGGAGTTTGGTGCCAGGCTTAGCCATGTTTCATGGCGTGGCAGAAGCTTCATTTATAAATGGAAGAAATTCCTCGGTATGTGATGTACATGACTGTGGGTGGAGAATCAGCACTGCAGGGAGCAGCGGGGATGGCAGTCCGCTCGGTTTGGTGGATGTGATAACGTCTGGCCAAGTTCAGACCTCCTAAGCAGTGAGAGCAAGTCTGTTGGCTTTGATGGTGTTGACTGCCTGTATTAGTTGCTGACTTGCGGGGCTTGCTTGTAGAGTTTGGTCCTGCTCCTGCTAAAGTAGTGGTGAAATGTTAATTGTGTTTCTAGAGCGATCCCTTACTGAGGGAGACTCTTCTTTCATGTCTGATGTTCTGGCAGCACAGCAGAGACGCAATAGAAATTCATAGGTAAAACTGTTCTGTAAATGTTCTGTTAGTGCTTTATTTAAATTGGCTTGGACAGATTGTTTCTATTTGCGATTAGGGAATGGGATCAAAAGCCCATAGAAAAAATCCTGTTGACTTTAATGGTCTTCTCACTGAGGATCAGAGCTGTGTATAGGATTTGCTTGTAAATAAACTGAATTTACAGGAGACTTGGAAATATTAGCCATTATTAAAGTGAGCCAAATAAAGTCACAACTGCCCAGAACTGAAGCTTAAAACTGAAACAGAATTTGAGCAATGACGTTCCCAGATGGACCTTTCCTTTGCCTTCCTGAATTGCTTATTCCTCTCATTCACCTACGTTTTCTGGTACTGGCTGGGGCTGGAGCTAAAACTAGAGAGAGAGGCTGCACTTCCCTGTTAGCCATGGCCAGATTTGCTCAGCAATCACTTCTGTCCATAATTCAAGCAGTGAATTGCTGTTTTGGAGAAATTCAGGGTGGAGAATTGTGTTACCAAGCTGTTTCATTATTTTTAAATTTCTGTTTCACTGCTTTCTGGCTTCTGATGTTTAGATAGCATCGGCTTTTAGTATTAAAAACATTTCCCCTGGAGCCTGAGCTGCGAAGGGGAAGCTGTGTGCCCTGATCCATGGGCAGGGAGAGGGGATGCCTCCAATGCCTCCAGCTTCAGGGGGCCGGACTGTCTCTTTTGGGCTCTGTGGGCAAATTGCAGAGCCTTTGACACTGGTGGCTGTGGCAAATGAAGGGCTGCTAAATTTCCCCACCCCAGGGGACTGAGAGCTGGGGCTGAGGGCAAAAGTTGTTTATAAACATGGGAAAAATAGCAGGAGGTAGGTTGGGGGAATAGAGAGAGAGACAGGGAGAAGAACGGCAGAGGGAATACTTGTGGGGATTCTGCCCAGAGCAGGACGGGTGTGAAAGCTGGGAGAGGGGTACTAGTCTGTCCAGGAAATTTTAAGTAATTTAGATGTGAGAGCAACACTCGGAAGATGGAGCAGTGCTTTGAGCCATGAACCTGCAGCCCAGCAGTCTCCATCAGAGATGTGTTGGTCTGTGCAGGAATGACTCACTTTTCTTGCAAAAAAGAAAGGATTCGGGGTGCGGATGGGTTTTCGGTTTTTCTTGTTCCTGAGATAGAAGTGCTGGCGGTAGCAAACTTGTTACCTGAGAGCAAAGGTATTTACAGCAGTACGTCAACCTCGGCTGGCCCAGCCGTGTCTGGAGCCGCAGGCTTGCCCACCGTGCAGAACCAGCATCTGACAGGCGAGCGCAAGCAGTAGTTGACCTGCAAGAGCAGCAAGATCAGTGGTGGGTGCTCAGATATAGGGCCTCTGTCGGCCTGATAAGTACCAGGACTGAAGGGTCATCTTCCTGATGCCATAAAATTCCAGGAGGAATACTTGCCACCCCAAGAACCAGGGAGGGAAACAGAGGAGATATCCTGGACTTGAAGGTTAGGGGAAGGCAGAGGGTTAACCTAAGACAAATAGATGAAATTTGGATGCCCAGCAGTGTGTAGGGGTTGTAACAGCCCAGGACCAGTGCAGGTGAAAGCTATCCTGTACACCGGTTCCTCACTGGAAGCGGTCAGAGGGGAATATCTGGTTTTCTGCTGGGAAAGTTCAATTTGATTTGGTTTCAAATTGGGAAAATTTGACAAAGCCATTCTATTTTTTCTGTCGGTCATACCATGGGCTGTCACAGGGCCCCGTAGATGTAGCTGGAGGCCCCATGGATGTCCCTTTGCCCAGCTAGGTTATCACTTCTGTGACTGCCTGAGGGACCTGCTGCTGTGTGTTATGGGAGTCCATAGGCTGTGTCTGTGCTGTGGAGTCCAAAGGGAGAAGAGAATTCCAATATTTTGGGACATTTTTGTCTTAATTTGGTAGAAAAATGCAAATTTTGAAACTTTTCACAGCACCACTGCCTTCATTTGGAATTAAAGTGGTGGCATAACATAACTGCACATGGTAACTGTATAATAAACCTGAGTTCTTGTATCATGCTCGTCATGATCCTAAAATACTTTGCTGAAGAGAAAGGCTGCTGACTCTATCCCCATTTTATAGATGTAGAAATGAAGGTAAAGAGAGATGAATCAATTTAACCTGCAGATAAAATGATTTACTGAGACTGAGCTAAAAATGGTCACAGTCCAATCATCTCTGCAAACTTGATAGCACAGTACACCAGACAAGCAAGAACCAGGTCTTTGCCGAACACGTCCACTGAACACATTGAGATATTTGTCTTTCTCTGGGGCGGGGATGTCACTTGCTGACACTGCTGGTAACACGGGCAGGTGTCTCTCACAGCTCTGCTCTGAGTCTGCGGCAGCTTGTACTGGATATTGCTGTGCAACAGCCTCCCCTCCTCCTAGTTTGATAGCTCTTGTGCTTTGTACACAGGCTTTATATTTCAAAGCAAGCTGTCTTTGGGGTTGTAGGTGCTCTCTGTGCTGTGTGGCTGGTGAGTGTCCAGCTTTCTGACAGCAGCATGGAGCTCAGCCAGGGCAAGCTGCTAACGTTGCTGCCTAAGTGCAAAGTGTTTGGGGATCTCTCCTGGCCACAGGAGTTGAGATCTTGTTTTATGTCCTCTGAAAGGCTGTAGCTGTGGCAGCACCAACATCCTTGGTCAGGGTGATCTCAGGCGGGTCTGTGTCATCCAAGTTAACATGCTGAGACCTAACTTCATCTCCACGTACAGAACAACCTTTTTCTGTTAACAGGTCAGTGGAAGTGAGAGTCACTTGGATTAGAGATCACTGAGTTTAGGAAAAAAATATTGTTATTGATAACTGCATAGAATCATAGAATCATAGAATTGTTTGGGTTGGAAGGCACCTTTAAAGGTCATCTAGTCCAACCCCCCTGCAATGAGCAGGGACATCTTCAACTACGTCAGGTTGCTCAAAGCCCCATCCAACCTGGCCTTGAATGTTTCCAGGGATGGGGCATCTACCACCTCTCTGGGCAACCTGGGCCAGTGTTTCACCACCCTCACTATAAAAAAATTTCTGTCTTATATCTAGTCTAAATCTACCCTCTTTTAGTTTAAAACCATTACCCCTTGTCCTATCGCAACAGGCCCTGCTAAAAAGTTTGTCCCCATCTTTCTCATAAGCCCCCTTTAACTACTGAAAGGCTGCAATAAGGTCTCCCCGGAGCCTTCTCGTCTCCAGGCTGAACAACCCCAACTCTCTCAGCCTGTCCTCACAGGAGAGGTGCTCCAGCCCTCGGATCATTTTTGTGGCCCTCCTCTGGATGCCCTCTAACACCCTGCAGATGGGTTAGAATGAGAATGAGTAGCAGGAATGTGCTCAGTTCACTGAGGGCTTCGCCAGGGAGAGGATGCACAGAGCTCCTGCTCACAGCCGATGGTCTGGCAGGTGAGTGCCACCCAAATCTGTCATGTTTCAGGTAAACACCCAAACTTTTGGAAGTCAAGGTATCTGCAGCAGTTTGCTGATAACTTTAATAAACTGCGAAATGTCTCCAGATTTTACGGGTGGGACTGGGAACCACTTGACAAGACAAGCAGTTAGAGCATGTAGAGAAAGTTGCATTGTGCCGTGTGCGGGGTTAAGTATTTCCATGTCCTGGAACCAACCTTTCGATTTGAACTCAGTCCTTCTGCACAGTTCAGCTTGGTCCTGTTACTGCTTCTGCAGCATCCATGTTCAAGCAGTAATAGGATTAATTGTTTTCTAAGCTGGTAGTACATCTTTTAACATATGCGGTATGCAGGAGGCAGGCAATAAATAACTAAAAGAAGCCTATGGAGCAGTGGCTCCCGCTGAGGATTTTACTGAGCATATAGAGAAATTGATTCTGTTAAACTTCGCTTGCTGGAGTGGAAAGTTAAAGAAGAGAGAAAAGATGCTAAGAAATAGAGTGGTGCACAGGACTGTCATCTTCATTTTAGGACTCTCTCTATAAAATGTGCACATCAGAGGCTTGGAAAAGCTTCCTAAGGAAAAGGAGCTTTGGTACAATGTCTCAGGGGCAGAGGGAACCGCAGCACTTGACATGCTGTTTAAAAGGCTGAGGGAAACGCTTTAAAAAAGAATCGCTGTCTGTTCCAGATCCTGGTTCAGGGTCCACGTGCAGTCTTTTTCAGTCAGCACTTCTGATGGAATCAGCAGGATGCCAAACTGAAAATGAAATGTCTGCATGCTGTGAAATTTGGCCCTTGCTAGGCTGAAGCTCTGATCTGGAGACTGGCAGGGTTTGGGCAGATGCTTGTCCCCACGGACACCTCATCATCTCCAGTTTCTGGGAAAATCCCCTGACTTTTCACACAGAAGAATGAGCGAGAGGACCAGGTCCTTAATGGCCTGAAAATCAATTAATCAAAGAACTAATCTTTCAGTTGCTTCTTTCCAAGGGAACTCCCTCCTTCTTCCTTAATGAGAGCTGCTATAAACAGGCTTTTTTCCAATATGTAGTTCATGCTGATGCTCTCCATGTGCCCCTCAGTGCTCTAAAGAGAGACCTCTGCAAGATATGAGGTTCGATGCAGGAGGTAAGTGCCAGAATTGTGGCTGGATGCTTGCAGGTGTGTTTTAAGGACGTATACCCAATTAATCTCAACCTGAGCCATTCTAAATAGGGAGAACTACTTTTTTTTGTTTGTTTTTTTTCTTACTGTACTTTTAAAGTGGGCAATAATAGCAGTCCGTAGCACTGACAGCTATGATATGCTCCTGGAGCTGCCAGAAGGGCTTTTTTTCTAAAAAAACAGCAGTGAAATGGAAGATCCCCTGCTGCAAGGATGCCCATAATTTGCTGTGCTCCCATGGCTGATCTCCTTGATTTCCTGGGCCCTGTTCCCAACCCTGGGATGGAAGGAGCATCCTTTAAATGCTCTCTCTTCCTCCTCCTCTTCCCTGAGGCATTGGCTTGCAGTCACTGTGCCTAATTTGTAGCTTATCAGAGGAGGGATAGGAACATTGATCTAGTGAATTGGCTACTCAGGCTTCTGCCTAGTTAACCCCTCCATCACTAGCCTGCTGGATGCCCTAGATCAGGCCATGCAGGGCATGTATCCTGCAGACGTGTCTCCGTGGCCGGCTGCAGATAGACCTGTGCCCCTCTGCACGCTGGCTGGCGGCACAGGAGATGGCTCCTGTCTGGGAGCACAGCAATGTGTTCACGCCTTCCAAGCCCAAACGGATCCACATCCAGGCAGTACAGGCAGAGGACCGTGCATCTGCCTGCACCGCTCTGTGTAGGGACACCCTTAATCTCCCCGTGTCTTGGTTCTGTCAAAGGGGTCTAATAGCCCACTGCATCACAGAGGTAGTATGGGATAAAAACCTATTAATCATTGCACAGTGCTGAGACAGATGGGTTTCATTCCCAGAATAAGTACATAGATAGACCATGATCATCTAAAGCTAACATTAACACATTGGTATCTGTGATTTACATAAACTAGTCCCTGAAACCACAGTTGGATGGTGCCAAAGAAGAGTTTCTGGGCTATTAAGTGTTTAATTTGGCAGATACGATTCAGTCGTGAAAAGATCTGCTCTCCTGAAATGACAAAAGTGAAGGGTTTGCATTGCTTGGTGTGTAATACGAGAACAGGAAGGCTTACTGTTAAAAATAAACAGTGTCCGTGAATGGACAGGCAGTCAGGGAGATCCCCTCAAATGCAGAAAGGCTCGGCTGCTTTAATCTGCAGTCTTTCTAATGTCCAGGAAAATCTTTCCCTAACTACAGAACTTACTGGCAAATTGTGTCTCACATTGTGGAGGAAGAGATTTATCTTGGGAAGGTATTAAAAGCTTCTGTTCCACAGCTGTCATCTGGGAAGATACAGTATTGATTGATCCTGCAGTTTCATTTGATTGGTTGCATTGGTGATTACAATATTGATTTGTTTCACATGCTGTTTGTTCCGTGCACTGCTCTGTTGCAGCAAGAATTAGTCTGCCTTGCTGCTTGCTGCATGCTTTTCAGGAGAGGAATCAGGCAGAATTCATTTTTCACCAGACAGTCTTACAGAGTAATTAACTGAAGGGAGGCTGGCGAGAATTACTGAATTACCCAGGGAACACAGCAGAGTCAGAGTTTTTTTCAGGCATGTGTAAATAAAGAAATTTGCATTCTCCAAATATTTAAAGCAAATATTGTATTTGAAGGGAAGTGTGTAATTTGAAAAAGCGCAGAAATATAATAGCTGCAAACAGTTTCAAAACCTTGCTGCCACAGCTAAGGCAGAAGGGAAATCTGCAGAGTAGCTGCTGAGCTGCCCCTTGAAAAACTGGTGAGGGAGGAAGAGGAGGATGACTGCAACTTCCCATGTCAATTCACGCCCTGGCCTGAGATTTGCTAAATAGCTTGTCCTGCCTTGTCTTCATCTGCCTTTCTCAGCGCTGTTGCCTCAGGCCTGAAGAGCTGATGTTTGCTGGGATGTACAAAGGAGTTGGTCTGAAACCAGAAGTCATTCTGTTCAAATTGTGCAATGGCATACTGAACGCAGAATCCAAGTGAAGCCTCCGCCACTGGAAGGTCCTGAGCATTGCTTGAGGTCACATGAATTGTTTCTCTAATGACCACTTATGTCCCCAAAAGGGAAGGTCTGCTGTCCTGTCCCATGGCTGGACATGTAATCAGATACTGTCACAGGCTCCTGCAGAAGAAAAGTTTTGAACATGAATTTTAAACGCTCACTCTTAGTCATCCCATCTGGTATGAGATACTAATTAAAAAAGTGAGACATTTCTAGGCCTACATGTGTGATGTGGAAAGAAATAAATGTGCTCAGAATGTGAGACAATGTCGCATGGTGTTGCTGTTGCACTGAACCAAAGTTTCATCGATACTGGATACCATAATTAATTGTTATGCTAATTGATACACTCCAGAGCACACCTAGAGTCCTTGGGTTTTTTTCCACTGGTGAAACTAAAGAAAGGTGAAAATGACTTATCCGCATTTGCTTGACTTTTTCCTGACTGGAAAGAATTAAGAAATAGCAAAGCATGAGAGAGCCTCAGAGGTGAAAGTCACACTTGGAATAAACCTATTCCTGGTAAAGTAGAAAAAGGTAAACAAAATAGTAAGAGAAAGTGCTGCTTTTCAGTGCTAAAAGTGTGTGCATGTGTATGTAGACATATGCTGGGGAGCAGGAAGGCATTAAAAGAATGCCTAAAGTTTAGCAAAATGAAGAAAAAACCCTTCAGTTTTAAAGCACTTCCTCCCCTTTAACAGTTGATGAGATAAATGGGACAGGATAACAATTCAGTTGCTGATTTTCTTCACAAGTATTTCTGTGGGGAAAAATCCCTAAATTCAAATGATTGTGCCTTTTGCACAGGGATTAATCTTAAATTTAACACATAATTTATAATTATCAGTCCATCCTCATGTAATTTTTTCTGTCTTCAGTGTTCAAAATATAATGCTTTCTGTGAATTTTTAAAGTAGTCATAATATAAATTCATAATGAAGATTGTTAACATCAGTAAAGGGCCACTTACCTGTCTGTTCTACTAATTCCAATTAGGAGAGGACTGGGATTAAAGAGTCCCCTAATATTGAAGGCATTGCCAGAGGGTCCTGAGCAATTTGCTGCTGTGTGCCAGATGGATCTGTACATGCTGGGAAATGGAACTCATTAGTGGTGTCTAGTTTTTCCTTTTGAGATTTTTTTCTTCTGTTTTTTTTTTTTCCCCAACAGATTTTTGACATTTTAGTGAAAAAGTAAAACTGAAAATTGACATCTGAATTCTGGAGGGGTTTTTTTGCCTGAAAAGATTGAGTGTTCTCAGATTAGGTGGCAAAAAAAATGAAAAACTGAGTTGTGATTGGATACCTGAGAAAAAATTTAAAAAAGCAACATTAAAGAAGCAGGAACCATCAGTGAGAATTTTACTTGTCAAAACCCCTACTTTTTTCTGAAAAATATCCACCGGACTTCTTGTTGAACTGTGCTGGAAACGCAGTGTGGCACCGAGTGGTGGCTGAGACGGACAACATAAAATCTTGCAGCACCGTTGCCTCATGGCAGAGAGCTCAGCATCTGAGTGGGGGCTGTCCTGGTGCTGGTGCCCCGCGGGGACATGGATGTAGGTCATGTTCTCTCTTCCACAGAGATTGTCTGCTTTCCTGTGGCCATCGAAGCATCCTACTCCTAAGATCCAGGAGGTATCTGCCTTCCTATACAGAACTATACAGATTTTTTTCCTATACAGAACTTGTGTAGAAGAAGGGAAATGGCTTGTAATCTTTACATAAACCTATTTGCTGCAGCATGCCATTTGGGTACCTCAATGCATGTCTCCTTTGCTTGCAATATCATGGCTGTCTACACAGTTACATGTTCAGTCACCCAACTGCCAGGACAAATGTCCAATTTATGGACAGACATAGGTATTGCATCTGGCTGTTCATGAGAATATGCTCGATAAGAGAGAGCTTTTGTTGTTCTGAGAAAGCAACTGTATTTTAATGAAGGTCACCTCTATGCAAGGTGAAACTGCTGTGTGGCATCTCTCCAACCCAGAAATCAATTCATATCGCTGCTTTCCAGGGCAACTGCAACTTTGGCTTGAAATTCACTCTCCAAATCTTTCAATCAAGCTTTCTTGATCATTGTAATACATAGAGATCTGCTGTGCCATGGCTGTATGATCATTAAATTGGGGGAAAAACTGCTACTGCGCATATGTTGACAACCAATTTATTCATTGCAAAATAGTGAAGCATTGAGTATCCATTCCGTGTCAGTTGGAGGGCACTGTGCTATATTTGTTGCCATCATCATTATAAGGGTTACAAATGATCTACCTGGAGCTCAGCATATATCTTCTAGGATGAAGTGTCAACACAAAGATAATAGGGGTGAATTTAGAGTACAGCTTTAGGTACGCTTGCCGCTTTGCACTGTAAGTCACTAGATGTTGGTTGGAAACTGTGCGAAAAGAAAGTGGTGGAAGGAAAGTCTGATTCAGTAACCTCACTTTAGGCATTCTTGTTTGGAAGCTGATTGTTTACCCTGCCCAACACTGACAGCAGCTAAGTACAGTAAAAGTGATCTTTTGAAGAAAATTTTTTGTCCTAATCTTCTTTTGTGTCGTTGTCATGAGGAAATACATGGAAGGAATAATCAGGAGACCAGATGGCATTTTGAATAGTGGGTCTATTCAGACATTTTCAAATCTCTAATTGGTCATTGGTTTTAAATGTTAATATGCTTCACTAGTAAATCATTTCTATTCTCTCTTTTTGATGTTTGCAAAGAATTATGAAAGAAATAGATACATTACTGAGAGTGGTACCAGAAAATCAGCATTCAAGTGATGGTGCTAAGTAGTGACTATGAACTCCAGCAAATATGAATAGGATGACTGTCATTCAAACTGATTAACAAGTGACAGGCTGAAGAGAAATGCAGGGATGTGTTTTGTGTTGTTATAAACTGGCAAAACTAGAATGACTTGGGTGGAACTATGCTGATTAACACCAGCAGAGAATGCAGTTTGATGTCTGTCATTATAGCCTTGCTTCATTTCTTGCCTGGAGGAGAATGCATCAGGAGTGTCTCCTGCAGTACAGCAGGAGGGAGCTTGTACAAATGGGTTTAGGTCAAAACAAATAGATCTGAACTTTCAAAGGACATGCGTGGTATTAGATTGTGGATGAAATGCTGTGATTTTTTGCTCATTTAACATGCTGACTTAGGTAGGAAGTAATGGTAAGAAGCACCTCTAGAGAAGGCAAGTCAGGATACATTCCTAAAAAGTGCTCCTTCGGTACGTTATCTGATGGGGTGATGATAGGTTATGTGATGGTAGCCATCTGGTTCATCCTTGTTTAAAATGTTACGGGTGCTGGAGGAGGAGACGGTATCTACAGAGCAGGGCACTGGCCTTGCTGAGATATGGCATTTCTGCTAGAGAGGAAGTTGCAGACATGAAGCTGTGCTCCACTGCAAAGATAAAAGTGAGGAAGCAAAAAGAAGCCAACGGAAGGATGACAAGGGAGCTCAGGCTGACATTACTGAAGGAAATTGCTCAAAGTTGCTGTTTCTTTCTAAGAATACATTCTTGGGGAACTTTCTGGTAGAATGCTTTCTCTGTGCCCTGTTGTGACCCAGATTTTCTCTTACAATATCTTTTTATTTCAACTGGAAGCCTTCTCTAAAGAAGCATTTGGTAATGTTTCTGCCTACAGACATTACGAGACACAAAAGAAGGAATTAAAGAAAGCGAGAGAAGAAAGGGCTTGGAAAAGGAGCAGGCGCAAGCACTATACCAAGGTACATAGTGGAGTAGGGTCTGCCTTGATGACCGTATATAGAGTGGTTTTCTGACCATATGATGGCTTCTGAGTCAAATTAAATACCAAACATCAAATTGGTAACTGTAGATTTAAAGTGGATACCCATGCCCACACTGCCAGCATTTAGATATGGTGAAAAATATCTGCAGTACCTCTGGGAAGGATGGTGGGTGCTGACATTGCCCTAAATAGAGCAGGTTAATGGAATAGCATTAGCACAGCTCTGAGGAGAGGCAACAGATCCAGGATCAAGTTACACTTTACAGCAGAGGGAAAGTGAGGGAGGGGAACACCAGACAGCAGTCTGTCAAATGTACCTTGCCAGGTCTCTCTCTTTGAGTTCGATATGCACATCCATCACCGAGGCCTCTGACTGCTAGCTATTCAAGACATGTTGGAACAGCAAGGTCGTCAGTGGACTTTAAAGAAGCTTTGAGACTGGTGAGGGTACAGAGAGCAATGTTTGGATGGACTTTCTTGAAGGCGTGTCCTGGTTTCATCTGAGATAGATAGAGTTAATTTTCTTTATAGTGGCTGGTGTGGGGCTATGTTTTGGATTTGTGCTGAAAACAGTGTTGATAATACAGAGATGTTCTAGTTGTTGCTGCACTAGTCAAGGACTTTTCAGCTTCCCATGCTCTGCCAGGTGCAGAAGAAGCTGGGAGGGGACACAGCCAGGACAGTTGATCCAAACTGCCCAAAGGGCTATTCCATACCATATGGCGTCATGCTCAGTATATAAAGCTGGGAAAGAAGAAGGAAGGGGGGACGTTTGGAGTGATGGCGCTTGCCTTCCCAAGTAACCATCACGCGTGATGGAGCCCTGCTTTCCTGGAGATGGCTGCACACCTGCCTGCCCGTGGGAAGGAGTGAATGAATTCCTTGCTTTGCTTTGCTTGCGTGCGCGGCTTTTGCTTTCCCTATTAAACTGTCTTTATCTCAGCCCTCGAGTTTTCTTACTTTTGCTCTTCCGATTCTCTCCCCCATCCCACCGGGGGGGAGTGAGCGAGCGGCTGGGTGGTGCTTCGTTGCTGGCTGGGGCTAAACCACGACAAGGCGGTTCTAGTAGTGGATATGTAGTAAAGGGGAGATGGCCAGCTAGGAGATGCTGCCTGCACAGCAAGGAAAATAAAGCTTTGGAAGCACTTACCTTTATCAGCTTCTTTTCTTCAGCAAGTGATCCTTGCTTTGTGCCGGCCACAAAGCAATCTCCAGTCAATCATTGCCAAGGTGCGTGGTGCACTTCAGTGTCTGGGTTGAACATTTCTACAATATAAAATGTTACTGTATATGTGAGTCAACAATACAGTGCCTTAAAGAAGCAGAAAGATGTCGTATGCACTTGTTAAAGCATCTTGTTTCAGAGACATTTGGATCCACAGGGGTTCTTTGCGCTTTTCATGATGCGGTTGACAAAATAGGATCAAGCTATACCAAGAAACAGCATCAGCTCTGAAAAAAACATCATCACTATATGTGAAGCGCAGATGGTGCTTTTGGTACTTGATATTATAGCTGTTTTTAAGTTTATTGGAGAAAAATATGGATTTTTAAATCTTACACCTGCATGCTGAGAGGAAGCATATGTAGAGACTCAGTGAATCCCTTGGTGTATTCTGAGTGGATCGTTACACACACCGAGCTGGAGTTTGCCTTTCTCACTCACCATGAGCAGTATTTAATTCTGGAATGGTTCTGCTGAAGTCAGACACAGGCACAGTGGAAGATGAAAAGGACATATGGTTTCTGTCCTGTGTATTAATGGTCTGGTTGCAAAGATAACAAGCACATACAATTTTTTCTTTCATGTACCCTGTGCATATGTTTGTGCATGCATGGACACACCTGCACCCAAATGTGCATGACTGTATTTGATGCATTTTTGTAAAGAGATGTCAGCAGGGTAAACAGAGCAGCTTACAGGGATTAGATCAGAAAGACTCCTAAGAACAGCTCCTTTGCAAGAGTAACAGATCAAAGCTAGCTGGATGTTTAAATACAACTTCATGCAAATATCTGTGAGTTACTGTCCCATCACTGCCTCTGTGCCTTCTGTCAGTACTTTCCATGCTGCTGAGCCTGACTGGTCCCTTACCTCATTTTCTGCAATCATGGCATATATATTTTCCTTTGATATTGCTAGGGAAGCTGTGTCCCCAGTTTGTTGCTGGTCCTCTCAAGACACTTCTGGAATTGTAATGTTGCTTTTTTGTCATGCTTTTAGTTGTATTTCTTTGCCTGTTTCTATGTTTCTTCCCAAATCTTGCGCTTTCTGGAGCGTCCTTATGTTTAATAGAAGGGAAGCTCAGAGTTACACTCAGCACCCCAAAAGTTAGATCTTCTCAGGCATGGCCTTACTTTTTGCATGCAAAGAGGCATGTACTTTTGCGCTGTAATTTATATGTTAAATTATCCCTTGGTCCAAGTGGGTGGATAGACGTGTATGCATATCTTTGTGTACTCTCGTCTCTCTACTCTTACCAGACTTGCTCTAGGATGCTCAGATAGCTAGGCCAGCTTAGAGCTGGGTTCAGCTCTCTGATCCACCACAAGCTTCTTGGGATTCTCTCTGCCTTTGCTCCCAGCTGGAGAATAAGGACACTTCTCTAACTCATAGGTGTGCTGTAAGAATAAACTCACTGACGCTTGTGACCCTGTGTTGGGGAGAGCCACGTGAGTACAGTCATACAGGTGGGCTGCTCACTGGAGTCCTGTCTGCATGGAAACTTCTTTCCCATTCCTTGATATTCTTGCTGTGATCTTGCTGCAGCCTGTGAAGAACACGATTCTCTCTCACAGCTGGTCCTCCTCAGCCATGCTTGTTATGTGGAGGATGCATTTTGGAAATTTGCTTTTTATCTACAGTAAGGAAAAAAATCCTTATTCTGAGGTGCAGCAAATACAGTGGCTTCACACATCAACAAGGTAATGCAAGAGAACTGAAGATCCTCCTTCTACCATTAAGCGCCTGCTCCTTGTGAGAAGTGCAGTTTTCAGTTTTCCCTTTCAAGAATGCAGTGGGAGGCCAAAGCGGATTTTTCTTGTCAAGTTTTTACCTGTTTTGTGAGCTTTTAGATGGTTTTTTGACACCGGGAGCTAAAGGGCAGAAATATCAAATAGTAGCTCTTCCCCTGTGCTGGAGTGTCACATTCTGTCCTCCTTGGGCTGTGCGATCTGCAGGCAGGGTGTTTGCTCAGTAAGTAAGTGCCATGTCAAGTCAAGGTTAAAACAGGATTATTTATTCCTTTTTTCAACTCAGGATCAAAGTACAGTGCACATTGTATGGAAATCACATTTGAAACAGCTGAGTTCAATTACCTCCTCAAATAATTGTCAGGAACATGCAGTTGCTTTTGAGGTGGAGGGTATTACTTACAGGAAAAACTGACCTTGGACATACTCACATGGTCCTCTGATTTCAATGCATGGCTCTTCAGGCAGAATGTAAATCCTGCTGAGGGTCAAATCCAAGCTGCTGAATAGCAGCATCAGTCAGTCAGGGGCCAGATACTGCCAACTAATCAGACATCCTGCCATTGGGATCTCAAAAAAAGGACTTGTGCCAAGCATGCCTGAGTGTAGGTTTGCTGCTGTATTTCGGCTTGCATGTGTGGGCTGTGGCAATATATATCCTGGGGGTATGGCAGCCCGGCTCTGCGTACCTGAAACCAAGCTCCTTGTCAGGGCAGTGAATGTTCTCAAGCATTGGGTGGCCATGTGAGAAACCTGCTGCAACTGCCAGCTGGCTTCGGCTACGCCATCTGCAGCCAGGGGAGCAGGCCTGCGGGGCCGCCTCTTAGCACAACTGCAGAGCATTGCTGTTACCTGTGAGTTTATATCTCAGTTCCAGAATTGCACTTCTCTATTTGTTCCTCCCAGGGGCAACTTTTAAACTTCCCTGATGCCGGTTCCAAGTGGGTGAGGCGGTGGCAAAAGAAGCTGCTTTGATTTAAGCGAGTGAGGGGGCAGCGCTACTCTGTCTGCCTGATTATTTATCTCCCTAGTTACACACAGCACTTGCTTTCTCTGGATTGATTCAAGCATATCATAACCTCTTGCTTTAGCTCTTTTATCACGCTGGTTTCCTGCTACAGTTCAGTCAGAAATCTGTCCTGGCCTCTGCAGAGCAGAGAATGTCATCTCATTTTATTGGGCTCCAATGTGCCTCCCCCATGTTTTTTCAAGTTTCCTGTTTATCATGCAGAAGGCTCTGAGAACTGTATTGGATGCTTTTGGGCTGGGCAGAATAGGCTCTAACAGTATTAAAAGGCTCCCTCCAATGTCATCTAGAGATAAATGGGTGTGAGGACAGGTGCTCAGCAAGGCTTGCTGTGTCCTGGAGCATGCCGTCTCCAGGAACGCAAACAGCCTCTCGCTGTGCTCAGGGATTCTCAGAGAGGTTTTAACCAAAACATCCATTGATTTCAGCATGAGCAGCAGCATACTCATGGCTTTTCTCAATCCCCCTGCTCTGCTATGGATGCATTCACATGGTGTTGTATATTCACATATACAAACACTGGAAGTGATGTATGTGAGATTTGAGCTCAGACTCTGGGTCAGTGGAAATCCTGAAGTCGGTACACAATCTGAATTTTGCGTTATTATAGCGAAGCCCCTTTACTTCTCTCCTTTTCAGGTACAATTACGTCTCCCACACCTGGTACCTCTCGTTACTCCCCAACATTTTTTGCCATGTGTAGGGGATTGCCTCCTCATCACCTGCTCAGGGTAAATTTGGAGTTGCCTGAAGGAACGCGGGATACAGTATCTCCTGGATGGTCCTTTTGGAGATGATGCCTAATGAGACTGTGTGATGTACAGTATAGAAGAAAGAACATATGGACTAGACTGTGGCTGAGTTTTTGGGAATAAGTGAATGACATAAAGAGGGGAAGGGAGGATCATCCAATAGTGTAGTCCCTCATATGTGTCCCATGAATTCTTGTGTGTTGGACATGAGTCCATGCATATGAAGTGCATGGAGGCAGACAGAGTGTGTACTTTGCATACTGCTAGATGTCTCTGCTGCTCCTTCCTTCTCACACTCTTCCCCTGCTCCAGCATGGTGTCCCTCAGATGGGATACAGTCCTTTACGAGCTTCCCCAGCATGGGTCCTTCCTGCAGGCTGCAGTTCTTCAAGAACTGCTCCAGCATGGGACGTCTCCATGGGATACAGTCCCTCAGGAACAGATTGCTCCAGAGTGGGTCCCTCACAGGCCACAGGTCCTGCCAGAAAACCTGCTCATGCATGGGCTCCTCTCCATAGGCCGCGGTTCCTGCTAGGAGCCTGCTCCAGCGTGGGCTCTCCATGGACTGCAGGGTGGATATGTGCTCCACTGTGGTCCTTTATGAGCTGCAGGGGGACAACCTGCTTCACCATGGTCTTCTCCATGGGCTGCAGGGGAATCTTTGCTCCAGCTTCTGGAGCTCCTCCTTCCCTCCTTCTGATCTTGGTGTCTGCAGGGCTGTTTCTCTCACATATTCTCACTCCTCTCTCTCTGCTGCTGTTATGCAGTGTTTGTTACCCTTTCTTAAATATGTTATCACAGAGGCATCACTACTGCTGACAGGCTCAGCTTTGGGCAGCGGTGGGCCCATCTTGGAGCTGGCTGGAGCTGGCTCTGCCCAAGGTGGAGGCAGCTCCTGGTGTCTTCTCACTGAAGCCACCCGTGCAGCCCCCCCACTACCAAAACCTTGCCAGCTAAACCCAATACACAAGATCAGAGAATCTTGATTAGAGCATCTTGTGGGTTTGGATTTGCCAAGGACATTCTGATTCTCTTGCTGGAAAGTGTCCAGCCAGCGGGAGTTCTGGAAGCTTAGTTTGTATAAAAGAGCATTTTTGTGTGTGTGGAAGGGGACAGGTAGCAGAGAGGTGGTAAGTAGCCAGTGCCTACTTGTTCAGGCAATTCCTTCCAGAAGCAATGTACCCAGAGCTGGGGTTTCACTCTACAGATCCTGAGCTGAGGGTTGAGAAGAGTTGGTTTCTCCCTCTTTGTGCATCTCAAACTTTAGGGAGTAGAATCGATTTAATTTCATCTCGTCTGATCCTGATTAATGAAAAGTCATTTCTGCTAGTTCTGGGCAGAAAAAATAATCTTTGACTATTTTGTAACTTTGCAGATATATGTAGGTGTGTGGCAGGAAGTTCTATAATTCTAGAAATTATGACAAGGCATCCATAAAGATGAGTCTGAAATCCTATGCAGCAGCATTGTAGCTTAAAGGAGCGTTATTTAATACCTATTAATGGAACTGCTGAAGCATAAATACTCTCAGCTCAAACAGATTTTGTTAACTCCTTTGTGCTGGCAGTTTTGGAGTGGGATGGCAGATCATTCACAGCTGCCTGGCAGGATGCTCTTCCTCCATTCAGTACAAGAGTTTGTGTCATGGGGGCCAGAGCCGGGCTCATAGGCAGGAGGAGGAATTGCAGGAGTACATGGGCAGGCAGCAGCCCTTTTATAGGCTTAGTCCTGGTGTCCCCTGGGCCATAGAGAAGCTGCACTTGCATCTGTGGTTGCAACACAGATGTTCCCAGAATCGTTTTTGTTCATCATATTTAACAGGGAGGGACTTCAGCCTCCCTGTGAGGGATGCTGGGTGTGTGGGCACTGCAGTCCCTGCCTTGGTATTGCTACCCCCTTTGGTAGAGGGGAGCAGTGCCGGGTCACCCCTGTGCGTGTACAGAGGCTGAATTTGTCCTGCTTAATGGTGAGCCTTTAACAGAGCACTCCTGGGCTTTTCAAGTAGACGCTGGAGAAAGAGAGTACCACCGAGGGGCGATCCAGTACAGCCAAGATCAGGACCACTTCTTGGGGTTCCTGAATTTGTGCAGGGATTTTAAAGATCCTAGAGCTAACAGCCCAATAACTCAGCTGTCTCAGTTAAGTGTCTCTGAAGTCCTTTTCCTTTTATTCTAGTTTCATACTGTTTACTCACAGGTTCAAAGATCCTGGGTACAGCTGCACGTCATGGGACTGGCATATAAATAATTACTATTTAAAAGGAAGAACAATGCATGTTGGATAATTTGCATGCAAATTTTTGAGTAGTTATGGGACACAAGGATATCTTTTCATGTCATTCTTTGAAACACAGGATTAAAAGAGATACAGAAGTTGAATTTCCTGGGCAATAACATGATTCCAGAAGTTAAGACTTAAGAAAGAACAATTGTTAACATGAAATTGATAATAAATGAGAGTGAGCCATTTTATAATCCCTTTGCTTCTGGGGCGTGCCTACACAAGAAATGTAGTCAAATTGTTCTGAAGACTGATTTAATTAAAATTGGTACAAACTCCCTGTGTGGGGACTCTAAGATAGGTTAGGTTTCCATTGTGCTGTGAAGTGTGATTCTTGGCATGTGTAGACAGGCCACAGATTGCTAATTATAATAAGTGATGAAGCTGCACCAGGTTAGGTTTCTGCCCTGCAGTACCTAAGCACAAGCTCATATGGCATGTACCAAAATCTGTGCTGTGTCCTCTGCCTGCCAGACCAGTCATTTGAATGTAAGAGTCACACTTCAGTGATCTTTAAGAAACAATGAACTAAAAACAGTGACAAAGAGCAGCAAAAATATGTTGATCATGGAGTTGGGGCTTCTTGTAGGTCCAGACCTTCAGCTCTGTCAGTGGCACCTCAGGCAGAGTTTTCACATCATGCTGCAGCCAAATAGGAACCTTGTTTTTCTCGGGGGTGCAACTTTTTAAAACTAAAGAGGTGCTTTGACTTCCTCCCACTGCCGCTTATGCCTAAAGAACTACTCTGGAGCACTGCTCAGCAAAGCAGAGTGCTGGCTCCAGTAACATCCCATGCCCAAATTTTCCATTTGAAGGCTGGGAAAGGCCCTTTTGCATCCCCAGGGTGTCATCAGAGGAGCCATGAGCTTGTGAGCAAGATGAGGGACTGGATCTGAGTGTTGTGTGCTTGCCTTCTCTGGAGATGAACTTTCTCTGTCTAGTGCTGGAGCACTTGGGATCAAAAGCTTCCCTTACACAGCCTGCTGCCCGAGCCTGTTCAACAAAGCGCGAGGATGGTTTCTGGCTCGTCTGTTCATTCAGGCTCTTAATTAGTTACCAGCTATCCTCATGGTGAGGAGTTGGTGCCTGATGTTACTGAGGTTCTTATTTGAGCGTTCACGTTTATGCGAATGTGTTCTTTTTATATTGGATTTCAGGCAGTCACAAGCTGTAGTAAGGAATTAAATGCCATGTCAAGAAGAAATGTGACCCATTGATCAAGATGCGCTGCCCTACCAGTCTATCCTAGCTGTGAACTGGCTATTGTCTCAGCTACAGAGCCTGGTTTTTAAGGTGAAGCTACAACAGGTCATGCTCTTGGATCTGGAGGTCCCCAGAGTGGCCCATTCAAAAAAGACCTGATGTTTGCCTTTTCAAGCATCCATATTCAGAATTACAGGTGTTTCTACAATGCACACGCATAAGCTGCAGACGCACATCACTGCAGTCCTTGTACTGGTCCTGTCATCGTGGTGCTGCAAAATGTTTCCTGGGTAGGTATGCGCGTTGCTTGACTAATTCCAAAGAACTGGGCTGTGGGCCTGAACCCCAGACAGGTGAGGACACGTCCCGCTGTACTGAAAAACAAGTCCTTAGCAAAACCACAGTACATAGAAGCACTCAGCAGCTTCTTACCTGCTCCCACAGCACAGCAGTGCCACAGCTGGGTCTGCCATCACTCCACACCCATGTCAGAGGACAGGGCATGACCAAATAATCACAAACAAACTCAAAAGTCATCTAGACATAATCAAGGAATATATTTTTAACTGGACAGTTGAATATATTTTTAACTGGACAGTTGAGACAGAGATAAGGAGCAAGCAAGATGCAATCTATTTCTCCCTTTAAACTTGTCCCACACAAGGGAGCAGATCTTCCCATGATGTAAATCAGCATAGCTCCACTGACTGGAGAGAGCAATTGTAATTTATCCTGCCTGAAGGCCTGCACAAAAGGTGCTTGAGGTTTCTTGCAATTCATTGGAGACTTGTGACATTGAGAGCAGGCGTTTGAGCTCCACTGTCCTCTGGAGCGATTTGCAGCACAGGCAACTTATAATTACAAACACTTGATAAATCTCCTTCAGAGAAACTGAGGAGTTTGGTAAGATGCTTGAGTCAGTGATGGCTGATTTCACTTCTTGTAAGAAAGCCGTATTTCTATGATTTCGATCTCAGCACAAAGGCACCGTGCAGCAATACTATGGAAGAGGTTCTGAGGGTTCAGCCAAGCTTTAAAGTATTTCAAAGATCTTCTTTGTCTTGTGGAGATCAGTGGGTTCCTTTCCAGCCGAGCTGAAAAGCCTGGGGGAAACAAAAGGGACGTGTTTCAAGCCATTTTTGTGAGAACAATACCTCTCTGCAACACCTGACACCTTATGCAGCTGGTAAATACCAATCCCTATCTGGTACCCAGTCTTTTTTAGCAGTGTTCGGCCACCTACACCTGACCACCAAATTTCAACTCTGTTTGCCTCTGCTGACATTTATATAACAAAGAGCTACTAACTACTCTTTTATCAGCACAAGAAAGTTGAGCACAGGAGGAGACAAATATGATGGGCACCATAGAGCAGCACTCAGAGGTATGCTGCTACCTGTATATCCAGCCCCTGTAATGGTTATATTGAGCCACTGCTCAGAAAAAAATGCTGCCGGGTGCTTGGAATGATTTAACTCTCTTGTTTCTGGGACAAAAATGGATTCTGTTATATACTAATACCTTTATGTGCTGGATGTCTTATTATTGTTAAAGATTTCAAAAGACTGCGATATAAAGGAAACACAGGGCTTTGGGCATGGGCTCTTCTGTCAGGCATATCTAGGTATCACTTGCATTGCCCTGTAATTGGCAACCAGTGAGCTCAGGAATGGAGCTGGTAGTCTCTTCTTTCTTGTCTTGCTGTCTCCAGTCATGGGTGGGGACTTCTGGGTCTGAACATGAACAGGAGAGAGGAAGAGGAGAAGGTCCTGCTGCAGAGCTCAGCACGTGAGCAGAGCTTTCTGGACTTCCCCTGTTCTTCCCTTCTACTCTGCAGAGTCTGGATTTCCTAGGCAGCTGTATATATAGACGTCTTGCTGGTTGGTACGCACCACTGGGAATGGCGTTTGACTGGGGTTCTTCAGTTGTTCTGCTGGCGGGCCTGTGTGAAATCTTGCATTAACAGTCACACAGAGCCTTGCCCTCCCGTGCACCTGAGAGTCACATTGCGGAAAAGTACCGTGGTCATTTCTCACTTGGTGTCTGGTGGCACTGGAACGTGGCTTTTTGTTAGAGTTCCTGTGATCTGCCAGCTTCAAGGAGGTGAAGAATTTAAAGGAGTTTAACAAAGACTGCTAACCCCCCAGGGACAGAGCTGCCCTGAGAGCCAGTTGACAGTGAAGGTTTTAACCTTGATTTCAGTATCTACAGAAACATGGGGTTTTTCTGAGTTTATAAGTCTGGAGAGTGGTCAAAAGGATTACCTTACCTCGTTCACTTGTGGTGGAGAGCAAGGCTTTATAATGATACATCCATGCCTAGTTAGAGCTGATGTTTATTAAAGATGAGTACCATTTTGCTAAGAGGTTGTTAGAGTAAAATGCATAAGGAAAAAAATTATGCTGCAAACAATAACAAGGTCCCAGAATTGCCTTGAACTGTGCAACTCAGATTCTCAAGTACTGTCAGATCATCTCTGCATAAGACTGAACTGCTGACATTTGTTTAATGGCAATATATTTATGAAATGGAGCAACATTCGTAATTGCTCGTGTATGCTTGCGTTATGTCTTTTGTGCAATATCTTTATTCAATTTATTCAAATGTTCATTAAAATGATGAGAAAATGATTTATTTTGCAACCATTGGACACAGAGATCACACTGTACTTATAGCTTATATAGGATTTTGGAGTACTCACCACTCACCTCTTTGTAGTAAAAAATCGTTGCTGAGCAAAAGCAGTCTTTCTGGGAAGGGAAGCCCTGCAGAAACACAGTGAAACTGTGGTTCAGCTAAGATAATTCCATTTCAGTAAGCTCAAGACTTTCTTCACAGTAACAAGTAAACTTATCCAGGCATTGATGTTTGAAGGTTGTGTTAGGATTTCCGGTATTGTTTTCACAGTGTGTTTCTGGATATCCATGATTAAAAATTTAGCAGACTTGCCTAGCTGCAGGTTAGTGAAGTATGAACTTTTTCTGAAGCTTTTTAGAAGCTGAGGTATACTAAAAATTCCCTGTAGTTGCTCTGCACTCCCAAAGCAGGAGTATGGAACAGCAGAAAGCCTTGCTATTTTTGGACTTTTTGGAGAATGCCATTTTGCTAAGGGTTCGGGCACTGTGTCTCTGGCATTGGAGGCAAAGTGAGACAGGTGTAAATGAAGTCATTTCAGCATCATTGCAGTCGTTGATTGCTCTGCAAACCCTGTGCTGTTGGCAACTGCAAGCCCACCGGAAAGGTGGGGAATGTGATGTGGCATCTGCTGGTGAGTGAGTGGCAGAGTGTGGCTGTGCCTCTGTAGGAATCAAAGATCAGAACAAGCACTGAAAGCTAATCCATAGATGATTCATGTGATAAGAACTTATCGGGATGATGAAGTATGTGAGGTCTGTGTGGTCTTTTGCAATTAATGCACTATGAATAAGCCAGGCAGATTATGGGTGTTGGTATTCACAGCCATGCTATGTGGTACATGCGTATCAGTGCTACTGACAGCGTGGAGAATTCAGCAATAATCAATAACTTCCAGTTGCTTGGCACTAATCATTAGCATTTAGTGAATCAGAATAGCTTTCTTCTAAATAATGGCAAGGTTTTGAAAACATGCATCATAGAACTACAAGATTTACTTGTCAGGGCCACATGGTTATTACATTAAATTGCCTGTCTAGATTGTCCGGTTGTGGACACTGACATTACACCTGTACCACACTTCACATTCCCTACTGGGAAGTCTTGCAGATTTTAACAAATTTGCAATCAGACTAGAAGGAACAAACCCAAAGCCATTCTAGGCAGACCTTTGAGGTACTATAATTTGAAAATGCGGCTCACAGCTAGGAAAGGGCAAAGAGTTTTGCAGTAAAATACTGATTCTCCAGAGAATTCTAAAAGGAGGGTTTGGGAACTGCAGCAGCTAAGAAAGAGGGTTTTTTTTTCAAACAGCAATAAAGCACTTGGAGTATCCATGTAACTTTTGTGAAGAAAATCTGTCTCTGGAAGCTGCTGCACTTGTCTTTGAATGAGTTATTGTCTCTTAGCAAGCTTTAGGGTGTTGTTGAAATCCTTTCTTGCAAGGCTCAAGGGATGAAGACAACCGTTTTAAGGATCGCACTGCAATCATCCCTAAGAGACCTGGCATTGGGGAACAGGAGAGCAATGCCAGCCAGTGTTTTCTAGGTCCAGAACTGCTGTCCTTGTTTCCCATAATTTCCAACATAATGAGCGTCTTAGTGTCAGGTAAGTTTTAAAAAGAGATGCTTTCTTAAAAACAAATAGTCACTGCCAGCAGGGTTGCAAGCTGGGACTACTAAAAGATGATCTGATGAGGATAGTTAACTGCAAATGGGATGTGGATTTCACTCTAATAGTTTATCAACAGGAGCTTTCTGAAAAGCTCTTAAGTGTGCTGCCAAATCCAGCTTCCAAAGCAAGGAAAGTAATACAAGTCCAATATTGTTAATGTCAGTGGTTTCTAGTTAATTACCTGTTACCTGAAAAAATCACTGAAAAGCTCAGAGCATTGGTTAAGCCTTGCTTTGTGCCTCTTTATTCAGATACTATGCTCCTTTGTTATACATATATTTTCCTCCTCAAAGACCTCTAGTCTCATAGCAGACTCTATAGGATATATTGTTCTTTTGATACATCCAGAAGACACTTCTGCACTTAAAAGGAAAATATAATTTAAACAATGTATATGTGTGCCCAGGTTAGTACTTCCTGAAAGAAGAGAAAACCTATAAGGAAAACAATAATGACTTACGTTGCTAAAACAATTATTTTGTCTGCCTTCTATTTTATTTTGAACTCCCATGTAAGCAACCCTATAAGTCTTCTAATGCTGATATCTACTCTTCGGTTGTAATGTTTCCCTGCTGCCTAGTTAAAGTAAGGAGAAAAGAAGCCTTGTGTTCCATATGTTTATTGAGGGAATTTTTTGTGTGTGCAGTTCACATAAAATTGCATCCATTCAGCTCATGATCCATAGTGCAATTTCATTAACAAAGCAGCGCCCTACCTTTTGTGTGTGCTGTTATGCTTAAAGCCCATTCCTGTTGTGGTTTCTCCCATAAAAATAGAAGTTTTGCAGGTGATTTAGCTTAGTTCATTTCCAGTTCTGTTCTATTTTCTTTGTAGCCCAAATAACTTTTTAGAAAATATTCGATAGAATCATTTTCATTTTTCCATTCAAGATAAAACTTGTACTGAAAGTAGAATGCATTTATTTGGTCAAAATTGTCAGTTATATAAAATGGGAAGTTGATTTTTTTCACTTACTTTCACTCTGATTTTCTCTCTCCACCTTTGAGAGCTGAGATACTCTTTTCTGTAAAATATGAAGAACATATATGGCATTATATGCCATTTTTGTATAGCACCAAGGGCTTCCTGTGCATACAGGGTTTATAAAGCTCTTGATTCAACCTGCAATTGTGTATTCTTCCAAAACAAGGACAAACAATGGCCTAGCTCAAAACTTGCTAAGACAGGAGCACAGTTTTCATAGGTGCCTTGGAATCAACAGTTCTTCTAAAGCCAGTGGCCGCTGTTTCTGACTGAGCTTGTTGAGTTTATGCTGTGTTGTTGCTTCACAAGGACATGCCTGAGGAAGTCCTCCATAATTTGTGATATCTAGGAATTATGCATTCAAAGTAAAGCATTCCACCTTGGCAGACCTACCCCAGCAAGTGTCCGGCAAGGACACTCTACAGGATTGTTGTGGTTTAATAAATGGGACTGAGCTCTCCATTGCAATTCAATGGCTGGACCAGAGACCAGAAACTCATTTGCCATCCGGTTTACAAAAAGTCTGTCAGTGGCTAGGCTGCTTATTGCCTGAGGCACTGACAAACATGTTCTTGTGGCTTCCACATAATCTCCAGCCC
This sequence comes from Ciconia boyciana, assembly GCF_034638445.1. Classification (NCBI taxonomy): domain Eukaryota; kingdom Metazoa; phylum Chordata; class Aves; order Ciconiiformes; family Ciconiidae; genus Ciconia; species Ciconia boyciana. The sequence continues at coordinate 18,647,306 of NC_132944.1, read as the reverse complement.
ACAACCCTCTGGCATCTCTCTGATGGCAAGGGCCATCCTTTCTTCTTGTGCTTTCTACAGCATCTAGTGCGGTGATGTCTTGGGCCATGGAAAAGCAAGAGTCATATAAATGATAATAAATAAGCTACCTCACTGAGCATGCCTGTTTGTGCCTTTTTGTCATAAACCCTGTGGGTTTTTAGGGGTAAAGGAGGAAACTGGAGGAAAACAAAGGGAGCAAAAAAACCCAGGCAGATTTTCCTGCCCTGAAGTGTGGGCTGAGAATCTGCCTGAAATGTGAGAATATATGCATGGAAGCATGCAGCAGAAAGACATTTAAATGAGACTCCTTAGTGTGATGAGAGCAGCTTACCAGCCCTCACGTGTCACACATACAGTTGTTTTTTCAAATGAAACTGGAAATCAGCGGCTGCTCTGTCCCCTCCCAGTTAGACAGACTGCCGGGCTTGTGCTTCGCTGCTGGCCTGGGAAGGTCATCAGGGACTTTCTTCACCCTTGCCATACGCTTCTGTATTACTCACTCTGGCATGTGGAGAGTGCCCGTTTTTAGAAACGGCATCACTGGACATTTGCTAAGGCAGGCTGCCAGATTTAATAACTGATGGGCAGGAGAAAATCCTGCGTCCCTGTCTTCTGACCTCAAGGAACATTGAAATATGGCACGTAACAATGCACACGTGACCCCTTGGAGGTGATTGTTCAGTACCGGTTTCCATCCTCTCTCTCTCTTCCCCTCTTCCTCTTTTTCTAACCTTTCCATTCCCATTTCTTCTGTTCGGCCTGTTTGTGTATCTCTTCACCTGGCTTTTAGACTATATTACCTGAGTTTTAGGATATATTCCTATTTCCAGGTACAAAATTAAGATATTGCTAAGTGTCGTCATAGATAATGATATAATAGTAGATCCCTTTGTCTGAAATGTGCTTTTAGGTATTACCTTGGTCAGTAATTTAATTGAATTGGATAGTGACAACACACTGACATTGTTAAGGTTAATGACCCAATGATTTACAAGACAAGGCACATTTACCGGCAAATGGATTTTAGTAATTGTTCTACTGAACAATGAGAATAACAATTTGTACATTGATCCACAAAGTCCTACAGCAAAGCTTCTGTTCTTACTTCGCCAATGCCCCTGTCCATAAATTCAGTGTTGCTCAGAGAATGTTTCTCGGCCCTGCTGTATTTTAACTGCATTGCACTGAATTTCAAATTATTTCCTTCAGTGTGATCCACAGCTTTTGCTGCCTGTATGGAGCGTAACTGGGGACACAGATGGCAAGAGAGAGTAGAGGAAGATGGGAGGATGTGACCTGTCCAGGTAGGACAGTGTTTGTCTCGGCTAGGTTGGCCTAAGGGTTTCTCCAGTCGGTGGTTGCGTCTCTTTGACACTTGTTTAATGTCTGTTTCCATAGATTTGGGTTGTTCTGTTTTCTTTGCCAAAATGCTGGGGAAGGCCATGCCGAATGGGGTAGGAGAATTCTTGTTTAGTTAGGGCTATTACCCTTATTAAATAACTTTGTAATCTTATACAACACAAAGCAAAAGTGCCTGTTTTCCTTGAATTAATGTTCATTGCCATTGCTTAGAGTTTGCTTGAAGTACTTTCTGTTATTTCTCTATCAGTTAAATCCCAGATCATCTTTTTTTCTTTTTTTTAATAGTTTGGTTTCTTGCTTTGAAACCCATAACCAATTCATTCATTTTGCTTAACTCTTTTAAATATTGTGGCAAGAATAACTTTGCTGGAGCCTGGAATTTTGTGAATTCAAGATTGACTGAAGAAGAGCACAAGAAGTCTTCAGCCAGAGCCTTTAAACTCTGGGATATAAATTGTTTGAATTGCTGGTTAAAGATTCTGATTGTAAGAGATGGTGTTTAACATCCTTATCAATTAATTCTTACTGGAAAATGAAGTCTTTAATCAGCATTGATCTGTCGTAAGGCTACATCACTGGCATTAGCTGAAACACAGAACAGAAGTGTTTATTGAACACAGTTGCCTTTCTTGCAGCATTATTGACAATGTTATCATTTCCACACTGGTAATGGACCAGTAGCTGTTGGTTAGACACTCTTCATTACAACATGCTTTATAAACTTCATTTTATTGTCCTTAGCTTTATTGACCATTGATTTCTTCAGTTGTCCTTTTGCTTCCCTTATTAATTTTGTGTCATTCCTGGGTTCTAGTGTATTGCTGCCAACTTTCTCTCTTTTACATTTGATATTTATTGGCATTTCCCCCCATTTATAACTACTTTCACTCTTCCATCATGCCTCAATGAGATTGCTTGTTCAAGGTTTTATTGCAATTATCAGCCATGTGTTCTTTATTACACTGCATGTGATATACCCAAGGAAGATTGCAAGACTTCTGACCTTCAGCACTATATTCAATATAGCATTGTGCTTAGGCCTCTCTTGGATCTTAGATAGCAATATTTTTAAATAAATAAATACCTCTCTTTGTATCGCCAAAAGTAAAGAGTAAAAATGAAGAAGAAAATGACATTTTAAAATTATTCTGTGCTAAAATGTCATAAGTATGAACTAAATGGAAATAACTGGGTTCTTTTAGTTTAAAGAAGAATGTTCTAGCTGTAGTTATCCAGTACAATGATAGTGGTGGTATGTTGGTGAGTTTTTTGACAGGTACATAGGTTTATTTCTCTCAGCGGGCCCACAGCCTGCAGTTCAGGAAGATACCAGGGTTGAAAAGGTTGGATGGGGATTAGTTCCCTGGTTTGCTAAACTGCTGTCTGTAATTTCAGACAGATCTTAGAGACCCTTAGAGGTACCCACAGAGGAGTGGGAAGAATGCAACAGGGGAAAATACATTCTCTCCCTTGTCAAACTGATACTTGTGGGCTTAGTCCTTAGTAAAATAAAGAAGCAAATAGTAGGAAAGAACAAGCTGTAGACATTAAGAGACTAACAGAGTGATGAATAAGGACTTTGGCCTTTTAAAGAACCAGTCATAGCAGAGAGTTGAATGAAGACTTTGAAACGAAATCAGACTTTGAAACTGTGTTTACAAATTAGAAAAGGAAGAGAAATGACACAAAGATAAGATTAAGAAGAGAGAAAAGCTGTGCAAAGAGAAGCTGGAAGAATATATTAACTTAACCTGTATGTCAAGTGTTTGGCTTACTGTGCAGTAAGAGGCTGTGCTATATGTAAAAATCCTCCATATTTCCTCATTTTCTGTGGCAGAGGCTTTTGCAGGAGAAATATTCAATGAACCCATCTATAACTTTTCTGATTGCATTTTAAACATTTATGTTGCTAGCCTCTACATCTAATAAACCTGAGACTTTAAATGGACTGTGGCTTATTAAATCGTATCTTTTCTGTCAGTCTCGTCAGTGGAGGGGTACTGATAATATTAACATTGAATGGGACCAAACCAGCAATACATTCCCTTTTGTGCTTGAAAATATCTGAACCCCAGTCATTCTGCCTTGATGGGTGGTTATTTGTGATCTCCTGTCTCCAGTTATTTTCATATGGCACCTGTATGGTCATTAATTTTCACTCTTGTTTTTCCAATTAAAAAGTCTTACGGAAAAGCATGGGTTAAAGGCTTTATCCAGAGGTGCAAGCAATTAGCTGCACATATGTTCATTGTTATAATGACTTGCCCAAACTATTATAAAAGGATGTGTTACCATCTGAATGTCAGATTGAAGGGTCCCAGGTCTGGCCTGTGAGCAATCCTGCCATTTTGCCATGGTCCATCTTGGGGAGACAAAGAAAGTCATCCCTTTGCTTCATCTGAATTTTTGCATAAAATGTTTAGCCAATATGGAGCGTCTTGTGAGGATTTGATACAGAGACATACATGACATCATGTTTTTGCTCAAACTATATTCATATTCATTTTAGGTTCAGTAACAGTGTGTTGCCTTGTTCCTCCCTCCCTGGAGAGCTGGTGTCAAAGAGAACACCACACAACCCTGGGGACTGTTTTTAGCAGGTGGGATGTGGCAGATATAGGGCATTTGGATCTACATTTCTTTAAGGACTTTTTACAAACTGTCAGGAAGGACGAAGTGACAAGGTCTCAACACAGTCTGAACAGAGCTGGGTCAGGGGCTAATGCCTAAATAGGTGAGGCAGAATATTTATGTATAAGGCAACTGTAGGCAATAGCATCAAAGCAGCAGAATGCTTAAGGAAGCTGAGGATGGAGAACAAATCCCCAGGTTTGGCCAGCAGAGACTTCAGGGAGAGCGATTTCAGGGGAGTTTGTGTTAGGTTTGAATAAGGAGAGGAAGGAGCCAGAGGAGAAAGATAAGGTCAAATCTGAGAGAGAGCACTGAGGCAGTCCCTGAAGAAGAAAGCAGAAAGGTTAGAGAGCAGCATTGCCATTGACTCTGCTTAGCAGGAAATGTCGTGCCCATGGGAATAGGGAGGCAGAGGAGCTGTAGGAAGGGTGGGATGTGGGGAAGGAAATGGCGTTGACATCTTTTGCCCTTTCTCCTTGAAGAAATTGGTCAGCAAGAGGAGGTGAGCTGCATGCAGTGCGTGGGCTGGAGTTCTGCTGCTGGCGGTCTGTTGAGCAAAGCGATGTTGCTGTTAACACAGCTGCACGTGCCGGTAGGAAATAGGTTAGAGAAGGATGCAGAGGCAGCTTAGCAGGTTTTGTGGACTCAGAAATACCCAGTGACCAGGTATCGTTCCTGAGTGTTCAGGAGTGCAGGAGCAGGCCTGGATTTTGTGGAAGTCTTACAAAACCTGAGTGCAATGGGTGGGTTGCTGGAGTCTGGTGAGTTCTCCCCTCACAGACACAAGCCAGCTTGATTCTTCCTGCTTGATGATTTTCCCTCTTTGCCCCAATAATCAGTTCGCTGTTTCCATTGCTGCTTTCCCAGGCTTGTCGACAAGCAGTGCAAATCAAGAGATCTGGACTAGGTCGATTTTGAATTAGCGAGGTTGACAAATGTTTTGATTTGAGAAGGCAAGCTGGCTCATTGTGCTCGGTTTAACATGAACACATTAGAGTGACAATGCTGGATTTAACTTTAGTTATCAACACTTTCAGCCTACATTGGTCTAAGTAATTGTCCTGTTTATACTCTGACAGGTTAAAATAATGTATTCTAGAATGAGAGCGCTTCTACGGAAGATGAAAAGCAGCCCAAGAGGGTTATCAGTTGTTACTAACTGTGACAAGCAGTGTGAGCTAGATGTATGGATAAATTGCTATTGCTCCAGAGGTTATTCCTATTAGCAGGAGACATATAAGAAACCCTAACAAGGCATTAATACAGTACAGCTACTAAAAAAGCTCATCTCTCCTTCCGAGCTCAGGACTAATGGCACATTCTAGCGTTTTCTTGATGCTGCACTGACAGGTGGTGATAGACCTTTAAATAAAACAAAAGCTCTATTAGGCTGTTGGGAAGAGTCAGGCAACTGTAAGGATTTAAAAGCTAATCTTTAAGAAAATAAATAAACAAAGATATTTATCTGAGATCTAAACACTGTTAGGAACGATGCTTCTGGATTCCTCTTTACAAATAATGTTGTGGAGGTGGGATCTTGGCAAAGTAGGTAATTTCTGATAAAATTTTCTGTCCACAGAAAAGAGATTTATTTTGCTTTTTTTCCTTCAGTAAGTGTTCTTGGGATCAAAATAAAGCGATTGTTTAAACATGAAGTGTTCAGTTCCCTTTCCATCTGGAAAATGGTACTGGAACTCAATAGCTGAACACTTTCAGTGTTTTTAAATAACAGAATTGAGCTCCTGCTGTGGGCTCGGTGCCAGTGGGCTTCCATGGACTTTGGGAGCGTGTTCCTATTCATGCTGTTCAGTGGGTTACTTGTGCCAGTGCAGTTTGCAGGGAAATATTTAGGAGGGGTTGGCTCACACATAGCTAGCTCATCTGTAAAAGAAATAGTGTAGAAATTTCTTTAGCAGCAGAAACATGCTTCTCTGGAGTCACGCAGAGGAATTGTAATTGCTTGTGCAGAAAAGATGGGAAATTTTTGCATTATTTTCTAGGATAAGCTATGTGGAACTTTGTTTACCTTACTTAGGCTCATGCTTGTTACCCAACATCACAGGAATCATTTCCAGAGGCGCTCAGTGGGAGCAAGCAAACAAGGGACAGGAGCGTGCATTTTCCATACCAGATGTAATGATGGAAGTTAAATATTGATGGGCTAATTTCAAATGGGAGTTGTGTGTGATAATAAGAGGGGTAAAGCTGAAGGAAAGATTGCTGCAGGCTGCTCAGTTCTTCCAGAGGGAACTGGGTTTTGAGGATTGAAAAGCCCTACAAAGGAGAAGAGGGCAGTGCTGGATTAACGGCAGACACAGAAGCTGGGAACTTCATGAAGGCTTATAATGGGCACACAGTAATTGGAGGTCTGAGAAGGAAAGCAGAAAGAGGAGGTGATGTAAATATGACAACAGCTACAGCTGCATAAGCAAAAGGGAAAATCATCCTAAAATGTGGAAAAATACTGAATAGCCATACAAGTAGAGAGTGTGGGACTGCCCCTTTTGGGAGCAGTGCTGTAGTTTTAGCCAACTGTCTAACCGGTCCCTTAATATAACAAAAAATCTCCACATCAGCTCATATACTCACCTCCCAGAAGAGAAAACCTATTTAGTTTGATTATTGCTTGAGTCCTATTTTGCGGTAATTAGAATACAAAGCTCTTCTCCTGCTGTAAATTGGCTGCCTTTCTGATACTCTTTACAACAAAGGAACCTTATAAATGTAATTGTGTGATTATTTTGACATCTTTGTAAATGGCCTTGCTGTAGGTGGAGTCCTGGGCAGATAGAGAGCTTGGACAGAAGTGGAGCTGATGCATCTGTTTCCCGGTGCATGAGGTAATCCTAAACTGCAGAAGAATAAAAATGGTTAATGGTGAAAATAACATCAGCAGCTGTAATAATTTTATTTTCTTCCATTATTGCTTCTTTTAAACTTGAAATAAAAATGTAGAAGAGAATAAAAGCTGTGCTTTGGGGAAGAAGGCTCACTGCTGGCCAGTGCTGCTGGAGGTTCGTGGCCAGGGCTGCTCAGCAGCTTTGCCTCATCTGGGAACCTGAGCAGCTCCCAGCCCAGCCTGTGCTTTGGTGAAAAAACACCTGGAAAGCTGAGAGTGCAGGGGTTTTGAACACACATTCACCAAACATGAGGCCTTTCCATTGACAGCAATGGGCTGTCCGCTGGATCAGGCCCTGGTGGTTGATAGGGGAGCCTTCTCCTTCAAATTAGAGCCTCATTGCTAAAGAGGTCAACCTGCAAAGACCAGGAGAGTAAAGAGGAACGCCACGCCAGCGTTCTTGCCAGCGTTGTACTTGCTCGCACAATGACAGAGGATCTGGCAGAAATGGGATGTGTTTACCAAGGCTTACCAACAACGCATTCATTTTATTTCTGCATTTTTAATAAGTGGCTTGGGTTGTAACAATTTACAATGCAAGGCTTAGGCTTGTTTGTTGCATACTGCCAAGATGGGCCTATTTAAGTATGTTTTCTGGCAAACACAAAAAAACTTGGGTCAGGTATCAGGATCAGTGTTGATTTTAAATGGCTGTCATGGGGAACTTGGTATTTAAAATGGGGAAGGAGTGTGAATAGGTCAGCTGCACCCTGCGTCCTTCTTGGAAGCTGCTCGTTGTTAGCCTGGTGTTTATTCATGAGGAGAATAGCATTTCTAGGAGGCACAGGATATAAATATTTAGCACTGTCAGTGGAGAAGGAAAATATTGTTGGAACAATGTCTTCATTTGTCAGAGGAAAAATAGGGACTAATTTTTTTGAGAGAGATCACAATTAACTGCTCCCTATGAACTGCTTCTCTAAAGATTTCGGGCAGATGGATGCTCTTGCAGCAAGAGGAGTGAATGCCAATTGAGAGGAACACGGATGCATTTATAAAGCCCGAGAAATCATTCTGTCAGGCAGGATATAGGTACACAAATTAAGCAGGTATCAAAATTATATCGTCTCTTCAACAGCAACTGCCTCTCAAGAATAGACTATGGACAGGAAGGCTAAAGATCTCAGCAGGCTGTAGGTTAACTCTGACAGCACATGACTACAGTAGTAGTCACCTGCTAATAATAATGACAGGCAGTTTTGCCCCACTGCCCTGCAAATTTCCTTCCCTCCTGTCACTGGAGAATTTCAGCCTGCAATTCCTCTGCACAGAAACCTCCCACAGAATCCCTGAACCATCCGCGCAATGGTATGGGAACGGCTGCGGGGCTCATGAGGAAGGGGCTTCTTGGCCCACAAAGAATTACCTTACTTCAAAGTAAATGCCAAGATGGACTCTTCCATGTGAAGTTTTAAATTGCCAAAAGAAATTCTGTTGTGTGGATGCCTGAGCCCTTGGTCGCACAGGCTCCTCTGTGCGAGTCCGTGTTCTGGTCTGCTTCCACAGTTTGTGTGGGAACCAGCAGCTCTGCAAGTCACTCTCATGCCATGAAGAGCGTATAGCATAAGTATGTAGGGTGGATGAAGGGCAGGCAGGGGAAGGGAGGCAGTGATGAGCACAGGGCCACACTTGCTTTGGAGCAAATCCAAGGAGAACGCTGCTGTTGGGTCCTCAGCCTGACGCCTTGCTCACCGTGCCATGCAGGCTTCGCCCAGGGGTGGCACAGTACAGCCCTGAGCTAGAGTATCCTGCTTTGCTCTGAAGATGTCTGCCTCCCTCTGTAATCAAAGAGGTTGTGTTATTTCTAAAGGAAACGGAATTGGACTTTAAAGCATAATAAATAGAAAAATATCCCTCAAAACATTTTTGAGTCAAAAGCTTGATATTGAGTAACAAAAATGTTCATCGTAAACATTTGCTTTCTTTCAAAATTCTCAGTTTCACATTGGAAGATGAAAAGTCCGTGCTCAAAAAACATTCTGTGCTTAGTATTCTTAGCCATGGGTTTTGGCTTTTGACATTTGGAAGTAAAGTTGAAAGTTGCTGATGAAAATTTCAGTTATTGCCCTCTAACTTTTGACTGCATTTTCCACAGACCCTGCTATGCCCAAAGTATTTTCTATGCAGCCCATTCTTTGAAATTCAGTCACTTTTGCTTTTTCCTCATAAACATGTATGAGTCTATGTCTGGCCTTTGGTAAAATAAGAATAACGCCTATTCCCAGCTTAAATCTTCCTAACATCCAAATTTCTTGCTAAGCCTCTACTGCTGCTGAATTTAATCTACTGTGAATTATCAGAGTTCAGCTCCTAGTATAAAGTATGTCTGACCTCTGGCTCTGCAGTTTTCTTTATTATCATTTTTGTGTTTTTGTTCATGGACATTTTGTTGTCCAAAAATTCTTGATGACTGGATCAGGATCTCTCACCTTATAAGCAATTGCTGCTGGCAATTGAAAGGTCTGAATAGCTTATTACTTTGACATTAAAAAAATAAATTAAGTTTCATTTTTTATCCTTATTATTTTCCTCATTATAAATTTTTCATCTTCCTGGAAAATACTGGAGCTGTAAGCATTTTCAGAAATGGGTTGGAAGTTTGTGTTCTTGCATTGTCCTTTATCCAACCTCTGCTGAACTGCTGTTTTGTAACTTTTAACAAGTACAGTAAATGACAAATGATATCCCTCGAGGTTTATTCATTCCTATTCGCATATACCACCATTTAACTTGATTGATTTCAGCACAGTCTCCAGCTGCAGGAAATGGTCCCCAACTGATTTCTCAAGGGAAACAGCCACCCCGTAGGATTTTCTTAGGGCCAGAGCTCACAAGACAGGCCCTATCACCAGGGCTTCAGGCACAGGTTAAGTAGGCAGTTGCCTACGGTGGGGACCTGCCCTGGAAGTAAAATGCAAACCAAGTGGTGGCTGTGGCCATGCATCTTAATGCTCAGCCTGGTTTCTGTGCCTGTCCCTGCCTTGTCCCTGCTTGGTGAGTGCACATCTCCCCTCTTGCAGCCCCTTTCTCAGATGCCTCCTTACTCCGTCCCCTCCATAGCAGAACCATCCCTTTGAGGATGATTCGTAGTGGTGCAGCTATGGTAACACAGAGCATAGGGAATAACGGAGCAGGAATTTTCCACGGGAAGGTGTAGAGTGGGGCTATTCATATGGCAATTTTCCATCAAGATGAGACCTCATCAGGCTCCCAGACCCGTGATGTCTCCCGTGTTCCTGCAGGAGAATCGCCCTTCTTGCCATTCCCCCAATTCCTGAGAAGCAGTGCAGGTCCCGCTGCAGCCCTTGGCTGCTGCCAGAGAGCTGGAACTGCTTCTGGTTAAGGCGATAGTGGTAAAATTGCCTGCGGGATGCATAAAAAAGGGTTGAGTTTGATAGCAACTCTTTTGTAGCTGTAATGTCCTGGACCATAATAGGAGAACGTTTTACGGACACTGCTTATGTGGGGTGTATGGCTGTAGCATAGGAATGGTGCTTTTTTAAGGGGGGTGAGCCTTGGCATTCCATCTGTTTATGAACTTATGTGCTGGTTTGAAAAAGCACTTACATCTTTAATGGGATATAATAAGCAAATGCGAGTTTTTAAACTTAGGGCTAGATTGTTCAATACACCCTCTATGACTTCTTGTTCTGCAACCCTTTAACCCCGCTATCTGCAGTATTTCTGCAGTCACCCTGAGCGCTCTCAGGGCAGGATGTGGAGGGAGCTGCTGGAGGGGTAATGTTTGCTTTGGAAGAAACATATATTTTCAAAATAAGTTTCCCTCCCAGATTTTAAGACTTCAAAATAATTATTTTCTTTGAGATGGATTCCCCCCCCCCCCCCCCCCCCCCGTAGCATTCCTGCCTGAATTTATTTTCTGTGAAAGAGAGAGAGACTTTTCAGGTCTAAGAATATTGCCTTGGAAATTGGTTCATTTGCAGTTAGGGCTAAAGAGATTATTTTGACTTTTCCATCCCTCATTCTGGGGGGAATTTCTCTCCTCCACGGAGATGGAGCACTGCGCTTTATACACTGTTTCATTTATGTCTACACAAGCTGCTATGGCTCATTGTGCCCCTGCCACGAGTCCGCTACCCACCTCTGTAGGGAAGTCTTTAGCTTTTGGGACCCATCCAGCCTAACCTTTGAAGCTTGGATTTGAGGTGCATGAGGTTAATCCTAGCATGAGGTTAATCCCTGTCTCCAGACAGCTTTCAGCCCTTACTCTCTTTGCAGCAGTCACAATTTCCCTGGTGCCCTGTGGGTCTGAGTGCAGGAAATCTGCCAACAGCAACGCCACAACCATCTCCCTGGCTCCCTGCCTTTCCAAACATAAATTCTTCTCTTTTGGCACTAAGAGGGAAAGAATTTAAAAAGAGAGCTAGGAAACCTGAAAACAGATTCCTAGAAGGTGTCTCATCAGATAACCAAGCTGCAGTGAGGTCTTTTTAATGCAAGCTGGAAAACACTTTGAAAATACTTTATTAAGCACCACCCTAACTATTATCTCTGAATGCAGGGATTGGTGTGGAGACTGGTGGTGAGAATTTGCCAAGAAGTGACTGTCCTTCACCATGTCTTCCCCCGTATTCCTGATAGGCAACAGACTCCTGGATAATCCAAGGACTTGAGGGAAGTGTAAGACTGTTGGGATGTTCCAGAAGCTTTGGAAAGCTGTGCAAACAAGCAATGCCCTTCCATGCCTTCCTAAGAGTATGTGATGTAAAAAAATATAATCTCATAATGTATAGAACTGTATTGAATTAATGGAAACTGTGACCATTGTTCCGATGCTCATTCTTTAAAAGAAGTTCAGAGAGCAATTTTAAAAAATAATTTGTGCCTTAAAAAATTCACTTACCCTGTTAGTAGACTGAGTCTAATTTCACAGCAGAGAATAGAAAAAGTCAGCAAAGTTTGCATGGGAAATAAGATTCAGTTTTTTAACTACGAGTGTAATTAATAATTGAAACAGCTTAGAGGAAGAAGTGGCAGATTTGCCACCAGTGGAATGTTTAAATCAATGGGGGATGTCTCCTAAAGACTCAGAAATTGAAATTCCAGACATTGTTCTGTTAGAGAGCAAACTACAAAAAACATGTTAAGTATCTCTTTTGTCCTTAAACCTCTATAAGGTCTATAAACATCTGCTTCCTCGATCTGCAGAAGTTTGCAGGATTCTAAAAACTTTAAATAATATCCTCACAATTGTAAAATATTACAGTTCTGTGCTAAACGCTAAGATTTCGGAGTTTTGAAAGCATTTTCTTTAGCTCTCTGCATCTTCCCTATTTATGTATATTTTCCCCTTACATGAAATTCTTTTTATAACTCAGTCTTTTATATTGTTCTTTTGTGCCCTTTCTACACTGTAATCATTTCTTCATCATAATTCTCTCGTTGCTATGTGATGTTTCACTACTCGTGTTTTTCTTTGATTTAGCTGTTAGTATTGTTTTAACTCTTCACTTTCTGTGCTTGCCAGTACTTTCCAGTAAATATATAAGAAAGAGAATAGGCTGCATTTTCTCAAATAACAAGAAAGGTTCATTGTTAAATACTGAATGAATTGCAATTGCACTTAGAGCTGTAAAGAACAACTGAGCTCACCTGCACAGTCTAACTTGGTTTAAGTTCATCGCTTCTTCCTGAAATAGCCCCTTTCCTTTCAGCCGACCGAAGCGCTCCACTTCATCAGAATTAGAGAGGGAATTACTTGGGTCAGTTTAGACAAGGCTGATGACAGCACACTAGCAGCAGGGCTTTGACTTTGCATTTCAGAATTCACTCTGTGAAATGCATTCAGTAAAATATGATGATATCTGAAGCTTATTACTTGGAAAAGCCAATGAAGTGGTAGATTTTCAGCCGCATGACTTGATCTGTGAGTTGCAGCTGGGCTAAACCCCTTATTCCTGAGAAAGCTTCTGAGAAACTCAATTTGACTGAATTTTCTGATCATAGGAGAGTTTGCAGTGGGAAGCAGCTTTCCTAGCAGGCCCTCGGTAGCTGGAAGGGATCTGCAGCTGTGGGGTACTCTCTGCAGGTACCGTGCAGTTCTTAGCATGGCTGGGATCACTGTTTCCCTGCAGGTAATCACAGGCTTTCACCATGTCTCTTCCTGATGGTTAGCGGCTATCCAGCTATTACTGGCTTAACAGCCATGATGTACGTTAAGTAGCCTGCATGGATCTAGGCGTATTCCTTCCCTATCTGTCTCCCCAGAGCAGTCCCACTGGTTTCTACACCAGTTGGGAGCATGGAGCAGGGCTAGAGGGAATCGCTGTCCCTGCTAGACTTCTTCTCAGCTCTGTGCTTCCGTCCTTCCTTGTTTGGAAGAGAATGTCACCATCGTGCCCCACAGTTTTAGCCCTCTGCTAAACACTCTTGCTGAGAACTCCCAAAGAGCGCGTGCAATTTGCACAGGCCAGGCAGAGCTCTAACGCAGAATCAAACCTGCTTGAACTGCAGTTAGAGAAGCTTGCAAAGGAACATAATACAAAATGTGGGGGCTACTCAAGATATGCATTGTAGTTGAATTCGTAGAGGATAAATCAAACAACAGCATCAGATACTCGCCTAGGTCTCTCTGAAAGCCTGCTCACCACATATCTTTTTTTAGTAGATTTGCTGGCTCAGAAAACTCCCCTGAAATTCCAGTTGCAATTGTGACAGTCAAACTCCCTGTCCTCGAGAGCAGCCCCCAAACCACTGCTGTATCAGCTTCACACTAATTGCTTTACTGATGCTCACTTAGGCTAATGAATACTCAATATTGCAAAGCATTCCTGTTGTGCTCAGAAGATTGGTTTGAAAACCGCACTTTGGAAAGCGAGTGCAGCACCGACCTGCCTTGCCTGCAGGAACAGAGCACCAGCTGTGCTCGGGGGAGATCAGGAGGTATGGGAGGCTTCCCGTGTCCTACCAAGGCATAGGAGGCAGTAGCAGGAGAATTCTAGAAACCCTAAAACATAGCATGGGAACTAGTGACATTGCACTGCATTGGAAATGTAGCCTAGAAAAGGCAGTGCTGAGGACGTAAAGTAGAGCACTCAGAGCTCCCTCAAAGGGCTCTGCATTAACCAGCAACTTTGTGACCACTATGGCAATAAGGAAGCAAATGGACTCTGATGCTGAGAACCATTTTATCAGCTAATTATCAGCTGCTTATTTATCAGCTGTGTTTGGTGAAGGGCAGATCACACCCAGCTCACCTGTGGCCAATATTTTATTGTGACAAACGGTCCTGTGCTCAGCTCCTGTTGGGTTAGGGGGCTCTTTTCAGAGTACTAGCTATTTCATTTAGCTGCTTAAAAGGGGACCTAAGCTCTTCTAACAGCATGGGTCATCCCTATTCAAACAGCACCTCTTTGACTTGCTAGTCCTTTTTTAACTCTCCCACTGCAGGGCTGCCTTTTGCTTGGAGCCTTTATTCCTAGTTTGCTTTTCCAGGGCTTGCTTTTTATACGTGGGAGAGCTGCCTAGCAGATGCTGTTTTATAACTGGCTGTGGTCTCTGTCTCCTCAGCTGGTGAGTACTGCTGAGCTTCATTCGTACTATTACAGGGGGTTAATGTAAGCTTTGAGCAGTTGCTTTTGCTTGGGAAACAGAGAATACCATGTTACTTTTGCTAGCAGTAAGCACACTTCAGTTTTCCTCTATGATCCCATCATCTTCTTGCAGCTCTCTTCGGTGTACGGAGACTGCATGTTCCTTACTGTAGTAGGTGACCTTGGACCTGTGTGTCTGCTTCTGATAACGTACCTCGCTTTGCTTGCTTAGTGTGAATTACCTTGGAATAATTGGGCTGACAGTTGCGTGGCAGTGAAAGTGCCTGTTGCTGCAGGACTTCTTTTGTAAACTCTGACTGTATCAGAGCTGTAGTATGCACCCCAGTGCAGACAAATGATTCAACTGTTACTGGATTTCTTCCTGCAAGTAAAATGTGTGAATGCTCTGTGCATTGCATTGCTCTGGCCAGTTAAAATAGCTGCAGAAGGATGCCCTGGCTTTGTCCGTCTCTCTCTAGCTTCACTCTTTCCATGTGTTCATTCACAGAAAGGCTTCTAAAAGTCCTGGATGTTAGACTGACATTTCAGGCCATATATCCCAGAGAGTTGCTTCTTGCTTAGCATACAAAGGTCACAGTAGCTCTGAGCACTTCTGAACAACCTACTCAATGTATGCATAAGCCTGTATGGAAACCATGTTGCATTTAATTGATGGGCAGGTTCTGGCAGTCACACTTGACTCTAATTGTTATTTCTTTTGTAAGTTAATTTTCATTGTTTAAAAAACAATTTTAAATTTCAAGTCCTTGGAAATGTTTGTGTGCAGCAATTTCCTTCAAATACGTGTTGTCCCAGCTGCATTTGTGTTTCTTTAGTTCAGTTACAGAAACTCATAAACATCCCTGAAAGTGAGGGCTTGGACACTGAAATACAGCAGGGCAACATGGAGAGATGGCTCAGGCTAACGGAGGGTCCCGCTGTATAGTCACAGCTAATGTACCAGAACGGGTCAAATTAGGCCTCCTTCTCTGCTGTGTTTAAATACAACTTGCAATATTTCCCCACCATTTTCAGGCATTATTAGCACTTGCTGTATAAAGTATTAAGCAGGCACTCTCCATTTATCCACATTAACGATTCAGTGCAAACTCCTGCCTTCCCATTAATATCCACTAACCTCATTCAGTGATAAAACTTGATTTAGTCTCCAAATTACCTCAGTGCAAAATTTCTTGGAGCAGCACTGCCTAATAGTTCAGGGCTACGTGAGCTGTTATGATAGCCAAATAACAACAGTGGCAGCATCTTTTTTTGAGACTTGGTGGAAAAAATAATCAATCTAGCGCATAAAGAGAGACACAAACAAATTGCTAAACAGTATAATCCAATGATACCGTACATCTCAGAAATGAGTGCCTCAAAAATCAATAAAAATTGAAATTGAAAAGGGAAGAATTGTAGTTGTCCAGATGCAGGTATGTCGATAGGAGTTTCAGGTGAAGGCACTGGCCGGCTGGGTGCCAGGCTCTGGGAATGGGAAGGAAGGCTGGCTCTGGATAAGGGGGAGATGCTGCCAGGGCATAGTACCGCAAGGGAAAGGTGATGCTATCCGCACTGGTGGGGGTTGTGGGGAGAACAGGAGAGGGAATAAAGTTCTCTGGGATTTGAGGGGCTGCTGCACCATTGCTTTTGCATCTTGACAGCTTTCTTCCATTTGGAGCAGAGGTGGGAGCAGAGCAGACTACTCGGTACTTGGGCTCTCATCTGGGCTTTGCTTGAGTGGGAGCGTGAAGTATTTGTTTTGGGGCATCTATAGCTACAAAAATTCATATTGCTGTGCCTAGGCTGTGTTTGTAGCGTTGTGAATCTCTAGCCTCCAGAGATACTGTGTTGGACACCCCTTCGTTGTGCCTGCTCTGGGGTTTGTGTGGGGTGCTGGGGCTTGGTGTGTGCTCTAGATGAAGTAGGTTGTGCTGGTCTGTGGGTTTCTTGTGAAAGAGCCTGACTTTCCTGCCTTGCACAAGGCACTGACCCATCTCCCCGAGGACAGGTTTGAAGCTAATATAATGTGGATTTTGTTGCTTTGTTTTTCTCCCTTGATTGCTCTTCCCTTGACTTTCTTGTGGCCTGGTGGGTGCAGGTTTTGGTGCTAAGACTGCTGAGTGGTGGGTGCTCAGGGACCCACCAGGCTTCTTTAATTTTTGTTCTGGTTTTGCATTTTCAAAAAAATGACATTAAAATCCCAGTCTTCCTACAGAGCATAAGCAGACCTAAGCTGCACTGCTTGCTAGCTCAGATCTGTTTTCTACCCTGCGTGCTCTCCTTATTGCTCCCTTTTGAATCTGCTGGCAGCAGATCAAGCATGGCTTGTCCTTCTTGGTTTGCTGCAGCCTGCTGTCTCCAAAGGTTTGTGAGAACAGTAGGGCCGTTGCCTCACTCTGGTGGCAGTTCCTCTATGTGTCCTATTAGTGCTGAATGCATTTTAAAACAAACAGAGAAAAAAAAGAAGAGAAGAAAAAGAGAGAAAAAGGCAGAAATAAGTAGAGAAAGAAAGGCAAGGTAGACACCTGCCAGTTACCTGGCAAAGGAAGGAAGAACCAAATAATCCAGAGAGTGACTTGGACAGTCTGAGCCCAGTGATCCTGTTGAATTGAGTCTGCTGTCTCCCAAATGGTATAATTGAAAATCATTTGCTGCAGTTTTAGGCAAGAATTATTAAATGAATATTAATCAGTCATTAAATTCTGTGAAACTGCTTCTTCGTTCTGGGCTGAATGAGGCCATTTAGCTGTGGTGTATTCAGCATGTTAATGCCTCTGTGAGAGGGCTTCTTCCCTGCCAGAGCCATGCGATGCACTCAGCCCTGGTAGCGATGGCAGTCGTTTGGACCAGGCGGGTGCCTTTGGGGCTGGCCACTTGCAGTTTTTTCAATTCCTACAAGCAATGCATGACTGCAGTTTGATGAAATATCAGCCCAGCCTCAACCCCAAGTCCCTCCCTACCTGCACTGAAACCAGGACATTACCTTCCAGTTAGGAAAGATTAGGTTGAAATGCTTTCCTTCTTCTTCCCTTTCCCTAAGCCCCAGGCCAGTGTTTATCTTGCCTTGCTTCTGGTGCATACAGCTCCCAGTCTTGATTCCTGTGGCAGGAAAAAACCTTGCCCAGCTCCTGAGTCATGCATAAGCTGAAATATTGAGGGGGAAACTGCAGACATCTTAATGGTGGGTGTATTTTTGCTGCCAAGACACCAAAGACATTGCTCATGAAGGAGCAGATGTTAACGGTTGTTTGGAAAATAATCCCTTTAGAAGAATTCTTTATGGGTGAGAATTAGAGACCGAGGCAACAAAGGGAACCTTGTGCTTGGTATCTACTACAGGCCACCCCATCAAGGGGAGCCTGTTGACGAAGCCCTCTTACTCCAGCTACAGGAAGCATCGTCCTGCTGGGGGACTTCAACCACCCCAACATCTGCTGGAAAAGTAGCACAGCAAGCTATAAGAAATCCAGGAGGCTCCTGGAATGCATTGAGGATAACTTCTTAAGCCAGGTAATAGACAGCCCTACCAGAGGGGATGCGATACTGGACCTGTTGGTCACCAACGCAAGTGAGCGAATTGGTGACGTCAAGATTGGAGGCAGCCTGGGCTGCAGTGATCATGCACTGGTGGAGTTTTCAGTCCTGAGGGATACGGGTCAGGCAAAGAGTAAAGTCAGGACCCTGAATTTTAGGAAAGCAAAATTCCAGCTCTTCAAGGAGTTAGTCAATAGGACCCCCTGGGAAAGTGCCCTCAGGGACAAGGGAGCAGAACAGAGCTAGCAGATCTTTAAGGACGCTTTCCATAGATCGCAAGAGCTCTCACTACCCAGGTGTAAGAAATCAGGAAAGGAAGGCAAGAGACCAGCATGGATGAGTCAAGACCTGCTGGTCAAACTAAAGGGCAAGATGGAAATGGACAGGCAGTGGAAGCAGGGACAGGTGCCCTGGGAAGAGTGTAGGGACACTGCACGGTTGTGTAGGGATGGGGTCAGGAAGGCCAAGGCACAGCTGGAGCTGAACTTGGCAAGGGATGCAAAGACTAATAAGAAGGGCTTCTACAGGTACGTTGGCCAGAAAAGGAAGGTCAAAGAAAGTGTGCCCCCGTGATGAGCAAGACTGGCAAACTGGTAACAATGGATGAGAAGAGGGCTGAGATACTCAACAACTTCTTTGCCTCAGTCTTCACTGGCAACATCTCTTCCCACACCTCTCAAGTGGATGGACTGCAAGATGGGGACTGGTGGAGCAAAGTCCCTCCCACTGTAAGGGAAGATCAGGTTTGTGACCACCTGAGGAACCTGAACATACATAAGTCTATGGGACCTGATGAGATGCATCCCAGAGTCCTGAGGGAATTGGCTGATTTAGTTGACAAGCTACTCTCCATGATATTTGAAAACTCATGGCAGTCAGGTGAAGTCCCTGGTGACTGGAAGAAGGAAAACATTGCACCTGTTTTTAAAAAGGGTAGAAAGGAGGACTCTGGGAACTACCAACCTGTCAGCCTCACCTCTGTGCCTGGGAAGATCATGGAACAGATCCTCCTAGTAGCTATGCTAAGGCACATGGAGGACAGGGAGGTGATTTGAGACAGTCAGCACCAAGGGCAAGTCCTGCCTGACCAACCTAATGGCCTTCTATGATGGAGTGACTACATCAGCGCACAAGGGAAGAGTTACGGATGTCATCTATCTGGAATTCTGTAAGGCCTTTGACATGGTCCCCCACAACATCTTTCTCTCTAAATTGGAGAGATATGGATTTGACGGGTGGACTGTTTTGTGGATGACGAATGGGTTGGATGGTTGCATCTAGAGGGTAGTGGTTGATGGCTCAATGTCCAGATGGAGATCAGTGACAAGTGGTGTCCCTCAGGGGTCCGTACTGGGACCAGTACTGTTTAATATCTTCATCAATGACATAGTGGGATCGAGTGCACCCTAAGCAAGTTTGCCAACAACACCAAGCTGTGTGGTGCGGTTGATGCACCTGAAGGATGGGATGCCATCCAGAGGGACCTGGAGAAGTGGGCCTGTGTGGACCACATGAGGTTCAACAAGGCAAGTGCAGGGTCCTACACATGGGTTGGGGTAATCCTCAGTTTCAATACAGGCTGGGGGATGAAGGGATTGAGAACAGCTCTGAGGAGAAGGACTTGGGGGTACTGGTGGATGAAAAGCTGGACGTGAGCTGACAATGTGCGCTCGCAGCCCAGAAGGCCAACCGTATCCTGGGCTGCATCAAAAGCAGCGTGGCCAGCAGGTCGAGGGAGATGATTCTGCCCCTCTGTTCGGCTCTGGTGAGACCCCACCTGCAGTACTCCGTCCAGCTCTGGAGCCCTCAGCACAGGAAAGACATGGACCTGTGGGATTGGGTCCAGAGGAGGGCCACAAAAATGATCTGAGGGCTGGAGCACCTCTCCTGTGAGGACAGGCTGAGAGAGTTGGGGTTGTTCAGCCTGGAGACGAGAAGGCTCTGGGGAGACCTTATTGCAGCCTTTCAGTAGTTAAAGGGGGCTTATGAGAAAGATGGGGACAAACTTTTTAGCAGGGCCTGTTGCGATAGGACAAGGGGTAATGGTTTTAAACTAAAAGAGGGTAGATCTAGACTAGATATAAGGCAGAAATTTTTTTATAGTGAGGGTGGTGAAAGACTGGCACAGGTTGCCCAGAGAGGTGGTAGATGCCCCATCCCTGGAAACATTCAAGGCCAGGTTGGATGGGGCTTTGAGCAACCTGACGTAGTTGAAGATGTCCCTGCTCATTGCAGGGGGGTTGGACTAGATGACCTTTAAAGGTGCCTTCCAACCCAAACTATTCTATGATTCTAAGAACATCTCTCTGGCTTGCCCTATACCCTGTGCATTTGTGCCATCTAGCACCATGTCTGCTCTCTCCTGGTGTAGGAGGCAGCAGGTCGCTTGTGGGGAGTACTGGCTGTGGCCTAATGCTTACCCATGTCCCCATGGGGACAGGCTGCCCACCCAAAGCCCTCTGAACTCTTCCCCCTGCAGCTTCTGGTGCTTTCTTGGCCCTGGAGAAACATGAGAGGCCTGAGCTGTTTAGAGGCGAGTATTGAGTGACTAGTGCCAACTCAACCAAGTTCATTACCTTTCCACAGCTGCTGCAGTCCTCTAATTCTTCTTTTTGTGAATAACTCCTCTTCCCATATGTAACAGCAAAGATGGGGAAGAAAGGAAACTCTAGATGAATTCTTCCAACCCTCTTTCCCTCTCCAGGCTCTGGCTGTTTCGGATAAGCGGAAAATACTAGTTAAATTCTGGTATGTATATAGTGAAATCCTGGAACAGGTGCCTGGCCCTGTGTTTGGACTATGTGTCAGCAACAATCATCATTGAAAACCATAAGAAGGAAGAAATTTTTTTTTTTCCTCTCTTTCTTTTATTTGTGAGGAGGATTTGTGGCAGGGAATCTGAAAACAACGTTTGTCAGAGGGTATTTGGAAAGCAGCTCTTTATTGCTTCTGTTTGAAAAGATTAGTCTGTGCAAAACGCACTCCCAGGGCTGTTGCTGCTCTGTGCTTGCGGACCCGGGGGCAGGAGGCCCTGGGAGCCCAGCTGGCCGCAGGGCAGCCCACGCTGCCTACAACACAGATCCTGCTTCTGTGCGCTTTGTCCTCTGTGTGACACATCCATCATGTCCTTGCGCTCATCAAACCTGGCATGCCTGATAAGCAAGGTGGCTCAGTGTTTCCTACTCCTGTGGAGTACAAGAAAAGAAATGCAAGAAGGTCCCTGGTGCTCCACTGGTGACTTTGATGACACAGAAAAGGCCTTTGGGTATAAAACATACTCCAGCGAGACGTGCAGATCTAGAAGAAACTGTGGAAGAGCTTTCTGGATATGCGGGACAGTTAGTGTTTGTGACATTGCCTAGGTTGAGGCTAAAAGCATTCCTTAGGCAAATTATTTTATTACAGGGCTCACCCAGAGCAATACAGCTTGCTGACTAATTATCTCAGAAGGTGGCATGTTGGTGGGGTGGGGTTTTTTGTTTTGGTTTGGTTTTTTTCTTGCTGTTTAATAATAAGCAAGAGAAAGAAAGTTTTGAGCCTTGTTCTAGCATATGTCAAACGTGCATGCTTGTGAATTTTATCTAAGGATAGAGTGGGGAGTTTTCACTAGCCTAATATTCCTGGAGAGGGTGTTTTGCATGGAGAACCATTACCCTTGTAAAAGTTCTGCAGGTTATAACAGGTAGAACACTTATAATAGTTTTTTAAACTAAAGAAGTCTCTCTTATGTATGTTTCACTGAGATTTTTTTTTCTTCCCCTTATCAGCCCTTCTTTTTAATGATACATAGAGGGAATAAACCAGAAGGAAACCACTAAGCCCATGCAGAAAAAAAAATTAACACATTCTCTTGCTCTCAGGTCTAAAAAATAATGAATCATTAAACCTTGAAGTCACATTGACATTACCAAATGGGTTTGAAATCAGCTTGGGCCTGAGAAGCTATAGAAAACCTGCCAAGTGACTAAAACAGATACTGATGGTGATGTAAGGAATTGGAAACATCTATTAAACAGACGCAGCTTTCCATTTCCTAAAAGTTATTGGTTGGAGTAGTGCAGCACTTCCCCCAGTGCGCATGTGCTGCAGGGGGACGGCCACAGGCAAAACCTAGTTAACTGAAAACATCACAATCAATAAAAAGCACTATGTTTTCCATTTACTCCTGGTTTTTAGGCGTTTATTTTGTTGCAGCAGCAGAAGGCATCAGTTCAATATCAATTCACTTTCTGGGTTGGGAGAGGGATACAGATATTGGCTTTTAATGCGTGATGAAGTTTGTGACAACACTAAGCTTACTAAAATTTAGACCAAGTGCTGTTTGGTACAACGTGGGGCACTGGCTAATCCTGCGCTCAGTAAACACGTGAAGTAGAGATCTGTTCTGATATCATGCTTTCTAGCCAGGAACAAGGAAGGGGTTATTTCCCATTTAATCCTTTTTCTTGTCAAATTGCTGAATACCAGCATTTCTTACTTAGTGGCTGAACTGAAGCTCGGCCTCTGATACAGGGCTGTCTTATTAATCAGAGAAGGTGCTTCAAGCCAAGGGAGGAAAGTCATATCCGTGTGTTTTGTGTAGATGAGGTGGAGCCGTTGCCTGTCTTGAGTATCCCCGTACTCTGGTGTGGTTCATGCCTAGTCTTTGGTGCCGTTCAATGCTGTCCCATGCAGTTTTCTGTGGCCCTTCAGCTTTGGGAGTGCCCTGCGGCCAGGTTCGAGAGAAGCTGGCTTTGGTGCCTGCTAAACAGGCATCTGTGTGTAGTTGTTCTGCGCTGTGGTGTGGTTTTAAGAAAAACAACAGAAATAGCTCATGTGGGTGATTGATACATTCGCTTGAGATTCTGTGCATCACTTAAATCAGCAGTGCAGGGCTGGATCTGTTGGGGACATCTTCAGTGATGTGCTTTTCAGGCTCAAACCCCGGGACAGGTCTGCCTAGGTGCAAGCTCCTCCAGCGAGCACATTAAACGTACTGCTCTGCTGGCTGCAGCTATTATGGCCTTCTCATGACAGCCGACAGCTCTTCATGTGAGAGAGTCTATTTTGACCTTCTCTCTTCAGAAGCTGATTGCCAGTTTAGTTGTCCTTTTCTGCCCATTTGAGATGGTAATGTGAGAAATGAGAACTGACAGTGCATTTTAAGTGCAAGCCCTGACAGAAATTGGGTATCTACACATCTTTGTGGAACAGTTACAGCTCGGAGCAGGAAGAGGAGCGCTGCCATAATACTGACCTGGCTCTTGGGCTCTGCTTTTCAGAGGAAAATATACTGCACCAGAAAGTTAAGTCAGCAA
This sequence comes from Ciconia boyciana, assembly GCF_034638445.1. Classification (NCBI taxonomy): domain Eukaryota; kingdom Metazoa; phylum Chordata; class Aves; order Ciconiiformes; family Ciconiidae; genus Ciconia; species Ciconia boyciana. Next base: position 18,624,006 of record NC_132944.1, on the reverse strand, counting down.
AGCTTCTTATGACCCAAATTCTAAAGGGAAAACCTGAGGCAAATGATTGCTGGGAAAAGAGGTTCATCAAAGGCAGAGAAATACAATATTGTCTGTCTCTTTCTCTGTAAGAAAACCTATGTAAAATATAATAGAGGAAACATTTTGCTGATTCTGATCCCTGAGCAGCAGAGCGTTAGCTGCCAGACTCCAGCTCATGTGCTCCTGTTGTGCTGGAAGAATATTCCCCTGAGTAAAGCAGTAAATGATCCCTTTTCAGAGGAGAATGCTGGCTGGCCACATCCTGCTGGATCCTGGGCTCCAGGTGCTGAACTGTGTTAAAAGGTATTAAAAATACATGAAATACTCTCCTTCATGCTCTCTTTCTCCACTTAAGTAACTACGATGGCTGTTGCAGAGATGCCAGGTGATAATGAATGTACTGAGAAGTGGGAGAGGGTACACATGTGTATTTTCTTTTTTTCTTTTGGAATTTAAAATTAACACCAATTGCGAAATAGATTGACTGGGAAAACATATGAGCAATAACCTTGTAACTTATGAGCACAAGGTGTAATCTGGTTTTAGGAAACGCTGCTTGCTGAAAGGCCTTTGCTGAAGGCTGCTAAAACTTCTTTCCACTGATCTAGATGCAATTTCATTTATTTTCTTCCCTGATCTCTGCTGGCTACCATTCCAATAATCAATCATTGTTTTCCTTTCTTTGTCACTAAGGCAATATCAGGCATGATATTGTCCTGCTGGTTGGTTGCATCCTGTTTAAGTAGTTTACGTACCATGTGTTGTACTTGTCCTAATTGTTTTGTGCTCGTCAGTAGACTCGGCTGATGACACTTTTCCCATCTGGTCTAAGCTGTGACTTCAGATTTCTCTTCCCATCCCTTTTGCTGTGCTAGAGGACAGAAACAGGTGAATTATGGACTATGAGCTATAGACATACTACTTTTGGGTAAACTTGAAGACATTAAAATTCTTTTCATGAAAAACCCTGCACTTGAAGTGAAAATCAGGTGTTTTCCTGTAGGGCAGCCGATAGCATTTTGGCACCTCCTAAGATATTTTCCTTTTTTGGTGAAATGATGCTGTTCACAGAAATGGAACTTTTCTTATGGAAAACCATTTCTCTTGAAAATGCCACCCTGTTGTGTTTGTGCCGTACTTATGACTGACCACTGTGCCTTGCGAGGGCATCCCCTTGCACTCCTTTCTCACCTTTGGTTATGCTTGCACTAGAAACGCAGGAGGGTGCAGGACAAACATTTAGCAGGTTTTTCCTTATAACTTTGCAAGATTTATTGATTTCATACAAAACTAGGCTTTGATCATTATCTTCCTAAAGCAATTGAATTTTCTTTATTCCAGCTTGGGAATATGGTTTAAATTTTACTTGTCTTTCTCATATCATACCGTGTATGTCTTCTGGTGCATGCTTTCAAGTTTTAAAGTTTGATTTATTGTAATTTATTACCTAGAAGGTGTTCTTAAATTACTGCTTCAATAATATAATCTACTAAAAACTCTGAGGTTTTATCACATCACACCTGTATTTGACAGCAAATTGATCTGACAGTATTATTACATGTTTTTGACAGGCTTATTTGAAATCCTTAAATCCCAGTTCCCTCTTTGTTTCATTACCATAACATCACTGGCATAGCCTTGTGATCAATTATCCACTTAGGAAGACCCAAACGTCTGCCAGTTAGGTTTCCAGAGAGGTATTCACTTCAGCATCTGTTAAATATGTTCATTTTATCACAGCTTTAAAAAAGTTGCCCTGCCCTGTCCTTGCTAGAGAGTTTTACACTGATGCTCTGACGTGCTTTTGCTAGGACTCGCCTTCTGGGCAGGTCTGGTGGCAGTGGGAACCCTGCAAGGGGCACAGAGGTGTCTCCTCCTGCCAGAATATGATGTTTCTTTATGGAAATTGCAAAAAGGGGAAGCTGCCCGGCACTGCTATGGCTTCTGGGGAAAGCGGTGCAGGTTTGTCTGCATTTAGTTCTGACTAGATTCAGTTTGGAGGATGGAGTTAGCCCTCCCCTTGCAAACTGGGCATCGTGGTTGGGCTGATGTCCCCGGCGGAAGGGCTGACCTCTGTGCCAGCTGGACATCTCTGTCCCAGGACTGAGGAGTGCCTCTGGCTATCAGCTAGGATGCCGTGGTCATGTTATCTGCCTGGCCAGGTCAGGGCTTGGTCTCTTCTGGCTTACTGCTGTCTGCTGAGGTGGGGGAGCTGCTGCCTGTCTGCCTTCTGCCCACCACTCACTGAGGTAAGAGCTTGGATTAAAAACTGCAAGGTCTGGGATGTCCATTTCGGTAAAGCACGTGAGCACACCTTTGGCTTCAGGTACAAGCGCTGCTCTGTTGCTGTCAGTGCTTAGACCAGGCTGAAGCAACTTGCAGAGTTGCTTCTCCACATGGATTATGCAGGCAGGACTTCATTGGCAAGGATGTGCTTGTTGCTATTAATATTTCATTTCTAGGGAATGAAAAAATCTAAATTTTTCACAAATAGATATCTTACAAAAGGGATAATAAGCTATTTTATCACTGCTACGTAGTCTCAGGGGCTATATAACTATTCTGACAGTTGAACTTTTCTCCTGGTGATTCTGCCTATGTCAATAATTTGCACAGATAGCTTGTATAAAGGGTTATGCTCTTGTTAGTGATGCTCATGTTACTGCATCATTATTATACGCTTTCAATGTAATAAGGAAAAATCTTTCAGCCATAAAAGAAAAAAACCTTGCGAAATGAGTTTGCCTTCCAGAGAAAAACTTGCTGTTGGCAACATAAAATCATAGAACGGTTTGGGATGGAAGGGACCTTAAAGATCATCTAGTTCCAACCCCCCTCCTATGGGCAGGGACATCTTCAACTAGGTCAGGTTGCTCAAAGCCCCATCCAACCTGGCCTTGAATGTTTCCAGGGATGGGACATCCACAACTTCACTGGGCAACCTGTGCCAGTCTTTCACCACCCTCACTATAAAAAAATTTCTGCCTTATATCTAGTCTAGATCTACCCTCTTTTAGTTTAAAACCATTACCCCTTGTCCTACTGCAATAGGCCCTGCTAAAAAGTTTGTCCCCATCTTTCTCATAAGCCCCCTTTAACTACTGAAAGGCTGCAATAAGGTCTCCCCGGAGCCTTTTCTTCTCCAGGCTGAACAACCCCAACTCTCTCAGCCTGTCCTCACAGGAGAGGTGCTCCAGCCCTCGCATCATTTTTGTGGCCCTCCTCTGGACCCACTCCCACAGGTCCATGTCTTTCCTGTGCTGAGGGCTCCAGAGCTGGATGCAGTACTGCAGGTGGGGTCTCACCAGAGCAGAACAGAGGGGCAGAATCATCTCCCTCGACCTGCTGGTCATGCTTCTTTTGATGCAGCCCAGGATACGGTTGGCCTTCTGGGCTGCAAGTGCATATTGCCGGGTCATGTTGAGCTTCTCATCAACCAACACCCCCAAGTCCTTCTCCTCAGGGCTGCTCTCAATCCATTCTCCACCCAGCCTGTATTTGTGCTTAGCATTGCCCCAACCCATGTGCAGGACCCTGCACTTGGCCTTGTTGAACCTCATGAGGTTCACATGGGCTCACCTCTCAAGCCTGTCAAGGTCCCTCTGGATGGCACCCCTTCCCTCCAGCGTGTCGACTGCACCACTCAGCTTGGTGTTGTCGGCAAACTTGCTGAGGGTGCACTCAATCCCACTGTCCATGTGGCTGACAAAGATGTTAAACAGCACTGGTCCCAGTACTGACCCCTGAGGAACACCACTCATCGCTGGTCTCCACTTGGACATCAGGGTGTTGACCACAACTCTTTGAGACTATCCAGCCAATTCCTTAACCACCGAGTGGTCCATCTGTCAAATCATATCTCTCCGATTTAGAGACAAGGATGTCATGTGAGACAATGTCAAATGCTTTGCACAAGTCCAGGTAGATGACGTCAGTTGCTTTTCCCTTATCCACCAATGCTGTAACCCTGTCATAGAAGGCCACCAAATTTGTCAGGCATGATTAGCCCTTAGTGAAGCCATGTAGGCTGTCACCAATCACCTCCTTATTTTCCATGTGCCTTAGCATAGTTTCCGGGAGGATCTGCTCCATGATCTTGCCGGGCACAGAGGTGAGACTGACTAGCCTGTAGTTCCCTGAGTCTTCGTTTTTTCCCTTTTTAAAAATGGGGGTTGTGTTTTCCCTTTTTCCAGTCAGTGGGAACTTCATCAGACTGCCACGACTTCTCAAATATAGTGGATAGTGGCTTAGCAACTTCATCTGCCAGTTCCTTCAGTACCCGTGGGTGCATCTCATCAGGTCCCATGGAGTTGTCCACCTTCAGGTTCCTTAGATGGTCTCGAACCTGATCTTCTCCTACAGTGGGCGGTTCTTCATTCTCCCAGTCCCCGCCTTTGCCTTCTGCGACTTGGGTGGTGTGGCTTGAGCACTTGCTGGTGAAGTGAGGCAAAAAAAAGTTGTTGAGTACCTCAGCCTTCTCCATATCCCAGGTAACCAGGTTTCCTGTTTCCTTCTGGAGAAGGCCCTAGTCTTTCCCCTAGTCTTCCTTTTATCACCAATGTACCTATAGAAGCTTTTCTTGTTGCCCTTGATGCTGGCCAGAGTTAATTCTATCAGGGCTTAGCTTTCCTAACCTGATCCCTGGCTGCTCAGACACTTTCTCTGTATTCCTCCCAGGTTACCTGTCCTTGCTTCCATCCTCTATAGACTTCCTTCTTGTGTTTGAGTCTTTCCCGGAACTCCTTGTTCATCCATGCAGGCCTCCTGACACTTTTGCCTGACTTCCTCTTTGTTGGGATGCATCGCTCCTGAGCTTGGAGGAGGTGATCCTTGAATATTAACCAGCTTTCTTGGGCTCCTCTTCCCTCCAGGGCTTTATCCCATGCTACTCGACTAAGCAGACCCCTGAAGGGGCCAAAGTCTGCTCTCCTGGAGTCCAGGGTAATGAGCTCGCTGTGCACCCTCCTTGGTGCCCTTAGGATCTCAAACTCCACCATTTCATGGTCACTGCAGCCAAGGCTGCCCTTGAGCTTCATGTTTCCTACCAGCCCCTCCTTGTTGGTGAGAACAAGGTCCAGCATAGTACCTCTCCTCTTGGAGAAGGAAGTTATCATCAATGGATTCCAGGAACCTTCAGGATTGCTTATGCCCTACTGTGTTGTCCCTCCAACAGATACTGGGGTGGCTGAAGTCCCCCATCAGGACCAGGGCTTGTGAATGTATGGCTGCTCCTGTCTGTCTATAGAGGGCCTCATTGGCTCAGTCTTCCTGGTTGGGTGGCCTGTAGCAGACCCCCACTATAACGTCACCTGTCCCTGCCCTCCCTTTAATCCTGACCTAAAAGCTCTTGGTTGGCTCCTCATCCATCCCCAGGTGGAGCTCCATGCTGGTCATTGACATAGAGGGCAACACCCCCTTCTTGTCTCTCCTGCCTGTCCTTTCTTAAGAGCCTGTATCCTTCCATTCCAACACTCCAGTCATAGGCGTGTTGGAATGGAAGCCATCCCACCACGTCTCTGTGATGCCAATAAAATCATAGCCCTGCAGGTGTGCGCACGTCTCTAACTCCTCTTGTTTATTCCCCATGCTATGTGTGTTTGCATAGAGGCATTTAAGTTGGTCCTCTGATGAAGCTGAGTTACTGGCTGGAGTGGCTGGAATTCCTTTGTGCTGCTCTTCAGGTGCTCTCCTGCTGACCTGTGATCCTTCTCCAGGCTCTGGGCATCTATTGCTGGCACTGGCATCGATCTGGTAGGAGTGGGATGGATTGAGGTTCCCCTCCCCAAGCAACTTTAGTTTAAAGCCCTCTTCACCAACTTGGCAAGCCTATGACTGAAGATGCTCTTCCCCTTCTCTGACAGATGGACCTCAGCCCCTGCTAGACCAGGTTTCTCAAAGCCAGTCCCATGGTCTAAGTAGCTGAAGCCCTGGATGTGGCACCAGCCCTGTAACCATTTGTTGATTTGCCAGATTCAACTGGCCCTTTCAACCCCTTCCCTTTGACTGGGAGGATTGATGGAAAAAAAAAAACAACCAACTACCTGCACTCCAGAGTCCCTTACTGCCACTCCCAGGGCTCTGTAATCCTTCTTGATACTCCTCAGACTGCTCCTGGCTGTATCACTGGTGACCACGTGAAACAACAGCAGTGGATAATAGTCAGTGGACTGTACGAGGCTTGGTAGTTTCTTGGTGATATCCCTGATACCAGCCCCCAGTAAGCAGCACACCTCTCCAGAGAGTGCGTCAGGCTGGCAAATGGGTGCCTCTGTACCTCTCAGAAGAGTTGCCTACTACTGTCACCCATCGCCTTTTTTTAGTTGCGCTGGTTGTTATATGGGGAGCAGATTGGGCTGCCTCACTCAGCTCTAGCATCTCTCCTGGTGCGACAGGTCTTTCCTCTTCAGTCTGCAGAACAGTGAAGCAGTTCTTGCAAGGGCACCTCAGCCTTCAGGGGAAGTTTCTTCCTCCTGCTGGCTCTCCGTTGCAACCGTCCATTCTTCTGCCCCATTCCCTTCTGTGTGTGCTGGTGGGGGAGTTTTTGGCTGTGGGTCCACTGCAGACTGTACTTGGAACTAGCTATCTAACTCCTCCTCAGCCTCCCTGATGTTACTTAATATAACACCTGGAGGGTTTGATAATCACTATGTATCTGCGATATTAGCATTCATGTTGCTTATGGCATTTGGATCAACAACAGGGGGAAAAACTACCTTTTCTCAGAATAAAAGTTAAAGCTAAAGTTTTACTTAAAAATGACCAAGTTAGGACCCTCTTGTTATGTTGCAGCATCCTTTGAGTTGGGATTTTTGAGTTCCATGTTAGCATTTTAGCTCCTGAAGCAGCATGCCACGTTATATTTTGAGTTATACTACACAGAGAAGTAGGGCAAATGGCCAAGTGGTTTAACAAATGGAGGAGCAAAGCCTCAAGAGAAGGAGTGCAACCAGTGTATTATGTAAAGAGGAGAAAGTATACTTTAATGAACATGGATGCTTCTCTACCGGTGCAATTTTAGCATCAAGATCTATCTTGGCTGTGAAATCTGATACAGATCAACTGAAGCCAGAGTAACTTTGCTGCTTTAAGTAAAGTGAGAATTTGACCCAAGAAACATGGCCACAGTTTTTCACCAGCCCTGCTAATGTAGAAGGTTAAACAGGTTTTATTTTCACTTGAAACCAAAAAAACAGCTTTGTATCCTAAGGATGCTACCATCAAATTTCGTTCTCCAGCAGAGTCTGACTTAAAGGTTAGTGTGAAGATGGTTGTGAGCACCATATGCCTGACAACTTGGCATAATGACATGTGACTTCAGCTTGTGTTTCTCTTTAGAAGATGACTAATGAGTCTTAGTCTCATAGAAGACATTAAAATACAATTATGTTATGTTAGATCAGCTCTCACAACTGCTAAATTACAGAGTGGTAGGCATAATATAGTTCTGGGAGAGGTGGGTTTGGTGGTTGTTTTTTTTTCCCTGCAGTGGATTCCAGTCAAACTCCTCCTGACGCAAATGTATGTGGTAATTCACCATGTGGACAGAAATGTATGCACTCCTGTATTTTACAAGGCAGATTTTGCCTTATGTTTTTACAGGTTTTTCTAGCTCTGGTAAAGTCTCTAATGAAATTCCAATCCTGTAGTTGACTCATTAAGCTTTCCCTCAATCCATCACTGTAAAACTGATTATCAAGATGTTGTCTTTTGGTGTTATCAATCTTAAATGACTTTTTTGGAGATTGATGCACATTTGTTCTTATGACCAGCTCAGATGATATCTGCTATTTATCTTGATCTCCTTTTATTTAGTGTTTTAACTTAGAAGGTTCTACTGCCTTTTTTGATTGAATTTTAATGATGAGGTCTTGACTACAAGACAGACCTTCTAGACACATTTTACAAAATAGTGTCCTCAGGCTTTCCTTGCTGACACATTTCCAGATTGTCTTTTTCACGCAATCCCAGAGGGTATTTGCTGCACTGTGTGTGCTCCTACCCAGGTAGACATGCTGCAGAGATACAGCTAGCTTTAAAGGAGACTTGGGGATAGGAAATTATGGTATAAAACAATTATTTGCCAGTTTCCCAGCAGGTGCTAATGGGTCTGTAAGGGGCAAATTCAGGTGTAAAGGAAAGTAAAAGAAGCACTACGTGGTTCTGTCAGCAATATAATTGCAAATAGACCGACACGTCAGTGAAATGCCAGGTCAGTTGCGGCCAGCAAAGTCATATTCTGGTTAAGCACAAACAAAGCCAAGCAAAGAAAACCAAGGAGGAAGAGAAATAAGGGAGGAGAAAGACTCAGAAGAGTGGTGGCAGCATCAGAGTCCAGGGATGGGACAGTTTAGGGCACGACTGAGGCCAGACAAGTTGGGGGATATTTTTGAGGATGGTGTCTGAAAACCCTTTTGAAGGGCAGGACAGCAAAGCTTTGAACTATGGTGGCAGATTCATGGCATTGAGGGATGCAGTGGCTGCCCGTTAGTGTTTCCTTCACCATGTGTATCTGACCTATAGCACATCCCTTTCAAGTCCGTTCATTTTTAGGACCTACACTTCTCTTATTTGAGAGGACTGTAACCCACTCTCTGGGTTACAGGACATCAGAACAGCTTTTTCATTGGAATAACTACAATTTTACTTTCTTTTTTCCTCTTCTGCCGCATCCTGTGGTATCTTGCAATAAAACTGCCAGCAGGTGCCTAGCACACTGACAGCATCTCGTGGGTAGCCTTTGTCAAGGATGCTGCTGTGAAGCCCAGTCCTGGGGTACAGCTGACAGTTTCTTTTAAGGAGAAACATACTGATGCAATCCTGGACTTCATGCTCGTTGTCTTCCACAAGATGCAGCTATTCCTGCTAGCATGGGAGCAGACAGCGGTTTGCCCTCGGTGCGGGGGAGCTGTGTCTAGCATAGAGCAATCTCAGGAGGCGATGCCTTTGTCTGCATCATTTCGTCTCTTTCTGGGGGTTCCTTTTCATCCCCATGGGGTCGGTCCGCTGTACCAAGGGCTTGGGAAGTACTCACGGAGAGTTTGTGCTGCAGAACACCGTGAGGGTTGCGTCTGTGCAAATGAACCCTTCTGTATTTATTCAGGTTCATGTCGGAGCTCTTATAACGGACAGAAAATGAGGTGTGTTTACGTCAGTATTTGACAGGCACTTAAAGTATGCACCCATACCCACCTTCCCCCCCCCCCCGATGGACACACATACACACGCAGTCATTTGTAACATGCTTTCATGGCGCTGTATTCTGGGCTCAGAGCTTCTGCCTATTCCCATCTGTACTTTAGTATCCAACAGGGATTGTAAATCAGCTGATGCATTTTAATGTAGAATAATAGATTTCTGGTGAAGAGCTTTCTTCTCTGTGGCTCCTCTGTGGAGTTACTTGCATCTTTCCACCATGTCTGCATGTGTGCCAGTAGTTCTGGAGATTAACCTTAATCTCTGATTGAAAGCAAAGCAAAGTGACATTAGCTTGTAAAGTGGATTCTGAGAGAGATACATTTAATGATTTTTTTTTTTTCTTCAGCAGTCAAAGGTAAACTGCTACTAGCAATGTTACTGGACCTAGATTTCTTCTTTTTTTTTTTTTCTTTTGCTTCCCTCTTAAAAGCTTTACCATTCGAAGACATGAAGTCTTAGAGAGCTTTTGGATCTAATTCATGGATGGTGCATAGTGCCTGAGTGCATCCTTCCTGATAAGGAATCAGTTGTTTCTTTGAAAGTATTTTCTCAATAGACAGGTTCAATTGATTCTCTGTGGCTGCTGCCCAAGCTGAACATCTATTTCTTCTTCTTCATCTGTTTCTGGGGATGAGGAAGAAGAAAACATGTAATAGAGAAGCTGGGTACTTTGTGACATCTGTTTGTCCAGAGATAGTAAGTTGCTTGGAAAGCCTCATATCTTGCCTGGTCGCACAAGTGTGTAGCTGTTCTGGGTGATTCATAAAGTTCTTAAATGTATCTTTAGCTCTCAAAACAAGAATCATAATATTTCTTCTACTTTTTTCTTTCAATTAGTATGTGGGTGGATGTACACCATCTGTGCCCTCTGCTCTTCTCTGTCCTTGGGGATGACTCCATCAGGCCTGTAGGACGAACTCCAGTTGTGCTGTAATATTTAATTCCAGAACATCAAAACCGGGCTCTGTATCACGCAAACTGTCTGTCTTGGCATCCCTGTGGAGCCTGCCCTGTTCTCAGTGGCGGTCATCCCTGCAGGGCAGCTGGAGCACTAGATCTTGGCTCTGGGTTTGCAGGGCTATGAGAGCAGGAGATAGAGCTGATGGGTGAGAGGGATCACTTGCCAAGCACAGACGCACTCCGAAGTGGAGCCTCAACGGGCAGGCAGTCACTCTACAAGCTATCACGAAATGCAAATTCCAGTGGAAGTTATTTTTCGTAACGCTGCTGAAGAACTAAAGCTCAAGGCAATGTTTAATCTGTCAAATACTTATTGGAGAACTACTGCTTCATGTGTACGTTATACTCTGGCAGCGCCCAGCTACTGGGAAAAGGCATTGACTCGAGCAGAAGCGGATCTGTATGTGCTGCTTGTGAAAATGGGCAGGAGGGAAGCGTTTAAAGAAAAACCAGGATGAGAGAGCAGCCCTGGAAAGGGAGCAGGCAAGGGGCATCAAAGCAGCGGTGCTGAAAGGAGGAGGTGCAGCTGAACACTGAGGAAAGCCTGGGCCCAGCGTTACCCTTGTGTTGCAGCATGTGGCAGCTCCAGAGGGGTGGGGAGGGGATGGTGTCCCCAGGGGACTGTCCCCTTCTGTCTGCTGCGTGTTACTAAAGCACTAAAGTGGAGTATTTGCAGATTTTAGTCTACATGAAAGGCCCTGCCAAAATGACTTTGCAGCACGATTATCACTGCCTAGTTGGGAGCTCTTTCTCCTTGGAGACTATTGCCAGTGCCTGGTCCCAAGAGGCAGCTCAGCCATAAAGCTACTGGAGCAATTTGAGGAAAACTGTGTCTTCAGTTGCCTTATGATACTGGCAATGCTTTCGGTGGCTGGAGTCGGCAGAGACCGTGCTGTGCTTTGCCCATAGTTGTGCCCAGTGTTAGTCTCTCTGGGATGGTTCTGTTTTGTTGTCAGCTGTAGCTCAGACGGCAGTGCACACTCCTACGATGGCATTATCCTCTTACGCTCACTTTGCTCTCCATATCTCACTTTTCCAGCTGTTTTTCAGAAGACAGCTAAGTGTTTTCCACAGCTTGCAACAATATTCAGAACGTGAGGAAATTTCACCTTTAAATTTCACAGCCAGTCCAGCATCCATATTTTATGATTTCCTCTTTTTTGTTGTCTACTTCCAAATGCCTTAAAGTCATTGGAAAACAGCCTTTGGTGACTCTTTCTACAGCCCATCCTTATAAAGATCTCTCATTAAGTTTTTGTGTCAGTTCAGTGGGAGGAAGGAACGTGGCCTTTCCTTAGCCATGTGCTATAAACTTTTGCCTTTTTATGTGCCTGCTGCAGTTCACCTCCTTGGCCAGCCTGTGCTTTCTTTGGCTTTGTAGTTATTTAAACAAGTGGGGTTTGTGGACCTCGCACTGCCCCATGTCAGTTAATGTCACGCTGAATTACACTGGCTACTTGTACGCTATCGATGACAGCCTCTGACAGCTATCCTGGAGGTACCATTTGTCAGATGTGATGGTGATGCATCTGAGGAAAGGGCCTTGCGCTTGACAGAGCGGTTGCCTCCGTCTCTTCTCCCTGCACAAATGCTTTGGAGCTGCACAGCTGCCTGCAGCAGACTGCGGCAGTGCCAGCTCCTGCCTGCTTTGTGGGAATCTCTTCACTGCTGGAGTAAACATTTCTTAATAGCATTCCTTGTAAGGATCTTCATCTTTTTAGGCCAAACCCACATCTTTTAAGTTCTTTGAATGATGAGTAGACTACTTTGGTTATATTACACCACTGTTTCTTTCCTTCCATCCTTCCTCCCCCACTTTAGCATCACTATATCTAAAGAAATTCAAAGAGAAAATTGCATTGTCTGTTTTAATATTGCTTACAAACTGACAGCATTAGAAAGCTCCTTCCCACCCTGCTCACCCCAATACCTTTCACGAGCCCCTGTACCCATGGTGCAGTGTTGCCTCTGCTCTGCAGAGGAGATAATCCAACCTCCACGTGCACAGTCTCAGCTTCTTCCTGCTCACTCTGGGTGCAGCGAGTATGAGGATTTGCTAGACACTGTTATGTGCAAACTACCTTCAAGTGCTCCAACTTTCCCTAGACTTGAAGTTTTGAGAGCAGTCTTGAAACTTCCCATGCGAGTCTGTTTGATCTTGGAGGAGAGATGAATGCTGTTCCTACAGGTTCACTTCCCCTAACGAATGGTTCATTGATCCATGCTGGAAACAGTCAGCCTTGTTGACTACAGGGAGCAGAGTACAGACGGGGAACTGTTTCCTTTTCTCCGTAAGCCGAATGGCATTGATTGCCTTAGAACCAATACATTTTCATTAGGCTCATTTTATTTTCCAGATTTTCATCGTTCACAGTGTTTACGAAAGGAAGAAATTAATGGCCCTTGCTAAATAGTGCAGAGAGGAACTGGGAGAGCTTCCCAGGGCTTTGGTCTGATCCTTTATTTCCTGCATTATATCCTTCGGCTTTTGCAGGGGTTGTTCTGATAGCAAAGGCCAGGGACTGTGTTGCTTGCAGAGCCTGGCTGCCTGGCTCCTGCGCTCCCTTGCTGCATTGCCCTGTGTGTGCTGGAGGTGGGGGAGGTCTTCAGGGGACAAAAATACACGCACAGTCCCCTCTCCTTACAGACACTAACGATAAGCATCCTGGAGGGCACAGGGATGTGCTCACTGTTAACACGAACGGCCTCGGAGGGGATCACAAGGCAGCGCTGCCCTTCCCTGCTCTGATGCTGTGCTCTGCAAAGCAAGGAGCTGAGAGGTTTGAGTTCAAGGGGTGCCGCTGCTCGTGGCTGGAGGGGAGAGGCTGCCCGGGTCCTGGCCTGTCCCACATGGGGCTCAGTTCTGTCCTGAGGGGGTGGGAGACTTTAAAGATGCAGAGAGAGATAAAGGGCTGGTCAGGGTCTGTCTGTGGGGTGTTCAATATCAAAGCCTGCTGATGTGCCAGGGTACCAGTGTTGGTGTATGTCCAGGTCCTGTCCAAGATCCTGACTCTGGTCAGGGTCTTGTGAGGGTTAAAAGCTGGGGAAAGCAAAACAAAACCTAAGCAAGGCAACTCCTGTGTCCATGGGCTGGGAATGGTAGGCCTGCCTGGCCGCTGAATGCTGTGCTCAGGTGTGGCGGCTGTAGACTGGGTGAGTCCCTGGTCCTACACCATGGCAACCCCTGCCTGCCTCAGTTTCTTTCCTATTGCATTTCACTCGCCGTTTGTCAGCAGCAAGCTTTCCTCAGCAGCCCTTTACCATCCCACCTCTTGCAGCTGGCAGCCCCAGAGGAAAGCCACTGCCTCGTACAGCACCCGGCGTGCGGGGCTGCCGCCGCATCGGGGTGCAATGTCAGTGGCCACTGCTTGGATCTAACCCTTCTGCCCTCCGGCTTTGCAGCCGAGTGGAGGCTTAAAAACAGAAAACAAAACAAAGCTGTCAGAAAATCTGGTATTTGTGTTGTTTCCCTGAAGGCAGAGTGGCACAGCAGGCAGCTGGGCAGCAGCGGTCGCTTTGGAGTGCTGGAGAGAGGCTGTTTCTCTTGGAGGGGTCTGGATTTTATCACATATTCTGCAGGTTTGCTAGTCTAGATATATTTACTACATGGTTTCTTGGCTAATTATTTCTAGCATGGCACTGATTGAGCTGTTAATAAAGTGTGAAGGTGCCTCGCAGGCACTTTTTGAGTCTTAAAGAAATGATCTACATCTAAATTGCAAATAGTAAAATTTCCTTACCCACCAATATTAAGGTGATAGTATCTCCACTATTGTAAAATTAATCAAACTTCTCTTGGTGACAGAAATGTTAATTTAAATTTTTCGTCACAATTACAGAGAGAGTTATTGCAGCCTCTGACTTGTAATTAATTTCTCTTTCTTTTCATCACTGTGTTACAGCCCTTTGTAATAGTGATAAATGGAGTATCTACCTGACCTTTTTTTCTTATATGATATAAATTACTTTTAGATTTGAAAAAAAATTACTTCTGGTTAATTGGTGCTTTTCCATAAACAGAAGGATAGGAGAGAATAGCTTGGGGTGGTTGTTGTTTTAAATAAACATTGCTGCAGTTAAGATGATAGGCAGCAGGGGACCAGAGTCGAGAGTAGCAGGGACCAAACACAATGCTAGACACTGTCCCTGTGTTATGCGTTATCCCAGTGGAACCACACGTGCAGGAAACGGACAACGAGGAGAGATTCGCTGCTGCTGAGGAAGGCTTTAAAATAGGATTGGCAGAGGATGGTGGTGCATCAAACCACTGGCAGGAGCAGGAACTGGGAGAGGTTGAGGGATAATTGTCACAAGAAGAAAATTAACAGGTCCATCAGTCAAATGTTTTAGATATGTCAGCACAAGGAATAAAAAGGAGGAACTTCAGGTCATGTGTATAATCAATGTTATAATTTAAATGCTGTAGCAGAGGCTTGGTAGAAAATGGCCATGACTAGAGTCCTGATGGAAGAGCATACAGCTTGTTCAGGGAGGACTTGGCCATGGGGGAGAGGCTGGTGCTCAGACTGAAGCAGTAGTATGTCTGCTGCAAGGCTCCTGGTGCTGGCTGTTGGGAAAAGGCAGTCTGTTGGAGACAGTTGGCTATGGACCACCAAAGAGATGGGGTGAACGAGGCTGCTGCTGAGCATCTGGCAGATGAGATCACTGGTAGTGCAAGGTAGGATTTGGGAAGAGAAACACAGCATGACACGATACCCAGTAGCTTTGCAGCTAGCTGGGCAGGAACAGATCTGAAGAAACAGGGACATGATGGTGGAGTGGGAAAAGGTGAAAAGCAATGCAGGTGATGGTGGTAAAAGGAAAGCTCACGATTCAAACCGAAGGCAACGTGCTTTAGGATTGACATATAAGGTCTATGGGACAGCAAGGGAGACCAGTAGTGCTGAGCCCCTGAGCTTGCCAGAGCCCTGGGGAGAAAACATCTCCCCTTTGCTCTCTGGAAATGAGTGCATCAGCAGACTCTGTAGATTTCCAAATTTCTGCAGCTATTAGGATACTGGGGCAAACTGGATGTTCCCAGCTCTTGGAGCATTTTGAGAAGAGGCTGGAGCAATTTTCAGGGCCAATTAGCAGTTATTTTCAAGGAGGTCTGGGGAGGCTCCAGGGGAAGAGAAGAGATGTGGGTAGCACCTGCCTCTGAAAGAGAGGGAAAAGAAGAACCAGGCAAGTCTAGACTGGTCTGTTTGAATTCACTGCTGGGACAAATGACCCAGTCTGTCCATACGCACTTGGAGCATCACAGGCGATAAAAACCAGCCAGCACAACCGTCAGGCACACTTCACATTGACTCCACCTAATTCCTCTCTATGACAGCACGACAGGGTGGAAGGAGGGGTGTAGCATAGCTTGACTGTGGTGAGGCTTTTCATGCCATCTCTCATGTCGTTCTCCAAAGCAATCAAAGGAAATTGAGTCTCTAAGACAGGTTGTGAATGATTGGCAAATTGTGTGCAGGGAGAAATTATCAGTGGTTTGGTGTCAAACTGGGAAGGGCTTTAGGTGAGGTACCTTATGGAGCCTATCAGGGGCCTGGGACTGTTCGATATTGCACTTGTGGCTCGGGCGGTGGAGTTAAGAGTCTACACACAGGGCCTGGAGGTGACACCAATCTGAGAAAGGTGGCATCACCTTGGAGATCAGCATTAGAATTCAGTGTCACTGAAAAAACTGAGAAATGATCAGAAAGCAGTTAAGTTTTTTTTAAAAAAATTAAAGATGTATATGCACACACTACATCTAGCTTTGAGTTTTCAGTAGCAGAGGCTTATCGGGGATCAGAAACCAAATGGCTGAACAACTGTGTGTTCTTGCAGAAAAAACAAACCTGCTGTCACTTGCAGACTGATAACCCGCGGTGCCGTACGGCTCCCCGTACCTCCCCGTTTTGCTCACCCGCACCAGCAGGGCAGGGGCTTGAGCAGAGCGTGCGGTTTGGGGGGTGCTGCGGGGAAGGTGAGGAGCTGGAGGGATCGGAAGGGGAGCTGCAGAGAGCCTCGCCGGGCCGGTGGGCATGGGCTGTGTGGAAAGGCTGGGGGAGATGGGCTTGTTTAATTTGAGGTAATGGGAATCAGTGGGACGAGGTGGTAGCTTTTTAACTTAGCAAATGATTGCAGCAACAGAGGAAGTAAGTGAACTGTTCCCAAAGCCCAGTGTGGCTTGGAAAAGGGAGGTTGACCATTCAAATGGGTTTGTTTGAGGCTTATCCAGGGATGTGGTATACTGTTTTAGTAAAATTACTTGGGTGTCATATGTCAGAACTGGCTGTGCATCCAGCAGCATTGATATCGTTAGTCCCCTATCTTATCTGAATTACTTTGACATTCAGTGATCTGTGTTACAGGGGAGAATAGAATAAATTATGAGAATAATGCCTCAGGCTGTACAATCTCATAAATCAGTAAATATCAAATTTCATGTATATCTTTGATAAGCATCCACTTCTTTGGATGCTTGTTTGAAACGTGTTTTCTTTATGGTTAAGTTTCCCACCTGTAAAATTTGTGTGTCTGTGTTGCAGTCTTTGGGTTTAACCCAGAAGAATCTCCTGTTGGAAGCATTTGGCCACAAACCAATTTGCCAGGCAAACTACATCTTTCACTCAAATGTAGTTAATGACCCAAACAAAATGAAATGCTTGTTAGGGGTTGATTTAAACAATGTGGTCTAATGACAATGTTCTCTCCTTTCTGCCCACTCTCACTAACAATGCCACTTTATTTCAACTAGGCAAAAAGGAAATGAGCTTTTTCAGCAAGGCACAGAAACGTGTCTATTGGCTGGAGGGAAGGGGGGGGGCACATTTAGCTGGAGATTTTTACTTTGAAATTTCCTGACAAACATTAATTAGAAGAATCATGTAACTACAATAAATGTATCTCATTGGTCCCCAATGGCTTGTTTCTAAACACAGAAGGATTATTTAGGCATTCATGACAGCAACAAAAAGTACCAAATAAATGTAATGTGTTCTTTTTATATACAATAAAAATGACATACAGTAGCTGCATGTTTTACTAATTTGGCAACAGGATCTTAAAGAGGTGGCTATGGCTGTGCAGTTGTTTTAATCTTTGCTGTGGGTGCAGAGGCTGGACTTGTACTTGCAAGGGCTAAGATGCTGGCTGGTGTTCCTGCCAGCATCCCACAAGATACTGGGGAAGAGAGGTGCCCCAGCACCCAGAAGTGTGGCTGTCTCCACTTGCTGTGTCACCTGCATTGCATGTTCCTCCCATGACGTGGGAGATGTAAATGTTCCTGAAAGGCAGAGTCAGGCTGACAAATAACCCGAGGGGCTGTATTGAGCAGCCAGTGCCAGCAGAGGATAAAACCCCATTGCCTGCAGTGAGACCAGCCTGAGCCCATACAGGGAAGGTGCAGGTGCTTCTTTCACTACCTGGTGTTCTGCACTCACACAACAGCTCTCTTCCTCTGGTATCTTTAAAGTAGCTTTTTGAGCATGCTTTTGGGATGCCTTTGGTGCTGCCATGGCGCAGGTTTCTGTCTCTCTCAATTCCAGGTATTGCAAAGATCCCTATTGAATCTTCCAAGGGAGGAATTGCAGTTTGGGGCTTGGTGTCGATGCTGCTGTGTATCCTTCCCCTTCCCACCAGCAGCGCAGCCAGGGCAGCGTTTTGGGTCGTGTAAGGCAGCGGTGGCTGTCCAGCTGCCCTCTGCCCGCCCTGGCCAGCAGCGCTGGACTTGCCTCCGCTGTGCAGGGAGCGCTTCCAGGCTGAGCAGGGCTGCAAAATCACAGGGGTGTGAAGGCAGAGATGCTTCACTGCAGGATGAAGCTGAGCTCAGTGGCTGCTGTGGGACACGGTGGCTTGGTTTTCATCATGCCTGCGATGAGCTCTCTGTTGCTGCATGAAAATGGGCAAACCCTTTCTGGGGCATTTCTGCCCCAAAGCTCAGTGGGGCAGGAGTGGTGCACAGGTGGAGTTGGGGAAGGATTGGGATTAATCCACCTCCACTGCTTCTCTCTGCTTGTTACGGGGCTTGCATCTGCAGAAACCTGAGAATTGGGACGTGTTTTAGCCTCGCAAATGCCTTGAGCTCATATCTTTTCACTTATTTTTGTTTCGCTGGGTTTCCAGGATAAGTGAAGTTTGGAGGGGAAAATCTCATTAATCTATCATATAAATTGGACTGAAACAGTTATAAACATACATAAGGTGGACATGTGCCATCTTAATACACTTCCTACCCCTCCCCCCCTTCTAAGCTATGTTGCTTACAGGGTAGAAGTCTTACTGCTCTCTATATGGATACGTCTATCCTGCGATACTGAACATATATAGCATCATCAGATAACTATGTAACGTCATTTTGGCTTGGATTCATCAAGTAGATGATTGAGCTAGGTGGGAAGACTCATGTCCTGGAGATGTTTTTTCCTTTTTTGTTTTCTATAGAAAAAGAGCTTATATAGCAAAGCAGGCTGACTGCCTGACTTTGGGATGCTGGTTAGGCGAGGTGAATCCCACTCTCTAACTGTGTTCGGATCTTAAAGGTTGTGTATAAGAGCCATTGGTGGAGACATATGAACACTGTAAATCTTCTTACTGCATGTACCACCATAAAGAGAAGTGATCTTCAAATGACATCATCAACACAAAGGGCACTAGGAGAAGTTCCAACTTATGACACAATAAATCATCAAGTAGTCTAGTAATGGACATTGAGCCTGGAAGTTTCATAAAGTGAGTTCTCATATAAAATGGTATTCTGCATTGAAATGTGGGCTCCAAACCTGCTTAGCTAGTACTACTTAAGCTGCTTTAGTGAGATCATTTTGGATTTCCACAGTCGACCAATCTTCCCAAATTGCTCAGTGTCTAATGTAATCCCAGATGTATTTACCATACTTCATTGTATTTATAGAGGTGACTAGGCCATGAAGACATGGCTTATTTCCAGGGACAAGAAGTCCAGGTTCTTCAGTGCATTTTCTTTTAAAAGCAATGCTATGGCGCTCTTGGAGTTTGCAGTGAACACATTTGTCTTTGCTCAGTGACGATGGTTGATCATTAGCAAAATGTATTTCAGTATTTATGGTTACAGGCGTATTGACCTTAATGCTACATACAGCAGTGATCGGATCACAGCCAGCCACCACTAGGAGAAGGTGCAAGAGTTACTATGCACAGCTTTTTCTGAGCAAAGAAAATGCCTCCAAGGCACGGCAGCTGCAAAGGGCAGTATATAAGAGGAATAAGTCCTTGGTTCAAGTATGATAAACTGGCCGCTACAGACTTGTTCCTTTTCCTCTTCACTGGTTCTTGCCCTCGCTTACCACGCAGGCACTATTAAACCACATGTTCATCTGGTGCTTTCATGTATAGCTACCCTGCAGTAAAGGGAATTACACTAATCGGTATCAGTGTGAGGATGTGGCCCATAGACATGTCTACTGGTGATGGTGCCAGAACTTGTGCTTGAGAGATGCTCTGCTCCAGTACGCTGCTTTGTAGTGTCCAGCCGTAGTTTGTCAGTTTACTATAGGTGCATGTACATTTGCATTGCACCTTGCTTTATTCTCAGAAGTGTCTCAAGTTAGGTTACATTTGAAAGACACACGTATGCTATCCTGAAGCACAATTTGTATTTTGCCATAGGTTTAGTGTGATTCCTGGCAGCAAAAGGGTCTGATCTAAGCCAGGCAAAAGGCATGTTTTTCTGTTGAGCAACATGACAGTCTTGTGACATAATGAATTACACGCAGCTGTTTTTTCTCTGGCTTGGGAATTTTGTTTCATTATTACTGTATCTGTGCGATTTCTTAATATTCTTGAATCTGGGCTCTGCTTACAGGCATATCAGATTATTCATATGCTAGAGTGAAATATGATGTGGAGAGGAGCGCAGAATGTGCTTTATTTGTGGGTAACTGGGTATGTAATGGTGTATAAAGAGTCAGGAGCTGGTACTTAGCTGCAGTGTCTCTTCTGCTTTCTCATTCAGCCCCAAGCCTAAGTGTACAAGAGACTTATCATTTGTAAGCCTCTTCTCCTAGCACTGCTTCTCTTCTCCATCTCATCTTCCTAAAATTCTTTCTTGGCTAACAACCTTTTAGACAGTTGACAGTGGTAATTAAATAAAATAGACTTCAAGGGGATGGCTGACATGCCTCATGTGCAGCTCCACAGTGTTAACAAGGCTGGGAGCTTTGATCTCCGGGGGTGTTTGTGGGACGTACTGTGCTCCTACCGACTTCAGAAGAAATCGAGAAGGGCATTTAGTGCAGGAAAGGGCTGGGGGGAGTGCTTCTCCTGGCCTGCACTGGGCTGAAATGGAGGCTCTTGGAAGAGAACTCTCAGAGGACAGGAGCACCAGTTCTTACTCCCCAAACCAGCCAGGGGCACAGGAGTTAGGGGTCTCATTGGGAATATGGGGGACAGATTTAAGATCTTGCTCTATGCCTCAAATCTTGAGGTTTTTTACACGTGAGGCCGGGTTACTCATAACTAGAATATTAGGCTTATGGAAAAAAAGGCTGAGCTGAAAGTCTAATTTATCTATGGTGAAATTGGTATGTATGATTTTATGAAATACTTTGTCAGAAAGTGTAAGTTTGTCTAGCAGACAGTTTTGTTAGTGTATTATTACTGATCACTTCTGACTCGCCATCTTAGTTAAGAGATGAGGAGCAATGACTTCGCTCTTTGGGCGCTTCCATTGGTCAATCACATTCCCTAATTGTATGCCCAATTGTATTAAACACCAATGCCCAATTGTCAATGCCCTTGAATTTTCTAAGTGATATTTTATTGGTGCAGCTGCACCTTGCTTTACTTCAAGGTTTTTACTACATCTTCACCAACAGTGACGAGAGACTTTCTTTTGCATTTTGTTAGTGCTTCTGTCCACCTCCAATGAAATATGTCGTATTATAATGAAATACTGTGCAGTTTACTGCCGAATCCACTGTGCCTACAGGTTTCCGTTTAGGTAATAGGGTATGCCCGACTTGACTGCTCTTGCTGTTACTGGCTCAGGGTCTGGGTTAGATTTCTCTGGAGAGCAACATTCTGATTTAATAGCTAGTCCACTGTTCCATGAATTACATCCAGAGAATTGTTCAAGATGGATGATAACACAAATGGGTTACTTGGGCTAATTCAAGACACTTTCTTGAGCATACCAGGTCAATTTTCTAATGGATCAAAGTGGGTGTGTTTCGGAAAACTCCTGGCACACACATACATACACTCCCATGCTGCATCATGTAGATCAAGGCAATTCCAAATTCTGTTCTATTTCAGTCTATTCATATTTCATCTCTACTTGAGACTTTTGGAACTGAATGAAGCACTGGAGATTGTGCTATAGGGAGTGACTTGGGACTGGTAAGTGAGTGGTCTAAATGTTCCCTTTCCATATCTTTGATCTTGTGAAATTTAAATTGTGGGACAGGGAATATTAGTGAAGCAGAGAGTCCCTAGGTTGAATTTGCAACCTTTGCTGCCCTCCAGCCTGGTGATAATAGCAAGCAATGGAAATGCATGCAGTCAGATGCCTGGAGATTTACCCTAAGCCTTTCTACTTTGGGATCCTTTTCCTTTTCCTCCACTTGATGAATCGGAGTTGGGAAAAAGCCACAGCATGAATCCATAGTTTGCTATCAAATTAAGCTAAAGCAAAAGTTCTCCATGTTGCATATAGTTTGGCAAATTTTCCATCTCTCTCCTAAATCCGTACAAGTGCAACTTGCTTGTGTAAGCTCAAAAGTGCAGCTGAGGCCTGTGGGCACCCTGACATCTAGAGATGGAGCGCAATCAAAACCTATGGAGGGACATGGGTTTCACAGCACAAGAATCTGGTGAGTGTTTTGTGCCTAAACCTTTGTAGGTGAACAGAAAGGGAGGCATCACCTGGAAAGCATTAGCTAAAGCTTGCCCTTTCCACGTTAAGGCAGTGGTTCCGAAGTCGATTCATCTGGCAGTCCTCATCATCTCCTCTTCAGTAACTGAACATGTTATGCCTAATGTTCTCCTGATACTCAGTAGAACAGCAGACCTAGCACATTGATTTGTTTTCATCTAGTTTTATACAAATGTGCAAGGGGTATATGGTTTCCATGAAAGATACCAAGAGAGATTTTATCAGAATGCAGACTGTTGATGTAATGAAACTTTCCCGTGGCAAACACATAGCAATTGCCCTTCCTGTACAGTCAGTAGACATAACTGGATTTTGTTGCCTGAGAATGAAGTTGCTTTCCTATTTTGTATCCTGTAATAGGAAAGCTGGAAGGGATAGACTCCACTTGGAACTTTCTTTTCAATTAATAACAGCTTAAGAGGACTGAAGGAGATGCAAGAAGAAGTTTTTATGGCACCTCAGTTAAACATAAATTCTTCATTTTTATTTTCATTCTGACTTTTGGTACTGAATTTTCTCAATTTTTGGTGGGTTTGTGAATATGAATAACTTTCTGCATTAATGTGAGGGGGTTTTTTTTTGTTTCTAGTACTGGGATTTTTTTGTCATGTGACACAGGGTCTTATTAAGGAGTGTGATATAAAGTTAAAGGTGTTTGAGTTTGTGGCCAAAACCTGCAGTTTTATGTGTTGAGTGGTTTGTGAGAATGAGTATGGGTCTTAGCCAAGTACACTGCTCCCCTGTCCAGGTTTGGGTCGTCATGCAGACAGGAACCACTCTGACTCTGGGTGTGTGCTCTGGTTTTTGGTAGGACCCTCACTCACCACTTCACATCAAAGAGAGGGTAAGCCATAAAAGGGTAACCAGTCTCTGGTTATTTTGGTGTAAAGGGAAGATACCTGTCAAAGTCTATTTCTCCTTGAGATGCCAAGTATCAAAGGAAGCTGATAAAGTTGCTGGTGAATGCTTCCTAGTCTTTTGGTGTAAGCATTGGAACCTCCATACGAAGGAGGTGACGTATCGGGGGCACTCATGTTTCAAGCGAAGTCTGGGGATGGAAGGGTGTCCTGCGTTGATTTCTGTGCAACTTTTGGAGTGTTGAGTGAAGCTGGCTTATGCATTTGATATGGCATGCTTTTTTTTCTTCTTATTTTGCATAACTAGTTTGGTTGACAGCATACTGGTTTTGCTCCTTTGATCTCTGCTCAGTTTGACTGTATTTTCAATAACTACTTAGTATAAAAATAAAATGTGCAGGCCGCATCAAATAAACTAATTAAGGATTAGAATGAAAAAGTGTCAAAATCCGAGACCTCGCCGAGGCAGATTAGTCACTGCATACGAGACACGATCTAATAACTAATGGGTTGCTGTAGTAACGGGGGAATCAATACCCCTCGGCTGGTCGGGGAGCTGACAGTAATTTCTGCTGGGTCATAGATTCTGGAAAATGAAGTGCCACCTACTACAACACAAGTAATCTCTGTGGACTTTTTGACAACAGAGCATCCTACAAAGTTTATATCAAAGAAAATATTAATCTCCCAAGTCTGCTTGTTTATCTCTGCAGGGGTTATCTGATATTGTTACAGCCACAGACAATTAAGTTTAGACTCCTATGTGAGCTCTCAATAGGTTAGCTTTGGAAATAAGCCTTTGGTTTTGCTTACTAAGTGATGGGTTTGTAGGACATATCAGTACCAGGTGTTGGAGTATAGGAAAGGAAGGCTGGAAGAGTCCAATCTGCTATCCCAAATTAGTTGTTCTTACTTGAGGAAGACTCCTACTGAAGTGAAAAAGTTCAGCTTGGGTGGAGGGGAGGAGATACGCTTGGGCACTTAAAAGATGGTTTGCAACTGAGCTGTAAAGCTGGGCTTGCTGTAGGCTGTGTGTGTTTGTGCCTCAGTACCCAAAATTTCCATAGGGATTATCATCCTGCCTTGTCTTCTCTGTATCGATTGCAAGCCCTCTGGGATGAGGACGCTCTTAGGTGTTTGAGCAGCATCTAGAACAGGGTCACCTGTGTACCTTGATGGCAAAAAGGGACTTAACTCTATCCTGGGACAGGCAGCACAGCTCTTCATCTGTGACTGGGAGCTAAAACTACCCAGTGTGGAAATTTGAGAAGGAAACCAGCAAGTGAAGGGGACTCTGGCAGGTGTTTCCCACCTGCAGGTAGGGAGAGCAGAACCCTGTGAAGCACAAGGAGTTAGTGTTAGTCAAAGAGCTACAGGGGGATAATAAGGACTTTTTCCAAACATCTAGGGGAATGGTAGTGCTGGAGAGAAAGTAGGCCACTCACTAATGAGGGGAGTGGTGGTGTTAATTACATCTTGAAATTGCCTGAGATACTGAGCTCCTGAAATTCATCTTCAGCAGAAAACCATCAGGAAAATAAGTTCGGGCAATTAGGAGATGGGGGGAGAAACAGTGTAAAAATAGCCTGGATAATTAAGAGCAGATAAGGGAACATCTAAGAACTGGCAAGAAGTGCAAAGAGAGCCTCTTGCCTTTGCTGAGTTCCACTACACTGGTCTCGCAGGCGCAGGGCCGGGAGCGCTTGCTGGCACAGTCGATGTGGAGGGCAGGTCCCCAGCCCTGCTGTCGTGTGTGCCGGTGGCTCAGCTGTGCGAGGGCTGCTGGGTGGCAAGGGCACGTCTCGCTCCTCGTACCACACTCGTGGCACTGCTGCTGACACAGCTGTGCTGCAAATCCCTGCAAAGTCCGCTGCAAGTTGGTTAGGGCAGGTCTCAGCTGCGGGTGCAAGAGGGGGATTGACACAGAGCCACTGGCAATTATAACCACAGACCTGTGTGAGTGGCAACCTGCTACAGGGTTGGCGGGGAGCAAATGTAGCTCCGAATCTTTTAGATGGGCTGTGTCGTGGAAAGGCATGGCTGTTTTCCACTCTCTTCAGCCTCCTGCTGTGACATTGGTTGTGCGAGTGCACGTGTCCTGCTTGGCACAGGGAAGGAACGGGGAGCTGCTTCCCCTTCAGCTGCTCCCCCATTTTATGGGACCAGCGTATGGCGGAGAAAAGCCTGCTGCTAACTAACTCTGATATTCAGTGACAGCTCTGCAGCTGCTGCTGGCGTTTGTGCGGGTTGGTACATAATGTTGGTGAATAATAATACCTGACCTAGTAGAACACGAACTCTTTTATCAAACACATTTAAAGAAAAATGACAGTCCGTGCAGCATGTAATGGAATGGATGATAAATCACAAAATGGGGAAAAACAATTGTGTTACTCCTGATGGTATGAGTTCCTGTTCAGAAGGTCCATATGTTATGTTTTTTGATGACATAAATTTAATGAAATTCTCTGGAAATGCTGACCAGAAGTCAATATACAACTCAGTCCCAAGAAGTTTCCTAATATCTTTGTTTGTTTTGGGTAATAGATCTGTTGATGTGTATCTTTCCTATTAAGTGCTGTGATAGGATGCTATAATGAAATTACAATATGGAATGGTAGCTTGACTAAAGCGGCATTATCAGAAATGTCACCCCCTAACAAATTAGCAGTTGCAATGTTTGCCCTCTGGTTACAAAACCTTGTTCCTTTTGTCTTTTACTATAACTTATAATAACAAAGCCTGTGATGTAAATGACTGCAGGGTATGTTTCCAGTAGCTAAGTGTGAAACATGTTTCAGTGGGGATATGGGGGGAAAAAAACAGACTTTTTTTTTTTTAAATTCAAGACAAAGCATTTTTGGCCTTGGGCATTCCAGCTGCTGCTGCTGTCAATATAGGGGAGATGGGACTGACTGTCTATTTACTTATTTTTTCTTTTTAAAGAAGTATCTGGTTATTTAATCCACAATATTTAAAACAGACAAACAAAGCAAAAAAAAATCCCCCACAGAAATAGTAGTAACTAATTTCTCTGGAGATTGATTTATGATGGAGAGGTTGCAGACTTCAAATGAGTGAGGTACAGTTTATATTTACAACTTCAGAGCCTGGGGAGCAAGTGAGGAAATAGAATGAGACTTTTTTTTTTTTTTTTTTTAAAGCTGAAACTAGAAATTCACAGGGCTCACTCCAAAGCCAGTGCAAAGATCTCCATTGAGTCCTATGGCTTTTCTTCAACAGGTCACAGGAAGAATTGCAAATTTTAAAAGAAATTGAGAAAAAAACTAACCCTCAAAGCTGTGACTAACCTCAGCCCTGCGTGTGGTGGAGCAGGTCGAGGGGGACCCCCGGGCTCTGGCTCAGCCTGGGGAGGCAGATTTCCGAGAAGCTGCCCCCAGACATCTGCCAGTGGGCGCAGGACATGCAGCGCCTTGCTGGAAAGCCCGCCTGGCACTCAGCTCTCCTGCCCTTGTTGGGCTGCTCTGTGCAGGTGGGAGAAGATCTTGGTGGGAACTTCTCCTCCCTGTCCCATGGCAGTGGTCCCCAAAGCCATCAGTAAAGGGTCACGAGCTGGCCATGGGGGTGGGCGTGCAGGGCTTTGGGCAGCTCAGGGTTGCCTCCAGGCAGGCTGCAGTGCATGCAGGATGTGAGAGGGGAAGAAAACTGGATATCCAGGAGCAGATGGGAAAAAGAGAGAATGGATTTGGTCAGCATGAGCTATGATCCACACACGTGGGTTAGCGTGTACGGTTGTGCAAGCCAACTGTGTGACAAGGGTCTGGAGCTGGTCTTTTGTGCCAGTGGGTTTTTGTTCTACCATGCCAGCATGTTCATGGTTAATAATCTGTGCCATCACCCTTCCTGGGAATGAAAGAACAGGCTACCTTGTGCTCCTCAGGAACAGTACCTGTCTTCATGTCAACAAAGAAGTCAGAGCCAGTCTTCAGGTAGATATAACTAAGTGTTGGGTTTTATTTTTAACGTGCAACAGAGAAAACTTAGAGTATAGAAGCTTAATCCATAGCAGTGACACCTCACTTATCCAGGCAACTGGGAAGTGCTTAAATACTGAAGCCTGTGGCTTAATTATTTACCTGTGGCTTAATTGGGTGTAATTTTACTGAAGAGTCTGTTTATTTTCCTATGGAGAGACTCTAAGATGCCTCTAAATGAAAATGTTACTGGTCCCTACCTGTGCCCCTTGACATCAGTAGCACAGAGCTCATTTAAACCTGCAGAAACCTGAAAAAAACATCTTTTCCCTGGTACAATCAGCCTGTGGTTTGCTACTGCTCTGCAGCTGGGAATGTGTATCGGGGCGTGAGAACGACCCTCCCGTATTTCTGCGCACGTTGCACTGCTCGCATCTGGCCCAGGAGCGCTCAGCAGAGCAGGGCGACACACGAGCTATTGCCAATGCTGTGCTGGGAGCAGAGAGTCTCCCCAGAGGGGAGAGAAAATATTGTAACCTCCTAGAGCTGTCTCTGGGGTCATCCCACAGCGGCACCCTTCAGCTGCACCCAAAGGGCTTAGGAGCAAAAGTCTAGATGGGCTTAGGGAGGCTCGTGCTCTTCTGTTGTTTATTGGGACCTCACTTGGTTTTCATCCTCTGCAAATTCAGTGTTGGTAACTGTTTCTATCCCAGAGCTGGGAAGATTCATTTATGCAGGATCAGATATTCAAAGTTATGCTTATATCAGCGTGTCTGTGGGTATTTGCTGTTTATATTCCAGGCACAAATCCCTGGTGAATAGACACAGACCAGGGGCTGTACCCTGGCCAGTCATCCTTATTTAGATGATTAGATTTTGACTTCAATGTGTTATTCTTGCATGCCTAAGAATAGTTTTTCTGCATGAGAGGTTAGAGGATTGAATATTGGAGCTTTCCATTTGCATGCCCTGGTTAGAGGCTAAACCGGTGCTTGTATCCAAATGTGTGGAAAAGCTCTTCCTACTGTTCTGCCAGTGTAAAGTGCTATGAAAAGATTTTTATCTTGAAAATCCATTTAATTCAAACCAAATGTGCTCGGACACATTCTGGCTAGGTTTTCAATTCAGAGAGCTCTGATTTTTCTTCTCCCCGTTCCTTTCCCTCCCCAGCACAGAGGCTTGAACCAGGAACCTCCTTTTGAATCTCTGTAGGCAATTTCCTTATAGTACTTGGATCTCCAAGCGTCATTGGCCTTCTACAACAACAGAAGCTTTATATCATTGGTTTTTCACCCCAAAATGCTTAGTTTCTATTAACAACCTTACAAAAAGGGCAGTGTATTACTACTTGGTGATCCCAATGATAAATGAAGCACATTATATGTGAAGTAAAGGCTCTATTTATCCTTGCTCTTTTTTCTAAAGTCCCAGCAGGTTTAATGTGAGTCGCTTTTGATGACCTTCATAACAAATCAAGAATAAACCTCAGTGCATTCTCACGGAGGTGGATGGAATTGGAGACACTCTTTTACTGAAATAACAATAATAGCAACAAGCTGTATTAGTGGTATTTGATAATGCAAAAAAATTAACATTCACTGAAAGCCAGGTGCCAGCACTATTTGATTGTTTACCAACATAGTCATAAAGAAAGAGAGTTATTAAAGGATCTGAAATCACTCAGTAATTCAGCTGCTGACGTTGATGGATGGAACTTGGCTGTTCCTCTTTGCTAAAGCTGCTGACTGGATAAATGTTTTATTCATGAAGCCCAGGGCAGGAAGGGATGCCAAAGGTTTAAGAATATTTTAAGAAACTCTTTGAGATGTCAAGCAACTTATCAGGTGTTGTTAAGCAAAGGAGCTGAAGTACTACATTTAAACATAACCAAGCTCTCAACATATACAAGAACAACACATCAAAAGCCAGGATGCGATTCTTGTCTCAAGCAGTATATGGAATGATGAGTTGGGAATACAAGTCCTTTTATTTCCTGCACCTTTGTACCTTCAGTCATCTTGCAGCCTTGTCTCTTTGAGCATTGTTATACCAAAGGGGATTTTCATACATCACATTGTGAATTTAGGCTTGGAAACAAATAAATATTTAGATACTGAACCCTACAAGGTCACATACTCAGATCAAAGACAAAATAAATGATATGAGGACAATGCTTATGAAAATTGCAGCCAGTAAAGAACAATTTGGATCAGCGCAAATGGAGTCTGCCTGACCTCTCAGTGGGAGAAGTTGTTCAAAATGGTAATTATTGAAAGAGGTTATTATCAAAATACAGGATAATGAGAATTTTTCCTCTGTCCTCTTCACCCCGCCCCTGCCTCCTCTTTGTCCAAGGGCAACGTCTGCCGACAGTAAGCCTATAGCTCCTCACCTACTTGGTGGGGCAGTGCTGCTTTGCAGGAGTGAAGGACCTGGTTGTAAATTAAGCAATTCTTTCAAATGCCTTGTCTGTTCTATGAGAATTCAGATCTGGATCCTTTGTGTGTTGGTTTTGTTTGTTTGTTTTGTTTGTTGTTTTTTTTTTTTTAATAGAAAAATGTGTTTTGTATAAAGAATTTTAATGAAGAGATCCTTAGCCCCACAAGCTCCTGCATAGACAAGTGTTTGAATATTTCATAATCTATATTAATACCACCTTTTAAGTTTCTGCAGTCTTCTAAGAGCAGAACAGATGAGCTCTTGATGGAACTGAACTGTCAATCCCAGCATAGTGACATTAGAAAATAGCTCTGTTTCCAAGTCTAGCTGCGTGAAATGTCCCTTCTTGCCAAGGGAGCAGCAAGTATAGTTTAAATGTGCCTTATTATGATATCTCAAGAGTATAAAAATTGGGAAAGGTATTAAAAATGAGTAATTAAAATTGAAGACTGATAGATAATGGTGAATAAAAAGCAGGTAAGTACTGTGGTCCCACTGCCCTTTTGATTTGCAGAGGTTCAGTGCTAAAGACCAAGAGCATATTTCTCACAGGCCCCAGTTAAAATTCAAATCCAATAGACTGACAGTGAAAACTACTGTCAAAAAAGCTGTCAAGTTGTATCAAAATAAGTCACTACATTACCCCTCTTTATCTGTCAAAGGCATTGATTATTTTCAATAGAGGAGCCCTCTGACAGTTGCTGAAACTGAAGAATCCCGTGTTGAAACGATTTGGTTGACACATGTCGCTATTTCCTAAACAGAGAAGTCAAATAGGTTATTTTTGACTCTTTCTGTAGGAGAAAGTATATTTATGTAGTATTTTATGAAAGATAAATAATGCAGAAAGAAAGGAACATCCATTAGCACTTCACTTTCTCAGCTATTTGTATCGGTGTTTTTTTGGTAGCATTTTTAAAAAAATGTTCTTTGCATAAAATCATGTGTTCCTTTTGGTGGCTGTGATACATTGCAGGGATTTGCTAAGATACCCTGAAGTAATTCAGATAATCAGTGAACCATATTGGTGCTATTCTTGAGCGCAGCTGACAGTTTACTGTTGACTACACTAAACTTCTGTTTTCTACCAGCCACGTGTCCGTAGCCGTGATGCAGACATTAATGTTCTGCAAAATGCCCCTTTATATTGCAGATGGACAAACTGAGAAGGGCAAAATAAGGACTGCATCTTGGACTTGCTGCCAGTTTTTTGGAGTGAAGCTGGGGCCAAGCCTCTGCCCGAACTCTTTGTGTGACCGTCAATTTTCATGTGGTGGATGTGGGCATCCCTGGTTTTATAGGTGCTGGCTTTGCAATCCTGCAAGGCATCTTTAGCAGAGGGGAAAGTCTAGCTGTCTTCCAGCTCAACTCTGTCATGTGTGGAAGTAGGTGCCTCTTTCCAGCTGAAACTGTACAAAATGGAGGATGTTTCCAATGTGCTCCATTGGGAGGAGGCTGTTGAGTGGCAGAGACATTGTGAATTACTAACGCTATTAAGAAGGTGAGAACTGGCTCAAGTAGCAGCAGAGACAGGCTAATACCCTTGCACACAGTCTTTATTATTCATTAGCACATATTGTGCTTCCTCCTAAATATAATTCAGGCTACACTTGTATCATGTTAAGATAGCACTAAATCTTTCTGTAATTTGAAGGAAATACTGCTCCCAGCTGTTGTTGTGGAAGTAAACTAAACAAAATTCGAAGAGGTGCTAAAGGAACAACCGTAAAACTCCAACTGCACTTGGCACAGATCTCCTTTGCTGGCATTTATCACAGAAGTGGTTGCAAGCGGACCTTTGCACTTGTGAACCTGATGGCTCTGTGCTCGCGGCATCTCACACCTTGGGAGTCGCTCTTCTAAAATGGAACGAGCTCCCAAATCCCTCAGGTACTCGAGCACTTTGCTGCTTTTGGGAGAGTTGGGTACCTCGATGACAGATGAACTGGGCTGTCGAGATCCTGGTGCAGGTTGTCATGAGGGACCCAACAGTCCCTCCTTGTGCCCTGAAATGAGGCACCGCCGTGCAGAGCGCTGCACTAACACTGTCGGGGTGCTGCTGCTCCAGGAGCTGTTTGTTGACTGTTGCTGAAAATGAGGTGCACGGGGACTGAGCCAGTTCTTCAAAGACATCTGGGTGCCTAATTCTGTCTCACCATAGCAGAAGCAGAGCTCTAAACTCCTGTGATGACCTGGCCTATGCAGCATGGCAGAATCAACCAGAATGAAGTCCAACATTTAAACATCTCTGTTACAAGCTTCCCCTGAGGCTGTAAGCTCTTTGAAGAGATGTAATTTTGGTTTGCATTTGTACAGTGTTTAGCAGATAGAGCTTGCCCATGTGGCTGCTCAGGAACGGCCAAGATGAGTTAATATTAATAATAATACTAAAAATAAACACGTGTAAATAGGGATAGCAACAGGCTCGGAGTTCTGACAGCTCTGGAAGGCTTTGATCTTGCATCGGTAGAGATCAGGATGTGCAGCCTCCCCAGATGACAGCCTTGGATGGAGAAAAGAAAAAGAGCTATAAACATAGCCTGTAAAGTATGCCTCCGTTGTCCTCCTTAGGCTCCCTCCCCCATTAGCTCTGATGATTTACTAAGAGAGCGTGTCTAAGTACCAGCAAAAAAGCAACTCGGAAATTAACCCCAGTAAACTTACAATCTCAGACCTGACCCCAGAAGTGTGTAGCGTTGGTCATCCAAGTAATAATGGCTCAGCGTAAAGCAGAGGAGAAATGTGCCATTAAGAGAAGTATGGAGTGAGCTGCTGAGTGGTGACAGCCGTTAAAAGATACAAACCAACGCGTGGTTCTGACAGCGTATTATATTCAGAAGATAAAGAGAGGCAGAGGGAGGAAAAAGCAAAACAAACGGGGTTGCTCTGTACATATGGCCAAAAGGGAACCGCAGCATAAACGCCACCAGCCAGAAGTTACGGCGTGTGAATGGGCTGCCTGTTGGGGAGAGAAGCACCAGCCCTTCGGGGCTGGCGCCGGCCGAAAGCCCCGTGGAGAGAGGGAAAATGCTGCCGGAGATCTGGGGGAGCGTCTGTCCGGCAGCGGGCCGGCAGGTGCTGCCAATCGTCGGTGGTAATGAGCGACGAATGAAGACAAGGAAGGAGCGTGATTTAGGGGGAAGTGGCAGTCTGTGATTTTTGTCTAACTGCAGATTTGGTTTCTGAGCAAATCGGATTTATGCTTCTCTCAGACAATTTTGCTAATAAGCCGATGACTCAGAGCCCACAGCAGATGGGATTCTTTAGCTGAGGTAGAAACTATTGGTTTTGTCCTAAAAGGAAAGTAGCCATTTTTCTTTTCTAGAAAGCTGATCTCTGGAAAATGTGATGATTTTTCCTTCCCAGCAGAAACACAGCTCTTTCAAATAACACCGAGTTATGCTTCTGGACTCTTATCTAATATGCAGACATTCTCATTAGAGAGAAGTAACTGTGACAACTTAGTATGTCGTATGCTGGGGAAGATTTTTTTTTTTTAAATCAACATCTGTAATAACATCCCAGAAGCCATTGCCAACAACCACAGCACTAAATGGTGATTTGAGGTGAGCTCTTCAGCTATCTGAAGGGCAAAATGTCTCCTGTCTGTGGCTGCAGGAGGCTGCTGCCAAGAACTTGGGAATATTTCTCTAGTAGGAACATATCTATCTAAATCCTTGGAAAGGAACTATCTAGATGTGAAATTGCTGAGGATTCCCTTCATCTCTCTTCTTCCTCCTGTGGATGTTCAGAAATTTGATTCCCACTAAAGTAATTCAATGCTTTTTTTGAGGGAAAAGCATCCGCTCTACAGGAGGTCTCTGAAGGATGGCAGTGAGCATGAATATAGCATTATAAAAAGACATTCTGCATTCAGAAACCACATGTGGTCTGAATTTCACTGAGAGGGGTATTTCTCTTCACAGGCTATAGAAGTGTGTGGTACATAGGGTGATGAAGCCTTTCCTGACATTGTTTTGTTTAAAATCCCTTTGAAGTCTGTCATGTTCACCTTTCTTGAAAATTGTGTTACAGCAGGCGGAGAAGATGGGTTTGTTTGGCTTGGTGCTGTGCGTGTGAACGTACCCTGGGAAGCGACAGAGGCTGCTTCCCTCCTTCCCTCTTTGTAGGCTTGTGGTGCAGGTGCAGAAAGATGAGGTTTGAGATTTGAAAATGCTTTAAAAATAAATTGGACTTTTACTTATGTTATAATATGTGAATTGTTTAAAAATCATATCTCCATGGAGACCTTCAGTAATTACATATACAGTCGTTTGTATGGTAGGTACCCCTTGAGCCTGTACCCAGTATTTTATGATAATCTGAAAAAGACAGTAAGTAACAAATTTGTGAAATTTGATGCTCCAAAATTCAATCAAATCTAAACATGATTAATAGTTTCCTTCAAATTTACCAAAGCTATATTAATCAGAATACTGATAGAAAAATGCAATGTGAGTAAAAGGAAGTTACTATTCATTGGATGGAACAGTTGATCTTATAATGTTTCTTCAAAACAGAAAAAGATCTTGAAGAGCTCCATGGAAAACATCTGCTGAGGTCTGAGCAGTGATCAGGAAAGCATAAATATGAAATGGCATGACATTAATTTGCTGAATAGACGACAACACTGAAAATATGACAGTGTTGTTCTCGAGATGGTGATGTGGCCTCACCTTGAGAGGCATGTTTGGTTTGGTTACCCTAATTAAAAAATGATAGAGCAGGAAATAGAAGAGGTTCAGTGGAGGGCAACAAACCTAATCAGAGGCATGGAAAATACTTTAGTGGGAAGATTTGCAGAGACTGCAAAGGTTAGGTCTGTTTATTTTAGGGAGAACAATACATGGGATGTGCCACTGAGAGACAGGCTATGATGGATATAAATAAAACAATGCCATGACTTTTTCCTCTCTTGGATAAGAAAAACAGACATCAAATTAAATTTGAAGTCAATACACTGAAGAGCTTTAATAGGAAGCGCTTTTAACCTAAGTTTTAATTAGCCTATGGGACTCATTGCCACAAGGTAGGATATTGAGACCGACAGATTGGCATAGTTTGTATGATTAGCAATATCATCTACAGTTAGGCGGGCTGGAGTTTCATCCTTTGTACTTCCGGCCATACGCTAAACACAGCTTCTCCCTCAGGCATTCTGGTGCATAATCCTCCATTATGGGATTTTACAGTGCCTTTTGAAGCAGCTGGCACAGGTTGGTCTCTAGGCCATTGCTTGACTTCAGCACTTTGAATCCTGTGCTAGTGACAAGGGCTGGGCTATAATTCCTGGATTAAAAAAAATAAGTGTAGAAGTTGGGGGGTTTTTTCCCCTCCTCACCTTTATTGACTTCCCGGTGAGTTGACTGTGAATGCATCAACTTGGAGAAGAGGTTTTTGCTTGGAATAGACACCATGGAAGGTGTCTATTTGCCCATTCTGGACTGGTTTGTTTTACTTTCTTTGTCTTTTTAATAGCTTGCATCCTTTACAGTCTTTAATTATTGCACATTTTGGACTTTTTCACTCCAAACCAGCTGCCATCAATAAACTGGTCGAGTAATTATTTCTCTGGCTTCAGAAAATGGCTATTGTGAAGTCAACGGCATTAGGAACAGGTGGACTGCAGAATGCCTGTTTGATTTGGTAAACAGCATTAAAAAATTGGCACTTTGACTTAATCCCTGTAACAGACTAGTTCTACAGCTTTTGTTAATAAGATGCTGCCTGTTTTCCAATGTCACAGCATACGTTGTTTGTCATTGCAAGACATTCATTGCTATTTTTTTGCTTCCTTTTGAAAATGTGGAAAGTTAAAAACATGTATGAAATATCCATGGGATGGAAATCCTTCCAAAATGTACAATGGTGTTTGGTTGAGGAGAGCCCTCTGGGAAAAGGGGAGGGTACAGATGGACAGGGAAAGTCAGAGCAGGCTGAGCCTAGGGTACAGCGCCGGCACAGATGCTCTGCTCTGTGCAGTTCCTACTCCGTGCCCAAAAATTGTGCTCTGAGGCGCTTTATGCTTGTAGGACAGTTTAGCCTAATGTAGAGCTGGTAACTTGGCATGCGGGAAACCTGCGGTCTGTTCTTGGCACTGCTCAGACCTCCTGGGTGAGCTTAGGGAAGTCACTGCAGCAACCTCAGCCCTCTGCAAAATGGGGATTGTGAACCTCCAGTCCCATGTACAGGCACCGTGAGCTACTGGGGAACAGCGTTACTAGATGGGGGGTGAGATGGTTCCGGCTCCTCTCGAGGATGGGGCTGGGCACGGGGCCAGGGCAGGGTGCAGTCACCCCACAGCAGAGTGCCCCAGTGCTATGAGCTGCCAGCTTTCCTGCCCCACATGGCAGCATAACACAGCTTCAATACCAAATAATACATCTGGGTTTCTCTGTTCATCTGTTCTTGTAGTCTCGGGTTTTGTTCAATGTTCCCCTCAACAGTCACTGACATTTGGAGGTGCTGTTTTCCACTGAGGCTCTCGGTAACTAGGGCCTGCAGGAAGAAGGACTTTGTAAGGCGGACAGCCATTACTGAGGCCTCAGATGAGGCCATGGCTAATGAGGGAAGCAGTCCTGCCCCCTCCACCTCCCCAAGGAGAAACAAT
This sequence comes from Ciconia boyciana, assembly GCF_034638445.1. Lineage (NCBI taxonomy): Eukaryota > Metazoa > Chordata > Aves > Ciconiiformes > Ciconiidae > Ciconia > Ciconia boyciana. The sequence continues at coordinate 18,588,087 of NC_132944.1, read as the reverse complement.
GCTAAAAAAGATGTAGGGGACTTCAGTTCCCTTGCTGTCCTCTCTGTATTGGCTGGCAGAGCAAGGCTGAAACCAAGGGAGAGCAAACTTCATCCCTTTGGGAGGGGAGGCAGCAGCTGCTCCTCCTGAGAGCACTGTGCAAAATTCCTTCTTCACTGCAGGTCGCAAAGGAGCGAGTAAATAGATTCTTCTCTTATTCTCCCCCCAGGAGTGGCTGCAAAGTGGTGACAGGGGATTTGTTCCTTGTGCCACTGCTCAGCATCAAGGCACATACATGGGGACCCTGTACTGTGAAGGATAAGGAAGGTAGAGACACAAACTGTGAGGTTTTTTGGGGTTCTCCCCACACCATAAACTAGAGATTTGCTTCTTTTGTATTAGTAGCTCTTCCCAGCACAGAAATCTGGTGATTCTTCATTTTAAGGGCAAGCTGGGTGACAAAAGTGGGCTGATACCAGCTTTGTATGAAGTCTAGTGGATTTTAAACTGGAGAGAGTGATGTCCCTGCACACATCGACATCCGAGAAGCCTGTTCTTCTGCTTCCCATGCTACCAGTGCAGCTGTTAAAGCTCTGGAACGTTTTTGGACAGAGTACTGTATTCTTGTGAGACTTTAAAAATGAATTAATAGAACATTGATTTAACTTACTGGCTTTTTGCAATGCCTTTGTTTCCAGGCAATAAAAGTCTGCTTGCCAGTTGTCCAGCCAGAAGCCAGTATCTATAAAAACCTGCCCCAGGCAGTTTGTGGAGGGCCTTAGTTAATTAAGATATGCATTATCATCCCTGCTTTGGGCTGCTTGTGAGAGAATGTAAAAAGCACAACTAGACAACTGTCTTTTCCTCCTGTTTTGAGACTCATTCTTGATCCCACTGTGATTGCCAGCAGCAGACAAGGAACAGAGCCAGAAGAGTGAAAGTTAATAGTGGTGGCATCTGAAATCTCCATCCGTGAGCTTAAAAACATGCCTGCTTTAGACTGGGACTTTATTTGCAGGGGGGAACAGCTCGTTCCCCCAGTCCAAGTGCTGGAAAATTTAAAAATAGTGTGTAAAGACCCCTGCTGCCATTCCGTGCAAGGCTTCAGACAGCATGTGGACTTGTTTGTGATCAAATGGAATATGTCCTGTTGTCTGTGTAACTGTGTCCATTCAGGCATATGCATTTTACAAAGTGACTGTGTTCTTAATAGTTAAGTGTAAAATGGTATCCTGAAGAGTTTCTCAAATATTAAGGGCTTTTGGTCCTTGGCACACAGCCTTCGTGAATAAGAAAGCAACAGCACTTCGTCCTCAGAGTCTCCACCTCCCCCTTCTGCCACCTTCCTCCTCACGCAGGTTCTTTGCTTCCCTCCTCCTTTTTGGCTCCTTTGCTGTTGAATTGCACTAGGGCATGGACAGTCTGTGTTCTTCCCGCAGGGACCTTCCCTCCCTGCATGCCTTGCTTGCAGCCTGCTCAAAAGCACAGAGTGCCTAGGAAAGCCCAAATGTGCAAGTTTTACATTCTTCTTAAATGCTATGTGTTAGCTTGAAGTTCTTGGAAGGAATGTTCTACAAATGGATAGCTGGTGAAAGCAGCAGAACGTTGTTTGCAGTAGGGAAGGGTGGATAATGGTGGTACAAATCCTCCCCAGTGCCAAATCAACTGGGTACCACCTGGCCTGGGAACACAGCAAGCTCCAGGCTTCAGCAGTTCAAGTGTACCCTTTTCCTTGAAGATGGATGGATCAGGAAAGGTCTCTTCTGGGATGTGGGCATATGGCTGCAGTAAGGTGGCCACTACCTCTCTTCTAGACCATCAAAAGCATGTCTAGTGGTGGTTCTTCAGGCTGCTATGGTTGAGTTGGGTTTGACCTAAAAGGAGGTGGGGGAGGGCTCTGAAGGCAGTCAGCAAGTTCCAGAGCCATCTGTTCCCCAAAGAAGAAGGTAAGCTCCTAAGCCCTAGATAAAACGCTCATCACTTAGACAAATGCGCAGAGATCCTCAAATCCTCCCTAGAAATAGGGGATTGCACTATTAAACATAATTATGAAATGTCTATAGAGCTGCAGCTACAGATGGAGCTTTACGACTGGTTTGAAGTAATGCTGCACCAGCGTCGATTATCCCCAGCAACTGCACAAGGATATTTTTGGGGTGATATTTTCATTTTACAGCAGCATTCGGTCACTTGCAGCCACCAGCCAGGTGCCTCCCCATTTGCACCCTGAGCATGCAGTGATCTCTCAGCAATGCATGGCCTGTCATGTCCTGTTGCCTCAATAATCAGCAGCTCAGATGAACATTTTACCCGATCTTGGCACCTATGGTGTCAAAATTACTGTGAATGAGGGAGCCTGCCTCTCTGCTACTGCAGCTGTGAATATTAGCTACAGAGTAGCACTAAATCTTGTTTAAGCTACAGTCATTCCACCCCGTGATGAATGTCACTACCTGAATAATTTGGGTAATTTCCTGCAGCTCTAGTGTACTAGCAGAGAAATGAATGTTAATTTACTGCTAATTTAGTATACTAACCCTTAATTAGCAACGGGCAAGCTCTGAAATATTGGATTCTGAAAGCTCATCAAACTTTAAAAAAAAAAAAAAAAAATCACCCCTCCCAGCTGAACTCTTCACTCTATTTGAGGTTATTAGCAAAATGCTATGGGAGTGCTGTTCATTACCTCTCACTAGGATATATGTAGCTGGGAACACCCCCATTTACCACTCTTGCTGCAGAAGTCTATTAAGAAGATTCTTGCTCTTACGCAGTATAGTCAGCTGTTGTACAGTATTGCAGTGTGCAGGTATGCTGTAGCTTTAGTGACAGGCAGGATTAATGGCACAGGTTATCAATGACTGGTGGCTAAAAAGGTGAAAGAAAGGCTGAGTAGGTCTAACGGGCTGGGTCGTTGCTACAGGAGGCAGTACATGGCTATGTAAAAACGCTGGATGTGACACAACTGCATCATCTCCCGCTTTCTTCTCTGGGCTGTTTTGCCCTTTCCAGTCAGGTCTAGTGTATCCTACTCAATAGCCCTATTGATTTGATTTTTTTTTTGGGGGGGTGATAAGGTGCACAGTAAGGCACAGCGCAGCCTGAACAGAGGTCTGTGTGCCCTGAGTAGGGCGTCGCGTGCAGCCCTACCTGTGAATGTTGTGTGCAGTGGGCTGAGTGGTGATGGAAAGCGGTGGGGCAGGAGGAGAGGGGACTCTAGGGAAATGGAAGACTGGAGAAAGGGAAGCAAAGAAAAATGTGTGTGTCAGATGAATTGCTGAAGCCAAACCAAACACTAAGCTGGGCAATGGGCCAGCGCTTGACTTATCCATGTCGCTGTGTCGGTACTAGAGTACTTTTGCAGGGAAAAGACCAAATTGTCAGGTGAAACTTCATATTGTTGGAGATTAAATTAGGCAAAGACCCATAATGTTGGAGAGCTCTGCTAATTGTCCAGCACCAGTTTTCCCTGCTGTGCAGGATTATTCAGGTATCATCTGGCCCAGTAGCTCAGTAATGAGTAGAAAAACTTTCAGTGGTGAAGACTTTGAACGCCTTTCCTGTCCCTATGAAAGACGGACCTGTCTCAGAGGGGAGAGAAGGTGGGAGCTGCTCGCGGTGTGTGGTCACGCCCTGACTGTGGGGACAGGTTACCCAACACCCATCATTGCAACTTGATTTTCCACGTCAAAAAAAACCCCAAACAACTTACCTGTTTTGATGCAGACTTGTCTTTCCTAAGTGTACTCTGAGTGTGGCCTTCTTTGATGTTTCTGCCTGGGACCCCAGTATTTACCTAATATCTGCCAGTCCCCTTTATCTTACTTTCCCTTCTGCCTCTTAAACTCCTCTCCTGGTCTCTTATCAATCACCTGGTTGAGTGACAAGGACTTAATTGCTAGTGCTAGAGATTACCAAATGTCCTCTGTAATACAGGATCCACTGCACAGCTTCAGTCAAATCTTGCAAAAAGTTAATGCGTTGGTCTTCTCATGGAAATAACCAATGGCTGAACATTTAGAGAAGTGCAGATAAGTTACAGTGTGCCCGGGCTCACTTGCGGTGAGCATGGGTGGGTGCTAATTGAAACCTGTCCAGCTGTGCCAGGGCTGCTGCAGCTCCAGATGGGCCAAAGCCACCAAACGGCAGTGTTGCACAGCCTTGTCCCACCACTGGTGCCCGGACAGCCCCTGGCAGCGTGTGGCTCCCTGGCCCTGCATCCAAATCGCCATGTTCCTGGTTCTCCCCACTGCCCTGAGACCAACTCCAGCTTAGAGAGGCTCCTCGAGAGGATTTCACGGTCAGACAAGTAGGAAAGAGCTGTGCTGAGAAAGGAGTCCTTTCTAAGGTGAGTGGAGCAGCAGGATGACAAGCCAATCTTAAATGCAGGTCATCCCTCTAGAGGCCATGTTGTTCTTCCCTTCTCTCCTTCTGTTCCCCACCCCCTCCACACAGTGTCTTTTGTTCCTCCTCAGGTCTCACCAAATTTCTCTGCAGTTGATGGAATTTCTGTTGTGTTGTCCAAAATGTTCCTCCTTAAGTAAATTCCCATATTCAGCAGCAGAGGACCCATTTCATACCAAACCAGGCACCAGTGCACAAAGGGATATCTTGCTCTCAATCCTACATAGAAATGCATGTTCAGGGGCTGAGACTGAAAAATCTCTGCAAAATCTCTCTCTTCCCCACAAGAGCTCTTACCAGTTTCCTTGCAGCTTCTCTAGCGTGCCTGGCAGGGTAAGAAACCAGTTACCTGGCATGAGCTGCGAGCGTGGCAGGCAGGCTGCAGCAGTTTTTCTGTTTGATTTTTCTGAAGTTCTCTGTTTTTGGGAGAACAGCATTGCTTCATTAGTTGCTCTTCTGCTCCTGCCAGGAGGAGTGGGGAACTGTTGTATTTGCAGATTAGAAAAAGCTGATGAAAAATGACTATGTGTGCTTTCCATTCATCCTTCTCTTTGAGACTTTTGGAGGATTTGTTGAGCCCTTCTTCCGTGGAATATAGTTTTCTCAAGGAAAATTTTGCCATTGCCAAATGAACCATTTGATAAAACAGAAAGAGAACAAAAATGTTGCTAGGCTGTGATCTTCTCCTGCCCCTCTAGGCAGAAAGGGACTGAGATGTTAATATACAGGTGAGGGGGATGCATTCTCCACCCCCGTTTTGTGGTGCTGACCATGTTGGAGAAGGGAGCAACCATCTCTGTGTGCCTCTTTTTGGAAGGGGCCAATTCTACCCAGCTATTCTTTACAAGGACTGAGCTGGGAGAACCCCTTACTCCCTTTTGCCTTGTTACATACGTGTAAGAGCAGAATCTGACATCAAAATTAGCACTTAAAATCCATTATTTAAAGAAGTATGCACTTCCATATTCATGTGATGGGTGTTTTACTACTGGAGCACTTTAATAAGGTCATACATGTTATGCTATATTTATCTGCAGTGTATTATTTAGACTCAAAGGGTGAGATTCACCTAACCTGATGTAGATGTGTTTATCTTAGTTTGGACACATGCAGCTTCTAGTACAGTCAGTGGAAGGAAACTGGTACTTTACAGGTGTCAACTCATTGTCCAAAAACAGATGCGTAAGACAGGTGGGATGAAATGAACCCTAAAAGCCCCTGTTTCTCCCCATTGATCACAAAGGACGTTTTGGGTGCCAGGCCTCGATGGGTCAAGTCTGCAGTAAGGTGAGTACCATCCCACACCGAAGTCTTCTGCAGAGCTCCACAAAGAAAGGGCCCTGATGAACACAGGAAGAAAAACCTTAAGTTCAAGATGTGAAAACTGGTGTGTGTGTGTGTGTGCTTTCGTAGTTACCGTTTCATGTAACAGGTAACTTTAAAATCTGTTTTACTACAGCCAAACAGAGATCAGTAGTCAAGTTTACAGAGTGGGAATCGCTAGCCCTGGAAACAGTGATTAAAGTAAGACTTGGAGCACAGGTTGGATGGGAGAAAGTCTAGTGTGATGTTGTGGTCAGAAGGTACAGAGCAGATAATTGTGTATATTAACATGACTCTCAGGAAGATGATGCTGCCCTAATATCTGGCACTGGGTGCAACTATGTTCCAAGTTTCAGAAGCATGCTAAGAACTGGAGTAGCCTGAGAGGACCATGAGAAAGCTCAGGGTCTGTTTCATACCCATTTAATTGAGAAAGTCTGGAAGATCACAGCACTGGTAATGAAAACTCAGTCACCATCTGTAAGTGCTTGTACAGGGAGCAAGGGCTTGCCAAATTGCCCTTCATCCTAGCAGAAGGGAAGGCCAGCGGTGGGTGGAGTATGGAACTGAACAAATCAGTGGTGGAAAGAAGCAGGGGTTTCAGTGGGAGCCGGCCCCTGGTACAGCACATCACGGCGATGCCGGCTTCTGTTTCGCTGCCAATTTTATAATCAGGATGGGGTGTTTTTCTAACAGAGCTGCTATAGTTCAAAGAGGGATTAATTCAGGGAAGTTTGTGCTGTGCAATAGGTCAATATAGCTGATCACAACAGACTCTATGGGAAAAAAGACTGTGCTTCCATAAATCATGACCGTGGTTTTGTCCAAATGGTTTGGAAGCAGGCTGTTGTTTACTAATCTGTAAAGTCTTTAAGCAGAAATTTAAATTTTCTTTCTGGAAGCTCTTTAAAATGGATTCCCACAGTAAACCCAGCTTCAGGAAATCCAAGACAATGCCAGTTAATTAATTAAGGCGATTAACAAGTAAACTGGTGCTTCTTTTCACTGTGGGCAAGCAGTTGGCATTTTAGCAAACTTTGCCTCATAATAATAGTAATACTTCTTGGGGCTGTCACACTGTCCTCCCCCACCTCCGCCCTTTCCCAATTATAATTCTCTTCTTTTGATCTTGAAAATGTTTTTTATTTTTTTTATCTAAAATATGCTGCTTGGAGATGACATTTTATGAAATGTTCGTTTTAATTATACAGGGATGGTTATCACTGCAGGGATGTTGGCACTGGCTTTCAATGCAAAATCCTTCTTTTCTGCTGATTATATCTAGGAAAGCTCTCTGAGCCTTAGGCACCTGAATATTGTAATGCATCATTATTCACTACTGCGAACAGCAGGGAACAGAAATTAAAGCAGAAGCGGGAGGGCAATGGTGGCAGCACCTAAATCAGCAGCCTGTGAGGACAGTGGGGAGGCTGGCGTGCAGGTGTGCCACTCCTGGCCCCAAGCGAGGGACCAGGGCTGTGGCCGTGCCCTGTGTGCATATCGAGGGGTGGTGGGAGTGCCCACCCAGGGAGGCCAGCACTGCATGTGCTCCCTCCTTCGTTGTGATTGAGGAGGGGAGTCGTGAAGGTTTGCCAGCTCGAGAAGTGTGAATACCAGCCAGCGCGCTAACTGCCAGAGCCCATGGCTGTTGATGGCATGGGTCTTGTTGGCTGGCCAAGCCTTCAACCTGGGGTCTGCCAAAGCCTCGGGGTATAGGACCAGGTCCCTGCATGGCTGTGGTGTATGTCCCTTCTTCCCAAGACCTGTGTGAGGATGTCAGGGCTCCGTCCTCTATTTGGTGCTGACACCAGCCACACCGATATGCCTCGGCAGAGATTTGCCTTGCTGACAGCAGGTTAATGCGGGCCAGGAGCCAACGGCTGATGCTGGCTAATGGAGTTACTCTCTCAGGTCTAGCAATAGAGTTTCCCTGTTCAAAAGACCAACATACGACAGTGGCATTTACTTTGGGCCAGGCTGCTCCCTCCTGCATATCTAATACTTCTTGAGGCTTTTATCCATCTCAGTGGGACTGCCTGAACAGTAAAGTGCTCCTTGACACAGGTAGGGGTGGTGTAATCTAAGGACACGGTAATAATGCTCCTCAGCTTCAGTGCTTTCATGAGGAGATATGAAAAACGTGTTACAAAAGAGGCTGGAGCTGTTTTTCATATACCGTGCCTGCGGGCAGACGTGTGGTGAGCCCTGCCCTGGGGCACAGGTAGGCAGCTGCAGCTTTCACCAGTCTCGCCGGGTGCAGAACATGAACTGCGGTCGCTCCTTGGCACGACTTTACAACAGTGCTAGTGCAGCTTTGGGAGGTTCCCTGTGTCTTCCAATGAACTTTCTTGGTGTCATTCTCTGGGTTTAAATTTGGCCCGGGGTACCTACATTAGCATTTCTGCTTTTATGCCTACCTGTATGGGCCGTCTAATGAATCCCATGGCCATAAGGCATTCTCGTTACTTGTATTGCAATATGGTCTCGCAGTGAACTAAGATTTGAACTTTATGCTGAACAAACATGTGACTAATGACAGGTCCTTCCCTAAGGACCTTACGTTAAATAGATTCCTCTTCAGATTATTAAAACTTCTGGTTGGCCGCTTAGGTGAAGATAGAGCTGAGTAAATCATGGGTATTTTGGATCAGTAGTAAAACTGAAAAATTGGCTAGGTGGAATGAGCAGTCATAGTTTAGTGGTCAGAAAGAAATACTCTGTACTCTGAAAAAGTACTTAGTTTAGCTCTCTGTTCTTTAATTTTTAAAACCGTCCCATCTTCTAAAAACCAATTCAATATTTAATTTCAAAATGGCATTTTAAAAATTAATGGTGTTGACAGTTTGCTTCCTTTTTGGGGCTAGAGGAAAAGGAAGGGAGTGACAGAAACAACTCATTACAAGTCATTTTGGTTCTTTCATTTCTGCTTTTCAAGAAATTTCATATTCAGAAAAATTAATAGATCTCCACTGAAATAATAACATAAAATGAGGCCTGTCTGTCTAATGCCACCCAGCTGTTTTACCACCATGGAAAAGAAATAATGAATTTCATTCATAAATGCAAAATGTGAATGTGAGAGCTGAGTGTAAGCCACTGCTGTTGCATCAGGCAACACAGGCAAACTCAGCTATTAACGGAGCTAAAACTCTCTAAAGAAAGAGATCATTAAAAGATTAGCTGAGACTTTTTTATTATTAATGAAAACTAGTTCCAAGTGTTAAAAGATTCTAAACATCTTTAAAAAACGAAGCATGTATCACTGGAGAAGAAAGCTCAGAAGTGAAAAGATCAACTTTAAAACCTTTTTGTCTTAACACAAAAGCACACTTTAAAGAAACAAAAACCCCCCCTCAATTTCTTGTGTGATAGGATGTTTTGCCTAATTTGATATATTCAAAGAGTGGGAGGGAGGCGGGTAGCGAGGGAGCTGCATGTGGATCTGAAAGAAATGGATGTGGGGAAGAAGGAGGCGAGGAGCTGGCAGGGCTCTGCGGGCTGGCAGCTGCCCCTGGGCAGAGCGCGGCTCTGTGCCACGGCTCGCAGCCATCCTGGCTCCCACCCAGCCGTCCCCTGCCCCGCGGCTCCCCGCTGCCTTGCCCTTCACACCACTGCACCAACCGGGCTCGCAGAAGACAGGTTTGCCAAAAGGTCCAGCACGGCAGAGTGTGGCTCCCTGGGTCTCATTGGGAAGGGCAACGGAGGAGGGTGCCTCTGGCCTGAGCAGGGGATTATAGGATCCTTTTATGCTCTCAGGGCAGCATAAGGGGCTTGTGTGGGAAGAAGAGACGCTGCGGTTCAGGGCCTCATCCCAAAGCCCGCTGGAGTCGGTGGGAGCCTGCAGAAGAAGAGCATAGCTGCCCAACAGTCCTTTCCGCATGCAGCGTGCCCTTTCCTGCAGCTCCACAGCTCATACACCTCTGGTTTGTTATAAAATTGAAAAGAACTATTAGCTAACTACCTAGAAAACTCATCAACCTATTGTAGCACAAATCCTGGCTTTACTGTTAATCTCATTCAAGGAGTCCTTCTGTCCTGGTTTGTCCTGGAGCTTAACGCAGGGAGCAGCATGAGCTGGAAGTGTTCAGCACCTTTGGAAAAGAGACCACATGCAGGTAGCTTGCATTAAAGGATGCCGGAAAATAATCCCCTGGCACATTAGCTCATGGATGTGTATGCTGGCAGAGATCAAGTCAGCAATTCATGCTGAGCATCTGAGGTCACAACAAAACCCAAGTTCCGTAAAATAATGCTGGCTTTTTTTAATCCATATTTATTTCCTGCTTTCAGGCGCTTTTGTAGGTATTGATCTGATCAATGTGAGTAAGTTTTTTGACAAACAGGCTTCTTAAAATGCCTTAAAAGCTTCATTATTAGGATAATGGAACCAAAGTTAAAAACAAATCAAACAATGCAGGTGTAAAAGGTTTCCCCCAGACAGCTTGAAAATAAATTGAAAACAAATTCAATTAAAATAACAATCAACCTTTTTGTTCCTTCAGTGGTATGATTTCTCGGAGGCAGGTACACAATGATAAGAGATTTCTTTGAAATGCTCGGGATAGCACACCCATAGGCAGAGCTATGACAGATCAAAGCAGTGTTTTTGCTAAAGAACAGCTTCCTACTACTAAGTTTCTACTTTAAGGTCTGAAATGTTTCTTTCTTTTTTTTTTTTCCTTTCTTTTTTGTTTTTTTGGTTGTTTTCAGTCCCAGATGCTTTTGCATCTGTTACTGTTCTTTCCTCGTGCCTTTTACCTCACTAAGCCGGGCATTAGATCTTGACCCAAAGGAAATGTCTTATTAAAATTTCTTTTTACATGCAGCATTGTTCTCTCCCTGTTCTATATAACCGGTAGTTTTCTATTTCTCTGCTTACTCCGATACGCTTATGCCTGAAATTTCTCTATGCCATTAATCTTTTACACCCCAGATGTAATGGAAACGGGGCCATACTTGGAGCAGCGTGGGAAAGCGGTGTGGCCGGAGGCCGGTCTGCACCGCGGGGGCTGGTCCTGCGGGCCAGCGGGCCAGCAGCACTGGGGCACTGAAACAAGCTGCCAGCCCCCTTCATGGTCCCCTTGAGGGTGTTTTGCTGTTATGAATAGGATTGCAAATGGGTTGAGGATTTGCTTCTCCGTTATTTGGCATCACGATGGCGGCCCCACAGCTGCAACATTGTGTGCAAAGGTAAAAGTAATGAAGGCAGCTACTGATGAGCTGTTGTTTGCAAATGATTGTGCTGTATTGGCTCATAGTGGTAAAGACATCCAGTTACTTACTGAGTGTTTTGTACATGCTACAAAGCACCTCGGCCTTGCAGCCGCTCTGAAAAAGACACATTTTTCTCTTTTAACCAAGATCTGGCACTGCAAGAATCATCCCTGTATTATCCATTGATTAGGTGCCTCTCAGGGTTGCCTGTGCAGTGTGCTCTTCTGAAATAGGAGCCTCTCAGCCACGCTAGTGATGCTTTGGGCAAATGACAGTGCTATCTATGGGGAGCACGTGATGTTTGCAGAAGAAACTTGCTGGTTTTGTTCACGCTTTTTGTTGCAAATTTGCTTGATGGCTACTCTTCTCTGCCAAAGTACCTTTTAGTCTTGAAGAAGTTGATGGGCTTTCTGTTTTGAAGATCCACTAAAATGAGGCATGAAATACTCCCCTGTCATCTAGTGTGTGTTAGGACTTCATGTTCCCAGGCCTGTAACTGGAGTTGGTTTGGATCAGTACTCTGCATGAGGTGAGTATTCGGTTCCCTGTATTGTCAATGCACTGGTAGGCAAGTATGGACCTATTACACCCTTTTAGCAGAAGCAAAGAGAGGATTAGAGAGATTGAGGGCCGTATCTTCATCTCCTTGCTCATGCAGAATGATAGCATGCTCCAAGTGTACCATGTCAGACGTGGCCAGGAGGGTGCTATTTGGGACGGTCCCAGGTGTGAAGGCAGAGCTCTGGTAGCTTCATGAAAGCCAGGCAAGGAGCTGGCGTTGCAGCACTGATTCCAGCATGCTTTTTTATTATTTTTTTTAAATTTTTTTTTTTTATTCAGGAATAGTGTTTCACCTGGGAGTTCTGTGTAATGGCTGGGTTCGGAGCTACTTCATGTTTGGTTTGAAACGATGGTGTCGCATAAGCGTGGTTGCGGTCAAAGGAAGAGTTTGTCTTGTTCTGAATGTAAAGTGTATTCCTTGTTATTCTAGGCACTGTCACTTCCACAATCACAGATTGTCTTTTGAGTCATCAGAATTGATTTTCATGCCCCACTAATTACTGCCAAGTCTGTTCCTTGGAAACCATGGGCAGTAAAGGCGTAGTTCATGGGCATTGAACTAGCACAGTTTATTCTAAGATGAGTTAATATCTTGAAGGATGTTTGATGTTAAATAGCTGGAGAGGTCCTGCAAGGTTTTTTGCTGCTTTGGGAAATAATATGCTTACAGTTACCATTCTGCAATTTTTCTGTTTGCTTTTCTCTTCCCTACATGATCAACTGCAAATCTGCTGGCATCATTTGCATTTTATACAAGCTCTGAGTTTTACTGGTTTTATTAAGAACTCCTAATAAAATGGTATTTTTAAGATAACTTTGGAAGATGTTTCCTTTCTGTCAACTATTGTCAGCAGGCCTGCCAGAATAAAAATAAGAATTTGGGCTGGTGATGGATTTAGAGCTGTGCTTTGATACATCAAAGAGCCAGAATATGGCACTGGCAGGGGTAAGAGAGGTTGGTGTGCTGCATTCTTCTGTAAAAGCAGCCACATCTGCAGGATATTCTAAGCTGGGAGTACCTGGTTAGCAGAGCAAGTTCTGGTAATAAGAAGATCTTGGGAATTAAACTAGTTGTACTGGGTAAGAATACCATGGGGATATCGTATGGGCTAGATAGGTGGCGTTAACATGTGTTTCACAGCAGCAAGGCAAAGGGAAACAAGACAATTCTTGGGTTTATTTCTCTTTCAAACAAATACGATTTTTAGTAAGACTTTATTTACAAGTTTTTCTGGAACGTTGTGCTACTTTCAGCAATTACCAGGCCTTGCTTTTTGAACATGCAGAACACAGGTTTATATGAAATCGATGGGAACTACAGGTTTTGAGCACCTGTGACTAAGAGATAAACCAAAGCAAGCCAGCCCTTAACAAGCTCTTCTCACTGCATAACCCAAGTCTTTGGACAAGTTTGAAAGCTGAACCTGAATCTAAATTTTACAAATAACCTTTACTTTTTCAAGTGGCTGAACCAATGTTCCAGGTCCTGCAAGTGCTGGCTCTGAATATTATTGCTTGACCCCATCTACGATGATATAAAAGAATCAGTTTATCTGTCCACAGAGTGTAGTCGTTCCTGAGTGAAATGGCTGGAAGCCCTTTTTAGCAGCATAAAGCACAATTTTAGGTAGGAGAGCAAATGATTTTACAGCCTACTCTGAAAGTAATTAACAGAAACAGGGTGTAAACACCGGCTTCTGTGCTCTCTGAAGTAAACAAAATAAGAATTTATGCTATTGACCTTGTTAAGTAACTAACATTTTTCCTCCTCTGAAATAGCTTTTGCTTTCTCCCACAGTTCAAGGCCCCCTGAGCCTGAAGCCGCATGCTACACCGAAATGTTCAATCCCGCATTTGAATAAGCTGAATAAATCCAGCCATACTGCTAAACATATGGTAAGTAATAGCATCATTAACAATAGCATAGTGCACGTTTGACAACTGAAGGGATTTGGCTGCTTTGTGCCAGGGGAGTGACAGCAGAGAAGCAGTCCTGGCTGCTCCTGCCAGGCTGGCCTGTCTTTCGCCCTCCCTCCGCCCCTGCCTTGACCTTCTTGAAAATTTGAAAGGCTGCCCATCTTCCTACCTGTGACTTGGGCTCTTATCTTATGCTGCCAGCTCCGGGGCTATGTAACACCGGCTCTGCGAGACTCCGTTTCACCTTTAAAAGCTGCTGTCTATTCTGCTTGCAGTGACTGCATGGGTGGAGATGAGACCATGAATGCCCTCTGCATCTGGTGATGGCAATTGCCCTGGGGCGCACCCGCATCCTGAGCGTGTCCTTCCATGACTGAGCACTTCTTGTGGCATTTAGAGCAGGCTGTGTGACACACCAGGGATGCCCACAATGTCCCAGCCTCCTCAACGTGGTCAAGAGCACAGAGCATTGGCACATGGTGTGTTCACTGCTCCGAAACTAAGAGGCCAGCAGACTGGTGCACATGCAGGTAGTTGGTGGAGTGACGCATATTAATTTTGAACTCGTTCAGAGGAAAGCACATCACTCTCTTTCCGTACCCTACCTCCCTGACCTATCCTGAAGGTACAGGGGCTGTTGTTGCAGCCCAGCCCCAGAGGATGTGCACAAGATCCTGCCCCTCCTCTGCCAGAGGAGCTCTCGGTGCCACGCTGCTGCAGGATGCAGCTGTGCCCAAGGGTCCGTGGGGTGCCGTGGCCCCCAGCACCTCGTTCCTCAGATGGCAATATGGGATGGCAGCCACTGTTTGGTTGACTTCTTGCTGCTCCTGCTGCAGTTGCTGGCAGAGACTCATAACCCCAGTCCCCTGCCTTCCCTGCTGCCCTTCTTTCCTGCCCTGCTCCATCTTTGCTTCCCCTCCAAGCTGTCCTTGACTTGCTGTCTCCTTTCCCCCTCTCTCCTTACCAGATTTGAAATCCATAAACCCAGCAAGTGCAACTCCTGCAATCTCAGAGTTGGAAACACCAGGAATTATCCCAGTTGTCCCAGAAAGACCAGACCTTTGCCTTCTGCATCTCAAAGGGCAGCTAACGTGAGCAAATGTCACTCCCCGTCACCCTGGGCCCTCGGCAGCAGGATGCCTCGCGCGCTCTGATTTGTTTCAGAAATTGATTTATTTTGCATCTTGGTGTTGTTGCTGGTCTGGTGCCTCATGAAAACACCCACAGACAAATGAAACTTTTCCTGTTTTGATAGCCAGATTTGCAAATTCTTTTAGACTCTTACTCACGGAAACAGCAGATGGCTTCTGACCAAAAAGTCACTCCATCAATATAATGCTTAATGCTAGGGGATAAGTATTAAGACTGCTGCTTTACTATGCATCCTGGATACACAAAAACAGTTCACTTCATCATCTCTGAGCTCCCTTCACTTGCCACCTGTTATTCTCCTCCTGTGGATCAGTGAGCTCCCAGATAATCTCTGTTTCTGCAGCGGTGTGACGGGCAGTGCTCACACTGCTCGCCCGCAGCCGTCGGCGGCTGAAGGTGAGCAGCAGAGGCTTCTGCAAATGCTTCCTGCTGCAGGAAGTTCTCCCCAACAATTTGTCTGGCAAGATTCATATCCCAAACTTCTGGGTTTAAAACCGTCAACGAGTGTTACGGATAGGTCACCAGGTCACACTGTCCCTCTGTTTAGATATTGTTCTCAACCTCTGCTAGCCGCTGGGTTAATAAAAACACCTCCGTAAATGAATTTCTTTTGTTTCTTCATTTTCAGCAGGAACATTTTTTACATAAATGAATGTTGCCCTGCAGCATTTGCAATCCAGATGTTACCGCTTTATGTTAATGAAAAAGGACCCTGAAGTGAATTGACTAAAAGGTGGCGGTAGGTTAGAAAGTAAAAACAAAGCCAGGAAGTCAGTTCCTATGTGTTGCACTGGCTGAGCTCTTAGAAATGCAGGAAAAGAATAAAGCATAATAAAAAGAGAAGTTAACTGCAAACGTTTAATTTTTTTTTCCTGAATTATTGAATATGCTTTGAATAATAATCAAGAAAAGGACTTTTTCTTTTTTTTTTCTTTCTTTCTTTTTTTTTTTTTTTTCAAATAAGGGATTTTAAACAGATTGTTTCAATGCGAAGCCATCTTACGTTGCTGGAGAAAGACATCATTTTATTTATCTAACTCATGCTTGTTTTTAAAGGAGTATGAGTGTGTAGTGGGGGAGAGATACTATTGGCCTGCATTGGAAAGACGAAGAGCTTGAAGATGTGTTTGGCTGTGCCTCGGGTCTGTTTTGACTATGTAATCTACCATATATATATGTACGAGAAGCTAGAAAAGAGAGCAGGTAGTGGAAGAGAGTCATTAGTAATAGCGAGAACTATCAGTGCTGTGGGCTGAAAATAAGAAAAAGATTTATCTGCAAACAAGCAACAATGCTTTAACCAAAGGGGACGGTCGGAAAATGGGTTGTTGCAGAGGGGTTGTGATTTTCAGCGAGTGAGGGAACCTGTAATGCGTTATTGTACATCAGGAGTGCCGGCATAGGTGTGTGCGCTTGCACGGAGCATTGAGGAGGAGTTGTGAATGATAACGTGTGTAAGGGACGTTTCTGCGCGCAGTCGCTTCCGTTCGTTTGCGTCCCAACGCTTGCCAGAAGGACAGCGCGCGTTTTAGGAAGATGGGCAACGCGCGCTCTCTGCGCCTTGACTTTGGCCGCCTTGACGGATTTAATGCCCTAGCGCCAGGCGTCAATATGCCTCGAATTTATCGCTCGCACTGCATATTCCTGCAGCCCTCGCCCTCTCCTTGTCCCTTGTGCCGGAGCCCAGCAGATGGAGCAGTGTTGCTGTTCGAGAGGGCTCGAGCGGAGGGGGAGGTTTTCCATGGCCTCGGCAGCGGGGCCGGATCCAGAGCAGCACTGTGAAAGTCAATAGAGTTAAGCCGATCGGCCCCCGGTGCGTCTATAAAATACAGAATAAAAGGTTCAGGATAAAGAAATATATGTGAGATTCCCAGTTTCGGGGAGGGGGAGGTGTTCTGTAATATATATATAAGATTAACTGAACAGTTTATATAGAAATATATCAGCTTTTCAAAACTTTATATGCTCTACAGTAGATTGTTTTTATCTGAGCTCTAATTTACAGTGAAAACTCAGGCAAGGGCATAAGAGAATAATCTTTTGGATCACATTGCTATTTTATGATAACGATATACTTTATTATTTTTAATAAAACACTAGTAGCTGCTGTTAACAGTATTCCCACAGCAGCAGCCATGAGCAGTGGCACAAACAAGAACAGAGAACCTTTCTCCATCTCTTTTTTTTCTTAATAAATAATTGAAGGAGAAAACGAGAAAAATATGGTGTAGGATCCAAACAATAAACAAATACCAGGGTCAGAAAGCAGGGCACATGCTTTCTTCTCCTTTAAACCTAACTACCCATATTTTTTTTTTTTCTTGCTGTGACAGAGAAATGTACTCAACTCTTTTTGTAGTGAATTGTATCTTGGAAAAACATTTTTATATATGGCGGTGCTGAGCGGGGTAACATGTTTAATGGCACATTTTTGTCTATATTACAGCGGTGGAGCTGAGACAGCTCTGCTGCTGTGCTGCTCCAAGTTAACGTACTCGTGGCTGTGCCTGCCTTTAAGCACCTGCTGCTCCTCGGGAACAGCTATTGCACCCGGGTAAGTCTGGAATAAAAGAGGTCAGTATTCGGCCCCCGCAAGTTAATGGGAATTCAGCCCTTCGTAGGCTTTCTTGTCTCTCTCTTGGCTTCGCTGATGGGGCAATGGCATCATCTTCCAGCTGTCTGTGGACATTGTGCCTTGCTGGTGTCCGCATCTCTGCTTACTTCCCAAACTTCCTTGCTCCAGTGTATGTCCTTTGGACATCTTCTAATTTTACCCTCTGAGACTGCACTGCTGTGATGTCCTTCTACAGCATCCTGCTGTCCATTTGTCTGTCTCTGTGTCCAAGATACCCGCTGTTCAATGATAACGCTGCATTTCAAAAGCGTTAGAAGTTTTTAATTGCAAAGCACACCTAACAGGAATGTAAATAGCTTCCTCTGAATACAGGCATTTGAGACTAGCGAGGCATGTCTGTTTGGCAGGCTTCCCTCCATTTCAAAAGGGCTAAACTTGGCTTCTGTTCAACCATCCTACCTGGTTGCACAAGGTAAGCAGTGGAAGTGAGCTTTGGCTTGCTGTTTTACCCATCCTGTATGTATTTAATTCACCAGGTGTCTGTATTTCTAGTTTTGTGCCTGTAGCAGGAAAAAACAGTGGCCACTATCGCATCATTTTAGCTCTATTTAAAAACTAATGGGAACTGCTACAAAGTCTTAGCTGACAAATAGATTTAAACTTCAGCTTGACCTCCTTAGCCAAGCAAAACAAAAGCCGAAAGAGGGATTAGTTTGTGTCCTATAAGCACATCAAGGGGCAAAAACCCAAGCGGGTGGGAAAGAGCTGTTTCAGCTGAGGATAATGTTAGCAGGAGAACAAAGGGGGCTAGGTTTGTCATGAATTAATTTAGGATGCTGGAAGCTTCCTTATGTCTGGCCGGGGCAATTCTGGGACAACAGCTTGGTAGGAGTAGTCAGGCAAAAAAAACAGAGCTGGCTTTTCAATGGAGCATCCTCAGGGCATGACGGGGATTACGGGGGTGAGTGCTGCAAGAGGCTGGACTCATTGCCCAGGGAGCCCTTCTCAGTCCACTGCTACTTATTCCTGTGTTAAGACCATTTAATGCTCTAGTTGGAATTACTCTGAGGTATGGAAAGTAGCATTTCTTGTGGTTGCATTGCTTGGTAAGAGCTACCGCTCAGCTGGGAGAAGTAACCAGCAACTCCCAGGCTCTCTGCCTGGCTGCTGTTTCACGGCTTTTGGCAGCTAGGTCAAGCTCCTGCCTCTGCTGCTTCTGGTTCAACCCACTGCCTGCTCTGAGCCCTTTTTCATCTTTCCATCAGGTCTATGTCCTGACTTTGAAAACCACTCTGTAATCTGTCCTAGCCTCCTCTTCTGGAAACCTTACCCCATGTCCTGCACCTTCCCCAGGCCCTTAGCCTCATCCGCACCCCCAGCTGCCACTCATCTTCCCAGGGAGCAATGATCTGTATCTGTCATCTTCAGGTATCTCATTTGGACCCAGTGCTCCATTCTTCACCACTTGCTCCTCCCTTGGAGTCTCACCTGAGTCTGAACACATGCCAGCACCTGGAGTGAGCGGGATTGCCTTCCTCCTCCTGTGCTCTGGGCCCCAGTCTCTGCATCTCCTTTCTCAGTGCTAGAACATCTTACACCTGCTCTCAGTGGGATTTTGTGGAGGCTAGAGCCAAATGTCCAAGTGTGGCTGGTGGACTGCAACACTTTGACATGGTGCCCACTTGGGTCAGTGTTGAGGACACTTGCTTAGGACTGCTTTTGTGTCTTTCTGAGTATAGCTTGTAGCACTCAATTTTATTACTAAGGACTCTGGTAAAAGTTGGGTGTAGGGAAGAAACTTAAATTAGTGGAATGCTGGGTGTGATGGATGTATTTTCTGGGAGAAATGATCCAATTAGAGTATCAGTTGTTTCTTTGAGGGTCTGTCTTGGATGTTTTATCAGCTTTGTCAACAGGTGGAAGCCACGAGAGCAGATGAGGCTTTGTCCTCTGTAGTCTGCTGTTGGGTTGGAGTTTGGTGCTTAGATGAAAGTCACACTTCTTACTGATTTCTCATGCCCCTTGTGCTGCGCATGGCTCACTGCAGAGCATGGCTGTCGTGCCCATCAGGATGAATGCGTCTGTGAGAGCCTGCGGGTCTGCAGTACCCTGGGACAGACCCTCACCAGCCCATTGAGCAGTGCCAAACAGGGGCTGTTATGCTCGAAGTCAGGCACCACAGCAATTCAGCATGCACTGCCGCAATGTATTCCAGCTTTGTACTGCTAGGATGGGTGTCCAATCTATCTGATCCATCTGCTGGCAATTTAATGTCCAAAACTGGCTTTTGGATTCAGGTCTTTCACAAGGAGCAGCTGGAGTGACAGCTAGGGGAAAGAACACAGAGATGTGAATTTCCTGCACTATAACTCTTGAAGACTAAAATAGTCGGTATTCATAGTTCAGCTCAGCTTTGGCAGGGCACTCTGAAATCATAAGTTACACAAAGGAGAAACCATGTGTGCTCAGATACACTAGATCTTTTTTTATTGTTATGGTACTAACTCTTCATTTCTAAGTAGCTACGTGCCAGATGCATGCCATTTCCCATCCCACCTTACAACAGAATTTTAAATTATGAAAACACTTTTTGTCTGAACTTTGGCAAAAGGACATCTAAAGCTCTGTGAGCATTGCGAGCCTCCCAGAGACGTAGTCCGTAAACTTCTGGCACTTAGCAAGTACCACAAGATAATATTTTACTTGATTATCAAGTTTGTGCACTTCGCATTAGTAGTACTAATACCTCAGAGGAACAAAAGAACATTTTTAGCATTTAGCATTTCATTTACATAATGGCTGAAGTGCGAATTTGTTCCTTGTTGAATAGGTACCCTGGGGGTCCTTTGATTTGCTGTAGAGCTCTGTACAGCATGGAAATAGCTCAGGAATTAGTAGCACCAATGGAGCTTAGGTTCTTTCTGGCCTGTCAGTGTCTTGCTACTCAGCCCCCATTAACTTGCCACCTGCAGGTTAGGTAGTGCCTTGCATTTGCTTACAGCGATGCTCATTAGCCAACCATTGAGCACAGGGAGAAAACCCCGATTTCAAGGCAAGTTTAAAGGAAGGCTGTGGACAGCAGTGCATTTGGGAGAAGGGTGCTGGGAGCCCTGGTGCATCCCGCCTTTGCCTGGGGGCAGAGGGGAGAGGGGTACGGCTGGCAAGCCCTGCGTTCCTGTGGGGAGGCACCGTGTGTGTATCACCGCCCAGGTTCCCGCTGTCCGCTGTGGTGTTCACGACCACGCTGAAGGATGCTGAGCCAAGGACTTGGATGGGCAGTGAGCAGGTGAAAATAGGTGGTTCCTGACCCTGTCTTAGAGGAGACTGAGGACCAGGGCGGGAGTTTCTCCATCACGCAAGGCAGCACAGCAAGCGAGTGAGCCCTGGAGCCAGAAGCCATTTAGCACAGCAGCTGTCAGTGCAAGATCCCAGCGAGGTTGATGCTGATGACCCGGGAACGTTCCTCAGCTGTCACACACCCGCTGGGCTTCTCCAGTATGGCAGAGAGAGCTTTTGTTGGAAATGTGAATCTCAAAATACTGTCTTCTATTGCTTGGTGCAATAAGCTAATCTCAAAACCATCCTTGCCCTACAACATGCATTGACAACTACTTCCAGCATGGAAACAGTGGGCCCAATTTGCTAACCCTTCTACAAAAAAAAATTCCCATAAATTTATTCAAGAACTTTTGCTCCATCAAGGAATGCAGTATCTGACTCATTATTTTTTAATATTTCACTTACGTTTGACACTTGCAAGCCCAAAGAAGGGGGAACACGTGTTGTGGTGACATAAAGGGAAAGTAATGAAAATTAAGTGGATACATGTATTTGAAGAGAATTAGTTAAACTGCATTTAACCTAAGTGTGAACAATCATTCAGAATTAGTGAAGTCTTCATTTGCTATAATTTACTTTGAAAGTGGATTAAGGTAAATTGAATTAAAGCCTCTTTAATTCTGAATAGAAGCATCTACATAGTGATGTAATTAAACTGATCTGTTCTGAGAGTTAATTCAAATAATGTATCCAGACCCATGAAAAGGGCTATGGGGCAGCTGCTTAGTTTGAAGAATCGCGTTCGCTCTTAAGATGGGCACTGGGAAGTATTATCTTATTTCAGAGATCCATGAAAATGTCATTGGAACAGGTTCCCCCTGTCCTGAGCCATGCAGGGGCTCTCGGACATGGTCTGCAGAACCTTTCCAAGCAACTTGTCATCTTCAAGCCGTGGATCCTCTGCTGCAGCTTTCTGAGCTGCTTGGCTCAGAGCTCCTTTCCTCAGCAAGGAGTAACGTGGCAATGGCTGTTCGTTCATGGGACTGTAACTTGAAAAGCAGGGAGAAACTCAGAGAAGAAGGCTGGCAAGAGTTATTTTAAAAATCCACCAAATTTTTAATGAATGAAAATGTAAGGTGATTATCATTAACCCTTTCTGGTTCCAGAGCACAAGGTAAAAGTTTGCTTTTTTAGCTAAAACTTTCTACATATTCCAGCCCAAGAAGGAACATACAGGTGCAGTGTCTATGCTGCTGTTGACTAATATATTCTTTTGTTTCCCCCCCAAAAGAATACACTTGTCTTAATTTCCTCTCAATTACACTCAGGCATTAACTAATACTGACTAACTACGGCCCAAAATAATTATTGCTATCTGTTCCCTTTGTAAATATAACTCCAGCACTGAGCTAGAAGAATAATGGCATATTTACAGAAGGCAGCTAATTAAATTGAGCTTCAATTGCTTTCAGTTTGCCAGAAGGAGCCATTTTCACAGCAAAAAATGTGTGCAAGCCTGCATGCTTACCAGGAACAACTCGGTATAACATAATTCAGAGTTCCCAAGACAAAAATTCAGTTCAAGACAAATTTACACTGGCAATAAAAATCTCATTAAGGAAGATATGAAGATCTCTCTACTACACCACGACAGTTAAAAGAGGTTATCATTTTTTCAGTTTATTTAAGGAACAGTATATATTTCATTGTTTCAGAGCAGCTGTAATTGCAAGTGTCTTTCAAACACTGCTTGCAGTAATGCATTTGTCTTATGACTGTAACTTCAGAACCAGCCTGTTGATGCGTCTTCATTAGGACAGGAGAAGACGCTGGAGTTTCAAAGCTCTTCAACGCTTAATTCAGTTTTCCCCTATTTTTCCAACCCTGGCTCCTGCACTTTGGAAAGTCTCTCCCCCCTATTATTCAGCCACCTGCAAAGATTTCCTGTGGTCGCAATTTGTCTCCAAATGTTTGCACCCTCTTTTGTTCCTTTGAGATGTTTAGCTAAAACCATTCATGATAATTACAGAGCAGCAGTCCTTTGACAAATCAAAGTTTGAAAGAACCATTCTTGTTGAAGCCTGTTGTTACCAGTCCCCAGGGCCTTTTCTGTTTCACAAAAACAAAAACAAGGGGATTGTTTCAGAGTTGTTTTTTCCTCCATAACAAAGAATGTGTCTTTCTTGTCCCAGTGTTCAGATAGAGAAGCCTGGCGCACTGATTGTTATTTACAGTCTTCGTTGCAATAGTTCACTGAGTTGCTGGATGGAAAGCTGATTTTCTTCTCCTGTCTGCATATCGTTCCTGAATTTGTTTTTATCTGTTGGAAGTAATGATTTGGCAGATATCAGCACTTTTCCCATGTTTAATTAATTCCTTTAATTTCGTGGTAAATGAGAATAATGGGGCTTAATTTTGCTATTTATGTAAAATTGATTGGTAATTATGGAGATCGCAGGAGATTTGGCTTTACAAACCAAAATTAAGTGACCTCTCCATGAGGATGACTTGGCACGTCTCCTTCACTTGTTATGTGAAAGTGGAAATGGCACGGAAGCAGATGTCGCTAAGCTACGTTTAGGTTACAGGAAGACAAAATTTGGAAATCTGTCACTTAAAAGTATATTACATGAATGGAAACTAGTACGAAGAGTGAAACACAACATGCTGGACAAAGACTATTCCTACCAGATCCTCTTCTGCCACTTTATTTATGAAGATGTGGCACTGTCGTGCCTCAGAGGGCTGAGGAGCAGGGGGGAAATTGGATAAATGGATCGTAGGCAGTGCCTGAGCTTGAAGCTGAGGATACCTGCTTTCAGTTTCTGTTTCTGCCACAGGTGACTTCGGTGCACTTTAGCAAGTTCCTCATCTTTTTTTCCTGCTGCACCATTGGGTTTATGACGCTTCTGGTCTACTTTGGCTAGTTTGAGTGCCAGTGCTTCGTGGAAGGATTTATCTTGAAAAGGGCACAACAGAGGCAGGTCTGGCTCCTGTGGGAGACCTCTGTGTGCTGCTGAAACGCAGATGGTAAATAACACGACAAGATGTGTACCAGCGTCTGGTGGCTCATGGCTGTCTCTAGTGATCCAGGACCTGGTGGGACAGAGATGCTGTAGGTGAGCTCTGCCATTGAGTTTGCTTTGAAGAAATCTGGACTTCAGTTTGCACATTGCGCAAACGTGAGCTGACCTGCGCCTTCCTCTTGGAGTGGCTTTGCCGGCCCTGCTGTGAGTTTGCGGTGCTGGCTTGGCCTCCCCTGGCTGATGCTGATGCAGGTCCAGCGCTGATGCCAACCCCCCGCTCAGCCTGTCGGTTGGGTGCTTTCGGATGGGCCAGGGCTCTGGGATGAGACACGGTGGGCTGGACCCAGCGAGAGAGAAGAGCTTTTGTTAGCCTCTATCAGAAGCACCATGTGTATTTGCAGGGCGTGGGGCAAGCTACAGGGGCTTCTTTGAATTTAGCCTCAAAATCTAATTTCAAAGGCAACCACTTGCAAATTTCCAACTGTCTTTTAGTCTTAATGTTGAAAGCCCCTTGCATTCCCCCAGCGGCAATGCTCAGCAGCCCTTGAAATTATTTCCAGCATGTATTTTAAGTTTCAAAAGGAGGAAGCATGGGAAAAAAACAATCTAGATTCTCCTCAGTGATGCCGCATCAATACTTGGCTGATCTGTATAATGCTAAGCACAGCGGAGCAGAGCTGAGCTACCAGTTGCTAGCTAACGAGAGGATTAGCTGTGCCTGCAGATGGGCTGGCATAACTTAAGCAAGAGGGCAAATGCGTAGAAAAGTCAAACTCGGACTCTGGGTGAAGGTGGTACAGCTTTTCCTCCAAAGAGCATCTGCTGCACAAATGGTGGGCAGGAAAGTAAAGCGAAAGCAGTTGTCTGGCTGGGGCTTGACGAGCATTTTGCAGTGAGACAGTGCAGCTTTGCTTAATGTTTGTTACTAATAATTGTATTTATATTCCTGGCCAGCCCAAGTACTCTGAGGTTTATATGTGATAATCAAATCCAATCAAAATGTATTCACAAACTCTCAAGTAGGATCCATTTAACAAATAGCATCCTCCAAGGTGGGCTGGAGAACAGGGAAATCAAACAAATTGACAGCAAAGAGTTTTCAAAGCCAAGAAATAACGTAGCAATGCCTTTTCCCATTGATCAGGGGAGGGTTGGGGGTGAGAACCCAGCCTGTGGGTGCAAGGGGGTAGGTGCTGTGGTCACCCTGCCAAAACACTTCAGTACTGGGGTGATCCTGAATTTCTTGAGGTTCCTTTGAGGCTTCCTCATTGAATGCAGATGATTTGAAAGGAATGTGGCTGTTTCAGAGAGATCTTTATCAATTGTTTTAATAGTCTGGAGAGCAAGTTATTCAATCGCATACTTAAATGTTTACATTTAATGGCTGTTTAAAATCTGTTACTGTTGGAATAGAAAGTGTTGCTATGTTGCTGTAAAAGAGGAACTATTCCATCATTTTAAATACAGAACAGGAATGTTTGCTGTTTGTTTCTGCATTTTCTGCATGATGTTTGACAATTTTTTCATCCTCATCTATTATGAAATCTGCAACGTTGCTAGGATTTAATGTCATGCTATTATATTAAATTTCCATATTTTTATTGTTCAACAAGTCATAGAATTTCCATTGATACCTTTAGGTTCCTTTTTCAAATTGTCTGCTCTTCCTTGTTGCTGATTTATGCTCCTTGAGATCATAGCTATCATTTTTCCATTGGCGATTGAATTTTTAAATTATTTTTACAGCTTGCATTTTAACTGGATATTTTTCCTTTTTAACTAAAGAAACCTTCTTTCATGGTTGTAGGGGTTTTTTGGTTTTGGGGTTTTTTTTGCTTACCTCCTGGATATTATTCACTCACACTTTTTATTTGCCTCAAAAGCATTTCCAGTTTCTGTTCTGGCTTGTTGGTTTTTCAGAGTACCAGCAGTCAACATTAATGGTCAAGCTAGTATCTGCAGAGAAAAATGAAATGTAGTCGTGATTACTAGTAGTGAAGCCATGATGAATATTTATGTTAGTGATTCATTCTCTTTATCTATTTTTTCATCCAGGGAGATTGACTGTTGAACCACCTCAATGTAACTGCTATATTTTTTTGTGTTAGAAAAATATCAGTTTCTAAAGTGTTTCCTGAAGTTGAGCCCCTGTGGTAATGTAACTTCTTCCGCATATTATGGTAGATGTATTTCAGTAGGTCTGGAGGGGTCTCAGAGTGACGGCTCTTAAGGCACTGTGGTAGCATCCTATACTAACTGGGTCCTAAATTTATAGACAAGCCTCTAATTCTGTTTTCTTTGTGTTTAGAAAGCAAATACAGCAGTTTGAGTCAGGGCAGAGCAGGAATTACAGCGATGGGTGACTCGATAAAGTGGTAAAAGTTGCAAATTCAGTGAAGAACCAAAGAAACCCACTGACTTGGGAAGGGGTCGGGTCTAAAGGCACACTAAGCCACTTCAGCTAATTTCTGATGTGTGGGCAAATCACCCTCAGGGGTTGGCAGGTGGAAGATGGACCCCTTGTAGAGACCATCAGCCTTCCTGGAGGAAAAAGCAGAGGCTGAAGCTTCTACTCAAACATATTAAGCTGAGACTAAGGACGTTGCTACTTGGGGGAGTCAGACTTTGGCTGTGGGGAGCACAGCGGATGGTTCAGTGCTGCTGTCTCGCAGCATTGGGAGCAACGAGGAGGTCGTGATTTAAGGACCTGCTTCGTGGAGTTATGCAAGCTGGATTAAGCAGGGAGGGATTGGTCAACCGTAAGAGCTCATGGTGGTAGCGATGAAAAAGAAAATCATAATTGCAAATAGCAGGTGAAAGCAGTTGAAATTAATTAGGACTGCAGTGTGAGGTGAAGTTGCAGAAAGCTACATGTCGTGCTGTATGTAACTACCTGCTGATTATCACAATCTCTTTGTTCGTCCACAGTTCCTCGAGGCAAATCGTAGCCCCTTTGCTTGAGGAGTCAGAGGAGCAATTGGATTTTGGCCTCAGAGAGAAATCCTTGTTAACTTGAACAAGTAAAACCATCTGTGCTGTTTATTCTGTGCTTTTCATATCCTTATTGGCTGTTAGTTTAGCATTTTACAAGTGAGGCCAAGAAGAGATGATATTGTGTTATCTTTTCATATTTTTTTTTCTATAAATTTACTCTTCGTGTCCCTGCAGAAACCAAGTTTCCCCCCTATTGTTCTTGTTATTGGCATTATACATAGATAAAACAATTTAAGAGAGTATTTTTCCTAGTTAGGCAGAGCAGAGATACAATATACCATAGGCACATCTGTCAACATGATGCCCCTGCCTGTCTTTATTTTCTCAGTTTGCTTGTGGTCCATTTAAAATTAGATTACGACTGATTGGTTCCTGCATTCAAACTACTTTGCACAACACTCCATCCACTGGCATATAAAACAAAACTGAGGCGACTGGAAAGCCTAAGGGATCAATTCCAAATATCACTGTGTAATAAAAACTGTATTTCCTTAATTTTTTATTGATTCAGCACTCATTCTCCTGTAATGCTGCTGTGGTAATATTAAAACTCAGTGACTGACAGTGGCATCCCATAGAAGTGATTTAAATAGCAGTACCAGTGAAGAAAGCAGGCTTTGCTTTTGCAACGATTTTGCTCGAACTGGCCCAGAGGATCTCCCTTGCAGGGAGGGAATAGGCTGTGCCCCTTTCCCCCTTTGAAATATATAATCCATATTTCTTCTAGCCGTGCACTACGCCTGTGAAGCCAACAGGATGCGTGCTCTTGGCAGCTGGGTGCAGCCTGCAGCCTTTAAAAGCAAGTATGACTATTTGGGTTGTACATGGGAACGGGTTATTTGTGTAGGGTAGGAAACTGATGTTTGTTCAAATGCAAACCCCAGACTATTCTTCATGTGATCCACAATATAAAACAAATGAAAAGAGCATTCCTGTGAAATGGAAGAAACTTGGCTAATTAATAGTCACAAATTGTGTGCCACTTACATGTGGGAATTTCAAAGGACCTCATGAGGTTTGGATTCATGGTCAGTGAAGTGGGAGCTGGGCATGGGAGTCCCTTGAAAGTGCTTGGGAGTCCTGGCCTGCCCATGGAAAATGGGATGGGGATTTCGTTACGTGCTGTGAACCTCCCCAGCCTGCAGCACTGCGCTGATGAGAGGCGTTTCTCAGTCTCTGCCCGTGAGCCATTTGGTTGGGGAAGCAGGGTATTCACAGCACTCTGGCATGGGTTTCTGCTCCCTGCAGGCACACACAAATAAAGGAGAATGCTAAAAATGAAATAAAACGTGAAATTAGATATATGGGAGCTCCAGAGGCTGCTGGATGGTAACTGGTTGCTCTGTCAAGACAGGTTAATCTGCTCTCATAAGTGTCCCAGAACCATAAAAAAGCTGTGGCCCGGAGTCCGTTTCTGGACTGGGGCAATGTTAATGGAAATAGTCTCCTGCAGGAGTCCCCCATGGTCTGGCAGAGACAATATTTCATGTTGGGGGTAGGTATAAATCTCCAAGATGTTTGTGGTCCAAAACTTGGAAACAAAAGCCAGGGAAAGTTTGATCAAAACTGTCCCAGTTGCGATGTGCTGAGCAGAACTACTCACAGCAACTAAACTGTGATTAATGGGCACGTCTGAAGTAACCCCAAACTGTTCAGTGGCAATTTGTGGAAGAAAACTGTGGCAGAGCCTCTCTAGGGGCTGGGTGCTAGGAGCAAAGCTGAAGGCCTTCCCCCTTGGCTCAGCCTGATTAAAAAACCAAATCAAACCCACCCCTGAAAAAACAAGAAGCTGAGATCTGGTCCAAAACCAGCATCTCTGCACCCGAGAGAGGAAGTGACACCTGCTTTGACACTAAGTGGCCATTTAATTTGCTCTGCAATCTCTGTGCTTGTTGTTGATATCGGATACTAATTTAAGGGGGGGGGGAGGGGGAAGGTGGCTCAGACCTTGTCTGAGTGGCATGAACAGCCCCTTGAGCTGTGCAGACACACAGACATCTCTGTCTCGACATGGGCTGGTGGGAGCTAACGCTGCTGCAAGCTCAGCCAGGAGCAGTGATGGAAGGGAGCACAGCGCACGCCGCCCTCCGTCGTGCCGGGGAAGTCTCTCACCCTGGGCCCGGTGAGGGACGCGTGCCCTGTCCCGTCGTTGCTTCCCAAAGCGGAGGGCTGGTTTCTGAGCTGTATCTCTGAACTTGTTTTCTGTTGACTGAAGTCAGGCGGTAGTATTGTTCGCGTGTGATACTGAATGAATATTGAGTGTGCCTCTAAGATAAAGTCATTATTTAGGAGCTCATTAAAGTACTGGCCTTGAAAAAATTTCCCGCTGCTAATATCCTCTTCCATCACTGTGTCAGGGATGGGAGCTGGTTTAGAGAAAGAGCTGCGTGCTCCGCAGCCGCCTCCCTCCTCTTACCTGGGGGCTGCTGGGACCAGGGCTGGGATAAAACTTTTTTTAAGCCTAGAGCTAAGAAAGCACCAGGTGTTAACATGAGCTGTAAATTGCTAAGTAACTCTGGCAAAGTCCCTCAGCACCCTCATTTCCAGAAAAGACCCTGAGGCTATTTTCTCTCTACTCCTTCCCTTAGCCAGCTGAGATATTGCTCCCTGCCATGAAAGCATGCTTCTCCCTCTTGGTTTCCCACCCCACTTTCCTCTTTCTCTCCTCGTGCTCCTGAGATTCACCTCTTGCTGTGCCTGCAGGATTTGCAACGGGAAGGGAGAGAGCAGCCACCGCCGTTCCCACCCTCCGCTATCCCGTGTGCCGGGAGGCGGCGGGAGCCCCAGCAGACACCGTGGACCCCTGTCCCATGGGGACACCCGTGAGCCTGCCGCTTGGGGAGCGGCATGGGGCTGCCCGCTCTCAGCTGCTTGAAGGTAATTTCAAAAAGGTCAAAAACGAGTCGCTGGACTTCATCGGCATGAAGCGCTTCCTCGCAGCCCCGTTGCGGTTTCCTAGGTGGACGCTGTCAGCGGTATTGCTGTGTTGGCAGACAGCGAGTTTCTCAACTCATCGTGGCAGGATTCAGGAGGACAGCAAGTGTCCATGCTGGAGAGCCTGTCTGCAGCTCACCTTTCCTCCAGACGGTGTGCGAGGCCTGCTGGAGCTTAAATAAATACTAATTTGCAGTAATGGCATTTAATCCCCTTCAAACCATAATTTACAGTATCAGATTATTATCATAATATCTGATCTACAGTTCGTAATGCTTTATTGTTATCCCATTACAGGGAGTTCTGCTGGCACTGCATATTGTCTATTTCTCTTACAAATGTTCTACAGAAACCTTATTAATTATTAGTCTCATAAAACACCTGTTAATGTTACCATTTTAATAAATCTCCTCCTTAATTAAATTAGGTGGTTCTGATAGTAATCCTCTAATGTCCACTGCCTTTCTGTTCTCATCACAGTCTGATTGTAGAGTGGGAAGCAGTGTTCAATTATAATTGATGTAGGCCATAATTCAGAACCAAATTATAACATATAAAGCCATATTGATCGTTGAGGAATATAATAGATCTCCACATGAAAGTGTCATTTGGATTGATTAGTGCTGCTTCTAGAGCCTTGTTAGAGGTGAGAAAAGGCTTAATTCAAAAGGATCTTTTTTTGCTTTTCTTTTTCTCTCTTTTTGTCTTAAATTCATGTACTCTATTTCCTCCTTGATACGCAGCATCTAATTCAGCTACTTTGGTCTAGTGTTCACTACACCTACTTTCCCACCTGTGTTTCAGTTCTAAAGTTAACCTTTTTTTTAAATTTTGTAAAGGCAGACTACATGATAATTTTATTTAATGATTTAATAAAACTCTTCCTCCTGAGATAGGTGCAAGAAGTCTTGCTGATCTATTACTGCTGCTATCCAAGCATGAAAGTACGGTTACATATGATACAGCAATATTAAAACTATAAGCAAAAAACCTAAAAGTATAGCAGAATGAAGACCTTACCCTAGCTGGAAAGTTGATTAGGCTCTAGGAAGGTTTCCCACACTGGAGCAAACATGCTGCTTGCTTGGGTCCAGGTCGGTTCCTCTCTGCTAGGGAATGTCTTGGGAAAAACCTGTCCTGGAGACCATGCTGGTGCTCACCCAGATCTTGTTCCCATGTGGTGTCTGAGCACCTCTCAGCCTTGACTGCTTCTTTTCAGCTTTGTGAGTAGAGATGTGCTATGTTTTATGGGATTAGTGACGATCTCTTATCTTGCAGGAAATCCTAGAGCAAAGAGCAGAGCTTTCCCAGGACCATGGTAGGAAGAAAATTTTCTTTTCTGCTAGACCTTTTCTGCTACTGGGGAAAGTCTCTGTTTTACATCGCTTCGCTGCCTGCCTCCCCTCCCATCATACTCATTTGCCTTCGCTGTGACAGTTACGGTCATTTATTGCCCAGGAAAGCAATGCAGCAAATTGTTATGTGTGGTTTTAATTGATTTTAATATAACTTAGAAGTCATAGCAGTTCCTCTTCAGGGTCTCCCTCTTCCCCTGTGCATGCCTGCTTCCTCCCACAGAATCACAGAATTGCAGAATCGTATAGGTTGGAAAAGACCTTTAAGATCGAGTCCAACCATAAACCTAACACTATGAAGACCACTACTATACCATGTCCCTAAGCACCTCATCCAAACGTCTTTTAAATACCTCCAGGGATGGCGACTCAACCCCTTCCCTGGGCAGCCTGTTCCAATGCATGACAACCCTTTCAGTGAAGTAAAATTTCCTAATATCCAGTCTAAACCTCCCCTGGCGCAACTTGAGGCCATTTCCTCTTGTCCTATCACTTGTTACTTGGGAGAAGAGACCAACCCCCACCTCTCTACAGCCTCCTTTCAGGCAGTTGTAGAGAGCAATAAGGTCTCCCCTCAGCCTCCTTTTCTCCAGGCTGAACAACCCCCATTCCCTCAGCCGCTCCTCATCAGACTTGTGCTCCAGACCCTTCACCAGCCTCGTTGCCCTTCTCTGGACACGCTCCAGCCCCTCAATGTCTCTCTTGCAGTGAGGGGCCCAAAACTGAACACAGTATTCAAGGTGCGGCCTCACCAGTGCCAAGTACGGGGGGACAATCACTGCCCTAGTCCTGCTGGCCACACTGTTTCTGATGCAAGCCAGGATGCTGTTGGCTTTCTTGCCCACCTGGGCACACTGCTGGCTCATATTCAGCTGGATGTCAGCCAACACCCCCAGGTCCTTTTCCGCCAGACAGCTTTCCAGCCACTCTGCCCCAAGCCTGTAGCGTTGCATGGGGTGGTTGTGACCCAAGTGCAGGACCCAGCACTGAGCCTTGTTGAACCTCATACAATTGGCCTCGGCCCATCGATCCAGCCTGTCCAGGTCCCTCTGCAGAGCCTTCCTACCCTCCAGCAGATCAACACTCCCGCACAACTTGGTGTCCTCTGCAAACTTACTGAGGGTGCACTTGATCCTTTCATCCAGATCATTGATAAAGATATTAAACAGGACTGGCCCCAACACTGAGCCCTGGGGAACACCGCTGGTGACCGGCCGCCAACTGGATTTAACTCCGTTCACCACCACTCTTTAGGCCTGGCCGCCAGCCAGTTCTTCACCCAGCAAAGAGTACACCCGTCCAAGCCATGAGCAGCCAGTTTCTGCAGGAGAATGCTGTGGGTAACAGTGTCAAAGGCTTTACTGAAGTCTAGGTAGACAACATCCACAGCCTTTCCCTCATCCATTAGGTGGGTCACCTTGTCGTAGAAGGAGATCAGGTTGGTCAAGCAGGACCTGCCTTTCCTAAACCCATGCTGGCTGGGCTTGATCCCTTGGTTATCCTAAGGACTCCCTTCCCAGTCCTCCCTCTTGCCTGTGGGCTTCGGTATCTGGCCCTTGTGAACCTAGTTGAATGCCCTCCTCAGTAGGCTATTGACTTCTTCTTGCCCCATTTCATCAGGTGCATCCCATCTCTCCCCAGTAATCCTCATTTCTCAAAGAGGATCCCATGGTTGCAATTTCTGAATCATTTGTGAATCAACCAAAAGGATGCTGTGGCTACTTTGTAGGTGATCTGACCCTTTAAAAAAAAAACAAAAAAACACAAAAACCAACCCAAAAATCTTTGCTTTCTTCCTTTTAAAACTGAATTATACACCAAAAATGTTTTGAAGAGAAAAAGCTGCAAGCGTCATTTGGAAGACGTTGAAATGAAATATTTTGACTTTTTAAAAATGAAGCATTTTGGTGTGTTTGGATTATTTGCCTCATGTTTTCCCACAGTGGAAATATTTTATCAATTTTTTTTCATATTTGCTCATAGCTTGCTGAAACTGTGTTGTTCTGATGCTCAGCCCCAGATCCATTGGTTTTGGGGTTCCCGTTCCTGCCCCATGTGTATCCAGACTATGTGCCCTTTCAGGCAGGGATTGAAGAGGGACAGAAGATGAGGTCTTCAATCCCAAGTCATAGAAAACAAGAAATAAGCGGAAATCCATGGAAAGCAGCTGTGGAATTTGGACTACCAAGGGGGAAAGGTGCGACATAAGTAACTTGCAAGTGATTGAAAAGCCCCGTGAAGAAAATGAGGTGGTTCGCTATGCCTAACTGAATTGCAAGTCATTCTCTAGCATTTTTCTACCGCCTGAACTGCAGCCGTGGCTTCTTGTAGGCCTGCAGAAGTTTGTGAGGAGTGGATTCTGCAGCCAAGGCTTGCAATGAGGCATTAGCTCCTGGTGCATACGGTGGATCTTCCTGTGGGAAAGAGACGATGCCCGTTTCTCTGTCCCCTCCCGGCACCGAGCGGAAGATCCCCCATTCACTTGTACACAATGTGATAACTGACAGTGAGTTTCCTGGAGTTGAATACTGCCTGCCCGAGGTCAGCATCTGCTCTTCCATCTTGCCTTCCTTTGACGTCTGATACGAACTCCCAGCATCAGGCGATGGAGGGATTCCTCCAAGCTGATGAGTCTTTTTGTTGCTAAGAGATGACTTCTGGAGGAGCAACAGTCATTAACTTGTTGGGAGTGGATAAGGAACCGTGAATTAAAATAATTTGAAAACACTTCTACCTTCATACATTAATTGCAAACAGAGGGAAATTACCCTGAAATCTGGGGTATTCCAGTTACTCTTGGAGCGTGGTCGTTCTAACGGATTGTTTGGATGTTTCACAGTGGGGCTGCAACTGTGCGTAAGTACTGCTGTCCTCCCTCTCTCTTTTGGGGTGCATTTAACCCGTGCAAAGTGCGGCAGAGCCCGGAGTCTGCTTGGTCCTGTCTCTGCTCTCCACTTGTCACGCAGAGACACTCAGAGACTATTAACTGGTTAAACGTGGTGATGCTCAGCAGCAGTGTGTGTCCCAGCCTTACCGAACTTTGGTAGATGAAGCGTGTCTGTTGAGCTCTATTCCTGCTAGAGAGAGATGGTGCAGTAGGAGATAAGGCATTAATTATCTTGGTTTCAGGGCATTTTTTGGAATGCCACACTTCTCTGCTGGGAGAGGGGAGGCAGGGCATCGAGTCACTCTTGTCCCAAGTGCACTGCACTTCGTGCCTCGCCCTCCCCAAATAATTCTTTGGACCATTTAACATCAACAAAATCACGCTTATGGCCCCTTTGCAAGAAACAGCGTGTGACTTCTGCCTCGGGAGGCCTGATCCTGCCCTGCAACACCTTCCTGGCCAGGAGGGAGCCCTTTGGACCGTGCAGCTTGTTCTCTCTGCTTCATCCCCGTGGTGTTTCAGTGTTTGACTCCGCTGCCTGTTGCTGGGGAGAAGGCTTGGGGGGGGGCTGTGTTAGCATCTTTTCTGCTCTGGCCCAGGGCAGTGCAGAGCACAGCTGTGCTGTACAGTGAAACGCCTTTCCTGCATCCTGCACAAAGGCAATCACTTACTGCACATTAGTGGGATGTAGTGGAAAATTTATGTACGATTTCTCTCCCTTCAGATTGAACAGAAATACCATTCTGTGAGAGAAGTGGGCCTCAACAGAGCTGAATGGCTCAAAGAATGGGTCCTATCAAGGCTGATAATCTTCCCTAGCGATAACGCAGTGGATTATATAGCGATTGGATGTTGAGAGTACGCTGACCTTAATCTCCCTTAACTTTGGTTTTCTCTCCCATCTGATAATAATGGAGAAAGTACAACATGTGCCATAGAAGATTACACACATCCTGCCGCACTTCGCAGATGGCTGATACAAAAATCAGAGACAATGCTAAAATAATTAAAAAGACCACAAAAATAAACCAGTGTATTCAGCTCCTTTTGTGAGGCTGTGGCTAAGGAAACTGAGCTAGCCGGACTGAAATGCGCAATATAAATGTAAGTAGATCTTATTAAGATTCTGTGTGGCTGTTAAAGCATCCTCAGCCGTTGCTTCCAGCTTAGCGTCACTGCTAATGGGGAAGAGAGGGAGAGATTAGTTTAGGCTACTTTGAGACACCACAGATATACGCGGGAGGCATCCTCTGTTGCTTGAACTTGCTTGAACTGACCTGCTATGTGACGAGTGGAGTGCCAAAAATACAGAAGAGTTGGCACATAAAATCCATGTCTACTCTATCTACTCTGTCAAGGCTAAAAAAAAGTCCTGAATGAGCCTTGGAGAGTCAACAAATCACTAAAACAGCAGCTAAAGGAGGAAGTTCAGCACGAGTTCAAGTCATTAAAATTCCCTCTAATGTATGCTCTTGCAGACCAGTGGGCTGAGTGTGATCCTGGCGAGCGGAAGGATGTATGTGAACTTGTACGCAAGTAGAAAACGGACAAGGTTGATGTGGCTGACCTTCAGTGTTGAAGCCTGATCGTTCCTGTCATTTGAGATGGCTATGCAGGAAGAAAAGGTCAGTGGTGCACCTCTGAGCTGGAGATGGTGAGAAATCAGCTTTCTGCATGGCTTCCTTGGGCAAATCCCCACCTGTGTACAGAGGAGTGTGGCATATTTATGCCTTGGACTTTTGCTGGCACTAGCATGAGTTCCCAAAGGGGAAGGCAATTAGGTAAAGAAGTGGCTGTGGTGAGGTATGAATATAGATTGTTTGTTTAGAAAACACCCTACCCTTTCCTAATGGTAATATTTGGCAAAAGCAGACGAGGTCTATGAACAGTGAATATGTTCCTTTTATGTCCTTCCACACAGGCAATGTGGAAAAAAGGAAACTTAAACCTGCATTGTGTACCTTACCCATATTTCTCATCGCTTCCAATGGGAGTTTTGCTCAGGAAGTGAAAAACAGAGCTGGTAACTATATTTCCATTTATTCAATAGTTCTGAGATCGAAAACGATAGAGACTGGGCAAAAGAAATAACAGGGGCATCTCATATCCATGTGTCGCTTCATTAAACATCTGAAAACGGCAATGAAAAAGCAGAGATTGCAGAATGAGATTTCCAGACAGCAGGATGATAACATAAAAGACTCTGTCCTCTGCTTGTACAATACACATGTGTTCAGAAAAATAAAGGCAGCAAACTATCTTACTGTATAATAAGACGAGGATTTTCATAGCTGTTATTTTGGATGCACAGGAAGTAGAAAACTGCTTTACACAAGAGACTCACTTGTTAACTTTGGATATGTGAATGTATAACTGAGATAAAAAATCATGCGGTTTCATCCTTCTCCTTGTCAGGAAATATTTGCATTCAGAAGCTCCAGAAGTAACATTGAGTAGCTAAGGAATATATGACAAAATATTGTAAAGCTAACTGACATTGTGTGCAAGAAAATTAGTCTTTACAAAACAGGTTGTTTGCTTTTATTGCTGTTTTAAGTAGAAAAAAATTGATCAATCTTTTCCCCCTCAATATGGGAAAAAAAGTGACTAGACCACGAATTCCTGCAAAGCTGCCTGAAGGCGCAATGGTTACTGAAGGAAGGGTTGCTCTTTCATACTTGCAGAGGTGTCAGGTGGCCATGGGCAGCAGAACAGTCCTCCTGTTTTCAGATCCATCTTGTGGAAGTTGTAGCATCCAACACCTCATCCCCTCCTTTCTAAGCCCCATCAAAGAGCTGAGGATAAAGCAGGCCCAAAATTTAGTAAGCCTACAGTGCCCAGGTCTGAGGGCTTTCTCAGGTCCTTCTTGTTCTTTTTGCTAACAAAGGCCGATTTGCTAAAAGCATCCCACAGCTGAATTTAGTGCATGATCTTCAATCAAGGATGATCTTTGGAAGATGAAGGTCAGCTTGAGTGGAATAAACAGCATTGGGTGACTCTGGCATAGGACTAAAGTCTCTGAGGAGCCCAGAAGAAATTATTGGGCCTGGAAGTGGTCTTGCTGGTCCTAAATATGCAGGCTTCTGCTCCCAAACTGTCTGTGTCTCTCCCTTGCTGTTGCTGAGGAGTGCTTTGATTTGCATTCACATCAGAAAGGAAAAAGGAATGAAAATATTTTGCCCTGAACAAAATTCAGATGACTGATTCCAACCTGTTGAGTCCATTTACAGCTCCAAATAAGCTGTCCTGACCACTTCCATCTGCACAGTTTAGCTTTTGAAATCTGGTATGAAATCTGAGGGTAAATAGTAAATAATTAAAATGCTGGGGGTAGGCAGTCTCACAGCTATCCGTACTGATAACTTGGTCCTGCTGCCAGAGGGATTGACTCTGCAGCTGAGAAAGATGTAAACCCGTAAATTCATGCTCGTGGACTTTCAAATCCCATTTCTGCCGCAGGAGAACCGGGTGTAAAGGGCAGCGTGTTGGGATCTTGCTGTGAGAACTGGGGTTTAAAGCAGTTGCCCGTCATCCTCACCAGTCCCATGCAGGCATCGTCCCTGGAGCAGAAATCGCCTCCCCATGGCCTCCACCCTGGGCAGCTCCCTGCCACCGCTTGTCACCCTGCCACCGCTTGTCACCCTGCCACCGCTTGTCACCCTGCCTCTCGCTAACAAACTCCTATGAAGCTCTGAAAGCTGCATCACCTCTCAGGAGCAGAGGTAAGGGCAAACTTTGGACCAGGTGTCGTGGCTGGGATGGAAGGGACCTGCCCCAGATCTGCCTATGCGTGGGCGACTTGTCTTTTGATTTAGCTCGGTCTCCCAGCCCCCCGCACTGTCCCAATGGTCCCTAAACCAGCCCTGCTGCAGTGGAGATGTTCCAAAAGCCTTTTCTGACAGTGGGAAATTTGTAACGTAAATTCCTACTTTCATTTTGA
This sequence comes from Ciconia boyciana, assembly GCF_034638445.1. NCBI lineage: Eukaryota > Metazoa > Chordata > Aves > Ciconiiformes > Ciconiidae > Ciconia > Ciconia boyciana. The sequence goes on along the minus strand of NC_132944.1, from coordinate 18,550,547 downwards.
GGTTTGTCTTTTAGGAAAAAAGGAATATATGCTTTGGTTTGTACTAGCTTGTGCCATTAGGTCCTGAGGCAGACAATGAAAGCTGTAATTCCAGCTGTGTCTGCACATCAGGCCAGCTGCTGTACGCCTGCCTGACGGCCCTCCATGCCACTGTGATCTGCTGCCATCCACCTTGTCTCCCTGGCACAAATCTCCTGAGGCAAATCCCCTACTTAACCAAATTCAAAGCCAGCTCCCTTACTGGGGAAGGGCTGCCCCTGAGCTCCTGCCATCCTTTTGCGTCCCCCCGAGTGGCTGAGGTCCCAAACCAAAGGGAGCAGATGGGCCGGGAGGAGCCCAGCCAGCATCAGCAGGTCAGGTTTTCGGTCACCCAGATCTCACCTGCTGCCCAGCTGGGCTGCTGCTCATGTTGGGGCTCATCTTCATTAGCTCCCATGTGCTCTCCTCTAGTTGTTGTCAAGGGCTTTGCCTCTTCGCTTTGACTGTTAAAAGGGACTTTTTAATTATGTTTTTGATGCATCTGTATCTGTACAGCATTTCACAAGTTACGTGGGTCCCTGCACGCCTTTGGTTTGTGTTGGCTCTGCAATTATAATGACGGAGAAGGATTCCCCAGGCGCTCCCAACCTTGCCAGTGGGTCTCTGCTGGTGGCACCCAGGCTGTGGGCTCCGGGCACGCAGTGGCTCTGGAGGTGAGAGCGGGGAGGTGAGGAGGGACATCTCAATCCCTGCACCAGCATCCAACCTAACAGCCCAGCGCTGCTGCTGGCAAGTAGCACATATCACAGCGACAGCGAAGCCTCTGGAGTCCAGATGCATTAGAGCCTAAAGAGAGAGCTGTGCTCCCTAATGGACACATGCTGTGTTTTCGAGCATCTGCGCATCTTTTCCTGATTGTCTGCTGTTGAGCCCTCGTTTCAAGCAGCGCTGGACTCTCCGCTGTACGCCAGCAACGGCTCTTCCAAACTTCCTTGATTGTGTCTGTGCCTGTTGCTTGGTGCTTGCACAATGAAATGGAAGGCAGCAAGAGTGACAGAGATTAAATGAGCAGCGCGAGGAACCTGAGCTGAATTTTGGGAGGGTAATTAGTGGTGCCGGTGGCTCCAAGCAGAGTAAGGGGTTTTGCCGCCTTCTATTACCCGCGTGGCACTGGGGAAACACCGGGCAACTCCCTCCTGATCCTTCTCTAATTAAAAGGTTTTTCTGGGTAAGGACTGGAATATATGAAGAAGTGATAAATTAAATGCTGTGAGTTCCCCGCTCTGTGCTCGTGCTGCAGCAGGAAATAGATTCTGCATCTCGCAGTGAAGAAACTGCTCCTTTCCCACTGCAAACAGGAGCTTGCGGCACTTTCAGCAGCAGCTGGCTTCCCTCGGCAGGCGAGGAGGCAGACTGCTATGTATTCTGTACCTGGACACCTGTGACAGTGCCCCGTGTTAGCGAACTGGCTGTGGGATGTAAAAGCTATCCCCTGAGCAAAGGCAGAATAAACGTGCTGAGTGTGGTAGGGCTCTGCTGGCATTCGTCCGGGGCAGGAAAGCAAAGGAATTGCTTTCTTCCAGCAGTCCAAAAGCAATAGGAGAGCTGCTTAAAGCAGTTGCTGCAGCCCCTGAGCTGCCCTGGCCTCTTTCCCAGTGCGCAAGGTGGAAAATGCAGCTTTTCTGCCTAACTGCAGCAGCTCAGGCTTCCACCTGGCATCTTCCCCCGCGCGCCCCTCACAGCGGGCTGCAGACAAGCGAGGTGGGTAGCAGGGAGGAGGCTGGCAGCCCAGAAGGATGGAGCAGGAAGAAATTGGGACCCTCGAACCCCCGAGGTACCGCAGCCCTGCTGGGACAGCTGCAGGAGACCCTCCGGGGGTATAATCCAGATACAGCCCTCTGCTCCCAGCTGACCTCCTCAGCGCTGGGCAGATAACTAATGCGCTAAAGCAAACCACACGCAGACAAAAAAGGAAATGTTTCAGGTCGATCTTAAGGGATTTTTGGGAAGTTTTCTCTGAAACATCAATATTTTATTGTTTTATTTTTTTAAAGGCTTGCTTAGAATGAAATGGAAAAGGGAGCCTCTTTTCCTGTGGCCTGGAGTCAGTTTTTAAAAAATGTAGTTGTAAGAGAAAATAATTTCAAAATAAAATTAAAAGCTGCCCCTCAATGCTAAAAGAACGTCAAAATGGAAATTTTTAGGTTTAAAGATCAGGTTTTTTGACCTGACCAAAACAACTCAACAGTTCAATAGCCTTTCAAAATACCTGAGTGAATCCAAATCTGCGTGTTCTAGAGGAAAAGCTATCTTTCCAAAAAAATTCAATAAGCTCTCCACAGGCATCACCTCCTGGTCTGTCCTTGCAGTAGGAGGGATGGTTTGTTCCTATCCTTCTGATAGATTTTTTTATTTTAATAAGTAAAACTCATGCATAGTGTAAACACACCAAAAAGCACACGCCCTATTGAATTTCCAGAGATAAGTATTTTAAATCCAGCCTTTCCCAAAGCTCCAGACATGTATTATTTACAATGGAGAATAATAATGTAACAAAGCTGTATTATATTAAAATTGTTCCATAAAATATTACGATTATCATTTTTTGTAGCTTGACTTAAGGTGCACAATTTATATAAAACAATATGAATTATTTTCTGTTACAAAAAATTATTCAGTGTGGGCTCTGTGTATTACAGTTATTAATCTTTCTATTTAAATGCAAATTTTTCCTTTCAACTGAGAGCTAAAGATACTTTTTATACAACTAATAAAACACAACTTTGATCTTCTGATCCCTCATCAGGGAGATGGCTTTCTCAGTTGAGTTTGGGATGTCTCTGCCAGAACATGGTGTTCCTTTACAGCAAGGATGCTTTCTTCATAAATACATTGAAAATTATTCCATGTTAAAAATGAAATATTCATTTGTACAGCAAGGTGTGACTTGGGCAATCCTTAGTTGCTTCGTTTTTGTAATAAGAGAAAAGAACTAAAGAGTAGTGTCCTTTGTGTGGGCGTATGCCATGCCTGCAACGTAGAAGGGTAATTTATCCTCAGAAAATCCTGCTTTGCATCCTAGTGGGTTTGCTGCTATGAGAAACTTCAAGATTTCTTTGAGCAGGCTGGCGTCAGCTCAGGTGGGAGCTGGTAGGGTGGCTCTGTCAGAGGAGGTGGATGGGGTGGTCAGAAGTGTTTCATCCAGCTGTGAAGCAATGGTTGAAGAAATGTCAGGCTTCCCAATCATCACGGTATCAGTGCTGTTAAGAAACTTCAGAAGGCTTCTCGTCACCCCCAAAATACTGTATCACCAGAAACTCAAGGGACATGGGAGCAGTTTGCCCTGCATAAGTGTCAGAGACTCTGTCTAAACCCTTGCTCTTCCCATCTGCAGAAGGGAGTGGAATTGGCCCCGTTGGACTAGGAGGAGACTTGCAGTGGCTGATCCCTGGGAGCTGCCATCAGCTGGTGGTTTTGCAGGTCTCACCATATGTGCAAGAATGTGACAGTGCTCAAGGAGCAGGGTGATCTGGCAGCTTGCATCCTAAAGCAGAAATCAAAATTGTTTATGTGACTTCAGGGTAATTTCTGCCCAGTCTTGTTCTGACAAATACTACTATTACCCTGAACAACTCTAAGGACAGCTTTCTTAATAATGTTTACAGTGTCAGAGTTTTAGTTACCAGTATTAGCAAAGGAAGTTGAAAACCACGCTGCACCTCCATCTTTCATCCTTGCATGAGCACAGACTTCCCATTCCACCTTCCGAGAAATGCTGTCTCCTGCTGGTGGAAAGCTTTCCGAGGGTTTCCCAGGTCCTGCCTTGGCTGATGGAGCGTGTTGTCCTCTGTTTGCTGGCCACCCCTTGGTCTCCCTTGTTAGTTTTGGTCTGACTAGTGCTAGGCGGGAGCTTGGCTGCTTCAGCCAGTGGAAATGCGGGTAATTGAAAAGGCTAAAGCAGTGAGCGGTGTTATAATTAACTGGCTGTATTAGGCATTTTACAATTCTGACACCTCGCAAGAGTGGAAGTCTAATGAGAATGGAGAGAGGCTCAAAAGCAATCCATTTTCCCGGTAAAGATTGTAATGAAGGTGTGAAATGATGCACAGCTAACTAAACCTGTCTGTAATAGCCTCTCTGTTATAATGTAGTGATCTGACAGACTTTAGAAAAAACAATAAAGTGGTCATGTATGTGTATATATAATATCTATACCTTTTCTTACAGTGCTAATGTAATGTATCATACAGCTTGACTGGATGTGCCACATGTAGGTCAGGTGCCAAAATGTGTAAAGAACTGATCTTTGAAAGAAAAAGCTCATTTGCAATGCAAAGATGAGTGCAACCCAAGGAACGCGCCATAGAAACGTGTCCCAGAAAGGATGTTCAAGTGGAGCACGTGGGGCTGTGAATGCCCGCGCCAGGGCCAGCTCTGATATGGCACAAAGTCCTTCTCTGCTCCCCACGTGCACTGGCACAACCTGCTTGCTACAGTCCTAACTGTGATGAATTCCTTGCAGATCTGCCACGGAGCGGCAGAAAGGTAGCATAAAGGTATTTTCTTACTATTTGCTTCAGAAGAGGCTGTGTCTCTGATTATTAATTTAAAATTTAGTGGCACCAGCTGTAAACAGAGTGTTCTTTGCACAGCAAAACCCTGTAGTCTGTCACTGCAATTGCATGTCTTTGCTTTCATTTGCAAGTAATGCAGCAGATTAGGGTGGGTGCAGAGGGAACTGGAATGAGCATGGCACATGCCATGTGGCTTCTGGTGGCATTTGGGAATGAGAGGTCCTCTGAGGATATTTTTGGAAATGGATGCTTTCCCGTGGGATCTTGTGTCCCTCAGACTTCATTTTTATGGGGTTTTATCTTCCAGCCCTGCAGGGTTTTCCTCTCAGCTGGCAAGGAGCTGGGTACCCGTGCCCCGCAGGAGCGGACCATGCAGCACCCAGCTGGTGCAGAGCGTGGTCGGGAGGTCCTTTCTGCCCACAAAATGTCCCAGAGCTGTCCATAGCGCAGAGCACTGAGGGCTGCTCCAGGTGCATTGCACTCAAAGGGGCAGGTTTCATTTTGGGTGGGTAAGTTCGTTCGTCTACTTAGGAGCCCTTTGCCACCCAACATGACCTTTGCTTTGTGGCATGAGCCTGTTCTCAGCTATCAGCATCCTCACGTGGTGGGACCGCAAGTCTGCTGTCGCCTTTGCCTTTCCAGCTGGGCTTCGGGGGGCTTCGGGCCAGACCTTTGTGTGCTCGGAGGTCTAATGTTTCCTGTGCTGGAGCCTAAACCATCAGTGTGGTTTATGGCAGACATGCATGGAGGACAGTGTCTGTTCTGTGCAGCTCTTGTTCCCGTTTGATCCCAAAGAGAACTTTTCCTAGCTGAAGTGACTTACCTTTTCATTTTTTCAATGTATAATTTGTATGACTGATATAAATGTCAAGCACATAGATGAAGAATAAAAATGGAGATAAACACGTAGTTAATTGTAATCAGTATGTAAATACCTGACCCCATAAATTCCAACTCACGTAATTAATTTTACAATTTACAAATTTTACTAATTTACAAATTAAGTTTCCTTTATTTGTCAGGACTTGCATGAATATGGCTGAGCTTTCGCATAGCTGCTTGCAGGATAGAGCCTTGATTTCTAAACTACGTGTGTTTTGCATGTGGCATATGGTGAGAGCTCATGAAGCATAATTGTGGAGCATTACTGTTCAGCTCTCCTGCCGGGAGTATCACATCCTGAAGGGTGACTCCTTTCAGTAACATCAAGATCCTATAGGAAAGGAGCTTCTTTTAAAGATCTCAGCCATATGATTTATGGTTAATAACACTTGTATTTCCATACTATGTGTTTCTGTTCTAGAGGCTTGCCCTTGTTGGTGCTCAAATTTGTTTTTGTTTAGCATGTCACAGGACTTGGAGCAATACAGTTTTGGCAAAATGTGTGGGAAGACTATGTAAACACTATGCAAGCTTTCTATATACTCTGCGCGTCCTCTCCAGTGTATTTAAATGATCTAGCTACGCAGTCAAAGCACGCCCATTAATACAAGTTAATAAAAAGACATGGTTACTTCACGGAAGCATTTAAGTTACATTTTTATAAAGAGAACAAGAGGGTTCCCTGAGACACTGTTGTACAAATAACGAAGGACAGAAGCTCAATTAGTGAAAGCATGGAAGTGAAAAGTGAGAGAAGAATCATGTAGAGTATAATTCAGTAGGTATATTAGTTTGTATAAGATACTGTTTCATATACATTAAAAAGCTGCATTGAGGAATGAATTAGCTGCTTTTCCTATGGCAGTTTTCTAAACTGGGGTTGTCAGAATTTTTTTGCAGTGTTCTGACTCGAGACAGGAAAAGTCGATTCCTTAATTCTAAATTGATGGAGGTGTCACTTTGATACTTCCATTTACTTTTTTCATTACAGGAAGAGCAGAAATTGTCCAGAATTATTTTTTCATTTTATGCTCCCCTGAGACTCCAAAACCAACCAGTACTATTTTTTGCTCATATTATTTTAGATTAATATTTTCCAAGCAGCAATATATAGAAGCATGAGCCTCAACACTTGGCCAGAAAGCAAAGAAAGAAAGAATTGCGTTTACGGAAATAAACCCAATCCCTATTCTTTTTCCTTAGAAGCCAACAGCGTGTTTCCCACCAGGTGAGACTACATAACAAAATGCTGCGCTCTGGCCCGTGCCTGCAGAGCTCTTTGGTAATGTGACTTCTGAAACCCTTTATGCCTTTTCTAGAACAAAGCCGTGGGTTCCCTTCTGATCTCCTGAGAGAGCCTAAGGGCTAGCAGGGCCATTTGCAGCGTGTGCAATATGGGGTTTGCACTGAGTTCAGAGACTTGAGAGCCTGATTTCACGCAGCTTCACGTGCTTTAATCCTGTTCTCGTGGTAGTTCTCTCTTGGGGACTGCCAAGTGTCCGTACTGGCCAGTGGTCTCATGGGGAAAGTGCCTCTGTACAGAATCCTGGGAATAATCCTGGGGAAAATAGCTGCTACGAATAAATGAAGTTATCGGCATGTATGCCATTTCCATCAAAAGCGCTCCCAATTAGCTGGTTCAAAGTGATTGTTGTTGGTAACCTTCTTCTGTCAACCACTCTTCCCATGTATTTATATAGGGCTTAGTGATTAAACTACTTTGAAACAAGTGTGAAAAATGTGTATTTTGCAAATTAAATTACTCTCTACCAGCTAAAAAGGAAAACCAAGGAGAATACTGACTCTGACAGAAATAGGGTCTGTAAAGGAACTTTTCCAGGACAGAGCTGGAGCTGCCAGCACCAGCTCTTGGTCTGGGGGGCTGTGTGGGGCCATGAGGTTCAATTCAGTTCCGTGGCGTTTGGCTGCAACCTCCACCTCTGCGTGCTGCCACCCTGGGAAGAAAAAAGGTATTTTCAGAGCAAAGGTTATCTTTATAAAGCGTCTTGGAAGAATGTGTGGATGTATCCATTTCTGAAACAGTAATTTGTTTCTCAATTAGCTTTATGTTATTATAGGGAATTGGAAAGTATACAATTCCTTTGACCCCCTAAGACATTATTAGATTACTAAATGTTTCAGAACTTGAGTTGCTATTTTTCCGTCACCAAAAATTGACAGCGCATTGCCCCCGCTACAAAGATGCTGTGAGCCAGGGTTTGGCACGGGCTTGTTTTGATTAGGGTTGGTACACAATTTTAACATTTTTATCAGTATTTTGCTCAACGTTGCCATTGGTTTTGAAGGCACCAGAACACAGTCCTATTCTCTTTTCAAACAATGAGTACGCTGGCTCCCTGTGCGGGCAAACCCAGAAAGCAGTCTTGAAACTTCCTTTCAAAATGTTATATACTGCCTGTCTGACGACAGCACCCAGAAGTGAAGCCATACAAGCAGCATTGCTTCATTTAATAGTGTGAGATCCTCACAATGTGTTTCAGTTCATATTATTCTAGAGATAAGAATCTTTAAATACTGAAGGAGCATACAGTGTACAAGCATTGTATTGACATTTTTCTATGCTATCATAACCATGGATTCATCTGCTTGTCCTTATGTTAGCAATTTAATTTTAATCCAGGGCAATAATGAAAAAGTGCATTACCGGGGAAAAACAAACTCTTCATAGCCCGTGTTCCTGATATTTTTAGGGAATTGAATTGCATTTTCTGTTGACAATAACAGACTATCTTTAGGTCTTCCGTGAACATCTATGAACAACAAAAATAGGTTTGCTAATGTATTGTCACCCAGAGGAAAATAAACTATTTGTAGCTCTTGTATTGGGGGGCAGATCTGGACGCCCCTGTGGCACCTTTACTCTGCAATTTCCCGCGAGGAACTCGAACAGCTTCTGGGGCTCAGGAAGGCACTTGCATGTGCTCACCTGCAGCTGGGAACCCTGCCCTGCCCGTGAGATGTTTTTGCCGCTCTGTATAGATTGGCGAGGGTGGGCTGAGCTGCCCTCCAGGCTCAGGGCATGGCTGAGCGAAGCTGTGGGCCGGCGTCGGAGTGCCCAGGTGGGGACTGCTGTTTCTGCTCTGTAGCCAGAGCCCAGGCAGGGCAAACCTCCCCCAGAGCTGCAGAGTGGGGTTTTAACTGCCAGCAGCAAGAATCCCTTCAGATGCTGAAAACCAGACTTTTTTGGGGTTGGTTTTTTTTTTTTTAGGAACAGGTTGGTGGTGCAGGCATTTATTTGCCTTTTTTCTTACACCGTACAGGTGACCGTTGCTGATCGCAGCAGGTCCTGGAGCGGTAGCTCCCAGCCGGAGCACTCCAGGTACGCAGGGGAGGCTGATTCTGATGCTGCGCAGGGAAGGTGCAGCCTGCGTGGCTGCAGACCATGGTATAGCGTAGACGGGGAAAGCGTATTCAGCAAAGGTGGCCTGGGACATTCGCATCAAACGAGGCTCCTCACCCTTGCAGGAGACCCGGCTTCTTGTAGAGATCTGGGTGTGAATGTTCTGGGATGGTGGGTCCTCCCCAGCTCCAGTCCCCTCCAAGGAATGGAGGCACAGTCCAGAGGCTGTTCAGTTGCAGCTTTTCATGGCCACAACACAACTGTAGCCATAGATTTGTTCAAAACTGGGAACAATCCAAGACCTAAAGATATTTGGATCAGAGAGCAGACTTGAGTAAGTGCTCAAGAGTGTTGTAAAAGCAGAATAATTTAGATTCCATTTTTTAATAATTTAATCTCTTTATATATATACTACTCAAAAATCCTACAAGATGGAGCACAGTATGAGATTATTTCCCTTAGTTATTTTTTTCTAAACTCTTCCAAAGAATCTTCTATTACAATTTTGAGGTTTATTAAAAAAAATCCTAGGGGAAATGTGTACTATTCTTTATTAAACTACATAGGATATATTCCTAAGAGTTGCTCACACTCCTCCCACATGCACCTTCCCACGTGTGAGATAAATTAAGAATGTCACTATCTTTAATGCCAGAAGTATTTCCATCTTCCACTGCAAATATGCACTGATGCATCTAGAATAGCACTGTCGGGAAGAAATCTTCACATGAACAGAATTTAGCTATTTGTGTTCCCTTTCTGCATGCACTTAGTGTTTTATCCACAGGGGATATTTTCTTCAGTGGGATCATTTCGGCTGCAGGTAAATGGAGAAAGAAAACTTGTTTCTTTATATCTAAACCTGTTCTGAGTCCTGTCCCTTGGCCAGTCTCTCTCTGACAGCCCGCGCCTGGTTCAGAGCCTTGCAAAGCTGTAGGAGATGCTGACTGAAGGGCATTGCACTTGCTAATGGCATGGTGGGTGCTGGGGACTCAGTCCGACATGTGACGGTGGTGCTGAGCATAGCCTTCACCTCCCAGCTCTGCGCAAAACTGCTGGCTCCAGTGGGGAAGCAGACGGGAGCGGAGACTTGAGAACTAATCTTGTGTCTGTGCTTCTGCCTCTGTGACTAATTGCTCTGGAATTTGCACATGTAATAGCTTTCGCTTTTCCTAATATCTCTTACTAGGTTAGCATTTAAAAAGGATGTATTTTCTTGTCGTTAAAAGCGCTAGATGCAAATGGGGAAGCAGATAGATATGCATTGCTTAATAATTAAAACAGAACCACAAATTTCAGGGAGTGCGGTCAGGCTCCAAAGAGCACCTGATCCTGTGTCCAATCCGCAGTACAGTAGCAAGAAATGCCCCCGCTGCACCGCTCCTCTATGGGAACGTACAAATTAGAATTTCAAGGGCTATTGAACACTGTGAATTTCCACTGTGGATCAGCACAAAGTTATTTGGCACAGGAGTTTCTGTAACTGTGATACATTGGGGAAGTTCATGTTGTGCAATGGCCCTAAAACTCACCCTTCCTCCTCTCGTATGCAGAGATCCAGTGCTAAGACGTGTTTAATATAAAGCAGGTAGGATACTAGCTGACTGGAGCAGTTTTTTGGTCTCTTGTTGCCTTTTCATTATTCATCTTACAACCATCTCCTTTGCTATTTATATTCAGCATAAATAATAATTAAACCAGGGGACAGAGGTGTGACGGTGCGAATGTGGAGAAAAACTCCATGTCCCTGATGTTGCAAAGCTAGCTGGGACTGGAAGAGTCCTTAGCCTGAGGAAACGTGGTCCATTGCAAATGCTTGCTGGAGAGCAGGAAAGCATTAACATGTAAGCATTACTCTTAAGTGGCCAGAATGTAGTGATTAAAGTGCTCTTGCTGTGTGATCTTGGGCCTCTTGCCCTTTCTATTCCTTAATTAATTTCCTCTATCATTTATGTATTAATAAAAACAAATTACCTGCTTCATGGGAGGTGAGAGGTTTTATTTGTTTATGTTTGCAAACAGCTTTGAGATCCAAGGAAGGAAGGAAGAGGCTACAGAAGTGAGACAGCTGTATGTAGTGCATGAATGATATATGACAAGGTTTTATTCCTTGACAGCCTGGTCATTTGGCATAGGAGTAAGTCTTTTTCCTTTTCTGCTGTCTAAGTTTCTTTTACTGACATCGTCAAATAAGGCACAGCTTTTGCCTCTAGTGTGATATGTAAAGGAATGGCTGTACGGACACTTTGATTTTGTGTTGATCACTACCTTTGTTTCAGCCTTCTTTCTTTCGTGAGCATTTATGGAGAAGGGCACTGCCCAGTGACTGCAGAGTCATCTGCCAGCAGGTCATCCATTTGAAACCAGTGCTGGGATTTAAAATTGCTACCATGTCCCATCCTTATGGAACGAACATGGATTTGTCTCCTGGAATGATGCTCTGCTTTCTGCTGTTACCAATAGTGTCGCAGCTGCAGAGGTTATTGTGCATGGGACAGAGGTGTACAGAAAGGAAGTTTCCAGGTAGAGATGTAGAGTTGGTTATTCTCTACTGTCACAACTTGCATCTTGCATTAGAGTTCAGATTTTTAATGTCTTCCTCTGAAAACGAACTTGATCAAGGTCTTGCAGTCTAGCAAACCAATATGCAGTAGCGCTGGCCAGAGGCTGCCTATATGTTGTCGGTAGCTTTGTCGGTGGAGTTCAGTGAAGGCTGATGCGTGCCAGTGAAAGGCAGAAATGTGCTATCAGTGGATGCTCTTGATGTCTTTTCTCCTGGTGAGTAATGCAAACAAACACAACGTTCCTTCCTACCTGCGCAAACCAGTCTCAGGGTGGAAGCAACATTAAAAGCCAGCATCTCTTCTCTTGTAATGTCTAATAGCAACGTCTAATTCTGGATTATCAAAGCTGTTCCCCTTAAGGTTATCCTGTGATACGGAGTGTGCTTGTGCACAGGCAGCACCGCGAGAGCAGCTCAGCACACTTCAGTATGCAGCAAACTCCTCGGCTGGGGTTCCCCTTGGAGTTCCTCAGCAGGCACTAAGGATGTGTCATCCTTTGAGTCATCTCTTACTTTTAAAGCAGCTTTCCTCCATGAAAGCTGTTTTGGTTTTGACTCCAAAAACTTTACTCAGAACACTGGATTTCACAGTCCTTTGACACAGATTTTTGCAGGGGGAGCAGATGGGAGGTGAGAAGATGAGAACTGCCTCTGGGGCCATGCGTGCCTTCGTCCCTTGTGTACATCATGCCTTTTTCATCAGCAGTTTTCTTTGTGCCCCTCCCCAGTTCACTTCTCCTAGGGATTTTTAGAAATGGTCGATGCCCTCTTGGACTGAGCTGTGTGGGATGGGGAGCTTAAATTGCTCTTGGGTGTTCGCAGTTTGTCTCTTTTAAATCCCTCGTATGAGGATGCCTCTCGCCCCATCTCCCATCTTGGATCGAAGCTCAGGTGTCCTGTTCCCTTCTTCCTTTTGAATGTTCGGGGTTTATGTTTCTCTTGTGCTTATGACCTAGATTCACCCTGGGGCAGAAACCTTTATGGGGCAGGGAGAAGGGGAAATGTCTACCTTTGCAGTGTGAGAGTGGCCCCAGCCCTCCCACAGCAGCCTCCCCTCACTTTTGGGGACGATTTCCATGCTGCAGGGTGCTCTCTCAGCAGCTGGCATTGAAACCCTCCTGGAGGCTCCTGCTGATGTACAGCCCGGCTCCCCAGCTCTTGCACTCCTCCGCTGAGCTCTTGGGGCCAGGTCCCTGGGCAGCCCAAAGTGGTGGGCTCCCATCACCCAGCCCTTCCGAGCCGAGGCCCGGTTAATGGTGCATGTAAAGAAGCCCTCCCACTGACGAGGCCATCCGTGCTGTTCCAGAAATGTTGAGCTAATTGCACAAAAGGTGAAGCTCCGGTACAGCAACGATCGATTCATCCTCAGGCCCTACACAGCAGAGAGCAGCTCATGAAAACCAGAGACGAGGCATGTGATTGCAGACCCTTAATCCAGCTAAAATACCCTGATGCCTGACCTCATCAGAAAACCACAAAACTCATCTCCCTGGATTGTTCCTTGCTGTGTCCAGTGAAATACTGGGAGCTTGGCCAACCAGCCAGGTATTCCTCCCTCTCCTGCAGAGTACTGTGGTGTTCTCTCTGCCTTGGAAACACTCATAGACCCAGAATGAACTCCTATAAGCTCACAGGGAGGAAAACTTATGACTTACTAATTATTATATAGATGTAATGTGATTGTAGCCACAATGATAAAAGCTGATACGGGGCTTGTAGGGCGAGGGAGTAAGGCAAACAAGCAAGGCACATGTAGGGTCTTATTGGGGCCAGGAGAATTTGTAAGGCGGTCATCAGCGTTTCCCGTAGATACTAATTTTTAGTATCTAATTTAGTCTTTAGATACTAATTTAGTCTGGGCTAGCCCTCAGCACCACCCTCCCTCTCCCAGCAAGTCTGGTCCACTTCAGAGTGTAAGTTTAGGCTGCACACAGAGTGGGACAGACTTTACACGTGGCAGTGTCATGCCTTTGCTTTCAATGCCTATCAGTTTCCTTAGCGTAGTCAAGTCTCTGCTTCTAACCACAGACAGCTCTTGCTCCAGGCCTGACTATTTGGATGCTGAGGTCTCTACAGTGGTATTTGAAATTCATGTATGGGAAAGGTGGAGGAATACTGGTATTTCCATGCATGTGGCTTAATTCTTTACAGTGGTTGTCTGCAACCCATGGGTTGTGGTAGTCCTACAAGGCGGCTTGGTCTCTGCAGAGGTGCCTCTTCAGTGGAGGGAGCAGGGTGCTGTGTCCCAGCACCCTCTTCTTTCTTTTGCCTCTCTCAGTTCAGCACAGGTAAGTGGTCCCGGCAGTGCAGAGTAATCTTCCCTTTCACAGCTGCGCTGCAGACAGGGGCTCGGGGGGACGAGGAATTTGGTTGGCATTTGTGGACTAGGGATGACTAATGTTTCCCTGTCACTAACACATCACCGCTTGTATCAATCAGGAGCGTCAGAGCAGCTTGGTGCAAACCGGCTGAGCGTCGTCAGCGATTTGTCGTGGTCATTAGCGCGGCATGAAGTGCCGCGTCCGCAGGCTCCCACTGGCATGCGGCACTGTGGGGTCCTGTCTGCAGGGCCTGCAGACCCCTCTGGGACACCCACGTGCAGCACTCCCATCTGTACCGTTCACTGTTAAATGTCAATATGAGCCTATTAGAGAGAAGCCAGGGAAGTGGGAATGGCAGCTCAGTGGGCAGTGACGGATCATATGCTGGAGAATGATTGATTTACTTATTTAGGGCTCCATTCAGCAAAGATTCAGATCCACGGGGCTTGGGCTTAATACGAGTTGGGGAGATGAGGCTGTTTCAGTAGCGGAGGAAACCACCAGTACTTCAGGCCTTTCACAGCATGGCGCTTATGCATTTATTTAATCCATTGCACGGCGTCGGGGCCAGCTCTGCTGCCGGTGGGGAGCCCTTTGCCATGCCACCAGGCTCAGGTGCTGCAGCAGCATGCAGGGGAGTTTTGGAAATGCAGATTTTGGGGGACTCTGGGCCCAGCCCAAGCCTTGAGGCAGCAGCGCTGGGCAGATGCAGCCCCTGGTTGCAGGGGATGCTCAGTTACTCTCCAGCTTTTGCTTTGCTGCAATACGCTGAAGGAAGGAGAGTTGCAGCGTGGGCTTTGTCAACAAGAAGGACCATCCTGGAGCAGCAAGGCCCTGCGGTAGGGTGGTCCTGGGGCCGTTTCGCCAGTGACCATAACAGTCTTACTGATTTGGGAGACCTCTCTTGTGAAATGCCTGTTGGCATGCCCCACCACTAATTGGGACAGAAAGACCCTGCAAACCTCTGGTGTGATGCAGCCCAAACTCTATGCCCAGGCTTTTTGCTATGCACCTTCTGGATCCAGAGCACGTGTCTGTCGTGGTCCAACTTGGTAGGAATTGCCAGGCTTAATCAAACCAGTGATTCATGTGCTCTGGGAGCTTGTCTCAGGGTGTGGGCAGCACCGGCTGCTTCTGAGGGAGGTGTGAAAGGGCCCTGACAAACAGCTATGCAATACCGCCGGGGAGGTGTCGCTTCCTGGCAGCAGTGTTTGGCCTGAAGCATCAGCCTTGTCTCAAGTGAAAATATAGCAAAGCACAGTTGTAGAGCACAGAGATTGTAAGGAAAAGGTCTAAAAAGGTCTCCCTGTTTAAAATGCTACCTGAGGAGGGCAGCCGCTCTTCCTTACAGCTGCACGTGGCTTTCCTGCAAAAGAGTCAGAGCCATCTCCCTCCTCCTCCGGACGGGTCTTTGTCTGACAGCAGGAGTTTTGATGAGGCTGCCTCGTTCTCCTGCATGTCTCCACTCTACCGGGACTCCCTCTAGTTTAATTACCTCCTCTGTGCCCATTTACCACTAAACTTTCTGGGACTGTTTCTTGGCTGCAGCTGCCAATCTGAATACTCTATAACTCGGAAAAAAAGAAATCAAACATCTATTAGAAGTAGCCAAGCCGCTAATGGAGACAGATCATGTGTGATGTGCATCACCTGAGGGCTGAGCACTCAGGAGCGAGACCGGGAGGAAGCACTCCGCTACCTAGGAGAGGGATGCAGAGAGACCTTCACTGGAGGATGCTCTAGCTACCTGTGAGAGGTATCTGCAGCTCTGCCTAGCATCTGCTAATATCCTATTCATTGCGTGGGTAGTACAGTAGAAAAATTAATGGGAATAAGTCAGACAAGCTGGAAATTTAGGGTGTTATCTGCAAAATGTAGGTAGAAGAAATGTGTTCTCTCTTAAAGACTTCCCACAGATTTAAATTCCTTGTGTCTTTCCTCCTAATGTCAGTGCTTAAAAATAGGACTGAAGAAGGAATATAACATTTTTTGCTGGTGTTGAGCTGGCAGCTAGTTAGTGCTGGCTAATTATTGTATAGGCCAAATAGCTCAGAAGAGATCTACTTTATGGATGTGCAATATGGCTGCTTCTCTCAGGAAGCAGGAAAATTGGGAATCTCTTGTCTTTTTTACTTCTTAGGAAGCACAGTGACCTGCAACACCTTAGCTTAGAGTAATGAGTCTCTCCTATCTGTGCTTACCCACCAGGTAACAGCAGGTCAACTGGGCTCCTGGTAGAGTTGGGGAGGCTTAAATGAGGACAAGCAAGTTCTCTGATGATCCCTGCTGCACTCCCAGAGGAGGCTCACCTAGGATAATGCTGTCCCCTGCTGACTGACCACCATCACCCTTTATTTCCAAATCTGCTTCTTGTACTTCTGTGGTTAAGAAGGATTTAAGGCTGTTAGCAAAAGGCAGTGTGCTGTTTGGGAAAGGCTTGGCTCTGTGTTGCGCTTCCTTCTGGGTGCTGGTTTGAGCTCTGTGCTGCCAAAACATCCAAACACATTTTTTTGATGACAGCGAGTCACAGATATGTCTGTTCATGGTCCACACTGGAGTTTCCAAACCTGTGTGCAGTTGTACTAGGATGCTGTCCCTTCTGCTCCCAATATCTGGGCATTCAATGCTTCCAGTTCCGATGATGATTCTTTTAAAAAAAAAAACAAAATAACAACAACAACAAAACCCCCAAAACAACTCTGAGTTCTGAAAACAAATTACTAGTTGCCACTCGAATTTCACCAGCATAGCATCCATGATCATCAAAACCAAACCTTGTCCTGAAGAACTTGTAGTCATTGCAGACTGAAGAAGCGTGGCTTCAGAGCGGGGCGGGGGAGCGGAATGAATGACCAGGCAGGGACCTGCCCCGCAATGGGTAAGGCAGTGCTGGAAGATGGACCTCAAGCTCTTCAGACCCCCAGGCTTCCCCTATAAGGCTGTGTTTCAAATACAAAGCAATGTATTTTAATCAAATGTTTGAGAACATCTGTGGGAAGGAACTCTGCATCTAGTAGCTGTTTGGGTTTGCTGCCTGCTGGAGCAGAGTCTGCTTGTTGCCTACAAGGCGCCGAGCCGTGCTGGCTGGAGTCTGACCATGCTGCTGCTTTTGCAATGCATCTGATTTTAAGTTCAAAAGTTACTGGTTTGGGGGAGAGGTGTGGCTGACTGGGTGGTTTTGTGATGGACAAGGGGAGCAGGAGAGCAGGCTGGGGTCCAGCAGTGGGAGTGCAGCGAGGCAAACCTGGGTTTGGACTCACTGGCAGAGCTGCGGGCTAGACCTTGCAGGGATGTGTTAAAGGCAAGGGAAACGGTGACATGGGGACAGGCCTAGAAAATGGGGACATGCTATCTCTGAGGGATTTCTGCCTCTTCCTCCGCCAGTGTCTATTGCATAAACTGTTTCTTCCAACTTGATACCCTCCTTAGTGTGACGAGGAATGCTGTGGACTGAACTGCTCTTCTGTGAAAGCGTGGTCTCTGCAGCAAGTGAAGCTCTCTGTGGAGCCCAGTGACCTAAGGAACTCGGTAATGGAAGAAGAAATGCTCACTGGAAGGTGGTGCTTCCCTGCAAAGCCATACGGTGCCCTCCTGTCAACACCCTTGGAGAGTTAGTTGTTTTTAATTTCAAATACATTTAGAAACCTCAGTCTGGTGAGAAGGGATTCCTCTTCTCAGCTACCTGCAAACTGGCTCTTTCTATCATGTCCTGCTCCTTTCCCACCAACTGCTGTGCTCGTCAGCACAGATCTGCCAGACGGCACGAATCCCCATGGCTGTGGGAGAGGCAGGCAGAGCCCATCTACGTGGTCCTTGCTTTCTCCACAGGCTCCTCAGGCCTGATCCAGACCAGCTGAGCAGCTCTTTTCACTGGTAGCATCAGTGGATGCCCAGTGTCTCACTGGGGAGAGGTGGTGGCACCCATTGGCACAAGCAATTGCTGGTGTTGCCAGTTCAGGGGTCCACAAAATACGTTTGTGGTGCTCCAAGAAAATATATCCCTCTTTCTGAAAACTATGAGATGGAGCGGCACGTTCTGTTTATGCTCCCTCTTGCCAGGCTTTTTAACATTATTTATTTAGCAGCTTGAGAAGAGCTCACCAGCCGGCAGCACCTTCCCTTTGAGCCATGGTCCACGCTGTCCCTTGCCGTGGCAGGGTGCCCGCTTGCCGAACGTGTTTTGCTCTCTGTTCAGCTGTTTTAAGGACCTGCTCACCAGCTAGACTTTGGAGAGATTAATAACGTCTCTTTTCTGTACAATGTCCTTGACAAGCCAGAAATCCACCCATTCACCATTTCAAGCAATTAAAATGATAACATGGCCATCAACCCCCATGCAACCAGTTGGCGAAAGCGCTCTACAATGGAAACTCCAGTCCTCGGCAAGTGAATATGTATGTAGTTTGGCAGAGAACAGCCCTGCTGACTTCCCAGGCCGACACTGCTTTGTTACTCAAACACAAACATCTAAAACCAGCATTAGGCACTGAGGGCCGCGCCAAAGCCGACTGCTGTCGTCGTATAATAAAACAGCATGTTGAGGTTTGCTATTCTAATTGGGCAGCCAGGAACCCCGGCGGACGGCAGAGCTTATTTATTGATTGCTCTTCAGATCAGAAACTGGACGGCACCGCAGGGAGCTAGTAAAGGAGGAAAACCATTTTAAATACACTGTAAATGCTCCTTTGCAGGATTAATGAGCGGGAAACTGTAATGTGTGTTAACAGGATGCACAGAAAAGTAAAAGCTGGTAAACTTGCATGGCTTTCCCTTTCACAAGAGAATTCTGCTTCAGCAGAGATGGGGAAATAAGGGCTGTAATAAATGTTGCTTTATTGCTGGGGCCTTATAGTAGAAAACAATCTATATTCTTACACTGAAGGTCTTGCAAAATTGGAAACTGTTTGAAAATACAGGGGGAAAAACACTTCAAAAAAAAAAAAAGGGGGGGGAGTCAGAGTTGGCAGAAGTGGAAACCTTCCCTGTTGGCTACTTATTCCCTCAGAGCTGGCTTGCAAAAAGCATGAAATATGTGCTATGCTCCATCTCCTGCATAGCTGGGAGGGATTCACCAAGCAAAATAGCTGAAGGTGTCCAGAGGGACAGGTTCCCCAGCCCTGTAATGGCCGCGGTGCCATGAAGCACCCCACTGAGTCACCTCTCACTGTGCAACATGTTCCCATCCTCAACAGCTGGTCTAGTCGTCGTGAGAGAGAAGAGCGGGTTGTGATCCTGTTTATCGCTTTGCTGAGTGCTTGGATCTTCACCCAAAGGCTTTGCGTGGCTCTGGTTTACTTTTCAAAATGCCTGAGACACTGATGCGCAGATGTGCAATGAAAGTATAAAAGCCTGTGCTGTCGTTTTAGGAACATGTGCTGTTCCCATGGTTTGCCAAACTCTTATAATTATCGTAACACCTGCAGCTTGCCTGCAGTTCAATCCTGGGTGCTTTTTTCCTGCTTGATCAGCTCATTTCTAGCTGCCTGTCGTTTGGGAGATGCCCCCTCCAGCACAGCGGTTATCGTTACTGAAGCAGCTCCAGCGAGGAGGGCAGTTGGCAGGAGGGGAGGTGCGATTGCTCCGTGCCTCCCTTGGGCATCTCATGATCCTGGCTGAAGGAGACAGGTGACAGGCACTGCCAGGGATTAGCATGTAGAAGTCTTGAGGAATTTAGGAAGTTTAATGTCTTCTTAGTGATCTGACTCCTTGTAGGATCACTTTCAAGCGAAATATTAAGAGAGTTAAGTAAACCAGAAAGGTGCTGGAATTTCTCAGTATAGCATGTATTTCATTCTCAGTATAGCATGTAAAAACAAATTTCGCTAGTATTGCATGGGAAATGAACTCATCTGCCAAGCCTGTTTTGTTTTAATGTGATATCACCCTCTGCTTACTTCCCCTTTGCATTTGTCCACCTGACACATCCGGTCTGAAATGTGAGCAGCTTGCAACAGGGGGTCTTTTTCTTGTGTTTGTAAAGCCTGGAGATCTTGGGCTGTGGTCAATAGGGGCCTGGGTAAGCGCTGGTGGAGCTAGACCTGATCCTGAATTGAACCATCACCCAGATCAATGTGTTAGATGCTTAGACTTCTGCAGCCTCAGACATTTGCCATCCTGTGACTTTTAAGACAGGGTTGGCAGCGTCCTCTGGGAGACCTCTGGCCCACCCGTGCATGGGTGTCTCCTGGGCCATCCGCCTGGGAGGCAGCTGCCCCAAAACCACCGCGTGCTCAGGGATGTGCTTTCAGGACATCTTGGCAGACTTGAATGCAATGGGCTGGGCTGTCTCCACAGGGCTCAAATGCTTTGGCCGTGACACAACTGCTTCGTTGCTAGAGCTATCAGTTCAGTGCTGCTTGAGAGATCTCCACCGATGCTTAGACCACCAAACACTTTTGCAAACGAGAGGGCTCTGGTTTTGTTATCCAGTCCTTCCTTGTGGAGCGTGAGTGATTTCTAAAGCACACAGAGGTTTGTGATGCAAGTAGTCATTATCCACCCCAGAGTTTTACAAATGAATCATAAAGTAAACTTAATGAAACAAAGCACACAAAAGTAAATTGATATTTGATTTGGCTTGGCTTGATATTTTCTTTTATCTTTTTGTTGTTGTTGTTGTTGTTGTTTTGGTTTTCGGTTTGGTTTTTTTTTGTTGTTAGTTTGGCAAATACTCTAGGTTTTTATCCAGCTTTGTTCCCTCCACGTCATCCCTTTAGAGGTTTTTCACAGATCATTCCAAAGTAAGGAAGAACCACGCAAAATGAGAGACAAACAGCCAACACAGAGGCAAAAGCAGAACAAGCATATCAGGGAGTATTCTTCTTTTCACCAAGGTCTTTTGGACCCCTTTGGGGCATCTTGACAAAGAAGCTTAATTTCTAAAGTTGTGGATATTGTTTTCAGGGGACTCCCCTCTGCAAAATGCTTTGCTGTAACTGAAGAAGTAAAGTGACATTGCTGCTGAGGGTAACTTCATGTGATGGGTGGAAAAGTAAAGTAAAACTTGCAGAATAACTATGGAAAAAAATCATAGGTTACAGCAAAGTCCCAGGGCACATTTCCACTTGTTGCTTTAGGGGGAGACCTTTTTGTTACCATCTGTCCTAGGCCTTCAGTGCCTCTGGCAATGCAGAGCTATTCTTAGAAGGGATCACCTTAGAGGCAGTTTGTGATCTACAGAGCCTGACTTTTAGATGATATTGTTGGTGGACTTCCTTTGGCACTCAGGGGAGGGTAGCTGTTGGGAGAAAGGAGGTGGTCTAAGGAGGATGTAAGACATACCTTATTTTTGTTATTTTTTTTTTCCTCCCGTCTTACTAAAGAATTATAATGGGTTCTGCATTGGAAGATGAATGTGAAGATGGGACATAATGGACGGTGGTGAGCGATGTCCCTGGCTGAGCTGAAGGTTGTCTCTGCCTTTGAGAGCAGCTGCCAGCATCTGCCTGCAGCACCTTTTGCGCCACCAGCTGTGGAAGGCCCTGGCACGGAGGGCTCTCCTAGGGCTCATCCAGAGCCCCCGATGCCTTCTGGTACAGCCAAGCTTTTATTTTCCTTGTTGGGAAGCCTCCCAAAGGGGCACAGAGGGGTCTGTCTTACTGTGTGGAGAGAATCACAAATAAAAGCCATCAGAAAAAGGAATGGAGAGTTATTTTCAGGTCGAGTCTGCACTAGCCAACAGTTTTGTGCCCTCTTAAAAAGCAAAAACTCATTGGAGTCAGTCCTCTGTCAGCAGAGAGCCTGCTTTGGGGAGGCTTTCTTTCTGGTTGCCTCAGCAAAACAAATATACTCAGGGCATATCTCACTCTATGGGCTAGGTAACAAGCAAATAAAACCAATCAGCCCATCTCCAGGTGGCTTTTGATGCCTTTTAGTAGCAACCTACCTGCCAGGAGCATTGCTGCTTCCCTGCTGAGAGCTGAAGTGCTGATGGACCGGTGCAGGCACAGCTCTGCGCTGATGCACTAATGGTGGTGTGTGTCCGCCTCTCCTCTGGGCAGTACGACGGCTTGAAATAATGTAGTCATTCAGTTCGGCAGGGGTGCTGAGGGCTCTCAGCTTGCTTGGGGCTTTAGGAGGTCTTAGTACCAACCCTAAGCACTGCGCGCCTTGGAAACCTGAGTGTTTGGAGGTCAAACCCACCACCCTTGAAATGGGTGGCAAAGCCAGCATCGGTTCCAGAGGACGAGTGTGGTTATTTTGCCACTGGCTCGGGTACATCTGGGATCCAGGTGACAAAGGCTGGCTCCAGTGTGTCCTAGGTGGCTGTTTTGCAGGCAGAGCATTAGTCTGGTGAAGCCAAACCTTGAGGGTCAAACCCTCCACAGACAGAAGCAGATGCAGTTGTTAGTGCTTTTGGAAGAGCTGGGCCATTAATTATGAATGGAGCATGTATACTTGCCTGCTTCCAGGGGACACGGAGCATAAGGGTGTCTGCCTTTATGCAAGATGTGTACAGGCACACAGTGAAATACAGCGATAGTTAAATGTTAATGCTTATGATCTGATTTTTGGCTGTCCTCCTGCATTTCTGTTTGCAGATGTGAATTTTTTATGTTTGGGGTTTTTTTGTTGTTTCTTTAAAAAAAAAAAAAAAAGTCCTGAAGAACAAAGAGCCTGAAAGCCCTCTGCATGAGCTCTGAAAGCTTTCCTAACCAGAAAGGAAGGGGGGGAATAATTTAGAAACCAGCCAAATAAAACTCAGGTGCCAATTGAAAACAAAACAACCTTCCACTGACATTTGGAGTGGTCTCTTGCTCCTGGAGAGGGAACGGCATCTGTGGAAGCCTTCCAATTCATACATCTGAGAGTCACTTTTATTGACATTGACCTAATAGCTCAGGTCATTTGGATTTGTTATAATTATAACGGGACTTTGATTATTCCTTCTCTGTGCATCATAGCAAAGTCATGAGACTTCTGGACAGTCTATAATGGTCTTTGGCTGCAATACTGTGGTTATTTGATGGTTAATGGCAACACCACCCTTTTAGAGTTGGTAAGAAAAAAGTAAACAAAAATAAAGCCTGGGCAATCAATAAAATAATTCTTTTACACAGTCAGAGCAAGGCAATATTTTTGTTATTTGCGAACGAAAAAGACACCAAGATATGTGGAAAGCTTAAATTGTTTTACTGCTCGGGCAGCTGTTTGACAACTTGTGAAGCAGCACGGAGGTCACCTAGTCCTGTTGTCCGAGGATGAGCAGCTGCAGGGAGCAAGAGCAAATTCCACAGGCGTCGGTGGCAGAGCAAGGAGAGCAAGGCTGGGAAAAGCCCGGCTCGCGGCAATGCCGCTGGAGCCCACGTAGGCTGCGCGTGCCCTGAGGAGGAGCCTGCGCTGCCGTGCAGCATCCCGGCATGGAGAGGGGGGTCTCAGCAGCGGGAGATGGGGGTCAAGTAGGGCTTGTTGGCTCTCAGCGCAGGATGTGAATGTACTGCCTGGGGGACTTGGGATTTTCCACTTGCTTTTGTGGAGATGGGAATCCTTCAGGCAGCCTCATTAATTGTGGTTTAAGCAGAAAGTTACTTTTCCAGAATTTGGTTTTCTCGATTCTTTTGCCCTCTGGTTTGATGAGTCTGTGTGTGATAGATCACCTGGGGAAAGGCGTGGGGATGGTGTGCCTGTGCAGCCAGGTTTTGGTCCTTCCTGTCTGTTTTGCATGTGTGTGATATGCTTGTTTCTGATTTTTTAATTATTTTACTTTGTATTGCTGTGTTGATGTATTTATATAATTTTATAATCAGAAGTGTCTGGAGTATTAATTACTAGAAAACCACATGAGAAAATTGGGCTTTTGTGCCAACATTCCTATGCTAATGGACTAAAAATAATCATATTTAAACATCACTAACACTAAAATACATTTAAATTGGAACCATCGAAATTCATCTCTTATTTCTGTCAAGGGCTCCAAAACATTCTTCTTCTAAAATACAAAAAATAACATAAAAGCCTAAGGCTTCTAAAATGCCATCTCTTAAAAAGTAATCTGGATTTCAGCTGGAGTTTGGTAGCGATGCAGCGAACCTTTTAGTGGCTGAGCTAAGCAACCCTGAAAATCAGGTTTATAGTACTTGTATCAACAGCCTGGCTATAGAAGTTCAACTTCATTATCATGGCAACTTGCTACAAATAAGTGGTGGGGCAGTACTGAGAAGCTGAGGCTGTGCTATGGGCTGCCTTGAGAAGCTATAGAGAAGTGAGAATGTGGGCACTCATAATCTGAAATGCATTGCATTTGTCTGTGGAAAAATGGACGTGCATTTCTGATCTGAACTCTCGCTTTCAGTCTGTCTTTTTAAGGATAAGGCCCTTTGCTGAGGGCAGTTGCACGCTGCTGTATGTTGCATTGCTGCCAAATCGAATGGTTCCTCAGGAAAGCACTTGGCCTCAGAGGCAGCACCAAAGGGTTTCTCTGCAGTCCCATGGATGAGCTGGAAGTGGCTGGTGAGCACCCAGCGCGTGGAAGCCACAGCCCCGTGCCATGGGCTGTTCTGTGGTTAGTTCCCAGCGCTCATTGGGAATGGCACTGGGACATGGAGGGGCCATGCTCAGCCTCCATCCATCTGTGAGCAGATGGTTTTCTTCAGCTTTGCTCTTTTCTGAGCAGCAAAGTGGCAGAGAGGGCACGGGGCTGGGCTGCCCTGTGAGGCTCAGGGACATCTGATGTGATGCATTATATTTTCCAAATTGTTCTCACTTCTCTCTGCTTTTGCTTCCCCTCTGTATTAGTATCTAATACAGCAGCAGCTGGCTGCTATCGCTCTCTGAGTTCCACAAATCTCCGCTTCTGGACTGGCTATGCAGAAGGAGTCCCCAGTAGCACACACGTGATTTTTTTCCTGCATGACCCCCCTTCCCCCCCAGTCTTCAAACCCAGATGCTGTGGTGGAGTTCAGATGTCCCACAGAGGTCCAATCTAAAGAGCTGAAGTGACAGAGAATCTGTCGCATCCTCAGGTAAATTGTTCCAGTGGTTAATTAATTACCTTAACTGTTCTGCACCAAGAACCATTTTATTTCTCTGTAGAAATGCCTTTGGTTTCCAGCTGCTGGATCTCAAGATGCCTTCGACTGTCAGATTAAAGAGCCTCATCTTATTACTCCTCTCTCTGCGTGGGCACTTGCTGACCACTCTCAAGTCACCTCTTAACCTTCCCAGGGACAGACTAAATGGATTGAATGTCGCTAGTTCCCCGCTGTAAGGGAGGTTTATCAACCTCCCATTCTTCTTGCTTCTGCCTGCTGAAACCCCTCCAATTTGTTCTCATCCTCTTTTCCAGCCATATGCAGCAGGGGCTTGTGCAGTCTTTCATGTCTTCTACCATGGCTAAAGAGCTTCTGGCCACCCACTGAGCCTTGCCCTGCTCTTTGCATCCCAGGGCCAAATCTGTCCCCAGCTGCTGCTGTGTCCCGGGTCAGGCTGAGCCCTTAGTCCCACTCCAATGTCCCCATGAGAATGGGATGGGAAGCACGGAGAGGGCAGCCCCGAGCTCAGGATCAGCCTGTCGTGGCCCAAGGGGGTTTTGTGCCTCTATTTTGGCATCTGTCCTGGCTATGAAAGGAGAAAAGGAAGGTCCAGAGATAGGCAGCTGTGCTGGGCTGGGAAGGAGGGACAGCGGAGCCGGGGAGCTCGGCTGTGTTTGGAGTCTACTCACACAAAAGTTCACCAGCTCCAAGTGAGTGTAATTGCAGAGACAAAGTAGGAGCAGCCTGAAAATCACAGGGACAGCATAACTTCCAGTCGAGGAGAAAAGGGCCTTTACGAGGTCTTGAACCAGTGTCCTTACGTGCGTTGTGCTGCGGTGTGATGTGTGAGCGCTCAGCCACTCCACCGCCGGTTAGAAATGAGAAATTTCAAGGGCTATTGAGCACTCTGTGAATTTTCACAGTGGCTCAGCGCAAAGTTATTTAGCACAGGTGTTTTGGTAATTGTGATGCATTGGGAAAATTCACAGTGCTCAATGGCCCTCAAACTTCCACCTGCTTGGTGTGGTGGTTAAGTATTAGTGCAGTGGATTATAAGATAAAATATGCAGGAGAGACTTGCTGGCTGCAGGACTTTTCCTGGCACTGGTTATATTTCTTTGTTATTCTACGATCGGTTTGTTTATCTGACGTGTATTAGAAGGAAGGAAAGTTGACTTTGGTGGCTTTTAAAGTTGAGTGTTTTGCAGCTAGTAAACCTGACGGGTCCGCGTCCCCTCCCGGCCCCGGGCGAGAGCACGGCAGAGAGGAGAGGGGTCTCCAGACCACATCCCTGGCTGTGCTCAGTGGCATCTCCGGAGCTCCCCTTCTGAGGCTGAATCACTTCCGAAAATACCCAACTGCGAGCCCTGGGAAGGGGGAGAGGGAAGAAGAGGGACGTCTACCCACACTTCTCTACAAGTGTGCAACTGTAGAGGGCCTGTGAGTCCCGGGTAGAGTTTTCTTTTAATTATCGCTTTCCAAGTCACCTCTGCTCCCACGCTGACTGTGCTAGGAGCGGCCCTTCGGGAAGGACGCTCTATCTGTCCTTTCATGCACAAATGAATTGATTAGGCATCTTTGCAAGGATATGATGTGGCCAAGTACAAAGAGTCAGAAGAAAGCTTTAATTTTACTTCAGCCCTGACAGTGGAACATTGTGGTAAACACAAACGCTGAATTGATGACACAGGCCATTATTACAAAGTAATTAAATACAGAAAATATTGTTTTATGCTGTCTCCTAAGCTGAATTGTTGACTCATCCTGCGAGCTTTACTGATTTTGCTGTGCTACGGATGGGCAGCTAAAACAAAAGGACCTGGGACAATGTGGGATGGCTGAGCTTGTTGGCTGCTGCCATTTGCAGAGCAAACTGATTTTTCATTTTTTAGTTTTTGGTGCTGAATGGATATCAGCAATGTGATTCCCCTCCTTCCCGAGCTTTCCTCCCAGGTAAACACACGTAGCTGACTGGCTTCGTTCCACCCAGTTCTCTCCATATATTCACCCCAAGCCCAATTATCATGGGAACGTGCCTGCACACAACCACTGAATTGAAGTTTTCAAAGAAGGGAGAGTTCAGCATCTGAAAGCAAAAGGTGATAAACAAGAACTCACTGAAAATCCCAGGTCTGTGCTGTGAAAGGGGAAGGTGCTTGGGTCGGCCGAGAGCCCGTTGCTGTGTTCTTACATGGAGGTGTAAGCGCAGGTGAGGAGGAGGAAAGCGGTGGTTGCGGTGGGGATGGGAATACTCGGATCAGGAGCTGTCAGCGTGTCCGTCTGCAGCTGCCACACCACAGGAGGTGTCTGTCACCGGAGGATTGACAGGACCTCACTGGCCTAAGGGCAACCCAGCTCCATCCACGGGAGCTGGAAACCTCTGAGCAGGGCTGGGGATGTTCAGCCCAGAGTTTCTTTTCAGTTTGTGGTGCCTGGTCCTCCACACCACGCTCCTCCGCAGCCCTGCCGACCCAAGTGGGATGGCAATGATGCTTTCTTGGCCCCCAGCTCACACAGCTAAGAGAGCAGCATTTCTGCTTTTGCTTCTTTTCTCCCCACCGCATCTAGACACCGTCTTTCTAATCGCAACCAGCCGCCTCCTCCGTGCTGGGAAGCGAGCGTGTCCCCTGCGAGTCCTGGCAAGACTGTGGGCTGGCTTGCTGCGCGTCGTGCTGTGGGTTTTTGGCAGGGTGAAGCACTGACTCTGCGGTGTGTTTGGCTTTTGCAGGCACAGGTGGGACTTTGGTGACGAAAAAGCAAAAACACAACAGTCAAGGTTTGTCATGAGCAAAATGCAGCCACCTGCAGAAGCCTCCAGAAGATGAAAAGCTGGTGCATAACTAGAGGGCCCTGCCATGAAATGCAAGTAAAGTTAATGGATTTTTGGAAACAAACATTTCAAAATTCCCAATTCTGACAAGATTTCAAATGGAAGTTTCGGTTGTCTCCTCCCCACTTCACTTTCTCCTCAGTCTCCTCTCTCCCTCTCTCACACCATGGTTTTTGGTGTTATTAACATGTAAATTAAGCTCATTTATAGAAAGTAACGTCTTGACAAGTTGACAAGTGTTGTATATGACGAGAGTTTGGGCTGGGAGGCGTTTCTGTTTCCACAATTGCTATTGTTCCCTGGGATGGAAACGTAGCCGTGCGCAGCGGTGGTCTGGGTGCTTACGCTGCATTTAGCCCCAGTTCACTTGGCAATATACAGCTGGGATACCCTGCTGCGTGCGGTCACCAGTGCCTGTGCAGGGTCCCTCCAGGTCCTACCAAAGCCAGCAGATGATTTGCTTTGTTGCTGCTACTGGAATCAGGTTTGGACCTGTGTGTTGCATAGCAACCCTAAATTATTGTAAGAACCCTCGAAAGG
Organism: Ciconia boyciana; assembly: GCF_034638445.1. Taxonomy (NCBI): domain Eukaryota; kingdom Metazoa; phylum Chordata; class Aves; order Ciconiiformes; family Ciconiidae; genus Ciconia; species Ciconia boyciana. The sequence goes on along the minus strand of NC_132944.1, from coordinate 18,522,527 downwards.
GTATTAATGCTACTCATGAATAAACACAGTTTGTCTCACTCCTGTTTATGAATTGGTTTTATGCCGTTCCCCAGCCGAGTGAAGGCTTTCATCTTCCCAAACAATGAAATTCAAGTTACTGCCAGAAGACTGGTAGCTCTCACTCAGAGGCACAGGGGCTGTAATTAGTCTTTTCCAGTGCATTCTTGGATTTCATTTTAAGGAGGACTTGACTTTAACTTGTTGCTTATTACTGACAGCTGCCCAGGCTCAGCTCCCACTTGTAAAATGGGTTTCCTGGTAAGTGTTAGGAAGAGGTTGTGTTACAGGCGTGGGTGTTTCCTGCATGGATCCTCACTCCCAGGTGGAAAGCGCTTACAGCTCGTCTGTCTTCACTTCTTCTAGGAAAAGTCATCCCTGAAAGCGAGGGATATATTTTGCCTTTTTCTCCTACTCCTTGAAAGCTGTCAGTACTAATTTAATTAGTTGGTGCATAATAACAGTTTATCATTTCCAAGTCTAATGTATTATAATGTTGTTTATACTGATTTGATGATTAAAGGCCTTGTCAGAGTCTTTGTTTCTTTTCAAAAAGAAAATGTATTTATCACCCTTAAAAAAATAGCCTTTGTTGTTACGCAAATGAGACACACCAGATTAAGGAGGCTTATTTTACCTGAACAGGTATTTACAATAATTTTCTCTGCTCTTGCTGTCATATTTTTGGCTGCAGTGCCCTTGTCTTGCTCTGCAAGATAACTCCGCACCGGGCCCAGCTCTGTCACGCGGCACCGTGGCTCTGCCCAGCCTTGGCGCACGCTCATGTCCACCCACACCCTATTCTCCTTTACCTGTGAGCCCCATCCATCCTCCGAAGGGCCCTCCCCAGCTCTGCGCCTGCTAACGGGGTCTCTCGGGGCTTCTCCTGCAGATGACCCTCTTGCACGGGGCTGTTTCTCAGGGATGCTCCCAATGCACTGGTCCAACTGCGGGTCCCCAGGATGTTCAGTGCAGGCACTGGGGCAGCGGTGGGACCCACCACCAGCTGGGGAGTCCATGCCTGGAGGTAAATCACAGTGTGTCCAGGGGCAAAAAGCCCAGTTTGGAGGCTGAGGGAGCTCCTTGCCTCTCTACTTTGCTGATGCAGGCAGTGTTGGTGGGTATGATTCTGCCCAGCAGAGAGGTGCTGCCATCCTTGAGCTGATGGGTCTTCCCCAGCTGCCCTTCCCAGGGACCACAGAGCCTCCACCAGGATTTTACCAAATCCCGCTTTATTTCCCCAATCTCCTTGCAAGAAGGAACATCTCCGCTTTGCAGCAGAGCTGGACTGAAGATCCAGTCAGGTGTGTAAATGGAAGAAGGCCTCTCTGCTCAGAGCAGGATACCATGTAAGCTCTTCTGGTTTGGGGTGTTCACTGTGTTCTGCTTTATTTTGCATGCATAAATATGGTGTTCTACATGTGATGGCCATGGCTGCAGGCTGTGTTTCTGGTCTTTGAAAAAGCAATATGTTTCCTCCACCTTTCTGCTGGAGCCCTGGCTGCAGTTTTCTGCAAGTGGGTGAATGACCGTGTTTGTGTCTGTCATCAATTCCACAGTCTGTTATTTAAATTACAAAGCTCATTCTTTGCATCAATATATGCACAGCAAGTTAGCAATCTATGCATAAAGTCCCAGCAGGCAATGATTGTCTCCTAAGGAAGGCAGAAGTAAAGGCAGCCCACTGGATTGACAGAAATATTGCTGAATTCAGATGCGTTCCTGGAACAATTGGTTTTCTTTCGAAGAAAGTTGCCGTTAACACTGTTGCGACTGAGCATAGGTGAGCAGGGTGTTGAAAATTAGGCTGCCAGCACAATTACAACGTGGTGTAAAAAAAACCCCAGTGTCATCAGCTTGTTTATGACCTCAGTAAAAACAAACCCCAGACCTGAACAATTATGCTAATTCTGCTTTGATTTACAGCAATGATAACCAGCAAATGTGCTGCTGGAGCTGCCTGATGTGTGTGCCGGAGGAGCAGGCAGGGATCTCATGGGGCTTTCTGCAATGTTTTTCCTTAATGGTTCATTAAGGTTTGGGTTCTGGTTAGCATCGCCCCCCCCTTTGGGCATCTCCTCCAGCCATGGGTAAGGGCTATGTGAGCCCACTGACTCGTCTTTAATAGCGGGGGAGAATGTGGGTGTGGGGAGCTGCGCCCTGTGAAATGGGGCATCAGTAATCTGGGTGAGCTGGCAAAGGAGACAGGAAAAAGAAAGGGTTGTTTTATTATTATTATTATTATTATTATTATTACTATTACTATTATTATTATATATTTCTTTAATTGTAGACAACAATAGGGCTGCTCTCTCCTTGGCCTGGGCAGTGGCCAGGCAGGGAGACAGAGGAGACTGTTTTAGCCCTGTTTTGCCTCTACATTGTGGTCTCTTCAGGATGCTGGCAGCAGACACTGCAGTCTCTCAAATGTGCAAGTCTGAGCTGTGCTGGCCCTTCCTCAAACCCTCAAGAGCCCCGAGAGTGATCCCGTCCCCACCAACACCTGCTGGGGCCAGTGGAGCTGGCACCGTTTACCTGTGAGCATGGCAGAGACAGCGAGAGCACCTTTGGTCCTCCAAAGATGCTGAGCCACCTGCATTTTTGAGCTTAATGTGGATAAAAAGGCTGTTTTCACAAAGATTGCTGGTTAAACCTTCAGTGGATAAAAAAGGAGCTAGAATTTAAAAGTAACTGAGCCCTCCCAGACCATTTCCAGATATCCTTGCAAGGGAAAGTTTTGGGGTCTTGCTGTTTAGTTGGCAGGGACTGAGGGGTGTGTGTATGTATATATAGATATGTGTGTATGTATATTTTATATCTATACACATGTTTGTGCACGCGTGGGCAGGAGAGATGCCATGGAGGCTCTGAGCTCTTTCTACGCACTCCAGCCAGGCTGGTCGAGGCAGGCAGCACGGGGCTCGTGCTCGGGCCGGGCTGGGGGTCCGAGAGGGTAAATCACCCCGGCGGTGTCACCTCCTCGGGGCACGCCGGCTCAAGCCTCCGCGGGCGCAGGCACTCTTGCGCAGTGCTCGTTTTGCAGTGCTGCCCTAACTGAAGTTCATGGTCACTGACCTCTGCGGGGTTCAGCTGCAACCGGTCTTGCTCAAATAAATCGGAGGAAGCGGCTCCTGCCCTGGAGAGCCCACGGTGCCAGCGGACTGGGAGCATCGTCCCCTGGGCACGCTGCAGCTGAGCCCGCTTGCCTGTCTCCCCGCCTTGGGGAGTGCTGGGCGTGTGGAGGAGCCCCCCTTAATATGCCATGAGTAATTTTAAGCCTTGGAACAATTTCTGGGTCCCTGGTAATGGTCTTTCTTCTTGCAGCGAAGCAATCTGGGAAAAGCTACCCTTCACTCTCAGGCTTTAAAGTGACCTTTTTTTTTCATCTGACATAAGGATAAAATCACAAAAATGAATGCGATGGTTTTTGTTGTTTGAGGTTTTATAATGCAATATCTTTTGGCTGCTGTGAAAGTTACACTCCCTGGATGTAGCTCCTGCACGCTTCGCCAAGCAGTCTGAGTGATAGGATTACAATGGCATGTCTTAGTCTAACGAGTTTAAGCACAAACTGTTATTATTTCTAAATAAAAACGTGCTATTAAGTGCTATCAAACTTCTACAGAAATTATTAAAACAGTGGATGAAAAACATTATAAGAGGCTGAACTCCCACCTGGGAAGCAGCACATAATGCAAATCAATAGAGCTACATTTCTTTACCACTTTATTGACTCACAAACATGCAGCTTGTAAGAGTCCTTCAGGATCCTCCTCCCTTCACAACTCTGTTTTATTTCCAAATACCACTAAAGGAATATTTTTTTCTTCAAGGTAATTGCATAACTTCCTTCTGTTTCACACTCAAAATGCACCCGTGCAAGTCAATGGACCACAGCATGTTCAGATATCTCTTACCCTTCGCTAATGATGTTCAGTAGATCAATCAGGGGGAGAGAGTAATTTCTTTTTTTTTCCCTTATAGAGGATCTTGATCTTTCTCTGAGAGGAATGACCTTGATTTGGTAATGCAGCTAAACTGGGAAAGCTGTTTTGCTATTCAAACGGAATTTAGACTAGCTAAATAAATAGTAGGCAAAAGAACAAATCTTCTCCCTTAAATAAATGTAAGATATTAAGACCTGGCTTTAGAATGATTATAGTCTAACACACAACTTGCTGAGAGGCGGTATTTTTTCTTTTTTGCCTGTGTCTCTAACCTTGAGTGTTCCATTCATCTCTGTGGAAATGCTTCCTTTTTGCTATACATTTTGTGAACACAAAGAACAATTTAAAACTTACATGGCATGGTCAATCAGAGATACCTAACTGGCTCTTTGGAAAACATGAATTGTGCCTTTTTTTTTTTTTTTTTTTAAATACGAACACAAAACAAGTCAGTGGCACCACATTAATCATTCAAGCTGATTGGAAAGTCTCCAAGCACCAGCTGAGTTTAAAAAAAACAAAACAAAACAAAACAAAAAACCCCACACACTTCGATAAGAACCAACTGGGAATGAGATTTTTTTTTTTTTTTTGCCCCTAAGTTTCAAAAAGAACAACAACAAAAAAACAATTCAAAGAATTGGCAAGAAAACAAATTGAACTATCATGGCCGATTGTAAGGGCCATGCTTTGGCTCTGGAGAAATGATTCATAAATATTCATTAGCCTGGGGAAACATGAAAAACAGGATTAGACTTATTCATGGGAGTTCATCTTTAAGGTCAGTGCTAGGGTGAGAGAGCCAAGACAGGCAAATTGCAGTTTTATAACATATTTCCTGGGACAGAGAAGATCTGCTGTCTTCTCTCTTAAAAAAACAAAAGGAAAAAAACCCCTCAAAAGACAACAAAAAGGCATTTTCATGTCTTTACACAGCAGAGATGCTGTCTGAGCTCAGGCCTGCCCCACAGGTGATGCACACCCCGTGTCCCCACGTGCTGTGCCATGGGACAGTGATGGCGCTGGCTGTGTCCCCAGGGCTCTGCGTGGCACGTCCCCAGGGATGGGTGCTGGCCTGTCCCCGCAGACCATGGCACTGCTCCCTGTGCTGCGTTTGCCCCTTCTGCGGTTGCCTTGGCCCGTTCCCCCCGGGATGCGGGAGGGTCCCCTCTGCTCCTCAGCACTCAGTGCTGAGACCCACATCCAGGCAGCCCTGTGCCGGTGGGGGATTAGTGCCCATGGCCCGATGTAGCCCTGTACAGCAATGGGGTTTTTACCGTAGGAAAGTATCCTACAGTTTTGAAGCTGGCAGGGTTGCTCCTGAAGTCCTTCCACACAAAGTCAGTGCACAGCGCAGAGCTAATGAGCTCAGAAGGCAGATAGGAAGGGAAGAGTCCACGACGCTTCCAGGAACCACCCCCAGCTTACCAGGGGAAAGAAAAGGACTGTGACCTCTGGCAAGATGGCCAGGAGCATGAAGACGTCCATATGTCACCTATCCGCTAGAGGCTGAGATGAGGAGAAGCAAGTTTCAGGGAAATGTAGCCAGGTCCAGATGATAACTCAATATTGCAGGACTTGGAGTCGCTGCCTTCCTCTGCTTCCAAGGGAAAGGCTGTTCCTCTGTTTACTCCTGCATCCCTTGGTTGCCTGTTTAGAAGGTGACATTGGTATTGTCTGTTGCCAAATGTATGTGTAATTTCTTAGCGATTGCTCTCCACTGCCAGGATGGATGGCTATGTGCTGCCATGAGACACAGACTGATATTAGCAGCAGAATTGTGGAACCTGTGAGTAAGCCCCTGTGCTCATAGTAAAGGAAAAATACAGCATGAGCATATGCAATATACATTAGGAAATCTAGCCCGCTGATGACAACTAGAACCAACTGAAAAAGCAGACCTCCACTTATCCACCTTCTGCAGCACACAAAGTTAATCATGCTCTAATGCCGCTAAAGCAAGTGGGTAAGTGATTTTAGTGACTATCCATCATCAGTTCAGGACAGATACACCATTTGTGTTTCCTACACTTAGAATCATAGAATCATTTAGGCTGGAAAAGACCTTTAAGATCGTCAAGTCCAACTGTTAACCTAGCACTGCCAAGTCCACCACTAAACCATGTCCCTAAGCACCTCATCCAAACGTCTTTTAAATACCTCCAGGGATGGCGACTCAACCACTGCCCTGGGCAGCCTGTTCCAATGCTGGACAACCCTTTTGGTGAAAATTTTTTTGGTGAAATTTTTTGTAATATCCAATCTAAACCTCCCCTGGTGCAACTTGAGGCCATTTCCTCGTGTCCTATCACTTGTTACTTGGGAGAGGAGACCAACCCCCTCCTCTCTACAGCCTCCTTTCAGGCTGTTGTAGAGAGCGACAAGGTCTCCCCTCAGCCTCCTTTTCTCCAGGCTGAACAACCCCAGGTCCCTCAGCCGCTCCCCATCAGCCTTGTGCCCTAGACCCTTCCCCAGCTTACTAGCACAGAGGGATATGATCCTCAAAATCCGGTAGCTGGGACAAGGTGTCGGAACCTCGCTGCCAGTGTGCTGGGGCTGGGAAATGCAATATGCCTTGCAAAGCGTGCGTGGGGAAGTACTGCCAAAGAGTCTTGCCAGAAATTGCACAGGTTTTGTAGACAAATCAGGCAAGGATGAAGCTGAATTTAGGAAAACAATAGCTATAAATATTTTCTGCTTTGCTATAAGCAACAAAACCATAGAAGCAAATTGGTTAGTCTGCAGGATCCAGCTGTTAAATATCAGCTTTCCCAGCTTCAGTGGGAAATGCTTTGCCACATGGTAATTGGGATGCTGTAATATTGCCTTGTATTTTTGTCTCTTCTATGTCTGCAGAGTCATTCCCTCCATCTTTTCGGTTACTACTGGCATCTCTGGTGCCTTTTAGTATGCCGAAGTAACTCTTAGCAAAAGCACCAGAGGCTGAGGAGAAATGGGGCTTCCTCCGCCTGAGCCTTTTTGTGCAGGGCTTTCTCTTTGCTGATTGTTATCTTGAACAAGCAGAATCCTGACAAACGAAGCGGGGGAAAGGGGCGCTTGCGTTCCTTGAGCTTTTGTACCTCCCCCTGGTTGTATTCCTCTGCTAGCTGGGTTACAAAGATACAATCATGGTGCTTTACTACTCTTGCTTTGGGGCAAGGGATTTCCAGCTCCCCAAGGTGGATTTCACTGAACGACTCTGAGCCTGATGAGGTGGGAGGGCAGAGGCCGCGGGACAGGCTCTGCTATGCTACGGCTTGTCTCCATTGCTGTTGGAGCTCATCCCGTGCTGAGGATAACTTGCTGTAAGGGGTAACCGGCCCACAGGAAGGCAGTGCCAAACAACCGATTGCTCGCTTATTAGAAGAGGGCTTAAAACTCTCCTCCGCAGTGGGTCACCCTGAGTCTGCCTTTCATCCCGGCCCAGGTGTCCCATGGCTGTTTGGGGACAAGGGCCATGGAAGCAGCATCCCGACTCAGCCTGACGGGGAGCTGCCGGCTTTTGAAGGACACATTGCTGCTGTTTTCCCCTCCTGCACGCTCAGGCATTTCAGGCACTACCAGCTACAAACAGGGCGTCCGGGGCCCTGTCCCTCCCCACTCTGCACTCGCTCCACTCTCGTGCTGTTTTCTTTTTCTTGCCCGGCATTGATACTTCCTTCACACTTCTGCCAGTCCTCGATCACCAGCAGCCAGGGCATTGCAGCTGTCTACATTTTAACTTAAGTGGCATCTTTTCTCCTGGCAACAGGCTGCCTTGCTTTCTTCCCCTCTCCTTCGATAAAAAGTGACAAGTGCTCCTTCACAGAGCAGCACAATCAAAGGAGCCGCTCAAAGAGAGCTGACAGTAAGTTGTGCGCTGGCTGCAAGCTGTTTTACCACGGGACCGCTTAAATAGAGTTCACATCCTTCCCATCTCTCTCCCTTGTGCGACAGTGCCTTGCACCCTTCCTGATGATATCAGAGCTTATCTCATCGTGGCTTATCTGAATAATCAGCTCCGGGCTTTCTAAACCATCTCACAGGGATTTTTGAGGTTGTGCAAAGCTTTCCAAAATGTGGGATGATGCAGCTGAGAGCCGTGCCAGAGGGCTTCGCTCCCTGCTCTGCCCCTCAGCACCCTGCTAATGGCTGGGTCAATACATAAGGAGCTTTTCTAACCGTTTCAGGATGCACTGATGTGTGTCTTTAGCACTGGTTCAGGCAATCACAGACGCTCTTCGGAGGGAGGATTGCATCTTACTGAGTGCCAGTGCTGCCTAGCAGCAAAGGAGCCTCTCAGCAGTGCTGCAAATCAATAACGTCTCTACTTCTCCAGATTCCCTGGAGCCAGGGAGTTTACCTCTCCCCTGTCTCCATCTTCAGCAGTCTTCCTCGGCACTGATGGGCATCTATTACCCACTGTCTCAGTGCCACGCATTTGCAAGCCTGTGTTGGAGGCACCTCGACTGAAACCGCTACCGTTATTGGTAGCAAGCTGACAATGAGCATGTGTGTTACCCAGCGTAGCTCCGCTCTCAAAGGGAGCATTTGTCAGGCTCCTTTTGGTTTGTAATGGCTGCTTTTACAGCATGGCAGTCAATTGAGCAGACATCAGTGTAAGCGCTGATGGTGGATACGGCTGCTCCCCTCCGCTCACCACTGTGGATATGGGGAGGGCAAAGTCAGCGTGATAAGAGCACGAGCTTTCCGTTAAACGCATGCTTAAATCCCACCTGGGGTAAGGCTGCTTTCTGTAACCTGGCCTTGCAATTAGGGAGGGGAATGACTGCCATGGCCACGTGTGCTGGGACAAACCCATCGCTGGCGGGGAGATGTCGGCAGGTTTGGCTCTATTGCTGCCGCAGCAATGGAAGGATGGAGGGTTCAGAGATGGCTCTTTGCCTCGTGCTTGAATCTGACTATGCCTAAATCCCACTAAATTTAGTTTTAATTTGTTTGGACCAAATGCATTTTAAGAAGAAATTTGGAGTTCGAAAGAAGTCACCAAGTCTTCCAGCCTGGCCTGCTTTATAACACCGGCCATTTCATTTTGGCCTGTTTTCCTAGACATGATCCCAAGACCATGCACTGCACTACAGCATATTTCCAGGAAGGCATTGGTGTCAATCTTTCTGTGTTTTGCTTTTTTTTTTTTTTCCTAATTGTGTCTACAGTATGTTTCAGTGAGTTATCACCTTCACTGTTAAATAGATTTTCTTCTTCTTCTGATGTTAATGGGAGTGGCTTTAGCTAACAGATATATGTTGGTAAGAGTGTTAGGAAGTTCAGAAAACTACTTTGCAAGGATTCTCCTGCTGCTGCTGTGCTAATGAAACTGAAACACTCTTCCTTGCAGTGGCCTGTGCAAGATAGCTGGACTTTTTACATTTCGTAATTAGTTTCTGGATGATTATCTATTAATATTTTCATGCTTGATTCCATGCCAAAGTCTGCTTTTGGCCAAGGTCTCTTTTGGCCGTCTGATGTTGCATATTTGGACTAAGCTGCTGAAGAAAACACTGCTTTTGCTGAAATCAGGGAGACTGCATTTGCTCAGCAGGCTGGGGTAGCAATTTGGGAACTTCGATAATTAGTCATTCATTTCCAGAAGTCTGCTTTATATGGCACATAAATGTGAACTAACCTTTAGGAATCCTCTGCAGCTCTGACACCTAATATCAAACTTACACTTCGCAACAGGACAGAGAATGTATAATTTATGAGCTAGTGAAGTATCTTTAATTAAACCAGTATTTTCTAAATTTTGACTTAATTTAATTTTAATCTAAAAGAAAGAAGCAATCTGAGTCCAGTCAAGGTTTTCCTTAAATACCATCCTTGTTATCTGGGAGGCTTTGAATCAAGTAAGATAGATGATTTTAATTTCCATGTTCTCAGTGTAACACTTGGGGTCAATGTTTGCATACTTATCATAGGCAGTTTACCATTGACAACCACTGTAATTGTTCAACTTTTCCTTGGTGAAGACCTGATTGACTATTATGCACTGTATTTATTATGTCTCACACTAAAATATAGATGATTGATTATTCCATTATTCTATTGACCAAGGCTGTAACAAGGTGTGACAAATATGTGCCATTACAGTCCATAACCAACTGAGGAAGGTAGTGCAGTCAGGTAGGAGAATTTTAATGTGTGTGACTCTCTGGAAAGCTTTAGCAAACTTTCAGGACACTGTATTTAAAAGACTTTATCTGAATGAATGGTCTCAATTTCTGCTAGGTACTTTCTAAGGATAAAAAAAAAAGATAACAGGCCCTGATCTGAAAAGCTTAGAATATGATTGAGAGCCCACTGAAGCCAAGGGAAATTCTTCCAATGGCTTGCTGGGCTTTGGCAGGGTCCTGAGGGTAATCTCTCTGTTTACCTCACTGAGAGTTGTGTCAGCCCCTGAAAAAATCACCATTTGTTAACGGCATTAAAATGTGCAGGGGAAAAAGTGTCTTCCGTCACTGATGTAGCACATTAATGTGAATTATGTGCACATATCAAGGGGACTTATAGTTGGAAAGAGAAAAATCCTGTATTTTAAAGCTCTTTATCTGCAGCTTGGTATTTGAAATGCATAATTTAATTATCTTTGAACTCCTTTGTTCCTCCTTAAAATAAATCATGTTTAATTTTCCTTTTAAATATCATGCATTGATGGACGCAGCACTAGGGATCATGGTAACAAAATGGTGTTGAACCAGCTACTGGAAATTAGTAGTAATAAACAATGCATTTGCTACTAGCCTGTCATATTAATTAGTCTTCAGAATGTGTCAGTGCTTTTCATTTGTATTTAACGTTGCCTGAGCTTACTGCCAATTAAATACAATGTTGTTATCAAATCAGCTTGCACGTGATTACATTGGTTTAATGTGGTTATTTTCTTTGATACACTATAATTAAAAATCACAGTTGTGATTTTAAACAAGTGTAAAAATATAATCAGTTTGCATACGCAGCTGCCTTTTTCTTCTAATTTACTTTAATAACATTCACCTCTAATTAACAGTTGTGGAAGTCCTGGGCCCCATTTAGCAACTCAGAGGAGACAGCAGGATTTTGCAAGTGCTGGAAGAAGCCCCACACACCCCTGTGTGCTGTCCTCGCCCTCTGCCCAGCCGTGGTGGGCGATGCTTTTGAGCGAGACCTATGGCAGTTCAGTGCCCAAATCCTCAAGGAGAACTCATCAGCTTCAAGCTGAAAGAAAATACCACCTTAAAACTCAATACCGTTTCCCTTGAAGCCTGACAGCAGAGTCGAACTAGGCGTCTGCACCGTGCTTAATTCCCAGGGAGGCTCTAATGGCTGCAAGCACTACAGCAGCTGTGCTGTGCAGCGTCCTTGTCCCCACAGGACCTGTCACCCCAGCAGTTAGGCAGCCGAGAGGCATACAGAGACATGGGTTCATGCAAAATGGGCAACCACAACACGCTGAGAAGATGCGAACGCCAGCACGCTGGCCCTAAAATATCCAGCCTACCCAGCCCTGGCTTTTCACTGAGTGGGAGCTCTTGATTTTGGGACCTGCCACCCAGCAGGGGTAAGGAAGAGGTGAAATGCCACAGCCCCAACCAGAAGGACGTTGTTTCCCATCGCTACCCACTTCTCTGCTGCTGACAGACAGGACCCAGACAGCAGAAAGGCTGGAGGAGGCTGCTCTTCTGCTGGAGCGGATAGAAGTAATTAGTCAAATCACTGCGGCGCAGAAAGGGATGCTGGCCCATCTCTGCTCAGGCAGCAAATGACTCATTGCATAACAACTTCAGTAAAGGGGTATTTAATTTCTTTTTTCCTCTTCCACTTTCAGCAGGGAAACAAAGAGCTGAATTTTTCAAAAGGCCACCAAGGCTCTTGTTTGGGAGCTTCGCCTCACGGGTTTCCTAAGGCCACTGAGAAAGTCACCACTGAATAAATGTCATCAGCTGTGACCCTGGTAGGGCTGGAGATGAAAAGTTTTGTGGCCTCTTCAAGAGGTGTAGACATGGTGAGCTGGTGAATGGCTGGTGGGTAGTTGCTGAGTTGTTATTCACCAGCCTGATTGACCCATTTATACCACGTGTGGACCTAGCGGTGCTGGATCCTGGAGGAATAAGGCAGCCCTGGATGCTCACCACCTCTGAGCACCCAACCCCTTGTATCCCCCTTGTCCATGCCAGCCGTGGGGGTAGCGCACAGCAAGGACATCACCACCGTGCAGCCCCCCAGAGCACTGCTGGCTGGAAGAACATTTTCCCAACAAGCAGAAACAAATAGAAATGTGCCATTTCTGCATCACTTCCAAGTGAGGGATGAGTAGCGAGCACCATGTTTGCCAAAAGTTGGCCACTTCAGCTGAGTTTTGCCCACTGCCGTGCTTCGTCAGACGCCCTTGCAAAGGGCTTCTGTGCTACAAGAGGCAGAGTTTGCCTGTCCCACCGTGTGCCCCTCCTCACCAGTTCAGGAAGCAGATGAGAAATAACTAAGCAAAGAATTAAACTTGAATGAGTGGAAGTTAGCGAAACATGAGCCATACCTTGCTGGCCCTTTGGTAAGTAATGCGCAGTGTTCTGCTGAGGTAGGGCTCTTTGTGCACATAATAAGTAATGTTCCAGTGAGATGAAACCTCAGGCTCCTGATTCAGCTGATATTTCTGGCAAATTGTTGACCTATTGCAGTTTATTCAGGATTTTTCTGGTCTTGGTAGAGCAGCTCTAACAGAGACAGATTTGTCATGCTGTTTCTAACAAATATGCAGCTTTTGTAACTCTGAAAGTTATAATTTCTTGAAGCACCCCAGATAATAATTGCCTCCGTGCTCTGCAGTAGCACTCTGTGTTTATAGGCAAGGAAAAGAATTAATTAAATATTAATTAATAGGATTTAATATAGCCAGTGCTAACTTGTGTCATAGAATAACTCATAGGGACAATTTTAATTTCACCTGACATATGTATATTGATGATTTCTCTCCTGGGCTGGAACTGGAGGACTGTGCAGCTGTGCCACGAGCGGGGAGAAGGGCAGCCTGGCTAATGAAAGGTGGCTGTGGGGAAAGGGTTCAGCAGAGCTGTTTGCCACCTGGAAAAGATGTAAAGGGGAAAGCAGGAAAACAGCCCTTCTTTCTGTTCACCTTGGGAAGGAACAAATGCAGAAACCATCTCCTTGTCTGGCTTTGATGCACTGGGCTTGATGGAGAAAATGCTGCTCTTTCAGAGCAGTTTTCCCTGCTTTACGGTAGCACAAGCAAAATTTTAGTCCAATTTTGGATCTGTTAAAATTTGGAGGAATTTTCGGCGTTCCTGTGAAGCTAACAAAACGTAAGGGCATTGCTTATGTCAGTTCAAAGAGGAGATGTGTCAAATGGAGTGACAAAACCAAATGCTAGCTTGTGCTTCGCCACCTATTAAACCCAGCAAGAGGCTGTGATCAAACCCCTTCTCTGAATGTTGCTAAAAGGCTTTTATTAGCAGAGAGATGCAGCCCGTGGGGACCTGTCATACTGATGTTTCCCTGACAGGGGTCAGAGATCAGACAAACTGCTACAACGCCGTACATCCAAGTTATCTTTCAATATCCTTTGGCCTCACATTTCATGTCACATTAAGGTTTTCCTCCAAAACACTTGTTTAAGGTGAATCTCCGGCTGGAGCTTGTACAAGCCCCTAGGCGTGCACCAGCACTTGGTCTTTTGGTGATTTTGGGGGGCTTGCGATTGCAGCCCAGAGGTCAGGCAGCGCATGGCTCACCCTTGGCTGCCGTGGGGTGGATCTCCAGTGCAGCTCAGCCTGTATGGGTGAGGATGCTTGCAGACAGCTGAGGTCTTGGGAATCGCTAATGAAACCAACTGCTCTGCCAGCAAACTATCCTGGGTCCCCCACTGGCTGTGTAATTAAAATGGGGACTGTATGGGTGTGAAGTTAATGCTGTATACATAATGTATCTGTCCCAAGGTAAGCCTTCACATCTGTTCTCTGTAAAACTGTAAGTGCAGGATATAATTAAGCGAGTGAGAAATAGTTTGAGCAGAACGCAGCGTTGTCCACCAGCAGCTCAAACCGCCTCTTGCTGCAGCAGCACAGTGAGTCTAACCAGCCAGAGTTAGAGCTGGCATAAAAACAGGCTGGAGGCGCTGGTGGTTAAAAACAGTCGTGGGTTTGGCTTTTTTTTTTCTTTTTTCCCTTTATTCTGTCATTGAGTACAAGGAGAAACTTCAGCCTGTAAATGCCACCGGTTCTCCATTTCACACTGACATTCCCAGGGACAGCAGAACTGCCTGTAAAGTGTCTGTCACCCAATGAAAACTGGAAAAAAAAAAAAATCTTCCAGGCTTCTGCACACCCTTGTCACTCGTAAATAAGCTGTCACTTAACCCTTGCCTGCCCTCCTCCTCCTCCTGCCGCTGGAGTTGAAGATGGTGAAATGTTTGCCTCAACACCGCCGCTCTTCTGGGTGTGGGCAGAGCCGGGAGAGCTGCTAACCAGATAGAAAAGAGGGGGAAATAATACTTTTCCTGGTGTTTTAGCAATGTGTCTCGAAGTGCTTTTATGTTGGGGAGCCTGAAAGGCTCACCCAAAAGATTTGCGACTGTAGCCAACCACAGCTATCCACCCAGGCTTTTCTTCCCACCTTGCCTTTTTTCTTAGTGTTGGTGGTTTGTTTGGGGTTTTTTTTGTTAAATGTCAGTTCTCTTGTCAGCCTCCGGCTGGGGTTTTGATGTTATTTCCTCACTTCTTTCGGTAGGATCCCTTTGCCGGCGAAGAAGAGAAATGCCACAGCATGACAGCTCCTCTGTCCCAGCCGGGACTGCGTGTGAGCCGGGGCTCCGGCAGCAGACGGGAGCACGGCAGCTGGGCAGCCATCACGTCTCCTGGCTGGTGGCAGGAAAGGGAAAGGGAAGGGAAAGGGAAGGGAAAGGGAAGGGAAGGGAAAGGGAAGGGAAGGGAAGGGAAGGGAAGGGAAGGGAAGGGAAGGGAAGGGAAGGGAAGGAAGGGAAGGGAAGGGAAGGGAAGGGAGGGAGGAGGGAGGGAGGGAGGGAGGGAGGGAGGGAAGGGAAGGGAAGGGAAGGGAAGGAGGGGAGGGAGGGAGGAGGGAAGGGAAGGAAGGGAAGGGAAGGGAAGGGAAGGGAAGGGAAGGGAAGGGAAGGGAAGGGAAGGGAAGGGAAGGGAAGGGAGGAGGAGGGAGGGAGGGGAGGGAAGGAAGGGAAGGAAGGGAAGGGAAGGGAAGGGAAGGGAAGGGAAGGGAAGGGAAGGGAGGGAGGGGAAGGAAGGGAAGGGAAGGGAAGGGAAGGGAAGGGAAGGGAAGGGAAGGGAGGAGGGAGGGAGGGAGGGAGGGAGGGGAGGGAGGGAGGGAGGGAGGAGGAGGAGGGAGGGAGGGAGGGAGGGAAGGGAAGGAAGGGAAGGGAAGGGAAGGGAAGGAAGGAAGGGAAGGAAGGAAGGAAGGAAGGAAGGGAAGGAAGGGAAGGGAAGGGAAGGGAGGGAGGGAAGGAAGGAAGGAAGGGAAGGAAAGGAAAGGGAGGAGGGAGGGGAGGGAGGGAGGAGGAGGGAGGAGGGGAGGGGAGGGAAGGAAGGAGGGAAGGAAGGGAAGGGAAGGGAAGGAAGGGAAGGGAAGGGAAGGGAAGGGAAGGGAAAGAAGGGAAGGAAGGAAGGAAGGAAGGGAAGGAAGGAAGGGAAGGGAAGGGAAAGGGAAGGAAGGAAGGAAGGAAAGGAAGGGAAGGAAAGGAAGGAAGGAAGGGAAGGGAAGGAAGGGAAGGAAAGGAAGGGAAGGAAGGAGGAAGGGAAGGGAAGGGAAGGGAAGGGAAGGGAAGGGAAGGGAAGGGAAGGGAAGGGAAGGGAAGGGAAGGGAAGGTGTCAGGGCACCTGTCAGGCCCGAAAGCAGCAGCCAGCGGATTTAGAAGTAAAATGTGCAAAGGGGGTGTCTGCACACAGAGGTTTCTCCTGGCGCGAGGGCAGGAGGATGCCGCGCGTGGCCCGGGCACTTTTCTCGCCCACCATCGCACCCCAGCGCTGGCTCCCTGGCTCCTGTTGTGCCAGGGTTCTCCTAAGTTAATGGCATGCCCATTGCATACATACTGCAGGAGTTTTATCCAGTTACACCTGACTTCATTTACCAATACACACGCGCACTTTTCATGTATAAAACTCTGCAGAGCTACGGAGAGCAATATTATTCCTCTTCTCCTACAATTTAGGTAATCTTTGGTGATGGGTTGCTGATTTTCTACGTGATTTGTGCAGGCCCAGCCTCAGCGAGCCCCACCTGAGCAGCTTTTCCTGCTGATGGTCCCAGAGAGAAATATAAGATGCTGAATGTGTGGGCACGTGTGCGTGCGTGTACCTGCGCACGTGTGTGTGTGTGTATATATATTATATATAGTGTTGTCTAGGATCATTACAGGGTATTATCTACATCTTTTCACACTTGTATCTGCCAAGCAATAAGCAAGTATTATTAAAACAGGGCTGCTTAAATGAAAGCAGTTGGAGAATAGAGTTTTCATCACAAGGCTGTCAAATTATTTGAGCGATCTCCTCACCTCGGGCCTACCCAGGGGCTGCAATTGAAATGCCATAAACTTGTTTCTGTGGTTTTATTCATTTATTTTCTCATTCGTTCATATGCACAAACAGATATACCTAAAAATATGAGTATATATGTGTATTTATATGCATACATATGCTTATATATAAAGACCTTTTAAAAGACCTTTAAAAGCATATATTCTAAATATATATATAAAATTATAACAATATAAAGGTACATAATGAATAGCATAAGATATATCTTTATTGTTATAGAATTATACTTAGTATATTACGAAATATGCATGATAATATGTATATCATTTAATATTTATAGTATATGTATATATAGTTATATTTATTAATTATAGTCATTCTATATATTATATGCATATATACATAGTCATATAAACATACATAAATATAAACGCATATCCATATATAGTCCTTCTGAAAGACCTTTATATACCTATATTTATATGAGATATGTAATACATATGTAAATGTATATTTAATATAATTACTGTACATGTGTATATGTATATATAGAAAGGTCATACATGTGTGTATATATATATGTAAGTGTGTGTGTATAAAGGTTTTATATATACATATACAACCAGCATATATATATATGCATATAAATATACATATTTCCACATTTTAAACATAAAAACCCCATTCTTTTTTAGATCTATGAAGAGCTTTATATATAAACACCTGAAAATTTTCTGTATCTGTAGCTAGAGCTGCATCTACATCTACCCCTATATCTATCTAAGAGCTGCATTTTGCCGGCAGGGCTGTGCCCCTGGTGCCTGGCCCAGCTGTGCCCAGCAGCGGCCGCGTCGCCTGCCCAGGTCTGGGGACGCCCCCGGCCCTGCCGGCTGTGCAGCGCCTGCGCTGCTGCTGGGGACCCTCCTGTCCAGCAAAGTGGGACCAAGTGCCCGTGGCGTCTTGGTTTGAGCTTGTGCCTGATCGCTCGTATTTGTTTCTCTGTCCCGTCATGCCACTCTGTGAGGAAAGAATGGGATTTCCATTCTCCCCACCCCCTGCATTTCCAGGCATCTGTCTGTGTTTAGACCTGATAAACATGAAGTGTGCGGAAGCTTGTCCTATGGGAGACACACAGGTGCACACACACATACACACACGGCTCGCTGTCTTGCGACTTTCAATTTTCCTCTCGTTTTACTGACAATTGTTGCCTCAACCTAACCAAAAGTCACTGCGGAGAGCGGCTGCGTACCGTGTAGAGCCAGAGCCCTGCTCCAGGGCCAGCAGTGACGGCTAGGTCTTTGGAGAGGAGACCGAGGGATGGAAAGGGATGCTTTTCTTCTCGGCTGCTGGATTTGACTAGAAACCCTCTGTTTAGTGTTTATGGCACAGACACTTACTGATGGTTTGCTTATGATCTGCAGCCTGGTTTATGCCAGGAGAGGTCTGGGATTCAGCGTTCCCTTCCCTTCTGGTTATGGGGCTCAGGGGGGCTCGCAAGTGCTGCAGGAGGAGACTGAGCCTGCAGGCAGTACCTGAAAAACTCGATTTAGCTGAGGCACAAACATCTGTGCAGACTTAAGGCAGTGTGACATTTATGCCTGTGTGCAGTTAGCTAAAGTTTTTGTGTTGATTTTGTGCTCCCTGGAAAGACCTTTTTGGGGGGGCCATTTTTTTTTTTACATCTCTGGCTTGGAATTTATAAAGAGCTTGATCACCCAAGGAGCTGTGCAACTCCGCCATCTGCATCGTCGCATGGCGAGCAGGCGGGGACAGGCCACCTGCTTCGGATCCGGAAAGTGCTTCTCAGTTTAAGGGGAAAAAACTTTTAGGAAGGAGCTGGAGGCGGAATTGGATGAAAAATGTCTTCTTAGAAAGGACACAAAGAATTAGCAGAATCTAAAAGTGGCGTGAAGAAGGAAGACCTGGCAACAAAGCAAGCTGTGTTAGGAATAGGTCAGGAAGGGAAAGGATGAAGAGAGAGACTTGCCAAAAAGCAAGCTTAGGTAAACTTAGGAAAGACTATTCAAATGCACAACTTCTACAAGCACAGAGCAAGAGAAAGACCAAGGAGAGAAGACTGGAGGGCTGCTGGCTGGTAGCACAAGGCAGGAGTATTGGGCAAGCATAATGTTATGTGTCCTCTTCCTCAAAGCGGGAGAAATGCCTGCCTTTTGGATGAGGAGGAAGATTTGGAGCATGGTCTAAAGGCAGCATGGCAAAGGGACTGAATGCAAAACCCGGAGGTTAAGAAAGATGTGCAGAAATGAAATCCCAAATCCAACAGCCCACGTTGAGTTAGGTTTTATGGCTCCTGATCGCCCAGTGGGAACTTGCAACAGGGTGTTTTTTAGGTATTTACATACTTCCTTGGGTTTGTTAGGTACCTAAGGAGCAGGCTTGGGTGCCCAACAGCAGAACGTGGGCAGTCTCTGTCCTGCAATTTTGAAGGATCTGGCCCATGGCCCCACAGGTGGGTGCTTAACAAGTGTATCAGCTCAGGGGTGGGACTGTGTATGTGGAGAGTGGCAAATGTAGAGCGTCTACTTAAGAAGGGCTTGCCAAGTGAACAGGGTCCAATACTCAGAGCTTGGTGACATTTTTCTGAGGGAAAGACCATTTACAGAGACATGAAGGCAAATGGGATAAAATGCAACATGATTTACCAAGCAAGATTAACGTGAAATCCCTGACTGATCTTGCAGATAAAGGAAATCCAACAGTTCTCCTCCTCTGGGATTTCAGCGAATCCCCTGCCTTAGTGCTCTGAATATCTAACATTATATGCCATGCTGGAGAAGATGGGGGTTAATTGAATACCTCAGAAATGGCTGGGGAGCTGGCTAATAGGGCCCAGTAATGGTGAAAGGAGAGCTTTTTCAAGGACTGGGCTGAAGCTTACTGCGATCACTATCTATCTTCATTAAGGGCCTCAGCAGAGGAACACAGGCGTTTGCTGATGGTACCTGGTGAGGAGGATGGCACAAACTCACAAGGAGCTTCAGGACATTTTAGCTGAAGGACCTGGAAGGCCATGAGCACACAGGAGATTGAAACCAGCTAGTACAGCATTGTAGGGGACACCCTATTGTCCCCCCAAAGCCCTATGGCAAGAGGGAGCACCCTCAGCTCGTCACATGCGCTGTGCTAGCCTGCGGCTGTGCCCTGAGCCGCTCCAGCCGTGCGCCTGGAGGCAGCCGGAGCTGCACGCTGGACGCCGTCAGCTGCGTAAAGCTGTGATATGATTGAGCAATGCTGGGGCTATCCGTTAGTGGACAACCATTGCCTGTGCAGGGTACCCCCCTTTGTGGTACACGTGCGCCTGGTGCTCCAGAGCCTCCTGGGGAAATGCTGTATTTTAACGTGTAGGAAGGTACACACAGGAGACTAAACTGGCTGATAGAACGTTGCTTCAGGGGAAAGCGCGTGCTGCTCAGCCCTGGAAGGTCTCTGGGGAAAAGCAGTGGCGCTGGTGGCCTCACGCAGGGCTCAGCAGCCCCTGGGTCACAGCTGCCAGGGAAAGCCGTCACAACCGCGCTCTGGGTTTTCTTTGCTATGCTTCTCCTTGCTGTCACCCGTCTCTCTGCATGCCTGATTTCTAATGTAAATACCCACCCCCTTCTTTAGCATAATGAATACTAATTCCTTAATGTGTGTTTTCTACTGTATTGCCATTTCCCTGCTATCTGTCTTAAGAGCACCAACAATTGCTATCACCGTTTGTCTGCTGTGTGTATATAATTAGAACAGTTGGCTCAGGTAATTACTTTTTGCTTCCTTCAGTTCCTTACTCTGCTTTGCACTACTCTGCCTTGTTGGGGTTTTTTTTCTTCTTTTCAGGCTCTTTGGAGGAAGTTTTCAAAGCAGGGTGCGTGGCTTTTAACTCTACCGCCCATTGAATTGGAGGCCACCAGCTGCTAAACCCTCTAAACCCTCTGAGTTTGCTAAAAACTCCTGAGCAGCCAACTCTCTCTCATTCTCCATTTCTTATCCCTGAGGCTCTAAGTGGAACTTGGTAAATGATATTTCTGCAAGTGAATTGCCTGGTTGAGAAAATTGCCTGGCTGGTTTTACTCCCCCAGGGCTGCCAAGCAGCCGGCGCTGCTGGTGCTCAGCTCACCCCCGGCGTGCCCAGGGAAGGGACGTGCAGGAGCTGGATCTGGCCAGCCCCTCGCCTTCTGCAGACACCTCCTACCTACATGGAAATCAGGGGCTGTCAGTGGGACATGAAGCCATCCTCGCTCCAGCAGCAGGGAAAGGAAAACTCCCAGCGGCTGAGGAATTCATGCGGAGACACAACGCAAACCCACGTCAGAGACCTGGGAAGTTCCCGCTCTCCTCAGCCACCATGTCAGATTTTGTCGTGAAAGATTTCCTTTCACAAGTAAGCATCTGTTTAATTACAGCTATTGCAAAGACAGTTAATAGCTGATGAACACGCCAGTATATTTTAATTTAATATATTGAGCAC
This sequence comes from Ciconia boyciana, assembly GCF_034638445.1. Lineage (NCBI taxonomy): Eukaryota > Metazoa > Chordata > Aves > Ciconiiformes > Ciconiidae > Ciconia > Ciconia boyciana. Next base: position 18,501,600 of record NC_132944.1, on the reverse strand, counting down.
GCTGAACAAAATCACAGCTCTTGACCTTTCCCGTAAGTGAAATGTTAGGACAAGCTTTTCTGCATTCAGAGCCCAGGGAAAACGTGGAGGGGACCACCCATTGCTGTTAATGGGAGCCACCCATGTAAATCCCTTTCATGTCAGCTCAATAATAGGCTGCTTAGTGTCCAATTATTTTAATTTCATACAGTCATTGTTCATGTTGGAGGGGAAAAAAGTGGGAGGAATGATCTGGCTAAAGCAGAGTGCTCCAGGTTGCACTGTCTCCTCCGGCCACTCCAACCTCAGTCACCCTGCAATAACACTTTTGTTACTGCCTTGAAGGGCTTGGGTGATTGAGTGCCGGTGGCTACAGTTTGTCATTGTGATGGGACAGATCAGTGAACTAACCACCCTCTCCTGCCCTCCAGGATCATGACAGGACAAAGCCAGATTTATTCGGGATGCCGGGATGCCGGGAACAGCTGGCCCTTCGCCCGCCTGGGCGCAGGAGCTGCAGGGATGCGGGACCGCGTGGGCCCCTTACCATCCCCTCGCCCCAGCCAGCTTCTGTCTTTATTGATTTCTAAGGAGCATGAGCTTGTGATTAAAGTTTGCTTGCGCTTAGGTACTTTCCTGAATTGGCGCTTGGGTCCTTACTCCAGCAAAAAACTCTCATTGATTTGTGCTGGAGCACAGGCTGAGTAAGCCCTCGGGGACTGGCTATATATTTGCAGCATGGTGCTCTTCAGACACATGACAATTTCAGGGCAATTTTGTAACATTAAAACAGCATTACTGGTGTGTCTTTAACTGGCCATAAATAGAAACCTTGACTTGTCTATAGTGGGTTGATATTCCAAGCTAGGCAGGAACATTCAGTCCTGGCTCACAGTCCATTTTATCACCAAAAAGAAATTCTGTGGGTTAGATGAGTCAAGAGCTTACTCTTGCAAAACTTCAGCCTGTGTCTGTGAGCTGCGGTGAGGCTGCATCTAATATTCAAGTGCAGGAAGAAAAGGGAGGGCGCTTTTTAAGGCTCATTAGAGATGGCAAAAAGATACAAAAAGACCAACACCATTTTACACTTGTAAAAATACCTCTAGCAGATTCATATTTTTAATCTTCAGTACAAAAGCTCCGTAACTATAGCAAGGCATTAGTTTCCGATGACTAGCTACCTTTTTTTCTATAGCCTCTGGCATTGAAGCGCTCAGTGAAAAGACACTTTAGAGCTAGTTCAGGCAGTTCATTTTCTGTCAATCAACTCTCAGGCTGAAAGTATAAAGGCAGTAACATGACAAGATTTCTATTTTAATATCTTTACTCTTGATAAGATAATCCTAGAGGAACAGTGGTGATCAAATATTTACAGGCAGTGCTCACTGGCACAGCCTATTGTAAAATTAAATACACAAAATTATGTGGGGATAATGTTAATGTTGTGATATGAGGACAAAAGGCAGTGTGCTTGAAATGAAGGTTGACTCTTCTTAATATATCCTCCTCTGTGGCAGGGACCGGCGCTGCCGAGCAGAGAACAGAAGAGCAGCTTTCATTTCGCATTTTGTGACCTTTCTCTGCTTTTCAATAGCTTGTTTGCTATTTAAACATATTTGCGTACTTAATGATCTTGATTTTCAAGTATGTATTTGTGTGCGTGTATCCTGTGTGTCTCTCTGGGATGCACTAAAGGAGTAACAAAGCCTGGGAGAGAGCGGTGCTTTGCACTGAACCACCCCCTTGGCGCAGGGCGAGCCCAGGTTTGGTCCCAGCCCTGGTTTGGGCTCCCTGGGAATGGCCAGTGTTGCATGAGGCTGTGCAGAATGGGGGTGCAGGCTGGGGGTACACACAGGGGCCTTGCCAACTGGCTGCGTGGGTCAGAGCAAGCAGTTACCTCCAGGGAGCTCTTCCAATGCGCCTGGAGCTCTTCCTATGCACCCTGCAGACGTGCACCTGCCCCAAAACAGACAGACATGCCCGAATCCCTGGTTTTCCAGACCACGAGACTCACAGCAAATGCGCTCAGGGAGAAACCTTTGTAAAGTGGATTTTTTTTCTTCCCTTTTTCTTTGCGCATCGCCGGTGCGCGGAGGCGGGACACGCGGTGACCTGAAGGCCCCGTCCCTGCCCCGACTGTCCCAGAGGAGCGCTGGCAGCACCGCGACACACCGAGGCCCCTCTGCTTTCTAACTCCGCTCTGCTGGGGCTCAGCCGGAGCCCTGGGAAAATGAAGGGCTGATTTAGGCTGAAAGGCCAGCGCTAGCTAATATGGGAAATTACTCCAGCAATCATCACTCTTTTCCTGTCGCTATGGTGACAAAAGAAATGACAAAAGCCTGAGCTGAAAGAGATAGGGTGACACAAGTAAAGAGGGACAGAGCAGAGGCTGGGTCGGGGGCAGAGCCAAGGGGGGGACAGGCAGTGTCCCAAAACTGCGCCGGAGCCAGTGCTCACTGGCGGTTGCAGCTGTGTCCCCTGTGTGCACACAGGGGTTTGCACAGCGACACAAGCACTAAGCCCACGTTACACCAAGTGCCACAGTCAGTGCAGCTACCATAGGCCTAAAAAAAAAAAAAAATCCTGGCCATGTAAGGCTTTCATGCCACAGCTTTAATCCTAATGCATTAACCATTGATTTTTGCACCTCCTGTCTCAGCAGCACTTGTTATTTGCCACTTGCCTTAAGGACAGGGTCTGCACCCAGCCTGGCCTCCCCGCGTTTTGGCTCTGAGCATCGTTAGAGGACACGGCGAGGAGGTCTGCTCTTTCCAGCCAAAGCAGTGATGACCTGTGACTGAGAAACACATGCCAAAAAGGAGGGGGAAGGCACAGGGGATGTGCCTGGAGGCAACCCAGGACCGAGAGGAGCAGCTGAATGCAGGCCAGTGACTTGCTGCTGGGTCCCTCGTCTCTGCGGCGCTGCCCGTCGGGTTTACCCCAAGGCCCTTCCAGTGCCCACCTTCTCCCCGTGAACAGAGTCACTGTCACCAGCTCCCAGCTGCCTACACAGCAGGTTTTTGAGCTGCTCAGGGAGGGGGATATCTTGCAGAAACTCTGAAGAAGAAACTGAGCAGCGGCAGCAAAAAGTGCAGGACATCTCGCCCAGGAGTCCCAGCTGGAGAAGGTGCAGGGGGTTGGTGCCCATCCTGCAGCGAGACCCCTAGCCCAGGGGCCCAGGAGGAGCTCGCCAGCAGATCAAACAGCATCCAGTGACTTTGCCGCTTTAAGTGGTATTTTTATTTTTATTTTCTTTCTATTTTCCTGGAGTCATCGTCTAAAAAATGATGTAGGCAGGAAAAAGGGAGGTGCAGGCAGGAGCAGAAGAAGCTGCTGGAGGAAGCAGTGGAGAATATCTTCATCCTGAAATGCCAAGCCAACATCCCCCCTGCTCTACCAAATCTTTTTTTTTTTTTTCCCCAAAGAAAAATTGCATTTTCCAGCCAGCTCTATTCATGAGTGATTGTGCAGAGCTCTGCTAATGGGCTATGCCAAGCTGTGGTCACCCTACAGAGCTATTGGCAGGAGAGGTGGCAAGTTGGAGAGGACTACAAGGGAACTCTGCATGATATTTTTTGATGAGCTGATTATTCAGAAATTTCACAAGAACTGAAATACATCACTCTGTTCTGAAACTCACAGCCCTGCCAACACACAGGACAGCTTACATGAGCAGCAGCATTTTCTTCTTCACAGTGCTGCTGGCTTGTACGTTAGGAATCGGATGCAGGAATCGGACAAGGCTTTTCACCAGCCATCGACCACAGTGACAGCGAGAGATGGGGAGTGGATAGGAGGACACAGAGAGCTCAGATAGATAGAAATGATTTAGGTACTTTCATGGCTGTCACTATGTCTGTATTTGGGTTTGAAAGGTTTTCATTAGCTCCGTGAGTAATGGGGCATTATGATTTTTATTGCTTTACAGCTTGGGTGTGAGATCACCCCCCACATGCATTCAGGTATTTTTATTTCAAGGGGTGCTCAGCCCCCAGCCACCTTTCAGGGTGCTGTGGCAAGCCAGGCGCTGACCTTGACTCCCCTCATCCTGGCCAGGAGCCTTCATCTTAGATGTCGTCCTGAGTTCTGCAGCCAAGTCAGGCTCCCACAGAGACCAAACGGTCATTTTCCTCCCTCTGCAACATTAATTAAAACCAAAACTTTGTGTTAGCACAGGATCAAATGAGAGCCTGATACCTGGGGGGGCGGGGTGCATGTGTGCTGGGGGAGGTTACAAGCAGCATGGAGCCGATTTCTGAAATACCGCACAAGGACTTCAAGGAGCCGATGTGGCACGTCCCCAGCCCCTCGGTCTGTCAACAGACAAGCGCCTTTGAACTACGTGGGGTGGCACCGGCTGTCCTGTGGAGGACCAGGGGCTGGTACTGGGAAGGACACTCCTGCACCTGGATGCAAGAATGATGCTGAATCACTGAAAGTTAATTACAAAATATCCCCATGCTGTACTCACAGCCTTTGTTGAAAGCGTTGTAGAATAATACCTGCCTGCCTTAGTGCAAGCAGATGTGCTGCAGGAGAATTGGCCATCTAAGTTGCTTTTCTCCACAAAGAAACATAATTGCGGTCCAGATGAGCATTCACACACTGGAAAACCAAGCAGGGATGTGCAGAAGCTTGGTGTCCGTTACCTTGCACAGCACAACATGGGTCCAGGCTGCCACTGTGCCAAAGCCTTCGGAGCCCATTCCTACTGTTTCTGCCCAGCTCCAAAAATATACCTGCTGCCAGGTGGCTTTCAAACAGGACCATACAGCTGGGCTGTCTGGTGCGGTGGGGTCCGGGCGCATGGGCTGATGGTGTCCCTGTCAGATGTGTGCTCCCAATAACCCGGCTGTTCTCCTGCCCGCGGGACTAACCGTGCCCGAGACTGCTCTTCTGCAATTTCTGTTTCAAGGCAGGCAGGGGGAAGAGGGCATGTGGAGCCACATCCTACTCCCAGCCTGGTCCTACAATAGTCAACAAAGAGCAATGTGGCTGAAACACAGCTCTTTTGCTAATGAAAATAGAGGCACACAGGCACAGCCACTGCAGCCCCTTGGAGGAACTGCTCACTTCAGCAGAACAAACTTTTAGTAATCGAGAAAGCCTGGGAAACTTGCTTGTGTATAAGGACAGGGAGCAAGGGTCCAAGCCATGTAACAGTGAGCACAGTTAGCTCTGTCCTGTTACAAAGCCATCCCATCGGGACCACTTGCTTGCACCATGTCCATCTGAGCCCCTGCACGGGCGATTTTTCCCATGCTTTCTGCTTTCAGCGGAGGAGCTCAGCACTCTGCAGCATCCCCCAGCCCAAAGGCAAGCCCTGGGCGTGACCCCAGTGAGGGCAAGCGATTGAGGTTGGTAAGGACAAACTTGGTTACGAAGACCATCGGTGCCTTCAGCACAGCGTATGCTCACGTTTCCAGCAACTGCATCTTTGTATGCAGCGCCCTGGCTGTGGAAAATTAAGTCTATGGGAAGCGTATGAATGATCCTGACACCATCCTCAAGGCTCAGGTCTTAAAAAAAGGGGGGAGTTTACTCCACATAGTGCTGCAGGATGTCATGTACTTCATGATCTGCCTTTTCTAATCTCTCCTTATCTCTCACTCCAATCCTTTCTCATGTCCCTCATCTATTGCAAATTCCCTTTTCAAGCTGGAGCGAAGCACATAAATATTTTCATGCTGCATAAATAGGTTGTTTTGTGCATAATGCCACAGGAGGCTTTTTTTAAAAACAGGACCTTTAGTGCTGTGATAACAGCCTCCTCATTTACACAAATGAAATCTTCCATACAGCTCAGCACTCATCTGCTCGGCAGCCCCCATGCAAAATGGTTGGCGCAGTGCCCGCTCATCACAGGCTGCAGAATTAATACAGAATATTCCATACTTAATAGGAAGCCATTGAGCATCAGGTTTGGAAATACCTTGCAAATGTAACTGATGCTCAGGTTTTCCTTTTAGCGCTTCCCTGGTAGCACAACCGTTGTCTTCCTTCTACGTGAAATCACAGCTACTTTAAATATTAAAGTGCAAAAGGACAACCCTTTGGGTTGGCCCATTTGCCAGCATCTTCGACCATCCTGACTACTCACCTTTTCTCCTCTGTCACTTCTTGCCCCCTGCCCTTCATTTCCTGTTTATTCAGCCCTTGTTCAGGGTCTAAAAAGTGCAGACACCAACAAAACGTACTTCTCATTTACTCTGCATGGAAAAAGAAATTGCATTAAAATCTCTACAGTTTTTAAAAGGGTTAATGGAAGATAGTGGTGGTCACATTGGGTCATGGCAAATCTTTGAATCAAACTGGCTTTTCAGGAGCAATATTTTAACAGCACCACAGTAAAACCTGGAATCAAATATCAGTGATTTTGCTCTACTGTTTCTATTTATATTTGACCAGCACAAAGACTTCAAACCAATAGACTGAATTCCTCTGCAGTATATAGCAGAGAGACACTTAGGGAAAATTATATGAGTTTGTCCATTGTGCATTTTCGTACTTCTCAGGTCAGGTTGCAACCCTTCAGGACAGACTATTTTGGAGCATTTTTATTCGTTCAGGACAGTGACCACACTGTGCTGCCAGGCATGCAAAGCATTGCCAGGCTCTGGTTTGGACCTGACTCTGACCTCCTCAAGCCTTCAGGTAGACTCTGCATCCTACAGGCCCCCTCAGCTCGGCTCTTATTGAAAGACTTGGCACATTTTATTTTCCATCCTGAGTTCAGGGGACACAGAAAGCTTCGGTTGTCACTTCCCTGCAATTCAAGAGCAAGATTACAGGTGCTTTTTTCATACATATCTTGCAGACTCATTTCTTCTCTCTTCCATCTGTCGTTTGACTGTTTTTTTCTTTATTACAGGTTAGCAATCAACAACTAACCCATGGCGGGTTTCTTCCTGTGCGGGGCTCTGAACACGTCATTTCTTGCCAAGGGAGCGTTCCACACGGGTGGCTCCCACTCGTGTTTGTTGCTGCAAGCAGGACGTTCGTGCCAGTCTAACCCTAATGTAGTTACTATCCCATTAGCAGCTTTACATATTCATTGATTTGCAGAAGTGTTTTGTATCACCTTAAGCTCCAGAAGCATTGTGACAATGCATTAAAAGGAACAGAGAAAGGAAAGATCTCAGGAAGTGTCATATTTCTTGTTATACTACCTTACCTGACAAAACGGTAGCTCTCCAAGTTTATCTTGGCTAGTCTGTAACAAAGCCTTGGTTTTTATGAATTGTCATACGGCTAAAAGATCTAATTTTGCTATGATGTAATAGCCCACATACAATAACCGAATCTCAAAAAGCACAACATGGAGTAAACACTTTGTAATATACCTAAACACAGTAGCTACCTGATTTTGCTAACACTTTATTTCAATTTAGGCCAAGGGACAATTTCAAAAGACTCGTTCCCAAGTACACAATTCAGAAAAATATGAATTACTACTCAGAGCAATATTTTGAATCAAAGCTGTTAGTTGTCTTAGCTGAAATTCAACCTTGATGATAACCAAAGGTCCAATAAAATTTTTCATGGAAGAATCCCATATTTGTAGAATGCAATAAAATTGTTCAGCTGCAGCTCCAGGGCCACTGAGAACTGGAGAATGAAGTCTTTCTTGCTGAGGAGTTTCTTATGTCATGGGATGTTTTTCAAACACTTTGTTACCTGAGAAATATCAAACATAACAGATAGTTACATATAATAGTATCTTTGATCTTCGTTAGTAAGACACAATGTAAGGCTGTTTATTGCTAACGAGTTAGGTGCTCATTAGTGTGTTCCAACAGGAAACACTGACAGCAATAGGCAAAAGAAAATGTTCAGTGTTAAATCCACACACAGCACATTTCAGCTCCTATTACAGCCTGTGCGATAAAGAAAGGAGAAAATCCTTGCACGCAACTATTTTAAAATTATGTATCAGAGCAAGAAAGAGGAGCATCTGTTTGATTTATTATCTACTTTTTCAATAAAGTTCACTTCCAAATAATACTAATGCCTGCCTTTCACATTGTGCTTTTCATTCCTCACTCACAAAGCACCCTCCAAAGGAGGTCAGGATCATTTTACAAAAACAAACATGAAGTGAAGCCACCTCTCTGATGTCCCCGAGTAAGACAGCACAGTCCCCAGCTCTGTTGACCACTAGTCATAGGAACAAAGGATTAGAAAGGGCATCTTGTGTCATCAAATCCAGCTTCTTACTCTCCAAATCAATTTTGCTATAATAAACTCATGCAAGAGCCTTTGAGGCGCATGATCTCTTATATAAGCTCCTGCAAATGCTCTTTCAAAATCATCATCTCTTGTACATCCTCATCCATCCTGACCCTGCAGTGGGACTCTACCTAATGCCAAGGTATTACACACCAGTGATTTGGGACCATCACCCTCAAAATGCCCCCAGACTCAGACACTGGAGAATGAATGGGGTATTTCTTCCCATGTCTGCTCCAATTTTATGCATCTCTTTGTGGTCCATCCTAGTAAAAGACCTGTAATAGGTGCCATGACAGACCCGGAAGGTGTTCCTGAAGCAGAGAAACAGAAATACTGAGCGCCTGACAACTGCAGCCGACTGCAGCTGTGAAAACAGAGTGAGAAATCTCTGCACAAATCCATGGCGCAATTGTTATTGCAGTGTTACCTGGAGGCTTGCAGCGGCCCCAGGTGCTAACATGAACGGGGCATTTGGGCTTACCCATGCACATACCTGTCCTTTCGTGTAGAGACCGACATCCTGGCAAGCAACAGAGCCTCAAGTACGCTCAGTCCAATATCCATCACCCCCTTCCTTTTTCAAATAACTACTTACTGGAGGAGTTATTAATGCCTTTCCACCTACACAGCCTAGATACTGAAACTCACACAAAGGCAGCTTTTAAGCTTTGAGGTCACGTTCGAGTTGGTGGTTAGAGTGTCTCTCTGGGCAGTTCTATTATGCAGCAGCTACAGCAATAGGATAACACGATACAAACCTTTGCTAATAATTGAGCGTGAAGTGGGCTTTTTGCTTGGTATCTTCAGTTTTGTACCTTCACTTCAGAGCATGTTTAGAGCTAGCTTCAATACTCGGAGAAAATTATTTCAGCTTATTAAACACAAAGCTGTTACCCAACTATTAGAGGAGGGCACGGCCCCCGAACTTGTTTCCCAGGGCTGTGCGCGAGGCTTGGATCCTTGCTGCTGTTGTGGCTGCAACTCCCCAACCGCCCACTTCTTTGTTTGATTGTCTTTTCTCACTGAAACATATGTTTCCCCTTTCGATGGCATTTCGAGCAACAGTTTCCATTGTATGCCCCTCTTGACTGACAGCTTGATGGCAGCCTGTAAATTACTTGGCACGTGTTTTGTGAATCTGCTTGAAGGAGGGTCTGGCTGCTTAGTAAGTGCATCCTTTTGCAGCTTTGGGGGCAAGAGATTAGCACCACTTTAGCATAGTCTTGGGTATAAAAACACTTGACCACAGTTGGTATCATCCTGATTTGAAGCTCAGCATTGTCCTGTACTTTGACTCTTTTATCCCAGGTCCTGGGACACAATATCCATCAGTTATGCTTAGCTTTTCCCATTTTCCTCTCATACAATGTGACACACATAAAGCTTAATGATGAATCAAGAATGGATTAGACTGAAAAAAACTGGTATTTGACAGACAGCCCAGGTAAGCATTTAGGCTGCTGGATGTGCAAGTTAAGAGAACATCTGGCCCTCTGTCAGCTTTCTTTGCTAACAGTAACGCATTTGCTGCTTTGCCTTCATGTGGTACAATCTTGTCTGCGTCTCTGGCCATGATGTTCCTACTACAGCTATAATTACAGGATCCAAGCAGTGCTGTATGGAATTCATGCAACTCTTTACAGCCGAATTAAATGGCCACCTATAGGGAAATGGAAGTCCAGAGAACGAGGTGTGTAACTTTTAGCACAGTACTACTTACAGCCTCAAAATAGAACCCTGGAATAGGCGTGAGGGGGACATTATGCTTATGCTGGCCTCCTACAAGAGGAAGATATTTCACTTATAACCATAGCTAACTCTGTTGCAGCTTTGTTTTCGTAAGAATAATGATATGCTTCAACCAGAAAAACAATCAACTTCGATGCTGAGGCTGCTGTGCATTGGCACACCACATTTATTTGGGGAAGCCTTTTGCCCTGAGCCTTCTAGGGTGGGTATTACTGCTGTACACAGTCACTGCACTTCTTCTGGCTGTTTACAACTTCTCTTGAAGAGATAATTTAACTCCTGTGCATAAACCTTCTCCCTGCTGCAGAGGTGGTGGCTCTGGATGTTTTACACTTCAAAAATACCAGAAAGGGCCAGATTATGTTTGTCTGTTGGATTTCTGTCAATATTAACTTTCCTTGCATTCCATTGAAATGACAAAAAGATTACTTTACATGTACTTACTGCGGAAAAAAAGAGAATTTTGGGTGAAAAAGCATAGACCCTATGATCTGATCCATCTTCTCTTTGCTATTTCCAACTACTTAAAGCATAATGTCACACTGAAATGCACACTTGGAGTGCTGCATTCTCTTCTCCTGACAGATTGTTATGATGTTTTCCAAGGTGACCTTCATAAAACATGTTTCTTTTGAAGCATATATTTCACTCTCAGGTCATAATAGTTTTACACAGACAAGCAAACTGTCAGCTCCTGCTTTCTAATTAATGGTTCTTGGAGGCTTCTGAGTGGGGGATATAATTAATAGCACTTAAGTTTGGAGTGCAGGGAAATCTATAGCTGATTACTAGGATGTGTATTTACTTAGGGATTATATGCAAACAGCTCCTAAGTGCAGCCATGAACAGCTCTCGACAACGCTCTCTGGACCAGGCACCACCTTGAGTCTTACTCCAGTGTAAGCACTCAAAAACTTGCCCTGCTTATAAAGCAAGGCTCCCACAACGGAGGTGCCCCCACCTGCTACACCCCTCTGCCCTGCTCCTATTCCCCATACCAGAGTCCACAGCACATTCTATTTTCTATGACTGCATGGTGATTCTGCTTGCCAACAGGCTGCCTACAATGGGAGAGTGCCTATTGCAGAAAATATCTCTGGCCGTGTCTACGTCGCTGTGGCACCCACCCAGGAGACAACCTGCTCTGTGGCCCACGCTGCAGGTACAGCGTCTTCTGGGGCAGGCTGACTGTGTCCTCATTGCACGGCACGTGTCCCAGATCCACTCTGTGGATCCACTCTGAGGCATAGTCACTATTTAGTGTTTTTATTCAGTTTAAAGGACCAGAAATAATAGGAGGGCTTTTCTTACAGTAAAGCAACCAAAGGAGGGTGTTGCGAGCCACCTTGTCATACTTGCCTAAATTTAAGGAAAGTGACCGGATTGCTCTGGAGCTCGCTGTCATGCATGCCGCATGGATTGTCAGAGATGCTGGAGCAAAACCAGATGCAAGCCAAATTGCCAGCTTAAATTCCCTGTGGTCAGCTGCTGCTAGCAGTGGTAATTTCCCTGCTGAAGTCAATAGAACAGCATCTTTTCACACATGCTGAGATCCTGGTGCAGAAGAGGCAGCTGTGAGGCAGGATGAGTGCTCTCAAAGAATGAGATAGTCTCTCTTTCACAGTGGGGCGAAAAAAATGAATAAAATTCATATTCTCTGACAAAGTTGAAAAGACTATATTCTCCAGAAACATTGCCAGACTGGGTATGAAGGGGAGAACTGACATCAGAAATCCTGCACCACTGTGCAGCCCGCATTATTTGGAGAGATTTTTAGAAGAATTTTGCGTGTTGAATGACACAAAATATTCAGATGGTTAAGCAATTAAAAGCTATTGAACATTTGTAACTCAAAAAGCACTAGGCAACAGAATATCACTGTCAACCCCTTTATGCAAAGGGACATTTTGACATCGTACTTAAGACTGACTACTTTTCTAATGGCATAAAAGTATTACTTCAGTTAAGCATAAAATAGGAAAACTTCTACTGAAACTTGTGCAGTCTGGTTCTTTCTTCAGAAACAACACCACAGAGTGAAACCGCCTTTGAAGAGAAACATTTTTCATATACTATCTGAAGGTTAGTAACTCTTTTAATCTTCAGCCTTTTCGCTGGCATGTGTAATTTAAAATGCACAAAACAGACTATCAAAACACTTACCCAGCTGTAGATAGTTAGAAAATTTAAAAGGTGCATCTGAAAATAGGAAATTGGAAATTAGGATGCTGCATCAAATCTTGCTGTTTGAGTAAAGACTCTTTCCCGTGGATCCACCTCCAAGAGCGACCAGTTATCAAACGCAGCTGACCATATGACAGCCAACACTGAACGAGGAACGGCTCCTAAAGAGGTCAAACCTTGGTGCTACTAAGCAAGAGAGTGACTAACTGGGGCAATTATCTATTAAATATCCTTATCTATTAAAAGTTCTGCTGAATTTTGGCTCTGCAGACACAGCACCGTGAGCAGCCCTGCAGAGCCCGCACATGCTGGGTGTTCAAGAAGTGACAAGTCCTTCTAATGAGGTGGGATGCAGTGGAGTGGGGCCATGCAGTGACAGACCAGAAACACGTGCAAAACACAAACTGACTCACTGATTTCAGTTTCATCCGCTCTAGGCAATTGTACACACAAATAAATTATTTTAAGACAAGTATTTTCTTAAGGGTGTAAACTTAGCAAGGCTAAATGGGGTTAATTTCTTTAAGCAAGTGGCTGGATATTTCTGATCATCTGGGGACTGGTGCAGAAGCACTCAGCTGTGGCTACCCAACCAGCCAAGAGGGATCAGCACCAGCAAACATAGTAGGGAGAGAATAAAGAGCTTCTTGCCTTGTTCAAGTATTTCTTAGGAAAAAGTCACCTGCAAGTCTTTCCTGATCAGATAGTCTATAAATACAGGTAAAAGGTGCTACTGTACCTAGTCAAGTCATATAGGAGTTGTGACAGTTGGTGAAGGACTTGTGATAAATGTAAGGGTAGCTGGGAAAGCTCTGAAACACAGCTCAGTCTGTCCAGGCTAATCTAGCTGAGCTGGGCTTCTTTGAACAAAACACTTAAGTAGAAAAATAATGCATGAGGCCTTAAAAATTGCCATTTATTGGCTCCAGAACACCCACATTCAGCTCTTTCTGACTTTCCCTGTGCCGCATGAAAAAACCCAAGTCAAATAGCACCTGGGCAAACTTATAAATGGCAAAATAAATCCTTTGTAGGTGAAAAACAAAAATAGCTTCAAAGAAGGATGCATATAACCTTGTTAATTTGCCAAAAGTTTTCAATCTTCATCATTTTAGAAGCAAGGTTAAGAGAGTAGATAAAGGTTGAGAAATTCAGAATGTGCTCAGATATACCTTTATCTCAGGTTCAGAGCCTTAAACCTCAGAAGCAAAACAATGTCAGGGAGAAGAGATTGACAGTGATGCCTTGTGTTGGGAATCAAGGGTTGGAAGGACTGCCTAGGCAAAATACTCTCACGATAATGATGCCAATAAGATTTCATTTACCAGTCTGTTCTAGGAAAGGTAATGACCTTAATATTTGCTTGCAGGAATGAATTTATACCATCTATCCAGCTTTGTGTTTCATATCACAAGAGCCTAAGAACATTTTATTGATATGTGGGGATTTAATTCCAACCCCTTTGAGAATCTCTGCAGAAAAGCATTTCAAATTCATTTCTAACCAGACCAAAAAAACCCCCTGAAAACCTACCAAATATATAATGGGGAACATCATCACATTGGAATAGGGATGTGCCATTTTATCCTAAGTACTGTCCCTTTGCTGCTGTGCCATAGATGAAGTACTACATAATGCCTCTGTTAGTAAAGAGTGCTTACGTATGCATTACCTAAGGATATGCTCTTTCTGGCGGAGTAATTCATTTTTGAGAAGCATATTTCTGAGAAGGTGAAAAGCGAGTGTCTAAATACAAATCCAGCAGCCACTGTGGAAACTTGACTGTGTAGTCCAAACCCTGCTGCTCTAAACCCTGGAGGTCCCTAGGTCCCAGATGCCGAGGACAAGTTTCTTCACAGATGGGAATTACGTGTTACACAGCTTTCTCTGTGCCAGGCCACAGAAGTGTTGGCACAGCTAATTTGACTGGAGAAGACAAGAGCATGGTCATCATGCAAGAAAAAATGGAAAGAGTCCGATGAACCAGCCCAAACGGAGATGGCAGAATGGCACCGGAATGAAAGCTGCCACGTAAGCGTGCCACGCGCACACTGCGTAGTTTAGCTCAAGATTTCTCAAGCTGGGCTGCAAGCAGTGAGTCACAGGCAGAGAGGAGGAATATTTATGAGATTTTGGTTCTTCAGAGGAAAAAATATGAAACAGTCAGAAATGACAGAGAAATGAGAGTGCTGGATGATGGCAAACAACATTTGGGGAACAGGGGAGAGGGAGCTTTTGGCATCATTGCTACAGTGTACATCCCAGAGTAACTCATATTGATCTCCGGGGGCCAGTTCATTTCTACTGGAAGAATCTGGCTTCTGGGACTCCAGGTACAAAATGAAAAACTCTCAATTTCTAGAGCACCAATGTTAGTATTTGCCAAGTGTTTTCTCTTTTCTATTCCTCCCTGCAGATCTTTTTTTTCTTTTAGGGCCAGAGGAAGATTTAGCAGAACAGGCAGTTTTCCAGCAGGCTTAATTTTGAAAGTTGAACTGATCAGCTGATTTAAGATTTGCCAGATGAAGTTTGCATTTGCTTATCCACTCTGTAGTCTGAATTCTGCTGGGATTTTGTATGTATAGGTACATACGCATATCTGGGTATACACAGACACAGCAGTTTTTAATTCATCATAGAGGTACCAAGGCTATTTTCTGTTCTAAAAACACAGGGAGGATATGGTAGATTAGACATTCCTCTTAAGTAACTGCTGATGATTCTGATTTCCAGATATGTTATTTTTTACTGTCTGGAAAGTAAATGCTCTAGGATGGTGCTCCTTTGTTCAAGAAGGAGCATGTTATTTCAGCCACTGTTGGAGTGCTGTGTCCTTTTGGAAACAACACAAACCTAAGAGCTTTCGTTTCTTTTGTTCCATTCTACATATTCTCCCTCTGTCCTTAAGAAGACTATGGAGGACTGAAGAGAGTTTTGGGTGTTGCAGGAGTAAGTTAATGTGTAAATCATTACCTTTAATTTTCCAAAAAATACTTCTTCAGAATTGCTGCTTCAGCTGCCATTTCTTCTTCTGTCCTCCACTTGTCAGAAGAATCCTCTTTGTCATGTCGTTGCAACTTTTTTAAGGGACAAAGAAGAAAAAAAACCAACAGTTTGTTGACGTTTTTTTTCCAGTTTCAAATTCAGGGCATGCCTGTATGCAACTAATTTAACACTATTCCATGTGTCCGCGGGATGGAGGGACCTGGTGGTGAAGAGATGAAGGGTGAAGGTTACTGGTTTAGAGTAGCAACACTAGTTAACTGGTTCTGATGGATTTATGATGATAACACAAGGTGCCAGGGTGATTGAAAGGCAGTGACAGAGTTCACCTTTGTGAGCTGATGGCCAGATACCTTGCGAGTCTTTGACGCAAAGCTGGTAGGTAATAGGACAACAAACACACTCAGGTATTTTGAAGTGCCCATTACATCCGTGGAGCGAGCTAGGCAGAAGCTGCCTGGACACCTTGTCGGTAATTCACGTAAAATTTTCTCTCTGGCTTTTCCTCTGCCCATGGGGCCACCTTTCCCATCAAAGACCTATTGTGATAACAAGGCCCTGTTGCAGCTGTTTCCCATTGGCAGTTTATACCAGTAGTTTTCAGAGGAGATACATTCCCTCCCTGCATGCAAGTTATTAGTCCTTCCTTGCCCTTGTTGAAAGTGAGACACATCCCTAGTCTAGAAACAAAACTTGTTCTTTTAAGCACAACTATATTTCATTGGTGATTTAGTGTGGAAAAATATCAAAAGTATGTAAAACAGTTAATTTTTTCATCTAATTTGCATAATATGCCCACAAAAATAAGTTCTGTCCCATACGCAGTAAGTATTAAGTGTTATTATCGCAGACGTGACAATTTCAAACACATCCTTTGCCTCTCCAGAAGAAGGGAGAAGCTGATGGTTTTGCTGCTCTCCAGAAGAAGGGAGTTCTATTTTATGGTAAAGATAATGTGCCAGCACTTGAGTGACTATTTGTACACATGTCCACTCAAAGAATGCCTGCCACTCATCAAGGGAAGACTACATTTACAACAGACAGCAGAAACAGTTACATTAACAGCTTAAATATTGAGATTTCCAGTGTTTCTAGGTACAGAGCACAGCACAGACTGTATTAATAGCATCGGTGCTTCTGAAGAAAATTATATCATCAACTTTTTGTTAATGTCACAAAGTCGAAAACTAATGAATTTACACCTTTTATTCCTGGACAAATTTTAGCATAGAGAAGCAGTGAAAAACAAAGATGAAGCAATACTGAACCTGCCAAGCAAACTGCGTTACTGTCTACGGCATGTTTAGCAATAAACTAGGATCGTTAGCATACATCCAACTCACAAATACTTTTATTTGTGCTGTGTTTCTCCTACTCTGAATTTTGCTGCCAGCTACAGTCCTATGTAGTTTTACATTCTGCAGCACAGATTTCTTCCTGCTCAGCAGATGAAGCTGCATTAGAAAGCTATTTCCTTTCATGCCAATACAATACAGTAGCTGTAGGCAAATTAAAGTGTATTACTGTTCGACTAGTAGAGGACTAATCTTCATTGCTACATTAGCTCTAGGTGTGTTATAAATCCATCTTGTAATGCTACAGTGTTATGGAGAAAGGTTTAAAAGCCAGGAAGAGGTACAGTGTATACACTGTCACACACATCCTTCATGTCCATGTGCCTGCTCTCACCTACGGTACACGCCTATACGGTGTATAGGTACCACAGCTGAGCTGGCAATGAAGGGGAGTTATAGGAAACAGCATAGATCATCCTGCGCTTTCCATGGACTGCGAGTGCTTACGCTTCAGAAAAGGATGCACCAGGACGAGCCAAGTGGTAGTAAATCAATTGTCTGTCTGAGGTGTGAGCTGTTTTTCTAAAAAAGCAATGTCTTGTTCATTCGACCCAGCATCACCAGGAGATACAGCAGGCAACAGCTAGAAGGCAAGGGAGGGCAGCCCCTGTTCCTCAAGGTCTCCTTGTTTAACCTGCAAGAAGTGCTTTCAGTGACGTGATTTGGCTGCTGTTCTCCCTTGCTATCCTGTTTCTGCGCAACCCAGGTGAGAGCTGACTCCAGGAGGAGAGTAGTAAAGTGTGGATTTGACTTGTAGTTTTTATTTTCATTTTCCCTGTTCAAAGAAACTGAAGTGAACAGTAATAAGGAGGCATATCCTGAAATGGCTGTTGTTGTTGTCTAAATTAAAACTGTGTGAAGTCGCAGACCATGGTGACTTCTCAAAGCTGGCAAAGGAGAGGGTTTCTTTTGCTACATAACTGCTAACCTTTAAAAACAATCAATCTTTGACTTAAGGTTAAAACAGATATATGGAGAGAAGCAATGAATTCTGAAACTTGCCTGGAAACCCAGCCTACTTCAGCAGCCCTGGCTCCTGGTACATAGCCCGCAGTACCAGACAGCAAGCCCCAGCCTGGCACGAAACCGCTCAACGCAGCCTTACCGTGCTCTGCCGTGGCAGGCGTTCACGTGCCTCTCATACTGAAAAGACATATCCCCATTTTGCGGACACACAGCGTATGACGAAGAACAGAATGTAGTGTTAAATCACTGCCATGGCCAATGCATTCATTGTTCAACTGACTTATAGATGAATATTATTTCAGTATAAAATTGCTATGTCTACCCAAACAGGATCCCAGGACTATTCTGTGTTCAAACCTGTTGCTGTGTCAGTAATTTCTGAAGTGCAATAAGCAATTACCACCCTAATGCCACTTAGTTTCTGATATTATCTAACCACCACTGTGGAAATTTGGAAGCCTGCCTCTGGTGGCTCCCTACCCTTCTCTGCTACTGCCACCCTTCAGCTCCACTACAAACCAAACCATATAGCTAGCCACTCTGAAGCACAATATTTAAAATGTGGATAACCTTGCTGGAGGATGTTCTGGATGCTAAACATAATGCAGGTCCAAGATCAACAGTACCAACAAATGGAAGATAAATAAGTTAAGGGCTGCTGATACTACCTTTCATTCAGAGATTCTGCATGCCACAAATTAATGGAGGCTGGAGAGCACAATGGAGGCACATCTGTGCACCTGCCTGGTTCTTCAAATCTCCTCTTAGCATCTGCTAGTGGTCTCCAGTGGTGACAAGATATTGGGATCGTGGATGGGTTTGGTTTCAGCTAGTTATTTCATGTGTTCTTATGTAAGGTACGTTTCAACCAGGTTCAGATCTCCATGTGAGGGGCCTCGGTAAGCAAGAGCTACTTTATTCAAACTTTTTGCTTGTTTGTTTAAAGAGGCTAAGACAGTCTCCACAGTATTTTGATTGAGTTGGAAAGCTACTTCCAGGGAAGAAGAACATACATATTTCAGTATTAAATTGTATTGATTTAGAATTCAGGTGGGAAACAAATGTAACAGTTGATACTTGTTTCTAAGGGACTTCGGTGCCTTGGAGTGTGTTCATATTCACATACACATGCAAGTCCCAACTGTGCATCTTTACAAACATCTGACATGCTATTGAAAGTTTGGATTATACAGGGGAAGCAATGCTCTCCTGCACGTGGAGAACACTCCAAGGTTCTGCTCAAAGCAAAGGGAAAAAATACCTCTATTTGCCAGCTATCCATCTGTAAAAACTAGTGATTTCCCCTTGTTTTTTCCCCAGTCAGAAAAAGCTGGAGAACTTGAGCTGACATCCTTACTCGGATAGAGATACTCAAACACAGACTAGCTTGGAGTCTGTGATACTTTCTGTACAACAATTCTACTTCTGCAAGCTCAGGGGGTGGGGGGTGCGTGAATCTTATCCAGAGCCCCACATCATCTGCCTGACGTGATTTTCTGTGAGAGATGTTTTGCTCAGATTTCCCTGGTGGAGATTGACTGATCCACATCCTCTCAAGAACACTTTTGCTACCTTCTCCACGGTTCCTGGGACAGGGCTTCCATATTACCCAAAGGCCCCTAAACAACAACCATTGTCCTTCTTGCAAAGAACGCTTCTAGAAGAAACCACTCGCCTTCAGAATCCCTTCCCAAGCAAATGTCTGCATTACCAGTTGTGATAAGCAGCTGCTATTTCAAGTGAGATGGAAATAGCACATGGTGAGGTTACAAGAGTCACTTCTGTGCAAAACACTGAAGTAAAGGGGACAGATTTTGCTCAGGGTCTTTCAGAGACATCCCTGGGGTGATGGGGCCACCACCAGGGGCTTTTGCAGAGCTCTGCAGGCACACTGGGCCCTCCTGACAAGTACTCTTTGGTGGGTCACGGAAGACTTCTTGTCTTCCCTGAAGCCCAGGTCCCCTGCAGATGTGGAGCAGGAGAAGAGTAAGGAAGCACAGCCTGTTCTCAGCAACGTTATGGTAATGTTAGCCAAAATTGGTCAAATACATACTAAAATACACAACCCCTACACTAAGTGAAAGAAAGAAGAATTGGGAAGCTATAATGACTAAAAAAATACAAACAAAAAAAAAAAGACAAGACATGAGCTTTGAGTGAGCCTGGCAGGAACAGAGACAATGAATACCAAACAAGAGATGGATCTCCACGGTGTTTTATACTGATACGAGCTTCATCTTCTAACTCTAACCAAATCCTCCCGTTCCAGGCTGCACCCCTGGAAGGAAGCAGCACCTCTTGGTATCTGGACTGCAATCCCTCCCTACCCAGGACATGGCATAGGTGCTGGGAGCGGGGTCTGCCTACACGCAGCCGCGGATCGCTGCAGGGCAGAGCGCACAGCAAGGCACAGACAGGGCAGGTGGCAGTCTATAAAAGCTTTTCCGTAGAGCTCCCAGCTAGTTACCATTTTAAAACTGCTGGTACTTTGCCTGTTTTCATAAGAGAAAGGTGATGCAAAAGCACCACACCAGACAGACAAGATTTTCTACTGCAAAACTCAGAAAGCCCCAAATTCTCCGAAGCCAAACCCATTGCTGTATTACAGGAGTATCTCAGAAGTGTAAGCATTAACAAAAAGGTAAGCAACCAGATTAGCGTAGCTCAGATACCTCCGAAAGGAGAGGATAGGATGGGAGAGCATGAACATTTCTTTTAGACAATCTCTATTATGCTAACTTTTCCTTTTAATATTCTGAACAAGCACAGAGACACACATTAGTCAATTCTCTAATCGCAGTTGCCCAGCAAATTACACACTGTATCTGCTCAACATTCTTCAAGCGCTAAGACTCTTGTTTATAACTTAGTACATCTTCTTGCCTTGCAGTACAAATAAATGCACTATTTCTAAGATATGCCCTTCTTCAAGCAGATCATTACTGATGTCTGACTTCTTGGGCTTCCTGATAAATTATCCTCTTCTTTCACCTCAAGCAGAAAATGCTCTTCCACCAATAATCTATGACTGTCAGTCTTGATTACTTGTAAACAGTGAAGCTCTTTGAATATTTCTGCTTGTGAAAAGCATTCATTTTCTCACTCATGTCTCCCAGTGTGAGATGCTGACAGACCTGAGAGCTGTGCTTTATGTTATTTTATTAAAGTTGTTAGTGTTGCAGAATGGTCTATGCTTTTATCACTGCAATTCTTAAGGGAAACACAATATTGTTTTATAACACATTCGCGTTGGGGAACCTCTCCTTCTTGCCCTTTGCGGAGGAGCCCAGAATTCTCAATGCAGCAGACTATAGGGGACCTGGGTCTAGGACTGGCTGTTGCTTAAAGGAACATCTATATTATGGTTTGTTCTGCTTATGCCACAACACCAGCAGAAAAGCACCTGTGTTAACATAGACCACTAGCCAAAAGTATTGGGGAAAAAAGCTTTTTACAGTAGTTAGCACTATTCCCACTCTCCATGAATATTTACTGTTGGTAGTTAAGAGTTTATAACCTCCAAAGCATTCAACTAAAAGAAAAATCATAGTGATGGTGACTAATTATACCAAACTGCTGCAACACAACAAAACTCAACTGCCTTGGCAATTATAAGATACGATATTATCAAAACCAGCAGCTCACAAAAAAAAACCAAAACAAAACAAATTTCTGCCAGCAGTTTGCATCAGACAGTAGGCATTACCCAGCTGGTGGTGTTCATTATTACCAATACACCTTGGGATACCCAGGCATCTTTTCCATACTTAATTCCCACATTTGGGTGAAAGCTGCAGAGTGGTATTTCAGCATCAGATTAACATATGAACCTTGAGGAGCCTGAAAGTCTCATCTCCTCTCTCCAGTGGCAATCCCTTTCCAGAGACTGGAGACAAAAACAATCCCAGGGCTGCTACATGTACCTCTTCCTCCAATTCCCTTATGGACCCAGAGCCACGTGATAAACACACACCCACAGCACATCCCTGCCCTGTTCTTGCACTGTGGCAAGCAGATGTGGAGGGGCTTCATCCTGAGCATCCCACTGTGTGGGAGAAAAACTCGAGGACTGAGCTGGCTATGGCTCCTCATTCCTTTGGTGACACTAAGGACCTCCTGGTCCTGGTGGTGACTTCCAGCCACCTGTACCTCCTCTTGTACTGCCTTTACATCAACTTAATTCCTGAATTGCCTCCTTTGCCCTCTTCTCCCTGGTCTTGTCCTCCTCGCTGTTTCCCCCCCAGTGCTTTCTTTCCTTTCACTTCTATTTATTTTATATCCTCATAGTAAAACTTCATTTCCACCCCTCCCTATAATGTAATTAAATGTGACGTTTATTGCTATTATCTGTACCCCCTGCTATGCTCTACCCTTTCCTCACCCTCTGCTGTCTTGCTGAAGGCAGTGTGAGTTTTTTGGTGGGCAGTCTCCTCTGCCAGTCCGTCTCCTGTCTCCATCTCATTTGCCTTGTTGTGGTTTGAGTCTCGACTTGACTAGCAACGTAAAGTGAAGGAATAATGGATGCAACAGCAGTTTCACAAAGCAGCTTCTCAGGGATGCTGCAATCACACAGCCCTAAATCCTGTTTTATCTGCCTGAGGGTACTCACTGAAGGAGCTCCCACAGCCCTGGGCATGCCCCAGCTGGGTATCCCCCCTGCAACTGCTCCTGGCAGGGCCCCAGGAAAGGTAAAAACGCAGGCAGAGAAGTAGTACGGCATGGTCCTCCTTGACCACCTAAGAGACCACCTACAAGATATTGTGTTAACACAGTGCAAGAGGCCCGGCTGCCCCCCATCAGCTGCCACGGGATCAGGACCTGTTTCGGAGCTGCCTTTACCAGGCTCCCACTCCACAGCCTGAGCAGCCCAGGCAGTTCAGCACTTTCCGCATCTCTGGGCCCATCTCCATTTTTAATTACAGCTACAAGACTGCTGTAATTTAATTGCTCTAATTTACAGTGAACACTGCAGAAAAAACCCATATCCTATAATTTTCTTATCTGCTGACTTTGCTTAAGATTCTATATCATACTAATATCTGCATTTGCACGACTCAGAAATCCCTGATTTTGGGGTGTTTTTTACTTGCTGCATTAAATCCGAGTTATTTAAGGAGATGGAGAAGCCGCCAAAGTTGCCTGCATTCTATACGCGACAATTTTTTAACGATCTACTGGAAAATCCTTCTCCAATTATTTTACCACTTCCACATGAAATACACTGCTACCTCACAGCTGCTGATATTATTGCTGCAAAGCATATATTCCATTGGAAATCTCAGTTTATCAAAGCTGTGTTTCAGAGTGGTGGTTTTTTTCCTCCTATTGACTCTTTGTCATAGTGACTGCAAATATTTTTTCAGTGTTATTGTTGTGCTTTGGGGAAAGACTTGAACCTCACACTTCACATGGACAGAGGAATAACTGCATCCTTTTTAGCAAAGCACTTAGATGAAGAGAATTTTGTGGAAACACACATAAAGGTTAAGTAAAACCCTTAAGCATATGTGTTTAAGTGCTTTGCTAAAATAAACTCTGCAAACGCTAGTTTCTAACCATTCTGCATATAAAAATGATAAGAAAAAGAATAAATATAAAAGGCATCCTAAGAAATTTGCTTTTGAAAGTATAAGAGACAAGTAAGCCCACAAGCAGAACGATGGTTGTATAGAAAACACATTTGCCATTCGGTAAAATATGTAGATTGTCCTCTGAAGAGCTCAAATCTTGACAGACTTCCAGTTCGGCTCCAACTGAGATAAAATTCTTGGAAAGTGAGCACATTACAAAGGAGATACTTGAAGGAATATCCACTGGGGTAGGAAGTCCTGCCAAAGACTTGGAGAAGTGCTATTTACATTCTGATATGAATCCAGGCAAGAATCTATAAATGTGTTTGGATAAATTGTCACCGTGCCCATTATCCTCCTAGTTAGCAGATAAAGTTATAAACACCTCTGCAGTCTTCCTCACCTGGGAAGAAAAGGTAGATGATTGTGGGAGCTTCCTAATGGCATTTGCTAGAGAGGGCTGCCTACACAAAAGAAATGTGTTGCATAGAGACCTGGGTAAGAAATGGCAACGTCATCAGTGTGATAAAGTCGGAGGAAATGTTATCCTGTGTGCACAGCCTGGCATGCAACGTTACTCATTTGGAAAAAGGCTATTTTTAATAAAGGAAAAGCACTTTAATCAAGGATAGAGTCAGTGATTCAAAAATTTCATGCAGGTGCATGTATTACTTGACTGAAAGCCTTTCCCCAAGAGGTCAGAGCTGCAGAGCGATGTGCATGTCCCACTCCAAGAGCAGAGATAACCTCGAGGCGCCTGTGTCAGGTGATTTATTCTGGCTCCCAACACAGGGAGTTTCAAAGTCAGAACTGCCCCTGCTAATCTTCTTAACTTTAGACAAATATTTGCCGTTCCCTGAGCACACTCAATAAAATTCATGACATGCCAAGGAAGACACATGTGTGTTAGGGAGGTTCATTTGGCTTATTTGTTTTCTTTGTATTTTTCTGCCAGCACAAAGAAAATCAGCTGCAGGTCCCATGGCATCGGCACAGAGCCAGTTCAGTGCGCAGGGGGACGAGAGCACGTCCTCGTCTCCTGGGATGAGAGCACGTCTCCATCTGCCACGTCTCTGGGAGCTGCAGGAAGGGCCCACAATGGCCAGAGCAGAGAGCAGATTTCTTCTTCTCTGGGAAATTAGCTTATTCGTATTAAAAAAATCCCCCCCCACACTTTCTGAAATCAAGAAGAAAACATTCAGTCAATGTGTCCTGGAGTAACTCATACTCTGAGTCACTCTCTCCACTGACTGTAGGAGGATTTTAAGGAGACTTCAGATGTCTAGAATGACACATAGCACATGCTTGAGGCAAACCACTGGGGTTTCAAAGCCTGCTTTTGTGTGTGCTTCTCAGGGGACCCCTCATCCGCCAACGGACCTTCCCAGGATGGTCCTCTCTGCTTTCCCCACAGCGCTCATGATCGCAGCACTCCTGGATGAAGCTACATCCCCAGGACGGCCTTTTCCCCCAGGCATCCCTTAAATACTTCTTCAGCTTTCAGCCTTGCACACACACAAGGCTACCTCACCTCCGAGATTGCCTCCCCGGGATTTAAGCAGCCAATACCCTCTAGTAAGTAGGTACTAAAATAGGTTGAGGAATAAATTGCTCTCATTTAACATTCACTCTGAAAAATATGGCTGCATTTATTATGCAGCATATTGTTTTATATACTGTTTTGTTATAATAAGTCATGTTTAAAATGTCATGACATTTAAATCAACAGCAGTAAGAGGGAAATGCTGAAAAAGAGCAAGATGATCAAAAAGGAGTTGAAAAATCCTGGTGAAACATTATAGGCCAAACACCCTTGTTATAGTAAAAATAAAGCCACAAGGGAGCTTAAAACTCACCTATGAGAAGCCCGCTCTGCCCCTCCTGTGCGGTGTTCTCCATGTTAGGTCTCTGTGTCACTGTGCTTGTCCCAGGTCCAGTGGCCAAGGAGTGGTGCCACCACCAGCTGGGCGGTTGGGGCTGGCTGCGGCCAAGGGACTTGGGCACCTGCAGCAAAGCCCTCCTCGTGCTCTGAATCCCCTTGCAGGTTTAGCCTTTCTCTGTGCTGCCCTTTGCCACTGAGCCACCGCAATACTCCGGAAAACTCTGCTAAATACGTCCTTGGAACTTGTTAATGCCATTTGTCTCAGTGAGGGGCTTTATATCAATGCCTGTGCTAAGTTATATGAATGAACTTTACATATAATATAAAAGCCTACTTTAATGTGGCTTCATAGCCTTTGAGGAGACACAGAGACTACCCACCACTGATGATCTACATGCATAACGACAGATTTCCACCAGAAAGACTTTTAATGTTAAAAAGAAAATAGCTCAGATCAGAGGAGCTGCTCCGTTCCTGCAGATTCAGTGCTCATCTTTTGTATCAGGTCTGGACCCATATGTCAGCGTCCCTCACTGCTGCCTCCATGCTCCCGCACTCCCCACCAGGGGAAAAAACAACAACTGCAACAACAAAACAGATGGCGATGCAATGAAACATTAAACCCAATCCCAATACCTGAGCCGTACCATGAATATTTCACTGAGGCATGGGGTAGAAAAGACAACAAAATGACCTTTTCTAGCATCTTAAGGGATATCTAACCTTGTAATTGCTATAGACACACTGAAGACACACAAGAGGGAGACCAAGACTACTTAAAAGAAGCTGTGTATATTTTTAAAAATTAGTATCTCAATGTTCCCATTAAAACCTGCCAATAT
This sequence comes from Ciconia boyciana, assembly GCF_034638445.1. Lineage (NCBI taxonomy): Eukaryota > Metazoa > Chordata > Aves > Ciconiiformes > Ciconiidae > Ciconia > Ciconia boyciana. The sequence continues at coordinate 18,475,838 of NC_132944.1, read as the reverse complement.
GAATGACATTTACTCTTGCTCTGAGAAATGAAAGAAAGTCTAAAAGACAGACTGCATTAAGAATCTATTGATATTCCACTGACCTAGTGGCATAAGAACCAGACACGCTTTGTCAAGGGCAAATGCCCCAGAGTCTGCAAATTCATCTCTTAAAGTAGCAGTAAAGGGAAAAAAAAAAGTCTTCAATGTCTAGAATATTTATAAAACCCAGCAGAGGCTTGCACTTCTTGGTGCTATAATGGCAGTGGATAGCACTAGACCCAGGTATGGGAGCAGAATTGGAGATTTCAGGTGGTCAGTCACCTCTTCCAGTTTTTCCAGTCAGTTAACATTGCCATAAAACTTACACAGGAAGTTCCCTTAAGGGACATCACATGGGGTTTTGCCCAATTTATTTTTTTCCTATCGTACAAGCTTCACAAAGATGTGTTATCCATAGCAGAATATGGTCCAAGACTCTGTTTGGGATGGATGGATGCAGGAGGTGCAAGCTGTGCAAGAGGTCCCTGCTGCATTGCCTTCCCAGCCTTAGTGGAAAGACCCAGACAAGGGAAGAGGAGGAAAAGTGAGAAACAGTTTGGTATTGTTCATGCAGGCTCCTTCATCCCTCAGGTGAACCTCTTAACTCATACACTAAATCAAATGAGAACGAAAGTCACAGACAGGGCACCCAATACAGGAGCCCTTATTTACTTGGTGAAACTCAGACTGGGATAACAGTGGCTTTGTCAGGGGGCGGAGGGGCACAGGCTGCCCTCACTTTGAGGCGAAGGAATCTATTTGCTCCTCTTCCAAGCTGCGGTGTTGGCCTTCTGTTCAAATTCTTTTTCTGGGGAATAAGACCACAGTTGTACCCACATAATGCCCACACTGAAGAACAGGGATGGCATAATAGCCTGGGAATATAATATCCTGCAATTAATTTCAGCGAAGGGATTGTGAATTTGGAAAGAATTAATTTTAGCTGGATACATGTTGCAGTTAATTAAGGCTGATAGCTTCTACTAGTAGGAAAGTGTTTTTGATGAAAATATATTGAAAATCTTATTAAACTGCCAAGGAAAAAAGCCCGTTGCCATTGCCCATGCTACGACCTCCTAGACATCCCCACGTTTCTATATAGGAATCATGAATTGATAGCATTTGCATAACAATTATTATTTAATATGTAGACTTCAGTATAATTGCTTTTGTACAGAATTAATATTCAAACTTTTGAGCACAGGCATTTTAGAAATACTCATCTGGAAAAGTCACAGGAACTTTTTTTCTTTGCAATATTTTTGCAAGTTTTGTTCCTGTGATGATACCCTGGCAGCAGATCACCACCTTCTCTCACCATAACTCAGAGAACATGCTTCAGAGCTACAGAAGAATCCTACACTGCATAGATAGGACGATCACATGAACACAGGGGGATGGAGGGTAGGAAGGGTACGAAGACAGGAAAAGCAACCCAAACTTTCCCAATTTTCAGAGACAAAAAAGTAATTTCGTTTGCTTTCAGTTCAATCAGTTTGTTCATGCCTTAGGAAACAATGAGATCAACAGAAATGAAAGCAATTTCCAGTAGATATGAATAAAACACATGGCTCAGCTGAGAAGCTGTACATTACTCCAGAAGCTCAGTCAAATACTTGTGGATTAAATGCTGTGAGAATGGATCTAGCATGGGCTTGCTTCATCCCAATTTGCCAGACTAGGAATTTGCAGGTTTCCCACTCATTCTTCAGAAGGGAGTTGACTGGGGAATAGGTTGATAGTCACACACTTTGTGGAGGACTTGCAAAATAATTTTATTCATTTAGACACAATTCGAAGGCAGAACAGGGTACCCTGCAAGCAGAACTTCTTCCACAGAAGGTCTGCTGCTACATTTTTCTTTCCTTTCTTTAGGTCTTTCTTTTTCTTTTTTTTAAACTAGCCTTCAAGCAAAATTCACAAAAAATATCATGTTCTCAGTCTGTTTCCAGGGTTTAGCCTGTGCACGTACTGAGGTGCACAAAGGCACACAAGCTCTCCTCATTCATTCTGACCCGTAAGCATTATTACATTACGTTTAATTGCAGAAGACACTGTCTTCACAGCTTTATTTCTCATATGACATCTTGTGAATTGCTTTTAAGAAAAGCCATTTACACGACTCCTATATATATGTAAACTAGTACTCTAATGTCACATTCTTGTTTGCACATACCCTTGTATTCATGTCAGCTAATCCTAATGCGAAAAGCAAGTGGCCCTTCATATATTTCAGTTAGGAAACAGTAGCATGGATTTTTATGAAACAAAAGTTTGCCTGATACTATGCAAAATCTTTTCCACTGGAAAATTGGCATCTTGCCCATCATCTTCCACAAAGTTCAGTATCTTTGTCAGTGCTCATCTACTTGACTTCTTAATTGTCTGTGTTCACTGGCTGTATCAAATGGAGTTTTCTTTTTGCTTTTGCTCACTGTGTGTTACATCTTTTAATCGGTATATATAATTACTTACCACAATCTGCCATGCCAGATTTTCTAAGCATTAGTCTAATTAACTTAAGCTTGATAATTATGTTTCAGATATCATAACAGTACGCACAGGACTTGCAGATTACACTGTTGGCTTAGCTGTTTCTGATAACATTTTTCTCCTATGCTTACTTTTCATTTTTTGCTTTTGCTTTTTCTCTTTTTGTGCAGGGTGGAAGCGCAAGAAGAGAGAGACATTGCTGTTCTGTTTAAATGACTGGAAGTTCCTCTAAAAGCAAAAGCAGGCTGTTTCTAATAACAAGTCATCAAGTAAGTCAACACAAAAGAGAACAGATCCAAAATTCAAGGATTTCCTCTTTTTATAAGAATAAAAGATAAATATCTCAATGAAGAAAGAAACTTGAGCTTCCAATAGCGGAAATCGTCGAGGATTCAAGCACAAACCTACAGCACTTACTGGCCAATTATGAAAGTACTCAGACTTTCCGCAGGTCTCCAGCCTGAGCTATTCTAATTATACGCCTGTTGGCGACAGCGTGCCGCCAGGGAGGCAATAAATAAGTGATAACATGCATGGGACCTGGCACACATACCTTTTCGGCACAGAAAGATCATCCTTCACAAAGTGATGCAGGCCATCTGGGCAAGTGAAATATGCAAGCCCGAGACCCCAAGTAAGAGTAAATAGATGCAGAGGACGCTTATGTCACAGTAATGAATAAAGGGAAGCAAAAGAAACCTGTAACAAGCTATAGATTTTTCTTTGGCTTTCTGATGTAAAACATTTCTTTTCACTTCTGTCCAGCTCACGTGGGTATTATGCTTTTATGATGGAGAACGCATCCTGCATTGCTTGGTTTGCCTTCCTCCTGGATGAGGGCAGGGGTACTGTGTCCCACCACACCAAACGGCCTCTGCCTGGTGGGAGAGGGGGCAGAGCCAGGACGACCAGACCTCCCCTCCCTGCTCCCAAGGGCGGTGGATCTGTCATGCTGACTGGAATCCAACAAGCCACGTTCAGGTCCCAGAGGCACCCAGACCACAATTTGGGTATTTGGGCTGCAAACCCACTGACATTACGTCCGTGCCAAGAGCCCATTTGTTTGAATTTTGGGTGCAGTGGTACATAAGTGCTGTCAAGCCCACTCAGAGAACCACACCGAAGACTTTGCATTTACTCTAAAGTTATTGGTGAGGATTTAATCAGCTATGAAACACTGAACGACTCAACTGCTCCTATTCTTCACATAGACTTTATGGATATGGAGAAAGGGACAGGAACAGACAGCTCCTCTTGCTGAAGTTCCCCTCATTCAAGCCCTTATTTTTCAGGTGACTGAAGGGCTGTCACCCTCGACAGAAGAGATTATCAGCAGTCAAGGAAGTAATTATGGTGGCCAGTACATAAATAAGCATAACATAAATCTGAATATTAGTAATTAGCATTTGATTCAATCAGACTAAAATTGTTAGACCACTGTAGCAGCGATTCCTTATAGGAAACCATTTAACATTCCAATTATCTTTAATGAATTAACCTCAAAGTATGGCTGAGGTGCAACATCCTAAGAATCCCTTTGCTCATCTACAGTCCACTTGCAACTAATTTCACTTCACAAGCCTATCTCAATTAACATTTTTCTGTACTTCACACGAGTTACTGCAGTACAGAAATGTACACTCCTTTCCCAAATTTAATAGCTGAGATGCCTTAATTTTTTTTTGATTCTACAAATGAAGGAAAATAATTTCCTGCTACTATCTCAAACCAGTTAAAATTCTTTTTCTGTTGGCTTTGCATCTCTTCAATATATGTATGAACCAAAAAGGTCTTACATTTTTCACATAATAATTACTTGGCAATTATCTGCTATGCAGCACTCCAAAGATAAAGGGGTTTACAGTTAGCAAATTTTAAAATTTGCTTTACATTTTTCATCACTAAATTTTTTAAATAATGTTTTTTGGATGAATGTTTTATATTAGGAAAGAAAACTCAATCAGTATAACTAAACTATCTGAATGTGAAAAAAATTGGAAAAAGTGCAAATTTAGTGATAGGCCTGGAAGGAAAGGAGAACACACCGCCTTATTGGCCACTGTGCAACTACAATTACACAAGTAGCTATTGTAAAATAAAGAACACCTCTGTATAATACACCTTGTGCATTATGTAGCGTGGGTAGAATGACAGATACCTAACTGCACGATCTCAAAGAGTTACCAAATGCCTCTAAGACAGGTTGAGACTGGTCAATGGCTTCCCTATCTGCATAGCAGGGCAACTGCTGGACCTCATGACTCTTTCCTTCTGCTTTCCTTGGTTTTCTCTGCGAATTGTATAAAAAGACATAGTGACATTTAATATCATTCCTGCTTTAATGGGGAAACATGGTGAGGAAGCTCTTACTTCACACCATGGTTGCGGTAAAAGGAGCAGCATTCTCGAACAGATTATAAATCTGACGTTATTTTGCCTTTCACTGCATGTTTGCAGCATTATTTTAGCATTAAGAAAAATGAACACACATGTAGATAACAGCATCCACGCAGCAATATGGCATAGCTGTTATTCTTCTTACAAGCACTCAATTTAATTTTATCATCAAATACCACACAGTACAAATTCCTATGTTCTGTTCCTTACTGATTTTAACCTCAGTTTGGAGCTAAGCATTTTGTGCTGTGCATATCATCTAGCGCTCACTGCAGAGGAGAGCATTACCAGTAGAGAGACGTGTGCGGATACAGTACATGAGTCCCTCTCATATCAGGACTGTCGGCTTTTCCTCTCCATCTGAAGCACCCACACGATGCCACAGCGCTTCACTGTCAGTTCTTCACTGAGCTACTGAGTAATGTTATAATGAAGTTACACAGATAGGGACACAGACATAATATAGCTTGCCCATATAGCTACACAGAGTTTATTTTGTATATTAATTTTTGTAACAAATAGGGATATGCATGGCCTATTTGGTTACATGAGCAAATTTGTGCTCTGAAAGATGATGTTCTCATTAAGTGAGGATGCAAGCCCAAATCTTATCTAAAGTGCTGTTTACTTTGCTGGCAGAACAGCCATGCTACAGAGCATAAATCTTCACTATTGCCACTCAAATTGAGGGCACCCCATAGCAAATGCTGAAAGCTTAAAAAAATTAAATAAGCCAGTAAGAGAAGAATGTCTATTAATAATCAATAACTGCTTAGTTTAGCTAACATTATAAACTAACATTTCTAGATGGAATAAGTTTTTTCTTAGCATACCATTTCTCTCTAGTACTTCATCTACTCTCAGAGAACGCTGAATATTGTAAGATTTTACCCCTACCTGCATTTTTACCAGCCCTTGTTTTTTATAGCATACTACACTTTGGAAAGCCTAAATAGTAGTTAAAAATAAACTCTTTGCTATCATCCTATTTCCACTACTGCCATTTACAGTCTTCCACACTATGTTTATACATGAATCTGTTCTTATTTCAAAACTTCTTTCAAGCCTGATTTTACTCATGATCTTTGTCAAATGTCACTGGGCTCCTGGAATGGCTCTGGTCCACTTGGCTACGTTGGGAAGAAATTCTTTACATCAGGCGGGAACTTTTATACCTGGGCAAGTGGCCAGGGCCAAACCTTTGCGTGGTGCTCCACCTGAGCTAATGCACCCTCCAGACCTCTCTCTGCACCTTCTCACGACTGAGAAGCCCAGCCAGGGCCATCCTGCTTCCAGGAAAGCACTGTAGGACTCTATCAGTCCTTACAGCCAGACCGAGCCCACAGGGCACCAGTTCACTGCCTCCTATCACAGCTTACTGGCACTGCTATCTGAGCTGATGCACTTTTTATTTTCTTTTTTTTTTTAACAGTTCGCTTTAGATGACAGTGCCAAGCATCTGGAGACATTTCAGAAGATAGCCTTGGGAACACTAGGAAAGCTATAAATACTGTGTTAGGGATTATTTCTGTGACACATATCAAGTCAAGAGTTTCCATCCTTCCAACTCAACTCTGGGGTTTTGGGGCATCAGTAAAAGTTTGGACAAATCCGTTACTGCAAAAAATTTTTTTTCCCAATTCACAGTTAAAAAGCCTCCTGAAAATTAACATTGTGAAGCATCTCATGTTCATTCTTTAATAAAAGGAGAGGGAAAGGCTGAAAATAAGTTAAAGAAAACAAAATAGTTTGCACCAGCTTGCTGCACTAAGACTTTGCTTACCACGTGAAGACAGATCTTGTGCTGACTTTGGAACCAGTAGGAAAAGGCTATTATCTCCGACTCACTTAATGAGATCCTAGGAAGGAAGGACATTTTCTCTAGATAACAATTTCATCAGTAAATCAGAAGCTAATTCATGTCCCCTTTCAGCAGGGCATTTAAGTTCTCTCTTAACACTGAGTCTATGCTTAAGATCTGTTTGAACTCACTTAAGGTGATCACTTGCTTAAATGCTAAAATGGGATTGCACTGAATACCAGTAGGCCCATACATAATTAAAAAAACCTTCTGAGCCTAACAAGCATAGCTGGCTGTGTGTTACTCATTGTCCACATTTGAGGGTAAGGACTCCTGCTTTAATTAAAGTGATTGAGTGAAGACATCTGAATGCTCACATATTATGGCAGTGAGCACAGCACAGAAAGAGAAATTAAGTCATAGTGTGAGTCAGAAAACCACATGCAGAGCTGGATTAGAACTAGGGAAAAAATTATGACAAATTAGTTGAAATTCGTCATGAAAACGTTATCTGCTAGTTAAAAATTTTAGGAAAACAACACTTCCTCCATTCTTAGCATCTCTTCTCTTGCATCTTCAGAAGCTTCTCCTGTTATCACACTTTTCCACTGTCATGTTTCAATTGTGGCTAATGAACACTTAATATTATTTATAGTATTCTTGTGCCTTGACGTAGAAAATATGCATGGCACTTAAGGGGTAAAAGGAGACCCAGCAAGGGAAGACCACATCTTGCAGCCGTTCCTCATAAGCATGGTTCTTATTCACTAGCATGTCCCTTGACCCACTGTGATAATTGGGGTTTGCAGGTCTTCCATAATTGTGAGCTCAGCACAGGAAAATGTGAGGTTTCACACAATAGTCTGGAAATCTGTAACGATCGCTGTTGATAAAAACAGCGCAGAAAGGGAGGAGCCTGCGTTCATCCAAACAAGACAGCTTTGTATGTAAACTCAGAATCATGATTAGCACAGAATAAATTAGGAGTAGATCATAATTGGCACATCCACGATTACACTGAATTTGTGAAAAAATAAGGTGAATAATACCTACTCTAATATTTCCACCTCATGTTGGCGCTTCACAAAGAGGCAGTGTGCGAACAAAAGGGGTGAAAGGCTCCAGTGAAAGTGGGGAGAGTGCTTCTTTTTGCTCCAGATACTCAGTTTTGGTCACAACTATACTGAGGCCAGCATACTTGTCAGGACTATAATCTGTGCTGCTGTTGAAGGAGATACACCACCATCCTGGCCATCCTCCCCTTCCTTTGTGTGTTTTTCCATCCTCCATTGTGTTCTTCTCTTTCTCTCACTATCAACTTAACCTGATGCCCAACCAGATGCTGTGCAGCACCTAGCAGGACTGGAGGAGATCCCTAATCCAACAATGGTGAGAGGACAACCGCGAGAGGGGGCTGGAATTTCCAGTGCAGGAAGCACGAATTGAGAAGAACCAAGTCACAATCAAGTCATGGTGTCCACAGCACTGTTTCTTCTAACATACTGTTTCAAAAGCATATTCAAATTAAAGACCCATACACCATTTAACACTGATGACAGAATTAGTGGAGCTAATTTGATGCATTTGTCTGTGAGAAGAGGTGTATTGCTTTCATTTCTATCTGCCACTGTAAAGCTGCCGTGCAAACTGAGATGAAAAATTCATGCTGTTTCTGCATGCCTACAAAGAAAGTATCCAGTATCCATAGGTCTTTTCTTTAAGGACACATTTTTAGTACAGATTGAATGAAAAAAGTGACACATTTGCATATTTCCCCCAGCAACCACTTGTGCATTAGATCAGCCCTTGGCTGCCTTGGCAAAGAGTGAAATCATAACGGGGCTCGTCGCAGAGCTGCAGATAAAGCAAACAAACCCCGTCCTGCCAGGCAGCCGCTGCTGTTCACATTTGAGCCACTGGCAACAGGAGACCGGGGCACATCTTGCTGTTGGTTATTCTGCATTATCCAGGATAAGCCCTGAAGCCAGCATGGTAACTCTGGATTTGCAGAGCTGTAATGGGGCTTTGATCTAATGTCACAACAGGCACAGGCGGCGAGTCAGGCCCCATCAGCAGCAGAATTCGACCCAACCAGGGTCTGCTGCAGTCAGTGGAAAAACACCCATTGACTTCAGTGGAAGCGAGTTCAGCATCTCAGCGCCAGCAGGGAAAAAAGCTCAAAAGGTCATACAGAGAAAACATAAAGGGGAAATTGTTCCCAGGCACAAGGAGCTGCTTCAATTTCTTTGTTCAGACTGTCCTATCAGTTTGATTTTCAGCAGAGCAGTGCATCTTACCATGCAGCCTCCCCTAACTAACTAGGCAGGAACATGATCAGTTTTAAAGAAAATCATGGGTTTGTCTGCAGACAACTCAGTATTTCATTGCATCAGGCCCTGTTCTCTCATACTGTTTTTTATTGATCAGAATACCTCAGGCTATTAAGTTTATTAATTAAATGATAATTTTTTTTCCTGGTGAGTATACAAGGAGATAAATGTCTTACAAATAAACTCAGAGCTTGCAGGCTGAGTCATGTGGTGATTTAGAAGTCATTTATCTTTTTCTCTCCCCCTCAGCAAAATGTAATCATTGCCACAATGCTCTGCAAGTCTAATGTGGCTGTGAAATGTGCAACATAAAGAGATATTTTTCACTTCCAGCACAATTATACCAAGCTTTTATGTTATACTAATTTGTAATTGCATTGCTAACAAGAGGATATGGATAGCTGCTAATCCATTTAAGCACAAACTGCCACCCTTCTGAAGTAGGGAGTGGTCTGACCCCATCAGCTGAAGCCAACCTTTGTAGAGCTGAATTTTGAAGGAGAGACACATTTGAATCTAAGACATACAAGTTTGCATGTGCCTGAATTTTCCAGCACTTCATTGCTGTTCTGAGCCAGGCCTGGGGTTGACAGGTGATTCTTTAAAGCTGAAAGACAGTAGCTCTTTGAAGAACTTTCCCCCAACACTGTTTTTCCCAGGCTGAGCCACTGGAGAGCATTCCAATAGGGAACAAGTGCCTTTTACTCCACCACCCACCCCAGAGCAAGCAGAGAAGTTGCTCAGGTGCCTGCTAAGCATGTAGGGAAAATATCACAGTTCTTTGATCAAAGCCCCAGGCAAACTGTGGGTGCCAACTGACACCAGGTGGAAGGGCTGAGTAACAGCAGAAACTCAAAAAGCAAGTGTCCAGGTGGACAGAAATGAAGAAAAGGGAGTAGGTGCACCCTGGAAGGGAGAGGAGGGTTGCCAGGAACACATGAGGACATGTTCAGATACAGCAGTGGATGTAGTTCAACAACATGGACAGTTCAACTCTAAACAAAGCCTCTAGACTGCAAAGAGGCTGCATAAAGCTCCCACTTACAAGTAGTTTTAATACATGGTAGCATGGCTATTGCTTTAAGCGTTTGTAACACTGAATGCACAGTGAAGCTGAGCCCATTCCAGAACCCCTTATTTTTAATCTTACTTCATCAACGGTACTTTGATTTAAGATGACCATCATCAGGACAAGCACAGTGTGCAGGGTAACAGCTGAAAGCCTGGGTGATCACAGAAGAACATTGGAAGAGGGGAAAATAGTATGAACTGAGAGCAGCCTAAATAATTAATCTGAAACTGGGTTTGTGTTCTGCAACAAGACAAGCCAGCAGCAGTTGGCTATGTGTCTATATGTAACTCCGCATTAACTGCGGCGGCCCACAGGGTTTTCAGACCACAGGATGGTAGGAGAGCTGGAGGAACAAGATGGGTTCCTCCTGTGCTGAAGCCCACAAACATGCACTTTGCTGTTCTCGGTGAAAGTAGGTAAAAATGCAAATAACGCACCTTAATTTGTGTGCTTTTTGTCCTAAAAATCGCAGCTTTTTGTTTCTTCAATAAGAATATGTTACAATATTCTTAGAAAGTGAGGTGTATTGTACAGGACAGAAAGGGATGCAGCAGCATATGGGAAAAGAGCAGTGACCTCTTGTGTGAAAATCAGACTCCAGTCTGGATCTCTTTTCTGGGTCCTTTTTCTCTGATATGGTTTTGCTCAAGTCAAGACAAACTAAAAAGCCTTCAAGATTTGGCCCATACATTTCTCATCCTTAGATCCCCTGCACTTTGAATACAAAATACCAAATATTAGTTTTTCTTTAGCACTTAACTAATCTCTTAAAAAATCACAGCATTATTTCCCATTGATGGTACCCATGGTTTTGGGCAAGCTGAACTAGTTTGGTCTAAGATAGGCTGATTTGCAGTGTCTCATTCAAAACTAACAGAACAAGAGCCACATTCTCCTATGCTTGCTGTGTTGCTCAACAGGTTTGGAGTGGAAGAGGGGCTTAGCAGAAAGATCATAAAGAGGCAACGGCAGCAGAGGCAGTGCTCACAGGAACATATTTTGAAATAAATGATGGCACAGGAATATAGGGTAAGGCCTCTAATTTTTCATCCCCCTTTCTGCAAGCAAGCAGCTGCCACAGTACCAGCCCACAGGTGGTTAATGGATATCTGCAATGCCTTGGGGGGACCGTGGATGTTGTTCCAGTAACACATTTGACAGTAAGCTCGAGAGACCTTACTGACATCTTCCAGCTAGAAAGTAGGGCATGGTGTTAGCATGCACATGTACGCTACACACAAGTCCTTTAGCCTTAAGCACAGAGACCACATTCTTCACAAACCCACAGCCATCGTGCCTCTGCCAGCAGCGTGCAGGTCAGCTCCATGCACTCTAAACCAGGCCGCTTCCATCAAAGCGGCTCAGGGGTATTTCTGCAATATGCCATCCTGTTCTCCAGAGCTGTTTACTTACTGTTCCAAGTCAACATCTGATACAGATTAAAAGAACCACAAAGTGCTTAAAGAAATCAAGACCATGAACATCCTGTGACAGCTACGCTAAGAAACAGCGATGCTGCACTGAGTGCTAGTTTGTCAACCTTTGCTACTTATGCAATTCACAGCCAATTTAATTAAAAATATAACAGATCGGAAAGCTGCTAAAATGCTTGCAATGACTATCAGTCATTTGATAATGGTATGAAAGAGCCATTAGAAGTGAACTGTAAGCAAACTTTTTCCAGATTGAATAACAGGGGCATTACAGTTCCAGCCATTAATGTCATGGTTTGTAAAAAATTAGCTGTCCATCTCAACCTAAAAACTAAGCATTTTTATCTCACACACACATTTACAATCAAAATATGTTTATAAAAGGTACAGTAAATTTCATGGTTATGAGCTGCACATTTTGCATTCTGAACACTAAAACAGCCTCTGCTGACTCACTTCATCATTTAGTTGATTTAATACAAAACTTTTTTCCTCCCCTTTTCTGCTTGTTACTAAGATGAATACTTTGTACGCATTGGTAATCAAATACAATAGCAAATGTATTATTGTTGTACAGATGAACTCTTTTTATTACCAACACCCTCATGTTTAAATTATTTCCTTTAAATAGTTGTGTCTTGTTATTCTAGCTCAGCTCATGAAGAAAGTTCTGACAGCAACAGCTTGGACAAAGAATACCAAATTAAATAAGTGAAAGAACCCAGAATCCACAGATATGGGTTTCATCATTAAAATAATGTCAGGTTTAGCCATACCCACAAGCCTCTGGGATTGCCATTGTGGGATAGTGCTGGGAGAGATAGGATTCTGCTGGTCCTGAGCACAAGCCACACTCAACTGCTTTTGTTAGTTGAACACTTAAATACCGATTGCCTCAACTTTGGGGCATGGATTGGGCCTGCACAGCCCTGCAGGTCTCCCTGCTAGCAGAAGATGCCCACTAGGTCCAAGTCAAGCATTCACAAGTTGTGCAATCCCGCAGGTGTAGGAAGGCCTATGAGCTTTCGGAGATTCGAAAAGGTGGAGACTTTCAGTCCCAGAGATGTACAACTGGGAGGTCAAAACAGTATTAGCAGTGTTATTTGACTGATCAGAATTCTGCAAATTGAATTTTGAATTTAATTCTGACTTGAGCAAAGCCACGGGTATTTGTTTTATGAGATACATTTCTCAAATCTGTCTTTTAACTGGAAGACTTCAGATTACCTGCAAAGAAAGAGAGGCAAGTACCTTCGGGTCAGAGTAGCTCAGGTGTTGTGCCCACAGCAAACTGCCAGCACACAAGCACACAACTACAGATGTAACAGGAAGCCTGCACTCCTGTAAGTCAGGACAACCAGATGCAAAGTTCTCCTGGTGAGAGCTTAAATTTTCAAAATTGTCAAAAACATGAAACAAAGGAATAAAAAAGAAAGCAGTGGCTTCCTTTGATCACATAGCTCCACAAATGGAGATTTTTAACAATACTGTATTGCATACAAACTACACATATACACACAGAGACACGTGCACAAATATATATTTATATGAAAAGCAAGAGTTAATAAACCTTGTGCTGGAAATTAACCCCTATTCATAAAGGTCCTAAGCTCTGTTTTGAAATTCATTTTATACATCTTTCCATTTAAAACTAGCCCAAATTACTTGCTTTATTGAAGTGTTGCAAAGTTAGAATATTTATATGTATAGCAGCAGATGCTGCTGTATCTCTGTACAATATAATACAACTTTATATCATATACTGCCTTTCATACCAACTGTATTCCCAAACACCAAACAGAATTAAATACAAGGAAGCAGTGGATGCAGGCACTACATAGTATAAATTATAAAAACCAGTGGTGTAAAGACACTGTATGATGAATAAATTAAGGCACTGAGCCATAAGGCCAATAAAAGAGTGAGGAAAAAAATTAAGAGGCATATGCAGATGAGAAAATCTACTTTAAAAATAAAAAGACAAAAGCTGAAGAGATGGAGAGTTGATGAGGCAGAAAGATACACTGAGGCTGCTCCAGATGGTAGAAACAACAGCAAAGGTTCCTATACTAGAGTGGCAAGGCTGTGTACAAAGCAGCACGGGGTGGTTGCAGAGTCTGCAAAACGACAGCAATAAAAAAGGGGCTGCATGCATTGCTGAGATGAGTCACTGGTTTTGGAAATGAGGAGCGACCCTGAAAAGACTGAAGAACTTGTTCTGAGCATTGCCATATTGCTTAAAGTACATACAAAGGCACCTGAGACTATGGCTGTGAAAGGGTCCTTCAGCTCTGGTGCTTGAGGAGCCTCTCTTACCCTGTCAGGGCAATCTGCAGATACAAGGGTCAGAAGGGAACATATGACCCCGATATACGAGTCCGATAACCACCGATTAACAACGGGGACAGACGTCTACATGAACCCACGCAACGGGTACACATGCACACAAGGCATTGCTTATCTACATCACAAACACTGCGTCAAAAGCATTTGCCCAAATGTACGGTTGACCTGACATCCCCATACTACATGTATGCTACTACATACGCGCTAGATTCTCCTTATGGGCTCCACGTATTTTATGTACAGCAAATAGAAGTCAATCCCTAAAATACCCTGCTACCTGAATAGTTTTTAGCACAGACTGAAATGATGCACTAGTATCACCATATTGTTTAATATTTTGAAAAGTCAAACATGACTGTGCTATGCTACACTGTTTTTAAAATATTAATAAACAAACATTAAACAATCTCAAATTTAGCTCTTGGGCCTGAAGCTATGATACATGAGTGGCAAACGGGCACAGACGTGTTGGCCAGAATTTACTCAGCTCTGAACTAAGTGGCAAAAGTGATGATAGTGCTACTTGAAATCACCAAGCATACATATTTGTGGATCCATTTCACTCTGAAGTTGTCAGCGTGAGAACAGTGCTGAAAATAAACATCCCTCTGTCGACCTCCACTAACAAGCCTGCACAACCTTTAGGCTTTCAGACTAGCAAGGTCTAGTGCTCACACATAGCTTCTACAGTGGCATTTTGAAGCCGAGAACGACAGCAGTGACACATTTAAATCTTGTTCATCTCCTTTCCATATCCAGCTTTATTTCCTTGCCCATCATCTGTAGTCTCTGCCAACCCACTCCCAAGAAGATCCTGGTATATCAAAACAGGATTTAGCTACGATGCTTGTACACGTGGTCTCGCACACCTCAGAAGACCCAAACATATAAATGCTGTGCTTAACATTCATCAGACAGATCCAATAAAGCTGGCAATGAGAAGTTGAAGGGACTATGTGCCTAGGAATAAAACTAAATTACGTAGCAAGTGTTCGTGAGATCAAGACCTAAACCACTAGCTCCTACAACATGGAATCAGTCACTCTGGCACATCTGGGCATTCAGTGGCCAGAAATTAGCTCAATTCTTATGCAGAAACCCAGTAAATAACCTACAGGTAATTTAAAAGCCCTCAAGAGGGCACACAGAAAAAGCCCAAATCACTTACTGAATTAGCGGTGAGACTCTGTATGGTGGCTAAACATCCATCTCTCTGGTGTCAGCTATGGAAGGCAGTAAACGTAAGCTATCCAGTACACCCAGACAAAACAGCATGCAAAGAACCGGTAGCAATATAGATTCACTTTCCTGGCTACCTCCTTCTAGCTTTTGAACTCAGGCATTTTATTTTAACAACTGATGCTTTAGACATCTTGGCATTATCACCTATGGGTAGCCAACTCAGATAAGCAAGCAAATAACTCAAACATTTTAGGTCAGATACTTATTTTATGCTTGGTTTTGAGGATGACGGGTCATTACAAAGAGCTTGCATTACACAAATACTGTATGATGTGCTACTGGGTCATATTCATATCAACATGACAGCCCAGAATATGAAATGCAATATGAATGGATGCACTAAAAAACAACAAATCAAACATAAATAATTGGTTTTCAGGTTGAAGACAGGACAGTGCTGGTTTATACAAAATAGCCCTTGGAAAAAAGTTACCTTATTCCTCTATAACCTAACTTGGCATTTAAATAAACTTCACTTAACTATTAACACTCAGATATCATTAGTTTTGCTTTTTCTTTTCAAATGAATTTCTCATTAGTGGACCACTGGATTGACTATTTAATGGCACAGTGCTTTAAAGAGCATGCAAATGTCATGCATGTCCAATGCCTGTGCAATATAAATACAGAACAACCCCATGACCAGAAGAATTGTATGTTCTCATAATGAATTTAGAATACTGTCAGTCACAATCCTTTGCGTGGAACATCATGCTGAGACACCAGCTGAGATCCCCAGACTGAGCAGGAGCTTGGGCTGTCAGAGCAGTCCAGATCTGAACTCTTTGAAAAGGATTAGGTCTTCCTCTGAGTCACAGGCAAGAACGCAATGCAGTTCCTTATGAAAATCAGAGTACTCTGTCCAAAACTACAGAAAAAAACCATAACATTTATCAAATCTAGAAGCAAGATAACAAACAATCATGGCTAGGTGCATGCATAATTCGGAAAAAAGAAGTCAGCAACCACAAATAATCCACTGCAGGTAACCTAGCTGCATTTATTCAATCTGATTGAGCAGAAAAAGCATTATTAAAAGAATTAACACATCCCATCCTGAGATTTATTTGTATGGAACAACTGGTGGGTGAGATCATGTAAGAATTGATTTTTCTGCCTTACTTAAAAAATAAGGTTATGTAGAGACTAAAAATCATTACCTGAGGTGTCCAGAAAGTCTTAAGCAAAACTAAATCATACCTACAATTCACCCAGTGCATGTATACATCTGATCAAGGGGTGGTAAAAGTCGTTGTAATGGAGAATTACTAAATACTTTTTTAATTTTAATTTTTAAAGTATATCACATATTTTGAAGAGTCTGGGACTAACATTAATTCATTTACTAACTAGGTCAATAAAAATTGCTGTAGCCGAGAGCTCTATTAAAAGTCCATAATGTTACCTTAATGGAGGAAAACTAATAGAGTTCTTTTGGAAGTTCTCCATAAAATAAATATTGTAGAATTTTAGTGGATGTTTTATTAACAGACCTAATAATAGAATTAAAACAAATTAAAATCATTACTTTCTCTAAGAGGAAGTATTTACATTCCAAGCATCTTAATGGAGTTTATTCTTAAAAGAATTTAGAAACAATGCTCATTATTCAACATTGTGAAGTGGGAATTGGCTATCTGGCATCCACACACAGAAGATCTGCCAATTTGCAACTACTGTGGCACTTACTCAGAGCCTCTCTGTCTAACCCACTTTGCATGGCAGCCGTCCAGAACCTCGACCTGCAATACAATCCACCTCCTTGTCAAGAGCACTCCTTGTTGGAAAGCATTAAGCTCACCCAGCAACCAAGTAACAAAAAAATAAAAAAAATCTGGGTAATCCACAAGGCAGATAACTAAGAAAAGTATTGTATTAGATATCTGCTCATACCGTGTTTTCCTGGGCATTTCACCACTTACAATTATGCCCTTGGTTTATCCCAGGTTATCCTGTATTCGTTATTTCTGTCACTAACTGCTTACTGATGGTCTATGCACATTTGCAGCTGAATAAAACCTTTATATTTCAATGGGACTGACTACTTGCTTGTAGGGTTAAAACACCCACCAGGCAATGCCGATGAGCTCAGTGTGAGCCTTAGAGGATTGTCATGGTTTAAGATGCAGACAGCATTCAAGGTGCTGGAAATGGCGCATCCTGCAAAAGCAAGCACAGCACTGGAGGCAAGTTTTTGGCAAACTCTTCTGGCTCACAGGACAGTAAGGGACAGTGCATGAAGTGTTGTGCACCTTGCACTGCTGGAGGAAACCCAGACTCAGAGGCAAATTTGATCTAGTCACAATCCTTAACTCCTGTTGGTGGGCAGAAAGCAAATTATGATATAGCTATTTTGGCCAAAAGCAGCCATGGAGCCTACGCCTGGAAGTAAAACCCACAGAACCACAGACAAATTTTGCTTTGCGCTCACAGGCATTTCGCAGGGGGTTTATGGAGAAAAGGGAAGCCCTGACCCGACAGAAGGGTACTGAAGCAAGTTTACCTTCCTATTGAACTCTGTAGGCTTCCAATTCTGTTCCTAAATGAACAAGCTGATGAATTTCTGATGAAACCACTGTATATTTCATATCCAATTAGCATACACAGGCAATTGAAATTAATGCTTTTGGAGTTTTATTGCCCTATGAACATTATCACCGGTCTTTGGTTAGAAGAGTGCATTTTCTTGATATGTCAGAGTTGATTATAAAATGCATTACCAGCACTGGTTTTGTAGATCAGGGTAACACATGCGTGTGCCTTCCAAAGTGATCCAAAATTCATGTCACACCCCCACTTTCTTTACCCCATCACACGGGGGCGAGGGGAAGGTTGCTGTGAGAACGCTGTCTGTGCAAATACAGCCTGCCACAAGACCCAGCACAGCTCCCAGGCTGGGCACCTCCATTAAAAGGTTTTACCAAAACCACGGCTCCTTTGTTCAAGTCATGCCGTCAAACACTAACTTACTGCAATGAAAACAGCAGGTTATACAAAAGGTATTTGTCATTGTGTAATCAACAGTGATAACCAGATTTTGCTTCTTGTTATCGAAGTTAGGTTGCAATAGATATTATGTGATATTATACCTCTGCCAATAATTGCTGCCAACACTGGAAGATTTTTTTCCCCCCCTGAAATAGCTTGCCCAGGAGTTAAAGCCCTTCCAGAGAAACTGGCAGCAGCGTAGCCTTCAGAGAACAGATCAGAGCACTGAAAACTATTTCAGCCATTACCTTACCAGACACATTAAAGGACTGGATCCAAAGGCCATAAAAGCTCCAGGAAACTTTTCGTAGTCTATAATGAGGTTTGTATCAGGCTCCAGGTCCCAAATGGCCATCCCTAGTTTTGGTATTCATGTTTGCTAAAATTACAAGATGTCCTTTCATTCCAGAGAATCTTATCAGAAAATTGATCTCTTTTATATATAAGTCTTCAGCCAAGGTGAAGCCCTTCCAGGAGTTTTATGGTTTCCTATCATTCTTTTCAAAACCCTCTGGAAACTGGAAAATATGCTGATACTGTTTCTATGTTAAAAAGAATGGTTAAGAGAAAAATATAGTTCTCAAGTGTTTGCAAATATCCAGCCTTTTCTATTTTCTTTGGCAAAAACGGCAAAGGTTAATAGCAAACAGGTAAAAAAATAATTCAGAATGACACAATTATTTACAGAAGTACCTATCTGAACATTATCTCACTCAGTTTCCTATTTATAAGGCCTACAACTGTGCTCTCTCCATGTATTTAAATTAAATTATCTAATGCAAATGTTATATATGAACAGCTCAGCAAGACACTGTATTGTAACAACACACCTTATTCTATGTAAAAGCAGATTGCTAGTTCTGGGATTGTAAATGTGTCAGACAATGATTTTATTGCTTTGCAGGTAGCAGAACACCCAATGTTCTTGTTCCCAAATGGTGATTGAGTGATAGCTTTTAATATTGTCTAATGATCACAAACATGTGGAGTCTTGTGTTAACATCTGGTTTATGGGTAAAGTCGCACACAGAAACTATTCGCAAAACAAATAAACCCCTGCCCTTCGAAAGCTAGAATTAATAGAACAAGCATGTGCTCTTTTATTACTGAAGAAAAAGTAGCAGGGCATGCTGCAAATACTTCTAGATATGTTTTATGTAGTGTAACTAACTGAACAGATCACTTTGTTCAAAAAGTTCTTAAAAGTCACAAGCTCTAAAGAGGGGAAAACAGTTTGTCAGGAACACTGGAGGAAGCAAACAACCACAAAACTAAATCCTGTAATTCTGAGCATGGCAAAACTTTCACTGCAGACAAGGGGAGCTTTGCCTAAGGACAGCTTTGCCCAAGGACAGCCTGAGCCGGTAATATGTGATGTCCAGGTAAGCTCAAGAACTCCTGAAGGTAGAAATAAAAACACTGCGTTGGTTATTCCATCCTTATGGCTCATTTTTCAGCCCTGAGTATCACATAGCAAACAAAGCCTCAAGGACTATTAGAAATCTCCTTACCTGGTCAGAGCTACATTTTACTAACAGATCTCCTTCTACAAAACTGTATTAAACGGGCTCCACTGTGGGCTTTCCAGCCTTTTCACATTTATTCCAGTATCCCAGAAATTGCACTACTATACATTTTTCCTTTAAACTATTTTTCTTTGTTCTATCCCTCTTTTTTTCTGTGGGGCTGGACTTTTTCCTAGATGCCTAGAACCTTCCAGATGTGCGTTCACAGCCCAGAGCCCTGTTACTGGTATGACTTCCACAGAAGTCATTGCCATTCCGAAGGCAGAGCAGCAGCTCTGCTCAGGGCTGAGACTGCATGAAAACAAGTTCCCCACACCTCTGGCATATCCCATCGCATACCTCAGGCCAGCTTGAACCTCTTGCTGGGCTGTCCTGGGAGGGATGGGAAATATCTAAGCCCTGGGGCTGCAGAAACTGCTGCACTGCAGAGATGCAGAGGATGGAGAGGAATTTATTGCTATTGTTTAACAGAGAACACCAAGGACATTGTGGCCATTTTGCAGGCATTTAGAGGGGAATCATCTTGTGTCCAAGAAGCTTGTGAAATCCAGATGAAGGAGACTGCAAATCTACTGTTCTATAGCGCTGAGGTACAGAAAAGGAAATTCTCCTCTGAGCAGAGGGTGTACTCAAGGCCTGTTCATTACACTTACCCCATAGGCACCAGAGATCTCAACTCAGCAACACTCTTGCACCTGGGCCACAGGTGCATTATAAAGACCTACCCAAGCAAGCAAGTTTAAGCACACCAGTACAGACTTGGCTAAGCACTGTAGAGAGCTACAGGCTCTCTGAGCCTCTCCTAGTCCTCAAAGCTTATCTTTCAGACAAGTTTCAGAAGGGAAACAAAGTGTGCCTAGTGCTATGAATAATATAGAGAAGAACCTTCAGCATCACTGGAAGTGTCACAACAGTTTCTTTACCTGAAACTGTAGGTGGGCTGCTCTTCCACCTCGGCAGCAGATAGCCCTTACTGTGTACTGCTTCCCATGGAGAGCAGATTTCTCAAGATGCCATAGCTGAGATTTGGATGAAACTCAGCATCTCTGTCCTCTAGACCCTAACATATGCATATATTCCCTTTCACACTCTCAACCCTGCAATTAATTGAAGAGACGTATATTTTAACAAACCAGTTAATTGAACAGAGCTAAGTTGCAAAATTTAAGAAATTTGCCACATTTATATACATAGTAATGAGATCAATTACTTTCAGCTCATGTAGACGTATTGAGAACTAATGAGGTACTTAAAATGTGCATGGAGAAAGCCTACTTTCTATTTCCATGCTGTAACTTAGAGCTTGTTAGGGATTTAGCTCTTTATCAGTTTGAGCTATGGCACTTACATTGATAGAAGGCCTGTTAGCTGTGGCTCCCGACTGCATTAAAAAGTCTTTTAATGCAGTTTTGTAGTGGCATACATCTCATTATAGTGCAAAAATGGGCAAACACTGAAGACCACGTTGTTGGAAAATACTTTGTCTGAGAACACAGCAAGCAGAAAGCGTGTCCTTTGAAGGATAACATCCACCTCACTCATAATTTAGATAAGTAATCCGGAGACCCTTATAATAAGAAAACCTTTATCATTTTTTAAAGCTATTAAAAAAGTCCTGCAAAGGTAAAGTGCCAAATTCTAGAACTATTATCTTTATGGGTCACTTTTAACAACAAAACACTCTTTCTCCCAATACAAAACACAGTGGTAATTTATTTCTTCAAAGAAATTGCACTGAGAGAACATCTACAACACGCTACACTTCATACACTGATCTCGAGGTTATTACCTGGGAAGCCAATTTTCAGGCAGCTATTTCAACATCTGAGCACAGCCCTGGATACAGCTCCAGGCACATCCAAAGTTTCTCATTAAGTTAGACATGCAATGAAAATGTTGAAAGTTGTTTAAGGGTGAGGAGAAAAGCGAAACAGATATTGTAAAGGGACAAGAAAGAACAGAAAGAAGTGGAGAAACCTTTGGCTCTGGCATGGAGAGTTACAGATGAAGTCAGTCCAAGACAGCCTCACCATACAGCAGGTCCCCGCGTCCGCTTTCTGCACAAGCATGCTGGCCAAGCCACAGCAAAGCTTTAAATCTTGCTATTTGGCAGATAAAACCAGCTTCTTTTTAACTATAGTTTTGACCATGTTTTATGCCTATTGGACCCTCTAGACTTTTTATTTCTCTGGACCAGATATTAAACAACACCCTTATGTACGCAATAGCCCTCAACCATCAGGTTGTCTTCCAGGTCGGTAACACCTTTCCCTGAGGGACAGGGACTCCTTCTCCATGGAGGGAACGCTACTGCATAGCTATCTCAGCTTGGCTCCCTGGGGCCAGTCAGGTTACGGGGATCACCTCTGCAGCATGACCAGGAGCTTCTGGTTTCCAAGATGCACAAAATATCCTTTTGCAGCTCTATCAGTCTAAAGCCTCCCTTTCCTTCCTTCAGTTAAAATGGCTCAACAACTTGATTTTACTCATGCATTTGCTGTTCTCTTTCAAAATGCTCATTTACAACAAAACAACATCCACCAGGACAGCACCCTTTCAAATACCAAATCAATCCTGGATGTGAGGTTTAAGGCAGGAGCCACAGGAACCACCTCCACTTGGAGCAAAGACTTTCAGATCTGACCTTCAGCTGCTAAGGGGAAGGAAGGAGAAAAACCACTCACCCAGCCATAGCCAAATGAAACAACCCCAGAGCAGCTGGAGAGCGGCAGCAAAAGCTGAGGCTGCTGAAGGAGGATTTAAATAGCTGGTGTGGGACCCAGCTGTGATCCTACTGGGTTCACTTGCCTCCAGCACAGCCTTGGTTACCCAGCCTGGGTGAAAACATGACCCTATGCTACGCAGGTCTGTTGTTACGAGGCAGCAAAGCAGCTTATCCCCTGATGCACTCCAGCTGTGGGTGCATCCCAGGGCTGATGCTCCCCAGCTGTGCCAGAATTGCCCTTGGGTTTCATCAGTCACCCGAAAGAGGAACAGACTCTGCCCCTAACTATCAGGCCAAACCAGCTCTCTGGGATTTTGTGGGCTTAGAGCTGGGCATCAGGGCTCCCAGTTTACAGTGAGAACTGGGAGCAGGTATGTGGGTCCACTAGGTCCTCCTCTCTGCAGGAGATGACAACCTGCAGAATGGGAGAGAAGACGACAGCTACGGGCTATGCCTGGTTTTGGTTTTCCTTACACTCAGTATGCATATGCTCATATGCAGTATGTTCAGCCTGAATATACTGCTTTCTGTAGCACTGATCATACATTTGCTTGTCATTACAGTGCCTATAAGTAAATACAGAGAAATAAATACGAATACTTAGCACTTTAAGCCCATTAAAGCATTGGCAAAGTTTCACATGAGATGGTCTTTAAAGCTTGATGTATGGCAATAAAATTAGTTCAGAAAGAGACAGCTGCATAAAAACAATGTATGCCTTCACATAAAACTGTGAAAAATATTTTGCCTGGCACAGATTTTAAGGTAGGCTTATTTATTGGAGCTATGCTTCAGTAATTTACAAAATACAGAATCTGATAAACAGGAGCGTCAGATGCTTGCGGAAGGGAAGACCAGTGTGCGCTGATTTCAGCTGATGAGTTTGAAATTGCATTAGGCTCATATCAAAGATTTATACCCAATGTTGGGGAATGATCACACTTTACAGAAACTGACAGATAACAAAGTAAAATTAAAAATAAGTGGAGTAGCGGGCTGAAAAGATTATGTAAAAATAGATTATGAAAGGACTATCTAATAACTAAAGTTTAATTATTTTCAAAAAATCTAGGAGCATCAAGTTTGAATTAAAACTAATACATGTTTTTTAAATTGTGCTTCTGGACTACGTGTGTCAGAAAAAAAACCACCCAGTCTGTGTCTTTGATCCAGTTAGCAGTAATAGAAAACACTTTCCCAGAGAGCAGTGCAAAAGAAAAACAGATTCATGAGAGCCTCCACTCCTTATTTATAGCTTTATGCAATTTTTATCTCATATCCTTCTTCCTGTCTTTTAATTGAAAAGCAAAATTTATACCTAAGAGCAACAGTGCTATGAGGGATGGTGCCTGTAGATTGGATTTGAGTCTCTCAAGTGAACTGAGTCACATGAATGATGCAGTGTTCTAGTTTTGGTGTGCTCTTTGCTATCTGGTTAATGATATTGTGAGACAAAGGCACAGGACCAGCAGCAGTAGGCTTAGCCAGCTCTTTCTTACCCTTTTTTAAAGTGGTGACTGTAGCGGACTCAATTCATACAGGCCAAAGAAAAATAGGACATCTTACTCTCTGGAAATTGTAAAATGAGACAGAAACTTCATATTTTTAAACAAATATTAAAGGCGTATGCCTTTTGACAAGACCTTGGGCTTAAGAAAATAGATTGCTTTACCTTTTCGTATCAGATAAAAAGTTTCAAACAGTCAATGACAATTTGTACTGGTTCTCCATTTACGCCTGGACTACCACTGAGCCTGTCTCGCATGAGGAAGGTCCTATTCATGCATTCTCTTAGCTGTCCATATAATGAATTCTCATTACAAATTGAAGCCTGTGCAGTCACATTAAAGTCCATTTATGTTCTGATATGTACATACGTGTTAATTCAGATTATATTCCTCTAATTGCACAAATTAATTGCTCTCTGATGAATTTTACACCACCTCATTTGTAAGGGTTTCTCCTGAAAGTACACTGAAAAGGTCAACAACACGATCAAACGCTACCCTGTTCAACATGCTTTGAAGATTATAATTATATCTAATTAGAAGGTTTTGCAATTAGCACATATTGTAAGTTTTCCATTCTACGAATTAATAAGATCCTTTTGTATTTATTTACCCTGCCAAACATGTGTGCACGTACCACCCAACTGCTATTGTTAATGGACTATTTCAGCCCAGTGAGGACAACAGGATGTCACCATTATTTGGTATTTTTCTCAGGCAGAGATCTCCTTCTGCCTCAAAGTTTACCCCCAGTGTCTGCAGCCTGAGCAGGACTCTTGGGACAGAAAAAGAATACGAATGAGCTGATATTTAATGTCAGAGATATTAGTAGTACTCTATGCCTTTGTGCATTTTTTTTCAGGAAAAAATGCTAACGTGAGGAGAAACCACCGAGGTATCGGGTCCTCTGTGGTGACCACTGTACATAGCCACTAAGCAAAGGAGAGCCACAAAACCAATGCATTTCTGAGTCTGCCAGAAGGCACATTTTTCTCATGCAGAAGGGTACAGATAACAGATTAGTATTCCAGGTACTGGTTGATTTTCAGCTCTTCTCTGAAAGCTACACATGCACTTGTACCCCAGAGAGCAATGTAAGAGCAAGACTGTCAAGCTTCATCTTTGCTGTAGACTAATTACAAAACCTAGGAGCCTAGTTTGCAAAACCGGGCTTCCTTTGCTGCCTATCCACACTATTTTATGTATCTTAACTATATGGGGGATGTTTTATTATGGTAACAGATATGCTCAGTTTCTGGGTCTCTTTGAAACAGCAAAACAGGACAGTGACAGTATTTGCAGCACCATCAGGAGGAAAAGCTGGCAATGTGCTAAGTTTACCTCAAATTAATTACCTGCTGAAATCACAACAACAATTACTTTGTTGATTTGAATTTTACCTAGGATACAAACTAAAAAAAAAGAAAAGATTAAAAAAGGCGAAAAGCACTAATGGTGAAATTGAGGTTTGGTTGTCATCTCTTGGGACAGGATCTCTCTCTAACACTCCAACACAAACGTACATGGCTTTGATTGAAAGCCCATTGCTCTCAGGAAGATTTGATTACTTTCCAGATACAAGAAGGAAGCATCATTCCTCACAAACCTGTCTTCCAGAGTATACCTGGGGCTTTCACATCACCATTCATTTAGGGTAGCAACTCACAACATAGCCTGTCCCACAGCAACGTCATATCAAACTTCATTTAGAGAACGGCTCATCTGTAAGTCTGTCTGCTGCCTGAGTATGCCCAAAACTGCCCAGAGAGCTAATGACTAGTTTCATGATCAGATTTTAATATTCCTGAGCTGCCACCACATTGACCGTTTCACTGGATTGGATTCACACATACCCTATAGAGCCATTTGTGTATCTCCTTGTACATCCTCAGGCATGTTCTGTGCCGATTTGCTCACTGTCTTGCGTGTAGTATCTCTTTGGAACACAAAGAGCTAATTATAAATAGAAATAACAATAAAAAGCCTTTTATCCCTCAAGGCAAATTTTCTTTGAACATACATTTAGCATATATGTGGCTTCCATATCTCAGCTTGAAGAATTACAAATGTATTATTGAGTGTTGGTAAAACTCTTCAGATTTGTTTATATTCCTTACATTCCCACCCAACTGAACCAAATCTCCTTTTGTAGGATCTGTCTTCCTCCATCAGTGATGTCAATGTAACAATCCCACACCATCAAGGGAAACAGGAGTCAGGTCTCTCATTAGTATTGTTTCATGGCATCCTTCTTTGTTGTCCCAGAAAATTCAGGAAAAAGTGAAATTTCATTCATTGCTCAGCTACAACCAACTGTGATGTGACCTCTAATTGACCTTGACATTTGAGAACTTCACAAGACAGCAAATTACTAAGAGGACCTATAAGTCAGCCAGGTTAAGAGAAGTCAAATAGTGAATAGCAAGAAGGGCAACACAGCCAACAGTATGTAAATTAGGAATTGTATTTAAGCCAACATATTGCATAATGCATGAAAAGGTGAGTAATAGCAAATAGTTTAAGAAATCTGTCTACAATTAATGAATCCTAAATAGCTTTATTAATGTAGGTCAAATTCCATCTTCTTGTGGGAATTTGACATTTACTAATATGCCCCGTATGAATTATTCAAAGAAGATATATTTAATATATATACAAAATTGTATTGAGTATGCTCTTCACAAAGGCTGCATTATACTTGTATTACAAAATCTACAGGGGCTACTTAATTTCTAATCCGGTAATCATTAATTAAATAATATTTAAATCATACTCTAATATATCTAAATCCAAATGTTATGCAGAAGTCTGCAAAATATTGTTTTATTTGTAGCCTGTAGCACAATGTCATCACCCATCACAGAGCAGGTATTCAAATTC
Source organism: Ciconia boyciana (assembly GCF_034638445.1). Taxonomy (NCBI): domain Eukaryota; kingdom Metazoa; phylum Chordata; class Aves; order Ciconiiformes; family Ciconiidae; genus Ciconia; species Ciconia boyciana. Next base: position 18,449,076 of record NC_132944.1, on the reverse strand, counting down.
TTTTTTTGTTCTTTTTGTTCTTGTAAAATATAAATTTGTTCTTGTAAAATATAAACCTAGTATCAATTCCCATTGTGAAGAAAAACTATGATTAGTAATTAAATTACAGTGCATTAAACTTACTTAACTTAAGTTCACCAGCTGGGAAAATTCTATGCCTCCGGACTTACCAATAACTCCTAATCTTGCTGTTGCCTGTACCTGTTTTTTTAGGTCATATTATAATTTTCTTTATTGGAATTTCATTAAAAATGGTAATGTCATTACTCCTGTTAATGCTTAAAACCAACACCATAATCCTGAATTTTAATTAGTAATTATAATTAATCATTATTTTATTAATGAAATGTTTAGTTGCTAATTGTCTTTGAGCACCCCAGTCCCTAGGCTTATAAGCATTTCACAACATTTAATTTCTCACCGTTTCTGATTAAGTGGAACCATCAACCTTATTCACTTTTAACACTTTCACGTGGTGCAGTACTTTGGGCCTTTATTTACTATTTACACCTGTTCAAATGGATGGCTCCAAGTCCTGATTAGTGTTTCATTAACGGAGAAACAAATGCCTCAGGTATGCAGCAGACAACACAAAGATACCCGGGAGGTAAAATTAGTTCATCCAGGGCTCTTGCCACTCACTTTGCTCTAACTGTTGCTGTAGATCTTAATTTTCCACTATCTCAACATCACACAGGTCTGGGTTCATCCACCTGACATTCGGCAACACAAGGAACGGCCGAAATTAGCACCTGTGCTCCCCACAGTGGGAGACTGGGTGCCGGAGGCCCCCGTGGTCTTCATGGGCATGGACAACTGCACCCCCGGCTATGCCAGCTGGGGTGTTTGGAATGAGGTAGGATGATCTTGGGTCACTCTGGTTAGACGCAAAGACATGTAGACACGGTGAAGATGTAATCTGCTTTTAGAAAACCTGGCTCAACCCTAGAATGACTGCGAGGAGAAATGTGTCAGCGCGATGGCTGGGATCCACACGCCGTGAATTCTGAAAGATGGAATACAATGCGCAAAAGTTTGCAACATGTAACTTATTGAATTGTTCTTATAAAAATGCCTACCAGCTCTCTCTTGGGATTAATTAAAAACAGATGCTGGCTAGCCAATGGCTGGGATAACAACCTGCCTTTTCTTTTTGTCAGGGGGTTGGAGGGTACAAGAACAAAAGAAATTCAAATTAAATGGCTTAGTTTATGTGTGTTTGCTCTAAGAAAACTAACCTCTCACTGGCTGCACTGAACTTGGGCAAAACCGCAGGGGAATGGGTTGAACTACAAGTCCCTCTAGCCCAGGACCCGTCTCCATCAGTGACTGGTAGTGGATCCCCAGGAAAGCACAGAAGAACAGGCTGAGCATATGTTGACACTTCCCCAGACTCCTCTCCCACTCTAGATTTCCTGAACCAGGCTTGTTTTATAAGTTACTCATAAAAGTCTAAAAGTGATTAATAGTTATTATGCGTATACTACAGACATGAGTATTATGCATTAGACATGGTCCTAAATACAACAAAAAAAAAGCTTTAGAGATCATAGCAAGTCACAGCGATAATTGTTTTATGAAGCTGTGGGGCTGGATAACAATTGGCTCACTGATGAACAAATATATCACTGCTAACACCAATATATTAACCTTTAATTTATAAATGGAACTCAGTATGGAGTGTAGCCAATTTGATCTGCAAAAGGGGCTGTGAATCTTACAAGGAATGACTGATATTCTGCATCACCATTTCCTGAGCTAAGGTTCACAGGTTACTGACAGCCTGTGCAGCCCTTTCTGGAAACCTTATCTGGTCCTCAGAGACGTAACACCCTGTGGGAATTTTTAATTTAATGCTCCTTGATAAGGCTGCATGCTAGCCCTAAGAAACTATGAGGACTAACGAATGGATGCTTGCCCAAAAGGTGGAAAGCTGGAGCTCTGTGTTTATGCTGGCATCGCTGTTATGCCGAGCCAACGTTCACTGCGTAAAATCTTCAAAATTCAAAATAAGAATTAACCTGAGGTTTTGGTGAAAATCTGATATTTTTGTTTCTGCACAGGTCTTCTTATTCCAGGAGAAGTATAACAACAGAAATACCTAGCGTTTTTAAACCTGTGTATTTTTTGGGACAACAATAAAATAGTATTCCTTTAAGTTACACAACTTAAGTGTCTACTTATCTTGTGAATACACACACACAGAGCATTATCGGGAGGGGGAAATACTTCTGTAAATTATTTTCTGCTTATTTTACACTGACTATTCTTTAATACGCTTAATCATATGCCGTCTGTTACAATGAAGCACAAAGGACATATTTTCTCTTTTGAGAGAAAATATGTCCTTTTTTGAACACGATGTTAGATATTTGATGGCTACCCAAGGGAGGGTCAGTGAAAATGTCTAGAAATATTGTGGGATTTACATATAAAGAAGGGCTGGATTTTGAAGGAGGCACATGGTGCTCAGGGAGGCACCTCCCTCCGTCAGTGCTCGAGCCCATTGGCACAAGGTGAAGTTGGAGTATTTGTCTTAGGGCTGGAGGTTCAGAATACAAATCTCGGCCCCAATGCACTCAGGGACAGGAACCGCATGAAATACAGTAACAGAAAATACACTTCCTCATGGTTCACCATCTGGATATTATCTAATTATTAATTAGGAGACAGAAGATACGAAGGAAGCTATGCTCCGTAAGGTGTGGTCTACCCCCAGGAATATCTCACAACGCACACATCCAAAACCATGATATATGCAGACAAGGGCATTTAATTGAGATTTATACCATATTTTCTTGGCTGCATAGGAAATAAACATGCAGAAAGCCAAAGGCATTTTTCTGTGTTATGGTGGCTGAAGGATGATAGAAGTACATTTCTACTTACTGCACCTCTAAGAGCAACTGGGATGCTGTGCTCCGTATAATGTTATGTTGCTAATGTAGTACTTGATTCAGTGAGAGAAATTCTTAAAAGATCATTTTGAAGCAGATGGGGGATCAATAGTTTCCTGTACAGTCTGTACTCTCTATAGACCAAATAGTATTCATATATCTGAAGTTTAGCAGATGGTGTTTTTGCATTAATTTTCTAAACTACCAACTGTAGGATACTCTGTTTTCAGAAAACCAGTTGCCTTAAGGCTTGAATTTTTAAAAGTATTTCAAATGTTTTCATGTGTTGTAAGCACACCTCTTTCTCAGGTTTTCTCTCCCAAAGGTGCCGTTCTGATTTTGGATCTCAAAAAAATGAATTGGCAACAGGCTCAGACGTGCAGGTTCCTACTACGTTTATAACAGGCGGGTGGATATGGCAGCAGCGTTTCACCAGAGGGCATTTGCTCCGCTCTGTCTGGCCACAGAGCCACCCCCTCTGCCATCGCACTACTTTGCTGCTTAGAAGGAAGGAAACCAAATTGGTGGGTGGAAAGTACGATAAAACCATTCAACATACTCACAAGATGCCAAGGACCATTTGCTTCTGTTTCAAATCAGTCTCCAAAGCCCACTCCACACTTGGAGCACCTGTTCTCATCTATCTGCACTTCTTTTTTGATTTCAATTCTTTATGTAAACAAAAGAAAACTTGAGGAATTATGAGAAGGCATAGTGCCTCCGAATATTTTAAAGATACTAGATTCTTCTTTTTTGGCCGGCTATCGCAAGCAACGCTTTTGAAAATTTGGCTATAGGTATATATCAGGGCAGAAAAAGTTGCATGAAGGTCACTGTCTCATGGATTTTATTTGAGTTCCTCAAGAACCCCCCAAAACTGAGAAGTCTTTGATCCATACCAAAGGGGGAGAAAAAGAAAACTTCAAAGAAGAATAAAAATCCTCCTACTTTGCACCTGCCTTAACTGCAGTCAGTGTGTATTATTTATCATCCTCATCTCACTTCTGCATTGCTCTAAGCATGCCGAAGTCATTCAATTTAGCTTTTCAGTTTGGTCAGCCTGCCAGGAAGGAGTAATCTTGCCTTCACCTTCCCTAGCCCTCTTCTGAAAGTAAATATAGTGTGACTGCTAATTTGTTGATTTATACAAGGTTTAATCCGCTAGAGTCATAAAATATTAAAGGAATCTTTTTTCAGTAAATTTACAGCTAAATAAAATCGTAGCTCTCAAGACTTGCAAGAAACTAGAGTGACATTTTATTTGCTTGAAATGCATTTTCTGATTCAGTGAGGTGGACTGACATGGGCAGCTTGCTTATTTAAACCACACCGTATGCAGCGTGCTTGGGTGGTATCTTCCTGAGAGAGAAAATGTGTTTCCTTATTTCACAGAATAATGCAGCTAATGCCTTCTTCCTGTCTTTTATTGTTACTACTAAATAATTGTAATGAAAGTGCAGATAGCTTCCGCTAAAATTAATACAAAACCATTAAGACAAAACCCTGAATTAGTGCAAGATGGAAGCTTGGCTGAGTTTGGTTGAAAATACATCACCAAGCACCCTAGGAAACCTTGAAATAAGATCTCTCCTTCCTCCTCACAATTAACAACTAATGGAGTTGGTATCCATGTCTACTGCAAAGTGAAGACTGTGGTGTAAATACCCAAAAGACTAGATAAAGGAGATTACGTTTCCTACAGCACATCTCCAAACACTATTTCTATCAGTGTATAATTTTGCAACCATGAACAGTCTAGGCAGCACATCATGAAGAAAAAAATCCCCCCCCCCCCGCCCCGTATATTTCAGACTGGAGGGAGGTCAGACAAGGCATAGGAAAAATAATTTGATTTTAAAACTATTAATTTAATCCCAAGTATGATCCTGGCCATTTTTATTTCCATGCTTTATTTTATTTTTTATCAAGGGTCAGGCTATTCCATTTTGCTTTCCTGAGTTTGTTACAGGGGCCAAATACAGCATTTTTAGTTGTGTACACCTAGCATTGGATTTCCATTACACAGGGTTATACACAACCGCTGCTTAAAAAGAAAGAAAATAAGCATGGGGCTACATTTTTTTGAGCAAGAGAGGATGGGGAAATGGCCTATAGATTTTAACTTCCCACTAACAAGAATGGACCACAGGACGTAATTTGTGAACTCCAAAAATTCCCCTATATAAATGCTCTGCATATTTTTGGCAATTTCTCTACTGGAAACGTTTGTTTAGATGCTTGGTGTGAGTTCTAGAAGGCAATAGAAGTTCTGGGTAATCAGCATTTTTGAAGATTCAGTCCCTTACTTAAATGCCTAAAAATAAGATTAAAGAACGAGTCAAGTACATGCATTAGTTTTGTTGCAACAGATTATTCAAGTGTATTGGAAAAATATTAGAGAGTGTGAGCTCAATGAACATTTAAATATGCAGATTATCAATGGGAAAACTAACAGCTTCCATTTTTTAAGATATTTATTGAAGACTCGACTTTTAAAAATAGTTATTTTCAATAAAATATGCTATTCCTATTAGAATAAAATCTTTTTCTAACAAGTATGTTTTAGCTTGAAATCAGAGTTGTTCCTTAGCATGGTTTGGAGGCCCTTATTGACAAAGTTAAAAATGATTAAACATTTTAAATCTTCATATGTGGTTTTCTAGATATAATCATAGTGTGGCTTTGCTGATTTTCAGCCTACAAGGCAGAACACCCAGTCCTTGAAGCAGACCAATTAACAACCAATCCTACAAATCCTATATTTTCTATGCAATTTTCAGAATCTGGCGGTTTCTGAATCCCAAAACTTTGCAGTATTGCAGAGAAACTATTCAAAGTACGTCTGCGTTGCTCAAGATAATCTCTTTGATGTAACAAAACCAAACCACAAAACAAAAAAAAGGTCTGCTCTCTCTGAGGTTTTTTAAAAAGGGGATTAAAAAATTACCATCTTTAGCTGCTCTTTTAATAGCAAGCCTGCATCAGAAGGAATAATCTCCCTTGCCTCCTCATCACAGAAATGAGAGTGTTTCCTTAAGGATATAGCTCTGCGGGTATAATCTGATTTACAACTGAGATCACTCAAAACTTTACCGTAAGCTTTCAAAACTTGCGGCGGATGACGATAAAGCGCATTGCCGCACTTCTGCAGGCACCGAAAGCCCTGGCCCTGGTGCAACTCAACTTCGGCCACTCGCAGGAGTCCCGCCACGGGCCCCACAGCCCCGCTGACCACGCACTCGGCCACGCCGCTGGGGCACGCGGGCACTTCCCCAAACGCTGGGCACTAGGAAATATTTAACCTCTCTCTCATCTCTGTGTCCGGATCGGCATTGTCTAATGAAAATATACCTCATTTCAAGCTCCATAATTTATTTTTTAAAAATATTTACTCCATCTCATTACTGACCTACAGGAAATCATGTTGTTAAATTAAGATATTTGGGGTTTATACAAATGTTTACATGTAGCATATAAAGCCCGTTGTTTCCTTCCATCTTGCGATTTTTCTGTTCTCTCTGTGTACTCGGATGTTTCTGTACCCGTTGCATGGGAAGCAGTGTGTCAGCTGCTAAGTCAGCTGCATCACTTCTTAAAACTGAGTTTCTCACTACGTTTTCTTCTGGTTTATCTTTACAAATCTACACTGTTCAGCAGTCATCCTCCTGCAGATCTGCAAGCAGGCTGCTCCATTGCCCTTCATACTAGGTTCATTTATCACCATTCACTTCCCTCTCAGACCTTGCCTCTTTCCATAACAAATGTTCCTATCATCTCTTTTTCTTCTTTCCCCTACACCTGCACAGGAACTTGCCATAGTTTCTGCAAACCTCAGTATGGCATTAGGCGTAGCTTTGACTTCAGCTGCTGGCTAAACTCTGCCTGCTTGAGCCAAAAGGCCTGGGCTCTTGCCTTGACAAGTTGCTGCAGCCTGCTGCAACTCCGAGTAACCCTAACTCCACCCTTACATGATCCCATACTCCTCCCAAATGTAAGTCTTTCACTAGCCTTAAACTCATCTTCATTTAACTTAATGCCATTTCCTAAGCTGGGAGTCTCCAGCCATAGGTCTAGACACAGGGGATGCCAACTTGTTATATCAGACACTTCAGCTATCTACAGGGGTCTGCCACACGGCAATGAAATTGCCAATATATATTTTACACTCCAGTTCTCGGCTGTTGAGGAACCTGAAACTCTTTGAAAATTTCAGGAATTCGGTTGCAAAATGACATGTGCTCCAAGCACTAGCTTCTGCTATCAGTGCTTTCATTGTACTTTTCATTCAACCGGTGATTTATATTTTCTCTCAAAGCCTTCCTTTCCTACTACTACTACCAAGCCACAGCTTGGTCTGACACCGTTTCCGTCTCTTTGCCCATCACCTATTTACATACCATATTGCAGCAAAGATGGTTGGAACATCCAGCATTTGGGGGTTCTTGCAATGGGATTTATCCACCAAGAGATAAACTTGATTTATATGTTGCAGACTCTACACCTTCAGCTCTGTTTTGGCATGCCCCTCATACATTCAATATTCATTCCCTTCACTCCTATCCTTGCAGTTGTTGAGTTTATAAATCCTAATCTGCCTCTCTGGGATGGTGAGTTTATATTGTGCCTTGTGTGATTCTCTGGCTCTCTCGAGATTCGTATCATTTATTAACTGTTTGCAAAAACATGAGATTGGAAAAAAGCTTTAATGCAGGGCCATGGATTAATAGTTACCAAAGCTCCTCTTTAAAATGGATAGCAACAAAGCATATACACACACGCTGCAGTTAAAATTTAAACTGCATTACTAAATTACTTTTTCCATTCATATATAAATTATGCATCTAAACAGAAGTGTTAATAATTTAAGTTATTAAGTTGCTTAGCTAACATCACATCTTAATTAGTCTTTAGTATATCTGTAAAGTATAAATAGGTTGATTAGAACATGTAAATTATATGTCTTTTCAGCTCTTGGTACAAAGTGAAAATCAAAGTCACTGATCTGAAAACTGGAAAAGCGTTTTGAAAGTTACTTCCTTTGCCTTCTCAAACACAGTTAACCTAATAGTCACACGCTCTTTCTTTGCTTCCTGAGCAACAGGACATGCCATCTGCTTGGCTGCTTGCAGCAGACCTTCTTTTATTTACATATCAAATATTTCTAACTGGTCCATATTCAGCTTTGAGTTTTGTTTGGGGGTGGAGAGGGCATTAATTTAAATACAAATGCACAAATATTATGCTTTGAAAAAACCACAGGCATGGTTCAATAAGAAAAGTTGAGAGCAGGCCTGCTCTTCTTATGGTTAGAAAGTTGAACATGGGTCTAGTATATATGAATATGCAGGCACGTGTGCACCTTGTCATTGCAGTACCCCATCCTCAGCACCTCCAGCCACGCGCTCTGTGGCCCCGGGGCAAATGGTGATTTGCCACTCAAAGGGACCAGTGAGGTCTGGAGACCCCTGAAAATGATGAAGCACCTCGATGGTGGTGTGGATGGGCACAACCGGTGCTGCCATCCTCCGCAAGACCACCAGCTGCTGGGAATGAACCCCCTAAGCCGTGATAACGGTGATGCTGAACAGTCTCTGGTGTTAATGGCTTGGCCAGATGAGGCACTTGAGCCTGGTTCCGTGTCCCTGCAGACATGGCAGAGTCCCGGATCTCATTTTGCATTTTTGTATTCGCTCAGCTGGACCAGGTCCTTTCCCGCTCCCCCTCCAGGCAGGACTGTGGCTCTGAGAGACTCAGGCCCATTTTCTGTTTTCCTCTTTGCAGTCAGTCCTGCAGGTTTTCCCCCCTTGGAAGCAGCTTCTCTTACAGCATCCAGAAATATATGGGTTTTTTTCTTCCTTCGTATATCTAAGACATTTCCTTGGACTTGTGAGTTGTATTCTTCAGTACAAAGCCCTTCTCGGTGAACTGTAAGAGCCTTTGTCTCCCAGTCCTGCTTCACCCACTACTGGTACTGCTGCAATTTCAGAGACTCATTTTTCATCCTCTGCCTTCAGTACTTTTTTCTCCAGCAGTTTTGAAGACATGACTATGGAAGGTTTCTAGATACTGCTCTGCCAGTTTAAAAGTACATTTCATCTCTTTAGTGCTTGATTTTCTTTCCAAAATATGAGAATTATATGAAGAACCCCACCCCAATAACCAACTGCCTGTGTTCCTCTGTTGAAGAATATGTATGTGTACACACATAAATACATCTGCAAGTGAGGAGATGAACTGCCCTCATAGTGTGTGAGGATGAAGTTTTCTAAACTAAATTCTCTTTGACAGAAGAAGTCCAGCTTCAGAGGAAAAAAAGTGACAGTAACTGTTAGACAAGGCCGTCAGCATTTCCATGCAAATTACGAACAGGAAGAGCGACTATTACCGTCCAAACGAGAGAAAACTGTCAGCCTTCATCATAGACAAATGTTTTAATTTGAAAATTTTTCTAGGAAGTTTCCAAACAACAAATACATCCCTTCTTTATCAATGTCCATCTTTGTTCATAATGTCCAGCTTCATAAATAAACTTTCTGAAGCCATGAGCTACCAATCATCCCATGCGCAGAGCCCTGTGACTTTGCTGCACTACCACGTTACAGTGAAACTCAGATGCAGTCTAATGCTAGAGGACCTCAGCCCTCAGATAAAAAAAGATATACTTATCTCCTCCTAAATTACAGGAAAGATGTGATATCTGCCTCATCAAACAATAAGGGGATCCTAGAGGCTGAGCTATTGCAGTTAATGAGGCTGTCCCAGACCAAGCACCCTAACCTAAGAGGTCAGAAACTGAAAATGTGCCCATCATTTGCCAACTTTTTAATTTAATTTTTCAATTAAACCCCCCTCCCTCGCAGGTCTCTTGCGGATCGGGGCACTTTGATCCAGTCAGGGAACGTAAGCACGGGGCCTCTGTCGTACACAAGCACGTCCCTCGTGCAGCGTTGCTGAGCAAAAGGCACAGCCGCACCGGACCGGCTCGTGACGGCAGTGCCGTGGCAAAGAGCAGCGCGGAAACTTGGATCTGGGAAAAACTCAACTACAGACATTTTCTTGAAAAAAGAGTGACTCCGTCCTTGCCAGCATTGACAAATGTCTGACTCAAAAGTTCCTCTGGAAGACTGCTTTGCTTCCTCTCCCAGGCTTAATAGAGGTTATTAACCAAAAGTGCTTTTTGTCGCTTTTGTCCCCAGATTTAACCCTTTGCTTCCTAGAGAGCACTCATTATCCAAGGGTCAGGGATTTCCCCTCAAGCCCAGTCACAAAGTCTCTGCTACGGAACAACCCTAAACCAGCAGACACTAATCAGGGCATCAACCGGTAATTCAGGGGGCCCCGTTCTCCCACTCTCCCGAGCCGAAGGACAGCAAGACCCCGAAGTGGCTGTCCCCAGCACTCTGCCGAAGCTGCTCAGAGCAGGGCAGCAGCTCCACGGGGCGAGAAACGTGAGCCCTCACCACCACGCGAGTCGCAGCCCTCCACCACCGCCGTTTCCAAAGGCCAGGAGAGCCAGCGCGGCTCCAAAACTGCTTCCAACCTCCGCAGTTCAATTACGTATCATCTAATTCTACCGCATCATCTAATTACGCATCATTCTAATTCTGTCTCAAATATATTGCTTCAGAGTTTCACTACGTGTCCCCTCCTGCCCTTTCCTTGGAGGAACAGTGAATAGCCATCTCCTAGTCACTCTCTCTACCTATGATTTTTAGAGCGCTCTGTATTTCCTCCCTTCTTTGTCTCTTTTCCAACTGGAGAACCTTAACCTGTTTAGTCTGCCTTCCCGGGGAAGTCGTGTGGATTTTCCTGAAGCTGTTTGGTCGAATGGATTTCACTGAAATTTCCTTACATCCAAAGAATTCAATTCTGTAGTGAACCCGAATATAATAAATGCAATATGCCCAAGAGGAGATTTTGTTTATAGAAAGCTGTGAGTTCTGGGAAGAAAAGGGAAGGAAGATTATAATGGATGCTGCATTTCAACATTAATTATATCAAAAATGTTTCTGGTTTCTTCTGCAATTTCACATCTTTGTTGTGTGTCCCAACCACAACACAGTAATTTTCATTTATTCTCCAGCTCAAATGCACATACGTCTCCACAAGCCTTTTTTAATTAGCAAGAATATTTTATAAAAAACTATTATGTCTTACAAAGTTACAGCAAACTTAACACTTGTGCAACTACCATCTCACCAAAATAAATGCTCAGGCCGGAAACTATGCTTTAGCTAAAGACAGAATCTCATTTGCAATCCTGGTTTGGGACAGAGCAGTTACATTTTATACCACTTCAGATTAAAAGTTCTTGCTGGCCTTAGAGGATGAGAAAATCATACATTTTAAAAAGTAATTTGGAGGGATGGAAACAGCTCAAAGATTCAAATTCAGGGCTATGCAGCAGACACATACCTGTATGACTGATTGTAATTTACACGTCTGGATTGTTTTAATAAATATGTAATGCTAAAAAAGGGATACTTTTGCTAGGCATCTAATTTTTTATATATTGGATAAGTTATTTAAATTATTTACTCACATTTCTAGCAATTGAGCTATGTCTTGTTCACACACGCTTTCAAAACCCAATCTTTTACAAGGGAAACTGGGTCTAAAGATCCTGGAGACTTCCACATAAAAATCGGAGGCAGGGAGGGGAGGAGGTCTGAGGACAGTGAGTGAGACATCTGATTTTAGGCATCTAATTCAAGTGACACGGCCCAGCACCCCTCCCCTTGCAATCAGCACAGCCAAGGTCCCTACCATCGAGGAGGGCCCTTACCCGCCTTGAACAGCTTTGCACAGATTAATACCAGTATAACACATCACTCAGCCCCGTGAAACACTCAGAGACAAATAAATGAGAAAACAGTATTAGGGTGAAACCGAGTCCTGTGCTTATTTGTCCCTCATTTTGTTAATTAATCTTTTTCTTCGCAGTCATGCTGGCTATTCCTTCCCATGAAAAGCGTGAGAGCTTGGCGTGATGGCGAGCACGTCCCATGCCATGCTCCAGCGAAACCGGCGTGAGCAAACCTCTCAGCCAGGTCCTCCGGGCAGGTCCCTTTCACCGCTGCCATGGGACTTACTGCAGCGTCAAAATGATTTCAAAGTGCATTAGCGGAGCTCATTTTACCTCGGAGCACTATTCGGAGGTTACCATGCCATTGACTTCGTTTGCTGGGGAGAGTGGATTAATTGCCTTTGTTAAGTTATCATTACTGAGGAAAAAAAATTACTTTCACTGGGGATATCTCCCCCAGGCGCCACCAAGTTATCTTACAATCTCCTAACTTGTTCATTTACTCGTCGAAACTTCATCATTTTCCCCTAATTTATATATACTCATATATATTATATATATTCCAGACCAGTGACAGATATCTTGTCCAATATCTTGCAGCCCATCAGGGTTAGTAACAGGAGCTTTAAGCCATGGAAAACTACAAATCTCATTTTCCCAGTGGAATATGGCTTTATTTCTAGCCTTGAAAGGCCATGAAATGATAGGCTATAAATTGCAAGTTTTAATATCTATTTATAGGCACTTCTATGGTGCACATCTATGTACAAAAAAAACTTCCTGATCTCTAAAGTTCTAAAATATATTACTGTCCTCTACTTCCAAGGTCTTTTTGGTGGAAGTCACGGACCTAAAGGAGCCAGGGTTTGCAAATGGCAGGGATCCATGAGACGTGCCGAAGTACCAAACTGCTGCCTCCCTGGTCACTACACTCTGTTAGAGACGTCGTCCAGACCAGCATTGTTTTCTGACTACTTATCCCATTAATAGCTAATGAATAGTGAAGAGGAAACACAAAGCAGGTGACCAGGACAGCTGATGCAATGAGAGTCTGGAGCTGAAATCGGTTCCTTTGTGCCCCCTCCCTCCTGTGACCCACATGACACTTTTGTACCTTCTGTCACTCGTGATTAACGTGATGAGAAACGGCAAAGTGTTTCCTGCCACCACTTTCTTCTACACAAGAGCACAAATGTGTAACACGTGTGAAGGATAGTTATACTGAAAACTGTCTGCAGGAAGCATTTCCTGGCCCGTTGTGCCTCTGCATCTCCAGCAAAGCCTCTGCATCTCCAGAGCCGTCCGCTCCGGCTCTGCACACGCATCCGTGGCCCATGGTGCTGAGCACTCCGGGGATGGCAGCAGCCAGCTCCAGCTGTCTACCAAAACACTGAACAAACTTTCTTCCTGAAATCAATACTTGCGCTAAGCCTCGGGAGCTTCTCGTGGAGCACGGGGACCGGGGAGCACGCAAGCCAGAGCAAAACTGAAAAAGCAGAAATTGTGTAGGTACTGTCAGAGCTGTTAGGAGCAGGCAGCTCTTTCTGGCAGGAACAGCCTCCAAGCCCCTTATCGGCTGGCCTGGAGTCCTGCCGCCCACAAAGCCAGCTTTTCCCAAGTCACAAGGCTGATGTATCCGGGATGAGCAACGTGGAGCCATCGTGCAAGAGTGTGGAGCTTCACCCCAGCTGGGCTGCTGCTCCACGCTGCGCATTGCCACCTCCAGTCCCCTCGCGCAGCACCACCGAAAGCGACCCCACAACAGAAACCATTGCATTACCCAGAAGCAGGGGTTTCAACGGGCCACTTCAGCCTTCGCAGGAAGTCCAAAATGCATCAGAAACGAGACCTGACTCTAATATCAGCTAATGAGAGCTGTGGAGGGGGCTTATCCCTCTCTGCCTCGCGGAAACCAAGGGAGGTGTTCCAGATTTGCACCCGTGCTCGAAGCGAGGGGCCAGCCGGCAGCGCTGTTTGGCAGGACCTGCCACAGCAGTGCACAGAAGACAATGATAACTGCAGAGTTGATCTAAGAACTTCAAATTACTTCCCCCCCCCTTTTTTTTTTGTCAACACAGGCCTGAGCAGGATGCTTAATGCTGGTGCACACAGCTACCACAGCATAAGATTTATGATTATTTTCATAACATAGGCCTTGTCAGGGATTTTTGATTTGATTTTGGTTGGATTATCTATTGCAATGCCAATAATACGTTTCACGTTGTTTTTAGGATGCAATGCAGTCAAGGCTGGCGGAAAGCAGGGACAGACCCACTTAAACGCGATTTGTTGGCATCCTCGATTCTAGGAGCTGCTCCCTAGGGGCAGCAAAATTTGCAATGCTCTACAAAGGAAGTTCTTAATATCTTCTTTTTTTTTTTTTTTTTCCTAGACAACTACTTCCATTAATTATTTGAATAAGATTTAACTGAGATGAAAGGCTCTGGTCTGCCTTTGATGTGAACGCATAACTATCATTAACATATTATTATTAATAGGAGTTGTGCACATACAGAGGGAAGAATAGATCCCTTCTTATTTTAAGCTAAAGCTTTGCCTCTTTTTTTTCCCCTGCTCCTTTTACCTCTAATGACTGAAACAAGGGATGAACAGCCGGACACACGCCTTAGTCGTGTTAAGAGCCCCCGACACACCTTTCTGTGATGGGAAGCGTTTGCCAGCCGCCAATACAAAGGTGGCAGAGCAACTTCCACTGAAGTTGCAGCTCTTGAGTAACGTCCTCATGCGCTCACTGTGGGGATCACGTTTTGCGTGGCTGACCACTGCCCCCCCAGCTACCTTTTGCTAGAAAGTTTAGGCATTAATTTGCTTGTTATTTTTGCGTTCCAGAACAACAAAGAAACCCCAGACTTTTTCCCCTGGAGGCCTCTTTGTTAGAGTTAGGTACGAGCTGCCATCTGAACCTTAGAAAGCATTCATGCCCTGCGAAGACCTTACCTACATAAGGAAACTGGACTATAACCATGACAGTGACATTCTCTGCATGAGAAAACTACTTCAGAAAAAATATTTAGTCTAGGAAGAGCTACATTATAATGGTATAACTATAGAAATGCGAGTACTTTACTACACTATTGCCGACCTATCTACAGATGTGGACAGGCTTTGTATCTGAGACATTAATGAGGCTTTAGGGAAAATGTAAAGTGTATAAACACGGGAAAAATTATACTATAGCATAAGGAGGATTGACACCTCTTAGGTGTTTGGTCAAGCCTTAAGCAAGATGCAGCTTCCTCCTAACAAAAATGCGTATTCTCGCTACGTATCTATTTTCCTGGTTTAGATAAGGACATTGTGCTTCTTTCACACAAATACCATGTGCGCAAATTAATGAAGCTAACAGAAACTTAACTTTTTCATTTCCAGACTATATCATTTTAACTCTGCTGGTTTTATGGTGCATTAATGTTGTTGTTGGCATTTATATGGCATATTAATTACATTGCACTCAGTTATTTTCTCTGCTAAACTTAAAAGGTCATATCCTTTGTGTATACTTTTCTATATGGAAATTTGATTTCCTTAGCATACCAAATAGAAGCTAAATCAACGAAATAATGCATTTTCTATGAAACGAGTAAACAGTATTCAGTGAAAGGACAGTTAATCTACAGGCTCGTTGTGAATGTTTGAGCAATAGATTTAATGTTTTCTTCCATTGCCTGCAGCTGAGGAACTGTGCCACTCCTGTACAGCACTGCACACGTTCTGCCAGTGCCAAGAATGCTCACACCTGAGAAAGGAAAAAATGAGGGAGGGTATATAGCTTTCTATGTGCATAGTTTTATACATGGTATAGAAATACTTTCCCCAAGAAGATGGCAGCATAGAAGACATCTGATATACTACAAGCTATTAAGTTGTCACTAAGTCTACACTGTATATCTTCCCTCGAGTGCAATTCTTGGATGTTTACCTTTTTTAAAAAACTGGTTATATTTTACCCCCCAAAAATTCTCTGCAAAAATGAAGATCAATGGGGTGAGTGGAGAAGTGTAAATATTGTCTAGTGGAAAAAGCAGTCAATGCATAAAAGTTATTGACAACAGCTCGGGCAATAGAATGATTTTCACAGAGATGAGACCATTTCATCATGAAAAGTTCATATAACAGGAAAATATTCCTTCTGCTAGGGACCTGCTATACAATATTTTTCACAGATTTCCATTGTTCCACAAGCTGACATGCAGGACACTAGTACGAATTGCAATGATAATGTGCTTTTTGCTTCTTAAATTTCAGAAGTATGCATGATTGATAGCGCTCTGCTCCTGTGCTTGGGTTTATGCAGGGAGCTCTCAAGAGCGCAGGGGCCCTGTGGTCTGGGTACTCGCTCCTTGGAGGAACGACCCCCTGAAATCCACAGATATTGTGGCTGAGGGAAGCAGCGGGATGCAGGATGCCTGCAGGCGCTGGCAGCTCCTATGGGATGTCTGAGCCATGAGCACAGACGCTCTGTCCAGAGTCAGGAGGTGTGTGTGTGTCCCCACTTTCTTAGGCTCTGATCTAACGCAGGGAGACATTATGTCTGAGCCCTAAAATAGAAAAGAACATGAGAGAAATGCACAGGACAGCAGCAGCACAGACAGGGGACCGCGTGCAGAGACATGATGGGACACTGCCAGCACCTCTGCCTCCCTGCTCTGCATATAGACACTGACATCCTCGTCCCCTCCAGGATCTGGGGGCTGCCCTACTACAAATAAACAATAATGCAATAAGTAATAATTACATTACAGTGTAATAACACTATTGATGCTCTACCGGAAACCAGGCTTCATAGCTAAATAAAGGTACTTAGAGACCTGATCCACCAACCGCAACAAGTCTTTGCACCATTTAGGTGTCTGACTTGAGACAACCACATCTGAAAAACATTTACTTTGGCTTCTCAGTGCCTGAATTTCCACCAGTCATAAAATATTGCACTACTGCCTGGTGCCTTGTAAAAGGCATTATGCAGCTGCAGAATACAACTGCCGTTACAGCACGGTCAGTTGTGCACCGTCCGACTCAGCTGCTGGGTCTCATTGGGATGTGCTCAGTACAAAAGCCATGAAGAGAGGTGCACCAGGGTTGCCTGTCTGAGGGCCATTCCCCACCATACGTTAAAGTATTTTTCAGGCAGTTTCTGCTAACAGCCCCCAGCACCATTGCATTGTGTGGGGCATGTACGCATGGAGGGATGTCTAAGGTAGTTGGCACCGTAGCTCTTAACTACTTGAGTTTCCCTTAAGGAAAGGGAATTACACCTAAGTGTTCTTGGGCTCACAGGACAAAGGACTGGTGAATTAAGGTACCTAAGTTTTAGCATTTTAATTTCTTTTTGGAGAGAAGGCAAATTCCTTTCTGTCAAGATAGCACCCATCCTGCAAGGCAGCAAATCGCATCTTTTCACACCGAAGGTGCAGGAAAGAATAGATGGATGTAATGACCATGTGGTTTCCCCAGGCCATATCTGTTTTCCTTCTTATAACAGGCTGAGTAGAGTGACTTTTTTCTATTCTGCTAAAATGCAGAGGGAGTTAAGGCTGCAATTAAAAAACAAATATGAATTAGAAAAGCAAATATAAAATAATGACATATATACAAAAACCCAGGCAAGCACACTGAGCTACAGCATTCCTTCAGCAGCTTGGGCTTTTTAAATATATTTCCTTTGGAGAGGGTGGTTCCCTTCTATCACAACAAATATCTTGAAGGGAAAGAAACTGCCAGCAGTGGCAACAGCAATATATGAAATTGCTTCTCAATTCTTCATATCTCCAGTATGCCAGCAAGTGTAAATCTAGCAATGTAAAAGCAGTCTGAACCCGCTGGGCTTCAGTTGTGCTTATTGTAGTGTAGAATGGCCAGAAACTAGAAATGAATATATAACCTAGTGACCGTGCTTGTGCCAGGCTCCCCCACCCCAAGTAACCGGTGCACTCAAAAAAAGTTTAGGAAAAGATCATTGCCTGTAATGGAGCTGTTTGCTCCTTTTCATTCATTTTGCAAATTTATGTTTTGCTGCGAGGCCACCCGCTCGTCCATGATGAAGTGATGGGGGAGGAGCGGTCCAGAGCCTCCTGATGCTAAGGGTGGGGGTGTGCAACAGGGCTTTTGAGGAGGCGGTACTCCCTCCCTGGCAATGCACTTCACGTTATTGCGCTGACTTCACTTGTATGCCGGGTTTTGGCCGTGGGGCAGGGATGTGAGTGCTGTCACACTCCTCTGCTGCATGGAAGCAGCCACCAAAAGCATCTCTCCTTCTCTTCCATCTCGTCCAGTCCTCGTACATCCTCTGAGGAGGCTCTGGGGGATTCTTCCTCCAGCTAAGGAAGAGAAGTGGATGGCAGAAGAAGACAGGGAGAGGACGCCTCTTTCCCGGCTGCTAAAAGAGGGCTGTGACATTTAGGGGGAAGGAGGTCAACTCTCTCAGCATGTTGTGCTCCCTCCCTCCTCCCCAGCACACAGCAGCGGTGCAGCCCGTGCTTCAGGGGCTGCAAGCTTCGCTGGGGATTAATACCCCGACCTGCCTGGAAGAGGCAAAGCCAGGCTCTAAATGCACAGAGACTAGGTCAGCAAGGTGCATGCTTGTGCTCACACACATTTAGGAATGGTCTGGAAACCTGTTGGAAGCAATGAGACTTGAGCACAGAGCTAAAAGCTTTGCTGCATCAGCAAAGAAAGGCAGGCTCAGGGTGGGGGGCTCGCCCAGGCACCCACTCTGCCCCCAGGCAGCTCTGTCCAGAACCATCAAGCACCATTCCCGGCTCTGAACCCAGCCAGCCGTTCCCATGTCACAGCTTCCCAGAATTTCGGCTTTCTTAAAGAAATAAAGAAGAGACCCTGAAATTAGAAAGGACACTTCTCTTCACATGTCCGGTGGGTTATCAACATTAGAAACTTAAAGTAAATTAATAATACCAGATTAGTACTACAATGGAAAATTAATTCAATCTCTATTTTTTTTAAATAAAATTCCTTTTATGCTCTTGGTGTCACTGTGATATTAACAGTGTTGAAGCATAAATCCTTCCCTCCGTGAAGCCAGCATAATTGCACGCTGCGTGCTAGCTATTCTATTCACATCGGAAATGCATTCTTAAAACATTTCAGCTTAAGCCTTGTCAGTACTAATCCTAATGCCTGATGCTGAGATGTGTGTTTTATTACTGTGTATAAATGAAAACGGAAAACCTTCATGGAGGATTACAGGGTGTAGTAATGACCTCCGCAGCATTACGGCATGAAGATGTTCCCAGGCGCCAAAATGGGATCCTGGGATAAAAGTGACATGTGTCTATATAACCTTGGCACCTGCTCCAGGTACACATGTACCTACCAGCTGTGGGGTTGTAAACATATGTCCCTTCTAGTGAGCTGAATTTTCATTATGAGGAGGCTAAAAATGAGGAGGGAGCAGGGGAGACAGATTTTGTCTGAGGCAGCTAATGGGCTCTCGCTTGCCCCTAGCTGGGAAAAAGACTGCTGTTGTTTCGTGCTGTCACGAGAGCGTGGACTGAGGGATGGCAGTGAAAACAAGAAGAAATGTCAGGAGAATGAAAAAACGGAGGAGAACAAAGCTGGTGGGGGAGAAGAGAGGAGGAGGGAGCGAAGGAAGACGCAGGAGGAGGAGAGGAGGCAGCAAAGGGCTGGGGACGGGGGATGCGTCTCCCTGCTTCCGTGTCCCACCCAAGAGGACTGGCCCTCCTGGGCGTCTTTAGGGATGCTCCAGAGAGGAGACGTGACTGATCACCCTGCACTGGGCTGCTCCAGCCGGAGCGACGGCCGTGCTTGGGGTTACTCCAAAAGAAGAGGGGGAAGCACACGTGGGGAAGGGGAGATGGGGAAGCGGGCAACGAAGCAAGGTTTATATCATCTGTGCTCCTTAAAAACGTCCCCGCTACCTTTTCCAATAGCAGTGAAATAGAAGCGAGATGCTTTGAAGCCTCATTTTATTTGGCCCGGTTTTACTCTAATCTACCCTGGGCCCAGAAACATAGCTTTTCAATCTGCCAGAAAGTTGTTCTGCTGACCCTGAAATGTCAAACTGTTATAGGGGGCTGAATCCAAAATTGATTACTTCAGAGGTCAGACAATAGCCGGTTTTATAGTGATTTTTTTAAAAGTCTTTCCTATGAACTTAGGAAAAAAAAAAAAAAAGAAAGGAAGAAACACTTTTGAAATGAGAGCAAGTAAGCATGAGCACAGAGCTTTCCGAGACCCCTGAAGCGGCTCTTTGCAGAGGAGGGGAAGGAAGCGCAGACCAACGCTGGACACGGTGCCTGCTGCCCCAGGGCGAGAGCGAGATCCCAGGCATACAGCACGCAGGGCATGTTTTTAGCCCAGTACTGGTACACAAACACAGATTCAGGGCCGGTTGGCTGCCTTGCCTGACTCCCAGTCCGTTTCCATCACGCGCTCACCCCTTGTAGACTCGTGAAGAGCCACGCGCCTTTTCCCTCCGCCCCACAGCAATCTCCAGCGGCTTCCAGATTCATCCTGCAAGACCCAAAGCTGCAGCAGCCGCCGCCGAGCCGCTGCGCTCGCTGGGGAGAGCTCCCTCCTACCTGCGTCTGACAAAACTCCCTCTGCCAAAGCCCCTTATTCAAGTTCCCCTCGAGCAATGAGAAATGCCCACAGGAAGCGTTTGGATTACTGTCTCCAGCTATTAGACCGTCGCAAATACTGTAATCTATATGTTTATTCTCCGTAGTAAATATGTGCTCTTGCTAAATTTCAGCAATTACAAGTGCTTCATCCTTCTCTTTAGCCAGCCAGCAATATAAATACATTTAATTAGTTAACACCCCCTGCCAATTACAATGTCTGAAGAAAGTATTGCTGAGATTGTTGGTCCTAATTATTTTAATATTCAGGAGAACCACTTTAACATAACAAGATAATTACTCATGGATAAGGGTTTATGAGAGCTGCAATCCTTTTCTTTATTTTCCACAGTGCAAGCCTGGGCCTAGTTAAATTTCTGGACACATTTTCAATTTAAGATTAAAAATTGCAATTTGTGAGAAATCATCAAAGCACCACATGTTGGAAGAAAAATAACTATATGCAATCTCTGTTAACACCATAGCAAAATAAATTCACTGTGTATTTCATGTGATTAAGAGCGGAATCTAAGGGAATCAGTTTATTTCTTTTTAAAAAGATCATTTTACATGTACTGAATTGATCAGCTATGAGAAAAACCCTGATCGTTCCTCATTTTAGACAGAATGTGAGTTGTCCTTTATTAATCTAGCCTGTATCCTTTTGTAACTATGTAAATCCTCTTTCTCCACTAACAGTCAATGGAAAACCTGAGCTACCTTCTCTACTGCCTATCTGAGAAATCCTTAAATCAAATTTCAGTTTTTTGCAGCATGACCATCAATGGAAGAATTATTCAGCTGCGAAAAGGTTGGTCTCGGTATCTGTAATATGCTAATACTACAGCATACCCAAAGAGACATCCCACAAGGGTTTTTCACATGCCAAATCCCAGAAATATATGTGTGTATTCATTTAAAAAGAGTTTGGCCAGGGCTGCTGAACAATAAATTGTGTGCTGTTCCCTTCATGTGCATTCAGAAGGAACCTTTTTTTACCATGTCCCCAAAGACAGCTTTAAATGTACCCAGTGAAATATTTCAATGTTTCTGTTTCTCTCTCCATATTTGTACTCATGGAAGTACAGACTGTTTGCAGTGGAAGCCTGTTTTCAAAGGAAATTTTCCTTTAAGAGAGTAATTTGCCCATAACTCCCACATTATGTATTTGCTTGGTCTCTGTACAATGCACTAGTGGGAAAATAAGAAGATGAGAGATCAGTGCCACCATTAAATATCTCCCTTTGCTCTGTGTGTAAAGAAGGCACCTGATGACGCAGCCCTCGCTCGGGAGGACAGACCGTGCTGGCTTTTGGGTTATCCCTACCCGACCATTTGACTTTAGACTTGGGAGATGAATAGGCCAAGCACCAACCAGAAATATGAGTTAATCATCAGTTCTACTCCTTTCACTACTGCCACCACCAAATATTAAAGCTAACCTTAGGTGAAAGAGGTTGGCTGCTAATTAGGTGTTTAAATATTAAAGAATAATTTAGAATTTGACAAAAAAAAAGAAAATGCCAGCATTATCCATTACTTTTACTTTATAATCAAAATAATTTGAATTTATTTACCAGAATATTTGCCGCTTTTACAGTGGACTACCAGAGCGCACAGGAAAAAACCTGTCTGAGTAAATATATAGTACCAGAGAGGGAAAAGAAAGCTGCTTGATTTAGTGAAGCAAACTTTGCCTTTAGCCCAACAAGTGTGCTTTAACTCAGTTGCAAGCATTACAAAAACAATGCATATCTAAACAGTGGTGATAAATTAGTGAAATTAATCCAAATAATAGGCAAATGTTAAGAGCAACATATGTAGAATGATTGCAAAGTTAGATTAATTTAAAATAAAACCCTGGAGTTATGTAACCAATTATAAAAATTGCATTTAACAGTAAAAGAGCAATTAAAAACAAAAAAATGCCCTAACCCCAGACGTTATGTGCTGGGGACAGGGACAGGGCTCATAGAGAACTAGGAGATGAGCTGGAAAAGCAATTGAACAGAAAGTTAGTCTGGTTTTACTGTGTTATGGAATCAAAGTGCTCAGATATGGCCTCATAATACACAGATGAAAGGCTCGTTTCTCCCCAGATGGGGCTCAGTAATCAGATATAGAAACAGCTATTTTTAATGAAGACCTGCAAAATCATCAAGGCTTAGATGTTGCTGGCTGGGATAAAGCAACGGGAGGCAGACGAAGCAATTTGCTAATCTGCCTGGTGGCACAAAGTCAAGCCCGATCAACACATTTTTCATAGCAAATCACATTCCTTCAGTCGGGGTGGCCCAGAAAGGTAGTCATGCCAGGCAAGGGGGGAGCCTTGTGCCAATTGGCACGCGTGCCCCTCAGGTGGGAGAGCCCAAGCTGCATTACACAGCCTTATACGTTAAAAGAGAAAATACCTGCTGTATTTTTCAGTCCATCATCCTGACAAAATGTTCCCATCAGTTCATCTTGGTTTTTTTTCACGTCTCCTGTCCAGTCTATTTAAAATTTTTCCAATTGGGGGTATTCATTCAGTATGCAGGCAGACACCCTGGTAATTACAGCAAGAATGAATATCTCTCCCTTAACCCCTTATTTTGCATTACACACACTACATATTCTTTGAATTCAACATGCTCTGATACGCAAAGCCAACACCATTTTTTAAAATGAAGTACTATCTTCTAGTGGTAAACATTTTGAAAAGTGGTGGCAGAGAAGATTTACTTATCTTTGTAGTGTACTACAATGCTAACCCTGAAGCGTAAAGACACCAAAGAAACAAGCACCAAATCCCTAATAAAAATCTTAGTGGAACAAACACGTCTCAAGCAAGTCAAATAAATAATTTCTAATGGGACAGATTTGTGTATTTCCACACTAAGCAAACGCATGGTTAAATTGCTGTCCAAACCAAGCTGAAGTTTTATACAAAAAGACCTGCAATGTGCAGGTTCTCTGTGGCACCCACAGACGCAATCTAGGCACTGGGCACCTGAGATTCACCATCATTCCCCACCTGTTGTAAAAAAACTTAGATAACAACTCTGCAAGAAAGAAGTGCTGTCAGATTCCTGGCAGAAGCGACATACATTATTCTTGGCAAAACAAAGTCAGGTTGATCCTGCCAGAACAGAAACGGAAGCATGAGATCCTGGCAAAGCAAAGATAGTAGTAGAACTCCTATTCTGGAAAAAAAAAAAAAAAAAAAACAAAAAAAAACCAACAAAGAAAAAAGAACTTTACATAATTATTGGCAATGAAAGTATATTGTGTGGGTTTGATTTCCTGACAAGACAATCTGGCATTTGCAGACAAATAATACCACACAGACATGGGCAACCACTCAGCTCATGCTACAGAGTTGCCAACCCACCACAAAAGCAAAAAAGCAAACATAAAACCCACAATAGTTCCACAAAACCATTTTTGTTTCTTTGTGAATCCTGGCCAAGTTATATATCTCATGCCCACCACAAAGTAAGTCCGTCTTTCCCATAAGTAGGTTTTCTTAGGAGTAGAAAATGAGGGGGGGAGGGGGGTAATGCATTACATCCTCATTTCAGCAGTGCCATGGCCGTAATATTCCCATAATAAAGAAATTAAGAAACACAGCTAAGTTTCATAGAAATGTTAAGCACTATTAGCAAGAAGTCAATGTATGGACTTCTCAGCCACAGCAACCTCAAATCCATTAAAAAATAAAGTCATGGCTATTAGAGATATAGGACATTACCAAATGTCCATTAGCAAAGGCCAGTGAACTGCTGTAAGTGGGCTGTCAAGCTTGCAATGAGCAAAACTCAATATTTGTCTATAACCTCATTTGAGTTCAGTGTTCTTCTGACTCACCTGGGTGAAAGTCTGGCTTTCAGACACCCTGTTCAGGCTTTTCCTGCTTCAGATTAAAATCTCCTTACTGATACTGGATGCCAGAAATAAAAAATAAAAACACACATACAAAAACATTGCTTTGATGATGGTTTACCTTACTGTTGGCAAGGTGTACTGTCTTCACACTTGCTACTGCTTCCTTGTCAGATATCTATGAATAAGGCTGAGGATGTGTGAAGGAGGAGAAATCACAGAAAACCAGCAACTTACAGTTTTGTACTGAAATAATCTTTATCTTTCAATTCTTGATTAAAAAAAATCAATTAAAAAGGAGGCCATAGCATTTCTAGCATACTGATGATTAGATGAAACCAGCCTTTACTGTGAAATACTGCTTCAGTAGCCAGAGCAGGGAAGAAGCCCTACCAGCCAGGGGCCCCAGCAAACTCTGCCCGAGAGCTGAAGGCAAGGAACTCTGTCTTGGCTGATCTTCTGACCTTGCCGCCTTGACGAAGCCAGTGGAGCTACCTGCTAGAGCCCCCAGCTCGCCCTCCCTTTTGTCCTGTTGTCGTGGTTTAACCCCAGTCAGCAACTAAGCACCACACAGCCCCCCGCTCCCCCTCCCCCTCCCCGGTGGGATGGGGGAGAGAATTGAAAAAAAAACCCAACCAACCAAACCCGTGGGTTGAGATAAAGACAGGTTAATAGCAGAGGAAAATAAAATAATAATAATAATGATAAATGAATGTACAAAACAAGTGATGCACAATGCAATTGCTCACCACCCACTGACCGATGCCCAGCTCGTCCCTGAGCAGCGATCGCTGCCCCCCAGCCAACTCCCCCAGTTTCTATACTGAGCATGACGCCATATGGTATGGAATAGCCCTTTGGGCAGGTGGGGTCAGCTGTCCTGGCTGTGCCCCCTCCCAGCTTCTTGTGAACCTGGCAGAGCATGGGAAGCTGAAAAGTCCTTGACTAGTGTAAGCACTGCTTAGCAACAGCTAAAACAGTGTGATATCAACATTATTCTCATACTAAATCCAAAACACAGCACTATACCAGCTACTAGGAAGAAAATTAACTCTATCCCAGCTGAAACCAGGACACTTGTACACAACGTCAAGGTGGGAGGGTGAGGAGAAACAACAGCACCACAGACATGGGTCTGAACTGAGAAACTGCTAGGCATTCAACCAGATTTATTAAAAGAGCTGTGTTCGATCTAGAGAAAACTCTTTGCAAATGTAGAGGTCCTAGTAAGGAGACCCCTTACTGGTTCTCAAAGTCTCTGAGCTTTTGATCTCTGCTTCCCAAGGTGCAATGGACTGCAGCTTAGCTTTATGCATATCAGACTGCTAGTCAATATAACTGCTATTTTGGACCGTCACAGGATCAAGCCCTCACTGCAAGTCTGTTGCCAGGTTTTCCAGCCTACTAGCAATCAGTTACCCAAGGCCATCAGAAGCCACAGACATTCACTAAATGACACTTTCTTTTGTGGTGGGTGAGTGGTGGTGGGTTTTTGGGGGGTTTGTTTTGGTTTGGTTTTTATGGTAGCTAAATGAAACGCAAATGCAGTGACATTTTGCCATCTAAGCCTTCAATTACTTGAAAGCCTTCCTTCATGGAAATTTGAGGACAAACATGTTTGTTCATTCCTTACAAACCCCAACAAGTTGGGCTGACTGTTAAAAATTATATTTTAGAAATAGGTAAAACCGAAACAACTAAACAAATCTCCTAAGAGAGACAGAGGGTGCAATTTGACAGCACATAACACCCAGTCTGATAATACACTCTTTGGCCAAGAACTAGCAAACCCCACGGTCTGATAAAACAGGATGCACGAGAGGGTCAAGAGTCAGGCCCAGGAAATTCCTCTGTGTCAATGACAGAAAAAGAGAGATGCCAACAGCCCAAGAGGAGGAGCTCCATCACTTAAAGAGGAAAGAGAGGGTTCAGCTATGTCACTGGTGAATTTTTAATTCAAGAGCGTAGTTTAATGCCAATCAAGCTTAATATATCTTCACACTGGTTTAAATAGGAACGGGACTGGACTCCAGGGAGCCTGTGTGAGCACAGATGTCCTCAGCTCCCAATGCACTGAACAGAAGCTGGTGGTCCACATTCCCACGATTGGGCACTAACCACCCCCATATGCTATCTCAGTCAAAAGTGTTAACCACCTTCAGAGTTTAACATTAACTCCTGATACAGCCATAAATGAGTTCCAAGCAATAATCTGCTCTGCTCTTTTTTTTTTTTTGTATTTTTTAATCTTGCTCTAATTATTAAGGAGCAAAACACTGATGAACAACACTGATTGCATATTCTAAAAAAAGTACCACCCTCCAGCTGCTCTGCTGGTGAATCCCCTGCTTGCTGCTTGTTGGGATTTACTCTCAGCCCATTGCATCTGAAACTAATTACTGCAACACCATCCTCAACATTAATTCTCTTCTCCTCTCTGGAATCGGAAGCAATATGGTACATTCAGAAGATAATTTTTCATCTCTCTTCCTAAAGGGGAGATCTCAGCTGTTCAATGGAGATAACAGTAAATGAGTCACCAGTTTCAGAAGGTGAAGGTTTCTGACGTCCCTTTATCGGAAGCCATTGTCCGAAATTTCAGCTGTTGATTTAGGAAACTTTTTTTATATGAATGTCACCAAGACCTAGAGAAATCTGTCAGCTTTCTGTGTGATCTTAAAGACAAATTGCAGCAATATCTTGTCAACCAGCTCTCTTAAACTTACTTCACTGCCTATTCTCATTGCACCTTTTTCACTGTTAGTTTTTCTCCCAGAAAACATTTTGCCCAACTTCCTTCAGCAATACTTGCTGGAAATTAACTATTTTTCTTCCTTTTTAATTAAGCCCCTTTGTTTCCAGTGAGAAGAAGCACTTATTAAACGACCAGAATTATCAGGCAGTTGTATTTATGGTGAGGCACTATTAAAAAGAAAGATTGTGCCGTCAGGCCCCGATACTTCAGTGAGATGCCCTGCCGCGGTTGGTTTCAGGACGGAAAGCCAGCCCTTGGCACCTGCCTGAGCTCGCTCCTGTCTCCTGTTACCTTATCAGCCCTATTCCTGCGTCTGCCTGGTCTCTGCACTCTGGTGCAGCTGCACCTCTGGTGCACCTAAATGTCCCTCCCGTTGGAGATCCTCGGCTCGCACTCCAGCAAGCAGCAAATGTGCTGCCGCCCACCTGCTCCCTTGGACCAGGCATCTGAAGAGTGGCTTCTTAAGAGGCAGAGCCTTTAGTCCAAGAGATATTGCTATAGCAAATATGTACTCCTACATTTTCCGCTATTCAACAGGATGCTAAAAATAAAAGGAAATGAAAAATCAGTAATTCATTCAGTTCAGCAAGCAGATGTAACTTGTGCCCTTCTACATAGACTTCCCTATGCTAAATATTAATCATAACAATTAGACCTTCCAGAAGATGACATTGTGCTTTCTCAAATTGCTGCAGAGCATTAAGAGTCGCTGCTCGAGTTCTCTGGTACCTGAACTATTGCATTGCTATGCATAACATTAGAAGAATTAAACAATTCAAAGCTGTACTGTTATGACCGAAGTGACACAACTGAAGCAGTTTTCGGTTTCCATGTGCATTCTCTGAATACAATCTGAGCCTTTGTAATAATACGTTCAAAACATTTACATCCTGACAATGCATTATAAAGAAAGTTAGAAAAGCAGCAACAAGATAAAACCAAACCCAGCTGAGGATCAGATCTCCCCAGTCAATTAGGTGAAGATGAGGATGAAAAGCTGTATAATTTCAATAAAACTCTAGTCCAAGTACCCTCAAGATCTATCTAGTCTGTATTTTTTAAGCTGTCGGGTTAAAATGAAGAACTGTTTGTTTGGCCCCTATTTTTTCCATTATGTTGACTGAGAGATTACATTTGGCACTTGCCATTTGTGGCTCACTGATATTTGAAATAATGCAGCCAAGAAGTTTTCAATAGATGAAACTGAAAGAGAATAATTGAACAGAAACAACTTTCCTGCAAGTCCTGGAAGAAGGGCTATTTCTGTTGGTTTTAGTGTGGTTTGGTCCTGACCTGCAGCTTGAGTCATGCACACATCCTCTGTCCAGGCTGATTTTTGTATCATTGCTGCCCTACACAATCCCTTGCGTGGACAAGACCTTATTAACACCACGCACAGAGACGGTGAACAGCTGTATTGCTCCAAGAAGCAACATTCCACTCTTTTTGTTGCCCCTTTCCCTACGTTCGTGGGCTGTGCAGATGAGTCACCGGCACCTTGAGATGACTCTAATACATTAGGGGCTGTAATTTCCCCCTGTGTAGTCCACTCATGCTTTGAGCACAGTTTTCATGCCCACGCTTTGGAATGGGAGAGCTGCAGAGCCGACAGGCGAGCTGAGAGTGAGCTTTGACTGTGAGGATTAGAAGAAATCTGCAACATTGTGTTTGCAGTATTTTGTACTCCGTTGTTCCCAGAGATAATGCCTTCACTTTTACTTGCAAGATCTTTGTGTTCCTTACTACAATCAAGGAGAGGAAATCTGACTGTAAACCTTTTTGTTCTATATTGTCATTTCATGTTGGTTTGGTGTGTTAATCAAAGTGTCAGTAATGGCTGCAAAGAGAACTCATTCAATCCTCAAATGAAGAGAAATCTGAGCTTTCTAACACTGGTACATTTTCCAGTGGATAAGCTTTTTCACAAAGTAATTATTTCATTTTCCAGAAAGATTACTGATTACATCACATTGGGAAAAACTAAGAGAGGGGCCCTTTATCTTCCCCATGTTTCTGCATTTCTTGTACAAACTTATACTTGTTACTATGAAAAATGACAAATTTGCCATCTGATCAAAATGTTAACAAGGTAAGTGTCAGTGAGATGGATCACTGACTGTCACTGCAAGCCAGAACATGAGGATACATTGATATTTCTCAATATATTCACTGCTTCCCCAATGTTCGCTAACAACATTTCTACTGCGAGTGTAATAAATCATGCAGAAATAACAAGCTGCATAGGATCTCTAGGATATGATAGATTTGTCGTAATAGCAGTATCTGCAAGGTAGAAAACAATTGGTAATGATCTATAGAAAGACCTAATCAACTGTCATTTGCTATAATGTGGCAGATGAAGCAAAGATATGAAATCCATAACACTTCTTTAGCCACTGCCCTCCCCCTAGGCATACACACACACCAAGTGGGGAATAGTAAAAAGAATGAATGTGCTTTGGGGTCACAGAAGTAGAAAAGAAAGTTAATAGCATGCCCTGGATGCAATCATTAAATTATACACTACTGAACAAGGCAAGGGATAATCACAGAAGCTGCACAGTCCTGTAACAATGGTAAAGGCTTTTACCCAGCCTGCTCCTCCCCCTTTGCTTTATTTCTTTTTCATCGAGTTCAGTATTTTAAAAAGTACTTATGTCGAAGTGAAACCAAATGCAAGTGGGGCTGGATAACCAAAGGAAAAGCCTATCCTAAGTTCACAGAGGATCTCAGAGGACTGAAGGCAAGATGTGCCAAGGCTCTCTAGGTGTTTTGTGCAGCTCCAGAGATCAAAAACAAATGGCTGTTTTGCATTGGACTGTGCCAGGTCCCAAACTGACTGCTGAGGCTTTAGCGTTCCTTTGCCCGCTCCCAAGTGAGAGTGAAACCCACCTTCCAGCAGACACATGCAAGATGTGCAGTTTCAGTTTACTGAAACACAAAAGTTTATCAGAACTACTTTCCAAGGAGCTCAAGCGCTGCCTAGGCTTAAAGCCTAAAGTCTTGCACTTTTATACACTGAAATACCCTCTCCCCATTACATTCTCCATTGCCACCTGCCTGCAATAACTTGCAGGTCAAGAACTAACGTTCACCTATTAACCCACAAGCTTCCCAGGTTACACAGACTGTTCTGCACAGATTTTTTCTTGCTAGCCACATCAGGGAAGCCTCTCTGGAGAACAAGGCAGTGTAGTGCATGCAAGGGGAATCTTGGGTTTAAAAATTCAAAAGAAAAATTCAACCCGTTTTTATAAGATGCAAGTGAATCCTTTTCTTTTCTTTTCTTTTCTTTTCTTTTCTTTTCTTTTCTTTTCTTTTCTTTTCTTTTCTTTTCTTTTCTTTTCTTTTCTTTTCTTTTCTTTTCTTTTCTTTTCTTTTCTTTTTCTTTTCTTTTCTTTTCTTTTCCTTTTCTTTTCTTTTCTTTTCCTTTTCTTTTTTCTTTTCTTTTCTTCCCTGGGAAGGATGGTGGAAGATAATGGCTGCTTTGTGCTACTTTGCTTGCAAATCACATTTTGCTAAGTGAATGCATTTTTGGGAACATAGGAATTGCCATGCTGCCTCAGCACAGCGGTGCTCTGCTCCAGCATCCTGCCTGCCAGCTGCTGCAGGGGAATGTGCTGGAAACCTCCTAGTGGGCAATTACGGGAAAACCTGTTCAGATCCAAAACTTTCTCCCAGCCCCTCTATCAGTCAATAAAAATTGGCGTGTCTTGAAACATGGAGGTTTGTCTCTTCTCAAACACTTGTTTCAAGTCCTTCCCAATGTTTGTAACTTAGTATTTTCCATATCAGAGAGTTTGCTAAAAGCCATCTTTTCAAAAGTCCTCATCTTCCAGCTCAGCACTCAACAAAGCAGGACAGATTTCGGAAAGGGCTCAGCTCCTTGGTGAAAGGGAACTGCTGAGTTCTTTTGCGAATCTGTCCTTAAAGGGTCGCAACAGGAGCTGCTCTGTGTTGAGCAGTTTTGAAAATCTGCCCTCAGTGGGAGGTGCTAAGCCTTTGGAACGCTGGTGCTCAACACTTTTGATAATCTGGCCCCAAGTTAAGTAACAGGGGCCAAATTATGTGATTTAGAGGCAGAAATTCCCTACTGACAGCAGTGGAGATTTTCACTCAGCGATGAATGGCTCAATAGGATTCTGGAATAATAGAGCCATGAAAAGTGGATAATGCAACAAATAAACATCAAAGGGTAGGACTTTCCGTTTCAATCATGTCCCCTCGCGCTCTGCATAAAAGGACTGAAATATTCTGACATGAAAGAGGGAGAAGGAATGGTTAACTCTATGGCCCTGCATTTCCTTCTAAGATGAAAACACAGAGCATTTTTTAGGAACAGTATATTCATATAACATATAATTGGTAGTTTACACGATATATAAGACACTGGTGGTACTCGGACTAGCCTCCTCTTCATATGCACGGACATGCACCAAAGAGAGAAGAGCTTTACATTTGCCCAGTTCTTTTCCGCACTGGGAGCAAAGTTTTCTCAGTCGAGCTCATCTCTCTCTCGCTTATGAACAAATGACCTCCCTCTCTCTCCCTTAGATATTTTCAACATTCAGCCACTTCCATCCACGGTTCTGATCAAAAGTGAGGTTTGCACACAATTATTTTATGATTGCTTGTAGCCTTTTTGACTGAGAATTTCAGGGGAACTTACTGGTACTCAGATGAGCTTGGCCACCACAGAGCTTGAACCTCAGGCAATTTCCCCACATTCCCATGACAGTTTTGGCCCTACTTACTACCGTGATTAAGACTTCTGTCCTTCACTTCTGCTGGAATATCCAGGTAACGAGTTGCCTGCGCATTTAGAGGGGTAGGCTTGAGCACGGAGCTAAGGAGGATACGTATGTTGTGGGCTGGATGGGAGCACATCATGTTTCCTTCAAGGCTTCAGGTCTCTTCCCAAGCCCTCAACAGAAGACTGTTATTCACAGGTCCCTGTAACACAGCCTGATGCAAGGGCACCCAGGTTTTTTGGGGCCATAGGAGCAGCCTGTTCACAAAAGCTGAAGATACCATATTAGGAGGACAGTGGGAAGATATCAGGATTGCATGCTGGGGAGAAAAGTTGGGCACTGGACTAGTTACTGGAACAAGGTTCTTTAGCAAGTGTTAATGGCAGCTTTCTGTTGCAGAAGTTATTTGCCTTGGTGAAACCATGGTGTGAGGCAGAAGAGACTGAGACATGGAAGATACTGCACACTCCTTTCCCCAAAGGAAGGGAGCAAGGCAGACGATGAACATTTTCATTTCACTAGAGGAAAACTGGTTATCAAGATGTAATTTGCTAATAAATGCTGTTCCATGTAATTAAAAGAAAACAACAACAAACAAAAATGACTGTGGACCAGCAGGAAACAAGAAACTCTCCACGGAGAGTGGCAATTCAGAGAACACCCACCACATGGCCCACCTTCCCCATTCTCCCTCTAGAAACAGACCCATTTTATACATGGTGATTAAGGCTCTAAAGAAAAACTTATTAACATGATTCACATGTAGAAAACAAGGTTATTAGGAGTAGGGCCCATTTCAACACATTGTTCTTCCTAATAAGCATAGGAACAAGTAATTGAGTTTCAGGCAATCTCCAAGGTGGCGCTTTGTAGAGAAAACGGAACTTGGCATGATGTCTACTTTTCCTTTAATTACATTGCCCTAATGAGCAACTTTCTTTACTCTCAGCAAATTTATTTCTTGAGAAGAAGCAACAGTAATAAATGCATAAAAAGGATCACCAGGTACTACCAGAGAAGAAATATCAGCAGCTTAAAATGACGAGAGGTTGCTAAAAGTGGTGGAAAAACACCAGATTGTTCTCAGCTTCATTATGTTTACTGCACTTAGAAGTGGAGTAAAGGATGTTAATCAATGGAGCACATTATCTAACCTGGGAACTGTCCTTGTTCTACCGTTATTTTCCTCCTGCACATGTTCACGAGAGCAACCCAGAAACACGAAGTGCTGATACATCAATCTAAAGCTCCTCTGCTCACACACAGCAGAGGGCAATTCTGTCTCATGCCCTTGTGCAAGATGAGAGGAGAAAATCACATGCCAATAACATCCGACTGAGTGTCAATACTGCTCACTGCAACCTAATACAGAAGGATAAAGGGCTAACTTTTCAAAAGTCTTTAAGGCATTTAGACATCTGCCTCTTGTTGAAAGTCAATGGTAGGCAAGGCCCCGGCTATTTTGCTTATCTTTTTTTAGAAAACTCCACCTGAGAATCCACTTATGGCAAAGGATTCCCTGATTGTGCCTTTCTGGAGCAAAAAAAGCTCGGACACTCCATACATGTGTTCATTCTTACAATTTTTTCCCTAAGCGTTTTCTAGGAGACACCACACCGGTGAAGGTAGAACCCCAGCCCTAGTAAAACCACTCTTATCTATTCGTGGGTGAACACGTCACCTCTTGTTAAAACACCTGAAGTGTCCACCTTCAAAGAGTAGTAATTGCTACAGCTCACAGGCCTTAGTTGAATTAAGCCAGTGTACTCCTGGGTGACAGTCTGACTTTGTAAATGCCAGCAGTATTATTCTCCAGTAAAAAGCTGAAGCAAAGTTCTTTAGAGTCATCCAAGTTTTCAGTGTTGCTCAAAGCTGAGGACCACATCCCAGCATATCTATCGGCTGCCTTAGGGCCACAGTTTCCTACAAGGAAGCATGAACTCCACGTGTTGGATTACTCCATGCAGCTGTGGATGGGTGATCAATCCACTTCCCTCCTTTTGCTCGTTCAGAGATTCATGGATGTATCTGCACTCAGCAGCTTTACCCTGACTCACTCCATAACTTCACAATGTCCCTTCACCTGTCTGCATTGCACCTGCAAGTACTATTACTTAATGCACTCGCAGAGCTTGTAGGAAACTTAATTAACATATGTAAAAAAAATATACTCTGAGGTCGCCCAAAACAGGCACTTCAGATGTAAAAGTGTGAAAGGAAGTTATCTTCAAACAGAAAATTTCAAAGTACCAGTGGAAGCAGACACCTAAGACCTTAAGTGTTTATGCAGCTTTATGTATTGTTATTTCTTCAGTAAGGCTGCCACAGAAATGGCAGGGGTATGGGAAGAAAGTATGTTAGCACTTAGAGTCTACTCATAAATGCATTAAGTGCAACTATTTTACTGAGAAAAAAATCAGGAGGAGAGCAGAGTCCCTTCTCCTGGGGAGCTAATCTCAATTACTGCTCACAACCGTGCTTCAGCTGAAGAAAACCCTGCGTAACTCCCATGCTGTACGTGAGCTGGCAGTGGTGTGCATTTGCCACTTCAAAGATACTAATGTAATGAATGAGAATAGACTTTTTCCTTACAAAAAGGAAGAAAAAAGTGATCGTTCAAGAAAAAAATTCTAAAAATAGGCCTTCCATTAAACCCCCTATTTATTGCAATACCTTCCCACTTCCACAGAGATTACAATCCCTAGAAGCAAGTTGCCAGTACACAGAAGTAATTTACGTAGGCAAAAGGGAGATACAAATGTTTAGTTGCATTTGCTTATATATTTACCACAAACTCATGATCAGTTTTTGCAATTAAATGCAGGAAGGGGTTCTTTGCCAGCCCCGTACACAATGCTGCAACTATCCGGGCCGTGTGGGACAAAGGCTGCCTTATTTCCCTGCTTTCCCTGGTTATTGGAATACCTGCATTTGGATAGCTGTAATTAGGTTGCAACTCAGTCAAGCGGCATTTTGAAGCTTGCTTTTTCTTGAAGCAGTAAATGCCGCTGCTCAATGTGGGCACCAATAAACACTTTCTCCATTTTTCAGAATGCAAAAGCTGAAATTTGGGAAAAATGCTGCACTGCGCTACTTGAAACCCGTTCAGTGGCTCCCTGCAACATGGGAGCCACTCTGTGCGTCAGCCAAAAGAAGTTGTTAGCACACAAGCTACTTGTCAGAAAGATGAAAGTTTCCTATACATGGAAAATAGCAACATGAGCTGTTTTTGAGAACAGATCATATGCTCCCTGTAATTAATTACATTTTGGAGATGTTTCATTTTTGCCCCCTAAGGAAACACTGTTAGCTCCTCTCTTCTTCTGAGCATCCTGTGCCTTCTAAAACACACACTTAATTCCACAGAGAATTAACAATTTTGAAGACTTTGCAGTGATACGGGCATTTTAAAGCTCCCTGCAACGAGACATCACCCAGTGTGGGAGTTGAAGCGCTTCACTCCCCCCACCCCGACGGGGACCTTGTGGTTCGAAGCTGGGAAGTGTGGTCGCTGCGGTCTGCTCGTGGCACTGCTGAAGCCCACCGGCCCCTCCAGTGCTGTGTAAACCCTGTGCAGGGTTAGATACGCTATCTAATAAATTTGAGGGCTGGAGAACAGTAAGAGAGAGGGGAGCAGATTCTCACATCATCAGGAGGGAAATAGACTTTTAAAAAGCCAGTTGTGTCTGTGCACAACAATGAAGCTTTATGTCTATATAAACTGACAAGTCAAATTGTACTCCTGGGCCCAATTCTCAACATCAGCGCCATTTGACGGTGATGGCTCGCCTCCTGCCTCTGCAGCCTAATGGCTCTGTCTGCCAGGAAGGGCAGGCAGGATGATTAAAATAAGCATTAACAGAATGGTTTGGTGATTAGCTTCTCCCTCTCTCTTTTTTCTCTTTGCTTTCTCTTTTTTTTATATAGTTTTGTCTGGCAGAGATTGCTAAAGCCTTTTCTTCATTAGCAGTGTACTTAACAAGTGTAAATTTAAAGTATTCATTTTCTTAAGGCCAAGGATTAAAGCAATTAAAGAAAACTGCTACAACCTAGCACTCAAGTCAATCCTTAACATGGAAAAGAAACAATGGTGCTTAACATATTTAAAGGAAACTAAATTGTGTATAATTATCCTGACACTGTCAAACTAAATTTTCACTCTGTTGCAACGATTTGTTAAAATCTCGGCTCTGAAAGTGAAATAACCATTTTCCTTCCCAGTATGGGAACAGGGCTGTGGTCTCTTTGGACTACCTTCATGGCAAAAACATTGCAACAAAAGCTAATGTCCGCTCTCATTCTGCACTCATCTTACCATAGGCCTTCTCCCTGATATCGTATGGGCGTAATCCCTCGCCAGGTCTGCCCACGGGAGACCTGAGCCCTCGCCGTGCCAGCAACTGGCCTGGGTACTTGCATCATCAGGGCCCAAAAGAGCAGAAAATAATTCTGAGCAAATGCAGCTAGGAAGGGAAGCCATATTCCTGCAGTATTTAGCCTAAAATACTTTTGTACCTTTGCCTTTTATGCACATTAAGTCCTTCTTAACATATGGCAACGATGGTATAGAACGGGGTCTGATCTATCTTTGGCAATGAATTTTTTAGCTACTGTTTTAAACGCATGAAACTGAGACTTGCCTATGATAAACTCTGTAGCTTTTTTGCCAGACCACAAGCTGTAATGTAAAGTGTTGTCTTCTACAGAAAGAGGTGAGGTGTTAACTGTGAAACCACAGCGAGCTGGTAACAGAAAGGTGTTAACTCTGGAGCCTCAAGGATGGCAATTTATATTTCAATGTTGTTAACTGTTTCACTGATGATTGTTGTAGCAGAAATACTGAGCAAAGGCATGACATTATCAGATCTTGCTCAGAGATGTAGGTGCTCAAAGCCCATTCATTTCTGCAGAAAATAAAAGGTCCAAAAGTTCCCGCAAACACTAAGTTTATGAATAAAACCCAAACACACAGCTATAGCATGCTACAGTAGAAAATGTAAAAATGCAGCATTATTCCTCATCTTAGAGGCGGCCAAAATAAATACTCCATGTGCTTCTGAGCCCTCCGCTCTGTCCATATGTGTATGCCTATAAGTGTATGTCCATAAAGTGTGTGCCCATATATATATATGCAAATGTATAAATACTTGTTTATTTAAAAAGTATTTTTATTCAGACTTTATAATTTTCACTTTTATTTTAATAAACAATTTCATATTTTAAAGTGCCTAAATAAGAGGTTTGGTGATTTTTGTTTCAACTTAAACTGTCAGCATGTCATTTTGGTTTCTAAAAACCACAAGCAATCAGTTCTCTATTTTCCATTTTAGGATTATTGGCAGTTTTTTCTAACTTTCTTTCAGTTCAGCTTCCTTCTACACTTTTATTTCCCCAGAAGAAAAAGAAAAAAAAAAAAAAGGAAAACATTGGGCAAATATATAAAGGAAAAAGAAAGCATGCTTTTTTTTTTTCTTCCCACAAAACGAACAAAACCAGAATACAAGCACATATCTGGAAAGCTTATTTCTCATATCTATATATTTTTTCTCTCTTTTGACTCAAAAAATAAATTAACTTGACCTTACAGATATTGGTAAACCCATGCTATCAGGCTTTTATTTACTTCCCAACCAGGAAGAACGCTTGGCTCCATTAATATACCTCCACCTTCATTTACAAAAGTCATATTTAGAAAGTGACAGATAGCATCGCATCCGAATCACTGAAGCTGCTGATTCAGGCTGGGTGAGCCAACGAAGCTGCCAGCAACAACCAGTTCAGATGGTGTCTCCTATGAGATGATCACTTCCCAGATACCTGGTACATGAACCTCCACTGGACAAAGCTGATCCCTCAAAATACTGTGATCCACATTTGCAAGACAGCAGATGAAGGAACTGCCCCAAATTACAGGGTACAAAGAGCTCTTTCCTTGTGGGATCACAAGCTAAAACCATAGCATCTTTACAGAGCTGCCCATGGGTCAGAGGGTTGGATCACTGTGAGCTACTGGTCATATCAGAACCAGTCCTATGGATTGAGAAGGAACTCTCCAAATTCCTGCTATTGGCAGAACAAATTGCTGAAGCCATCTGTCGTGCAGCGCATTGGGTTTCAGTGTGATTTGGTTTGGGGGTTACCAACTAGCTGCTCCCATATCCTGAACCTTAAACAGAATGCAAGAGAGTATTTCATTTTAAGTTTATGGCAACATTTCAGTTCAGAGAACAAAAATCTCTCTTTGGAAAATGCCAGCTCCCTGATAGTTTTGTTTACTTTCCATCTCATCAATTCCAAAAAGCCGAGTATCTAGGATACTAATGGGGCATGTTCTCCCCACCAGCATGAATTCAGCTTACACTGTGCATCAAAGGATAAGCAGAGGTCTGGAGACAGTTTTACCTGGGGGACTGGGAATACACAAGAAGCACCTGAGCAGCTAAGCAAGTCCAAGCACTGACAGAGTAAAGGGGCCTGAGAGACCATGTTCACTTTAATCCCCTTATCAGCAACTTGTCT
The DNA here is from genome assembly GCF_034638445.1 of Ciconia boyciana. Taxonomy (NCBI): domain Eukaryota; kingdom Metazoa; phylum Chordata; class Aves; order Ciconiiformes; family Ciconiidae; genus Ciconia; species Ciconia boyciana. Next base: position 18,410,869 of record NC_132944.1, on the reverse strand, counting down.
TTGGTTGGAGGCTCTTTGTCACTAAGTCACTTGCCAATGAACTACCATCAAGGACACAAAAGAGCAAATACACCATGAGCTAAACACAGCAAATATCCTACAGAAGGGGCCAAGAGATCTTTTGTAATGGTCACAATAATTTGTCTCTGCTATATTATAGACTAAATGTAAGTGATTTCTGGAAGCTGGTATTTTTTACCTATGAGGAAAACGATTGTAGAAACCTTGAGGCAGGAAAGGGTAAGAAGCAGCAAGAGCAGTGATGGAATGCAGAGAGACAGCCGGGCTAGAGGTCAATGAGACTACACGATGATATGTAAAATGCCAAATGTACATTACCTTCCAGACAAAGTCTAGGTGTAAAGGGCATGTGTGTGATCATGAGGGACGGCTGCCTTAATGGGAACCCTTCTAATAACCACTTCTAATTCATTCCTATAGTTGAGCTGATTCCACTTCTCCAGATCTGATGGAAGATATCAGTGAATGAAATGGCTCTTAATCAGATCTGATTATGACATCCTGCTACCTTAAAATGAGCGCAGCAATGTACGCAGCATACAGGAAGGTCTCAGAGATTTCAGGCATCAACTTAAAAAATGCCTCACCGGGTTGGAAAGGGCAGAAAATACCACAAACAGTGGGGTTTCCACCTAGGGAGATACACGTGATGATAGGTTGTCTCCCAGTATTCCTGCTGGGCCCTACTGACAAATTTGTCCGTTTTGCCTTATGTAGGTTGAGCACATGCAAGAAGCTTGCAGGGCGTGCCAGCAGTCTCCAGGGGGTTTTGATTAATCATCAGATAAAATATCATGGTCCAGAAAATAAATTATCCTGTTTAACTCAAAAAGGAAATTCATTCGATGGAAAAAAAAAATTGTTTCAGGTCAACTCAAAATGACTTTTTGTCCATTCAGCTACCAAATCCAAAACATAATTATTTGTCCAGTTCTAGCGTCTACTGCAATACTCTCAGTTGGAAATATTAATGCACAGTTAATCTGACTTGCCCTGCTGGAGTCACTATAGTATCACAAGACTCATGAAGCAACTGGGAAAGGCTTATGCTCCTTGGCTAGCAGAACCTCCTCTGACGCTCTCAGTCAGAAAGAGCAACATTGGCAAGACCAGGATAAAATCCACAGCCTACTGGGAAGAATTTATTTGCTGCTACATCAGAAGAAGATAGGGAGATAGACTTGTACCTGAGGAAAACAGAGCTTTTTTAAAAAAATATATACCAATTTAGATTCTGTGCTGCTTCCCTCCCTTTCCATGGGTTTACCCATGCAGGGTGCAAAGAAAGCAGAGTCTGGCCCCAAGGGAGTTCAGATGCAGCAGACTGATCTACCAGCAGGCTACAATATGTTCCCAGAAGGTGAAATATAATTCTGAGGCCAAGGAACAGCCTATTAGCTCTGCATGCCATTAATTTTCATGAATAGTTCAATCCAATGCTCACAGAAGCTGTTGGGCATCTTTCCATTTTGTCTAGCAGGACCTGGATTAGGGCTTATTTATCTTTGCGTTATATACCTTATCTTTAAGTAAGAAGCAGCCCAAACAGTTCAGTGCAGCTGTGCAGGCTTCAAGCCCTCCACCAGGCTCTGTGCCCCGCAGAACGCGAAGCACTGTCTGCAGATCAGAGCGAAGGCATGTCACAGGCAAAGCCACTCATGGAGAATTAAACTTCAGGCTTGTTTGATTAAACTTCTGAATTCGCCACGGTTCCCCTGTTTTGCCAGCCTGAAGAAGCAGCCCAGCAGGTTCTTGAGTCACATGCCAAAATGCCTCCTTCATCCTCTCTGGAACTGGAAATGATTACTAATAGGTATTCTTGCTGAAATGATTTCACATAATGTGCTGAATGAGATCACTAAGTCAAAATCTCTTTCCCTAAGTGACTCTCTCTCTGCGTGCCTGAATGCCAGAGGGGAAGGAGGACAGCATGAACCAAATTCTTTTGCTGGCTTCTGCTTTTTACAAAATCTCTAAGCTACTGAAGAATTCACCTTCGGAAGTTTCACCCAGGCTCATTACAAGAGGTCTGTGATGCAGGTCCGGCAGGCAGCCAGGGGATGGAGGCACAGGGGTTTGGGTTAACCTCTCTCATTCACACTTTCCCCTTTTACAACATTTTCAGTGCTCTCCAGCCTAGGTTGGGAACTGAAGACAGGCGAGGAAATGGGGCGGGCATGAAAGCAAAGCTGGTGAGGGGATGGGCACTCTTTGCCCTGCATGCACAACCTTGGCTGTGCCTCACTGCTGCAGCTGCAGCCGTTACAGCAGGCTGCAACCACCAAGTGAAACACAGAGTCTGGGCAGGAACCGGGGTCTGCACCGCAAAACACATCACTGCATGCCAGGGATGCTCAGGGTTGTGCTGAGAGGCCAGGCTGCCCTCACCCATCCGAGTCTGTCAGCCTCAAAATTAACTTATTGAGGTCAGTCCTCATAACAGCGGTATTGCGGACTTTTGATTCAGTCTTCCTTCCTGAGAAAGCCCCACACTCTCTGGCCCAGTACAGCTATTACCTGCCAACCTAAAGGATGATGAATGTTATTTATATTGCGGTAATGGCTAACCACTCAGTGGAGGCCAGGGACAGGCTGTGCTATGGACTTTTCAAGCACACACTGAATGAGGACTGCCCACAGATGGCTGAGTGTATGAAACTGCTGAGACATTTCAGGATAATGTTCTTGAATGCCTTGGACACGATGACCTCCAACAACTCTGCAGCGCTTGTGCTGACTGCAACAACACAGGGTGCCATTCTACAGTAAAGACGTTCATTAATACCAAATTCTTATCAGTTACTGTGAACATGCCCTTACAATAGCAAAAAAATCTACTTCAAAGCAGGCAACTCCTTGGTAGGAAGGCCTTTAAGTTCCTTGATTAATAAATGTAAAAATATTAATCTGTTTCAAACCGAACAGAAAACATAGAGGAATAAAGAGGTATTCTGATTAAAAGTTTTCCTAATATTTAGCTGCGATAGTTTTGCTGTCCAAGAAAAAAAGTGAATCAACGAATAAGAACTACTCAAGATGGAGATGAGAAAAGTAATCCAGCAATAGTAAAACATGAAGGGCCTGATTCTTTAAAAAAGCCTGTAAAACCAGTTTAACTTTGACATGTGCACACTTGTGGGATTAGGCTTCAAATAATTGCAGGAAAATGTAAGAACTGAAAAATTATACCCTCAGCTTTTCACCGTGGTGAGCCCAGAGGCTGGACAGCTAACACTCACTGGGAAATATCCTCCCAAGAAATAGCCCCACAAAGATGCAGAGGAAATACATCTAAAACATTCAATGAAGATTTTTTTTTTCATTATGAATCATTCTCTCTGTATCTTACAAAAATCATGCAGTGACTTCTTTCATATGCACTGAGGTACAGAAACCTAAAATATTAAGTGACATATTCCACCAAGAAACGCCTTAGAGAAGGTGCTGTGGAATAGGTGTTGGCCCCTCTTTTATCCTTTCTACAATTAATGTTCCAGTATTGGAAGTTCTAAATATATATCCAGAAACCAGCAGACATTAGTGTCCATCAGCAACCTTATTAAAAACCAAATGCTAAAGATATACCTTACCTTTAAATATACTCGTTACACTTCTAAGTTGCTTTAGACAAGGCTATGTCAGAGCTTCATAGCCAAAAGTCTGAAGATAACAGAGCCCAGTAAAGAGACTAAGCAGGGATCAACCTGATATGCTTTTTTCTGTCTTTTCAATCAGATGGGTGGTCACTCCTAAACCAAATGGGAGAAATAAAGCACACGGTAAGAGACCGCAAGTACTTTCTAGCTGTCTCAACTCTAGAAGTCTCCTAAGAGGACTGATGTCTCAACATCTGGGCATTCCCTTCGCCGTCAAACACTCACGCAGCAATGGGATTTGTCAGCAATCTGCTAAGCATATACAGATGACAACTGCAGAGCTTGGAGAGCTCAAAGGCATTTACAGATAGACAGGGGTTTGCGACAGATGTGTTGAACCAGAGCTGAGATCCAGAATCTGTGAAAATTACACCCAGTAGCTGTAAACCCTTTAGCTGCGGTGGTTAAACCAGGCACCACAATATGCAAAACTTAGCCTGGGTGTGCTTTACAATTACACCAATTGTTTAAGGGAGGCTGATCAGCCTCCATGTCACATACTACACGGAAAAGGCTGTGGGGATGATTTTGGAAGGTGGTCTTTGCTGCCTAAACTACAACTCCAACTATCACTCAAATATATGGAAATGAACTTGCGTTTTTAAACAGGTTTTGGATTGTCCTAAGTACAAATTTCATGGACGATGGATTTAAAGCTTTCTTCAGCACCTACATCTCACCTAATGGTACTCTATCCCTTGTAGATTTTCAGCCTGTTGCCCCACCATGATCTACATATCTTCCTAAATCTTTTAAAAGATATTCTTGACAAAAGGATATGTCTTGTTGGCATTATATCAAAAGATTTTTGCCTTACTGACATAAGTTCCAAATGATTTCCAAAGTCAGCTGTATTTTCAATAATTTGTCTGTTTTGTAGTTTTCAAAATAGATTTATCCACTTATGATAGCATACTGCTTAAGCCCCTCCGTCCTCCAATTCAGCCAGTGATAGAACTTTGCATCAAACTTTTTATAGCATCAAATGTGGGTTTTTTCCCCTGGCATCCTAAAAAAAAATGGAATCTTTATCAGCTACAGTCTGCACAAAAGCGTAAGTTAGCTCTGTGGTATTCAGGGATAGCTGGTTAGACTCTGAGGCTGTACATTCTTCAGCTAAAAGATATATCATCACATCTGTGTCTAAATATTTTTGCTTCCTATGTCTGCTAAAAGCAACACCTACAATTGCTGTAACTGAAAATGCCAAGATAAAAATATTTTTCACCCATTTGTCACCCTTTTGCATTTAACAACACTAAATGTATAGTCTAGTTCGTTAACAGAGTTTTGCCTGTTTGTATTTGCACGTAACAAGGGAGAAAGAAATGTGTTAAAAAAGAAGAAAATGGAATTGTAACTACGACAAAAATGGAAACAGAGTTTGTGGGTTGGTGCGACACCTAAAGCCACTTAACACATTTGAAAAGGAAAAAATATTAACTTAACTGCTTTTAACTAGAGCAGCACCTAAGATGGCCATCATGTATTTTTATTTGATCTCCTTGCTCAGCGGTCTCATTATAAAGTTTTACCCTTATTAGTGGGGTTCTCAGTCTCAACACTTCATGTAACTGGTCAATAATAAACTTTTTTCACCACTTTTGCAAAGTCATTAGAAAACTTTAAAATACGCTACCTTTTTTTTTGCACGTGGGGAGTTGTCATCATGTATATATCACAAAGGAAAAAATACAAAAGCAGAAAATGCCATGAATTCTCCTTCAAGCAGATGGTATTGCAGTAGCACTGGACAAGTTTATATTAATTACTTTCAGAAAGAGAAGGAGATGTCATATTTGAGATAGAGGATCCTACCAAACCCACTAAGAACCATCTGTAAATCTAACAATAGTGAGATTTTTTTCATTAACTCATTGTGACAGCTGTCAAGCTGGGGAAAACTTTTTGTTAATGCCAGTACAATTGTTCATTTAAACAAAAGCCAGTAATTCAGCCACACTGGAACAGCTTATGTCCCCAGCTCTGCCGTACAATCTGCGCACATGCATATATTACATCTACATGCATAGTTGCTCTTTAATTTTTATCTTTGCGGCTACAGTGTGATTTGTCCAGAGCATGAGCAGAGCCCTACAAAAAGCAGGCCAGAAGGCAATTTGTGATTGAGTTGTAATGAGCCGCCTGTGTTTTCCCTTGTTGGAAAGCGAAGGTTTGGCACCCCAGGCTGACAGACGGGGTAGGACATGCTCCCTGCATGCCAGGCTAACCGTGTGGTCACCCTTTTTCCCCACACCGTCAAAACAAGAGAACACAACTATTGGCAGAGATGTCACCTCGCTCTGTGTGGTGACAGACTGAAGTACCAAAGACGTCGACGGCGTCCTGCCTGGGGACCCTGTGTGACCACAGCTGGACCCTGTGTGACCACAGCTTGACCCAGAGCTCACAAGGAAATCCCAGCGTAGGGCTTGGTGCTATCACAGGCTCTTTGCAACCAATAAAGATGCAGAGATCCCATTAACTACCTCCACTCAAGGCAGGGCCCGTATCATTAAGGTGATTTTCCAGCAGCAAACCCAACTCCCAACAAGAAACGGAGTGCAGCCCTTACCTCCTCGTAGACATCGTCATTCCTGCTGAAGTCTCCGGCCCTCCTTGGAAGGACGTGGACATGAACATGCTGAAAATGTGAAACAAAATAACAGTGATTATCAAGCTCATGACTTTCTTTTCTGGATTGTCAGCATTATTCTCCACACATACAAGTAACCATGCACGGGCTTCCACAGCATTATTTTCAGAGGAAAATACATTAACCTGTTCCATAACTGTATCTCAACTCTTTGGAGAATATAAAAGATGAAAAACATGAGAGAGCAGCTCTGCTGTATTATATGAGCTTCAGAGTGAAATGCCTGGAAGTTTAGGAGCTCTGTGGAATTATTCATAGTTGTCAGTCAGAGACGTATTTAGCCACAGCTTTGAAATGACAATGTACCTCAGAGCTGCGTGTTGTGACTTCAAAAGCGACAAGAATAAGAAGGCGCCAGTGATGGGACACGGCTGCAGCAGGCGTGGGCAAAGGGCTCGCGTGGGCAGCCCCGGGCTCGGTGCTGCGCTGCAGAGGTCGGGGGATAGAGGAACTGATGGTACTTAACGGAGACCATGTAGGTGGAAAGGCTGTCAGGAAAGGACATGCGCTAGGCTGTTCAGCACGGCTAATGCAATGTCTTTCACAAGGTTAAAAAGACTTTAATGTTTTGCTTTTCCCCCCAGCAGGTTATAGCCCGAATATAACAGACGGCAGGCGCCAGTGGTATGAGGTGCGTGCTGGGGGCACGCGCCCGCAGGGACACGGGCTCCAGTGCACCAAGTGGTCCCAAACCTACAAGGCACAAGAACATTCAGCCCAGTTTTGCAGAGCCTGAAGCATCAGCATCACTCGCCTGACGGCAGGGCCATTGCTCGGGGCGTAGCAGAGCTTTGGGCTACCAGGTATGGCAGGGAGGTGAGGGGCAATGTATTTTTGTCAGAAATGCTGATGGGATATGGGGAAAAGGAACAAAAATATGGACAAGAAAGCAAATATATGACTTGCCACCTTGCCAACTTGATGTTGTATTATTACTATTACCATATTTTTTTTTCCTGTTAAGAGATTATGACAGGCTCTTCATTCCATATAGGATGGGTAATTCAAGATTCTCAAGACTCAAACTCTACTAGGAAATCAAACAAACGCTCATCTATCTGCTTTTCTGCAGTAAGTTCAGCTACAACATTGCAAAGCGTTCTTTTATCTTTTCCCATTTCTCTTTCACTCTCCTTTGAGGAAAAAAAAACAAACAACTGAGAATAATTCTTCAGGAAAAAAACCCCAACACCTCATTGAGGAGAGGCAGCAAATGATCTGAGTGACAGATCACATTCATGCATCTCCAGATCTTTTTAGATGGTGCCTAAATCCTTTTAAAAAAAAAGTCTGCATCAGAAACAGCACCAAATGCTTTACAAGGAATTTAGATAGCTTGCACCTGACTCAATTAGATGAGGTAGAAATCAGCTAAAATTCATGCACCTCACTGAAACGTGCTCAAAACATGGCTCAAGTCTATAATGAAATCTAAAATAAAAAAATATTTTCTTAGGCTATTTGTAAGAAAATTCAAACACAACTATATTGTGTTAGCTTCAATCCATAAAAACATTTGCTCAGTGAATAAAAGGAAATCACAAGGATGTTTCAGTTAATGAAATATTCCGAATACCGCTCTTTTTTTTTTTTTCTCAGCTTACCCTGAGAAACTGAATATGCGATTGCTTATTCTTATCATTATCCACAGCTTTCAGTGTATTCAGCCTAGAGATGAGGATGATTCTTGAGGGTTAAAAACTGTGTTTTTGCGTAATACATCCGTGATAGTGTTCTGATAGTGTATTATACTAATATATCATGAGAGCGATAGTGCTCTTGTGATGTATTAGTGCAATGTATCATCTGAACATCACTGCTCTCATGATGCATTGCTCAAAATCACAAGGCAAGTTTAAAGATGGTCTTCAGTAGCCCTAGGCCTGAAATTTTGCTTTTGGGCAAAGACAGACTTCCGAGAAAAAGAAAAGTGAAGATTAAAATTTGCAATGGTACTGTAAAATTTCACTAGTGTGTCACACCTGTGGTTCTTGTTAGATTTTAAATGTATTAATTAAAAAAAGGAATAATTTATTAATAAAAATAAAGAATAAACTGCCAGTCAGTTTCTTTCTCTTCTGCTACAAGGAGTGATAGTTTTGCTACAAATAGCAATTTTCAGGAATCTCTCTTGATGATATATATACAGCCTAATATCAGCTATCAGCAACCACATCCCCTAAAAGTTCAGCCATCTTTAGGAGTAATTTTTATCTCTGTGGCAGAATGTTCCAGGATGCACACAGGAGAAGATCTGTATACCCACGACAGACAATTTGGAATATCAGAAAGCACGCAGGGATGTAGTCCAAAGCTCAGTGCAAAGATGCTGCACTGCAGATGCACAGACCAGCACAGCAGGTAATGAATGAGCCTAATGTGATCTTCTACACAAAATGGGCTCTTGCGATCAGCGTGAAAAAAAGAAGAAAAAGTGTTTATGACAGCATATGGGCCACTTGGCATCAGTGGGGATGTTCTCAGGGGTTAGTCACCTTTCCTATATGCATTATGTTCTTACACAATGCCAGGCTGCATAACAAAGTCTGTCAACTCTATCAGAAAACAAATGAGTATTTCCAAGGTTTGAAGTAACTACAATCAATTCAAAAGAGAGTAATTTTTTCCAGACATCCCTTTTTTTTTTTTTTTTTTTAAATTCTGTGCATGGAACGTAAATAAATATCTGGATTCTCCCTACTCTTTGTGTAACAGAAACGAACAGGATCAGCAGTAGTGTCTCAAGTAGTTTCCTTCTCTTCAGCTCTACCAAGCAAACACAGGGAAACACAACCAGCACAGAGTAGTGGCTACCACGTAGTAAGAAACAGCGACCAAGGGGATTTCACACCTTCTCTAGTCTGCCTTTCAGCTTCTGGCCTTCCCAAGTCGGGGAGGCTGATATTTTGATTCATTAGGAGTTCTTTAATTGATCATTTTTGCTCCTTAGTGCTATTTGTTATTGCTAAAGCCTCAATCCACCAAGGCACTTAAGCACCAGCTCAATTTCCAACCTGTGAATTGGGTCAGTGGGAATATTCGCATCCCGGATATTATGTATATGTCTCAGTGTTTTGCGTCTGCTGCTGACTACAGGGAGGTCTCCCCAACTGGAGGCAGCAGAAATAACTTCAAGGTGCCCGCAAATTAAAGTTGCTTCCTTCCATTTTGTTTTCCAGGCAAAACAAAAACCTGCACGTCCAAAAAAGGCATTTGCAGTTGACTGAAATGTGTCAGTAGATACACAAACAAAACATTTGGCTGCATTGTTTTTTTAACCAAACAAACAGATTTAGGCAAATCTTCCCTCAAAACACTGCTTGGAGACAAAAAATCCAAACATTGTGTATACAAAATGTCAAAGTAAAGCATTTCAACTTTTTCCCCAGTTATTGTGGGTATCCTCATGTCTGGTGGGTGGCAGACAGCCCCATCACATTCCAGCAGGCTGCATTCAATCACTGTTGATTGTATTTCATTTTTTTCCTAAAAAATTGCTTTTCCCTCATTCTGCATTATTTTGATTAATAAGCAAGAAAAGCAACATACAACAGCCAAGACATTTACATTAATGGACCAATCAATATCACCCGCATCAGGGTAGAAAAAATGCAGACACACGCTTGCATTGCTAAGAGTGTTAGCTACCATTCCCTCTTCTTGTCAGCCACTGATGGAGAAAGCTGCGTGCGATCGCAGGAGATGGGCACACTGGCTATGACAACATGGGGACACAGCAATATGTCCCTAGGTGGGGTACACTATGTGGGTCAGAGATGCCTGAGCCCCAGCTGCTTCTGATACTGGGGACAAGGTTTCCTGCCAGGGATGTCCAGGGCAGCAGCAGAGGGAAGGAGGCTGGGGGAGCTGAATTCTATACCACCTTCAAAATTAAAATTATTAGATTGACAGTTTTGTAGGGCTGGAACTGTAGCTTCCTCTGTTTTCACAGTGGCTACCACCTTATAAATGAAACCTCAGTTAGAGAAACTCCTAATGGCGAGAACTATCAAGTGATGCAAAATCACTCTTAAGAGAAGTTTTTTCCAGACCTTTAAACCATGAATGGCAAGAGGATTAGAAAACATACTGCAAGGAACAAAACTGTAGTGCCATGAGGAAATGGTGAGCCAGAGCCAGTGTGTGCCATCTCTGACCTCCCACCGCAGTGAGGGGATCCTCCACTCGAGCCCCACGGTGTTCCCAGCGTGACTGTGAGAGCGTGGGGCTGCTGATGGGCACTCGGGAGCGCGCTCATCCCACCGCTGCTGAAATCTGGCAGCAGCCCAGGCATTGGTGAGATTATACATCCAAAGTCGATTTCCAGTGAACCAGGGCTGCAAAATGCTCACAAAAGTCTCAGCCAAAAAACCTGGAGCCTGTTTTGTTGGAAAAACACCCATTCAGGTCAGGTGAGTTTTGCTTCAGCACTCAAGGCCATGCAGAAAGCAATGTTCCTAGTTATGGCTGGTTTTATATACTGAATTATGGTCGAATAACCAATGTGTCATCACTGCACTGGATGTAAAGCAAAAATACTAGGCAAAAATAGATGCTGAAAGAGATTTCCTGGGTAGACCAGAATAGTGAAGAGCAGATGACCCTGCCACACACCACTGGGGAGGACACGGACATTGCCTGCAATAATTCATGAACATTATGTTGTGTTCGCTCAGCCGCTGTGCTGGTTAGCAGAGCAACAAAGCTCAGCTTCCAACAGAAGGGAGATAATAGCCTGTACGAGAGCTCCTCAGCACGCACCCAGGGTCTATTAGGAATCAATGTTGCTATAGGATGAATGCATAACAACTAGCAACGGGTCACGCAACCTTGAGGATGGGGGACTGCCAAAAAGTTGGCAGAGGAAGGGCTGTTCCCCCCACACCTGCAAAAGCAGTACGTGGCCGAGCTGTGCCTTCACACAGCGAAACCAGATGCCTTTCAGCAGCTTAATCCTTTCCCTCATTACTTTTCATTTTTTCTATGGAAACAAAGCTTTGCAGCCATGGGCTTCCACGATCTCATGGTGCAGCAAAATCAGGAAAAGCCGTGATGTGGGGCATGGAGGGACATCAGGGCCAGGAAGAGTAAACCCCAGTGTCTCTGCCACTGTCATGTTCAGGCAGGCGGAAGGGCAGGAAGGGCATTAGCGGCTGCGGGCAGCAAGACTTGCTGGCCAGGAGACCCCCAGCCACTTCGCTGGGAAAAAGGATGATGGTTTGCAGATAAGCCCTTGTTTGCTGCAAAGTCCCCTGTCCATTACAGACATGGGCTTCTTATGGGAGGCTGTGATAATGCTTCTTCTAAACTACCAGATTAACTGTAGAAATTCCAAACTAATAACTATTCTCCAAGTAAGACTGTTAGCAGGTGATAAAGAAAATCAACCGTAATACTGAGATAGCCACATGAAAAATAGGGCAATTTCGCCCTCTCTGTACACTGGGCTTCCATGGAGCCCTTGTTTGCTATTCTTGATTAACTGCTCAATTATCCCTGTTACAAAATTATTCTGTGGAAAGCCCTGCCTGTATATCCATAGCTCATTAACAGAAAGCACTCCCTCTGCTGTCCCCGAAAATACATCGCATTACCCAGATGCTAGCAGGCTCGGTACAATCGCTCCTTCTAGGCATTGCAAGCCAATTTCTAGGGCCCTTGGCTTGCAGGCCCTGGCAAAGACATCTTCATGGGGAAGCAGTTTCTGTTCAGTGAGTATTTACGAGTTCTTTACATTTTTCCTAGTCCTGAATTGGGTTGGGATGGAAAACAAATTAAAAAATAAAAAAAGTCCTAACCAACATTAAGAAAAAAAATAATTTTGGTCAATTAAAATACTCAGTTTTCACAGCCTTCAAAATTATTGCCAACATTAATTTTTTTTATTTTTTTTTTTAACCTTTCCAGGAGTTATAAATTACACAAAGTAAGACCACCTTAAAAGACCTAATTTTTATAAAATATTAAAACATGAAAACATGACAGGAAACTACTTGAAACAATTCCTTTTCTACAAAAATGACCTGTTTCTAGGAATTGGCATTTTCCTTTCCAGCTTCACTAAAACCTCATGCATGAGGCTGTATAGATGCAGGCACTGGGAGCCTCCTCTCTAGATGGCAGCTCTGGCATTCTGGTGGTAGGGGTTGCTCCAAACCCAGGAAGGCTGCACAGACTAACACACTCTTTTAACACCTTTGCTTTGGCTCTGGTTTATTAAAACACAAACCCGAAGGTTGCTTTTCTACTGTCGTGAGAAACCTAAGGATGTGATACAGACAGAAAGGAGTGGCACAGACTGCCAGACTCAAGAGCAGTATGTGCAAGGGACGCTTTGCAAGGGAAGGACAGGGAAATCCACATCTGTGTCAGAAAGCCCGGGGCAACAGCGACGAAACAGCAGAGACACAGGTGGGAATGGACTAGAAGAGCCACCAGAGAACAGGAAGGGTGGGAGCTGCTGGTAGAACGGAGATGGTGGTGGAAGTTTTGTGAATCAAAAACGTCATGCAAAAAGAGGATGCAAAGAGATAAAACAGAAGAAACTGGAACAAGCCTTGGGAGAGGAGGCCACACAGGCTGTCCAGATGCTACCAAGCTGCAGCATGAGGACCCTTTCAGGAGCCACTTGTGTACCTCTGCATGGCAGTGCACTGTACACATACCCTTATGCAAAGAAAGCTTTGCAATGATCCCTACCAATGTTTATGCCATGGATTTGCCTCTGGAAGAGTGAGTATCAAGATACTTGCTCAGCACAGAGAACATGTACTTGGTAAAGCAACAAAATGGAGAGAATTTGCAAATATATCAGAAACCAAACCAAGAGGCGGACTTGCAGCAGAGTACATCTTCAAACATGTAGATTGAGAAATGTGCAGATTCAGCATCCTCAATAAATAATGTATCTGTCAACTGCTATAAAGTTTTAAAGAAATGAGCTGTGGATGAGCTAGAAAACAGACCTAGGCCTAATGAAAATATGCATAGAAATATTTTAAACCCACTGGAGATCTGCAGTTATAACTTCCACAGCTGAAGACAACTTTAGCATTTGCAAGAGAACTGCCAACTCCTCCCCCCCAGCCCCAAACCCAAGAAAACTGGCACAATAATGAGGGTAATTAGCCTGTTCATTAGAAGTGGTGATCCCAATGTAATTTGGACAGCTCCTATGAGATCCTCTGAAAGGCAGAAAATGAATAAACTAAATGGAAATAAGGGTGGGATGGTGCTTGTGAACTGATATTTCCTGACCTCTAACCTGGTCCACAACTCTAGGAATGAGGGTTGACACATGGTGGTAGGAAGGTCAGGCCAAGAACCATCACCAGCTCCTCTCATCGGCCATTATTCAGTGCCTATCACCTCCCCAGCACCCACAGTGGACAGGATGGGCAGACCTGCAGGAGCATCAACCATTACTCTGTGTGAATCAACAGGAAGAGCAACACCTTGGTCCAACCAAGGACCCTGATGGGGCAACTGCTACGCCATGTTTCCTGGATTATGTCAGCAACACTACGATAGGAACACTGCGAGACCTGTACAGCATCTTCTACCCCCTGAATACCAACGAACTGCAAAACCAACCCTAAGCCCTGGCAGCCCCTGCATAAAGTATCACTTTCATTTTACAGATGGTAGGGCTGATGCACAAACCAATGAAAGTGCCTCCGAAGCTGCTCGGGAAGGTGGTGCAGGCCTAGGGACAGCTGGGGAGCACCTGCCTTGAGGTCCTGCGCCTTTGCCTTCCCTCAGGGTCACTTTGCCCAGGTGTTTTTGTGCAAATTTGGTGTGGCCGAGATGCAAATGAAAGCGCAATTGCATTTCCCCTCACCTCTGATCTTTAGTTAAGTCTTGATAAATGCATATTGTTTTAACACTTGTGATATGTATAATTAGGGTTCTTTAATTTATGTTTCAATAAAATGTTCTATAATAAACATTTACTGCTCTGCGAATAAACATTTAAATGAAGCTCCTAATGGGGGTTACATGTTTCGAAGCAGTTCATGGCTTTGCCGAAGTCTCTCCCTATACTTAATGAGAGTCATTTCCATAATCTGTGCATTATTGCTTAAGCCTCCCTTTAGGAATATTTTACAAAGTAAAATTCTGTGAAATATTATCAGCCAAAAGAGAAAACGCTAAGAGGATTATCAAATTGTCCCGTTAAAGGGACAGCACAAGCTTTCATTTTCCCCCTGAGATGCTAACATTGTAATTATGTAGAATGTGCTTACTAATTATCACACCAGTGTGTTATTACTGGGTTTTTCCCTCAGAGACCCGGTCTAAATGAAAAGGATGGGAGACCCCTAAAAGGTCTGATATGAAGGGCAATATAATGCTAATTTACTTTCCGATATTAATAAGAGCAAGGATTAACCACCCCCAGGCAAATCTTGTAGATGTCAAGAAAGGTGCAGCTCCCTCGGAGGGGGCAGGGTCCTGTTTTGTACGACGTTGTGTACAGCTTCTCCCACAACGCTGGCCCTACAGCGCCACAATTAACACCCAGAGTCTCACCCCCACTTTGCTGAAACTTCCACCCATTTTCTCACTGACTCCAGTAACAGCAGGACTCGGCACCCCAGCTGAGATATAAAGTACACCGAGGTCAAGGGAAAGATTATTGTTGGAATACAGAGAGTTTTCAATTCTCTGGAGCATCTGCAATGATACAAACACCTGTAAGATAGTTCTTCTATGTGTCTGAGTACATTTGAGGAGAGCATAAAACTGAAATATATCTTCTCTCCACTAGCACAGAATAAGAGCATTACAGCAGCAATGGCCCACTCCCCCTTTAATGCAGCAGGTAGGGAAGTTGGAGGAAAATGAGAGAAGATAAATCAGGAATGGATGTGGCAGGGGGAAGACAAGCCTTACATATCAGTTACTGTTATTCTGAGAGGGAAATCATTATCTCTAATTTTTGTGGTAATTGCCTTTTTAGACAACTGTTGCAACTTCTTCTAGGATGATGACAAGGTTCCCGCAGAATTAAAATAGTGTCCCTGTCTCCTCTTTCATTAGTTAAAGATGGAAGAGAGGTGCTACTGCTAGGAGAAAGAAAAGGTTTCCAATGACAGTGATGTGACTGAGTCTCATAACTTTCTGTGGAGGATGAAATGCATTCAAGCCACAGTGCTTTCCATCGCAGTATCTATCAGTGCTAAGGGAGATTTCTGAGGCTCTGTGTCAGTACTGAAGCATTTCATACCTTTAGGGATACATTTCCCAAGAACTAGCAAATATCTCTGTGCATACCTATAGCACTCACTAGACTGTATTTAGTTATTTATAATATTAAAACTATATATAGCAGCTATGGGTTCCAAAACAGGGGCTGTATTCCTGTTTTATTGCCGAGTGCGCACATTCATCTCTAAGGTTTAGCTGCTTCAGTTAAACCTTTTAAATGTAAATTATTTTCTGTTATAAAAAGCTGATTGTGGGAGTTTTAGTATTTCAAAGATGGCAATTTATGTGACTGGAACAAAATAAAACATTCAACAGAAACAGAATTTTACTTGATCAGAAATGCTTTTATGTTTCAGTATAGTTTTCTTTTCATATTTTCCTCCTGCAGCAGTGGCCTCTGTCTTTCAATTAGCTTGAAACAGAAGATCTTAGATAAAACCATAATTTAACGCCATTTGCATATGTGTCATTCCACAACTTCTTCACCTCATATTTAAAGAATTTTTAAGCTGCTGTGAATCAATGCTTGAAATCCCTTATGCAGCTGCTCAACTGTTCACCCCTCAACAGTCCACCAAAGCCTCTGGGATGATGGGGAAGCAGGACCAGTCTCCAAACAACCCACAGGAGTAAGTCTCCTCCCTTGTCACCTCAAACCATTTCAATGGCATATCCAGTGAGGGAGCTGAGAATCAAGAAAGCAGATTTTTGGCATGGACTATATGACTGCTGGTCAATCCTATTTTTCTTTGACTTATTTGGGATACAAAATGGTTTTGTGGAAGTAAACAGCCTCCTTGAAAATCAAACTTCACAGGCCACCTACAACATTACCTAAAGGTGACTGAAATCCCTGTAACGACGCCTTGGTCTTAGCAGCTATTGGGTCACACTTTGCAGAATACCAGGGTATCAGCACCAACACAAGTCACCTTTGAAGATTTTGACAACAACCTATACAAGATAATAACTTCTTCCAGGCTACCAGTGCAAAGGCACTTTCATTCTTGATTTCCCAAGTATCTAGGACTTTTCTTGCCATCTTTCATAATATGCAGCCCTGCACTAGTTCCCTTTCCGCTCAAGCCAGTGGCAACAATCTTACCAACTTCAGGTTAAGTCCTTCATGACTTGTAGAAATCTGGCAAGCAGATGTGCTAATAATGGCAAAGGATTTACAATAGTATGTCCCCAAAGGTCAAAATAAAATAAAATGCATTCCATTGCCTTTATTCACCGTGTAATATTTTGAAATCAAGTTAGAAAAGGTACCAATGTCCCTGTCTCAAACTTTTTTTTAACCTCTTAAAGTACTTCTTTTGCAAGCCCTTGCATGGCATGCAACATTTGCACATCTCCCACCTAAGTGTAGTGAATGGCTACAAGGCCAACACTGATAAACAGACAGAAATGCATCTTCCATTGACTGTTTGCTAAAACAAGAACTTGATCTTTTTAACTTACCAATTTAATTACAGAAATGTATTATTGATTCAATCTTTCTTCATATTCATGAGCTGGCTAGACAGAAAGAGTGAACTGTTCTTCTTAGTACACTTTCACCTTGATAAGCACGAATTACCCTAATTGGGAAAGGAGTTCTTTCAAAATTGTTTAAATCCACAAAATCCTTTCAACCAGGGAACTTTGGTGGATTTGTAATGCACGCTGGCGTTTGCCAGGAACCCAGCTGAAACCACCAGACTTGCTGTCCTGGAGACCTTTCAACAGACAGTTTGTCCAAATGGACTTTGACTGTGACTACCAGGGCCATATGGGCAGAAGAGTAGCAGAGGTGAACAGTTTGTGATTACGTCCCTAAGCCGTTTAACCTTCAGAATTACAGTTCCACACACTCTGCCACCCAACAGGAGGCTGTACAAGCAGGTGAAAAGATAGATGTCTATTCTTAATGACTGTTTAGGAGACTGCTGCGCGCTGGTCTGTGCCCATGTTGGTTCAGTTCATTAATGTAATTAACCAACAATCAATCTTTTTAAATTAGTTACACAAAAACAGCTACTGCCAGATCAACTGACATGAAAGTTAGGTCACACTCCATTTCTGCACGATTTAACATCCACACTGGAACAGAACACAGGGCATGGAAGCATCAGAAACTGGAGCCAAATTCATTTGAAGCCCTACAACTTAATTAAAGTGTGCAAAATCTGTGCGGCTGGCTTGGTCTTATTTGCATGGCCTTCTGTGTTCGCAGGTAAACACCTTGGCAATATAAAAAATGCTCAGAAGACAAAAGAAAGAAAGAGAGAAAGAGAGAAAGAGAGAAAGAGAGAAAGAGAGAAAAAGAGAGAGAGAGAAAGAAAGAGAAAGAGAGAAAGAGAGAAAGAGAGGTAGAAAGCAAGCAAGCAAGCAAGCAAGCAAGCAAGCAAGCTTCCAGGAAATATTTAGTAGTGAAGGAATTTAAATAATTTTAAACACTGTAACTTTATGCGGGGCTTGAAACTGGACCTTAACAGCAGCTTTCATGATTCACCAGCAGCTCTGTTCACAAAATAAAATGAACAGAAGAAGGTGAAGTCGATATTAGTGTCTGTTCCCTTTCTTTGGGCTAGGAAAAGACCAGCAAAGCAACCTCGGTTTTCACTGAACACAAAGGTTACCTGTGAAGGGCTACAGCACAGTTCCATCGTCAGCCTCAAAAAGCTGAGCCGCTGTCCCGGGATCAGAGCTGAGAGCAGCTTATAACTCAGGCTCACAACCTGCCTCCCTCTTTCCCTGTCCTCTGGGGGCTGGGGAAAGGATTTGGTTGGCCTAAACCTGGTGCAATGTGTTCTCCAGAAGTGCTGGCCGAGGAGCTGCTAAGGTGACCGAATCCTGCCCCTACTTGCCTTCCAGCCCAATGCTGGAGGGACGAAGAGCAAAGAGCAGCCCTGCGGAGTCTGGTTCGGACCGAACAGACCTCACATCGTACGGCCGCGCCCCGTTTGCGCCAGTCTGAGAGCTGGTCTCGGGGAAAGCGGCTCAGTGACCTGAGGCTGCTGCTCGTGCAAGGCTGAGCAGGGCTGCGAGGGGCGGCGCGTGCCCCGCGTCGCCGGCAGGTTAACGCGCGGTCTGCCCGGCGGGCGTGGAGCATCTGCGAGCTCGGTGTGGGTGCACTGTCAGCCTGGTTTGAGACTAATAGACAATTTCTTTCTCAACCCTCTACGCTGAACCTGAACTAAACTGCTTTCAATTTCCCCAAAAGGCCAAGTTTGCAACTTCACCTTATGCTTGTCCATTAAGACAGCATCTGGCTTCCTTTAATCCCTTGCACTAACTGAGTTGATCCAATTGCTTCCACTGGGCCTAATGCAGACATTGCTGCTGAATGACTGCCATGAAACCAGATTCCTCCTCCTAAATCCTCCTCCTAAATGAAACGGATGGGCAAGAGCTTCCCTGCGATGCAGTGCTGCAGGAGAGTATGGCAGTGCCGAGGCTGCGAGTCTGCAAATGGCTGAGCACATCCCATAAAGCGCTGAGCACCTTCCCTGCTGTTTGCCAGAACAGCCATTGAAGGGTGCAGGATCAGGCCCATAGATTCCCCTTAAGTGAAGACTAAGTGAAACACTCACCTGGTTTTCACTTTTGTGAAATCAGGCGATTAGGCTGGTGCAGCAGAAAAGGAGGTGTGGGAATTGGGGCAGATGGAGGAGGAGAGGGAGGATGCCTGCTCAAGTTTCATTTTGAAAGCTGCATGTAAATTAGCCTGACTGGAGAAAAAAAAAAGCCACTTCTAGGAGACCGAGGAGGAACGTGCAACCTGTCACTAACACTCCCCCCCCTCTGCAGCATTGCTGCCAGAAAACCACCAGAGCAGGTGCCTCTGGAAATGAAACTGAAGCAGACGTAAGAGAATTTAAAACTAATAACTGCAAGAAACTTTAAGGAAACTCTCTCTGACTAGCTAGAGCAGCTTTTCTCATAGGATTTTCTGAGCTTTCATAACTCTTCACTCAAAAACCACCCTAAAAAGTTGCAGGCAGCATATTATCACTTTGTGCCTCTGTGTGAACATACATGCATCTTTCCTGCAGCATACGTATAACAGAAAAATGCAAGGAGCCCACCTTGGCAAATTCCTTATTCATTACCACAGTGATCTCTGTTTTCTTGGTATATGCAATTCTTTGTCATTGCTCTATGATATACACGCTGCTAATTGCAAATGTGCTGCTTCTGTAGCTGGAGAACCGGGTTACTGGAGCTGGGGGAGTGGAGATCTTGCCCCAGGGGAAGCTCCCAGTTGGGTTTGGATCTGCCTCACTCCACAAGCTGAGCAGGGAGCCTGAGCTATTCGTGGTTTTAGTATCCAACATTGCTGCCAGAGTCAAAAGCAGGCTGCAATGCACAAGGAATACAAAATAGAGACCTAGAGGGCACGCAAAACTTTCATAAATTCAGCTCATCTACCAACATCGAAAGAATTGCTAATCAGAGAAAGCAAGCTACAGAAGTGTTAATATTAATTCTACTCTGCTACAAGCCACGTGGCTAACACCATGACACCTTGCCATTTACTGAGGGAGAGCTATTTATTTATGTAACCTACAGCTCACATTTAAATAATTAGTCTGCCTGATAAATTTTAGAACTTGCAATCTGTGTGCCACGTTTGTGTAAGCACAGCATATCTAATGCAGGTACGATTGTTTAACACCTCCAGCATCATATGAAAGAGTTTCATATAATTAGCAGAGTTAGCCACTCCAACTTCCAGGCCAGTTACACATTTAAAAAAAAAAAAAAGTGCTAGTTGTTCAGAGTGAAGCTGCTGCTCCAGAAATGGAGCCTGCGCTCCTAACAAGGGATGTTCAGAGAGTGATAAGTGCTGCCCAGGAATAAGCAAATCAGGTCACATAAGACAGGACTTGATCCAAAGTTCTCCCTAAACTTTCTGTTATCTCCAAGAGTCTGAACGCTCCCCAGATCAGTCTGCTGTCTTTGGTTTTCTTTCAGCCCACCAGGGGCAAAGGCCTGAATTTAAGAGGTGCTGACTACTTGTTACTCTCTTCAGCGTCAGAAGCGCAGTGCTCCCTTATAGCCAGACGCCAGAATACCACCCGCAAGACTGTGGATCAGAGCTGAGCGGTTTTTACATCACAACATCTCTGCTTTAGGCCAGGTTTCTAGAAGGTGAAGAGTAACACTCCTGGGATGCTATTCTGGATGCAGAAGTTCTGACTCTTCAATAAGCAGCAGCAGCAGGAGTTGCATAGGGATACAACTAATGAGCTATATTCACTCCTCAGCAGACTGGTCCTCACTTGCAGGAGGTGCATCAGGGATGAGCCTGATCTTTGTTGCTATTATTTTGACATAGTAAGTGAGCAGAACCCCAGTTGTGTGAATCATATCATGGCAGTCTCTTGGCATCTCAGCAGAATAAGAAAGCAATAAATACAAAACCTTGTAGTTCAGATTGTAAACATAAAAATAAACCTGAATTTCAGCTTAAAAATTGAATCAGTGGAGGAACCTGAGGTTAAAGCTATGCTCAGAGAGAGTGGATGCCATTGACATTCCTACTACATTAGAATTTGATAAACAACATTAACTGAACTAGCCTGTATTTTAGAACTTAGGGTGTGCAAAGTGACAGAGAGCAAGGTGATATTCTGAAAATCAAATCACAAATTCAGACATTAGAAATACTCACTTAAGAGCTTTCCTTTAGGCACCTCATCTGAAAAGAAGGCCAAAATAAATTTGTTTATTTGCTTTGTGGTGACTGTTACTCTTAGGCCAGATCTTCAAACATTCAAAGTTAAGGCCAAATTTCTAAAGTTATTCTGCAACGAGCAGCAGCTGTGACATTGACACTTCTTGTCAGATTTTCAAAGCACTTCAACAATCAGTACACTTCAGAGAAATTAGCTACCTGCATTATGACCAATCAGTTCTGAAAACCCTGTTTCACCCTGTTTCATCTATGTTAAGTTCTCATGAAAACTTCTACCTATATGTCTTTTCCAAATGGTGTTTAGGCACTTCAGAAGCTATTCTAAGTTTGATTACTTTGGAGACACGTTAAGGTCCTTTGCAGAGGGTATTATTTTCTAGTTCAATCTATACAAAATTGTAAAGAAACTGGCATCAATCCCACTATGCCTGTTTATCACAAAATCTTGTATCATCACATGACATTCATCCTAGACAAGAAAAATGAAGCCAAACTTAAGCTTAAAAACAGCGCTACGCAGACTCCTGCTTTGGTAACTTGGCTGCTAGGAACATTTACCTCTATATTCTACCAAACTCAGTCACGCAAATAAGCACCCTCTTGCTACTGCTGGAGAAAAGGAGCAGAGACCAATATATATTAAAAGAATCTTGATATCTCTGGGAAAATAAGTTCTTATCAGGTGATAAGAATATATTCTCCAAGGAGAACCGTCACAAGCAACGATGACTCTTAGCAGGAGGCGTGGGGGGAAACACCACATGATAATATAAAGGGACATAAAAGACTCTCATACTGGCACAAGGACAGCATAAGCAGAAGAAGAAAGGGATGAAATATTCCACATTCTTAGGCATGAGAAAGGAAGCAGTCCATATTCAGAAGTCCAAGGAAAGAAGATGCCTGTTCTGTGTCGAAGCAATGCACAAACCATGGTCTGGAAAAAAAGGACCCTCTTTCTCCACAAGGAAAAAACACTGCACTGAATGCAGTTACACCAAAATCCTCAGCTGAACAGGCATTTTCAGGGGAGAGTTTTTCCCAAATTTTCTCAACAACTTGAAAATAACTTTAAGAAATTCTTCCCCCCCTGCCATTTCTATGAGGAAGCAAACTCTCCATTTCCTACTTCTCCAACCACAGAAGCAGATCCCTGTCCTCTCCACAAGAGAGAGGAGGTGGGGACATAGAGGAGAGAGAAGCCTCTTCTTTGCCTCTTTAGAGAGGTTGTTCGCCCAGAGAAACACGTACTCTCCTGCCAAGGAAGGAGGACACTGGGAGTGGGCTGATGTTGGTGCTGCAGCAGGATAATGAGCAAGGCTGAGACCATCCAACCAGTGGCAATGCAACTGTGGGAGGTCCATCCATGTGGTGCATTTCAATGTCATGAATCATTTCTCATGTTGAATCAAAGGCAGCATAAATATAATGGAGTAGGCTGGGAAATCATCCTTTGTAATCTGCAGCTCACAAAAACCAACCACCCAAAGGGGTATTCCAAAACAGCTTCCGAAGCTGTTTGACAAAACCTGTGCATTTCTGAAATGCTAATCAGGGCAGAATTAGCTAATCAGGGCAGAATTAGCTGATC
The DNA here is from genome assembly GCF_034638445.1 of Ciconia boyciana. Lineage (NCBI taxonomy): Eukaryota > Metazoa > Chordata > Aves > Ciconiiformes > Ciconiidae > Ciconia > Ciconia boyciana. The sequence goes on along the minus strand of NC_132944.1, from coordinate 18,388,049 downwards.
AGGGAAATGCCAAGATAGATGAGGACAGGAGGCCAGCAGCAGGTTACAGTCTAAAAAGCTTTAAATAGACTTGTTAACATCTGCTTAGGGTGCAACTATAATTAAGAGATCTCCTTTCCTTGTTTGGGAGCTTGAGAGTTTTGTTTGTTTGGGGTTTTGTCTTTGCTAGTTTTCTGCCTTTCCAGTTCTGACAATGAATTTTGTATCAGGACCCTGGGGAAGCAGAGCAGACTTTCAGCATTCACAATCAAGGAGAAGCAGAAGATCATGGCAATGGAAAGGCAGTTTAGTCCCAGAGTTGTTACATTCTTTCAAAAGCTTTTCATCCTATGAATACAAATCTCTAAAAATTCTCTTTGCTTATGCATTTACTTCTTTGGGCAGTTGTATCAGTAAGCACCTAAATCTGCACAAGTCACTGTTGCTCCTTTGTCCATACTCGTTCTGCTAACTCACTCACACAGAAAATTAGTTAAAGAAATCAATTCCTTCCACGTGTATAGGCAATCAAAAGCAGGTGTCCAAATTACACAACCCTAATCTCCTTCAAAAGTATGGAGTAAGTCAAAACTTATGAGTAGGGTAATAGTTTTCATAGTGCCCAAATGCATTTCAAGGGGCAGATTTTGAAAGGCAGATTTTTTTGGACCATCCTGACCAAGGGACATGCATGGGTGATAGCCAGAGAGCACAACTTGGAGGGTAGTGGCTAACGACAGCAAAACAGGCCACAGGTTCACCCAGACAATGGAAGACTAGCATTTGTCCTTGATAAGTTAATGTAGACCTTTCTAAGCAATTTGTTAGGGCCTACTTTTGCTGTAGACTGCTGAACCTAATAGGTGCTTTTAGCACAAGGAGTGGGAGGGATCTGTTTGTCAGGGAGCAACTTGCTGGGAGAGTCAAGAGGACATTATAACATAAACGTCTAAATATAAATTCCAGCCTTTTCCTGGAAGAAAAAGGAAAACACAACAGAAGTGCAAAGGACTAGGGAAAGACCGTATGATCCAGAGTAAATCTACAGGACTTGCTGATTAAACTGGGCTGGCAAAAGCAAGGTACCTGCATCTAAATTTAGCTACCTAAATGATTGGTTTGATTTTCAGAGGTGATGAATGCCTGCAGCTCCTGTCGACTTCAGGTGCCCACATTTGAAATGTTTGGCCTTTAGTCTTCAACTCAAACTAATTGAAAGATTTAACATTTCAAAGCTAAGGGGGTTTATCCAATCCAAAGTGCCATAAAGCTGCAGTTCCTAGGCATGAGAGATATGACACACGAGCAACTCAAAGGCAAAGCAGAAGAAAGATGATTATTCCCCAAAGTGCATACACTTGAAAGACAAGCTAATGAGTTCTTAAATGACATAATTTAATTCCAAGGCTTCTCAAATACAATGCTGGAGTCTTCCCTTCCTCAGTCATTACAGAGCACACAAGGAAATTTTAACTGTACTTCTCCTGTCCTTTGAAATACAGAAAAAATGTGCCCCTCAGTTTAGTTCCCCCTGAGCTGCACAATAGATTAAATTAGCCAACAACAGCCCTGCACCACAGCTAGGCAGGAAAGCAAGTCAAAGGGATCCTGCACTCCCAAAGGGCATGAGACAGAACATTTTCACAGAGATCCATGGTTCATCAACCCTTGAAAGCAGCCTGCAAAAGAGCATTGCCAGGGGCCGCAACAGGCTTAAAGACACCTTGCAGAGAAGGGGACACCTCTAGAGAGGGGATAGTGGCGTGGACGATCCTACAGAGTATTAGGTCCTCAAGGTGCTCACACGAGGGATGAGCAAGTTTTCAAGAAAGCCTTGTAGGCCATTTGGCATCCAGTTCAACAGCTGTAGTGCAGACTCTGAGGTTTTTGTAACGGGGCTATTCCCAGGAGCCTCTGCCTACCAGGATCCCCACTGGCTTTTGCACCAGCTTTACCTTGGAGAATTAAACTTCCATTGGTCTATATGATGATAAACAATACAGTATACATGCTTAATTATAGGAAAAAACATTTAGTCAAAAGCAAGAACAGTGAAAATACTGTTTTAAGAAAGGAGCGATAACATGCAAAGCTCAAGAGAGAGTTCTAGCAGCAGATGAGGCTTTATGTGAGGCGATATGGTCCTTGCTCTATCCGGTAAAGACATTTAAGAAAGCACAGTAAATTATGCATAAGACTGTTACAAGAAAAAGGTTAAGGATAAACCCATGGATAAGGTAATTAAACACCACTTTACAGAATGGAGCCTATCCTTTCCTCTGCCACAATTTTGTACTGCTAGGAAAGTCACCTCAGCCAGAACATCTCACAGTTGGTCACCTTCTGGGCATCCACATGAAAGTTGCTGGCCTGGTCTGCAGAAATCCTGAGCAATGACAAGTGTAACTGTAGTCTCTAAGAGCCGTGATCTGAATCTGTCATTTAAGTTGCTAAGTATGCAAAAGAAACCAAGCTCTAAAGCTAAGTTGTCACCCAAAGAGAATGAGCATTACTTAAAATATAAAATATATGTATTAATGCTTCAGAAACTTTCAGATATTCTGCTGAGAAGCTCTGTACAAGAGCTCAGAGGACATTAATAACCTTGTATTCAGGGCAGAGTTTGGATGGCATCTAAGCACTGAAACTGCACACTGAACGATGCAGATAAAAATAAACACTTGATCTTGTCCACCCTGTGCACAGAATAAAGTAGCAGCTTGTGATCGAGTCTTTAAGACTGTATCACATTCACATTCCAAATTAAAGCTACACAGGCAGTCTTAATTCTGCCTTTTCCTAATCCTTCAGAGTTTAATTTTACAGTTCTAACTTTCTTTAAACATAGAACTTTTTGCACATCAGTAATAGTTTACCCATCTCTGGCAAGAATGATTTACATCCAGTATACTAGCACAGTAAATTCTAATGAAATGATCCCATGAATCATAACATAGCATTACATTTAATTGCTATATTCATTAAATAAGAACATTGGAATTTTTTGTAAAATTAGAAATTTTGAGGTGCTATCAAGGAAGATTAAACTAATGAGATAAGATTTAACTGAATACATAACTTGTGTAAAATAAGATTTTATGCTGTGCTCGGTTCTAGCTCAATTTTAATTTGATTTAGGACACCGACATCAAACTCTGAGCTTTCAGATTTGTTTCAGTTAATTTCATGCTAGCTTTAAGTTGAGTCTAATAATGATTGCATTGATAGCATATTGATTTCTTTTCCTATTACAGGTTATGTTTTCTGAGCAACACCACTACCATTACACAGAAAACACAAGAGGTGGGCAGGATTTGTGCAAAGAGGATCTGTTTATACAATGGCAATGGAGAGCTGATATGTAGAGTGTAAGATTAACTTCGTGGGGATGTTTCTGAGGCATGTAATTGAAGTTCTCACCTAAGCGCAAAGCTGCTATAGGATGGAGGGTCCTATGGTGACAGCAAGAGTACAGACAAGGCAGCTGGTGATGCACATTTGTACAAAACAATCTCCATGTTTCTTACCTCTGTTAAATAGTGCTAATAAACGTGCAATAAGTTGGTGAGGGGAACTCCTTTAACAAGCACAGGAGACCATCGCAGGATACAGACAGCAGAAAAGGGAACTACCCTCAAATTCCTAAGCAGCCGCTCACAGACAGGGCTAAAAGTCACCGCGGAGATCTCCCAGGAGCCCCACCAGGCAGGCTGCAGAATTAAATGTCTTGGAAACATTCACATGGGCATTGGAGGATAGGAAAGTTTTTCTCCTGGATGTAGTCTTTCTTTTGGTGACTGGCTTGCAAAACTACAGAGCAGAAAGATCTGGGCATCTGGTGAAGAGAAACATCTCTGCTTTGCACCAGGTCCTGCCTTCCACAAGTATAAAAACAACCTAGAATTAGTGCCAACTATGAAGATTTCATATGCTTTTCTGTGAGAAATGCTGTCGTACCTTTGAGCACCATCTACTTAACAATTAGCACAAATTATTAATATATACAGTGAATCTTACAAGCATGACAGCTTCCACCCACAGCAAACAGTTGCAAGCATCCATTTCAATGACTCTCTGACATGCTCTTCCTTTTGTTTTGTGTCAGAAGGTTCTACAGATATCCAACCTTCATGTACAACTGAAAAAAAAAAAGGATGCAGAGACCGGCAACAAACTCTCACACAAACAGAACAAATACCTGGAAATGCCCAGAAATGAGAACACAGAAGTAGGGTGCTTCCATTATCTACTCGCTATTAAAAACCAGCTGCAGACTGTTGAAATTAGACTTGAGTTAAATGGACAAAAAGTGTAACTGAATAACATTGGACCAGGTAAGCAGCATGAAAAGCAGCAGTGTAAGCTGAGTAGCCCATTTGGGCAAGATACAGAAAAACAGTGGGACTTTTGAAAAGGGAATTGTGATAAGCCAAGTGTGAAGCAGTCGTTGACTGAATCACTTCTGTCGTTGCAGGCAGAGCCACCTGACGGAGTTCAGAAGCATTAAGCAAATCTTATCTCCGAGTCTGAAGAACCAAGCAGGCATCAAACAGCAGCAAAAAGTCACAACTGAAAATGGTCTCAAGATCATCACCAGCACAATGGGGGCACAACAGCGTCATAAAGAGAAACAAATAGACAGTTTGGTAACTGAAATAAAAGCTGTATAGTTCATTTTATGCCAACTTAGATTTTGTAATTCATGTCAGAAAAAAGATGTGGCTTTTAGTAATGCCGAGCAATTGAAAGCAAGCTTAAGGACATGTTCCTACTAAACCTCACTTGTTTACACACTCCTTGCAGGCAGAGACTGAACAACAGCATACACAGTTGGGCCTACCAACTTCAGAATTCACTGAATTTTCAAAAAGATACACTTCTTCATTTCAGCACTTCCTGGGCTTTTCCATAGCGTTCGAATTGCATACTCAGACACAGACTTTTGTAAGTTTAGTAGATCCATCTGTACTTCTTAAGGACCATTACCCTGTGCTCTCCACTTTTCATACAACTATGCCATTCTTAAAAAGAAACAAACAAACAAAAGACCCTAATCGTTTTCAATTTTCATGCCTTTATTTATGTATCTTCAAAATATAAATGTAAAACCTGAACAAATCCAAAGACCCCAATGCTGTTTCTTCAACGTTAGGATCCCTGCACTCCTGCCACATTACTGACAGATTGGTGGAGGGTATTGGAGGAAATCCGCGAGCTGATTATGGTTTTCTCTCTACCCTAATATATGTAGCAACATAGAACCTCATTAACACACACTTTAATCACCATACTCTATAGCTTATCAACTCACTTACAGAAAAAGAAGCCTTTGAAAACAGTCCCAGTTCAATAGGGGGAAAATACCTCCCGCCAACCATAAAAGTGACCGATCAGAGCCTCTCACCCTCTCGCCACATCCTCCAGCTGTGGTTCTGTCTGCAGTCTTCTGAAGACAGACAGGAACTCACTGGTTGCATGCCCAGAAGGCAGGATGCAGGCCAGCACGGATTCAAGCACCATGACAACATTTACAAGGTACATGGCCCAAGCTTGCTGGGTTTATTAGCTTGCGTTCACCATGATGCTAGCACAGTCTCAGGGCTTTTGGACCAGTGCTGCCTTGCATCCCTCCGACCCGCACCTCAGGCAGAGCTCACTTGCAACTGTCTTAAAGAAGAGGTAGCCCAAGGCCTTATGTTATCTTTTGTGATTGTGACTTACAGCTGTTTATTTGTCAGAATACCTTCACAAATGTCTGGGAAAAAATCAGACAAATCATTACATACCCTTACTGTGGCTTCCTGCATTAAATGGGCCTTTTTTGCTCTTAGCAAACTTTTATATCAACTGCGCTTTGGTATGCCAACATTATTCAGGTGTGGATCTGGTTCAAATGTTACAGAAGACCACTGGATATTGTACCAGAGCTTTGGATCAGACACTGTAACACTAATGTCTTTTGTTTTCGCATGAAAAATAATATCCATATTAATATTCTGAAAAGAGCGAATACAAAGGGCCTTGTGCTGGTTTTGGCTGGGATAGAGTTAATCTTCTTCATAGTAGCTATTACAGGGCTATGTTTTGGATTTGTGCTGGAAACAGGGTTGATAACACAGGGATGTTTTCGTTGCTGCTGAGCAGTGCTGACACAGAGTCACGGCCTTTGCTGCTCCTCACCCCACCCCACCAGCGAGTGGGCTGGGTTCACAAGAAGCTGGGAGGGGACACGGCTGGGACAGCTGACCCCAACTGCCCAAAGGGACATTCCAGACCATACAGTGTCATGCTCAGCATATAAAGCTGGGGAAGAAGGAGGAAGGGGGGGACATTTGGAGTGATGGCATTGGTCTTCCCAAGTCACTGTTATGCGTGATGGAGCCCTGCTTTCCTGGAGATGGCTGCACACCTGCCTGCCCGTGGGAAGGAGTGAAGGAATTCCTTGTTTTGCTTTGCTTGTGTGCGTGGCTTTTGCTTTCCCTATTAAACTGTCTTTATCTCAGCCCACGAGTTTTCTCATTTTGACTCTTCCAACTCCCCCATCCCACCAGGGAAGAGTGAGCGAGCGGCTGGGTGGGGCTGAGTTGCCGGCTGGGGTTAAACCACGACAGGCATGTAAAAACATGATCCACCAAAAATCTAATGAGATACACTATTTGTGAATAAGTTGTCCCAGGTCTTTTTTTCATTAACCCTGCATATTTTGTTGGAAGAATTAATTCCTAATAAAATGGAAACTCTTTGCATCTATGCATAACTCATCTACTATGTGAAGTTCCTCTGGAGAATAGTATGTGGAGAACACAGACAATAAAATTGTTTGGCAGTCTCTCTGACATACAGGGGTATCTTGTCATAGAAGAGATGCCTATGCTTCTGATAAGAGTACACAGTAGGTCATATTGATATTGAAGGTTTGATAACTCCCACAGTACAGAGCTGTCACTTAGGCGCTCCATACAACAGTGACTTGTTTATGTCTGATATACAGTAATTTACTTCTGTGAGACAACTCAACAGAGCTAATGGCCAGAGGATTCGCTTACCGTTGGTTACACCAATTTTACTGCTTGAGAAGAAGCTATTAGCTAATGACAAGAATTTCCTTCGTAATCTTCCCTTCATCTTTGGGGAAAAAAATTAATCATGTTCCAAGTACTTCAGCATTGCTCAGTTCATTATTTCTGGTTGCAATTATTGTGTGTTTTGCTTAGGTTTCTAGGAAAGCCCAGTATATATGCTTTAGTTGGTATAAGAAATAAACCATTAAACAACAACAAAAAAAATTGCATGGAGTTAACATTTATCCTCTTGCCTGAATTCTGGATAAGAATGTTATCTTGTTTGCTCTCTATTGCCATGGTTATGTCTGTGCAGGCCATGAAGGGCTATACTTGCATAATCTACATCGAAGTAGTAGGAATACTCAATCTGTTCTGTGTAATATGAAAACATTACCAACATTTACAGCACTTCTGTGCATTTTTTGTACTGCTAACCTCACTGGAGGCATTTCACATTCTTTCACGGATATCTTTATGGTGGTGGAGTTCTGTCTCATTGACATTCAGTTTAGTCTACTCTTTCAGTTTATGCATAGGATTAAATTGAACAGAATTGTTTATTTAAAGGAGACCAACCCGCTGTTCATCTAGGCCACTCTAAAGCTGAATAGTACCTAACTCTACAATAGGACAATTTATAGAATAAAGCAGCACTCAGTGTTACTGTGGTAGGGTGGAATCCAGACCTTTACACTGCAGGTTTGTAATGTGACTATTTATGATCAATCCAAGCAAAATGAAAATGTAAGTGCTTCATTTTCTACAAAGTAAAAAGAGCTTCACCACAATCACTGCTCAAGTAATTTGCCACTTGGTACATTCCATTCAGGTGTAGGTAGAAAGAACAAAATTACTCAGTCAAAGGTGGCAGAATTCAGTGCAGATAAAAAATTCTGTAAAAGTAAAGGAGGAAGATAATTACAATCTTTCCAGCACAGAACCATTCTACTGTGTACAGAACAGCTTTACCTAGTCTCAATCCACATATATTTTCATTTAAATACAGTCCTTTGCTAATTCTACCACTCTCTAAAGTTTACTGCAGGGAGCATGAAAAAGATGGTCTTTATGAACAGATGGTCTTTTCAAGGAAACGTAGTTACATTTAAATACAGACAAATGTACTGCAGACTAATGGTCCTGTTAGAATGCAAGTTCTGAAAAGGGAAAATATGGGACCACATAATATGCTAGTCCTTAATTATGGAGGGTTTTTTCCCCTTCTGAAGACAAACTAATCACTAATGAAGCTTAATTAGCAGTAAACAGGTACCAGTGTACAGTCATTCATGTACAAACAGATGTCTATTGATTGTATTTGACTGAATACAAATGTGAGTAACTGTTGTTCAGGTATTATTAGTATAGGATGGGAAATTGCAACACAACTGCTACCTCCTCTACAAGTGAACAAATTCAGTCTGTCATGCACAGCTGCATTCTTACTTTAAAGGATCAGCTTGCATCTGAACACTTGGTAGAAACCTCTTTCTTAGTGTTCAGCACGCTACCCAATGAGCCTAGTTACATTTGAGAGCAAAGGTGGAGAGATCTTACCAAACTGCAGTCCAAATAAGCAGTATGCTGGGGGTTTTTTACCCACCGAGACACCTCCTAATATTTGCTGTTTTCCACATTTTTGCAGAGATCCTGCAATTTTGTACACGCTGCCTGGGCCAGCTGTAATGCAACAAAAGACCAACTGGGACATAGAAGTATGGGGTTTGGGGTTTCTTTTGGTTTTGTTATTGCTGTTGTTTTGGTTTGGTTTGGTTTTAAGGAGCCTATCTTCTCTCTTTCATGCTCAATAGGGTTCATTTATCAAGTCCATCAGACCTAAATGTGTGAAAGGCCAGCTGAACTTGAGGAGGCCAGATGACTTTCACAGGAGTAGAATATTTGGGGAGTAAACACTGTCAGCTGGGGAACACAATTGTGCTAGGGTGAAGATACAAAGAAACCTTGAAATTGAGAAGAAATCCTAACCTTTAAACTATATTGCTTTTTGTGTGTGTGTGTGTGTTTGTTTTCTTTGAAAGGCTCCTTGAGGTCCCTATCTGAGGTTTAGAGCAATGCCTTTCAATCCTCAGCAGCCAGAATTCACTTTCAAGTCTACAAATACAATAAAATTAAATTATGGAAGATAAAGGTCCCTGAATTCTTATTTCTACTGACAGTTTCATGTTAGGTATAATGTTTTTTTGAACAACATTTGAACCAAAGTAGCCAAAGTTGTACTCCTTTTCTTTTTTACTGTCTAATGAGAATGGTGAACCTTTCACCTTCCAGAGATAAGCCCTACGGTCTTCCCTATGGGTCTGTGGAAAAGAGCAAAATGATGTGAGTACTAACAACAGCCAAGATCATTCCCCCGCTGTGTTTGCAATAGGAGCAGCAGCAGAAACGAAATGCCACAGTCGGTGGTGCTGCCTGCTGCAGGACTCCAATTTCTAGAGATGAAAAGTGAGCAGAGCTTGGAGCTGCACCACCTCCCCAGGAAACCCCACCACCTCCCCAGGAAACCCCACTCTCTGGCTGCAATGGCACAGATGCAGCAGGGTCTAACTGAGGGCAATCAGAGTCTTTCTGATGTGATGAGGAGGGATAGGTATCAAGAGCTTTTCCCACTCCTACGGTTATCCAGTGTCCTCAGTTAGGAGGCTCTCACAGTCACCAGAAGACACTTGAAGAGAAGTCAGTACTGCAGAAGTCCACGTGACACATCTTAGCAACTTATTTGGTTTTCTCTAATTGGTTTTTCAAAGTGAAAGAGGCAGTGAATCTGGAAAGGATGACAAGATGTGCAGTGTATAGCACTGGACCAGGACTTTGGGGTATCAATTTATTCCAAGGTCTGCCTCAGGCTCCATCTTTAAATTTCAGCATGTCACTTCTCTCCCAGTGTTCCTCCATAAAGCAAGATAACAATACCTACTTCTTCTGTTTAAGTTCAATTCTAACACTAAGTATAGTTACGTATTTCATCAAAGTACTTCCCGATATAGCAGTGGAGCATTCAAAAGAATTGCAGCTGTGTCTGTACAGCACAGACTGTGATTTCAAATGCTGCTGCAATATTAATGTAATAATATTAATAATTTATTTAATAATAAAGCAAGTTGTATTTGAAGATGCCAACAGAAATTTAATAATGATCAGGTTTCCACTTATTACTTTTTCTAGTATTATAATGGAGAGTGAAACATTAATTTTAAAGTCACTTAGTGAGGAAGATTGAAAAAAAAATCAGTGATTAATATATTGTGCAAAGAAATGAACACTATAAGGCATATAGTGACAGATAATGTCACAGCTGAGAGGAAGCATCTCCCAAAGTTAAATATTCTGTCATATCACGATATCTTATTTCTGTTTCTTCCTTTTTTGGAGTAAAAAGACTCAGCTAAAGAACAGCAATGCTACATTCTCTTCAAAATCAGATGAGTGAATATGCTCAAAACTGTCTTCTCTTCCCTTGGGCAACAAGGATGATACGGCTAACCTTAAACTGGGATTTGGCAAAATAAAATATGAAAATTGTAACTAAAGGAATGCCAAATCTATTAAGATGAAGACAAAAGAACTGCAATGTGTATTATAAAATAGGCAGGCTTATTTGATGCCAGTTGAAATATTCATGCTATCCTTTTTGCTGCGGCCAGTATTTCAACTGAAGTCCGAAGTGACCGGCCCAAAATTTGCTCTTGCCTCTTGGTACAGCAGTGAAAATCCAGAATAAATCCACTAAAGCAACAGAATTAGTCAGGATTTACTCTGGTGTTCTTCAGAGTACACTGAGGCCAGTTGTTCCTTTCTCTTTTAACTTCAGGGTTTAGTTTTAAACAAGACAGAAAGGACTTATCACAGTAGAGGTCTATGCTCGCACCACGGATGGTCTGACTGCCCAACAATCTTATTTCTCTCTCTCAAAACACAACTTGACTCAGACAAATTGGCACAAGAACATGCAGATACCACATCAGAGTCCCTACCTTGAAAGGAAGCGGTTGAAGCAGTGTCTCATTTACAGCCATTTGGGACTCTGCTATTGACTTCACACAGCAGTCAGCTTCTCTAAAGTAGGAGTCAGGTGTGTTAGGCAGACACAAGTGACACAAGTTTTCTTAGACACAAGTCTCCTATTTCTGTTCTCCTCCCTCATTTGTTTCACCCCACTGTTGCATCAAAATGTTTACAGAAGAGTTAAAATTTAGCATCTCTATCCATTTGATGGCTTTTGACTACAAATTTTGTGAAGGAAGACATAAACCTCTTTAAAATGGTAAACTGCATGCTTGTCTACCGTCCAGAATGGTTTCTGGTCTATACCTCAAGGAACCTCCAAAACACAAATAAGATCACCGCATTGCTGAGCATGTCCTTCGTGTTTTTTCCACTTTGTTTCAAGTATAAACGTGAAAGTTCCTTCATGCAATAATGATCTTTTTGTTTGCAACACAAATATGCTCAGTAACAATAAATAATTTTGACAATAAATGAATTTTCCAAGGAAATAATTAATTTGAAAAGTCTGTTTTAACTATTTCTTCCTGCTGTAGTTCTAAGTAATCCCCATGCATACTATAACTAAGAAAAGTTTTGTGAAAATATGTATTTGTCCTGGCTTTATTTGTACAGATAGCAATACCTTGAGCACATCATCCTTTGCTCTTTACTTCTGTGGTTGACCAGATATGAAATTTTCACTTGGCTCATCAGCCATAGTGGAGAGGGAAAATAGTAAAATACTGACTTCTCTGAAGTCATCAAATGGGTCTTTGGCAGTTGTTTCTGTGGAGACAAGAATGAACTCCATGCTTTTAAGGAAACAATCAGTACTGAACTAATTCAGCTTGTGCAGTTACTGCTGGAAGTTTGATTGCAGAAGTCAGCCAAGTGGACATAGGCTGATGATAAACAGTTGGGGAAAAAAAAAAAATCCTTATTTTATAAAAAAATAAATATATGAAACAATATCAATGCTTTGACAGCTGTCCTATGAGGAACTTAATTTTTCTCTCTTAATTTGGAAGTAAACACGTAGAAAGTTGACAATGTCTTTAGAGTTTTCTTACTTCTACTTAAGAAACTGTACAGAACAAATAGAGATTATTTAAGAGTCTCTAGTAACTTTCCATACATTTCCCCTTGGATTTGACTTTGATTCACAAATACCATCATTTGCACTGTTTCTGAAATAGGTGACACGTAGTAGTCCTGCACAATTTTAGGTTTACAGATTCGAGACACATTTGTAACTGATTCTGTAGCACAGCCACAGATCAAAGTGATGATTAAAATCTAAGTTCTGGTGGGAGTTCAATCACTTCAAAGCCTACACATAGCAACATTAACATCCAGCCATGCATAGTTTTAAAGAGAGTGTGGCTGGGATCAGAAGTCCCAGACGGAAACAAGGCAGTCTTTTTGTGGAAGCAGATAGCACTCACAATACTCAAAGGTTTAAATCTCGTCTACTGTCAAACCCTCCTGGATGGTGAGGACTCCTTTTGTGTTTATCTCAAGAAGAGTAGCATCTTTTATTTTTTTTACTCTTGCTAAAATAGTAACAACAGAATTTCCGTGTATGAGATTAAATGCACTGCTGTTACCACACAAATGCAGTGCGAAGAGCAATCTTTGTATCAATTGCATAGACATCTGCTCCATAAATCAAAAAAAAGTTATTTTGAAATCATCATTTTCTACTGCAATACTCAGGAACATTCCCATTGTATCCCTTTGTTGTCTCATTCAATAATACCTCCACACATAAATGGTACTAACACAATCAGTTTACCTCTGCTATTATTTATTATTCATGTTGTGGGAGCACATAGAAACCCCAGCCATGGGGCCTTGATCTTATTTGTACTTGCTGAACAAATATATCCTGAGAGACAAGTCGCTGTCCTGAAGAAACATTTTATTTACAGCCTAAACAGACAAGACAGACAAAGGGTGGGAGAGGAAATAACAAGGTGAAATGGCTTGCCCACAGTCACACTGCTAACCACTGACTTATTGAGGACAAGTAGCAAGCCGCTGTCAAGTCCAAGAATAGCAATCTGGTCAATGGGATTGCTGCAAAGAGCCAAACTCCCCACCCTGGCCCCTGGAGTACAGAGCACTTTGACTATGGTCACCCTTTCATAGACACTGCCCTGAATGATCTATGTGGCAGTCGTACAATCCATCACATCTAAAATGCTTTTGCACTGAAACCTCGAGGAGAAGCTACTAGGTTTTAGGGGTTGCATGGAGTATATGCTGCCATAGTTCAGGCTCAGCAGCACAGGTTTGTCCTGTGAGATGCCCAGTTCCTCCAGCTTTCATACATGTCACACGACGTACATCAAATTTCTTGGGATTTCTCACCGAGTTACTACACAGCAAGTTTGCCTGGGCAGGGCCAAAAATAGATTTATTTATTCACGCCTGTCTCAGTGGCGTAAGGAGCAATTACTGCTTATGGGGATTGAATGTGGAAGTCTGTAGTGATTAAAGAACATAGCATGGAGAACAGCTGGATCACCTTCACCACTCCTGAAAGATTCAGGCTCATTAGGCTCATCTGTTCATGCAGAACAATGTTAATTCACCCTAAAAAGGATGGCAGGAGAGGTGAAAGGTTGCTACACATCCCCGAGCTTACATATGGCACTGATAAGCTACAAGAGATAAAAAAAACCTGGAAATGAGTGGGAGAGGCCCTTGGATCGCAATGTGGCCGGAGGTGAAACATCTGTCACATCCAGCTTTCTACAGAACTAGAAAGACTCATTTATCACCCAACTCTCCGCCCAGAGATTTATATGCACAGTAACATCTAATAGGTGAATGATGTAAAACTTAATAGTTACAGCTAAAAAGGTAGAGAGACTTAGGAAACCCTCACCGAAGCCATAAGACTGAAGTGCTGACTTCTGGTCATCCCAGATTAGATCCCAGGCCTCTGTTCTGTACAAGCAGACAGGTTGGCACCAACGTCCTGGCCAAATTGCAACTGAAGTAACAATGTCCTACCTAATTTACACCCTACTCCCCCACATTTTAACTAGCCATCAGATATTTCCTACCACTTTTTCACATGCTGCTTTTAAATGGTAGCACTGTATTTTTCCGAAGACGTGGCTGTTTTCTGACCGATGGAATAATTTTTATATATTGTTTTACCTGCCTCACTGGGGAGCTCTGCAGCATAATTAAAACACAGGAGAGATGAAGAGGTTTAAAGCACAACTACATCCCTGCAACATAGCGTTCACTTGAGCATCACTTATTTCTTCCTGTTTCCCGAGGATGCAGCAGACAGTGCAGTGCTTGCCCGATGCCAGGCTGTTTGACTCCTCCTGGTAAAGGACTGGAGGGCAAAACAAATGCAGTAATTCTGCCCCATAGCTGTTTGGCACCAACTCAGCACCTAGATTTCTGTTGGCCATTCCTAACCTAAAATATTACCTATATCAGAAAGATCTGTTCTATGAGAAGGCTGATGAATCGGGTAATGGGACCTCACAATGATAGGCATGGGATAGAGAAGAAACAAATTCAGACATGCCACTAGCAGTGTATTAACATGTGCTACACTAACTGATCACACCCTGTCCACAGTGCTAGAGTAGGGGAAAAATTCAGAAGTTAAACAGAAAAAAAAATAAAAAACCCCCAAACAAACAAAACAACCCATACAAAGCTGTTTGGCTGTCCTGGTGCAACTCGGACCCTACTATTGCTTATGTATTAGTGCTGGGAGTTTCAATGATACCTCCCAATGAGATTTGTGCATCTAAATCTCTCAATCTTCTTCAAAATCCCAACCTGAAGGTTGTCTATAGCCTTAATGTTAAGAGCTGTAACAATAAATGTATTAAAAAAACCCCAAACCTCAAAACCAACCAAAACCAAAACCCAACCATCCAACAACAAAAAAAAAAACAAACCCCAAAACCCACAACTCCAAACCAAAATCTGTTTGGAAAGAGCTACAGTGATAACTTTCTTACCCTCTAGAGATTAAACCGACATCAAAGAGCAGTAAGGAATGTATCCAGAGGGCTGTTTATTGTATTATTATCTACAATCGAGCTTCATCCTGATGCACATGAAATTAGCCATTATTGGTGAGAAATTGCTAGGCTAAAAAAAAAATAATAATCACTGGTGTGAGCCAACCTGGCTGTACATATTACCACACTGCTCCTATGTTATTTCTTGGTGATCTTTTCTCAGTTTCTGTCTTTTGTCACTCGTCAGGCATGCTGTGCATGGGATGAAGAAGCAGCAAGAAATGCCAGCAAGCTTCTGGATGAAGAGTGACCTTCTGAAGCTACTATGATAAATTCAGCCTTACTACTGCTGACGTTGTAAGTTCCCAAGGGTTCCACCAGATGTAAACAGCAGAGAAAGAAGACTCTGCCCCAGGATCTTAGGGTACGATCCATAAGCATGACAGAACTACCCATCTCTGATAGTCTTCATACATATAGAATAAAGCCCAACATTTTCATGTGAGCTTCAGTGTTCTGATGCTATTTAATTTTCTTCACTTTTGCACAAAGACAACATAAAACATACACAATATTAAACTTATATATGAATCCATGGACCAATGTCTGGAGAATTTTGGAGTGAAGACTTCACCTCATTCCCACAGCACTGACAAAGCAGCTTCACAACACAGGAAAGATAGACATAGCCTGACATTTTTTTGCTGAACAAAGGAAACAACAGAAAATTTTTTAGCATTTTAATTTTTTAAACTACCTTAGAATGGAAATTCAGTATAAAGACTTTCATGAAGTCAGCAAATCACCAGAAATCAGATATTTGGATAAAGCAAATGTGAAATGAGTGGTTCAAATGGATGCAAGTAGATGACATTAACTTAAAAATCCATAAAGTAAAAAAAAACATTAGAACACAGATGAACCACGAAGGCCTTGCAGACAGATGTTGTTATTGAGGTCAAAAAACACTTTATCTTGGCATGCATTAATAACCCATAGGGATTGTAGGTAACTGTTCAATAGTGTGAACCATCTGCAAGATCAGCAAAACCAGAAAAAGTTATTGATTACTCTATTAAAAATCAGTTGACATGAAGTCCTCTGTGAATAGGCAGCACTTAGTACCAGAGATATACTCATTGCCGATCTTTTTAGTGACGAGATGAAACAATAAATTGACTATTCAGACAAATCTCTCTTCTCACATTTGCCTTGGAAATATCAGTGTTCTGGAAAAAATATCAAGGAATCGCCTTTGTTAGACAACCTACAGCATATCATTAATTTTACTGGAATTTTAAATTGCAGTATTGGTAATCTGAAAATAAAAATATTTGTAGAGAAAAGTTCCGACACATTATTATAACAAGGGGCAATGTTTAAAAAAAAAAAAAGTCAAATATAAAAAGCTCTTTGCAAGGCAATATCCAGAGGAAGTAGAGTGAAAGACTGGATTATTTCTGTATGTTAGTAAATTAAGTTAGGTCTGTTGTCAAATAAGTTTTTTGCTACGATTTTAGTTTTAAATAATTCATGCTCTTTTTTGCTCCTTCTTCTACTAACAGGCTTATGTTTCCTGTTTTTATGTTTAGCAAAAACAAAAAGCATATTTTCTTGGGTAAAGCTAAAAACATTCTGGTGTCGTTGGTTTTCTGACATGCATCGTGACAGTTTCTCTATAAAAAGCCTTTAAGACACTATGGGAGATATGCAACATTCAGGGACACGTTCCTGTTTAGCTGACTGCAAAAATCAGATCTCAGCAAACCTACAGAGCAACAGGATATCTAACAAGCCCTTCTGGCCATAAACACAGTTTGTTGTTACATACATATGATAATGTGAAGAGTTCTTGGACAAGAAAGCGTGACCCTTGTATTTCTAGCCATCTTTTCCTAATAAAATCTCTGTCCCAGTCTATGTGGCTCTCCTTGAAATCTTTTGCTAGTCAGCCTTCTCTTGGGTTACTTTCTACTTTTCGATCTTTCTCTTAGCACATCTTTAGAAAAACTTTCATTTTCCCTGTCATTTCTTCTTCACGGCTCTGTTGGAACCGTGGCTCCTTCCCTTTCCCTGGTAATCCTAGACGTGCGCACCGGTTGTTACCCGCTCTCGCAGAGGACACACAGGTATACACATTTCTGCACCAGACCATGACCGCTGCTTGTCTTGTTGGGTCAGGGGCATTGTCTGAGACCATGGCAAATTAAATCTCCTCCACTTACATCTGTCCCCAAAGCCCTGTAAACCTCTTCCCTTAGCCTGTTACTTTGGCCATCCTACCTCTCTCTTTGCATCCCTGCATTATCTCACTGTCTCTTCTTGATTTCACCAGACATTAAAGTTTTTCCTTTCAAGAGAGAGATCTACATCCATCAGCGATTGCACTTCCCTATTGTATTCTCTTCTGCTGTCAAATACTTTATTTTAAGATAAGATGACATTTGTTTAATCGTAAGCATGATTATAAGACTTCCGCTATGACAGAGGCAATACCTGGTAATAATTTTGGTTTGCTTTTTAAGTAAATGTCCTGGTTTTGGCTGGAATGGAGTTAATTTTCTTCCTAGTAGCTGGTATAGTGCTGTGTTTTGGATTTAGTATGAGAATAATATTGATAACACGCTGATGTTTTAGTTGTTGCTAAGCAGTGCTTACACTGGTCAAGGACTTTTCAGCTTCCTATGCGCTGCCAGGTTCACAAGAAGCTGAGAGGGGACACGGCTGGGACAGCTGACCCCACCTGCCCAAAGGGACATTCCAGACCATATGGCATCATGCTCAGTGTATAAAGCTGGGGAAGAAGAAGGAAGGGGGGGACATTTCGAGCGATGGCGTTTGTCTTCCTCAGTAACCGCTACGCGTGATGGAGCCCTGCTTTCCTGGAGATGGCTGCACACCTGCCTGCCCGTGGGAAGGAGCTAATGAATTCCTTGTTTTGCTTTGCTTGCGTGCGTGGCTTTTGCTTTCCCTATTAAACTGTCTTTATCTCAACCCACAAATTTTCTCACTTTTACTCTTCCGATTCTCTCCCCCATCCCACCAGGGGGGAGTGAGCAAGCGGCTGGGGGGGGCTTAATTGCCGGCTGGGGTTAAACCACGACAGTAAAGCAAACGGATGTACTTACGCTTTTTAGCAAAAATTTAATTCCTGCCAACATTTTCAAACAGGCAAAATTACATGAGCTAAGCATATAGAAATCTCTGATAGGCAGAAGATGAAATACCAATCTTCATCCACTGAACTTGTATTATGGAATATATTTATTCTGTGCATAGAGGATAACTCTGCATTACTTCTTTTTACATACAACATGTTCATTCCTTATTCTTGTTATGCAGTATAACTCAGTGACAAATACCACGCATTTCCTTTAACGACAGAATTTAACCCCAGATCTTGCCCTCTAAAACTACAGTGTGGCTTTTATCCTCATTGATTCTAAAAATACAGCAATCCACTGCTCTCTACCAGTTGAGGATGCGGTAACAGGCAATCTGGTGCAGCCAGTTCTCTGTTACACTTGCTGGGTGGTAACAGAGCCATCACCTGGGAGCAGCCACACCGTAAGCAAAACCACTCATCTCTTTCCACCCAGTTGTTGTGTAGAACAAAAAAAAAAGGTAGCACTGAACTGGTAACACCTGATGCCATACTTATCAGATATCATTGTAACATTTATCACTACATTTGGTGGTGTAAAGCCTGATACTCTCCTGTCAACCAAGCTCTCTCACTACTACATTGTGCAAGGAGACTGCACAGCAGCCAAATCTCAGCAGATGAAACCGTATGTAATTGCATGGAAAAAACGGAATGCCTTAAATGAAAAGCTGTTAAGTGATTTTCAAGAGATAAGACAAACAGAACAAGCGATGTGTCGTGATAAGAATTCTCCTTTTGATCAAACAGCTTCCCCTTTTTATCTGAGATATAGCAAACAGGCAGCTCTGACTTCTATCACCTTGAACACTTTTGGGCCTACAGGAGAAAGATGAGGAGCATCAGTTAAGCGTTGCAGCCCATACCATGCCTCACCTAAATCATTTTTACAGAGATGAGCGCATGCAAATCCAACAGAGATTTTGCCTTGCAGTATGTGTTGGGCTGTGGACTGTAGACAGTAGCCTAATTGAATTTTGCTGTATGTGCAAGCACTTTCAGAAACCTCTTGCTTGGGGTGCTAAGCCTAAGCATCATTAAATTGACATAAATGCAACAGACTTCAAATAGCAAGCTCAAGCATTAAACCTGGAAGAAAATTCTTAGACCACCTTGTCTGGACCCCTACCCCTCCAGGACTGTTCCCTGCAATACATGCTGAAACGCTGTTTTACCTACTCCGGTTGTATCTTTTTTCACTCTTGTATAACATCAGTGATTACCACCTTGTTAACATTCAAACAAAACAATATCCAAGGCCAATATTTAGTGCATTAGCAGCACCCTGTCCCAAGACACAAACCTGTTTGGAGACATTTGTAAACCTAAGCCTTGGTATTGAGTTTTTAATTAGCAAAGAAAGCTTAATATGCGAATTTTTTTCATCCATCTGGCACTAAAATTGCTGAGTTGCTTCTGTTGCATTTTCAGGAAGAGTTTGGGGCTATTAGAAGAAAATTACAGTATATTTCTCTCTCTATGGTCCACTTGCCTATTTCAAAGGCAAAGGGTGTTTGGAATTGAGAAAAAAAGTGAGAGAGAAGATATTAACTATACTCATATTTTTATGCATTCTTTCTGCTGGCAGTAGAAAGGCCTTTTAATTGCCTTTTCATATGTTTCCACTGTTCCATATCAGGTCTCTGCATTTTTCCCCCATCGAATCTTAACACACAAAGAAAGAAAGAAAAAAAAAAAGGCAAGGAAAAAAAAAAGCTGCAATTAATGTATTGTCCTTAGTTTGAAAAAGACCCAACTTCACTGTTCCAATTTAAAGCCCCTGTTGTGGTGAGATGACTTAAAAGTGAAATATTTTTATATTGCAATCTAGCACTTGTTCTCCTCAGTGATTCCTTTATCCTCTTGGGGGTATCTTCAGGGACTGTATATTGAGTTTTTAAATGAAACTCTCTGAGTCTTTTCCTTCTGATACTTTCAAACTTTTCGCTGAAGGAAATGTTTGTGAGCTCTGCAGAGCCTTCTGTAGTACTCCTCTATCCATATTCCACCTTGCCTGTTACAACTTTACCAGGTACCACATTATAAAGAAATTCAAAGAAACTAGAACCAACTTTGTTTCTAAGTAAAAACCAGAGAGGGGAGAACATATAAGGAGCATGTTAGGAACTGCTCTTTTTCTGACTTAGTTTCATTAGATATCCCAGTGGAAATATAACACGGAACATATGTTCATAAATAAAGTGAACATCTGATTAATTCTGTTTCTATGTTTTTAATTGATCCATTTCTCAATACAGAATGCACAAATTACCATATCTAGGTTGCACTAGAAAGCCCATGTGAAACACTAGAATATGCAGTGGAAGAGGCTTTGGGGAATTTTTAGCGCAAGGTAAGCTTTACCTAAGTTCATTTTCCTCCCCATTCTGAAAGGCATCCAGCACACCCCGCCTTAACAAGGGCTCCCTGAAAGGCATCACCCTGCGACACCCTCCGTACCAGAAGTACCACCACCCGCCTAAGCCGGCCAAGTCACCCACCGGGGCCGATCTCTCGCTGTGGGACTGGTAACTGCCAGATGCCGCAGCAGAAGCTGAATATCTCTTAACAGTACATCTAATTACCTATATTATCCAGGGGAGGAAAAGAGATTTCTTTGTATCTCCACATGGCAATCAGTAGGCGCAGAACTTAAAGATATAATCTTTGACTTAACTATAATTCGTAACTTGTCTACTGCCACCACAGATGTTATTCTTCCAACAGGAGCTACCAAACACTAGATACAAACTTCTGAGTTCATTACTGCAGACACTGACAACAACATCAGTGTTTCCCTTCCCTGGGAACAAAGGGCGTGTCTATGCAGCTGCCATTGCAGTCTATCAAATGCTGAGCGTTAATTGTCTTCCCTCCACAGCCATTTACTGCAGGACCAAATAGCTTCTGTAAGAAGAATCAGAGAAAGATGGAAAATACAAGTTTCAGCTCAAGGAGGTTTTTTTCTAGATATGTTTTCTTTCATTAAAATTCCTGGGCAAAGGAACAAACCTGCAAAGCTATGGACTCCAAGGGTGTCAAGCAAACGCCAAGATTTCTAGGATGTCCTTGAGTATCAGGGAAATTTTCACAAAGATCAATTTCTCTAACAAGAATTTTCTTGCCTGTGTTGGCCCCCAATACACTGTGCTTATTTATATAACCCAGGATTAAGTCTTTCATTAATTTACAAACCAAATCAGTAAGTTTTGAAAGGATGGGAAAGCAAGAATCTTTGTCTTCTAGCCTAAAAGGCAAAAGGCTAGATATCTAGGCCTACTCCAGAGTTGGCTGTAACCACTATGAAAAAAGGACACAAACTGATGCAGCTTATTCCCCTGGAAATGGGAATTTGAATTTATATTCATTTAATCTAAACACATCAAAAGGAACATCTTAAAGCAGAATGATGTTCCACAGTTCATATGGCAATTACTATGGGGTCATGTCCATTACTGTAGCTCTTCTCCTGCACTGTATGTTTGCACTCCTTACTAATTACAGGAATGCAGAATCAATTAAGAGAAAATAATGAAAGGGAATATTTAATTTCCATAAATAAAAAGAGCCACTTTCTTTAGAAACATTATATAAGCAAATGAAGGAAATCAGCTTTAATTTAACAGATGGCAATCCATTTGAAGACACTGCTCACCACTAAGCCATACTTCCTAATTAGAGAATTTTGCCTCTGTGAACCTTTACTTATTACTGCATCGTGATCTTTCCTGCCTAATCTGCTATGAAGGGCTAATTAATAATAACCCACACTAGCCAATGCAGATAGACTAAAGTGAAAAGAGAATTAGATATACATTATCTGGAAATAATGCTCACTCTCTGAAAAACAACTAAAGGACTTTATTGACCTAACTCGTTTAACAAATGACACTTAAGTAATTCATTGACAAGCCAGAACAATGGCAGGACTGAAAGCCTATTAAGTCATTTTTCTAACAGACATCACACTGCATTGGCTGTAAATTTCTGGTTTAATTAATTAATTAAGACTTAAATATTTCAGTGATTAATTTCTATGAAAAATTCATAAAATATAATGGCGCTTAGGAAAAGAGATTAAGGTTACTAGCATTTATTGACTGGGCTATACAAAAAAAAAAAATCTATTTAGGAAAAAACACCCTCTCCTAGTTCAGCCTCAGAACACTGAAAGCATTTATTGCAAGCACTGTGAAAACAAAGTGCTGATATTGCTCTTACTTTTGGTGCATTTTCATTTTTCATTTGAGGACTGCTTTTAGCAGATTTTATTTAGGGACAAATATTCAACTCAACTTAGATGCACAGAGCATTTCCAAGTCACATCATCCCAGGCCTGCCTACTTAAGGATTTGGCTTAAAATGGTGGTGCACCTTGCCCAAATATCACAGCTCCATCTCCTCTGTTTCCTGCTGAGCTCATGCCACATCCAACCCAACTTGCAGACAAGAGCATGCCAGCCTTTCCCACCTAATCTCAACCCTGTGCCCCTCTTCATTGTGTTTTGAGCCTCCTCCCTTCCCAGCCTCGTACTTCATGTAATGTCTGCCACCCAGTATAAATAGTATAAATTACTCAATTACTCTTCTGCTTGCAGCAAGTGGGGGATTCCTCTTTTTTTTTTTTTTTTTTCCTTGGCTTCACCAGCTTGGAGCAAACCACTCAGCTCAGCCTGCTTGCTAGAAACAAAGAGGATTTGCTTTTACCCCTCTCCCATGTTAAAGTCCTGGTCACACATGGAGGGACACAGATACCAGTGCAAAGAAGCAGCAAAGCCATGAGGCGCACAGTGTCTACACAGATAAAATTTCCTTCCAATCTGCAGGAGATACAGTTTTTGAAACCAGCAGGGGACACTACATTACCCACACTGACCTCCGTTTTATGGCACATTAGATTTCTCCCAATTACCATTCCACTGCGATCTGCAGGTTTAGGCCAACCAGCTGACTTTGCAGGATCAGGGCTAACCTCCTCCATCCCACAGGAAGTAATAACAAGAAAAAGAAACTTAGAGGAAAATCAAAAGAAAATAATTTCCTGGCATTCTAGCCTTAGCTGTTATCAATGCATATTGCATTTCACTTCATCTTCTGTACAACTCTTAGCACATTCAGCACCTCTGATAGAAATCAGCATGGTGGAATGACAACAAACATACCCAGGGCTCTTCAGCCCTCTTGGCTGTATCATTTCTATTTATCTGTTGTCTGCATAAGTCCCTTTATTATAAACTCTTTCTTGAGGCTAAGCATTAATGAGAGATATTGCAAACTCAAAGCTCAAGATTTCTGCAAGCTCAATAGGATTTATAATAATTGCAAATGCTTTTTATATAAAAAGCTAACATTTTTAATCTTTTTTTCTTTTTTGAATTAAAAGCCTCTTTCATATTTGATGTATTAACTGTATTAGCATTTGTTCTCTACGGATATCAAATCTTGATGATAATTATTTGCATGTTAATGCTTATTAGTACATCCAACTGGATGTGAACAATAAATAGAAAAAAGTGTGAAGTGCAAAACACTTCACATTATATGTTTCTGGAAAAGGATGGGAAGCTGTAATTGCCAGTGATTGCAGCCAAGCCTATCATAACTGGAGTGAAATCTAAGGTGAAACTAATATGAAAACTGTAATGTAGTTTAACATAAGTTAGAGGATTAGATTAGTTTATTTAATTTGGCTAGATAATAGAATAAATTTAATTTCTTTACACTTCCTCAGGTACAGCATTTTGAGTAATGTAAGGAGTTAAATAATGTTGTCCCCATAGTCCTCCTGAATTCTCTCAGTAAAGTTCACCTGTTCTGTGAAGCACTCAGAAACACCAGCACCCCTGGAGCTGGAGAGCCATGGGGTGAACGCGGCTCCAACAGGAGCCCAAAGCTGTGCCCCTGAGTGCAACGTGTGAGTGCGCAGGCTGGGTGCCACTGCTCACACTGCAGCTCCTCATCTTTTCTGGTCTGTCAGCCCTGTTTTTCTACAACTGCTTTTATGCCAGAATCATTGTGGTGACACTGCGGGTTTGGCCTGTTTGGGGGTTTTGGGGTTTTTTTGGTTGGTTGGTTTTGTTTGTTTTAAAGGAAAAAAGGTTATTTGGGGTCAAATTAAAGACTTAGCAAGTACAGAAGAATCCTGCTCAGCTTGTTCTTTGGGGTCATTGTCCACCCCTGTCCTTTTCTCTCACTTTTGCTCCTCAGGGATGTTATCTCCCTGCTCTCATGGATCACTGCAGGGTTCCCTTCTCCTCTTTCCAGCCCAGAAGCTTCCCACCCTGCTGCCCACTGCCCTGGCAGGCCACCGGCACAAGGAGGGAGAGATGCCCAGAATGACTTCCAGCAGCAGGAGGGGTAGGATCAAGCAGGGCTCTCTCACCACTCTGTCACCTCTCATTTGCAGTGACGTTATCAGTCCTTTAGGACAAAATTTGTGTCTTGGTGCACAGCCTCAGACAAGAGAGGCTGGCTCTGGATCCCACAGCACTGCAGGGAGCTGCTGGTGTAGGGGAACAGATCACCCCACGTCCACTCCACAGTGACACACCGCCAGCTGCCCAGGGCTTGTGTCTGTTCCCTTGGGAAAGGGTAATCCCTGTTTAGGATTAAAGGGTTATCCCCTGCTGACTGTTTAAATAAAAACTGCTATGAGACAGTGAACGTATGCTTGGACTGCCACCACCATGATTCCGACTCCAGTTCTTGAGGGCAGTTACAAGTCTCTTAGCACAGTCCTAGTCAAATACAGCTCTTCAGTCTGATGTGGGACTTGACCTTAACGCAATCTTGGCCTGAAGGCAGGAGTACTAGCCAAGCAAGGCACACTAACACCTACGCTATGACAAGATAACCTCTTCTTTCTTTGTGAAAACTGAGTTTAATTGCAGTTTCATTCATGATAATGACCTACATAATTTTCAATAATTGGATACAATTTATCTTTTTTTAATGAAAAAAATGGAAATTAGCAAAGAGATAGGATACTGGAAAATGCTTCATTTGAAACCTCTTCATTAATTATCAGGATGTCTAAACACTATTTTGAGAACTGCACTTATAGAACAAGAATCCAACTCATAATTTTTTTCATTCTTCTGTAGAGTTTACTGTAATATTCTACTTAAAAAACAGCACCTACTTCTAGGAGGTACCTGTTTCATTTGGGTACCATTAGCTCCACTTCTGAAGTGCTCCACATATACTTTCTTGAAAAGGTAGCACAACCACCAGTATAAATGTGAATGTACACTCCAAACTCATTAAATGAAGATGTTTAGGACTTACTGACATTCTTTAGGACTTACTGACATTCTTACTGACATTGCTTGGATCTTCCCAGAATTTTAGTGGGCTTTGTATCAACCACAGAATTCTTTAAATCCTTATTTTAAAATTAATTAATGATTATAATTCACATCATATTTCTCATAACTAGCTCTGACATCAGTGTTTGATGGATGAAACAAAACAAGCCGGACTTTGAGAAGAGTGGTATACCTGTTATATTCCTGCAGATGACAACGATTAATAAAACTCAGTGTAACACACTATATTTACCAAGTCTCATTTTACATTTGTCGACTTACTAAATTACTTTGACATATCTCCAGTTTATGTTCTATTACTGAAGAATAACTATACAACAGATGGCAGTGTGTTTGCATAACAATCTTTTTCAGCAGGTCAATCTACAAGGTGGTTAAAGGGATTGATATATATTGGTAAGCATGGGGATTTTTTTGGCAATATCAATCAGACAGTCAGTCAACATAGTAATTTCTATATTGCAAAGGAGAGGTTTAGCGAACATATATCATTATGGACAATTCTTTAAAGAGCAAAATTGTAGTACCAAGGACTAAGATTGGAGTAGAGCCAGTATACGGAAAACGACATTTCTAGATAGAATCGTTTTTCAAAGAGGGACTTCAAACCTTTGAATCTTCCAAAAATATTAACAAAGAATGGCTATGAAATCATATTGGAATTCATTTGGTATATAATTAAATATCTATAGCTATATCTATTGCATTCTTCAGCAATAAGCAATAGATAATTACGGACTATGTCATGTCAAGTGGAAATAATATCTTGCAAATAATGAAATCATTACAAAGGAAAGCTATGCTGCTCTGAGAGCCATGTTATTTATTTATTAAAAAACAAAAAAGCAAATCCAAAACAAAACCCAAAATCCTTGATTCCTGGAATACAGCCAGATATTTGAATGAAAAGTTACATTTTCCCCTTACACTGCACACTGAATCAAACTTCTCAGTCTAATGGGAATGACTTTGGTTGTCTTACCTCAGCCACCACTCTGCAATGCTACATAACGTGACAGTACCGATTAATAAATCAGAACAGTTTGATCCTGTGTTAAGATGGAACGACTGTAGAGGGGAGGTAGAAAATGAGTCGACATGCAGCTCAGGATGCCTGGCTTCAAATCCCAGTGCGATGCCTGGCTTCAGTTCCCAGTGCCACCCTTGTGCTGTTGCCTGGCCCTGGACAAGTGATTTTAACTGTTTGCATTTCAGTAATTAGGACAGTGATTCATTCTCTGAGACCTAAGAATATAAAGCATTATATCAAAGTGAGGTACAGTTGTTAACTTAGAGCTGATATACATTGTAAGTGGTTCTTTCTATTTTGTCTGGTTGTAAGAACTGATAAGTGACATTCCAATTGATTTTCAGCTAAAGAGACAGCTAATATTAATGACTTTCTGTCAAAGTCTCGAAGTGAAATAATAATGAAAGAGTTAACAAAACACTATTATTGTATGTTCTTCCAAGGAACAATACCAAGACAAAGTTCTGATTAATTAGTGCATTTTTTAAAAAGAACATCACTTTTATCATCCTACTCCAATGTATGACTGCCATTGGGGAGGGCAGGGAACAGCTGTTTTCCATGAGAAATTCTAGCTTGTCTCTGTGGGTGAGTATTTCTATTTGTGATGTACCCTGCTTAGTGCCAGACCACTAATTTTTAGTAATGCAGGCTCTGTCTTTGAGGCACAAAAAGGGTGAAGTGGTGTAATAATTTGGAGGTTGAAAATTCACTGCTTGATGCCTCCTGTAGTAAATTTGACCCTGGAATATTAAGGGGTGTTAAATAAATTGGACAAAGAGGTGTTTGGGGAGTAAAAAGTGCCAGACACACTGCCATGAATGAGCAATTAGATGCTCACGAAACAGCTTATCACAAATTACATGCCTACAATATCTATTACTGTAATGACCTTGAGAGTTGACTCATATTCTCCCTTAACCTAATGAGCATGCTGAGTATAATCAATTACGTCTGCAATTAAAATTATAATTTGTCTAACAAACTCTTCTTTGCTTTCAGACATTTTTTAACAAAGCCTGATACATTCTGGTAAAAGATAAATATTAATTTTCTGTTGTGTTCTCATTTTTTCAGTTACTCTGTGGCTAATTTATTAAATCATATTACCTCTCCCGTTATTTTTTAAGTTTTCAGCAAAATTTAGTTAAGTTTCAGTCCTGAATGTCACGCAATAATTGTAACATTTAACAGCAATTTATCATTTCCCAATAGGGTTTGCAACCTGTCTTTGCCTGCCTATTGAAATTTGTTTGCGTGTTCCACTCAACAGTTACTGCAAATATTCTGCCTTTCACTTCTATACACACGTGTCCTGTTTTACTGGAGTGACCAGAAGATATTCTGCTGAACAGAGCTGACATCTGTTTGCCAGCCTGGACTTGCTGAGGTCAAGTCAACATAATGTAAGCAAAACACAGCCCTTACCGTTAAGGAACAGGATATCATTTATTGCAATCTGCTGCTAATTATAGAGTCAACCAGGCAGGCAACTACAGAACAACTTTTTTGCTTATGTATCCAGGTGTTCAACAAACACTTAGAAAGATTAATATGGAAATTCAACATATTAATCATCAGAAAATGGAAAGAAATGGAAGAGGGATTTAAAAAACGGGTCCGTGCATTTTATGTAAGGAACAAGCAAAGGAAACTCTTCCAGTTCTCAAGAAAGGACAACCTCGGCTCTTCGAATGTGCAACTGAGTCAAAGTCCCCTGAGTGCCAAATCCCAGCACTGAGCTCAGAGAGTTTTGCGTGAAGCCATGTACCTCTAAATGGCCATCGCTTGGACGCCCCTCTCTGTCAGGGCTGTTACTGCACATGCTGCCAGTGAACGGCACCCACTGGCATGCATTCATCACAGCGCGGGGAGCGAGCGCTTGCCTGGCTCTGCACCACAAAAGCAGCGGCTTGGCTTCAGGCAAGTGAAAGCCAGGACTTGTAACTGCAAGCGTAAGTCTTCAGGGCATCGCACAAAGATGCTGCATCAAGTAAAGCCAACCTAGAGTAGCGCTCTGCCCAAGGCAATATGCTCTCCTAAACCCTACCGCTAGCCTAGCTGCAGCGAGCTCACTCAGGGACAGCGTGTTCCCCAGCACAACGGCAACTGAACGCATGCCCAGCTCCATACAGGTGTGCAGACTCCTGCGCAGGTAGGCTCAGCGCTTTCTACAACGGAACAAGCAATCTGTCTCCCTGCCTCAATCTGCTGCCAGGCAAGCCCAGCAAATGCAAGCAAAACACAGCCCTAACCGCTAATGAACGAGATGACACTGCTCGTCCTGCAATCTGCTGTTCATTATAGAGCCAACCAGGTAAGCAACACCTGAGCCACCGATGCCATCGGGGCATTGCTGTGGCACGGCGCTGTGCTGAGGAATCACACCCAAGGAGTTCTCTCGCCCGGGACAGCAGTGTTTTGGCATGCAGCATTTTTCATGCAGAAGGGAATTAGCTGAAAGACTCATTTCCTGCTCCTACGATCTGCTCTTAAAACTCCCAATTAAGTGAAAGTATGTCAAACTGAAGAGCTTTATTTGCTTACTTTCCTTCTCCAACGCGCCTTCTTCCCAGGACCTTCACATACTTAATGTTCTCTATGAAATATTGATGTCTACCTCAGAAATGAGGAATGATGAAGCTGTTATTTATATGAAATGAATTAAGTTTCTCACAGAAATTAGGTTTGTATCCTCCAGATGTTGGATTTTTGTAATGTACCACACCTGGATGGGGCCTGGAGGATGACTGACTGCTGTGGAATACAGCTAAAAGCACGGGAAAGGTGGAAAAAAGGCCCCTGCAGGTACAGAAATACCCATGAGCCACTTCTCTCAATATGCTACAGATAATGAATAAACTATCCTACATTTTGTATTTATTTTTGTCAACAAAATCTAATCAAAGTTCATTTTTTTTAGAAACTCAATAGTTACACTAAATTAGATTACATAGAAAATTAAATCATAAATCCATGTAACTAGGCCCTGCCTCTGTTGCTCCAAAACACAACTTTGCTCTCTTGAGCACCTCATTTAATTCTAAGAGCCTGAGCTTCCAAACTAGTTATGGATTTGATCATTTAATAACATGAAACAAGTAATTGTGTGGGGGAAAATTTATTATTTAATTAGGCGTTACTGGTAATCAATAGCAATCTATTAATTCATTAATTTGCATATCCCTTGTTTTTATGTGTGTCCACAAATTCTGTTAGATTTTTTTTAATTTATGAACTTTTTACCTTCACTATGCAAAAGGAGATGCTCAAACTGTATATATTAAGTAGAACAAATAATTGAGCAGCAGGAATGCATGTATGCCCTATAGAACTGACTGCAGGACAAGATTTAATACTGAAAACAAGGAAAAGAAATAAAACAACAATGCCTATTCTCCCCAGGATGCATGCATAATTCTCATTAATGTTAATGAAAGATACTAAATGTATGTGCACTGAGGGGAGTTTATTAGAACCTAATAAATTCTGGGATTTTTTCCTTACTTTTTTTTTTACTTGATAGTTACTATAACAGTGAACTTCTTCAGGTGAAGTGGAAGATATTTAAAGAAAAAAATAAAAACACTATATCAAATTATGCTTCATAGGTTATTTTCTCAAAATGCTATTTTGCATTCGGAATGACTAGATTTACACGTATAACTAATAATTGTAGGTTTACATGGAAACAAAATCAAAGAGTTGCTTACACAAGTAGGGTCAAAAAAGTTGGTATAGAAATGGCAAAAGCTCCATTGATTTAGTCCACATATTTTCCACAAGTGAACTGAACCATTTATACCAGAGAATAATCT
This sequence comes from Ciconia boyciana, assembly GCF_034638445.1. Taxonomy (NCBI): domain Eukaryota; kingdom Metazoa; phylum Chordata; class Aves; order Ciconiiformes; family Ciconiidae; genus Ciconia; species Ciconia boyciana. The sequence goes on along the minus strand of NC_132944.1, from coordinate 18,357,658 downwards.
AGCCCCAGACACCAAGGCTGTTCTACTTACATGGGACTCAGAGAATCAAAGACAGGTTACAGATTCATATTCTGCTAGATCATAATTCTAAATGTAACTCAGGGTGGCCTCACCAAAAGGCCACAGCTGAAAGAATGGCTTTTGTTGAGTTCAGAGCTGACTTATTTGCAGAAAAAAGCATCCATTAAATATGGTGTGAACTGATCCACTCCTCAATCTGGGCAGACCAACCACCCTCTAATGATAGCTCTGCTCCAGCTGAGGTGTGCTGGAAGGCCAGGTGAGAAAACATCACAGTATCACTGTTTTTTCTATACCTTCTCAATAGAGAACTAATAAAGCTCATTCACAGATCCATCAAAAAAAAAAAAAGAAAAAAGAAAAAAAGAAGAAAAATAAAGTGCTACCTCTGGGCATTATCTTTACTTCAAATGCTAAAAACTAGACTTGAAATCAGACAGAGAAATTGAACATTCATGAAATCAGATAAAGGAATTCAGCATTTCAGATTTTAACATCTTTACAAGCAAGATCAAGACAATCATTCACATGAGCACATTCCATCTGGTCTAGTTTATTTTCTTCCAGCCTCTCACAGAGAGAATTTGGATCAGTGATGCCAGGCAGACAACATGAAATGAAGATTTTCATGCTAGCAATGAAGGAGGTAACTCACAAAAAGTATAAATTAAAGAGAAAAGAAAATGGTTTGATTTTTCAGAGATAATAAACTAGGAGATTACCAAAGGAGAAACCATTTTTCTCCTTCAAAAGACCTGAGCAATCTAGCAAACACAGGATGTCTTTACAGTCTTCTGCCTTTACCACAGGGTATAGATTTCCCCTGCTCCTGGCTGCAGAGCCTTGCTCTGAAGTGCTACTGGGCAGGACTTATTTAGAGGAGATGTGTGCAGGGACACACCACACTTACCACTGGTCCTTGCATAGAGGTACAAATTTCTTCTGACTGCATATGTCATTCCCAGTCCAGAAGCAGAGGCAGCCTCTTAGCCCAGACCCAAGCCCACGCTAACAAATCCAGCCTGTTTGCATCTGTCCGTGTAGACATAACCTTAATGGGTTTCATCCATGATGAAAAACAAACTAGTTTCTCAGGGTTCTCCACTTGGGCATGCTGTCCCTTCTCCCTGGGACTGCCATGGTGAAGGATCCTGTTCGCACCCTGCACAAAGCAAAGCCCCAGGTCACAGGAGAAGGAATGGGAGAGGGAAAAGCTCAGGACAGAAGCAAGGCATGGTACAGATGGAAAACTCAGGGAACAACAAAATGTCACGGATACAGGTGACCTCTCCTGGCATGGCCAGAGCAGGGCAGTGCCCCATGACTCTGCGCTGCCTCTAAAGGACAGAGCTATTATCAACCCCAGCCTCTTCATCTACTCAGCAAAACAGGAATAACGACCTGGCCCTTCTTTAAATCACTTTTGCCATAACAATTTGGTTGGTAAAATTGAATAACCAGTCTGCTGCACCTAGCAAGGGACTGAGAACTCCTGGGAAGAACTGAGGCATCTCAGACTCCAGAAAAAGGCAGTCTGTGATGGAAAAGCAAAAAGTGTGTGGGGACCCAATGGTAAAAAAGAAAGCTTCAGGATGAATTTTACTGAGCTGGCTAATTATTTCCTCTCTGAAAGTGAACAGTTTATCTCCAAAGTAGGTAATCTAAGCTTCTCTCCTCAAATCTCCTGTCTGTAATCTCAGTTAAGGGGACAGTGTAATTGTTAAAAGATTCATTTGGTTTTCCCCAATTTATGCCATTTGTACCATCATTCCTAGAAATTTGAAATATTAATATATGAAAAGAAATTTTAAAATATCCAGAAATGCTTTATTTACAGAATTCACTATTTGGAAGTTGCATTTTTTTTTTTCCCCTTCGAAATCAAGGGGCTGCAGAGTGTTTATGTATTGAAAAAAACCTCATAAGCAGCAGCTAATTCAGACACAGAATAACTTATTAAAAAAATCTTAATCCTGACTGGCAACTTATCTACTAGTCAAGCAGGGAATTTCTCTCCAGAAAAGGCCCGAGCAGTTGTGCTGAACTGCATCCCTAGATGCGATTTCTTTTATGAGATCCAAAACTGGGAAGAGGATAAACCTACCAACCTGATTTTACCAGGTAACTGCCTCCATTTAAGTAAGAATCAGGCTTTGTTTCATGATCATTCCTTTCTCTTTTTAAAGACACATCTCTTAACATTTGGTACATGTATGTGTGTGCAATCCGCCTGGAGACACCAGCATTCAGATTTCTGCAAATGGGAAGGGCTTGAGAGTGTTTCTCCAGCTCTTCGGGGAATGCTACACCTCACTTGCCTAAAAAAGCACCACAGTGCAAGCAGCAGAGCAGTGCTCAATAGCTGTCACCGAAACAGTAAAACAGAAAACAGCAGTGTGGAGTCACAGACCTCTCAAAAACACAACCAGTGGGGATATCGCCTTGTGGAGTCCACATGAGCAGCACTGCCTAAGCTGCAGGTTTTTACCCCTGTCACTACAAGCAAGTAAAAGGCAAATGCAAAACGGTGAGCACCACACGAGAGGTGCACTGGCAACCATTCTTGTTTAGCCTCAGAAACGGCTATTCCAGCAACGTTTCCATCACCAGCCACCAACCGGCGTGGGCTTTTCCTACCCCTACGCAAATGAGGAGCGGCCTCTCTCCCCGCGACTGGATTTTAAAGGCATATATCAAATTCTTTCAAACTACAGCTTAGCTTTACAGAATAACCCTGTGTATTAGCAGTCTTGCCAGAGGGCACCCAAGCAGCTTTCAGGAGGGATGGGGGAAATGAGGCTTGAGAGAGGGGGGTTGCTTTATTTTGCGGGAAGCTCTCGCCTTGTCCAGCCTGGCTTGCAACGAGCATGATACAAAAAACCACTGCAGTATCCGGAATGCTTGACTTTTTTTTTTTTTTTTTTTTAAAACGGGAAAAATATTACATACTCTTCACCCTGTCATCCTGTCTGGAGCTTGCTGAGCAAGTTTTATTCTATTATTTTAACCTTAGTTTTCCATTTCTAAATCATTTCAGGCAGAGGCTTTTCTTTCTCTGAAAGAAAGTCCTACATGGGCTAACACGGTGCTGCCAGAACAGACTAAAATGCATGGACGAGATTAGATGTACTTGTATTTCAGATGTGCTTAGAATTGCAATAGGTTATAGGACAGTGTAACCACCTACTCTTTCACGTGATAAAGGAACATAGGGCTAGGAAAGGCCTTCATTCCCTTGCTATCACATGCAAAAACATTACATACGCACTTTCCCTATTGACATTTTTAAGCAACTAACTCATTCAAGCTGTGCAGGCTCTCTGGGGAGCTGCAGGGACAGCTTTAAGTAGACAGCTCTTCCATTTTCAGAAGGGGAGGTGACTTTAAGGGAAAAAAAAAATAATGGAGCCAACTTAACATTTTCTTTATTATTGCATTGATATGGCAGCCAGGACTCTAATAAATGGGTTCCCTTTGTCTGGCTGAAACTGGGTCATTAACATGAGCAAAGCACTTTGCACATGACCCTTTGACATCCCTTCTAATCTGTGGTCAGCATAGGAATAATCTTATGGTGGATCTGTGGAGGAAGCCAAAGCAGTACCTGGTAGGTAAGAATGCAAAGACAAATGTGCAAAATCTCATGAGGCCAGAGCACGGGCACACAATATTCCGTTATAAAGCACTATATTAATTTTTAGAAAGAGTTAGTCAGAAACCTATTAAACAGAAATCTAGCTTTGCAATACTTGCTTAATAAACAATTGTCACCTACTGCAAAAAACAGCATCAAGTTACACATCTGAATTTAACAGGAATGCTTTTGCACATTTCTTGGTGAGTTACGTTCTAGTTGAAAGCAATGTTTTGTAATTAAAAAAAAAAAAAAAGGCAAGCAAGCATTCCCTGTTAAATGAAGAGTTTTATAAGATACGAGGTTGACAAAGAGAAAAAGTATTATGGATGAGATAGAGCTTGGAAAGAAATGCATACACTAACCACACAAAAATTAATCAGACAGCCTTGACTGTGCTATTAATGATTTTAGACCTCATGCATTGTCTGGGATTTCTAGAGGTTTTGCATTTACAGTACAATAGGGTATTTGCAGGACCTGTACTCAAGGGTGGCATTTGATCGATTGTACGTACTCTGAGACAGAGAATGATTTAAATGCAAAACATACTGCTGTAACATGGGAACAAAGAAGTGAAAGATACTTCCTAATTAAAACATAGGATTTTTGATCCCAATCTCAGTCATTGTGGGGCAAACGAAGAGCAGCATGTAGAGCAATTCATGGACTGCTCAACACCCCTCCCCATATTGGTTTTTTTGTCACAAAATGCCAATTCAGTAAAATGGAAAGCATTCCCAAAAGAGGTTTTGTTTTCATGAAAAGAAAGTTTTTGTTGTCAAAATACCCTGTTATAATATTTGCAGAGGAAAACTTTTCCACCTTTCAGCTAGAAATACTTTCTCATTTTGAAATGTAACTCTGTTTACAGAAAAAAAAAAAAAAGAAAAAATTGAAGAGCTTTCAACCTCCCAAATAAACCTTTCTGAATGACTGATTTGTTCAAGATTCTTCTGTCATGAAAATTGTAAATATCTGAATGCATACCAGGGAAAAAAAAAAAAAGGATATATAAAATGCTTTTGTCAAAGCAGGAGCAGGCTCTCCTGGAGCTCTGGAGCTGCACAGAAGGGCAGAGCGTGGGGAGCGCTGGCGGTGTTTAACCCTTCCCTGCAGTAATCAGTCAGGTCACCCTGGGCAGCGTGAAGCAATGTCCCAGCAAGAGCAAAGAGCAAGGCTCCCTGGGGCGACCGCTCGCTTCCCACTTGGCCTAGCTGCTGGCACAGCCACCCGCAGCCCCAGCCGCTCCCCGGGCTTGCAGGGCTCTGCTGACACTCGACGTGGCTGCTGGGGACGGGGACAGGCATATCCGTGCTCCCATGGACATTCCTGAAAGCGTACGCGCCCTTCACGTTACGCACATGCAAGTACTTTCGCAGGTCATTACCCGCAGTTCAGCTCGCGCCCGTTGACCTTTGGGAGAACAAAAAAGCCGTCGGCCAGCGCTCTGCAGGTCTGCTGCTAAGGGGATCTCGCCCAGCAAGGGAAGAGCTAGATGCTGGATGTGGCCAACACAGTTTTTAATATCTGTACGCTAAGGCAATTTAAACAAGCGTTTGAGCCCACTTACTTGCTTATTATACTTTAATTTAGACAGTGTCAATAACTCTGACTAGCTCTGGGGGTATTTTTGGAATTAAACTACCTAAAGAGAATATTCATCTAAGAAATCCATATGGCAGGAAAGAAGGGTAGAATTGCTGGCATGGAATAGTAAAATCTTCCCTCTCATTACCATTCTTCCACTTACATCTTTTGAAATTTCTTCTAGTTTCCTCATTTATTTGCAATTATTTGCACATTTTTAATCCTGTTTTGGTTTGTTTTTTTTCTTTACATTCTAGTCTATACAGACTATTCTGTGTTTGTCCAGGGACAGAGAATGATATTACTTTACAAGTCAGGGGTACAACATGTCATGACATTCACTACTGGAAATTCAAAATCATCCAGATTGAGAACCATCATCATTCACTGCTAAAGAGAATCTTTCAAAAATTTCTGTCCCCATCCCTTCAGGGAACTTCACAACCCGATACTTCTAGATCAGACTTCATTATCCAGGTCATCATTTCAATTTATCAGTGCCTTGGAGCCCTTGGTATTCTCAGCTAGGATCGTGTCATGTCCATCAATCACCAGGCTGTTTCCACATTCCCAATTTTGTTCATGTCTTCCAGTCTTCAAAATCCCCTATATCTTTACATGGGTGCATACTGGACACAGACACCTCTTACTTTTGTCAACTGTTACCATGTTTTAAGTACAGGAACTGATCTGTACAAATTAAGGGGGCCTTAAGAACTGTTTTCATTCTAGGTCCTGCATATTATTAATTGTATTAAGGGAGGGTTTACAGATCCACCAGTGCCTCTTTGGACTATAAGCATGGCAAACAAAAAAGCAATATGATGCTTTTCCTGGAAAACTTATAGTTCAGTCAAAAATGAAATGTTACATGTAATGAACAGGAGTAAGGACCTGAAAAAGCAAAAAGGAAATTTGGACTCTAGTGCTATATCCCTTAATTGCATCACAGAAAACATCGGTCTGGCCAAGGGACTGAAAGGAGAATTAGACCAACCAAGGCAGATTTTGAAAAGGGACCTGAAGGAAAGGGCAAGAATTATTATTTAGAGTGAGTACGAAACAAAGAGCTAACAAAAGGCTTTAAGGGAGGGGGTCAAACTATCTGGATGCCCCTGCTGCTTCCCATCTCTGTAAGGGGCAGCATAATCCTGGCTTTGAAAATATACACCACTAACATCCCACCAAAACCCACCCCAATCTAAGTATAGTACCGAAATGGAAACAAAATTATGAGCTCAAAACAGACATAGCAGCCCTGAGACTACTGAATTTGCTGGACCAATTACCTATCTGCAATATTACGTATTCTCCAACCAAATACTATTAGTGTGGTTCTCAAAGCAATTCAAAGAGACTGCTGTACTTCATCAAATTATTTTTGGACATCCCACAAGCTTTCAAGAGAATCATGGTTCTTAAGAGTAAAGCAAACAAGACCATTTGTTCACATGTTTCAGTACAATCTGGTTTTCAAAAACTTGTTTCTTTCTTCCATGTTTTTTCTACTTGAATTTTTATATTTGTTTAGCAGTAAGAAAAATCTTTGCATTTCTCAAACGCCAGCTTTTTTTGTTCTTTTAAGAGAGCAAAAGGTGGTCTCCAATACTCCATTAAACAAGGACTCACATCTGCCAGTCTGCAGGGAAAGCAGGCTGAGGCATCAAAAGTATTGCAGTTAGTGAATTTAATCCTTCTGATGCAATCAGTCTGCAATGCGATCTGATTAAATTTAAAGACTCAAACCTGAAGTCCAGTACTGCAGGTCCAGAGATAAGTAGACAAATAGTATGAAAAAGCAGTCTGCTGTAGGCTTAAATAAACCCTAGACTCCACAGTTCAGGTTAAGATTTCTAAAGAATGAAAGCCAGGTGGATTGATTTAACACAGCATTAAAAAACCATCTGGGAAAGAAAAACATGTACATCAAAAAATAATCGTGAGACAATCTTCTCAGTGTAAAATAATTAGTGGAATGTCTGACATATAAAATAAATTTCTGCACATATACCCACACTGCCACCATCAGCCTCACTTTCTCATTTATTTAGGTGAACCTATAATTGGCAAACAGGCACTTACTCATGGATAACAGTGGAGATGCTGAGCTGCTGGGGACTGCGACACTGCTGCAAAATAGAGTATGTGTTCATATGTGTTTGTGCAATGGACACTTGCTGTGCAATATTATCTTGTCTCTACAGATAAATTAGTTGCATCATGCTCCTGCCGGCTTGATTTGTTTAGCCTTTATGGAGTACAGAGTACATGGAATTTCTTGTGATTGAGTCTCACATAAAAGGTAAGCCTGAGAGTTTATTCTACGCTATGCTATACATCCACCAAGGCATCTAGAGCATTTGCTGACTTGATGTTGAAAAGAAGGCTATAAAATATACTGGGGAAATCTTGAAACGTCACTCACTTGACATAGCAATAAAGCCCTGCATTAAGATGCAGAGTTGATTTCCCTGATCCATGAAATTGCCTGGATATTTAAGGTATTCTCAAACAGAACTGGCTTTAAACTCACCCTCCTATTCCTGGCACAAGGACACACTGGTTTTTGCATTCTCTGAGAAAAAACAGAGCTCAAAATTGCAGAGATAAATATTCTTTAAAAGAGGACCTAACCACAATTTCCTTCCTTTCTCAAGTAAGAAAAAATAAGCATTCAAAGTGTCTTTAATGCTGGAAGTTGGTTATGGTTGCTGACACACTGCTCAGAGATGCTCAGGTTCTCTGTTGTGAGTTGGTGCAAGAACCTCTTACAATAAAACACAGTGTGCAAGTCTGTGACCACCTTTGGAGAGGGACACTTGTCCGTCTCATAAATAGGTGACAGGGCTGGAATACGCACAGTCTGTGGGAGGCTATGAAAAAAGATTACGATGCAATACATGGTACTATTTTATGGTCTGAGATCTGGGACATGGTTCAGAATTCCTTAGCAAATGTATATTTCCAGCTGCTAAAGGGTAAGAAAAGACCCATCTACACTTCCAAAGTATTGGTGAGCTGAGGGTCAGGAATAAGTATAATTTCTTCCAAAGACCCATCCAATGCAAACACACAGACTGCAATAACAGGGGAATTTGAAAGGACTAGAATGCTGCCCTGCAGGCTCTGCTAGCTTCGATTCAGGGGGGGACAGTATCCACAAGGAACCGAGTACAGCAATAACAGAGCTACATGTTAGGTTATAAACAGCTTCCCGTTAGGTAACTGGGAAGGTTTTAGTCCAAGAGGCACCGTTAAAGTATCCTGACATTGCAGTACATGGTCCATCTGACTGAAACCTGCGCACACCTGCAGGTTTCACACCAGCACAATGAACATGTAACATTAGCAGACAATCTTATCATTGATTTCTATCCAAAATCACACTGCAAGGGTAATCTCCTTTAAACCTGGTGCATGCATTGCACATACAATTTTTGACATCTCCATCGCAAAGAAAGACTTGAGACTCAGACTCAAACTGAAGTCCAGGATTTTTCTTGGACATGCATTACCATTCCTTCTTGTTCAGAAGGAAAGAGAATTTTCTAATCTTTTTCAGATAAAATTTCTCATTCAGTTTTTGTCTTCAGCTAGGCTGATAGCTCTTCCCATTTTGTAGTAAGCTTTGCACTGACCAGTTTAACAGCCAGTACTCTTCCCCTGCTTCCTGTAACTGTTTTCCTACATAGCATATACGATAGCCTATATTTTTACAGGTATATAGAATTATACAAAATACGAATGGAAAGGACTCTTGAAGCCATCTGGTATGTGACCCCATTCAAAGCAAGATCAGCTACACCTAATTAGCTCCTGACATACGCTTGCCTACCCTATTGAAACAGAGACTCCACAAACTCCCTTGGATATTTATTGTGCTGCTTTGCTATTCTTACTATTAGAATATTTTTCTAATATTTAGTCCGTTCCAGAAATTTTAATTAAAAAAGTTCCCTTAGAGGAAGACTGGATTATTGTGCATTCTGATCCGTGAAGAAAAACACATACAGAAACACTTGACCCATTGAAATTAAGGTTCATAAATTATTTGTGGATCACATAGGTAGTTTTTCAAACTTTCTGATTCAAAACAGTTTAAATGGAACCAGCTATTTATGTATCCACCCTGTTGTTCACTTTAAAGAAGATCTTGATCATAGTAATTTTTTCCCCAATTCAAGTTTTGAAAGCTCTAAGTTCTCTGAAGAAAATAGTTGCTGGCATTTTTGGATGATAAACATCCCAAAGTGATGATGATAAATTACAGTGTTGCCCAATGATGCAGAAAAGTAGAGAACTGCTAACCTCTGATTTATGAATACACACTCTTTATTATAGAGTCTAGGGATTCACAGCTGTAAGAGCCGGTCATTTTCATCTCATTGCTTATTAAAAGTGTGAGAAGGAAGCACGAAGGGTGGCTACCATTTTGCAATGTATTGCCTAGATTAACACTTAATGCTCTTTGTCTCCAGTACAAATAAAAAATGATACAGAATTTCTTGCCTTTTTAAGGCCTACATAAGCATTTTTTACTGTTCATGATCACAGAAAATGGGAATTTTTACATCTAGTTTTGCTCATTCATACTAGCAAATCTTCTCACATTTTAATATAATAATTCTTATAAAACTTTTCTTTACACAAAACCCCCCCATTTTTCCAAGATAGTAAAAGAAATCCTGTGATCTGCTTGTTAAAACATGTTGGTGTTAATGACAAAATTTACTTCGGAAAGTATTTAAACTGAGACTTTCACCTATCAACAGGCATTCCCAGTGAAACCACCCAGCGCACTCTAAGTCACGAGCCGAGGAATCTGTTTTGTTGCAGTACTGAAGTAAATTGTATTCCATTCCTTCACCACTCCTCAGCTTCCCAAAGCTTGGGGATTTTCTGATTTCTTCTTCTCTCTCCCTATTACCTCTCTGCTAAATATTCAAAGTCATCAACAAAAAGGAGTAGGAAAAATAAGGTCAATACAGCAAATTGGAAAGAAGTAAAATGTTTCTATACGCCATCATTTGGTTGTTACAGTTATCTTAATCAACCCAAACAGCTTCTTTGAGACATCTAATTTGATTTTTACAAAGTGCTAACCCATAGCCATATTTGACTTTCCTTTGATTCCAAATGTAAAAAATAGCCTTTATCTAATGTTCAGGCATATAATCTAACTACACATGCATTTGCATTTGCATTACGAGGCAGTGAAACATGGCTGGAGAGCCATCTTGGATGTTATCTATGTTATTACTCAAGTGGAGAGTATAATCATAAATCCTTCTCTTCCCCTCCACCCCCACGCCTTTTTTTCAGAAGTACACTTAAAATCTGTTTTTAAGCTTCACTGGCTCCATTACATTTGAACTTCAGTAACAAGAATGTGATATGAATATGTAGAGAGAAAGCATAGACAAAAGGTATATTTTCATAATGTGGTTCGGTTTAACTGTTCCTATAATTAGCTACAACTCATTAGGCAGTAAAAAGACAAACAAAGAGATTATGAATGGAAGGGCAATATTTTCTCCATAAAACAAACAAAAAACTTGAACAGATGCCTCTTTTCTAAGGCTTTCCTTGCATAAATACATCCAGCAGCTTAGAAAAGATATTCCCATGATTGAAAATTTTTGTCTAGAAAGAAAACCTGCAATTTCAATAAAAAGTGCAATTTCAATAAAAAGTATTTACAGCTATTGTACATTTGGGATCTTTTGATCTCAAGGATAAAATAATGATACAGCAATGGTCTGCAGATGACTAGCTTTGATCTTTTATTAGTTCTTATAATTGTCTCTTAATTTGTATTCTGCATAATAAGCACTCACCTTCACCGTTTGTCCGGCTTCAGGGCCATCCTGTAAGCAAAGGGAGAAGTTTCAGGTTAGAGGAACTAACAAGGATCACACAGAGATTCAGAAATCTTACTGAATAATCATTTACATCCAATTTCACTGTATGTTAATTTAGCATATCTTCCTGGGGACCATTCAACACAAAGTTTTTGGACAAGGTGCCTTTCCCTATCAGGCCATGGCAAAGTGAGAAACTGTATCTTAGACCACAAAAACGACAGTTGTTATTTTTCATTCTTTCAGATCATATTTTTTAATAGCTAGCAATAGATTTCTGATCCTTGTGAATACAAAATCAGACACATAAGTGAGATTTTAATCAAAGCATGCTTGCTTAAATTCTTATTCTAATGAAATGGGCTTAGTCTCCTGATTTGCTTTAAACAGAGCTCTTTTTTGGTATAAAAACACCCAGCACAAATAACGGAAAGGTCAGAATTGATAACATATTTACATGGCTACATCTCTCTGCCTGCATATAAATAGCTGTGAGCAGGAATTACCCGTTTCCATCACAAGCAGTGGGTTACCTGCTGAACGGGGAGATGTGGCTGCCTTCTCTAGGTCAATCCTGCAAACACTTCTTTGAAGGAAGAGTATTTGCTGAAATACTCACAAGCAAGCACTGCATTTGGGAGTGTTTGCAGGCTTATTCCAAAGTTTTGCAGTTATTAATTATCCACAATTTTCTGCTGGTTTGCCTCTTAGTTTTTTTTCAATGGCAAATCTGGCAGACTGCAATGCAGTCATTGTGCTGCTTTTTTTTTTTTTTTACTATTATTTTGCATTTATTGCCCCTTGAAGTTTGAATGTCCTTTTGTCATTGGGCTAGGGAAGAAGGTTGAAAGCTTGATAAAACAAACCATTAAACCTTTTTTAGTTGACTGGTTTACAAACCTGAATTGAAATGGTGAGCGAGGTGCCGCAGAAGTGTTTCTCCACCACATTGCCAACCCTTTGCGCCGTACGAAATAAATCGGCCACTTCCTCAGGACACAAGTCACGGAAACGCTCCACCGGCCGCAGAGGACAAACAAGGACATCTGAAGGTGGTATTGTCAAGGCACAAACGCAAGTCTGAATGGTCCAGAAGGAGACGTGACTCTATCCCTAGCCTGTAAACTGCTGCTGATCACTTTTGAATTGCCTAAATTCCTCCTCTCCAAGGATTACAGCAACAACAACTAAAACATAAGGCTAAATACAGGGAACCATATGATGCTTTGCTCAGAAGAAGTTTCCACAAACCCCTCAGATATGGGCAAAATGACTAAAATAAGGTCCATATGTTACTACTGAGACATCTAAAGGAAAGCAAAGTTTTCACGGACTCGAAGTCACCATTTTGATGGAGAGATGCTCATATTTAACACCTCCGAAAGTCAGAGACATTTCCTTTTGTGATTAAAAATGGGGGAAAGCCAAAGGAATTTGATGGGTTTGGGTGTGTGATCTGAGACAGCAGTTTTACAATGCTTTTCCACATATGTGGTATGTATTTTTGAAAATCTTGACCTTACACCTCTAATTTTAGGTACCTAAATGTGAAAAAAGCTGACACTATGCTGATAATAGCAGATCACATATTTCTACATCACATTAATTACCATGCACAAGGAATGCTCACCTGTTATAAATATTATATGTTTTTAGAAATACATTAAGATAATTAAGACTACTCCCTTTTAAGCACGGTGTTCACGACACTGCAAATATACTTTGATTTTCTTCTACCTTGGTGACTGTGCTTCATGAGTCAGTGAAATGAAGCTATAAAGTAAACAATGGAAGTACACAGACGCTGCTCACAGCCACCTGATCTGCTGTGTTCACAGAAATTAATAATTGCTATGATTCCTCACTTGAAAGTCAATTTTGTAACATTATTAATAGGGTGAAGAATTCTTAGCAGAGCCTCAGTTGTGTAAATCCAACAAGCAAGCACTTGGGACTTGATTCTCATTTCAGTTCCCCACAGACAGGATTTTTTTTCTGACTTACAGTATTGTGTTTGCAGAATAAAGACCTTAAAATCACCTTTAACATCAGTTGAACTTTCATGACCAAAGGCTATGAAAATTTAAAACTTCTTATTTTTTCAGTATTAAAATGAGTGTTCAAAGGACTATTTGAAGAAAATTAAGTTCCATGCCATTGTATTACAGTCATTTTTGGTTTTACTGCATCTTGAAGCCTGAGGTATTCAGGAATATTCTCTATACTCCAGGAAATATAGCTAGGAGATGCTCTGTAGTTAACAGGTTCACACAAAGGTTACATCAACCTGATTTTCAAGAACTGCATGAGACATTTGAAATAAAGAAGGATTAATACATGTGAAAGATAACTTATTTCCATAAACAGAGAGACATGTTTACATTCACCAAGTTTATCATAGGAATCACCTTTATAATTCTGATTGGAGGGAGAAACAGACATATTCTGGAAGTAAAGAAGTAGGGACAAGTTTTGATCATTTTTCAGAGTCCAGATGAGGACAGACAACATTGTAATGGATATTTGCTAAAGTGGGAGCAGATTTTTCAAGTGAGCTCCACAGCTAGCAGCTCCCAACAGAACAGGAGAAGACTGGCCCCAGCTGCAGGTGTTAATCTGCTTTGAAAATCTGTCCTTCATTTGTTTTAGTACAGCATCAGCTATGCCACCATGATACTCTTTTTCTCTTGTTATAACTTATGGTATTAAAATTTAAGAAAGGAGAAATATGTATTTAGAAAGCAGGTACTTGGAAATAAACCAATCCTGGACGGGGACAAAAAGCCTAGTTTTGTGGGGTTTTAGTTCTAAAATACTGTTCCTCTTGGAAAGCTACTGGCCATAATAAAGCTCCTGTAATTTATTTGTGCCTTCCCAGCACACTGTACAAAGCCCCTCCATAAAGGATGCTATTGGCTGAAGTTAGGGCCCAAGGGAAGAGCTGGAAACTTGCTTGGCAGACCTGATTTCCATACCAGGAATAAAGGAATAGAAAAACTAATTAATTTTACTCATAAAAAGGAAATCCATGTCAACAGTAAAACAGGAAAAAGGACATTCGTTTAATCTGAGTTCATTTTTCAAAAGGAGAGAAGGGAAGCTTTTACCCTTAGGGCATCTGATACTTAAGTAGATAATTATCCTTCTTCTACAGCACTGCTTTATTATCATGGGTCAACGAACCATTTATAAATGAAGAATTTCCCCTCACTTACCTCTAGCAAAACTGCTGCTTACATTAAGACAAGTTTCCTTTCCTCCTTCAGAATTTTTTCCTAGCAGTTTCTCGCCCTCTCAGACTCGCACACGCCTCACCAGCAATTGCTTGTTCTCTACCTAGCTCAGGGCCAGAGCCACAAGTATGAATTTTTGCATTAATCATGGTCTCTACAACCTTGTATTAACACTGTACTACTTGTCACTGGGATGCATTGTGAAAAACATGGGCTAAATGTTGCTTGTGAGAGCTCTTGTTTCCATAGCACGTAGCAGAGGGAGAAGAGTGCAGTGTGAGTGCTGGTTACGACCGAGGCAGGACATCTGTTTTCTCTTCTTAATTCTGTCACTAATCCGCTCTGTCATTTGGGCAAGTTGTCTCTGTACCTCTCTCGCTCTCTCCTCTTCCACACTTTATCTGTCTCATCTGCTTAGATAGCATTTGCCAATTAGTGCAATGGATGTTTCCTTGTTAAGCCATGAGGCTCTCCACTCACGTGGGGCTGTGACGCGCTCCCGCAATATCAAACGATGCGCCCATAAACCATGTCGTTCTGCAAAAAGGATTTTCACTTCCTCCTTACATTACCAAGACTCATTTACAACTCAAACTAGATTTCAACCATACTTCTGTCTTTGAATGTGATAAATAATTCAAAGGCACAATCACATGCTGGAGCATCTTTACTGAACTTTCCATCATTTCAAAATAATTCTACAAAGAATAATGATAGAAATTCTGAATCAGAGCTAAATTAACATGAGAATGTAATTAGGACAACATTCAAGTTATATTTAACTATGAATATATAAAAAGGCAAATGTTAGGATGAATTCATGGATTTGAGGTCATTAAGAAAACAACCATCCACTGCAACTTTAAATCATAGTTTTTAACTACAGCTTTTGACACTAGGATAGTTTTTGACTTTATATCCTGGTCAGATTTTAATCTGGATAAATGCTCTTCACCTCAAAATTCTTCCTAAGTTTAAAATTAGATAAACTGTTCATTGCTTTCTGCAATTACCCACTGCAAACACTGCTATGAACTACTGATGTGCTTCAGGTGACTGTGTATTAAAGATGCAAGTGAAAGTGAGTCTGTACTTATGTCTGCGTGCAATTACTCCTTAGACAGAAGCATCTACTGCCATCTGAGATGCCTCAGGGCACCCAGCTGCCACTCCAGAAGGGCAGGAGTCTTCCATATGCCCTGTGTCATATCTGTCAGCCAGGTGGGAAGCCTGAGTCATCGTAGGGTATCTGAAATGGCAGTAGGTGCCTATGTTTGGGCAAGAGCCCCCACCTTTACAGCGTGGCTCAGCAGGACAAGGGGCTGATACCGGGCAGACATGCTGCATGATTGAAGACAGCATTCTGTCTTCAGAAAGTTTGAACTTTATGTTTCCTTTCTCTAACCACCATAATTAATAATTTTGTGATTTCTTCATTCATTCTAAACTGCTACTGACTGATGAAGTTTCTATTTTTAAGCTTTGATGTGCACAGCTGTTATTTCCTTCAAATTCTCTGAGTCAGTCCATATCATTAGAGTACGTGCAATTTAATATGTCAACTTCTCCATTTTAAGGAGTGGAAAACCTTCACACCTTATTATAATCTGTGATCATACATTCCTCTCTCTAGATCTTGCAGGAGTCTCTCAGCCGCCTTACTTTTTTTCCTAATACTTAAATATGCATACACAAATCAATATGCATACCCTCACACACACTAAAGGCTCCATTAAAGATTTATTAAACAATTAGGAATGTCAGTATTTTCCAAAGACTACCAGTAGATAGTAGACTAAAACTCCAGGTACATTAGTGGAAGTGCATAACCATAAAGTAGCAGTAAAGCAACAGTGGATCAGACCCATTACCCTCCAACTGAGCTAAAACCTAAGGATGACCTATAATTTCAACAAAATCACTTGACCTTATATATTGGGCACAGCAGACCACTCCCTGCACAACCTTGGGCAGGTTGTTTAATGCACCAAAGCCTGTGAGCCCCCTCCATAATTCAAATTAACAGCCTCTGCCTTTCTCCCACTGTTCGTCTATTAAGACTGTAACCTGTTTGGAACAGCTCAGACTCCTGGGCAAGAAAGCGTGGTTCAACAAGTTTCCACACACCAGCAGAGCAAGGATGCTGAAACACGTGCCAGCTCTCAGCCCTCAACAGTCAAGATTGCACACACTTCTGTAAATCTCCTTCACTTTTTCATTGACTTTTTAGACCAAAATAACTGGAACCCTCTGAGACTGGCATGCAGAGGCATCTACTGCAATGTGGTTCTGCAACGGGCACCTGGACACTGTCAAAGCTATGTTCAATTGTGCCAAGCACAAGTACAAATTCCCCATGTACATCTAAGTATTTAAGGATATGCTCACACTGGAGATTATGGGCCACTACTGAAAAGTGAGCATTTGTTAACCGCATAATGACTTTAAGTTGATCAGACAGAGAGGGCTCATAATCTACAAGAAAAGCAAAACGCATGGCCAACATCTGCATGCTGACCACTTCAAATGCAATTTTCCTTCCACTAATACACATAAAGTGGAGGCTGAAATTCAAAGGCACAGTAGCATTTTTTATTTGCTTTATCTGAATTTTGACTTTGAAGCCTAAATTATTGTAATTCTGTAGTTAAGGTCTAAGCCAGGCTCTGTGTTCCCTTCAATGGGATTCTGATCAACCCCACAAAGTGCCCATTATAAATTTTCACACACAACTATCGAGGTACACATGTTCTGTACTTCTGAAATGTTGGAAAAATGGCCTTTGGGGGGTGTCAAAAAAAGAAAGAAAACCAAAAAGAGAAACCCCAAATAGGTTAAAACTCCTTTTATATGACAAGCTTTAGAACTAAACACAGCTTTTTCCTGGTTAAGTCCATTAGGTTGCTATATAGAAAACATACTTTCTGTTTTCACTTTTGTTTTATTCCTGAATTTGAACTTCAGACAGAGCAATTCAAAGCTTTATAAAGGAAAAAATTAAAGGCTTTCCAGGTACTGCCATTCTAACAATAGGAATAACATTCTTTTTTTTTATTTTGTCTTTTCGAGGAACCAGTTAAAAACATTAAAATTGAGAGGGTTTCTTAATATGTGAGGCTTTAAAAGAACAAAATACAAGGGAAAAAAGGCAGAATATCTAAAAGTGAAAGGGTAACTTCTTCTTTATGAAGCTCCTGGGTTTGACCAATATCATTAGTTTTCTAAACCATTTGTTACAAAAGGTCTTAACTTAGGAAAGTTATTTATTTTTAATGTGTAACATGGTCAGAAATCCATAGCTCACATTGGGATGGAAATACTGTTCCTGTTCAGGAGACTTTTTAAAAGATTTTAAAAAGTCTTCCCTCTCACAACAGCACAAGAGTCAAAATCTCAAAAAAATAATTAAAAAGTATATTTTAAAGATTAAAAGTAGTAGTTAATAAAATTTCCAAAACTTTTAAAACTCTCGAAATATCTATTTTAGCATTCCAACATTTTACACAAAAGGCAGCTTAGTTAATAATAAAAATTTTCCTTAATCATTTAAGTTTGGGAAACTCATCAAAACTGACTTTTTCATTAATATTTTGGCTTTGACTAACTGGTTTTCATTAAAAATAAAAAATAAAGTGTCCCAAACTACGGTACCTATGGAGACTTAATATTGCTTCATGTATTCTCATAAGCTTGGGTGAATAACTTAAAGCACAGTACCCTCTGCCTCTCCCTCCCAGCTGAAAACACCCCAATCATTTACAGAGCAACTCTAGCAAGAACTCCTGCCTCAGAGATCAGGGCTCTGCTCATTTTAGGATTAACACAGACTGTAGCACCATGGATACTGATACCATCTCTTTCTAACAGCAGGAAGCATTTGAGAGCCACGTAGAGATGGTGTCCCTTGAGCACGAGGCTGCTCAGTGGCCACTTCAGCCTCACTGAGGTGGTACCTTGGTACCAAGACAGTACCTGGATGTGGCTGCTGGGAGCTCAGAGGCCAGAAGAACCAGCTGCAGAAGACTGCAAGAAACGCTTATTTCTATCTATCTCACGTGTCTGTGTGAAAGACCCCTTCTGCACATCCATAAGCTAGCTGATAGGAATGCAGAAATAATGCGCTGTAGGGAGCTGGGTGAGGGATTATTCTTTTCTTACACTCTGTTTTACATGAATTTGCATCAAGTGCCCCAAGCAGAGAGAATCAGTCAGACGAAGCTTCAGGTATTAAAACTCACCACAGCATTGTCCCCAGATTCAACTGAGGAGTGTAGGCAGGGGTATTGAATTCATCATTGCATCTAAGCAGAAGTTTTCTTTGTTCAAAAGCTCTAATTGCTAACAGAAAGAAGTCCCATAGCTCAGAAAAAACACAGGAGAATGCATGACTAATAAAATTAATATAACTGAAAAACAACTGCCAGTCATTTATCTTTTTTCTGCCCTTGAACAATTCTTCACATTTTGAAGGCTATGGGAGCAATTTCTCTATGCAAAGAAAACAATAATGGTTCCACAGACACTGCCTATAGGAGGAGTTAAGAAGGAAGCAAAACCAACTGAAATAGCCCACGCACGTACACATACAGGGAATCAAAAAGCCTTTAAAAATTAATCAAATACATATTCTGCTTCATTACGACAATATGTCAAGGCATCCATTCAGTCCCCACTAAACCCACTGAATCAGAATGTACATAAAACTGTAGAAATACAAGAACTGACGTCTCCCCTCCAGGACAAATCTTATTCAATAAGATGGAGTGAGTCACTTTTGGAAGGAAAACTGGAGAGGCTATTTGGATTAAGAGTTAGCATCTCATAATAGGAAAAGGCGGAGGAGCACTCTTTAGTGGGTTTTACATGTAGAACTGGATTTAAATATATTTTAGAAGGTTGCTTTGGTACAATACAGGAAATAGTACATCACAGAACTTGCTAGTTTGGGAGAAAACTTAGCTGTGAATGATAAAGATGATTAAGAACCAATGAAAATGCAATAAAATTCCAATAAAAACTTAAAAATTGCTTCAGACTATTAAAACCACACACAATGCATTTTTTTGATCTTGCTATGCCACATCTTAGCATTAATAAAAAAAGTCATTAAGATAAGACAAATTATCTAAACACAGTTGATCTCGATAAGGCAGCTCAGTACATGTTTACACTAATGCAGAAGACCAGATTTATGCAATGAAACAGAATTAGTGGTTCCAGTGGAACCAAGAGCAATCAGTGTAAATCTTTGACATGGATCTCTGCACTATAAGTGTTTTAAGACCACACTGCAGCTTTTGTACAGTGAGTTTTTTTACTCTACCTGATCTTCTCACCCCACTGAAGATACTTAAAATAATTCTTCATGTCAATGAAAGGTGCAGTAGTTCCAAGAAATGAACAATAAATATTATTTTACTTTTTCTGTAGAAAAAAAGTCAATACATCTAATTTAGATATAGATATGACTTATAGTCCAAATCATGCTAGATAGCACACCAAAGTAAAAAGTACTGCTACTCAAAGTACAGTGACTCCACAAGACAGAGGGCTACAGCAGGGAAATGTGAGATTCAGAACTGTTCACATTTCATTTTAAACAAGCCTTTCGTATATTTGATATTCTCTTTAAATGCCTTTAGGGTATGTCAAGTAGGTCACTAAAAGCTCAGTTCCTCATAGCGAGTGGTATTTTACTGTAGGATTCATCCTTTTCTGCTAGCTACTGACCTCAGGGGCAGCCTCGGGCAATAGCAGGTACCTAAGTGGAACCACAGTGAGAATAGCCATGGGAGAGCTTGTGACTCAGAAACATGCCTCTGATCCAAGTTTCATTTGGTAGAAATTTACTGCAGACCTAAACTTACATTTGTACCAGGAATCATGATCACATTCTAGAATCACATTAAGCTTGTGATCTTGCAAGGCCCAAGAGCAATAGCCAGTGGCCAAACTGGAAATGTAGAAGTCCCAATATGAAAGGACTTCATCTACAACTGCTATGATGCTCTGAGAAGATCCTGTAAAGAAATACTGCTGTACAACAACCCATTTCAGCTAAGAAATACATCTATATTGCTCCGGATGATATACCCTACCTCTGAATATATGACAAAACTATTCATAATTAATGAAGCTATCTATGCACATATACCAATTATAAACGTACAAGACCACGAATTAAACAGCCATGCCTGAAGCTGACAGCAGAAACCAAACAACGCTTGGGGTGCAACACTCAAAGAGCGGTTTTTTGGCCTAAACATTGGAGTGATGGCATATGCCATAGAAACCAATATGTTCATGCAAAGCAGCTCAGCAGCTACAAGTCTTGTTCAAATGACCTGCACCACCAGAAAGCTGCACTGAATTCAATTTACCAGACTTAACTCTGCTGGAATTGCAACATGTCATTGCAAAGCCTCATTTCAAATAGAGGAAGTAAGCTCATGATCCAGCCTCTCCACCTGAGAATAAGAATAAGAAACAACTTGGGAGAAAATGCTTCAGCATTGAGTCTTAATTAAAGCTGTGGCACCATCATATCCAAAAAATAATGTGATCATGATGAAGTTACATTCTAGCTCATGATTCAGAAACTATAATGAGGGAATAATTAATTACTAAATATTAGTTATGACAAACTTACTTTCTTGCAATTTATTGGATGCCATATTCCAGGCATTAAGTTTTATTGGAAAGAAGCTTGAACCTTCTAGAAAGACACCATAGAACGTGTTGGGAATTAAGGTTCTGTACAAACAGTAAGCATTATTGACATCGTTGCCTGTGGTACTTGAAAGTATAATATTTTTTTCTGTTCTGGACATCTATGGCAGGAGACAGCAATAAAATAAATGGATGAATATTTGGTGAATGTCCCTGGGATTTATCTTGCCTAATTTTGAAGGTAAATGGATTTGACCGACAGAGCAAACCACTGGATTTGGAACTGTGAAAAAGCAGCCCTTTATGGCAGTGTTGAAGTATCTTGCTGCTTGGGAAGTTTCACTCCTCCCATCCACTTCTGTTTTCTTCAGAATTAAGTTATCTCAAGGAAGGTTCTGTTGGACCTGCTGCTAGAGAAGCTGGTAACGGATCCACTTTCTCCAACTACCTATTGATGGCAGATGATAAAGACCTTTACGCATACTCTTTATAACTCTGCACTAAGTCTATGCTGAACAACACAGGGAAAGATGAGCTTGTGGTAGCACGTGCCAGACCAACAGTGCCTTCATTTCATAACCAGTGAAGCATCAGATGGAGGAATGCAGTACAAGATCAATTATCAGAGTATCACAGGGGACAATGAATACGTTTGGATAATCAAGGGTTCAGGTAATGAAGGTAATTTTGAATGTAATTGACAGATAATGAGGAACATGAATAACAGGGAGTTTTGGAAAACTGAATTTGGATAATCCAGACTCTTACACTAAGTGAATTCCTCAAAGAATATTGTAACATATGCTGGGATTTTCAAAGTTTTTAAATGGAATAAACCACCTGATTCCCATTAATTTCTCAAAGTGGTTTTCTACCTAGTTCTGTGTGGTGGATTGACCCTGTCTGGACACCAGGTGCCTACCAAAGCCGCTCTATCACTCCCCTCCTCAGCTGGACAGGGGAGAGAAAATATAACGAAAAGCTCATGGGTCAAGATAAGGGCAAGGAAAGATCATTCATCAATTACTGTCACAGGCAAAACAGACTTGACTTGGGGAAATTAGTTTAATTTATTACCAATCAAATCAGAGTAGGATAATGAGAAATAAAAACTCTATCTTCAAACACCTTCCCCCCACCCCTCCCTTCTTCCCATACTCAACTTTACTCCCAAATTCTCTACCTCCTCCCCCTGAGTGGCACAGGGGGACAGGGAATGGGGGTTGTGGTCAGTTCATCACACGTTGTCTCTGCCGCTCCTTCCTCCTCAGGGGGAGGACTCCTCTTCCCCTGCTCCAGCATGGGTCCCTCCCACAGGAGACAGTCCTCCATGAACTTCTCCAGCGTGAGTCCTTCCTACGGGCTGCAGTTCTTCGTGAACTGCTCCAGCGTGGGTCCCTTCCATGGGCTGCAGTCCTTCAGGAGCAGACTGCTCCAGCATGGGTCCCCCACGGGGACACAAGTCCTGCCAGCAAACCTGCTCCAGCGTGGGCTCCTCTCTCCACGGGTCTGCAGCTCCTGCCAGGAGCCTGCTCCAGCACGGGCTTTCCCCCGGGGTCACAGCCTCCTTTGGGCATCCACCTGCTCTGGCATGGGGTCCTCCATGGGCTGCAGTGGATATCTGCTCCACCATCAACCTCCACGGGCTGCAGGGGACAGCCTGCCTGACCATGGTCTGCACCCCGGGCTGCAGGGGAATCCCTGCTCTGGCACCTGGAGCACCTCCTCCCCCTCCTTCTTCACTGACCTTGGGGTCTGCAGAGTTGTTTTTCTGACATCTTCTCACTCCTCTCTTTGGTCGCAGCTGTGCAGGGTTTTTTTTCCCCCCTTCTTAAATATGTTATCCCAGAGGCGCTACCACTGTTGCTGATGGGCTTGACCTTGGCCAGCAGCGGGTCTGTCTTGGAGCTGGCTGGCATTGGCTCTATCCAATGCAGGGGAAGCTTCCAGCAGCTTCTCACAGAAGCCACCCCTGTAGCCCCCCCACTACCAAAACCTTGCCATGCAAACCCAATACATTCTGTTAGGGCATTTAGAAGGCCTCTCCAGTTAAAGTCAATGGAGAGCTGTGTTTGTCTTAAGCTTGAAGCTCTCATGGCATATTTTGCACGCTTAGTTACTGAAATTGCTTCTAAAGCAACAGGACGGGCTACGCTGTTCCAAGGAAATATTGCATGAGAGTAGAATGAGCCTAAATTACAAAGGAGAGAAAGAAACTCTCCTGCAAAAAAGAAATGCTCTCTACACCCCTTGCAGGAATGGCTTAGCCCTCCATAAGAACATCAGCACCTTTAGGAACAGTCTGAAAAACAAGAGAACCTTCTATCTGCCTTATGAAAGAGCTGTTCAGCACACACGCACAGCAGAAAGGCAAATCATAGTACCTTTGCCCTGCAAGATCACATCTTTGCTGCTGCACCTAAAAATAAATCTGCCAGTGTATTTCCATCAGTTCCTTTGAATGCTTAAAATTGCAAAGTCCATGATAAAGAACCTAGATGATTATCTTTACTGCATTGGCCAATACACAGTTGAAGCGGATGTAGCAGAGAGATGGCTTTGCAAGTAAAAGAGTTTATTATTGGTTTTGCAAATGTTATTACTTCTGTGCTGTTTAGCAGGACCTGCTGAAAACAGTACTGTTGTCATCCCAAGGAGTTCTACATTATTCACCACTGAAGCCAAGGAGCATGCACACACCCCTCTATGCATTCAGGAGACAGGTGGTGACCCTTACAAACATTAATAGTTGGAGGACGAGGGCACTGAAATGGTCAACAAGGGAAATGTAACTGGGGGCTGACAGAGGTATTTCAAAATGAAGAGGAACACAGCAATAGTCTCTTCTGCAGTTTACATATCTGGGGATTAAAACAATTTGTGCAGCAAAGCAGGGAATTGGCCTTCACTCAGCTGCAGTAGAGGGAAAGGTGGGGTGGAAATACCAAAGACCCTGTGTAGTGTTTAAGCAGAGACTCAGAGGCAGTCCAACATGAAAAGAAATTATTTTAAGCCACTATTCTTTAGCTACTTAATTTTGACAGCTTCTTTCATATCTGCTTTAACACAAAAAGCTTGATATCAACAAGAACATTCACAGAAAGTGCAGGTGTCCAGGGAAAATGCTCCCAAAGATGCATTTTCCCTCACCTGCCAGGGGAGTCAGTTTTGGATAAGTCATACTTAAGAGCTGAGAAAAATGTAAAACAGATGTGGAGTACATCTTCAACACGAAACTATCTGTATGAAGCCCTCCTTTTAATACAAAATAAAATTCAAGCAGAGATGGTAAAACATAGCTTAGAAAGCATCCGAGACAATGAAAACTATAAAGGAGAAGGGAATCAGAAAGTAGGTCTCCCCCCTGTTTTTCACTTGCATAATAAGCCCTCTTGGATAAGCACAACAGGGCCCTGTGTCATGATTGCCTCTGTAGATGCTGTTCTAATACTATTATTGTCTTTAATGCTCATTGTTCCCAGCTCTGCACATCACAGCTAGGCGTTTCAGCATGCATGGTACATCAATTCATACTCTCATCCAGGACTCCTGCAATATTCAAGAACATGCGAATGAAGAAGACAAACTAGCAGTTTAACTCTGAATAACCTTATTTTGTGTGTGTGCCATCTGAAACCATTACTTTAATATGATTATCTGTTTTTATTATTTCCTTTCTGTGGATTTGGAATAAAGACACAACTGAGACTCTCTCAGACACGGTCATTGGCATCATTACAGTCTTTCTACTGTCATCAACAGAGATCTGATCTGTAAATCAAGTTAGACTGTAAGGGCTACTGAAGAGCAAGCACTCTTTATCATGCTATTACATACTCAAGCTACCACTTCCTCTGGCTCACTGAGAAAAACAGACTGTTTTAGTTCCTTTACATAACCAGAGGAGTTCTTAATGCACAGATTATTGACTTAGTGGGGTTTTATCATGTCCCAGTGTACCAGGGGATTCCTTAATCCAGGACTTTTTACATGATCTATTTTCATGGCTCTTTTTATTGTCACAGTCTGTCATTATAATGATTTGCAAATCCAGAACCAGCGTATGCTTAGCTCCTTAACAGGTGCTCAAGGAGGAGAGGGGGAGAAGGCATTTCCCCCCTCTCGTTTGCCCTCTCATACTCCGTAAGTGCCAAACCCCATCACACGCAGCATGACAAAATCCCTGCAGGGCTGAGCGCAGCAGGGAGCTGCATGGCACAATGGTGGCTTTATGCCCACAGGAGCATTTCCACATCAGCCCATCACCTTCACAAAACCAGCAGGATGGAGATCCTCCTTTGCCGCTCTCCACAGAGGTCAACCTTTGTGGAGAGGCACAGAACATGCACACATTCTCGAGGAGCCAAGTCCATCAGACCAGTGCTCTACACAGACAGGACTCTCCAAGATCAAATATGGGTCTCAAAATGGTCTGCTGCACAACATCGGTTGCTAGTACAAGCTACTGATGTTTGATTCCTTTGTTGATACTACTGAAAGTAGCCAGAGATGTTCATCCCTAGAACAGGGTCACTGCTGCGAAAAGCAAACGGGTGATATCACACAACTGTCAAGGGGAGACCCCGAATGTCTTGTAGTTGTAAGATCAACAAAAAAATCAACTGAACAAGGGGTATGAAAAGATGTTTGCAGAGATGAAAGCTCCCGTGTCTCCCTCTGTGGGTTTATGCTCAGTAGAGACCTGAACCTGCTCTCCTCCCTTTCACTCCCTCCTCCAATTTATTGAGCCCCAGTTGCATAGGCCCAAATAGAAACATCCATATGAACCTCAATACCTGCATGAAGCTCCCTGTGAATGCTGTACAGTGCGAGGACACAGTTCAAGGTTATCAGATGCTTTAGGCTGGGGTCCATCAAGACAAGCATCTGATTTTATGGCCCTTCAACCCTTACATCCTACTTCACATCAATAGATATTTCTCTTGCCACTGCTGGTGTGGGAATCTGCAAGACCGCTGTGCACTCCTAATTAATCACAGGCCTAAAAGTCTCACTGGGGCAAAGTCTGAGTAGCTGTTAGCACTTCACAGCACATCTACATACCCCCAAAGATTTGGGCTGTGATCTCTGGTTTGGACCTCTCAGTGTTACCATAATACAAGCTGATAACAACAATATGTCACTGTGCTTGTTGCTAGCAGACAGTTCCCTGGAGTGAAGAAAAAAATGGTTTAAATCTGACATGTTATCAATGTTAAAAAAGAAAGTAAGTTTATGCCAAAAAAACCACCAACAAAGAAAGATGACAGTACTCCAACTGCATCCTGGATGTGAGGGAGAAAACTGATGTTGAATTTGGTATCGCAAGCTTTGTTCCAGCAAATAAATTTCTAGATCTCTGTGTTTCTTCCTTAAATTACAAGCACATAGTGTTTCTTGGGGGTTTATGATCACCATCAAAGCCGTCTTGCTGAGAAACGTGGATGTCTTTCTCTTTCCAAAGGTCACAAAGTAGATATCCCATATCTAGGGGCTGGAAGAGCAGGAACATTTGGTACTCCTCCAAATGAAAGCATCTCCACTGTCATTTGTTCAGCTTCCTCTTGTTAAGCTGCTGGATGTGAATCACCCAGCGACCTCCCAACACGTCAGTGATGGCTGTGTATACTGTTATAAAACTCAGTCTTGCAAAAGTGATGTGCATGCTTCTTGCTCCAGAAATTAAATGCATGTTCTCTACAGAGTCCCCTTGAATGTGCCTGTCTGCATTTCACATGCAACCCCATGTTGATACTTACCACTGGTGTGAAAAACATTTGCGAATCGTTTTTCCCGGGCTTTGCATTACTATCTTAGGCTTCTTATCAGGCTAGTCAGAAACTGGTGGCACAGTCATTCCTGGCTGCATGTCACTGATACAGAATGGAAGACACAAGAGATGCCTAAGCGGAAGCAAGCAAACTAACAGCAGTATAACTAAAAAAGGCAGAAAACACTGCTTTTTGGTTGTTTATAGGAATTTCAAAGTTCTCCTCAGTTATAAATCATTCTGAGCTACCAGCCTGCCTAAGGATGGCTGTGCTTTTGAAGGTGAAAGCTTGAAGATCAGACCTTGGGTGATAAAAAGAATGTTGGTTCCACTACAGACAAAGTCGATTGCAGAGGAGATAAAATGGTGTCCAAGAATAGGATAGATCAGGCTGAGATGTTTTTGCCACGGAACTAGTCACCGAGAGATAAAAGTGCTTCTATAGGATAGATTTTCAGAAGGAGAGAATTAAGCTCTTTTAAGCCATACTTGCCATCAGAAAGAGAAAGAGTAAATAAAATTTCCATTTGACTACCACTTTCTTAGGACATTCGATTAGAACGGAAAGTTACGGAATAAAAACCCCAACCTTTTAAACCAAACTTTAAAAAAAAATTAAACCAATAGTGAAAAATTTTAAAAAACACTTGCAGCCATGATGCCAAATCCAATTATGTTTGTACTACTAATTTATAAGTGCAAGATAAGCAAAGTTATCAATGGAGATGAGAAGCCAAAGAATTGTAAGAGGGAAGAGAAATTGTTCTGTAGCATAACATGCTCAGGCTGTCCTCAAAAGAGGAACGAAAAGGCAATTTAATGTTGCTTCAGTCTCTTCTGTTCCAGAAGCAGCTCATCAGACTGCATATGAAAACAAAGAACTGGCTCATAAAACTTTCAGACAAACTATGTTTAGAAAGCATTAAAAAAAAAAATTAAAAAAAATCAGCCTTTTCCTGGAAGAAAGTGATTTGTATGCAAATATACCCCAACATTTGTCACCAAAACTAAAGGATTTTGAAGTGAGAGAAGTTTTTTTGAATATAAAGTTTATCACTGCTTTGATGAAATGAGATGCCAGCTGCGAGGTTGCTGCTGTCTCCTTTAATACCAATTAAAAGGATGGAAAATGGAGCTCTAGCTTGTGCTCACAGGCAGAGCTGACACCACACATGTAGCACAACTTTGACACCTAAACCTCCAGTGGCAGCAGCTAAGACATCAAGGGGCCTACATTTAAAAGTAAAACACTAGACTTACTGGCAACCCCTATGACCTCAAGTATTACAAAATGCATGAAACACGTATTACTTAAAATAATTTAATGTTTTCCGATGAGAAGAGGAATGGGGAGCCAATGTTTGAATAAAATAAAAAGCACACTGCTGCTGAGAAAGAATGGTCAAACTTGTGTCATTTTACATGTTTTAACCTTCTTTCAGTTTGTTCAGAAGAGTGTGTTTGCCCTTGGGCATCTTGGATGGTTTCACTTGACCCTTCTAGCCAGCAAGGACTGAGCAGGAAAGAAGTACCACAAATTGCACCCAGTAGCCATGCCTCCCTCCCCAAGCCCCAGGGAAGGGACAAGCCTTCCAGCACACTTTAAAGGTCAACAGGAGCAGACGGAGCTCCAAGCCGTGGGGCCCACTTAGAGAATATGCCTTGTCAGCAACTCTGTCTTACAGATGTTGGATTTGGAAACATTCAATAACCCCTCCGCTCTTTTTAATAACACACTCTGCATTTTTTATCTGCACTTACAGAAATCCTGAAACAATGAAATCCTGCAAGGAGGAGCTTCCTCCTCTCCCAGTAATTTTGACCTCAGCAAGTACTGGAAAATTCAAAAGACTTGCTCAGACTTAGAAAACTATCCACGCTTCCAGATGCTATCGCCATTGCTCTGCAATAGTCAATTGCTAATTGATTTCCTTTAAACTTGTGTAAGCTATAGATATATAGATGTGTGCGTGCATTGAAACTCAGAGTGTGTTTCCTTGTTCAGAACTCCGATATCAAAACATCTACAATCTCCCCAAGTGTGCTCTAGGACAACCTACAGGACAAAAGTAAATCCGTTTTAACAAAGCGGGAGAGATTACTAGAGTAGTGAACATCTCCTTAAAATACAATTTTTTAAATTATTTTCTTGCCTTAACTCATGTAGCCGCACAACAATTGTGTTTTAGAGGATGACATTGCTAAGACTGCCACTGATCTGTCAAAAAACCCCCAAAACTCACCAACAACCAGAGGACTCTCACTTAGATGTTTAGTTTACATGCCTGCACGTACACACCTACTTGCCTCTGTTTGCATTCTATAAAGATTTTCCAGAAATAAGAGTCCCAACAGGTGAAGGCTAAAGTCATTAAACATCATTTTGAATACATCAGAGAACAAAACGTTCCCACAATGGCAAGCACAATGCAAAAGAATACATCTGCACATAACGGCAAGTAAAACATTGTGGAAGCAGTTGTCAAGAAAATGGTTTTACCTTGATGCAGTTTCCTCAAGCAGAAGGATTTAAAACTGTTTTTCCAAAACATGGCTTAACACTGATGGACAAGAGGCTGGGCTGAGCAGCTGGGACATTTGCAGCACCCTTCTCGCACAAGGTATTTGTGGAGGTGATAGCACATCTGGATCACTCTCCCTGCCTTGGGGACATGCAAGGTTGTGCTGCTAACACGTGGGAGGCCATACCCAGGGAGCGGAGATGTGGGCGGCCAGCAGCACACACCCGCTCCACTGCAGGCAGGAGGATGCAGCAAGGCAGGGACACAGCCCCCACCTTGTGTGTTAGGCCTTACCAGTGTCCTAGTGCATCCTCCCAGTGCTCAGGGGCCACCTCGCAGCACAAATCATCCCATCAGGAAAATGCAACTGAAAAATCTAACATACGACATTACGTATCTTTAACTACAGAAATAGATGCGTGCACGGAACAAGCCTCTCTAGAGCTGTCAAACAAGATTCAAAACCCAGTTTCTCTGGCATGGGCCACACAAATCTGCAACAGCTAAAGGAGATCTTGACTGACGGCGGGAATGGCACACTGATATTGTTTGCTTTGCACACAAACCCACAAAAAGCAGAAACAGTTTTTGTACTTCAGCTACACAAAATAGTTTTACTATTCAGAAATGCTAACCCTTGAGAGAAAAACAAGCAAAAAAGTTTTCCAAGATAACAACTTTTTTAGCTAAAAGAATGCTTAAAAAAACCCATCAAAAAAGTAGAGAAGAAAGGACTCTGGGATCCATCCATCCTGCTCCATATAATCCCCAAACAGGCTGTGTGCAATAAGGAATATATTATTATTTAATATTTTTGCCTTACATAATTTAGTACGGTACTGGATGTTGCAAAACCTTTTAACCCCTGCATTCATTTTTTTCACTCTCAATTTCCGCAAAAAATGGTGACTTTTCTCTAAGGAAGTAAGGTATACAAGTTAATAAGTTGAGTAGCATTTCATCCTCACATAATAAAAATTCCTAAAGAATTCTTTAAAAAACAAACCAGGAGATATCCCAAACAGAAGAAAGTCATTAGTGCCAGAGTTTCACCAGAGGGCAACAGAAATGGCCTCACTTGGAGCACAGTCCCTCACTCAAAAGAAAAATCAAGGTTATCTATGGCCTCTTTGTACTGGTTTTGGCTGGGGTAGAGTTAATCATCTTCATAGTAGCTAGTATGGGGCTATGTTTTGGATTTGTGCTGGAAACAGGGTTGATAACGCAGGGATGTTTTCGTTGCTGCTGAGCAGTGCTGACACAGAGTCAAGGCCTTTTCTGCTCCTCACCCCACCCCACCAGCGAGGAGGCTGGGGGGGGGCACAAGAAGCTGGGAGGGGACACGGCTGGGACAGCTGACCCCAACTGACCAAAGGGACATTCCAGACCATATGGCGTCATGCTCAGCATATAAAGCTGGGGAAGAAGAAGGAAGGGGGGACATTCGGAGTGACAGCATTTGTCTTCCCGAGTAACCGTTAACACATGATGGAGCCCTGCTTTCCTGGAGTTGGCTGCACACCTGCCTGCCCATGGGAAGGAGTGAAGGAATTCCTTGTTTTGCTTTGCTTGCGTGCGCGGCTTTTGCTTTACCTGTTAAACTGTCTTTATCTCAACCCACGAATTTTCTTACTTTTGCTCTTCCGATTCTCTCCCCCATCCCACCGGGGGGGAGTGGGCGAGCGGCTGGGTGGGGCTTAGTTGACAGCTGGAGTTAAACCACGACACTCTTTTACAAATACAATTTGGAAGCCACAAAAAAGCAGTTGTAACACCATGTCAGGCAATGTAAATACGCAGGTAGGTGTCCAATTACTTCAGCTTTAAAGATCAGTGCAGTCTATCTCTTTATAAGCAGACAGGGTGCACACAGGTTTTGATACGTATCGTTGATGTATTTACCTTTGAAATCTGGCACTGCTGGTGACTGTTGTTGTTCAACCAAAGTATACGTATGCAAAAGCTAGATCATTTTCATCGTGCTGTGCAGTGTATAGCTGCACCTTTCAGACTAAGTACCTATACTGCTGAAGAAAATGCCCTTTTTCTTTTGAAGTAGGACAGTACAAACCTCAAAGGTTCATTTCTTTGCAATGACTAAGGCCCTAATGAGCATAACCAACACACTATTACACCAGCTCCGGAGTTACACGCAAATATATCCAAGGTAGACCTTTGTCAATACATCTCATAGCACAAATCCACATTACAGAGAATAAAGTTGGTGTAAACTATGCTTTCATATATTACTTCATATTGAAAGAAATATTGGTGACCTTATCCAGCATGACTGTTATAATAGTAATAAAACTGAATCTTGGAAGATTACACTTCTGGTCAAAGTAGTAAAATGTGACCTTATGCTATTCAACATTGACATTTATTATATTAATTCAGACACAAAAACTGCATTAAAATGATGTTAAGTGTCTGGCTTTCAAGCACAACAGCTAAGAAATTTGATCTGCAAGTAAGACTTCTTCACCAACTCTCCATTTTGCATTTCACCATTGCAACACATATGGCACAAAATCCTTACAGCTGCCCAGAGGATTTCAAATCTGGTTTTCTGGTAGTTTGGGCTCCTTAAAAAAAAATCAGCTTGTATCTCAGCTACAGGGACCATGGCAGGGGTGACACAATGTCACTGCATTTACAGTGTTCATATATGGTGGCCTCAATATAAAAACAAAAATCAACACCCCCTCCCCCGACTCAGGAGTTCATCTTTGCTCTTCAAGTGGAAATACAAAGGGCTAAATGCAAAAACGCTGACTACCAGACTGTAATAAGAATGAAATTTGAATTTTTTCACAGTCATTTTTAATGTTGCAGCAGCATGTTCATTTCAAATACAGGAAAAAAAAAAAATCTAGTCTCAGGTCAGCAAGGAAGATCGAGGGTTCTGCAGTCCCATGTACTCTGAACTCCCACTGATTCCACTAAAAACACAGGACCTACAGACAGAGCAGCATATCAGAGCAGAGATGTGCACTGCAGATCACAGAACAGAATGAGGTCTGGAGCTATTTTGGGATAGAGCAAAAGTTGAAAAGTAGAGCTATCTGGCATTCTTTTTTTATTTTTCTTCTATAGTTAGTGTTTATTCACAGGCAAATATTGCTATACCAAAAAAAAGATTTTTCAGGGTTACAAGACAATTCCTGGTTTAAAAAAAAGAAGAAGAATAAAAAAAATAATAATTTTAAAAGACTTCCGAGTCTAAGTGATCTCAGATCAGGCAACAATATGGGGACTTGAGCATTCATTTGGAGCGTGGTAATTCTGCACAGAGATCTGTCTCCTGTTATGAGTACCCTGACTGTTCTGTGCTGTGTTACTTGCTCACAGTGATTTTTAATGAGAAATTCAACAGTCATTTCAGTAACAACAAATAGCAGAACATCAACCATTTTTTCCCAAAACAGAACTCTTATTTTCTGGCCAGCCTAAATTTGCAAATATAACTAATTTTAACAATTCTTAGAATTAAATGAGAACAGTAGTGTTCTAAAGAACATTTTAATGCTTCCCACTATGTTGGCAAGTTGCAAATTTCTGTTTTAAATTTCAGACAGAAAGAAAAGAGAAAAATGTTGGATTTTTATAATCCAAGTTGCATAATCTGTCAAGAACAATGATTTGCGTCTGGCAACTGCTGATATGCATTTTTAGCAGAGCTAAGCAACATCAGCTCAGTGAAGAGAGCAGAATCCCCCTCCCCGCCTGTGGGCCAGGCATTGCAAAATGAAGCTTAAAAAAAAAAAAAAAAAAGGTGAGTTTGTCATCAGGGTGGCAGACAACCACATCTATTTTATTTCAGTAACCTAGAATACAGACTTTGCTTTTTTAGCCTATGACTGACAGAGCCGCAGCTCCCCTGTAGTAAGGGTGACATCTCATTTCAACAGCAGCTCACCCCAAGACATCTTTCGGGTATGCGCACCAGGCACACTCTCTTTCCAGACCCTCCAGCTTTGCTGGAGTATCTTGACAGCACATTTCTGCAGGAGATCTACTGCTCTTCTGCCTCGGCAGAAGCTGTTCCCCCAGGGATGGGCTGACAGCGCGGTGCTCAGTGCCTATGCAGATCCCTTGATTGGGTTCCCTTTCCCTCTCAGGGGTGCAACTGGGTCGGGCTTTTTTTTTTTTTTTTAATATCTCCTTTTTGACACATTTCAGCAGGTTTCTCTTAATCCACCCATATTTATGCCTCATCTTCATATAATGTGCTCTTTTAACAATGTGTAACGCACAGCAGGCCCCAACACCTGGATATAAAAGCCTTCTTTCTTTGCTTTTTACCTCTTCTCCTACATTATTTGCATCCCACTATGATCCATCTCCTCTTATTTAAGAGGACAGAAATGTGACTAGTAAGGCATGTTATGAACTAGAGTATGTCACAAAAAAAATCTGCCAAGCCCTCCATGGCCAAACTAATTATAACTGTACTCTCTCAGGCTTGATGAAGCTAAATGGAGACGTACAAACTGTCTTCGAAAATAGAAAAACATGCAAGTGAAAAATGTTCATATGGAGAAATATGCATAGAGCATCAAGGCTTCAGGAGCAGCAGTTTATAGACCCAGTTACTACTACATGCATTTTAAATTTGAATGCCTCCTCAGTATTCATGAAGTGTACCACAGTTCAATAGTTGTTTTCATGAGTTGTGCCTTCATTAGGTGAACAACATTAAACACCTGGGATACTGTTCAAACTAGTCCTAAGGGGCAAATTTTCATGACAAATGAGCTGAGATAAATTTTACAACTGAAAAAAAAAAATCTCAATTTTGCAATGGTAAATTTACTACTTGTTTCAAAGAAATAAAATAAAGCAACAAAGACACAAAGTTAATATTAATATTACTTCTACAAAATCCCCACAGAAAAGCTTTCAGTTGGCTGCGCAACTAAGAACACTTTCAAATACCAGAAGGAGAGTAAATATTTATTGACACATGCGCTTTTTTCCCCCCTTTCAGGTTAATGGGGTTAATTCCCCACTATCTTTGGAAACTTCTGTGTGTTCATTATCAGGGTGACTTCTTATGCCTTTATGACTAGCAGTATCTTACAGATTTTGTTCAAATCTGTTTCCTTTTTTCCTAAGGCTTGTAGTGTGCTTGTTTCAGTTCTTATTTGGATAATGTTCCACTGGAGATGCTACCAAATGTACATTTTTATCCGCCCTCTCCCTCATCGGGAGCATTCCTTGTTCAGAGCTGAGCGAGAAGTGCCGCAGCGCACGCACAGCCCTCTGGCTCAGAGGCAGCCACAGGTATTTTCCCACCCAAAAGCTTTGGGAAGCCACAGAGACAGCTAATTGCAAGGAAGTCCTCTTGCCCCGCAGGCCTGCCATGACTTCCCACAGCTCTGGCCATCCCCATTGCACACGTAGGAAAGGTTGATTCCCCTCCGGGTACTGCTATCAGGACAGAGGAGTGTTTTGTATATGGGGTTTTCTTCTCTCTGCTCACAGCTGGCCCTGTCCAAATGGGTGTTAACCTTGACAGCTGACTGAACTGTAAAAAGACTTAAAATAATTCAGACTGGAGGTCTGACAGCTCAGGACTTGGTATCAGTCTGATATAAATGACTGTCATACAGTCTGGCTGGGTCAGGGCCAGTCTTTTTCAGCTGGCTCCATACAATCTAGGCAGTACGACAGTCTCAGTCTCATGCCCTGCAGAGAAATATTGACATTGTCACCTACACCGTGAGCTGACACTCATGCCAGAGGCAATAAGGACACAGAGACGGACTTACACCTCCATTTTGTTCAGACACCAAGGTCATGGAGAAGACATGGGGGAGAGGAGGAAGGGGCAGGGAGGACCAGCCTGCTACTCCTAATGCTGCCGGAATCATATGCAGAAAGATTCAGTTTGTGGTCTTTGCACCTGGCGTCTTCTCCTGAGCACTACAACAGTTGCAAATAGGGAAAAGCAGCTGTATTTTGAGATAATTCTAATAAAAATTACTATTTCCATAAACCTTTATTCTAGCTTCTTAAGTCACAGTTGCCTCCTCCTCCAATGACAGCATTGCAGTAAGATAATACTGTCTAGTTGAGTAATATGTGTACATGCACAAACACCCCTAGCACGGTAGAAGCTCTCAAGACATTTTCTTCTCTGCCTCTTTTTACTGTCTTTCTGGTTTATTATACCCTAAACAACCCCTCCCTCAGGAGACCTTCCAGCTCTCTTCCAAGCAGACACTAAGCCTTTCATACTTAATAAAACATAAAAATTAAAGCAATTAATATTAGAAATATCCATCTTGCTCAATTAGCTACTCCGTAGTGGACTGTAACCCTTTGAATGTGGTCGGCTAATCCCATTAGCTGGTCAAGCAATTTTCTCTACAGCTTCTAGGAGTACAGAGCTCACTAGAAAATACATTTAGAGTCATGCTCACCCTTTAGATTAGATTAAGCTGCCTATACAACTCCAAAGTGTTTCCCTAAGGTTTAAGACCTATATAGTAATCCCCGTATTTTTCACAATTCAGTGGGTATGCACTGCTCCTAAAAATTACTACAGGCTTGGTTTCACTTAAAGGTCAGACACTCCTCCAAAGTACCAATTATTGTGGAATTACAGGTCAAGGGAACAAGGACTTCTTTTAAAGATTAATAAAATGATCTTTTTCCTCATAGTGAGAAAGAATTCCCCCAAATTTAGTTTATTAACAAATTTGAGGAGGGCTTGAACAGGAGCAGGCTGGCTCCTCTGGACTGCATTTCAATGACTGCTGGCCTTTGCTGTGCAGGAGGTTGCAAACTGACTCAAGACTCCCCTGTGCTGGTGCCCATTCATAAGGACTCTGTGGTTCATTGCTGTAAGCTCATGCTTCGAGCCCTCCTTGGGAGAACAGGAGAAATGAGGAAGGACAGTCGGCCTGCCTCCTGCACTCAAACGTCTCCATCCAGTTACCAGGGAACCTCTGAGCACATAATATCCCCCTGCCCTTCTCACCACTTGAGACCACTTCCCTGTCAAAGTTGGTTAACAGGTTCAAAGCATGGGCAGGCTCCAGGGGATGTTTGGATCTCAATCCAATTTTTCCCTTGGTTTGGAGGTGGACAAGACGGCTCATTATCAACATCAGTTATTTTTTATCTGCACTATAAAATACCACTCCCTTCAGGCCCCAAAAGCAAAACTAGAGGCAAGGTGCTATGCCCTGCACAGACGAAGTTAAGAAATAGTCCCTGCTCAAAAACCATGCAGGGCAGACAGGGGACAGGAACACAGAAGAAGAAATAAAACACTTGTTCAAACCAGAGATATACAGCACAAGCATAGAAACAACATTTCCTAAGGAAACTGTGCTAAAATCTGTCATAATCTAACTCAGCAAAACAGGCTGCGGATGACTGAAAAAGCAGTAGTGCTTGCAATGTAAACCCTACCCATGTGGACTCATTTTAAGAGTGCAAGAAAGTAAATCAGTACCAAAGTTTAGCTATTTACATCAGATAATAATGTCAGAAACATGTTATATCACTCTGTATTATATGCCTAAACAAAGGATGCTAGAAGAGCAGAAGGAAGATATTTGGAATCAGTAACTAGAAAGGCAAATTATTTTAATTTTAAAACAGTGACATCTTGAAGCATGTTTTCATGAAAGGTTCATAAATTGGCTGGTATTAAAGCTGAGTTTAGCTCAGAATAATCTTCATAGGTGAATTATTCAAACATGAGGCTACTGAGAAAATGTTCTCTGAGCTGAACCCTAATTATAACAGCACAAAACATACCACTTCACTAATAGAGCACCTCTTTCAGTGACGACTGTTCCAAAAAATGCTACTTTTTGTAATATGTGTGAATTTTCTACATTTTCCAAGAAGCAGCAGAATTATAGTAAATATTTGGTTGGCACAGCTTCAGCACACAGATCACATACTCCGAGATTTGAGGGCTCCGAGTCAAAAAAATGCTTCAGTGAATGCTTAAGTTTGAATATTTACACATCAGCCGCCTTCTTTCCCCACAGTTGCTCCCCACAAGGCCCCTGCGTGACAGCACAGCCCAGTAGATTAGACAGGCTCTGCTCCAGCTAAATCAAAAGCAAGTAGTGCTGCGAATCCGGGAATGGCTGCGGAACAATGTCTGCCCTAAACCAGGGATGTAAGGGCCTTATTTTCATACATGAAACATTTTCGTAAGTGATACACAAGTGAGGACTTAAGCAGAAAAAGGGCAGACTGCAGAAAATATGCCACATCACAGGTATGCAGAAAAATCAACTGTAACATTTGCCCAAGAAAGGAGATAAACAGGGCTTTGATGGGTAGGTTCTTAAATAATCCCCACGGAGATCTTTCATAGGAAATGCATTTAGAACCACGTTTGTCTACTTTGAATAACAAGGCCCACGTTTTTACAAAGTCAGGCACACCGAGCCGAGCACACACAACACAGAGGAAAGCACCCAGACAGGGTCACAGGCACTCGCTCTCGCCCAGCACGAGCTCGACGGGGAGCAAACAGACAACAGTGCAGCTCCCTGAGCGCACAGGGCCCTGGGTGGCCGCACAAACCTCCGGCATGGGAACGGAGAGGGGTGCTTGCCCTGAACACCTGCCCAAATTGAGCCATGCGGTGTCGCGCTGACGTGGCTAAGCGGCCCCATGGCCACGCTGCTTGGTGTCACAGCTGTGGCTCTAACCCACCCTGGGCAGTGCCACAGGAAGCTCTGAGCATCACCGAGGCTCTAGAGGTCTATCTCTGAAGGCTGCCGCTGGGTACGTGGATCGCTGTGCTCTTCCTTAGCCATCCCCAAGTCCAGACGGGTTCACTGCTGCTGTGTGTAATTTGGAGGAGTCTGGGGAGCCAAAGCGCCACAGCCTGGAGTCATGTTGCTTTCAAACTTTAACCTTTGTCACCTCTGGCCCTCAAAGAGCCAAGCTGAGCTCCGGCACAACTGGGGATCTGTATCACGATGGATCACTTGGTATCAGAAATGCTGGGCACAAAGAACTGAGTCCATAAGCAGGACGATATGAGTAGATTCATCTCATTGCAGACACACCTTTTATCTACTTAGCGGCATTTGACATGTTAAGGGAGCCAACATGCGTGGAAGAGAGAATGCATTTCAGTCGGTGACATTTTCACTACAATACTCAGAGTTAAAAATGCATTAGCAGTAACTTTCCATCTATCAAAAGCATGAGGCAGGAAGCAACACTTGCCTGGCAAAGTCTAAGAATGCTATTAAATGTGCCGACGGCCAGACTCCATCCTTTTTTATGATCCATTTGCATAAGTAGGACATTTTCACATAAGTCTACATGGCTCTAGGGCAGCATAACTTGCCACCTCTCTACCTGACTGCTACCTGGATTGCCTGACTACCAAGCATCAAGGGCTGACTAAACATGGTTTTTAAAAAATGTTTATACCCTGACCCATACAGTATTTGCTCATTATTTGAATTTCTATAACATACAAACAGCAAGTAATTACAATCTTATATGGCTGGAATGACTGCTGGGGGTAAGAAGCTACCACACACCAGCTGATTCACAGTAGCTGTACAAGCACACACTATCCGCCCTCAGTGAATACAAGGGACCTAGCTTGTGCTCAAGGAAAGAAAATTACTATTTAGCGATGAGATCTGGAAACCCCTCACAAGCTGATGCGGACACCTCTCCCTCCATACGTGGGGTCACTGAGCCTCCACCTTGCCACAGACTTGCCTGTGATTTGCAAACCCGTGAACCACCCCCTCCTCCCCACTCCTTTCCTGTTACACAGAAGTAGAGATCACTTGCTATCCCTCAACAGCAGTTCATACTTGCAGCTCCCCACTGATGCAAGAAACACAGCTCATGCGAGACCGGCAGAAAGCTGAGGACGAAAGGAATTAAAACACCACTCCACAGTGCCATCTTGTAAGACTCTAGACTGCTCCATTCAGAGAGGCTGTGAAGTTTGTTAAAAAAGGCTAGCAGTCAAAAGTTCCCCAGAGCCTGCCATGCCAGAGGCCGTGCATCCATCCAGCATGGCCCAACACTGCCCATAAGAGCAGCCAGGGCTTTCCTGGTTTGCCTGCTAGTGCTCCACCTGCATTAGCTGCTACTTCCCAGGGGCTTCCGTGTTTATAGAATAAACACTTACCAGAGTCCAGTATCCTGTGTTACACAGTGCACTCAGTTAACTTTTATCTGCATATTTAGCTCTCTACAGAAGACTTGTGTAAGAGACTTTCAAAGAATCTCCTTTGAAGTGGCGTAAGGTAGGAACCAGCCACAGGCATGCTTGCTCCTGCTCTCCATGGGAGGAAAGGAGGAGGGCAGGCAAATACCCTTGGTGTCACTACTCTTTCTGCTATTCTAATGAATGCTCCTCACAGCCGCCTTTCTGACGGAAAGCCTGCAGTTTCTTTACATAATGACTTCAGAATAAATGGCATGGGGATCAGAACAGAGAGAAAATTATAACTTGCAAGTACAGTTCCCCGTCAAAGGCTTCTTAGTTACTTCTTTATTTGGATCATACTCCCCATGTTTCTGATGATACAAACACATAAACACGTGCAGTGCCTTTACCACAACTAGCAGTTACTCTGGAGTAAAGCCACCTGTGCGTGGGCAGGCATTTGAAGTAGCCAGGTGCCTAACTGTGATTAGAATAAAAACAGGTCTCCTTGCCATTTCTGCAGGGTCCCAATAGTTAATCCTAAAACCTGTTACCTGTCAGTGAATTTTAGACACTACTTGAAAGCGACCCACAACTTTAGGAGTAGGCAAACTGTCTTTTATGTCTTCTTTAGATGTCCCTGTTGAGAAATATTCTTTAGGAATTGTTATGGGCATCTAAGGATTTGGGCAATGTAGATTCTTCTCAGATAACGTTGTTCTCGCAGTCAGTGAGATGGTCAAGAGCTACTGCAAGTCTTGCCTAGCAGCACTTGGAATGGCAAACCTATTTCTATTAGCGAGGGCAGGGGAAGGAACTGAGAGCAGTTGTTTAAAAATGTAGTAACCAGCCCAGGCAGCTTCCGGCAGACAAAAGTTCTCAAGACACTAAAAAAGAAAAATTTCTTCTGTTCTTGAATCCAAGAGATGCTGTGGGGTAAGCCAAGGGAAAATTCTCCCTGGGCCTGAAATATGATAGCATGAGAGTCATAGACTCCCCCTCTCATTTCTTGCTATACCTTGGGCTCACTTCACCTAACTTTAGCCACCTAAATATTAGGGTCGGTCAAATGTGTTTAAATCTAGTTTAAACCTGTCCTCAGGGGGGAGACTCCTCTAGAATGCAGTTTTCCTGTTCTATGGCAGCTGTCTCAGGTAACCAGAATGAATTGCCTCCTGGAATTATCTGCTTCTTTTCAGCCTAGATAACTGCCAGAGACCAGGACTGACCCATGTGCAATAAAGGGCCGGGTAACTACGAGGTGTGCGTGTGTGTGGGTGATACAGTTAGGTTTCCAGCAAGCACAGAACGAAGATTTCAGCTTACCCCAGGAAATGCATGTTATGAGGGTATTCTGCCTGGTTCCTGGCTTTATCACGAAGACTGCTTTCTGACCAAGGAAGGAAAGGTTGCCTCTGGCTTTTAAAGACCTGCAGATCCAGACCTGACAGACTGCAGGCAAATGGCAAAGCCATCAATTCCTGTCTTCTGCAAAGTGTAGTGGGGCAACAGAGGAAAGCAAAGAAGGTGGCAGTGTCAGGAACTTGGGCTGAATTATAGCCTAGTGTATCAGGACAGCAGCCAGGTAGGCAGTGGGAGCTACAGAAGCAGTACCAATTCTGGGAGTAGGTCCCAATTTCTAACACTTAGATTAGGTATTGTGTCCAGGTAGCTCAGTGTTAGCAAGCCATCCTCTCTGTTACTTGCCTCTCCCTGGTCTGTATTCTCTGCAAAGCTGAATAGTAACAGTCCAGTGCTTTCATCCTGACCACTGATAAAAATACTAAAAGTGACAAGTGATATGGAAATGGAAATCTTACACCAGTATTATCAGCTTTACCAGCACAACTTGGAATCGAATTTAAGAAGTCCACCCAGCCAGTCTCATAAGAAGCATTTGCTGCAAACAGTAATAAGCATTACTTTCTTCTCATTTCTTCAGCATTATTAATTAAATCTTACATCAATTGCTCTGTTATTTTGTCATAAAAGTCAAACTTACAATTTTTAAATAGCAACACAACATTAGATTTGCTCTAGTCTTCTGGAAACCACACAGCCTTCTGAGTCTTATTAATAGTCAACATTAATGGTCAACTCTTAAAAAGTTCAAGAATGTAAGCTACATGTTAAATATAATAATTGAAAACAAACAAACAAAATCATAGCTGGCTTTTGTTTGAGTACCAAATTATTTTGCAACGTTTTAATTTCTTAACTTATAATTCCTGTTCAATCATTTTCATGAAGAAGTGACTACCAGGCTTTCTTTCTGTTCCTATCCTTCCCACGTCATATTTCTACAACTCTTAGCTTCTCATTTACACTGAAGTATTGAGCACTTGGGGCATCATTTAAAGTTTCAGGAAACTTTGAAACAGGTTGTGATTTTTCCCCCCATTATTTTGTCACAGATCATAATTTTAATTTTAGAAAATAATTAAATTTAAAACCCCCAAAATGTTAAAGTTACAAAGTTGCCATAGATGCCTAGCTACATTTTGAATCACTAGGATATAAAGCTTAGGGGAGAGAGAGAGAGCACAAGCAAGCAAGCAGAATGGCCGATATATTTGTAGGAACCACATACATGTCTAGATTGATAAATATATCTGTCTGCATAGGCATTTATCTAACAAAAAGAAACAGAGATAAAATGTGCAAAGAGAAACAGTAATTGTAAATAACAGTCTCTGTTGCTCTCGTTTCTTTCTAAAATTAGTCAATTTGATTTCTGAGGTCTTGATCTACATTTTCTATTGCAGACTATTTATTCCAAACACAAGAAATCAAAGTGTCTACAGAACTTCAGTCTATTATAAACCTTGGGACTGGCAGCTTATTAAAAGTCATAGGTTGAGTATTCCAATTATCAGCCAAGGAGATGGAAAGAAACAAATTAAACATTGTGGCAAACAACAAGGGTCTCGTGGCCCTCCGCATGCAGTAATATCTTATTTTGTCTAGTGTCTATTATTTTGGAATGGAGTTCTCAGAGGGCTGAAGATTGGGGATATTGTGCTCTTATTCAGAGATTCTTGTATATTTTTCTCCGTTATGTAAATCCCTGCACTCATCAGGGATGAGAGCTATTAATAGAGACCACAAGGATTCAGAAAATTGCATATTTCTCTTCCTGTACTACTTTAGACTTTGATCCTGTAAACACTCATGCACATTAAAAAAACCCCACAAACTTGCCGTACTTAGAAGTGCAAGTGTCCATGCCAAAATGCATACCGTATTTCCTACGTTACTTCTCACCTGCTCACAGAGGTACTTTTTCATTTCAAACATTAGATTCTTGCACTATAGCATGGATATTCTTGCTCTTGAAACCTGCCAATTACACAGGCTGTGCCATTTACAAGCTTGAAACCCATGTGTAAGAACGTACCCCCTTCTAACAGCCTGATAAATTGTAAATATTGGCTATTTAATGTCACATTGAGATCACAGTTGTTAGCTTATGTGACAAAATCTCTGGGTTTGGGACAGATAATCTATGTGTTTGCATATGTAAGAGCGGACTTGCAGGAGCTCTGTGTTTTACAGCATCTTGACTGCCTCTTTTATTACTTCCTATTTCTATCATCTACACAACTTTGTAGCCACAATCATGCATTTATGCATGATTTGCCCTGCTTGTATCCAAATAGCTTACTGGTGGGACCATAAATGAAGCTTCCTCTGCAGAAAAACTAAGTGGCATGAAGAAGCTGAAGCTACTGTTTACTCCAGTGCCAGTCTTTGCTCAATCACACACATTGCAGCCTTTGACCATTCATAGTGAATTTGTTAAGCTGATGCAATGTGGAGAGAGCTGCATGTTCCTTTCCAGGGAAGGAAATCGTGTCTAAGACTAATTATTTTTCATTCACCAGTGCTGCTAACAGAATTGCAGTGTGGTCTTGTTTTCTACCTAGCATTAAATAGCAAGTTTGTTGGAAGTAGGTAGGCACCACTACAAATGCTGATATAAGCACTATGGAGAAAAATCTGATGTATGTTTTTTCCCCTTAAGGACTGTGAAGTGAATCTAAATCAGTCATCTCCATAGATTATTATCTATTTTTTGTACTGACTTGCAGTGCACTATAGCTCAGACGTATTTATCCAAATTTCTACTTGGGTATACAGTGGGTAATCATGGTATCAGATTGAGAAGAAACACATATCCTTAAGACAAAATGGAAAATGACATTTTATGCAGAAAAACTATCCTTACTAATTGAAAGCCAAATTGCCATCATACAACTGCACAGAGGCAATTTCTGTGCCCCACTTGGAACACAGGCCCCACAAAGAGATACCAGTTAGGAAGAGACAGTAAGAATTATTACACTGCACACAAATGAGCTGTGGAAAACATTTGTATTACTCCTGAAGTGTCACAATTAAAATGCAGAATAGTGTAACAACGTATGAAGAGTGCTATAAATGCATAGCACATCAGCACTTTGAAGGAAAATATTTTTTTTCTTTATATATCTCTTACTACTATTTTTGTACTTCAATTCTGGTATTAATTTCTTATATCCAATCACATTTAGTGACTCAGCAAGAAATAATGCATATTTTTTTAAAACAGCCAAAAATCCAAGAAAGCACAAGTTTTCTTCTCTTACCACACCCTCAAAATATAAATAAATGCTAAAAAGGGATTGTTCTGCAAAGCAAATGGAGGAGAAGCCCCCTAATGCGGAACAGCTGCATAGCACAACAGTAACAAAAAGAGTAATAAGATCTGAATGTCATATCATAATATGATTCTCTACAGAAACAAAATACTTTATGAATAATAGAACACTCCCATT
Organism: Ciconia boyciana; assembly: GCF_034638445.1. NCBI lineage: Eukaryota > Metazoa > Chordata > Aves > Ciconiiformes > Ciconiidae > Ciconia > Ciconia boyciana. The sequence goes on along the minus strand of NC_132944.1, from coordinate 18,313,373 downwards.
CAGAATTACGGTCTAACTCTTTTGTATTTTTAACCTCTCTTCTTATGTGATAAGGAAGGTACCCTTGACTGCTTTGTACTTCTATCCTCTTGAAGCTGAAATGCACTGGCATATCATCTATGAGGCACAGAAGAGACTTCATCAGCAATTCCAGGTTCAGGGTGCTATGAACTGACATCTCTAGTGTGGATCTCCTTGTCACTTTACCCTTCCTTAGCACAAAAAAAAAAAAAAAAAAAAATCCTGTCAAACACTCTTCTAGACACATGAGTCTCTAGATGGAAAAGAGTATTTTAAAACCAAATCCCCTAACCAGAAAAGGCAATGAGAAACCTGGTTAGTAATGCTTAGTGACAATATTCCACATTGATTATGAATCCTTAAGCCCAGTGGTATTACTCTGAAGGTTTCTTTTCTTCCATACAAATACTAGAAGTAGCTGCTTAAGTATAAAGAAATCTACCTACAGAGTAACTGGAATATTTATGAACAAATAAAACTTTGTGAAAGTACTCGAGAGTAGAATTACACATTGGTGATGTCCATAACACCCAGGAAATACATCACGATAACCATCGAATAAGCTTCTAGTTCCCTAATTCGTAGTGTACAAAAATAAGCACTTATTTGTTTATTGAATATCCTTCACTCTGGTACAAAGAAGGCTTATGTTACCCAATCAGTTCTTTTGGCTTTGAAATATCTTATGGACAGCACATAAACAAGAACCTGCTTCCAGCACCAGTTGGCTTGCTTCTACACTGAGCAATGTTGAGAGCAGTCCACCTTGCCTCTTCGAAAGCAATCCTTATGGACCTGCTCTACCTACATGTACAGCCACAGGGAGACAGGACGGTTCTGGCATCACAATTATTTAAATCTTTTAAAGAATTGGAGAGGGTTGCAAAATGAAATTTTCCTTTTAGGGGAAATTCTAGAAGTTCACCACTTGTTTTCACCTTGAATAGACAAAAATTAAAGCTCCCCCAAAATAAAGTGTTGACATTTTGACATTGAGGGGGATAGTTTTTACATTTTAAAATAAAAATACAAACTTGATGGAAAGACTGAAAAATGTAATCAAGCCAGATGTTACATGATTGGAACCCCATTTTTAAACAGAAACAATTTGCAGCATGACATGGTTAAAAGATCCGTGCTTTTTAAATATCATGGTCAGAAGACAAATCTATATACAGTCAAGTTTACTTTTTTTGAATTAAAATGTTCAGATGAGGGCTAATACCAAATCTGTAACAGCATCTTTACTCTTCAGATTTATATATTGCTCCTAACAGTTTAATCTAGAAGATAGATGGCACTTTGCATTCACAAAATACCATGCGAAACATTAATCACATAATCCTCACTGTCTACTCCGTAATATATATTAGTAAACCCATTTCACAAAGAAAGAAACTGAGAAGCTAGACAGGTCAACCACAGGGAAAGCTGCCATTTATGCTTAAGCCTTTCTAATTCTACTCTCGACCCAGCTTTGCGCACCCTCCTGCACTGCCTGGACTCGGCACAGCCTTCTCCAGTGACACATCTGCAACTTCTCAGCTCTTCCAGGCTGTCTCATTTCCAGGTAGTTTTGGTTATTCCAGAATAAGGAACCAAACACTTAAGAACAGAAACTCAGCTCATTGGAGATATTTTAACTACATGACAGAAAGGTGCTCCGCCTGGCACAGAAGGAGTACACGACACACCCAGCCAGCCAGCTAACTACCCAGGTACTTCTTTCGGCCAAAGATGTAACCTAGGGCCGGGTTTCAAATACCTGTGGCCCAAGGACTAGTTTGGTGCAACACCGCTGGGTGACCTTCGTCCAGCTTTACTGAGAAAACTGTTGCTGAGCTGGGATAGAGACCGTGAGCTAAAGCCCTGCAAGATAAGAAGAATAAAAAGACCAAAGTGTAATTGTTGAGTTGATAATCATTAGCTACTCAAGCAAAAAATACTGACGTGAAAATATATAAAACTATAAGGAAAAAAAAGGCAAAAAGCAGAAGGCAGCAACTCCGCAAGACTGAGGATCAGCCTTTGCCGAGAGGCAATAGAGGTCAACACTTCCCCTCCCTCCTGCCCAGCCACCAGAAACTCTTTGGTGTCTCCTTGGTGGTGGTGAGCATACTAGTGCTAAATACATTATGTTGTGCTTATATATATGTACATATAATTACATATGTTATACCTAAATACAATGTGTTGCCATGCAGCACATTTGTCCTAGCTCTTGTATATGTGCATTTTGCACTAAATAGCTGTGTCCTCAGATTACATCTATTCTGCCTGCTGTTCCCCTGTGCATGGTAAAAGATGTCCAGACAAAAGTGGCCCCCAAAAGGGGGGGTTCACAAACATAAATTGGGACTTCAGTAGTAAATCCTACCTTAGGATTCAAGGAGCTTAGTCACACTGAATGGCAAGTTGGAGATGGATAGAACAACAACATGGCTACAAATATTGGTCAGCAAATTGACTGAGAAAGTCAAAGACAGCTTCAGGCAAGGGATGTGCATGGCACACAGTAAGTCTGGGGGATTTGTAGAATTGCCTGCTTGGTCTTCTGCTGCCTACATTTTTAAACTCCTGTACTAGCCGGAAAGGAAAACTGAAGAACTATACCCAAATGCAGCACATGCACAGCCATGCCAGGCAGTAAAGGAAGCTCTTTCCACTAACTGGCTCAACCAAGAGCTGCATTTCAGACACCAGAATGCAGGAAGAGTCTTAGTGACCCTTCATTGCTATGGAAAACTCTGAACACCCTAAATACCTTCCTTTGCAGCAGAAGGAAGAGTGGAGCCTACTACAGAACGTGCTGCTGCCCCAGTGAAGCAACAACAGTCAGTGACTCATTAAGAAATCCTCAACGCAGGGCACTTGTGCAGGTGCAGAGGAGAACCAGGTAGATGCCAGAATGAGCAATCAGCAGCCTTGTCTTCTGCCCATCATGCAAACATCAGTGATCAGACCCTATGTTCCTCATTGCTTCACCACCTGCAAATCCAACCTCTAAGTAGGAACAACGTTCCTCCTTCCCCAGACAGAGGTTCAGAGCTGCCACATCTCATCTCACTGTGCACCATTGCTTGTAAGCTAGAAGTGAAGCAGAATCTCTAAAACCCAACTTGAAGTCCACAAGCAAAAGTTGAAACTATTAAATGGTCTAGGATTTTACACAGTTAGCGGGATTAAAAAACCCAAAACAGCGCAGCGTTAGCACCTGCCAGGAACATTTGGGATTCAAACATTGTTAGAGCTTGCAATGAGTAACGCAGAACAAAATGATATCCTCCTATAACATACACACTGACAGGCAGGTGTCCCTGGACATGCCTTGTTCCCCATTCCTCTTCAAGCCAGCACAAAATTGCCTCTGGTGACTGAGAAAATACACTCTAGGCTCAATCATCTGTAACTTCATGAAGTGCTGAAGGATGTTTGGCTTCAGGTGTGAAAGCAAAGCGAGATATTTTAGTAATGGATTTTAGTAGGTTCAAAGAATTTACAAAAAATTCTACTGGGTGAGATGGTGAGACTGCCAGAGTACGAGAGGTCTGCACAACATCTAAAACCAGAGTGTGATCTCCATCTCTTTAAATCCAGACATGATTTGAAAGGCAATTAATTTCATTACTGTTCTCCTTGGCATGATAGTGATTTCTTTTTATGCCAAGACATCAGATCCAGAACTAAAGTAAACAGGATGCTCTTCCAGTCAAGAACATGTGACATCCCATTTTCTCTCTCAGACTCAGACATGGGTGTCTCAAGATGAGACACCAATTATCTAAACATTTTTCTTTATTCCCTTTTCAAAAACCAATGTGCTGAAAACTTAACTGAACCAACAGAATGTGAACTGATAACACATGACACGGATTTGAACTTATAGCCCAAGATGCTGAATTTCTAGAACCAACCTCAATGAAATTTAATTGCACTTCACTTTTTGTGGCTCTCTTTCAGCAATAATAATCTGTAGCTTACTATACTTCCCTAGTAGGAGTATTGGGTCTCAAGGCTGACTTCGAAGAGCCAGGGAATGACTACATGAAAATGGGAAGTGGGCCAAAAAGCAATTAATTTTTTTCTACCATTTCATTATATTTACACATATATGGAAATACATAGCCAAATATCATTCCAAGGTTTTCTTTAATCAGGCTAAACAAGCAATGCTCAGCAGATGTCTAGTGGGCAATGGTCAATGAAAAGTTATGTCTTGGACTGCTGTGGCTTTCCTGACTGCCCCAGACCATTTGGTTTCTCTTACCACACTGTCATTCCCAACAGTGGAATCCCTGCACACATGCATACGCACAGGTCTCTTAACTACTGCTGGATTCTGATATCCCAGACTGAGCTTCCTAGTTAGTGCTTGACTATGGGTTTTGTTTTGGGTTGTTGGGGGCGTTTTTTTGCACATTTGGGTATTTTCCACCACGCTTAGTATTTTCTGAGAGTTCTCCAAGTCACTGGAAAGGCTTTCAATGAATTGCCTGAGTTTCAGGTCAGGTCCTATGGAGCTTTTTCAACTAAAGCATAGCACAGCTCCAGGCTCCAAGCAGCAGATAAACAACAGACAGTGATAAATTCACTCTAGGCAATTGTATCTACCGATTTTAGGGGCAGGGGGGAGAACATCTTAAATAGTTCTTGAAATCTTGTGACTTTACATGATCAAGCAGATAATGTGATGCAAGATGGGAGCATAAATAATCTGCATATAAAAAACAACAGCTCAGCTGCTCATAATATCTCCCTGAAGCAAGATAGTCCAATCTGAATAATGAAATTGTTGATATCATGTAAAATACGAATGAGACAAACTATTTTTAAATAGTACATTTCACATTTCAAAGGTATATCTAAGTAACCTATTTCCTCATATGTACCTAACACTTCACTAACTGTAACAGCAGCAACATAAACTAGACTGATTCTGTAAATGCAATGTTTCCAAGAAAAAAATCCAGCCATTTTGGGTGCAGGTGGCTGCCCATTTCGATTGACTAAATAAGCAAAATAAAACTTTTGTCTGTATACTACAGAGGCCAAATTTTAAATGGCTTCAAATTGGTAACTTTCTGGAAGTAGGAACTTTGTAGACCTTTACCAGTCAATTAGTCTTGAGGTGCTGCTCAAAATCCCTATCACAGATACTGCTCATAAAGAAAAGTGTCATGATTTTAAATATGCATGGGCAAGAATCCCTATATGCTTTTATTAAAATCCACTCAAATGGTGAGATAAACCATATCCACTTAATGCCAGTGCTGGGTCAGGACCAACATGCAAACATATTAGGGCTGCAGCTGTCACCTCCAGCCTTACTGTTACACCCATAACTATGTTTTCTCTCATTCTTGTTCCAACATTGTAATCAAGATGTAGACTCACTATGGATAGTAAGGATGAAGAAGTGAGTCTTCTTATCTGCTCCATAAGGTACCTACTATGCCTCAGGGCATTACAAACTAATGAAATTCAATTATATAATATCTTAAAGACATGTAAAGCAAAATCCTTTTTTTTTTTATTGCCTCTTCTAAGGGCCTAAAGAGAGCAGGTAACTCATTCAACTGTACTCACCGTTAACTTATGGTAACTGGTAACTCACTGTTATGAATTAAAGCTATTGGCTTCGGCATACTTGACTGTAGCAGCGTTGTGAGCCAAAGCTATACCATGAAAGCTATTTTGAGAAGAACTTGTATAACTTACAGGGCTCATTTCAAGATGTGTGAGAGACCTACATTTTGTAAAGTGCTGTACACAAGTTTTCTGGAAGTCAGTGTCCAACCTTTTGTCTTTCAGGTACCCAAAACTTAATCAGTTTTGGTTTTAATCTGAGCCAGTATTTTTCCCATTGTAAAGAAAAGTTTGATTATTCCACGTTTTGGGATCCTATACTTCTTTTTTTAAACTTCCATTCTTAATTGCTTTCAGACAGACTTTAGAAGGAACTCAGGATCTAACAAGCTCTCACATGTGGAAAACCTCTGCTCTGTTAAAAGGCCACAAAGAAATGCAACCTTTTCATTTTCTACCCAACTGATCGATACACAGAAACTGTATTTAAGAAATTCACATTCTTATGAACATCATTTTTGAACTTAGCTTCCCACTAGCATCTCCCGAGTGATACTTCATAGCTCAAGACATACTTCACAATACTGTCCTAAATAGTGTTAAATTGGTATTCTCTGCTCCACTGCGCAACCTATCTAGATGTGTAAAGAAAAATCAAGAGTCACAATTATTCAGGCTTGACAGACACTGGCAACAAGAAATTGCAACATAACTCTTGGAAGCTCTATACCTTTTTTGAACCATAAAAAGATGAAGCTTCATAGCAAATTCATTATTATGATTAGAAGGAAATAATAACCACCCCAAGCCAAACAACTACCTCAGCAATCAAAAGTCACTTAAATTGCTTGATTCATTTGACGTATCTTTAATGCAGAATACATAATAATATAACAAATGAGGAGTACAACCAAGATTTCAGAGGACAGCACTCCAGTACAGCCTGAGAAAAATCAACTTAAAATGAATTTAGATCACGGAATCAATATCTAGGGATTAACTAAGGATCACTGAATCCTTCATTATTGATCTACCAAAATATCGTCCTTTTACTATGCAGCACACAATTACTTGTTATTTTTACAAATTCACACAATAAGAATCAACAAACTGTGTACTGATTAAAATTCAGTGCTGAATAAATTACATGAGGAATTAAAGTTGTCTCAAAAATTAGAGCATGTTGTTACGAAACTCATAGGCTTCATGCTCTTAACTGGAGATATGAAGTGCATGCTTGCTTCCTTGTCATCTCATTTCAGTCTTTCTGGGGTTTTGATGCTAACTGGTCCTCTACACCTTCTCCTAACATAGAAGTATATTTTAAAATGAAAATTAGTCAAAGAAACTCTATGAAAAGTTTTCATTATATATTTCTACTTTGTAAAGACAACTGGCTTGACTTGGTTTTCTGCTAAAAACCCCATAAACAGACTGCATTGTATTTGTGCATTCCAAACTCTTATTTTATCAGTGGCTAACTGCATTACCTAAAAAGAACACTGCCATTCAATTCATATTGCTAATAAATTGTATCATGCTAGAATGCGTTTTTTCTCTCAGTTTTGCACCTTACCCTCAAAAAATATTAAATGGGGTAAGACTGGTAAACAAGAAGAGGCTTTTCTAACAGCCACGTTAAACTTAAACAAACCCTGTTCTCCATAAACAAGCTGCATCTCCACAGAGCGCATCGCTTTTCATTGACAAAGAAAGTTCTCGTCTTGCATTCAGGTCTGAAAGGCCCTGGCTGAAAAACCCAGGGCACAGTTAAGTTAAATCCACCTAAGAGCTTTCAAATAATGGAAGCTTCATTAATCAGCTACACTTTGAGAAAAATATGATAAAAGCTATTCATCTAAAAATCTACCACACTTACAGGAATAACAAGTACCTTATAAAGATATATCCAACTGGTTTTGAACAGGAACCTCTCAAAATTATTTTCCCTGAAATAACAATTATTGCTATTTTATTCTGTGTCAGAATCCCACGGGGATATTGTCAATGAGCGAGCACGTTTTAATCTTCTGTTTGGCATCAGTCAGAACAGTGGAAGTCAAGACCATGCCACAGTTATGATTATCACAATAGCCTCAACCAGAAATAGAGAAGACATTTTATGTCTATTTTATACTTGTCTGTTTTCGTATGCACAAACAGAAATCGGTTGATATATAACAAATTTCAGACAAAATTGCATTGAGACCCATTAGCTATGAAGTTCATACAAAGAAAAACATTTGCACCAGAAGAACCTAATGTAAAGAACAAGTGAATGTTCAGCTCATGAATATTCTTAGCACAGTCATATATAGGTTTTAGGTTTCTAAGTAGATGCAGTCCCAGAGCATGCAGTCACACAATAGAATGTGCACCAAAAAAAAAGAAAAAAGAAAAAAAAAAGAAAAAAAAAGTAAAAACACTCACAGAGTCCAAGAAGTCAGAACAATTTTTGGATAGTGGAATTTTGTAACATGTTATTTGTTAGAATAGAAAGGATTAGGAAGGCTCCAAGTGTGGAAAATAATGACATCCCACAACATAGGAATCATATAAAATATAAAATGAAAGTGCTTTCTAGCTAATTTTTAAAAAATGGTAAATTAAATTAGGCAGTTAGGAGAGGCAAATACTCCCACTATCCTGCTAAATTATCCTGCCTTATATCCAGAAATCAGGCTCCAAAGCTTCTCAAATCTCACCTTGTGAGGCACAGTTCCCAAAGGATGCCTATAAATACAGCCCTGCTTGACAAGCTTTCCACTCAAATAAAAAAGCTGTTGCATTGCAAGTAAATTTAATTTCTAAAATTTCATTCCCTAGCACAATTCCTCTATCTTTTCAACTTCGAAAGTAAGACAAAGAAAAAATAAATCATTATGTGGAGGCAGTAAAACAATGTGGTTTATAATTTTCCTTTTTCTGACCTTTGAATGTGTGCAGTTCTGTCTGAACTTACTTCAGTGAGCTGTGCAGTGGTTGGCATTTTTCAATTTGAAGCAGTAATGAAGGAGTGTAACTATGACTAATGTGCCATAGTTGCTTCGCTCTATTCTGTCATTTCCTTCCATCCTAAATGGTAATATCTGCCATGCATTTTAGAAGTACACAGCGAAGCTTTTCAGCACGCTCTCTATACCATAGTGCCACCGATTTCAACCCTGTTGTAAACAAGCTGCAATGATGCTCACCAAGGAAAACAGGTTGCACTGCAGTCTAAGGAGAGCAACTGCCGCTGACAGAGGAACCAACGCAGACACATCTCGGGGACAGACAACAAAAGCTGTTAACTTTACCTATTTTTATTTGTTATTACTTTTCTAGTTTTTCCATAATGCATCTTTAATGTATCACCAAAGGTATAACATTTTCCGAGACAATTTTTTGGGGAGGTGAAGGGCTGGATCCTTAGCAAAGAGAAACTGCAGAAACTGGGAAACCTGCACCAGTGTATTCTAATAGAAGGTCCTCTTCAATATCTGAATTATCCCTGTAATCTACATTTCTTTACTACAGAAGGTGAATTTAGCAAATCACAGCACATAAGCTATTTCTGCTGGGTTCCTTCTGGAGGGTTCTCCATATTGGTGCCAGCAGGGTATACTGGGAAAAAATTATAAATTTAATTGTACATTATCATGCAACATGGGCTCTCTTCATAAAGGGTGGGCTAAAGGAAGTGAAAATACAGTAATATTTGGGTTTCTTTTAGCACAGAAAGAATAGTCCCTTAACTAGCAACATTTTTTTCCACACAGTTGGAAAGCAATCCCTAATTCAGGACGACTTTGTATGTTAGCTCCATATTTTCACTGAAATCAATTCAAAGTGTGTCTTACTAAATAAGCATTTCTTAGATTCAAAAGAGTATTAAATACACTGCATTTCAAGGCAGACCAAAAATATTTTTATAATGATCTGGCTATTGAAATGTTTACTTTCCAAGCACTGACCTTAAATACTGTTAAACTGCAGAACAACAGACTCCAAGATGATTCTTTTCTATATGATTACAAAGCTGAATTCCCTTTAAATTATTTACAACATGAAGAAATATTATTAAATACTTAATGTTCTTAACATACTGCAAATATGTTTTAAGGAAGAATCGACTACCAAAGGAAAAATCCTCACCCTCTGCTCCACCTTGGGCAGTGTGACATTTACCACTTTCGACAAACTAAACTGGGAAAACTTTAACAGATGTCTAGAAATTACACACTGCTTACGTATAACAAACTTTTTTCCTGAAAAAGTTCTGTGGACGATCTGAACACTGCCTATTCATATTACACACCTCACAAGAGAAACATAAATAAAAGCTTGCATCTCATTAGAATTGCATCCTTTTCCCAAAGTATTGGGTCCATTTCTTTTGCCCAATAGAAAAGAAAAAGAATAAGGTCTTTCCCTTAGACTGTAAGTCTTATCTGAATTTTTTATGTCATCTAACTGCTAAGTGCATGCTCCGGAGAAGCAGTTGTTTCTAGATCTCCTAAGGGAAGGAAGCCCAGGCAATAAACCTGCTCTCGGTCTCTTGCTCTGGGCACCAGCCTCTCTTCCCTGCCTTTCCCATCCCCAAATGTTTTGACCTTGAGCAATGGGGTCAGATAAACCTTAGCTGGGAACAGTCTCAACATAAAAATTCATAGATATTTCAAGGAAATCGGCAGGTAGGAGGAGAGAAGGGAGTTGGAGATAACACCACAGTGAGAAAAAGGCTGGGGACATTCAGCAGCTGCAGCCTCCAAGTGCTGTTGGGGCCACTTGGCTGCATGACTTGCAGTCACATTTGGGATGTCAGAAGACATATGATGGGATGTGTGCACCGCATATTATTCCATTCATGAACAGACAGCTGCTCTGAGAAGCAGGTAATTTAGGGTTCAGACTGCAAACAGAGGTTGGAGGAGATATAAATGTGGATCTGAGAAGGACCTTCTCAAACTCCCCCCTCGCACAAGTTCTGGCTATGGGAGAAGCCAACACGAGTGCCTAGAGGGCCATGACTAACCTGGAAAGTCTGAAGATCTACAGAGAAATGCCCAACACCACTGGAGAACGGGAACATCCATATTTTCTGAGCAAACAGAAGGTGTGTGAGTAGGCAAAACGTTGCAATACTCCTCTTCTGAGAAAGGCATACATGTTCCCCCAAGCACTAGAAGCTACAGTTGCTCTCTAATTAGGAGTGTTAGAAAAGGAAAGGACCACTCTCGTTCCCTCTGTGATTTCCCTTGAAATGACACACAACTGAAGGAAATTTCTAAAACTGAAACCGTTATTCATATTTGTCAGGGAGCCCGCAGTGTGCGGCAAACATCTGGCTGTTCGTGCAATGATACTTGCTCGCTTGTCTTGAAGGCTGCTTTACAAAGGTGACAATATTTGCACGGCTCTTGAAACCTTATTTTATCACTACCGGATTTCACACAGTACTGTATGTCCTAGCTCCCTTCACACTGTCAAAAAAGAGCACCCTACATTTTGTAGCAATCTTGAACAAATATCTCTGAGCAAACCAGATACTCTCTGGCCTACAAGATGGTGCTGGTCAGAGGAGCTCTCCCAGCTACATCAGCTGTTGAAGCCACATCACTTGAAAATAGGAAAACTGTTTTATTTCAGCAGGGAGGATATTACAGTCTCTAATACTATTACCCAAAAAGAAGTTTACTAGTGGGAATCAACATCTTGTTGTATTTGCAGAGGCTTTTCTCATCCCCTATCTCATTTCCCTCTGGGCTCCCATAAAATTAATATATGAACCCAGCGTTGTGTCAGTGGTACTGAAAATAACCCAGGAGTACAACCTATCAATGTTATGGCGCATTGTGGGGAACCTTGCTGAGACTGATGACCGTAATAGCTGCCCTTCATTTGGGATAGTTGTGGGGGATCACCGAGCTCTCTTACAGACTCAGGAGGGAAAAAATATAGCAGGTTCCAGCCCTCGAACACAGCTATGCCTCCATCCAAATAAAAACTAGTTTTCTGAATATCACTTGAGTTAAGTTTGTGGTCACACATCTGAGAGAGAGAGGCCAGAAGCAGATTAAAAGGAAAGCACAACCCAACCCAGCTTCAGCGATCCTGAAACAAAAGAAAAAATTTGGGGTCATGGTGGCATGAGCAGCAAAATTATTTCTGGCTGATTCCTTCAGTGAAGGGTTGGCATTTTTTTTTTCCCCTGAGTAATGTGCAATGGATCAAAGGATCCACTGAATCTAGCACCAATCTTACCCTTTAACTGAAACAACCCCTGGAGATCCTAAATTTTGACAAAAATTTTGGCTCAAGAGACTACAAAATTGCTTTACTTACACACTCCATTTATATGGCAACTCTGGAGCACTGCATTTACTGGCAGAATTGTCATATCGGCATCTAGAGAAGTAACTAGCAATAAAAGCTTTAGATTTTGCTTCGGGTGCTCCAGATTCTGTATGTGGAAGTTCTAGAGTCTCCAAGAATATTTTGAATTGCTTGTTCTCTGTAGAAAGCCCAGATGCTTCCTGGATTGGTTATTACCTTCTTAACATAAAAGAAATAATGTCTTGTCAACAAGTAATACTCCAACATTAGTAACAGAGCAGCATGGTAATGGCAGAGGGCAAAGAGAAAGTCTCTTGGTTAAAGCGCTGAGCAGAGACACCAGAGATGAGCACTAAATACCATATCGCACTATCTACTTGTCCTACACACAGTCTTCCCTTGGGCTGTATGGGTAGTTTCCAACTCTATAGAGATGATGTGATGAGACCTTCAGTAATAACTAGGGAACGTAAAGATACTACACTAGTTTAGACAACTGGTTTGCTGGCCATTTCAGCCAGTACTGTTGGTCATCCCTTAAGGCCCACACATCATCTTGCTTATCAATCATTTTATGATACATCTCCTTTGTGTTTCTGCCTAACAGGCAGAAGAATATAGTTCACCACTCTTTGAGCAGTGAAGTATGCTGTCTGTGCTCAGACTGAAATCCTTTATTATAATTTTTCCAAGATTCTGAGTAGCCTGCCAGGAGATATTTAGAAGAATAATAAATCTTACTGGTGCCAGGGATGTGGGAGAAGGGCTCAGGACTAATGCAGAGATCTGTTTTATGAGTGTCATCTGTTCCTGTTCTGCCAAAGGAAGAATGGCATATTGAAATTACGCTGCTGTAGGCAAGAACAGCAAGGACAGCACATTATCCTCTGTTGGCACCTGGGGTGTGTGTGTGTGTGTGTGTGTGTGAAAAACACATTGATGCTAGTACTAGGAAATACAGCAGATGATGTGGTGCAAGTTAAAACATTAAGTTACTCAGTTACTGAAACAGCACAAATTCCAGGGAGCTGCATACAGTAGGCTGCCGTTCCCGTTTCTTGTGGTAGGAAAGATTTTCAGTGGCATTACAGCAAATAAGCATGATATCCTGTAAGCAGGGGAGTGGAAGACACACACTAGTGAAAACGAAATGGCGCTCTCAATTCACAGGTCCGCTAATGGAGGCAAAGGAGCCTGGCACAGCTGAAGCAACCAACACGTATCAACTGTCCACAAAAGGACATAACAAGCTTGGAAAGATTTTACTGCAAAATTAAAGAGATCTTGCACATCTTTAATCTCACTTGGCAAAGAAACTGTAATGAGGGCAGCTACTTCTTTCATGCTGTATGAAAGAAGGTCTAGAAGATGTGAGCATTTAAATCTTTAATGGGGAGGATATAATAAATAAAGTCGAGAATAAAGGAATTTTTCTTCTTCTTTTTATCAGGTTTTGGTCAGCATGTACAACATCTACACTGATGATGTTCATTTATGATGAGCAGTCACACATCAGTGATCAGCTCTTTGAAATGTCTTCTGCCTAAGGAGGGTGCTGGAGGCTTCAGATAAAAATCTTAAATGACATCACTGGTAATGGGGTACAGGAACCTAAAGAAGAAAATACGGGAACATAACAATCTTGAGATATATATGTATCTGTTGCAAAGAGGAGACACTGTTCTCCCTGTGTCTGGCAGCCAGAAAACATAATGAGCTTAAACTGTAGCATGAAGGGGCCACTGGAAAAAGGAAAATCTTTCTGTTGGGGGCTGGGGTAGATGTGTCCAAAGAGCTGTGGGACCTTGCAGTGGTGACAAAGACATAGGTGATTCTGCCCTGGGGCAGGGAACAGATCACAGAAGCTCTGAAAGTCTCTTTCAGATGTTTTTATGTAATTCTGACAAAAGAACCTGTTGCAGTCATCATTATGGGGAAGCTGTAATATTTGATAAAGCCATAGTGAATGGGTCCTATACCAAGTTGGGGAGCGGATGAGATCTAGATAACAGCAGATGCTAAGGAGAAGCAGAATTCAAAGGAAAGATGTTCCATTTTCCATTGAACAACGATATTAATTTGGAGTAACTGGCTATAAAACAGACATCTGTGGCAACGAGGCCCAGTTGGGGTCTCATCATTGGGCCCATTGGTGCCAAGATAGCCAATATTGTTTTACCAAGTGCAGAGGATAAACTACAGACTGGCACTCCTGAGACTTCCCCATGATTTTTTCTAAGATTTTGGTCTTCTTTTTTTTTTTTCCCCAGAGACCCTGAAAGGCTTAAAGTAGTAGGCTGTTTTCTTCCAACTGCAAAATCTAGTACATATATTGACATATTTTTCAAACTTCAAAAAGGTATAATTTCAGTCGGTAGAACAGGCTTGGCTGTTTCTTAGGGTAACCACATCAAGTGACCCATCAACAGCAGAAACTCATTTTCAAAGACATAGCTTTCAAGCATGGCTTTCATCTCCTGAGGAGGAGAAGAAAGAGTTGCCTTTATTTAAAGATCCTAAACCCAGTACCAATTACTTATAAGAATCAGCCAGAAAGAAGCTCTTCAAACAGAAGCATGGACACACAACAAGTGGCATTTCAAGTGAAAATGTCTCCTGTTTTTCTCAAGAAACCCTGGAAACTGAAGAGGGGAGGCTCCATATGTTAATATATTCCAGGCAGTGAAACCCTCCAGATTCACAGCCCTCTTCCCTGCTACCAACGCTCCACGCACAGCACCATCCAGCTGCTTTTTTGGGCACCACCACAGAACCAGCACTGCAAGTGCTCCTCAGGCAAGCTCTCAGTCATGGAGCACTGTATTCAGAAAAAACCTGAAATATCAAGGCTTACATGTAACAAAGTAAGAAAAGAAAACAGCAAGGCATAGACAGGTGTCACAAAGTCGCACTTTTTTAAAACAAAAAAAGCCTATTTTAGCATGCCAAGTAAGTGATGTTTTCACAGACTGAAATGGGATCAAATCCTCAGACAATACACTGTAGAAAAGCAGGCACCCTCACTGAACTGTTCTCATTAAAACACTCTCCTTCTGTCAATGCTAACGTTACTTTTCTAAAAAAGGAGTAAAACAAATCAGCTTTCATTTTCAAGTGACCTTTTAAAAAAATCCTTTCTATGAAATATTACAAGCATCATTGAAAAAAAACACTCCTATTTCTGTGCTGATAAAACCACAGGTTGATTATAAACCTTTGTGTTTTTTCATGTATTAAGGTAGCATTGTGCAATCGTTGCTGACCTGGGATGAAAAGAAACAAAACAAAAACAAACAAGCATAAACCCACAACTATCATTACCCATGTAGGCTCACCACGCAGATGCTGGGATATTAGCTTGAATTGTGCAAGTATGAGAGAGGAAGAGACTGTGGTAGATGAGGAGATAATATCGCACAATGTCACCTAGCAAATGGTGATCACTGTGCTCATAGGAAGCCGAACAGCCACGCTGATATCCAGCAGCAACATAATTATATTTCAAATTAGTTTTCTGCAATGCAAAAGGGAAAATAAGAAAGATCGTCTGATGTGATCAAGCTACAGAAAGAGACTTGAGTAATATATTTGGGTTTCTGGTCCATTATTATACACAGAAAATGAGGCCGTACAATTCCAGCTCATTTCTGAAAGTTCAGGGTCATCTTATTAGGAACAACATATTTACTGTGAACCTGAAGAGCCAGTATTGATTTGAATATAAGTGTTTATGCTTGGTTTTAGGATGCCTCTTTTCCTGTGCTGTCCTAATGAGCCATGAAAATAACCTCAGCTAAATCAGAAATGCCCAACCATGGCTGAAATAGGCCTTGTAACCGTGCTATCGTTTGACACCAGTAACATGGAAGGAACAAATTTCCAGCTCAGTGGTTTTCAGGAGATACAGAAAAGCAGCAAGAGGATATGGGAACACCAGGATTGATTTGCTGTAGTGAAATGTAGACGCACAATCCGGGCCTGCCATGTACATGTAATTACAGGACCAGCCAGTTTTTGTGCTTTGTCTCGTCTCCTTCTGCATTGTCTGAAAACGTATAAAAGGTGGCAGCATAGGTGTTGCCAAAACTGGAGATTTGGACCAGTTCACACATGCATCAAGGAAAAGCAGAATATAGTTGAGCAATATCTGAACCAACTTGCATCCTAAACTCCATGCTAAAGACGACATAGGCAGGCTTCTCCATAACAGAAATAATGTCCAGCTAACCAGTGTATCATCCTGGTGGGGTGTTTTTACTGGATTCATTACAAAAGCAGAGCCATTTGGAGGATTCTTTTTAAGTAATACACTTTGAAATCAGCATTTTTATATTCCTTTTTATTTTAATGGATTTCCCGCTTCTTGTTTGCTATTTTGCTAGAAAGAAAATGCCTGCCTCTACACAACAAACCTAGGAACTAAGTCAACAAGCTACGATTATGAGTGAAATCTGTTTGAAGCAGAGGCGTTTGGCAGCTCCATTTCATTTGGACTAAATGTAGGAAGCAGTTAGAAAGTAGAATAATTGAAACATACCGATTCATCCACCTAAACACAAACCTCAGGAAAGGTTATTTAGGAATTGGCCTATGCGGACAGGAACGTTTTGCTAGATATTACTGTCGTGAGGGGTGTATGTATGTTGAAAGCAGAAACGGAACAGAAACACCTTAAACCTTTTAAGTGTTAGACAGAGAAAAACATCCCAAAAGTTATACAGTAAGAACAGAACTGTAAAAGTTGCCCTGCGAGACCAGAAACAGAGCCTTTGAGCAAAGCACTAACCAAGAAAGAGGCTTGGCCTCATAGACAAAGAAAAGTAGTCTTGTTATCTGCTGCCTAATGTGTCTGGGGAAACAGGTCACAGGGTGCTTTCTTTGTGAATAAACTTGATGGCAGCAAAGAAATACTAGACTGCATCATCAGCTTCCCCTCCCTGAGGAAACAGTCTGCTAGACTCCAAACGCTGGCTGCCTTCTCGGTAGTACCTTCTCAGCAATAGTACTGATTTATGCCTATAGCTAATTTTAAGCCTAGGCATTGTGCTTAACCTCCCTGCATAATGACAACTGCACAAGATAAAGAAGAAACCTATATTTTTGCAAGTAATTTCCTTCTGTTTTGGTAGCAAGTCGTTACTGATACTAGGAGTGCAAACTGTCACTTTTGTGCATAAATGTAAGCTGCAAGGTGATGGTGTCTTTTAAAGTGTAGTTTCTTTATCTACCGCGACCAGGCACGCACTGGTCCTACTGAGCTCATTGGCAAATCTGCTGCTTCCTGTAGGACCAGGGTCAGAC
The DNA here is from genome assembly GCF_034638445.1 of Ciconia boyciana. Lineage (NCBI taxonomy): Eukaryota > Metazoa > Chordata > Aves > Ciconiiformes > Ciconiidae > Ciconia > Ciconia boyciana. Next base: position 18,296,147 of record NC_132944.1, on the reverse strand, counting down.
CCGTGCTTGTGAATCCTGTCACACAAATAAGCTCTGTGAAATAACAACACAAGGCTGGCAGCTCAGGGGCACCATGAGGCTGATGGGGGCAGAAGGCCTTATTTAATTTCATTTTTGAAGACATCATCCTGTCGCCTTCTTTCTGCTTCCATTCCTTTTCTTTCTTCCATTTCTATCTGTCCAGAACCTTTCTGTCCATTCACTCTCCTTTACTCCATCCCTCATCTATTTCTCTGCTGTCATCTGTCAATTTTGTCCTGTTCCAGACCCCCATCCTCTCACTTCACTATTGCTTCTTTTAAATAAGCACTAATTCAAGGATGAAAAGACAAGAAAGAAAAAAGAGAAAGACATGGAAAAAAGCTGAATATTGCTGCTACTGCAGTTTATAACTCATTTCTATGGCTCCCCCTGAATCCTGCAACATTTTCTAGCTATCAAGGAGTCACAGTAAAATATAACCCCTGATTATGAGGGTGGGAAGAGCAAGTGGCACAGAAAACTTGGTAATTCTCATCTAAGGGCTGCAACTATCTATTGGCAGCAGGACTGCAGTGACACACTCTGTGATTTAGGGTCCTTACCAGAATGTACACTGGTGTTATACCAACTAATAAAGAGTTGCAGCAGAGATGTGCTAATTATATTTTTCCACTTCAGTGTGTACTGAACATTGTAAACTATCATTTAGTGTCATTATTTTAATGATATATTATGTTGATAATACAATCTGGGTTAATTCCTAGATGTGAAATCTAGGGAGAAAAAGCTACCCTGATATTTTTTAAATGCGGTTTCTCATTAACCCTAAACCAGAAACTACTATAGTCACAGCTCCAGAGAAAGCATTCATTTACCAGCAAAGGTAGCAACTGTAATTATTCTGGAAACAGTTGTCCCAAACCAATTGTAATCTCTGTTATTTTAGTAGGGGGAGAAAAAACAAAGAAGAGATAACACCAGTATTTTGTATAGGAAGGCCCATGATTAAGTGCTTTCTTTTAAGGCATCTCTCATCTTTTGCTGAGAGAGGGCAAACAGTCAGCAGTGTATTCAGCACTGGCACAGAAGGAGAAAATAGATACACTTTTGTGCGCCTGTCTCAAAGGTATGAGGACATCAAAGTGTAACAAAGTGAATGCAAAATACATAATTCTAATCACACGTTCCCCATCATTTTAAGCAGTATCAGGCACTTGATACTTTAAATGGCATTTTTTCCCCCTAGTCTATTAGCCTGCAATCAGCAAGTAATCATTATCTCTGAAATTCCACCTGAATCAAGAAACAGGTATTTTCTTCCATATTTAGGCAATGACTCCAACACAACCCAGGATGTGACGACAGCTCACGCAGGTATTTGCTTACGACTTTATACTTCATCGTCGGGTCTCTCCAGACTGCTGCAGAAGCAAGGAGCCCTCTGTGGGCAGCTCACTGCCCACAAAGTATTTAACTAATTGCTCAAGGAAGCGTTTATTATTCTGACTTTCAGAATTACATTTTCTTCAGGTAGGTAGTTTTACCTACCTTGGTGTTATATATTCATGTTTAATATCCACATATGTCTCTAAAAGAAGTTTAAGGATTGTATGTAAGATTTAAGCTTTAAACATGCTTGAAAGTCAAACAAAAAATTTCTAAATGTCTAGGTGTTTCAATGGTCCTCTAGACATATGCATCGTGCCAAGAGTTTGACTTCCTCTTCCCTAACACTCATGAAACCAGGAATGACCACCTTGAGTAACAGAGGGGTCTGCTAATATGGGAAATGCCAATGGGACAAATGAATCAAGTCTAGAATCTTCAACGTCTTCCTCTGCTTCCCGCAGAGGCAGCTGGAGGAGCACTGATCTACCGCAGACTGGCAGAATAGGCTCTCTGCTAAACCCCACACCTCTTCAATGCCAACTACTTGTTAACAGAGCCCCAACAACTTTGTCCAGTGTTTATCAAACCATGGAAAAATGATGTTTTTCCCCAGACAGAGAAAGGCAGAAGAAATCAAAAGGACTCAGAAAGCATTTACATTAGCCACTGCTGGCAGCAGCTCACAGGGACAGAGAATGAGTCTTTGCTACTGCAGCACTAATTACTGGGTGGAGGTTTCTTTGTCCCCAGCCCTGGAGGAAGGGCTGCTCCCAGCAATTACAGGCAGCAGAACAGTTTGAAAAACAATGGACTTAAGATATTCAGAGGATATATCGGAGAGTGGTTAAGGCATTTCACCACTGCATCAAAGGCAAGGGCTTGAGCCTCACTTCTGACTGTCATTAGTTGACCAAAGCACAAGTAGAAGCTTGTCAAGGAGAGAAGTGATCCAAATCCCTTCATTTTATCCTGTGCTGTCCTATTTTTACCCCAAATCTACCCCAGCATAGGGAAGATGTGAGAACTTGCAGGTTACGCAACCCTGCATTTTCACAGTGTTGTTTAGCACTGTCATGGCTATAATTGTGATACACTGAGAACATTTGCAACCTTCTGCAGATCTCACACTCACACTTCTGCCCAACTGGTGTGATGTGCTCTTATTATAACAGTTCAGCGTGTTGCAACCAAAAGCTGTCAAGAATTCCGGCTCAAATGATTTTTCTCCATACACTGTCCTTTGTTTAGGCCTTTACATCTAGCAGTCGGAGCAGGAGATGGAGACTCAGTGCTATTCACAGCCTTTCCAATTCCTTATTATGACACTGGGAAAACCATCTAATCTCTGCGTCTCAGCATCCTTAGTTGTCAGTCTGATATACGAATACCCTGCTCGCAAAGGTGAGCAATCACAGACTTTGGAAATAAAGGACCAGGTGGGTGGCAACTCTCTACAGATAAATTAATTATGTAAATCAGATAGAGGTTTATGACAGATTAGGTATTCCAGGAAATCTAACGATCTTGGCAATCCTGGTCATATTGCAGAGCAGTCAGCTGTATTTTCCATCAGCTTACTAATGCCTTGAGGCAAGAATAAGAAGAAAATGTTTCCCAGCAGCTGCACTCAGACAGAACAGCAAATGTTCTTAGTAAAAGATCCAGACTGTAGTGTCCAAACCTCGCAGAGTCTGCGACGGAACTAACAACAAATGAAATCTCTCAAAGCAAGCCATTCCTTTTCCATCTCAGAACACTGCTGACTCGTATGTTTTGCCTGGGGGATGGAAACGGGGGGATTTGTTTGAAGCTCTCTGATTTGTCTGATGTTTTTTTCCCCTCAGACTTCTTGACCCCTTGGGAAGCTTCTGCTCTGTCAGGTGCGTAATCAAGCCCAAGGGGAAACTGAATGGGCTCACTTACACAGTCATTATTGGTCCCTACAAAGCCCAAGGGGCTCCTTTGCTCATGCTTTCTCAGATTTGGAAAATAAATTGGGAAAGGGTTGTAAAATAAAGGAAATGAAGAGGGGAGAAAAGTTGGAACATATGATTGAGGAGGTCTACTGGAGGCACCCCACTTTTTGCAGCAAACCCAGCAGCCTCTGCTGAGATTTGTTGTAAGAAAAGAGATGTCAGATCTGAATCACTAGTCCTTTGCAAAGTATTTTCTATCTGCACCACATGCATCACCGCAACGTTCTAGCTGCAGACAACCAAGGTGTCTTTTTCTCAATAAACAGATTGTCTGAAAAACGTCAGGATAACAGGTGTAACCTATTAGGAAGGGCTGACAATAAATCCCTTATCTTTATTAAGATTCAAATCTTGCTCCACCCCACACTTATCGAATCTATTGATTTCAAAGTAAACAAAACTCTCTGTATAGATTGGCTGTATGGTGGATCTTGAATTTAATCTAAGTGTGCAGGTACCATGATTTAAGCAATAGAAAATTGTACCATCACAACAGGCTAGGAGATCATCTTGAAAAATTTGCAGTCACTCAAAATGTATGTGATGTACTTTATTTGCTATATTGTGTCCTTATATTATTTCTGTAAATTTATTTTAACCCCTCACGAGTCACACAGCTAGACAACTATGAAGCATTTGTACATAAGAATCTAGGAAAAAAAGACTGATGAGTTGATCTGCAATTTGTTTTGGGAAAAAATTGTTATCCACTTCATATCATCATTGGAGAAATTGCTTTTCAAATCTATTACATCTCAGGCATACTAAGTACACTCTAATGAGTTCAAAAATATGTAATGACACTGTTAATTCTATGGCTAGCTTGGAATCAAGACTGTTTCTTTTCTTCAAAGGAAAATAGGATTATCAAGTGCACTAGGAGAATTTCCTTAACATGATTGATAGGAAGAAAGAGTAATCACCTTTGAAGTGCCACTACATATAATACCTCTCTAGTGTTCTCTTTCTCTTCCTGACATCCATGAGTAATTGAAAGTAAAGAAGCTGCTTAGTGTGATCAATGAAGCCCAGATGACAGCCCCTTCTACAACACCTACCAGCACTGTCGGGTGACAACAACATCATCTCTGATACTTTAGAGTTGACACAGGGCAACATATTTTTGAAGTGCCAGACTGCAGTTTGGCAGGTATCACATTTCCAGGAACACTAATGACTTGTATTAGGTGCTTCTCCGTCAGCACAGAGGGCCTTGCACTTTGTGGGAAATAATGCTGGAAGTTGGGGTGGAAATCTGAGCCAGACACCTGCTGGGTTTGGACTCAGTCTCATGCCACTAGGCTTCTGCTACAGAAAAGCCTCAGGACCTCAGTTTTGTGGCTATCAAATGTATGGTCCCCCTTCTGACTCTGGCTGCAACACAGGCTTCCTAGCCCTTCCTAAACACCATCTCTCTGATGTTGCACAGGAGAGCAACAGTTCTGCACAGTACCTTGACAAAAAAGTCAAGGTAGACAAGGAGGGGGGGGAATTCCATGTTCCCCAATGTGTGATAAACACACCAAGATGCATATACTTTGTTAGTCACAAATTCTGGTAATTAGACAAAATAAAACAAAATTGCACGGCCCAAGTAGACTGGAGTTGACTCACTGCAGGTTTCTGAGGGATTACATTGTCTAAGAAAATACCTGTTTGGATTGCTTCACATTTATCCATGTAACATCCTCTAATATGGTTTTGGTATTAACAGCTTAGATATTTATGATGAATTAAATTACCATTACTTAAGGAAGTAGCAAAACAACTGTATCTCTTTTACTGAATTCTTTGCAAGATGACAGGTTGGTCTGAGCTGACTTTTCTGAGAACAATTCTGATAAAAGATAACCTACAAATCAAGAAAATGTGAACAAATTGGGCTTCTATCCTGAGCACCAGGAAAAATTCTCCTATACACAGAGCATCTCTTAAAAAAAAAATTAAATGCAACTTTATTGAAGTTTCAACAGCTCAGATCAGATCTATTGTTTCACAGTCCTAGGCACTGAAATTGGAGGTAGCACACCAAGGTTAAATCATAGTATTGACAGCTTCTTGTGTCAGACAACTGTCAAAACGTAATAAGGAATCTGTGAAAAGAAATAAGATGCCAAAAGCAACAGGTTTTTTTCATTTTCATACATCATGATTCATAAGTCACAGAAACTGTATACCTATGAAAACAAGGTGGCAGCTACAGGCCAACACTTCTTGTTTGGCAGAAAATTAGACTGGGTCAAACCCTAAAGTCCTGCCTAAAGTCCTGCCCAGGCATGCTTTAGAAGGCTCCGTAGTCCCATGCATAGGAATAACCTACACAGGGCAGTGGAAAGTGGTAAATTTCTGCTTCACCTGGTAGGGCTGGCAGAGGCAGCGGAGACTGCTGAAGTCTGTCCAAATCAATACCCTGACTCAGCACCCCGTATCTGCTGTGGCTGCAGCTTCTCCACGGGTTCTCCTGCACACCTATTTTCCATGAATTCACAAATCCAAGCTCCCTTTTCTTTACAAAGAACTCAGTGAGTATCAGACACACTGACCCAAAACAACAAAATCGTTTAAGAAAAATCAAAGCCATCAACCGAGTCAAGCCAATATGCTCAAAAACATATTTAGTTAATGTATTTATAGGAGTCCTATCAATACAGTAACTGGACTAGGGCATTGGGGCTGAGGAAAATGGGACAATCACAAGAAGATGGACACTTTCAAATCTGCAGATGGGTCCATGAGCACAGGAAGGAAATAGGTGCAAGGCTGTAGCACTGACTCCTTTTTGCTAAAGGGGATTATTTTAATTTCTGTTCTTTGTAATTAAAGTGAAGTGACTTTCACACAGATGAGCTTTCTGAATGTTATTCAAGTTATCAAATGATGCAGTCACAGAATAACTTAAATACCATGCACACCTCTTGGCTTGCAAGCCTGCTTTAACAAATTCTAGCTTTACAGCAATAAGCAAACTCCAGTAAATCCCCTTTTCCATCCTACATTACCTATATTTATATGAGAAAAATAATGAAAACAGTGGCCAAAAGATGTACATCCATTATGTAGAGGCAATATTCATTTCCATGCAGACAAAGATGACTTTCCTTTCAGAGCCCGGTCAGCTTTCTCTGGTTCGTTTTAAATAGCCCTATTCTGCAATATAGGACAGTGCTGTATTTGCTTGAAAGTCTGCTTCTTCAAGTCGATTTCTTTAAAACTGTGAATGATACTATCTGTTCTGAGCTACCTATGCAGGGCTTTGGCAATAACACTCCTACTGGCAGGAAGGGGAGTTTATAGCTGCAGCTTTGCAAGAAACAAATAACATTTTCCTGTGATTATTGATTGCCGTCTATTTTTATGGCACATCTGTGACTTTCAGTGACTTACACAATAAGTGTTCTGCATTAATAATATATCTGCTCCAGTTATTTATATATTTACTTGATAAATTAAAAAATACATACTAAAAAAACAAGTCTAAGATTTTCCACAGAGAGGAAAATATTAAATGACTGCTTTTACATGAAAGGCCACAGAGCAACACCCAACAAAAGACCAATTTGTTATTTATATGTACACATGCATACATATCACATATCCACATATATCAATGTATATACAGCATGTTCTCTCCCTTTTCTTTCCTCCTCCTTTAGGTGGTTCAGTAACCTGCTAGCTCCTTCCCCTGCCAGAAGGGCCAGCAGCTGGGCTCAGCACCACCTGCTCCTTCAGGGGGCCTAGAAAATAATATTCTGGACCTTAGGCTTGACCCCTATCACAAGCAATTTGAAAGGGACAAAGTTATCAACAGTGGTCATTTCCCAGAGTCTCTTCATCCCTCTGCTACTGGCAGAACTTAGAGAGACCAGCCACAAAATAAAAATTATTATTTACTTTTTTTTTTCTGGCAATTTCTAAACATCTAAAAAAAAATTTAATTAAAAAAAAGTCTCACTGTGCTGGGTGCACACACCCCCATGCCCCCCCAACAAAAAAAAAAAAAACCAAAAAACAACAGTCTTTGCCAAAAGGTTTGCAAGCCAAGTGCCTTCTCCTGTACTTTGGTTAGTCTCACTCTTACCTGCAGTCCAGTCAACGTCACATCCTCTGTGCTGCATGCTGCAACAGTCTGCATGAACTGACACCATAAGAAGGCAATATATTTAAAAAAAAAAAAAGCAGCTTAAGTGGAAATAATTTGTGGCATCTCCAAAAAGTTATTTCTATTTTTATCTATAGCACTGTTTTCCAGGGTGGCATTTACTCCTTAAAGTAACTACACTTGATGCTATCCTCTGTGTGTCTTCAAGCCCTCCTGCTCCTCAGCAGTTCATATTCCCAACAGTGCTGGCTCTGGCCTTCTTGCACTTGCTGCAGTCTGATGCAGCACCGCTGCGCTAACCGGTAGCTCGCTTACGAACTAATCTTTTACCAAAAAGTTCAGAAGAAAGGCACTTGGGTGTTGGTTCTTGCATATAGAATTGCAGGAGGTCAAACCTTATGTGACCTTCTATATCTACATTAGCGATCAGTTCAGATGAAATGTAAAAGGATATGACACTCCAAAACTGTGGCCCACTGCTCGTCTAATGGTAGCTACAGCACACAGAAATATCCTTTAATCAGAGTTATCCTAAACTATCTTCCAGTGCTCTGCGTTTTATAATTAAAACATGGTAGCCAGAAGGAAATGTTAGATTAACTAGCATTCACAACATGCCTTTGAGCAGAGATTTACAGAGAACAAGTCATTTTAAATTGAAAAGATATTCAAATCCATTCTCAAAGTTCTGCAGAACATGAGCAGAAGTGCGAAGAGAATAACCAGAACTATTCATACAGACTGCTAATGTCAAAGATGATGAAAATACAAAGTTGTGTATTCCTGTTACTGGAGGAAGACAGATTCTGCTGGGCACTGAGCTCTGCCATCAGCCTGCCGGCTAACCCTGGAAAGCAATTTCTCCCCCTGCATCTCCCATTCCAGAGAGGTTCCTCATCTCCCCCTCTTTGCTTACATGGTTGACCTTTTAAAAAGTGCTTTAAAATCTCCTGAGCATTTTGAGCCTGTATTTGTGAGGCTGGGGATCCACATGATGGGTTGTAGTCCGACAGGGAAGTCCCCTGATGCAGGTCACCATGCTATGCCGCTGTATCACAATGGGTGGCACGGAGTTGAAAGCAGGAGCCAGGGGAACATCAAGGACAGAAACCATTAAGCTGCCACTAAATGTGAAACCACAGCCCAACTGAAATGAACTGGGCACATTTTCAGTAAAACCATGAAGCAAAGGAGTTCAACAGCCAGGCTGCCATGGGCAAAGAGCAGGAGTCAAAGACACTGTAGCATTATATGTGTGTCTGAGTTGTTTTATATGCTCATAAAACTGCCCACTCTCTTCCACCTCTAAAATCAGGCACCTAAGAGAAGCCTCCTCACACTGGGGTCCCTCAATAGTCTATTAAGAGATCCTTTCATCCTGTGGAAGTGCCTCTGTTTGCCCCCTGCTATGGAGAAAGTATTCTGGACTGAGGTGCCTTAGCTCTGTGCCCGCTGCTAAACTGGATGAACCCTGAGCCTAGAGTTAAACATCCTCTTCCATGTTCAGACAGGCGTTTCTAGTGATGCTATGGAAACCATTGCTTTTCTCTACAGAGACTCAAAGCTGCATTAAATACTTGCTTTTACAAGCTAAACTTTGCTTCCTTCAATGTTGGTACCATTATGAAAATGGATGCTGACGGGCTTTGCTCTTGACCTCAGTTCAAGCTCCCTGTGTTTCTCTATTTAGTCCAAACAAAGAGGTAAATGCTAAAGGTGGCTTACAAACACTAATGTCTGGGGAAAGAGTGAGGAAAAACTGCTTATATTATCACACTGCTACTGTGTAAATAGTTAAAGCAAAGGACTAGGTTAGATGCTGCATTTAGTGTGTTATAAATCTGGAGGTTCAGTCTTAAATCCCAAGGCAAATGCTGCTCAGCCAACCCTTCTCTTTCTAGCCTTTAACAACTGCACCTCATCCTCAGTCCTTGATAACATGCAGCTATGCAAAAGCAGAAGATGCTACAACTCAATCACTGAGCCCTTTCTTAAAGGGCAGGTTTTCTTTTATGCAGCACACTTAAAAATGTGTAACATAATAGGGCCAACAAAAGGAGCAGGGGTCATTACTCCTCAGGTCCTTCAGTTTAAGCTTCTGGTTTTGAAATACATCTGCCTTCCTAATTGGATAATGGTTCTGTTGCTGGTTTTTTAATCATTTTACATATAACCATTCTCTCCAAACAGATTAAGATGAGAAAATGGGTCACACACCTACAACTACTGAATAGATATTATCTACCAAAGTGTTATTTGCATGCATACCATGCTGCTACAAATACTGAAATAAAATGCCTGTTCCACGGCATTGTAAACTAAATCACCACAAGAGAAGAAAAAAGGAGCTAATTAAAATACAAAAGTGAAAGACAAAAGAAACAGAACAAGCAATGAGCCAGATGACAGTGTTCTTTAGGTCACTGCAAGGAGGCTACTTCTCCATAAGTGCTTGGCAGAAGCACCCATCTCCGATAGAGAGATTTCTATTGTCCCCTGTAAAGGCTTTGGTTTTTATTGGTACCAATCTTCATTTTCAAATGCACATTACATGGGTCAAATCCATTTTGGACAACTCATATAGCATGTCTCAAAGAATGTCATGGTCAGAAGACAAACTAGAACAGTCTCATGCTTGACCTTCCTGGAGTGCTATTTACTGTTGCAGCAGCTGGATTTTTCCCTTGGTTGCTGGGATCAGTGGCTTTCAGGAACATTCCTGCTTTTACCGAAAACACAAAGCAGTTTTTTAATCTTCCTGATGGATGAGAGGAGCCTGAAAATGTATCTCAATGCACCCAAAATGTTCAGAAATCAGAAGACAAACAATAATAAGTTTAGTCCTCCTCTTTCCTCTCAATCTCTTATTTTATTAAGCCAATTTTACAATTTTCAGAGGCCAACTCATGCTTCCTGAAAACCTGAAGGCAGTCATACCCACTACTAGCAGAGTTTAATAATAGCTTAAGGGAGCTCCTCTTTTGCAAAGAAATTACCATGTCCTGAGCTAAGGACTTTCTCTGACCAAGAAAGGGCAGTTCTCCAGTTAACTAGAGGCCCAAACAATTTTATTATACTGAATATGCTTTCTCTGTTATTTCTAGGGTTCTGCTTAAGAATTACAAATTAACTGCACAGGTAGGTGCCTTGAGAGACCGATTACCCATCTATCTTTGCTGTCTCTTTTACACAGGGTCACTGCAGCAGTGGGAAACCTAGCCCCAGCCCTTTCCCAGCCCATAGCTGTGCGTACAGCACTGAGCACAGTGGAGTCGAGACCCCACCTGGGGTCTGTACGGAGGACACTGCAGCTCGATCAGCCACCCAGCCAACTCCCTTCTACACTGACTTAAGGAAGCTCTGGCTTTTTGCCCATGTAGATGAGTCACAGGAAACCTTGCACTACAAAACATCAGAGACAAAACCACTGGAGTTCATCTTCCCTTGTATTACCCATATGCCTGCAGCCAAGCAGAGAGACTAAAGATACAGTTTGCCTCTTAACTCTTAAATATTTAATCCAAGCCTTCTACACAATATTCTAGCTTCTAGATATACTCCTGTAAATCACTGAATGTCTGTAAGTAGTTGCCCCATTCTAGATTTTTTATATTCCATTCTGTGGCATATACACATATGACGTGAAGGCTGATTGAGTTATGCCTTCACATATTCTGACAAGGTCTTCCCACAGCGCTCAGGAATATTTCAGGCAAGAGAAGGAAACGGTACTGAAACACAGAAACTTGCCAGTTCGCACCCTCGGAAATAGTTTGCCTCAAGTCCATCCTAAATGCTAAATCCTGCAGAAAAACAGATGTAGTATGTAAGAAATAGAGCAAGAGCAACATAGCCAAGGAGGAAAAAAAGCGTACTTTATGCCAAGCAATAATTTGTGCTTCTCTACAAATACACAACTGAAATTAAACAACTTATTTCCCAAAAGAAAGACACATTACACTGATAAATTAAGTAAACTGTTAAAAGACCTTACCCTGAGAAACCTGAGTCATCACTGGTGACTGCTCCTAAGAGGACATAGCTACGTCATTTTGTAAATGACACTTCGTTGTCACTGCATTTCACTACAACTGAATAATAAGGGATTTATGAATTGTGGGAAAGTCAGCAGGATTTTAAGTATCACAGGTGCAATTTGCATCTAGGCACCCAGTGAATGAAGGACAAATGTCCATATTTACTTCAATGTATTTAAGGTAGATTATGGTTTTTTGATAATGCAAAAATAGCACTGTGTCCTGAACAGTGCTTTTGCCTTTAAAAGATGTGAAGGGACAGGATTATGCTCTGTTAGCAGGATAAGGTATGGCTGAGTGCTTGACTGCTCAGGAATTTACAGTGGTTTCTGGAAGAGTCCTTTCAGGAAGGGAGTTACCTGTATCATTTTCTCTTCTATTATGAAACAAATAATCAGGTGCATTTTCCACTATTGTTCACTAGAAATTAAGTCACCTTGTTTCCCAGGATGAAACACTACCTGCGAGCAGAATCTTTTTTTTTTTTTTCTTCTTTTTCTTCTTTCTGTTTAATGGGAAATGGCCCAATTGCTAAATGAATATGTAACTAAGCTCCACAAGCAGGGCTGAAGAAAGACTTTTACTAACTTCAGTAGACAGGGGTTTTTTCACCTTTATAGTATCCTTTAATAGGTTTTCAGGATAAGTTTGTTTATTAATTACATCTGTCACACCAGGGACACAAATAGCATTCAGATGATTTTACAAAAGGACAAAAAAGCCAATGTCACCTGCTGGCTCTTGAAAGAAGCAGAGAACAGAGCCTAGAAATCCGCATTTCCACATTCTCTGTCTCCATTAGACCACTTCAGCTCACACAAGTTTGCTGCCACACATTACAATGCCACGAGCAACAGCCATGGCTGCTCAGAAGTAACAAGTTACTAGAAAGCCAGAGAGTAACGGGATAGCTTCTAAGACAGGAAACTGATTAAGAATTCCAAATATAGATTAGATTTTACTTATTTCACCTCTCCTAGAGGGGATCTACTGTCTCCAAGTCCTTAAATTAAAAAGACAGCAAAAGGATGTGCTGAATCCCAGATGCTAATTGCACAGACTCACTGGATTAGAACTGCAGATAATTAATTGCCAAATTTTAATACATGCTGAACTAAATGGATGATAAGATTTCCAGTACGTAGTTCTGAGGTCCAGAAGGGGAAGATTATTTCTTAAAATGTGAGAGCCCTAGAGGCCAAAGTAATCATAAATGTCTGATTTCAGGAAGTTAGAGAAGCTTGGGAGACTAGTGGAAGGGCCAAGTGAGGAGCTTTAATGCTTGGGTATACAGTGCAGCAGCTCAAGGGATCTTACATGCTGCTAAATTCCTTTTGGTAAGAAGGAAGCAGCTTTTCAGCTTTTAGAAATGGGCAGTCATTGTTTGCTATGTTTCCTGTAAGGTCAGCTATACACAAAATGCTTCATTAGATTTTGCTTTAAAAAAAAAAAAAAATCACAGCATTTACTGCTATGATACCATAATCTCATTGTCCCAGTTCTTAGGAATTCAGTTTGTCAGTTAAAGCTCAGAGTAAAATAATGTAATGACAGTAGAACTAAGATATAAACCTTTTTAAGGGAAAAATGCCTACCTCCAGGAAGACATTTTTTATCTGGAAAGTACATAAAGCTAAAACAACAAGACTAACACAGAGAGGAATTATTTTTATCATTTAAAAATGACCTCAGCCATGATAAAAGCCACACTGTACTCGGTGTTACCTGTTCATTAAAATCTGAATTGAAAAGGAGGAGCAAAAGTAAATAGTGGCATAGGCTTTAAAACATGTGTAGTCTATAACGGACCAGGGAACTGAACCTCGGCCTCGAGTCCCCTGCCCAGTTTCTTACCCTCACCACTCCTTTCTAATTCCATGCACTAGAGCACTACACTATTGCACACTGCCTTCCTGGTGTTCTCACCGACACAGGCAGAATACCATTTTTATTTTTTATTTTTTCTCCAGAAATGTGCTACGGAGACTCTCAGACCTAAATTCACAGGTGTCTGCTGTGTCCTCCTAGGGCTTTATTAGGAACTATGACCGAGAGGCATAATTTGAAACTATTGTTACACTGATAAGGCCACAGCTTATTTTCCTATAACAAGTGACCCAAGGGAAGTAATTTCCTGTTTGATGAGACACCTAAACGATGTTTAGCTGCAATGAGATTTAAAGAATGTTGAGCTTATTTTGGCTGGTGCCTGATACCTTTTGAATTGCACTTCATCCTTTGCAGCTCCTTTTAAAGGAAGTTTTAGAGAGTCTGGGTTGAAGGTTCATGACCTGGAGGTCATCTTTGATATCAGCCCATCTTTTGATTATCAGTTTAGCTACATGACAAAAACTTCTACATCTGCAGAGGATATTAAGTAAGGCTACAACCAAGGCTGTCTCAGGAGGGTGCTAGGCTGTCATTCATGCTTTCATTACATCTCAGCTAGATTATCGAAACACATTGTTCACGGGCCTTCCAGACCAGACACTTCAGAAACTGCAACACAGCAAAAATATTGAAGCTAGAGGGATAAGTAGCTGTCAGTGAGCACAGCTCACTGCACCCATGCTGAGAGCTTAACAAGAACCTCAAGCAAGACAGCAAACTGCACTTCTGGTCTCCCAACCCCACCTCTAATAATAGTTCTCTGCACCTGCACCAGCAGTGAACCCAAGAAATAGATTTGGCCCCTCTGGGTGTTATTTGGTTATTAATGACAGGGCAGACAGAGGTTCAGGACTTGTTGAGCACTGTCTGGTGCTCTGCACATCAGGCACCCATGGGGAAAGCAGATTTGCCTTCACACTTGTCATGGTTTAACCCCAGTTGGCAACTAAGCACCACACAGCCGCTCGCTCACCCTCCCCCTGCCCCTGGTGGGATGGCGGAGAGAATTGGAAAAAAGAAAAAAAAAAAATACTAAAACCTGTGGGTTGAGATAAAGACAGTTTAATAAGACAGCAGAGGAAAAGAAAATAATAATAATGATAAAAGAATATACACATAGAATATACACATAGAAGATAAAACAAGTAATACACAGTGCAACCGCTCACCACCCGCTGACCGATGCCCAGCCCATCCCTGAGCAGCGATCGCTGCCCCCCAGCCAACTCCCCCAGTTTCTATACTGAGCATGACCCCATATGGTATGGAATAGCCCTTTGGGCAGGTGGGGTCAGCTGTCCTGGCTGTGCCCCCTCCCAGCTTCTCACTGGCAGGGCATGGGAAGCTAAAAAGTCCTTGACTAGTGTAAGCACTACATAGCAACAACTAAAACAGTGTGATATCGACATTATTCTCATACTAAATCCAAAACACAGCACTATACCAGCTGCTAGGAAGAAAATTAACTCCATCCCAGCAGAAACCAGGACAACACTGTCCCAGAGCCCAGGGCTTCTCCTGTCAAATTTAACCAACAGACCCACTCTTCATTTACTCAGACCTATTTATTTTGTCAAAAGGAAAATGCCCCAGACCACCTGGGCTTTCTCAATTCTCCTGGATGTCACCCAATTCACCTGGGTTCCCCAAGTCTCTAGTTTGGAACCAGAACTGTTTATTAAAAAAAAATTAAAATTACAATTTTAACATTAAAACCAAGATATTTATGTGAAGTGAGAAACTGTACTAACCAGGCAAGAGCTTAAAACACTACTCAGCTGTGAGGTTAAAATACAGAGCAGATCATTTGCTCCCTTAGCAGAGGGCTGCAGCTCTTCCTCCCTCCTGAACAGAGCTGCAGAGGGGGTGTTCACAGCAGAGCCTCAGGCCAGATGGGCTTGAGCTACAGGTGTGGTGCAAACCAGCTCCACCTGCACTCTCATCTCCCGGCACTGCGGTTACAAAGTGATTGTACAGCTACTTTCAGTCTGTGTGGAAATATAACAAAGTTATACCAAACATTCTTGGAGAACAAAAATTAAGACAGGCCAAATATGACCCCAATATAACCAGGACTTCTGATGAGAACTAAAACACCCAGCACGCACCTTTAACATAGAGGTTTTACATTAAAGTGAGTTGAGCCATAACTCACTGAGCATCACACCACAATCGTGCAATACTTTTAAACATAGACTAAATATATTTATTCAGCTGCATGTATTCACAATGGTATCTCGATATCTCTTCCCTTTAAGTACTACCTCAGCTTTCATTCTGTAGTTTGTTACTTCTGCGATTTTTCTACATATGAAGGGCATTCAGAAATTTACTGTATTTTGTAATGTATTGGTATAATTACAAAATCTCATTAAGGAGGACTTTATTATTGATTTACTGGTTTTCTATTCATTAAATTTCACTATAAAAAGGATTATTACTTTTAAAGTCAGCATGCTTAAACACAAATGGAATTATCGTAAGAGAAACAACATAAAATGGAGCTATTAATATTAAAACAGCTATAGTTTGAAGATTATTCATTTAATAAATCTTTGTGATATTAGCAAGATTGATGAGTAGTAGTACAAATGAGGGGAACATGGGAGAGATGATCATTTATTATCATTACAGAGATATAAAGTATGATTCAGTGTTTCATAATGGATGTTAAATTTGATTTAACATATGGCTGACTCATTCTCTGAAAACTATTCTTAAAGACATAAACTCATTGAAAAGTCAAATCCATTGTCTTAATAATACACATGAATTATCTTTTGATAAGAAAATAACTACTATGTCCTGAGACAAATCAGGCAGATTGTGGCAGAGCTGCCACGCTATATGCCAGCAGTACAGAAAATGCACACCTATAGGAAGAAACAACGCCTCAAAAGCATGCCATGGTAAGCAAGAATAGAAAATGAGCAGAAAGTGTCTTCTCCTTTTGCAGCAAACCCACGTGCCCACAGACTACCTGCCATTTGCCCTGTGCATGTATGCCAGATACTGTTTTTACCCACACAAAACACCATGGCAACAGCATACCTGATTGTGAACAGGGGCAAGACTTCCTAATTCACATGGTACGTGGCCTGCTTGCAGCTCTTGGAATGTGCAAGCAGGGATCACTTCTCCATACACATATAGCTCATCCCACACTTGGACAGAATAAGTTTTTACTAACACCAATGGGCTTTGAATCGAGTCTCTGCACAAAAAAAATTACACTCAAGTGATGTATGTAGTGAACCCACCAAGGTTCACTGAAAACATGCTTTCATCCCATTCGAGAGGTACGTTTCAGTACTTGGTATGTACAGAGCAGTACCTCTGAGACGGAAACACGCAGTCCTAAGTTAGAACATCTGCACAATTCAAATATTACAAACTCCATACAAATGCTGAGCAGCAGGAACTGAATTTTGTTACCCTGTTAACGCTATTTATTCATATAAAATCAAACATACTGTAAGGGAGGACACTTAATTGCCTGATCATCTAGGAAATACTACTGCTTTAAATATCCTAGCAGATTAAAATACACATTTAACACATGAGTCATCTTTAATGAGTGGCTAGTATTTCTTGGTGAATAAAGTCCTGACAGACATTTTCTGAGTGTATATCTGAAAGAGCTGCTATCCAAATCAACTGTGTGTTCACAAGTTCTGTGTCATGGTGATGTTTCTGCTTAGCAAGCCTGGCCACAAAGACTTCTGAAAAATACTTCTGCAGATCCATCGTTATTTTTGATCATGAATTAAGAGCAAACAAAATGGCTTCTCGCCTACCCTGTCCCCAGGAATTTCACCCTCACACAAACAGGACACGGGTGAGACTGAATGAATGCCATGTAGCATCCTTGGTACATTCAATGCCTGTATCACATGCAAAGTGTCACCATTTAACACAGAGGGCACTTCTGCTGCGTCTTTCCTTACCTGTAGTTATTTGCAATAATTTTTGTTTAATTAGGAAAATCACTGAATCAATACCTCACCACCTCACTGTTCCTCTCGCCTGAGAGGTGGCACTAACAGGATATTTATTTATTTATTTGTCCTACTGTGATAGTCTAGTCCTTGTTAAAATATTGGCAGCACAAGTCCCAGCAGTATGGTTTACTGGAAGGTTTATTGTTCTGGCCTACCAGGTTCCTGCTTAGAAATCATCCTCATAAATAGACTCCAGTAAAGGTCTGATGTTTTAATTTCCCACCTCTACAGAGTTTTACTTGTTTCTACACTCTGTCATATGCTATAACTAATCCAGACTTGTACTTAATGGAAAAGGATTGTTGAGCTGCTCTGTTACCTCTTCTTATGAAGCAATTTACATTTCTAAAGGAAAGGCTTTGTCTTGTTCTAACAAATTACAGGCCTAATCCTGGATCCTGTTGCAGGATCTGGCCTATAATAACTGACATATTCCTGTACATATGTCTTCCCAAATACCATCTCATTTAAGTGAAATGTGACAGACTTGAACATGCAGAAGAGTAACGGAGTAATAGAGTCTTTATTCTTTGAATATTATAATAATGTAATCATCTGCTAAAATGTCCTACTCACTACCTCTATTCAGCCATTTGTTTATTTAGGTAGGAATTGAATCTGCACATCAACATTACGTACATCTCTGAGACATTGTCATACTTTGCCTGCTTCACCTCTTCTCCATCTCTTCTGTGAGAATTTACTTTCTCTTATGTAGCACTATTCAGGCAAACTTCCCAGTTGTTAAATGCACTAAAGAAGTAGGAGAAGAAAATTGCAACAGGATGAAAAGGTTTCAGAACATTTGGCAATGGATGGATATGCAGATAATCTACTGAGGCAGAGATGATTTGTAATAGGAAAATTCTAGCATCTACATAGGTTTTAACTCACTCTTCTTTCTAATTTTACAGACTGACAACGGATTGAAAAGCTCCCAGGAGAAAGTGAGCATGGCTGAAACGTAGGAGGTCTAGTACAAAGATGAACAAGCCTTGTTAAGTGAAATATTCCCTTTTTTGTTTGCTGCAGTGAGTTTCTCTACTGCTAGTAATTCACTTCTGCTTGTTTACAATTAAAGGATAACATTCATGTTAGAATACACAAGTGAAAATGTGCCTTCTGCAGATGATTAAATGTCACAGAAAGATAAGGATGTAAGGTAGCTGTGAAAGATGTTAATTGCAAATATACTCCAACATTAGCAACACCGTCCCTGTTACACTCTCCTTCCTAGCAAATCACACCAGAAAAAGGACATTTGCAAGTCACATGGAGGCATGGCCATGTTTTACTAATGCTTTGCTGGACTACCCACTGATTCTCATTCTGTGCAGTTTCTCACAGGTGAATAAACTGTCCAAAGGTAAAGCTCTGAATATTCAGTGAAGTGCTGAGGAGACAGAATTAAGAAAAAAAAAACCACCTTTAATTGCTTTTGCTTAGTTTGTAATTAATCAAAATTATGTCTCTTCTCATGATAACATAGCAGGTATTTGCAAAAATCTTACATTTTAATCAGACACATATACATCTTGGGCCAAATTAATCAATGGTGAAATAGCAGATCATCCAGATTCAACCAGCAATGAGATTTTTCCTAAGTGTATAGAAGTAGTAAACATAACCACAAGATTTGCACTAAATGGTAATTTGTTGCTTATATAAAGATCAAAAAGATACTAATCATGCAAACTGTGGCTTCAAGCACACTTTATCTCAGCATCATTCATTCCAGTATTGGACCCATCCCAGGTCATTATCCCTGTACCAGCATCTCTCTGTTAAAATAAGCATGTTCTGCAAGGCTTGCAGTGCTTCACTCTGTCAGGTACGGGTTTACCTTCTCTGATTTTACTTCACTTTCTTCAGAGTTTTATTGTTGCCTTCAGTATGGTTGATTCAATCTCTTTTTTTCTTTTGTGGTTTGTTTTTTTTTCTTTCTTTCTTCCTTTTCTTCATGTGATGGGGATATTTTATTCCAGAACTTTATCCTTTCAACTTCAGCCTTATTCCATCTCCTTGAGCATTTCTAAATGGAACAGGTATCATGTGAATATTTGAACCAAAAAAAGACTGGTTCATTATAGTGCTTGGAAATTCAAATAAGGTTGATCTATCTTTGATGCTCATCTTCTTTGGCCAAGTTGTCATAGAATTCTTAATTAGCATTCACTTCTTTTACATCCACTGTAGGTTTTCCTATTTCCTGGTATGGCATATATACATATATATAAAAAAAATTATATGAATTTCTGAACTGCAAGATTCATAATTTACTTCAAATTATCTGATTATACCTCTGTTGTCTTTATGAGTTTTTGAGAATGAAGACAACCAAAACCAGTTAGTGGCTGGAACACATCAAATACCAAGGATACTAAATTTATAATCTTGACAACTGATTTCTCCTAGTGTCTCTTCAGTAGGACTACCTTAACTTCTTTACACACCCAGTCATCACCAGACATGAGCACCCTTGATTTGTAGCAGTAGGACCTATCATTTCTAAGGATACTCAGGGCTACAATCTTGGGTGAAGAGTTGAGCACATTTGCACCACTGGTAAAGTACTACCAGCCTATGAAAATGATCACAGCCCCAAGAACATGAAGTACCGAGGTCTGAAAATGCTCCTAAAAAGTCTCTCCAAATAGGAGGTGAGGATGTAAATGAGGTAAGGCCTTTATTGTGCAGCACCATGTTTTATCTGGATCTTTTCATCCTCTCCTACCCAAACTTAAATGCCATGGGGATGATTTTCAGAATATATGGCTTTTCTGTTCTCTTTTTTCTTCTTGGGCTTCCAACACCGATGCTATTGTTGAGCACTCAAAGGCTCTTTGTTGCCCAAAATAGCTGTACCAAAGACTTTGCCGTATTCAGTCATTTTACCCAGAACCTGATTCTTATTCTGCAGAGTAGTGATGAGTCTTTTAAACCCTGCATGCTTTTGCAGGCATTTAAGGTACAAAAGTCCCTGATGCCTAGTTAATCAATACTTTAGGAAGATCTTGTGTAGTGCTCATTAAAGCCTAATGCATTGTATTTCTTCAGCTCCTCTGTGCTCCGTGCTCAGAACACCCTGCAGCTTCTCTCCAGCTAAATGGCCTTCGAGTTCCTCACACAGCTTGTTGAGGTGTTTTCCTGCCCACTTTTCAGTGATACAGCTTAACATCTCAGATAAATCTTTTGTCCTAAATCCTCCCTCTCCTATAGACAATCCGTCAAGAAAATAAGAGGGGGTGGGGAGAACCAACTTCTCAAGTGTTAATTCCTGGAGCTGCTGCTGTGCTTTTTGCTCTAAAGTGAAAAACCTGCAGGCTGTTAGAGGCAGCTGAGCACACAGCAAGGACACCCACGCACTGCCCCAGTCCACACGGATGAATGGCCAGATGTCTTTGAATGACAGTTATTTTCTCCATCTTGCTCTTTGAACTCAACTGTGGGCAAAGTGGACAAAGGCTATATTGCTTCCTCTTCTGTCTGCTGCCTCCAACACCAAAGAGAATCCAGGTGATGCCAGTCCAAACAACTCTAAGTGTCATTCAACCTTTAACCAGACCTCATCTCTGTGGGGAGGGCTAGAACAAAGCTTATACACTGCTTATTTACTATTTCTGGCCTATTTAAAATATTTAAGTTGTCCACACATATAGCTGCTAGCTACCTGCTCAGTCAAATATCTGCTAGGTATCTACTCAGGACTACATTTCACCCCAGACTAATTCCCCCTACTCTGAACCAGTAGCCTGAGCTGCCCACAGCTGGACCTCCAAGGGCCGGACCTCCAACAGGCTACTTCGCAAAATTTGACTTCAGCAGTAATGATCTGGACAGACCTACCAGCAATAGCTAGGCTGGGGAGAAGGAGAAGGCTGCTACGGAGAAGCATTATACTACATAACTGCCGCTTGGGCATCATTTGGCGTATCACTGGCTTCTGACCAGAGGCACATACCAACCCTTTACATTACCTGAGAGAAATATGAAATAGTACAGCAAACAAAATCCCTATTTCACTACTCCTGGCTGTAATCCCAACCCATCTTCCATCCCTGTGTTGGGGTGACATTCAAATGAGCATGCTGTTTGCATTTTCTCCTTCCTTACTTTCGCCATAGTTTCGTTACTATGGATCAAATGAGATTATCTTAGTCAAAGTAAACACACCTGACAGGAAACTTAGAAACAAAAGGCCAAATAATTTCTGAAAATAAATTTATATTCTCCTAATTGAGAAGAAAGGATTATAAAATGACCAAACCAATGGCTAATAGCTATTTAGACAAGTTAAGATGGGATCTTCTAATCTTTAAATACCCAGATAGGCTGCTCTCTCCAAGTCAGAAAGGCAGGCCAGTGTTTAAGCTCAGCCTGTGCTTGTTTTATCATGCATAAGCTAGGATGTACTAAGTGACCTAAACTGCAAGCTACTGTCACTGTCATTTGTAGTTGTGATGCTTAAAATAGCAGCTCAGAAGATATATTTATCTTTTGCCACCTTATCTGGAAAGCACTGTGAAATGACCACCAGTCAGTCTCAAATCAGAGCTCATGACAAGCAAGAATTGTATGTCTGTATTACCAGCATAATTTTACATTCAATTGATTTTTTAAAAGTAGATTTTACAGAAATCAAGCAGCAATATAATCATGCAGGTAACAGCTTCACAACATAAGCCAGGATGCTTCTTGGTGTGTAAAGACACTTAATTAAAAGACTAGATGAAAACCACAGTTCAGAACCAGATGCGTCTATTTTCAGATATAGAGTTCACATGCCTACCCCACGAGTCTGGCAAAATCTTAGTTTGATAAGGCAGTCATGGATTTGGGAACGTGAAATACATAAATGCAATCTATACTCCCACACACATCCAGAGCATTTCCCCAAAGACAGCAGAATGATCTCCATTCCACATAATATGTATTTGCATTCTTTTCTTCTGAATGATATTAATAACCTGATGTGACAAATTATCAGACAGCAGAAACACAAAATAAAACTTTCTTTGCTAAAGATGAAATACCTGTACTCACCCCACCTCAGCCTCGCTCTAATTAAGCAAGGCCCATACCAATGCTGAAAGGAAGGGTCCCCACAAAAAGGTCAATTAGAATCGCACAGTAATATTGCTGGCCTTGGCACAGGGCACAGCTTCCTAATGGCAACAGCTACTGCAAGGAGATGCTGGCTTTAGACACTGTCTGACCCGAGCTAGTTAATACTGTCAGAACTAGCCATTTCACCAAATTGAATCACAGTTCTCCTCTGGAGGATGACTGGCATTTCCAGAGCAAGTTTGCTCAGCTTTCTGCAAACTCAACCTCAGACATATGAAAGTCAAGCTGTGCTCTTTCTGGTTCACGCTGCAGAGGCGGCAGCAGCAACAAGATTCTCCTGACCAAATCTTGCCCTCAATTACGCTTGTGCAATCCTGGCTCTGTGAGGCTAACTGGAATACAAAGCAAGTACAAATGCGACAAAGACAGCGCACGTGGCTCATGATATACACGAGACTGGTTTGTTGGCCAAGAAGGTGACATTCTTAGGTGATTTTTCTGATCTACCCTAACTTTAAAGCAATGTCTGTAGCAAGCTATTTGTAGCAAGCAGAGGAAAAAATGGCTGCAATTTGAAAAGAGAATCTAAGTAAGGATTTTTAGATGAAGCCCATTCCAAGCTCCAAGAAACTCCTCTGGGAACACATTTGAACATGTTTACTCATGCCTGTGAACACTCAAGGAAGGGTCTATTTGTTTTTCCAGTACCCAGCACAGGGCAGCTGACTATGCCCTAAAGAGCACACAGCACTGATTTACCTGTTCAGTGACACAGGAAGGAATGGGGTGCTTTAATTCTCCTTCAGTCTTTATTTCCATTTCAGAACATCTTAGTCTTAGACCTCTAGTGTTCATGGAAGCAGCAGATGCCAACTGTTCAATTCCTTTCCTCCTAAATGAGGTCTATCCTTTCTATTGCAACCCAGTGTCAGGTGGAGTAGGTATACAAATCCGGGACTTATGTAGTAAGTTCCCAACCATTCTTGATTTCAGCTTTGGAGAGTCATAATGATTTCCTAAGGTAATACTTAGGAAAGAAATGCTTATAGCTGATTTTGTTTTCTTCTAGAGAATGAAACACAATAAACCTACTAATTTCTGAGTGCTTTGGAAATAATTGCTCTTTTATTTAGATGATGCTTCTTGTTCTCAGTCACATGGAGATAAATCCAAAGCAACTACTTGAAATCAGTGCAATAACCTCTTCAATTTGACCCTTTGTTTTCATAAGCTTATATAAAAATACTTGACTAGCAAAAGCTACAGATTATAAATAATAATAAACTACAATTTTAGTTTGACTGAGAGGAAAAAATTACCCTAATTTTACCTTAAAGAATAAAAATTAAAGCTCTTACAAATATTGCCAAAAGTTAATGGAACTGTGCAGCAATAATTACAGCAGGAGTGGCAAAACAAGAGTGGCTTCAGTCCTGACCACAGACATGAGCCTTTTAGAACAGTCAAATCGCTGGCTTCCCACACAGATTTGCAAGGTGTGCACTGCCCTCCAAACAACAAAGAGCTTCCTAACACTTTATAAAGCAAAGAACTCTATTTTACCATGACAGAAGCAGTATCCTGTCACCAGCCAGGTGGAATAATCCCAGGCTCTCTGTTCAATAGGATCACACCCCTATCCATTTGTTTATTATGATACTGAGCTTTTCCTTCACGTATTTCCATGACCTTCACATTTCCATGAGACAAGACTAAGTACTATCACCCTACCCACTTTCAATTATTGCTTTGATATTTTGTTGCTCAAAGCTATCAAATTCAGTGTGATTCCAGTCTTGCAGAAAGAAGAAATAGGAATGTGATTATTATTAGGAGAAAAGTTTTGAACCATCTGCAAAAAATAGCAATAGTAATGAAACACGCTTTCCCAAAGACGCCGTATATCACCTTTGTTTAATATTTTTGTCAGTTCCGCTTAGACAAATTAATACCTTGGGAAAAAATAATTGAAAGTGTCTTTCTGGAGTACTGTAAGCATCCCCTTGGGGTCTTTAATATTCTAACAATTTCCCATTTTAAAATACACAGGTACTAACAACCAACAAATTATTACATTTCCTTTAAATGAACTGAAACAACAAAGATAATTAACTAAGAACATAAGCCTGCTTTCCATATGGTAATACACATCCCAAGGGCAAAGCACTTCTCTTTTAAGGAATTCCCCACAGACTTCTTATCCACCTTGTAAGGGTAATTAACAACTGCAAAACACAACTGAACTTGCTTAATGTCACAATATTCTGCAATGCATTACTTTTTTGTGGAAAATGAATATGATCTGTAAAAAAGAACGTAGGACCTTGGAAGAATAAGGCATTATTTTCTGTGATGGAGCATGCTGATGTAACTAGCAGTATGATTTAAACTCTGAAAAGGTGTTTAGAACAACGTTTACATTGAGGGTTATGTCAAAAAGAAAGCTAAAATGAGAAGCTTGGTTTCCCACTTAGCTAAGTAGTAGTTTATGGTATCTCCTGTGAACAACAATTTTTGGGGAAAACAGAAAGGAACACATTGGTTAATAGATATCTAATGTGTTAAAATTTAGGTTAGATAAGGCAAACTATGGTTTTATTATAATTTCATTAGTTGAAGCAAACAGTACACAGACTACTAATGCTTTCTTAGAGCACACGGCGCATATTAGAATTCAAAAGCATCTTGTCTACACTACAATTTTAAGCTTGGAAGGCATACTAGGCAACCAGCCTATTGTTACTAGGAATAATATAAGGAAGAATGTGGTAAGTGGAATGAAATTAAAACTCAAGAGCTAAAAACAGGGTAAGCACAGGGGAGCAGGGAAGGTAAAGAGATGTCTTTGGATTGGCTGTGGATTTACATGGGAATACAGCTAAAGAGACAAAACCTCACTTGAAGGAATCCCAGAGAGGAAAGATAGGCCCGAAGTAAATCAAACTGCAACAGGAGAAATTATCACAACTTCCATCTTACTACAGTAATGGCTTGTTCAGTTTTCCAAGAGAATGTTTCCATGGCTGTATAATCCCTTCACACCAATGATGTCTCTTTCACCACACAGGAGACCAAACTAGAAATTCAGAGCTATCCTTCCTGTGCAAAAGTCTTCAGGCAAAATTCTGGACAGGTTAAGTCAAAGTAAACTTTGCCATCAACTTCCATGGCACAACTACTTTGCTTTACAGATCTTTAAAACAAACAAACAAACCACCACAACTCCACAAACAAAAACCCACAACCTTAGTTCCCTAAGGAAGATGCAAAGTAGTATCTCATCAAAAGTAGTCTTAATGCCTGCCAACAATTGCAGGACAGCAGGCAGGCCACGCAGTGATGAGAACTCTGGTTAGTGTTCAAGTTTTCATATTTTATGATATTGCTTCAGTGCGGGATCTGACACTTTACCATTGGTGCAGTGTGGACCAGTTTTAAATACAGGAACATTTTACATGGGATAAATCACTGAGCTGGAAGAAAGTGAATGATTGGCACAGGGCAGAAGTACTTTTTGCTTCAAGGCTCTGGCCTGTCATTTGCTGGAAAATCTGTTTTATTAAATGCCATTCACACTTCCCAGATAAGTCACTGAGGGATATGCCAGATTCTTTCCCAAATACTACTTGATACTCAGTGCTGATCACTGATGCGAACACAACATCTCTTTTGATGTTCCTAAGCACTGAAGTGTATACATTTCCCAATGTACCAAATGTTTATAAGGCTAAAAGAGAGAAAGATCTCAACCCTTTGGATCTGTCTGAAAGGGCAGAGGAAACTGTGGTTTTATTTAAATAAACATATGAGATACTTAAAAGAGTTCAGGAAAACCCAAAGCAGTGCCAATTGCCTATCAGATTATTTTTTTTTACTGTATATAGCAAGTTTTACTTAAGTGTAATTTCAGTCAATCAAGTAAACATTTGTTACCGGGAGACAGGATGCAAGAGGGTAATAAGGTCTACTGTGTAACAGTGATATACCAAGAGTCCTCACCATGGCTTCTGATCTGGTCCTGTCTCTCTGTAATCTACCCATGCAGAGCAGGGTGCAGGATCATGGCCTAAGTTTGCAGGTGACAGGGAAGGTCAAAGGAGGAAACAGAAGCTGACTTATACACACATTTGACTGTAGATGCACACAGATGCATTTTGTTGAACTAAGGCCCCTCATTTGACTCAGCTGGTCTCTGTCAGATGTGACAGCTGAACACACTGATATCGTCCACATCAATGGCTGCTTTTCACTTCTGCATATGTCAAAAGAAAATAAACATATTCCAGTGACACTCAGCAATCAGGCAGATTATTAACATCAAAATAATACTGTTATTCAGGGACCATACAGAAGCTTTTCTGCTTAGTCCCCTTCAATCATACAAAACATATTAAATATTTTTTTTCAAAAAAACTTATGGGCCTAGATCACCTTTAAAGAATAGCAAAGTGCTTTTACATCAGAAGTCCCCTAACACTGATCATTTGTGGTGGGTTGACCCTGGCTGGATGTCAGGTGCCCACCAAAGCTGCTCTGTCACCCCCCTCCTCAGCTGGACAGGGGAGAGAAAATATAATGAAAGGCTCGTGGGTCGAGGTGAGGACAGGGAGAGATCACTCACCAGTTACCATCACGGGCAAAACAGACTCGACTTGGGGAAAATGAATTTAATTGATTACCAATCAGAGTAGGATAACGAGAAATAAAAACTCTATCTTCAAACACCTTCCCCCCACTCCTCCCCTTCTTCCCATGCTCAACTTTACTCCCAAATTCTCTACCTCCTCCCCCTGAGTGGCACAGGGGGACAGGGAATGGGGGTTGTGGTCAGTTCATCACACATTGCTTCTGCCGCTCCTTCCTCCTCAGGGGAGGACTCCTCACACTCTTCCCCTGCTCCAGCGTGGGTCCCTTCCATGGGCTGCAGTCCTTCAGGAGCAGACTGCTCCAGCATGGGTCCCCCACGGGGACACAAGTCCTGCCAGCAAACCTGCTCCAGCGCGGGCTCCTCTCTCCATGGGTCCGCAGCTCCTGCCAGGAGCCTGCTCCAGCACGGGCTTTCCCCCGGGGTCACAGCCTCCTTTGGGTATCCACCTGCTCTGGCGTGGGGTCCTCCACGGGCTGCAGTGGATATCTGCTCCACCATTAACCTCCACGGGCTGCAGGGGACAGCCTGCCTGACCATGGTCTGCACCCCGGGCTGCAGGGGAATCCCTGCTCCGGCGCCTGGAGCACCTCCTCCCCCTTCTTCTTCACTGACCTTGGGGTCTGCAGAGTTGTTTTTCTGACATCTTCTCATTCCTCTCTCTGCTGCTGTTTCTGCACAGGTTTTTTTTTCCCCCCTTCTTAAATACGTTATCCCAGAGGCGCTACCACCATTGCTGATGGGCTCAGCCTTGGCCAGCGGTGGGTTTGTCTTGGAGCCGGCTGGCATTGGCTCCATCGGACACACAGGAAGCTTCTAGCAGCTTCTCACAGAAGCCACCCCTGTAGCCCCCCCATTACCAAAACCTTGCCATGCAAACCCAATACATCATTTAACATACATAGTATTTACAGCAATAAATGAAGTAGATTTACCATTAAGCTGTGAAAATTAAGGATGTTACTACAGCAAGCCTATCCACCACCAGCACTTATTTCAAACGGCCTTATCTGCAGCTCAGGCACTGCACAGATTTCAGAGTGATATGTAATAGAACAGCTCTAACACCTAGAATGCTTTACAGCAGTGTTTAAAAAAAATAATGTGAAGATTCAGCCAACTAAGCCTTGTTGAGTATTTTTGCCTATATCATCTGCATTACTGTTTTAACCTCCCTTTTTCCTTTGTATCAAAACCAATGACAAACTGCACGCCCACATACACATTATCGAGAAGACTCACAACTAACCCTAATACATTATTCTAATTATTTTCTACAAAGGAGCACATTATACTTGATAATAACCAGCAGCAGATCATTATAAATTAAATTTACAAACAGTAGAGGCAGGAAATAAACATTTATAATGCAAGCAAAGATCACTTTACCCAAATGTAGCTCAGATTATGAAGTGAAAGACCATCGGTGTTTCTAAGGACTCTCAGTAAACGGAGTACATCCCATGTTGCAGACACGGTCACACAGAATACTAATTATCACTTAATATCCAAGTGAAAATAACATAACACCTTTTTTATTCAGCTGAAGGCTCTGATTCCTGGCAGCTGCTATATGGGACTTGCCCACTCTGCAAACAACCCACAGAGAGCCATTTCCAGGTGAGCCCTGGGCTCCCATGCAAAAAGGCCCCTCACACCCCAGACACTGGAGTGGCACTGTCCAACGCACCTCTCAACCTGGAATTTCCCATCCTGCACAATCAAATCACCAGCCCCAGGTACCAACATATGCTAAAAAAAACCCCAAATCTACCTAAGAGGTTTTTTCCTACCGCTTCAAGCACACACCACCATTGCAGCTGGGCTCAGCACAGGAAACCCGGCACCGTCCAGGACCACAGCCCATCCTCCAGCCACAGCTTCCCAAACCCCTAGGACGGCCCTGAGCTCACTTTATTAAGCATTTTTGATCACTGTTTAGGTCAGGTTTTGTTGCTCCTGCTCTTAGCTCAGCCTGCTGATCGGAGCTATTTGTGGGAGAGAGTACCGCTCGATACGAGGAAGTGCCAGCATAGGCTGCTGGTAGAGTTTCTGTATTAGGCACCAGTGGCAAAACTGACAGAAAAATTATTGATCTCATGCTTCAGTTCCCTTCTGACATATTCACTATTGGGATTAAAAATTTCTATTCTTAGTCCTTTTCTCAGTGTTCATCCCTCTCGCACCTACCGGAGCTTTGAGCTGGGGCGGCATCTCCCCGCAGCGGCCTCCTTCCCGCCGAGGCTGCTCCACCCTGCCGGGCACCTGGGCGCGTGGCTGGGGAAGCCCAGCCTCCGGCTACGGCGAGGCTGCCAGGGGCAACGTGCGCGGCAAGGGGGCCAGCACAAAGCTACGGCCCAGAGGTTTTACAGTCGCTCCAGAAAAAGCGTCGCATCCACTTTCAAACAGGTGATTAAAGGTAAAACAACTCAGTCTTGCGGCAAGATTTATTACAAGAACTGACAAATTCCAGCAGCTCCAAAATTTTAACTGAGCCTCACATGCTTTTCTCCATCCCTCTTTCCTTCATAAACCTAGGCCTTATCAAACATGTTAGCAGCATGCCACCTCAGTACATCATAAAATAGGCAAGAGTGTACAGGACAGCAAAGCTAACTGCTCCAGAAGCAGCGAGGCCCTTGGTATTTTCTGACTTTGGGTTACTTTTCATTCTTTGTGTTATTTTCAAGTGTTTGATGCAGTATTAACTAGCATCATGTTTTGAGGAATAGAGCTGTACAACGCTGCCCAAAGGAAAGAGAAAATACCTTGAAATGAAATGTGTGATCGTTTACAATGCCGAAAGCTTTTCAGCTATCGGCATTATTTCATAGCCAAGGTAAGCGCTCTCTCCTACGGGTACAACTACACAGCTGCTGTTTAAAAAGGAAATAGGGTTTCTGTTTCCAGCCCATCTTTCCTTCTTAAATGCACGTTGCTGAGGATTGATGTCCTGGCCCTGGAGGTGACAGAGCTGCCCCCAAACCAGGCCCCAAGCAGCCACAATGGGGCTTTCGTCCAGGCAGCCCCTCCAGCCTTCTGCAGCACATTCCCAGCACAAAGAAATGAGCACAGCCATAGGGAAACCCGCAGAGCTGACAGACATACCTGACCTGGGAAGCAGAGGGGGATATGAAATTGGGAGCTGCCATGATGGTGCTTGAAGGCAGTTAAGGTGCCACAGGCAAGTCGCTAGTGTGGGGCCAGTATCGCCCACGGGGAGCTGCTGCTCCACAGGGAAGATGAATCGGTGATAGACCAGAATCCACCAAGAGCTGGAGACAGGCACACTCTCAGCATAGCTCAGGGCTGAGCTTAAATGAAGCCCTCAGAGCAACAAGCTGTGGGTGTGTGGGTGGAGGGCCCAGGTGAGGCTGGTCAGGGCAATTAAGCACAACCAGAGCCCTGGAGATGGCTGCACATGGATGGAAGAGCCTTGACAGGGGTGTCTGTATCTCCAACTCAGAAAGAAGCAGAAGGTAGCAATTTTCAGACCCCCATGTTTAAATATATTCTGAATTGCAGAGCTAAAACAAAAGGCAAAAGGCTTCTGTAAGTGCTTCCTTTGCCTTCGGGCTCGCCAAACCCACCCTAGTTTGTCGAAAGCACAGCATGAGTGAGCACATGCAACCCCTCGGCATCAGCAGGAGCACACAGTGAAAAAATGAGTTAACATTTGAATTAAAGTAAATAAATGCATATAGCATTCCCAGACAGACATTTTATTTAATTTCTCAGGTTCCTTATCCCTGAAAAAGAAATTAAGTTTCATCTCATGAAGACCTGAAAGCTGGACAATCTCCAGAAAAAATCTGCCTTTCAAGAATGCTAGAAATTGGAAAAATATATTCTATGCAGCATAAATAAACCTTAGCCTACAAAGAGGCTGTCTTCAGCTATACATATATGAATGTGCAAACATATAATTGATGCATAAATTTATTAATGCAAGCTCAGAAGCTTTACACCTTGTAGTCAAGTTGACATATGATCTTTTTATTTTATTTTCCAATAGGAGAAAAAAGTAGTGCAGAACTGATAAAACTGTTTGAGATTAAATTGGATTTTCCACTACAGAAAGCTGTTTGGAGACAGGTATTCCAACAGCGAGACACGGTACAAAAAAGTCTCTCAGAGCCTTAATGAGAGTGACAAGGGGAAAAAAAGTGTCTGTGCTTCTAGAATGTTACTCCAAATGCTGCTTTTGTCATAAAATACTTCTGCTTCTTTGCAGAAACTATTTTCTTGTTGTCATTATTTTGCAGTATTTAGCTGAAAGGTTGGAACAAGAAAGCTGCATTATGTAAAAATGTCTTATGTGCTATTCAAGCAAAATATGACACCAGTTTTGGGTGTAGTGAGTAATACACTCATTATGCGCTCAGATTCAAAGATCTAAATTCAATATAACGAATATGGTATATTAGGGTTCTCCTGGAAGTACCGAGGGGCTGGCATTTTTGTAAAGTTATCCTAAGAAATATTGGATTGCAGTGGATCTTAGCTCCATGGAATGAGCTCACTGCAGAAGTCCAGAGCTTCCTCCATGCTTCCCTCCCTTGCTCCATGCTGACCTCCTAGCTAGTCACCTCCTTCCCCTTCCCCATGCCATCAGGGCTGCCTGAAGTCCACAACCCCTCCTCCATGGCTGCAGAACAGCTTGTCCCTCCTTCTCTCCTCCTTCCCAGGACAGAGGCAGCTCATCATGTCCCTAACACCCTCACACTCCTTCTGTCTTTTCAGTTGTCTTCCTCTTCTCCTTCCAAGGACTCTGTTTCACCTTCGCATTTCTCTCTGCCACCAGGAAGGGTTTCTTATTCTCTCCCCTGTGCTGAAGACAACGTTCATTCCTCAACACATCCCACCTTCCAGCGCATCCCAGGATCTCTCAGTCCTTGACTCCACCTCATTTCTGGGTACCCATGTACTTCCTCCTTCTTCAGGATCCCTGTTATCTCCTGTTCCTGTGGGGTGTCACATGTCTTTTATTCCCTTCATCGTTTATACTCACAATTCTTGGATAAAGACAAAAGGAGAACCACAAATCCCCAATTCATGTCATGAACAGCAGG
Organism: Ciconia boyciana; assembly: GCF_034638445.1. Classification (NCBI taxonomy): domain Eukaryota; kingdom Metazoa; phylum Chordata; class Aves; order Ciconiiformes; family Ciconiidae; genus Ciconia; species Ciconia boyciana. Next base: position 18,263,989 of record NC_132944.1, on the reverse strand, counting down.
ATAAATGAAAAACATCCTTTCCTTCAACTCCTGGATCTCTGCAGTCTAGTAAGAGATGAGCTCCCATTGTAGCTTAGACAAATTGAAGATCCCACTGAAGATGTGAAGTTCCTTACAACCTGAATTATTCTTGTGATTCTATGTGAATTTGATCTGCACTGGAGCTGGCAAAAAGGTAAAGTTGTGGCTCATGGACAGCTGCGGTTGGAAAAGTGATGTTAACATTTTTTTCAGCCAGATCAGGCAGTTCCAGTGGCACTGCATATGCAGAAAAGTTCATTGAACCAGGAAGGTTTCAGCTGAAACACACTCAGCTAAATGAACCAGTAATTTCTGGTCCAACTTTGTCATTTCACAAAATAACTCTAAATTCACACAGATCAAGGAAAACTTCAGCTTGAAAAAATTGTATGCAATTTGTTTGACTTTACTGAAGTACAAAAGGATAGCAGGTTGTTGCCGGTACTGCTAACTGACCAGTGAAAGGGAATCTCTCTTTTCAGTGAAGAGTGTTTGCAGGCCGAGTTATCAGTTAAATCTATCAAAATACTCTGAATCAACTAGTGACAATTCAGAGAGTAAATACAGACTGGCTATGCAAGCTGCTAAAGCAGCTATTTGTTGTGTCATTCACCAAAGACCCGCATTAGCCAGTTCTGATAAACCCAAGACTGTAAACACAGAATTGAAAACCTTGAGATTAATTGGGCCTACCGCGTAGGTAATGATAAGGCATGTCCATGTAGCAGCACTCTGCTTGGAGTGTCTGGGAGGTTCCAGCTGTAATATAATAAAGTTTGTCTTAGGCAACTAGCAAAATCTCATCTTAGCACTGCCATTTTCTGCACAATAATGCAAATATTCATACTTGTTCAGAAAAGTAATTTCTGTTTGACCTTTTTTCTTTCCAAACAGCACTCATTACGTATTTTGCCCTACCATCTTCAACACAGGCATTCGTCCCCCTCTGCACTCCTCAGCGTAGCACTAAGTCTAGCTGTTGCTGAGACAAACAGAACATCAAGGCAATGTCATGACAAATGCACAACAGCATCCAGGATGGTTCATGTTATCACAATCCAGAATTCAGCTTGTGCTGCTCATAACAGTTTCTATCTCACCTTTACCAAGTGAAAATGTTTGTCACCTCTAATAGAGACCTTTGCAATAGAAACTCTTTGAAAAGGGTGGATTGAACAACTTCTTAAAAGCAGTAACTGACACGGCTATGAATGTTTGAGAAAATCTGGAGCTTGGAATACAACATATATGTATTCTTTGCAAACAGCCCTGGCATGCTTGCACATGGGTCCTGGGGAAACAGCGCTTCTCAAGTCTTCCAAAGAAGTGAGTCCCAAGAGCATTTCAAGTCCACAAGCCTGGGTTCACAACAGCCCAGTACATAGCAGAGACCATTGCAACAATGCACCCTAGAATTTTCCCTGCAAGGGAAACGGTATGAAGAAAGACCAAATCAGCGTGTCTAATTCTCACCCAACCTGCACAAGGGACATGCAGTCCCACCATTTTCTTTCCTTCCTTCCTACACTCTGTATGAAACACCACCTTGTCCCTACATAGGAGCTATGGACTTTTCTGAATTTGCTATTTTCTCCACACAGCCATTGCCTGCACCCACAGTTTCATGGTATGAAGATTCTAGCTGCAACAGTGGCTGACAATTCTTGTCCATCCCCACACCACCCCTCTGCATCACGACTCCCCTCCAGTTGTGCAAATCTGCATTTTTTGAGGTCTGCAGTACAAAACAGGCCTCAGAATTGATGTTGTAAAAATCTTTATACTACTATTTCCATCACACATCTATTGTCATGGACTGGGTAACTGCTGTCAGCTCAGAAAGTAGCCTGAAATTTTAAGGGAACATCCCCTCTTATTAATGTCACTTTCCACATTGTTTACAGTTACTTAGTAATGTCAACAGATTTTATTAATTTGGACTGATATTTTCTAAGCTGCACGTCTCAAGATTTTTGTTTGTTAGCTGTTTTTTAAAGTTTTTTGGCCATAATGGTGAAGGTCTTTCTGAGGAACAAGCTAAGGGAAATGACCTTTTTTTTTTTTTGCACAAACTTAAAGATTCCAACAAATCTTTGTTAAGAAGCTCCATTTACACCATATCTTCAGTCAGGAAATTGCCCAGGACATTTCTTTTGCCATCCATAAAAATATCTGCTCAAATTCAGCTAACTTAAACTTCTTTAAAATCATAGCTGTGGTCATTTATGCCATCCTATACCATTTTTATATAATGCTTATTCCTATAACAGACCAGTTTCTCCCAGTAGCATATTAAGCAACAAGATTAACAGCAATAATGTTGTCTGTTTTGTTCCCTGATGCTCTTTACCGTAGGCATTTCCTGGTGTTTTGTGGCTTAATCCATTACAAACTCTGCAACAGCAACCTGTTTGTGTGGGACATCCCTTTCAGCAGCAACACCCCACCACGATGGGCCATGCAAGGTTTGCATCCAAATGGAAGGAAAATGGGACTCCCCACACTCTCCATTGCTTCTACTCTGTGTTTGGATCCAAGTAGTGAAGAAAAGGAAGCCTTTTCCAGTCAATGGCGCAGGCAATCTTAACTTGAGAATTTCCTAACTCCGCCTTGCTACTTTGGTATGTGCTTTTAAAATCATACTGTGCACTATGTAAATTGCACAATTTTTTTTAAAACCAAGTTCATGCTTTTGATGTTTGAGACATTTTAATAGTTCAACAATTCAGCTATACTCAGGCACAGGTAATCACTGGGAAGGACAGTGGTTACCGACAACTACCAACACTCTGCATGTACATTATAATTTTCAGAATTCTATTGCTTTTTTCTAGATACTTAACAGTTATTTACCCAAATTGTCCTCAAGTAACTACTTTTTAAAAAGGAATTATCATCAAAATTCAGTGAAACAACTTCAATTAATTTCAACTTCCAAAAGGAAGATACACTTTCTGAAAACAAAAGAAAGAGTTGGCAATCATTTATGGCAAATTTCACCTTGGCTTCTTGTCAGCTTGCATTTGATAACCACCCTGAATACAACTAACACATTATTCAAGGTTGTCTTGGGCCTACTAATCTTCGGTATTTCATGACTTCTGAGTTACTATTATTACTGAAAGATGGATGATACTAATAACTGACTCTTTTGGAGGATGTATTTTAGGGATTTCATTTCCCACTTTCAAATATCATTTATTCATAGGTTTTAAGAAAAATATTGATATTGAAATTAAAACCCATCAGTAAACTCAATCGGATTATTCTGTAGCATATAAATAGTGATCAGGAATTGATCTGACACAAGCTGAAGTCAATGGAAGGACGGGTATTAACCTTTAGGTCATGCTCTCCAGAGAGTGAAAGGAATTCTTTAACAAAAGGATAGTGAAATAACTACAGTGCATCAACATCCATATCTAGCTCTCTCTGTATAGGTCTATGGTACACATTTTGCATATTTTAAGTGTGTGGAGCCTTAAATTGCTGGAGGAAACATGAAAGGGTACCTTGAAGCAATTCTCTACCCAAACAGACTGACTGTCCGTTATCTGGGCAAAAAGGAAGGAAAGACTAAGCTCCTACATAGCAGGAGCTGGAAGCAGTGAGAGCTACCACATACACCACAGCATCATCTAAAAAGTTTTGGTCAAATTCTATTTCAGAGCAAGAACATGAAGCGTTTCTTGGAGATTGGCTGAAAACTCAGAGATTGTCCCAATACTTCAAATCAGTTAAAGCAGCAGAAGAAAAGGGTCATGGATATGCCTCCAAGAGTAAGAAGAGTGTGATTTCTGTGGCCCTAAAACCTGCTAGAAAAACCTACTCAGAAAAGCTAGCTCAAAGACTATTGAACAACTAAACCTGCTCTGTTGAGGGGAATATCATTCTGCGTAAAAAAGAAAGGTAGGAAAGGAATGTATGGCTTGTGATCTCCACTGAGCAGAAAAAACAAGTCAGCATTCAGGGCTATTATTTTGGGCCAAAGAAGGATGAGATGAAGAACTGAACCATAACAGTTGGGATACAAGTGGACCAGTAAGGGAGAGAACTACTGAGAAGAAACTTTCCAGAGGAATGTGAAAATAAGGGGCCCAAGCCCCCTTCCATCTTTTGGACCATCCTTTGATAAACTCAGAATACCGTCATGCAAAATCTGCCAGCACATATTCAAATTTCACCTGCTCTGCTGTACTGTATAACCACTGAAACAGGCTACTATCTGTAATTTATTAGATGAAGAATTGTTTTACTTTGCCCTTCACTTACAGGCTATTCACATATACATAAAGAAACATGACTTGTAGTAAATAGAACATTTTTACAGTACTTTATAAAACTTTTAGAGAACATTTAAGATAAGAGAGTGTAGTGATACAGTGTACCAAAACACTACTGGAACAAAATCTGAACCCGATTCTTAGTTTCACATAGGCAATTTTCAAATAAAGTAAAGGATGAGCGAATTGCTGAAGGTCTATGTCTAGACCTGCAGCTTCTGAAAAATCTCAAAAATATGTGTAATTTACAGCAACTTCCCAAAATTAAACCCTTTCACCTTGCAGATTGTGGTATTTTACTTCCCTAAATAGCTAAACAGGTACTAAACATTCAGTCCTTTGTCAACACAAACTCACTTTACCTGCAGTTGGAATTTTGCTGAAGTATTTTCTACTTCATGAAAATCCACAAGATAATAATATATAAACAAAGAATACAGCCAAAAACATTTTACCTTTCATTTGTCTAAGTGGGTGAAACTCTAAACACAGAAAATCAATTGGAATTTTGCCTGTGATGTTATTAAATCAACCATTTATCATTTAACTTTATAGTTCTAGCTGGTCAGTGAGATAGCTTCAAAGGGTAAAACAGGTATAATTTTTTTAGGGAATTAGAGTGTAAGAGAGTAGACGGTTTGGGTGCAATTCACAGTAAGTGTTCAGAACCTGAAATTTGGGCTCAGTTTATTGCAATTGGTCACTCAACTGGAGGCCACCTGCAAATCTTCTTTCTTTTACTGAAACGTGTACATATTGTAATCCAGCACAAAGACTGAATGGTCACCATTAGGAATATAAATTTCCCTCTTTATAAGTACTGTGCCTTAGCTGGTAAATATTTGTTTTTCCTACAGCTAGCCTGCCTAGCGCATGCATTTGTTAAAATAATCACAGGGAAAGTTAACAGCAAACAGGTATGTAACTTGGCTACAAATGGAAGAAAACAGCAGCAGAAATTTTGGAGCACAATACCACCAGTACAAGGGCACTACTGTTGAATCTGTAAGATTATCACGAAAATGATAACTTAGAAAAACGCTTTCAGTATTCCACTGAAGCTGATAATTTTACTATTCAATATCAATAACAATTTGTAACAAAGTTTAACAAATTTGTATTATCAGGGATTGTTACAGATGTAGAGATTTTTTAAAAGGTAGATTTCAGAACATGAACTACACAGCTCTTGGTCATGAAGTATATGTCTCTTTTGCTATCACCACACATACAAAAAGAACCGAATAATTTCTTTTTTATAGTAAGCATATGTAAGCTTAACATATTCTATGTAATAAAAAGAATTTAAAAGCTGTAGAGATAGCATTTTTAATTGTTGCCTAGTAACAGTTACAGTATTGAAACTGACCTTCAGCTAAAAATAAAGAAAATATTTAAAAACAAAAAGAGAGGAAGACAGTATTGCTATATTAAAAATATAAAATTATTTTTAAATTACTGTGCTACCATTTCTAAAGGTTCATTTTAACTTCTTCCTATTAAAATGCCTGAAAGAGTTAAATAATCCTCCCATTAAGCCATTTCCCATTTCACCATCCAAGCTAAGATTTTATGAAGTGTTGCTAAAACATGACACAGAGGATGAGTCTGTCACCTTGACAGCAAAAGCTAAATTGAAATCTAATGTAAGTGAACTTCAGATGTTTGAGAAACTTCAAAGAATAACATAAAAAAATGGACTACGTGCACTGTATTTGCTAAATGCATATTACCTTTTGTTTTCACCATAAATCAAATATGTATAGAATTTGCACTCACCAAAAGAAATGAGCAGATTCTGGGGAAGTTCTTACTTGTTAGCATGCACTTACATGCAGCTGTGGCTGGAAATCCTCTTTTATGTGACCAGACAAAATGCAGACATATTTTTATAAGCACAAATATTTTTACATGTGTTATAATCTGAGGTATATAACATCCCAGATTACAATTCCTCTTAGCTGTTGAACTACTCAGTTGCAAATATTATTTATATTAATAAACAGGATACAATAATGCTAAAACATATGGCTCTATATATAGTAATGGTAAAGTTCTTTCTGTGGCTGCTGAGTATTTCAGCATTGAAACAGATCCTTCAAAATTCAGAGGTAACAAATTTGGGGTCCCTTTGCAGTAGCCATATGTATCAGAGAACATGGTTCTCCAAAAAAGAAATTTCATAGGTGTAAAGGTGGTCTTATTGTTAACCAGCTATATACCTAATGGGCATTCCTGGAGAAACTGGCTGCTCATGGCTTGGACGGCTGTACACTTCTCTGGGTAAAACACTGGCTGGTGGCTGGGCCCAAAAAGTTGTGGTGAACGGAGTTAAATCCAGTTGGCGTCCGGTCACCAGTGGTGTTCCCCAGGGTTTCGGTGCTGGGGCCAGTCCTGTTTAATATCTTTATCAATGATCTGGACGAGGGGATTGAGTGCACCCTCAGTCAGTTTGCAGAGGACACCAAGCTGTGCAGGAGTGTTGATCTGCTGGAGGGTAGGAAGGCTCTGCAGAGGGACCTGGACAGGCTGGATCGATGGGCCGAGGCCAATTGTATGAGGTTCAACAAGGCTCAGTGCTGGGTCCTGCACTTGGGTCACAACCACCCCATGCAACGCTACAGGCTTGGGGCAGAGTGGCTGGAAAGCTGCCTGGTGGAAAAGGACCTGGAGGTGTTGGTTGAAATCCGGCTGAATATGAGCCAGCAGTGTGCCCAGGTGGCCAAGAAAGCCAATGGCATCCTGGCTTGTATCAGGAATAGTGTGGCCAGCAGGACTAGGGCAGTGATTGTCCCCCCGTACTTGGCACTGGTGAGGCCGCACCTCGAATACTGTGTTCAGTTTTGGGCTCCTCACTACAAGAGAGACATTGAGGGGCTGGAGCGTGTCCAGAGAAGGGCAACGAAGCTGGTGAAGGGTCTGGAGCACAAGGCTGATGGGGAGCGGCTGAGGGAACTGGGGTTGTTCAGCCTGGAGAAAAGGAGGCTGAGGGGAGACCTCATCGCTCTCTACCACTACCGGAAAGGAGATTGTAGAGAGGAGGGGTCGGTCTCTTCTCCCAGGTAACAAGTGATAGGACAAGAGGAAATGGCCTCAAGTTGCACCAGGGGAGGTTTAGATTGGGTATTAGGAAAATATCTTCACTGAAAGGGTTGTCAAGCATTGGAACAGGCTGCCCAGGGAAGTGGTGGAGTCCCCATCCCTGGAGGTATTTAAAAGATGTGTAGATGTGGTCCTTAGGGACATGGTTTAGTGGTGGACTTGGCAGTGCTAGGTTAACGGTTGGACTCGATGATCTTAAAGGTCTTTTCCAATCTAAACAATTCTATGATTCCTAAAACTGTTGTCTGTTTTCAGGTCAGTTCCCTTGTTTAGAAGGCTCAGCTTTAATTGAAGCAGTAAGTTAGCTGATTTTACACATTTGGATGGAAGAGGAAAATGGCTTTTGTGATGAGCATCTGCTGTTTTGTTAAAAATGTGGTTAAAGACATTAACAAAAGTGACATTACCAGCTGTTCTAATGTCAAACAGCTTAGTAAAACTGTTTTTTGTCAAATGACAACTTATGACACCAAAATCAATTCCAAACCAATAACACTCTCTTAGTTGCAAAACAGGCTGCAATCTAGAAAAAAAATGTTAATTAAAGTACAAATTATACTTTTTTCCCCCTGAAAGAATAGAACGCCAGATTTACTGACAAAACTCAACCTCTTTTCTAAATTCATAAAAGGCAAAATATAATCTACAATAAGTTCTCTGATGTATAAATAACACCTTATTCCCATAATATACTCATAATAGCAATAGAACATGACAGGCTGTGCCTTTCAGGGTAATTAAAGCATGCCTCAGGTGGTTCAAGTACGGTGGCCTTTGGACTTGCAGCTCACAACCCCCCCGCCCTTTTGTGCTGTAATCATCAGGCAGGCACTGCCTGTTGTGTGCTGCTGTTCAGCTATCCCACGCTCATGTTCACATCATTTATAATTATCAGATTATTAGAAGGTGACACATTAACAGCCTTGTCAGCCAGCATTCTTCTAAGGGGAAGATTATAGTCACAGCTAAGCTGTGTATTTGGGCCAATGCCCTTAATATTCTCTAAAAAATTACTTGGAAAGAAAGAAGCAGGAAAATAAATTACCAAAATACAAATGGCATCATTTATACCTTAAAGCCAGTCAAAAGTGGACAAATTTGCCTTCAACATCTTAATCAACCTGGTAAGATCAGATAAAATGAAATCCTAAATGCCTGTTGGTGCAGACCTTATTTAAGGGGTATACCAAGTTTTTTTTTAATTAGGAGAAAGATGCATATCAGAAATGTTTGGGAAAATGCTTCCCGAACCATACGGTGAATTACATGAGTAGAGAGACTCAAGGTAACTTTAGTCCTCTGAGACAGCTATGCTGCAAAAGAGATTGGTGGGAGAAGCAAGCAAACAGCTGTGCCTTCTTGTTAACTAAATAAAGGACAAATGCTTTAAATCATGATCGATGTATGCAAACTCGCAAACCTTGAAAAACATGGAAACTGGAATAATGGCTTCCAGATGGAATTGCCAGTAGTGCTTAAGTGACCGAGGTACAGAAGTCTGATGCTTTTGAATGCTTTTGAGCATAAACCCAGCTTGTACAGTACACATCATGGCAACTTTAATTCAATGCTTTTGAACATACATAAACCCAGCTTGTACAGTACACATCATGGCAACTTTCATTTCTATATTAAACTCAGACCACTAAAATGCTGATTTTTATCAAAATATTTTTGAATGGATGTTATTTTCCATTTTAAAAACCCAAACACATTTCAATACACATTTTTAGCCAGCTCCAGCAATGAAACAGGATATGTAACATAAGTGTTTGTTGCTGTCCCCTCACACCACAGCATATGGTAGGTGAGTTACAGACACTTGTGTTACTGCTGCAGCTCTTCAAAACTAAATTGTTACATTAAAACCTTAGGCATATGCTATTTTCAAGCTGTAAAATACCTGCTTACTTAAACACACAGATGCCAATAATCCCCATATGTCTTGAGAAGATTTTGAGCCACTTTTAATAACTGATTAGCTCTGTGCGATGCAAATTTGAAAATGTAATGAGAAGAAGAGAAAAAAATTCTCACATTTGTCACAAGTAACCGAAGTGCAGAATCCAGCCCCCGTTGCAGGCTGAATGCACGTCCAGCACGCTGGGCTGGGTCATTTCAGCCTTTGTCATATACTCAGAGTTGCACCTTCCCTGCTATAGGTACCATTGCTCTTTCTCATGGCGGATTAAATCCTAACTTGGAAATGATGCAAGTTGCAGAGGATGGAGAGGACCTGCTCCTCTCTCCTTGGTGCTCGGGAGAGGAGACACCCGCAGGCAAGGTGATCCCTCCTGGGAAGACAAAGAAAGAGGAAACCCATTAAGCGGCAAGAGTGGTGTGAAAAACATGCTAGGGAAGAATAGAGATTATGCTTGCGGAAAGAGAGAGACAGACTAAAACAAGAAAGGAAGAAAGAAATATCCAGTGGCAGTGATTCCTGATGAGGGAAGGAAAATAGCAAAAAAAGGAGGTAGGATGTAGACAGATGTCCTGAGCAGCAGCGTATCGACTGAATTGGGAACTTGTGGCTTTCTGGTCTGCTCAGCTGCTAGCCTGGACTCAGCACTCTCTTATCGCTGTGTTAAATTACTGTTGATTGTGCATCAGACAGCACAGCAAATATTTTGTGTTCCTTTTTCAGTGCGGAAAACAGCATGGAATAGTTGTTTGCTTTTTCATTTAGGAGAATTATTCTTTTCCAGTTGTTCAATTTGATAATATCATGTGCACGTACCACTACATTTACAGTAGAAAAAGCAGGTCAAATGCATATACCAGTTGTTTGAAGATGGTTGGGACTTGGTAGCTTCAGGGTGAACCTGTTGCATGGTCCCTGTCCAGGGCAGGTGACTTTACCCTTACTAGCACTTTCCGTTACGAAGCATTCCAGCACCCTGCTGACAGCCCAACACTGCACTGTGCTACCCACTGCCCAAAACTATAAGATGGCTTCTGCTGTTATGAAGTAGTTTTGAGGGGTCTCCAAGGGGGCTTAGTCTGTCCAACAAGGGCTCCTAGCAAGGTGCTACCACGGGCCCAAGCCATAGGAAACCTTGGAGATGGGACCCACAAGCACCCAGAAGAGGCCAGGTCTCGTCAGTGCACAGCAGCCCTACTGAGGAGGAAAGCTGCTGTGGTTGGGCCGTGCTGTATTCTCAGCCAGAAGAGCCAAGCAATCCTAAGAATAGCTTTTCCCTTTGAAGATGCTTCTAAAACACAAACTTGAGGAATGCAACCATTGTACCAGTACAGAAAGCCTGGAAAACAGTTGGCTAGGATTCCCTTTTGAACAGTCCCCACTGATCTCCTGGAAATTTCAGTAAAAGGAAGAGTTGCCTGGTAGAAACCACAATTATCTGAATGCACTGTCTCCACAGACCTCTTTGCAAGTCCTCACTTACCTATAAGCAAATCATTATGTACAGTAAATATAAGGGACTGAACTCACACAGTGCAACCATTAATCTAATGCTCCCACTGCATCCACCTAACTAATGAGATGCTTTTCTTTCCAGCCATCTGCAGAGCTATGGATTCTCCTCACACAACTTCTTGCTTTAGCTTGCTCTAAAAGATCATGCACACGGAGACAAATCTAGGAAACAAACTAGACACACATATTCCGTAGTAATTCATTAGGATTTCCTAGCTGCTATTATTATTGATTACTAATTGTTTGCACCCTGCTGCAAGTGGAATTTATATTCTGCATGTTAAAATGAGGCACTGCCAAGGAAACTAAGAAAAAAGATGCAAAATGCTGACAATACAGATCAAACAGTCAAAACTAAGCACACAAAAAGACAGCAGCAGACTGATTTTTAAAGTGTAGAATTAATCTGTAAACGAAGCTTAGCCATTTTGCATGTTTTGATCAGGACACAGGCTTATAATAAAATACACACAACAGCAGGCTGCATGCTCACGAGTCTGCCATTTCTCCCCAGCTGTGCAGTGGCATGTTACACTGGTGAAAATTAGAAAGCAACGTAACCTCAGCTGACAGGTTTATTAAGACAGAGAAGACATTACACAAGCCCCTTTGACATTATAATCACTAACTCAGTCAGGAGTAGAAACCTACTTGCTATCATTATTGGAAGTAATTGGTAAAAAAAAAAAAAAAGAAAAAAGAGGAAAAGAGTAAGCAAACAGTCTTGTAAATGTCACGTTAATTATTTAGGATACAGGTGCTTTCAGCCACATAGATTGTATCCCATCTGTACTTCGGTAGTTTTCAGTGATCAAAAGTAAAGGCCCAGTAAAAGGAGTCTACTTTGACCTTGCTCCGTTAGTTCAACTGCTCTTATTTACGTTAATGAAACTGTTTGTGCTCCTGTTCCACAGCTAAGGCTGTATCATTGCTACTAGCATATGTCCCAGTTTGCAAGAAGTTATAATTAAACTATACAAAATTGCTCTAGGCTGGGACTTGTTACACACAGTTACAATGCAAGTCCTTTTCATTTTTTTTCTTTTTTCTTAACCAAGTTTGATTTTAATGGAGTTGTCTGATTTTGTTATACGTGTTGGGGAAGGAGAAAGATTTAATGGTTTGTATGACTTCCTGTGCTCTCCTACATGGACTTCAACCCTTAAATATGTCAGAAAACATGAATGCAAGAGAGTCAATGTTTCTGGGAAACATGTAAGTGGTTGTCAGCTCTTCACCTGGTGGGACACAATCTAGTGCAGGTCAGAAGCAAATAAAACTTGTTGCCATCCCACGTTTAAAGCCCTGCTCATTGCAGTTCTACCCCTGCCATCCCCCGGCTGTTCCTGCTGTGGCAGAAACCATCATGGCAGGCACCAAATGACAGAAAAACACAATTCCTGCTTTTAGAGTTTGCAATCTACATACAAAGACAAGAATGAAACAGGTCAATGGAAAATACATGGAGATGATATCATCCCTCTAAAGAGGAGAAATCTAATCATCATTTTTGTTGACAAAGGACAGAAGTCGTGCAACCCTCCTAGAGCTTGGGTTCGTTCCTTATGGCATACACTGTCTGAAGAGTGGGGTGGAAGATTGTCCAGCCAATACCTTTTCTTTCTCTACTCCATGATTTCAGAGGCTCAAACACTCTTCATCCAACTATTTCCACAGCTCTAGAAAACACTTGAAAACAAGTCTAAGAGCCAGATTTTCAAGAGTGCTCAGACATTCTGCTTCTCTCAGTGACGTGTGTATGTGAGCGCATGTGGAAATGCTGCCCATAATACACAACTCCATCTACTCCAAATAAAAGTTCTGTAATATTTTTTTTTTATGCAAACTGAGTAACATTTCAAACCTGACCCCTTTTTGGGGGGAACCAAACAACAATTTTAAACAATTTTAGCCTCAACAGATGTTTGAACTTCTGCTTATGCTAAGTTTTGTTCTGCTTCTCTGGGCAGGACCTTTTTTGCTCCCTGTGTCCTGAGAGAGCCTAGAGCCGCAGGCATGTCCTGTGTAGACCTACTGAAACTGCCTCTGGCTCGACTGATTGTTTCTCTCTGCCTTCAGGCACAACACAGGTACCTGGCACGAACTCCAAAGGGCAGTGGTCTCCCTATAAAGGGGCACAAAGTGAAGATGCTCATATTTGCAGTCTCCTCTATGGATTTTTATAGGACCCAAAACCAGTTCACTTACAATCCTGATCCAGTTCCGTAAACCACAGAAATCAGACATTAGCAAGTGCAGATAACAGCTTCTGAGTTTATGAACACAGAGCTTCTCTATTAACTGCAAAATGGGGTCCACCTTCAGAGAAACACCGTGCCAGTGTTACCGCAGGTATGTGCATGGATGAAAGACACGAAAGTTCAGAGCAGTGCACTCTATTTATTTTATCTTCAAACTTTTCTGAGATAATAAATGCAAAGCTAACAAACATTTACCATACCAGATTTCCTGATTTCTACTAGACTGTGCCACAAGGGTTCGTTTAATACAAAGGAATTGCAAAAAAAGGCTTGAATATGCAGCCTTTTGATGCTAAGCAGCCATTGCAAGCATTAGATGTTCAATATACCTGCAAATATGCTTAAAAGATGTTTATAAACACACATGGTGACATGACTTAGCTAGCTCTAACTGAAGAAGAAACCATACAAAGGCCTTAGATAGTCCTGTTTGATAGACATGGTAATGTACACCAACACTTGGGCCCTGGAGGGACTTTGTGGATGATTTAGTGGGTATAGAAACGCTTATGTTAGGGGATTCCTTTAATTTGTTTATTTTGCCTTTAGAGGTTTATACGGAAGAGTACTCTGTGAAGACGTCTCAGGGAAGGTCATATTGCTTGGATTTTTACACCTTGTACAGAAAGTCCTCCAGAGAGCTACCTGCAAGCCAGCAGTGAATAAACATTCTTTAGTGATGTTTGCTCCCAACTTACCTCGGCAGCCTGCGAGGCAGTAGCAGAGCTCTGCTTTCTCTTGCAGGATGTGTGCCTTTCATTTTAATGTCTGTGAGCTGAGACAAGATCTGCTTTTTGTTTCCTCTCATTTTCAGCTGCCTTTTTCCTTTGTCAGAACTGACAACTGAGAGGACAATCAAAACACCGAGTAAGAAACCCTGTTTGACCTTACTGCCAAGAGTCTTAAAAAATTAATGTTTACAGCTATTTATATGCATTGGGAAATCACTCTTTCGCCTTTGAGTTTAGATGTTTCAAAATGTCTTTTTCAAGCTCTCTGGACATCACCAAACTTTAAGAACTTTTCACAAGCTATGATCTTCACTTTAAAAAACATACAAGGACTGATGAGAAACTGATGTTTCTCAAATACCCAGAGAGAGACCTTCCAGCCACTGTCCAATGGGTAGATTCACTCTAAAACAATTTCAAGCATACAATGTTTTCCAAGCATACAGCTTCCAAACCCATCTGTATTACACGAAGTATTTTCTGCTCCAGATCTATTCCAATGCCAGTCATTAACCCAGCAATACTCTCCATATCCAAAACAAAGGGGCATCCTCTTGTCTGTCTTTATAGGAGTTACAGCTGATCACTGTGCTAATCATATCACTTGGAATGTTTTGCAGCCCCAGCTTATTTTCCCAATAAAAGATATTCTTTTAGTAGTACTTGTAACTACTGATTGTTCAGTTAAAAAAGCAAGAATAACAAGGGAAAATAAAACAAAATGATTGCACACATTATTCTGTTCCCCACTGAAAGAAGTATTTGTGTTCAACTTTTGTACATTCTACTCTTTACCTTGGCAGTAGAATTGGACACAAAGTCATTTGAAGCTTAAAGGTCAGAGGGTGCTTCTTTAACAATTGATACTGTTCTCTAAGAAAACACTTGAGTTTGAACAGTTATGTTCTCTCATTCCTTTAAAAAAAAGAAAAAGCGAATGCTGTTTTAAAGCTCCTAAGGAAGAGCACCAAAAGCCCTGCAGAAATCAAATGAGAAAGACCATCTTGACACGTTGGGATTCATCATGCAAACTTTATCAGACATCAAACCCTCGAGCAGTGCTTGGAACTATGTGCCAGGACGTTCTGTAACGCCAGGTGAAAGCGTGCATGCGACCCAAACAGTGAAATGGTCCTCGTGTCCCTATATGAAAAACAGCTTAATCCATTGCCCATGCCAATGTGAGACTTTACCTTTACACAGAAAGAGGAAAGAGATAAGAAAGGGAATGCACAGACTTAATAAGGAACAGATGTCATTTTCTCTCTAGTAGGAGGCTAGCATCAGGGAAATGTTTGAAAAATTGTTAAATCAACTGTTGTGGCAGCTGAACATCCTTGAGGTTAGCCAATGTGATCTAAGCCTTCACAATGTGATTTGAAGATCCCACAAAGCAACCTGGATTGGAAATTGCAGTCAGGGTGAAAACATAGCTTCTAGGTCTTTAAGTGCCAGGTAGAGATTGTTCTTTACAATTGCTTCCTGCAGAGGAGGAGCTGGAAACACAGGGACTGTGAAAGGAAGCTCTGTCAATCAAATTTTACAATTTATTTTTTCAATGGTTTATTTTCACCCCAAAGCAATGCAATTCACCTGAGTGGGAAAAGTGGTTGAAAACCTTTAGAAATGTCAAAGACCACTTCTGTACAAGAAAGGTAGGGAACATGCCTAGTGTCTGCCATTAGGCTGGTAGTCAAGACAGCACCAATATGAGGTGGATGATGGCATAGATGTTGCTTTTTTTATCCTGTTTTTTTTCCAACAGTAGAGCTCCAAAAGAGCTGTTAGTGAGAAATACAGGTGGAGTAAAGATAGCCAGAACGATACACTATCAATGAATTGAAAAATAAAACTGTATTAAGTTTATAGACATGCTTAGATTTCTGAGTAGTATATTGCATTTGCATGATGCCTTTAATTTCAAGTGCTCTGCAGACTATGCACAGAAGAATCACAATAACCTCAGCTAAAGTGCAGCCAGTTCTAGGGTCAGAGAGAGTAACTATTACAGGGCTTACAGAACCTCGCTGAGGGTGGCTACAAACGTTCAGTACAAGGACCAAATACCACTGTGTATATTCTTGGGTGGGAAGGAAAGAAAAATACGGTAATTATGGTGCAGAAGGAGGAATATAGATAAAATAGAATGTAATTCTGAAATTTGTAATTTAGCCAGGATATCAGATTTAATATGTAATGTTCAGCAGGCTGAGCAAGAAGAGCAATGCAATTTTCAGGAATTAATGGAATCCAGGAGGTCTTCATTTACTCTACTAGACTGAAAGCCCTGGACAAGCTTTGAGTCCTCAGCATTCTGCAACATTCACCACACGTGAAAGACTCGGAAAGGAGCTTTCTAAGAAAAATGGTGAAGAAACCTAGTGATGTATAGAGCTGAAAGTGAAATCCCAGGCACATTTATTCCCTTTACATCCTGCTGTCTCTAATGATACCCATGCATCCCTCCCATAGACTGGACTCCACTAGGCTGCTGCTGAAAAAGAGAAAGATTTACAACATTGCTCTGAACAGTGATACCACACGATAATTGTTGTTCCGTTGGATTTGGGTTAAGTATTTACCAGTACTTTGAAATCACAGCCTGAACAGGAGTCTTGGCAGATGTATGCACTCTTAGTAATTCTTTTAACTAGCAAAAAGAATGCCAGTGTGTGACACGAGGATTAAGCTGACCTCCCCTAACGGTCGGGAGAAATCTTCCTGGTTGTCTCCTCAGCTTTTCTGCTGCACTCTTCTCCAAGCAGCATTCACACTTGTCAGAAAGCTGTGCTATTACTACGCTCTCAAATTTTATCTTGCATAGCCAAAATGCTATGTTACGCCTATCTACAAATTTCAGCACAGTGCACTGCAGCGTGTTCATAAAACAAAAGTTCATACGCACAAAGCCAACATTAATATGCATCAGTTGAAAATGGATAATTTCAGTACACTGAATGCCAATGTTGTAAAACTGTGAGATACACTAAACTTAGATATACTGTCATATTAAATACAAAACTAATGTTACTTTAGTAGTGAAAGGGAGCATTGGAATTACCAAAAGTGTGTTCCTACTGTTACAGTGGGAATAATTACAGGGTATTGAATACATTATAGAGGGAATTTGAAGATGTGAAGCAATGATGTAACAAGGGAAGTGTTTCCATACAGTTTCTGCTCTTAATTCCTTTGGGTAACAGTGATAGAAAAAATAAAGAGGGTAAGAGACAGAGAAGGAACACTAAACTATTTCTAATCACCTTAAGTGTACATTAGAGAATCTGACTGCAACATTAGTGAAATTACACAGCATAGCTCAGATCAGAGGGACTGAATTTAATATACAGAAACCCTTTCATAGGCTGTACTGAGGATAATATGGTAAGGAACATTGGGCTGGAAATTTGCAGGGTGAAAAAACCCACACTGTACAATCTCATTAAAAGTTTGAGAACAGTTGATAGTAATGGTAACAAATCTTTCAAGGAGCTGCAGCAGCAAGACGCAAACTAGCATAGCCTTAAGCTGCTAGCAATTGCACAACAGCTGAAATGCAATACATGCCTGGCCAGGATAGTGATTACTGTATTCATAGGCAGTCTGGGCAGCCTGTCTTGAAGACACAAGGACTAGTTTGTGACAAATTATTAGAGAACCCAAAGATGATCTTTGACAAAACCAACCTAGAATGAACAAAAGCACTAGAAATTGCCCAAAGCACAATAGCTGAAGAGAAAATAATGCTGACTTACACTGAAGTCCCAAGGCTCAAACAGCCACTTGATGATCAGCAGTGTGTACATGCTTTCAATGCATCTCCGAAAAGCAGCAGCATCTCGGAAGGCAGAGGGAGCTCCATAAGGCCATATAGGAAAATGTGGGTTTGTGGGCAAGAGATGGGGAACGTGCAGTAGGGAGAATGTGTGTATGTATAATACAGACACATGCTGTAATTTACATTCAGACGAAGGTCTTCACTAGTCAGAAATTCAGCTATCCGGAAGAGGTGCACCATGACATAGCTCCAACTACAGAAACAGAACGTTTACTATGGGAAATGGATTTAACTAGGTCAGTGCTAAGGCTATCAACCCAGGAGATGTCCATGTGAACAGCAAAAGGTCAGCAGATCAAGTCTGGCAAGAAGGATCCCCAAACTTGTCATCCCATCTCTCCATAGCTTTCACTCCTTTTCACAATCATCTATAGGAAGACAAGCACTGGATTTTTCACTGCACAGATTAGAGACACATAAAAGGGTAAAGCACAAAAATAAATATGTGGAGAGAAGTACAGAATGATGGGCAACAGATAGGAGCAGAACATCAGTGGAAGCAGAGTTTTGTAGGGAAAAGGAGGATTTACAAAGACAGGTGTTCAAAGGAGCTGGAAGCTGTCACACAAGTAGAAAGAGGAGAAACACACAAAGAGCTGAGGAGGCAGCATTCATCTGGAATAAAAGAGCAGGCAATGAGACATATAACAGAGACACGGAGAGAGAAGAGGGGCTGGAAGAGGAAGAAGAGTTTGCACACTTTTTCAGGAGGGTGAAGAAAGTTCATGAGCATACATGGAGGTCTGCAGCAAAGGACCAAATGCTAAAACCCACTCCTCCTTCCAATCCCTTGGTCCACCATCAATTGACTTTTAAGACATGCTATATGGCTGATCTGTCAGTGTAGTTTTAGGTGAGGGCTGTGAAATGAGGAGGAGAGTTGTTTGTTAAGATGGAGCAGTATTTTGTACTGTGTAGGAGGGTGTTGATCTGGTATGATGCACTGTGTAGTGTAGGAGGGTGTTGATCTGGTATGATGCACTGTGTAGTGTTTACATTTACAGGAGTGCCAATAGCATAGACAGATGCTTTATAAAACAAACTATGAACATCTCAAAAGTCAAAGGTACACAGATATGCCAACACAAGGCAAATACCACCCTTGCCTTTTCTAAGAGCAATAAACAGCCCATTCACACAGATCAAATGTGGTTAAGGCAAATAAAGCTAAACTAGGCCAAGATTAAGATTGACACACTGTCTATTTAAGCACTTGCAGAAGAAATGCTGAGCTTCATTCTCAAAGGGCAGCACTCAGAGTGTGGTCACTCCTCAGAACTGGAAACCTGTAGTTTATCTCTTATTGAAATAAGCCATTTGTACAATTCGTCCCGGTGAGTCTCAGCTGTCTGCCTATAGCTTACCTTTGGCTGGGACCACAGCCCATCCAGCATATAAGCAGTGAAGCTAATTTCTCTTTTTCCTGGCAATAAAACCAGTGGTAAGCTTCACTCTGCTAGGGTTCTCGCAGAGCTAATATGGACAGCCTCAGTCCTCCAAAGCAGGTTATGGGTGACTAGCGTGGCCAAAGATAAAGCTGGCTAAAGGACAGCTGCTGAATAGTAAGGAACATACAGGCATATAGGCTTAGTATCTGAATATTTGGAAAAGGGCTGGCAAGCAACCCTTATCAGAAAGGGTTAAAGATCCAGGAAGAATCTGGAGGGAGGTGCGCATCCATCCTCTTGCTCGTGCAGTCGGAGGGATCTCTACTGTGAGGACAAGGACTGCAGCCATGCGGCTTTTCTCAGCCCTCTTCGTCTTAAGCTTGGGAACAGTTCATACAAAACAAAAGAGGCTTTCAAATAGGTGTCACTGGTACCGGAGAAAGGAAATTATTTCTGCCTGCGGATCAGCCAGAATCCCTTTCTACGTAGCTTGGGGAAGGCTCATGGGCCTGAACAGTCATCCACTATCTCCCATGGAAAAAAATGCCCTGAGCAACTGAGGTCGGGAAGAGCACAGACAGGTAGGGAAGACCACAGAGCGTCATCTCAAAAAGTAACAGCTAGGACAGATAATGCATCAATTTAACCAGGTGTTGTCAGATCAAATCAGAAACGCTGCTGCTACCCAGCTTCGAGTTAATGTAGGTCAAGGCACTCCATTGCTCTCTTCTATATAATCTCCCACACTTGTTATGTAGATAAATGCAAAACAAACAGCACACTAAAAATAGGCTGAAAAGCCAAAAAGATTACTCAGATTATGCCATGAGAATGTAAAGACAGAAGGGGAGCAACTGCTCTCAGATTTGGGAGATGAGGTATATTCACGTTGTTTAAGATTACGTGGCCTGTTTTCAGGGTACAATTTAATTGCTCTTAGCTGGCGGGTTAGAGAGCAATGCCACAATGTACACTGTGTTCACAATAAATATAGGTATATGACCAATACAAAGCCTTTCAGTGGAATTTACAGAGGTGATAAAATGGGTCATACCAGAAACGCAGTGACCGAATCAAATTACCAGGTGTTTCTTGATAGAGCATGCACTCGGATACATATAAAT
The DNA here is from genome assembly GCF_034638445.1 of Ciconia boyciana. NCBI lineage: Eukaryota > Metazoa > Chordata > Aves > Ciconiiformes > Ciconiidae > Ciconia > Ciconia boyciana. The sequence goes on along the minus strand of NC_132944.1, from coordinate 18,243,805 downwards.
TAAGTCGCTCTGTAACAAACCCTTTTTAAAACAAGCACGAGCTAAAAGCAGCAGGAGAAGCTTACCTGCAGTTGTGTTACACTGTTATCAGTTAAAAGGCTTAATTCAAAAAGATTAATTCTAATTTTTAATTAAAGATAGAGAATATTGTTACACCAGTTAAGGTACAGTGAAGGGAAATGGTGCATACAAGAAAGTTGGATGGGGGGCTATTTTTAATAAAGTAAATAATTAAAAAAGAATAAAAATACAACCTTCTGCCTCTCACCTGCAGTGGAATCATCATGAAATGACACCGGAGCTTTTGGTTTGCCCGAGTTAAGGACACATTCTCTCCATTTCCTCTCTATTGTGTGACTTGAAAAAATGTAGGAGAAAGAATTGCAAGTGCTGCAAATTAGAGCAGACACTGATCAGGCTTATAAGAATTTCTACTAGTTTGTAAATTGTCATTGCAAGCGCCAGGTTACACTGCTTAAAATTATATTTATACAGGAACTTTTAAAATACTGCTATTTGGTAAGTCACGTTCTGCTGAACCTTTTTGCTCTACAGGCTTCTCTTTTCCCTGTGTCACTGTAGCAGCCACTTTCTTGGGGTAATAACCCTGTTCAGGCAGAGTCTGGGAAGTTACTGTCCAGCTGCGAGATACATCCCTTCAGCTGAGACACACTCGCTGGGCATGTGAAGCAACCCGTTTTATCTCAGTGCAAAGGAAAACACTTCTACCTAAATCATCTTCAATTATTTAAGGCCACCTTGCTGTGATTTGCACTGGAAGAGCCCAGACATGCTTATGATTTCCTTTATGAGAAGAGCAGTAATTCCCAGCTGAGGCTGCTATCTGCCCTGATAAGCATTTTCACATGATTTTACTTTTGGGGAAAAGGATGCTAATCCTTCCTCAGCTGTAATGCAGGAAGATTAGGACAACTGGCTTGTCTTCAGGCAAGCTCAAGGGCAGCTTCTCAGCTGAAATTACTCCACCTGGACCCTGTCATGACACCATTTGTTGTTTGACATTAAGATCAGCGTGGCTAATGATGGAGGGCAGGGATGTTCTAGTGTCATTAAGTGTACTAAAATCTATCAGTTTTTATTTCTGGTCAGTAATTTCACCAATATCTCATGAAATGCAGAGGAAAACAAACATGTTTTCTTGGAAAATGAATTGATAAAAGGGAAAACAGCCTAGGTGAGCTTAAAATGGCCAGATTGGTGGCAGAAGCATTTCAGTGGTGGAGAAGACAAGGGAAGTATTCTAAGACTATACAGGTAAAGAAACTATAAAAGACTTTAAAGAGGAAAATAAGTAGCCTTACAGCTGTCTTCTGCAAAACACAAAATATTAGTGTTAGGTTACAAAGGACTAAATGGAATTTAGATGCTTTGATGCATGTAGCATAAAAAGAAAAAATAAGTTCAGAAACTAGAGTCAGGTAGGTGGTTTTGAAGTACTCTGTAAATAGCAGAAATAACCCAAAGCGATATAACTCAGCTATTACCGTGGAAAGCCACAACTTACATCTCCATCTTAGCATATTATTTTTCAGTTAAACCAATTACACAGAAATCCACTTTTGATGGTTATCAGGAGCTGGCAAAAATATTCCATAAAGGGATATAAAAGCTACATTCTAAAGTAAAAAAAATAAACCACCCACACTACATAATTTTGTCATTTATTTTCAAGTAAACATCCCATGAATTTGAAATGCATAGCCTGGGCTGGAAGTTGACAGGTACCATCAAATTATGAGGTACTAAAATTTTTAATTCCCAATTTTTAATCAAATTTTCTAACCTAAACATCAAACAGATTTTATGTCTAAAATACCATGTAAAAATGACACTCTTCCCTAGGAGATTTATTACTTCAGAGCACAAACACAAAATCTGATCCTGCAAATGCTCCCACACAAGTAACCTCTCTGATATAGGTTTGGTCTCAAATAACTTACTGGCATGAATCTAGTGACCGACGAGTCAAAGGTGGTAAACACTAGCACTACCACAATTTACACCACCTGAGCATTTATCTCAATTCCGGCAGAATTAGACCCATCAACATGGGTCCATAACATAGCTATTATTCACTGTTGATAGTAACAGCAGCAGACAGCTCTCAGTCGGAATCAGAGCCCTACTGAAAAGCCTTTCAGCACACATAGAGTCTTTAGTCCCATAGATGAGTATAGCAATTTTTTAGTATAAAATGTGGAAAAGGCAAGAAACTCCCCCAGTATGACATGACAGGAAATATATGAAACTACCCTGCAGCAGGAAATAAGGGGGAAGATCAAATCTTGCCCATGTTAAATGCACAACAGATTCATATTCTTTCAGTAATCATGATTTCAGAATGGCCCAAGTCTATCTCATGAAAACAAGCCATCAGAGAACAGATTTAAACTGGAAACGACAAATAGGAATGAGCAAAAATGGAATAACCCCTTTGAAGTCTAAAATAACATCTTTTAAATTATATCAAGCAGCGTCGTGAGAAAAGGTTGTTGTTTGGGGGTACAGAGTGGAAGGCAGAGGACAAAACCAATCGTGACTTCACCACTATCACCACAGCATCCATCCCAAAATGACAGTTCTGCAACATATACCTCCTCGTACGGCGCACTCCGCTGGCCACCGACAACCGTGACCAATGGCCACACTGCAAGACACTGGTTCACTTGGTCTCCAGTCTCATGTGTACAAACTCTTCAATATTTCAGGGTACCTCAGCACTACAAGTACCATAATTAAAAGAAATGAAGGCTGATTTAGTGGAAGAAAGTCTTTAAAGTGCAATGCAAGGTGCCTCGAAGTCCTGTTCCCTGCTGTGCATTACCCTGCTCAGGACGCAGAGCTCTGCTCCTCCTCAGCACATTGCTCTGTTCATCTAACCTTCCTGTGACCACTGTTTTTCCCCTGTTCTGTCAATAGAATCATAGAATCATAGATCATTTAGGTTGGAAAAGACCCTTAAGATCATCGAGTCCAACTGTAAACCTGACACTGCCAAGTCCACCACTAAACCATGTCCCTAAGCACCACATCTACACGTCTTTTAAATACCTCCAGGGACGGTGACTCAACCACTGCCCTGGGCAGCCTGTTCCAATGCTGGACAACCCTTTTGGTGAAGAAATTTTTCCTAATATCCAGTCTAAACCTCCCCTGGCGCAACCTGAGGCCATTTTCTCTCGTCATATATGTAGAAAACAATTTTATAACGACTGTGTTCACCAAAACTAAAAATTGGTGATTTAGCTGTTAAGAAGATGGCTGTAAAGATTCGTTTCTTGCTGTTTATCAACGCATCAGAGAGATCAGCAACAGATCCACTTGATGAACACCTCTGTAAGGAATCTCAACAGGAAGACACATTGTAGCTACCATTGCCCTTGCCTCACTCACAATAGTATTGTAAAGGAGCGGATTTTAATGCAACGTATCTTTTTCAACACATTTCTCAGCAACAGCATTCGTAAGCACGACGACGAGAAGACAGTAACATTTCAGATGACAATCCAATTCTAATTTCAAGCCTCACAGGGTGCTATTACAAACAGCAGGGAAAAATTACAGAAGGTACTTTGGCACCTTTAACTTTTAATAGCCATTTTAATGCAGATGATCTTGACATAATTTTACTGCCTATTTGGTAATCTTATTTGGAAAACGGAATGAACACAAGATCATTTTGCAATATACAGTAACATTTATTTTTTTCAGTATCTGTTTTCCTGAGCATCCTTCTAAAGGATCTTATCGTAAATCAGTATACCCTGAATTGCTGGAATTTATTTGACTGTGTTGGCAGCTGGTGCTGATAGCTACAAATGTGAGTCACAGAACTGTAAATTAGAATATAGTGCATCAATGGATTTCTTTAGGCAGAGACTTTTTAATAGCATCACAGGAGTGACTCCATTTATGGCTCAAGTGGTATCTTGAGTTCTTTTCCAGCTTAACTTGTGAAGTCAGTTGAGGGGCAATGGGACTTCAGCAAATTTCCCCCTAAAATTTATGTCTATAAAAACCCACAAAAGAAACAAAAAAAAAGAAAAAAAAATTTTTTTTCAGAATACTCACTAGAACCCTTTTAGGATATAACCCCCTAGGAAAGGAAGCTGTCATTTCTTACTAATGCCTCTTTTTTGGGGAAGGGAAAACAGAATAATCAAACCAAACCCCTCCCAAGCACAGATCAGTGGTATGTCTGTGCAGGCTAAGATCTTTATGAAGATTAACATAAATTCTTTTTGTCTGTGTCCCTTAGCACTTCAGCATAAAGATGAAGAAACTATAAATAAAACTTTGTGTACAGCTTTACCAATAAAAATACTTAGAACAAGTAATAGAGCTTTAGCTAAAGTTGCAGTGCAAAATCCCGAGGATGATTTGACATCCCACACATTTGTCTCTCTGCCTTCTGCAGATATTGATGGGCCAAATGGTATGTTTTATATTTACCAATGTTTTGCCATGACAGCAGGACCTCAGAACCAGGCTTCCACAGCGTCTGTGTTTACATATACCCTAGAAGGAAAATTTTTTCTCATAAGGCTATTGAAAGAAGCTTAATTAGAATGAATATTCTGTCCATGTATACTAAAATAAACTCTCACACATTAGAAATCAGAAGGAAAAACAAGGCAGACATTTAGATCATACAAAACTGAAAAAAAAAGGGCAAAAATTAGTTCCAGTTGAAAATGAAAATAATTATTAAAATTTATTGACAGATCATAAATGGGAAAAAAAAGGTTTCTCTCTGACAAAATTAAAATGTTACTTTCCAGCCTGGAACTTAAAAAAACTAAGTAGCTTTTAAGGAAATGGTTTGAAAGAAACCTTATTCTGAAAAAGGAAAATATTTAATTTTAGAAAATGACAAAACTAAATGTTTCAAAATTTGGTTTGGTTTGGTTTGGTTTTAAATGACAAAATTGAAAAATTGACTAATTGGCATTTGTGCCAAATGAAATTCTGCTCCATTCCATCTGTTACGTATTTCAGGTAGCCCAATTGTTTCTACATTTACATCGATCAACATGTGTGCCGACAGTCTGTATTACCAGCAGAACTCTCTTCTATGAATGCACAGAGAATTAGCTGGGATGTGTCATTATACAGCACAGTAATTCTGCCTAATCCTTTCCAAAAACCTTGAGAAAAAACAGCAAGAAAAAAAGAAAGAAAAGTGAATCAATTTTACTTTCTCAGTGAAAAGAAAAATCACACCATTACATTCACTGTCATTAATCAATTTTTAAAAAATTGTGTATTTTGAAGCTTGAAACATAGTTTGAATATAAGAACAGTAAAGTAACTATTCATATACAGATAAACCTGCTAGAAGTATGAGTCAAACTCTGTTATATTATATCCTCTATATACATCTTAATGCATTCACAATGCCAACGCGTAGAAAGCTAACTCAGGTACTTCCCTGGGGACTCAGTCTTCCTCGGCTGTCCTGTTCCTATGGGGTGGATTACCGGAATCACCCTATGGAAAAGCACGTATACAACAGAGTCCAATCTGTAACCAGGGCAGATGGAGCTAAAGTCAGATGGTGTGAATATTTGTTAGATGCCTCTGCTGCAGTGACTGGCCTAGTTCATATTAGACCTCTGAATTCCAGAAAAAATATGTAAATTGTGAATGCAGGAACCAGTATATTTTTTTTCCACAAGATCACAGACGTCTAAAAAAGCAGGAATAAGTGTATCCTTGTTCTTTTTCAAGTCATTACTCCATCTGGAGGAAGGCTGGCATACCTAGTGGTACTGAAGATGGGGAAGAAATTTGGTATAAATTAATATTTGGCAATTTGGAGATAAGAAAGATTAAAAATGGTATGTTATATTCAGAAAACTAAGATTTAAGGACAAGAGAATTTTATCACACATCAATAAGATGCCTGTTGTGGTTTAGCCCGGCAGGCAGCTGAACATCACACTGTTCGCTCACTCCCCCTGCAGTGGGATGGGGGAGAGAATCAGAAAAAACCAAAGTAAAACTCATGGGTTGAGATAAAGACAATTTAATAGGACAGAAAAGAAAGGCAAAATAATAATAATGATAAAAGAATATACAAAACAAGTGATGCACAATGCAATTGCTCACCACCCGCTGACCGATGGCTCAGTTCCTGAGCAGCGGACCCCTGGCCAGATTTTCCCCCAGCTTTATATGCTGAGCACGACGCCATATGGTCTGGAATGTCCCTTTGGGCAGTTGGGGTCAGCTGTCCCAGCCGTGTCCCCTCCCAGCTTCTTGTGCCCCCCCCCAGCCTCCTCACTGGTGGGGTGGGGTGAGGAGCAGCAAAGGCCTTGACTGTGTGTCAGCACTGCTCAGCAGCAACGAAAACATCCCTGTGTTATCAACATTATTCTCATCCTAATCCAAAACACAGCACTATAGCAGCTACTAGAAAGAAAATTAATTCTATCCCAGCCAAAACCAGTACATGCTTTTAAACTAACAAAGTGCTAACATAAATAAAGGCTGCCTGAAACTTAATACTCCAGAGGTGGTAGATATTTAAATTGTGATTTCAGCTAATTTCTCAAATTCTAAGAGTAAAACTTCTCCTCTTATTCAAGCTATGTGATCATTTTGGTCTACATCTGCCCCAGAGCTCTGGCTGCTTTTTAAAAATTATTATTATCCAATAAAAAAAAATGAAAGTGATCATAATTAGAGTCTGCTGGAAGCAAGTAAATCCAAGACAAGGTCAAAGAAATGTTTTTCTGTCCCGAGGGCACCACTGGGAACGAAGTGGTGAGAATACTGAACCACTTCCCTGTCCTCTCTGTGCCTGTTTACAATTGATAAAAAAAGATTTCTCAGTTGCTCACACACTCTCAGAAATCACACCAGCCAATCCATCAGTGATAAAGCCCTTAATACCGTCACACTGGACTCAAGTTATTATACATTTAGCCTCTCTTTCTCATGCTTTGTAAAAGAAAGAAAGAAAGATGGATAAAATTATAGATATAATGCAAAAAGAGAACCCAAAGATGCTGAAGTTCTGCTAAAAGGCTGTCCTTTGAGAACTGAAGTGTATAACTTTGTAATTAGACTTTGGATGAGAGGACTACCATGTCTTAGTCTATTGTTGTTCTTATCGGTGCTCTCTAGAGACTGTGGACAACATCCAGTAATGACTGCAGAATTTGATCATGTTTCTAAATTAATTGTGCTTTGGCCTGTTGGGAGTATGCAGTCATATCCAGGGGAAAGGAAGGGAATAATACTGTATCGTGCCAAATAACCCCAAATAGTCATTGTACTCAGCCTAGGCTGTGATCTAAATCAACTCAATTTACATAATCAAGTTGAACGTATTAATTTACATAATCAAGTCTAAGTACGGTAAAGGTATGCAACTGCAGCACCAACATATTTCTTATTCAGAATTTGCAGTCTACTAGTTGTATTCAAATGACCTGAAGTTTTTAAAATTTCTCCACAGTGTTAACATGGCAAAAAAAGGGATTTATTTTGCTGAATAAAGTGGGGTTGGGAGGAAGATTAAAGAGAATCAAACATTCCAATTTTTACTTTCTATTTCTTTAACATTTGTTTGTGTCTGATCAGACAGTGCCTAATGAATACACACCTCAGCATCTATGAGCACTCTGAACAGGATTCTCACAAGTAAGCAAGCTGTTGTGGAAACCCCAAACAAAAGAAACAACTAATATTACAGTACTTCGAGTAAAAAATAGGAAAGAACTTTAGAGATGTTGCAGTATTGAGCAACTTGAATGTTTATACCCATCAAAGTTTTGTAGATTTCTAACTAAAGGACAAACTGTTTTTTTAGAAAGCGAGAAAGCCATATGTTGGTGTTTAGCAGAATGCGTCCTTTAGAACTCTTGAAGATACTGTAACCTCATGATCTAAAAAGCCACCCAAAAATCACATCAGTATTCAAACAAGCCACTATAGCTGGGTGTCCTCAGTTGAAGACGATGGCCGTGGGACACAGGACTGGCTCAGACAGGGGATGTGCCTGGCCAAGGGCTGCTCTGCCCAAGGAGATGGAGTGCAGCGCAGAGAAGCCTGAGTGAGCAGAAACCTGGGCTTCTTATCAGCCACTACAAAGCTCTGGCACAGCTGCTATCTACCTCCTGTGTCTGGACTTTGCACCCAACACTGATCTGTGCATTTCACTTGCAGTTCTTATAATTCTTGGCTTAGGGGACTTCTACCTGTGCCTGTTGACTCACCCTTGGTTGAAGAAGTCCAGTGCAGAACCATCATCTTCCACAAAGTCTCACAGTTCCCTTCATCCTGTAAAGACGACTGTCTCTGCTGCAGTGCTTATGTTGTTTTTTATGCTTGAGAAGCACCAAGACTACCTTCACCTGGGCTCCCTACTACAACTTCTCACCTAAGACGACCAGTGCTGAACTGATAAACTCATTTATTCCAAGTACTACTTCAGAGAAGCCCTAAAATTCTTCCTCTGGCAGCCGTGCCTCTTCTCGCCAAGCACGAGCCCATGGTAGAGCAGCTGCTCGGGCATTCGCACATCAGCTGTCCGTGCCACATGTCCCACCCAGGGCATCTGAGCCCTCGCAATCAGCGCTTCGGCACTCGGAGCAAATACTGCATTTCTGGGCTCCTTCTCACGTTAGCTGCAGGCCACCCCAGGAGATGGTAAAAATTGATTACACTTCAAGTCATTTCCAGAAGAAAGACCGCTATTTAAAATGTGAGTGCTTCCGTTCTGCAGTTGTTTCATTAGGGATAAAAAAAAACCCAAACCAGAAACAAAACCAAAAAGAAATCGGCAGCCCCGCAAATAAAAACGGATTCACTCACAGAGTTTCTGAAATTTCCATTCAGGCACTGCCTTTGAAAGCCAGTTTGAAACAACCCCTGCCTACCAAATTGCAGAGGAATTATTCTCAATTACAGCCCTCCGTCTGTTAAAAAGTATAGTCACTGATCAGTGCTGACCTCTCCTGTGACAGGTCAAACAGATGAAAAACTCTGACAGCCGCTCAGTTTTGAAGCTCCAGGGAGAGGGAGACAGAGAAAGAAGGAAAGAAATAAGGTTCCTTTGCTCAATTTGATTTCAGTCTTTTTTTGTGTTATTAGTAAAACCACATTTGCTTTCTCTCTGCTGAATAAATTGCACATGGCAATGCAATTTTCTTTAAAGTCATTAGCTTAATGTTTTAATTTTGGTATCATTTGCGGAAATCTTCACACAATCAATCACTTCAGCTTTTGTTTCCTAGTTCTGGGCAGTTTTGCTGAGCAGCACAACTTTGCTCCTCCCTCTGTTCCCGTGCCTATGTAACTAGGCTGCATATAAATCTGATCGGATTCAGCAATGTCACACTACTGGGAGAGACCTATTGCTGGAGACACCTTGCCAAGCTACAGAGTAATCACTGAAAACACTCTTTCGAAGCAGATTTGGGTTAATTAAATTTAACTGCACGAAGAGAGTTTTTCTTAAAAAAACCATCTGACATTTACCTGTGACTGGTCCCTCCAAGAAAAGAGTTTCTGTGAAGGGAAGAGAGACTGACCTAATGAAAGGTAAACACAAAACAGTCTCACTTAAGACTTACTTAGCAAGGTCTATATACTCCTGCATCTGCAAGGTAGAGCTGTTAATTAGGAGCGGGAACTATTTATATAGCTGAGCTGCCACTTCTAAGGATTGAAAAAAGATCAAAAGGACCAAAGAAAGAAGTGTCCCCTCAGGAGCACTTCTAACCCACATTTAGGTCAGCTCATGACTGATCCTTCAGCTACATCAGATGTATTTTATTAGAGAATACTGTGTTCTGCCCCCAAAAGAAATGCAGTTACTTAATCTCACTGGAAAGAGTACAGTCCGGCCAGTGCAGCCTAGGCAGGCCAAAGGAAACAGGAAAGCAACATTTTGACATTTTGCTTATGAATGACAGCAAAAGTCTTAGAGAAAATGCTGATATTCATGTTCATCTCTTGCTCTGCTATTTTTTCCACAAATAAACAGGAAAGGGAGTCTAGAGCAGTCAAATAGTTGCTCCTTGAGATCACTGGCTAAACAGGAAAAAAAAAGAAAAACGACCAGAGAACCTAGAACTTCCCAACAAGCCAAAATGTAAAAAAAGTTTTGTTTTATTAAATTAAAACAAAAACAAAAAAACAACCAAACCATCTGACATGACACCACATTTTTATTCCAGGTTAACCAGAACCATCTCTTTGATCTATAATAAATGATTTCCAGGTTGGGATGCTGCATGTGTGATGATAGAACTTGCTTAATTAAATCAGACTGATTTCAGAAGAAAATGTTTTTCTGGAACAAAAATCTAAATGATTTATTTTTAACATGTCAAATTGAAGAAATATTTTCCTACAGCTGTGCATGCCAACCACAGAAACATTTTCTTCATTGACTATTTTAAGCAGCAGATAAGTTATTTGTGTGAAAAAAAGAAAACACAAATTCAGTTGCCTGTGTATCTTTGCTTAAGGTGGCAAGAAACTGTTTTGTTGCTTTTGCCTCTTAAATAATTGTGGGACAAACTTTTGGGTTTTGTTATGCTCAGCGTTGAACATGAGCAACCCCACCAGCCTGGTGGGACAATTCCAACGAGTGAAGCTGGTCCTCTAGTTTCTACTCCTGTAAGTGTTCTGCCCTATTCTGGAAGCTTAAGAAGCCCATTAGCATGCAGTATTTTCTCCTCATGACAACACTTACACCCAGTAGCCACAGCATCTCTCAGCCTTCTTTTTGATTAAATGAGCAGGCTGAACAATGGCTTCTCCATTCTTAGGGATTTTCTCCATTTCTTGACTCATTGTTATTGTTCTTTTCTGCAGTTTCACTATTTTTCATCATCCTGTGAGTACCAGAGCCGAGCACGGTACCGTAGCACTGGCCTCATTGATGGGATGGGTAAGAAAGTGAAAGGCTTTGGAGAAGATCATTTCATCAGCTCCACTGTTAGCAGAAAGCTGCTTCAAATTCAGCAAAACAAAAAGTGCTATAGTCATGCAAACTACCATTAAGTCCCCTGCAATTAACAGGTTGTTAACATTTTCAAACTCTTCAATTCTAGATATCTATTTCCCAGCAAACTGATTAAAAAAAAAAAAAAAAAAAGCCCATCTCACTTTGATTGAAATGAATAAGTAGGAATAGGAGAAATCCCAAGGCAGGTTTTCAGCACGGTAGTACCAGGGCTGACGAAGTGCTGGTAATGTGATTCAGCAGGTGGCTGTTCCCCCATGCCCCCCAAGATATTACAGATGTAGGATCTCACTGCAAAGAAAGGTGGGTGTTGCAGCGTCATTCTGAGGACCAAGATTTGGCACAAAAAACTGGGACCTGAAGACTTCTTAATTCCTATGGTAATTTGTATAATCTCAGGGATGGGCATCTTGGCACTGTAGGTGATTTCCAATTACATTTTGCCCACAGCTCCTTACAGACTTTATTTTTTACATAAAAGGTGGCTTTTCCCAGCTCTTACATGTTACTGGGCACTGCTAAAAGATTTCCATCTCTTTCCCTAGAAAGGATGAGCAAAGCAACTATTGCAAAACCTCTGGCCTGCCCCACACCCCACCTTCATCTGTTGAGAGGCTGTCCTGACTAAGACTAGCAGAAAATGACCTGTGTTTCACCCAGTCCTTGAGAACAAAAGACCCCACAATAATTATCTTGATTATAATTGCAATTTTAATAATCTGACAAGAGACATAGCTCAGAAGATACTCGGGAGAGCTTTATCAATTAAACTCACCTCCTCAGTTACTATTGCTACTCATACAAGGTCTACAGCATTTTTTAGCTGTGCTGTCTTGGGTGGCGATAAATATACTTTTATGACTTTCCAGATGTTAGTGTACAAAGTCTCTTTCATTATTCATGCTCCATAAACCCATACGAAGAGTTGGGCACAGATCAAGCACATGGGAAACCTAATTCCAACTATCTCACCATATTTTAGAAGTAATTTAGCAACAGCACGCTCAGTGCCCTTATTTATGAAGGTTATCTGCTTTAGAGATATATAAAGCCTCTACTTGTCCTTTTACAGAAGTTTTTCAGTACTGAAGCTTGTAACACATCATGATAGCATAAAGTCACGCAAACAGCCAGCAAGGGATAATGCCCGCAGACAGCAAAGGGTCTGATTTAACCGACAATCCCTGTTTTGAAAGTAAAACTTCCCAAGGAGGTTAGGCCTAGAAGGCTCATCTATCATGACTTTGTGTTGTTAAACATGAAGGAGTCAAAGGCTTAAAGAGTCCAAGAAGAGTCATGCAACCATGACTGCAGTTCTCTTTTTTACACAGGATTTGTAAAAGTTTATTTTGCATTTTAGCAGACTGGAGATCTTAGTTTAAACCAGTTCTTAGCTACCTGGTTGACCACATTACATCATGGGCCTTCAAAATGGAAAATTAGGTTTTTGTTAGTCAACTAAAAAATACTATCAGAAGATCTGTTTTATATTGATGTTGGCAAAGACTAAAACACTTCGCAAGATAAAAATCTGTGTTTACATTTTACATGTTAGCAGCACGGTCTCCTTCCTGCAGATGTGTTCCAGCCTCTGGGACCAGAAATCCCTAAACCACTAGTAAGCAGCAAGCAGAGCAGCAGAGAGATCTTCAGATCCAAACTAGTCTCCCTCCCATTAAAACATCTAAGTGAAAAGCAATATCCCTAATTACTCTGATATACCTCCCTTATGAGTGATACCTGTGAAGGCAGAGGGATATAAGTCATAGTCGTAAGTGACACCGGGCGTGCAAACCGCCCTGCGAAGTGAGTGATGCTCTGAGAGAGCCAGTGACTTCTGAAGACAAGGACTAGGACTACACCAAACCTGTGAGGATCCACAGGATGAGGTTTACCTCTTAGTTTTCTCATTCTAGAAGATGCTGTTAAGCAAACCAAAGGGCACGAGACCTTTGGTAGACTCAGAAATCTGTGAGCTCTAGTGGCAAAATATCCTTTCTTGCTTCATGAAGGGTGGAGGCAACAGTACCATGTGTTTCAGAAACTCCTCCAGCTTAATTCATAATCTGCCTTTCCCTCTGTGCAGAAATAAAGAGTGCAGAGAGTATTCTGCCATACGTAGTAGAAAATGAACCAAAATCCTATACCGCATGTATTTGTCTGTAGGTGGATGCTACCTTTTTTAATGCATAGTGTTTCATTGCCAAGAGATCAGTTAGAACATATGTATCAAATCATCACTTTCATGGAGCCAACTGTGAAGAAAAAAAAGGAATTTGTTCTCATTGCTTTAGGGGACACAACCAGAACAAATAATTGCAACCCTTTTCCTGTACTAAGCACCCTTCCAACCCACACCTCACCCACAGCTTGGATAGTCCAGCTCAAAGGAGCATGCCCCTCTTAACTTTCTGGACCTGAAAACTCAAAGGAGCAAATCCACAGCGACTGCCAGTGTGAGCTCTGGCTCTCGGTTCTCAGCTTGGTGAGCGTATAGAGGTGAATTCATGGTTTCTGTCCTCTCTCTATTGCTGACAAAGCCCCTACCCCGTGCAAGGGAAATTAGAAGATCAGGGCTCTCTGGGACACACCATCATGTTCTAAACATTCTGCGAAAGCATAACAAGGTCACCTACACACCACAGGCAGGGCTGCCTGGAACAGAGAGCTAGATTTGCACCAGCAAGACAAAAATCCAGCGTTACATGAAAGAACTCACTTTGCCTTTTAAACTAAACCAAGGTAAATTGGCTTTAATTTACCTCAGACATCCTTTTAGCTTGCAATACTCAGATGCAGTAACACTGAACTATCTTCTGACCTCTTCATGTTAAATTACAATTCTGTAGAAATGAAAGTGATAAGCATAGAGCTAAGAACAACTAAAAAGTTTAGATCATTTCAAGGGGTTTTGTTATTCTGAAAAGCTCCCAGCTCCATTTATGACATACAGGAATTTCATAATTGATTCACTGAAATTAGGATCAAAACAAAAGTTCAAGGAACTCTTGAGGAACCGTGAAGTGATTGTACATCCACATTTCTCATGTATAAACTCAGTTCCGTTAATTCGAAATCTTGCCTGCCTTTACTGATGATGGATATAACAAATGTATAATTTGCCTCAGAGGCAAAGCAGAAATTAAAAATGCATTAATTCATGCAAACTGAGATCTAGGATACAGCCGTTTTGTTTTGTTCTATTATTAAAAAAAAGAAAGTTTAAACAAGATGAAAATTTAGTATGAAACATAATCCTGAAACTCCTAGGGTCCACTACAATGCTTGGACAAAAATCAAATACATTCTATCCAAAGTTTGGCACCAGCTTCTATCAAAAAATTATATGTTCAGTCACAAATGGTTATTGTAAAATCTTTATTAACCTAAGTGCATATAAAAATTGTGAATTCTTAATACAAAGCAGTATTTGACTTTTAAATTTCATTTTAAGCTTGCCCTGTTCACTTGGAATGTGATTACAGAGTAAATTAAAAAGTAATCACATGTGAATTACATTTCCTCATGAATGTAATGACTTCAGGAGACTGATTAATGTTAAGCAGTGCCTGTCCTACCTCATGCATACCTTCCCAGGTGAGATGTGCAAGATAGCTGTCGTGAGTTGATTTAATTTCCTTTCTCTGGTAGTCCAGTGAGAAATGCTGAACAGAAACCAATTCAGCGCGTTCATTAGATCTGTATATGTTCGCTTCTTTTGTCCATCCAAGCACCATCTGCAAAATGCTATCAGTGTCAGCTTATGATTGTGAGCAAGACCCAAGAGACTTAGCTCATCCTGTACACTGTATTCTAGCCAGGAAAACTCTTTACATTTAGATAGAACAACTCAGCTCGTGCATAGAGCAAGAGATACATATGTGTCAGCGTATTAAAGGCTGATGAAAAAGAATACCTTGTCAATAAACTAGGAAATAGGCCTCTCTAGGAAAATACACACACACAAATACATATACCCCTATTAAAAAAAGGTGTACATAACTCAAAACATGCCTAAAATATTTTTTGGAAAATACATTTTTATTTGGACATATGTATTAAAATAAAACTCAAATATTACAGGAATAATTTATTGTCTATGAGTAAAATAGATGCCACACAATTCCGTCTCTAACACAATAGTCACACAATGGCCCAGTTCAATCTTTGTTTCCCAAGTATTATTTTTAGTTTAAATAGGAACCAGAAAGAATATCCGCCTTATCCTCAGTTTGTTCAGATCAGTTCGCCTTACATCTCCTCCTCCTCCTTCCCAGGGAAAGACTCATATCCCTCTTTTATTCTTGACTTTAATAATAAATAGGAATCCACTTAATATCATGGCTCAAGTGAGTCACAAGAAATAAATCGGCCTTTCTGCACAGGTTTGTATGTTTCTATACACGGTTTCTATTCAGATAATCATATTTCTGGACCCTTTGTAAGCAAAACATTCCACAAGATACAGAAAACCAGAAGGCTGTTTAATGCTTATGAGAATAAGAGGTAAATGCAGAATGTTCTCTGGAGACAGGAAAGGAAGATGTCTCCAAAGGAACCAACCCTACATGACCCATCCCTGGTCTCAGATGGCGATTCTGATGTTTTTCCAGTCTCAGACATCTTGATGGGCAATAGTATGAATGTGAGATGAATATATGGAGACCGGCATTTACAAAGCAAACCTCTCACTTTGTTTTTACTCAGCCAGGAAAAAAAAAAAAAAAAAAAAAAGTATAGACCCAGCAATGATTTTAGACCAAGCTACAGAAAGTAAAAGGCTAAAGCGTTCATTTTGCAGCTTGATTCAGCCTTGTAAATATGAAACACAAAAGCATGGTCTAATTGTTCCAGGGCACAGTTCATTTCTGCTGGCAAGAGGACCGTTTTGAATTCTAAGTGTGCTTTTTAGTGGCAGCATGACAATAAATTCCAGCATCTTAACGAGGCTTTTTACAATTATATATACATATGTATATATATTCCTTTTCATTACCTTGTGTTGTCACTTTCCATTATTTGTGCATCCTCAGCAGTAAGGCTTTGTTTCTTATTGATTTTCCTCCCCATCCCAAGCCCCCTCTGTCTCCTCCTAGCAGTGCTCCTAACACGACACAGCCCAACACTTCTCCTTTTGCTGTCCTGGTGAGGTCCCAGGTGGAGCCATCCTCTCCCAGCTTCATTTGTGGGCTGGCTCTGCAGCAGTACGTTCTCTTCCAGCAACCGGCTGTGTCCACACAGGTCACATTTTGGACTTATTAGGTAGCAAGTGCCCCATTTAAAACTCTATTTCTATTTTGAAGCAGCAACAAATAAAAACTCTGCAAACTGGACTATCTCCTGATGGGAATAAAAATCCCTGCAAGTAATCAATTTATAATCTATTTTTATATGTGAAAGTTCAAAATATCTAAAACATCTGCTTAAAAAGAAAAGGTCACCTGTAACAAGTCACATTATGTGACTATTAATACAACTGTTTTCTCAAAGGGGAACCTTTACGTGTTGTGTAACGTCATGCTCACTTTCCAGCCCATGAGATTATTGCTTTAAACTGTCCTCTTCACACCCAGTACTCCAGTTACCCTCCCTGAGAAGGGCCCACAATCACAAGACACCATTTTTCAGACAGCATATGATGGTGCTCTCCTCCTATCTGCTTCTTTTTTATTTCCTTGGACATTAAGGATCTCAAGAGACTATTCATAAAGACAGCAAGAGATACTACTGCCTCAACTATCATTCTGTCTCTTAAATAATATAACTGGAAATTAATTGGCATTAATTCACTTGTTCAGAGTTGTACAGGAGATGTTGTTTACAAACAGCAGCCATGGTTGACTGATTACAGATAGGTAATTAATTTAGAAAAAGGATATTGTAAAATAAGAATCCAATATAATCTCAGCAGGTGTCACTGTAGTCAGAAGAACGTATCAGAGCACGAATGCTGAATATTTAGACTGCACTGGTATCACCTGTCCTGCACAAAGGAAATCTTTTTTCTATTTACCTGGCCTATTCCAGTTGTAAACATATTTGTAATCACAAATATTCAATTCAGAGTTTAAGTTAGCTGTTTACTGGAATAAAGATTCAGAGTGCAAGCACGGTATTTCTCTGCCCAGAATGAGAATCCTACAGCACATGCTGCTTGTAATGACTATTACCATCAAGACATTTTTCTGCAAAACGTGTTTCCTGAATTATAAATGAAAATAAAATGAAACATCTAGCTTGCCACAGGTTACTTCAGTATGCACCTACTGCCATTTTTCAGGGCAGGATATTTTCAGAAGCAACGCAGTGAAGGGGACAGGATGTTAGTGTGGATGTCAGGATGCCCGAGTTTATTTGAGCTCTGCCATTCATGTGCCATACCTCTTTTCCAAATGACATCTTTCCTCTGTGCCCTGTTCTCCTGCCATATTTGCTTCTTATACTTATTTTCCAGTCTTTCCTAAATCACTTACTTTACGTTTGTGCAGCACATAACCTAGTGGAGTTCCAGCTTCGATCTGGACCAAAGAGAGTGCAGTCATGGCTCTGATGGAGGGTGATGCACATGTGCTGCGCCAAATTGTACCATGCTGGCATTGCACCTTTGTGCAACGCCCCGTCTTCCCCTTTGCAGCCGGTAAGCTTGACACTGCCTAGTTCAGACAATGTGGTTTGGTCCAGTCCTATTTCTTACTGACCTATTGTTTCTCCTTCCTCACACATTATGCAATGTTCACAAAGCAAAACAAAAACCTGGATATAAGCTTAGCATTTCTCTGCTATCAGCACTTTATACACAAAATATAAAACTACTGGGAGTTTAATATTAACTGATGTCGCATAGCTGTGAGAGAGATATGGCAGCTAAGGGCAGTGCCCATATGCATTTCTTTCAGCCATATAATAGATTTTCTCTGTTAGAAGTTATGTACTGCAAAACTGGTAGTATAGTCAGCCACCGAACTATGCCACTTAAGAGGCGTAGTTATGAGGCAGCCTAGGGAAAGCTTTAAGAATAGAAAGCCTAAATTTTATCAAGTGTTCTATTGACTATTTTCCATTTATTTTTGAAAGGGACCAAACAAGAGATAGGATTTTAAAATATGTATTTACAAGGGACATAGTTCTGGAGCCATCTCCTCTCACACGAGGCAGTAGCACAAAGAAAGGGGAAAAAACAAAATGGCTCACATAAGGATGCCACCACCTTTCTGAGTTACAACATAGCATGAGCATTTCTAATACCTAACTATTCTCCAGCTTAGTTGATATTACTGGCTTCAAACTGAAGATCTGCCCAGCTCCCAGCACCATCCAGTGCAGAAGACTACTCATGCCCTAGCAAAACCACAGTTCAGCTACAGATTGAACATGATTCCTGATGGGTGTTTTTAGCTTCCAAAAAATCCCATCCCTGGTGCTTTTTTCATTAACAGCTTGGAAATTCAGGTTCAAGACCAAAAGATTGAAGAGACAGTGCTCCAGCTACTTCTGCGGATGTGCAGCTTGGCATACCAGAAGAAAATTTAACCCGGAGAGACTTTTTGAGGAAGCTGAATGAGCTAAAGGGAATCAGTATCTCCTCAGCAAAGCCATTGTATTGTTATGGAGCTCCACAATACCGCACACATGCCTATAACATGGCAGTGTGGCAACTAAAGTCTTCTAAGGAAAGTAAATTTGAAAAGCCCTCAAGGGATGGGCCAAACCATTCATCTGAACACACTTCACTTTGAAAAACTTATTTGACTGTTACCAAAGGACAACAAGAAACCTCTACATCTTTAACTGCCTATGCTCAGCATGTAGAAGAACAAATTTATTAAGCAGACAACATACAGAAAGAAAAGAAGAAGAAGAAGGAAAAAAAAGGGACCAGTATACCTTTTAAAACTAAGAACACTCATCTAGGATGCAGAAAACCCACCTTCAAATCCCCATGCTGTTTCTTGCAGTGGCTTGAGTCTGGTTCATGCCAAATGAACACCCTAAGCGCTTAGTAACTTCGAAGGGCAGCAGGTTATTTGCTCTTGTATTTCGTAAAACCTTTCAAAAGATCTTTTCATTCCAGTGAAAATGGAGCTGATTTCAGAGTATCATGTTTTTGTGCACCTTGGAATTGGTGTCTTCCAGCCAGCCATATTAGCATTCTTCAAGATTTCATTCAAAAGTAAGTGAAATTGCCTTGAATCTTCTCAAAAACCTTGAAGACAATTTAGGATTAATCTTCTCAAAAGCCTTGATCTAAAATATTCAAATATGGCTTGATTCATTAAGGTGTTAAGTAAATATTTCTTTAACAACTGATTTTATCTCGGCATTCTGCCTTTACCACCTATTGTAAGAAGTCGAGCTAATACAGAAAACCAAGGATTTTCAACAAGGAAATGAAAGCCTGTTGTTATTCGGACTGGCCTTGGAGTCCCATTGTCTCATAAAGACAGCAGTTAAATCCCCAGTAGTTACAACTGAAGAAATAGTCTATTTAATGTGTTGATATTTTTTTTCTGACTTTTGCAGTTAGGCCTCTTGCTACATTAATGCTAAAGGGCAGCAGTGAAAGACACAATAGTAATTGCTTCAAGTGGCACCACAACCTTTAGGCATCATGAAGAAGTCCAGCTAGCTTTTTGAAGGTAACAATTATACCCTTACACTATGTAATTTTAAGACAATTGGCTGAAATGCCAATTCACATCTTGTGTTCTTTGTCTTACTAATAAAATAAATAAAATATACTCCACTACTAAGAGTATTAAGAGGTACATTTTCTTTTTGACAGAGATCTAAAACTGTCATTAATATGTTATAAGAGCAGATTATAGTCCTAAATGTAGCTATCCTTTCCACTTCTGACATGTCAAATTAATCTTTGCTTACACCATTACATGAACTAGACACAGGATGAAAATTCATGCCTCTGTAAAAAGACACTGCAAGACCTCTGCAATACTCAATTTCCATTGTAAGTGCTAAGTGAGAACATGGACCTCACTGCTGCTATGAATCTTATGTGAAAGACTCCGATATTTCTATGACAATTCACAATATATCCTCCTAAAACTGCTAGCAAGATGGACAAAACAGTACAAGTGTTACCTGCATTGGTTGAATTTTATCTACCAAGGACAAATTACACATATAGTGTATATTTATGTTCAGAGTTGTTCATCCATGATCCAGATGAAAAATCCACATGGTTAATAACCACACAGAACTTGAACTGCCTTACAAGCCACACAGCAGATTATAAACCAATTTGACAACTCGTGACATAGACCTAGTCTTCACTTCTCCATGAGAATTGCTTCAATCAAAGTTGGACTGTCTAATTTTAAGATTAAAAAAGAAATAAAGACCAAGATTAATAACATTCACACAGTTTAAACAAAGATTGCTAGATGACATCTTATAGGGAAAAGGCCCAAATTAGTTCTGCTAGCTTCCTTTCATACAATTATGTGTTATAGTGATAAGAGGGTCTACGGTCATGTTTTAAAAGTCGACTGCAGAGGTGTTCAGAGGACCTGAGCAGAACAGTATATTAGAGGCTCCAAAGGAAAACAAATACAGAGACTGCTCATCACAGTTAATTCCCAGAGCTTCCAGCCACGGCCATGTAACCTCAGTTCTTTTGTGAATACATTGTAAATAACAGGGATTCAGGCAGCAAGTAAAGGAAGATGAAGTGAGAATGCTTTATTACCAAAAGTTTGAAACAACTGCATTGCTCCATTAGGCCTTGTTTAGCACAAGAAATTCAGGCTGCTCTGACTGGTAGGTAGAGGAGAGTGAGAATGCACCACATCTCTATGGTACGTGTTTTTAAAATATCGCGTTTCTCCATGTAAGGAGAAGAATAACGTTATCAAACAAAAACCCTGAAGTTTTAAGTTGGTGTGACTGCATCCAAAGGAGGATTGCACCTCTCATTAAAAAAGCCCCAATGAAGTGGTAAGCATACATAAAAGCATTACATCGCTGAAATCTGGGGGAGTTTTTCTAGCATTGAATTTCTTGCTGCCATCACATGGTCCTTTGACAGTGTTCAACAGCATTTGCCGAAGCGGGACCAGAAAGCCAGGTCCTGGGGAAGCCCATGCAGCACCCAGCTGTGTTCGGAGAGGCGCTGCCGGCTGAAAACCCCGTAGGGGGAAAAGGGTCTGTGCAATCTCCCACCTCCCAGCAAGCGAGCGATGGTGCTGGCTAGACAGTTTAGCAGAAGCTCCTGAAATGAGTAGCTCACAAAAGCTACTCATAAATTTGCTTTATTTTGTTCTGCGCTCTTGATCTTACAAAAGTAGGGCAGCTGAGAAATCTTCTTATGCTGATTTTGGTATGGTTGATGTGATGTTCATCCAGAGCCATTGTGGGCCATTCATGTTGAAACAGGAGCCTCTGGGAAAATGGTTCTTTGCAAATATTCTCATCTCAACATGCCTGGTTGTGAAGGAAAGACTCAAAGTAATCTCTTTACATGGAAATGTCACAATTTAAAGCACCTTTTCTCCACACCTGCCAGGCCCAGAAAGGCTGTCGGAAATCTCTGCTACCAGTGCTGAAAAACTCAGGCTAAGATGCGATGTGTTGGAAAACACTGTACCTTAAATTGGTCCCTGACTGGGGATTCAGTATTATCTTTGAGCAGTGAAATCCCTCACTTGGATGGGAAACGATGAAATCGCTGTGGCATGCAGATGTTTTAAAGAGCAACCCGAAACAGTCTGTTCCCAGACAGAAAGTCGGAGTGTATCCAGTGGGACATCACATGTATACAACCTACCATGTGTGCATCAGGAGAACATACAGAAAAGCATAGGTGTGTGCTATCTATAAATACCTACATGTATATCAACACACATACACGTGCACATGCTGCTGAACTACAGCTGTTAAAATTATACATTCAAAGAGTACGGATTCCATCTGATCAATCATTCAAGATGTATTTACCTTTAATCTGCATAAAGGATATGATGAGAAAGCCAAATATGTCACTGTGAATATGTGCTAAGCCAAAGAAATTCGGAGCGCTTTGGGCAAAACCCCAACATTATTAAGCATTTTAATCACATTTTTATAGGGGCAGTCATATGAACGTATGCCATTGCTGGAAACCTGACCAATTTTTTATTATGGCTTGCTGAGCACGAAGTGAGCCAAGGATGCCCTGGAATCACTGAACTTTATTTGTAAACTCACTTTTGAAAATTAAATATTAGTCTGGAGTGAAAGTCAAAATCTGAAAGGGTAGCGCAAAAGCCTACTAAAACCTGCTAAGTCTATTTAAATAAGAAGTTATCTAAAGTAGTAAGAGCACAGCAACTACAATCTTCACTTAGATAACATTTTTCAACTTGAACCACTATAGACCTTTCTCAGTTGGTCCTTTTCAGACATTTCAAAGTGCCTTGAAAACTGAAATAGGGCCTTAAAATTCTCTAGTTAAAAAAAAAAAAAAAAAAGAAAGAAAAAAGGAGAAGAAAAAAAAAAGGCTTCCTTAGTAACAGTGCAGTAAAAGCCAGCCATAAAACCACCTCCTGGACACCCATCCTCCATGTTACATTAGAACTGGGGAAAGGCCAACATAACAAGCAACCTGTAAAACAACACGGGAAGCTACTATCACCTTGTTTACCTTCCCCTCCCCTCCCAGCCGTCCGGTTCAGTTATTCTGAGTGTCTTCCATCACTAAATTTGCAGGGTCAGGATGTTAAAATTAAGCCAGTCTGCCTTCCCTCTGCCTGGGCTGACAAAAAGAGTCTCTACACGGAATCACACTAATTTCCACTCATGGCAATTTCTTGCAATAGGCAGGCTGGCAAGATATTGGAGAACCAAAACCAGAGGCAAGTAGACCATCAGAAAATCCATTCGCACCTTGCTACCTGCAAGAAGTGAGAGACCTAGGAATGAGGAGCGAGGTACCAATGGAACGTACACATGCGTGTGTGTGTGTGTGTGTGTGCAAATGAGAGAGAGAAAGTAGATACATACACCAAGTAATGGAAATTATCAATGTCAATCCATGCCATGGATTATAAATACTAAAATAAGAAAGTAACCAAGTGCAATCGACTTTCACTCAGCAGAACTCAACGCTGTTGCCCACGACAAGATGTGATTAAGTAGCCTCTTTGCAAAATTTTGGAGAATTTTTTGAAAGGAGGCAGACATACAATTCCTGATGGGCAGAAAATCAGAGTTATTTCGTTTGCATGTTTCTATACGTCTAAACAAGTTCTGTTCCAACTACAAGTATTGGTATTAGGCTGTGTCTCACTGAGATGCAAAAGAACTGCCTGAGTGCATTTAGTTTTGCCCTTTCAAAAATATGGACTGTTTTGTGTTTAATGACCTAAAAGTCAATACCTAAAAATGCTAATGCAACATGTTCTATGTGACATCCCAAAAGAAGAGAAATAATCCCGTGATTACGATATTTGACAGGAAATGAAGCAATCTTACTTCAACTTCTTTCTTCTGTCATAAACTTAGCTGTGTGACATTACCAAATAACTTAATTTCTCCATGCCTTCATTAACCTTTCCTGTTACAAGCATTTCATGCTGTTTGGCACTATACATAGCCTCATAACCATCGTTAAACATGGATACCCATTTATTCACAAGGTTATACGTACTTTTCCTGAAATCAGTGCTGGAAGTCAGGAAAAATAAAACAAAACAAACAAAAAAGAAAATAATTAAATATTATGAAGGTAAATAGATGCGGAATGTAATGTACAGAGGATAATGTTTTCCATAGTCTAATAGCACTCCTTGTTCTTCAACTAATGAGAAGAGCGCTTTCTCTAGCATTTTGTAATTGTTATATGAATATTTGCCAGGTGAATACTGGCACCAACTTGTTTGTTTTGATTGAGAGGGTAGAAAACTAGATGTAATTGTTCTATTAAAGTCTGAAATTAAAGTTGGCTAATTTTACTAAAAAATGTAGTGGTTTTCTTTGTTCCCCCTTTTCTAAACCTACCTTAACTTGTTTTAAAGATCTCTCAGTCCTCACGGGATTAAGTAATCCCTGATACTTGACAACTAAGCACAGCTTATTACTATACATAAAGGCAACATGAAAATACATTAAAAACAAATACTAAGTTTATAGCGCATTAAAAAAATTTCATAGAGAGTTTTCAGTAAACCTTGTGCAACATGGCAGAAAAGCAGTCTACCGGTGGATAGCAGTCTATCTAGGAAAAATATGATTTCATCCACATGACTGTGTAGATTACCAAAAGACCGTAGGTAATTTCATAGCATTACTTCCAAGAAAATAAGAGTAATCTTAGCATATTGCTACAGGGAGGCATCCTGATATTAAGGGGATGATGATGACCTTGAAATATAAATGGGGAAGAAGAGATGAAAGGAAAATTATCTGTAATTTTTGTTCTCAAGCACTAGTAATTCTAAAGAATCCCTAGGTGAGCTCCATGCCTCATGATTCTGACAGAAGCAAAGCATTCTGAGCTACTTAAACATCATACTGGTGATAGGTACCTGCTTATTCTGTTGCCATGTCTTTTATAGGAGATTTCAACCAGTAAGTTTTTCTGTTCTGCCCACCGATACGCAGAAAGCTTGTTAGAGCAACAGGTACATTTCAGTTGGTTCATTGAGAAACAACTTATTATTTTCCTCGGGCAATACCAGTTACTATTTTAAGAAAGCAGCTTTTGCCAAGAGCTATCAAACAGTAGGTTACTGCAATTATTTATTCCTTGAAATAAAAAGGCATAGTTATAGTGCTGTTCATTTTTAAACAGACACAACAGCACATTTTCTCTTTCTACCTGCTTCAGTTCAGGTATTAAGACGACTCACATGGAAATACCAAACTCGAGTTTTCTTTGACCAGTGATGAGCTCACTTTCCTTGTGGTACTGTTATTACGCAATTTGCTGCCTTTTTTGCTCAAAATGGTGCCATCTTTAAGGACGTTAGGTGAAAGATGCCAATAGAAGACACGGCATTCCTAGCACAACAGAAAGGGCATTTCATATTCCCTTTTATAGTCCCCAAGAGACTTAGTCCTCTTGTTCAGAGAGCAGTGCCAAAATTAAATTCCAGCAGTAGTTCCTTGCACTCACTACCACAGAAGAAATCAAGAAGTAGAGAGAGATGTAGAACCTGTCGGTGAGGTGAGCGACACAGGCAACTGCTGAGTTCCTGTTACTCTTTTATTATTTGAGCTAAAATAAAAAGTTCATTAATGAGCAAAAGCCACGCTGAGGGACGGAGCCAAACACTCCATTGGTTTGCATTTGGGCATAGGCTTTGACGCTATGGAAGTACGGGCAGAATGAGATCAATAGCTTTCCTGCAGATTTGGTAACACACATCCTTCAGGTTGCACAGTCGCTTCGGTCTGAAGTCTGAGCCAATACAATGCTCAAGAGTAACTAAGAAACAGCAGCATAACAGACGCGCGCACTCGCAGCAGAGTCTTCCTGAAATATGCAATGAGACACGGAGAAGGAGGTAGAGTGTGAGTAACGTTCAGGCAATGTATACAGAGTAGGCCAGAATGTACAGTGAAGCATGTTGCATCTAAATAGCCAAATTACATGTACTGTATTTTAGTAAAATTAATGACGAACTGAACTCAGAGGCACCTCATCTACATTTGAAATGGAAATATGCATCTGCCATGTTTATTTCATTATTATTTCATGAGAAGCCTATGCTTGTTTATGAATTCTTAAAGTATATTTAAGCAATCAAGCATAATAGTGGTGTAATTATCTCAAACCTATTGCAGTTCCAGGACTTTATGAGAAATCTAAGTGCATTTCATGTAGCTAGCTCCTAAGGTGTCTCACTCATGAGCTTATTCCCTGCTGTGTCTCACTGAAAAAAAGAGGCACTGCCAATCCCTGGACAAGTAAAAAGAAACCACGTTACCTGAATGGAGAAGGCAACCCAGCAGTCATGTAAGCTGACACCAGTCCCATAAACTGTGTCCACATCCTTCACTGCACCAGCCTAAAGCCTGGAGCAGAGATCTTACAAGATCGTATTTTTATTGGGTTCAAAGCTAACCCTGTAATGCATTTCTGAACCTGGCATCTGTGCCTTGCAGCCAGCTTGCAATACAGTTGCCACCTTTAGGGGAAAAGAATACTATTGGGGAGTTGGTATATAATGAAAATGATTGAAAAGAGGCTTTGCACTTAATAACACTGCTGCCATGGTGATCCCTTTTCCATTCTGCTGCTCGCTGGGTAGAAAGCACTTGCCTGTTCCCCTTCACATGTGATATCAGCTCTTTTTTAGAGACAGAGGTGGTAATGCTTGACAGCTTGCATATCAGCAGGGCAGCATAAAGCAGAAAAACTCTGTTGGACCATAAGAGAAGGGACAAAGGAAATAGCTAGGACTTACAAAGAGGGTTTGTTTGCTTGATTTTTTTTTTAAATGTGAGCAAGAAGCCCCATTTTGTGGATTGTCCCCAGTGCAGAAACAAAAAGGCAACACAAAGGATTGTTCAGTGACCAGCATTTGTGGAAGACACATTTTCTGTCAATATCCTCAATATTCTCCTATCAAAAATTAAGAAGAATTTGTAGGAGGAAAAACAAGACACAGAAGGGAAAGTGACAGCAGAGGACAGGCATCGTTAGAGACCAGCAAAGACCCTTCCCTTCTTTCCAAACTGAAGTGAGTATCGCAGCTTGGAAATTAGCTTGATCAAGCTAGGAAAAATTCTTGTCCAGGCTTGCTATTACCAGAGCACATTTCCAGCACATCTGGGCCACTTTTCTTGTGAAAACAAATATGGAGACAGGGTTTGTGTTTTCAGAGTAGGACTCTGAAAAGGTCACCTTGGATTGGACTCAGGCTCAAGCACAAATTATCTTTTGTCTTCTTAAAACTGATCCAGCTAACTGGGCTCTTTCCACTCAGTAAAAGCAAAATGGGGTCAAATGCAGGAAAGATCATCTGCTGCACAAATTATTCTCAAGCTAAGCTTTGCACAGACAACATATCTAATTACTAATGATTTGAAGAGTGTGAAAAGCGAGCTCCAGGAAAACATGTTTGTAAATCTTGCCTGGAGGTCTACCTTAAACTCAGCTTGAAGAATTGCCACTGCTCTAAATTCTGATGCACACCTTTGAACTTTCCGTCTTGTTGTGGTACAATCAAGACAAATGGGAGGTGACAGCTAAGTAGCAACGGTTCTTTAGTATAAAATGAAATTCATTAGATGAACTTTCAAAGGGTCTATACAGTGTTTCACACTGAAAGAGCAGCTTTTCTATGGCCTGTTTCAAGACACCCAAGACTATCTGGTTCCTAGACAAGCCTGGCTGCAGGGGAGTTTGTCAAAAAATTCTGAACTGATACAATAACTGGATACACAATCATTGACAAGGATTAGGAGGTCTCCTTTATGGTGCTACTGTAAAAGGATTAGTTCTCTGGTTTTACAGTGTAAATCCCTAAAGGGAGATTTTTTTTTTTATTTTTATTTTTTAGTATATGAACTACAAAAATATCACAGTATTTCTTTGTGAGATAGGAACTTACCACAATTTTTAAAACACTCTTCATCCTTATCTTTATTGCTGTATTCTAATCGACAAACAATATTTCCCATGCAATCCTTCCTTTTATCTCACCCTTTGCTTTATTAGCTGGGTCCTTTTTAGCCCTAGTTCTACTTTTCAGGTGATATTTGATTAATTTATCATCACTGCTTCTGGGCATCACATTCTTTAAGATACACTATTGTGCAGAGAATTATACAAGGGAAATAACATCCTTTGTATTTACCTTTGTTTATTAACCTTTCTCATTGTTCAGTGCCCATTTTTCCTTTTGTGCCACAGATACCATATCTGACTTTATGCTAGCCACCAAGTTTTAGTCTCTGGTAATTGAAAAATTCTTTATCCAGTGTTATATATTTACGGAGGTCAAAAGCTCTGGACACCTCACATTCTTGAAATGCACTGAATTACATGGACAAATAGGCATTCAGTTGTTTAAAAGAATCATGCACAACAGCTTTTTAATCAGCAAAGACTCTTCAAAGGAGTTAACAGCACCGTACTATCAGAAACTGTTGTTTAGATGCTCATACTAAAAGCACAAAAATTATTCAACCTGCTTTAAAATAAACTCCTATTACCTGACACCAAAGCAATATGTATACACATAGTATAGTCCATACACTAGCAGCACTTGGGCTCATAATTTCTTTTCTACTAATATTGCAGAACTAAAAACATACAACGTGTCCCTTTGAGACAGGAAAATCATAGAGATACTCTTGGATCCAATACTGCTGTATGTTAAAGGACTTATTAGAATTTAAATGACTATTGTGTATTGTTTTAATATGCCTTCACAGCATGCACCATAACAGTTCCTTTGCAGCTATTATACCGCACATTGGCTACATCAATTAACAGAAATGTACATTATATATTATGGACCTATATAATACCCAATACATTTTTCCACAGTCTATTTATTCTTCCTAATGTGCATTCAGAAAGCATACTATGACTTTTCCTAAGAAAGGCATGTATTTCTGCACTTATTCCAAGAACAGTGTGCATATATACACATATCTGAATCTAGTGGCTCCTTTTTAACATGGAATTTTACTGTTTCCTTTTCTTTTGCAAATGGAGTCAGAAGCCCATTGTGTTTCTTTTAAAAAATATATTTTTAAAACTATGGCATTAAATTGATGCTGTGTCCCTAATACAAAATTAAGGAGAAACCCTTATTAATTGCCATCAAGCAGCATGAAGAAAAAACTTGTGCAAGTTCAAATAACTTTATAAATATGAAAAATGTCAAATCTAAGTCAACATGATCAGATTATTACATTTGATATGTGATATCACACAATAAACAGACTGCAAATATCTAAATGCAATTCACTAAATCAAGACAAAATGTTGAAATTGGCTTTCTTACAGATCACAGTTTCTAGAATCAATATTTTAACATTAAACTTGATCTTTGTGACTCTGCCTCAGAAACAAGAAAATAAAATCTTTAAAGCAGTGCCGAGAATTTAAATATTTAACTTCGACAGTCTGAAAAAAATATTCAAGCATTTCTAAGAATTTCAATTATGTAAATGAGAAGACAGTTTATACACAACAAACAAACTGTTTCTTCGGTGGCCCGTTAGTATTGTATTGCTAAACCAAAGTCACCGTTAAGTTGATCATAGTGACTTACAATCATATAATGACTTAATGGTAAAAAATCATACATATATAATGCCACTGAATGCAGAAGCCTTTACGCATTTCCAGGTTTCAAATGAAGCATACATATGCAAAGAAAAAGAAAACAAGGGGTTAAAAAAAAAACTTTTCTAAACTTTTTGCAGAGGGCTAAGCAGCTCTGACTGTTCACAATAAAATAAAATACTTCCTACTTGAAGACTGCTGATTTAAATTTGGCCTGTGTTGGAAATGACCAAAAGCTGCTTAAATGTGACATGGTCTGTGTGGAAAAAATTGGTGGCTTTGCAGTAGTGGGTGAGGACTCCCACCT
This sequence comes from Ciconia boyciana, assembly GCF_034638445.1. Classification (NCBI taxonomy): domain Eukaryota; kingdom Metazoa; phylum Chordata; class Aves; order Ciconiiformes; family Ciconiidae; genus Ciconia; species Ciconia boyciana. Next base: position 18,214,252 of record NC_132944.1, on the reverse strand, counting down.
CGGAAAGTTTCCTCGCCAGGGTTGGAAGTCAGGGCCAGCTCCTTTCTCCACGTTGTAACACATGCTGGGCACAGTCTGGGGTGCTTGACACTGTTTTAGCAAGCAATTGTTTTAGTGAAATGCTTGGGCTCCAAACCCACAGCTCATGGTGGCTCTAAACTGTAATGGCAGCTCGTAAGCCCCTCCGTGTGAGGGTGAAAGACCATTTGGAGGTTCAGTACCGAGGCAAATTTTTCAGAGGTCTCCAGCAGTGATTTCAGTGCAGATGAGCTACAGACAATCCTCTTTTGCCCTGTCCAGAGGACATCCTAGAGGCCTGGTATATGGATTTAACGTGGGTCGGGGAGAGTACAAAGAAAAAAGGAGTGGGTTCATAACGCTTTCACAAATCCTTCTTTTTTTCCTGTCTCATTCCCCTCCTTTAATCTCTCCTTTCATGTTTCTTTTCTTTTCTTCTTTCTCTCTTCGTGCCCGAGCAGTGGTGCTGAATGCTAACGAGACCTGAACCAGTCAGTTAGTCACTTGGGATAATTTCCTACGGTACAAGCCATGTGATTCATTCTTTGTGTACTCCACCTAGCTACCACAAGGTTAGACTCTTCATTGAAAGTAATGTTTCTGGTATCCAATTTTCAAAACCTGCCTACCTGATACCAATCTCCAGATTCCATGTCTATTGTAGCTTTGGTTCTCTTTCACGGAGCCTTTTTCATTTTCTCTTCACGGAAGTGCTTCAATCTATCTTACATTTTAATTGAATCAAATTTAATTTAAACCAAATCAAAGGTCCTTTCAATACATCTACATAAGAAAGCACTTAATCTTAATAAACTACCATTTAAGAAGGAGAGGGAATCTACAGTAGCAGTGAAATATATAGCAAATCAAAATTCTCTCTGTTCATATAAAGGAATGAAGCCAAAATAAGCTCACTCTACTGTTTAAACTGTGCTGCATGTAATGTGTAAGGAAGAGAAATGTGCTGCTAAAGTAATGCACTGTGACTGCGAACTATTCGCTGAAATCTGAAAAGAATCCCATTTCCCAAAGCAGCTTAGAAAATGACATTTGCTGGGACCCTGTATTAATGAGATGAAGATCCTTACCCCCTTCAGATTTTATTACATTTCAGAAGACATTTCAAAAAGTCAAATAATTTACTTTGCTTAGGTGAGGAGGAGTTAACCCTCTGGGATTCTCTGTCTCTTCAGCTCTACAGTTGTCTAGCATACGAATTTTACTAGAGCTGTAACTTTTATTTCCTGCAATGCATGGATCTGAAATACCAACTGCTCCTCCCTCCTCCTTTATGCCTTTGCATTAGGAAGTGTGTACAATTTTTCAAAACCAAACACTGTATAGTCCTACATTAGCTGGCCTATACATTCATATATTATTTACTACAATTTACATAAGAACTAGCTCACACCGAATAAAGATTTGTGATCTTTCAACAGGAATGAGTAAGAGACATTAGTTTATGGTAGACAACTCAATTATCTTTTAAAGTCCTGCAATAAGATCGTTAGATTTCTCCTTTACAAAAGCATTTCTCCAGATGCTTAGTGAAGAAGAAAGCAGCGTTAGGTATAACTCCTTAAGTCAATGCATTTTCAAAACCTTAAAATAGAGCATTTGTTCCGGCAAAATCCATTTAAGCTTGTGGAGAGCAGAGAGGCACCTCGGCTGGTTTTTGTAGCAGGGAGCAGAGAGCAAGCAGGCTCTTAGACAGCCTCTGCACTGGGTTCAGGGTCACTTAGTGATAATGCCACGCAACTAAAAAGATGTCATATGTGCTCTGGGTGAAACCTTGGGCACAGCCGTAACAGCATTTTTACTATCAGTGGTAAAAACATGAGATTGAGAAACCATGGAAGAGTCTAGATAGGTAAAAGCGTAAATGCAACATAGCCTCTCTCACTCTGCTCTTGTAAACACTTCTGCTTCCATGCTCACAGGGAAATAGGTAGTGAGAAATTTGGGGATTCTAGTGCACAGATAAGAAAACAGTGCAAATCAGAGTGATAGGGATAAGAGTTTCCTCCACCCTCCGCTTGTGGGGCACTGTCGTTAGCACAGAACGTGGCAAGAAAGAGCCATACTGATGGTCAGTATGTTTTTGGCTGCTAGAAAAATGTCAGGGTGCCAATAGGATTTGGTTTGGTCAGTAACACCTGGAAGACTAAGGCATTTCTCTCTGCAGGAGTAAAGGCCAAGAAATGACAGTTAAGCAAGAAAGAGCAAGATCACACCTCAGAGGCAGAGAAAATAGAAATAAAATAAAATTGCCCATGTTTGTTTTTTTTTTAAAAAAGCTACATATTAACATGGTGCTCCCTTTCTGGCAGCCTTGAAACCCAAGGAACTGACTAAACTGGGAAAAATTGAAAGGAACAAAAAGCACAAAAATACCTGCAAAACATGTGTTGGTTACTCTTCCCAAATTCCTCTGCCGGGTGCTTTCCATCTGCTGTGCCTGCAGGCAATATAGCTAGCCCTTGTACACTTCTACAAAGATGCAGTAACCTCTGCTGGTTCTAAAATAGTTTTAGTCTCTGTGCAAGTAGTTAAAAGTTTTAAGAATATTACACCTTCACTTCTTTTCAAAAATCCAGCTGGCTGACTGGATATTTTCAAACGGCTTCATTCGAAGTACCTAAGTACACTAGATTGCATTATGCTTACATGGTTGGAGGCAAATGACTGTACTCAATAAAATTAGATAACTAAATATCTCAAATAAATCTAAGGAGTACATATTCATTCTACACATGTATTATTAAATGCATGCCTGCATACCGTACCAGTGGGCTACATTTTGGTAGCATCACGTCAACCCTTCAAGAAAATCCCTTGGCAACAGCCCACTGTTTACTGTTGAGACTCTTGCCAGCACTTTTTGATGCATAGGAGGCATCAGGTTGGCTGAATAAAGGGGACAAAAATACATACCTCAGAAATCTCTCATTAATGAAGAAGATGCAAAGACAGAAAATAAGATGATATGCTGAACCATGCAGGAGGACTGGCAACAGGCTGCACCAGAAGTAAGGGAAAGCAGAAGTAAGGGAAAGCAGTTTCTCTTCAAAGAGAAACACAGATGAGCACTGGAGTTTTCAATACATTAATGGAAGTGGGAAGTCAGTACCCACTCTTGAACTTCCCCCACGTTAAACACTCAAACCACTATGATACCTCAAAAGAAACAGAATTGTACTCCAAGCACCCAAAATGTTTTCTAGCTAAGCTGTTCACACCACTTTCACTTCTGAAAGCATATAGATGTGCCCAGGGTCTTTCCTGGATGTAAGTTCAGCCTGGCACCGAGTTACCCTGACATTATGCCGTACTCAGCCTGACTTTTTTCTCTTGGTCTTTTCACTATCATTCAGCCTCTGAAACAGACATGTTTATAGCCACTTCATTGGGCATTTCCATCCCTTTTATGATTTAAAGTGCCTAATACCACAACAACAGGCCACTGGCAGGGCTTGACTCAAATAAGTCCTGATTCTTGGTAAGTCCTCTGTGTCAGCTAGACAAACATAGTTGTATGTGTGCAGAGTTATGAAGACCATGATACTTAAAAAATATAAGAAAAACTAAAAATTAGGTTGCTGAATACAGGCTCAGGTACCTGCTGATTTTCAGAAGCACTGAGCAATCATTAGCACACGCTGAGATCCAAGTAGGATTTAGGTTTCTCTTCCTGAAAATCTTGGCTTTGGCATACACGCCTTTTGTGATCTAACTGGTTTTAAAATCCAGCATGTACAATATGCTGCACATTATTCATACATCAACCATTCTTTCTCTCTTCCTTGCCCTTTCTATTGTTGTCTTAAAGATTTGTGTTTTTCTAGGAAGCTAACACTATATTTGTTGAAGATATTTTTATGTGGCAGCTAGAGATGAATTATTGTCTGGCATTCTCTGGTAGGGTTACAGGTGAATAGAGAAGCATAACTTTTCCTTCTTTGTTACATGTGCTAATGGACCAGTGTTTTATTTTGCTTTCTCTTAATTCTTTCCGTATCTCACTTATTTGAGGACTTGTATGGTATGAGGAACGTCAAAAACTGAATCAAGCATTTTAATATTACCTGTTTCCTGACATACATGGTGTTTCTGAGGTTATGAATTTTCTGGCAACCTCCATTGCTCCCCATGCGTTTGACCCCACCATACACAGCCTTTAATGCATTGGCAGGTAAAAAACGGACTTGCCTCATCCCCCCATAGCTATCATTCACTTGAAGCATGTTTTAGCTGAAGAGAGGAGAACATGCATCAGCAGAGTCACTATTGTTTCTGAACTTCCCATTCCTAAAGGCGCTGCTGACACTGCGTTTCATTAACCACTCCACAGCTTTGACGCTTGGGCAAACAAAAAGTAACACATTCTCCCAGGAGCAAACTCCCCATTTATGCATGGCTCAAACATCAAGCTAGCATGTTTAGCAAAAAGGAAGCTTCCTACTTAGACATATCTCTTCCCCAACACGTATACTAGAAGGAAACAATGTCTGTGGCACAACGTCAGCTGCGCTGTTTCTCCGGGGACCCGTCTCCCCCGTCACCAGGCAGGAGACCCAACACAACTTCACGGAGCAGCACAGCTCTGCCGCTGGCGTAGGGAAACTGCCCTGGCTCTGCTGTCCCACTCCGAAAAGCCAGGCTACGCTTCCAGCAGGCATATTTGAAAAAGTAATTTAACTACAGTCAGAGAGGGAACGGACTAGCTATATGGCTAACAGGGATAGCCAAAATAGTTAATGATAACAAAAAAATATAAAATTATTTAAAATCTCGTGGACTGTGAATGGAGCCTATTCGGAATTACATCAAGACAACTTAACTGCACCATTCTCAGAAACAACTGGGGTCCCCAGAAGCAGATGCAAGATACTGTATTGACTGGACCTGAAGCTATTTGTTTTGATAGTTCTGGAAAAAAGGAGTGAGTTATCTAAAATGTTGAGAGAGTTGGCTCAAATAAAACAAGGGGGAGCAAGTTCTGAAAAATAAGTTGGAAAATCATGAGGACAATGTCTGATTCTATCTGTTCCCCTTTGCATTTCCAGGTGGAATTCAAGTGTAAGGATAAGGTTACTCATAAATCTCTCATATTTTTAGTTTTAAAAGTGTTTACATTTGGGGCCAAACCAGAGATTTTATACGAGGTAGCTTCTACTGCCCTAGGAAAAGCACATGAAATATTTCAAAGCAGAGAAAGCAAAATATTGCTTATGCTTAATACTTTTTTAATGACTGACCCCCTTCTACCTGGTAATTACCTATATTCAAGCAGTTTGAATTGATGAACTGAGGCTTAAAAATGCCTAGAGATGCTAAGAGAAAAATGATTCTTCCTTTCAGTGGTTCACTACAGTCTGTATTAAAGTTTCTTGCTATATCCAGTATTTGTTATTATACTGTTAACTGCCTACATTATTCACAAGAACAAAAGTTCCAATATCTCCCAGAAAGATAATAATTTTTATACTCCTTTTGTGACTTCTGATCAAAGTATAGCATCTATGCCAAAATTCTTCATTATACGGCAGATACCAAATAAGGAGAAATCCCTTAGAGATAAATAACATCCTATAAACTAGGTCAGTTCTTCCTCTTTAAGCTGAAAGGTTCCCCCGTACCTGTGAGCCACCACAGAAAAAAAAAGAAATATCCTTATTCTGCCTGACCAAGATATGGATAAAGATTAAAATAAGTCAGAGAAGATTTGAGCCAGTGAAAGAGCAGGTATACTTAAAAGCATTCATTTGCAGACAGTTATAATGACTATGTCTGGCTTCACTCTAATCGGAAAGATGAAGAAGAATTCATAGGCTCCCTTCAGCAGTACTGAGGACATTATGTGGCAGCTGTTTTTTCATACGGTAAATGTATAACATCATGTCTTGATTATTAAATATGTATTTGCAGGTTTACAGGAATATTCCTCTGTCAGACTTCAGCATAGTTTATATTCAGGTGCAAAAGCCTTATCTAGTGTTAAGCAACCTCAGCATATTAAGTACACTTTGATTTTCTTTCAGTTATTCCCTGACGCTCAGAAAATTGATTTTTAAGATTTTTATCAATGACCTTTAAGGTTCTTTTGGGGATGATTCTCTGCTATCATGAGGATTCGTGATGGACTTACACGCCTGGTTGTTGTCCACCACTCCTTTGCAGTGCTCACTTCTTTATATACAATATCTTTTGAGAAATACTTAATTCTTTGTGCTAGATTAGGCGCAGGTACTTTTAAGCTCTCTTTGAGATTGCTTGTTCTGTGCAACTTCCTGAACTATGATTTCTCCTTCTTAAATGTTAAAACTAATGACCAGGAGCTTGCAGTACCTGATTACATTGCATGATAATGAATTTCCTCCTTTAATCTAATTTTATGTTAGTGTTCCAATTACATGGGCATAGTGTATAGATTTCTACTTGCATGCATAATTTCTTTCACAAAAGTTTAAATATAAATTGCGCAAAGCCGCCTTTAAAGAGATGCTTTGTACCATGCTCCAGCCTAGAAAACAAACTCAGATCAAGCAATTTCTGTTTGAAGGGGCTGCCACTGGTAACACATTGATCCATCCACTCCCTGTGTTACACAAAAGAGCAGACTACCTTATCTTAAAGGTCCTTTCTAGTCTGAAAATCTAAGAAGCAACTACGACCTTAGAATAGCCGTCTAGTCTTACCATTATAAAAGGGTGCTCAGCTCAGAGCCAACAGTCCAGAGGATCTTGCCTTAGCTGGTCAAAAACATTCCAGCAAATTATCCTGATCCATGGATTCAACAGAAAACTCACTGGAGTAGAATCATTTTCACAGTCCTATGTATACTCTGAGAAAAGAAAGAGTATTAACTCTCATTTTCCTTACAGTTAACTTATATCTGTTTCTCTAAAAATCAGATGTGAGTGCATACAAATTAAATATGTAAGCAAAACTAGAATCTACCTTTCCCACATGATAACCCCAAGTGTAATAGCATTCTCAGTCTATTTGTCATCTCAGCCACGAGTGAGCTGAATCTGGCATCTGAACTCCTTTTTCACTCAAGCAAACACCTATATAGGTCAAAGGAAAATTGCTTTTGTAAAGACTGTGAAAATTGAGCAAGGAACATAGGACCTGGTATACAAGTAGCAGGATGCAGTATGCTACAGGGAGATTACGCAGTTTAGCTATCCATCTCCACAGTGCTTGGATTTCTCCTAGCAAAAGACACTGCAGCAGAAGCATAAAATACAGCCTACGCACTTTGTACATTTGAAATATAGGAGAAAGTGTCAAAAGCAACTAAGTGAAAACAGTGTCTAATATAGAGACAAGTGGAAATACCATGTCTCCCATCAAGACAATGGAGTTAAATTAAAAGAACAATCAGTGACTTTGGTTAGGCATCTCCTACTGTGAACACGAATGTGTAATTTTCCCTTTTTTCCAGAGGTATGGTGTATGGCCCTTATTGTTCTCTCCTTCAACAACTTAAATAACTCAGCTACTATACTAAAGAAAGATCCACGCTGGAAGCTGGAAAGCATTGAGGGGAAACCTGAGCATTTACTCGCCCTGTTCTGCTGGCCCCTTTCAGAAGCAAGGCCAGGGGCACCCGTGATTGCTGTACTAAGTCATTTATGCTCCTTTAGGCAGAAGAGAGCCTAAAATGAGTTTCGCTGGGTCCTGCTGCCAAAATAAGGGAGTACAACCCAAACTTAATAATAAGATATTGCCTTTGAAATGTCTGTACAGCTTGTACTTTATACAATTTCTAAAAATTTTTATTAAATATATTTACAGAGCCTTAATGATACCTTAAAAGTAATTGTAAAAGGGCTTTCACTTCTAAGATCTGGTAATAAAGGCGTGAGGAAAAAACATAAAGACCTTTTTAGATTTACTTTTCCCAGACATTAAAAACACCAAAAGGGAAACATTTCAGAATGACTCATTTGTAACCTCACAATTGAAAAAATTATTTAAAAATCCCCCAAACTTGACAGCCTACAATCAAATGAATCAACCAGGAGCAGAACCCAGCCAGAAGCCCCTGCCACATATTGACGTCTGGAAAATGTGACTCTGGGAAGCCATCATTCTCCAACTACAATGGCCTGAAATTATTTGGTAAACAACATGACTGCAATGTAAAGGTACAATAAACAGAGCAATATTAAAAATTCAAGAATGACTGCAGGGACTGAGGAAATTATTACTCTATGTTTTTTGTTTTATTCAAGTGCCAACAATATTTAGTCATCTTCCTTTCTTGTTTTTCTTTCTTGCATTCCTTTCAAAATACGCTTGTTGTGGTAACGCACTGGGTTAACCCTAATGGCACTACTGAATAGCTAGCTTGAGCATCAGCCACTACAGTCTTTACAGCTCTGAGGAAGGCCTTAACACTCACTGTTTTAAAGAAAAATACACAAAAGTTAAAAAAAAAAATATATAAAATTTCCGTACAATGTCCATTGATTGTACTCTATGTGGATTTTTATCTGAAAGTGCAAACACAAACACCCATGCTATGTTTTTTGGTATTCAGGAAAAAAAAAAATCCATTCAGAGAAACTGTAGCCTAAAGGCTAAATAACCCGCTCAGCCGAAACACACACTGAGATCACATGCAGACCCCAAACTCTGAAGGTCATTGCTGCCCCAAACACCCTTTTTATTGCATGACAGCAGATTCCCAAGTCGGATTCCAACAGTGTAACTGAGGCACATATTCTCTGGGGAAAAGCGAATAAAGAGACTTTAAGTGTTCATTTAACAAAGTGCTCTCTGATGGAGCGAGCAAGCTAACGGACAGGAGAGGTGGCTGGTTTACCTCTGCACAGCCGCTCACACACACACAGCCTCACTGGCACAGTGAAACCACACCGCGGTGCAAATCAGTGAGTTTAGTCAAAAACCGCAGCCAATAAATGTAAACATGACATGTTCACACCCAGTTGGAAAAGTTCGAGACCAAAACACTGCCACACTGTCCAAGCTACAGGTAACAAAATTTCAAGGTTATTCTGTCTTCCACAACAACCATGCAACATCTGTATCTTTACCATGGGAATGCTCAGAGTTTGGACAAGTAAAATCCATGGGGATTCAGCCAGAGGACAGGACAAATCTGCATCAAGGACACAAGGACCTCAGCGTAGCGTGTCCCAGACAAAAGCAAGGTGAAATAGCAGGATGTGACCTCCTGAGGACTTAAAATGCTAGTTTGTCCATGCTGCAAAGCGCTTTTCATATGAGTGGACATATATGGTATTAGGTTCAATTAAAAGAAACGCAGGAAATCCTGCAAGAAGAAGGCCACAGAAATTAGTTTAATTTTGCTTGGTCACCATTGACGCATCTCTTCTGTGCAACCTCTCTGTCAGAGGATGACGCACGTCCAAAAAGACACAGAGAGGCTGGTTGAATTCATAGTTATCCTCACCAATGCACTTTTCTTTTTCTTTTTTTTTTTTTAAATCCATGTATTGTTATCCTTCAGTAATGGCCCTTCTGAGTTACAGAGGAAGACACGTGTTTCAAGTGGAAAGCCAATTCCTTCCCTTTAGTTCTATGGAGAATGGAAACTCTTTTGGTAGACCAAAGGGGAGTGAGTGCCTGTCCTACTTCACTGTCAGAATGGGGGGTGTCAGCAAAGGTGTGTCACTAACATGTTGAAGTGGTGGGAAAAATACGGCTTCATAATTCTTGGCAGTTAAGAAAACAGGACCCATACTATTTGTGAGAGAGTAATTCCATGGTGACACAGACTGCAGGCTGGATCCTCCAAGACCTCCATGATGCACCCACTTCCAGAGCTTCTTGATTAAGAATACTGAGGGTGTTACTAGAGATTAAAACCATCAGGCTTCACAGTCATTTTATCATAAAGTCCACCTTGCAGAAACTTGGAAAATTTCTCTGAAATCTTTCTTTCTGAGACAAAACTTAATAAGCAGTTTTCAGCCTGACAGATTTTTTTTAAAAACAAACTATTGACTTGTTCTGTACAAGAAGGCAACATTTCAGAAGAAACAAGCCAGTAAAAAAGCAGAAGTAAGGATTTTTAATTACTATTTTGAGCTCTTCTGAGAGATTTATGTATTAAAAATAAACTTGTAAGAATGTAGTTCATAATACCAATCACATCCGCTTCTTTGTTTTCTTTTTAATGCTAAAGAAAAAAAATGAAAGCTGTCTGCCAGGTTGGTGAAAGAATTTTTAAAAACTGTAAATTAAATTATACTAAAGTAATAATGGCAAACATTTCAGTAATTACTTCGTATCTTACTAGAACATAAATGCATTTGCATTAACTAGGTAATCAGAACAAGTAAAAGGGCAAAAAATGCTCATTAAACAATAAAAAGCATATTAAGAAACATAACGGAGGCAAACGTTGGCTATTTTCATTCTTTTCACTTTGCATTGACACAAAAGTCCTTTTCAGCAACAATAACTGATAGAGGCTCTGCTTGCTCAAGCTGTAGACCTTGGATAAATATTTGCCCATCCAGTGACATTAATAAGGCTTTCGGTTACTACAGGGACTTGCCCGTGTCCAGTCTAAGCGAGATCAGACTCCCCATCACAAAGGTCAGGGACTATTCTTGTTATGCACAGTTCTTCCCATTCTCTCAAACATGCACAACTGGTTCTGATGAGAATCCACTTTGTCTTTGAACAAGCTCATAGACAACCATCTGTAGCTTGCTGCTACTTATCTGTTAGTCTGTCTTTATTTCCAAGACACCTTTCCAAGGACTATTTCTGGGCACTTCTGATTAAAATTTCAGCACTGAGTTTTCTGATTTTTCCTCTAACTCATGCATGCCCCTCAATCACCTGGATTTCCCCTATGTCCACCTCTGACTGTTTTCTCTATCCACATTCAGACCAGCATTGTTAACTTCCCATCCTAAAACTCAGAAGTCCAGCTTACAGCTCCTCTTATTTGATACAGCAAATACAAAGTTCTCTTAGATTTCTGGTTTTTAATCTTTACAGATCACATATACGTTTTTCAGGTTTACTGCAAGACTTAAGAGTTCAGTGTTTTGTGTAATCTCCAAGATCCCAATACATACAAGGTTTACATACTTTCATCTGATTTATTTTTTTAATGAATTCATGTATTAGCCATTAAGAAAAGCTTTAACTGTTACGGCCATTCTTCATTTTAAGAAGACTAACCAGCTATCTCATTCCTATCTGCTTAGTAAAAAGAACTATCTTGTGACTTTTTCATATTTCCCTAACACAATCTTTCTCCTGTTCTGGTTATTCCTGTTCCCACCCAAATAAAGATTGATCCTGTCCCTTGCTTTAAGTATAATGCTTAATACATATCGAGGATTTCTTCCTCGAATGCAGGTTACATTCTCTTAAACCTCAGTGACTCCCCAGTCTCAGTGTTGAATTCTGCTCATGCCTTGTAGAAGTGAGGGACTATAACCAGAGAATACCCAAGTTTAACTATTATTCTCCTTGGTGACAAAAGAAAGCACTCTTAAAAGCTCACTGAGCTTAATAATATGTGCCATAGCTTATAAATTCCTTTATGGGCACTTCCATTCAGTCTTGACTAATGAACACACCCCAAATGTTAATGGTAATGTATATAATGAAGGCATGTTCCGTTTGGCTTTAATGGTGTTAATCACATTTTGTCAATAGTATTTTCATGTGATTCACTATATTTTCCTCACATTGATCAAAGACATTCACTTATGGTCTTGGCATCACTGCTACCTAAAAGTTAGACGTTTTTGCCTTTAATGGAAGTCTTCCTAGACACCTACCCCCAACCTTCTATCAGCATACATCCCTTTCTATTCATTGTGCTGGTCACCGTTTGCAGGGATCATAAATATGAAATGCTAATGTATGTGCACAAACATAGGAATTTCTACACCAACCTTTTAACTGGTGAATTACTGTTCATACTGTATATTTTTAGCCCAAGAAATTCAGCCATGAACCTCTTTTACATCAATTAGTGTCTTAACAAATTTAAGACAGATGTACAACCTGTAGCACAAGCTTGCACAATAGAAGGCAAAACAAGCAAGTTTTTCTGTAATTGCTCTAAGAATCCTCTAAGGATATACAGTGTTCATATATACTCTGAGTTATATAGCCAGTCTTATTCCAAGAAAGGAAAAAGTAAGCAATGGCTTAGATATAAACCTTAACCATGTGTAAGAAATTATTTCAGTTGTACACATTAATTTTTGCTGATAACAGATACTTGACTGATTGATTTGCTTTAATTATGTCATAAAGAAATAGTCTGTGTATTCTCTGCAGTTATTCATACAAAGCAAAACTCCTAAATGTATATTCATTTTGACACTTAAATTCCCAGTATCATAATGTTTTGATCTGAGCATGATGCTCATTAATCTAGCACAATTACCACCTTTTAAACATTACTGCAGTGTTTACACTTGGATGTAATGAGACAGACATTGTAAATTGGACAACACACTAGGGCCATAGAATACTTTCAAAAACAACAAAACCACCCCAAACATTTTGTCAAATCCACAAAGCAAATTTAGGTGACAGAGACATTTTCTTAGATAGCCTTGTTTTTTAATTTACTTTAAATATTTTCATGCTCTGGGAAAACACTTTAGCCTTCTAGAAAGGATATGTTATTAGTGGCTGTCAATTGATCTGACTAAAGCCTTCATCATAAAAAATGTATAGCTTCATATAATTAAAAAATCCAAGCACTGTGAGTTGACTAAAATACTGTGGACTCTTAAATAATTCAAATTTGTGTTTAGTTACAGCAGCTGTTTAATTAAAAGGTAGAAACTGCAACTAATCCACTATGGTTGAATGAAATATAATCTATAACAGAGTTTAATCCCCCTAAGACAGAGAACAGTGATATGGATTCTAGAAGTCAGGGGCTCCATTTAATGAATCTCACAAAAGGGATCATAATACATCCAAGCCAGCGCATTTTTGTTTCTCTGATTATCCAAATAATGAATCATTTCCCAGCTTGATGCTGAAATTATAATTTTGTATTTTAATATTAAAAAGAAAGGTCTTTCGCATGCATTATGTAAACTCTTCTGCTGGAATTTGTATTGAAAGCTTTACCAGAGTGAGAAATTAGATGCACAAGAATAGAAGAAATGCATTTTTTGACACTTAGCTAACTACTTAACAGTTCATAATTAAAACATTTTGCAACAAAATTCTTGCATGAATGGCCTGGAAGTATCTTTTGCAACTTAAAAGCCAGCTAAGGAAACTGCTGCGCAGAGGAGCTCTGCAGTTGCTTGCTCTAGCTCAGCTGCAATGATTCAGGCATGATTTCAACTTTATATCAATTCCCAGAGGTATACTTCAAGGCCGGAGCAGAACAAAACATTCTTTCTTCACTTGTATATTTTTAATTACAAAACAGAATGAACAAAGCCAAAAATCACCACATTTGCCTTCTCAGATCCAGAAAGCATTCATTATTTTGGGATGTTTGTAATCATACCGAATTTTGTTTATACCGAGGCAGAGGGGCTATCAAAGCAGAAAATGGTAGTCCTTAATTAGAGAGGCCAGGTGGCACGCAGAGTCACAGCACAAGTGCCTCTCCACATCCCTGCCAATGATTGAAGACTTGACCTCAGCAACCATTCTTCAGGGGTGAAAAATAATACAGTCACCAGGTGGCCATCTCTTCAACACAGACAGCCATCTGCACCAAAATGTGCTAAATTATGTTTAGTTCTTTTTAATGTGAACCATTATCCATTAGAGTCACAGCAGGAAACCATGAGGTCCTGTTAATTGAAACTTCAGCTGTGACTTAAACCTCTGTCCCAGACAGGAGACAGACACTTTACCTGCTGAGTCCTTCAGTCTAACTCGGTTAACGTTTTTTCCTAAGTGTCTGATCAGATATAGAACAGTAAATGTAAAAAACAGTAAATAGTCAAGGTTTTGTGGAAGGAGTCATTCGGTGGAAGAGTTTTTATAGGTTTCTCAGTGCTGTGTGTCAGCCCAAAAATCAGTTTGATTTTGCACACCACTGTTTATTTTACTAATGAGCTGAAACAGAGTGGTACTTGTGACTCGCTAACAAGCAGCCAGTAACCACTTGCGAGGAATGCCCTGCGAAGACGCAATGCAACGCAAGCTGCTTGCAAGTGGTGGGACGTACGGAAAGTGGGCTCTATTCCTGCCGAGAGAACCCAAAACTTCTGTCCTAGTCTGTCATGTCTCCCAGTAAACGGAAGGGAGTCACACAGTTTGCTCACTCATCTGTTCCTCAGGTATGGGGAGACTGAAAATGTACACCGAAACCCAAAGAGAGGGTGACCATATTGGGAAAAAGCAGAGGCAGGGAAAACAAGGGAGAAGCTTGGACCCATCATAAAGATGCTCCCTCCAATGCTCAAATTTCCCTAAGCACCTTGACTGCTGTAACCAGGAGAAGCTAAATGGGAACCTCCATCTTTATCCAGACCAGTGCCCTCTATGGACATGCCCTGACACTCAGCAATATTTTCCCTTTGTTATTTCAGCTGCGCTTGAAAGAGATCCAGCACTGAACAGGAACTGCCGTGAGGAACAACCACCTGCGAAAGATCACTTCAAGGACCCTGGCAGAAGGCGCACCAGCAAGGCAAGGAAACATCTGATGGCGCTGGAAGCTTGGGACACATTGACCCACTGCATTCTGCATCTGGAGAATGCATCTGGTGTGGGGACTGTGTGAAGCATCTGGAGTGGGGACTGTGTGAAGCAAAAGACACCTGTCATTTCTGAAAAGACTCGATTAAAAGTTCATGGGCACCTCACTGGTTTGTAAAGTACCGGTGGCATCATCAAGTCATCTGTGGTTCGTGCATTAGGAGTACCGTGCTAAGAGTTAAGGTTCTGCACTGTCAGCTACACCTCCGAGTGCTTAGGCGATCCTTGTAACATGGGCAGGCGGAGAGGGTCACAGACCATCATGGATCTTCACTCAAAGATGTTTTTATTCAAATGAATAAAATAGTAAAGACACAGAGTATTATGACTCCAAGCCTGCACATTAACAGAATCATGGTTCATCAATTTTTAAATCCACATTTAGAGCTTCTCCCTAAAAGCCAAAAAGTAGCTACAATAGATAGTCGTGCGAAACACAGCATCTGTTCTCTTTCATTCCATGGTTATAGATAACCTTCATAAGCTGATTTGCTCATGACAATAAATTTATTTTCAGAAATTATACTCCTGATCTAATATGAAACAATAAATAATTCAGAAGTTTCACATTATTACAGGGAATTATATTTAGGAGATCAACTAGGGATCTCTGTAATGAGAAACATTCACCTTGCTAGAGGAATGCTACTCTGCATTTAATCTTATAATATTCCCTTCAGGGTGTACAAGACAGCTTGCTGGAAAATATAATGACTCCTTGACTGTTTTCTGAAGAAAAAAAAAGAGAGTAAAGAAAACAGTGATATGGAAATGAGATCTACATTTCATTTGAAATTCCATATGCACGATTTTAAAGCCATCTTGTTTCAATATGGAGAAAATCAAAAGATTTGATGGGCCTGATGATGTTATTTAGAAAAAGAGAGATTAAAAACACAAAGAAACAAAAAGATGTGGCACATGTGGTCGTATTAATAGAAAGTCACTTATATTGCACAAACAGGAAAAGACCTGCTTCAGCTGTTTTTACTTTATCATTTGTTACGAGAAAGAGGAAAGTTGGTTCACAAAGTTCCCGTTGGCCAAGAAGTGAAAGCATCCGTTGAAGTCACAGGTGACCGGTTAACCAAGGGCAGCAGCAGCGGTGCTACGGCGGCGCCGCTGCGCGCTCACCAGCAGGCTCCCAGGCACCCAGCGCCAGTTACAGCTGAGAGCCGGGGGAGCAGAGGGATACACTTCAGAGTACTGCCGTGGTTGGGCACTCATCTCAAAGTAACTACACTGAGACTAAGTATTTTTCTCTCTTGGCCACCCCCTCCGACCGTTGTAATTTATGTCGGTCAAAAGAAGGAAACTATCTACTTTTTCCAACCAAAGCTGATGTTGGGTGTCTGCTGCATGCAGGGTAATGAATACTGATGTGTGCAGCCATCTTCCCAAGGAGGTAACTGAACAATACATACATAGTTTCCACCAGTCTGGAGTCTCCAAGAAAAAAAATCATTAAATTGTCAGTATGTATGATCAATTCTGAAGGAAAAATAAATATTATTGATAATGACAGCACGCTATTGTATCTCTGCATCATTATGCCAGAGGTGTACGTTTTCAAAGCACCCCATGAGAAGGAGGCAGACAGCACCATTAATTGCCTGTGGGATTTAGGCATGCCATTTAGATGCAACAACCTGAAAAAACATATCTAAAACTTCTACATGTTTTATTATTTTTTTAAGCATGGTACATTCTGCCTCAGAGTATTTCAAATTACATTCTTCAGTGTAATAAAAATCTACTCACAATTAACTTTGTGGCAAAAAAAGAAAATTTATCTTAACAACTAAAAATAAGATAATCTAAAAGATCAACTTTGATACTTTAGAAAGTACAGTGACACATATTCTATAATGCAAAAGAGTTCCAGGAACAGGGGTCTCAAAAATTTCCAGTTTGGTTTCCAACCACGTTATTATTGCACATCAAATGTCCATAGACAACTGCCATCATAAAAATTATTACGCTAAAATTTTCTACTGAGGCACTAATTTCAGGGTTTCACTTTGAAACAAGGATTCTGACATAAATAAAGTCTTACTGTGATTTTTTTCTCTAATAAGTCTCAAAAACCAATGGTCTATGTTGTATTTACGCAATAACCTATAGTGAGTTGACTATCTTTCAAACAAGGTTCCAGTCCCTGTATCATAACATTCCACAACAATAATGTGGAGACATTGACCTCTGCCAACTATCTTTATTTACATTTTTCTTCAGTTTTGACAGTTTTCCTCCAGAATTTACTTTATCAAATATATTCAAATTATTATCTTGCTGCTTTCATTCTAGTTAATTGGAGAGTAGGTTTACTACATACACATACTATTTTGTAAACAGCCTAGCAAGATATGCTGTGCAATCCATGTGAAAAGAGACACTGTGAATATGTAATATCCAGATGTAATTCCATCCATAGGTAATCACAAGAATAAAACTCATATTCATTGCAAATCCTGAGCCAAATAAGAAAAGTGTTCTTTACCATTATCAAGACAACCTCATTTCTATTACCCTGGGAAATACAGCTAAACTGTTTGTTACAGGTATTGGTTAACAGCATTCACTACAAATATGTTAAAATGGCATATATTTCAATTAATTAGATTTCCAGAGGAGTAATGTGGTATTTGGACTTTGACATTAAATCAATTCAAGTTTTACAGATACTCTTGACAACCCCACCTGTAAAATCAATAGTAAAAGCTTGTATCCTTTGGAAAGGACAATGATATCTATGTGAATATAGGAATTTAAATAAAATTGGAATTGTCTATAGCAGGTAGCTTTGGGATTATTCTAGCACTTGTACAGTATTTAACATGACTTCTGAGTTATTCTTAATCTTATATTCCCAATCACAATACAGAGCTTCTTTAAAGATGTAATTGACTATTGTGAATATTTTCTGTATGATATCATGTACGTGGCACTTTTTTTTTTCCATTATCAAAGGAAAGTTAAACAGTTTTGGGATTAGTTTCAGGTAAAAAGTGTATCTTCTGTTAGCACTTACTCTACCAAAGTGGCTTCACAAATCGCACACTGATGGCAAGATTCTAAATTATCCTTATGAGAGGGAGCAGCTGTGAAAATCACTATGGGAACATCGGTAGGAGGAGGCAATATCCTTTGCGAAGAACTAAACTTTTTATTTTTGTGCTACATAATAGAAATTATTACTTTTTAAGATGGCTTTTGTTGTTGTCACCACTCATCTTCCAGTTTCTCATTCTGTTAAACAACAATATCAAAGAAAAAGTGCTTTTTTTCCAGAAAGATACCATAAGCATCAGTCTAGGAACCAAGACCTGACAGTGACAGAAGGAACTGGCGAGACACACTTTCACAACCACTGAAAATATTAAGGCTTGAAATGGGAAACAAAATGAGAGTCCTGAAGGATGCAGCTACCACACAACAATTCTGAATCTCCCAGAGAAGAGCGGAAGAATATAAATATTCATTGTGTTCAACAGAGAATAGCACATTGCATGCTCACTGGAAAACAGAGACACTTTAGTATATGTTGAGGCCTCATAACAATGGGATTTGCCAATTAAATCTGAGGGGTGTGATCACTGCTGTTGTGATATGGTGAATAACATGCTGAGAGACACTCAGATGAAAGGGTTTTGAATCACTGCAATATTCTGTTTCAGGCTTCTTTTTTTTTCATCCTGTGTAAATATGAGAATGAAATGTAGTAGACAAGCCTGGGGAGACTTAAAGGAAGGTTATTTTGAGGTTGTTTTTCTTTACTTAAGACAGCTAAATGCTAAACTAATACCACCTATATTTACTTTTCTTTTAAAGCCTGTAAATTGCACCTAATTAATAGACCCTGATGAAGTAAGATACCTGCATTCCCTCAGATTTGGATCTAATGGAATTTTTCCCTGTTACATCTCATGATTAAATCTTGGGGCTGGGCTGTGCATATCTAAAGAAACAAATTCCCTTGTTGTCTTCTACCAAGTAAGTGCGAAGGACAGAGGGTGGCCACTCTGCTGCTACGGTAATTTTTAATCCTTTCATTGCAAGCAGCAAAAAACCCCTCACTGTGACTCTCTGAGGCTGAGGGGGGAAGGGGAGGTCCTGATGCAACCTGACAGCATTCGCAGAGAGCAGCACTGAAGAGCTCAGCACGTTCCTGCAGGATTCACTGCTAATAATCCTCACAAGGAGGTTAGCGGGTTCCCTACCCCATCCTTTTCAAAGGCTGCGTTAGGTGAGGCACTGGAGCAACAGACCCAAGATGATCATCACCATTATCGTTTACATTAACAGAGTACCTGGGAGCCAAGTCATGGACCACAACCCCCAGACTAAGTGCAGTTCAAGCAGAATATAAAGCCGTCTTGCTTGCAAATCTTATAATCCAGCAGAAGGCAAGGAACCCTAATAGATGGAAACGCAGAATAAAAAACTGCTGCCCAACATCTCTACAGTAGTCTGTAGTTATTAAGAACCTCTCTCAATAACCTTAAACTATTACATTTCTGGTGTATATTCCATGGAAAAGGAGATATTTAAGGAGAGTTTTGAAGGAGAACCAACATCACGTTACAGGAGGATGTCGGGAGCTCTTCAGCCTGAGGGCATGGAACGAGGTGCTGGCAGCACTGCTGACAACGTGGTCCACTGCACTCTGCGTTCGCTTCTTTTCTGAACTGTTCTGAGAAGTCTTATGTTTCCAGTATGGTCATTACTACTGTTTAACTGGCAGGCACAGATATTTAAAGAAATCTAAAGGGAAAACTCCTTCATGTATATCTATATTTAAATAATGTTTTGTATGTCTCGTAACTACCAGATTATTTCAACCCTCAGCAGATTCTGAAAGACATTGTCTGTCATTTTAATATGACATACACTTATTTAGAAAATGAAGCCCCCAAAACCTAAAACACTACCAAAAGGCTACCCAAAGGTATCAGTGATAATAGGTGGCTCTGTCTGGAGGATCATTTAGCAGAATTGAACCAAAAATGCCCAGCTAATATATTTAATTAAAAACTTTTTGTCTGTTAACATGGTGTCTTGTATTAAGTGACAACCAGCAAAGAGTTTTCACTGAGCATGAAGTATCTTATTTCAGGTCATATTGTACAGTACATATTTTGATTGCCAGTCACTATTAGGTCTATATGGCAGATATCATATAATCTTCATGCAGCAACATAAATTAGATCTATGTTCATTTTTCTTGGTAATCTCATTTACCCTCTTCCAGTAGCCATCAGCTTCCAGTGTATGTACAGCTATATGCTAAACCGCATTTTGGTCTCTCAAAATCATTGTCACAGTTTCCTTTGACTTCAGCAAGACTTGGATTTGGCCTAGGGAATTTATCCCATTTATTTGCAAAGCTTTTGCTAAGTTTGTAAATCCCTGGAGTAATGTTCATATTGCAGGAAGAGCAATTTCTTAAATGTGACAGAGTTGATAAATTTCTCAGGCACAGAAAAGTTTGGAGGATGCTATTGCTACAGTCTGGGCAGTCGCCTGGCACACTGGGTGACAGCAAACTGGTTAATCCAAAGGGCTTCATGAGAATGTTTTAAAACAATTTCTCCTCCACGCTTTTGAATGGCTGCACAACCACTGTCAGATTCTGTATTAATATGAATTATAGGGACAAAGATGTGAATAAGTTAAGCAGTAGTCTCCTTCCAGGCACTTACTGCTGATCCATAAGCCTCATGATGTGTAGTATCATCATTTTGGAGGTCATACACTCAAGAAATTTAATTTTGCTTAGTTATCATAAGAACTACATTGCTGCAAAATAATTCAGATTCAGCTAGAAAAATAAGCTCACCAATCAGTTAAGACTTAGCTCTGGACTCTTCTTGTCAAGAGTAATCCAGAATGAAGCAGAAGAATAAAAACAAGTAAAGGGTAATGACAATTTTCATAAGCAAACTAGGAACAGCTGCTCCAAGGTCAGTAACTGGAAAGATGATGTTAATGATCCTGCATTAGCTGGGTAAAGTGTCACTGCTAAAACAAATCAGCCCAGATTTGAACCATTGTGTGGCTCTACATCAGTACCAATTAAGGTGGCAGATGATGTATAAAGAGCCTGGACAAAGGATATTATTATGTTACGAGCTGTATTGATTTTTACAAGGCTTGTTTGATTGACTGACTGATACTATCAAGTAATTAGCTTTAATCTTGGGTTACAATGACCAGAAGAAATCCTGAATCAGGTTATATTTGATCTTTGATAGTACTTTACTGATAGGAAAGTCCTTAAATAAGGCAGAAGCCTAGTTTCCTTTGTAAAGCCAGTGTTACACAAATAGTCTGTGCAGAACTTGGCACACCCAGGAGGTGCCCAGGCTGCATACAAATTTTGGTCACATAGACAGCAGTCAGTAAAGAACAACCTGGTAACTGATTCCAGCACAGGAGTTCTTCATAATTGGTTTAATGTTTTGGCATATCCAATTTCAAAAAGCGTATACATAAAATAGTACGCAAATCCAGAGCTTTTTTTTTTTTAAAGATGCACATTTCCTTTTCCTAAAAGACAGCCACAGGGAAGAGAGAGGGGGAAGATGCCCAGCCCACTTGTCCACTGTGGCCACTTCTCCCACTGACAAAGCCAGGACATTTGCAAGAGCATTTACAATTTGCAAGCTCATTACCCATAAGAAAACCAGACTAACGTGGTGTCAGGAGCCTGGCCTTACAAGTGAGCCCCTCCAGTGCATTTCTGATCCCAAATCCCAAGCTGACTCTTTGGTACCTGAAAGGAAATTCCATGGGAGCAGAAGAGCAGGTTACAGACGTTTGCAATACCTCTCCTGGGACAACTAACAGCAAGATGTCTTGGGTTTGCCTTTATCAGCCCCAGCTCTTTTATCTCCATTTCACATATATGCCTAATTTTAGACCAAGTCTGCAAGAAACACTGCAGGTTTTGATCTTTGCTCCCCGATACACCCAATACAACACATACGATATATGTGTTGATTTCCACACACATACTTGCCTTCCCTCCATTTCCATTTGCATACTTGCATTTGCTCACTGTGCTGGGCCACTCTGCTTCCTCGAATGTCGCCTCCCTCCCTTCACACACTTCCTCTCACACCCCTGTCCTCCTGATCCCATATAATTCCGCTCCTTACCCATGAAGGTCTCTACTTTCTCCCACTCATACCTCATTTTTTTTCTGTATACAGATACTCCCCATTTTTCCATAGACTTTTCCCCTCTTTCTCAGCAAAGCTCCTCTACTTAAAGGCATCTAGTTAGACCCCTTTCCTGTTTCAACTAATAAACCCAACAATCTGGGACTAAGAAACCACAGGCAAATACCGTCACTGAATTTGCATGCTCCAGCTTCTCTGTTTCCCTTCAGTGTGTCAGCTTTCTGTGCGATAAGCTACACGTGGCTGCAACCATCTCAACATACTTGTTTGTAAAGCATCTGTCGAATCTTCAACTGCATGCAAATTATAAATAATACCATTGGAGATCATGACAGCAGATGTGCCGTGATTTTTACAACAGGCAGCCCCACTGAATTAAAACCTAGTATAGTGCTGAAGACACCTATCTGTAAGAGAAACAGAACGTTATTTCTGCCAACGTGCTAGTTATTGACTTGCAGTATACCCAGGCTAAAATACAATTTTCTTTCATTAGGATAATTTTACATTCATAGCATTTTAACAGTTTAAAAAATAGAGGTAGTGTGAACAAGTTACAGCTCAACTTATCTCTGCAATGCTTTTAATGTAAAAGCCAGTTCTTGGTCATTGGGGCGGTGGGGGGGGGGTGGTGTTGAAACACAGTAAGTTTTCTTGTTAAATCTCTCTTTTCCCTCTTTTTTATTGATTTGCAGATCTTTGCTCCTAGAATGAATTCTCAGTTCCTTTTCTGGTGACACATTTTGTGCATTGATATTTATTGTGGTTTTGGCTATATATATGTATGCCCCAGGGCTTCAGCTCTTATCAAGAGAGAGATTCAGTTTCTCAAAGCTGCAGGTCCTGTTTTTTCTGGTTCAACACATCCTTGCTCTGAAAGTTTCTGGGTTTGCTTGCCTCCTGAGAATTTACAAACTAAGCCAAAGTTCCAGAGTAAAGACAAATATCTGTATATGCAACAGGAAAAAAGGAAAAAAGAAAAATTGCAGCTGTTCTGACGAAATAATGCTGCCAGCTCATTTGAAAACTGTACTAATTTAGATTGAAACAGCATAAGCTGATGCATGCAGGCAGATATTTACAACCACCCCGGACCCCAGAACAAAGCTTCCCCCCAAAGGACCTGCCGAGAGCCAGGTGGCCATCAGAGCCAGGGACAAAACTTGGTTCAGCCTTACCACGGCCCAGCTCATGCCTCATGAGAGCAAATGAGAGATTTGTTATTCTTTTCAAAAAGAACATATTTGAGTTAAAATTTTGCTAGCCACCGCTGACTGTCTGCGTAAATGGGCAAATGATGCATTTTCACACACAAAAAGCCGCTGTAAGTGCAAATTACACAGAAAAAACCCAGTGACCAGGTTTGGAAAACTTGACTCCATATAAACGGAACTTATTTTATTTCTTTTTTATTAAAGGAATTTGTATAACCTGCCATTGTTTTTACAGCCATTCTTAAGATGATGGGGCATACTAAAAAAGTTTAAGAAAACAATAAAGTAGGCTGTTCCTTACTGTAATTTGTAAATGTCAAACTAGTGATGCTTGGGCAAACCTCACTGGTGTTGGAGATCAGGGAATGGGGAGGACAAGACAGAAGGCATCAGGTACAAAAATAAGCACATACAACTGAGATCTTTACATCTCTTGTGAAATCATCTGTCTTCACTTTGAAAATTGTCGAGCTGGTGACACAATTATCAAATTCTTTCTTTCTTTCTTTCTTTCTTTCTTTCTTTCTTTTTTTTTTTTTTTTTTAAGGAAGGTAAATGTGGCCTCCAGGAGAGAGTTAAAAAGGACTTGAATTGGATAAAGGCTTCTGCTCATGGGACAGCGTACAGTCAGAAATGGCTGCTATGTATTCGCAGGGATTTCCCTCCCTTTCTTACTCAATTCTGTTTGCTTTGCTAAAGAGACATAAAGCATCCACATAGCTTCTTACAATAACTGTCCTTTTCCTTCTGATGGGATAACAGTTACGCTAATGGGATAACCTTAGGAAGCAGAAATGCGACACAAACCAGACAGCAGGTACTTACCAAGCAGATTGCTCTGAAACAGAAATAATGTCACATATTTCCCAGGACATTATAAGCCTCCATCCAAAGTACCAAAAAACTAACCAAGTCCCTAGTCCCTAAAACAGTTTTTAGCCTGAAAATAGAGGTTGCAGAGACTCCATGAAATCTAAGGACATGCTGCTTCGGTTTTTCTATGGAAAATGTTCAGATAATAATATAACATACAGCAATATGAAACCTCGAGATAAATGAATTTAAAATAAAGCCAGGTAAGACAAGGTTAAATTTGTACAAAATGAACATTTTACATACTCAGCAGCAGGAGAATATCACATGTTCATCCCATTTTGAGAATGATAGCCAAATTATTCTGTCTTGGAGTGAAATCCTAGCCCCATTGAAATCAATAGCTGTATTATCAGAGCTTCACTATCATCTCAGTCTTTATGACTGCCAGCTCTTTGGCCAATGAAACAAAATTTCAAAGAAAGAATACTGTCTTCAAAGGATCTTTATCCACTCTAATATACAGGCATGTATACCAAGTAAATTTTTTACTATTATGACAGACCTGACGTTCATTTTTTGGTCATATAAAACAGCAGATGCCTTACTAGGCAAAATGGGAGACAGGAAGGATAATGATAGCATAACAATGCTGTTTAGGAGGGGCAAATGTATTCTGGTGGGTTTGGGGAGTTTTCTTTTATCTGCTTTGCTGGAAAGAACTGTATCTTTGTGAAACAGCCAATACTCAATAGCTGTGGTTGTTCTTTTTCATTCTAAAATAACTAAGACAAACTATAGGAAAAATTGAAGATTTTAGATTTGCTCTTAAATTCCAGCTGTTGGACTGGCTCTGCATTTCGAAGCAGCTGTAATTCAACACCACTGCAAGAGTTCCCCACTCCCTCTGCCTGTCCCCCTAAATGATTTATATGCAGGAGCAGAGACTGGAATGAGAAACAGCAGATGCCAGATGAAACCATACAAGCCACATGCTAAGGAGCTGTGAAAGTATAATCGTAAAGGCAGATGCTGTGAATCGCCAGCAGGAATTGCAGCTCGTTCAGCCCTGCCTGGGCTGGGCACTCTCCTGGGGTAGCTGCAGTGCCCTGATGCCCAGTGTGGGCTGCCCACCACCACTCCTAGGATTGATTACGTTCTCGTCTGAGCCATGCCAATGACAGGTCTCTTTAACTAGTCTAAAGCTAATATAGGTCTTATGCAAGCTACAGAAGTGACTACAATATAGATGTATCCACCAGAGAGACTGTGTTTCTCTTAGGCCAGAAAACCATGAACTACTTTTGTGTTCTTCCTATTTCAGCTGCTGTTGTCTCATTCCTACAGTCAAGATTCAGTTACAAAGCTGTTCTTTGAAGCTGAATGTTATTCCGCGATATCTGTTTTAACAGTAGATACCAAAAAAGTCAGCAACATTTCATATTATCTTACAGTGTCTTGAAAAAGCACAAAACCCTCTGAACACAAGGGCAAACCAAAAGCAATTCAAAATTCTTACAGCCTGAGCAACTACCAAAAGGGCTTCCCCACATACCATGTGTGTTGAAGAACATGGCAATCTTTGTTTCCAACTTTAGCTGGATCTGGTATGGATATTTTTATCATAGAAAATCTACCAGTAAAGTAATTTTCTTCTTATCATCATTTTCTTTATAAAGAAACCTTAGCGTTAAAAAGCATTGTAGCAAATTAGAAGTGAAATTACTTTGTTTAAGCAACAAAACCTGCTCTCTGATGATTCAAATAGCACTACGAATCCAGTCAACATTAATAATAATGACAGTCAGCATCCATTCAAGACAGCAATTAGAATAATGTTATCTCCTGAGTTTTAAGAGCCACTTACTTAACAGGAAGGGACTTCATATATACACTGACACACAGATGGCACTTTAGTTCTTATGAAAGAAACAGACTCAAATACCTTTCAGAAACATTCAGAACCCAACTGGCAATTTTAATCTCTCTATTCCCAAGAGAATTGTCTGTATCTGAAGATCAATTATTAAAACACATGACTATCGGAGCGTGATTACATCTAGAATTTACAGTAATAAAATCAAACTATTTCTTTAACGAGGTCACTACAGGCCAGAGGAGGGTTTCGAATCACAGCACCGTGTCCTGTGGCCCTGCCACCTCCACTGTGGGCAAGGAGAGCACACAATGGGACAGGCTGAGGTGCTGCCCCCAGCACGAAGAAGGGATGATGACCCTCCTGGGCACGCCTCAAGGCCAGTCTCGCTTACTTTTGCTAGCCAGAAGCACAGGGTGCCTCAGCGACATGCAAAGAGGAGATGACTGAGACAGGCAGGGCTCTGCAGTCCATGGCAGCGTGGGAGGGCAAGAGGAGGTTGCCTCTGGACCAGCCATGGAAGAAGGGCTGAGAAATGATGCAGTCTGTGATAGTTAGCAGCATAAGAACAGTCTAAGAGCTGATGCAGCAGGTTGGTTCACATTTAATTATATACACTAAAGACTTAGATTTGAAGTAATTTACTATCCTCACCAAAATCAGAGTGGAGAGAGAAGATGTAAGACTGACTTCAGGGACTGGAACAGCAGTCCATGACATTTTAATACTAAAGTTTCAATTTCAATTATAAAAGGCAACCTATTCTCAACGTGAAACCTGAATGGAGTATTTACATTTACTGTATGCACCTGTGCACTGGCAGAAATCAAATGTTTGTAATGTAAATGCTTCCATTCCTGACTTTGGTTCAAATCCAGAAGCGACTGAAGGTTGTGACCATCTGGGGGCATATGAATGGTCCCTGTTAAATTAGCTTCCAGCTTCACCCCATGTTCTCATAGACAACAGTCTAGAGCACAGTTGCAATCGCTAGCCATTTTGGCAGTTTCATGGCTAAGCAAGATTAATGGAAACTGGCTCTGGAAAGAAAATGAAGTGTGCTTGTAGAGAGTCGGCAGTTGTGCTGACTGGTTCTGCGACCGCATTCAGAGTTCCTCCTCTGAAACTGCTCATTCTCACCCTTTAAAAGTGCTAAATCTACACCTGCACAGGCACAGCATAGATAGGTACAGATTGAGTGGGAAATAGCATTCTTTATGGCACAAAGAAGAGGTTATGTACTTTAAGAACTTAAAATGTCACTTTTCTAAGAAAAAAAATTAGCTCATTCATTGCTGGCAGATGCAGTGAGCTTCCAGACAGAATAAAATAATTTTGTGAATAAATACTTATTTACTCTGAACTCAGGGTTTCTCTGCCAGCACATCTGCAGAACTACGATTAACTCAGCAAAACGGAACTTTGCCTCCTCCACTGCCCAGCCCCACCACAGTGTCCGATTTTACAGTCACCTGGTGGACATCAGAAGAATTTCCGTAAGAAAGCCAAGCAATTGGAAACACCAAGACTTTAACGAATCAGCACAGATGCACTGATTTGGTTTAATTTTCAGTTTAAGTTAGTAATTCTCAGCTCTGGAAAAAAGCAGAGAATAAAATAAGAGCGAGTAGCCACCGTTCACTGGAACTTTTAAGATTTCTTCACATCCCTCTGCCAATTTACTGCTCATCCTGAGCCGCAAGGTATTAGGAGTGAAATGTGCAGATTTTCAACTAAATAATGGAAATGTGATTGAGCCATGGTATACTAAGGGAGAGTAAAAGAGAATCTGGGAATATGCATATGCAGTAAGGAATATTAAAAAGTTTCTTGGGCACTGCAGTATGACAATGCACTCTGATGATTATCTTTATTAGATAGCACTGGATAAAGAGCCAATTCATTAAAAATTAATGGGACAGTACTGCCATCCATACATTATACATACCCATAAAGTGGATGTGGACAGCTAAATGTTAAATCTGTTGGAAATAACTGCAAAGTGAATAGGAGAGTGTATCATAAAATAATAGGAACCATGTAATAAGAAGGCCATACAATAAAATGGGGAGAAAAGAAAGACGACCTGACTGTATGAGTCTGTAAAATCAAATGAGGAGATTAGAAAAACTACACTAAGCCAAAACTTTTCCCTGAAACAGAAAAATTATTCCCGGCAAGTGTACAAGGGCAAATAAAAGAACCTTATTAAAGAGTGACACTGGAGAGTGGTGAATACAATGACAAATGGCAGAGAGATGTTTGATTGCGAAACAGCAGAGCTATTCATGAAAAGAAAACAATTTTATTGTGTTTTTGATGAAAGCTCCACAACGTGGGGCATTAATATCACTGAGGCAGAATCAGTAATACGTATCAAAACAGGCAGATAAACCTTTTTTTATTCAATCACAAAATGAAAATTCCATTTATACCATGTTTTCTAATAAAATACATTTCATTTTAGAGCAATTTAAAAACATATGTTTCATTATTCTGAAATTTCTTAAAGTTTTTGATTACAAAATGAATGTCTGTGGCAAATTCCATTATTTGGGATTAAAAGCACTATTCAGAATACTCATATCTGCTAGAATGATTATTTCTAAGGTTTGTAGAAAGCTTTAGTGTGGACTTCCACTATGAGAAATAAACAACATACATACCATTTGATATGTACAGGCCTAAAAAGATATGCCTTTAAGAACATTTACCACTCCACTTATTTATATAGCAAGATACTTTCAGAAACGATTTTGCTACCAAATAATTCCTTCACAGTGCACTGAGAATTAATGTTGCTTCATGGTGGCGATGAAGAGGAAGCAATGGAACTTCAAAGAAAAACTGTTCAGCTCAAATACAGATGTGTTTTCATAAACACTCTCTTAAATCCTAATATTCCCAAGACTTATTCACAAGGCACAACGTTAAGCATGTTCAAACAACTCTATCTTTGCAAATCAAATTTCAAGAGGAAAATTATATGGAGAACCTCTCTGTTCACCTATGAAAGCTAACAACTTGGTTTAGGAACACAACAAAAACACATAGGTGCAATTTAAGACCATGCACAAAAATTTAAGGAACTAAAATAGTTAGCATGAGGCCAATTTTAAAATTTGACCAGGCTGGGGCACAGGAACAGCGTTACTCATATTAGGAATGCCATTACAAAATACACCTAAAACAGGCAAAACTCCACTCATTTCTACTAAACTGAAATGAAATTCTGAACCTGCAGCTCTAAGAACTACCAGCCTGAGAGTGACAGCAGGAACAACATCCCATGTCATCTACAGATGACAGGCACTGGCATTTCTGAGCCTCTGTGAAAGTCCGTGCTTTGTGTTCCCAGGACATATTTGGCTTTTAATTATCATGTTGCACTGCAATACAAGTCACCCTAAAAATGTATTGGTGCACCTCAGTGCAGCTTGACTCCCTGGGCTGAGGCTGAGCCACAGATCCCAGCATTTTGCTGTTTGTAGGCTTCTCCCTAATAAAGCCGTGTGTTGCACATCTGGTTTTACAGTGTGTTTATCATCACGGTTAGTCTGATACTTTGATAATTCAAATATAGTTCCCTCAGACAACTGACAACCTTTTCATTTTAGCATCTTCTAATGACAATCCTTTAGAAGAAGCTAGACATAGACAAAGACAACTACAAAGAAAACTTGAAAAGCAAGTTTTGAGTTTGGGGTAGGAAAGACCCCTAACACTTATAGCTCTGGAAAACATCCATTCCATGCCTCAAAGATCCTTGTGGATTATAAATGTGGAAACTACGAACAGAAAAGGAATTATTCACCACATTATTAAACATGACAAAAAGCTTCTGAATTGAAGCTTAAAACAGGCTATTTAAGATTCCAGAAATCCCTGGGACTTTGGCAACAAAAATGTTCAAAAGCCTTTTATAGTTGCTGTCAGATTTATGTAAAGCATTTGAGATTCCTGTGAACTTATTTATATAACAACCTAAAACTTCAAGCCAACTTGAAAGTCTTTCTATTATAATTATTCAGAACTGGAGGTGCTGTACAAAAGATACGTAATGTTCTTTCTTGAACATCTTCTAAAATGGTGGCTAGCAAAACATAGACTTTAGGTGAACATTTTATGGAATGGCTGTTATTGTTGATGAGCTGCATTGTTAAATATAAAAACTATTTGGTGAGAAGTTTTCCTGTTTTCTGTTCAGAGACAACAGGGGAGATATCGTATGCTACATTCAACTCTAATTGACTGCTCACATTCTGCCCCACTCGTCTCGCATAATTATTTTTAGGAAAATGCTGCAGTACGTAAAAATAAAATAAATGTTTCCATCTCTTTTCAGACATACAGAACTAGAATACTCCCTGGAGTCAGGCTCAGGATGGACACCAAGATATTATTGGGAACTGAGGCCCAGCTGATCTGGATGCAAGGCACTGTCATGCAAAACCATGTGGTTTATATCCCACATGAACACTCTGCCATTGCTCTGGGTCACTCCTTCAGCTCCAAAATGGAAAGGAGCATCAGCTGTAAAAGCATCTAGCATCTCTCCAATAGCATCCACACTGCAGTTAGGGGTCACCATGGGAGCAGCAGGAGGACATGACCTAACTGGGTCTGCATGATGCAGTAAGAGCTACTATAGGGTAAAACAGCTCCCACCCCAAGAAGCCTTTCAAGCTGATCTTTCAAGATGATTTGAACATGTTTCTTATCTTTCAAGATGGTTTGAACATGTTTTCCCTTTCATCTTCCTCTGCCCAAAAGCTCTCAATGCCATTTCCTTTCTTCCCAACTCCCAATTTTCCTGTCCCCCCCATTTTGCTATCTCAGGGAGGTCACCCAATTCTCTCCCGTTTCAGCTACCAGCTTCACTCCTCCTTCATCCTGCACATCAGCACTTCTCAACTATCCAGGCTGTGCATACTTTCAAACACAGCCTTGTCAAACAGACTTCTAATTAGCTCAAATGTCTTTATATAGATACTGCATCAGGGTGTCTGCAGCTTCAGAAAACCATGGGTCTAAGAAGAAATAAATACAAATCGTAGAGTACTGACATTCCATATTAAAATTGTTGTGAATTACAGGCACAACAAAAGGGCATTTGCCTGTATTAGCTGGGATGTGAATTATCTTTTATGACTATTGTGAAACTGGTCAAACTGTTTTATCCTTACATATCTATAACCACTCAATGTCCAAATGATGGAACTTTCATAGAAATGAAGAATATCTTTGCAAAAACATATAGTTCCTCATCATTCTTATTTCTTTCATTACTATACTACTTATTTAATAGTAGCTTATATTAATTATTCAAAGCAGGAGAAAAGTTCTAACTCAAATGTGACCAGAAGCAATAGCACACAGGTTCACAATCTTTTCATTTATCAAAATTTTGCCATGTCAATCAACAACCAGAAATGTAGTTGCAATACACCTAAAAAGAAATCCACACATACAGTACTGCAAGTAATAAGTATGCTAACCTGTTTTGGTTGGGCTTTTTGTTTGTTTGGGGGTTGTTTGTTTTTGGGTTTTTTTATTGTGCTGATGAGCATAGTTTAACACCCATGGATGGTTGTAAGCCAACGTGGCTTCTCTCTCTTCCTGTGTTTCTTTCATATAGGATTATTCCATATACATTCCGGCTGTGGGATTTTTATGGATTAAGAGAGAAGCCAGCAGCATTCTTTATTCACTGGTTTTGGCATTAAAACACCACTTTGATTGCTTTGCTTTTTTTCTACTTAATCATGTTTTAGACAGACAGAATCCAGATTTAACTCATCCAGGCTCTGCTTTGCCATTTTCCCTTTAACCATAAGAGCTAGAGACAAAGGTTACAAAGAGCAAGGAAAAGGTAATTTAATATTTAGTTCAATGATGCCTGCGGAAGAATCCTGTGAACCTGTGCTGCGATCTCAATGAATCACCAGTGACTTATGATGCAAAAACAGTGACATAAAGGGGTAAAATGTTCATAAAGTCTTTAAGAGTCCATTAGCTATCAGAAATAATATACTAATATCTCTAATATGAGCATCCCTAAGACATGCACAGTGCATTGCAGGCCCTGAGTCAATCTCATACAGCATATGCCAGTACAGATCCTGCTGAACGTGAGGGTGGAAAACCTGCCCACACAGGGAGCATAATAAAAATGAGCACCTATAATTTCCCTTGTGTTGCTTCGATCTCTTGAGTCAAGCGAAGTGAAGCCTCAACAACTTGTGATGTATTTATTCTACAGGCAGGTGTAAGTACAATCCTAGCTGAAACCCCTTTGGAGGCAAAAGCAAAATCCAGCACCTTTTACCTCCTATAGTAATTCCCATTGCCCAGGGATCAACGAGCATTCAAAGTGAACTGGAACATTTTTCATCTGCCACACAACTTTTCTATGAAAAATAAAGCTTTGAGAAAACATCTGAAGACAAACCAAATGGGCAGGGGTACATGCATCTCATTCTTCCTCGCAAAAGACATATTTTTCATTCTGGCAGAGAAAGTATCCAGCAATACTCACTACCCGAGACAGACAGGCATGACCTTCCTAAGCATGCTGATCCACACAATAAGTTTGCACTTGCTTCTAAGAAGGGCTGTTTCATGCTTTTTGATCAGGAATGATTTACTTTGGGGGATTGTATGATACTAAGATCGCTAATAGGATACAGAGCCTTTCACCTGTAGGTCAGTGTCTTCAATTTCACCCCAGCTTATGAAGCTTGATCTTGCAACATGCTGTGTGCTCCGCAGCGACTGCCCGCAGCTCCTGCAGACACCAGGAGCTGCTCAGGGCACTCGGCGGGGGACAAGAGCGCTCAGCTCCTGGGAGAAGCAAGCTCCTGCTGACTAAAAGTCGTGTGTGCTGTACAGAGACGGAGGTGAAACACAGTGCGGTTCTCAGGTTTATTCCTATTACGTTAATAAAAGAAAACACCAGGGCTGCCCCATTCGTTGCGTGAAATTGTGGTGACAGATGCAACTTCACCAGGTATGCACAGGACCTTAATCACTTTTGCAGCCCAGAAGAATCTGTTCACAGCCCGGCAGCACATGGCATGCTCCAGCCAAAGGCTGATGATGCCTATGATTAGCCACAGCGTAACTAAACAGAGTGGTTCTCCAATAACACAAATTCAGGGCTTTTTACAAACATTAAGTTTCTTTCTTCTTATTAAAACAAAGGCATCGTAATGTCTTTTGAATAAACTAATGGCATCCAGTAGTTAGGAAAGAGTTACTTGTACGTATGCATTATTTAGGCTAATCTTTTCCCCAGGAAATAATCAGCTGAGTAAGACCCTAGCAATTCCAGCCTCAGGTACAGCAGTGGAAAAAGTCACCCCCTCCTTTGCATTTAACTGTGTAACATATTTCTAAGTGTCTACATTACCAATTTGGAAATATACTGCCAGTCCCCAGGATCAAAATTAACAAAGTTATATAACACAGCTGAACTGTTCAGTTACAGATAACGCCTCTTGGACTAGAAATCGTTAGAATCAGCTAGAAAAATATTTCATTTCCCTAGAATAAGCTTTAATGTTTTTCAGGAAAAATAAATAAGAGAGACTTGTCCATGGGAACGATTTAACTCATCTGAAAAGCTAATGTGTTTACTTTTGACTGAGGTCAAAGTCGCACGGCATTGTGAGTCAAAACTGCTATTCTGACTGTAACATGGGGTCTTATTTTGTCTTTTAATCTCAAAAACTGGAATTAAAGTACTTTGTAAGTCAAAATGAAATTAGTTCAAACTATTCTTTTCTATTTATTATAGGAAGAAGTCTTTTGACCAAAAAAATATTTTCTATTAAATAGAAAATTTGTTTTGACAAAATCATATTTTTGCCTAGAAAGTCTCTTCCACAAGTAATTCAACCTGCTCGAAAAAACCAGGGGGTTTTGCACAGGCTTGTTTCTGCATGGAAGAGGTGGCTGCTCTTCAGTCTTTCAATTGTGTTGCCTCTCCTCTATCATATGAACCCACCATTAGAGATGCCAGCACTGAACCATCAAAGGGCAGCTGGCTTTCACTAGCCCAGTGTCCCTGTACAACAAAGATGTATGCCTGTGCATGTCTAAGTTTTGGCAGGATTTGACTGAAAAAAAGACTCTCAGCACCCAGAAATAAAAATGGTGAAGAAAACCTGATTTCATAATTGCATTTTTAAATGGAGAAATGTACAATAAATTTATTATGAAACTACAGCCATCAGAAAACACAAGAATAAATATAAAACCCCTACTAGTTTATCAATTCTAGGCTCATGACTGCAATATTTAAGAGCTTTCTGCTCTGCTAGCTGTCACACTGTATTTCTAAATTGTTAAAAAAACCCTTACCTATCAGCCCCTAAGGCATTCATTTTTCCCTGGACTTTATAAAAACTAGAACATGTTTCCGTGATATTTCTTTTACAATAGGAGGCCTGTTAAAAACAGCATCATGAATATTCTAGTTATGACAGATATGAAAGGACATAATATCCAGGAAACAGTTCTTTCTTAACATATTCATGAAGAGGTCCTTGTCAATCACAGCTAGTGAATGGAATAAAAAAATAATACTCGGAGTCTTAGGAGGATACAACTGAGTTTTACATGCTGAAGATATAAAGACTGAACTGAGACTGGGTTCCACTAACAAGATTCCTGGCCTGAAGTGCCTGTGTGGAAATTATTCAGAAGCCTGCCAATAACGATATTTCAGGCTGCAGCTCTCTCCTCCGCGGTTGTGCTCCGTGTGGGTCCATGTGTTATTGCCACACAGTTAATGGAGTCTCTCAGCTGGTGTTTTAAAGGAGCAATGTCTCCAATCGTCCATTCATCTTGAAGTTTCAAAACAACGTGTTTTACATCCCTGCTTCTTTTGAACATTAAAAAATTTACATCTTGAAATATTCTGGAAAGAAGAAATAAACTGCCAAATGCCTTAAGCAGGAGAAGCACTTACAAGGCTACTTATATATATTTTAAAGAGTAAAAGCAACATTATTTACTATTTATGCTGTGTTGTCAACTTGTTCAGTGGTATCTGCATAGATAACAAAACAAACTTTTATATTAAAATAGGGTTTTGTGCCTTTGCTACTTTTAAAGCAGGTACAAAGTATAATATTTAAAAGATACTACTCAAAAATATACAATATATAGTCAAACTTTACTTGAATTTTTTACATATATTGATATATGTAAAAAGACTAATTCGAAATGTTTTAATACACACAACTGCAGTCTGAAAAAAGCCAGTTTACTAAGATTAACAAACAAATGCACCTCATAAACCATGTGGCATTTTCCTCAGCAAAGCCTATAGGATGGCACTTCCTACAGTAACATTAAAAGCCAATTTTAAAGGCTGTGTCCATTTCTACAGTTGCCATATTTACCTCTAATATAATTACATGCCATTGAAAATTATTTTGCACCAAAATAGTAAAAAAACAAAACCCAAGTATAAGAGATACATCTGTTATTTAAAATGAGTGAAATAAACCCAAAACCATAATTAGGATGAGTTGATAGAACACCGCACCCTGGGTTTCATTGCTGGCCGCTATCTCCACAGCCAGCAAATGCCATTAGAGTAACTCCTGCGGTGTTCCTTTCTGCCAGCCTAAGTTTCCAGGATGCTGAAAATATGAAAATGATTTGCCAAGGAAATGCACGTGGTTTCCTCTCATACAGCTTCCTACTGGCACTTCAAGAGCTGCCCCACAACGTATTTTATTTACTTGTCTGGCTGAAGATATAGCACTTTGTTTCTCTTACATTTAAAGGCAACCCATCTGAGATCCATTCTGAATTTAAAAGGAGTGTATCACCCCGTCAGATGACACCGCAGTAAAAGAGGAAACGCAGGCAAACTTGCAGACTAATGCAGGTGGCGGAGAAAAGATGTATGAAATGGCAGCAGCACTACTGGCATTTTGGTATGGAGACCTCTTGTGCAAGTTTGTTGTGGATTAAATTAACCTTTAAGCTCACCAGCCTGTCTCCAAAAAGGTTTGCTACTGCACTCAAATGCTAAGTGTATATATATAAAAAAAAAATCCAAAACAAACAAAAAAAGCCTGCTTGAAGATACAAATCACCTACATTTGAAACACTGGGGTAAATTTACAACAGCTTTCAAATTGAAACTAACTGTAAATTGAATGTCTGAGATTAATCCACATATATGGCATTTCACAGCCTTGCTCCTTTATGGAGATGGAAAAAAATGCACTGCTGGACAAGCCACGCACAGGGCAACATACGGTGTTGACAGCTTTCATAGATTCGGTGTTTGCATCCTTTTCGCAGTGCATCTGATTCCAATTCAATGGGATCTCTTTCAAAAAGACAGGTTTCCATGCCTAGATTCAGGTGAGGCGCTGAGATTTGCCAACTCGTATTACAAAGACACCTTTAAGGCTCACAAAAATACTGCAACTTTTTTTGAACAGGAAACAAAAATACTGTGAAACAACATCACAGAGCACATCACAATGAAATCTGAATGTGGGTTACCGAGACCTTGAGGCAGAATACCAAATTGCCAAGAGACTGTTTCTTAAATGGAAGTGTCTCAGACTTTTCACCTACGTGTGGCAGAGTACACTGAATTGCAAACAGAAATATCCAAGCACATTTTGGACTCCGTTTGCAAGTACCAGTGGAATGCCAAATTTAAAAAAATATATATATATCTGTCTGGCAGTCATATATTACCAATACCTACTACAGGTAATGTCTGGCCCAGCACCACACTTTTATGTGACTCATCCTGTTGAAAACGACGACTATTCATCTGAATAATAGTAAAAACATTGCTGAATCAAGCTGAGCCCTGGTTTCAGACCCTTCTCATGTTTGCAGTAAAAGAAATACACAGGTTTTCTGAGCCACAGAGGTAAGATTTAATCACATTTTAATAGTTTAAACGTGTGCAAGCACAGCATTGGCATGTACCAACATGAAAACTACAAGAATAATGAGGAACCACTGTTTGAAAACAAAACAAAACAGATCTGAAAGTTAAAAGGATGAATTTTCTGTGCACAGAAGCTACGTATTTAATACTTTTCCACTGGGAGTCTAAGTTGCTTCACCTTTGGTAAACTTGATTCCTTAGTGTATTAATTGACAGTTGTTTCCTGTTCTAAGTGGTTGTTTTCTAGTTCTATTATGTACTGTCAAACAACAGCACATGATTAATTACAAATAAAGCAAGAATTTACTTCCCTAACAATGGAATGCTTCAAAGCCTCCTACCTTCAGGAAAGGAAGTCTGCTGCTCACATGGCTGGGATGTTTTCTGGAGGTTCCCTCGGAGTGTTTCAAACACATTCAGCTGCACTGGTCTCTCAAGAGATTTTGGCTGACATTTGAGGTTGACATAAATGGGTTATTTTTTATTTTGTGCCTTACAAACTGACCCCTTAAATGCACAAAGTCATATACCAGTTCTGGTCAGTACACAAACATCCATCAAATGAGAAATTAGAACCTATATGGAGAACAACAAAAGGCTATATATTAACCACTTTACAGACCTTCAGTATGAAGTCCAGGTCCGATAGAAAGCTCTCAGCCCTGTAGTCTCCCAAAGAATCCTCTGATCGATAGCGTGAAATTAAGAGACTTCATTTTGCTGTCAATATAATTAATATGAACTCCACTTAAGTGAACAGATTATCTATGGTCTCACAGCTCACCAGAAAGAACTGGAAACTCAACACGTTGCAATACCAAAGATATGAAGGAAGACGGCTAGGTAGAGACCTCTGACAGGCCATATATCACCTGCCTCAGCACTAATGGCAGGAGTTCATAATGATTAAGAAGATACATTCTGTCTGAGGTTGAAGTTGAGGTGGTTTAACTTTCCCTTTCAAATCTGTTTGCAATGGATTTCCAGGGCTCTTACACGAACAGTTACTTGAATTGCAGGCCAAACAGAAGTCCCTTAATCAAAATCTGAACTTGAATTCCTTCTTAAATGTTCATACTAGCTGGCTGCCTAGTTTCCTATTACTGGGATGAACTACAAACTCTTTTTCTTTTAATAAGTCAGAAAGTTTCCCTCTGTCTATATTTCTTTTGGGTTTATCTGAAAATTAATTTCAGTAACTGACATTTCTGAAATTACAATAATAACTCCACAAAGTGTACCCTGTTACTCTCTTAGAGCCTATCAAAACATTGGAATCACCTATACTGGAATAGCTTGCTATTTCTACTGTAGAATTTTAAGATTATATTTCCAAAGGAATAGAGTTACTGTTACTTAGGAAAAGCACACTTCCATGAGTAAAATATTTTTCATCAATTTCAATAACATTAACAGAAAATTATTACCTCGTGAAAAACAATTATGGCCTTCATATCATGTAGCCAAGACCAACAAATCATCCAAGATAGCTACACACTGCAGAAATGGAGATCACCAAGTGTTTTAAAATAAACATGGAACACGGCGGAATAACATTTATTCCTCTGAAAGCTATGGTGAATAGTTCTGGTATGTTCATGGTTCGCATTTTGGGACAGGTCTAATATGGCCACTCTTAGGAACCAATGGAATTTTAAGTAGATTTCCCCCCCCAAGAAAAGATAGACTATACATACAAGAAAAAGATGACTTACCTTAGCCTGTCATATAATAAAAAACAGACGCAGTTAACTGGAGCCTTCAGCTAAAGCTGTTAAAATACATACATCAGTCATCACTTGGGGGCAGTCAGGAAAACAAGAGTAATGAAAATCGGTACTTTGATCTTTTGCACTGAATTTTCTTTGTAAAAAACCAGCCACATGCACAAGCAAAAATGCATTGGAAAGTCAAAATAAGTCATTTGCCAAGATCCTCAGGTTCTCAAATTGTAAGTGGCCATGATTTACATGGCTTCTTTTACTTCCTGGACAATTTTTTTTTTTTTAAAGCAGTTTTATTCAAAAGGAAGGCCAGTCTACAGCTGCCAAAGACTGCAAAAACAGAAGAGCCTAAATCTTTGTAACGCACAAAGAAGGCTTATTTATTTCAGCTACTGTTAAGACGCAAAGATGAGGCATTTTGCTGGCTGTATTTTTCATTTATATATATATACACATCATTAAATATTATTTACTAAACTATTAAGAAAAAATTATGCATAATAAATGGTATGTGCGTAGTCATGTACCCATCTCTGTAACCCTCACTCAAATTTTTACTAAAATGACAAGGCCAGACAACAGCATCCCTGGGCCCAGTTTCATAACTATACGAGTAGAAGTTAAAAAGGTGAATGAATCACTTGTAAAAGCTTTCCTTGTATCACAAAATCCTTCTTTTTCTGACAGGATTTTCTCAACTAAGTAATGATTTATTGCCACAAAGCACTAATACTCATCCAAAAACCATCTATTCATTTTTGAGGAGAACATTGTCTCTTTTATCAGAAACATTAATCTAGAAAGTGTTATTATTAATATTCTGAAAAACATTCTACTTACACCCCTTCCTAATCCATTCCTCCATACGCTTTTTCTAATTCAGAGATTATCCTGCTTTTGGGATAATTCTCTACAATCTCATCACACTTCCATACAGTATCTCACTGCTGACCTACTTCAGGTCAGATGCTAAGCCCAATAAAGTTAATCGAGCACCTTTCTTCTATATAAAGTATATTTGGATCTTAATAAACCTTACATTTTGCTAGCTTCCCCCCCCCCGCAACAGTTGTGACCTTTAGTTACATTTCTTCATTGTTGCCTTGTTTCCATGCCTTCATGCTCAACTTCCCTCTGTAAATCTCCAAAACTGAGAGGAAACGAAGAAAGTGAGTGAGCTCCTCTGCTGAGGGAAAGAAGTGGTGAAGCTTCTGGGTTAAGGTGAATTGAATTCAATGTATCTTTGTGACATATTCCAGAAGTAACAGATCAAGGTAGATTTTCCCATTAATTTTCAGAAGGAACTACTCAGCTAAGAAACCCCAACCGAGGAGCCTGCATACCTGACAATGACCCAGAAACATAGGTCTCGCTGGCTACAAGTCATACAAAACTACTATTTTCAAAAATGACTTTGATAGACATGCAATAAAATGAAGTTTTAAAAAATTCAGCATTTGAAAAAGGAAATGGCCATGTATATATTCTATTGGGCTTAAATCTTTTATGCCTAATGTTTAGGCACACAATGAAGGCTATACAATCCTTTCACTATATTTCACTGCATTTTATAATTATAATTATTTCATATTCCTGGGTATAAGCAATTTAAAAATAACTTGCAAGTAGAATTTGAAGAAATCTCAGCTTTTTTTTAAAATAACTTGCAGAAATGAAGTAGCAGATGTATTAAATCATCATATCATACAACTGACGGAACTTTCCATAATTCCATTTCCCAAATCAACTACAAAACTTCACTTTGTGCTTTCTCAGGAACCGTCAAGGGCCAGAGAGTGAAAACATAAAGGACAAAGTGTTGAATAAATGGAATGAAACAAAACAGTGCATTGTGTGTGATGCAAAATCACTCCTTATCTTTACAGCTGACATTCAGCGCTGGCAGGGAGCGAGTATCTTGAACAGAAATGAGCCAAACAAAACACTGCTGAATTCCTCTGAGCTTGAAATCCAGCTTTGGAAACTAACCCACTAGGTCAAGCCCCCTCTTGGGGCATTTTGCAGTCTCTGTGAAAGACTTGCATTGGGTGGGGTATGGACTGCAGGAGCTGAGTGGAATGGAAGGAAACAGACGGTTGGGAGCCCACAAGACATACAGAACCAGAGTTAAACCTCATTCTTATAGGAGCACCTATGCCTTTCTATATGTATTCAGTTTGAGTTTCATGCAAATTAACATGCATAAGAAGATACACATATAGAATCCAGGAAATGGCTACATAACCCATAGTGTAATTTTGCTGCTGTTATAGTAAGTTTGATTAGTTTTCACAAATATCACAGGGGGTTTTGCCTCCCTTTTTTTTTTTCTTTTTTTTAGAACTAAACAAAGCAAAGAGCAATTTTTAAGCAATCCCGTCCCTTTGGAGTCATGCATAGAAACATGACATTTTCCACAAAGGACTTTATTATGCCAAGACTCTAAAACCCACAACAAGAAACATGACAGGAGAAGGATCAAGAAGAAGCAAGTATGCTAGAAGAAAATAGGCAGTGCTGCTCAAGTGCTTCATTTGAAGCACAAGAAGTTCCCTCCATCGGCAGAACACATGCATCTGGAAATCCTCTAATTTACAAATGTCAATGTCTGAATATAGAAATGTACAGATATATTGGAACCTGCATATAACTGCACGGTCAGTAAATTGTCATGAGAAACTACAGTGCACTTGACTCCACTGCTCACACAACTCCTCAGGGAGCCCACGCAGTCTAAATCAGCAGAAAATGAGTCAAGTGAAAAAACCTGAAGTTTGAACTATCTGGTTTCAGGATAGTTGCATTTGGCTGCAATAGCACGAAGCTCAGCACAGGGAACTAAGTGAATACTTGTTTGCTTAGACCACGGTGAGCTCCATGCTACCATAGCTACTTGGATAAAACAAAGCCCAGGTCTGTAGGACTAGCAGTCAAAGCCACGTCAGCTATGGTTGTCCAATGCCTCATGCTGGTGACATACTTAAGTTACCTTCTTCAAACCCTTCCAGTCTGCTGACTGTATTTATAACAATAATTCCCTATGGTTGTCACCTGCGGCACTGCAGTTCAGCTGATTATGCACTCCCCATCTCTGCTCCCTACCATGCAGGTAGGTGAACTCCAGCATTCAGCCAGCCATTTGCAACAAGACATCGGTCTCCATTCAGTGCAACACCCAACCTGCTGGAATACCTGAACTTGGTAGTCTTGCTCAAAGCACACCGCTTCCAGAAAAGCACCGTCTGTATCATACTTTATTCCGCTTGGATCACAGGAACAAGAGAACAAGACCAAGCCTTGTTTATAATTCTGGTCTCGCTCTCAGTAAAAGCCAAAAGGTATAACTAGTAACTAGCCTCTAACGCTTCCCAGCAGCTTCTCAGGATCAGCGGTTAAAATAAACGTTTTCTAAGATCACATGTTTAAAGCTGTATGAAGTCTTAAAGGAACAAAACTAATCCTTACCACATTAAAAATATATCCTAAGATCTAACCCATTCTAACACTGTAATGTAATTTTCCTCTATTTCCATTTCAACCATTAATGACTACTTAGATATTTACCAGAGCACTTCATATTCCTCCATTAATATAGACACTTGCCTCTTTAAGGCAGGGACTGTGTTATTTAACTATCTGACAAGTACCATGAGCAGTTAGCGCACTGCATAAATAACAGGATATATACAGAGACAGATGAGGGACACTGAGCCCAAAGAGCTAGGTGTCTTCCCCAAAAATCTGTTACCATTGTCAAAATCTGTGCAGTCAAGTTATATAGGACAGAGACTTTAAGGAATACATCTGTCTCTAGCATAACCTACTGTGCTGGTTTTGGCTAGGATAGAGTTAATTTTCTTCACAGAAGCTAGTATGGGGCTATGTTTTGGATTTGTGCTGAAAACAGGGTTGATAACACAGGGATGTTTTCGTTGCTGCTGAGCAGTGCTGACACAGAGTCAAGGCCTTTGCGGCTTCTTGCACTGCTCTGCCAGTAAGTAGGCTCGGTGTGCACAAGAAGCTGGGAGGGGACACGGCTGGGACAGCTGACCCCAACTGACCAAAGGGACATTCCATACCATATGGCGTCATGCTCAGCATATAAAGCTGGGGGAAGAAGGAGGAATGGGGGACGTTTGGAGCGATGGCGTTTGTCTTCCCCAGTAACCGTCACGCGTGATGGAGCCCTGCTTTCCTGGAGATGGCTGAACACCTGCCTGCCCATGGGAAGGAGTGAAGGAATTCCTTGTTTTGCTTTGCTTGTGTGCGTGGCTTTTGCTTTACCTATTAAACTGTCTTTATCTCAACCCACAAGTTTTTTCACTGTTCCTCTTCTGATTCTCTCCCCACGCTGGGGTGGGGGGGATTCCATCAGGGGGGAGTGAATGAACGGGTATGTGGTGCTTAGTTGCCAACCAGGCTTAAACCACACCTATGCTTTTCCTAAGATGAGAAATATTCAGCAGTGCTCAGAGACACATTAGCTATCAATAGACCACAAGATCGGTACAGAAAGGATGTGCCCTGGAACTGCCTGCTTTGTGACTGCTCCTGACTGAGAGGAAGGGCACACAAGCCTATGGGGCTGGATAGGATCCACCCAAGAGTACTGGGGGAGCTGGCGCAAGTGCTCACCAAGCTGCTTTCAATCCTTTACCAGCAGTCCTGCCTAATCAGGGAGGTCCCAGTTGACTGGAGGTTAGCAAATGTGACACCCATGTACAAGAAGGGCCGAAAGGAGGATCTGGGGAACTACAGGCCTGTCAGCCTGACCTCAGTGCCGGGGAAGCTGATGGAGCAGATCATCCTGAGTGCCATCATGCAGCACGTACAGGACAACCAGGTGATCAGGCCCAGCCAGCATGGGTTTAGGAAAGGCAGGTCCTGCTTGACCAACCTGATCTCCTTCTACGACAAGGTGACCCGCTTGGTGGATGAGGGAGAGGCTGTGGATGTTGTCTACCTAGACTTCAGTAAAGCTTTTGACACGGTTTCCCACAGGATTCTCCTGCAGAAACTGGCTGCTCATGGCTTGGACGGGTGTACTCTTCGCTGGGCAAAGAACTGGCTGGCGGCCAGGCCTAAAGAGTGGTGGTGAACGGAGTTAAATCCAGTTGGCAGCCGGTCACAAGCGGTGTTCGCCAGGGCTCAGTGTTGGGGCCAGTCCTCTTTAATATCTTTATCAATGATCTGGATGAGGGGATTGAGTGCACTCTCAGTCAGTTTGCAGAGGACACCAAGTTGTGCGGGAGTGTTGATCTGCTGGAGGGTAGGAAGGCTCTGCAGAGGGACCTGGACAGGCTGGATCGATGGGCCGAGGCCAATTGTATGAGGTTCAACAAGGCTCAGTGCTGGGTCCTGCACTTGGGTCACAACCACCCCATGCAACGCTACAGGCTTGGGGCAGAGTGGCTGGAAAGCTGCCTGGTGGAAAAGGACCTGGGGGTGTTGGTTGAAATCCGGCTGAATATGAGCCAGCAGTGTGCCCAGGTGGCCAAGAAAGCCAATGGCATCCTGGCTTGCATCAGAAACAGTGTGGCCAGCAGGACTAGGGCAGTGATTGTCCCCCCGTACTTGGCACTGGTGAGGCCGCACCTCGAATACTGTGTTCAGTTTTGGGCCCCTCACTACAAGAGAGACCTTGAGGGGCTGGAGCATGTCCAGAGAAGGGCAACGAAGCTGGTGAAGGGTCTGGAGCACAAGTCTGATGAGGAGCGGCTGAGGGAATTGGGGTTGTTCAGCCTGGAGAAAAGGAGGCTGAGGGGAGACCTTATCGCTCTCTACCACTACCTGAAAGGAGGCTGTAGAGAGGTGGGGGTCGGTCTCTTCTCCCAAGTAACAAGCCATAGGACAAGAGGAAATGGCCTCAAGTTGCACCAGGGGAGGTTTAGATTGGGTATTAGGAAAAATGTCTTCACTGAAAGGGTTATCAAGCACTGGAAGAGGCTGCCCAGGGAAGTGGTTGAGTCCCCATCCCTGGAGGTATTTAAAAGATGTGTAGACGTGGTCCTTAGGGACATGGTTTAGTGGTGGACTTGGCAGTGCTAGGTTAACGGTTGGACTCTATGATCTTAAAGGTCTTTTCCAACCTAAATGATTCTATGATTCTGTAAGTATGAGACCCCTTCATTTCAGCCTCTTGCCATGTTCTCCCTTCCAACAAGCCCTGCATCTTGGGTATTAGCAATGCAACAATGTGACTCCTTTACCACTCTGTTACCTGATGGGTCGCATGCATTTTGGGGTTGGTATAATTTGGGATCATCTGCACCTTGCACATAGGACAACAGAGGATGCCTCCCAGCAGGAACCTGTGCTCCTGTGGGCTCAAGTTGTAAGGAACATTTCCCAGGAAAAGCCCAATATCCCA
Source organism: Ciconia boyciana (assembly GCF_034638445.1). NCBI lineage: Eukaryota > Metazoa > Chordata > Aves > Ciconiiformes > Ciconiidae > Ciconia > Ciconia boyciana. Next base: position 18,169,399 of record NC_132944.1, on the reverse strand, counting down.
TCCCCTCCATCCTGTCATGTGACTTTCACACTTACAGAGGCACTCACGATATGACTACACCTGCAAGAGACCATTAAACATGTAAGCAAGACACTTTTCCTATTATGCAAACCAAAGCAGAACTCTCACCCAATAAGATGCTAGAAAACTTGTGATGTCTGAGTTTTAAATGGGGGAGAGCATTTACTAGATTAAAAAAAAAACAAACCACAAAACACCACAAAACCAAAACCCAACACTCCAACACTCAAAAAAGGTGTGGCTTAGTCCAGGGTTTCAGCTGGTCCTGCATCTGACCTGCAGTGTGCTCTTCAACAGGTCATCTGCAGTCTACCTTTGGGCTAAACAACATGACGATCTCAATACTGAAGAGCTACTGAAGTGTATGGAGATAAAACTACACAGGAAGAATTGATAATATAAAGATTACCACCAATAAAAGCAGTTCCATATTATTCTACCAGAAGCCAGATATCATCCTTGAGAATGTTTCGGTGCCAGAAGACTGCAAGCAAGCACAGACTATGCACCAAATTATATGCCTCGTCAGTCTAAGTACAAATAAATCAGAGTATCCACCAGCTTCAAACCCACACCAAATTAATGCTTTCTATAGCAACACATGCTCACTACTACACTGACAAATGTTTAGGTAAAATGTGCTTTAGGGAAATATTTTGCTGACTGCTCATTATAAAACAAAAGGTTGGTTTAGATTCATTTTCTTAATACTAAATACTAGAGTAAACTTTAGCTTAAAGTTGTTTAGCAAATTTGTGCTTTAGCTGATGTACTGCACATTTTCTCAGGGTACATGAGGACTACAAAACATGCATAGTGAAATCTGATAGTACAATTTTCTCTCTTTTGACTGTGCTTATTTAAAAAAAAAACAAACCAAAACAAAACAAAAAGCCCCAACAAACAAAAGAACAACAAAACCCCAAACAACCCCAAACAGATAGCTTCTGGAAATCTGACAAGACAGTCGGGTTAAACACCAGGAAAAAAAACCTCCCCCCAACACGTCCCCAGATGAACAGTATTATACTGAAACAGATTTTCCTGGAGATGTTGTGGAGCCTCCATCACCAAAGATCTGGGGGAAAAAAGGTTAAACAAAGCTTTGAGAGGCTGAGCATCAGCATAACCCAACACAGGCTGATACTGCCCTGGGACAGCAGCGCACACTGAACTATCTCGAGAGACCTTCAAGCCTATTTTTCTATGATTCTAAATTGCGTTTGTGTTTTTCCCCACAAAAGGCAAACCTACATAGCCCAAGAGAAAGACAGCGTTTAGTTTCAAGATAGAAAAGAAAGTGCATCTCTGGGTGGGTAGAAGTGGGAAAGGTTAAGAACTTCAAACGTAGCCAAGAGGACAGTCATATTTTCAGCATTGGTTTGAATATGTTTCACATTGCTGCAAAACTCTCAGATATAGAAATAATTTGTGAAAAAGCAGCTTGCTTATGGTTCATCCCATAGACAAGATCCTGTACGTTACAGGATGATTTTTATGTAAAGTTGCGTCTGTCAAAAGAATGCAGCTGAGCAAATAAGCATGGGTTCTTTCAAGCAGTCACATTTCTACTTCTCAGTGCATCAGTACATCCAGTTATGAGCAAAGCATGTGCATGCAAAGGATTTCACCTCATTGTTTCATGAGAGCCTCCACATCATGGCAGCTGACGCACAAAACACAGCTGAGCGTACTGCCAACGGCCTCTCCTCACCATCTATTAATATGTATGGACTAAAGTTTGGTGGAATAGTTTTAAAAGTTTATCCAGGCAGGGAAGTGAGGAAGGAGGTATGACAGGAATTCTCTTAAGAGGTAAGAGGGTAGACAGGAGGTCTTTGCATCTCTGCATTTAAGGTGTCCATCAAACCTTCCTACAGACCGGAGGGGACTTTTCTCGGCACTACAGTTAGTGAGGCACGCAGAGTGGCAACCCCAGCTTCGACACACCAGCGTTCGTTCTGGGAGAGCAATTCCAGTGTTGAAGTCTTTCAGGCTAGTAACAGTTTAAGTATAAGATATTATTCCTGTATGATTTCTAGAGCCAGAGACTTGTATAAATTAGACATGTCATGAAAAATCTGAATTATGTGTCGTATGGTGCAGCAGAGGGTAATATACAGACCTTTATTATGTAATAAAACAATTGTGTGCTGGGGAGATATTTATGGCATAATCCTGTATGTCCTCATAGTACTCTTCGGAAACATATAATTTAATACACACTGTATATTTTGTCTGTATGTGTTTACATTTAAAGTAATGCAAACTTTATTCTCTAAAATCCCAGTAATATATCTGGATAGGTTATTGCATGGCATACTGGTAAACACTACCAGAAGCCATACACTCTTGAAAAAGGCCACTTACTGCTAGTGACTCATTCTGCATATTTCTTTAATATTTTTCTTTTTAAGTCGGAGCAAGCTTCCCAAATGCTTAATGAGCAGGCTCTAAGGCTTTAATTTTCAGCCAATCCTAACTTTATTACAAAAGTTTATCAAGCTATAAACACACTACTTCACTACGCTGTCATGTTTTTATAAAGTAGTTTATAAAAGGTGACATCTGGCAAAGAGGCAGATCTATAAAAATCATGCTGGTGGATGTAGTGTCATTTTTTCTGCCATCCTCCCAGAAAGAGTAATATTATTTTGACACACACATTCATCTCCACTGTCAAGCTTCTATTTTTATAGTTAGCTTACTGCACATATCCTTAAGCTATACAAAACCTTTGGGCTAATGTAAAGAATGACATTTCTGCATATTTATTATAACACTTATTTTAGGGGTTGACTTTGCCTGATAGGATTTTTCCAAGTACAATGCCATTTTCATGACAATACACTTCGTTCAGAAACAATAAAGATGCACAATAAGTCATGAAAGGCCAAATATGCACGGACAAGTTTACAGCAGCTCAGCTTGGCAAGCCCTACATTTGTCCTTCTTTAATATTTCATCAGATGTGTGAACTGTACGTTGGAGTTCAGTACAAACTTCAGTGTACGAAACATAATGAAATCTCTCTAGGACATTACAGACTCCAGCAGAGTATAATTTTAATACTGTGGAGTTTTTAGCTCTGACATGTTGGGAGATATTTTCTTTCAAAGAGTTCAGCTTTTCCTATGTTTGTTGGCTCAAGCACAGCCAGGATATAAGCAAGTGAAAGACCACTGAAATCAGGAGGCTGACGAGGCATTTTTTGTGATTTAATTACAGCAAATAACTGATTAATCTCTGCTATGTCTTAGGTTATCTACTAAAGGAGATGATATGAATCCCAACATACAACAGAAAGGTTGTTTCATTTGATTGCGCATAATGACCTACTCTTTCTAGTCTTCCTCCAATACAATGGATACTTTATTTTTTAAATGTGAAGTCTATCATCATTCACCTCTGTTGAAAGCTAGAACTCTGAAATATTTAGCTTTAAAGCACATTCACTATTCATGAAAAGACTTTTTAATGCCCTTTCCCAGTATTTAAATAAGGAACGGAAGTATGTATTCACACCAACAAGCCCAGAAATTAGAATTATTTAACTGCTTTTGAACATGACACTGATGTAGACAAAACCAAAAATAGGAGTAGGAGTCTATTAACAGCAGCATTATTCTGCCATCAAAAGGGTTCAATACTAGAACATTCCTGAGCAGAGATCATTATTGGCAGTTCACTAAATGATAATTTGGGTTAGAAGCAGCATTCTGATCCTTAAACAGAGCACTATCTTTGAAGTTGATGAAAAACATTTTACACTGTGTTTTTTAATGCTCATTTCAAACCAAAGAATCTCCCAGATCTGTGAAGAAACCAACATCACCCTCTGGATTGTTTCACTATAAATGTGCTACAGATCAAGACTTGTTTAACTTGATTGTTTTAGGTCAGAAATAAGGATTCAATACAGTTTTTATTGTTGTTGCCATTGCCCTTTTGCAGATGCTATTTTCAGATGCAATTAACCATAACATCCCACTTTCTAAGATCCCAATTCCACAGCTGCACATGAATAGTGAGATCTTTGCATCTGTATGATGCCTCTACAAGCTTCAATTACAGAATCAGGGACTATTTCGCTCTCTAATTAAAATAACTTCAGTTTGAGCCATATAAGAGAAGGTCCTCAAGTGCACTAAGCCTGGAGTTTCATAGGATTTCTGCCTCTAGGACACAAGTAAGGGCAAGAGACGGTAAAGAAATAGGAACCCGCTAAGGGGGTGGAAGTAACGAAACTCTCTCATGAATCCATCCTCACATCTGCTGCTGTAATATATTTTCATCTTTATATACAATCAGTGGTTAAAAACAGGTCTTCAGAAATACCAGAATATATGCCTAATTGTACTGAGAGATATATATATATTGATATTGCTGTCTTTTCCAATTTGCCAGGATACCTTCACAAGGTACAGTCATAGCTAATTCATGTCTACAAGCTCCCTTTGACCACTGCATTATATTTAGTACAGAAACCGTAACTCTAAAATGCTATTTACTGTCTACATCACATGTGCACTTACCGGGCACTTGGAACAATCCACCACTTTCAATTATTCTGGCGTGACCAGGGGAATCATCTCCTTTAAGCAAAAATCTTGGGCAGTGTCTCTACCTTTCAATATCACCAAATGCAAATCAGTATGTTATGTTTGGATGGTAAGGGAAAAGGGGCATGCTCACCTAAATGTGAAAAACATTACAGGAACATTACAGAGGGCATTCTGAAAAGACTAGATTGAAAAATACTTTGCTGAAGAGTCATGTAAATATAATGCACTGGGAATGCTCTTTATAGATCTGTTTTTGATTAGTTTTGTGGTATTTTGCGAGGCAGTACATTGTAGTGTCATGGTAATCAAGGACTGGAAGTATTATTACCTAGAGTCAGCAATAATGAGAACAGAACCTTTAATTTCAAACTATAAGATAACACATTGATTAATAACCATGGGATGATTAGTCAATCCAAAACCTTAATGCACAATGGAGAAATTCATCCATTATCTGTTCAATGTAATTCTTCTTTCATCTTGGTGACTTTAAAAACAACCAAGGAAAATTACTGTCCCTCAGTAAAGGCTTTTGAATTTCATATGCATTTAATTAGATAACTGCCAGCCCAAGGACAGGAACCATGACAAATAGTTGTTCTTTTCAAATTAGAAGAATAGACTGTTCAATGAGCAATACTGATGTTCTCTTGTACTGAGTTATACAAGAGTTCTGCTACTACTTCCTTTAATTTATCTAACCTTTTTTAACATTTAATGAGTTTTTTAACACGGTTTTAGTTACATATGCTAGTTGGTCATTTTAAAAAAAGTTGCTAACAGCAACAGCACCTACGTAGACATAAACACATACCCCCCCCCCCAATTTTCTTGGAATTAGGTATGAAAGTATAATTTACATAGGAAAAAGAGCGTTAGAAATTAAGAGGCCATCTTTATGTTAGTAGAAAAACAACAGTTAATCCTGTTTAATCTGTTTAATTGCTTCAATAGCCATAATAATAAAGATTAGCTGGCTGTGAAATACTAACTATAAATGAAAGGAGGATTTTTTTTCCATTTCTGGTCCTGAGAAGTTGTTTTCTGCTTTTGTGGGATGAGGGTAGAATGGAGGAAAGGGTTTTTTTCAGGTTTTGTTGTTGTTTGGTTTTACTTGGGTTTTGTTTGTTGTTTTTTTCTTCTAAAAACCTTGCAGTAATCTCCGACTATCTCCTTCTTCCCTGCAACATATACATATAATCTAAAGACTGCCTAGCAGATGAGGGACAGCTTATTTATTAATAGGAGGACCCCCCCTCCTATTGCACAAGGGGTTAAGACTTTACCATCCTGAGTTTGGTACAACAAGAGCACTTTAGATGTCAAAGGCCAATGACAAAAATAAGAGCAAAAGACAACTCCTGAAGAGCTTCCCCCGCCTTTCAAAGGCAAGTTACTATGAAGTTGTGATACTAGGCTTGTCCTACCCAGGCACAGCAGAGAGGCAGGTTAAAGAGAGGCAGCAAGAAAAGTAATTCAGATTAAAAAAAAACCCAACAAAATACCAACAACAAAACAATTATTCAGTATTCTACTAAATACAAAGACAAATTTTCTTGAAGTTAAAAACATCATCTGGAAAGGTCAGAAACTTGGAGCAATCACCCAACCTGGTGGTTTTAGTTTCCTGTCTAGCAGCCACTGTTAATGCTACTAATGAGAAAATAATTTTCACTTCTCATTTGCCTGTCCTCTGTAGTAAGACCACAGGAGCTCCCAGCTTACGCCCTAAGGGGCGACGCTACAGCATCCACACTCAGGGCACTACAGAGCTGGTATATGCCATTCTTGGTGTCTGCTTGCAATGATCCCTCAAAAGAAGATCACAACAGCTATCGCAGCCTTCAATGCCCTCCTGAACTGCCTCTTCCCAAGATTCCCCACTGCAGAGACAGGATTCCAGCTCCACTCTTGCAGTGGAGTAACAAAACCTTCTTTATGATTAGAAAAACCACAAAGGCCATGGCCATGCTAACTGCTGCCATCCCCGTCAGCCTGGCTTTAACCTACAGTTGCTCAACAGGCCAAACCTTGCAACCAGCCTGGGCCCGTATCTTGCTGTGGGCTCTCATGGAGGGGTACGGGCTACGCCCAGAAGTGAATTTGGCCTCAGGCTTCCCTAGAGCTCTGGGCACAGATTTTCTGCCCACAAGGAGATTAATTGCATTCAGTAATCACCTATCAGACACGTTTGCCTCAAAGGAAACCTTCATACATTAAATGTCAGATCTGAAATAACTTATTCCTGAAAGGGTTAAGCTCACAGTACATTTTATTTGACAAGTAAAATGCGTGCTCTCTGAACATAACATACCGATACCCAGTGATAAAATATTTCCCAATCTTTATACCATTTTGATAATTCACTCTGTGTATTACACACAATCAAGCTGTACAGGTTTCAGAGGGATTCTGAGCACATCGCTCAGACTGACAGAGCAAGTATTCCAGACAATTGGCTCCCCGAGGGTCAAGACAGTGATGCTCAATCAGGATTCAAACGGGTCATAAACCCTTCATGGATCTCGCTCAAGTGGGTGGTGATGTCTCCCTGGGGCAGCTCATCATTTTCTGCTACAGTCAAGCACTTGTCATTATAGACAAACTCCCCGTCAGTCTTAGGCACTCATTTAATCGAGTCTTAGTGAGAACAGCAAATATTATCAGTGCCACAAAAACCCTAAAGAGACAAATATATTAATCATAACTGCTGTGACGGTAATTTAAGACACTCTCAAAACTCTGCTGGTGGTCCTTATACTGTGACTGCTTTTTAATGTAGACTCAGATTTTCAAAACTGGGTGCTGAAGTCAGGCGCCGCCATTTGGGTTTAAGTTCCTCAAGACAAGTGAACTACTTGTGAGAAGAAAGGGGTGCCAGACTACCCAGTTGCTGAGCATGGGAACTGGGAGTGTGGCAGAGCACTCCTGAATGTTGGAAATCTTTCATTAAAAACCCAGGTCAGGATTCAAGGCCATAATTTTAAGCACACAGAAAGGAAACTACTCTTCAAATATCCAGAAATGCTCAGAATAACTCAAAACATTTGCTTTTGCAACAGTTCAGATAACCTGGCATATAACCAAGGCAGCTATAATACACTGCAATCTTGAAATAAAAACCTAACACAATCCTGGCAGCTTGGGACACAATGTTTTTATTGTACTGTTTTCATATCTAATTATGCTCCTATGCAAAAAAAAAGAAAAAAAAGAAAAAAAAGAAAAAAAAAAGAAAAAAGGGAAAACACTGTTCTGCACTAGAAAAGCATCGTGATAATCTAACATTAGGCTTCACTGGCTTTATAAAACCTTCCACACAAAGCTTACCACGCAAAGGCAAGTACACCATCCTGCAATCACACGATTCCACACTCATACAGTCCCAAATTTAATCTAGCTCAGAATCTCTGAACTGCTGTAAACAGCTAGGGTTTTTATGTTCAGATCATGTTTTAGAGTAAAGCTGAACACATGATAATTTATTTCTTGGTTTGCTGTAGCATGCAGAATGAGCTCCTCACTCATTTAGCTGCAAACACACAGGTGTAAACTTGAGAGTGGTGGGGGTTTTTTCCCCCAGCAAAGGAGTCAACCAATATAAGAGTGATGTCATGTTCCCATGAGGACAAAAACCTCAGTGATATAAATCAGGTGCTATTCTGCTACAACCTAAATAACTTATTGAAAAGGAAAAAAAAAAAAAAGCAATAGGGTTTCCAACTGTTTCCAACTTTGCCTTTCCAGTTGGTTCTGGCCCTTACAGGATCCGAATCTCTGTTTCCACTCACAACCACACTTCTCTCACAATCTGCTAGTTTTCTCTTGGCTTCCTGTGGAATTTCAGTGCCAACATATCCAGGCATGCACCAGTGCAAACCAATAAACAAGCCAGGCTCTGCCTTTGCACCTAGTCTCCAGGAAACCCAGTTAATCTACACAGCCCCAAACCTTTTGCAATTACCGGGGGTCTAGTGGCTCAACAGATCCATCTGTTGTCTCCAGGTACGTTCCCCACAGAAAAGCTTAAACATCATTTCTGCCTGGCCTCCCTGAGGGACGGCTGGCACTCCCATGAGCCTAAAACTGCTTACGCATCAGAGAGACGTGTTTAGCACCCATCAGTTCCTTTCACACACTGACAGTCACACACACATATCTCAGAGGCCTCAATCTTGTGTCTGGCTGGAAAAAGACAAATAAATGTATTTATTTCTACATAGCAGGTGGATAAAATATATTTTATTAATGTAAAACTGTTTTAAGTTGGAAATCTCATGACTAATATTCCAAAATATTAAAGCATAAATCAAAGCAGCATTTAACAGGATAAACCAAATCAGAAGCTGTATTTCCATAATGGGGTTTTACAAGCTACTTGTGCTCAGTTTTCAACAGTAATAGCAGCAGCACAATAAAGAGAAATGAGGCTCACGTGGCCCTTGCTGTTATTACATAAGCTTCTTGATCCTAAACTTCTTGACACTTCTCTTCAAAGACCTCGGATCTGATCGATACCCATAACTAAAGAGGCCTGAAAATCAATCTATTTGTGTTTTCAATCCCCCATATTTTACAAAAAATAAACAAACTATTGCATGTGAAACAAAAAACAGATAACCCCAAAGCAATCTGAAACCTTTTGCAATACTCGAGACAGATTAGTGTAAATAGAATCAGTGACCTTATTTAATAATAGATAATAATGTTATATACATAGTCACCATGCCAGAAAGCTCTGAAAATAACATACAGGTAATCATACACAACTAAAAATATAAGAAGCATTGAAAAGAATTGCAATATTGGATATTAAAGCCCTGTCCAGAAGAGTACACAAGTTTTGGATTGACTTAATTGTTCACAAGTCCTGGATTGACTTACACAGCATTTGTGTAACCTGACTTACTGAAAAAGAGCTACTTATAAGAATAAATCTGAGGATGTAGATCTCTTCCAGTCTAATCTGGAGCTTCATTTCCTAAACCAGTACAGGTAGTAGGAGAAAGATTATCCTTATAATAAAGATCTTCACCAAAATTCAGAAGAAATTAAAAAAAAAAAAAAAAAACAAACAAAAAACCCCCCTCAGATTTAAAAAGAGCTGTAATTGTCCATTGTCCAGTGATAAGAAGCCTAGAAATGTTGCAGAAGTTTAAGTTGGACAAGCATCAATCAGGTATAATTTAGGGTCAGCTGAGCATCCCTTTGGCAGAAGGATAAACTGGATAAACTCTCAAGGTCTCTTCCAGCCTATGAATTTTGTGAAGTGATTTGGGATCTATAAAGACAAAATCCATCATATAAACATAAAAGGGCAAAATTCTGCTCTTACTCCAGTGTGTGCGAGGCCCTAAACACAGCGGGAGAAACGAGCTTTCACTTCAAAAGCATGAAAAGCTTTAGTGCAAAGCCCCGTGCTACGATCAAAAGGAGGCCTGAGGTCTTGGATCGGATGGGAGAGAAGGGAGCCTACCACTGCTGCTGCAAAGCAGGCAACAAGGAGGGACAAGGGGACATCCTTACTCTTGCAAAGTAAACAGGCCTCATATCGTGGGAAGTGTCTTCTCTTGAATTCTTGCAGATGCAAGCAAAAGCAGCTTACTACCTAGATCCACGCTAGCCGAACACATCTGTGAACAACTGGGAAGGTGGAAAGCATGGGCTCATCCATAAAACTCTGGTAAAATTCTAGAAGAGTTTTGCATGTGAAACCACAGCCAGGACATAGAGCATTGGGGATTACAGTCATTTTAAAATGAGAAAATATTTTCCTACCCAGGGTTTTTTTCCTGATGCCTATCATTTATGATATGGAACTATAACACTGGGTCTGTATTTTCCACGTATTTGAATTCCCAGTGTCCTGAAAATAAAGGAAGAAAATACGCTTGCTTGAGATTTTACTGAAATACTAAGAATGAACATGCACTTCATTGTGGCACCAGGGAGTATTTAGTAAACTTATAATTGAATAGAAAAATAGCGCATTAAGTTTACAAGTTTCTTTTCATAAACAAGTTACATTTCTCTTGGCTAATAACAGTATTTCGGATTGATCCATGCATAGCAGGATATTGCTGTGTTGCAAAAACACAAGAAAAATAAAAAGATTTAAAAACATGAACCCTAAAATAAATACAGGAACAAAGCAGCTGTTCAAAACCATGCATTTATTTAAACATGAAGTCTGTTAGCTTGGTGTCTCTGGCGCAACTCAACACTGCCTTAACACATTTGCATTTTGCTTGGCATCAGCTCCTTCAGGCTCCTTTTTGGAGTTCACAGCAATAATCCTATGCTATAGGAGAGCTTACCACAGTGCAGACCATTTAAGTGGCGATGTCAAATGATCCCCATTTCCAATGAGTGGACATGAGAATTAGTGATAAGCACAACTGTAGCGTCTACCTTGTTGGACTAGAACAGCTCTTTGTTGGAGTGGTTGCACAGGTTCATTATGACTTGGTGTCTAGCAATTAAGACTACACTCTTAGGAAAATGGGAGTGAAGGGCACTGAAAAATGTCATGAAAAGGCAGATGAATGAATAAAATCAGCACAAGCGAGGGGAGCATTGCTGACAAGTGCTGCTTAAACAGATCAGAATTAATTCTGATGAACTTTCCTTCTCTTTCAAACCATTTCCCTTTGTGTCCATAGCGTCTCCGAGGGTGAACTAGACACAGTGAAAAAAAAACCTAATGCAAAACCAGCAATTAGCTCAAGAGTCAGATTCACTTTGAAAATTGCCAAGTAGTAGAGCAAGGGCAGAGGAAGAGGCGACAGAGTTACATCTGCAAATAGCCAGCCTTTTACTACCCAACTTCAAAATTAGAGCCACCATGGCAACTGAATGCCAAAGGTTTTTTGAGTAGTGCAGAATGCTGTTTATCTTTACAAAGAAACACTCACTCACTAAAATAAAAGAACAGCCTCTGTGAACTGGACTTCTTGAATGCACTTTTTGAATGAGTGCATTTGTCTTCAGTATGAAGGACATATTCGAGTTCTTCCATTTTGTATCATAAAAACACATTTTCTTTTCTGGTTGCACTGTGGGGAACTAAGGATAGCTGACAGTCTTGTGACTTGCAAGTTCTGTTTTCTGCCATTATCCTTATTTTTTGCTGCCTGTGTTAAAACTAACAGTGGGTAGTCATTGCTACTTTATTGAATGAACCCTAGCTATGAGTGCATGGAAAGTTCTACTAACGTCAGGAAAGGTGAATTTTCAATAGGATTTTTACTAAAGCAGCTAACCAAACTAGAACAATAACATATGCTGGAGCACGTCCATGTAAATCCTGAATTTTTCTATTTGAATTGAGCTTACTGTACTCTTTGGTATGAAATATTCATGGCAAAAATGCAACCTCTTTAGTATGGGCTTAAGCTTTTAAATACTGGGAAGAGCTTTAAAATGTCATGGCAATGCAAAAGCAAGCAATATAAATATGACTTCTCATAAGTCAAATCTTTGGATTTTCTGGTAGTAACAGATTACATTCAATATCACTTACACATTAAGGGTTATGCTTCAGGTAAATTCTATAGGTCTTTCTGAGTACAGAATTAGTGTGCTACTTCCTACATTATGGGACCTCTCCTTCACAAAATCTTCAGACTTTCCAGTAGGAACTGCAGATGGGAAACTGCCAAGGAGAAGGCATCAGACCCAATACATGGAACTTAACTCACCAGCTTAGTTTCCTGACACAGAAATGTCTGTAACAGTAAGGAGTTTCAATTCAGCATGGAGCCACTCAGATTCCAGTCCATGAGATTAAGAGGAGACAGTTCAAATTCAGAAATAGAAACATCTCCTTCTGGATCTCACAAAATCCCCTTATTTGGGAGATTAAACCTCTGCCATTTGACAAAGCAACAAGAAGAGGAGGAACTACCTATAACTTGATCAGTCACTGCTCTGATCATTTTGTATTCACACTCTACCCTCTCCTTATTCTTCCTCCCGTTGCTGGAAGTCCACAGGGGACAGAATTAGTCCACTAGCATATAATAAAGAGAGAAGACTGAGAAAATAAACTTCTCTTTCCCAGTCTGACCCCTGCCTCTAGCAGCGAGAAGATAAAAAGATCAACTGTCCAGTTACTGCAGATAGAAATAATGGGCATCCAACAAGTATCCAGATCCTCAGAAGTGAGACTGTGTGTTAATTTAAAGACTTCATTGATCTGTCTCTCCTCGCTTGCTTAAAAGGCCTGAAAAGGTACAGAGGAGCAATGAGAAATCCAGCTTTTGTAATCAAGCTGTTTTGCACTTCAAATTAATATTTCCATATTCGCTGTAATTTAAAGATGTTCAAATCAGCACCAAGCTGACTTGGTTATGGAGAATTTTAATTCTTGCGATTTGTCACTTGCTTTCCAGACAATAATGTCATGTTGTTTCTAAACATGGATCATAGTGACTTTCTCACTTTACGCGTCCTGCAAATTGCTTTGTTGTACACAGACATACTCTGTTATATTTTCAATTACAGTCACATTTTATAACTTTGACATTCCTAAAAGTATTATATGTTAATATATTAATTTAAGGAATGTCAGATGAAGTGTGTAGACTTAGCACAGAACATATTCTGACAGACCTGACAGAAAACATGAAAAATGTGTGCTTTCTATCATAATGATTATTTTTCAGATAACACCAGCTGTGCAACTATTAAACCAAGTGGCTGCTTTTCCATATAACACCAAGTACCAGCATTCAGTCATGAATGAAATATAAATCTCCATGGGCTTTTTCCACATGCTTTAAATCAGCAGCAATCTGTGCATTTGTATCTGCACTAAAAACATGGTAAAAACTGGGAATGTCTTCCAGCTGGAAACTCTTTGGCATCTTTATTGATAGAGACTATGAATGAGGTTTGTAGTGCAACGTTTATAGGGATGTAGTTCAGTTTCAATCTAAGTTCCAAGTTAAATATGACACACAAAAAAAGATTTCACTACCCAAACAACTTGAGCAACTCCAGGAATTATTGCATCTTTCATTTCATTCGTCCCATTATTTTATTCTGGAAGCCTTGGCTTCCTCATCAACTTTAGGTTGAAATTGTTCAAATCAAATGCATGGCAAAAGGTATTATTCCTCTTATGAAACTCAGAGTTTTTAAAGGGGTCTTTCATAATTCTTTGGTATTACAAGATTCCGTCTACAAGCTGCATGTTCAAGGATAGCCTTTCCAGACAGCTAACTAATTGCATAATGCCATCCTACATCGATGTTGCAAGGCAAAAACAGTCTCCTGCCTTTTTTCCGTCCTACTCACTAGAGTTCAGATGTGCTTATTAAACATGTTTAATTCTCTTTTATGTTCACTTCAGCCTCAGAATCACACATCATTGCTATATCTCAGATCCCGAGGAGACAAAAAGGAAACACAGTCATTTTTCTGGGTACACTGTTTGTATAGGCAGTGAGCTATAAATTCTCCAGGGCAACAGCCTTTTGAAATGATGACGTTCTGAACTGGTCTGTGATCTCATAATATGATAAATGGAACAGCTTAAAAATGTAATAATTACATTAAAATATCTGCTTTGGACTATGACACCAATTCTGGATTCAAAACATGCATAAAATGCTCTATGAAGAAAGGTTTGTGGGTTATAATGTGGAAAAAATAGCCTACCTCAGTTTGGCTTGGTACTGCATGCATATGTAGGGCATATAACTCTGGCTTGTGAGTAATATGGTTCATAAAAGGTCTGATCACATTGAGTGATAAACAGTTGCTTAGGGCCAGCATGAATTAACCAAAAAAGCAAACTAATGTCAAGGCAAAGCAAGAGCAACCTTGTACAGTGCGATGAAAGATGAGCAAAACCCTTCCCTGGAGCTTCTGCTGGCTCTCTCCCAGACCTGCCAGATTCTGTTGCATTTCTCTGGTTTATGACTATGGAAGAGAAAAGCAGGATCTTTCGCAAAAGTTTTTTAAACCTAGCTGGGCTGAGCTGGCACCTTGCCACATACATTGCTTCCTTTTAGTATTTCACACAAATACTGTAGTAGAATAAAACACAAAAGAAGAAACAATAAAGGAAAAAAAACATGGTTCTCTTAAATCCTCTTTTCCCTACTCCCAGCTCAGGGAGCCGCAGGGGAAAAATGTCCCAGAAGAGTAAATAGTCCACATACAGGTAAGACACCTCACTGGAAAATCACAGAATCTAAGTCAGTATAAAATTTGCAAAAATTTCAAAGCAAATGCTCTACTGGGTCATTGTATTTAGACAGAAAATTGAGTCAAGGTGTGTTTAAACCCACTGGGTACCAATGTCCCTGTCCTTTAGTGGGAGAGAACAGAATACTTGTGACCTGCCTATCAGGCACTCAAGACACTAAATTACAAGCCCTGCTAGGTCTTCTGCTCTATCTGCATTCTCTAACTTCCCAAACTCCTTCAGCACACACATTACAGTTATGCCCCTTCTCTCCAAGTGCAGCATGTCTTGCAAGCAGTTGTTTTCTAACAGCTATGTGGCTCCTTCAACATTCAACTGTACTCTACGCAGCACACCAAACTCCCTTAACAGCCCACACCGTATCTCCACAGTTCCTTACAACATTCTTTTCTGCCTTTATGATTCACAGTAAGAGGAAAAATCCTATCAGAATGAAATTAAAAAAAAAAAACAAACCCACAAACAAAAAAACAACTATCTGAACCCAACACAGCAATAGATGATTCTCTGTTTCTTAACAGCTGTAAATCACACCAATAGCTGAAATTATCTGCACTAGGCTGCCAAACAGATGTACCCAGAAAGGGCCCTAGATCTTTGCTTCCATCCACTGCTAACTTACCCAAGAAGGTCAGGATGTTCTAACTTCTCATCTCTTTATTATTCATTATTGCTCTTGACTTTAGCAAATTGTTACTCTATTTGGAACGTCTAAGAACAGAGATTTCACTGTGGTTAGTGGACTTTTTCCTCATTAAAAAAAAAAAAGGCAGAGCAGTGCACTGCCCATCAGTTACAGCAAGCATAATCTAAACAGATGGGTTACGCTCCTTGGGGTGATTTTTCATGCAAATATTTTAATTCCAGTTCAAGCATGGTTTCTCTTGTTTCAAAATCTTTTGGGTTTTGGCTTCCTGGACTTAGAAACATTACTCTTAAACAGTTATGGTTCCACAAACACAACATAATGCTGAATTATTTACTTGTTCATCAGTGAATCTATTAAGGAACGTATTGGTATATAAAGCTACAAACTGGGTGAGTCCACGTGGAAGTGTCAACAGGGGAAACGCTGGGAATCCTTAGCCATTTCTGTTTGGCCAAGAAAATAAACCGAGAGAAGTCCCTAGCAGACTAAGCTGACCTCCTAGCTGTTATCCTTCCAACCTGTCGATCCTACCTACCTGTCAGGTCTTGTCAAAGGTAGAGCTAGAGGGAATTGTTTTTGGTGAGTTTGCTGAGCAATATTGTTCGAGTTACTGCCACACATTTTGCACATACAGATAAAACATATCTAATAGTATCACCTGAACAAAGTATTTTCAAGGCTAAAATCACAAAACTGCCAAAGGACTAACTCATGGTTTCTTTCAGTGAACAGCCCAGTAGCCAGCAGTTTCCTGACAGAGTGAAGCTCTGAGGACTGCCCGTGGAGGCTGTTCGCTCTGTAGGAGCAGCTGAAAATTCAATGGAAACAGCAACCAGGAACCAAGCATATCTTGAGCCAAATGAGTCAAGTTCAAACAAATGTTCCAATTCCTTTGATTTGTATGGAAACCAAAGAAATTCACTATATTTGGGAGAAGAACTTTCACTTAAGCCATGAAGGTCTTTAAGCTGCTCTTTAACCTTGACCAAATCTGTTCACCCTTCAGATCTGCCTTTTCCTCTCACAGTCCTTCATGGATTTTGCCTTTTTAGATGGTATGATTTTCAGAGCAGGAGATAATCTCCTTCCAGGTACTTAAATGTGATGAAATTCAAATACTTGGTTTGGACCATTAAACTTTCTCATGATACAAATAATAATATGCATTTCCGTGGCTAGCTTCTTCATTTTGTAAATGGGCTAAAGAGGGATGCGGAGAAACTATAGTCCAAGTTGGAAAAAATAAATGCAGTATATTATACAGTTCCTTAGTCCACGGTGTGGAATGACAAACATCTAGAGTGCATGGTATATGTGTGTAGTGCATGGTATATGCGTGCGGGTGGACATAGAGGCTTGTCTGGTTCGCATACACACATTTCCATTCCCCTTCAATAGTCATAATAGCCTTTTTGAGGTATAGAATTGCCATGGATGTATTACAGAAAGAGAAAGCTGCAGCCTTTAGCGGCAAGTGGCATGCTAAAGTAGAGCAAAGTGTTTGTGGTTGCCAAGTAAACACAGCAGCCATTATGCACTCAGCAATCTGACCTACAACTGTGAAAGTCAGCGTTGTTGGTTTATCGGAGTATTAAGTGATAGAGAGGCTGTTAGCCAGAACTTTTTTATCTGCTCTTATTTTGAATCCTGTCACATTATCTTTCAAATTTATCTAAACTACCATGACAAACAAGCAGACAGGCTCTCAGTTTTCAGCTGCACTTCAAGCAGCTTAATCCAAAGCATTGCACTGTTTATTGCCAGACACAAGATGAAGAGTACATGTGGCTGGGTCATCTGCCATCACCCAAGGCAGGCCAGGAACAGTGAAGCACAATCATTCACTCATTAAATTTTTTTAGCACATCTGGTGTTACACATTCCAGATTTTGATTACACCGAGAGCACCAGTAATCAGGCTGACCAATGCTCTTCCACTGGCCTTGGTACTTCTTTGCATGCTTGTGTTGAGTTGTTGCCTCTTGCCTGGTGTATTTCTTGATCAGCTTCTGGTGGCAGGAAATACCTGTGATCGTATCACACATAGTACAACGTACGGGTGATAACAAAGAATCCCAACTAATACAGCAAGCACTATGATTATATCTGACTGAATTTCTGTATCTAGCAGAAGACCAACATCAGGATGTGTGCCTCAAGTACAGCATGCCATTTGGTCCCTTTTCAGGATACGGATTTCACACTTCAATTCATATCCAGGTTAGTGGAGAAGCAACAATATTTTTCAAAATCAGCTGTATAACATATGACAGTCTTCTGTATAAAACATAGTCAAAACAGTTCCAGATAATGAACGTCAATCAATTATTCTCATGAATACTTAAGGGAAGATGGAACAGGACAGATTTTTTTCAATTTTTTAAAAAAATATTTTCTCATAAATTCCTTTGTCCAGGCTTGACACATTAAATGACTTTTCCTGCAACAGAACTGGCAGACTCGGAAGTGCAATATTATGGGTTTCTCCTGCCAGCATGCCTAGCAGATTGGTCTAACAGACTGGTAATATAATACCTCATTTTTTGTAATGGGTGGAGTTCTCTTTCATGATCTGCTTACAAGCAAGAAAAAAGCCTACCTTTTCTTCACTTTTTTGAAAGAAATTCAATCATTTCTATAATTCAGTAAACTGGTAAAACCACCTGCAATATTTCTGGGGTTTCAAACTGTGTTATGCTTAACTTTGCTGCACAGAAATTATTTTACGAAGTGATTCAGTGCTCTGTGCAGACCTCAACCCTCTTTAGAAAACTGGTGCTGTCGACTGCAATAGATTTTTCAAGAGAACAGTCAAACAACACAAATGATTTGCAACATTGCAGGACCCAGTAATTCCCGCTATTCATCTTTTCAGAAGAGCTATGAATCCAATGAAGATTTATAAGCAGAAAGTCACTTTCATTCTCAAATAATGTACAACTGGCAATATAACACACACACTTTTAGCAGACTCTGTTTATAACATGCTGCATCACTTTGTGTTATGACATGCTGTAAAGTTTGACCTAATTTGACACGACAGCTAAAATTTAAAGGACAACATTTCCCACTTCACTTCCAAATGGGATAACTGCAACGCTCCAACAAAAGCTGGCCAGTGGAAGAAGGGCAGACGGAGAAGTGTCCGTGGTCTGCCAACTTCAAATTACTGTTGAGTAGTTCAGTAAATCTCTAGAAAAAAACAACCCTTAAAAGAGTAATTAATCATCATTTAGGAAAGGTCTTCAGTGAAGTGCATTCATTGTCTTTTATTCACGCATTTCAGTTTATTAGCAAACACTGAACTTTTCTGTACTCATGTCCCTGCACTTATGGCAATTCTAAACTAGTAGCTTAGAACTGAATCAGAAAAAAATGTTCGTTCTAAAACCCAAAGCAAAAAGTGCTCAGAGGTATCTTAATATTCTCCAGTTGTTTGGGTTCTTTTCTAGAGATGTTTGAATCCAGTGTCCAGTGACTAGGACACTTCTCAGCTATTAATGCACCTCCTGGGATAGTAACTGTTCTTTCCAAATGAATTGTGAAAGTCTCTTTGAAACTGTATGGTGTACTGTATTTAGAAATAAACAAATAAAAATCTGAGTTTCATGGATTGCAACAGAACAACTTAGTGATTCAGAAATTCAGAAGAGCATATTCAGAGAGCAACAAGTAACTCCTAACCAGTCCAAAACTTCTACATTGCGAGCTTAATCTGTATCTGTGTACCATGGGTAAGATCCTGAGTGATTTCTTCTTCCTTTTAGGGTACGCCCAGGATCTAAAAGGATCTAACATCTCCATGCGGTACAAAAGAAAGTTATTAAATCTATTTTAACTTCTTAACTTCACCTTAATTTCTCTCTTCACCAAAATACAGAAGTTTTAGAATAACATATCAATCTAATTTGCATCAACCTGTAGAATATAAATCAAAATGTCACCTCAAATTTCTATTTAGCTTTACTAAGCCAATATATACACACCTGCATTGTATAAGCTAAAGGATGTTTTTAAAAAAAATTCTCCATAAGCCAAAAACTTCAACCCAGCAACTGCAGCCTTCACTGTATTTCAATCCCCAGACAAGCAGACATTAGAGTTCAGAACACAGTCAAAGCCTAAGAAAAATGCCCTTCAATCAAAGCAAATCCTAATCTTTTGTGCATTTCATGATGGTGGGACATTTAGAAAATGGGATAATTTTCCCAAATCATCTTAATGTGTGGAAGTCATATGAAAATCTCCATTTTCCATCACCTCTGAACTTCTTTCCCTGAATGAATGCCTGAGGCAATCATTTTAAAATGCTACTAAAAAAAAAGCTGGGGCAGTAGAAGCATGCTTGCTGGCAATGCTTGCCTTTATCTCCTTCAAAATTAGTAGTGATTGTAGAAGACCTTATAAAACACTAGTAAATTCATCTTTCATCCTTAGTGGCAGGTGCCTTCAAAATCTTGGGGGAAGTGAACTCTTGCTTGTGCTAGCTGGTTTAAGTCTTAATGAACCACTTAGAGCAGTGCAAAGGCACTACTTTCTCCAAGAGAGATAAAATAATAATTTTTATAGTAACTCTCATTTCTTCAGTGAATTAATAACATTTCAAAGAAGAGTTCTGACCTATCCTTTCAACCTAAATTATCCAGTTATAATTACCTGGTAAAATATTATGGCATTTCCATATGTGTGGCTAAACCTGGCCTTCTCATAACTAAGTCTGATTACATTCCAGAGCTGTAAATGACAGATTTCTCATATCCTTAGAGAATTAAAATATATTAAAAAATAAATCAAGAGACATGAATCTCATTAGGGAATAATCTCTAGTAGTTCAAGCAAATGTCTCATTTATAACTTATAACCAGCTTGATTTTTTTATGCCATTGGCACATCCCTAGAAGTTTTGCACAGTGACATTTGCTATTGATCTCTCAAGAACTCAAAGAAAACGTTTCTCTTCATTAAGAAAATTCCCCATTTAGGATGGTAGGGACTACGGCTCTATATTGATGGCAGAGGCTATGGCTCTATTCTAAATTCCATCTCTACCATCCACCTTGAGTTATTCCTATAAGTGCTCATCTTAGAAATATTAAAATAAAGCAATGGAAAGCTAGAATAATTTTAATTGGTTTGTGACCTGTATACTACTTTTTTTTTTACTTTTTTTTTTTTTTTTTTAAATAGAGGTACCTAGCTGTAATGCTAACCCTTGCAGGTCAACAGAAATGTTGTTATTTATAGCCATTTATAAGGTGTGTGATGAGAATGTGCCAGGTTGGCTCTCTTCCATGATCTATCTACCCAGTGGGTTATTTGTAATGATGACCCCACCAGATGTTTCATAGGGATGAGCAAGAATCACTGCAGCGTGCTGAAATAAGACAGTTTGCATCCTTCGCTGAAGGTCTCAGACTAATTCTCAGCAGTTCAAGATCGGGTTCAAACATTGAAACAGGAGCCTTTTTCTACCTCCAGTCCACTTCGGGTTATAACTAACTCTGAGTATACTTGTTATTCTTTTAAATACACAGTCTTCCTAAGTAAATTGCCTTAACATTATTTGGTGTAAATTCCATATTCACCACATGACAGCATTAATGAAATAAGCTCCAACACCCTTCTGAGACCAAAAAGCACCCTCACCATTTCCTGTTGGAAAACATGGGTAGAGACTTGCCCAGCTGCAGCCTGTAGCAAATCTAAAAGTTTCTCACTGCACATATTGCATCTCCCAGCCGCAGAAGCTTTCTTTTTATTTTTCTCAGTGAAATGCTCCCCATATTACAGAGCCCTTAAATTCAGCAGCTGAAATACCACTTTCAGAGATGGCTTCAAACAGTATGATATAATAAGGGATTCAGTTCTAGTATTTCCATCAACAACTAGGCAAAGTGAGGCCTAAACCAACCATGATGCTTCAGAATACACTGCTGAAGTCAAACGTATATCTTACATTGCAACCAGATTAAAAATTTTAAATTCTAGTGTATATAAATTATAGTTTGCAATGCTCTTTGTATTTAGATTCAAAGAGCTTCAAAGATTCCCAGTCCGCCTACAAACTGAACTATTCTGGTCATGAAACATTACCTTCCCAGCATGTGGTATGCCTATCAGCAGAAAAGTGGTAAAGAAGAACTGACTAACTTTATTTATTACATTTGTATTGCTTACAAAACCATTTACTTAATGGATGAGTATCATTAGCAGTCCAACCACAAAAAAAGAATACAATGATGTGTTTCATAGGTTCATTAAAATAATATTTCAAAGCAATCATTAGAACAAGAAGCTAAAGATCCAAGAGACAGTAAGTTATCTGCAAATAAATGAGGCAGAACAAACATGTTTTGAAGTAAGTTAAGAAACATGTTTACAAATATATTACACCATAAAGAAAGCAGGGCATGAAGCTTACAGACTGCTGTTCATGCAACTTATTAAACAAAACAAAACAAAAGTAGTAACCAGTTTTGAATCAAGGGTCCTCAGACTTGTGGTCAGCATGCTGTGCTAAAGGGTATGTACTGGAATGTATGGCATATAGAAGTTCATAAAGCACAGTAAAGGTAAGGTTATGCATAAGAGTCCCTTAGACTAAAGCCAGAAAACTATAGACATTTTCACCCCCTATTGTGTTTAAAAACAAAAAAACAACCAAACAAACCAAACAACAGAAAACAAAACAACCAAAAAAGACCCCCCTCACTATTGCAGGAGCAAAGAGCATCCTTCTGCTCACAGGCTTCCATGGTGAAATAGAAGTGTCTCCAGTAGATCAGGCAAAGGTTGTAGGAACATGCTGGTGTGACAACTGGAGAGTCGTAAGTTTGCCCGTATGGTAAATTCAGTCATAGAAACATGGGTGAAGGTTCTCGAGCATTATACTTATTTCCTGCAATAGCTATTAACAGAAGAGAGGAAAATGGAAATAGGGGGAAAACGGATTTGTCCAAGCAGAAAGCTAAAAGGATGATACTGAAATCACGCTGGACAAATGCAACCAGGACAGAGTTATACTAGAAAAAGTTTAGACAAGGACAATGCACAAAGGTATAAAACCTTTTCCTTATGAAGAATTACTAAATAAGATTAGGACTCTTCAGTTTAGAAAAAAGACAACTGGTTGAGGATACAGCAGACACCTATGAACTTGCAAGTGGTGTGGAAAGAGTGAGTTCAACTGTTCATGGTATCTTCCAGCACAAGAACTGGGGAGATGCTAAAGCTATCAGGCAGCAGTTCCACAAGGGAGTCAGCTCCTCATACAGTTCACAGTTGAGCTGTGGAGTCTTATCCTGCAATATGGAAGATTGTAAAAGCTATCGTGATTTATAGGAGTGGCTGAACATAGAAGAGAAATTAATTGTCAGCTGTAACACATAAAGACTTACTCTGGCTCAGACAGTCCCTTGACTGCAAATGGTTGGGAGTCAGGAGAGCATTGGAGTGAAATACCACCAGGTGCTCAACCTATTATACCCTCATACCCTTCCACAGACATCTGCTTTGACAACTGCCAAAGACAGTTTCCTGGCCTGAATGAACCCAAGATCTCATGTAGTTTAGCCATTCTTACATTCAGAGATGGAAATAATGTATCAGAAATCAGAGCTAAGCAAAGTTACCAGGAAATGGGCCTCTCTGTCCCTCAGATGGACCTTTTTGAGGTATTTAAAACCAGACTTCAGTGGCACAGTGGAGAACTGGTAGACTGAAAAAAGTATGCTCTATTGTCCCAGCTGTTTGTTCCACCTTGGATGGCACCACAGGCTACTAGGTCTTCACCATCTTGGTCCTTAGAAGTATCCTGCCCAAACCACTTCCTCCTGCTTCAGGATAAATTCCAGGCCTATCCACAGTGCAAGGCATCAGTTCCTGTTGCGACTTCCCTTCCCTTTTGCATCCCTTGCCATCATCCTCCCTTCTCCAAGATCTTTTTTCATGCCTCAGGTTCAAGCAGCCAAGATAACATCTTTTGCAGTTCTATTAAAAAACTAGAATGAGAAAAGTTGCTAAAAGCACTGTCTTAATTAGTCCAACAATGCCTCTCCATCAGTGAGACGAGAAGAAATAATCAGCACACAAGCCTGTCCTCCTTGCACCCACTGGTCCTTTCTGCTCCCTTGTGCCTGCTTGCCTTCACAGAAGCAGGATCAGATTTGCAAAACATAGTGCTAATAGTTCCACTCCATTTTAATATATTCCTCTTCTCTCTAAAAGGGGACTGTGAATACTGCTTTTGGTGATGATTTTTAAATAAAATTTAGCCTAACTAGAGGGAAAAGGAATAAAGAATATTATTAGCATAAAAGCTTTCCTCATTTCATTGCATATTAAATGCTCTACCTGATTTTCATTGTTTTTCTGAATCTTTAATCTTTAAAAAAATGTAAACAATTGTTGCTGTCATGAAACTACAAGGACTAATAACTCTAGTCTATAATCAGCTTCTTAGAATTGTCAGCACCTTTAATGTCATTAAATAGGAGGTGGTCCAGAAAATTAAGCAAGCTGTCTTGCAGACATCAAAACATAGAGCAGCTGACTGTCGGAGAGGAACTCTTGTGCTCCCCAAACTACCTGTGCCACAAATGTTTTGTTATGGGCCAGCAGTTACACAACTGCTGCATCAAACAAGGAGCATGATAGAATGATTTAATAAAGAGTATACTGAAGGAGGGAGCAAAGAACATTAGGGAAAGGAAGTAACAGCTCCTGAGTTAAAGCTGCAATCAATTCCTATTACAAAGCTCTCTTTCAGTAGTCTTATAATCAGAACTAGATTGGCAAAGGTGCTCAGCTCAAAAATTGTCAGATTTACTCTGAAAGCAAAAGGAAAAGCTTAAACAGGTTTCAGTTCTATCCTGTTAAAATACTGACATGTTTCAAAAATGCCTGTCACATTTTTTAGTCCCATTTCCTCTTAAAAAAAAAATAAAATTAACCTTTCTCCAACACCCCTGCATCTTGCAGCCTTACACCATACTTAGCACTCCTTGAGCAGATGAGCACTCATTATACACTGTGATAAGCAACAGCAATTAATAGGAAGTCCATGTATTCTTGCTGTGGATAGTTTGGGTCAAATCTGAGATATCTGGGAATCTTGCCATTTACTTTGGTAAGATTTTCTGCATGTGTGAGTATTCACTAACTAGTGGAAAGTATTAAAAAAAAAACAAAAAACAAAAACCAAAAAAACCACAAGGGAAAAAAAAGGGGGGGGGGCAAAAAAGCTCAAACCACCCAAACCAGAAAAACGCTTTTACAAGTGACAGAGACCTTCCTACAGAGTGAGCAGAGAAACAGGTGTTCCTGAAACTCATAGCTGTGCACTGTTATAGGGGGTTAAGAGACAGGCCTTCTACAAGTAGCAGAACAATTTGGATTTACTTAAAATTCCAAAACAAGAAATATTACAGGAGTTCACAGAATTGACGTTTGTAAGTCTAAATGAGAGATCTCCAAAGTGGAAAAGTCTTCTGGTTGAGTTCAAGCAAGTAGAACGTGTTCTGAACACGGATGAAGCCTGGGTTTAAGACATGGGAATTTACCCCTTCCTGAAATTTTCATGACGTGTATAATAGTTCCATATGAACCTGTACCAGCCCAGCAAATCAAACACTGGTATTGACACCAGTCACGGAACAGGCAGGTTTTGTGGCCAGACACAACACATTGCATTGATTTGAAATCAATCCACGTTTCCAGGGCAGATGCAGGCACACCATCAGATCGTATGACAAGCACTGCAGTGGACAATGCCGACGCACATGCAAAAAAGCTAGATCTGATGCTCCATCAATGAATCACAGAATGGTTCAGGTTGGAATGGACCTCTGGAGGTCATCTTATCCACCCCTGCTGAACCCCCCTGTTGAAGCATGATCACCTACAGCAGGTTGCCCAGGACCACGTCCAGGAGGTTTTTTAATATCTCCAAGGATGGAGACTCTACAGCCTCTCTGGCAGCCTGTTCCAGTACTCAGTCGCCCTGAAAGAAAAGTCTTTCTTCTGAGAGATGCATTCTCTAATCAATTCTCTTTCTTCTAAGACATGATTTTTCTTCTAAGAAATGAAAGACTTCTAAGAACTCAACCAAAACCAAGGAAAAAAAAAAGTAGGCTGACCCCAAGTTATCTTCTATCACCAGCTTCTAAACTAGTGTAGAATCTTACTCAAAAAAACTTCCACAGCCTGGAAAGTTGTGTTTCCATTTTTATTTTACACCAAAACATCTGCTTAATCAAATAAGAAATGTTATACCTCTTTTTTTAAGGGGAGGGGGCAGTAAAGGAAGAGGTTATAGCGTTTTACATTGCAGTTTTAAGCAAGTTTAAGTGACTTACCAACATATACACAAGATAACATTAACTGCAGACTAGAGAAAAGCAATGCTGATTTTTAAATTTATTCTCATATACTTAAGTATTTATTCAAGGTATCTTATTATTGGAAAACTCAGACTTGTTTAGTGTACCAGAATAGAAGCTGACAAAGAGATCTCAGTTGTTATAATATCTACAACATAAGGGATTGGGATAGGATAGAAAAAGACGAAAGGAGACAAGAGCTGTTAAGCTAAAGGACAGTGTAGGTAAAAAGATAATGAGTGTAAATCGGCAAGTGTTTTCTTGTTTGTTTGTTTAGTATTAAAGTATAAGAAATGAATTCAGCCATGAATCGTATCTCTTATGAAAAGAGCAATCATACCCAAGAAAAACATTGCTACCATATGATGCAACTCGTTGGCGACGCAATGCTGTAGGTGAGGGCAGTTTCTGCCCGGGGCAAGGAAAGCCCTGCGCAGCACGGCCAGCTTTGCGTGCAGCTGCCCGAGGCAGTCGCCGTCAGGCTTCAGACCTGACGTTCCTTCTCTCAGGACAATTCATGGGTGCAACTGGGGCCTCAGCCTGTGCAAGAATGCCCAAGGGTCTTTGTATAAATAAAACTAGAAAAATATAAAACAAGCAAGTAAGCAAGTGACCCAGTTTGATCACGCCATTTTCACTGAGTCTGCCCTCAGGCTAACGCAGATTAATCTTTTCCTCTGAATAACAACATAATTAAAGAAAATAAATAAAGTTCTCAAGAATGTGTGGAGAGTCAGCACCTGCATATTTGCACAAATGGCAGCTTCTAGAGTAAGCAAATCCAGGCCAGGATGCAACACAGGGCACGGTGACCTCTGTGCACATCTCTGCCGGAGCAAGGACTGCACACATTTGAAAGAGGGAACTCTCAGACTGCAGAGCACCATGAAAATTTGTAGAAAAACAGATGAGGAGAGTCATAAATTGATTGATTAGAGCTACAGGCTTATTGCAGAACACACACATATTTTTACATTAATTTACCCGTTACCAAAACAATACATTGTAATTTAATAAGCTTCATAGTGCAAACATACTACAGCTTGTGAATTATTAAAAGACATAACTTGCCTATAACTTTTACTTGTGATGAGAAATGCTAGAGGATTACTCATCACACAAGAATCAGCCAATTTTTGCTCTTGCACTTTCAAGATCTACCGTATTAAAAGTACTTACAGTTCTGTTAACTAGTAAGCATTCAAGAGAAGCTGGTGGAAATCATACATCACACAAAGCATTAGAAACTTCTGAGTATGACCTAAGATTACAGGCTGAGTACCATCTGCAGGTACCAGCAAGTCCTACCTCTATTTTTAGTGCCATGAATACCTAGGGTAGGATTTTACTAAGCATCATTAAAAAACATGTGTTGGAACCCACCATTATTATATACATTCATTTATGGATCGTGTGAATTTAGAATTCAGACCAGTTTATCAAGCAAGTTGTCTATCACTTTGATAGAATGCAAATTCTCAAAAAATCAAATGCACTATTTTTTACGTGCAGTTGTCATCTCGAAACATTCATTAAATGCACACATATACGTTAAATACTAGGTGGATCTAGCCTAAAAACATTATAAAACAAATTTAAAAGTCATTCCTATCATAACCACTACTGAAACTTAAGTGTGAATGAACAAAAAAAACCCCCCACAAACAAACTTTTGCTAGGCATCCAAAATGAGGATATGTATATAATAAGGGGACTATGATAATTTACATCCTGAATTAACAGTAGTTCCAGTAAATTTTACAGCTTCTCAAATACTTTTACTTTCCTAAGGAACAGCTAGTGCTATCATCCTGTCCTCTTTGACCAACTCCCTAAATAATTCAGCTCACCTAAGGAAAAGAGGGAAACAAGAAAGGAAGAGAATCTACCTTAGTTGCTCTAAACTCCTCTAAAAAATCATCTCCAGTGAACCCTCCACAAAGCCACTGCTGAAGAACTACACTAAACAGCTCTTAATTTATTGCTTCAGTCATCCAGTGAGTGCTTAGAAAAATCCAATACTGAATTCATTAATAATATTAAAGCACTAAATTCTATGCTAATGTTTACAGTTTCAATCAACTACAATTCAACAACATTAAATTAGTGCAGCCATAGCAGGTGAGAATTACAAATTATGGTTAACAACAAGAAAAAAAACAACTTTTTTTTTTTGTGGTACATCTCTAATATACTCCATAGCTGATTATTGGTATTGACAAGACTAAAAAAAT
The DNA here is from genome assembly GCF_034638445.1 of Ciconia boyciana. Classification (NCBI taxonomy): domain Eukaryota; kingdom Metazoa; phylum Chordata; class Aves; order Ciconiiformes; family Ciconiidae; genus Ciconia; species Ciconia boyciana. Next base: position 18,141,335 of record NC_132944.1, on the reverse strand, counting down.
TACTCAGTTTAAATTTTAATATACGTTAGTCTAATACATAAATCTAACGCCTACCTAAGCAAATTATAATATTTTCAAATGTACTGACCAACAAGAACTCTCACTGAGGTCAATAAAAAACTCTCATTGAGGTCAATAAAAACTTGAAGGCCGTCAACACTATTAAAAAAAAAAATCTCATGCATGGATGAGTACAACTATATGAGAGTAAACAGAGTTTCAAGTTTTAAAAAATTGTGTCTTAATATTTATTTCAATCCTTAGTTCCTGGGGAAGAGGACAGGCTTAGATACTTTGTGGAGCAACATTAAGGGTGCATGATTAAAAGGAACGCAGATGAGAGTCTCTATGATTTTCTGTCCAAAAAATTGTTCTGTCTTTGAAGGTGTGGAAATCAAAAGCACAGAAATACTAAGTTTCAAAAAGTTAATTTTTTAGCAACTTTATGTAACAGCTACAGGAAATCTCAATCCTCACAGGCAGAAGAATCATCATCTTAAGAAAACAATTAAAAAAATAGAACCAGACAACAGCAGCAAAACCCTCTACCCTCAGAGTAACAACTGTTCCAGGCAGCGTGATGTGACCAGTTTGGGAAGCTCCTGAAACCCAGAAACTTCTGCTGTTGCCCTGGCACAGGAAGAGATGCTAGAAGGTAGAGCAACAGCCTGATTGCTATGTGAATTTCAGGGCAACAAAATCTTTCCACACAAACTGGGAGGTAAGTGTTCAATTTGTTTTCTGTCACCCAGCTGAACATCTTCTAAAGACACCAATATAATTCTGCCAACATAGAAGAATGGGAATTCTCCTCCCTCACCGAAAAAATGAACAAAATTTTCAAAGAACTACAAGATTGAATAACAAATTCAGTGCATGCTTGAAGCGATGCAAAGCCCACAGTTATTCATCACTACACAAAATTAGTCAAATTGTTTTGTCTTGGAAAACTATCGAACGAATTTGTCGAAAGTTGACACAAAAAATTCTGGAAACAAATCCTAAGCAGTTTAGTCCTCTGTCTTCAATGGAATGGCAATGGTTTTGGTTTTAGCATGAAATAATATTGTTTGGGTTTTGTCAGTGGAGTTTTGGAGAGATGTTTGTACAGTGGAGAAGAGGGAAATGTCAAGTGGAAGTGACAGTTGTGCGCTGTGTACTGTTGTATGTTGACTTATCTAAAGGTGACATAGTAATTACAAACATGATTATATAAAATTGTTTAAATTTCAAATTGAGGAAATTTGGTATATCTTCAGAGGACAGAATATCAGAGGAACTTACTAAATTTCTTCAACTCAAACAAAAACAAGTGATATGACATTCTCACACATCACAAGCCACACTCTTTTAAGTGCTATAAATGGACTTATCCTAGGCGGAGACTGTACACAATACCGTAACATGGATAAGGGCAACCGATTTCATCACCCCTACCATGGGAAGTAACTGGAATTCAGCTGTGCTTATCTGTACAACAGAGTTTGTCTTGTATACTATTAAAAGTCTGATATATAAAAGTGAAACTATTAAAAAATCACAGCATCACTGACTCTAAAAGTGTCAATAAGACAGGAGGACCGTGACACTGCAGCAAACCAATTTGAAGAAGTGAAACATTCCATTTCCAGTTTCAGGCTGTTTTGCGTGGTTGTGCATTGACCAGAAAACATGAAAAGCACAAAGAAATAGACTGTTGTCCTTGAAGACTCTGACCCCCCAAATGAATCAAGGTTGGCTTGCTGTATCTTCTAGGGCTAGAACTATTTGATCTGAGATAGTTTTCTTTAATTAAACTTATGTCACATAAACAAGGGTATTGCTTAGTCAATTCAAATGGACTTCTGACCTGCATAAATTAGAGCTCTGTGGTTTGGTAGCAATGCAGTCTTTGAGAAATACTAAGGAACTTTATTTCAGAAGTAAAGAGTACACTCAGTAGCAAGAATAGACAGGGTGAAGTACTTTTTCATATGCAAACACATACATACGTAGGTATACACACACTCTAAGTATTCAGTATTTGTTGCAAGTTTCATCTCTGCTTTACAGTTGAGAATGAAGAAGAAAAAGAACTTCATTGTCAAAAAGCACTCAACATGAACATACTGCGCCTCTCCTTTAATATGAATGTAAAACTTCCCTCACACAAGAGAAAGATAACCTTCAAAGAGTCTGTCCATGCTTTTTGGTGGCTTTAGGCTGCCTTTGCTTGAAAAGCAGGGATGTGACACGGCCCAAGACAAACAAGTAGGATCTGCTTAGACATGCCACTTAGTTGTGACACTAGCTCATTCTTTCAGCAGTCAGGCAAGGCTCTTGGCCGCAGCTTTACTTGTGTACAATACATGTGATTAATAAAATGCACTGCTGCTTGGCACAGCCCTCCAGTTCCATAGCCTCAAAGCTCTTCGACAAGGAGAAAATGCCCGAGGGGGGGAAGAGGGGGGTTGGAAAAGAGAAAGGCTTTCAAGGAGCACTTTTAGCATTGCTGACTCCCAAAGACCTGTCTCAAGGCATACAAAGAATTAATTACTCCATAAGGTACACAACTACAACATCACTTGAAACTATGTGACATTTTTGGATAGTTCCCAGGCATTTGTAGCCAACAGGTGCCTAGTGGTTGCACAATTTTCTAATTAGTTCATGTGCTATACTTCAAAACTAATTACTAAAATGGGTGGATTATAATGTTGCAGGGAGTCATTCATGTGCCACCTACCATTAAGGGGAGGGAAGTTTTGTGAAGGTTAATTAGCATTTTTAAAGTACTTTGGAGATGAAAAGCTTTAACTATAAGCCTAATAAAAGAAGCAAAGGTAATATTTTCTATTCAGTGAATTCCTTTTTGTGTTGAAAGTGAATTACAAGGGTTGCTGTAAGTCTAAGAACATAAATTTTCACGTACAAGGAATTAAATCCACTCCCAACAGGATCGATCTGTTAGGGAGTGGAGAACTCCAGCAGGATGCAAATCAACAGAGGTGACCCTGGCATCCTGGTGCAAGAGGAGCCGGTGCTGGTTCCCAGACAGGGGTTCTGTGCAACTAAAAGTAGACACTTCCCTATAACATGCCCTTGAAGAGGTCGAATAATCAAACTGTTATGAACAGGTACCCTTTTAATTAAAACAATGCACAGATATTCTCCTCTTGGGTCATCTGCTGGCCGTTCTGTGCTCAGACAATACCCACCGGCCTCTCTAAGAAGGGATCTTTGTGAATCTGAATCTTTAACTGAAATTGCATCTTCAGCATTTTGCACTCTCCTTGCCTACTGTTAAGATTTGCAGAATGACAAAGGACATTAGACACATTTTCTATAAACATAAAATTATTTTCCCCAGACTTAGAGTTATAGATAATATTTTTAATGAACTTATAATTGCTTTTTGTGAGCTTGGGAGATAATATACAAGTCATTATTAAGCATACACACATATATTTTGTATAAATTCTGTTTCTTCACAAGGGTAACAGGAAAAAAAAAAGGAGTATTCATTAATTACAAAAAAATACATTCCAATTATTTGGTTCATATGATTACTATTTATGCTGTAAATCCAAAATTGTCACTGACTTAGAAAGTTATTACTGTCATCAATAGAAAGATTATTTTAGTGCTACAGATGGTTGTCCTTTTATAGGCCATTTTAATGACTTGTTCTTATCTAATCTGTCATGCATTATTTTGTTGTCATTATGAACTTTTTAAGTTTCATATCAATCCATTTTGATGTTTACTAAACAGATGGTGTTATACAAAAAAAGAAAAGGCAAAGCATAATAATGACATTCTGTTCTCAAAAATACTCCAACAGCTAGACATTTATTTTGTCAAATATGAAATCTGCCATTTGTTTTAAAAAAACTTACATCAGAAACAAAATTATTCATAAGTTGTAAACTCAAACAGCTTACAAAGCAGAGCATGAAATCAACTGAAAGAAGGTTTTTCTAAAAGGAGGTTATTGAACTTCAAAAATGTTTGTCAATTAAGACACATTAGGAACCTATTTACTGTAGTTCTCAGCATTCCTTTTCTTTATACAAAGCACTATTGGCAAATAGTTGCAGTTATTGCTAAGTGATGTAGATAATTATTTAATACACAGGTGTGACTCAGGTCTGCTGCTTGAAATCTACTTGTGAGTTGTGGTAATTAGGTAAGCACCTCAATTTACAGAAAGTTTTGCTTCATCTTTGTAATCTTTATGATTCTTTTGTTTAATCAGTGCACTGTCATCAAATAGACACAAAGACTTGGAGAGCTGAGCACTACAGCAAACAGAATTACTCACATCTAAATGAACTAAGAGTTCAGAGGATTGTAAATAACATTCTACATCAGAACAATAACACAGTTCAATCTCACTTCACCAGTATGAGCTGAAAAACGTTTCCCTCCACCCATAACTTCTAAGGTTTTGCAGAAAACTACCTAAAAACACAAATATAACAAAGTGACGCATTCTTAGATGAGGAAATTCCAGAGTTCAGGATCTCTTAACTCTACACCTTCCATTCCTGCATTACAATACAGGCTTCGATTATAGGATTACCAGCCTCACACACAGAATACCTACATTCCTCCTAATTTCAAACAGCCAACAAAAACTGTTCGTGGAGTTCATCTGATTAATCTTCTGTTTCTAACAAATATTACAGTGGCTAAAAGGGAAATACAATAATCATTGGGCCATAGCTCAGAGCCTTCCCAAGCTTTGAATATCTCCAAGGGTGGGTATCCCACAGTCTCTCTAAGCCTCAGTTCCAGTTTGTAACCACTTCTACTGAGAAAGATGTTTTCCCTGATGTCAAATCAAAATTTCCCTTGGTGGGGAAATTGGTGCAATGGTGCAACTTGTGCCTGTTGTCCCCTGTCCTTTCCAGCTGCTCCTCTTCTGAGAAGAATCTGGCTCCTTCTCTCCAGTCCCGTCCAGGTGGTGGAGGACAGCAACTGGATCCCTCTCTTACCCTCCTCTCCTCCAGGCTGAACAAGCCTCATGTCTCTGCCTCTCTTTCATTCAATACATTCTTTCTAAAGAGTTCAGAGGGCAACGTATCAAAATCCCAGTGTGCATATCCAGTCCCCACTGTTCCCCACCAGCGAGCAATCATCTTCAGGTGACAATAATTGATGGGACTAGAGCAATAACACCACAAGAACCAATTCCAGCCGATGAATCTAACCATGCTTTTGGATGGAATTATTTTCTCCCTGCTTTGTAGAACAGGAAAAGGAGGAAGAGAAATCAGGAAGATGGATATTCTTTGTTCCAAGTTTTCTCTCTTAGTAAGCTTGTTACTGAGCTTTCCATAATTTTAGGGGGTTTTATGTTTGTGATAAAATATCATGAGTAAAATGTAACTAATTAGCCTTTGTTAATTGTGTTACCTGTTACAGTATGCTGCAGTAGAATACATATCATTGTGTACCTGCTTTCTTATTTAGCCAACAGATGTGTCCCCAGCAGGAAGTTCCTTCTACAATATATACTTAGCATGGTGATGATTCCCACAAAATGTGGATTTCTCTTGGCATAGGGAAAACATTGAAAAGGAGGTAAAAAGGCATTTTAGAGATGTACTACTTTTGCCCAGGGAAATTAGTGAAACCTGTCAATTTGTACAATTGTTTCTAAGAGGGAAGGACAGAGTTACTAAATTCCCATTGCCCTGACAAGAATAAACATCTATTGGTGCAGTGAGTGGCTCACTAGATGTGACATGGGCCTCGGTGCTTGTATTCCTGGTATCTAAAGTGGGCAAAATTTCTCTCTGGTACAGCTCTGTTTAAGTCACTGGAACTCCACCAAGTCTGCATTTGATTTGATGGTGATCGTTAACAATAAGCTAAAGGAAGGGCTATTAGCAAGGCTGATGTCATTGCCTTTCATCAGTCTTCTACAGGGAAAAATTAAAGTTGACTTGAACTCAGGATGACTTCAGGCTTTTTTTTAAAACATATTTGGACTAGTACAATATCAGTTTCTCATTAAACTGAACTCGTTCAGGCAGTGATTGCAGAGAATAAAAGTAAGTTGAAAACTTTCCACCTTCTCGAAATAATATATCTATTTTTAAAGCACTGAAGACTATCTCATTTATTACAGAAGCACAACTCCAAGCCATCTCTAAGCGTACTCATACAGAAGTGAATGAAAGACACAGTACCTGTGGCTACAGGCTTATATTTAATGAATAGCATTTAGTTTCTTAAACGGACAAAATCAAGTTCTTTTAACGGACCAATTACGCCCTGTTTTCTCTCCATAGTCTTGCTACATTTGCATGTCTGGTGTGCCAACTGTTATTCTTTAAATTAATGCAATCATCTGTTCACCAGAAAAAAGAAAACACTGAACTATATTTAACATGATGAAAGGGTTGGATAAAAGACATCTCGGAGGCAAGCTTTATGTTATGTCAATGATGAGTTTCGCCTCAAATAATACTGGCTGTAAACATATTTGTTTCAAAACGCACTCACTGTTCCTGTGTTCTATCTGGGCTATACTGAGTGGCACAGATACAGTGCACTCTACTTTGGGCCACAGTGGGAGGCTAAAACAAGACTCTCATTCCCTCGTCTACAGGCTGGCAGAGGCTGAATATGTCACAGCCATAAAGAAACACAAATGTTGTTTATCGGAACAGACACGTCTTTAGGCTGCCACATGCAACAGTATCTCCTGAAAGCTAGCCAAGCAGCAGTCAAAAATCACATCCCTAGCATTCAACTGGATGTTTACGAGAAGCAAAGGCTTACTGTGTACTAAAAACTCACCGCTTTTCCAAGAGTCTCAGTTCCCCAGAGGCTCAAGAAACACCTCAATCCCAAACAGTGAGATACATTCACTGTTTAATGATAAGAGGGCTGGAATACATCTCCTGTGAAGAAAGACTGAGAGTGTTGGGTTTTTTTAGCCTGGAGAATAGAAGGGGAGACCTTATTGTGGCCTTTCAATACTTAAAGGGTACTTATAAGGAACATGGAGAGAGAGCTTTTACGAAGGGCTGTTGTGATAGGACAAGCGGTAACAGTTTTAAACTAAAATAGGCAGATTTAGTTTAGATATAAGGAAGACATTCTTTACGTTGAGGGTGATGAGACACTAGAACAGGTTGCCCAGAGAAGTTGTGGATGCCCCACCCCTGCAAGTATTCAAGGTAAGGTTGGATGGGGCTTTGAGCAACCTGGTCTAGTGGAAGGTGTCTCTGACCACAGCAGGGAGGATGGAACTAGATGATCTTTAAAGGTCCCTCCCAACCCAAACCATTCTGTGATTCCCACCCTTTGATTCTGCTTTTAGTTTGGGGTTTTTACCTTTACACTGTGTATTTTACCTGCTCTCTACTCAGAGTCTGGGCTTCACCACTGATCTGGAGCTCTTGGGACCCACTGTTCCCAAGCCCCAGAAGATGACCATTAGAGGAATGCTCTTCATTACCAGAAAGAGCAGGAGTAATGCAAAGACTCAGAGACAGATCCCAAGTACCGATGCTCTTATGAAACAGTTGTTTCAAAGTAGGCCTTCTGACAGAGTGCAGCGCACAAGATTTAAGGAAAGAATGATACAGACCTGAGAGCTCCCAAGAGCTTCCCAGGGCTTCCAGAGGGCCTGCAGCACTCCCTGCTTCAGCTTAAAAGCAACAGAAGTCCAGGAAATTCAGCACCTGGCACTTCTCCCAAAGAACAGACAGAACAGCTTTCTCCTCAGGGTTGCTCCTAATTTAAGGTCTGCATCTCCCCTTCTCTTTCCAGGGAGGCAGTAAAGCTGGACTCCAACCAGGCTCCTCCAGCATGTGAAAACCGTACTAATAGATAATGATTCCCCCATGAACTGGGATTTGTCTTATAAAAGTTTTGTTGCACCAAAAAGAAATCAGTCACTAACTGGTAGCGCTTTCTTCCTTCCCCATTCCCTACTTACTATTTCAAATGTAAAGATCCCTCTTCTCACTTTCATCTGCAAAAGGAATTCCTGCTCATGTGTAGTATTAAGGACATACCTTCTATATCAGTAGGGCTCTTGTAATTAAAATAGTGGGAGAAAATTTATAGCAGTTTTTTAAACGTCAGTCATTTGTTTAAAGAATAGTGGTATCTGTCTGCATGAAACTGCACTGTTAACTTTTAGAACTATGTTATTAAAAAAACCCGGGGTCTGAAGAGTTGTTGCTGCTGTCTGGAGCAATTCAGTACAATTTAATGGAAAGGTTAAACAAATTCTGCTGGATGCTTGATTTAATTCTGTACCAAAGATAATGAGACCACCTTGCTGTCTGTAATTTTCCATTATTATTTAACAAACTCTTTGGCAGGTCTGTCTATAAATATTCCTGTTTTCCATAATTCTGTGACTTTCACAGCCAAATCCATTAACCAGCTTTTTTTTCCAGTGACGGTACATAGAAGCATCACTTGGGGTCTGAAAGTTATTTTATTAGGAGAGGTGGAAAACACACAGAAATTTAAAATAAAAGACTAGGACTGCAGAAAAATTAAAACAGCTTTCTGATCTGCTTTTTGCTACCATAGCCCTTCCATCAGCGAGAAAAGCTCTTCTCCTCTATCAAGACAAAGGCATGGAGTGAAGTACAGATTGGGTTTTCAACTCCTCTTGCACTTAATTTCAGTGCTCTCTCTTTCTCTTCCTCCTTTTGCATCTCTATTTTCAAACAGAATGAGGGGTGTGAATGCTTGAAGTAAAGACTGTTCTCAAACACTCTGTCCCTTAGGAGATGCTGACACAGCTCAGTGTCAGAATTCCACAGAGCCTAGAAAAATTTTCCAAAGGAAAGGCCACTAGAACATTTTCAAAAACAATATTTTCCTTAATATTCTTTTTGGAAATAGATTAATAACTTCACCTAAATTTTGCAATATAAGCAACAAGAAAAGTGCAAACACGCAATGAAACCATTCAGCCTGAGATCTAAAATGTGTCTGTATCACGCATGAAAGAGTTTAGCCCTGAAGATAGTACCTGGAAGAGCTACAAGCAAATGGAAACAAGGTGTTTGAATGGGACGGTTTGGATATCTCTACATCAGTGCCATGTATAAAAATGGCAGTTTGTAATTTTAGAACAGTTTTGAATGACATTTGCAGAGCTAGGAGTCCATCGTGTGAAGCTGGCCACAAGTTTCTCTTTAATAAATATTGAGCTCTTACTCCATATGGATTTTGCTATCTCAAAGCAATTTTAAAACACATCAATCAAATCCCTGTGAATCAGCAAAAGCAGATGCTGCTAACTGTTACAGGCAATATCACTTGAAGTTTCATTTTCTGCAGTGCTCATTTAATGTAAAATGCATAGGCAGTCCTTGGAGTGGAGACTAGATGCTGGAATTCCTGCCTATAACTAGGTTCCCCTAAATTCCCCAATCTCTCGACTATGGCATCAGGCTCCCCCTTCCCTCCCTCTGGTTGACTGAAGCTTGAAAATATTCATAAATGTATAAACACATCCTCACTTCTTTTTCCCCTTGCAAAAGGCACAGTCTCATCTGAAAGGGTGAAGCATGCCTTCGCGGCAGAACAAAGGCTGTCCTGGTAGACAAAGAACTTTTCTGAGACACGAGACCTGAGGATGGACTAGCTTGTCAAAGCCTGACATCCCAAAGGGGCCCTTCTTCATCCACTGTATGGAGGAGGCATCATCGCTATCCCCCTTCAAGGCTGCTCTCTAAGAAAGGGGCATTCCCGGTTCAGCTTTTGATGATATGGGTGTCCAACTTCAAGAGGTTTTGGTCTGTGATTCTCTGTCAGAAATAAGTACGTTACCCCATGCCTGAGACAACGTTTAAGTTCCCAGAGCAGGATTTAAACAACAATTTTTCTTCAGTGTTCAGTATGAATAAGCTCAGGTCACAAAGATAGTGGCTGTTATATCCTACTCTCCCACACATTACACTGTAGGAGCCCAAACATTAACTTAGCATCAAGTCCAAAGGCCAGTTATGCACTGTGACAACTCAGCCTCAGAATGTCCAAGTCACTCCGTAGATTTGGTCAATAGGGCACTATAACAGCAGCTATTCTCCTTTCCTTCATGTTTTGAAGAACTATTATGGGAAAAAATTGGATAACCCTATGTACTATGAATATGTAAATTAAATGTTAAGTGGCAGAAGTGTATTGTGCCTTTAAGGCACAGAATAACTACCGGCCATAAACCACTGTTGGCTCACACACAGATCTCCCACTGCTGTCAGTAGGAATCTCAAACACAGACTGAGATCTGTATATGCCCCTGAGAGTCTTTATTCAAATAAGAAATTTAAATGACTGGTAGAGCTATAGGAAAAAAAGTCAAAACCAAATCCTACTGCCTTTAAAACTGGTAAACAAAAACCATGTTTTGTGCCAATTTTAGCTCAGATTTCCTTTTTGATTTCATGAAAACACAGGCTTAATGCTTCCAGCTTTCCTTTCTCTCTCCCAGAAGCCATGCTCTGGCTGTGAAAATGATGAAGAATCTCTCTGAAAACAGCAAAATTTTACTTTGGGCCAAATGTCTGATTTTGCCTACAGTGGAATTTTGCTTATTTAACACTAAGAAAAATGTTCAATGACAGATTTGGCTCTTTTTCATATCAGATCAAGCCCACTAAATTTTATCAATTCTTAGAACTGACATGAAGAATTGGTTTACTGCCCAGTGCGGGGGGGGTGGGATGGGACAACCCCAAAAAACCCAACCCAAAACACAACCAATTAACCCAAACCAAAAAGAACCACAAAACCATAGCAGATAAATCTCTTATTAAAGTAGTTTTGCATGTCACACAATAATTCTACTTTCATCAAGGACAGTTTTCCCTTTCATGCAATGGGAATTAAGCAATTTGCCAGCTAGTACTGCCATCTAGAAAAGTGAACAATTTCTAATAGGATAAAACCTTCTAAAAAGTAGACTTGGGAACTACAAGCCAATCAATTAGACCTTAGTGGGGAATTACTGAGATAGTAATAAGTATTTGCTTTCTGTAAGGATGTCTTTATAAGTAGATGCGATCCAGAAAATGGAAGCCAACAGCGAACTAATTACTCCATGTGTGTACGTGTGTCTAAGTAAAACGAGGATAAACCTAAAGCTAATGGGTGTTTAAGGAACTCCAACTCTGTGCTGCCAAGACAAATCCACCCTATTCTTCAATAGCAGGTCAAGGAGTAGTTCTGGGAATTCAAAATCTCTGAACTAAATGACTTGAATCAATAGGAGTGAACGTAGAAACAGGGTAAGTACTGACCACAGTATGCTTACTCTTAGCTAAGACTTAGCTCTACTAAATATTAGCTTTAAATTATACAAGTTATTAGAAAATTCACTGTGAGCTTGATCAATGTGATCTATACCCGCAATAAACTGCTCAGAAAAGTCTGTCATTATATTAAGATCAAAATATTGTTCCTTTGTCTGTATCAGTATAGCAAGCTTTGCCTATACTGAATCTGACACTTTGAGGTAGAAAGTATACAATTCTATCAAAGAAATAATAATTTAGTAAGAAAACTGTGTTTCAAAATCACAGAACAAAATACAAAAACTTAACCTATCCTATTAACTGCTGAATTATTTCCCGAATAGGAATGATATACATGCTATCTTTTGTTCATCCTTAAAATACATATACAGAAAGCATGATCTAGTGTTAGAAATTTAGTAAGCAGTCAGGTCAAATAATCTGACGTTGGTGGAAAAGCTTATATCAAAGATTTACAAAACACTGAAATTCTTAATCCATATTCTGGAACTAAAAATGTGACTTCTGTTTCCAAGAGTTTTGGTTTGCCCCTATCCTTACCCTGTATTTTGTGCATCTCGCAGAAGAGATAAAAGGTGACAACATTCTTCCACCCCCATTTCTACAGTTAACTTCAGAGACCTGGAAGCCTAGGGTGTTATCTTTTATCCCGGGATCAATTTTTGCCTTTCAATTTAGGAGTTTGAGGCTGCTTCAGATGGCACAGAATTTGAAGGAAAAGTCTGTTCTTCCCTGCAACAATTGAAAAGTAGAGCAGGAAACTGGCAAACAAAGGCTGAACAGAACAAGTCAGAATTTGTATTTATGAAAGACATGCTATGGAGGCAATTACATCTGTTCATCAAGTTATAGTTATCCCCATATTAGAAAAAAACTTGTAGAAACGTACGACTAACATGCTGTGTCTCTGGAAGATGGATACTAGCATGAAGAAACATGGTTTGAAATAGTTATTTGAAAAGACAGTTTTTTCTCAAAGTCCCATACAAAAGACTATTAAGGAAAATAAGTACTGAGGGATGAGAAGTAAAGTATGATCTTTGGTCAAAATTTGTCTAAAATAGTACAGACATTAATTAAGATGACACTAATTAAGACAAAAGTTGAGAGGTCATAAAATGTAGCACAGATATTCCTAATGCATTCTCCTTATTAAAGAAGAACAATGTATTTTAAATTGTTAGAACTTCCACACACACCCATTCCCTCTCCCCCCACCCATGGCATCAAAAGCCTGTAGAAGATATGGTCACAAAATTTTGGTACAGCAACTTGATAGAAACAAAAAATGGATTTGATATTTCTAAAGCACACATGCAAGGACTGTTAGAAGAGGGAGAACTGTACGTGCACACGTTTTAAGGGCTATAAGCCAGGCACAATGTTAGAATTTTTCTTCCCAACCTCTACCAAGGACCATGTCATTCCATAATGCTATAGTAAGTGAATTGTTTCATTTTCCTTTCAGCATTTGATTTTCAGCACTGTTAGAGACACAGGATAATGGACAAGACAGACCACTAGCATGATACTGTAAAGCAATTCTTACATTCCCAAGATATATTAAAAGGATCTGTTAGTTCTTCACTGAAGCATTGGAAGAACAATTTGTTTATCAGCCTTCACACTGCCGTGACTGATTAACAATTAATACATACACGAGAAATGAGACAACACTCCACACTGAACAGGAGAGATGTTTCTGATACCAGTTTGGCATCTCAGTATCTTTCATTTCTAGAGATAGTGAGAAATAAGATATTAACCATTTGGAATGGAGGACATACTATTTTAGCACCAGATACTCTTTTTAAAAACATGCTTAAATTTAAATGATATAAAAAGAGGTTTTACTGAGATAATTTCCCCAACAGGAATTAATTTTGTTGTCAGGATTTATCACTGAGATGACACAACTCCTGGTCACATGGGCACATCTGTCAAACTAAGTCAGTATATCGCAACGTGACATCAACTGCATTAAATCTTTGCAGAGTCCCCAAAATTTTAAACACATGAGCATCATACAATTATTGTATTGCATTGTGTTGTACTTTGTAATGTATATTATCATGTATTGTATTATACACAGCATATTTCAAATGTGATAAAAAATAAAAATCCGTTAGGAATTCTTAATAAGACTCAATTTTTGCACATTGCCAACCTTTTAGAGTCAAGAAGAGTTGAACTCCAGCAGAAAATTATTACACTGGATGGCAGGCAGGGAAAGGGAAAAGAGGGGAAATGAAGTGGCCATCTACCTTTTTTTATGCTTTTTTTAAGCACCTACTAATAAGGGGAAAAAAACCCAAAATTACATCAAAAAAGTGAATGTAAAAATAGTTTAAAGTCTTCAGCTCTTCTTCTGAGGTTTTTCACAAATACAAATCTATATCACCTCCTTAGGCAAGGCTCTGAAAATGTTAAAGACTGATAGCCAGCTCAGCAACATCTGACGTTTGAACTCTTAAAAAAATTAATCATACTTGGGACTCTTAGAACATTGTGAAATGTTACATGTCTGGTGATTCCAAGTATTTAGACTTCACAGAAACTCCTCTCTGAGCGCAAGCATACTCTGAACTGTCTATCAAGGGAAGATAAAACATATCAACTGCTTTTCTTGGATGTTTTGTGCATCTCTCAAACCCTTGCTCTCCTGAAACAGTTTGTTCAATTACAATTCATAGTTCCACACTGCCAAAATAAAAACTGAAAGACAGAAGATGCAAATAGGCTGCAACAACTATTTCAGCTATAGGAAATCTAATTTATGCAAGAAAACATATTGCTTGAAAGCCCATATACTTTTCAAGACTTGACCACGTCTTCAATTAGAATATATAAAGGTACTTTCATTTAAAAACAGAAATAAAACTATCATGTTGAACCTCAAAGCATACAAGAGTTCAAAGTACAATACCATCTCTGCTACTAGAACCATCGAATGTAAACAAGGTGAGACAGAACCACAAGTGACCTATCACTCACCTACAAGAGCAAATTAATTACCCCTTGACATAAGTATCATTTTTATGTACAGAGTCTGGATCATAATGAGGTCTTTACTATGCAACCATACTTCAAGTAATTGTCATCTTAAGTAAACATGTTTTAATTACTGTCACTGTTTTCATTATTCATTCTCAAGCTGACAATACCTGTCAGGGTTTAACGGACTGTCATCTCCTGCTACTTTCCTGTGGCAACATATGTCCCCATTTATTTCACCAGCAAACTAATTAAAATACCCAGACTATGCAATGAATTTAGGGTAATTGTGATGGTGACGGTGTCGCAGTTGTCCATCCTAACAAGTCTTCAGAGCTTTTATCTGCTTCTCTGAATACTTTCATGGTGCTTTATAACTGGAAATAAGGTGCTGTGTGACTGTTGTTGATAAAGTGACATTTGCCACAAACACTGTCATTTTGAAGAATATCCAAGGAACAAAAAGGAAATCAATGTAATTGCCAGTTATCAACTTTAAATTTTCATTCAATTACATGATACAGAATAGCATATTGAGAATAATTTCAGTTCACCTAGTGCAGGGAAATAAGCGTACATTCTGGAAAAAAATACTGCCCTCTTGTATCTAATTCTTAATAACCTTAAAAGTAAACCAATAACTTCTTCATCTAGTTACTGGCAAGCTGCTTACTTATGTGTTGAGACATTTTATTTCTATTGTTTTTCACCATTAACAGTGGTCCACTGAGAACTTGAAGGCCAGTTCATTCTGCCACTTGAGGATACTCCTAAAATGTTTACTACTTGCATTACAAATGAAGTATCTCAAATGTTAAACTAGCTGCCATATTCACACCAAACACTTGTTGAATCTGCTTGGTCCAGCAGTCCTTCATCAATTCCTGACATGTTTTCCTGGAGCCCTGAAGGGAAAGCAACAACTGGGGATAGGTGTTCAGTCCTGTGTCAAACCACTAACCTTTATATAAATAAAGCAATAATTCTGACAAAAGAAGCTTCAGAATACATCTAAAATGCAAGTTAAAAATAAAATGTAAAAGGGAGAATAGCAGGAGCAAGAGAAGGAAAACAGAGGAAAAGACGCAGTAGCCTGGATTATGTCTACTTTAACCCCACTGACTATAGGGTCTTTACATCAGAGATGATGCTGGATACATCCTGCTCTTGGAGCTATTAGTGCTATTTCAAAGGTAGTCATCGTGTGTACAGCGAATCACATTTGACTCATTTCCAACGTTTCTGTTCTGAAGGGAGACAGCAAAACTGCAGTGCCTGCAGAAAATAAATGCACATGCCTTATTGGTAGAAATTCTGATCAGCACTATGAAGTGAAAGATTAATTTAATACTTTTAATCACATAAAAACTCAGTGACTTGTTTCTGTAAGCCACATATACAACTCATTTCCTTAACCTGACATATACAGAAGTGTCTACTTGAAAGTCAAGTTTTGAAATTAGCATCTGTCTGTTTTTACCCATCAAACACAATCACACTGGGTATAGCTGAAACTTTTATTGCTCTCCTGACAGACACCTGGAGCCAGTGCTGTCATCGCTCCTTTTTGTAAGCAGTGAGGAAGTGAATGAGACGGACAGTTCTTCAAAGAAATGTTTAACAAAAAGCAGACTGAAGCCTCTTACAAGGATGTCACCTTTTGCAATTCAAAAACGTTCTTTTTGTTTGACTTTCTAGCACCGTCATATTTAGCAGTTCACCTTCTCTCTTCTCAGGCAATTTTTCCCTATGATGAACCTACATTGTGAAGGAGACTAAGATAATCACCAAAAAGCAGACGGAGGAATTCAGGTCAGGTTGTGAAGGTGAGGTAAGGGGAAGACTGTGATTCAAGCAGAGGCCTGTACGGGCATTAACAGGTCCTGGAGCAGCACGGGCAGGAGCTGAACCCCTGCTGTACTTCTGAGGAGCACACATGCGATTCTTCTTCAGTTCTAGGGTCACTGGGGCAGTGGTCAAGGCTCTCACTTCACCTCCTGCTCTTTCTAGGACAAGAACTAGCCAAGAATTACTCCGAGCAAGTCCTGTGCTAGTACAGGAAGGTCTTCAAATATTCTTCTTTGTCCATCTGACACTGCAGAAGCTAGACTCTGTTCATCCTTGATAAAGTGCACTGACACCACTGCTAGGCTAGTGGGCAGCTATATGAGCTGGGGAGTTAATAGTAATTCTGGTCCTGTTTGGATGCCCTTGTCAAGGGCATGTTGGATGCTTGGATGTTTGGATGCCCTTTGATGCCTTGTTTGGATGCCTGTGTCAAATAGACTACACTGGCTGCTGTGATGATATGGCAAACATGCCTGTAGCATCCCAGAAACCTTTAAAAGGGTTCAGTCAAGCCTCTATTAGTTTACATGCTGGAGAGTTACTGCCAGAAATGTCCCAGCACAGCGAGGATCATGATACCTTAGTACAAAATCAGCACACCATTGAATAAAATAGCAAAATAGCCAACAATATTTTGAAACTGCCCACAGGAAGACGAATTGATTCCTAACTATAGCCTATTTCTAATCATTGCTGCTTCTCCAAGTGATAAGAAATATTTGCTTTTCTTCATCAGAAAACAGTAGTTGCTGGAGCCATGGTGAATTATTTCTTTCATATCCTTGGAAACATATTATACAGCCTTAATTAAAAGAGATTTCTGAAAGAATAGCAAAATACTCTTAATGGAAAAAGGACATTCTGGCTTTCAATAGCAAGGAAAATAGAATGCATTTGTTTACTTCCCTTGATATTTTATAAGCCAGGAAAGGTCTTTTCTCCGTATCTCACCTCCTAAAGCTTTGATTTGGTGTATTCTGCAGTATTTCACTTCCTGCAAAGATCAGGGACTGTAACAGGCCAGTTTCCTCTTACAACAATTTTATTTCTTCTCTGTACCTACATTTAATACAAGCCATTATTTAGAGAGAAGAACAAATATCAGGAAAATGGGTTCTCCAAGGCCTCAGGATCCAGAAGGGTAGACAGCAAACCTCCTTCAATAAAGACAAGACAAAGAACAGACTGGTGATTGTACATTATATACTAATTTCACTAAATTGGAAAATTCTAACAAGTCCCTTGGGAAGCCTCTGAGCAGAGGAGGCAGAAACAAGGCATAGAGCGGTGCAAGTTACACATCACTGAATAAGTTACAACAGAGTCACATGAACCACATTCATATCTGGGTAATGAGGGAGGTAAGAAATTATTACTACAGTGCCAATAAACCAAAGACGCTCTGAAAGAGGAAAAGCTGACAATTAGGAGCAATTACTCAAACAAGACTCATCAACCAGCCTTGTATCAAGAGAAAGAAGAATATTTCTTTTTCACATTAACTACAAAATTCATACAGACTTTTATTTGGGAAACTTGATTTATTTGGGCACAGGTTGAAACCCAGTGCCAAATACAGTTCAAAACCTGTTATTTATAAACCAGCAAAGAAAGTCCATATACAGAAAAGCAAATTTAAATAGATTTTCATACAATAAGTAAATAAGATAGTAAATAAGACTTGTAACAAACGTAGGAAAACTAAGACTTAATTTTCTTGTACTATTCCTATGATACAGCTCAGGAGTAAAGCACAATTACATTTCTATCCATTGTCTAATCAATATCTAGGCATTCCAGCAGCAAAGATTATGCATCTTTTCTCTTAGTACATGGACAAAAAACACCTATGAGAAAAGCCACGTACATTTAGAAACGGAGTAAGACAGGCTGTGTGTTGCTCTGAAGCTGTACTGTCTCAATGATTGTTAGCATCCAGTTATTCTAAACATGTTTGTGATTATATGTGCTAACTTTAAGGTTAATACTTCGGAGGTTCCATTTAAAAAACAATAATAAAGAATAATAAACCTCTCTTCTCTGATCTTTCCTGGTTCCTCAGGATCACAAATCAGGTCCTGTGCAGGCTTTCAGTCGTTACATTTAAGCATCAGTGCTTTCCCTAATCAGAGACACACAGTGATCACCCCTCTATATATTGCCGTCTCCTCAGTCCTTCCATTTCAGACAATCTAAAAACGTACTTGCCTCAGAAAAATTACTGAGCAAACTCTTCAAGATAACTGCTTCTAGGAAACCAAGTCTATCAAGTTTTGTATCTTATTTTTCTAACATGTTTAGAGACTTAGCACCCAGTAGCTATTCTTCTCCAAAGCAAATCCACACATACCTTCCAATGTCTTATCAAATATCCATAAAATCTCCTTAGCAACTTTTGGCTTCATTTTTCTGGCTACATTTGACTAAGTTTCTACTGAAAATTGAATAAAGGACAAATAAAATGAGCCACCTTAGGAGAAACTCACTGTGCAGGAAAAATACAGCTGATCCTCTTAAAGCCAAGATCCAACTCCCAGGATTTTTCTTTTGGAACAAACAAGAAAATGTAACCACTTGACACTGGGAATAGGTTTTCCTGAAATCCATTCCAATTGCTGCAATTAAATGTGGCACATAAGTCAAGAATGCAGAATTAGTTAGATTATACCTGACACACATGAACAAGCTTAACCTTAAAAAACATTTATAATAAATTTTCCCCTCGCAAAGTCAAGATTGGTGAGGTTAGACAATTTCTGCTGTAAATGTCCTTTCTTTAAAAATTGAGCACAGGTGGAATCCCTTACAGGTTTTTTTCATTCAAAGTGCTTCGAAGGATGTTGCCAGGAAGAAAAGCACACACACACGTCATGCTGCCCAAATTTCTCAACATGGAAATTACATGCCTTGAAATTTCTCCACAGGGTACATCCTCCACCGCAATCCACAGTGAGTCAGTGGTAATGCAGGGCTCGCATCTCCACCTGAAACCAGTGTTTTAGCTCATGGAGAAGTGTCTCTTCGCTACCTTTCACCTGCCTGAGTTTTTAACAATTTACCTACAACTCTTATGGCCCCCATCATTCCTCTGAGTCATTCACTCTGTCTCATAATGCACGTAGAATAGCAAAGCATAGAAATGCAGTCTAATGACATCAAAATCAATTTATTCAAAAGCTAAAGTATTGACAATCAGAAAAGGTAAGGTTAATCCTCTGTTCTCCAGACCTGCACACAAGTAGGAACACTGGCCCAACCATCTTTCCCAAAGCTTTATATGTACAGAAAGTGACAACGTTATATGAAAAAGCTGTTATGTCAATATTGGTGGGAAATTTTTCAAACAACATGTAATTAAGTTGTGGAACACATCTCTACAGAACAGCATGTAGGATAAGAGCATAAATGGATTCAAAGAGAAATTAAATAGCTTCATGGAGAAAAAGCAATCTGTGATTACTAACAATAATGTAATAATTTACAGACTCATGAAGTCTGTAAATCACTGGTGGTTGCAATCTGGAACATATACTAAAGCATCACTCTGTATTGACCCATGTCTTGTAGTCTATCCAAGAGCAACCACCTACTGGGTACTAGATCCTTACGTTCTGTTTCAAGTATGTACACATAGTTTGAACTGCACCACCGACCACTGTAGCTGGCAAAGAAAATCCTGAAAAGGCTGTTTAGTGGTTCCAGAAAGGTGTTACACAAACTGAAATGAAAACACAATATGGGAGCACCTTAACGTTTGGCCTTAAGCGTTTTCTGCTATAATTAAATATTCGAGGATAACTCCAAGAAAGATGAGTGCAGCTTTCCAAGTTCACAGGAATGCCTGCATTCATAGACATGGCCAAGCCCACCAAGTAAATATTTCATGCTCAAAATATTTACTCTGTGTGAGCAAAACATCACTGCTCCTACGTAACATGTTTGGGACAGATAGCTCTTCAAACCACAGACTTCAGAACGGCTTCTTGCACTCTGCTATATTGCCCCAGCATTTGCAGTAAAAAGATACAACTAAAGGGACGTTAATTAGCACGTGCTGCAGAAAAACAACAACGCTGCTTGTGCTTACTACAAATATGCCAAAACACCTGCAAACAGAGATTTGTTAATCCTAGTTCCGAAATGTCCTCCTTCCTTGTGAGGTTGTTCTCAGGAGCTAAGCATTACTGCAGCAAAGACAAAGCTTATTCCATTTTTTTCCCCAGACAAATGCAATCAAACAGGGACTTTCTGAAACATATTATAGCTTGTCTCTCAGACATCTGGAGCCAGGGCTGACACAGACTTTCTGCTATTCAGAAGAAAAGTGAAAAAGACAGACAGCACTTCAAAATAAATCAATTGCATTTATTAGCTCCTTTTGCTGATGTTTTTGGGAAGGAAGGAAGGGAAGCGAGAAGAGAGGAAGAGGTTTTCAGCATTAAAAGTCTTATTTTCTTTGCTATTTAAAACTCCTATTAGTTCTAGTCAGATCAATGGCATTGTGCATTTTCCAATAATTTGTCTGAGATCAAACTAGAGCTATAAAAGCTTCAGGATTTACTAAGGACATCTATTTCCATTCCAAGAGCTAAATAAAAACCAGAAAGAGAAACAGATCAATTTGAGCCCAACATAGTTGGGTATATACTTCCATTTCCACACACTGAAACCAAGTATGACTCTCAAATTTGCCTTGAAGAAGTTCAAAAGTCAAAACATTTGCTCGCACAGATTTAAGGATACAATTTGTAAGAGTTCACACATTGCTCCATACTGTCACCTTAGAAGCACAACTGATATTCACGCATTTTAGGAAACATACTGCAGTAGCTGCAACATGCTGGAAAGTGGATTTTTTCCACCTAAAACAAAAACCTGAGTGTTTTATAAAGTCCATAAGGAACTCGCCATCAAAGAGAACAAATACAAAAACTTATAATAATTTTTTTAAAAATCTTTTTGGATTGGAAACATGTGTCAACATGCTCAAGGCTTCACACAGAAGGCTGGAATACCACATACTGTTTGTCAACCCAAAATGAAGTCTTCTAGTCACTCTTTCAGATAGCAAAATAAAAACCAATAAGCTGTCAGAATACTGGAGCTTGCTGAGCTATATGCAATTGCATTGTCTCATTTCTCTTAAAATAAAGCTTGTCAACACAATTAAACACAGAAATAGAACAACCAATTCATTAGATTCAGTTTTCCTTTACCCTAACATAAATTGGGAGAGATGAAGTGAAATAAACTGAGTTAATTCCTGATTTGTACTGATGACAATCAGAATCTGGCTTAAATATGATCATCTGCTAAAATACATGAACTAAGAATTTCAAAACAAAACAAAGCCTCTTCCTACAGAAGGCGACTGTGAAAAACAGATGTCTCTGCTGTAAGAATGTTCAGTTTGATGCTATTATAGGAATTATAAAAACCAAGATCCATGGAAACTTCCTTCCTGTTGGAAAATATAATATGGTTCACTTCACTACAACAAACAAAATCTGCCATGTAAAAAGGCCAAACAAACCTACACTACTGTTGCAGTCATTAACAGTAGTTCCTACATTCCAAATTTCACTCAGTCTTCTCATAACCTGAACAAGGTCTCAAAATACTAAGCCATTGTTTTAAAATATTTATGATTCTGCTCGGCTTCAAAGTAAAAGTGATTTGGCGGATGAGTGGGATTGGAATGGGAAGGCAAGAAATAAGAATACTGTAAACTCATTTTTGAGTACAAATATGCTGAACGTGGTGTGGGGAGAATGTCGTTGTGGGCATCATACTAACCACTGAAAAAGGCTACACTCAGTTCCATACAACTGTGTAGAAAAGAAGCAGACAGCTTCTGAGGCTGCAGACATTGAGTTCAGGGCAGTCCAGAAAACCAGTCTGAAACAAATTCTGCAGTGTCGAAGACCGTTAATAACATAAACACACTAAATAGCAAATAGTAAAAGAACAGAGGCATCTTCTTGATACCTACAATACTAGTCAGCACTCCTGTGACTGTCTACCAACTACAGCTACTTCAAAGTAGGCTCATTAAAGCAGTCCGAGCTACCTCCAATTTTCCTCCGTCAAGCTCTATAGATTCTCAAGTCTGGCTGAAGCACCGCAACTATTATTTTCCCTATCCAATATTCATTTCAAGAATTCCTCTCCCAAAAGACTTTCCAAAATAAGCTTTTATGTCTTTATCTTGGCTTTGAAGCTGATGCCTGTCAGATGCGCATCAACTTACAGACAGAAAAAAAGAGCCTTTTGCTCAGCCCCAGTTTAATTGAAAAGGATTCTTTTCCAGAGTCTCAGAAGCAGCATTCCAACAAAGCTGCAGCCATTGCACTTTCCTCCTCTATACAAGAAGCAACTGCCTGAACACTTGTTGCTAAATAAGCCTGGGGTTTTCACTGCTTCCAGTTGTCTGTCAGACATTCAACATAATCAAGACAATGCAGACGTTTTAGATTGCACCATACAAATCGGCACACGCTCCTACCATAAATGGTGGAGTGACTGGGACTCGGCTTACACAATGTGTAATGCAGAAACAGTTACCTTTAGAAAAAAAATATCTGGATCTTCCACTTACAGGCAGATGACTCAAAGATATCAACTTGAGAAACTAAAATTCATTATTTGCAGCAACAGACACTGGTTGAAAAGAAGAAAGTGATTTTTTTGGCTGGTTGACCTCTGCACTCATATCTATATAGATAGAGATATCAGCTCAGCAACTCATACAAACTTATATGTGGTTATGCAATGTTGTAATTGTTGACTGAAACAACACAGTTAATTTAACATACCTTGTTGCTCCTTTGAGTCATTTAATGGTACTGGGCAGCTCTGCACCTCCAAAAAAGAGTGGGAATAGTGGAACACTCCTAAGATTATTCAAATAATACTTGAAAAGTTTATATGGAAGCGCTTCTGGCACAGAGTTTCTTGTGATTGTTCTGACTCCCTGACAGAACTGGCATAATCAAAAATACCTGTTACAGAAATCCAGGGGAAATGCAAAAGGACTTCAATTTGTTCTCATAGCCTTGGTAGACCAAGGCATTATCCTTACATACACTGCAGTGTGCGTTTTGGGATCAGAGAACGACAACCTGCTGCCACACATGCATATCACTTTTACTGTGTCCATTACATACTTGTCAGAAAGGTATCAAAGTCAAATTAATAAAAGCCATAAGAGAAGTCAAAGTCCTTCTGGAAAAACTTGCAGACGTTTGCAGAGCTCTGTCTGTGCCACTAAAAACTCAGAATTTCAAGGAAATACAGCACAGCTATAGCTGCCTCCTGTTTTATGAATACAAAATACAGCATTAAGTATTCTATCAGCAACTTAATTAGCAGCAACAACTGGACAGCAAAAATGACTTTCTGGAGCCTACATGGCTTCCAGTGGTACAACATACAGTACCATCTAACTTTAAAAAACCCCAGATGTTTTCTTGTATGAAATAAGATGGAAAATATACACTGACTTTACTTACAAAAGCAATTTCACTATGCATTCACAGAAAGACAAAAATCATATAATACTGTCTGTTATTAAAGCAACTCTGAGAACAACAAAAATTTGAAGTGCAAAAAACCTGAAAAGGGAAAGAAAATGGCACTGGTGACTAATCGTTTAAGACTTGCTAAAGAATCACGGACCTCTGAATTACTAAAACCTACTTTACTTAACAAAGGCATTTGTACAAAAGACATTGCTGAGGGGGGAAAAAAACATTCAAACACTTTTCAGACATTTCCAGGAAGTGATTTATCTACTGGAGCAAAGGTTAAGGGCTCAGAGGAGTAGACAGGTTAATTTTGAATGCAAGAAAGGAGTCTACAGAGCCTGTACTACATATGTAGGTAAAAATAACATCAAGGAAGAGAGATCCCAAGTTTTGACATCTATTCCCTTTTTTTTTTCTTATCCAGAGGAGAGACAAAATGCAAAAATTTATCTTTGTGCATTCTGAAAGTTAAAGGCATCTTACTCGCAAAATTAAAGGAATGCATGGTTATGCAGATGGCTTAAGATGGCAAACAGTTATGCAGGACCATAATCGTCCCTAAGGTTAAACAGGGCGAGGCAGAAGAGATGAACAAGGTCTTGAGATGAACTAGAGAAAGGAAAAAACACATCCAGCAGCCCTAAAAATTGTTACTTGCAATAATGGCACAGGTTAATATCACACCTGTCAAGAGACTACATGCAATTTCCCAGAGGATTTTTACAAAGAAATTTGGCAAGTGATAAGCCCATAATAAGCTCTAAGCACTCTTCATACTTTTGAGGGTAGGGGGAAAAGAAAAGAAAAAAGAAATATCAAATACACATGTTTGAGTTATGGCTACTTTGGATTAAGGCTACTTTGCATGTATATTAAGAGCTTTCCCAAGGAATTTTACCGTACCTTTTAATGCACATAACAGACAGGAATAGCTCCCATTAGGAAAAATTATAGACCCTTAATAAAAACATATAGAAAGGTATCTCTCTAATAAAACAGCCAAGCACCACTCAATACTGGCAGCCTTTTAGAAGACAAAATTACACATCAGATATTATACAAGCCTGTTACTGAGAAGAAACCAGCAATCTGCAGATTCTCTTGCCTCTTGGCTCTGATGCTGGTCCTCCACTAGCCACACTGGGGATGCTTTCTCCCTACCCCCAGGTTCTAGCCGGTCCCTATTCCTCTCTGGATTTTCTCCAGACTCCACTCGCCTAAAGTCTGCGTTCTGTGTGATCTTCCTTCTCTTCCTAGCGCAGTTTCTGACTGTACTCAATTTTCCTCCTACTCTCTCTGTAGCTGTGTGATATCTTAATTTCCCTTATTCTGAATTCCCATGTACTTATTCTGGACTTGTTTCTAGCCTCACTCATTGCTTTATATTATACCAATTCTACTGAGTTTCTCCTGACAACCTGGGCGATACCCTAAATCTCCTGAGGTCAGTGAGAACTGGCTGCTGAGTCCACTGGATCAGAATTTTACTTCTCATGTAAGGAAACATCGCAGAGGGTTTTCTGATCCCCCTGATCACTTCAGAGATCTGTGATCAAAACCTCAGATTTTAAGTCCTATGTAAAAAAGAGCACCATAATCTCTCACACCAACCAAAAGACATGTGCCAAACACTGCCAACAGTAGAAAGTGTTGCTGTTTCTTCTTCCAGGTACATTGACTACACAGTTCGAATCATCCAGTTGCAATAAACATACTTATTCTTCGCATAATTCTAATTATTAGTGGATACACAAGTCCAAATAGCTGGAAACATTGTTATATATTTCATCAGCAAGATACATAATGACTAGCACAAGTAAAGTATATACAGAAAGCCCTGGAGCAAAATAGCCACAGGTACAACCACATTTAACGACAAACAGATCTAAAAGCCTCAGACTTTGTTAGAATCACAGAATTGCAATATTCACAACAACATGAGCCAGCTTTAACTGCTGCTTGAAGCACCTTTATTAATCTAGTCAGAGGAATGAAATGAGAGTTTGGGTTACTTTTTCCTTTTGGGCAAAGGTTGGAAAGAGATGTAAAGGCTGCATCAACTAAATCCAAGCAAAGTGATATCAAAAACACGAAAACATGGGAACTCATTCCCTATTCAGACAGCATAGGCATCCCATTCACCCGTACGACAGCCCTTGTCAGTGCTCCTCCAGGAAGGACACTGGGGCTTCTTGTCTCTCTCGCGTCAACCACGAGACACTTGCAAGGGCAGCGGCAGATATGACAGAGTATCTGTCATATATATATACACACACACATATATACATGCAGACAGGCACCTTGGTCAGACACAGCATGTTAGGACCTATCCGTACTGTATGTTTCTCCCAGAGCACACTCAGCAGTGCTGGATTCCCCTCCCGTGCAAACCACTTGATTGACCCCAAGTGAGCCCAAAGGGTGCTCTGACAAGCAATCCCGTTAGCTCCAAACTTGGCATCAGGCTCAGAGCTGAAAATGTCTTTAAAAATTCACACCACCCGCTTTGCAGACAGATTGTTGGGAAAACCACGCAGCTTAATGGTCAAGGTAGCAGCTTATAATACAATGGTGAAAGTGTTGAAGTTGCTACGTGGTGACAATGAATTGTAAATCCTGGATCTCTGAAATAAGTAAAATAATTTCACATAGAACATAAGAAGTTGCAAAGTTCTGGTTGCAAAGAAGTCTTGGAAATTACATACTAAAATTATCTCTGCTTACCACTTTGACAACAGTGCTCTACAAGCTCCTAGTTAAGCAGTACTCTAAAATGTATTTAATCACATTTTTGAAGACAAATAGATACAAACATGGACAAGAGTTCAACTGTGCATTCAAGTTAGGCAAAGAAATGCTTTCAAATCTAAGAAGAAAATTAAGAACATGTATTCATTAATAGCTTCCACTTTGGGAATTTTGGACTGATTCCTTATGTATTCCTGTTGCAAATGTCACCATTCTTCAGTGATCACAAGACTGATGAAAGCATCAGGAAAATGCAATGTTGGATCTCACTATAAAGCATTCTGGGCTCCAACTGGCATTAGGTTCCCTAACCAGATTAGAGTGAGAGGCCGGTCACAGCAGATGCCCTGTCTCGGTTCATTACTCAACACCTGTTAAACTTGATTAACAGCCCCAGCTAATTATCTGTTAAGAGTAACTCATGCTGTAACAGATCCCAGAGGCCTGAGAAGTTGACTTCATTTACATGTTTGTCTCCTCTCACAAGGTCTCAGCTAAGCATCACCAAAAAATGCCTTCCAGAAAACGACAATAAAAACCCTTTAACTAGAATACCATTGGCACCCATATGACCTACTTTATAGTTTCAGGTGTATACCTGCAGGGAAAACTTTACAACAGGACTTGAAATGCTCAAAATACACACTTGCCCTGCAATTTGAAACTGTTTCCAAACAATGTGCAATAAATTGTAGCCATGTGCACTGTAGCAGCTGAAACAGATGTCATGGCAGCCAAACAAAAAAATGTTCTAATTTCAAATTCAAAATTCTGTGCTTGGGCAAACACGATTTCCCTAACATAATCCAAAAGAAGTGATATTTCCAGGTGCTGAATGCAGTAGAGATACATATTACAAATTCTGCTGCTTAGCAAGGTAGAGCTGACACTATCACCCTATTTAGACTAACAATTTTCACACCTGTTTTAGTACTTTTCTAGATCTAAAAATAATCTTGGGCTCTGCTACCGATAACTCCTACAGTCCATGAATTACGAGATTCCAGTTTTGGCAGTTACAATGTTTTGTAGGACACTGATTCCTAAGAAACATGATGATTTCCACTCTCTAAGTAGGCTGGATATCTGATCACATGACATGCACCACAGATTGTTTTCCAACGTTCGTTAGTCTGTTTTGGTGAAATAAATCACGCCGTGGCAGTCATTTTACTCTATTCTACAGGTGTGGAACAAAATGTAATACAATAAATTATATCCTCCTCTTTTTCACCAAATTGGTATTGCTTCCACAAAACAGTACAAAACTGTACAGACCACATTAGCGGTTTCCTTTCTTTTCCAAGCAAGCCTCATTGACATACATCACTGAACCTCCTTGCTGTCCAAAGACCAATTCCCTTTGCCCTGGGAACAGTGCCAGCATGTTCCTCTGGGCTCCTGTCACTTCCTCCTTGCACATTTACATCTCTTAAGCACCCAAGGTGACTGGCCTTTCCATCTGGTGTGCCAAGTCTTTTGTCTGGTATTGGACTCCTCAGAGCACAGATTCGTGAGTATCAGCAACATCCACTCCATCCCGTCCCAGGACATCTCCTCAGCTGTGCAGCTGCAGCTGCACACTAAGATCCACGCATGTTATTTGCTAGAGCTCTATATCCAAAACTTTCTGCTACTGTATGATGTAAATGTTAAATGAGAGCACCACAAATGCATACAAGCATTTGTGCAGAATGCACAGGACGTACCTGGATGGTTCCAAACTGCAAGGTGATTTTGCTTAGATCCAAAATTCAAAGGAAGTATCTAGGTACTAGCCTTATACATGTAGGTGCCTAATTTCACATGCAAGTCTATCGTGGTTGTATTTTCTGAAAACAGTGGGGCACTATGCACTAAAATCACTGAAGACACAGCCTAAATATAAGAGTGACTAAAAGCACTGTACATGCTTTTCCTTCGGGCAACTTAAGAACACTCTTCAGATACAGATTAGATTATCCTGACTTGCTGCATCTTTTGTAATTCTTCCCTTATAATTGTACTAAACCTTACAGTAACTTGAAAGAGGAGCGTCAGCTTTAGTGCAATCTCTTTATTCAGTCAGTGAGCAAAGAAAACATTATTTTGTAGACATTTTACCATTTGTAAAATTCACTAAATGAAAGTAGACATGACAATTTTAGATCATGCTCGCAAAAGTGTAAAAGACAGTAATTTTCAGAAGTCCCAGTATTCCCCTGCTAACTGCCTTT
The DNA here is from genome assembly GCF_034638445.1 of Ciconia boyciana. Lineage (NCBI taxonomy): Eukaryota > Metazoa > Chordata > Aves > Ciconiiformes > Ciconiidae > Ciconia > Ciconia boyciana. Next base: position 18,112,721 of record NC_132944.1, on the reverse strand, counting down.
TAGAGAAACCAACACATTACAATATTGATGTTACACTGGCATGCTATACAACTGTACCTCAAATGGAAAGGTTTAAAACCACATTATTAGTATCGTTTAGGGTTAATGGGCCACAAAATCTCTGAAGACAAAACATCTTAACTCATCCTAACGACAGAAGAAATTTCTGCATCTGAGAAGAAATTTCTCAATCTGTTCATGTGAATTTTAAGACAAAACATGCAAAATCTATGGGAAAAAAAAAAAAAATCTACAAAACCTAGTACCGAGCAGCCAATTCATTTTGTAATTAGATATTTATTCCAATCAGCCACAATATTTCCTAAGACTGAACCGGAAGAAGAGTTCCCAACAACACTAAAAGATGAATGATATTGTGCAAAAATTAAGGGAGAAGAGCATACTAATTAGATCAGGACACATACACAGTAAGTGGACCACAACTAAAGAGCTGAAAACATGCTTTTGTCTCAAAATATTTTTTTTTTCCCCAGCAATACAAGTTGATCTAATGAAAGAACTTACTTCTTGCAACCATTATATTGCTTATGATTATTCTAGCATTTCTTCAGTATCCTAAATGTCATATCCAATCACTTTTATCTGGTCTTACTCCTTTTATGTATTCCATCCCCTTGATACTACTGGAATTGACCCAGCTACAATCAGGACTCTTCTGTTCTTCCTTTCTTTGTGCCTTGCACACATTTTTCAGGGCATGAAATAACTGGTTAAAATGGGCTGTAAGGAAAGGCAAAAAAATAAAGTAGCTATATTCATAGTTATTTTTGCTTGTATTAAAGAAAACAAATTTCTACATTTCTGAAATTATATAGTTTTTTATACCAGCTAAACAGACAGAGAACAGTTAAAGAATCTGGATTTCTTCTACAAATTCAAAACTATTGCTCCTTTAGCATTAGATCTTTTTTATTTTCCTTTTTTTTTTTTCTGGAAGAACTGCATATGAAAGCATATAACACAGGAAGCAAAGACATCGCACTACTATCAGAAAGCCGTATGATTTTGTATTTCTTCTAGACTTCCGAACAGCAGCCAGTATTAAAGTCATTAAAATCTTTTTCTCTTTTCTTCAGACTATCATTTTCAGCTTAACATTTCTATATTTTTTCCCTTTCCATAGTACCTTATATATAAATATATTTGCTAACAAACTCTTAAACCAATTCTGTCCCTCGGCTAGATCAGCACTGTACTTGTTATTATCCTCTTCCTTTATAAGCAACATCTTTACTCCAGTACATTTCTAATTTTCCTTTCCTTGTATCACATCAAGATGTGGAACTGTGATTTAACATTTCAGATCCTGATATTATCAGATATTAGCTATCTCAATTATGGAACATTTGCTGTCCCTTCAAAAACTAAGCGCTTTTTCTCATGCTTCCAGCTTGTAGTTAGAAAAAGGAAGAATTATTTTATAGATTGTCTGTAAACACAGACATTACACACATTCATTTCACACCTACAGCAGGATTTTTGTGACAGCGCATTATACTCCAAGACATGCGTTTCTTTCAGAAATAACGGATCATAGATACATAAAAAGATGCAATTTCAAGCTCTAGGGGCAGGAGTGAAATTATCATGTCACTAGTCTAAATGTCACCTTTTATTTTACCTCCTACCACCAGGTTCACATTCAAAACGCATGTGTTAGCTAGCCTGACAAAGACACCAACACATTTGCTGTCTTCTTTCCTTCATTTGTTTCTTTAAAAAAAGTTGCCAAGTATTCAGTCATTATCCTTGATTCTGAATCATGACAAACTCTTCTTTTTATCCTCATGTTTATGAAAATATTAATTGTTGCACAGTATATATATCTCTCTATAAATACAGAGAGGTGTGAAATAGTCTATAGCAGTAATAGTGAAATAGAGAAAGCTCTTTTTCATCATTATTATGCTTCTGTGAAAGAAACGGGAGGCAGCAATTTTATGGGCAATATTCAACTTGAATCCATAGCAGAAACAAGCAAGAACTGGTCATGCCAGAAAAGTTGTCTTGTAATCCTCCAGTTTACCTTTCTGCATTACATGAGAGGGATATATTTTGAATTTTTTAAAAAGGAAGAAAAAGAAATTTATCTTTTCCACTGAATGAAAAAGGTTTAAAATTTGCTTTTGATTAGGGAGCACGACAAGTTTCTGCACTTGACACAACAAAGGGAAAATGGCAAACAGTAGAATAAAGATGTTGCTTTCAAAGAAAGTAAAGACTAATAAGGACCATGCTGATTTAGTTGGAGAACAGAACGAGTAGGAAGAAAAAAAACAGTTCATTAGTAAATACTTATATTCATAAAGCAGGAAAAACTGACAAGGATGGTCTGAAAAATAGTTTAATGCTGCCAGTTGTTTTAATTTTCAGAAAAAGAGCCCTCATTTCCTTTCACAATTTTGAAAGTCATCATTTATGGAGTATCAGATCTACCTGACTCGTTTTGGCAGCAAAAGGAACACTGAGAGCCGTTCAGAGTACAGTTCGTCCAACGTCTCAGCTTTGCAATGCGATAGGAACCCTCAAGCCCTACTATAACCTATTAGAAAAGCTGATTCAGCCTTACAGGAAATAGAATGAAGAAAAAGCGGTAGAAAAATAAGCATAAAATGGGCTGCGAACAATGCTGAAGGGAGAAAAAAAAGTAATGGAAGTTTCTTTAACACCAACGGAGAATGGGGAAGATGACCCACTGCTCCCTAGCATCAGTCCCAATCTTTGGAAAGACTCAGACTCCACTAAAAATACATGCCCTTCACGTCATTCTTTCAAAGCATGGATTTCAGAGGGACCAACACGAAAGGAGTTGCAAGCTAACGAATATCAAGTCAGTTTATTTTACCTGAGTGAAAATCATGTAAATTCCAGGCATAGAAATTACGATTTCAATATGCAAGGTGTAAACCTGGTTAGAAATAGGAAGTGGCAAACAAAGGAGTTATGAAAAAAAAAAAAAAACCAAACAAAAACAAGCCACCAAAACAAAAAAAAACCCCAAACCCAGAATGGCCTCAGTACTGAAAACAGCTAATGAAATAAAACTGTTCCATGAGGCAGAAGCAGCAGTTAGAAGTAATCTGCTGCAGAGGAGGCACAGCATGCCTCTAACATCACAAGAACACCTAAATGCTACAGAACAACATAAAATAAACATATAATTTAATGTGTTACATGCACAGGTGTTATAGAAAACAAAGGGTATTTTTCCTTTCTGGAGAAGCTAGATAAACTCTAAATGCCATTAAAATCTGTTGGGGAAAATCGAAACTTCATTGAATGGTCCATAAAGTTCGAAAAGTCACAGACTGAGAGCAAAGGTGACAAAGCTGTCTACGAAGATAAAAGAAAATGGAAAACTAGTAACAAAGGCATGAAAAAACTGACCAGAAAATGGTTACCCCATTGCAGTTATCTAGAAAAGGGGACCAAAATAATCAGCAAATTCATATAACCCAGCCTGCTCACTTTAAACTTTTAGCACTTTTTTGAAGATGTACCTGCTCATCTTAACAGCAGCCTCACTTTGCAGTTGCAGTTTACATTACACAAGCAGCAAAAGAGTAATCAAGCTGAAAAACAGAACACATCCTTTTTTGCCCACAGACATCCACAGGACATGAAAACAACAAATTTACTCTATACCTATCTTAACTTCTGTGTCTAGTTTTCATCAATGGTACTTCTGCAAAAACATAATGATTAGAAATATCACCACTTATCACTTGCCTTCTGTATGAAGCAGCTGCTTGTGCAGACAGAGGCATTTTTGGTTTATTCTGATTGTTTATCACTTCTGTTGAAGTTCAGGATGCGTCAGCTTGCATGTGGCTTCTTGCCAGGCCCACAAGAGATTGACATGCAAACCACAAACACCTTCTGCTACTTAACACCAAACTTAACATACAGAATATAAAAACGTGTCCAAAAGGATTGAAAACCCTTTCCTTATATTTTGATGGATGTTAGGGTAAAACTGGTAGGTTAAACAATTCCAGGAAAACTGCAGTTACACATAACACGCTGCATAGCTCTGGAGATTATCTCCAATACATCCAAGCCTTGCTTCCAAAAACTTTCTGCTTGAGACCAGCTCTTTTCTTCCCTAACCAAAGTGTCAGATGACGTCAATACTTCAAGGTTAATAGAAGCACAATTATTTATACCTGCTGGGACTCTGGATACTGATTTTACTAAAAATATCTTCTTAAACTGTGCAAATTATTTAAAAGCTATATATATATATATATATATATCTATCTCCTTTTCTACTGCTGAACTCTAGTGCATAGAGTAAACTCTTATTCTGTATTTAATGTAACATGCCCAACATTTGACTTTTTCCCTTTCCCCTAGTCTTTTTTTCATTTATGCTTAAAGTATTTTATTTTGAGTCTAAAAAACTGCATCCATATTTTGTCACTTAAACTTTTATGAAGAATAATGCACATCTGCAACTCAAAATATCAAAGTAAACAAACATTTTAATTTATGTGGGTAAGGATGCATGAAGGCAAACGCCTTTCACAACTTGATAAAGGTAAATTCACTCTTTTGGAAACGCTTTATAATGATGATAAATGAAGACATAGAGAATGTTTTTGAAGTACATTGAGTGACTGTACATGCTCATACATTGAGGTAATTATGCTTTCCTTTCTTTTTCCTGACAGCAACAGACTTTATTATGGTCAACATACAAGTTTCACCTTTTTTTTTAAATGTCTTCGATATCGTCTGGCATACAGTGTTGAAAAAAGTAGTTGGGCACTGCTTCTGATACCATCTTGGATTTCAGCAGTGCAAATTACAGGTTTGAATAAGCATGCACAGGGTACGGTTACGATTTCACCCGCTTGCGGGGGGGGAAGTAAGAGTCCATGTTTCCCACCACAAAGTATACTAACACCACATTAAATACCACAGCTACACGCAGTCTGCTTTCTCTTCTGTGCTGTTACTCATGGCACAAGCAATCCATGGGAGGTTGCTGTGCGGTGTACCACTATGAACGGATACTTTGCAAGTAAGCTGGGCCATGAATCAGTTCATGATTTGATAAGAGGAGGAATAGGGTGAATAACTGATTTTCTGGCTGAACATTGGAACTGGGAAGTAAAAAAAAAAAATGAGCAAACACACTAAAAAACCCCAAACTGGTTTTGATTAAGCTGTTCCATTATTTATCTTGTTTTTCCCCATCAGACTGCAATGAAACAGCACAAGATTTTCTCAGTTCAGCACAAGATGGTTAATTCAACCTGACATAAAATATTTATTGTGAGTATCTGTAAGAAAAGAAAAGGGAAAACAAGAGTCTGCTTGAAAAAAGTTGAAGGTAGAGCCAGTTCCCTTTTAATGGTACAGTTCAGAACTTAAAATGCCCTTCCATGAGCCTAGAGATCTGCGTTCATTTTCCTCCTCTTTACCTCCCTGGAGATGTATTATGGACTACTCTGCTGGTGGAGTATTCTCCGTCTCAGTGTTAATGCTGTTCTAGTGCATTCACTGAAACAAATCTGGTACTCCAGGAATCCTCCACAGAGTAAGAAGTTATTCTTTCTCTCTCCTTAAATGATCAGTTCAGTATTTCAAGCCATAGAAAACAGCTCCAGAAGGAACCAAAGGTGCTCAAATAGTTATGGTATTTACCTAAGCAGAATTTCAGCTTAATCATTATTGTACTCAGGCCAAGGAAAGGACTTGGGTTCTTCTTGCAGAACTATTCCCTGAAATGGTCTGAAGCGCTTGCAGCTACACACTGCTCCAAACTTATCCTATAGGGATTTTCAAAAAGAGTGTACACAGTCTTATTAAAGCAAAAGAAGAAAGTAAAACATTGCTTTCTATAGATTTATTTAGTAGCAATGTTTTTTTCTGCCATTATTAAAGGACTTGAGAAGCTACAAGAGGTTATAAATATGTATATTCATACACAGAAGAACAAGTAATAAGAAAAACATATATATTTACATACACTGAGAAGCTCTAACTCAGAAAACACACGGAAGGAAAATGTTACAACATGTATCTTCTAAAGATTTTGACACCATTTAATGACTTATTTTTATATTAAATCAAGTTCTAGAACTAGGAGACTATTTTCTGACTTACATCTATTCATTTGTTCAAATGAAGGTAAATTTAATAACTGCCCATTTTTAAAAGTAATGTTTTATGTGTGGCAGTTTGGAGTTTTGGGCACTTAAAAAACCAGAACTAAAAATACTTCTGAAACTTTTTTGCAAATACAGTTAAGACTGTCTCTTAAAATTCCTCATGACAGAGTCATTTTATTTAGCTTGCCCTGTTTGAACCTCACAAAGATACATTTCTTTGTACAATACAGCTTGACAAGTAGCATCATACATTATTGTATTTTTATAGGAAAAAAAAAAGTTGTTTATATGCAAAACTATAGCAGCAGATAAAATTTGTGGCTAGCAATTTGTAAGAAATAGACGCAGATGCTCTTCTGAAAGACAATCACATCTGCAGAAACAGTAAAAACAATCCTACCTCATTTAAAGATAAAAAAAGCACACAGAATCACTTAGAACAATGGGCTAGGGGACACAATATGAGCATTCAACTAATTTATCATCTCAATTTGCTCCCAAACCCTGCTATTTCTTCAGTATTCCCACCATGAGAACTCAATTGTAAAAAATATTTGATTAATGTTCCATTACTTGTACCAAATAAATACAACACAAAAAAGAATATCCTAGTTACCACCTCATGAAATGGTCTCTAGATGAGCCCTCTGGTCAGTTGCTTTAAAAATAGGCAACAACACTGGAAAAGAAGACAGAGGCAAATGCAGAACTTCGGTTTTGAGTGTAAATTACTTTCCATTGTTACTGAAGCTATAAATTTTACATCTTGCCTACACAGTATCATCTAGAAATCAGGTATTTTTATGATACTCGAGATCAGTGATTTTTACCTTAAACTTATTTTAAATAGTATCTTACTTTTTAAATGCCCAATGTAATTTTTTCCCTGCAGTAATTATGCAATCAGAAAATAAAATAGAAGTTTTAGATTTTCCATATATCGCAATGAGTTGAGTAACTAACATGCAAAGCAACAAGGGGCTTGAACCATTATGAAGATACTGAACAAACCTTACATAAGGAAAAACCACTGGCTTTTTTAAGCAAACAAATATGGGGCAAGCGTACTAGAATTATTCCTGTTTTACAAATGGAAAAAACTAAGCACCAAAAACCTAAGTGAAATAATCCAAGGTCACACAAGCGCACACTAGAAACCAAGCACCATACTGGTATTTTTCCAGAAACTTTTTCCCTATCAAAACAATGCTGCCAATTTGCTGCATGGTGTTTTGAAAATTTACCATGTGCATAAATGCACACACTCGCACTCTTCTCCCCCGCTTTCCACACACACACACACGGATGCCTATCAACACATGAGCTTGCACTGAAGCTCACGAAGGGCTACAGAGAGAGTTAGCAGAAGCCCAGACCAGGTTATTCTGGCTGTCTGCTCTCCCCGCGTTGGGTGTTAAATATCGCAGTGACTGCAGAACTTACTAGGGAAAAAAATCGTAAGCAGATCTTTGCTGAAGGTTGATTTACTGTCCGATATGCACAGACAAACGAGAATGTGCTTTCTGCAACAAAGAGATTAAATCCAAGTTTCATTGTTGTATATAGTCTATTTTGCAAAATGGTCTGTTTGTATACATTCACTAATCGAATTATTTTATTCTACTGGTAGGTATGATTCACGTACCAGTTCTAAAGAAGTATGTACAATTACGGTATTGCATGACACATTCAGCAGAACTGTGCTTACAAAAAAAAAAATCTATCACTTTTTAACAAATTAATGCTTATAATACTAAGCCTACATAAAAATACTCAAGACTCAGTCATGTTCCTTAAACTACCAATTTCTAGATTTTACACTATAATAAAATATTTAACTTCACAGTCCTAATATCTCACTGGAAGTGAAGGCATTCTTTACACAATAAGTCCCTGAATTAATGGATCCAGACCTTTCCAGACGCAAGCCCAAAGGAATTGGCCCTCCCTGCCAATCCCATTGTAAAAAAAGACTTTAAGAGCTTTTGAACATTTGCTCTTCAGTGAAGAGCTGTTAGAAACATGCTGCACTTTTGCATGCAGATCATTATCCAGATAAATTCTCATTTAATGCCTAACACCATTGTTTCCAAGCAGGTGGCATTTAACCAACCTTTTCAGCTATTTTGGTGAAGAGGCTTTGTAGTGGTGAAGTTTCTTTTACCTATTACAAAAGTTTGGTGACCTTTTCCTTGATTATCCTCCTGCACTTTAGGCATAAGTAGTGGGAAGGAGCAGCTCACTGGGCATCTTTGTCAAAAATCCCTCTACATTTGGATGTGTTATAAAAGCAGCTGAAGAAGGGCCGTTTCAACATTCTCAGTCAAATAACTAACATCACCATACAGCCTCCGTATGTTGAGGCTTGATGCTTCCACAGCTCTTAGTGCTAACACGAAAGGGCCCGCTCTGTTCTTACAAACCACCCACAGGTTTCTCTTCCTCACATATCTCTCATGAGATACAACTGCTTGTATGCTACCCTCACCACACATCCTCACAGGCAGGGGAACTCCTAAGTACTACTTCTGCTGCCACTAAAAACTGGCCCAAACCAGGGGGGAGAATTGAATCAACTGGTAAAAGCGTACCTTGAGATAAGGACTGCAGTACAAAAAATAAAAACATTTCAGCTTCTTTGTCCTGTTAAGATCTCAGGGACCGAGAGAATTAGTGGTGGAGAAAGGGAAACAGAGGAGTTAAGCGCGAAGACTTTGAAGAGGATCGAGTGAGGAAAAATCTGGTCAGGTAGCCAGCTGGCCATAAGAGAAAAGGATAGAGACTATCTGGAGCGAATGGGACAGGAGGACTCTGCACTGCCTAGAAAAGGGCAATAGAAACTAGACCCGCAGGGTGTGACGCAAAACAAGTTACTTCTGTTTTTTGCTCATTTAATATTCCTTAGTTTGGTGTAGCCCTGATTTGCAAAACTACTCCTTTATTTTCTCATAGCTGCAAATAAAGGAGGAGATGAACTCTGTACGTTACAAGGCTACATAAAACAGAGCTCTGAAAAATGATGGCTCCGACTGGGCTCCCCAAACCAGCGGATGTTTATGCTCACTCTTCCTCAGCTCCCCCTGCATAAATGAGGATAAACACCATCACATCATTTCCCAACAGAGACAGTGCGAGCAGAAGTTCATTACATTTGTGAAGTTCATACATACAGTTGTGGCAAGTGTCCTAGGGAAGTCCATAAAGCAAGTAATACTGCAGATAGTCCTCATACAGTGCATAAAAACTAGGGCCATATACTGAATCATGCAGGGAAGCACAACTCTCAACAGCTGCTCCTGAAGCTAGCACCACTCCTTCTGCATACTGAAAGATGCAGAGATCTTAAAGAAAGAAAGAGCGTGATCATGTAATTAGAGATGGCATGTATGCACAGGAACCAAAAAACCTGTACGAATTATCTTAATTCTGGTATTTCCTATCTCCTGACTGGCTTTGTAATGTCAGTTCTATTCTAAGTTTTCTGTATTTATAGAAATATAGATGAGATTGAGTTACCTTGGAAGGATAACACTCCTCTCCCTTGCAGACTTTATTAGCTGTGGTTGGACTTCACACAGTATGACAAGGTGCGTCCAGCAAATAAGACCTGTGTTATTTTTCTGGTAATAATAGCAGCTTCACTTACTCTAAACAAAAAAGCCACTGTTATTAAAGTGATTTGCAGGACGATAAATATGCTTGCAATGACTGTATTGGAACAAGATTATTGCTGCTGAGATTATAATTAAAGCTTTCAAAGTTGACATGGGAGAAACAGGGATTCTAAGCAGTTGTCATTTGGGGAAAATAATGATAGGATTGTCATATTTAAATAAAACACTCTTAAATGTAGGAGTGATTTCCGAGAACAGTGCATTTGTGTGTTAGATTTTAAAGTATCGCCTGTAGGGATATCATGCGAAGTAGAAATAATCATGGCAAGAAAAGAAAACAAGTTGAAAACAAGCTCAGACATGCTCAAGTGGATTGCAGCTGGCCCTGAGGGAAGGCATTTTGGTGATGTGGCATGTGCTTCTCCAACATGTGCTGTCTATGGCTGCAAAACTAACAAAGCAAGGGAATGTTGATATCTGACATCAAGCTTGTTGCTCTTGATATGCTTTGCAGAAAGCAACTGCTTTTTAGAGAAAAAAAAGAGAGAGAGAATATACCACTGGAACCATTTTATTTTGGACCTTCCGTAAAAAATGTTGTCATTGGTGTTACTTGTACGAACAGAAACAAAGGGATAAGGGGGCGGGTGGAGGAAAAAGGAAAAAAAAATTACTGTGGATTTATTAATGATCTGAAATGCTGTGAGGACAAATTCCAGGAGCACCACATAACAGCATTCAGGTTAAAGTCTAGAGGAAAGGCTGTGGATATGGATAGTCAGCAAGAAGTGAACAGAGGAAAAGATGTGCTTTTAACTTTTTTTTTTTTAAACCCACCATGCCTCTTATGAGCTTTGTAAATCATCATGCTCTCTTCAGCCTCCTCTCCATAATGCAATGTCCCATCATTTTTACACCACCGCTGCTAGGCAGCTCCTTTACCATCTTGATCGTTTCAGCCACCCTTCTCTATTTTAAATTAATGTTTATGTTTTAAGAACTGAAATAATAACAAGCTGGAAAAAGACTGCGAAACACTATCAGATCAGTCTGTTAGCCTGTATTATCTGCAACACACAACTGAAACCACATGCTTATAACTCTTCACATCTTCCCCACAGCCATACAAGAAGGTTCTTGACAATATGAACAGCGATGTAAATCTTGCTTTGAGGTCAAAGGCCAAATATATTTGGAAGCATCACACCAGAAGCTGTCTCTGGAAGCAGCAGAGGGGGAACAGAGGTGCTTTCATATTGTTGAACCTGTTCTTCAAGTGAATAATGAGCTTCTGTACGAGAGTACTAAAAGTACACATTTCATTAAGTACACTTTGAAAAAGTGTAAAGCTGCTGCCAGCTTCCCCCAGCACCCCACCAAATACTCTATGGCTACCAGGTAATACTGCTGAAAACAAGATCTCCTCTTACAGAGCATTTCCACATATTTATAAAGTGCATTCTTGAAGTAGCTGTATAAGATTATGGTGTTTGTCTAACCCCAAAATTCTCTCTCTCTCTCCCCCAACACACAGTATCAGCATCCTGAAGAATTTGCCTGTTGAAATACATAATTCCTGACGAGTGACACCTTCACATATGAATTTATCTTTGATTCTTCTGCCAGTAAGATATGGTTTCTGTTTGTTCAGAACAGAACACCACACACTGCCTGGATACAAGCTGCTGCTTAAGATAAGCTGACTGTAATTTCACTATACAGTGGTATATTTCTTGCCCTAGAATAACCTGACTTTATAGCAGCTGGATGTATGCCAGTTTCTAATTGTTTGTCTTTAGACTGCTGGCTTTCTTCTAATTATTCTCATCCTGGGATACTTGGCTCATCTACTCCTCATTTTGTGCTAAATATTCCTTACAAAGTCTTTGTAAGCTTTCTTGCCTTCTTATATGACTAGTATTTTCACTATGAAATAAAGTCTTTGATTATTCTAAGCCTGGCAGTCAAAACCTTTCCAAGTTTTAAAAGCCCATGCTATCTCATTTTCCTTCCTTTTAGCCAATAGGCATTTCAGTGGCTTCTCGGCATTTGAAACCTGCAGTCCTCTCATCTAACAAGTTACTAGGACATTTGTGCAGTACATTTACAAGGAAACTGGAAAGCCTTGTTTTTCCTGCAGTATCTCTTGTCCACTTTGATGCTGCATTCTAGTAAATGAAGACATCTTCCTGGCACTTAGATTATAAATTACCTTTCCATAAGCACTGGTTTGTCTCTACCTTTCAGATCTGGTAGGGTAAAGTCATTTTCTTTTCATTCCTTTCTTTATATGTGCAAAGCTCCATATATAGAAAGGTCAGGGGACAATGGGCATTTACTGTTCATATACACCACTATTAAAGGAACTATATGCAATTTGCGTATAATTTGCACTCTCATCTTTTTGGGGCAGGAACATCTTTTGTTCTGTGTCTATGTTGTAATTAGTATAATAGCACTCCTGATTGCCAGGCTGTGTCCCTAGAAGCTAATGTACAATGAACATATACTATTATTAAGCCTGCGAAAAGGATCAAGCTTTTTTTAAAACGCTATTAGTCTGTTGGCTTGTTGTGCTAGTTGATAATTTGGCATTACGTTCACCCTGTCCACTACACAAACAAAAAACAGACATCCCAAGAGGTCAGTTATAGACAGAGCTATGGGTAGCTACCAGTAATCTTGAAGGAATCAAAGCTACCTGGTATTCTAACTTATTAGATAACTTTTCTTCTTGATGAGAACTGCAACCGGTATTTTATGCACTTTGAAATACAAAACCTTTGTATACAAATTTTAAACCATCTCTCTGGCTTCCAGACTAAGCACGTGTCTGCTAAAGAAATTAACAGTTTTTATTCATCTCTTAAACGCAAACTATTTATTAATTTATATATTAATTAATACTAAAAATAGCTCCTTATTATGCTTCATGCATAATAAGGGAGAGTCTGTCTCAAAAAGGTTACAATTTAATGAGTACATTTTTAAAAAACATGGGAGGGAAGTGAAACAATTATTCTGTCCTGGTATATGGAGAAACTGAGACACTGAGGCTTAGATTCTGCCTAATTAGCAATCCTGCTGCTTTAGGCTCACTCCATCATCCATGGAGAAATTGGCACTTCTTCCACTGCATCGTTTCAGAACCTAAGTGAAATCTTGAGTTCTTGGAACTTCTACTGACTGTGATTATAGTTTCACTACTGCTAAAACAGAGAAAATGAGGCAGGAAGAGGCAAAAAACCTTTTCAAGGTCAAAGACGGTCACTGGAAGACCTGAGACTTGACCTCATGTCTGGTAAGATTCAGTGGAGCTTTTAATCCTATTTTACATCTTGATTCAAAGCCTACTGAATTCAATGGTCAGACTCTTGTGAGCAAAGATGAAATCTGCTATTAAAAAACCCAAACCACGCAGTTACTCATTTTATATGATGAATCCAACTATAAGAAACAGTGCCTTTAAATATCTTAAGATTTAATGATAGTACAGTAGTAATTAATCACAAGCCTTCAGAATTATCATTCTAGGAATACGGTTACTTTTTAAAACATTTCTGCAAAGTAAAGAAATCTTAACTGAGGGGGAAAAACCCACATGTATATTTATAGCCGGTATATAAAATATACCCCTCTTTTTTTTTAACTAAACAAGCGAGAGCACAGCATGGACAACAAAAGCCACATTAGACTGTTGTACAGACTTAAAGAGTCAAATGGCACTTTCTATACTGTATTTCAAAGCAAAAACTCACACCAACACATAGTATAATGATTATTTCTGTATAGTGATTATGAACTAAAAGAGTGAAAGTATGTATTCATGTGAAAAATGAAATAACTTCATCCCGTATTTAGGCTCCTAAAAGTACTGAGAAAATCAAAAAGAACTAGGTTACTGTAACTCCTGCGTGTTTGTTAGAATCAAAGAGATAGATCAGAAGGTATGGCAAACTAATGATTGCATTATCAAGCTGATGTAGACAAGTAGTTTTAACTTACATAGTCCACACAAACTTCAAGGGTTTTTCTAAGTTTTGTGGTTTGAAAATAAGCTCAAAGCAATTCCTCTAGGAAATGTTAAAATGGAATTAAACATCATTACAGAGATTTTGACACTTTGCCCTCCAATGATCCAAATTACAGAAACAGGACTGTGTACATAATGATGTAACTACATGCAGTCATGAACAGTTTAATTACTGCATGCCCGAGTGAGCTTTTTTTTTAATTTTTAAATTTGAGGGCACTGTTGGAATTTTCTTACTTCTACACCTGACTGATTTTAAGTATATCAATACTGTAGTCCTAGATTACAATGTCAGCATGTAGAAATTAATTCCCCTCTGAAGCAGCACAACACAAACAAAAAGCGAGTACACATCAGCGGATTAAGAAGTCACTAATAGGCATTAAATGATACTTAGCACTTCTTTTCCTTCTTAGAAAATATTGCCTGTGGTCAGACAGAACTATGAAAGATCTTCATTAAAAATTAATATGCACCAAAGTGATTTTGAAGTTGTTGTTGCTGGACAATCAGCTGCATCTTTAGTGCCGAAACACTTCTTAAAGCCTATCCTTAGCTCTCACATTGTTTTATAGAAAAAGTGTGACATGTCTGACGCACAAAGCATGTTCCCCTGAGGACTGCACCGTACTGGAAAGAATGCTTTCCGTCCCCATTGTGGGTCACACTGATGCAATGCTGCTCATTGAATAAGGAAACTGTAAAGGCATTTACATTAAAGAAAAACGTGCAGGATTCAATGGAGGGCTCCACACAGCACTGTGTAGAGGTTCTGCTGGCAAGCTAGGGATTGTTTCAAGTGTACATTTGTAAAAGATTGTAATTTGGATCACACTGTTAGAGTCAGGCAATAACAGTTTTCCCTAGAATTTTCCTGCATTTCAGTAGTCACATTTGATCTATAAATGAACTTGACAATTTTTACGCTTTTTTAAACCTTCTCATTAGTGCTTCCACTGGATTAGCCAAGCCCAGCAAGAAATGCATTTCATAAAATTGCCTAAGGTACATGAGACAGCAAGGAACGCACTGTATGACATTGCAAAGCTGGGAGGGAGCACTCAACTGGTTGTCCTTCATTACAAGGAAAAGCCAGTGGGGTTTGTGGATGAGAAAGGGAAACCAAAAGCAGGTCTTCAATTTTCCATTAAAAAGAAAGCAGATGCATGCCTTAATACATTTGTACTCTCATACTCTGCACTAAAAAGATATAATGAAAAGTTTTGTTTCTCCTAAGTACTTTGCAGCACTGCAAGCTACAATTAAGTTAAATCTCCAGTATGCATAACTCACTAATTAATTAGAATTCACAACCATGTTTCATACACTAAAAATAAATCCCTGCTCACCTAACCATCTGAAAATATCACACAAACATATTAAGAAACTACAACTGTACTGGGGATCCCGCATTTCCACCTACAAATGATTTTAAAATCTACTCCTTTTGATGGAGAACTGTCCCACCAAACAGGTGAACATTTGCATCCACAAACAACCCTTCTCTATCACATGAACTCTACAGGCTTGACAGTAGCTATCCCGAGTCCTACATCTGCCAGCAGCAGGACAACACAACAAGGAGACGTGTTAGAGCAGAGATGGAGAGCAGGTAGAGGGCAATTTAAACCCTAACCCAATAAGAATCCTTTTTGTTTTATTCTAAGCTTGGCTTTGCCTCAAGCCAATTCTCATTATTAAATGAAATCGATTCATCATTCCATAAGTGGGAATGTGCATTGCCAAAAGGGAAAGCACCCAACTTTGCTGACCAGTAAATTGCTCACAAACTTTTACAGAGGAACAATTTTTCTTGAAAACAACATTCATTTTCTGTTCTTGATTAAAACAAAAAGACACCTTACACAACCATTGCTAAAGCCATGCTTCTATTAATATTAATACCAAAAGCAAAATATCTTTGAGACTGAAAGGAAGGCAACTCTGATTGCTTCGAGAAGCACCACAAAAAATTACAATTCAGAAACCTTCCTCAAAATGGAATCACTTCAGACCTGCACAGTTAAGAGTACTGTCTGTTCAACAAGAAGTCCTTTTTTCTCCATATCATCAGTTCTTTACATTTCAGTAATAATTTAAGCACTGCCCTGTCTAGTAATTAGCTTTAAATGTAATGAAAAGTGCAGCAGCACCTTGAAAATACATCCTTGGGGGGAAAAGCATCTCAAAATTCAGACTATAATTTTAAGACGAGGAGGATGGCAGCAACAAGGCAGCTGATGGAATGAGCATTACCACCCCCACGTGCACTACTGGCACAAGTTATCTCTCAGCATTCCACCGGGTAGTTTCAGCCCATTCACTGGAGTTACTGCAGGGCATGTTGGAATAACTAGTGGTACATCACATGGAAATGCAGACGATAACTCCTGTCATCTCCACTGGGGCCTGCTTTTAAAATATACTTTAAGACAACACTAATTGCGGAGAAAACCCTATTTGCTTTAGATTTTTTTTCCAAGGGTTCAGCTGTTTATCTCCCTGCAGATCCAAACATTTACTGTACTCTGAGAGTTCACTGTACTCCAGCAATTAAATTAATGGCTGCAGCAACAGCAAGAAATCCTTTAAACCCCTGTGGGCTTGTTCCTTTGATTAGACTAGATCAGTGAAGCTACAGCTATTTGCAGGCAGATTAGATAGGCTAGGTTTTTATTGCCATTTGCACTAGAGATTGAAAGGTCATGTTTGTTGACATCTTACCAAAACCCATCTGTGAAAGTTTACTTTAAAAGTTATTCTTCAGGAATATTTTTAATATTTAAAGAGTACCATATGGATCTAAGAACAAGAAATGACCTAACCATACCAACACAAAGCAGAATACTCCACTTTGCCAGTGAGCAGCAGAACATATCTAACACCCGCACATATATTTTCTCTGCTCTAAAAGCAAAGTTTGAACAAATTACAGAACATAGGGCACTATAATATTAGGCTTTGGGGATGAATCATAAGGTAGTTCACGATCTGCATCTCTCTAAGATTTTGTTTTGCTTAAAGAATGGATTCAAGGAATGTTTGTATTTCCTGTTTAACTGTGCCATGCTATTTTTAACGGTATCATCTTTTTTTCCCAGTAATTAAGAATGCTTATGATGACAGTGTCGTAGGTAGTAATAAGCATCTCAGAACATCTTACAAGCATTAACGTTCCTATGCTATTTGAGGTGCCAAATGACAAACATTCTGCTATCAGAAAATATCTGCATGGCCTCGTGAGAGCAGCACTGCAGTTCCCGATTTCTTGGCACAAAGATAAAAGAACACGAAAGTTAGTGGCAGAGCTGGGAAGTGAATCCAGCCTTCTGAAGACCTTATCGCCTGCCTTAACAATGAGAAGATCACTTTCTCAGATGATTTGCTTCTTCGCAGTAATACGACAGTTGTGCTTTGAATGGTAATAGTGCTTTAAGAACTTCCCCAACAAACAGCAAGATGACACCAGAAGCTAAACAAAAAAATCTATAAAAAGTGAGCTCCTCATATTTATATTGCAGGGAAACAGCAGTAAGCTAATGGAGTTTTGATAAAAATGTGTTGTGTTCCATACAATCAACGAAAACAACACCTTTCCCCATACCTATTCACTCCATACGCAGTATAATTCACAGGCCCACTGAGCATTAACGCTCAAACTCCTGAACTGTTTGCTTTAATTTCAACACTAAAGTCAGTAATACTTATCAAAAAAGACAGGGGCTAAAAAGAAAGTGCTGTGTATTTTCATACCACGTTATTTATATCACCAAAATATTTTATTTTCCTTTTTCAGATTTAAGTTCATATCTAAAGCAATTCATCAAAATAAATACTGTAAAAGATGAGATTTCCATCCCCCACGAGATACGTGTAACTTGGGTTTAAGAAATATGGTACATTTTGAGATCTTCTGAGTTCTCAGCACTTGTTCAGTTTAAAAGTCAAATTCATTTAAACAACTAAAGAGAAAAACACAGAAAAATATACTTTTTTAAAATGTAAAATATTTTGCACTTTGTAACACGCAAGTTTCGCACCAACTTAATCTGCTCCTACTGCACTGCCAGTAGTAGGACTATCTCAAGAAAACAAAACCTTTAATTAAACTCTTATGAGAGGATTAAAAGAAATTACAATTTACTTTTTTTTCTTAGTGCTATTAAAATAGGTCTCTTAGGCCACTGTATTATAACCCAGTAATCCCACTGACTGCTTGTGCTGCCAGTGTGAAGCAGATGTCTTCAACCCTGCTCACAAAGGCATTGCTCTCTGTATGGAATTATGTCTCCTAAGGAGATGAAAGGTTCCCACATTTAATTTTGAAGCATATGACTTCACATGGACTTACGGTTGGGCTAGATGATCTTAGAGGTCTTTTCCAACCTTAATGATTCGATGATTTACCTGAAATTTTCAGATTAAAGACTACTTGCAAATAGGAGGAGTATTCAATTCTCCATCCCACTTGCAGCCCTGCAAATTCTAGTCATTTTCCCCTTTTTTAATTGATAGTACATGGAATTATGCTAGAACCATAATTTTTTAAAAAACAACACAAAAAGGATATATGTGGCCATTTCCCAGTAGTTTGAAAATTATCTTCCTCAGGATATATCTTATTTTCTTAAAAGACCATATAAAAATGTATCCAGAAACAACATCTCTTCTTTGGCCAGTCAGCTCTTTGAAAATTCCATTTTTGCTGACACAAATGTATTCTACTGTTTAAAAAATTTGGGGGGTGTGGAGGGTTAGAGAAGAGACTAGAGAAGACTGGAGACGAATGCCACACCTCTTCCTAACACTGACAAAGATCAAAAAACTCCCTTGAAATATCTTTCAAAACCTCCAAAGGCAAAATCTCCAGGCTGTGCCTTACATGTAGCCATAACAGCCTTTTTTGTGAATGTGTGTGACAACTGTAATCCGTGAAAGTTATGGGAAACATTAAGGGAAATTAAAATGAGAAGATATTAATGGCAATTCAATAATTCTTCTTTGTATTTTTCATTTTGAAGAAAACAAAGTAGAATGCTTGAGGAAGTGGCCTGGAAAGAAGCTGGACATGGGATGCATCAGCTTCCTGAGACCAGGAATCAAGCTGAGACCATGAGCTGTTTCTTACTGTCTTGGCTCCCCAAATGAATGCTGTGAGTAGCCAGCGCTGAGCTTCAGGGACTAACTCTCACACTGAGAGTCACAGTCACAACTCACTCACCCTTACTTCCACATGGATAGTAGGGAACATAAGATTTTGGGGGAATATAATTCAGTTCATAATACAGATAAGCTGGTTTTGACTTCTAGAAAATACACGTCTCAAAAGCAAGCGTCAGTAGTTCTTAATTTCTACTTGGTATTTTTCAAACATTTATATGGCATTACAGAAATGTGTTCTAAAGTAAAAAGCAGAACATAATAAAACTGATCTTAAATGTTTTCCAATTTCAAAAACCACACAAAGTATTTTACGGTTTATATACCTGCAGTTTTTCTGTTCAGTATCTGTGCAGGAATCCAGGTTAGAACGAGCACGTAAGAAAACCACAAGGCAGCAAGAAATCTGGGTTGTGACTTACCTCCTGATATCATCACTCCTTCATTTCTTCACATCCTGCAGCACAGCCTCTATTTGATCACATATTTGTTAAAGAGTCTTAGGAAAGATGTTTTTATTTCAGATACAAGGCAGTAGCAACAAAAATATCTCCTACACTTAATTTTTGTACTTCTCTGCATTCTGAAGGGGCAGAGAAAGCAAGAAACCTACTGGGTAAAGTTTCTGGGTTGGTTTTCTAAAGAACAGCTGCCTCCTACCAGAGAATAAAAATCTTTGCATTCAAGTGAAACTCTCTAACTCTTCCCAAAAATCTCCGCTACAGCTGCAAAGGAAAAATTACTTGATTCTCTACCTAAACAATAGAGCTCACAAAAGAGAAATGAGGAAATACATCAACTCTATGGCATCTTTGGTTTTTCATTTGTATACTATCCTTATGCAATGGACTGGTAATAAAACAGAAGTTAATCATTCAGTGAACTGATATAATTCAATAAACTACTGAACTTGAATACTCATCTTGAGTAATAGCAGTTTACTAGTTCTATGATCTGCACAGTTCTTTGGGGAGAATTCAATTATCAAAACCGGATTTTCTCTACCTTTCTTCTAGGCTCTATTCTCTCTCATTGTTGATTTTATAATAAAAATCAACACCAACTACAGAACCACAGGTTGATTCACTTTTTCTCATGCTTCACTGTCTCTAAAAGTCAGCCATATGTAACCCTCTTAACTCAGAGTGACTAAGGAAACATGGACCAATAACTTTAGTTTATAAAACATGAATACGATAGATGCATGAAATAAATATGACATACAGAAGAGGGACAAAAATATGTTCTTGAAATCACTGCATGTGCTCCAGAAAAATGGTGTTACATACCAGCCACAACTCCTGGCTGCATTCTGTAGGAAGTTAACCTATTCCTTCCTCTGAGCTTCTGTGTTAACCAAGGTTTAAACCTCTTCAGCTGTTCTTTCTTTCCTCAGTTTGAAGTGTAAGACTTTATCTCAGGCTGGAAAGGAAGTTCTTAGACCTAGGAAAGCCCATGTGCCATTGCTTTGCAGTGACCTACCAGATGTTGCTTCTCTGTAGGAAGCCCCTCCAATTGCCTAGCAGATATGTTTCCCCTCCTCCCAGGGCTTTTTTCCTAGGACTTTTTCCCCTGATTTTATGGCATCAAGATGCCTCGTTTATCTGCAAAAAGTAAAACCATGCATATTAAAGTATATTGGTACCCAGTTCATAAAACTATTGGGGTCCTAAGCTATCATTAGACTGGGAGGCAAATTTTTGTGATGTTTTCTGTCCCAGATTAGCCCTGGTTAGTTTTTCTAATGCTTTTCAGCCTAGAAGACCTTTTCAGGTTTTATTATCACCAATTAAGAGCTTTCTTTCCAGAGAAAACATGAACGGCATTTGGGTTCTGTAGTCTTCCTGCTTAAGGACACCAGAAAATTACAGTGAAGTTTCACACAATTGATATTTTAATATACTGGCAAATAGGCAGATGGGAATGAGGTAATACTCTGGAAAATTTGTAGTTAACTGCAATCAACAAATGGGTTATAAATTTAGGTTGCTAATTTGTCATGTTTGAACTTACTCAGTTTGTGACCTACTGCAGTATCATCTAGAGAAACATCCCTGTACAAGGACTTGGATGCACATGCTTTCTCTCTTGTCTGATTATAGTTTATTGTTTTAATCCATAATCTGGTTGTGCTGAGTGGGGCTCATTTTCTAGATATTTAATCACGATCAAACATTAACAGGCATAGGATCTAGGATAACAGTCTATGGACCTAGTCCACAGTGAAAGCACTTCCTAAGGGAAATATTACCAACTGTATTAATTACCCCATTGCTTAACCCCAGTGATTTTTGTTAAATAGTAAAGATGACTGTATAAAAATAGCTACATAAACCCGCATATATTAAAGGCCTATCATGCAACTACTTTGATGACAGTACAGCATATATGGCCCACAACAGCCTGGAGCATAGACTCGAGTCCCGACCACATCACCTTGGCAAGTCTGTCACTGGCCATACTGCACAAATTTCCATTTCGCCCAGCAGCTTTACAAGTCCTTTGGAAGGTGCCAGGAAGTCACACAACGTCGATCGAGATGTGCACCCTAAAGAGTCTGCTTGCCTTGTGCTAGCAGCAAGACTGCAGAGTGGGCAACAGATCTCACGGCAAACTACTACCAAAGAGAAGACTGGATCAATCGCAGCATAAAAACGGTTTTTTCAGGAAGGACGTGAAGTAGGATGCACTGAGCAGCTAGTAATAAGTAAGCTGTCCTGAGCACAAGTCACAGCTTGATAAAACTTCAGAATCAGCTAGAGGAGAAAGCATTTCTCACCACTATTGTCACCAAACCAGACAGCATAAGTGTGACGAGCACGCCCTCATCCTGTCCCCCAACGTGGCTTCACAGGGCACAGCAGCTTACCCAGGAAAAGGCTGCAGACACTTCTCGAGCGCTGCGGAGAAACTATCGGGCCTTCTCTGCTTTACAGGATATAGCAACGGGATGTCCGTACGACACCCACAAAGAAGAGACATTTTAAAAAGCAGAGTCTTGAAAATACAAAGATTAAAGTACAGCGCTAGTGCTGACTGCATTTATTTCTAGCCCACGGATACCACTTTGGGAATATTCGTTTCATATCATCTTTTATTTTCCATTTCAATGAAGCAGCATTACCAGCATGTTAAAGAGTTCATTCATTAGAATTAGAAACTTTCTTATAATAGTGTAATAGTTTTTTCCCCGATAATAGCTTTTTAAATCTCTAATTGCATATTTGTATACATGTACATACATCCTCTCCATTTCAGATGCATTATAGTGAAGTTCAGCACATAGATATTTTTATTCCAATATTGGCAATTAATGGATTTCCAGTGTGCTTAATTCTCCCCTACTGACAAAACTCTCCACGATATTCGTTTCACACAGAGAACCGTCAGATTTCATGCACTCCTTCAAACATATGACAAAAATTTGGGATTTTTTTAAGCCTTTGTACATTTTGGATTAATAGAAAGTCCCCAAACCCCAAAAGACATTACTGTTCAAATGAATAGGAATGGCTTTTTGATCTTAAAATTGCAGCAATTATCGTCTCCCATAAATTGCAGGAAAATCAAGTGGCTTGAATAAACATTATTTGTTTCCCAAAAAAAAGTGGCACATAGCATCTGCCTCACTGAATGCTAAAGCATACAAGACAAAAGGCTGCTTTCTTTTTTTCTTTATGTTATCTTATGTAGATCAAGTGTCACTAATAATAATATGTGCATATTATTAAAAAACTCAGTCAATTCTTGCTTTTACAAGAAAAGTAGATAAATCAGGATTAATTCTAATTTGTTACCATCAATAAGCCAAGTAAAAAATGCTGCATAAAAGCTGAATACTTTTTAGAATTGAAGAGCTCAGGGATGAGGTCCCTCAGGCCTTACTTTCCCAGACGTCAAAGACTCCTGGGAATTTTAAAAATGCTTATTAAATCGTTTAATAGAACTTCTCCACAAGCACAGAACTCTTCTCCTATTATGTTTCAGTGGTGTTTTTAACCCTTAAATTTTAAACATACAAAGCATAACAGACTATAAAGACAATGATAGTACATCTTACTCTCAGAAACCTTCCTGATAGTCAAGATTGCTGACTCTTTTTCTCCCTCCCCATTGTGCCTTACTATTAACCGTCACATTGCTTTTTATGACTTGATAAAACTTGCTTTTGTATTTCAACATTCCATAGCAATCCATCACAGTCTTAGGCAGGATGGTTGTAAGGTATACCTCTCCTCAAAGAACAACCTCATTGCCTTCTTTGATAGCGGCGTTCACTTTGACATTCATCATGACAGTATTTACGACAACAAAGTGTCTGAAATGGAACAGCATTCTCCTCCGTCGTGACTGCTGAGGTGGAAGAAGTTACAGACTAGAGATTAAGTTGAGTCAATATGCCAAGTATTCTTAAATCAGCACCAAATATAGGTTGCTTTTGGCTTGATATTACTGCACTATGCAGTCCAAAACCATAATTAGTTGATCAAATCACATGACAAGTTTGTTTATTCACCATCTGTCATTACCTCTAGGTGGTCACCTTCTTCCAGAAGAATATCTATGCCTGTATTCTTGCTTTCCCAGATGTTATGGTGATTTTTCCTACCTGTATCCTATCCATCAAAGCCATGTAACAACCTGCTGGAAGCATACACAGCAATGTTGGACAAATTTACCGCAAAGCCTTTTGCTATCTGCTGGGAGGCAACAACAGATTTAGCACAATTCAGCTTAATGATTCTCAAATATGCTCCTCCAGCTGGAATGCTCAAAGACACACTCTGAGCATTATGAATTGTTTGGGAAGCCTGAAAACAACTTTGAGATTCTCATTCCTGGGATTCTGCTGTTCTGGAGACACACTGCCCTTCCAATGTCTAGGAAGTGCATCTCTCTTCCATTAATGGGCTTGAAGAAAGATAAGGGAAAATATGGCTACTGTGTGGAAAAACAAATCTCTTCTTTTCCTCCCACTCCAAAAGGAGTGATGTATAAGTTTTCTCTCCCCTCCTGCCCCAGTATTTACAGGAATACATGGGGCTATGTTCTTACAGCCCCTCCAGAACAGATGCAACAGCGATAAGATAGGTGTTTATAGACATGAATGCTAAAAAGGAAGAGCACAAGGATATAGGAATAGAAATTCAATGGAGAATTCAATTCAGCTGGAGAAGTCTGTCAGCAAAGGAGGGAGGTGAACACTTTCCCTTGAAAAAGGAAAAGTTCAAGGAAAATTGGTTTGAAGCATTCCTTAAAAAGATATACTAAAATAGTGTTTATTAACAAAATATTTCTGAATTTTCAGAAATAAATGTTTTAATAACTGTCTTTTAAATTTGAAATTTTATTTGTGTTAATACTTTAAATATTCTTTTATGTTCAAGAACAGAACAAAACTTTCTGATTGAATTGAAACAAAAAGGTTTGGAAAATTCTCATTCTGTTCTCAACAAGGAAAACCGTAAGGAGGAAAATGTTGTTTCTAGCCAACTGTTTTAAGCAGAATGCATGGTTACTGTTAAGACCACCATGCAACATTACTTCCTAAGGTTTGACCAGGATTTTTGCTAGTATTGTCTTAGTTCCTAAATTTTTCAGTCAGCAGATTTCTCTGTCCAGGTATTTTACTAGGTCTCTTTTCAAGTCCAACATCTCCTGGCTTTTCAGTCTTAGCTTTGCAAACAGCTACACGGAGCATCAAAGGGCTAGCTGAATTAGCAAACATACGCAAGCAAGAGAAGACAGAACCCCACGGGACAGGCTCCCAAGCAGTTTTATGCTTGTTTCCATAATTGCAATGAAACATATTGAACAAAAAAGGTTATCAAACAATTGCATGTTTTCACTTTCTCACACCAATATGGTTTGTTGACGAGACAGCATTTTTTGAAGGCAAGCATCAATTTGATCGCCAAAATGTGATTTCTATTCAGCTAGTTAGCTGTGTTTTTTTCTTTAAGAGGGTATAAAGAGCTAATGTAAATTAAAATTCAGTGTTTCTACTTGCAAAGTTCAACATAAATGAAAGGATTAAACATAAGACTTTCTAATATCAGTTCAAGATATCAAAGATAACTTGTATGGCAGGAAGCATTCTGGCACATCAAAGAGGAGTGAAAAGTTACAGCCGTCTTTTGTAATATGTATCAACTTCTTAATCTAATGTACTTGATACACATGTATCTCTTGCGCTATTTGCAAACCTTCACAATCCATCCATTCCTTGTTTCAGATTCAGCCATGCACAAAGGAGCGTACACGGGGTCCAGCATCCCGGTCGCAGCAGCTCCAGGTAAGTTACCCTGCACTACTCATGCACTACTCCAAGACACACCCGTCAACACTGCTGCACTTAGTTCTCTTAGCCTAAAAAGAAAAGAGAGCAAACCAAACCAGCTCAGAGAGCTGCATTTTTGACCAATTATGAAGTAGCCTAATCTAACCTTTTTACTGGAGCTGCTACACAACAGACATCCACCTCAACCCCACAAAAAATATATACATTGCAGACAGTGCTTTTCTCAAGCCCTGACTAACCTTCTCAGGTTCCGTGGGACTTGTTTCTGTACTGTCTGTCAAGTGTGTGAATGTTTCTTTACAGGAAAGAGAAGCAAGAGGAAAGGTATGAAAGAGAGTAAGCTGATGTAAGCTGAGAGAAAAAACCGGTAACACCACACCAAGGTTTATTACGCCAAAGCAGCATTTTCTACATTCAGATATATCCAAAATTTTGCGATGAGTTACTTTTTCTTTTTTTTTATTTGTATCACTGACTACAGTAGATTCTCTAGATCTTTCACTTTGACAATTCTTGGTTGCTTAGCCCACTTTTTTTTTTTTTTTAAAGAACATTACAAGCAGCAAGCCTTCATCAAAAAGCACGAAATACTCCTAGGACAAATTTTAAAGTCCCTGCCTGTTGTAGAACTCTATATCCAACCCCCCCATGCCCCCACATGAGTCTGGCAATACTGCCAATGTTCCAACACCTGTATTTTCAAAGCTCATTCACTTTCCTACCAGGACTATGGGAGAAACACAGACCAGACCCTCTGGAAAACACAGAATTCTTGCATGCTACTCAGACTAGAGTATGAAACAGCTCCAGCCTCATACTTTTTCCATCAATACACAAGAACCACATGCTTTAGTAATGCACATATAATCAACAATAAATACCTTAACCTTAGCAAGGTGAGGCAGTATCTGTCAGAGATGAAAAATGTATGGAAGCTTGTGTAGGGTGGTGTAGGTTCCCCATCATTTGTGATTTACTTGCTTTTAAGAATTAGAATAAGAGTGTTTGGGGTTTATGTTTTCATTTTTAACTTTGAGCACTCTTAACTGACTGCCAACTAAATTTTTGTTTGCTGGAATATGAATTCAAGTGTTCTCTGTTAGTTTCGCATTAGTTTGTCTTAGTTTAGTCTCTCTAAGCGACTGTACTTTAATGTATTTATAATTAAAAAACAGAAGTTAGATAAACAATTCAGAGTCCAGCAGAATCTTGCAGGGTCACTGTGCAACAGACAAATTACCTGCCAAACACACGCTTTGAGAGAAACTGTCTTTTAATTCTCAATTTATTTCTTGGTGATACCACCATGAAAGAGCCGGACAGAAAAGCAGCATAAAGTCAGTCGAGAGGTGACTTCAGGGTTGCCATGGCAATCTGTCTGAGAGCGTTCCTCTGTGTGTACTTGGGTGTCCGGAAAATCTGTATTGAGCAAAGTGAGCAGATAAGAAGGTTTAGTCTATTTTAGGCTAAAGAAGCTTGGAGAAAAAGCCTGCATCCCACAGCCAAATTATGCAAGGATACTGGCACTAGTAATGTTTTTTATTTTCTGTAAGCATCTTACAACTATGAATAATTAATGTATAAAACCAAAAGCACCATATCACCCTCATTCAACCAGAGCACCCAGTGATGACTGCAGCCTCGAGCTGGTGTATGCTCAGTACCCACCGATGCGATCAAAGTGCTGTGATACAGGGATCAGAGCAGTGACCAGTAACACAGCGATCCATCTCTACTGCTAAAGTACGAAGTCTAAAATGAAAAAATAATTAAAAATTACTACTTCTCAAAGAGCTTACATGTAGAAAGTTTCTTCCTGCAGTACTATCTCACTGTAGTTTTTGTTTCTGCCCTCTAAAATGGCCCCGTTCTGTGTCCTAGTTCTGATTAGAAATATGTATTTAACTATTACCTATGAGGCTAGATAAGCATGCACTGCCTTGCACCTTACCAGTTGTTCCTATAACAAGTCTCTGCTTCTAAATAACTCAAAATATTTCTTTTAGAAGAACGTCTAAGTAGAAAATTTGCACACGGACACACTGAAAGAATGGCTTTTTGACAAGGACTGGAGCTTTCTCACCACCTTTCTGATAATCTGCGATTTCTAAGCAAACCTTAACAATTTTATTTTGTTGACAAACTTGTTTTCATTTGAAAAAAAATGAGTCATACAAAATGGAAACATTTTGCAAGAAAAGGTTGCTTTGAATAACATTTCCTACAGGAAATTAATGAATTCTCACCTTATGATAAGCTTAAAACATTTCAACTTTATCATTTTGGTTCATTTTATTTCAGTCCTTCTGAAAACTAAAACATATTTCAGTTGAGTAACACTCACACTTTGTATGAAAGATGAAAATCATCAGCAGGAGATATTTTCGTACTACAGAAATTATATTTTCATACCACAGAAATTATATTTTCCTTATGATGCAAATATTGTATTTTTGTGACTCCGATTGAAATCAATCTAAGTTTGTGTTGTGAAAATTTCAGATTCAGACTTTTCATTCTGATTTATTTCCAACTGCTTTTTTTTTTATTTAAAATGAGAACTTTTTATACGATAGTATTGCTACTTCCTATCAAGATCTCTCCCTAAACTGTGTTAACAGCATTCTACAGTGATATTATCATACTCTAAAGATATTCCTTATTTTATAATTCAGGATATTTGCTCTTAATTCATGTGTAAGCAAGAAATGTCACTGAAGGCCTGACTACTCTGGGTACGTATTACAAATTCTCTCAATATTAAGGGTGTGTTCATTTGGGTGTGTGCACACATGCATCCGCATACACTTTTTTTTCAAATAAAGAATAGTTTGAGATATTACTCTTTTTTTTTTGACAAGATATCCAACAATTTGAAAAAACAGACCGAAGAAGAAGTTCAGAAATACTTTTCAAAGAAACCCATGCCAGAGTGAACATGCTGCTATCAACAGCGTTACTGAAAAATCTATCTTGTGTACCACATAGCTTTGAAAATACTCAATAAAGCCAGGGAAAACAGAATATGCATAAAAAAAAGAATTTCTGCATGTCTGCCAGAAGGAGGTAAAACGTGCAATCATGACCAAAAAATGGGTACAATTTTCTTTCGTGTTTTTCATTCCTCTGTTCATGTAGCAAAAGTTCCAGCTCCTTTCTTGGTGCTCCTGCTTGAGATAGATAGCATTTTAACAAATGCCTTTCTGATCCCACTAAGTGGTATAACATGTCTTTTTCAGATCTATGCTTTCTGGAACATAATGTTTCCAGTCTAATTACAAAATTCATAGGAAATCCTGATACTACCTAGGGCAATAAAGTCCTGGCTAATAGAAATGGCTTCTCTATTTATTTTCAGAGAGTGAGAGTCAATAATTAAAGCCTGGAGCTTACCCACTCCTCTGAGCAGCTGTAATAACCAAAGGAAAGCTCATTTTGTTGGAAGTTGCCTGGTGAGATAGGTGTTTTAACAATAGGCAGAAAAAAAATAGAAGTGGGTATGGTAGTCCTATTTTCAGCTTTTATTTCATATTTCTCTTGTGAAAAGGTCAAGCATGGGCAGCAGCATGCAACTGTTTAATGAACAAAGCCCTTAGTGTTTTCTCAGCTTTCTTTTTGCTCCAATATGTGAAACATCCTTACTTTTAACTACATCAAGTCTAAAACATATTGAATGCTGTGTTCCAAAAGTCTATTTCTCAATTTCATCATAGAACTTACTGATTCTAGTATCTCAGAACCACTGATACAAATTATATTATGGTTAAAATTTTCAGAATTGCTTATGCCTTATCAAAGCTGCTTTGTACATATTATTAAAGAAAAACTAAATTTCACCTTCAGAATAAACACAGATAAATCACTGTACATTATATTACATTCAATAGTGTACTTCTGGTTAATAATCTAAATAATTCACTTTGAAAAAACTGAGAGGTTTTCTTGTTAATGCGATAGTGAATAGTGATATGTGAATATCATACTTCACTGTGAAATAGTGATAGTGAATGTTTTGTAATTTTCAGTTTATACTATATCAAAACACAAGATCTCCCACCAAAAGCAAAATACACCTGATGACAATGTTAGGAACAAACTGGCATAGAATATACATTTTCAGATGCTTCATTATCCATTGTTTGTTACATTCCAGCTTCTCAAATAAGCAAACCTTTGCAAGAAGTATGTGAATCATTAGCTTGTTGAAAATGCATTTACTATTATCACAGAAGGACCTGTTTGGACACACATGGAGTCAAGGTTAAGCTCACAGGCCTATCTTTTTATACAAACAATTCTACTGCAGATATGAACCAGAGAAGTGCCAGAAAGTAACTTTTTGCTGGTAAAAATCAAGCAATTGCAACTGCCGATATCCTTATTATAATTCCTTTTTTAAGGCGTATTTTTAGGACAATTGAGCCTTAATTCTTTAGAAAGTAAACCTCTTGCACTCTTATTTGCAAGAGCGTCATCTACATTTCTATTCTATAAATGGTAGCCTGAAAAGAGAGTTTTGCATAGTTATTACTTCATTTAAATAACACTTTTTTTTTTTTTTAAAGGTAAGGAATGATCAAATAAAGACATCAGGATTAGACTCATAAAAGACTCCAGTATCTAAGATGTTCTGTAGATTAAAAATGAATACAGGAGAGTATTTTATAAATATCTCCTGTATTTATACAGGAGAAAGCTTTTTTCATGGGAAATACTGAGTTACGTTTAGCAGGATTTTGAAAAGTCGCATGGCTCTAAAACTTGCAAGTCTTTTCCAAACAAGTAGTAAAGAAAAAACACAGGTCCTTAAGAGGTCATCTCAATGTTTCCTCATACACTATATAACACAATATTAAGCAGTTCTCAAAAATAACTCATTAGGGACCTCAAAACTGAGCTACTCACCACCTAAGTATATACATAACTGCGTCTAAGACTCAGGACTTGCTTTCATACTTCCATTTACTTTGGACCAAAGATCCCTAAACTGTGGATTGCTAATTAATAACTCTCTACCTCTTGTCCCTCAAGCTACCTTGACTTTCCAGTGTTTACCATTAAAAATTGTAT
Source organism: Ciconia boyciana (assembly GCF_034638445.1). Lineage (NCBI taxonomy): Eukaryota > Metazoa > Chordata > Aves > Ciconiiformes > Ciconiidae > Ciconia > Ciconia boyciana. The sequence goes on along the minus strand of NC_132944.1, from coordinate 18,082,403 downwards.
GATACGGATACCTGGCAACAGTAAGAAGCACAGAGCATTTGTATAAAAAGTCATAGAACCTCCACTGCATCCATGTGGTTTATTCCCCTTGATTCCCCAATAGTCAAATTACTCCAGTGACAGTTGGGAAGACAAGATTTCTCAAGTTTTGTATCCACAGGCATACTCGATTATTGTTAGCCTGTCCAAATAATTTCTCTAAGTAATGAAAATTACCTGTAAAATTGTACTTCTCATGCGCTTCCCTAAAACATATCAACTATTAAATAGTAATACACAGGAGAAAGCTCTAAAAAGCTAGGGGTTTATTGATACATTTTCCTAATAAAGGGCCTGACGGGTTAACATTTTAGTTAATAAATACTATGTACAGAATGGAATCCCATATTTCAATAAGAAAAAGGAAAGAGTGGAGGAAAGACTAACTAGTAGGTTAAAAACATTGTAACTGTAATTGTTACGTCTGAGCATGTTTTTATGTCCAAGTTATAAGCCTTGGAAAAAAGGAGTTTGTGACACAAATGCTGACATAACACTATGGCCATTCCAAACACAACACTATGTTTTTTGATTGCCAAATGGTTGAAAGCATTGCCATCCAGAACAAAATTGTAATTTCTAGCTAGAAACAGTCAATCAGAATTCCCGGATTATAGAAAACTCATACAAGACACTATTATCTATACAGCCACAGCCAGAAGATGTCAGGGAATAAATTCATATAACACGCCAGCTTAATAAAATCTGCATACAAAATTTATGAATACAGTAATATTCCTTTATATTGCAAGTTATTAATGGTCAATTTAATGAATATCTACAGCTGAAGTGCTTTGGTTCTGTATGATATTTTAATCATCTTTAGCCATGTATTTAAATGCATGTCATTTTATAGCCATCAGCTCCTTACAGATAAAACAGCCTTTACATTCGCATGGAGACATTTGAGGTAGCTACTAATTCTGTCTTTATGCTGTTATTGATTTCCTTAAAATTTACTACATCAGGAACAGAACTGCATGTGCCATTACAACAGTACTTGTTCTAAAGCCCAAATTAGACTAAAAAGGTGTTTGTGAGAAGTACTGCATGCATAATCATTCCAATATTTCTTTATGTTTACAATACACAGCCCTACATTGCTGGAAATTCAACATTCCCTTAAGACAAAGAAAAAACATTGAATTCAAATACCAGCATCCTTAAGATGAAGCAGTGTTCTCCTTATTCCATATTTACATCAAAACAATGTACTTGTTAAAAGCTTATTTTTATTTTACTCTAACGAAGGTATTATTCAAAAGTTCATTTTGTTGTTTCTGCATAGAAACAAACACTCATGAATATAAACAGCCTTGGAAGAAGTATCTGAAACTTCTGCTTGGATACATGGTAGGGCAGGAAGGCAAACCAAAGAAAGCAAGTCCTAGGAGACTGGAAATGTTCTTTATTATACAGGAACACAGCATCTTTTAGATCAAAGCTAATTATCGTTCAACGGAATTCACTATAAAAGACCTGAGAATCCCTACAGGATAGCAGAAAAGACTACTTCAAGATGGGACATAGCAGGCATAGTTTTAAAAAAAAAATTCCACCTGCTGAAACCTATGTCCTTAAGGCTGTAAGGTTTTGTTCATGGTCCTTGAATTCTCCATCTGAAAGTGACAAGAGGACCTATTTGGCCCTGTCACTCCTTTTTTAGACACATGCATCTGTGTGGTCTTTCTGGGACAAGAGCTCTTTTGAACCAGGGTACCAATCTGGAACAACAAAAATATTGTGATAAATTATAGATAAATGGAAAATCTCATTCTCATCAAGCTGTTTTACTAACCTTAAAAAGAGCATGTCATCCATAAACAGGTTTTTCTGAGAAACATACTTTCTAGTGGGAAATTCATGTCCTACTCATAAGCATATGCAACCTTAAAAACGTATTCGTTTCCATAGTTGTTAACAATAGAAGTACAAAGTACGTGCTGAACACATGGCCTGACACCAATAATATCCACAAAAAATTGATGAGATGCCATTTTCATCCTACTACTTTTTTGAGGCATGCAAGTAGTCATAAAATTAGGGCTATTCTTTTTGTTTGCTGTTTGTTTGGCATGTATAGCCAAAGCAAAAGAAGCTAAGAGACTCCACAAAAAGAGATAAAGGACACTGCATAGGGCACTTGGGCATGATTAGTCTTCTTTCAAGTAAAGTCTACAGCAAATGTATACTCCTATGGAAAACCCAAATCACACGTACTTGAAAAGATAAACCACTAAACCTAAAACTCATGCTTATTTTCCATATCATCACTCAGTTTCTCTTACCATTCAGTTTGAGCTAAATATAAATCTTTGCACCCTTATAGAATTTAGATCTGCTCCTATAACTCTAATGGCTCACAAAGCTATTTCTACTTCAATATGTTATGAATACAGGTAATTATAATTCATTAAAATTCATTTTAATCCATTTTGATTTTCCCCATCTCATCAAGCAAGATAACATATGCACAAGCTATTGGACTAAAGCAACAAACTAACCTGAAACTGGAATCAGCTAAATTAAATTACAAGAGAGCATTTGTACTCGGGCTGCAGATTCTCAAAAATAAAACATGTGCCTGATAAACAATAGCAGGAGTATCTGAATATATGAATTACATTCTCATACAGGTATATTTTAAGCTATAGTGTGATCACAATATTACATACTTATTATTAAAATATTTCAAAGACTTCAAGAGAAATATTATTCTTAAATAGGAACACACTTTCTTCATGTCTATATCACTAATGATACTATAAACCAAGGAGTTTTATGAGCAGTGAAAATAATTTAAAAAACCCAAACTCAAACTGTTTTCCTATGGATTTATGCCTTGGGGAATCCATCTAGTGTGATTTCTCTACTGCCTAATAAAAGGCAAGACCCTGTAAAATCTTCACTTTGGGTCACCATTAGTATCTCTCCTCCACTCTGCTGACTACTTACACTTGACATATACTCCGCCCCTCTACCAAATCTGGTTAAAATTGGGCAGGGAACTCTTCCAGTCTGAAGATAAATGATAACATTTAAATGTTATCACGATACATACATGATAAATGCTTGCTGTTGTTCACATACAAAATCCTTTCTACTTCTTTACGTGCAAATTTAGTCCAAACCGATAACCTCACTAAGGAAAGACAGTTGAATCTCTGAAACAGTAACATATTGACCCCACACATACCATCATTCCTTTTATTTAGAATAAGTTATAAATGTATAACAAAGACAATAATATGTAATAACATCTTTTATTTTTTATTATGATTTCATAAAGCTTCAAAATGTTATCCTTCTTATATAAATACATCATCTGCTTCTAAAAAGTCTTACTCAAAGCAAGTTTTATTAAGTGACCTAATTTGAATCAGTACAAAGAGCTTAAATGAATAAGGACTATTCACAGCAGTACACAAAGGTCAAGTTAGCACCACCTTTACTGCTCTTTTGTGGTTTTTTTATTCTGTTCTGTAAGATAAGTGCAATAAGATAACAGAACATGATTTTGAAAATCGCACAGGAATTTGTTTACATTGTATATGTGACCAGGGTCGCAGCCCTAGGCTCTGACCCGCAGTTTGCTGGCACAGGAATTTTTCTTCTGGAACTGCTTTGCAAGCCAAGGTCCTCTGCATTCAGAGGAGCAAGACACTGTGTATACGTACAACATAACTTGCAAGCATCTGACAAACACTGTTACCATTCTGCTGCAAAGCCATACCACTGCTGTAGGTGCAGCTCCTTGGGTATGTAAGGGATTGTCCACCCAGCTGCTGGAAGGATGAAAAACTGGCAAACTCCATCAAAATTTTGGAATTATATTCCAGTGCTTTAAAAAGAAAAAAAATGACGGCAACAATAACATCTCTCTTTCCCATTGTCAGACTTTCCTAATCGTTAAAGGGTTATGTCTCACCACCTTTTGCATATTCAAGGATAGGCTACTTTTCAGCTCCCTGGTATTAACATATACTTCAAATCACACACACACACACGATGTTTAAGGTTTCCATTTACTGCTTGAGCAGTCATTTGACAACTTGTGAAGTGGGAGTTCTGGTGAGATTAAAACCTGTTGACCGAGGTAGAAGCCCAGAGCAGCAGGGAGCAAAAGAAGATTCAGAAGTTTTTAACACCCTGAAAATAAGTATTGGAAATCACCTAGCCTTCTCTTAGCTCGTTCAAGCACATTTACATTGTACAGGGACTTAAGAGAATATATGCTTTCACATAAATTCCCAAGCTGCCAACTTCAGCCTGGTTTTAGGACTTACGCATCATGAACAAAAGGTAAATTAGGTCATTAGGATTGTGACTTAGGTTTAATATACAAATCAAGAAGCACTCCAAATTACTGCGAGTTTATCTATAGAGAAGAAAAAAGAGGGAAAAAAAAGAGACGCTTCAGCTGAGGCTGTAGAGAGCTCAACAGAAATTGCAAAATTAAACAGTGAAGTAAGACAAAAGCCAGTCTTACTAAAGTCCATGCTGCATGTGGTTAAACGGTAAGAGTACTTCACCAAGGCAATAGTGTAGGTATCTTCAGATGGCATGTATTTACCTAAGTGTCTATAGGGATTAGGAGGCTTGTTAGTCTTAGCCATCTACCATGATCCATCATTGCTTTTTTAAAGCTTCAAAGCACAGAAGTAGTAATTGCTCTAGGAAGTGAGTAGGGAAACCTATCCCTGACTAAAGCTATGAACACCTGTCATATAACCCAAAGCCAAGGCACAATCCCATCTCAACATAAAAATGACATAAAGGTGTGTGATCCTACAGCATGGCACGCAACTGCTGCTGCACAGCTTTCCTGTTCACTATGTGTTTGCTCTACCCTTGGCCATACCATACTGCAGCCACTGTCCTGTCTATAGACCACCTCTTACTAATAAAAGCCAATCTGTATATGAAATACGCATTATAGACCCCCCCCAAATCCTATGGAAACTCCAGGAATTCTGAGAAAATTGGCCATTTTGTGCAGTCAGTTAAATAATTTGCAGCTTCACCCTGTTTTCACTGTGAACATAGCAGCTGATCCTTCAGCTACTTCTTAAGCATGCTGCCTCCCATTAACGAGGACAATGTGGCCGGTATCTGCAGGTCAGGGCCTTAAAATTATCTCTTGGCATGACTCAGATCCAGCAGAAAGCACCTCATAAAACACTATTACAGTTTTTGTCCTGATAGGCAAAATTCATTTTCACAGCTCATTCATGTGTCAGGTGTAAGATCTTAATTATCCAAATCAACACAGGTTACTCAGCATTTATTTCTCTAGGCCATAATTCAACAAACTGCATAAGTGTGTGCTCAGCATCTGGATGGCCTGTTTGAAAGTATATCACAGAATCACAGAATCGTATAGGTTGGAAAAGACCTTTAAGATCATCAAGTCCAACTGTAAACCTAACACTACCAAGACCACCACTACACCATGTCCCTAAGCACCTCATCCAAACATCTTTTAAATACCTCCAGGGATGGGGACTCAACCACTTCCCTGGGCAGCCTGTTCCAATGCTTGATAACCCTTTCAGTGAAGTAAAATTTCCTAATATCCAGTCTAAACCTCCCCTGGCGCAACTTGAGGCCATTTCCTCTTGTCCTATCACTTGTTACCTGGGAGAAGAGAGCGACCCCTCCTCTCTACAGCCTCCTTTCAGGCAGTTGTAGAGAGCGATGAGGTCTCCCCTCAGCCTCCTTTTCTCCAGGCTGAACAACCCCAGTTCCCTCAGCCGCTCCCCATCAGCCTTGTGCTCCAGACCCTTCCCCAGCTTCGTTGCCCTTCTCTGGACACGCTAAGTGGTATATGGTAGTTCCTGACCCAGACCATCAACTTCCTGTGGATTTAAGTGAAGGAAAAATACCTAGTTGTGATTTCAGTTCAAATTCTAAACAATGACCTCTTGGAATAAAAGTTTGGACTCTGCATTTAGGCTTCTGAGAATAGAGGCTGAAATTGCAGTTCTACTGCAAACAGTCTGTACGGTATTTTTTTCTTTCTACCGATCAAAGATGTCACCCAGGAAACTGTGATTATTGATATATTCTTATGCTGCAAAACCCTGTAATCTAAAGATGTTTTCAATATTTAGCAGAAGTAAAAGTAGAATAGAAGTTAAAACGTTATCACTAGTAGCTACTCTTAGACAGTTAATACATGACCTGACCTACTGAAAATACTTTTCTGATATTATTGACATTTGTTTAACCTATAACATTAATTCTTTGTAGCTCAATAAATCTGAGTATCTTCCCCCTGTATCAAGAGACTGGCACTGACAAAGAAAGTCAATCTGTGGCCCACACACAAATAATAGCTTTCCATTACATTTGCCATTTCACCTGAATAATTCCTGATAATCATGAATAATGATGTTATTTGACATTCTAATGATATCATGCTGTGCAACTTCAATCCATCAGTCACTGTCAGGAAGGTCAAATATTTGTATTCCATTACATTATGCAGAGTTCATTAAACAGTTAAATGACATTATACACCTTAATTATACTTCCAAATGAAACTAGCACATATCATTTAGATTTTAGAGTCTATGTGATGCATCTCCATTTAAAAGAAGGATCATGATTTTGAATATTCATTCGTGACAATGAAATATATTGAAAGTTCAAACAATAGTTTTTCAGCTCTATCAAATCCTGATGTAAAGATGAGTTTTCTTGGTACACCTAAACACAATGTTCTTCACAGCCTAAGAAAGTTTATCATATTTTCTACTGTGTTACTATGGGTTACTTCTTAGCAATCCTAACAAGGGCTCAAATACAGAGCCATAACTGACATAGGAAACTGATTATTGACTAGAGCTATCTGTACACAAGATGAGAATACAATATTTATGTAAGAAAACAGGCAGGAAAAAAGAAGAAAAATTTTATTGTCAGCAATATTTTCTTTTCTTGAAAGCAATGATTTAAAGCATATCTCAACACAACTCAAAACCTGCTGTGGTAAATCAAAACCATCATAACAAAAAAGAAAGAAGCATATTCAACTGTGGCATTAAGAGTGCTATTTTATTAATACCTAATATTCAAAAACATTAAGCTCACCCCAGGTTATCAGTGTAAATATTTACTAACAAACTACTATGGCAAGTAATCTAAAAGACTTGTTTTGCATGAATACAGCTTTTTTTCCCCCTCCCATCAAAACCATTTTCCTTGACAAGAAAAACAGTAAGAGGCTCTAACACAGTCATTGAGTAGCCATCAGAAGCTGTGTATTGATTTAAGTAGACTTTTTAAGAAATCATAGCCTTTGTGATTGTACTGAGCATCTCCACTCAACCACAATCTTCTAAATGAGACACACACAATAGGCAGATAAATGGAAAGATTAATACAAAGAAAAATATGTTTAAAATCCACAAAAAGTACAAGTAGGGACAAGACCTTTGTTAGATTAATGTAGTTTACCAGCTTACAAAAGGCTTATTAAAATGCAACTTTCCTCTTAGCTACAAATTGGCTCCTTCCTAAACAAGTCTTTGAGTCTAATATTAATAGAGTCTATGAGTCTTTGAGTCTAATATTAATTAATATAACCAACCTTTTTATCAGATTCTCTTTAATTCATTATAGTATTTTGTGTACGGGAAAAGAAGCACATTCATTAGATTACAGCAGACGCTAGGTGCGTTCTTCAGTTCTTTATCTAGCTTGAACCACTGATGGGCAATGTGATTTTAAGCAATCAAAATCAACTCAGTCACACATGAAACTGGAGAAAAAGCAACCAAACAACACTACAGGAAAAAAGGATACCCCCTCCTCCCCCCAGAACTTGCTACAGCTCATTCACACAAGCTAAGTTGGATGATTTCATAGGTGGAAATCAGATTTGAAAGGTCAGTTCAAAAAAGCAATTAGTGCTTGCTTATTCTTAAAACATTATTTTGCTTGAATCATTAGTTTAGCAAAATTTCAAGAATTCTGTTGAACATGACCTCAGTAAATAATGGGGTTTCCTTCTCCGTACTAGCTTAGCCTCACTTATAGGGCAATGCATGTATGTTGGCACCTCTAATTTACAGAAATATAGTTGAAACGACCAAACCAATACAGTTTTGGAGAATAAATTTAGACATGTTAATTGGGTTAATAACTGCCATCATATAGACCTAGACAATCTAAAGAGTTTATTTAAGTTTAATTATCCTTCTTTCACTAAGCTATCTTTCTTTGCTTTCTAAAGAACTGGAAAAAATACTGCTTTCCTTCAGATTACCTGTTCTTTCACTGTTCTAAATCTCTCATAGCTGCCAAAAGGTATTGGAGGGAACTGGGAAATAAGCAATAACAGCCTTCCAGTTTTGGAGTTATTCCTTACTGTTTTTACGGCTTCAGTAAAAGACATTTTCAAGTTATTGCAAACTACTTCCAAATGTCCATCATTTGGGGTGTTTTTATATTCTGACGTGAGCTGAGCTACACTGTCATCTCCACAGTCAAACCAAATTAATTACTTTTCTACTTCTTTTGTCAGTGCCAAATGCACCATCACATCCTTATTACCAAACCCCGCGCAGTGGTGAAGGCCAGGCCTTGGGCATCAGTTTCTAAGGGAGTAGATTCAAGACACTAGCGTCTGCAAATATCTCTAAAGAAAACTTAGAGATATTTAGAAAACAGCGTTATATCCTCAGTATTCAGTGTGCCTAGCATAACTAATTCCAAGGAGCATGAAGGAAAGATGACGACTGCCTTTTTCTTTTCTATGGGATGGATATTTCAAACTTAATTTTCAACTGAATCTGCATAGAAAGTTTTAGAATTAAATTAAGCCTTTTTATATTTCCTTTTTATATTGTTGAGGACAACAATATAAAAAGGAAAAACATTTTAAGGCTAACATTTTTACATCAAGAGGCACAAAACAACTAATACCATAATATGAAACATGCCTCTGAAATCAATCTTAAATTTTGCTAATTGGGCAAATGGAATTGCTTTTAGTATATGCAGCACACTTATGCTTCCCTTTACTTAACAAACAAAATACAGACAATCCAGTAGTAAGTAAAGGTAATGATATCTAATTACTCAGTGTGAATGGCAGTTTTTCAAGGTTTATCACTGTGCTGCATATATTATATGTTTATATTAAAACTAATTTTGAAAGTTCTCCATTTCATTATTATACTGAACAAAGCAGGACTGTCATGAAATCTAATTAGGAAATCACAGAGGACCTTCTTAAACAGATATTCAGAATTCTGTGGCTCTGACAGCAGAGGCTTCGCAGAGTGCAGCAGCTCAAGTGACAACGAACAAAAATTAGATTCAAGATTTGGAATATCATCAGGTTTTTCTGCTGGCTTTCATTGCATTCCACAATACTACGGGACCAGGAACCCACAGGGAACCTCCTCAGCCCTACGATAGTAGGAGAGTCAAATACCCACTGTGTCTCATGAGAAAAACACAACACATTCTTATACCTCCACATTGTTTCTCTCCCTTTTCTGTCCAGTGTTTGTACTGGCGTTTTTAGTTTTTAAATGAAGCACTTTCAAATCCCTGTTTCTAAAGGTCACATGTTCCATAATACATGGATTCCAACTGGAGAATATTCTCAAATTCTGTAGGTTTAAAAGTATCTTACTCTTAAGCTATCTTCTACCCTTCTTTGTGGGTAGAAATGGACAACAATCTGTGAGTACTGACCAACTGGTACAGCGTAAAGAATAACAAGAATCCACATCTTGCTTCAAGAAGGACAAATACTGATCTTTTTGAAGGTAATGAAACTGCCTTCCCCCGGCCCACAAGTGGAAACAATTGTCACAGGGGTCACTCATCACAATCTCAGCAACGGCTTTGAAAATCTAAGCCACCAAATATATATGGCTTAAAAACCCTTAACTACCATTTTAAACAACCACATGAATTAAAAACGTAATTAGATTAGGTAAGTCATTATTTTTCTCCTCAAACCTGCAGGGATAAGGAACATAGGAGGTCTCTATGACAATTGAGAATGATATCATCTCCTCACAAAATCACCAATTCAGCGAAGAGATTTTACAAGTAAGTATGTATCCTTAAGTTGTGCAGTAAATGTGTACAAACAAACAATTGAGATCTACAACAGTTGACAATTTTTCTTGCAAGATTAAAAAGTTTCAAAAGGGAAGGGGAAGTAATGAGATGGAAGATAGTTATTGCTGCCGAATCCTCTGACAGATCAGATGACAATCCTGATTCAACTTTCATTATTTAAAAAGACAAATAGAGCATCTCACTGTGCCTTTTCATTTGTGACAGAACACAATCATCAAATCACATTATCTTCTTTACTCTGATATCCTGTAGGCAATCTAAAATGATCCCCTATGGACAACACTTTAGCTGAGGTACAAAGTTAAATTCATTCAGGTACCATCAATGTGATGGTTAAAGATCAAGGAGGATCTGAGAAAATACTCAAAGCCGGACTGCACATCATTGCCTTTCCCCTGACCCCACGCACGTTAGGAAAAATGGAGGAACATCACTAAAGCAGCAGTTTTTTGGAATATACAGGCACAACAGCAATCCAACCATTGCACAGAACAGGCCCTTGCATTTCTACTGGTTGGTTAAAATATTAATTTTTTTCTCTTTCATTTAGCAGTGCCAGACTCTCTGTATCCATTTCATATCAAAACACCCATTATTATGCATTCTGTTATTTAATTTAGGAGTATCAAACTCCATTACGTTTCCAAATATATCCCATATATAATTCTCACAATTCTAAACTAAGGCAGCTACATAAGTATCATCCATTTGATACGTACACAACCCCCCCCAGCTTTAGCAGTTCGTTTCACAGACTATCCTCTGTTCTGCAAGCACTGTAACATATATGAATGAGCAGATAAATCCATGGGCTTCTCAGAGACCAATGAGTGCTGAAAAAAATACAGTCATCAACTAGAATAAACAATCCACACTACGTATCAGGGTTAGACTAAACCAAACAACGCTGCTGTGAATGCCATATAAATGGATCAGATTTTTCTTGTTTAAGGATGAATAAAGCCTGACCTGGACTCTCACTAGAGGTTTGGATTAAGTATATCATTCACATATACAGGAAAAAAAAAAAAATTTCTCATCTTGACATCCTGTGCCCCCATAGTTTAAAAACAGGTCGAACAAGTTTAAGATTTGTATACAAAGATGTAATAAATGTTATAAAAACAATCACCACAAGAGAGAACTTTACACGCAGGTGAAGGAGCACAGCATAGAAATACGCATCTGCACAGCGCTACAGCCCCTCGCTTCCTACACAAAACTCATTATTTCCACGCAAGGCATCTTCAGAGGCTAACCTGAGCCTGAAACGCTTTCTAAGGCGCACAGTCTAATTTCTTCTCTCTGTGGTGCTCCGGTCTGAATGGGATCTGCACCAACTCCATTATTGTTAATGACTATAACTGGACTAAAACATTTCCTCCAGCTTTTAACTATGTAAAAATCCAGAAAATTAAGCAATAGATGATTAGTTGATCTACATGATAAAAATCAAACTAGATGTTACAAGCATTAAGAAAAGCAGTTTGGTTCAAAGTTCTCTCCCATTTTTCTCTTTCAACTCAATACATAAATGCCATCGTAAGCTGTTTCTTGGGTTTTGCTTTCTGCAAACATCTGTTTGCATCGGATCCTTTCAGTTAATACCTAACCTTCATGTAAGAAGCATGTTTCTCCACATTTAAAAAAAGATGATTCAATACCATGTGGTATTTATAAGTTATAATTGATATTAAATGCATTGCATTTTATTTTGTTAAGGAACTGGAGAGGAAAGGGGGATACTTGCACTGTTTGCTAAGCTAAAATAACCTCAGCAAAATATTATGCTAAGTCAACAGTGTTCCATTAATGTGGCTGTTTTCAGATTAAGATAAAAATAGAATTATACAATTCCACAATATTTTTGTGATGAACTTTCTCCAGGTCAAATTCAGAATTTTTTTTGAAAGACAAGCAAGTATAACTTATTTTATTAATATTGATAGGGTCATAGTAGGGAAACATTAATTGAGCAGAGATGTCATTAGCATCCTTCCACGAGACTGGATACTAATTAGGTGGCGCTTTTTTTTTTTTTTTTTAAACAAAGTCTTCCTACTACCTGAGAAGGGTGTCAATTCCATGTTTTACATTCATTCAAAATGACCGCAGAAAAAAACCAAAACCAAAAAAGACTTCTTGCAATACTCTACTAGTTCCTCTGCAACTCCGTGTAAGCAGCCATGTCTGAAGTCTCTAACTAAATTTTTTTAAGGAGAGTCATTTGAAAAATACATTGATCTTATTTCGAAGTGCTTATCAAGTTTTCGTTCCCAACATAATTTCCCTCTACCACAACAGAACTATGTAGAACGGAGTATATTAAAAAGTTTGTTTCAATTTTGTCTTTCATTTGCACTACCTGGAGCTAAAGTAATTGCGGAGGGGAACATATAATTTCATTTTGCAAATATGACAGGTGGACTTTCTGCCAAAAATTTCAATAGAACATTGAGACACACGGCATTTGGCTCGAACAAGAAAGCGCTAGGCTGTTTTCAACACTGATGGTGATTCTTGCACCCAAACATTCAACAGGTAGGTAGTGCTTGGCAGAGGTATCCTGCTATGTCCTCAAGAATAGGCAAAATTAAAATCCCAAAACATCGGCCTTTTTTCACATGCAGTTCAAAGTAATTCAATTTTGCTATACATTAGATGCCATTCACAGAACTTACGTTAAGTGTTCAGACTTAAAGAAATACAATCATTAATATGTAAGTTAAGTAGCATTTAAACAAATTCTAAATTAGCTATTAATAGACAGCAATAGGGTAACGTTATGTTCCCTTCAAGCTCCTGGCAGGAATATCAAAATTGCACATCAATAAAGCTGCTTTATTTGAAGTTCTTCATTACTATTTTCAAAGTTAAATGATACCACTTCAAAAATAAGACCCACCTGTGTTTTGAAAGGTTATCCCATTATCTTGACTTTACTTTCTAATGCACATCTCTTCCTTCCTTCTTATATCAATCTTTCTTCTAAAGAAGATGAGATTTCATTCTGAAGACTTGAGAATGGCAAAAAGTGTCACAGCTCATTGTTGTTCCACCGACAGTCCACATCATTCAGCCAGTAAGAGAGAAAGAGATCAACTATTCTGATTTCCTCCACCTCAACCCACAGATTCGATCATTATCACTCCTCCATGAAGATAATAGTTTCCTATTACCCTTAAAGTGAAGTCCTATCTTGATCTCAAAGTACCAAATAATAACAAATGCTCCTCAACTCCAGCAATTTGTTTCAGTCACTAGTTACTCTCAATATTTTTATATATATATATATATATGTATATATCACTGCACATATCTCCAGCTTCAAATTTACAGCTATGGCTCTTATTAACGCCTTTGTTAGTCTAAGAGTTTATTCCTGGAAATTGTGTTCCCATATAGGCAGGTATGATCAAGCTATTTTCCACCTTTCTCTGGCAAAATTGTACATTCTGGCAACTTCTTTTATATTCTTGTAATGCTATCACAAGTCTCGCTACATTTTGAGCTCTTAAAGCTCCTGGAATAAGTTCACTGCATGAACTTTTTCCCCTCCCGAAAAGTAAAAAAGTAAGAAGTGTGCTGTAAAAGAAGCTGTATAACTGTATAAACACTACCCAGATGCACCCAAAAGGTCAAAAGCAAGAAGGCAAATACAAACCTATTTCCCTCTCCCCCTTCTCTACTTCTCTCTTCTTCCTTCTCCCTCTTGCCCCCCAAATCACACATGATTTTGAATTCAATAGCATAAACAGAAATGTAATGTTTTCACAATTGGGTTCTGGGTTTCTTCTCAGCCAGGAATGCAATTTATTTACTGAACTATATCCTTATGGTATTTTTTCTCAACTTTATCCCTAGAGTACGAATGTAGTAAAGTGGGCTATGTACCAAATGAGCTAGGTTCTATTCCAACTGAATCATCATTAACAAAACTGAGCCTAAGAAAGTGTTCCTGAAGTTCCTATAAGTATGCTTATAATGACTAAACTGCTATGGCTGAATTCTGGCAACATTGATTTCTATAGCATAATATAAATATATAATCTGTGTCATATATTCTTTCCCTGCAACCAGGCAAATTCTACCTGGGAGTGACAGAAAAAGAAATACAGAACCATACAATGCCACACTTGTAAAATATGTTCATAAATAGTTCATTTTACATACACATCAGAGCAAAACCTTGTATTCGGCTACTTGAAGTCCATCAGACCAGACTGCATAAAAAGCAGTATTTCCAAATTCACCTACTTAAACTCAATCTCGTCGCACACAATTTCCAGATTTAGGAAACAAACAGCAATGAGGTAATCTCAATGCACTTCCAATTATTAACAAATAAAGATAACAAATCCTGAACTAAACCTAGCTGCTCTTAGGCAGTTTCTGTAGAGAGGTCGCTCATCTGAATGCAGTATGATGTTAAACTGGAGAGTATCAGTAGGGGAATTTTCAAGTTTTATTGTACAACATGAACATCTGCTCAAGAGAGCTCACTGAGAGGTGCGGAGGTCTATATGTTTTGATCAGAAACATTAGAAGTCAGCAGGTTACAAGGAATAGCAAAAAGTAAATACATTAGCAAATAAATAGCAGACTATACACACTTATGCAACCTTAGAAACCTAGATATAGTATGAGTGATAAGTGAAATACATCTGTATCAATGAATTATGCACTCCATTTCCTACTGTAGCCTCATTTTATAACAAAGCCTCCATTGCCTGCTATGTTCATACCTAACTTTACACAAGACAACTTATTAAAACATAATTTACCCAATTACCTTGCTCAGAGAAGGTGCTCGACCCTCAGCTGATGCTCTGCAAAGCAATTATAGGGCCATTTGGAATCACTGTCTTGGACAGTCTCACCTGCCAGTTCCAACCCCCAGGAGAAAGCATTTCCTAAACAAACAAAGGAGCACAGCTGAGCAGCTTTGGGCACACAGCAAAGTGGGAGAGACTGTATGCGCTACCTTCCTGAGCAGGCAGTGGAGGAAAGCACACCACTGGGCACGAGTTAACTGTGCTACGGCGGTGGAGAGGAGGCAAAGGAGGGAAGGACTTTGTCCTACCTAAAAAGCAACAGATGCCAGAAGGGGTGAAGCCCAACAGAGGTGGGGCCTTGCATCTCAAAGCTCAGTTATTTTGCACAGCTATCCAGAAGTCTAGTACTGCTTCAGAGAATATTTCTTTTGTGAACAGTATTCCTTAAGTTGCCTCTGAAGAAATCTGTATCGGTGACTGGACTCTATTCAGACATCTGCACTCACTGGGGAAATACAGTAAATTGGATTTACCCTCAAAGGATTGACATCTACACCAGGTAGTCTGAAGAGATTAGGCTATGGCATTATTTATCATTCTTTATGCCCTGGAGAAGGTACTAGGATGACACACCACAGTGCACTATTCCTTCATTTCTGTATGTTTAGAGAGCATTCCTGCTTATTTTTCATGTACATGGTATGTCTGGTTTTCCCTTCTTCACTGTTGGAGATTGTACTGGTTTTGTCTGGAATAGAGTTAATTTTCTTCACAGTAGCTAGTATGGGGCTATGTTTTGGACTTGTGTTGATAACATAGGGGTGTTTTACTTATTGCTGGGCAGTGCTGACACAGAGTCAAGGCCTTTGCTGCCCCTCACCCCACCCCACCAGCGAGGAGGCTGGGGGGGCACAAGAAGCTGGGAGGGGACACGGCTGGGACAGCTGACCCCAACTGCCCAAAGGGACATTCCAGACCATATGGCGTCATGCTCAGCATATAAAGCTGGGGAAGAAGGAGGAAGGGGGGACATTTGGAGCGATGGCGTTTGTCTTCCCCAGTAACCGTTACGCGTGATGGAGCCCTGCTTTCCTGGAGATGGCTGAACACCTGCCTGCCCGTGGGAAGGAGTGAAGGAATTCCTTGTTTTGCTTTTTGCTTTCCCTATTAAACTCTCTTCATCTCAGCCCAAGAGTTTTCTCACTGTTCCTCTTCTGTTTTTCTCTCCCACCCACCAGGGGGGAGTGAGCGAGCGGCTGGGAGGGGCTTAGTTGCCGACCTGGGTTAAACCACGACAGAGGTCCTTTTAAGTATAATGAGTACAAGATGATTACTTGTGAAATTATGAAATACCTTCTTTAGATTATAATTATGGTACACCAAAGAATATTAATGTATGTTTCAACAGAAAAATACTAGGCTCTTCACAGCAAACATTCTAGATTCAGAAAACAGAAGAGATGACAGTTTAACATTGTATCACTAGATCTCCTCTTAGGAGTTGCAACAAGAAATTCATGTCAGATGCTTCTCAAAAATATGTACTTGAAGAAAACACATAGCTGTATTACACTGAATAGCACAAAATATTCCAATATGCTAGAAACAATAAGCAAGAAATGAAATTTCCAATTGACTTTCCAGCAAATCTATTTTCATTACAAATGGAGATTTTGCATGTATTGCATTACTTATGGTAATTGTGTGACATCTATTATGAATAACCATGTATTCCAATCATCTCTTTTAATTATATTCTGCCATAAGAGCAAGCCATGCAATACCTTGCCCAGACTCAGTTAACTGTGTGTGTGCTGCCTATCACATTCTGATGGCTATGTTGAGGACGAAAGGTCCTAGACGCACAAACTGTAATGGGAACAGCTTGTAACTGTCATCTCCTTCATTAGTCAGAAACTACTTAAAACAAAAGAATAAAAAAAAGCTGAATTTAAATTCAGTTATGTGCTGAGACAAAAAAAAAAAATATTTTTATTCCTTTCTTTTATAAAGTTCATGGTAATTGGTACCTGAATGCAAAGCACATGGATATCTGCTATTGATGCAGGTACTTAAATCTTCTGTAGTGGCAAAATTGCAACGGCAGCAAACACCCCTTTTGTACGTGTTATCTATTGTCCATTTATGGCTGTTGAGTTTGTTTGGGTTTACTGATATGATAAAAAGGATAAAATTACAGGTTTGTTCAATAACCACACCAATTACAAATTTGCTCTCTACTAGACTAGAAAATAACTGCTGGACTAAAAGTATTCATTACTTACAAACAGGACTTGACAGTTTTTTTAAACAAGAATGCCAATTATTGTGTTAAACCTCAAAGGAAACACTCATTTTATGTTTTTTTTTTTTTTTTCTGAATCCCACCTCAGTTTCCCTGCCACTTTTCATACAAAAGTTTGCTACCTCTTAATTTTACTTCCTTCTACATAGCTTTGTTCCTCTGTCTTTTAAACTTGACTTCTTCCAGCTCCTTAGGATGAGGCTTTTCTCACTAAACATTTAGCCAGGTTTCTTGCTATGCTAAAATATGAATGGGTAAACTCTTCTTTCCAGATGATCTCTGCCACCCCAATGACAGGAACCTCAAAGTAAATTCACTTAAGTCAGTTACTATAAAACTATAGCTGTAAGTTGATGTGAAAAATGCTAATATGCTTTGCAAATTGTTAATGAGGACAAACATGACAAAATGGGAGGCTGTAACTAACCTAACACACAGTGAAATAATTTTAAATATGAATGTAAGTTTAATTAAATATTTTCAACCTCAAAAAAATAAGCTGCTTTCATATAAAACAGGGTCTCAACAATTATATCATAAAAATAAAAATCACAACATTGGGAAGACAGTAGGCAGCCTCTATCATCAGCCAATTGATCTAAAATTTAGATGTTTTACATTTTTTTTTATGACAACAAGAACAGGCTTTCCAAGTTGTTCTTTACTTTATGGGCATGGTGTAAGTATGCATAATAGGTACCGCAATGGTGGGACTCTCAGACAAGGTTTCAAAAATTCTTCTGCATGTCCCTGGAGCTTGTAAGGACAAGCAGTTCCACTTTTAGAGGACATACATTAGTAACACACCTTCAAAACTGCACAGTGAGTGCCCCTGACACACACAAAGCAGTAGAGAGGTTCATGCATAATGTGGTTTTCTTTAAGTCATTTGTAAGTTCCAATCAACGATGACAATGAACAGGTGAATAAAAGGGATTAGACTAAAATGGAATTGGAATTTTTTAGCTGGATTTCAGCATATGTTAGCAATACAGCCAAGAAATTTAATTGCACAGATCCAACCTGTTATGACACCCAGCTTACAAGCCCATTTTTCAGAGACCTCATTACTCTCCGTACAGCGAGGTTTGAAGGTCAGTTGAACACATCACTAATAAGAGACTACTCATCCCTCCATGGCATTTGGTAAGATGCACCAGGCTCCAGCCTAGGAGCTACTGCGTCTCCCAGATGTGGCCTTAAGACAGCTTTTTTAATGCCTCTTCAGGTTGTGCTACAACCCGAGAAATTCTTATCACTAACCTGCTGAATGCAGGTAAATGAGTAATATAGTTAGTAACTTAATCCATTTGCAAATCAGCAAAAAATACTTTTGATTTCATTACTTTCATTTTTTTCTTTCTATTTAAAATACTAGCACAAAGCATTGAGAATGGGATTTTCACCAACACTATTATATTAATGCAACTATAACAACGCAAACAGAATAGGTAAATCCTTATGGTGAAGTACATTCTCCTTCAACAGTGAGCACCTTTCAAGCAAGGATTTGAAGGGAGAGAAAGTATTTTTATCAGACCAAATGATACTGTTGAACTCCAGCCCCCCAAATAAGACAGACAGACAAGCTTTTGTGCACAGAGTCCTGAACCTCTTATCTTCAGAAGCAGCATTTCCTAATGCGAGGCAAACACCATCCCTTTGTTTGTAGACTGCAAACAAAATGACTCCAGCCAGGAGATAATTAACTGGCCTCTCTATCACCACTAAATTCAAGTGTTCTGCATACACGGAGTGGAGCACTCATTATTTGGGCTGCCTGAGGAGAACTTTTTTCCCAGAAGGTAGCTTGAGAATACAGTGAAGCTGATCTACTGGCTTGCTGCTGCCAAGGGTGCAGTCCCACTCCTTACCCTCTGCGCAACATAGTTTAATTTAGCTAAAAATTATTAAGCATAGGAACTGTTTTTCTTACTCTCATTTGTGCAAGTAAACATTGTGGCATTAATAAGCCCTACCTGAAGGATCAGGACTGCTCATATAAGGAAGAGTCATGGAACAGCTTTATTTGGGACCTGAGAAAAAAAAACACAAAAAACTTGGGACTTTCCACTGATGCTCAACAGCTTCAGTATGGTATCTCAAAAAGAATGTATCTAATACTGACAATACAGAAAGTAAGTCTGAATCTCTTCTGCGTTCCTGCTGAAGAAATATACTCTATACTTCCCCCACATTTTCACACAAGATTCATCATTTATATCTGTTCTTCCCATTCAGGAGGTCTTTTCTACACCAGCAAAGGTACTTCATCCTCTTCCTAGTACTCTCTTCCTCTAGAGTTACTAGACATTTGGAGAAATTCATGTAAGTAGTTCACTCCTGATTGCACCAAACAACATTTTCTGCCTCCATGTTATTCCCTTGCTATCTCCAGGATCCTATTTAGCTTAGAAAGTCTTTACCAAAACCCCTTATTTTTAGCTCTTTGCTAAAGAGCTAAAAGGAGCATGGCTGCTCCTTAGCATTGTGCTAAAGCGAACTAATAATAATAGTAATGCATACAAAGCTTCTGTAACAAGCACTAAAGAGTACTTTCCCGCAGGGTTCGATATGTATAATGTGTAGTTGTAGCAGTGCAGTGTACATTATTGCAATATGTAAATGCAAATTTATATATTCTGCAATATAACTGAATTTTATTTTCTAAAACTTAGTTTTATGGCAAATATTAGCACTTGTTTAGGCTAAAAACCATAAAATTCATAATTATGTAGCATAAATACAGATGTGATAAATGTGCAATGTACAAACTAACTAAATCACAATAAACAACAGCTCTGTAACTTTATGAAGAATTAAAATTTCATATACATGCTAAACACCATTGTTTTCAACCAAACTTGTGAGACACTACTACTGCTCTTTCCAGAGCCAGTGTGCTATCTTCAACAGAAATTCTGTCAGGACTGTAACTAAATTGAAAATTACTTTTTAAATATATTAACAAATAATACTAATCAAAAGGATTATTTCTTTCTTACTGCAAATCTTTTAAGAAAAGCAGCAATCATTTGTGACAACACAGAATATGTCAGTCTCAAGTAATACAGCAATTCTGACAGCATATGACAGGGAAGCTCACAAACAGACAAATTGTACAGCAAAGCAGATGCTATTTGTACATTGCATGACCCTGGATCCCATCCCACCCATGCACCAGACCCAGAACAATTACACTGCAGCTTAGGGTGTTATCAAGTCTTTGAAGGAGCATCTGGTTCAACTAATGTTTTCTCTACTCATTAATAAAAGGAACAAGCTGCAGTAACTCACAGTACAGCACACTGTCTCGGCAACAAATAATGACCATTAACTTCATATAGTGATGAAGTTGCCAGAAAATATCACATGCTTTGGGTTTTTATATATGGCCTATTCCCCGCAATCAGAATACTTTCTGGTGGAAAACACTAGATCTCTACGAAAATAGCAATACCAAATAGTCCAGCAAAATTCAGTATATAACAGTCAAACAGTGGCTTTTTTTTTTCCTTTCTTTTTTTTAAATGGAAAAACCTTTTCATAATCAAACCCAGATGAAAAGTTATTGTAAAGTGTTTATTCTAATTTATTACACACACATATACATGTACACTTACTGAAGGATCCACACTGTCCACCACAAATCTCTATAAAATTGCTTGGTCCTGATAACCCTCAGCTCATTGTTCCCAGCTGGAAAGCCTGTTCTTTTTAATAACCAATTCAATAAACTGTTGAAAAATGCTTTGTATAATATAGTATTGCCATAGATCTGATGTTTGTCTCTGTCATTACATATTGCATTCAATCAATTTACAAATGTTGCTGTGTTCCTTTTGTGCTAGTTCTTCTTATGGCATCCTGAACACAAATCCAAAGATCAATACCTTGTCTGCTGAAAAAAAATTGGACATAACAAATGAATAATTCTATTTATAATAAAAGTCCTAGTCCCCAAATGGATTCTACTAATGTTCAAATTCATTTTTCATGTTTAACACAAGATGAAAGCAAGTACCCTGCACAATGCAATGAGAAAGGCAGTGATAAAAAAACCAGTTCATATTTATTGAAGATGTGAACAAAACCATGTAAAGCTATGGCGTATGGCTAGGAAAACATCAATAAAATGGTAGCTCATTCACTAAGTATTTGTTACCATATTAAAGAGCAAAAAGTCTCTGTCAAAGAGCAGATGGATTTTCTTTATAAAGACACTACAGTTCTGCTCTGAACTACGGAAGCAGCAAGGTTCTGAATGAAATAATTTAAGTAAGAAGACAAGTAGAAGCTTAGCTCATGCTGGTTGCATGAGCCGATTCAGTTCGTCTTGTGCCTTTTGTGTGACAGAAGCAATGCATTTGCTGACTATAGGCACATCCCTGCACTATTCCAGCTATTGAATAGCTACCTCCTTTAAAACAACTACGCAGTTGTTCAAGGGAGCCACAAATTACTTCTTTCACAATCACTCTTTGCAGAGCAGCAAGCTAACAGAACTTAGAGGAAACACCCTACTTTTCACAGAAAACGGTATCGGTACCTGTGTAAGCGTACAAATCCCAGCAAGCTTACACAATAACCAGCTCACCTCCTCCCCACTCCCAAGCTAACTGCTAAGATGTGCACTGCATACAGTATTCCCACCTAGACTCTTGGCTCCATAACAATTCACAGGCATTAGCAAAACAAAATCATGCCATTCCTGTACAAAACAGAAAACCAACATAAAAACACACCCCAGAAAACAATACCTCATTAATCAAGACTGTCCCCAATACCATGTGCGTGGCTGCTCTAAGACAGGCAAGTAGAAGGGGCAGGGAAGCCCCATCTTCCCCTTTGAAGTATATGCAAGAACAGAGCAGGTACGTACTCCTCATGTTGTCATGGGAGTTGAGTGACTTGATGTCTTCAGACAGACTGTGGTCAGACACCTCTGAGCCTTAATCATTTTCCTGTTAGGTGACAGCAAAGGGACTGGCTGTCCCAAGGGGAACACGCACTAATCCTGCACGCTGACCACGTGTAGCTCTCCCTCTCCATTTGGTTGTGCCAAAAGAGGTGAAGGAGTTTCCTACTACTGTCAAACACATGCGCATATTTTAGCTTACACAGTAGAGATTCCAGTTGAATGCCAGATATCCCTTACTCAATAGCAAGATCCCCGTTACTTCCTATTCAAGAATCTGCAATAATCACATCTTCACTCAAGGGGATCCTATTACGAACAGGTTCCTGAGTCCATGAACTAGCACGCACCCATTAGACAGAAGTCTAATGCTGGGGCAATTGAGGCAGCTTTCTCCAGGAACAGGGGAACTCTTTCCTTACCGTGAATACTATGTTCTTGCTATTCCTATTCTTGGTTACTATTAGCACAGTTTGACTTTCAAGTGTCAACTGAATTCACAGAATTGGCAGCTGGAAATAAACAAAACAAAACTTTGTAATGTGTTAACTGAATAAACATACTTTGGCATTGCTCAAATCACGAACACTGAACTCCACAAGACCATTTTGACTGAATTTTTTCCAGAGTATAGCTTTATTTTAAAACTATTACAGCAAATTCACAACTCCAATCCTACGTTCTGTTTCAAGATGGAATTTCAACCTTACTAGTTAATTAAAGCCACCACCTGGAGTGAGCTGGCTTTCAAACTGATTTCCTTTGTCTCTCTAATTCACACACATTAATATTTTATTTTCTACTGAAAAAAAAAAATGAAAAGGAATGTCACAAGTGTGCCAAAGACAAGGCAGATAAAATTATTGCAATAAAACAAAGAAAATACACTTGTTACTGCCAGGTCTTGAGATGAATGCTGCATTATACAGACATTTTAAAGGCTTACAACTGCAAATTGCTCTATTTTACATACTGTATTCTAGCCTTTGCATCAAGATCTTTTCTAATTTTTTCTTATTGTAATGAGAAAGGGAAAGGGTTGGGTTTTTATTACCTGAACATTTATTCAATGGAGAAACAAAGACTACATTATATATTACAACACATGAGCTATTAAAACAATGTGACACTATAAAATATGCTGCAATACTCATTATGGGATAACAAAGCTAAACCTGAGCAAATAAATGTATCTGCCAAACAGTCAGCAATAACTATACAACTAGAGTTTATAATCTTTAATTATTTAAGAAGGAAAGAAGCTTGTAATAATTAACTTTTATAGGCTGCTTAAATTGTCATTACTAGGTGCCCACAAAACTTTAAAAGAAGTATCTTTCACCTGAAATAACTCTTCTTTATTTTTAACAACAGATGCAATTGTTCACTTAACTGATTGATTGAAAAAAATCATTAACTGTTGTTTTTAAAACTTGCACACACAGTACAGATAACATTTTATTTACTCTCTGATGTGGACAATGCATATACCAACATACTGCTCAGGCGTTTACAGGCTCTGCATCTCACAGTGACTGATACGATACTGCCTTCAGGTAGCTGTGAAAATGTGGGGGTTTTTTAATGACAAATCTGTAAATCACACTGATTTACATCAGATACTTCAGAAACTTGAAGTTGAGAAGAACTGTTCATTTAATTCATTAAAATATATTGGTGAGATATAATTCATTAAAATATACTAGTGAGATAGTAACACCTTTAAAGTTTCTATAAAGTCTATGCATCTTTGCCACGCATTTATAACCAAATGATCTGACTTCTGGTACAAACAGACACCATTCAAAGCAGGCGTAGAGACAAGTTCTATATTGAACAATTATAATTACAGAAGGGACGAGAGGAGAGGAAGGTTCCATATTTCAGAAACACATTTATGGGTTTAAAAAAAAATATGGAAGGTTACTAAATTTTAAATTATACGTTAGATTATGAAAGAAACAACATAAAACTACAGAAGAACAAGAAAGCTTTCAATAAACTCCAGACGACTTTCTTCTTTTCCCAAAACACATTCAGCCATTGCCTGAGTTCCTACTAAAATTTTACCATGTCCTTCATGGAAATGAAGTGATCAGTCTTGAGTATTTCTGAAAAGTTCCACCTCCAGCCACTGATATCAGCACAAGTTACACAGCAGCAGAGTTTTGACTGGAAAATAATATGCTACACTACAAAATACACTGAATAGGTACAATTAGCATCTTGCAGAATCAAGTTCCTGTACAGTTTCTAAACTGAGAATTTTACTTACAACATGGGGCTTCCTTTTTACAACATGGGGCTCGGGAAATATGTGCGCTATACAGATGGTTTATTTAATCCATTCCTACCTAAATTAATCAAAGCAATCTGTCCCAAAAAAATAAGAGTCTTCATACAGGATTCTGCTGCTGTTTGACAAATCGTGTACATTTAGCTAGGAGAAGTTGAAAATCCTGAATAAAGAAGTTACCGCATCTAAAAATAAGTGACGTTATTAAAAGAGAAGCAGGATGTGTTATTTAGCATAATATGAAATTTAAACAGTACCACCTCAGATACACTTTAAAATGCTTTTAGTAGCACCTGGTTGTTTATACATCTTCTGTGGTGAAAAGGTCAATAGAAATTCACCTCTAAGGTCACAGTTGCTAAGCAACTGTTTTCGGCAGTTCTGCACCACCGATGAAGCGTGTTACGT
Source organism: Ciconia boyciana (assembly GCF_034638445.1). Classification (NCBI taxonomy): domain Eukaryota; kingdom Metazoa; phylum Chordata; class Aves; order Ciconiiformes; family Ciconiidae; genus Ciconia; species Ciconia boyciana. The sequence goes on along the minus strand of NC_132944.1, from coordinate 18,057,555 downwards.
TCCACTGCCTGGTTTCAGAATAAACCCGTGTAGCATCCTACCTGGCCTTTGAAGCGCACCGAGCTCCTCCGGCTTTTCCCAAGAGTACGGGTGCCCATCGTCCAGGCGCTGCTCGAAAGGATACGCCCTGGGACCACCGGCCTCCGGTTCACAAGAGCAAAGGAGAGCTCAGTCTTCAGGAAGACCACGGAGGGCTTGATGAGGTGCTGCCCGAATCTCAGCATGATTAATCTTCAGGGTCTGAAAGAGACAATAGTTAGATGATTAAAGGACTGACTTTGCCTTTCCAAACAGGAATAAGACAACCAAATTGCCTAGGCGGATTCTGAACGAAAGTGCCTCCTGGGCTCACCAAGGCATTGGGTGTTTTGGAAAGGTTGGTAAGGCTTTCCTAAAAGTACCACTTCTTCGAAGGGGTGGTGGAAAGGGCTTCTTTCCAAAGCAAAAATTTTACATAGAATTTCTTAAACCCTTTTCTCATCATCTTGGCAGGGCTACAAAATTCTAGACAGAGGACGTCATTTCTCCCTCCCATTTTCATTTGTTCTGCATTGTATACATTTGAGTCATATGTGCTTGGAGAAGCACAAACAGTATTTCACGTGCCCTTTGCCGCAATGCAAATCAATGCACACAGGACTTAGGAAATAAAGAAACCACATTTTCTAAATCAATCTCTCCACTAAATACCTCAACTGAAGAAATACTGACAAATTAAGGAAAGCATATTTAGTCCTTTTCCACCCATGCTTTCTAGTTTGAGCAAAGGAAATGTGAAGACAATCAATAATTGTGTGCAACATTTTCTCTTACGCAAAGAAAGCCAAAGATTTCCACTTTCATTCACCAAAATTTTCTCTCCTCCTGGTGAGGATGAAAATCTTTCTTAAATAAATAAGGCACAATCCTAAGAGTGTCTATTTTAGGTCTTTAAGCCCTAGAGTATTTCAAGTATTTAATTCAAACAGAAATATCCAAGGTGCTGCAGGGTAAAAGATGAAGTAAAGAAGAATTTCATGTGACAATACTTCAGACACATCGAAAGCATTACACTAACATTACCTTGCTTGAACCAAGTGACTAATCAGAAAATTCGGTTTTATAAGTTGCTTTAGATGGGGAAAGATACTGTTAGAGTCATGTTGAGTCTTTTGCTGCAGTTCTTTTCTTGCAAGCCTACTGTGTTTAGCAAGACCCAAACTCGGTTCTTATTCTAAAAGATTTATTGTAACTTAAGGTCCTGCTCCTTGTTTATGCTCCAACCAAAAGTACATGTAACAACCCCCTCGAGGTGCACACACTTTGAAAGTGTCTTTGAGAAGTGCTTGTTCTTTGGAAGGAAGTTCTGGCTTTTTCAGTTATCTGATTCCACAAAAGAACTTAACTAAATTAAGGATAGCAGATGTATCTAGTCAGGCTTTACACCAGAAAAACATGTATAAAACTTACTATAAGATACAGTAACCCATCAGATGACTACACGTTCAAGTAATACACATGCTCAAAACAAGACATGGTGGCTGCTTAATTTTTGAAAATCACAGATTAAAGGAAATGCTTGAGCAGACCATGGAAAAGTGGAGATTTTAACCATCCCTGTTTCAAAGATCTGAAAAGGTTCTATAATAATTTTTTTCCCCATAAAGTCAACAGAAGATTAAGTGTCTGAAAAGATGCGTCCCTTACCGTATATTAAACCTGAAACTTGACAGCATACAAAAATCAAGTCTCTTTAGCTACTAGAAGAATTGCTTACCAGAGGAAACACCTGCTATCTTGTGCTGATGTCTGAAAAAAAAAAAAATTATCAGGAACTCCAATCTTCCTCATTTCTCTTAAGCAGTCCATCAGCCAACCCCCCTGTGGGGCTTTCTCATTCTGATTAAAACATGCAAGAATGTTTTTACATGATATGATAAAGAGACATGGTTCTCTTTACAATGAAGGAAATGATTCTGACAAAGGAGCAAAACACATTAAATAGCCAGTGCTACCATCCGGTGATGAAACTGTAAGCTAGTATCTCCAGTAGGTGGAAAATCAAATGTACCACCACACCTGCTGTTGCATCTAGCAATACTATGGACAGAAATAAAAGTACTACAGATCATTCCTTATTCTCTCTTCCAGACTACTGATAACTAAAAGCACTGTCCAGAGAGACATGGAATAGACTTAAACACAGAACGAAGGCTTTAAAATAACAGATGCTGATTTTAAAATCTGATGCTTTGAAATTCAATTTAAGGAGGCAGAGAACCTGAGATTTTGGTAATCACCAGGAGAAGTCCTCTGGCTGTTTGCCGCCATAAGCAAAAACCAATAAACAATAGCAGGATAAGGTTGATGACATTGGAAATAAGGCCTGGATCCCATGCTTCAGCAACTGAGACTCCAGGGAAGCTGGAAATGGATGACCTGGTGCTCTTCTATTCTAATTATCTATCTAAAATTACTAGGGACTCCTGTGGGTCTTGCCCAGTCTAACAGTGACTCTGAAACTCACTGTTAAAAATAACCAAATCCCACTCTGAAGTGTATGTTGTGAAATTCTTCAAGTTGCAGAATGGAAGAAATATTGATAATTACAAGAACCAAGGTTAAATTTGTGTTAAGGGCTTTGTGTTAAGGGCTTCATGTTAAGGGCAAGGGCATCCCCCGAGGTAAAAGTTTTGCTAAGTCAAAACATCGCTGCAGGTACTGGTTTTGGGACAGACAAGGACCATATGGGAGAGCTGATAAGCAATAAAAGACAATTTTATTCCAACAAGAAATCCAATATGAAGATCTTCTCTTCTAGCTTAAATATCTAAATATCCTAAATATTCTGCTACACATCTAAACATTCCACTACCCTACCCAATATCCTGCTATCCATACAATAAAATTGTATCTCTCTTTTCCCCTTTAACTCTGAGGATTTGGAATCCTATTTAGATTTAATAGCAGACTACTAATCTGGCCTTAAGGCCTCCATTTAACATCTTCATACAAAAGATATTAAATTCATGGGAAATCCTGAGCGTTCAATATCTCAAAATGGGAAGAGCTAGTACCACAAAGCAGTGGGTAGAACATACTAGAATGATGGTAGAGCCCAAAACAGAGCCGAAATTCCAAAATTGACATTTGGGTTTACCTGAAGTCGAACAGAGCACTATAGCCAGTAGGTACTGCTCCAGCAGGTAACCTGTGGCAGGCAGGGAAACGGCAGAATTCCCTGGGCCCAAGAAGCTCATTCACAACTGGAAACCAAGGCCACGACTCTATAAATCTCTATATCATCACAGGCAGTTTGTGCAACCTCCAGTGACCCTATGGAGAATACATCTGCAATCCACAGTAACACCATAAAGGAGAAGGGTCTCTTCAGGATATTCACCATCATCTGGACCCTATCAGTTACTGACCATAATTTCATCACTGGAATGTTTTTATTAAAATTAACCCTAAGCTGTATTGGGAAACATACATATCCAATGGCCCTATCAGAACAATGCCATACATCCTTTTTGATAGTTCAGGAGAGACTTAAAAAAAAAATCTGTTGTCAGTTGAGTTGACATCCTGTGTAAATACACTCAACATTTGCCAAAATAAACATATGCAACTTCATTAGCCACAGAGTTTGGGTCACCATTGCTCTCTAATATTGATGGGTATTTTCAATGTTTTAAAAACAATTAAAAATGCATTTTCAGCAAATGCTAAATGGATCCATACATAGATTCTGTGGACCACAGAATTTAGGTTGACTATACCATGTATTCATAATACACCTACCACATGTATCTTTACTTATTTCACTGCCATCTTGTTAAAAAAATTCCAGAAAGATCAGTACAGTAAAAGCACTGGCCTCACACCTCCCTAAGCAATAGTTTGAAGAATCAGGTTACTGCCCAACTGGGTTGGCCCAGAATTATTAGAACATATTTAAAACATGCATAGAATTAATGCACGTATTAAAACCTTTTCTATTTGCTTACTATACAATAATATATCTGAATAATGCATTTCTGTCTCTTGATTCAGACTAAATAAATGCAGCATGTGTTTCAAACAAGTGTGTCAGTTGTATTGGTTGCGCTGTGTAATACTGCAGACTTCCCAGTGCTGTTCTCTCCAATTCTGAAAGGGGGTTATGGGAATTTTTTTTCTTAAACAACTATTTACGATCTATTATATATCACTTGAGCTGTTTTCTGCCCTACTCATCCTCTGCGTTTTTCTGTAAAGCATGATCGTCTGTGTTCAGAACCCATACAAATGCTAAAAAATACATTAGGGAAATGAGTAATGGGTGCGACTGAAAAATCCGTGGCTGCGCAGCAACACACTGCAGCAAGGCTGGAATATTCCAGAGTGCAGCGAGGCAGGAAACTGGTACCAGCAGAGTAAGTTTTCAGTCATCTGAATTCTACCTGCTTATTGCTTGAATGGCCTGTAAGCAAGCAGAAATCAATACAGTACAGGTGCGTGCATGCAGGTCATGAAATGCAAATAGTGTGTGCACAAGGTTTCCCAGCTGATTGGAATCACCTCACTAAATCTGTTCCTCCGGGGATTTCCATTTTTCACATAATGAGGAGGTCATTGCCAGCTAAAACAGAAACTAAATATAATTGGTGAAAGGTGTTTCTTCTTTAATGATAGTAGTCTTTCTAATCCCAGTAATAAGGGGGACAATTACATAGTAATGGTAGAAAATGAAAGAAATCCATTTCTGATAAAAGAAAATTTCAGCCCCGTTTAACACAGCTTCTATTCTGACTATTCAGATGAAAAGTGTATTTACTCTTTTTCATATTGCACATATACATTACATTGCCTATTTCATCTGCCTCATTTTCCTAATTAAATTTCCTTCAAGCTGTGTTCCTGCAGTTGTAGGTAGGAATATAGTATTAAAGGGTAACATTGCAAGTAGACTAATTTTACAGCCACAACAGATCTCAAATCTGCATAACCCATACTAGAAAAAAAAAAATTACACTGGCATTCTACATTACACCCTGAAAAATAAGTGTTAAAATTAAGAAAAATGTTGAGATACACTGAAATATTTTCAAATATTATTACAGTTTTGTAAAATTTCAAGAATAGGCACATTGCGTTTGCCCAGCCTATATAAGTACTACTCATACATTTAATGTATTTTTGAGAGGAAATCTAAACAGGTCTCAATTCTCTAAGTTTATTTGGTTTTGGGGGCTAGGGGTTTTGTTTTGTGCTTCTTTTTTTAAATAGCAGAAGCTGTAGAATCATTGGTGTCAAATACACAGGGAGAACTCTGAACAGAAGATAAGGTTCACCTAAAGATGGGTCCCTAGGACATCAAGATAGGTGTCTGCTAGTGACATGTCATCTCTAGAGTCAGAGAGCAGTAGCCTGGAACACCGTTGGGAATCACCTTCTCTGTGCTGACTGTAAGGAGCGATGGCACTAATTCTTTAAGGCTGTCTTCCTGCCTCCACAGACCTCCCCATTGGATGCTTAATTGAGATGGTGCTGGTACTCCAAAATGCCCCTTTATTTTATCATACAATTACTTGTCCTGAACAACAAGGTCCTTAAAATGTGTATATTAAAGAAAACCAACTGCAATATCGTTATGTCTCTGTGCTAATATAAATGAATATTTTAGAAACAATCCGAGGAGTATTCTTGAAGTTTGTCATCTTACCATATTAATATCACCTGTTCATTAATTTTGACACAATTTCACTGTAAAAACACTGCAAATTTACATGGCAAAATGAAAACAACATAGTTTTTTTTTTAAGGTCTTACAAAAAAAATAGTGGATTTTTTTTAATTCAGCAAGATAAGACAACTTGTGTCACACACTGTAGTTAAGGGAACAAAGTAACTCTCCAGTAAATGATGTTTATGGCTAACTTCAGATTTTTCCATCACATTTTCTAAGCTGCTCTTTATCCTACAAAACTATATCCTTAAATGCATATTTGGCATTTTTCCCTCTAAAAGGTTTGATTATGTGGAAAGTGATATTCCTACTTAGACATCTGAATTCTGCATCATGTTCAAGAACTGATGTACAATGAAGAACTGCCCTGCATGCTATCTCCCCTCTCTTCATGCTTTAGTATTTTTTACTCATTCTCTCCCCTCACCGCCACTTTGTGAGGATGAAATCCACACACTTCAGAATATTATTTGTTTAACCCAAGCCCATAGCAATGAATGTCCTTGTTCCTAGCAGCCAGGATTTGCCATTTTGATCAAAGAATACTTAGAAACACTAAAAAAAAGAAATAATTTTATTCTAAAATCACTCAGTTTTTCTACTAGCCCTTTGTCCCTAGAGCAGCTTTATCTCTCAGCATCCTCCACTCCCACCCTTGTACAAGATTTAACTATGTATTTTGAGTTCTTCCAGTTTCAGAAAACAGCCTCTAATTGAAAAAACACTCTCCCCCTCAGTGAGCCAAAATATAGCATGCTACTGCTATTTCTGTTCTGAAAAAGCCAAGAATTACAAAACTAGAAAAGGTGCTCAAGTATCTTCAGCAGCTGTAGCCTAGATTCTCTCCATGGGGATGGTATTTAATGCTCTACATGGGGTTGAAGGGAAAAGCTTGTGTGGATTATTTTCCATTTTCAGAAGCTACTGAACAGAAAGCCCATTAAATGTGATGCATGCAACCAATCCTGGCAGTGTTGACAAGGACTGATTTCTCACGTCATATGCAGATTATGATGGACTTGAATCCACTACATGCGGCTTCCCCTGCTTAATCTAGCAGCAAAGAAAACATCAAAATTATTACTGTTTAAATATATTGCCATTTTCTTAGCATGGTCAATCAAGCTAAATTATCTACACTTAAAATTAAAATAGACCATGGCCTGTTGCATAGTACCCAAGCACCTTAATGTGTATGATGCTAAGGGCTATCCATTTGCAACCCCATAGCCTGCCTTCCCCTTGCAGCTCTCTTCCCCTCCACCCAAGCTGCAGCAGCGCTTCCCAGCCCCTCTGGGACAGTAGTTTTCCATTCTGCTCTCACAGTGTTGATCTCACAGTCTTGCACCTGGAAGCCCTGGTATTGCTGTTATAGCAGATTCTCCTAGGGCATGACTGTAACCACCATGAGAATCGTCCCTTCCTCCACCCCATTCTACCGCCTGTTTGTAGCTTTCGGGTTACACCAGTAGACCCAAGAACGTGCCTACGCAAAGCTTACCAACCAAGCAGCACCCAACCCTGAGCACAGCACGCTCAAGTTAACATTAATAGCATCACGAGCAGGAACCCAAGGGAGGCCTAATGAGCACGTCCTGATGAAAACTAGATAGTTCCCAATTGTACTGGGTCTGACTGGGATGGAGTTAACTTTCTTCACAGTAGCCCGTATGTTACTGTGTTTTGGATTTGTGACTAAAACAGTGCTGGTAACGCACCAATGTTTTGGCTATTGCTGAACAAGGTTTTTTCTTTTTCACACTCTGCCCACCACCAGTGAGTTGATGTACGTCTTCGCCTGTGGCTCCTAATAGTAAAGCTGCATGCCTCTAAATCTGTCTCAACACCCTTTGAACAACCAGTCTAGCCCTCAACATAATATATTTAAAATGGAAGATGCATAAAATTCAAACAAAACACTGTTAGCCTATTTAAAAGCTACAGGTCAAATACAATACTAACATACACTAGTTGTATTGGGATCTGAACTTACAGCCCTCAGAATACAGCAAAACTCAGATCCATTCTAAATGCCAGTATAGACAAGTTAAGTTTTAAGGGGAGCTTTACATCCTACTAAAACATCTTCCTGCTGCCTCCTTTAGATCTTCATCCATTTTGGTTCCTTTTCCCTTTTTATTTATTTAAAGTAAACTTTATACATTTTTTCAAAATTGTTCCTCTTCAGACATTAAACAGCTTGCCTACTGCACCTGATAAGCTAATGTGTGGGTACACACAGGCACACACATATAAGTCTGTCCTCAGTATTGTGTCTCCTAGTTGTCTGGTCCATCATTGCCATGACTTTTACAGTCTTCATTTAAAAAACAAAACAAAACCTAAAAAACAAACAAACCAAAAAACCTCAAAAAACCCAAAAACCCCAGCATGCCCCCCCCCAAAAAACCCCCCACAACCCCCCCCCCCAAAAAACAATTCAAACCTCCAGACACCCAAGTCTTTGTTGACCAAGAAGGATACAGACACCTAAAAGGAGGTGAAGAGCTCTGTAGCAACACTGTAAAGCAATCACAACATTGACAAGTTAATCAACAAATGCAGAATCAAGCTAGATATCAGAAGCAATATACCCATCCATAATACATGTAGAGGGCATAAATATTTTTAAATGATGTAGAAGTAGTTGTCAAATTCATTTCTATAGCAAGCATTTTGGAATACAAATTAGGCCAACATATTTGTTTCTTATAATTCAGGTAAAGAGTGCAAAGTTATACACAATAAATGAAAAGGTTTGTAGAGGCAAAAGACCTGTATAATCCATTAAACTTAAAGAAAAATGACGGCTTAGAAGAGTCATGAAAGCACTAAACACACACTACATCCTTCAACTGTCCATATGTATACCGTGTTCACTAGAAGATGACTCATATAGCATTTTACCATACTGAGAAAATAATTCTAGCAGCAAAAGCTCATTGTTTGCCTCTGCTCAGGTAAGAGCTCAACTTTTCCATATACTAGGACTTGTTTCCAAATATCACATTAAAATTTTTTTGCTATTTTGACACCCTAGCTATACCTGCAACTTTACTTTTTTCAAAAAACTTTTATGATGACTAACATGAAATAAAATTCCTGTCTTGCATTATACTGGAGTGGGTTTATGTCCATTTTCTACCAGAATACATAAGCATGAACTTAACACACCGCAATATTACAGAAGATACCTTTCAAACAGAATCCCATTTCCAAGACTTGATCTAGAGCTTCACAGTCTTCTCTGTTAGACATCTGTGCCCACTTTTCCTCATATTAGCAGAGATGATCCAAGATTATGATTCCTCATTCCATCGTCATCCAAGAAGATGACATGAATCCAAAGAAAAGTCTGATAACTAAGAACTTTTCAAAACCCATGTACTATATCAGTGTTTTTAAGGAAGATGTTTTATGAAATGGGATACAATCAACAGGTTCACCTCCTCATTGACTTCTACTGAAAGAGCAAAATGTATACAAGCATACATATGCAATAAAATAAATGATGTTCACAAATCTTTCCTTAGTGTTAATCTCTTGGGGGGGGACGGGGACAGGACACACAACACCAAAACTACCCATTATATTTTAAACATCGTTTAATAACTTGCATCCACCATAGCTATTATCCTGATGCATGGAGAAATCAGGGTTTTGGTTTTGCCTCTGCAAGTCATTCTGATGAACGAGACCTTTGGTGTTGTAATAACTATTGTGAGTAATGGAACAACCAATGGCTTTTATTAAGAAGGAACAATGAATAATGTATTACCAACACTAAGATCAAGGGAAAATACATTTTTATCAGGAAAAAATATTAATATCAATCATGCCATTTTTTAAAAGCAGAAAGGTGAAAGGCAGAAAAGGAAAAATTAAAAAAAATGCTACACAGTATGCAGTAAATAGCAGAAATTATACCGTGAAAATCCTTTTTTCTAGGGTGGCTACCTAGGGCTACATTACATGCTAGAGAAACAATAAAAGATTGTGACATTTCTTGAGATAGATAAGTGTAAGGAAAACTCTACCCTGGAGAAGGTAGAGATGGGGGAGGAAGGTCGCTATAGAGACTAGCACACTGCACATTGAAACACTTGAGTTAAAGCTCATTTCTTTTGAGGCTACCAACTAAGAGAGCTGACATGATGGAACAACTAGGAATGTTCTTTTGCTATACCCTTCAGTGGAAAAAGGTTGCTTTAAAAATGCAGAGAGAGGAAAAAGCTGTTGTGTTTTAGCATTCTTATTTATTACTTACATAGCACTACATAAAGTCACTTTATAGGCTTTAGAAATGCACACCAAGACTAAGCCTTCCCCTGAAATGACTTACTATTTCCTTTGAGTGAATGCAATTTGGACATCTGTAGTATTGGACAGAAGAGATGGGGCAAATAGAGCTGCGGAAGAAAAGCTGCAGGGAGCTAGGTGAAAAGGTTCAAGGAGTAAAAGTCCATGGGGAGAAGAGAGAAATGGCTCTTCCCAAAATTCGACGGTGGTATAAACCACAGCACAATCAGAAAGAGAGAGTGCACAGGGTGTGCTATGGCAAAAGGATGGTCCACACAACTCCGGGTCAGCACAAGTCCAGACAAAAATAAGTGTGTGATCAGCAAGAGATGTTGCATGGTGAGTTTCCAGACACAATCCAGAATTTTTTAACTTATGTCACTGAGAAACCAGTTACGTCCCTTCAAAAAACCCTATTGATTCAGTATACACTTTTAAAGATTGATTTTCTGTATTTCGTTTCTTTTTGTCCTTTAAACTCTTTGATACTTGGCACCAGAGAAACCAAAAGATGCAAAAAGTTTCACCTTCTTCAGATGAAACTACTTAGTTAAAGGACTGCAGAGTTAAAGTAAATCCAGTGTACTAAAAAGAAAATTATCAACGGAAAGATTGAGGCAGTTGAGACTTCTGAAAACTCATGAAGAAATGATAAAAGCCACGCATATACCTAGCCACACATATACTCCTGACCACACTTTTTGCCCATGTAAAGAAAAATAAGACACAAACAGTAAGAACAAGTCTGGGATTAGTGTTATCATACTATCATACCTATTAGTGTTATCAACACTATCATACTGGGATTAGTGTTCATTCTGAATGCAATGTATTAATATTAGACCATGGCTTTGCCTCTGTAATACTACTAATTTTTTTTTATATTTGGAGCAATTCCTGCGACACCCAAGTGTCTCCACGAGCATTTTATCTTACTGAATTAATAAATGTAACACAAACATTTAGAGGAAAATGCAGACACTGTACTTTATCTATCAATTCCTCGGGCATAGAGATTAAAAGATTCAAGTAATGAAAATTTATTGTCAGATTTGCATTTATATATAGCTAAAAATACTAGACAGCGGGTTCTTTACATTGATGTACAATGCACTTACGTCTAATGCTAGATGTTGGAATCTTTAAGACACCCCATTGGGTTTCATTTTACCACCATATATATGCACGTGCTCTCCAAAATAAAGCCATTTAAACCAGGTTGTTCCACCGGCACTGGAATTGATGAAGCCTCACTTCAAAGGATTTATGTCCCCATCTTTCCCACACCTCTTTTTGTTCCCCCCACAAGAACGAGAGCCCTCCCCCATGGCCCTTAGAGGATCCCAGACAGATGAGTTGCAGTGCTGGGCTTAACTGAGGCTTCTGCACGTGAGGAGTAGCCAGCCCAGAGGTGCACACCGGCTGCTGCCAAGCACCATGTGTAGCAGTTGGGAGGAAAAAGACGCTCCCATCACGACAAGCAGGTCAAGGCCACCGACCAAAAACGGACTGTTACAACTGTACAGTCTAATTATCTAACCAGCATGGTACAGGTACACATCTAATTATATACCATACAATTAAAAGATGAAGTGCTGTTTGAATGCTGAAATTTGTTAGATTTGTTTGTTTATACAATAGTCACAGGCAAAATGCAAGCGTGCATGACTTTTTCTTACTATTTCGGGTTCATTTAAACCAGGAGGGCTGCAAACTGCATGCAAACAATGGTGGAAAGAAAATAGAGAAAATAGCTGTAAATGCACAAAATGGTTTGCAAATCTTTCAAGAAATACAGACTGTATGCTTTAGTGAACTACTTGAAGAAAGGTGGTCATGAGTGAAGGAATCTGTCTGAGAAAAAGAAGTTGTACACTTTTCTAGGTTTAACTTTCCCTCTCTGCACATATTTTCTGTCTGATTTTCCACAGATGCTCTCTGTATACTTGACCATATGTTCAGAAAATGGCAAATAACATTCCTGCTTTCTGGCCACTTCCCCGTCTTTATCAAAGATAACTGTGGCAGGGATCATAGCTTTCTGCATTTTCGAACAGTGCACTGTGAGGTACTCAGTCAACAGGGTAATGTTGAATGATAACTGGGTTGCAAGTCAACTGAAAGAATAAGCGAATTTTGGAAAGGGAAACAAACTCTTTCTCACTGTCAAACCAGCATTAAAGCATGATGGGAATCTACTTATAGTTTACTGTGGCTGGTTCGATAATTCTGAACACGATGACTTAACTAAATTTAGGCAAATATAGGGCAGTCTTATGTGATTATTTTTCAGGAGATGTTGCATATCTGGTAGCAGAAAATCGACCGTACTGTCAAAATACATCTATTTACTGAATACGACCCCTTTTCATAAGATATTTTCTGCTGAGAAAAAGTGGCTTGCAGTTGCTGTTATCTAATACACACATGATTTAGTCCAGTAAGATACAAACCCTAACAGGTTTAGGTTTAAATTTTAGCAATAAGACCTGACTATTTTTCCCTCTCCTTCCCAACCAAAAGAGCCAAATTTCCTTATCTAAAGCCAACATGAGGTTTGTCAGAGCCTTTACTGGACACAGACCTCAAAACATAGGTGCCAGATGCTTATGAAAAAAAGGGTCAGTGCAGCGTTTGTCCATTTCAGCCTAAACTTTTGTTTGGAACATGGCCATGGACACCATCACGCTGGGGAGAATTTGTTTTTCATGTTTTCTAGAAAACATTGCTACAGCAATAGATGTCTCTGAGTGACTCCATCTTCTTGTATTCAACTGTCTGGACTTTGGAGAACAGGCTGCAGTGTGGTGTCCTGACATAACAGTAGTGGAACTTAGGCTCTCAAATTGGAATAACAGAGGATAATAATTTCTGTGCAACATCTAATGCGACAGCAAACCTTGTCTAGAGTAGGGCAACGACTGCTACGCTACCTGCTGAAATTGCCATCATTGTTGCACGCATCTCCCAAGCACATTTTACATTTAAAGATGCTCACCTTAAATTGCTTTCTTTATGAGTCTTTTTCCACTGTGGACACAAACTCTTAGCAAATTAACCATTAAAATGTATCATATAGTTTTCTAGCTTCAGTAGGTTACTTTCAGAATCAGGACTTAACACAACTCCAGCATTTTCTCCTTTGATTAATTTACACAAGCAAGAGAAGTCAAAGACAATCTTGTTAATAATCTTAAAATCAAATTTCAAAAATATAGATGTAATAAGGTATTTTCTCCAATATTTGCAGCAGAAATACCGAGAAGTTAAAACCAGAGGGGAAGATATTGTGGTAAAGAGCCTAAACCTGCATTTTCAATACGCTGGTTTGCATCTTCTTTGGTAAAAGATTAAGGACTGCTTAAAACATTTCTTTAAACATAGGAAAACTTTTAAGTGCACATAATTTCTACAAGTGTATTATTTTAATGGTCTTATGTCATAAGTATGTCATGGCATGTACTAATCATAACATTTAACTGTATATGCACATCATTCTCCAGCTCGCATTTTACTTCATGTTTGCCAAATATCCTGAAAAATGTGGATTTTAATCTATCTGTAATTACCCTAAGGTTCCTGACTTTTTTTCCTTTTAGACAATAGTCTATACGATTATTTTTTGACCTAGTCTCACCACACAGAATCGCATGAGTCACATAATCAAGCCATAAACCAAGCAAATAATTTTGTATGTTTTTGCTGTATTTCTGTCTTCCTTTCCAATTCAGCATCACTTCAGGCATCAACAAAAAAAATGTTTTAGTGTTACTGCTTTTAACTTTTCAAGATTAAAAAAAACATTTATGGTCACATGGTGAATTGGAATAACTGAGACTGTATTATGTTCTCATTTGTCAGTAAACCTGATAACATTTTAAACAAGAATTGGGTGCCAGATGACTGTTCTGCAACTAATTCTGGAACAAATTTCTGTATAATCTACTGAAAGTGCTTTAGAGTTCCTTGCCAGCAAGGCTTTCTAATAAGATATTCATGAGTAATTAGAAATCTATAGACATGATTAAATCTTGATCTACAATCTGCAGAATGAATGTTTAGGCTGAAGCATGGCAAACTGGCAGAGAACTCAACTGGATATCCCTCTGTAGGTTCAAGAATTTGGCTGGCATTTGTCAAAGCCGAAGCTCTGATTTATTTGTGAATTCCTCAGACTGCACTGGTTTCCACTGGACAGATAAGTCATAAAACAGACTGCTAGCTCAGTTCCACAGCCCCCCACTTACAGCCCTGACTGCTTGAGTACCCGTATCAAATATTTTACAGAAGGTGGGCACAAATTGTTTATTTCTAATCAAAACTTTGGACAATCATTGCACCTCTTAAATAATGGATGTAATTTGCCTGGTCCTTATTATTTAAAAGATCGTTTGCATGATACATGTGTACTACACATGCTACCCAGTACGTAATTATACTTAGTCGAGCGAAGTTCTCACTAAATTTCAGTTTTTTCCTCAATAGCAAGAAGTTGTTCTGTAAGTAATGCCACAGCAATACCATAAAGCTCTGGGAATAGCTGGTTCTAAGCAGCCTGGAAATGGTTACAACTGTAAACAAAAGAGACCTTGACTTAAACTATTGAAAAATTAATTTTCTCTTGTTGTTGTAAGAGATTTACTGGCTTACGCAAGTGCACTTCATAGCCAGGACAAAACCTCCCAACTTTCTACATGTAGAGTAGCCTTCCGGTTCCACAAAAGCTATGCACTTGGCACAATATGAGGAATGTAGTCTAATAACAAGCTAAATGTAGGCTAACACTAAAAAGGTGTTTAAAGAAACTGTTTCTATAACTAGCTAGGCAATTACAACATACATAGCCACTGTTCTGATTGGCAGACCCACACTGAACACAAGAAACATTTCACTTCTCTAATCGTCAGCTAAAGATTTCAAAAAGCTTTGGAAAAATATATAGAAATATCCCACCTTCTGGATAAGAAAAAGCACAGAGAGACTTAGGAGAGGCACAAATTGCTGGAAAAAGATACAGTAAAATCTTTTTTCCTTCATCAATCTAATCAAATTAAAATTCTCCAAAATTAACAGAAAGACTCACAAATCACTATATTTAGCCTTGGTTCAAATCCATACTGCTTGTTTTAAAGGACCATGAAGAACTAGGGTGTTAACTTGCATTATCTATACTACTATTTTAGCGGCCAGCAAGCCTAAAAGAAGAACTAGAATAAAATAAACTACCAACAGAGAAAATACCAGTAAAATCAGGTACGTGTAAAACGTACTCGCTATAGAAAACGTGGACATAACACATAAAAATCACCAGTTAAAGTGTTCCTAAACAGAGCAATAGTATTCTGCTAGACTTGCTCATTAATCTTCTGGTATTTAGAATGTCTTCACAGAGGAAAGAAATCTGAATATAGTAAGAAAATAAATGAAAGTACATTTGGAAAGATCCTCTCAATATTTATTATAGAAAAGATAGTACTACCTTTCAGGCAATATGGTTTCTCAATTAATATTCATTCCTCAAATTAACTGGATCACAAATTTCAATATTCCAAATTAATCTTTCTGCATTGCAAAAATCAAACAATCGAATTGACAAGGATGAGAATTCAGATGGCTTGTGTAATCCCAATTTATGTGCAAGCATTAAGAAACAGTCTTTAATACTAAAATTATATAACAGAGTTTTCAACAGGACCCACTGCCTCTTCTCTGCAGGTGATCCACTGAAGTTTTGCCTCTTTCAGAGAAAGCTCAGAGTTCCCATGTGACACTACACAAGGTATCAAATACAAACTTTTCCTTAGCAATCAACAGTGCCATGTAAATTTTCAGTTTACACACTTGAGATGCTGGGGGAGATATCTAGGCACAAGAAAAACACACCTGAAGCTGAAGTAGCGAGTGCTGTTTTCTGGACACAGGACGTACTATGTGATCTGAAGGGCTCTAAAAATCCAATCTTATGTCTTAAAATGTGCATCCAAATTTGGCAAATTTTTCTGACCTTAATCTCTGTCAGTTCCTCATCTGTAAAATAGAGATAATACCGCATCCCTCACTGGGGTTTTGTAGAGATAAATTTAAATTAAAACCTGTGAAGCACTTGGATACAGTAGTGATGAGCAGCACAGAAAAGCCTATGAGGAAATTAATAATTCTGACTTCTGAGCAGGGTCTGAACGATGCGCTGTAAATAAGACTTAGGGCCACATATCAAACACTGAGGATAAAACAACATCTTGAATAGCTGCTCATTAATTGAGTACTGTCTATCTTGTGTACTGAGTAAGGAAGAAATCTTCTGGAAAAATATTATGTGTTCTTATAGTTAAAGACTTTGTCATAATGCATATGCATAAGAGAAGCTGAATTTAGGTTTCAATGCCAGCCTTAATGTTAACACCCTCTTCTCTCGACTGCTTGCTTTTGCATTCTTAATAATGTTCTCTCCATGCAGTTTGTACATGTAATGTTTGTATACAAGGAATGAATTATGATCCCATTGTGAATCTCTGATTTCCATGCACAAGTGGTAATGAACAAAGCTTGGTTAAAAAAATTCCATCAGAAAAACAAAATACCAAGCTTGCCTAGGCTTGGTAAATTCAGCAGGGCTTCTACTGAATTTTCTCTTCAATTGCTTGAAATGGTCCAAGTGCTACTTCTGTTAGCACTTACTATGGATTAACATAAGAGACTTGGGAAAGGAAAATATACCAGGGGACTGTCCTTTCAATTTTTATCAAAGGCATTCAATTTTAATTCTCAACAATAACAGCAGCTGACATGTTCCCTTTGCTAGTTCCCGTGAAAACAAATCAGGCAGAAATTAAGCTAGAAGTGCATATGGCAATCAAGGAGAAATAGCATCTCCCCAACATGCTCTCCGACGCCTTCGTCCTCTTCCAAAAAAAGCCCCCCTGCACCTTGTAGGAGCAGGCGACGGCCGATCTTGTGAGGGGTTATATGTAAGTCCTTTTCCAGTGACAACCGCCTCCTTCCCCAGACTGCATCTATACGCTCTCAAGGCAACAGATACCATTGCGACAGCCCTCTGACAGCACAGCTCTCACCGAAAGAGCCCTAACAAACAGTCCTGCCATCTGACCCAAGACAGTCGACTCTTGGAAGTTGGACAGTTTCCACTCCTGATTTCATTTAGATGCAAGTTGCTCATTAAAAGCAAGAAGAGTTACACCTAGCAATAGAAGATCAGAACCAGTTCCTGGGAGTTTCAGCTCAAGGAGTTTCCTAGAACTCAAGTACTAAAAGAGCATAATATATTCAAATTAAAATGGAATTTTTGAATACTAAATCATTTGAAAGTGATCACATATTTACTGATAATTTGAAAAAATAAAGTAGATTTCCCAGAGGCTAACTGAACAAAACCTTAAGAAAATAATGTTCTCTTTTAACTAATTTCATCTGTGTAAAATTATCAATGGTCTTAAATATCACCAAGTGAAATCTATTATATTCCAGCTAAAATATCTGTCTTCAGAGAGTACTTAGAAGACATTCTTTGTTCAAATTGACATCAAATTCACTATACTTTGTCAACAGATCTTACATATTTATAACAATTTTTATAGTAATATGAAGCCAGAAGACGTTGTACCTAGACGTTATACCATCTTCTCAAAAGGGCAACAGAAAGCCAACATATTTTAAATATTTAATTAGGACTAAAATCAAATTTACATAGTGATATGCCACATTTTCAGCTAGTGATGAAGACAAACATCTCTGCATGTTATCAGTACTTGAAAGGCTAGTCATTTCTATTTCACTTGGCTTACAGAATGTCTCCAGAGATTTTTCACACTCTTGTGCATAATTTCAGATGCTTCTTTTAATTTTTGATATAACTAGTTCATTGTTGATATAAGTTGGGACATTACAGTTTCAACAGTAAAATATTTGGTACTTGATCAAAGTTTGAGATATGCCCTAAAGTAATTGTATTTGCCTTCAGCAAACATTTTATTTGAGTTTTGAACAAAACTGCTGATGGAAGCTGATGAAAATAAACTCCGGCTTGAAATGCACTGACAGATGTGCTATCTAGCAAGGGATTTCCCTGGAAATTTTCTAATTTTCTTTCACTAATTTAGAAAAGGTTTATTTAAAATCTGTTAGAATGTACTGAAGTACAGAGTCACGTAATATCTGGTCATGGGAAGAAAGGGAAAATGTAGCTGAGAAACCTAAGCTCTGGCATCTTGAAATGGTAAAAATTTATCCAGAAACCAGAAGTCTTTTAAATGATCTAACATTTTCTACCAAAAAGAAAAGGAAAAAAAATTTAAAACCTATAATTTAACCACAGAATTAATAAAAGGGACATGCATTTCTCACTTTATGAGCTTTTGGAAAAAAGGAAAGGGAAAAAAATACATAGGAAGCTTTCTCATTTTTCCTCTCTATTGAAGAAGTACTTAATTAAGTAAAGAAACCAAATTTCAGTAAACAGCAACAAATACACAAGCACACAAACACTGCATAAAAAAGCACTATGGAAATCTTAATATATTCCAAGGTTATGACTTGTAGAAACTTCAAAAATTCACACACAGATGTTATAGCCTGCCAGGAAATTTGCCTTTTCCAGTCAAACTGGTATGAAATCAAAGAATTTAATCATTAATCATAAAAACAAAAATGACAACATGGCCAAAACAAACAAACAAAAAAACCCCTTACCTTCAAACTTCAGTTATCTAATAATTTTCTTTTCCCAACAGCAATATAACCAGCTAAAGTGTGCATTTCCCTCTCTCCCCTGCATTAGAAGATCAGCAAGTCAAAGGTGCAGAGAGAAGTACCAGCTATTTTTATTAGAACTCCTATGCAATCTAGAAATGTTGGCTGGAAGGGATCTCTGCAAGTGTCACACCTCCAATCTTGGGACAGAAGCGTAACTATTGCAAACACTACATCATTTTAACCATGACTTTGGCCAGTTGAATCTCCAAGGACGGACATTCTACAACCAGTCCCAGACATCTGTTCAATATGGAAAACCAGGTAGACTATGAATGAGCACTGAAGAAAAAAATCATTAGGTTTCCACTAATAACATCACAAACCTTATGGTTCAGCAGGCTCTTACATTAGATAAATATTACTCCCTCAACTTGTTAGATGGCATCTTGCCACAGATTGGGTTCTTAATAATCATTAGAAACACGGAAGGCTGTGTTTTTCCCATCCTCTTCCCATCTCTTTCCACTGCTTCCTTGAATGATTAGCACAAGCAGAAGTATCCACATCCCCTTCACTGAAAGTACTTACAAGCACACTGAAGAAAGCTCCTTTCATATTGTTGTACTCAAGTTCTCCCAACTTGCCTCTTACAGTGATACTGGAAAAACCCTTCTCTGCAGTACAAATAGGTAAACTAGTTCATCTTTTGCTATTTGATTAAACAAGATGTTTGTACACGTATGTATGTATCAACACGTGAATTTCCAGACATATATCATTCTGTCTCCTGTATCAGCTAAATCTTCAAAAATTTAAAACTTCACAAATTAATGCAGTTTAATAGGTGATCACTTCCAAGGAAAGATTTTCTTTGACAGTAAGTTTTAACAACTAATTCTTTTCCTTGTGCTCTCTGAAGTAATTGCAGTAACAATCTAACCTGAGTTAACTCAGGTTATTTAGCATTATCTTGATAACTGATTCTTACTTTAATATATGCCCATTAACTTTGCATTGCACAAGCTGAACAAAGCTTCTACCCTCTAGCAATCCAGCATGCTCTCTATACGCTCCCCTTTGACGAGTTCAATAGCCCTTGAATGACTGATAGAACACAGGAGTTCACTTTCCAGCACCACACTGCTATAGCAGTGTTAAAACACTGAAACCCACAGCCACAAAACTGAACATTTCCTGAATACAATGTTTCAAGTGATTAAAACACTTGAAGATTTTCTTTTGTTGTTTTGCTTGCATGTAACACACTCTTAATGCATTTAGCTAAATGGAAAGTGAAACTCAACTGCTACATAGCAACATGCAGCAAAGTATGCCAGTTCTATATGCAGCACATATGTTCCAAGCTGTGATTGCCCGATGTGTTAAAGAATAGAATTTGGGGCCTTACTCTAAGGTGTAGGACTGATATTTTGTAATTCATTGTTTTAACTGAAGAATGTATATAGGTTGCTGTAGCAATAGCTAATCTGTATTCCTACAGGTGAATACTTTACTCAAAATTATTTCTTTTACAAAGTACTTTGATATGCATCTCTTCGGAACGTACAGCACAGGATACTACATCTCTAGATTTGCTCAGATACAGCTTCTCAGCTTGCGTCTGTGCCCCGGACATTTGCACTATTAAAGCAGGCAAGTACACTTTCAGAATCTTTGCATTACTGATAAAGAAGCTGCTGTGCAGAATTATCAATTTGGGATGAGTAATCTTGGATGAAAGAGTCACATAATCTCACAAGAAGTCCCTGAAGCAATTGCACCTCTTGAAATGTGATCTGAAACTCAAAAGCAGTGTGGGGAGCAGCCACATTCCCCCACGGTAAACACTCGTAGTTCTGTGCGTGGGGGCAAACAGCACAATGACCCCATTTTGCGGATTTACATTCTGAAAGGCACAATGAGGGAACCATGCTTGTGCCTACCCTGCTCAGATGGATAGTGAGGTTATTTACTGGGCAGGGTAAATTTTTTTCTCCAATTTCTACAGGTCCATAGAGAGAAGCTGGCTGAATTTGCAAAACAGCTTTTTATTTAAAGAAATATATGTATGATGAATTCTTTGGAGTATCGTACTTCATGGGAGAATTCTGAAAACAAATCAGAGCATATTATTAGTATGTCATTTATTTTACTAACATTTGGTGCACACACATATTTGCCTCTACCCAGTCAACAACACGAGGAAAAAACAGCAGTTCTATTGCACACATTTTGTCATTATTTCTATATTGGAGAAAAACCTCAGTACAGCATGTTTCTCCAGCTAGTTACAATCCCCTTTATCTCTCCCATACACTGGTATTCCCTATCCTTACTGAACGCAAACATACACAGTCAAACATTTATTGGGTACATAGGAAACAAGCCAAGGCAGCAGGAGCCAGAGCTAACACTTTCTCAAGTTCAGAATGTAGAATTTACCCGCCCTGGTGCAGGGTGTTCAGGGAAAAGACAGAAGAGAGCAGGATGATAGATGAATCTGGACTGAGCAATCCTTTATTCCGCAAATAGATCTTGCTAATACAGTAGCATATGAACGATCAGCTCTTCCCCAGAGGCAACCCTGTCCCCCAGCAAACAAAGGTATGGAATCTGACATGACAAATATTGATTTCCCCAGAGGAATTTGTTTTCCAAACACAAGTGAAGTATTATCTCAAATCAGCAAACCTCAGCAGCAGCTTGCATTTAAAGACATTTAAAACTATTCTACTGTCGTGCATATAATATGTAAATAACCAGGTAAGCCTAAGTGCAATATGTCTTTACATACAATTCTTGAACGCATTAGATATAAGTGTTGCCATATTTAATTATTTCTGAATTATCACTGTTTTAAATTAATTTCTTGGTTTATTTTGGTTTAATTTACTAAAGGCACAATCCAAAGCCTTTTCAATAGGAAGGAAAAATTCCCATCACACTAAAATTGACTTAAGATACATTCTCAGAAACACTTATCACATCAATATTGTAGATCTAGTCTTCTCTGCTATCGTTTAGTGCCAATTCACTTACATAAAGTTAAACTAGGTAAATTGCCCATAATTTATTTTACTCTTTGAAAGAATTTATAGCCTATTTGCCTATTTCTGCAGTCATTGGTATGGATCTCCCAAATGTGAGACTAGTATTTGACCCAGATTTAACTGATTTTAATAACGTAAAGTTCCCCAAACTTGAAGAGAAATAAAAAGTGGATTATAAATGGATATACCTCTTCCATTCAAGAACACATACTCAAGATTCATCCTATTCTTTCAACATGAGTATATCCAAACAATAATACAAAATAACATGGAAACCAGAAAATTTAATTCTTAAGTGGTATATACAGCTCTCTGACATTCCTCTGATTAATAAATGGCATCTACTACTAATCCCCTTCTAATTTATTCCATTAACTCATTGTCTATTTGCACGATTTATTTGAACTGCCTATTCAGGGCAAAGAGCGATTTCTGCAATCAAAAGTAACCCTAAGACGATACCAGCTATCTTTCTAGGTCATCTGATTACCTTTCAGCAGTATGTATACTCTTTCACTGTGACAGCTAGCACATTTTATATTAGTTTTATAGCATAAAATGTTCATATGCAAGAAGAGTGAGACCAAACCAAAGCAGAATTTTTGTGTTCGTATCAGTTGGAAAAAATAAAAATATTCTAAACCAAAAACTTAGTATCCTCAAATGTCCTTTTGTACCAAGATGACCCAGGAACAGCTTCTTCTCAGGCAATTATTCAAGTGAGGAAGAAGAATCATACAATGATCGTGCTTATCAAGCTTACACTCAAACTCACATTCTATGGATAGTATTGTTTCAATATTCAATCTGTCTGTCAACTTCTACCTCAAAATCTCTATTCCAAATCAGACCACCTGAATATTTTATCTAAGAGACATGTCTTCTCACAAATTACAAATAAATTTCTAGATTTATTTGTAGTGTCAAAAATACTTAGGACAAATTATTAGTATTTTCCTTAACCTATACACCTCCAAACCAAACTCCATTCATCTATCAAAGTCAAATGCATACTTCATAGCAGAAACAAGCTAGACTATACCAGACTAATTTCCTTGGCCAATAAAACTTGCTTTTTTCTATGGAATATACACAAATATTTTCCCTAAGCCCTGGAAGGTCTGTCCACAAGGACAAGTGTTATAGGAATTTTCTTATGATTGTTTCTGAACCATGAACAGGAAACCGAGCCCTTCAGCATCCACAACAGCTCCACTGAACATACACTGTTTCCACCCTATGAGATGATCCATGGGATTCTATGACCTTCTAGCACCTGGCAGTACCAACATCTCAAATGCAGCCCCACTTTTAACAATACTTTTCATTTGCATATATTTGAGCACATTTCTGTTCAAAAAGTTACTAAGAAATGGAAGCAAACACGACCAGCTATAGTCAAAGAAACAGATTGGTAGATCAATCCTAGACTGAAGAAAAGAAAGGAATATGATGGCACAGTTCTTGGAAGACCATTTAGAAAACATTACCATCTTGCCTTTGCTTACCCCTTCCAAAAATGGTAAGTAAAGTTAAGATTCATATGTACAAACCAAAACTACCCACAATGCAAGAGAACAAAAAAAAGTGACAGCAAACTAAGTAAACATTCAGTAAATGAAGCAATTACGGAAACCTGAATAATAAAACAGGGTGAATTGTTCATTATAAAAGTCAGTTCAGAACAAGTGATTTGGGGTGTATAAATTTGAGCACTGTTTAAGAACATGCTGCAAGCTTGCAGAAAGTCATAACTCAAATAGAAGTTAGGTCAGATTGATTTTAAAAAAAAAAAAAAACTAACTTGGTTTAGACGAGCAGTGAAAGACACATAATGAATAGAAGAACACAAAGCCATTCCCAGCAATATGTATGAGCCAGGACTAAGAAACTGTATAACTGGCCAGGTAAAAAAGAACAATGTAGAAAAATGAATGGCCATCAGAGTTCAGGACATTAAGAAAGATTTCATTAAGAACACAGAATTAATAAGTGTGCTGTATATCTGCATGGTTTGTGGCAGAAGTATTAATAGAAAAAATAATACAGAGAAAAACAAAAGTGTTCACTAAGCATTAGTCTTCAGGAAAAAGCTAGATGATGCAGTTGCAGGGTGAGGTGCTTTCTACAACAATAATTAGGGAGAGAAAATTAATCAACAGTTGCTGAAATTAAATAGATCTGGATAACTTGCATCCCAGAATTTTGAGGCAGCTACCCAAGCAGCATCAAGAGTGTCAGAAAAAGATTACATTGCTAAGTTTTAAAAAACAAGCAAGCAAAAACAAAATCCACAAATTGGGCAAGTCAGGTAATTATATTCTTGTTAGCCCGTAATCAGCTAACG
Organism: Ciconia boyciana; assembly: GCF_034638445.1. Lineage (NCBI taxonomy): Eukaryota > Metazoa > Chordata > Aves > Ciconiiformes > Ciconiidae > Ciconia > Ciconia boyciana. The sequence continues at coordinate 18,033,440 of NC_132944.1, read as the reverse complement.
GCAAAATACTGGAATGGTTAATATATGACTTTACTAATAAATAAGCAATTAAAATAAAGTAAAACTAATGCCATTCAAGATGGATTTATGGGAAATATAGTTAGCTATCTGGAATCTAGCTTTTTTTTTTAAAATGTGTTTGAACGCTTGACTGATAAAAAAGGCTGCATCTTCAAAATGATACACGTTTCCACAAAACAACTTAGCAGCCCACAACATTTTCATTAAGAAACTGCAATTATGTAAAGCCAACATGAAATATACAATTTTTTTTTTTAAATCATTAATAGACATTAATCAGTAACTGCAAATTAGAATCACCTGATTTTAGCTGAACACTGCAGAATTTGGCATTTAACCACATACTAACATCTTTACTGGTATTTAAAAGGAAACTTAAATCATTACAGATAAGGCTTGTGCATAATAAACTGAAGAATGCCCTAAAATACAGTAGGACACCAATGCTAAGCATGAAAATGGGTTGACTGGGAAAGCTGAGCAAAGAGTAGAGGCTGTGCTAAACATCAAGTTTAACAAAAAGTATGTTGTCATATTTGCACACCAAGAAAGTACGCTGAGAATCAGCTGTTTAGAAGAGACCTAGAGTCGTCGGAATTAATCTCAGAGACCTTGCAGCAAAGGTTTAGCATCATCACTGGATGTGCACCCAGGGAAATCCCAAGCACACAAACGGATGTTAAACTACTTTCTGTATTTGGCACTGGTACAACCACAGCTGGAATAGGGCCTCATTCAAGGATTTATAATTTTTTAAATGAAGTGGATATGTTCGAGAATATTCAAGCGAGACAAACACAACAAATCAATTAGAAAACATACTTTGCAAAAGGGTACAGAACTCCATCTATCTCGCTTATTGAAGGGAAGCTTGAGGAGTGCAAAAGCAGCTACAAGCCAGGAACATACATCTTCTAACGCAGATCTTCACAATCCAGAAACACAAAGGTATAAAAGCTTCTATTGATGGAAAATGGTAACTATTAAAAAAGATCAGATTAGAAATTAAGTGCATGTTTTGTTCGGTGTATTTCCCTTAAGGATAAATTATTATTAGAATAAATTACCAAAAGTAGTGATTTCCTATCAAGAGTAATTTTTAACAAATCAGGATAAGATGTTCTTCTGAAAGATCTAATTCAACTATGAATTAATTTGGGGAAGCCGTATGGCTTTGTCCAGTGACTGTGGAAGCCAGAATGAGGTGACTACACTGGTGCCTGCCTCTCTAAACTAGGAAATAGCTCCTTTAAGCAATCTCTCTGCTCTACATACCAGGTTCACCAATATTTTGGTGCTTTTAGTGTCACAATAATGATCACTGAGCAGACAGGTGTGGTAGGGGACTGAGTAAATGAGGTAATTTGTAATTAAAATTAAATGCAAGTTTAATTTCTGTTACACCTTTGATTCTGTTATGAATGCTAGTCCAGTACTTACATAATAACCCACATTAATCAACATTATCTTTGCACCTTTCTAAAAACTTGGTATGCAGCCTCTTTCCTCAGCGCCAAAAAAGTCTGCCGCCACAAGCAGAAAAACAGTGATTTACATTTACTTTCTAAATATAACTTAAAAGCTTTAGGATGCCTATTGGAAGGCTGGTCGTCACTAATCATACATATGTCTATTTGCAATCAGGTATAAAACTAAATTTAAAAAGCTGATTATAGTGTAAACAATAGTTAAAACTAAGTACAATGTTTTGTAAATAAGTAAACAAACATTTGGCTTTTTCTCTCTTCAGTCTCTTCTTCCAAAATTATTCAGTTTGAACTGGGCAAAGCTTATTCAAGTGAAAACAAACAAGGCAGATGGTTAAACGTCTGCATTGTCTGGAATGCCATCAACTTACCAGCTACCAAATGACCACTAGGTACAATTGCTCATCACCAGTACCAGAAAAATTAATTAATCCTTGGAGAGTTGTATAAACCAGCACACGGAGCAGCGGCCTTTCATCTCCAGTGGTCTTTTTCAAGATTAGATTCCCAATGAAATTCATACAACATAGCTCTAAATTTTCAGAGATTCAGCTGCCACTGCCACCACCATATGTCACGGTGTCTCTCTGGGCAGAAGGAAGTGATGTTTCTGGAGTTTGGAGATTGATTCAGAAATGCACTTATGGACTTTTAAAAAAAAAAAAAAGAAAAAAAAAAGCCATTCCTACTCCAGACAATACTCAAATATGTGTTAAAGCTTCCAATGAATTTCAATGCCATCTAAAATATAAGCACTGTTCTAAACAGAAAACCTTTGAAAATTTTAGGAAAGAACATGCCAACTCAGAACCAACAGAAAAGTGCAGTGGTTTTTGGCTCTTTAATGCAGATCAAAGCATGCTCACATATTCCATTACAGCAATGGCTGTATGATTCTGTGGAAAAAAGAAAAACAATAGAAGTGTTTCTGCCAGCTTCTGAAATGCATATCCACATCCTACAGGGCTGGTGCAAGGCCCATCAAAAGTCTAATAAAGGCCTCCAGGAATCTCAAGAGAAAGGTACTCTGGAAAAAGCCTTACTACGAGGGTATGCTAGCACATACTAACCACATCTTGTTTCTGGTTAGGATGAAAGGTGGATGCAATTCTTACAGACCTGTGTAAGGCAATGCATTCCAAGATAACTCTAAAAAGTATAAAAGGAAAATCAAGTTTCATAAGAAAACCAGCCTACATACAGAGCCCAGCTACATTTCACCTGACAGGAACTCTCGCAACAAGAAAGGCATATTTAAACAGAGACTATTATCTCCAAAAAACCCAACTTTCTTGACAAACTATAAAACCCAATTTACAGGTTATTTACATGGGAATAGTTTCTTTGATTCTGGAAATGTAGCCACCTTTGGGATAAGGTACAGCAGTTATACCAGCAATCCAGAAAACCGTCAGTACCTTTAGCTAGCAGTGATTGGCAATAACATATAAAGCTTACGGGCTCCAAACCCCTTAAAGGGGAACCAGAAGTACCATTACTAAATCCCTTGCAAGAAACCAGCACTTTGCAAAATACAGTTTTTTCTTACTATCTTCATGTCTCTATTGTCACCTACCTACTCACATCCAGTCTTAAGTTTTTGAAAGGAAAAATTAAATATTCCTTTGGTCCAGAGAGCCATCTCCATCAGAACACTATGTGGATCCTGCTTTCTTTATGCTCCTTTCATTAGGATTTGGAGACAAAAAAGTCATTTCTCAGCGTTACAGCAAAACTAAGATCCTCAACAAATCAGGAATGCTAGGCAGCAGCTTCAGCATAAACACTGGGGAAAAAAAGAATCTGCCATCTAATTAACAAGCTGAAGAGATGGATTCATAAACAAAGGCCCAAGAGTGAGAGATGATTTGGCCAATGCCAAACACCACTTCAGCGAAAAGTAAGAGTCAGGCAGGTCTCCTGAGAGCCAGAAAAACGGATTGCCCACATTTAGCAGGCAAAATAGCAAAGACTAGTGACTCCTAACATACACGCAAACCCCACACTCCCTTAGAATTTAAAACTGAATTTTATTAGCCTTCCACTCTAATGATTCCAGAGTTTAGAATAGGAAGGGACCTTATTTAAAATGTCTCACTTTGCCTGAAGAGAACCATTATAATGATTACACCGTTGTATAAATACCTCTGCTCAGGGCACGTCTTCATTTGTTTTAAAACAGAAGTCTTGTTAAAATACAGCTTACTTTTTACTACAGGATAGAGTATAAAAAGAACTGTCTTAGCAGGAGGCCCTGTACTCTTTAGGGATTGAAAAGCAAAGAAAAGAACAACCCAGAAACCTATCAGCCTTAAGAGTCAGTATCCTGGCCTCTTGCAAAACAGGTATAGAGATCAAGAGCAAACAGATTAGCAGCCCTTTAGGCAAGGCTTAAATCTTGATCTTATCTATCACAAGGCAAGAACAAAAAACAGTAAGAAAAGCTAAAGAGTGAGCTCTGTTTAATTTATATTTCCACATTACTAAAAATTAGAAAGGTACAACGTTCCCTAAGGGAGAGGATAAATTTCTAATTATTCAAGTTTTTTAATTTAAGCATATCAGACCTGAGCTCTGGATCCAGAACTGCATTTGAGGCTAATCCTCAAATGTATCCATTCCCTGTTCATGATATCATTTATGCAGATATTTACCTTTCAGTCCATGCTTATGTGTTATTCTAAGTCATGTGTGAATTAATTTTCTATAATAAAGGAAATACTTCTAAAAATATACATAATTCATATTGTTTTTTCTGTATTCCAAGATTTTTTTGAGAAAAATCAGGGAAATTATTGTTCTATATATTCATCCCAATATGTGGGGAATGCAGACCAACTACAGCAGCACTCAAAATACATGGCTTTTTAAATTTTTTTATTTTTTAATATAATTCTGTGGGTAGGGGAATGATGTAGTAAGATGCATGCACTTCTTGGCTTTCTTACATCTGATCTAACCACAAGTCATAGCAAATACTCTCTGGAGACTGGCAACAGCTGATACCTACAGATTTAGACCTCGTGGTTTTCACACGATTACCAGCTCAGTGACACTCAAACCAACCTCCATGCAAACCATCCCTTTGCACCTAAAGGATTGAGAAGGTTTGCTGCTTTGATTTGAGAAGGTATGGAGGAGTCTGACACAAGATTGTTACTGGTTTACTTCTTCCCCTTAAATTATGAAATAATGATAATGAATGCAAAACAAGAAGTCACCAATATACGTGAGATTAACATGTGAAACTAAAAAACAGAACACACACACAGAGAAGCTTAGGAAAACTCACTAAGCCCAGTGAAGGAGGGAATTCACCCTGACACAAATAGGCTAAGGGCAAAGAGACAAACTGTGCTGGTGGGGCTACTCAGTTCCCACAATTTATTCTTTAATACCTTCTGCTGTAATATTTTTTGGGCACATCAAAGAACAATACAGGCTGATGTTGGTAATCCCTCTCACATATAAAAACTTTCATTACAGAGTGTTAAAGGCATCATTCTGTCTGAGAAATGGGAATTGATAGGGGTTGGCTTTTTTCTATCCTGGGGAAATATCTAAGGCTCTTTCTCATGGTGACGCTGAGCAGTCTTGCCAGAATTTGTTCTGAAGGCTGCAGATGTGCAATATGATGAAAAATCTCTTTGATAAATGGGAAAAGGAGGGGAAAAAAAAAAGTTCAGCAGACCACTTTTCTGTGTCAGACCTAGAAACTGCTTTCCACTCTAATTAGTTTTAAAATGTTTCTTGTAAACACTTTTCTATTTTTTCCTGCAAAGTTGTCAGCACTAATTTTTACAGAGGTGCCTGTACTCAACATCTTCTCTTATAGAAGTAATGAGACAAGTTTTATTTTTCATCCAGGAGAACTGCAGAGTTCCTTTCCTGTGCTAGTTACAGTAGTCAGATAGCCTGTGTTGGCTAAGGTGCACCCTCATAATTTCCATTTCAATTTGGTGCGATATTCTTGCTTGTTTCCCAAGCTAAACTGCTGCACTCTGTGGCTGTCTTAATTATGCAGTTGCCAAAGTCTACCTCAGGAAGGATTGCGTCTTGGAAACCCAGCAGAACTACTTATGGATTTAGTACACAACATAAACTTCAGAGGTTTGAAAGGATGGCACTGCATTTCCCAGCCTCATGCAAAATCAAGCAATCTCACTTATTTTTAATACACACGTATGGAATTGCAAAATGAGAATATGTAATAAAACCAAGAGCCTAAATTATCCTCTCAATCCTTAGACAAGCAAATCGAATTAGAGCTGTATCTGATTTACAGAAATAAATTTACATAGAATTTGACCCAAAATTCGTATCTAAGATAACCAGTGCCCTAGAGCTACACCCAGGAAAAGCTGCCAACGGTGCACCGAGAGTTTTAAACAGAGACCATTACCTACTGCTGATTTCTTTTTCAACCTAGGAAAAGAAACCACTTATCAGACACTGAAACCTTCAGCAGAAGAGAATCTATCGTTCTCTTCTCATTACTGTGGTGTACACAAAAAGTACCTTCCTTGATTTCAGTGCAGTTAGATGACTACAAAGAGGAGAAACAGTCCCTATGTTTTATTAAACACTTTAAAAATTGATACAAAGAGTGCTCCAGTAACAAGAGCTGACAGCTTTGATTAACGTAATCACATTTTCTTCCTAGGCCTATATCATATCCATTGTAACTTAAAAAATAAATAAAACCTCATTCTACTTCATAAAGTTCATGAAGTTCATGAAGCTTCTGTTTGTAAATTCAAAGCAAACAGAAAATAAACCTAAAACTTTACTCCCCACAAGTCATGCTACATAAAATGGAAGGGTCTATACCTAGGAAGAAGCCCCTGCCTGTATTATGTGCTTAAACATTAAGTACTTGAACAGGTCCGTAGAGTCACTACGTTACATCCAGACAGAAGCAGCAGCATGATCTCTGCCCCAGACCATCTCCAATCTGAATAGATACAACAGATAGACAAGGGGAAACACACAGACAAGTGGAAGGAAACACAAAACATTAGTCAACATGATAGTTTAGTTTCCTTAAAAGGCTACAGAGAGAAAGAGCAGTCCCAATAGTCCCATGTGACATGAAACAAGGTTTCTCATGCGGTAACAGTATCATCTTGCCTTAGATCATTCAGCCCTATTTTAGTCACATTTTCTGTTGCTATTTTTCTTTTTTTATTAAAGTAGGCAAGAGCAAACAGCTTTAAAATCATATTACTTCATCTCAGCCAATTGTTTGCCAATGTAACAATCTAGTATGTAGTGTATATTACAAACTTAGACTTCAAAGCAAAAGCTATTGAGAAGAATTATTTATAACCTATAAATTAAGTTGCAAGAAAAGCAGTGGTAAGGGTTTCTGGTTGACTGTTGGGGCAGTGGGGCACAAAAGGAGAAGGGATCATTTAAATCCTTTAAGTTTTGTTTTAACTTTTGAAATATTTCTCTTTAAGACACAAATAAATTTACTACTTTCATGTATATATAAATACTGGCTGTGAGAGCACTCGTTGTTGAGTCCAACTGCCAGGGCATGTGCATGTGTACATACTTCTAGCACTGGAAATGTTCTGCTTTTGAGGACAGAGGTTTCCTCTATTACTTAGTGACAACTATTAGTAGTCAAATTCATTTCAGTAGGATTACTTCCAGGCTTATCGAGATACCGACGCTGTGCACAAAACCAGACCTTTGTCTACTGGCTACAGCATCTTGGCGTTACCAGCACGCAACCAAGATTTGGTTTTCCTGGGCTCTTCTGAAAGCACTTTGAGAGAGAATTATTAACAATGAAAACTACCACAAAAAAGACCACAAAACCTTCTGCAAAAACTGAAAAGGCTAAGGGAGATCCTACAAACTGCATTTTTTTTCATTTTCTGCCCAAACTGACTTGGAGTTATGGTATTCCTTTAATTTATGCTTCTGTCTTTGATGTAGCTATTAACTGAATGTGCCACTGTCCTTGGCTGGATGACAGAGGTAATCGTTTCCCAAGGATGAACTGCTCTTGAACAGTTCTTTATTATCAGGCAGGCCTGCGATTTCTTTTAAACACTACCATGCCTCTATCTATTCTTCTATTCTGTTTATTTTGATAAAGCAAGTGTATCTCACTATTAAAGAACACGCTAAAAATCTGTTTTATTTCCAGCTTGCTGTATTCCAGAGTACAGTTTATCTTCCATGTTTTCTTGAAAGAAACCTGTATGAATGTTAATGAGAATTATTGGATACTGAACACTTCTGAAAATTACATTTGGCTCATAGGAGCACACAGGAGGTTTAATCTTCAGTTTGGTGGTTTGTTTTTGTTTTTTTTTTAAACCTGGCCCAAAAATCAAAGTATTAAGCAATCAAACCCAGCTTATTCCAGTGCCTAGAAAACTGATGCGGTAGACTCTCAACCCTGCAATCTTTTATAATCAGGTAAAACTTATTTTTGGTGCCAGTTAGCCCTCTGGATACCTCAAAATGGGAAGAATCTCCCTACAGAAATGGTGTCCTTTGCTCACAGAGGAAGAGAGGACTTCCCAGTGTTAGTGCTGCACATTTGCCACTTTCTGTTCCTTATAGGATCACTGGTCTTAGAACAATGACCACCACTTCATCTTCTCATGTTCTGTAGTAACTGGAAAAATATACATGTAGCTCCTCAGTCTCTTTTGGCAACTCATGTCTCAGGATTTGATACATCTAGACCCTTACTCTGATATAATAATAATTTGTTCTTTCCTGTCCATCAACCAGTGTGCTATTTTTCAATATCACTGTTAAAGGTGAAGTTTCTGAAATCCAGACCTATTACTTGCATTGTATACATTTTCCCACCCATTCTGTCTGTATATTGAAAAATACTGCCATGTTGGTTGACATAATCCTCATTTGACAAATCTACATATCTGCAATGTAGAAAACCCTTTCCTGCATATTAGTACAAACTAATTTTGCTACCCTATGCAGCGTGACCTCACATATGTCAAATATCCTTTCCACCAAGGGACAGAATGACACTAGTTCTTTTGTGCATCTGAGGTTAAAATTGTCAGCCAAAATTTAGAAAAACCTCATATTTAGTTATTATCTCTGAGGTGCCATCCACCAGGCCTCTAAGAAGAATCTTAGTCTTATAGGACAGCTTTCTAATCTGGGCAAAGCACATCTTACATACAAGTCCCCAATACATCCCCTCTCATGATAACAGGATTCCAAAGAGGAATCTGGACTTCTACGAAGTTATTTATTCATTCGCTCCTCTTCAGATTTTCACTCCAAAGCCTTACTTGCCTCCTTTAACATAAAAACTATTTTTCATTGTATGTTAAGGAGCACAATTGTTCTAATTTATCTATTGCCATCTCTCCTTCTTATAAGTGAATCCACTTCTTCCCATCTCTATGACTTTACTCTTTTTTTCCCCTGTTATTTAGTAATATCATGGCATGGGAAGGAATATCTCACATTAGTCTTCTAAATTCTAGTATGCAGGTTGCTCAATATTATATGCAAATACTTCATAATATATTGATATACTCCCTTTAAAGCTACCTAGTCTCAAAGGGGCTGAGACAAAAGGTTCTTTAAAAACAATTACTAATGCCAAGTATTTCCATTTCTTAGTATTCAAATTAAAACACTATAAAGTAGAAAGATTTTTACTGATCATTTTACTGAATGATCTTTACCCAAAAAGCCTCAACTGGCTCATCACCTATTTCAAAGCAGAGCTCCACGGATTCAGACCGCTCCTCTCCACAGGATGCGCTCCCCTCGCCCCCACCTTCCCAGTCTGTTCATCCTGTATCCATACATTTCAGCACTCCAGGCAAGAGGCTACCCCACTACATCTCTGTTCCACCACCAAGACCAAACTCCTGCAATCCTGCGGGAACTTCCAGTTCTTCCAGTTTGCTTCCTTTGCTGCACGTTTTCATGTATCGCTAATTAGGAAGAAGCAAGTCCAATCAGAATTCTTTAGTCATGGACAGCTGCTATAAAGCATGTAGCGCTCAGACATCCACATCAAACTTACTGAGCTGAAACAGTTACTTATTTTAAAACTGGAAGATTCTTATTCTGTAACCTTGTGGGGTCACGGTCAATTGACGACTATTGTAGAACATTCCCTAGAAGTATGTATTTTATAAGACAACACCTGAGACATGAATAGCTTGATGCTGCCTAATGCAAGAAGCCATAACCAAGAACACGAATACTCAATTTATTTTAAAATTGCCATTACTTAAAGAGTAAACACAACTCTCTCCTGTGTATAATAACTTGCAAGTGCAACTGCTTATATTGGACAGTAATTTTAGCAAGCTATTCGATATAATTTGCCTGTCTTTTAATGAAATTTAATTGCTGGAAATAAGGAGCTACAAGTTGACTCAAGGTTCCCACAAAGCACAAGCCCATGCTCTTCTGACTGTGGACCAAAGTTCAAAATCAGCTGCTCAGAGATAAATGGTTTCCACTGAGGTAGATAAATTAGGTTCCAAGGAAAGGGAGGGAATTGACTTCTCAGCAGCGATTCATTCTCAGACTTGAGATTCTCTAAAAGAATCAGAATTTACCTACCTGACAACGAATTTCTGTCATTCTAAACTCCTGAGCCAGGAGGCTATCTATCTTGATTGTAAGCTTACTGTTTGGGAAGAAAAAAGAATAAATACTACCACCCTGTCTTTAGAAACAGGTGAAAGGGAAACAAAGAAGATAGACAATGTTTATTCAAAATTGTACCAACATCAAATACCAAATCAAAGATTAGCAGGAAGTCCTTGCCATACTTCCGAAATATTATGATCAAATTGCTTTTTTTTTTTAAACAAATCAAATTATTCAGGTTGAGGATCCTGTATTAAAAAGTTTACCAGTATTTTGTAACTTGGACTACAAATTTTGCCCTAAATAAAGTGGATTTCTTCAACTGCCCTCATTTTTCTGAGATCATGATTTAAGAATACAGTCATTACTTAATGTACATTAAGTACATTATGTACTAAATAAAGTACATTATGAACTAAATTTTGTAAACTTGCTACTTAACAGAGAGAACAGATGCTCAGCACTTCAGAAATGTTTTATTAAAATGGATTAAATGCTTTTGCTTCTAACATGGTTTAAGGTTATGATTCTGCTCAGCCCCGTAACAGAATTGGATCACATACCGCATCATCCAATTTCTTGTTTTCAGAAATATAATAGTCCTACTAATGTGAGTAGGCTTCAGCACCGCAAAAATCTTGGCCTTTGCACACACAGTGAAACGCAAAAGTCACATTAATGCACAGATAAATTACCAGCTGAGTGTAGGGAGCGAGGGCACAAACATCAACAATATCAGCAAATGGGAATGTTAGAACAAGAATATTAACCTGCCGGTATTTCACAAATTCTGCATATTTTTCAGATTAAAAAAAAAACAGCAATAGAATTCTCTATTGGCATTTTCAGAGGACTTCACGGATGCTAGATTTCAACCTATAGCATAAGCTTAGGAAAATTAAGAGCAAGTTAAAAGACTAAAAAGAATTCTAGAACATTTACTTTTAGTGGTTACTTTCATTCACATTATAATGTCAAATCCATTCTCTGGAACTGAAGTTAAATCTCAGATTTACTGAGCAGCTCGAGTAGAAATATCAGGCTATTTCGATATTGGAATACTTCAGTTAATAAATGTTTAATATTAATAATTTCTGGTGTCTTCATTTGAAACTTCTATTTCAAAGACTCATTTCTTAGGGATGGCCTAATGCAGGACAGCAATGATGAAACTCAAAAAGCTCTTACTTTCCACGTGGTCATCTCTCTTTCCACGCCAAATCCTCAAAAATAAATTAGGCAAAATTGCCTTTGATGTCTGCTGAAGGAAAAGCAAGTTTTGTTTGCATAATTAGCACAGGACCAACAACAGAGACCCCGAAAGGAGTCAGTCCTCAGAAAAAGCAGTTTCTAAGCTCTCCAGAGGACAGAACTGCCAGACTAGGAGTATTTCAACATTAAGCTTCATATTCCCTAAGAAACCAAGTGCAAAACCACCTTACAATGATAATGAAATGCTAAGATGGAATACCAAGTAGTCGGATGTAGCTAATATTAATCTTTCTTCTATGCCAACTGTGGTCCCGTTCTTCTAAGACAGTACTTCCCAAGTCCTTTTTCTTAAATACAAACACTAGTGTCTTTTTTGCAAAGTAAAAAATCACTATTGTACAAGCACCCCGGGCGTAAGCAGTTAATACTTATGTCGTTGCAACCTTGGACTAAAAATATACAAACCTTCCATCTCACCCCAAACCCTATTCACAAAGTGGGACTGTGTAGATATTTTATCATTCATTCATGGAAGCCACCAGAAAGCGCAGATGAAAATTTTGCCCTTCAGTCTGTTTGGAAATTAGGAAAATGATGCAACATAAGGAGATATGCACTTGTGGAAACAGGGGAAAAAAAAAAAACAAACAATAAAATAACAGCAAAGTCTAACTTGCTTTTGGAAAGCTATGATTTACCAACTTAAATACAGAACTTCTGCATGTGGAAAAAATAGTTTACACTGTGAACGCTAACAGGCAGTGGATAACTGAATGTATACGTTTGTGGGGAGTGAATGTCCAAAATTGAACTTCTAAAGCATCAAGCAGAAGCCTGATACTTGCAACTTGCAACTAGTATGAACTGGTTGGAGATCTTGTTAAGTCCTGGACTAGAAGTGGCATGTCCCAAATCTTCCGATTAAGAGAGTCACATGAGACAGAACCACCAATTAGGAGGCTGAAGACATGTTGTGCTTTTACACATAGACTGTTTAGACTGGGAAAACCAGACAGCTTGAAGTTCTGGAAACCAGAAGAAGCTGAAAAGAAGGGTTCCCAAAAAGAAGCAGCGGTCTCAGAAGAAGTGGGCCAGGAAGAAAAAGAAGCTCAAGATCCTGGCTGGAGGAATGATTCAGGAGGCGAGGGAAGATCCTGGAGATCAGACAGATGCATGGGTATGAATGCCAGAGGATGCCCAGGTACCTTGGCCAGTAATGCCCAAGACCAGTAACTGCAGGCAGTGGTGCAACACAAGCTGACACTACTTTCTGTCCAACATTCCTAGAGCAACAGTGATGTCCCAGTTGGGAAGTCAAGACCAAGTGAACACAATGCTAGCACGGAACAAGTGTGATAAGCAAGGAGGGTAAAAGCTCTAGTCTTGTTTGTTCTCAAATAAACCCCAATATCCAGATCCACTACAGGTTGATTACTCTGTCTTGCTCATGACAGGAACTTCTCCTTCAAGAGAAAGTCTTCACCACAAAATGCTAATACTACCAGTATTTTTAAAACAAAATACAGGCAGACCAGGAAAAAAAGCCAGAGTAAATAAGGCAAAGGAATCATACGATAAAATCAAATCCTACCTGAAGGTAACAAAAGAAAATTATGACTCTTGGCAAGCCTATTAGGATTCCCCTCTACCAGGTTCCTTCTTTGAATGGTCAGAGCAATATACTATTATTTTTATAGATGTATTTGCAGACATATATATACACTTATACATACATATGTGTATTTGGATCAAGTGGAAGATACACAATGGACAACTGAAGGCAAGATGCTAGTTCTTCCAAGAGAAGAATACAAATACACATGTGGTAACATTAAAAAAAATCCAGATTAAACTAGTAAACTGAAGACAGACCATTTTCTTGCTTAATACATGACTCTATGAGTCTATAGCCACAGCTGATAAAAAGAAATTGCGGCATCTGTTTCCAAAGAAGCAGACATGGAGCCTAATAAGCCTAACCATGAGACTGAATTGAATAAACTTTCTGTTGACCAGCCAGTACCCTTTCTCTGATTCCCCTTAATGTCTGACTTTTCAAATCTTAGCAAAGATTTGCAGGTTCATGTGGCTTAACAGAAAGTGCACATATTTCAACAGCAACAATCTTCATTCTGCTTATTAGAGTAGAAAAAGCAAGGTGGAAAAACAAAGCAATTTCAGTCAAGTTAACTACATTCTGAGTCAAGTGAAGTACAACTTCAGCACAATTACATGTTAGATTCGGTAAGAATCAAGAGCAAAGCAGGGGCAGAGTTTTCAGCCTCTTGTTCACCTCTCCCTCAAATATATACTTCTCACATGAAAAAAACTGAAATCCCCAGGCTACTGCAACTCTTCTCTAAGATGACAAACAAGGAGAAAAATGATTAGTAAATGATCAATGAGCAAGAAGACAGAGGAAGAATTAAAATATCTGATGTTGCTGCTTGCTAACTCCATTGAGAGGGAGCTAAAACCAGGAGCAAACTGATGACTGACACTAGGGAAAGGACTATTAAGACTATGGGTCCTTACTTATGCTGCTGCATATTCTTCTTTATAGAAGATGTAAGGCATTATGGACGTGGACAGTACACATATAATGACTAAGCAAAACATAAATGCAAGCATGCAACTAATAGCTTGCAGCAGTTTAAGGCATAACATTTCAGATAATTTATTATCTTTGAGATCTCCAACCAAAAACATAGCTTGGTACAAAACAAAGGAAAGGAGAAGCCTTAGATCAGAGAAGAAGTGATAGCATTTTAGAATAGTTAAAGCACAGGGAATACTAGCCAAGGTAAGCTGGACTTGTCCCTTGAGTTGAAGCTGATGCATGCTGACTTGTTATCTAAAATTTTGCTCTCTTATTTCTACTAACAGGTTATGCTGGTGTCCTGGTTTCAGCTGAGATTGAGTTAATTTTCTTTAGAGTGGCTGGTATGGGGCTATGTTTTGGATTTGTGCTGAAAACAGTGTTGATAATACAGAGATGTTTTAGTTGTTGCTGCACTAGCCAAGGACTTTTCAGCTTCTCATGCTCTGCCAGGTGCAGAAGCTGGGAGGGGACACAGCCAGGATAGTTGATCCAAACTGACCAAAGAGGTATTCCATACCACATGACATCATGCTCAGTATATAAAGCTGGGGAAGAAGAAGGAAGGGGGGGACATTTGGAGTGATGGCATTTGTCTTCCCAAGTAACCATTACGCGTCATGGAGCCCTGCTTTCCTGGAGATGGCTGAACACCTGCCTGCCCATGGGAAGTAGTGAATGAATTCCTTGCTTTGCTTTGCTTGTGTGCGCAGCTTTTGTTTTACCTATTAAACTGTCTTTATCTCAACCCTCGAGTTTTCTTACTTTTGCTCTTCCGATTCTCTCCCCCATCCCACCAGAGGAGTGAGCGACGGCAACTGTGTGGTGCTTAGCTGCCGGCTGGGGCTAAACCACGACAGTCCTTTTTGGTGCCCAACGTGGGGCTTGAAGGGTTTGAGATAATGACAGATTTGATTGGAATGTGCTAGATAAAATTTATAGCTGTTATTGCTGTTAAGCTATTAATCGGCAGGCTTCTGTGCTTGCCATAGGGCTTGCCTGCCTTACTGTATGTTAGAGTCTAGGGCTTGGTAGTGGCTGCTTTTTGCTTTCACTGCTTGCCGTGCTGCTGTACTGCTGATCATCTTACTCTGCTGTGCCTGGGAACATTTTGATAACAGCAATAGCCTTGCGCCTGGGCTGGCAGATGGCCAGGACATCACTGCTGTTTCTGTGCTGCTGTACTGGACAGGCTGGAACTCCGGTGTGAACTCGAGTCAAAGGGACTGTGACCTGTGGATGAATCCACGTGGGAGCAGGACACCCCAGAGCGTCTGTGCCCATGGATTAGTCCATGCCAGAGCAGGTATATCTTGAAACGTCTGTGGCCATGGTTATGTCTGTGCCACAGCAGGTATCCCTCTGAAGGGATTGTGGCCCAAGGATAAGTCCACGCTGGATAAGGTGCACCTCGAAGCATCTGTGGCTGTGGATGAAGTCCATGCTGCAGCAGGTACACCTCGAAGCATCTGTGGCTGTGGATAAAGTCCATGCTGCAGCAGGTACACCTCGAAGCATCTGTGGCTGTGGATGAAGTCCATGCTGCAGCAGGTACACCTTGAAGCATCTGTGGCTGTGCATAAGGCCATGTTGGAGCAAGTTTACTTCTGAAGGTACTACATTCTGTGGATAAGTCCAAGCTGGAGCAGAGGCAAGGGGAGGACTTCATTGCAATGTTAAACCTGATGGTCTGTCCAAAGGGACCAGAGGTGGAGATTGTAATGGAAATACCTTTAAATTGTTGTATCCCGGGATTTGAGTTGCATGTTGTGGGAATTACTATAGCAGGAACCCCTTGTTGCTAGCCAGGCTAGGAGCAAGGGGAGGAGTTCATTGCAATGTTAAACCCTATATCCTGGTCCAAAGGGACCAGGGGTGGAGATTGTAATGGATATACCTTTAAATTGTTGTAACCCATGATTTGAGTTGCATGTTATAGGAATTACTACAGCCGGAACCACCTGAACCAATGGAGGAGAAGCCTTACAAGAAGCAGTGCAAGTGCAGCAGTGACCTGACCTGAGCTGGCTTTGGTGCCCAATAACTCCAAGCAACACACCACCTCTCCTGTCCTGAGTAACAACCATAAGAGATGAAGCCCAAAGTCATGGACTAAATGAACTCAGTGGACATTTTGTGGACATTTTACAAATATTTTGTAGGGGTGGTCCATAGACTAAGGGAATGATATGTGTGTATTATATCAAAGGATGGGAAGGGTGACGGTGGGTAATGAGAATGTATTGGATAGTGTGAGACCTGAGCATGACGTAAATGGTATGGAATAAGGGGTGGATACTGTCCTGGTTTCAGCTGAGATTGAGTTAATTTTCTTTAGAGTGGCTGGTATGGGGCTATGTTTTGGATTTGTGCTGAAAACAGTGTTGATAATACAGAGATGTTTTAGTTGTTGCTGCACTAGCCAAGGACTTTTCAGCTTCTCATGCTCTGCCAGGTGCAGAAGCTGGGAGGGGACACAGCCAGGATAGTTGATCCAAACTGACCAAAGAGGTATTCCATACCACATGACATCATGCTCAGTATATAAAGCTGGGGAAGAAGAAGGAAGGGGGGGACATTTGGAGTGATGGCATTTGTCTTCCCAAGTAACCATTACGCGTCATGGAGCCCTGCTTTCCTGGAGATGGCTGAACACCTGCCTGCCCATGGGAAGTAGTGAATGAATTCCTTGCTTTGCTTTGCTTGTGTGCGCAGCTTTTGTTTTACCTATTAAACTGTCTTTATCTCAACCCTCGAGTTTTCTTACTTTTGCTCTTCCGATTCTCTCCCCCATCCCACCAGGGGGGAGTGAGCGAGCGGCTGTGTGGTGCTTAGCTGCCGGCTGGGGCTAAACCACGACAGCTGGTTTTTCTATACTCTTTTTTCCTAGCTATCAAAAGAGAACGTACGTCATCAGACCTGCTAAGCAATCATGCTAATCAACTAAAATTCCTGTATCCCTAGGAGCAGCCATAACACAAGAATCAAATGATACCTCCTTAAGGCCAGGTTAGGTGGAGACTGAAAGTTTAACAGGCTGCAACTGTTCAATCTGGAGACAACAGGAGTCAGAGACACGCAGGTAGCCCAGATATAAGCCATCTAACTTCAGGCATCTGGTATTCAGTTATCAATGAAGAGACAGACATGCAAGCAACTAGATAATTTAGGTGCTCAGCTTCTTCTAAGCAAACTGTTATTTGGGTTAGCAGCTTATTGTCAACACAATGTAGTTTTTAAAATAGTAAGATACTGAACCACTTAAACGTAAAAGATGAAAAGGAAACTTTCTTGTTGCTCTCTCAGCCTTACTGGAGTTTACCAAAGATGATGATCAACAAGGAATGCCAGCAAGTTTAATAAAAACAAGACAACAATGGGAATTTTGAGGTTACAGTGAAAACAATATCTGCTCACAGGCAGACAAAAACACATGCAGAGATGATTTACCATTTATTTTCAAGATACAGTCAATACATCTGAAGTTCAGCCTTAAAACTTTAATATTTTTTTCCTATAGTTAGCAATAAATTTTTCCTTGTCCACAAAGGAGACCTAATCAGTGGTACTTTTCCTTAACAAGATAACATCTGGCAATAACAATTATATTGATTATCTGATTCCAGCTACCTTTGCAGAACAAAGCCTTGGCCATGAATAAGTAATTCTCACCTCTCTATCACGGTTTATTATGTACTAAAACAATGACTGAACTGGGGGAGGGAGCTTTCTGCTGCTAGCCTTTCAGGTATATTTAACTACCACCTAGCTTCTTTTCCTAATAAACACACCCTGACTGGATAATTAAGCCTCATGCTATGTTTGCCGAGTGCTTGGGTTTTCAGGGCCCATTTCCATTTTGCTCCTCCCACAAAAGCAGGAATAAAAACCAGCCTACATGAGTAAACTGCTGAATTGCTGCACTGTCAGAAACACTCTGCCTTTATGACAGCAAAATTCCTCTTAAAAGAGACACAAGAGAAATGAGCTTTGATAAATCACCATATTTCAGACCTAATCTGTTTTATAGCTAGAAAGTGGATGAAACAATGCTTCTAGTGCCTGAGAAAAAGCAACCTCCCATCATGTCTCTTCCACCTTCTTCTCTCTACTATTAAAAAAAACAAAACCCCAAACCACTCAAAACCCAGAACACCTTCACCACTCTACAGCTTAGTGCAGGATCCTGAAGAAGGGAGATATCTGGGCCAAAATCTAGACAGTTTGACACTAGCCTCCTGGCATGGCTCACTGTAAGAAATTCTCCACAAAAGAATTATAACCTATGTCAACAAATAAATACAGCAGCAACATAGGGTAATAGGCAAATGATGTTTGTAATTAACCACTTGTTCTGAAAATACTAATATCATTCCATTTTGTAGATTCATTAATAGCAAATTAAACAGATTCTTTTTATTGCTGTACCATAGTTTGGGCTGTGTGCATTATGCAGCTAAATAGCATTGATAAAACTACTACACTGTTATACAGAAATGCAGAATGTAATTAGTATTCCACTTTGCATATGCAATTGCTGCTACACTATCATAAAGAATTAACTGATAAACAAGATTCAGGATACGACCATTTGCCCTCTTTCCAATCATTATGTTTTGCAATGAAATGACATTGCTCAATTCAGCTTCTAAATATCTTAACAGAGAATAATGAACTTGAAATGTTCTGGAAAGAAGGCCAGTGAATGCTGCATTGGTAACAGCATTGTGTTCCCATGACAAGAATGAACTGGTAAAGTCTAGGACATAAAAAAAAAGTTCATTGTGTGATGAGGATAACACTGTGTTTATGCTATATTAAGTTTGTTCATTCTCCTTTCTGTGCACATGCCTTTTACTTCCAATGCATCATAGTTGAGTATTTGGGGTTTACTTAATTATTCCACAAAGTCATAAAGTGGGGAAAAACAACCCATTCCTGAGTTCCTGCTTTTTATTCTTTTAATTGATTCTAATAAAGTTTGTCTGCAGGCATTGAACACAAGTACAAATACTGTGAAACACTCAAGTTTGCAGAAGCTTGGTAGTTGGCCACAATTTCATTTTCACAACAAATAAGAACAGTACAAATTAGGAGGGACAGCTCTGGATATGTCCATGGCCCCATATAGCCAGTACTTGAGAACGCCTTGTTTGAACAATACTGAGACTGGCAGCATGAAGTATAAAACAGCAAAGGTTACTCAAAGGCTACCCTATACAAAATAGCACCACATGAATCCTGCTGTCTTAAAAAAATTTTTTTTTTTTAAATCATTACGTCAATACACTTACTTGGATTCTATTTCTATCACTTCAGGAATCATTACAGTACTATGTCAAACTCCCTTCCTGCTACAACCAAAGATGTCATTTTGTAGTGGCTATGTCTTTTCTTTTTTTCTGTGTTCTGTTAATGTTTGGGATAATATTTTACAGAAGTATGCTACTGCTGGGTGTATTCACCTTACCAAGTGACACACTTTAAATGTTTTTATATTTTATGCTTCTATTTCACTCTCCTCTAGAAGTACATTATCTAAACAATGTGTATGGGGGAAAAGACAAGTCACTGAAGAAAGTACCTGAATGGCTGAAAGGCCTCAAATGCACACAGAATTTTGCTACCTTACCTCAAATCACAGTCCTGAACTGTCACAGTCTTGATCTGTATCAGGATCTAGAAAAGCACCGAACAAGCATTTCAACATTTTCTTCATGGAATCTAACCATATTTATTCAGATGTTGCTGTTAAATTGGAACTAACAGTTGTGAATAAGTGCCATCCACCCATTCTCTTGACTTCACGGGTAAAGCATTTCTCTAAACTATAAACAGATCTGTGAAATGAAAGGATAACTCCCATTTCCAGAATATACTGCTTGGCATTAAAAGCAAAAGCTTATATCACTGCATAAGAAGGAAACAGAATGGCAGAGACAAAAGAAAGCGAGGGAGTAACCACCAACAGCTACCTTCAGATATATTTCAAATTCCTTAAACAAACTAAAATCCTGCATGATTAATTAATCCAACATTTTCCAACTTTAATGATTCCACCTAAAGATTAGCTTCTCAAAATCTTTAACCTATCACTAAAAATTAAAGAGCATTACAAAAAACCAGACCAGTCACTAATTCACTGTGATATGGTGAAAGATCACCCTCTGCTCTTGTGGTAGCAGCACTTTTTAAATAGGGCTCTCATTCAATCTCCCAAAGCACGGTTGTTCCCCAAGTCTTGCATGCAGGATACAGATTTGAGAATGTTCCCTCTCAAAAGATCAAAGTTGTTTTCCAGACTGAAGTTTACTAGTAACATATTTAGAAAAGTGATGCCACCACACTATACAGTTTTCTCATCTTGAAAACACTTTACAATATTAAGCTGGTGTCATTGTTCCTTTTCTATTGAACAACACACAAAATGATAAATAACATGGCAAAAGTCTTAATAGTGACAAAGCCGGAGACAGAATTTACGTATGACACCCTGTTCCTTATCCTACTTCCAAGGCTACACAGCTTCACGTTTATCCTATTATTTACATGAAAATACAAAGCCTACTAGCATTAGGGTATCTCTGTGCCAAAGGAAAGTTAAAATGTATTACAATTCTGCGACAGCAGTCTGCAAAACCTTCACTGAACAGCTTCTAGTACATGCCAGTGGGAATGTCTTAGGCTGGCCTGTAAAATTAATTCCTTGTTCTTTTTGGATGAACTTATCTGGAACCAGAACTAGTGTTAATACATTTGAAAAGAGGAATTGCAATATCCTATTTTATACTTCATCTGACATCAAATCTGTGCTGGATATAACCCTCAAATATTGACTAGCTCCCAGCATAGAAGTTTGTAACATCTAAATCCTAACTGCTTCTAAAACATTTCAGAAGGAAAACAGCTGTATCTTCCAAGGGAAGTGCAATAGCAATTGTTTTTTCTAGCACTTTCATTTTACATCAAGACAGATTAATCTCTAGAGTAATTTCACTCCTTGAAATGGTTTTACATAAATTATGGGTTTGGCTGATTATGTTTCACCTAAGCTCTACTACTACCACACTAGTGCTTGTTGACCTGTTAATTAAAAATGCAGGTCCATCAAGCTAGTCAGAAAATGAAAAACCTCCTCAGAAACAGTAGTCTCTATAGCTGCTAATTTTTGCATGCCTAAAGCCAGTTTAGTACACAGGAGAGTAAACTATAAAAGATAATTTTTTTCTTTATGCAAGAGCAACAAACAATGAGTAATAAAAGGTATCAATTATTCACATTGCTTCCCAGCAGTTTGCATTTCAAGGGGGGGGACACAACAGATAAGAAGCTATACTGTTTTGGAGTAAAGAGTAAAAATTATTTGGTGAAATGCAGATATCTCTGAACAGATAATTTGGATAAATATATTACTATTAATTTGGAACCAGGAAAAACATAGCCAGCTTGTTTTCTTCTCAATTTCTTAATAATATGGATTCTTTGCCAAAGTATAATTTCCAGAATTGAAAACTAAGATCAGAGAAGCCACTGAATTGCTCATACTTGGCATTACCAAGCCAAAATCTATTGCCTTGCAAGAGCTGATGCTTCTGGGAATGTTGAGAAACCACAGCTGGCCCTTTGCCTCCTTGGCTTGAATCAGATGCACTTACGCACCAACAGCTGAATATTTGAAGAAGAGTTGCTTCCACAGACACAGGGCTTATCTCCAACTTACTGATGTTGGAAACATTGTGTATATTGGACAAAGTCAGCTCC
This sequence comes from Ciconia boyciana, assembly GCF_034638445.1. Lineage (NCBI taxonomy): Eukaryota > Metazoa > Chordata > Aves > Ciconiiformes > Ciconiidae > Ciconia > Ciconia boyciana. The sequence goes on along the minus strand of NC_132944.1, from coordinate 18,011,741 downwards.
CTTAGACTTTTTTTTTTTTTAAAGAAAGAGTAAGGAACAGTAATAAAAGGGACATGAAAATTGCAAGTGTCAAAAATGTTTCAAAATGTTTATTAAGACTCATGAGCTAGTAAGTATCATCTACCAATGAAGTAAACCTTTCCACAGGAATGCAGATTAAGCATTCAATGCTTAACAAGTTTTTACCTTGGCATACCCAAAGGGAAAGTAAAAATTAAACTGAACATTTCTTCCTGCCATTTTTTGCTATTTCAGTATTCACCTATTCCCTCTCACTTATCCACATCAAAAAAACATTCATTTAGATTTAGATTTGGTGGCCATACTTTAATTCCACTGCATTATTTATTATCTGAAAGAGTAGGAGGAAGCACCCTGGAAGTAAGCAGAGAGCACAGACTGATAAAACCAAGTTCACAGAGGACTAATCAGCACAGAAGTTGTATGTCACCATTGAGAAGGCATAGCACCAAAAGAAGAACTAAAAAGACTGTAGGTGTGTTAGAATTTGCAAATATCATTTTTAAAATATTTGAAATTGGTTTAATTATTTAAAGGACCAGAACTAGAGCTGCTAGGCAAAGATCAAAGATGACTACTGCGGATTCTAGGAGGACAAGAAGGATGGACTACAGATAAGGACCAGGTGCTCCCCCTAAACAGCATCTCAAATTACTGCTGTCAGAAAGCTGTCCTAGATGTGCCACTGCTCTCATAAAGGAGGATATTTCATAATCTAAGCCAACTGAATTGAAACAGAAATGTTGAATATGACAACAAAGTAAGGACTAACAAAAGCAAGGGAATAGAGAGGGAAACCACTACACTGGAAAGTGAGCAGAATTCTGTGTGAATATGTATTGGGTTTGCATGGCAAGGTTTTGGTAGTGGAGGGGCTACAGGGGTGGCTTCTGTGACAAGCTGCTAGAAGCTTCCTGTGTGTCCGGTGGAGCCAATGCCAGCCAGCTCCAAGACAAACCCACCGCTGGCCAAGGCTGAGCCCATCAGCAATGGTGGTAGCGCCTCTGAGATAACGTATTTAAGAAGGAGGGGGGGAACCTGTGCAGAAACAGCAGCAGAGAGAGGAGTGAGAAGTTGTCAGAAAAACAACTCTGCAGACCCCAAGGTCAGTGAAGAAGGAGGGGGAGGAGGTGCTCCAGGTGCCAGAGCAGGGATTCCCCTGCAGCCCGGGGTGCAGACCATGGTCAGGCAGGCTGTCCCCTGCAGCCCGTGGAGGTTGATGGTGGAGCAGATATCCACTGCAGCCCGTGGAGGACCCCACACCGGAGCAGGTGGATGCCCAAAGGAGGCTGTGACCCCGGGGGAAAGCCCGTGCTGGAGCAGGCTCCTGGCAGGAGCTGCGGACCCATGGAGAGAGGAGCCCGCGCTGGAGCAGGTTTGCTGGCAGGACTTGTGTCCCCGTGGGGGACCCATGCTGGAGCAGTCTGCTCCTGAAGGACTGCAGCCCACAGAAAGGACTCACATTGGAGAAGTCCATGGAGGACTGTCTCCTGTGGGAGGGACCCCATGCTGGAGCAGGGGAAGAGTGTGAGGAGTCCTCCCCTGAGGAGGAAGGAGCGGCAGAGACAACGTGTGATGAACTGACCACAACCCCCATTCCCTGTGCCCCTGTGCCGCTTGGGCACGGATGAGGTGGAGAACTGGGAAGTAAAGTTAAGCCTGGGAAGAAAGGAGGGGTGGGGGGGAAGGTGTTTTTAAGATTTGGTTTTATTTCTCATTATCCTACTCTGATTCAATTGGTAATAAATTAAACTAATTTCCCCAAGTCGAGTCTGTTTTGCCCGTGATGGTAACTGGTGAGTGATCTCTCCCTGTCCTCACCTCAACCCACGAGCCTTTCGTTATATTTTCTCTCCCCTGTCCAACTGAGGAGGGGGGTGACAGAGTGGCTTTGCTGGGCACCTGGTGTCCAGCCGGGGTCAACCCACCACAGAATACAATGATACAGAATCACTCTTATAAATCTCAAGACAATAGCTGATGGCAGGAAACACGGACAGACCTAGCTGTGTCCAGCTCAAACTACTGAAATCACAGTTTTGGTAGAACACGTTTTAGAATTAGGGTTAGTACTAGACAAGTTAATGAAAGAAGTCACAGAATAAAAACAATGGTTGCCCTGTATTCTATTCAAGCAGCTGCCATACCCATGGTAACAGTATTACACGGTTTGCAAGAGCTGCAAAGGAAAGGCATATTAGCTTTCTAAGCCTTAAAAAGGTAACCACCCTATCCATCAGACATTTGATGAATTTGTCCATTTTAGCTCTTCTTAGCAGAAGGGACTCACCACAAGCCTGACTTCTGCTTTCTTCCTTCCCCAAAGTCCTTAAATTATTACATTACAGTGGTTTAGAATATTGATATAACCATGCATTTTTCTAAATAATAACATACGAAGAAAAGAAAGGGCTAGCTTTCCTTTATGGTATTTTCTTAATGAATTCAAGAGGGGAAAAAAGGATATCAAGAGTTTATGAACTGTTTAAACATAAAGCCAAAGAATTATAGATAAAGTTCCAAACCATTAATCCATTATATACTGTGAATTGGACAACCCCAGTGAGATATCATTTCCAGAAACGAATCAAGCAAAGCTATCAGCAAATAGTTAACACTCTGAACCTCTGAAACACTCTTTGATTCAATTCAAGCTGCAAACCTCTATGTTTAGAAGCTAATTTACACTGGAATCTGGAATTTAATCATCTCTTCTCATGCATTTGAAAAAGGATGACTTTACTTCACATAGTCTAAATTAACTTTGAAATTTTGCTACACATCGTAATATAGTATCTAGTCAGATATGCTGATCTTACCTTGAAAGAAAGTAATTGCTTGATTCCTCCTCTTAATATTATCCTGATGCTGATAAAATTTCCCTAGGCAGCACTATGAACTGCTCTGGACTTTGCTCAAATAGGGTAGGATGTATCTAAAACCAAATAAAGATCATCAGTGACAGGGAAAGAAACACTTTTTAGACAGGAGGAAAGGAGAGATGGAAGGAAAATAATTTTTTGTTTGATCCAAAGTTCACTGATTTAAAAATAAATCAACCAAAGGCCATTGAAATAAATAAGAAAAAAGTTGTATTTGCAAAGTGAGTATAATGTTGAATTTTCCTTTTTAATTTTTTTGTTGTTGTTATTTTTCAGTCAATAAAACTTCTACCTGTGCCATTATTTACATCACACTTGCTGCCAGAACACCACCAAAGTGATTAGCTACGGATTTCCAAAAGTGCTCTGAAGAATCCTGAAGAAGGGGAAATTCTGAGAAGTCTAGATGTTCAGGCGGTAAATAAAGGGGAAAGTTTATGATTTTCTCTTCCTCAAGAAACAAATTCTGCAATCAGTAACAAGGAAGAAAAAAACTATAATCAATATGAAGAGAGTCTTCCTATGCTTCAGACTGTATGAAGGCAGATGTGTTTTCTGATAAGAGTCCTCTAGCTCAGGAAGAAAAATGTCAAGTATTAGCATGATCTAGTGGGTTTATTCTTGTTCAACATCTGAAGAGAACAGCAAGTTCTTTGATCCTTCTAAGCCAAAGTCTCGACCTTCACAGAATCACAATGTAGTCAGGCCCTCTCTTAATAAAGTAAAACCGTGTGATATTAGAATCGGTTATTACTAGTTAACATACTAAATAAATTGGTTTATCATCACCATGCTGGGCTCTAGTGACCCACAGGAGTTCATAGTGATGATCTTTCCACAGAACAGGATCTGAGAGCAGCCATTTTCAAGGAGAATAAGAAATTCTCCAAAAGGAAACTCTATAGATGGATATTTTAAAAAGAAATTGCTGTAAGGTGATGGGAATTGTTAATTTAATTCTTTGTGACTCTAAAGTGAGAAATTCTCCATGCAGTAAAATGACACAAAAGGGGAAAGCAGCTTTCCATATTTTTTTTGGCAAACTGGAATAACCAAGTTGCAGTATCTCCATACAGCATACTGGTCCACAGATTGAAGCAAAGCTTTGCTATTTCTACAGATATTGGTTTCTTCCGTTAAAGAGTAAGCAAATGCAATGAACTTCCAATTTATTTACAGCATATTCATATTAATATTATCCCCTTCTCACTTATCCCTCCCAAATTAGTAATTAAAATGTTGAGGTCTGATATTGGATTCGTAAATATATATTCCGCAAGTCACAGCTATGCATTCGTATTATCTCCATAGAACTTTAACCAGCTTTAAACAAAACAACATTTGCACTTTTCACAAAAAGTGTATGTACTTATAGTTCTATATTATTTGTTATTCTTCATAATGCAAAGTACATAAGGCATAAAATGCTTTTATTTACAATGGAATGCAAAATGATAGCTAAGTGTATCAAGTCCTTTGTGATGTACTTACGTACCCAATAAGCAAAACAGCAATATCATCTGTAGATAAAGAAAAATGCCTAATATTATAATCTTTACAACACAAATTAATGATTGTCCACTACAGAAAGATGCTAATCTACTCCACAGTGAAGCACTGGAGAGTATTATATACATCTTTTTCTTTTTTTCTTTAAATTGCCAAAATAAAATGTCATTGCCTACCTATAAAATCACTTGTCTTCTGCCTCTTATGTTTTGTAAACTTGTAATCAGCTCTCAATTGTTAATATAGCTTGAAAAGAGTGTATTGGGATTTTTCACAAGCAATTAAGGTCAATTAATGCTCAATATATTATTTCCCACTTGATAGCTTTCCATTTGATAACCACTCTTTAAATTTCCTGCTTACTAAGCTAGGCTGAAGACTTCCAACATCCTTTTTTTTTTTCCTGTTGGATTTTTATTTTTAAAGTTATATGAAAAACTTAAATGTAACCATTTATTCTTCGAGACGTTTATCTAGCATACATAAGCTTTTATTTTAAAATGAGTTTCTCTTTTTTTGGCCCTGATTATAGGCAAACTGCAAGGTGTCAACTACTCTACTTGGAGAAGAGTCAATGGCTCTGCAGACAGCCTCAGTACACATCCACCCTGAGTTCCAACACAGACAAATAGCACGGTTCATTCCATGACAGGAGTAATGCTCCAAGGTGACGGCCAAATGTTGTGCTGAAACTTTGCTCCTCACTCAAAACATCACGTTGCATCAGCATTATTCACCTAACATGCTAATTATTCAGCAATCCATTTGCTTATGAGCCACAGCCACCAGCAGTTAACCAGGCAGATAAATAACTGAACAATAAGTCAGGTTAACCTTTAACAGCAGCATGCAGGAGGAATCCACAGCACTTGGTTCCAGCCAACAATGAATGCATTTAGGATCACCCTGCACCTTTCTTAAGAACAGTGTAGTTGTGTTTAATTAGCTTTAACATTACTAAAAACATCAGCATCTATAACCATTCATGCCATTGACAAACTGACCTCTGTGGCTTTGTTGTTATTATTAATCATACAGTAACGATAGTAAATTATAAGTTTTCATGCATGCAGCTCCTTTTAGTCATTAACTAAGTAATGTCTAATTTAATTTGAGAACAAATACATTTCTGCCTTCAGGAAAAAAACATGAGAGCTAATTCAAATAAGCAGATATATGTATATCTGGTTTACAATTTAAAAAAAAAAAAAAGCTTGTAAGGTAATTTTCCAGGCAAAATGTGCAACCAGAAAACTAAAAAAGTTTGAAGGAAAAAGGACTGTAAAAATAGAAGGAATATAAATTGTGGGAAACGTTTATGACAACACAAGTTCTCAAAACAAATGCTACGGATAACAGATGCAGAAAATTCAAATATATGTGAACTATTTTGACTTAGTATTCTTTTAAATTTGCATTTGGCAAGTCACACAAAATGAAAGGCTAATCTGAAAGAGTTATTTCCAAAATGGATTCCTACCCCAGTCTTTCCTGTATGCAGAAATTGAGCTTTATAGGTATAACAACAAAAATGACTAATGACCATTGACATTAGAATTCAAAATGTCCTTCATGCAAATACACTGCTTCCTTGATTCTTTTGTAATACAATAGCAAGCAGGTATTAGAATTGGGGGGGGAGGGGGGAAAAGGCAAAAGGAGATGCATGGAAATTACACAATGAAGTAGTTTCATTGTGATATTGAGAGGAGTGTGAAATGAATACAAGATAACACTGACAGAGGAGTCTAGTCTCTTCCTCTCAAACTATCCATTCACTTAGATTGCACCCGTTGCAAAAAAAGATTTAAAAAAAAAATCAAATTACATGATTTAATCTGCTCAGCAACAGCTTAAATAGCAGGAAACAATAATTAATTTTAGCAAGAAAATGAGAGGTTTCTTTTTAAAGGGATGGTGTCAAATGCAATTGACCCACAACTAACTTACAATCACATCAGCTTTTTGAAAAACTGAGCAACAGAATTTCCTTATTTTAAAAAACTATAAATTAACATTTAATAGAAGTCCTTTGCCTTTCAGTACTTTTAGCACAAACATGGCTGCACTCAATCACTATGTGAACTTCTAAAGAGTGAAGTTACAAAGGATGGCTGCAGAAGCTCAGAGTTTGCCTCTAAAAGGGGAATCCTCCTCTGCCCCTGGAATTCCTCTTCCATGCCTCCTGTCCTTCCAGACAGGCTCCCTCTGCTCAGCTCTGGCACCCAGTATGCCCTTCGGAAAGCACACTCAAAGCCAGCATAATGCACACTTTGCGTTACATTACAAGTTGAATTAGTTCAGGGATGGGTTCAATGCATGCCAGAGCGGGGAGAGCAGAGTAACAGGTCCCCTGCCACTGGCAGGGGGTTGTTAGAACAGCTCAGCTGTCCCACGTAACTTCCCCTTAGATGCAAGTCAATGACAATTATTTCAGTTTCCAAACTTCAAGAAATGGAATAGGAAACAAAATTAAGCGCCTGTTATTTTAAAAGTATTTTTACAACTAACGCTATTTCATTAGCAATGTAGTTTTAAAAAATTAAGATGTACAGACAAGATTATACCTATCATTGTACCAAAACATTGTACCAACATGAGACAGACTAGCCATAGCAGATTACAAAGTCTGTGATCTCAAAGGAACATTCATGATTTGAGTTAGCCATGAACAACTACAGGATTAGATCTGAATTTAAGACATTTCCCTTCTAACCAGTCTGCCTTTTACAGATTTTCAAACATCTCTAGAAAAACTGATTTTTCGAAAGAAAAAATATCAAAAAAATAAATCTTTCCTAAAAAATGTATGAGCAAAATTGGCTGTCTTACTGTTAGCCCCTTAACATACCAAGGCATAGAAAGAGAGAAATATTTGTCATGAAGAAAAACAAAGAGAGCTCAAACAAAAAGGACACACAACTCCATTTTTATAGTTTCTATCTATTTGGTTTACTTTCCCACACTTGCAGTGATCTAAAATATTTCTGTTCAAAATGTCTTTTTCTACCAATTTGGTCCTTTTCCATTGATCACACACTGATCCCTTTTACCTCCCTTATTCCTAATAGAAAACTAGAGCAATGCTGGGTTGTGTAACTATTCATTTGCAAGCCCTCCATCATCAGTGAACATTAGAATAACTCTGGAAACAGTTTTATTAAACATGTATTCCCCCTGCCACATCAAACTCAAATATCACCTGACAAGATGCAACCAAGGAAAACCAATTTTAAGTTGCAAGAAAGTTGCCTGACGTGGGGCAACCAGTAAAGGCACTGGAATGTTTCTTTTTCATCATATCAAGAGAGATGAGAAAATATCAAAGTAGTGGAGGCATTAGACATTTACTATTAAAACAAACTGATACTGAAATATGTGAATATCACCAAAAAAATCAACAATAGGAAAACACAAAAACCAGAACAGAAATCCATTCTCAGACCTTGAGGGCTAGATTTCTGTTCACCCCCAAAGAAAAAGAGGCCGGAACACAGGTGTTTGCCTTGATCCCAAGCAGCTTTATTGCACTTAGTGATAGCAACAGCTACCTTGCCTATAATCCAAATCCAAGACTAAACTGCTGCTCAGACAGAGCTGATAACCACATCTTTAAGATTTGGAACATACTCCAAATCTCCTAACTACATGTAATGCAGAATGGTATAGCCTGGTAACATTAAACATTTTTGGGATAAGACTGAAATAGTATCAAGTTATTTGTATTAGACCAGCCTGACAGGTTTTCTTCTGCAAAGCCAGCATACCCTACAAGAATGATAAAAAGATGCTACAACACAAGTTAAAGAAAGATGAAAATAATTAGAGTTATAAACAAGTAAATATTCCATTTTGCTTCATTTCCACAACAAAAAAATAAACTGAACTTGAAAATCAGACAAGGATATGTCTCATTGTTAAAGATCTACACAGACTGAGAATTAGCCCCAAACTCGTTACTATATCTAAACTATAAAATAGGCTGCAGATGGGAAGAACAAGTGACCCTTAAACTTTAGCTTAACTACATATTACACAAGACAAATTGGACAAGCAAAACAATTTGCTTTGCAGAATTCGCACAAGGAAATGCTATTTGCAGAAGGCTAAAAATGTTCTCCCAATATTGCGTGGTATTTGGATTATCTATTATATCAAGAGGCAAAAAAATTAAACATCTTGAAAATCAGATCCACTTGTCATGAAAATAAAGTTTCTGAAGAACAATAAAAGAAGCTCCAAATTAAACTTCAAAAAACAATGCAATTGCTCTAGTACCAAAATTTAAGTGGGAAAAGAAATACAAGATAGGTTGAGACTACTTCTGAGACTATTTCTGAAGATTCTGAGACTATTTCTTGTAAATTAGAAAGATAACCTTTCATGGGTTTTTTGCTGAATATTTGTGTACAGCAAGGAACAGAAGTACCAGAACATCAGTCATCATCTAACATAGGGTCTGTAAAAGATTGTTAAAATTCCTAGTTACGTTCTACGATTCCTTTTGAACAGAAAGATGAATGTGTTGAAGAAAGAAAGAACTGGATAAAACAAAGTCAGTATTGAAGACTCTGGAAGCTGCAAAGCTGTAGGAAGAAGAAAATTCTAAGCAGGGATATTTTCAACTTAAATATTCTAAAAGGAAACAAAAGCAGGGGGGCAGAGAGAGTCAAAGCATGAAACAGTTCTCTCAACAGAATTTTCATAGTCAAAGCTTGTTGTCATGTTTTTGGACTATGTTCAGAAAGCCTTAAGATCTAACTACAATCATTAGACCAACTCTCACCTCAGAAATATATTTCTTTGTATAGGGCTGGAAAAGGTACTTTCACAGAAGACAACCCCTCAAGAAGCTATGGGTCAGCTCCATCCCACGTTCCCATCTCTTACTGCCATTTGCCTGATAGGCAAACAAAACCGATACTGAAGATGTGAATATCACAAGAGACTTCCCCTCTGCTAGAGGAGATCTCTTCAGGCAATACTGACGTGCTTTCATTCATTTATTGCTATTGAAAGTGATGTAGAAAATAGGGAATTCAGTGTCTAGAGCCTATCAAATTATTGCAAGGATAGTTTCTTTTCTTCTTTGAAAATTCCAGGCAAAAATCTAAGCTGCTCTCTGTAGCAGACAGAGTATCCTAAAAACCTACTGAAAAATGACAGAAATTCCAGTGCAATAGAAGCTTAGAGACAAATTTCACTTTGCATGGATTTGCCAATTTATACATCCTGAGGACTACTTCAGAGTATCCTTTGAGCAAGATAAGACTACTTCAAACACACTTGTCCATCTTCTCCTCATCCGCATACTGATGGGCTCCTCCCTGGCACAGTTCAGGCTTGGTTATCCAACAGCACTGAAAGGGCTCTTCATCTACAGCTCACCTGCCTGAATTTAGCCAAACCTTATTTTTTATACACTTATTTACTATACTGCTGTTGCCCCTCTGAGACATAGCAGAAGTCAGACAGAATGCTTTGTAGAGTGTTGAGACCTTCATTTCAGAAACTTACAGGGAGCATAGAGTACTACTTCATTGACTAGATGACCAGAGAGAGCAGTGAACCCGTCACTGAACAGCTGACATGTATGCCAAGACACCATACCGCTAAACAGCTAAGTGACGCAACAGGATGTGATCTTTTTGTCGGAAAGGAAAATTTCCTGCTTTATTAGTGTATCACTATCGCAATAAGATGCAACTCCAGCCATGGAAATTACAGTAGGGTCATCTATCTGTCTTTACAGAAAGGGCCCCAGTTCTCCTTGTAACACGTGTAACTCTCATAAAACATAAGCACACTAAACACAGCACATTAAACCTGGTGAACTGGAACATCTTTTATGAAGGCAAGTCCAGTTATCTGTTTGGTGGGCAGTAAGTCATGCCATCCTGCATGCAGACAGCACAGTCACAGAAGAAAGCTGTCTCCATGGCACTCAGAAGTTAATGCAGCCCTTCCTCAGCTTGTGACATTGGGGGTATCATCACAATAGTCTAAGAAAAACTGGAAAGGAGCTCAGTACATAATCTCACATGCCCCTTTACGTACCCTTTTTTTCTTTTACGTTTACATCCAGTTGAAGCATGCTTCAGCACTAATACAGCCATCAAACCCTCTCCTTGACACATGAATTCACAGGTTTTCCAAGGTGCGCCCACTGAATCATGTCAGAATTTAGTCATTGAATGCCAGTTGCATCACTTTTTGTTAATCCCTTTGTTCCTTTAGCCCAAGGCTAGTATTTCTTTTAATCAATATAAATCTTTCCTGTCATCTTATTTTTGCTGTCACTCTGAAGTATTACGTTGTTGAGCCAAGATCTTCATTTATCCCTGATATTGCAGTCCTGTCCCTCCTGACAGTTACCCTGTGAATATATCATTATCAATCTCCCTGATCCTCCCAGGTTTGTACATAAATTCACCTGTCGGGAACTGACTTCCATAAAGTTGTAAGTCCCACCCCATTAAATGCTACCTGCTGCAACAGAGGTTTTACCTGAAAGTAGCACTGTCGAGACACATTTGTTGTATTCTATGGCGAAGAGAGCTGTTCAGCAACAGTCAAGGGGGGATGCAAGGTACTGGAAGCTCCAGTTGATTTTTCACATCTGTTCAAAGTGGTATTTAACTTAATACTTAGTGCAGCACCACCTCCTGCTTTATACTGGAACACCTCTTTCTACTTAAATAGAAATACCAATTAAATAGTTACAGAAAAAAATAAAGGTCTTAATTTTATATACTTAGCACACAGTAAATATGAGACAAGTATTTGTATGCACAACAGTTAGACCTTACAAATTTTTGCATGCATACAAGCATGAAGCTGAATCCTTTCCATTTAAAACAGCTGAAAATTCAAGTCTTTTCTTCTCTGCACGGCCACCCGATATCAAAATCCAACATTTTTCATATCAGCTAAACAGAACCCCAGAGCTGGGAGGAGGATAATGGACGTAGCTTTCAGAAATGCTGTCGTCACTGGGACAGGTTCATAGCTGTAATAAACTGTAGTAATGCTGTAAGAGTATTATCACTCATCCCTCTTCATAGTGCAACACATTTTTCACTAATTCAGAAAACACTCAAAAGTTGGTGTCTTTCTGTGCTTTTCCTTCTCCATCCTTCTCATGTACACTCTAGAAGACGATGAAAAATAGCTCTTATTAACCAGCCAAAGGAAATAGATAATGAGAATATTTAAATACTAGCACTAATCAAAACTCCCCCCCCCCCCCATCTTACTCTTATTCACTTGTTAATACTACTATTCTTGCATTTTGTTCTCTGGGTAAAGAGCCCATATACATAAACAAATATATACATGTATTTATGTCTGTATTTACACCAGAGTAAGACAAATTGAAATATTTATTTCCTTTCAACACACCCAAAAGCTGACAAATTCTGTAACAGTAAACAATGTCCTACTCTTTATCTAACCACACTATGATAACAGCAAAACAAAGTAACCTCTACGTGGACACTACCTTCTGGGTTTGGTAATCAAATCCCATACTACCATTTCAAGCTTTTCATGAGTATCTTCAAATCCAGAAAAATTTCCAGAATTACCAATTTCACATTAGACAGCTGAGTTCTCTGTCTTGGCTCAGCCACAAACACCACCACATTTGTTGGCATGAGCAGCTGATTTTCGGTAGCTTTTCCTACATCTATTCCTTTAATTACCTAATTATCTCTAATTTTTGAGCAGACAACTGTATTACCATAGCAAATAATAAGGGTAATCACATGCATAAGCAAACCAGACAAGGATGTTAATGTATATCCTTGTCCGGTTCCCTGGCACATGTGATTTTCACAGCTACAGCCATTCAGGCCTTCAATACAAAGCGAGACCATTAGGATGTCCTCCCATCATCTATCGGGGTTTTGGGTAGTTGTTTTGGGGTTTGGTTTTTTGTTTGTTTAAAACATTTTCAACATACTTCTGTTCAATTCTACCAAGCTTTCCAAGTCTCATCAAAATGCCAATTTATTTTTTTCACCAAGTATGTTCTGCCAGTGTTCCTGCACGTTTACTTATATTAAATAAAACCCTTTTTGATACTTATATGCCGAGATAACACTATTTACTCATGGTAACTAAATGCTTGATCAATATTTCAGAAGGAAAAAAACACCTCTATACCCAGTAGCGATGTATAGTTTATTAATGGTAGGAAACCTCCACAAGCCAAGTTAGGATATAATTAACAACTTACGGCTAAAACAGCAGGTAAGCAGATAGTTTAATTATTAAGAATGTCTGTCAGGAAATGTTCTTGTTTCCAGCACCCATTTCTGTTCTGTGATTTTATCATATCTTCTTCTTAAAACAATTTATATTATCCTGCAAACAATGGTGGGTACGTGGGCTTTGAGGTTTTTTTGTGTGTTTGTTAACAACAAATGATAAAACACCACTTCTGATGCCATCTTGTTCTCATTCTTCTGAAAAAAATATCCTTAGTCAACAGAGAGCAGACAGGCCTGTCCTCCCACAAACACCATTAATATTTATTTATCCTGATACAACTGAAAAAGTATGTGATAATTATATACACAGGCCAATTTGGAGCTCATTATCTCCACACTTTTTTATTTCTGTTACTGCATTTTGCCATGACTGTATGTAGCTTGGCAAAGCATTATTCCTTTATTATAACGCAGTGTAAAGTATTTTATGTCTTCTCATTTGAAGCATGCAAGACAAAAATAATCTTCACTTATTGTATAATAATAATATAGAAATGCACTGTGTGGTATACTTCATTGCCTAAATGGATTTAAAAAGGCAGATTTTGTTTTCCTTAGTCCAAAAAATTCATCATAACTAAACTAAAATACTTTTTCAGAACATCAGATCATTTGTTGTCTTATTGATGACTATGCAAGTAGGTAACAATCTTTAATGTTAGATTTTTGTACCATTTTTCTTCTGAAGCTTTAATTGATGGAAAAAAAAATTATTTGAAAAGAGAAATCAGAAACAAAAATAACATTTATTTTCTTCAACATTATATATTAGCAATAAACAACTGCAGTAATTCAGCAGAATTATTATGGAGCCTCCCAATAATAACCTGCCACAGTGAGAAAACAGTAAATAATAGACTGCCCATCAAGCCAGGTGAGCCTTCACTCTCTGCAGTGAAATGTACACTGCAGCAGAGGCAGATCAAGAGTCACTTTCTGGAGTGTGAATGGATGAAAATATAAATTTATAATCCCTAATACATAATAATCCCAGTTTCGTATACCCTTTTCTGCAAAGAGAAGTGTTTCACCTTTACCACAGGAAACAGTAGAAGTCAGCTTTAGCATATTTGTTGTAGCAGCTCTTGTGATTACATGAAATTCTGGCAGATAATAAATACTGAATTTTTAAAAAAATTACAATCTTTGGAGACTGTCATTTAAAAGTTAGATTATACTACTATTTGTTATTCAAGGGGCATAATCAGTGAACACCTTAATTGTGTTTAACATCTAAAATAAGCAAGAATGCCAGCAGAAAATAATCATTGGTTTAAACAGGACCTATTTTAACTGTAACCAAGACAGTTACGGTGTTAATAATTCAATGTTGGTTGAAAAACACTCTCTTATGACTGATTTATACAGACTGAAGTAGGCATATGTTATGCTACAGGTGGATGTGAGGTCATAAGAAACCACTTTACAGTCTTCCCAGAAGTACAGTGTCAAAAAGGTCACCTCTGGTAAAGGATCTTTTGGATTAGTCTTTCAAATCAATGCATGAATTAAAAGCAATTTACATATAAATTCGCTAATACTCTGGCTTTGAAATTACATGAATTTTTAAGAGATTTAAGAAACAGCAGAAAAGGTCAGTTAGGCATTAAGTATACATAATGCAATTTTTAAAAACTGCTTGTCTTGGAACTACATGTTTCTGGTTTATTAATATTTTGTATTCACAGCCTGCTTCTGCTCAGAAAGGTACTGCCAGTTATTTGTGAGCAAATGCAGAAAAATGATCTATGCTAGGGATATCAGATTTGAGGTAAGTATGGTCTAAGACTTAGAAAGTGAAATTTTCTTAATATTAGCATAGTTTGAAAGCATTTTTGTTTTCATAAGGCAAAACTAAGAAGCTTTAGTCAAAGTCAGTGAAGATTATTATATACTGGAAAACAACCAAGAGAATCTTAGGCAGACTTTTAATGACTTATCTTCTCCCTCATGCAAATCAAGGTTCCAGTATGGCTTCATTTCTCCCTCTTTAGACCCTTATGACAAGAATGTCTTATTCATCCCTATGCAGCAGAACCTGCACTGGATTTTATTGTGCCTAACTGCCCAAAGGCATGCCACAGACAAAGGCAAGATCTAAGAATTAACCTTCAGTTTTGTGTGTGTGCATATGTGTGTATGTGTAAATAATCTTTTGGAGTCAGGATTTTTCTTTCTCATCTTCAGAAAGAATCCTTAAATCTACTGTATTTTTTAACACGGACATTATTTCCTTAGACATTTGTTTATATTATTGTTTCTTTCCGTAAAGAAGTCACTACTAACTCCTACATGCTGCTGCTTTTTCACCACAGTACACCTTGGTGATGACCCTTTACTTTGCAGAATTAGGAAATCACAGTGATATGGCATCCAGTGTTGCATTTAAAAAAAAAAAAAGTAACACACACGATTACCTCCCTTTTGGATATATCTGTGTAATTAAATAGTATGTTCAACTTCCCATTCATGGATGGCACAGAACTCAAATATAAAGATACAGTCAAACAATGGACACTGAAATAAAGTACCTTCTTCGAGGCCAAGGTTAAACAGACAGTGGTTGCTCAAACCATCTAAGTAAAATCCAGCACCATATAAGAACCAACTACAACATGGTTCAATGCTGAAGCCGTTTTACTAATGATACTTCTGCACTCTCAGTATCCATGCCATTGACTTGATGTTTTGTCAACACTGAGATGGATCATATTCAGTGGATTTATGTTTTTCACAACTGTGCTTGGGATAAAAAGAGGGAAGGATTACCACCAGGATTCAATAAAAAAAAAATCTAAAATAAGAAGTAGTGACAGTAAGATAGCAAGCAATGCTGATGCACAGGACTGCTATTGATGGGACATGAGAAATAGCCAAAGTACTTCTCTATAACCAAAAAGAAGAAATAATATTTTAACACAGAAGGACTGTCTGCTAAAAAGTACTGAAGAATTATAACTTATGTTGCACTACAAGAATAGTCCTTCTGATAATATCCTACAGTATTTAATAAAGACAAAACCAGCATGTCACAGACATTAACAATACTGTTCTATGAAAAGCTTCAAACCCATTTATAATAAAGTTTATAATCCTTCCATACAGTTAACTTTAAAAATTACTGAATTCTAAAGCAAATATTATTATCTAATCAACCTTTAGGATAGTTTCCTTAGAAAGCCTGTTTTCTATCATACTGTGCAGTGCAAAACTGAATTTTCTGCAGTAATTATTAAATTGGTCCCTTCCCTTACAGGAAGGCAAAAGAAATCAACAGATGCTTGCAATGAGCCCTGCAGCAAGGCACAATCAAAACCAAGAAAATTTTATAGTTTGAGTTAATTTCAGAAGATAAACAATGAAGTTGTATAGATACAAATATAATTCTGAGGCACATAAAAGGAGTAATAAAGTAAGGCATGGAAGATACACTACAACTAATAAACTGTGCGTAAGTGGTAACAGTACTATTAAGACGATTACTTAGTTAAGCGTTCAAGTAACAAGTGAGTCGCAGATGACTTACGTCCTACATAAAGTATATACTTTATTGGAATCAGATCAGGTTTAGCTTACACTACAGAACACAACCTTCTTGAGACTCCAGGCAGCTTAGCTTTGGAAAAATAAGGACAAAAAAAAAAAATATTTTTATTAAAAGATATCCAAGAGACTCAAAAGAGAAAAGTACTTCCCAGCAATTTGATAAACAATTCTGATACTACAGAAAGTGTTAACCAGAAAGGAACAAGGGACACCATACATCTAGTTCCTATGAATGTATTATTATAGGAGCGACTCCTTATCACAGGAGCTAACTGGGCCCTCAAATATAAAAGATGATTTAAGATAGTTAAAAAGATGTTTAGCAGCAGTTCCAACAAAGATTTTGAATATTTGTTGTTCTCTTTCTATGGTAAATTCATTCCTACAGAACCAAAAATAGCTTAAACCAATTACTGCAAAGTTGACAGAAAATTCACACAGATTTACCTTGACAAATTACCATTCTGTGCAGATACTTTTAAAGCTGATACTTTTAACAGATGAACATAGGTGAACTTGTACAGCAATTCAGTTGATAAAAAAGCTAGATTGCATTTGGTATGTAACTGTTTTTCTAGTGCAGATTATGCCCATAAATGGGGTCATTTCTTTAGTTGCCAATTATATAGAAACATCTTTTGAGTAAAAGCTACCATGAAAAAAAATACTGAAAATTTAATCCTATAGTACTGTGGGTTCAAATGCAACAAATACTATTTATTTATACAATTTTGAATGATTTCATGTATGAACATGTTGTAAGTCAGAGGAACATTATCCATTGCATATATAGGAGACTGAGAGCACATGTGGAACAATGCTCACATTTCCAATCACTGCTTTATGAGAAATATGCAAAAATAAAGATATAAAGATACCACTTAGTCATGCAGGTACTGGAAGATCTGGGATGATAATAATAATTAAAAAACCCTTAGAGGAATGAGATCTAGCATTTGGAAGAAGAAATTAACAGCAGATCTTGCCAAGTTACACAAGAATTTTGTAAAAGAACAAATGGTATGGTTTATAAGGCTATAGGAGCTTGTGTCAAATATAACAACAAAGGGCATGAACTTAAGCTAAGAAAAGGTCATCTTCAAAGAGAATGTTGGAAGAAATGCTTTACACAGAGAATAGTTATGATGGAAAATAAACCACTATGACAACCTTTGCAACAAGTGATATAAACTTTAAAAGGTGACAAGCATTTGAAAGACAGTTATTGTGCAAATAGAGAAAGAAGGAGAGAGAGATGCCTGGCCTTTTCAAAAATAGGCTTTGCAGCCATCCATCTTTAAATCACCAGCATTACATCCCTATCTACTGCCTCATAAGTCCACTAAAAGAGAAAATTGACACCAAACTAAACTGAAGGATCTAACAAGAAGATCCTGACAGCTGAAATGGGTCTTAGAGATTCCATCTCCAAATGTTATTGCCTGAACTTCTTCATTTCAGTGGAGGAATAAAGCTTGTCCCATCTATTTCAGAGCCTTCATTTCTCTTTTAACGATTCTTCCACTTTAACAAGTTCTAATTCAAGAATTTTGGTGTTCTAAACCAAATGTAGAATCTTAAGTGGCTACCCATCACAAATACACTGAAGTCGCATATAAAAAACCTTACAATTTTTATCTTGTGTCATCTGGACATCACCCTGAATGCCACATCTTTAAAATTAATAAAAAATATTATTTTTACCAATTCTATGAAATATCAAGAACAGTTGAATATTACTTTTTAAGTCCCGACCAACTACAGAATAGGTAAAGAAAACTGTCATAATGCAGGCAAGCCTCTGAGGAAGTCCAAGCTAGGTTTGGAATTGTATCCTCAGGAAGGTTCAAAAGGAGCTTGACATCATCTTTGTTACACATTCCAGGGCACACATATACAGTTTCAAAAGTAAAAAATATCTCTCACCATAAGAGGTCTCACTGAAACAAATATAATCAAGTCAAGATGGTTCCAGATGCTCAGTTCTTCAGTGAAGGGATCAATAAAATAGTTTAAATGACAGGATTTCATTAAAAATCAACTCCGCTGTATCCTACCATATGCAATACAGAAAACAAACGCTACTAACCACAGCCACCTCCTTGCTTAAGAGGGAAACTACTGCTGGAATTAACATTTGTTATTGTCTGTGCTAACAGATTCTACTATGAGATTGGTGAGACTGGTCTTGGGTTACCGTCATTCAATAATGTTGCTAAGGAGAACAATTTTTACCATAATTAGTGTATTTTAGAAAGCATAAAGAAGTTGAACGGTTCTTAAAATCTTTAATGATTTGTGGTGATTTTCACCATAAAGATGACAATATATTAGTTTACCAGATGTCAGATCATGCAATGGATCATTAACAAGAGGGTGTTTTCTGAATACTTCCCAAATAAATACCAGCTGGTTTATTCTCAGCAAGCAGACATAGTCACAAGCATTTCTTATCTGATTCACTTAACTGATGTCAAATACATCATGTGTTAAAATCTCTAATGTTCATTTATAACTTCTTTGTCTCAAAAGCAGTACACTATGTACACTATCCTGTAAAGATCCAAAATGATGCAATCACTATTTTCAGACTTTAAAAAAAATTAGGAATTTAGTAAATTTTAAAAAATTTCTTTAAATGGAAAAAAAATTATTATATTACACAGCTCTTCCAGATGTAGCCTAGAGGTGATCTGATGATAAAATAAGGAATAGCACATTTCTTATCTGTCAAGAGTACTTTGCAGATCAAGACAGTTGGAGAGAATAATTTCAATAGATTAATAACTTTAGGCCACCACATTTGAATCCACACATTCAAAATAGAAACTAAATCCAATATACTTGGCTATCTGGAAGTTGCTGTATATTTTAGGCCAGACAATATTGATGCTCCCTGAGAATCAGCTGCTGCTCATCTTACAGAGAGGCACCTGACCCTTGCACATCTCCAGTGTAAGTATAGAACTAACAGTTATCAGCGTTGCCTTATGCAGCTAGTGAAAACACGTGCAAGTAGTACTTGTATCGCCTTCCAGCCCCTTTCCAAGGGAAGGGGAGGGGGGGCAAAAAAACCCAAAACCAACAAAACACCTACGTTGGAGCAGAGAAAAACCCCACACTATCCTCTGCATTCAGCTATCTCTTTCTACCTCCTTTAGGGAGCAAGCTGGCTCTAACAGACTCAGTCGCTAGTGTCTGCCTCTTTCTCACTGTAGTCGTAGAGCTGGGATCAAGGAAGACACATCTATTTGCTCCTCTCTGTCACGAAAATGAAAATGTCTCCTGCTATTTCGTCAGCTTTGAGTATCCCTCTGCTGGACAAGACCTCATTTCTCTAGAGTAAAGCATAGCTTATGGACAGAAAACCAGAAGAAAAAAAGATCTATGGAAAAGGAAAAGGGTACAACTTTAAATTTTGTTTCCCTTTTGCAAGTGACCTGTTTTAAAAAAGAAAAAGTTCTCGGTCACAGTCAAGGAAGTAGAAATCCCTCGAATAAAGCACAAAATCAAAAGCAACTCCTCCCCATCACCGAAAAGCACTAATTACTTCCAAGAAGAGTTGATAATGACAGACCATCCACAGCTTTATACAAGGGAAAAGGGATAAATATCAACATGTGTGATAGCTGCTGGTTATCAGAGTGAATAATTTAGAACTCATTTACTAGGTATGTGTCTGCCAATACATCAATTGCTTCAGTTGCTCATTCCACAGCTAAACTACTTCATAAGAAGCAATTTGAAAACAATTTTTTACATAATGCTTAACAATTAATCAAAATGTATCCACTGCTTTTCAAATGAACCATTTTTCCTTTCACATTACACATTTAATAATGGGTTTATTCTTAAACTGACTGACGATAATTCTTTATCTTCATAAAAATACAAATGGAAGAGGGAGAGGTTTGATATCCCACTCTCCTGCACCATGTTCATTTTATGCCACTCAGTGAATCAAAGGACAAGCAAGTATCTCGGGATATAATCTAGTTCATATTTTCACCCTACAGCAGGATAAACCCAGGTTATTTCTGTATTAACTGTTTTACTCACCCAAGATGATCAAAGAACCTCAGAGCTGCAAGGCAGCCTGACAGAAGTTTTGTCCTAACCTATTCATATTCATACTGGGAAGATTATTGAGTTTCTGATCCATTTGCATGCCTTAACTAGTCTTGCTGTATTTCTTATCTAACCTGAAATGCCGTTTAAATTTCAGTCTGTTCTGTTTAAGGTGGGGGGGGGGGAGTATTTCCCCTCTCTGCAATGGTCATTTATGGTTTTGAGGACATAAGGGTTTTTTGGTTTTGTTTTTTTGCTAAACTACCTCAATTCTTAGGAATTTGGGGCCTGAAAAGTACTCAAGAAATGAAAAATCAAGCAAGACTCCTCTTTAACTAGATCAGTTCTATATTGGCCAAGAAATTTATTTAGAGTGAGAACACAGCATACCTCCCCCCACCCCCAATAGCTGAGACCATAGATGATCAATTGATGATATACCCAAGGCTTTGATACTTGAATACACTGTATCACCAGCAACATTCTCTCTCTCATGTTTTCTTGGATCACTTCCATTGTACTCCACTGCAATTTACCAAAACAAATCCACAATCCTTTCAAAGAGGGGCACCATAACAACGCCAATGAAACCCAAAGGTAAGAACCTTCTTTGCTTCCCAAATCAGAAGTATCATGGTGGTTCCTTATAAAAAGTGAAGATAGTTTTATATCAAGATTTTTCTTTTAGCTTTAAAACCAGTGAGGTTTTTCCTCCCTGCAAAACTAACAGTTCAGTATTGAAAGCTCTTGATTTCACTGTATCATTTCTTCAGGGAATTACTATTAGATTACCAGCTCACTCGCATGACCTCTTGGGGTCCCATTATTGCCACATGCATTTGAATGGAAAAGACTGAAGGCTTCAATGTCTGCAGATACTCTGGCTTGACTAAACTTTAATTTTAGAATTCATATAGGCACACCAGCTGCACAATTCAGCTCCCCTTTAAATAACATTAGCTTGGTGAAGAATTAGAAGATGCAGAAGGCTACAGGCAGGGAAGCAGAAGAGAGCGGGAGAAGGTTTGTATTTGAGTGTACCTCACAACAGATTTCAGCAGAAAGTCAATCTCTCTTCCGAGGTTAGAGTGTACAGCTGGATGCTCTGTTTACCAATGCCAAGCCTCTTGGCTTCATAAAATCTGCTGTTGTGATCGGATTAAAACATTTTTGCAAGAGATACAGAGGAATAAGCTCTATCACAGATCACGAAATAACCCTCGCCCCAGCTCTGTCTACTGGGGGTTGGACTCTCCAGCCTAATCTCTTATTCAAACAAAGAGCCTTATATACAGACTGTGCCCTGAGTACCTAAAGCTGTTTTGCATTACTGGATCTATTGTAATCCTTCCGTTTCTTTCTAACACATTCTGATGCACAGTTCAAAGATGAGGCATGTAGATTTGGAGACTCATAGAGGTTCCTGTTACATGATTTACCACTTTTGGGGTGTTTTTTTTCCCCTGGGGTGATTCCAAAACCTGTTTAAAATGGGTACTGAAATGGATACGTGTTGCAGATCCCTCCTGTGACAATACATTAACAATTTGGTTTTTGTTATCCATTTCTGTGTTCGTTACTGTCAGGACCATGTAAAGAAATCACTGATGGGTCTCATGTCTCAGTGAACAGAGCAGTATGTTCATATGAGAAATACACACTTAGGTTAGGAGGTTGCAGGAGGCCTCTTCTATGTATTACTCAATCTTTACCTGAAAGAAGAAAACACAACTTAGAGGTCTTTAATAGAGAGGGTCACAAAATTGTTCAGTGGAGAAATCCATCCATGAGTGCTCATTGTGTGCAAAGAGGTATATTCTCCACGGGAATCTTACTGAACTCCTCAGAAGAGAACAGTTCAGTTTGAGGGGACTCAATTTCTATTTGACCTTTTTTTTTTTTTTTTTTTGCATATAGTTACAAAAGTATACTTTGCTTTACAGTACATACTTCTGCCACAAAACCATCAGAACAAAAAATTTCAATAATCATTAGCATTTAGAGCATCAATTATCAGCTACCTGTTAAAGTATCAGTTGCCAAAATGCCTATTTAGTAAATAGTATCATAATTGGAAAGCATTACCATCAATAACATGTATTTTAGGATAACCACTAAACACAAATTTTGCTGTAAAGCAAAACCTTGACAAACCTAATGTTTCTTTGGTGAGAAGCTTCAACATTACGTCTTTTCATTCAGATTTTCTTAAGCCTTAGCCCAAAGGTTATGAATTCTGAGTTTTAATTAGATCTGCCCTTTAAAACAAGTCACAACTCTATCCTTACAGATAGCTAGAGCTAATCAATCTTCTGAAAGGGTTACATGAAATGACATTAACTTCCCACTACTATACAGTAAACCAATGCATTGTCTGAAAAGAACAGAAAAGCAAAGGTATTTCTCATTTTTGTACACTGTTAGGAGCTCCTTGTTAGGACCTATTTTAACTACAAAAGTATTTTAGCTCCAAAGATAAGAAAAAATCCATACCATATAGCTCAGTGCAAAGGATTATTAGAGTGATTTTGTAGTGTGCAAGGAAAGGACAACGTGACCCTATGCATTTCACTCAATTACACTAGTGTATTATAGGAGAATGGAGATTAAACATTCCTGTCATGCACAAGATGTATGCAGCTGCCTCTTATTATTTGGTGAAGGTCATAAGTAAGGCCAAACCTATGACTGCATTCTAGCTAAGTAATTCAGCAGTCCCTTTTCCAAATGTGATTTGATAATGAGTTATTAGGAAATATGAGCCTGGAGTGAGAAATATGCCTATGTTTAGGAGACAAGTATATGCAACAACCCATGCTGTTACTGTCAATTAGTGACATGAAGATTTCTCTAAGCATAAGTACAAAGCCACCATGGACAGAATTAACCTAATGTGGCATTTTGTCAGTCTACAGAGTGTTTAACAACACTGGAAAGTGCTCTAAGTAGTAGTTCGTTGATTCTATTAAATCCCTCTATCCAGGTGCACAATTTGTGGGACAGTCATTTCCTCATCAGTAACTCGTCTACTGTTTTGTTGCCATCAATATGATTTACTGTCATCCAATAAAACCCTTTTGGTTTCATAAAAGTAACATAAGGATCTATAAAAAGGAAATATTTTGTTCCAGAAATGTAATTCCAGTGTTTGGGATCGACTGTTGTTGAATCAGAAAAATGGAGAAATTCATACTTTGTTTTGTAGTCTTCCAAAACACCTTTCTCAAATGTAAACAAAAAGTTAACAGCAATGTGCACAGCATTAGGTACTATGAAAAGTTAACAATACGGGAAAGAAATGCTTGAAGAAAGTATAAATTCTGGCTGGTAGCGACACAGTATTTTAAAACATAAAGACTCCTTAAAAGTACACTTGACTGCTAATGACCACCCTAGGATGTTCTCTTTAGTACTAGTACCTGGATTAGAACTGGCAGATGGCAGAGTTGACACCCAGAGTGTGGGTTTGGACACCTAACTGAAAATGCCCTGAAAAGACCACTTGGGACTGCCCTCATTTCAGCTACCAGGAACACTGCCAGAGCAACGTACTCAGCTGACAAGTTTCAGCAGTTTCTGAGCACCACATCTAAACCAGGATCTGCACTAAAAAAATCTTCCTGAGATTGAGAAGGTAATAAAAGTACCTCCAAGGAAAAATAAGAATAAACTAATTCATGGATAATTGAATTTTAATAACTAACACTTCTGGGAAACCAAGTCTGGAGAGAAGCAGCAATAACCCATCATTCCAGTAACAATCCTCAAAAGAAGGTCAAAACACTGGGACAGACTCCTTGAGACTGAGAGGTTTCTTCAGGAACACGTCTTTAACATTACCTTTGACAGCATTAACAGGTAGGGCAATTGTTTGCTTGGGTTTTGACTCCTACTTTTACTTTTTGGTAATTTAAGCAGTTTACTGCATTGGTGGCTAAGGATCAAGCAAGAATGGATCCTCCTGTCCTAAATATTCTATAAACACAGAATAGTCATATGCCCTGCCCTGAAGAGTCTCCATGGCCCAACAGTAGGGACCTACGCTGAGTCACACGTAGCTTTCACTATTCAC
Source organism: Ciconia boyciana (assembly GCF_034638445.1). Taxonomy (NCBI): domain Eukaryota; kingdom Metazoa; phylum Chordata; class Aves; order Ciconiiformes; family Ciconiidae; genus Ciconia; species Ciconia boyciana. The sequence continues at coordinate 17,987,370 of NC_132944.1, read as the reverse complement.
CATTGCCAAGAACAAGGGAAGGAAGATAAATGCTGATTCTCTTTTTCTCAACTAGAAGGAGACACCTAATAAAACCATTCAAACAGAAGGGGATCATTTTACAGGGTGGCAAGTCTCTGGAGAGATTACTGTGCACATTCTTTACTGTTTCAAGTGATAGCAGAGCCTACCTTTGTTACAAAACTTACAGCCTTCAGCTGATAGAACACGGAACGATAGAATGCACTGCCACAAGCATTCAGATCGACTTCACTTGAGCTATGAAACACCCATGGCTGCTTTCACTGGTGTTCCAGGAATGAATAGTTTGCCCCCCCCCCCCCCCCCCTTTTTTTTTTTCCTTCTTTTCCATTCTTGGCTAGATGCTTTAATACTGCTCTTTCAAAAGCCATTATAATTACAGAATCCAAGCTGTTAAAAGAAATCTTAATAAAAAAAATAATCCTCATCACATAAAAGGAAACACCAAAATATTTTGTCTTCCTTATTAATCCTATTAAAAACCTTCTATTCTTTATCCTGCAAAAAAGCATCCCCATATTTTCCCAGCTAAGCAATTTGACAGCATAAAAGCAACTTTAGAGGCCAACTTAGATATGATATATATACACATATATATCTATATAGTACATACAAGTGCTAGTTTTCAAGCCAACACTTTGAAGACACTGACAGAGACAAACATTAACAAAAAGCCTAGCCATCTACTAATTAAGAAGCTTTATACCTGAACATATTTCAGGTATGTTTCAGAACTACACTAATATTTCAGTTATTTGACCTTCCTTGACATCACACACATTCATTCCTCAGCGTACATCTCAGAATCATTATTTAAGACTAAAGCAGATAGATGCATGAAAGATACTTAAAAATAACTATCAAAGGTTACAGGCAGGATTTCAACTCATTATATTAAAACTCCATTGGTTCTCAGTTTCATTATTTTTTATTCTGTGGCATGGCTTTAAGGCCCACCATTTTGATTCTTTGGAATAAAGAACACAGGATTTAAAACCCAAAGGTATAGGTTCAGATTTACAGGGCAGAACCCAGGACAGCCTTCTAAACAAGGAGCAGCAAGAAACTTCATTATTTTGGTGGGTTTTTCATTATAACCTAAAGCAATTAATCAGTAATTATCATCAATTACCATGTCTCGTCGAGGATGAAGAGGGGTCAAAGAAAAAGTACAGAAAAATCAAAGCAGAAAGTACAAGTTTTATATATCTATCAGGAAGTTTTTAGATGGATTTGGCATTTGAAATGTTGAAGAGAGAAGGAGACATTAATTTATCAGGGTGTATGGGGTTTTTTTCCTAAATTTATCATCTCAGTAAGTTACTAAGACCACTGGAATAAAGACTGTATCTTCTCTAGGAAGGGTTTCATATATATTTATAAGCTGTTACATAAGCATGTCCACATAATGGGACTAATCATATTCCATCATTTTAAAAAATGTGGTAACAAGAAGGATTTGTTTGTTCGAAGTACTGTAGATTTTAAAAATTAACGTCTATATTTTCATTCTTGGACACATCCATAATATTAACATTTATACTCTTGCCAATGATTTATAGTAAGATATATTCCATATCTGGGATATCTGAATTTCAATGTGGATGGATTTTCATTAATACTGACACTGGTGCATCCTATTTTATTAAGTCCCAGCAAGAGTGAATACAGCTCCACAACACTGGGAAACATGTACAGAAGTATGAGACAGAAGCCTACAGGCTAAAAGCTATCCTGAAACCCTGTCATGTTACCTGCCATAAATGAATTTTTTTTTACTGATTTATGAAGTATTTTATAATGAATTCCAGTCTTTTGAACTTGTCACTAATTTAATACTACATCTTGCATCAAAAATCGCAACCAAAATACTGCCGGTAGCTACAACATAACCTTCTCCCCACCTCAGTCAGACATTCCTAACTGTGAGGAGCGAGCAAACATAACTTACCAAACCCACCTCCGTGCACCATGACACTTATTGAGTCCGTCACCCACATGCACAGCAAATATGTCAGCTGAAAGGTTTACATTTAGCCACGGAGAAGTTTGTTTTTCATTCCCGAGAAAAGGCTGACAATTTTAGCTTGCTCTGAGACAATCAAAATCCAAAGACTACTTACAGAGGCAGTTGTACTGTATGCTTTACTCATTCTGTTAGTCACAGAGTTTGCTTTTTTATGAAGATACGCAAAACTAGATTCTTCTAATGAAGCACTAACAAGCAGACAACACTTGAAATTGCTTTTAGTCTGTAAAGTCAAATGGGAGTATTTAACATTTTTCTGTAATTGCTAAACCAAAGGCTAATCATAGACACCTGTGACAGCTAATGGGTCTGTATTAGTTAAGCTAGTAAGACAGGATTTAACCTTCATTTCTGTTCGGGTGATGTCCACAAGTCATTAAAGGAGAGAATTAGCTGCAAAGTATCCAAGCAATACAGTGCAATTCAGTGATGAGAGCTGCTTAATAGCTCAAAAAAAAAAATCCTCTTCAGTTTCTTGTAAGTTCACTTTGCCTACATGTTATACCTACAAAAAGCTTAGCAGCAGATAAGGGTTTGGGCATTTAAGATGACTGCCCAGCATGCTGGCCAACACCTTATTTCTGTGCCTCCATACTCCCACCTATTTGTCTGTACTCATTGTTTTCCACTTAGAGGCCTTAAGCTCTCTGGATCAGAGAACTTTTTCCCCGTAGGTCTGTAAGGCAGCCCTCAAAGTGGGTCCTGGTTTGCAGCTTAATTACTCAGTGCTACAGGAATTCAATTTATGAGAATGTGGCTTGTCAAACCTATGATATCTAACACGTGAAAAATGAAAATACATTGAGAAATTCAAATATTTGTAAAGTTCTACCATTGTGTGGGAGTGAGATGAGCTTAGACCAAGTTGAAAACACAGAATAGTAGTTTGAAAACTGAAATTCTTAATTTTTTTAAATCCTTATGCACAAGCCTTAAAGTGGCAGCTGCTAATAAAAGTCATTTAGGAGCAGCTTCCACTACAGCAGGCTTTAGGATGGATACTTGATTTAACAGCTACTGCCACAGTTTGGTGACATTAAAAAACCAACAACTATAATACACAATCAAGTGAGATCATAAAGAAATAAAGTAGCAAGTAATTTTTGTAATATCAAAAGTTCTAGTGAGCTGCTTGAGATTTTTTTAAACGGTATCTCATGCAGTTGAATTCCAGCCTACTAGTAAATGGGACTCACTGGGGTAAAAGTGTGCTGAGTCTAGGGAAGGAGAAAAACGCCAAGAGGATATATCAACACATTGAATGCAATTTACATTCTGCTGAATTTAGTGTCTGCCAAGTCTAGTATACTCCTTGAAATGTTGTGTTTATCAGACATCCGGGTAAAATTTAGGAAAGCTGGGAGATACAGAAATTTCAAAACCATTTGGAAGAACCTCATAATAGTTTATTGTCATGCTTCAGGATAGGTCTTTTTATAACACAATGACTATACGGTCACTATGAAACCACCCTAAAATTCTGATACTTGAAGATAGTACAAAAACTTTTGGAACTGAGTGTTTAGGGAATGTCAAAAGGACAGGAATATCAAAACACCTAAGTTTTGGAAGGCAGTCTGTGTCCAGAACCTTTACACCTAAGACTTAGAGAGGTCTGCGGGACAAAAGCAAAAAATGTTTTCTGCCTTAACAGTTTTTCCAGTATTACCTCTTTTCCCAAGCATTTTTTAAAAATCCTTCATGGGAAAATAGAGATCTCCTGAAAATTGTTGAAGACAAATTTGGGCATTGTTGCGATATTCAACAGTGCATTGTTTAAGGTACTCAGCTTGAGCTGAACAGTGCCTAAATACTGAACAAGAATGCAGCAAATTTGCAAAAACTGTCACCACAAATTAGAAGGACAGTGATCTGGTCTGATCCTTGCCTTGATCATGGCACAACCATTTTACATTTTCATCTAAAATTCTTGTATTTCAGAAGTTTCTGTAAAGAAAAGCCAACAAGACAAAAGCGCCCACTGAATTTATAGCATTCATTTGTGAGAATGATGTAAAGCTTGGCCAGTGAAAACAATCAGCTCTCCTCTTGTTTATAGTAAGGCAGGACTTAGCTTGCACCTCCCAGACCATTATTTTCCTAATAGGCAGGATGCTCAACTGCAGCATTTACAGGGAGACTGTACTTGGAGAAGAACAATGTCTCCAAAAAGTAGATGGATAACTGAGACATACATAGTTGTATCCCCAGAGTTGCTGCAAGCCCAATAGCCAGGGAACATAGTAAACCAAAGAAAAATATAAAACATGAAAGATTCATCACCTTGAGACATACCCATGCTCCATTTTCTCATCTTCCCCCAGTTTTAGGGGCGTGCCTTGCTTCTCATGTGAAAAGCCTGGAATTCCATTCACCCTCTTTAAACTAGTTCCTCTGCCTATTCTGTCGCCATCTTTATACACTTTTTTTAGAAAAAGACAAAAAGCACCACCACGAAAAAAAAAAATCCAACACAATACATCCCTGAGCATATGCAGTCAATGCAGGAAACAGCTTCCCACCCATAACTTTGTAGGCTGAACTTTGAACCTATACCTTCCCAGGAGTCCTGCTGAGCCTAGCTCAGTAAGATAAATAATACCTCAGCTAGCAGAGAGAAATGTGAATTTTAAACAAGACTAATGCTCAGAATCCTGGCCAAATAAGACAAAAACTTCAATGAGTCACTTGCTCCTGTACTTAGGATGGTTTCCAGTAAGTCCAGAGCCACATATTAAAAACACCTGAAAGCACTGATGGCTTGCATTCACCAAAGAGAAACCGAGATTAGAATCAGCTAAAAGGAACCAGGCTAAGCCCAACAAAAACCTTTATGTTTCAACAAATATTTGCCCAAAGGCTACAACTGAAGTGTCCAGTTAATAACTTGAGTTGATAACCTCACAGACGTATAGCTTATGTCAGCATGTGGTCCCATATCCACTACTCTAACCCCATTCCTGGAACAACCTAATGGATTTTGACTTTCATGCCTTCCCCCCCCACCCGAATAAACCTTTCTGTAGCTAAGAGCATGTCTTGGCTACACCAGAGATTTCAGACTGTATTTTGCTACACACTATGAAGTAGCAAACACACTTTTGGCCTGTAGCTAAAAATCTAAGGCTGTACAGAAACCCCAAGGTCTCAAATACACTGATCAGAGCAGGCTGCTGCTGCCCTGACGGTTTTCAATTTCACTTGGGAATAAGCCATAAAATGTTCAGGAAAGAGGCATCTAGAAATGTCCATTATATTTTTCATGCATATCTGGGGAGGTTTCTCCTCTGGTTAAGAGAATAATTTCAAGCAAAGGTTAATTATGCACTAGCTTTCTAAGAGCCTATAAAGGATTTACAACAGGGTGTTGGCAGCATGTGGTAGCACTGATCACCTCCCTGCACGCCTGCAAAAAGCTCCAGATTGATAGCTGCCTTATGCAGAGTTAGTTTAACTATTTTTACCTTATTCCCGTTATAATTGAAAAAAACCAAAAATAGCAGCAGAAAACCTAGTGTTCTGCAATCTGAATTCAGGAACTAAACCATACATAGCAATGAATTGCAGATCTCCTAGAATCAGTGACAAAGCTTCTGTTAACTTCAAAGCAGCCCAGACATGTCCAAAAGGAATGCAATAAAAGTATGACATCTGAGGTTCTCAAGGTTAGGTAGAAAACATGAACAAAGGGGAAAGTTCTTTTACCAGCCCCTCTCTGCAGCTTTCCTTCAGTACCGTTGTTACAACCTATATTCATCCACCCAAGGAGCCTGAGGCAGTGACCTGCAGGCAGCCATACACAGAATTTGCTTCAATCCTAGAAGCAACTTCACCCAACTCAGCTAGTCAATACTAGCTATTGATAGCTGAATATGCAGCCTAGATACCATTTTCTTCTTAAGTTTGTGAATTTTCAGTATTTCAGAACAAATATCAATAAAGGCTATCAAAGGCCTGCTTCATTACTGGAAGTAGACTAAAACTTTTCAAGGGATAAAATATTCTTTTTTTATAAACATTCACAGCAACAGAAGACGATGACAAAAAAGTTACTGACAAACTGAATATACCACGTATATTCCAGGAATCCACCACGTATATATATATTTAAGTGCCATACATGCATAATTATTTTACAAACCATAAAATCATGGTTCAAGACTGCATCAATACAGGAATTGCTCCAGCAGAGCTCACAGTAACCTGTATGCAAAGGAGAAGTTCAGAACAGAGCAGACAGATTATTATCTGTATGTGCATTTAAAAAATCTGTAACATTAGTTAAGCATTTATGAGCTAAATAACAGGTTCATGCTTTGAGTTTGGATTAACAACAAAGCAAACCCCATGCAACACAAATGTTACCAAAAAAGCAGCCAATGTAAAATTCACATTTTGTCTTTTTGCCAGATGATAAGAGTGATTACCCACATGGAAACTGGATTCTTCAGAGCTACCATACTGAATCATTTAATTTGTCTAAGTACTTCTAATGCAGTTGCACACTGCAATGAGCATTTGAATTTTAGATTAAGCAAATGAAGGGCAAGGTATTTCTTCATACACACCATTAGAAAGACTACTTAATAGCAGGATGCCGCACAGATTATAGAGACAGACAGTAACCCAGTGCAATTTCATCTACCCATCAGAAGGATGAATGTATCTTTTACCAATATTGTTTTTACTTAAATATTTAAATTGCATTCCTTTTACATCCCTCCTATACGTAACAGTGTCTCATAGCTAATGCATGGCACTAACCTGGTGTAGGATAACTACAATTTCTACTTTGACTCACTGCCATTTAAACTTCACCACCTTACCGTCATTCTAACTTCTAAAAGTCTGTTTAAATAAATTTGTTTTGTTGATTAGTCAGGACAGGCCTTCCAACTGTAAAGTCTAAAGTTTGAACACAGAGTGTTTAGACAGAAATTAAGCAGTCTTAAAGTCTCCTTGTATTCTGCCTACTGATCACCCTTACCAATCCCTTCTCTGTCTCCCTCAATTTCGCACAAACCCAGTAAAGGCAATCCAGACCTTCTCAGGTTGGCAGCACCTAACTCTAAACTATTTATTGCATATTTACTAAGTATAAGCAGCTCAGGCATGGCTGAAATAATTCTACCTGTACCTTGTGTTCCATTTAAAAAAAAAAATAACAGAAGAAGAGAAGTAAAGTCTAGGGAAAAGGTTTCTAAATTATATCATAAAGCACTTATTAATAGTCTGAGTTCTTGTTACACTTTGTTGTCAACAATTAAAAGTAAAATAGCCCATTAATGCTACTAATCATAGATCACACAGGCACTCGTCTCTGACCTGGAGACATAATAATACTACAAAAAAGTAGTGCCACCTTCAGTACTTCATCTAATTAAGACTGAACGCAGAGATCAGTTTAGTGAGACCCGAGTACTCCATCTCTTTCTGGAGAAAGAGAGATCACCTACTAGATTTAAGTGGCCAGAAGTATTTTGTCAGCAAAAGGAAATAAATTGAAAACATTGTCGGACAGAAGAAAGGGTGCTATGCAGGGGAGAGAAATTTCTAATATGAGGAGTTGAGTAGAATATATTTAAAATCCATTTGACATCATCTTTCCTCAACCCCATCCCCACTATCAATTGCTCCGTTTCATGTGGTTTTAATGTGTATTGACCATTCTCATGTTGCCATAAATATGATCTTATTAATTTTAAACAAAGAACTCAGTCCTGGGTTAATTACCTACAGCCTGGCAGGTCTGTAGGCACTTTGTGGTCCTCGCATGGTAATGTACACTCATGTGTTCCGTAATGCCATCCCAATCATTAGGCCGATGATGGGGGGCCACTGACTGTTTTCCATAGCCATGAGAAGCATGCATGTGGTTATTACGGAGATTCAACTCCACAGTCCTGCAGAGCAGACCAGAATGGCTTTAATTCATGAAAAGAATGAGAAACAGCTAAACAGAGATTAAACATCTGCACACTATCCAAGTGCACTTTGGCCCAGGTACAGTTATATATCTTGGAAAAGACCCAGTGGATAGGCTAGCCTAGCATTAAATATTTTAGTACTAAATCTTTCAGAGGTGGTCTGATGTTTGAATGACTGTTTCTTGTCCTACTGCACTATTTAAGAATTGCATAGGGTAAGTTAGCAAGTCACCTGATTTCCCCAACAACTAAACACAGAGCAGTTCACTGGCACTACCAATACTAGATGGGAAAGGATTTTTAAGAATCTGCAATGCACCTGAACAGCCCAAACCCTCCAATACAGGGTTTCAAGTCTGCTACCAGTAAGCTTCGTCAGAGAAAACTGAAGGTATATTTGCTAGCACTATAAGACAAGCTGTCACTTTCTCAAATGATTTCTTACTAAACCTGACTGCAAGCATAAAGCATTAACATAATTTATTAAAACAATTAGAATGCATCCTTGTTGTCTTCTAATTAGATTATTCCTTGTACTGGTAATTACATCAGACAAGAAAAGAATAATAGCTTCAGATTTCTAAAGTCATCTGTAGAGTACGTGACGAGAGAATGATCAATAATGCTAATCTACTGGAACACAAATTCCCAGAAAGAGATATTTTATCATGAGTGATTCTTTAAATAATCAGCATTATCTCTCAAAGTACATGTTACTTTCACTCATCCTTAAAAGAGCACAAACACGAGGGAACAGACACTGAAATAATCATCAAAACCACTGAATGATAACTGTATTTTGAGGGCTTCTAGGTGAAGGGCACATCACCATCTTCTCCCGCTGACCACAAACCCAGAAGTGAGAGCTGTCATTACATTATCTTTATACAGACAAAGGGAAGAAGAAACTGGAGCAGAACACCCCCTCCTCTCCATACTTCCAACACCAGAGACATTCCAAAACACCTGATTACTTCTAATACCTAAACAGAGTTAATAGCGTATCTTTTAAATTATTTTCTCAGTGGGAATGCCATCAACTGTAACAGAAAACTGTTCACCCACCCAGTCTTTTCTTTACCATTCCCAAACTCCTCTGAACTTTCTTAGCACTCTGCATTAGCTATGTCAATCAAAGTTGCCCTAAACTTTAAGAATCGTTAAATATTTTACAGCTAGGAAAAAAAAACAGCAGGAAGGAAAGCGAGGGAGGACACAAAAACAAAGAATGAAAATCAGCGGAAATATGAGAACAAACATGACTAAAAGGTCCAACAGCAAAGCACAAAAAGATACCATCAGATTTCTCCACATTAATGGAAGTAACCCTACAGTTGAAGGACATCTCAGAGCAAAAAGGCAGAAGAGTGTCAACCGTTATTATATCCCTGGTCCCTCCTTTTCCTACCAACATGAAACATGAACACAAATTGTAATGTCAATGTTGGTTGGTTAATTTAACATTACAAACTGCGAAGCACCTTAAGCACGCCATTGTCAGGACTGTACTTGAGAAACAGGTGACACGTGAAATATTACATCTGCTACATTCCATCCTTCAAGCCATCCCATTCGCTCCAAGAGATTCAGATTAGGGAAATACTCCAAATCTTTACTAGTTTTCCACTATAAAGGAAAACTACGTTTTTTTAAACTTAAATTTAAACTTTAAATTTAAAACTACGTTTTAAATTTCCTACGAAATTTCCTACGTTTTTTCTGGAATTATGCAAAAACCTTGGGGAGGGTTTTGTTGCTTACAGTCCCACCTTCACATTTCACCCACTTCACTATTAGCTTTGGGTGAGAGGAAGGGAAAGGCAAAATAGTTTGTAGCATCTCTACCGCATAGTCGTCTCTGGACATTACTGAAATCTACAGCCTTTAGAAAGCCATCAGCCCAGTAAACCCTGTAACAGCCAATGAGAAATCACTCATGAGAAGAACCTAGGGTCTAATGACAGCACAATAATCTTCTAATAAAATTCAGATCATGTAAAATAAAGAATGGGAAATAACATTGGACCAGGGAAAAGCAAACTAGCAGCCAAAAAGCTAATGAAGCAAGCTAGAGGAATTCCAGAATTAAAACTGGAATTTAGAAGAGGAAAAAGCTTATTGAACTTAGGTAAGTCATGTAAGTTTAAAAGTAAAAACAAAGCTAGGGAAGAGACTGGATAAAGACGTGAACAGATGACTAAGCATTTTAGTGAGCTTCAACTGGGGTTGATTTCATTACACCTCTGTACAGAATTCTAGAATTTATGGTAGCTGATAGCATGATACAACAGAAAGTTCTGCAACTCCTCTTGAAACTTCTGCTTCATCTAAACTGAAGATAAAGTCTGTAGACCATTTGAACACTAGACAGTATTTTGTTAGGTTGTTTTTGGTGGGGGGTGTTTTGGTTGTTTGTTCGTTTTTTTAAATCGACCATTTTAGGAAGAGCTTTTTTTCCAGAAGATTAAAAACTTCCTGTTTATTTCCTCTAAGCAGTGTTCTGTGTACCTTGATTAATGGGAATTAAATCTACAGTGATGGACAATATCTAGATAGACACCTTCCCCAGCAAAATCTGGGCTCAATATACTTCATTCCCATTCTTTGTTCTTATATATCTGTTCTAGGATCTTCTACAGAGTTTTGCAAATCTCAGACCTATCACCACAGAGTTGTACTTTCCCAGTTAAGATAATGAAGTGGTCCAAAGGCAAGAGCTCTTTGAGCAACCTGAAGCATATTTAGCCCTTGTCTAGCCTAAGACAAAAACTTTATGGAAATATGTAACACATACCATACACTCCCTGCTTGGCCCCTTTTTTTGAGAGATCATATCTCAAGCTAAACTCAAATAGAAGGTTTTTTTAAATAAACCCAGAAATTCAAAAAACAAATAATTTCCACACCACAACCTCTATACAAATGACACTCATCTTTTACCCAGAAAAGTATCCAGAGAACTGCCTGGAATAAGAAAACAGCACCCAGATGAAACAGCCTTCATCATGTCCTGCTAAAACCAAAGTCTGGGCCAAAGCTTTAATCTTCTATGGTTCCCCAGCAAAGCACAAGGCTTAATCCATAGAGCTTAAAAGATGGACATACAATCTACCTGGCATAAGCCTGAATTCATCTGAAAGTGTCACCTGCCACTCAGCTGTTCATTTATGCCTTTCATACCTAGAAATGAGAAATAACGTATGCAATTGGTAAATGCAGCACAAAAACCTCAAGCTTCCCTTTCTCACAACACAAGGCTCTCAAGTTTGGATAATGGACCTTCTCGTGGGGAGGAAGCACAAGTAGTAAGATATAGGCCTACCTATACACGCATTTCCTTCCCCACTGTGCGGTTAACCACTGGATCCACACAACTTATAGGGCCAGAGTTTAAGATGCTCCCCTTCCTCCAGGGCCACAGGGAATATAGGACCTGACTACTAATCATAAAAGTAGAAAGGCAAGGTCTATACTATTCTTAAATCTCAAAAGTTGAAAATATTGTTATTTTTGTGGCAGAGTAACTAAGGAATGTTTAGACCAGAAAGTGGTCGCTAAAACAGTGTGTTACCTTAAAAGTAAAATTATCATTTTATATTCTCAAAAATAAATGCCCTCAGCAGCCCTCATTATCATTTCAGGAAAGAAGATCGGGAGAAAAATATGCAGTAGTGTTTTCAGTGCTCACTCTGGAACAACTGCAGCTGTTAAATTCAAGTAGAAAACTCAGCCTTTCGCATTCTTTACTTTCAAGGATACCTCAGACAAGCAAAGACCTGACTTATCTATTGATAGCTCAGCCAGCTTCCCTAAATGGATTGCAAATAATTTTCTGAAAGCTTTGTAAAAGTCTAGGTATTTTTCAATGCAGTAAAAAGACAACAATCTCGAATTTCTTTTCCATCAGACATTTCCACATCAGTGAAACTGTGCAGCAGTAGGCAAATAGGAGATGATACCGTACAGGTGATTGCACATATCTTCAGTAAAGAAGATATTGAGAATAAGTTTTTCTAAGATTCATCCCAAGTCTAAAGTCTTTTTATCTTCTTGGGAGTTTAGAGTTTGTTTGGGGTGTTTTTATGTTTTTGAGGGGGCTACGGGGACAGGGCTGGAAAGGTGAAAGGGGAGTTATGTGCCTTTCAGAATGCGACAAAACAAACAAAGACAGCTAATTGCATCCTATGCATTTAACAAAGACATGGAATTAAAGATATAAATAAGCTGCAAAGAGTTACTTACCATTTAGAAAATAGACCTAAATCTAATCTTAATAGACTCTTCCCAGCCTACTAATAGGAAGGCACCCCACAGTGAGCCAACATGGTTAACTGCTGATGAAGAGTTCACGTTTTATGAATCCAATGGATTTGTAACTGAAGCAAACAACGTTATTATACCCAGGAATTTACATCTGCAAAAAAGGATTTGCAATGGTTCGCTCAACTGTAGGAAAGGCCTAAGTCTTATACCAGTCGACTGGCAGTACAAGAACAAAACGACAAAGAACATGAATGAACTGAAGGTATAGAATTACACAAATAAGTGAGACCACAAAGACACAAACATATACAAAGGAAGTAAAGAAATATGTGAAGCCAAACAAAAAACTAACTTAATAGTCCATATACAAAGACAGCATCGCTGCTGCCAGAGCCAAGTAGCATGATAATTCTTTTGAGGTCATGTGTTGTTCTTGCCTCCACCATCTAACCAAAAAGTACAGGAATTTCCAGTTCAAGTACAAGTTGAAGTAAAATGAAATTCATTTGACAAAGAAACTTATTTTTTAAAAATTACCTAAGGAATTTGGAGATTCTTGCCACATCACCTATTTCCCATTGTTTTCGTGCACAGCTTCCCATTGAAAACTCACCCATAGGAGTAGAGAGGTGTAATTTGGAGACAAAAGTATGAAAGAAATGTGTTGCACAGCTTTTCATTAAGGATTGGCTTTAAGTATTGGATGTTTAGAAAGTCAGTATATTCCTGCAAGCCTGTTTGTTAATGAAGCACAGATACAAATATGCTACCATTTGGTTTGTTCATACATTATTTATAAATAGCTTTAAAACTCTTTCAAGAAAAGCTACAACCAATAATCTCAACAAAGCAGCTGTCATCAGCAGTCAGCAGGACGCCTGAGAAAACAGGCAGTAGCATTGAATCTTTCAAAACTCTGTTCTACCTCCTTCCACAATTATCTTAAATATAAATTATAGTCTCCCAGTGATTGCTCCAAGGTGTGCTTTTTTCTTTTCTTTTTTTTTCTTTTAATTATTTTATTTAATCCCAAAAAATAAAGATGTAGTTTTTCCAAAAATGGGTGGGGTGGGGAACAACCACCAAAACTTCATGCTTTTCTTTAAGAGCGTCCCTGGAGAGGTTTGCTTCCTGAACTGGCCCTTTCACAGAAGAAAGTTCAAATTATACTACAGATACCTCTGAGGTTTGAAATTGCTTAGAAATAAATGAATTGTTAAAAAAATAGAAACTTCATTTTGTTTAGTTTACCCTTCACATAAAATTCCTTTCCAGACCTTATTCAGCAAGCATAATTTTTATCACCTAGTCACTAGATTAAGATTCATGTTACCCAAGTTCAGGACTTTGTCACAGACTTCAAGACTAGTTTTCCACACATCACTTGATCTTTCTGTGGCTCTACTGAGGGCCAGTTCATCCACGTCTGTGGAGCATTCAGATGTCCAGAGTAGGAAAGAAGGAAAAACAGGGAAACCCAGGGATGTCCCCAGTTCACTAGTACTTGGCGACATTCCAGCAGCTTGCAAACTTAGAACATTACTGCAGTCCAAATAAGCAATTGCTCTTTTTCAGAACGCTATAACATACAAAATAAAAGTTTACATTGATGTCTGCAGCCCTAGAGGTTTTTAAAAATAAGGTTTGAATGCACACTTAAGAACTTACAGGGCTTTGGACATGAAAAAGCCTAAAATAACCTCCTTCCTCCACAAATACCAATGTAAAAATGAACAATCTGTATTATTATTTGTAATATAAAAGACAAGCAAAGACACATACAAACATTCAAATAATTTTTTAGCTGCTGAAGTGGCAATGGTTTTATTCCAATGCATCAAAAGCTGAATTTTAATGTTTTACTACAGTAGTCTAAAATAAGTTTTATAGAAGACAAAGAAAGTAATCCCTCAGTTGCATAGATTATCCAAAAAAGATTTGCTGGTGTTTGTTGTGTAGGTCATGGACAAAACAGAAGCACAAATTCAAACTGAATCCAACTTCTGCATGCATGTTTAAGCTGGTCATTGCTGAGAATCAATGTCGTATAAATTGCAAGCTTTTTGTATTTGTAAAAGAACATTAAATGAACAAGTAACAACACTGAAAAATAATCTCATATTATGGACATTATATCATGCATTTAGAAAAAAAAAAAGAGTATCCATTGCAAGTACAAGGTGTTAAGGACTCACGTGAAGGACTCACTATGGGTTTTTTAATCGTTATAGCAACAATAGTTGGAGCTTACATGCAGCAAAAAGGACCAGTGAGCAAAAAGCAGTATCAACACCTCCTGAGCAAGACAATATTTGCACATAGAAAAGGCATTCTACTCAGCTACTTGAACTCCATTAGCACCACCTATTTGTGTCACTTATTTTGGAAACAGATTCAGAAAAGTCCAGTGGTAAGATACCATTGAACTGGCACTTCGAGCATCTGGAGGAGGAGTTAATACCTAGTTGTATTTTTGCCATATGAAAACATGTAGTCAAAGAGAAGAGCAGGTCCATTTACCTGGCTGTACAAGATAAGCTTGAGAACCAATTTTCCTTTTAATAAATATCTCACACAAAGACAAATTTGCCACACCAAAACTAAAAAAAAAAAACAAACCACACACAAAAAAACCAAAACCACCAAAAAAGCCCCACCACACCCCACCACTAAAAAAAGAGGAGATTTTTCCAAATTTCTCTTAAGAGTCAAGGCAACGGGTCTGACCTTGACAGTCTTTACAGATATAAATGATGTACATGGACAGCCACTGAAAATAGGATTTAGCTTTCAGGATCCTTCACAAATACACTTTCCCCCCTCAACCCAGAAGTACCATGGTTTCCCACTGGTTACCACATCCATCCTTTGCATAGACCGGAGGTTCCTGGCTTGTTTTTCAATGCATGGAAGGGGTTGCAACTCCTCACACCCTTTCCCTCCGTATCAGCTAAAGCCACCACTCTTCCTCACAAGAGGGTGCAGCAGTGGCAGTCACCCTTCCAAGCTACGTTATCTTCATCTGGTTATTTCCGCACCACATATCCCCCAGCAATCCTGCTCCAAGTAGCAGGGAGTGGATACATCTCACTAGCTCTGCACACAGGCAGCACAGAACTGGCCACACTTATTCATTAGGTCCTTACTCTGGGTCTCCCTTGTAACACACGTGTTCCTTTGTAGTGTGGCCTATCTCCCCAGCTGAGAAACAAGAAGTTTCCTACCTTACAAACCAAGGATCAACACATGAGAAACTACCAAAGTATTTCAGAAGTCTATGGTGCCTGTGAGCAAGAGAATGAAGACAAGAACACTGAAAACTTGTTCCTAAGGCAGACATCCTGTAAAGGACTGAGCTCCTTCACCAATAGCACAGTGTATAAAAGGGGTCATTTAGAAACAAAAAGAAATCGGGTTGCTGGCAAAGCCACAGTGATACACATTAAACATGGCTCATATTAATTAAAATACAGAACAAAAATTTGTAATTTACTCAAGACTCCTAGCTAGTTTTAGATGAAAATTACATCCTGTAGGTAGCAAGTCAGCATGATCTGGTATTACGCATTTTCAAACTATTTAATGAACCTTTTTATTGCTGTTATTTGTAGTCTGAAAAATAGTTTACAGGGAAAGAAGTGTTTGAAAGCATGATATTTAGCCAAAAAAAGCTTAAAGCCTGGCAGTAACTCTGAACTCCTTGCACATCCATCACATCTGTCATGCCAGTAAAAGCAGACATCATATGATGAGCAAAGATGAGATGGGAGAAGATGACCATCCTGGGGGAGAGGGAGAGGAGGCAAGGGGAACTGGATTAAACTAGTTCACTTCATTTTTTTCATAGAAATTGCTAACAAAGTGCTGCAGGTTAAAGTAACAGCTGTTCTGTAGTAACTGGATTCTACACAAGATACTGCAAACAGTTCAAATTTCCTGATTTTCTTTTTAATATAGAAGCTTTACTATTATCATAAATAACAGCAACACTGCTAAAGCACCACCTTACTCTTAGGCTAAAGATACTTTGCACTAACATTGAACAAAGAGGAAATGTAGATCCTACAGTTCACATAAGCAAACTAATGAACTAGGAAAACAGCTAGGTAAGAAGTGGTAGCTATTTAAATCTTCTACCTGAACTGGCTCTCTGAAGCCAACAGGAAGTCAGGAAATCAACTCAGAACCTCTCCTGAAGGAGGTCTGAAGGGCCTTCCTTAGGGAGGAGCTCCAATCCATCCCAAAACTGAAGGAAACCAAAACCACTCTCAGAACAGCTGAAGCTCTTCAGTCATAAGTGCAGAAGTAGAAAGTCTAAAACTGGAACCTCATGATTTTGCTCTCTGTAAAAATCACACAGTAATTTAATTTTTTTAGATGTTTATGTATTTTTCAACTGTTCTGCTTGTTCAACATGCCTACTGTATCTTCTGTGGGAATAACACAGCAGGTAAAAGTGCTTGTAACATAATGCTAGACACTTCTAATTCATGCCAGTCTGGTTCTCCATTAATCTTCACCTACATCCTATGCATCAGCAACTGTAAACAAACTGAGATTTCACAGAAATCTGATAATCACATCTTTGAAGTGTTTTCATGTCATGCAAGCTTAAACCAATGTCTAATTAGCTTTTCTGAGAAGGAAAAATAATCTGTGAACCTGTGCAAGACTTACAGTGGTGTGGTTGGAAAGAAGAACATTGATTTTATCTTAGTTATTTTGTTGACCTCCACTAAGTAATTGGCATTTTGCACCAAGATCAGACACTAAAAAGAAACAATGCATGACATCTTTAGGTGAGATGAGTCTTACCTGAATCTTAGAAGATTTCGTGCACGAATTCATAGCAAGAACTTTAGAAGCCTGTATGTGCCAGTTCCCCTAGATCACTATGACACCTAGAACATTGTGGTATACAACATCATTAAATACACAAATGCCTAAGCCATATATCTGAATTTCTACGCTCTAGAGCAGTGTGCTCAAATCATTTGAGAAAAGTATATGCTTGATAATTCTCTAAAGCTAACCCATTTGCCATGCATTCCCAAAACAAGCACAAAACCTTAAATAAAGGAAAGCCAGCTTTCAAAATTTCTCATTCAAGTTGGTAAGAAGGAAACATGCTATTATTAATTAAGATGAGACTAAAAGGTTTTACCCATTTGGCATGGAAGTATCCACCTCCCTTAAAACACTGACAGATGTTCAGTGAAATGTTACACCATCTATGCCATTTACTGTAGTCTGCTGTCAAGATCTTCAGCAAACCTCATTACCTCTTCTGGCAGTTCCGCTACTGTACTGAAAGCTTATCTGAACAGCACATAACATCTTGTTCTGCAGTACGGCCGGGTAATGTAAGGCCAACACTGCAGCCTTCATTTTCTGCTTTTATTAGCATCTCTCTCAGTCCAAATGTTTCAAAGATAATTATTACATCATGGTTTTCAAGCAGATATTTAAGCACCTATACAAATAGGATTTGCACAAATAATTTTACGGGTCTATGGCTGGTATGCTTAAGCCAGCCTGATAGTCACAGCTGAAGTGTTCTTGGAGATTATGTAGTTGCTCTCCTTTTTTCTTGTAACACAACAGCGGAAGGTCTTAGTACTCCCTCAGCTCTTGAAGATCCTGTCAAAGACAGGATTCTTGGCCTCCAGAACCTTGGAGCAAATGCAAAATTATCCTAAGATATTTTCATAACTTCTCATAAATTCCAATAACTTGTCACAAAATCCACAATCTACATTAGGCATAAATGCATTCATATAGGAATAAGACATACAGGCTTGGCAGAGCCAAGCTGGGTAAGAATGAAATAGTAGGTATTTCACACAAGCTAGAATAATTTCAAAAATCTTTCAAAAAAATCTTTTCCCACCTTTTCAGAAACCACTGTATATGGAAGGAGAAAGCTTTTATATACCTTCTCAAAATTAATCTCAAAATTAATGCTGAGTATTTCTAAATATTTATTAACCTTTATGGCCAAAGTCTTTTCTCTCAGCTACACTCTTTTACCGTAAATGTTTTTCTTTATTTGTTGAAGCCATGATACAAGCATTACTAGCCTTAGAAGCCTAGCTTAAGAAAGAACACAGATAATTGACTTAAACCTCATTTTTGGCCAGAATTCAAAGCTAATGTTCAGACAAGTCATATAATCTGCATATCCATAAGACAAGGTCTGCACTGGCCCAACTACATCAGTCACGTGAGAAATAAGGTGCAACCACTGATCAGACTTCTGAGCACAGAGACCATTCTTACGAGGAAAATTGTCTTTTCACAAACAGCACACTCTACAGGTAACGGATAGAATAAACTAGCAACAACAGTACAGTTTTTAGTTGAATTTATCCTAAGGTGCTACTACAGCAAACTTTCCCTTATACAGACCCACCAACAGAACGGTAAACAATTTAAGAGTTTTCTAAGTTGAAATATGTTAACTAGTGACGTAGTATTAACTTGATCCTGTCAATAAAAGCTGTAGAAGAGATAGATACTTTTTACTGATATAAATCAGCATCACAGGATAGTAATTCCTAAGGAAGCATAATTATGCCAATGTGAGAACTTTCAGTGGTGTAGCTGCGTTCAGAAGACTCAAAGAAAGCATCTTCCCAATATAAACATGCTGTAATAAGAAAAGGAGCAGAAAAGTAGTGAAAAATGTGCATTTCAATACAGCGGAAGTAATGCCCCCATTTAACAAGATGCTTCAGGTTTCTCAGGGGAGTTGTTTATTTGTAACACAAAACACTACCACTTTGTTTTTCCATTACGTCATGTGTCATTTGTCTTTCTGAAGGAAACCTGTGTTGTCAATATCTATTTTATTGTTCAGTAAATTTTCATTACACATGCCATTATGTCTACATTCTGTTATTTCCCTGGTACACTTGCCACTTTTTATATTCTTCTAACAGTGATATGTATTTAAATTCACAAAAAAAGAATCCGATAAGTGGCCACCTCACCTAGGCAGCCTTTTCACCAGCAATTAGCATTTCTCTCATTCAAGAATAATTTATTTGCAAAACAGATTATGTCTACATTGGACTTACTATTTAGTTCCTTTGGAAAAGGACTCAGGTTTGTTTGTTTTATTTTAAAGGATGATAAAAGTTCCTAGCCCAGGGCCTGGCAATGGAAATCAGCCAAAAACTCTTAACCTGGAATCACTTACACGCCTTCACCCAAAGCACTGAAATCGATTTACCAAATAGGATTTTAACATATCTGCAGCCATAGGCAGAGTCTAGAAGTTATTTCCATCCATTATAAAAGAAACAAACCTCCAAGCCAGCGATCTTACATGATACATAAAAACACTGCATTAAAATTCAAAGGTGCATCTCTCATAGGCCTTTAGAATACCGCTGATCTCTGAGCTTTGGATAGCTTTTCTCCTGCACACATTTCACATTGTTTCAAATGACAGAAACAGTTTGAATTTCTTTAAATATTGGTCTGCTTTTCAAATCCCTATGGTGACCTTGTTCAAGCTGATGCTGCAAATTTGGAATTGAAAACAGTTCTGAAACCATCACACCAGTGCCTCATGTTTCTTCTTCGGTCTAGGGGAATCTTGCTTTGCAAGGAAAAACAGTAGTGGCCTAGACCCCTCTCTCATACATGGGAATGATATCTTTACCATTTGAAATGCCAAAAGTGAGGGTTTCACAGAAACATTAGCCTAAAAAGCATTCTCCATGTTCCTTTAGGAAGACAAAGAGACCATTAAAAAAAAAAATACACCACCCCCCCCAACCCCCAAACAACAAACACCACAACCCCCCGCCCAACTTCTAATAGCTTCTGCTCATTCTATTGTAGAACAAGAAAAAACAGCATAAAAACATTGTATAGACAAACATATTTTTCAATACTATTCAAAAGTTACCTGTCTCACAAAAGCCTGAAGAGAACCATGCTAGACTGTTTTGTTAGTATAAAACTTAAAGGTGATTACTAATATTTTTAATGTCTTTAGTTCTTTTGAAGCACCAATTCATCATTCTTTTTTTCAAACACCCCACATCCCAAATGATAAAATTTATCAAATCCTTACTGATAGTCTGTTCAGAAGAGTTTGTTTTTAAAATAAACATACATGGAAGTCAATCTTTACATAATATAAATAGAACCAGTCTAAGTAACACTGCCTTCTTATTTATCTTCAAAACACTAAGTCTGTCACTCCTGTCAGTGACATTCCTGTTTCCCATGTTAATATTATGCCAAAGTGAAGAGAATCTCTTTCAGAGAGATTCTGATGAAGGCATTCTATGAGGGCACTACAAAAGTCAAGAATAACTCGTTTCTACAGTTTTGAAGAATGTTTCAGATCAGTACATATTTATGAGTGATCGGATTTCAGGAGATTGTTTGTATTTGTATGTTGAAGTTTGTCAAGGCTTTTGTCTTGCTTGATAAATACTTACTGTCTATAAACCAGATGCTTGTAAGAGTTGTATTTACTTACATTCTCTGATCCTGCCTTCGAGCCTGCTTAAGTACAGGAATCTTGAAAAAAACACATTTTATTCCTGTTGAAAAAAGTAGTAGTATTATCCTCCCCCCCGCCCCCCCCCCCAACCTTTGTAATTCTACACAAAACAAGCCAAGTAGAAAGAGTCACAAAGAGAAAAGGAACTATTCCTCCAAGGAAGTCCTTTAATGAAGTAGAGAAAGGCATAAAACATCTCTGGATGCCTTGGGTGGAACATGGGAAGTCACATGAAGAAAAAAATACAAGGAACTTGAAAGCTTAGTAAGGTATGCTGTGTCCTGTCAGAAAATGGCTGCTACATAAAAGCAAAAGTTATTGCCCTAAGGGAAACCTGCATTTTCTTTGCTGTTTTTTTGTTTTCCATCATGCTTTCCTGCTAGAGTGACACCTTCCAGCGAGGCAGTGTCAACAGGCTTCAATGTGTGGAGAACGAGCATACAACAACAACAAAAAAATGTATCCAGGGTGTCAGATTGAGTGTGTACATTGGTTAGAATTGATTGACAGAACCTATCTGTCCACATATTGTAAACTTCTACTTAGAGACTATTAAACCCTTATCACCAATTAAAAACATCTATTCCATTTTAACTACTACCAGACTCTTCAGGTGCTCACTTCAGATTAAAAAAAGATACTAAGAATCACAGAAATCATACTCTTACAGTAAATCAAGACTGCTTATGCTTTAGACGACAGGCCACTCAAAATATTCCAAACTGTACTTAATATCACAGCAGGAAGGCGGGGGGTGGCACGAACAACAGATATACTCCTGAGGATATATACCAAAGAACGCAGGAACAGGTACAAACACAGCAAAATTTCATACCAATAGTGCTTTGAGTTACAGCCCATTGAAATCAATGGAACGACATATCTAGCCTGAATGGGTATGTCAGATATTGAGAGATTCCTCAAGAGTTAAATGGTATCATTTCAGGTACAACTACAAGTTTAAGAAGAAATGAGAACAATATCATGCCTTGTACTTCTTCCTGAGCCAGGTTAAGCTAAAAAGTTTACCAGAACAGCACATTGACCCCAATGCTCATTCCAAGTGCTCAGACAAGCAACCCTAACCAGCAAGTCTGAAAACATGGTAACCACCAGCAGCAGAGGAGGGGTAAGGAGCCTCTCCCATCCGTACAGACAGCTCTAGAAAAGGTCATCAGTTCACAGCCCCACATCACCTAAACTTTCCCATAACATTTCAGTGCAAACCACTGCAGCAAAATAAGACATTCTCTTTCCAGTTAAGCAACTTGAAGGTCTCCCTTTCTCCCATCCACTGAAGCCTACCACATTCTTTCTGAACAGCACAGAGATAGTTTACATTCTATACTTCAGGACGACTTAGAGCATTTGGCATGTTTTTCTGAATGGTCTTTTTTTCTCCAATCTTTTTCAAGAAAAAAGCTCTCCCAAGTTTTTTAGTTGCTGGATCAACAGGGAATACAGAGATGAAATCTCTAGTTGAGGTAAGAAGCTAAGGAGAGAAAGTTATGAGGGGGGCTTTAACTGGAAGTAATTTTCATTTTATCACATTGCTGGCACATTTAATGATGCTGTTGCTTGTAGGGAACGAAGTGATTTTTTTTCTTTTTTTTTAAACAAAACAAACAAGTAAGTTCTTTATCACAGTGTATTTGATACTGAATGGGTACAGCTAGGAGAACAGACCATGAAGTTCAGATAGCAAAAACAAAGGATAGGTTTCTTCTGACAACATTGGGCAGCTATGTGCTGCACCTCTGAGCTGTTTATAGCCGGTACAGGTTTACTTTACTAGAAAAGAAACCAGATGTGTAATTGTTTTAAACTGCTGTGCAACAGTGCTACCTCTCCTGCTAGATATCATTGGAAATTAATTTTAGCAGATTTTTCAAGTTAGCCAATGAAGTGAGAATTAATTCATAGCAATGGTTTCTGGTTTTCCAAGTTTCTTTTTTGTTTCTCTGGTTGTTAGCCAACTTTGCAAATGCCATAAGAAAACTCCCTGCAACCTGTTAGTATCTGCAATCTATTAGTATTAGATCTGCTAATATTCTTATTTCAGTGAAAGTAGGCAAAATTAATAATTCCATTAGCAAACTAGGTTGCACTCAATCACTTTGCTGCTATTTGGCTCAGACTGTGAAACTTAATGGCAACAGATTTACCTGTGCAAATTAACAGGTATCCTTTGTTACACGGTCCTTTATGTAGTTATGGTATTGACAATAAGCAGCTGTCCAAATTCCATCTGAAGAAGCAAGGACAAAAGGCAATAGGCACAAGCTGTAGCATGAAAAATTCCAATCATGTAAGGAAAAAGTCTTCAGAAGAGAACAATTCAGTACTGCAACAGGTAGCCCAGAGGGGTTGTAGAATTTCCCATCCGAGTTAAACTGAAAAAGGTCCTCAGCAACCTGCTTTAGTTTTAGCTTTGAGAAGGCAGGTGGTCTAGAGACTTCCACTATCCTATGACTCCACCAAATAACAGCGGGTTCTGCTTGACAGCCACAGACTCTGGAAAGCCACTGTATCATAACAATGGCAGTCATAATTAGATTAAAACGGTTGCTGTAGTAAGAGTTCAACAGACAAAGAAATCTGGATAGTGAAGAAAATTGTAACAAAAGTAAAGTAGTAACATAAAAGATCTAGTTAGAAAGGACTATCTAGAGAGAAAATCATTCAAAAAATGCAAGGAGAGAACTTGAGCAACAGCAGAAAGCCCAAAACACATAGGATGCAGAAGAGCAAGAACTAACAAAGCTGTAAATAGAGCAAACTGGAAATTAATATAAAGAATTGAAAGGTTTGAGTTTGACACAAGCTGAAAAGGAAAATCAGCAAAGGAACAAAGAGTAATGACATAATGAAAACAGCGGGTGAGGTAGCTGCACTGGCATCACGGCAACAGCAAAGGAGGTTAAAGCTTTTATCACACAGTGCAAGATTAGGAAGGTTTTAGGTACTTTAGCATGGTCACAAGAGAGACACAGAAGAATTACTATCTGTCCATCTTTTCCTGAATAGCACTGGTGCATCTGAACTAACTGTATCTGAAAGAAAAATAAGTCAGTCAATGAAAAGAATATGCTTGAAACTATTTGACTATAGTGATCAAAGTATGATAGAAACAAGAGAATGGCAGTTTTGAAAAGAAAAAAAATAATCTATATTTAATCTAGCTCAGGCTTCCTCTGTGTCAGCACTTTAAATAACACAGCAAAGGTGCTGACAATAGTTCTGTTAACATTACTGTGAAAGCTACTAAAACTAAATGAGGTTTTAAAGACAGCTTATATTTAACTGATGACCTGAATTGCAAAGCTAAAAACAAGACTCTACCCACCATATCCCGATTTTCAGTGTATTTGGCCTACGTAGAAACAAAGCAAACTAAAATGGAAAGGCAAAGTCATTCTTCATGTGAGAGAAGGAAAAACCCACCAGCAACTCCCAATCTTGCCAAGTTTCTAATTCAAAATTCTGTTCAGAAT
This sequence comes from Ciconia boyciana, assembly GCF_034638445.1. Lineage (NCBI taxonomy): Eukaryota > Metazoa > Chordata > Aves > Ciconiiformes > Ciconiidae > Ciconia > Ciconia boyciana. The sequence continues at coordinate 17,963,112 of NC_132944.1, read as the reverse complement.
ATTCCCCATTTACTATCAACGCAATTAAACTGCAGCTATTAAGACCTCAAGCATTTTATCTTCTTCATAAATACTGAAGTTCCTTTAGTATGTTACAGTGCAACCTATATTACCACAATTGTTATAAAAGCAGATAGCTGATGAAAATATCATTCAAGATGAAATTATTGTTAAAGTGTTTACAGAACAGTCAGCATAAGAATTATTTATTCTCATAATCAGAGAGAAAACAGTAATAGTAAATAGAATACCCAGCACACTAAAAATATTGAATTGTGTTAATAACAGTGGTGTGCAATTAACTCTTGCAGCCTTCTGGACAGAACTTGTTTCTTTTCTGCTTCGTTTTACTTGTTCTCACTATAGTGGAAATTATGGCTCCCACTACTGAATTATGGACGTAGTCCAGAGGGCCTGAGAACAGTCTCACAAGTCTAGATCTCAGCTCAAAGCATAAGAAACAACTGGCACAAGAAGTGGAATATACAGCCTCCTCAGCACAACATTTCTGTACATAAATCAACAGCCAGAGTACCTACCCCTGTGAACAAACCCCAGCAATGCCACCCATTTCCACGGCTTCTACCATGACTTTTCCCACAGGGTACATTTGTAACACATTCTCCACATCACAGTCCGCAACGTTGGACTGTACTCGCAATAAAAGCCTTTTCCTAACCGTGCACGCTTTACTACCCCTTAAGGAAAGAGCAGTGCCATGACCATTGTTAAACAGCCACTTGCAAATTTCACAATTCACTATGAAGAAACTGGCACTTTAGGTGGTATTAAGCAGCAACTTATAAATTTTGCTTTTCCTTAGGAAACAAAAAGCACAGAGAAGCACTATTTAGCAGTAACACATAAATTTAATCCTCTGGTGTAAGAAAATAATCTCTGATTGCACTACATAGTTCATACAACGTGTCCAGTATCTGTTTTATTATACCTGAAGGTATACTGGAGTTGCTTTTCTTACACAGAGAAAAATTTACAAGTTGTTGCTTAATGTTACCTTTTGGTATTCCCTTGTAAAGGGCTGAGAAATTTACACAGTGTTTCTGAACACCACCACTTTCATTCTCTAATGGAAGGTGAAACAACCTAAAGTTTACCTGTAGGTCTCATGGTGTAGTGCATGATTTTGTCCAATTCGGTAAGGTCATTATTTTCCCTTCTAAAACATTTCTGTATGCTTTTCTTACTTCTGAAGATTTAATCTGACATTTTATGCTTTCTGTTGATATAATAAAGAGCTTGAGCACTAGAAACACTGGTATTTCCATTCAGTGTAACTAATCAAAATTCAGACAGGGGGTGCATATAAAAATTAAAAATTAAAAAAAAGCAGTGTTACAAAATGCAGTAAAGTTACTGCTCCTATAAACCCTGAAGAACAATAATTGGGTAAAACTGACACAACAACCAAATGGAGATACTTTCTCTAAACCAAAAGAAAGACACATTCATTTTGAAAATGCTAAATAAGACATTGTAGTATCTCAACAAAACGCAGGCAGCTAAAACGCCGTAAAATAAAAAGCGTAAAACCCCACTGCCTTTCAATACCAAAGAAAGGAAGTCAGAGTAACAGCCAAACCCCAGTGACAGATGTTCATCATTTATTTATTCATTCATTTAACCAAGAAATAAGGCACACTTTCAGCTGCTTTTCCTCTTTGAAGAAATTCTTAAGCAATACATGCTTATTAGCTCCGAGTAAAGTCTGTAAGTTAAGAAAACCCCACCTAGCAGCCACATGAATGGTATACTAAAGCCACCAAAATATTTTCACTTAACCACAAGCAGATTAGAATTGACAGTGCAAGAGATTAAAGGCCATTTTATTACTTCTCAGTGCCACTCTGTCCTTACAATGCTGTAATTATGACTGGTCAAGTAGATCTTTAATTTGCACCTCTTCCAAATACTGATTATCTGTGTTCTGCAGGCATCTGCAAATACACACATCAAAGCTGCCGACTTTCACAGAATGTTAACCAGGGTCCATTGTTCTTATATTATTTTCAGAGTTGAAACCCAATGCTTTAGGTCTATAAACAAGTCCACTTAGTTATTTTCTTACACGTTATTCATGTAGAAACTATAGTGTTCTGTTCTCCCCAGAAGCTTATAATACAGCACAGGGATAATAGCATTTAAAAAGATTAAGCATGAAATAGAGGAAACACCGACAAAATTCAAAGTATACCTGAGTCATCACTGGAGAAATTCCATTATTTCTTAAAGAGTAGGTAGGAATACATGGGGAGTGGGGGGGAAATACTAGGAAAAAAACAACACACACACAAAAAAACCCAACCACAAAAAAACCACCACTGACAAAAAAACCCCACCACTAAACAAAAAACTCCAACAAAAAAAACAATGCAAGTTTCAAAGAATAGATGCATGTAAGCACTGTGCAAGCATATAGCCCTCTTCACTGGCTGCTGGCACTTACAAGGTACTTTTTTTTAAAAAAATAATCATTCCATAAAATACTTTCCTATGGTAGAAAACTTTTACATTCAGAAATAAAGTCAGTTTACTGCTTGTAAATAGTAATATTTAGAATAAACACAGACTAAGATAAATGGAAGGATGTCTCTATTAGCTGACAGAACTGAATATGAAACAACACTAATGAGCATCAAACCAGGTGTTTAAGCCTTCGAATTATACAAACTGACCTCAGGCACAAACTGCATGCCACAAAGTACTAAACACAAACTACAGTACAATTAGCCTTGCATACACCCAATAGAGCATAAATCTCCACTTAAGTCTCATGCAAACACAAGAGACTGTCGTGGTTTAGTCCCAGCCAGCAACTAAGCACCACTCAGCTGCTCGCCCACTCCCCCCCGGTGGGATGAGGGAGAGAATCAGAAGAGTAAAAGTAAGAAAACTTGTGGGTTGACATAAGAACAGTTTAATAATTGGAACAAAATAATAGCAATAATAATACTAATGGATTGTAATGAGAAGGAAAACAAGAGAGAGAGGAACAAAACCCAAGAGAGGAAAAAAACAGTGATACAACCGCTCACCACCCACTGACCAACGCCCAGCCAGTCCCCGAGCAGCAACCGCTACCCCCCGACCAACTCCCCCCAGTTTCTATACTGGGCATGACGCCATATGGTATGGAATAGCCCTTTGGGCAGGTGGGGTCAGCTGTTCCAGCCGTGTCCCCTCCCAGCTTCTTGTGCACCTGGCAGAGCAGGGAAGCTGAAAAGTCCTTGACTAGTGTAAACATTACTTTGCAACAACTAAACCATCAGCGTGTTATCAATATTATTCTCATACTAAAATCCAAAACACAGCACTATACCAGCTACGAGGAAGAAAATTAACTCTATCCCAGCCGAAACCAGGACAGTATCCACCCCTTATTCTATACCATCTACGTCATGCCCAGGTTCTACCCTTTCTAATACATTCCAACTAATCACCACCACTTTTCCTGTCTCTTGATATATACACACAGCTATCATTCCCTTGGTCTATGGGCCATCCCTCTAAAATGTTTGTTAAGTTCATATAGTCCATGACTTTGGGCTCTGTTATAACAGTATTTCAGGACAGGAGAGATGGTGCGTGGTGTTGGATTGTTGCATGCTGAAGCCAGTTCTGGTTCCATCACCACTGCACTTTCCTTGGTTTTCACTGAAGTTCATTCTTCATTAATCTGGGTGATCCTTACTGAAATACCATTGATATGGTGTATAGTAACCATAAAAGTGATGACATACAGTATTATATGGCAATTAACATCATACCATTTAGTTAATTGGCTATTCTCACACAAAATCAAATCCCCTTGAGGTACACATCAGACTTCCCCATCCTTCCACATTACCCACTAAGTGCACCCGGGTCCTTGAGCAAAAGCAATCCCATGAATGGGCTTGCCCTTGCCTGAGGCAGGAGTAACCCAGACTGTCTTCCCCAGCATGTTTATGTGCACTACAAGGACCTTATCCCCTTCTACAGTGCGTAAAAGTTTTGATTGGGCAGGGCCAGCTCAATTGACAGATCCTCTAGTGTTAGCTAACCAGGTAGCCTTTACTAAATGTGTATCCCAATGTTTGAATGTCCCAGCACCCGTTGCTCGCAGTGTAGTCTTTAACAGTCCATTGTATCATTCAATTTTCCTGGAGACTGGTGCATGACAGGGGATGTGATATACCCACTCAATGCCATGCTCTTTGGCCCAGGTGTCTATGAGGCTGTTTTGAAAATGAGACCAGTTGTCTGACTCAATTCTTTCTGGGGTGCCATGTCACCACAGGACTTGCTTTTCAAGGCCCAGGATAGTGTTCCGGGCAGTGGCATGGGGCACAGGATATGTTTCCAGCCATCCAGTGGTTGCTTCCACCCTTGTAAGCCCATGGCACTTGCCTTGGCAGGTTTGTGGGAGTGTGATATAATCGATCTGCCAGGCCTCCCCATATTTATATTTCAGCCATCGCCCTCCATACCACAGAGGCTTTAACCGCTTGGCTTGTTTAATTGCAGCACATGTTTCACATTCATGGATAACCTGTGCAATAGTGTCCATGGTCAAGTCCACCCCTTGATCACGAGCCCATCTATATGTTGCATCTCTTCCTTGATGGCCTGAGGTGTCATGGGCCCACCGAGCTATAAATAATTCACCCTTATGTTGCCAGTCCAGATCCACTTGAGCCACTTCAGCCTTAGCAGCCTGATCCACCTGCTGGTTGTTTTGATGTTCCTCAGTGGCCTGACTCTTGGGTACGTGACCATCTACGTGATGTACTTTTACAACCAGATTCTCTACCCGGGCAGCAATATCTTGCCACAATGCAGCAGCCCAGATGGGTTTGCCTCTGTGCTGCCAGATGCTCTGCTTCTATTGCTGCAATCACCCCCACAGGGCATTTGCCACTATCCATGAGTCAGTAGAGAGATAGAGCACTGGCCACTTTTCTCATTCAGCGATGTCTAAAGCCAGCTGAATGGCTTTTACTTCTGCAAATTGGCTCGATTCACCATCTCCTTCAGCAGTTTCTACCACTTGTCATATAGGACTCCATACAGCAGCTTTCCACCTCTGATGTTTTCCTACAATACGACAGGACCCATCAGTGAACAGGGCCTACTGCTTCTCATTTTTTGGTAGTTTATTGTACAGTGGGGCCTCCTCAGCACGCGTCACCTCCTCCTCTGGCGATATTCCGAAATCTTTGCCTTCTGGGCAGTCCATAATTACTTCCAAGATTCCTGGGCAATTGGGGTTTCCTATCTGAGCCCGTTGTGTGATCAGTGCAACCCACTTGCTCCACATAGCATCAGTTGCATGATGTGTGGAAGGGCCCCTCCCTTTGAACATCCAGCCCAGCACCAGCAGTCATGGTGCCAGGAGGAGCCGTACTTCAGTACCAACCACTTCCGAAGCAGCTCAAACCCCTTCATATGCTGCCAATATCTCTTTTTCAGCTGGAGTATAGCGGGCCTCAGATCCTCTGTATCCCCAACTCCAAAACCCTAGGGGTCGACCTCGAGTCTCCCCTGGGGCTTTTCTGCCAGAGGCTCCAGGAAGGGCCATTCTCCCCAGCTGCAGTGTAGAGCACACTGTTTTACATCTTGCCCTGCCCAGACTGGCCCAAGGGCTACTGCATGAACTATCTCCTGTTTAATTTGTTCAAAGGCTTGTCATTGCTCAGGGCCCCATTTGAAATCGTTCTTCTTCCGGGTCACTTGGTAGAGAGGGCTTACGATCAGACTGTAATTTGGAATATGCATTCTCCAAAAACCCACAACGCCTAAGAAAGCTTGTGTTTATTTTTTGCTAGTTGGTGGAGACATGGCTGTTATTTTGTTAATCACATCCATTGGGATCTGATTACATCCCTCTTGCCATTTTATTCCTAACAACTGGATCTCCTGTGCAGGTCCCTTGACCTTACTTCGTTTTATGGCAAAACCAGCTTTTTCTGCTGTATTGCCCCACATGATAATGTCATCAATGTATTGCAGATGTTCTGGAGCTTCACCCTGTTCCAGTGCCGTCTGGATCAGTCCACAGCAAATGGCAGGGCTGTGTTTCCACCCCTGGGGCAATCGATTCCAAGTGTACTGAATGCCCCTCCAAGCGAAAGCAAACTATGGCCTTCACTCTGCTGCCAAAGGGATTGAGAAAAACGCATTAGCGATATCAATTGTAGCATACCACTTGGCTGCTTTTGACTCCAGTTCGTACTGAAGTTCCAGCATGTCCGGCATGGGAGCACTCAGCGGCGGCATGACTTCATTCAGGCCACAATAGTCTACTCCTAGTCTCCACTCTCCATTAGACTTTCTCACTGGCCATATAGGGCTGTTAAAAGGTGAACGACTCTTCCTGATCGCTCCTTGGCTCTCCAGTCGACGAATCAGCTCATGGATGGGAATCAGGGAGTCTCGGCTGGTGCAATATTGCCTCCAGTGCACTGTTGTGGTAGCAACTGGCACCTGTTGTTCTTCAACCCTCAGCAACCCCACAACAGAAGGGTCCTCTGAGAGACCGGGCAAGGTGGACAGCTGTTTAATTTCCTCCGTCTCTAAGGCAGCTATACCAAAAGCCCACCGGTACCCTTTTGGGTCCTTGAAATACCCTCTCCTGAGGTAGTCTACGCCAAGGATGCACGAAGCCTCTGGGCCAGTCACAATGGAGGGCTTTTGCCACTCATTCCTGTTACGCTCACTTCGGCCTCCAGTACACTTAGCTGTTGGGATCCCCCTGTCACTCCAGAAATACAGATGGGTTCTGCTCCTATATAGCTTGATGGCATTAGGGTACACTGTGCACCGGTGTCTACAAGAGCTTTATACTCCTGTGGGTCTGATGTGCCAGGCCATCGAATGCACACAGTCCAGTAAACCCAGTTGTCCCTTTCCTCCTCCTGGCTGGAGGCAGGCCCCCCCTAGTCCTGGTCATAATATTCACTACCCATTTCTTGTATATACGAGTCAGGAGTTCCTTCATTAAAATCAGGAGTAAGATCAGCCATTTTATTCTGTCTGGGGAACTGTCCACTGGAAACCGGAGCAGCAATTTTCCCGGAAGAACCCCCTTTAGTGATTGTTTTTCCTTTTAACTCACATACCTGCACCTCTAGGGTCGAGGTAGGTTTTCCATCCCACTTCCTCATGTCCTCTCCATGGTCACACAAGTAAAACCATAGGGTGCCCCATGATGTGCCCTCTATATCCTCTCTCTTGAGCAGAACGCTGACTCCTAATAGCTGAGACACTGGTCCATACAGGGGGGAGTAGGACATATCCTCTTTGAACTGTTGAAACTCCCGGGACAGTTTCCCCACAGCTGAGACAAGGGAGGAAGAGATACTTTCTTCATATTCCCAGAGGTTACTAGCCGCTTCATCCACGGTTGGACTGTCTCCGTCTTTCGAGGTCAGTATTGCCAATGAGTTGGCACATGGCGATGGTGCATTCTGTACCAACTTCCGCCACATAGGTCTTGTGCACTGGACCTCAGCTGGATCTTTGGGTGACCGCTCATCATCCAGGTCACCATAAATCACCTCCAACATGGCTAATTCCCTCAGGTACTGGATACCTTCTCTCCATGGTGCTCCATTTCCCGGGGCGATATACAACATCTTCCTTGAAGGGATATCTTTCCTTTATAGCTGACAGGAGTCGGCTCCAGAGACTGCGGGCTGGTTCCCCTTTTCCAATTGCTTTGTCAATGCCCCCTTCCCTAGAAATGGATCCCAGCTGTTTAGCTTCCTTACCCTCTAATTCCAGGCTACTGGCCCCACTATCCCAGCATCGGAGCAGCCAGGTGACAATGTGCTCGCCTGGACGACGGCTGAAATCTTTTTGCCTATCTCGCAGCTCACTCAGGGATAGGGATCGGGTAGTTTCCACCTCGTTTATGAGTTCTTCCTCTTCCTCCTCCTCTCCCTGCAATGGCCCTGCTTCTTCATCTTCCCTTTCCAAATGAGCTGACTTTCACTTCCAGGATTTCTTCTTATGTACAGGGACAACTGATACTGACAGGGGTTGGTTCCCTGGTTGAACCACATCATCTGTCGCAGGGGGGGTTGGGGTGACCGCAGTGCTTGTAACAAAGTTGTCTGGAATAGCCGTAGTGCCTGTTGCAGGAGAGGCTGGAGCAGCCGCAGTGCCTATCATTTTGTCATCAGATCCTTGAGGGTTCTGAATAGTGTTAAACAGGACTCGGTAGGCATGGGCTAGACCCCAGCACATTGCAGTGATTTGTGTCTCCCTAGAATTGGCAGGGTGACGGCATACTTTTTCCAAATATTCTACTAATTTTTCAGGATTCTGCACTTGTTCAGGGGTGAAGTTCCAAAACACTGGAGGTGCCCAATGACTTAGACATTTGCCCATGCTATCCCACACACCCTGCCACTCATAACTATCCGGCCTTAGGGCAGATGTCTGGATGATATTCTTAAATTGCTTACTAATCTTGGACAAGATCGAAACAGTATTCCCAAGCAATACCAATAGATGTATCTTAACTACCCAAGGATGTTCAAGATACTGAAAAGTTATTGTAATGAAGGAGGAGACATTGTAGAAGAAAGTAGTGAAGGGACAATTCTGCATTTCCTCCATAAAAAACCTCTCAGAAGAAGAGGTATAATTGCTAATTGTCTCCATAAGGTGATACCCAACATACAATAATGGTTTCAGTACAGCACTTAGATACCAAAATAAACCCAAGGTCACTGTTCTAATAACAAATCTCACAGGTAAAACATCACCAATTAAAGCAGAGCACAGCAAACTGCAAAAACCAACACCGATCTTTAACACATACAGCAAAAAAATGAGCATGGTGCAGATCAGGTAAACCAATCCTGATAACAGATGAATCAATATCGCATCCCACAACTACTAACAGGTCTAAATTCCTTAATACGCTCTGGTTAATCTGTTATTATCTCAAACCCTTTGTGCCCCACGTTGGGCACCAAAAAGGACCGTTGTGGTTTAGCCCCAGCCAGCAACTAAGCACCACGCAGCCGCTCGCCCACTCCCCCACAGTGGGATGGGGGAGAGAATCGGAAAAGCAAAAGTAAGAAAACTCATGGGTTGACATAAGAACAGTTTAATAATTGGAACAAAATAATAGTAATAATAATAATGAATTGTAATGAGAAGGAAAACAAGAGAGAGAGAGGAACAAAACCCAAGAGAGAAAAACAAAAACAGTGATACAACCGCTCACCACCCACTGACCAACGCCCAGCCAGTCCCCGAGCAGCAGCCGCTACCCCCGGCCAACTCCCCCCAGTTTCTATACTGGGCATGACGCCATATGGTATCGAATAGCCCTTTGGGCAGTTTGGATCAACTATCCTGGCTGTGCCCCCTCTCAGTTTCTTGGCAAGGGGCAGAGCACCTGGCAGAGCATGGGAACCTGAAAAGTCCTTGACTAGTGTAAGCACCGCTTAGCAACAGCCAAAACATCAGCATGTTATCAATATTATTCTCATACTAAATCCAACACACAGCACTATACCAGCTACTAGGAAGAAAATTAACTCTATCCCAGCCGAAACCAGGACATGTTGTGCATGTCTCTAAAATGAAACACTGAGTAAATGAAACACAGAGAAGGCTTTCCCCAGCTGGTGAGACAGAGTACAATGCTCGGAGCTTCTGCACCAGCTTGTCCTCTTCTGAAGCTAGAAAGTCTTTTCTAACAATTGGGATATTTGTTATTTGATACAGGAGAACTAGGAGATATTGTTTTTAGAGGTTAAAGACTACCCAAGCAGCTTGGGAATTTCATCACTGGAGATTTTTGAGAATAAATTTAATAAGAGAGGCAATGGCCACAAATTCTATCTTGGGAGATTCAGCTGGGCATTAAGCATGGCAGTAGATCAACAGCCTTCAAAATTTAACTAAACAAACCCATGGTTGACTTGATCTATTGTTGGCAGTAATCATGCTTGAAGCAGATGTTTGGACCAGATGACATATAGAAGTTCCTTCCAACCAACAGGCTGCCCAGCCAGGCTGTGGAATCTCCCAGTCCTGGAGATTTTTAACATCCAATGGACAAGGCTCTAAGGAATCTGATTTAAAGTCAAAGTCAGCTCTACCTGGAGCAGGAGTTGGACTAAGATCCAAGTATAATATGAAGCTCATTATTTATAATCTTCAATATGCTACTGAATATGGTTTGTCCCTGGCTATGCTTACAGATATGCCCATTCAATGCCTGTTGGCTACACAAGGTCTACAATGCCTAAAGTTGATGTGAGAGATGAGATTTAGCAGAGTGTGAACTTTCTGCCTGAAGTTACACAGCTCCTCAGTGCCAGAGCTCAGAAAAAAGATCTTCCAATGCCCTAAAGCCTCGTTATCATAAAGCATACCAATATTGAAGTAGTAAATATAATCTTTAACTATTAATTTGCTATTTCATTAGTTAATAAACAACGTAGAAAAAGATCATAGCAACTTTTAAAATGGCAATGATGGCTTTGTAAACTCAGTTAGAAATTTGGAAAATAAAATTTCATATTATTTATATCGAAGGAGACCAAGATCTTCAGCATAGTTTTGAACTTCTTTACTTCAGAAGTCATTCTTTAAGCTAACAGGGATTAGTAGCAATACAACAATTACTTATACTTACAATAAACTCCACTACTTTGCCAATTATCTCAGAGTTGCACTGGTGCCAGCATCTGAAGAGAAAATGTTCTCAGTGATCAACACCTCTGACACAGTATCTCATCATGCCAGGATACAAAGCAATAATTGTAATTTAATAATGCTGCCTGCAGTGCCCAGCCAGCAGCTGCAAGCATAGAGGATAAGCAAGAGTTTCAATATAAGCAAAATAGCAATACTGCAATAACCAATAAAATGTCCTTTCTTTTCTGTTTCTGGTACCGTAGGCAGGGTTAATGTTGAGGACCAAAGATGAGAAAGATCATTCAAAAGAGTGAATTAATTCAACAACCTGACTGTAAGACTTTGAAAGAGAGCAAGACAATTAAAAACGCTAAGCACAAAAGACTCATCCTTTCTGTCTACCTGGCTTCTTTAGATAAATCAGTTTAACACTCATGACTAAACACATACATGTCACTTCACACAACAAATAAACAAGAAGTTGAATGAACTTCTTTTAGCAAACAAAATTAAAAGTATGCAGAAATCTTCAATACCCAAATAAACATTACTCAACAACTGAGTTTAGAACTCACTTTATTCGAACCCTGAAAGATCAGAAAGAATTGGTTTAAGAGAAAATTTGTGCCTTAATTTTCACTTTTCTATTGCCTGTGCTGCAGCGTACAATCTTTTTCTTTTTAACCAATTTCGTGTTCTTTTAAAATATGAAAAAATGGTTAAAGGTCCCATTAAAATGAATCTCATTGTCTTCACTGCAGAACTTCAACATCACACTAAATCACCAAGCTCTACAGTTTCTGACCTTTCTGTGTCCCTAAATAATGACATAAACATTAAACCTGTTCAATTAAATGCAGCATAACAGGAGATAGTTTTCTAAAATTGTTACTGACTTTTCTGGATGTGTAATTGTTTTAGATGAGCCACTGTATTTTGAAGAAATTACCTCTTTTCCAATCATGTTAACCATTATCTGTCCTGACACTCATTTAACCGGCAAGAATTCAGCCACTCATTCTAAATAATTCCAATTTGCTATGTATTAATAATTTAAATAGTTTTTGCTGTCTCCTATCTGACCATGTTCAGGATAGCTTCAGCTGTTTTTCCCATTTATACCTGATTTACAAAACAATCGTGACAGAACACAATGCCACTTTTGAAACTAGTAACAAAATGTCATTGGAGATCGTTCATTAACATTGCAAAATATGCATTGCATCCTCTGGGTTGAGTCAGTATCTACATTATTAAAGACACACTTAAAGACAGTAAAGCCAATTTAAATCACAACTTTTAATAAAATTCAAGTGTTGAAGTTCTTAATATGGTACCTGACAATATTCACAAAATACAGGGGGCAAGGTGTACCTTATTTAACTGTCAGACTAATTCAACTAATTAATTAGATTTAAAATTAATTTTTGTATAGCAACATGCAATTTTTCCAAATATTATGTTAACTCATTTAGTGTAAAATATTGTAGGCAAAGATTTTGTGAATCCAGTTCAGTAGTCATTTTCACAGGCAGACACACCCGTAATCAAGTGGGCACATGAGCAAATAATACATGAACCCAGACTTAATATTGAAAGTTCTTCAAAACTTCTTCAAAACATTCCATGATGCTAAAGGACCAAACTAGATGGTGTAAGACAAAAAGCCGGGGGGGGAATATACCTTTGCTCAGGATCCTTCTATCCCAGCTTCTTATAATCACTTATAACAGACTTATTTTTACCCACAAGATTAAGTCCTAACAGCTTTACACAGAACAGGCAAGGGAAACTCCAGTATAGGCAAGTAGATGGCTCAAGCAAAGCAAGCAAGTACTATTGTAAAGAGATTTATGAGGTTGAAGGAAAGTTAATAACATTTTTGAAATAGAAATTATTGAATATATTTATTAGTATTGGGTATGTGCTGATGGCATTTCCTAACATTAGAGTTGGTCAACGCTGTCAAAAGAGAAGAAGATGATCAGTATACTTACAGACAGAAAATAATTTTGAGGTCTGGAAAAAGCAAATGGGCTAAAAATATATAGTAAAACATGTGTTGTACATTTGGGAGCCCATAACAAATTAACTTAAGAGCTTATCAATTGCAAACAGCAGAAGAGATGTAAGAGCAGGATTTATTACAGGACAACGCTGTGCTATTGTGGTACACTCATGAGAGAGTATTTTCAAACCTTAGAATGCATGAAAATCCCTAACCCAACAGTAAGTATTATACAAGGCCCACTGGTGACATGATCAGGCCTCTTCCATCCAGTCCTGGACACATAAATTGAAGAAAAGTGAATAGGTTCAGAGAAAGGCTGCTAAGATGATTAGATGAACAGAGGATCTCACAGCTTCCAGCTTCAAAGTGCAATGTAGAAGCAACGAGCTCATACACAAATGGTTTGTCAAAAGTATATTCATATTTGCAGAGACAATCTCCAAGTTCTGCAACACCTAGTACAGGTTATCCTTCTCAATTTAAGGTGATCTATATGTAAAAAGTAACTAAATGTACATTGCTACAGTATATTTTCTGCCTGTTTTTGTCTTTCCCCCTCCTCCCAGTTTTATTCTTTCCTCCTAGAAGGGACTGTCGGGAATCGCAAACAGAGCTCTCAGCAAGAAAACTGATAGAAGTGGGATAACCTAAGTCATAACCCAGAACTAACATGTTATCATCAAAGTTTCCAGACATGTTATTTCCCCTATTAAAATCAATCTGCATTATGTTTCATTATGTTGGTTTTGCTAATGCAAAATACTTCGGTAGTTAAAAGCACTGCTGATGGTGGTGATAATCATTTTGCACAAAATTAATCTCAAGGGGCCTCAGAGTACTGCAGATTTACCAGACTGAACACCTATCCCATTATGCCTAGCAGTCTTAATTTAAGCACTTAGACACACAGACAAATTTTACTTGTGACAGGTATTTAAACTCTGGCATCTTTCCAGAAATTACAAGAAATCACACTCAAGCACTGTTTTCAAGTAAAGGTAAGAGCACAAAGTTTACATATGTATTTGACAGTTTTGTAAGTATTCAGGAAATCATATGGGTATGAGTTGGACAACGCAAAAGCAAACCACCATTTATAAGTGTTTCTTTTCCTACACAAAGTTTTCAGTCATTCTTTTTTGTTCCTTCTCTTTTTTTTTCAGCACTCAGACTCAATCTTGGCATCTCTGGAGGGATGTCTCAATCTAATGTTTCTGTGTTATAGCCCCTAAACAGTAGGCAGAACCAACCTTACTGATATATGAAAGACTACAGATATACCTGTGAGAGGAGACAAGAAGCCATTTGTTTAAAGTATACTCAACTTGCCAAAAACAGAGGTGCTTGCATTCTGTCTTATCTCTGGTTGGCTATTTCCCCAAACTCCTCGGTAGACACAACTTTGTCTTAATGTCCTGTGTTCTAGCAGTACCAAGTCGCAAATATCTTGCTCCAGGATATAGATACTACTAAATATAGTTCGTGGTAACTGGCTACACCCCATAACTTCCCTCTGCTTTTTTCAGTGTCACACGTTGTAATCAGCTCCAATTTCTCAGTTTTGGCAAAGCTGGCACGTCAGGACTTGAGGATGATGAGAAGACATTGCCAACGCAGGTAACAGTGCTTTTCAAAGCTCACTGCCCTGCTCCCTATTTAAGCCTTCCTTGTAAGGCTAATCTCCCAGGAAACCCCAACACATCAGCATTCTACATTAATATAGTAAAAGTGCAACAATTCTCAGTTTATTGCATTCATTTCCCCATTATTCACCACATAGAGACATTGTTCGATAAGAACGCACAGACTGAACTCAGCAATAAGATAATCACAGAATCATGTAGGTTGGAAAAGATCTTTAAGATCATCGAGTCCAACTGTAAACCTAACACTACCAAGACCACCACTACACCATGTCCCTAAGCAAATGTTAATGACTTAAAACTCTTTTGGCTTAGCTTAACTTCACTTAGGTAAGTAAGTAAATTCTTTTCAGCTCTGTCAGAGTTATTCCTGTTTTCCTTTGTTATTCTCCAAATTATTAGAAAAATATCACTTCAGGATCTAGTTATTGGCTCTACGGTATTTAAGCTTCCACCCTTGCTCTTGCAGCTAAGCATGTTCCATATTCAAGTCAACAGTAGTAGTCAAGCGACTAATGTGAAAAAGCAACTTCTGGTTTTCCTGTTAAAGACATGAACCCCTACTTCTGTAACACTTACAGAATCTGCACTAGTCATTCTTATCACTTTTATAAAGCTTTTAAACATTGAATGCATTAACTAATTAATTTGACATTATCTAATTAATCTACTGACCAGAGAGAGAAACTGGCACTGGGAAATGATTAGTTTTGAGGCTAAATTAATTAAAAATAGTACAGTAGTGACAGAATTTAATCTCATACTTCTCATGAGAGCATGGAATCACTCACAGCTGCAGCAATTTGTGATAAATCCATAGAGAGATTTCATGATGGGAGTGGAATTAATTTGTGTCACCCCTAAGAGTATATATGCTCACTCAACAATACCTATATTAAACAATATTAAAAATACACAAATTGAACAAACCAAAAGAACCTATTATTTGAGCTAGCATGTGATACATGTCCTTCAATATGAAGATACAATTATTTGCATCAATAAAATTCAGGGGATTACAACAGTGGTCAGGACCAGAACATTCTTTACAGTCTGTCTTTATCTGTGTGATTATCTGTGTCAGTACACAGTGTGAAGTGTGAATACACTTCCTTGACTAGTTCTTTATATTCTACTTTTATCATGACAGCCTTTAATCCACCAACTTGAAAACTGGGGAATGACTTTAAAACATGGCCAAGATAAAAATCTACATGTGCTTGAGCGAGGAAGGAAGAGAGAGGAAGATAAACAGAGCTGGAGACAGAGAAAGAAAGAGGCTATCACAATACTCAATCTCACAAATACAACTATGAGGCCACAGAGCTGTAGATAGTTACCCAACTCAAAAAAAAAAAAAAAAAGAGATGGACACCTGAAAGTCATCCTTAGTATGTACGTACACTGAACAATATACAATTAAGCATACAAACTACATAGACATTGTACTCATTCAGAACTATTTTTGACATTTTTGATGCTGATGAATAAAAAGTCAGTCATTATTTTCTTTCTGATTAATAGAGGAGCTCTTAAATTAACAAAGAAACTGTCCTTCGATAGGAGCTCAGTTAGATTAACAACCTCTTATCTGTGACCTAAATAAGGGGCATAGCTCAAGCTATAACCCCCTGCTGAATGGGTATCAGAAAGGCTAATATTTCATATCCAGTCTTCAAAAAAATCTTAAAGACTGCTTTATGCCACTCAACTGCAACCACCACCCAGACAAGAGCAGAAGCAGAGCAGACTGAGCTGCAATGAACCTGCCAAGCACTAGGCTGCCCATGGGCTGGCTCAATGAAGAAAAGCTGCCTGTCTTGAGAAGGCTTTGCAAGAACATGGACAGCCCTGAGCAGTGGAAGAGGCAACATCAGCAGTTCCGGTTCCTGTTGGTTAGGATCAGGAGCAGAGGAATAAGACACTCAGGACATGGATTTACAGAGATAAAGTGGCGATCATCCTCAGCATTTTGTTTCTTCTCAGCTCACTTACCTGTCACTAGCTACGAGTTTTCCCACAGCAGAGTACACAAAAGGTAAAAGAAAGCAACTCCACAAGGAAGAGTCCAAGTACGTTTCAACCTGCACAACTCCTTTTCCCATCTTTACACTTGTGTTCAAGCATGCTGGTTCAAGAACAATTCCAAGAATAAATGAGATACTATAGCAGAAATCTGCTGTTCATACACTGAATAAAAAGACAACCAAAGCTGTGTTGGCACTTGTGTAAAGAACCCAGCAGTACACAAGGGCAGTGAAGGGCCACAGACAGCACACTGCCAAACTCAATGCCCCTCACCCCAAACCAATCACTACATCATTTTTAGGAAACTACTACCAACTCACAAGTCTAAAAGAAGAGGGACCTCTGGCCCTGAATAAAGAGAGCAGCAACTAGATTCATGAACAAATTCAGCAGCAAAGAAACATCAGAGAGAAGCAGGAGAAGAGGGAAGTATGAGCTACTCCAACCACAGGGAGTGAAGCTTCTGCAGTAACTATTGATCGCTCAACTCTTTTCTGGAGCTTAATACAAGACATCCTGAATACATGAGCCTTCTACTAAAGTAAGGCACTAACTATCCAAGTACCTGGGCTGTTTTGAACAGAGGATGAAAAAAAACACAGCTTGGAAGATTTTTTGTCCCTACCTCTTAATAACACAAGGCTGATGACAGAACCTGTTACACCTTTGAGGCACATTGCAGTAGAGTATGCCTACAACTGAAAGCGAGAGATGTTTTTGCAGCTTACACATATAAATCCAAATGGCTTCAAATTTACTATTGCAAGTACTAGTGACAATGTAGTTGTGGCAGGAGAGTTTCCAGCGTGAATTGTACAATTCTGCCCAGAAGCCAAGGTAAGTACTCACGTTAAGCATGCCATCTCTAAAAGGAAGATAATATTTTGTCCTGCTTTTGGTATTATTGGCAAGGTATCTTATACGTGCGAGCAGAAAGTTACGCTACAGCTTATGACAACAGACACATTTGCTAGGTAGTACTGTCAAACAAATAACAGTAACGCTAATAACTAGAAGGAACTATTAAGATGAATCAATACAAAAAGAAATGACAATGCATATGCAAAACACTATTTTCTATTCATTGAAAAATTACAAACCACAGCATACAACTGATCTGGCAACACAGCTAAATTGTTATTGATTTGCATTGAGACTTTCTCCCTTCTTGCCATTTCTAGAATTTTTATATAACTATATATTATGGCTCATAGTGAAGATGAAAGCTATTATAAATTCCACACATCTGCTGAGATATGCCATTCTGAAATTAACTGTCTTGAAACCTACGTTTGGAGCACATGAAAGTCATTCAATTTCCCAATATTAACTCCTCTTACATCAATACCTGAATTTAAGATAGTTTGCATTCTTGTTCACGTTGTAGAACAAAAAACAGAGTCTCTTTCCTGTGGGGTCACAAGAAATAAGCAAAACTAGTATTTTTTGAACAGTTGCTCAGAGGAACACATTCAGATGAGAAGGCTAACATTTAAGTGGCTGAATAAATCAGTGACTTAAATTCTAAATAAACATGTGATGTAATCAAAGCTTTTGAAGTCCAAGTCATGAAAATCTGATTATTAAATCTAAGTTTTTATTACCATTAACGTCATTCCCTTTTTTTTATATAAGCAATTTAAGTCTGTTTGAACAAGGATTTTGGCATACCATATAGACTTCTAACATCTAGTATAGACTAATTAGCTTATGCATAGCTACGCAGGACCCACAAGTACAGCAATGATCAATTAGAGATGCAGGCCAGCATATCTGAAAATGATACCTCTAACATGGATTGTGAGTGTGCAAACATGTAAATATGCACAGATTGAAAGTTACAGTAATGAGGGGACTGGTGAATATTACATATAATCAGTTACGATGCAGGTATCAACCACCAAGAGGTTTGTTTCAAACAAAATTCATTGTGACTTAAAAACCTCTTACAATTATTTTTTGCTGCTGTAATTTCCTGTTGAAATAAAAATTGTGTGATACTAAATGATATCTGAATATTTGAGATAGACATTATACATGCTATTTGTCTCAGAGATGCTGTCTTTAGCTTTACATTAGCTAGCCTTGAAACTCAACAGGGATCTAGTGATACTGGATATAAACACCACAACTACTATTTTTTTGTGAGGGAGGTAACATTTAAGCTTCACAAACCAGCAAGATACTTCCCGATTACTCTCCCTCAATCCTTATCACTAAACTAATTTATCATGTCTTTTGTCCTCCATTGTTAATCTCATACTCCCACACAATTAATTAATCAGAGAGCAACAAACCAATACCTGATATCATTAATGACACACTTCTTTATTAACAAGAAAAATCTATTTCTCAAAGTTCCAGCTTCAGGTTTTACATGCAGCTGATGGACAGGACAGTTGTGGGTCCAAGTCCAACTTCAAAAACAGAACCACATCGAAAGGGCTCAGAAAAACATTTCCTTTGATCATTATTTGATAATCTTCCTGCTCATCTAGACAATTTTAGACTTGGACTACCGTCTAGCCTGGCCATCTATTTGCTCTGTAATACTATACCTGCTGTAAAACATTTATTCAGTAGTTGAAGCTGGAGATACCTGACTAGGAAAACACTCAATACAACGAGAAGATGAACAAATATGCACTACATGAGCATAGAGACCAAGGTCTAGTGCAGACAGGTCAGAACTTTGCAAGACAGAAAAACTAAATTAACATTACAGAACAGAGTACAAACTGGGTCAAAGCAAACAATGAGTCATTCGGGCGATAGTAAAGCACAGAATTTTCTAAGGAAAAAATGGCAGGTGGGCTTTGCTGAGAATGTTGGCTTTTTTATTTTTTTTAATAACCATTTTTTTTTGTTAAAATTAGACAGACTTTTTCTCCAAATTGTTTTTAATGTAAAAGGCAAGTCATAAAAGACTACAAATTATTTCTGATGCCCACCTCTGCAAATTATCTGAAGTTAAAACACAGAAATAATTGAATATAATATGCTGCAAAGGTCTTATATTTTTATCTGATACTTCACTTGATACTCAAGGACAAAATTGTGTGTTACTTTGAAGATGCTCCTAAATTAAGTTTCCTTGTACAAATTAGAAACTTTGACATTTATAATGAATTTTAATAGGGTAATAAACTCAGGAAATTTCATAACTCCATCCAAGATACGAGGCATCTCTGACCTACTGACAGCTTACGCTGAATGAAAGTCATCATTAAACTCTCATGAGGCAGCACGCCAATAGATATTTTAGAGTGACTTATTTGAGTGATAAAGACAAATATGAAGGAAAAAACAGTTCGGCCTATTTTTAGCACTATCTTTACAAGGACTTCAAAAACACTTCACAACATTGCGGGATTTGCGTTGTACTCACAACTGTACAGCAGGATGCAATATTTGTTATTTTTCTTAAACACTGAATAGCCAAAGTTTTTAAAATATTTCCATCCTCTAAAAAAGCTACTTTTCATCTCCCTTCTTCCAGAGTAAAACCTGAAAGTTGACACAAACCAGGCTAAGTGCTCAGAAACTAAGCTACTTCCTATTTACTCAGGAAGTAAATAACAAGAACATCAAAAATTATATATTTCCATCTACCCGTTCTTTGGAGCTTGACTTAAGAGACCTTTTTTGTATAATTAAGGTGTAAAGCACGAAATACCATATTCAGTACTTCTTGACAAACCATACAATATAAATATAAAGCTTTAACATTATTTTTTAAAAACACAGCTATAGTCTGATACTTTTTCTAATTATGTTCCTCTTATTGAACCCTAATGCTACAATGCACTCAAAACCAAGTGCTCGCACTGTGTTTTTGTCTGAGTCTGCTGTTCAAAGACCTTCATCCCAGAAGTTTTCAGGATCATCTTCACCTCAAAATCTGAACCATCACATGATAAATCGCTGCTGTTCCCACAGTAAGACTTATTTGTCCAGCACCTCTCAGCACCGAGCTCTCTTCCTCGGAATCCTGCCCGGCTACAAAGCTTCCCTGGATATCCCTCCCACAAATACAACCTCTGAGTGCAAACCAACCTTAAGTATTTAGATCCCCTATTACTGATGAAACATTGACATAAAGGCAGTATAGAATGCAGCTTATGTGATTTTATAGATTCTACGTATTCTTAGAGTTAACATTCCCCAAGTTTTTATCTTTAATTTACTACAATTTTACTCAGGATTAAACATGGGAATTTTTAATTAGTATTTTTACTTTATTGTTAAATATTCTGTATGTGGAAAATATAAAGCCATACCATGGAACTGCAATAATCCAACAAATTGCAGTAGTAACACAATTTTCATGGAAAATAATCCATAAATGATGCTCAAAAAAAATTTTGAAGAAACTCCTCTTTTAGTTCATCTTTTCTCAGTTACTTGACTGTCTGTCTAATAAAAGCTTGCCGTTACAATCAATTACACCAACAGCCGCAATTTAGGTTTGTATTTTTGGAGGGGTGTTTTTGCCCTGGTCATAATCATATGTACTTATTCTCTACAGTTACAAGATTTCTAAATAAATATTTGTCACTGACTTTTCCTGGTTTTTCTTAATATTCCAGCAGAAGAAAAGTCTGCCATAGGTATCTTTCCTACTATGAATAACTACTATCAAGTGAAACAAAGAACATTTTCTATCCCTCTGCTAGATAGAAAAGGAACATCTCCCACTACTAATTTGTGATTCCTAAACTCAGTACAGTTATGAGAGACATGTTAAAAATTGGCCCAAAGCAACCAGTAATTCTGATTTCTGTGTGCCAACTGATTATAAGGAACATTTACAATCTCTTCCTAGAAATCAGGTAAATGTATAAAAGAGAACCAGACTTGTTATAACAGGTAAGTATAGAAAAAGGTAAGAGAAAATGCTAAAAATTCCCATTGCAAGAAATTAAAAAGTTCCTCTTCTAAAAATTACTGAAGCGCTCTAAGTCAAGTAGGAGAGAGGTCTCTATGCATACTATACGCCACTGCAGCTTGTTTTTACTAGTATTATAATGAAAGAAAGGTCTTATAATCAATTGTTCCATAGCCAGCCCCCATCCCTGTTGCCTAGCATAGGAAGGACTCCACCTACATCCCCATTCCAGCATGAACATTAAGTTGCTTCAACTCCACTGATCTGTACCAGTAATGGAGGAAGATTCCTGAAACTACTAAATCTGTCAAGTGCTCACTGATAAAATGAGACAAGTTGGTAGATGTTTACTTGGTTTAGAAACGGAATTAATTTTCTGCTTTACCAAAACTGGATTTAAGTAAACAGTCTCAATAGCTAGTTTTAATGGAACACTATAGCTTTATAACAAAATTGCAGTTTATTGCACTGAAAGATGGAAAATATGAATTGCGAAAGGGAATGTTGTTGTTCAAGACTATTATAACTGAAATAGCAACAATAGCCTTGGAGGGGATAGGAAGACCACCAGCTGCACTGCTATTCATACCCTGCTGGCAAATTCATGGAAAGGCATTTGCAAATGGCTTCATAAAGGACACTTCGGCACCTTTCCAACAATAGCTTCCAAAAAAAAAAAAAAAGAAAAGATTAAGGGAGTGAAAATTTTTTGAAGACTAAAATGTTCTCTACATGATGAGAACAGACCTTCATTAGTAATACAAGTTTCCTTTGCAAAAAAGCTCAAAGCAACTGTACGCTAGTTATATTAATCTGACTCTGTACCTTGTCCAGAATATCTATCAGTTTACTATTACTACTGCCATACTAGGAGGAGAGACAAGTACTCAATGCACAATATACACTGTATTTGATAAGACTGGTTTTTAAAGGACAGGATTTTATTTATGAAAATGATTCAATGCTGGTTACTGAGTTACTGGTCAAATGTAAAACTGATTCAATCCTGTATGCCATAATCCATATTATGAAAGCAAATATGGAAACTATTTGCATGTCACTGTTACTGTGGAAGATATATAACATACAGTGAATTTAGTTATAGTCAGAAGTAGTCTGGGATAAGACAAGAAATGGAATAAGTATTTCTGCAGGTATCAATATAGCAGTTATCACAACAATCGTGTTACAACATTGGTTCTTAAAAACTAAGATTCAAAACATGACTTTAAAAAGGATTAAGCAAATGAATTGTCTCCAAAACATTTCTAGATGTTGGCTCTGTGGGTGACCATGAAAGGGAATGAGTTCTATATACGGACGCTTTTGACTGAAGTTCAAGCTGTGCATGCTTTCCAACAAATCTCATCTCAGAGATTTGAGATGAAAGTCCGACTCTTAAATAACTAAATTGCAGACTAAGAGTCAAGACTGTAACAAGAAGGGAACTGAAAGCCCTTACTGAGGCTTGAGAACCAGGTGTTCCCAGTGGGCCATGACATTATTTATGCTTTGACTGCCTGTTAGCAGGAACTTTCCTCCCTTCCCCCTAAAACAGAGGATAGGATAGGCTAAAACAGATTTGAAACAGTCAAACCTACAAACAACCAGGTCATAAATAAGTTACAGAAGCTTATAAAACCAGCATTAGAAAATGAATGGCTGCAATCCCCTGGCCAGCTGCAGATAATCAATGACCCTACAGACTGCCAGTTCTTACCCTCAATATACAAACAACAATGCATCCACCAGGCTTGCCAAGACAGGAATCATTTGGGCAAAAGCTGTCCTGGTAACACCTGCATTAGCATCAATCATGCATCAGAATGCTTCTTTCTCTCAATTAATACTCCTTCCAACTCACCCAGTTAAATCTACCCTATTAATTTCACTACAGATCAACAGATTCTGACAAAGCAGCAGTAGTCTGGACTCTTGAATTAATATAAATTGTCATCTACATATTGATAATTGCATGTTCCCAGGTTACCTTCCAAAAAAGATGTGAAAGAGTCAGAGACAGATGGAAACACTCACAATTATAAAAATACAAACACGTGCGTGCATGTGCGTGTGTGTGTTCCTGTGCGTGTTTGAACAATAGATAAGCCATACCAGTAATGGTGAGGAATTCAGATTGCATTACACAAATAATTTAAGACGACAACACTGAAAAGCAAACATAAAGTATCTAAACATTTTAGAATTACTAAAATAGGTATATCATGGTCCATATAAGTAAAAATGTCATAAAAGATTAGCTCCCAAAATCAAAATAACCGTTATGAGTTTGAATCAAATTCAATACTTGGTACTTTCCTTCATTTTGCTGTTTAGGAACACAGAGGGAAGACGAGTTTGGAGGAGGGAGGAGAAAAAAAAAATTCTTTTGACATATATCAACTTTTCATCTTTATTAATCTTGGTTTCACCACCAAGCCAAAACATTCATTGCCTACTCATCTGAAGTGGAAGGGAATCCTGCAGAAACTTGCATGTAAGATTGTCAGGGAAGAGGTACTGCGAGTACCTTTTATCCCAGAGAAATTTAAACTATTGCCAGGCTAGTCAGTCTACTTGTGCAAGACTCTGCAAATTAATTAGTAGTATTACTCACCTAATCAGTAATATGAAGAGCACTTAAGAAATATAAGAGAAATTCTGGTACTACTACCACTGCATATTAGTTACCCCACAGCAACTCCACACAAACCCTTGGACACAGACTGATTTTTACCATATAACGCTGGGAAAGACTGGCAAGGTCCTTTGGGCTATAAAACTCTGCTGGAGAAAGGGCTGCCTAAGAGCAAGTCAAGTGAGTTGCACAAAACTACCTCAAATAGAGCCTGAAAAGGCAGGGAAATGGGGAACCCACACACTATTTTCCATTAAGTAATTTCCACGATTCATTAAGGCCTCAATGGCAAGGTTTCCACCCACCCTCCTCCCCACTAACAACTACCACATACATCATCAATTAGCATGTTCGGGGGGGGGGGGGGGGGTTTATCATTATCCTCCCATCCTCCCCAAGGCTAATTTCAGCATCTTCCCCTTTGACTTCTCTCCCAACTTCTTCAAAATCACTTAGATGAGCTCAGAAGAGAAACACTACAGGTTTTGTCCTTATTTTTAAGGATGTACATCATCCGACCATCCATGTTTTGCAAGAGATTTATGAACAAATTCTCTCATATTTATTCTGCATAAAGTGCCAGCCCTTGTACTCCTCCCTGTTAAACAGATTTAATGAAATTAAAAGTGGTTTTGAAAATTGTTCCACATCCCCACACTTCATTATTTCACCTCTCACTCATCTTACTTAAAGACTGCTTTATAGATGTCTTATAATCACAGTTGTTTGGGTTTTTTTTTTACATTATCAAAGGGTAAGGTTTAATAAAATCTGTTTTATTGCATGCCAGATAGGCTTAGTTTGCAATTAAACACCTTCTGGCAAACCAGCAAATATCCAGTAGGAAGCAGAGAAATATAAAGAGACATGCTACTCATTTTGAAGGCAAAATTAGAAAGAAATTTGGAACACACCACAGATACTGGTGCATTAATATGAATACTAGTTGCAGAATCAAAGCCTTTCTCAAATTTTACACTGGCTAAATGAAATACATTTTTAAATGAAAAGTTATTTCTCAATTTTGCATCTTTTAACTGAGTATAAACACTCCTAAGGTACCAATAGCGATGACACTGCAGTATAGCTGTTTTCTCATCATTTGACCAAAAAGTAGAACAAAATGAAAAGAAATACATATTCAAATAAAGGATATCTAAAAATAGCATTAAGAAGTTTTAGGACAGATGCCCTCATTTCTTGTGCACCGTGAAAGTTGATTTTTAAGCAAATGACATGAATTTTAAGAGACAAAGAGCAGCAGTAATGCTGCACCATTCCTGCTGCACTGAACAACGATAATGACACAAGGGGCAGAACATCGTAACTACACTTGGGTAAGGTGTTTCAAAAGAAACAGGATGATTTGATTTACAAATTAGGATTACAATATGCTTATAAAAACAAAACAAGTGTGGATATGTATTTTTAAAATGAAGAAACAGAGAAACCTTTAAAACAAAAAAATCTGTACACTTAGCTAAGAAAATTTTAATTTTTGTATTCATAGGTGTTAAACTAGGAAACCAACAAGTAAAGACATGACCCCTGATATTTGTTTCTGCCCAGTTTATCTACCTGTTTTAATAGGTATTTAATTGAAAACTGAACCATGAAGGAGACAAAAGTAGCACTGATTATGTATACATGCAAAGAAAAAAGCATGTACATACAGCATAATTTTACAAGACCTGTCTCTTGTTTTGACTTACCTAATTAGAGTGTGATTTCATCCTTGGTATTTCAATTTGTTATTGTCAAATACTATCTGAATTTCAAGAACTGAGAAATAAGCTAAAATAAATGCTATTTTATAAACCATGCCTATAGAAAAAACCCCAGAACTTCCAGATTTTCATAATTCTCAACTATTTTTCCTAGCATTTCTTTTTGTGTTCCTTGAAAACAGTCTTCTAATAAGAAGTTCCGTCAATTTAGGAAATTCTCATTTTGGCTAAAATTTGCCTTTGGGGTACCATATTATTATTTTTAGTATCATAAGCCTAATCAGGGAATAAACCTGCTGTCAGATTCTCTGTAAACATGGATCAAAGCAGGATAGCTCAGTCAAGAGCCTGCAAAAGTCAGATGAGATGTTTAATGGAAACTATGAAATAACATCATTGCTGCAGACATGCAGTAGCATTAGCAAACCTGAAGCCTACCTAATGTTAAGATCTTTGAGACATCACAGTTAGAGAGATATGGTCAAGTTTCAATGCAGATAATTCAGCTCTAAATGCATTTAAGGGGAGTCACTCCTTAAATGTAAAGTGTAAAGGGCAGCATGACAGAAATCACAACAGGTGCTTACCAGTAAATTTAATTCTATATAATAATTTAAGTTCCACTAAAACCAGTGGACATAAAAGCTGAACTGACACGCAGGACCAAAGGAGGAGTAATTATATATCTGTCTGTAGAGAGCAATGTAGGTCACCACCCATAATTCACACTTGCACCTCAGGAGTTTAAAGAAGCTATGCCACTAACACACAGGCAATTTCTTGGGGATGTCAGTAGATCTGAGCAGACTTACTGTTTATGGACCCATGTTCAACTTTATACTCCACAGAAACAAAAGCACATGCTGATAAAGCAGGGCAAAATCCAAGAACATCACGAGAATAAGTGCAGGAAGCAGCATCCTGAGAGCAGTCAATTGATAGGGTTTTCAGGTTAGGAGGTGACTGGAGAGGGTTGCTTGGAGCCAAGTACAAATCAAAGTTGTCTGTTCAATTCCTAGTGCATTAAGGGAAACAGATTTCTGTAGCCTTGCAAATAAATAGATTTACTCCTAATAATTCTAACATCCTTTTCTTCTGATAACTTCTGAACTGGATAATTGGTTAGGCTAAAGGAATAACATTAAGCAAGCGCAGGATAGAAGCTGGCAACTGAAACAGCATTCGCATCCCAACAGGAAATGAGATATGGGAAGTAATATTAGGACAGAAAAGGGATCCTAAAAACTGATGCAGTTTTCAGGACATAAGAGAGCTAGGATAAGGCTGCAGAACAGAAACTCAAGAGGCCTTTGCAGAAAGACAAAAAGGCAAGCCTTGGTCCCATTTTAAGTATATGTGACTGTCATTGATCTCAACAAATGCAGGAATTTTATCATTAATAAACTCGTTACTGGGAGTTGTACAGAAGAAGTACACACACAGAAACCATTTCCTCCTATACTTGCTGTATCTTATCCTTGCCCCCTGATCCGCAGTGCATTCTCCTGTCATACTCTCTTTTCAAAAAAAAGTAGTTATAACATCTATGCTTAATCTATGAGAAGAGAACTGCACAACACCAGCACTTCTACATGATGGGAGATGGGCACATTGGTAGCACTTGGTATCCTATAAACCTTGTTAGGACAGCATTACCTTATTCTACTCCTAAAATGCATGCATCGCTTTTTCTTGTTCTGGATCAAGAACTTGTTAGTGCACAGAACAGGATTCAGCTACGTGAAACAAAACACAAAACTTCTAAAAAGTGTCACAAAAGTGTCACAAAGTCAAAAGTGTCAAAAAGTCACAAAAGTGTAAAAACTAACAATTTCCTTCCTGCCTCCTCTGACTTAATGGATGAAAAGAATTTGCTAAAAACCCAGTGATGAAGAACTCAGCATATGATCCGGATCTGAATCTTTCTTCTTCCTTTCCAAGCAGTACTAACTAAATGGTTCAATCCCATCCAAATTCCACTGTAGAAATATTCAGGAATATCTTTTTTTGGTCAGTTTGCTCTCTTCTTCCATGTCTTTTGAGACTGGAAGCACTAATATCTTCATTGTAGTAATGGTCTTTTAGGTGTAGATACTGTGTGACAGCTCTTATTTTTACCGGTTTTATTCCTCTTTTCAAAATAGCATGCCACTTTCTCACAGATACTTTCCACCATTCAAAGCAGAACCTTTCTTCCTGACTTCTTTTCTTTTTAGAGTAGCAAAGAATTAACAACAGACTGTCAGAAGGGCTTGATGGTCAGGGTCCAAAGACATGCAGACAAAAATAAAACAAAACATGCAGGCAAGGATGATGCGGGAATCACAGGAGACAACCAAGTAAACTTTAGGGCATGGAGCTGTGAAGAAGGGGTAGCAGCAGAGGAATGAAGTCAAGAAACTCGAGTGAAATGCAAGGACAAAGATGAAAAAGTATAGGAGGAACATGACTATAAACAATCCTTAGTAGCCACAGCCCTTTCTATAGAGATAAGCCTCCACGGAACCAAGTACTGTTTATTTTGTGACTATGTGGGCTTGCTGTATTGTTGTGCTTGTTTTTAATTTAAAAAGTGTCATTAGAAGAATGCAGTGATTTTACAGAAAAGTTCTCTTTGTAAAGTAAAACATAGCTTCAGAGATTTTACGTGGTTGATAGAGAACAAATCATGCATTGGCAAACATGGTTCTACTTGCCGTAGAACCATCACCACTTCTCAGAATTCAGTAAGGAACACTTCCCCCCCCCCCCCCATCATCATTATTGCAGTACTATGGAACGAAATAGACAGAAATAGCAGCAGCATACAGTGATCTCCATTTAACTGATCGGTCCTTGGTTGTTACAAGGTAGCCTGGTTTTCTCACAAGAAAGGAGAAAAAAGCATTAGTTATCCTGGACAAGTACCAGCAGAGTTTTACAGCACTTTGGGGATTTTAAAGCTTTTGAGATGCTACAATTATTTGGAAATTTTCCAGTAAGCACTAAATATCAAAAATAGCACCTGTGCTCAGCTAAGTTGAATTACCTGTTTACCACTCATGAGAGTAAAATCATTGCATAATACTTTATTAAAAGTTCACTGAAAAAGCCAATACAAGAGACTAAAGATCCAGAGACCTTTTATACTTTTACAAAGTATTAATTTGACACGCACAAGGTTGAGAAAATTGGTTAGAAAAAGACCTAGATAGTTTTATAAATTAGGAAAAGAAGTTTGTGTTAAATTTTTATTGAAGGAATTAGACTTTAATGGCCAACCTATGTAATATTCTGTAAATCAGCAGCAGAGCCTGGCAACAAGAGCATAATAGCATGGGATTTAACACCATCATCTTGCTAATTGAAAGGACCTGACCTCATCAGGGTCATGCACTGCAAGTCAGAATGATAACACTGCAAATTATCACTGCTTTGCAGATGCCAGTGTCTCCTACCCGTAAAGAGAATGTAACTAAGCACGTTACATTCTGTTGATTAAAAATTAATTTTTTCCCAGTCTACACAGTTTGTAGAAGCTGTAGAAATAGAAAAACACAGAGGTAAGACAGAATGTTGGGGTGCAAAGTTTTTTTCCCCACAATTCAAAGGTCTCAGTCATTTAGCAAGTTAATACACTGTTCCATGTATCATTCATATTGATATTCAAGTTAGTCCTGGAGCTTTCTGGGAGATGACAAACAAGAAGTTTGTAAGCAGTGATGTATCTACACAGTATCGACCCAACGTTACAAACTTTACTCACGCGGTTTGCCTTTACTTACACAAATAGTGCCACTGAAGTCAATAAGACAACTTAAGCTAAAAACCCAACTCATAGAAGAGAGGGTAAGAGAAGAATCATATTATGTATATACTTCAGTGTGTAGTTTTAGGACACTCAATCCCCAAGATTTCTTTCCCCATTTTTTAAAACAGCATTGCAAATATATAACCAAGAGGATGTGACTGCTGGAAATAATTTTCAGTTCCCTGTAGGTACTTTTCTTCTGATAAAGGTATATTCAGCATATGTATATACTGAAAATTCTACATTGCTGTTCTTGGCATTTAATTAGGGGTAAAGGAAAATGTGCAGGACTAGAATTTTAAGTGTTGGTTTAATAACCTTTATCCAGCTCATTTCTGAATGATTTTCTTCCTCTCTGGAGAGGCTTCTAATGTCAAACACTGGTATTAAGGTGAGTCATGGTTACTGAAGAGGCACAGAGAAGGCACATGACAAAATTATTAATTATTGGGAGGGAAGGAGTCAGAGTATTCTTTTCACTCCATAAGTGTCCTTCTAAAACAGAATATTTAATATTGAATTCAAATACACTTTCAGTAGTCAATAGCCAGTAAAGTCTTACTGGCATCAATAAAAGTTGGGGATTTAAGAATGTCATTTAAAGACTGCTGTAAATGAGACTTTTAGAAGGCATTGGAGATTTCAAGAAGGCAGAATGATTTTTTTTTTTATGTACAATAAAAGAAATTGGGCAACTATTCTATATCTAGGATATATGGTAACTTAAACAACTTCAATACAGTAATTTGAAATATTCTCATTCATACTGCTGTTTGTTATTGTTCATTTTTCAGACTCCTTCCTTTCACACCAAATGTTAAGAATCATACCCATGAGAAGACCAACAGGAGAGGTTGGTCAGTGCTATTTTCTGCTATTTCTGCTAAACTGAAATCCAACACATCATGTTCTAACACCAAAAGCTATATATTTGGATAGATAAAATACCTTAAAGCAACAGTACAGGTGGAGTTTGGGGTTGTTTTTTTGGTTGGTTTGTTTGCTTGGTTTGGGGGGGGGGAGAAGGGGGAAGAGAATTGTGTTTTTACTGTAACCTATTTTATTTCTACTAAATTACCAGAATTATGGAAACTTAAGAGTACTTGTTTATGTTTTTTTATTTTGTATCTTACTTGCAGCCAGCTTCCCATGTGATAAAATAAGCACAAAACAACTTCTCTATAAATGTATTCTTGCAGATGACATTACATTATTATGCAGTACCTTATAATGATGACAATATGCAAAGTAATCAAAAGCTAAAATGAATCGTGACAGCTAAAGAACATTAAATTTATGAGCACCATCCAGGCTAAAGCCATTGTGGCCATTTTCTTTCTCTGAAAGCTTTTTAACATTGAGCAGTCTATGTTTGTGTTTATAATGCCAATGGAACAAGAGTAGATGAAAGAGTATTTAAAATAAAGACCTTTGCAAAAATTCTAATACTTTTTACATTCCGGAACAATTGCTACAATCACGCTTATCTGCTTTAAGCCAATTCAAACAAAATTTCTAAGTTGAAAGATTCTTAAAGTGTTGAAAACTCTTCCTCCCCTTCCCTCTCCATCCCTTCTCCCCAAGATCATGAAACTATGACACATATTTCAATGTAATCTCATCTATGTACCACTATATATAAATGTAACCTATAAAAAGTAAACTTCTGTGGAATTTCATTATTTTGCAGGAGAAGCAGGACTTCAAAAGTAAATTAAATAGTTTAGATTCCAGTTCTCTGGAATTCTAGTTTTCTCTGGAATTCTTAGGTTTTTGCACGTTTGGAGCTATAAAACTTCTAGATATGATTTAACAAAGTAAGACTAACTAGCAATTACTATACACATCAAGTGCAAGAATATTTTATTTATAAATACAAGTGCAAACTGCACACAACAGCTGAGAGGAAAAAAAGCCTTTTCCAGAACACCAATAGATCCACACCTCTTCATTACATTTTTGCTTTGTTACAGCAAAATTTATTTCCCAAAATTTAGGGATTATTTTCTTCTCATGTTATATCACCTGTCCAGAAGAAGACATAGAATATTATATTAGAAAATTTGATTAACAAATGCACTAGACAATGCAATAACATTACTGCTAGTATAAAGAACCATTTTATGACTTGCTGTTCTTCACTTACTGTAAGGGTAGAGGAGCATGACGCTTAAGTCTCCCCGTGAGTTTGAGAGGATAACAGGCATAATTGAAATTAAACTAGTTTTTAGAAGCTTTTCCTCTTAAGCAGTTACGTATCATTACATAAAGATTGGCACAGCGTCGCTAGAGACAGATGCATTAATTGCCTCCAGGCAACAAGTAAGTATCTCTTGCATGCTTTTCTTTGGCACGCCCTCAGTAGCCTAATACTCAGTTCTGTTCTATTCCTGGCAAATTTGGTCACACTACCCACTGAACTTAATCAACTCTTCCAGTTGCTGCAGAATCCTCCACAGAGGAAATAACACAATGAGAAAGACGTACCTGTTCTGAGTACGTGAAGGTTAGACAGATGTGACCTGCTTCACCTGCCTTGTTTATTCAAAAGACAAAAGGAACAATGCCAACATTAACGACCTAAGTCCCAACACATATCATGCCAATACTTCTGATTCTCAAGGTGTCTCAAGTTTAGGAAATAATTTCTGCATAGCAAAATAAATATTTTTAAAAGTAACAAAAATAGAACAGATTTTGGTATGTTTTTTCTAAAGCTACAATGCCTGTGATTTTAGTAATTGGAGAAAACTAAAGCCTTTGTTCCTATAAAGCTTTCAAAAAATAAAGCTTTGTAGAAAGCTTTCTTCAGAAAACTGTATGTCTCATCTCCATTGCAAAACCATAGCAAGTCCATCTTTTAAGCAAATTTACACTTAGAATTAAATCCTGTTAACTAAATGTATAGCCAAATAAATTCTGAAACAACTGAGATGATAATCACACTCCACATACCTCAAAATCACACCCTTTAACAGAAATTCCGGATTCAGTTAAAGTAGTGCTATCATTAGGAACACAGTTTCATTTGATACAAGGTCATGAAAACTATGACACTGCTATAATTAACAAAATAAGAACTGGAATACAAAGACAGCAAGATCCCCAAAACATAAGGGAACAAACGAGCACAAACTTTAGCCAAGGGCTTGCAGGTCAACATTGACCATCACCAAAACCTGAATTTCCATTAGATAAAAAGGATAAATTGCAATCCTACAGTGAGACCTAAAACAGCATTCCAATACAAAAATTAATTCATTAATATGACAGATGATCATCTAAATAAATCCAATTATATGCCCTCTCACAACATTTAACCATAGTGTATGCTTTGTGTACTTCATAACAAGGCAGTGAATACTAAAATAAAAAAATGTATCTTATTTTGTAACAGCTATTTCATGTTGCAGAAAGTGATATACATCAGTTGCTGTTAGACTACAATTCTATATTGGTATGAGTTATTTGATGAAAAAATTGTGAAGCCACTTTGACTACAGAGTTGTATCACTGCAATACTGCTGCTTCAGAATGGAGTTTGCCTTTAGTTTATAAAATGTACAAGAGTAAGCTCTGCTACCAGTCACACAACTGCTAACCATTATAATCAAAGCAAGCATCTCCTGTCCTATAGCAGTCCTCACCTCTACCAGTCCACACCCCTAATCTCCTCTTGCCCAACCTCTTGGTTCATATTTTCTCCAGTCTTTCCTCTTCCCTAGTCTCCAACTGGTTTTGACCACCCATATGCTTTTTCATTGTTTTGCAATTCTCTTCCTTCGAACAGACCTGACTGTGCCTTCTCTTCCATAACTCTCAGGGGTATCAAATACAAACTCCTTACCATCAATTCCGTCATAGTTAACACAGGAAGTGTTTGATTCTTCTCACCTGGTAAAACATATGCACAGAACATTGTTTTTGTCTCAGGATTAACAGTAAAAAAAAAAAAAAAAAAAAAATCAATGTTCTCTGCCCTACTGGAGTTCCACCCCAAAAACAGTTAAGTCTCCCCTATTTTATGCAGCCAGCTCCTCAAGGACTACAATCTCCCCCTAAACTATGGAATGATTATTTGCAAGGTAATGTTTTATATCCCTTGTAGAATATTTAACAGGATTCAAAAAAACACACTGAATCAAGAAGCATATCCATTTTTAATTAAAAATAAAGTCTCTAAAATATCCCCATGGATATCTCCTGCTTCCCTCACCCATGATCACAGAAGAGAATAAAAACCTCTACAAATACAACTCACAGTAAGGAACTCCCTATTTCCCACTGCCCTTTCTACATTATTCCAAAAACGTAAAGTGTGATTTTCAATATTCACAACGCAAGTTTACAGTGACAGATATCTAACATTTCATGGGAAAGCTTATTTTGCCAATATTCACTTTAAAGATAGAATTTGCTTGCAGACTCCCCAAAATACAGATTCTTAAGCATGACAAATACACAACCCTTGATTTGAAGTCATACAGACCTGAAACTTAACCTGCCGCTAGCAATGAATTATAGCCAGAACAGTAGTAGTTGCTACTGCTTGGATATTATTACAGAACAAAGTACAGGTTTATAATGTATTCCTCTGGAATTATCTATGACAATATCATATATTCATTCAATAAATTTTCAAAAAGCTATAACCACCTATTTATAATTAATCTGCTATAGTCTGTGAGTACCTACATCTGCGTAATAATTCATCACAAATACCAGTTACTGCAGCTTAAAAACAAACAAACTCTGTTTTGCTGAATTGGAGCCAAGGAGCTGCATTTTAGCCTCCCTTCTATTATGCTGAGCAGGCTTCATTATGAATTGTATCTTTGAACTAATGCTCTAATCACAATTTAAGCAGGAAGCTCATGTAGAAGAAAGCAAAAAATAATGTTAACATATCAAATACAATTTAGGCTTATAAAATGAAATACTTCTATTAAAAGTCAAAAAAATCCAATGAAGTTTTTGTCTAGGAAACACTTTATTTGCATTACGGAAATTCTGTATTATCCTGCATTCAAGTAATTCTTCAAGTTAGTTTGCCTGATACAATCCTACTTCTTACAAACATCAGAACATTTAACTCTGCCAATGAATTGCATTCATGAAAAGCTCAAGTTGCCAATGCCAAAGGCCATATTTGTCAACGAGAAAAACAATACATGCTTTAAAGATGACAAACAGTTTTTATGAAAGCCATTCCTGCTCCTTCCATTATGGAAAAAGAAATCTCAGTGGGAATACTAAACTCAGCATATATTTGGTAGCACACTGACCAGACATGCTCTTAACTATAGAAAAGGCTATTTCTGAACTTTTTTTTTCCTTAAAGAAAGTTTTGATTTTTCAATGATTACAGGTCCAATGATGAATGCAAGTGGAAGCTACTTATTAGAAATAGTATATCATCACCCCTGCACTCTGTGTTTTACCATATCTCCTACATCAAATGCATTTCTTCCGTAGCTTCCAATACATACCTTTAGCCTAGAACTTCTTCCATGTTCCTTAACATCTCTTGTTCCCAGTTATCCCTCTTTCATTTTCTACAGCTTCCCTTCACCTGGCTGTCTACTCTTACACCATGTCTATCTTTAAAAAAAACTTTTCTTTGATCCTGAAAAAGTTAGAAAGTCTCCTTCACTGCCCCTTTAAAGGCATAAACTGTTCTCTCATTATGCAAGCTCTTTTTCTGGCTCCCTTCAGCAGTATTCAAGCTCTTCCTTTGTGTGATAGCAATCATTTCTGACCTTATCACCAGGAGACAGAGTTTGTTGTTATGGTTGGTTTTCCTTTTATTTTTTAATACAAATATAAAATATGAGAATGAGAAAGGTTTTTTAAAAATAACAGGGCAAAAAAATTGTCTGGTATTTATGATGAACCTTCTGCTACCAGTTGACAGCCAGCAGAAAAAGGTGTCAATAAAGATCATGATTTTGAATACAAACAAAGTCTTTTGGATATTAAGGGCCATACTCATGCATGAAACCTAAAAAATAGGACACAGGCATTAAAATATTCAGAGAAAGCAGAGAAGTGCTGATGGAGGTTTCATGTTCCTAATAATCTCTGCTTTTGAGACAGCTGGTTGCTGTGTTCAGTACTGTACAGGACTCCGCTTCACACCTAAACGTAGAACTTTACAAAAGCAAAGGCCCAATGTTACGAGGGTTAGGGATCATCACAACCAGATCTGAGTGCACAATATCTGCATATAATCTTGTGGTCACAAACAACTGAAAGTGAATATTTCTCTCAAATTTGAATTTCCAGGCAAGTGTAGAATTTAAGAATACTACATGCTTGTGCACCATTTTAGCAATCCAGTAACAGATTTTAAGATGTATGGGGCTGTTCTCTGGAATTATTAAAAAAATAGAATACAGAAGAGTATGCTGCAGTATTCTGTAGTTTATCTGAATTTGTCCAGGTAATAGGTTTACAGACAAATACTTCCTTTTTATTTAAACATACCTTTAATGCTGAAATAACACATCATAAGTCAAGTACCAGCACTTAAATAGGTAGGCCAATATAGTAATCAGATGAAGTCTACCATCTCCCTAGTCCCTGTTTCGGTATTAATCTTCACGTATTCACTATGTAGCCCCTGGTCAATATAAATTGGAAGTGAAGCAGATGCCCTCCTGCAAAGGAGAGAATGGTTAGTGTTTATCCAAGCCAGGAAGAATCAGAGGTCACCGCTACTTTTAAGTGGGAGAGTAGAGTGATCTGGTGGCCTCAACCTTCCTCTTCCCCTATTATCCTTTGTTCTGTAGACCCTGTTCATCTGGAATAAAGAAAGAAAAAAAAAAATACATACCCTATTTCTGTTAGCAGATTATTTTTGCCACACTCAGAACTTGTATTTAAAGCATTTATTTCTGACCACTTTTCTCACATTTGTATTTGACTTAACTTCAGAACTCGTTCCCAGCCTCTGTAGGAAAAGTAGGCTTTGGAGAACACGAGAAAAATCTGGGATCATAAATGTAGACAGAGACTATCTATGAACATATACAGTTCAGTCTTGAAAGCAAGAATAAGAAGTTTGACCTCATTGCCATGCAAAACTGACTGGAACAAAACCGAGCTATCCAGATAAAACAAGGTGGAGGAGGAAAGGAGGAAGAAGAGAGAGGAGAAAAGATAACTGCACCAGCGGTGTTCAGATGGACTGGACTTAAGGTGTTTCATTAATTATGTTTATCATAAGAGAAGTAATACAAAACAATAGTTCTGTATACAAGATGGATGCTTCCTATAAGTAAGTGAAACTTGAAAATAAAACCAGCCACCTCAAATGTAATATTCCCACAGTATTTCCCAATACTGAGTCATGTTTGATAACACTAGAAAGGGCTCACTGAAGACATGAACAGAAATTCAAAATGACAGAACAAAGTACTGTGCGTGACTCAGTTACAGAAGTTTAACATTTAAAAAAAGTCATCCTAGTTTGTCAGCAGCACACAACATAACCGATGTAAAAACCCACCTAAAACCTGAATTCTTAAGATTTTGTTGTTATTTAGCTTTATTGGTTTTGCAGGAGTGGGGAAGGGGATGGGGAGTTTTTCTGTGTTTCACTAGATGAAATCCCATATACAAATTATTTTTCTTGCACTATTTCTTCTTGCTTTCCGTGTCTGTGTTCAAGCAGTCAAGGGATCTATCACTTTCACCAAAAAGAGGAAGAACTGATAAAACAGTAGATTCTTTACATTCTCTTCAGCCATCTCTGTCTCTCCACAGATGCAACCGAGTGAAAGATTAGATCAACTCCACTCTGATCAACACTGTGTCACAAAAACACAATCCACAGTTACACTATTTATACCTCTTTAGAGAAAATAAAATTTGATTGGCTCAAAGTTCTTTTTAGTTTCCCTCCCATCCCACTATAAACCTATCACTGAATTAAAGTGTTAAAACCAACTTTTTTAAAAATGAAAAAAGATGTAAAAATTGGTATCCAACAGTATTTTTTGCCTTTTAAATAAGTATTTCATTTTCCACAGCAGAACAGACAAATTAATAATATATTTTCATTTGCTTTAATGATAACCTAAACTCACATTCGGAAAGGACAGGGGGTATTGTATGGAGCTAAGACAGGAAAGACTTACTAGAATGTGTCAAGATTTTACAAACAAGTAGTAAACATTGCTTATTTCTCATATAACCATATTCAGGACAAGTCTGCTATATTTTGAGTAGTCAGTTTGATCCTGGAGTTCTACTTTATCTTTTTGAGTGAGAATGCCACTGATTAACCAAGGAGAGACACTGACACCAATAATAGGACAAGTGCCTCTTGCCAAAGCAGCAAATAACGGGGGACTAAAGGTTACCCCAAAACAGCCAACATTGCTGAACACATCCAGAGGACATAGCCCTGTGGTCCTGTCTCTCAACGCCCACTGTAGCAGACAGTTCTGCAAAGCCTTCTGTTCAAGGCTTCAGGGAAGAGTCATTGATTGCACAGAGTACATGCAAACAAGGCTCTATCAATGCTTCCTTCTGTTATAGGAGCCCTAAGTACTGCAGCTTGCATGACTCCACCCTACTAACCTCTACTTGAGATGTGCTAGCAAACTTATAATTTAGATAAATGAGATCAAAGATTTGCAATTTATTTTCAACTTCAAGGGAACTCAAAAGGGTTTTACTAACTCATGTACATAGTGACCCATCATTTTAAAAGGATGAAACCTTCTCCTTTCTAAATATATAATTATACCACAAAGTATTGTAATCGATTAGATAAACAGTACTGTAACATATCTTAAGTGGAATATAGAAACAATCCTGAAGAAACAACTAATGTTCATAAATACAAACCTTTTTTTATTGGTCACCAACAGAAAGCAGCCTCCTTTAGCTTGCTTGATTTGCAGAAGCAAAAAAGATACAACCAGACACTCTCTTTAACAAAGTGTTTCCACTAAGCATGATTACAGTCCAAATCAATTCTGTTCAGAAGTGGATCTTTTAATTACTAATGGAAGTTAATTGGAGCCTCAAACTCCACCCACAAAAAAAAGAACAGTTTAACTAATTCAAAGTTTCTTCCATTTCAAATTGCCATAATATTTGGTTTTAGAGACAAAATATATGCCAGCATCCATATTAAGTCTTTAAGATATTAACAAGCAAAAGCAAACCTTTTTACCATGACTTCCTTTTAAAGAATCACCTGTCATACTGAATGTAATTCTCTGTATGAAATGATAGTACACAAGTGATAACATATTTGAATTATAACAAAACCAATGGAAGATTGTTGTTCTATACTTTATTGCTTTTGATATTTCTATAGCAATCATCATTGCAGTCTGTCTAAAGAATTCTCTGTGCACTGACATTCACAATAATGTGTTTTCATCATAAAGTTAGACACTGTCATTAGGTTTTGTGGAAGGCTATATTTACAGTTCCTAGCCATTTTTATTGCACCTCACTGCATCATTGGGACGTGAATCCAACAGTTTTTACATCTGTCAGCTTTAGTTATATTTACTTGAATACAAGCATTAATAACAGATTACTGGAAATCTGTAGAGAGATGATGAATTAGTTATGTTCTTATTATCCAACACTGGAATGGGACCAAGAGAGGAGGGTTTATCACATTCTCTGCTAAGAGAGAACCTATCCATCAGCCATAACAATCTTCTACAAAGCTTGAGAAATGCAGCTGCTGAAATGCATAGTTATTCAGATTTCATTATTTCAGAGCTGATATTTTACATACCAGCTCTTAAAATACCTTTTGATTTCCTAGGGTTGTTTGGTAAAATATTTGATTGTCAATAGCTGCAATAACTTGAGATACAAGTAGAAAATGTACTTAACCTACTCTAAAGCCTACCACTTTTCATATTCATCTACTAGTGTACAGAGGCTCCGAGTACATTTTTTTTCCCCCTTTTTACACTCTCTTACACTTAGAAGTAGTTGTCTACTATCAAACCTTACCAGAGGAAAGCGTTGGGGAATTTTTATTGTACATCTTGAGATGAATTAAACACACATTTGTGCACACAGACCACACAAACTGCTCTGTCCCCAGTGAGGGTCTTTGCCTCATAAGGCTCTCTAGAAAGGAAAGGGAATCACCTGAGGATACCTGCAAAAACAAATCTCAGTCTCCAAGGAGGAGTGGAAAAAAAAGGCATGGTCTAGCAGAATGGCATCATCCTAACTATAAAATATGGATATACATATACTGAAGGGAAAAAAAAAAATCTATCTTAAAAGACTGGCAGTTATGACTATGATAAATAACCACCTCTGAATTCTAGAGTTCAGCTGGACTCAAGCCCCAAACTGCCCCTTTCCAAAACCTCAAATGATACAGATTTTTTAAACAAACCTTGTTCCCTCTTCATACACATATATATAAAATGTATATATAATATGCTTTTCATCAAGAAGAGCAATTTTCTTATATATCTATTTCAAAACATCATGCTAGATGTTTAATACATGCTAGATGTATTAATGCTAGAAAGCTCTCAGGTAAGAAATATGAAAAACTGGAGGGAAAAGCAGCTATGAATAAATGTTGTCTTAAGGTTCTTTAAATCTCAACCAATTAAGCATCAATTGTCAGAGAGCACAAGCTGCTTTGTAAGCTTCTCACAGATATGAAAAGCCTCCTCATTCATTCATGTCATTGGTGAGTTCTACTCCAGGGACAGCCACAGTTAGGTACCCCCACATTCAGGAGCAAGCGTCATTTCTATGTAGCCTAATTCCCAAAATGTTCAAAAGAACAAAGGAAGATTTTGACCCAATGAGAAAAAAAAGGCATGACAAGTTAAACATCAAACAAGAAACATTTCTTTAATGTCTACTAGATAGCTGTGGCTTTTTCCTCTGCAGTTGCACTGCTGATTCTAATAGCAAAAGTAATGGTCGTTTAGTCTACACAGACAGTAATAAGGCAAATCAAAACCAAGCATGAATATACCTGGCTGACAAAAGGTTTTAAAAGCATAAAACTAAATCATCTGAAAGATCAAAACAGTGATAACTGCATTCTACACATAGCCTGAACAGTATCATGAGAAAAGACAGCTTCCTTCTTTAAACTTTATCTTTCAGTTCAAGCCTACAATAAGACCACCACTCACATTGCTGCTGAGCTGTGCAAGACCATGTTCGTTCCCACAAAACCCCGGCTGGGATTGCAGCGCAGGTTTCTCTGACAGGCTCACTGCCTACCCAGTAGCAGAGCACAGCTGTCTATAAGAAAGAAGGGCAAAGTCAGCTTGAAGACCTGCCATTGTACCACTCTCTTTATATCGGAAATGAGCTTTGCACACAACATCAGCCAGCTATCAGAAACCCACCCTGTTCCAGTGTTCTGCCTCTCTTGCCCAAGGAGCAATGAATGCCAGAAAAGTATCGCCAAAGAAAGGCGTCTGGGAGGCAATCTGCTTCTCATTCACATGTCATTTGTCCATTTGTGAACTGGGCAGTACTCAAGAGGAATGAGATCTTACTCAAACCTGGTTAAGATCAGTCTGAAGGAGCCAGGCAGACACCCCTAGCAATCAGCTTCGGTTCTCTGTAACTGAGATCCTAATCCAAATACAGCAAGCTTATTCAAAGCCTTTAATCTGAAAGCCTCCCTTCATACAAAGATGAGACTGCTTTGAAAATGGACTCAAGAAAATAGACATTATCTGCGCTTTGGTACTGATAACATCTGATGCTCTCTGCAAGTCTGTGCACAGCAATAGCCCCTACAAGGAAGGTCTAAATTCAGGCCTAGGCTCAAACTCTGTTGCTAACCCCCTAACTACTGAAGACATCTTGAAGCAAGATTAATTCTCCGTAAGAAGTACGTTAGAACCATTTACATTTCGGGGACAAGGAATTTGGGAAGAAAATCAGGACATAGATCAGATATATAAATAGCATCTTTATACTTATGAAGTAAGACACTATCAGGACAAATTTATTGGCTAATTAAATTCAGTGCCCTACACAGTTAAATTCTTAGTCATGTTTACTGAACATATCACTACCAGTGCAACAGAAACCACGTCAGCTTGTTTCAACATAGCAGCGATATATGGTATCTAACAAACTGAAATAAACCTGCAACGATAGCTAAGAATTATTTTTATTAGCAGTTCACTAGAGGGGTTTAAGAAATACTTTTCCAAGTGCTTGCATTTCCTCATCACCATTACACACAAGTCACCTAACATGGAACTTTTCACACCTACAGCTTGCAGACTAAGTACTATTCCACCTTTTTAAACAAGCAGGTCAAACATAGCCCATTTTAGTTGCAACTATTTTCATATATACATATGTGCTTAATACTAGTGTCGTGGTCTAACCTCAGCTGGTAACTAAGCACCACCCAGCCACTCGCTCACTCCCCCCTGGTGGGATGGGGAAGAGAATCAGAAGAGGAACAGTGAGAAAACTCGTGGGCTGAGATAAAGACAGTTTAATAGGGAAAGCAAAAGCCGCACACGCAAGCAAAGCAAAACAAGGAATTCCTTCACTCCTTCCCATGGGCAGGCAGGTGTGCAGCCATCTCCAGGAAAGCAGGGCTCCATCACACGTAACGGTGACTTGGGAAGACAAACGCCATCGCTCCAAGTGTCCCCCCCTTCCTCCTTCTTCCCCAGCTTTATACACTGAGCATGACACCATATGGTATGGAATAGCCCTTTGGTCAGCTGGGCTCAGCTGTCCCAGCCGTGTCCCCTCCCAGCTTCTTGTGCACCTGGCAGAGCATGGGAAGCTGAAAAGTCCTTGATTTAGTATAAGCACTGCTTAGCAACAACTAAAACATCTCTGTATTATCAACATGGTTTCTAGCACAAATCCAAAACATTGCCCCATACTAGCTACTACAAAGAAAATCAACTCTACCCAACCAAAACCAGCACAACCAGGCATTCCTACAGTCAAGCACGTAAGGTGAAAACTAAAAGCATCTTTCACAAACTAGAAACAGTTAAAAAAAGACCATGGACACTGTCTTCATTATTTTACTTGATGATATTCACGTTATTCTGAATGCAAAGAGAGTAGATACTGTGTTTTGTTTCCTGATTTAAAGCAAAACAGCATGGTTTTGAATCAGTAAAGTTTGGTTCATCTTTAAAGCC
The DNA here is from genome assembly GCF_034638445.1 of Ciconia boyciana. Classification (NCBI taxonomy): domain Eukaryota; kingdom Metazoa; phylum Chordata; class Aves; order Ciconiiformes; family Ciconiidae; genus Ciconia; species Ciconia boyciana. The sequence goes on along the minus strand of NC_132944.1, from coordinate 17,920,568 downwards.
ATTCTAAATGCAAAGGTCTACAGACAACTATTCAGAATCAAGAGTGCGTAAACAGAGGCTCAACTGTTGGTACACTAAATCAAGTTTCTGTAATTATGTAACATTTTCCTCACAGATCTGGTATCCTTATATCCGTAAGATTAGAATACCTCACAGTCAGTTAGTATACTATTTTTACTTCAACTTCTTAGCACTTGTACGTCTCAGCTTTTCTTCATGCTTCAAGACACTTTTCCTATGACAATGCTCTACACAGACAGCAGTCATCCTACCTCCCTGCTATATGCTTATTTTAAACAGTTCATTTTTTCTATCAACAAGGAAACAGTCCATTAAAACATGTGAGTGAAGGGGAATGGGGGGAGGAAACAGGAACAACTTTATTTTTAAATCTAGGGATTAAGACTAGTTCCTCTTGCTATTTTCAAGCATCTCTTTTCCCTGGGAAGTATGTACCTGTTTACTCCTCTATATCTTGGAGAGGGAAAAAAATAAAAAAGAAAAGAATCTTTAGGGACATGCTGCCAAGAAGCTGGAAATCTCGAAGGCTACATTAATCAAGGAAAATCTATGCTTTCAACACTTCACAACTTTCACAGTGAAAAAAATGTCAAGAGAATGAAAAAAGCACTCCTCCCAAGAATCTTGAAGCCTGTTAAAGCATATTTGTAAGAACAAAAAAAAAAGTCTACAAGGAATAATATTCACAGATAAACCATTTTCCTTATGTCACATTCACTCTAAGAACAAAATAGTCCCTGGAAGAGTGACTTGGTGGTCAGCTGTCAAAATTAAATTTAATTTAGCAGTAACAATAGGCAAGGTATGTCAGTCTAAGTGCTCAATAAAAACCATGAAGATCTCCTTGAATGAAACGCTTTTAACATAAGTTGTATCCATAATAAAATTTTATATCTTCATCTCTGCAAAGAAAATGTACTATGGAATACTTTCTTCTTATTATAAATTTTAAAATACATCAATTATGAAAATTACCATTTGGATTTTCTTCTGAAAAATTACCATTTTTCCTCTATTTCTCCATATACCTTTGTAAAGGTACCGATGCTTTTTCCAAAAACAGACCAATTGCCTAGACAGTCCTGAGCATGTTCACTTCTCTGAAGACAGCGGCTGCTTTGTTTCTATTCTGCAGAAGCATATCACAAAAAGTTTCTAGCTAGGCTCTGAAAGTACCTCGTGTGATTTGCTGACGTTTACTTGATTATTTTTATATTAATTTACTAAACTACCTTTCTTTGGCTAAATGGTATAAGCACTTAAGCTCCTTAATACACTCATGTAGCTGAAACAGCAGAAGCTGCTTACCAAGTCACTGGATCATTCGTAAAGGCCCATACTAGAAGTCACTCTTGGAAAATAATCAAGCTTTAAGTGGTAGAAGTGTCTTTGCAAAGCCTGGGGCATTTCACTGATTTAACACCCAACCCCCCCCCCAGCTTTGTTGAGGTGTCAGAAGGAAAAAAAACTTTAAAAGGCCAAAAAGCAATTATGAGTTTAATCCTGAGAGAGCAGAAAACAAGAGTGTGACCTAGGGAGCCAGGTCTGGAAACAGTGAACAAGATTTCCTTACTGAAGCTATTACACTCGCAGCTGGAGAAGGAAGCATGCATATTTTACTAGAAAGAGGCTAGAACCAAAGAGCTAGCTGACTTGTATCATAATTTTCTCCTGGCAGAATACTTACAGGCCAGCTTGTCAGCTAACCACTGAGCCAGCAGACAGCACACCAGCTTCACACCACAACTCCTACCGTAGCTCAGTCCTTCTGGAAGCTGAGCAGCAACATTCCTGAGAGGAAAAGTCTGAGATCTCTCTTATTCTGGTCCTTGTTGCTCAAACAGTCCAAAAATTAGTTTTTAACGAAATGCAAATATCCATTGGTAAGCAGCTCTAATCAGATCTGAAAAAAAGCAGCTCTGCAGGGAGTTATCAAGAGGTGTTAGTTGCCACCTTATTTAAGACATTACCATAGCCTACAAGAATTTCAGATTTAAGGGAATAGTGGGACAGGGATAACAGCTTGTCCAACATGCTGAATTTTCAATTAAACTGGATAGGAAGACTAACCTCTTTTGAAAAAGATTCAGCTCTCTTGCCTGCTTTTTGCCTTGTTTCCACAGGCTTGTTTTCAGACAAATCTAATTTAACCTTACTCAAGCATTTAAGAAGCTCTAAAAGCATTCATTTGAAAATACATAACATGAAGTAAGGTGACTATGCTTTACAATGTAACATGTGAACACAAGGACTGAATAATTTTATCAGCTTCTTTGAAACTTTTGAGGGGAGAAAGAGGCAATTTAGAGAACGGAAAGGAAATGGGCAGGAGGAAGAGGAGGAGCTGACTGACAATGGCATGGGTTACTCTCCTGCAAATACTGACACCATTTCACTGTGCACGTGAACATTCATAACACCCCTAGCTTTAATAGGAAAATCTGAATATAACAGTCGTAGGCTATTATAGTACTTTCCACTTAAGACAAAAGATTTCTCTGGACATTTGATTGATGGGATTGATGTTAGGGATTGATGTTTACTCTTCCACTCCAATAAAGCAAAAACCTTTCTAAAGTTACAATAAGGCTTCTGTAATATAGTAGTATTAACTCTACAAAACAAACAAAAAAACCCACCCCACATATTATAGCCAAGGAGACAGTTTCAACATATTGTTCTAAATCACTAAAAAAAAAGACACGCACAAAAAAACCCAAGAAATACTCTGAAACAGTTCTATGAACCTACCCACCCCCCCCAAAAAAAAAAAACCAAACAAACCTTTAATTTTAAATCCATCTTAAGTCAGTACATCTGTACTCTACTCACTGATGTATAAAAAGTGTCTACATTAATAGACATGCAGTTATTCATATGATTTTCATCTTGGGTAGAAAGAGACCATAAGAATTCCTCAGTCCACAAAAATAATTGAGTAAGTGACACATGTTAAATATTCTGAGAACACTGACCTGAAGTAATTCACAAGTAATCATGATCCACACCTGGTATTGTATGAAAAGTACAGATATTCTTAAAGCAAGCCTCAGCTTTTCAATTCTATAATAGCAATTGTTCAGGAAAAAGAAGGGAACTGAACCCAAATGCAAAAAGGGGGGGAAAAGCAAGATAATTACACACAACCAAAAACTTTAGTACTAATTATGCAAGCTTACAGAAGACTACATCTTCCTGCTCATAAAACTACAGAAATGAGTGACAGGTTAAAAAAAAAATCACCAAATGAAATTGTATTTGTATACATCTGTCTACATACTTAATCAGAAACCTCTGCCTTCGGTGGTGCAAGGCTGCCTTTTTAATCTTCTGATTTTGAAGGCCACAAATACAATTAGTTCAAACCTTCCAATAACGATCAAACTGTGTCTCTCCCCATTTCAACAAAACATTTGAATTCCTCATGTTCAAGTTCAGCATATATTTAAGAAAAATCAGATATATTTGAGAAGAATTGTTCATGATACTTTGTGGGGAGGAGAATGGTGAAGCATGTTCTAATTAAATAGTTCCCACTGGAAATTACTTTTTATTCTGAATTTGATGTAGATCAATAATGGAGAAGGAAGATGGCAAGAAGCATTTCAATAATACCAAAGTTTGGTTTTAATATTAACAGAGTTTTGTCCATCTAATAAACCTATTCTGAAAGAGTTAATTTGATATCACTATTCTTAAAATCAAGACCAAAATATAAATTTCAGTTTCTATAATGCAACGTTTTGATTCTTTCTCAAACCATTTTTCCTTGTTTTTTTATTTATTCTAATTAAGTCATCTTTAGCAGAAAAGACACTAAACCACAATGACCATATTTTGTTCCAGATGCAACATTTAAATTTTGCGTACACAGCATCACATAAAATATCAACATAATTACAGTTTTTACTTTTAAAAAATTAAAAATAGAAAACATCAGTTAGTTCTCTTGCCATTCCATCTTGTGCTGATTATTTGATGGACCTAGATCATTTGGGTTTTTTTAAACCTTGGAAGATCCTCAAATGTCACAGCAATAAGTGCAAGTTAAGAGAACTTGTTTTCCATAAATTACACACAAAATATTATTGTTCAAACAATATTTTCCTTAGATTAGTAATTAACATCAGCACTTTCCTCAAAAAAAGTCCAGTGGAATCTTGTAGCAAATTGTACCAAATTCATACCAAAACCCATTTTGCACCAATTAGCTTTTCATGCTACCTGCTGTCATTTTCAGCATCCATGTGAAAAGCCTCAAAACACTGCACTACAAGCCTCCTTTCATTGACTTCCATCAAAAGGAGACGCCTTACTTTAAGTTAGAAGCAACCTGCCCTCCACTCAAGTCACCATACTAACTTTTACTTTATGGTACAGCAGATCCTTCTGTGCAAATTCCCAAAATTGAATTTATTCTCTTGTTTATAGATTTGAGACTAATACTAGTTTATGGTAGACATTTGAAGAACCAAACTATTGATTTATGGTAACTAACCATTGACTATTTCCATAATATCATCTACAGAAAAGAACCTATCAAGTCATTTAACTGATGAAATCAACAAATGCAAGAGTCAGCATGCTTCATTGACTACAGTCAAGCATAACTGTTAAGGCAGTATTTAAAAATCTCATATATCATCCATTTGAATAATCACAAGCTCAGTATGATTTTTTGTTTCATATAAACAAATGTATAGTTTCAATGTCACATTTTAAAAAAAACGGTATTTGAAAATCATAGAATCATAGAACAGTGAGTTGGCAGAGACCTTTAAAGGTCATCTAGTCCAACCCCCCTGCAATGAGCAGGGACATCTTCAACTACGTCAGGTTGCTCAGAGCCCTGTCCAACCTGACCTTGAATGTTTCCAGGGATGGGGCATCTACCACCTCTCTGGGCAACCTGGGCCAGTCTTTCACCACCCTCACTACAATAAAATTTCTGCCTTATATCTAGTCTAGATCTACCCTCTTTTAGTTTAAAACCATTACCCCTTGTCCTATCCCAACAGGCCCTGCTAAAAGGTTCGTCCCCATCTTTCCTATAAGCCCCCTTTAACTACTGAAAGGCTGCAATAAGGTCTCCCCAGAGCCTTCTCTTCTCCAGGCTGAACAACCCCAACTCTCTCAGCCTGTCCTCACAGGAGAGGTGCTCCAGCCCTCAGATCATTTTTGTGGCCCTCCTCTGGACCCACTCCAACAGCTCCATGTCTTAATATTGGCATACCCTTTACTTGGTAACCTTCTTATACATAAGGGTAAGATAGGAGAGTGCAAAATGCAACAACAGTTTTGTGGAGGGTTTTTTGGGGTTTTTTGTTTGTTTGTTTTGTTTTGCCTTTTTTTTAATTATACAGGACTCACTATTTTTAAAGTTGTTATTATTACAGTATTACCCTTAGAGTTCTTTATTTCCAGAACATACATCCTCTGAGACAGCCACACATATTCCTAGCTTTGGCAATTGATGCAAGATCTCCTTCCAATCCACAGTCTTCATATTGCACTTGCAAACACACAGATAAGATAGATGAGATTTGGCCAAGGTACAACAGAGTACAGGTACTAAAGGGGGGGGGCAAAAAAAAAAAACAAACCACCAACCAACACCACCACCCACATCACAACAAACCACTCATCTTTCAACAGTCAACTTGCTTGCTGTCCTAAACCACCCTTTGGGATTTTTTTTGTGTGGCAGAGAAGAAAATCCAGTGACTCGGAAATCATTTTGCTTGAGAAATTTCCATAATATTGAAGTGAAGATGCTACTACTGTGAAAAGCTGTAACCGTTGTTTGAAAGAACTACTGTGAGGAGTGCCATTATGCAGAGGTGTATAGCTCCAGACTGTCTATCTTTTACTTCTGTCCCCTAGCGTCACTTCCATTCCTTACAGTCATTTATATTTCAGGTGGATTTGAAAGAGAATATTAAAACCTATTTACAACCATCCTGCTTTTCATCTGAATTTGCACTATAATCCTTATTCTTCACAGGAAAAAAAATAAAATCAGTTATACTCTATACACTGAGGATCAGACAAACATCATGAAGAGTCTTCTAAATTTGATAATGTTTCCTATCCACCGCTACTTTAAATATTAGTACATATTAAAAAAATTAGAGGTACAAATCAGATTAACACAGGTGACAGAGCTCACCTAGAGAGGGTCTGTATTAATAAAGAGCTAATAATATAAATCTGCAGCACATAGAAGTGTGAACAAAATTATAAGCTCAAGCAAATAATTGTTCTTTCTTCTACAGGTGGATTGCATGGGTGCAAACACGCACAGCAACTTTCCAAAATTTTACCTACAGCATTTTCCTAAAAAGCTTTATGCAGTTAACTATTATGCTTCTCGGGTATTTTTTGCAAGACAAGTATAGTAAGTATAACTTAACAGCCATAAAACCACACAGAGGTCTCCAGCTTTTGTAAAAAGCTGTAAAAAGAGCAGCTGTAAAAAGAGCAGCTTTTACGCTGCACTTTTTCACTTAGAGATGTCTATTTGCAACAACCAAAAAAACTACATTACCAAATCATTGTGTAAGCAAAAGCAGCTCCTCAAATTTTATGTAGTACCAAAACCTAATAATGCAGGGGTCTTAATATTGTCATATACACACAAATTTGTTTTTATTTAAAGGTAAAACAAACTTCTGAGGCCATTATGAGCAGAAAAGGACAGTCTTCTCTCCAGCAAGTTCATTTTGTCTATGAGTTAACACCAGATGTTTTCTAATGCTGCACAAACAGAAGTTGTTAAAATTTATTGCTGTGAAAATCAGATACCTTTCTAGAATACTTATTAATATGCAGAGACGAGATTCAACCTGTGTCATAAACATCAAATTAGAGTCAAACATCTATTGGAAAACTGAAATATGTCAATTAGATTGAATTCTAACACTAGATTACAGCTGAATATAGAACAAAACTACTGCTACTCTGTGACATCTTATTTAGAAACAAAAAAGAGGCAGAGTAAAAAAAAAATAAATCTGTATTTCACAGTAACTGCCTAGATTTACTTTTGGAATTTATTACTGAGAAAAAGTAACTCAGTTTTACTGATTGAGACTTTCCAATAAGACTGACTTAAGACCTGTGAGTTCCAGGAAGGACAAAGAAAACCTAGAGCCAGACAGGAGACTATCTGTCCAGGTGAAAGGCTTATCAGTCATTCTTTTTTTTTTCATAACCTTAAGTATGAGAGATGGGCAAAATACAAAAAGGCAGAAGCCTCGTCCTCTTTGTCTAAGCAATTATTTAATTTCCATCCCTTGGGAAAGCTTCTGGAGGGATCAGTTCCCAGATCTTTCAAAAGACACCTGACTGGCAAAAAACAACTACTAACACTACCACCCCCCCACTCCAAGAAAAGCAGAAGGCACAGATACAGCCTTACACTCCCCACTCCCCTGTTCAAAGGACTAACTTGCAGCACTGTGGGAACTATCCAGAGGACCAGTTCATTCTTAAACTTACCCACAGAATGCACTCAAAAAAATTGCCTCTTGCAAGTCATCATTCCTCTATTTCTCCTGAGAGAATAGGTTTCACATTCTATATTCAAAGCTATGAATATATATATCACAAAGTAATTCCTCTGTAGATCAGAGACCCAAAGAAACACCAGTAGCACAACACTCACTCACCATACTGTGTTCTCACCAACTAACAGTCCAAAAGGTTTTTGCACTGTGCTGAAGCAGCTGTTATTTGAGGTGGCTTGCAGAATAGTGGGTAAGGACATGATTGAGAAAAGTTTTTAGTCAAGCCCCTAAAAGTGAGCAACTGAAATGAGGAAATTAAAACAGTGCCAAGTTAGGTAAATAAATGCTCAGAAGCCAGGTCATATAATGGCATGTGGGTACAACTGTCATGCCCTTTTTACCATGGGTAGTTCCTACTTAAGCCTGGGTAATCAGAGCCAAAGTTTGTGTCTCTGTAGTGAAACACAAAAAGGTCACCTTTAGTGAATTAAATTAAATGCACAATAAATCAGGCAGCAAAGCTGCATAGCCACTGCAACTTGTTTAACTGTCCATTGTATATAACAGTTAAGGGGTGAGGGAGGGAGGGAGGGAGGGAATCTACACACTCAGTGTTTCAGCAGAATTTTGTGCTATGCATCCCCACAAAAGAAAACCTTTCTAACCTTCAGGTTTTTGGTGACATCTATAGTATTTTAGAATTTTGAACCAGATTAACTGAATGTATGTTTTCTAATAATTCTACCAATATACAATTCCTAAAGTTACTACAATAATTTTATTGCCTGGCCCCATGAGATAGTTTTCCATGGTTTTAAAATCCTCTAATAGGTTTTCAGACTTTTTGCCAAAAGGCTTTAGCTTTATCCAGCAGCATTTCTAATTTTTGCACACACTAATCTAGACAGCAGCCACATCCTAAACTATAGCTTTCCTAAGAAACAGCCAACATGAGATGAACATAAAGCTCTTGTGCATCATCATAAATAAGATCCCTATTTGTTCTGTTGATAAAAGCCTTGATGTTTTAAATGTCTTTACCCATCATTAAAAACCTTACATCTCTTATCTAATTTTAATAGCTCTTACATTGAAAAATAAAGTCATTCCATAGTTGTCAACAAGCAAAGCGCATATCTATTTTACCTTAAAAATAAAGCAGCTGGGAAGACATCTTTTTAAACAGAACAGCACAGGGTAATGGGTAGGCATATGGCTAAAACTTGCACCGTTCCAGTTGGCACAACCAACCAGCTATTTCAGTCTCCAGGTTTTATGCATCATACAGGATCATTTAATTTGAACCTATTAGTCTTCTGAAGACAGCAAATACATTTCCATACGACTGTAGGAGTCACTATGTCTCAGGGAAACACAGTACTTCCTGGAATTCTTGACATGCCAAGGAATCAGGGTTATTACTACTGCTCCTTGATGAGAGCTCTCATTATCAGTTCTGTCATTGACTTAGACTGAAATCCAATTCTGGCTAGCTCCTTGACAAGACATTTAAGACAGCCAAATACTTACAAAAACTCTTCTCGTACTTTTTGCATCCAGGCAAGTTGAGTTCTTATCGCTGGTTTGTATTTTGTTGTTTTAATTTTCTACTGAAGAGCTAAAACAAAATCTTCCTCTCTAAAATTTTCATGCAGAGACTACAGTTGCCAGGACATTGTGCATAAACAGTTAAAATCCATCAAACTTGTATTACATTGTTTTGGTTTTGTTTTTTTCACCTAAGCTATTGTTCAGCATACCTCTCAGGAATCTGCTGACACAATAACAACTTTTACTATACATCTGTACAAATGCACTTTAAAAAAAAAAATCAAATGCCTTTCATTTGCAGTTTTCAAGAAGTCAAATAATTTTTAACATAGCATAGTGCATTTCCATGAATGAATCCCCTATAGCCTTCTATGAGTTCTGGAACTCTCAAACTGTCCCAGTCCTACTGGGATGGTCCTTGTTCACGTGCAGAAGCGCAGTTCCCCTGTCCAGTGAAGATAACATGAATTAAAAAAGGAGATAAAGGAATGGAGTTATCATCATCCATCTCAGATGGGAGCGAAGAATGAAAGGCAAGATTTTTCAAAATAATCTACTTCCACATCCAAATTCCTTTGACTTTGAAAGTCAGTAGGATTTATGAACAAAATCCTTAAAATACTGGGCAAAACCCAAATGATTTTACCAGTGTCAAGCAGGAAGTCAGTAAGGAGCAAGAGGCAGGAACTGAGCTCATATTTGCTGAACTTAAATCTACTACTTTCTCCCCAACCTCTCCTTTATTCTTCAGCACCACTGTGCTATTTGCAGCTCCAGGGCTACTTTAAAGACTAGAAATAATCTTAGTTCTCAGACAGCTGTCTGTCACATTTGATTAGAGAAATGTATTCTAGAATCCAGGTTAGACTTAACCAAATAAGAAATTTCTCTGCAGCTGAGTTAAAAACTCTTTGGAAAGCTTTTATCAGAATTGGGGGGCGGGAAGGCGGGCAGGGACGACACCAAAACTACAAAAATCTTAAATTACCAGTAGTGTTAATGGGCAAGCCATACTATGAAAGAAACTTTTGTCTAACTTTTTAGTGGTGTAGTTTAAGTCTCCCTGAGCAACTTTCACTCATTCCCCTCTCACACAGAATACAAAGTTTCCCAATTTAAACTTGGACTGTAAGTTAGTTTCAAGTCTTACCTGTGGCAGCAAACAGAGATGAAAGTACAACTTAAACAGTGTCTAGCATCAATATGTCCAAATGTTCTACTTTAGAGCTACGTATTATTCTCAAGGCAATGGCTGAAAAATCTGGCTGAACACGGAGGTTCCTGACCCACTAAACAAGCCAATCACAAAATCAAAAACTATTTGACCAAGACGCCTATAACAATGCCAGCACTGAATAAGGGACGGGGGGGAACCCACAGCCCAAACTGCATGCATAACAAACCAGAATTGTACAAATTCTCTAAAAGTGTTCTTCTAACAAACTATACGCATATATAATATCTGTATATATATATACACACACATAGCATATATAGATATGAAATAAGACGACTTTCTCCTCCCTAACTAATACACATCTAAATTAACTATTTGCAAATAACGGAATGAAAGAATGAAAACAGAAAAGTCTAAGCTGCAATGAAAGAAAACTGAGGGACTGGAAGAAAAGCGGTTTGTTTAGTTTGGGGGGCTGGGGCAGGGTGATGAGAAAATAAGTAACCAGCATAAAACAGAACTGAAAGTTCCTTCAGGGAGACGAGCTGCATAAATCTGCCCAAAAGAATGAGGGACTGCTAGACTGCAGAAATAAAACAGTATGCAAGAGGATTCAGATGTGAAGTGACATACAGAATGCTTCCATCTGGCATAGATATTGAAGAGTTTTAAAACACCTAAGTCACATCCATAATATAGCTATGCAGACTAAGATGTAAAAAAACCCAAACAAACAAAACAAAACCCAAAAAACCCCCATACCTGCTAGCAACAAAAAAGCAGTTTCAAAATGCTTTAAGTATGAAAGAATTTGGTAGGACAAAGACTAGCACTGATCAAGTACACAGCCCCTCGGAACTGCTCAGGTAGACTGGCAGAATGTGGCAGAGGACAGTACAGTCTGAAGGGTAAGACTTAGTAGAATGGAGTCAGCACTCTGAACAAATGCTATTTGAAAGAAAGTTAGAGACTGGCATGTGTCCCAAATCAATAAATGGAGATAACTCTAGGACAGAGTATAATGGTCACGTAGAGAATCTAAAATGCAAATAATTTAGCACTGACCACACAGGTGTTTTAGATGCGATTCAGCTTTAGAAATTCTACCCACCAAATACCCTGGCATACCTTTTAGTCTATGATCACTCCTTCAATAAACTACATACCCAAAGGTGCTCTTCCACTTTTGAGGAAAAAAAACCCACTTCATATTGTTAGATAAACAGGTTCTACAGGAAACTGATCTAAAACCAGTAGAAGCCTATGGAAAGGCACTGTTGACTTTGAGATGACTTGGGCTGGGGCCTATAGAAATAGTTCTCTGTATATGAAATTAAATTAAGCCTGAATGTTTGATTTCCAGAGATACTAGTCAGTCCCCTTTCTTTGGGGCTGCTGACATGAAGTTGAAAGAATTTAGAAACACAAAAAACTTAACGGTAACGCAGAACTGAACATACAATTCTCATTGACATTAAAGGGGTGTTATGACCATATTTTTAATACAACTGGAATTTGAACAACAATTAACACAAAAATCTAAAAGCACAGCAGATCTGAATTAAATAATCCTATACTAAACATATTACAAACAACATCTACAGTACCTGAATTCCAACTACTCTGAACCTCAGCATCTCAAACATTTGATCCTCGTCTACAACCCCACCATCTTCTAGAACACCTCTTCCTAGGTATCTTTTCTTCCCCAGGTCCTCTTTCAACTGCTGTGAAATTGTTGAGTTTGCTGGACTGACTTTACTAAGGTTACTTGCAAATCTTAAATTTAGTGGCATCAGGATTTCAGCTGGAGAGAAGCTTCCTCCCACGAGACAGACTTGGATGCTTTGGTATTAAAAAACAAAAACCTTATTTTCAACCGTCATTTTAAACAGCTTAACCTAAATCATACTATAAAAAAGTCAGCATTTAAGTACAAGTTTATTGAAGGCTAAGAACTTTCTTGGGCAGAAAAATGCTTTATTATAAACTGATTCCCATTACGTTAAAAGTATACTGTTCCTCAATGCAAAGTACAACATCCATCTCCTGTTAAGTGGTAAGTAAAATAAAATGTCCGTTAATCAAGAAAGCATTTTTTAAATCCACAGAAAAATTCTAAACCAAAAAATATTGTGAAGTTTAACTTTATTTAGTATTTCCTCCTCCCCCAGCCTGTTAATAAACATATTCTTGGAAGTCCCAAGAGAATACCCTGCTCCTTTTATACCTAATCACTTGAAGGCACCCTCAAGGCAGTGAGCATGACCACAAAGGAGGAAACAATGTGTCACCTTGTTCCAGGGTGAGCAGAGTCCTACAGTGAGGTGTCACATTCTACAGAGAAAAGTTTTCAGGTAACTTTTGAATAACTCATTAATTCATTCAACTTACTTTTCTTCCACCAATGCTTTTAAGTTGTCCAAGGGCTACTTGGAGGTTTAATGATTTCTTTTTTAATATAAAACACTTGAGCCACAATGGTTGCTAAGGCAGCATTGATTTATCTATATGCTACCTCAATATATTAACACTCAACTCTTTTTGCCCAATTTTGCACGATTACAGGCAAGTACCCTTGAAGAGAGCTAGAAGCAATCAAACACCTAGAAGCAATCAAGACCTAGAGTGATAAGCACAAAATGGAACTAAAAAGGTTGTTCTCTCAAACTGGTTACCCTGCCCAAATGGGAAGGGCTGCAAGACTTCCTGCTGTGAAGCTGCCAACAAAGAGGGCAGAAAAGGATGGTTCAGAGTCATCACTGCCAACAGCCGTGGATGTCAGCTGGTGGCACAGACAACTGTGCACCCTTGTCGGGATAAAAACTTGGTTATGATCTTAAGTAGCTGATGTTTGGTCAGTGCACGCCCTCAGAAATTCACAGGACCTCAATTATCTGAGGTCCTCTTCCAAATTTGTTTGACATTGATCTGTGAATTTGAAGAGAGATAAACATTTGAAGATAAGTATTTGAAGATAGACAGAAACACAGCATGATTACATAAGGTATGTGATTAAGGAAAAGGATGCCAAAGATACATTAACACAATAAAGGGCAGGGGGGACCAACTTACACAACTCAGGAACATAAGGGACCTCCTAGAATGCTTAACTGAGTCCAGTCTCATTAACATCCATTTACATAATCTCATTCATTCATGCAAAAGTCCCATCTAAATCAAGACTTTTTATGTTCCACAGTTATTAGTGAAAGATTCCTCTAGAATTTCACACACTATAATTTAACAAAAATTGCAAAATAACAGTATTAAGAAAATTGTAATATTGAATGCTGGAGGTATAGTTACTCAATTTAACTAACCTTCTAGGTCTTTTCCAAGACAAATTTTCAGTCATGCCACTCAGGTCAAATCTCCTGGCATACTAAAACAGTAATAAAGACAAGCTTGTAGATACCTACATAGAGTCATATGTATGGCTACATAGTCATGCCCTGGAAAGAATGCTGAGCAGAAAAAGGGGAGAGGAAGTAACAGTTCAGTTTCACAGTTGTGTTTTGTTTACTCCTGAACTAAACCAAATTAAAAAAGAAGATGAGTTTTCAATACTCTGGAAAGTCCAGGCAAGATAGAATATTGAATCTTGTATTAATCAAATAACAAACGCTATATTTTTTTTTACATATGAGAAGTCTCAGTTCAGAAAAGCAGTAAGTGGCTTCTTGAAGATAAAAGGTAGAGAATTGTTATAATGGCTATGGGGCCTCCGCACACTAGTTAAGGCAGTAAAATGCTATAACCGAGAATGAAATCCATCTCACAACTCTGTCTCCATATAGCCTAATTGCACAGAAAACCTCCTAGAATTCAGAATTAATCTACCTTTTTATTAAAGTTTAAGCTGTATGTAGTAATTCTAATAAGCACACACTTTAAAAAATATATTAAAGGGTGCTATATCCCCATGGGTATCTTGAAAAGTTTTTTCAATCATTTCTAGTTTTAGTTATAAGGCTGATGCCACTTTATTATATTTTGCAGATAATATTTACTCCTAGGTAAACTATACAATATAACTGAGTTTGTCAACATGCAATATTATAATCTTTTTTTCTATTGTAAATAAGAAAATGAAAAGGTTTAAGCCAAAGGGAAATATTCAAACATTTATGTATTTCATCTTACAAAGCACTTCTGTTTCCAGCACTTCACTCTTGCTATAATTTTTTTTTTAAATCACTCTGTACTATTTATTTGATTTATACTTTACTAAATTAATAACCTAAAACATTTGTTACCACATATTAAAAGACACTGAAACAGCTGAATTTGGCCTCCATGTCAAGGTTACAAGCAAAATGAACCACAACCAGGAACTGAATTCAGTGTTCAATTTCCCAGTTTTGATTCCAATTTTTTTTTAAGTTGCCTTTAAAGAGTCAACTGTATTTCACAGAATTAAGCAAAAGCAGTAGTAAGGTCAGAATGACAGAACTATTTCTTTCTATCCATCCTGTTCTTATGAGATCTTGAACATGGGATCACCTCCCATTTGAAATACCACAAATCAAAATACTGCGTACTGTGAGGAAAGCTTAACTGTTTTTTCCCCAAAAAGCAGGGGCATTTCAAACCATTTCAGATTTTATTCACTTCCCAAAATTATACAGTATATTTGGCACAAAGGTTTCTTCCTTTCCTTTATAAATCTGAGCCTACACACCCTAGAAAAGAGACTAAGTATCCAGACTGGCTTGCTTTCTTTGTGTCATACTTGCTGTGCTTCTAGTTATTAGTGTAACTTTAATAAGCAATTTCAATAAGGGAGAGTTAAGTAGAAGTTTTAAGGACACAAGGTAGAAATTCCTACAGTTCATGAACATCATTGGCAACTTGTTCTTCATCATTTCTTTAAGCAGCGTTAAAGTAGTTAAATTGATTGTGTAAATATGAACTAAAACAAAACAGCGGCTTATTCTCGATTTGACACAGGATATTTGTAACAAATGAGACACACTTGCTATCCATGGGTCATTAGACACATGCAAATAAATTATATTAACCAAGTTGCACACTCCAAAGAACATTTTTAACACCTGCCAATATCATTTCTTAAACCACAAGCAATATAATGCATTTAATTTTTGCTTTTTCTGTTCAGTAAGAATCTTGCATCTGATATCACTGGTATGCCAGAGAGGTCGAGACCTCTGGAAAAATGAGACAGATTGCAGTATATACTTCAGCTGTTTCTTTGCTACCAAGTAAATAAGTAGTTAATCATTGATTTGGGGTGGGGTTTATTTTGTTTTGGTTTGGGGGGGGGGGGGTTTGCAGGGGTTTGGTGAGGTTTTGGGGATGGTTTTTTTGTTTGTTTGGTTGGTTTTCTACAAAGCAAGTCCGACTTCCAACTTATTCTAGTGTGTACATTCAAATGGCAAGACAGGTTCATTTCAGAAGGTAGGGCGCATTTAGTAAACTAAAGTTTCAGGAAGATATATACTCTTCACAAGCTCTCTCTAGGCAAAACACCTATCATAATTGTAAATTATAATTCTAGATAATTTGTTTAGATAATGATAGAACAAGTAACAGATAAAAGGCTTCCATGTTTACAGATTTAGATAATTTACAGTGACTTCAAATCTTGAATTTGTTTCATACTTGTATATTTTTCTTTTCTGATATTGGATTAGAACGACTTCATAAGCTAGTCACAACTGGGGTTTTGTTTTGTTTTTTAAATCGTTTTCTAAAGTGATCCCTGTAATTTAGTGCTAAAGAAGAAAGTCACAGAAGAGCAAAATTAGCCCAAGGTAGGTCAACAAAAAAGTTAGATGCAAATCAACTTCAAGCCTGGTTCAAACCTCCCCACACTAATATTCTAGCTAGAACAAAGCAAACCTTTTTGTGAGCTCTGATTACATGCGTAAAATTATCTCACACATACATTTCTAAAGAGGAGTCATATAGCTAAACTGAACAATTACAAGCAAAAAACTGTAAGAAGAGACAGTCTCATTTATATTCATACCTTAAAAAATTAAAACCCACCTTTGCTAAAGACATCCATTCTGTTACTGCAGATCCGTTCTAGAACATTAACAAATATTGTACAAGCAAATCCAATACCCTACAGTTGCAGCGGCAGGAAACAAAAGTTCCTATGAAACAATTAGCTTATGTATACTATTTGTATCTAGTTTTGCTTCTTAAGCTATTCAGATACCTTCCCCCCCAACACTTTACTTAAAAAAACCAAACAAAAAAAAACCCCACAAAAAACCACACACACAACCCGCCAAGAAAACCCCCCAAACTACGGCAGAGTAATAGTAAAAGCAAATGTTGCTATTTCTGTACAACTATTTCTGTAAAACCATATCTATAAAAGAATTAGTACAAGCATAGAAAATGAACTTCACATATGATATGCCAAGTGCAGATTTCTAAATACACTGAGATTTATTTTAGCAACAAAATCTAAAATGAAGGTAGGAAGCTGAGATTTATTTTGAGCAAATTTATCAAAATGAGTGCAGCACCACATAAAATATTCTATTTGCCACTTAACTGCCAATTCTGCAAGTACTTACGTACTTGCTTATCTTTTCTATACTACCAGCATCTGGGGAGTACACTTTCCATCTTTAGCCCCTTGCCTGCCACCATAGATTACTCTTCTCTCTCCACTGGCCTAACTGTAAGTTTAACTTTGAAGTCTGTCTGAACATCTATTTAGAAATATAAAGGGGGAAAAAGAAAACGTCTTCCTTATGTTGGGTGCTACACATATAAGATGGAAAAAATAAATAGAAATAATATCACATTTAAAGAAACAGAAAAACATTTTTAAGAATCAGTAATGGCATGTTGTGCTTTGAAAAGACAAATTATCCCAGGGCCAAAACAGGATTTCAATATGACTGTGCACTAATGAGTTCATTTACATATGTCTTAGAAAATTGTATGTACCACAACTTCAAGTAAAATTTAGTCCCAATAGAATTTAACAAAAACAATTAATTTCCTTTTCTCAAAATAAATACTCAGTATATTCTATCATCAGTAATTCAGTCCTTGCACAAAAATGTTATAAAATTTAGAATTGCATTTTGAGTCTTATGTTTTTTAATTAAGTTATGACAGATCAAAGTATTCCCTGCCAATCAAAAGAAAGGCTATTAACATCACTTGATTTAAAGTTTGGAGAAGTTTCATCTTTGCTTCAGACCAACAACTTCAGCAATCACTGAAAAGACATGCTTTGCTATTTATTGCTCTTCTTCAGAGAAAAAAAAAAACAAACACAAAAAACCACACACACACAAAAACCCAACCCATGCACACAAGAAGAAACCCACCAACAGTGAGATCTTGCTATCTGTAAGTACTCACAAACCCTGTTGCTAATTTATAGTTAGTCTCTCAGAAGACTACCACCCTTCAACACTGCCAGGTAAGAAGCTGAACTATACACCACTGTATATCTCAACATCGCTAGTCAGATGCATAACTCAAATTACTTCAATTCATCACATGCCTCCAATTTGTCCCTGCTATAACTTCCAAAAATAAAGTCATGCTAAAGAAAAAAGCTGGGCTTTTTCAGGATCATTCCTAAAAAAAAAAAAAAAAAACCACAAACAAACAAACAAAAACAAACAGAAAAAACCCACACAACACCAAAAAAACCAACACCAACCAAACAAAAAAAAACACCCAAAAAAACCCAACCCACCACATTCAGAACAAGTCCAAGCATCACTGGGGAGGTTTTTGGGGGTTTTTTTTACCTTTTTTTATATTCTACCGCACTGAACATCACTATGAAGTCTACCTCCTTATACGCATCATGACTTAATACCAGAATAGCAAACCCTCTCTGAACTGCCAAAACTCGAGTCCAAGTCACAAGTTTCTGACCTTCTCAGGTATGCAAAACTTGATACCATCCCTACTGTGTGAATACATACATTCAGTTGAGACATGCTTCAAATCTGGGCACAAGTGAACTCAAACACCAAAGTTTATAAGCAGTTTCTCTAACTAGAAAAAATATTTTATAAAGCAAGTATCAACTTGTTATAAAAACCTCTAAGAGCTTGAGCCTGATCTTAATCTCATGTTCCTTGCTTTCTAACAAAAATCAGATTTGAGACTTTGAAGTATGTCAGCAACCTGTGTAGCTGTAGTCATGCATAGCTACCTTTTATAGTCTCTTATGTGCCATCTGAAGGCAGCAGAGACAGGCTAGCTCCTCTGGAGATGCTGTAAGTCACACACTGCACCAGCTTTTCCCCCCTTCTGAATATGAAGGGAGCCACAGACAACTAGTCAACTCACTGGGCTAAGTTCTGTGCCTAGAAAGAGGAGAAAATATAAGAATCTTGATCAAAAGACATGACATGACAGATGAGAGTACCAGAACAGCCATATGGAAAAGAAAAATGGCAGGACAAACGTAGTTACTGTCTTTTACCAAGACCCTGTAAGTAAACAAGCTTTTTTCCCCCCCTATGCTGATGCCCTTCTCCTTTGAGCCAGAAGTACAGGGAGAGAAAAGCAGCAACACAAGATCCTCATTAAACAAACAATCATTCTCACATTACAAGGTGTGCAGGGATACACCCAGCTCTGTTAAAAAAATGAGCAAAACAGATTTACTTCAGCGCTAGCAAAAGCCCAATTTATTTTATCTCCTCTCTTCAAAAAGACTTAGAAAATGTCAGTTTAGACAGCTTATCATAAAACTCAGACAATTTCCCCTGCCATAATGAAATTATAGATTGGTTTACAAAAACATTTAAGTGTAGAACTATAAAAGTTTACCATTTTGCATTTAATGGAATGCTACAGCTCCAGTCTTGCAAAGATTTATGCATATACTCAACTGGATACAGGTGAGGCATTCCACTGTGAAGGCTGTTATGCAAAGGCAGTAACAGCTGGTATAAGCCAACATTAATTTGAAGCACACAGTTGTTATAATAGTTAGAAGGGGTTTTCATTTAACATCACTTTTAGGCATGAAACACATTCTTATTAACACAAAATAACTCCTACATTAAGTTAGATGCAATGCCAAACCACCTTTTTTGTTCAATTTTACTTTCAAGATTTCTATCACTGATACACTTGATTCTCATATTCCAACTATAAACATAAATAGGAGTTAGGTGTTTCTCAGCCCTGATTTTCATTATTTAGTTCTAAATGCATGCTTTTTCACTTTCAGATCTCAGAGCACTTCACTGAAGTACTTGATGGAATATACATCAGAAAAGTAGAAAGGAAGGATCATGGGGGAAAAAAAGAGAGGAGGGACAAAAAAAACCCCCCACACTTTTGCTACAACTTCATTTTTTTCCATGTTTAAGTCGGGTAGTAACACGTTCTTCCTCCTATATTATAGATTTCTGTAATACACTGTGCCCAAAGCAAGTCAGTGAAAAATCTTCTAAACATTTTTGCTCTTCATAAATTACTATCTTCAACAGCCATTTGAGCAGTCATACCTTCAGAAGCTTCTCATTCTGCCCTTAAGTTATAGTATGAACTGGGCTATTTTCCCTAGTTACTTTTATAAAGAAAAAAGGAAGTCAACTTTCCTCCAAAATTTTCAATTGTCAAGAATTCTTTTTAGTAGAATTTTATAATTCCTGTCACAAAATCATTTCTGAGTCACTAGATAGAACCAAAACAAAGTCAAGTATTAATAAAACAAATCCCTTTGTTATGTGCAAGAATCTTGAAGGAAATAAGTATCTTGAAAGAAGAAATCTCTTCTCCACCTCTTATTCCATATCATTTACGTCATGCTCAGGTCTCACACTATCCAATACATCCTCATTACCCACCATCACTCTTCCCATCCTTTGGTATAATACACAGATATCATTCCCTTAGTCTACGGACAACCCCTGTGAAATGTCTGTAAAATGCCCATAAATGTCCACAAAATGTCCACTGAGTTCATTTAGTCCATGACTTTGGACTCCATCTGTTATGGTGGTCACTCAGGACAAGAGAGGTGGTGTGTTGGTTGGAGTTACTGGGCACCAAAGCCAGCTCAGTTCAGGTCACTGCTTCTTGTAAGGCTTGTCCTCCATTGGTCCAGGTGGCTCTGGCTATAGTAATTCCTATAACATGCAACTCAAATAACAGGTTACAACAATTTATAGATATAACCATTACAATCTCCACCCTGGTCCCTTTGCGCCAGGTTATAGGGTTTAACATTGCAATGAACTCCTCCCCTTGCCTAGCCTGGCTAACAACAAGGGGTTCCTGCTATAGTAATTCCCATAACATGCAACTCAAATCATGGGTTACAACAATTTAAAGGTATTTGCATTACAATCTCCACCCCGGTCCCTTTGGACTGGACTATAGGATTTAACATTGCAATGAACTCCTCCCCTTGCCCCTGCTCTGGCTTGGACTTATCCACAGACTGCAGTCCCTTAGGGGTGTACCTGCTCCAAGTGGAGCCTTACCTATGCGCCACAGTCTCTCCAGGGGTATACCTGCTGCAGCATAGACTTATCCACAGCCACAGTTGCTTTGAGGTGCACCTGTTCCAGCATGGCCTTCTCCATGGGCCTCAATGCCTTCAGAGATATACCTGCTCCAGCATGGCCTTACCCACAGCCACAGTCCCTTCAGAAGCAAATCTGGTCCAACATGGCCTTACTCACAGCTGCAGTCCCTCCAGGGGAGTACCTGCTCTGTCCTGGGCTTATCTATGGCCACACGCTTTGAGGTGCTCCAGCATGACCCCATGCACAGCCACTGATGCTTCAAGGTGTACCTGCTGCAACATGGACCTATCCACAGCCACAGATGCTTTGAGGTGTACCTTTCTCCAGCATGGACTTATCCTTGGGCCACAATCCCTTCAGAGTTATAAGTGCCGCAGCACAGACATAACCATGGCCACAGACATTTCCACGTATACCTGCTCTGGCATGGGCTTATCCACAGCTACAGACACTTCAGGGTGTCCTGCTCCCGTGTGTACTCATCCACAGGTCACAGTCCCTTTGACTTAAGTTCACACTGGAGTTCCAGCCTGTCCAGTACAGCAGCACAGAAACAGCAGCAATGCCCTGGCCATCTGCCAGCCCAGGTGCATGGCCATTGCTGTTATGAAAATGTTCCCAGGCCCAGCAGAGTAAGATGATCAGTAGTACAGCAGCACGGCAAGCAGTGAAAGCAAAAAGCAGCCACTAACAAGCACTAGACTCTAATATACAGTAAGGCAAGCAAGCTCCATGGCAAGCACAGGAGCCTGCTGATTAATACCTAAACAGCAATAACAGCTACAAATTCCATCTAGCACATTCCAATCAAATCTGTCATTATCTCAAACCCTTCAAGCCCCATGTTGGTCGCCAAAAAGGATTGTTGTGGTTTAACTCCAGCCAGCAACTAAGCCCACCCAGCCGCTTGCTCACTCCCCCCTGGTGGGATGGGGGAGAGAATCAGAAGAGGAACAGTGAGAAAACTCATGGGCTGAGATAAAGAGAGTTTAACAGGGAAAGCAAAAGCCGCACACGCAAGCAAAGCAAAACAAGGAATTCCTTCACTCCTTCCCACGGGCAGGCAGGTGTGCAGCCATCTCCAGGAAAGCAGAGCTCCATCACACGTGACGGTTACTGGGGAAGACGAACGCCATCACTCCAAACGTCCTCCCTTCCTTCTTCCCCCAGCTTTATACGCTGAGCATGACACCATATGGTATGGAATAGCCCTTTGGGCA
Organism: Ciconia boyciana; assembly: GCF_034638445.1. Classification (NCBI taxonomy): domain Eukaryota; kingdom Metazoa; phylum Chordata; class Aves; order Ciconiiformes; family Ciconiidae; genus Ciconia; species Ciconia boyciana. The sequence continues at coordinate 17,898,586 of NC_132944.1, read as the reverse complement.
GCTGGGCTCAGCTGTCCCGGCTGTGTCCCCTCCCAGCTTCTTGTGCACCTGGCAGAGCATGGGAAGCTGAAAAGTCCTTGATTTAGTATAAGCACTGCTTAGCAACAACTAAAACATCTCTGTATTATCAACACTGTTTTCAGCACAAATCCAAAACATAACCCCATACTAGCTACTATAAAGAATATCAACTTTATCCCAGCCAAAACCAGCACAGAAGAATTCTTATGCTATTGACACTCCACAGGCACGTGTTAAAAACAAGATTAACTGGAGAAAAGATAAAAAACTTTCAGAGTCAGCATTAATCAATAGTCTCATTTGATGCCCAGTCCTTTGGTACTAGCTATTGGTTTTCCCAAGCCCAAGAGCTCAGATGAACTACATTACTACTTTTAGTAAGTCTTTATCTATCAATGGAAAGGCATTAACACGTAGAAAAAATATGGAAAGGCTCAAGTACTTTTGAAAACCCTGAGGGCTGTAGCAAACATGGGGGAAGAAGGAAACCCCCTTCTCCCCGCCGCCAAACTGTCAGTCCATAAACTCCAGGAAAACGGGACTGCTGGTATTTAACCAGCCCACACAAAGAAACAATGAAATAACTTACCAAGATCTACCTACAAAAAAAATAAACTAAACCAAACACAACCAAAAAAACAATGAAAGCCTCAGTTATCTTTGCATGACGGTATCAAGGTAGATAATAGTTATATAATGACAGATTCTGCAGAAGCTATTCAGATGCTACATGAAAAATGTTGCGTAGCACTTTAGCATTACTTACTAGCACATGTATGCCAGAACCTGTGGCCAACACTACAAAGAAATTATATTGTTGTAATTGCCCCTTAGCCATCATGGTTTTCCAGCCTGACAGATAGGTACCCACTCCCACCTAAGCCACCTGAGGCCTGTGATGCATACTTAAGTCTGCTCTGAAACGCTTCGGGAGGAACACCAAGATAATCCTATCCATCAAACAAAAACAGGATCACCAAAAAACAAGAAACACTATCAAGCAAAACTTCAAAATCTTCGTTTCCAACCTTGAAGAGACATACAAACATACCTACACAAACCTCAAGAAGAGTAAATTTTCAACAGCATCTAAATGACTCAGGATACGAAGTCATATTTTTGTGGCATAGACAATAACACCTCAGTGTTCAAAATATTTGAAGACAATATTAAGAGAACAAATTGACTATAACAATCCTGCCCTTACTATTAGATAATAAACAACTAATAAATATTGTCCTAACCATAGAAGCATAGCATGACCTTGATATATATCCCCTGGACAGTTGCATCTAATTTTTCTGAGAATACCACATAAAATTCATTTATATTGAGAAATAAATCAACTGAAGAGACTGAACTTCCATTCTACAGAAAAGCCGGGTGCTACTCCCAGCTAGTATTGTTCTCAGCATGCCAGCGGGATAAAGAAATACTGAGAACAATTTTCTACCTGACAGAACACTGTTTCTTCAACAGTAAAGAGCATTAGCTGTATGCAACTTCGCCAGTCCAACTGAAATCATTAAGTCCCTTTGCCAAAATAATCACACATACCAGAAGTGACCCAAATTTATGTTTTCAAGAACACAGTATATGTCCAAGACTACCAATACTACAAGGTTAAATACTCTGGGGAAATGTATAACTTCTTTTATCTATTTAGTACAGTATAAATATAATTAGACAAATCTTGGAGTATACCTTTGGCTGGCACTCTGTGTTTGCAGCACGTTCTTGAAGTTTCTGAATTGTTTGACTAGGAAGTTAGTTTGTATATATGTACAGCCACTTCTCATTGTGGTTCCATGCCTCCAGCAGCCATCACATTGTGTGCAAAAGAATAGTCTGACAAATACAGGGAACTTTTACCTGCTATTAATTTTACATCTGTGTAACTGAACAATCCAGTCTACTCTCTCAGAAGCTTGAGTGGCAGCAAGACTAAACATTTCCTAGTCAATCTACTTCTGATTGAAGTCATTTTCTGCACAATATAAAGAGAAGAGAACTTGAAGGAAACCCGAAAAAGTAACCTGTGAAATACATTATTGAAAAATCTCAACTTTAACACCAGCCGTATTACAGCTGTGCCTATTCTGAGTCTCCAAGTAATTATATGCAATGAATGACTTATGTGTTGGAGGAACATTTAATAAATCAAACTGGTTTTCCTGGTTAGCATGTTGTATTATATGATATAGCACTTACAGGCCACAGTGTCATTAAGCAAATTAGATACAAGTAAAGAGATTTTAAGTTGTTACAGTCAGCACTAGGTAAACCACTACCTTCAGAATAATCTTAGAAGCTTTCTCATCGCTTGGACAAAAATAAAGAAATAAATCTTGGAAAACCAGTATAGAGTTGGTGAACTACAAATACATGTTTGCCTTCAACCAAAAACAAGGTATGGGATAGGAGAGACAGGGAAGAAGTAGTACTGAAAGGTTCATTGGTCGTCTTATTTCTGAAAAAGGCAAATCTTCTAAACATATGAATTTGGATGTTAAAAATTTACTGCATTTGAAGCTGTAAAAATCAGTTTAAATTAAATGAGAATGCCACATCACATGATTTTCCTATTTAAAACATTAGCACTCACTATGCACTTACTGCATTACCTTAGAAGCAGCAATGCTCAAAGGAAAGATCATGCTGTGCCACAGTTATATGCTCTACATAGGTGTTGTACTGCTGGTCATCAGCAATCACGATGAGAAATTTATGTGGCATTTTGAAAAACCTTTATGCCCTAAAATATATATATTTTTTTATACTGCAAAGAAATAACACTTTTCAAATCAGGCATTTTGGTGCATAAAGTCAAGTGCTGCTAATTAAGAGAATGAGTGATGAATTCCAGCCTCGTTCATTAAACAAAATTGCATTTAACTGGGATTTATTAGATTGAATCTAAAGTTTGAAATAAAGGTTATTCCATTTTGAAAAGCTTCTAACACTTTTATAATAAAAATAATACTTTCCTGATCATAACAGACTTCAAATTTTCTAAGCATTTTACAAGTATTATGCCGATTTTGGAAATCCATAAACTATATTAAAACCTGTTTAAATGACCTGTCAAAGGATACATAAAGGACCAACAGCAGGAGTCTGAAGAAGCTGCAGGTTTCTTAAGACCCAAGCATCACCACTTTTACTACCAGATCTGCATACCTGGGTATAAGGGCAGGGGAAACAGAGCTATAAATCAAACAAAATAAAGTCCTCTCTCCTAAATTACTTTCTTTGCTATCAAGCCAGCAAAATTACAGAGATGGATTCTCCCAGAAATAAAATTTTACTAATAAGTTTCTTCAGCTGAAGTTGTATCTTTCATTAATGAGAGTGGGAACATTTAACAGGAAACAATTTTTTATATTTTTTTAAATTAGAAGTGGTGGTTATACAACTTAAATAATTGGAACCAACAGGACACATGACTGAATGACTTTTTAAATTATTTGACAAATGTCTTTTCCCCTCAGTTTTCAATGTATGTGTTATCTGTGTTAAACTAGATTAAGTAAAGTGAAATTAGAATGTTTCTATTAAAAAGTCAGATCAAACAGGAACACTAGTTTTAATTGATACTTTGACATAAACTAGCATAAACTTGCACATAGACACACACTTCGCATTAACACTCTTTTCTACTCATCTAGTTTAAGTTTCTTTTAGGTTAAACCCAACTCAAATGCAACTCCATTCAGTTGTCTATACTCAAAACTTGCAAAGTACCTAGATAAAGTTAAAACTGATTTGGTCACTTCAACTGTATATTGTGCATAGACAAAGCTTATTATAACCTGATAATAAGCCAAACATTATTTTCAGCCACAAAAATGATTTTGGAAGCACAGACTAATGGTTAAAGCATGAGACTGCAAATCCAGACATTTTTAAATAGAAACCAATTTCATCACAGATCACTGAGTGACTCTGGGCAAGTTAATTAACCTCCCTGCAATCTGTGAAATTGGGATAATACCTACCTTGCAGTGAAGCTTAATTCATTAATGCTTATGAAATGCTGTGAGATCCTTAGATGGATATACTATAGAAACACAAACAAGCTTAGTATTTCAAACAGTACTTTGGAACATAATTCCCATTTGAAAACACACCTCACTATCGAGTAAAATGCCAACTTCTAAGTAGTATTTGAGTAACTTCAGGTGCACTGAAAATATATTCAGCACCATATAAAAAACACAAGCAAAATAACCAAAAAGGCTAGTATTACATGTCTCTTCCTTCAACTACGCACAGAATTATTACTCTGCATTTACAGAACACATCAGATGCTTGTCAGCTGCAACTACATACATTGCAATTAACTTTGAAGAGTTCCTCAGAGTCTGCCAGTGCACCACAATTCTTCTCAATTCAGAATCTAGTTCTGACTGCAAAGCTGTAAAGCTAATTTCCAGTGTAGCTCCAGTACAAATATTAAAACATTTCACTGTACGTTATTTTTATATATTATGTAGCCCCTGATTCTAATCTGCTTTCAAGAAAAGTGCAATAGGAAGTAATTAATTCCAAGAACTATGAGGTTAGAGATGAAACCTGAAGGGTTGAAGTAGCTGGCAGTCATCACAAGAGGTTACCAAAGTTGTTCAGGGAAAACAGGGATTTTGAGAAGATGCAGCAAGCGTTATGAGGACCAGCATTCTTTCTTCCAGCTATCATGGTTGGCAAATTGTTGGCAGCATGCTCAGACTTTGAGCACTCAGCTACCTCAAAGGGAAATGGGTTTTAAGTCACAAAAAATTCTGCAAAATATAAAATTATATTTTGCAAAATATAAAAAGTAGTTCCAAGCTCCCCCCCCCCAAACACCTGTACATCATTCCTTTTAGACTACTTGCTCTCTAATTAAAACGTACTCTTCTGCTTCTAAAGTCATTAATGCCTGCATTTATTTTGTTTGGTTTGTTTCTTTTTATATTCCCAGTAAAAACAATTATTTTCATCTCCTTTATTGTGTAACTACAAGCTGCTGCTGCATAACAGGTTATATTTCAACAACTTTAGTGTTTCACAGAGCGTTCACAACCTCTAACACATTTAAGGTCTGGAAAAGTGTCTGTAATCCACCAGGTATGCCTAATATATTTCCACACACACACAAACAGTTGCTAATACAAATATTGCACGTGGATCATTCAATGCATTTTTAATACTTCATTTGACATCCTTACCAAAGCTAATTTAATGGAAGATGGTTTCGTATAAAGAAGAGTGCATCTAGAATGACTCATTATTTAAATGAAAAAAGATTTTGTTCAAGATTTTCTTTTCAAAAGGAGACTCCATGGGAACTTCATATTTTGGCCTCTGTTAAGTTTTTATCTTCTGATAACAATTCCATCTATCAAAAGTTTCAACAGCAAACAACAACAACATCCTTCATGGCAATACTTTGTCACTAGTATACAGACAAATCTATTAATCAAATTAAAAGCAACAATATTACAACACCATGTTACAGCTACTGCAGTATGTTTTAAATAAAGCTCCTGAATGTATTCAATCTTGTAGAAAATAGGTACCAAAAAACCCCCAAACCAGATGCAACACTTGTAGTACAAATAGGAATATTTACATTGTCAACAATCATTAAAATAAACACTGTTAACACCACACCTTTAAGGCTCTAGCTAATGCATTTCATAGTTATCCTTTATCCTATAGTGTGCACTCTTTTTCTTAATGCTTTTCAGAAAGTTTTCTTTAGCATTTTACCAGCTATGGAATGCAAGTATACTAATTCAGAGAACACTTTCAAACATTTTTGTGATGTCTTCTAGCAACCATTTTTGTGCTTGTGCTTCAATCACTATGACAGAAGGCCTGAGAAGAAGCAACTGAGGCCACAAAACCATTAGCAAATTCTTCTAACAACTCACTGATGCCCATCTGCAGGATTTTTATCCAGAAATGGCAGATATACAAATTGTTTGACCACGTGCCAACACCTTCAAGCCCAATCACTAAGACCACAACAGAAAGTTAATAAATAAATTACCAGAGAAGCAGTTACTACTTTACTCCAAAGTTAAGGAGTATATTTTCTAAAAAGAAATACTAAGAAGCAGCTTGGCTTGATAGACAGGCCCAGTAGGTTTTTGGTCTACTATTTAGTACTGCAAAAGCTCATCTTAGCAATTATATTTTCTATTTTAAATACACTTTAATGTGACTGATATAGGAAACGGCAGGCAAAACTGCAAAAAAACTGAATGGCTGCAACAATGCTGTTAGAGAACTTTAAATTTCTCTCTTTGGCACTACATACTTGGAACATTACCAGAACAGATAAACAATGCTTTTCCATGTATTTGGAAAAGGTTACATGAGATATCATTATAACCTAACGTACAGATCATCATATACTACACTGTTCTGCAGCCCGTTCAAAATGTCACAAGCATCCATGACTGAACATATCTTCATAATGTCTAAGAGGTTAGCACATTTAGATAAAAGCATCAATCTTGTAAGAGAAATGCAACCTATTTTGTTTATTAAATTCTTGTACATGTTCCTCTTCCTAAAGAGTATTATACTTCAGAGCTAATATTTTTATAGTAAGTGCTTACATAACGCATATTAACTACACTGATGATGAACTTTTTCCCCAACCTTGGAAGCCAACAAAAAATTCCTGTAACTCATATACTCAAATACAAGTTATCTTTGCTGTTTCCATTCCTGAAGTAGCAATTCACACCCTTTAAGACTTCCCCACACACACGCTGAAAATGACAATACAATACTGTGACACTTTGAAATACAAGCAAAGCAATTACCATTCTTTAGGGCTTGACGACTCCTTTCTCGGCCTACTGAAACACAGTTTACAGAAAACTAATTTTGTTAGTGATTAAGGAACATTAATAAGGAACTTACACCTCCGTAAGTCAAGAGTTACTGAATACCTAAATACAACAGTGATTGATTATAAATGCATAATAGTAATCTGTCAGCCAAAGACAAGTGAACTGCAAAAATACATCATTAAGATTGTTGGGAGTTTCTACTTCAACCCTCTTCTGTTGGAAAATTGTTTCAAGCAAATGAGATGCTTGGCTGCCTATTTTTGTTTTCCTTGATTTCTTTTCCCCAGTATTAGAAAAGTACAACTTCCACTGCTTGTTCAAAAGCCAAGTATTTTGGGGACTTTGTCTCCTAAAAGTATAGTTTTTCAACTCAAAGGTTTTAAAATTTAGTTGAAGGTTCAGCAGATAACCAATCAGTAACAAATAACCAAATCCTCTGAACTTGCATACAAGCTGAGAGCTCAATAATCTGAAGGGAGTAAGGAATTCCTCAACAAGAGGTAAAGGTAGAAACAATTTTCTCACAATAGCATTGTTAAAGGAAACTATAATGTCCGCTAGTTTCTTTGGGTATTTGCATTTCAGCTTCAGAAAGTTATTTCAGGAATCATGCACTCTGTGTATTTAAAGTGTTATCAATATTAGAATTTGATGTTTCTCTAAACAAAGCATGTCTAGTATTTTTTCAGGGACTTCTCCAAACCTTAACTCTGAATAATCACCTGTTCAGAGACAACTTTTTAATACAAGTTATAATAGGATCCCCTGCTATCTAGAAAAGACAGCAAGACTATCTCTAGCTCCATACTAGTATTAAGGCAATTTTTCTTGGCAGAATTAGTTAATTTTCAGAAAATTTTATATATAAATCACTACTTTCTTAATCATAAGATGAAAGTAAATAAATTTGCCCTTTTATTTGAAGGTCAGCATACTGGCTTCAAAGCAACTCATACACTGGTTTAAAAGAGGTACAAGTGGCAACAGAGGACAACAGAGTATATATAAATTCTGAAGCAATTAATAGTCACACTATTTGTGAAAAGCCTAATTTCCAAGGGTTAAGCAAATGTTTCCAATTAGCCATTAATTATTGCAAAGCCACCATGTACCTTACAATGATTTGAAAGAAAGTACAGTCCCAATGACCCAAACTAACTGCAGACAACTTATGTGGAAAACCATTCAAGTAACTAGTAGGTTAGAGCTTTCAAGGAATACTAGGCAATGGAAATTACTTCTGTTGGTGTTAACTACTCTGGACAATACAGCAATGTTCTTTTTATCTCTAAGACCTCTTCCGTCCTGTTCAGTATGCTCGGAATACCCTTCCAAATTCTGTTTATCAAATCTCTACCTCCTTCAAACAACTGCTGATGAAAATGTTTCTGAAACACAGCTTTCATGAAGATGAACAAACAGCAGGTTGGGAGGCACCTCCATGACATTCATGTAGTTCATACTGGCAAGTGTGTGGCACTGAACTGTGCCACTTTTTACGCTTTTCCCTCCAGCTATATATTAGAACCCCAATTGTATGTCAAATCCATCAAAAGGCAAAATCCTTTGGGCTCAAACATTGTTTTGTGACATCTTACAAGTTAAGAAAATATTAGGAGCAACTAACTACTCATTTTTATAACAATTTAACGGAACTCTTGTATAAAGTTAGGACAGTTGCGTTATCATAAAACCAACTGATCAGTATCATACTAATTCTTAAGTGATCCTAAAACTAATCTCATTTTGCTTAAAATTGAGTAATATATGTATTTAAAACTTTAGACTAATAAATGTAAGAACTTTTTTCATTTTCACTGTACTCTACAATTTTCTTGTACTCTAGACCAACATGTAAACAACTCTCAATATAAAAAGTAAGATTTAAAACTCTAAAACCTGTTAACACTATTAAATGAAGCATATGTTTAGCTATGAAAAAAAAAAACTCTGCTAGAATTACCTTGCTGAAATAAGTCAAGTAAAAACTTTAAAAAAAAAAAGGGGGGATTTTGACATTTCATATTTTGCTGAATACCATTACTGCACAGGCAATCACTGTCTCTTACATATAAATTAACAGCCTACCATCTGTCAAGTGTTCAGATAATCACAGGGTTTAATGCACAATATGTTTATTAGAATGTGACCTGACAAAAAGAAAAAGAACACAACCTAATTTGGACTACGAAATCTATGATCTCACACTTGCAAATGACAGTTTGACAAGCTATTATTCTGCATTTTGGCTTCTACAGTAAAAGCAATTTTACGCACACGTAATTCTATTAGTCATACAGCCAACTGCCTGTGGAAGATTACTTCAAACTATAAAATTTGCTTGGTCATTCAGGATTTTGAACTTACATAAACATTTGCACCATGAATAGGAATTTAATGATCTGTGTATACACACCTAGGAATAAACACAAGTCACTATGCAAAATAATCCTCTCTGATGCTACCGTTAACTATAACTACAGACTTCGCATGTAGCTTTTCAAGAAAGGATGCAAAAAGTCATTAAACTCGTTAATTACCAATATATTAACTGACATCAGCCGTTTCAGAAGTATAGTGTACAGGACAGTTCTGCATGCAATCTGTTTCACAGGTGACTGTGTCATCTGCTAATAAGCACCATTAATGATTACTTTTTTTCAGAATATTACTTACATACTATCTTTATAGCTTATTCCACTTGCAATACCTTGTTTTCACCAAGGTAAACATTATTGACAGTTGCCTCTACTCAAGATGACTAAAAAAAAAATCATATTACTCTCTACTAACAGAAAACTATACCTGGCAAGCCTCATGTGCCCATGGCACCCACATTTTTCAGTGACTCAACTGCATTGTGAATGCTCCAATGTTTCCAAAGGATATACTCGAGCAATCACTTCAAAGTGTAAAATACATGCTTGGGAAAGGTGAAATTATGTCTTCAGGAAAAAACAAACAAAACATTCTAAGAAGGTGACACAACAAAAACAAACCACAACAACAACAAAAAGTTCAACACAAACAGTTTTATTACCTGCAGAACTTCAGCAGGATAACAACTATGTAATAAGTAAAAACAACAAGTGAGGTAAATTATATTTCTGTACTCTTGCCTTCACTTAGCCTCTATAGTTTTAACTTTTTCTTTAGTCATGAAAAATTGTATGTGTTTTCCTGTCATGTTGGCTCAATACACTTATGAGTCAGTGCACTGAAGCCTCTGCAGTAGAGAATCATGGGATCAGCTTGGCACTATCAAACTCACAGAAATGAAATTTAAGAATGATGTGATGGATTTTTCAAGCTTTAGTTACGCTACACAAGAACCTGCCTCAAAAATAAAGCATTGTGATTTTGCCTTCTTAGCAGAAGGCAAGAAAAATCAGATCATGGTTTATGAAAGGCCTGTCAGCATTTCAAAGCATAGTACTACTTACAGCTATACAAAACAGCTCTTACCAGACAGAGGTCTGCTATTCTGATTACCAGTTTCTACCAAAAAGGAAATAAGAAAAAACAAGAACAAACCACAAGGAGGAACATTTAGACTACCTCATTCAGTTTCAGTTTTACATGTAGTAAGATATTTTCCCTATTAAAAGCCAGAAAATATCAGTTGTACAAAACAAACATCACAAAGTACCATTTTCCAAAGCACCTGAGTGACCTACAAGCCTTATCCTTGTTTTGAAGGATCACACAATCTAATTACCACAGGTCACCAAACTCAAATGTCTAATAATGGAGATAGTGGGATTTATAAGACATGCTTAGCTGCATCATCCAAACCTATAATTGTTTGTAAAACTGGTTCCCATGTACCGATGAGCCTCCAAGATTGTCTTCATGTGGAAGTTACTATGATAAGCAAAGGTGAGAATAATCATAATACAATCTACTAATTCTCCGAATGTCTCTTAGTGTGTAGTAAGTGTAAGCTAGTGCAAACCAAAGCATCTTATGTTAGTGTGCTCTACAAATGTTTAGCTGGGGAATAACCACAGAGTAACCACCAAGCAGTAAATTCAGTCTCTCATTGTTCATTGAATTTATGAGGTAAAAAAGAGTTAACTTTATTGAAAGTCAAGCCTCTCCCAAAACTGGAATTTTGGCACTTCAGTCAGTTGGGTATATCCGAAAAACTTACCCTTGAATTTAACCATTTGGAACATTATTCCTCCCTAAAAATAACTGACATCTCTAACCAACTTCAGGCTTTAACTAGAAAACACTACACATCAAATCCCAGCTTATGAAAGTTGGAGAATTACGTGGAATTGTATTTGCCTAATTATAGTTATTAGGGTTGACTCTTCAGGGCAGACTTGCATTGAGACTAACACTGAAGTTAACCTTCTATGATGGCTGCTAATTGCTAGCTGCTCAAGTGACTGAAAGCAGATCTATGTGACCACAGCTGCTAAATCACACCTGAATAGCTTTAATGCTGTATGTGACACTTTGAACAGAATGTTACTTGGTCAGCCTTAAATAATGATGCAGATGATGATGATTTTAAGTTGTAATCTTTGGCAGGAAGCTGTGAAAATAACCACAGTCCCAACAGGATGATCTAGAGACTCCACATCTCACTTCAGACAAAATGCTTCTGGAATACAGCCTCTGCTGCACTTTTAGAATTTACAGCTTGTGCTGGCAGAAGTAGGACTGGGGAGCTGAGTAAAGACTTCTGGGTCAAAGCCTGCCTGACTGGTGAAAGGAAAAGCTTCCCACAGATGGTGTAGCTCTCAGGTGAAGGAATAGCAGCAGCAGGGCTTGCCAAAGGTTGTTTACAGCAGACAGGTAATTTTGGCTGGGTCTGGAACAGTCACTTCTACTGCACTGCGAGGAACCTCCTCCAGCACCACCCCCGTACCAACTACTTAAAGAAAGCATGAACCTGGGACATGCTGTGCACTCCAAGAGGGACTGGCACAATACCAGAATGTATGGTGGGGGTACAGAAAGAATACCACCTTCCAGCATTTTCTGCGTAGACCTGGCAAGAACCTCTCTTTACGTATGCTAAACAAATGACCTATTCTTTTCTGTTTAGAGGCAGCACACAAACTCTTTCTTCATTCTGGGGTTTGGGGTTTTTTCCCCCCTGTTCATTTGGGGTTTTTTATCATTACTAGAGTTCTGCAGATCAAAGTTCTAAGAATAAAGTTTAGGTATTTAAAATCATTTTCTTGTATTTGTACGTTCCAGTGAAAAAACAGTAAAAAAGAAAGGGAAGGAAAAAAGAAGGTATCAAAATCTACTATTTTCAGGATTCTTACTCTTTGAATCCTGCAAATAAGGCTGAGAAAAGGTTATAGGCATCTAGGATACTCTATTTTACAAAGTTTGGTTTCCAAAACAAAATACATTTAAAAGATAGTGTATACATAGGTCTCCCACTTTTACTTTTTTCCCCTAAGCAACCGACACATCAAGATGCATTTCATTTACCTCTGGAAAGGTTTCATTTTAAAGATTCAGTACATCATCTTTTAATTTTCTTTTGTTCAGAGAAAAGAGTGTTTTCACAAGAAGTTGATCAAGCATTTGTGTTTTAAGGCCAATTTGCAAGTTCTTTGGCCTATACTATTCAATAGGGCATTTATATTATTATGATTCACCCATCTCACCTGTCTTCCGTATTCTCTCATGGGAGCATGAAATTGAATACTTTAATATCAGAATAATTAAATAATCAGAAAGACAATGTAAGTTTTCTATCTGAAACATTTAAAGTAATTTCTCACTAGGCCAAGGTCAGGGGAAGATGAAAATTAGTGTCTGATTATCCCAAATCAACAAAATACAAGAGTAGCAGCTGACCTAAAGTAGTATATTACAACTACCAAAACAAGTGGCAATGAGAACACCTTTGTATACTGTGTAAGGAAAATACTGTAGGTGAGAGGAAGAGAAAAACACTTTAAAAAGACTACCTTTTGGTAATCAAAGGAGCTTCATACTTCTCTTCCTCCCAGAATATTCAGCAAATTACATTTGCTTCTCTATAATAATTTCATCCCTAACAAGATCAGAGGAAATGATTTATTCCACCCACAGTCTTCCTACATTTGTACGTCATCCTATGGGACGCTAACTTTCTGAATTGCTTTTGGCCATCTGATATTATATTACTGCAGCCTTCTGCAGAAGGAGCCAGAAAAGAAAAAAAGGAAAAAATAAAAATAATTACATTAATGCTGGGAATCAAAGTTTATTGACTTTCCCTTGAGCTATAATACCAAAAAGCTGGTTACAGAAGTTGCCAACTTATTTAATGATACCACCAACTCCTCCCTAAACTTGTCAAAATATCTTCTGAAAACAGTCTCAAAGTTTTTGATGTACAGTAATACACTAAGTCTAGTTCATCTCAGTGCTGAAGATAACAACTTTATCTGCCTCTGCTCCTTCTACCTCTTCATGCCTACCAAAACACTAAAAACCATTGTCACTGTAATGAAAAAACCCTTCAAGGGTGCTCCGAATTGCCGCGTTCCCAAGCAAACCAACATCTCATTTTCATATCCAGAGTACATCCTACTTATTCTACAAAACCTAGGAAAAGCTTTTATTAGAATACAGTTCTAATAAAAGTAAATACATCTTACCCACATGGTAGCTTGCTCTGAGAACTTAAGTTCATAACATGGTATTCTGCAGTATGAACGCTCCAGTGGATAGAGTTTCCATAGCTCTTTATCCTTTTTTCAGTTTTCACTCACACTGACCCCTACCAAGCAAAGAGGGCTATCTATACATGTATTTGTTCCAAAAGTTCTCTTTGGAATTGCTAATACTTCTTCCCCAGATGTTGTCCTTTGGAGAGCAGACTTCCTCTCCCAACACTTTTTCTCCTAGACCAAGAGTGTCAAAAGCATCTTTTTCCTTCTCTCCCTTTTTTAAAATGACTTTAAGGTACAATGTGTAATTTGTGGGAAGAGGGAGATAGTTTATTAGACAGCTGATAATGAGAAAAAATGGCCAGAGCTACTTTTTCCATAAAGGGTTAGCAGTGCAACTAAGAGATCACCTCTAACACAATATTTGTCCTTGTATCATTTACAATACAGCTTATTTAAAACACACTGAAAAAGTACAATACGCAGATTCACAAGACAATGCTGCTGTCAAGTTTTCTGAATACTAACAAAACCAAGAAGTATTTAATTAATTGAAAGAAGCAGCTATAGCTAATCGCTTTCTCTTTCAATATAACTGCAAGCACGCTATGGAGTATTTACAGTAAAACCCTCCCTCCTAAAAAGGCTGGGGCTAAGAATTCATTGTTTTTAAATCTAAACAACATACCCTCTTCTGAACCACATGCAATTAGAAAACCCATAGAATATAATGTTAATCTTCACAGTCTTGGATAAAGGAAAGACGGAACTTCTAAAGAACCAAATGAGTGAAATCCTTCAGCAAGATTTCCATTAATAAATCAGTTTCTTTAATTCACTTATATGGGACAAATCAAGTTTGTTAGTTTCATTATCTGGTGATTGAACAAAGGGATTTATGCCAGAACACTCTTGCCAACACAGGATACCTGCATGTCTGTAACTTAATCTAACATGTTTTAGTAGCAATAGACCGACCTTTTGATGTTATAGTGAATAGGCCCTTTGATACTCATGCACAGTCAATCACTGCATATAAGATCACTCCACAACAGAAAACTGCTTTGAAAGTTTGGCTTGAACGTAACATTATTCAAGAAAACTGTTCAAACAAGATATCATCACATGACAGATCAGAAGAAACAGCTTTCAATAAAGGCAGATGGGTCATGCTTCTTACCTTTTGCAAGGAGATTTTTCTGCAACGTTAGAAGGGACAACATCAGACAGAACCAACAACCCGGTCAACTAAATTGGTGTCAGTGCCTCCCACTGCAGGTGGAATCTCTTCCATTTCAGCATCTATCAGTCCTATGACAGGAAGTTGACATATACCCAGGGAGCAATACTCATATTAAATAGGACCAAACTTCTGTACACTTCCAAAGTGTAATCTAGTTTTCTTAATTAAATTAGCTTTTGCCAGGTAGGGGAAAATGAAAAAATTAAAAGTTTAAGTAAGGAGAGGCAAAAAACGCATTACAATACTCTCCAATCAATTTAGAATAGTGTATTCACCACTAAACTTTTACTGTAATTAGTCTTTAAATACATAAGAAAAGGGAAAGTCCTTTTTAGGACCTTTCAGTATTGTCCAGGCTTGGAAGTCAGCAAAGATATTCCTGGAAGAAATCTAGTTTGTAAAACAATTTAAACATCAGCAGCAATTTGCATTAATACAGCATTACCTAGAGGAAGATACGAAAATAAATGTTTCTAAAATACTGACTTAAGTAGCATAAAACATATTAATAGGTTCAGATTACCACTATTTTACTCAACATCTCTTTTTTATGGTAATAAAAATAAGCAGGTTTACCTACCTGCAAGTTAACAGGTTTACCTATATTTTAAATCATACATGTGAATTACGGTAAGAATTTATGCTCTCTAATGCAGAGTACAGAACACTGACACTGGGAAAAAGAAGAATCAATTAGCTGCCACAGCTTCTTAGTTCTAACCATTAGTAACAACATTTGAGAGGCAAAAAAAGACTATGACATTTCATAACAAGGACATGGCAAAAAGCCATCCTAGCCTTTTAGCACTGAACCCAAGTTTGAGTTCCTCTACATGAAGCCACTCCTGAACTCTCGGCCTCACTGAAACCACTCAGCTCGGCTTACCTGAGATAGGTCCTCAGGGCAGGGAGGGACAGCTACCAGACACAGTCTTCGAGGAGAGCAGCTGGAACAAACGGTTTCGTTTCTACCTTCTTTGCTTACCTCATTCCATTGAGAAGATTAGCAGAGATTCCAAGAAACTCTCTTTTCGTTTGAAAATGAAGATGGAGGACAATAGTTTGAGACACAAAAATGTGGTGTAGGTTTAAAGATGATAATCAGAAGCTTCTTGAAAATTGTTCAATGAAGAGTAATTTATTAGAGAGTTGGACTACTGCAGATTATTAGTAGTCACTGAACTATTTAGTGATAACAACACACTGCAACTTTGATTTAAATTGTTATAAATTTCTATTCTTAAATCTGAAATACTGTAACATACAATACTGCATTTGCAGTAGTATGATTATTTAGATATTAAACTTTATCATCATACAAAAATGACATTATACACATCTAGCATGGATAAGCAGGAATAATGCCTAAGCTGCGTAGCAGAAATGAAAATTACAACTTCTAGATATAAATTGGAATTCTCATTGAATTAAGCCAGCTTTTTATGTTGACAGTATACAGTATGAAGGACAAAATTAGAATCTTTATTTAATTTCTACTAAGAGTTCAAAACTGCAATTTCAGAAGTGCTTGATAAAGAATGTCTTTTTTTGAAAACTGGTTTGCATTAACCTTTTGACAGTCTTCCTAACCGAACTCGTTTAAAGGGTGCCTAATGTGCAGTGACATATACTATCCCTGTTTCTATTCCTAACAAAATTCCCTTGCCAGGGTGATGATGTATTTCAGTGGCTTCTCCTTCCGAAATATTTTAAATAAAACAATAAATACATGCCAGATGTTGTACAGCCAAGGGTGGGGGTTTTTGTTTATTTTGTTTTCTATTTTTAAATTATTTTTTTTTTAAGCATAGTTGAAGGAAATAAACTTTTCTTTTCAGAAGGATCTTATTTTCTCATACTTAATAACAAATGATGGCCCTGCCATGCCTAGGTTTTTAAGTCCAGCTTTGGGTCTGCTTCTGCTCAAAAGACAGCTGAATGGTTTCAAACATTAGCTTTGTCTTTACCCTGAGGGTACATGAAACATGGAGGGGCTTGAACAAATCAAGTTTTCCTGCTAAGTATTCAAAGCTCTTTGCTAAATCTTCCTGGTGACTTCAATTCTCTGCAACTGCATTTGAGTAGCTTTAAATAAGCAACTTCCTAATAATGTCTTTCAGTCTTGCTGCTATCACACAGAAGTGTGATAGTTACCTTTTTAATAGTAAAAAGCATACAGCAGCTTCCATTAGATGAAGCCTTGACAATGTAGGTTTCATTAGTGGACAATTTTAAGGCATATAAAAAAAATAAACTACTACTATTGTATTTTAGTCCTATCATGATATACAGAATATTAAAGATCACATGATGCAGTCACCTGGAAAACAGATTGCCACTGTGTTATCTCATCCTCCATCCATACTTAAATTCTAACATAAATTTGGCAGCTAGTATGTTGAAAACCCTGAAAGTTAGAAATCAATGTGGTATACAGCCTGAAAGGTGTAATCCCAAATTTCAAGGTGTAAAACGCATTAATCTTCAGAAGTTTGAAGGACAATGCCTGCTAAGCTAAGCTCATGCAGTAAATACACTGCAAAGATAATTAGTTGAGAAAAAGAAAATCCTTCCAAGCACTGTTTCTGTACCAACGTTCAGAAAAAAGAACTACCTGTTCCATACAAGGGGACAAAAACCGCTGGCTCTTGTGGAAACACCTTGGTTTTTTTTTTGGATTCACACTACATATTTAAAACCCCTATAGTATATGCAAAATGTAAAGAAAATATTTGTGGAAACACTACACAGCTGTATCTCATTCTTGGTAAAGATCTTTCTCCTCTTCAGTAAAGGAAGAACGTGCATAACATTACTATTGGCCTTGACAAAAGCACAGCACATCTTGACTGATGCGTCAGTAATATTTTTCCATGCTATCTAAAACTGAGGAAGCAACTCTGAACTCACCAGTCCTCATCTGTGAACAGGGAATTAAAAGTTACCATGTGACTGCAATATCACCCTGGCTGTATATTACGTATTTAAGACAATATGATATAAGAAAACCATTACAGAAAGTAATAATGGGAAAAATTACTCCATTCAGCTATTCAACTTATGCACACAAAAAGATGCAGTATCAACACATGCATTGAACTTTACCCACTACTACTTCACTTTTACTTCCTTTCTCAACAATTCATCTTACCAACGTCCAAAAAAAATCCACTGCAAGTGGACAAGTGTTTTTAAAATGATGTAATGATTTAACTTACTGTACTGTGGAGCTCTGACAAGGCAGCTGTTGCAAGTATAGTTTGTTTTGAGCCACAAAGCTATGACAAAAACTTAATGGAAACTTAGCATGAATTCCCTTTTTTTTTTTGCCTCCTCTTTCATTTGTTTGTTTTTCCTTCCCCCAGATTTCAAAGGACCCTGTTTACAGTGTGAAAACCTACTTTTCCCTCAAGCACTCTATTTCAGGAGCATTTTCTTCCTGTCCAACTTATTCAAAACTATGTACTTGTGATCAATTCATAGCAAAGCTCCCATTGATGCCATTTCTAATACTACTGTAGACTAGTTACCGTATAAAGCCCTTATGCAGCATTTTTTGTTTCATCTACTAAATGGTGTGCTACCATTTGAACGCTTTATCCTTAAACCAAGAGCTTCAGAAAACCAGCTGTTCAATAGCTATTATATAAACGAGTACAAAAAATGAAAGAGAATGTAGATACAGCATACTATTCTAATTCAATACAGTAAAAGAAGTTCCTTCGCTGCCTCATTTCAGAGACAATGTATCACAAAGACAACAGAAAACGTTGGGTTTATATCCACTGAAAATATGAAAGACAATTCTTGATTGTAAGCATAACATCCAGTCCTTGTATTTATTCCCCAAGTCTCAGTAAAAGAATAAAAAGATTTTTCTCCCCTTCCCAGGAAATAGATTAGGTAGGCATGACATTTTTCCACTTCACCGTTGTATGCATTTATAAGCTTTCCTTTTGTAGCATTTATGAATTCAAACAGTGCTAGGGTTAAAGCTGGAGCAAAGCAATTTGGCATGCTTGCTTCTACTTTTATCAGGGAAAGCAAAAGCAATCCATGAGGTCTGGACTGACCTTAAAGCACAAGTATTTATTTGGAGATTCTAAGGGCTTACCAATTGTGTTTGGTAAGAGGGAACCTAAATTCAATCACACTCGCACACGATGTCACCTTAATTCAAGCAATTGCCTTTCAGTTCTTTTGGTGCGTCAATAATATAATTGGTATTCTATTACTATAAATATTCTCTCTTTAAAAAGGACATATTAACCATTCTACCATTCTAACATATTCCAGTTCTACCATGCTGCTTTCTACAGGACAGAGTCAGGTTTCTTAAGTCAGCTACTTCCAAATTCAGATAATTCATTAAAAATATTAAATCTATGCTGTTCAATGCAATTATATTTTCAAAGCATATATATAACCTAGTGATGCCTTCCATAAACAACCGTCCCAGAAAAATATTAAAATCAATCATCTCACAAGCAAACAGCTACTACAGAAAATTGTCTTAGAAGTCTCAGATTTATGAAGGAGGTAGTTTGGAAAACAGGTCTTCACTGCTTTCGGTAAGCTATTTCTAAATTAACGGGCTGAAATGCAAACGCATTCAGAGAACACACTTCTTCCTCTAGGAACTGGACACTACTACTTTGTTTCCAGGTAGGATTGCTCCCATTAGTTTGTGGAATTTGTGCAACTATTGGCATTTCCAACTCTCAAGCCCACAATAAATTAACAGAAATGCATTAGGAACAATTCCTGGGGAAAATTCTACTGCCTCTCAATGACACAGATACTTGATCAAATTTAGATCCACTGCAGTGCAAGTAGTAAACCAAAGTGAATACAGTCTGCTGTTTTGCAAATGGACTGCTTTTCCTGAACACTTCTACCTTTCCACCTAATAAGCATTACTATTATTTCCAGGTAGTGATGTGCCAGTGATTAAGATTTTATTATTCTTTTTTCTAGTTTAATCACTCTTCCTCCATCCTTTTTTGTCCTTCCCTGGTTATTTCCTTTAACTATTGGAAAATCTGAGACAATTTTAAAACCAGCAGTACATAGAATTCATTCTCAGAGACATGACAGCAAGTCCCACCTTTCATGCATTCTAGATACATCAACATCCTATATTAAAA
Organism: Ciconia boyciana; assembly: GCF_034638445.1. Lineage (NCBI taxonomy): Eukaryota > Metazoa > Chordata > Aves > Ciconiiformes > Ciconiidae > Ciconia > Ciconia boyciana. Next base: position 17,878,692 of record NC_132944.1, on the reverse strand, counting down.
TACAATTTGGTGTCCTGTAACCCTAACTAATGTTGTCTCTTGTGCTTTTTCCTGTTAGAGTACTGATAAGTCAGTATTCAGGATTATTTGTTTCCAGATAGCCAGTATCTCAAACACCCAACATCATTTTGACATAGCATTGTTCTTCTCCCTCCCCTTTAATTCCTTCAGTCCTTTCTAGCTAGGCTACAACCATTTATTTTAATATTCCAAGCCAAAAGACGGAATTTTTTTCCCCTCCTACTGGAGTTGGGTCAATATTGCACAAAACAAACTCGCTCACATCACTCATTTTCACTAATAGTCTAGTTACAGAGATTCCTTTGAAGAATTTTTCCTTCTTTTTTGAATGGTCTGAGAAGAGCAGCTGGACATGAATCCTTCAACAACTCAAAGAAACAGTCATCTGTAATTTGCACAGCAGTACAATGGCACCTGTTATGTACCATCACATTCTTACTTTACAGGTATTTCAGTAGTCTATTCAAACTTAAATGTGTGTTATTTTTAGGTTTAAAAGGTTGGGCTGAGCAGCTATCTTCGCTTACATCTTCAGCAATTTCCATGGCATAGACATTTACACAACAGAATATGGTCTTGAAATTTCTAGGCCTGGCTGTCTCAGGATGCCATTTCTCTTCTATAATTCAGAATGATGACTGCTTGATGGCTACATGCTGGGAAGTCTACTCTTTCCATTCTGCCTACATGACCTATTCCTTTCTTGGGTCAGATACACAGATTTTCCATAGTTCTGGTTGTCCAAAAATATTTCGGATTTTGCAGTGTCTCTAATCTGTTATTTGAGACTACTGATTCACACACACAACCATACACTTCATATAAAGAAAATGACTACTGGCCTCCAACAGGAAAGAGAACTCCTGTAGCTCTTAACAATTCCTCCACTACCAAACTGAGCACAGAATTGCAGAAGAAAAGACACTTGCATTCCTTTCTTCTCAAAGTTGCCTTCAGAGCTCCTGTTTTCTGTATCCAGAGCCATACTAATCACAGTTCAAACACAAGCATGCTCAGAGAATCGGGAATTCAAGCCACATGTTCTCACAAAAAGACAAATTGATCCAGTTCACCAGGCCTGCTCAGGGCTCAAAAGCAAAGCAAAAGGGCTCTCACTGTATGTGTTGATGTCTGTCTCAATTTCATTACCGCCAAGCACAAGGTTCTACAATCGAGATTCTTCTACAATCAGAAAACTACAGTCGCCATTTTCTGCTCACCCAGTGTTTGCCTAACATCCTACTAACATACTAAAGGCATATCTACACTGCCTTTTCAATCCAAAGGAAAGCTGCATGATTCTCTTAATTGGACATCAAACCCAGATCAGTAGCTAATGCTAAGGGGCAAATCATAGTAGCTTGAGCTCAGCTCAATGCTAAAGGGATGAGACAGCAGCTTCAGGATGGAGCTAGCTCATATTTACCAGTTCACAATGAAGGTGTGAAGAGCTTCTATCTGCATGGACTATAACATCTAAGAAATCTGCTCATACTAGGGCAGAATTAATCACCTCAGAGGAGATTCTTCCTCTTACCAGTATCCCTCCAAGGAAAAGCAAGTCTGACAATTAATGCAGATAATAGCATCTGACAGCAGCTATGCAGATGTGCCACCTAAAGGATGCAGACACTGAAAGGAATCTAACATACATTTTCACTCTGTACCCAAATAAAGAACAGGAGAAAGAACTAGGGGGGGGAAGAGGGGGATAAGAAACAGAAGCCAAAACTATCTAAATTAAAGAGAAATATACATATAATAAGGATATTTGGCTCACAGGTCACCTATGGCATGCAACACCACAGGTACTATAACTACAGTTAAATAGAAGATCAAGCAGGTACAAACAGCTGTAAACCCACAAATTGCTGCTGCCACATATATATAAAGTACACTTTCTTGCTTCTCTTAAAAGTTTTCCTTTGAAAATACTTTTATTCACCACAAAAATATTTGCTCCAATCTCTTTTTTTATTCATCTACCTATAAACAGCTTAACTGTGCATATATATATATATAAAATGAATTTACCATGTCATAAAATGCAAACATAGTCGGGAAAAAAACCCAACTCATACCACAGCATAGCATGCATAGCATACATTCGTTTCTTCTACATTATACAAATCTGTTGTTTAACAAGTGTTTAAACAGTTGATCATAGTGATTTACAATTTATGACACCATAAATTCATTTCAATTCAAATTTCACTGCATAATGTGACTATCTTGAATTTCTAAATCTTCCTTTTATGTTGCAGGCTGCTTTAATTATCACAGTTCAACTTTCTGAAACTGACAACAGAAAATCTCAAAATGAAAAGAAGTTGTTGTTGAAAACAAATATGACGTTACAGTATATCTGAATCTGACCAGAAAAGCTTATTGATGAAAATGGGTCTCTGTCAGGGTGCCTGATGTATTATCCAATCTCTTCTTAGCAAAAAACTATTTCTACTTTAACTATTAATCAAAGAACAATTAAGTTACACATTTATTACTAAGTACAGAATGCTGAATTATCTTCAAAGACTAAAGTTACTGTGCTACTTTATACACAGACAACTATTATGCTTTGCTACCTAAATTTTAGGTATTTATCCACTTAATACACAGTGAAAAATCCACAGCTGTGCAGTATTCTGTATCTTAATTTCCTGCTTTCTGTAGAAATGATTGATGCATACTACTACATAAGCAAGCCTCATGCAAATTCAGAACCACCATAAAAAAGCCACTTTTAATTCCCCCTCCCAGCATTATTCAGCTGGGGACCAGAAGCAGTACCAGTGCATTTATTTTTAAATACACTAGCATTAATCTTTGCAAACATAACTACACCACAATAACTTAACCACTGTAAACAAAGCAGAAGTCAGCAGTCATTCTCTAAGATTTGGCGACCCTCAGCACATCAACTTTCTTTACATTTTCCCCTCTAACTATCACTCAGCATTTTTGTATGATACAGAAGCCAGGTGGCTAAAGAAGTTGTCCTGTCAGCTTTATCTTTAATCTATGCATTTAGATCTGTGAATATAACAACAAAGGGTGTAAGGCAATGTTTGTCAATGCAATGTAATAAATACACTTACCTTTAGAGTATCTTTCTGTACTTCAAGGCTACAAAGGGATAATACATATATAAAAGTAATGACCTGCTATCAGTAAAAAGAGAATGTTTGGCCTGTATATTAATAATTATGTTTACTTTGTTCAGCTACTACTGGATGAAAAAAGTATGTACTAATAAGATGTTGCTTCTCTCTACTGCTTTAATGACACCAGAGTCATCCAGCAGTCACATACTGAGGGGGGAGCCAAGGCTAAAGTGATTTTGGCCAATACTGATTTCCTCTGAAGTTACAGGGGAACTGCCCTGCATGTTTGTCAGTGAGACAACTCAACACAGCCAAAAGATCCATTTGCACAAACCAAAATTTAATCTGGAAGATGATTAACAAACAAGTAGAACTAATTACCAAAGGAAGTGGACACTCATCCCACTCTGTTTCTTCAAATGAAGACAAGCTTTCCAGCAGATACACTTTAGCCTAACACAACTTATTTGCCTCCATCAAGGGAAATGAGTGAAATTTACATTCCTGACACAGATCAAACTTAATGCTTCAATGATCACTTCAGGTCTTTACTACTATGGATCTATACATCACCCTAGTAACACTATGTACAATTTTAATCTTATTTTAGTAAAATAAGAAACACAAATTTGTCCAAAAGCAAATTCTTATGAGTCTTTCCTTCAGTTTTCCTGGAGGAAGAAAAGAAGTGAGGAAGAATTACCTCTTGTCTTCACCTCATTACTGCTCCACTGAGAAAAAACATTTCTACCCTCTTCCCTCTTTTAATTTCACATTACACCTAAATGATAATGATTCTTCAAATTATTTAGAGAGCAACATACCCACTCCAACAGAAATGGGTCAAGTCGAGGGACAAAGCTGCACATGTATTAGCTGGGAATTAAGGATTTAGGAAATAGGAACATAGATTTCAGGGTGTCCATCTCCACTATTGCTGAAAATTTTTAGAGAGACTGTAAGTGTGCATGTATAAATTGTATATCCATGCTTTTAGCAGCATGCATTTGGGTAATCGTCGTCTAATTCCCTCTCTCTTATCCACAGAAAAACTGATTCAGGTTTCAGAGTCTTAGTGGAGAGGAAAGAGGAAAAAAAAAACCAACCACACCATACAAAATACATTTTAGCATTTATATGTTGTAGAGTTCATTAGAGAAGAAGCAGCCTTCTGCTGACTTTTTAAAATGTTCCTGTTCACTTACATTTTACTTCAGAGCTTGTTTTGGATATTCTTTTTACATCTGTGACATTGCCATTGATTCCTTCTGGTCAGAAGTCATAGGCTTTATTTCTTTTGAGCAAACCAGTGGGCTTTCTGAATGAATCATCATAATTTTTTTTTTAAGGAGGCTAACAACTAATGGTTTTACCAAAAAAGTGTACTCTGGGAAGTTCATTACACTTTCAGTCTTCAAGATCACCAGAAGTCATTCTGGTTCTTTGTTATGCTCTCAACTATGATATTGAGTGCAGGTGTTGTCTATAATGACCAGGTGAACAGAATTCAGCAGAACATCTTTATCTAATTTTTCAAACCTAGAACATTATGTCCCATTTCATTTTTATGAGACTTATTTCAAACTTTTTCCACACAGGTCCTGGGTACAAAGATGGTATTTTTCTTCAGGGTTTTTTTTTTTTTTTCATAGCTCTCTAAGCCATCCACAGAACTCATCAGCTGAATTGTCATCAGCCATTGTTGAGCTTTACAACAGTCATATTGATTGGTATCTCCCAAAGGTATATTGTAATCATTTTACCACTGATAGGGTTATAGGCAGACACACACTTTGACATTCCCCTTAGATATGATAAATGCAATCCTCATTTTCTCAGATCTTGTGCAATTCACCACATATCCATCTATCACCACAGAACGACCCTTTCTATTCCACTGAAGCTGTAAAGCCCAAAGATATAAATATATTCCTAATTCATACATATGCCATACATTCCATAGTCCTATTTTTAATTAGTTCGTGGTGGTTCAGCTCATCATTTCCTCGATGAAAATATCAGCTGATGTATTCCTTTTGAATAATTTTGTACAGCATCACTTTGAATAAAACATTATTAGCAGGCTTCTCCCCCAGTGTAACCTATCTATCTCATTCTTAAATACCAGCAGGTATTTCTGACACGTGCCACATATGGATCGTTTTGCTTGTGGACTGCCACAATCATTCTTATTACAAAACCACAGTTGTGGTTGTTACTAGCTAAAGCAAAGATTTGACCTGTCTACTTTTAACAGCATGTTCTGCACTGATGCCTCGCTATCATCCTCAAATGATCATCAGTTCTAACATTTGTCTAGTTTCTAAATACCCCTGTAAACCCACCAAAGTAGCCTGTTACTGCCACGATAGAGAAAGCCCAAGTTTTATCCACGTACAGACATTTTAAGACCTGCACAATGCAGACATGATTAAGGTGCTATGTGTTTACGGAAGCAATTAGATAAAACATATAATCAACATATCTTAAATAAAAAGGTCATAAGACAATTCCACAAGTACTATAACTAAATACAAATTACATCCTGTGTCTGTAAACATTACATCCAGTAGCCACAGTACTTCAGATACCTAGTTTTCAGAAACAGCTGATTCAAACAAAATTAATTCTCTTTAAACAGCAAAAGAAAGAAATCCATGCCAATATAGCAAGATTACTTTTCCATACTAAAATTACACTTGTATTCAGTTTTGCAGTTAAATTATTTTTAAATATCAGTCAAGTGCACATATAATTGGATGCAAGTTGATGCAAATTAGAATAGGTAATTCATGGCAGCATTTAAAAATATAAAAACAATAAGGATACACATCTTTTCTTTAAGAAGTCACAATCTTGCTAGCTTATTATCTAATGTGCATATTCTTGTTAGTTACCAAAAGTAGGGGTACTGAGGAACTATATATTTTTGTATGCATTAGGAAGAACAATGCCTCAATTCAGAAGACTAGACCAAAGCAGAAAGTTTTCTTATTAAAAAAAAAAAACAACCTGTGACTACATGTGAATCACCTCATTACTGTAAGACCTGTAATGACTAAAAAAAAAAGTCTTAAGTATTTCAAGTCTTAACTATTACACCTGAGTTCAATGCATTTTAAAATTCAACCCATAATCATTTTCCCCAAAGATTTAACTTTATCAATTGTTATTACTACTATTTTTATATTTGAGAGCTGTAAAGTAGTTCTAAAATAAACACATTTATTAACAATACTTAAAGTTATAGACAGCTTATCTTCGGTGTTCATACAGAAAAAAAGGACAGTCAAAAATATTAGTCAGTACTTTAAAGAAAAGACTAAAAATCTTCTAATTTGGGACCAACAAACATTTTTAGAAATATATTAAGTAAATACAACAGATAAAAGCAAGCATCAATGAAACAATTATTTTTCAAATTTTACTCAGATAAGAGTTAAACATTGTACTATTGTAAATCGAAATATTTGGTTAAATGGAATTTCCATCAAAGCTTAATAACCAAATTCAAGTGAACGCAAATTGAAGTGTTATGTACTTTCTGCGGTTCCTATAATGGCTAATTCAATAACCCTAAATGGAGTGTTACTGCTGATTATTCTAAGTTGGATAAGACAATTTGACAGTTACTGTACTTTGAAATTTTACTCTAGTAAAAGCATTTTTAAAACTAGACATAAAGAGGAAGAAGTTTTGCTAGCCATGTTTGACATGGGAAAAACCTCTAATCAACATTTAGTAAGCATTATGCTTTGTGCTTCTTTCGCTAATACTCTCAAAACGACAAGTAAAAATCCATCATTGCAAGAGTAAAGCAGTCAAGCCAGCCACATATGAACTTCAAAGAGCAACCTGCACAAACTCAGTGCCCTAACATTGCTCTCATCACAGAACTTCCAAGAGCTCTGTGTTGAGATTATGGCAAGATTTGGCCTAGTGTACAAAATTCTAGCTGCGCTGTTTTGGGAAAATACAATAAGATCTCCATAAAAGTTTGAACATTTTAAATGCTAAGAAAGTGCTCACAATGAAAACAGAGATGACTGTCACTGCCCTACTGAACTACAAAACTGTTCTTAGCACTGGATCTTAAATATACAACTAAAAGTTTTTCATCTTTCTTTTCAGATAAGGTAATGGCAAGCCTTCTTTGGAAATTAACTTTCCATGCAATCCAAAGCCCTCCATCTAGTTCCTGGACATTATATTTTTTCTTTTTTTTTTTTCCTAAATCACAAACTTTTCAATTATTAAATGTGGCTTACGTTTGCATCTCTGGAAATATTTTTTTTAATTCTCTATTTTCTAGCATTTCATTTCACTCTGTTACCAGGGGTGTGAGCAGGTTGCTGACTATGCTGATAGGCAGAGAGAAGTACTGTCTCCACATTTCATTCAGATAATAGAAATCTGCAAGCTACTCAGTGTGACAGATGAGCTATGTGAGCTAAAGCAACTTGTTCCGCTTGTCAGCCTCCAAGAGTCTACAGTAGCAAGATACAATTGCGATGACACCACAATCGCAGAACTGGGTCAAACATATGGTCACTTTAAAACAGAATGTCAACCGTCCTTTCTACTTGAGGAATTTGATTCAGTGACACTAAAAGCTGTTAGATACCATTAGCTTTATATCTAGGTTCAAAATGAAACTGTTACTTTGACAGTATTTGAAGAATCCTCTTGGGAGCCCTACATTGCCATTAAAGTTTGTAGGAATCACAAACTGTCAAATACTATCACTAATGCTCATAGGGATTGGGTACTTCATGACCAGAACACTTTCCTGTGTTGCACTAGGGAATCTGTGCCTTTGGAGTAATATTTCTATTATGTCCTTTGTGGATTAAATGGATTAAAATCCTCACAGAATTTTAAAGAAGATATATATACAGATATATTTTTTTTTTAATTGCGGAAATAAAAATAAAAGATACCTTAACTCATGCCTAGACCTATTATTTTGTTTAAATCATCATCTCATACAGAAATATTTTTTTTGTTTTATTTTAGTGGAATAGAAAAATTACTAATTGAATGATAGTAGACATGTAAAGAGAACTGAAAAGTAGTATTTAATAATCTATTCCAATTATTTCCCTAAATCTTGCAAGATTCACTTGCATTATATTGTGGTGATGAAATACCCCATGCAATACTACTAGCATGCACAGTTTAAAGTTTAAATAACTGTGGTATACAGATCATGCTACATGGTGGATCTAGATAACATTTGGAAAAGCAGATATTGAGATGAAGCTCTGATTTTACTCTGACATTCAATCATCAGAATCTTTATTAAGTGACATACAAAACTATTTTATTTAACAGAATTACACTATGTATATGTTTCAGCACAGGTAACTTTTGCCCAAAAGCACTAGAAATGTAGAAGGAAACAGCAGAAGTCTGAGACATCCAAAAGTAATTTCCTTCTCAATATTTCACTAATTTGTGTTGGCAGTCTGAGTCAAGCTCAAATCATAGACTCTGGCCAAGATCAAATTCCCAGCCTATTAGATTCCACACTTGTATTTATAGGTATTTCAATACACCATATTCAAAACATTTTATATATTTCAGGTTTTGATGTATATATTTTTCTGTTTTGTTTATATTACATAATTGCCTTTCTAGTTCAACATAAAAATTTTCAGAAAAAATATTTCCAAGAAAAACTTCTCATGGAGCTGTTCAGTTAAGAAGATTCATATTTTTGCACAGTTAAAAACTTACATAATTCTTAAAAATAATTGTTGTTTACTTGCTTTGATTTCTAAATGTCTTTGATCTCATTCATTAATATTCATTAGTCTTCGGATGTTGGACTAATGAGACTCTTATGCATTTATGAGAAGCTATTTAAACAATGTTATCAGATTTTTTCTGATTTATGTTTTTCATCAACACTGACAATATTTATTCTTTGCATTCTCCATCTTTTTCTTCAAACTTCCTGAAGACATAGTCTACATACCCTAAAACAAAGTGGAACTCAACAAATGCGTAACTAATTCAGTCAATTATGAGCACAGAACCCTAAATGGATAACAGCATAAACACATAATATATATGGACAGAATGAATAATCCTCATACTCAGCATCATTTACTTCCATGTTTTACATACATTATTTATGTTTATGATGGAACATCTCTGAAGCAAAAAAGAAAGAATACAGACACAACTTTTCAGCGTCAGGAATTTACAGGCACAAAAGCAGCCATGCTGTTGCCAGAATTGATTGCCAGAAATTGCTGTTGCCAGAAATACCAGCCACAGGTATTTCACATCACAGGTGCACACACAACAACATGCACAAACAGCTAGTCACTTGTATTCTTTGCATTTAAGAAAACATTAGTTGTTTTCCTATTTAGTTTCCACTGTTTGCAGTACATATCCACAAGAAGTTGAAAGTAAGAGTGTCCCAACATACGCTGCACAACATACCTACAGTACGTACGCTGCATAAGTTAAAGTGCCCAGAGGAACCAATGGAAGCTTACAGGCTGAGACAATCCGTCAGAACATGCCAACAAACAGTTTCGGGTTAAACATCCACTGCTCATTAAACCCTTCTTCTACACTGTTAAGAGTTTTGCTATGTCCCCATTCAAAACACTGATTTACACTAGAAGTAACTTAGGCAAAGCAGTCCTACCCTACTACATCTAATGTGTATGCAAAGATAATTAAAGTATGCAATAACTTTCAAAGAAATATTGCTACTTCAGAAGTAAGCACCTATGAAGTCAGCGCCCGTAACTCTTACTTCTCCGAGCAACTGCAAAGGTCTTTTGCTGAAATATCATTTTGGTTAAAGAAATGACTTGGCGTAAACCTCAATGCTAAGCATGTCAATGCCACACATTCACATTTGCTTCACCGGCATCTGGATTTATCCTCAACTGGTCTTACTAGACCAGTTGACTACTGTGTCTATTATACTTCTTACACTCTGGGCTTTCACTGGTATTTTTCCAACTTAAAGATCAAATACAATATATTAATTTTTTTAAAAAAAATTATTTTGAGATAAAGCTACACAATTTGAAACCACTCATTACAGCATTCTACCTAGGAATTAACTCTTACACCACAAGAGAAATATCCTTTACAAGCTTCCTAATGACAATACAATAAACGTGCCAAAGCAGGAAAGGACATAATTATACAGTGCCCACTACAGCATACAAAAACCAGAACATTTGACTACACACCCATATACCAAATTTCCATACACACAGAGAAAGCCGTTGCTCTAGTCTCAGTATCAAATAATAACAAAAAAGTTCAAAGGACTAAGTATCCCTAATTCTAGGCCTCCCAGTATATCTCACAGGACTCTCAGTGCCTAATAGCGTTGGAATCCACCAAACAACCCAAACATTTCAAGAGAGTTGTTTTATGCATAACGAAGTTTAAAAGATCTTCACTAGTACCAATGTTTGATTACCTGTAAAGCTACACATATTAATATGAATTTGGTTCTACATTACAATACAATTCTGTAAAAAAAAAAAGGAAGTAATTTTAGAAGCTTTAAGTAGTAACCAAAGTATTTATATAAGCTAGATGCTGTGGATAATCATCCATTTCTAATTCTGATTATGTGCAACATCAGGCCTTATATATCACTCTCAAAGGTAAGTATTATTAATCTTCCTCCAAAGAACAATATTTTCTCACTCTACCTTTTCTCCCTTTCTATTCCTCTCTTTTCACCTGAACATAAGTCTACATTTAGATACTGATACTCGGTCACCGCTCGGAGATACACCACTACATACACCACTAGCATACATCATATTGAGATTTTATCCCAGCTAATCAAGTCTTTAAAAACAACAAGTCACACATCAGAATTAACGTGACAGGGAAAGTGTTAATGTCACAATACTAGAAGGCAAGTTTTTTTCCTGATACCTGGGAAAGTTAAAAACAGGATAAAATGTTATTTAATAGAAATTGTCCCAAATAAATAAAATACATACAATAGTTATGTATGTTTTATGTTATAAAACACTTACATTCTAAGTTGTACTTCAAATATCCTAAAGTTCCCAAATTTTTAATTTTTTTTTTAGTTTTGTTAAATCATACTGTCAAGGCCTAATAGCTACTGCTTCAGTTGCAGCACTGGGAACGATACATCTCAACAGGTATAAAACACAAGAGCTATTTAATGGACTAGGACTCAAACAGCAAAATTGAGGAAAAGCTGACACAAAAATCTCTCTCATTGAAGACACTTGGATAAAGAAAAAAAGACAGTGCCTCCTACTAAGAATAATGAATCAGTGGAGGGAAGCTTACAAATTATACTAATTAGTAAGCAGCAGGCAAGAATAGGAGCCTCAAAGCAGTAGCAGCATCTTGGCAAAACTCCCACAAGAAAACGCACCACCAGTCTAGGCCTCACCATCCTTCTGTGTCTTTAAAAGTACACGTACCCAGCGGTCAACTGTCTGCCTATGAAATTAGAGTCAACCAGCCTGGCCAAATACCCAATTTACTAAAGCAGTTTTTTTAAACTAAAAAGAAATCTGTGTGACCAATCTGTTGCTACTAATATCCAAGCTGGGTTATGGCCACACGAACTGAAACAACTGCAGCTTAAATATATACTAAATTAATCTTTGGCAAGGAAGATTAGTGCTCTACTTAGAAAAACATCTATTACTCACTACTGAAAGAGCCGCAACTTCTTAGATGAGATTTATGTTCTTTTATCCATAAAGAGAGATGCAGAACAATTTTCTAACCTTTCATGTAACTACAAAATATGTCCATCCTTCACATAAAATGCGCACTAAAACAGAGTTTTGTTAAGTTTTGGTATTATGTTCATTCAATAAGCAAGTTCTGCCTCATTCAGATTTCGTCTCCTAAAGTCAGGAAAGAAACAATGTCAGAATACTTTTGACAGAAAAATCTGATTTGATTAAACAGCTCAAGACCTTCCAAGTGAATGTAAACTTTGAAAAAGGTACTCATGTTTATGTGAAAAGTCATCATTATTATTGTTTTGAGAATCTCTTCATCACTATGAGTTATCATTTTAAAAGTAAACAAAAATATTTCCACCATTCTACAGACAGAACTACAATGTAAGGGGACTTATATAACAGCCTGTTTTAGGACAAAAATTAGCCACCTTACAGATGCAGTTTCTTTTGTATTCAATAGAAGCCCACTTCCTTACTAATTGTCATCAGTCCTGTGACTGAAAACCGCAATTAGTTATGCTGCACTGACACACACATGAATCCTTTTGTTGTAATATTATTCAACCTGAACATTAATAAGCAGGACTTAAAAATTCTAAGGGATTGCACCACCACCCCTATTTTATTAAACCATTTGTGGCAAGAGACAGTTAAATATTGTGTATCCTTCAAATACATTATTCTAGCTAGGAAAATGTTAGTCTGCCACATGAATTAAACAAGCCAAGAAACCAAAAACCAAATAAGAGTACTGTTTAATTTGTGCAAACAGTACTTAATTTTTAAGATCACATAAAATATGAAAATATAAAATGCATTACTAATATTGTTTTATTTTCAAATGGACCTCACAGCTACAAATGAGCTTCACTAGAGAAATAAAACTGACAGCGAAAAAACAACAAAGGGAAACTATTTTCATTAGTTCAAGTGAAACTAACAAGGGCTACCAGCAGTAAAAACCTAACTTCTTTAAATTCCAAAATGAATCTCCTCTCCTGACCTTTATAGAGCTCAAGATGCATACGTACACAGAATAAACAAAATAATTTGAAAGCAAGTTCACTGAGTGCGCCTGACCTTTGAAACAGCACAGATAATTTTAATCAGATTTGCACAGTGTTAGGCTGTCTCAGTTTCCATGTAGCAACACAAAGATGACAAAACTAAAGAAAAAAAAGACAACATTTTCCCAAAATAAAAGCATCTTGAAGTATTTTTTTAAGTAGCCAGCAGCCCTAAGAGTCTCAGGTTCAGGAAAGATTCCCCTGAAATTCTACTCCCTCAGTGTCCAGCTAAAGCTGCACAATTCAGCTCTAGAGAGAAAAGCCCTTTCTGCCAGTTATGCAAGTTTCTGTCAGGTTGAAGAACTGACACCTAAAAAGAAAATACAAGTTACACAAATAGTTTAAAAATCGGTTTTTGTAGGAGTGGCCAGTAGTTGCCTCCTTGACCACCTAGCATACAGTAGGCTACTTAAAGCTTCTCAGTTATGCTTATTATCTTTGGTTTTCAGAGATAATGAGTAAAAAAAAAAAAGATTTGCAGCATAAATAATCTGACAGCAGTGCTGACTAGTAAAAACGTCTACTTACAAAGAAGAGAAGTTCTCATAACTATACACAAATTGGCCTTAGTTGAAACTAGCTGACAATACCTTCCTTTCTGGAAGGACAGATGTTACAACAAGAGTTATAAACCACTTATCAGCCACCAAAGCTGATTCTTGTTTGTAACACTTGGAAAAAACAAAGAAAGCCTTATACTTTATGGAGGCTCCAAAGCAACTTACTGCAAGTATGGTTGTACTACTTATGCCTGATGAAATGAGGAGAATTAACATGGAGAGCTGAAAGCCCTGTTTTGATTCAGGACATGCAACTGCCATCAGATTGGACCTTCCACACTGCCAGTGACAACAGGGTTCTCAAGCTGGAAGACATAGCATGAGAGTAAAATACAACTAACTAAACAAAGACACTTATAAAATGCTGAAGTTTGGCTTTCGCACTTTTGAGAAAAGAATAACAGTGAGTACAACAGAGATCCTCATTAATTTAGTACTTACCCAAGACGAAACTCCATTTGAGGGATACAATAGGACAATATAGCTTTGTCAAATAATGCATTTTAACAGCACTAGTTCAAATTACTTCTAGTGTAGCTGGTTTTAAAGCTTAACTTCTTAGCATTTACAGGGAAATGTTCAGTTTAACAAACCACTTAGACATTAGAACAGCCAGAAAGTACAAAGTAAATACTGTTAACTACATGAATTTGTAACTATGCATGGCTCACAAATGAATTTTATACATTGGCTGCTTCCTTGTAGAACCACCACTACCCTTGTAGTATATACGAGCAGCAAGGTGAGCCAAATGTGTTTCTAAAGATAGAATTTGGTCACCTTAACCACACTCAGATCATTAAGAGCAAATATCATAACATTTGACATAGCCTCTGAGACAATAAGCAACAGAACAGAGTTTATACATCACTTGAAAACAAGCATTGTTGAGAGGTAATACATGTTAAGGTGGGATCATGAACAAGACATTTTTCCAGAACAGCAATTCACCGTTTGTGTGTCACTGATTCATTATTTGCATTTATTGTAGGCCAGCCAACCCTTTTTAATTATGGAAACAATCACATTCCTCTTTTGCCAGGCTATTTTGGTCTTTTTCTCTCTCCTTTGCTCACAGTGGATTTTATCCTAGAGCTTGTCTTTTGCCACAGCTATCTGATATCCTCATCTATTCCTAATAAAGGACTTTAACTTATTCAGCTTATCAGGAAGGTTGAGAAGGGAGCTGATCACTGGGTACAGACACTTACAGTCTGACAAGGTAAAGCATTCTGACCTTGCAAACAGAGTCATACAGGACCTAGCACTTGGAAATGAACATGAGAGACACTGAAACTTGAGTAAGGCCCAATTTCCAGACACTGAAAGTAACTTAAAATGAGCTGAAAAGATTGTAAATAAGTATTGAAGTAACTTACGACAATGTTATTGCATTACAATTTATTAACATGAAATGAAAGTTACCACCCTGCTACAAGGTAAATTCCAATTTTGTTTTGTTTGGGGTAGGAGAAGGAAGCCTATATGTACCACTAATTACTACAGTTTCCACTTAGGAAAGCTCCAATCCATGGAATGTTCATCGGAGTCTAGTGGAAAAAATATTAGTTCAATCATCATTAGTTCATCATAAAAGGAAAAAGAATGTTTCTATAAAAAGATATGAATAGTGCAATGCTCTGTTGAACTCCACTTTCAGGAAAAGCTCATTCAGTCAAAACCTGGACTTTTCTTCAAGACTTTTTTCTTTTAAAACAAATTTAGAAAAACTTAGACTGAAGAAAACCCAGCCTTGATCTGATTATTAGTTAAAATTGCTTTTATCTTTTTTCAACTACAGCTTGCAAAATTTTTTCTAACATCCTTAAAAATCAAAATGGACAATTACATGTTTCATTGTTTTCAACAGGAAACAACACTAACAGCAACATCTGTTAAGCAGCAACACCTGTCTTAACCAGGGAGGCAGGGGTGTGGAAAAGACTTTGCTGTACACACTCACTCCAGTTTAACTTCATAATAAGTTCTCCTAAACTGTCAGGCAAAGTTTAAAGTAAGAAGTTTCTCCTAGGAACACCAAATATTTATAGTCACATGTATTTCAAGGAATAGGTTTTCAGGCAGCATTTATTTTGAATTTGTTTAAAACTTTTAATTCAATATATATACGATGCTGGCTGCTAAAGGTATATAGGGAAAATTATTCAGAAAGCATATGCACGAAAAACTGTTGATCCACTAACAGTGTAGGCCAACAATCTATCCATGCTCTATTTGACTAGTTAAATTTACAATGCAGAACTTGTAAGACATGTCCATAATCCACACTAATAAAAATATATTTTCATGCTGAACTTCTGTACAATACTTTTATGCCAATACATACTTCTTAATGTATATTTTTATGCCGATACTTCTGTACACAGTAATGCAACTCAGCTGCTGATCCATTACAACATGGCCACATCCCAGTTTGATGCTAACATTGAATAAATCCAGTTTTGATGCAGTGCCTGTATGGCTGGAAGTCTGTAAATAGTATCTGCAAAGAAGTGACAACATTCAGCTTATCTCTAAAATTGACTGTAAGCATCCCACTGTCATTAAGAGCTAAGGAGCAGCAGCCACCTTTCAACAGAGAAATCCAATAATAGATGAATTATTATCTAGCCCACTTTGGATCACAATCAAACTGGTTTAAATGAACCTGTTGAACTTATGGAAGCATTTGCACAGATATGGCTAGTGCTAAAGGGCTGTTGAGAAATTGTTCCTTTTCACCTTAGCTGGGACAATTCACAAATAAAGCAGCACTTTGTCTATATTACTGCAGTGTAAATCTGGTTCAGAGGATGAGGCACCCTCGGTTACCCCATGTTTCCAAGCACAATTTTCTGGGTAGTAAGGCTAGCAATTCTTCCACCTAAAGCAACTCCCACTTCTCTCTCCAGACCTTGCATAAGCTTATGTAAGCAACTGTCTGTAGGCTGTACAATCAGTTGGAACAATGAACTTTTCAAGTTTGTCAAGGTTGAAAACAACCCTTTTTTGTCTAGTCAATTTGCTCAGATGTCTCCACTGGTCTGACTCACCACACGATCCAAAAAACAGCTGTACCAGGATAACAAATGCGTTACACGTGGGAAAGGAAACCAGCAGCTGAGATGGAGTTGCTTGATCTGGAATTCCTTGAGCTGGTTATGCTATTAAAAACAGAATAAATAAAAACAAGGAAAGAAAGCTTCTGTTAATAAGTCCTACTTTTCACAGCGGTTGAACCTCATTAAGACTGACTGTCCTAAAAAAAGCAGTAGTGCTTATGCTGTTAGTTAGCAGGCAGTTTAGAAATTGGGGGTTTTTCATCACTTCTCAATTAAATGATTACACAAATATCTCTAGATAGACCCCTGTATGCAGACTCAAGCACTAGCTCAGTATTTCTTGCATCTACATAGCAAGCAGTCTTACAAGTACAGGTGTAGCTCACTCCCATTATCAAGCTATCTTTCCCACCCTTGACTTTGAACATTTCTGCAGTGGTTTCTGCAGGGGCTCAATCCACAGCTTCGAAACTGACAGTCACTTCAATTGCCTGTATGGCTATATCCTTCTAGATGCTAGTAGCAGCAACACATTTAGTGTGGCAACAGCAGTCCCAAAAACATATTCTTACCATTTGAACGATTAAAATGTGATTGTAATCTCCAATGCTTAGAGGAAAGGATATAATATCATCTGATCACCATCAGTCCCCAAGTATCTAAGTTTCCATCATATGTTTTCATAAGGTAGTATAGTACAAAAACACGTGTGAATTAACAGCTGTACAATAGGTGGTTTCTTACAACACTGGAAAACATTATTTGGTAGTTGCATCATACAATCTCAACACACAAAACTAAAAATTAGTTAAGATGTGGGTCTTATAATAAACAGAAAGCATTCAAGGAATAATGTAGGGTGATTTTATCTTTTCTAATGCTGCCTTCATATTCATATTTTCAATGTACAGACAAAAAATGCTCACATACATGCTAAGTGTATCTCAAAAACTAACATTACACTAGAAAAAAATACAGGGAAAAAAGCTGCCAAACACAGAATAAAACCTCTTTGTACTTAGATATTTTCTTTTCAAATTTTAAAGCACTTGTCTACAACTTTAGGCACACAAATCCTTTAAAAATACTTGTTTTCCTAAGAAAGCCCTTTTCATTTGTTTGACTACTCCCATAAAAACATCTATACTAAAATGCACTACTTTGTCTAACATTAGAGTACCTAGAAGTGTATCTTGAGTTCAAAATAAAAAACACAGTAAGATTCTTTTCACTGTGTTCCATGAACGTCCAAACACCACCAAATCTCTCCTGTTTTAAATCCTGCACTTACTATCCTCTTATATAACAACTGCAAAGACTAATCCTGATTGTTATAAAGTTGCAGACCAGTAACTACTTACAATCTCACACTGAACAGCTTAATTACTACAGTCCAATGGCCGAGAACACCCTTCCTCTTCCAATTCAGTACTTAGTACACAACTTACGATAAATCAATTTATAATAATTATATTAATAACAAATATTTAATAATACCTATAAATAATAATAGAGTTTTTAATAGGCAAATGGCTAGTCTTACACAAGTCTGTAATGATAACTGAACCAAAAATATTAGTTGATAATCTGCATGCAGCAACACGCAAACAGGCACAATAGTTTGACAATTAACATTTCACAAAACAATAACATCCCTGTAGTTTCATGATGATTTCAATACAATTTCTATGAAAGCTTGCATAGCAATGGGGGCTGAAGTCCAGGGTCATAAAATTTTCTATTGAAATATTGTGTAGACTATTAACTCTTCATTCGAGATGTGCTTGTCTGTATTTCGTTTTTTTCCACAAATACATGAACGTAATCATATTTTAAACAAGACTACACAGTTTCCTCAGCAAAACATCTCCCTAATAAAAAATATGACTGAAGAGATTTATAAACCTTAGGTTTAGGCAAGCTCCCTTCTGTCCTTCCCCATCTCCTTCTAAAATTGGATGTTTTAAAGCCGAATTTGACCTGAAAACTTCTCTGCAATGAATAAGATTCTGCTATTCTGAAATAGTATTCATCTCAACCATATAATTCTTAAATATTTAATAACACAACATGCACTAAAAAGAGACTGAAAGCCTGAAATCATTAGGAGATGTCCCAGCACAAGAAATAAAAAGGAGACATACATTTCTCTGCAAGTGTAATTTCAAAGTCCTTTCACATAGGGATCTAAAGACTGTCAGCTTGGTTGCTCTGCTACTGTATATTAAATAAGCATGTAAGGAAGCTACTGGTTTTGATTCATTGAGATGCCAAAGATCATGGGTAAAATATATAAAATTAATGATTTTTTTTTTTAAAGTGGAATATCAAGAAGGTGGTAAGAATTAGATACAGCATCAAGAAGAACAAAATACTGGCAACAGAAAACCACATAAAGTCCAGCACCAATTCATTTTAGTGACCATTTAGAAAAATAATAATGCATGAATGCCATTTAAAAGCTATTTCCAAATCCAAAACCACTACGAAATACTTTACTTGATACCAGTTCAGGGAATCATTATATTGTTTTTATTAACAGAACCCTGTTTCTCAGTCTTAATACAAGCTAAATACAAATTTGAGCCTTGTATGTTACCTAGTGCTTTCTAACATGCCTTCATTATCTCTCAGTTCTCAGTTAAGACTTGTACACAAATCCAGCAAAACAGTTTAGAAGGTACTTTATTTTCAGTATTTGCATAATACCACTGAACAGGACAAATAATATGCATACTTAGTGCTAAATGTCAGCAATATGCCAATTTAAAGCCTTATTCTTTAACATTTCAGAAACCATTTTGAAAACAAATTAAATGACATATGTAAACTATTCCAACAAGTCAGTGTGCAATGACTTCTAAACAGCAGACTACCTTCCAAGGCAAATACCTACCAGACACATCAGATTTTTAGCAACTTAAGACCTTGCTAAATCTGTGCAAATGCTAATGCTAAAAAATTTTCTGTTCAGAAGAATGAATATAAACGTTTTTGACTATTCATGCACTAAGCCACAGTGTCATTTTGATAAAGTAACAGGCAGCACTGCAGTGCCAATACAAAAAATCTGTACTTCAGAGTATCTAGAAATGTGAAGCTGATAAATGTAGTTGCTGAGTTGGTTGCATTACATTGCAAGTCTGATGAGCTACACTGGGAATATTCAGTATTGCAGTGAAAACTGATACGAGGAAAAGCACACATTCTGATTAAAATCAAAGGTTTATTTACATCTCACAATTAGAACATTTTCTTTAGTGTTGCCCACAAGGTTAAAAATAGCTCTTTTACCAAGGCCTATTTATCATTGTTCAAGTTCACTACTAGAATAACCACACCACTTCCAAAAAAAGTAGGCCATTAGAAGCACTATATCATTTTTAAAGTTTCTACTGTAATTTTAAATGTTTGAGAATTATGGTTTGTTTTTGAAGAATCAGATTTGGCATTAGCCAACCCTCTCTACCATCCAAGGATACTCTTGTTTCTCATGGCACAAAGGAATATATCCCCAAAGGAAATATAGTATACAGCATACCTGGTTTTTAACACAGGAAAACCAGATATTATCTATCAATGACCTATCTTGAATTCATTAAATCATCACCTTGCTAGGCATGATCTACCCAAAGTCTACATTTTGCCCATCTACTCACTGTTGACCATTAAAATATGCCTGACCTTTCCAAGTTCCTTCTAAGAAGAAGCAGAAAGCAAAAATTACTAGGGGCTTCTGGCCATGATCATCTATTTGATTTTCAGCAAATACCAATGCTTGACTCTGCTACGGAGTTGCATGTTGATAATTAAGTGATTCCTACACATTTCCCTTTGTCTTTTTTTTTTTTTTAATGTGACAGGACTGTGTTTTTCTGTGCAGTTTTTCTAAGACCCAAGGGATCTGTGGCTCTTCTGGAGAAGACAATATTACCAAAACACATTAACTGTTCAACAACTTTCACTTACACGAAGACAAATCAGTATTCTGATTCCTTACAACACAATCACCATTTCTGTGCTGTGTACATAATAAAGCAAGAATAAACTGTAATCTAGAGATTCCTGACAGAAGAGTGGCACCAGGGCCAACAGACATACACCACTATATACACTCATACTCCCAAGCTCTTTTTTTTTTTTTTTTTTTTTTACAGGAGTCAGTGCTCTAATTTACTTTTACCTTAAGTATTTTAAAATTCTGTACTCCTGGGTCTTCATTACAAATATTTGCAAGGAGAACATTTCACTTGAAATGTACATCGGAACACTATCTTGCCTGTCTTCTGTTCCAAGGAAGCTGAAACCTGGTAACTTAAACAGAATAATTGGCAGAAGCAAGGTGAAGTAATCTTGTAAGATCTGGAAAAGCAAGTAGGAGTGGAAAGGTCCAGTATCAGCAGCTGACTTTAACAAGGACAAAGCATCAACAAAGGAAAATTAAGTTCAAAAACGGTGTTAGCTGTTTTGTCTATTCATTATGAAAACTTGCTTTTTTTCTTGAACTCTACTTGGTCTGTGACACCACTTACATATAAGAAGTAAGACGGGAGGAAAAAGAAATTTCTAGTTGCACTAAAAAGGAGTCTGGTCAACAAAGCATCTCCTTAGAAACGTCAGTAACATACTGTCCACAATTATAATAATCTGATTACTGCAAGATGTGCCTCCAGAATGCTAGTTTTCTTCTATTTTAATAATTGCTATGCTGATGAAACTCCTCTTCAACACCACCTCAAGCTAAAGTTTAACCAAACTAAGAATCAAGGATGATTCCTTAATGTTCCATTTGCCAATCAAAGCAAATTCTCTGGCTGAGTATAGATAGCTACATTCTATTAAAATGTAGTAACGAATCATCTGATTACTGTCCCAATCCTTGAAATTCAGCACTACGATATCCACTTCTGGTGGAATATCACAATAATACCAAAAGATCAGCATAAGTAAAACTGAATATCCACAAAAACTCATGAAGTTTGCAACGTTCATCTCCTGTACTTCACCTGAAGACAGCAGAAAACAAGTAAAATAGACCTTCAATACATTGTGCTGTCTAGCTATAGGATTTCTCATGTTAATGATTTCAACTTTCGGCGGTAGGGTAGTATTTTTCAAAATAACAAAGTCCGGCGCACTCAAACCCAGTATTTTCTTCCACCCTGTTACCAGAACCATCTGCAGGAACCTATCTGTATATCTTCTCCTCTCTGAAGGTAACCTCAGCCCTCCCACTCTGATACACCTCCCTGAGGGATTACATTCTGTTGAACCTCCATGTAGGGTCCTTTTATAGTACAGGATTCCTTCTCACAATCTAAGCACTTGTAGGGAAGTGCTCTTCTTAACAACTCTGCAATCCGTTCCTTGTAGGAATACAATTAACATATCTACTGTCTTCAAATTTAAGGGGGGACGGTAATTAGTCTTAATAAAGGACTTCTGCGGAAGCTCTTTCAGCAGCTGAGTCACTTATTGGCTTTTGAGAGAACAAGCAAATTTTAATTGCATACTCACCAATAAGACTGCATCAAGATAGAAAGTGATGGGTTAGTCATAAACAGGACTAGACCCAGCTTATAGATACAACCAAAAAAAGCATGGGAATCAAGTTCAACTAATGCAAGTGTCATATTATGAATCTGCTTCTCATACAACGCAATTTTATCCTTCCTTTGTGTGCATGCTATTATGTAAAAGAGGTACTACTTCACTAGAAAAACTTACAAACACTCAGAAGTGAAAGGCTTCAAATTCTGGCATTGAGTATTTATGATGGATATTCTGAATTATCCTGTAGCTTTACGGACAATTGTATTTCCCTCATGTAGACTCAACCACCCAAAGGAACCCAGTAGGCATTTGATCACCAAATAAACCAAACCCAGATTTGGTTAGGCCTTTTTTAAAAAAAAAAATCTCATTAGATACACATTTTAATGTTGCACTCAGAAAACACGAGTTATAAACTACAAGTGTGCACAAATAACACCTTGTGCCAAACACATCTGACAGTTTTATTTGATAAATTACTGGTGTAGTAGAGAAAGACAAGAATGAACACAGTTTATTAAGATCTTCTTTAAAGCGTTCATCTTCCCCTAGAGCTTATGGAAATAACAAAGCAACAAAAACACACAGCTCTGTAAGAATAATTTAAATGTAAGTGCAAAGAATCTATACTAAGGCAAACAAGACATTTAAGCTATTATTTAAAAAAGGAGAAAACATGGATGATACCAGTCAACCTAAGTTCCACTTAAAAACAATGAATCTTAATGCACAAAATAAAACATTGCCTACATAGCACCAAATTCTTTGGAAATAATCAACTTGCATTTTGGAATCCTTCTAGTATTAGAATTTGAGCTATAGAATTCAACAAGCTTTCTTGCAGACTTAATAGATCAACATTTGGGCTTCTGTAGTAAACATTACCAATTTATCTGAAGCTGTTTATATACACACTAATGACATTCTATACACAAATTAGTTGACAAGGTTGAAAAGTGGCAATATTTTTAACTTTTGCAGAGATAGACAAAATTATAAACAAATAAAATTATATAAATAAATGTAATTGACATAAATGAAGCTGCAGACACTGGAGAAGAAAGAATGACTCTGACATGTATAAAACTGAATAATTCTATTTACTGCAAATTCACAAAAGGATTCGTGTGACAGATGACAAAATGAATATGAGAGGATTACACATTGTAACTATAAAAAGGCAAATCCTGTAAAGTACATACACAGTTGTAATATGCAAGACAAGTGGATAATCCTGTGCTCAACATTAAGTTATAGGAGTTGACCCAAGCCATTGTTTCCAATATCATCTCTATATCCTCCAATTTTCCCAACATATAAAAATAACAACTTGGTCACTAGTAAAGTCAATGGAAACTGCAAGCATACAACTCAAAGGCTGTCAAACTAAAATATTTGACTATTACTACAGCCTTAATTTAACACACTCTTCTCATTGTACTCTACAATTGAGACATAAAGCATAACAAAGGCAAAACAAAATTATAAAAAGCTGAACACAAATATCTGAAAAATGGACTCCACTAAAAAACCCTGTTTAATAAATACATAAATGAAAACAGGTAGGCTTCACAGTTTTCACATATTGCTGCCTTAATTCTAAGTTTTCTCAAGACTATAATACCAATTAAATAAACAGCATGTTTTGAAGAGATTTAATTAGAACTTGCATCAGAAGTGCTATACTTGGAAACATAACAGCTCACACTGAATGTAACTAGCAACATTTCTGCCCAAATATCTTACAAGGGAAAAAAATAAACAAGCTGAAAGAAATACAGCTAAAGGTTTCATAGTAAGTGGCAGAATTGACAAGTGACCTAAAGTCAGCTTTTACCAGCACTCTATGCCTAACACTCACAGGAAAAAAGCAGTGTGTGTGTGCAGAATTTCTCTTCAGCACACAGAATGTAACTTTTAAGGATAGGAATAGTACTCTGCTGTCATTCAAAGATTTTAAACTACTCAGAATATCTAAAAATGCATTTAAGGGGAAATATGAAAGCAGGTTATGAAATCAGGGGGCCTACTATTTATTGGAGATAAGAGACATCTTGCCCCGAGGAAAAAGGCAAAGTATTTAATGCCATTTTTCCATTAGCCATTTTAGTGATTCAGTTTAAAATTAAGTAGCCAAAATCTTAGCACATGCTCTGGAATGTCTTATTTGAATCACCAACATACAACATTTGAAAATTAATTACTCAGAAAACTGCTTACAGATGACATAGTATGTGCAATTATTCTTTGAACAGAACTTTGTATTTTCCTATTCTCAAGAATGTTATCTTTTTTTATTACATGAAATCCCACAAGAATAATTTAAGCCTAAGCTGCTTTTTGTCTCAAAAGCAACTTTCACCTCAACATCCCTGAGCTCACGTATTTTTCAGTTCTAGCCTAGAACCAAGAACAAAATGACTATTTTTTTTTAGTTCTCCATCTTGATTTTACTCATTTCCTAAGTGACTTATTAAGAATCTGCAAAATTAATCTGTTCCTTGGACACATGCTATCCTTAGAAAAACACAACTACCTTTGCTACGTGTATCGTGTTGTCACCCAGTCTACCCAGGTTCAGTTAAAATCCTTTACGAACCGTTATAAGAGCACCAGATCGATCACTTGGACAAAGCCTGTAAAGCACCTAAAATGATTTTAAGTGTTACTACCTTATACCTAAATTTAAATTCAAGTGATTGGCCAGAGTCTCTGTGACCCTAACAGAGGTAGGTTGTTGCAATGACTGCTTTGGTTTCGCTGGGGCGCGAAGATTAATTAATTTGCTTTAACTCGCTGCATTTCTGTCCAGAAAGCGGGTTCCCCCACCTCTCCCGCTGACCACCGAGAGGTGAAAGGCAAGCGTGTACGGGCGAGATAGGAAAATGCCACCGCAGACACCGAGTGTGCCGCTTCCGCGCAGGCACGCAGCGCGCTGCCCGCACGCCGCCAAAGGCGAGCCCCACAAGGGGGGAGAGGGCCAAGCGGTCCTGGCAAACGAAACACTTCAACTACTGCGAAATACTCCCACAACGGTTTTTCGATATCCAGCCGGGAGGAAGACGGGGAAGAAAGAGCCAGTGAGCCAGCCTCAGCCCCGGCGCAGGACGGCGGGCTCGGCTGCCCCAGCGCAGCGGCGCTGAGATAACAGCAAGCGGCGCCGGCGGCAGCCGCCTCAGGAAGCGGGCGGCAGCCCCAGGCGCAGCGGCCGGCGGGCGCTGAAGTAAGGCGGCGGGGGACGGCACAGCGCTTCCCTCCCTGCTCTCCTGAGCGGCCGCCGCCACCTCCTCCCCGCTGGAAAGCTCAGCGGCACAAGGAGGGAGAGGGAGGGGGAAAGGAACACAAAATGGAGACTTACACTCCCTCTCCTAACACGCATGCGTTGCGCCGGCGAAAAGGGGCGTGTCGCAGCGCACCGACACCGGCCTGTAGCAGCCGAAGGGCGGGTGGGGAGGAGGGTTCACCACCTAAGTAATGGCCGTCGGGGCGGTCCGTGGGCATGCGCGCTCTGCGCGCGCGTGGGTGGTGGGGTTGGGTGGCTCAGGGAGCGGCTGGGCGCGTGGCGGCACGGTGTTCCCGCCCTGCTCCTCTCCTGTCCCTTCCCCCGGCCGTTACCAGGGGAAGAAGGGTCGCTCCCTCATCGTGAGGAGAGCGGCCGCTTAGCTACAGTGGCCGCCCCTCAGCTGGCCTCAGGTTACAGCCCTCAAGAGGCAAGTTACAGTGGGTGAGTTGAGGAGCACAGCTGGGGCTCTGCTGTGGGCGGTAAAAGCTGTGCCTGAGTTCAGCTGTGCCCGAAGCGAGTTGGTAGGGAAAAAGTCTCACAAGTTGTGTGGGTACCCCCCTTGGCGCAGCGTTACAAGTGGGGAAAGTAGTGTCACGGTGTGTGTCCCATGCTTGTGCTGTTGCCCAGGTATCTGCTTTTGACCCACCCTGGAGATAGAGTTGTAACACTATCAATTTTCCTTTCATTTCATGTGGCTTTAATTTTTAGTTTCTGTGGAGCGGTAAGTGAAACTTTATCCCTCCCTGCCTCAGTGCAGGCAGTGGTAATGTCCCTGTTGAATTACCTGGCACAGACATGGATGCTTTTGGTATCAGTCATACAAGGCCCTCTACAGCAGCAGGCACCTTCCAGAGCAGTGCATCTAGTACTGTGATTAGCTTCTGCCATTAAGTACTTCTCCCTCCGCCGTTTTCCTAAAGGGAAAAAGCATGGTTAGTAGCTTGCTCTAGTTCAGTTGCACTGAGCTTTTTTAGTGAAGACAAGGGCTTACAGTAGAAAGCCAGGTTTTTAGTGGACCTTTGGTTTGTAGGAGAGTTCATATTCAACCTGGTTTCTAAGAAAGCTCTCTTACATGGCTACTGTTATGTATATCCACTGTAGAGGAATTAAGTTGCTGAACATTACTGTTATTCCAGTGCTTCAGGCAATCAGATATGCTGGGCTCAAGCCCAAACCTTGAACTTTATTTTATATTCTAAAGGAAATGAGTATAACAAATGGAAGACAGGTTTGATGTATTTGCTGGCGCCAGTAGCACTGAGAATTAATGCAAGGCACTCTTCTTATTGCTGTATTAATGAACACTGCCACAAATAATGACCAATACTGCAAGTATCATAGTTTATCCTGTACAGTCATAGTGAAGACGTTGTCACCAACTCATGAATGTGATATCAAGTGTCATTATTACTTAATGCCAACAGAGAGCCAAGACTGCCTTTTGATGCCACTGCTGTGAATAATGCCTTGGTATCTATACTTCCATAGAGCAAAGTCCCCTGCCTAACCCCGAAAATCACTCCACGCTGAACTGACAGCATTAATTCCCCCTGCTGTTACACATTTTGCCAACCCTTTGTGACAATGCACAGTGACAGCTCCCTTGTGTCAGTTGTCTGCAAAGCTATCCCAGGTATGTCCCTTTTATGGTGCATACACCTGTCTTCTAGGATTATGCAATTCATAATCCAGTACTGGCTGCTCTTCCTATATCCACTTGATCCTGAGAAACATACTGAGAACTCATTTTGTTTACAAAAGCAAATACAATGTGTACAATTCCCTTATCTAGTACAAGTGCAGTGTTTTGCCATCACAGGGTCACTTTTGTATATTTCTTAATGATTATCTTCTGCAGTTACACCCTGGATGGCCGACAGACCTTTCCCTCAAATTACCAGGTCATTGCAAATGCTAATTTCTGTGTAGTAAATTTTGACTCTAAAGATTGCTTTGTACTTTCCTGAAATGCTAGCATGAAGTCCTAGTGTTTTTAATGACATTACAGTAGTGCATTGATTTTATTACCTTGCACTGATTTGGTAGCTTTCCTCGTGTCTTATTGATTTCACTGAACTGACTTAATATATAATAGTACAGCACACAAATAGCAGCGACTGTTTCCCCGATTTGACTCAATATGTCATTAAGGAACATTAAGACAGTGAAGTCTGTCTCTTCTCTTTAACAGCCTAATCTGCATCACCTTGCTGCCTTTAAGTTATTTGACTTTTCTGATCATCCCACCTTGTAAGGATCTTACTTTTCCCTTCACGACATGCTTTACTGCCATTAATTGTTAAGGAGACTATATCACTAGTAAAACCAAAGACCATCAGACTTCTATCTAGACAGTTTCACTGCCATTTGCAGATGGAACTCCATTCAGATCAAGGGGTACTGTGTGAGATTATGTCCTCATCACACCCTAATGAAAATATGCTCATTTATCCTTTTATGTGTGTTGTCCCATGTTTACTCAGTATTTTAAAATAGTATTCAAAAACATTCCCTCTTTTGAGGACTGCAAACAAAGATAAAAATGTAAGACTTTTGTTGTCTCAGGCACACGCTTGTGATACTGTGAAAACAAACACTATACTGAAATATATGCTGAAAAGAATTGAGACTTCAGTAAAGCAGCACATAAGAAAATCTGCTTAAATATGTCAGAAAGTTTTAAAACCAACAAAAGAAAAAAAACCCTCTGAATGTTATTCAACAGTGTTGAAAATAAACTGCAAATCCTCATCTCTTTGAATAGCTCTAGTCATAATTCTCCATTTCTAACGTTGCAACCTCTGTCTGTAACAGGAGATTATGTGTTACATAAATACTTGCAACTGCTAAAATATGTAAAAAGCACATGAAGAGGTGGGCTACTGCTACAGCAGAAGCCTTTGCTTACCAAAAAATAGATTTACTATTCTGTTATTAACAGAGAAAAACAAATGCAATACATAAGCAAAAGTGAAGTGTGTTTCTAGATAATCTGCTTCTAACATGCAACTGAGCATGAAATCTCCTCTTGAAGAAAAGCTGGGTAGAGATCCCAGGAAAACATTCTTTTAGCTCACTACTGCTTATTTGTTCGATGGAGCAGTTCACTTTGTTCCTTTATATTGAGCTGCTTTATACTTATGCAGAAACAAATTTTTTTCTCCCTCTGATCCTTACCAGGAGCATGAGCCCTTAATATCTTGTCTTTGCCAATCTCACAGTTTCAGCAAGTCCTTATAAAAGCTGTTTTACCTGCAAAGTAGATACATAAGGGTCCATCTGATTCTGTGATGCATGGGAATTGTAGTTTATTTTTCAGTGAATTCTGTGGTTTCTACTACAAAACTATTTTTATCTTAAATTACAAGTCCTAGAGCTGTGATGTTACATAGCATGTATTTTCAGACAAACTTTCTTCTGCCTTTTGCCTTAATGTTTGTTGTGTATCCAAGAAGTAGGAACAGTAGTTCTGAAGAAGTAACAACGGTATTAGTAAATCAAAATCTTGCAGTTTTGTCATCCTTCATATAACAAGGTGTTTCTTCTTATGGTCTGTTTCTGCTGGGTTATGAGATTTAAAGTGTGTGTCTATTTCTTCTTTCTATGTGAAATGACATTATTCACAATCCTCAAACATCTGTGAGAAGAGACCTTAGTGTACAGCCATCAGAAAAGCAACAAAGCATCATAGGACTTTTGTAAGAAGTTTTAATTGTTTTCTTTTCTTAGTATTCAATCCTAAAGCTATCTTTTGCTGGTTGTATTTAGATGGCATCCAGAGAATATCTTGTGCTGGACTACCACTATTTTAAGGAGGCTGGGTTTTAGGCATTGATACAGTGTCACTTTCACGGATACTTCTTTATTACTGTGATGCAGGTTTGCTCTCACTAAGTATTTTCTTCAAGCCACAATGTATTATCCACTGGTCAACTCAACAACTACTTCTTTAAGACCAATTGGCTGTTTCTTCTAACTCACTATTAGTCATTTCTCTTTTCCTCAAAACCGGGAACAGTATTCATGTTTTTGGCAGAGTAACAATGATACTGCATCTAACCAAAACAGCCCCTTCTGTGAAGCCAATCATTAATTCCTCTCTGGTAGCTTGTCATCACCAGATGTCTGCTGCATTTACACCCTGTGCATTTCCCGTGACTGCACCCACAAGGCATCCACAAATGATTCTGTATTTTCAACAAGAGCGCCACATCCTTTTATGAACTTTCCTCTTCACTACCTCAGCAGCTGCAGCTGCTGACCACAGAACTGCAGCCTCTCTTTACATTACGTGTTGTACCTCTCTCTTGACTGAAGGAGTCTACAAACAGCGTAAGAGTATAATGTTACTTTTACTTTAAGGATAGAGTTTCATCACTTAAGATTTCAGGAAGTGGGTTTTGCACAGAAAGTAATGAGAAGCATTCTACATCCAACACAAAAAACATTCCCAGGTTTATATCAACAAGTAGAGTACAAAATGTTTTTGTTTCTTGTAAGAGGCACTGGCAGAGAAGTCTAACTCTGCCAATAATAAAGCATATCTGAAGGAGGACTCACAGTTATATCTAAGCATGAGGAGAAGCGTAGGCACATTTCCCTCCAGAAATCTGCACTCACTGAACATGATCACCAGCAGTAGATGCAATTAGCTATGTCCAATTTACATTTTGAGCACAAGGGACAAGCTTTCACAGCATGCTTAATACAGCGAACACAACAAACTGGGTTTTGTGAACACAATGCACAGTTTCTCAGTTCAATGGGAAACTTTACAAAATATATGTGCAAGGTATAATTACAGCATGCCACAAATAAAATTTCAAAAGGATAATTGAAACAACACTCATATCTTGAAAAAGAAACTGGTTAATTGATGTAGGGTCATAGACATATGTCATAGCATACAATACAATAAATAAAATATAAACACCAATTTTCAAATCAACACAGCTTGATAACTTGAATTCAAATTTTAGGAACAGCAAAAAAAACCCCCCAAAAAACACAAAACCAAAACCCACAAAGTAAGACCTAAATTACAATTCCTCAGCTAACTGGTAAAGATGAAGGAAAAATTTTGGGAACTGTTAATATTTTTCTAACTCATTAGAGGTTTGTCTTTCATCTGTTTTTTTCTTGCTCTCTGTGGCCATTGAGGCTAATAGGAAACCAGCCAATTTAGTCAGAAAACTTTGCAGCACAGCAGGGGGTCTCATTTGTCATCACATGAAATAGCAGCTGTCCCATCAAGAATGAAGTTAATCAGTACAGACTAAATAAATTAGGTAATCCTTTAGATGGTTAACAATGTACTTTGAATGAGCAAAGACCAATCTTTGTCTCCTGATACTGGGGAACTTCTCTTTCAAATATGCCAATTTTGTGGTTCGAAACTAAGGAGCAATGAAGTTCCTTAAAGTATTTTTCACACAAATGTTTCTGATAACTGAAGATACTCAGTTTACACAAGGGACACAAAGTGTTATAATTGTTGTAAGAGCTATATCCAAACTCAGGTTTTCTTCAGCTTTCTTCCACTTCTTCCACTCTTTGCCTAATTATTTCAAATTCTTGCTGAAATTTCTTAGCTAGGTCAAATTTCAGAATTGCAAGAAACAAAAAGTATAAAATCTTGGGAGCATGTTTCTTCACATAAAAATCTGAAATATACTATGTTGAGTTAATATGCTGTTCATGTAGCCAATGAATCTATAAAGATACTGAACTTCACACAAATTTGCACCCTCCCCAACTTCTGCACTAAGTAAAGCAGCTTGTATGCCATTCAGGAAGACAGAATTTTCATCTGAAAAATTCATTTTGTACAGCCTTGAGAACATTTAGGACCTTTCTAACCCCAGGTTTTGTCACTTTGCACAATGTCTCTAACCTGAAAACACAGATTGATGATGTGGTTAAAATCGCCCCCATGGACATAAATGAAGGAAGAAACTGGTTGCATAAACTTTATGCCTCTTCTCTTTACCCCCTCTATATGTTTATTATGGAATTTATATGTAAAACAGGTAACCAAGCAGGAAAAAACTGACCTATTCTGTAAAATATGAGAGTTACCTATTTAGAAGGTAACTTTTGTGGTAACTTTTAGAAGAGTTTAGAGAGTTACCTATTTAGAAGGTAACTTGTGGCCTACAGCCACAAAAGATTTGTTTACTTTTCTCACAGTTTATGTCATGTACTCCTTCCTCAAAAGGTCTGGACTGGATAAGTTTGATACTGGAAAAATACGTGATATGCGAAAAGAAGAGCTGACATACCAGCCTTCAATTTTGAGAAGAAAGCACATCTCAAAAGGCTAACTGGTTCATAATTCCAAGAATGATATAAAAATGGGGAAAAAAAAGGCTAGTACTGATGCACTAGCTTATGGGAAGGCCTATCAATTGTTTATATTAAATGACCTTACTAATGGTATAACTCAGCCTATGTTGCAATCATAAGCTACTGGGAAAGGACCCAGTAAGTGAACCAAATCACAGGTACATGAGGTATATATATATATATATACACACACACTGTGGGCATGATGGTTTCTCAGCATGCTGCTTGCCTGAGTGGACAGATGGCCTATTCCAAAGATACCATGTGATGAATGCCCTCAGAGACCATTAGAGGACAATACATAGAATATCAGTGTAAAAGGCAGAAAAAGAAACAGGTTTGTACATAAAGACTTCAGTATTTACCTTACTCTTATGATCACAGTTTATTACCTCTTTCTGAAATCAACGATAAAGATTTTCAGTATGTTTCAGGTTTTATTTTAATTCTTTCTGCAGTGCTTGAAAAAAAGATGGTGCCTGTTTAACTAAAAGAGCCACAAAAACCTTAAGCAAGATCATTTTAATATAAAAAGAACTGGATCTTTATCACAAAAAAGAAAGCAAGGAAGCTACTACAGAAAACTCACTTAACCTTCAGAATCTGCTAGGCAATTTTGTGAGGAACCACAGCAACTAAAACACATATTACAATAATGAAATATAGAAGTAAAGGTTGCACAGTACATATGCTATCTTCAAAAGCTGTTAAACAATGAATGGGAATATTAATGCAAAGAATATTCATATTGTGATGCTATCAAGGGCATACATCAGTGGAGTACTTTATACAAAATCAAGGGAAAATTACTTTTGTTTTGGCATGTGGCATGGCATGGCATGTCAAAAGAAACTAGAAAATGTTTTCAAAATGTACCAAGTATATTACTTATAAAGTATTGTGCTTTACTAGGAAGGAAGAAACAAAAGGCAGAAAAGTTGCAGGATACTAACAGCACTTAAAGCAGCACAGGTAAGCATTGTTACAATCTTTGTTCTTTTGCAAGCTTGTCTTCACACACAATTTCTGTGTGAGGAATATGGCTCATATGGATTTACAGAACATAGATAAAATTTACAATTTCTTATGTGAAGTGGTTTCATCTTGATAAGCTTCAAATTATCTTTTCCTCCTGAAGATTCCATAAGATAAGTTGATTTAGAGCTCTGTTTTACATAGAAGAATGCTCTAAATTTCTCTTGTAAGCATCTCACTGGAAGTAACAAAACCAATCATAGGTTTGCTCAAATGTATTTTAAATTGGCTGATGGACTAATGTTGAAGAACTCCTTATAGCTATGGGTTCACTTTCAGGGAGTAATTTTTATAAAATTTCCATATGTCAGTGACACAATGTCATTTAAGAACCTTTTTTCTAAATCACATAAAACTGATTTAAATCAGTTACTGTTTCTAATCAAGTTCTGCTGGCCCAACTTAGAACTTGTCCTTTGAATCAATAAATTACCTGAAGGAAATTTACCTTGAGAACAGTATAATAAAGTATCAACAAACACGTAACTCATCCTTTTACAATTCTTGGTGCTTGTGAAAAACACACAGTGGTGAAAACAGCTGTGCCAGCAGCTATTTAAATGCAGTTCCAATCTTACTTGACCAGACCACAGAAAACTGAGAAAGCTGAAGAGTTTCCACACCCCTGATTGATAGCTTAAATGTTTCATGTTTTCCTCTTTTTGCTCCAATTTTAGTAGGTAAGGGATATTCCAATATTTTTAGATTTCTGGTGATATTTTTTTGCAAGGGAGTGAGGGGGTTTGAAAGTGACTGTAGGTTTCATAAACTGTATATGCACATACCTCTGTGAGCACCTATACAGTCAACAAAGGAAAGATGCTAGAAAAAACAGTAACAAGTTTTAAGCAGTACTAAAATACTGTCTCATAGTCATTTTTATTACAGCGTACTCTGACCTTTAAAGTCTTAAGGAACTGATATTATTACTGTAATTTTTGGTAGATGGGAATCATCAAACTACTGTTTCTCAAGATTGTTCTGAACGGTTGCAAAGACAGTTGCATCTATGGGGCTGCTGGTGGGGATGAAGGAGTCCACAGAGTAGCACAGTCTCTCTCTGGTCACACATCATGCTATCTATACCAGATGAGGCAATGTCAAACTGGGAGCAGTAGTCTTCCCCTTCCCATCAGCCAAGCTGTCCCTATAATCTGTATCACAGTATCACTGCTGTGAGGGAAGAGTAAGCCTCCACAATAGAAGTCCCGCAGTGCAGATACATGGTACAAGTACAAACTTAGTCTAAGCTGAATTCTACAAGAGGAAGCTTTACACCTGGTGTCAGAATTATGATTCGGACATTAAGAAACTTGGGTTTGGTGCCATTTCTTAACCAGTATAAATCACAGACATGACTCACCTCATAAATTCTTTATTTGGCGTCTATAACCAAACAGTCAGTTTTCTCAACTCCTGTTCAGAATGTGTAAAAATTATTACTTTAAACATTAATTAACTGGATAATTGAACTACAGCCCGACAGTCATTTGTTGACTGGTTGCTTTGATATCAATATGCTTTTGATTTGTTTGCTGAGATTTCAGTTAGTTTTAATGATATTAATAATATTTTAGTATTAATAATAGTTTGGGTAGTATGTCTTCTTGTTTATACTTGGGAGTTTTAATAAAGCACGTAAGACCCTGTCTTACATTTCTTTCAATAAGAAACCCATGGAGTTTTGAATAGGTGTTCCCTGATTAACATAAGACCAGAACCAGTTTTCTCTGGCTTAGCATATGGTTCTTACATCTGGCATTAATCTGGGAATGTAGTCTGCAAGCAGGAAAGCGGTAGTAGAAGAAGCATGGCCCTGTGCAAAGACTGATAAAAATTTGCAGCACTTAATGTCACGGTCTTAGCACAGTCTTGTCACGTTATTCTCACCTACACCACTCCTTTGGGGACAGGAGAGGATTTCAAACTGCGATATCAGCAGAAGTTGCCTCTACTGCTGGTTGGAGAGAGGGAGAATCTCAAGGTATGTGGTTTTATTGATGATTTACAGTAATTAACCATAGGCTGCCACTCTGCTTTCGCCTTCATCGGTACTCTGTGGCTGTGTCTTCTGTGTGCTCCCTAGCAATTGTCCAGAAGTGAGCTGAACCAACTGAGACTAACCTTATAACAATACAAGATGCATAAATTAATCAAAAACTATATTGCTAAATTCAAGAGGAAGACCAAGATATTTGAGGTTTAGATTCAGTCCTTTGTAAGCCTCCCAACTGGATCCATTATGAAGTCACTCGTCTTCTAGAATATAATGATTCAGTAGAGAAATTCACAGGTCTTTAAATTGTTGTTTTGCTTTCATAATTTTTGTGCAAAAAGATTAGAGTACAAAGCAAAACTGCATAGCTATCACAAGCAGCTTCTAAGCAAAGCAAAATTAACATGAGAAGCAAGTAGAGAATTACAGAGAAAAATGGTGCTACTCAAGAAACAGATAGTACTATTAAGATCGCTTAGTTGGCAAGACAGCAAGCCTAGACTGATTGCCAACAGAATGGCAACAAAAACGTTCAGATAAATTCCAGTCTCACAAACATTAGGCCACATGGGAACATTTAAATGCAATGTAGTATGCTTGCCTAAATAAGTGGTGGAAAAAAATGTTTATTTTATTTTGGTAGAGGATAATATTATATTTGGCAAAGGAGAATGGCTAAAAGCTATAGGCAGAATTTTAACCTGGATTGGCATTTCACTCAGGCAGTGAGTAGGCAAAAAGGCTTGTCCTAGCCAATATGTTTTATGATTCCTGTAAGATGGGGAAGGATTCTCTAGTCCTCACTCATTCCTCACTCAGTCTCTAAAATGCACAGGTAGCTATTCTCTGCTTGAAAGACAACCAGCATGCAGTTTGATCTGGTAGCACCATAACATAATACACTGGGTAGCATGGGAATAGGATATAGATAATAGGATATGTAGAAAGTCAGTAAAAGACTCTTCGATCTTGAAGCGACAGTGTTCAAATGAGTGCAGCCCTATCCTTGGGCACTGAGGAGAAATCATAACCAACTTACTGTGCTGAAAAAGAAAGTCCCCGTGTTTTTTCCTAATATCTACTTTCTCACTTCTACCCTTTACTATGATCCATCTCCACGGGGAGCAGAATCTGAGCCCTGGCTGCTCTAAAATTTTTATGTGATGTTTAATAAATGGCTCTTGGTTTCATTCTCTTTTCCATAAGATGTAATTTGAATTTTAATATATTTAGCGTAAAATATAAGGCCTATTGTGTGCAGGTATTTTCCCTATTACAAAAACTGCAGACATTCCACTTGAATGCTATGAAGGATTATACGTGAAGAATACTAAGATACATAAACATCTGTTTTAAAATTAGGCTGTTTTAAAATGAAGTTGGAATGATCACTGCTTATTTTTATGGCAGGATTCTTTACTTAAATTTCTTATATAGCTGCTATCTGTGTATCACCTCCCCATGTGTAAGTACACAAAATCAAGATTAGAATGATAGGTTAGAAAATACTAGCTATTCTGGATTTTTGCTTTTATAGTGTGAATCCCTAGGCAGTAGCTGAGATGGTTGTTTTATATATAATATTAAATGGGTGGAATCAATCAAAATTGGTTTTATTTGGTTTTAGTATGGCCTTTGACTGAGTGTCATGCCCAGGGAATAATGGCATTCATTAGGGCCCAGATTTAAACCAATTGAAAAAATTGCTCTACAGAAAATAAAAAACCTAGTTATCAGCAAGTTATCCACCTCAAGAAGTTTTAAATAAACAAATACCAGTTCTGTTTCACCACTGTCTCCTTTCCAAATAATATGCTTATCACAGACATGTTTACCAAAATAGCAGCATAAGCCTGTAAAGTGCTGTTTATTGTGTGTTACTAAACTCAGAGCAGCTATCATTGTCAGATTAATTGGGGTGAATATTCAAAGGTTGTAGAAAATATGAAATACATAGAAAAATATATAGAAAAATCATAACTGAGCCCTGCACACTGACATCAGCTTAAGGAGTGCAGGACAAACTTTACCAAGTCGAACAGAATCTGATGCAAAATTTTAAGATTTAGAGTAAGTTCAAATATTTGTACCTCATCTTCAGAAAAACAAGTCAGTGAAAAAGATATCACTAGAGACTGAGTGATAAATTTAACCTGAATTTTCAGGTTAAATTCAGGTTTAGTTTTTTTAGATTTGTTTTGTACTTAGAATATGTTGAAGTTTTTAAAGTATATATTGCAACTCACTTTAGAAAATCACCTTTCTCTGAAATATCCAATATGGTCACCCATGACTTACTTAGAAAAGCCTGAAGAATTTCATGCAGAAAGGAGATTTTCATAACCTTGCACAATAAGAAGCATGTTGCATGCAGTATCTCTTGTAATGAGCTGGACATAACACCTCAAATGCAATGAGAGTTTTAACTTTGAAGGTAATACTCTGTTTCTGTAATCAAACATGAATAGTATTAAATAACAGAGAACTGTTATCATGGTGAAATATCCTACTTACAAACAAACATACAACAAATATAGTGCGTGGTGCATTTTTGCTGCACAACATAAATTGTATCTGCTTTGTATTTAATATTCAGTAAGATACAATATGGGTCTGCAAGAGATGATTTGTAAGAATTCACCTGCATCAGGTTCTCCCCTCTTTGCATAACAATGAGCCATCCCACTTTCCAGAGATGTGGAGGGACATGCAGTGAAGAAACGACAGTCCAGAAGCAGAGCACAGTGTTTGATTAGAGGTTTTAAACATTATACTCTAATAAAGGACCTGTGATAGGGACATAGTGGCACCCAGTAGTTACAGGCATCATTCTCTTTCCACTCCCTCCTCTTATAGGAACAGAGAACGTCTGGCAGCTGGTGGGTTTGAAATCCAACTCACTCTACCTGGCATAGATTACTGTTCACTCAGTGGAGTTGCACTAGCGTAAAACCAGTGAAAGCAAGCTGCGAAGCAAGCCTTTTGTGATACAATAGCAGGTGTAATATATGACCTTTGGCTGACACATTCATATGCTCAATGATGTTTGGTGACTGTGCCATATACATGTCTGGTAGAAAGAAGCAGACTCTGAAGTCCTCATTGTATTTACTTGAGTATGACACCTAGCAGGTCACAGTAATGCATTGCCACACTAGAGACACTGGTGGAGTTAGAGCTGCACAACAGTGGAGAAGTAGTGGTGATTCAGTTCATTTTTCGTGTGTGTTTATTTGTTAATGGTGGCAGCCATATTTGTTGATTTACTTAAATATCGCTGGCATTTTGCAAGAAACCTTTAGTAAATATTTAGGAATCTTCATTTTATATTTAGTTGGGCCCCAATAATCTGTCTGTTTATTACTTTAATTATTCTTGGTACAAAAGGGCTTTTATGTACTTAAGAAAAAAGACAAGCAAATTGGAAAGTGTCCTGCTGGCACACCAACATTTGGGAAAGGATACAGACAGTACATCCTTAGACATTTATATTTATATTTCCATGCTACAAACTGGCTAAGATATTTTATTCTATGCAAACACTGGCAAGAGATCAATATAAACAAAACGATCCCGGCTGAGCAGCTCTAGCTCATTGTTATGGCCACTTCTCATACAACCGCCTGGTTTAGCTATTGAACGATTGCTGGTATACCTGACTTCAAAGTATCAGTTACTTCTCTGTGAAGAATCTCACAAGCGAGGAGTAGGTGACAGTGGAAAATTGTATACTATGATGATATAAACTATATAAAAAAATAATGGTTTTGAGGATAAATCTTTTATTCATAACCATAATTTTCATGCTATTGCATCTCTATTTATCAGCCTTCATAGCAT
This sequence comes from Ciconia boyciana, assembly GCF_034638445.1. Taxonomy (NCBI): domain Eukaryota; kingdom Metazoa; phylum Chordata; class Aves; order Ciconiiformes; family Ciconiidae; genus Ciconia; species Ciconia boyciana. The sequence continues at coordinate 17,840,091 of NC_132944.1, read as the reverse complement.
GTCAGTTTTCACATTCATTCGTTTGGCACTACAGCTTCTAGCAGTTTAGCCAATAAGACAGATACTCAAGATCTCTATCCAAACATGCATTTTCTAGAACATAAGGTAAAACCAGATGGAAACTGAATTACAAAAGTACAGTAATTGCAATCCATATTAATAACCTGTAGAAGTAGGCTTTGAAATGTAGTCTACATATAGTCCTTTTATGTAGTGTCTGAAGGTCTTGTTTTATTTATCATTATTGATTCTGAATGAAATAGTTAAGAAGATAGCTTTTACAATAAAAAAGCTACAGCCAGACCCATGATACTTACAACAAACCTTGGCTTCAGTGCAGTTAATATAGTGTCTGTTTTTTCCATGTTAACCTTAATTTTTAAGAAATTCAAAATTTCAGTATCTATTGAGTTGGCAATAAGAAACAGCACAAAGAACTTGAAAGAGTAAGTCCTTTTTTGTCATATCTATAGAGAGACTTCTAATTACACAACATAAGAAACCAACTTCCTTAAAAACTCAGGATGCAGTTCAAAGAACTACTCCCAACCAATAAATTGAAGTCAGGTGAGAAAAATATGCTATATTCTTGGACCAGCCTTAACTGACAAGTCTGCAGACAGATAATTTGACATAGTCTCACCTTAGCTTTCAGCCACACTTGCAAATATGTACCAGCATCAATTGCATGACCTTCTGCAGAATGCCTTACAATTAACAAACCTCTCTGGAGCCTACATTTAGATGACACTCCAACTATCTACATGATGCAAGTTCTGTTTCTCTGGAGTAATCATTGTTTAAAAAAACCTTATATACATACACATCTATACTGTAATAGTAGTCATAGCATAGCAGTAGTATTTTTTAGGGTTTTTTTGTTAGACATTACCCCAAAATTCCAAAAATAGCAACCTGTATCAAGGAAGATAAACAAAAAAAACTTAAGTCCCTCTGTTTTGGAATTAGGGTTCCTTAATGTCACAATCTAAGGATTTTTTTATTACTGAATGATAATTAATAAAATATTGTTTTAATTGTTCTGCTTTGTTCTTTGAAGAGCCTTGTGGATGGTACACTGCAAAAGAACATTTATACAAATGAGAATGTGGATATATCAGATATTTTTAAAGAATACATTGTCCATAAGTATTTTTATATTGCTTTTTGAGCAGGTGCACATGAAGGATTCACTCAGGTTGTTCATTAACTCTAAAATAGGAACATCTTAACTTTACATTAATTTGTTCTCTCTGTGAAAACATTTCTTACCTGGCATATATTGCCCCAGTTCAGCAAACTCTTAGGCAGAGGAATAATGTTACTGCATTGCAAATTCTACTAAGTCCATGGGTCTAGTTCTAGGCTTAAGGTTAAATCTATGTATAAGTGCAGAATCAGAATAAAATCCTAACCCATCTGAAGCCAATGGCAAAATTCCCATAGGCTACAATGATGCCAGCATTTAATCACACAGTGTTCATATTCAAACACCTGCATCTATCAACCGTCCTTAAATTACTATTTCAAATTCCACTATTTTAAATTAGCAAAACTGAACAGACATTATTCTTATATAGCTGTACACATGAAAAATATATAAAGTACATAGTTTAATATTTTTATGAGGCAGTCACATTTTAATATACAAGTTCTACATAGAAACATCCCTTAGTCATAAATATGGCAACACAGTCCATTTACAAAATGAAAGGAGGAAAAGAACACATAATAGACGAGAGCTAAAAATACAAGCAGCTACATCTGTAATACAGAACAATAGAAATAATAAGGAAGGGAGAGGGCAAAACAGAATTCAAGTTAAGGGTGTAGCCTGGGAGAAGAGATGAAGAAAATAAATACACTGTGGAGGAAAGAAAACAAAGATCATCCTAAATCAAAAGAAAGGTCAACTGATACTAGCCAGAGAGAAAAAGAATTGCTCAACATCTACATTTTTTCCCAGTATTTAATATAGAAGAACAGGGAAGCATGGAGCTCAGGTAGATAAATATTAATGAGGCTTTGGGAATATCTGGCAGCAGAATTAATAAAAAGCAGGTAAAAGAATATTTAGATAATTTAAATATTTATGATTCAGAAGGTCCAAATCATATTCAACCAAAGGATCTTAAGGAATTGGCTGAGAAGGATCTGACAGACATCTTTGAGACCTCATGGAAAAAAGGTTATGTACCAAAGGATTGAAGAGGATGAATCTTAAGAAGCAGAAAAAGGTAAAAAATGGAGAATTTCAAGCAAGTTCCCACTATTCCCTACCATGCAAAATGCCACAGTAAATGTATAACTAATAGTGTATCATGTAATGCACAGCAACATCAGAATACTCTTTCAAGGGAGTAAATTCTGTGTTTCTGTCCATATCTCTCTTTTTGGTTAATGTCATTCAGTCTTAATCATTGCTGGATAAAAGTAAAAGATAATGATTTTCAAAAAACTCAACCCAGATTATTTGGAAAGAAACAGACTATTTACACAATAAAACAGAATATTTAGCTACAAATTTGTAGAAACTGAAAAGTTAAAGAACAAAGATTATAAAAGGAAACAATCAAGAGGGCTACTAATAAAATTACTTAGAATTACACATTTGTTTTAAAGTACAGAAGTTCTTGAATGCACAAGTTCAGTCCCAGCATAAATGGGACTCATAGAAAGCAATACCAGTTCTCATGGAAAGCAATACAAGATATGACATAAGTCTGAGTTAGAAACTGTCTGTTTGGATTGCATAATCATGTGCCAAGATCACACCTTTCACTCAGAGGTTAGTTAGTAAGATTACTATTCAAAATATATTATTGCATAGGATAACATTCTGGCAGGCAAAGGCGATTCCTATCTTGTGGGCTTGCCACCACTCTCTCTTGTTCATCCCATTCACAAACTGTTCACATCCTATATTAGAAACCACTAGGTGTTTGACTCTTATTCCTATTGGAAGTTGTTCCAGTATGTCACTCCTTCAATGACCAGAATCATCCTTCTAATTTCCAACTAAAAAGTATGTGTTGCCAATGTGAAACTGTCCATTATCGGCAATGCTTTTCATTTAAATAGCTATCCTCTATGTCTGGTGTTTACCTCTCTGCAGTATTTGCAGACATTAATCAGAACCTTTGTCAGTCTTTGTTTTGCTGGCTAAACAAGTAAAATTCTTTACATTTTCTCTAGTCACGTTAGTAATCCTGTTCTTTCAGCCTGTGATTCTCTACCATATTTAAGATCAGGTCTAACATCACATCCTAAGATGATGTTTTCCTTTCTCACTACTATTTTGCATTGGTCATTACAGTTATCTTGGAGCTGATTAAGACTCCTAGATCTCCTTTTGTGGACTTCCACCAGCTAAAAGCAAAAATCCTCCTTTTTGTCTTTGAATCCATGACTTCGCAGTGTGCAATATTAAATGCCATTGTGTTTGTATTTCTGAGATATTCAAATCATCTAAGTTGTCCCACATGATATTCTGGTCCTCTTCTGTATTGAATATGTCTCCCAATTTTCTGTTTTCAGGAAATTTCATTACCACATTTTTCCTTTCTGTGTCACACTCATTAATGAAAATATTAAATCAGTCTTTGAAGAACTCCATTAGCATGCTCTTTTCATTGCAATGCTTTCCCTTTAAATTGTTATCTGTTCTTTAGATATTTCCTTGCCTACTTTAGATTTCTTGTGCTATTCCCCAACTTCTCTTGCTTAACTAGTAATTTCCCAAATGGTATTATATCAAAAACCTTCAGGAAGTCCAGATAAATGAGACCTACTTCATTTCCTTTGTCAAAAATCAGTTACTTTATCTGAGAAAAAATATCAGATGTTACTAAAGTTACATTTTGCTGGTGGATATATTTTAGTTTTTCTTCTGCATTTTGATGAAACTTACAGTACTGTGTTCTCAGTTTTAAAAACAACTACATGCTGCACTTATCCACTATCTGCATGTTGTTAAAATTTTCATGAGGATTTTAGTATGCAGAGGCAGTACTCATGCTCATCGGCTACATTAACACAATGGCTCTTTTGGAGCCGTTACAGTTGATCGTGCCAATGATCCATGGATTATATACTTTTATAAGGTCTGATGCACTTGCAAACAAAAGGTTTTTTACTTTGCATTTCTGTTTCTCAAGAGACATTCTTCCCCCCCCCCCGCAAATCATCCTTTAATATTAATGCAAAGCAACCAAAGGAAACCAAACCACAAAAATTCTAGCTATGATGATGTGATGAATACACTTAATCCTGGAACAGAAAAGTAATTTCTATCTCTTATGTAGGCTCTTTGTGGCTGCTTTTCTGTTCTGTGCTTCTGTAGTACAGAAAGGCCCTGACCCACTCTTGGGATGCAAATTTAGTCCCATTTTTAACCATGCCTCCAAGACAAAAACTATTCCCTGAGAAGAGCACAGTTGTAAGTATTCTTGCATCTTTCATATCACATGTTGCCACTTATCCCTGATTCTCACCATTCCCAAATAAAACCGTATTCTGAATCAGGTCCATGTTACCATCCACTTGTGCTCCTGACCCATCCTGGTAGCCATGGCCTCTGGAACAGAGAAACCCCTGGAGACTTAGATGATGTCTAACAATGCAAATTATTTAAGGTGTTTGGGAATTTGTTTGTCCTGCCTAATAGTAGTTTTCAGGCCATGCTCTAAAGTTGGGACAAATCGAGAAGGGAATACAAGAGGAATGGTGCCATCAGATAGATTTCCATGCTTGTCCTCTACTAATCCTTTCTGCTAACAAGACATCTGTGAGGATCTCAGGGAAAAGGCCATGCTAGAATCAACCAAAAGTAATCCCTGTGCTGAGTGGAAAGATTCATTTAGCATCAGCTGCACTGCTGTGTTAATTCACTTGTTTATCTCTAAGCTGAAGCCTCCCAGTTGTCCCCACTATATACATACTAGTTTCTTGCCTAACCCCATTCTGGATAAAACCAATTCATTTGCTAGACAGAGAGACCCTAATATAGATTAAAGGGCAGTGTTACACTGTGTAGACACAATGCAGTCTGAGACAAGTTTTGTTCCTTCTACACGATACAGAGCTCCAGTGGTAACTCAGCCAGCTTCACACTCTCACTTTATCCCAGATTTAGTGCAGGTACAGCCAGTCTGCACCAGAAGCCATTAACCCTGCTTACTATGTGCACAAGCCAGTTACTTGGCTCAGGTAACTGCTGCACACATAGTAAGGACAGTATTAATGTAACCAAGGACATTAGCCAGCAATAGGGGGACAGTGAGGTTTAATAAAAACAAAACAAAGCACCTGGAGGAATTCAGGTAGGGTTTCATCATACACAAAGCCAAAAAAACCCCAAACCAAATACCAGCTCCATGAAAATACAGGTATTGCATCTGCAATGATATGTCTGAAGATGATTAGTTAGAACGTCATAGAAGATTCCCATAAAAAGCCCTGCTGTCAGTTGCTTAAAAGAGAAAATGTGATTTAACAAAAGAGCTTTAACATCCTTGCGACTCACAGTTCATAGACTCCTCACCAACGAGTGAAGGCTTTGTTTGGAACATGCCTGTGCCAAAGACCTCCTGTGTGACCACAGGAGTGTATCTTACTTTCCCTGTACCTTTGTTACTTATCTATAAAATGGGTAATATATTCTTCCTTTCTCCATCCTTTATCTCGTCTGTTTAGACGTTAGTTTCTTTAAAGAAAAAATTTCCTCTCACAGCAAGGGAGGAAGAGTGCAGGCTCAGTAATAATAACACCGAGACCTAGACATTGTCTGACAAAGGAAGATGATTTCCTCTTTGTCTCCTTGCCCATCAACCAGGGGTATCAGGATGTGCAATTCTTATGAGTCAGTGGGCATATAATGGAAGGCTACATAGCTGGGTAACCACAGGGGCATTCAGTGGCTTTTACCAAGGGATATAAACTGTATTTGAATTAGGAGCAACTGACATTCAGGGTCTCCAACAATACAGGTAATTTGGGCTTGTGTAAGGAAGTAGGAAGTACTTATTAAATAGAAAAGTTGTGCAGAGTACTGACCAGAAAAAGAATATATAAGGGCTATTGTCAATAAGTACTTGAAGTCATCATCCCAGTGAATTGGAAAAAACCCCACACTTGCTGAAACGCATCAATAGAAAGAGGAAAACGCAGAGACAGAGAATACTAATGAAAAGATGTAGTGTATAAAATCTAGTTCCATCTGCAGTATTGCAGTCAGCTTTGATCACCTTATCATGTATAGGACGCTATCAGTCCTGGAAGGGTGCAGTGCAGGAAGTCAGCATGGTTCCAGCTTATAAGAGTCTTTGATACAAAGCAATTATGAGGAGTTAGGCTTGTTTTCTCTGGATGATTTCAAGGACACTAATAGAATAGAATTCAAGGTGACGCAAGAGTATTAAAGTTACCTTTGTACTCAGCTAGAGAGAACCAGACACCTCTGAGAAGCACATAGCTAAAGATCACAGTCTAAAGGAAGGACTGAAGGAGGAGAAAACTTACTCAGGAAGAGCAACTTACTCATTTCCACAGGAGATCTCCCTCTCTTTTGGGGATCCAGATTATTGTCTGGTCTCCCTTGTGCCATGTAGCCCCATTTGCCACTTGACTGATGAAGGGAACTCTTAAGGAGCATTCAAGTCACTCATAGTAATTCCCATTATAGGAACAGCATACTGTTAGGATATAAGTTCTATAGTTCCATATCATCTTTTTCATTGTGATTCCTATAGAGGAGCAAGGCCAGGGGATAGAAATGTCACAGAGACATATAAAAAGAAGGTTATCTGAGGAACAAACAAGAGTTCTTTTCCTCTGCTAAGCAAATAGATTCTTCCTGTGCGTAAGTAAACAAGTTCTAATAGGGCAGTCTTCTAGTTTGAATGTTAAAAGGTCACCGTTGGCCTCATATGTCTCTTTACAACATCCCTCAGCCCAATAGATTCTTTTGTGCAATCATTTCCCATGCTAACAAATTTCATGTGCTCAGTGATTGTCATGAACTTGCTAAGAGTAAGAAAATATGTATTGTATCCTTATAGACTTTTAGAGACTGTGGAAATGAACATATGCTGTTAAGACTGATTTGTCTGGCAGTTCAAAAAAACTGATCGTTGTGGCAGGCTCAAATTCAGCACTTACTGAGTTACGTCACCATTATTGTACTGGCAAACCAACAGAATTAGTAATTCAAACTGCTTAGAAGGAGGAATACATTTCCATGTTCCTTTTTTAAATGACTGTAAAGGACTATGGATACTTATGTCTTATGGAACGACTAGATTTTCTGATCAATACCTTAGAATCCCAGTTGCACAAATTATTTCACTTGCACGGCTATAAAATAAAGTGTTGTTTTATAGTTAGTTGTAACAGACTTCAGCCCTTCATTGTTCATTAAAATGATTGTATTTTTGTGTCATTGTTCTAATCATAATACAAAATACTAAAAAGGTAAGTAATTTATAATTCCCATTCTATAGAACCGAAATGAGGGTTCGCCTCTTTTGTCAGGTGGTACAATTGAAATTATTGAAGTTACTCACAGTTAAGAGTATGAAAAGCACAGAATTACACCTTTTTACAGCCCTAGTTATTCACCTGATAACAATTCAGTAAAAGCAAGATCTTCTAAAGCACTTACATTGGACTTAGATACCTAACTGTGACTTTAGACACTCACACCACATTTAGTCCTCAGATTCACTCTTCAGTTGCCACCTGAAGTCTATAAATGTAAAACTGGTCCACCAGTAATTGATCATGATCACAGCAGCCAAGTAGTAATTGATCATGATCAGAAATGCCTTTTGCCAGTGCTGAACAGTTCAGAGTCTGTCTCAAATTTGCTGAAATGTTTGAATGCACAGATTGAAGATGTGACAGATCCATATTGAGTTTTCTCTTTTCCTGCGGAGGACTTGACCCTGCAAATTCCGTCATGTTGTCCTCAAAATCCAGTTATTGATTATTCTAGGAGAGAATACTCATCTCATGAACTTGTAGCACATTGCATGGAAAAATTGAATATTAATTGAAAATTCAATATATTTGTGTGAAGAGAGAGATAAAAATAGTGAGTGCAACTAAAATCTGTCTCTCCACTTGGGAAGTGAGGAGTCCTAGGTTCTTTTTCCAATTACTGTTTATATTATTGAATTAAGTATATTATTTCTTCACCAAAAGGGTTGTCAAGCATTGGAACAGGCTGCCCAGAGAGGTGGTGGAGTCACCATCCCTGGAGGTATTTAAAAGATGTGTAGATGTGGTGCTTAGGGACATGGTTTAGTGGTGGACTTGGCAGTGCTGGGTTAACGGTTGGACTCAATGATCTTAAAGGTCCTTTCCAACCTAAATGATTCTATGATTCTATGATTTCAGATAGGTCATGTCAAATGGAAACAATGGAAGTCAAAACTGAGAGCAACTCTCAAAATCAACCAGGCTGCTGGAAAACAGATTTTTTTGGAAGGATGAAGATTGTCTTAAAACCTGCTGAAGCTAAAAAGAGATTTGAGTCCATATTTTTCGTATCTTTCATGCTCTAACCATTGATCACCTAGATAAAAGGTAGTGGCAACACCACTACGTCTTCTTGCTGTGTTTTGTGAAAAGGGATCTGAAGTAGAGCGCCAGCCATTCACATCTGTAAAGTTCTGAGGTGGGGAGAATGCCAGAAAAGAGTGGAGATTAGGAAATAACTTTTTCTCTCCCTGGCACTTACTACCAGTTACATTAGGCAGCATCTTATTCAACAACATAGCTTTGAAAGATACCTAGTTCTTCCCTGGCACTGGCATAGGGAAGCTAGTTATTTACTCTAGTAGGGAACAAGAAACTCCAGTGGTAAGCCAAAAAATAGGTATTGCATGCTGAGCCTAGGTCACCTTTGTGGAAGAGTTATTAATTATTTAGTGATTCTGAGGGATTCTGCCAGCTTCAGTTGTTCTGATGAATTTTTAATAAATCACTATTAACATAAATGGGAAGTATAAATTGCTTGCATTATGCTATATGCAGTAGTAGCAATAAGAGACTTCTGCACTAAGGTCCAAGATATGCTGCTTACCTAACAGAAACTGACAGCTGAATGATCCAGTTCTCCTGGGAATGTCCTGAAAGAAACAAAATCTTTTCACCATAAAGGAGTTCTATTTTACAGTTGCCAAAAAGCACCTGAAGCAGTTAAGTTATCTGAAAAACTGACAAGAATAAACAGTATTTTAGTGATCTGCTCCAAAGACTTACCTGGAGATGGAACTATGTGCTAAGAAAAAATTCAATTGAGCCAAAGGGACTTTGTTTCCTAAAAACATCTGGCAAAAATAAACTTCTATTAGGAGAGTGTGAGTCTTCCTGAAGCATAGTACTTACTGAAGATATTTTTCTAAATATAATCTGTTGTTATTGAAAAAAGGTTTAAAGATCAAAATAATAATTTAAGGATTCATTATCACTAGAGGAATTCCAGTGCTTTCTGTTTTCTCAAGAAGTTAGAAAATGTTTAATAGGTTTTTGCATTAAATTAGATTGTTTTAACACTTTTTATGTTTTGACTGTTGAGAGGACAGAGAGTCAACCACAGCACTGTGTTCGATGTGCCTAGACCTTTACCCCAGAGCAGACAGAATGGTTTTAAATTCAGAAAAGCCAACATTTACTTGAAGAAAAACTAGAAATGAAACTTTTTAATTAAATACTACTTAAAACAGCTGGGGAGGACAGAACTGCATTACAATGTTTTGTACATAGCTATCACATGTTTCTTCTGTCCTTGCAGGTAGTTGATTGCTTCCAGCCAACTCAATGAATTCCTGAGTCACTGAGCAAATTCTGTTCTCCTCTTGTCCCTGGGAGGGTCTCTTCATCTTTTGTGAGATTTGCCTGACTGCACCCTTCCCATCCCTGCAGTGTCTTTGCATGAGCTTCAAGCCTTCATCTTCATTCTGTATATCTTCTGACTGTCCCATGAAGCCTGGAATTGTTTCTGTCTCAACATACTCAACAGCTTCCCTGAGGAAGGAGTCTGCACACCCTCTCTGCAAGGCTCCACCCAGACAGGCTTCTGAAAAGAACATAAACACAGTTGTGAAGACATAAATAAAACAAATACCATCTGTCATGCTAGCATTGCCCCATATGTGTAACCACCTTTTCTTAGTCCTTTCAACTGATTTTCCACCATACCCAAATATACATTTGGCTTATTAAAGAATTTTAGCACCTTATGGATGCCATTCCCAAACATTTTAAGTGCAAACTATGCAAGTACCCAAATAATTCTGGATTTTTCTTGTTCAACTACAGCCATTTCTACTTCCTAATGAGCTGTAGATCAGCTGTACAGTTAAGCTCCTTTTATCTGAATTATCTGTGGTTGTTTTAGTCGTTTCTGACTGTCTTTTTCTGAGCATTCCTTACCGCTCACATAAAGAGAAAAGCAAATGGGTCAAATTTATTTGGCACAATTTTCCTGAAATCAGCAGTGTTGCAGCATACATGACTTTACTGAATCTTTTTGCTTTGTTGCTGCCAAATACCTTTTAAAAACTACTCTTAGTCCTTAACTTTATCTCTCTTTTTATCCTTGTAAAAGTCCCATTAAAAATGAGGTAAATTTTATTTACTACAAAGGATCATTGACTCCTGTTGAGTGGTGACAGAATCACAAAAGTGACACATTTGCACCCATAGGTTGCAAAGCCAGGGAGAACACATGAATGAGATGCTCAGGGGGTAAACTCATGTACCACCACTGTGTTGCAGCCCAGGTGGACAAAATTGTGAGGGAGCTGAACCAGAAAATGAAGCTGCTCAGTATTTCCCAGGTTTGGGTATATTGTAAAAGCCATCAAACTTCCTCACAGTTTAATTTTTCTGTTGCAAGCTAGCTTTATTGTTGATCCAAGAGAGACATAATCACTAAGCAAGGTAAACCTGTTCTACTTACTGAGATTAAATTAAGCATCAGGTTAGCAATGGCATTTCACATACATAGTGCAGAAAATTTCATTTCCTATAATTTATTAGTGTATGTGATATGGGCTGCCTGAGAGTCATACTGTTGCTTTCAGACTGAAGGCTAGAAACCGAGTGTGCAATAAGTGTCCAGTTGTCCCATGACGGAGAGAGAAAAATTCTGACCATAGATGTCAGTTTGAACTTAAAATTAACCATGCTTACATAAAGGTATGCATCTCAGCTGACAAATTCACTTTAAAAATGTTCATTCTTCAGTTAAAGCTGCAGTAGTTCTGGATTAGTAAAAAAAATAGGGGGAAAATGTAGCAGTGTGTATAAAAGAAAGTTGTGGAAATCCATCTGCTCCTTGTTTAAAGATCGAACCTTACTGAGACTAAAGAAATTCTGAGAACTAGTCTCATTTTGGAGAACATTTTAAATTATTTTCCTGCATAGGGTAGGAATCAGAGGAATTTGTCCTATGAAGAAATAGACCAAAAGTATTACAATGGCTGTGTATACTATTTTAAATTACATTTGCTATCATAGTCATGGCCTTATTTCGAAGCATAACATCACAGTATGAAAGACAGGTGAAAAGGCAACTTGAAAACCTGTTGACTTTGTAGCACAGAGGTTTACAAAAGACTGTATGAAATACAGAAAATCAGCACTGCCACAGACTATGTGTACGGCCTTGGGCAGATCATTTAGTCTCATGGAGACACAGAAGGCCTATCTGTCTAGAATGATGATTCTGCTTTTTCCTATCTTTTGTGTCCTCTGCCTATTTATATTGCAAGCTTCTCTGCTGAGGAGTACAGTAGAGTCTCTCAGCAGTGATGTAATGCAAATCCATGAATGAAGAGAAAAGCTGTACTGTCTAACAGTATGGGTCCCATGACATTAGAATTTGTCATGCCTTGATAACATTCTTCTTACCATAATCTTATTAACATGATAAACTCCTCTGATTCTCATGATAGAAGACTGCAAGTGAAAATGATAACATGTAATTTGTCTGCATTTTGGCCCTATGGGACCATAACTGAAAATGTAGCTCTTGAAGCTGATTGACAGCTGTAACTGCAAGATGAACAGCAACCTCATATTAAGCGTCCTGCCCTAGAAGGACAAGGAGCCTCCTACTAACAGGCCACAGGCAGAAGAAAGCTAGAGACTGTGAGGAAAAGAGTACCAACTGGATGATATGTAATCAGAGGTGGCTTAACTTTCCCCTCTCTTTTACCGACGTCAGTTGGCCATAATTCCACAGTGTTGTTGCATCAGTGTTAAACCATCCAAGTGATGGAAAAATGAAGTTCAGACTCAGTTGCCACAGGCAGGCATATGATCAGCAAAAGTGCTCACCTCAGCCCCAATTACCATTTAGCAGACATGAGATACTTCTCTTTCTGCCATCACTCGTGTGGTTTTTCCTATCGTATACTGATATGTTGTATTATAGGCACTTAATTTTCTCATTTATTATTGCAATATCAGAACACATTACAGTGTCAGATCATAACATTTATGTGTCTCTGCAAGCACAGCTGTATTGGTTACTTGGTACTCTGTAGGCGGGAGGGGGAATGACAGTAAATAATAAGTAAGGAAAATAAAAACAGATTTAAAAGCACGTAACATTTTGGTAAGGAAAATTTTTTTACAGCCATGGCTTTGGGGAAAATTACTTTTATGGCCAGCTTTTCAATAGGCCTGCACGAATGTGCCTATAGTGTTTGCAGGTGCAACCATTTGTATGCAAGGCATCACTGACTAAAGAAAAAGCTTTCAGCAGGCTGAGAGAGTTTCTTTTTTCTTCCTACTTGCTTTTAAAACACAGGTCTTCTAGGTAAGAAATAACAACCTCCAGCTGAGCTCCTCAAGTTATGTGGTTGGAAGAGTGAGAAAGACTCAGCATCTCGGGTGTTAAACTTTCCTGAGAAATCCAGTACTGAATTCTTCTGAATGTCACAGTGGCTGCAACTGGGTGCAGAAGCTTGAAAAATCTGGCCTTAACATCTAGATGACTCCATCTAACTTAGCTTTGGTTTTTCTTTCCCTCATTCTTTTCCTGGCCCCCCCCCTCCCCTTTATATGCAGACTTGCACACACACGCATGCACACATGCACGTGCACACATGCATGTGTGTATGTACGTGTGTAAGTTTATATGGGTGCATGTATACGCATAGACACACCTACAGAGAAACACAGACTGTGTATTTCCAAAAATGCAAATCTTTCCTATTCAATCATAATCTGCCTGCAAGCAATGTGTTTAGTTATGCTAGAAAAGATACAAGTTGATAATTTTATTCAAATGAAGGAATTGAACAGAACTTAGAGGTTAGAAATCCTAAAAGCTGATTGCTAGGGTTGAGAGCGTATATTTATAAGCAATTAATGGCATACTTGTTTTTTTTTTTCTCCTACACATTTTTTGCAGATGATAAAGTACTCCCTGTATGGTATCCACCAGCTACATTATCAAATAGAAAGAAATAGATGAAAGAAAAAGCCACGAAATCCTGGAATATACTTATTCTCTGCCCACACACAGCTATTCTCTCCTCCTTTTCTCAGTGGGCTGTAATTTCTCCTTGTCCTTTGAAAGAAAGCAGAATTATGAAGCAAATTGTAAACATGTTTAAGAATTGGTCACAAAATGCTAATATATTACAGTCCTGTTGTGTCACAACCTGTACGTGGTGAATACATACACACATGCAGTAGCACTAATTATCAGGGACATTCACTGAAAGTGGAGATAAGCAGGAGCAAATACTATTTTCATTGAGTATTAGACACGTATGCCTTTAAGAAAGGACAGATAAGGAGGACAAATATTAATTACATATATTTATTAAACTGTTACATTCAAATTAAATCCATAGTTCTTTTTTCTTTTTGCCACACAGAACACCATAAACCTTCTCTCCAGCTGTTGAGTGGAAAAGATTTGGAAACAAAATAGTGTTTCTTGAAAAAAACAGTGTTTTGTCAAAAGCAAAAGTTTTCACAGGAATATACCATATTTTCTGACAGGCGAAAAATGTCTTAGGTTCAGAAAATTCTGGGAAAAGGTGGAGGGGAGGAAAGAGACTGGGAATGACCCCAGAATATCTTGAAGGTAGGGTGCTTGCACAAGTGTGGGAGACCAATCCAAGACTTCATTTGAAGGAACAGTTAATTACTTCTAGATTATTCCACCGTGAGAGGCCCTTCTCATTACAGTCTGGTGTAGAGCCCTATCTTGTGATGTGGGAATATTGACTTACTCCTAGATCTTCCTCCTTTGAGAGTGATGGATTAACGTAACTAAATATTGTATTAATTCAAACTCAAGGACTACAACGACTTAAGAAAGAAAAATAGAATAGGAAAGGACCTCGATAGATCTTGTGGTCCACCTCTCTGCACTGAGTACACAGTGAGTGGACTGGATTATGGTTTGGAGAAGGGACCTGTTTGTGTGGTAGCTCTCTCCTTTCCCTTGTTGGAAACTACAGCCACTTACTTTGGAAGAATAGTGTAACTTGGAGTAGGGAAAAAGAGAAGACAGGCCTTTGTTCTGGTAAACTCTCCAGAATTAACATTCATGAAATCGAACCCATGGATTTTTTCCCTTAATCATCTTTGTTTCTCTTCAGAACAACTGAAAAAAGTTTTTTACCAAAAGTGCTGAGTGTGTCAAGAAGTGTGCATGAAATAATGGCAGAATTAATGGTGTTTTCCAGTGAAAAGCAATACTCAATACAAGAGTTCTCTAGTCTTTCAATATAGAATCATAGAATCATAGAATTGTTTATGTTGGAAAAGACCTTTAAGATCATCAAGTCCAACTGTAAACCTAACACTACCAAGACCACCACTAAACCATGTCCCTAAGCACCACATCTACACATCTTTTAAATACCTCCAGGGATGGGGACTCAACCCCTTCCCTGGGCAGCCTGTTCCAATGCTTGATAACCTTTCAGGGAATAAATTTTTCCTAATACCCAATCTAAACCTCCCCTGGCACAACTTGAGGCCATTTCCTCTTGTCCTATGGCTTGTTACTTGGGAGAAGAGACCGACCCCTCCTCTCTACAGCCTCCTTTCAGGTAGCTGTAGAGAGCGATAAGGTCTCCCCTCAGCCTCCTTTTCTCCAGGCTGAACAACCCCAGTTCCCTCAGCCGCTCCTCATCAGACTTGTGCCCTAGACCCTTCACCAGCCTTGTTGCCCTTCTCTGGACACGCTCCAGCCCCTCAATGTCTCTCTTGTAGTGAGGGGCCCAACACTGAACACAGTATTCAAGGTGTGGCCTCACCAGTGCCAAGTACAGGGGCACGATCACTGCCCTAGTCCTGCTGGCCACACTGTTTCTGATACAAGCCAGGATGCCCTTGGCCTTCTTGGCCACCTGGGCACACTGCTGGCTCATATTCAGCTGGATTTCAACCAACACCCCCAGGTCCTTTTCCACCAGGCAGCTTTCCAGCCACTCTTCCCCAAGCCTGTAGCATTGCATGGGGTGGTTGTGACCCAAGTGCAGGACCTGGCACTGAGCCTTGTTGAACCTCATACAATTGGCCTCGGCCCATCGATCCAGCCTGACCATATCTCCAAATATGTAGACTACAGGTCTACTGTATCACTGGAGTCACCAGATCAGCATTGAGAAAAGACTTGTTAAACTAAAACATCATAAGTCATCTGATCTCAAAAGTATGGACATCATTTCTTCTCATACCAAATACCTTCCTTAGTCATTTGGATTTAGTAGTCATATTTGTGTTTTGACATTGAGAGTTGCTAGCCACCACATTCTCATACTTTCTGCTTTACCTATGCAAACATAAGGAAACCATCCAGGTGCAGAGCATTCGGCTGTATATGAGGCTTTTTGTCCTGCTCGTCATCACAGAAGTCATGCAAGCTCCTCCTCAACGTTCATGTTGGATGATGAAGTACTAAGACTTTAGAAAGTCCAAAGACATAGAAATTTCATGTCACCTCTTCTTGCCATGGGGCTAGTCCTAAAATTCCTGAAACCTGTTGCTCCAGGAATTCTTAACCCGTAGCAAAATACTGGTTACTTTATAGATGCGTGTTGCTGTGCTGTCATCTAGTGGCAAGGATGAATTAGACGTCATTCAGTGTCATTCAGTGACAGTGGCTGACAAGGTGTCCCTTTACTGGAAATAAACACATGACGTTCGAAAGCTCTCATCTTTGCTATGTGCAGCACCACCGCAAAGGTCACTTCCTCAGTTTGTGCTCTGCAGAAAAATCACTGTTGCGTAGAACCTATGGATGGGCTGTGCAATGGAAACTCCTGTTGCAAACAGGCTCTACAGAACTGTGGCACTTCCTGCCACATGGTCTTCCTCTCCTCCTTCTGTCATCCATCTTGTCTGTTAACTATTTGCAGACAAATACTTGAAGCTGGATTTTAAACAGTGATTGATATTTTCTTAACTACTGCCATTCGGAGCAGTGTCAACTAATGAAATTAGTAATTAAAACTATAATAATCTAAGATCAATAAGATACTTTTCCCTCTATGTGAAGCTTCCAGCAAAAAGTCCTTCCTCCTGCATTAATTTTTAATTGACTCTTGGGGAAAAATTAAAAGTGCCATAATGCAGTTTTCCAGGAGAAAACAGACAAAAATACCTTCCAGAATGACCCACATTTGGTTCGGTATTTAGCAAGCTGACTGATGTCAGCGGACGGACGTACTGCCATTGATTTCTAAGGGCTTTCACTCAGATCTGTAATATCATATGCCAGGTAACATTACACTTGCTTGTCCTTAGTTTGCATTGGTGATGGTATTATTAACACATATAAACCTTTACAGTCTTGAGTTTATTTTCAAACTGCAAGTGCAATGCTTGAATTAATCTCTTGCATTACTTTTGGTAAACTGCTTATGAAATTATGTAGAAAGTAATAGAACCTTAACAATTAAACTGGTCTTAACATCTTTATAGACCACCTTTTTGGCACCACCTACTGAACACTGCTGGGCTTGGCTGGATTAGGTAAACCAGTCGTAGCATAACCTTTGCTCCTTGAAATGCTGATCTCATTACCATTTTGATAGGAAGCCTGGCAGCTGCTTTTCAGAACTTACCATCTTCTTTACAGATGGAGCTTCTCATATGAATGGAGCAACTGAAGGACAATCCATCAGACAAAGGTGGACTTTTCATAGTTATCAGACTCTGAAAAAGAAACATCAATGAGCAGTCCTCACTACAAAGCACCACTATCAAAGAAGGACTTTGCAAATATGTATAATTGGTCTATTTTCATCCCTGCAAAATGGAGTCAACAAATAACGCTAAGATTCCTTTTTATGAGGAAGGTGGAATTTGTGTTTATATTTCCCTGTCTTCCTACAGTACAAGTTGTGCTCTATCTCTGAATTTAGAAAGGTTCCTCAGTTCAACCAAGCACAGTAAAAAGATACCTAAATCTCCAAGCAAACAGAAGAATGTGCTGATGTGCTTTACTGACAGGGGACATTTAAGCACATTCTTAAATGCCTTGCCTCTCTGAGGACTTCAGTAGATTCTCAAAAGAGAAAAAGAATGGTGCTCTCCATTTATGACCTTTCTTGTTTTCTCCAAGTCACAGACCTCTATCCCTGTAGTAATGGAAAATATTAATGAGGGTAAGAAACATTCTGTTTTCCAAATTAATTATAATTAGTCAGAGGCAATAAATCAATGACCTTTCACATTTGAATATGATAGAGATTTCTTTATAAATAAATTCCAGAAGAGGTTTAGTTTATTTCTGGCTCAGAATTTCATCTTTCTTA
The DNA here is from genome assembly GCF_034638445.1 of Ciconia boyciana. Taxonomy (NCBI): domain Eukaryota; kingdom Metazoa; phylum Chordata; class Aves; order Ciconiiformes; family Ciconiidae; genus Ciconia; species Ciconia boyciana. The sequence goes on along the minus strand of NC_132944.1, from coordinate 17,822,290 downwards.
GGTGCTTTATAGAAACAAAATTGCATCTTTTTAATTAAGAAATTGAAAGACAAGCTGTAACAAGGTCAATCAGGTTGAAATAGCTGCATCCTCATTATAATGTAAATGCTTCTTCTATTAACTTACAATATCTTGATATAGTAAATGGTTATATATAAATAAAGTGTTAAATAAAAATAGAAAGGTTTAGGTCAAATACAATGAGTAAAAGTGTATGTGCTTGTATAAAAAAGAGAACTAGTCTTTCATACAGATATAGAAAAAATACAAGCCCTTTGTTAGCAAGAGCTAAGAATGATTTAACACACATACATCAAAAAAGAGGTGAAAAAGATATCCGAAGCATTCCAGTGTCACCTTGAAACATTTGGTCAGGGATTTATGGGCAAAGGCACTTAAAACTAAGATTGGGTTAAAAGCAGCATGTGAAGAAAGGTGAGAGCTCCGATGTTCATTGCCACAGTAACTACAATACTATTGTCATCACTGAATGTTGCTTTTCATGAATGACCATTTGTACATATATTTTATCCTTTTTGCAGTCATTCTTTATATCTTCTCATTTCTTTAAGTGGAGGCCCTTTGTGTCTGTTCACAAATCCAGAACCTGCTCATGATCCTTGTTCCAGATGTTCACAGTACCTACATAAATAAACACAGTTTAGCAGTTCTGACACGGAACGGAGGAATAACTTGTGAATTATTATTTTTCATCACTTGTAAATTTGTAATTTCCTCATCAGAGCGACAAAGGAAAAAAGAAGCAAGGATGTCTTGAGTTTGACTTGATTGTTTCTCCATTTGATTACATGTGGAAATAAAAGTATAATTATTCCATTTAATGTCATAATCTTCTCTCAGCCTCCTACTTACAAGTTTATTTCTCTTTGTCTAAGCATGGAAGGAGGCCCATAAAATTCTATCCTTGCTGATGATTCTTTTGTATTGATAATCCTTGTTTTGACTTGGTTCTTTCTGAAGATGCTCTTAAAATGTAGATCACAGATAGTGTTACTTACTGTATGAGGCAGCTTTCAAATTTTCTTTGTTTCACCTCTTTCTCAGCATACAGGAGATTTTTTCCAATTCTTTTCAGCTCCAGAGCAGACATTAAAACTTTTCTCTGTTTCATAAACATATTCAACTTTGGCCTTACATACATTTGGTCTTTGTCATACAAGGACATCACCACAGGGTTTTTCATGTAATCTATGCATTTTGCTACTATTCAACCCATATAATGGGTGTCTTAAGATGGACTTGTGACGAGCATTGATTATTTTTTGTATGTGGAAGAAAAAATCATTTTTATATATATATATATATATATATGAAAATAGTCTACTTCACAGAGATGAATTTGGTTAAATTCCAAGAAAACTGAATTTTAATGTATGTAGTTTCCTTTATTAAATGAGTGTGCAATTTCTACACCCACAGAGAATCTATATAAATTCATCTTACTTTCCTTGGGTGTGCAAACAATACCAAAAAATAGCCGAAGTTAGCATATTCTGTATAAAATACATTTGCATATGCTACACACAGCTTCCTACGCTCTTCATCTTTAACTTAGCAATGGCTGGATGATGAAGTCATTGAGTCTTAGGAATGTGCTCAGGTCAGGGTCTAAAGCTTTATACTTCATCCAAATACCATTTTGGTTTGGCCCTTTTTACTGAGATGCAATCCATCGTGGTACGGAAGATTTAAGTGAGCACCATCAATAAATCAAGCAGAAATGAATGTTCTACTACAAATTATGTTGCAGCCAGCTGCAAATGCTACATCACCAACTTTTTTTTCTAAGTTTGAGGCCAAATCATGAGATTAAGGACTGAGCTAAGGTTTGTGGCTGTAGAAGTGAATCCAAAAATAACTTGGATGCATTAATATCTATGATGAGAACTGAATCTACACAAACACTTTTTTTCATTGCCTTTGACAATAGCTATAGGAAAGGCTTTTCTGACTCAGCCTATGATTTGTGCATACTTTATGCAAATCTGTCTTTGCAAGTAACAAGGCTTTTTACTTCAGTGATCAATCTGTGCTGTTTTCATGGCCACAGTCAATCCTGTTGTATGCCACCATGAAGGCTATGTTGGAGACAACAAAGATTCTATTGCTTGGGAAGGCTGATGAGAATATGGATCAAAATTTTTTACTCAAGAGTAATTAAGTGTAGCAGTATTGACTTTGTGAAAGTTATTCTGAGCTATCACAGCCAAGGAAACAGCCCCAACTTCCCATCCCTTTGTTTTTATTTTGCAGTGGCCTCCACGACTTTCAGCAGTCTCTTTTCAGTCACTGGAGAAAGGTGAAAACATCCAGCATGTCTTGTGAAAGCACTTAAGGTTAGACAGTGAGAATGTCTCCCAGTGTATCAAAAAGCCCAGTTAGATATAACAAGTTTAAACAAATGACCAATTTGTCCTGGAGAGTTCTGGAGCTTCTGGGTGGAAATCTTTAGAATGCTAATTCTTCCTGGAGTTCTCATCAGGATACAGGATTTTCTCCATCTCTCCTGGCAGGTCAGGAAGTTGAAAGTAGGGATTTCCATTGCTGCAGCAAGAAAAAAGTAAAAAGGGATTCCAGCCCTTTGTATCAAGTAACCCAGTGCAGTTGGTACGTTCACTGCCAAATGTCCATGGCTCTATACTGTCAACTGGAAGTAACAAATCATTAATGTAAGGAGCCCTGTAGCATGCCAAGAGGTAGACTCAAGATGGTAAACAGGACAATAAGTTGTTCCACTTTTAAATTTTCAACACAAAATCCTAAGTCAGGAAACCACTTAAGTTTGGAACTTAGAGGTGCATGCTGAAGATGAAGAGGGCGTAGAATTAGAAACATAAATCATTTGAACATTTCCCCTTTGGACATGAAAACTTATACATTCTCCCAGTGAATAGGTTTGGTTGGGGTTCTTTTTCGATCACCTATTGAAATACAGGTCAGTGTATTAGGTACCCAGGTTACAAACCCAGAAATCAGATAAGGAAAAGATAAACCCACACACTGAGAATTAGGTCAGCTAGAATTGTATTGTTTGTCTATTAAAACAAAGTAGTGCATTTCAACATCAGTGAAAATTTGCATTTTTCTGCACTGTAACAGACGACCGTTTAGTAAGTATTTGCTACCAAGTGTGACTTGCTAATGCAAGATTCCTGTATTAATTTAATGGGAATGTAATTGTGTTGTAAAATGCATAATCTCAGGTAACCTACTATGACATTTACGTTTGATTACCATATCAATGGCTGTTCCTTTGCATTACAGATACCTTTGGTGGTGTTCTTTGAAAAGTGCAGAGACATAATGCAGTACGCAGTATTTCAAGCAAAAAAATCTCCATTAGGAAGGAGTTATGGCAGTAAATGGCTCTCCAGTGGTTCAGCACCTTAATTAGGATGTTCCCCTATTTTTTTTTTCTTTTCTTAAATGAAGAATACAGATAATGCTTCACAAATAATTGTACTTGTTTTCTGCTGCTAATGTCACAGACATGAGAGAGGAGTGCTGGAGCAAGTAGCCAGATTGTTCTATGCTAACACTATTCCCCCAGCTTGTAAGTGCATTATGACCCTGTGGCATGTATTTTTTTAATATTCTTATGGCTTATGCCATGAGATACATAGTAAGAAAAAACACAGCAGGCAATGTGCAGCTGCATAGGGAATGCTTTTCATTAACCTAGAACACTAGTAATAAAGCTAAATTAGACTTAAATATTTCCTGAAGCACCTTGTAATCATTATTTTGGGGAACAATTTCATTAAGAAACAGATGTTTCATATCCAATACTTCTAGCCAATCATCAGAGAAGATATCATTTGCTGTGTTTCCTATAAACTATACATTTTATCCTTCACCTTAATATTGTTGTCCAGAAATAGCTTCCAGACATCTTCAAATTAGTGAATTCACTTAATTAAATAGGTTATTTTTTCTCAGTAGAACAATGCACTAAATATAGTGATATTTCCTGTTCTCCTTTTCCAAATGAATATTTTTTTGCAAGCAGAAATGCAATGTGCAACACTGGAATGTAACTTGTGCAAGTTCTCTGTAAATATATTTGCATTACATAGCCATTTCAAGAATTTTTTAACTCTGTAGCTTTTATTTCATTGTCAGGGTTCAGAATACTTTGAGTCTCTGAACAACTACATGTACAAAACAAACTTTCTTTAATATTATATCTCTGTCAATGGCAATAACAGAGTGTGAATGCTGTCTTTAATTGGCAGATCTGCTAAAGGAGAACAGCTGTTCTGTATCCTAACAGTAGGATACTACTGTTATCAATCAGCAGCCTCAGGTTACCCTCTAGCAAAAGTGTCAGTTCCCCTGGATGCAGGGCCTAGTCTTTCCCTGGCTGAGGGTTGCAGTGTGGTTTTGGATTACTTGCTGAAATAAGGGCAATTGGCTCTTTTTCATTACAAGCTTCTAGAGACCTAAAATACAACAAAAAGGTTGGGATTGGCCCAGTTCTGTTGTTGAAGGGATTCTAAGTGATGCAGGAGACGTAATAACTGCTGTAAAACTTTTTTGTGGAGGATTTCTTCCTATCCAGGCAGACTCACAGGAATTGAAATGAAATAAATGAAAATATAGTACTTTGAATGACATGAACCCCTAAGATCGGCTCAAATTCTGACTTTTCTAATGTGTCACCTTCTTCAGATCAGTCTCTTCCTCTTATAAAACACAGATGACACTGTTGAGTGGGTGGATCCCATTGGCAGAAAAGTGCCCAACTTGGTCTTTCTGTGCTGTCCAAACACTTTCTGTCAGCACACAGCCAACAATGCTTGTGACTTGCCTCACAAAGGCTTTGATGATCCCAGGTATTTAAGCTAATTGAACTGAACTATGGGTCCACCACAGCATAACCACAAAGCATCTTATAAATATCTTGTGTCTGCAGGATTTGTCCCAAACAGCCGGGCAGCTTCATTAACTCTGCCTTCTTCTGTTTCTCTCTTTGTTTTTGTTCTCTCAAAGCACACGTTACTGAAAATCATCATAGCTCCACATCTACCCGATGTTATTGCTGCATCTTTCAGTCCTCAAGGAACTGGACTCTTGGTTTACACTAGGAATTTCTTCACAGGGACCTGTAGTTATGTAGTGCTCTCAAGGACAGTTTTTGAAATGTGAAATTTAAATAAATTGGTATCATATATTTAGTGTCCCTATTATATGGTTTTCACCTGAAGTTTTTATAAAGTGAATAGACTAGGAACTCAGAAATACAAAGTCTTCTTAATGAGTTTTCTAAATAGATGATCTTGGCATTTAAAAATCATCTCATGTAATGAAGATTTTTCTTTTTCAAAGTGAACTGAAATTAGTTCCCAGACCGAATGGTATTTTTTTGCTGTGCAGTTAGATACATTCAGCCTCTGGGGTTCTGACTTGCATCTTTTCCTATACCCAAATGGTCATTAAAGACATAAGGTCAGTGGCATAGATTTTGTTGCAAATGCATATTAATAGAGAAGGAGGAAATCAGCTTTGCAAAGAGCGACTGTAGGGCTGACTGTAGGGCTGTCTCCTGACAAGGAGAACCAGTGCACTACACGCTTAAATATTACTTCAGTGCTGAAACACTTTGACCAGCTATAATTACCCAATTCTAAAACTGGAGCAATTAAATCTCTTTATACTTCTTCTTGCTGCAGAAGTGTGGTAGCCGTATGATTGCAGCTCTGCAGTTTGGAAGGACAGTTATGTGCGGTACTTCTAGCTCTGAGTGGCGAGCCCATTCCCCACCATGGTCAGCCTTGTTCACTGGCGTGTTCCTGTCTCATCCAACTCCAGGAGCACATGCTTTGCCCAGCATAAGACCCCTGGACTGGGATGCCCCTTCGGCTCATGCTGACCCCAGAGAGGCTGTATCTTATATGCAAGGCCCCCTTTCCCTCTCCATAGTGCTTTATTAATGTTAAGCCTTGCCATTAATGCAGAGCATTACTGTATATCTATAGCTACTTTCATCCAAGCATATAAAAGTACTTATAAATATTAATGTATTAAACCTAATAACACCCCTAGGAGGTAGATGAGAATTTCAGCACACACTTTACTGGTGCATAAACATATAAAGAACCAACTTCTGACAGTAGTGAAAGGCTAAGATGGTGAACAAGTGCCTTTAGGAGTGAGTCTGGATCAGAGAGGCTATGTGGCTTGTCTGTTTCCTACACTAAGGCACTGACTAGAACTAGAAGCAAAATCCAGGAGAACTAGTTTCTACTAGTCATTATTACTACCTCTTTTTTTTTTGCAATTATAATAGTACCCAGACATTCGAATTAAAATTCAGGGCCCCATAGTTTCAGGTACTGCACTGGTGCATGGTGGAGCCCCTACCCTAAAGAACTTAAAGCCTGAGTAGATGAGATTAAGTAGATGAGATAGATAGAGAAAGCTTAAAAGAGAAGACAGAGTAGAAAGAAATTCACACAGTGGAGATGGGAAGACAATCCCTGAGTCCCAGTCCAGGGACCTTGCCTCTAGACATAATTCCTTTCCTTTGTATTAGTAAGCTGATAATTCCTTCCCCACCCCCAACCCCCCCTTCAAATTAAACATTTCCATTACTCAGGCAGACAACTCTCCTGATATCTTGTAACATTAGGAAAAGGTGACTTTTCATGTTTTCTGAACTGGAACATGACAAGGAGCAACTCAAAAGAATGAAAGGCAAAGTTGAAAGCAATAGTTGAAAGGTGAGAATTGCATGAAATCACTTGAACTTAATTTCAAAAATTCAGGAGTGTTTCTTGCTTATGGAACACTTACTTTCTAAAAATTATCATCTTTGAGATTAAAAGCTAAGATTTTGCTAAACCCAGAGTACAGATATGAGAAATTAGAAGGAACTGATGTCAATCTATGTCAACAGCTGGTGGATGAACGTGGTGGGGACCATTACAAATAAAAGTGCACGTGGTATGCAGCAGGACAGCAGCTGATTATAGCCTTCATGCTCAGTGGCAGAAAACTGCCTGGGCAGGGTGAAAAGGCCGCAACTTTAACATCACTTCAGCACTTACTACCTATTGCACAGAGAAATGGGAGCAAATCTGCTGCACCCCCATGCCACAGCATGGGTGAAGGCAGCTTGTATGTACCTGTGCTGGGAATAATTAGGCATACTGTAGGGCAGTGAGAAACCTGTAGACTTCACAAGCATTAGGATGCCTGAGCAATAGTATTTCCCAGTCTTCACCCAACAACTCATATGTTCACAAGGAGGGGCAAATACCCTCACCCTTTTGCACCAGGGTACACCCCAGCAGAGCAGGAAGAAGGGCTGCAGCCCAGCTGTCACTTAGTACAACTCATCGACATAAAATGTTCACACATGCATCAAGATCTGTAAAACTGCTGCCTGGGAAATAGAAGAGGAAGACCTCACCATTGATGTGGTTTGGGGGTTGGATGCAAACCTGGAGAAAACCTTCTGTTACCCTTTTACCTTTTGATTGTTATCTTTTTGGTTATAAATATTACCATGGAGGAGAAGCCCAGGCTGACTGCACCTGTCATCTGAGTGCTGCTGAGCCATTCCCCAGCTTCAATCTATGCGCAGATGTACAATGGTAATGAGACAGCACTCTGGAGCCTAATAGGCTTGTTTCTTCAAGGATAAGAACAATTAATAATAATTGAGAAGTCCTGTACTAAGGGAATTTATAACCAATTAATAAAAATGTGGCTGTTGCAGTTAAACACAATAAAAATTACTCTTTATGCAGTAAAGGAAAGACACAGACACTTACATAATCATGTTCATGTCAGCATTGTTTAATGTATAAACAGGTTTGTGTATATGCAGCTACATTTACTTATAAAGTAGTAATTATTAATCAGAGTTTGTACAATATTACGCTAAGTATATGATGCACTAATCTGTTATCAAAGAATGGGCTTTTACGATATTCAAAATCAAACTATAGGAAAGCTGTTGAGTTGTACCCACATCATGGATCTCTGCCAGGGGTGGCTGCCAGCCCTCACCTGCCCAGTTCACTCAGGCTTGAAAGTCTGAATGAATCCATTAGCTCTGTGATGAGAAGTGAACCTAAACTAAACTACACATAATGAGGTGTAGTGCCTTGGTCAAAATTAAAGACTTTAGACAGCTGATACCAAGGCAAAAGGGTATGCTGTGACATCAGTTTATGTTCTTTCATTATTTTTGTGCTGAAACCACTAAACTCCAGGAATCTAAAATATATGGACTAACAGAAATCTCTTGGGAGACCCTCTAGCACACTTTATTGGAAAGAAGAGAAAGATTTTTACTTTCCATTTTATCCACAGGATTTTATTCATCTTCTTCATCTGCATCTTTATTTCTTAGGAAATAGAGGCCTTTTTTCATCTCATGTAAGGCCTGACCAGCTTCTTAGCATATTAGCATCTTTGCAGATTTAGTATGATTTCCACTTGAGGTTATCTGATTTTTTCCACTAGTCAGAAAAGCAGGATTTGCTTGCATGCTCACAGCAACATCACAGGAAAAAGTACCTGGCACTACAAACTGCTGTTATTAACCACTGGGCATAACTCTGGAAACCAAAAGTTCCTTTCTGATTTGTGTGCTGTTAGCTTACAAATATAACACTTGCAGAAGATGATTTCCTGGCAGAGAAGCAATAGATTGGACAGTGGGAAGGCTATGGTTAGCTTTTAGTTTAAATTAAAATAGAAAAGAAATTAGAAAATCAGTACAGTATAAGAAGAGCTTGTTGGCATTGTCTTTTAAGGGTAATGGTAAAATAATCTATGGAAGTGACCCTTAGAGTACAGACAATATGAATTTCATCTTAGTTTGGGTAAATATAGAACTTTATGATAGCAATTTTTGAGGAATCACCTCATCTTGCAATTCTTTTCTGTGAGTGTCAGGAAAGGAAATCTCAAAAGTAGAAACCTAATATTTTAATCTGATTACTGTCAGAGAGCAGATGATTCAAATCATGACAAAGCCTAAGCAATGGGAATGGAAGGGGGCAAAGGGGGGAATATTAAGAAAAGTGTAGAGCAGACAATGCTTCAGTCTGATGGCATCAGAAAAAACCTCCCTGTTTCTCAGAAGTGCAGGCAAATTTGATTTTTGCTCTTCTGAAGAAAATAGCTGGGACTGAGGAGCAGGGAGAGATTTGTGGATAATAATACAGCACCTTCTGCTTTCGTGGGAGGAGCAGGGAGGATGGTGCTGCTCCCTCGGCCCACTTCCTGCCTGCCCTGTCCTCTCCTGTGGCATCAGAAGGAGCTGTCAGTATGGCTCTGGGGTAAGAGCCACATACATCACAAAATAGAGTGATGTCTCACAGCCAAGCCCTGGCAATTTTGACACCAATGACTGTCTGCCACTCTAGGTACCTGCTTTTTTTTTGCCCAGGCTCAATCTGGATGGCACTGTGGGCACCACTGGATACCGGAATAAAACAGAGGGAACTGGAAAGCTAGAGCTGCGGACAAAAAGAGGTGGCCAAAGATCAAAGAAACAAAAGCAAATTCAGATCTTTGAGAGGGGAAGCAATAGTCTGCAAACAGGAACTTAGCAAGTCAGACACATTTGGAGAGCAGTGGAATAGATGCAAGTGCAAAAATGGACACCAGAACACAAATCCAGTGTGAGATAATTCTGCATCAGATCAAGGTGTAAGAACATAGACAAATACAGAGTAATGTACTCAAGAGGCATTTGGGGGAGAATTCTAGAAATCATCAAGGGATGCTGAGGCTAGTCTAAAGAAAAAGATTAAAATGATGAAGTAAGCTGCGTTCATACAGCTGCAGTTCCAGCACTGACTTCCATTGGCACACTTTGATCAATCATGTAAGAATTAAAACGGATAATTAAAAAGGGGAAGGTTCAGCATTGCCAGTATGTCAAAGTAACAGAGGAGAGACGGGAGTAAAATGTAAGATGCCTACATCTCTCATAAGCAAAGGCAGTTCTCACTGATATCAAGGGCAGTAGCTTGCACAGATACTGAAGGCAGAATATGCCCAGGAATCATCCTTTGAGACTGTCAGCTAAGCACCTTTCAAAAGCATTAAATACACATGCTAAGATGTATCCCTAGCTGCATGAAGCCACTTAGCAAGAACCAAATGACAGACCTTGGGAATGCTTTGCAAGATCAAAATCTAGGCTACTATGCCTACTTTTTTTTTCCCATTTGGAGATGAATCCAACAGTGAAAATCACTTCCAAAATACTTAAATAGGCAGAGTTGAATTCTCAAGTCCATATTCATAACAAGTAGTTCCCTGAGCAGCCTGAGCTAACACTGCCTGTTTTTCTGTGGATTACACTCAGATTGCCTCTGTGTAGTTCCCAATATCTAATAAGACGTGAGATGTGATTGAAGTTGTTTCCCCTTAGCAGAAGCATTAGGATCACCTCTTTCCTCTCACTGCCTACTACTGTGCATGAAAGCTGTAGGAATTAGATACCTCCATCCCTGTGCCCATCCCCACAATTGCATGATCCCAGGAAACCAGTCTGAAACATTGCTTGACCATGTTATCAAGCATCACAGTCCTGTCTGCTGGCCAATGGCTTTCCAGTGGACTCTTTGCAGTGGTCCTACGTAAAGCCACCACATGTCCAGAACTGCTGCTATTTTAAGAGTTAAAGCTCTAAATGTTTAAAAATTAAATTTTCAGCATGATGACCTAAGAATCATTCCAGGATACCAAGAAAAAGATACTAATTCAGAGAAATCTGCCATCTCACTACAGAATCTACAGGGCTGTTTCTTCTTTTTGCTTTTTGATATGTCCGTCTCTTTCTCTCTATTTTATTTTTCTAAGTGTTTTCATTGATTTCTTTTTCATTTTATGCACAAACTGAACACAGTTAATCAGTAGATACAAAATGCGTCCTGCAACATTGCCAGTAGCCTAACATAAGGGAATTCAATTGCTGAATTGTCGTAAGATTAGGCCTAAGCCACAGTATAAGCTTCATTGATCCAAGCACAGCAAGATATCCATTCAATAATATGTGTTTTAGCAAGGTTTTCCACTTGTAAAGACTTCCTGCAAATTAGGGTTCATCCAAGATGTGCTATAAACACAGTGGATCAAATCTTGCGTCAGTTTAAAAAAAATCTCACTCCTTAGGAAAGAAGCAGTGTAACTGGGTGTATTGTGCAAGCAAAGAGACACACATGTAATGAAGTTAGCTATCAAGACAGCCATATCTGTTGAGCTGCATATTTAATAGACCCTGTGCTTCCTGACAAGCTGCCTCTAAAAAGCCAAAGGATGAAAGAACAGATGATATGCTGGTGTTCATAAAACCATAGGTTCAGTAAAGCTGTTGTTGTTACCAGCTGAGCAGTTCTTAGATGTAAGCACTCGCAGTGGAGAGGTTACAAAAAGGTGCCTGGCTCTGGCCATTGTGCGGTCCCATCCCTGTAGTATCTGAAAGTCTCACAATGCAGTACGTCCCCTCACACTGCCCTGCAGTCGACAATGCTGCTGCCCCACTGTGCAGAGGGGAGCTCTGGTAGGCAGAGGACGAAGGACTGTTCCAGCCCTCACAGCTTCCTCTGTGACCCTGGCTGTCTCTCCTCTCAGCCTTGGTCCCCACCTGTTGAGAAGAATATCACATTTCAGTGGGAAACAGGGTGTAATACCACAAGAGATAAATAATGTGGGATTCCAAATTGTCCTGGGGGAAAAACAGGGCCCTGGGGCACCAAGCACCAAGCAGCACTGCTAGCCAATATCACTGACACCTATCTGTGAATCCTAAGGTCTCACATAGCCTTCAGCATGGGGACTGGCTGATTAGCTTTGGTCTGGAGCAGAGACAGGTGCCAATACATGATTAATTTGGAACACACCCCTGCTGGCATTTTAAGTTAGGAATTGTTGAGTTCCTCTACACAGGGATCTCTCTGTTAGCAAGATAGGCAAAAACCCAAATGGCAGAGGTGATCTAAATGCATCCAAGGGTATGTGTGGCTGCTTACAATGTCCATCACCCAGCACAAGGCATACAATGACATGGTTGTGATTAGACCTCACATTCAAGCCATGGCAAATGAAGTGGGCATGCCGATGCCAAAGGAAGAAGCTGAATGGTATATAGAGTTTCAAAATTATATACCTCTACCTGGAAGATAATGATTTTATAGCACCTAAGGCTGCTTTTTCTTTAGAAGGTTTTCTTTCTTTGGATTTTGCCCAAATCACAACACTTGTTTGGTTCTAAATACCTAAATGTAGAAATTTTTTTCAGTCCTTCATCCTAAAATCTTAAACGTACAGCATGCAGACTTTGGCATCAGAAAGGACTGACAGCATAATGATTTTACAAATATGTGAGGCTTAAAATTACCACCAGTATGGTCTTATTCACTGGATGCTGCTCTTGAGAATAAACTTGAGTACTGGTAAACATATTCCTGAATACAGTCTCAGCTGGTACAAATACCTTATCATCTTTCCATGCAGATTAAGAAAGCCCTTTATTATATAAATGTCCCAATTTTTTCCAATTGGGAACTGATAGCTTATGTATACTTAATTGTTGGTGTTGCTTGAGGAATGAGTCATCCTTATTTCCACTGAGAGTTTCCGCGAACTACTTTAGTTCCATGTAGGGAGCTATATTATTTTGCTTAATTATATAAAGATTTCAGATCACTAAGATTTTATGTTATTAACACAAATGTCAAATGATTTAAGCAACTTCCAAGAATACCTAAATGGAAAAATCAAAACAAGTGCATTAGAGGAACTGCTTCTTAATTTTGAAAGGGTGAGCAAATGAAAAAAATTAGTCAAGTATTTTGCTCACAGGAAAACTAATAAACAGAAAGGCACAGATATCTTCCTTTGAAGGTGAAACCTGCTATGGCTAATGTTTCACCTTCTTTTATTTAGCCTAAAACCCCACCCTGCAAAAACGTAAAGAGATCTTTAAATTTATGAGCTTGAGAAGTCTACCCACATGAGCTTTTGCAGGATCAAGACCTGAGAGAATGATTTCTGTTCATAAAGCACTTTTAAAGTTTTATGTGCCAAATTTTGAGAACAATCTATTTTCACCCACCCACTCTGACCTTATTTGCTCAGCAGGCACTATTTCTAGAACTGCCAGAAACTTCAACGTGGCCATATATTTTGCTGTCGACTCTTGAGGAGATAAGGCTAGTGTTTTCAAATGCTTTATGCACTTAGTCAGCTGGTTGAATAGACATGCTGGGTATGGGATTTTTCAGTGAATGCAGATTCAGGGAGGCCCCACATAGGTCTATTTATGCCATGATTACAGTCCTGAGACAAATTTCCTTTGAATGCAAAGCATGACTTGCATAGAGTCAAAATGGGAAAAAATGGCCTTAGATAATCTTTAGTAGAGCAGAAACAGATGAAGAGCTCAGCTAAGAAGGAGTCTGGTTCCTCCTCCCTGTCCTCTCTCCAGGAGAACCAGGTGGCTTTTGTCACAGCAAAAATCAATCATACTGTTCCCTGCTCCCATCTAGTCACTGTGTGTGAAATAAACCCTATTTCTAGGGTGTAAGTGGGATGCTAGGAGAAACCATAGTTTGCTTCAGCCTATGGACAATACACAAGGTAATAATCTAGTGCAAGGTCTGGATTTAAGGAAAAGATCCTAAATATGTGTTTGCCCAAAACTTCCTCTTTTTCTAGGAGTTCCAGTTGTGTGAGGCAAGACATTGGCCCCACACCTGCTTAAGCTCTACTAAAAGAATTGAAAGGTATCAGTTGCACTTTACTATTCAGTATCTTTGAGTTTCATACCAGAAATGTTTCTTAAATATTACCTTGCACTTCATGATTAAAAAGAATAAGAGGTGAGTAACTCCATAAATGGTAATGGAGTTTGCAGGAATGTACCTTCCTCTATGATTGTTTTCTTGTCTTCCTCTCCTGAAAGATCCACTCACTCCACAAGCTGGTAGATGAATGGACAGCTTTGTTGAAGAAGACGGACAGTATCTGGTTTGAAATTCAGACTAGTCGCTAGTTATTAAAGAGAATAGCTTGTTTGAGCTTCTTAAAAAAAGAAAAACTTCCTAAAAACCAACTCTGATATAAGCATAATAGTTTCCCCCACCTTTTATACCCAGGGCCTCTAAGTTGTCTTCTGTAGTAACTACACTTTCAACAGGTTTATTTACTCTTTCTAAAATTCTCAGAGATTTCAACTGTTTCCTTGGTTATTCCCTGATGAACAGCCTGCAGAATCATTTCAATCCATCCAAAATCTTCCATGGACCCTACCCAAGCCTGTGGTAAAATGAAACATCACACTAATAAGTAATAACATTCAGCTCTTGAAGCTCCCTTTATATGTATCTCACATGCCAAATAAAAACTTAAGTTTGAGCATGCAGTCTGTGGGATTATAGTGACAAGTAGTCACTACAGGACTCAGCACATTCCTGGGACATACTGGCAATTGCCACAACATATCTAAGATACATAATATTTTGGAAACATCCTTCATAGGCCCTGATGTGGTCACTGGACACATGGAAAGGGATCTCTTCTGAGAATTCACTGGATCCTTTTGTTGCTGAAGCAGAGTTTAGGGAATACAGGGAGTGCTGCATGGGGCACAGCACATAGCATGACTACAGGATGTATCACAACAGGTTCCCATTTTACAGATGAATCCCAGCTGTAACTGTGAAATTTTACAAGGCTCAGGCAGATCCTCTGTGATGCCCACCCATCCAAATTCGTACTTTGGCAGCCTGGATACTCAGAGGGGACCTGGTTAGCCCAGTTTCAGTTACCTGAAATAATTGCAAGAAAACTCAAAACATTGCTAACTGAATCAAACCATTCATGTATTACAAGTAAAATTATCTCCCATTGGTTTATCCTACAGAAAGTGGGAGAGTTCGGGCTACAGTTAAAAGCTGAAAAAGGCAGCACAGAGGATTAGACAAGCTCAGTTTCAAATTCCTGACTATCTAATTCACCAGCCCCAATTAATTTAAATATTTTAAAACCTGATTTTGAAGTAATATAAAATATTTATAGACTGTAATTACGAATGACAGCAAAAAGCAGAGTTGGTTAATTCAGACAAAAGTATCAACAGACTGAATTGGGGAACAAACACCTCCTCTGGGGTTGCATAGCTTGCTAAAATATTTATATTGAAAACCCAAGAGCCTTCCTTTGTAACTCCTGGGAACAGAGCTTTTCCCAGGTGTATCCTACTATAGGGATTGGGCATTACTTTAATGTATAAGTAGCTCACCAGAAGGTGCTGTGCTAGAAATCTAAATGTGGTTACAATCTCTCTGCAGGGCATGACAAAATAAGAGGTTCTAGGAGGACTTGGAGCTATCACCTCCTGCCAGTCTAATCACTAAGACAGCTTGTGGTTCTCATGCACGCTTAGCCATCAGCACTAAGCTACTGTCGCAGGGCTGACAGTGGAGAGGAAATGGGTAGCGATTGCTGGCCTGATGTCACGGTATGCTTCTCTGAGCCTCAGCTTGGATAGGATTGGGAAGGATCTCTCTTAGTTAAGGTCAAGATACATCAGGGAAGAAAAGGAGGGCAATATTGTTCTCTTCATCCCTCAGCTGTGGAATACAGATATTTTTAAACAGAGAGTTAATATGTAGGAATCACTGCTTACAGCTTGTCTAAAGAGAATCTACATCTCTCACAGTGTAATTGAGCAAGAAAAATTCAGTGTCGGCTCTATCTTTGATGTCTTGCTGGATGGGACTTACAAAACTATGATGGCTTAGAAGTAACCATCAACACCGTGAGTTTTCAAAATGAAAAAGCATAATTCAGAAAAGCTGAGATGAAACTCCAAACATCACCAGATACCTCTGATAGCTCACTTGTGAAATGGAGATCTGCTGCTGTTGCATGCTGAAGCGCCAACAATTCAAAACTGTGTACCAAAAGCTTGTACCATAAAGGTGGGAGCAGTGGACAAACTCTCATCAGCAACAACAAGTAGCTGTCCAAATATTGCATGTTAGGCACCATTATAAGAACATGGAAAAGAGGAATGTATTTAGTGGAGATATAAATAATGCAGACAGGCACAAACACATAGGCTGTGTGAGCTGAGACAGACTGCCTTTCAGGGCAAAATAGAAGTTATTTGCAAAAGGGCAGAGGACTATGGATTATAAACTAAGTGTTGAAAAGCTAGTACTCTGTAAATATGGTAAGAGTAGTTTAATTTCAAGAGGATTCTAAGACCAAAGAGAATTTCACATGCTTAGATGAATGTATTCCTGAAATTCTGCAACTCAACTGTGGCTTCCCTCAGTGTGCAAATGGAAAGCAGAGACTTGATTTATTTATCAATAAATCCACAGCATAATTGAAGATACAGAAAAAAATAGTGCCTGAGGATAGTTGAAGCAATATTAAACTACCCCCCAATGTTTGCTGAATCTGCCACTTTTGTCCCTGCAAATTTCACTGTGTTAGGACACCACTGTGTAGGGAATGGGTTCTCTCAGTGCGGGGGAGGAATCTGCATAAGACACTCTCTTGCTTTCCTCTGTTGCTACCTTTACATACCCTCTGAGCTCCTTTCTGGGGATCCTCTGTCTCAAACCATAGACTGTGTGGTGCTGGAGAAGAACATGGAAATGCTGGCCATGATATTCAGAGAGACCCCTTTGTGTGCTCCTTTCAGCTCCAAGTTCTTGCTCATGCATCTCATAGGGTCCCTTCCTAGAGTCTCTGCAAAAGCAGATACAAGAAAAACAGAACAAGAACTTCCCAGCTTTTCTGGGAGATAAAGATACAGGGAAGGCTCTCAGAGGGTGGGTAGCAGAATAGGTATTGCTTATTCCCCAATTCTGCCTTCCCCACCTTCAGCATCTCTACTCCTTCTTTGTCTAAGTCCTATACCTCTGTTAAAACACAGCTGAATCTGGAATCATCGGAGTCAGCAAAAAGATACTGACTTGTTTTACTTACATGTGATCTTTGAAATGCTAGGATCCACATTTTCAAGTTTCTTTTTGGTTTTTTTGTTGTTTGTTTGTACATTTGTTTTTAATTAAAATTAGGGTGTATATGCGACTACAGAGCTATGCAACTACAGCATTTCAGGAGCTGAGGAAGGTAGGGCTGGCAAGGAGCTTAAAGGATGTTTGGTGTAAGTCCACCTTTGCTGAGGTATGTGGATCAAGTATACCCAACAAGGTTGACAGCTGTTTTATCTACTCTGTTCTTTAAACCCCCAAGTAATGGAGATTCTACAGACACTCTAGCAGCCTGTTCCAGTGCTTACCTAGGTTTATAGTTAGAAAGAGAACCTAAATCTGCTTTGTTGGAAATTAAAGCAATTTTTCCTGCCCTAACCTCAGTGGGTAATGGATTACTATCTTCTTTTAGTAGTTTCTTACACACTGGAAGTCTGTTATCATGCTCCCCTCAATTGTTTAAATGAAACAAACTCAGTTTCTCCAAACTTTTCTCATAGCTTACGTGTTTATAGGTTTCTATTTATTCCTGCTCCTGTCCGGTGGGACTGAACCTTTTATTTAAAAATATGGTACTTAAGCCAGATTCAGTGTAAACTGGTAAACCTCCAGTAGTTCTGAGCACAGCAGAGTAACGATGTTTGGCATGTTACAAGCAGTGCTACTGTTAGTACATTTTACAAGATTTGCTTTCTTACAAGAACATCTCACTTCTCATTTACTGTGGATGTTATCACCTTCATGTCTTCCAGGCTTCTGCTGCCTTTTTGATATGTGGAGATTTGGCTTCTCCTGCCTGTATGTAGTTCTTTTTATTTTACTTGAGTGAATGTGACCTTGTGAATTGGGATCATTTCCCTGGTTTACCAAGAGCACTAGTTCTAATTGTGGTGCTATAGTACTTCCAGTCCCTTCCAAAATGGTGTCATTCATAAATGTTATAATCTCTAATGTATTCTTTCCAGTTATAGCTTGTTTAAAGTTAGGCTGAGAAATCCATGGTTTCTTGAGAGTTCCTTTTTCCATTTTCTTGAAAGCAGGTACTATATTTGCCCTCTTCCAGTTTTCTGGGACTTGGCCTATGCTCCACACGTTCTGAGAGATGATAACTAATAATTATGAAACTGCACTGGTTAATTCCTTAACTGCTGTAGGGGAACAGGTCTTGCTGTCTAGAATATATGCAACTTAGCTAAATCTTCTCTAATTCTTTCTCCATTCTAGTTCACACTCCTTTATCCTGTTAGAACAAATTGTGGTAAGGATCAAGTTACAATTAACCTTTTTTGAGGTAAGGCCCTGAGATAGCAGTTCAAGACTGAGCAGCTACTGCATCCTCTTGGCTCCCTTCCCCTTCCAAAGAAAATCCCACAAAGCTTGTGAGAGGAAGAATTAGCAAAAAGTAGAGTGAGAGAATAGCAAAAGCTGTTATGGCAACTTGAACTCTGCCTTATCTCTTTGTGTTGTCTGCTAGACTTCCATCTTTGTTCTAATTAATTGGCAAACTACTGCTGAAGTCATTCATTTCTCAAAACTTATTTATTTTGCCTCACAACATTTATTTGCACAGCACTACTGTTGTATACAAAGATTACTCTTTAATGGAGTTCAGAAAACCCCTTCACAGCATGCATTTCTGTTCAGTCCAAAGAATACAATACACCATATATGTGAGTCTCAAATTAATCTTATTTGGTTTTACCCTGCTTGATTACTCTTTATGTGCTTTCTTAAAGTCATGTGATTTTTACTCATTATTTTTACTATTTTAATTACTTGTTTTCACAATATATTTACAAGGATATTCTGCGGCTTTTTTCAAAACACTTTGTATTACCTAACTGAAATAGATTTATTTTTACAAGAACAAATTTAAAAGAACACAGTCTTTTTCGATCTCAGGTGTGTATTTAAGTAAAAGTGAGTCAAAACCAGTAACTCCACACTGACGTCTTTAAAATTTAGGACATTGGAGAAAATGTTGGCACTGTTTCAGCATGTCTGGATGCGAACATACCCCATGTGAAGATCTGTTTTATGGGCTATCTTGGCTACAGCCATGCAAAGCACAGCAGGAAGACACATCTGCAAGAGGATGTATATATCTGGAGATCAAATAAGGCTGTCTATTGGCAGTGTTGATCTGAACCTCCGCCCAGGTTTGATCTTCAGTGCTAGCTTACACACAACAGGAAAAAAAACCTACATGTGAAAGAAAGGGCTTTAAGACGAGTAAGCATCACCTGCAGTAAGGCTGAAATCTCTAACCTTGGCAGAGGTAGAGGACATCAATACTGAGCCACTCAGACCTGGTGCAGTCAGTCTTGGGGACTCATGGAGGCAGCACCCAGACCAATCTGTCTCGGTCAGGGCGAAATAACAATGAAGATGGCCCCATGCTGGCTTAAGCAGACTGTAGAGCCTCCAGCAGATCCTGGCATTCATTCAAGCAGTCGAAGTCAGCTGCTACGCTATCAATACTCAGACTAGCTAGAATAAGCTATGGTAACATGTCTGCTCACAGGGCAGGGCCGTTTCAAGATAGGAGTCTCGGGGTAGGTCTGTACTGCAGCCCACACAGCCACATACCATAAGCACTGACTCGGCAAACCGCAACGGTGCAAAGCCCAGCATAGGCTGCAGGCTCTGCTTGAGAAGCTGCCCCAGCCCTTCAGCAGTTGCTTTGACCTCCAACTATGCTGATAACAGCACCAACACCAAGGAGTCTGAAGGGAGTGAGGGTGCAGAGAATGCTCTACAGACTCTTCCTAGCCAAGGGGGATGCACCTTCTATACTTTGACTATGCTGGTTGTTTCCCTGAGGACAGGGAAACAGGCCAGGGCAGAGGAATGCCTGCAAAGAGCAGTGACAAGGGGGAAGAAAGAGGAAGCTGTGTTTTGTATCTTATCATTGTTATTTAAGTGACCAGTTAAGCCGAAGTCCGTAAGTGATAGATAGGAATAACACCTACCTGACCTGAAAACGGGAGTCTCAGTGACTTTCACATATACTGCAGATAAGCAATATCTTGTTTTGTCATAGATGCACGTATTAACACTGCTATTACTGCCAGTGTCTAAGAGGGCAGCTGCCCCCATCTGCACATCCAACAGATGCACAGATGCTACTGGTACCTCTGCTTGCTAGATAAAGCCAGCCAGTAATATCAGCAGACTCCAAGCTAGCTTTATCTAACTAGCATGGATACTAGTGACATGTGAGGGGCATGGAGGTCTCAGGAGCTGCCCTCACAGATACTGGCAGTAACACTGTCAAAGGCTCGGTTAAGGGTGGAGATGGCTGCTGCCAAACATTTTAAATGCAGAAAGAAAGGCAAGTTATTTATCTCATTTTATTTACAGTAATAGGGGACTGTTGAACAGCATGTAAGTGCACTACAATAAAATCAATAGAGAATATTAAAAGCAGAAATAAAGATCAGCCAACCTGAGGAAACTACTAACTTGAATGAAATGATCGAACAGGAGGGCAAACTGAAGAGCTCAGGAAAAACAACCCACCAAAACAAAAGGGGACAATTCCTAGGTTTGATTAGATAAATCCTGAGCCTTTCACTGAAACAAACTGCCCTTGACATGATGGTTTCTCTGAAACCTTTAAAGGGAATTTTGCTCAGCAAGTACTGAGATGGGACTTCAGGATTTAGCTCCTCAAAATACAGAAGAAAGGGTGATATACTGAAGTGTGCCAAAGCATGAGTTCCAAAAGGATTAAGAAAAATTCTAGTGAAATTAACTAACTGTAAGCCATACCCTGAAAGAGTGAGCTTTGCATTTGAAAAAGTTTCATAACCAAGGGCCTGAAAATGCATAATCTCCACTTGGTCTGATCTCAGGTGAATATAATTCCAGAAGCTGATTCACTTACACTGTTACTGCAGTACTGGAAGCCAAAGAGAGTAACAAGGCAGCAAGTCACCCTGTCTCTTCTGAAGTCAACATGAGTTTTGCAATTGGCCTTAAAATAGTGGTAGAAATTCTGCCCCCCCCCGCCATGTAGAGGGATGCTGGATTTCTGAGTATAGACTAATGCTCGCCTTTCAGATGTAAGCAATAGGTGGCTGGTACTCTAAGTTAGCATGACTGAAAGGTTTCTCTGTAGTAAAGATACTCAGATTCTGAGACAAAGTTTAATGGGCAAAGCTCAAGTCTGACTAGAAAGGCTGTTATCTGGATCACTGACCCAGGTTAGTCCAGTTTGTGAATGATTTATATGATAATGTACCAAGAAATCTGTTTTTTAAAAGCCAAAAATGTGTTTCCTGTTGGGCTGATTTCTGTCTGGTTTAACTGGACTGTGAATGAGCTATCAAAGATAGCTACCCATTAGTGGAGGTTATGGCAAAAGCCACCGCTATACTTTGCTGAATAACCTCTCAGCAATCGCCTGATCTCCTCAGGTTTTGTGTAAGGGCTGCGTTAAACCAGCTACCTCAGCTCTTACTGCAGTATTTCAGACAGCTGTCATTGCAGCAATTGGTTAGACATTGCCTGGCTTGTTTCTAACCAAAGACTGTATAAAATTGGGAGGACAATGTAAAGACGGAAACTTGCAAGCAGGTTGAAATCTTTAACCTGAAACTTTTAAAAATTATATTTGATCCAAAACAGTTCTTTTGTGTGAAAATCTGTCCCCTTAAAATTTTCTGAGGATTTCTCAAAGTTAGAAATTTTGAATGATCAGTGTTCAGTGGTGGCTGTTTTTTAACTGTCCTTTCCTTCATCTTTCTTTCATTCTTTTCTGCCACTGAATGTCTTAAAATGAATGATCTGAGGGTTCCATTCTTTACTTTTCAAGTTTGCTGTTTCTCTATTAATAATTTTTCTTGTTCTGCCTCTTCTCAAAATTTTTATGTCTCTGGTAAAGTTAAAGAACAGAAAGAAATTTTAAAAAGAACTCTGTCAGTCTCTTGGCTGGTAACTAGAGGGTCCCAAAAAATTTTCAGCTGCACATTCCACTTCCACTGATCCCAAATAATTGTCCAGATAATTGAATTGAAAGTGCTTCACATTCCTATTCATAACCGCTAGGCCCAAAGAAAACAGCGAGTAATAAAAAAGAACCATGGTCGTTGTTCATACTGAGTGGCCTGTGCAGTAGAGAAAGAGGGGTAGGAGGGGAAAGGTCCAATGGGGAAAAATTAAAAGTCAACTTCAAAGAGTTTCTATTAAGGCTGTAGATTACTATTTGCATAAAAGAGAGAAAGTTTTAAAAAATGAAGACACACGCACCCTTGTGCATTTAAAGGAGATGCTTATTCCATATTGTAGTTCAACTAAAAATTCTATGCCACAGAAAGCAGTAATTATTCCAGCTTTGCATATTGTAAACCTGGTCACTGTCATTTTTCCTTTGCCTCCACATGCCTCAATGCCACATTTTCTACAATCATGGGGAGATTGCCTTGGCTCTCACTCAGCTGGCTCAGCTAATGCAATTCACAGGCCTTCAAATGTAAGCTTGTAAACTATTTAGTTCTTTTTCTCTATAACAGCTTGTCTATTAACAGCTCATTCAATGGAGGAGGGAGAAGAAGGTAGTGAGACCTCTTTTGGTATTGTTCAGCAGTGACCCTGGCTTTCTCAGATTGGTAGCCAATACGCACTAAACAGTGTTTGTCAGTACATGTTGTTTTGCTGGATAATAGTATATTGTGCTAGCAGCGGTCTGTATTAGTACCAGGTAACAATGAGCTGGCAAAGTAAGTCTCCTGTGTGGCACGGTAAGGTCATAAGAATGATGTATAAAAATCCAAGAGAAAGCTCGTTAGGATGGTCTGATACAGTGCTACGAAACCTGTTGCCACCTTGAGAGATCTTTGTCAGCACTTCCCTTTATGCATTGTTCAGGAGCCTCATCACTTGCTGTATCTTCTGGGTTGAGATGGATTTGGGGAATGAGGATGGTTCACCCCTCAAGATATGATACATGATTTTCAGGCTGTATGTCCACTGCTCATGGCCTGTACTTCATGAAAGGTGTGTTTTGCAAGATGCCAGGCTCACTAAATCCCCAGGACAGGTGTACTCAGAGACTGCCCACACCGTGGACCATGCCCATTATTCCTGTAACTATATGGTAGAAGGCGACGCTATACCTTGCAATGAAAAATGTGATATCGAAATGGCTGAATCCTGCTCCAGCATTGTTGTTCCATTTTCGCTGTGCTGAGATAACGTGTTGCCATGCCATGCAATGAACCTGCCACACCCTCTGCTTTCCTAAATGATTAAATAAAATCTGTAGTATTATACTACCTGATGGCTGAGATTTCTCGAACTTTTCTTAGTGTTCTGTATGGAAATACCAGGCAAGTAGGTGGCTCAAACAATGTTTAATAAAGAGAATCGTGCTTGACACAGATTTCCCCACCAACACAATCCTATCCACCTTACTTATAAGCAATTCATTTATAGAAACATCGTGGTTTAGGCTTTGGTTTTTGCCCCGCCAAGTGTTTCAGAACTTAGAGGATCTCTCAGACAGACTGACAGAGCCGCAGTACAGAGACATCAGGTTTCAAAGCGAGTGATTTATGAAACATGAACTTTTCTGTGCGTGCAGAGGGACTCCCCCGTGTGGTACGACTGCTTTGGCCGATGCCGCTGAGAGCGGCTCAGCTAGCAGGGCTGCCGGAGCAGGGGACGTGTCAGCAGTTAACTTAATTAAATGTGGCCCAGTGAAGACTCCCACGTTCAGAAGTGGCCATCAGTTTGCAATTAATGTTGACCACTAGAGAATAATGTTGTTCTGTTGTGTTTCTGCTGTAGAAAAAAAGTGTAATATTTTACTAACTGTGATGCTTTGGGAAGAATTATGAGGTCTCATATTTCTTTACCATGAATTAGTCTTAAAACTTTATTCTCAGTTTCCTTTTTCCCCAACAATGCGTCTTAAGATGATGCCTTTAATAGATGCTAAAATCTATTTGGACATCATTAGTTATTTTAAAACCTGGAATTATAAGTTCATGTTCATTAACAGAACAGTTCAAGGTTCTAAACACCTTTTAATTGTACTCCTCTTTAGGGCATTTATGATAAACATTCTCCTTTTTGGCTCAGTTCTGAAAGCCTCGTTTCCAGTCTGGAATGGAATGCTTTTACCCAACACCCCCATAAAAAATTGTTAATTAAAATTTCTTCTACAATCTATTGTATATTTTAAATATATTTTCTTGGGCATGGGCCAGGGGAAGCAATTGTGTTCTTCCAAATTAAAGGGCTTGACTCTGCCCTATATTATACTGGCTCAAATATACCTGTCAGCTGGATGAAGAGATGTTCAATTTACACCAGTGTAGACGAAGGGAGAATTTGGCCCGAAGTGTTTATTGTTCTCTGGAACTTGGCATCCCCTTCTCCCATTCTCCTCCTGAAATCAACATAAAACAGATGCTGAAATTCTAAAATGTTTTAAACCCTCCGATACCGTAGCTGTGAGCACAGCACATTGTAACCACCAGACCTTGATGACACAAAGATATGCATCATGAACATGAAATCTGGGTAGAAAAGATAAGGGCACAGTTTTGCAACACTTCCAAAGTAGCAAAACACCGTAGAAAGTAACAACTGCATTTTTGTGGTATTTGGTCACATCCCTCCTTGCATTGGCAAAATTTTGACTTGGATCCAAGTAGGTGTAGTTCCAAGAAAGTGAATGCCCAGTCATTTACGTCAGTGGAGTTGTGCCCAGCTACAGTGGATCTATATTTGATGACAATTGAAAAGATGAATGAAAATCATTTCAGCTGCATTAGGGATGTAAGCTGGCAGGGGTTTGGATTAGTGCTTATTCAACTTTTTGGACAGCATCTTTACACTTCCAAGAAACCCTTTTTAGACCAGGCATCAAGAGGAGACAGGATAAACTCCAGCAAGAAACTGTTTGCAGACAGGTAGCTCATGCTCATGACACTGATCTTTGGCTGGACAGTAAGGGAATGGAAAGCAAAACTGGAGAAACAAAGGATACTTTATGGGTGTGCTGTACTGCCAAATCTCAGTGGCCTAGATACGTTTTTGTTGTTTAGCTATTTCCATCAGTGCTTATGGGTATGTATTGATCTGGCTAGCACTCATGTCTGGAGGGTCACTGTGGGTATCTGATTTTATCCCTTTCTTTGGAGTGTTTATTAATATTGACACTTCTTCATTTAATTGGGGCACTGCCGAGGGAATCCCTTTTTAATGGAATCATATTAGCTAATGTACTGCCTGTCCACACTCAAATCCAGAGTGCTTCACACAAACCCATATTTGAGTAACTGATAATGTTATAAGAAAATAAACCCAACAAACACGGGCCTGTGAAACCAGAGAGGAATGGCAAAGACAGAATTATCCTGCAATCTGCAACCTGCATTTCTCTATTGCAACACACAGGGCCCAAAATAAAGTAAGAGTTACCTACCCTGTAACATGCAAATGTTATTTCTTCCCTTGTTCTGTCAAGGCCTTCCCCCCACACCCACACCCACCAGGGGCTGCATTCATTTCTGGAATGTAATTATTTACATCTGTACAGCTGTTGTAAGATATTACCAACTAAAAAAGGAAGCCGGAACATACAAGTTTGCACATCATCTTATACCTGCACTCAAAAAGAGTGTATCTCCAAAAGAATATGGGTTTGGCAAATGTTCCTCTTTAACTTTCTCTTCTTTTCTTAAACAGATTTGGAGACTGGTTCTACTATTTATAGAAGAGATTTTTTTTTTTGCCTTAAAGTGCTCTCCTAGGATTGGCTAGGGAAGTATTTTTTGCAGTCTGCTTGATTGGTCTTCATTGCGGAGCAATTTCAGAGGCCTGGCTTTGGACACCATTTGCAATGGGTTTATATTAGAAGGTCATGTCTTGTTACAGAGCCATTATTGCCTCTCCCCCTTGGGACCATTGCACACCTCTAACTCTACCCTTCACAAGTAGGTTCTGACACATCTTTTTGACATCTGTGCAGGAAAGCAGGAGCATGTTGCAGTAACTCCTTTGACAGAAAGCAGCAGTGAAATGGAAGAGGGGGAAAGGAACAGCAGAAATTCCACCTTCAATAAATGTATTCATTCTCACTGATTTACTTATAGGGGAAAAGAGGGAGTCTAATATTTTGGTTGTAATGCATGAGGCCTTTAAAAGAGTAGATATCCCATTGTGATACTGCTTTCTGGAAGACAAGGGGTCTGGAAGTTGTGGTTATTAGAGACAAGAAGATTGCTCATAATAACTGTGTCTGTAATATGTCTAGGCCCAGCACACTGCACCCATGCTGTTCCTTACAGCAGCTTATATTCAGCCTGAGTTCATGCTGCCTGCAAACCCTGCCTGTCCTTGAGTCAACTTTCCTATGAAGGACCTCGAGATACTTTTAAGGAAGTTCCTTGGGTTGTCATTGATATTACATGATGTCAATGGCCAGGCAGGGAAAACTAGAGGCCTCACAGAGTGCACGGTTCATCCATCCATTATTATTTACTAAGATAATTTTATCTTGACTGTGTAAACATATTTAGACCATTTTAGGAAATGCAGACCCAGTCAAACACTTTGGGAAGAGTGCTTTGATCATGAGAGGGTGACCACATCCTCCAGACTCAAAGTCACTCAAAGCTTTCAGCTTCTTATGAAATGTTCCTGAGAGCAGTTTAGGGCCTTCCTAATGATTGCACAAAACTCACCATGCCCTTAGATTTTAAGTTGCCACCCTGCTCTTTAAGCAAACAGTAAAACCCATCCATCTCTGGAAACACTCACTTCGCGTGGATGGTTCCAATGCCTGTCTGCTGTAGCTCCAGGGCTCTCAGGACACATTTGTGTGTGCACAGTAGGCTCCACAAGACTAGACCACATACAAATTCCTGCACACACCTAACTCAGCTGCTTATTGCCTTGGCAGAATTTTGACACATCCCATGTCAAAGCTACTGTGTGGAAAAGACCTGGCAGTTGCAGTTATCTCACTGGCAAGCTGTATGGTAGTGTTAAAAACATCGAGGCTGGGTGGAGCCTTCCCAGTCAAAAGGATTTTTGCTTTTCTGCAACCAATGTTCCCAAGACTTACATTGAACTCAAACATCATTGAAACCTATAAACAATTTTTTCACCAACAATGAAAGTTCATAAGTCTGTTGTCTCATTAGTTTCCACCTTAAATTCTGCAAAGACTGTATTCCTGGTGAGCTACTTACATGGTAACAGACAAGCAGGACACTAAGCTGGGTCTTCCATGCTCATCCCTCAGCTCCAGTCATTAACATGCTTGCTCTGCTCACTGCTACACTGATAATAGAATTTTTTCTTCTTTTCGTTTAACAAGGGAGGATTTGTGAATTAAACACACACTTATAGCCCTAGCAAGGTCATACCACAGGACTCTGAACTACAGTTGCTTTTGAAAGAGAGAAACTCATTGCTGATCAGTCTGACCCTCCACCGTGCCAGTTACTAACACACACTTTTACAGAACACAGTCATTTTGAGGCCATTTCAGGAGACAAAAGAGCTGTGTGACTTCAAGATTAAGATGAAGCTTTCAAGTGGGTATATCAGCATGTGACCAAGTGTCTGTTCTGAATGATTTAGCCTAAGGGTACCCTAAGGTGGAGGTTCCTTTTATAGACCACAAGAAAATAAATGTATTGGTCTTCCAAAAGAACCCTGTGCAAAACCCTGTGGGATACTGGCCAGCCAGGACATCTTGGAGTATCACTCAAGTCAGCGCTCAGATACCCTCATTCATATAATGCTGGTAGCGCTAGAGATGTGCAGCCTGGTAATACTTGCAGTAATCTCTGACCTACAGCGTATGTCTTCACCTAGAGTTTGCATCACCCATCAACATTTTTCATACATTTTGCTTTACCTGCCTCTCTGGGTTAATCTATTTTTATGTCTTCATAAATCAAACAACATAGCTCATTGCTATGATTATATTGAAATAAAGCACTCTTTTTTTTTTTTTTCCCCCTCACAGCTACTTTGCTTGCCCTCCACCTCTGTTTCTCAGCAGGTTCTCAGATGCCTTGTTAAGACTTTCAAAGCCTCACAGCATACTCTGAGAAGACCGCATCTGTCCTGAGGCTACAAGAAAGTAACTCTGCAATAATATAATTTATGAAACTCCAAGTTCAGCATCCTTTTTTTCCTTTCTATGCAAAGCTAGACAGAAACTAGGGCTGCTGAATTAACCTGGAAGTTTATACCTCACGTGGCTTATAATCTGAACTGTAGCTCCTTCTCAGGTACTTCACATTGATTTACCCTTTCAGGGCTAGATCCTCACCTGGTATTTTCCCCATAGGTGAACCAATCCAGTGAGGCTGGCTGGATGTAAATCAGTGAAAACTCATCCCTTTCTTTCCAAACACAAAGTGTAACTTTCTATATACAATTTTTTTTTAATTTTTATTTTTATCTCCCCAATCCTTTATATAGTCGTTATAGATGTTAAGAAGCCTGTTTTGGAAATGATTAATGCTATTAATATTTTTCTAATTCAATAAACCCTCTCATCTTTGAACTCCTTGCAATATTTTTCTGCTTTCTTCAGCTTTCCACTAATTCAAACATATGACAAATGTGAGTCTTCGTTTCAGTTTTCTATTATTTCTCATGTCTGATCAAATAAATTAACAGACTTTCATTTCTTTCCCAGGAGTGATGCCCATATGTTGATGAAGGCAGCATAAAAATATTACCTGTTCAAACAGGAGGGGGAAAAAAAAAGTTATCTTTTATTCACTGTTCCATGCAAACCAGAGATGCTGATCCTATTCCTTTCACCTGGACAGCACCCACCATGTTTAATGGTAAATATTGCAAGATCTGCAGAACACCCATCAATCTGGTTTACCGCACTGTATTATAATGTCCCTTTACAATCTCTTCATACAGTAGCAGTTACTTTAATCACACTACAGTACTTCAGTCATTGGGAAAGAATCAGCTGTCCTATCTAATGTACACACTCTCCAGTCACATGGCACCAGTCCGGCAGAGCAGCATGCTGCTAATGCAGTTTTCTCTGTTTGGATAGTTAAAGATACATCTCCAGGCCAATTTGTACCTGTGTATTGTTGATAGACAGTGTGCCGCAGGCAAAGAGACACTGCAGGAAATGGATTCTCATTTAACCGTGTTTAATTTTGTTCTCTGGATCTCCATTATACATCTTTCCATTTCTCTGCCCACCCAAACTGCTAATGTGAAACAAAGCTACTTCCGTCACTACGGCTCCTAAACTGATGTGTGACGACGCAATGATTGATTTGCCACTCCAGGAAAAGTGGGTCATTGTACATGTTGTACCACAGCATGCTGTACCAAGCTGTCCGTGCCGGCATTGGGGTTTTACAGATTTGTTTTTAGAAGTTCAGACCTGAGGGGACTACTGTGAATATCCAGCCTGAACACTTCTGGTTTTTGATGGGAGCGCTGATGTTCTAAAATCTTCCTTAGTAGCTTATAGGGGTCTGAAGTCATCTGTGCTCCTCAGGAGACAGTATTCTTGCTTATGTATTTCATATCTCACTTGCATGTTTGCTCTGAGGATGGAAAATGTAGAATTCCTCCAATTCCAAGATAAGGGGGCAGTTTCAGATTTGTCATTTTCCAGGACAGGAAATCCTAAACTAATGTAAAAATATATTTTAAATATAAAATGGTGTAATTAACAGCTTTTGCAAGGGATTTTGAATCAGTGAGAAAAATACTGCTGCAAACTGCTCTTTGAAAACAATCCATTACTTTTATTCTTCTTTTGTGAGATTGCAATAGTGTTTAATAACTTTTCTCATGTAATGAGATCTGTTGAAACTCACTTTAAGATTGCGTCTTACAATACCAGGGAGCCATCATTTGAAGAGGTAAGTCTCAGTACTGGAGGAGAACCTGCCTACCTATCTGTTGCATTAGATCAGTAATGTTAGGAATCAGTTGCTGAAAGGGGAATATTTTGCAGGTTTTTCTGGAGCAGCCCAGTAAGTGAGCACAGATGTCACTACAGAATCCAAAAGGTCAAGGCAGGTGGGGATTTGTTTTTTTTTTTTTCATAGGAACAAAAAAATCAGGGAAATTTAGCTCTTAAAATTGTATCCTTGTTTTTATGAGAGTTGAAACCAACTTCCAAACCCCACCTGTTTTGGGAAATGATTTAATGAACAATAAGTTGGATAAGAACTTTCTTCAGGGCCTATAAATTTTTTACTTTGTTTTAGATAAATCCTTACGCAAGCACCTTCCGTACTCTTTGCACAGCCCAAAGGGTGGTGCCCTCAAGGGCAGAGAACATCTAATCAGGTCCTTAAATCCTTACACGGGTAAAATCCCTATTGGGATAAACAATTTTGCCTAGTAAGGACTGCACTTTTAACTTCCAACTCTAATTTTTGGCAGGCACAACCTGGAATGTGGAGAGAAAGTCTAAGGAAAGCCTATGAAAACGCAATGCCTCCTAATTAGGGGCCCTTTGGCTGCAGCGTAATCCACTGATTTGGCACCCTGTGCTGCGTGGGGTAAACCTGGATGGACACAAAGCCACAGCCTCTTACAGAAAAGTCAGAGCGCAGCAGTGGTAAGCACCCAAGCCCTGAGGGCTCTGCTCCAGTGATTCCTAAGTTGAGGCAGGGGGAGAGAAAATCACTGCCGTTCCACTGAGTAAATATGACTTCTGAATTTTCCTACTCTGTTCCTCCTCCTGCCGCCCATCTCCTCTCCTCTGGAAACACCACAGATGTGGAAGGTTTGCAGGTAAGCAAAGAGGAGATGGTCACAGCAAATGACAGAGCCAGAGCTGAGCACAGCACGCACTGATAAACCCCTGCCAAACCCTTTCCCTTCTGAAACAGAATCCCTGTAATGGAAATAATTACCAAAGAAACAGACAAAAACTACTTCTGAATGAAATTTAAGCTTCAGCAGACCACAGCACCGCCAGGAAATGCCAAATACAAGCAACCATCCCTTCATCCTGAATTCACACCATTTTCTGTTTCTGTTTCCTGTGCAAAATTATCAGTCACTCAGAAACTGCTGCCAGGGGGAGGGCTGTGGATCGAGATTTGGATGTGGAGTGCCTTGGGACAGGCTTCACCTGACTCTGCAAAAATACCAGATAACTATCTCATTTTGAGGGGGCTCTCTGGAAATATGTAGTATAATGCACAATACTGGGGGAAAACCCAGCAGTTTTGTGGGGGACCTCTGGCAATACCCAGAATGATGCATTTTACTGGGGGAGGAAAAAACTGTGATGGGGGGTGGGAGAGGGGGTCTCTGGCAATATGCAGTACAGTACTGGGGGGAAAAAAGCTGCACGATTTTGTGGGGGACCTCTGACAGTACCCAAAATGATGCATAGTGCTGGGGGAGAATAAAAGCTGTATGATTTTGGGGAGAATTTCTGGCAATACCCAGCACGGCATTAGACAAAAAAAAAAAAAAAAAAAAAAAAAGCGGTACGATGTTGTGGGGGACCTCAGCAATACGCAGTGGGGTACACCATACTGAAGGGGGCAGAGGAGAAGTATATGATTTGGGGGGGACACACACACCTCTGGCAATACACAGGATGGTGCACACAAGTGGGGGGGACACGAACGCCCAACAGCAAGCCCCGGCCCCCCGCAGCACGCACCGAGGGCGGCATAACGACACAAGTAACTTCCAACGGACACGGCTTGCGTAAGAGTGCAAAATCCGAAATGGCACACGGCGAATTCCCTCGGCTCAGTCACACACTTTCCCCCAAGCCCGTCGCTGCCGGCAGCGCCCTCCCCTCCGCCAACACACACTCCGCCGGCAACAGGGCGGGCGCCGCCGCCGCTCCGCGGAGAGTGCGCGGGGCGCGGCGGGGCGCAGGGCAGCGGTGCGGGTGCGTGCGCGCGAGCGGGCCCCCGCGGCGCGCGCGCGCGCCCCCGCCCCGCCGCCGCGGCCGCTTTAAGGGCGGCGGGGGCGCGCCGCCGGGGCGCCCGGCGCGCCGCCGCCTCGCCTCGCCTCGCCGCCGCGCCGCGCTCCCTCTCCCTCTCCCTCGCCCCGCTTTAAAGTCTCCGCCAGGATCCGGGCTCGCCCGCCACTTCCTGTACGGCAGGATGGAGCGCGCCGGGGCCCCGGCTGACCGCCGCCCGCCCGCCCGTGCGCGGAGGCGGCTCTGAGCGCCCCGTCCGCGGCATGCCGCGCGCCCCGCCGCCGCTGCCCGCCTGAGCCGCGCCGCCCCGCGCCCCGCCGCGCCGTGCCGCGCTGTGCCGCGCGGGGGGTCCCCGCGCCCCGCCGGCGCGCCGTCCCCTTCCTCCCCCTGCCCCACGGCTGCGGGAGCTTTTTCCCCGCTGAGGAGGCGAGCGGGAGCCCCCCGCTTTCTGCCGCAGGAAGAGGGGTGCGGGGAGAAACTTATTTTCAACAAGTTTGTTTTTTTTTTCTTTTTTTCCCTTTTTTTTTTTTCCTGTGTGTTAATTATTTTAGCCCCTCTCCCCTTTCGATGTGCGGCTTTGGACATGCGGAGGCTACTGCAACCGTGTTGGTGGATCTTTTTCTTGAAAATCACCAGCTCCGTGCTCCATGATGTGGTATGCTTCCCCGGTGAGTGAGCGCGGCGGTTGGGGGGTTCCCGCTGCCTCCGCCACACGTGTCCGCGACCCCCGTGGGGTGCCGGCGAGGCACCCCGCGAGTGCGGAGCATGCGCCAGGGACCGGGGGGGCCCGTTTGCACGCGTGGCCCCAACGTTGGGCTTCCCCCAGCTCCGCAGCACCCTGCCGGCTGCGGGCAGCGCTGCCCGCGAGTGGGGCCGCGCGCGGTGCATGGGCTCGGCTCCGCGCTCCCGGCGTGGTGTCCCCTCTCTCCGGTGCATTGCAGCCCCCGACGGCGCGGGGCGGGCGGAGGGGGTCCCTGCGCGCTGCCCGTCTTTCGCGGGGCTGCCCGGGGGCTCCCTTTGTGCTGCGGGACTGCCGCCCGCCGCCCCCAAGGGAGCGGGACTCCGCGCTCCGATCCCTTCTTGCAAGCCCCCGTCCTCCGCCAAAAACTTAGTTGTGCGCGGATCCCTGCCCTCCCCGCCCCACTCGTGTCCGCGGTGGGTGTCTCGCCGTGCCGGCGCGCTGACCTTGGCAGGGCGGGGGGGGTGGGAGGGCGCGGGGCTGCGCGCCCGCTCCGCGCCCGGGGCTGGCTCTGTGCAACCACCACCCCACGCCCGTGGGAGAGGGGTTATGCGGGCGGGGGCCACCCAGCGCCCACCGTGCTTTCCGCCCCCCCCCCCCGCTTCCTTCGCACCCCGTGGCTTGTTTCTGTGCATCGCTCCTCGCCCCCCACCGAAATGCAGGGGCCGCGTATAACTGGGCCGGGCGGGCGCTCGCCCCGCTCCGCGCCCCGCCGTGGGACCCGTGCCTGCCCCCGCCCCGGGAGCGCCCCCGGCCCGGGGGAACGCGCGGCGCCCGCGCGGGGCTCCGGCTCCCGCCGCCTCCGCAGTGCCCCGGGCCGTCCGCCAGGGGCGCTGTCGCGCCGCCGGCGCCCCCACGGGGCCGCGCGCCCCCCTCCGCGCCCTCGCCCCGCGCCCCTCCGCGGGCGCGCAGCGCGGGCCCCGCCTGCGCGCAGCCCCCGTGAGGCAGCTCGGAGGCACAGCGGGCTTGTCGCTTTTTTTTTTTTTTTGTCGTGCCCCCCACCGCCTCTGCGGCTGAAACGATCTTCCTGAAAGCGGCTTCGCACCCCCGCACGCCCCCAAAGTGGTTTATTTATTTATTTTTTTTTTTTCCGGGGCTTCCCCCCCTCCTGCAGTGGTGGGGCGGGGGGGGCCGTGCGGTGGGGTCCGCGTGAGCTAGGTGGGGTGGGTGTGAGGTGGGAGGCCTCGGGCAGGGCGAGCCCCCCTCGCCCCGAGACTTCTCCTGTCCCTTCTGTGAGCTCCTGATGCAGCCCGGGTCGTCGGCTGTGTCCAGGTGTGCAAGTGTGAAAAGAAAGAAGTAGATTCTGGAAGCTTTATAGGAACTTCCACTTCTGTTTCTTTTTCTTTTTTTTCTTTTTTCCTAAAATACACTTTTTTCTAACCCCAGACACAGAGATAAGCAGATAGACCCATCATATCCCAGTCCTTCCAGCAGCTTCTCACATGGTAAAATGATTTGAAGCAAAAAGAAAATAAGTTGGAGAGAGGGTTAATACCTCTGCAGCTCTTGAAGAAACATTTATCTTCTTTGTATTGATTTCTTCTCAATTTCAGCCCTCAGAGTGAAGCCTTTCTCTCTGGTTCTGATATATATTGTACAGTAATTACATCTAGAAGGCAGGCTCCAGGAACGCTTCAGGAAAACAAGCTATGATGTAGGTTTAATATGACAATATTGCACGACTTGCTGATTTAGATCAGTGGTGTTTGAACCAGATGATATTTGCGTTATGGTTTGAACATAAAGACGAATGCAAGCAGAGAGTAGTAGGTCTATGGACATTTGCTGCGTGTAGGGAAACTCTTTAACGCTAGAAGCGGTAAAACAGCTGTGTAATACTTAGGAATGTTTCAGGGCTCTTCATTGCTGAAGGTTTGCTTGGAAAGCAAACTATTTTCCAGAAGGGCTTTTCTGCATTTTATTTTTGTACAGGGCTACCATGTTAGACCTCAGTGGCTTGCTTACTCTTTTATGCCTTCTTCTGAAAAGCAGTAATATCTGGTGTGTGTGCGTGCAAGGGGGTGGTAAGCGAACCATCGTGATAAACAGGGACGCTCCAGACTCTGATCCGGTACATCAGAGATGCCCGAGGCAGGAAAGCTGCAGGGAGGATCTCAGTGGACTATAACAGGACATTGGTGCTGACAACATCCAATGGCAAATCATCGGAATTTGTGTTGGCGGGGAATCCCAGCAAGATATTAACCGTTTAGTATCTACCACTAATGTTTCAGTACCTTTTTATAGCGTTTTCTAGAGAGAGGATTAGAGAATTAAGGTGTTAGTTATTTTATGTGTTAATTTACAAGCATCTTTCTTCCCTCTGCTTCATATCTAGCTCTCTTTAAAGGAAAGCGAGGTCACTATTTATTTTCTCCCCTGCAAATCACTTTACTTTGTGAAGAAAAATAAAGGCTATTTTTTCTTTGTTCAGCAATGATAAATGAACCATGCAGAAAATAAGTCTTTGCAGTATTCCTTTGTTAGGAGGATTGTAATAGGTTTTCACTGTTTAAGCAGGTATTATTGTTTCTGTTCCTTTGGTTGCAATAAAAGGAAGGAGTCATTCTTGCACAAAAAATATGAGAGTAAGGTTTTGCTCTTTCTGAAGTGTTAAGTTTAGTACATTTCTCTGTGGGCTTGTCACTGGTAATTGCATTGCTTAATAAATCAAACTAAGACAAGGTAAGAGAGGTTGTTTCCATGGGGTCTGTTTGCTCATTAATTTAAATTCACAGTACCAAAAATCAGTAAGACATAAATATTAACATTACTGTGATATCCTTACTACGTAGTTTCTCAGTGCTTTGCCAAGATAGGATAAATATTTTTTTTGTAAAGGAAAAAGTACACATTTGTGCAGTTCTTAGCTGTTGCTGTGACAATCCTGTCATTTAAGGAGTGACAATTGTTAGCATTTTCTTAGGCTAGACGCATAAATGAAAGTAATTTATCTTAAATCTAGATTGGCTCTGGTAATGGATCCAATTGTTGCTGACCTGGTAACTGTCTGTAAATGGGTTTTAGATTTTGAGTCTTCATAGTTCTGAGCTGAGAGTTAATTTTGCATGTAAGTGTCTTCTGCTTGGAGGAAAAAATATACCAGGAGCTTTTCCCTATGAACTAATCAAATGCTACTTCAGATATTTTTAAAGGCACAGAGAAGGCTGGCTTTGTTTATTGAAGATTTTACAGAGGAAGGTGCGTTGTGCACGTAGAGAAGTACGGAACGTACAGGAGAGGGCCCTCCAAGACTTTATTTAGTCCTGTGGCTTTTATGAAGATGACACTTCTTACATTTTAATTATCCCTTATTTTCAGTGCCTTTTTAAAATATGCTTTACATTACGGGAAGTTGCTAATGGAGTCCTTGCAGATAAAGAATGTCAAGTGAGCCTTCCCAGGCTGTAAGAGCTGAGCTTGCTGGTGTGCTTCTGGGTGGAAAACTCAAGGGAGAGCTTTGCTATCCATTAGCAGGTTTACAGGAGCTGATTTGTGGTTAACAGAGCCAGGACACAGCTTTTAAAAGTCTTCAAGTAGTCACAGGAGCTGTCTGCGCTAGCAGCCAGAGTAAGAGGCTTCCTAAGTTGGGGAGGGAGGAAGGGACATCACAGAAGGAAGGGATTTCAGTATATCCAAAAAAGAAAGGAACACAGTTTGAAGGTAACTGGAATCCCCTCAGTCGTATTGGGGTGTTTGCAAAGTCTAAAAAGCCTTTATTCAGATTGGGGATGTTGCTCTGCTTGGAAGAATGAGGAGGATTTTTTGCCTGTGTGTATGAGTTAGGATTCCTATTACTGCTTTCTCATCCCCCATCTCCTCTCCTTTTTGTCTAAGAAATGGGGATGAAAGGGTTTTTGATCCTATTCAGAAAATGGATGTCTTGGTCAGAGCAGTGAGGAACTTCTGTGAGTCTAGCACAGAGATGTTATGTTGTTCACCTGTCCCTCCCGCATCTGTGC
The DNA here is from genome assembly GCF_034638445.1 of Ciconia boyciana. Lineage (NCBI taxonomy): Eukaryota > Metazoa > Chordata > Aves > Ciconiiformes > Ciconiidae > Ciconia > Ciconia boyciana. The sequence continues at coordinate 17,785,663 of NC_132944.1, read as the reverse complement.
TGGGAACCTCTGCTGAACAAATAGGTCCTGCTTGGTATCATAAAAATCACCGAAAACCACCTATTGATTTCAGTAGGGTGATGGTTTCACTTCCAGTTTCTGGGTCTTTGCAGGGGCAAGTGTTGTCTGTGTGCACTCAGTTAAAGCTGTACTGTTACCACGTTGTGCAGGTTTAATGGTTGGGGTTTGTTTCCAATGACAGATAAGACAGATAACAGTGAGGACTCTATCCATGTTATGATCAGTGCTCAAGGACTAACATATTTAGAATATTCTGAAATAAAATGTTATTAACGTTGACTCTAATTTCAACGTTCAAGTTTCATGGCTGAATTAAGGAAATTACTTCAAACTCTTAATCTCAACTGTCCTTGGAAAAAATGCTAATCATTTGGTTGCTGCTTTTTAGCAGCTAAATGAACATGTGGCATGATGTGCTCTGAAGCCTAAGGGTATAGTAATAACACTGTACTTTAGCTAATATATAACTTTAATCTGAGAAATTATGAAAAAATGAGACTAATTTCTGTTTGCCTAAGTTACTGTGCTTCCATTTTTAAAGATCAGAGTTGCTCCTGCGTGTTGACGAAATTGTAATTACTTATATTTACATGCCATGCTGCTTACGGTTTAATTCTAACCAACAATTTTTAGATATTTTAGGAAATGGAATCTCATCAGTAGGGACAAGCGTTCTTAAAAGATATGGAGTCATCTAAGGATGCAGATATGCACCAAATGGGTTAATTTATGGTTTTATATTTCCCTTCTGGGGACTGCTTGCTGCTTTAGGTGCCTAAATATCTCTACAAATTTTTCCCTCCTTCATGAGGTAAACTCCTGTCAATGTTTCTTCCAAATGAAAACGGTGAACCTGCATCTTCTTGCACCAAGTTGACAGCAATGTGACTTCACCGATTGCCAGAGTTACTCCCAGGAAGAACTGGCTTGTGTCAGCTTTGTAGAGACATGCAGGGGTTGGGAAGCAATGCGGAGAAGGACAGTGTAAGTGCACACTTTCATACTAAGCAGAGGAACCTGGGGCGTGGCCAACTGGAGATGCCCAATGAGAGAATAACTTTTGATGAAAGCAGCTAGTTTTTACATTTGTGTGTAAATAAACCTTTAGAGAAAAAAAAAATCACAGAAAAATGATCCTTGGTTGCTGTTAATTTTTCCAGTGCTCAATATATTGTGGTAGTGCTGCTGATCATGTTATCCATGTTGCAGGCTACGGTTAGCCACAACATTACTTGCCGCATTACTTGCCCTGGGGCAAGTTAAACTGGCTTCTTTCTTTTAATGCTGCTAACGTGTGGTACAGCTCTCCAAAGTGATCTTGCCCCACTTCAGTGAGGACAGGTGTACTCTTAGATGAATCAGGACTACACTGGTCATGTCTTCAAACGCTTTGCCTTTCAGTGTACCATCGTCTTACTGAGGCACAGCTGCCAGGCCACAGTGGATTCCTGGTTTATGCCTTGAGCTGTCACATACTTGGAGCCTAAGCAGAGGCTCTTCCCACCCAGAAAGTGAACAGATGAATGAGGGTGCAGATTGCAAGCACAGCATTGAAGGTACTGCGATACTCCATGGGTATTGCTGTTCTTGTTTCATTTTTCCTTTTTCCTTTTCTCTGATTGCTAGCAGTATTAATGGGAAGCTGAAGGAAACAATGGTGGTGAATAAAATCCCCAGCTGACTGGAGGAGGAGGGAGGACACAGGGCAGTAAGGAAACCAAGAAGTTCGTGCAATCACTCTAAGATATGTTTTTATTACACTGAATGGGCTCACCTTACGGCAATTTGAATTAGTCTTCAAGTGAACTATGGTTAAAGTAAAATCAGTTAGCGCATGGCCTTGGTTTTTTTTAATGTGGTTTTGTTATGCATCTCTTAAGTTTGCTTGGGAATTGAAGTACTAACGTTCTTAATTATCAAGTCATTTGAATAATGATGAACCATTTTCTAGAACTTAAAACTTGACCGCATCATGCACCTGCCAGCAGTACTGATACATAAAATCTCAATTGACGTGGGTGTTGCAGTTTTTCTATGCATAAATGCTGCAGTGATGCCTGAATATGTTTATCCTGTGCCAGTGACTGCTTTGAGGGACTTTGCATTCATAGCATGGAGGCCTTTCTAAAGAAAATCTAGGTGTTTTGAGGCTTGGATGCTTAGCTTAGGAAAGCTGCTTTGAAAAATCCTTTTCTCTGCTTGCAGGTATGTAATGAATGAGACCTTGAGCCCTGAAGAGCTGCATTGGTATTTAGGAGCAAGATGTGGGATGTTATTTGGTCTTGTGGCAGCTGTTTTGTTCTCTTTTTTTGAAATAAAATGTGCCTGTCTCCCTGACAGAGTGCTGTTAAAGTTCTTCTGTTGGGAGTCAGTTTATTCTGCTGACAGTAAAGGAAAGCTATCTGATAACTCCTCACAGGCAAAGCGGACAGTTGTTCAGTTTTCCCATACTTCACTCTTTCCATCTTCTGTCCTTGCAGGAGGCTTGTAAGAGATATATAAAATGCTATAATACTTGCTTTAATCAAAGCAGTGCCTTGCTCTTTCCTTACTCCTATAAAAGCATCTACGATTTGGATTATTGTTTTTTACCAGTCTGAAGTCTTAGACCTGGAGTTCCGTGGTCAGTTTGTCAGACTGGTTGAAAAGCAGTGTTAGTTGTCCCAGAGTGGAAGAGGGCTTCACTGAAACAAGTGGTGAACACTGAATAAGCAGGATACGAAGGTAAAATCACTTGTGCCAATGTACTGGATAAGCCATTTTTCTACTGCAGTGGTAAATAGAAACAGTTGTGTCCTGACCCTTGCTGATCCTAAACAGTAAGCAAGTTACTTTCTTTGGGCCTTATTCCATTTCTTTAAAACAAGGATGTCAGTGAAGTCACCTCTGCACCACTGAGGACCAGTGCCTGCCTTTGTGTCCGTTTGGTGTGCTTAGAAATGCTCTCCTGTTAAATATCTTTTTTTTTCTTCCTTTTTTTCTTTTTTGTCCCCTCTTCCCCTTCTGGATTTTAATCCATTTTATATCTTAGGAGGTAGTAAAGTTAGTGATACATATCTCAAAATAAATAAGTCTTGGCTAAGAGTTTTTTTTACAGCAAGTTTAGTGATTTTTTTTTTTTAATGGATGTATGTTTATATAAGCCTCAGTTTAGTGGGCCTCAGCATGAGACTGTTGTGTCTGTCTGTTCCGCCCTACCTCCCACCCCCTGGAAACTCCCAAGAAGAGGCAATAAAGATACCTAGTAGCTTCAGATAATTAAGTACAGATCTACATTGCTATCACAAATGAATTAGGGATTAAAATTTGCGATAGACTTTCATTGGTGATTTGATTCCTAAGGTGCTTTCAGACTTCTGGAGATGATGGTATGGATTTACTGCAGTCAAAGTAGAAATGAGGGTTGGTGCAGCATGACTGTCTCTTTAACACTGCATTCATTTAGTAGGTGGGCAGAGAGAACCAGTCAAATGTTTCTTCTTGTTGGCCTCCATGCTACTTGTAACTAGTTTACTTATTATTCTTACAGTGCAGTAGCTTGTGTATTTTTGTATTTAAATCCATGCTTAAAGTACAACTAACATTTGCCTGTTGACAGCAGTTGCATCATATTTTAATTGGTGAGAATTGCTAATGGAGTGTTCAGGTTCTAAAATTAGTTGTTTATTTTTCCTTTCTTTGCCCAAGGGTTTTGCATCAGATTATATGGCATCGGTATAACTGTTTGTTTTCCAAAGCAACACCTTTGTGCAGTTTTAGCTATTTAAGTAAGTGTTAAAAGTCTGGGCTCAGTGACAGCAGATTCAGAAACTGTGACTTTTTAAACTGTTTCTTACTACATTGTTTTTGCATTGTAAAGTGATTCTCTCTTGTTTACTGTGAATTAATTCATTGTTATCTTTGTAAACCTGGGGCGCAAAATGTGCAAGTTTATAATGTTTTATCTTGGCGTAATGGCAGGTCCTCAGCTGCTGAAAGTTGTCATAGCACTACTGATGCTACTGTTTCTGTGGCAGCTTTCATCAGGTGAGGATTTGCACCATAACCCTCATCATGACATTATTCTGAAAAACAACCATGCAAGTTCTTTTCAGTATTTCCATAGGCTGGCTTTGTGTCAAAGGTGCACGGTTTTGATACTGTCTTTATGCTTCTTGGAGGGTTTTTCTTTTACTGTGTGGTGAAATGCAAAACTACCTCTTTGTATAATTCTGCTTGCTGTGAAGCAGAGGTGCCCAGTCCTTCCGTTAAAATTCTGGCTTTCTGGAGGGATGCTTGTCATGCGTATAAGCCCTTGGAATCATTCTGTTGGGTTCTACCTAGTTTTTTTGACCAAAGCTGTGGCTATTGCAAAGGAATTCATGAGGTTTTCTGTCAACAGCTGTCAGGTTTTTTAAAATCGATTATTTGTTTGATGCTCATCTTGAAGCGATGCCCAACTTCTTTTCCTTGAATAAAGTAGTTACCAAAATAAATAAACTACCAAAAAAGTGATTGAATTATTCCCTGTAGCTGTGAAGCTCAAACTGCAGATGTACAGCCACTTTAACAACTGTCTTGTATCTGATTCACTTCTCTCTACTAGTTTAAAGAGCCCTCTGATACTTTGTTACCGTGAAAGTACTTACACCTTACAATAAAACCATGTCACAATGTCCTGATTAACTCAGTGACCTGAACTCCACAAGCCTTTTGCTATCAGATTTTATCCAGTCCTTGAATAATTTTTGTAGCAATCTTTTTTGCCTTTTCTCCATTTTTTTTTCCAACTTATTTTTAGAAAGGTGCACACCAGATCTGAACACTGGTCTTATTCATATCATATATGCGTGATGCTATTGCCCTTTCTGTTTGTCCAAGGATTTTCAGTGGCCTATTTTTCTGCTGCAGCAAGAAAGCTCATGTTGATTGTTTGCCTAGTATGACTTCTAGATCGTTATTGGAGTCAGTGCTGAACAAAATAGTCTGCTGTTCAGTGGATGTGGCCTGGATCACTAATTCTTAGGGTTTTTAACTTTATTAAAATAAACTCTTTGAATGGATCTCCTTTTTTTATGTGACTTGAATACAGTTATAGTGGCAATTTTAGCAATAGAAAGAAAGGCAGGCCTCTGACTTAAGTCCTCTGCAACCTTAGTGTCTTCAATGCATCTTTTGTTCTGGTTTTGTTTGTTTCCTTTTGTAGCCCAACAGTTTTTAAGGGAGTAGCAGTCAGTGCATCCCATAATAGTCCAGGTGCCTGTTATGGAGTTATCTCAATTGGGTATCTTAGGGTTTGGCTTCTGTTAAGCATTGTAAACTGAAAGCTTCACACAGCTCCAGAACATGACTGTGACCTTCTGGTCACAGTTATCACCCTTGTGTGGTAACACTGATGTGGCTAACAGTTGAGCTTCATTGGAAACTTGGAGTGGGGATTACGATTTGGATGTAACCCCAAGGAAGCCATAGATTTCTTAAGAATGTGTTTTTTTTCCCCATCCATTCCCTCACCCTGTTACCGTTACTCATGCTGCTGTTTTTGGTAGAAAGTGTTTCTTGTAGCGTCCTCATTTTCTTCTGCTGCTGAATGCAGGTGGGGGGACTGGATATTGAGCAAGTTTCAAGAATTTGGAAGATCTGCTCTGTTACTGTGGCCCTGTTTCCATGAGGGTGGCCTCCCTTTGATGCTTTTAGCTTTCCACCTTGATTGTGTTTGGTTTGGGCAAACTCGTACCATAGACCACATGAGGAAAAACAATCCCTTCTTCCCCAGCTAATACTATCCTGTCTGGGAAGAGGCTGGTGTCTGAAGGTAGATGAGAAGGTGGAGAGATCCTTATGACTAAAGTACAGAGGGTGTCCAACCTTCCAAATGTGAGAGCCTTCACCAAAAACCTCTGAGAAGACCTGATCAGCTAATATTGGATCAAGTTCTGGCATGCTGAAACGATCATAAAATTAATTGTGCTTGATCGATACTGATACTTCTCATGTGCTTCAGGAGAACAGAGTGCAGTATGAGCCAGGCAGGCCCTGGCAGTGCATGCTGCCTGGAGAGCTGGGAGGAGTGACCAGGCAGTCTGCCAGGAAGGTTTTAACAAGCCTTTAAAGTGATGGACTAGATGGCCATCACCAAAAGTCCCTGTCTGTGCTGCACATACTCTTACTCTGCACCCTACGCCCCTGGTTGCCCCTGCTCTGTGTCCGTGCTTGCCCTGGAGACTGGAGGAGTAAAGCGTATCTGGAGCTGCTGCAGCCTACAAGAGACTCGTGGTCCAAGAGCCTCTGCTGTGCACGGAAGGGGAGTGTGACGCCCAATGTTATTACTTGCTAGAGTATGAAGCCTGCAAGTAATGGTAATACAAATGCATTTCAGTTTGTAACCTGGCCTTCTGTATCAAGATTGGACTACTTCTATTCTGTTGCACATGTGCATCACTTGGGGAAACATGCTGATAGTACTTAACATTTAATTGCTTCTCTTGATTTTATTTGTAAATTAGAATCTAGAGGATCTGTAAGAAAAAAAAGTAGAGCTTAATTGGACAACATTTTAGAGTAACTAAAAAAAAAAAGACATGTAGCTTTCCAGCTTTTGGAGCGGAGACAAATGCAAACTTACTTATTGATCCATACATATGATATCATATTTTAACTACTGTCTAAACTGGAGGTCATCTCTATACTAGATTGCTTAAGAATCTGTCTATCTTATCACATCTTGTACTCATTTATAGTGGTTTCCGTTTCTGGCTTTGTTGGAGAGACAGCTAGTGTTTCAACCTAAATTAAAATCAATAAGAAGCAATTTCGTTTGTTTTTTAACTACTAGAGCAGGCTTTTTTTTTTTTTTAGTAAACCTCTGTATGTTCAGCTAAGTCACTTGGTTCTTTCCATCAAGATAATTGCCAGACCTCATTAATTCCTTATTTTTGCATATGTAGGAATGGGTTTATTTTCCAGTGTACCTAACAAAATGTCAAATATGATTTAAAAATAAACATTTATTTTAAATCATCACTGAGAAATAAATGCAGTAAAGAATACTTGGCAGTTAGAAGTAGTTTAAAAACATCGTGAGGGGAAGCACATGCTTGGGGGCTGCGGTGAATGCTGTTGACCCCGGAGTCCTGCACTGGCAGGGTAGCACAGGCTTCCCCTGGCACATTTGGGCAATGTTCTGCAGGGATGACTTCCAGTGGAAAAAGCAGAGTCTGAGTCTCTGTGCCTTCAGTCCTTGGCTTGGATATATCTGCATCACACCAATTCATGTAAGAAGCTGTTGTCATGTTGTCAGCTGGCTTTTACCACCCAGTCAGCAGATTGCCAGCAATAACAATTAACCTGGGTCAAATTCAACATGGAATTCAGACTGAAGCAATGTTGGTTCTTCCTAGATAAGGCAATGGTGAACCATAACATAATATTTGAGTAAATATCTGAAGGTAATGCTCAGATGAAGTGTCCAAAATAGGATGTGTTGCTGCTCTGGCAAGTTGATCACAGGGTGCAGGAAATCATCATCTTTAGTTTGCAGTACAGGCTGCCCAAATGGACAGGGATGGACACATTACTGTGTAATGGTTGTCCTCTATGTTTACGAAGTTCATGAAGGTTCAGTTTTAACTGGCAAGGCTTCCTCTCACTGATGCAGGTATCCAGTTGGAAGAATTAGTTTGTGTCTTAAGAAACAGCATTTCCATAAAGGGTAGACCAGAAGCTGTGGTGGAGAACCTGACTCTTTGGTGGAAGCTTTTGGTAAAGTGTTTGCTCTACCTCTTCTGGGTGAAGTGATGTTTGGCATCTAGCAATGTTGGGCCAGTGTCTATATGAGCATTTATATTCTTCTGCATCTTGTTTTAAATTGTGCAAGGTGAAACTTTGGTCCCTGGAAAAGTGAATGCCAATGTTTTTCTCAGGTGGTTCTTTGGGTTGCTCTGATCTTGCCCAATGCTTCTCATAATTTCAGAAATGTTTAAGAATTCCTGGAATTCTTAATTCTGAATATGAGAACCTTTTGGATGGCCTAAATCTCATTTCATGTTTAACTTTCCTTTGAGGATCCTGAATATTATGAGCTACCTGTTACTTTAATCTTTTGGGTTCAGTTTTCTTTCACATTTTCTTTTGCTTCCACTTGCTTTGATTCAGATATGTTAATGAGTCAAGGATGAGGGCAAACCAAGGGCAAAAAGGGGCAGATCTGGCTACCCTGGTAATCAAAGCAAGAGTCTGTTCCCTTAAGTAAACTGCTAAAGCAGTGTTTTGTAGGAACCAAACATAATTAGTAACTAGATGACACTGATGAAGAGCACATTTCCTTCATCCTTGAAGGCAACTTAAGAGCTGTGCATGAATTGCTTGAATTTGATCTCAAAACAGCAAACCATTTCTTTTTAACTAATCCCTTAAAACCACACAGGAATTAATGTTTATGTGCCAAGAAGCCAGCTGTGTTTAAAAATGTATGAGCAGACCTGGTACACAGAGTTCCAGGAATGTAAGGTAAAAGTGACTTGTCCGCATGCTAGTGACACCTATCGTAAGTGAATCCCAAGCCATAGTTCAATACAAGGAGTAATACATTACAGCACAAACAGATTCCCTGTCAAAAAGGTAATTAATACCCCATGTCAAACACTATCTGCGTGTACTGCTTTCTCTATTTCATGTTATTAAGCAGTGTGACCTTTTCTCTTTCAACAATTAGCTTTCAAGGTGAAAACCAACTTAGGAAGAAAATTAACTTTTTTTTTCATTGGATCTGAGGGGTCTTACAGTTTCGCAGTAGTCTTGATTGCACCTTCATGCTGTACAGTTTTGATTGTTATCTTGATCAATGACTCTTCATTTATGTAGTTTGAGTTGCATTCCCCTATTTGCTTCTGTATTTGGGAGGCATCATCAGGCACTTTGGGTGCAGACTGTTTCTGCAGAGCCAGGCGAGGCTTGTAAGATGCATGCTGTCAATAGGTAACAACTCTAGCTTGTCTCATTTGCACTCTATTAGTAACAAGTTCACTTGCTAAATAATTCTGTTCTGATCTTCAGTTTTTAATTTACCTGACAGTTGTGCTTTCTCTTGAATTGATGCTATGAGCACCCACTGTAATAAAGCAGTGCTCTCTTTCTTTGCAAAATCAGATGCTTCTAAACTACGTACGCTGAGTATGAGAGAGTGGGCTTACACTCTGATTTGCGTTTTTGCTTCTATTTGTGAAAGAGGCCATCCTGCAGTTTGCCACATTTGGTTGCATTCCTTGGAAAAAATGTTGAAGCACATGGGCCTTACTGAGAGTATTCTTTCTTGATGAGCTGGAAATAAAATACATCGTTTTGGTGAACGCCATTTCTGTTCTCACTGACTGTCTGGGCCATACAATACTGAGCAAAATAAAGGATCAAAGCCAGTAGCACTGTCCTATCTGCCCTGGAAAGCTGATGAATTGTTCAGTGCTTCCCTTGGTGCCTTTCAGTGACTTCTGCTGTGATCAATACAAGCAGCATCAACAAAAATTGGACCCTTCTGCTAGCTCTCATGCTTGCAAGTACAGTGGAGAAAGCTCGATTTGTTTTGCTGCTTAAGCCCTTGCTGTCCTCACACATGTGCTATATGAGAGGCCTGCTTACCTATTTGTGTTTTATTATGTGACTCTGCTGTCCTACCTTCCAGGATGACACTTCAGTAGTGCCAAGCTGGTTGTGATGGAGCTAATACTGTGGCTTTGTGTGTGTGTGTGTATATATATATATATAAAAGCTCCAGACATCCTTCAGCTGGACTGTAAGGATAGTACACTGTTAGAGTGTCTTTAATATTTGCAGCCTCTCTCGTGAAGAGCTTAGGCTGAAGAAATGTCTATTATTCAGAATTATCAGTACCTTTAGAAAGCTGCTTTGCCGTTCTTTTGCTCTTTCATCTTGACTGTTTTCCACCGATGAATTGTTCCGATGGTCACTGGCCTTTGTGGTTATTCTGGTAGTCTTTGCCATGTGGGTTCCTGAGCTGCCATCCTTGCTGCAAAACCAAAATCCAGCAAGAGCTGCAGTGCTGCCTTTTTGAGCACTGTATCGTCTTTGCTGTAGGTGTTTGCCTCTCATCTGCATGAACACTCCCATTTGGACTGGGGGCTCCTTTCTTTGCCCCATCCCTCTCCAGTGTAGCTGGGCCCTTAAGCTTACACAGCGTTGGCTATCTAGGCCTTATGTGGGCTTCCAGCAGGAATCACCAGTGCCTGAATGCATAAGCTGAGGCTAGCTGTGTCATTCTTTCCCTTGCTGCTGAGCAGTTGGAGCAGTCTTCCAGACACTGGGACCTGATTTCAGGTGTTTTGTATCTCATCCTTACTACTAAGGAGGATGCTCTGATGCTCTAGGATTAGTCCTCTGCTGTGTCTGGTCTGGTGAGCACTTCTGAGGTGCTGTTTCGCATTTAAGTTGCTATGTGTTGCTATATATTTATGTATTAATATTACTGCTTTTAAAACCTGGCATAATAATAATTAAGCTTAGGAATTATATACCTGAATAGGTTTCTTCCATTAGTAAATCAGTTAGTAGGTGGATTAGAACGAATATTCAGCAGATGATGTAGAAGTAGAGTAGAACTGACTTCACATTGGGGATTCATAATGTGTGTCTGAATCCGTGCTTATAGATAAAATTGTGAAATGGGATTTTTTTTGGAAGAATAGCCTTGTCCAAAGAACAGATTATGCTACTTTATAGGGTAGGAAGCTTCTTTGGTAGGTGATACTGAAGTCAGGTGGCCTTGTGATTCCTTTGGCTGAAGTGTGTTAGGCTGAAGGCTATACTACAGAGTAACAAGTAATTAGTTATACAGGATTGTTGGTTTCGGTCTGGAAAAAACCCTCCCTGTTCAGTTCAGTGGAGACTTCCACCTTGAGTGTGATGGCGCAATGTCAGATGAAATCTGATTAGTGAGTGATTTATTGCAATGTTGACAAGGATACTACAGGATACGTTGATAGAGGACAATGATACTTCATTGCAGTTTCTTCCCTGAAAAGCTACAGTGGCATTGATGTTTTATTGTTTACATGTTGCTTCATCAGTTTGGGCAGTTTGTGTCATGGAGGGGAAATGTGTGGAGATTGCTTGTTTTCAAACACTAATGCCTATAGACACATTTTTTTTCAATGAGTAAAACCAGTGAAGAAGCAAGCTATTTGTACAATCATGTTCGCAGTCAGATTGCTCCCTTTTCCTGCCTATGCTCCATTTTACGAACTATATATTTTCTTTAGTGTTTCAAGAAAAAGACTGAAAAAGCAATAGAAACTGTGGCAACAGAGTCTGTGTAAAATACATATTGGTGTTCTAAAAATCAGTTTAATTTTAGCATGTATTTTAACAAAGTTCAGCTATATTTTTCTTTGCCGCTTCTTCCCTAGTTCAGCTGTTTTCTATTCCATGCCAGGAGTGTTTGTGAAGCCCAAAACTCTCACTGTGCAACACGTGAGAATTCTGCAAGTGACAATTATAAGGAAATTGCATGGTATAATATACTAGATCATAGGTGACTTGCCCAAGGCATAAAATAATTGAGGGTATCTGATGATAATTTTGAGGAAAAAAAAAAACAAACCCAACTGATTCTGGGGGACTGTGTATTGTAGAATCTTAAATGTGATAGTTTCTAGTGCCCTGGTTTGAACCTTACTTTGAAGAAACATAGGCCTTTAAGAGCTATGGGGTGTGTTGCCCCTAAAGACCTCAATGTCTCCTGATGTTCCAGTATCCCTGAGAATGGCACCAATGGACTGGGCTGTAGCTATTTTTGAAATGACGAAGCTGGACAAACATGCTAAAAATACCTTCTTAAGTTGGCTTGTGTGTAACCAGCACTTCTCAGATGACGGTCTGCATTGTCATCACTTCAGGATGTTGAACCAGGTTGAATTGCTCTAGCTTTTGTTACTGGAGTTGGATCTGACAGCTACAGAAAAGCTGAATCTGATACCCTGTCTTCCTTGCAATGAAGGCCAGTGTGAACACATTGCACCTGTGACTGGCAAACTGAACTCCTTTGTTCTCCTTAGACCAAAGTCACCCCTGATTGAGAAGCATTTAAATTTAATTAGACTTGAACAGTTTGGACCATGTTCATCACAATATACCCATACACACGGTCTGTCCTGGCTCCTCATGTTCCTGTATCTTGTGTGATGCTTAAAATATTGCCATGAAAGGAGACACGAAGGAAGGCATCCAGTTGTTTCCTTGCATTCAGTGACAAGGATTGTTTTGGTCAGAGAAACATGGTGAGATTCCTCATTGCGTTCTCCCAGCTGTGTGTGTGTGGCTTGAGGGTTCTGGTTTGGTTAATGTGGGAGCTTGGGTAACTGAAGGTGTGTGTTTGGATGAGAAGTTCTGAGGAGGTGGCTGTGCTTTCTCCCTCCTAAACTCTGGCTCAGCAGGGTGCTGGCAAAGTTATTGATGGTGCTTTCAAGCCTTGCTGCGCAAGGATGAGCAGTTGTATGCCCAGGCATATACAATCAAGGCTGATTGAACCAAATCAAGGCTGACTGAACCAGCTTGCTGAAGCCAGGATGGCTTCTCTCCCTATTGTGGCAAAGGAGAAGGTGAATTCCTGTGCTGCAGTTTGTTGGGCTCAGATGAATTTGGGTATCAAATGGCAAGACTTCCTAGTGCTTTAACCCCTGTGGAGACATAGAGTGAGAGAACAGCCAGGTACTGTGGAGCTCTTTGCATCTTGGTAGAGAGGAGCACCTTTCTGGTGGGGAATTCAGGATCTTGGTGCATTGCCATGCCATCAGTGAAGTTAGGCTGCCAGACAGCCTTCTTGGCCTGGGAGTTATACATGCAGGTATCAGCCTAGCTGATTTCTCTCCTTGGGAATGAAGACAAGGAGAAGTGTATGTTGCACAGCAAAAGATGGATCTGTTTGAGTGGATCCAAGGTGCTTATGAGGATTCTGTGGTATCTATGTGGGCACTCTTTATTAGGCTAAGAGACATCCTTAAGGGTCCTCATGTCTGACAGTGCTGAGAATGAATACCTTGACAATGGTGTATATTCCCCAGATAAATGGTTCTTTCCTTTAATGGCTTGAATTTCATTTGGATGCACCTGTCTATCAGACCACCCTACATGTCAGAAAAAAGAAACCTTTCCGTAGTGTTATCTGAGTTTCTCTGACCTAGAGGACATTACAGCTACACCTTCACCCTTTGAGCTTCTGTAAGGCTGGCTTCAGGATTAATCTGATTTGCTCTTGAGCTTCGTAATCTTGAAGTCAGTGTTGATACTGAGCTGGTGGAATTTTTCAAAGAGGACAAATAGCAGTAGTCTTTCCATTTCCCTTTAATCAGATAGCTCTCTTCTGAGGCAGGCTAAGAGCTGGTAAACTGATGTGCAGTGGCTGAAGCAGATCAAAAAAGATACATCCACTAATTACCGAATAGTTTCTGAAAAATCCATAATTTTTGGTGCGTAAAATAAATTGTGTCTGGGTGATGGTATTGATATGCTCTTGATCATGCATCAACCATCTTTGCAAGCCTGAGCTTTCATTTAAAAAGGCATCATTGTCTGTTAAATATTTGGGCATTCATACTCCCCCTGGGTTGATCAACTATTTGAAATGAATTATCTCACAGTGCTGTCACAATTAAAGAATGGCATGCTCAGGTGAAAGGGTTTGTCTGTTTCATAGATTGGAGAGATATGCTCAGTGAAAATGAACATCCTCCCAAGGTTAAATTATCTATTTAAAGCTCCTCCAATTACAATGTTGGATAGAAGGATTTTTTTTTTAAAGTGGATAAGAGTTAGCAGAGGACAAATGACATAATTGGAGGGGGAGAGAGAGACTTGATACGTGCTTGCTTCTAAAAGAGTGAGAGGGATAAGGGGAAGATAATGTCAGGGAACTGCCTTCAGATATCTTAGTCCTTTCTGGTTGCCTTAACCTCAAGCAGTCTTTGCAGGTTGGGCAAGAAAGAAAAGAAGAGTTAGTATTTGTGTAAAAGCTTCCTGTGACTTCTCCCAGGTGTGCTATGTGGGGCTTGATGCCATCTGGCCTTTTTGTAAGGAAAAAGTTAAAAAAGCAAAAAAAGCAACCCTCATATTGGGATGTATAAGTAGTCTACTTCTTGCTCTTGTGTAGCACAGAAGAACGTATTAGCTGGTGAGTTGAACTGACATATTCCTTTGTGCACAAGTTATAGCAACTTAAATGAAAATTACACTCATAGCAAGAGAATGCACTCTGTTTAAATTAGATAAGGAGATTATGACAGAAAAAGATCATTGAATAAAGGGGGTTTTAAACTAGCCAGTGAAATAAATGTATGACTTCAAACTTTGTCTTGCCAGAATTTATTAATAAAACACGATGAGATTTTTGGAATACAACGAAGACCTCTTCCTTTGAAGGTTACAGTGTAATTTGTGTAATTGTGTTTGTGTAATTTGACTTCAAGATATGTCCTTGTAATTTGGTAAACTGCAGATCTTGCTCCATTCTATTGCATTTTTCTTGTGCCTCATATTGACACATCTAATTGCCTCATAAGTATATACTCAGTTTAAAGCCATTGCACTGCCCTCTGGACCTTGAGAAATTCACCTTGCGGTCTGTAATGATAATCTCTGTATGGATCTTATCTGTGAAGCAGCTGGCCACCTTTGCTTGCTTCCTTACTAAGTATACACAGCTAATTGCTGTTCTGAATAACCTCGTTTTGCTATCAGACAGCTGAAGAAAACTTACTGTATGATGCCTTAATTTTTCCCAGCTGCAGGATGCCCTCTTTTGGCAGGGAAGCCAGAACACAGCGGTCGCAGGCATCCTCTTGTCAGGAGCTGGCTGATCCTCACTGAGAAAATCCCCTAGCACTGTACGTGCATGGCACTGTTTCAGCTGCTCCTTTACTGAAAGTGTGTTTCCTGCTGGAATGGGATAGAAGAGTAGCTTTGGGCAAGGCAGTGATCAGTGGTGGTAGGATGTGTATGTAATTATGAATATATTCTAATGACACTCTTTTATTCAATGGATTTAAAACTCTTGAGCTCTCAGTAGGAAATGGGTGCTGAAACAGCTAGGCAGACTTGGAAAAAAGTTACTATTTTAGTGCTGCTTTGTTGCTGAACTCCTTTGAAATCAACAGAAAACGTGGGCAAACGATTTAGGTTCTAAGGAATTAATACTATGTGTTGAGTTTGTTCACCTAGAGAATCTGAGATGAGGCTGCTCTTGGCTGATGAAGCAGGGAGAAATTTTAAATCTGGGATGAAAACTCCAAACACTGCAGAGGGAGGTAAAATCAAATTGGATAAGAGATGCCTGTGGGAGGTTTGAGGGCAGACAGTCATGTTGAAGAGTTGAGTCACTGGAACTCTAGGTGTAGACAAAGCTGATTTCAAGGTGGGTTTTTATTGTGTTCAGTAATTTCTCCATTGGCTTTACACAGCAGGCCCTAAAGAAATGGCTGTTGTTAAAACTGTTGGAAATGTGAAGTGTCTTTAAATCTTAAAATTGCACAGATTTTTTTTTTTTAAATTATTTAGGAAAGATACCTCTTCACATATGTATTGATTCTTAAATGAATGGTATGAGACTTGAAAAGAAATTGCAGCATTTACAACTTATGTCTATGTCCTTGGATTGAAATATTATGTATAGAGTTCAGAGCAGAAGACGTTGAGTGAAGTTATACAAGCTTAATAAAAATAAACCTACACATGACTTTGCATAAAGGGGGGAAAAATCAAAGGACTAACAAATTTGCATAGATAACATTTGAATTGTTAATGCATATTGCACTTCATTGCAAGGATGTCATTTTTAATTAAGAATAAAATGTGGTAGATATTTTAAATGGGAAATGATTATAATTGCAGATGGAAATTGAGGTAATGAGAACTGGTTTAATTAATTGTTAAAACTTAACATTTTACTTTTTTGTTTTTTGTTTATAAGCTTGTAGTCTGTGGACACTGACATTTGTTTTGTAGATGTGTATATTTAAACATACAATGATTAAGGCATGACATGTTGGCAGCAAACACAGTTTTAGTCTGAGTTGTATCAGTTACTTGAAAGGGTCTGTTTGTATGGATGGACTTTTGAGCATCTTTGGTAGACAGACTTTGCTGTTTGCAGGATTGGCGTGAAATTGTGGTGTAAAAACTCTATTCCCAAAATGTCCTTTTTAAACCATATTTGTCTTTCACTGTGGATTTCACAGATGGTGGAGATACTTCACTGGAGAAAAATGAGGCATTTTTTGTACCAAACAACTGTTGCCTTTAAAGTTCTCCATTGATGAATATGACAGCACCGTATTGACCTGAATTTAACTCGGCAAGATTTTGTTGATCTGTTGTGCTCTGTCTGTGGTTAACCGACGTGGCCCTTCAGGAAGCTGTGGGCAGCTCTTCATACAGCTGAGCAGATCCATGCCTGTAGAGGAGGGAAGGAGAAACTGGAGTGTGCAGCTCCTGTCATCAAAACCCCTGTGTATGTCTTGGGAGGGTTCCTATAGCTCCGCAGAGCAGCCTGTCCAGCAAAAGTCTGCCAGGGAAGAAGATGGTGATACTGGAGGGGAAGAAACTTCAGGTCTGTGCAGAAACAGCCCTGCTGCTTTGCTATGCCTGAAGGGCATTTTGGACGCAGCCTGTTCTGAGCAGCATTGGATGCTGCCACTGTTGGAGAAGGTCCTTTGGCCCTGTGTACAGCACCAGGGTATAGGCCCCTATGGGGGCTGTCTGTGGGATTTGAGAGCGGGGAGCTGTGGGGTGGCACATAACTTCTCAGTATGTGCTTTATCGTTTTTTCTTGTTAAAACTTTGTCAAGGTCTCTTAAGATTTACAACCTTGTGTTTAGGGAAATGCAGCATGAAAACCTACCAAACAACTATGTCCTATTCTGACAGCTATGACACCTGAGGTAAGGAAAAATATTTGTGTAGAAGTTTTAGCAATAGAGAGTACTTCTGCCATTTGAAAGCTTGGTAAACTTATTTACCAAGCTTAGAGCTTTGTGACCAGAAAGGATTTTGAAGTGAACAAAATTAGTGTTGCCACTTATGTGAAGAACGATGTATGAAGTCTCTGTCATCTCTGGCTGCAGAGGGACTTGGAGAGAACTACAATTAGCACTAATTGGAGTTGCGTCTGAATCTTCTGTCTGTTGGTGTGAGAATGGACCCTCAAAGTGATTGGCAGGAACTACCTGCCTGCTCTAATTCCCTGAAGAGCTGCTCTGTTGCATTGCAGCACATCACAAATGAAACGAGTGTTTACCAGAAGCGACCAGCTAGCATGCCTGAATTATCCACGCAGCTCAGATGCTGAAATTTAATGCAAGTTACGCAGTGTGCTGGGTACTTGTAGCTGTAATAAAGACACACTACAATTTTTTTCTGAGAAGTCTAGAGTTTTGATTCCTGCAGATTTCATTGCTCTGTGATGCTCTGCAGAACGAGTGGAAAAGAAGGTTTGGCATACCAAGGAGTTGTGTAACCTTTTCAATATGTGTGGTGGTTGTTTTTTTTGTTTTGGATTTTTGTCTCGTCATGTGGAAAGCAGTGCTTCAGCTGAAACCTAGCTTGCGTTAGCCATGTTGGTCCTGGGAAAAAATCTTGCCAAAGTAGATAAAAACTATATAAGCAGAAAGACACATCTCTGCTTGGTTTTGTTGCCCCTGGGTAAATAAAATAAAAACCTAAGAAGTAAACTAATATTCAGTAAGATGATAAAAGAATTTACTTGACAACGTAGTGTGTATTCCCCCCCCCCCCGAAGTATGCAACCAGAGATATGAAGTATGGTAATGTCACTAGGGTAATATACAGCTGATAGCAGTGCATTCATTTGCATTTCTTCCCCTTACCTTGTGTTTCTTTTTTCCCTGAAGCACATGCGTTGGGAATTGAAAATGCAGTTTGCCTATTATATGCTGGCAGTAATCTTTCAATTTTTTTAATGTAAAAAATGAGGCCACAAACACAAGCAGCCACTGATGTATGGGGCTATTGATGGGAATTGAATTTGCAAAGGGAAAATGGGATTTGGTTGTAGTCTGAAATGATAATGATGTAGCCCAAATGGATTTGTAATGGTCATTCATTCATTTTTTTTCTGCAATTTTGTGGTTTGACAAAGCATATTTATGCAGGTGACTATGAAAGTAGCATGAGTTCACTCTGAGTGGGAGTTAATAGCTAATGGCAAATAATAAGTATGCAAAGTCTGAGCTTGAGCCTGTTCCCACAGACTTCATTAGGTGAAGGAAGGGATGCTGTGATTTGTTTTCCTAAGAGGGGAGAAAATGGTCAGGGTAGTGCTGCGTTGTGAGATTAAGAAATAATACAAAGAAAATGTACCTTGACATGAATTCTTAATGTATGGATTTGTAGTATCAACCTAGTGAATGCTTTATGCAGCACAACTAATGTATGAGACACTTTGCACAATGTCTAGATAAACTAAGACTTTGCCCTGAAGAGTTTCCAGTCTAACTGTGATCAAAACAATGTGCATTACATGGAGGTGCTCTGTTAGACACTTGTGTTCCTGTAAGCTGTAGCTGTACCTGTGTGACAATCCCCTCCCAGCCTGTAGTCTGAATTTGTAATTTGGGCTGCCCGAGGACTGCGGAATTTGCTGTATAACCCGGGTGCAGTTTTATGTGCCTTATAGTAACTTTCATGTCAGTCTGATTTCAGTGGAACTCTGTCTTGCCTCCTGTGAAAGCGAGGGGAGAATGACATGCCAGTGTTCATATGGTCAGAACAAACCGGTGGTGACAGGAAAATGGTAATTTAATGGTGTAGATGGATTTTTGGCTTTGTTTTCCTCTCGTTTCTATTTTATTTCCTTCTTTTTTTGGACCAGTGAACGTCACACTTGTAAACTGCCTTCCATTTTAACTGGAGTATAGTCCTTGTTAAACGCCACATAATTTAAAAGTATGAATAGAAGTAATTATGGAGTATAAGAAAAGTGCTTCTGGTTTTATAAATGTATTCCTTATTATAAATTTTTCCATTTAAAATCAATACAGCCAGTGGTTCAGATGCAAAGGCTGAAACACATGCCCATGTAAAGAAATCTGCTCTCAAGCTGTAGAAGACAAAAAGGGAGCGCATGGAGAAAAACGGCCCCGATTTACCTGTAGTTAATATTGCCCCTATTTTCCTCTTGCCACTGATTAAAGCCTGAGCTTTCTGAAAAAGAGCTTGGCTTAGCGCTCCGAAGGCAAGCTGTGATGCAGTCCTTGTGGGGCCTTCCTGGGGGAGAGCAGGCACCTTGAGGGTTGCGAGTGCGCGGCAGGAAGCCGCCTATTGTGAGCAGAATCGCTCAAGTATTTCCTGCAATGTAATTTCAGCTATTTTGGCTACAGGCCTTACTGCTTTTGGGTTTTTTGGGGTTTTTTTTGGTTGTTTTTTTTGTAAGCATTCCATGAATGGTCCTGGTGCGGAAAGGCTGTGAGCATCATAAGTCTGTTTATTTTAATTGGCTTTGCTATCCTGATAAGCTAAAGGCAGAAAGAGCCAGGCAGCTCAGAGGGCTGTGGGTGGGGTTTCGTTTGTTTAAATATTGGCATTTGGAAACTGCCGGTTTGTTTTATAACTGAGCGAGACTAATGCGGGCTGGGTTAGTCTGACATCCCGTTCGTGTGAACCGTTTGGGGCAGAGACTGTTTCCCTGTCTGTACCGCGTTCAACACACTGCAGACCTCTTCAGAGCTTTCGAGTGCTGCAGCAGTATAAATAGCGTTGAGGGACGGTACTTTTCTCTGTCTCCTTCCTTTGTGAAGGAGGGCAGTTTCCTCTCCTGGTCCATTGTTCTGGTCCGTTTTGCACAATGATGAAGAAAAAGCTGCAAATACCAAGATGTGCCTGTCACTCTTTAATAGTCACCTTTGAATCCAGGAAACCTGTGCTGGGTCTGTCCTTATGAGAGTGCTTCAAGGATAAGTGCTGAAAGAACCAAAGAATTTTGTTTTGACTATGAAATTGCTAAACATTTCCCCTCTAAATTTTCAAATGTTAAAGTAAAACTAGATTTGCCAGTGGTTACTTTAAAAATACTATTGTACCTTTTTAATCTCTTGCATTGGTTCTAATGGAGTATGTTTTCTGTAAGAGACTTAATCTTATTTTTTGTCTGTTTAGGACTGGCTGCTAAACAAGCCAATTCCTTCTTATTATATAGCGATTCACATTTGTGAAGCAGTGGTCTGGAACTATCTGGACTGTGATGTAAGTTGCACTTTTAAGGAACATAATCCTGGGGGGAGGTGGACCCCTAAAAAGTAATTTTGCAGTTTCACCCCAGTGCAGTGAGTGTTGTGAAAGGTCAGGTGCCAGCAGTTGTAAAGCTTAGCTGACACAGGGTTTGTGGGTGTCTCTTCAGGAGTAGCGTAGTTGCAGGCATTGATGGGAAGCCATGAGAGCTTGCAGGTAACACAAGCCTCCAGGTAGTCTGTCCGACATTTTGACTTTGTGCTCAAGGCACAGCCAAATAAAGGTGGATGGAACCATTATGTTGGTGACTGTTGGAGCAGGAGCTCTTAGCTAATATAAGAGAGACTCATACTTCATGATATTAAGTTTCATACTCTGTGTGTGCCCAGCTGGGCGTGTTGCGTTGCAACTGTGAGTACCTTTGGTTTAATGCTGCGTTCCTGCTACATTGGCTCAGCAGCCCATTTTCACCTCTTGGCTTTAACTCAGGAGCATACTTAAACATGAACTTAACTCTTGAATTCTTTAAGTGTGTTATTGAATTGGAGCCAAAATGGTGAAAGTGAGAAGTTTCTCACTAAACAAGCAGATTATTGTTCTTTTAATTTTTTTTACAAAAACTAAGCAAATTCTTTCTGAAGCTGGGTAGGTGATTGTACTGGTTGGTGTTTTCCTTCTATTTTGGCAAAATAAATATTTGTTGCTCTAATAACTTGCTGCATGTGCACCTCAAATGCCCTTTCACACTCTGCAAGGGGAGGAAAATTGACGTACCATTGCAACCAAATGTGCTTGGATAGAACTCTTGTGAAGTCTCTTTTTTGTTCTGAGGTGGGTCGTCTTCTGTCTCCTGCAATTCAGCAGAGGTTCGCCCTGCTACAGCTCCATTATGAAGTGTTTTGGTGATACTGTATTAATAAGATGGAATTACTGGGTTACACTTGACAATGTTCTGGTTGATCAGTGAAAGTATTTTTTATAGTGTATCTGTGTACGTGCAGACATTTGTTCTGAATACTCTTATTCAATGGCTCAGGGTTCAGTTGTTTTACTGGAAATAGCAAGTATTTTTCGTCTTTTCCTTACTTAGCACCCGCATAAAACATTATGCTTATGAAACATTTATGGTAGCAATCCATTAACAGAAAGACAAAGGTTTTCCTCTAAAGAGAATCGCCAAAATGTCTTGCTGAAATGAAACCTGTTCTCCATCTGTTTTGTATGCATTATTGCTGCCTCTTACTGAAAGTTTAAAAGGTCCGTGTGATGTAACGCAATGATACCTTTGTGTGCAAAGCTGCTTGGAAGCAATCTAAGTCAACAGGAAAGCAATATCTTCTTAAAGCTTGTGACTTATATTAGTTTTGTGATCTCGGGTATGAAGGAGATAAAAAGGGCAAGGGTTTACTGTAGATTCTCTTGGAGGCATGTAGAGTTCTTGAAGTAGTAATAAATGGCAGATTAAAATTGATCTCAGTGAGACTTCCAATGTTAACCAGTGTTATGGAAGTAAATGACTTCAGCTTTTTGGCCGCTTCATCAAACAGATCATGTTGTATTGTGCTGTCAAGAAACTGCTTTACCTGAAAATTTCCGCTATGGAAATAGCCTTTCTGGAGTATCTCTAGAACAGTAAGCTTAAAACTATAATGAATGATTGAATGACTATTTGTGTGTATATACACACACATCATTTTAATGGAAGAGATAATGTTCCTGAAGATAAGATTAAGGATTCAGAGGAGCATTAAAAGCAGAAATATTATTTCAAAGTGAAGGGGAGATGAGAATTTATTATTAAAATGTTAAAATAATAATTAATACTGCTAGGAAATGGTAGAAGAAAAACTGTCTGGTTCAGCTGGTATAGATGAGCAGTTTTAAAACCACAATATGCCATGAATCACTTCCTCAAAGTGACAGGATCGCTTGGTGCATTGTTACCAGTGATAATTCTGTTGGCTTGGGTGCTTTTCAGTGGAAGAAAGGGAGAAATGTGTCTATATATGGTCTTTTACAGTGGAGGGCAACTGACTTCAACTGCTAGATGAACATGGTGAAAGGCCTAAAATAAGCGGCTGTTTGAATACAGAGCCTGCAACACAGAGCCTTGATCAAATTTACCATCAGCCAAAATAAGCGCATTTCTGCTGAAGTCAGTGGAGTTGTGCTGATTTTCACTACTTAAGAAACGGGCAGAGGGTTTGCTTTTGATGTTCAGGTATGAGCTGTACTAAGTGTCTGGTGCTGCATGGGGGGACATTCTTGGTGTTCTCTGCTGCTGAAATACCACTTAATTGCACCCTGGGTTTCCATGAACCCGTACACACTAAAACAGTTACATGGAGAAGGGAAATATTTAAGAACTAAACATGGAGGATTTTTATAAACAGTTTTTTTCAGTTTGTTTTTTAATTTCTTATGGATATGTGGACCATAGGAGATGATCTAATAGTCATGCCTGGCACTGTTACTACCTCAAGATCTGTTTCCAGCACTTCTGTCCTTCACAGGAACGCTCAAAGGTTTAATCATGTTGTTCTAGCAATTGCTCAGAGAGCCCTGAAGGAAAGTTTTTATAAGTAGTATGCTGTACTAAGTAGGTTATGTGTTTTGCTAGGCTCTATAGTTTCCAGAGGAAAGAATGACAATTTTGTGAGTTCCCAAGCGCTTAAAATGTCCAAAATCTGATAGAGAAGTGATTGGTTTTCTAGTGAAGGCTAGAACTTAGTATGTTATCTTCCGTGGATGAATAAAGCTATTCTATTTTTGTTCTGCCACACTAGTGTTAAATTCATGAAATGCAAATCTGAAGTGTACGTACTGTGCATATTTGCCTTAACCCTGGAAGGGAACAGAAGTTTATTACTAAGCACAGAACAATTTTTCAAGGTGTCGGTTTACATTCCTTTTGCTTACTAATGAACTATGGAAATTGTTTACTAATGAGCTATAGAAATGGAGATTCTGCCTTCTCCCAAGTATGAAAGTGTTCTCGACACAGTAAGTAAAATGACTTGTTACAGGTCATGGAGAATATGGCTGTTCAGTGCATTGCTTCGATGTTCTATATGGCCAAAGCTTCACCAGCTCCCAACTTTGCTATTGCTGCCTGCAGTTTTCTTCTAATAGTTGTGAAAATAAAAGTTTGTTTGTCATCAGTGCATAAATCTGCAGCGCTCTAGTAAGATTCTTGCATATAGAAATAATAGGCCAAGAGGTATTGAATCAGAACTGGACTTAGGCAATTTAGGTTTGCTTGGAAATACTGCATTTCTAAACATTGAATGCTGTATATTGATCCCTGTGTGCTGTATGGCATTCAGCTGAGGTACTCTAATGTCTAGTTTCTTTTTTTTAGTGCTTGAGCACAAAAACTAGGGAGATGGGATCTGTGAAATATGTAGAAGGAGGTAGAATGCAGATTTTCTAGCCATTTGCAAATCTGCTGGAGATGGCGAAGACCTTTCAAAAGAAATTAGGTAAGAGCACCTCCAATTCTGTGTATGAATTTCAAGTCTCACGAGCTTGAGGCCAGTAAGTTTATGTGCAAATAAAATGTTAACGCAAGTTAGAGATGTTAAGTGTGTGTTTGTATACAGACATGCATATAGTAGTATGCAAAGGCTTTAGTAGAGTTGTTATTTCTATGCTTAGAGAACCATGAATAATTTACTGAATGGGAAGAAAATAAATGTAAACGGAAATAGTTGGAAACCATTTAAAATGCTTTGTTATACACCCTTCAAAACCAAACGTTCTTTTCAGAGAAACAATAATGTATGTTTCCAAAATAAAAGTCCTGGTTAGAGGGACTAGAAAGTATAAATAACAAAAAAGGGAAACTTACAGGAAAAAAAATATAAACAAGGCAGTAGCAGTAAAAGCAGCTGATAAAGGAAGGTAAGTGTCAATGAAGAATTGCTGGTCAACTGATTTATGTTTAATGAGAAATATTTTGAATGAAGTGAGACAAACCAAATAGGAAATGTTACCAACAAGGATGGTAAATTTGCCCGTAGCCACTCGTCTATATCATACTAAATGAATGTCTGTTTTGTAGTAAGAGGGGAACCAGATGCTGTGTTGCCATATTGCAAGAATAATAACATAACTTTTCTCCAATAAGTAAAGAGAATGTTAAACAATCACTATGAAGGATAAACTTTTTTAGATGGCAGTTTACAACCCCAAAATATTAGAGACTTCTGGTACATTTTAGGACACTGAGAAGCATGAGGGGATTAGAGAACGACCATTATTTTCAGGTGGCTAAAAATATAGATGAACCAGGGACAGTGTGTTGGCCTGAGATCCATTCCAGGCAAAATAAGGAAAAGCAGATGTGGGAAGCAATGAATAGTGTGAATAAAAGACAGTAACGTAGTTCATGCTGACCGTCACTGTTTTGTGGGAACCAGTTAGGCTTTCTGCAATGGAGCTTCAGGTTTGACTGAAACACAATGATATGATATACTTTGATTTCTGTAAGACATTTGATTTAGTTCGATGTGACAACTTAACTTGAAAAAGAGGGTGGGGTAGAAGGGCAGCAAAAATTGGGCAAATTCAGTCTTGAAATAAAGCAAAACTGCTTAGTCCTTGTATCCCCACTAGGTTGTAGCTGAGTTTGGGTGCTGGCCCAACAGCACTCTGTTGTAGTAGTCCTGTGATAGTAGGATCACATTTTTTCTCTAGAAATGGCAATTAACAGATGCTTTTTTCCCCCCTTACATGAGTAGAAAGAGCTAGTGCAACAGGAAGCTATGTCCGACACGAATAGCATTGGTTTGTTTGTTTTGCCAGTGTAATACTGTCAAAGCTTTATTGAATGAGCTGACTTCAAGCTGTTGATATAGTTCAGACCTTGGCAGCTCTCTAATCTCCTTGAAGCTTTAGTGTTTGATTGCATTCGTTTGCCCTGCAAATAGTCAACTGTGTAAGTTATCTCAAAGTGAGAATATATCTAAAGCCTGTATTTATAATGGACAAGGTTCACAGGAGTGCAGAGACCTTGTAAAACACACATGAGCTCTTTTTTGAATATGCAGTGAGATATTGAGTTCTGCTTCCTGAAACCTGTCAAACCGCGTGGTTACAAGAACCCTTTGGACACTTAGCTTTAATTATTTAATGGTATGTGAAAACACTGTCTGCCTGTTGTTGGCAGGTCACTGCTTAGTTTTATGTTGATATTACATGGTGGTGCCCTATCTGCTGTATATATGTAAAACAACATTTTTTTTGTCATTATTGGAGGTGGGAGTGATGACATACATGAAGTGGTTTGTTTTTTTTAAATTTTTTTATTAGATGCTTGAATTTTGTTGTGATTTTCATGTTTTGTCATCTGTGTCTGACAAGCATTCCTTTGCAGGTTTTGGTAGGGTAATGAGTTCAGGGAAACAAATGCATGTAGTCTGTTCCTCATTGATAAACTGTTTGCTTTCAAATACATGATAGCCCAGGTACAATGCGACTACTGCAGTTGAGGCTCTGTAAATAGTTTCATTCTAAACGGCCCCTCTTAGGGCATTATATCTTCTTTTGGGTACCAATTTGACAAATCTGTGCTTAGTGCAGAATAACATTGCTGAGAATTTGAGTAAAAATATATTGGCTGCTTTTTGAGACTATAGAAAGAGAGACTGTATGTTTTAAGAAATGCAAACTTTTTTCATCCTTTTTTCATTAATACGTAAGCTTCTTAGTGTTTTGTTTTTTTTTTTTTTAAAAAGCTGCTTTGGAGCGGAGAGGAAATGATAGGAAGGACTCTTTTCTACTTCATGGGGAAGTATTCAAGCAAGGCTGTTTGTTCTCCCTTTCCTACCCACAGTTTCTGTGGAGGTTGTTTTTTTTTAACTTGTCATTCTGGAGGTAGTGGGTGAACACTGCACACTTGAAAGCTTTCTGTTCTTGAACCAGTGACAGGTAACAGGAGTCTATGAGAGGAAAATAATGTGGCCGTTAAGTCCTCTGCTTATGCCTTCTTAGGACTATTAGGAAACAAGAAAACAATTAAAACAAACCAAACAAAACCCCATGGATGTTGACTGTCCAGGACTCTTAAAGTTGATTGCCCTGTATCTGATCAACACAGACTCAGCAGTTATTACTGCAAATTTATTGTTTTGTGTCTTGAAGGAGAGGAGTGGATCGGATGGTCTTTAGTGTCTGTCAGCCTGTAGTTCTGTGCAGTTTTTGCTGGAGGCTTTGCTGCTCTGACTAGTGCTGGCTCCTCACTCTTAGCTCTGTGGGGAGTCTTCCGTGCTGTGTTGGCGTAAGTATTCTCCGTGTCAGGGCAGTGATCAGATTTTGGGAGGAAACACCAAAACCTCTAGAAATGCATCCTTTTCCAGATGGATCTGTTTCTATCTGGTGCATTGCACAGCTGTTCAAACTGCTGTGCTAAAACAGTGGGGGAATTAACTACTGGAAAGGCGTGGGAGGATGTCTGCTTCCAAAAGTCTAAATGTAGCATGCTGTTAAATTTCTGTGGTTGTTTCTCATTCAGCTGTAGTAGGTTGTAAAAGCTGCTGATCAATAGTACAAGCAGGTGATTAGCAGTTTGAGTTCTGAACACTTCTTTTAATTTGGTTGACGCAGTATGTTGAAAATTGAAGGATGCAGTAAAAGGCTAGTGGTGGAATGAATGGGGGAAGGGAAGCAGAATTTGGGGTGTTCTTGTGAACTGAAGGTAACAGCAGGGGCTCATAAGTTGTCAAATCAGAACTTCTTGCATGTTTTAGAACCAAAAGAAAATCACTTGGTTACTCAGGATCGTTGGATCTGCCAAGATCACTCTGTGCCATTGCAGGAAATATTCAGTGTTTGGAGAGAGCGGTTCACTGCATTGGACTGTACAAAGGAATCATTTTCCCGTTTATGATGTTTTCATCAAACACTGAGGATTTAAGTTCCTCCTTCATGCCTCCTGATAGCGCCTTTAGAATTTTTTTTCTTTTCAAGCAGTATGTAAGTATGTCAAAATTCAGCTGATAAGGTCATAAAACTAATTGAAAAGAAGCAGAAATGTGAGGTCTGTCAAGAATGAGCTTTCTAAAATGCAGCACAACTTGAAACAGCATTGGAGTCCTTTGCTAGAATATTTTGTTTCTACAGGTATAAAACTCATAGGTAGTTTAGGGTGTGGTGATGTATTCTTCAGTGCTCCCATTCCACTTGTGCATTGATTGTGGCATGAATCTTTTGAAAATAAATCATTTGATTATTCATCTAAAGACTATAGTGTCATGCAAATATAGCAGGCTAAAAAGTCCCTTTTGTCCAAATTGCTTTAATGTTGCCACTTGAACATTTCAATCTGCAGCCTTAAAATAGCTTTCAAATATAGCTTTCTGAATGGAATATATAAATAAATGCACTCTTCCTTTCCCAGAGAGGCAGGAAGGGTGTGTATGAGTTTAACTATTTCATAATTCTTTCTCAGATGAGTTACTAACACAAAACAATACTTTCCCCCCTGCCCTGTACCAGGTTTGAAAGAAACACTTGTTTCTTGGTGGAACATGTGGTTATATCCTGATGTGATTAAAGACTTATTTCAAAATTCATGTTTTCCCCCCAAGCAAGTAAAAGTTCAAATTAACACGGAAAGTTTGAAATGGCAAGTATAGAAATGCAGAAAGCCTTCAGCAGAGTTTTTACAGATATTAACCTAGTTCAGAATTGCAGTCCTGTCCTTACCTCTAAGAGACCCTTCAGTCAGCAGCTTGTGAGGCATACGTGCAGGCCCTTCTACTGCATGACTTTTCTCTCATTACATTTTCAATACTTAAATCTGCGGAAGTAAATTGGCTTCAGAACGTGTGAATTTCTACTACTTAAAAATAAGCTAAGCAAACATGAAACCTTTATTTCAGTTTTGCAACCTCAATTTATCTGGTAACTTTCTCCTTTCTTCCTTTCTCTCTTCTTTCTGAATGTTCAAGGATTGTTATTACATACAATTTAAATTCCTTTCCCTCCTAATAATCTCTTGCTTGCACATACAAGATAACAGCCACATATATGGTTTTGCTGGATTACTAAATTGACAAAGCACCAGAATAAACAGCAATGTGTTGCAAGTAGAATTAGCTGATGTTTAACCTCCTTTTTAATTTATTCAAGTTCTAGAACTCTGGCTCCAGTAAAAGCAGCCCAATTGCTTGCTTCAGATCATTCTGTGGCATGCGAACCGAGTATGCTAACCTATCAAGATGAATGCTGGGTGTAACCAGGAGAGCCTAGAGCCAGAATATTTGCTGGATTTTTTCGGCAGACATCCAGGAAGAACCTGCTCAGTAATCTGTAAATGTGTAATCCTTTTAATGTGTCAACTTTGTTAGAACACATTAATGTCAAATGTTAAGTGTAATATTTTAGTCTGTGAAGCATATTGCTGAAACAAAATTAAACTGGAAATGTCATGTGGTGATGGTGGGGAAAAAAAGCCGTGAAATCTTTTGGAGATGAATCTGGATTAGCTTCATTAGGTGTTCTCCATTGGCCTCCAAATGCTGGTGGCATTACATTTACATGTGCCTGGTTGAAGGTGTTTGACCCTGAACCTAATGGTGGCCACAGGAGACCCCATCTGGTTTGAACTAACTGAAGATGAGACTGTGTATTGCCATCTAAGTTATTGTATTGGATTTTCTTGTTAATCTGTTAATCCATATTTGCAGTGTATCCTGATATATTTCTAGTGGAAATTTGACTAGTTTATGGAGGTGCTTTGTTGCTAAATGCTTCAGTTAAAGAAAAGTCCCATTCCAGCAGGCTGCCAGGAAGCTTGTGGGGTTCAAGCTGTTATGAAACTTTTGAACTGTATACTTTCAGCTTTGTGTGCTTTTTGGAAGGGGAGAAAAATAATGTTGTTCTCGGTCTGCAGACCTTTCCTTCCTCTAAGTTTAAACCCATTTCCTCCCCTTTTCTCCATGAACAATCCAATGTGCAATCCAATGTTTTTTTTTTTTTCCCTAGTTACAGGGCCGGCAGGGGAAGCCTGTGATAAGCGTCAGTGCAAGACTGGTGCAGCCAGGGGCCATAGCCACCTGGGTAATCGTTGTCCTGTACTTCTCTTGTACTCATTTCTTTCTGTGCCTTCATTGATTTACTTGATAGCACCCAACCTGTATCTGGGCTGTATTATTGACAGGTTTCCCAAGCTTTATGTAGGTTGAGGATAACTGTCTCCAGCATGAAATCCTCCCAGCTTGTAGTGTCTCCCCCGTGAGTTAGCCAGTTAGTGTACTGATAGGTATTAGATGGGCACAGAATCTTTAAAATTGGAAGGAATTAATATAAATCAAAGCTTGCTTGGATTTAAGCAGCACATTGGATTGAGTCCCTTTATCCTTAATGCTACATCCCCCAGCTCTGGCCAGACACTGTAAATCTGCAACTTGCTCCAGCAGCCTTATGCAGATACTGAAACATCCCAACCTTTTCTCTTAAATTTATCAGTGCCTTGACATTAAATATTTCAAGTGGGTTTTGTTGAACAGAGTGTAGCTTTTTTTGTGTGTTCTTCTTAAAGGTTACTTCTTGTTGGAATGGAATCGAAGGTTGGGAGTTCTTAGCAGATGTTATGATTAAATCTGACTGGTTGTAGGCTCCTTCCTCCCCCAGCTCCCAAATGTAACATTTGGGATGATGAATAGCAGGATTTATAAGTGAAGTTGGTAGCTCTAATTGTTCAGGTTTTTGTGTATGTGTGTGTGCGCATGAATAAACTCTTTTCTGTGAGCAAAAGCTGTGCTGCAAAACTGATGGTTCTTATCTGGCTTGTAACTGTATTTAATATGTCAGTAAGTCCCCTTCATATGGGAGCATCCTGATAATTGTGAATGAATGGTTTGATACATGACTTCAGTAGCCTCAGTTGAAGATAAATCACATAAAGGACTTGATGTGTGTTAAGTCTTTTCTTTTCTATATGTCTGGTGGACAAATTTTATGTGCTTGCACATTTCAGATAGATTTTGTTCTTTTTAAGTGCAGGAACTAGATGTTACTAAATCATACCTCCAAAACAGTTCTCCTTATTTCTTTTTCTTCTTACAGTGAAATTGCCCACTATCAGGCTAGCATTGACCCAGTCGTCTAATATGTGCCTTTTTTGCCCCCAGCTCTTCAGCCTTCGATTTGTAAAAGCATTGTTAAATCGAGCTCATACTGCTCATTCAGTTTCTCTCATTGTGCAGTTTGTCAGTTCTGCGCTCACTGCCCTTGTGTAAGGACCTTTCTCAGCTTACCCCAAGGGAGGCTGTATGTTTTCCACAGATGCCTTTTGGGGATGGTGTTGGGATTGTCTAGCAGTGAAAGGCCAGGCAGAGGAGTCTCTCTCAATCAGTGCACCAGAATTGAGAGTGCTGTTGTGGAGCACGTTGAGCACAAAGCCCTTGTTTTTCATGGAAGCTTGTTATTCAGTAGCTGAATGGCAGCTCTTCTGCCAGCAGCAGAGGGATGCACCTTTAGCATCTGAGCTGACGGAGAAACTGCTTTACCAGAGTTAGCCTTCTGCATGAGTGGGATAAAGTAAACCATGCACGGTATTTAGAACAATTTCTGTTGGCTACTAATTACTTAACACTAAAGAG
The DNA here is from genome assembly GCF_034638445.1 of Ciconia boyciana. NCBI lineage: Eukaryota > Metazoa > Chordata > Aves > Ciconiiformes > Ciconiidae > Ciconia > Ciconia boyciana. The sequence continues at coordinate 17,754,812 of NC_132944.1, read as the reverse complement.
AAAAGATATTAGTCCCCAAGAAGAACACTGTAGTGAATTCAAACAGTTGCTTTATTTCCATAGCAGAGAGCGCTACCTGGGAACTGAGCAAAATCCCATCGCACTTGAATTTTTCTTTCCCCACTGAAACAGTATCTGTGTCATGCCAGCACTGGGACAAAGGTGATGGAAGTGGATTGCTGTGATAGTGGTGGTGTGGAGGAGTCTGCATTTAACACCCTCTGGATGTTAAACCAGGATTTAGCTACTGGGAATGTGAATACTGGAGATGTACTGAGGAAGAGTAACTAAGAACAGCCCAAGAGCCCAGCTGTTCCTCAGCTTGCTGCTGACAATAATTCAGGGTTCTGCTAGACAATTAACAGTTAAGAAATGGGTATTTGAGGAGCTGACTTACTGTTTCTTTACACCATAATTCACAGATGTTTCATGAAAGCCTGAGTAGTCCACCAACTGCTAATAAATTTGATCATCTTCCATGTACATAAATATGTCTAAAGTCTGCAGGATATTGTGGAAAAATATATTTTTTTCTTCTCTGATATAATATTTAACTTTTAGGTTTTAGTGGCAGTGCTGTGTAATAAAACTGAAATCAATGCTCCTGTGTCTGAGCCCTAGAAGTAGAGATTATTAATATACTTAAAAACAAGACTTCATGCACTTATGCTTGTGTGTATAAAAGCTTATATATTCAGATCAGGTGAAAACTGGGCTCTTCCAAGGAAAGCCCAGAACTTCCAACTCCAAATTCTCAAAATTGAGTCAGACTCTGCCCTGGGCATTAATAATATTTAAGCCTACGTAGGTTTATTTGTCTTGACTATTTTGTGCTTTTTTTAGTTCTTAGACTTTTAAGATCTGTTTTCCATTATAATTGCACTTCTTTTTTCATGTAATACGAGATCCTACCAGTGTCACCCATGTGAGTGTAGTGTTCTGAGTGATAGGAAGCCGTTACAGAAGATGGTGAGCGGAGTGTTTCTTCCTTCCCGAGGTCCCTGACCTCCTCCTGCCGTGCATGTCAGGGAGGTGAGCAGGGCAACAAGTATAATTATTGTACCTCATCACTTTTTTTTATTGGTTTTGTTTTATGTAGAACCTGCTAAGCTGTTTGCAGCCACTGCAATGAGTTTCTAGTGCCAGCAGAGATTTCTTGGGTGATCTCTGTGGAGCAGAAACTCTTAGTTATGTTATATATACAGTACTATACCCTCACAGTGAAATGAATGATTTGGGGCAGAAGTCCATTATTTCTGGACCAGCTTCATTTAAAGTTACTAGTTCACCTTTGAACTGCTGTTCGTTGTCTGGTGGCTTTACAAAGGAGCAGCTAAGGCTTATTGAAACTTAAAAATCAATTAAAAAAAAAAATCCCACATCTCGATATATCCATTTGTGACCTCAGAGTGGAGAAGGCACACAGATGCCAGATTGATTCCATTTTCATCTTGGATAAATATTGATACTGAAGTACGTTTTACAAAGATCTGCTGAAATTCCTGGAAATAATATCTACCTACAAGAGATTGTTAGTGCCCTGACCTAGCTGAAGATAAAGTATATTAAAATATTATTAATATAGAAAAAAATTAACTGGCTGAGTACAGTGGGTTCCAATGTCATCTTTTTGTCTGGAGGAGCACTGAGAAGGCTGCTAATGTGACTTAAATACTGCTGCTGGTACAGTTCTGGGTCTGACAGTCTGAACTAAGCAGGATGTTTTCAGTTGTCAGAATGACAGTAGACTCAACATTTCATTGTCTCTGTTTATACAGCAACAGTCTATATTTAGTAATCTTGAATCCTAGTTAACAAGCAGTACTATTTAAAAGAAAAAAAAAAAAAGGGAGGGGGGAAGAAAAAGCTCTGTGTTCAACAAAATACGATAGGCCATAGTCTCCTAGTGCCTTACTGAACCCTAGGATGAGGCAGGTACAGCTGGAGCAGGGTCAGACCTGGTAATGGGTGTACTGCTTCAGGGAGAGATGAAATGGCAAACAAAAGACCCTGAATTATAAAGCAGGATCCCCAGCTAGGGTTGATCATACCGTTACTTTTACTTATCACTCAAGTGTTTGTCTAGCTTCTAATTTTAAGGGTTCTAGCAAAGTAATATATTCCTCTTAGTCATGAAGTGTTTATTAGATGGAAAATACAATATAAAGAGGAGTTTTTGTTATTGCCTTCAATGAATCCAGAATGTCATTTGTTTCTTGGTGCTTTGTTAAAAAGCTGTAAAGAGAATAGTCTCCACTGACAGACATGAATCTCCCCTGTACTGCTGCACGTGCAGCCTCAAAGCAAGCTGCCATTTTAGTGAGAAAAAAGTAAAAAGTATGGCCAGAACCTCTCTATGTTAATGCTTCAGTGGGTGCTGCATAAAATGGTTCTATTCTTTAGGATGCAAAGGATGTGCTTTGGGGAACATCTGGCTGGCTGTTTAGAAGATGCCAGTGATCGAAGAGTTTGAATGAGATGTCCTTTTGGGTAAATCTGTACTCATTATTTCTTTAATATTAATAGAATGAGACAATGCATGAAATCCTGGCTCCAGCAAACTGGATGGCAGAACTCCCACTGATTTCAATATGCCTGAGCTTTCTCCTTCTGTGTCTTGGTTGCTATGACTTTTTTTTTCTTCCTATCAATGTCGCAATGAACTGTTCAAGGAAAGGAGAAGAGCAAGCAAACTCCACGTAATTTAAACTGTCACTCGGCAATCGTGCCGCACAGCAGCTGAAGGAATGTGACACTCTGGTGGTCATAGGCCTTGACGGTGAACTCGGACCCATAGAGACCTCTCCAAGAGTACACTTAATCAGTGTTCCTCCAGAGACTTTTGTCGTTCTCGCTTGCCTCTTGCTTATGCCACTGTAAATTAGAAGTTACTCTACTGAAGTTGAAGTAACTAAATCAGCATTAAGTGAGAAGAGGATTAGACTTGTGCCTCTTGATTTTAAACAAATAAAAATAACAAAACCTTATGGTTTTTTTAACACAGTTCTTTGAAAAATAGCAGGTCTGGTAATTTGCAACTGAGAATAGACGTTTTCCTGTTAAACTGAATGACAGGCTTAACTTCACCTCCCTCAGACTATGAAGTATTGTCAAAACTGAAGGTCAAAGACCAGTGACGCTTACTGGCATGGGGTTTTGGGGGGTTGTTTGGGTTGGTTTTTTGTTGTTGCTGTTTTGGTTTTTTTTTGTTGTTGTTGAAAAAGAGTTTTCCAATACATTGCAAGAGAGGGTACATAGAGGCTGTATTAATGACAAAATATGCTCAGTGCTTTTTTTTTGTGGTGGCCACATGTGAAGTATCTGGCCACACTTGAGAATTACTGCTGTGGATACAAAGCTAAATAGTTTGAGATCTTTGGTTTCATCTGTCGTGCCATGGAGTTAATGTACTCTTGGCTAGACCTGCTGGGCTTTCTACTGTTGTGCTCTTTTTGGAATTGCTTATTGCTGCAAGTAAACGTAAGCTGGCTAAAAAAAAAAAAATCTTGTATTAACTTAACACTGTTGAAAATAATGCAAGGTGCAAAGGTAATTTGACCTCTGATTTCCCTTAGAGTGTCAATTCAGGAACCTGTACTGTCTGCTGCTTTGCTCTTTGTGTTTGTGTAGGAACTTTGCACATCTAAGCTTCTAATCTTTGCTGTAAACTATATTAAAATACCAGTACAAACGTTTTAACAACTCACATAAGAACAGTGATTCAGCAGTCTAAAGTTTCTTTTTGTGTGTGTGAGAGGAATATGGTGGCAATCAGTCAATGGTAACACTTACTCTAATGATGCAGATAAATTGTGCTTGCTCTTCTCTCTGTATATACATTTATATTTCTTCCCTGCTGTGCACAATTTTAGCGCCTGATTTATCAACCTCAATTACAGGGGTAGAGCTTGATCTCTTTTCCTACATCACTTCTATATGCAGCCAGATGGGTGCATTGGCTGCCATGTTTTTTAAAAACCAAAAACACTCAGCAGCCCATCTGGAATCTCTGTTGGCATTGGCTAAAGCCAGCATCGAGCAGAGATTCCAGATAAGTGCCAGCAGCAACACATTTCTCACTTTAAAAAAAAATACATCATTTTCTTTCAGTTCTTGAGTTGAAACTTAAGATGGAATCAAAAGCTGTGTTAGTTCCAAAAATACAAAAGCATTGCAATGTTAATACAGATGCTTTCTGAAATATTCAGGGACTGTTCTGCAAATGTGCTGAGAATCCTGCAGCTACTTAAAGAGGCTGTGGTTATGCTGCACTTGAAAACTGGATTGCAGTATATGCAGGCGTTTACACTGTAGCTCTAATGTAGCTAGCACACGTACCTCTAAGCATGAAGTTTGGTAGTACAGGCTTTCACATGGAATATATTAGCCCAGCAGGGAATCTGATTACAGTTTTGGGTAGCTTTCCCAGAGTAAAAATGATTATTTTCAAGTGAGGTGGAGTGTGTTTAAAAAATCTGACCTTTCCGTTTAGCTATATATAAGTAGTTGTTCAATGTGGAGTTAGAAATCTTTTTATGCTCCCCAAGTTACTGATAGCACATGCACAAATTTTTAAGTTGATATAATAAGCAGTGTGGAATATAATAAGAATGTATGGGAAAACCAAAATATCCTCCCCCAGTATCTTGCATTTAGGGTAGGTATCATATGTTTATCTTGAACTCTGCTGGTGCGAATGAAAAAAATGTATACCTAGATTTTTTAATTTTTTTAAAGGAATACTGTTTGATTATAGTTAATTGTTGCAAAAAGACATGTGGCAAGAGTGGGAAACACTCCAGGATCTAGTTTTGAATTTTTTTCTGCAGGTTTTATTCTTATTTTTAATGTCAAGTAAAATGGGAAGCTTTATTCTGTGACTCAGTGGAGCAAAACTGACCCATCTGAGAAGGAACTCTGCCTAGCAGTAGAGGGAATGCAATCCAAAGTGTAATTACTGCTGTAATTCCTGTTGTTACTGTAATTCTGCTTTTGGACCTCAACAGGCTACCTGAGCATGATGTTTGGGGGAAAGAGATGATAGAGCAATTTAGATTAGTAAATGGCTGTGTTAATATGAATTCAGATTCTTTAGTATAGTTCTACCTTTAAAAAACAGTTTTCCTTCCTCTGAACTTAACCTTTGCTTTTTGGACACTAATACTTCTTTTTTAAACAAACAAACAAACAAAAAACAAAAAAACAACCAAACAAAAATACCACACAAAAACCCTCAACCCAAAACCAAACAAAAAACCCAAACAAGAATGATGGTTTTATTTCCTCCTTAAAACTTGGTGCTTAATTCTAAGTTGTTCCAGCTTTATATCCAATTTTTCAACAAGGAGTTTAAATCTGTGCATGTGTATTCTTTGAGTACGTTGCAAAGCCTTATTATCATGTGCATGGGATTTTTAAGTTGTTTCCATTTTCATCCATGATGAAGTATTCAGAGACTGTATGCTAACACAAGAGCCATAATAAAGTTAGCTTTATTTACATGCAAGTTACAGGGTATAAAATCCAAGTTAATTCATACTGTTTTGCTGCATTAACTTCTCTCCATCCTCTTTAGGATGCAAGAGTATTTTTGTTTCTTTAGTCTGGAAATTAACTTCTGTCTTTCAGATGGTAGAGAATAGATGGAACTGGAGACAAGCACTTAGTCTGCTTCATCTGTGCATCTGGAATAAGGCTGAAACCAGTGCTATACACCTCTCTGATTATCTTAACAATTTTGAATTTTTTTTGAGCAATAGCTTCCAATATATCAACTCTGAATTCTCCCCTGGCTGTCCTTTTACATACTTTTCATTGGAAATGCGTGCATCTAGGTGAAATACAATAGCAAATACTGTGTAACTTGGTTCTGTAGGCTAGACTGCTGTATTTAGTGGGGTGGCTGGTGGAGATGAACTGAGGAAGCCCTTCTCCGTCGCAGGACTCATTGCCCTCATACTGGGAAGCAGTGGGTGTCCTCGGTAGGGCAAGGAATGCCTCCCATGAGTGCTTTCTCGCCTACCTTGTTTCTCTTTCCTCTCCCACCCCTGTGCGAAGAGGGCACAACGCTTTAACCAGTGCCTCCCTTAAGTAGTCAATTAAAGGTGGAGGGGCTCGATTTTTGTATGGAAAGGGGGATTTGATGCATGGGAAGTCTACATGTTGTGGACAGACTTGGGTCTCATTGTCTTCAGTCACTGACTGCTTTTGGAAGTGCTGTGCTTTGGCAGACTGATGTGAGACACGATACTGAAAAGTTCTGGTGTCCTGTGATCTGTGAAATAGGCTGGGCTGCTGGGTCAATTTGTAGTACAAGTGGTTGCTGCCTGGTTATTGCAAACAAAGTAAAGGTCGGAGGATTATGGGCTGAGCTTTTGAAACTTGTCTGGCTTGCTACTGAAGGGGGCCACTGACATTAGATGGTTCCTTAGCCACAAAAAGTTTTATTGTAATTGTCAACAGTATAGTTTAAAACAGTACTACAAAATGCAAGAGTTGGATATCTATTTACAGTTTAGGTACTGTGTTTCATTTCATGTTCTTTGTAGTCCGTCCATTTCAAGTGGTATTTGTGTCTTGTACAGCAGTAGAGAAAGACATTGGAAATTAGGGTGACATAACCATGAAACATGAGAACTGGCTGCGGCTGTGGGAACACAAATAGCACCGGAATCTTCCAACTTGTGTTTTGAATTTTCCAGGTTGTGTTTCTTTAAAATTGGAATGACTTTGAGCAGCCAGAAAATGCTAAAGCTTTAGCATAATGATGTGTGGGTGTGGTGTCAGGAACTGTTATTTCCCTTGAGAATATTTGTCATCCTCTGAATAAGATCAGAAATAGATTTGAACGCTCACTACTATGAGTTTTTGTTCTTGGTATTTATTTCATTCTTCTGTTAGATGCTGTTCACCTTATTGTTTCCTCCTCCTCCCAATACCTCTTACCCCTTCTGCATGTTTAGTCTCCAGCTTGTCCTGTCTGCCTTGTGGGTTATGACCGATCTTGGCCAGGAAGCAGTGAATTCCTGGAAGGGAAGCGGTGTCGTTCCTCCTGCACCTTGCACAGCAGGGCTCCGAGCTTGTGGGTGTACTCCGAGGCATTGCTCTAATGCAATGGTAAATATTCCTGCCTACTCTTCTGGTGTATTTCTCATCCTGTAAAGATGATTCTAGCTTAGAAGAAAAAGAAAAAAAACAAACAAAATAAAGCACCTACCCAGAAACAGCTTAGTACACTGAATGTAGGAAATACCCCCACGCACACACACATCCTTGCTGAACACTGATCGAGCCAGTTTAGTTGAGAAACTTCCGGACGAGCGATGCTGTAGTTGACACTGGCTTCAGCATCCAAAGAGATGTGGTGGGTGCAGTCTCAGCTGGGAGTCTTGTGTTGAAACCTCTGAAACCTTCTCGTCACCTGGGCTTTCTTAGGTGCTGTTACCAGAGGGGGAATCTGGCTCTCAACTTCTTTTGGCTGTAAGGAAAAAGGAGAGGGGCTGCTCTCAAATTTATTTGAATCTGCTCTGGAAAGCTAGTCTTAAACCATGTGCACACTGTTTAATCAGTAGTCTGGGCACAATTCTGCTGCATAAGCATAGGTATGTGTATAGAACCTTTCGAAATGCTGTAGGGTGTTTGAGACAATGCCTCAGGGTCAGCAAATCTAACACAGGCGCTGTGGGATACCCAGGTCCTTCTGAAGCAGCCTCTAGAGCCCTGGTGAGTTATCTTAGAGCATCTTGGGTGGCATGTGAATGAGAAACAACATAGTTTCATGTGTTTTCTGCCCACATTAGACATGCAGTTTCTGGATTGTGCGCTGATGGAGACAGGAAATATCTTCATCTCTGTATTAGAATGAACCTGGCACAACTTGGGTACCACATAAGCAAAACTGGATCTCATCATCCATAGCTCATTTTTTATTAACTTCAGTACCGATATCAGCATTTCATAAATGAGAACAGCATCTCATATCAAGCCAGCTTTTTTTTCTGCTGCTCAGTTGATGGGATCTGGGTGGTAATGGGCCACTAACTCAAGGCATGATTTTGGTTAATACTCCACCTTTATTTTTCCCTATTCAGGAAGTACTGTCAGTATATACATATTTTTACTGGCCTTTTCTGTTTACACGGGGGCTTGTTTCTTGCCCATGGCAGGTTCCCCTAAGAACTTTCTCAAGTATCTGTACTTTCAGTGTCTCTTTCTACTTTTTGTTTGTTTAGTTTTTATTACAGGGAAAGAATATTCTTTGTGCTTTATTTCTGGTGGGATTGTTAAAATGGAGCTGTGAGCTTAATTTTTTGCTGGTAGGGAGCTTCTTGCTTTCTGCTAGGGTAGAATTCCTTGTTCTTTCTACCTATCTATCTGTCTACCTGTCTATCTGTATATCTCTCATTGGCTTTTTTTTTTTTCAGTGTCCCCAAGGAATTTAGAATTTGCAGCAGTTAATCATGTCCTATTTTTCTATGCGATTGCAGCTTTGCAACTTGTGAATTTTTTTGTGCATGTAAACTCCCAATACACTTTTGTGTATTGGTATTTTGAGAGAGGGAGTGTGTGTGTGTGTGTGTGTTTGTATTTGGCTGTAGGAATTTACAAGACCTGTAAGAGGCTATTTTGCATATCTGGGATTGGAATGATTCCTTGCATTGGTATGATTCTTCGCCTGTAGAAAACCTGGAGTAATGGTGCCAACTGCCATCCTGTGTGGACAGGATAATGTGCCTTTGTTTAGAATTGTTCTCTGTTGTCTGCTCAATAATTAGTAGATGGAAGAACACTTCTAAACCATGTTTATTTAAATGTAAAAGCTTGCAACAATCGATAGACACACTTTAGCACAGAAGTCGGATCTGCAATACACAGCAGATGTAGCCATCTCCCAAGTAGCATAAGGATGCCTAATAAATAAGCTCAAATCCCTGAGAAAATTATGCTGTGTTTGAGGGGATATGTGTTATCTCCTTTTATCAGGCTCTGAGCTGCTGTTGTGCTCTCTACATGGGATTAGTAATAGTGGGATTAGTAATAACATACTATAACTAGGCAAAGGGAAGGGAGACTTCACATTACAAAGCTGCGTAGTGCCTCCAGGAGGAAGGATGTTTTGAGTGTTTAGAGGCCAGCTGTTTATGCTATGTTTGGTGTGGGGATTTTTTTGAAGGCAGAAAGGACAGCTGTAATTGTATGTTCTGTTGCCGTTGACAGTACTAGGCATCTCGTTTTGCTGGTTAAATGTGTTGTAATAAAAATCATGATAGGCTTGTTTTGAATGGCCAAGTGTTTGGTCCTTGACACTTTTCCTCTTCTATGAGATGCTGCTATTTTCAGTTGCTACTTTCCCCAATGATTTTGGGAGGGAAGAGGTTATTCCTTAAGGCTTTGTTCTTGACCCCTTTGCTCTTCACCTTGATCTTCAGGTAATTTCTTCAATTCATAGCTGAGTCAATGATAGCTGAGGCTATCATATCTCTGTGCAGATGATTTGTAAAAGTGTCGCTCTGTCCTCTGCTAAGCTTCTGCTTTTCCATCTTGCGTATTGGCTTGTTTCTGTAAAAAGCCTTACAAATGTCTTCTCAGAGCAAATAGAGTGTTACAGAAGCTTCAATATTTCCTTTGGCTCACAACCACACCAGGCAGGTTATTCTGAATTTCCTCCATCTCTCCAGGGTATTTTCTTTTTCATGTGTTTCTTTGCTAACCTGTTCTGATTAATATATATTAAGTAAATCTGTCTTCTCAGTCATACTCATTACTCCTGTTGGTCCAGCCAAAGCACTTCTGCTAACTTACTTGTCCATGAAATTCCTTTCTTAGAAATCCCCTGTAAACTTCTCATCGAGTTATTGTATCTGATGGATACTTTTTGTCAGTCTTGAAAGCTATACATAACTGTGACCCTCTCTATTTAGCTTCACTTGCTAGGCTTTCTAAGGTCTCTTGTCACTTCTGCTCTGCTACTTGCTTGTCAGATGTTTCATGATCCATCTTTGTGCCGCCTTCTCTGTGGCTCCCTATATGTTAATTTGTGACCTCCCTGCATTCATCTGCACAGGTCCCTATCCTGTCTGCTTTGTAAGTCCCTCTTGAAGACCTATGTGTACCGTGCTGCTCAGTGAACTGAGCTGACAGATGTACAAATTGCTGACTGTTCCCTGAATCAAGGTTCAGAAAAGTGTTTGGAAAATGCCTCGCATCTGTATTTGCTGGCAGCATCCACAAAGCAATAATACTTGAAGTGGAAATCAGTCTGACTTCTTGGTACAACTTCTCCACTTGTAACTCCTGGCATGGATGGCTGAATCATCTTCGTCTAAATAGACAGTGCTGTGAACAGGTGGTAAATAATTTACGAAAAGTGAAGCTATGAGCAGGCCTAAGATTGAACTTCGTGTCATATCTTTCTTACTGTCATAGATGTAGACTTGCAGCTCTGAATCACAGCAGACTATACTCCATTTATAAGATGAATTTAAAATAATTTAAGAGTAAATGAGACAAAGCTGAATTTCTTGAATTAGGCTAATAACAGGCAATGATCCCCCAGAACAAAAGGCTGTGAAGGGACTGAAAAGCATTGCCAGAGATTCATCTTCTGCCTCTACCCAGAAGCCCTGCTCCAGCGTAATGCCGAAGCCACTTGTCATTTTCACTTCAGCTGTTCCACTGACATGTTAAAACCCAGCACTAGATGCTATGTCAGAAAGTTTCTTGATGTTTGGAGAAACAGCATTAACTGTGAACTCAGGAAGATACTGCAGGAGGAATAAATTCAATATTTTAGAAGTAAGGGGCCATATTGGTAACTGTGTGCTTTAGGAATGTTTACCAACAGTGATACCTCTGTAAACTTGGGGTGGCTTCGATAGCGGTCCCCACTGTCCAAGGTCACAACATCTGCCAGCATTCAAGAGAGAAATGCAAGGCTCTGCAGTCCCTGAGTAGGTTTCAAACCTGTTCCTGGTTGTAATATAGGACTGAAAGTACTAAATGATGTTATTCCTCAGTTTATTACAGTTAACCTTGTAGACGTGTTTAGTTTTTTTGTTGGTCCCCCCTTTCCACTAGTTTCCAGAACTGTGGTTCTCCCTAAACTGTTCTAGGGGAAATGTGGAGTATTGGCACTCATTTGATGTCACACTCCTATATATAAAGCACTCATCTTCCAGTCTTTATGTGATTTGCTTTGAAAGCAGAACCAATATAAAAATGAAGGGATGCTTTGACAGCAACGCACGTTTGCAAATAACCAATTGAAGGCTGCATTGTCTCAGTGCTCTGTTTTCAACATGCAAAACTGGTACTAGCTCTTGCAGGGAGAAGGTGATCTGGGCCAGCATAACAGATCTTGGAGAAAAATAAAGGAAAACAAAGAGGTACAGTATGTTTTCTCCTGTCTTTTTGATCAGTCAAGTCTGTCCAGATGTTTTGCATCTCCCACAGTAGCTAAGGTATCGGCTGGGAATAGCTGCCCAGTTGCTCCCTGTAGCAACTGTCTGTCAAAGGCTTTGTTGGCTGAGGACTGCCTGGTCTCTTTTCATGTAGAAATGAGTGTATCATTGTTGAAGTCAGCAGGCTGAATATTGACTTCTATGGCTTGAAGTAGTCACTGTTCTTTTGAATAATTCCCCATTGTAGAAGAGACCGTTACTGACCTTTGGAGGATTCTGCCACTGCTTTTCTCCTGATGTAGATGCTTTTTCCCACTAAGATCTCATTTTTGGCAATGCCTATGGATCTGTTGACAAGACTTAGTGGAACCATTGCTTAATTTAGTTGGCTTGTAGCACAGCCTGCCCAGACTAGCCATGCTGTGTACCGATACCTGCAGTTGCCCTAAGTAATTGCACTTTTGCTGACCTTTGGGTATATGTACAATAGGGACTGTGTAACCCCTTGAACAAGTGCTTTCTTGGTTTTTTACAGAGCCACAACACTTCAGATAAAAAATAGTTGGTAATGTTTGCTAGAAGCAAGCTAGTCCAAATGGTATCTGACATACTATGGTCAGCGTTTAGCTCTAAGATGTAATACAGATGGGAGTTTCATGGTGATTGATATGTGAAAAGTCTTAGATTCAGTTGTGGATTATACACTTTTTTTAAGATTCTTTCATAACTATTCTTTGAACTTGCACCCTTTAATCAAAAAAGTCAGTGATAAGGCTGTTCTGCACTAGTAACTAACAACTGTACTCTTCATCTGTCATGAAGACAGATTTCAGTCAAACTGATGAGTAGAAATTTTGTTTGCAATATCAAAGTAGTGATAATGTAGAAGTTTGAGCACAGCAATGGGTGATTTTATTTTTTTCTCTTTAGTCAGCCTTGTGGCTAATGGTACAACTTAGATGATGGTTCCTGCACAAAGAGAAAAAGGGTGTAATTCTGCCAAATGAGAAGTTACATGATTCATTACAAGGACCCTTAATTTGCCTTATTAATTTTTTAGGAGTAATTTGTGAAATCTATTAAGCATGGTGGTCTTGCTGAAAACCTAGTGTGATCTCAAAATCGCAAAAATTCTCAGAATTATTTTTGAGATGAGTGCTATCCTGTGCTAAAAATATGTTGCACTACTGCAATCATTTTGTAGCTGGATTCACTCCATCACACAAGCTCTTTATCTGAAATTGCTATAAGCCATAACATAAAGCTTTTTACTTGCACACATCTAATTGAGGGAATATTTATTTGGTGCATATTAAATTCAAACTGGCCTACTTCTGAAGGAATATTTATTACTTTAAATCTCAGTACTTTGAAGAGAGAAGTTTTAGAACAACTCTTACTCATATGACAAAGTTAATTAGAAACTTGTATTTTAGTTCCTGTAATATTTGAAAGGGAGTAGTGTAGTGTTTGACAGATAGATATAGTAAATCATGATTTGTTGACAAAATTAAACTGTAAATGAAAATTTAACATTTATTGGGCACATTTTGAAACAGTTTACAGGATACGCATGGAACTTCACAGACAAATCTGGTGTGTTATAGCTTAGAGCTTATAATGCAGCAACGTCTATTCTGGCTTTTACAGCTTGATCATGCATTATGGATACGTTGTAAAATGGGGACATGTTCCCTGCTGTTGGCTTGGGGAAGCAGTGTGGCTAGCAATCCCAATGTCTTTTTATAAACTCTTGTTTTTCATGCATACAGAACAATGTCAAGAACCAAACTGTCAAGAACCAAAGCTATGCCTCAAATATTTATTGAATACAAACCAACCTGTTAGCTCTCCCTATGGCCATAAAGCTGTGCTTGTGATTTTTGAGTAGATCCCGTAGCACAATACCTGGCTCCTTCCACTGCGGACATACCAGCTTACTGCAATCACAACCACTTGTCTCCTCCCCCATAAACCCCTCTGCAGCAGTACTGTGTGTGTATTTTGAGAGGAAGCCATCTTCCAGTCAACTGTGCTCTCTTGCTGATGATAAAGATCAGACTTCTGTGCTAGAAATCAGCAGTAATGAACAGCAATTATTGGGCTCAGGCAGTTGTAGTTATGTGCAGCACATGTTTAAAAATAGGTGAGAGAAGTCATTCATTGATCGTTACATAATATGGGAAAAACTTTGATGTTGCGCATCTTATGCATCTGTGTAGTCGTGTCGTAGTGAGCTATTTGTGCCTTAGACAGGGTTATGCTTAAGACTTGGAGCTATTTGCTCTATGATTACAGCTCCCCTCCACCCAAGTAAGAGCTTTTAGCCTGAAGCATACTAAATCCCAAACAGTGTACTCGGGATGTTACACATCCATGGCAAGATGGGCTTGGATGAAGGTTTGGTGCAGCTCATGTGAGGAGTTGTGTTTCGGATAGATCACTTGTTAATATTTTTCCTAATTTATTTATTTATTTTGCTTGTGATGTCCCTAAAACTGGGTATAGTCTAAAATATTTTCTTTGCTTCTCTTGGAGTTCCTAAAGAGAAATTTTTTTCAGTGATGTGGACAGAGCTCAGGTTTCTGTGTGAACACTCAAAGGATTCTACTTTATCTAGGCACGTATAGGCACGTATGTGCAACTGTATATATTTTTTCAAGAAGACTCTGTTTGTACTTTGCATTTCTGTGATGTGTGTGTAATGTCTGAGGTGTTGCGTGAAGTCCAAGCAAGTTACAGATACACAGTATCAGCTAACAACTTGAAATTGGATCTTATGTCTTTGAGTATGCCCAGGTGCAGCTGAGAAAATAACAATACTCCTAGCTTCTTTTGTTAAAAATTATATGCAAGCTATTTCATATTATTTACAAGTACAGAAGCAACGACAAATCTTGACCCACTTATGAGCTAACTCAGGCCAAGGAAAAGAAGACATTGAGACACTATCTGCTTAGCCCATCCAAAGTCTTGACCTTCTGTCAAAGAGTCTTGAAGTATCTGGTAGAGTTGCACCTTATGCGCTGAATGCTTCCTAAATTATTAAGAGGTCATTAATATATGTTGGAAATATTTGAGACTGATTTTAAATATAAATGCAACAGTTCAAAATGTAATGGGAAATAGGACATGAAACCAAAGTGAAGGTTATAGTATATGAAAGGCAGTTTGGGGAAGAAGGGGTGCAAGAAAAACGCTAGGAAAACTGGGCATATGTGAGAGTCTGTAGCAGTTTTTGTGCTAGACCGTTTAGACTTTTTGTTCCTGGGATTTCTTGTATATTTTTCTTCCTGTGGCTTGGTATTCTTAAATTGCACAGTGTAGAAGTACAGCTTATAGTCTACCAATGCATAGATTCCCATCTTGTGACGTACCATCAAGAACAATTTTCTAAAATGGTAAAAACCATAAGCTTAGGGAAATAGCCTATCACAAAGTAACTGGACGGCGAATGCCATACAGTATGTTCTGTATCTTTAACTGTGTAATCATAGCAGAAATGGATTTGCTGGTGAAATGGATAGCCAACCACAAATTCAAGGTGCTGTTGGCTTTTGGCTGTCTATCATAATGTCATAGTTGAAATCAACCTCAGTATTATGGAAAAGGAGCAGTAATATGGCTCAGTGATCTCTGCAGGTGGAGAGAATAACTGAAGGTAGCCAGAAAAATGCTAGTGATTCAGCCTAAGCTATTGGGTAAGTGAATCAAGAATCACTCTCTGAATGTTGCTAATATCAGTATTAGATTTTTGGTATGGGTTTTTGTATAGTTTGCCAGAACAGGGGATGGATATCTCTTCTCTGAGTAAACATTGGCCATTAGCTAGATGGAAAGCAAACACAGGAAGAGTAGACCTACTGTGAAAGTATAGAAATAACATCTGGTTGCCAGGCTTAAGCAAAAAAACCCACTGATATTCCTGAGAAAGTTAGAGACTTAACATGCTGAATGCATGGAGTTCACTGACCTTGTACTTTAACTACTTACTATCTTTAGCCCTATCAGTAGTTACAACTTACTGCCCTCCAGGTGCTTATTTTTCAAGTAAGAAATTGTCCTCAGCTCATTGCATCCTGCCTGTTAAGGAATCTTGTTTTCACTTTGTTGGAACATGACCAGCTTTTTGTACGACTGGGTCCTTAGAGTTAACTGCAAAGTCAAAAGTTTCATTTAAAAAAAAAAAATAATAGTGAAAACACTTCTCTTGATTCCAAGTAAATATCTGTCACTGCTAGAGACAGTATGAGACTTACAAATGTGGTTGTGTTCCTGGAGCACTATGAAACGTAATGTGATTGGGGATCTGAAGTAATTTGTGTGGGAACTGTTGAATATTCTGCCCACAGTGGCTTGTTGGGGTTTTTTGGTGCTTTTTTTTTTTTAAAGATAGTGTCACTTGCACAGAAATTTCTTCTCTACCAAGTTATGGAAGGTATTTGAGGTGACAACATGTTATGATTTTAAGCTTTTTTTTTTAATTATTCACTAGCAGATCTGCTCAGGGCGTGGTTCAGTCATCCCCTTGAGAAAATTGGGAGATTAAAAAAAACCTCAGTAATTTAAGAAACAGAGCTTGCTTCTCATGGAACAGCTCTGTTTCTTGAAATGACTTCAGGCAGGGACTGAGAGTGTGTTTGCAGGCAGATGTGAACTCATGCTGTGCTTCAGACAGATGTGGCTACACTCTGAGCTCTAACAGGTAGCTGTGATCATGCGGTTAGCACAGTGGATTATTGGCCAAAGTGAGTAAGTCCAGTTTGGCCAACGTGGCTGCACAGACTTTGGTCCAGGCAAGCTTGTATCTGCCTGCAAAAGACTATGTGAACAACCTGTGGGGAAGAGCAGGCTTCCCTGCTGCTTCTTCATCTCCCTTTCTGAGAACTACTTGCCTGTACCCAGCATTGCCTGACGAAACCCAGCAACAACACAGCAGGTCTTCCCAGGACTGCACACTTGTTTGCACAAAGAGAAAAAGAGCTTGGAAGGCTGCATACTGGTACCTCTTAAGCTTCAGAGCCAGTCTGGGCTGGTAACAGGCAGGTTGTGAGATCTTGATCCTCATAGCAGTATATGGTACACCAGAAATCTTGCTGTGTTCAGTGGGATTATTTATGATGCAAGGTAGTATGTAACACAAGGAAGGGACATCACAATCTGTCTCTCTAAATTAGCAATCTGTTACAAAGATCAAATTAAAATTAAGGTCAGATTTCCATTCTCCCATGCATGTATTTGGCTGACATACAAGTCAACAAGAGTTCTGTGTGTGACTCGATGCAATTTGGCCCTAAATTAATTTCATTAGTAAAACTGAAACTCAAACATGGTGTGAATGAGACATCTGTTAGTCTGCTGATTCACGTCTAAAGAGAAGTGTCATAAGGATTTTTAGAATGCGATGCTGGATATGAGGCAGCTGCACTGACGTTGCGGATCAGCCTGTTTCAAATGAAGTCTTAAACAATAAACCCTTCTGTGATTCTTTTTGTTGTGAATGTCTGTCTTTGAAAATGCAGAAAAATTAATGTGTAACAGTGGAAATGAGAGAGGAATGCAATGAAAGAAGTATGGAAGCTTCCCCTTAGTGCTGACCCATCAAGCTTAGGTAAATTGTCACTGTCCTCATAACTTAACTCCCCTTAAATCCTCTTGGTGCTTTCCTTCCCCCGCCCCCATGAAGAGAAGGACTTTAGTTAGGTGTGGCAGCACACAGTAGTAAAGAAATCATGTACGTGGGAAATATTAGCTTTAAATGACAGTCTGTTACCCTCTTGTCTGAGCTGGCATTTCATCTGCCTTTTCTATCTAATTTCATTGGATGTGTTTTGCGTTGGTGCTTTTTTCTTGTTGGAAATGTATTTGCTCCTATTGAATACTCACATAATCACAAACCTTCACTAATGGTGACAAAATGTTATTTATTTATGTTTATTTGGTTTTTTTATTGGCTTTTATAGCATCTGTTTCCTTTGGCATGTGAGTTTCCCTGCTACTAAAACTGGGATTTCAGGAACATGAGCTGAAACTGCAGTGGGATTGCACTTAAAACTCCCTTTAATTTTTTTTGGTGGGAGCCTGGGTATGCAGGGTTGGCAGGGTAGGTAGCATGCCTCTTCCAGTGAGAAATAAGCAGTAGGAACCCAAGAATGTCAGAGGAATAACAATCCTGTTTTCATGCAAATTTCCCAGGAGTGAGAGAGGCATATTGTAGATGACACATTAACAAGCTTGTTTGTAAATAGAATGTTTTTTCAAAGTCTTCCTTGGGGCACCAATGACTGTTCAATGCAACATTAATGGATACATTCTCCTAATAAAATAACAAGAATTTGGAAGCTGAAAGGGATACTAAACTTGCCTCCTGCCAGACTTTGCATGTCTTTGTTTTTCTTCTAAATATGTACCTGGATTGAGGGCTTTCTGTCTCATAGCAAGGGAAAATCCACCCCCACGTCTGCAGTGCCAGGGACCTCTTTTGGAAGAAAGTCTTGTACTGTGGAAGTTTGAGAGATTGTGAGTAAGCAGAGCAGTAAGTGCAGCTGCTCCCAATGATCTGAATACAGGAGATGTATGCTCCAGCAGCTGGAGTGCTGTGGGGATGTGGAGTGTCTTCTGAACGTGGCTCTGGTGATGGAAAAATAATAAAGAGCCTGTACGTTAATGCCGTTCCTAGTACCCACAGGTACTGTCCATTGGGTCAGTTCTGCTTCCTCAGACAGAAGCCTCGGAGCTGCTTGCGAGTTCCTGGGGCAGTGAACAGCTGCAGCGCAAGCAATGGTAGAAATGAAAAGCGAATGCAAAATACAATTTGGCCTCACTTTGAAGAGTGAATTATATTTCCTCTCTTCCTTGGCTCCAAAGGAAGTTGCCCTCCTCCCCCATATGATTTGGCAAGTCAAATAATTTAGCTCTGTTTTTCAAAATATTTGACTAGTCATCTTTTTTATTCTCTTTGTCCTTGCTCTCTTTTTATACCTGTTGTCAAACTCAGGAGCTTTGAAGGGTGTCTCTCTTGTTATTCAAGAGGGCACTGCAAATCAGCTTGGGCACTAAACCCCACCCTTTTACTCATCTCTTATTCCTTCTGCGTTGTCATTGCAGCACCCCGTTATACATATGGTCTCTGATCAGATTGTGGAAAGTCTGTATAGAATAGCATTTCAGCTTCAGCGGATTTCACTGGCTGTGATGATTTGGCACAACTTCTGTCTGGGTTAGGCACAATTTCCAGGTCTCTTTATGTCAGAGGGACAAGAAATATTTTGTATTTTGACAGGTGTCTTGTTTTTAACTTACTTATTGGGATGAAGTCATCAACTTGTCTGGATGAAGGTGGCAGAAGTTAGCACATCCATAGAAAACCAGGATTGCTACAGTAGTGTTCCAGGGACATGAAGTATTTCAAGCCTACCAAATGTGTCTTCTGCTCTTCCATGTTAGGTCTTTTGTTAGTTTCTTTCCACTGAAGCTGTTCTACTCTGCTTAATTTAAATACTTATTTTAGCAGAACCTGGAAGTTGACTTCTTTCCTCTTCCCCTTTTTCTGCCCCTGGCAAATTCTCTAAGTACCAGGCAATTGAGCCTTTTCCTGATCCAATGAATATTTAAATATTTTATACAAATATTTGCTACATATTAATTGAAAACAAGTGAGCAAACAAGAATAACTCCATATGCTGATGCTTACTATAGTTCACTAGTAGTGGGGAAACAGGATGATGCTAGAGCTCCAGCACATGCTTTTGCAAGTACTTGTTAGAAAGAGTGAGTAGCTTTGTGACAGTCTGCCCTTAGAATATTCTGTAGCTCAGTAGTGTAAGGGCACTTGGTGAGCAGGAGATCCAGATCTGCCAGAAAGGAGGTTTAAACCTGCTAGTCTCCAGATGAATGTTATAACTGCTTATTTAAATTTAAGTTCATGGACAATTTTTGTTCCTTAAAAACTGCATTTTTATCTTTTTAATTCTTAGAGGGAGGAGGAAGAGTGACTTTAGTACTGAAAAGGACCATTTTGGACCTCATCAGCTTATGTTACAAGTCACCTGTACTTCTAAGGCCTTCCTTACTTCTACATAAGCCTGGAAGAGCAGGGAAGTGCTAACACAAGAACCTGTAAGATTGAAATGCTCCAGTATACTCCAAGCACTTCTTTTTAAGAACATGAAAATTAGAATGTACCATTGTCATGGTTTAACTCCAGTCAGCAACTAAGCACCACACAGTCGCTCGCTCACCCTCCCCCCCTGGTGGGATGGGGGAGAGAATCGGGGGGGGGGGGGGGAACAGTAAAACCCATGGGTTGAGATAAAGACAGTTTAATAGGACAGCAGAGGAAGATAAAATAATAATAATAAAAAAATGTACAAAACAAGTGATGCACAATGCAACCGCTCACCACCCGCTGACCGATGCCCAGTCTGTCCCTGAGCAGTGATTGCTGGCCCCGGCCAACTCCCCCCAGTTTCTATACTGAGCATGACGCCATATGGTATGGAATAGCCCTTTGGGCAGGTGGGGTCAGCTGTCCTGGCTGTGCCCCCTCCCAGCTTCTTGTGCGCCTGGCAGAGCATGGGAAGCTGAAAAGTCCTTGATTTAGTGTAAGCACTGCTTAGCAACAACTAAAACATCAGTGTGTTACCAACATTATTCTCATACTAAATCCAAAACACAGCACTGTACCAGCCACTAGGAAGAAAATTAACTCTATCCCAGCTGAAACCAGGACAACCATACATGATAATGTAAATTAGGTTGCTTAATTCATGACTTGGCATCTCTGATATGCTGGAAGAACCTGTACAGAGTCAAATGCCGTTGTAGTCATTAATTTCTTTGCCATAAACCCTTTCTTTCTGAAGTATAAGTAGTAAGAGGGAAATAAAATAAACTAGATAGAAAAAGATTAGCCACTCCTTTTTGATTGTTTTATATTCTTAGCTGATGCAAAAGGAATAATTAGTTAATGTTACTGCTTTATGTTCTAATATGTAGGTGTGTTTAAATGTCAGTGTCTTGTCAAGCAATCACTTCTGGCTAGTACTGAACTGTAACTTAGAGTAAACAAAAAGACTTGTGAGGAAAAAGTAATGGAGCAAAGTTCTTGTTCGTGTGGGATTTTGTTTTACTTGGTTCTTGGTTTACTTTGGTTTACTTGGTTTATAGAGCCCCAAGATACCTGATGAAAGAGAGTGCATGGCAGAGCACACTGCAATAGGCCACAGGGCTTTTTGTCTTGGAAAATATCTTGGTTATAGAAGAAAATTGCTTGTCTTAGTTGCCAATCATAATTATTCTTCATTGGACAATAAGGTAGAGTCTCTAATATTCTTCACTGTAGTCTTGGACTTTCAGGATTGAAACCTGTTATCTTACTGTTTGTTAATTATTCCTGTTAATGGCGGTGAATATAGATGTTTCTTAGCAAATAAGCACATAGCTCCATGAACAAGCAAGTCTGGCAATCATCTCCCTAGCAATGCTGCAGGAAACAATAAAACATACCAGTAAGCATACCCTTGAATTGAAATCAGTGGCTCAGACTCATCAATCACTGAAAGAAGGTGCTGATACAATACGTATATCTTCTGTTAGATCAAAAAGACTTGAAGAAAACTTTTTCTTCTGAAGACCATCTATTTATCTTGGCTGAAACTAACAGTAATTCTGAATTGTTTTGCCAAGGTGGGGGTGGGAAACAATGGACACAACAAAAACCTCTCCCAAAACACATTTCTCATTCACTAGATTTGATTAAGCTGGAAGAGACTTCAGAGCTGGTAAGTTTTGAAACATTGTCTTTTGAAGCTTGACTAAGCATTTTCTTTTAAAGCTAACTATTCTCCATTCCCAAGTTAAACCTTGCCTTCAGCCAAAACCAGAATTCCAATAACACACTTGTACAGAGCCAAAGCAGCTGCTGTGGTAAAGGAGTGGGAATTTTGTCCTTTATTTTCTCCTCTGACCATCCTCCAGAAAAGTAACCCAGAACATTAATTGTATCTTACCACTTTAGCTCACTGGTTAAGAACCAAGACTATCCAATAAGTAGTCAATTGTGTGTTGATAAACCACGGTAGTTCTCCACAGGGTAATCAGCAGGGGTCCCCCATGGAAGCGGAAAGCATTGGATTTCTGTTGTCAGCTCTTTTTCTGGATCCCTAGTAGAGTTGCTTGACCTTAATGAGTTTATTAAAGGGAGCTTAGTCAAGAACTTTTGAGCATCTGTAAGATTCAGGTGGTAGAGTTTCTGCATTTGAATAAAAAATAATGAAAAACAGTTCCTTTTTTTTTAAATTAGATTAACAAAAGTCTAAAGAGTTTTTAGGTCAATGCTTGTAGGAAAACTTGTTTGGCACAGAGTACTAGTAAGTGTTAAGAACAGTTCACTGAGACTGCTTTTGAATGCCTTTAGCACTCTTATGACAGATGAGAGTATTACAGAAACAGTTTTGAGGTATTATATTAATATTCAGCAGTATATGATGTAATCTCACAAATCAGTTGATAAAATGGCTCTGCAAATAAGAAAGCTTAACTTTCTCATCTCTGGTGAAAGTCTTGAAGCTGTTGGCTCAAATCCATATCAGTGTGGGAATTGGGCTATGAAAGGTCTAGTGATACAGAGCGAGAATGAGGTATTTCACACTGCAGTGTGAGTTTTGTCCCAGTTTTGTATTAACATTTGATAATCTGGTGCATCAGAAACAGCTTTCTAGAGCCAGCAGTGAGTTCTGATGCTCCCAGGTTTGCTTCATTGCTTTTTTTAATTCGTGCCTTACTACTTTGAGAGATCTCTGTCAGACAGCAGAAAGCGTATGTGTTTGTGCATTGTTTTGATGCTTTGGAGGTTAGTATGCTTAAACTAATGGGAAAGCTAGTTGCCGAGAAGCTCGGGTCATCTGGAAGGTCAGGATTCAGCTTTGCACAGGATCTTGCCTGGTGCACAAACTTGGCACTTCAGCCCGAAGGCTTTGCACGCCCTGTGGCACAGCCAGCTCTGCGTACAGGGCTGCTTCCAGTTGCAAATATCTCCCTGAGCCAGGAGCTTTACCGGGTTTGTGCTGCTGGGTGCTAGCGCTCTGTGCTGCTGGTTAGAATTAGCCCAGAAAACCATGACATTGAGGGAGCTTTTTGAAGGGAATTTAAACATAATTTTGAGTTTGACTAAGCCAAGCGTTCGCTGGAGCGATTACATAGCATACACTCAGCAGATAGTCTTTGTACAGCTTGTGGCTGATCCTCTCGCCAGACTGGGGGAAGAAAGCGGCAGTGCCTTTGTACAGTGGGAGAGCATAGTTTATTACCCAGTAGGTGCAATTTAAAAAGATCTGAGGGAGAGATGACAGATGTGAGGAGAACTTATGTCCAAGTACGGTCAGTTATATTTAGATGCCCTGGTATATTTGTGTTTTGAAATGGCTTTTTGAGAAATAGCAGTCTTAAAGTTTTGATGTGAAATCAAACAGCATGTTGTTTGGCTAGGCTTTGGTCTTCCTTTTAAGACAGGATAATATTCACTCCAGGGAGAAAGAATGGCTGAATAAATATGTAGAAACTTAAAGGTACTGAGGTTTTGAGTAATCAGTGTGCAGTGTCCAGTGATGTCTACTGAAATTTTATGAAACAGCTCTGTAAATTTAGTCAGAGTGGAATTTAACCTACACTGTAATTATGGAGCTGGGGTTTTTGCAGAGACAGTCGCCTCTGACAGGTTTGTACCAAAGTTTGCCAAGCCTGGGTTTTTTTAGCGACCCATGACTCTGTCCTTTCTAATTCATCCTCTGTTGAATCTTGAACCTCCAGCCAATATTGCCAAATGTTTTCAAGCAAGTCCTTCAAGTCCTTACCTTCTCCCCTGCTTTGGTGACCTAAACTGAGCACTTGCATAACTGCATGATGTGGTCCTCTGTTCCTGCTCCCCTCTGGCATCCTCACCTATTACCTTTCCTTTTAAAGCAGAGGAATAAATAGCTCCTTGGGAGGCCACCTGAGTGTCTCTGCGGCCATGCAGAACCGAGCCTGGTGGATTTCTGGTCATGGGCAGGGCCTGCGAGCTTTGGTTTTTAAGAATGTGTTTTATTCACTAATGAAATAAAAAAAACTGATGGGGCAAAAACAAGTGGCAAAGCATTAGAAAAATACTACTAGGAGAGAAAACGGATGATCCTTCTGTGGTTTTCCTTGTCAATTTAATATTTCAGTATAGACAGTTTTGTTTTTTTTCCCCCTAACGAGGAAATCTTGGCAGTTGTATAATCATGTTAATTTTTAATTGTGTGTGTTTGTTCATTTTAATGTAGGGTTAGCGTGTTGTGTGGTGTTGTGGGGTTTTTTTTCTTTTTTTTTCTTTTTCTTTTTTTCTCCTTTTTAATTCATATGCAACCTAAGTTAGGCTGTGTGGGACTCTCAAATTTAAAGAACCTCTCCCCCCCCTTCTCGCTACTCTGGTACATCCTTATTTGCTGCCTTAGGTCTCTGGCTTAGTAAAAGCCATTATTGTTGGTTTTGTTTCTCTCCTTTTGTCCCTCTGATCAGCACTCCCCCGACTGCCTCTCTGTCAGTTTGAGAGAAGGCCTGGTCGAGCAGCCAGTTGTGTGCAGCTCTAAGCGAGGCTTTCCATCTTTTCTAGTATAAGCTACCAGTAGGGATTCGACACATTTCTATTCTCCCTGCACCCCCCTACGTCCAACTAATTTTCTGCCGGTTCTGTGTTTAGTTTTATTTACCACATGTGGCTGCTGTTGCTTCTTTCTAAGTCATGGAGACAAGTTTGGGCCACCCTTGGTGCCAAAATTGTTGCATGTTCTCCTGGGAGGTCCTTGGTGTGGTGTTTATGATGCTATACCGCGCTTTTCCCATGTGTTAGTACAGAACAATTCGTCATAGATGAACAGGACGGAGGGATGTGCAGGAAGCTGTTCCATGGTTTAATGACCTGCTGTGGTTTGACTCCACTGTATTGGTTGTGCCAATTCTTGTGATATTTAATCAGAAACCTACAGTACTGTTTCCCTGAAAGCCCTGGTTCCTGGAGACATGGGATTATAAGAGAAGCCTGTCTGGGTTTTTTGTATTTGTGTGAATTGTTTGCCTTTTAGTAGAAATAGATACCTTGGTCCTTAGAGCTTTAGAGAAAAGCTTAAAAAATGTCACCCAGTAAGGTTCAAAACCTGAAGGGAAAATTAAAAAATAATGCATTATTTCTGTATAAAAACACACAACAAGAAAAAAAATCCTCTTGTGACTGTTTTAAGCTGTGTTTGTGAAAGGTCTGGGCTGTAGCGTACACTGGGAGGTAAGCGTGGAGCAGACCCTGCGGATTTGTATCTTCTTGTATTGCTCTGCCCTTTTCCAAAAAGAAAAAGGAGGGGGGAGACATAATGAAGAAACCTTTGAGGTGAAGTGTGTCGAGGGGGATTCACATCTTAAAACCAAAACAATCCAAACCAAAACCAAACCAACAACAAAAAACCCTCCAAACCCATTCCTCTGCAAACAGCTACTACTCTTTTTATTTTTAAGTAGCTTTAAAATCATGAGCTAGATAGTGAGGAGGGCAGAATCTTTGCCTGCTTCTAGCTCAGAAATGAATATTTAGTCATGTAGAAAGGGTTTATGAAAGCAGATTCCCTTTTCAAAGATGATTGTCACAGTAGCTTAAATTGTCTGCCAAGCATCATAATAGAGTTTTACTACTGTAGGAAAACAAAAGCAAAAGATAAGCTTAACTCACTGAAACAAAAAGAGAACAAAGGGGGAAAAACATCAGAACAGCAAAGAGACTCATTGATGACAAGAGAGCACAGTGATTTCCATGCAAGTAACAACTTGAAAGGGGCTCCTAAAATAAGGTTAATACACTGAACAGATTCAGAGGTGTTTCCCTTCTGCAACAGGGCTCAAATGCTGTGGTAACAAGTGTGGGGGAATGGGTTTGTGGGCTCCAGAGCAAAGCCACCCTCCTGTTCTCCAAAGAGGGGCTCTGAAGGCAGCATCTGGAATCACATGCCCATCCAAAAGTCTTGTTGGGCAGAGAAGGAAAGAGATTCCTTAGTGGGAGGAATCACTAAGTGACGCAGACATGACCCAAACCAATTTGTGAGCACTTAGTTTCTTGCCATTTTTGTTCTTCTGCTGGAAACTGGATCAATTGGCTACTCTTGCTCTTTCCCTGTTTTCAGTTAGCACTAAAGGCATGGCTTCGGCCAAAAGATGACACGAGAGAAGGTGTCTAAGTAAAGCAATGGTGTTAGAAACTATTTTCCTTTCAAGCAGAAAGGAGATGTTTGCCTTTGAGATAAGCAGTTACAAGGCACTAGCACTGTCGGGAAGCCAGAACTCACTACCAGTCTTAAAATGTCACATACAGTTTCTGTCTAGCCCTTGCAGTCTCTACGGATTCCTATTTTTGTTTTCATTTCTTAAATTGTTTATAAATATTCATTATTGGATATGAAATGAATGAGTGAATATCAATCAGGTGAATAGTTCCTAGGACTGTAAGACATACTGTCTATTGGGACGTAGCAAGCTATCTCAATTTCCAGGAATTCAGCCCTGATCCTGCATATGCTTAGACATTTAGGCTTCCTGTAGCTAATATTTGTGTGTTTAGACTTGAACACAGGACCCGAATCTGCATGTTACAGTATTATGCTGAAGTATGGAAACACTTGCCAGGACCTCAGTGCGGTGCTTCATGAAACACCCTGTGAGCTCTGCTTTCCCTATGAAAATGGGAAAGAATCTATTATACAAAGCCTTAAAAGTAGCTTGACCGCACTACTTTTCCTCTTCATATGTTGTGTTGGTGGGGGGTTTTTGTTTCTTTATTTTTAAGTTTGCAAACTACATATAGAAAGAAATGATGAGCAGAATGGCAAATGTGTGACTGAGGCTCACACCGGGCTTTTCTGCCTGCGCTGCCCCTTGGAGTCAGTGGTGATGCTGCAGGTAGAGGGCCTGGATGGTTGAACCTCATGTCTAGGCTTGTACAATGAATTCATCCCTTTCCTTGAAAAGGGATCCCCGACGTATACTCCGGGGTGGTGATAGTAAGCCTGCTGGTGCTGCCCTTCTCCCTTGGCTGCACGAAGGACAGAGATAAAAGGGTTGATCAGGTGGCACCTCCATACAGTGAGGCAGCGGGGTGAGCTGGGGTGCCTGTGTGCCCCGGGCTGCTTGTGGGAGACTTCTGTGAGCTGCCTTACTTTGGCCGTTTGTCTTTCACCTAAATTTTCAGCATAATTTTGTAACCAACTTAGATATAAGTTGCTTTGTGGATAAAGGAGAAGGGGCTGTTGCACATCTTGACTTCAGTGTCTTGCTGTGGAGCTACTGGTGGGTGTTGGATGCAAACCTGGCTAGATAATGGTGATGAGAGTTTACTTATTGGTGTTTTATTTTCAGAAACCTATGGGATAATGTACTGAGCACAGCTTGGAAAAGGTCTGTCCTGGCACCAGTTCTGTTCAGTATTTCTGTTTTCGTAATGATTTGGATGATGCAGAAGGGAGTGTGCTAATTAAGCTTGCAGATGACGTGAAGCTGGGACGGGCCATAAATACATCACATAAATAATCTTAAAAAAATTTGGATGTGATTCATTGAAGACAAATGTAGGAACAATCACTTGGTTTTGTGCAGAAGGCTTGCAAAAAAAGATCCGGAGCTGTGGTATGTCACAAGCTGAACATGAGTCAGCAATGCCATTGCTGTGAGAACTCTTTTCGGAGAAACCAACTCCTTGTTGTGAGAAACGCAGCGGTCACGTTGGCTGCGCTTGCCTGCAGGTCACCTGGCATCATCCTTCTGCTTTGCGCTGTTCCTGAGGCCCGTGTTAAGTTATTGTGGCTAGCTTGGGGCACTGAGCTTCAAGGGAAAAGGTGGGGTGACTGAGTTGACTTGGCTTGAGGCTGCTAACCCTTAAGAGGGTTGCCAGGAGGTGCGATAACAGGCTTCAAGAGACAAGTCTGTTCTCTGTATTCCTGGTGCAGGAAGCTTAAATTTAATCAAGTGTCAGGTACAAGGAAAAGCCAAATGATAAGTCCGGGAAGATTTGGGTTAGATAGTTTGAGAGGCCATGGGGTCTGTCTGACAGCCTTTAACAACAGGCAGGTGAGGTCTGTTAGGTTTGTGGTAAGCTTAGTGCGTTTCAACTGTTTCCTGTGAATTACAGTTGATGTTACAGCCCTGCTGAATCACTGCCTTTCTGTGAATGAAAGCTGCCCATTAGCAGTGCTTGGTGTGTCATATGCCTCCTAGACAAGCCCTTGCTAAGCCTCCTCCCTTGGGAGCTCAAGGCGTGATGCTGTGAACGCTGGGCAAACTGAGATGAGGGGGTACATGTTTTATTTATCTATATCCATACTTTTGTCAAATCCCAATACAAACAGTTGTGTTTGAAAGACTTTACACAATCTGTGTGTCTGTTTGCTCCCACTGTTTTGTGCATCCAAGGACGTCACGGTGAGTCTGTACCCCCATGCTGGAATGCTGAGAAGGGTGTGCTTGCGTCTCTGTGGTTTCTGTGAGGGCCAGCTCTTGTCTTGGGAACTTGTTGTGGCTGGGATTGGTGCTATGAAGGTGTAGGAGGGAACTCTCGTCAGCTCCAGGAAAGCATGCCAAGAGGAAACGCAGGAGTCGATTACCTGCCTGCTCAGGGCATGGTTTGCTGCCTCTCCGCTACGGTGGCAGCGCATCTTCACTTCTGCTGCTGCCTCCTCTTCCGTTGTGTTGGCACCACTTCAGGCACTGCATGATGTTTATAGGCCCGCATAGTGACCTGAGTCAATGAAGTGAGCTAAACTAGATGTAACCATTAAAGAAAACTATTATTTTGCTGAAGGCTTTTTTTGGCTTAAGTGTGGTTCCCCACTTAAACCCACACACAGCTCTACCAGCCCAAGTGGGTTTTTTGAGCAGGGAGAGGAATGAATGGAATGGGAGGGCTTGGAGGATGCTTGAACTTTTACTTGTGCCAGAAAAAGCATGCCTCGCTACAGCCCAAAGGCTCCCACACCTGGAGCAAATGGCTCAAATATAACAGCTTTGGAAGCTGTTGACTTCAGGTGTGCCACAGAGGCTGTATGTAGCACGCAGGTATATTGTCTGCCAAGCAGCAAACATGTAATTTGTATTCTGTTGCCTATGTAAGCATTAAATTACATACTGTTATAGTTTTGAAGGAAGATATTTAAAGCCATCTAAACTTTAATGGAAACAAGATTTCAATTATTCTTGTAATGATAAGGATGAAAGTTTTCTAGTTTATCTAGAAAAAGCCCTGTTCTTTAATGAACCTCACTAATTAGAAATGCACTAGCCTATAACTGAATTTCTAATGAATAATCTATAGATTTAGCAGCTTCTGTCGTCTTTCCCCTTGTCCTTTACAAAAAGTTCCCAGTAAGCTACATATTTCCCACTGTGCACTCATAGAGCATGGTACTGTCTTGCCATATGGTTGCCTTCCTCTAGCAATTAATAGGATTATATGCAAAGGCCCCTGAATCTTTGGGGACTATATATTTGCTTGTGGTCTTGTCAGAACATGCAGCATTTCGATAGGCAATTTCTCATGTTTATGTTCACTGAATAACAAGTTGCCTAAAAGACAACATAGTAACATAATTGTGCAGAACTTAAACAGAGTAATTTGGTTTATACAATTTTTAAAAAAGATGATTTAGAGTGGATATATCTTTTCAAGCTTCTTGGGTCATTTTCTAGAACTAGTTTTTATGTCTGGATGCATGTTTCATGGATGCATGTAATCAGTTTCTTGGCAAATGTATTTACAAGGACTTTATTTACAGTCATTTTTCCCCTGCATTATTTAAAAATTAATATGAACACAAATAAGTAAACTTGAAGGAATCAACTAACATTGATAGAGATGTACTAAGGGAAGGAGGAGAAAGATTATGGAAAGGTCAAAGGTCTCTATATAAAAAAGAGAAAAAGTGATTAAATAGCAGTGTATTGATGTTGCTAAGCAGGGCACCTTTACCCCATTTACACGAGCACTGAAGCATTTGAAGAGTATTTTAGATAATTTCCACACGGGTTTTTCTTCAGAGATGAAAACTGTAGGCACCTTTTTAGAACAAATTTTGTCTGAATTATGTCTTCTGTGTTCTGCTGGAGCCTACTTGCATGACATTTGAAAGTGGCTATGCATGATTTCCCCTTCCTCGTATTTCTCATTACGTGCCCCGGCAGAGGCAGCTCTGCACTGAGACCCACAGCGTTCAGGGCTTTGAGCTGCTCTCTGCTGGAGCATCCCCTCTGCGGTGCCTGTGCCACTGCAATACCCGTTTCGCTGAGCTTTGACTCTTCGTAGGGGTGTCCAGGCAGTGAGTGACAGGTGAATCCGGCCTCGGCTCAGTGAGAGCAATGGGGTGTTCTTGTGCCTATGGAGCATGGGGTGCTCTTGCGGAAGGAGGAGTTTCAAGGGTGAAAATATGTCTCAGTTGCTTTAATGGAAATTGGAACAATCTGGGCCAGTTCCTTGGTTTTGGGCAACTCTGAACAAGCCTCTTGCTTTTTAACTATTTAGACTGTAAACTTGTGGAAGGTGGAGCATGTCAACTTCTGTATATACCACAGTGTCTTGTAAAAAAGGACCTTTTTCTGCATGTCTCTGAGATAATATTAAGTATATCTTTTTGGGTGGAGCTTAGTCCTGCCAAAAGAAATGGGGTGCAGGAAAGACTTATTGCATCTTCTGCACAGAAATCTTAACAGCATTGGGGACATAGTGGGTTAACAAAGGTGACACTGAGGAAGTCAGCAGGTATTTTAGTGTACCAATATTATGGTGACTTGAAAGCTTGCTTACCTGCTGAGGAATTCAGGAGGTTGTTCAAACCTTATTTTCTTTCAGTATATCAGGAAGGGGAGGCAGAGAAGATGATGGCAACTAATCCTCTTGTGATGCTGGAGATGATGATTTTACTAAATCTGTTAAGTTTCTGTGGGTCTGCCTGGAAACTGGCTTAGGGCAAGGGATTACAGAGCTTGTGACAACTATCAGATGCACAGTTGCAACGAACTGCCTTTGTCCTCGCCGTAGCTTCTTCTAAGGTCATGTCAGCACATGTCTGCTTTATGTGCATACCTTGATTCCAGGATACCTCCTAAGCATCTTGGGGAAAAGTTCTCCCCACACCTCCAGCTTAACTCTGAAAGGTCAGTAGCTGTATTTTTCTCTCTTCTCTCCCCGCCCAGCCCAGTTCACCCTGGAATAGAAATATAAGTATGTCACACTTAACTATGCCTTGTGAACATCTGATAGTTTTGAGCAGATACAAAGGATGCCAGATTCATTTCTGTCTACAAACCTGTTGAATCTACATCAGAAAACTTGGCCAAGGGTTTTTAATACAGAAAATGGAGCTGTCACTCTGTTGTTGCTGTTAAAGATGCTTATATGGTCTGACAGTGTTAATGAGTGGGTAACATCAGCTAAGTCTGAAAAGCTATTGCACAGGAAGAATCCCTTAAGTTTCATGGCCATGGACTCATTTTGCCTTTTTAGCTACTCTGATGATGAAAGAAACTTACTTATTGTAGAGTAATAGAAACAAATTTGGAACAATTAATCAGCTTGTGTCCCTTTCCCATTAGGTTAAGTGTCTTTATGTAAAATGAACAGTGACTGTACCTGGACTGGAAGTAACTGGAATGCTGTGGTGCTCCAAGAAAGGCTGATATGTTTATAAATATGTCTGGTACAGGAATATCAAACATCAAATGAGTGAATGAGAGCTGTACTAATAAATTTTGGGCTTTTCTATTTGGCATGTGAGTAGGTGGAGAGGTGTCCACCCCCCTTATATAGTGGTTAATTACATTTCCCACATGACTTTCCTCTCTCCTTGACATAGCCCATCATTCGCATCAGTGATGATTGTCACCAGCCTCCCCCCCCCGGCATCTCCTGGGCTTGTTTGAAAGATGAAGCCATTTGTTTAGGGGAAAAAATCCCAGTGTTTTTTTTTCCACTGTCCTAATTTTCTCACCAACTTGAGATACTCTGAGGTTTTTATTCTCATAAACAAGCTTATTCTCCAGATAGGCTTTTCCCAGATGTCCCAACCCTATTAGATACCTTGGTTCCCATGTGTTTGTTACCTGAGAGAGGAGTGTGTTTGACATGGTATTTTCCTAACTAGAAAAACATATTTATATTCCATACTTAATAGAATACAGCTGTTCTGTGTATTGAGTTTGAGCTGGTGAAGCTTTTTTCAAGTAGGCATTCTCTACATGTCTAAGTGTCCAAACAGAAATATTCTGTGTACATAATGTATTAAAAAAAAGACACCAGCTTCTTGTCTTCTGGAGGACAAGAAGGCTTTTATCATTTTAAAGGCCTCTCCAGGAAATGAAACAATACAATTGTATGGATTTACTTATGTTGCTGCTGTTGTACCAGTATCCCATTTAAATGGTTTTATTCCGGAATAAGAATCCACATGGAGGTAACAGCAGTCCTAGTAGCTATTCCAGGAGCTGTTCCAACATAAATGAATGCAGTGCAGCTTCCTGGGAAGATGCTGACCTTTTAGTCTGGTACAGGGTAGCCCTTCTGCCTCATCTTCCTCTGTGTAAAGTCTCGTAGGAATGGGATCAACACCGTGACTTACAGGAGAGTGCTGCCTACTTTCTGTGACTTCAACATGAACATTGCTGAAAGCTGTCCAGATAAAGAGTCTCTGACTTTTTTTTTATTTTAACAATGAAGATAATTTTCCCCATGATGTTGTGAAGCTATGTTGAAAAGTTGTTTCACCTTTACTTAGGCACTGTTGTGCCAGCAGATGTCCAATTTCTGCCTCTCTAATCGCCTTTTAAACTCTTCCCCAATAACTAACTCCTATCTTGTTAAATATTCCAGGAGATTTGAAGCTTCACGGTGTTTTTACCTCACAGCTCAGGACTGAAGCCTGGCCAAGCAACAGAAAATTAGATTTAGATCTGGGAAAAGGTTAATAGCAGGGATCCCTGTGCTCCTTATAACAGTGCATTCAATTTTTATGTGTGAGCTGAAAAAGGGGACAGGAAATGATGTAGAATTATTTAGGTTAGTTGAGATTGAGGGGCAGTGGAAGGGGCATCAGGGAGACCTGGGAGGGAGGGCAGCAGGGTGGTGGGTACACTATGGGGCACTCAGCATAGGAGGAATTAGACCTATGGCTGAACCTGGCTGACTTCTGAATTAGCAGTAGTCTCATGGGGACAGAAGACTTGGGCATTAAGGTGAGCTGCTCAGTGCAGCACAGTGGTGAATGCTTGATGGCAGTTATTGATTCAGGTCTCAGAAACTGGCGTATGTATTGGATTTCAGAGGTGATGTGTTGGGCTGTCGGAGAGGAGCAGACAGTTTGGCTCTCCCCCTGACAAGCGGATTTAGTCATAAGACTAGCAATTGCAAGGCATTAAGCTTGAATGGATCTAACTGCCTGGGGCAATTAGGGTGGTGCTCTTCTGGAGGGTCTGTTTGTCTGAGTAGGGAAAAACTATTCTGAGGTTAAAAAGGCAAAACAAAGCAGAACTTAAAACCATTCAAGTCTTTGTCCTTTGCCAAAGGCACTGCTGAAAAGTACAGTAAAGGAAGATGAGGGAATGGCATATATACGTCTGTCTCTGTGTGTGTGTATATGTATGTATAAAAACAGATAAATATGTGGGGGATGGCAGAGGGGAATTTGAAAAGACTGCTACTCTTGGAAGCTGGTAGCGGATACTATGTGATGCCATCTCTTGGATAGGTAAACTGATACCAGGTGAGGTCCCCATATCACTGAAGAGCATACTCCTGAAAAAGTCTGTCAACCTTCTCTTGTACTGAACTGTAAGATACACGAGATGCTGCATATCCATCTTAATCTTTTTTTATTCTTAGTTAAACAGAAATGTTCCAAGAGTGCTTTTAGTCTGTCTGACCTTGGACTCAGGTTCCCAAAGGATCTGTACAGCTAGTCAAAACCATGTTGGACCGACATGGTGGTAAGTGGCTGATACTATATCAGGGTAGTATACTTTGAACATGTTCTAAAAATGAGTTACAGTTAACCTGGAACTTTGCAAGCAGATAGCAGGATTGCCCCTGGCTGTAATATATCGATGGCCTCAGGGACTCAAGATTTAGTTAATGAAAAACTCTGATGTTGCCCTCCCCTGTTTCCTCAACTGGCATTGAATGCAAAATCCTCCAAGATTTTTGAAAAGAAGACTGCAAAGTATGGTAGATGCAAAGGCAGAGGGGCTGGAGGTATGAAAGCAGCCCCCAGCTGCACTTGCAGTCGATGACATTTTACATAATAAGAAGGCACATCAGTGAAATATCATTCAACTGTAATGCAGTAAACTTTAACTGAGGTATAACAATGCTTTGGGGAATTCTACTCTTATTGGTATAAATCTGTAGATTTCAGCAGGGTTATTCTGATTCAAAATTGTGCAGTTTAGAAGAGCTATGGTCCTCTATTTCTTTAGAGCTCTGCTTATCAGAGCACTTAGGACAAAATCGCATCCTTGTTGAAGTCAGTGGCAAAGCTCCCACTTATTTTGGTGGTGTCAGATTTCATCCATTGCAAACTGCCGAACATCACAGAATTCAGTCAGGTGTAATCAAAATATAAATGCAAATTGGTATCATCTCATAATGTAGCAAATACAGGGGGAGTATCTTGCTGGTGGTGGTGTGAAAGACACATTTGTGCATATTTTTAATGCACCTATGCTGTGATGAACAGATTTAGATACTATGTCATTATGATCACAGGGGAGATACATTTGCACTGTCATTGACTGATTGCTTCTGCTTATTCCTTGTTCTTTCATAGTAAGAAATCTAGGGATTATGATGGACAAGGCAGAAAAACTAATCTAGCTATTTGTGCTGTGGTTTCAGATGCTAGTGACCTTCCTCCACCGCTTGGATGTCAGAGGCAGTACTAAATGGTGAGAGGCAGTGGAGCTTCATTCTTTGCGGAAACCGAGGGAGGGGAGAAAAAGTAGCTATCCGTTATCAGGGAGTTACTGTGATGGTAAAATTACTGAGTGCTGATTAAGTACCGGCTGCTTCAGAGCCCTGTGTAGATCTTCTCAAATCAGTGTTATATTGGATAGTGTTTTGAGGTAATTTCTTAAAATATAGGAAATACTTCCCAGAAGCTTTTGAAAACTCAACCTGATTTTCACAATGCTTTCCAGAGAAAAACTTCTCAGGACAGTGAGAGTGCTGATGATGGGATTTAGGTGATTTACTTCGTACAATCAGGCAATTCACTGATTAAACTGTTCTTGAACCTTTAAGATAATCATAAGTTAAAAAACAGAACTGCTATTTTAAAACAGCCTTTAAAAAAATTGAGGGGGAAGACTACCTCTTCCAATTTATCTGAGTCAGACTGGGAACCTTTGTTATCCAACATGATTCATTTTAGGGAATGCAGCTTGTGAATCAGAATGGGGCTAGGGTATTGAAGAGGGGGAAAAGTATCCTAATTTATCTTCCAAGCAACAATTTTAACTTGAAGGCTAGTTCTTTCTTCTCCTTCCCTGCTAATATAATGGGACATAGCAGTGGATGAAAAGTATGAATAAGCTAGTTGGCAGTCAGAGACAAGTTGGGCAGCGATGAGATAGTTTGGAAATGGTTGTGCAGAGTTGCATAACTGTCAAGTATTGTACGAAAATGGGATCAGCATGTTTCATCAGTGTGAACCAGTAGGCCTGTATGGGTTATGAGGAGGAGCACAGGTGGGGTTTGCAGGCAGTTCTGGATAAAATGAGCTATGTATTTGTGGTCTGTTATTTAGGAAGCTTTGATTAACAGCTCTCCGTGAGGTTTCGGAGTCTGTTCAGCATTTCTGTCACCAAGTATTGTGGGAATGAGGAGAATGTTCCTGCTGCTAAGGCAGCCATAAAAGCATATGTAAAGTAAGTATTTCAGGTGGCATGGTGAGTCTCCTCCCCTAGGGTTTTGAATTAAAATTTCTCCATGAATGTATACTGTGGTCAAAGGAGAAAAGTCTGGAAGACTTTCTCAAAAGAGCTAATACATCATTCTGATGCCTGTTATAGTGTGACATGAGATTCCTTTTATGCTATATCACCGTGACTAGAGGTGTTCCCTTCCTTTGTAGTGGTGGTTGGAAGCTAACCAGGAGATATGGTCTCATTTCTGTAATGTAAATCCTAAGTGCTACTGTGGGGCTTTTAATAGTTAACTGCTTCGATGTCAACATATTAAACTGCAGGGTGTCCCCTAGGTATTGTAAATTATCCTAATGATAAATTTAAAAATATTTCACAGGGGTGTACCTACACCAGCAGGATGGAGAGTGGGGAGGAGGAGGAAAAGGAAGGCAGTGGGTTTTTGCCTGGGCTTCTAATAAAACTTGTGTAATTGAATATGTACTAAATGAGAGCAGCCTCTAACGAGAGTAGATGAGCAGAATGACAATTGAGGCTATGCACTTCAAGCTTAAAACCAGGAACGAGGGCAGTAAATATACCTGGTATTAGGTAGCCAGATAACAGAAAGTTTAAGACTTAATAAAAGTGAGCAATGTTCTTTCTTCAGGAACACAAAAAAGAACGGTCTTGATTCCTGTAGCATTGTATCATGTCCTTTCTTTGTCCTTAATCAGCTGCAGCAGAGGCTTGGAGTTCAATATGTATTGACTTAGAGCATATGCCGAAGTCTGAACTACTTGGGTTTCAAAACTTCAGTTGCCAGGAGCAGCATACAAATCTGGGTTAAGCTATCTGTTCTTTTAAAGTTACTTCTGCAGTGTAGTCACACTCTTAATTCTAACATACTAAACTTTGAGGTGTTTAAAAACCCATGCGTTCCTACCACTGAGCAGCTTGTTGGAAGAGCAAGCGTATAACTTATTACAGAACTCTGCCTTTAGAACGGCATTGCCTATGTCCATTAATCTCAGTAACATTATATACACATAATATATTGATAAAATGTTAATGACATAACTTAATGCCAATAAAAGCAGGAAATGAGGGTGTAGGAGTTCAAAGTGTAGCACACTCTAGCCTCCAGTCTTTCTGGTTGGTTTATTTGTTTGCTTACTGATTTTTTTTTTTTTTAATATCCCCCCCGCCCCCCGCATTGCACCAGACTGTACGCAAAAGCACACGTTGTTCCCAGATTCTAAACTATCTATGCACACATCAGAGGATGAGAAATGTCCTCAGACTGGCTAGTGCACAAATGTTTTGATATTCTGATCTCCTTTGCCAATTTGTGCCGTTCTTTGGGCACCTTCTGTGCACGTTGCTTGTTGCACCACTGCTTCAGCCAACAGTCAGTGCCTGCCCTGCCCCTATTGGCAATCAGTGATTGAGTTGTCTCATAGCATGCCTATCACTTATTCCTTTATTTAAAAGGCAGCTGGTAGCTTAACGGGTTTTCCACTGGGAGTAAGAGCACACCAAGTTGAATGGTCTGATTTGGAGCTTCTCAGAATATCTATACTTATGATCAGTAAAAACAACAGCAAACGCATTTAAATTGCTACTGAGCCAAATTTTGCGGCTGCTGCTGGTACCTACACAGCACTGTGAAACCCAATGGATTTCTGTAGCTGGAACTCAGAGAAAAATGCAGCCTGGTAAGGTATTAAGGATTCCAAGTATTTCAATTAAAACTTAAATGTGAACTCTGCAATGCATCAAATGGACAGAGGAGAAACAGGGCAACAAAAATCAATATTAAAAATACTTCATGCTAATGACATTTAACAGTCCTGCCCTGCGGTGTGTTCTCATTCAGGGAGGAGGCAAGTGTATTGGCTATTGAAATCTTACATAAAGTGTGAAATGAAGAATGTGTGCTGGAGGGCATCAATATAAATATCGTAATATATTTTAAATTTTTCCCCTCCTAATTAAACCAAATGAAGCTTATGGTGATCCTCATGGGATTTTTCTTGAGAAGAGGGAAAAATGAACTGAATCTAGATTCTGTATATTGAAGGTTAATTCTAATAAATCAGAAAGCAAAGATCTTGTAATGGGAAAGTATTTTCTGCACTCACCCAATTAAATGTTAGAAGCTGGATAATGGAATAATTGTAGTTAGTCAATTGCTACAAAGTCATAATAGCTTGAGTACAACTAAGACTCCAAGGCAGTAAAATGCCGGTGGTAAAATAATAAACCCATTATTTCAATAATAATCTCAAGTTAATTAGAATAAGGCAGTGCAGTGTATTTTTAATACTAGACAAAAACAATTAGCATAGTACTTAGTAACAACAATATCCTTATTATCTGAAAGACAAAATAGGATTAATACAGCAGTAAAGCATTGAAACCATATGTCAACAAAAGAACACAAAAATGACTTTGTCAATAGCCCAAGCCCCAGCACAAGTGATGGAAACTTCCACCTCCAAAGAAAGGAAAACTTGGTTGTAGCAGATGTATGGTTGAGTTTCTTAATACAAATGTGGTCTTTTCCCTGTGCCAAATGTTTATTTGTGTGGATTCATTCTTCACAAAATGTCTTGAGTCTGTTCTGATTATTCCTCCCTGTTTTTTTTTTTCTTGGCAAGATTGAGACATGATATATCCCCATGTGCCTGCCTGAGTACCAAATAACTAAAAGTTAAGGCTAGAGGGATTATTTAAATTATGGTCTGACCTCCTGCAAAGCACAGACCACAGAATTCTGCCCTGTTACTCCTGTATTATCAGGCTGACATTTGAAGCAGATACATGTTGTAGATGCCTCAAGTTTCAGGACTGCTTTACAGCATGTGGCAGTCAGTATTCTGACCCCATCACTTCTTAATGATAGGGCGAAAAACTGCAGTATATTTTGTTGCAGTTGCCCTGGTGGAGATCTGGAAGGCTGAGAATACATCTAGCATTTGAACCAAGCCTCATCCTACAGCTACAGCAAGCTTTCCATGGGGATGTGTGAACACGGTCTTTTTACTTGGCAGAGAACAGTCAAGAACAAAATGCTGATTATTGTTCTAAAAATTTTTATAGTTGCTTGCAAGATGATCCACTGAATGTTATGGCATTGTCACTTTGGTGCTTTTGTCCCTGGTGGGATCTTGGGTAGTTGTCACGTTTTCAGGGTTTGAGGTGGAGCAAACAATCTCCTGCTCACCCTTCCCTGCACTGTTGCTCATGAGGAAAATGAGGTACTCCTTCTCCATGAGGGAAAACAGCGACTAGCAGCAGTTTTTGTATTAGTTCAAGTCCTCTAAGCTTCACTGTCTCACTGCCTCTGGCTTGCATTTGGTTTCAGGCTACTCTCAGATCAAGAGGCTGGTCAGCCTGTCTTCTCACCCTCCTTTGGGAATTTTAGGAAGGATCCAAAGCGTGTGCTTAATTATGTCCAGGCCCTATCCTTGCAGGATAGGATAGTTTGCAATGCACTTTCTTTTTTGCTTTTCTGCGGAAATCTGTTACTTGGTTATTCTGGACTAGCATGCGGGAGAGGCTTTCCGCTTGCGCTGCCTGACCCTGTGCTCAGCGAAGGCAACAGGGAGGGTCCTGTTGGCACAAAGGGGTGGAAGCTGCGCTTGGCTTCCCTGCTGAGACACCCAACAAATGCTAATCAACACTGCTCATTACCAAATGTTGTAATGCAGCCATCTCACGGTAAAGGCCGTCAGCTGGGTGGACCTGGGCTGAGTTGGAAATGGTGGCCTACATGGGAAAAGCCTCGAAGAGTTGCGGTGTAGAAAGGGGATGGGGAAGGGGCATAGGGAAACTGAGAAGATGTAGATCTTGTAACTTGCAAGCTGCTACTCGTCATGGTATAAATCAGGAGTGCTGGATGTCTGTGAGCTATCTACAATTCTTTTGAAAATTAGTTCTTCCTTGAAAATCTTGGTCTTTTTTGCGTTCTGTGTATGTTTTACAGAGAAATACACATGCTTGCGTTCTGGCAGATTTGCTCCTTAATATTGGTAAAAGAAAGGCAGTGGGTTTGGAGAAACTTGGCTGTTCAGAGAAATACCAAGCATTCCTGCATAGCTACTGCTATCTGGATTATAATATCTGCCACGTTGCAATAGTATTTTGCAATTTAAGCCCCAAGACATAAATTCAGGAACTGCAGCATAGTCAATAAACTAAAAAATTGCTTGGTGTGGATAATTATGGCACTGATCTTGCATTACATTTTAACCTACATGAGACCCTGCTGACTTGACAATGTTACTTGTTTCCTTTTCTTGTAATGCATGTTACACTGCTTTGGTCTAGCACACTGGCCAAAAAAAAAAAAGGCCATGGATCTGTTCCACTATGTCTATTCCTTTACAGTACAGCTATTTGATAACCACTAACTAGTTTGTATTCTGAAAAATCTAGGAAATGCACTGTAGGAGGAAATGCTCTAAAAGCATAACTCCAGTTTATTAGAATGGGATCTTAGCATTTTATTCCTTTTTATTATCATTTATGATTTTGCTGTGAGTTGTGCATTCCTCTTGGGTTCTATCACTGGGAATAATGGCTGACATTTGGTTGGGGAGTGTGGGGTAGCGGAGAAGGTTAGGAAACTTCTCCATTCTCTGTCATGACAGTTTCCTATTTAATCTAGATAAGATAAGAATCCTAATGAGATGTGTCCTATGATTAATTTGTAGCATTTTGCCTCCTGTTAATTATAACCTACTGTCTGGGGAATCGGTAAGAGAGGGCAAAGTCTCGCATACAATCAAGCATTTGAAAGAATCGAAATACATAAGCTAATTCCCACAAACCTATCTTGAAGAGAGAGGCATCTCCCAAAGGCCCTTTACACGATGGGAAAGCTCTTATTTTCAGCAACATCCTAATGTCTGTGTGTTGCTTGAGATTTTCATGATGCTGTCAGCCGCTGCAGACATATGGCTCCAATTGATTTGTCCTGACAATAACAGTTACCAGCACTCATTTCTCCACAGTCAGAATGAGGCACATCTGTTATAAATTTGTTGACCGTCAAGGACCAGTAAAGACCTATCTGAAAAACATCCTTTTTTGTCTTGTACTTCCCCCACCCTCCCCACCCCCTCTGAAGCATGGTTGTCCTGCTGTCCAAGACCATGGCTCTTTAGAGGTCACTTCCATGGTATGGTGCATACCATGGGCATTGGGTTTTGTCAATAATATATTCCTGTGACTAAGTAATTTCTGAGCACACTTGCTCATTTTATTCTGGGAATTCTCAATTGCTCAGAAGGGGTTTTGGGGGCTGGTTTGGTTTCTACTTGGAGACCTTAATTCTGCCCCTTAGTTGCATTTCAGGCTATAGGCGATTATTTTAGTGTGTACTTTTGCCTTTGAATGGCTGAGAGAGGTTTATTTTATTTTGAATCTGGGCTAGAAGATTCCTGGAAACTATAGTGGGACCTTATAGAAGAAAAAAAAGGCATAATCTTTTACAATATGGCAAATATACAAGGAAATGCTTCTCTTGCTTGTAGGCAAGTGTTACACAAGCACATGCAGCATAAGGTTATCCCTCTGCCACCCAAACCCCCTTTGTTTCATGTACATCTTCTCTCATTTTCTTTTGTGGTTGAGTACCTGGATGCACTTTCTGAACTACTGCGGTCTTTGAACTTCTGTCATCACCTTGCATTTAACTTTTGAAGGACAAATTGGTACAACTGCCTGGATGGAATATTCCACTGGCATTCAGGTCTGATCCTGCATTTTAATCCTGATTTGGCTGATAGCCATCAGATGATACTGAGTAATGATTTCTCTTCTCTGCACCTCTGTTTTTCCAATGCTGACCACCTTTGCAAGATCCTGTGGTATCTAACATTGTACAGGACTATGTAAGAACAGTTTTAGCTAGCTGTGATAGAAAACCTCCATGACGTGGTGGGAGCAAGGGAATAAGACTTTACACTTTGTGAGAAGTGTGAGCTGTGTGGAATACAGTGACGCTTAATCTTTTCAGCAGAAGTGTGGCTGGGTCTTGGAGTGCTGCATGGGACTGCTTTGGGTTCTGCTTTGCTGACCAAGCAGTAGAGTAAAACGAACTCTGGCCTTCTGCTGCTAGTTCCCAGTCTGTAAGCTCCAGTGTGTTCCCATTGCTCTCACCCACCAGAGTCAGAAAATGTAAGTATCTAACAGATATGGGAAGTTTACCTCTGTTGGCACTGCAGGCATGACATTCCTTCCTTCCAGGAGGAAGAGGGAGTAGGATGGACAGGCACTGCAGGTATTTTGCTTCTCCTTTGACTGGCTTGATGCATTTGAGGATGACTTCTGTTCCCTTGCTCTGCACTTCACCTGGCATAAGTATGGCTATGATAATACAGAGCGATAGGCTCTACCTGTTATCCTCTACTTCAGCAGGAGGAACATACATCTTGGCTTAGGACCTTTGCCCTTAGACTATGCAAAGATGCAAGTTTTGGCTTTCTGGTATCTAAGAAGCTTAATGAAGTTTAGTTTTGTATTTTCTTTGAGTTTTCATAAAAATGGTAAAGTTTCGTTTCCTGCTTCTCATTCAATAGCTGAAGCTGGGATTCATAACACTGCAAGGGAAATATTAATTTAAAAGAAAAATCCTTTTCCTCCACTTTAAATTAAATTTAAAATGAAGGAAGACATCTCTATTCCTCCCAGGGTAATCTTTCTTTTGTTTTTAATACAATGTATTATAACATCATAAATAGAAATGTAATCTTATTAAAAGACATGCAGCAAGTGCTACTTTATTAGAAACTTTTTTAAAAGAATAATTTACCAAGTTGAAATATTAATGCAGCTGGCTGGAAATTGCAGATTTTTACTAGGCCATAGTCATTTTTTTAAAAAGCAAATTAAAGTAGATATATTTTAAAGAAGTCCAATTTCTGATAGCGCCAAGCTTTTACTAGCATATTCTGGCACGACTATATTTTTAAAATATTTTGTTTTAAAAAAAAGCTGTTTCATTTAAAATCTATTCAAATGTAAATAAAAAAATATTTTAAAATATTTTTTTTTCCTGCCCCTTTCCCCCCCCGTAATTGTAATCTGCATTGTTTGTAAGTGTGGAGTAGGAACAAAATTATCTTTAAAAGTCTCAATTTGACTGTCACTTGACTTCTATATAGCCCAAATAAACTTACACCAACCCAAGGCCCTTGCTTGTGAATGACATGGTGTATGTGTAACACCTTCTCACTTACCTAATTCTAAGGGGCATGAATGCAGAGTGTGCTATCTCAGCTGTGTTAGACCTCAGTGGCAATTAAGAACTTGCAGCTCTTTCAAGGATTTCTTTCCTCCCGACTTGACATATTCCTTACTGTGACCTGAGAAGCACCTTTTTCCTTTCCTCACCCATACAGAAAATAACGAATAGTTATTGATTACATGTTGCTTAATGGGCTCTAATAAATTTACACTTACAATAAAATTTTCAAATGAAGCGTTTCCAGATTAATCGGGGCTTGGTTCATTTGCAGTTAACACTGCTCTGCTGCAGTGGAGTGGCTAAAAATTGCAAAAGCAGCCTTCTGCTCTGTCTTTTTTGTTATTATAATATTTAGACTTACATGAGTGGGTTACTGATAAGAAAGTAATCAGTGCCATCAGAAATTCATGAAGGGTACTCAGCAATAACTTTGGCAGTCCCTGGCCCTAAGTGGAACAGCAGGCTATGTGATGTATCTATTTGATTTGTCCTGTGCTTGGGCTCTCTCCTCCTTGCCCTGTCTCCAATCTGCTATGGCAGTGCTTCTCTGCAGTCTTGGCTTCATGTTGCCCGCCCTTCTGCTCCAGCTACCTGGGAGCAGAAGAGGCTATCGTGTCCCTGTCCCAAAACATTTTCTTTTTTCGACTGCTGTGAGCAGTGCTTTTGTCCTGCTGACCTGTCAGACCTGCCACCTGAATGTGTTCTTCAAGCCAGACCTTTCTCAGTGTAGCCATGCTGTGTCTGAGCATTTTGGGTTCTTTCTGCATGGCATCTGTAAGAAATAGTCCTCCTCCATCCACCCAGCTACATACCTCCCCAGGGTTTTGTCCCTGAGCAGTGTGAAAGATCTTTGCTGGTCTTGTGTCTATTTAGAAAGCTGCTGGGAAGACTGGTTTTCAAGCCTGTCTCTTTGAGTCTGGGACCTTTTTCTTTATTGCACCAACCTCCTTCGCATTCCCTGTGGCTCAGTC
Source organism: Ciconia boyciana (assembly GCF_034638445.1). NCBI lineage: Eukaryota > Metazoa > Chordata > Aves > Ciconiiformes > Ciconiidae > Ciconia > Ciconia boyciana. The sequence continues at coordinate 17,711,250 of NC_132944.1, read as the reverse complement.
TTGTCCCACGTGTCCCGATTCCCCCTGAAGCTGACTCTGGCCCGTTGCTGCTGTTCAGTTTTGAAGCCTCAGCCTCCGTGCCCCTTTTCTGTGCATTCTGTGGTTTTTGGGGTGAAAATGAGGATTGTTTGCTGGGATTTTTGTGGGTGTGGGGTGGTTGTGTTTTGGACTTCCAAAATCCTGGCAAGTCCTAGCGTCTGTCTTAATAGGATAATGGCTAGAGCCAGCTCTGCCGGAAGCTAAGCTTCTTCAGTTTCTTGGTATTTCAGCAGATCTCCTTAAACTAACTTCTTATTCCATGTTTGTTTAGTTTAGTTCCTTTCAGAGCGGTGCAGTAATGAGAGGGATATACTCCATGTGGGCAAAGATGGTCTTTGTATATGCTGTGTTAACATGGATAATATCAGTTGCCAAATGCGCTCTACATCACTCTTTATTTTCTTGCAGCTTTAAATCTAATCACATACAGTAGATGATACTTCACTAATCATTGTTAACTTTTTTTTATAGCTGTTTGAAGTCCTGTGTTCAAATCAGATTTGGTCGTCAGTTGGCAAGTAGCTTGAGTATATAGATGCTTCTTTGTAATACATCAGTTTGTTCATCAGAGAACACTACAATGTCAAGAGTCCTCTTCCCTCCCTCCCTGAAATTTTGATGCATGTTTTTTGAAGAAGTCATGAAAGGATTTAAATGCAGAGTTGAAAAGCCTGACTGGAACTGATTGCTTTGAGCTTCTTGTTTACAAAATATGAACTGGGGGTTAAAAAAGAAAGACAACATGAGGCTTTCTTATAAATAGTCTTACTCTTGATTTCTCTAGCAAAGACTGTGGTGTATATGGAGAATGTAAAAAAGAGTAGCAGTAAAAGCATATTTAATGGTGAGCAACTTTTTTGAGGAAAACTCATTTTTGGTAGTCTGTGCAGTATTGATAGAAGTTCTTTGTACTTGTCAGATGCAGCTTTGCAGATCCCTGTCATGGATAGGACTAATGCTGTCACAGAACAAGCACTGACATGCTGTCAATGTTTAATGCATTTGTTATTTTAAAAGTCATTTCCTTATTATAATGTATTTTTAAATTGTTTAGAGTAAGAGAGAATATCTGTTGTGATATTAATATCTCCTTTTTGTGGGCAAACTGGAACATAGGATACTGCCATGAAGAAATCTTTTAAGCATTGCATAAAAGGATGAATCTGTTTTTTAACACTGACACTGGCTGTATGGGAGACAGAATATTGTTACAGTTCACAGTGAAAGCATAAAAGAAGCAGCATAAAATATGGAAATAGAAACTGTGGAACACATGCACATACTTTAGAATTAACTTGCCAGGGGGGAGTTATTTTCTTGAGTAATTAGACTTTCTGTGGGTATTGAGGACCATTCTGGGGCTTTCTGAGTCAAGTGGGGACTAAGTACAAAGCTGCATTGTAATTAAGTAGCCAAGCCAATCCGCTTGGGAAGCGAGAAACCTGCAGCGGTCAACAGCCTTGCGTTCTGCAGGTGGGCTGAAGTCTTCGTGAAGATTCTTATGACCCTTAAGAAAACAATTACATTTGTCAGGCTGCGGGCTGTACACTAGATCTGTCTTCCATGGCACAGCGCTGCTGTTGTGGTTTTCAGTAATTTAAGTGCTTGTAATAACTGTAGGATTAGTAACACTGGACACTGGGGAATGTTTGAGTGTTGGAGACTGGAATAGGAAGAGATTGAGCTTCTGTGTCTGAGCCTTCCCGAGAAGAGGTGCTCTGGGGGAAGTCAAAGCTTGGGCACTGGGTGTGCAGCCCTCCAGCTTTCTTCTACCCCTGCCAGAGCTGACTTCTCTCTTGCTGACCTGGCAATGTGCGACCTGTTCAAGTTGGTTGGGAAGGCTGTATGCTTCTCTGCTGATGATCACTTATGCTATGGCCTCTATTCTCAGCCAGAGCTCATCTGCAGTGGCACTCAAGCAAAGCATGTGTTGTTCCCAGCACTTGTGTGCACAGAGCGTCTCCTCTCAAACCAGCCCCTTGCTTAAAAGATGGTGTGCATTTGAGCTCCCACCGTGCCCGCCACAAGGTGAAAGCATCCCTTTGTTCCTTACAGAGCTCTTCATCTCCTCTTTCACTCTTGTGCTGAGAGAGCACTTCTTGTCTGAAGATCAACAGTTCTGAGTGCTCTAAAATCTAACTCTTTATGAAGCTTGTTATGAAAATTGATGTATGAAACAAGGAGGTAGAGAGTGGAGTGGAGCATTCGAGACTTGAGAGGATATGAGCATGAGGATGGCAAGGCCAGGCAGGGCTGAGCAGCCTGGGGCTGAGCTGTCCAGGCCAGCGCAGAGTGGGGCACAAGGTTGCTGTTAAAGATGCTTTGATTCATTCCATGTGTTGTGTGTCATCCCCCGTTGTCCCTCCCTCCCCTGCCTCAGGTCTTAGATTCTTAGTTAAAAATGAATTTTTTTTTTTTTTGAGTAATGGTCCTCAAACAGCATGTGGCACTGCAGTGACAGTCTTGCCAAAGACTGTCTAAAACTGAGTTATTGCTTCCAGTATCTCTGTGCATGTGCCCCAGGATAGCAATTGCCATTTTCTGCAGTGGTATTGCAGCATGAACTTTCATCTCATTCATTATCCACCCTAATGCTCAAGTCTTTCTGCATTACTGCTTTCTAAACAGCAGTCCCTCACTTCATTCCTGCACTGATTATTATTTCTCCCCAACTGCATTGCCTTACATCTATCTTCAGTGGAATGTCTCTCTCACATCATCCTGTTTAGCTGAGCTTGCCAGACAGCTGAATATTTTTGAGGCATTCTTGCTTGCTTCTCCTCCTGTTGGTTTAGCATGATTTACATTTACTGAGTGTTGCGTTAGCTTTGTCCTCCAGATGGTTAAATTGGTTGTATAGGAAAGAACGGTGACCCCGTGCCTTTTTGGACTGTGCTGCATACCATCGCTGTATGATTACAAAGTGTGCACCATTGCTGGCAATATTTATCTATTTACTTCATCTGAGCTCTATTACTGCTTTTTTGTTCTTGCTGCCAAAGGCCTTAGTGCTCTTGCTCTTAGTAGCATGAGGTTTTTGTCAAGATCTTTATTGCATTCTCTGGAGACAAATGACCAAGGAACCAAGTATTAGTTTTGGACCCTAAACAGCAGCAGACCCTCCTGCTGGGAAATTTTCAGAAAAATTCTTGCCTGGGTGAAAAACTAATGGTGAACTGCAAAGCAAAGATGGAAGGTTGAATCATTTTACAGACCAGCTCTGTAGTATTTATAGTGTCTCTTCCCTTTGAACAATGCAACTTACTTGGAAGGAAAGGAAAGAGTTCTCAAAATGGTAGGTCACGTTTTTGGGGCATATATCCCTGACTAAGAACTTGTTCAGTCAGCACAAAAAAACTCTATTTATCTCAGTTTCCACTTTAGATTTATATTTTTGGGAAATAAATGTGGATGAAACCCTTTGCTACAAAATCTGTATGTAATGCAAGCTGTCAGCATAAAAAAAGATGAAAAAACCCTGTTTTGTAGATCATAAGCCAAATTGAATGCATTTTTACACAAATAAAAATGAATGCTTGTTTGCTTGGTTCTGCTCAGCTTTTAAGTTTGATCCTAAAATAATTTTTGTGGATCTGGCTGGAATTTCTGTCACATGCTGGAGGCACTAAATCTGGCGACCTGAGCGCTGCTGATCTGTTTCAGTGCAGAGTGATACAAATCTCAAGTTATTTCTGCTCGATCCGGGGGAGCATGCTGGTTTATGCCCTTCCATCTTTCCTCCAGGAGATTGTGCAGCTATAGATGGCGAGACCTGACTGCAAACTGAGAGGAAGATATCTCACAGTGGGACTAGACCATTTCTCCTTTCTTTTCTTAAATAGTTCTTTATTGAGCTTTCCACCTTCTGCATTAATTTGAAAGCCTGAACCAAATAACCAGGAAGAGATTGATGTGGCCTCACTTTATTTCCCACAGTCAATAAATTGTTAAATGGGCCAAAGGACACGGGTTAAAAAAAAATCATTTTGTATAAAGAATGAGGGATTTTTATTAGCTGACAGAGCCCCTGTCTCTGAAGACTTTATAATGGGGCAAGTTTGATCTCATGCCATGCAGTGGGAGCAGCTCTGTTGGCTTCATAAAGTGCCTCGCTGTTCTCCATGAGAATGAAATCAGCACTGTGCCCTGCATTTTCTGCTGAATGAATGCTGGGCTTGCTGCTCCTTTGGTGTTAGAGGCAGGTGAGTTTGAAGGGATGCCTTGGAGTGAGGACTCCATGCAGCGTCAATGCCAAACTCTTCCCCAGGAGAGATGTGGCATCTCTCTTAGGCAAGAACAGAGTCTCCCTCCCTCAGACTCTGCATAAGCTTAGTAGAGAAAGCCCTGGTTTGTAGATATATGCTTGTCTTTACTGATATAATGCAAAGGTGGTTTTAATGGGATGATGACATGAGTAACTGAAATCGTAGGCTACCTATGGGGAAGCATGAATGTGTCTGGCAAGATGGCAGCCAGGGTAGGCAGAAGTCGTGCACAGAGCAGGTCTGCATCATGAGGTCCTTGCTATGGTTATTTGCATGAGTCTAGTAATTTTTATTTTTTTTACCAAGATACTACTTGTGATGTGACTTAGGGGAATCTGTTTTGAAAATGTAATAAGGCTGTACTACGACAAATGCTGGCAGTGGGTACAAGCAAAGTATTTCCAGAGCAGAGAGCTGAAACTGGTGATTTTGCATGAGTTTGTGTGTTTTTGTGAGTATTACTGGGTTTAGTGAAGTGAAAATGGTATGATTCTGCATTAAACAAGGAATTGAAGGTACAAAATACTCCATTAAGGTCTCATTTATTTGCTATTCAGAGGCTGCTCTTCTAACATTGTGCGTGCTGCAGTACCTGATTATGTGAGAATGAGAGGTGGTTCCAGCCACGGTGTTTTTTGTTGTAAAACCCTTAAGGTTTAGGTACTTGCAACAAGGCAAGAAGTGAAATAAAGCCCCCTTTTGCCATTGTTAGTTCGTTGTACAAACAAGTCTCCGTTACACGTGTGGCTTATACATTTCCTGGATAAACCATGCCATGAATGAAGAGACCAAGATGGCCCCTTCTCGGTGTGCCTGTGCTGATGGATTCAAGTCCCTTCTGCACACATACACTGTGCTGCCTCTGGATTCCAGCTTGTTCCAAGCTTGACTTCAAGCTTCCCCTTGGGGAAATAGCGCAAAGACTTTGGAGCAGGCTGTGTGAGCAGTCATTTTGCCCTGCTACCGGGGTTTTCATTGCCTTGGTTCGCTCTGACCGGGCTACCCTAGATATTGGAGAATTGAGTTGATCTGTTTTCTCCCTAATATCTGCTGTGATTCAGTCGGCGCTGGCTGAGAGAGCATCAGCTTTCCTGTGGAGGTCAGCCTTGCTTATGAACCTCTGCTCTGAAGTTTTATTTCTGTGTTTGCATCATGCATTGTTATGAATAAAATTCAGAGGTGACATGACCCTTCTGAAGTACAGCATGGAGAGGCAATGAACAAGGATGAGGATTCCTCCTTTTAAGAAATGCAGATAATGATTGTTAACAGAAGTCTGAGGGACTGTGAAGGATGCCTGGACCAAGAGTTTTCAAGGTTACAGAGTTTTCAGGTGCTTCCAATTATTTTTCTGTCTGACTACCCAAATCAGAAGTGTCTGAAAGGAGTCCGGTTTTTAGGATGTAATGTGCATTAGTCTTCTTTAAGGTATCTCAACTTAGATGCCTAGAATACCAGTCTGTTTGAAAACTTTGTCTTAAAGGTAGATGGAGTGTATTTCTGCATGCAGGGAAGCGTCAGGGAACAGTTCAGTGGGATAAAGGTTTTACTCTGGGTTTGGATCAAACACAGCTAGTTTTGATGTATTTGCAGTTCTCAGTAGTGGGGGATGAGTGTTTCTGAAGCTGGGGTCCTCAAACTTTGTTTCCGCAGCTATCGCCATTGCACGCTCTTTGCAGTGTGACGTGAACAGCAGTCCCTCCATCCTGGAGGAGAAGTGCAGTTGTCTGGGCTATTTTTTTTTTTTTGCTCAGCATTTCTGCATTTTTCTCGGGGAAAAGATAACAGACTGGTTTTTTTAATGACATGTTGCTCACACACGGGTAGATTTGAGCTCACGTACTGCAGTCTGAGAACCCTTAGTCTAAGGGTATTCCCCAAGTTCTCTGGCAGAAGCTTTGCTGCAGGGCACTGTCCTCCTGGAAGGGGTGACGTTGCAGTTGGTTTAATTTGTGTGTTTTTATCTTGATATGGAAATTGTTGGCACTGTTGGTTATCTGGCTGACTTTGCATATTCCTAGCAGAAGTGCTGCAGGTGATGCCAGTTGACATCAGTGGTCCAAATTCACCAGCTATGTCATATCTTGCACAGCTGATGCCAGCAGAGTGTAGGCCATGAAAATGCAAAATCAAGCCCTTTCTAATCATCCGGCAGCATCTGTCTGTTCCTGGCCTCCCAAGCTTCTTTTTCCAAGTCCCCTTAATGGGGCATCATTAATGCAACTTGAAGTTGTCTTACTGTCTTGCTAATGAGCTTTGCTCCTCTTGCTTATAAAGCCAGGCAGGCTGAGAGAAGGATCCATGGGAACTCGGAGGAGACGGGTTTGCTCTTCCCTGGGAGGGCATCTGCTCTGCTGGAGAGTGGTGATAGCACTGGGCGCTGCGGTACACTTGCGTGTCCTTGTTCTGGTTTGGCATCAGGCTTGCTCTGAAGTAGGAGGTTTTCCCGTTGCCCTTAAACTCCATTCCTTGTAATGTAAGGAAAAGACTGTGCTGAAAATCTGTTGGCTGTTGCTTGTCTGCATCAGCTGTAATGCTTTGGGACTTGCATTGTGTTGATACATTGGAGTAATACAAAATTGCATTACGCTTAGCTTGCTGGCTTTGAACTCAACAGGTTACCGAGGGTTAATGCACCTAGTGACTGGTGTATTCATGTTTGGGATAAGGGCTTTTAATTCCGCTAGTTAATGTAATCCCCACAGTTTGACAGTGTGTTCCTTGGACTATTTTTCATCTTCAAATTGCAGTCTGCTTGTTAGTTCCTGTAAAGGCCTGCTGTGCTCTGCATTTATGTTCTTGTTCTTAGGATTTGCTCTGTTACCACATCATCTATCAGACACGTGAACAACAGAGAATGAATGCTGTGAAAAGTCCCTATGCCATTTTTAGGAATAGACCTGTGGATTCTGCTCATGCAGGAATTAAGGGGCTGCCTGGGTGACTGTCATCTGGGAAAGGGATATACATCTCTCGGCAGACGTAGCATCCGGGTGTCTGTTATTTCACTTAGTAGCGAGAAACTTGTGATTTGTAACCCCCATATTTCATTAATGGAAAGCTGTGAAAAGTGCATGTGTGTTCATAGGAGAATAGATTTTGTCTTTTATCTGATAATCAGAAGAAATCTCTGCAGCATAATCAAAGGGAGAAGTCTGATTCAGAATATAATTTGTTGATGCTGTCTGACCACCATATGTTGTTTTAACTTTCATCCTTCTTTGGCAAGATATAAAATAATCTGCAAAATATGGGAATCCATGGCTGGAGAGTCTGTTTAAAAGTAATGCACTATCAAAATGGATTAGCTGTGCCTGAAATATTTCTAGATTTATTTGCTGTCAAAGGGTGGTAAAATATTTAAAGCAAATAGCCTAGTTTTGTTTAGGGAGCTGTCCGTGAAAGAGCCTAGAGAGATGAATTTAACCTTTATTTAGTTTATTTGTACAAAAATATTTTAATTGTTTAATATTAGAAATTTATTTCCTACCATGTTTTTTTCTCCTCTCTTTTTCCCTCCTGGCCCATTTGACAACGTTTATTCTAAGAAATTGCCTGGAAGCCTAAACTCTTTTCAGCAGAGTGTGTGTTACAGTGCATAGCATTGCAGTGTCTTCAGCTTACCTGCTTCTCTTTAGCACAGTCCAATTAAAAATACAGTAAATGCACCTAGATAAAGATGCTGTTTTTTTCAGTGAGGCTTGCTTGAAGCTTTAGGCTTGCAGATGGCCAGGTGTCTTGGCTCACTGATCTCTTAAACTCAATTTAAGAGATGATACGAAATCCCTTCAGGTAATGCTTCTGTACCCCCACCCTCTTTTAAAATGCAGTGTTGTGCAATCTTCAAGAAAATAGTGGTTTTCTGGTTTTTGAAAAGTTTCCTTTCTACAGACATTGATTTGATACAGAACTAATTGCTAGCATTCCTTATGATTTACTGCTTTTTTGCTACACACTAACAAGATTTTGTTTTTAATCCTCCTGCTTTAAGTGTTTTCGTGGTGTGACACTACTCCAGATTCCAATAGTCAAGTCGCTTGTCTCCGAAGGCTGGCTTGTTTTCCAGCAGCCAGCACCAGGTTGAACTACATCAGTTAAGAAGTGTGTCCACATTAGGAACTAGGACTAAACCCAGTACAACTGCTAGTATGGCCCACAGTGGCAGGTCACAGAATGATTATGACCTGGGCAATGTGTGTACCTTTGACTTTGTACCGTTTTAATCGGAACAGCTGAAAACAGATTTGTGTGCAACCCTCGTCTTCAAAGAAGGCTTAAAAGAATCCAACTTTGGCACACAATCTAGTTAATCTACCATCATAACTAATGATTTCACTATTCAGACATAAAGTATCGACCTTAAAGGATTTTTCTTACATAGCTGATGGCTTGATACCTTTTAAACACTAATGCCGAGGGTATAATCTCTCTGAATAGTATAATAGCTTTATATTTAAGGTAGATTGGGGATAAAATTTTGTGTTTTCATGTGAACTATGAATACTAGTAAGGTATTCAGGCAGGAATTACCTTATCGTACCTTTGAGGGCACTTATCAACTGATTTTTATTGGAAAGTTAATACATTGAGACAGAGTGAATGGAAAGCTGATCAGAATGCTAAGGCATATCCCAGCATTGCATTGCTTTTGCTGTCCGCAGATATGCGGCATGGGTTGATTCATTTAGCACATCATCTAAAATCATGTAGCGTTCAGTACCGATTAAAATTATATGAAATTGTGTGTAAGAGATTTCTCCGTGTTAGCTTTGAAGGATCCTCTATTCCTTGCAGAAGTAGTTGTGATAGGCACAGCCCAAGTCCACTGACTGCAGGTGTTACGCTTCATAGACACCAATACTGCACCAGCAGCCAGAGGAGTTACTCAGGATTTAATTTCACGCTTGTGTATCTGAGTGTAAGATTGGTCCCCTTCTCTTTTAATCGTGTATCTGCAAGTCTCAGACCATATATTATGGTATTCATTACTCCTCTGCCATCAGCACTGGCATAATGTATCAAATGAAACCTTGCAGGGCAAGGGCTTCTGCTGTCCTTTCTCTTTCTCTCTGCCTCCTGCTGTGTGTGTGTGCTTATATTCCACCCCACCCCTCTATCTTGCCTGCTCCATTTTGAGCCTTCCTGGAGCGTGTTCCTGCCCCTCCTATTGTCCCAATTTCCACTTCCCCAACTTTTCCAGCGTTCTCAGAAGAGAGGAGCCTGCCCGTGTTTGCTCCGTGCGGGACCAGCCCGTCTAATTGCTGGCTTTTCTCCAGCATCCAGTTCTGCAGGAGTGGAGCTGTTAACTGTCTCCAAGCTGAAAAAGACTTGTGGAAACCTGTAGCAATTGGTGCTAATATAACTTAACTTTCTTAAATATTTTCTCCAAAACTTGTTTGGATGTTAGAAACACTGGACGATGTCAGTTGAGTTTGAGTTGCTTATTTGCATGTATAGCTTCTGAAACTGTGGAATTGGAGCATTTCACAAAAATGAATAAGTGTGCTCTAATGGCTGGAGCTGAACAAAGTATTTTAGCTGTATGTATTTTCAGTGAAAGAAGCAGATTCAGCAACACTGAGATGCCTATTAAATTTTCATTGGTGGTGTCAAGTTGTTTTGGTTGGAGTACGTCCCCAGCCCCCCCCAAAAATCTGGAAAAAGTAACAATTCTGCCTGAAACATAAGATGGGTTTGATATGTGAAGCACTTTTTGTTTTTGAAATTACTTGAATGCTTTGGCTCTTCCAAACTTCTATCTGAAAAGCCATTGTATGCTCTTGCACCTCTTCAGTAGGAGAGAGTCCATTGACCGCACTTGACACCACAGAACAAAAGCACCATGAGATCGAGTCTGTGGTTTCCTGATGACTTTACCAGTAGAAGATATTGCCAACAATAGCTATTTGTTCCCACAGTGTTTTCTTGGAGTGTGTGTGCAGCCCCATGCCGAAATGCATGGCTGTACTGTGAACAGGGTGGGGAACTGAGCCAGCTTAGGGAAGAAGGTGGTGTCATGATTTTTGATAGAGGTGGACCATTACCTTTCCAGTTCACAGCATGGCCAGAGATCTTGACCTATCATCCTTTTCCCAGAGTTTCTGCAGCTATCCAGTAAACATATATCTTCTCTAAATTGCTAATGACTACTGAATTATTGCACATTTGTAAGGGGGCTATTGACATTACTGTTGGGCTGCCTAACAGTGATGCAGGATTTTATTTAGAACAGGATGTTCCAATTTGTTTCTCTTTCAGTCCTACAGAAGATATTTAGCAGTATAACCAGCAAGTTCCTTCCCACAATTCTCTTGACAAATACTTGAGCTTCCCTCTTGGTTTGTAACATCCTTTTAGGTGGAAATAAATTTGTGTACAGCATGGCTCTTCACCATTTATAAGTGTAGATAAATGTACAAATCTATTAAGTGTCTATGCAGAAAACTAAAACTGCATATTTTCACAGGAATGTCAGGTTTTTAATTGCATGATGCTGACTGAAGCAAATGTTCAATTTCACATTAAAGTTAGGCATTCATAAAGGCTTGGATTTGCATAATTTAATTTTCTGCACAGAGGATACTGAAAATCAATGGTATGATTCATAGCCATACCATGGTTGCCATGTGTCTTTTTGACGGTTCAAGCTAGGAGTACAAAGGGTTTTACAACTTCAGATGTTTCGCACTAAGAGCCTTTTTTCCTTCAAAAATATAGATTACTTAGACCTAGTTTCTTTCTTCTGATGGTAAGGCACACAGAAGGGCTCACTGAGCAGGTACCTGCAGGAGTACCTTATTCCTTGGAGGAGGCAGGGTGAAATCTTCCTTCTGCCTGCAGGAATCAATTTTTCTGGGCGACAACTATTTGCCGCCTCTACGTAGAGTATGCTCGGAAGAAAGCTGCTGTTGTCTTTCCTTTTGTAATAAGGAGGGACTTTAGGTGTATTTCTCAGCACATGTGATTTTTAAGTGAATAATTGGGCCATTTTTTTTTCTGACAGCCTTTCCAGCCATCCACATAGGTTATTTCTATGTTCTCTTCCTTGGGATTTTGATGGTCTCTGATCTTTGCTCAGTTTTTTGTGTTGTGTGGTTTTGGTTGGTGTTTTTTTTGTGTGTGTGTGTGGTGTTTGTTTTTTTTTTTGCCAAGAGGGTTTGGGTCTCCACATCCCTTACCTGTTCTTTCCTGTTGAAATGAGTGCCTGTTGCCTCCCAACCAGGTAGACACATTAGGATAAATCAGAAGAGGAAAATAAGGTACATAATATAGTGTTGCCTACAAATCCTGGTATTCCCGATGTATTCTAGCATTTCTAGTTCGCAGCCTGCAGTGAATTAGCATTTAGAAAGTTGCCAAGAAATCTGGAAAACTCATTCAAATCAGAGGCTCATAATAAATTGCACAATTAGTACCTTTGCTCGCACAAGAGAAAATTTGGCAGGGGCAAACCTGTAATGCCTTTCCTGAGGTTGCGTGACTTTTCCTACCACTTCAGGATTCCAAAATCTGCAGAAATCCATGATCCACATTGCAGAGTGAAGGTTGTCTATAGAGCTGTTTGGCATACATGGATAGCCCTCGGACACAGCGTGCTCTCCGCTACTGTGGTACAAAGCGGGTGTCACCCAGAAGCTTTTCTCAAGGGAAAGCAAGCCGAATTCTGAGTTACTGGGGCTTGATGTTCAATAAAGTCCTGTTACAAGCTTTGTGTCAGCCCAGCTGTAACTAGCCTGGGAACAGAAGGGAATACAGTGCTTGGTGACTGCATATGGGTAGCAGTGCTTTACATGGTTTTCTAAAGTTTTAATTTGAACTATGCAGCTAGTTTCCTACTGATCACATAAGTGGTTTGGGATCAGTTGGACTTAAATTTCCATGGAGCCAGTTGGTGCATACTTGTTCTTCACATTCTGCATCTGTGGATCTAAGTGGGGTTTTTTTGTTTGTTTGTGTGCGTTCATTATAGCACAAAAGTTTTTGGCTGTGGTGCTCTGAGAAAGGTAGTTGAATTTATTACAGACTTTTTACTGACATTTGTGAATTCACACACCTCCAGTTTGGTTCAGTCAGATGCCTAGAAACAATAAGCAAAAAAACCCCAAACAATCCATGTCTTCATGGAAGCTATGCATTCCTTCACAAGAAAAAAAAATATATTGTTTGAGGTATAAAAGAAAAATCCTGGGATGCAATGTAGGATGCGTTCTTTTCTGTTTTGGTTGATGAATTTAATTCCTTCTAGCCTGTGAAGTTTTACAAAGATTTCTTAATTACTGGCCTGTCCCTTTCATGTCGTAAGGCACTGGTATTGCACGCTGGGTATTTTGTCTGACATACGCGCCCTTGCTCTGGCTAGAAGGCAGGGCTGTGTGTCTGCCTTGCTTGAGCGGATCATATGAGGGGTGTTACTCGAGCCTTGCTCGTGTTGAGACTCTTACCCAGCACGCTGTGGGCTCAGGTCTGCAGGCTGTACATGGAGGAGATTCATTCGGTCCTGAGTGAAACTGTTCTATGTGGGATTTTCAGATGTGGTTTAAAATAGGTGCAGTTATGAGAACCAGGATAACACTGTACCGGCATATTCCACATGCTTGCATCTGTATTCTTTTAAGCATCTTGATAATTTTTGTGTTGGATTACAATTAGTAGTTTGGTGGTCGCTAGCAAAGTAAGCTATCTTTTGGGTCTAGACAGAGAAAGTGAGGTCATATGTCATGGCTCATACTTGTTTGCTTGTGTATATCAGAATTTCCTTATGGAAATTACTGGAGTTGTGCAGGCATGTGCCAGGTCAGAATAAAGGCATCAGTGAGTCCTGGCTTCTGTGAATCAGCTTTGGATGGTGGGTTTTCATGGGTGAGGAACATGCCTGCTAAATTTTCTATAAGCAATGCCAAGTTTGTAGTCTCTGCTCTGCAGATTTAAGCTTCACAGCATAAACTCCAGGGAGTAAATACCACTTTCCTAATGATTGCTGCTTCTTCTCTTCCCAGCTCTGACTGAAGGTTATGTTGGCTCTCTGCATGAAAACAGACATGGTAGTTCTGTGCAGATACGGAGGAGAAAGGCTTCGGGGGATCCTTACTGGGCGTACTCGGGTGAGTTGACTTCTTCAGAGGACTGAAACATGAAGTATCTCCAAAATCAAATTGTTTACTTGCTTTTTGTTGTTCTACACTCAGAAATAGTTTAAATTAGTTTTACAGTGTATTTTCTTTTGCTGACTTCTTTGCAAACTCCTTCTACACACATCCTCTCCTTTCTTGCATTCCTGCCATTTACCTGCAGGATTTGCCTTATTACTCTGCTCCTTCTCTGTCTTCTTTTAGTTTCTTAACACACGCTTAAAAAGACATACTCCCACAAACTTTTCTTTACTCTCCTTGTCCAATCCGTACATTCCCAAGCTCACCATTTGCTTACCCTGTCGAGCCTTCTAGGAAGGCTGTAAGCATTCATATATACATCCAGGTAAAAAAACTCCCTAGAAATGTTACAATGATTTCTTTGCGTGCATATATTTTTGCGGTAGTGTATAATGAAGACTGAGACCTGTCAGTGCAGCATCACATCAGGATGTGTGATGCTGAGAAGGTAGGATATTGGGAGGGTATTTTATTATTTATCCCACTGCTCTTAAGTCTTATGGAAAACCTCATGTGTCTGCACAACTTTGAAATGCCACAAATGAAAATATACTTCAGAATGATGTCTTTGATGTATGGTTTAATGGTTGGTTCAGGTCTAGAAAATTCCAGGTCTGTATTTGAAGTTGTTACAAAACCCAACAACTTGAAATCATGTTAATAGCTATGTTGACTGTATGGAAGAATGTCTAATATCTAGAAACTTCTTATGAAGATTTCAAGCATCGTAATGAACTTGTGCGTGCTTTTTTGGAAGATCTGAGATGCATTTCAAACATTTGGTGCTCGTCCAAGAGGAATGTTGTGCAGGCCTAGTTTTAGCTGAAGGAAAAATATTACTTTCTAAGAAGTCTGAATACTGATACCAGATAAACAGGCAAATGTTAATTTTTGACTGCCAACTCCTCTCTTTTATACCGACAATAAATTTCATTGGAAATGAATTATTATAGGTAAGCTTAGAGTTTTTTTCCATTAATACACAAACTAACAGATGTCACAAGTTTTTTCTATTAGATCTCAAAATACAAGCTATCTTGATTTGCAAATGAGGTCACGCAAGTAAAATAAATCTAAACATTTCAGTAAGGTAGGACAAATGACCACTTTCTGTTAAACTTTTAGATTATCAGAGGGACAAATATTGCCACAAGATATACTTCCATATTGCAGCTTAAAATAACTTTTTTAGATTTTGAGCCCCCAAACTCATAAAGAGTAGAAATAAGTAAATAGAGGAAAAATTTGTATGTTGGAATGAATGGCCTGTTCCTATCTGCTGTTTTGTGTAAAAATATTACAAGTGCCAATTGGCAGGTTTATTTTGTTTCTGTTACTGAAAAATGTATTTGGAGTATTCATTGCAGGTAGTTAAATGAAAATGTTTTTAAAAAGGTGAAACTAGTGGAATTATTCTGTTGTCAGATGTGTCAAAACTCTTTGCTTGAGTTACTGGACTTTTTTTTTTTACTAGTCCTGGTTTAAAAAAAAAAGGGGGGGAGGACCCCCCCCAAAAAACCAAACCAAACAAACAAAGCAACAAAAAACCACAAGCCCACCACACACCAGTTTATGCATAGACAGTTTTCCTAATTCTGTTTTTGTGATGGTGGTGTTCTTCCTTTGAGTAATATCACTTGTTCACCCCTCCAAAAAAGCTTTTACCACCCACGAATCCTTTTAGATTTATGTCAAAATAAAATGTATCGTCCTGATGTGTAATTATACCTTACCTTTTGGGGTTTTGCATCCTTTTGTCTATTGATAAATCTCCTGTTTCTATGAGGAAAATAGCCGATCTGTTTTTCAGAGAACAGATAGTGACTTCTCAGCTGTCAATCGCATGCCATTCTACCTGATTAGTGCTATCTAATTAGAACCTTTTTGTCACTATTGCTGATAAAAAGAGTAAATTAGGAAATGGAAAAGGTAGAAATGATATATCTACCAGCACTTGTCAAGAACCAGAAGAGGATATAATATTGTTTTCTCAGGATGCTTTGTCAGGCTACTGCTTGAACAGAGTGTCTTGAAATGCCATTCCAGGGGAATGTGGTTTGGGACCAAGACTTCCAGCTGCAGAACGTGAGTCTTCACCAGAGGTTTCTTCACCAAAGGTTTTGTGACATGAAATAGAGGTGTGAACAAACAGCCTAGGTACTGCGTGTCCCGGCTGTATGGGTTGTGCATATACTGCATCTGAGCAAGCCCGTCCTGGAAGCGGATGGAGATCTGGTGTCCTCCTGAGCCATGCTGTGGTCTCTGCCTGCAGGGAGGAGCAGCTCTGCCCTGCTGAGCCCCGCGGCGAGCGCCTGGGGATCTGCGTGAGAGCTGGAGGGGCAGGGCCACGTGCCGAGATGCAGGCAACGATTTGGGTTGTGTCTGAGAGGGAAAAGGCAAAGGCAAGTAGAGGCTTGGCAAAGACATGGTTATTTCTAAAGGAATATGCCAGGGTTGATGCTATGTCTTGCAGGAGGCTCAGTATTGCCAGCATCTCCCTGAGAAAGGGAGGAAATTAAGATGAGCAATTAGGTGGGGAAAGGGGCCTGTGCTCTGTTAGAAACTGGATGTTTCTACAGGCTGCTGCTTTGTCATGTCTTTTCATATGTGGGAGTTTCTCTCGCTTTCCTCCCCTCACTTGGTTCCTTCCAGCTCCATGTGGGATTTTCAGCCACTTCAGCCTCCTTTATCTGATGTCTTTTGTCCATATTTGCTCAGTGAGGGGGCCAGAGGTAATGAAAATGCCTAGCTTCTGTGTTCAGGTTGAAGATGGGAATAAATGGTGGGTGGCAGAGCCCAGATGCCAGACAGATGTTTGTTTCTAGCTGAGCACAGTGAGGAGGATGATCATGTTATCTGTTTCTTTCTCCTTGCTCTTCCATTCCCCAGAATATTTCCCAGGAACCCTGAGCAGGGCTTGGCTAAGCAGTTTATGTACTAACAACGTTTGTCCTGCGGGAAGGGTTTTGGACATGACTAGGAAGTTTACATCAAATGAGCCTACAGAGAGCAGAAACTTTGCTCTGCAGTAAGCAATTAGTCTGTGTCAATGGTTTCCAAGCTCTTTTACAGACCTTATCTGGTAGGCTGTTTTCCTTCCCTATCCTCAAATGGTTAGGCCAGCTCCCCTCCAGTTAGTTGTACAACATCTGCTGGCCCAGCCCCAGCAATTATGGGCAGGGAAGAAAGTTATGCTAGACTGTGTGCTGGTGAATTTGAAGTTTCTCCTAAGGGAATTTGCCAACTGGAGTAAATAAGACCAGGACAGCTTCTGCCAGCTGTCAGTGGACAGCTGTCTGTTGAACCCCAATATTGACCAGCATGCTCATGTCTCTGCTGGGCCTACATTAGGCTGGACTATGGCTTTATATTGATTTCAACTGAGCTGTACTGATTTATAGCAGCAGAGGCTTCTCTGTATTTATGGCTGTGCCTGCCTGCTTGCAGAGCTTTTGTATTTTGGGGCTTAAGTGTTCTGTAATAAATCCTGAAGTGGGGTTGGAGAGGTCTGAATGCAGCCAGGCAGTTGTGGTTTTCCTGCCTGGGGGTGAAAAAAGGGCACAGCCATACTGCAGAGAGCCCTCAAGTCTTTATCTTCCGCAGGATATATCTGTCCTAAACTGTGCTTATGGAGTAATTCCTCTGTAGCCTGTAGGAAACACTACTGCTGCTCCATGCTCTTGTGGAGGGTGAATGGTCCAGGAGCTGGTTTAAACTCTGGAGATCAGGAATTTTCCCAGTCTCATGAGCTATCTATGGCATTGCCATGTACTGCCTGGTAGTATTGCTCCTTTCAGGCACAAGAGTTTAGAGAGGATAAATTTCAATTATTGATCAGGAGTCAGACAACCCCTGGGTCTGTAACTTTTGTATAAGGCACCTGCATACCTAAATGTCCCTGTGACAGGACCCTGTGAACTTCAGTGCCCTGTGCTCAAACTGCGCGTGCCCTGGACAAAGGCATGGAGCCTGCACCACAGAGCTCTCGCTTCGCTGTGTGATTGTAAAGGAAAGGATTTTTAAGCCTTATAAAATAAACCTGTTGTCTACAGACACAATTCTGACTGTAACATTTATTCCAGTTCAGAAATAAAACTCGCAAAAATAAAGACTAGATAATTAAATGAAGGCGGCCCATTTTAAATGGATTCTGTCAAAAAGACAGAAGGAAACACAATCAGCCTTTCAGAAGAAACTTCGTTAACTCTATGCTAGCAGCTCTTTAAACCAAATTCAGACGTGAGCAAACACTGAAAACAGAAGACTAACTTGTCTTTAAATAGGAACTGCAAGACCAAACAGAGACTAAGATCTCCTAGATGTTCTTTTTGGGATTTTTCAGCAAGCTCAAACTACATTTCTAGGGGGATTTCTCTGCGCCTGTGTTTTCGTGTATGTTTTGGCAAAGTATTTATTCCATGATCGTGTCTTACAGTTTGCCAAAGACTTCCTAAATTGCGACTGGCCACGTTACTTGCAGTGTAACAGGAATGTGGAATAGGCGCAGCACAGTCAAAGCAAGAAGTAGGTGTGGATCCTGAATGTGCTTCAGTGCAGTCTTTTCACAATAATCTTTTCTGTTTAGTCTAACCACTGAATGGACAAGTTTGAAATGATTTTTAACACATCCTTGTAATTGCCACAGAACTAAGTATGTTTCTAACACCTGTAATAGTGACAGATAGTCAGGTTCCTTGTCATAAGAGTGGAAGCATTTTTGTAAATATATAAGCTGTTTTAAAAACAAACAAAAAAACCAAACCAACCAACCAAGCAAACACACAAACAAACAAAACCACAAAAAACGAACCAACCACAAAAAACCCCCCTGAAACAAAACTTGAAAAGAAATCCTACAGAAATATGCAATTGAAACATCTACCAGAGCCAGGGCTTTCCGGCTGGCCCTCCCTTGTGTAATGTGTCCTGCTTCACAGAACACAATATTCCAGACATTTAAAGATGCCTCTCAAGGTCAAGTGTTGTATCTGTCAGTGCTGAGACCACTTTGCTGGTGACCTGAGCAGACCCTATTTTGCCTTGCAGTAGCCCAAAAAATGGGTAGTGAGAGGGTCAGGACTTTAGGAGGAGATTACGGTATGAGATGCTGACCCAGATGCTTGTATCTTAAGTGATAATAGCTCTAAAGGGCCTATACCTACTCATATCTGTTTTTCTGAAAAACTATTATGTAAAATTAATGTGACAATCATTGCATGAGATTGTGGAAAACCAGAAGTGGCTATGGGGCAATATTGCTCCTTACTCTGTTACTCAAATCGGGAAATTCCTCTTGAAGTCTTCAGGTATAAGATATGATGTCTCATTATTCCCAGTAATAACATGTGTGATCAATGGGTATGGAATGGGAGGCCGCACTGTCCTGGGGCAGGAAGTTGTAGGCGATGGTGTCTTTGTCACGGGAGCTTCCCAGTTGAGCTGTGGTGCTGGCACTGGTGGGGCTGGTGTACCCTGCTCTCTTGATGGCTGTTCTGCTGATCAGCCCCAGTGTTGCAAGCTGACTCATACAAGGAATACTCTCTTTTAAGTAATCAAACCCATTTGGGCTTCTCGGAGAAGAAAAAAGCAGACACTGACTGAGGAGATATGTGTTCTTTTTACTTGTTTATTTAACTATGGCTTTGTAAAGAGAACCCTATGTAGCAAATGCACACAGTTGTTTTTTCTCTTTAATCTTATGGTGTATTCAAGGCATCTCTTTCCTCTTCGTACCTTTGATCTCTAATTTTCTGTGTGAAATTATTAGTGCTACTTATGATGCTTCTGTTCTTTACGCGTGTCCTTACTGATGTTTTTTTCTGTATAAAATGTTGGATCCTTTCTCTCCAAGATTCGGTGCAACTACCATGAACGTTAGTAGAAGTTAATAGAAGAAAAATAGGCTCCACAAGAGTAGGGATGACCCTGTGAGTGGGGAAAAGTGTCGATTTAAGAGTAGGAACTGTGGCCACACTGTCATGCTAGTGGATACTATCAGTGTGTGAATGCTTTGTCCTACAACACTTAAGAAGTTATTGCTGTCCTTTAAGATGCTATCATCTAAAATATAACCGGTGGTGAATATAAGAATTGAGTGTTCTTCTCAAAAGCAATTGCTGGCATTAAAACAGGAAAGATCAGTAAAGGTTATTTCCTGAAAGAATAGCAAATGGTGTTAACTGTGATGAAATGTAACTTGGTGATGTCCTTTGTAAATGTGTGAATTTCTCTCCCTTTGCTTAGATTGTTCTCATTAAATAAGCTGCTAAAGTGAATTGGACAGGAAATAATCAGCACATAGTAAGGAAAGCATCAAGACTTATTGAACTGAGAGGTAACTAATGGCCTATTTGCTGTGGTCAGTATTTCACTCTTTCTGTCTCTCAGAATAATAAATCTTGATATTGACCAAAACTCTGGCATACCGCGTGCACGGTTATCGTTCCACTGTAGGAGTACTCATCTCTGTTAAATGCAGGATGGTCAAAATGGGCAGGTTCTGTCTCTCTCCCTTCCTCACTCTTTTAAGCTAACTTTCTAAAGAGGAACGAAGCTGAGAGAACTAGGAAAAATATTCCCATTAATATCTGATCTGATCAGTAAACTGAGCTTTGAATATTTTATCTGTGTTCATCAGAGATGAATGGTAGTCTTCACTGAACCCTGCTGAAACCAGCTGTGATACATTCGTTTCCATGTGCAATGTTCTTAGAGCAACAGTTGTTCCAGAAATCAATGCTACGCTCTTTCAGAAGAGAAACATGGAAAACCATAGCTTGAGAATTTGCTGTTACTATCTAAGCACGAACCCTGATTTTTAATGTGCACAGCTAAAGCAAGTGGTATACTGCTGTGTGTTTTGTCAAATAAACAGGAAATACCATCTGTATATTTTGATTGTTTGTATTCTGACGGTACTGGGTCATGAGTCTTCATGTCCATGAGCTAGGCACTGTACAAATGTGCGTTAGACACGTACTTGTCTGCAGAATCTGTATCAAAATATGCGCTTACTAGGAGGATGTCAAGGAGAATGCTTTTTATCTTTCTTTAGCTATTCTGTGTTGTGAAGTAACAAAGATGAAATACTATCTTTTGGTTTTCTTATGAGAATGAAGACATAAGTTTTCAAGTTCCTATCCCTGAGAACAGGATATATCTTCCTAACCATAAGCTAGTGTGAATAAGGAATTCACAATCACATGTTTGTGTTGAGTATTTAACATTAGCAGTCCTTTAAGGAGAGCCAGCCTTGCCAGAAGCAATCCAAGTAGTCTGTATCATTTTTACTAAGCCATGTTGCTGTGGAGCACAGCTCTGATTGAGAGTCTTGTCATTTACTTTGTTTGTCTATTGGCAAGTTTCTAAATAATCTGCGAAGAAAACCTCAGATAGTAATTTAGTTTCTACTTAGACACAGACACGATTTCCTTATTGAATACCATTAATACTGTTTTCTCACTCTCCTTGCCACCTTTTCTTGTGTGCCATGCTTACAGTTTATTCCAAGTACTGTCACAGTCAATCCTGGTATCCAGTCTATAATGAAATGGTTGACTGAATTTTTAAATGTTAGACACGGTTATGGTGAAATTGCATATTTTGTTTTTTTTTGGCAAGGTTCTTTCTGGAAGTTGATAGTTTTTTATGACTTAAATACATTAAAGCAAATCTCTTGTTTTTTGAATGCTCTGAATTTTTTCTTTACTGTTTTTGAGTAGATAGGCCATTGGCAGATGAACAGCTTTGAGAAGCTTAAATATAAGAGGTGCAAAGAACCAGACGTTCCCTCAGCTTTCATTCTTTCAAGAAATTTTTCCCTACCACAGCACAAAAGTATAAAATAACTACAACAGATGCTGGATGAAATCTTCAGCGCTTCAGATACAGTTGTTCCAATACTACATCAAAGTATTTTTACTTCGCACTGCTGCAGTCACAGCTCTGGCTATCTACGCTGAAATGAGGAAGCACAAAGAGCTGCTTTTGCTGGGGAGGGGGGACCTCTCACTTCTTTAAATGTACTGTGTTTTTTGTTGCATTTTCTTTCAATGTGAACACTGAGACATTTGTAGAAAACCCTTGGAATGACAACAACCAGTGTACTGTTTCATAAAACTGAAAGTGTGCTGAAGTGCAGCAAAAAGTTATCAATTTAGCTGATTTCTAGGCATTGAAATAAGAAACAGGATAAAATATTTCAAGTTCTTCAGACATGAAAACATGTGAAATGCCTATATTTTAAACATACAAAAGAAAGATGGAGTATTTGAGTAGCAGCTGTGATACAAGCTCAGCGAATGGGCTGGAGAACACACAGAAGGTTGGAGTCTGCTGTTGCCTTGAGGTTCTTGAATGATTGCAGTAATACATTGAACTTCCAATCTTGATTTCATATGTAGCTGAACACATCTAGGAGAATAACAATGGGGGAAAAAAGTCTGCGAACAGCAAGGATACTGCAGTGAGAAACAAAGCAAGCAGGGAAGCTCTGAATAGTCTTGTAGTGTGTGGATTAAAAAAAAGTAGCTTGGCACAAACATTATTGCAATAGTCCAAGCATGAAATAATCAAGGAATGAATCAGAATTCTAGTTGCAGGATATAAGTGGAGTCTTTGTATGAAAAGGCTGAGCAAGGCTAGTACTGCAGTTGATGTAGTAGATGTAGAATTATTTTTGTGATGTCAGATGGCTGCTTTGTGTCACCCCAGTCGCTGTTCAGAAGATAATCTTCTTTTCAGTATCTCTGCACCAGGAATTGCCCCATCTCTCCCCTTTCCCAGAAAGTGACTCCATCTTGCGGAACGTGGCATCGGAGACTTGCAGTTTTTAATCATTATGATCCTTGAAAAAGCAGCCCCTGCCTGCAAGAGGAGTGCATCTGCCCCGCTGTGTTCCCTTGCAAAGGGAGAAGTGAGCAGAAGCAATGCTGCGGTGGGCTGCTGGCGGGGCATTCCCACCCAGCGCCTCGTCAGCTGCCAGCGGGGCAGTGTCTGCCGTGGGTGGGTGGAGGTGCCATGTGTTTCTTCTATGTTGAATGTCACAAGCCTATTAGAGAAAGGTAGAATTAAAAAGAGTCTAATTATGTATGTTCTGAGGTGTCCTTTGGTACTGCAGTATGAGCGCTTAGCAGTTGAGGGAGTTCTCATTCTTGTAATATCTCTGAGGTAGATGTGTTTACATGGTGGGAACTGAAGGACAGGGTAACTTCTGCTGTATGACGCATGGGGTATATCAACGAGTTAGAAATTCAGTCCGAGTCCCAGTGCTGTGCACTGTTTCTTAGGCCACACATCCAACCTTATCAAAGACTAATTGAAGAGATCTTGGTTGCCTTGGAGACTGCCTCTTCTTGGGGAGACCATCTCAGCAGCACAGGTGTTGGGAAGCTCCTGAGCTAACAGGAGGCCTTCCTGGAGGTGATCCAGCTATGGAGCTTAGTTCTTCCTTCAGCAGCAAACTGAACTTCCCCCTGTGCTGGCTGCTTTGTTGAAGCTCTCGGTCTGTCTGATGCTCTCGGCTTTTTCCAGTGGGATTGGGACAACGTTGGGCTTGAGTAAGAAGACATTATTTTCCTATTCAATACACTGAACATTTGTCTCTAAATTACAAAGTTTTTTATTAAAGACTGCATGTGCCCAAAGAGTTGGATGGGCACACTTTTAACCATCAAATTAAATAAATATGAAATCCTGCAATGGAGTGCAGAGCTGTGCATATAAATTACATCTTTAAACAGCACTTGAATGATTTTCTGGAAATGTTTTTAACTCTCCTCTGAACTCTTAAGGGTCATCCCTGTAGCCTTCCTGTCTGAGGGAGGCTATTGGCACTGGAATGATTTAATGAAGAAGTATGTTGCTCTGTGGTATAGAAGTAATGTCAAGCCTTCCTGAGAACCTGAGTATTGAGCTTCTGTTTTTGTAGAGATGGGAAAGCAAATGGGTTTAATTCAATTGAACCCTGAATGAATGTTTCCTAAGTATGTGTTCCCACCCACTCCCGTCTCTTAACACTACCCAGTTGTGAGGTGAGTGGGACTGTGGGTTGATAATGTTTTCAGGACAGTTAGCGAGATGACTGATTTCATTCATGAAGAATTAGGAGCCCTATGTCACTGTTGCAGAGATATGAAGATTGCAACTTGAGCTCACATAGTAAGGACTGGTGGGCATCACTGACTCACGGAGTCCTTATGGTTGAACCCTCATTAGGGTGAGATACCTTTGAGACATGTAACTGCTTTAAAAATACTTGAGTGGACTGACTTGACCACTAAGCAACTCTTCCACCAAAAGAGTCTTTGCTGCCATGAGTATTAGGCCTTTTATCTTTCTCCATCTCAAAGAAAATCCTGCCTGCTGTATTCCAAACAGTACAGCCGAGTTTAACCTAAGCCAGTCTGTTCTACCTGCGGCTGAAGTAAACCCTTCCTCCCCTACATTTCTCTTTGAATGCAGTCTTACTTCATGCATGTTTGCTCCACACTGCTATAGGATTGCAGCCTTGCAGGCCTGTACGCAGATAGACATCTATCCTAGCATAGCTGCTGCAAGGTAAGGTCATGTTGTCATCACAGTTGTAAAGACCAGGAGGGCACAGAGAGGCTGGGTGCTGTGTCTCGGATTACCCAAGTGTGGCTGAGCAGAGGGCTGAACTGAGGTCTCTGAAGCTGGCCTGTACTGCTTTTTTTACCTTGCTGTAATTAAAGCATTCAGGCCAACATCTAAGTTGTCCAGCTGCCAGAATGCTCAGGAGGAGCTGTTTCACATGGGGTTCTTAGTCTCGGAAGTGAGTCAGAATTATTCTCAACTGTCTTGGTGTATAAATTTCCTCAGAAACGAACAAAAGAGGAAACTTCCCTGCAATTGAATGCCTGAAGGTGATGAGTATTGGCATGTGGACTACACTTTCTGTTGCTTTTCCTGTGTGGAATAGTGAAACAAATGACTCCTGTCTCCTTCCCAACTCGCCTGTAATACGCTGACAGCTAGAGCCGAGGTGACAAAGGTCCCTTAAACGTTGATCACGTGCTTTTGCACCATGCTGGATCAGGACCTCCCAGGACTCCTTTACTGTATGTCACATCATCTGGTCCTTGAGCACTGGGGTCAACCCCATGTGCCAAGCTCCTGTGCCGAACAAACCAGTAAGCGGATGCACTCAGAACGAAGAATTGAATGTTATGTGATTTGCTTTGCGTTTGTGCGAATATATTTCTCAAGTACAGAAATAAGATTTGCCCTGAGGTAACGACGGCAGTGAAGTCATGGAGAGTTTAGATCACTTCGTGTTCAGTTTTACATGCTGTCTTTTGCTCCCGAGGTGTGGTGGTGTGTCTCAGGCTGCTGCTGAAGCCTTCTGGCCCCTTGGGGTATGAAAAGCCATTTTACATGCCAGATGCTAGTCTGCTCCTAACCAGAGGTGACATGAACTTTTCAGATAGATTCCAACTTGGAAGCTTCTGTGGCCCTTCAGATCATGTTTTTAATTTATATTTCTGTTGCTGGAGACTTGAAATTGAGACACTTATCTGCATGATACAGTATAATCACGTGCTGATCTCTGAGGAAGGGGATTTGCTATGTGAAGATGAGTTTGCAGAGAGAAGTGGATGTGACTTTTGTAAAGAAGGGTTTGGTGTGTGTAGTTCAGTTACTGTTTCTATTGCACAAGGGCTCCCCAGATGTCTGCAGGGCTTAATTGCTCTCAGTGCAAACACAGAAAAGTTACCTCTACCTTGAATTTGTACGAATCATCTGAGAGGTGGCTTGGTGTTAAATCCGTGAATGGCTGAAGCAGGGTGTGATGAGGTGAGGACTATGAGCTGGAGAAGGTACTAAGAGCCTTCCCTTTCTCTGCCGTTAAAAAAACCCAGAACTGTGTAGCTGTCTGAGCAACTAAGTGCTCCACGTTCCTGTGAAAAGTCTCCAATGCCTAAGAAGCTCTGAGCGTCTTTCGTGGCTTTCAGTAGTGCTCCCTGCCACTGTTCTGCCTGTTGATGCTTGTGCTTCGCAAAACCGGTGGCTATGCTGTATCTGTAACATCACCCACGTCTCTCCAGATTTGGTCAGAGTTAGCCAGCAGGTTCAAAAGTGGTGGGGGAGGGAAGGGGAATTGGTAGACCACATGCAATAGAATGCTCAAATGGATAAGCCTGTTTCCTGAGGAACCTAGGCTAATCCATTATGGGCCCCTATTCAAAATTTTGAGTACTTTTCAGAGAACATGCCAGTTAAGTTCTGCTTCTGTGAGGAAGTCCCTGCAGTTTCAGCAGATGGGTTCTTAAGACTGGAGAACATCTGGGTAGTTCAAGTGATCAAAGTATTAGTCACAATTCTGTCCTGTTGTGCTAAGTGAAGTATAACTGTTCAGAGGAAACAGTCCAAGTCCCTGTAGCCTTTCTGTTTTGAGGCCATCCATAGCCTTGATCATACATGCCAATGAAGGAGGTCTGCACAGAAGCCCTTGGAAGAGCGCATGGTAGACAACCATCTGTTTGGCATTAACAGAAGACTTTAAATTATGGAAGGTGGTTGTGGTGTGGTGCCTGGACATGTGATTCAACATTGAGTCTTATGATTTCTGTATGAACTGGAGTGCAGAGTATGGTAAACATTTTCAACTTTTTTTCCCCAAAGTACTATTGGAAACTGTAATAAAAAGTAACTGCTGGGAAAGTAGTTTTGCTGAGTTATGCTATTTTTGAAAATGCATAATACTCCATAGGCTTTTAAGTGATACTGAGCATATTTAACATTCTTTGATGTTAATTTCCTGGCATATGGACATCTCAACTTATTAAAATAAATAAGTACTTTCAAATTTAATGAAATGATGGAGGAAATGGCCTTTTTTCACATTCACGTCCGCTTCACTGGATAATTTAATGTTTTAAAACGTAAGTTCATATGAAAGTTTAAAATTCAAGTATTGGTTTTTGAAATTCTGTAATAAAAAGGTTTTGCTGTAGGAGAGATGTATGAATTAGTGCGCATGATAACACGATTAACAAAGTCTAGCTGGTGATTTCTTCTGTACAAAATGCTAGCTGTAAGTCCTCCCGCTAGGACCTGCAGCAACAGTCTGGTGGTAGGGTCTCCTGGTACTGGTAACTGTTCCTTTCCTGGGGCATTACTCTGTAGCCTGTCAGACTTGCCAATCGCCTGTATTCCAGAGTGAAGGTACATCCGTGGAAAAGGTCTTCTACATCGTTCGCCTTCCCCCCCCCCCCCCCCCCCCCCATTTGACTGTTTCTTGGAGCTTACACTGTAAGCTCCTTGGGGCAGAGGCGGTCATTTGTTTATCTTGTTGCTAGCCATATCTTTGTATCTTCTTTTATACCAGATTTGTATGTTTGCTTCCAAGGCCTTTGCATCTAGTGGGAAGGATTTCTTTATAGCCTTAGGTATTAATGTGTTATTGGTAAGTATAGGAAATGCACTTTCATCCTCTCTTCTGTGCTGAGGGAGGGTGAGAATTCCCTTGGAGAATAAATAATGCTCAATTTAATTGACTGGATATAAATATTTGAGTCCTAAATATTTAATGGAAATCATTGTGTTTGAATGTAGGGATGTGCAGATGATGGAAGTTTGCTCTGTGTCTTGCATTTCTTGAGAGACTGCTTACGTGCTGTGTTGAAGCCAAGGATGGCTTTATTTCATTTCAAGGCAGACTAGAAACTGAAGAACTTATTTTCAGGGAGAAAAATGGCAAGGGACCCGAATGAAAAACCTACTCAGCTGAAGCAGAGGTGACAAAGTTCACTGTGATTATATTGATTTTAAATTACTGTGTAGAGCTGGGACTAGCCTATGTCTAGTCCTGCTCGTGATGAGAACAAGAAAGGAAGAAGGCATGAATACTCCTCTCTCCTCTGCTTCCACATATTTTGTTACCAGTATGATAACAGAGAGCAGTCTCGTCCTCCTGACATTCCTGACATGCAAAGGCAAGGGCATTCTGGCATCCTCGGTGGAGCTGAAAGGGAATAAGAGGCACAGTGAGACCGAAATGTGTTTTTTTTTTCCTCAGCAGCGTACCCCTGTGCGCTGGCTGCCTGAACCGGAGAAGCATGCAGTGCCCTGTTCAGCGTGTAACAGATGCCTCCAGTCTGTGTGTGCCCCCAGCTCTACGAGAGATGACATTAATAGGAAACAGAGCATGTCTGAGTTTCATGCGTTTTTGGTGAAAAGTACTACAACTGCCTATACCGCAAATTATAACTAAGCTAGAATAATAGCAATTAACAGCACCAATATTCATTTACTAGAAGTTCTACAGAAAAGTCATTACTGTTTAACTTTATGTAGTTTGCATTTGTTTCACTGTCAATGAGAAAATTATTCAGTCAATAAGAGTTAATGTTTTATTTTAGACCGGTCTTATCTATTTTAGTATCTAGTGTGCCTTTTGGGAACAAGAACTAAGAGCAAATAAAGCTAATTGTGATAGAAATTTGATACATTATTGTAATGAAACTCGTGGTTGCCGCATGACTGAAAGCACAGAAAAATGTCTTGTACCTGCCCTAAATCCAGCAAAGTTGTGATGGGAGATGTTGTGTCTCCTCCTTGTTTGGTGTGATGGAGAGAATGCCTGAGGCACTTGGGTAGGGAAGATGACTATTTCTGTTTCTTCCCCGTGGTTTTTCAGCAATCTGACATAGTGTGCATGCCTGGGCCTATGCCAAGCAGAGATGCAGCCTCCAAGTGAGACTTTATTACTACAGTCCTAGATGATTAATTTTGTACCAAATTGTATGGGCCTGATTAACCCTGAACACAGCAATAATGCTGTTTTAAAGATCTTTAGTGCATCCGTTACTTCTGTTTCCAGTGTGCTTCTTCACAAGGAAAATATTTGTTTCTTACCATCAAATCTTCAGGTAGAGTCTGGGCCATAAAAATCACATTGAGCTCACAGTGGCTTGTGCATTTGTTATGTTTGACTTCATTGAGGGAATATCTAAGATATCCTTATTTGTAGCACTTTCGTAAGGCCAGAGATTATTGCCCCCCCAGTCATTGTATGGGAGAAAAGAAAGCCATTGTCTGTCTTGAGCCATCCAGAAGACTAAGAAAGCTGAGACTAGAATTGAAATCAGGGTTTGTAGATGCGCTTCATCCCTTTCAAGACGGAGGCTACTTCTGTATGTGGTAGCACACTTTGTCTGATCCACCCAGGGCGGCAGGAGCTTTGTGTATTTTCTAATCAGTGAGGCTCTAGCTAGCTGGAGCAGGAGCTGTTATTCTCGCAGTGCGGTATTTATTGAAGCTGCAGAGCAGGCGGGAGGATGCTACCTGCCCGTCAGTGCTGGATCTGTGGAAGAGGGAAGAGTTGGGGGTGGTTCTGCAGGCAGGCAGGACTGCTTTTGCATTCACAACTCTTAGCTTTTTTTTTTTTTTTAAATAAGATGTTGCAATAGCTTTGGGGTGTGTTTGTTGGGGTTTTTTTGCTTTTAATTTTAAGCTCCAAAATACTTTGTAGCTCCCTTGTAGAAGTGCAGGTTAGAGTAATCTATCCATATTTTGCAAATCACTGAACTTTAATACCTTTATCTAAAAGCATTTTTTGGGCACTGCTTGGCTCTTAGGAACCCTCTGTTTGTTAAATCACTCTTGAGGTTTTGCATAGTTCAGGGCTTTAAAAAATAAAAATAAATCTTCCTATTGTCCCTGGAAAAGCCTTGTACCCTTACCAGCAACCTCTGGCTTGTCTGGGGAAAACAAATACACCCCCTCATGCCAATGGCCATGTCCGGGCACAGTCCCATATTATTTCTGTAGGACCATGGCTTCTGTGACCCCTTGCAGTGGAGTGTTTGCACGAGTAAGTAATATGATAACGTGCTGCTGGCTGAACTTGCCCATACTGGGAGAGCAGTGGTGGTGTGAAGCAGGGAGCACCCATTCAGACACTTGCATTTGTGAAAAGAAGTGTTTTTGCCAAGTCTGGAAGAAGAAAAAATGGGTGTGGAAATCCTTTCTCCGTACAACATGTGCAGTCCAAGTGCCACCTGCGTAGCCCCATCAGAAGGCTCGTCCTAATCAGAGGTTTCAAAGCTGGCGGAGAGACAGGTCAGACTTCATGTGGGCCTCCTGGGCCTTATTGATGTCTTTCGAGATGAGGGTGCCTAGCAGAATCAGCTGAGGTGACCTCTGTTTCCCAACACGTGGCAGTTCTGCTTTCTGCTTCTTTTCAGCCTAGGTCAGACTTCAGTTAGAGGTGAAGGACTTGGGTCGCATTATCTGTTCTCATCAATCCTCAGTTGCTTTGCCTCCACACATCTTTCTTCCTTGAACATCCATAACAAGGCAGAGATCTCCAGCCAGTTACACTGTTCAGTCTCTCCTGCAAACACTTTTTTGACTAGTTGTGCCCTTTCTCCTCAAGACTCGCTTTCACAAAAGGATATATTGCTGACTTTTTAGACATTAGATTCCATTATCTTGATGCAAAGACATTGTCTCCCTTAAATGAAGGGAAAATTATTTTTATTCAATGAAACTATAAATGCCATTCCTGTATAGTTTTAAACCCAAAGTACTGGAAACAATCTGACAGCGTCCTGCCAGCCAGTGTTTCTCTGAGAGGTGTTTCTCAAGCGAGCTACGTTCCTGGAGGCTGACAGGGAAAGCTTACTTCTTAAACAAAATCAGTTCCAAAAAGTCAGGTTTTGGCTCCCTGGAAGCCTGTATTTTTTGCAGCCACCTGTCCTGACTGCTTCCTGGTGTGATTTAAACCTGTGCAGTCTGCCAACGTAGGCTGATAGAGATTGTTTTACGGTAGGCTGGGCTGTGGGACCGTGTCAAGACGTGCTCTAGGAGTATTTCACTCCCTCCACTACGTGGAGATGGGCAAAAACCCAAAACCCTGAGTCGAAACGCCGCATGGTTCATATGAAACTGTTAGACTGTAGACTTAAACGGCACACAGATTGAACTGTCAGAAACTGGGTCCATCTCCGCTTACAAAACGGACAGATAAAGGAAGAAGCGTCTCCCGCAGGCAACTTCTATAAGCAGAATTTTATTACATACAGACCTCCAGGACAATCAGACAAGGATTTTGATTTATGAGATATAACGGTTACCTTTAAAATACTGAAGGGAGGATTCAGGAAAAGGTTACTGTTAGATTAATTAGTGTTGATAGAATTGACACAGGTATAATGTAACATTGCCACAGTGGATGGAAGTCACTGGATAGACAGCTAGCAAAAGCATGTTTGTTTAGTTTTTTTGCTCACCTTATCTTGTTTCTTGTTGTACAGATGACTCATGTATGAATGTGAAATGAGGTTTTCTGTGTTTAATGCTTTGATAAAGAACTAAATATTGAAGTTTTTATATAGGTAGTGCATTATAAATTAATTTAAATGAAGTTCCTCTGTCAATAGTTAGTTTCTCTCCTAATATTCAGTGATCCCTGTTGGTTGGGTATTTTTACTGAGTATGGATATTAAAGCAAAGCCAATTGATGGAGAAGAGGAATATGCATTCCACAGCACTAAAATAGATTGAGAGCTTTGTCTTCGATGGCTTAAGAAGGCGCTTTCAAGACCTTACAGTATAAATATATTCTTCAGACTTAAAGCTTTTTTGCTTGTTTAATCCAAAATGATACCAGTATCTCCTACAGAAATTGATAATATAGAGGAAGTGTAGGACTTCATTTTCAGGGAGACGAATTTGGATGAATAAATGCGACTGGAAGGGAGAATTCAGGAGAAATCTTAATAGAAATCTCCAATTAGTTGAATGGCTGGTTATCTCTGACAAGACATAATATTTACTAGACACTAGAAGCTGCAGGAATACTTATGAAGAAAAAGGTAAAATAAGATTAAAGTTTGTGTACTGTGTGTTGTAAAACGTGGGCAATCTTTGCAAAGCTTTATGGCTTAAATAAGTTTTTGAGAAAATATTGGGAGAAAGGTATTAGTGGAGCGTAACATTATGAAAATGACAGTGTTTGGGTACCTTGTTAAAATCTTTGTCCAACAGCCATTTTATTACACCTGGCTCTAATTTGATAAGCAAGGCTGGCAGAATTGGGATCTTATATTTTTGTTAGTAAAGGCAGCTTTATGAAAATAAGGAGGAAGAAAATCTATCCCTTTCAGTGCATAAATAACCAATTGAAACAAACTGAAAGCTAGGTGGTAAATGGTATGAAGTGTGACCACTAAACTCTTTCATCAGGTACTTCAAGTTTAAAAAAAAAAAATAATGAAGTCCCACAGGAAGTAATTTTATTAAAATTATGAATGATAGTCCTAGAGATGGCTTGAATCTTGCATTGATTAGTCATAGGTGTGAGGATCAGGAAAAGTGGCATTAGCTCATTTGTAATTGCAGAGGGAATTTTATAATGTAAAATGTCTATATGTGGCTGAAAATGGAAAAGAAAAAACCAAGATAGCTCTTGAAGCTGAGTGCTACATGTGAAATATGGTTCTTTATCCATCACTGACAGTTTTCCAGGTAATCTGCAAAACATCTGTCAGTCCTCAAGCAGTGACATTTCCTCCTGTTCATATGGTAGTGCAAGGTTAATTTGAGGTTTCATCACCTCTTCTGAAGGCAGTTAGTATCAGACAGAAGCACACACTTGGGTGTAGAATGTACCCCTGCTTTTGCATCTCGGGTTTGGTTTTTTGATAGGAGTTGGAAACCTGTGGTGATGTATGTTCTACAATCTTGATAATAATATTTTCACCTGATGAAAATAGAGAACATCCAGACTTTTGAAGTACCCTGGCATGGCTGGGAACTGAAGCGGCAAAGGAGTGTTTTACACAAGTTCATGAAATGCTGTAAGGCTAGAGGCATGAGATCAAGGGCCACTGGAACAAAACCGGAGGATGGAAGTAAACCAGGGCTGCATCTTCTTTTACTGTATTTGGCATATTTCACCGCTGAATTGTGAATGTTCCTACTTCACGTAGCAGTTGGGAATTGTCCTGGGAGATGGTTCTGCAAAGGCCTCAACTGCACGCTGTCTATACCATTGCATCTGCTGTACAAAACCCAGAGAGGGAGGGGAAAGGGATGAGATTTTTTTAATTTTTTTTTTTTCCTTTGTCTGGAAGAGTCAGAGGAGAAAATAAGAGGCCATTGACTTGATGGCCAATGACTAATCATCAACTGTTGCTCCCACAAGAGCTGAACAGGGGATTAGCATTCCCTGTGCTCTCCCTGCTACTCCTGCCCTCAATCTGAATTTTTTTCAAACCCTGTTTGCAATGAAAATGCAACAGTCTGGCATGAATGAACGCTGATATAGATCTGTCTAAGCTCCTTTCTCACTTCAAACTCAGTGATAGTTAAGACAGGATTATAAAGAAGCAAGAAAATTCAGCTCAGAAGTCTTGAAATCAAAGCAGTTCAGTAAAACTAAGGTATTCTCAAACCTTTGTGCCAGTTAACACTGGGCTGTGACGGAAGAGTCTCTTATTTTACCTGATAAAAATTCTGACTTGTGCTTATTTGGGTGGGCGGATTTAAGTAGGGGGAACCTATAACACTTCCTTTTGATTAGCTTTCCCCAGGCATTACGTCAGATCAAGCAATGCTTGACAGTTGGGTTTTTATCACTTCAAAGAAGAAAATATTTAGCATGATACAGAGATTAGATGCCCGTGCTGATACTGTTAACTGTGCTGAGGACACCTTTTTTCAGCTAAATATGTGTTTTGGGAGGTGTTTCTTGCTACAGAACAGAAGCATTTAGATTTGGAAAAACGTCTACGAATTTTGGTTCATATCCTACCTATATAGAATAAATTCATGAGCTCAAATTTTGCAGTCACTTAAGCAATCATGAAATGTAATTCATATCAATAATTCTGTGAAACTATACATGTGAATTACACTGCATATATGCTCTTAATAATGTCAGGACACTAGCATCCAACTGTGCATGAAATAAATAAGAATACTGTTTTAATCCTCTTCAATCCTGTTTAAAAATATTGATTCAACCCAAGTAACGTCATTACTGGTAGAGCAGGTGTTTTTACAGTGGACCTTTTCAATTTTAAAATTCAATTAAACACTACATGGCATAATTAATTTTTTTATTGTATTACTTCCAGGGAGAGAAATAATTGTCTGCTCTTACAAAATGTAGTTGCTTTAAAGAAAAAAAAAAAACAAACCCAAAATCAAATTACAGTATTTTCCAACTACCTAGGATCCTCCGAGTGTAATGATGCTACAATATACAGAGTTCAGTCCATGCACAGCTGAAATTTGGTCAAATGAAACAACTGTTTAACAGCACTTAAGAACAGCACAAAACAGATCAGTACGTGAAGTGAAGAATATTAAACTTCACTAGAAGTTTGAGGTGAATGTCATTACTAAAATTGAAATTGTCAGGCTCCTGGGATTAATATCCCTGTACTTACAAAAATTGCTGTAACGTCAATGACCACAAGTAGTCACGACCTCGGTTCTATTTGGAGAGCTTTCAAAGGTCTCCTACTGACCTTAAAAACCAAATTTCCAACGTTTTAGATAAGCCCATTATTGCAAAGGTAGGAACACAGAAGGATCCATACTGGAGCAACGATGAGGTGCTTTAGTTCAAGGTTACATCTCCAGCCATGGACAGTGGTTAGTGCTTGTGAATTTTTTATTAAATAAAAGTAACGCTACCTGACTACTGGCTTCCAATCGCCTCTGTATGCTGCCACTTTGTGCCATGTTAAGGCTGCCAGTGGAGTCAAGAGTTTGCAGAGAGGAGCTGTTGCCATGGGAATTTTGAGAGCTGTCGTTGTTTCACCCTTTGCTAGCAATTGTGGAGAAACGTGACTCACTGGAGCAAATTCTTCCCGGGGTGCAACTCTGCTCGGCCGTGCCGAAATGCCTAGCAGATATGGAGACTCAGATAGCTGAAGAGGCGGACAAGAAGGGGAAGGCTTGCATTTCCCCTGCCCAGATCACTAGCAGAGTTTGCAAATAGCCGGGCTGATTTGGAAATTCATGACTACTCGGGTTATTAGGCCATCTTATTCTTTTCCCAGGGCTTGTGCTTCTCCAGCAGTCTCCAGGAGGAGGTTTTCAAAGGAGTTCTCTATTCCTATAGAAAATGGTTGTGAAAACGAAAAACTCTTTTGTAAAGGTCAGCCTGAGCGGGGTGCTGAATTGACATTTATGCCTTTCAGAAGTTCCTCTGAGTTGTTGCTTTGTTACGCATGATGGAGAGGCTTACTTACAGGGCACTAAGTAATTTTGTTTTATTGTTTTGTTTACTTGTCTCTTTTTTTGGTTATAACACCTGTTTGATACCTCTCTGGGCAATACTGTTATCGCCAGCTGCTCTTGTGGTTCAAACCCAGATTTTCCTGGCAAAATTCTCCTTCAGTCTGACATTTCACAAGCTTTTCCCAAGCCAGAGATGAATGAATACTCTTGGAAAGTCTGCTAAGATTCTTTAGCCTGCTATTTTCTGTGCTAAGAATTTAATCCAATAACCATTTCTAGTGGCTGTGTCAGGCTTTTGGATCAGACCCAAAGCATGCCAAAAAAAAAAAAAAAGTTTAGATGTTTATCAGAAACATCCTTCCTTGGCAGCAGAAAATTGCAGATAAGTTTGGGTCTATCCCCCTAATTTCTTGTGTGCCCCTGTGCTTAGAAGAGGTAGAAATAGAATATGACTTTTTCTTCCTTGCCTGTTGCCTCTAGGCTCCTAAGAAAGTAATGGTTTGACTTCATATTGTTCCTTCCTCTGTGCTCCCACTTTTCACTTCTTTCCTTTCCCAGTTTGCTCGCTGGCACTGAATGTATAATGTAGTGATGCATGGAAGTGATTCCCCAGCTATTTTTATTTAAACCTTGAAAACTTCTTGCAGGTCTTTATGAACCCCTGTCGTCAGACTGCAAATGGACGTCATCACAAGGCTGTTTGCTAGATGTCTGGTACCTGCCTGTTGTCCCATTTTCTGTGACTTTGTGGTTGGATGGAAGTTTTGAGCTTGCTGTCAATACATCGTGCATCTGAATACAGAAACCAAAAGAAATCTGAATCTGTTTCCTCATTCTGCTGCCTCTTTCTCAATGTACAGAGCATTTGGGGGCAAAGAAATAAAGCAGGTGAAGAGCCTTATCTTACATTAATCCGTGAGAAGGTAGAGCTCTGCTTGTGAAAATATCTGCTGGGCTATCCACCTTCAGACCACACGCATGTTGGTGAAGAAAACAGTGCCCAATCTGCGAATTTTATTCATATACTTCTTACTTCCCCATTTACTTTTCCCCAAGCGAAGGATGACTTCTTCATTGAGGGCTGTTTTTCCTCAGTTATCAGAGCACAAAATAAAGCAGCTGTTTATACCAATTTCTTTCGTACTGTAAGGATCATTTAGTATGCAGGAGACCAAAAACTTCACATGCTCCACAAGAAATCATGTGAGTCTAATGATGCCATTTAACAGACAGTGTTTTTCTTGGCATAAATTAAGACCCCTTAGAAAAAGGTTATAAAAATTGGAAGAAGCTGTGTTGTCTGAGGAAGATGCTGAAAAAGAGAGGAGTGGATTCGGGAAGACAGTTTTGTAGTTTTAAGAGCTGATAAATCTTCAGCTGAGCGAGAAATTTATGTTGCCATACACTGAAGTTCAAGAATCACTGTTGTTTTCTGAGTTGAGATAAAGTTCCTGTGCTTATGGAAAGGCATTAAGTAGAAGAGTTTATTTTTTAGCCTAGATTCCTGTAATTCTAGGGCATTGACTTTTGACTCTTGAGAGAAGATATTGCAGAGGAGACTGTGTCTCAATTAAAAGAGCCTTTCAGAAAGCAGTTAGGAAGAATTCATATTTCTAATATAGACATGCAAAATATATGCTAAACAGGTCGAATAAAATGGCCACCCACCTAAACCTGACAACTAGGGCTCTGTTGTGCCTAAAGCCTGAATTCTTAAAGGGAAATCCCTCTCTTGAGTTCATGTTCTCTGTTTTTATAATTAAAATAGACTGACATTTCCATTGGTTTTGGTTCCCTTTCACTGGGCTGTCTAGGATTTCACAAGGTTTCCCATTCCTGTCGTATGTGGTACCTTTCTTACAAGGCAATCCTGAAAATCTCTTTTTTTCCTGCTGTTATTCAGAACCACGTTAGACTGATTGACTGATTTGTTTTTAATAGTAACATCCCAGAATCCCATTGCCTGTCTTCCTTGCATCAATTAGCTCTCTGTTAACTGGGGGGTGCTATTACTTTCAGTATGTCTTCAGAACTTGTAAAAAGATAATTGTTAAGCTAGATGCCAATAGGACTTTAGTGAAGACTTGTTTAAAGCTCAAAGGTTTCAGCAGTAATCGATTTGATAAAATAATGGCTTCTGTTCCCATGTGGATATATTTCTGTCTTTTCAGGCAGTGTTTGTTGAATGGAGGGAAATGGTCATCAGATCTATGGCCCTTAGTAGAAGGCTGCTGAAAGCAGTTGTTGCTTGCTCCCTGCAGCTTGCATCTTTGAATCATTTTGATTCTGGAAGTGAAACAGAAGGAAAAATTTTGTGTGATTCTGTCAGTACTGTTCTGATGCTTGTCAGAGCGTTTTTATGCCACACCTTCCTATCCAATCCCTTGCATTTTGCATACAATTATTATTATTTTTTTTTTACAAGGCTTTCACTGTTTAAACTTTTGATGGATGTAGGTGCTGGCTGTTCTAAGCATGTTTAAAAACCTGGTAAAAAATCTCTAATTGGCATCTAAATGCTTGTGCAAATCTCCTGCATAGCCTCGTAGGGATGTCTGCATAGTGCTGCGGCAGCCTGCTGTTATTAAACAATTAGCTTCAGTGGCCTGCACAGGTAGGAGGGCTTGAGAAGCTAAGGGGATGTGTAGCTGTATTTAAGCGCTATATTGGCAGATCCCCCTGTATTAAGTGGTGATGCTGCTGCTCCTTTCCTCTTTAACTCTTAGGTTGCTGACGACCACGTTGAATGCCTCCCTGCTGCTTGTTTGCAAGCAGTTGGTATTGTTCTGAGGGAGATCTTACCTTGGTTGGGCTTTTTCATTTTAAATTCATGCATTGTAGTTCAGAAAGATAAAATAGCTACTTCTAGCTAAATGCCAGGAGAGCGTATCAGTTTCTGTAAGAAATAACTTCTCTGCCTTTTAATTTGTCCTAGGGGAAAAGGGAGTATGTTGAGACACGTTATCAGGTTGGGAACTTGCTAGGAGATTTGAGGGCAGCAAACTGAGGAAGAAGGCTTTTCTCAGCTCCCTGATCCTCCCTCTGTTTGCCAGTAGTGTGTTAGGAAAAAGTTCCGTTGTAACATTTTCCCTTTGTCCTCTTCTTAATCTAGTTTGTTCTTTTGTTTGGGACTCACTCCTGAGAACAGGGCATATGTGCACACGAGAGAGATTTCAGTGAGGAGTAGGGAATGGTAATGGTGCCCAGATTTCTGTCTTTGGCAGAACAGCTGAGCTTTCTGATCCTCAGTCAGGTGTGGGGTGGGAAGAACAGGAATCGATCACACGCTGACACTTCTCACTGTTTGACTACTCAGGGTCAAACTGTGACCACAGGCTACAGAGTCCTTTCAGATTTTTAATAGCACAAACATATTTTTACAAATTCTACTAATACATCATGGTTTGTTTTGACTTAAACATTGTCAGGAAAACTTACCATCATAGTGTAGATTTCTGTGATGTGATAGAGAAGAGTTTAATAGTTTGAAAATGAATTAATTTAAAACCGGATAGTTGAAGGTCAGAACCCTATAGTGATAACTCAGCTAATGTAATATTCATACCTTGGTCTAAAGTAGCGCTGTATATCAATATGTTGTCCCTGTCTGCCATGGTTATATAGGGTGGAAATGCATTTGTGCACTGACAAATATCTAAGGGAAAAAGAGACAGGGTATTA
Source organism: Ciconia boyciana (assembly GCF_034638445.1). Classification (NCBI taxonomy): domain Eukaryota; kingdom Metazoa; phylum Chordata; class Aves; order Ciconiiformes; family Ciconiidae; genus Ciconia; species Ciconia boyciana. The sequence continues at coordinate 17,672,897 of NC_132944.1, read as the reverse complement.
TACAGGCAATGCATAGGAAAAGTCAGGAGTGAGGTACCTGAAAGAATTTATAGGCCATGAACTCTTCTGACTAAAGCAAACTATATTGTTTAAGCATTAACCACTGTCAGTACTTGCCATAGTAGAATTGCCTGGACCATCCTTCAGCTGGTTCTGTGCACCAGATTAATGCCTCATTTTTTTAAAAAAGCACTGACCTAGGAAGGGGGGAAAATACCTGATTTGTTTCTAGGGGGCTTAGTTCTCAGATCAAAAATGTGTCCTAAGGACTGAAAATTATTGCTGCCTCTCCAATATGGATGGACCAAATCAAACGTGATGCATGAGATATGGATACACTAACACCAAATACTAGCCTAATACAGGTCAGCATTCAATCTATTCCAGGTCTGAGAAGCAAAAATTCATGCATGGATGTTTTACAAGTCAGAGGTCTGGTTTGTGCTGGCAAGGATTTCTTGGACACTGGTTCATTGGCTGCTATCTCTCCCTGTCTTCTCTGAGCTATGTTGCCTGTCTGGGGAAATTTTCAAGTTACAGTGTTCAAAATCTTGATTATCTTTTGTCACCTGAAAAGAAAAGATGTAATAAGTTCTGTGAATTGTTATCCATCCGTTGAATGAAGATGATCTGCTCACTTGGTTTTAAGAAAGGAGCATGCCTTGCCCTAGAGAGGCATGAGATGAGACTGTAAGACAGGGTCAGTTTGGATCCCATGATTACCAGATAAAGAATGAGGAGGGACTGCAATTGTATTTGCAAACATTTACTTGGGGAAAAACATACCAAAATTAGCACTTATCTACAAACTCCAGTGAATTGCTTACCAAGTAGACTTAGCACCTGAATGAACGATAAACATTCAACCTGTAGCTGGCTAGATGAACCTTCTGTATGCATTTAGACTATCCTGCTCCAAAAAGAGCACTTAGTCCTTTATTCTGTATCACAAGCAAAGGCTTGAACTAGAGTTGCAATCTCTAGAGAGGAGCTGTAGTGGTTAGCCAAGTTGGATGTGATGGGATCAGATTTGGTATCCCCGTCTTGGTATGCTTCTAAATAACCAGGGCAAAAGTTGAACTTATGTCGAGGGGTTTTTTGTTGGCGTTTTGGTTTGGGTTTGGGGTTTTTGTTGTTGTTGTTTTTAAATCTTTGGGAATTTGGCAGGGAACTTGGGAGGTCTTGAGGCTCCTTTAAAATCCCACGTCTCTATGTACCATTCCCATAGATATATGGCAAACCACATTAATGTGGTCATTGCCAGGCTAAAAACATGACACTTCTCTGCTATCCTGACAAAAAAGGGTACTCTGTAAGAGCTAATCCACTGCCCAAATAGGAGATGATTTATTTTTTCTGGCTTTCAAAAGAGCACCTTTTACAGGAACATATGGCAGAGGATCTTCTGCAAAGGAGGAGAAGCACTTATATGCGAAATGAGAGCTGAAAAAAAGAAAATCTTCAAACTTGTTAGACAAATCAATTTATAAATACAAGTGTTCTTCCTCTGTTCCTGTTACCAGATTTCTCAAGAGTCAAGAAAATTAATCAAAAGTAAGCTTCCTTAAGAGGATATCTAAATAGATATTGATTTTTTTTTTTAATGCACTTTCTATTTTGCACAGTTTTGTAGTTTATAAGCCCTTTTAACTCATGAAATGGGGCAAAACTCATTGTGATATTTGACAGGCAGTTGCAATAATGATGAAATGCCTGTCACTTTTAATTGTGCAGCAGTAAGGGTGGGGGCAGTTTTTATGCTTTCATGCCAATACTGAGACTAGTATGGAATTGCATTATTTGTATGAATATGTTGAAAAAGTTATTTAAATGTCCTATATTTTGTGTACAACTAGAGGAAGATGGTGTTTTCTTTTCAAAAAGGATGTAGTCAGCTACTTTATTATAATTTCAAATGCTGTTTTTAATCTCTGGGGGTTTATCTTCTGGATTTATATAAACAGACCCCTCTCTCTCAAAAAGCTATTTTCTTATACAGCAAAGACAGAATTCAAATAAAACAAGAACAACAGATTTGTTAAAATGTCCTTTTCAGATTCTGGTGACCAGTAGAGAAGGAAGAACTGAGAAGCTTTGCCCCAGGCTCCCTGGTTTGCCAGCTTAGCCTGTCCATGGTATACACGCTTTTGCTCCAAGCCATGGGAAAGCTGTGTACACGATTTTGGATGGCTTGATGGTTTGGTTGCCTTGGTGGAGGCTCAGACCTAAGGGGTTGTCATCTTCCTGTTTGTTCATTTGGTCTTAAATGGTCAACAGATGTCCATCCTGGGCTTAGGCAAATTATATAAATAACTGAACGTGTGAGGTTCATCATACCCATGGCGTAGAGGAAAGATGGGTCTCAATAGGTGGCAGATGTATGCCCTGTGACAACAGGAGATGCTAATTCCAGCGCAACAGGGAAAAGTTCACTGAAAGTAAGAAACCCTTAGAATAAGGAAATTCCTTCTCCCACTTACTGTGAAGAATGAGAGTTCCAGGTCCAGCCCCCAGTGGGAACTGTCTGATGTGGCCATGTTAGATGTGGATCAATAGTGTCCTCTCTTTGACTTCTCCATTCTCATTTTGGCTGTAAACAAAACTAATCTGTACTCACAGCACAGGGAGAAAACTGATGTGCAGTCCGAAGCTGGGCCTTTGGTGTGACCGGCCTGGCGATGCTCTCCCAGTGCCTCTCTGGTGGTCCAGTGAGGATCCCCACAGTGGTGAAGACTTACTGTCTCAGTGGTGGAGGCTCATGTCCCACCCATCATCGCAATCTTCACATCTCGGACACCATTCTCATCCCTGTAGCGGAGGCTGAGTGTTCCACCTCTGTGAATGGGCTGTCTGTACCTGGCGGGGCAGCTGTGAACTCCCGCAGGCTGACATTGTGTATGAGACATTAAAAACACCGAGTATGGTTGATGCTTTTTGTCTCTGTCATCAACATGGGAAAAAAGAAAAAAAAAAAAACAACCCAAAAAACAATCTTGTGACTTTCTTGTTGGCAGTTTCAATAGGGAGAGTGTAGCAAAGTGGTAGATAATACTTTAAGTTCCTAATGGATTTTTAAAAAAGGTTGTTGTGTTGTTTTTTTTTTTTAAACGCAGGCTGAAAAGTCACTGCTGTAAATGTATTTGAGAGCCATGAGAGATAACAGATAATTTTCTTTCACATAAAGCTTAAATGTTTTCTTTTTCCTTAAGTAAATAACACCTTGCCGAGCTGTATTTAAGTGTGCCAATTTCTCCCTGGTAAGAAGACTGCGAAGGTGTTAATTACAGTGAGCAAACTAGTTATTAATGGTACTTTTATACTCTTGTCATCTATTGGTGGCTAAAGGAGGATGGGGGAAGGGATACTTCCTATGTAATATAGGTTCCTTTCTACCAGCAAGAACAGGGAGGATTTTAAATTTTTCTGTAAGGGTTAAAGGAGCTGGCATTCGTGCATGGATGGCTGGTTGATAGAAGTTCTGAAGAGTTGCCTTTACTGCCTTTCACTTAAGTGATCCGTGAACTAAAGTGTCCCCAAGTAGGATATGACACAACAACCTGTGACTTGCTCATTAAAGGCACATATTAAGGCCTGTCTGGGAACTCTCTAATGCCAGATCACCGAGACCACGGACCGGAACAGCGCCTTTAGAGCTCCTATGATCCTTAATGGTAATGCCTCAATATCTGGCTCATGGGCAGAATATACAGCATCGCTGTCCTGTGGGACTGTTAAAGACTGTTCTCCGAGACCCCTTAAGATGAAGATGATTGATACAATAGGCTCAAAGTGGTTACTGTTCTTCGTGCCAGTTATCTTCATCAGGTGGCAGTAGAGCCATGAGTTGATATACATTATTGTAGCAGACTAATGCTATATACATAATTATCATCTCCTGACAGTGAAGTATGGCCAGCACAGGAGGTCTCTGAAAGACTTATCTGTATGTTTACTTTATATTGCTGCTACATAAAACCTTGGTGTGCCCGTATCTTGGGTGGTCTGTGCAGTTCTGGTATTTGCACCTCAGAAAGGCATAGTACTAACTAAAAGAACAGGCCTGTGAACAAGAGCTAATGGGAATTGTCAGAGATGCACCTTTTAACATTCGCAATCCAACAGGCTTTCGTGCACTTCCTAAATAGCTCCTTCAGTTGCTACTGCTGGAGAGATAACAGTAGGCTGGCTGGGCATCGCTCTGACTCACCAGGACATCTCCTCTGTCCATACAGCCCCTTAAAGAGCGTCGTGCTGGAACCCAGTCACAGTAAAATTTGACCAAAGCCAAATGAGAAGAAACAGCAGGGAGTAACTTATGTTTGAACATTAGGCTACTTTGATCATCTATTTCATCTCAGGATTTTTGAAGATATAGTTGTATGGTCAGCAAATGTGTCTGGCAATGTCGTTTCATGCTGACGAAGCATAGAATACAGGCTGATTTTACTGATAGGCCTTTTTCTGTGAAGAGATGCGACAGAACTTGGGTACAATCAGTTATTCAGCTCAGAACAAAGCTATATGGCACTGTCTTAATAGAAAATGTTTTTGTGTACAGGTGCGTTTTAAGAAATTCAATTGTATTATGGAGAGATTAAATGTGAATATAGAGAGGGTTGGGGGGGTTGGGTTTTTTGTGTTTTGTTGGTTGTTTTGGGTTTTTTTTGTGTGGTTTTTTTTTTTCTGGATAACAGCATGGATTGTTAACATTTATGTGTTAGCAGGAGCAAGGACAATCATTTACATGCAAGTGTAAAGCTGCATTCCTATCATATCTATGCCGTTGGTGTATATAAACTGGCCTGTGTCTGTATAAGGAAAAACTCTCCAAATTGCTTCACATTCAGCAGCTCCTCAGGCCACGGTTAGGTGCTAGTAGTGAAGTAACAGCTAAGCTAAAAGCTGTTGTTGCAAAGTGAGTACTGGGAGTCTTGAACCTGCCTTGGACAAGTCCTGAGCATTGGTATGGGCTGGGTGCACCCCGGCAGGAATAAGCTGTGTTTGGCACAGCGGTAGACACGGGCAGTGATGCTACTTAGGCTAAAACCCTAAAAGGATATGGACATGTCTGTAAACTGTGGGGGCTGATGCTCATACTGGCAGAAAGTCTGATAGATGGAAAGTAGTTTGGGGATTTAAAATATGTATCAAAAGGGATTTTGAAGACTGTGGTCCTTAGTCTTGATTTCCTGGTTTGAATGAGAAACGTAATGAAGACGTATGTTGTACTTCAGTATTACATGAAATTGTGTTGGTTCAGGATCAGTGTTAGCCATTTGCTTCTCTTCACCATTTCTCCACCCCCAGTCCCTCAGAGGTTTCTGATGTTTTTTCAGCATATTGTGTTTTCTTCCCACTTTGAGCTTTTTCTGGTTTGGGTCTGTCCGTCTGAGTTAGGCATGTGTATTGCTCATTCCTGTGCTGCTGTTATTGCATGGTCATTGTTTTTGATCCCTCTTATTTTCTTAAAGATAGTTATTTCTTCGATAGTTATTGTTTGGTTTTAGTTAGTTAGAGGTTGTTTATCTCTAGCTCTTCCTCAGAGAGTGTGGGTCAAACCTTTATCTGGGTAAAATCAATGTAATCAATAGAGCACTGCTGATACACATCAGCACAGATGAGCCCTTGTGTAACATCAGCTCAGCAGAATCCTACTTGAATCTTTTCTTTATTTCCCAGTTCAGCTTTTGGAAGGCGTTTATGGTCACAAAATGCTTGTTTTCTTTCTGCAAACCCTGTGGTTTTCAAAGGATAGAGCAAACAGAACTCAATTAAGAATGATAGCTTCCCATTAGGCATATCAGAAATGTACCCTTTTTTTCCGTACAAATAAATTGAAGCTTGGAATATTTTAGAGGAAGAATTGTGATCCCCCCCCCCCCCGCCTTCCCCCCGGTGACTGAATATATTAGTTCACAAGTCCCATATTCCAGGCATTAGTCATTTGCCATTTCATGACACTTTCAAACAACAATAGTAGCTGTTTATGTGGAGTATAATTAGGAAAATATCTGATGCCTCTTTGCCTTGGCAATAAATCCCACATACATGTGTGGGAACAAGGAGAGCCAGCATACTTGGCCAGCCAATTTCTCAGAACATCAACCAGCAAATGTTCCTTCTGCAATTGGTGTTCCACCGACCACATTTTAAAACCACTGGTTTAAATACCTGACCCAGCTACCACTAAAGAGGCGCAAAAAAGCTACCAGTGGAGCCCAGCAATGGTGACTTTCAGTCTCCTTCTCTAACCTTTATATATGCTGCCTCTGTGTGTCAAGAGACAGTAATACATCTTCCTAAAATAGATGGCTGCAGGATGTGCTGGTAAATTGGTTGACTGACAACATGAGCAAAATCATCGAGAGATGTGGCAACAAGCAGCATCGTGCACCCTATCCTGGAGCATCTGCATGGGCACTTAAGACTCTGGCAATTTTCAGTGAATTTGAGAGATGTATCTTCTTTTCTAAATGTCCATTGTCTGCAAAGGAAGCTGTCAGGGTGGAAAGGGAGGATCTTTCAAAATATGACAGTAATTATGATTTGTTCTTGATGAAAAGCCTCTTCACTAATGGGTGGATACCCCGCATGGTTCCTATGCATAGCATGCCCACTACCTGTCCCTATTTCAAATAGGAAAGGCTTAAAACAAAGAAGGGAAGAGCACTGATTACCAGGAAATTGCAACACAAAATGAAGCAACAGCAGAAGAGAATTATGTTACAAACAGGCCTCTCTTTCTGACCTGAGCTGCAATGGCTTACGGATCGCAACACAGAATTGAGTGCTTCATCTACAGGTGCTGCTGGGGCAGACTGGAGGGGAGTTTAGCAGGTTTCTTCTGGTGGAGGTCATATGCCAGATGAGGTGAACTTGGCATGAAAGAAGCAAAAAAGCTAAGTTTGAGGGATGTGGAAGATAGAGACAACATCATATTAAATATTTGGTTTGCCTCAGCAAACTCTGAGTTTCCTCCCTTGCAGTATCCTCCACAGTCCTTGCAAGAAGCAGGGCCATGATTTTCCCCAAATACTTGTGTCTTTTTGAGTACCTCTTGATACGCTTTTCACATGCAGATGGAAATCTGGGCAGAAAAGTTGCATCTCCTTTACATGTGCTCCCCTTCTGTCTTAAACTGGCCTGTTGTCAAGTTTCCACATCATTTTTTAGAAATCCTGCATTTTGTCTTGTTTTTTCATGACCAGTAGTCAAGGCTACTTTGTCACCAGTGAAGGAGCATGGTTACACCACTTACTTGATAGCTTAAGAAATGAGGATATGTTCATGAGTTAGGATTTATAAAAAGCAGCCCACTCCAATGCATAGTTACACAAAACGCCATGCAACATTTTCTTGAATGTTTATAGAAGTGTTGTATTTGTTGGAGGCTGCTGGTAGCCCTTTCCCAACTGGTCCCTGAAATCTAAATCCTTTGTGTATTTCAGCAACTAACGTGTAAATAAGAAGTAGGTGTTTAAATACCTTCATGGATGTAAGCCTGGTGTTTTTCCTGTTCTGGAACATTTTCCTTTTCCTTGGTCCAGCTCTCAGCTGTGGTTTTAAGTGGTGCCACACATTAAAGAAATTTTTCAGCTTCAGAGAAACCATGTCTTTCAATCTGAAAAACAGTATCCTAGCTTGTATCTGAGACCTATCTTTGAAGATACCCTTGATTTAATTAATCAGTACCTTTAAAGAAATAGAAAGGAGACTGCTTTTAGTAAATTCCAGAAAAAAAATATCATTACCTAGTCATATACATATAGGAAAATTTCAGAACATTCAGCGTGATTAATGATACAATGTATAATACTTGGTAATTAGTGTAGACTTAGGGGCCTGACTTTAAGGAGTTTTATGTCACAATTTTTAGGTGCCAAAAAAAGGAATAAGAATTTTATTGTTTTTTAAAAAGTCTTGTGCTCAAAGAGAAATAGATTTGTTTACGTATTTTAAAATATTCTTTAGAGCTCTTTTTAGTGCCTGAGTGTGCATTACAGACCTGCCAAGGTTCTTCCCGCAGTTACACGTTCACTCGTTAATGACTTTGTCTTAATCAATACTTTCTCAAATGGAGACGCTCAGATATTCCAAGAGTCACCTTAAAAGACCTCTGGCAGATAAATAATTAAATGACCTGCTGGCTCCCTTCCTGCGTGCAAAGAACTTCTGGTAGAAACCTAATTGTTTAATTTCAAAAATCAAAACCTGCCAACCTCTTGAAAAAAGGCAGTTTTAGCTGCTTGAAGAATCTCATTGCTTATAACGGGTCATTGTAGTGATGGGCTGTTGGGTGAAAGAAGAGATACTTTTATTCTTTAAATATTGTAGCTTACAGAAGAGAAGTGGAATGGAGGGGGAAATGTTGAAAAGTAGTACATAAAATCTCATCTTGCCAGGTTGCTAACTAGGAGCTCGATCCTGGAATTGCTCAAGTGTTTGTACAACTTTGCTAGTGTGAGTTGTGTTGACTGCGTTATGCATGTGCATACGTCTTTGAAAGATGAGACACAGGAAACCTGAATCTGTTTACTTTATTGCCCTGACATGAACTTCAGTGGTAATAGGGGAGTCTGAGTGTCGGGGCTAATTGCCTCTCTCCTGTATGTCCTTCTGAGCAGTGCATCCTCTGCTCTGACTATTTCGAACTTGTCAGAAATAGCTTGGACGTGGTGATAGGATGTGTGTTAAGCTTCACAAATGCGCATATTAATTTGGTAATGAAACAAGTTAGTATTTGTCATTGTCGTGTATTAGATTGATGTATTATCTATCTAGGCAGAAGTCTGCATCTTTTAGAGGCAGTGCTGGAGGATGACAGCTGCCAGCACAGAGAAGGGATGGAAACTGGGGTCTCAAACTCCTTATCTTCAGGAAAAAACATTTGCCAGAACTGGTCTGTTAGTAGCCTTTCCACATTCGGTATGTCCTGTAGTTTTTAAATCATTGCAGGCTTCAGTAGATGAGCTTAGTCACCCCAGAGAGTAGATGGGGAATTTAATTATGTTATGTATATTGGATTGAATATTTAGGTGGACTGTCAGATCATTTGGAAAATGTGGTGGCTGGTTCCTCGAGGAAGCAAGATGTGCAAGTCCAGATTATTAGATTTTAGGCAACATCTGACACAACATTTGACTTGAGAATTATTTCCTGCTGCTTTGAGATTGTTCTGAATGCCAAAGTCTGCTGTCACTGGCTCTGCTGTCACTGTCTGGATTTCAGGTACCTGTGTAAGCTGGTGGGATCTCTTAACTTTGTAACTCCCGTGCGTGATGGTCAGATCTTCGGCACAGTGTTGGTAACCTCTTTCCCATGAAAGGTGCTTGTAAGGAGTCAGGTAATCAGCCTCGCGAGGGTGAAAGTAAGCCGTGTTGAGGATTCACTGGCGAACGGTGGCAAAATGTTGTGTTGCTGTGGAGCTCGGTGGGATCAGCACAGGTAGGCTTAGTGTAGAATCTTGATGAATGGGCGTGGTTCAGTGGATATCAGTAAGTATGCGTTGGAGAGCAGAACTGAGGTTCTTTGCCCCCTCTCTGTGGATTAGTTTTTAGTTTCGGTTACCTGTTTTTAGCTTCTTCATTCATGTGTGTTTGTAACACATATAAAGTAGTACAAACACTGTCTTTGCTTTACGTTGAAGATCAAAATAAAAGTGTCTCAGATTTCTCAAGGAATTAAAATAATAATTTAGCATAATATCTGGAAATAAAAGAATCTGACAATCAGTTAAGGGGAAAAAAAAAAAGTAATACTACCTGAGAATGAATGAAGGATTATATCACTGAGTTTTGAGGGTAAATGAATTTGCTCATCAACTACTTCTAAAGTTCATCAGGATCCTAAGACTAGGAAGAATTAAACTCTTGTACTTTCTGTATTTTTGAATCACAGTTCATGTATTATAAGACAATGTGTGGTCCTTCTCCCTCTGACCTATCCCCTTTCCTATCCACCTCAAAAAAGGGGTGTAAGATTGCTTTCTCTGTTCAGCTGCCAAGTACTAAGTTTCTCAAATAAACTGTAACTTTATTTAACTAGTCTAGACCTTGATGTGTTGAGTTCCCTGCAGTTATCAGAAGAGCGTCTTGGTTATAGCAGCTGAATATGTAACTTGATATTTTTAAACCTAAGGAGGCTGGAGAACCCTGAAGTCCAGCCATGCTCAATATCTTCTGCAAAGCTCTCTGTTCAAATATTTCCACCATTACCAAGAAAGCAGTTGCATCAGACCCTTCCTTCTTCCCTAGCCAAGAAGATTCTACTTTAGATAGAGCTGAAACTTGAAAAGGGAGAACTGCTTTCCAAGTCTCCTGTCCACTTGTCAGCAGCAGTTTTGTTCTGTGGAAAAGCTCCCAGACCCCAAAGTGATGAGCTGCAGTAGCAAAGCTCGTGACAGAGATGGATAGATAAATAAATGTTACTTTATTCTGCTGCTTTTAACAAAGAGGGATGGCACTTAATGTTTAAATCACAAAGGTTCACTTTGTGTGAGCTTGATTTTTTTAAATCCTGCCATCTACATTATGCAGAAATGTAGTTGCTGTTCGGTGAGAACAGTTTTGCAGATACAACTTGCATTTGATGCACCCTCTAAAGCTTCCCAGAGCAGTACTTTGGTTCAAAATTCAGCAAATAATGCTCAAAACATCCCCCAGAACATGCCTTAGGGAACTTCATACTTAAAGCTGATGTCAGGTTTGTTTCACACCCTTTGAATTTGGCATTTGATCCTCATGAGCATATTTGTCACTTGGCGACTGCTTGTCATTGCTTGTAGGAGCAAATGTTCTCTGCCAGGACATGGCTGAAGCACCAGACTTTGTCCCATTCCTCTCTGCGATGGGCCTGCAGATGAGTGTTTTTCCCTAAACCCTGCAATTGCACCTTCAAAAGATGCTCCCTTTGAGGCTACAGTGTCGTCCGGTGCAATTAGTGCTTCATCTTCTAGAGGACCAGCAGTAGCAGAGGCACAGGTATGAGCCCTCACTCTGCTGCTTTAGTGACCTTCACTGCTGCTTTAGGATGAGGTTTCTTAGGTTCTCCTCTTCTGAGACAATTTGGGTAGCACAGGGTTCTCTTGCCCTGTCCTTAGCTTGTCTATCCCCTTAGGTACTCATGGAAGTAGAGGGATCTTTGCAGACCTGATAATCCCATAATAAAGGTGAAAGATGCCTGAGAACTTTTCCTCCTCCTTCTGGTATCTTGCCCATCTCTCCAGTGAGGCTGAAAGTATTCAGATTCTGGTAGTTCTCTCAGCCCTAATCCTCGAAAAGCCCAATCTATCAGGAGTCTGGTATCAAAAATCACACTATTGAGAGGAAAGAAGAAAAAAAATAATCCTCTGATTTTTCTTTTGAGTTCTTCTCGTATTCTTTTTGGGTGGTATTTCTTTAGCTTTTCTGTGAAAACTGAAAGGATTAACTTTTCTTTCCCCCGCCCCATTTTCTGGCTGGAAGTTGATAAGATCCTCCCATAACCACAAGATCCCAGAAGTTGGCACATATATGCCAACCGCATTTCCAAAATGTGATACAAAATACCTTCCGTTAGTTTCATTTGACTGTCACAAGCTTGAAGAGGAGTTACTAAAGTCCTCATCTCTTCTAAGGTGGTCAGCTCATGGCCATGACTGCTGTCTGTCGCGCATTAGGGCAAATGGTGGCCCTCAGACCATATCTCACTGGGAAGCTCTGCTATGCAATACTCTTGGTGGACTCCTCCGTGGATGCATCCCCATGAGGGAGAGGGTCAGTATTTTGTGAGCTGAGAGCCAGGCTGAGCTGGCAGTCTGCTCTACTTCTCCCTCCACGGCTGTGAGGGGCCTGGGTGGACCTGCTGTCGTTGCATGTGCTCCACAGGTCAAGATCATCTGCTTATGTCCAGTGATGTTCTCATAAAAATAGTCAGAGAGGCATAATTTGTAGTGTGGAAGGAGAGTTGAGGTCTAGCAGGCTCCGGTTATGTGGTTCTCTGCTGGTTGTCCCGGTACATTCAGGGCATTTTGCCTCTTCATAAGCAGATTTTCCTCTTTCTTTGGAAGCCTTCCAGGAAAAAATGCAAATAGAGCGGTGTGGTGGAGAGCATGGTAACACTGATTAGTTTTATTCTGCAAATGCCATACACACAATCTCAGCTAATCATGCTATATATATATTTAAAAAAAAATAAATTATACTGTTTGTCTGTAAGGAGAAGTGGTTCTTCCTCTAGAAAATTAATTTTTAATTCCTTATTCTTACTGAAGAAGATGGTGTACAGTCACAGATTTAATTAAAGGTATAGCAGGCTTTGTCAATCAAGGGAAGCAGAATTATTCTTTGGCTACCTTCCAAAATGGCAGAGGCTTAAAATAAAAAAACAAAAAGCCTTCCCCAAAGTGTGTTAACACACCTTGACCATTATTACAGCTCATGTTTGATTGTTTGTTTTTCTTGTGCCAATAAGAGAATATCATTATACTGAAAATCAGGTCTAACAGTTTCTATTCATCACTGGCTTGGAGCTTCAGATCTTTCTCTGCTGCTCTGTGTAGCTTTAATTAAGCATTAGGTCAATCTTGGAGGGGAGAAAGCCTTTCATAAAGTAATATGTAGGGAACAGTATTATAATATTTCTTTCATTTCAGTAGAGATTTTATTTGTTGTCAGGGCAAGAGATGAATAAAAATAATGGCAAGTCTGCAAGGAAGTACCTGTCTTGTTATTATGATAATGGAGCTTTGTTTACCTGACCTTCCAGTTAGTCAAATGTGGATTCTTGTTTGTATCCTGATTACCTGATCTCAGTGGGTTTGGCTGGTTCAGGTACAGATGCAGTTTAAAAAAAGAAAAGCAACACCCTCAAAGTTGATTTTTCTACACCCCCCCCCAGCTTGTAAAAGCAAGTCAGATTTCAGTGTGATATTAATGAATAGTAACAGAGAGTCAGAATAATTGGTACCTTCCTCGCTGTGATTAGGATTCAGAGGAGTTACTTAACAACCACTGTTTCTTAAATATGAATTCTGATTAATAAGAGACCTTTTTCCCTCATCTACTGTGTCTGTTACTAACACACTTTGCAGTTCCAGTACTTTGAAATTATATATTTCTTTTTATGCACTGTCATGTCTTGAATTGTAATAATCTCAGTGGGAAGTTTTGAGTAATACATGTCAGTGTGACCCTTGATTTTTTTTTTTGTTTGTTTGTTTTATTATTATTTTCATTTGTTTATTTGCTTTTGCCTTTATGATTGTGGATTACACTGGTGCTGTTTAAATCTGCTGCCTCTTGTTGTAAGAGATACTGAGATAAAGGTTCTGGGTTACCTCTGGCAATAAACATGCTTTCGAGAGTGACTGTTACGTAAACACATGGATGCTATAAGTGATTTCATTGTACCCAGTGAGTTGTTATATAAACTGTTAATGTCACAAAAGTAACTTAGGAAATAAACTTTATTGTGGGGTTTTCTTTTTGTTTGTTTGTTTTAGTTTTGTGGAGGTCATATAGCTCAAGAGAAGTGTTGGAGCTTTGACAGCATTCCTGGACATGTGCAATGCGTTAATCCCAAGCTAGCTGCCATATTCGCTGCTCTCCTTGCTCTTACAGTTTGGTGCACGTTAGTCTTCATTAACTGACTATTTTAGGAATCTCCAGCCATTCCCAGGCTGCAGCTAATTAAGAGTATTCGAGTGGTAGGAGTGCAGGAGGTTGGATGCTATTTTCTGAAGTGCAGTTATGTGTCCAGCAACCCTCCAGCTGCCGCTCAAATGCCTTGTGCTGTTCTGGAAATCTGCGTGAAGTGAGGGGAACGAAAGACGCTGTCAGTGCACTTCATCTGCTGTTTTCTTCCTGGGACATCATGGTGTGTCGGACAGAGCAAGGACTGCTGACAGATTTGGCTGTTCATCGGATTTGTTGGTGGTCTGGAGGGCCAGAACTGTTTCTGCATCTTGGTTTTTTAGAATTAGGTTTGAGGGTGTTTGAGAAAAAGTGCAGCATGGAAAATGGATGTTTCTGGGGTTTGCATCAGTATAGTAAAATTTGCTGTAAAAAGAGCGAAGCGGTGGATTTTTCATACCTTTTGAACTTGCTAACAGGTTTTCATATAAATTTAAAAATTTCCCCACTGATGTCAGCAACAGATATTTCAGAACTTACTAGGTCAGTTACAAGCAAGAAGTACTTACTTAATAATAAAGTATTAATATTTATGAGAATTGCATATTTATTCAGGGCTCTCAAATCGTATTACAGATTAAATGAATTACTGCATACAACACAGGCTGAGGTACAGTGAAGTTAAATCAAATGCAAGTCATCCAGGCTTGGAGCCGGGGAGGTTCTTTAGGGAGTGCAATAATTTTATCCACATCCTGAGCGTTTGCAAGCGCTTTGTGGAATCGGGTTTAGTGAGTCATTGGCAAGGATGGGGATTGAGCGTGCAGGCCTGTCTCCCAGGCCCGTGCTTTAACCAGTAGACCATACTTCTGCACCTTACTTCAGCTTCTTTCAGTGCTAATTTGAACTCTGAGTTACCCCAAGGAGAAAGTCAATTTGCCATTGTCAGACCTCCCTATTCTACATCTCTAGTTGATCAAACAGCAAATTCCACTCTAGATGTAACCATGTACCGTTAGGGAGTTTTATAGAAATAAAAAGGACTGGAAATGAAAGACTCACTCACCCAAATCATGTAGAGATGACTCAGATAGCAAACTTTTTAAATCCTCAGGCTTTTTAAAAAAAAAAAAAAGAAAAGAAAATAAATCTGTGAACAAACTCCAAAAGGAGTATCAAGAGACTCGGAGTGAAAGGAAGGTGTGTGAGCCATTCAGACTACCATTCTACCATTAAAAGCTGGTGGTATGCCAGCTCGTGGTCAAGCACTGTTCTTCACAGTGTAATTTATTTTACTCCTAAAACAAACCACCCCCACTAATGGCAAACAAAAAAGCTTCTTTATTCCAGATTTTGATTGTTGAATGAAAGAGGATTTGGGAGTAAGCAAACCTAACCCACTTAAATTTCATGGCATGCACCTTCTTTGGAGAAAATTATTTTCCATTTTTGGATGTCCCAGGATTTTTTTTTTGGGGGGGTCTCTGTTAACTTTTCCACTATACGCTTGTGTTGCTGTAACTGTGTCATTAAGATCAGACTAATAACCCAGAACCGAATTCCAGTGTATTACCTGCACCTCACCTGGGTGTTCTGGCCCTGACTTTTGAAGCAGGTAAATGAACTCATCCTCAGCTGTGTGAGTAGACAAGTATTGGTGGTGATCATAAATCCCAGTGAACTAAGAGGGCTGCTCGGACACTTACAGTCGAAGCGCATACTTAGAAGGATTTCTCTCAACTGGGGGCCAGAGGAATCAGTCCTCTCAGCTTTGCTCATGTTGTGAACTAAAAACTGAGCTAACTGAATAAATTAATTTAATTAGGATACTTGTTTAACAGTTTATTTTAAAGCAGAGCATGGCTGAGATGTTCAAGCTCTTGAAAATACAGATTTGTAAAACAAGTGCGAAAGCATGGAAACTTTGCAAGACTTGGAGTATGTAGAAATTGGGTATGAAATTAGTATTTTGGAGTCTATAAACATGCCTCTGGCTGTGTTGCCCAGCAATATCCTGAAAGGCGATTGAACTGAAGTTTTCTAGAACAGTATTGTTTTGATCCAGAGAACCACCAGAAACTTTGTATGGATGTTTCAGCTGCCCTCTTTTAGCAAAGATTTGAAAACCAAGTGAATACACTCGTTAAATAAGGGTTTGTGCAGAAGTATGTCTACAGGTCCTTTGAAAAAGAAGCCTGTTATAAGGAGTTTTAAGCAAGGTACAGATTAATGTCATTTCAAATTCTGAATACAAAGTGTGTCACTTTGTATGCATAGTGTTGGCATTGTTTTGATCCTTTGTACACATGTAATTTTCTCCCACATAGAAGCCATTTACACTGCTCTTTGCCCTTTGGGAGTGGTTTAAAATGATCTTAATGTAAATGAGAGCCCTACCTGCTCCCAGCCTGCTCCCTGCATTTTACTGCCTGAGGCTTATTGCAATCAATGTGGTTGCAAAGTGCATCTCAGGGCTGCAGCTCTGACCCCTAAAGCTGTACCTCTAAGAGTTTTCCAAAAAGCTACTCTCAGAAGGGCATCTCATTCTTCTGTAAATTACTTTTTTAAGCAAAGGAAAGGAGGTTCCTTTGTAGCCTCCAAGGAATCTTTCCATGGACCAACCAGACAAGAAATAGAAATCAAGTGTTTACAGGAAAGAAGACAGTTCAGGTGAGAGATCCTTAAAGGTATTCTGCATTGTACGAGTGCCATTAGAGCTAATGGTCCAGAGATTTGTTACTCTTAAATTATGTGGAAGAGCATTTTCCAAACCGTGGGAGTTTCTTTGTTGTTTAACTTGCCGGTAGCTTTCAGGTGTCAAAGAGATTTGATGGTGCCTTTTTTGTTTGGTTGGTTTTTTTGGTGGTTTTTTTGAGTCCTGAAATCTGCTGACAGGTGAAACACTTTCTGGCTGACGTGCCACATGAAAAATAATTCAGCCCCTGTGCTTGTTGCTTTTCCCCTGATATTTTTACAGCTTCGTTTAAGAAAAGGGGGCGAGGGGAGAGGCATTTCTAGAACAACAAATAATTTGTGCTTTTACTGCAGTCATACATTTGTCCTGAAAAATGCCATGTTTTGGCTTGACTTACCAGTGGATGCAGAGCTGGGTTTCTCAGTTGTGGGTCTGAACTAGTGAGGAACACCCTGCTACAATTGCCTGGAACGAGTGAGATGTTGCCTGGAAAAACAAAGCTTCCTGAAATTTAGTTCTTGCTGAAGGAATCAGAGTTTCAATGGGAGAATTTTCAATGTACCAATTATATTTTTTTCAGTGCCTACAGGGTGGGGGGTTGTTTTTGGGTAGAAGCTGATGAGATTGCCACAGTGACCCCTCCCATTGAATGTCAAATCAGTGGAGCCACTCTTGGCTTCTACTCTTCTTCCGGTATGATTTGACCCTCAAAAAGGGATGGCTGCATTGGCACCAGCTTCTGTTGGAGCTGGATCCAGCCTTTCCCTTCTGACTTTCAGTTTATCTGACTGGATGCTCCAGGGTAAGTGCCACATGCTTCTTACTGACAAACAAATAAAGGTATTGGGGCTAAGGTATCAGGTAAGAGGTACCAACCCACTGCGATAACTAGGTGGTTTTTGCCTTTTGGCTCTGCTGTAGGCTTCGTAGGTGATGAGCTGTGAAGGTGTCGAGAGCATCTGAGCTGTTGCCCGGCCTGGGTGGCTGCAACAGAAGCTGTTGCCAATGCAGCCATCCCTTTTTGCAGGACAAATCATGTTGGAAATGGACACTCAGCGTCCTGAAGTTCTGGTGCTTTAAAGTTGGGTGTTATGATAGCTTCCTTCTCGGCAGTAAGGCTGGGCTGTAGGGGCTGAATATGGAGCTGGAAGTCTCTGTATTTTGGGCAAATGTTCCTGTTCCTTTGAACCTCCTGTTACAGCACCATTTGGAGAGAGGTGCAGAAGGGAACCCGGGAGAGAAAAATTTTGAAAGCCTTTCCATCCGTTACACATCAAAAACATGTGCTTTACTTCAAGAAAAAAAAAAAGTTATGAGAATAAGCCAGTTGTGTACACTTGTGTGCATATACACACACACACGCAGAGATGCTATATGCATATAGTATATCTAATGTGTATATGCTGCATATAGGTAGAAAATGTTATATGTAGCTATTAGAAAGTTTTGTAATTGAACATTGTTATTCAAGTTTTTGTACCGTTTCCACAGAGAACTAGAAAAACCATATACCTGGCAGAAAGTAAGCAGCTCTAGTTTTCTTTGTATTAGGAATTTTTTTATAGAGCTTGCTTTGCCTTTAGCTGTAAAGCCTAAAATTTAAATTGCTGCAGGCTTCCTTGATTTCCATGGTTGAAATAAATGCTCTGTATCATTTTGCTATTCATGTCATTACTCCCAGTAATCACCACACTCATCCTAGCACACTGTGTAGTATGCTCAGTTGAATATCTCTGACTTTCAGGAGGCTTCCTTGCTGGCTGTTGTTTGTTTCTGAAGCTGCACAATGACATACTCTATTGGGCTAATTTGATAGTTTGCACTCCAGTTGCTGTGAGTTACGACCTGTGTTTTCTGTTTGCCATGTAAATGAAGAATTGAAACTTACAGGGAATCATTCGCTTCTCTGGTCTCTTCATCTGAATTTACAGATTGCGACTAATGGTACAAGTTTGGTGAAAGTTCCAAACTTTCACCCTTTTCTCCTCCCTCCCCACCTCGGTAAAAGTTAATTGCTACTGCTGCATATTCAGCAGAGACCTGGGATGGAAATGCAGGAGAGTTAATTTCCTGCCGAATATTGGAGCACATAGCTGCTTGGACTCTCTTCCTGTGATCAGATTCAGGCACTCAAGCGTTCATGTCCTTGCATTCACGCGGTGACCAGTTAATTTCCCTTGCATGCGTGTGGCTGGAGGCGCTCCTCATGAGCGGGGCAAATCGTCCTCGACCGAAAACAAACAGAAGTGCAGGGCTGAAAGCCAGCAGAGACTGCAAGATTACACTTAATGCTGCTTTGAGTACAAGCGGTATTGTGAGATTGAACACATGCAACTAGATATGTTGGTGAGAGAAAACAATTTGATCCTAAACGCTTCTAAAGATCCTTCCAAATTTTTAATATTGTTTGAAAAAAGTTAGTTGTCCATCTACCCTATAATCCTGCATTGCCACAAAGGGCTGAAATTGTGGCACAGACAGCAGAAGGTTTGTAAATGCAATTGATATAATTTCTGGGGAGTTTCCCTCTTTGTGCCCCAGCAAGGGAGAAGAGGCAGCAGGCACTGCAGGACGCTTCTGCTTACTTCCTACTGGACAAAGGTTGATAAGTAGAAAATGTATTTTAGTATATTAACGTTCTGTGGCAGTGATTTACTTCACAAAAAGGTCTCAAATAATCCCTGTATTTTACTAGGAACACTTGGGAAGTACAGTGTTTCTTAATGTGATGAGACAACTTAGGCTTTTGCAGTTGCTCATATTGTGAGAGTAAGGATGAACTGTCCGTTCTCCGTGTCAGAACGACTCTCTGCACCTGCCGTGCTTACCAGGTTTGAACTAATATTAAAGCCTTTCATACTCTTGAGAAATGATGTTTTATTTAGAAGATTGACCAGCAAGTGAAAACTGTACAAGCATAACCTGCCCTTCTCGTCATGGTGGCAGGGAAAGAAAACCTTGTGGAGGTTGTTTTCTTGCTTGATATGGTTTTTAAAGCAACCACTGAGAACTGACATCCTAGGAGTTTCCTGACCAGAGGTTGGCTTACTAATTACTGTTTCTGTTACGATCCTGAGATCCACATCATGACTGGTGAGGGAAGTGAAAATAAAGGCAAATATGCCACTTGTATCCTGTTTATTTTGTAGTAGATGAGACAAACAACTTTGTGCCCTGCTTTCCATAACCAAACAAATGGTTTTTAAAATATATGTGTGTGTAGATACATACACACACACACATGGATATATATATATTCATACTTAGGTTTATGAGTTTAATCCATAGAGGTGTGTGGGGTCTTTATCAAGGAAGCCAATTTTAAATAATTATATTTAAAGAGTAATACAGGGGAAGTCATGCGCAGCTACGGAGCAGAAAGCCTCAGTGTGTTTTGTAGCTCTGTAATAGCTATTATTTATCACAAATGTGCCGTCTGTTTGTTCACACTGAGTAATGAATGACCTTTCTGTTTCCACAGCTAGACCTGTTCAGACTTCAGCTGATGGGGGTGTAGTGCAGTAGCTATTTATCATGCTTCACTTATACTGATCACTGGTTTAAGCTGCACCACCAGGGAAATATCTTCAACTTATGTTATGGTTCAAAAAAGGAGCTTTTATGGGGTTAACAGCTAAGAAAAGCAGCTATTCTCCATCCCTGGCTGCTATAATTCAAAATTGACTTTGCTGGAATTTGAATCAAATTACTGCCAATATTGTCATAAGCAAATTTATCAGCCAAGGGCTTGTTTACTGTGTCTTAGCAATGCAGGGCCTGTTTTGTTGTCTTTTTTTTTTGGTGATTCCTTTGTAAAGCTTCAATTTCTTACATTGATAAATGGGTTAGAATATATGAATGAGAACGAGGTAGCTCAGAAGAGGTAATGCATATACTTTTTAGCACAGAAAAGGTATATGAAGAAGTTACATTTTTAGATTCTCATACTGTTCAGAAATGAATAATGTAAAGAACAAAAAAGATGGTATTTGGGAGGGTGGGGGAGAGGTTAGGATGGGGGGTGGGAGAGTGAAATAGCTGAACTGTTCTTAGGAACAATCAAGGTCTCCTATTTTGTTCTTGCAGATTGCACCAATTAGTTATGTTTTACTGATGCAATGCCTGGATGTCAGAAGTCAGTCTCTTCCCATACGGCATGTTAAAAAGCAAAATGCATTATTAATGCTTGAGGTGGGACCTCTGGAACTGTGGTATAAAGTGTTAAATGACATTAATTTAGACAATAATACTATCATCACACTGTTTTACAAGCCAATAACCCAGCTCTTGTTCCCCCTAGTAGTTTATCTCAAGGAGGGAAGTGGATTATTGCCTTATAAAATAGGCACAATTGTGTTGGTGCTGTTATGCTGCTATTACAAATGTTTCAGAAATAGTAAGCAAGAGAGGTAGCTGAACACAAGTAGAGAGAGGTGGAAGACTGCAACAGAGCAGCATTCACCCTGTGTCATGTAAGAGAACTGAAAACTACGGAAAACATTTCACGTGTGTAAAGACACGGATGGGAATGTCTTCTCTACTGTAAGAACATGACCCAGGAGGCACTCGCACTTCTTTCAACACAGACCATTGGATTGGAAAGATTACCCCGAGAATTTTGGTCTTGAGGCCATGCTTGCAGTTGCAGCAGCATGCATGGTCCAGGCTGAATTTGTGCAGGGTTAGAGCAGATACTAAGGAAACTTTTTTACTACCTGCCTGTTGGCAAAGGTGTCTCACCCAGCTTGTTCCTGGAAAGCTTTTGTTATTCTAAATAACATTTACAGCCTTTGGACCAGCAAATTCCAGATTCTGCAGGGTGTTTCTGAAGGACACTATGAGGCTGAGACCAGCAAATTCAGCCCTTGCAGTTGAGGTGACGCAGGGAGGCTTGGTTTTGGAGATGGAAAGGAAAGGTGGTAAGCTCTTATCCTCGGACCGTGCTCTGGGACTCAGGGAGCTGGGTGGGTGCTGCTGTAGCTCCTGCTGCTGAAGGGATGAGGTGCATGGTAAATCCTTCAGAGGGAGGAATTTGCTTTTTAAGGTACAAACCACTTCTCTGTTGTCTGGCAGATGAACAGTATGTGGTTTGGCACAAAATACCTCGTAGCAGTGCTTTTTGCATGTGAAATTAATGGTCTCTGTGCTCATTTGATCTTGAACTCCTTTTCAGTAAAAGCTTTTCAATAAAAACCTTTACAGTATTCAGTAAGATAAGTGGTAAGACAGCAGCATTCGATTATCTAACCTTCCCTGTTATTTGGAACACGGTCGTGTCCCCTGACATTAGTTAATTACTCTGAAAATTACCTCGGTTATCCAAAACCTCAACTCTCCACACACATCCTGTGTCACTGTGACATTCAGATACCCAAGGTTGTTCTATATTAGCATAAATATCTGACCAGCTCCCAGGAACTAAACAGGCAGATTTTGGCTCTTACTTCATCTATGTGTATTTCTGCCAACCTCAACAAGTCTGCTGCTTTATATTCATTGGTTTAAACTGGTGATTTTTGTATTATACTTAAAGCCTCTCTGTGCTACATATTGCAGAAAGCCATAGTATTATACTGTCTTCACCTCAATTTGTGTAACATCTTCTACAGAGCCCTTTTTCTTTTATTTGTCAAAAAAATCCCAATATTTTTCTTTGGCCACGTTTAAAGTTAAATAGTATTGCTGTTACTACTGCAAAAATACCCAGCAGAGCTGGTTCAAGAAAGAGAAACTTAAAAGTATTTGGTACTCTAAGTGTATCTGTTAATGTTTCACTTACTTTTCCTTTGAGTAACTGTTATTTGGAATTAGTTTTTGCCTTGTTTTTCAGTAAATGCATTGGATAATGTGACTAGTCTGTATTTTCAACATTTTATATGTTTGTTTATTCAAAAGCACTGTAAAAAAGTTCAATGACATTATGAATTGATGCCTAGGAAGTGTTTCTCTTACTACACCTTTCCCTCTGCTTTGGAGTCAGAAGAAATGGGTAATTAAAAAGGAACAGGGATATTTTCCTATTACGAGGGTTACGCATGTTGCAGGTTACTAAAACATTACTCAGGGTATGTGTGGTAGTTTGCATGAAGCAAAATACTCTATATATAGTTTTTTAGGTTTCATCATAAATTACTCGAGAAAGTACCGTGCAAGATATGTGGGAGAACACAAAGCATTATATGGATATTTGGGGTTGCGAGGGGATGGAGAGATGATTTGGAATGATATAGATTAAATATGTATTTTCAAACCTCAGTATGATTTGAGTGAATGCCTTATTTCTTTCCTCATAAGTGATTGTAACAGGGAAAGTACTTATTTGCTAGGGGGGAGTCATGCTGCTGGTGGCTTGGTTTATTGGGATGTTTGGGTTTTATTTATTCTGTTCCCTGCTCACACCCAAACCACTTGGAGTTAGAGGTGCCTCTTATTGTGAAGGTCACACCCTATGTGTGCAATTATGCTTTGAATAAATGTAGCTTGATTGTTAAATGCATCTTGATTGTTATTTTTCTCCTACTGGAATAAATAATGAACTAGTAATCTATAAATCTGTTGATTTAACAGCAGTTAATAAGTGTTTTATGTGGATGAACTGGGTTGTCCTACAAGTGATGCTTAAATATGTAACTGTGGAAGTGGTTTTGTTTCAAATGAGTGAAAGAAAGCGGGGCTGCCATGTCCCTGCTTGTTTTGATTCTTTGTAACATCTCAGTAAAAGAGCTGAATTCTCTGGAAAGACATACGCCTTGAAAGAGGGGCAAGCATCTAATTAGGTTCAGAAATGCACTTTCACATTCTTGATCATAGTTATTTTAAAAATCGTTTGAAATCAAGGGAGCTTGTAAATAAGGGAATGTACTGATACTTATATTGTAATTTGGGAAACAGGGTGGTATTACTATCCTTGTCGGAATACAGAGAATATATGTAGCACTGAATCTTGTCTCCAGAAAATTGTTCCCTGCCAACATGCTGCTCACTGTTGCATACCTGTGTCCTTTTCCACAGCCAGGTTTGCAGAGGGTGGAAACCAGAGCTCTCGTTGTTCTGGCTTGTGGGCTATTGCACAGCTATCCTCCCTAAATGGGGAGATGGCAGCTGAAGGCATGGTTGTCCCTTCTCCTCTCCTGGTGACCATCAGTGCTGTCCCAGAGCTGGTAGAAGGGAGCAGAACTGGTCCTTGGCTGCTCCATGGCACGTGGGCTTTGACTGGCAGCAATAGCGCATATTTGTATTAACAAGCCAAGTCACAAAACAGAGTACTGAGGCCTGGGCTCCCGTCCCATCTTGCCATTTCTTCCTACATCCAGCTGAGGGACAGTGCAATAACATCTTAAACCCTGCAGAAGGACAACAGTCTGAGCACAGCTCTCTTTTTTTGCATTGCGGTGACTGATAGCAAGGATGTTTTAGTCCCCTGCCTGCTGCAGAGCAAAGAACCTCCTCCTTGCTCATTCCTGAGCTGAGCTCACAAGTTCAGTTATTCATTGCTGAACAGTAGGACAGCGGACATTAAACATGTCATGTTTTCTGCTCTTCCCACTTGGTCTGTACAGTGAAAGGTGAGAAGGTGGTAAGGATTGGAAGCTATTTCACAGAGCTATCAGAATAGATGAAGAACAAAGTGAATTCCTGCTGTGGTTCTCTGTGGGAAATATCAGTTATAAGCAGCTTAGACTTGGTCATAAGCACCGTAGAATGGGATCTGTTACCATAGTAGAACCAGAAAGGATCCCCTTACCAAAAGCAATGAGAAAACCAATTCCTTTCTTATATCTGAGAGCAATGCCGTGAAGCTGCTGCGTAAGAATTCAAGTAACAAAATATGATCGTTTCTACCACCTAGTAAAAACACCATGGAAGAAGGTAGTCTCCTAAGATAAGTGATGTATTATGTTTTGGTTTTCTGTTTTTTCCTCAAAAGTGACTACAATTTTTTGAAACTCTTTATCTTTCTGGGTAGGTGGTTTCTATTAATATCTTAACTGGGGTAAGTTTTAAACTCTGATCAACAGTGTTATTGATAGCTAAAACATGCATGACTGAATAGGTGAGGTCCAGGAAGACGAGTTATATTCCCTCAGCCTCCATGCTTTTCTTTACATTGTCTTCAGGACACCCACACACAAGCTTGCAGATGAGAAGCCATTAGATGGGCTAATGGGGCATTGAACTAACCTGAGGCAATGTATGTAGGGAACTGCTTCTCTCTTAACATCTTATTAGAACTCTCTCAAGTATAACAGGAGGCTAGAGGTAATTAAGCTAAAAATGCAAATAAACATGGTGTGATCATTTTTATGCCAAGTGACCAGCTAAAAATAAGTATCTGCTTGGCATACATCGTTTCCATGGAGCAGGGTAAATAGAAGCTTGCTGCTTGTGGCAGGGTCGTGGTCTCCTGCTGTGGCCCAGATTGAAAGGTGAAGATTCACAATATTTATCCTTTAAAGCAAGTGTCTGGGGTCCTGTTACAGGAAAGAGAAAAAGATGGACGATTTGGTAGGTTGTTCAAGTAGTCTTCCCACATTGGGCCACTAGCTTACCTGCAGCAGAAGGGGGACAGCTGTTATCGGTGCTGGCTCTGTGGGGACAGTAAAAATGAATTGATGGCTCTACTCCAGCTCCTAATAGAGCAACTTGGTCTAATTGTGCCTTTTTTGTAGACTCTATAGAGAAGAAATGTTTGGCAGAACACAGAGGATTAACTATTCTTCTGCCACTGGAAGTGACTGACTCTGAGGAGAGCATGAGCGCGTTGGAGGCAAGACTGCCACGCAACAGCTTGTATTCCAGGCTCAGCATCAGTTGAGAGTGAAATCAATCCATCACTTTTCACAGGCAATATAGCACTTTGAAGGCTTTTCTCATGGCCCCTGGTCCTCCATGCATCAATGGAAGCTTTGCCACTGGCATCCATGGATCTGGAATTCAAGAGCTTTCATTTTAGTCATCAAACAGCTATTGGTGGAGCTCACCTTGTGAGCTCCTTTTGGCAGTGACTTAATATACTGCACATGTTCACGAGCCCCATGTCTTCTCATTGGGTCTCTAAGGATTACAGTGCAACGCTAATGGTGTGCTAGCTTCTTACTATATTGGTATTGAAGAGGAGCAGTCTTCCTGGTAGCTCGGACATTTCCTGAGCAATTGAAAGGTCTGTGCAATTTTTCCTGAATGCAAGCTTTTTCTCAAGCATGCTAACTTGTCATTTGGGCAAGTTGTGTTTACATTAATTTTTATTCTCTCAGAAGGTTTTTTATTCAGTAACTGGCTAGCGCAAGTTCACGGTAGAAATTTGCTTGATGCCGAGCGCCCTTTACTCCTGTTGGTTTTGAAACGACTTATAGGTACTAAGCTTCTTGCAGGATCATGCACCATCATTTATTTTACACAAGAGTCTGTTTTACATAATAAGATTTACAACATCAAAAACAGCAAGCATGTTCTTTTTAAAAAAGAGAGTGTGAACCCTTTACATGCTTAGGAAAAACATTCATATCCTGTATGTATTTTTCACATACTGGAATGCCTGCTATTTAACAGCATCTAGGGATTTACATGAAAGCTGACAACAGAAATATCCCAGGCATACCTCTTTTGTAAATACCTTTAACTTCTTTTAGCTGCCTGTCTTCTGGCTTTGCTTTGTCACAGTAAAAGCCAAAATGTTAGAATTACTTTGTTTACAGGATTTCCAGAATACTCCAAATCATTTCTGTGCATGGTGGAAACCCAATAAAGATGTATGAGAGCACTGTCAAAAACGCACTGAGGAGAATATATCTGGCATTGTGTTTTTTCCCTTTCAGTGAAGCAGTTGCAGTCCTACTGACACAAATTTAGACAGGACCGGGCCCTTTCCTTTACAGCTTTTGCCTAAGGAAGGAGCTGTGGAGTAGAAACCATGTTTCATTCATCTCATGGGTCCTGCCGAAAGGGCAGGGGCACCCCGGAGAAGTATTTGGAGAGCAAGGTGGGGATATCTGCTGTGCATTGCCCTAGTGAACGGAGACCTTGTCTGATCCATTTGTTAGATAATGTTTTCTTGCATAGCATTGCAGGGGAGGTTGAAACAATGCAAAGATGATGAGTAAGATGCTTACAGGTGAAGTGATTAGATACACATAGCGTTAGATCCTTGTCTTATTCCCAGAAAGAAGACAGTGACATACAAAGGGTGGAAGAGGTGGACTTGTAACTTCTGTGGACCAGGAGGTCAGGAAGGGCCACTACACAGTGCAGGGCTTTTTATAGGTTGTTTAAAGAGTTGTTTAGTGAGTGGAATGCATACTAGGAGTAATGGGTTGAAGTTAGGTGCAGAAGTCTGACCAGTTGATTAAACCAAATCGTTTTCAATGTATTGCTCTCTGAAAATTTTAGACTCCCCATTCACTGGAGTACTTTAAAGTCCTTTCCTGTTTCAGTGTCCTCTGTCATGCTTCTCATAACCTTGTGAAATGGTCTGGCTCTGCAACCTGAACAGACTTTCTGGCAGCTGCAGTATCCCAGAACTGTGCATTTTGGGATTTCATAGCAAAAAGAGATCCCTGGCAAGCAAGATCTTTACTCTTTTTTTTTTTTTTTTTTCCTTAATGTTTAGACCATTTCTGTGCAAGAAAAGAACTAACTTTTGCTATGTCACACATAGTTGTAGGGTTAACTAATTTTGTTAAGATCTAGAACATGCTTTTAAATATACTCTGGAGAAAAAAATTGCCATAGCAGGAAATTAAGAAGATGAACTAATTGGTTGTCTTTGTCACCAGTTTTACGATTCATTTTTATGGTGCTGTGTCTTTATGAAATCGTATGAAATTGTCCTTGTTTGCAAGACTCATTTTAAAATGTTTTGGAATTCTTATTTGCAAGCCGTGTTTCAGCTATAAATACATCAGCAGATTAGAATTTCAGTGCTGCAGTTTTTCATAACTGCTTCAAGTGCAATCTTCATGCAAATGGAGTAATCCCTTTGCTTTGCCGTCTCTAGGTCAAAACTGGAAGAATGTTTGCAGGGACCTGACTGCCTTTTTTAGCTAGCTCCTATAGAAGAACAGACAGACAGTCATTGGAACAGCTCATGACGTACGTTTGGCAGCAAAAGTACCCCTGATTCCAAGTTCCAGATTATACTTCTCAGCTATGGCTGGCCCTCTTCCTGGGCACTCATTAGCTTTTCTTTTTGTCATTTTACACCCTATAGAGGTGCTCTCCTTCTGCTGAGATTTTCCTGTTATTTTTTTGTTATTCCAGAAGACCCAATCTCTCCTATGTAGTGGTATGAATGTGTTGGGGTTTCCTCTGGGTGAAAGGGTGGCTGGCAGAAAACACGTACATTTTTTCTTAATGAAGAAGGAAGTGTGAACTGGGGAGACTAGTTCGTGAGAAAGCTGAAGTGCGTCATGAGTCTTATCTTGCACCACATAGCCCTCGTGTATGCGTGCTTCTGTGGAAGGCAGAACTGCTTCATCCCCTCTGTCTCAGACACCTATGTACGTGGACCGATTCTTTTGTGCTTGAGCAGCAGATTTCTCTAGGACCATATGGGTGGTGGCCACTTTTCAGACTTGGAGTCATCTTCCATTCCTGGCTGCAGCATCCTGTGTTTCTGAAGAGCAGCATCAGAATGATGAAAACCACCTACAGCATTTAAAACAAGAGAATGAATAGCAACAAGAGAAACCTCAGAATGCAGAGAGGTGACTGGCTGGGGTAATTTAAAATAAAAAATGGCTCTTGTCTAGCAGCTCCTTTATAACACATAGTTACTGTCCAGACTATCTCAGGAAACCATTTTGTATTCTGCTAGTATAAACCTAGATAGCAGTTTTATCTTTAAAGATTAGGAGTTATTTGGGAAAGTTTCATTTCATTGTTGTATTTAAAACGGAACATTCCTGCTGTTTTGTCATCTAACTGTGCTATATATTAAACTAATTACTTTAGTGAAGCTGAGCTAAACAAATATTAGTCAGACTGCATATTTAAGTCTACTTATGGCATGAAGATAAAAATCCAGTCCTCCCATGTTATAAGCACTTCCCTTCTCTTCCCTCGACTCCCCCAAAAAAGATTCAAGTTGTTTGGTTGTTTGTATTCTTTGAAGAATATGAAGGTTTTGTACTTCAGACAAGCCCATTTCCTTTTTTAATGGGAAAAGCTCCAAGCATTTCTTTTCAAACAGAACTAGAAATATTATTTTTGCAGACTTCTGTTGAGCAGTTTTGGACAACACCCTATATAACAGGAAACCATGGCTTCTCCTAAATTTCTTCAAGATGAAAATAGATAACATTCCTGTTTTAAATTACTAGCCGCAATTAATGATTTGAGATTATGATAGTAATTTGTAAGTTGTTTTACCCTTTTGCCCTTTGTATATGAATGAGTTTAGTCCATTGTCCATCTTGAAGTTCGTTATTGAACAGATGGTATTTGAACTTGCCAGGTTTTTTTGTTACAAAGAACGGCTGAGACAACCAACTCCTTATGTAAAAACAACATTCCTAAGAAATGGGTCTGGGAGTAGACCTAGTGTTGAGAGTATTGGATTCAAGCGTAGGTTAGAAAGAAGGTAAGATCTTCAGTTAGAGATGTTAGTATGGGCCCTTAAGGAAAGAAGTGATAGAATTAAAGGAACAAATATTCACAGTTGTGTTGCACAAAAAAATTTTGAACTTTCTCCTCAATCTTTTCCTTTTGTATCTTCTGATGAGTGTAGGTCATAAAAAATATTTCAGGAATGCAAGCTAAACATAACCACAACTTAACAAAGTAAATATAACCACAACTTTACAAAATATCAAAGCATTTTTGCACATGGAATCATGCAGTGTGGTCTGAGGAAGGATATAAATGCCTATCTAATTTCTAAAAACTTTAGTTTGTATCTGAGGAGTAATAAGTACTAAGCACACGTAATGCACACTGATATACACGGACATCCAAGTGGTATTGCATGGGCAGAGGACCTCGTATTTCTTCTTGCTGTTGTGGGTGTTGAGGACCATGGGTGACTAGACAGGGACCAGGACTGAAACCTTCCGTCTTCTCTCAATAGGATCACAAATAATTTTGTGACGCTTTTTTTCTTAGCCCATACAGTAGAATAACATGATTCAGCACTTGAGCCAAATTCCTAGTATCTGCCAAGTTTGGATGAGCAATTCTAGTCAAAGTGGATGCCCTTGATGATGATGTGTGAGGTCAAGATTGCAGGACATGCAGTGACTGATTTGAACATTAAAGTGCTATTATTGAAAACTTTCAGGATTGCAGAGTTAGGAGAAATTGTACTGTTTTATTAAAAAGACTGTTAGCTTTATCCGATGGGCCCAAGACAGCCAGAAACTTCTTACTAAGAACCAGTTTTGGGGGAAGTGGAATGTGATCTTTTGAACTTTGCCTCCAGTATGTTCTTGGTTCATTGTATTTCAGAAGACTCATCAAGGAGAGTCCCTGCTTTCTGTTAGTTTAAAAAAGAAAAGAAAACACCCCCCCCCAACCACTAAAATATGTTATATGATGTTTAGATAAGCATGTTTTAAAAAACAGCATGTCATTTTTTTGCTGGTTTCTGGAGTTTCAGAACCTTATGCTAACCTCTTTTCCCTCCTCCTCTTCTTCTCTTGTTTATTTGAACGATGAGTACAAAGCAGAAAATAGCTTTCTGGCAGTAAATACTCTCTGGCATTGGAAAGTATTTGATGGTTAAGTTAAGAATGAAAAATATGGGGTTGGAATATGTGGTGGTTGAGCTGCTGTGCTGGCTGAGCTCCTTCCCGGATGGCCAGACATGTGTCTTGCTGCCATAGATTTATACTATAGCATTTCTGCAGAAGGGAGAAGAAAAGACTATTTCTAAATGGGGAAGGGAAACACTTTGAAACAGAGAAGCTGTTTTTACTCTGGTTTTTAGATGCTTTCTGAAGTCATCATTCATTTCTTGCCTTCTAAAAGACAACGCCACTGAATAAAGGAGTAATACCTTACAGATCACCTCACACTTGCACTTGCTTCTGCAGAGTTCATTGCTGTACCAGGGTTTTCTTCTTGCGTGTTTGTAAAGCCCATGGAAGCCCAATGTTAATGGAAGCATATAGGCCACAGTATATTAATAATATTAATGCCATGCTACCACATGTATGTTATGTTTTCTGTACTATGGAATTACCCTCTTAGCCAGATAAGTGACTTAAGTGCCTGCTTTCCTCTTTCCATTCCCTGCAAAAGTGAGACTCGTTTCACTGCTCACTAGCTCAGGAAGAGGGCTTTGAACATGAATTTCTTTTGCAATTGCCACAGTGGGACAGCGCTCGCATACTAGTGTAATTTGCATTGCTGTCTGAGGACACTTCCGTGGTTTAAGCACTTCAGGAGCCACCAAAGCAATTTATGCGCTGGGCAACCAAATGCATTCTTTCCTGCACCCTGCTGTGTAGCAGCTCTCCCCGCAAAACAGAAATCCTGTGTATTGCCCCACCTTCCCCCTACAATCTCTTCCCCAGCTACACTTGTTGTTTATGAAATCAACTTTCAAGCCAGAGACGTCTGCAGAAATGACCTTCGTTCCTGAAGGAATCTCCCTCTCCCGCTGCTCCTCTCCGTTGAGGCTGGCAGCGCTCTGTGCTGCACCTGCAGCAGCTGGATGGCACGGTGCCCTGGGGTGCAAAGCGAGCAGGGAGAGAGCCTTCGCTTCCCTCTCTGTTGTGATGAATTTAGTGTGCGTTGGGAGCTATAAAATGGTGATGGTGATGATCTTGCACTCCCATACAGTCTGACCCAGACTATGTCCCATGGAAGAGACTCGTACTTAATTACAAGTGTCAACTTAGAAAAACACTTCTGTTTATTTGTTACTAAATACATAGTTTAATTGCCATTGTAAACCGGTTATGTCTTCTGGTAGTAAAGTGCAGCTTATTTTTAAATTGAAACCGACTTTTGTGAATAATATCCTTCCTACAGCCTGTTTGCAGTGCTGTGACCGAGCAGCTGGAGGAAAAAAAGAATGTGCTATTTCCCATAAATAACTGCTGTGCCAACAGGAGCGCTACTAAGAACCGGGATACAGTGGGGCAAATGATAGTATGGCTGCTTATACATTGATTTTTTTTGTTTGACAAGAGGGAAGTAATGATGACATTAGAAGATTTAGCAAAAGGAAAATAAATATAAAGCTAGTGATTGGTTTATATAGAAATAGTGTCGTCTTATCGCATGGATACTTGATATTTTATAACAATAGATGCCAAGCTAGTACTTAAAGCATGATTTATATTCAGGGGCCTAGTGACTGGTACTGTTTTAGGAAGAAAAGGCATATGGTTTTAATATGTTAAAATTTGTCTTCAGCAGCAGAATGGTTTTTAAAGACTATTGCCTTTCTCTCTCTGTACACTTCTCCCATTTCTCGTTTCCCAAATGCCATGAGATCCAGCCGTCTGGCTTTCTCATTATCTGGCCCAATGTATATTGTTAGTCTACCTTTCCCTAAAGAAGGGGAGACAAAGAAAGTCCATATTTAATTTTGCGTAGTTACTCATTCCCTATTTGGAGTCAGATTTGAGTTTAATTTGTATTTCTTTACACGTTTCTTGGTCCTGCCTGGTTGTACTCTCTGTTAGCACCTGCTGATGGTTGCTAGCTCAGTGGGAGGAAACATGTGCGCTGCATGGGGTGTCGTTTTTTGCTTGCTGGCTAAACTTCGTTGGTTTTTTTAACCCTTTGTGCAGCGGGGAGACAAATGCTTATTCTGTGGCTTGAGCACAAGTTCAGCAGCTGCCTGTAGACTGGCCGGCCTTGGGGCAGGTCTTTGTGCGGAGCCGCCTGTTCATTTTCAGGAGCTGTGGTCCCAGAAACTCTCCCGACTGAGAGGTTTCCTTGTGACTCCCTCTGCAGGGACAAGGCAATGACAACAGTTGCCTGTGCTGAAGGCTGTGTTAACCTCCTTTAGTCCCCTGTAGTGCAGGGAAGGGGAGAGCGATGGCTGAGATTTAAACCCTTCAGAGCGGAGGGTGGTGTGTGAAGGTGGTCAGGAGCAGGTGGGATGGCTGCTGGGCTGAGCCCCTCTGGGTGCACTGGGAGCAGTGATATGGCACAGCGGGGGGATCCAGGTAACGAGGGCTTGTAAAGGAATCCAGAAGTCTCCGCTGCTTTATTCCACCTGAATGGCTTGAAAATTTGGGTACTATTTAGAGGCTGCTTGGAAGGACTGAGTGGGTTGGGTTGGACAAGAGCATTACAGCGTGTAGTAGGGGCAGAGGGATTTCTATCTCCGCGTATCCAGGCTCTGTTCCACATGAACTGGAAAGGCCTCTATGGCCTCGAGGAAGTACAGGAGTCAAGGGCGGGGAGAAGTTAGCAAAATCCATTGACATTAATCCAAATTAACCTTTGAACACCTCACGTTTTCTGAATGCAGTTTTTTAAATGGCAGCAGACAGCGGTAAATGATCTTGTTTAATATCTCTGGGCTTCAGTGAATGTGAAACATTAGTATGAAATCTCCTTATTGTTATAATAAATATCTGGTTTAGCCTGATAAGAGGTGATATGGTTCATAAAATGCTGGATGAGTAAGCCTAAAGAATCTGTTTAATTGAATCTTCTTTCTTACAACGTCAGAGTAGTCGAAAATAGAGGTCTGGGGAATTGTGGTAAAATGCTGCTTTGGCATTTTCACATTGCCGGGCTGGGCTGGTGATGATCCTGCTTTGGGTCCCCATGAAACCAATTGTAGGCAAGTCACTCTTAACAGCAAACGAGGCATTTTCATATAAATCTTGACTGTATGAAAGTGTGCGTGTGTGGGTTGGGAGGCACATAGCTTAATTTCATAGGTCAAATAAGGAAGCGAGGTTGAATTTAACCATAATGTTTGAAGTAGCAGGAAATGTGTTTCTTAATGTCACTGTTTTTTCTTTTCTTTTAGAAACTCTATGTGTTATATTGCATAGGGAACACTTAACAGTTGTGTCTCTGAGTCCCTGTTGTTTACTGATGTGACCTTTTATATAGCTCTCAAATGTGGTGGGTTTTTTTCCCCATGTAAAATGAAGCTTAAATTTAAATTTCCTGTACCACTCACATTGGCATGGCTTGTCTTATACAAGCTGAACAAGTACCCCTGCCTCGAGTGAGTAATCTGCTGGAGCTAGTTATATGAGAAAAGGCTCTAAGAAAGGTTAGTACGTGCTACTTTAAAATATCCATATTACATATGAGACCTTTGTTTTAGGTGACAAAAAAAGAAAATAGAAGCACAAAAAAAGTGATTAGCTATCACATCATTTATAAAACCTAAGCACTTCAAAGCAAGTTAATGAGTAGTTAAGGCGATCATGAATCTTATGCCTAGGTAGTAAATACCCACATTATACTTGCCAAATACAAAGACATGCTTATTTCTTCACACATAGGTCTGAGTTCTGACCTGTAGATTTCTGAGACTTCTTAGAAGTTACTTCTCATTTTATGTCATCATCTTGCTATTTCCTGCCATGCTGCAGCCTTCTCATCATCTGGGAAGAATCATGTCAAGTTGTCAAACAGACTAATTGCTTTAATATTTTGCAATTCTTTCACTTGAAAACTAAGTCTTAGCCAGTGATAAAATCACTTTTGTTTTAAATGTTAGTGTCTTTGGCAGATAGAAGTATTAGATACTTTGATAGGATTTTCAGAATCGCCTATGGGTTTTGGACATTTAATTCCCATTAATTTCTGAGAGGTTCTTTGCTTCCCTCAGGACACTTTCAAAATCTCAGCCTTTGTAAACCTTCTGGTAATGGCTGGTTTTAAAATCTTTTCAGTTTCAGCTTAATGGCAAATCTCTTTCTCACCCAGTTTCTACAACTATAAAAGGAACGTAGGATTTTCCTTGGGAGTACTGGGCAAGGGAGGCAGCCAAAACAAGCACAAATAGGATCGCAGCGACAACCGTGCTGAGATCCTGATGCCTCTTTGGGAGGGAGCTCTGTTTGCTTTTGCAGCGCTGTGGGCAGAGTGCACATCCTCTCCTCGAAATGAGCTGCTTCCCACCGGGACCGAGGGGAGGGAGAGGGCTTGCAGGCACAGAAGTAACCCCATGCTCGTGAACCAGCAAGGACTGCTGTGGCTGCCACTGGTGCGCTGCACCTTCACGTCTCCCCGTGCAGGGAGCCACGCAGAAATTCTTGGTAGTGTTGCTAAAATATGGTGGTTTAAGAACTGGAGTAGATCTCATCTCCTTTGATTTGTTATATTTCATATCTTGGAGCGTGAGCCTGTAATAGAAGGACGCTCAGCTGGAAGGCTGCAGCTCTGAAGAGATTAGAGAAAGGCTGGTATTAGCTGCAAAACCTTCCTTGCAGTTTTGTTCGGAACCATACAGCTTGAGGAGCTTAGTAAATTCTGGGTTAAAACTAGTAAGTGAATTCAGAGGCAGACAATATGGCCTGTGAAATCTGGGCTGATGACTGAGAAAGCAGAACCTGTAAAACAATGGGGCTAGAAGCAGGCTGGGAACGCAGGGAGCCGAGCTGCGCAGCCTTAGGCTAGCCTGGGAGTTGTGATACACGTGATGAAAGCAGCCTGGTCCAGTAGGGAAATTCTGCCTGAAGACTTCACTTCTGCCCTGAAATCATCAGCCTTCATCTCTGTATTGCTGACATTTCTTGGCGCAACGATTTGACTTGTCAGTAGCAAAAGACAACGTGAGAAAAAACATTTTGCAATTCATGTTGTTCCTTTGCGTTCATTCAAAATGGCTGCTGGGCAAGGGAGAGAAAGTCTTTTTCCAAAGTTTAAGAAAGGGGAACACAGGAGAGTGGCCCTGGGTCATGCTGTGTAGTCTGGCTGTGTCAAGCATTAGCAGTAATCCTCCAGGAGTTACTCTGGAATGCCTGAAGCTCCTGAATGGTTTCCTAATCGGGCCTTTTCCTGGTCACAAGGAAGGGTGGGGAGACAAAAGTGATCTTTGACGTGATCTTGTCAAACCAGGGGTTGCAAAAAATGCGTCGCTGTTGATCAGAGACACCATTGTAAAAATAAAGGGCATCCACTATACCGTCTTAATTTTTCTGACTTGCATTTGTCTGCTGTTAGTAAAGTCCTGTCCTTTGTCTTCAAAAGCGCTGGAGAGATGTGCAACATAAAAGGAACGATCACGGGGCCACCAAAGAGTCCCGTCTTTGTTGTTGTTTATACCAAAGTATTATGTTATGCTATTGGCAAAGTAATTTTCAGCTCCAAGATCAGTCACAGTGGCTTTCACAAGATTGATGTGAAGAGCTAGAGTGGTGCTAATTAATCAGAGATGGGGAGAGCGTGTGCCTGCATACTCAATTAGTATAACATTTCCTAAATTGGAAAGGAGCTCTGCCATACAGTAATACTATAGCAAAGCCTGAAGGGTGCAGAGATACAATTCGTAATGAACTACTTTAACTCGTTACTTGAACACTCGCACCCCAAGACACTATTGAATGGTGAGCCCAGAGTGCTTTTCTGTTGTAGGTACTGCAGTGCTGGGAATCACCAAAAATGCTTGAAAGACAGCATTTCCTTTTATTTAGAGGATGTTGTATAACTAGGCTCCTTAATTATATTTCTACTTAAACAGAAAGAGGAATGGGTGTTTGTTACAGTAAACCATCTTTGATATAAACAATACTTAGTTACAGCTGC
Source organism: Ciconia boyciana (assembly GCF_034638445.1). Taxonomy (NCBI): domain Eukaryota; kingdom Metazoa; phylum Chordata; class Aves; order Ciconiiformes; family Ciconiidae; genus Ciconia; species Ciconia boyciana. The sequence continues at coordinate 17,636,921 of NC_132944.1, read as the reverse complement.
TTTTCACTGTTCTTTGAAATCCAGTCTCTTTAAAGGAAAACTGCAGGTTGTGATAGCTGCTACAACACTATGAATAATAATAAAATGGTATTTCTAGCTTTGTTCCAATACTGCACATGGAAGCCTGAAGATGAAAACTGATCTCCACCTAAAAAAAGGCGTAGATGGTAGGACAGAATACTTTCTGTACTTGATATCTAAATTAATTTCACTCTTAAATGCTAGTATTTGTGCTTGTTTGTTCTTATGTTACAGAAAAGATACTTTTTCTTGCCTATAGGTAGAATAACCTGTAAGCCATTGTGATCCGAAGTAGCAGAAGATTTTTGTTAAGTCTTTGAAAATAAAGTGATTTAGTGGTATAGCAGCTTTAATTTTATCCAGATTTGTAGTTTACATGAGGCACAGCTGTTGAGTAAACCTGCAGAATGAATTAGAAATGGATTAATGAAGCTCTAAGACAAATACATTAGAATATTTTAAACAGCTCTCAAGGAAACAGTTTTATTTAATTTTAGTCGTGTAATGGCTTTATACTCTGAGCAAAATAAAGTAAAACAATAGACTCAAATTCTAAATTGACAGCCAACATATAATTTTTTCCACAGGCTTTTGAAGTATGCAAACCCATATAATTATTTTCTGACTAGTGAAATTGGTTCATATGGTTTATGAGGGAAAGAAGCCCTCCCTAACAAATATGGTCTGCGGCAGCTGGCCTGATACCTGCTATGCCACTCCGATGGCTATAAAACCAGAGATAACGGTCCAATTTCATTTGTAGTTATGCTGCTATAAATCTGGAGTAAGTTCATTGGTCTGATTCCAGCATTAGAAACCTAAGTTACTTTTCCTCTCCGAATCTCTGTCATTTCAGGCCATGTTCTATGCAATATAGCATGGATGAAATGTGTCTAGTATCTTTGATATCTTAAGTCAGAAATAGGTCACTGATGTTTGATTCTCCAAGGGAAAAATACTCAGTTCAGCAGCCAGACAAGGGGAGAGGAGGGATGATAGCTTCTGATAGAGCTACTCAACTTAAGAAATCCTCAAGCTGATTATGTGCCTTATTCAAGTTTCTGCCTCATTTCTGCTGAAACAGTCCTTGAAAACACAAACTTCTGATGCTCCTGGGTTAGCTGGAGGAACCTGGGAACTAGTTGCTATTTTAGTCTTTGGGCTGTTGTCGTCATCCTTTGAGCATGTGTTACTCCTGTAGCACGGCTAACACAACAGGAGCTGCCTAGCAAATTTAAGAAAGTGCTGGCAGGTTTACTTGTCTTAATCTCATACTGCTGTAGTTAAACTGCTGCAAATCTCTTATAATTCAGAATATCCTCCTTTTTGCAGTTTAGCCGAAGTGTTACTACCCGAGAATTCAATTTGGCAGAAGGAAGACTGTACCTGTACGGAAAGAGTGGTGGACTCCCACTGACAGACACACTCTTGCTGAGTTGCTCTGTAGCTGTTTGCTTGAAGTATGACTGGTAAAGCAGGCTAGAGGTGGATTTATTCTTTGTTCTGCTTACTTGTGTTGTTTCCTTGCTTTACAACTGAAACTATTCCTAAGAAGTTGAGAAGGGATCAGGAATGCTTGACAAAAGCACAGGTACTTGGGAATCTGGATAGAACAGTGTTTGTAAGAAGTAATTATCCTTGCCTCACACTCAAGACTTACAAGTTACACTCTTCACCTAACCAAACATAGGTCAAACTGAGCTTAGCCCACTCTTGAGAGATTTGAAAAGCCTGTGCATGTAGTTAAATTCTAGTGCAGTGGAACAAATCCTCTGGTTGACCTCCTAGGGTAGATTGTTATTCTAAAAATGCTACTGAAATTAGAGAGCATATATAGGAGTTCATCTTGGCCCACTCTTTCCTGCATTGGTCAGAATATCATACCCTTCTTTGGCCATTAAGCATGGCTGATCTGCCTCAGAGTTACCTGCTTTACACCCTGCAGAATCACCTGGAGCGGCATATGTATTTTTTTTTCTCACTGCAGTGACTTGGCTGTGCTTAAAGTCTGTGTGAGTAAAAATAAATAAAAATCAAGTTAATAAAATATAATAAATAGCATCCCTGTTACAGGTACAAAATGATACTGCTGTACCTCAGTCACGCAGTTGTACAGCAGAAAATGCTTCTTAGACAAACACGTTATCTTTCACAATCCAGAACATATTTTTCCCACTTCTTCTTTTCCCACTTCTTCCCACTAAGTGTGACTTCATGGTCTAGTCAGAAAAAGCTCCAGCTTTTTCTCTTGGACTATAATTTGTCTGTCTTTATTTCTACTTTGTTGAGTGCTGTAATCAATCCCAATTATCTCCATGTCTCTGTATCTGATTTCAAAGGATGGTATCATGCCATACCCAAAACCATTGGGGTTACCAATTAAATAAAATATTGCAGAGTGGGTTAACATATTAGCAACCTTTGTTCAGAATATTTTTGCAAAGGTAATCCGAGTTATTAACTAGCTGAACAGGGACACAAGTTTTGTCATTAAATGCAGCTGACTGAAAATTGAGTTAAGTCTTCTAATTATATGGACAAACAGCCCTGGAAGCTGTTTCTGTTCAAGCCATTGTTCTCTGATCAAAAGGGGTTTGTGATAGAGTGGTCTTTTCTATGAGATGGGAACTGTGAGTTGTATGCAATGTGCTACTTCAACGTCATCTGTTATGTATGGATAAGATGTTTTCAAACTTCTCAGAATGAAACGTGATCCTATACTAGGCTATGATTAGCACTTTTTTTTGCTTTGTATGGAAATCACGTATTGTCTTTTTGTCACTGGTTTAATTTTGGCCTTGATGTTAGCTGTGCTGTTCTGATGTTTTCAGTGACTTGTGTGAAACGGGGTGATATTTTAGCCCCCTTTCCAAAGGAGCGGACGGTAACTTTCCATGAACGCAACTCTTTGGGGAGGAAACGCTGCAGGCCTTTTAATCTGTGAGAGGGGAAGTGAAAACTGGTGCTTGGAAGCTGAAGTCTCACAAATAAAAAAGATGCACAGTCGTGGACCGTTGGTCTGAGCATTTCTCATGTTCCCGAGTTCTTATGTCATCTCTCCAGGAGCAGCTGTGTCGGGGTTCTGGATGCGCTTTTTGCTGATGGATGCACCGAAGGATGACTGTGTGCCAACAGTACTGCGTACCTGGCATGGAAGAACTAGGGAACAGTTTGCAAAGTTACCTCAGCTAATTCAATGCAGAATAGAGCTGGGTGTCTCTTCCCAGCTCTCTTCGGTCTTAGGGAGCGAGTTCCTGTTTAGGACCATTTGTTTGTGAAGCCCTTGAGCTTAATAAGCCTCCTTATTAACCAGTAGCTCTGGGTTATCTAATCCGGACAGGCGAGCTGGTTGCCTGGTGGGACTGCTTAGGTCCTGAACCAACGGTAGCGTCTGGGATTTTCTTTGTCTGTTTGCCAGCTGGTGAGAAGCTTGACTGAAAGGCACAAATTAAAATCTAAAGAGAACCTTAATGGAAGGGCCAAGCAGATGGAGATCAGCGTGGAGACTGGTAAACGGGATAGTAAGACATAAGACACAACTTGTACTGTTGCCCTCAGGCTGCATCTGTTACTGGAAATAAAACTTGGGGTTGTCATTATTTTAACTTACCAAATATATATGAGCTGACAAAAAGCAATTCTCATGTCTGTAAGCATTTTCATGATAGTGCATCTTATGTTTCTGCATTAGGACACAACCCTATTGCTGCAACTTCACCTCGTAATGCAGACGCTGAGCACATGAAGGAATTGCGTTTATTCACACCCATATTCAACATCATGCATTTGCTGTTAATCATTGATAAATTGTATGCCAGGCCAGCTGTACAGTTTAATTTCTGCCCTCTGTCTGTTTGCAAATAACATGACTGTGCATATTGAGTCTTATTCCAGATACTTTATTGACAGTAACTTTTTATAACCTTATACCCATGGCTATGTTTAAGTGGTTTATCATTGGCTATATATCTACAAAATAAATTAAACACAGTTATTTATAACAAAATGACTCTAAGTAAAGCTGTGAAGTGATTATGGTATTTTTAATAAGCAAAGGATTTGGAACCCACTATGGTTTCCATTTTTGCAAGTGGATTAGTATAATTATGTGTTTTAGTGACTGAAATAAAAAACAAATTGCAAAGCATGTTTTTATTCTATTAATAAACTTGGCTAAAATGCTGATTCTTCAAAGGCATTCTACTAGGTAGGAAGGGATGAGGTTAGTAATAAGATAGCAGCCTTTCATCACCTCTGTAGTTTGAAAGCCTTGTTGATTTTAACTTTTTTGATGGATTTCCTTTTTTTGTTTTGTTAGGTTTTTTAGTTTTTGGAATAGAAAAGTGAAGAATATGTTGAGAAAGTACTATGTAGATGTAGCCATGCAAATATAGTTCTGTTTTGAACTAACAGTTTCTAAATTGAATGCTTTAAGTTACAGGTTATTCCTGTTCATTCCTTGTAGTACAAAGTACAGACCACCTATGTAACACTTTTAACTGTCAACTGTAGGAGCTATAATTTGAAAATATTTTGCCGATCTGTTTAAATGAATGTTTTTGCTCATGCTTTTTAATTTGGGGAAGTATGATAGAGGAGAGTTTAATGTGAGTCAAGTGTGTCAAGGATCATGTTTTAGTGCCCTGTATAAAGGTGTGTTCCAATGGAGGCATATTTGCTAGTAGGTATAAGGTCCCTTCCCGTCCTGGTTCTCATGTTGGTAAAACGCATTCTCGCTTATCTCTCTGAAGCCCTCCGAGCTTGTCAGGGGGAAAGTGGTGGTTATTTTATGTAGAAGTATGTAAGGATAAGACATACGGGAAGTAGTATAGTGTCCACTGAAATTCAGGGGTGTCTTTCCTCTTAAACAGAGGTTGAATCAGAAGCTAAGACACACAGCAGTCCTTGGGTAGGAGTTCTGCACAGTACAGCATGTGTGTGTGCATCTATACTGATGATCTAATCGTGAATGTGTTTAAAAAAAAAAAAAAAAAAGGCTTTTTATATGAGCTGTGGTTTACAAAATGTTTCTAATGATTAGATTTTTATTACATAAACTCTCTTCTGCTTTGATTAGTGTCTGGCTGTAAAGACTTTATTTTATATATCCTTTTATAATTTTATATAGGAACAGTCAAACCTGAAGGGATTCTGCACTGTTTGTATATTAAATCAGTCCTGATGGTCTTAATCTCATCAGTAATTACAAACAAAGTTAACTTGATTGAGATGTAAGGATGTTGGTAATTCAGTGTTTCTCTCTCTAGAACAGTAAAGTTTTGGAGGTTTGGTTTACGTCAGCATTTCACAGTCATTCCACGAAGTTGAATCTTATATCCGTGGGGTTTTTTTAAAGTTTTCTTTTTTTTTCCTTTGGATAAACTGATTTTGATTTGAGCATACAGGTGGCAGGATCCACATAGGTCTGACTGTGTTTACTGTGTGCCATGTAAGCTGTGTAACTTTTTTTTTAAGCTTTTTTGGCGGGGGTGAGGGGGGTAGCATCCTGAAGTGGATGGTTGCAAGTGTTTGTGTAGTGAACTCCACAGAACGGTGTTGTTGCATAAGGGACTGGGTGCCAGTATCTTCCTATTCATATAAATTTTAGGGATATTGGAACTATTGTGTAGTCTGAGTCCCTGTGAGGGATAGGCATAAAAACCTATCCAGTACTTTCAAAGCCAAGAAGTCCTTGCTAATGTTTGTCCTTTGCATAAACACAGTTCTTATCTACAACTGACTTCACAATAGCTTGGTTAATTCCCCTTGCTGCTAGGTTAAGCTGATTTCTGCCCCAGACACTCTGGGGTAGGTTAAAACTGGATGTCTTCCAGGAGCTCTTAAAGCCCACCCGTCAGCTATTGCTCAAGGAGCCTGTATGGCTGGCAAATTAATTTCTGCCCTATTGAAATTAAAAACAAATAAATAATTGCTACAGGGTGACCGTGCATCGTAATATAAGTAATAAATTTGTGGTAAATTATATTTATACTGAAACAGGGAGGCACCATGTATCTTTGGTGATTTATACACACAATCTGCCAAGTTACTGAGCTAATATTAATTTGTGGGAGACATCAGCCTTGCTCTGCAAGATAATTTAGATTATTCCTTGTACTATTCCAATGCATTCACATGAAGCGGTGGGAACAATAAAAATATTAATACAGGACTTAAAAATGGGAATGCTTATGGGAAAGGAAAAGCCCCATACATCCCTGAATAAATCTTATTCCTTACAAGCTGATCTATTTCTTAATTGTCATTCTATTCTAGTATATTTTCTATAGTTTTCTAGCCTGTGTTCATCACCATGGTGTTTGAATACTTTCAGGTAGTCCATTAAGGAGCATGTTCATCAGATCATTATACCCTGTCACTGAGGAGAGGATTAAATGGTGATATTGTATCTATTAATCTGGGAAACTGTGCTTATATTACAGCAGACTGGAGAATGGATGAAGAGATGAGTTTAATTGGCGTATGGCTTTGATAGAATATAGGTGTTTTAGTTAATTTGGTATTCTTTCTAATGTATTTGTCTGCTTTAAAAAAATAAAATTATTTGAAAATCCACATACTGATATAGGAGAATTACCTTTCTCTTACTAGGTAATTATCAAATGACATATAATACTCAGATAAAAATGAATGTTAGACCCTGTCTGTCTATCCAAGGAGAAAATATAAAACATTATTATTTTAAAACTACCATGGAAGTAAGCAGTCAATCTCCAAGGTAGAGGGGAGGAATAGAAAAATTAGTGAAATATATTTAGATGAGAGTACATCTGCTGTAGAGGAAAACAAACCAGAAAATTCCATCTCCTAGTAGTTAAAAAGGAAAAAAACTCCATCTGCCAACACCTGGGATTGGAGAGGACACAAGCGAACATCAACCAAAGTTATGATAAAATATTAAAGAAATATTTTAAACTATTCCCATGCAGCATTCACACTTCACTGCAAGTATGTGCACAGGGACATAGAAGACTATGTAGTTAGATTATATTGGCTTGCTGGAGCTAGATAGAAAAATTCAGAAGTTATGTAAAGGTTTTCAAACACAGATATTGCATCCCAGCAGGAGAAAAAACTGTTGGGAATGGTGACATGTAAAAGTTTTTTATAAATTTTTAATTAACCAAATTAATTCCTTTTTTGAAAGCTTTTGACTACATAATTGAGAGGAAAGTTTTCCAGAGTGGTGGTGGTCTGCAATCTTTGCCTTTTTTAAATGTAATAGAGATTTTATGAAACTAACCCATTAAGATACTTGTCTTCATCAAGTTATGCATTTTTCATTTATTTTTATTTTAAAAGCAATCATTTAAAACCTTGGAGGGGAGAAACTAGCAAAACTTGTGTATTCAGCTGAGACAGCTTTGTGGCTAGAGTTTTCCAGGTGGGATTAATGAGATCATGATTATAACAGGAGCCAAAGGGGCTAAACTGTGTATTCTGAGAAGGCTGTTGGCAGAGCAGAAGGGGCATTGACAGCGGCTCTGCACCCACTTGGGCATGGCTCTTCTGGAATTAAAAAGGTACAAGTTTAAAATATGAGATTGTCCCATAGCGTACTAGGCTTAATGCTGCTTCTGTAATTACCGATTCCCTTGTAACGGAGCCCCAGACTGGAATGGGAAATGCCGTCACGCTTAGGGTCATGCTGCCTGGGTTCAGTTGTCCCTGCTCTGTTCCCAGCACCTTGTGTCATCAGAAATACGGGAACTGGGGGGTTAGCAGGAGGTGGTGTGAGGGAAAGCAGAAGTAAATGTGGAATGTCCTTTGGGTTAAAATACCACCGTAGGGAAAATGCAGATCCTGAATGCTTCTGAGTATGAATATTTCTCATAAATGGGATGACATTTAGTAGTGGGTGCGTTATATGTGCCTGCCTTGCAATAGAAACAAAACTGTATAAAGAACAGAGCAAACTGCAAGCTTAGAAAATGCATTCATTCAGTGTATTCCTGTACTATCTATTTCTTGACACTTGTAATTTGTTTATCTTCTGTTTTTACTGAAACAATTAGCTCACCCCCACTATTCTGTCTAAAAGTGTTAGTGATGAGCACTTAATTATGAAATCACTTTATCACAGTTTCTTAAGTGCAGTTTGTTGATTGACCAATGACAACATACTAATAATTACCTGTAACTCTTTCTGATTTATCTTGTTTTACAGTAAGCTACATTTAATAATAGCAGCCTTGTTTGCCTCCAACCCTCTAGAGACTTGCTTAAGTAATAATTACTTGCAGATGCAGCTCATTTGTGCCCTGATTCACACCCATTCAGCCCCAGTGAGGTCAGGCCTTTCACATTTGTGTTTTCCATCTTTAAGCAAAACAATATGTCGGTAGAGAACAGAATATGAAAAAGAAATACTGCAGGATTTGTGTATGAACGCTGCCCAGGGGAACAAGGGCTTTGCCTCACAACTTCTGGAGAGTCTTCCTCAAGGGATCCCCGCTGGCTCAAGGTAATAGGGACTGCCTTCCTTCTGCTAGGTGATCGGTTTTGGCCGAAAACTTGAAAAATTGCTTTTGACCAATTTCATAACCTGAAGCGCAGACCGGGTGGCTTAATTTCTCAGGCTGATGCTTCTGTCCACCTATCTGTCCTCCCCAAAATCTTTGCATCTGCTGGCAAGGCTTCTGAATGTGATGGGACAGGAAAAGCAGGGTTAGGAGAGTTGAATACACTGCAGTTTGATCAGTTGCATGAAAACAGAAGCCAGGGTAGAGAAACACAGCTCTGTTAATGCCTCTCCCTGAAAGGAATGGTGCTGCAGGGACTGCGCTTTCATTAGACATCAGCGAATCCCCTGGGGAAACAGCTGTTGCAAGTGCCTTGACACTGGGATGGGGGAACCTTAAATCAGATTACACACACTATTAGATGTTGGTGAAGCTAACCGCAAGATGCAAAATCCATTGGAAATCCAAGTTCCATTGGTTTTGCTACCCAGCTTCCCACTGTGTGTGCGAGGGTCTGTTCCTGTGAGATGCTGAACACCTCTAGCTAAAGAAGAGTCTGATTGTTGTTGTTCACTTGCCTCCAGCTTCTCCTGGCTCTTACGGGGATTTAAAGGGTTTTATGTTGCATAATCGAACCTCTTCTGAGTAGGCATTAGTGAAGAGGACATGGGAAATCATCCTATGACAGGTTTTAGTCATGAAATTTCAAAAGTGCTTTTGCCTGTGCGTGCCAAGTAAGGAAAGCTCCATATATTTGCATGCATTGTCTTTGGGTAGCAATGAAAAAGATAACTGACCACTTGGTTTTCTGGGAAAGAAGGGGCATTATCAGGGAAGATACTGGAAAAGTTAATTAGAATACTACATGAGCAAATATTTTACTGTCATTACTTAAGCTTTCCTAGGAAAAGAGATAACTTAACATTAATTGCCTATCAGAGAAATGGTGGAGGATTATGACAAATGAATATGTGGGATACAGGATGAACACTCAGATACAGGAGAAATAGGGCAAAACAAATAAAATTACTAATAATAATTTGTGAATGTATATGTGTCGGAAGTAGTTGAAAAATGTTTTAAAAATTTAATTAATCTTGTATGTGTGTGCATGCACATGCAATTTTTTTATTGGATTAGTAGGGACATCTTTCAGAATTATGAAATACAAGCTGTATATTCTCCAATACTGAGAGCTCTTATAATTGCCAGAAGTACAGTAAATGTCCCTATCATTCTCTGGGTTTAATCTCAGCATAATTAGCTCCTTGCACAATAGAGTGTTTAATTTGAATGGCTGCCAAGGCTCATTAAGTTAGAGAAGTAGTTCCTGAGATCTCTGTTGTTAAAATTGGGACTCTTATACGAGAGAATTTTCACTGGAGGTGTCACAGGGTTCTTTTTGATATTCCAGTATTAATTTTAGGCAGGAAACTAAATATTTAAAGAGATACTGATGCTTCTTTCTACCAGATGCTAGAAGTTGGACTTCACACGTTGCTCAGAAATGTATCTGCAATCTAGCAGATCCTTCAGAGCAAACTGGGACAAAAACAGTGTGCAATTAGTACTGCCTTGAGCAGTGAAAGAGAATACTTTTCTAAGGAGGGGTGTGCAGCCATTTTTGCTGGTGATAGTTGCAAAATAATTACTCTTCTTAATTTGAAGAATAAGAACCCTTACAGTGAATATTATTGTGATATTTGTAATAATGAAATCCTTTCATCAAATATTTTCACTCATACTAAACATCAGTTTAATATGAATTCTTGACTCTGATTATCTCTGTTCTGCTTCTCTGAGTTGTTTTCCCACTGCAGAAAACTATTTCCGATGCATATAGCTGGCAGCGGGACTACATAGCTGACTGAGGGTAATTGTGTTCCTCATATTACCTGGCAATTACCTGTGACTTATTCATATTGTCACCTAAATTAAAGCAGTGCTAGACTGCATCATCTTGATGGATCTCATATTTCTGTTTTTTTCAGATTTGAATACTAAACAGTGCTGCTTCATGTCACTTCTAGACTGTTTGAAACTAGATGTCAAAGGCTGTACCAAAAATGTTTGAAAAATATCAAAAGCCAAGCAGCGTGTTTGTCGATTCTGTGCAGAATCGCATGCTTCTTTACACCATTGGGACCTTGTCTGTGTTGCCTGTTGCTTAAGGTGTAAGATAGCTATGTAAATACAAGCTGATGTGAAGGAAAAAAGCCCCTCAAAAAACAACGGATGTGTCTACGAACCCTATTATTTTTCTCTGAGTTTGGATATTTTGTTCCTTTCTGAAGCCTGATCTTTTTTGATTTATAGAGCAGCTGGTGTCTGTTCCTTTATCATGTTCTTTGTGGTGGTCTCAGGACAGTAGAAATTATATGATAAAAAAACAGTGAAAAATCAGACCCCTTGAGTACAGAAACTTACTGGGTTCATTGCTGGCAGTGCTGAAGTCTGAAATTTCAGAAAACTATCCCAGATGTCTCTACATATACATCTTGTACTTCTTTGTACTGACTTGTATTTTCTATCTCTTGAGATTTCACAGCACTAGCCCAAGACTAATGGACATGGTTTCCATTTAAATTGCCTGAAACATACAGGAGGGTTACTGTTGGGGTCCGTCATGGTTTATGCATATGTAAAATAAATAAAAATGTTTCTGTAGATCACATTGCTTCAGGTGTGGCACATTATCTGTACGAGATTCTCAAATGCTTTTCCACACTAGTTAGTATGCCCATGTGGAAAAATCCCATCTTGTCTCTTTTTGAGACAGTCTGGGAGAATTGTACAGGCATCAACTTAAAAAACCTGAATTCTGTTTCTGACGCTCTGGTTTGAAGGAGGAAGAGCCACCTCATCTCTGCTTCTGTTCTCCCTATGATCCTTCTACTATATTTTGTAATGTTACTTGCTGGCTCTGTGAGGAAGAACTGTCTCCTCCTCTGTTTGCGCAGGACACAATGGGATCCTGGGCGCAGCTGGGCCTCTAACTTCTACCAGAATATCAACATAATTAGTACTAGTTTCAGACTGCAGAAGGATGTGGAGGATGAATTATTTGTTTATTTAAGAAAAGCCTAAAGAGCTTAGATAGCAAAATTTGCATGAATTATACATTGCCTCAAAGTGGGTCTTTACAGCTTCTGCTTATTCCAGTGCACGTGATAGAGCTGTGGATATGAGTATTTTTAGTGTGTGATCCCATTGCACCACAATTAAATGTGTCTTAGCTTCATCTTTAGAAAAATACTAAAATGGCCATAGAGGTCAAACTAGAGGCCTGTTTAGCCCAGTATTTTGTGTCTTTTGGTAACTGAATAAGATGGGCTACCGATTAGGGGAAGAGCGTCTCAAGATGGCGGTGCGTCTGTGGCCTGCTCTGCCAGACAGTGATGGTCTGTGGCTGAGGGGCTTCTTCAGCCAGAGCTTGTATCTGCGTAATTGTTTTTAATAGGCCTTGATTGGATTTTCTCCCAAACATTTGTCTAATTGACTTTTTGCACCATCTTAATTTTTTTTGGCCTCTGCGGTGTCCTGTGGCAATGCATGTGTTAGGCAAAAGGAAGAACAACTTGTTTGTTGTAACCCTACCGCCTTGTAATTCCACCTGATGCTCTGGAGCTCACGTTGGCACAAAGCGTAAACAGTAGCTCTGTGTTCATCTGCTCCATGCAATTTCTGATTTTTAAAGACTGCTAGTGTATTGCTCTCTCTCCACCCTGAATCATCTCTTTTCCAGGCCCAGACTTTTTTTTTTTCCTTTTCGAAACAGAAGCCATTGCATACCTGTGCTTGTTCTTCATGCCTTTCCTGATAACTCTTCCATCCTTTTTGAGAGAAGCAAGCAGAACTGCTCCCAGTGTCTGGGACGTGGGTTTGAAAGATGGTTGCAATGGTGTTTCACTCTTCTCTAATTCTTTCACAGTAATTCCTTGGGTTCTGTTTGCCTTCAGGCTGCTGTGGAGCATGCACACGTGTGGGGTGACACAATAGAGAACTGCCGGACTAAGTGATTACTCTGAAGTCTTCCCTGAATATTAACAGCTAATTTCAGGTCTATCTTTGTGTTGTGGTTTAACCCCAGCTGGCAACTAAGCCCCCCCCCAGCCGCTCGCTCACTCCCCCCTGGTGGGATGGGGGAGAGAATCAGAAGGGTAAAAGTGAGAAAACTCGTGGGTTAAGGTAAAGACAGTTTAATAGTTAAAGCAAAAGCCGCACACGCAAGCAAAGCAAAACAAGGAATTCCTTCACTCCTTCCCATGGGCAGGCAGGTGTTCAGCCATCTCCAGGAAAGCAGGGCTCCATCACGCATAGCGGTTACTTGGGAAGACAAATGCCGTCACTCTGAATGTTCCCAGTTTCCTCCTTCTTCCCCAGCTTTATATGCTGAGCATGACGCCATAGGGTCTGGAATGTCCCTTTGGTCAGTTGGGGTCAGCTGTCCCAGCCGTGTCCCCTCCCAGCTTCTTGTGCCCCCCCCCAGCCTCCTCGCTGGTGGGGTGGGGTGAGGGGCAGCAAAGGCCTTGACTTTGTGTCAGCACTGCTCAGCAACAACGAAAACAGCCCTGTGTTATCAACCCTGTTTCCAGCACAAATCCAAAACATAGCCCCATACTAGCTACTATGAAGAAAATGAACTCTACCCCAGCCAAAACCAGCACACATTGTATATATAATCAGGGTTGATTCTGCATTGATTGTCATTGAATTTCATCTGCTATTTATTGCGCAGTGTTGCGAGATCCTTGTACAACTCTTCGCAGTCATTTTTGGTGCAAGACAGGTGGCAAGATCTGCTGATCACCAGACTTATTTATTTTTAAATTATCCATAGATAACTTTTAAACTCCTTTTCCCAGCTAAATTAAGATTTGAGCATCTGTCTCGAGTGGGAATCCCTTCAGTGTCAACTTTCTTCCATGGAAAAACCTCTCCATTTATTACCACTCTTTGTTTTCTATTTTTAAACAGGGTTGCATCAACTTAACATGCCATGTGAACATGTATTTATGTTGATACATCAGTGCTGCCCCACCTAGGATATGCTTATTTTAAGTAAAAATATGTTATATTGTTGCAAATTAAGTTAAGTGGGAACATGTTTAAGTTTGTACCAGTTTAATGCAAATGGATTACAATTTAATTTAGGTTGATATCATAGTACGTGACAAACTTTTACAGAGATGAGCATATGTGGAGTTGACAGTAACATTTAATTCCAAAATGTGCAAAAAAAAAAATCAATAAAATTTATTTTTAAATAAAATGGGGCCTTAAGGCAGCTGTTTAATATATAAAGTTACAGCTCTGAATTTATATTCTGTAGATTTGTCTGAGTCAGTGAATTCAGCTAAATATTTCAACATTTAATAAAACCCTACCATATATTATTTTTTAAGGATCTCAGAAGCTGTCATTTAGAGATCTCTTTCTCTTCATCAGATAATTAAGAGCAATGAACTACAGCAGCCAGTTTTAAAGTCAGGATAATGCTGGTCATTCTATATTGTTATTTTAAAAACAAAACCAAATAAAAATAACCAATGACACATGGATGCTTAAAATCTTCAGCTCTGCCTGCTTACAGGCTCTGATTTAGCCAGTGAAGCAGACTGGATCTAAGAAGGTTGAGGAGGGAAATGAGAGGTCCTCAGAGAAATCACAGAAGAAAACTGCAAAGTTAGAAATCTCTGTGAGCTGAGAAGCTGTGAAGAAGATACGGCTTTCATCTGAAGTAGATACTTAAAACCAGGTGTTGTCTCACGGTTTGTAGAAGTGAAAAACAGAGTTTCCCTACCTTGGTCCAGCTCAGTACACGTAGTCCACGTAGCAGTCCTTAGAGAAGTGAAGTCCAAGGCTGAGGGTAAAAGGGCGTATGAATGCGAGAAGTGGTTGTCCCATGGGACTTTCCACCTCCAGTGGACATCCTGGTAAGGAAGGTCCATTTGAAAGGGGAAGGAAATACTTTTATAGTAGCTTGCATTTAGACAGATTTATAATGACCACCTGAAAGTTGTTGGAAAACATGAAAAGGTAAATGTAGTTCCAGGAGGAAATCATTGAAGGTGGATTTGCAGGCCTTTTGCTCCACATGCCAAGCGTGGGAATGGCTGTGGAAACAGCTCCTTGCGGGGAAAATGTTGGTCTGGCTGCCTGCAAGCAAGTAAAAAATTGCAGGATCATGTGATAAATTGTATTTGTGCCACAAATGTCATTATGTTATATAGCAATAGGGCTTATTTTAGGTTATAGTATTTTATGTTTGAGATTTTTCATGTTTGGATACAAGAAGCTGCCTGCAGCAGTGCAGAGGTATGAAAACTCCAAGGTGTAGGTAGAGCTGTTCTTACCAGCGCAATATTTTTTTTAATGTATTGTGCGCTCTTTTTGTATTTTTGTAGAGTTTAAGGTGACCAAGGGATTCTAGCAGAAAAACAGAAGTGGGATGAGGTTTGCGACTACTGATAGTCTACAAGGAGAATCTTGTCTTTGCCTTTTGCTAGAACTGTTCTTCAAACCAGTGCTGTGGCTGTTGTTCCATTAGCCCAGCGAGACAACGGCAAAATATAATATTGATTAGACATAAAAGAGAGAGCATGGCCCATAGTCCTGCAGTTCTGGGTAGACGAATCCTGCCGTTCCTAGTGCTAATGGCTAAATTATGACCTCAGCCCTGTCAGCCCGAATCTGGCCCTGCTGGAATCAATAATGCAGTTGGAGCTGAGCTATATTTTGCCTTTCATCTCCATTAGGTCTGGGGGTTGACAGTAGAGAGTAGGAATTGGCGGTTTGCCTTGGACTACAGAGATGGCCAAAAGTATGAAAATATGATCTTGTTGTTCGCTCAAACAAACATCTGCCACAGGCTACTGAATCTTATCACACTTGTTTTGCTTGTGGAAATATTGTTTGAACTGCAGTGATTACTCAGCCACTCTTTTATTTCCATTCATATTTTATCTATATCCTTCCCAAAGGAGGAGGGGAGTTATTTTATGCTTAATTAAGTGTAAATAAGTGATTGCCTGTTTCTTTTTTTTTTTTCCTTGAGTTTTCTGAGCTTTTATTTGTTTATTTACATGCCTGCTTTTGGTCTGTGCTAGAAAACCTAGAAAATCTATAGAGGGACTGGCCTCTTTTAAATAAGCTTCATCAAAGCACCAATCGATACATGCACACAGTTCCTGGGTGCTAAGTAAACTAATGAAGTGCTATGCGTACCCTGCCAATAAAAGGTGAAATACGGTTCCTATTTTCCTAATATTACTCTTGGAGCTTTGCAGCTGGAACTAAACTGCCACTTTTCTTGTAAATTGAGTTGTAAAGTGCTTGTGCCAAAATGACAAGGAGCTGCTTGAGAAGTTGGATGAATGCAAACCTTCCTTTAGCCAAATTACTGGGAGCCCCAGTTTAAGTGTATTGTGAGGGTGAAAAATGTATCTGTTGTCGTGTTTGCTGGGTAATGTGGACTGTGTTGGCCATGAGCCACTGAACTCCAAAAGGGATTACGTAGGGTTGGGATTTATACAGGAACTGGAGTCTGCAGAGAGGTTGACAGAGAAGGTACAGCAGAAACTGGAGACCTCTTCACTGCTCTTTTCTGACGCTTTTAAATCATTTTGTTTCCGGCAAAGAGATTGTGAATTCTTAAGGTTGCATTCTTAGAGAAACATGGGAAGCAGCCACAGACTGCTTGGATATAGATGTGTCCTGTAAGAACTAATATGGTATTCAATCCAAAGCCTTTTTATCTTCTTAGTGATTATCCCAGATAGTATTAAAATAGAAAAAAACAAACCCAACATTTACAAATTCCTTTAACTTTTTATGCTCTGCCTAGTTATTCCCAAATTCTTCACAGTAAATTTGTTGTTGTTCTGTATCTGGAAGTCCAGCCAATGACCCCCTTTTGCCTCTGTCTAGATTTAGTGGATAAGCACGTTTATCTCTTTCACTAGAAGTACGGGTGTTTTTTGCAGCCTCTCACTTCTGTATAGTCAAGTGACTGTACGGGAGTGTTCGCTTTCAGTTTCAATACAAAAGAAGTAGTTTCCTGGCCTTCTGCTTGGAAATATAACTGCAGATCACTTTTAAATTATGTCCTTTGATAATCTCATGGTAATATTCCTTCTTATTTTAGCTTTGATGAAAAGTCTATATAGTTCTACAGTCATTAGACTATTGTTGCAGTTGGCGGTAGAAATTTAACAGTAATGCTCCAACATTTAAAAATATTCACTTCTGCTGTTGAGAGTTTTTTGAAAAAGAAGTGAAGGCTGATAAAAATGGCTTTCATATTTTTTTGCGTTATTAACAAAAGTGGGCATGTATATATTCAAGATATTTCATACTTGTAATGCTATGGCTTTTCTTGCTGCACAGCTCATGGCAGATCCTATGGGTTGTTGTGGGCTCTGTGTTCCCTGAAGCATAGCAATCCTTTCAGCAGCTTTTGTGGAAGATGATTCCTTTGTGCATTTTCTGGCTGGCATGTGGTAATGGTGGAATGGGGCTGGTTTTTCTTGTGAAATCACTGGGGGATTAGGCGCTTGGAGTAAGTTTTAGAAATTGCAGTGTACTGTGCTTTTTGTCAAGCAGCAAGGAGCTATCAATAGAATTACTGTGCATGGAGAGGAGGTTAGTTAACAATATTATCACCACTTAAAAAAAAAAACAAACCATGATTAATGTCATTATCAATTACATCAATTTTTATTTCCATTCTTCATATGCATCCATGGGCTTAAGACTGATGAAGGTTAAATCTGTCCAACGTAAGGTCTTGGACATATCAGAGTTTGAAATAGCCAACTACAGTAACTGGAGCTGACTGCATTTTGGTTGAGTGTTACCATATTAGCAGAAAATGATGGGAACACCTTTTTTTCCTAAGGGAACATAGATTTAGATAATCATTCTAGGTTCCTGTTTCTCTCTGCTGGGTTGGGAAGAAGCCTAGATGACTGATGTAGATGTTTCTCTTGGGTAGCTTAGGTGAGGCTGGACCCCAGTTTGCTATCTGTGAAACGAGGCCGAGGCAATACAATTGCATTTGGCTGTGGACCCTCACTGCTTGTCTATAGAAAAGCATAGATTTGGTCTCTCTGTGAGCAGTTCCCCACTCAACAGAACGGAATAACTGCTGCCTAATTACTACAGCACTAACATGACTGCACATGGCTGGCACTTCAACATGGAAATGCTATATTTGTGTGAAGTATTTGTTGTTGTAATTTTTTTGTTCTTGATCATTTTTATCCCTTAAATCTAAACATTAGTATGTCTCTACAGTCAAATGGGTCGTTTTCTGTCTATATATGTATTTGTTTTAAAAAGACTGTTGCATATGGTGACATGATGGAAAAATAAGTTGTACTACGCCATCTTCTGAGACTAGTGTATGTGTTCTGGGTACCAGCAAGCCCAAGTCATAAGTCTTTGGTAAAAGTCATATTGTTTGGGCCACATGAGAGTAGGGTTGAACAGAGTGGTAGAAGAGACACCCTAGGGAATGGTTCTGTCCTGGCAGGCACGTGAAGCAAATGGCATAGCAATTTTTTTTTCTCATACTACTATAAGACATCATATTGTTGAAATACACATTTGTGTTTTTATTTAAGGCATTGCATTTTCCTGGCCTCTTTGTGAAACGTTACTCTGTGCAAGCAGGTGTTGGAAAGAGAAGACAAGCGTTTTGTGTAGTTATCTATCTGTTATCACTATAATTATGCATGGAGAACTCGGCCCGAGTAAAAAGAAAGGGAATAACATGGGCCGTGATTATAACATACGTCACTTCTTAATTTGTGTACTTAGTTGTTTAGTTTCCTGCTTGCTGAATACATTTCTAAAAGGTGTCTTTATTATTAAGGAAAACTATGAAAAGTTACCCTGTGCTATTTAGGTTACTGGAATGTGCTGCTACTTAAACGATTTCAATTAAAATTTAGTACAATATTTTCGTCCGATTGTTTTTAACTGTTTTACCTAAGGTAGCACAATTTACTTTTGTCCAACATAAAAGCAGAAGTCATAACTTGATTCAAAAACTACAAAATAGATAACAAAACAGAGAAATTTTAATATAAAGTTATGTTCATATGGAAACATTATAGGAGTAAGTTTTATAGTTCTTAATATGTTGAATGTCTTTATGGGTTAATGCTGGTTAATAACTGAACAGAAGGTGTAAGAGGTAATTAAAAGTCAAATTTTATGTGTTCAAAAACTATGTTACCAGTTTCCTAACAAAGGAATGTAACAGATGTTTCTGCATTCAGACTTTTATCTTGACATCATTGTCAACAACTATTGATTAAGAGCATTTAATACCCTAGGGACATGGTGGTGTAGAGGTGAATAAGCCTTCATTGAAACATGCTTACATCCGTGTGTGTTTAAAATTTAAAAGCTGTTATCTGAGTTATTAGGACTCTCCCCCCCTTTCTTTTTTCTTCTTTTTTTTCCTCCCCAGAAAAAGCATATGTATTCATTTGCATGAAATGACCAGCACTGGAAAATGTTACATAAAGTCAGCTGATTTTGGCAAGCTTGGTAAAATTAAATGTTCCATTTAACTTCCCACACCATCTCCAAGTCTTTTATGTTTGCAAGTTATCATGAACTTGGAAAATAATCAAAAGTTTGTTGTGTATTTTGTTCCTTTTTCTAGATGTTAAATTTAAAGTATTTTGTATGGCTTTCTCTTGCTTTCAGATGCATGGATGTGAGTCATCACATATTTTCTCAATTTTGATACGGTGCAAATAAATAATGATCAGTAGCTAATTTTGTAAATTGAACCACAGTGCACGACCTTGCATTTTTTCAATGAAAGCCCTAAGCCTAGAAAATGTAGAATGTATTTCAAGAGCTGACTTCCCTTTAGTAGAGTGTTAGCATGTTGCCTCGTTGACAGAAAATCACACACAGTAAATCTGTTACAATTTAAGTTCTGATCTCTGTGGCACTTTCAGTTCTTTCTAACGGCAGGTCCATGATGGGTGTTGGGATATACAGCAAGGTAGAGGGGATAGCCAAACAGTGCTTTGTGAGAAATACTGTAGCTCAGGGAATTCATTAGGTTGGTTCTGATCATCTTAAGTTATTGAAGAAAAAAAGTGTATTTTATTTTGAAAGCTTCTTTTTAGAAAGATGCTTTATAAAATTACTGCTCTTTATGAAGCATTGGTTTGCTATTATGCTGAACTCCTCATGTCTCAGTTATGCATTTTTGCTTATATAAGGCATTTAATAAAGCAATATATGACTTGGTTGCTGCCTATAAATTCAAATAAATCCTCAGCTGAACTATTTAGGGGCAATAGACACAGACTTTTGGGGGAAGTGGGACTTCATTACATTCCTGAATGCATTTCGATACATTTGAACAATGTTAAAAGTTTTGTTTAAACTGACAAATGCTGGAATATTTCTGAGTCAAAGCAGCAATTAGGGCAAATAGACTGTGCAGATAGAGATGTGAATCCCTGCAGATTCAGATAAAATCCAGTTTTATGACCCTATATACTGGTATACAACTTTCTGACCTCATGCAGTTGGAAAATTATGCCGGAAGATGAGTTCTACCGCTCTGGAGCTAGTTCCCACACCCACTGGATATGGGACGTGGGAAACTTCAAATATAGCCTGCGAAAAGCCAGGGAAGCACTGAGCTCTGCCTGGAGATGGGTGCCGGCACGTGAGATGCCGTGAGACTTGGTCTTAGCCCTGATGTGCTGCTTGTCTCTGGCTGCAAAGGGGCTTTCTCAGGCAGGGACCGTTCTGAACAGCGTTGGACCCAGAGTGGGAATGCTTATTTTTTATGCGATGGATGCAAGTTCTTTAGCTGGCTGACTTTGTTGGGATAGGTAGTGGAAGATAACTAGCTCTACAGTGATGAGAGAGGGAAATGGAAGGAATTGCCCAAACTATCGGTGGCTTTTCTCTTGGCTTTTCTCTCCTTTTGATGCTGGAGTACGGGGTGCCTTACATGCTTATCTACCTAAGAAATCAGAGGGGAAAAAAATCTCAGTAATAACAGTATTGAATTATTTGTGGGTGTGATTCGAGAAGCTGGCAGGAAATACTTTTCTTGAAGGGCAAGAGCAGATGAGCAGTGAGGCCAGGAGACATTCCTTTTTCACTTGCCTAACACCTACAATTTCTAACCCCTTACAACCTTTGAGGTTGCCTTTCACGACCTGTAGAGGAATTATGCTGGCGAAACACTGCTCTATTCAGACTACAGATTTTCAAGTAAAATGGTAAAATCCATGTTTGAGTTAAGAGCAAAGTGTACATGCAGATGGGTAGTACATTCCTGCAGAGTTCACGCAGCTGGCTGAATCTGTAGCGCGTGAATGCGGGTACTTTTGCCTCTCTCATGGGAGAGTAATTCAGCATCCAGACTGAAGTGAGCACCCTCAGCCCTATAGCCCTAATGCCCTATAGCAGGTATGACTACAGCAAGGAAAGGGCGCTGTGGATAGCTGTTTCTCATTCATAATAGGCCAGAGTTCTGTAAAAGCAAATGTGAAATGCATGTTTTTCTTCTTCTGATGTCTAGAGATACGAACCTGATCTTCACATCCTGCTAGAGTAACTCTAATTTCTCAATTTAGGAGAGTGAATCCTGCCCAGGCTTTTCACACCAGCAGGATTTGTTGCTAATTCCCTGCCCGTGGCCCTTGTGAGATGTAGCGAAGGTTTGCTGAGGGGGCATGCAGGCATCGTCATGGTTGGAGTGGACTGACAGTCTCCAGACCCTGCCCAGGATCCCCCTTGAAGAGCTGTTGGCCAGCTGTGTCTACTTATTTGTGCCTTAGTTGCCAAATGTTATTCCATTGAGGCTGGCTGGGTGATTGGCATGTCAGCTTCACCCAGAAAAAAAATAGATCTTTCATCTTGACCTAAGGGGCCGTCGGAGTCTCTAATCAAAGGAAATTGCTTCTGCCTTAGTGGAGAGGAAAGTAAAAGCTTTTGGGTCTAGCATCATCTCACAGCAAGGATTCTTCAGAAATCCTGCTTCAGCATCCCTTAATTGTGCCTTTAGACTTTCCTCCTGAAGTGCTTACCTGGAAGAGTTAAATTAATCAGTAAGTCCCGGTGCCATAGCTGTTTTCCTGTTGTTTTTCTTGTGCTGTGAGATGATTAGCTGACTGGACAAGCTCGGCATCTTGAAATCTGAAACAGTCTCTTGGCGGTTTTTTTATTGCTTTGACACGTTGATTAACATTTAGTACGTAGTATTAAATATTACTATACCCTGGGTGTTCTAAAAATTGATAAACCCAGTAAGAGAAATGCAGGGCAGGTGAGCTTCCAAATGATGGTTTCTCATAACCATTAAGTATATTTTATATGTACTGGAGACTATTTTTCACATGGTAAAACTGACTGAGATTGATTTGGTTGACATACCTGTTTAACTGCAAGTCTCTGTTAGTAATGCATCTTCACGTAAGTTTAAGTTTAAAATTATTTCAGATTTTAATTAAGTGGGTTTTAACTGACCCAAAGGGCAAACCTCCACTCCAAATGTTGGTACATGAAATACACATCCTCCTCTCTTTCCATAATCGTGAGATTTGGAACAGTTGGAAATAGCAACAGTTGGAAATACAATTCTGAAATTTTCCTTTTATATATCTATTTGTTCATTTTGTTCCCGTCTGTCACACTAAAACTCTATGCAACAAGTAGTAAATCAGTTGGCTCCGTTCAATATTATTTCTTCCTAAAAATATTGAATAGTCTTCTTTCATAGTTAAATATGAATGTTAAGATCTTGGCTATGAATTATTTACCCACAACTAAGAGCATTAAACTAACATCTTTGGGTTTTTTAAAAAAAGTTTATTTTCATCTCAAACTTTAAATTTTTGCTTGCTTTCTTTTTTTAAAGAAGTGAGCTGAATATCCAATTAACTTCAGTGATGTGAAGTTAATGTCTTGTTTCTTAGTAGTGAAATGTTTTTGGAAGGTTCTACTTCCAGCAGGTTGCATTAATATACATTACAATTATCTTATTTACTAATAGTTACAGAAGTGCTGAATTCTGTACGTGGTCTCGGGTAATTGAGGAATCAAAGGGATGTGCCATTCTTGTATTCTTTCAGGAAAAGCACTTGAATTTTATACATGTTTCCATATGTCTCTTTATGACAGATCAAAGTCAGACTGTGATCCTAGTAATGCAAATAGTATCTTTCAGCCTTGCCTGAATCGGAGTAGTTTCTCACATCTACCAGCTCCTACATTGTTCATCTTGTGACACTGAGTTGATTTCCCAGAATCTCAACATCTGTCAGAAAAACACAAATGTGGAAGGATGGACTTCAGTGATGCAGTCTGTGTGAATCCCGTCCCACAGCTTGCTTATTCACCTGATCCTTCCCGTTGCTTTTCAGTGCAAGTCTGTGCTTTGAAGGTCCATGTAAGGCAGTGGTCGCTATTCTTTTATTCATAAATTAAATTTGGAGCTTTCAGTTACTGAGAACACAGCAGTCTGTAGCAAGGGGCATGGCACAGTAGGGTGAGACAGATACGTTCCTCTCCCTTTTCCATCTTGCATTTTGTGACAGAGTCTGAAGACCAAAAGGTTACACCTCCTTTTAGACCAATCTGCCCAAGCAGTGTGGGAAATGTGAGCCAAAGCAGGGAGCTCTTTAAGCCAAACGTTGTACTAATATTCCTTTTATTTATGTAGCATGGGAAGTCCAGTTCTAGTGCTCATGCCTTGAAGATGCAAGCTAGTAAATACTAAAGATTTATAAATTGTAGGTTTCTTGGATGTGGTTTCTGAGTTAATAAAGCATCAGTATTAATTTCTGTGTTCTCCATAAGCGCATAGGCATACATTTATGCAGACAATCAGAGCTACATGGGATATCAACCGTGCTATTTATCCTACAGAGAGATGGCCCTTTTCTGCCTTGTCTTTTTTACTAACGCAGTTCAGCAATGAGCCCTAAGCATCGATCAGATAGAGCAAATAGGAATCAATTATGTTTTATGAGGTTAAATGGACCATAATGAAAAGTCTGTAGATATAGCACATATTTATTATAATTAATCTACCTAAAAATGAATGATACTGATATAAAAATAATGTTAGCAATATCAGTGTGACCTGAATACTAAACTCCTTTTGAGGTCATACCATTGTATCTGCTCATCTCAGGCAGGGCAGGCATGGATGGAATAGTTGTATGGTGTATTCACAAGGTCTGATTAGGATTTTTGTATTCATGTGGTTATTCATTAAAGAACTCAGCAGGAACTGCCCAGAATTTTTGTCGCGAGGGTTCTGTGAATTCTACAACGTTTCTATTCACAAGATAATATGCGAAGAAAGCTCATCAGGAAATGTGCCAGGTAATTTCATTGCTCTGGTAAGTAGGAGATGTTTGTTCTGTAAGGGTTCCGATGCTTTGAATCTGTTTCGTTTTTCATCCAACAGCTCCAAGTAACTTTACAGTTCCAAGTTTCTTGGTTAGCAGTAGCTTAATTTAAAATATGTTAAGCTATTCCCCCTTTCACTCTTTTCAGTCAGATTTATAGGTGATAGGAGCCTCTGGAAACAAGACACCTGTTTGCCAAATTCCAGGTCCTTCCTGACCTGTAAGTCACACTAATGGCCACCAGGAACCGTGCACTTAGCAGAAGAGCAAACTAATTTGATTTCATATGCTGTAAAAATGCAAACCAAGCATAGCTATAACGATAATAATGCAAATTGTAACAGTAATATTGTATTACACTAACCCTTTGACTCATGGCATTTAAATCTTAAATTTTTATGTATTAATGTTCTTCGAGAGGTTTCCTTCAATATTGGAAAATGACGTGTTCAGGGAAGGAATTTGGGGATGTTTTCGTCTTAAGTGAGGAGAAGTGTTTACTGCAGAATTTCATGCTGCTTCTAACTACCTACCAGCTAGTGATTATATTTAAGTGTTGATGCTGTTGCACTACTGAGAAAATAAATGTTTAATTTAGTTTTTTTAAAAAAACAATATTTGTCTGTAAAGCAAACTGATACTTTATAGATTTTTTTCTTGCTTCCTTTTTTTAAATTAAAATTTAATTACGGATTCACATTTCAGAGTTTGTCATCTTTTAGCATTAGTTTTTCCTTATTAAACTGTAACCACAAATTTCACATAAGAGCAAAACAATTGCCCTTCAATTTCAGATTAGATTTTTGTCATTATGATTGACTTGAATGGACTAAAACCCAGTGAGATTTGAAGACACTTTGATGTTTGTATTTTCTCTTAGAATGGTGCATAAAACAATAAAGAAAATTTTCATTCTTTTGTTCCCAGCCTTAACATTAAATCTAGACTAGAAGCCTAAAGACAAATAAACATTTATAATAATTATTTTTTTCTGTTTAACAAATCATCATAGATCTGTAAAGTTCTGAATCATTACAGAAGTTGGCAGAGTATACAGTCAGAATGACTTCTGCAATGCAGAGCATAATGGAGTTTCTTAAGCAAAATGCATAAAGATGTGGGAGTCCCACATTGATCTGATTTTTCTTAGAATTATGTTTAGCTAAGCTCTCAGTCACTTTATCATTTATTCAATAAACACTGTTTATTAACATTGGTTTTTCAGTTACTCTGCCTCTGTATACTGTTACAGTTTCTCTCTATCTTGGTTAGATTTTTCTTAGTATCTGCATAATCACGTTGATAAAAGATATCCTTAGCCCATTTGGACTCCACCAGTATGTAACAAAAGGGCTTCTCGGAAACTCAGGGCACGAATGCACGAGGAAACGCCCAGGTAAAGTCATCCGCTCTACGCTCGTCTTGTATTTACAGCCCTTACAGTAACCATGAGGTGTGTTTAGGAAGCAGTGAAGGAGGGTCTGTTTGCTTTGCACTTGGCCTCTGAAAAGATTGTAAGCACTGGCAGCTGATGTTTTCCAAGTTCACACCCTCACTCACCTTTTGTTAGCGTTTTGTGTGTCCTTGCTTGAGATTTACTTTGGGTGGACACATGTCTGACCCTTTGCTGCCTGTAATCTCTTCCCTTTTATGCCTTGTTCCCCAAAGCAAGTCTTTGGTTCTGCCATAGCTAATTCGGGCACATACTGCAGAGTAATTGCCCACTGGAAGCACTGTTCCTGCTTTGCTAGATGCTTTTGCTGATACCTGGTGGACACACGCTCTTTTGGAGACTTAATAAATGAGTAAACAAATGAAAACCCCTTGTAGTATACAGGGAAGAGGACTGTGTGGAAGGGCACAGTGCAGCTTCTAACCAACAGCTTTGTGTTACTGCCTGCTGAATGTATTGTTGGAATGGAACATGTTGCATGCAAAAAATTGACTCTCCTCTAATAGTCTGATAATAAGCAGACTCTTTAAGAGGTAGCTTATTCATATAGTGTAATAAGTTAATCTTGTTAGCATGAGTTTTATCTAGCTTCATAATTACCGAATTTGGTGATTTCCTCTCAGATGCTCCTGTTCCGTGCATGGTCTGCAATAACGTTCCCTGTGCTTAAGCTAGAGCTAGAAGATACTGAACAGTTGTAGCCCCTTTCTGCACAACTCAGAGCTGCAAGAGTCTGTAGGGGGAGTTCAGGACTGTAGTCCTGAAACAGGCCGTGCCCTGTCACCTTTTAATGACATGAAAGATAAGTAATTTTTTGCCGTATAGAGGTGTCTAGTCCTTAGGGCCGAATTCATGGTGGTACATTGCGATCCTGTCCTAGGATCCTGTGTGCAGGGAGCAGCTGCCGGAGGAAGCCTTCCTTGGTGCCTTCCCTTCTGCTCAGGCTGCAGCTGCTGTCAAGCCCCAGTCTTTGACTTCTTAAGTTTAAGTAAAAAGCAGCAATGAAATTTTATTGAAAGCATTAGCTTTCTCTGCATTACTGCAGTGGAAAATAACTAGCAAGAAGATCGGACCAGGCAGGCAGGCCATGATTCTCAGTTGCAATGCATGGCTTTTCATCTTCATTTTAAAAAGCTAGATTGATCCATTAAAATGTATATTTTAATTTTATCAAGAGCGCTAGTCCCAATTAAAGAGCCACTGAAGGTCAGTAATAAAAGGCTTGGAAGGGTGGGAGCTGACACCTGAGAACGTGAAGATTATAGCTGCTTGCAGTAAAACTGTGGACATTTGAAATGAGTGTAAATAAAAACTTATTCTTGGCGGACCGCTTTCAAGCTAGGATGTTCGACTCCTCCCTGGGGAGCTCATTATCTCCGGAGTGTGCTCATCTTTACATGGGCTTCTTTTTGACATTGGGGATGTATCTTGGGCTGTTCGCAGCTGCCTTGCAGCGCTCAGCCAGCGTGCGAAGGGCTGTACGTACGGTGTGCTGTACGAAATTTTGGCAGAGTCTCTTCCTACCTGTGCTAATCTGATAGGAACCTGTGGCTGTGACAGTATTCAGAAGGTGGTGAAGAGTGAGCTCCCAGCTGGGAGCTATGATAACTGCTGTCGGGAGCAGCCCAGCAGAGGGAAGATAGATGGATTTTGTTTGTTTGTATCTTTATTTCTATGGGGAGGGGCAAGCACTGAAAGCCTTTTTTTAATCTCATCGTTTCCTCCTTTAATTTTTCCCCAGCATTTAAAACGAGCGAACAGAAATGAGTAAAAGATGGCTGGCTGCCCTCAGGGGGGTTGTGGTAATGTCCCTCTTTGGGCTGCTGCAGCTACAGAGGAGCTTTGGGAAGATAATTGATACTTTCAATTGTGGTTACATCTACAGCAGTGGGGACCTATAGTATCTGTTCAGTCCTTGGGCTGTCCCACACAGCTTGCTCCTTGGAGAAGAGGCTTTTGTGTGATAAACAGCAATAATATCGATCTGCAGATAATCTACCCCCCCTACACTCCCCCCCCGCCCCCCCAGCAGCAGTAGCAGCGCGTCATCTGCATTTCTTTTACAAGACAAAACAATGATTTTGAACAAACACAGCAGAAAAGGAGAAGCTGCCTCCACTTGCTTTTTGTTGCCCTCAGCGTTTCCAAAGAGCGAGAGAATTTCTTGATGATTGGTTTGAGAACCTGGAGAATTGTGCTGAAATCCTGATTAACACACAAGTTTTTCAAGCCTCTCCAGTGGTTTCAGCGTGAAAGGAATTGGCATTTGCAAGAGAAAGAATCACTGTTTAAATAGCAATGTGAAATATCTTATTTATCTTATCATTTTCATTGCCTTCATGATTAAGGTGAATGCGTGAAGCTTGCAGTCTTTGTTTCTCAGTGCACTCTGAGCTTTATATGAAAAATGAACAGCTGAGGTATTCTTTCCTTTTCACATTTTGGTGATGGAAGAAGTGGTCCTAATTCTGTAATTCTATGATTGTTTTTAGGTAAAAGGAAATTAATTTTCCCGCAAGAAAACCGAACCTACTGGGAACCCATTAGAAAGTGCATAGGATGACACTGTCGCTATTTTGATTTAGCATTATATGCCCTAACATCTGCATCTAAGGGAACAATAGAGCAAATCTTATGCAATGACATTGAACTGCAGCCAATTCTGTTTGCATTTACTGCCCCTAGCTGAATAGCAAAAAATAATTGCAGCCAATTCCTGAATTAATGTTCCTGTGCCTCTGTGGATTAGAAAATATGTGGGAAAATAAAATACAGTAAACTGCTCATCTACTGGAGTTAATTCTAATAAATCCAGAAGCCAAGAAGCAAAGTCAAGTTAGGGCAGAAATTTTTAATAAATATTTCTGTTCAGTAAATCAGATGATGTATTCATGTTAGATGTTGGTGATTAACTACGTACCATCACACTGACAAGCCGGCATGGTATTGGACAGAAGGTATTAAAATCCATCATTTTTATATCAGTGGGGACAGATAACTTGTATCAAAGAGTTCTTGCAGAGCTGAGGAGTTGATTTCCACTAAGGATGAGTGCTGCTAAATTGTTTTGAAGGAGATGCATACCCAGCTGAGAGGCAAGATGTAAGACTACTCTCCCCTATTCCGAGGCTCTTGTCTTTCCAGCTCTGTGGGATTGGAGGTCCGGTGTTTCAGGTTCAGTGTCCAGAAATTAGGTGTAAAACTCCATACCTTCTAAGTGCAACAATGTAGGCATTGCTTGAGTCTGGACTTCGATTGCAACTAACCTCAAGTCCTATAAAACTCTCAAGTCTCGGGGGAATTCTGGACGGCTGGCCTCCTGTGGTGGTTGTGCAGGAGAATGACAGTATTGTTTTAAAAGTTGGGAATATGATTCACGGATTACTTTTTTTTTTCCTTCTCTTCTTTCCATTTTGTGAATCATTGCTGTGATCTGAAATTTTAAATCAGAAGAGAACCCTATAGTTTGCTTTCTCTTCCTTGCTAACAGAACAACAGAATTTTAGTAAATTTTACAGTGAAACTATATGTCAAAAACAACTTTACACATAATCACTAAAAAGAATTGTCTTTTGAACTGTGCGCTATGCACAGGACTAAGCAGTAACACAGGAGTCCTTAATTTGCATTTGTAATTCCTGTTGCTGTAATTGCACCAGAATAAAATCTAAAGCTTTAAATGTCTGCCTCTTCTTGTCCCTTAAATCTTTGTGAATAAATATGGCATTCTTACCCTGACGATGAAGGTACAGACTCAGTTGGTTAAATATTTTAAAGCTTGTGGTTAGATCAATATTTCACAGCCCTGTGTAGTGTACATCGGATGTCGTAGGTACTTAGTCTCTTTGAAAGCCAGCAATTAGTGATATGGACTTTAAAGGTATGTTCAGAAAAATCATCTTCTAATCAGGTGTGCTGGCTGATAGTGGTTGCGTTCTAGGTCAAAGCATTAGTTAATGCTTAGTGGGCATGCTGCAGCTGTTGAAACAATGTGAATTTGGTTGGTGGAGACATGCCAAGTAAGACTTGCATCTCCTTATTATGCTTCAGGAACTGTAGCTTTCAACAAGCCTCCTGCCCTGCAGTGGCTCAGATCATTGCATTGCTATGTCATGCTGAATAATTCGCAGCATTTAGCACTTAAATTGGCTCATTGCAGACAATCCAATTAGAATAAAGTCTATTATCATTTTGGAACCTTGGGATGAAATAGAGTGTTTAAGTGATGAGCGTGCCGTACAGCCGCCTGCGCTTCCTGTAGCTTCCCCGTAGTCTTGCAGGTCTCGTGCGCTGTGCTGAAATGCGCCTGATGCTTACGGAGGGAAGCTCCTGCTCAGCCCTTGCTTGCAAGCTGCATTTTCATCTGAAGACGTATGGGAAACCCACGGTCTCGAGAGAGACCTGAGGTGCTTCATCTTTTT
The DNA here is from genome assembly GCF_034638445.1 of Ciconia boyciana. Lineage (NCBI taxonomy): Eukaryota > Metazoa > Chordata > Aves > Ciconiiformes > Ciconiidae > Ciconia > Ciconia boyciana. The sequence continues at coordinate 17,607,133 of NC_132944.1, read as the reverse complement.
GTCTGTTCATATGTAAAACTTTCTAAGCATTTTTCTTTTCGTCGAGGCAGACAAATTAAAAGAGCTGGCGCTGTGATGTGAGCACTACGGCTGGCGAAATTTGGTGTGGCTCTGCTGGCTTGGGCTAAGCTGGGCTGTTTCCCATCCCAGGCTCAGGAAGCCTTGCATTCTGCTGTGAATTTTGCTGTTGACCTTTTGCTCAGACTTTGAAAGTCAACAGAGGCCTGGTTTGAAAGAGATGCAGTAAGGTGTGTGTAGGGGAATTCACAAACCACCTGAATGATTTAGGCATTTAAATCCCATGGACTAGTTTAGTTGGAAAGAGTGCCTGAGCTACAGAGGTGCACTTGAAATCCCAACTAGATGTATGTCTGTACCGTTGGGCGTCTGTGCTGGGCCTTTAGCTTCTCTCTGCTTTAGGACGTGGGTTTTTTGGTTGTGTTTATTGGTGACAAATGGGGTACGAGAGGTTTTTACCCCTCCTCCCCCAGCTTGTACCCAGCCATGTGCATTCCTCTTGTGCCAGTTTTTGAGCTATGCTAACTGATTTGGGAAGTGTCCCAGGTTGAAAATAACTCTTTCCTTCATCAAACTTCGGCAGATGACATAGCTAACGCATTCAGATATTTTTGCTTGTATTCAGTAGAAAAAGTGTAATAAGGTAGATGGAAAACCATATATGAGCAAGCACCTATGTTGAAGTGTTGTATATAAGCTAAAACACTGACGAGAGAATAATACATGAATATTACATTATGATACTGATATCGATTCCTAATGCTTAGATCAGTCTCTTGGCACTCAGGATGCTTTAGCAAGAGGAGATAAGGGCCAAATCCATTAGCTCTGGTGAGATTTGGATCTTGCTTACCTTTGGATTTCATGAAGTCAGGTGCTTGCATCCTGAGCAGCCGTTGCACTGGGTTAGATACTGCTGTGCAGAGCAGGGACATGAGGAGCTCGTAACAAACAGAGAAGGGAGTTCGGCAGCGAGGGCATTTTTCAAGCAGGGAGATCAGATGTGCGTTCTGTATATTGTTCATCTTGTTGAAAGGTTTTTCTTTATGTACCTTAGATGTGACTGTGTATCTAAACATACATGCATATAATAACATTTTCTCAGCCCTGAAAAATGTAGACTGGGATATATTTTTGTGGTGCTTTGTATTTAAGTATTTGCCTTATTCCTCAGTGACATTAAAGAAATTGTCCACAGTATAACAGTAAGCACATTAATCTTCCTATCCAAGAAGGTATTTCATGCACAGTGTTTGGCGTGCAATAGCTGCATATTACCAAAACCACTTTGATAAGAAAATCCTTTTTCTATTAAAAAAAAAAAAAAGCCAAGTGTAAGTATTTATTGCATGACACTTATACACTGTGACATATTGAGAAGTAGTATTTTAATACACTAATTAAAAAGATGCCAAGTCTACATGTTAGAGTACCCCTGAATCTTGTAATTTAAGCAGCTCAAGATTTGTGGATAGAGATAGCTGTTTAATGTGGACAAACTAATTTTGCTGCAGAAGTTCGACTAGATTTCTTGCCCGGTCTCATGGTATATGTGATACCTGAGATGAAGTGCTTTAGCTTTTAAGCCTTAAACACCTAAGTGTAGCTGAAACATGCCTCCTAGCCTCTGTTGGTCCATCAGTTGCAAAGCAGTGTTCCATTACATGCAAAAGCTTTTTTGTTCAGCAGGAAGATTTAAAAATATAATTACCTTAGAGTCACAGTTTTACGGTGCACCTGGGCCAGTTCAAGCTTGTGCCACCCCTGGAAAAGCACAGTTCTGTCCTCTGCCCCAGCCATGTGCTCCTGCCTCTCCCTGGGCTCCGGTGGCTATGCTCATCTGCCCCCCCTTGTAGTCTCTTTAGGAAGAATTCACCTTAGGAAAAAAAGAAGGGAATAGGTTCAGGCCCTTGCGGGATCAGCCCAGCAGCCAGAGCAATGGAGAGGGTGGTAGGTACATAGGAGAGGAAGGTCCAGTCATTGTAGCAGCAGTCCCGGGTTAGGATGGCTCAGCCATGTGGTTGGGTCTCACCCTTAGGTACCGCTGCCCCTGCTGTCTTGGTATTTTGTCGTGGCTGGCATTTTGTCACTGTGCTAGGAATGCTGCGGAGTTGGAAGAAAGCGGAGTTTTTATGGTGTAAATACCTGCTTTGTGTTTGAGTCAGAATAATGCCTTGAGAGGAGTGGGTAGGACCAAGGAGTAGCATTTCTGTAGCATGGCCTTTTCTTCGATACTGACTGCAGCACAGCTCTAGGAAAGGTGGTAGAGGGATTGTCAGGTTGAATGAACACTGGTTTGAAAATGGACTTAGCACCTGCTGCTTTCTTCCCTGCTCCTCAGCGTGCCGGGCCCAGCCGAGTCTGTCTGATGCGGTACCGGTTACATCATGTGTATACCGGGGGATGCATGGGGCTCTGCCGAGGTGGTATTTTGTGGTTGCTTTTAATACACCTACTGGTGAGAACTGGGGAAAACACTACATGTCTTCTGGGTATACAATGCTGTAAAATGCAGGAAAGAAGTGAAGTTTATGTTGATTAAAAAGCCTCTTTGTTTATTCAACAGCTATTAGCTTCAGAGCAGTGGTTGGGGTTTGTTTTTAATTTGTACATTGAGAGTCTCTCATAGAATAGCCAATTAAAGAAAACATACATAACAAACACTTACTTTTAACTGTCCTAAAAATAGAGGCTTAGATTGGAAGCGTTATCTCAACTTTAACTACACAGTAGCATAAGCTATAATAATGTGGTAATAGCTGGAGTTGACGCAGCAGGTAATGAATCTTCAGTTGGATACGAACTTTATTATCCAATGTATGGTTTCAGCTTGAGTCTGTCTCTTGTTGTCACAAGAGTAGCATTTGCATAATTAAATAAATGATCCTAAAACTGTCTGCTCCTGTGTGGCTGTGAAATACAACGCTTCTTTCTGTCAATGCTCAAGCTCATACTCATGGATTATTGGAAAATGCATCACAGAAAATTAACATCAAACCTTTGGTCTTTATGAAATACACAGTAAGCAAAGGACTTACTGAGCCAGCAGCCTGGGTTTTGTTTCTCATCTCACTTAATTGGTCTTATCAGCAATTCTTCATTGAAGAGAAGAATTGAAAAGGGTATTTTGAGGGCCTTTTCACACTGGCTAAAATTAAAAAAAACAAACAAAACATGCAGTGGTAAGGAAGACTGAAGGCATTACGTATTTTTGAAAGGTGGGGGGAGATAAGCTTGTGTTCCTGGTTTTTATTTACTTTCAGTATTTCATGAAGCAGATTACGCTAAGACTCATTGCAGTGTATTAACATCAAAAGGCATTTCAAGGGTGTAGCTTCCGCTTTCTTTCTGTGTGTGGGGTTTTTATTATTTATTTTTATCCTGTGTTGTTGCTAAGGACTACATTTTCTGTTTTTAATTGAAAAATTCAGTGCAACCCATGTGCTGGTATGTTCCCATTGCCATGCCCTGGCGAACATTGGCCTGCCATAGCTGTGCTCCAGAAGTGTTAGGTCTTTAGCTTGGGATATACACCTATAATCATTTTAGTTCTGGAAGTCACCAGTTCAGTCCCTTGTTTTGGCCAAAGCAGTGTTAGAAGCAAAATAGTATGATAGTGTCTTTTATTTTGCCAGTTTCTTTTTGTTGTAATGGTGACTACGTTCAGTTGCAGCAAGGTGTAATCCAGGGCCTTCACCTTCAGGGCGTGCTCCTCACTTGGGAGGTCCTTGGATCTGTCTCCTACAGCTGGTGGAGAGAGCTGTGCTCAGTAGCTTTAATTGCTAATGAAGCTGGCAAAGCACAGGGTATGGTGACTAAGAGCAGGCGTATTACATAGAAGGGAGAGGGGGGGTGACCCAGCACACCTTGAGAATACAATGGAAGACTTTACTACTTTGGGATGCTTCTAAGGCTGGGAAGGAGACCAGGGTTAAATTTTGTACCTCACTTTAAGGCACAAAATGAATAAACGAATTCATGCTGGATTTCACAAATGAGTTTTCGTAATGGCTAGAGACAGCTATTCAGGACATTGAACACAGGGGAATAACTGGCCAGTGAAGGAATGTCAGTGGCATTGATATTCTCCTTCTGTCCTCATCCAGCACCCACTAAAGTCCATGGGAGAAGTTCAGCAGGACGTGTACTGGGGGCTTGTGTCACTTGTGAATTGTTAGACAGGCATTGGCACTTCTCGGGGAGAAAAAAAGAGAAAGAAACACTGCTAAAATGCCAGATACGTTTTTTCCAAGGTTTGTGTTTCTGTAAAGGTGTCAACTGTACCATGATATTTTCCAGACATAATAGAATGTCATAGTTCTACCAAAAATCTGTGATTGATTGCCACTATAATGAAAGCCAGTGTACATTGATGTACACATTTTAAACTATTTTTGCCTTTATGCTTTTCTTGTTTAACCTGACATTTCCGATTACTGTATCTAGCTGCCTAAATATGTCAAATGTTTATAGTGCGTAAAGAGCTTTTTACTTTTTTTAAAAATAGCACTAATCCTGTTTGAACCTGCAATTTCTTGAAAGTTTTTCTCCATTGTTGGACTTGATGTTCTGTTAAAAAAAAGAATATAAAATACTGCTATGTGGCTTGTGAAAGGAGGACAACTGATTTATAACAGTAGTCCAGTCCTCTTTTTTAATCCATTGACTGAATTCAGCTTGTTCATCCGAAATTTATTTCCCAAGACATAGAGCAAACATTTAGTTGAAAAGTGAGCAGCTTATTCCATTTCCATATGTTTTTAATTGTCCAGTTCCTCTGAGAAAAGACCATTAACTGAACCAAATTACAGTTTGGATGTGAATTTTTCAGCATGGATCTCTGCCCAAAAGGTGATAAATTAGATGCTAAACTGTCTTTGATAGTGACCTGAGAGATTAACACAAAACTATTTTGAAAACAGAAGGAAAGATTTGTTAGCCAGTCAGTGACTGTCAGGGTTGGGCATCATAAATTCCTGCAGTACTTGCCTTATTTGAAGCGAATGACGATAAATAGGAAAATTTCAAGCAAAGTTAACCCTTTGGCATCCCCATAAATCTTGGAATTAAACTTGAGCAGCAGTAATGTTGCAATTGTAAGGAAACCAAAAACCTTCTGTGGGCTACTGTTTGCTGTTTAGATTTTTGGTACCTTTGATTGGTGCAGGAGCACGTAGAGGGCTGGTGGGAATCTATAAAGAGTACGATAGCTGTAATCCTGGGGGGGCTTCAAGTTACAAATAAAGCAATAACAAAATACAACTGAACAATTAAATCTCAAGTCCTCTGTGGCTTTGGTTCTTGTGTTTTGATTTTATGCAACAACAGAAATAATAGGTATGTTTTTCCTCCACCACGTTTAACAGCCCTCAAGTTAAATGAGAAGCATTTAGAGTGTTTTGTGCAGCTGTGTTTGATACATTAAATGCACAGACATGCTGGCTGTATTGACCTGAAAAAGGAGAAGATATGCATTCCTGTAATTTTAGCTGCTTTGTGGTCATTAGGAAAATGTCATCGTTTTTACGCTTACATCTGCTATTTGATGATGACCTTTGGTGAATGCTCCCAGTACCTCTCAGCCCGTTAATGCCTGCTGCTGTGTAATGCAGTGCTTTACTGCAGCGTGGCCCAGCCACGGTCCATCTTCTTGGTGGTGGTGGTGGAGGGTCTAGATGTGGTCAGTGTAGGACTCTAATTCCTACTTCTCTTAACCATGCTTTAAGAGGTGCTTGCTTAAAAGGTATCTGTAGCTGGATCTCGCTTCCAGGATGAAACTGGGAAGAAATTCGTTTTTGAAGGACACTCGTTCTCTTCTGTTAAACATTTTCCCCTTTAGAGAAAATGTCTCCTCCTTCAAGGGATTTGAAGAGAGCCTGGGCACGATATTGGAGTGGATAATCTTTGCAGCTGCCTTTTTCAGCAAACCTCTGGGGAGAGGGGGGTGAAGCAAGCGTCTGGGAAGCCAGAAGACAGGATATTTCTTCAGACAAGTTGAGAAATAATCAGGGGCTATGGGAGGTTTCTCGGGATGAGAATGAAAAGGAACAGATGGATTCCGGGGATTACCCAGCGGGATTTAGTGACCACGTCAACACGTAGGGTGGGGGAGGATATTCAGTTTTAAGAAGTGCTCTGATTGCTTTTATTTTAAGGCAGCCCTAAACTAGTGACAAGGCTGGTGCTGTGTGATACTTGGGTGCTGCCGATAGTTTACAAGGTTTTGACTCGATCGGTCTCAAATAAATGTGAAAGTAGAAAAGAGAGGGGAGCTGCTGGTGACGAAATAGTACCTTTTACTTCTAAGAAAAACACTGGACTTGAAATTATCATGGGACAGCTGGGAACTCACATTTGTTGAATTAAAGAAGAATTATCTTTTGTTTCCATTGGGAGATGGTTGGGATTCAAGGCTAGCAGCTTTCTTCTGAGTCCCCTTTTTCTGGGCTTATGTTGTTAAAATCCCTGTCTTTGTATTTCAGTGTCTTGGTCAGTTGTGAGAGCAGCAGGTCTGGAGCCAGTGCCCCTCTCAACAGACAGGTTAATTCAAGCCCAATGCCACCTAATCTGCTAAAATGAAGGAAAGACATCACAGTTTTCTGATACCTGAACAGGGCAAAATTTTAATACTTTTCTGTGTGAGGCACTTTTTGTAATGACATGGTTTTGGTTTTGTTTTTTTTTTTTCTTAAAAGAAATAGTTAAATTTGCTTCTGCAACAGAAGGATGGTAAAAAGCACCACCTAGTCAGATTATTCTGGTCTCCCAAGAAGAGATGAAAATGCTGAATTTTAAAATTCTAAGATAGATTTATTTTTTTTTAAATAAGTTTAAGCTATAATAGAGAGCCATACCTATCAAATACTGAACAGCACTATTTTTGGGCTATCAGCAAAGACATGAAGGACATGGGGAGACACATTTATCCCCTGCTCTCTTCCTGATGACCCTATTCAACATAGTTGTGGGATTCCTACATTTTTTCCTACCTATTTTTATACATGGTTATTCTTTTGTTTCTTGTTGCTTGGCAAAGCCACTTGAATGAAGAAAATCTCTGCAGAAAAATGATTATAATTACATAGAAGCAAGTGCCTACGGGGTGATGCTAAGAAATGACTGGAAATGCTTGCAAAATAGTTTGAATTGATTGGCTGGATTGGTAAGTTACTCTAAAAGCATAACGAAGAGCAAATGTAAATAAAATGGGAAACACTATTCTCAAAAGACAGGTAGCACTGATGTCCATTCTGCTCAAAATGGACTGTAAAAGGCTTGTGGCTCTTCATATAAATCATGCTCCCTTCAGCTTTGTGAAAGCTTTCAGTGGAGCTTTTGAATCTTAAACAGGCAAAGCAGTCATATGAGATGTAGACTTTTATTTTCTTTCTCCTCCATAGGGCACATAACAGTAACCAGATGTAGTAGCAGAGACTGAGCAGACAGCTGTAATCCCCACTGCCTGTGTCACCGCTGTTGATCCGTTTTATTATGTAGCTCATTCTTGTACTTTTTGCAGTTCTAATGACCCATCTTCTATGTTGCCGAATGTCATTTTTAATCTGCGAGAGCCTCCTTTTGGGTTTTCTGCATGTATTTCCACTTTCGGCTTTGAGAATGTCATGTAATAGATACAACTCATAAACATTGTGAGTTACAGCTCCTCTCGAGAGTACAGCTGGATTTAGTGCTGAATGTGTTTATCAGGTTGACTTTTGTAGTGGTATTGGCCAAAATTTTGTGGAACTGTAATGTAGGAACAATTAAATGTTTGGATTTGAGACTGAAATCCCACCTTGACACTAGACACTCTTGCCTTGTAAGTCTCCATTTGTAGCGGGATTTTTTAAGAATTTCAACAGATAGCATTTTCTGTATAATAATTGATTTGGGACAAATCCGTTTGGTCATATGGCTGACAACTATGTGTGAATTGACACTTGTGGCACTAGTGGCTTTGAATGAGTGACTGTTCCTCTTCCAAGCTTCCTTGTGTATTTATTAGCAGTTCCTAAACCCATTGCAATTACCAATTAAACATATTTTTTTCATCTTTACAAACTGCTGGTGCTACTAAGAAGCTTTCAGGCAATGTTATGAAAGAAAAAAAGAATCCTTGATATAATTTTGAGGAAGAACAGATTCTTTGCAGCAAGTACTTAATGGTGACCCAGAGGACACCAGCATTTTGTCCTACTTGCTATCCCATATTGGTTTCCTGTCTAAATCAAGATTAATTTTGATGCGATGTCTATTAGTGTTTCTGTTTCCTTCTCTAGACAGTTAAGTTTATATGAACTGCTTACCCATGTCCTTACAGTTACTGTTAGGTTCTTATGTTTTAGATTTGACTTGATTTTTTTATGGTGGATTTGGAAATAACTATGAGTTTCACTGGAAGCGTCACCAGAATTCTTATTTGCAAATACTGAGGAGAAGACATGAGCACCGCTCTGGTGCACAGATTGTGGAAACTTTAATTTGGGCTGCAATGTTTGGGACAGACTAAAACTTCTGGCTTCAATTTTGCATTATGATTTTCTTATGCTTTTGTAATTAACACATAATTTTCACCTGAAGTATTGAAATACCTTGAATCAAAATGTTAAAATCAACTGATTCTACTTGTAGGGAAAGGGAGAAGCTTTATTCCACCCCAGGCTCCCCTTGACTGCTTCCAGTCAAGATATCTGCCAAATTAATCTCAAATTGTAAACCTTTAGCCCCCAGACGTGATGGCTGGGCAGAAGTGCAGAAGGCAGCTGTTTGCAGCTGTACAGAGCCCATCCTGGCAGTGGTGTTCAGCCTGGCTTCCCCTTCGTCTCTAGGGACAAGTCATGGTATTGATACTGATTTGTAGTTTGGGGCCTGGCTAGCGAGACTGGTACTGGGGCCAAGAGCTGTCAGGATGGAGGAGATCAACGGGAGGCCCGTTTGTTGTATGTCAGGAGGAGGGTCCGTTCACTTGGGCAGCCTTAGCGTGGAATTACCTTCCCCCGGTGCCTTGTCAGTTGGTATCTGCTGGTGTTCGGGAGACTGTGGCAGGCTCATCTATCACATGTGCTTTCGCTCACTGGGCTGATTGCAGAGATTGTGATAAACTTAATCTAAGGTGGGAAGTCTATTTTCCCTGACATTAGTCAATAAGCCATATATATTCTTGTACACAGGCCTACAGACCACATGGGATAAGGCATTAACAAATCCCTAAATAGATGGCTTGCCTTAAATTTAATGAGCACTTTTTATATACGTGGGGAATGTAGCCACAGACTTTTTTTTAAATATCTATATATATAGTCAGCTTCTGCTTTTTTTTCTGTAAAACCCACATCACTTGATGCATTTCTCACATCTGCTCTGGGATGGTACAGTCAGAAGTATGTAGCCCAAAAATACATTGGCTCAAAGCGTGCCTCTCCTGCTTTACTGCTTCCCCCTTTGATTCCCACAATTGTGTGGACTGACTTGCTGACCCCTCCATGGGTGGATGTTGGCTTCATCAGATAGATCTCCAGCAGCAGCCCAGGAGGCAGTGTGCTGTCAGTTGGGGTATAGGAGGAGACTCACCCGTGGTCACATCTGCTTGGCACTGCCCCTCCTGGGATCCAGCCATCCAGCAGGGCTGGAGAGAGGCTGCAGAGGTTTCCCACATCTTGTCTTGTTGGAGAAACCTTGGCGGTGTTGAATTCCTGCCTCTGTAGAAACAATGGTGGCAGTGGAGGAGGAGGTGATGGTATTTTGTAGGGAGAGACAGAACAGGTTGACTGTAGCCCACAGGGGCAGAGCATGCCAGGGAGAAGGGACGAGTTACCATAATATATTTGTATATTGAGGAATTGCCTTAATATATAAGCTGTCTGCCATGTTGCGTGACTTTGCTTCAGAAGCCTCTCCTTTCACTAGCTGCTTTCTAAATGCATAAAACAGGAATGTTTGCAAACCAAGTGCTTGCAGTTTGCGCAGATCCATATCACACATTAAGCATTCGCCAGGACCACTGACACATGGCTCTCCAAGCAGCCAGCTGGCCACTGCCATATATAAAAGTTTTGGCAAAATTGTAGAAACAGATTTCACTCGGGAGAGAATGATGCGCTGGCTTGAATATGTCTGATGAGCAAGGTGGAGTCACAGAAACAAAACCCAGTGTTCCTGTCCTCGTCTCTCCCTCCTCTCCTGCATCTTGAGCACTTTTTGGAAGGTGATATAGTTGTTTTGTAACTCCTCCAAGCATACAACTACATACATGTACAAGCTTGTGGTGTGTCTGCTTTCCAGCACTAAGGCTGTGAGGTTTTTTGAAGGTCTGAGCCTTAATACTACATGGTGCTCCGTGTGTGCGCCCTTTTGGTCTCATAGGACCTTGAAAGTAAGTCAGAAATGGTCTTCAATGAGAAAAAAAATAGCTCTCAAAGGGACTGCTGGTTTGAATTTGTGTGGATGTTTTATGTGAGCCTTTGAATCTCTGAAATATAAGTGCTATCCTGATATATTGGACTGTGTGCTTTTCTTCTGCTATGAACCTGCCTCTGGTGGAGGTAGCATTGTTCATACCAGTATGTACTGGTATTGTTGGCATGAGCAGTTATTACTTGGAAAATTGTAGGCCAAAAGTAGATATTGCTTGTTTCTGGATAGGGATTTCTTTCCCTTTTCCTACCAACATGTGCAAACACAAGCTGCATTGTTGTCAGGTAACCTTTTTTTCTTTGGACCATAGAGAGAGAATTCATCTCAGAAGCTTCTCAGGGAGAATTCCTCATGGCATTTATGTTGTGAAAAAGGGCCTTATCTCCCATCTTCAAAGCCAAACTTGACAGTATTGTGCCACCTATGTGAGACTGAAAAGTATAAGCACTAATATGAGTGAGACGATCATTGCTGGAGAATAAGCAGGAAGAGAAGGTTGGAAAGCTCGGATGATAATGCGGCTCTCAGAGGAACGACGAACACTGAATGTCACCTCCTTGGCTCGTTGTCTGGGGCACATGTGTTTGGGGGTAAAGCAGGGAGGCAGAAGCAGGACTTGGGTGTGTTGTGTTTCACCCTGTGTAACTCAAAGAGCAAAGAAGAATCCCCTTAGGGTCACAGATTCATTCCTCCTGAACTTCAGCATCCCCCCCATTCTTCATGGTGCCTCTTTCCCCACCAAAACAGACCTCATCCCATCAGACCTCTGTTCTGGAATTACCCATCATCTTCTACATGCTAATGTCATGTTTCCAGGTGCTCCTTCCCAGCTTTAAAAGGCTCCTTTTCTGCCACGGTCTTCTGGCTCTCTTCCTAGTTGTCTACCAGCTGTGCAGCCTGCCGTTGCTGGTCCTGCACCCCAGACTTTTTCATTCTTTTTCCTTTAAAGAGGAGGACAGCAACATCATGGCTGCCCTAAGAGCAACACTGCTCTTGCAGCCTCTCACTGTATGGGGCATCTTAAATAGGAGTCTTCAGCCAGGCTGGAGACCTTGGCTGACCGCTGGTGGGAAGCTTAGTCGTACTCTGCTGGGCCAGCTGTGATGGCAAACTGCCACGTAAGTATCAGGGCTTAAAATGTCAAGGAAATTTATTCGGTTTCAATTAATCTGCAAAAATACCTTAGGAGCTTATCTGAGAATCAGAATCTGATGTTGTAAAAGGATTTCACATGTTGAGACTCTTGATGCAATAGAATGTCAGAAATCTTCCCCGTTACTAGGGAATGTAGATGCCTCTGTGAAATCGGAAGGGCAGGAGACATGTACAGGGTTTCTGTCATTGCAGGAGCAAATGTCCAGGGCCTGGGAGGAGCGAGGAATGGGGCCACCTTTTTTGACAGTACTCAGATCTCAGATGAGCTCTGCCGAGTCATTTAACTGCCCTCTGAGTATATTTCTGAGAATTCAGAATCCTAGTTTGGGTGTAATAGGGTTTAGGATTGTTTAAGGACAGGAAGCTTTACTGGGTGTGGGATCAGTTTCGTCTCATTTCCCCAGCAGTGTGTTAATATTTTCCTCTAGTTAATATTTAAATAGCCTGGTGATTATTTCTAAGGAAATGAGATTAAACTATTGGTAATGTTGCTGAGGAACAGCAAGACTTAGAGTGCGCCAGAATAACTTATTTTACGTTGTTTTTTATTGGAAACCATGATTTTAAGTTTCAACGGAAAGCCAACATACAGGGACCTTTGCAGCTAGTGGCAATTTTGCAGTTGTTAATTACTGTAGATCTGGTATATCTGTTTGTTGCTTGATACCCTCATCTGCTATCGAGTTGTCATAGTAGAAACCTGTACATTTTTGGTGCTGGGACTCATGTTTTGGGATGAGGGGAAAAGGCTCTGGCTCTCGTGTAACTGGTAGGAGAAGGCTGTGGTCCAGCCGATGGGAAGAAGGAGCGCAGCCCACGAGGACAGGACTGTGTCAGCTGTGTCCTCAGAGTGCAACAAACCTGTGGTCTCCTCCTCCGCTTTCCCTCCATAATCCCTGACTTTAATGGATGTTTTCCCTATGATTTTTTTTTTGTATTTTTAAACACTAAGGCTGTTTAAAATGAATCCATTGTAATCCATGTAGCAAAGCTGTGCGAGTTCCTCATAATGCCTGTTGGGTTGGTTTTTGAATGAAGATCCCTAATCTTTTATCTGGCTGTGTCTTTAAGCTAAATTTTTACAGCTGGGATTATCTCTTCTCTGGATAGCTGTGTCAGTAGTTCATTTCTTGAGACAGTGGCCAAACAGAAAAATAAGGGAGAGGAGGTTGGAGTTGGGAAGTCTATTGGATTGATCCTAAAAGAAGAATACTATTTATTCGTGCTGAAACGTAAAACAAACCAGAAAGTTTTCAGCTGAACAAAATATTCCTTTGAAGGGTGTTCTTAATCCTTTTCCAAAATGTAGCTCCACTGCAAAAATAATTATTTATTCAAAACAAAAAATAAAACATTTAATTTAAGGCTGGTCGAAGTGAACATGTTAGCTTTTCAAATTTTAATTATTTTTTTAGCTGAAAATACTCAGCACATTAGACTAGTTTGAATTGGATTTGTTGGAGTCCAGTTCAAACTGGCCTTTTTAAGCAAATAGAGTCTATGTGAACAAACCCCACCGACTAACTTGTGTGCATCCATGGCAAATCCTGCTACCTTTGTTTTCTGTTGAGAATAAAGTAACGTTCAAAAAGGAAGAAGGAAGTTCTAAGGGACGGTACAGTGTGGGATAGAGGGATTCAGCAATCCCATGTTTCTAATTGCAGATCAGGTGGAGGTGGTTTTGGTAGCAGGGTGGAAATACTATAGTCAAAGGGAACCATCTGTTCCCCCATTAGAAGGAGGGTTGCAGGCAGTGCCTGAAATAAGGCATCAGTCACTGTCTGCCAGTGGCTTAACGGAGGCAGTGGACGGTGATGAGACCCAGCCGTGGCGAAGAAGCCCTGCAGAATTTGTTGGCATTTCTTCCACCTCTGAATCTGCCTGTTCGCACCAAGGTCAGGGAATAACAGTGCTGTGTTTAGGAAAGGCTCGTGTATGGGAGGAAATTGTTCTATTAATTGCCATTGAGGTTTTAAAAAATTGGTATCACCTTGATCCAGGAAACTGAAGTGGTATTCAATAATCTTAGACTATGCCCTGGAGAGATGTCTTCAAGAACAGAAGCCAGGAATAATTAAATTTACGGATGACTTTTTTTTCTTTCTTCTTGGTTATGCTACAAGCACAGTAAAAGTTTTATAGGCTTCATAAACCTGACTGGCACATACCTTTCTTCAAACCTGAAGGATCACTATATATTACAGTGCTGGGAAGTGATCAATAGTACAATAACAGCAGTTATGAAAGGCTTACTACCCAAAAGATGCACTAATGAGAAAGCACATTTTGCATCTTAAATGTGAATTACGCTCCTGCAGCCTGAGTGCTGGTGAAGGGAAACTTTTTTCTAGTCAGTTGATCTTGCATCATGTCAGACACTAAAATTGAAGACTGAGGCTAAGACCTTAAGTGAAAGACTGCCAAAAAACTGGTTTTGAGGATCTTTCGAGTGTTGTGGGATTGCACAGTGAGTGAGTGGATTGGGGTCAGGCCATGTTCAGTCCCCAGTTTAAGTATTTGGGAAGGCTTTCAGAAGCTGACTTTCCAAGAAATCCCCTCACTAGAGATACTTGAAGGTGTGAACCTTCATCTCTCATCATTTAACAGAGCTGTCCAGGTGGCTAGATCCAAGCCATATAATATATGGCTATAAACAGTGACAACACTTTTGACAGGACTTGTACCTCTTCTGAATATGAAGTATATGGAATGACGTTGGTTGAATTTCAGGAAATTTATTCCAGGGTGTCAAGTTATGTGTTTAGAACGGGATTAAACACCACACTGAAGGGAATAATCCCACCATTGGGAGTGGCACACTAACTAATTTAATAGTCAAGTTGTCAATACTGTCTTGTGCTGAGATGTTTATTTGTGACTTTAATAGAAGATTCTTACCAGAACAATATCATTTAAGAATTAAAATGCCATGAAAATGTTTCAGTAATTGTCAAGATAAGAATTTGCTTTGTTGCAAGCAAACTATTTTGTAAAACATTTTAAAAAAAGATTTGGAAAACCTTAGCTAGCGGGTTGTTTCAACCTTATCTTATTCCCTACCAGGAGGGACAGTTTCACAGACATCTTGTCTCTGTTGTTTTGTTTTGATTTGTTTGTTTTAATTGAAATGCTACATTCTGCCTCTTTTTTTCCTTGCTGAAAAATATTAAACTGAATGATAAGAATAACACACAAGCTGCTCATTTCACAAAAGTCTCTGGCTGAAAAAGATTCTCAAAAGTGAGCTTATTTCTATTCATGGCCAATACCAATTTTCCGTTGGTATTTGAATAGAAAATCTGAAGGAAGCTTAGGCTTACTTTCAGCATATTGCTGTCTTCTGGGCAGCAAACTGTTATCAGCATAGGTATTTCCTCTTTAGATCTTGTGGTCTTGTGAGTACTGCACAGTCCTTAGAGAGAGAAGTGAGCAGTTAGCAGAAAGTTATGTGGTGCCTCTACCATCTGCTATAACTTTCACTTTTCTACTTATTTTCTTTTGTTTTTTCCTTTTTTTTTTTTAAATATTCAGGTTTTAAAACTTTAACCAAGAAAAAAAAGTTCTTAATGGGTGGTTCCAAATATACTGAGATTTCTCTCTGCTGCTGACTCTCAAGTGTGTATGGGACAGACTTCCATGGATCATCTCTTCCCAGTTTTGTCTCCTATGGATTTCCCTGTTGAACTGTGCATCATCTTCACTTTGCTGGTGAACTATTTCTTGTAAAGCTATTCACTTAGATTAACAGTCCAACCCATCCTGATGTTCAAGGGTCACAAAAAAAAAAAAATTTTGCAGATTTTATGGCAGTTGAAGATGGGCTGTCTGCTAAAAGGGTAGATGGAGAGCAACTGGCTTTCTGTGTAGCTCTACTTTTCATGTATTTCAAGAAGCATTGCTAATACAGGTAGCATACAAGAAATATATATGTGAATACTAAAAGGCCAGATGGATGTCTAAGATTTAAACAATTTTCTAAACATGTACTAGGAAAGAAATTGAAAACACCAAACTTGCTTGGATCTTTCATGGAGCTGTTAAGAAAACACTTTGTCTCTGAAACTGAGAATTAAATGGGTTTGCTATCTTCCCAGCCCCATTTGGCTTATGTGATATACAGATGGGTATAGATGTAAAATAGGCCTATATAATGCATGCATACATGCACAATAGATACACATGCACATAAACATTTACAATGTGCATTAAACTTCTGATTGATTTAGGCTTCAGAGAGAAGCCTGGGATATGGATTTTCCAATGCTTCTCACAGTAGTATTTCTCCTTTTGTGTGGAAGCAAATAGCCACTGTAAAAGCAGACTCCACTAGAATAATTAAAAGCAATTAGGTGAGTATGTTTATAAGTAGTCTAACAAAGTGTCTACTGAAAAATAATCAGTGAAATCAGGGTAGTCCTGCAGGGGAACCTGTAAAGAGAATGAATACACAGGGGAGCACCAGTCAGCGAGACGTGCGGTCCTCTAGCACTTAACAAATCGGCTGACAACGGGAGCTGTGAAAAGAAACACAATCTAGGTGAAAAGAATGCATTTATCAGAGTTTGATTAAACGATGCAAATATACTAAAGGGAAAACAAAGGTTTTCACACAGCTGTTGAAAAGTTGTGGTCATCGTAAGGACGGGTGTGTGTGCTGGTGTCTGTGTTATGGGTGTTCCGCGATACTGGACGCGCACAGATGTATACCTGCTGTCATCTGCCCCCGGTTCGGGTTTGTGGGCCCTCGAGGATCCATGATTTTATTTTTTTTTTCCTATAAGGGTCCGTGAATGGTATCTAAGAAAAGAAAACCAATTACCAATGGGCTTAAATCCACAGTTACCGGGATCTGCACCCCCGCGGGAGACGCTTTGCAGTGTACAAATCAAAAAGGTTGAAAACCCCGGGCCTTACAGCATTTGCAACAGGGGAGGAAAATTAGTAGCTGCAGGGTTGGGCACATAGCCCATGTAAGAGCTCCTACGTATATTTACATCCTTTCTTCAGTACTTCATTAGTCTTCAAAAGTGTGGTAGTGTTTTGGTTTTGTTTTGTTTTTTAAACCTGGTTCTCATGAGTTTTGTGACCCCAAGAGTTTGTTGTTGTAGCAAGGAAATGATGCTCTCTTTTGTTTTATGAGAAGTAAATGTTAAATAAATTGAATTTTAATGTTTACTATGGTCCCAAAGGAAGATAAAACCATTAGCTAATGACCATAATGATGAACAGATTTTATTTAAATTTGGAATAATATTTGATCTGCTATGCTATTAATGGTGATTCTGTTAAAAAAATCTCTATAAATATAAAGGAATAAGTGTGATTTATGCAAGCAATATGAAGTTGAAAGCAGTATAAAGAATCTATTTGGACTGGAATTTATTTATATGCAAGTTTGGGTGCTGAATATAGCTAGAAAAGGTTCCTACTTTGGAAAAACAGAATAGCAAATTACCCTGCAGTTACCTGTTCCTTTGGAATATTCTTCCATTAAGTTTACCTGAGCAATAGAAAGGGATTAGTAGTTACCACAGAATGATCTTCCAGGAATTAAAATTCAGTTCTGCACATCAGAGCTTTGATTTATTATTTTTTTTTTAATTGGAGGGATTGCAAAATCTACATTAAAAAAATTTTAATGATGTTTAAGGTGTATAATATTTATGCATTTCCATTTTTCATCACAGAGGAAATCTCCAGCGTTTCATTTTCCTTGAACATTGTTTTCAACTGCTAAAAATGTGTGCAAGGTTTAAAAAAAAAAAAAAAGAAAAACCAAGTACCTGTGTGGTGTCAGTTACCAAAAGCTGCTCAGAGACATACTGCTCACATGAGTTCCTGACTTCCAAAAAACATATTTATGTATTTCCATGTTGGGCAAAGCCTTGGGCCATGTCTGTGAGGTTATTCTGGTTACACTTGCTGAAGAAAAACAGGGCGCTGTAGATCTGGGCTTGGTGCTCTGGCATTTAGAAGACCCTGCCCCGGTCCCTTGGGTTCAGAACGCCAGAATGCTGCTAATCTCATCTGCTCGCACCGAACGAGGATTTGCAAACGACCCTCTGTGCTGCTAAAATCTCATTTAAATCTTTGGTGTGGTGCTTGGGGCTTTATGCAGCCTTCATCACTGTTGTAGGCTTCCCCTGTGCTGTTGAGGGAGCGAGAACAAGGAACCTGGGTCGTAGGTGCCTTTCAGTGTCCCGGTTAACATCTGGAATTGCACATGGAAGGAAATTGCAAGCCCATAGAGGCTCTGGAGAACAGATGGAGCATGTTTCCCATAGTTAAAGGGGTATCATTATCTTGAAATACAATCAAATTAAATAAAAACTGGCCTAAAAGTCTTTTGTTGTTTCTAACCTTGGCTGTCCTGCCAGTATTTGGTTTATAACCATGATTTATGAGAGAATGAGGTGATACATATATCACAAAATTGCTTGTACTTCATCTTGGCGCTGCTGATCACAGCTGGATACTGATGATAAATCCAAAGAAATTTTCCTTTTGTCTTTTTCAGCATTAGTGAAGTTGGATGCTCTTTGGGACAGGAGTGGATAGGGGCATGCTTTTTAAGCTTTATGTCCTTGTACCATCTGTGAAGGAAGTTTGTAGCTTCTGATGAAGAGTGTTGCAGGCCTGAAAGAGATAGGGTCTCTAGCGCTCGCCCAAGTCTTTGTGAGTCTGGAAGGGAAGGCAGACCTATGCCTTCCTTGTTAAGGGCAGACCATTGCGGACTCCAAAGCACTAGGTTATTCATCACTTGAAGACATGCTGTGCCATGTGAATCTGGCATAAAAGCCCTGTTAGCATGGGAGCGATGGACCCCTTCATCCTGAACTTTGGTGGAGCTGCTCATGGGAGCGTTGCAGGGCGAAGCCTTTCTTGGCTCAGCACTTGCATGCAGATTTAATTTGTGTATCCATTCAGAAGCTACCTGTTAAGTGACTCTTTAAATACCCCTGTAAAGAATTACTGACTGCTTGTAGGGGTAGAAAATGTTGCAGCCACTGGTATCCTCTGTAGTGTCAGCAGAATGTCCTGGAACGTCGTCTCTCCTGCAGGAGCTGGTGAGGGATCCCTGCGTGATCCTCTGAGCTGTGTCAGTTGGGCAGCCACGTGAGCAGAGACCGCTTTCCTGTAAATGTTTGCACGCGCAACCTGGCAAAGAAAGCTCAGGACGCTCAGCTGTAAGGACTCACGTGTTCAAACTGAATTAAAATATTGTCATACAGATTAGAATGGAAAAACACACAGCCAGATCTCTAATGTCTTCTCTTTACTGTGCACATTGAATAATAATTATTTTATTAAGATAGCGCATGGTAAATATTTATAAGCAAAACAGGCAAACAGTGAGACCACAGTGAATAAATAACTACAAATGTATCGAAGTCCTGTTTCAGAATAAACTACAGTTACATTCCTTGCTATAATCAATACTTCTTTTTTCCTTTCACAGAGAGTTATACAGTTTTCAGGGTTCAGTTCCAATAGGATGACACTGGATATGTTCTGGCTAAATTTTGGTTTAATATCAACGTAGTATTCTTGTTCCGTGCATAAAAACAAATAATCTCTACATATAGATCTCTTTTGGTATAGTAATTACTGCTTCTTCACCAACTATAAGAGCAATTAAGCCCCAACTAATGAGCAGTTTTCTGCATTATAGTTATTCTGCTCTATCTTAATAACACTTATCTCATTAAATAGCTTTCTTCCTTCGGAAAAGAAATGTCTAAATTCATTAGACATTTTACAGCTACTGGTCAGAAGAGCTTAATCCTTTTATCTTTTAAGGCAATTTTAGTTTCTTTCTTTTCTCAGGTGCATCTGGTTCTGTTTACATTTTTTCCCCATTTTAATTTGGCTTCTCCAGCCAGCTTAGAATATAAAAATTGCTTTACCTGCGGGCCTGGGGCAGGGGCTTTCATCTGAAACAATGGGACTTAACGCCAGGCAAGGGAGACGTTCTGCTCTGAGAGCAGATGCCTGTAAAGTGTGGATTTCATTCTTTGCCTTTTTATCAAACAAATTTAGAGAGCTGGCTTTTCAGAAAGTTGTGCTTTTGGCAGCCTTTTTTTTTTTTTTTTTTTGGCATGTCTTATTCTAATAATTTAAAACACCGTATTTTGAAACATCTGAAGCAGTAGCTAACAAACTGGTAAGGGGCCCTGCATTGTGTGGTTCAGTAGGGAGCCGCTCGGTATGGAAATGGCCTAAAGGAGCCAGTTTTAAAACTAGAGGTAGTTTTAACCCAGGATTTTTTAAATGTTTGGTTGGGGTTTTTTTGTTTTTTTTGTTCTTTTGTTTTTTGTTTTGTTTTAGTTTAAGGAGCAAACACATCTCCTAAAATGGGTGGGGGGAAAAAAAATTCTAATGCTCTGTTGAACCATGTTGCCACAATGGTAGTCAGTGCTAAAACAAGGTACTGATATGAAAAAAATTGTAGTAAATCCTATGGTTATTTAGTTTTTCTTTATAAAATGCTTGACAGTTTAGAACTGAATTTGTAGAAGCGTTATTAAATAAACTCTGACTGTGGCATATTTGCTTTAGGACCTTGTTTAGCAAAGCACTTAAGTAAATGCGTAATGTGAAGCCCATGAATAATATTATATCTGTGCAATGAACAGACCACATAAGTGAGCGCTTGGTGTCCAAGATATGAGGAGCCCTTGAACTGGAACTATTCACACAATTAAAGGTAAACATTTTCTGAAAATACATTGGATTATTCAGCTATTTAAAGTAAAGCATGTGCTTAAGTACTTTGCTGAATCAGAGCCTATAAAAAGAAATGTTCACAAAAACATGTGAATGCTGAAAATGGAAACTAATCGCTAGCTAACTGATATTGTGTTGCAAACGCAAGCGAACTAAACCTGGGTACGAGACCGTTGCCGGCTGAGTTAGCACCGTACGTCTCGCAGCAAAGCTCTAGACTGTGAGCTTTGCTCTTGAGTGTTTGTGCTGGCTGCCCTGGGTGAGTAAAACTGGAGTCTCTTCTAGGGCGATAAATCCACTGCTTAGTTTGCAAGTCATCGTACCAGAGGCATTATGCTACATGATGTGCATACTATAAAATGCAAGGCTTCTCTGAACCGCTTAATCGAGGCATAAACTGGAGCTGTGAGGTAAACTCTAGAGGCTGAGGCTGAGTAAAGAAGATCAATAAGATCTGTCTCAGTAACTACTAAATTAATAAACTTCTATTACTGATTTACTAGCTTCTCTGTGTTAGTGGAGTTATAAGTGGTTACATCCAGAATTTACTTCAGAATAAGCCCTGCTTGCTTTTTTGCTGCTGTGAAAACCTGACAAGACCAGCAAGACCAGAGGGTGTATTATGTGGGCAGAAGTCAGCGAGCATCAGTCACTGATAGTTCGAGACACACACAAAAAACCTGGTGCAACCACTCTCACAAAATCGTACTGTTTGCACGAGCTTCTGTCCCTCAGAAAATAACCTTCTCCACCCAAAGGTGTGCACCAGGCTGTGTTTCTGAGAGCAGGCACTTGTACGGCGTACATCACAACCAAAGAAGAAACAGGAGTGCTATATGTGCTCCTAAAATATTAATTTAAAAAAGGCCTGGGAAAGATCCAAATAAATCTGATTTTACCCCAAAAATTGTACTTTTTCTTGCTAGATAGTATGAAGCATATCGGTGTCACCTGGAATAAAGGCATCCTGAAGTAAATAGCAGTCTGTGGTTTTTTGCCCTTTTGCTTAGAAAGGTGATGGAAGCGGCTCTGAGCTGAGCACTGAAGGCTGGTTGGCATTTGGGCACCTGGGTGGGTCGCTTGTATTAGCCCAGTTCTTGGTATTGATGGTTTTGGTTTCTTTCTGTTATTTCCCCTGGCATTAGAGTCTATTTGGTATTTGTCAATAAACTCACGTGCGCTGAAGTAGTGCCAGGATCAGTTGCTCAGAAGTAATGAGACTGACCAAAACAAGTCAGGGGAGGTCAAAAAAAAGATAGTAATTTTAAGGTTCTTGTTTGCCTTCTGGCTCCTGGACCTTTTTTCTTTTGTGTTTTCAAATTTTCATCTGAAGCCACAGAGCCTGGAAACTTTCTAGTTTAAAAAGCAGGACATAATTCGTTCTTATGAGACCAAGACTGCAGCCTGTCAAGTCCACCAACTATGGCTTTAATAAAGGCATTAAATTACCGAAGCCATGCTCTATAATCAGGAAGGTTGTGTTTAATTACTTATTTTGGTCCGTGTTCCCAAAAACTGCTTCTGCGATTACCTTATAATACTCAGAATACTCTAACTCATTCCTATAGGTTTGTACTGGCAAGACATTCAAGTCATGGATTGAAATCTATTTTATATTTTACTCTGAACAAAACAGGAACAGAAAGTCAGTCTGCTCCTCAAAAAACTCTTGGCTTCAGTGTAAGATAATAGATAACGGCGGAATACAGACAAGTGCAACGGTGCCGTGGGACAGCATTGCTTAGCGTAGTAGGAAGTGATCTCACCCCCACAGCGAGCTTAATTGGCATCCAGATTTCTGTAGGTGAAACTATTAAGGGTTGACCTAAAGGAAAAAAAGAACTTTTGGGAATATTTGTATTCTTAGTGATTCTTAGTCTGGATCTGTTTATCTGTGTCATTGTCCGTGCCCCCCCACCCCTTGCCTTTGGCTGCTCCAAGTCCATTCACAAATTCTATCTGAGCCAAAGAAAGAAATCTAGGCTTTTGGAGGATATCTGTGATTTAAGAGGGACAGTATTCCTTTACTCATCTTTGATCCAAAGAACATCCTCTAACTAAGGCAGTGGAGGGCTCTGCTTAGGTCTATTCAGTGTTTTCACTGAATTTCCAGCCTGGCTGATTCCCAGCGGACGATAGTTCTGGGCAGTGTACGACCTTCCCCAGGAGAAAAGTTGTCCAGCCCCAGCTGCATTTACTAATCAAGACTCTCTGCAAGTGTCTCTCCCTAAAGAGAAGATGCTGTCTCCTGAAGACCTCTTCTAGTCTGCCACTAGAAGGCAAATAAAGACTGTGCTGGAAACCTGATGAGCTGGCATTAGAAGTAAGCTGCAGACTGAAACTTGGAGAGCAATTGAACACTGAAACAATCTTTAAAAAAACCACCAAAACCCCAAACAGTGGCTTCTCAAGTCTTGCTTTCTTCAGTGCTGAATACTTTCTGAAAGAGGTGAAAACTGTTTTTAGGGCTCTGTAGAGAGGTAACTTTATGAAGTGTAATGACTCATGCTCATCATGTCAGTGTGTGTTATCCAACTGTTTCTTCTGGCAAGAAAATCTGTTACTTTTTACTGATACTGTAAGCATGGAAAACCAAACAAAACCTGAGATCCCATCCCCTGGAACACAACAGGTTTCAACAGCCTTTTGGAGATATAACAAGGTTTTCCTTGATATAGTGAACTGTTTACAGACCCGGGTGACTATCAAGGATGCCGGTGCTATTAAGTGAAGTAGTTCATTTTTGATGAAAATTAGAAATAACAAAACCTGGTTTCTATTGTGTGCATTAATATGCCTGTCAAGCAAATGGAAATATTGTTTAAGGAAGATCTAGTTTGTAAATGAGTAAGGATTTCAGACCTGGAGTAGAGAATCTGTATAAACTATGCAGCCAAGGCGAAGACTGCTCTGTTGGAGGTGGAGTGTGTGGTTCTGCATAACAGGTGAACTGGAAATGATGGGTATGACAGGAGCTATATTTAAATGAACCGAGTTGAAAGCAGTGCAAGAATAGAGGAAAATGATATACACAAATTGCAGTGAATTCTGTTCTCCCCAGATCTGTTTCTCTTGTCACAAGCAAAAATTGCTGCGCTGGAACATGAGGAACTAATTTCTGTGACCGAATGAGTTGAAACAACAGTCTGAGTTTGGCAAAGGTACGTGCCTTGTGGCACATGAAGGGGAAAGGAACAAATGTCTTCTGGACAAAACTGAGCAAAGGAGAAGTTTCATTTTCCAGGACTTCAGAAGGATTTTTTCCTTGTGCAGAAGGAAACTTAAAGATCACAATTTCCACTGTTTTAGGTCAACACAGTCATAGAACTTCTGAGCAAGAATTTGTCATGAAAGGTCAAAGTTGGGATTAATAGTACTGCGAATGGGTCTTTATCCTAGCCAAGTTCCTGCTTTTTTCAAGGATTTTTATGTACGTTTTGGAGTTTCAGCTACTTTTGCTTTAAAGGAAGGACTGGGACAGTATAGAGCGAATGACAGTGTTTTGTATGACACTGGCCAGACCACACCAGCGTGGCATGAAGATCACATGCTTCCTGGTCTCTGGTACCGAGCAAATTATTAAGGTAATTAAAGTCATAGTTTAGAGTGTGTTCAGATCAGAGGAGCACTCCACAAAGGCTCTGGTGTCTTTGTATTCCCAAGGGAAGGTCCTGGTGTTATCAAAGTCAGTGCCAGTCCTGTCACTTCAGGCAAAGAACGCCTTTCATGTTTCATCTCGCCAGTCTGCGCTGGGGTCAGCCCGGTATCCCTGCGCTGCTTCTGCACTGAGTGATTCACCATCTATTTGTACCATAACCTTTCATCCTACAGATAGATAAGTACAGGAGTAACTTTACTCCAGTTTTACCTCTTGAACCTCAGTAATGTCAAGTCATGTTCCTGGGTGGAGTCTTTTAAGTGGGGTGTATAATAAATTGCATGGTTTTGTTTAGGGAGTTTTCACTGTCATTGAACTCTAGGCTTGAAAAGCACTCTATGCTTAAAATAGCAAATTACCTTTTTTTATTTGATATAAAAGTTGAAACTGTTCTCCCGTACTTCCAGACACCAGTAATCTCAGTAATGCTGCATTGAAGTGAATCTCCTCTTTGCTTTGGGTTTTTTCCCCTTTTTTCTTCTATGCCATATGGATCTTGTGTCTGTCTGTGTTACATCAGACTTTCACAAAGGCCACTCATCCTTTCAGTGAACATCTTCACTGCTTGCCAGTTTTTCCCCCTAAAGAAACTTCCTACATATTGAGCAAAAGTGATAAAAAAGATGTATATTTTTTTCTTACCACTCGAGAAGCTCCTGTTGGTACGGGCAGTATGGTGCGTGCTAGCATTGTATCAGAAAGAGCTGCATTTCTCTTAAGTAGCGCTTTGTTATGAAGTTCATTTGACTGAAAATATTTTGCATGCTTAACTACCTGCTGGTGAATTTTTCTATGCCAAGTAATGTGTCAGGAGCTAGCGGAGCATAGTAAGTTAATTACTTGTGTGCATACTGTGAAGGAAAAGCAAACAGCAAGGCACCAGTGATACGAAGAATGAGACTTCATTTCAGTCGCCAGAGACTGTGTTGTTAATGAATCTGCTCAATCAGCAGGGAATTGGTAATGTAGATAAGACCAGGTATGGCTGTGTACTGATACGAAGATTAGTCCCTCAACCAAAACATTGTTTTTAGTGAGGGTTTGCTAATATTAAATAGTTTTTCAAAAGCACCGGTGAGATAGAGTAACAGCCTGAATAATTATGGCTGTCTTGAAAAGATATGATGATGATGATCTTCTAATGTGCTCTGCAGACACCATATAAATCCAATATCTTACAGATTTCACAGTTAAGTGATACACTCCAGATTCCATTTTATGGTATATGTCACCATGGGCTGCCCAAACGCTGCTGTGACTAAACAGCACAGGGAAGCGTGTTCAAAGCTGGCTGCTGCCTTCCTCGCATCGGGCCGAGAGGGGTGGGGAGCGCTGTGCAAATGCGCCTGCCTTGCTCCCGAGCATCCCCGGCGGGGTGCGTCCTCGGTGGGGTACGTGAAGATGTTCCCATCGGAGGGAGCAGGCAGCTGTGTGAGCTGCAGGCAGGGAGGGGAAGGGACAGGTGATGATGCTCTTACCTTGCCCTAGGTAAAATTCATCTCGGTGATAAGCTGTGGCTCAAAGCCTGCAAGCTGCACGCCGGGGTGACCATCCCTAAAGTGACAGTCCCTAAACAAAATGTTCATGCAGTGCTGGAGGAAAGAACGTTCATCCCAGCCTTTTTTTTCTTTTTCTTTTTCTTTTTTTTTTTAAACTCGGTGTTTGAATGTGCACCACTGGTACTGTGGGAGTGAATCTCCTGCAATGCTCGCCCCAACGCCATCCATCACAGCAGTCGCTTTGCTGCCAGCTCTCTGCAGCAGCTGGTTTTTCCCCACAGCAGCTGCTCAGCCGTTTGCATGCGGGTTACCCATCGCCGGGCAGTGCCGGCGGGGGAAAGAGGCTCTGCCTGTCCTGGCCGGGCAAGACTGCGGGGCCAGGGACAGCAGGGCAGGAGGAGGGCTGCTGCTGGTGCTCTCCTCCAGCACTAACGCGCTTCTACCTAAAACGAATCCAGGCAGGAGGGGTGCGATGGACTAAGATCCACCTTAGGAACATCAGCGCCTTTTCATAACTTTGGTTTGCTGGGATTTGTTGGTTTGGGGGTTGATTTTTTTTTCTTTTTTTTTAAATTCTGGACTCTCCTAATTGGAAAACTAAAGCCAGTTTTGAATAGTTTAAGCCATTTAGCATAAGATACTGGAAATGGCAGATATGGAAGAAAAACAGTTGTGAGTGTTGTCTGTCTCAGCTACAGAAGCAGTGCTGTCTGCTAGAGTGCCTCAGGCTGGACACTATGGCTGCTTATTGTCTTCCTATTTATTCCCACTCCTGATGCTCTTAAATTAATGGTAGAAACATAGACTGAATGTTAATGGAAGTTGAGGCCAGGGTTCACGATGTGTCGTTAAGTAAAAGCTGGCAATCTCCCAGAAACTCTCCCGGGAGCTATTTTACTGGTGCGTATTAGTGAAAGGGACAGCTGGATTGAGAAAGCAGTTGTAACAGTGATGCCATTAGGAACTTAGTTGGGCAAAAGTTGATTTTCACCTAAAAAGGAAGTATCGTAGGAAAGCCAGTGTTTGTCAACGTCTAATGAGTGATTTCAGGGACTGCAGTGTTGTCTGTGATATAATTAAACAGTAAGGTCCTAGTATGGTGGCTGTCTTCTGGTCAGGCTAGGATCAACAAGGGGTATTGGAAAGCTGAAGGTGACAAATGTTTCAGCAACAGATAATTTTATCTTCCTGATTTTATTGTTTAAGCCACCCTCTGCTTAGGACACTTCTGTTTTTTGTAAATTTTAAACCTGAGCCAAAGCAACAAGTGAAAATCATTTTTGTAGCAGGTTTCTTTTGAAATCATGAGTACTTCCACTCCACCAGTGCCTCTGGAGAAGCTTTATTGATATCAGCCCTCCCTCCCTTTACTCCCTTTCTATATTGCTCTGTGCTCTCTGTGGGTGTTTTATTAACCTGCATCCTGCAAAAATTCAATAAAAATATACAATTTTTTCGTTTCTTTCCTCCTTTTCTTTTTTTTTTTTCCATGCTGGCTTTCAGAGACAAAGCTCTGGGGAAGGCTCCTTTGGTTAGTTACGAGGAACAGATGGGAATCAAGAAAAGGTACTTTCTGTTCCCGTACCCACCTAAATTGGAGGTAATTAAGTTACAGTGAGGCATCATTTACGTTAGCAGTTTCTTTGGTGAGATCAAGGCTATTAAGGGTACATGTGAGAAGTAGTAGGATTCAAGTCTGTGGTGCTTTGAGAAATAATTGGAACTGTGTTTTTCCTAAATGCGTTTGCAGGCAGCCTGGCACCGAGGTCCATAGTGGGACGGTTGAGTCTTGCACAGTTACTGCGCTTTTTATCTCTGCAGCTCTTCTCAAGCTTTGAGGAATCCTTGCAGATGCTCTGATGAGACAGGTGAACTTCTCCCTTTATAAAGGAAGGGAGTGAAATGGAGCGTGCAGGTCCTGGTGGTAGGAAGGAGACAGAGAAGCAAGATGGGAATTTGAGATTTCCTGACTTAAATGTCATGGCTTATTACGGTCACTGTCGTTCAGCATTCATCTCTGAGCCGCTGGGCAGGTTCAGCAGCACGGGAGCTGTGATGCTTCAGCAGGGTCTCAGTCAAGCCCTCAAACAAGCCAAGATCTCTGGTTTAAAGACAAAATGCCCCCATAAAAGGGTTCCTTAGCCCACCATGCCTGTTCTGGCAGGTTTTCCTCTTGCCTCGCTCCTCCTACAGCCTGAGGTGTCTCTACCACAGTTTCAGCTCAGCAGCCGCTCCCAGGCTGCTGCCCCCTTTCAGCTCGGGCTGGGTCCTATGGAGGCTGTCGCCCGCAATCCGGCTGTGAGGGCACAGGCACAGAGCAACAGGCTGTCTGCTCGGCCCCCTCGCTTCTGCCTGCTCTGGGTGTTGGCAAGGGATGCTGTAATTAGCACCAAGCCAAATTCAGATCCTCTTCCTTCCTCTTCTTTCAACAAAGTCTTCTTGAGGCCCCCAGGCCTCCATCTGCATCTAAGAGCTCTTGGGTGGGAAAATTTCCTGCCCAGTTTCTTCCTCTTGTTTCCTCTGTTTTATTTTCTCTGAGCTTTATTCACGCTGTGCTTTCTCCTGGGGTAGCCCAGATGGAACCACGGTTTACATCAGTGTTATGTGCTTGTGCTCCTTCTTCTTCTGTTTGATTGCATGAAACACCAGACTAATTTCTTCTTGTATCTTTGCTCTTTGGAAGGATTGGTGTTTCTTTTCTCTTCTGTCCCATGGGAAGGTTGATCGCCATTCTGTTGTGCTAGTGGGTTATGCAGCTCAGGGAGATGGCTTTGGAGAAGAGAGCATGAAGCAAGGTTGTTACAAAATAGGGAAGGTTAGCCCAGGAGGGCTGCATGTTTTCAAATTTGAGGTGCTTCGTGTTGGGTTGCTTGCAGCTCTGTCTCACATTGTTTGGTTGTAAGCTTTTCAAGGCAGGAGCTGTTTGCTGCTCTGTACATGGAAGAATGGACCCCCTCTTCCTTCTGCAGTACTTGGGCACTACAGCAATATATGTGTTTCTGCTGTCAAGGTCCATCGTTACACAGCTATTACCCTGTAAAGGAAAAAAAGGATAGTGAGAGAGAAAGACCCTTCCGCAGAGAAAGTTGTCCCGGACGTGACCTGTCCGAGGCACCCATGCCCTGTCCGAGGCACCCATTACTGAAATGTATGTCTTCCTCCCAGCAATGCAAAGTGCTGCCGTTGAGCTTCTGCATTGATTCATAATACATCTTCATTCAGTAATTTCCATTAGGATTTATACTTTTTAAAATTATATTTAGGAAAAAATCTATTTTTATGTCTGTCCCTAGCCTTCATGGAGCTTTACTCACCTAGTATAGGAATAGAAGAAAGTTAATTTACAATGTCTTCATATAAATTAATCTCCTGTTTTCTCCTTATATTGTAAGTTATCGCCTCGTTTATTATATGCAGCTCAGGGGTGAGCAGTTTTAAAAAGGCCTCAGACAGTTGTGAAATTAATGGTGTGAGATGTCAGATACATTTATTAAAAATGCAGAAAATTGTAAAAAACAGAGGATGGAGATGTATATTGTCTCAGCCACTCGCCACCAGCAGGCACCTGCTATACCACAATTTATCCTCCCACTCAGTGAGTTCTGCATAATGATTTCATTGATATTATTGTGCTCTGTGCTCAATATAGATATTTTTGAAATATTAGAGTTACAAAACTCAACAGCTCATTAGTTGTGTCTATCAAGAGTTTATTGTGTGAGACACCCCTTAAAACCCCCCAAACTATTTTGCCAGCACAGCTAAACTTAGTACCATTTTCACTTTTCTGTGGTGGTAAATTATTCAGCTCACAAATGCTAAAACTGGAAATGTTTATGGGAAAAGCTTGTTTTAGTAATTACACTTACTCCACTTTATTGTGAGCTTCCTACAACATTTGTCTCAAGGTCCCGGTGTTTCCTGATGTTGGATATTTATCATACATTTGTGCCGCTGGCAGGTTGATAGGTACAGTGGGAGCTTCATACAAGATTCATGGCAGCTTCATACTTTTTTGAGAACAAAATTAGAATGCAGAAAGTATGTATATGTATGGGGGAGATATATATATATATATAAAAACAATATGTTTGTGACTATGTAATACAGATGCTCACATACATATTAGGGAATGCAAAGGTTTTGAAAAGATATACATAAAAAATTTTGCCGAAGATAATTGAAGGTTAGAAGGTTTAATTAAAAGAACCCAGCGATAACTGTAGCATCTGTGGATATGAAAATTTAAGGAGAACATGCAGCTCGCTCTGTCTTCAGGTTTAAAAGCTGCAGACATTATGGGATAGTTTATATTTAGGAGCGTGGTTTAAAGCCTTTCTTTCTCTCTTCGCATCAGCCACATTTTGGCAGTGAGACAGTATCAGTGACAAAATCAGTTTTGAAGATTAGCTTTGCTTTTACAGCCCCATGGCTGGGCATTTCTGTAGGTGTGGTGGCATCAGTGCAGAAAGGAGTTGTTGGTGCTTCTGATGTTGCTGCTAGCAGTTGCTCAAAGGTTATCTAACTCCAACCCCTTTTTATTCCGTCTTCCTGTATTTGTGTTTGTTCCAACAACTGCCAGTTAAGATATCCCTTATCAGAGATTGTTCTTGGGGAAAATTTCCTTCAGCTTCTTTCAGTTCTCCAAAAAACTGGCTTTGGCTGTTTACGACTC
This sequence comes from Ciconia boyciana, assembly GCF_034638445.1. NCBI lineage: Eukaryota > Metazoa > Chordata > Aves > Ciconiiformes > Ciconiidae > Ciconia > Ciconia boyciana. The sequence goes on along the minus strand of NC_132944.1, from coordinate 17,576,988 downwards.
TCACGTCTTACACTTTTCTGTACTGAGCTTGCAGACTGGATGCTGCTTAGACCTGTTGGGTCTCAGCAAGCTCTTCAGGATCTTGCTCTTGGTATTCGGTCTCATTTTTCAAGGAGTGATTGGAATTTTCTGCAAGCATGAGTGTCTCATGTTAAACAGAGTGATGACAGAGAATATTAAAATGAAAAGCCCTTTTCCCTCAGGGTAGGAAATCCTGAAATCTTTGTTCAAAACAGCGCTGTGAACTCTAACTATGGGCTCTCCTTCTCCATCTCTTTGATTTCGGTATGCCATCATTTTAGAGCAAGACAGTATAATTTCAGCAACTTTTCCCCCTGATGATTCAACAACTTGATTGCTTTCTCTGCAATGGGAAGGCCCCTGAAAGATGCCACTGATTTTTATCAAGGCTTTCAGGGATTTTTATACCTTTACCCCGGCAGCCTCATGGTAAATCACTCAGCAAGAGATACGTCATTCAAATCATTCTTTTCTGCCTTGTATCTAAATGCAGTCTTTAGGCTTCATCCTACGGGGTTCACTTTATTTCTTCTTTGTAGGAGGGAACTGAAGGTGAGCGGAGAGGGTAAAGGGAGGCTGATTTTTTGGCTGATCTGGATCTGCAAGTATGTGCCTTGCGTCCTGTCATAACTCACATGGCATAAGCATCTTCCTTTGACGCCTTCCTGGACTTACTGATAGAGTTGCTTTTAAATGGCAAAAAGTGATGGTGAAGTCTTAGTTTATGGCATTAAGTAACAGTTTCAATCTTTTTGTCCCAGGTAACAGAGAAAAGCCCCAGACTGAGATTTTTGAAGGATCTTAAAATGCCTTCAGTTCCATAGTGAATTTCACTGATATTTGATTGTTTTAAACGATTTTTTTCCTGTTTGAAAATTCAGCCTGCTATTGAAGTTCATTGCTTTGTAGCTGAGCAAGGGCACCACTTCCTTGCTCTTTCTCAGTGTGAAAAAAGGAACCGGTTTTGTTTACTGGTGGTGACATTTCTTTTCAGTGTTTCTTGAGATTTGGCTCTTGATGGGACAGTTCAAGTATGACAGGGACTCGGAGGCAGAGATGCACATTTTTAGAGTTGCTCAGCTAAATGCTGAGATGGTTGGGCAGGTCATAGTTGCCAGTCTGTGCAAAGCAAAGCATCCCTATTTATCCGGACTCTGTAGAACTTGCACACGTTCTTACCTGCTGCGGTCCTTTAAGTTAAACTACCCATCCAGAGCTGTGCAAGCAAAGTTTGGGAGGTTTTTGTGTGAAGAGGAAACGCTATTTCATTCCATCCATCCTTAATAACTGGTTGGATTTTGCCATAAGAGGAGCCTGGAATTTTCCCTTTTATATCCACAATACCGCCACATATCTGAAATAGCGAGACGCTTTTGGAAATTGTGTGTCAGAGGCTGTCCCAATTGACTTTCAAGTGAGATCTGGCTTTTAAGCACTTTGAATCCTTTCTGATTTTGTTTCTTGTGCTTTAAGCAGGAAGGCAGACTGTGGTAGATGCTAGAGGCAACCAGCTTGGTTGGCATCCCTAACATACTCGACCAAATACCACTGCCATCCAAGAAGATACCAAGCCACTGCTTAGCAGGTCTTGTGCCCTATTTTGGGTGAGCTGGTCCCACATTCTTCCAACCGAGCAAAATAAGAGCCTTTGCCTACTTTACTTGAACTACGGGCATGCTGCCTCCAGTATGGATCATGTCTCCATGTGAGGATAGCTTCTGTTGGCATTACAAAACTGCCCGTGCAAGTGAGCAGCAAGAGCCGTCTGCATGTGGGGCAGTGAGGACAAAGTAGGGCTAGAAAGGGGTGAGGGATATAAGCCTTTCTGCAGTGCCCTTTTTCTTACAGCTCTGTAAATATCTGCCTCGCATATAGTCACGGATGAATGCTCTCCCATATTAAGATGATGGGCTAGGATGTCCCCATGAAGTGACCAAGCTAATTTGCTTTAATTGCAGAAGTGAGGGGTTTTGGTTGCTTTGCAATCACGACTTCCATTTTCATTCAAAACCAGGAAGTTAAGAGGCATCAAAGACGGTCAAAGATTTGTCTGAGATCATTTTGTTAAAAAAAAAAAAACCCAACAACAAAAAACAAATAAGAAGAACAAATAATAAAAACCCTCCAAAATTAAAACCCCTAAACTAGTTCTTTGCATGCCAGGCTTGGGATTTAAAGTCAGATTTTTGTGAAAATGTTAAAAACAAGTGAAATGTAAAAAACCAAGTGTTGATATTCCTACCTCTTTCCCAACTTGTAAATGAATGATCAAAATGACATTACTCAAAAATTGCTAATGTCTGTTAAACTATATCTGGGTGTTGTGTAAAGGCATGTGTGTTACACACCAGTCTGTATCAGAGTAGCTGATCCATTAATTGGAAAATTATTTTAAATCAAGGAAATGCCAGTGGTTTTAATAAGAGATGTTTTAAACAAAAGATTGTGGAAGAAAAATAAATATATTTGATTTTTTTTAAAGTGGAAGTTTTTATACAAGCTTTAATTAGATTTTGGCAGAATACATTATTTTAATGGTTTTTCATTAATGAAGACTGCTCATTGTTTTGGTTGTACAGTAAAAAGAAGAAAAAAGTAATCTTGGATTCTATTTAAAGAGCAGCCTGTGTATTAAAAAAACTATTAAAGATACTGCAGTCATTGACAGAAAGATTTTGCATGAGAAAAGAATGCAGAATCCCGCTAGGAAGCATCAAGTAATTTCAGACGAGGATGGGTGATAATATCTCTGGCGTTATGTGTTGTTTGAAACGTCTCTTGTAAGAAGCCGCGGTGTTGCTGAGGTTCCTGACCCCAGCTCTGCTTTCACGCCTTGGAAGCCAGCGGCCCTTTTGCCCCCGATTTCGGCGGAGATAAGGTCAAGTCCCCAGAGACCTGGCTGCAATCCAAAATGAGCTCACGAGGTTGCCAGCCCTGGGAGATCGATGGGCTCTGCAGCTCCCTGAGCTGCAAGCGGATGCGGGGCAGGGTTTCGGTGGGGCTGGAGTTAGGGGGCTGTGGTGCAGAGGTGCTCTGACCCGTGCGCCAGCCCGAGCCGGGGAACAGAGCAAGTGGGGCTGGATGAGAAGGCGCCCCGCGGCAGCTGGGAGAGGATGGCCTCCTCTCCGCAACGCTCAGGGGATCACTGTGGCCAAATTCCCTTTCCTCACTGCTTTCCTTAGCCCCTAGCCCCATCCCGTCACTCAGGCATTCTCCAGTCGCCATCTCGTCTGGCTGCCGTGCATTTGGTTGACCTGGGGGGTGACCACAGCCCTCCTTCCCCAGTGGGTGCACGTCGTAGTTGGACCCGATGGCATGCTTTTCCTGGAGGCAGGACACTGATTTCAGTATCTGAGTATGCCAAATGTTATCAGCCTGTCCTGTTTCTGTGCTGCTCGTGCATCAAATACTCCAGCGCCAGGATGGGGCTGTCTGATGTTTACCTTTGCTTGCAGGTCATCCCCCCATCTCAATGGAAATGTGTATTATTTATTACACAGGTGAGGGCTCTTAACTTGTTTGGGTTTTGAAAACCAAATTATTTGTCAGGCCCTAAAAGGCCAATTCAAATTCATTCCCAATTTTATTTGATTAAAGCCACAATGCTTACTGTTGGAAAAATGGAATACAAGTAGCCATAAGTTACTCTGTTTCAGATGGGTGTCACACACAGAATGAAGGGATTTGTTTTTTACTAGGTTTAAGTGAAACAGTCTTTATTTAGTGTCATGTTTTTATTTAAAAGCATTTATTTAAAGTTCTAAAAAACAAAGAATTCAATAAAGCAAGACAGGTGCAACTGCAAATGATTAATGATATAATTCTCAGTACTTTATAAAGTGTCTAATGCTGAAGAGATTTATACAGTGCAGAATGGCAATTGTGCTTTGATGGAAGGAATAGGTAATCAATACCTGCAAGCTTAGAAAAAGTGTTCTATTTCCTCCTCTAATGATATAGGGTTTTTTGCAAGGCAAGGATGTCTGGAGCATGAGACACTTGGAAGAAGAATTAATTTGAAATCTGTAGTGGAAGATCAGTTTCAATTAAAACTGCACTTGAATGTCCATGGAAAAAAGCAAGCAGTTAGGCTTAAACCTTCTGATGGCTACCAGTGAATAAATGAATCCCACTGCACTATTCTTGATTACATTTTATAGGTTGTTGAGCTTATTTTTTCTGGGTAGGGGATATAATTTATTTACTTTGGTCTCAAAAACACAAATTTGCTTCTCACCCCCCTAGCTCCGCTTTGCCTTTTCACGCTAATTGTTAAAGCGGGGATGGCCCCAATCCTGCACAGCTGGGAATGGAGATGTTGGGGTCACGGCCTCTATTTCTGTCTAGAATTGCTGCCATAATGGTGTAGGTCATATTGCATGTAATAATTTGCATATCAAAAATTTCTGAAAGAAATTAATGGAAAACCTAGCCGTTTATAAAATCCTGTGCTGATTATAACTAGCAGGTCCTGAACCTCTAAATCAGAGTTTAGCCTTATGAATGTAATTTGGGATGTCAGGACTTGGAGTCACTGCACCAGCACTAAGTTGGGGGTTTGAATTGCTGAGAGAGTTTCATTGCATTAGATTTTGCTTTAATAATTCAGCACCAATACGGAAACATTTTATGCATAAAAACTAATACTATCACATGAAGAGAGCAGATACTGCTAGGCTTTTTTTGGTAAAATATAGATTTAGAACCAAGTGAACCTGCTGTATTTATACAAAGAGATGTATTGCTGTTAAATTCATCCAAACAAGTTTAATTTAAAAAAAGAAGACTTAATGTGTTTTAAACGGTACAAAGCTATACAAGCCTTTAAAGGTCTGTGAAAATCTACATTTCAGCCAGAGTCAGTCCAGGTACCTAAGTCACTTGAGGTGTTAATTCAACATGGTGGTTGGTTGCTTTGTTTGTTTGTTTACCCTTATGGCTTATTTTATTCATTTTGACAAGACAGTTTTCACTGCAAATTGGTTGAGAGCTGGCTATACTTTTTAGAAGAAAAAAAAAAAGTCTTTGTGACAAGATGCATGGAAGGAACCCTACAGTCCTTGTTAAAATAAATCCGCCTACTCAAAAAAAAAAAAAATCTCCCCATTGACTGAAGGGTCACCAAAATACTTAAAAAAGAAAAATTTGAGTGCACAGCTCCTTTTGAATGCACAGCTGAAACCACAGCGATAGCCTCTGTGAGCAGAGTGCTTTTGAAAAGCTCACCCCATGTTTATAACAAAGCCAAAAAATGCGAGCTGGCAGGTTTGATGATTATGTGCAGTACTAAACATTTTAAAGCAAATGCCCAAATTTCATGGAGTAAATGCAAGGTTATATGAAAAGTAAATCTGAATTGCCAATTAATTCACTGCAAACCAATTACTAAGAGCATCCTAAATCAGGAAAAATATGTCTTTGAGTGGAACATGTTTGGTTTTCCCCATGTATGTTTTTAATAATTCTGTTCTCCTTGGCTGTGGAACATTGGGAAATTAACTGGAAGTGGCTTTTGCTGACAATACATGTTGAACCATGAGATAAACGAAACTGATTTTTAACCTGGGTAGATGATGTAAATGATTTTTAAAGGATGTTGCAATTTCACCTAATTGTAGTTGAAAGTAAAACACTTTCTTCTTGTTGGTTTGGTTACCATACAGCATTTGTGTGCGATGAGTATAGCACAAAATCTTACTATTGATTAAGTGTCCTGCATTAGCGCACGGGAAGATAGGAAGAATGCATTTTGCAACTAGATAGATTAAAACCCAGAGGGCCAAAGAAACTGGCCTTCACAACTGCTGGGTGTGGATGGCACTAATTGGATTTACGTACGCTTCTCAGATGCAAGGGTAATAAATGCATATCGGTGCCTCATTTACTGCTGTCTGCCTATCGAACAGGCATGCCGACCGTGTCGTTCAGAGGTACGATACAGGTATGGCACAGGGGTCTCAGGAGAGCAGAGTTCAACTCTGGGTTGTAACTTGGTTTTGGTAGATGAGCTTGGGCAAATTGCTTCCCTTCTCAGGCCATCAATTTCCCTGTCTTTACATGAGAATAATGTTGCTGATCCCTGCTGTAAAACACTTCAAGAACTGTGAGCGAAAAGTGCTTTACAAGAACTCTGTGCTGTTATTTCAGGAGCTTAAACCACTGTTTGCACTCATAGGAAGATAATCTCTTAGTCTTTGTTAATACAATTTAAGAGTTGGAGAGGGAGGTCATAAGAAAAATTTGAAATTCATTGGAGATCCTCCTGTGTGTGCTGCTGAGGGTCCTTGGTGTTCTAGTGCATCTAGAGCTGGTGGGGATGACAGGGTCTTTGCCTGAAACCTTTTATTTTTACGTATTATTTTTATTGACTATTCGTGCTGGAGAACCTCGCAGAATGGGCAGGGTGAGTTAGGGCTGCGGCAGACAACCGCTGGCAGATTTAGTGGTAGTTTGCAATACTACCTCTTGCAGCTCCGCCGCCACACCATAGGACACTGCTGCTTTCCTTCTCCCAGCAGCAGTGCTGGTGCAATCCTGTTGCTAAATTTAGTTAAACAATTTGGGGGTTGAGGACTCACACCAAAAAGTAATCTGGAGCTGGCGAAAGCTCGGGAACAGGAGCAGGATGCACTCCTGTGCCTTGTGAGTTGGGTGGACAGCTGTGATAACAGCGAGTATCTTAAACTACTAAAAAATACTTTAAAGCGTTATGCTGAGCCTGTGAGGACCCTGATGTGCTGGGGACAGAGGCTGCTGGTGTCATTCCTCTTTGCAGCTGTAGCGTGCTCTTCTCTTACTGACCTTGCACGGTGGCTAATGATGGGCTTACAAAATACAGAAGCTTATATTGCTTTCCAGAATTTAAACTACTCCCTGCAAAATTTTTAAATAAAAAAAAAGAGAGTAGAGGGGTGTGGAGGGGCGGAGAGGGGACAGTATTTGGCTCTGTGTCTGCTTTTGGCTAGCTGTCGTAATATGGATGGCTCTCGTGCCCAGGTACAGCCATGTATGCAAGACACTGCCCGTCAGTCCTTGGAGCTTCTCATTTACTGCTCATATTTGACTTGACTTGTTTTGAGGTAGTAGTTTACATTGGGTGAGAACAGACTGTGCTAATAAGGAAAACAGAAAACTCATGTAGGAAGAGCAGCAAAAGAAAGTTATAATATTTTCCTGACAGGTCATTATCCTCTTTACTTCCTCCATCCAGAGTTGTTTTTTTTTTCCTTTGTTGTTTTCTTCAAAATTACTAATATACCTTTAGCTTAATTCTTTCTTTTTATCTTTTCTGGCTTCAAAACCTCCAACACAAATGAAATCATTAATAAAGATCATATTATCTAAGCAGAGTACTGCACACACACGAGTTAATGGGTAGCTGTTACATTATTTGTCTCATGTGAAAAGGTAAACTGTATAGTAATATATTAAGGCTGAAGCTTTAGGAAGGTTCCTGTAACACCATGCTAATTGACAACATACACCCAAGGAGAACTTGGGAAATGCAGATAGTTTTCTAGAATAGTAATTAAAAAAAAAAAGGCCGTTGTTCGTTACTGCTAGAGGCAAAGTTGGAGTACTGTGCAAAGCTAATGGATTTCAATCTCCTCATAAGTTTACAAGTCTTAACCTCTTTCAAACGTGAGAAGTGTAACTGCAGTGGAGTTACCTGGGGAGCTTAAGTGCTTCATCCTCATACTTAAGAGTTATCCAAAACTGTTGAGCCACTGGAATGTTAATTGGCATTGGTATTTTTTAACAGGTACCTATGGTCCCGAGCACTGGGTTACTTCCAGCGAGAAGTGCGGAGGGTCTCACCAGTCTCCCATAGACATCATAGACCATCAGGCCCATGTTGGCGATGAGTATCAAGAACTGCAGCTTGATGGTTTTGACAATGAATCTTCGAACAAGACTTGGATGAAAAACACAGGAAAAACGGGTATGTTCTTTTCTGTTTGTCTCCATAGCCTGCCTGCAGTCAATTAAAAATTCAAGCCATGTTCCACCCTCCTCCTTTTTCATTGTTCTGTTGTTTGGGTTTTGCTGCCTTTTTTTTTTTTAAATATAATTTTCCAGCAGCAGCCACCTATCTCTGCCTCTGCATTCTGTGCAAAGCTAGTTCTGCAGATTGATTTTAAGGGTTTTTTAAAAGGGATTTTTTTTTAGGTTCTCAGTATAAAATAATTCTCTTGGTAGTCCGTTGTTCCTCAGAATAAAAGGCTGTAAAAGAGTTTCAAGGTGTAACCTTGAATTATCAGCTTTGGGAGGCTGTAACATCTAATCTGAAAGAATGCTGAGATGCAAGGCTCAGACTTCTGCAGGAAAGGGGAAGTCTTAGAAATTGAAAGGTTTTAGAGAAGAAAGAGCAATAACTGCTCAGAGTAGTGGGGGCTTATTAATGTGTTTCTGATATGATTATAGAACTGTGTTCTTCACTGAACTGAATCCTCTTCTGCTCTGTCTGTTCTGGCTTTTACAGAAAAAGAACAGTCACAGTACTGCTTATTTTTACCAAAACAGTTCACGGAAAGGTCAAGGTTGATTTATATGCAAAGCCGCATGCATTTGATTACTCTTTAATTCTAAAAATGTAAAAAGCAGAAATTATAAGGCCACCCTCTTCATTTGACAAGGTCAAATATTTTTAGGGAATTGGATTAAACCACTAATTAATTCAATTTTATTTATTGGAAGTATATTTTTATCTTTATTAACATTCGACATGCATCTCTCTAGTGCTTTATGTAACATGTCCCTAGTCAGAGGTCTGCTAGCAAAACCCAGGGCAGGTACCTGCTCCGGAGTTTGCAACACAGCTGTGCACGCAGCGTGACCTCAGATACACCCATGGCTTCCAGCGGACTTTGGATCTGAGCCGCAACCTGGAGTCCAGCAAGCGCTTCAGATCCAGTTCCAGCAATTCAGGATCTTAGCAGGAGCTGAGAGTTATTGCCCCACAGATGAGATGGAGTGACAGGCTGTGATCCTGTTTTCTTTCACTGCAAAGCGAATCCAGTTAACACAAACCACCACCAAGCATACCTTGGGTTTTTGATGCATTACTGAGGGTTTTTTCCAGCTTCACTAAGAAATGCTCCTGTTTGCTTTGAAATCCTGACTTTGTTGCCCTTTGCCTGAACCTCATGTTGCTACAAGGTTGAATGATATGGAAATTTGGTGCTTAATTAATCTATTCATGTTATGCACCCTGCCCTTTTGGTCACAGACGGGTGTTTGTAGTAACCAGCAATAAATGTAATTAGAAATACCACGAAAAAGTGATGGTGCTGTGCCCCTAAGAAAGATGCTAATGCTATACTGTATGTGTAATAGGAGCACATTGCTGCACGTATAATAGGAAACCATGTTGAACCAAAACGTGCCAGCAAGTTCTCCAGTCTCCTCGCAGTCGGCAATGAACGCTGTAGCCTCAGTCTTCTCTGCTGGGTGATTTTAGCACTGCTGCTATATTTGATTTCCTCACCCATTGGGGTATGGATTTTTGCTGACAAGTTATTGCTTCGCAGAGCAACAGTAACTGTCACTTTTCTTGGTAACTTACGGCCTTTTACTGGTAACGTGAAGACTCTTTTTGCCTTGCTGTCATCCTTGATTTCTTCTGCTGAGCTCTTAACTCCTCCCTTATTTTATCAAGTCCCATTCCTTTTCTTGGTTTTCTGACCTTTTGAAGAAACTTGCCTGGGATTAATTTTTAAGGTGGTAAGTGGTAGAGCAGCAAACCAAGTAGGATGTTTTGGCTTGTGGGTAGAACATAGGGGCAGGTTGTGCCATAAATTGTGATGCATTTTGGCAGCAGAGTCTTGGAGCAGATGGCCACATGAGACCTTCATATTGCAGACTGACAGAGACAGTAAACTAAATATCTGTTTAAGCAATGGTGACGGATGTAGAAGGCATTTCTCAGCGCTTAATGACTGGTTAAAAGAGACAGGGGTCTGAGGAAAAGCCAAAGGCCTTTAACCTTGATGCTCATTAACTGGCAGGAAATGTGTTACTTGGGTTATTGTTATTGCCATTGCACCTAGTAATTTTTTTTTAGGATAGAACAATTAGTTATTTTTATGCTCTGAAATGCTAAAAGGTAAAGAGGTTATTGCTCTTTAGATTTGTTGTGCTCTTTCTTGGTTTTTTCCCCCCCTGTATCAGGTAAAGGGCAGACAATGTACAGAAAACAGCGTTTCATTCAGAAAATGGAAATGGATTCATTAAGCCCCTGTCCTGACTAGAAATGCTTTTGTGCATGATTACACTGGCAAAGGCACTAATGTGGGTTCGATTTCATCACCTGGTTCCCAAGTGGTAAAGATCACTTGGAGAGTATAAGCACATTTCATAGTTGTATTTGCATTAGTTGTTTTCATTTGTGCCACCTTATAATTAAGTGTTAGCTGGTGTCACCCGGGCCCGAGGCTGACAAGGCTTCTTCGAGCCCGACCTGCCCTGTGGGAAGAGCGCCCGTGGGAGCAGCACCCTCGCCAGCATTACACAGACATTGCCGCTTTACCCCTTTTTAGGTCACTGAGAACTCTAAGAAGTCCTTCCCCTTAGAGAAACCTACTAAAATTTCTGCCAGAGATGTGGTTTTAAGTACTTTTCCTACGTGATGTCCATCACTCTGGCTGGTCCTGACCATCAGAGCTGCTCTGCTAAGGCAGGGGAAGAGCTGCTTTGTATCCAGGTTTCTTTTTGCTCTCACGAGGGCGATGGGCATACAGCTCCAGCCCTGATCCTGCAAATGGCATCAGGCAACTGTGATCCTGGAGGCTGTGCACCACCTCCTTTGGTTTTGTAATCTCAGTTATATAGTATTTTAAATTGGTGGGCTTTGGGGCTTGATTCCTTGCTGTGCGCTCTACAGAAATCATTGGATAAAAGCAGTGGCTCCTGAAGCCCAGTAAGGTGATTCCAGTCCTGAATACTAGAGATCACACGGAAGGGAGGGAAGGCCCAGATCACTGGCAATAAGGGGATGCTGCTAAGATAGGAAGGTGATGGGAACATGTGTCGTACAGCTCAGCAGTGTAAGAAATACTGTAAAATTAACAATTAGATGAACATTTCAGATTGTACATCCTCCTAATTATCCTTTTAATTATTCATCTAAAACAAGTAAAATGACCCCTGACAGAGCCATAAATGATTTAGGAACTATCAAATATTTATTAGATGCAACTGAATCCCCACAGAGGTTTTTAACAGATGCACACAAATCTGCTTTCCTGTATTCCTCATCTCCTACGATTTTATCTATGGAATCTATAACCAACTGAGTGAGATTTTCAGTATTTAAAATACTGCTGAGCTCATTGAGAATTTTTTAAGGGAGGAAGAGAGCAGTGGTGCTTTCAGTCACTTGTGTTTCACAACGGGGTGTAAAAAGACAGTGACCGCCAGTAGTACCCTGGCTGACACAGGCAGTATCCTATAGCCAGTCCTGCACCACCCGTCTTCCTACACAAACACTTTGATGCAAAGGGAGTGCCAAAAGAACCAGAAGTCGTGGAAGAAAATAGCCCCATGATGTCGCTGGCACAACTCAGAAACATCTGAACAGCTCATGCAATTTAATAATCAGATGGTTTTAACATAAACAACTTAAAGTTGACATGTGTCTAAATTGTACAATTGCACCTGAGATGAGGCTGCTGTAGCCAACTGTCTGTACTCACGGGAGGGCAGCCCTGGTGCGGCAGAAAGCCTAGCCTGCAGCAAAGCCTGCCACTGATTCACCAACAGAGCAATAGCTTTTATTTCACAACTAGCTTTTTTGTTTTTTCAGCAGTGAATAAAAGCCTCCCTCTTACATAATAAAATTGGATTTATATTAATGTTCCCGTTGTGATGACACAGTTGGCTTGAGAACACAGAGAAATCCTTGTGGGTTATGCTATTCCCATTAAAAAAAAAAATTAAAAAAAAAAAAAAATCCAAAAAACCAACCCAAAAACTTTAATCACACGATTCTGGGCACAGCAAGCAGTGGTCTGCAATGGCTTTTACAAGAACAAAATTCTAATTTTAGTTCTGTTTTTAAGCAACAGTTTTGTAAAGGATGAGAAGACAGGATTTTGTAGGGAGTAATTTTTAGGAATCGTGTATTAAAAAGGGGAGATGCTAGAAAGGCAGGTGGTCTTGTAGTGAGAGCAGCAGACAGGAATTTTTTGAAAGCTGGATTGAGTTCTTGGTTGGACCACAGACCTCCCCTGTAACATGTACCAGCTTCCACCATATGATTTTGCCCTCTATTTGGACCTACAGCTTTTATTGTTACATAAAATACAAAGGCTTTTGGGAATGAAAAGAAAATACAAAGAAGATCCTTTTGACCCTTATTGAGTCACGTAATAATAATGTCAGAGTTACTGTAATAAAACCCAGCTCTTACGGAGGACATCTCATGAGTGGGCCTCAAAAACATTATTGTCACTATCCCCATTTTACAGAAAGGAGGAGCAGGGAGGCTGAGGGAAGTACCCGCCACGTCCAGCAGTAGAGGTGGGACAGGGCACAGGGGTTTCCCGCCCCCCAACAAAATAGAGGAAATCCAACAAACAGAGGATCCATTCTTTTCCTAACTTGTGATCTACAGACCTTCTATGGTTTGTAAAGCCAAGGAACGTGGTCAGCCATTACTCTCTGGAACCACATTAAACAGGTTTTGATGGAGTTTGCCGTTTAAATTTTAATTAAAGTCCAATAAGGAGGGCAAAAAGTCCTTGAGAAATTTGGACTTTGGGATTTTCTGTAGTCTATGTAACTTCATAATCACTTCCATAATTAGCTGGCATTACTTGTAGACTTTTTTTTTTTTAACCAATCCCTATAAAGAGGAAAACGATGACCCAACATTTTACTTGCATTAGAATAAGTATTCTAATATAATGAGCAAAAACTGTAAATGCTTCAGAAAAACTGTGCTAAGAACATCTTTCTCCTTGTTCTGTGTGTGCAGTTGCTATCCTGCTGAAGGATGATTATTTTGTCAGTGGTGCCGGGTTGCCAGGCAGATTCAAGGCAGAGAAAGTGGAGTTTCACTGGGGTCAAAGCAACGGATCAGCTGGCTCTGAGCACAGCATCAATGGCAAGAGGTTCCCCGTTGAGGTGAGTGGAAAGATATGCACTTATGTTCTCGAAAAAAATAAAATCGGAATGTATTGCTGTAGTTTGAGACGACTGTGAAATAGGGCAACGTTTCCTTCAGTGAACATATCACTTTCAAGGCCCTTCCGGCCCTCGCAGCACTCTATCTATCATCTCTTATGTGCTTTTGCAATGTCAGCTCTGAGCTCTGCTTTGCGAGCGTTGCCAGCTCTCATGTCCCATGGGTTAAGTTGCAAACAGCCACTTTTCTCGTTTCTCCCATAAGCTTTTCATGTGTGGGAGGATCTCCTTGCAAATATCCGCAAAGTGACCTCATTGTCCTCCAAATCTTTTCTTTCCCATGATGCTTACAAACAAATAGCAGCGATTTGGGAGCTGTCATGCTGAGACCGCTGTCTGTCCTCGGTATTGCTTCCTTGCACACGTACGGCCCTCTCTCTACCTGTGTTCAGCTGCGGTCCCTTGCCTTGTACTAACAGGACGTCTGCATAGATCTGTGCAAATAGCTGTGCGTTTGCTCTGCCTGTGCAGGAGCCAGCTGGACGCGAGCCAGCCCCGCTCTGCCAGCCGCCCAGCTATCATAGCGGAGCGCTGTGCCGCAGCAGGAGCAAGGTATCGGCTCAGGCACAGCACCCTGCGAATGCGGCTGTGTTCAGAGCACGGGGCTGGGCGACTGTCTGCAGCTGATCGCAAGGACGCGCCTTTAGACGGCGGGGAGGGTCCCAGCGCCGTGGGCTGCCGTGCAGCCCGGTGCGGTTGGATCTTGGCTTGCGACTGGTAGTCCTAGGTCACTCTGTCGTCAGTGCGCTGTTTTCTGTGTCAATAGAGATTGTTGATACTTTTCACTTTATATTCAAGGTTTTGCATGATGAGGTAAAACAGATGTTATCTGGGATTACCTTTGCCTGCCAGTAAGCAGATAAGCACTTTCAGAGCGTGGCAAGTGGACGTGAGCAAGTTGAGGGGAGCTGTGCTTGCCCAGAAAGCTCACGTGTGGGGAGAAATGGTTGTCTTGTGAGCTGGGTCTTGCAAGAACTTGATTCAATTCCCAGCTTGCCATTATTCGTCACACGTGGCTTTAGCCAAGTCACTTTTTCAGGAGGTGGGAAAGGGCTTCCAAAGCACAAAGGGAGGTTGTAATAGACTCTGGTGCATGACCAAAACCTCCAACAGCCCCATCACATGAGAATTGGAAGCCATTTTTCATCTCCCAATTCTGAACCTTGTACGTTGGATGTTCTGTGAGGCAGAGATTTTTTTATTTTCTTACTTTTTAACGAGCTTTTCCAACGCCTTCTGGTTTGATGTAGCTGTGATTTCTTACAAGGGGCCACCCCTGAAAACACGGAGCAAAGGCCCACACGTCTTGCTGCCCTGTCTGTCTCAGTTGGCAATACTGATAATTGTAACCCTATTTTTGGGTGGCAGAAGGAGCACTTGGGAAGTCCACAGAGCCAGTCAACTCCTCTCTTGAAATTTCAGGGAGTAGAGATGGTAAAGGAGCCTGGGCCTTCTTGTTTGTGTCAGAAATAGTATTTCCACATCAGAAACCCTTTCTTATGATGTCAAGGCTATTTGATGCTAGCTTGATGAATGGAAGCTATTTAGAAAAAAGCAAATTCCCAAGAAATAATTTTCCTTTGGTTTAAATATTCTTCATTTTCTTTTCAATTGGTTGGAATACTAATTTCTTCTACTTTAAAATTGAAAACAAAAAAAAAAAAGGAGGCTGCCTTTCTGAATTTAAGTCACTTGTTTATGAATGCTGTGCAAAATAAATTGCTGTATCAGATAGGTTTAGTGTTAATCCTAATAATGAATAAGCAATTTTCCAAGTGATTTGTATTCATTGCAATGACATGAACCTCTGTTCTCTGGCCTTCCTGGGTATGATGGCATTAGCAGAATTCTCACAGCCTTTCCTTTACTATTTTTTAAAGGAAGAGCAGTTTCCAAACCAAGCCGTTCCCTGTTGTGATGCTATCTACCTCCTGCCCAAAATTTCCAAATTTCAATCGTGCTGAAAAGGATTTTCATGGGTGGATTTTGAAGGGTCCAGCCAGGTCTAAGGTGATGAAACTGAGTCCTTCTTGCCGATACATGTAAAAATAATCCTCACAGTTGGGATTAGACCTCTCAAACAGTAACTGTACATGTATGCATGGTGGAGCTTTTAATTTGTAATGCTAATTGTAGTTCAGCTTGCAACTGTCTGATGCAACCCTAATTGCCTGATGCTGGGAGGTCTGTGCCGGAAATACTGTACTTCATTTGAGAAGTGGCATTTCTAGGAAGGCTGTAGAAAGGGAGAACCAAAATCCTATCCTACAGAAAGCAAAGCCCAAATCATTCCTTTTATTCTGAGCCCGTGGACATAGGTAAAGCTTTCAAGGAGCGCACAGGTATTGGCATTCCAGGTCTGCAGCAGTTACAGTGGTGATGCAGCTGAAAGGAAACATTTTCTGAGTCTAATTGTGCAACCAGATATGGACTATGCAAAACCCATTAGTTCCAAAGCACATCCCAAGGGAACGCAGATAGATCAGCTTCATCCATAGACTGTGCTCTGTGCACATAAGTTTAGATGTTTTTTTCCTCTGGGAAACAAAGTGCTTGCTGGTAGTCTTTTTTCTTGAAGAGGATGCAGAAACTAATTAGAAATGTCAGATATAATACAGAACATTATTGTTTGACCATGTTGTTTGGTTTTTATTATTACAACTAATGTGTCAGATGGTAAGGCTGTCTACGTTAATTGGTTTCCTTCATTGAAGCCCATCTGGATCATATTTTTTTGTGATTTATATGTTAAATTAGTTGGTAAGATATATGAGAACATCCTTTTGTTTCCTGCTTTAAAGGCATGTTGGATCAAAGGCGTATTATCTTGCAGTACTTTTATGCATATGTAGCATATTGTGATTCCTTTTCAAACCATGGCATATGTAATGGTATTCTTTCATTATGTGGTCTTGATTGCTTATTTATTGATTAGATTTTCCTTAGTGATACTTGAGCCTTATGAAGCCCTTATGAGCTTGGCTGTCTCTGAAGTAGCATTCGTGAACAGAGATGTCCACGTGCTTCAAACTTTCATCCACAGCCAGGTTCCAGTTTGATACCAGGCCTGGTCAGCATTGGCCTTGAAGTTTCTTTTTCCCTCCTTCTTGCCATTTTAGCACCATCATCTGGGTGAGGCCAGGAGCTAGTGCTGCGATGCTGAAGATTAAAGCGATACCATTAGCGTATTGCTGTGCGAGTGGAGCGCGAATCCTAATGAGGACGTGGGCTCTGTGCCAGTTTAGAAAAAGTCTCTCTCCGTTTTTCTTCAAGTTAAGAAAAGTTTTTGACATTGCATTCTCTAAATTTTAATGAATTGCTGACTCCTTTGTATTTTGTTATTGTTATTCTCCTCTATAATTACTCAGGTTTTTCTTTTTCTTTCTGAAGTCGAAGCAGTGTAAGTGAACATGCAAACGCTAGAAACCATTTAAATGGCGAAGTGACAAAATTAAAATAAAGATGATGAGCTTCCCTCAGGCCAGGAGAGAACCCAGGTTCCCCTCATTAGAGCCAAGAGGAGTAATTGCAGCTCTTTAATCTCCAGTGTCACCGCACCGGTTACCAGCCCTGCCTGCGCAGAGCTTGCGGCAGGCAGGGCACGCCATGCGGGCTGCCTGCTAGGAGGGAAACCCAGCGCTTAATATTTCATAGGCAAGCAAACAGCTGACGTGGCAGTGCTGTGCTGTGCTGGCGGAGTTCGGTACCGCTGTCCCAGCATAACTGTGGTTTTTTTGAGCTGCTTCGTACTCATTTTTATGCAAAATGCTGATTATTTCTGTGAAGAGCAGAAATCAGAAGAGTGATTTTAATCATGACTGTGTTAATTTGATGTGAGCTTTGGCTGTTTATGAGCTTTCTCTTTAATGGCGCTAATTGTCAGTTATAATGTGAACACCATTATACAGTAATATACAGTAATTTATTTAGTAAATGAGAATCTTATTCCAAGGACCATACTGCAATATGCCATAGAGACCTCATCCCTTTAATCTTACATGAACAAACTTGCACTCTCTAGGCCAAATTGGTAATAGGAACATCAACTTGGCTTCTGAAATAGCAATGTGATTTCATACCCACAAGTGCCAACATGCATGTTTTTGGAGATCTCGAGTTCTTCTCCATTTAAAAAAAAAAAAAAAAATCTAAAAAAACCCCCCAACAAAACCCCACAAACCATCCCGGCAGAAAATGAAGAGCTAACACCCTTTCATGTTGATTAACGAGCTTTAACGTTATGTTGATAGATTCATTTTACTAAATTACTATTACAAAACAATCATTTGCATTAACAATTCTTTCTCTTCTTTAAGCGTGTTTCTTAGAAGACTTTCCAGGTTCTAATGGTGTCTTTGTTCTTGCTGCTACTTTGATTTTCTTCCTTTTCCCTTTGAATATACATATGAACTTCAGCGTGGTCTAGATCTACAGCGAGTTGCTCTAATTTGAATGCTCAGATCTCCTTGCCAAAGTTTATCACTGTGTGCTATCCTACCTCTCATTATATCACTTAAATTCTGGTGTTTTATATTATCACAGGCAGAAGACAATCAATGTCATTAATGTAGATGAAATGTGTGGTAGTCAGTGCACAAAAACCTTTACTACAGGGAATAAACTGAGACTAGTCAATGTTTTTTTGTTTTATCCTGAATGTTAAGAGTTTCTATCGCACCTGGAGTTATCTACAGTATGTGTCCAGCCTTTTGTCCACCTGTGGATGGCAGGGGATATTTACTTTTTAATGTTAGAATCGGGGCCTTTTCTGTTCTTTCGTTTTACTCTTGGTGCATTTGTAAGTCTGTTTAGATTTGTGCAAGCTTTTTGACATTAAAAAGGAGCGTATCACAGTATGTTTTCTTGATATACAGGAGAGAACCAACACCCTATGTTGCTGTGTTGCAGCTGGGTTTATTATTTCTGGCATCCAGCATATCTGGTAATTGTAATTTTGCAAAGATCTCTGGTGTTGGCTTCAAGCACAAGTAAAGACTAATTGTGAAACAGGGAGCCAGCATTGGTTTTATTTCCTTATATTTCGTTTACTAGTTGCTCTTCAAATTTCCTTGCCTCCATCTGGCAGGATGTAGCAAAGTAGAAGTCAATAAATGATGGAGGGACCTAAAGAGGACCGTTGGGAATATATCACAGTGAGAGACTTCGACTGTCTGAAGTAATTTTACTGTAATACTCTCTCCAAGGACCAAATCCACACTTATAGGGGGGTACTTAGAGCTCCCAGTGACTTTGATGGGAGATATGCTGGTGAAACTCTGAGTGAGGATTTGGCTCCATACTCATGCTGTCTGTGCTGTAGAGCGTCCGGGGAATTTAGCATGCACTGCTTATTCCATCTACATCTCTTACAGCACCCCTGACTTAATCATTCAGACATGGAGATGGCTTGGGGATTTTCACATTTAATTATTATTTTCTTTTTTTTTTCAAACTGACACTTAGCACATTTTTTTCGGTCTGTTTTCTCGCAGTCTTCTCTCTCCCCTTTCCCCACAGTCTTTGGGGGTCCAGATAGCCATAAAATACTCTAAAAGTACAAGATGCTAAAAAGCCAAAATTGCTGCTCTGTCTTATCTCCAGTAAAGTAAGATTTTACTCCAGGAGTTTCCAGACTTTACTCCTCTTTGCTCTTCACCGCTTTTAAAACTTGTTCAGGCTTCTCATCGTCAGGAAATCAGTGTGTCATAATTTTAAAACATAAAATGGATGGACACATTGAGCACATGGCTCAATATGAGTTTCATCATGTTGCACTGTAAAGACCATGAGCAGTGCAAGTTAAACATCATCCTATAACTGTCTGGTTTACTGTTTTATTTTTCTTAGAGTAGCTGATGCACTGTCTCCTCACAGTTGTCTTTAGTGCCTCCCGTATACTGACAGGAGAATCAGTTGAGACTTTAATTAATGACTTTATTGCAATCAAGGTTCCATTTTAGTGCAGAATGCTTCATCTTGTAGTAGTGAAATATTTAGTCTCCATCTGGCTGATCTTTTCTGTGAATGCCCCGTGATAATTAAGAAGAAACATGAGAGGATGGTCTGAAATTAAAATATGTTTAGTGGAAGGGTTAGCGTATCTTGGGACTGTTCGTGTAGAGACCCAGACAAAATTTAGGGATGTAACAGCAGTTTGGTTTTATGGCAGCATCTTCCTGCTGCCTGCCAGGCCTCAGTAATTTCTAGAGTGAGTTGCAAACGTTACAATGCATCCAGAGTTTTATTTTGAAATAACTATCCAGTAACATGAACCAGATATAACTCTTTTCATGTTGGCTGGGAATGTCCTGCTTTCCCCAAAGGATTTCCACTGTCTTGTTGAAAAGGTCGGAGGCAGTAGCACTACACTGCAATTACAGTATGGTAATGATGAGCTAAGAGTTGTACATTCCTCTTAACCTAAATCCCTGATTTTCTACATGATTAATTGGAATCTGGAAAGACTGACAAGGAGAAGGAGGATCAGATGGGGTGAAAACAAGAGATAAGAGGCTGACAGCCAGCTCTTGTTGTAAAGGAGAGTTATTTTGAATAGGAGAAAAAAAATCAATACAAAGGTTGGAGAATTTGACAGAGTTATAAGAGCTACTTTAATGAAAGGTAGCAGATTCAATAGGATTGTTACTTGAAATGTGGGATTGTCTGAGTTAGAAAAATGGGACTGTCTCTCCCCAGCTGTAAAGGTGAGCCTTACGTGCTGAGCTTACTGGGTACTTAGGGCACTGGATTTACTGGCATTCACTCTGGGCACACAGTGTGGCAAGAAAAGGGAAAAAACTATGTATGAGAGCTTGCTAAGTTCTGTTCTTCTTCAATAGTTACTTGATTATGGGAGGAGAAGGAAGAGGACAGCAGGCGATAGCTATTTCTGCTGCTTCACCATGTTAGGTAGCTAGCATGTTAGAGTATCTGGCAGGCTTCTGCAAGGTAAAGTGTTTCATTATGAGGAGGTGACTTCATTTGGCCGTAGCTGTAAGGAGCAGGCTAGGCCTTTGATAGACTCCAAGGGACATTTAGTAGGAGCTCTCTTCTGAGATGTCCATGTCAGCCTCCTTCCTCCAGCAGTAAGGGTGAGAGGTGAGCGCAGATAGGGAGGCTGTGTGTGGAGGCTTTCTAACCCAGGTTAGAAGCGAGGTGAGGAGTCAACTGAACCTCAGCATCCCTCTGTGCAAATACGTCTTGGACAGAAGCACCACTTCGCTTAGTATGGCTAGATATGGGGGCTTCAGTAACACTGCGGAAAGAAACTTGCTCCTGCAGCTATTAGAGGGCTATTTTATTGCTCTCAGTGGAAATGGCCACCTCAGTCTTAAACAGGGAGACAAGTTTTCCAAAATTGCTCATAGATTTTTAAGTTTGGGAACTTAGATGCAGGAACGCAATTTTTTCAGAGTCAAATGCACAGCCATGAAGTGCATGAGGCTTACAGAGAGGTGAGCTGCAGGTCAGTCAAGCGTCCCTGGGCTGTGGGCTCTGAGCACGTGTACGCGTGCACCGAGTGTGCAGGTCGGGTGTGTTTGCATGCCATACTGTGCCAGGTCGGCTGTACACAAAGGTCCTGGGATGTTGGTTAAAAACACATGAAGTCTGATAAGTGCTCAGCACTGCTTCTTTTCGTAAGGCAAGTCTAACAGTCCTGGGACTTTGGGACGTCTTCCCCTGGAGATGTATGACCCTTCGTAGTTATTCCAATAGGCCCCCTGGAAATAACAAGGATAGATAACATTGGGGGGGGGGGGGGGGGGAACATTGCACAGATGGGTTAAGAAGGGATAATGTTTCCTTGGCACACAAAAAATCAAAACCTTAATGTGGTTAATGGGCTTGTTGGTAGCTTGTCGGCCAGTATTTCCTATGGAAGTCATTTCACTGGGTCTCAAACAGTGGGAATAGATTTCACCAATGTTAATCATGATTTAAGGCAGCAAGCAGGAAATTATCTAAATTGTCTATTATATTGGTGCTTTACTGATTGCTTTTTTTTTATTTCTGAAGAATTCTAAACAGTTGCTATAATTTCATGCCAAGAGAATAAATTACGTCAGACATGTTTTTCACAGTTAGAAAACTCGGTACATTTATTCAGGTTTTACTTTTTTTTTTTTCTTCTGTTTTATCACATGTTAAAGAACTGTTTTCTAAGGGATGATGACCAAAAGCTTGTGTAAACTAGAAAGGAACATGCATCTTGCTGTCTAGTTATTCATGTGTCCAAAAAGGTTTTCATTAAAATTGATTTTATAATGCGGGTCACCGCAAGGCTTTTTAATTCTAGGGGGAGACAGGCTGTGAAATGCATTCACTGCGGACTGTGCTGATCAGTAGTATCATATTTACGTTCCTGCCCTCCCACCTGAATCCCTCTGCTGTCTCTTATATTGAGTTTAAAAGCTCTTTGGGACAAAGCGTGTCTCTTTGCTGGGTTTGTGCAGCACCTGCCCCAGTGGAATTCCCGCTCTGGGATACAGCAATGCTGCTGCTACTGCTATAACAACAGGCTTTGCAGGGATGAATTGCTTTGTTTTTTCTATGATAAAGCTTCACATGATGCAAGAGATCAGGCAGCAATGTAAGTGTAGTCCCTGTTATTTCCCCGGTTCATGGGCATTGTACTTCCAGACAGGATGGGAAGGTTAACTAAAGCTGAAAAAGGATCTAAAACACAGCAAGAGTTTACTGTCTGGTAGAAATGAAATAACAATCAAGTGGTTGAAAATGAGAAAAAAAGGTATGTGTTTGCTCATGCTTTGAGACACACAGCACTCATCTTTCTGTAAAGAAAAAACTATTTGGGGAAAACAGTCGTATCCCTGAATACATGAGTGTCCTTGCTCCCTATTTGTCTACCCAGCTTAATAAGAAGAATTCTGTATTCTCTAATTAGTTGGGCTTTTCAGCACATGCCTCGAAAGGCCAATAATGTCCTTTTCTATCACCATCCCATCTAGGCTGGCTGTCCTCAGAGGGGGCTTTCCTTTATCCTCCGGGTTCAGAGAGGAGGCAAAGCGGGCTCGTATTTCCAGGAAATCACAGCCCCTTCTGTTTCCTGCCTGCAGCTGCTTCCAGCGCGCTCACTGCCTGGGCAGGAAAGCCTTTGTTATCGTATCCCTCAAAGAGGGCTTGGGTATCGTTGTCCATTGACCATTCAGGAGGTTTTTTTAATAAAACATAGCTCCTGATCTACACATGTGTAAGAAATACAAATTTTGGCTTCCCACCAGAATTAGAAATAGCGTTACCAGGTGGGAAAGAGCTTTTCCCCCTGCAGTGGGCTAACAGTTTGTTAATAGTTTATTCAAGCACAGAAAATGGCACCTGGTCTAACAAAAGAGCGTTAGTTTCTCCAGAGGGGACTGTTAATTGTCCAGGAAAAGAAGATTGAAAGTGTGTCCCTAATAAGTTATGGATGAATCATTCTTCTCTGGGACTGGGGGCAAATTTGATTCTTGAACAGATTCTCAGACACCAAATAAAGGCTGGGGAGGCAACCTCGCTCACCCCAGGTGGCGAGTGTAACTTGAGAATTAAAAACATGCATTAGCACAAGATCTATCACACATTTGTTATGGAAGGGAGAGAGATCTCTGGGATTTGATCATGCCAGGAATGGATTACATTTCTTGAATTTTGTCATTTTTGTCTTTATAAAGCTTTTAACTACATTCTCTGTTTTGAAGTTCATGCCTGCAACACTGCTTGTGTTTGCTCTTTACCTTAACCAGATTGCTGTAAGGGTGATTTTAGTTGATTTTTATTCCTACATCAAGAGCTTCCATTCCTTCAGGGCGGTAGTGCCTACAACTAAGATAACAAATTCAGTGCTCAGTGCCTGCATGCAGCCCTCAAGGGTTTTCAGAGAGTAGCAGATTTTACTTTTTAAAACGCAAAACTGCCCACAGATAAGTAGCCAAAATTACAACATTCATTCGAAAAGAGGAGGAAGCCTCTTTTCTTTAGTTTCTCATCACCCTTGGTTGAGCAGGAAATTCTAGTCTCCTTTCTCTGAGGTCTAGGTCCTCTTAGGGCAGGCTAGTGCTCTTGAGGAGAAGGTGGCTTTGCTGAGAGTTGAGTGACACATTTAATCTTGTGGTGGCACGTACCAGGCAGGACCATAATATCCCTTAAGAAAAAGAAATGTCATTACATCCAGTTCAAAATAGGACATTGGAGATAACGGGAAGGTTTTAAAAAAGATTCATTTGAAATTCTTTGCTTGAGAGGTCTCATTCTGTTTGGGAGGCAGGAATGTGAGCGCTCACTTAATGAGCTGCATTCAAAAGATGAAATTTCAAGAGAGTAAAAGTAAAACCCATTATTTCCTGAACATAAATGGAGTCACCCAGCCTCAAATCCATAGTCGTGTTTTTCTCCTCAACCTCATCTAATATTCCCCTTGCTCCCCATTTAACTAGGAAAAATTTTAGGGGCCTTTGCCTCCAGGAAATACCCAAAGTAGATACCTTCAATCATATCAGTCACTGATGTTGAACCACATGCTGTTTACTAAGTAATGCTGAAAGCTACATGCTGTTGTTGCTGGCATACCATTTATGAAAGGCCTGTTAGCCCTCCCACTGAACCATATGGTGATTTATCAGACAGTTTAGTAGTAGCAAGACCAAGACCCAAAGTGGTCAAAACTAAAAATGGATATTCCTTATGTTGCCTCTGATAAAATGTTCCCGTTCCTATTCCCTTTGTACAGGGGATGTGCGTGCTGAGCTGCGTGTCCCCTTACCGGGCATAGCCTGCAAGGGAGTTGCTGTATTTCTAGGGTACAGGATTACGATCTTACAAGTTAGTCTTTCAAGAAGCTGAAAACAGCAATTTCTGGATGCTTGCAGCTCGAACAGCTGTTGTGTTGGTCTGTTTTAAGGAAAAGAAATATGAAATATATATGAAACATATGAAAGCTCAAGTGCGGGGCTCAACTCTGAGGAGTTTGAAGGTGAGACCATGTAAGAGGAAATTAATGTTTTCTTTAGAAGAAAAGCAAGCTCTCATGTCAAAGAAAGCTTCCTAGTAAACCGTTTTGGCCTGCACTTCAGGTAGCAAAATATCCACATGTGATCTCTGGCATAATATTGTTGCATTATTAGCAGAGTTAGTTCAGATGTTTTCCCATCATGATCGAGTAAGATAGAAGTGGAGAACATTTTGGTAACACTGCAAGGAATAATTTGGCAGCAGTCAGAAGTTGGAACTGGAAAAGGGCAGGAGGAGAGAAATAATTAGCAAGGATAATTTTCAGGCCTTGACAACCTGGTATGTCTTTCTAGCAGTGAATGGATTCACCTGACACCCAGAGATAGCCATCTGATAATAGCACTCATAAGATCAATACATCGATACTTTATCCTTGAAACAGTATTTAAAGTCTGTTCTTAGGTTCATTTCTTTACTTCTGTAAAGTTATAGCAATCTGGGATTTGAGATAATGCATTCATTACAGTCTTATCGGCCCTTCTTCATTTACTGTATTTTAATGCATCTACCGTGATTGCTGAAGAAGGATGCTCAGTGAACTTAATCTGCTTATGCTTTAAAAAGAAAGGATGCTCAAAAGATTAAAATGGAGCCTCACACAGAACAGGTTTGAGAGTTTGCAGTGCTTACAATGGCAGGGTGTTTTGTGCAAGAGGTGTTTTGAACATAAAGCTTCCGTGGTGCTGGCTCCACAGACGTCATGGCAAGGAGAGGAGGGGGAGCTGGGCATGGCTGAGATTTTGCTTTTGTTACATCCAGATTCTGCCCAGGCTCTCACACGGCTAATAATGCCAAAATGTCGCTGGGTTAAACCTAATGCTGCTTCTTTCTGTTAATATATCTGGCTGTGCCTATCTCTTCACATTGTGGGGAACTATTTGTGGGACTGTGATGCACGCCCCAGGACACAGAAATAGCGTATGCATGCTTGAAATAAGCTCATGCACATAAGTACCCTGTACGTAAGTACAGCAAGAGATTGAGATCTGTTTTCTCTGTATAGACTCACCAGATTCCCCCAAACGCATGCGTTTTGGAAGAATAAACGGGACTGAAAACTTTATTTTTAATGAGCACTGCTGTGAAGGACAGGAGACATACAGCAGGGCAGTATTGTTTCCGTGATTGCGCCACGTATGTGTTATGTCTCTAGCAAGGGGGAAGCTCGTGTTGAAAAAGACCTATTTATCTAACAACGTCAACAACAAAGAAATCCTTTTTCTGATAAAGACCGGAAAGATCAGTGGCTGCCCTCTGAGCGCCTGGGAGGAATTATTTGTACCTCTGTCTCTTGGTATTGATGGTGCTTTACTGCGGCAGCCTGAGGGGCCGGTGCCATCCCTGCCGTGCCACTGCCGGCCTCGCTGGCGGGTGGAAAGTTCAGCACTTTCAAACTGGTGGGTTTTGTTCGTTTTAAGCAGATTATGGCGTGAAAGATGGAAGAGGAGATCAGAACTGGCAGGAAGCTGTGATTTGAATAGGACCTTCAGTTCGACACATGTTATGTCCTTAAGAGAGGAGCCGGTGCCTGGTTTTTGTTGACAGGTGTGGTGGCAGCCTTGAGGGATGACGGGCACTTCGGCGAATCGCTAAATTGATTTGATAATCAGTAAGTGAATTTGCTAAGAGCGGGTACTACATGCCTTCTTTGGGGCTTGGTTAACCTAGTGACAGCTTGTTTTAAATGTACTAGGAGGCTTTAGTTTATTTTTCCTTCTCTTTTCCCGGCGAGAGCTCTACACAGAGTTACTGCCAAATAAAAGAAGCTGTTTCTCCTCTTTGGCTGTAAAACGAACCTGAAGATGACCAGACCTTGCTTTTGCAAAGGAGCTGCTGTCGCAGGTTAAACTTTCTCCATTTTCTCCAGATATGCCCAGATAGCGGTGATCGTCATTGTCAGGTCTGCGGTGTTTATGTCCCCTCGACGGGGCTATAGCATTTCATCACCGTTGCCCTCTCTAGGTGGAGAGCGTCGGCGTTGCAGGCAGCCTTTGACTGGCTGGGAGCCTTTTATAACTGCCTCGCTCCGGTTTCCAGCTGCTCTTTCCCAGCCGGTCCTGTCACCCATGGACTTCCCCTCCACTGGGCGCGCACAGCGGAGGTTTTCCCTGTCCCTGGTGGCACAGGCGACGGGGGCCGCGGCGACGGGGGCCGCGGCGCCAGCCCCGAGCGCAGGGCGGGAAAGGCGGGCAGGCCCCGCGGCCCAGCGTGGCAGGTGGCCGGGGCTGGAGGTGATTTCCCTCGGGTGCGCTTCTGTGTAACCTTCAGGCCGTTTGCGCGGCTCCTGGTTGGATTTGCAGTTATCTCCCCAGTAGCCTTGCTATTTACTGTGGGAACTTGACGCAGGACAAGTCTGTCACATTAAAAAGCACTGCCTCCAGCATCAGGCATACTTATTAGAGTTTATGCTGGTTTATGTTGGAGCTATTCAGAAGGGGCGTTTTGCTTCAGGCGTTTCCAAAAGGCGATGCATATTGAACTTCTACAAATTGTATTTATTTTCTGGTTCCCCAGCAATGTCTGTATTGTTTGCTTGGGTTCCAATTAGAAACCTTTGTGTTCTAGGTAGCTCTCACTTGCCCAACCATTACAAAGAAGAGTTGGGATTTTGTTTTGGTTTGGGTTTTTTGTTTGTTTTTTGTTGTTGTTGTTTTGGGGTTTTTTGTTTTGTTTTTTGGGTTTGGGGTTTTTTTTGGTCTTATATGCATTTATAATTATCCTCTGTTCTTAAGACATAAATTGAAATTGTGTCCTTCATACCATGATGCTCAAACGATTTCCTTTTCAACAAAGAGTATGTAATAAAGGTTAAAAATGATTTTTGCAATCCATGCATTTAAGTATACATTACTATCTGTTTTAAGGATGGATAATCAATGTAAAAAATGATACTTCCGTGTATTCCTAATAGGTCACTGCGTAAATATCCATAATGGAATCGATCTCTTAGGTTATGGCAACCATTAGTACAGAAAGGGGTTTCACAATTAATGTATCAGACATTTGCCTTTCATACTTACACGCAAAATGATTATTTATTGATTATTTTCAATCCAGGTTAATGATGTTGAAGAGGATTCGGTATCTCAATTTAAAGTACTTAAAGCACGGTTCAAACAGAAATATCATATCCCTTTCGAGAAGTTGTGACTAATACCTGATAAGTGATTGTGCTCTACATTCTCTCTCATTTATATATACATACGTATACATTATATAAATTAAGGATGTTTGTGCACCTAGAAGGTTTTGGTGATGCATCCAGTGTCAGCCTGGGGTGATAAGTTTTACTGTTACTGTAGTTTTGTGTATTTGTACAGCAGTAGGATATTGCTGTAGCCAAACACTCAGGGGTTCACCCTTCTCAAAGCACGTGTGACTCTCATTGGGGTTAATGGGAGTCATGCATTTGCCACAACAGGGAGGAAGATTTTCTTGCTGAGCGTAAATTTTTTTTAACTGCAAATGTTTCCACAAGTTGACTAATGGATTCAGTTATTCCTATTAGAAATACCCACATAAACATGGGCGTTATTATCTCAGCTAACCAGCTGAGGGAGCAGGAGCAGAGATCTGGCTTCTGAAAACAAGCCAATTCCCCCAATATCTGCCAAGCACCTTTTCTTGCAGAGCTCCGCTGAACCCGGGGGGCCAGCAGGCAGGAGAGGAGGGCACCACTGTGCCCACCAAGACTGGCTCCGCTGCATATGCCAAATTCTGAAATGCGTAGCCCAAACAGAAACCCCATGGGGGTCTTCAGGGTCTCCACTGACAGAGGGGCAAGTAAGACAATGGAGCATGGTCGCTTACTGCTGCGAGGTGAAAATACAACATTTACCAACACTGACGCTGTTTCGGTAGTGATTTACCACCACACCAAGAAATTGCATTGAGCGAATGGGAGTGAAAGGCTGGCCAGGCTCTATGGTTGCACCCATGGGTGTGAGTATATAATGGTAGCTGGGGTTAGGCCATGACTGAAAGAGTACTTAGCTGTGGAAGTGTAATTGCGAGGAAGGAAAACTATTGCATTTCATCCCAGTTCAGCAGAAAAGGGTTCCCAAGCTGTCAGCTGAACTGGTTTTCTTTAGCGATCAGCTTTTGGGTCAGGAAAAATAATTATATTTTTACTGTTGCCTACTGTTTTATCTTTAACAAACTAATTGCTGCCTAGAGCTGTTTGACACTATGAGCATGAAAGCACATATAAAACCAAACTATATGCTAAAAGACTTGCTTGATTATCATAGAACATTTTGCATTTGTAGAGCTTTCCAACTGAATATCATAGAACTCTTTGGCAATATTAATGAGCAGTGGGAAGAACATAAAAAGAAGTGTGTAAGTGACTTAGGATCCTGTGTCCCATTTGCAAAGTGACTTAGCGCATGGCTCCGAATACTTTCAGGTTGATACGTGGTGGCTTCCTCAGTTCCTGAAAGTCAAGCCCACAAGCATCAACACAGCTCTTAGCCCAGAAGAAGCTCGATCTCAGCTTCTGGCACTGTGTACCCCTTTGGTATGCATTTGTGTTCACAGCCTAGCTCTCTTGGGCAAAGAAGTATCTAAAAAGAGAAAGAGCTCTGCTAGGCAGCCTGTCCCACCACAGTCCAGAGGGACAAAGGATGGGTGAGATGAGTCAAGGACAGAGTCTGTTTTTAATAAAAGTGGAGGACATTTTCTTCCTCTGATACGTGACTCCAAAGAAACTGAGATCCAGAAAGTAACTCCGTTTCAATTCAAAAGGGTGTTAAGCTGACGTGTTTACCTCCGCTTGATCGTATATACAAGCAGGAGGTGGAACGCTCTGTGACAGCTTGGTGAAGTGGTGACCTTGGCAGTGGAGGAGTGGGTATGGTGCAAATTCACCGGTCCTTTCAGAGGCAGAGCTGGCATTTGAAGGCTGCTGGCATGTGCTGCTACGACTGCTGCATATAAGCTCTGAGCCTATAAGGCTGACATCTGCTTTTGAATAAAACTCTCTGTACTGGAAGCCGACATCAACCCTCTATGCTGCTTTAAATTCATATGCTCCTTGGAAAAAATAATCTAGTATTTCAGTGCAGGTTTGAACTTTTTTTTTATTTGTGAGTCTCCTAAACATTTTCCTGCTGAAGTGTAGGCCCTTTTTCAGTGAGTTTAAGCCTACTGACAGTAGACTGACTTTTCTTAATTATCTTCTCCAGACCCCTTTAAATTAGTCCCCCAGGGGTCTGTGAACCTCATATTGAAAATGACAGCTTTAATATTTCCTTACTAAATACTTACAGAGAGTTGTCCAGGGATGCTGACTCACATAAGATTGCTAATTCCCACTGAAAAACAAAAGAATCTGATTTTAAGCGGTAATAGACCTGAGGGGATGGGGCACAGTATGGAGGAAGAGGAGAATGACCATCACATGTGACCATGGCTTTGTACATACTGAAAGCAGGAGAGTGTGGGAGGGGAAAAATCATTTGAAACCATTGAACTCATGCATAAATGTATAGCTTTCAAATAGCTAATTTTTTTATGTCATAAAAGAAAACTGGCTAGGGCTGGTTCCTTTTTTATAGCCCTGTCATAAAGTCTGAAAAATGAGGTTTATAATTTATGGTCTGAAACCACCTTAACTATTGCAATACAAACAGCATCACTGTACTGCAGTTTATTTCTAAAATGCCTCCGGTGAAAATATTGCAGTGCCATAATTAACTAATACCAGGATCCTGTTTGTGGTGCTTTGTGCTGCTTTCTCCAGAAATATGCAGTTAGTACAAATCCTCCAGGCTCAGAAGGTGGTGGTGCTTCAGAATAATCTCACATCACCATGTCAGTTAAGACAATCACTAATATTGTTTCTGTGGCTCACAGAATCCGTCCCATCACTGGTTGGATTTATAAGGAGGGGGTTATATAGTTATATATATATATAATCTGTGTGTCTGTGTATGTAAAAAAAGTACAGAGGAGAACAGCGTGCATGCTGTCTCCTAATTACTTTGTTTTCTGATATCTCAGCAACATTGATCTTTCAAAATGATCTCTTGCTGGTGGCATCAGTTTTATGTTGGAAAATATTCCTGCAATTCTGGCAATGATAAACTAATTACAGACTATACATTTTTAATGATTTAATCTCTTGTCATATTCCTAGAGAGAAGTGATCCTGATTCCAAACAAATCTCCCATGCATGACCAAACACTCATCATGAAATGTATGGTTTTCATTAAACCCTGTTGTTAATACAGGCTTAGGATTGTTTTGTTAAAATGGGGAGAGGTTGGGGAGTAAAAGCATGCTGAAAGATTACTGTAATAACGCTGCAGTAAGCGTTTTGAATCACACGGAGCTCCCAGCAACATTCCACTGACATGTGCCTCCCATTACGGAGGGCTCCTGACAAGCCATATGTAACGCCGGAGCCACATGGGTCAAAGGGGCTTTCGATGGGTGGCAATTAGAAAGATGCATTCATGTTCCTTATTGTGTGCTAGAAATCCAGGTTTGTGTCACTCACCCATCTATGTTAGTCTTTAGGTTTAGGAATAATGATTAGGCAAGTGGCAGGTCAAAAAAACCAGCTTTTTTTTAACATGCTGAGATTTCTGCTCTGCGAACTGGTGTTGCATGAGTGCAGTTTATACTCTTGTTGCCACCCCTGTCTCATTGCTGTGTGCCTTGGCAGGGGTCTGCTTTTTGATCTTGCATAAAGACTAAAGCAATGTGCTTTGGCCTCTGACTGGAGTCTGAGGGTGGTGCTGCAATGGGGAAACATGAAACGGTCATCTCCGTTGCATTTACTTGAAGGGACTGGATCCGTAATCCTCATCGGTAGCAGCTCCTATAATTGTGCATCAGATCCAGAAATGGAAGAGGGACTTGGTTCTCCTGAGAGTGCAGATGTAAGAAGTGTTGGAAAGATGACAGGGAAAAACAATTGTTAGAAATTTCTTTTACTGAGGGGAGAAATTTCAAGTAATTTCAGTGAGCTGTAAACATTCCTGCCACTTTGCTTGCTTTCAGGTGCCTTTGCCCCTTTCCCAGAGAGCTGTTTTGTTGTTTTTAATGCCTCCAATCTTCAGGAAGTCTGAAGATAAGAACGGCATTTAGAGGAGACATTTAAAGCAAATCTTAGTGTATCTGGACCGGCTGTGTGCATGCTGGTACACTTGTAAGAATTTGAGTCAGATGCACGCGCATTCACATAGCTAATAAAAATCAGGGCCTATAATTGCTTAACCTAGAGAAGTGAGTATGTGGAGGGTGAATTAAGGTTCCTGTGAACTTCTTGTGGTTTTCCTGGCACAGTGAGGATGAAACTATTATTATGAACTAGAACTCCAATTTTATTAATGTTCTGAAGTAAGGAAGGAAGCAACAAATCTGATTTAAGTGAAGACATTTGTCTTGGCAGTGTGATTTACTCCAGGGTTGTAAATTTGACATGATGGAGACTAAAATGTACTGAAACTTAAATTTCTCCCATATCTCACTCAAAGTCAAATGATTTAAATAGCAGGATATGAGAAATGACATGTATCCTTGGATGCAAATATATTTTTGGTGCTGAAGATTTTAATTTCACGTCTGAGGAAATTTATCAATTGGAGGACTAAACTTTTAGGAAAACAAGGGTCAAAGTTTCAGGGCATGGTGTGGGGATTCAGCTGTAGTGAGTGCATCACCATATGCTGCAGTGAAGGTTTCCTGCCTGGTAGCCTCCTTTCCAGGGTCCAGTGATGATAAAACAGGTATTATCAAAGGTGAAATCTGCTTTGCTGACACAGATCCTGATAATGCTTCTGTCCTGCAGTGCTCACCACGCTCCTCTCTGGCACTGTGCCTCCTCTGTCTCCTGCACTGTAAAAATCTGCTCAGGACAAAACATTAACACATATTAAAGGTATAAAAGTGTGAACAAACCGAAACAGAGCTGGGGCGGGGGACTGAGTTATCGTTGCAGGCAGAAGGCCCCCAACATGATATAGCACTGAGCATCCTGCCTGCTCTCAATTTGTGGGAGAATTTGTTGCTGGTTTTTTTGTCCTCTTAGGGACCAGCTCAGGTAGGTGGACCAAACCAAGGTCCCTAACTTTGGACTTTTCACCCTGCTTTTTTCCTCTTCATTCAGTGATGACTTGCACCTTCCCAAGGGTCACCAAGCCCTTGGGATCATTTGCCCTCTGAAGGGGCCCTCTCCTCCCACTGAGGATTAAGGGAATTTATGGGAACTTCGCTCCTCGCTTTCACACATGTTGAAGGTGCCTGAAGTTAATTTTCAGGCTTTGACTTTTTGGTAATTAGCAGGGAGACTTTTTTTTTTCTGATGAACGTGAATTTAACCCAGTATTTAACCCAGATTTGGCATAGCTCGAATTCTATTCATTTCCTGAGTTATGTCTTTTTAAAATCCCCATATTCTGGAAGTAAAAATCAGAGCTTGAGTTTAATTTTTTTATTATTTTTTTAAGATAAACCAGTACCTTTTACAGCCTTGCTCTGTGATTCCGTGAAATGGGATTAATTTCTTAGCAGCACTGGACCTGCTCTGTCAGTTCAATAAAAGTAATGTGGACAATTTCAGTCTATTACTTTTAAATTAACTCAGCCCATATGACTCTTCCTAATACACTGCCACCTTGTGAAAAACAGGGTTGCGTTTTATTGATTCATGTGATAGATGAGAATATTAAGTGTTCCCTGGCAAACAGCACCCCAAACAACACGAGGCTCTTAGGCATGCCAGCACTGGGGAACTAATTATGCTGAGACAGAAGAGGTTATTTTACTCATATGTTGTAAAATGGAAAAAATATTAAAGTAACTTTATAGCTTAAAAAAACCACACCACCTCTCCTCCATCCCCCCGCAGCTTGGCTGATACATTTTGTCTTGCCACATTTTAAGTCGGTTTCTGAAAATGCAGAATTTAAGAAGGTAATTGGGGAGTGAATAAGAAAGAAACCAAAGCAGGGAAAACCTCAAGCCAGTGAAAATATAAGGAAATGAAAAGAGGCCCTTGTAACATAACACACCTGATATTGCAGCACATGTAGTAGCCCTGTTTCCCACAGAGAGGGATGAACGGGTATTGCCCCTTCAGAGATCAAAACTTTTCAGAAAGGTTGCTTGTAAAAATTTCACTTGGTGAAAAATGATGTCTGAAAAAGCTGGTGTGATGATCCTTTGAGGACATTTTAGAATAATTGTAACAATAATGCATTAAAATGTCACTAGGGAAAATGATTAATTGGAATTGCCTTCATTTTTCTCCTCCATTTGCTTGCATTCCTGTCCTTAGTTCCTCATATAAAAAATAAAAATAGTAACATCCAGTCCTAGCACTATATATGAAGTCTTTTATTACTGCAAAGTGACATATGTGAAACCTTGCTACTGACATTCATGGACTTATATGCCTACTACTTCAATTGCTTTATTAATGTTTTGGCTTTCAGCATAAAAGCTAAAACACTGAAAACCACTGAAAAATTCTGACCATGGCAGTGACATTTATCATTCTGTAACAGAAAGTGTGGTAGGTTGTTTCCTGGCTGTTAGTTTGCTCTTTCCAAGACGGAGAACCTAATTTTCAGTTATTTTTCTCTCAACTCTTGCCCTCATTTAACAAGGACTAATCCAAGCCGGCACACTGTACAAAACAAAGATCAGCGGTAGAGGTGACTTTTGTTCTCGAGGCTCTAAAACACAAGCAAAGTGGGAGTAAATGACAGACAGATGTAATAGGAGCAAGAGAAATTGGGAGCAGGATGTTTATTTTCATGAACTCTTGCCCGTGCTTGCTGGTTAACTCCTCCAGATGATGAGCTTTAAAATAGGCTGCTGGGCCAACATCCGAAACCTAACCTTGTGTGGGTGCATCTTCCCTTTGTGTGTTTTCCTTTATAAAATCTAGACAGCATTCAGGATTGAAAACTCATCCCAGTATTTAAAAAAATATGTGGTTCTGTATTTCATCAGAAGAACTAGAGGAGAGGAAAAAAAGAAAGCAACATTACAAATAAGTAAAATAAGTAATCTGCTTGTTGCTTTAGGCATGTTTCTGCTCATTTTAGTTTGTTGTCATTCAGTTTGATTCACTGAACTGATTCAATTTTAATGGTTCACTTATGCATGCAACTACCTGGAAAAAAAGATAAAAAAATGCCCCTAAAGCAAATCTTACTGAGATTTTGGTCAAAAAAGGATCATAAATAAGCAGAAGTAAGAGCAAAAGCTAAAACAATATGGCACACATCAAGTAAAAAGAAAGTACAATATGTGAACTGAAGAGCAGAAAACAAACACGAGGTACAAAATAGAAGTTAAAAAATAGTACCTAAGGTAAGAAATCAAATTCAATATGTTTTACAATTACACAGGAGAATGAGTTTCTTCAACCTTTAGATTCTTTCTTTATTCAGTTAATTTAAAGACAACAAGGCTGGAAGGGTATCTCTTCCAAGGTACCAGCAGTTTCTTAGAGCCCTTTCTGAACGCCAGAAAATTTAGCAAGGGGGAAAATTGCATATACTAAGAATATAACATGATGAATATGTTGTGTCACATACATACCATCTGTGCGTTATTCTGATAGACAGAACAGCTTGTCTGCCAAATCCTAAAGCATGGCTTTGATTAGTGCATACGTTGTAAAATAATCATCTTGGGGACTTTGGGCGAATTAAAGTATGACCTTGAACTTGTACTTTAAAGGTCATGCCATCTAGGTCTGGAAGGGTAACTCCCTACTTCTGTAATTAGGTCTTTCTCTAATGAGTGCTGTAGAACAGAAGTTTTCACAAATGAGCCTGCCAGCAGTTACCAAGGAGAGGAGAACAACATCAGGACATAACTCCTGGAGAACACGGATGGTGGGGTTATTTCCTGCAGGCTTCATGATGGTTGTAAAACAAGATGTGTTGTTTCCAGAGCTTGATACTGGGGGAGAGTAATGAGGAGGGGAGTTTTGAACTCGCCAGGGTTGCAGCCACTCAAGGAGAGGTGTCCTGTGCACAGTAATTTGTTAGTCATCTGCACAGCTCTGTAAATCATCTGGTTTTGGGGTGGTCGCAATGTTCCCAACTTCTTGGCCCTGTTGCAGGCACTTACACGGTGGGAGGATGATCAGTGTCTCACAGATTCAGTCCTTGCTATTCTGTTTTTAGTACTGTTGGAAGTTAATTTCATATGTTATCATTTACTTAAAGTTGTTAAATGTTAGCCTGAGTTTAAAAAAACCCTCATTTTTGTGCAATAACATGATTCAGCTGCGATGGCTGCTGCAGTAAATGTCTTGGAAAAGAGGTCCCTTCCTGAGCTATAGTGCCCATAAATATTAGCTTTATTTTTATAAGTAGTTGCTTTTTCAGCAGCAGAGTAGCTGTAACCATAAAAATGCTTAATAAGAAATGCTTTCTCAGTCGCTGTTTATATGGTTAAACATTTTAAAAAAAAAAACATTTTGCATTTCCTGAATCACCCTTAACATTAAATGTAAGTTCTAAGCAATTGTTTTTCTGTGGTTTGGGGATTTTCTGCAAAATTACTCTTGAGCGTGGAAGGCCTTGCCTTCTCTTCTCTTCTCTTCTCTTCTCTTCTCTTCTCTTCTCTTCTCTTCTCTTCTCTTCTCTTCTCTTCTCTTCTCTTCTCTTCTCAGTGTTGAAGGTTTAGGTTTTGAGAATAAAGAAACTTTAAAGAGGCTCCACGCACATCCTTTCTCGACAAGCTGTTTTAATACAGACGTCGCCAAGCGGAATTGAGGCAGTTTCAAAACATGAACTTGCTGTTTCTAATTGGTACCTGTTCTGAGTCACCCTGGCTCACTGTTGTGGTTTGAAAATCACATTTTCCTGTCTTTCCCCCTTTCCCATGTTGCATGAGAGAAAACAAATGAATTCAGACTGCCTTTTGCTAATTACATGGAGTGACATGTGAAAAGGTTCAGGTGTTTTAGGTGCCTTTCTCCATGGGCTTCTGTGGGAGCAAGCGACCAAAAATCCTGGCATGTCAAATCCCCGTTGCCTTTCTTAGTCCTTCCATGGGTGGAGAATCTCAGCACCTTTCTAATGCTCTTTGATAGGTATAAAAAGCTGTGAGCATTGCTCGTGACTCTCTGGAAGCAGAGCAGAATCCTGTTAAATGATTTGTGACTCATCTAGTAGCACTTCTCCGTATTCAAGGTTCGAGAGCTACCTAAGCCTGGAGAAACCTTTTAAGTGTAGCAGACTTCAGAGTGGGTGGGGGCAGACTTAGTAAACTCTGCCATTTGAGTCCAGTCCCAGGGTATCTTGTGCTTTGCTGTATGAAAAGGAAATGATCCGAGTGAGTCCTCCACAAAAATTATATCCTACCCTGTTCTGTAAGTGCGATCGTTCGTAAGCTTTTGCAGAGCGAGAAGAAAATCTATTTTGAAAAGTTTCACTCTGTGTTGGAATTGTTTATTTTGGAGTCTGCATTAAAAGAGAAAAAAAATGGTCATCAGCTAGGAACTTATCACTTGATAACCAGAAGGCATAGTGAAACTGCAAAACTCATTTCCATTGTCTGTTTGATTTGATCCTATAAAAATCGTGACAATGAACACAAGCAAGCATAATATATTCTTTCATTATGCTTCCATATTTATTTTGTATAATAGGCAGAAAAAATAAGTATGTCTCTAGCAGTTTTCCTTTTTAATAATGTTATTGTTGATTTAAATACATATATATACTTTTAAAAAGTTATGTATAGATAGTATATTTTCACTTTGGAGGGTTTTGTTTCACTCACACATTCGTGTTTTAAATCAACACTATTTTCCTCAGAGGTTGTGATCTTTCCCAAATAATACCTTTAAAGAAAAACTTTACTGTTAGGGGCTTGCACAAATGTCTAAGTTTCCTTCAGGCACACAGGGAAAGTCAGTAGCTGTCCTGAATAAGAGATGTGATCAGAACAAAATCATTTGTGAAGTGCTCTTAGCTTTCATTTGCAGAACACCCAGAAGATCACCACATAGAGGCTGTGATTGCCTACGTTCTCTGTAGTGAATTTTATAGTATTGAATCAAATAAAGTAAATTAGTTTTGTGGTTTCAGTGCTTCCATGTTCCCCTCCCGGTTTTTGTGCAGGCTGCAGTATTTGCCACAAATTCTGCAGAGATTTGCAATCAGACGTATTTTCTGTTATAACAAGGAGGCCCACCTTGACTGCCTTTGCCAGCAATAGATCTTGGCAGCAAGTCCTTAGGAGAAAAGTAGTTCCTGAAACTGTTCCTGGACAGGAGACCAACTCTTAAACTGAATAAGCAGTAAGTGCAGGTACAAGAGCATTAGGGTCATATACCATAATCCAGTATGAAAAATGCTACATCTCTATCTCCAAATGTCTTTTAGATGCTGCCTTGCCCACAGCACGGTGTAAATGAAAAGAGAGGAAAAGGTTTTACATATTCCACTTGGGACAGCATGGGAAATGTGAATTCCCACAGATAGATCAAGGTGTTGAAGTTAGATCCAGTTACAGCGGAGCCCAGTTCTGTGGAAGACCATGTGTTAGGAGAAAATGTTCTAGTCTAGAATCAAAAAAACTTTCTAAAACTATGTCTTAAAATACGCACTCAACTCCAGAATAGCAGATGCTCTCCACTCCAGATGCAGCGTATTGGAAGAAGTCTGCATTTTTTTAGTTGCTGCTAAAATAATGTGTATTGCATTTCAGTTTGGAGACACTTTGCAATTCAGGAAGAAGTTCCCCAGATGGAAGGATGTGAATTATTTATGTGATGTTTATCTCCGGGTTTACTTCCCATCACAACCAATTAAGGCTATTTCATTTCATTAAAACTAACAGTTTCACATTGGGGAAATAATTTCTCTAAGGAAAATGTTATAGTATCCACTACTTAAAAGCTTGGAAGCTTCCATCAATCATATAGTCTCACATTCTTCTAAAAACTTAGAGGATGGGAAAGTAAAGACATTTTCCTGTATTAGGGCTTGCCAAATTGAATTGTAATTAATTGGAATTTAACAAATTAAGGTATTCATTCTTTTCTTCCTACATAGTAGGAAATGATGGGATTCAGAAGTGGTGCCCTGTCACCTCCATCTTGCAGTCCCTGGACAAGCCTCAACTCATTTTTATCTGTGTACACAGAGCAGAAAAGGAGCCTTTGCTCCCGCTGAATTGTCTTAAGACTTTTTTACATGAGCGAAGACTGAGATCAAGCCTCACAGAAACAGAATGTATTGTGAAATAAAATTGGCTGCTTGGTATGTAACTCTGCATTTAAAGCAGAGTTTGCATGGCAGTGAGGAATCTACTGTAATTCCTGTCTTTGTTCCTCTCTGCTGCCAGTGTCTGTGGTAGCCAAGGCATTAAACTGAAAGGTCATCTTATTATTAATTTTAGAACTATTTTCCAGTTGAGGTACTGCCAGGTCTCACTGAGGTTTCAGCAGATTAGATTAGATGGTCTTGTGTATAGACCTGCTCTAAATGAATAGCATCAGTCTTGGGGAAGAGGGGAAGGGAGAAAGAGAGCCCATTACTGTCACTTGACAACTTAATTTCAGTTCTTATCCCCAACAATTATAACTCCTAGCGAAGCCAAATTCTGGAATCTGAGGAGTTAAGGTCTGGTCAAACAAATCGCTGCCCGTCACTGCTTTTTTGAAAGCCTAGAGTGACAAGGATGCCAATCTGTGAAATATGCTAGGAAAATACAGGCAAAAATAACGAAAGCCTTGGTCTGTGATGGGCTTAAAATTATAGACTGTGCTGTAGGTAACTTTCCTGGTGGCTCTTTGTGAGGTCTGGATCAACAGTATCGCAGTAAGAATGTTAAAATATCGATTTGTTCTTGTGGCGGGCAGGATTCCTGCATTATCTCCATCCCCTCTGGGGACAGGCATTAACAAAGGCCTTCGGAAGTCGTTCAAGATTAGTTTGCAAACAGCTAAAATTTCTCAGAGTTTTATAAGTAGACTGTAGTGGTCTGACAATCAGTTATTGTAATTTCACGCATTTAAGGGGAAATAAACATTGTTTTTCACAGCATCCTGCTGAAAAAGAATCTATTGTTTCCCTAAGCTTGTGGGTGTGTGTGTTTATTTATGTGGAAGCTCTGAATCTTTTAAAACTGTATGCATATAACTACTATTTCTTGGTGAGATATGACAAAATTCTGCATGTGATAAAGAGGATCTAACAGTGGGTGAAATTTCTTTATATCACGGATTTAGTAAAATGCCTGACATTATTATTGTGGAGGAAAGTTCATCCTTATTTATGCCTTGCTGCTGTTAACATGGAAAAAAGCAAGATGATAGAGATTACAAACTCAGATTTGTATGTGACTCTAATCGGGTTGTGGTGTGGAAGGAAGGAGGAGGAAATCTCACCTAAGTTAAGTCGGCTCCAATAGTTCGTTATGTTGTGCGTTAGGTCGTCTTTAAACCATCTTCCCGCAGAAATGTTTGCCTGTCTATTTAGGCCAGAGAACATCCAAGTAATTCTTGTCTCTTTTTTAAGGTTCTCTTATCTGAGCTGAAAATACTGTGCAGAAGTCCGGTGGTTTGCTGGCTTCTGCGGCTGTAGTTGAACCAGGCTCCGTGTCTGCCCTGCACAAGCACCAAGCAAGGAGGTTGCTCCAGGTCCGAGTAGTTTACAGATGGGTGGCTTCAGACTGAGCCTCCCGCGGTGAGCCCTCACTCTCACTGACCCCTGATTTCATTCCCAGCATCCAACTTCTAAGATTTAATCCCTGTGTAGCATAGCACTGTTTTAACTTGTTTCATCTGTGTGGGGGTAAAAAAGGAATATCTAAGTGATACAATTAAGACAATGTACGTAATGCACCAGAGTGCTGTGTTATTCTGCTTGTAACTTACTGCATTCATCTGGCACTTGTCAGGTTGCACTGGTCAAAGGCTTTACGTCCTGAAAAGGTAATTTAATAGGGGCAGGACTCAGTATGTGAGTCCGTGAACACTCTTGCATTTGTCTAGCAGATTAAATTTGATATCACATAGTATAGCTAGGATGATTTTTTTGGTGTGGAGGCTGTTAGTGTTACCAGCTTTTGAACATCTACAGATGGGAGTGTGGCTTTCTGAGAAATGACCTGTAACTACAGAAATCCCAGGTCTGAAACCTCACAGGGTGGGTCCAGACATCAGAATAATAAAGTCGCTGTATTCATTGAGGACATAGTCTTCCTTCATATCCTCTCTTACTGAACCATCATTAATTGAAATCGTAAGATAGCGTTCGAAGGAGGCTTTATCTGTACAAACTTACATCTGAATACACCAGAGCTTCGTTCCAGCAGGTCTCAGCACAACAGCTGTAGAAGCCTTTTCCATGTAAGGCTCTGAAAATTATCTTATGCATTTATTAAATCTCAATTAATTTCAGGATGGGAAGACACAGGGATTTGCTGCTTCTGTTTCTCTTGACGACTTACTGACCCACAGAAACTGAAGCTAGGTATAATATAGCTGTTTGGAGGGAAACCCTTTGCAGGCCAAGGTGAAGGCCACATTGAAGTCCAGGGCACGCGATTACATCATGCGGTGGGAGTCTGCTCTTGGGTGGCCGTATCCCTCCAGTCCTATTCCTGCGGTGGCCATAGAGGAAGTGTTTGTGATTGAACCTCACACGCGGGCTGCTTTGCCTCTGTGTTTCAGACCTTCCTTCCTTTCCACAACAGGACTCAGCAGAACAGCCACGCGGCTTTATTTAGTATTCAGCCAGGCTTCAATTGTCAGTGAGCTACTAATGTAAATTTATCGCATGCTGAACCCGAAGTGACATATATATATGTTAAAATGCTGTGTTTTATTGCACACCTAAAAATACTTCACTGTCCTTACTTTTTCAGCTTTTTAATGTAAAGTCCTCAATCATTGCTTAAAATCTGGCACTTCCGTATTAATCTTTCTCTTTTTTTAATGTAACTTTTTCTAACGAGGAAGAAAGTACAATGGAAATTCTTGATCATCAAGTTATCAAATCATTAATCTTATTTTCATTCGTCATTCAAAGCAGAATTAAGTACAGGAGCATTTCATGACGCACTGTCAAATGATGATGAAACTACTTGATGCTAGGGGTCAGATAGTCAGCTGCTACAAATCGGCATTACTGCACTAATTTTAACTTCTGCTTTCCCCGTATAAGGAGATGGCCTCTTCTGTGTATATTGGTGGCTGCTTTTGAAATGAAGCTGGGACATTGAGTGAAGTAGCAGCAAGGTAAACACAATCTGACATGGTTTGTTTTGGAGAACTCGTCATCTCTAAAGGCTTCTGAATGCCCTTGAGAGGTAAAATGGTGTCAGGATGAGGAGACGAGTATTTTTAGGCCTTTTGCTTCCATCTTTTTGCTCCTGACTGTGAAAAGGCAACCTTCTCCTCTATGGAATGACACACTGAATCGCTCTATTCACAGACCTCTGGTGACCAGAGAATGCAAATTTCTTTCCCTAGGCTCTTTTATTAGCAGTAAGTAATATGCAAGCAGGAGGAGTTTTAGGAGAAACATCTTTAGGGAGCATGAATAAAGGCCAGCATTTTATATGAACAAGAGGTCTGCATTTTCCTGATATTCTAGAGCTTTGTGTGTTACATAAAAGCAGGTTCCTCTGAAAACTCTCTCCCCAGTCATGCCGCGATTCACTGGTGTGAGTTTGGGTTGAATATTCTTTCTGTTCCCTGTATTTTTCTGCTCAGCAGTTCTTCCCTGGAATGACAGAGGGATGTTCTGGAGGGACAGACCAATTATTCTTTGCCAGTTAATCCGTAAGGATTATGGCATTTTCAGGAGTTCACACTCAGCTATCCCATCCAGTTATTCTTCATCTGATATGTTTTGCTAAGACAGCTTTCCCTGTGAGTCTGATTACTAATTTTGCTCATAAGGAGCCTTTGCTGATGTCTGGAAGGACAAATTTGCATATCCTGCCTTATTAAAGCAAGTAGGAAGGGCTACCTCCTAATTTTCTAAGGAGTTGTCTTTGAAGTCCAGCTAACAGGTGAGAAAAAAAATGGCCTATTCCTCATCCACACGAGGACTAAAATGGAGTGCAAGGTATTTATCACCATCTTTGTTACATTTCTGAGAGATTTAATAGTCCCCAGAATGGTTCATTTCTTAAGAGCTATGTGCTATTAAACTGAGGCATTATTTAGCAATTGGTGCTGTCTCAAGAGGATAATTACTCAGAAGTATCTATTTGAAAATTCATCTACTGCTAGTTGTATAAATGTCTACAGTGCCTGAAGTATTTAAATACTGAGAGGCTTTATGATTAAAGTTACCATATTACAATATTTAACAGAATGGTGGATTTCCATTAATATTGTGTGTGCTTAGTTCCAAATGCTGGTATTTTCTCAGTGACTCATGGGAATCCGCACCTACTGATGTCAGTCCCACCAAGTAAAAGCAAGTAGGTATGTTGTGTGTCCTGGTACATCCCTGGGTGCAAAAATGAATGCAGAACAACTCTCAAGTCAAAAAAGCCCCAGCTTAGCTGTGTACAGCACTGCTGAGTTTGGAGGGAACGTGACAGCGCTGAAATGGCTGCTGCCCATGCTAGACATGCTGAAGTGCTTTGTGAAGGAGGACAGGAAGAGTCTTCAATATTTGATCCATATTAGTGAAACTAATAGGGTCTCTCTTTAACTTCGCCACTTAATTGCAAAGGAACTTGTATGGGTGTAAAGTCTTTGAGAAACCGAGTGAGCATTCAGGTCTTGATGAAATTGGTCAGTGTGCTCTAAAGTTATTACAAGGGACTGACATGTCATATGCAGACACACACACAAAGCAGGATCATATAAATCTCATTTTCTAGTTTAACTAGGTTAAAAAGAAGACTCTGAGTATGCACGTATAGTAACGAACATTAAATTAGTTATTGCCACTCAAGGAAGTGTTCCCAGAGTCCTTACAGAGAGCTCTCTGAACACGT
This sequence comes from Ciconia boyciana, assembly GCF_034638445.1. Lineage (NCBI taxonomy): Eukaryota > Metazoa > Chordata > Aves > Ciconiiformes > Ciconiidae > Ciconia > Ciconia boyciana. The sequence continues at coordinate 17,533,826 of NC_132944.1, read as the reverse complement.
GAGCTCAGTGCTCAGCAGCAGCAAAAAGGCAAATAGGAAGTTTAGAAATTATTAGGAAATGAGTACAATCAATAGGAAAAATCTTTACTCCATGGTACGTATGACTCGGGCAGTTCTGATTGCCCAATCTCAAAAGTGCTTTGTATGTCCCAAAAACATAGAGGACCTTCAGTGATACGAAACACCTTCCATGAGACAAGAATCTACATAATTGTTGCGACATCTCAGCTTGGAAAAGGTGACTCGGGGCACATGATTACAAAGGTCCATGAAATCTCGAAGAAGTTAAATAGATGTTACTTGTTATGCTTCATGATATAATTAAGAGTCTGAGCCCAGAAAGGCAGAAGGTGCACATTCAACAGAGAAGAACGCTTTTCATGCAGTGTATCAAAGTGCGTGACTTGTGGAACCCCTTGTGAAATGATCTAGTGGTCAGCAGTAAATACAGGTTGGAAAGAGGATTTAACAGAGTTTTGGGCAAACCAGTCAAAGGTTGGTCCTTGTGCAGCTTCCAGCTCAGAAAGGCCTCTGAGGCTTGCTGGAAGCTGCAGGGGTATAGCTAAGGGGACAGTTGTTGTTTGTCCATGTAAACACGCACTGTCTTGTTTTTACTTTCCATTAGTGCTTGGTACTTGAGACAGGATACAGAGCTAGATGCACCTGTGGCCTGAGCCAAGTGTTTTTATGAGGGCTCTCCATGGCTATATTAATGCAGCCTTGGGTATCAGACAACATCCACGGCAACACTACTCTAGACAAGATCAGTGTCTGGCATTGTTAAGAAACTCTACAGAAAGAGGGCAGATTGCCATAATGTAAAAAACAAGATACCTTCCGAGGTATGTGCTTCAATGAGAAGGGAATGGAGCTGGAAAGTAGCAGATCAAAACGGATGTTTTGTAAATCATTGGTGGATGTAATTAGTGGATACACTCGTGCCATCCATAGCCCTTGGCTGGCAGTCTGTGTAAAGGAAGCTCTTGAGAGTGAAAGGGCCAGATGGTGTATTGATGATGGGAAGGAGATAAAATACAATGCTTGCAATTTCACGATCTCCTGGGATCTCAGGACCCTGTAATACCAACACACCAACCACCACGTGACTGGGTGTTCTGGGAAGGCAGTAATGATCCTGAGTGTGTTTTGACCTGCTCAGAGCAGCAGTGTGGGAAGCTACCAGAGCTGCCACTTACTTCACCTAAATCTTCAGCCTTTGGTGTGAGAGGTACGGATGCTGTCTCTTCGTTGTTTGTCCTTTTCTTCCCCCATCTCGCTTCTTTTCCTTCCTATCTCTTTCTTCCTGCTGTTCAATATGAGCCTGGCATAGCGAGCCCAGCCACACTCCCTTTCACAGCACGGCTGCGATCCCATGACCAGCGAGGCAGGGGAGAGCTGTGCCCTGTGCCACCTGACAGGAGTTACCAGCTGTTGGGGTGGCTGATAACAGCCACTTTCGTTGCCCGTTTTCCACGGTAATGAAGTTTCAGATATCAGTCGCAGAAGCTGCGTTATCTCTCTGTGTACTTCTTTTCTTTTTGCTGTTACATTTTTTTCTGCAGAAGTTAGGACTGGACTCCAGAACTAGCTCTAGATTATCTCACCTGTTTTTCTGAAGAAGAGTATTTGTCACCACCTTTAATACCACCCAAAGATTGTCCTTGTAAGAAAAACCCATTCGCTAACAGAGATGGGAATAAGGCATATGGTGAAGCTTGAAGACTTAATTGTTTATATTTGAAATTCTTTCTTTTTCTGGACTGTTCTTAACTTTTATCCTATATCTTTAATAAAAGGTTATAAAGATGTTTAAATCATTAGTGTTGCTGTGGAGCTGAGCAGCCTGGGTCTGTGCTTTCAACTCAAACCAAGTTTTGACTGTTCAGCATTACAGACAGGGTCATGTTAACACCTTAGCCTATGACTCTTCATACTCTGTTTTATTAACATGAGTGAGCCAAGATGTTGGATGCTTTTTCCCCTGGAGTCACAGGCTGTGCTGCTGGAGGGCAGAATGGGCTCTGGGTCACTGGTGAATACTGTTACATGAACAGGGTAGTTCAACTCCCTCAAGACCAAGCAGATGACATTACAGCTGTTGGATTCAGGTCGCATTCACCACCTTTTCTCTATAGCTATGAGCGCGAGATGCGTGCTTTTATTAAGTGAATATGGGGATTATTGAGTAAACACAAGACTTTCTTATCTAGGGCTCTAATTACAAACCTGCAATATTTCTGTCATAAATTGACCTGGAAGACTTCTCTTAGTGAAGCGTTAGCGTTAGGTGCTGACAGCCTTTGGAGTGTGTGTGTTTGACGGGGGATGCTGTGGAAGGAAACGAGGCATGCTGGATTAAAGAATGAAGCTAGCCAGGGTGGAAGAGGAAAGCTAAGAAAAAACTGAAATAGGACGTGAACCATCTGTCAGAGACAACAGACCCTTACCCTCTGCAGCAAGCACTACTTACTGCTCCTGAGGTGTCAACACAGGAGTCAGGAGGTGGTGCCTGAACCCAGTTTAAGAGAGAAAATACTGCAATATGAGTATGACCTTTAAAACATGCTGGGGCATGATTATTTTGTGCATCTGCTGAGGAGGACCCTGTTGTTCTTTTTCTGAAATGCCCAGTAACAAACAGTAGCATATTAGTGATGTTGGCTAGTTGAGTGACAAAATTGTTATTTTCTTGAAACTGGATATTCTGGAATATCCTCTGGCTATGCAGTCTTAGGTGGTTGGTTATGATCAAGGGTGTATGGTTAGAGCACCATTTGCACCCTGTCTTGTTACTATGTAGTAAGTTAACTTTAAAATTCTCTTTCAGATACCATTTTGGGTTTAATCTCCTTTCAATATTTGAGTGCAGCATATGGTCACCTTTTTTATAAACCGTTATTACAATAATAGGAAAGTTTAAAATTTAAATCAAGGCTTTAACTTTAATTCTGTTATTTGAACCATGGTGTATTTTAAATAGGTGGTGGTATATTTGAACAATCTGTTTGGCAATACCTTGCTGACCAAGACTGGGGTTTATGCAAGTAGTTTTATCTCAGATTTGTGATTCATAATACATCTTGTTATAACAAGGTTAAATAAAAGAAAAATAACTTTTATAGAACATAGGCTATAAATTACTCTTAAATGAATCAGTGATTTGTAGGTTAATATTTGAATTTTTAACTTGAGTGCCACACTTTTAATATATTTCAGGCTTCTTGATCCAAAACTTACTTTATATTCTGAAGGTGTGCAATTGTTTGCTGTAATCTCAAGAGAAGATAAGCACGACATCTGGTTCACACCTGTGGTTTTAGGGATAAGAGCATAGCTGCTTTATGTATTATTCAGGGCACTCTGTTGAAACTGCAAGGAATTTGACTCTTTGAGGGCCTTTGTCCCTAGGTTTTTATACTTGCTTAAAGTAAACCTGAAATATAGGAGTCTTCTCTCAGTAGGTGTTGAATAGACTATTTATTCCAACCTATGCCTGCTGCCAGAAGGGAAATTAGTTATGCAGGTTAATTATCAGATTTATGATAAAGACTTTACTTGTGTAACTCCCATATTTCAAAAGTTCCATTGAGGCATTTTGTGCCGTGACAGAACAACGCCAGGAGAGGTGAATGTACTGGTAACACGTCCAACGGTGTGGTTTTGTATCGCAGGTGATACCCTCCCTGCCCACTGCAGCCCCAGCCCTGGCCCCGGGCAGCGTGGGGCACGCTCTCTGTGTTATGTGACAGGGAGAGGCTGCACCATGTTGCAGCATTTCCAGTTTCCATTCATGGTTGCAGGCACAACCCAAGTGTCTGGGGCTGGTGGAGACAGCAGTGGCATGAGCAAGAATTAATTTGGTTGGGTACTTCTAGAACCAAAGACACCCACAGTCTGGAGAAAAGCCAGCAGCTGTCGCACTGAAAACCAGAACTTATATGGTGTCCATTACCCAGGTGAATTGTTCAAATGTGAGATGCTGAGGCAGAAGAGGTGCTTTCAGAAATACACAGATGTGAGCCAGGGTGGAAATGTGACTCTCTGGCTTGAGACTCGTTTTTATTATTAAAATGCAGAGTAGAGGGAAGGGATGAAGCTGGCACAGAGCCTGGCTGAGCAGGGACACAACTGTGCATGCCTCCCACAAGGAGTGCATACTGAAAACTGTACTGAACCAAAGCCTGTAAAATTTGGACTCAAATGCCAATCTGGTAGCACTGTTGTGTTCATCAGGAGGCCAAAGGAGTTCAACATGCTTTTCTTTCAACATCAGTGGGCCCTTAAAAAATTGGAAGTGTTAAAGCTGAGAGGTTGTTTTATTCACATTTTGTAACGTGATGCCACGAGCGAGCAGCAGTGTCAGATGCACCAGGGGAGTCTCAACGCGGCATCTGCAGGCAGGTACCAGTGTGTGAGCGTGGGAGGGGGTGAGAGTTAGATTTGTGTTTCTGTTTCATAGGCATGGAAGAATAACTTTGACATTTAGCAAAGGACTATTACAGAATGTATTTGCAAATGGGTTTGCAGATGTGACAGTGGACAAGGTTTTAGCTTTAAAAGGCTACAAAATTTCTAGCACTTTAACCTTTCCCTCAATTTTGCTGCTTACTTGAATATTTTGCTTCTTGCTGTACTGAAGTCCAGTTCTTTTTGATTTGCTAGTGTTAATACAGAATCATGTCCTTAATGAGCTGGTGCCATTAGGGTGGTGTATTCAGCTCCTCTGTGTGCGTGTCTGTACACAAAGTCACTAAGAAAAGAAGTTTACAAATGTCTTAACGCTGCACTTCAGATGTGTGCAGACTTCAGTTTCTTCAGACTTCAATTTCTACTCTGGTAAAACAGAGGATAAGGCTAAAGAAAGCCGTGCAGCACGCAAGAAAATGAGAGACAGAATACAGAGATATTACATGCAAGGTTTTCCAAGAGACCGGGCAATATGGGTAGGCACCCCATGGTGGTGGTGGGGATTTCAATTTGAGGTATTTTCAAGAGGTCTCAAGTTTTAGAAGGGATATAGTGTACCCGCTCCTTGTATATTAAGCTCTTTTGAGAAACCTGAAGTAAAACGCCCGTATTAAGCAGCTGCATTGGAAAAATCCCTCTTGTGTTCAAACGGGAAGTCTGTGGCAGAACTAGTGCTGTCCCCACAGCACAGGGCTGTCCCACCTTCCTCCAGGAATCTGCAAGTAGCTACTGAGACCTCTGATGCCGAGCACCCTGCTTGCTTTGTCTTTGGGATTACGATGCTGTGTTAGATGTGTATTCTGCAAAATATGGGAAAGCCCGTATTATTTTTAGCCTCTGTTATGAAGCCCTCCAAGTAAGCTCTTCTCATGGGCTGGTTCTGCTGTAATTGCCCATATACTTCACAGTTCATAAATAAAAATAGCTCTGCAAGTGTACAGCCCGGAGGATTTCACATCCCCTCAGAGATAGGAATGGCCTTTTGCCCAGCAAAATGCTTCTGAAAACGTGCCCCATCTGCTGCATGGCTTTGAATCCAGAGATGCAACAAAACTATAAATATCTCAAAATTTGTTCTGAGGCATTTTGAAGATCATTAAACCTCATGGAAGAGCTTGCCTTCTCCTGTTTAAAAAGGGGGGGAGGGCAAAAAAACAAACAAACCACACAGGACGTTCTGAATTCCACAGTACAAAAAGAATAATTTGCGCTAAGATGTGAGCTCTCAGAGGAATGAATACTTGCTCTAGTGCATCTTTAAAGTGAATGGTATACGAAATTGTATTAATCACACATGCTAGGAAAAGTGTGCTTTTGTAGGGTTTATTTTTAAAGTGCAGCTCCTTTCTTTTCCCTGAAGAGCACTGGAGTGTTTTTGCTAGGAAATCCCAGCAGTTCTCTCCATTCTGGCAGCACTTCTTGATGTTCAAGAAAGTAAACGGATTCTTGAAAGACGAGCTGAAGTGTGGGCAGTTTGGGTATTGGAGTTTAAAACTCTTCGGTAGTTTAGTTCTCCTTGTAGGAAGACCATGGGAAGCAGATGAAGAAGAGATCTGAAACAGTCACTTTTGGGTTGAGTTCAGAGCTATTCTGTTCATACAGTCAGTCCATCCGGCTTGTTTTCAGTTGCTGTGGCATTTGGTGCTTAGCCACTTCCTAAATTGCCTGTTTCAGTTTTTCACCCCCGCCAGCAGCTAAGTATTGCTTCTAATTTTTCCATTTGGATAGTTTTAGAAAGCAAAGTTTGCCTCTTGCTGAAATGGGAGTCTCAGCATTGTGTGTTCCCGCACGCATGCGCTTGCTGTCTTGTTTGGAATATGCCACAATTAGACAAAGCCACTGTGGGTGAGAGTCAGAACTACTCGATAAATAAATCAAAAAATCTCTGGCAGAGCCAGAGTCTGGTAGCGGAGCTAAAGACTAGTGAAAGACCCCAGCTGACCTCCAGGAGCCTGGGAAGATGCCCTCAGGGGTACGTGGATGCGGTGCCTTGCAGTAAGTGTCTGCACTGAACTCCCGCGACATCAGCTCTATGTCAGATATGAGCTGTTTAGAAGTTGGTACCAGCGTTAAAAGGCAATGTCCTGTCTCCAAGAGGTACTTGTGTGACTCTTCCTTATTGCAATATCAAGCAAATGAACAGCAACCCCAAAGTTTTTTTCTCCACCACCACTCTAAATGGTAGTTTATTTCACATGTTTTTCAGTTGCTTGTCATTCTTCCCATTTATTCCCAATCTTTCATATTTTTCTGCATAAAACATCCAGTTAAAGGGAGGGATGGGCAATGACCATAGTTTACACATGAGGGAATGAGGCCCAGAAATGGGCAGTGATTTATGCAAGATAGCAGAAACTCTCTCGTAGTCTGGGAAGATGAGCCTTTGCAATCCAAGGACTAGTTGGATTCTCAAGTTACCAAAAGTTACCGATTTGTAAGAAATACTCCTACTTCTACCCAAAAATTAGAATACTAAGCTATTTGTCTCTCAGTTGGTTTTATGGGCTTCTTAATCTTTTCAGAGGGGAAGGAGCTTTGCATTTTCAAGGTTTTTCTCACAGGCATGAAGGCAACAGCCACAGTGATTTTTAAATTGCAGTTAAGGTCCTCCTGGAATCACTTCATTCGAGATCCTTGGACTTTAAGTGAAATACCGTATGTCAGGAACCCTCTGATGGAGGGGTACAAATGAGCAATATTGTGTGGTGTAATCTTTTATCTTTTTTTTTTTTTTTTTTTTTTTTTTTAAATTTTTACCTCCTCCTCTCCTTGGATCTCTTCCATCCCTTGGACATGTGGTTCACATCCTTTTTATGAGCTGACTGAGCACCCTATTGTACGTTTACCACCCACATTTCCAGAAAAAGAGCCTCCTAAATTTGTGAGTCTAACAAGATGCTGTGATGTCTCTGGGTACACAGGTATAATTACCACAGGATGAAGATATTTAAACATTTTTAGAAGATGAGAAGAGGAGGAAAGGTTCAAAAAAGCCTCCTGCTCATTATGCTTCAATTCTTGTTTACATCTTAGTATTAAAGTGTTAGTATTATAATTTCCTGTGTTTGGAAGGAGGTCAGATATGAAACAACACTTGTAACAAGGAAGGGGATCAGAAATGAGAGGCACTGCATGGGGAGGTAATAACCACAGCTCTATAATTCAGGGGTCTTGTGTGTTGTGAAAGAGAAGACTTACTGCTGATTTTTTGTTGGTTTTGAATGATTTATAACATTTTACTTGTGGCGGAGTGTTGCAATCTATGTTGTCATGGAAATTCTATTGAATTTATAGTTCCATTTATCCAAAACGATTTTCCAGACTTCATTTCATGGTGAATCATATGGCTTTTACTCGGAGTACAAAGCAATTGCAAAAAAGTTTCATGTTCTGGAAAGCATAAACACTGAAACCGTTATTTTCATATTATGGAAATACAAATGAATGCAACATACAGCTTTTTAACATCAAATATGCCTTCATTGTGTAATGACTCAGTGTATATACGTGAGATGGATTTTCTTGTTTGGGACGGGAACGGGCCTACGGGGTATTTATTTCTGGCAGTAGAAATCAGGGAAGTTTCTGGCTTGCCAAGGTACTTCTCTCTTAACATTCAGGACTTAACACTCCAGATACTGAGTGCTATGGCCGTGATCCAGCAATGCACTGAAGCCCAGGGCAATCCTACGAGCATGGTGTTGCCTCGCTGTTCCTCCTGGGCTGTTACTGGACCACTCACAGGTTTAAACGCTGTTCAGTTAGGCGCAGAACATGCAACAACTACCAACTTTCAGGTTGAAAACAACTATGAAATAGCTTAGTCTCAACTTATAACATAGATACACCTACTGCGTTGTTTGTAGACAACAAAGCGATAATTAATGCTTACTATTAAAAAGGATTAAAGGGAAATTTACCCTACTTCTAAGGTATGCGAATCTCTAAATTGAGTTAAATTCTGTTATTTCACTTGTATGATCTTTGCTCTTCCTGTTGTTTCAACTCCTTCAATTTTTTTCAGCCTAGCATTGTATTCATTATCAAGTTGCAATTACTTTAGGGCAAAGACCCTGTCTGACTCTTTGTTTTGCAATTTACCCGGCACACTTTTAGGCACTGTAAAACACTAAGTTATGACATTCAAAATACATCTCTGTACCTGCCTAACTATAGTTAAAAATTCACCGATGAATAATAGACTAGGCAGGAAAAACATGCCATTATCTGCTCCTGTTCAACTTTATCTTTTAAAAAGAATGCAGTATACTCTATGTTATTCCATCAAGCTCTAGTAGGAGAATTGGAAAACATCACGATTTGCTCTTCCCCCCGCCTTTTCTAAGCAGATTTAGAAAATGTTATAAATGATAAGTTTCATGGGTTTTTTAAAGAGAATATAATGAGAAGTCAAACGTCAGACTTTATTGTCCCAGTGTACCCCTCTCACTCCAGTAAACACACAGACTGCAGGACAGTTATTCTGAATTTTCAGTGCTGCAGTGAAGATTACATTATGTCTGTAGAAAATTTTTATTCCAGCCAAATGGATCACATCATCCAGTTTGCTAGAAATCTATGCACATATTTAAAGCAGAAGTAAGTTACATACGGGCTTTCAATTAAGAAAAATCATGTATGATTCATAATCTTAGTACAGAATTTGTTTTTGTGCGAGGTTTTAAATCCAGCTGTAAAAGTGGCTGAGAATAATTTATTCTTACAATATAAGCAGCAAAGGTACTAATTAAGAATTAGTGTATTCAGTGATTAACTCCGTCGTTTAAAGCAAACATTTCAAAATTTTTGTTTCGCCACTCTGCGAAGATTTGCAATCTACCTGCGATGCATGTGGTTTGCTCCTCTGAAAATACTCTCAGTCTCTAAAGTACATAATAAACCACATATCTGTTGCCTCTGCGTCTTGCCGTCTGATTCATCAACAAATTGGCTGGCCTATAAAAACTTTTTTTTTTTTTAAGCTTTAAATTGCATGGTAGTCCTTGGATTGCTGGAAGGAAATGAGCAGAAAGCTAATTCTGATGATCTTTTCCCTTCCACCAGAATTCCTGATACTATTGAATATTCTGTACTCCACATCTGTGACAGCACAATGAGCCTTTGTTCATTTTTTAATCTAAAGAGAAATCTGTTGTAGGAGGTTGCACAGGGTGATAGCAGTCCAATTTAAAAGTCTCAATTATTTATTTTTAAAATACTTGGCATCTGTCTATGGAAAATGTACTTGCTTGGTTTCCAGAATTGCTTTGAACTTGCTTACGTCTTCTGGGATCTATCAAATGCTCATTGTGGCTTTTCTCTCATAAGTGCTGAATGAGCTTAGCCATGATAGTCTGTATTGGATGTAAACTTTCTGTCTTTGTAGTGGGGTAATAAGAGCAAAAAGATGTCCTGCACAGGAATGGTGATTTCTGTCTGGATGTCTGTCTTGCCAAGCAGAGGAGGAGCATCCGAGCAGAGAGCTGGAGCCTTTTATTTGTGGCAGGGAGAAGTCATTCATTTGAACCAGGCTCAGTTTTTGCAAGCCAGTGACATATCATAAAGAGGCTTTAGTCATTCAGAGGCAATTGCACTTAGTAAAATCAGAACTGATCTCTGGTGGGCAGTATTTCTCAGTAATACACACGCACATCTTGGACAGCTTGTCCTTACAAGATCAGCGTGGTGGCAGCCCAGTTTTGAGTCAAAATCTTTTAAGCACGGAGCAGGGCCTGACACTTTGCCAGCTCTGGAGAACACCAGATTTCTGTAGAGGTTGGAAGAACGCAGTTGAAGAAAGGTGTTTCAGCAGAGAGTAGGTTAACCCCGAGGAAGAGGGGATTGCCTGCCCCATGGCATGTTTTAGGGCTGTTGTAGCTGGTAGGAGCACGGAGGCAAAGATGCTCCAGGCTGGGGAATTACTCAGGTGTTGGATGTATGTGGTGCATTCATTTGTGTAAGCGTTGTCAGCTGGAAAAAGGCCTGGAGTGCTTGGAAACTGCAGTGGTTGGGCACTGGATCTTCCTGGACAGAAGAGACTAGGAAACATGACATGGTTTTATAGGGTGACTGGCAATTACCTCCTGGGTTATGGCAGAGTGAGGGTTTTCTCTCTAATCCTCTGTTTTAAGTTACTTGTAACATTCTGAAGATTTTCCCCTTCAGTGAGGTTTTTTCAGGCTTAATCTGTGCTGTACAGCAAATCTCTCTCAAGTTTGAGTGAAAACAATTCTACTCTTTTAGAGTGCAAAGAGTGTCAAAGCATAAAGTTTTGCCATTAAAAGCAAACTCTTGCCCTCTCCCTGCCTTGGCAAAGCTCTGTAGCTGCAGTAGTTGTTGGTAACATTTTAGGATGAAGAGAGTCTTCCTGCAAGAAAAGTGCCTTTGTGTCACTAGGGATGGTTTGTTTCAGCTTAGCCTTACCAAAATACTGAAAATTTCAAGTTGCTTGGACACTACATGTTTTTTATAATAGATCTTTACAAGATACATGCTAGCATACTGCTGTGTTGCACATCTGAGATTAAGGATGTCCGTGTAAGCCTTTCCCAGCCTTGTTAGTTGTAGCGGGGCTAGATGTGAAAGACTTATAAATCTAGTATATTGTGCCACAGAGAACAGGACTCTTATGCCCTCTGGGACCTATGCCACCAGGAAGGCTATTTGGAGCACTGTGTGTGGAAGAGAGCATTCTGACTGCAGACAGCATCACACTGTAGAAACTACAAAGGGTATTTCCCATTGTTAAGGGATTCAGAACCTTGAAATATATATATATATATATATATATAATTATTAAAAAAAAAAAATTGGAAAATAGAAGCTATTGTGAAATCACATGCTAAAATGTGCAAGAAAATGATGGTTTTGATGGTTTATGGTGCTGAAATCAGGCAGTGCCACAATTCGGGTTGGATGTGCAAGCTTGGATGATGCTCCACTCTGCATTTCACTAATAGCATATTGTAATAAGATCCAAATTTTCTTTAGCTTAAATGCTCCTTTGTTGCATTCTGTACTACTGCTCTGTATGTACCAGGCAGAGACAGAAGAAGTCATTTATATGCAAAATGCACCATATATTGTATATACTAATTATATAATAAGGACTAATAATGAAAATTTTCTAGCATGTTTAGGCCACTTAAGTATGCAGCGAAACTGATTTTATGGTTAACTGTCTTATTTCTGATTTGTACATAAAGAACATTATGCCATCCGTAGAAAATATTATATTAAATATCTACTGATAAATGCAGTAAAGATTATGTATACTATGTATAAAAGAACAAAAATACGTTAGATACATTTACGTTTTATTGTAAATTGGGGAAAACAGATGAGACTGTATTATGGAAGAGAACAATATGAGATCACATAATTAGAAAATTGTCATAATACTAATGCTCAGCGGTGTCCAGGTGTGGTTTTATGAGCAGCCTGAACCATGCAGCTTTGAGGATGTAACTTTACCACCTTCTTAACGTTGTTTTTGCAGTGTATGCGTGTGTAAATTATATAATAGCAATTCCTGGGAGATTCTACTCCTAAAACGTTCCTTCTAGCTGTATGAACACATAGGGAAGCTACTGTATGACAGATGACGATAATTTTTCCTACAAGACAGTTCCCCTTGACTTGATGGATGCAGAGAGAGGAACCACGCTCTCTGGAAAAACACCGGGGAGCAGTGGTAAAATGTTTCAATGTGTATGGTAATCAAGGCAGAGTGTGGTTCTTGATTAGTCTGTGAAATTGCACTGCTGAGACGAGGGATCTGAATTAAGCACTTTTTTTACCAAAGCCCTCTGCACTGCTATCCAAAAGTGTATTGTAAAAATTAATTTCCTTAAAATGCCGTGAGCAAAATTGATCCAAAATGATTTTGGCATATGCTTAACTCACTCAGTGATACTTTTCTTCATAAACTCCTATGAGGACTATATAGTGAAGTGTTTTATATAAGGTATACCTAATTTTAGGCTTCATTTTAAAGGGGAGTAAAATGTAATTTGTGAGTGTTTTGTGAGCTTTGTCTGTGCTGGCTAAATTTAAGTTTAAGCAATTCTACCTGAATCAAACAGGTAGAATCCTTCTGATTTCTACATCAATGAATGGCTGTATCTCGGTCTATGTTTGTTCAAAGCACGAGTTGTCAGAACCTGGAGGCACCACCAACTTTGTGAGATATTGCCAGCATCTCTGTGTGTGCTGTGGATACTCTGGGAATAGGAAGGCCAAAACAGGGGAAGAAAATTGCTTTCAAATTTTATGAAGCTAGAGTGAGTGCCAGACGATTTTTTCATTTTTTGTGAGCCATTTGGAGTGTGGTCTTATTTTATCCTCCGGCTGATAAAACTACCTCTACCTCTGAAGAGGCTGATCTTCATCTTGGCCTTTTCTCTATATGGTGATGTTTTATTAGATGTATAGATTATACATTACAGCCAATATATACAGTCAGAAGCCTGGCAATCCGTAAATATGAGTAGGAACATACCTGAGCAAGATAAGAGTATCATCTCATCTGGCAATATACAAAATTTCAGACTATGGGAAAAATACTTGCATTTGTGAATATGGTAGGATTTGTCACGCAGCACGATCTTGGAAAAAACTAAAGAGCCCCAAACAAGTTACTGGTGCCAGCAGAGCATTTGCCTGCAGGCAGGCTTGCAGGAGGGAGCGATGGTCAGACCAGCAGTGTGTCAGGAGGCATGGACAGTCTCAGCTAGACCTTACATCTCCATTTAACTATGCGCTGTGTGGCTATTTCTTATCACCTAGTAATGCTGTGAAAAGCCTGAATAGGTCAGGTAACGGGTGATGGGCAGCAGAGAAGCAGGAGTGAATGCACAGGTTCAGGCAAGAGGCCCGTGGCAGAGAAGCCTGATGGGTCCATTCCTGTAGCTAGGAACAGATTTTTTTGCTGGAGTCAATGTGTACGAGTAAGCGTACTCATTGGCCAACTGTCCTGTAGTAGTGTTGCCCCAACAGACGCACCAGCACGGGTTCGGATTGTGAAATCCATCGGGGAGGATCCCTGAATGGCCCCAAGAGCAACCACTGCAAAGTCCAGTTCTTTTGCTTGGCTGTTACCATCAGGCACATGTTTTTAATGTGTAACGTGCAGAGCACAAATACAACAAATGTTACCAATCCTGAATTTATTCTATGAAAATGTACACACCTGCATGGTGTAATGTTGAGAAGGGAGCGTTGCATGTTTTGGATGTAAACCAGATCCTTTGGAGCAAATCATGGCTGATACAGATGGACTAACACTAGGGGCTTCTTTGGGAACGGAGAGGTTGAACAACTGCTGGAGAAGCAGCAGTGTGTTAGGATGGCTGGCAGAAGCGGGAGCTCAGCTAACGCGGTAAATGGAACAAGAACCGTACAGGAAATTAAGAGCAGTAGTGCCCGCGGGCCTCTGTGAGTTGCCCTTATTCATGGCACGTGTGTGTAGTAAAGCGGGACTGTTCAACAGCAGAGCATGTGAAGAAAGCTATTTCTCAGTCCTCCTGTATTTGTGTAACTCAGACATTTGCTGTTTTGGGGTAATCATTGTTCTCACCTGCTTTCACTTTGTGTTTGCCTAATTATTCATATTTATTATTCATCCTAAAATGACATCAAAATGTCTGGTTTTGTCTCACTTATACTTTTTGCCAAGTACTAAAGCTTTGGAAATAAAAGTCATGAAATTTAACTGAAGTCGGGGAGAAGTCTGACCCTAACTGATAGTCCTGAATATCAGAGGCTCATAAAAATGCATTGCTACACAGACAGACTTTTATCTTACAAATTGCTTTAGGAGTAAAGGAATAACTCTAAACATTGAAATCCTTTTCAAAAATTCTCTATGGTTTTTGAGATAAATACGTTTAGCACATTTAACAGAGCAGGAGATGAGCCTGCAACGAGCAAAGAAATGAAGAGATCCTGGCAGAAAGCACAAAGTTACCATCTAAATAGACTGGCCGTACTGTTTATCCTTGGGTTTGTTATTAAAATGCATTGCATTGACTCTGTTCCCTGGTTACTGTCCCAGTAGGGCAGTCATGCTATTAATCAAGGTGCTAGTTAAACAATATTGTTCAGCAGAATTCCTTTATCTCAGGTTCATAACACTGGGTTTACATACAATGTGTATGCATTACCTCATTTGAAAGCCGTATGAATCAACACTAATGTGATTTTGTTGTTGTTTTTAATTTTTACAGATGCAGATTTACTTCTACAATTCTGATGACTTTGACAGTTTTGGAACAGCAGTTCTAGAAAACAGGGTAGTGGGAGCCATGGCCGTGTTTTTTCAAGTAAGTTTAAACAAGGTCTATATCCATAAACCAAAGCATTCACCAAGTACTATTTAATTCATTGAATTGTTTCAAGCTTAATGGATGCATCTGTTTTCTTGTTCCCACCTGTCTAAGTGAAAGATATTTCATATTGTCTAAGTGTGATTTAAAATGTAAATAAGTATATTTAGAAATGTAATGAAAAATTTTGCATGAATTGTTCTGATTTTATAGCTACTTTACAGATGCAGATTGGAGAACACATTTATCATGGAACTTCCTTCACTGCTGAAGCACATTGCTGGGGTCCCTGGAATACAAACAAACCGACGTGAACTGGTTCTGTTTAGAGAAAACTTAAAATTCAAACATAGCTTGAGAGAAAATTAATCAATAAGTTTCATCAATCTTATCTGAAGCGGCTTCTTCTAAATTGTCATAGTAACAAGTTCTTAAACAGACCAGGTTTCCAAATGAGTGAATTTATGCATCCCCTTTTTTATAATGCATCCTCAAGAGCGTGACTGCTCGGTTAGCTCATGTGTTGGTTCGACACGCTTGAGAACTGCGGCGTGGGGTAGAGCCTGCTGCTTGCGATGGCTGGCAGGTCAAGCCTCGTGGCAGAGGTGTTCAGCAGTGTGGGCTTTTTGTCATGTTGCATCAGAAATGGAGTTTTCCCTTTGACTCATGGGTGAATTGAACGGAGGGAGTTGGAGCAACTCCATACCACCAGGCTGTCACAAGCAGAGAAGCGGCTAATGAAGATTTTGAAATATCTCAAGGTGTTGCTTTTTCAAAAGAGAGGAAAGGAGGGAGGGAAGAGCAAGGGAAAATGCTGGTCCTCTGTGAGGTTTCACACTAGTTTTTACTGTGGAAGAAAATTATCTTACTGTTATCTTTGTGAAGTCAGATAAAAAAGAATATGCAAGTACCTATATGTAAATACCTCCCTTTTTCTTATGATGTTAGAGTGACAAGCCTGACACTCCTGCTCAAATTAAGTAAGGTTGTCTTTTTCCATGTCACTGATTTTGATCAAATGCTTTGATGAGGAGAAAAGGATGGATCCTTGTATTGCATAAATTGCTGTAACTCTGCTGACATCAGGCTAGTGGAAGTAGGCATGTTAAATTCATCACTGAATTCTGAGCACTTCTGTGGCATTTCATGTTAGGGTAAAGTTGGTGGAGCTGTGATAATTTACAGTGGCATAGCAGTATGATTCCCCAGACTTCTTAATCTGGATGTGCTGTGGGAAGGATTTGGGCAAACTGAATTTGGCCTTACAGGACAGAAGTTTAGAAACAGAACAACCAAAGGCGCTGTTGCTTGATTTATACCAGTGAAGAGCCTCGCGTTATGTGCGTGTGCCATGTCAGAAGGAGCATGCGTTATGCCGTGGTGTGCAATACATGTTGTGGCATCATGTGTCTGGAATTTAATTGCTAAATTACCCTGATGGGCCTCACATAAGCCCTGTGAAGCACTGCCCCATGGTGCACCATTTCTTAGTCTGTATATGACATTTATTCCAAGTACCCTCTTTTTAGAGGATCTTAAAATTGTAGTGGGACTGTGTTTTGTATTCCCCACCTGCAAAACCAGGTGCTGCGTTTACTGTGAGTCCCACTTTGCACGATGCCGAGGGAGCCATTAAACTCACTAAAAATAACCTAAAATAGTCTGTAATGCTGTTAAAAAAAACCATCTTTGATTGTAAGAGACCTCAGGCTCTTCAAGACCACAACCGAGTATTGCGGTCCCCTCAGGGAAGCAGAAATCTATACTTTTCATCATTTCTAGCCCTGCAAGCCAGAGGACATTAGGCTGTAAAGTCTGGATGATGGTGCAGCTGGGCTCCTCTGCTCCAGGAGCCATGAAATCTGAAGCCATTACTGATAAACAGTCTCTGATCTCTTCCAGAGAGCGTGGGTAAGATAATTCTTTGGCAAAGTGACCCAGGGACAACCTGTTTTGCGGCTGCAAGGAAATGGTTTTCTTTTTTTGGTATTTTTTTTCCTTGCCTTTGGGTTGAAATGATAAATCAGTGGCGTGCCATTAAATTTCTGGGTGTATCAGGTCTTCCTTCTGGATAGCTCTGCTCTGAGGTGGAAGGCTGCTGAGGAAGATTTGTAGAGCCCAAAGTCCCCGTTCTGGAAGGGCACGTGCTGACTTCTGGCCTGTGGAAGTAAACTCGAAGGACTTCAGTGTGGCAACTGCTGTTTTGGCCATCATGAGTGTTTCCCAGAGTTTGTCCCATAGACCTTGAGGTTTTGTACATAGGGTTATTAATTGATGGTGATCATCCTTTGCAGATCCATACTGTGTTTGATGAAGGTGCCATTTTAGTTCCCTCAGCTGTGTATCGTGTGCTGGAGCTGGTGAACCACGACTTGGAAAAACCTTTACAGACAGTTTCATTCAGAAATACTTGGTGTTCCTTTAGCCTTGCTCCCCAGGGCACCATGCAGATAAGCTTACCGTGGCTAGTATTTTATGCAACTAACTTAAAAGCTGTCTTTTAAAACTGATTCTTAGCAACTTTGGAATTAAGTGTCCCTAAGATGTCCATGGCCACGTTTTGTTTGGCAGCTTTGACTATTCAAGTACTAATTTTGTAGTTTGCTATTTTCCAAAGCAGTAGTCCCATCTCTAACTGATTTATCTAGAACACAGCTTTAAAAAATTGTAGCAACAGAGATCATACTGGTTTTTACAAATACATTAGGAAACTGAATTGTGCATGCTTTTCTATGTAAATATTTTAACACAGAAATTATGGATAGATTTGCCATTAACTCAAGACTTGGATTTTTGCTAATGTGTTAATGCTGAGGGGGAATAAATGTGTACTGCACTGACTGAATTTATAGTCTGGCAGGTGTTTTTTGTTTGACTGATGTTCACAAATGTTCCTTTGAAAATCAGGTTCTCCAGCAAATGAACATTATACTGAACTATATAATTATTGGTGAAACATTAAATAATTAAGAACCCTCTTTCCTCCTTTTTAAAAAATTTAACTTGGACTATGTAAGAATTTTCCTTATTGAATTCACTGTTTCAGGGACAATTTCCAGGTAAAGTACATTGGTTCTGAACTTGGATAATTGAAGCACTTGGAACTTTGTTGTAATTGCTGATTAAATCTGTGCTTTTCTCATTGTTTTCATTGTAAACCCTGTTGATAAATTCTATTTCTGTTTGCATGCTGCAGGTCAGTTGACCTGACAAATAAAAAAAATTTACTAGTTAAAATCAGGAAACAATTCTTGCATATACAAACTGCTATAATTGCTCATCTCTGTATTTCATTGGGATAGACACTCAGAGGGTCTCACATAAAATAGCACTGTGGGGACTCTATAGCAGGTATTCTCAATTTGCAAATGAGACAAGCTGGCCTGAAATCCCTAGCTGGGCTCTGAAAGCTGATTTTTGCATTGGAGTACAAGTTGTAAAGTGAACAGGTATGTTGAGGAAAAGGGTCCCATGATACTTGGTCCCTTTTCTGACCATAGTATCACGTCAAGCATCGTGCTGGGGACTATTGTCCCCGTACGGGGGAGTGCAGCTGAAAATTCCTGCAGACTTTTGTTCTGTAGCTGTGTATTTGGGGCAGAATGAGGTGCCTCGCTTTGCAAAAACCAAACAGCAAACAACCAAAACCGTGCACCGTGCTGTGGTGTTTCCTTCAAGATCCTCTCTTGTCCTCACTGAGGCCACAGTGAGTGTAATAGAGGAGCAAAGTGACTTAGGAACCTCTGATCTTTTTAGTTCAAATTATTTTAAAAGCTATTCAACT
Organism: Ciconia boyciana; assembly: GCF_034638445.1. Taxonomy (NCBI): domain Eukaryota; kingdom Metazoa; phylum Chordata; class Aves; order Ciconiiformes; family Ciconiidae; genus Ciconia; species Ciconia boyciana. The sequence continues at coordinate 17,515,250 of NC_132944.1, read as the reverse complement.
GGAACAAGCTGAAAAGGGGAGAAGGGAACTCCAGCCTGCTGGTGTCAGGTATAATGGTTATTAAAGCCCATAAATGTGCTTCACTGAGGGAATCAGTGGGGAAAAATGGCTTTTTTCTTGAAGTGGGAATGTCTGTGGAAAAAAGTCAGTATGTTTCAAGAGGGAGAGGGGATCAGAGTATTAATCAGCAGTGTGAGTCAAAAAGCTCTTGTTTTTTTGTTGTTAAAGAGAACTCACTTGTTGTTTTAGCAAAAAACTGAATCTTCTGGAGACAAATGAGGTAATGCCAATGATTTCTCTTTGCCTCCTGACAATTTTTTCAGGAGAAAAAAATATGACCATTCCTGTCAGTATTGGGGTTACTTAGTGTTTCTCAGTGTGAAACTAGTGCTAGTGGAAGATGTTTAACCTCACATACCCATTACCGCCCACCAACGGTATCCTCTTGGTCTGCAGTAAAGGCTTCTGGATTTGCAGGAACGGTGACGCCGCAGTGGTGGGACCTGTCTGCAGGGGCTCACTGCTTTGTGGACCTCTTACAAGTTGCCTGTGGCTGCACGCTGAGACCCACCGATCTGCTGAATCACGTAGCAGGTCCCAGTCCAGCAGAGCAGTTCAGTCTTGATTTAAATGATCCTATCTTGATTTAAGTGATCCTAACTTGAATAGTTGGTGCACGTGCTTAATTTCAGCCTGCATGAGGTTCGACTTGTACTTAATGATATTCTGGCTCTGGGCCTTGGTTAATTGCGAGGCTGTGCCGGTTTTGAAGCAAGCCAGGAGTGGAAGGAAAGGCCCAGATCTCTCACTGGTTCCTGAGTCATCCGTTCGTATATATACATGTAACACATATTTACAAGTTGCATTTAAAATGAGTAGTTACTTGGATTAAATGCATCCAGACATATTGCACGGCTCTGTTTTAACCATCTAACAATATAATTCATTGCACACTTCACTACTTGCTTTATTAAAGCCAAACTTAAATGTGTTCAAAACAAACATATTGCTTTTGCATTTGAAATATTCATCTTTTGGGCCTGCGGTAGATTCATTACAGCGGAGAATACTTCATTCCTTGATTACGGCTGTGAAAAGACACAATACTGATTCCCTAAGCACTCATCAAATATTCGATAGCTCAGAAATTCAGGAGGAGGTGATGGAATTCTTGTTCCTACAGGGAGGGCATATAAATCTATTTTATTATTTGCAAAGAAAACCATCAGTGATTAGTTACTGTATCTCAGGTACTCAAACAAATCATCTCTAAAGAAGTTAAAGTAAAAATGAATTTTAAAATAACTTTTAGCAATGCTTTCATCATTAAAATTATCTTCATAATGATGAGTGATGTTGATACCTCGATCACTCAAGAGCTTTAGCAGTGCAGGGCTAGATTTTTAAAGGTAATTATTAGGTACTTGGCAGCAAATATGCAACTAACGGGATTTTCAAAAGTATGTGAGATAAAAATCAAGGGTTCTACAGCTCTTTTTCTGGCATGCCATTCTTAATTCTCTTTTCTAATACTAACGTTTTTTAAGGTTGTTGAAAAAAAAGCTGTGTAGCACTTTTGACTTTTTAAATCCATGTGTGTGTTATTTGTGTGTAAATGTCTTCATATTTACTACTAACTCATGTATGCAGAGATTTGTTCTCCAGTAAAGCAAATAGTAATTGTGGCCTTTTTGTAAGATTTTTTGGTAGTAGTTCTTGGTGTGTGCTTCATGAAGGCGATCAATAACGCACTTTTCACAGAGGCCGCAATGAGCTAAACACAGAATAAATCAGTGGAACACCGTCAAAGCCATTGAATACTTGGCACAAATAGGCTTTTTTTAATGTATATTTCTCAAGGAACAGAATTCAGCTTTTAACTTCCCTAGAAGCCTTTTTCTTCCCTCTTCTTCCCTTTCATTAACTGTTTCGTGTGTTTGCCATCATAAGCAAATAAATTCAGTGAATAAGGGCTTTAAATACAGTAGCTGTTGAGAAAACCGTATCTCGTAGGAGACCAGGTTCCCGTGTCCCCATCTCAATTCCTGGCAATTCCCTAATTCCACCTCTCCCTTACTATAATGCTTTTTGAAAGTCTGAGCAAAACTAGCTTGATTTTGAAAATGAGAATGGAGAGGGAGGTGTGTACTTCACCTGAAACATTATATCCACCTACATGAAGTATAATCAGTGCTTCAGTGTTTAGGCAATATCTTAAAGGTGATTTGCAGTAGTTCAAATAACATATAGCATCATTAACATGCAGGGCATCATCCAGAGTCATTGAGAGGCTTTTCATTTATTTTAATGGACTTCAGATATATGTAAAGACCTTAAAATTAAATTACAGTATTAATTCTTTTAATGGTTACATTAGAACCCGTGGTGTTTTATTAATAGTAGCTTATGAATAATAAAACTATTATTATTGATTAGCAGTATTATTTAGTAATTAGCATAGGTATTTTTTTATTATCTTCATAACATGAAAATGTGTGCAGGCTAAAGCTACTTATTCAATGCCTTTGTAAAGTATAATTTATATTTGTCAAAATGTATGCGTATGTACTAGTAACTCCCCATGTAACAGAAGACAAGCAAAACAATTTGAAATGTGTTCTTACTCACTGAGTGCATTTTCCCAGCGTTTTGAAATTGTCGCAGCTGTTTAAAACCATTAGTTTTTACTACTAAAATCAGTACTAGGGCCTTTAAATGGTTGAAGAATAACATAGAGATACAAAGTAGCTACCCTGACATATCAAGACGAGCAAGTCAGAGTGGGTAGGTGTGGTAGGTAGGTAGCACTGAGAGTACATTTTTCTGAGAACGACCTTGTACAATACATGCAATGATGTATAGTAATATGAAGCATCTCTGGAGCAGACGATTCTAATTTTCCGGTAAATAAATGGAGATAAAGTTATCAAAAGAGAAAAGTGATTTTGCATCATGGAGAATTTAAATATAAAATTATGAGAGCTGCTTAAAGTCTGTTAGATTTGAGTTGAGGTCAGTATGTGAATGGCACTGACCAGCCTCCAAAGGTGGTCGCTTTAGCCAAAACATGCAAGTTTGGGTGCCTAACAATAAGTATTCATGCTGACCAAAAAACTTGCACTGAACCCCTTTTGACTGGAAGTTGGGTTTGGGTAGAAGACAAAAATTCATGGAAAGTGTCTGTTTCTAAAAAATATATCCTACCTTTCCATTAAAGAAAAAAAAAAAAATTCTTTAAACTAAGCCCAAAATTCAGATTTTTATTTCAACTTCTGTTGAAAGTTTCTTTGGGAAATATGAATATTTTTGAATATTTTATGTAAAAGAAGAAAGAAAGAGGAGAACAGATGGGGAATAGCTCTGTGAATAAAAAATATGTATATATAACCAGTTTCAATTTTGGTGCTTATTGAGTTTCAAGTGCTTAACAATGAGACTAACTTTATTCTGATCCATACCTTTGCCTAGACTGGTCATGTTTCAGATGTTGTTTAACAGTAAAATTGCTGTTTACAGCAGAGTTTTTTTAAAAATAAAGGTTTCTTGTAATAAGGTTCTTCATCTTTTATTTTAGTACATAAATGAGTAGGCTGACTCTCAAGAGTACTAAGCAAACAATTCCTGATCAAGTCTTGAGTTTAACAGAGAAGCTTCAAAAGGCTTTTAGCTGTGGAGTGAGATGCTGTTGTGAGATGGGCAGAGCTGCATCTTTTTCTTGAAGATCATTGCTTGAAGCAGGGCAGAGAGGCAGGTGAGGAAGCGGCAGGCTGCTGGGCTGAGCCCTGGGACTTCACCGAGCAAAAGCCTTGAGCGCTTTGGGGAGCACAGGGAGCTGGGAAGGGGTTGGGGCTATGAGCCCAGTCATGTTCATCGCTCACGTGCTGCTGGGTTCAAGAAACAAAGACTTTGTTAGTGAGCTGAATTGCACTGAAGAAACACTGGCCCTTTCACCCCTGGGGCTTTTTTACCAGATAATCTTCAGTACTCCAAATTTTCTGTCCATTGACAGCAGCACTGATACACGCCTTTGCTGCTGGGGTCACTGTGCAGAGCCTGGGCTCCTGGTAATCCCTCATTTCAAATCCCATAGAAACGTGAGCAAAGTTTCTCTAGATGTGCAGGGTACTGTGGGTTTGGGCTTTCTCATTCACGTGGCTGCACGTTTGTCATGGCTTATCCATGAGAAGGAGCCCACATGGCTAAATGTAGGACTGCTAAGAGCAGAGGTGTTCGCGCAGCAGCCTGAACATCCTGAGCAAGTGAGCTTGGAGGAATGAGGCAAATGCGTGAGCGAAAGGGGGGCTGGATTTGGAGGCAGACAGACTGACAGGGCGGCTGAAACAGATCGTTCTTGGAAGCAAACACATCATTCCGCTTCTGCTTGCCTGTGTTCTGCCAAGAGGCATTTGCAGTCTCTAGATCATGATGGCTGCAACCTGCTGTGTTGAAACTTTTCTATCCACAGGCTGACTGTGCAGAGTAGAAAGATAATCTACCTTCTGTGCACTTATCTTCTTCAGTGCCCAAGCAATCGTCTTCCTTTCCCTTCTTCTCTTCAGCTCTGTGAACTCGTTCGTGGCATTTTCCAATAAGGCAGAAGAGCAGGAAGCCTGATTTTATGTCAGGTGCCCTCCAAAATGCAATACTTTCAATTAAAGCCTTTTTGTTAGGTTGCGTTGTAAAGGATATGGGCTGTACAGAAAGCGGTGTCATGCAGTTCTTTTTACAGTGCAGAGTGAAATACCAGAATGCACAGAGAGTCTTTGACTTTTATTTTGGTTTTAATCTCAGCTATATCTAGAGAAATGCAGCTTCCAAGGTGTCTGAAAAAACTCTAATTGAAGGTAAAAATTAGATCCCTTCCCCCCCCCCCCCAAATGCACTGTAAATACTTTCTTGCCTGCGGAGTCTGAGATCATAACTCATAACTTGTGCCGTCGCTTCTCTGGTTTGGATGCAGTAGCAAGGAGGGTGGCTAACAATGGTGATGGGTTATCGAGTGACTTTTGCTTTTTGTGATAAATCATGGTCCGCTGCTCTGATATTTTTAATGGAAACATCACAATTATTGATGCTAGGAAGGAACCGTAAACTTTCTTGCCGTTGAGAGGACTTGGACTCCAAAGTTGTGCAGTGCTACAGATTTGAAAAACACTGTGTATTTTATGGGGTCTCTCCTCAGTATCTTGAGCTATCTGTTGTAACCATTAATGAGAGCTGGTTGTGTGCATTGCATGGGGAATAGATCTCAGCGCTCTTCTAGTTTAATGTTCATTTGAATGTCAGGATCGCTATCTTTCAGTTTACAGCATTGTAAATGTTTTTGACTTGCAGTTTTTTTGCTTTCCCAATGCTTCTTAATTGATTAATGTATTATGATTAATCCCAAGTGGGATGCCATTATTAACTTGCTTCATTAAATTACATACCAATTTGTTAGCATTAATTCTCATAATTGTCCCCTTATATTTTAGTGTTTTTATTTGAATAACTTGCCCGAAGAACTTGATCAGCATGCATTTGTGTATTCTTTTGCCTCCCTTTCCTTCCTCTCACCCTTGATGTTCAAAAGTGGAGTCAGTTTAGGAATATTTATAGTGTCTAATGTCAGCATCTTAAACACAGTCATTTACTTCTCTGTGATTTAAAAATATCCTGTCTTAAAAAAAAATAATCACTTTTGTAGCCATGCCGTAAAAATCTTTAGATTGGTAGAAAAATCTCTTGTGGAGTTTTCATTACCAGACTCCTGAAAATGACACTTAGATGTCTAATATGTAAAAATTACAGTTGTCAGTCTATAATCTCACCCCCTCTGTGGTTCAGGAAGATTGATACTCAGGAAGTCTGCTGATTATAACCATTAGACTAAAAAACAAATTAGTTCCCTAACTACAGTAATGCTTTTTGCATTTTGCTCTGGTGTGCTTTGTGGGTGCATCGCTTTGTCACTTTATCAAGCATCACGAAGCAGACCTAGAGCTGGATGCCATGAGAGCTGGGTCAAAGTGGAGGGACCCCCAGCCTTCACGCAGGCTCCTGTCACTCGCCTGTTGTCTGCTTTAGGGAAGGGACAACAGCCCCGTGTAGAGTCTCTCTTTGTGTCTTTGAGCATTGAGAAGCCATTGAACGTGGCTTGTTTTCTTTGCTGCAAGTACCTTTTCTCCTCACTGTGACAGCAACAATTGATCCATCCCATGCCTCCTTACATGTTCCAAATCTGGTGCATTTTGACTTGACCTTTTTTGTTTAAGAAAAAGAGAGAGAGAGAGAAGCTGGAAATAAAGCATCTATTTTTTGCTATCCAAGTCTTTGGAGAGTTTTGCTAGAACTGGTCTTAGTTACAGAATCAAAGGCGATGTAAAGCTGTACGTTCATCTCCTTTCCTTTCTCCTCTCTCCCAAACACAGCAGTTGCCTCTGATAAGTCCCTGTTTTCTCCCTGTTGTTAAACACCCAGCCTGGATTCCAGGAAGGTAATTTTTTATGCCTGTCTGCCTACCTCTTTTTTAAAATTTAATTTGATTTCTTTTTCTGCAAAAACCATCCTCTGTAGCCATCCAGGACTCGTACCCCATTTGTCTCTCAGAGAACGAATCAAGTATATTACATGTGGTTTACATTCATGGGACGTAGATGGAGAAATCTAACATTTCAATCAGGAAACTCCAGCTCTCCAGCCCACGTGTTGCCCAGTTCTGCAGGATTTTGTGCAGGATTTGTGTACCCCTTAGAAAAATGACACTCGTTTTCATCCTCTGTATCTTCCATGAAACTGTAGAGTCTTCATATGTCTCTGGTTACCAGTTAGTGTTATGGCACATTTTAAGTGAAGGTGAGCACAGGATCTATTCATAAATGATTGCCTAGTTTCACTTTGTGCCATAAAAGAAAGATTGGTTGTAAAGTCTGAATATATAAAATAGATGGGTAAAATTGGGGCTTCCTTTGCCTTTAGAACTTCTGGCTCAGATGAAAAAGTTATTCTTATTAAATTTAAGCTGTTCTGCCTGAAGAATTATTACTGTAGTTTTCAGATATAACAGTGCCAAGTTTCTCCTAGTATTGGCAATAATAAACAATGCAAGCTTCAGACAGAATTTCCTGGGTAGCATACCAAATGTTCTAGAAAACCTTCTCGGACAGCAGCTAATACATTTTTAATACAAATAAAACATAATGCTTTAGTCTCATTTCAGTTTGATCCCTAAGGTAGAAAAAGTATACCGACTATGCATAATTTATGTATTTGTTTGAAGTGTTTACCCAGATACTCCATTCACAAAGTCTCTTTTTGTTAATAGGTTGCTGTGAGATGTAAGAATCACTTAGGGCTGGCGGTGTACAAATAAATGGAACATGTCATTTTTGTACAATCAGTGAGGTGGTTATGCGGTCATCCTAATTCTGCCTTCATCTGCGCTGTCCACCCCGGCCAGCCTTAGCCAAGTCACAGAACAGGTCTGGCTGAAATGTCAGTATGTTTTTCCCAGATCGTACGTGATGTGAAAGCATGAAAGTGTGGAAGGGAGGGAAGAGGAGCGGTTGGGAGCAGAGGGTGCTGCCCACCCCTTTCGGGGGCAGCATGGATTGGTGTCAGGCTGGTGTGTCCGTGTGAGCACCACCCCCGGTATTACCAATGATATGTGTGGTTTCCTCTATAATTCCTATACATTACACATCATGCAGAGCAAGCATGCAGGAAAACACCCCTCAGTAATTTAATTATAATCTATCTTAAATTACTGTAAATCCAGTGTTACAGGTTACTGCCGGAGGGTCGAGTTGTTGCTGGTTTTTGTCATCTGTAGTTTCTGTGCTGCAGGACAACTGTGGGAGAGATGATTATTGAGGGTTTTCTGAGCTGGTGGTTTTCTTTCCAGGGGTCAAAGAAAGGCAATGAAAGTAAATCAGAGTCTACTCTGGACCCTTTCTTTATGTCTTTGTACAGAGGTAGACATTTGTATGTATGGCTGATGGCTTAACTGATAATGCTGATGGCATATCACCCCCCAAAATAATTCTGCAGTTGAGATGGCGGCTTGCCCAGAGCAATCCTTGTATCTGATGTTTTACCTCCCGTGAATCTAAATCAGAAATCTTTGAGTTCATAGGGTGGAGATGAGGGTGTGTAAACCTGGGAACCCTTTTACAGTATAATTTTAGTAGCTTTCAGACGTATCTTCTACATCTGAGATTCACTGAAAAGCACACTAATCCAGCTGAGGTGATGAGTCCAAAATGAGCTAAATGGTCCCTGTTTGAGTAATATTAAACCCCCCTTTGTTTTAAGTTCAGGTGTGCTTGTATCAGAGTTCCCAGAACAAAACCAGCAAAGGAGCTGGGATGTGCTTTTATGCTCATTAAGCTCTACTGGAGATAGATGAGAGTCAAGAATGCCAATCACCATCTTATTCTGTGCCGAAAATTGAAATATGTGTTAAATAAAGATTGCTTAAATCTGTTCACAGCACCTCTGAACAGTGAGTTTTCAGAGGCTTGCAAGATGGAGCCGGATTTTTCCTATGAGCTTACGGTGTTTGCAACTGTTTCACAGCTCTGGGAGCACTGAGAAGCCAAAGAAAAGCTGCCTGGCTGATACCATCAGAAAAGTATTTAGCTGCTGATTGTAACTGTACCATTTCTGCGCATCAGAAATGCATTGTAATGTAGTCATTATCAAGAGTGAAGAGACTTTCTGGAAGAAGGTATTGGTTTTGCAACATCTGTACTGTATCAAATGAAGCCTAACTGGAGATTTGGCAAACTGTTCTTTATGAGTAAAGTAAAATGATGTACCACATTAGAAAGCAGCTTGGTTATTAGAAAGCTCAGCCTTGCTCCTGATAAAATGGATTTTTTCAGTGTAAAATTCATCTTTACTTGCTGCAAGAATATTGCTAAAACAGATTAGCTTTGGATCTCGGTATATTTTATAGTGTGTCTCGTTATTTTAAGGCTGTAAATATATTAGCTGATCTGTAAGCTTCACTTAAGTTACTGCTTTCTGGGTTTTTGAAGAAATAGGATCATGTTATACAGGAATCAGGATGATTGAATTAAATTACCCCTTTTGATATTTATTTTCCCTCAGGATCATGCTACCAGATCAATATTTAAAAACAGCTATATGGGTAAGAGTTGACTGGAAAGCAAAGCTCCATAACCCTAACAGCTAAGCTAGTAATTTTTTGTGTGTGTATTTTGTCTGTGGTTTGTATGGCATTATGCACATGCCTGTGTATTAGAAGCAGTCAACATAAAATTATTTTCCTACTCCTTCCTCCCCCCTGCCTACCTTGCCACCTGGCAAACCTTCTTTATCTTATCTAGATCCTATAAAAACACCTAACATAATTTGAAATGCTCTTGTGTGAAACATGATTAGGCTACATCCATCACTTTTCAAAGATTCTTTTTTTTCTTGTTCATTTTGTATTCTAAACTGCTAAAACCACATGCTTTTATATCGTGCTGCATTTTCTGGAAGACATGAGCAGACAGATAGCTCCCTATCTTGGGTGAACCGGTCTTATTAAGTACTCTCCCAAAGTGCATACCAGTCAAATTAAACTTTAGGTTGTTTTGGAATGCACTCCTCTTGCCAACTCATTACCAGTGATATGGCTAAGCAAACTGTTGCCTTCTGCTCTTCCGGATATCTACAGAGATTTATAATGGTTCAGCTAATAAGCTTACCTTCTCTAATAGCATGCGGCCCACCCTGCCTTATGGCCTAGGCTTGTCTCTTCTCATAACTTGGGAAGAGAATTAAAGGCCAGAAGTAAAGCTGTCTTTTAAACCTGTCTAGGTAGAGCTGTTTGGTGGTCCTTGTGTGGTAGATGGAAACATCCATCATTTTTGAGTCTGAACTTGCTTGTTATCTAGACCTGTTCTGTACTACCCGTCAGGTCGATACCGATGCCCCTCTGTGGACAGATGGTGGTGGGAGAGGGGGATGATGCCCGGGCAGGTGGCACCACCTCGGTGTGCTGCAGGGCCATATGGGCACTTGGGTTTGAGAGGAACTTGGTCTGTGCATGCAGTACAGCTGGCTGCTACCACACCTGTCTAATAGAGTTGCTGAAAGGCTATATAAATTCATGCTGAGCTATGGAGATTATCTCTGTCAGCTGTTCTTGTGTCAGAAGCAATTTTTTTTAATGCTGCATTTATGTCGTAAGTGCCCAGCCTATGCCTACCTTTTAGGAAATACCCTCTTTCTTATTTCATTACTGCTTGCATTGCATCTGAGGCATATAACTGGTGTTTTACCCCTAAAAATAGAAGATTTTTTATGCCTTCCTTATCATGCCATATATTAAAATGTTTGCTGCCCCCCTTAAATCTGAGTGTAGACAGAGCCACAAATGCAGGTGTGTCCTACCTCAGTGTGCTGGGGTTACAGGCCAGTCTGCAGAGAACACGGGATGCTACGGCATGAAGCTTTCAAGCACTGGTGCTCGCTGCTGTTAGCTCTGGAAACCCTTTCATCCTCCCAGCAGCCGTCAGTGCAGTGCTCCTCGTACGCATGTTACAACTGGGCTGGGATTCAAACTGTGTTGGATCTCAAGCATTTTGGGGAGAATTGTCTGTGCAGCCTGGCAGTGAACGTGTCCCTCTGTGCCAACCCTCTGAGGATTGCCCTTACAGAGCATTGGCTTTTTAGCTTGCTCCGTACCAGCTTAAGCATTTGGCAGGGGAAAGCCTAACGTAGGTTGTGGTGTCAGTCGCAGCTGGTTCTATGAGGGTGGTGCCATCAAAGGACCATGCAGCCTGCCAGGTTTAGAGAAGAGAGATAAGAAACTTTTCTAGAGAGGTGGATACCAAAACTGGGGTCATGGCAAAGCACGTGCCAGGAGCCTGCGTGGTCCAGCTGACTGGCCACAGCGTTGGTGATAGGGTCGTAACCGGTGTACATGATCTGTGGACACCCAGGAGTTAAAGTGCTGGGGTGTGAACAGAAGAGGTTAAAATGAAGGAAGTAAGCACCTCAAATTAATAGGCAGGTTCTCTGGCAAGCAGATTCGGAGAGTGTGTGAGAGGAGATGGAAGACTCTTCCTGAGAGCATTCCTGTGTGCACCCACCTGCAGGAAGCATCTTCACTGCCCTGGGTCACACTAGACTTGTTCAAAGAGCACCTTTTGTTCTAACCATGTTTTAAGTTTTGTTTTAAATCATATTCAGTTGCATTTTATTTCTTCTGTCATACCTTTCCCTGAGACTTTGAGATTCTGGCAATTTTGCAGTTATAACCTGTGTTAGGAGGAGGGCTTCCTGACCAGAGACAGAGCTTGAAAACCCCTTCCATAGATGGGTCATGCTCCACAGGAGCACCGGAAAGCTGTAAGAAGCCCGTGGAGCGGAGGCATGAAGGCTAGAGCATCCTGAGGAGTTCTGTGGCTTTAAGACCATCAGCTACTCGCAGTGATTGAATAGCATTCACTTTGCCACTGCTGAAATGTAGAACATCTTGAAACAAGCATACATGTCATGTTAGTTTTTGTATTTCTTTGTATTTCAAGAGGAAGAGACTGCTACCACAAACTGAATGTTTCCCGGGCTTTTAATGCACTTGTGTTCGAAGTGCTTTTTTTTCTGCACAATAATTTCCCCATTTCCTCTAGACACAAGCCATGATACTTGTTGAAATGTTTTTGTAAGGAACTGAGTGAGTTGTTGGGTCATTCTAACCAAGTGAAAAATAAACAGCTTGACATATGATCCTCACTGTTGTGTGTAGTGTTACACCAGGTGAAATAGGGGGGTTTTGAGCTGTACTTTTGTTGCTGCAGGAACAGGAGTAGCTTAGAAGCAGCTGAGAAGAAAATTGCAGGCCACATCCTGCCACTCTTAATTCAGTGGCTTGAAGGAGATTGAGATGAGGACTGCCTCGTCTTACCTGCTTCTCAGAGCTCTACTGCTGTGACTGCCCTGCTGCTGGTACCCACCCTGGCTCAGGGACCTGGCTCTTGGTGCACCTGCACTTCATGCCCACTAGCTATGGAGTCCTTGGCAGTCCTGCAGCTGATGTCCTTGGCATCCAGGTTTCCCCTGGATGAGCCCACTCACCACCCGAGGCTACTTCTTTTCTCTGTCTCCATGAAGGATGTCCGGGTGGGGGTGGAAGGGCACAGGGACTTCCTTGGTGATGCAGGAGGCAGAGAGGAGGAGGTGGCAGAGTCGTGCAAGGGTGCGCAAGGGGGTATGTAGAATGGTTTGGGAAGAGAGGATGCTGTAGCGTGGGAGGAGACAGAAACAGCTCACTGGATGGGAAGAGAGAGTGAGGAGGATGTGGCAGGTGGGCGATGGAAGAGGGAGGCAACTCAGAAATGAGAGCGGAGGCAGAAGTGAGGAAACTCTGAGCATTAGCTGGTGCTTTCTGCCTTAGGTACCGCGAGCACTGAACTGTGCAAGTTCATAGCATTTTGCAAAACTGCACGCATCTGCAAGAACTTAAACGACACTGAAAATTTACAAAAGATAAGTAAAAATGGAAGAACTTGCTTGAAAGAGAATTACAAATACAAAAATGTATTGTAGTTGAGAGACTTATCCTCTTGTGCCAGAAAGCTATTAATGAACACCACGGGTCTAACATTGGGTTCTTGTACCACAAAGATGCCTGGAAGCCCAAGAGCCCTTCCAGCCCATGGCTGCTACGTTAGACATGGGGAATTTGCTGTAGCAAAAACTCCTGCAGCATTTTCAGTAGATCAGTTCATACCAACCTCCTTAAAAATGAGGTAAAAGGAACAGCAGGCAAACTACGTTGGAGTTTGATGTTTCAAAACAGGAGATAAAAATTCTGCCCTACAACAATTTCGCTGGATTTCTAATCTAATTGTGAACTGAGGTGTGGTTGTCATTGGGGAAGTGGCTGTGTAACTTATTTGACATTTCTGCATCCTTTGTGTTTGTGACTCATAGATGCCAGCTTGAGTCATCTCTGGCGGGCTGGAGGGAGCCGCTGCTGTCGTGGGGAAGTGAGCCGAGGGCAATGCTGGGAGAGAAAAAAACAAGGACTTTTCATGTAGAATGAATGAAAGATGTTGGGAAGCTGAGACGACTCCTTTTCTTCATTTTAAAAGGGTGATTGTTGTGACCTCTCTCACCAAAATCCTTTGTGTTGGCTGGAAGAGAGGAGGAAGGCTGGAAATCTCTGCTGCATCCTAGGCAAGCTTAGCTGGAGGACTTAAATTACAAACCTCTGCAAAATGCTAGGGTTCCAGATGCCCATCTGAACTGTTCCCTTCCACCCTTCATGTTTTGCCCAGCACATTTTATCATCTTGTTCAGCCACCAGATTTCATTGTTTTATTAAAATTAAAAAAAAAAAAATTTAAAAAAAAAAAAAAAGCTGAAGATATTTTTTTCTCGGTTGCACACGTTTGTACCAAATTCAAGCCAGGAGCAGAAGAAAATGAAAGCTAACTTCCATTCTTGGTTTCACAGTTTTGAGTTTGGCTTCTCCAAATGTGTGAAGCTGTATATCAAAGAGTGGGTGCTGTGGGATGATCTGGCTGTAGTGCTCGTTATATTTTTTTCATTACACCATTTCATTTTCTTCCCTACTTAGGTCAAAATGGTTATTTTTACCTAAAAACTCCCGTAAATCGGGCAGATTGAGGAAATTCTAAAAGAGACCCAACTCCGTGGTTTTTTTTTTCTTCCTTTTTTTTTTTTAAGCTCAGATGGTGAGAACAGTTTATAACTGATGGCAGTTTTTATAAAATAGCCTCCATCCTGATAAAATGTTACCCCCTGGTGTGTCATTTTTCCAGCTGAACTGCTGGTAGGATTGAGAGATCTTGCACACTGCTGCTTAAATAAGTAGACTACATGCTCTATGAAGAAATCATATTATTTTCTCAAAGGAGAACAAGTAGGCTCGGTGCACCAAAATTGCTTTAAATAAAGTTGCAGCTACTCTAGCCTTTTTTGCGCAGCTGCAGATGGTACGGTCTATCAATCAAGCTTTCCCAGCTTTGAGAATCTGCCACTGAAGCTGTCTCTCCTCTGTGTTGCAATTACATTTTTGTCTTTTACAGAGTTTTGTATCTTTGATAGTCTACTGCTACTAATCAGATTGTGCTTTTGGGCTGCAGATAACTTTTGTTTTTCCTCAGATATATGCTTATTAAGATTTTTCAATAATTTGTTAATTGAATGTGCTATTCACTTGCAGTAAATTAGCTGCATTGTGCTTTCGAAGTGCAAGAATACTTCGAGGAAATTAATGCCTACCTTATCAATGGAGTGAGTCAAAGTTTGGGCAAACAAGTGGCTTACAAAAAGAAAGGAAAATACATTGCTGGCTGTTTCTTACCATCTTGGTGGTTGCAAATCTTGTGATGGTGAATGGAGATAATGCTGCGGGGGGAGGCTGCAAAGTCTTCCTCAGCCCGGCGAGCTGATCAGTCAGCTGCCAGCATGCGTACAATACACGATCAATGTTTCTATCTGCTAACAAAGAAGCTCAGTGTGCACAAACAGAACGTACTCTGAGCTGAGTTATTAAGCAGTACTTAACTCTACCGTTGAGTTTCATGCTCTTGCTTTTTTTGAGACAGTCTCTTATTATTAGCATGTTGCCTTGCAACGTGCTGGTGCAAATTCCTTTGTATGTTCTTCTGAGGAAGGCTGTGCTGTCCCTTTGCTCTTTTTATGACACTGGTATTTCAGCCAACCTTTGGTGTAAAAGTGACTATTTATGCTTCTTGCGTTTTCAAGCATCCCTGCTGGACATAATGAAAGTGGAAGTTGCTGATCTGTAACCTAGTTTGTCCCATCCTTGTCCCAGGATGTCTGTAACTAACTCAGGTCCAGAGGCAGCAGGTACGAAATGAAGGAGGGGGTGAGCTAAGGCTGAGAGGAGCTGTGGTTGTGAGCAGCTGCATTGCGCTTTACCAAAGAGGAGGGGCAGCCAGAACACCTGACCCCAAAGTCAGTTCAATAGCTTTGAAAAACATTTTGGACTTTAAAAAAAAAAAAAAAAGGAAAGGAAAAAGTGCAGCTTCCTCTTTGGCACTGCCAGTTAATATCTCACTGTAGGGACCCTCCAAAGCTATGATGAAATATGAAGTTAATACATCACTAGCAAGCTTTCAGTCAGAATGATGTATTATTCAAAGTGGAATTAGCTAGAAGGATCAATGCACACCCATTACTCTCTTTAAAATAATCATTGGAAGACTCATTAACTTTTTTTTCCTTCTTTTCAAACAACATAGTGAATGAGACATCTAGGAACATCCCCTCTGCCAGTGTATGCACCTCTATGACTTCAGTATATTTTCGTTCATAGCAGGATTATTAACACCTGAAGGCCAAAACCCAGATTTAACTCAACAGAATTTGCCTTCAAATCACTGAACCTGAAACCAGTTGCCATAGGCAAAGGCGAACTCAGCTCTAATGCACATTTTTAAAAAATCAAAGGTCATGGCAGTATCTGTGTGAAATAGTGCGTGCGCCAGCATAAGGTTCAGTGTCACATCTTGCCTCGGTACCTGTTATTCTCTCTGATTTTACACATGAGCAGCAACTTGAAGTATTAAGGGGCCTGTTTCCATTTCTTGTTTTCCCTTACAAGTATATTCTGCAGGATACTTACTTTGGGCAGTCCATTCATTACACGGCAAATGCTTTCTATCTCCCAGCTCACCTCTGTCAGGCTGCAGGCTCTTGGCCAGATTTGTCCTTTTGCATTGACTCGTACAGGAGATGTGCAATTATAGCATATATGGGGGAGATGGAAGAAAATATCATCTGTGGAGGAGCAGGAATATATCATTCTTGGATCATTTAGTGCTTGTGAAGGTGAAAAACTGAGAGCACCAAATCTAGCTTATCATTGTGTTGGGAGCTCTGTCGACATTTTCTTGCCTTCACAGATAGCTTCAGTGTGCTGTACTGTCAACCAGTATCCCTTCTCACCCATCAGTTCTCCTGAAAAGATCCATATAAATATTTCCTACTGTATTTCAAAGCAAAGCACATGTAAACTTTTCATATCTGTTCATCTGCATTCCAGATCTGGCTGAAATCTTTCACTTCCTTTTATTCAGAAATGTTTAAGAAGTGAGATATTTATCCACAACCAGCTTTTACAATGTGGATTTCAAAAGGGAGAGAAGAGAGAGGTGAGACAATAGACTTTGTGCAGAGCAAAAGGGTGCATAGCACAAAGCCAGGATGTGTATCCTTTCTCAATGCTGCAGACCAATGCAGGGTTAAAGCATCATTGTTCAGAAGGGTTAGGAGTAGGACCTACCCAAGCTGTAAGCTAGCTCTGAAAAAATTTGGCCCCGAAGACATGAATTTGAAGAGTTTCACAAGTAATATGCCAAGTACTTTCCCTTTGCTGAGAAAAGTATGTTTCTTTTGACTGTGATTATCTTGGATTCTTTGAAATGCTGTTGCTGTGATGTTAAAATACATATTGTGTGGCATAATGTTCGCATTAATGGGATTCTTCTCGTTTCTGTTCTAAAACAGTAAAAATCAGGTCCTTTCCCGTAGAGATGGAGTACTGGCATCTGTCCAACACTACTGAGCTGATAAGAGAATAAATTGTTTAACCATGTTGATTGTCCTGAAACCCTACAGGACAATTTAATCTCTGCAACCTAGTTAATTTATAAGTTTTCTTTTCCTTCTTAGCTGTTTGTACAGAGTGTTTGGAGACTGGAGTATTTGGCTGGTGAGCTGTAGATCTTAACCACAAGCTGAATGGGAGCTGAAGGCACGCGGTTGGGGGAATATTACCCCTGACTTTCACCGTTGTAATTGGAAGTAGAATGTGACACATTGGCATCTCTCTGTGTCAGCCACTGTCACTGGCTTCAGCTGCCACAGTTAAGTATGTAGTCATTCATCCTCGGCAGACACCGTCCTTTACAGCACAAGAGGATGGTCTCTGGATGTTAATGCCACAGCACTCTGGGAGCAGCTGGCTATATCGAATTCAAGGCATGCAGATTGTCTTGGCCATTTTACTTAGCAGATGGGTAAGGCTTGATAGATTGAAGATTTAGTTTGCAAGTCAAGGGCCAAATGTTGCAGTGGGAGAGAAAAGTAAATTATATCACTATTCGGAGGGGAAAGGCTCAGGTACTGTATCACAAAATTGTTGCCATTCATTTTCCTCTGACTCGCACAAAATGCATGTCATTTTGCCTTTCAATATAGCCGACTATGGCATTCTCCTTCGTTTTGAGAAGCTTTGCAATACTGTCTGTGAGCCCATTTAATGAGCTTGAAAGCAGTTGCTGCAAATTTATGACAGTTTAATAAGTCTAAATGCCAGATTTTTTTTAAGGTGGAAATGAGAGAGAAATTTGTATTTCTTATCACTCTGAATAGGTGGTTTTTCTTCTGTTCTTTTTTCCCCACACCCTTTTCTTCAATACAATAGATCTATTTAAACATGTATTTAAAAGGAAAGTGTATTCCTTATTCCTGAGCTGTTCAAGCTATTAATATTCACCTACTTTTCATAAGGTGACTGGTACCAGGGATCATTAGTGAGCTTTGTGGTGCTTCCCCCAGCCCTTCTCATGTTGGTTGGTGGGAGGATAACCTGGGGAGGCTGCCCAGGGCAATGGGAAAGGGGGGGAGTCTGGCCCTTTGGGCAGGGGTCTTGGAGGTAAGACCTGGTGTTGCTGTGTGGCCTGACTGCCTCAATGTTTATTTGGGGGTTCCCCTGTTTTTCTGGTTTTATTTATTATTTTTCCTTAAAAAGTCATTGTAAGCTCAAAATTTTTGCCTGAGACTTTTTTTTTTTTCTGCTTTATAGAACTGTTCCCGGCAGAAAGACAGGTCATGGTTTACTTACATGACTTTAGCATATGGTTTAAATTATATAGCATGTGGTATAAATTTTAACACTTTACAACTCTGCTGATTTTTGTAAAATCAGAGACTTCAGGAGGTTCTGGGTTTGTCCTATAAAATAATCAGATGAGCAGAGAGCTTCGGCTACTTAATGTAGAATGAATGATAGAGAATAAGAACTGGTTGAGGGGTTTTTTTAACACACTGGGACATGCTGAGCTTAGTGCTGCTGTAACACAGGGGCTTTCTATAGAGTAGTACCTTGCCCAGTAAAGTCTATTTTCACATGCTATGGCTTGGTGCCCGTACGAGCGTGATCAGCCTGGCTGTGGTGCTGTCTGTCCTCTCGTCACACGCCTGCTCTGCTCTTTTGCTGGAACTTTCCTCTTTGGAGTATTAATAATATAATTGTGAGAAGGTGCTTAGCTCCCTGGCCTGCCTCCTACCCTGTCGACCCTGAGGGTAAGGCTGTAGGAACAGCACTTTCAGGCAAGGGGCAACAAGTTGTGCTGTTGAAAGTTGTTAACGCTGTTGTCTGTAGAGTCCATGACTGATCAACCATTTTGTTCACCGAGGAATAAATCATTCCTCAGTCCCCATGTTAGATGCAGGAGCTGTAAGTAAATGCAGCCTGTCTAGGGTAATGATTTCCACCATGGCTTCACTTGAAGAACATCTCTGTTTTATGACTGCAGAATACAGCCACTTGTGCATTACCTTTTCCTACATTGCAAATGCTTGTTTTATTCATTGCAGTAATGTCAAGCCATTCGTTCTACTCGGAATGGCATGTGCACCAGCTATTGAAGTCACCCAAAGGGTATGATAAACAAAGAGATTTTGCTTCCTCATGTCATGTTCATCCCATATTTACCCTATGGTGAGAGCTCTGTTAGCACAGGAAACTGCTTAATGATATCCCTGTGTTTATTTTTCCCTTGCGCTTAGCATGATACTTACCTATTTATTTCTGCTGAAGAGGATTACAGGCATTTTTCAATTATAAATGATGCACGCAAGCATTATTTTTATCCCGTTTACTGCAGACCTGTAGAGTGTTAGTCAGTCTTCAGCAAAAGCATTGTGTTCGGGAAACAACATTTGTAGTAGTGTGGGTATTTTAGGGCAATTTCAGGATGGTTTTCCATCTGTCCCATTAATACTTGCTGTGCAGCACACTTGTGACCAGCAACATAGCAGGTTTGTGTTTGTGCGTGAAATTACTGCGCTTGAGAAATTTCCATTCGTGATGCTTCTTCTGTGTTAGCCTCTTGAGCGAGGAGGGGGAAACTCATTGCTTTTCTCTCACAGGAAAAGAAAAGCTTTGCGCAGCTTTGGCAGGTGTGTGTTGGGTGAAGCCTAAGTGCTGAGACCCAGTTACAGATGTATGGTCTTTCTCCAACTCTGCGGCCAAGGCATCATGAGAAATGTGGCATGTAAAGTCAATCTGAAGAATTCATTGCTGTTTTCCTTCAGGATATATTCATAAGATAATAAAAAGTACACTGCTGTAATACAGATTATATAACAGAGAAAGATAAAAAGAGTTTGTAGAAGGATGGAAGCTCAAGCAAGCTTCATGACATGGAATCATAAAAGAGGTCAGAAGGACACTTCTTATTCTAGAGATTTTTGTCCTTTTTTTCCCCTCTGGTTTTTTTTGCCCTTCTTGTCTTTTAAGTATCAGCTGTTGTCAGAGACAGGATTCTTGTATGGGTGAATCTCTGATCTCAACCAGCATGGTAGCTCCAGGCCAGTTAAACCAGAGACGTACAGCAATGGGGATAGAACTTGACATTTTGGGTTTCAGAAACCTCCCTTTCTCTATGAACACAGGCAGAAAAAGGATACAGAGAAGTGCAAAAAAATAGAGAGGAAATTCAAGGTGGTTTTTTTTTTTAAGAACTCGAAGAAAAAAAGATGTAAGAAAAGTTTTGCTCTGAAGCCTGAACCATTCTACAAAATGAGGAGACTTTTGGGCACTTTTCTAATGGTCTTGCCAAGGTCCTGAAACAGTTGTAGTGAGGTGTGGGAGAACACTGTGTGAGTATAAGGAAAAAAGGGGAAAAATATCTGGAAGGAAAATAAGACTATATCCCATACAGGTCTGAACTGACATCTCTGCGAGTGGTACTTGTTTGCAAGAAATATGAGATCCCACTCCCCATACCCTTGGAGAAAACATGATTACAGATGGATGGAGCATTTGCTTTCCAGCCCCCAAAGAAATAACGTGACTGTTGATTTCATGCTATTGAAGCACACAGCACATTTGCAGAATATGCTATCAAAAAGATTGCGTAGCTGGATCTATATAGGCATACCACCTCAGCAGATTAAAGGGGCACTGCCAAGGATGAGGTTAAGAATTGATCTACTTTGACAGAAAATCCCAAAAGGAAGAGTTTTAACCTTTAGGATTCTTTCCATCTATTTGCTTTCTTCAAACTGATTGCTGCTGTCACCAGAAATCAAAACAAAGCAAACAAAATAAAACTCTTCACAACTTATGGTTAAGCAGCAATAAATAAAACATTGTTCAAGACCAGTGCAAGTTTTTCTTATGGTCTTGTGCTAAATTCCTGGTAGCTTTTTTAATGATTTTTTTTTTAGTGGTAGCCATGGATTGGAGAAACCTGAATAAATGGAAAAGATGCAGCAACGTGTCTTGCAACAGCTCTGCATTTTTAGTGTTTACTGTTGATTTGCCAGAAGCCAGACAGAATCTACAAAGTGGGTCATTGGGTTCAGTGTACTGTGATTACTATTTACACAGAATCCAGAGTGTACAGAGCACCCCTTTGGCCATATAAAAGTTCATGCTTCAAAGAGCTTACAGCCTTCAGGGCTAATAATGTTATTGCCAGTAACATCTAAGCTGTATATATTTCAAAGCTGCTGTTGCTGCTTTCATAATCTTATTGCATATCTTGCCCTACCTGATCGTTGCAAGTTCTGGAGTACTGTGATGAGAAAAGGATCTTCAATTTCCATTTAAAACACCAAACCAAAACAAACCATTTTGTCTCTAGACAAGAGCACGAAAATGTGTCCTGAGCACAGCAGAGTAGTTCAAAGGCCAAATAAACAGAAAAAAGAAAGGTGGTTTGTTGTGGGTTTTTTCAGTGCAGTTGGCTAAGAAGATAATGAGGTTTCTAAGATTCCTAATTAGTCATGGGGAGGAAGGATGAGAACAGACGTGCTTGTGCTTGTGAAACTTGGGCCAGTGGATTCCAGTTCTCTCCTCAGGCCATTAGAATTTGTGATTTTTTTACAATAATGCATTTTTGGGGTGTTCTGTGGTCAATGATGTCCTCTTCCTAAGAGTGCGCTCCAAGCCAGTTCTGCGCTTCACGCGACAGTGTGTTCCCTGTTGGGCACAAGGTCCTCTCTCAGGGATTTCTTCCTTTGTCTCCACTCCTTTGCTCATATGTTAATACATGGCCGTAAAGTGATTAAACTCTGTTTTTCCTCATGATATTGAGATCATGGGCAAGCAGCAAGGTACAAGAGCTCTTTTGTGTTGAATGTGTTTGCCCATTGGGAGCAGTCCATCCAAAAATGATCAACACTGCTCAGGCTTCTGATACTGACTGGTGGCAAAAAAAGAAAAATGTACCACGTGAATGAGGTACACGGCAGTATTTATTTCCCAAAAGTAAATTGGCAAGTATCTTAAGTAATGGAACATGTTCACAGAAATTGTGAGTTATTCCTTCAATACCTCTGAAGAGGCAAAAGGTTAAAAAAAATTGCATTATTGGTTGTAAATTCCTTGGCTGTGTTACAAGTGACTGACTGAAGTGATGGGTTTAATTTGGAAGTTGTGGAGCTCAACAGGGTTAATCCTTCCGGCTGCCTTCCCTCTTCTCTCTGGTGCTGGGTCTCACCGTTGTGGAGGACGTGGGTGATTGCTGGGTGATAGAAGAAATACTGCAGGACAGCAGTTTTTGGTCTGGCAGTACAGGCAATTGCACTGTCAAAAATCAGAGGTTTCTTCTAGATCCTCTCGCAAAGCCTTTTTTCCCTCTCCCTTGTCCAAGTGACACTAAATTAGATAAATGTAAAAATATGAATAGCTAAGAGATGCCAAGGCCCAACTCCATTATGGCTGAAAGGGGTCCAGCTTCACTGATTTCAGTGGCAGCACCAGATTTATTCCCATATCAGATGGACTTGTCTGAGATAACTTCTGTTTATCACAGCGATTTTCCACTATGAAAGTGGAAGTAGCTGGAGAAAAATCATCTCTCTGTTTTTAGGCTTTGCTGGGGTGATAATATGGCTAAGATTTTAATGAATTCAGAGGATGCTTTCTTTTGATTTAACCTTCCTTACTTTATTTTATTACGCCATGTACCTTTGGCGTCTGGTGAAGAGCCATTGTAAATGTGAGAACTAAGCAGCTTGTTAGATAACATCTTTTTTTTTCTCTTTAGAAGATTAAACTGAGACTGTTCTGCCTGATGCCAGAATAGATGTAACCAATCCTGTATCCTTTGCATGTAGGTCAGTCAGAGGGACAATCCTGCACTGGATCCCATTAT
This sequence comes from Ciconia boyciana, assembly GCF_034638445.1. Lineage (NCBI taxonomy): Eukaryota > Metazoa > Chordata > Aves > Ciconiiformes > Ciconiidae > Ciconia > Ciconia boyciana. The sequence goes on along the minus strand of NC_132944.1, from coordinate 17,492,865 downwards.
CCATGGGTTGAAGGGCGTCGTACATCACGGTAAGTAGCTGCTTAAAGTTTCTTCTTGCCAGGAAGGGGAGAAGGGCAGGAATATTGTCCTTAAGGGATCAGGTCACCCCTGGAAGGACACGGTGAGCCTGCACATTCCTCATTCACTGATGTTTAAGGGCATCACAGCCATTATTTGATTGGTAAAGATCGGAGTCATTTGTTACCTGAAAATGGGATGGGGTTAACAGTAAACAATTTGTTTCTTTTCAGTCAGTGCTCTAGAATGCGTAAGTTATCAATCAAAACCTACTACAATATATCATTCATATTAGTTCTTTGAAGGCAGCGTTGATGCTTCGCTCCTGCTATTTATCTTCTATTTGCTCTAAAAATACTCCTCTCTGAAGTTTCTATTTGTTTATAAATTATTTGTCTTTCAAATTTAGGGAGCTGATAATGAAACAGAAAATTAACTATCTGTGAAAATTAATTAAACTTTGCAGCAGATGAACATCTTTCTAATGCTGACATAAATACGATCATTCGGCTGTTCTGATGCATATAAACCTATTATCCTTGAACTTATAGCAGGTACTGAAATAAATATTAATATATTTTATACTTTTATAACCAGTTTTTACTTAGGAATTTTCCTGAAACCTTATCACGGGTAATGCATCATTAGCAATGACATCGAGATGCTCCAGTTCCCAAAGTACTCTTGTCAGGTTCTAATATAATGATTTGTAAAGTTTTAATAATCTCATTGTAATTCAAAAGGCATCTGCTGGAATGGTGCTAGGTACTATAATAAATCTCCGTCCCATCTATCGTGCTGTGATAAAACATCTTTGCACCTTTTCCGAGGATTGTCTTTAGACATTAGCTAGTGCTGTAGAGCTTAATAAACATTTTTTTTCTCCTGACTGCAAACCTAAAACTAGTTGACAGTGTTAGATTAAAACAAATAGGATTTGGGATTAATTGCTCTACTTTCAGAGTCATTTAACATTGCAACTGGGAACACCAGTAAATCCAATGAACGTGAAAAATAGGGGTTAAATGATAACATACCATAAAGTCCTTCATTTAGAGAATTTTCCTTAGGTTTTGCTGTTTATAAATTGCAGTGTTCTGCTGTGAAATAAAAACAACACACTGAGCTGAAAAACTGTGTTGTTTTCCACAAAAATAGATGTTATTATCTAGCTCCCACTGGGTAACAAAACAGGCTAGCAAAAATAAAGCGAGGACGGGTTGGGCTGCAAGGATTTTTCAGTGGCTGAGTAATTTGACACTGAAGTCAAGCTGCCATTTACCTGGACCGGGATCTCTTTTTAGCTTTGTTTTCTACCTGCCTTCTATTTCAAGACTCTCTACCCCCTGCAAGCGCAACAGCGTTTTAGCCATCTCATCAGGTTTTTTTCTGCTCCCTCTCTTGCTCCTTGCTGCTGCAGCTGAAATAGCCACAAGTGGATAATCATACCGGTGTCTCCTGAGGGTATTATTCCATTCCCAAAAATAATTGTTTGGGTAGGATGTGACACGGTCCCGAGGTTGTGATTCCCTGGCCACATAATGATTAGTCCGTCTTGGTGCTGCCTACCCGCAGCAAAATCTGGGTGGATAAAAGGCGTTTATTTTTGTTTTGCTCACAATACACAGAAGGCAGCTAGTGTTTCAAGTAAAGGAAATCGCTTGATATATTTCAATAGCTTGTTTCCTTTTCAAAACATTAAGGAAGAAAAAGAGGAAAATCTTGCTTTCCTTCCTGTTTCAAAGGCCTTGATTAAAGGCCTTTTCTAAGGCTCTTTTGGTGGCTAGAGTAAGGGAATTTCCTCCTACAAAGTAGTTGTTCAAAGAAATTGTTCTCTTTAAGTTAAATATTGATGGAACACTTCAGTGAAGAATTCTCGTATCCTATCTCTCTTTTAATGTTATTATATAGAAAAATAGTAAAGATGTGCGAGCTTTTATTCCAGACACTCTCATTTCTTTTCTTGTTGTAATTTACTTACATCTTATGTGAACACATTTTTATGAATTTATCTGAAAAGGTTCTTCCTGCCTTCCATTTGGCTGCATTCGACTGGGACCCTAAGGCAACACGGACTTTTTGGCTGAAATACAGTGGAAAACTCTTGTGGTTTTTGGATGGAGTGGTTGGGTCAAGCAGGGATCCAACAAAAGGAGCTGGAGAAAGGCAAAATTGAAACCTTACGTTTCTTTGCATTTTATAATGTTTCCATGTCCATGTTGTTTTTAGGTGGTCATCACAATACAGAGGCACATGCCTATAGTGTAGAAATCAAGAATACATATGAACGTTGAGATAACTACCTTGCTTTTAAATTAGACCATGTTCGTATATCCTCTGCCGGCTGGAGAGATTACCGGCCCCTCAGCTTTCCTCTTCCCATGTGCCTCATCTCAGCACGCCTATTTAAGTAAGATTTCCTTGGTTTTCCGTATCCCTCTCCCTCCAACCGGCAGAGCATCCTTCCCGAGTTGTGCTGGACAGTCACTCCTTCCTCGCAGCCGTTCAGTTTTCAAAGAGGAAATTACACACCCACACAAACACTCATCCTCATGTCTTCATCTGCCTGTGGTGGTACTAGAAAGCCTGGTCCTATACGGGGACTGCACTCTGCACCACGCTCTATTGGGCACCCACGCTGGCCTGTCCCCATGATGATGACAGATCCAATGACCCTCACTTAGATGTAGGGATGGTACTGATGAGCAGTGAGCTGGTTTTTCATTTTTCTTGCATAGCTTTTCATTTTTTCTGTGAAGTTCTTGTATTCTTACAGTGCCCTTCCAGGGGTAAGTGAACAATTTAAGTGTCAGAAGGACTTTCTGTGGAAGTGAAAGCAATTTTTACTTGAGATTTCGTCAGGGATTTGAATTACTTACTAATTTGATGGAACATAAATAATTGTGCCCTTCACAGTGTCACCAGCTTAGTAACGATGATGGAGAAACGCACGCATAAAAATCAATACAGGCTTAGTCACTACTCAGAGTTCACTTTGTTTCCTCATCTCCAGGCATAATTTTGTAGAATCTTAATGCCACATTAAGCTCAATTTTACATGAGCAACCATATAAAGTTTCTTAGCTGGAAGGAAAACCATTGATGTACCAAACAGCCCAACAATGTTTGGATCAATGATAATGCTTTCGGGTTTGCCCCACATCTTCCTGCCGAACAGTACGTTCCCATCACGTCAGTGCTCCCCAACTCCCGCATCCACCCTCGCAGAGCATTGTAAAGGCACACGAACGCCGAGGAGGCTCTTTTCAGAGCTGTCAGATGCCTGTTGCTGATCTTAAAATTGCTTTCGGTTTTGTGCTCTGCCAAGGATTTGTCACACCTCCCGCCAGCGAGGTGCCTGCTATTCTCACTCCTGCTTTCCCTGCCGCAAAGCGCACGGCAAGTGCGCGTCTGCCGCGGAGCCCGCCAGGGACTGACAGCTGGGAGCGTGCAGCCCGCTCTCTGCAGAAGGGATGGAGTATAGCCAGGCCTGATATGAATTTTCTGATGCTGCCTTGCTGGTGTTTTTCAGCTCTGACCACTGGGGGTCTTGTTTAGCTCCTCTTTAAATGCTCTTCTCATCATGAAAGTTGACGGGAAAGGTCTCCAGCAATGCTGGTGCTGGTGGGATGATGCACATCCTTAGCTGAAGTTGGATCATTAGGTAAAGTAATAAAGTCACTAGTGCCTGGCTGTACTTGCACCACACGTGACCCAATCATGGTGCTGCAAATCAGACCTTTCCGCCAAGCACATCAGTTTTGCTTGGGTGGGTGCCCTGCCCTGAGCCCCTCTCTGCTCCTTGTCCTTCCTCGTCATGCTGAGGAGCACGGAGCAGGACAGAGCTGCTCTTGTGCAAGGGCTGAGGCAGCTCCTGAGGCCTCAGAGAGAATGATTGTGCCCTTGTGGGAATAGGGGAACGTGAAATACCAGGTTATGTCTTATACAGTTGATTTGCATTAAAATGGCCACTAAAGCTTTTGTCTGCCACATGCTTCGGCAAGATCTCAGAGGAGCACCTAGCAGGATGGAGCTATTGCACTGAAACATTGCTTTTTCCCACCTCTGCTGTCTTTGACTTGCCCTTTTTAGTACCATTTTGTACGTAAGCCTCTTAGAGATGCCTTTTCCTTGTTCTTACCGGCTGCCTGAAAGGCATTAAAATGAGTCTACTTCCCCGATGTCGGTCCTGAGGGCAGCGCCCGGTGCTGGAGGCTGCACAGCGTTTGCTCTCTCCCAGCCTGGTCAGGGGTGCTCTGCGCAGTCCTGCTTTACCATGCAGGCAAATGGTTGTCAGAGGCAGCAGCAGTCCACACTCCCCCAGGCCCCTGGGAAATCTTTCACAGTGATGGAAACCATGTTTTGTTGCTCTGTCCTGTTCTCTGTGTCTGTCACCAAGAATCTACATGGATCAGCAGAATATTATTAGCAGAGCACAAATAAATTACCACAGCAGAAAAGCCTCTATTAACGTCACAAAAATGGGGCTCTTATTCCCTTCCTTGTCAAAAGTGAGCACTGAAAATCAAAGTGCAGCCAGATCAAAAGCTTAGGTACAAAGTGAATCGATGGCATCTGTTGCTTGTTTGCGAATGTGGGGTGGAGTGAGAGGAAGAGAGGAACCTTTGTTTATTTAAAAGGGAGTTTGGAAAAAAATCTTGCTTTTTTTCTTCTGCCTTTGTATTATTAAAATGCCATAACTTAAGCTCAGCATGGAGCAGAGTGTGATCTTGTGTCTCCCTCGAGATGGGCGAGAGGTGTTCAGGCGAGTTGGTGGTGAGCACTAAAGTTTCAGGGGCTGCCGGGGAGACTGTACCAAAATACAGTGGAAAGAGAATTGCTTTAATAATGAAAAAGGATAGAGAATAAATATGTTGCACATCTCTCCAGTTGTCCTAGGCAAAAAGGCAGGGAATAACCTGTTAAAATAAATCAGCACTAAAAAGGAAGCAATCCAGACGGTGTTAGTTACCCTGTGGATCTATCACACCAGAAGGCATAATAACAAGAAAACACCATTAGCAACATGACAGGTTTTTTCTTTTGTTTTTAACTTTAACCATAACACCACCTGACAAGCTGTTTGCTTTCTGCACCAAATATCCAGGGGTTGTAGAGAAGAAAGGCAGGGGAGAGGGGTGAGGGTGAGATGTGATACCATGGGACCTAGTCTTTTAAAGCAAAACTTTGAAGAAAGCAGCAGCCCAATTTGGAACAAGGAAGGCCATCAAAGGGAGAGCAGCACGATGTGTTAAACTGAGAAGGAAATGTGGAGGAGCATTTCTTTTTCCTCGGGGATGATCTGGATATATTCTTTTGTTTTCTGATCTGTTCTTGTGTTCACAGTGAGAGTAGCCGTGTGAAAGGGGCCAGGACACGATTGCTGTGGAGCAAAGGAGAGGAGGAGGGAAGTGGGAAATGAAGATGAGAGCAGAGGTGATAAGTTCACACCTTTATATAGGGCAGCTCTGTGCATAGCTGCAGGGGTCTGTATCATTTAAAAGAACAAATGATGGAAGTGTTGGAAAACTCTGGTCCTTCACCTGTCTGCTCTGCGGAAAGCAGTGCTGGTCACGGCTGAGTAAAGACCAGCGAGCTGACACAGAATTAATATATTGCACAGAAAAACTAATTAAAACTAACAAAAAGAAGATTGCAGTTGTTAAAAGTTAAGAATTAAGGTTGATGGTGAATGTGAACAACACACTTGCAGGGGGAAGCAGCTGGGTGCTTTGCTGGTGGGTTTTGAGAACATCTGCTGAGAAGAGAGGGGTGGTGAAGTCTGAGAACATGCGGTTTTACTCTGGCTCTGCTGGAGCAGACGAGAACAGCCCATGCTGCTCTGGCCACTTCTGCCTCACTTCAGCCTACCTCTGCCAGCGTCCAGCTTGCTCCAGGGATCCTCTTCTCTAAACTCCTCGTCACCGCATGTTCCCAGTTTCTTCTTCCTCCTACCGCTGGTGTCCATTCTGTATTTCTTAGTTTCTGTGTCCTTCCAGCCTTGTCTCCACATGCACCTCTGCCTCCAGTTAGGTTTTGCAAAACCTGGAGAAGTCTCATCCCAGTCCAGAATGGCAACAGCCGCTCTGCCAAGCTCTGCATCAGCAGTTCTTAAGCATTAAAGGCTCAGAATTATTTTTTACTGCTTTAAAGAGTTAAGACCTCTCCTCCCCAGCTAAACCTTTTCCTCCTAAGCTCTTTTAAGAGAGGGAGTGAGAAAAATTAAACCTGAGACCAACACCTGGCATGGAAATGTTTAACTTCCTTTTTTTTTTTTTTTGCATGGGAGACTTGCCTTCTTTTCTTTCCTCCTGTTTTTTGTACCACTCACTGGTTGTCTCAGATTAAATTAGTCTGCAGGACTGTGTTATTATCTCATTCCCTTCCTCCCCGCCATGCTGTGCTGTCTGCGTCCTTACAGTTCCTTACATTGTTCAGCAGAGGCTCTGGTTTTTAAAAAAACTAAATAAAAGTGAGAAAACTAATTGCACAATAAATGACAAGAATTACCCTGAGTACAGAGGACTGTCAGAAACGGCTCATCATGCGGGATTTACACAGCAAGTACTCATCTGCTGATCTTTTCAGTTAAAGTAACATACAATATATGTAATCTCATCTTCAAAATCACCACCGTGAGTCTGGTCCCTGGCTTTGGTGTGCAGCCTGCTTTATCTGGGAAGTTCTGGCTCAGTGGGTGTGCGGCATGGTGTCCTTTTGATTATTTTTGTGTTTGCTTTTTAAATGTTTGAATGCAGAAGCTTTAGAATGACTTGGCTCATTGTAAAAATGAAATTGGCAGTAACATGGTTTAACAAATTTGGGAGACTTTCAAAGCTCTTCATATTGGTATTGCAGATTTCAGTTATTCAAAGTGTAGCTGGGTAACGTTTCCACCTATCAGGCATTGCACATACGTTAATTTTGGAAATAAGCTCATTTTAAGATACTGTTTTCAATGCAGCCAAGTTCCTGTTTTCTTAGAGAAAAGCATGATGAAAGTCCCAAAGCATTCCATGAGATATAAATGGACTTGGCATATAGTTATTTTCTTGTGATCTCCAATCCAAGTTCCTGTTAGATTTAAAAAGGGTTTTGATCACAGATAGTTGTGTGCTGTTTACCTGCATATCTCAAGAAGCCTCTTACTCTACAGTGATTTGGTTAAAATTCAGGTCTATCTTTATCCAGCATTTTACAGAATATATTTTTAGCAAGTCAGTCCTTGAACTCAAAATGTTCAACCGATGGCTCTTGCAATATAATATTTGTTGGCATCAGCTTGTGAAATCCGCAGTAGTTGGTGGAGACCCACTACTGGTATCTGTTTTAAGATCTGATTTTTTCCCTCTGCTTGGAAAACTACTGTGCTCAATTCAGTATTGGTTCACATCTAGTGGTGATGCCTTGACAAATAAAGAGTGTAAATAGGTCAGCTTCTTAAAGCATGCCTGCAATTGCTCTGCCTTTGGGCTGGGTTGTACCAAAAATGGCCCTTGGTCCCATGCAAAATAGTGGGGAGATTTACCAGCCCAAACAAAGAATATACTGGGCGTTGCTTTTCACATTGCTGTTATGGGAGGAAAACACAAATATTGTATCAGAAGGTCAAATATATTACCAGCTGGCTCTGTTAATCCTTTTTTGAGAATGTAAGAGTTAAAATAGAATATTGTCCTTTTATGCTGTGGAACACTCAGTAGTTTAAATGTCAAATTCATTGTCTTAATTGTCAACAATGAATCTGTGGTACTTGCTAATTTTTCCTTTGGAAATATTAGAGTGAACACTTTTTTACAAGCCTTGGTGCTGTAAACAAAGAATCGCTGTTTGTTAACTGTCGATAAAATTGGCTGCACTGCATTAGTGGGGCATTTCAGTGGATGTTTTGGGCGCTGCTCTTTTCTGCATTGCCTGGGAGTGGTGGCCACAGCAGCTCTGTGGGTGCTTTCCCAGAGGAATGCTCTCTAGTTCGAGGGCCTGTCGTTAGGGTCACGATCTCTGGGGCTCCGATTTCCTGGTGGCTTATTTTTCTGCTTGGGTGCCCGTCTGCATTGGGGTGCTGAGATGGGAGTAGGACAAGGAGCAGCAGAAGAGACCGCTTTGGTGTGGGGCTCTGTTTTATGCGTAAGAACGAGTAGGTGGCTCACGGATCGGTTTTGCAGCATCGATTGCAGTGGATCACAGGTATTTGCAGGTGAACGCATGTTTTCGCTGGTGTGTTTTTGTCTGCCAGTTATTTCCTAGTACCTGTCAGCAAATGGTGTCCTGTAGATCATGTAGCTCCCAGCCTTGTCCGTTTTCGCCCTCCTAGACACTCCTCACCCTGCTCAGTCCGTTCTCAGCCTTCTGGGCACGACTCGTGCCTGTCCCAAGCACTGCAAATGGGAAATAGGAGCTGGTCATAAAAGACAGTGAAGAAAGTTTTGGTATTATTTCCAACCTTGGTCTTTCCCAATTAGTAGGAATTATATATGTATATGCATATGTGTGTATGTATATGTATATAAAATATTTCTACCATATTCAGTGAATGCTGTTGCTTAGCTTGCAAATTATTCTTACAGTTTTACCAACAACAATAACCGATTTAAGGTTGAAATTTTAAAAGTGACATCAACTTCAAAATCCCATTTTCAAAACTGTCTCAAGCTCTCAGGAACATAACATCATGGCATTTACTGTTTCTGTACGCTCTTGAAGGATATGGGAGGTAGACTCCTGAATTTCTAAGTCCCTTTTTCTTTAAGCTTCACGTAAAGATCTGTTTGTGACTCTGGTTTCTAAAACTCTGCACCATGCATCTAGATAGAATTGATACAAATGAATGCTCTGTTTTCAAAACTGTTATGTTATTAAAGCATAATCAATTGATTATCGTCTATTTTAGTAGTCATTTTAATCCAATTATATGTATTTTTTTATTTTAATCTTTGAAATTCATTAATGAAAACTTACAGCGTTGCTTGTAGCCATGAAAAATGAGATCGAGTACACCCTGCCCTATTTAAACTGTGTATTAGCAAAGCTACTTTTTCCTCAAGAAATAGTCTTTTTCACAGCTGACTGTGACTTTCCAAATGCTTAGGAAAAAACCCTCCCTAATTGATAACAAAAATTTAATCATAGTCGGATACTTCCAGTTTGCATTCAAATAAGATATTTCTCTGTCTAAATAAGCTTCCCTTGGTTGATTATTCATATTGTAGTTCAAAATGTTTAAAAATGAAAGACAGAGTTGGATGAAATGTAGACTACTTAATACAGTGTGTATTTAATATAAAAGTCATGCATTATTCATTTTTGCAATTTGAATAACTTTGAATTTAGCATCCCTGTTCTTCATCTTTTCCTTTGATGAACAATTAATTATTAAAATATAATATTGTCAGCATATGGCACAAAAATCCTTGAAAGTGTAAAATGAGCTTCATTCTCCTTCCATCCTTTGATACACGGATACTCCATATTCTCAGTTTCTCACAGAATGTTTATCCAGCATCTTAAGTGATTCCATCATTCTAAATAAAGGGTTGTAACAGTTTAAAATAGTTAAATTGTTAATTTTAACTGAAACATTTTTTCTTAAATACGAGAGGAAAGCTCTTTTCAAAGCGTGCCTCCACCTCCCCTCTATTTCATATCTAGTCATTGGCTGTTAACCCAAAGAGGATGTTTGCATGTTCAAATACTCTTTCAGATTCGTAGCAGTCCACTGTGTGCTCAACTTCCAAGAGACAGTTTCTTAAATAGAAAACCCATGTCATTTCGCTGTGAAGATGTATGTGTGCTGCATTTGGAAATCACATCCTGTGACTGAGTTTGCAGTTTTTCTAACCAATTTTTCCTGCATAAAAATAAGCCAATCAAATTAAATATGACCTTTTGCTGTGATTATGACTTCTTGATTAGAATCTCTTTGAACTTTGGCCAATCATATATATTTTACTATTTATTATCTAAGCACACTTTTTTCCCCGAGGTATGCTATGAAGAGGAAAAAATGTGTTTTATTATTTGTTTGTTTCCTTTTTGGGGGTGCAGAAGTGGTTGATATCTGCTTGGATTAAAAGGAAAGAAATTGTTAATGAAGAGATTGCAGTATTCTGTTACAATGTATACTTTGACTTTAATAGAATTACTCATATTTTGGAACGCTAAATGCTATGAAAATGTTGCACACCTGTTGATATTGTGCAGAAGAATAGAAGATGTCTGAAGTGCATCATGTATTTGCACCTTGCCACAGCAGTGGAGGAAAAAAATCCCCTGATTATCAGACTGCTGCTCAGAGGTGTAGGCAACTCTTGATTTGATCAAGATTTCTAGAAGACTGTGGGATGCTGTGGAAGTGAATTCTGCAGACTTCATCCTTTTCCTTTTCCTTCTGACTTCGGAAGGTGTGTGTGTCAATCCCCAGCCTACCTGCCTCTCCGCTCTGCTACGGGGGCAGCGGGCTTGCCTAGCAGCTCTGGTGAGAGAGAGTTCCTGCTACCCAAATGCGGACTCTTGTTTGAGGCACGAAGAATATAGAAAGTGAGGAATAGAGATGTATGGGAGAGCCTCGCGTGTCAGCATGCCCTGAGGCAGTGAATACCTTTGCACAGGCTGAGGGAGCTTTGGCCTGTGAGTCAACATAAATTGCAGAGGATAAATGCTCAGGGATGGCAGGGAAATTGTCTTGCCTGCAGCTGTTCCCTCCTTTCATTTATTTATTTTTCTTCACAGTGTTAAATATTACCAACTTGTCACTGTTACTTGAAGCTAAATGCTTTCAGTGCTTGGGTTTGCATTTCAGGCTGTCCAAGGACCTTATCAGAGGAAAGAGTTTGTCCCCAGACTCTGTTGGACCCAGCTACAATTAACTGTTGGACCCTGGAACGAGTTTCTTGGATTAGGGAGAAGAGGCAGTGGTTCTACCTCTGAAACACGGTACTGGTGCTGTGCTGACAGCACCCAGCAGCACCCCCGGCAACGTCTGCATGCCTGGGTGCAGGCAGTCCCGAACGAGCACTGCCTGGACGCTGCTTTGAGCACCGCGTTGAGCTGGAGCTCAGCTTCAGAGGTGCCCTGTTGCCCTGCAGCCCTGCTCTTCAGCTCGGCCCCCCAGCAGCTCCCAGAGAGGTTTGGCTGGGCAGCGTGGCTCTGCCTCCTCCATCTCAGCAACCTGCGGAGGGATTGACCCCCCTCCTGCATCCCTTTCCCCCGCTGGTGGGGATGGGACGGATACGCTACCCGATGCTCTTCAGTTGGGCAGCAGCAAGCGGGACCACCAGGGCCCGACTGGCTCCTCGCTGGGTCTTGGCGAACCCTCACTGCCATCAAGCTGAAGAGCCATTTACTGAGTGCTGAAACCACTGAATACGGTGTTATTTCTATGCTAACATAAAGCAGTGGGATAACAAGGGCATTTCACACCTGCACGCCTTCTAAATAGGAGCATGCGTGTTCGGTATAGGTTTGACTAGCATTTTGGCTGCTCTTTTAATAATCAACACATCAACTCTTACAGAGCCTCCCTGATAGGGTGTTTTTAATCTTTCATTTTATATATATATATAATATATACATATGATAAAATATGTTGTTGCCATTACACCTTGTTAGGCTGCCTATCAATGTGATGTCTGTTTTAAAGACACGTGAAAAAAAGTGTAATTCTGCTTGTCAATCTTCCCCGCAGAGAAGGAGACCTTTCTGGATCCCTTTGTGCTGAGGGACCTTCTGCCAACATCGCTGGGGAGTTTCTACCGCTACGCAGGTTCTCTGACTACTCCTCCGTGTAGCGAGATCGTGGAGTGGATCGTTTTTCGGAAGCCTGTTCCCATTTCTTACCATCAGGTGTGTTTATTTTGTTAGTGAAGTCCATCTCTTTAAGACAGTGTTTTCAAAACCTGCCATTTTAATTTTGAGAACAAAAATGTTTCTGTTGACAAAAAAGGAAGTGTCGGTGATTTTTTTTTTTCTCTTAAGTAATATTGTTTCTGAACATGAGCCATCAGTCTTAAGAAGACAGTACAACATGAAACCCAGTTTCCTTTCAGTGATTTATTTGGTATTGTTTTTGTTAAGATTAAATTAAGCTATGGTGTAAATATTTACATGGAGTTCCTTTTTATTCTTTTTAATTGAAACTTTCTTTTCAAAGTAAAGTGAGTGATTTCAGTTCTGCTCAGATTTAGTAATTTGAACTAATTACATTAGAAAAGACATCCTTCCATTAATTCTCCATGCTTAACTGTTTTTATAACACAGTAAAGCTACCATTATGTGCTTAGAGAGCTGGTGCACAAATCTTTAAAATTAGCACATAGCAGCTTTTAATGCAAATAGACACAATGTCTAGGATTTGTCTGGAGAAGAATGCTCCCAATAAAGCAATGGCTAGATGGAGTCAGATGTTTACCAGTTAAGTGTGTTTTGACATTGTTTGTCGTCTTCAGAAAGCCATCCTGCTGAAGTTAGTCTTTCCTTTTATTCATCTGGCTTAAGCCACTGAAAACAATCTTTTTAAATACACTAGTTCTGTAAAGCATAAGTGAATCATTCACTGGGTGATCCTGACTGACAGAAGCTGGTTCTCAGAGATTTGAAAAGGGTGGTAGCCAATCACCGTGCCCCTGCTCCAGGTTTTTTTTCGTGTTTTCTGGATCCCATTGCTTCTCCCGTAGACTCTTTCATCTTTTTTTGAAGTGCTGTGTTCAAAACCGGTCGCAGCACTTCAGCTGGGGGCCTCCTGAGGCTGAGGGACATGGCAGGATTCATGTGTCCGGCCACCCATGCTGGTGTTATTTTACCTTTTTCACCAAAGCACGACGTTATTGCCCATGTTCAGCTCCTGGTCAGCAGGAACCCCTTTGCTAGAGGCTTTCCGCAGTGCGCTCTCAGCAGTGCTGGGCACATCACGCGTTCATGCAGCCCACGGTTCTGGCTGAAGCGTGGGACTCTGCACATGGTCCCGGTTGAATTGGACCCTTTGTTTTTTTCAGGCTATTTCTCTGATTGTCGAGATCATTTTGAATTCTGTCCTTGCCTGCAGGATACTTGCAATCCCTTGTAGCTTTTCACTACATCAATACGTTTACTGTTTATTACTTGGTGGCTGCGAGGCCTGGCCCACGCTCAGTTTTATACCCTGTATACGCATCAGGTGGGTCACGACTTCATTTTTTCTTTTTCTTTTTTAACGAATGCAAATAGACTGGTAAATACCAATTATGGCCATCATTATAATGGTATAAAGGTACTTTATCCTGGCATAGCTTCTTTCCTGTGCTGTACAATAGTAACTGTGCCAAGTCAAGCCTTTAAAATTTGGCATTGTGCTGCTTTCTGCATGCATGTGTGTTTGAAGGACTGGGAATTCTGTGTGTAGACAGACTTTCATTGATACTACAACACATGTGGAATAAATAATAGTATTCTTCCCCTTGGCAGCTCTAGATGGGTGTATTTTAAGAGCCTGCCACACTGCCATTGCTATGATTATTATTTGTTCCTCTAACAGAAACAGTGCAACATAATCCATTGCCATAGTTTAACCTTCTTTATCACAAACCCCGTGAAGCAGTCTGTAATCCCAGAGGAGGAAAGTGATATTGTTTAAGCTTTGTTGCTGTTCAAATTAAATCCTTGCTTTTGTGCAAAATACCTTGCTGTAAAAAGGACAGTACTGAAGTGGTCCATTTGTGGAGGCTTCTCTATTTTATTCTCAGTGCTCCATCATCGTCATCTTTCCCGATAATTAGACAACAAAACAGGACAAGCTGTGTCACCCTGCAGATGCATTGTAAAGCTAAGTGCATTCAATGACCCAAAGCATGGCATTATCTCTCATAATGCACACCTCAGAGTATCTCATTGCGCTTATAACGGTTTCAGTATTTTTAATTGCCATTTGTATATCCAGCCCTTAGAAAACTCTGCACATCATGCTTTAATGGTTTGTAATTACATGACTCGGAGTTTTAGATCAGGTTTCCCTGTATCTACAATAGCCTTATAACAGCTTTTCATTTCTTCTTCTGAACGGGAGCTCTTGTACTCCTTGAAGAGCATGAATGTAGCTCCTTGACTGCAGCTCTTACATTATTTTTTTTTCTGGCTATAGATAAATTAATTTCTCATTTGTGGTAGATAATATTTTTATAGTAAAAATGAAGTTGAAATGACTTATATACACTTCAACACATAAAAAGGGGAAGGTTAAAAATCATATTTGAATTGGCAGTTGTTAAAATGCAATTATACCTCCCCAAGGTAGCATGGCAGAAGAAAATATTTTAAAAGTTCTCTCTGAAAGTTTAAAAATCCAATTAATGTCATGGAAATATAAGCCTAGAGACTTGACTTCAGAGGAGCAGTTGCTACCCAAGTTCTTAAGCTTTTATAAAGTAACCTTAAGCCCTGTTAGCTGGCTTCATCAAAACTGCTTCCAGTGCATGAAGTGCAAAAGATATGTAAATATTCACAAGAGTTTTGGTCTGTGCTTTCATAGAAGGGCAAAGCAGGATCATCTGCTGGGTTTTTTCTTAAGACAAAAGTATAAGATAATAGTCCCTTTACCCCTTTTTTAACCCATCCGTCAATGCTTCTGAAGGGCTCCTGCTAATAATTAGGAAATGGTTTTCAAGATTTTTCAAGATGTTCCTCTGAAGAACCAGAGAGACAATTGCAGTTGAGAACTGGGGAATAGGGCATTCATCTAAGATGCAAAAAAATTACAACCCAAATCCCACCATCAGTACCTGGAAGGCTGGAAGCAGTGCTGAGCTTCCTGCCTGCGATGGGAACTGGCCGCTGGCTGTCACTCCTCCCTGCTGGTCACCTGCTGTCCCTCTGCCTCAGTTTCCCTGCTTGTACAGTTAAAAGTAGTTGTGATGAGGGGGAAGCTACTGCTAAAAATGTACAAGCCTGAGTTGTGCTGTTATCCTGGAGGTGATTGCCTGTAGCAGGACTCGGTTCCCTTGGTTTTGTGTTTTAGTGCAGAGCTGGATTAGAGCTGTGTGGTCCATCCTTTCTCCCTCCCGCTATCCATGCGCTGCTCACAGTGATAACATTCCTATACATATCTCCATTAGCCGGCTCAACACACCAGCCACTCCAAGGGGACTTACTTTTGAAATGAAGCGTGTAAAAATTGACTCTCTCCTGCCCTGGGGGTCAGAGAATTTTCACGATTGAAGCCTAATAACTGGGATTGTCAAGCCCAGCAGACTGGGTGAGCTGGACAGCAACAGTAAAAGGGGGTTCAGATTACTGGTTTGAAAGGAAACTAAATAGTGGTAGTGAGTGCCTCTTGGTGCAGTGGAGGATGCTTAACTTCTCTGGTACACCTTCCTTTGATTATTTTTATCAGTACTATCAACGGAGGCTGCAATGGTAATTTTTCCCAGTTGCAAGTTTGAGGACTCTCACATGCTTCTCTGTAGCTTTTAGAGCAGAGGCACTTAATGAAAAGGGTGTAGCTTTCAAAGTGACCTGTCATTAAGCTATGAGTGTAATTCAAGTCCCTTTTTAAAGTCTTGGGCCAGATTCTGTACTCCCAAAATCCATACTATCAATATATGTAATTGACGTTGATGTAAACAATATCAGGACTGAATCCTTCTCTGCTCTGTCTTGCTCAGTCTTTCCAGCAGCAACATAACTAATTCTAGTTCTTGACCTGAATGATAACAAGCTATTAGTAAATGCTATACTGACCTTGATAGCTGTGAGAAAAACATAATCTGAAAATATTTTCACCTTAGTTTGCTAGAAATTTCTTTCTAAGAAATCCTAAGATACTAAGTAACGGAAAAGTTTTCCAATTACAGTTCTTTCTTACAAGTTAATACATTTTATTAAAAATAGCTCAGATCTGAATCCAACAGAGGAAACTTATTCCCAGAGGAGTATATGCTAACTGTGCCTAAATACATTTATTCTGTGTTATTTTTTTCTTACCCCATAGTTAGGTATCAGAGGGAACAGTGGTTGGTAGGGAGGTCAGGGCACTTGACGCTGGTAGTCCTGAGGTTGCACCACTCTGCTACTGACCTGCTCCTGAGCAAGCCAGCTCATGGGTTGGGGTGTCCGTCCCGTAAAGGTGTGACAACTGCAGTGACCTTCCTGCGGAAGCGCTGCAAGAGCTGTCTGTGGAGCTTAGCCTGGCAGCTAAACTTCGTAAGGTATTCAGAGATAAGGTAGCGTTGCCCTGTCCTGGAGAACGCTCTTGGGGTGGAATGACCTGGAAGCACTTTTTGACGCGATACTGCAAAACAAAACGGTGCCAGCAGTGAGGAGGGTTTGGCATGGCTGTGTCACACACAAAATCCTTCCAGACAAGGGATCTAAGGGCAAATGTTTCCTTGCCCATGATAGGCGTCCGCGGGTTGCTAGAAGGCCTTCTCCCTTGTTGGGCAGGATAAGCACTGTGCAGAGATAAGAGGGTTGGCAGTGATTTCAGTGGGCAGCCTAACTTCCCATGTGGCTTATCAGTCTTGGCATCAACATTTTACTTCCTGCCATTTTATTTTCTTATCAGCCACCCGGATTTCACCACATTGTTTTTCTAATTAACGTCCTTTCTCTCCCCTGCCATGATGGCTGCGATCAGCTGGAGGCATTCTACTCCATATTCACCACCGAACAGCAAGACCATGTCAAGTCCGTGGAGTACCTGAGGAATAACTTCCGACCACAGCAAAGCCTGAACAACAGGAAGGTGTCTAAGTCTGCTGTGAAGGATGCTTGGAGCCAAGATATGACAGACATCTTGGAAAATCCACTCGGCACAGAAGCTTCCAAAGGTAGATTGCACTTACGAATTTTGCGCTTGACTAATAGGAGAATTTTTGTCTACTTTGTCATCAAATGGTGTCAAGGATAGCTGTGAGCTACCAAAGAAATAATACAGTGTATTCAGGCATTCCTTGTTGGTATGTGTCAATAGATTAACTAATCCTCTGTGTGCCTGCAATTACGTGTGAAGCTTGCTCTCGCAAGGTGCCATGGCAATAAAGCCCCAGAATATGCGAGTCTCAAACTGACGAGGTCCCTGTTTCTGCCGACTGGCTGTAGGGCCTTAGAGATGCCTGACAAAAGGGAAACATAAAGGGACAAGGTCAGAGGTAAAATTTTGGCCCCGTTAGCACTGACTCATTGGGTGTTTGAATGGGAATAGAGTATCCAGATGCGGTTGTGGGTTTCATTTTTACAGTAACAAGACTTTTGAAGAACCATCGACCTTTTAATTCCACGTTTGTATCAATCTGTCGGTAATGGTCACGGGGGAAAAAAACTTCTTCCTTATAGGCAGGTGATCTTCTAATGTCTTGCTGAAGTGTTTCATGTGCCTGTTTGTAGAGCAGCTGGCACTCGCTTCTGTCAGACACTGGATAATGAGCTGGATGGAGGGGGGTGGGAGGGAGGTTGCAGTCGTTGCGTTGGCACAAACAGCCCTGGCTAGAGGAGCACATCAAAAATTCTGAGAGAAATGTGTACTGGATAAAATAAGACTAGAAATAAATATCATTTACTACCTTTATTTGCCTTTATTTTATTGAATGGTGTTATTTATAGGTAGGAGGAATGACATGTACTTCCCAGTCTTCAGTCTCGAGAAGTGCTTGGTGCTTAACCGGTTCTGGGTAGAGGTAAAGAAGAGGGGGGGCAGTTTGCCAGAAGGAAACAGCTAAGCAGATTTACAAGCTTCCCTTTCGTACCTGGCATTTTCACCTGGCCAGGCACAGAAAGCGTAGTTTTTAGAGGACGTGAATCATGAAAACAGCTGCGTTCAGCAACCTCACCCTCCCAAGAGAGTGCTGGGAGAGTGTATTTCTCAGGGCTCATTATTCTGTGAGCATGCTTATTTATATATATATAATATACACGCACACAAACCTCATGTACATTAAAGGCAGCCTTGGGACAGAGAATTTACATCAGAAGTGAGAAGGAGATCTTGGGAATGGAGAAACCCTGCTATGCTCTGATGCTCTGGCCGGCAGTTTTCAATCGGTGTTTTAACAGCAACCTGTGTCAATATTTATTTCTTCAGTTATATCCTGTGTACATATTACTTACCCAGAACAGTGATGAAAGTTAATAGGTTACATTATGTTAAAAGTGACAAAACTGACTAGTTTTTATTTTGAGTGCAGCCAAGGTACCTCTGGTACATGTGGTATAATATTGAAGAAGATTTTACTGCTTTGGCCACATGCCTGCATATTCCTTGCCTCACTGGATGGTTTTTAAGATTATAAAAATGCTTTAGGTGATTTTCACCCCCGTAGTAAATAGCTGAAACCCACAATTTTGACAGACCATTACAAACGCTAAGGTCTGTAGTTAATGGGCTGATCTTGAAGTTGGAAGTGTTGATGCTGAAGGAGCACTTGAATAACTGGAAAGATTCGCATTGACTTTGATCTTTAAGAACTCTAAGGCCCAGATTAAACCAAGCACACATGGCTTAGTTAACATCATGTGAGCCAGTCTACAGGAGCAAGGGCACTGCACAGACATTAGTCCATGTTTAGACAGCTTGGTGCCTGGGCGCTTGACACCTTAGCATGCCTGGGGACTGGTTTCCTGAGCAGGTTCTCTCTGGGTCCTCTCCCATCACGTCCAGGTGCCGTCATGCTCTGTACTCATGCCTGCCTGGGAATTTGAGCTTACGACATGCTCAAGAGAGACTCTCAGGTGGGGGGCATGCATTCCCCCATTTCCCATGATCTGACAACATTCAGCGTGCCATCTAATGGCAGGGATGATGCGAGAGTCGGTGCTTTCTTTTCCCTTGAGCTTTTGCTATAGGAGGCTAATGGCTGGGCAGCCAGTCTTTTTGTACCGGCTCTGTCAACTTGTCACTTTTTGCGTTTGTGCACACCAGGGGACACTGAAAATAGGTGCATTTTTTTCATGAACTTAAAAATAAATAGGTTGCTGCAGTGTTGCTAACACAAAATGGATTGTAGTGTATCCTCCAAAGGTTACAGGGATGAGTTATAGCTGTTCCAGAGATATAACATGTGGATGTTTCTGGCCCCCTCTTTGACAAAGGTGAACAGTGATGATGTGCCTGGTCCACTGCACACTCTGAACTACTGACATATAAATAAAATGAGTTGAAGTCGTAATACTTGAGTGAAAGCAAAACCTATTGTTTATTCAGCTAGTAAATACAGTACCTCTTTATATAGTGTCATTCATGCAAAAGTACTGAGAAGCCGAGTGCACGGAGCGCTTCTCAGCCAGGCAGTCTAGCATACAAATATAAAAGTGTAGGATGAGCATAACAAATTTATTTTATGTGGATTCTTCTGCACACCTCATGGTTGCATCTGGATGCTTTCCACATTGCACTAAGCAATGTGACCAATGGCTGTCACACGTTGGCTCCTGTCTACCCTCCCCGTGCTTAGATTTGTGTGTTGTAGAAAAAGGCAAGGTCACGAAAACGTGTCTTTTACTCGCTGCAAGGTGATACGGTTTGTGATGGTCTTCAGCTCTGGAGGGGAAGTTTGGATTTGTTTGTCGGTGTGAATTTTTGCAATTTGTTTCTTCTGTCACACTCTATTAAGTCTGTGGGCAGTATTGCTAATCTAGAAAACAGTGTAGCGTTCGTTATGTAAGCCTGCCTTATTTTGGAGGGAAATGTGCCCAGAACAATTTGCATAATGTTCAGAATAATTTTCAGAATTCCCCGGTGAATAGGGAATTTCAGATCAGCACAAAGCGATGCAGCTCTGCAGTTGTCCATTGACAAACGTGCTATCCTAAACAGTTTGGCACCAAACAGGAATGTCTTTTCTCCCAGCTATTAAAGCTATCTCGGGTCACAGAACTGTGACCAGTAGCATAACCTGCAGATACACTGGAGGAAAACTATTTCTCACTTTATGCCTGTCCTCTGAGTATTTCCTTAGCAAAGCCTTGTAAGTGGTGGCATTTGGTAAATAAAATGTCTTGTGGGAAAGGCTATTTTAGGTCAACCAAAACTGTCAGTGCATTTGGATCCAGTTTGTTAGCCAATATGATTGTTACCAGCCTTTTGTTTTGCAGTTACTCTCCTCTCCCTCCTCTTTTTTAATTTTAAAGAGGCAATGAAGGGAGGGGCAGTGTTTTCAATCATCAGAATACAAGATGGTGAAAATATTTTAGCTAATTTGAAACAATGTAGAGGGCTAATTTTTCACTTGGGAGTGAAGACTCAAGTTTTCCTTTTGTGTTAGTATTTAGCAAGAAGCGTTGTCTTTGGTTCCATTATCTCATTCCTTCCTCCTGTTGGCAAAAGCTGATTTAAAACAGTTCTCTTGAGGACTGCTCGTATGCCTGGAATAAAAGCATACGCATAAGACCTTTGCTGAATCAGAGCCCATGAGCTGAGCTTAATTCTTAAGTTGACCCTGGAGCTGTTTCAAGAAACCATACAGATCATCTTTAAATATCTTATTTCTGAATTATACCATTCAGGATAAATACTGTTCAGCTATGTAATTGTAGCAACTGGTGGATTGATAATAAACCATCACACAACAATATTTTGTAAGAAGATGAAACTTTCAGAGATTCAAGATATACAGGGGATCATGCTGTTAAATCATGCAGATCATCAGGCCTGTAAAATTTAACAAGAGGGCTCACCGGTGTTACAATACTGATTTATATAAAGTTTTGCAAAGTTAGAGGTTCTCTGTACAGACATATTAAACTGGGAATATTCATCAGATACTGTAAGTATGAGTGACAGTGGCAGTGTTTGATTTTTTGCACATGACCATCTCTGTTAAAATTGCTTCCTTTCTTCTCTGGCCTGTCCTCTGTGGCTCAGTACTGTGTTGCTCTGTCACATCACATATTGTGCTCCTGCTTTTTTGTGGGCTGCTTTCAAGCAGCTATGCTAGAGAGATTCCTAATTATTTATC
This sequence comes from Ciconia boyciana, assembly GCF_034638445.1. Classification (NCBI taxonomy): domain Eukaryota; kingdom Metazoa; phylum Chordata; class Aves; order Ciconiiformes; family Ciconiidae; genus Ciconia; species Ciconia boyciana. Next base: position 17,471,932 of record NC_132944.1, on the reverse strand, counting down.
AGTTTAATAGCATACATTGCTCTTCAGGGACAAACAGACAGAATTCTTACATCAAAGTCCATCCAGTTCAAGGACCTAAGTCTGCAGGTTCCTCACTACTTTCACATGTTGTCCCATCAAGCAGAGATGTATTTACAAAACGTTACCTGCTTCAGTAAAGGTGTAGGCACTGAAGCTCAGGAGAAAAAGGTGTTTCATTTCCTTGTTTTATGTTGTACCCCATGTGCAACAATATTTGCCCATTTAATTTTGCTGCTGATTAGGACCATCAAATGTTGTTTCTTTCTCTTTATGTTTTTTAATGCTGGGGGAAAAAAAAAAACACCTTTAACCTTTCTGTTTCATTAAACGTGCTACAAGCCTCACAACACTTAAACAAGCATCCCATGTGAGGGGCTCTTGACATCAGAGTTTTCTTTCACAGATGCCTGATTACTTCCCCAAAGGTGTCTGATTACTCTTTGCTGGAGTCTCAGATGATGCTGTTTCCCATCAGTGGGAATTCGCCTTAGAGTACCATCTTTAATTATGATCCTAGACTAAGTTAAATAATGAGCAGTCATAAATTCACTCTAGTAAAACTTACTTAGCTTTGGACTCTAAATTAACGGCTGGGACATTTCTCTAGTAGTGTACAGGCGATCATTTTCCTTACTGTTCTTTGTTAAGCAGTAGTGATACGCAGTTTGGAAGTCCTTGTAACTTAATGCCACTAAAACGTGGATAGAAGATATTTGGGGTTTCCCTCTTGCATGCTTCGCACTGGAGGCATGGCTCCAGCTATCGACCTGCAATCAAAGGTACAGCACTGCTCAAGCGAAGCAGTTTAGTTCGTATTCACTATTTCACAGCTCTTGGCACCAGAAATTAAACTAAGGCCTCCTGCAAAGGTATTGCCTTTTCTGTATGGTGTGGCATCCTTGCGATGGAGTACATCTCCACTGCAGCATCACCCAAAGTCTGAGTTCTTCTGGAGATTCAGTGCAGTGACATCATCATTTTGAGGCAGATAGTTTAGAGCATTGGCAGCAGTGTTTCTGAATGAGAACAAGTTATTTGTCTCATTTATAGCCTCCGTTATTACTCCCAGTAATTTGTTTTTGCTTTCTAAATGCCCATGTTTTATGAGATCTCTCTCAAAACAACTTTGCAGTCTCTTCATGCCCTTGGGTTCTCTCTGGGAGGCCAAAAAGGGTGTTAGGCAGAAAAGTTCTACTCTCACAGAATGTTGTTTATGTATTTTAGTCAAACCTAAATGACCACAAAATACTGTATAGCAATAAGTGTAATCTATCCAAAACAACATTGTAAATGTAAATTTAAAATTATATATTATTGACATCTTAACTCGCAATTGCTAAAGCAAAATTATAGCTATTTATTTTCTTTAAATATCTTAGGGAAAACGAAAATAAGCAAGAACCTTTTTTAGTTAATTTACGGTGTGTTTACCATTATAGTTGATTGTTCTTATCCTTTGGAAGCACCTGTTTTACAGGTTGATTTCTTCATAGTTTAACAACTTTCCCAGCTTCCTTGGATAACTGGATTTTTCCTACTTTCCTTTTTGATTTCATTTTGTTATGAAGATTATCCTTTCCCTATTCCATTCCCCTTTAATCAGGTCAGCGCTCTCCTACTGTGTGCTGGTGCCGATGAATCTATGTGTCATTATGAGGATTTCTGCTGGCGCAGCAGACTGGCTCGGTGCAAAAGGTTGCACTTGAGGGTGGTAACACCGTGCTGCTAATTGCTTGCCCTGCATCATCTTTGCACTATGGACCTGCCCGGCTGCCACTATGCCTCGGTGCTCCAAGTAAATGTACTCACCTATTGCTGCAAGAGTCGCTTTTGATGTGCACCCCGAGTACCTGCTGTAATCACATTTTAGGCAGAAATTAGTGTGCTCCTTGTGCGTATCTCATCTCTTCCACCTCATCCGTGTCTTGCTCTGCAATGCTGGATCCTCGTGTATGCAGTTGTCTTGGAGCATGTCATGCAAGAGCAGGAAAGGACAGGCTGCTGCCTTCCAAAGAGTTTCAGATCAGTCAGGTGGAAGGCAAAGCGTTTCAGGAAAAAACCTGACCCATTTTGAGGGGGAATCAGGTACAAAAAGAAGTGGTACATATACCCGACATAGGTCTCATGCTTCCCCTCGCAGTGGCTCTGTTCTGCAGGCTTCTGTTTTCACCTGTAGTAACTTCTGTGTGGTTGTAATATGAGCAGCGCATGTGTGTGTGCCCGAATATAGTGGGCAGCTTACCTTAGATGTATTAATAAACAATTAAGTAACTGCTTGCACTTATTTAGAGATTATAAAGGGCCCAAACCAAAAGAGCAAGAGGAATTCAGTGTGAAACTTTAAGTATGGTTTGGGTTCACAGCTGCCACTAAAGCTGGAAGAGCTTAGTACTTGTGAGAGAACTTGATGATTTATTCCATTTACACTCGCAGGGAATTCCTTTCTGCACTGCCTACCCCCCAATCCAGCTGTTTGGCCCACAGAAGTACTGATTTGAATTTCAGTCTTGACAGTACTTTGGACTATGAGTGCCTGCAGCTCATCCCTTGTGTTGGAAAAAGCCTCCAGAAGCTATGAATGGGAAGCTGCTTTCCCGGTCAGATTTTGGGTATCCCTCAGGCACGTATCAGGATGTTCTACCTGCCCTGTTGGCTTGTTCTTCCTATGCTCCCCTGTCCAAGCAACCCTCGCCAGGACATTGGAAAGGGCGGCTTGGCTAACGTGGAAAATCCATGTCCTTCTGGCAGGAAATCCTCCTTTCTCCCCCTGTTGACACAGCACGTGCCACTGAACGCAGTCACACGTGCTGCCTCGGACGCGCTGTATAAATAGACACAGGTGTACATTTTAAACACAAACCACCCTCTGTGTGTGCATGTGTGCAATATAAACACAAGACTTGTGGGGCAGATCCTTGTCGGACATCAGTTTAGCCCAGCATGGCATTTGATGGAGCAAGGCTGGTCTGCGCCCAGAGAATTCAGGCCGCAGCTGTAGAAATGGTATTTGTGAAATATATGAAATATTTGGGCTCAAACACAACGTAGTAAAACACACAGTCCATGCCTTTCAGTAAAACAGGGTCTGTTGCAGCGATGCCATGGAAACTCAAACACTACAAAGCAAGCCATACAGGAATGAATCCAAATGCTGGTTGTGCGTTCACCTCGGGAAACGGGCAGGCAGCAGAGGGGCCAAACCCAGCCTGCCCAGACCCCCTCCCTCGGAAGTGCCCCGCGTGCCGCTTTGCTCGTGAGGTTATTTCACAGGGCTCATAAAACAAGTGTGGGGTCTGTCGATGCCCCTCACACCTTAACAACCAACCCTGTCTGTTTGAAGCATAGTGAAAAGTAAGAGCAGGGAAGATAAATAGTCCGTCTCCTAGCTACATTCTGCCTGTGGATTGAAGTAGATCAACACAAATATTTGTGTGTACGGCATGCTCTGGAGCCTGCAAATGCCTGCTGGCAAAGTGCAGGCAAAGGTAAAGGAAAAATCCGTGCTTCTCTTTAAAGCAATTACCCTTATATATTAATAATGTCATTTATAAGCACTCCGAGAAGTTAACAACGTGCACTAAAGCAAAGCAAAAAAATTGCAAACGTTTAGTAAAAAGAGAGGGGGGGAAATGTTGTTAAGTATGCCTCTTAGCACTTTTCTATGTATTAAAGCCTGTGTTGTCTCTGCGTATGATCCTCGTAGTCTATTTGTTATCCTTTGGGAGCGCAGCCCTTGCTGAACTCCGAGATTGAATCCGACAGCCCAAAGAATGCTGCTGTTTGTTATGGATCGGACTCTCTTCCCAGGCATCTCCACTGAGTCACGCCAATGCAAGGTAGCTGAATCTGGCACTGTATCACTTCCCTTACCATGACGCTGATGGCATGGCACTGAAAGCAAGTATGAGTTTTCTTATTGCAGTATAACCCATATTTCTGCATTTCAGGGCTTATTTAAAGTCTAATAATGAGAAGGAATATGTATGTGTGTGTGTGTATATATATAGATAGATAGATATATTTGAAAGTATTTTTCTTCCGTTCTCTGTTGGTGGCATGGCTTTTGTCTTGTCTGCAGTCGGGTTCCTGTAGGCTGCAGGGCTGCGGGACCTCAGTGCAGTATTTTGCCGATAGCACAGGCATCGATGACGGGTTTTAGGCTTCTCTGAAATCAGCTGGGAAACATGTGGCTGAACCGGGCACTGTTACAGCAATGGCAGCAAGTGGTCCGTCTGTCCTGAAGGACTGGTCCTTCCAACTCCTTCCCAGTGCTGGGGCAGAAGGGAAAGAAACACCCTCTCTCCCCCAAGAGCTTAGCCACCAACTTGTTTGCCCTTATAGGGAAGAAAGGCATGAAACTCCCATATTGACCTCTCAGTTTCTCTCCTGCTGAGCATGTGGGAAGAAATGCCCCATCTCCTGTCCTCTGTGCTCCTCCTTTGTAAGGGAGGAACACTGTTCCCTGCCACCCATTCCATGCACACCCAGAGCAGGGGGAAAAAGAAGGGGAGAAGTGAAGCCCCTCTCACCTTACGGCCAGGAGTGGCTGCCCAGAGCAAGACAAGACCCTCGTCCCTGTCTTCTAGCTACCTCTGAGCAGTCCTGATCTAGTAATGGTCTATGGGCACATCCTGATGCCGATGTTTCCTCCCTCCACGTGTGAATTGCCTTAGAAGATCCCTGCCCATCTCACCATGAGGGATTCAGGACTTCACTGGCACATTGCTTTCCTGTGCTGAAAATTGTCAGGGTTTCATCATACAACGTGTATCCCACAGTACCGAGGAGGGGAACGGCAGTTTTGCATTGCTGAGACATGCAGCCGGAGGGAGAGAGTGGGATTTTCCAAAAGAGGGCATAGCACATCTAGAAATAACTGCCTTTAAAGTAGTGACATTTTTATGCATGGAAGAGCTAACTTAGGACATTTTTTAGAGAATTTTATGAATCCCTCTGAGCTCAGTGCCACTGGATTCATCATATGAGGCACCTGTTTTACAGGGAGAAGGTATACAAGAAATAACCAAATATATGGTTCTTATGCTCTCTCTAACTTTCCCTAAATAGCACTTTTTATAACCGCAGGTAGCATATGCAAAAAGCATGATGAAACCCAGAAAGTTTGGCTGGTTTTGCATTTCTGTCTTTGAAAGATAAATGTAGGCTGCTCTTAAAAAAAAGCTGTAATATTCTCTTACATGCCCTTTCTGCATTCATGGGTGTACCTTAATACCAGTGGTTAATTTTTGCAAAACAATAAGCCCCCTTTATGTCTTTCAGATCTCTGAAATAGAGCTGCCAGGAGCTTTTGGATTAAGCTTTATCAGGCTTCAGTTAGGAAAGCCTCGTGGAGGTTACGTAGCCAAATACAACATACAAATCAAATTATGGGAGAGATGAATGCAGAGTTGTTAAATTAATTTTGTTTGTTCCAGCCCATTGGAATGTTTTTAACATGAAGAAAATAATTCTCTGCTGTATGGCTGGCCTGGCCAGCACTTAGGACTGTATTAGCATGCTACATTTGTCTGCGAGTGGCAAACAGGTTTTCTCCAGGCTTGAGTGAGCCTTGGAAGACAAGGCTAGCCAAGATGCTGGCTTGCCTGCTGCCTTCCCCGGCGGGCTGATCCGCAGAGAAAAGACTGTGTCAAACTCCCAGACAGCCCCGCACATGGCCAACAGCTGGAGACGCCGGCTGAGGCTGCCCTGTGTCAGGTCAGAGGGCTTCCTCCAGATGCACGCACACAACCATCCTTCTTCTGCAGGACTTTTCCATAAGGCAGGAGCCAGCTTGTTTGCCAGGTTCCCGGTTCAGGTCACCCCTGACAGGAGGGTGAGAGGGTTCTTTCACTCCGAGAGGTCCGAGGCATGCCACGCTCGGGGCATCGCTGCCTGCCGCGAGGTGTGCCCATGGCACTGTCAATGCGCTTGCCTGCTGAGTGCCTCCAAGATGTAGCCCTGTGGCCCTGGCGAGGCTTTTCTGCCTCCAGAAGTCCTGGCGCGGGCAGTCTGCTGGCCAGGACATAGCGGCTTTGGTGTCCTGCTAGACCTATGCAGGGCCAGTTCAGGTATCTGTTCAGTATTGCGCTACACCACAGAAAGACATCCTGAAAGCCCCCTCAATATTTTTATTATCCTTAGGATCTGAATTTAAAAGAGATCATTAGTAACATTTTTTCTAAAAATAGCTGAGATTCTATTTCAATGTGAAATGATGCTGGTTGTTGGTTTCGGTTCTTTTTTTTTCTCAAGCAGTCATGAATTCACAGGCTTTTTTTCCTTATTTAGCCTGGTATAAAAAAGAAAATGAAAAAGAAAAGCTTGTGTTTCTTTTTAGTGTGTCCTGATTCAATTCAGAGGAAGATGCAAACTTATCCCTCCCTATCCCAACCCTCTTTCTGCATTTCTATTTGTCCTTCAGCTGCACATTTTGCAAAATCAGTAGAGGTTCTTTAGCATCTGGGAAAAAAAAAAAAAAAAAGAGAGGAGCCTGCGATTCTTTTAATCTTCTTTCAAAAATCCAAGGCACACAGAGTATTGAAAGGAAAATTAGATCTCTGGAAAATGCCAGTTGTGTTATAGATGGTCAAATCATTAACACTTTTTTTCTTGCCTTTCAGACATTTGCTACGTTATTATGTATCACTTTAATTAAATCATCAAATTGAATTATTGGATCAAATGTTTTTTTATTCCGTTGTGTCCTGAGCAGGTTTGGTTAAATTAATAAAACCATATGTTTCATTTTGTAAAAAAGATTTCTTTTCTGCCCATTCATAAGCTATTAAAGAAAAAAAAAGTGGCTGAACAGAAAAGGTTGGTTATTACTTAATTACATCAGGTACTGCTATGTGCCTTGGAGTAATTGGAACAAAGTCATACTAAGTCATGAAAATAATGTAATATTTACTGTGAAATAGCAGTATTGTAAATTCAGCCCCTTTTAGCTGGCTGTGAATGAGGTTTGTCCTCGTCAAAACTTGTCTCAGTGTAGTCATTGGAGTCTCCCAGCTGCTTAAAAGTGCTCATGACCTTCTTGCAATCAGAGTGCAGGGTCAGCGAGGGTCTCCTAACTTCGAGCCTGTGAGTCTCCTATTTCCCTTGGGAAATACCCACTTCTTTCCTCTGATTGGCATGAGCTATTCTGAATGGCATCAAAGCTGGCTGCAAAGAGTGGCATGGAATAGAGGATGTGACAGTCCCCTCTCCCTAGGGTGGCTTGGGTTCCTTGTCTGAAAAACAGCTGGCTAGCCATGGTTCAGAGGGGTATTGCAATTAAGGTAGCTCTCTCTGTCGCTCGTGAAGGTTACCTGGTTGAATTATTTCTAAAACTATTTGATGCATGATTACTTTAAATATATAAATGTCTGCGTGTCCTCCTGGAGGAGGACTGGGTAAGACTTTTAGGTCTGGGTAGTCCTTCCCCCTGGGCTCCTATCTCTGATAGGATTTGAAAAGGCGGAGTGATAAAGCCTGGCCTGGCATTTTGAAGCATAATTCTGTGATGACAAAGGGCTTCAAAGGGGGCAGTTATGATTTATTGGTGCAGTTATCTATAAACAGTGATGTCAGAATTGATATGTCTCAGCGGAAAGAGGTGAGCATGGAGAGGCATACCAAGGATCAGTGACTACTTTCACCTGTGTCCTCTCGGCCAGGTCCTGGCCACGTTCGTGTCGTGCTCTGCGGGCTCCCAGCAGAGACCAGGAGGGAGCAGGAGGGAAGGGGTCTGCAGGCAGCAGACCAAGGTGTTGCTTCTGGCTTTGTGGCATTGCCAGCAGAATGCCCGTTGGGTCCCTTCAACTCAATGTAAATAGAAACTCATATTCGTTTTGTCAACCATTGGAGGTACTGCAGGGTTTGTTTGCTTTGCTGGATCATGCTTCTGGGTTAAGCAGGAGGATCTACTGCAAAACTCCAAGATTGTCACCAGTCATGGCAGGAGCAAACATCAAAGGTCTTTCCTGCCTTAGTGTATTTCTGCAATATATACTTTCTCTTGTTCAGGCCAGCTACAAAATGTGAGTTATAACTGCACAAATGCATTTGACAGGTATTTTTCTATTGTACTGGTAATATTGGTGTTTACAGCATTTAATCATTTTTATTTAGGAACTGTAGCTATTTCAGTAATGTAACAGCAGAGCTACATGACCAACCTGCAAGTCCAGGAATGGACATTTCTCCCAGTCTATAGGAATAGACATTTCTCCCCTTCAGTGCTGCCAGGACTCTTTAGAAGTGAAATAATGGCCAAATATACATGCAGTCACATACCTGCAGAGCACAAACAAGCTGAATGTGTTGGCTTTAAATGGAAAAGTTGTTTTGGGAAAAATAATTCTGCAAACATTGTCAGCGTGGTGGACTGGGTGACGCTTTGACTTTCCCTGGCAGAAGAGACCAGTTCCTTTGCCACAGCACATATGTTTAGGTATTGCTGCAAGTGATTTTTCTTGGTTCAGAGTTTATATTGGGAAAGAGAATGTGAGAATCTGTCCTGAATTGTGTATTTTAAACATGATTTTTAAAGCTTGGAAAAAATCTAAACTGTTTATAGTTGGGAAGCGCATGATGTGCTTTTTCGGTAGCATATGAGTGCCATCTAGTGTTCTTCATTAGTACTCTGACCTTTACATTTCAACGGCTTGAGAAGAGTTGTCTTCAGTGGCTGCGAGTGGGCTGTGCACACCCCACTCCTCCTGAAGTGTACGGGCTTGGCTTGCGCCTGGGCTTGGTCTTCCCTGCAGAAGTTTGGGTTTTGGTGTCTGCAGTAAGCAGAAGCCATGGGTTTGCCCCCTGGTTAAGCTGTTCCTATGCTGATGTCCCTGCCGACTTAAGCTTGAGTGAGGAGTAACTCGTGCCTCCCCGCTGCAGGCAGGGTTAGGAAGGCACGGCTTTCGGAGGCTGGCTGGAGGTTCCCCTGCTTGTTATGAGGAGGAGATGGCCAAGGGCCATCAAGTGCCACTCTTCCCTGTGCTGGTGATACTGACAAACAGCTGAGAATCTGTGAAGGAAAATAGGAAGAGGAGTATAAAGTAACTTCTGCTCATGTGCAAAAATGTACTGGGTTAAGAGGAAAATACTGACCCGATAGTGTCACATTTTCAGAGGTTCCAACTATTTCCAGGGCCTGCAGAGCACTGGAGTATTTACCCCCTTCACAAGGCAGGAGACTGTGGGCCAGGGAAGCTGGGGTTCAGGTTGATTTTACTTCTTAATGTTCCAGTGCAGAGCTCTTAAGTGACCAAGTTAAAGCGTATGTGCAAATGTCAGGACTGAAAGTAAGTCGAGAACTAAGCAACCTGCCTGCAGAGAACGGATTCTCTCGCCCCCTTTACTCTGGAGAGCAGAAAGCAGCTGCAGGTGGTATTAAATCCCATTGGTCTCAGTGGCTTGCAGTCTAAGCTATTACTGTAGGCAAGGGCATTAAAGAAAAAACCTGGCTCTTAAGAGTGAGGCACAGTTCTTGCTGTTTGTTTTCTCTCGGTTATTTAGGAGAGCTTCATATTTTTTCCTTCTGTTTTTTAGCTTGCAGCACTCCCCCGGTCAACATGAAAGTGCAGCCTGTGAACAGGACAGCGTTACTTGTAACCTGGAACCAACCAGAAACCATCTACCACCCTCCGATCATGAACTACATGATCTCATATAGCTGGACTAAAAATGAAGACGAAAAGGAGAAGACTTTCACCAAGGACAGTGACAAGGACCTGGTAAAACCCACAGCATCAACCCCCGACATATGTATCAAGCTATCCTTATATTGTTATTTTCTCAGTAGAAGGAAGTAGAGGAGGAAAGCAGTTGTTACCTTACAGACAGGCTAGAGTTTAACTCGCAATGAATTGCTATGAAAATGTTCAGCATTAGTTGAACCTTGCCTAACAGACTACCCAAAACACTGGAGTGTGGATTTATAGTGTATGTGAGTGCATAAAGGACTAAATCTGCAGACACTTTTTCATGTACTGTTGCTGAGAAGCAGCTGACTCGGGAAGTAGTTAGGCTCTGGATACCTTTTGGCTTGTGTTCAGCTCACAGATTTTCACATTAAAAGCCCGATCCCCCAAAATCTGCTCCTGGGCTCAGGCTTTTCACTGTGCATAGCCCCTTGCATTCTTTGGAGCAGTTGCCGGCAGTAAGTGCTGCCAGCAGTAGGAGTTGCATGGTCAGGGCTAGAAGATTATTGCGGAGTGGCCCTGTAAAAGCACTGCCTACGTCTGGCACTGGGAGAAAAAGAGGGAAGAGCAAGACAGTTCCAGCACAGATGGAAACACCGATCTATCTCCTCAGTTTAGGGTTTGGTCTGCTTGTCATTCTTGTCTAAGTGGAAGCAAGTATTGTACCGGTCTTTAACGGTCTCTGCATATAAAATCAAAGTGACATATTCAGGTTTGAAAGGCCTCCATTTATTGTTAATCAAAGAAAGCCTCTAGAATAATGAAATCAGTAATTGTATATGCACATGAAAAATGCAGCAGCACAGAGTGTTATTCCTAATGACTGTTACCATATTTTTTTTTTCAAATACACAGTCCTCTGAGCCCATTCAATCAGTTATACAATAATACTTCTCTTATTCCCTCAGATGAAGATTCTTTTACTTCATTTCCATTTATATTTTCAATTTCCCCACTAGACATTGTTATCTGGGTCATATTAGGCAACGATGTGCCTCACGAAATCAGAAAGGAATCTATTGAAAGGCACCCAAGGTTATGATGTATTGTAACCTCTCTCTTGTCATAACTTGACACTTTTAAGGGAGATTTTTTTTTTAATCAGGTATAAGGAGGAGAGCCTTAATCAGCAAAAATGAGGTGGGCACAGTGACAGCATTCTGTTTTATGTAAAAGAAATAATTAAAAGTGCAGGGGATGTGATGGAGTGATAGCTTGGAAATAAATTGCACTGAGACCCTGTGCTGTGCAGCAGAGCTTGGAGGTTAAGAAAGCAATGACAGCTTAGTCGGTTTTAGGGGCAAAAGAAGAAGGAAACTCTTTTTCAAAGGAAAGTGCAATTTGCTTTCAGTGCTCTGGCAGAGGCAGCTGGGCTGTCCCGTCTTGAAACAGAGCTAGACAGTGTTTTGCTACAGAGATCACTGGTATTTCAAGTGACCCACACTGCTACCGCTGCTGTCTGCTGCAAGACATGAACCGATGTGATCATGGACTAAGGCAACACAAAAGAGTAGCTGGGAGGCAGCAAGGCAGTGTCTCAGGCGTAAAAGTAGGCAGAGGCATCCCAGTCCACGGTGCCAAGCCATCATATTACACAGACCACCGGCATCAAATTGCCACAGACAGTTTGCTGCAAAATAAATTGTCAGTTTGAACATACAGTGACTTTTCTGAGCTTATCCCAGGTTTGGGACTTGGACCTCCACCTATAAAAATCTCATTTTAATTCCTATAAGGCCAAATGATTTGAGGTTTAGGTTTTTCTGAGGAGAGCGGAGACTTTCAGGCATGAAGACTGTCATGAGAGTAGATGTGGACGTGTTCATTTCTTTCTCGTGGGCAGAGTCAGCAGAGTCCGGGTGCATCACTTTTATCCTAGGGAAGTCCTTTGACCTTGGCCTTGCCCTCTTCCAGGGGACCAGTGAATATTTTTGTTTAGAAATAAGTTTGTCTTACATGGCAGAAATGTCCTGTGTTAGCGCAATGCTTTATATATTTCAAACTGATCGTGGACAGTACTGTGGGGGTAAAAAACTGAATAATATCTATTTTTTTTAAACAGAAGGCCATCATTAGCCATGTCTCACCTGACATCCTTTATCTGTTCAGAGTTCAAGCAGTTTGCCGAAATGAAATGCGTAGTGACTTTAGCCAGACTATGCTCTTTCAAGGTAAAAAACCCACATACATATTTTTACATTATGACTCTTTGTGTGTTTAACATTTTCTTTGCAGAATGCAATATGGTGTGGAATGATTTCAGATGTTTGAATGCATGTAGGCAATGCTAATTTCAAATTGTGGCCAGTGACTTTATGAGAGTCCTATTTCTAGTGATGGGGGTTTGCCTACACCTCTCTGCTGGCAGGGTTCGTCAGGTTTTAGGAGAATTCAGAGCTTTTCTTAGTACTAGTTATCTAAAACAAATTCATCAGAGACTGCTTATGCATCAGAGGCACAGCTATAGCAGAATGTGAGTCTGATCGGTGTCTGTTTTATGTAAAGTGGAAAGGAGATCAGTCCTACCTTGACAACCACATGTGGAGACGTTCAGGTTTTACCATGCACACAACCTCAGTGATTTCCAAAAACATACATATTTAAATGAAAGCTAAAGAACTGGATGCTAAGCTGTCCTTTGTTATGGATTTCCTTTTAAGTTTATTGGAGAAATCTTGTAAAGCTGAGATTTGGTAGAAGAACTTGATGCTTTTTGAGGTTTTTTAAGTGCTGAAGTTTTGCTCCTTCCTAGGAATTTATTACTACTATTAAGTAGGGCAAAATTCACCTCTGCTGAGAGGACTCCCTCCCACTCCAGTTTACAGGTATATAAACCTTGGAATGGGTAATGGAAAAACAAAACAAGCGGAGTTAAAAATTTAAATCCTTAAGGTGAAGCAAAGAGTTAAGTCACTTGGGTCTGATGCTGTGTATGGAACAAAATAGGAGAGGCATTTTTAAGTGTGATTTTGGGAAAATGTGGAGGTTTTAGTCCTATGCTGTTAGCACTTAGCATCTGAAGGATATCAAGCTGTGGACACAATTTAGTTCTCTTCCGGTGTCATGCCACAGCGTTAGCAGTATTGCGGGGAGAGCAGGGATCGGGCAAGAAATGTCCTGTCCAAGCAATATATCATATGTAGCTCTCAGTTTCTTAGTATCTCAGCATAGTGTTTTGGACGTCACTTTAAGTGCCAGGCAGAAGTCAGAAACTTGTATATTACTGATTATAGCCTCTTTCGGCAGATAATAGAATGGAAAAATTCTTTGAAATTTGACCACGATACCTATTTAATTACAGTTAAGAGTAAATCATTACTGACAGTTTTGCTGGATACTCTTTGGGTACTCTAGCCCAGCGCTCAAAGCAGTGGAAGTGATACACGCATCTGCAGCGGGAATCGATGTTGCGTTTCCTTCCATGTCTCCCCAAAAGGATAGTTCTTCTAATCTTTGGCTACCCAGGATCTAACCCAGAAAAAGAATCCACTTGAGCTTTCAAAACATTATTCAGAGGCTGATTATAGTTGTAGTTGAGATAAATAGCATTAAATAATCATAATATTATCATAAAGGCAGAAAAAACTCTTGTCATCAGCTGCTCTTGCTTCCTGTGTAAGTCAGGACATTTCATCCAACTTGGGTTGGAAGGAGAGCATGTGTTTTCTGACAGTGCACTTAAACCGGCATTGCCAGGCCTAAGTAATTAAAGACAAACGAATCTGCCTTTAGACACAATTTCAAAGTAAGGTGAGTAATACGAAACGAGCTGAGTTGCTTTTACTCCAAATGGAGACCTGCATACATATTTTGTAGTAGCAACGTTCAGCAATTGTTTGGCAATTTTAGCAATGCCTCCCTTCCCACTCCGCTGACACGCTGTCGTTTCTTTCTTTCTCAGCTAACACTACTCGAATTTTCGAGGGGACCAGAATTGTGAAAACAGGAGTGGTAAGTCGTGGCCATAAATCTCTGGGGAGCGCGGATGGGCCGCGGTCGTTCGGGCGACATTCCCACCAGGCAGCGTTCCCACCAGGCGACATTCCCACCAGGCAGCATTCCCACCAGGCAGCGTTCCCACCAGGCGACATTCCCACCAGGCGACATTCCCACCAGGCAGCATTCCCACCAGGCAGCGTTCCCACCAGGTGACATTCCCACCAGGCGACATTCCCACCAGGCAGCATTCCCACCAGGTGGCAGCACGATGTTGTAGATCTGCGGCCAGACCGGGCTTTCCTGGGGAGGTGGTTGTTCAAATCCGCCACAAAAGGTTTTCCAACATACCTAAAATATTTGGAAGGGTTTTGGTTTTCTAGCTTCATGCTCTGAGAGGCTTTGATCACTGGAAAATCAAGTGTTAAAAAATCTTCCCAAATATGTATTCAACCCATTTAGAGGGGATTTGTGATCTTAATGATGACTGTGGAAATAAATTTAATTTCTTTTTTCAACTGTATGGCCAGAAGTATATGCAACAGGAATAAGGCTTCAGGCACAGCATCTTTGCTCTTCCAGTGCTTTAAGGATAACCTGCTATTGTGTGAATAAAGCATTAACAGGCTCTTTGTTTTAATTTTAATTCAGGTGAGGCTGTAACGAGTCACTGAAGCTGACTTTCGTATTCCAGAATGAGAAATGTTGATACATTTACAGTAAACTGGAATACACTGTTTCAGTTTTGAAAGCACCTTATTAGGTTATTTAACATAAACTATCCGTAACCTAAATTTCTTGGCATTCGGTATACTGAATTGTTCGGTCAAATTTATGGACCGAATTCATACTATTGAATTTACTCTAAGTACATTGCTTCTGGTTTTATTCTGTTCCAGCTTGATATACTCCCTAGTAAGGAAATAACACATACGAAGCTTGAATTTGAATGATTAATGTTTGTTTAATGATGTATAGAGGTATTCTAGACATATAAAATCTGCTGTCAAATTTTAATACTCAGTCCAGCTTTGAGACTGTGCATGCCAGCGAAAAGCAAATCTCACAGTGCCTTAGGGATTCACACTGATAAGTATCCAAAAGTTTAGATGCTTATTTAAAGTTTTGGCTTGAAATCTCTAAAGCACAGGTTTTCTTCTGAGACCTCAGGTTCTCTGTGATTGCAGCTGGTCAAAAATAACGTGAGAAAGCAGCCTTTCTTGGTTTGCTGCAGCATTTCAACTACACGGCCTGACTGAAACCGGGAATTGCAGAGAGATGCAGAAATGCTGTTAAGTTATAAATTTCAGTTCTAAAAATAAACATTTTACAGTTTTGTTCAATGTTCAGTAGCACCTATTTAACCCTTGTTTGTCCTTGTCTGATGCGTACCTTTCCAGCTAATGCTCTTCTTGCTGATGAATTCAGTAACATGAGACGTTTTTCAGTAAGTCAGAGAGGGAGCGTGGTCAGGTTGTCCGGGCAGAACTGCTGGCCCCAGCTCTTCCACAGAATTACTCCTTGTCCTTAGTCAACTCACTTCAGTGTCTTTTTCCACATGTAATTCAGGAAGGGGAATGACTTGTCTAGTTCTTTAGGTATAGACCAAGGTTTTTTATTTCCGGTAGAGCATACACATGTGTGCACAGAGACCCACGTGTGAGCATGCATGCACGGGGTTGACGTTAGAATAACAGTGTCAGGGTGCAGAGGACGCAAAGTCCATCGTTCATTCCCTGCTTCCTCTCGGCTCCTCAAGGGAAGTGGGCAGTGCCAGCCCTGGGTCTGGGTCGCTGGTGGTGGCCAGGGAGAGCCCTGTGGATGGGGAAAGCTGAGTCTACACATGGGTGCCACAGCCTGATGGTCCTGGTAGAGGTCGTGGTGACTTGCCAAAGGGCTCCTGATGCTCTCCAGGTCCTTCATGAGTGCCCAGCTGGTCGTGCTGCAGGTCTTTTCTAACAAGAGCGATGCCTCACTGCAGCACCAGTCCTTAGGAGAATAATTCTGATGGGTAAATTAAGGAAATAAAAATAGTACTGTTCGAAGGCCCTCACAATGTGCGTGGGAAGAGGCAGAGTTCCCTGTCAGAGCAGACCCACCAGCCACGGATGCTCATGTTGGCAGCACAGCCCTTATTTTGGGACAGCCCTTATGTAACGCTGTATTTTTAAACTTCTGTATTCTGAGGATTAAAGCACTGTGAGTAATGCAGCTAAACTCATTAAACTCCTTTACATCCTCCTCACCCCTGAGAGGAAATGTTACTCACAAGTCACCAGTGGCGTGGGTGGAGGAGGTCCCGCTGTAAAATAAAGATAAGGATAAAGAGGTTTTTGATGATAATGATTGTTTGGAAGTGGTGAATGCAGGGAGGTTTCCTCCCTTCACGGTTTGCTGTGTAGCTCTGTGGTGTGTCCCATTCCTGGCTTGGCCCTGCATCCAGCTGCTGTAAGTCTCTCATTTTAAGAGAATAGCAACCAGAATGGCATGTGTGTGGAAAGGGAGGGAAAAGCAAAAGAAAAGTGACTCCAGATAGCATGTTGGGACCCCTGCTGATGCTCTCTGCTATGTTTTCTTCCCCTCTGCTGCCGGTGACCTCCTCAAGCCCACAGCATCTCCTGCCTCCTCAGCCGACATGGCTCCCATCAGCTCCGGCTCCTCCACCTGGACCTCCTCGGGGCTCCCCTTCTCCTTCGTGTCCATGGCCACGGGGATGGGCCCTTCTTCCAGCGGCAGCCAGGCCACCGTGGCCTCAGTGGTGACCAGCACCTTGCTGGCAGGGCTGGGCTTCAGCGGTGGTGGCATCTCCTCCTTCCCCAGCAGCGTGTGGCCCACCCGGCTCCCCATGGCGGCTGCCCCCAGCAAGCAGGCGGGACGGCCGGTGGTGGCTGCCACCGAGGCCGCCGCTGCCGCCTCCCCGGGGCCAGAGCGGGACTCGGCGCTGACAAAGGACGGCGAGGGAGCCGAGGAGGGGGAGAAGGATGAAAAGAGTGAAAGCGAGGATGGGGAGCGGGAGCATGAGGAAGAGGAAGAAAAGGATGCCGAGAAGAAGGAGAAAAACAGGGCAACGGCGGCCACGGAGGCGCGCAATAGCACGGAGCCCAACGCGGCCACGGCTTCTCCCAACCGGACTGCCGAGGAGGAAGGAAATAAAACCATATCGGGTGAAGAGCCAAACCAAAACGTTGCCCCCGCGGCTGGAGGTCCCACGGAGGAGAGCTTTGCCGAAGCAGACACTCAGCCCCAGCCGCTCCCTTCCACCCAAGTGCCGCCAGCGTTCACCAACGAACTTTACCTGGAGAAGATCCCAAGAAGACCAGAGACAACAAGAAAACCTCCTCTAAAGGAGGACAGGTTTCCAGAGGAATACCCCTCAGATAACAAATTCATCACCATTAACCCAGGTGAGTGACCTCCAGGGAAACTGCTTCTACCAGCATAAGACTGTTGGAAAATGACACAATCCAAATTCCTTACTGATTTCCAGTAGATACAACATTTTTGTGGTGCCTGGCTTCATCCAATGGGCAGGTCGTCACAGGACGCAACCCACAAATTATTACTGGGGGGAGTAGAGGGGGAAGGATCATCCTTTTATTTTATTGGGACAGATTCATGGTCCTCGTAGCTTACTAGAAGAGAAAATTTGGAAAAATGTTAACCCCGAACATACTGCATTAGGAATTTTGTTTAAAAAAAAAAAAAGAAGGAAATGCAGTGAACTATAGCTGTGAAATTAATTTGGAAGAGCGGTTGCTGTGCCAAGCTGGTGTTTCATGGGAAGGTTGCTATATATGCTGTAAGCTAATTTAGTTTATCTGCAGGATTCTCTCTGATTGGGCTTTGAGATATTCTCCCAAATACAGGATCATCACTCGTTTATTTCTCACCACAAAACCTACACGCTCTGATCTTCCAAGACAAGGCACCTTTTGCGCAAAGGTTACCTTCTTTTTTCCTCTGAAAAAGAATATCTTAGCCAGGTGTGGTGGGTTGACCCCGGCTGGATGCCAGGTGCCCACCAAAGCCGCTCTGTCACCCCCCTCCTCAGCTGGACAGGGGAGAGAAAATATAACGAAAGGCTCGAGGTGAGGACAGGGAGAGATCACTCACCAGTTACCATCACGGGCAAAACAGACTCGACTTGGGGAAATTAGTTTAATTTATTACCAATCAAATCAGAGTAGGATAATGAGAAATAAAACCAAATCTTAAAAACACCTTCCCCCCACCCCTCCCTTCTTCCCAGGCTTAACTTTAGTCTGGATTTTCTCTACCTCCTCCCCTCCCACGCGGCACAGGGGGACAGGGAATGGGGGTTGTGGTCAGTTCATCACACGTTGTCTCTGCCGCTCCTTCCTCCTCAGGGGAGGACTCCTCACACTCTTCCCCTGTTCCAGCATGGGTCCCTCCCACAGGAGACAGTCCTCCATGAACTTCTCCAGCGTGAGTCCTTCCTACGGGCTGCAGTTCTTTGTGAACTGCTCCAGCGTGGGTCCCTTCCATGGGCTGCAGTCCTTCAGGAGCAGACTGCTCCAGCATGGGTCCCCCACGGGGACACAAGTCCTGCCAGCAAACCTGCTCCAGCGCGGGCTCCTCTCTCCATGGGTCCGCAGCTCCTGCCAGGAGCCTGCTCCAGCACGGGCTTTCCCCCGGGGTCACAGCCTCCTTTGGGCATCCACCTGCTCTGGCGTGGGGTCCTCCACGGGCTGCAGTGGATATCTGCTCCACCATCAACCTCCACGGGCTGCAGGGGACAGCCTGCCTGACCATGGTCTGCACCCCGGGCTGCAGGGGAATCCCTGCTCCGGCACCTGGAGCACCTCCTCCCCCTCCTCCTTCACTGACCTTGGGGTCTGCAGAGTTGTTTTTCTGACATCTTCTCACTCCTCTCTCTGCTGCTGTTTCTGCACAGGTTTTTTTTTTTTCCCCTTCTTAAATACGTTATCCCAGAGGCGCTACCACCATTGCTGATGGGCTCAGCCTTGGCCAGCGGTGGGTTTGTCTTGGAGCCGGCTGGCATTGGCTCCATTGGACATAGGGGAAGCTTCTAGCAGCTTCTCACAGAAGCCACCCCTGTAGCCCCCCCACTACCAAAACCTTGCCACTCAAACCCACTACACCAGGCAGAGTTCATGTATTTCCTATGTTTGTCCTGATGAGAATTACTGATGCTCCTGTAAACGCCAACTCTGGATGTATGTACCAACTCCACAGTATGTACACAGCAAATATGACCTTTTGGAAGCATGCCCAGGTGATCTGCATGCGCACCAAGCCCTGCGTGGTCAGGATTTGCTGCACAGGCCTATGCAAACAGGTGTCTCACAGTGCTCCCAACTCGCTGTGCAGAAAGTCCAATGTATATGCACATGTTTCTGCTTGGGGAGCTCCAGGCTCTGGTGAGGAAAACAGATCGTACAACTGCAAGGAGCAAATGGAGTACATGCGTAGGGATTTATTTGCAGAGTAAAGACTGAGATTCAGATACGGCGACAAGTTTATCTGAGTGATTTTATGTGTGTTACAACAGCGTTTATAAGATAGTGCCCATTTTTTTGTTTGGGTTTTTTTTTTTTTACTGTTATTGTTTATTTTGCTAATCTATAGACTGTTTTGTAATTTTGTTTTTCCATCAAAGCTGCTCTAGAGTTAGAGTACTGTGAAAAAACCTTACATATTTTTTTTTCCCTACATTTATAAACACAAAAATGCAGACATTGTGCACTCAGTTATAGCTCAGAACCAATTTAAAAAACAAAGCTAAATCCAATCTTTAATAACGTTTGTTACAGAAATGCTGACCTGACTCTAATGCTGTGAATCATAACTGTTCTGTAGGAGAACAGATTAACAATGCGGAAGCCAAGAAACCTGGACCAGGTTGTGCTGATTTTTTTAAAATACGCTGCTATTTTTCTTACTCCTCAATTGAAAATCTTCTTCAAAGTCCAGTGCTCCCACTGAATACGGTCTGAGATACCTGTCAGGCAGCTTTCAACGTGCCACTTGCCCTAATCACCTTTTTATCAGGAAGGAGGGAACTTGTCCTAGCCATGCCTTGCAATGTTGGGAGGAAGCATTCAGCACCATTTCGGTTCAAACCCCAGCAATTCAACCTGCCTGGGTAAACCTGCCTCTGAAATAGTTATCTTCAGTTCTTCCTGCCTTCTGCTTCCCTGTTTCTCATGTGCCAGTTTCTTGGATGGCCCAAGTAGAACGTCCCTTATATAAGACCTAGAAAGGGCCTCATGGCTTATTCTCAGCCTAGTAAATTGGAGGAAAGATGGGTAGTTGATCTTGTTTCTTAGGTCACTGTCGTGGTTTAGCCCCAGCCAGGAACTAAGCACCACGCAGCCGCTCGCTCACTCCCCCCTGGTGGGATGGGGGAGAGAATCGGAAGAGCAAAAGTAAGAAAACTCGAGGGTTGAGATAAGAACAGTTTAATAGGGAAAGCAAAAGCCACGCACGCAAGCAAAGCAAAGCAAGGAATTCATTCACTACTTCCTATGGGCAGGCAGGTGTTCAGCCACCTCCAGGAAAGCAGGGCTCCATCATGCGTAATGGTTACTTGGGAAGACAAACGCCATCACTCCAAATGTCCCCCCTTCCTTCTTCTTCCCCAGCTTTATATACTGAGCATGACGTCATGTGGTATGGAATAGCCCTTTGGGCAGTTTGGATCAACTGTCCTGGCTGTGTCCCCTCCCAGCTTCTTCTGCACCTGGCAGAGCATGGGAAGCTGGAAAGTCCTTGACTAGTGCAGCAACAACTAAAACATCTCTGTATTATCAACACTGTTTTCAGCACAAATCCAAAACATAGCCCCACACCAGCCACTATAAAGAAAATTAACTCAATCTCAGCTGAAACCAGGACAGTCACGACAAAGGGATTGTTATTAGATTGTTTTTTATTCCGTGGTGAAGTTAAGATGAAAAACGTGAAAATCAATGAGGTGGGGAAGTATTGTTAATATTGCTAAGAAGTACTTACTGGTTATTGTGAATTATATCCCCTTAGTCTGTAGTGATTTCTGTCTCTTTTAAGCATGCAGAGGACTATTACTGGAAGTGGTTCAGTACAGCTTTGCCTCCTACTAGACGGCCTCTTTTAAGAGCTCTGCTCACTTGCAGGCTTGGAGGCTTGAAGTGACCCTGCCTGAAGACTGCAGGCAAAGATGATCCGCCTTGAAAGGACTCTGCACATTAGGTTTTCCATGCTTATCTATGGAGGGAGGATAACTTACTAAGATCACTGTGTCTTACAAAAATGGCTTCCATGTGTAGGAAATGACATCTGAAATAACCAGCACATGTTAGCTGGGGGAAAAGATAAGTGAAAGAGTTGCCTGTTTCACCCAAATTCACCTTAGTTAAATCTTAGTTAACACTCTGGTGACATACCTGGGATGAGGAGAAGGAACTGTACCATATTTTCAGCTTCCCAGACAAGCCTCTCCCAGGCCCCTCACTGTACTGAAGAGGACACTCAGCAGCAAAAGGGCTGGGAATGGCTATTCAGAGATGAAGAGGGGCCCATTTGTGCCATTTTCCTTGAGGTAGAGGTTCATTCCCTGTCCTTGACCTCCAGGTGGAAGAAGTTACGTTGCTCACAAACGTGGTGACTCCCTGTCCAGGCCTTGGGAAGGGCTAGCGTTTTTCAACTTTGAGAACATTTTGAGATGTTTCTCACTGGCTTTGGGACAGAGGCTTTCAGTCTGAATCTCTTTGTACCAGGTGTGAGGACCTTGTCCTTCAAAGTCTCTTCAGGCAAGTCCTTCTTTTCTTTGCATCTTGTGTCACCAGGCTTCTGTAGTGGATAGCTGAGATGTACCTAACCCGGAATTTGCCCAAATATTTTACTAGATGTGTCTGAGTAAGGCCTGGCTGGCCTGTTGGGAGTGCTACCCCTGTGAGAAGACTCTTGGGAATGCAGGAGAAGGAGCTTTCCTCCAGGTTGGATCTAGGTTACCAAAGACACTTGCCAGCAAAACCCACAGCTGGTGAACTGGCCCGTCAGTCAAACACTAGCACAAAGCCTAAGACTGGTTGCTTCAGCTTAATTGTTTTCCACAGAATATGGAAATTTGCAATTCATACAGACAGACCTGACCTAGCTCACGCAAGGAGTTGAGTTCAGTGAAACCCCAGGCATAAGCAAGACCTCTTCCTATGAGAAAGGGCCCTAAAGGTTTTCCATAACAAGTAAACCTGAAATCAAGACAACGACCAGTGAAGCCAAGAGGACATTGCCAGAAGTGTCTGAAAGAATTCCTGAGCATCAGGACAGTTAAAAGAGGGTGAAGGCCACTTCCAAAGTGAGCAGAAAGAACCCCTGCAGCTTGCTGTGTCCCACAGAGGGCAGAAACTTTTTTGGATGCATCTTTTCTCCAGGAAAGCAGATTTTAAAAAGCTGTCAAGGTTTCAAAAATGTTTTGTGAGTAGAAAGTTTAATCATGTTAAAGAGTAGAAAATTGTTTCATAACAATGTACACTTGTAAAATTAATTATATAGCATCAAATTAGCAGTTGTAAGGAGATAACTGGATGGGGAAGTACTCATGAGTGTGGATGATTAGAGGAGAACAGGGAACACATGAGAAATTACAGGGAAAGTGCGAGGCCAATTAGTACAGCAAGGCTCATTTTCTTTTAGTGCTTATTTCACACGCACATACACACACACCTCTCCTGAGGCCATGTCATTATTTTCCAAATGGCATTGGCCTCTTCTTGTCTGGTGGTATCGGCCAATGCTAATGATTTTCTTCTGTCACTGAACGCTTGCTTGCATTTTCCTCTTTCATTTTTCTGATCATCCTTTTCTGTGTTTTGGTGCCCACATTAGACTAATTGTACCTTTGATCTGCAACTGTTACACACGCAGCTGCTCAGCATTGTCCGCGACTCTGAAACCTGAAAATTAGAAAAACAGCAATTAGAATGATGCTCTACCAAAAAAAAAAAAAAAAAGAAAAAAGAAAAAAGAAAACAGTATGATTCAGTTTAATCAAGCTAGAGCAGATACTGTCCCACCAAATTTTGGGTTGTTTTGCCGGACAGTTAAACAGATCCTTTGTATTTGACAGGAGGTAACGAATGGGCTGTTGTGAGCAAAGTAATAGATGTCTGGTTGGGGCTTTTGCCTGAGTCATGAGCTGGGACTGAGATGTGGGTTTGGCCCTTGACCCGAACTCCAGCCAGGTCCTCCCATCCCTCAGCGTTCGCCCACTTCTGCCGAGTTCCTCCCATGAGGGCTTTGTAGGGAGATCATGATGTGCAGGGTTAAATTTCAAGCCTGGTGTATGCTTTTAGCAGAGACTGGATTTTGGTTTTTAGAACAGTCTTTGCCAGGTCTGAGGTTACAAAAGCCTTTTGGGGATAACCTCATTAAGATAATTAAACATCTGTGTAATTCTTTCTTTCTCCATACGTGGCAAGGATTATTAAGCTGTATTTTCGTGAGCCATTTTGCATGCCAACTTAAAGGAGCAAACAGCAGAATGGCTTGAAAATAAAAGGATTGAATTATTTGATGTTTGCAAACAGTATGAATTTCAGATATCTGACATCAGGATTAAATATGATTGGCATCTGTTTACAAAACAGTGAAAAGCCATGCTTAGCTGTGCACAGCCTGTAAGTATGACTGCTGCAGGAATGCCTTTAAAGAAACAGGGAGAAAATAGCTGCACGATGGCATGAGCTTCTATCAAAGGTAATACGTTTTTTAAAAACCTGGTTTTGCCTTTTCATCGTTTAATAATATGGCCGATACTGTTTTCCAGAATTAATTGATACCTTTGTAAAAGTCCATAATTTCATTTACTCAAAGGAAAGATGAGCAGGTGACTTTCTTTTAAGTGACCGGATGATCTGAGGCAGTTCGGCAGCGGGGGTTTTCTTTTGGCCTGCAGAACACGCGTATTGTCGTAGTTAACGGTATCTGTAACGGTACAACAAACAGAACTTTGTCCTGGCGGTTTGTGCAATGGATGATAAAGGTAGATAGGTTATATATTACAGCTATGGTTGCTTATTATAGCAAGTGGTGTTACTTAAAGGAAATAAACATGTTTCTATTCTCAGGAACTAATTACCAAGAATACACAGAAAAACAGTACATTTCACAAATTGTAGAATGCCTCTTTCTTGCCTTGACCTTTGTGCAAGAGTTGCACTGTCAAAGCCTCCCTCGCTGCCTGATGCCCTCTAACACTCTCTGTGCCAGGGCCTCATCCGTCCGGGGCCTGGACGGAACTGCTGAATGGGTGGTGCTCAGGAGTTACGGATTTTTCCAGACGCAGGAGTGGATTTAGCAGTGCCGGGGCTTGTATCGTGTGGGACCTCCTGAAACAGATAAGCTGTAATAATTTTTATTCCTTCCTACTGGGATGAATTCCAAGCCAGTAAAAGGCAAACTGAATTAATTCAACGAAGGCATATGCCACTGGAAACTGTTTACATTTCTTTGCAAAAATGGAATTTCCTGGTCCATTTTTTAAGCTCCCCCCCCCAAAGTACAGCGTATGGTGGGCACTGTTACAAGGATATGCTGTTGACACTACCAAGGCTCAACATTCTTGCTTTGGAAAAGAGTGAAATGTTGACAATTTTTTATTTTATAATATTTTGTTATGTAGGAGAACAGGAAGCTGTAAAGGCCCAGATCTGTCTTTTTTTGT
Organism: Ciconia boyciana; assembly: GCF_034638445.1. Classification (NCBI taxonomy): domain Eukaryota; kingdom Metazoa; phylum Chordata; class Aves; order Ciconiiformes; family Ciconiidae; genus Ciconia; species Ciconia boyciana. The sequence continues at coordinate 17,447,605 of NC_132944.1, read as the reverse complement.
GTGTATTTTCATCAAATCTTTTTCCAAGTTACCCAGTGTGCTGCCTTTTCTTAGGCTGTTCTGCCATGACACTCGAGAGACAGGCGCCAGCACTCCAGCTGTACTGCTGTACTTCTGGCCCCAGCTGTCATTCTAGTACAATTTTTATTGGCATTGGTTTGTTTAAGCTCTCTCAACACTTTCCTTAAGCAGTGGAAAACACCTAAGACTTTTTCCTCAAAGCCAGCACAGGAGTGGTCTCTTTTTTCTGAAGCATATCACTGCTTGGGCATTCCCAACTGGAATTTCGGGGCCAGCCATCAGCATGCAGGAATGGCATTTGCTAGTCTAGCACTCAGCATACTGAACGCTTTTTTATCCTCACATCTGTGGTATAGGGAGTTGGCAGGGTCAGATAAGTGTGTTCTCCACAGCCGACTGAGTAAGAGGAGCATCGTGAGCGCTGCAGAGCTTAATAGTTTGCATTGGGACTCCAGCCCATGCTGTGCTTACAATGGAATTTAATCTTCTTCCCATGCAAACAGAAACATATGTTTTTGTGTTGAAATATGTGGAGGTAAAACTAAACAGAATACTATCCTTGGAGAGAAATGAAGCAACACCCTAATGGATGTAAGGCGGTGGGACTGTTTGGGTCTCCTACTAAGTTTTATTACATTGCATGGTTTTTTTGCTTTGTCCCTTTTACCATTCTGATTAGTAACACTTACCTCGCAGGCTTAATTTTTTCATGCTGTTAAATGATTTGAAATGCACTGATAAAAACCAATGCCTCGGGGCTTATAATTTTTGCAAGTTTGGCAAATACAGAGAATAAGCCTTTGCTCTAGTTTTGGGATTGTTCTTTTCCTTATTCTTTGCTAGTCAAGGATATCAAAGAGCTATCTTAAAACCAGGATGTTGTATATTATTGGTATGCTGTGAAGACGAAAGCTCACCACATGCTCGAGGTATAACCTTGTGTGCCTATTCTGCAAAGTGGCACTGTTGGTAACCTTGGTAGCCTTTCTTACTGAATTTGGAGACAACTGGCTACTCATCTCTCTTTTGATCAGCTCTATACTCGGTGCACGTTCACTTCCCCCAAACATCCCTCTGATTAGCACTTCATTTAGGCTGCTTGCTAAAGGGCATTACCTCCATCAGCCTAGTTCTTAAAACTAGAAAGATTTCTTGCTGGGCTTGCAGCAGCCTGCAGCCTTGCTCTGTTTTCAGCAGTCAGGCAAAAGCATTTACAATTAACCTTTACTTCCATGTTAGTTGAATTTTACTCCTGCCTATGGAGGAGTATAATCTAAATGCTATTAAAATAGAGTATGACTTCATATTATGTGACATCTGGTGACTTCCAATTATCTGTGTTTTGCCTGCCTACGGTGAAAAGGCAATTATGTTCTTCTGGTAGGATTTGCAGCAGTTTCAGAAGATATGATAATACAATACTGAACAAGGGCAAGGAAGCACATTGGTAAGGAAAGGCTCACGTAGGCTAAAAAGTAGAAGTCAAGTGCGTACGTTTCAATCCTCATTCAAATCTGAAGCTGTTTACACTAATCCTTTCCTATTATGTCCTGTTGACAGGTATTGATCAACTACCGCCTGTTTGTTAGGAAACATGAATAAGATACAGAATCCGCTTCTGTATTTTTCTTTTATCATTTTGTCTAAAACAATTTATTTGTCAAGTCTACATGAATTTGCACAAATTAGATGTCTTTTGAAATACGTTGATACAGTGTCTATGCTCATTGGCTCCAGTACTTGCAGAACCTCTAGATATTCATCTTATATACGATACAGTTATTTTAACGAGATGTCATGCGAAAAGTGAAACAGAGTTACTCGGCCAGATCTCAGGCTATTGACCAACTTTAATTTTGTTCAAAAGCTGTGGCATAATGATTTCTTCTGTCGGTTACAACACATCCTATCCATTCATTCATCCATCCATCTTGACAATCCATATGCTAAAAAGTGCTTTCGTATGCAGTAACTCACCAGATTGTGACAATTCCGCAAATGATGTGACATGACACCCAACATGTTGAGGATTTTTTATTTTAAGAGAGTTACCAAGAAATTTATTTCTGAAGCAAAGTATTACACTGAGCTTTGCAAATAGGGCTGTCCTCTCGTGTTAAGAAACAGAGTGTATTTATCTGCAAATGCTGATGACCGAGCAAAGCATTTACTTCGTTACCGTGGTAAAATGACTCGGTGGGGTACTCCACATCTGATACTAGGTGCTTGCACGATAGAGTCCTAAAATTGTCTATGAGACTGTAATTACAGGCAGTAGTAAAATCCAAGCCATATGTGGCAATAAACACCATACTTTTGTGCTCTCATGTCTCAGACTAAAGACAAATGGAGTCCCACCCTGCAGTTAGAAGATCTTTGCTCTGTTTACTCATACCGTGTAAAACGGACAAGCTATTTGTTTTGCTTACACATTGTTCTGTACGGTAATTCTCTTTCAATTTTTTTGTGATTGTTTTTGTTATGTGTTTAACACACAGCTGACAAGAACAGCTCCAGCATGGCCACGAGACCTTCTCCTGGTAAAATGGAATGGATCATCCCGCTTATTGTGGTCTCAGCACTGACCTTCGTGTGCCTCATTCTTCTCATAGCTGTGCTTGTCTACTGGAGGTGAGCCTGTTTCCTTTTGACTGGAAACTGATTATGATTTAAAACACATTTCAGCTGGTGTTTTTTAATGTGGTCCTGTGTTTTTTATTTTATTAGATGTTACAGTGATAGATGCATTAGATAACTCTCTGGATGCTAGAACAGCTCTGTTGGTTAACTATTCAGCTGTCTTAAATATTGATTTTTGTGTCATGAAAATGAGCTTGGTAGAGCTCTAGCAATGGTAGAGCCAGCTGTAATGCCAACGGATATTTTCCTAATTAGTGCCTCTAATATAGCTATAAAAAGGTGTCTTTGTCTTGGCCTTCAGGAAGGGTGGTCGTGGGAGAAAAGCCCAGTGAGACTGGACTTGGTTCCATGGGTGGCTTTGCTACAGACCTCCTGCGTGATCTTAAGCAGTTCTTTTCTTCCTTTCACTGTACTTCAAGAAAGGAGGATAAGCTTGTTTCACGTTACATAGCAATGCTCTGAGTAGGAGCTCTTTAGCATTGGTGAAGTGTTCGGAAGTGCAACCTTGCAAGGTCTTGTAAGTAAAGATTGCCTCTTATAAAGAGATACTGTCCTTTACACCAGTGGGCATTGGTTCAGTGGTGGAGACTAGGATTAACATCAACAAATCCTTCTCTGTTTGATTTAGAGTAAATTAAAACCTGCAGCACCTTCTTGAGCCAGAACCCAAAGACACCTCATTTGTTTGGTAGTGAAAATTAACCAGGGATTAGCCTCATAGAAGGTACTTAGGAATTATTTCAAAATCTGATTAGATGGGATGCAGAAAAGTAGCTTTGATGAGAAATAGCAGTCCATTGGTCATTATATTTGCCGAATCAATTAAAAAACTACCAAGCTGTTTTTCAGTACATTCATTTCGCTGACAATTAATTGGCCAAATTGTTGAGGCTGGGAACATTTGAAAGCATATTAATAAATAGATTACAATAGTCTTGTGAAAATAATTTCTATTAACTTTTGCGAGTAAATCACATCATTGCAGTAAGACAATGAATAAAATTGCAGTGATGTGTGCACAAAAGCTGAAATTGGAAGGGGTCTGAAGATCCCATTGTAGTGTCCTGTCCTTCAATACACATTTTCTTCATTTGAAGGACTAAACTTGGTCACATTCACACCAGGGAAGCCCTTGAAGGATATGGTATATCCTGAAGCACTGTAATGAGGGATTAGTAATATTGATCTTGCGTTGATACAAAATGCTCTTCTAAGGAGGAAAGGTTTTGAAATAAAATGCTAACAGCTGTTATCAAGAAGAATGCTGGTACCTCTCATTGCTTGGAAAACATTTCTATTTCCTTCAATTACCCTAACAGATCGAGAGAAATAATTGCAAACTTAGTGTTTAATTCGCTCCAAGAGTAACAATACCGTCCCTGAGAAGATATTAAAGTTGGAAAGTACTGGCTTAGTGACCAATAGTTAGGGACTAATTTTTGATAGATATTGGCTTGTATTATAGATCATAATATTACTCGAGTCAAAGATTAAGATATGTTCATTGAAGTTAAATATTTTTTATCTTCAAAATTCCTAACCACCCACCTCATAAAATTTTTACTTGCTTTGTAATAAGCAAGCACATAAATCAAGGAAGATACATGAACAAATACTTTAACTGAAACCAAATTACTTTTTCAGTAATGTTTGTTATTTTGCATATGGACAGCAATTGTTCCTTATCTGCTCTCCGTAATATGCATGAGTAGTTAACATTCATCAACAGCTTTGGTAAAATTATGAGCATTGACATTAATACCCTGACAGCAGTGGATCAATTTTTTTGTGTATAATTGATACTAAAAAAAAGGTGGAGATTAAAAATTAATATAGACATGAAAAGTATGTCGTGTAGCAGTCAAAGTTTTTTGATAAATATGAAGCAACAAACTGAGGAACAATAAACAAACTTGAGAGCACATGTGTACTAGCTTCAAAATGATCTCCTGTGTCTACCTTCATAGTTCTGAGGATTTTTTAACAGATACAGAGAGTGGATAAAAAAAAGTCAACGTCTGTTTTAGGATAAATCAACAAGCAACTAGAACACAATTCATCCATAGTAACATTTCATGTTGTGCAGACCATGTCATTGAAGTGGCAACACAGAATTTTGCGTGCCCTTTTCAGTGTGATTACCTTTCCTTAGGAAAAATAAAATGTTTATCTCTGTGAGTGTTTTTAAAGTAAGGAAAAAACAGATCCTCAAACACCACAGAGTCTAATTTACAAGTTTGAAAGGAACAGTGATCTGGATTTTCAGGAAGAAATACTTAGCTTAAAATGTAATGGGCAACATATGGAATAATTTGCTAAATAACACCATCAAAGCAAATGGCATGAAAATGAGTTTGAGACAGATTTTTCAGTAAGGGAAACATGGTATTGAAGTGCACAGCAGAAAAACACTTGTTATGAAAGGATAACCCTCAAGGGGACAGGCGTGCTGGACCAAGGGGTCTTTTCTTGCACAGCAGTTCTTTTTTTTTGGTGTGAGAAAAAGTATTACAAAACAAAACCCAGAGAACTAGAAAAAGCAGAAGAGACATAGTTACCCTTTGGCAATACATTTTGAGGATAAAACAAATGATATTTTCACTTTTGCCTTTTTGAGCATTTGTGGGATGAGATGATTTGAGACCAGAGGTGACATAAGTAGAACAATGAAGCAGAGCGAAGCCTTCTCCTTGTTTGCATTGCATCGCATCGATGCCCTATTGTCCGGGGACCAAAATAAGGCGTTAAGGAGGTTGCTTGTGAAGGTTTGGCAAAGCATTTATCTCTGTTTGGATCCTTTGTAACTCATTCCATGATACAGCAATGAAATAAGTTTTATGATGAAATCTTGTTGTAAGGAAGCTCATTTTCTGTTCCCTTTATTTGAAAAGGAGAGTGATAGGAAGCAGTCACTGTTTGATGAAGCTTTTCCTTTCTTTATCTGTTGAGTTTCCATGCTGTGTTCATTAGAGACTTCTCGTAATTGAATATATTTGGAAATTATCTGGGCCATTTCTGAAGACTCCCTTATTTGCAGAGGTAATTTGCTGTTCCCAGTTCCTTTTCCATGTGGATCCTGGACAAACGGCAAAAGAATATGATTGATGTTGAAGAGAAAGGGTCACTTCCGTCTTTTTAGCATGATGGCCATCTCAGTAATGAAAAGGGATGGGAACTTGCAGGCAAGCAGCAGCTCTGAATTACTTTTCTACTAAAGTTTCCTGAATTCAGTACTTTTAATGGCACTGCTGTGCAAAGAGGGCTATGCGATTTTAAGTTGGTAGAGTGGAAAATAAACTAGGTCAGCGTAATGAAGCTGCAAAAATTGCACTGCCTCTTATCCCAGAACAATGAGGAGAGCACCATTGCAGGGTGACCAGGAGCCACGAAGTTCGCTGGAGCTGGTTGGCCACTGGGCTTCCTGGGCAGGAGGGACAACGATAGCTGTAATTTAAGTTTGTTTCTGTGTATCTTTGATTCCTCTTGAGGAAAAGCTGGCCTGGCTGAGCCTTGAGCTGTCATCAGCACGATGAAGGGGACTGTTGCTCCCAGGACCTCTGGTGCTTGAAACTGATTTCTTTTAGCATCGAGTCAGGAATTTGAGTCTTAGCAGACAGAAAAGGTGAGGAGACCAGATCCTCGTTGTACTCAACATGTAGCTTCACCATTCGTTTCTGCACAATGGTATTTCTTTTTCTACTTTCTTTCCTTTCGTACTGCTTCCTGAAATTGTGTGCGGTAGGGACAACCACTGAGTATTTCTGAGAACTATTCACTGGCATTTTAGGATCTTTTGCTGGAGCACTACTAGCTCATCTAAAGCCCATTAAAACATGTGCATTGTAAGGTGCAGTTTCCCAAGCACGTTATTTTTGCATTTCTGGGCATTTGTTTTGCAGCTGCAATTTTATACCCAGACTCAGTATCATGAGATCTTTCTGCCATTCTTCAAGGTCAGTTTAAAGTTTGACTTGGATTGTCTGCAGTCTTTGCCACTGTTATTCTCACAGCCTTTTCTATGAGCTCTGAGAATTGCAGAGCGTGTCTGGTAGTGACCTCCAAACTATTTAGGGATTGAGTGTGACTTCAGTTTTTTTGCAACAAGGCGAGTTCCTATAGCATGCTGAGCAATAATCTGGCTTGAAACATGTCTTTTCTAGCACTTCCACTATATTCTATTGCAAATTGAACAAGTCCTGAGTATCGACACTTTAAGGGAAACCCAGGGTTAGTGCTACTTTCTTTTTCACAGAGGTGCAGGAGGGTGACTAGAGTTGGGAAATCAGCTAAAATACTTTGATACACATTAACTTCTGTCATTTTAGAAAAAAACCTTATTTTAGGAGTGACTGGTGACTTTCCACTGTTTGTTTTCCATTCTGATTTTTAATCTAAACACTACAATGCTATAGACTGTGGTTTCAAAGGGAAAAATAAGCAGAGAATATTAAGAAGCAATTAAGATTTTAGAGTTTAGCCAACAGCAACTTTTAAATGGGAACTAAATTATAGCCATTTCTCATTTTCAGCTAAGAGGAAGAAATTAATTCACAACTCTAGCTGGAGAGTTTTCTTTTTCTTTCTTTTCAGCAGATACCATAATTCACCTCTGAATTATTGCCGCCATCAACATCGTGATCCCAAAGACAAAGCAGGAATATTGTATTGCATTTCTTATTAAATCAAGCTGTTTATACAGTGCTAATATGTTTACATTCAGGAGGGATTTTTGGAACAACACAGCTGCTGCCTTTCAAAGAGCAAGCAAGCTTGCATTGCTTGTTTATAGTCATGTGTGTATATGAGACAGCTTGGGAAAAAGATGCCTTTAATTTTCCTTAGGCAAAACCCTATAGAATTTAGTAGACAGTAAGAGTTTTTCTTAAGCATCCTGTTGAATTGAACAGAATCCTTGGGACAGGTCCTGTGGCAGAGCCTCCTACTTCTCTGGCAGTGGCTTTCTGTGCAGAAGAAATGACTTTGAGCACCAGGAGACGCGGATTCTTTTTCTGACTCGCTCATGGATTTTCTGTGTGACCCAGGGCCAAGTCACTTACGGTTTGACAGTATTGTTGTTGAACTCGGTGGCAAAGACCTCACTGGGAGCAAGCTCAGGTGTTCAGTATTTCAGCATCTGAGTTCTGTCACTGGTAAAATAGCACCCAAGAAGGTTGGTGAGCCTTATTTGTAAATCAGTTTGTAATATAGAGATGAAAGCTGCAACATAAGGCCAAGAACTGTTGCAGTTACCATGTCTAATAACTATGCCTTGGAAAACTGCCTTTTGGTGTTAAATTCTGGGGAACTTGCAGAGCTCCATAGCTAAGACAGTGTTAAAACTTCACTGGGGAAAAAAAAGAAGAACTTCTGCCTGTAGCAGGTTGTAAAAAGAGCTGAAATTGTTATCTGAACCTATCTCTAGGTTTTATTTTATGAGTACACAATGTGTTGTTCATCTACAGTACTGATTGAAAAAGGAACATTGCAAATTTACAGACCATTGTAAAATTGCTTGCTTACAATGATAAAAGCTGCTTTCAGCTTACTCTAAAATATTCGTGATTCTGCTCATTTCCTCACTCATGAAGGATGCTAGGTGGTAACACTTTCTAAGAGCCTGTGTGTTGATTTTAAGAATGCCTCGGGTGCAGTTGCATGAGTATTTATTTCAGCAGCAGCAGTTCAAGCAGCCTCCTCCGTTCCTGCCCTTGTTCTGCCCTCTGTGATACCAATGCAAATGTTTGTATAACCATGTGAGGAGCTGGATTGAGAAATAATCCATGTTGGGGAAAAAAAAAAAAAAAAAAAAAAGAAGAGAGGGTTTTCATGCCCTGATTTAAACCAGATTAGCTCCCAGTCTGGTTCGTACAGTAACCAGGCAGAGTTGTACCAGCGTAAGGAGGGACGAGCACAAGGCAGGAATGAGCAGGAGGGATGGGGGTGCTCACGCCGGCACTGCCCCCAGTGATGCCTGAGGACCACATCCAGGCGCTTGTGCTCAGCTTGGGGATGGCAGTGCCGCAGGGCACAACCCATGTCATCGCAGGCAGTGAGGAGAATTAGCCGACAAGGGCGAGAGATTTCCTGAGCTGGGAGACGGGCAACGCCACAGGGAGACCAGAGGAGATGTGGAGGTGAGTGGTGTGCCTGAACCCTCTTGCAGCTGCCATCTCCTTTTTAGTGACCAGATATGCCCTGCTCCCGCCGCACAGGGCATGCTTTCATTTTCCTCTGGGAATGGCCACGTCTAGTCTCGTATGATGACAAATAGCCTCAGAGGGCTGGGGATGGGGCAGATCACTGCCTGGCAAGTGCGATACAGCCCAGCCTGATTCAGAGCCCTCTGATCTCCCTGCCTCAACCCAGGCAATGCAGGAAAAGCACTTCAGCCTTTATTGCAGAAGATCCGGGTTGTATTTGATTTTGTCAGTGCCAGAGGTAAAGATACTGAAACACTGGGCCCTTTTGTGTGCTGTATCTCAAAGCGCAGCTCGTTTTCATTAAAGGGGAGCAGGCCTGTGATCAGCTCCCTCTTAACCCACATGGGGAACGGAGCTCATCTTTTGTGCCGATGGCAGGCAGCTTGCTTTCAAGCCTGAAGCTTAGGGCAGCGCTGGTTGCTTGTTCTAGCTGTTGGTATCGTTCTTTGAGTGCTTGGATTCTTCCATTATGAGGAAAATCAATAATCAAGAAAACTTCTCTGACAGCATCTCTGCTCTTTCATCTAGCAACGCACAGCCTGGGGTGAGGGGGGAAAAGCCCACAAGGAGGTCTGTTAACGCCAAATCGTAGCGTGCCGCTGCTGTTCCTCCCATTGTCGGCTCGTGGGCTTTCATCCTCTCCTCTTGCAGGCAGCTGAAAAGGATCCGGCCCGGCTGCTTGCAAGGGTGGCAGGGCACCGGAGTTTTCTCTGCGCGTGAAGGGCTGAGGTAGGCGAGCGCAGCTGCGCGTGAGGGAGGCCAGGACTCCGCAGCCCGCGTAGCCATTCCTTCGCAACTTCTTGCTCAATAACCATTTCCCAAATGGCTACTTTAGGGCCTTTCAGAAATCACAGGAATTGTCAGTTGTTATAGTAACGGACCCCCTGCTGCTGAATTGGCCCTGAGATGCCCATTTGGGCTTTTGAACAGACTAACTCAGGCTCATTAGACAAAAAAGAGAGAGAGACAGATTTGCAGATGGAAAGTTGCTTTTTAAGCATGCTGGATGATCTGTTAAGAGCTAGACTGTGGAAAGGGGCATGTTCTCTCATTATATGCCTGTTACTTTTACTCTGCTTTAATTAACACTAGTTTTACTTTTTCTTGCAAACCAGAATTCTGCAAGATTTCTGTTTCCTCACTGGTGAGGCCAGTAGTGAGCTGCCGCTCTACAAACCAATACTTTTCATCTTGAGAAAGGAAAGAAGTTGGAGAGGGATTTGCTAAGCTTAAATGCATAGCAGTGGTGATTTCCAGAACTATCAGGATGTCTACAAAACTCAGAAAATAGGACTTTTAGTCCAAATTATACAGCATCAGGAACAACATCAAAAATCAGTAACACACTTTGACCCAGGAATGTCCCACTTCAAGGAAATAGCACAGTTTAGATTTTGCTTCAGGTTTAGACCTGAGCAGTCTCATTGATGTTAACAGAGTGACTCCTGAATAACCGATATCAGCTAAATGAGACCTTGCCCTTGTAAATTTGAGTCTGCACGACTGAAGAACCTGTATCACCTTATATGGGTTCTCGAGAATATGCAATTGCAATAACAAGTTACTTCTTGCCACGTATTTGAAGCCAGCTTCTTCCTACATCACACATGTCCAGCCTTCATCTGAATTTCATGAAGCAGTGTTCTCCTCTCAGCTGTCCTGTAAATGAAAAGGAAATCCAAATTTATAGCAGGCTGGTGTACCTCCAGGTGTAAATAAGAGAGGGCTATGGTAGTTCTTGTGCAATATACCTTTCCTATCAGGAAGTTGGTTAGAGCAGACGGGCAGGCAAGGTTGTTAGCGGAGAGGGGAAGCAAATGCTCTAATACATGAAAGGGGTCTGCAAGGAATAGGTGATCTTCTATACCCATTGTGCTGGAGATGAGGAGTCTTTGGCTTAAATTGCAGCAAGAGAGAAATTTAGGTTTGCCATTAGAAAAAGCTTCATGATAGGAAAGACAATAAAGCGGTCATCTACAGAATTTCCGTCATTTCTAGGTTCCAAAACAAGGCTAAGCAGCCATTCGTCAGGAGCACCGCAGGAGTCATTGATCCTGCATGGGAACTTTGAGGCCCGTTCTCCACAGGTCTGCGGTGCAAGCTTTAAAGCACACATGCAAGCGTGAGAAAAGAGGAGGAGTGGTGTAGTGTTATAAATTGTCCTGTAAATCACAGACTAGAAGCCTGAAAAAGCGTTTGGAAGACACAGTTTAAATGCATCACATTTAAAGTGAATAACGTGAAGCCGATAAAAGAGCATATCTAAGAATTGGGGGGAGGAGAGAAGGTGGGCTCTAGCTTTGGAGAGAGAGTGAAAGGCAGATACAAATGGGCAGGAAAGAAACGGCAAAGGCAGCTTGCAGAGGACAACTCTGTCAGGAGACCCACAGGTTGGTGGGAAAAAAATCTGTTTGGAGTTTTGTTCCATCTGTTCTCCTGCAGTGGGGAGCCTAGAAGTAGGGAAGAGTTAAGAGTACAATAATGATTTGAAGTTTAAAAACAAAACAGAGGAGAAGGGGTTAGTATAGCTGTGGTTTGTTGCCCCTGTTGTGTGTTATCTAAGGCACCATCCATACTGCATGTGTCAATACTGCCCCATTATCAGCAGTGGGTGCCCACAGGAGGCCACCCCTGGTACCAAGGGCAAAGACCCTGTGAGCAAGCACCCAGGGTGACTGAATCTAGACATCCCTGGAGAGGCTGTTATATGAAAGTATTTTCTTGCAAAGGAGATGGGGAATGGTGATTGCTCAAAGAACCAAGATTTCACAGCTGTGCAACCACCCATCCCAGCGTCAGCAATCCTGGCGCCTGCTGGATTGTGATTATTTTTAACAGTACCTTTAAATGAGAACTCTCACTCTGAAACGTGCATGTTCCTCAGCTCCTGGGATGTTCGTACCATGTGGGTCAGTTGTGTGAACATCTTTTCTGCAGGCACTTTTATGGATGTGGCCATTGAACTCAGTGGGAGCCCAGATCTGCATCACCTCTATTTTAAAAGATAATGTCAAGCATGCAATTGCAAGTCAAACAACAGGACAATACGTGCTTTGGTTGTGGAAGACTAGAATTCTAATATCATGTTGGTGACCTTGAAAACTCCCAAACAAGAAAAGTATACTTTTTTATTTTTAATTTGCTATACAATGTGTCCCATAAGAGCTGAGACATTTAGGCTATGCTTTGCCCACAGGCCCACACAGGCCATCCCATTCACTAAGAGGGGTGAAGTTCATGCAAAAATCTTGGCAGCAAGTTGGAAAACTGCTGTTGACACACTCCTCACCGCTTTGTTTAGAGGTGTAAGATTTCCCCAGCATTTCCATAAATACTTTCTTCTGCAGAGAGCAAAGGGGAGCAGGCAAGGGCAGCTGAGGTCAGGCAAGGAGGGATCTGTGGTGCGGCTGCAATTGATCTTTCTGTTTTGTTGCTGTGGAACTAATTAAATGGATTAATTGCAGACATTTTTTTCTGGAAATGCCTTCCCCAGTGGTGCTGTAATGGTGAGGTCTTGAAAAAAAGAGCAAGATTTTATCTGCACAGTAACTGGATTAAAGGTAGTAGTTTACAAGGCATAATTTTGAACGAATATTTTTTAAATACTCAAATCTTCTAGTTAAGCTCTGTCAAGAACTGGTTTGTAGGTGCTGAGAAATAGTATGCCATGAGGAGTATATGTTTTCTGACAAGCACAGCAGTAGAGGATGCCAGGTACACTGGCTTCTCCTACTCATCTGTTAGGTCTTTTGTAATCTATTCTACAGGAAACTTCTATACAACTTTAAAATTTTTTAACTCTGGCTTTTAAAGCTATGATCAGTATTCTAAAAGATAAAAAATTTCACAAATGCTTTTTGTGAAATTAAATCACCTTAAAAAAAAAAAAGGCTACTATTTCTTAAGGAGATGGATGCATTCTTTTTCTGTTCCCCTTCTCAGCTCAAAGAAACAATTTATTAACCCGTTGTTGTTTGATCTGTTGCCAGTTTATGTTTTCTATTGATCTGTTGCTAGTTTATATCTTTTCTATAATATTCTTAGTATGTAAGAGTATGTGTTAAAGTGTATACAGGTATCTCTGGAGTAGATTCCCTCTCATAAATTGGTAGGTTCAGAGCTAGAGGAATGTCTTGGACAAACTGTGAATGAAATATCCTATAATACAAGTAGACGTACCCGGTGGGAACAGTATACCTCTGCTGTGAAACTGTGAATTAACCACAGCAACCAGATAAATTATATTTTTTCTCTCTCCTTGTAACCATAAAATATAGCTATTGAAGGGCCCTGTGCTGTCCTCAGTCCCACAGCAGCATTTGGACTATCATTAGCACTAGCTATTTCACAGCAGGATGTGGTCTGAGTGTAAAATTGTAGGGTAAGAATATTAAATCAATTCAGCAATCTTAACTGGTTGGATAAATACTAGGAATCAGCAGCCTAGTAAAACAATAACAAGCAGGGGTGAACTTAATTTTACTTTTCTTAAAACCTGTGCAATTTGGGAAAAACCAATGCCTTGGAATGCACAGCGCATGTTGTGCTGCTATTACAAATGTTGCAAGTATGTGAATTCATGCAGTTTATTGCAGAACACTGAGTTAGTTTGTTTAAAAAAACCCCATTTCTTCTATCGCTACAACAGCATGTATTTCACTCTACAGACTTACAGGTTAAAATCCATTTGAGCTCCAGCTTTTAAGCTGAAACAGGCGTAGGTGGCATGCCTGGTTCTCGATTGCTGGGTTGTTTCGTGTTTTGGAAATCCTGTCTTTTCCAAAACAGAACAAAAACATTTTGAAATATCCTACAAAGTGACATTTATGAAGTAATAGAAATAAGCCCAATTTGAATTTTTTAAATATTGTTAATGTTAAAAAAAAAAAAAGAAAAGAAATCAAAACATTTCCCAATAATGACAAATGTTCTGTTCCCTAGAGGCTCAAAATTTTTTTTTTCCTTCTGATCAAACTATCAGTTAAATGGATATATTTCTGTCCAGTGATTCACTCTCTAAAACCATTTTTTAACCACTATCAGAAAGTTTCCAGCGAGTGCTGGTAAAATTCCTCACGTATTGTAGAAGCACTAGCTTATCTCATTCACTCCCATGTCAAATACGTTTTAAGCCGTTATGGATTGAGGCATGTTTTGTCATACGATGCTGAATCCCTGCGGATGGGGGCTTCTCCAAGTCACGTATAAAGGGACGTCTTTCCTTTTGCACAGGCATGAGGCTGGTGATGCAGGTGCTCCTCGGCTGGAGCAAATCCCTCACTAGCAGTGGATGGAGACAGGAAATGGAGTTTACCCCTGATGAGGGATATTTGGCATAAATGTGGGTTTTGAATGGCAGTGAGAGAACAGCCCTCTGCAAGGCAGGCAGAAGGAGTGCATCTCGTAAACCCGTCGCAGGAAATTACATTTGCCAACCCCACAGTTTATTAGGAGCTGAGTGGTTCGTCAGTGAAAATGATTTTATGCTGTTAGAGAAGTGATTAAAGTAAACTGGCCTGCAAGCTTTCCAGCTGCTTTCCAGGTTTTCTTAAGGTATTTATTTCCCCAAGCCGGTTCCACTAATGCTGAGAGGAGGAGTGTGGAGGGATGGGCACCGCAAAGGCAGAGGGTGGTGAGCTGGGACCAGGGAGAGCCTCTCCTCCCGCAGTGCCAGGCTGTGCTGCCCCGGCAGCCGTGGTATGGATGAAGATGTAGATGAAGAACAGCAGGAGCTGTACAGTGCTAGCAGTACTGAGGACACGGAGGACTTCCAACCACATCGTAACTCAAAATGATGATCATTTACTCTTCAGAGTCTTATAAGTTTCCTAAATTTCAGTGTTCATTGGTAATAGCGACTGGTATAACAGACATGAAGTGAAAGCTGTGAAGATGCAGTCCTCATACCAGTCATTTTTTTGATTTTTTTTTTTTTTTTAAATTAAAATCCTAGGGCATAAATGTACCAGAGTGATTAGTCTCTTCCCATTCATACAGCTCCTTATTTTTGAAGCATTCAGGGTGCTATTTCAATCAGGGAGTAAATGGGTTTGCTTTGCAGTTTGCTTTTCAGAGCCTGCAAATGCTGGTTTTGTGAGTTAAGGCTGAATCTAGGCTTCTTCATCCACATAACCAACATTTACACAACAGCAAAAAAAGATTTTCCTGGCCCTGATATCGTTACAGGCTTCATATTCATTTGAATGAACTATTTTTCACCACTTTCCTCACTGTTATAGGTACAAACAAGCCTTTTAACCTAAAAAGGCTTTTCCTGCAATCTGTTTATTCTTCAGCAAGCTTTTCTGTAGGCTTTGCATGACAGAAGTTGTAGTCATGTTTTCTCCTAATGCCTTGTCTCCCTACAACTATACACTTGTCCTGTGCCCTTGTTCTGTCTAATTTTGGGGAGCGGGAGGAGGAAGGGAGAGAGAGATTAATAGCCTATCAAACATCAAGGACATTTACTTGGTTTACATCTGCCAGAGTTAATCTGAACATACTTTGTGATATTGAGGGGTGTATACACCTTATATTTATCAACAATAATTCCTTATTAGAGAAAAATCTAGTAATAATTAATAATTAAGTGACACCATTTGCACACACAAATCACCATAGTCTGGTCTGGGTGATATTTAATACTGAATCTATCTAGGCACAGCAATTGTATCTCTGTGGAGATCAATCCTAACGAATTAAAAAGTTGAAAATATTTTTAAAATAATTTGCGCAAAGAAAATATTCTCTTTTTTTTTGAGACTATGGAAATAAAGTTTCTGCTTTCCAAAGGAAAATACAGTAATTAGGAAATTTGCAAATGGAAATTAGCCTATGTTGGTCTTTGTCTTTATTTATGTCATTAAATGGAGTCTTTAATTAGCATATATATTATTCATGTTTCAGTATAATCCATTTTATAAGTCCAAGTTCAAATATAAAAATCAAAATGGACTTGATGCACCCTATTGTTCACATGCAAAGCAGCTAACATAGATGTAAAGATATGAGGTGAATTGAAACATTCATATTTCATAAGGATGCAGTCTACATTTTCTGAAATTATGGCTTGAACTCTTATTTTTAACTTTTTCTCATTTGCATACATATTAGTCCCTGTTTAAATGATGTGTTAATTCTATTCATTAGACTTCAGTGAATGCTTCTAACTCTCCTGATAATCAAGCATAGGTCCCTGGAAAGCAAATTATGGACTTTCATGTTGCAAAACCCATTGTAAACGTGACATTTATCACTGCAAAGCCAAGTCATGTGGAGCACTTGGCTGCAGTCAGGAGGACAGAACCCTTTTTCTTATGCTTACGGTAATGATTTTCATCTGTGAATAAGGACCTGGCACCAGGTCCCTGATGTCTCTTCAGAAATTATTGGGCACTCCACAACCGCACCACCCTCTTGATGGTAACACTGCCAATTCAGCTCTTTGGGGGAGAAAGAGCAACTTGACTCAGGTCCTCACACAAACAGCTTCAAGAAATTGGGTGATCGAGAATTTTCTGTTCCACCTAATGTGGTGGTGGAGATGAGAATCTGGGGACCTACAAGGGCTCTGCAGCTCTCTGGAGTGTATTTGGCTGTCAAAGCAGGAGCCTGCAGGCTTGGCTTTGCTGCTGTCCAAAATGCATTGGTGCTTCAAAATCTCCAAAACGGTGGTCCTGAAAGCAAAAGCACGGAGGTGACAACAGTGCAATAGGAGTCCTTTCTCTGGATCTCTGAGCCAGATCCTGTAGTGAATGTGGGAACAATCTGTGGGAACAAAAGGGGCAATGAAATAGTATTGGAGTTAGGTGTCTGCCGTTGCATATTGATTTTCCAGGCTGTGACAATTCATCTTTTTAATTCTAGGTATAAAAGCATTGTTATCCCAGCGGTAAACCCGAGGTGATAATTTCGCAAGGTTTTATGTTGATGGGGTGAGCCCTGAGTGGTGCCACACAGGGAGTTGCCATGTGTGCTCTGATTAATAAAAAAATTGATGGGAAGAAGAAAGATTCTTATGCAATCACTGCGAGGAAAAGCTTGACATCTTTAAAGGCCCATAAGTTTAGTTTCCATCTGTTTTTTGCAGAGTCTGGGCCTTTTCAAAAGCAGTGCTGATGTGCTGTAGGGAATTAATTTAGCTCTTTGCGGTAGCAGAAGGTTAGAGTTCAACATCACTGTTTTTGTTATCCACAGAGCTACATGGAACAAGTTCCCTGTTGTATAGTTTAAAGGAATAGGTGGAGACTACTAGAAAGAAACCTGTTGTCCCTGCAGCTTAGTTTTATTCGAGATGCACGGACTAAGAGAGCAGAAGAGAAGAAATCACAGTATTTGATATACGTTCTCAGCAGCTGTTTCATCTCGCCATGTCTGAATGTGTAATCTCACTCACAGGAGCATTCTGCATGAGAAGCAGCTGGGCGCTTCTGAACATACAAGAAATGCTCCCATTTCACCAGCATTTGTGATAATCCAAGCTGCAGCTAGGCCTGTGGGGAAATGAAAAGTCTGTGTTTTATTGCGACTCTGAGATTTTGGTGGGTTGCAGTGTTGTCTATAGGATTTGAGCTTGCACTTGGATGTTCTCTCTCTCCTTAGCAATGCTTCCTTGTACTGAAAGCTTGCAAGAGAATCCCTGAGCTTTATACCAGCTTTTTTGAAACACTTAAACCGTCTGCAGCCCTCTCCTCCTTCGCTCCTTGGATGATGAGTGTGGGGTCCCATTGACTTCCGCACTGTCAAGCCAGGACAGGCTGTGCTAATTCCCTGTGTGCTGAGCACAGAAAAGGATGCTGAAGAAAAGGGGCTTTAAACCAACCCTAGCCCAGGGTTTAAGGTTATTTGCAGTTCTCCGTGGTTGGTTGTTTTGGGTTTTTTTGTGAAGCCTGGAAAGTAGACAGCTCAGCTCGCAGGGGAATAAGGCAGCGGATGAGCGTTCCCCTTCCACGCCTCCTTTCGTTCCAGCATCTTTTTTCCTTGGTGTGCCAGACAGCAACTCCCCACCCCAGAGAGAGATGTGTTGGCAACCCCACTCCTCATTTTTTTCTACTGACTGAATTAACTTTAACATTGTCATTGCTCTCCACCAACCTTATTGTATTTACTCAGCTTTCTGTGAAGAAGGAGTTAAATTCATATGGGTTGGATGTTTTCTGTTAAAGCTCATGTTCTGTTTTGACCCTCTTGGCTTCACATATTTTCCCCTTTTAAAGTTACTAGCTGTATCTGAGATCTTAACATCAGTAGGCTGCTTTGTGGAAATAAATATTAATGAGATGGCCGCTGATAGCATCGAACGGGTAGAAACAAATGCTTTTATAATAAATGGAATTTAATATTAATTGAGTGGTTTGGAGTTAAAGCTGGATATAAAGTGACAAGCTCGTGGCACAGCAAACTGCCCTTTGCAGGAATCCAATTAGAAGAGTGAGCAGCAAATTGTAAGCAAACTTGCTGTAATCACACGGGGGCAATACAAGAGTGGAGCATAATTTGGAGCCTGGGACCTGTCCCCTTGAATGTCTCATAATTTCCATGAATCAACATTTAGTTACTCTGTGGTGCCAAGTTTGCATTCTTCAGCTCTTTCCTGGCAATGCTGCATCCCATTGCTCTAGTCAAACCGGAGGGAGACACTATGTTTTGCAATAAAAGGGCAAAAGAGGGCACAATTAAATGCACTGTGTTCTGCTACACGTCTGTCGGAGAAAAGTGACTCATTTCTTAGCCTACTGAAATTATTTTGCATTGAAAATCTTGTGCTGATGTTACAGGGTTTTGCCTGATCACTTGAAGCTGTTACCTTTGCCATTTCCTCAATGAGAATGATCAAGAGTTGTTCCCTTTCCAAATGCGGTGTTTGTTCACGACTGGGAAAAATAGATGATTTGCTGAGATGTGTCGTAGATAAATGGTTAAATGCTGCCTGGATTAAGCAAGTGCAATTGTCACAGATATATCTCATGTCCTAAAGAGTGATGTAAAGTGTTCATTGGGTTCGAATTGTTCAAAAATCGTTTCTCTAAATATTATGTATCATTTTCATCTGGCAGATGGAGTTGCAGGAGTGAGAGTTTGTTTGTGGCGTTTCAGACAACCTGGGTATTGTGTGAAATTGGCTTAGCGAGCCTCTAAAAGGAGGGAGCAGGATGTAAAGTGCGGGTGCAGGAGTGATAAAGACCTAAGCACAGCATCTGGGAAGCTGGGGCGGTGCTTCCAGGCTGATAGAGAAGCACATGAAAAAAACCGCACAAGGAGCAAGTCAATTTATCCGTTCTGTCAAAATGGCTACGATCAGCCAGGAGGCAAATGAATAAACGGATCAACAAGTATTTCACACTTGTGTTTTCGACAGGAAATCGCAGATCTGAAACCAAGTATTTGAGACAAAACTACCAGAAATAGCAGCAAAATACTCTGCTGTTTAGTCTGCATTTTAAACATTTTTAGCTCACAAAACTCCTTGAATTAAAACACTGGAATAAAGCAGGAACTTGTTAATCCAGTCCCCACTTCCAAGCAGAGATGGAAATAGCTGGAGTGGGTCTAACAGCAGGACCCTGGTCCGCGCTGGAATCTCCCTTTGCCCGCATACCCGAATGCGTCTTGCTGGCCACGGTGATTGCTGCTGTCTTTCCTGCTCCCAAGCTCACTGTCTAATTGCTGCACTAATGGCAGCAAAAGCACCACCAAAGATCACATCAGAACATGGAAATGAAATGCATAAATACAGTAGGAGGAAAATGAATCTGAATTGCTAGAGATGTCAGGACTGAACAATTCACCTAGGAGCAGACATCTCCTACGTTCCTCGAGGACAGCATGTCTGCCTTTCCAGCCATGTCACTTCATGAGCTGTAAAAGAAAAGGAAATACCGAGCTGAGAGCTTGTGTTTAATTTACATGTCTACTTCTGAGCAAGTGCCTGATGGATCCAGGCGTGTTTCTCCATACATTAAGAAGCATTCGTATGTTTTTGCTAAGATGCAAACTGCAGTTCTTGTGGGCTTTTTTCTCCTTTTCCCCAGTCCCACATTTATTACCACTGAAAGGTTATAAAGAGCTTAATAAAAGGTAGATTAAAGCTTTGGAAATAGTGCAAATAAAGAGAACAGTCTATAAATAGAAAATATATTAAACTGTATCTGGTGTTAAGGGATGTAATAATTAACATAGGTTGACTGAATTTCTCCTGTTTCGCTTATCTGCAATGAACTTTTATCTTGAATCAAAATGTTCTCCTCCTGTGATTAGTTTTGTTATTAGATGTTTCTACACACTGATTAAGACAACGGGAAAGCAATAGTTCATTTGCCCCAGTGTATACCTACTGAAAATGAGGATAAAGCAGTTTCTAATTTTCAGAATAATTTTGACTGATTTCTTAAAGGCAAAGTTGCTTCTACATCTGTTACTTTATGATTTTTCAGTTCTTCACTCTTCTATATAATCGGGGGCCTGCTGATAGACTTCATGGCAACTTTTCTGATACACCTCATACTTTGAGTCCTTTTTGTGTAATAAATGTGTATTTCCTTGACACTAACATTCAAGGAGTTTTGAATGGGTTATAGGCCTGAAACTTCAAAGATGTCCTTTTCTTAATAAATATTTTGAAAAGGGAACTCTTCCTCACTTCATTTCAAGCACTTTCAGGGTCATCCTTCTCATCCCTCTACCTCATGGTGTAGTGGATTCTACCTCTGTTACTCACTTATAATATTTCTAGAATTTTTCTTATGGCTTATTTGGTCTGTGGAGATGGTAATTTAAAACATATGTGGTTTTTATTTTCTGTGCTTCTTTGTTATGCCTAAGTATGCTTGATACTGCTTACTGCTTTTTGGTATTAATTAGATTTTTCCTATAGTATTAATTATCTTGGGATTTGTTTGATATTATTGCGATTGTTGATGCTATTTATTTCTTAGAAACATTCTCACTGAAAATACTGCACTGTTTAATGCAAATGCTACTGGAAGGATCCTACTGATGCGGGGACGTTTTATTCTGATGTATTAATTGATGTGTGTTTAGCGAAGGGAGCCCAGTGGATATGTTCACACCACACTGATTGTCCGATTTAACCGGAGCACTACTTCAGCGAATACAACTTGCTTCTCTGCGGTATGGCTCTATTAATGCAGAGCTATGCCCGAGGTATTTAGCCCAGCAGATAAGGAGTACTGGAGCGGGCAGAGCTCACACTAACATGCCTGCATGTCTCCTGGCATCTGAGATAGGTTGCTGGGGTCTCACTCGGGTATTTTTACAGAGCTAGTTAGAGATGTATTCAGCATACCACAGCAGAATACACAACGTGGTATTTCTCAGTGGTTTGGTTCAGTGGATGGTAGTTTATTGTCTCTGATATTTGTGTTTTCTTGTCACATTTGTTAACCTTTGAATGCAAGAAACTCATTAAAGCAATTCCTCAGACACGCATACTCCAGGCTTCCCCAGAGCTCTCGAGTCACTACCAGATTAGCATCAGCAACAGCAAGAAGCGAATCTCCAAATGGGTTGATTGATAGCGAGATTAATGATCCTCAAGACTTCTGTCCAGGTTTATTATTTGGCGGCTTACAAATCTTTGCTTTCAGGGAGATGGGTGGGGAAGGAGGACCAGCTGGCTGCCACCCGGTCTGTCTGTATTAGCGTGATGGGGTGACGTACATAGCCCTGTCAGAGCACTAGCATTAAGTAGTGTATTTTCAGTGTCCTCATTATCTGCCAGGTACTAAATAATTTGCTTCTCTGCTCTTGGTGCCAGCTGCTCTTTCCTTTTCCTTTGTGCTGTGCTTCCAAAGGTATCTTTTTGTGCCATTTCTAATTGTGTTCTAAACAGAGTTAACAGAGAGACCACAAAAATGTTTAAGTAGCTATTTCTTTTTGAAATGGCCATTGAAAAAAGCCCACCCTCCAAATACACGGTGATGAAAAGAGAAAGGAAATAATCACACTTTTAATATTGTATCCCGGCCCCAAATAAGCTAAATGTGAAATATGTCCAGCAGTGTTGGGAAATCTTCCTAGGTCTCCCATGCAGCCTTAGTCCAGGTGCACGTGGACATGGCTGTTGAGAAAGAGGGAGCTTCCCATTGAGTATTTCGTTATATTTAACAAGCTGGCATTTCTGCCTGAAGATGGGCAGGGCCATCAAAACAGAGGAAAAAACTATGCCTAAATTTTTAGCACATCTTTGTGTTATGCTTAGGTCCCAGGTTGTGGCTTGGGATACCTAAAATAATTGTCAATTGAATGTCCTGATGTCCCATTCGGGGGAAGGAAAGAATATTTTTGCAAAGGGAAGAGCAGGGCTTTTCCATTTTCAGAGTAATTAGGGACATTTAGGTGAATATTCCAAAGAGAGACCCAGTTTCTGCTGTCCTCCCTTAGGTGGGATCCTCTCTGTTTTGTTTTTCTTACAAAACAATTTCAGTCCAGATGAATTACACTTTGCATTTAAAAATACCTGTATTTTAACCTCCCAGTGTGCCACCTGCTTTTTATTCTTTCCTTTCCTGAGATTCATCCCAAAGGGAATTCATGTCCCAAAATGATAATATCAAGTATGCCCAATTTTGAGTTCTTAGAGGTGCTACTAAAAGCTCCTCTCTAGTAAGAGGCAATCTTCATTGATTGCTGCAGTTCTTGTGATTACAGAACAACTCTTCACTTGGTTAAATTTAGCTCCTTCTGTGAGAAAGTTTTAGGCTCCTTTTTAATATTATATGATGTTTAGGGCGTTGGAAGTATACATTTTATAGGAACTGCCTAAGGTATTATTTGATTGGAAAAGCCATGTCTTTGTTTTCCTCTCTGATTTTCTAGTCTTTATTATGAATGTTGCATTAAATAAATCGTTGGCTCAGGGAGAGGAAAATGAATACGTCAGGCTTCCCTTTGGTTTTTAAAACCATGCCTAATTTTTAAACCATTTTAAGATACCACCTATAGGTTTCTCTACCCCATTTTTGCCTGAAGACATTGAAGTTTTGAGTGGTAATGCATATAACCAGGGAGCTTGTTCTCTTGCAGTGGAAAATACTGATGAGTAAACCCATTCAGTCATCTGTAAAATTGCTGAGTGTATCCAACACAGCTGTTGTGAGTATTGATTAAAGCAGGAGGGGAAGGTCTGATGCTGCTAGCCCTGTCAGAGGTCACCAGGAGAGTAATTAGCTACCAAGTGTTACAGGGCCAAGTGTCATCACAAATAAGGTTTCACCATCGCCTTCACTGTTCTCCAGGGACACCAGGAAGATGGGACAAGGAAGCGTGGAAAATGTTTGTGCTGAGTTAAACTAAGATTTATCCACTTACAATTTGCAGTTAAAGAGCTTCCTAAGTGCATTTCTGCATTGGCCACCTGGGCACTTTCTGATGGCACAGCTGATGAAGGGGGGGGAGGACTTGAAAGCAGCTCATCTTGGTGTGTGTTGTCATCTTAACAGTTTAATTATTTGAATACCCTTCTAAAAATTATTATTTCTTGTATAATGTCTGAGTTCAATACCGTATGTGATGTAAATGAGTGTCTAGTCTCTGGTGCAGGATAGGATCTCAGAGGATTGGGAGAAGAGGATTTTTAATTTTGTGGAGAGCTGTGTAGTCAGCTGGCAAATTTAGGCCATAAATATTAAATTAGCTGTCTTTCTGTGTCAGAAATCCCTAGTCTTGTTTGCAGATTATTTTTTCAGATGGACAATTTTACTAGTGGTGTGTTCTTCATCACAAATACTGTCTCAAAGTTTTGTCCACCTTCTTTTTTTTTTCCATCTGCCTTTTCCCAGCCTTTTTCCTGTCTTTATTTCTCTATGATACTGCAGAATGTGTCGTTGTAAGTATGTGTGGTTGGACTGGTGATTAGCGTTTGGATCCTTTTAGCTTTTGTGGGACTGTGTGGGTGCACAACAACTCACTAATGTGAAAAAGCATTTCTCCTTGCCCAGAGGAAGTCCTCTGAAAGGGACAGGCTACTTTTCACCGTTCTGTCTAGGAAAGGATGCCAAGGACTTGGCACGCTGTGAACTTCTGAAACCTATCCATGTACCATCTAGACCTCTCCAGTTACCATATCTGTGCGATGCCTAACACTGCTCAAGAAGATTACAGGCAGAAATTGCTTTGTGGGGAGAAAGGCGAATTGTCTTCGGGAGGGATATGCAGGAGAATCGGCATTATAGTACGGAAATTTTCCTCCTTTTTCAGCTTTCCTTTATTCTTTTGGGTTTTATGCATTCCTGCTTTGTATATCCTCCCGTAGCTCAAGTTCGGTCAGCCTTCACTGCCTTACCGCTCCAGCGTAGAATAGGTTCTTTTATAACTCGGCTTTTGAATTCTGATCATTAAGCTTTAAGACCTGGGAAGGAAAATAATTGTAGAAAATTAGGGCAATATAAGCCATCTTCTGTCCAAAAAAGAGTAAATGCAGGTGCCCCTCTGATACAATGAACGTAATATCACTGCTCCATGCTGGTCACTTACTCATATTCATAAGATCAGCTTTTTTTGTGGGGTTTTCTCTTCTCTTTTTCTTCTTAACGCTTGAGTCAGTTTTATTGCTCATAAAAATCAGTGACTGATGACCCCAGCTAGAGCAGTGCAGACTGCAGACAGCTGTTGTCCAGGCTCCCATCCACTGCTCTGCTGGTGACATGGTCGTGATTTGCAGCACTTCTGTTGTTCTGTAGTCTGCAGCTCTTTTCTGAGGAGTCATTGCCAATTCTGACAGTGACAAATGCTTGCCAAGGAATAGTGAAGCTAGTTTAAAGTGCAGAGCCATGTGTTACTAGTACACTTGACTGCATACATACTCTGGTTTTGGTGCCAGCAGAAACCAATCTTAATTGTGTCTCCTGGAAAACATGCAAAACAGTTCAACGAGAATCTCAAGCATCTTTTCTTCTATTGAAAGTGAGAATGAATGCGCAGAGGTAGTGAAAGGGATCGTTTCCTGTCTTTGGATCCTTGTTTGGGAGTTCTTTGCAGACCCCCCCCATGATGGAGGAGCATGGTGAATGAATGCCTGTATCCAGGTTGCATTTGATAAAGACTAAGCCATGTCCTGTGCAGCCTGGTTTAGAGGTCTGTTACAGATCCTGGTTTGACTCCTGTTCGATCTTGCCTGTTCTGCCCACCAGCTAAGGACTGTGTGAAAGTAGGGTGGCTGCAGGAACTATTGGCCTCTTCGTCAATAAATGTACGTTCTGCAGAGCTCCTGTCTGTGGGAGGCTGTTTCTGGAGGAAGGGTACCCAGAGGACAAGGTTTGCCCTGCTCTGACGGTAGTGAATAGGCGTCCAGGACCCTTTCAAGCCATCTGCTCCCGAATTGGTCATGCTTTAGGAGGTAATGACCCAAGACGAGAGTAGCTGCAAGAAACTGGGAGCCTAGAGCTCCTAGATGATATTACAGAAATAAAGTAGTATAAATCTGGCTAGCCTTGGAAAGGAAATACACACTGCTCCAGCCAACAGAAACACCTGGAAGAAGTAGATCCCTAGTGAACAAGGGAGCAATGAATGTGCCAGTCGCTTCAGCGTGTGAGGCAGGACACAGCTCTTGGGTGTCTCCAGAAAGTCAAGCATTCCCTTTTGATTTTTCCTTTGTTCAGCCACTGTCCCGGTGGTTTCAGCCAGCCACTGCGGAGGCAATCACTTGCTGCTCCACAATAATCCCTTGCTCCTTCTCTCCCTCCCTCAGCTGCTCCGGAGCGGCGCAGATCCCTCGCCTGTCAGCACAGATCAGGGGATGCTGCCCGCGCTAGACGGAGTACGGAGGACTAAAGGCCAAACACTGCCCTCAGAGCTATTCCCAGCACTCCCGTCGACTGCAGTGCACGCTGTGTGTTTGTATTGCAGGCAGTGTTAACTAAACACTAAGGCGCTATCTTCTACATGAAAATAAAATGCATCCAAGCTTTCAGGCCATTATGTGCTCTGGTTGTCCCTCTTGCTTTTAGATCAGTGTAAAGGAGAAGCTACTTGAGGTTTATTAACTAATAACCAAGGAAACCTGTTTTGAGTGTCAAAATCTCATGAGGCATCTCTTCTACAGAAGCTAATCTGGTATTTTGCTCGGCAGAGATGGAACAAGCATTTAACCCAGCTAATCAGGACCATCTCTTGGCATATTTTAATGCCTTCAGCTTGATAATAAGGTGCTGCTGCTCTGGGCTCTGCATCCTGTTAGTTTGCTTTAATAACCCACTGCCGGTATCTCTGCAAAAAGATTCTGGGCAGGGGGATGCTCTCTCTCTCATCGTCTTTGCATTCCAGACCCTGCCTCTGCTCCTGCTCCGGGGAGATGCTAATCTCACAGTGTTTTCTGCATTTTGGTCCATATGTGACAACTGTGTGTCTGATCACCACAATCTCGCACAGTTATTGTACCCCAGGGAAAGGGAGCCAAAAAAACATATGGGGCTAAAGAAAATGGTGTGCTTCACTGCACACAGGCGTATTTCAGAGACAAGAGACACTTTGGTATTTTGCAGAAAAGATGTGGGCTCTCTGAAATCTTCTGGAAGTGAAATCAAGGCTGTGATTTGCTTTTCTTCAACCAGTGCTGCAGAAATGCAAGAATTATTCTAAAATTACTGTTTCAGTTGTTAAGATTTTAATAATAATTTATGTCATTGACAAGTCTCGATTGCTTATTCACTAAGGACTGCTTCTGTCAGAAAAAAATTCTGTTCTTTTTTCTGCTGATGGTGTTGGTTTCCTGAGCAAATGGGCACACAGGTGCAAACACCTGCACATGTATACACATGGGTTAAAAGTTACAGGCTGAAGTGCTCATGTGAAAACAGTTGTAGACTTGCACCTTGTTGAGCCCTGCATCCACTCCCACCTCTCTCCATGGGTGCTTCTCCAGTGACTTGAAGCAAGCAATTTTCTGCTCTCACCGTTTTCCTTTATCCTGCCCTCCCCATATACGCACACAGATTTACTGCAGCCTCTTGTAGCCTTAGCAACTGCTGCCACTTAAGGTTTGTATACTGAGGGAAAGGTAATGGGTAGAGGAAATGTCAGGGGATAGAAAGGAGCATCCTAAACTGGGGGAGAAGGCAGATACTAAATAGTCTGAAATGCCTTTCAGTAGCCTTGATCCCAGCTATCAGTATTTATTACTACAAACTAGACACAAGTTTGCAAAAGGCTCTTCTTGGCCCCAGGCGTTTCCTCACCCAGTCAGTCCCAGGCTGAAAAATGGACATTATCCAAACTGGGGGCCTGGAGGCATCTGCCCAGCACCCCGAGATTCATGCTTCCTCCTGGAGCTGCACAGAGGAGAGGTGCAAGAGTAGGAAACAGACCCAGTAAGCAGAACTTGCTGGAAAATTCATCCAGCGAGTTTGTGAAACCTATCGTAAAAGGTCTTTAAAAGGACCAATCCACTTCATCCTGCTCTCAATTTTGAGCCTGCATAGTCCCATCAGTGCTGCCTTCTGCTGGCACCAGCAGCCCCTGAGACATGGAGGGAGTCACCAGGACAGGGATGCGATGGCCCGTGCACAGCAAGCTCAGCTGTGGAAGCTAAGCTTGGAATATTTACAGCAATTATGAGCAAGTGCAAAAAAAGAGTTTGAGAGGCATGTCTTCACCTAATGTGCCAGTATCCAGCACTGTAAAGTAACAAGCATGCTGTATTATATATGTAGATACATAAGACAAGAGTGTATTTTAGCATGATGTTTGTGACTTGAGAAAACCTTTAGTCAAATTCCATGGTGACTGCCTTTTTAAAACAGCTACAGAAAGTCTTCCAGGAATAAAATACAGAATTGTTAATGACATTAATGATTGCAGAAAACTTTACTATGTGAAATATTCATTTAATACATTGTTATTCCAACACTGTGCTCAGCAGAGATATGCTGGACTGGGTATTCAGCTATTGCCATCATGGGCCTTACAATACCACACAATGTGATTATCCAACACAATTACATGTTTTGAGGCTATTAAGAAAAAGCTGTCTTATGGCTGGATAAAAAACCATAATGCCAACCTATCAGAGCCTCTCAGAGTATAAAATAACAAATTACAAAAAATAATTGCTTTTCTTAAGTATCATCAGCTTAAAAAAATCCTGTAAATCCCTACGTAAAGGTCTGTCTTTTTATCAAACACCTTCTTAAGGCCTTCATTACCGGGAGAAGCCGTTCAAGGATTTTTGTAGTATTGACTCAAGGGAAAGAGCCCCAAATACATCAAAATCAGGAACATTTTGCCTGTTTCATATTCATAGTTTCTTCTTTATGTGTGACTGATTTATTCTGCTGCGTGCCCCCAGGGTGTGCATTGTCCAAAATAAAGGCTGCCAAAAAAAATGAGAACAGGGAGCAAGCAGGGTGGGGGGAGTTCAACCGATGTTTTAAAATGCTGTGAGACTATTGCACATCTTGCATCTTCGTGTGTGAATTCACCTTATGGTGTTTCTTAACAAAAGCATACTCACTAAATAAATAACTTCAGCACAATGCAAGACATCGTGCCTGAAAATAGAAAGCTGCTCCGAGACAATTACTCCGTGCCGTGCAATCCCCTCTCTCCTGCTTCTGCATTGTCTTAAGTTGTACTTGTGCTGCCATAGCATGTGCTTGCATTATAAAACGCTGTGACTGTGCAGTAGAAAGTACAAATGCATAGAAAGCAAGCACCCGTGGTTATTTTAGGTTCTGGTTTTGCCTAAGAGAGTGGTTTGATTTTCAGTGACTTTTTTGCTCTCTGGCATGTACGGATGTTGAAAACAAAGGGAGCACAAATTACTTTGACAAAGTCAGCAAAGCTGGCTCTGCAGAGCGGGCTCACTATGGAGAGCACAGTGCCCAAATTACAGAGAAGCAGACTGCAAGGCAGAAACTTATAAGCCACTACGTGCAAATATGCTTCAGCGAGGGAACCGGCAACTTGACAAAAGGCACAGCTCACAAGGCCACCTGCAAACTTTGCCCAGGTGTTGAGGAGCAGTTCCTTAAGGGCTGCAGTGAGAGGGATCTTTCTGCAGTGGGAAGCTATTGTTAAGCACCCCGACAGATGAGAGCAGACCCTTCTCCTGCCACAATAGCTGCTCACACCAAGCAAGACTCATTAAATATTCAGTTCCAGCCTCAAGCAGCTCATTAAGTCAGCAATGAGCAGTGACGCTGGTGTTGGAAAACCCTGCCTCAGTTAACATCACCATGCAGAGTCTCCTTGGATCTCTTGATGTTATTCTGCTCAGTACCTTTTCTGTGATGACCAGCTTGTGCTCTCTGCTTTGCATTAAATACAGGTAAAAAAGAGTCAGGTGGATTTAAGTTCTCCTATTCTTCATAGGCCTTTTCAGAGAGGAGTCTTGGGGCCCAAGCCAAGTGTCTATTGCATTTTTCTGTAGCAGCATATGTAATACAAGTTTGCAGGAGGAGGATGGGATGAGGGTTATATGGCTTTAGTGTTAAAAAACCAACCAAACATAAAAGCGTAATGTTTGAAGGATAACTTTCATAGCAGAACATCGTGACATGCAGCAGTTACAGATGCTGTATTACTGTCTGTCGGCTGTTACACAGCAGAAACTTTTACAGTAAGTGTATTTTCCCTGGCAATGCTAGTGTCTTAAGGTGGATTTTGGCTTGAACTGTATGCTGAATGTTTCTTGTGTGCAGAGTTTCTTTCTGAATGATGTATTTGAAACCTGTTTTGCAACCACTAACTTTTGTGAGTATCATTTCATATTCAATAGTACTTAGCAATAATGTACAGAAGCATTTATGATGGGCGGATGTCAGATGTCGATGAACTAGAGCACACCAGAATCCGGAATTAGGATTGTAATTGTAGAAAACGCACATATGATTTCATGCATTGATGTTTTAAAACGATAACGTCTGAAAGTATGGAGCAGAAATGGAACAGAAATGGAGAAGCAGAACATGTGCAAAAGTTTTCGGCTATTTTTTCAGAGGGCAGTTTTTCACACCCTGAATCTATTTTTTTTCTTTTTCCTTTAACAGAAAGTGTTTTCAGACTGCCCATTTCTATGTGGAGGACAGCAGTTCCCCCCGTGTGGTCCCCAATGAAAGTATTCCCATTATACCTATTCCAGGTAAGACGGACTTAATCTCCTGTGTTTGTGCTCCTTGGAGTCTGTTTTAATTACATAAAGAAGAGAAGGTTATGCTTGTGATAAATCATGGCTTTTTGGTAGCAATTTGTTGTATCAGTGCTGCTTTGTTTAATTTAAGGTGCTTTGCAACAGGGCTCTGAGTGCCAATGCTGTATTTTTCCATAGGCACCTCTCCCACATTGTTTTAATAGAAATTTCGGAATAACCTTTGTAAAATGTCAAAAACATGAACAATGCTTCTTAAAAACGCTAAGGCATTGCATCCAGGGTGAAACTAGCTGCTCCATCAGGGCAGGCTGTGGACGAGGGCTATGCAGCTCCACTGCTCTCTCGAGACCGGGGGACTCGCCCCCCACTTTCAGCGTGAGCAGAGGTGGTGTCTGCTGGCTCTCAGGGAAGAAAGCAAGACACAGGGATAAACAAACAATCTCAAGTAAAGTCCAAAGCCATCTGTTAATTTGGTATTAATCAAATTCTCCTCTCAGCTATACTGAGAGCGAAGCTGGAAGCAGAGTTTAGCGCTATTCTTTCTTCATGAGGCATTTCCCCCGGGAATTATTAAGTGCAGGATCCAGCTCCCTTTAAGCAGCGATGACAGAGAGCAGCTTGGTGTTACAGTGGCCTTTGCAGCCACTGCCTTGTTTGATGTGGCTCAGTTTCACAGGCAGAATTAAGATACCCAAAGTGTTGTACTGACCTCAGTCTGTTAAATGCTTGTACTTGTTGCTTCAAGGTGTTTTAAGTTTCCTTGTCATTTTCTGTAATGTGTGTCGTTGGTCTAGGTTCCGATCTGCAGCTAATTAGATTCATTTTACCAAAAAGCATTCAAAGCCATCTCTGAGACACTGAGAAACATGTGTCCTAGAAAAATGAAAGAATCCAGTTACATTTTCCTTGATTTTATTCAGTAGATGTGTGACTATCTTTTCTAGAAAGAGTCTTTCAAAATACCCATGGGAACTAATATGAAAGGTTAGCTATTACATTCCTACAAGAAAATGTTAGGCCTTGCAGTCTGATCTTGTGCCGCTGAAAATAAAACATGCTGTCATCTCCTCTCCTTTCTGTGGCAGACTAAGATGCACGTCCTGGCCACTTCACTTCCTTAGCAAGGTGCCACCCTTCTTCTCCTTCTCTTTTAGGGTGACATGAGACAGGAGGTTTTAGTCTTAGACCACCCGCGATGAGTTTTCACAAAAGAGCCTAGACAGCTGGAGAAATCTGTTCTTCCTACTCTAAAACCAGGAGGAGCGCTTCCCTGTTGGGCCTGCTTTTGGCAGTCAGGTTAATGGTCCCACCATGCCTGCTCTCGTGTGATACCTCCTTAGAGCTTGTGAGGAAGGGGAGGGTGGGCTAACCTGGACTCGGTGCAAAGCAGTGTCAAAACCTGGGGGATTACGAGCACAAGGCAGTGGGAGGAGAGAAATTCTCCCCTCAGAGTGAAGTCTCTTTGGCCAAGGTATAGGGGGTTTTTTACTGTAATTGAGACAATTTTTTCTTAAAGAAACCAGCAGAAAGCTCCATCTTTTCATGCTGTGTTGTTGAGACAGTGGTTCTTCCCTATTTCACATGGATGTTTTGATGGTTAGTCCATTAAAGACTGGATGGCGTTCATATACATTGTAATATAGGCTGAAGAAGCTCCATTAAAACTGTTCAGGTGGCAGGTACAGTAAGGCGAGCACATACACTGATGCTGCTCCAGCAGCCATTCTAGTCTGTAACAAGCGGCTGAGAACAGAACAACAGTGCCTTTGGGGACGTCTTTCCATGACTAGAGCAAGCCAAGCTGTTGCACCACAGCAGCTTTGGGATTGACGTGATGCAGCCATCACTGCAGTGCATACTGTGGTCTGCTCCGGTTCAGTAACACTAAGAAAGAGCTGCTCACCCCTGATAATGGTCACTGCAGAATAAGGCACCTGCTGAGCAAGTGCTGCAATTGAGAAGCTAAAGATCTGCAAGGACTGCTGATGAGCTCTAAGGCACGTGAAGAACTGGGCCTTAGACAGAGGTTTACTCTAGTTGGATGCAAAGGTGAATCCAGCCCTCGAATTCCCAGTCTGATGACAAGATTTTTGTCAGTATAATGAACATTTAGACACCTGCATATAGACATCCAAATGGAGGAGCCTTAATCTGAAGCTGAATCATGCCCAGAAGGTCTTAAGAGAGAATGAACTGATGAACTCAAAGATCTTGGCACTGACAGTAAAGCTCTTCAGGCCATCAAAAGCCAAATCACCCTCTGGAAGTGCCTCTCTCTGTGTGTATTAACTATTACCTGTACAGAGAGCCTGTAGTGAGGCTCAAAGTTAGTAGAGAGAAATTCCAGCTATGTTGGCTTTTTCCAAAGATGGGAGATACTGCCTGAAAAGATCTTGAAGCTCTCCTAAACATTTTCCTTGTTTGGAGATGTAGAAGAGGCCTGTTTTCCCCCATATACCTGTTGCTAAATGACACTCTTCTCTGACGTCAGCTGCTGCTCCCACATAGGCAGCCCACTGAAATGCCTTAAAAACATTAAATGACAAAATTCTCCTCTAAACTGATTGCAACTGATGAAATTATAAGCCTCTGAACTTTCCCTCTGGAAGCTGCCAGAGGGTGTGAGAAAGTCTTACTTGCCATGTTGATCCTAGATGCAAATATAAGTGGCATTTTCACAAAAGCAAGTTTTTCAAAGTAACCTTGTTAACTTGTGAAACCCTATCCTTACAAAAGATATTTGAATAGATCCCTGGGGGACCATGCGTCTACCTCCTACAATTCCACAGATCAACTTCTACTCTCAATTATGTGCAAGCAGCCACGCTGATGGCAATTTAGAGCGGTGTGTCTGAAGATGTTCAGTAGATTTGCCAGGGCCCGTCTACAGCATGCAGTGAGCTGCCGGTCGGAGGAAGCTGAGCGGCTTTGGGTTGGCTGGTCTTGGCCCAGGTGTGGGGTGGTTCTGCCAGGTGTCTGGGAGCCAGGCGCAGTGACATCCTGACGCAGCTCAAGAGGTTTCAGAAGCGAGCTCTGGTGTCTCTGCATGCCACCGCTCTGCTCCGTGCCGTGTCGGCATGCTCAGAGGTAGCTTTACTGTTTATTTCTGCACCACGTTCTGCTCTTGTTTAGGCAAACCCTCTGTTTTCTCAGGTCTATGAACTCTAAAATCAATCTGCCAGCTACCTGCAATAGGCACACAGTACAACTTTTCAGGTCCAAAATCTGAAAAAAATATTCTTGTGAGGGAATGATTTTACCTATTTCCTATTTCACTTCCCACAGCGTACGTGCTTAATTATTGTGCATGAAGCCACATCACCCATAGGCGTGTGCTTATCTGTGCA
This sequence comes from Ciconia boyciana, assembly GCF_034638445.1. Lineage (NCBI taxonomy): Eukaryota > Metazoa > Chordata > Aves > Ciconiiformes > Ciconiidae > Ciconia > Ciconia boyciana. The sequence continues at coordinate 17,414,291 of NC_132944.1, read as the reverse complement.
AATTTGCTCTGAGACCCAAATCATTATCATTATTCATAATTATCTGCACTGCTTGATCTAGAGAAACACCGGACAAAGGAGATATCGTTAACTGAGTCACCCACTGGATATTACAACGGAGGTATAAATCTAAACTCACATAAGCCTTGCGCCTGACAGTAATGCATCTGTAATCAATGGCAGACTTCTGAAACTCCCCTGCCATTCAGCCCAACAAAATTATTTCTCCATGTTTCTGCAGGCTCTCTTTGCTTCCACACTCAGTTAAAGGTCTCTTCCAACCTATACGATTCTGTGATTCTGTGTGAATTTTGGCCACGTCCGTATCATCTTTGCCTGGATCTCTTCACTATAACATTTGGTCGTGGCAAGATCTCTTTCTCAGCAAACCAGCTCCTGTTCTTGTTTGGTTTTGGCTTTGTGGTTTTTTTTTCCATAGCTGGGTCAGTATCTGATTAAAACATTTCTGGACTTGATCCTTTTTGGTGGAGTTGGGTAAGAAAGAATAGCAGCATCATAGCTGCAGACCTGTATGTTTTCAGCACTGCAAAACAAAATGCATCCCCATCAGTTTTCCTTTGTTCTCATTGCAAGACCTGCTCCACGACAGCAGTGAAGTGCACCTCTGTGCAACTTAGATATCATCAAACAGTGGAACTAGCACAAATTCCACTTCTACCTTTCTCCTCCTATCCTTTGTTTCAGAGCTTTCCTGCTCTTGGGTGCTGCATTGTTCTGGAGCTTGCTGTGGCTTTACTGGTTCTGTGCCCAGCCCACGGGCACAACGGACACTGTGGCACTGATGTCAGCAGGACTTGTTGCGAGATCAGTGCAGAGATAGTCGAGGCTTGACCCTATGGCAAAACTCAAAACTCTGCGTAGTCTTGACCACACTCCAGAGAAACGTGGCTCGTAAAGAACACAACGGCTGGCTGATGCAGCTGACTCATTTAGCATATTATTCCAGATGTCTTTCACCATTTTTAGTATAAGTAAAATGTCTCAGATGTGATGCCAGTCATTTCAGCTGTGTCTAGACTACAAGACTAAGGAGCACTTCCCAGTTCTTGCATGCAGTGCATGGTGTTGCATGAAGGTGCATGCAGTTTTAGGCTTAAATGGCAGTAAATTAATTTTTTAACTAGTACTGGAGTTTATGAATAGTGTAATTTTAAATAACTAGTGGCAGAATCTGATGGAGAAACATTCTCATGCTTCTTCAAGAATGACTCCGTGTGGGTGCATGAGCCCAGGAAATAGTGGAGTAGCCAAGTACATGGCAGTGAAAAGGTGTCTTGACCACCTCATGCAGTCATGTGAGGGTGTGAAGGCCAGTGCAGCCATGGCCCTCCTTCACTTCCCTCTGTCTTCTCATGGTTACAAGAAGGAGTCCCGTCAAGAGTCCATCTTATTAACTCTTAGCTTCTGTTAAATCTCTCCAGAATTTTTGAACCTTTCTTCCTTATTCCTTTAATAACCATGGTTGCCTTGAACATTTCCTGACGAACATCAGTGGTTAGACTTGATCAGTTTTTTACAAGCTCAATTCCTGCACTTCTGATATCTTCTGGTGGCATCCACCCTGTGACAAATTGTTTCTATTAAGAGACTGTAACAAGAGGTATCTCATTTGACAAGGAAACTGCAAGTTCCCAACAGAAGCTTGGTATCTTAACTGTTTTCTGCTAAGATGTAGCTGTCTCGAGTTGCATCCCAAGAGCTAAAGAGCAGAGCACCAGGACACGTCTGCGGCCACTACAGTGACAGTGTACTGAGCACAGTGATCCTCTGTGCTAGAGACTGGCGAGGTACAGGGAAAAGTGCTAACTGCACTGAGGACTTTTTTCTCAAGGGCATGAAGCTCTTCACTGAGCACAGAGGTAGTGCTCCTCAGCTGTTTAAGACTTTATTTCTGCTCTCTGCTCCCTGCGGATTTATGTTCCAGCACCATATTGTGAATTGTACCTATCTTCAGCTTCAATTAAATTCATGAATGCAATATTGCAAACACAGCCATCCTCTGAAGCCAAGAAAATATCAAAGTATTTTAGGGAACATCCACCTTCCTTTTTCTCTGCTACCAACCCTGCTCCTGCAGTACACTGAAGAAGTTATGGTATGATATCTAATCATGGTACTTGTAATGGAGGCTTCGGGAATCGGCTAAATCACCCAAAAACATGTTTTCATGGTGGCTGTGTGAAAAGTGGATAGATCCTTTTCTGAGAGCTGTCATACTGGGAGGCAGAGCCCTGGAGTTGAACCTCCATGTGCTTAAATGTAAGGCATGTATGTAATTGATGGCACAACTGGGACCTGAGGATGGAAATGTGTGAGATTAAAATTGTGTTCCTTAGCAGGCAGTACCAAATAAGATCATGTTTAATGTCTGTGCTAAGGGAAAATTCACATTATTTCATTCCCTTGGACTGAAATTGGTTTTTTGCTTAAAGGGAAGAAGTGTATTGCTATTACATTTATAATTAATGATAACCTAATCTAAGATTTGTACAAGCAGATTTAAACTGAGCTCTTATTTTGACACATAGAAAATTTTATCATTAACATCTTTATATTCCTGACTGACACATGGCTAATAGCATTGTAGTAGATTAAACCTTGAAGCAAGAGAGATGAATGTAGCTACAATATTACACAGGTGATTTTTCATATTCTGCTTTTTCATGTGTCTCCCCTTTATCAGAAACCTGCCCTTGTGTTCATTTGACTTGATTATAACAAATAGATAGCAATTGTCTTGTTGAAAGGACTTCTGTGTTTTTGTTTCAACATGCCCACCTATCCAGGACTTTCAAATGTGTTCAAAGCGTTTTCCATGCCTTTTCACTTTGAAAGGTGGTTTTTATTAAAAACAGTACTTCATAAACACATAATTACAAAAATGTGAGCATTAATGAGGAATAGTGTCCCCAATAATCAACTCTTAGTAATTTATTATTTATCTTATTTTATTTTAATTTATAATTTGTCTTAATTACTGAGGCCAGTGACTTCAGGAGGATGCTACCCTTAAAGGGCTTCAGCAGGTAGTTTGATCTCCTAGAATGAAACCTATTGTATTGCCTTTTTAGTATTTAAGCAGCTATGATCTCCACAGAAAGCAGACACCTTCTAAATATTAAGTGCTTTTTAATGACTTTGGTTTATCATAAATTAATTGATACTCATGTTCTACAAATAAAACTGTTCTTATATTTCTGGCCATTTTTTATACAGCAAGCAATGCAATCAGTCAGAAAAATTAATTATTCCAAATGAAATACAATGGCTTCAGTTGCATTCTTATTTTAAATAGTTAAGCAAGGAAAGCCAGTATACTGCAGAATTAAAGGCTCTGACTATATAAACATGTACAATTCAAATGCATTAAATCTAAAATGCTTTGAAGAAAGCTGGGCACTACCCATTTTTATGTGTGGAATTACTCGCGGAGTCCAGTACTCACGTGAGTTAGGGCAGGATCTGGCTGTGGAGTTGCCTGCTCAAACATTTCAAATTCAATCAGTGCCAAAATTTGAGCTGCACGTGAAGTTTGTGGTCCCTGTAAGTATGTGCACTTTGGAGTATACCCTCAATCTGTAGGTTTAGAGGTTTTTGTCTAAGCTTCTCTGTAGAGGTGGACACCTGACCTTAGTGGAATTGATAGGAGTTTTTCAGTAACCTCTACTGGGGCAGAACTTTACCCCAGGGTGTGCTATTAATCCTTGCAATATTCTTTATCGTCAGCCACTCTTCTGGAGACAGACCAAACGCAGACATATTTGGGCTTTGCATCCCCATTTAGTACTGTATGTTGTGTGCACTCTCGTATTGCGTGGTACAGCTGCATAGATCCTATTTAAATCTGTGCTATGAGTGCCCCATTGCTCGTTGTGGAAATGTATCTGTTGGAATCACACTACACATGGTTACTTCTGCTGCAGTGCTGCATGTGAAGGCAAGCTTTTGCTATAGCTCTGCAGCCTTCACTCTGATATGTATTGTAGCTTATGGAATGGCTGTTAGACTCAGTTTTAAGTAATATGCATCCTAAATATCGATGCTAGGTATTCCAGCTACTTGCAGAATTTTTCCATCCCTCTCTGTAAAAAATAAAAACCCACAAACCCCACTGAATGTTGTTAACAATAAATTAAATAAAAAAAAAAAGTCCTGGGATTGCACTCAATGTTCTCTGCAGCAGTGGAGAATAGAGGGTGGAAGATGAATCAACATCCCAGGGTTGAGTGCTGCTGGGAACAGAAAGGTGCTTGTTTGCTATGGATATGGGAAAACATTTGTCAGATATGTTATTTTTCAGTGAGTTAAGAGGTCAAATCCAGTCCTGCTATGATCCTACTGGTAGCTATTTCTTTCCAATCAGGAAAACTTTTTTGCAGAAGATGAGAACTGTGAGGGTACGCTATTGAGAGTGGATTCTCCAGGATTAACGTCACTAACAATGTCACTAACAATGTCGCTGGTTTCATGATTGTCAGAAGCCAGGTTAGGTTTGTGCTGCCTTCGGAAAGGGCAGTTTCCCTGTCACTTCACTATTCTTCATGCTAATGAGTAGGATCAACCCATCTACCCCAGTGACAACTAACCCTTCTTCCCCACAAATCAATTAATCCTTTCTTATAGTCATCAGCCAGATCAGCAGGCTGATTCAGTTCACTGCTCAGCCCCGCAGGCAGGGAGAAGGGAGTGGGAGAATCCCCTTGTCCTTTGGCTGAAGCCAGCTGTGAAGAGCACGCTGAGAATTGATGGAGGTGCTTCTGAGCTGCAGGGGATGGCACAGGGCTGCCGAGCAGTGCGGTAAGTGGCTGCTGTTGGAGCAGATGGGCCAAGCCACGTGACAGCTATGGCACATGAATCCAGGTGGCTTTGCAAATGAGAGACTGAAGTGCAGTGACTAATAAACAAATGGAATAAGCTTTCACATTAAAAGTAAGGCATAAGATACAAGGAGTATATTGGGTGTAGTAGACTGGGTAAGATAGCTGAAAAACAGAAAGCATTTACAAACATTATGAAAGACATGGGAGAATTTTCTTACCAAGAGTTCTTCATGTGTGTCAAACATCTGGTCTTCAGAAACACCAAGACTCCAAACTAGACAAAGGTAATATGAGGAAGCACTTTGGTTTTGACCTTCTGGATTAATTCCTGACCCAAAACCATCTATTCCAATCCAATGCCACTAAACTACCCAGTGAGCTCTCAGGCTGTAAATGAATCAAAATGAATCTGAGATCTTATTATGTGGAAATGCCATCTCTGATACAATATCCCATTTTTCTTTTGAAATTGGCCCCTATTGCTTTAACATTACAAAGGCACCTTATGAAGTGGGAAATAGGGGAAAATCCTTCCTGGTAGGATTACTAATTATCCAACTTTAAATGTAACCCTGTTCTAACTTTATTGCTTCTGTACACTTTGGGCTTCTTTTGAATGTGGCTGTCTTCTGAAGGACTGTATTAAGTATTCTGCACTGTCAATTGCTATTTCTTAGAAAATTAGGTGTAAGTGAAGGTTTTCCTCTTCCATAATTTTTTTAAACAAACTTGACTTGCTTCTTGGCATTCTCCCTTTGTGGCGGGAAATGAGCTCTGTTGTGGTCCCCTGCAGTTTTGTGGTTTTGATACTCCTCTCAGACACTCATCTTGGACCAGCAAGTGAGGATGGGAACTCCACCAAAGTGTTAAATATCTAGCATAGTAATTAAACATACCCCCACCTTTCAGCTTCAGGAGTGTCTGGTTATAAAGAATATTATTATAAGTTAGATTATTTATAATAATAAATAGATGTACAATTATTTTAAAGTTCTGGAGACCTTTGCCCCTGTCCATCTAAGATTACTTCTTTCTCTGCATAATACAAAAGGTTGGTACCTTAGTATGGTGCCAGGTTCAGCTCATATTTTGTAGTGACGTAAATCCAGAATCACTTTATTGACACTGATAAAACAGATGGCTAAACCCAAGCTAGACAGAACTGTAATTATATCTGTGGTGTTAGAGGTGAAGGTATGTTATTAAAACATTTCCCTCTTCTCTTTGAATAATGTGTAGGTCTTGCAAAAGGTAAGCATCATACTGACAATATCAAATGTCGCTCTAGCTTCTGGATGGGAAAAGTATATGGTGCAAAAGGGAATATGCGCAGAACGACTATGAGAGCTCCTAATTAGCCATTATAGGATTCCATTAATCTCTTCAATCGACTAAAAGAATTATAGTCATTGAAGTCTATTTGTCTTAAGATGGAAAGAAGGCTTAACCAAAGCCTTAGGAGTGACGATAGTGCAAGGAAAAGCATATTCTGTGCATCTAGCTACATCTGTTGGTTTTCTTAGAGAAGGCCACAGCCATCTTCAGATAACGTCAGAGCAGGTATCATTCAAGAGTGCTGAGTATATTAGTACATATTTTACCAGAGGTCTGGCAAGCTGCCCATGGCTAAGCTTGCATATACCCCAGCTAAAGTAATTTGTGTTCCTGAGTGGGAGTTTGGAGTAGGACGTTGTGAATAGAAAAACAGAGGCCCAAATTACTTTTAACACTTCCCTGTTCCATCAGTTAGTGTAATAGACTATATCTTGCATATCGCTCCTTCCTTGTGGCTATCAGCAGGGCCAAGACGGGCGTGCAGCCGGGGAGCAGCCACGTCCTGCCCAGCTGCGGGTCGCCCGTCCCCTCTGGGCTGTGCCTGTCCCTCAAGGGGTGGCCTCCGCCTGGCTTCTGCACAGTACCTGCCAGATCTGGCATGGCCAGTAGGACCACCTTATCCCAGCAGTTTGAAAGCTGGAAATCATAAGTGGGGTTTTTTGAGTTTCTAACGTTTGTGGTTCTGATTTTAATCTTCCTAATATGAAACAATTACATTTGCTCCAACGTGGTTTTCCTGAGTTTATGGGCAGCTTCAGCAGCATAAGCTCCCTCTCACCCAGTGAGCTCATATGTCAACAGTATTTCCTATTTAATTTCTTTAATGTTTAATTGTTGCCCATGTTATCAAATAGGGTAAGAAACTGCATTGGGTTAAGGCTTCTGGAGGGAATCGGAAGTGAAAATGCAGAAGAGAAAAAAGGGAGGAGAAACAATAAAGGATAGTGAACAACAGAGAAGTGAATTAGCAGTGGCTATAAAGGTGGAGACATACTGCCACCATGCAGTGATGATGATAAAAAGAACACTGACCATATTTTGCCATGGATCTCTGGTGCAGACCCATCCTTGAAATTGGTGGGAATTCAATGGACCAGAGAGCACGTTATCTCTAATGTATTTTTTGGCTCACAGATCACAATTAAAATTAAATTCTGCCTTCTGCAAAATTAAATTGGACACACTGGTCTGCTGCAGTGAATCCTTGATCTCAGTTGGTCTCAGTTGAGCTAGACTACTCAAGAAAAAAAATTATAACTGTGGAACTTTTCTTGTGAGAGTGTGTGAAATTGCTATCATAGCACAAGTTATTTTCAAGGAAATCTAGGATGTATGGGTTACTTTTCAGGAGAGGAAAGATTGTTTTACAGGCTCTCGCTATTGACTGCTGTTCCTATAGATCATTGCATTCAAGTGTCTTGGCTGCAAAATATTAATACAAATGTTGTTATGAGATGATGATGTTCTCAATATTACATGGAATAAATGTTATCACTTAAATATTGTAAAGTGCCAGCATTTCTGCATGCTGCAGCTTTTTGCTAAGATGAGCATACACTTGTCAAATGTTTTGAATTCTGTATTATTCAGTAAATGAGCATGTGGTTAATTAAAGTAGCATTACTATCCTGGGAGGTGATCGGATTGCAAACATATCTTTAACAATTGGCTCTTGTAAATAAAATGGAAGAGAGCTGATTGAGATCTGAAAATGTCAATAGATGCAAAAAGCCACTTTAGAGCGTTACCTGATAAAATAAGAGTAGAGAAGTAATGACATGGTCAATATTAACTGCCATCAGGCGGAAAGAAATCAAATTGTCAGGGATCTATAAAATTCTTGCCAAAGTAGAACCTCATTTACACATACAGATCTTCATACCCTTTGCTAAGAAAAGCATATGTGACAGCTTAGAGGTTTTAGCTGCCAAAGATCTTTCACTCTGAATACAGTAAATGTCACATCTATTTATTTATCGTTAAATTTTGCTAAGTATCTGTAGAAATATTTGGATTTTTTCTATCATAATGTAGATGTTTAAAAGGAAAAGAATCCAGATCATAATGCAGCTGTAGCACCAAACCATATGGCTGCTAAATGGGAGCAAAAATACACCACTGAATTACTAGGAGTAAACATAAACTGGATGCGATCTTCAGAAGAATATTAAATGAAATATATAAATACCAGAGTATTGCCATAAAGTCATGCAATCAGACAATAGTAGCCATCAGGCAGTAGATTATTTCACATGCTGAAAGTAATCACAGTTGTATAGCAATTTATGTTTTCTAAACGCCAGACTGAAAGTATTAACTAATGAATCTTGGCAAGCACAGTGTTTCTACCAACTGCAGTGGTGGTTATAACAACATCTAGGCCTTTTTTGAGAGAGAGAGAGAGAAATAAGACAGCCATCCTACACCCCAGCTTTATTAGAATCTGTCCGGAGTCCCAGGTGCTCGAAACAGTCTTGTTTGTCTTTAATTCAATTCAAGCCTTTGACTTCTTTCTTTTCAGAAAACGTCTGTGGGTGATTTATTGGTATATTGGGTGGAATTTGCACTGTGCTGAGTAAGAACAAATGGTCCAGTGGAATACATATTCAATGTTATGAATAGTGTCTGGCATGAGAGAGAACTCAAATTAGTGTGGGTGTTGTGTTGCCTGTTCTTCTGCTCAGAGACAGTTTCATGATAAGTCCATTTGGATTCTACATCGTTGTGTAAAAAGGAAAAAGTTAATAACTTTCAGGAGAAAAGCCTGTGTCTCTGCTCAGTCTGGTAGAAACTTACTGGGGGCAATTGTCAACTGTACTTTCATATTTTGAGTCTCTTCTGTTCTTTTTATACAATGTGGAAGGAGAGGAGGCCTCTTCGTCCCATCCACAGCCATCTTCAAACTGCGAACAAGAACCAAATGATCCTTGAACTTCAATTGGACTTTGTAAATTATCATCGCGGGGAATAGACTCTCAGTATTCATAACTGCAGTGCTTAGAATTAGAAATATAATATGAAGAGTTTACCTCAAAATTGGCCAGATTCATCAAGATTTCTTATTGTCGCATATTGAACTAGCTGTGCCCCTGGGAACTCAGATCTAAGCGATATTGAGTGAAGACTTTCTCTGCTGAGTTTGTAGCTGAAGTTTTATGTATGAGACAAATAGCAACTCTGAATATCTCTTTCTTTCTGCAGATGATATGGAAGCAATTCCAGTCAAGCAGTTCGTTAAACACATCAGTGAGCTGTATTCTAATAACCAGCATGGGTTCTCGGAAGACTTTGAGGTACGATTTAATAATCCACCAATAAAATGTTGTTTTCTTAAAGTTAATTGTGTATTAATACTTAGGGACCGTGCAACATCTGTGTGATGCTGTCACATCAGGTAAATGCAATGCTCAAATGTATCAGAAGAAATAGGGAAATACCAGTTTGCCACCAGATACGTGCAATGGGGGACTGGACATTTACAGATAATTCTAACCACCAGAGATTTGGTGCCTTTAAGGAGGGACCCTCTTAGGTTTTATTAAATAGGAAAAGCAGCCTGCAGTTCCCCAGGAATGACGTGAAGATACAAGCAGTTGTTTTTAACTCCAGGCTTTTCTTACAATATGCAGCTTATTTTACTCTTGTTGGCCCAGAATTTACTCCTCTTAGTCACGCTGAGAAGTCACATAAGCCCTGAGTAGCCCAAAAGGAGTAAAATAGTGCTTACTATGAGTAAGAGTTGCAGAATTTGGTCTTTTATGAAAACCCAAACTATGGGTCAGTTCCTGGAGTCCTTGTTCATCCTCTGTTCAGCCAGGAAAGATTGCTGTTGAAGTTGTTAGTTATTTTGTTCCAGTAAAACCAAGGAGAAAGGCTTCAGGATTTAGTTGGTAGTATTTACCTAATGTGACTATTTTAAAGTTTGCATCTTGTTACCTGTTTAGGACAGATTCTGACCTATAAATCTGCTATAAATTGGAGGTAATTCCAATGAAGTGAAAGTAGTTTTCCACCTCTGGGTAACCAAACCCATATTGTGCAAGCATGGTAAACACCACACAGTATGAGGATGGGCTGCAGAGTCAGGCTCTAATAAGCTCAAGTCAGTATTCTCTGGCTAGTTTTCAGGCACTGATTTCATTCAGTCTAATCACAGTCACTGCTGAACTTCTGGAAGTATTGAGAAGCAGGAGGAGCCCCAGGAAATTGCATGGAGCTGTGCTACTGGCATCCTCACCAGCAAAAGGAGATGTGTTTGGCTGCTGCATGTGAATCAGGGAGGCAGCTCTGCTTACAAACAAGGCAATGAACCAAAATAGGTGGCCTAATATCTACGGCTTCTTCGCTTACTGCAGTAAAGACAAGACTGTATGCAGGAATTGTTTTTAATGGGATCATTTAAAACATTTATCGTTGCTGTTTGGTTACTGTCTATAAAGAGTGGCTGCTTTGTCTGATGCCCAAAAACCATTGTGTACGTTAGAAACATTTTGTATTCATGAGGAAGGCAAATGTGTAAGGTGTTAAAGTGATTTAGTTCAATTGACTGCTGGCTGGATGGCTGAGCAGGAATATTGAGGCATTTAACAATGTTGATGGTATTCAGGACAAACATTTATTCTCCAGAGAGTAGAATTTGATCAGGATGATCAAATGCGACTCACTCTTCTCAATTATTTATGAATTGCGACCCCAGTGCTATTCATCACAGCTGGGTTTTACACCATTTAATTATTCAAAATAATCAGCAACACATCTGTAAACTTGGTCTGGCTTTAAGCAGGCTTTGCTTCAGCTGTCACAAAATCACTTCTATTAACAAATGTTGGACACCTTCTGCCTGTGTTTTAGCAAAGAAAAACACTGCTCTAATAGCCCTATTTTTTCCCTGTCCTCCTGGAGCTCCCTGCTGCGAGTGCCACGCTGTGCCAGCCAGTCGGAGAGATGGCTTTGGCCAATTAGTCCTGTTCTGGGGAGCACGGGGTCCCCTCTGAAGAGGAGTTAAACTCCTCCAACTTCACTGCACACGCCAAATTCTGTTCTCCGTGCTTGCTTAAAATTTGGAGCGTCTCCTTTGAAGTCAGTATAGCTACTCCAGATGTATTTCTCCGTAGCTGAGGTCTCGGCTTCCTAGAGTAAGGAGAAGGAATATGAACAAGACGATCGCTGTCTGGGATAAACCATCCAGCTCCCTTTCACTGCTTATGTTCTGCCCTGCTGATGCCTCTTGGGCCTGATTTTCTTCCTTATGGTTCACAGTGATAGGGCAGAATAGTGAAACCCGGGATTTTTCATAGAGCCTGTAGGTAAAATGTTTCTCAGGTGCCTAAACTGACTCAGAGATCAGAATCCCAGTTCGAAAGTGGCCGAGGGATAGAGGAGCCTGAGGTTACATTTATACAGTAGCTATTGGAAGTGGCTAGCGGTGTAACCTCTCGCATCTGGTCAGATCCAGCCATGGTGTATGTGCTGGATCGTATCTGCCAGCTACAGTGAAGACTTAGCTAATGTTTTATGGAGAAACAGTTGGATTCCAGCTGAAACAGACAATCCAGTGTCACAGGGCTGCTAGCCTTGGGTGGAAAGTACCACAGCTATATCATGCCTTCATGCCTGGGGAACTTCTGAAAAGAGGTACTAGGTTCTGCAGTCCTATGGGCTTTTTATTAAAAAAAGCTGCTTTTTAATGTCTTAAAGGAATAGAGAAGAGGATGGCAAGGAGATGCTGAAAGAAGTGATCAATACTATAGAGTAAATAGATCTTCCCAAAGATAGCCAGTGCAAGGGATTTTTTTTTTTTAATGAGAAAAGGATCAAAAAATCTTTTCAGAAGTTTCTGTGGCAGGAGGTTTTATGGTGGAACCTGTGGAAGGAAAGACTAAGCTAGGCACACACATACTCTGCCTGCTGTAGAAGGTAAACATTCTCCATTCATTTGTTGCTAGTTTTTGGTGTCTCTTCCTGTGTTTTTGGCAGCGTGTTGTGGGTTGTATTGAGTTGGTTTTTACACAAAGAAGATTCCTTTGAAAGTAAATTGTCTGAATACTCCCTCCTCCTCTTAAAATGAACTGTAATTACAGCTAAATATTTTGTGAGTGTGTTTAGGAAGCGTTTTATATGGAGAGGAAAAAAGGACTTTGAACTCACAAATCTTTGCTTGGAAAGTACATCCAAAATGAATCCTTATTCCCTTTGGGTAATCATAGTGCAAGTACCCAGCTTTATTGTCTGGTGATAGCTGGGCTTTCTTGTACGTACAGAATTGTTAAGATTTCCTTTGAGTCCTCTGAATTGTCAATTTTTGATGTAAACTAGAAATATAAGGTCCAATTTAATACTGAACAACAAATAGCTTTTTAAAATAAAGTCCATGATTCTGCATCGCCAGTGCTGGTCTCTGATATAACTCTTTGTATCCCACCTTGGAATTTGTTCAACCTAATACTGAAAAAAGTTCAAGGAGGTTTTTTGGCTTGCTCTCGGCCAGCTCCAGCACTCTCTTGCTATGGCATACAGGGTGAGGTACCACATTTTCACAGGGCAGCACTGGGGCAGGGTTTGGTGGGAAGACTGAGCAGAGATTGAGAGGCTTCCTGAGTCAGAGATTATATCTACTCCTTGTCTAGCCAAAGATTTTCTTGGCATCATTATGTTTAATAGAGTTTGATAGATCTTTCTTCCACAAATTTCTAATTGTCTCTTGAACCCTTTTAGACTCCTGCTGTCCAAAGCATCCCATGGCAATGAACTCTACAATTTGTTCCACAAGAACGGACTTCCTTTTGCTTTTAACTCATGCCTAATAACTTCTCCTGGTGCCTCCTAGTTTTTGCATTACAAAGTACATCCCTGTTCACTTAAATGCCTCACATGATTCTGTCTGCCTCCCTCATATTCCCCCTTAATCATCTGTTTTCAAATCTGAAGAAGTCTAAACTATTTAATTTGTTTGTTTGAGGAAGCCATTCTAGACTTACGATGACTTGTTCTCTCTGTACCTTTTTTCCTTCCTTTACCATATCCTTTTCAAGATGGGAAGGACAAAACTGTGCACAGTATTTAATGAGTGGGTTTACTGCAGAGTTCTGTAGGAGCACAGTGATGTTTTCTGTTTGGTTTTCTATTACTTTCCTCCTTCCTAACATACTATTTGTTTTTTAACAACTACTGGGCACTCAGCTGACACCCCCAGAAAACTATCAGCTGTGACCCCGAGGTCTCGTCGCTGAATGGCAATAGCAAATTGGGAACCTGTCAGTATGTATGCATAGTTAGGGTTGGTTTTCCCCAAGTACATCACTTCGCATTTATCAACATTGAATTTCATTTGCCATTTTATCACTCAGTCACTCAGTATTGCAACATTGTTCTGCTTCCCTTCACGAACAGCTTTTGTTCTGATTATCCTGAATAATTTTATATCATAAACACACTTTGTCTCTTCTGCAGTCCATTTATGAATGGATTAGGTCCCCATAAGGTCCCACTGGTGAAATCTGAACACTGACAATTCCTGGGCGGTCAGTCCCACCTTTAAACTGTTGGTATACAAGGCAAGTTTTCCTTTTGCTCCAAGACAGACCAGTTTTTAAAGTAATGTTTTCTGAGAAGCATTTCACAAACATTTTGGAAATCCAAATATGCTATTCTCTTCCAGACTGTTCTTACCTGTGGACTTCTTCAGGGACCTCTCCACAGTCTGTTCGAGGCGTTCACTAGCTCTGCTATTTATTACAGCGTCTAGCAGTTTGCCCCACAGAGAAGTCAGATTTAGTGGACTGTAGTGCCCTTCTGGATCTCATTTTAAAAACTGATGTCACATTTGTCATCTTCTATTCCCCTGATAGCCTGACTATATAGGGCATGTGCCCTCCAAATTCTTGTATCAAAAAGAGTGTGAAGTGCCACCTCCCACGGTAAAGCTTTTCACTCCCTCCCCCTGGCTGGTTACTGGAATAACACGGTAAGGTTTTTTGAGTAGTCATGTCCTGTTGCTCTAAGAAAGGAACACTAAGCCAAGAAATCACCCTCCATCCCCAAAGCTAACTGTGAATTTTTATAGTATAATGCAGTGTTTGGATTTCTGAGATCAGACAATTTTATTTCCCTCCTCCCTAATTCTGCAGTGGGTTGGTCAGTGCTGCTGCGGGAGCGATTAGAGTGGGTGAATGCAATCTCCGCAGACCTCTCCTGCCTGTGGCCGTGTGAGTGTAATGATTCATTGCCAATTTGGAGTCTGAACAGGCTCGCTGAACTTGGAGGCAGGCTGTCTAGCTCCCTCATCACATAAATTGAAAATATCTTTATACTCCAGTGGCACCTTCTTCTAAATGTCCTGAAATGTAAGAAAATAACATAAATCTATATCTTCGGCAATGTGGCAGGGATTTGCTAACGTTATTCTCATGGTTGCTGCTGCTTGGGGCAGGGGTCGCTAGCTCTTTTTAACCGGTGACCTCGGAATGTTATTCTCTAGCGAAGGGCTGCATTGAAGAGAGATAACGCTGCACTTTGCACATTTCTTGAGACACTAAAAACACTGTGTAGTTATACTGGCATCCCTTACAGATTAGACACAGTTTACTCCAGACACATGCTTATAGCTGCATCTACACCAAGGAATTTGGCAGTAGAAAGATGCCATTTCAAAAGCATGCTGCTAGCAGACATTACTGCGCTGGGAAATGTTTTATAACCCTGGCCCAAAACTGCCATAATTAGAGATATTCTCAGCCTGTGCGTTGCTGTACTGAAACCAAAGGGAAGCAGCACTGTGAAGCTGGAGGAGGAAGGATTGCTGCAGAAGAGGGTCTTCCTGGAGTTCTCAATCCTTATCTCACCGCTTGACCTACCCTAAGAAATTGGCATTGTGAATTAAGAGATAAAGTTGAAGAGAAGCAATAAAAGAAGTTCAGATAGCTGGGCTTTCTATTACCAACCATAGTACTGCAGCCATACCCAAAGTTTCTGCCTGGAAGCCCCGCTCGGAGGAGCCGTAGCCCCACACGGGCAATGCAAGGCTTCAGTCAGGCTCCGACACCTCCCTGCCTAATGAAGGGCAGGATACCGCAAGCAAACGGTCCTCCACCATCCTCTCCTCTCTCATTCATTTACATGAATTTTTAGCCATCTATTCATGATTCTTCCACTGTTATTCCTGTGTTGAGTCCTTTTGCTTTGTTTATTTTCCCCTTCTTTCTAGGCTGTCCCCAGCTCACCTCTCTTGAGTGCCGTCAGAGAGTTTATACTAGTGCTAAATTACCACTAAAATCTACACTGTTCCTGTGGGATATCTTCAAATACTATCTGCTGTCTCTGTTGGTATGCAGTCTTCATGTTTGCTGTGATAAAACAAACAGCAAGAGCACTACCACAGAATTCTCTAATTTGGGATTAAAATAATAGGTCAAAAATGATTTTAGGGGTGGATGAACTAGCTGCTTTCATGCTGAAAAATATCACAATAATATCAAAACAGAGCTATGGATGTTGTCTAATTTAGTCCTTCAGATTAGGATCTTTTCTTTGTTCATGATTCCTCCTCATTGCTATTCATAGCCTTTCACAGTTCAGCCCCTGCCAGGACATCAGACTGAAGTAATGGGAAACAACAGCAACACTGCATAAGGCCAAATCGAGAGACCGAGTTCCTGCTCAGTCACTGTAGCAAAAATTCTTGCTCAGAACCTTATATTGCCAGCAAGACACTGGAGCAGTTTGATTTTACACTTAAATGGAAATTCTTTGAAGTTTAGAAGAAACTAATCTGTAACTTGTTTCAGAAAGGCAATGAAAATGGGTCGTTAAACCTGGGTGTATCAAATTCCAATTAGCATTAGCATGGTCAATATAATTAAAAAGTAAATTAGCCATAATAGCATAGACTAGAACACTTTTTACAGTAACTAACGGTCAATTGAAACCATGTACTTTGGTTTCTTGGGTTGTCAATGATAAGTTGGAAGGACAGAATAAGAGCCTGTATCCATTCATCTTTGGACAGTAATGTGTTCTGCAAAGTTAAACATGAAGAGCAGCAGTGTGCTAGCCAGCCGCCGGTGGAAGAGACTAAGCGGGACTAAGGAAAGCCAAAGAAAAGACTCTAAAGCTGAAAAGTTTGTGGATGAATTATGGATGTGGTGATATGGACACTATCTGTCCTACTCCAAGGTGCCAGCAGCAGTTTTGTGCTAATTGGAGAGGAGTTTGTTTAGGCAGCAATGCGCAACCTGGTATTAGTCCTGACCTGGTGGCCTGCCCGCAGCCTTAAACTGTAATAATAATATAATCATGGTGATGTTTTAAATGCAAATGAAAGACTTCATAGCCAGTAAGACTGAGAAATCCCAGGGTGTTCATTGCATAAGCAATAGAAAATGCTGGGAAAGTAAATATGTAATATACTTAAATGTGGTAAAATGGCATAATTAGGATGGTGACTTTTTTGAACTTTCTCCAGGGTGATATTTATTAACACCGGGCTGTCCTCTTCTGCCAAAGGGTAAATAAAACTCTGAATGGAGGCATAGATAACAGGCTGCAACTGGTCTTGTCTCCTTGCAGCATTTTGTGCATTGATGAGACAACTACCTTGACTTTAATAACAAAGGAATGTTAACTTATGCCTTACTGTCTGGTGGGGTGAGCCTGTGGTTTAGTAATTTGCTACTAGAATTTGGAGAGATTAACATAGGAGGGTAAGAGCACGGATAACCGCCCTCTGCTCTCAACCTGATCCGTCTGCGTGGCACAGCCAAACATTGTCAGTGGCCCACACAGAGCTGGAGGATGTCCTCAGGCCCCTTCTTGTTGGACAACTTCAATGTTCCCAAGTGTTGGTTGTGTCCTGGTCGGGGGTCGGGGGGCACATGGAGCTGAAGACGAAATGGCCTTTTATTGTTCTACGGTGATTTTTGAAAAGACAAAAATAGGTGAGGCACATTGGCAAGGGGGAAGCTTTTCTTGAACAGTCTCCTTTTGCTATGCTTTTGCAGTGTGCGGACATAGGAATCCACGATTATAGCAGCTTTCCAGAGTATTAAAGATCATTTAGAATGTTATGTGTTAAGAAAAGCCATTTTCAGATGATCAGCTCTCACAGCGTCAGACCTTCTTTTCCCTTGCTGTGTTTTTCACCGTCTTAGCTTAATCTTCCTCTTCTATTAACTTTATATTGGCCAGCCGGGAACATGTACAGTTGAGAAAACAGTCAGCATCAACATAAAAAGGTTAATTAAAATGATTAACCTCACCAACAATTCCCTTATGGAAAAATCCTATGGAATGTAATAGAAAGTGATACATTTACTATGTGGTATTTAAACTGTCAGAGAAAATTCCTTAGCAGGGAGGTAATTCCCTATTAAATTCTATAACTTTTTAGAGTATTCTCCACAAAACCTTGTTGAATTCATCTGTATTAAATTCTACAGCATTTGGCACAAATGTTTCAATGCTAATAACTTCTAAAAAGAATTTTGTAGTGATGCAGGGATGTAGAGTTTGACATAAGGCTTTTCAGAAGCGGGGGGTTATTTTTTAGGAGTGACCTACAATGGTACAGCAGTGGTGTTATACAATTTCTAAATGCAAAAAAAGGTAAAACAAAATTATATTAAATCAACCTAACATGTAAGTAATGCTGCTTTTCCAGTTATGACTTAGGCTGAACTGATCCTGCCCGTTGTGTAATCAGAAGTCCCCTGCTTACTGGAGCTGACAGACAGAATTAGGGGAAGCGCACACTTTAATGTGTTTTTTTTATTTCTGTGATAGAAATGGAACTATGAAAATTCTATGAGGGCCAGCTGAGAGTTTTGCTTGATTCCTCTTTGTCTTTGCTCAGCACATCTCCTTGAATGTAGTATGCTTCTCCTTATGGAGCGGGAGGGAGAGAGAGAAGCAATTGTTATTTGGGAGTGTCATGTGGATATAAAAGCTATAAAATGTTCAAGGTTTTAGTATACTTTGCACTTTTAAAATGTAAATGCTGGGGAAGATATCAGAATTGCTATGCAAGTCCTTTGTGAAATGTCTGCATAATGCTGAACTCTGTTACATCTGCTGTTTGTATAGCATTTCTCTTGATAATTTTTCTCTGTCACTTAGCTCGTGATCTTTGTAGCAGCTGTGAGCTCCTAATGACTTTCCCTCTTAGGCAGGTTCTGTACTGTTATTTTTAAAGCCTGAAGTACAAAGTAATTTGGCACTTCCCCGTATATCCTTGGGGGAAATTGGTTCTGTTTGGTGCGATTTCTGGGACTCGCAAAAGATTTGAATAAGTATAGTTTCTATCACAACTTTGTAAACTCCAAACATTGATATATTTTTCAAAAATGTGTTTTTAAACTAAGAATATTTTAAACTAAGAGTACTCAACTGTACATTTCTCAGCTGTTCTGTTTGGTGCGATTTCTGGGACTCGCAAAAGATTTGAATAAGTATAGTTTCTTCCACAACTTTGTAAACTCCAAACATTGATATATTTTTCAAAAATGTGTTTTGAAACTAAGAATATTTATGCTAGTGATAAAAAGGGGTTTAGCTTTTTCAGGAAGATTGTGGTTAAATAGATACAAAAAAATATATCTTGGGGGTGGTATCGCACGTGAGTTTAAGTGATTCGGTTTGCAAGACAGTCTCTGAAGTGTGTAACTCTCTAGGACAGTCTGGCCAAGGGGAATAGCTGCTTTTCTCTAGGGTCAGAGAAAAGATCCTCCATTGCCCCATTTCAATAGCCCTGTATTCTGTTGTTGGACAGTGTAAGTCAGGGGTAGGTTAAGGACTAAACAAGTCAATGGGAATTAGGTATCTAACCTACAGCCTCAACTAGACAGAAATCTGCATCTCTAGCTTCGTGAACACCTTGGCAAGCCTGGCCTCTTTCTGCTTTGTAAATGTATATATATGTGGATACAACCTTTTATCTTTTTCACTATATTGTGGTCTGTTAATCAGTGTCCAAGCAGTGGTATTTAAAGCACACGCTGTTATCTTCAGAGATCTATTTTATTTATATTTTATAAAAGGCATCTCTCTGCAGAGAACTAACAAAAGGTCAGTGCCAAACTTAAATGTCAGAAACCCTGTTTTGAGAGGTTATAAGCAGATAAGTTGTCTGGCGGTCAAAGGCTTCTGTTGAAGTGGTTTTTGTACTTAGTTTCTTACACTGCACTGGACACTCTTGCCTTTGAGGGATTCTGTCTTCCCTTCCCAAGAGGGGACAGAGTGAGGCATCACAGGAGATGCAGCCAGAAGACGGACGGACTGCTGGTCAGAGGGGACAGTTGGCCCTCAGGGTGCCAGAGTCCACCTGTCACCAAGTCTGTGGAGAGGAGCATAACCGCACGCCAGGGAGCAGCTAACACGGCTCAATTTAAGCAGACCATGTCATACAGGACAATACTTTGTGTTCAGTCCAGCAATTAAGATATCGATATTTGAAACACGGTTTCTGTAAGCTGTTGCAAAAGGAGATAAAGCTTAAATTTTTTTGGGCTGATACATTTTCTATGCAAATAATTTTTATGCCTAGGAAGTGCAGCGCTGTACGGCCGACATGAATATCACCGCAGAGCATTCCAACCACCCCGACAACAAGCACAAGAACAGATATATCAACATCCTAGCCTGTAAGTAAGCACAATGAATCAACCCGAAAAGGCACTCTCCTCTCACAGTGTGCCTGTGCGTGACTGGAAAAGGCAGGTGGCTTCAAGTTACACTATTGCACAATAATGAATAAACACGTGAAAGTGTTTCACATGTGAAAGAGAGATCATTTCCCTACTAGAGGCAGTGGATGCTTTGACTTCTCTGGGACCAGGATTTCACTCCAGCTTTTGTTTTAAAATATTTTGCAGTTTGATGGTCCAAGTGTAGTTTTAGAAGTATCAGTTTGGTATGAAATTTTGTGGAGGAGTAACTGGGATAAATTGATGATCAGAGCTCTTCTGAAGACTGGCCTAAGGGAAGTGCATGGCGGAGCAAAGAGTTTTATTGATGATCCCTGGGATTCCCTTATAATCCCAAAGGTGCTAAATCTTACAGAGTGTATCTGCTGTATTTCAAACTGCTTCAGCTGTGTGTACGACTTGGACAAACAGTGATCTTTGTAGCACAGTGCAGGCTTTGCCTGTATTCCTCTGAGAACTGCAAATCTGGACTCTGCTCTAGAATGCAGATTATTGCAGGTCTGGAATGGAAATGCGGTAACTTTTTCCATGTCGTTCTCTGATGTGGAACGAATGGCAGATAGAGCAGTCACTGTGGTTTAGGAACGAAGATGGAGAGCCGCTGATAAAAAGTTCACAATGTTCATAAACATTGCAATAAATCTTGAATGTTTTTGATGGCATAGGAAGGAAATGCATGTCTCTAACAGATTCTCAGAAGTAATCAAGGTGCCGACTGAGGACCAATTCCCAGACCTGTAAAAGACTTGCTGTGTGGCCTTGGGCAAGGGGATTCATTGCAGTTGTCCCAACTCTGATTTCAGACAGAGATGTCTGGTCCCTCTAGGCACAGAGAGAGAAGTACCATTGGAGGAGAATTGGAGCAGGCACTCCAGTCCTCCAGATTGCCCCTGGAGGAACCTCCCTCTCTCCATTGGTGCTCAAGGCAGGCAACTGAAACCAGGTTCTTCATGCTTAGAGTTAGCCCACATGTCTCATCTCTGCGTGTGTTGGAAGCACCACCCAGCCCAATGCTACTGCCTAGGAGCAGAAGGACTGTAACTTTTTTCTGATTTAAGCCGAAGTCGAGCGTTTGGGTGGAACAAAAAGAGAAGCTAAAGAGCATGACCTAAAGTCTATCCTCTTAGTGTGATGAGGGTGGTGAAGGAGTGATGACATTCACTCAGCTCCCAGAGCCAGCAGAGCTGTCTGAGCCCAGCACCGAGTGGAGGTTAATGAGCTCAGACACTGAGCCAAGCAAAGGCAGCTTCACTGCCTGCGAGAGCTGAGCCGGTGTCTCCGCATGGTGTTACACAGCCCTGTGGGGTGCCCTGGCTCTTTGAATCACACTGCACTGTGTGATGTGGATGATCCTAGAGATCGTGCTCCTGAAGCTCCAGTGTCCTTTAAAGAGCAGCTGTCCCAGCACAAACCACGTACTTTAAGGGATGTGAAGCCTGAGGACCTGCTACCATGAGCAGATGACCAAGAACGGGTACTCCCACCTCCCCCTTGACTCCAATCCAAGGCCAATCTCTTCCGTGTGTTAATAAGGGCTACTTCAATACCTAGGAAATAGGATGTTTACCTGCAGTTCTGCACTGTGTTTCCTTAATGCTTCTCTGTTCTGTTTTTCATCCTGCAGATGATCACAGCAGGGTGAAGCTAAGGCCTTTACCAGGAAAAGATTCTAAGCACAGTGACTACATTAATGCTAATTATGTCGATGTAAGTGGTTTGAATTGTTTTTTCTTCTCTAACTCTGAATCCTTCCACAAGGAGGAAGTATTGCCACTTGTGAAGTGGTCATGTTTTCCAACTTCACCTGATAATTTTGCTACAAATTCCTTGCTATTCTGAATGAGAAAGGCGCCTTTCTTTGTTACCTTTAAAATATTAATATGTCTGCCATGATATTGCTTTCATCTCACTTGGCGTTATGGTTTTCTTTGAAGGGTTACAACAAAGCAAAAGCCTACATTGCTACCCAGGGACCTTTAAAGTCTACCTTTGAAGATTTCTGGAGGATGATTTGGGAACAAAATACTGGAATCATTGTCATGATCACAAACCTTGTTGAAAAAGGAAGAGTAAGAGATTTTCTAGTTTGTTAGCAGTTGCTCCTTACCATCTCCCAGAATCATGTGGGCAGAATTTCTTTTTAAATGGATTGGGATGATATATATTGATGTATAATATATAACTAATGTAACAGAGGGATACATAGCTAGCCATGATTTTACTTTTTTAAAAACTCTAAACACAAATATAAAGAAGCAGCTCAAACCCTTAGCCAACCCACCCAACTATGTCTTTGTTCAGAGGAAATGCGATCAGTACTGGCCGTCGGAGAACAGCGAGGAGTATGGCAACATAATCGTCACGCTGAAGAGCACAAACGTTCATGCCTGCTACACTGTGCGCCGCTTCACAGTCAGGAACACAAAGATGAAAAAGGTGAGTAAAGCCTTGCCTGTTCTCATCCAGATGCCTTCTGGCTTGTGTAGGATATAAGGCACACAGGAGCAAAGCTCAGCGTTTGCATAGGCAACTTGAAGTAGCAGGCGGATGGGAAATAAGTAAGCAAAGCCAGGATTACAAGGAACCTGGTGAAAGGTTTAGCCTGTATTTCTTTTTCTCAAGTTCACTGATGCTTTGGCGTCACAGTTATTGCTGTTATTGCCTGTTCCCACATGTATTTTTCCTTGAACTCTGTCTCCACCTAGCAGGAGGCAGAGCTGCAGAAGATTTCTTCTGTTAGAGTCCAGCACTTTTTCAGCTGGGCAAGCCAGTAGGATTGAGAATCTTTCTATGCTTCTCTTCCCTAATCTTTCTCTTCTTTCTGCGCACACTTTGCACGCAGGGTCAGAAAGGAAACCCCAAAGGGCGGCAGAACGAGAGAACGGTTATTCAGTATCACTACACTCAGTGGCCTGACATGGGCGTGCCAGAGTACGCTCTGCCTGTGCTAACCTTCGTTAGGAGATCCTCCGCAGCCAGAACCCTGGACATGGGACCAGTGGTGGTGCACTGCAGGTATGATGGGTGTGATTAACTACTTCATGGCAAGCATACCTACTGCACAGCATGTGCTCTTACGTGCCAGCTAAGACAAACGCCCTGAGTTATTAACACAGAAGGAGTGTCCCAGCCCCATGGAGTGCAGGTAGACATGAGCTTGCTTTGCCTACAACTTAAGACAGCTCCAATGCAAAAGCTTCCCAGTTGCGTTAGCAAAACCCTGTGTCATGATACTGAGCTGCTGAGCATTGCACTGATGTGGTTGTGCAGTTCCTTGTGCGAAGCTTGTTTGTAGCCTGCCCGTTCCATGTGTGGGCAGGGCAGGATTACCTCTGCTGGCAACCAACCACATGAACGGACAGACACCTGGACATGCGATTGCCACTGAACCACACTCACATTCACCAGCACTTGCAGTCAACAGAGGATTTCCCTTAAATGAGTTAAGGGATGTGGCCTTCATCACTGTGTGTGAGGGGGCTGTACAGCACCATAGCAAAGAGGAGAGGATGATGGCGGTTAGAGCTCCTTCCTGAGCAGAAACTGAGAAGCTCTGAAGAGTTCCCCTCTCCACCCTCTCTGTTGGGCCCAGGACCACCCTCCTCCCCTTCAAGGAGTCCTGCCTCCACAGGATTAGCCCCCTCTTATGCCTTTCCATAGTGCTGGTACCACTTGCATTTCCAGAGCAGGATTACAACTCCACTGTGAAGCTTAAGCCTTACCTCGAGACGGAAGCCAACCAGGGCAGCCCCGCAGCCTGGAGCAACCTTTGTGGTCTGGGATGGCAACAGTTTGGCATAGGGTGGATCTCTATATGGCTTCTTCTAGCCAACAGCAGTAACAACAGCAGTGGAGACAGGAGAGCCAAGTGTCAGATTATGAAATATATACCTGGTAAAATTCCCAGGAACCCAAAATATTTTGTTTAGAAACTTTCATGGTTGGGGCTAGCAGGGAAATGAAAGTCTGTGAACAGGAGTATTTGCTTAGTTCTGTTCTGCTGTCGTGAACATTTACTGTGGTCCGGCTGTATTACATTGGTTTTTCTTATGTCTTCTGTAGTGCCGGTGTTGGCAGAACTGGTACCTACATTGTGATAGACAGTATGCTGCAACAGATTAAAGACAAAAGCACAGTTAATGTCCTGGGTTTCCTGAAACATATCAGGACACAGCGCAACTACCTCGTCCAGACAGAGGTAAAGATTGCAGTGGGGTTGAATTTAAAGCCATGTTCATTTTTATGTTGTAATCAAAAAGAAAATGGATTTTTCATTTACATCCCTGTAAAAACTGAATATATCATGAGGCATTTTTTGCACTGGAATGTCTCTCTTTTTCTAGACCAGAAACTTCAGATTTTGCTTTTGACTTATTCAGTTGTATGTGCTACACTTGTAAATGTTTATTCTGGATTTGGCAGTATTTGCATGGGTGGCTTGTTTTGCACACCCTTCCCTTTAGTGTGCTCTACCCCTCAGTTAAAGCCAGCTGTTTAGTTTATTCCAAGTGCCTACGTGACATGCTGTTGTTTTTCTAGGAGCAGTACATTTTTATTCATGATGCCTTGTTGGAAGCCATCCTTGGGAAGGAGACTGAAGTATCTGCAAACCAGCTGCATAGTTATGTTAACAGCATCCTCATACCTGGCATAGGAGGGAAGACACGACTAGAAAAACAGTTCAAGGTAAGGCTTATCACTGCCATCCAGAGGGACTTAATTTCCCTACTCTCTTTTGTATGGCCTGTCTTCACTGTCAGTTGTCACAGATAAGGAACCAAACCAGAACACTTGATTAGCACAGCACAGTATCTTCAGAAGTTTGGTCCTCAACAGTCTTAGCTACACTGCTGGAAATCAGCGCTAACACTCTTGAAGTCAGAGGTGAGAAGAGGGTCATGGGCACTGGTTTGGAGTCTGCTGCCGGTCTCCCTGTTCCCAAGGGGGTTTGGATGTTCCTGAGTCTGTGGTTAGCTTAGCTGGAAGTCTTCCTCCAAACTGTGGCTCCCGTGCACATATGTGGAGAAAGACATGAAATGAGGTTCTTAGCGCCACCTACTATTTCAGCACTGGATAAAGAATTAAAAATGTTTTAAGACCAGGAAACACAATATGCCTTTCTCATTGCTAATAACTACATTTTCTGCTTTTCCCTGCTATGTCATAGCTGCTTTCATCCTGGCCAAAGGAAACTTTTTTTTGCCCAGATCTCCTATTTGAAACCTAAGATTTTCTGATTGCATTTTATGTGAATGCATTTAAAAATATTTTGTGAGACTATGTATCATAAGAAGATTATACGTGACATCTGTTTTCACAGCTAAACTCACTCTGTTAATAACTACCTAAGGAACTGAAACTGTTAAATTATACCAGGTGCCAAGCTATTCAAAAAATGAACAGGCTCTTCTCTGAATTCACTTGTAGAAAACTCATTACTTCTCCATCAGTCAAGACATTCCAGATGCTTAATTACTAAATTAAAGAAACAAGCGCAAGTGCGCGCACACGCGCACAAAATGCAGCAGGAGGAAAAGATTTCTTATTAAAAAGAAGTGTTGCACTTTTACAAACAATACTAAATTATATGTCTAAAGATGTCTTCTGATGACTCATGGCAAAATTTCAAAAACTTAAGTGCCATTTTCAGAAATTACTTTCTCTGCCAGCGTTGCACAGGTATTTAGAAACCCCATAACTTGTAATGGGGCTTATGCCAGTACGTAGATGAGTTGAGTGCTATCTTGTTTAGAGTGCATTTGAAACTGGGATGTGACCAGCAGCAATTATTAAATCTTTCTCTCATTTCTGCTGCTACCACAGAGCCGGCAGAAAATAACTTGTGCTCATGCCCTGGTACAGTAGTTTACATTCAACCATCTAAGAGTAAAATTACGCTGAGTAATGAGTTGCTAGTGCAGGAGATGAAAAAGCCACCTTTACCCTCTTTGCTCTGGTAGAGTTTCCCCATACGCTGGGGGAACATTAAAATACAAATCTGCCTCCCTGACTTTTCTTTGTGCCTCACAAGCAGCCCAGAATGAACCTGGCAGACCAGAGAATGTAACCACGGCCTTGGATCTCAGATGCCAGCATGGTGGGTTCCCCAAAGGCCTGGCAGAAAAAGACATTCTGCAGGAACGATATGGCTTTTATTTTAGAAGAAAACATAAAAGTTTTGTTGTTGTTTTATTTTGCTAGCTCTTCTTCCTTGAGACCTGCTTCTGACTGAATATATCTGCAAGTCTTTGAAATATATTCTTAAAGATAACTAAATGTAGTGTTCTGTGAAAACACATTTTGATGGAACTTCATTTTCAGGATGTTTTGAAGCTGAGAGCTGCAGAGGTCTTTTTATCCATTAAACATGTTGTATGAAAAGGATGATTTCCATTGGCATCTTGAGTACTTCAAACAAGTTTAACAATGCAGTTTATTCTTCTACTGATGCATCTTCGCAGGAGTTGGCAAAGAAACCTCCTCTCTTCATTTAGAGTGCTGTGAGGACTGACTTACTACTTTATTCTCTTTCAGCTGGTTACACAGTGTAATGCAAAATATGTGGAATGCTTCAGTGCTCAGAAAGACTGCAACAAAGAGAAGAACAGGAACTCATCAGTCGTGCCGTGTAAGATCACATCTTCGGTTTGATTACTGCCTAGCATAACTTTTTGTACTGAATTCTCCCGGTGTTATGCATGAAAAGGCATAGCCACTAGGAAGGAGAAATGTAATCTTTTGTTCAGACCCAGCTGTCTTGTCTTTCAGAATTATCCTGATGAAACTGAACAAAAGAAAATAGTTACAGTGTCAGCCAGATATACTCACCAAGTGAAATGTTAATTTGAAGTACTTAAGAATTTGAATAATTAGGTAGGGGATAAATCTATGGAATACTGAGAGAATTACTTTGATACCGCTCCGAGCTCAGGTGAGATCTCCCGGTGTGATTGGCACAAGTTGTTTGTAATTCAGCTACTACACTCAATTTCTGTGTGTGAGCCTTCCCCAGATTTGAGGGTATTTAGTGCCCGAGGACACAGTTTCACAGTCATTAATAAGGAATCTGTGTGTGGTTGCCAAGCAGTACGAATTTGCACCGGACCAAGCATGGGCACATCACTCCCATCACATTACCCAGAGTACAGGACATACAGGACAGATGATAGTTGGCGCAAAGCAATAATGGCACAGATACAGTCCATCATGAAGTTTGTTAATAAAAAGGGAAGTCCTCAGGATAGACCTTAGAAACAAATGTGAACAGGGCAGAAATAGTCTATATGACTTTGCCCTTTGTGTCACGTAGCTGCAGTGGTTTCAGTTGGGCACTTGGGGCCTGTCAGTTGGTTTGAGGATGTTGTTGAACCCAGCCCTCAAACACGGAGAAGCGTAGATCTGCTGAAGAACACACACGTGCTTCTGGGTGGTTACCCGTTACGGAAGGGGTTCGTCTCTGGAGGTTCTCTCACCCTCCAGCTGAGAGGAGTGAGTGATGGTAGTGCTATGGAGTGGTAGGGAAAACAAAATAAATCAGCTGGGTTTGTGTGCTGCTGGAGACAAATGGAACGCTACAGTCAAGAATTACCTGAAATCCCCTGTTATCACTGCATATACTGTTATTTGGTAATTCAGCCTGCTGTGAAAATCTTTGCTATAGTAAAATTTGATTCCTGAAATTACTTTGTCCTTGTGGGAATATTGTGCAACATTCTGTTTTATATCCTGTGTTAGCAGGCAATGCTTTAACGCAGTTAAAGTGCTGGCCTGCTCCTGCGGGAGATGGGAGCTGCACAGTGTTTGGTTTGTTAACGTCTGAGAAATTCTTACTTTCTGCATTGTGCCATGACCAGACTTTGATCTTTTTTTTTTTTTCCTCTCTGTTTTTTTTAATCTTATAGCTGAGCGTGCTAGAGTGGGCTTGGCACCGCTGCCTGGAATGAAGGGAACAGATTACATTAATGCCTCTTATATCATGGTGAGGAAGCCAACACCTAATTACAAAGTAAAATCAATTCTAAGGTGCTAAATACCAGATGCCTATAATTGTCTTAATTCTGTCTGTAATGGCTGTGTATTAACAGATGAGATTTTAACACCTTCCCCATAATGTAAAGCTATTAACTGTGTTTTATTAAAGATTGTTGCCTAAAAAAATTAAATACAAGATGCATTTAGATGGAATGTGTATTTCCATGAGATACAGTCAAATAAATACTGGGATTTAGAGTAAAGGAAAACAACAGGGACTCTGCAGAATGGAAATGGAGTTATAAAATTATAGTCTGTGTGAAAATATTGTGGAATAAAATGAAGTAAGGTCATTATGTGTCCCCAAAGATGAAAATAATGCTTTAAAAGTATTGAAGGCAGTAAGTAACTACGTGGTTTGTTTTGCTGCAAAAGGGCTACTACAGGAGTAACGAGTTCATCATAACCCAACATCCACTGCCACATACGACTAAAGATTTCTGGCGAATGATCTGGGACCACAATGCACAGATCATCGTCATGCTGCCGGACAACCAGAGCCTGGTGAGTTAAACGCGTCCCTCCCTGCACGGCACCGCAGTCACTTAGCCCAGCTGGGCACCAGCGTAGGGTCACTTAGTTGCATGCTATGGCTATTTTCTGGTTGAAAGCAAAGCCAATTCTCGAGCCTCCTTCTCAAACTTTGCCATAAGCTTCTTACAAAAAGACAAGTTCCGAGATGTGGGGCATGTTTTTTTGCTCTCTCCTTCTGCCCTCGCTCCTGGGAAAGACATCTTGAGCTGGATGGACCACAGTGCTCACAGGCAGCACACCAGTGATGACCACCTCTGTGAAGCTCCTGAGGGCTGCCTGGCTGGTAGGATGCAAGGCACTGAGGTTACTGGGTGACTAGGGCCATGGGTAAGGACTTTGAGAGGAGCAGAAATAAGAAGCAGGGACAGTAGGATAGTTGCTTATTTTGCCCAGGGGGCTTAAGGCTCAGGCCGTGCAAGACTACGGCTATGGAAGGTTACAAATGCTATTTTTTATGAAAGTAAAAAGCAAACATGTATGTTAATTTAAGTGGAAATAAAGAGACAGAGAGAGAAGGAGACAGGTGAAGTGCTAATCCCTACTTCCAGATTTACTAGCACGTCTCAAGAGGGTGCGTTGAAAAGGATTAAGAACTAAACAGTTCATTTTTTCATGCACGCATCACTGAGGTGAATAGACGATTGTAGCTGAGAGTAGGAGAGAAACCACCTTCATTACAGCAGGAAAATAGCAGTCACGAGGGGCTGCTAAAGAGGCAGCAGTCGATACGCTTCCTGTGTGCGGCACGATGAAAGGGATTGCAGGCACTGCAAGGCGAAGAGCATTCAGAGAAATCCGATCAAATCGGAAAGCACTAATGAAATGAAAGTGTGTCAGGTGGAAATGAAGAGGCTGATCTTGTCTTTACAAGTACATGAAATAGTTCTGCAGAACAATAGTGATTAAAGGGTAAAGGAGGAACACTGGACTCGGCCACCTCCTTTGCAAGGATGCCTGGTCCCTGCTTTCACCTTCACTGTTTCCAGGGCGAGGTTGGATGAGGGCAGTAGCATCCATGCATTGGCTCAGTGTTTGGTGTGGGTTGTTGGCTGGCAAGGAGGGGTGGCATGGGACTGAAACTGTGTCAAGGTGCTGAATGTGTAATGCCAAAGGACAAGATTATAATGCACGGTACTGCTGCACGAGGACCTGTCACTCGGCAGGACAGGTCACTTCCCCAGCGTTCAGCAATATTGCACTGCTTGCTGGCGTCTCTGCACACTGAAGGCAGAATTTTCAAAGCACCCAGAGGACCTGGGACCCTAAGTCCCATTTTCAGAATAAATACTTAAGGCCCAAATCTCACCAGTATCTTGTACATCGTGTGCATCAAGGCTCCAGGCCCACAGAAATAAGCCTGGTTTTAGAGACATGCTCCCAGCCGCAGCAGGATGAAGTGGGCTCCTAGGTCATGTTTTCTCATGAGTAAAACACGGGTTGTTCAGAGACGCAGGCGTGCAGTGCCGTGCATCCTGACAGGGTAGCTTCTGTGCATCAGCTGCAGGGACAATAGATCCCTGAAGCCAGGAGGAGAAATAAGCTTTGCTGTATGTGATGACAGAGCCTAATTTCTTTTCTCTGCAATGAATTAGGAATGCACAGTTATTTTTTAAAGAACAGTTTTGACAATATTTTATCTACACCCTGTCAGTTAGGCTACTTCAGCGCTGAGCTTCTTCCACCATTCACAGTCTCACTGAGATTTTATAGTGTCCCTTCAGTAGAGGAGTTTTGCTGGAGGATTTGCATTAAGTTAAGCCGGTGTTTTTTTCAAGGCTAAGAATATTTGGGTTTTTTCCTTTCTCCTCACTCCTCCTCTTGCTCCTAAAAATTCAACCCCTACATAAGTATCCATCAGTCTTCTACCTAGACCTGATCCATAGACCTTCTGTTGATACCCTTCAGTTTTGGATTAGGCCACAATAAATACAAATTAAAAATAATAAGCAATTAATTTTTAAAGGTCAATGATTTTTTTTCTAAACAGATATCTGACTTTCATGCAAAACTAGGCAGGAAAAAACATGTAGGCAGGAGGTAATAAAGCCTGGGATACAATACAAAGGTTAAGTATGAGTGAGCTAAGATAACCATTTCCCTATGAAACCAATTAAAAAGCAGACATTACCTGTTTGGACACACAAAGGAAGGATCTGGCAGGCTTACTGCCTACTGTAATAGTAAATCTGTTTTAGACAGAAATGGTTTTTAAAGGTCAGCTCCTGATCATCTCTATTTATCAAGCCAATTTTTTGATCCACTGGATTTTTCAGTCATACACGAGATATGTGAAAGGCTGCAGTAGTGTGTTGTTTCATTCCTCCAGGCAGAAGATGAGTTTGTGTACTGGCCAAGTCGCGAGGAATCCATGAACTGTGAGGCCTTTACTGTGACCCTTATCAGCAAAGACAGGCTGTGCCTCTCTAACGAAGAGCAAATTATCATCCATGACTTTATCCTTGAAGCTACCCAGGTAAAATAAAACTTCAAATGTGGGTCTTGGCTTTTCCCCAAAATGTTGTTGATGTCATTTAAATGTGGAAGAAGAAATGTTCGGAAACCGTTTTGAAAAGGACTTACTTGTAAATGCATGTGCATGCAGGTTGCTCACAGGGGAAAGGTATTTTCATGGGCTCCTTCTCCCTCTCACATCTTCTACTTCCAGGTAGATTCCTCTAGCTAGCTAGTGAGACCATAGTATTAGTTGTTTGTCTTACTTGAAAGTGAAGACATTGGGTTTTCATTTTGAAATCGTCCAAGTAGATTGAATTGTACTTTGTAAAGTACACCAAGATTTATTGTCCTATTTCTGCTTATAAAATTCAGCATTTATAGTTTAATTGTTTGGGGGTCTTAATTAAGGGGTTTTACTTAAGCACATTTCTTTTGAGCTATAAACCTGCCTCTAGTTTGCTACCGGGATTGCAGCTGGATTTTGCAGCAAAACATTAGGTTGCAAGCCCTTTTAAATTTGAATTCCTTGGTTGCTCTTCTCTTGTTTGGCTTTTGAGCTGTAAGGGCTCTGAGAGAAGGTTTATATGGATATAAGCCCTCAACTCAAATACAAAATGTATCAGTTAAACA
Organism: Ciconia boyciana; assembly: GCF_034638445.1. Lineage (NCBI taxonomy): Eukaryota > Metazoa > Chordata > Aves > Ciconiiformes > Ciconiidae > Ciconia > Ciconia boyciana. Next base: position 17,382,772 of record NC_132944.1, on the reverse strand, counting down.
TTTTGTTAAAGTTGCGTTATTTTAGTGCATTCGCTGTTACAGAGATGCTAGAGCTGTGCGTCTGTCTTCTTCATTCTATATAAACTCTTTGGAGGAAGAAGGTATCTCTTCAGTTTGTAGTGAGGCTCTTCCCTCTTTCTACCTGGAGTGGATAAATATGAAACTAAAGTGGCTAATGCCCAGGCTGGTTTTTCATTGCAGGATGACTACGTTCTGGAAGTCCGCCACTTTCAGTGTCCTAAATGGCCAAACCCAGATGCTCCCATAAGCAGTACCTTTGAACTTATCAATGTAATCAAGGAAGAGGCCTTAACAAGAGATGGCCCCACCATAGTTCATGATGAGTATGTCCTCTCTTTTCTCCCATTTATGTGCAGGTTGTACAAGGAGTTACTCAGCTACAGGACACTTGTTAGGACTGATGTCCATTCTTGCATGGAGTGGATGGGGTTTAGCGGTCTTGGGAACAGGATCAGAATATTTAAACTTCCAGGGATGAGGATTCAGTTAGCAACTGAGGCCAAATACATTTTGCTTAGGGTCGTTTTTATGTTGGTTGTAGTCTTAGGTGGACTTAGAAAGTGAAGCTGTGTTTGCTTTGTAATCATTTTGGGTTCTTCTGCACCTGGAATTATCCCAAACAAATCCTACAACCTGTTTCAGAACCCAGCAGAGCCCTGGTTTAGATAAGGCTCTGAGCAGCCCAATATGGGCTTATGGAAACCAGTTTCAAAACAGCCCTGAGCTCCTGGCTAGCAGCTCAGCTTTAATGTGCCATGTAAGACAGAACAAGCTCAGCTCAGCTGTGTCTCGGGACGAGCAGCAGAAGTATCTTGTGACAAAGGGCCCAGGTTTTCTGAGAGCAGATTTATTTTTCCTCCTTCTGCTTCCCCAAAAACACTCCAAGGAGCCCATATGGTGCCAAGTGGGAGGGAGGGAGCCCACTAACACAGGACCAGCATGCCCCAACACTTGTCTCTTGTAGTGCAGTGGTGAGCATTGTCTTGCCAGCTATGCTTGAATGCCCAATTATAAAGGGTGCTAAATATTGTATTGCATATTATTACTTTGCACACATTACGGAGCTGCAAAATACCATTATAGTGAAGCTGGAGCCTGGGTCTAACAGGATGTCTTTGGAAGGAGTGTTTCCTGGTGGGCAGAGCGCTTCCCGGAGTCATTCTGCCATTAAAATCCCAAGGAAGCCCAATTTCTGACACTGCTTGAGCTGCCCTTAGAGCGAACACCAAGCCAGCATAAACAACTGCTATACCTGCAACGCCCCCGCACTGGAGTCCATCAGACCTTTTGTCATTGCTACAAAACAGAGTTAGGGGGAAAGTCTTGGAAATCTTCACCTTTTGTGCAAAAACGTTATTCCCATACTCTGGTATTTCAGTGGTCAGATCAGCCTTTGTGCTGATGTGCAATTGCATGCTGGTATCTGCCGTTGCTGAAAGAGCTTTCACTTTACGTGGGTGTGTTGCTGCTGCAACAGGTTTTTCCCAATAGACTCCTGCAAATAGTGCCTTGGGCTGCAGCAAGTAGTTTTTCTCCCACCATCTCCTGCCTTGCTAATGTACAGTGTAAGCTCTGTTGCCTTTTGCCAGCACTGATTAATTCTAGGCTAGTTTTAATATTCATGCTTTGGGTAGTCTGAAGTGAGGTTTTGCTACTCTTGCAGTATTTAAGATTATGTTTTACAAAATTAGAACCATTATTGATTTGGGCATTTCATGCTAGACCAAAAAAAAAAAAAAATCAAAATCGCATTCCTAACAGTGCTGAGTCATTCTTTCTGTAAATTGCTTTTTTGGTTTATTTGTCATATTCAATGATTTTATTTTTATGCCTAATACATAATGTGGATTCTGCCTTTCATTGGAGCCTAAGTAAATGTAGCTGAAAATGAAAATTTCCCTTTACTACATGCAACAACTATATCACATAATCCACTAATAATTACAACTGCAGATTAATTCCAAATATATGAATTTGCAGATACTAAATACATGTGGTATTTAGGAGGTACATGGTGGGATGAACTTGATAACAACATTTCAAAGAAGTTCAGAAATTCCGACTCAAGATGGTTGTCAAGATTTTTAAATATAACTGCCCATATGTAGGCAACTAGATAAAGATCTGCTGCATAATTTTCTGCGAGAAAAGCCTTCAGATTGTTGGGAGCTGGAGGTTATCAGCCCAAGTAAAAATGAGGCCGTTAGACCCTCAGAGGCATTTAGTTGTGTCTCATCAGGCACAAGCATTGGCCACTTTGTCCACTATCCCTGTAGATGATCAGTCACAGCCATCTATATAGTTCTGCAGAAGCTCTGTTTCTTCTTCTATAGACTTTTCATCAAATATAACAGATCTACTGTGATCTGATTTCTGTTTCCCATTTCTAGGCAAAATGAGTTTGCAAAAATCATACGAAATTAAGTCAGCATATGTCTTGATTTCCACAGGAATGTTGTAAAAAATCCTAGTGGTAATCTTACGATACCAGATGGCATTGCAGCTCTTGCCAATTATTTAAGCTTCCATGTACAGCTCTCCAAACGGTTTACGAAGCAAGTCAGCACCAATGTCCCCTTTTACAGGTGGGGACATTTAGACACAGACTTTCTCAAAGTCACGGAGCAAACCCATAGCAAAGCCAGGACAGAACTGCAGCCTCCTGTGTACTGCGAGAGCAGAGGACGGTTGAGGCTCCTCAGGAGCAGTTATGAGCCCCCGGCGCTTAGGATCCTCTATCCCATGTCCCGCAACTGCACGCATGATTCAAGTACACCCACAGATTTAGCAGCAGTAAGATTTCTACCTGACCGGTATCTCAAGGACACATTGATTCATGCTCCTGACGAATAACCGTTGCTCGGGTTCTTATTAAATGACAGCACAGCTCAACTCTTCAGAATCTGTAATGTCTCTGGGGTGCCCAACTCAGGGATGTTGCCTTTTGCCAATGAATCAGACCTAAGGAAGACTTTGAGATGTGCCCCATTTACTCGTGAGCACCTCATATCCGTGTTAGTTTTCTATAATTGTCAGATGTGGAGGAAGAGGCAAAGTCTCATTTCTTTCTAATTGTTTATGTTTTGCTTGAGCTCTCACTAATGAATTTAAAATACGCTCAGCTATAATGCAGATGCTTTCAGTACATGTGGCATGTGGATTTCAGTGTTATACTCTGCAGGCTGGGTACTTTTAAATGGCTCATGTTCTTCTGCTGATACAGTTCTTTGTATTGAATACTGCAGGTATCCTGAGATGACTGGTGTACCATCAAATTTCTTCTATAAATTAAAATGACTAAAAATTAGCCAGTATAAAACAAGCATTTAATAGATACAAAGATGAACTACAGTAATCAAATAAGACTATATCAACATTTTCATGGCTCTGTGTGGGTGCCCAGGTATGTTTCTGAGAATCTTATCATTTTGGTGTGGTTTTTCAGGTATGGAGCTGTGTCAGCGGGAACGCTCTGTGCCCTTACCACTCTGTCCCAGCAGCTGGAGAATGAAAATGCTGTCGATGTTTTCCAGGTGGCAAAGATGATAAATCTTATGCGGCCTGGAGTATTCACAGACATTGTAAGTCTTTAAATGGAATATAAATGGATATTTTACAAGGTTTTCATCTGAGACCAAAAGCATGAACTAAAACACACATTCTGTATGTTATCAAGCCCTACTGCATCTGCTACCAAGCTGAATTTGCATTTGGGCTTTTTTTGTATAGTTGTCATTTTTTTATAAACCTCAGACCCACACTGTAAGTCTCTGATTTGCAGTTAAGCTTGTTTGTCATACAGTTAGGGGGCCACTGTACAGGCAGCCCTAGCAGAGAAGGACCTTTCAGCTTGTCATCATCCCCCTGCCAGACCTGTAAATTAAGCTGTGCTTATTTAAACCTGGCACGTTGTGATCTGAAGGGATGCAGCAGGGCCGGTAGAGCTGCAGGGAGATAAAGCTTCAACAGAGGGGCTCTTCGCTCGGTGTGCAGCGAGAGCAGCACCCTTGTCTCGGTGTGCGTGGCTCTGCCGGTACGAGGGAACGACCTGGGGCTGAGCTGTGGGCTCAGGTATTGTCCTGCCCTCCTGTAGTGTTTAATAATATATCAGGAATAAGATAATCTACCCAAAACTGGGATTTTGGGTTGACAAGGTTAAACTAGATTAACAGAGGTAATTGCTCTCTAAGTCTTTTTCTTTGCTATATGTATACGTCTAGTAATGAACGTCCGTTACCTTCCCTGGAAATGCCAAATTTAAGTGCCACTCGCTTCTGTACACTGAAAGGATTGAAATAACTTTTCTTTTCTTTTCCAGGAACAGTACCAGTTTCTTTATAAGGCAATGCTAAGCTTGGTCAGCACTAAGGAAAATGGAAACGGTCCCATGACACTGGACAAAAATGGTGCTGTGATGGCCAGTGACGAATCTGATCCCGCAGAAAGCATGGAGTCTCTTGTCTAATTGGAAACCTGAAAAGGCACTTAATTTGTAGAACTTCTGAAGACTGAGTGAACTTTTTTGAGGCCTTTTTTGCCAGACTCTAGGTTATACAATAACCCAATTACTTTTTTACACTGATAAAAGTTTTGATATTTATTTTTTGCCATTTTATGTCTTAATGGTATCCTACTGAGCATTTGCACCTCTGTTTATTTCACACAGTGAAACGCAATTTTATCTAGTTTGCACTATATGATCAGTGTTACTGCCTATAATATTCTAATACAAGACAAGCCCTGATGTGACATTCCATGACAACAAACATACGCTTTTTCTGTTTTGTTTAAATGCAGTGAAGTTTTGCTAACTACAGTGACCCTCAAATCTTAAATCTTGAATGCTAGGCCAGATGGATTCTTTCTACGACAGATACTGTACCCCTTCATACCATATTTATTATTTTAATGATCATGTCATAGTTTTGGTAACGGTATTCTGCATTCCAGTGGAGTGGATGAGCAGTGTTCATCCTTTCTTGACAAAACGTAGCGAGTGATTACTAGCTACAGTGAAGGTGTAATAGCCTTGTGGAGCTGAAACAATTATTTCTGTATTGTTTCAAATTGCTGTTTTGTACACTTACAGGCCTAAGACTTGCTTCACATGGAATATATAAATTACATACAATATAATTATAAATTAGATGCAATTCATATGTGGGACGCAGCGATAGGTTTTGAATTTACATTTTCAAAGTTTCCCCATGTATTCAGAAAAATGTCGATTTTAGTTTTTAACCAGCCCTATGATGGGAAAGTATTTTGGTTTTATTCTCATCAGAGCCAATACAGTGAGAAAACTACTACAACCCCAAATCAGACCTGTTTTCAGATATATTGAAGGTAGCAATATTTTACATTACTAAGCTATTCAATATTTTAAACACATTAATTTCCTTACTATTTCTTGAATATGACCTCACACCTAATGGTATGTTACATGATGACAGGCGTTTCTTAATTTCATAACTGTTAGATGCCATTTTTACAGGTGTGTAATTTTCATACTTTAGTGCTAAAACATAAAGTACTGATCCATATTTACTGGTGAAGCGAACTAATAAAAAAACTACCTATAAAGTTACATTCTCCCTCTTTTTTTTTGCCAGACTAATTCTTTAGCACAAACCTAGCTTACTGTGTTTTCCCTCCCACACCAATAAAATGGTTTCCCCCAGATAATATAAATAGTTGAATTATTGTTTGGAGCATTTAAGTATACATCCTCACTGGCTCCCTTTTCCTATGTATTTGGTCGCAATTCAACAAGGTCCATCCTTATTTAACAAAAGAAGTAAGCATATACTTAATTCTCCTGAAGATTAAAGCTAATCGTGTCCTTCATAGCTCGGCTGAGTAGGGAGGGGTTATTGAATCTGCCTTGAAAAGGAAATACGTCATTTCAACCATCCTGACGTTTGGTATACCGTTAAAGGCACTAGCCCTTATATATGGCATTAGTTTCTTTACTTTTAAATTTCAACTGCACAAAACATACATTGTAATTTTTCAGGACTTGTCAAAATGTTACAGCATATTTTTCATTTAAATGTAAACCTATTAATTTCTGCCAGTCCAGTCTTGCCAAAATACAGACATTTGGCAAGGCAAAACCCACTTCTTTTGTTGGCGGGGAGGGCAAGGAGGAAGCTTAGCTAAGAGGAGGGTTCTGTGCATTTTCACACGCAAGGAATCTGAAAGCGAACTGCTTAAAATTGTATTGAGAGTAGGTATTTTCATTCAGAACCTCACGAGGTACAAGCCGATACGGCCTCACTGAGCAGAGGAGCTATGCAAACTGGTATGTGCTAACATCTGGCCTTTTATTTTTAATAAGGGAAAGATCTCCTAGTATGGATACACTTGATTAATTCAACACCGAAGTATTTAAGAATGCATCAGCAACCTTTTACATAGTTACCTTTTACCTCTCCGTTTGTTGAATCCCTCCGTACAAGTGACCCAAATAACTGCTACTGCTGAACAGTATCGTATATCCATGGTTTCAGTAGGGAAATCCCATGTCCAGCACTAGCTAGTCCAAATAAAAAACGTGCAAAATATTTCAAAAGATTGCTTTGTAGTTTGCATCCCCTTTGCACTGGGACAACCCAGCACCGAGGAGGGAGTCAGTTAACGTCTGGTAGGACTTAAGACTGGCTCTCCAGTCGCCACAGCCCAGTAACAAGAATTAAGTACATTTTCAAGTACTGCTGCCTGCAAGGGCTGGAAGGTTTTGCTGAGTGGTCTGCTGGCCAGTGTGCATCTGCATTAGAGGCTGGAGAGCCCCCCCTTGCACCCCTAGTAGTGATCCTGGCCCCAGGCAATTCTGGCTGGTAGCACAAAGGGACTCTGATGAGTTGGATCAGTTCAATCTGAAGTATTTAAGTTCCTGGGGAGGTGTAGGGAGAAGTTAAGAATTCAAACCCTGACAAGAGCTAAGTGACACAAAGATTACCGCAGGCATCAAGAGGGTTGGATTTGTTCAGTACTTTCAGCTGATTACTTTTCATTTCACTGGCATGATGGAAGATAACGGTGGTTCGTGACACGCTGCCTGAATATCCTTGGTTTAATCCCTTACCTTCTCACAAGTTTTAAAAATCAGTGAAAGGCGGCTGTGGGGGTTGAACTTCGGTAGATGCTTTGGAAATCCATGCATTTGCATTGGCATTTTCCCACACCTGAAATACTTGCTTGGGGATTAATCCATGGGAAAATAATTTACACTGCTGTTCTATGAGTTCTCCATGGGTTTTTTTTCTTAAGGGGGGCTCAAGCTGTGTGTGAAGTGCTGTGCTGACAGTCAGGTAGCTAATAGATGGTAATGATGCATTAGGCTTGGAGCGGATGAAGCTAGGAATTGCTTGTGAAGGCCAGGATTCAGAGCGCGTAAGAGCCAAATCTGTCCTGCTGTAAGCGGCTGCAGTTCCCCCCTCTTACATGGATTTGCACCTCTTTCCCTGGGACTGAGCGAGACTGGCAGAAGGAGCGAGAGCGTGTTCAGAGATCTGCACTCGCAGAGCTCCGCTGAGATGCTCTCCTGAGTCTCTCTGGCCAAAGTCCCACTCTGTGCATCGCAACCTTGCTTTTGCCACACCAGCCCCCCCACTGTAACCACTTCTTGGCATTTGGTCGGGATGTCTTTCAAGCAGCAGAAGTTCCCAGACAATGTGCAGGCCTGCAAATTAAGAGAACCTGAGTATATCCCATCGCTATAAAATGTGGTCCTCGGCACCAGCCCTGAGAAATAAGGAAATAAAGGACGGAAGTACACGTGCATGTGTGTGTCTACATTTAGAAAATATTATTTCTCCATGTCTTGCATGTGTACTGCACCCGCAGACCATGTGAAAGACATAAAAGACTTCTGTGCGTTGAGCCCATAAGAGCAGCCAAGCTTTCCAAGAGGGAATGCTTGGAAAGCTGCTGTGTCATCTTAACATCTAGAACGGGTGACAGTCGCAGCCGAATGCCCCATCCTACAAAGAGTCCTGTACGTGAACTTGGCATCGGTAGGCAGGTCTGGGAGAGCCAGTAGGACTGTTCAGACGTGCAGGCTAAGCACCGATTCTTCTGCAGGACCAAGGCCTAAAGAACGTTCACTTTAAACAGCATTCGTCCTTAGTATTTCACAGTGTCTGTTTCCAAATATGAATTTAGGAACAGGAAAAAGAAAAATCCCCAACCCTTAAACTACTTCTTGTGTGTGACTGTTTCTGTACTGTGGGTCTGTTCTAGGTTAGTGGAATAATTTACAGGATCTGCAAAATTTCACTTGTTTTTCCAGTTTCTGACTGCTTGAACCCAGAGTGATACATTGGAACATTAGAAGAATCTTTATGACACAGCACAACTGCCTTCTTCTTAATCTTTTTTTAAGCCAATATATTTTATTTAAAAGCTAAAAAATATAGATATCGATTCTACCAAAGATACATACTACTAATTCTCAGCAAAACAAAACCAACTTAATTAAAAAAAAAAAATTAAAACGTAGTTGTCTTAAAGATTTAGCAGTCTTTCTCAAATTCGTGTCTTCTGACATCAGATTTTGGTTTCTGAAGTTTATGTTCAAATGGTGCCAGTGAATTTTTATATGAAGGGAAAATGCCTATTTGTTAATCCACTGCATTGCTTTTCTTCTTCTTTTTCTTTTTTTTTTTTTTTACAGATGTAATTCAACTCTTACTGTTACCCCTTTGCTGCTCTTCTCTTTGTTGCTATACTAACAATGTGAACTACATTGGCTTTACTTATCAAAGGAGAAGGAATGCAAATGCAAAAATAAAGAAAGAGAAGGAACTGTAATGAAGAGATTTGGCCTCTACTTTGTCTTAGCTGTTAAACTGTTTTTAGTGTTTTTGTTAACTATTTGCAAAGGGAAGCATTTTCTACAGAGGATAATTAATTTCAAGAAAAATGTCTTGAGTTTTAAGAATAAACGTCTCCAAAAGAGGAGATAGTCAATTTTATACAATGTCACAACTCTCCAACATTTGGGGTAGTGACTTTTTTTGTTTTGTTAGAACATTTGAAACGAGCAAGCAGCCATTGTTTCTAAAGACCGAAGCATTCATGTGTACTCCTATTTTCTTTTCCTTCATTTTTAAAATAGCAAAGTCATTAAAACTGTAAATATTTTGTTGCTTGGATAAGCATCTTCTGGGAACTTTGTATCTATGGTATATAATCATAGAATTTTATATTTTCATATAAAGCTAATTTTTTTCTAGTTTCACCTCCTTCCTAGTTCTGTGGTGGCTATGTGAATACATACCTTCTGTGTATCGAGGTAGTGAGACACCATCATCACACTCCAAAAAAGATTTCCACACATCATTTCTTTGGGGCAGTGATTGTGAAAGTTGGATTTTTTTTTTGGATTCCATTGTCAGTGTGTGCAATAGGAATTAGACTTAGCCAGTCACTGGATACGTTTGTCTCATTGATCCATTCAGAAAAAAAAAATGTGGTGTTTGGTTTGGGGAGAGGGTGGGAGGGAGTATTTTGAGGGAGATTTTTTGTTCGTTTTGTTTTGGTTTTTGTTTGGGGGTTTTTTGTAACTTGAAGAATCTTCTTTTTGTTATGTTAAACTATATCAAATCATTCTATTATAGTGTTATTTAATATGTAAATTGTATTGCTATACATAAAATAAAGTATGGTTTTTGATGTATTTACAGACTTCTTCCTTATTTGCATCAAATACACATACAGAACAGATGCACGAGTCAGTATTTCATTGTCCCAGGCGTGCAGGAAGAATGATGAGATCCAAGGCCTGCTTTAATTAGATCTCAAATTTCCAAGCAGTACTCAGCTGGGAACTGTCTCTCAGTCACTCGACAGTGGAGATCACCGTTCCTCTCTTAATTGTCTCTGACTATCAGAGAGCTGCCAGTAACGTCCTTCCCTCTCCACCACTGGACCTCCCCAAGAGGGTTGTGACCCATCAAAACCCCTTTTGGAAGGGGGATTGTCTCCGTCTCCGTTCAGAACGGGACCTCAGAGCCCGAGCTTTATTGCGAGCTCCTCTGGGCATGCCCTTCCTTAGATCTAACGCTGCTTTATCAGCAGATGTCTGCCTGGAGGAACAGGGGCTTCCACCAAGCCACTGTCACCTGAATTACTGTGATAACCTGCATCTACTCACTGCTCAACTAACCCCGGAGCTGTGGCAGACAAAGCAAGAGTACTCATCCCCATCTCGGGCAGAGTGGGAGGGAGGGACAGATGTTCCAAATCCTAGAGACAAAGCAGCCAATATTCCCCGTGGAGCGCATTAGTAGTCATACCTCCCTGCTGCATCTGAGCCAAGAGCTGTCATTGAAACGGGCGCACGTTACGCCATCGATGCTCAGTGTTTTGCAACAAAACCTCGACAGATCTGCATACCACCTCCCGTGCTGATTCTGCGCCGGGTGCGTGTGTTACTTTTTCTGTTGTTCTTTTGGGAAAACCACTTGGGTTTGTGGATACGTTCCCGTTCAGATCTGCTGCCAGCAGTGAGCCGCGGAGGCACACCTGCCTGCAGCGGGGGCACGGCGGCTGCCGGGGCTGGTGGAGCCTTCAGAAACAAGGCAGCACGCAGCCTCCAGAGCAGTACCTGCACGTGGACAAACAGCATCAATAACTGAAATGCCTTGTGGACGTAAAATTGCTGGTTAAAATCAATACGCTATACATCTGCCTTCTTTTGTGTTGCTGCATTCTCACCTGTAAGGTCCACATTGTGGTTGACTGGGAGAAAGAGGGAGCCTGGGACACGAGCCGGGGACGGCGATTAGCGTGACAGTAGCAGCACAGCCTGCTGACTCCTGCAAAGCCCCTGACTTGGTAGCGTGCTTCCTCCAGCCCTTGCTCCAGGGCACTGCCTCATGTTGCATCCCCGTACAGCCCGACACTAGCCCACGGGCAGGCTCCTCCTGCCTTGCGAACAGGGAGCGAACAGGGAGGGCAGAGAGCTGCTTCCCTGCCTGCCAGGCCTGCCCCAGGGGATGCTACGGCAACAAGAAGAGCCCGGTGCCCTCTGCGTGGCTCTCAGGCCAGGGGCAGGCAGCTGGGGCTGGCGCCTGGGGAAGGCTCCTCTGCCCAGCTTGGCTGCCATACCTCCACGGAGAAGACGGCAGCCCCTGCGCGCACAGGTAGGTGGGTACATAGCGCGTCGTAACGACAATATGGGAAAGCTACTTAAATGCCACTTGTCTGGGAAGTGCCTGAAAGACGGAGCTGGTGGCAAGCTGAACAGGACCCAACACCGCTTGCTGCAAGAGAAAGACGAACGCAGGCTCGGCAGGTCTAACCTGGGACCAGGTAAGGAAACCCTCCCACCCTACTCACAGCAGGTTTAAAACTGTATCTTGAAGGGAGGGAGAACCACACAGGAAAAAAGTGAAACCCCACTGAAGACAGGCAAAAGGAGAGCAACAGGAATGGCCAGTGACCTGGAAATCCTCTGAGCAAAGACAGGATGAACTGGGATGTTGCCTAGCGAAATGCTGGAGAGGTCGGCCTGGGAAAGTGTCTCCTGGTATTTAAACCACCACTCCTGAAAGAAAGGTGTGATCTCCCTACATCTTTGTTAGCTATGATAAGAAACAGAGCTTGAACAGCCACAAGGAAGGCAGGGGTTGGGCAGTGGGAACATTGCCTAGGACACTAATGCAACAAAGATTTGTCTGTAGCAGCTACAGAAATCAGGACAACCCAAGGCAGCCCCTTAAATGAAAAACTGCATTTTCATTAGATAGCAGCAGCTCTGAAGTGAAGCCCCCACCCTGCTGCTAGCCAGACCATCACGTGCACATACAACACCCAGGGCAGAGCTCTCTGCGGGTGGCTGTTCTTCTCTCACTTACCCTCGCCTCGAGTCGAGCTCAGCAGCAGCCCCCACACTGCAACCCTTGTCACTGTCCTGGCAGCGCAGCGTTTGAGTCCCTGGTCCTCCCAAGCCGCCTTGGTGAGCAACAAAGGCAGGAGTGGAGGACAGGAGAAAAGGCAAAGCCTTGGAGAAAGTGCTTGGATTCTGTGCTTGTGCTGGGGAAGAGGCCTGGCCGAGACCTATATCCAGAGGAAACGTGTAGCAAGCAGTTCATTAATACTTTGGCAGCAAAGATATGATTTACCAGCACTTCCCACTACTAACAACACGCCTGAATTAATTGGTGGTATCAGGAGATCCTGACTTCTTCTGTAATAAATAGCTAATGAGTTTAGCCTTTAAGGCTTCCAGAGGCTGCTAGCAGTCATGCTAAACAGGCACAAATAATAGCAGCATTTTTATTAAATGGATTCAAATGCCAGAAGGTGTACTTTCAAGACCTTTTGCAACATAAAAATAATTTTGATCAATGGTTTGGTCCCAGTCCTATTACTTAGCCACTTCAAGCTCCACGAAGTGCTTCATGCACTGACGTGTCACCCCCACCTGCTGGCAGCTGCCTTATTGATCACTTGTGGTTTCTGTTTCCCCTTTGCTGCCAATCAATGTTTCTGATGTCTTTCTGACTTTGTAATGCTTTAAGAAGCAACACTTCACAAAGCAATCTTTCCTGACACTGTGTTCAATTAATCTGACAGTCACTGGGCTCGCTTTTCTTTTCTAAAGTTGTTATCTTCCTTATGTCTTGAAATCCTTGTTTAGGAGTTGACGCCTGCTTTGCTGGTGTTTTATGTTATGTTTTTGAATTTTGAAAAGATTCTGCATTTCAGTTCCATGTCTCTTATGGGAGCAGTTTCCAATATTTCATATTTCACTGTCTCTGTGTCCATGAGCCATGCTTTCTGTATGGCTCATAATTTCTGTCACTCCCAAATTCAAACCCTGTTGGTTGTATGTCCCATATCACAGGATATTCTTGCACAATATCTAATCATAAATGCTTTGTTCCTATATCTAAGGAGCTGCTGAAAGAGAGAGATTCTGAGTCAACTTCACAAGAAAGCCAGAAGGTATGTGTGTTTTGTCTTGGAAGGATACTGTTACTGGCTGGAAGCCCAAGGCTTGATAGAAGGGAATGTGGCACAACCCTCCACCAGCTGTTTTGCTGGTTTTTTATGATCTAAAATGATGCCCCATCTGAAAGATGAGGGCCAGCAGGCTCTGATTGCACAGGTGCCTATGTAATATAGATGTTTTTCTGCACTGTTTAGGGTCTATAGGCCCCAGCTTTCTCTGGGTCCCTCAGGGAATGATGCCAGCAGCCAGGAGTGAACAGAGCACTAAAGCTTTTCCTACACATGAATCTGGCCTAGTATGGGATGGAAACAGCTGATGGCTACTTTTGGTACTGCTCCATAAAATGTATTGCTGCTCCGGTCATAGGTATACGCGTACAGAAGGTAACGTGCAGTCTTGTTAGCTGGTGTCACGTTGCCCTCACAAGCCAGACCTGGGGGAATGAGACACTAAGGCAACAGAGGGAACCTCCAAATAAAACCCAGACATTGTAAGAAATCTAGTACAGACTCTTGAAAAATATTTTCACATCCTAATAAAGAAACTGTGGCTTCTCAGCCATGCATCACACAGACCCACAGTTCCTCCCTGCACCATCCATTGCCCAACTGCCTGCTGCATCTCCATGTGCTGTTATGGAGCGTGTGACAGCTCCAGCAACTACTTGGGTGGAAAGAGTAGTAACATCTGACCAGCCCATTTTTCTATTGATTTACACCAACTTCACACTGGGTAATCAGTAGGCTGTGTGTGGGACATAGATGAAGACTTGATGTCTGCTAGAGTAAGAAATCAGCGCGCCCCACGGTCGCTTGCGGTGGTCAGCGTGTTCTCATCCATGGGTTGAGGCGCTTCTTTCACGCAGACCTTTAGTGAGGCAGGAAATACTGATGACAATGACAGTTGCCATGAATTTTGTAGAATGAGACTTAAGGGAGGGAGATGTCTACTTCAAATAATATCCATTTGGCACATGGCACAGCAAGTTCTGTAGTTCAGCACCAGAGCTCCAAAATGCTGCATGCCCCTTCTTTCTGCGAGAGGGGAAGACTGCAATCCTCTTCAGTTCCTTGCTGAGAAGGAAAAGCGAGGGGAGAGCTGACAAGCTTGATTGCAGGATAAAATGAGATCTTTAGCATTCTCTCAGCCAATGCAAGGGAGGAAAATTATGATCTCTTAAAGAAAGCCTGGCTGTTTTCTCTCTGCAAAGAGGTTCCTAGGTGTTGCACAAGAGGGATGGAACGGGGTGTCCTGCATGTACTAGATAAATGAGCAATTTTCTGTAACAAGGTGCTTATCAGGTTTCATCAGCAGACGATCAAGAAGGATAGAAACCCATAGAAAAACAGTAAATTGAGGCCTTCATTACATGCAGCCTGATGGGACCATCAGCACCACACAGCTTTGCCCTCCAGGAATTTTTTCTAACAGGCTCAAATCATTATCTTTAACGGTATTAGCTCAGTGTCAGAACTGTTGGACGAACTCATCTGATTATCAGATTAACATTCTGATTCTAAGCTGTAGTTTTAATTTAAAATATCACTTAATGTCATTTAAATTAAATATCATTTCATTCATGACATTGTGAATTGATGTTCGTAGAGAACATCAGGTTGCAGAACGTCCGGCGTTTTCAAATGCCATGGGTGTGACTGTGACCAAGGCAAGCCGTTGGCTATTGTAGCTGTAATATAGCAAGCTGTACAAAAATAGGTGACACAGAATAAAAGGGTTAAGCTATTTAACACTTTGTTTAGCTAGGTATAGAAAGGTTATAACACTTCGCAACCAGCAAAGAGTGTCCTTAGTTTTGCTTAATACTAGCCTTCAAACTGAAAAACACCATTAGTGAGGGGAAAAAAAAATCATAAAAACTCTTAAAAGTTCGGTAACTTAGGTTATGAAAGGCTCTGCCTTCTGAATTTTAGTGCTTTAAATAAGCTTCCTTATTACTTAAATCCAATTTTCTAGATAGCTGCTTACTTTGAGCCTGTTAGACATATGTTATGCCTTTGCCTGAAAGTCTCCCAGTGACCTGTAAATTGACTGCAGCCTGTGAAACTGGCCACAAGTAAATCTTTGCTCTTTTTCTTTTTTCCTATTTTGTTTTCTTTTTCCGAAATAAAAAGGATGCAGGTGGCTTGTCTACTATCAGGTTATAGAACCTGTATGCACTTCAGAAATGCTATTGACCTCCCAGCAATGATGTAGCTCCTGAAATCTGTAGCAGTAGGCTCTTCTAGTATGAAGCGAAGACGACTGCGTTTGTTGATAATGCCAGCATGTAACAAAAAACTTAAATTCTTCTCCATCTTTGTTCTTTGTCATCACAAGTACATTTGCAATAGGCAGGGTTTTAGTCACCTGATTGATAGGTTTACATATCTCATAGTAGTCTACTGTGTAATGTATTTGGAAAGAATGAGGCGCACCACAAACGTACCTAATTGGTTTCATGCAGAGTATCAGTTTAAAGAGTTTTACATTTATCTCATTATTTGTGTTTACAATTTACATGTGTTAAAAAATGTCCTGTATCTTTCTTGCATCATAACAGCTCCACAATAGCAGAGTGCCATAGCCAGCTCTCACGTCATTATATCTTCATAACATTCACCCAGTGAACTGGGAGAACATTTTATGACGGTGTAGGAAGAACAACTGATTCAGCCTAACCTGGTCAGATGAGCAGAGCCCTGTCACAACACAGTTTCCTCTGTCTGCCAAAATCTTCCTCCTAATTCCCCAGCTTGAGTCATGGGCGTCTGATCAGCCAGGGCTCAGCACCTTCAGTCCCCAGCAAAGATCAATGACTGGTCTCTGATTCATCAGCTTTAATAGTTTCTGAAACATATTGTTGTGCTGGTATCCACAGAAATCAGGAAGATTAAGTATGTGACTGCCAAAAAAAATATATTAAGCGGGAGTTTGTCACATAAAAGGTATGACAAAAAGAAAAAGAATAAGCTCCAAAATGACAAGCGAAAAGAACACGGTGATTTAATATAAATGGCATAAGGTTGTTCAAATTACACCAAAGTTCACAAATAAGGGATATTAGTAGACCCCCCCCACCACTTTTTATGCCCTTATTTCTTTCAGATGGTCCCTGTTTTTATGCTCCTGCCGCTGCATGTAAGTGGGAGGAAGACCATGTTCCACAATACGATAAAGCTAATTTTGCAAATGATCACAAAGTCACAGACACATGGCACAAAATGTTGACCCAGTCAAATGCCCTCCTGGTGGCTTCCAGTTTGTTCAAAATTTTGTTTGGGGGTAGCTGTATCCCCACAGACTTTACACCAGTGAGGAAAGTCCGTTCTCTCACAACTGGCACAAAACCCACCACTTCGGATGCTTTGACCAGATATTTGTCATTAACAAGCACTTAATCATAGCCTCAGTAATGAACAGCCCTGAGCAGGGCTGCTGTGTTCCTGAGCACGCAGCCACCCCTGCCCAAATTTTCTGCCTGAATCATCTCGCACCCTCTTTTCTTCCTCAGACTATACAGTGGTCCCTTTCCAAAACAGAGAGCAAAGTCTCATTATATTATTTCCTTCTTAGTAAGTCCAAAAAGCATGTCCCAAAAAGGTAATATTACCTTTGGCAATTGTATTCCTTGCCTTTGGAGCTCTTATTCTACATTCTGCCTGCACTTATAGAGACTTCAATCTTTATTGATTTTCCTGTGCCACCTCTCAGCATCCTTCCTAGGCAGCATGATGCATTAACTTTCCATATAATGAATATTCCTGTTTGGTTCTGTACTTTGAAATACACCCATCTCTGAATGAGATTTCAACACTCTGCATTGCTGATTTTCAGCTGCATGCCATAGCCCTTGTTTTTCACAGGCTGGGAACACCAAAAGAGCCCTCCAGACCCAGAGGTCTTGCTTTTAACACAATCACTGTTGTACTGGGGGGGAGGAGAGCCTTTATATTTTTTAGACTAGTTCCAACAATAATGTTATTAAAGCTATTTTCCACCTTGCAAGAAAGCTACCTGATGATGACATTGTTCCTGCCTTTTAAACTAATTCTATTTCAATATGGTACATTTGCAGTCATCATAATCCTATTGTTGCATGTTATTCCCAGTATAATGACTGAAAATGCTATTGCTTGGGGGAAGGGGTTTGTTCTGGGTTTTGTGGGTTCAGGTTTTTTCCTGTATAATTTTATCTACTGCTATAATATCAGAAGATAAGCCAATTTATTCACTAAAATCCTTCCTATCCATTCCTTTGTTGACTTCAGTTTCCGGTGAAGGATACAAGGTACTTTTGCAGAGCAGTATGAAGAAAGACCTACAGTTATTCCGCTAAAGGTAGGCTGCATCCACACTGCTAGGTGTTTGTCCCAGCCACAGTGCAGAGCAGGTAGCATCCTTGCAGTTCAGCTTCTCATAGGAGATGAGAATATACATATAGCTGTAAAGCTATATAGTCAGCTCCTCCATGCTGGGTTTGGAAAACAGTGGCACTAAATCCATAGCCCCTCTAGGGTGGCACCTCCACAGCACTGGGGACATCCGTGGTCTTCCTGAGCTGAATGGCAGCAGACCTCCAGATAAACGAATTCCAGATGTTATATTTTTACTCTTAACTTCTTGCTGGGTTTTAAAAATTCATTTTCAACTTGTGTAAAACGGACGATGATCAGTTTCACACCATGTCATTACAACTATTCTAGCTTACATCCCGCTTTCCCAAAAACATTATTTTGAGTCCCAGACCTGAGAGAATTTAGAAGGTAATGAGCTTCGGGAGAGTGGAATTTTAGCATTCCTGCAATTACGATTTTTGTGTTAAGCACAGAAACCCCAAAGTCTTTCTCAGATATCCACGTGAACCTGAGATCCAAGGTGGGTATGAGGTACTTAGTGACCAGGTTGGCACAGGAGGCCATTGCCCCAGCTCTCCACCTCCAGTTAGGGGATACGATTTGATTGATATGGAATAGCTGTTGCAGGGGGATGACTTCCAGAGGACGTCATTGCTACATAACCCAACTTACCTGCACAACTGTTCTATGCACTGCTGTAACAAACCTTTTTTTTTCATGAAACCGTTATTGCCTCTGCCCAGCTCAAAACCTGAGCTTCCTAACAATGCAAGGGTAGAAGAAAAATAAATTTCTCTCTCTCCTCGCACCTGAGTTCTAGCTGACACATCTCCTATTTACAGAAGGATCTTGTCAAGCATAAGCAAGTGCTGAAAGACAAAATAGTATTAAAAAAGTGATCTCATATTATATGCCCATTACTGCCATGTTTTGTATTAAACTTCCGTTTGTAATAGTAAGAATTAATAGGTATTTTCACAAATAGGTCTCAATTGTTATAGGTGATTACAGAGCTCAACAGGTTGCTTATTACTGCAATAGAGCATTATCTGCTGATGAGCTTGTAACCCATGTTATTCTTATCTGTTAGGTGCTCATATTACCTATTAATAATTTATAAACTAACCTCATTATAACGATGTCGTATGGACTGCGACAGATTACAGCACAAACAGGCAGTACTCAAGCACTAAGAAGTTTCTCTGTACAGCTAATCCCAGCTTCATTAGGCGTTCCTCGTTTATATTTTATCATACGCTGTTGATATGCTGGAGGGCTCCGCTCCTTCCTAGGATGTGGTTACCAATACTGCATTTGCCCTGCATTTGCCCAGATGGCTACCGACGCCTGTAGCAGAAGCTTAGCTCTTGCCATTGTATCGGTATAGACAGATTTGGGCACAAGACCAAGAGTTTGCCAACAGTCTTCAGAGTCAGGAGAGCTCTACACAGGTTTGTGGGTCTGAATGCAGTGGTGAGGCCACAGCAATGGCCACCTCTGCTCTCATCCCCATCTTTGAGCTGGTACCTTCAATCCTCCTGTCACAGGAGTTCTGTCTAGTGCCTGAAGATACAGCTTCACCAATACACTAAACCATGTTTCTTGTCCATGTCAGCCATGCTCTTAATTAATAGATTTATTTCACTAAAATGGCCACAACATAAAGTACTAAACCTACAAGCAGAAGCACTTGCTGTAAAATGGACAGAGAAATTGCCAAAGAAGGACTGGGAGTGATTCTTCTCCTGATTTGTATATACAGAAGATGGAAAACTTGGAAAAAAAAGTGGTTTGTGCTCAAGTCTTTCATTTTTCACAACAGTTACTTTCCAGTGCTATCTAAATAGCAAGCCAACATTTTTTTTTACAAAATCCTCTGTACTTGAATGGTTTTTGCCAGTTCTCCCTCATAAGGTGGAATGCAAACACTGACAACCGTGAGTGTTCAGCTGCAGTATGTGACTTTGTGAAAATTAACAGCAAAGCTGGAAAGAGTAGGTTGTTCACAAAAAGAGTAGCATAGCCATTCATGGTGCACACATGCTTGTTAAAATCCATTTTTCTGACTTCATGACAGCACACCTTTCCTTGGAGTCCCTTCAGGCAGGAGAGGCTCTTAGGACATCCAGGAAGAGCAGCTGGTCTGGGCAGATTCTTAAGGCAAAAATCTGGGCTTTACTGAAGCCACTGGCAAAGTTCATTTTTACTTTAGTGGAGCCAAGATTTTACTGTCACCTTATCACTAAATCTCTTGGCTTTCAGCATTACTGCATATTTTCCTGAGCAATTTTAGGCATATCTATTTCAGTCTTCTGACAAAGATATTTATGATGAATAGTAATTATTCTGTTGTAGTAGTATCCTGGGACCTTAGCTGTGGACCCGTGTGCATCATCAGTAGCAGCGCGTGGATGCATAATAAAGAGACAGGTTTGCTCTTTATTTATGTATGGTGCTCTTTACCTTATCCTCAGACATTTACACAAAGGAGTTTAAACTGAGGAGTAAACATGAAGATGTGGATACAATCTCTGGTTCAGGATGTGCCTAGTCTACAGACTGTCACAGCCTGGTAAGAATTAATGTCTGTTGCTCTTCATCACTTTCCCTGGATATCCTCTATTGTCCCTTCTTAGAAACAGGCTACAGTACGAATATTCCTACACTCTCAGCAATACAGATTTTACTGCCTGTGTTAGGTTGGGAAGATCTGTCCAGAACATCAATGGTGTCATGGCAAACAGATCCGAATCCTGCACCCTGACTGCAAATGGATGGTTCTTTCTAAAGCACTTCTATGATGTGTGCCTTATTTGTTCATAACTACAAATGGGGCTCTGTAGAACATTCTGACGGTTTAAAAAGAATGATGCCATTTCTAACTTACTGTTTCCACTGAGATTAATCTGGTTTTCAGACATGTATTTTGATCTAGAAAGTAGCTAGTAATCTAACTGCCTTTTAAAAATTTTACTCAAAGTAAACAAATACTTTTCCCAAGCCACATTTATTGTAAATCTCAATCTTGTGGCTGTGAGATCTTTCACTGTCTCTCTTCCTCCTCACCCTCCATATCATGCTGAGTCATTTTCTAAAACTAATCCAATTGCTTGTCTATAAGCAAGTGAATTAATCTAAGCACAGACTACACCAGGAAGATGATGAGAAGGAAGGCATATGTTATCATAACTTCCCAGCCTTCCAACGGTTGTATTTCCTCATAGTCTTGCAAGCATATGCAACGAGAACAAACAAAAACTCTCCATAAACTGTAGGGGAAAAGAATACGTCCTTTTTTCTCAGAACTTGTGTGGGCTTTGCAAACACACAGTTCATTAGAAGATAATTCCTTATGCAGGGTTACTTATCAGGCTGTGACAGGAGCACTTAGGTTCTGCGGTAAAAGCACCTCAGCTTGGAAGAACAGGGCGGGGGGTCATAACAAGGGGGAGAGCTCATCCTTAGATGGATATTTCATTTCTACCCAATTCTAAACACTAGCAATTAATGCCCTCTTAGCTGAGACGAGCAAATTCTGCAGTAGTCGCTGGTTCCAGTACATGGTGAGAGCTGCTCCTGACACTGCCCCACAGCCTGGGGTCACACACTCAGCTCTGCAGACTCCCACGGAGGAACAGGGATTGCCTAGCCCGAGGCTGCTCAAGTTGTGGTCCCAAGTACATCCTGCTGTACATTGTACTGGTGGCCGTTAGCCTTTAAGGTTTCCCATGGTTTGGGTGCTATGCAGAGCACAAAAAAAGGATGAAGATCAACAGCAATATCTTGCTTTTATCACACACAGACACCAGTGTGAGGTGGTGTGGGATGACCAAGTGGATCACCAGCTGCAGCTTCTGGTCAGCATGGGTGGGTCCTGGCGTGGGTATCTGGTTTGGTGTGCATGCTCTTCTCCACTCTTACCACCCCACTGGCTAAGACTGAAGGCACGTGGAAAAGAGCAGTTAGCTGAAGAGCCAAAAGCAATGGAGTAGAGCTGAAGCCCTTTAAAATTTGTCTTTACTGATTCACTTTAGTTCCCTCTCACAGTACATCTCTAGAAAGACTCAGTGACTGAATAGGTCCTGACTTGTATAATTCCAACTTTACCGTCCCAAATTAAATTAGCTGGCTTTTTATTTATTAAAAATACTCAGTTCCCTTTCAGAATGAATTCTTATACAGTTTCTTTTCTTCATCTGGTCTTATGCTGGTTTTGGCTGGGATAGAGTTGATTTTCTTCATAGTAGCTAGCATGGGGCTAGGTTTTAGATTTGTGCTGGAAACAAGTGTTGATAATACAGAGATGTTTTAGTTCTTGCTAAGTAGTGCTTATACTAAATCAAGGACTTTTCAGCTTCCCATGCTCTGCCAGGTGCACAAGAAGCTGGGAGGGGATACGGCTGGGACAGCTGAGCCCAGCTGCCCAAAGGGCTATTCCATACCATATGGTGTCATGCTCAGTGTATAAAGCTGGGGAAGAAGAAGGAAGAGGGGGACGTTTGGAGTGATGGCGTTCGTCTTCCCCAGTAACCGCTACGCGTGATGGAGCCCTGCTTTCCTGGAGATGGCTGAACACCTGCCTGCCCATGGGAAGGAGTGAAGGAATTCCTTGTTTCGCTTTGTTTGTGCACACAGCTTTTGCTTTCCCTATTAAACTGTCTTTATCTCAACCCACGAGTTTTCTCACTTTTGCTCTTCTGATTCTCTCCCCCATTCCACCAGGGGGGAGTGAGCGAGCGGCTGGGGGGGGGGGCTTAGTTGCCAGCTGGAGTTAAACCACAACAGGTCTCTGATTTTAAATGGATGTTACTCCAAATTCTATGCTATATCTATAGTGGGAGATGTGCCCCAGAAATTACTCCACTAGTGTCCAAGAGTGCTTGATAAATAATACTTAAGTTACATTGAAAATAATCTTTTACTGCCAGGATTACATTTCAAATTACTTTAACCAGGTCACTTTACTAAAAAAAAAAATTATTACATGAACAAGTAGATTACATTTTTGGGAGGTATGTTCAGCACCTTGTTGTGATGTACCTTGTTACCTTCAAGCATGCTGTGCAGGATTTAGGCCACAGATCCCAACGATGCTTCCTACAAGTAACACCCACAGTCTCTCATACACGAACAGAGACTAATAACCATTTTCTTCACTTGGCTATGTGTCCTCTAGCGCAGAGACAACAGTCCCTTCTCAGGGTCTATAACAGTCTAAGCCAATTCAAAGTATATAAAAGTTATGAACTACATTTTTTAAATAGAACTAGGGAAGCATAATTTTAATCAGCCCTGTTTGATTATTCCAGTTGGCACAATATGTAAAAAGGTATCACAAATTATTTTGAGAGATTAGCCAATTAGAGAGAGCCATTTCCAGAGAGGAAATTTAGGGCATCTCACTAACGGCTTGATGTATACAGCAGTCCATATTTTAGCAACAGATCGCTTGATTGCTTATATAAACTGGTTTCATTTCAGTTGCTTTAAATAGGGAAAAATTGTAAGTAGATAAGCAGCTCTAAGAATAACAGAACCAAGGAGCCTGGTTTCCTATGGATTTGAGTTGGTAGGAAAAAATCCTACATGGACCCTCTGACATCTAGTAAATGGTAAGCTCTCCTTATAGCCTTTCTTCTTCTCTGAATAGCCATCTATTTTCACAAAACTTTTGGAACGGCAATGTCTTTGAGACTAGTAACCTTGGTGTCGAATTTGGCTGCAATTGGTCAACTTCAAAAATTACTGAAAAAAAGAGACATGAAAGATGTGTGCATGCATGCGTGCACAGCTACGTACACACACACACAGAGAGAGCACAACCACATAAGCCTCATTTAATTAGAAAAACATGCTCTTTAAAAAAACTGATATAAACTGCTGTAACTCTACAGCTTTTGCCAGAGTGATGTCCATTTTCAGAAACTGAAGAGCTAACCATCAACTGATAACCTTCTGTGATACAGTTTCATGAAGAAAATAAATTATACTCCCTAAGGAACGTAATTTTCTCATTCCTTGGAATGTATTTCTTTTCCGATATTTCTTAATGAACTTACTGCTTCATCTTTCCAAAGGAAAATCTCCTTCACTACATTATTGCTAAGCTGAAACATGAATGACAGAAAACCAAGCATGGACCCTTTTCACATCAATGGCAGCACTGACATTTTTACCCAGTTATTTTAAAGCCTGGACTCTATAGTGCTGTCCATAACTCTGATCACAAATAGAGCCCTGCTCAGTAAACTCAAAGACAGTCAATTGGGCAAGAAAATCTGAGAATGTTGTTAGAACTTGCTGTTATTTTAATATTTTAAACTGACAGCATTTGAAAACCAACTTGAAAGCTAAAATTTAAATTCACCTGCCTTTCTGTGCCTTAGGCTATGAAATAGGTTCAGACAAACAGCCACTACAAATAATGTCATGTAGGACTTTGTAATATAAAGCTCATAGTGAGATCACAGCAAATAGCAGTTTACATTAAGAAGCCTACACAGACAGAAAGATCTTTGCAACACAGAAATATTTTGTTAAAAACCTTCTCCTTTCAATGCCTGAATGGCGTAGCAATACTCTACACACCTACAGAGCACTGGTGTCAACTGCAAGCAGGCTGGCTCGGCAGGCAAAGCCAAGCAGGCTGCAGAAGTTCTGCATTACATGGTTTATTGCCGATTTTTCCCCCTGCAACACTATTCATAGCCAGAGGCATAGAGCAGCAGGTGACTTGGAGCTTTAATTTCCAAGTTTTCTCTCAAACATGACTAGCAGCTGATTACAATATTGATGCTGATGATGTGATTCTGGAATTCCACCAGCGCTGCTCAGCAGAACATGGCTGCTGCGAAAGGCTTGCCATTGGAAAGGCTCTGCAAGTCAAGCTTCCCTCTGAAGGTCATGCAGAAAGCCGTCTCAGGCTCCCAGTCACAAACTGGTGAAGGTCTGTGTTAAAATGAGTCCATTTTCTTGCTCCCCCTCTACTCTTTCTGGGAGGCTGTCCTAGAAGTTCACTTGTCTGATGCTTAAGCACTTTCCTCAAACTTCTCTGTTGAAGAGAAGGTTTACTCATTACATCCATTTGTCCTTCTGCTAGCTCTATCTTTTTGCTTAAAAAGCTTTTTTTCTCTGATGTTAACACTACTCACATATTAGTAGAAACCAATCAGGTACTCTTCCTGCTTTTGTTTTGATAAAGAAGCCAAACATTTTAATCTCTTCTCACAAAACAAGCTTGCTCCACTATCTTGATCATCCTAAAAGCTTTTTCTATACCTCTTAATTTTTCTTGAACTCAGGTGACCAGAAACACACCATAACCATCACAGCTGGTCAAATAAGTACAATGATCCATCACAGGCTTGCAAGGAGCTCAGCTGAACCATTCTCTCAAAAGGAAAGAGGGGTAAGGTAGTCCATCTTTTCCTCCGTTTGCTGATTATGGGTAAACCTGAGAAGGGGGTTTAAATTGAAGGATAAAGTATGTGTTGTAATTTGGGATTAGTACAGATTATTTGTGTCCCTTGGAAGTATTCATTAATTACAATTTTATATTACTTAGACAACCATTGCCTCTCTCTGCTTTCCGTTCATCCATACAAAGCAAATATGACGCATTGCTATTTATTCTTTACATAGTGTTATAAAGCAAAGTTGATTCATTTTATGACACAGGGCTTGAGATATTTAGATTATGATTGCTTTTCTTAGATTTATGTCATCATGCTGCTTGCGTCTCTGCTTTTAGTATGATTATTAATGTTCCAAAGGTTTTGTTACATTCTGTTTACATGCATTCATTCAAACTTTAAAACATATTCTGAAGAGAACTGTTTATCAAAACAGTATTTCGTGTTTCTAAAAAAAAAGGTAACTTCTCTCCTGAAAAAAAAACCCCACAAAACCAAAACCAACAACCAAATTTCATAGAAGCAAAATAGAGGAAAGAGATTAGGCAAAAAAAAAAGGATATTTGCATATCTTTTAAAATCTGCTATAAAAGCTACTTCTGAGGGTCTTCATTTCTGGTTACCTAACAAGATGCCGTTAGACTTTTTTTTTTTTTTTTAGCAGTGCTAAGGGCATCGCTCAAAGTGATTTAAATTGCAGTTCTGAGCACTCAGCTACTCTGAAAATCAGGCCCTACATGGGTCAAATTGGTCATTTCCTCTGAATGAACACTTAAGAAAACATTGGCTTTAAGCGAGTTGGTTCAGACCATGAATCCACCCTGGCAGAGATGGGAACAGAACTCGGGTTTTCTGACTGACTGATCAAATGACTCGACTGTGCTATCACCAAGAAAGAGAGTTTAAAGAATGACTCTGAAAGGTTATTTTCACTGAATTGCTGAGTACATAAAATGTGTTGAAAGAAAGGGTAAAACTTCTTGAAAGGGTTTGGAAATGGTTATATTTATAATCTGTTGTGGTAGGATTTTCAAGTCCAGTGTTCAGTGAAGCTAGACTGACAAATTTATTATAGTTATAAGGCTGAGAAACCTATTAGAAGAAATATAATAGAAGGTACATTTTTGTGAAGCTTTAATAGGAACTGAAACAATTCAACAAAAGACTAAATTTGGTAAGGGGGGAAAAGTAATTTATTAAATCTTTCTAAAAAGATTGACTGACCTTTCTTTAAAAAGAGTGGGGTTTTTGTAAAAAATGAAAAGCTCAGCCTTCATAACAAGAACCTAGTAAAAGGGTTTATTAGAAACTGGCTTCTTGTGCAAGTTCAGTTATTTTCATTGTCAGTAAATGTTGGTGTTATGCAATAAGAGAAGCATTGTTGCCTCTCTAATTTCTCTCGGGGATTGAAGAAAGTCATAATAAAAGCATTCAAAAATCTAAACTGAAATAAAAAATAGAACACTCCTGCCCAGGTTTGTATGGCAAAAAACAGAGACAGAAACTACGGCCTGAGAATTCAGCTCATAAGGAAACTGTGCCAGAACTGTGAAGGTGGTGTTATTTCTTCTACCTCTGCTTACAGTAAAAGTCAAGCTATTAATAACAGGCATCTTGACAGTCACATAAATGCATATATTAAAATTCAAAGTACTTTTTGCTTCTGTAGATGTATCATCATTACAGAATAAGACAATTTTAATGTAAGACCAGATGGCAATAGCATTACTTACTTACAGTGGATAAAAGTTATAGGCTGACTTGCATACCCAGTGCAAACAGACTAAAACTGAAGACGGTGTCTATCATCATCCCAGAGCAAGAGCGGACGCAAAGTTAAATAGTCCAGTCCGTTCAAAGCGGTGTGGGAAAGCAGCTGGAAGACTGTTTAAATAACCAGCAGTGCCTGCATGTGATTGGATTCACATGAACGTTAGCAGGCACTGACTTGCTCCTCAGTAAACTTGATACGGTTTCAAACAGGAACCTCAAATCAGGCCAAAGCCAAGAGGCTTTCTGTCCGCGTAGCAGGCAAGATCAGACTCGAGGAAGGCCAGTGAACCTCCTCCACTAGGGTGTGACAGACAGAAGCTGTGGTTGGTTTTGAAGCAGATGATCAGACACTCATCAGGTACATAATTGCAGGCACCAATCTGAGGAAGCCAGTTTCTCAAAGCTCCCTATACAGCCCATAGAGAAAGACACCTCTGGTCCTTCAGAGCAACTCCAAACACTCAGCCTCATGCTCTGCATCAATGTCAAGGAGAGCTTCTCTCTCTGCACTGATTAGGGAGGGAGCCTAGGACAATCAGCCTTCTCATGTATAAATCATCTGATGTGACTCTCACTTAAGAGCCAAAAGGTGTATTTCTGTCCCTCTTGTTCAATCCCTCGTTGCTTGCAGGAGGAGTACGTTCTCGGTGCGCAAGGGAAGAAAGATGTAGTCTACACGGGTAAGCGAAGTGCTGCTTGTAAGATCAAAGCTAAGCATCCCCGTTCGACATACTTGAAACAGGAACTGAGAACGGTGGTTCTCCAAGTGTTTGTTTTTATTGGGTTTCCTGTGTTCAGTTTAGGGAAAAGAGACAACAGGAGTTGTTTGAAATAAAGCTGTAATTTACCATCCTAACATGCTGAGAAGCAATTAGACTCAAGCTAATTACTGTAAATAGTTTTTATAATTACTTGTAAAACGTTCTACTACCTGTACTTCTGTTAAAGTCAGTTGAGGCCTGTAGGTCTTTTTTTTTTTTTTTTTAAAGAGAAGGCTTAATGTTATTACTCAAGGGCCAGACTATTTTCTTGAAATCTTGAAAAAGAAGTAGCTATGCCATGGAAACTACTGATGGAAAGCACCTGTTAGGGCATGTATCCCCTTGATACTGAGTGGGAGTATCAGTAAACTGTCTCAAGTATCGTCTAGGCTAGTTTATATTTCACAGCTATATCTACTACTACCTGGAAAGAAAGACTGTTCCAGAACCTAAAAGGATCTTTCTCAAAAGAAGAAAAAAAAAAAAAAAACAAAAAAAAAACCAAAAAACCAAATAATTTGCAGCTGAATACTGATTTTCTTAGCTTTGTCCTATTTATCAGGTTTTTATCTCTACTCGAAGCATAAAGAAAATATTCTCTTCCTCATGTCCTTCTACCACAACCACTATTTTTTTTCTCTGACGTTGGACAGAGTTTGGCCTGGCCTGATCCACAGTTTTATACCGCACTTTCACAGGCACACCAACCAGTTGGAGTTCCACCACCTCTGCCCTCACACTCACAGCCGTCGGTTCTTCCTCTTCCCACAGGTCTCCCAACTCTTGTTCTGAACTTGACCCAACCGTCTCTAGTTTAGACAACTATTTTTGCACCGGCTGATGAGTGCTCAGCCCATCCTGGTCTGCTGTTTGGGTTCTGGTTCACCTGAAACAGGTCTCCTGATGTCTGGGGGCAATGCCAGCAAGCACGCACAGATTGTTCACGTTAGTTTGTCTAAGCATACAGTAACGCATTGGCAATTTTCTTTCAACTAAGCGTGACTCCCACATGCGTACCAGTCTTTCCCACACCAAATACACATCTTTAGCTGCTAAATAACAAAATGCAAGTACAGGAATGTGTTGTTGGGTTGTCCTACCGTTTATGAGCTTCATCTCGGCTCCAATCTTACTACTGCAGAGAAGACAGCTATTTGTAACCCTGAACAGAGAACGGCATGGGACCTGCCAACAGTAAGGTTGAGAGCAACTCCGTGAATATTGGAATGCGTGGGGAAAGAGGAACTAAAGTCCATTTTTGCACTTTCTAGGTTTGATGCTTTATTAGCTTGCTCCTGCACTGGGAGGACATTTCCTTGCACGCCTTTGCCTTTTTAGTTTGTTGTAACTTAAAGCAGCTTCATGCAGGGCTTGTGCAGTTGATTGAAACGCTGCTGACCACTTCTGCAGTTGATAGGAAAAACTGCCAGAGGCCAAGGTGATGGCCACAAGCTGCTCTGATGGGATTTCACGGCTCTCAGACTGTCCCGTAGGCCTGGTATATTTTCCCAATGGTATCACTTAAGAAATGTTTATGAACAGATAGACTTTGGACCTCCAAGTGGGTATTAAGCTACTACAGCAATAGAGATGTACCTCCAAAAGCCAAGTAAAGAAAGAAGAAGAAAGCAAAGCAATTAGGAAAAAAACAAAATATATGCTTTTTTTTTTTAAGTTTTGAAGTAGTTTCATATAAAAAAACCCCTATCTTATTTTTTTCCCTTTGAAATACTCCTGTTTTAAAATCCCAATAGATAAAAACATTCCATTTTTTAAAAACTGACATATGGCAAAAATTGGTACCAGTAAATAAAAGCACATAAAGCTAAATCGCACCATTCTAAATGTTAGTAAAAATGACAAAATAAAATACTAGCTATATAAACTACGCACAGGTGTGTAGCATATTACAAGCAAAAAACATATCTTGCAATTATAAGCCTACAGTATTTATTTCACTTGTCTGTAATTACATTTTATACATGTTTGTTTAGTAATATCAATCCAAGACATCATTTTGAGGATATAATTAACTGCATGTTAGAACAGAATGTGTTTGACTGGTTTTGTGTGTTGCAAGACTCAAAAGTCCTTGTTAGCTGTGTTTAAGTGCCACCTAGTGTTACAATTCACCAATTTCGCTCAGAAAACCCTTTTCTCCTAAATTTTCAGACTAAAACCAAATTGCGGGGTTAAGAAAAACGGAGGGTCACAATGCCCACATTTCAGTGCTAACAGTAAGTCCTTCATCTCTGTTCAAGCACTCACAGAGCACACGATCTCATGTGTAACACTTCTACTGCAGACTGTGACCAAGCAACAGAGAGACTACTCTGGTGTTGAAGTGTACGTGCCGTTATCTTAGCACAACTGGACAGTAAATACAGTTTTTCAAACTTTTATACCAGTGATCCAACAGTAAATTCACACAAAGATAGAAGTATTTAATGAAGACACACACATATAAAAACTTCTAAATATTTTTTTCTGTAAGATGTACAGTATAACTGGAAACTGGGGGCGGGGGGGGACGACGGATGACAAAAACCTATAGAGCACGCTACAATTAAATGGCAGCGCATTAAGAAACGCAACGGAATGCCTTTCCCCGTGTCAGTGACTCCTATCTATAAAGCCCTGCTTCTGCAGTGACCCTCACTGACTTCATTGTGGGTGCTTCGCAGATACAAGGAACCACCTATTCAAAACAGCCTGCTATTGGAGATTTCTGGCTGTTACTAGCAGTGGTCTTCTTTTTAAAAAATAAGTTCAAAGCTTATATTCTTGACAAGCTGGGAACTGATCTAGGTTAGGTTGCTCTTCTAATGAAAAAAGAACATTAATACTGAAAAACTAAATGCAGAGTTTAGAGCTCATTAGCTGTGAACTTACACATGCTTCAACTTACAAGTTTCACCCACTGTCACATAAAGCAGTCATTAAGAAATTATGGTTTCCATCCTGTCTTTGTTTCCACAACACTGAACAATTGATAGTATCTGTAGCTTAACTAAAATGCTCTTTGCATTCTTTCCACAAATAGCATATATAATGGTTTATGTAAACCAAACCTTAATTTGTCTCCATTCTTTCTGAAATTCATTAAATGCTACGAGAGAGAAAGATCACCACCATTACAGAGAACTGGTGTAGCTCGAAGTAGAACACGCAAAACACTTAGGCTTTCCGTTAAATTTAGTGAGGCCGTAACCATTAGCTTTTCACACCATTAGAAATGAGGACAGGCTCCTATTTCTCCATATCATTTATTGGAAAGTCTCGTCTTTAAATCACAATGGTAAAAAAAAAAATATATTTTAAGTACTATTTATCCTGACTGCTGCAATAAGCAGAGCTAAGTTGGCAGGTACATTAAAGAATTTCTACTTAATTATATGTCATAAAGTGAACGAATGCAACTTTGTTGCAGAAATATAAAATCAGAGAAAGGAAAAAATGGAAAAGAGCTGAAGAATCACAAGAAAAAACTGATCAGCAATAAGAAAGGCTCATGATGAGGTGTATTAAAACACTAGGATCAGAGAATGTTTACAAAGGGAACAGGGAAGACAAGCTCTTTCAGAGCAGCTTTTAGAAATCACCTGCAGCTGCAAATGTGCGTAAATCTATCAGGCAACAATGAAGAAAAATGAACTTTCAGCTGTATTTGCCTTAGAATTGTTTGGTTTATGTTTTCTGCAAAGAACAAAAAATTGACAAAAAATGAGATTGTGCCTTTTTGTTAAAATTTTTATCAAAATGTACTTTTAATATAAAGGACTTGAGTCAGCCTCAGTTAACTCTTCAGCTTTGAGGCCTGGAAGAAATTCTGCTCTCAAATATACAGCGAGCAAGATCGCACCACACGGTTTGGAAACACGTGGAGAATCTGGCTGGCATTCACCGCACACTTCCCGTGCCAAAAAGGTAACGCTGTGCCTTGTGCAGGGAAGTCACCACTGGCTTCAAATGTTAAGTCTGCCTCACTAGGGAACACGATGGCGTTGGGACGAGTGGACTCTGGAAGGAGCGAGAACAGGCGATGCTAACCCTCAGCAACAACTCCACGTCGCTCGGAACGGGTTCACTCTTCCTCCGCGTATTTGGGCTGCAAAGCCCAAAAAGTTTGTCTAAACTCTTGCCAAATCTCGCGTGCGTGTGCATAGGGGAGAAGGGTGTTTCCAGCGAAGGATTTCACCGCAGACAGTGCAGTGCAGTGCAGTGCGCTGCGCTCCTGCCTCACCCGCTCCAACCGCCACCGCCGCCACGGCCCCTCAGGGGTAACGGCTGCTGCGCGAGACCGCCCTCCAGCCGCGGCCCGCCCGCCGCCAATGATTGGGCCCTGCGTCCTGGCGCTCCTCCAATCCCAGTGGCGAAGGCGGATCCCGACCCCGCCTGATTCTGCCTACCGGGGCGTGACGGGGCCAATCAGCGCCTACGGCTAGGCTCCACCTTTCCGGCCGTCTCTATGGCAGCGGGGGGGGGGGGGGGAAGAAGGTTAAGGCGTCGTGAAGACTATGGTGGGTGGTTGCTTTCCTTTTCGAAGCCGGCGAGGCTGAAGGTAAACTAGGTCCGTGTATTTATTTATTTTTCTTTCCTGCCTTCTCCTCCCTCAGTCCTACAGAATGGTGCATTCCGATGGGCCCGTAGATCCTTCCCCCCCCTTTCCCAATGGTAGGGCTAAGGGCGGCTCCTGCGTGCCCCTTCGCGCGCGCCGCCGCCGGCCGTGTGCGCTCCCGCTGTGGCCGCGTCTCTCCCGCCCGTAGCAGGGCTGCCGCCCTGAGGCGGGCGCGCCCATCGCTTCTGAGGCCCGAGGTGCCTCCCAAGGGCTTCTGACGAGACGGGGTGAGCGGGGGCCTGCTGGCGGGGGCCTGCCTGCAGCTGTCTGCCTGCAGCGGCCCAGCCCGGCTTGCCTCACGCCTTGGCGGCCGCCCGGGGAAGCTGCCTGTGAAGCGATTGCCCCGTGGTGCTGCGGGCGGAGGATGCTCACGCTGGGTGCTTGTTTATTGCTACTGTTTGTAAGCTAGGCTCCTCTAAAGAAAAGAGGTGCGTGCGTTTGCGCTCCCCGTGCTGTACTTTCTGCCGTTGCCAGTAAAGGCTTTGCCTGATGAGCAGAGGTCTCGCAACAGCGTGAAGGTCCCCGGCTGAGGGAAAGAGCACAGAGCAGATGTGCTCCTTATTAAACGAAAAGGAAGCGTTAGCAACAGGCCAGTTGCCCAGAAGTATTTTTCAGAGTGTGGGTGACACATGCATCCCTAGAAAATGGCCTCTGCTGAAGTTAGAGTGCAAATGTAAATAACTTGCTTCAAAGTTACGTGTGAATTTCTTGACAGAGAGGAGGTCTTTTTAATGTTCTCATGTCTTGATGAGATCTTTTAGTTTTCCGACCTTCAATGTTGTGAACGTGATGATAGCTTATTTTATTTTCTTTAATTTTACCTAACGGGACAACAATGCAGTCATCTCTGAGGTGAAAAAATACTAGACTGTAAAACGCTTTCAGCCTTCTGAAAAGTGCTGTAGGATCTTGATTCGCATGCAGTGGGCAGTGGATCTCCTTTGTATCTCAAAAAAAATCAGTAAGATGTAAACAATTTAAGCCATGTATTCCATCATGTACAGCGTTACAGAAGAGCTGAGCTCAAGAAGTTTTCACTTAATTTTTCAAGCACTCAAAAATTAAACTGGTTTAGTAGCTTAAGTTATTTAGTTTAATCATGCCTGTACTTAAACATAGATTTCTATCAACAGAGCACTGTATCTGTGAGAGGTAGTTATAAATTATATTTACAGGTATAACTTTCTGTTCGGGGTAACATGACAGAAGCCAGAAATCACTAATGTAAACAGTAATACACAAATTATGCAAGCACATAGTTTGCGTGTGTGGTTGTAAGCATCTGAAACTTGAGAAAACTTAATGCTAAATCTGAAACTTAAAGGTCAAATTTTAGTTCTCTCATAAATTATTAGAATACAGTAAGATTTTCCTAAAACATATGGTGAACATTAGTAGTGTGCATGTATTCAAAGCATAATGTAACAATGTCTTGTGGTGAATATTAAATTTTATAAGCAGGTTTTGTGTAGATAGCTGATATATAAATATCACGCGTGCAACTTTTTAACGTGGAATTGTTTAATACCGAAAAGTGTATGTTCATGTATGTCTTTGGAAGATTTTAATTTCACTTGGTTTTCCTTTAAGAGAGTGTCAAAACTGGGGCAAACAACTGAAAATGTCATCCTATTTGGCTCAGGAGGTTCACCTTGCTAGAAGACATGAAGAGATGTAAGTAATTGTTTCAGTGCTGTGGCCCGCCTCACAGCAGTTTGTGTTGTGGTCTTGCGAGACCCCCCTCACTGCACATGACCATCCTGTGAACAGTGAATCCGAGCTCTGTAGGGAGCACAGTGTTATTTCAACAAGGGGTTGGTGTTCCAGGAGGTGGCACTCTTCCTTCATGAACTATTGGAATTAGCATCCTTGATTGGCATTAAGGCTATTTAGGTTGATGAGGTTTTTGACTTCCAATGGTGGTGCTGGTTTAAGATCTCCATTGTTAACCTCCTGTCACCGTTAAATTCCTATTTGGGGAAGGTAATTGGATTCTCTCACTCTATGCCTCAATTACAGAATTGCTTCTTTGTTGCCCTGTAAACTCGGATTGTGAAGCAAATACAGTAATGATTCAGAAAAATCTGCTTTTCTTATAACAACTAGTACTTGCCAAAGAGCAAGAGTAGTACTGATCA
Source organism: Ciconia boyciana (assembly GCF_034638445.1). NCBI lineage: Eukaryota > Metazoa > Chordata > Aves > Ciconiiformes > Ciconiidae > Ciconia > Ciconia boyciana. The sequence continues at coordinate 17,348,730 of NC_132944.1, read as the reverse complement.
AGTCACCCCAACCCACCCTGCCTTTCCTGTTCTGGGAGATTCAGTGCTTCTAAGCACCTTGGCATATGAGGACTGCTGGTTGCAACATTACAGCTCCATACAAGCACAGCAGGTGGTGTCTGCCTGTACCTTTTCCCTCCCCCAGCACACCCACCCCACAGCCGGCTTAATTAGCCCCATAGTTTTGAGAAAACTGGGTAAGGTAAAAAGGTTATTTTCTAGCTCCTGAGCAAAATGTTCTACCCACTTAGCAAAATGTTTTCCTTTGTAGACTGTCTCAGAGATCAGAGCTGCTACAGCAGATGGAGACTTATCTAGGAGACAAAAAGACTAAAAAGACATGGCAAACTCAAGCAGCTGATGCAGCTCATAAAAGGAATGCAGCACTCTTAAATGTAAGTTTCTGCAACTACCAGGAACCGCATTGAAATGTCATGGTTATGTAGCTTAGAGAATTTTAAAAAAAAGTGTTTGCTCTATAGTTATAATTTGAATTCTCCTATATACAGTTCCCTCTTCTGGAACTTGACCAAAAGTATTAAATGACAAGTCTTTATTATCTGATGGCATCACTACCTATTTCCCATGCCCTTCTTATATGAGCCTCGTGGTGGCAGCTGCTACTATCTTTTTTTTTTTTTTTTAAAAGTACATGTAGAGATGCAACACATGCTATTACATGTCTGCCTAAGAGAACTTAGTCTGGCAAGACTCACAGCACCTTTATGCTTTGATTCAAGACACAGGGGTATGTTTGGAAATAGGGGCTGACCAGCCTATGATGCTTTTAGTCCAGGGTAAGAATGATTCTCCCACTATGGTTGTATGAAGTTGTGGAAGAAGTTCTCAGTTTAATGTTTTTCTTTAAAGAGGTATAGAATGACTTCAAGAATCTTACTTGCAAGTCTGTAAAAGCAGTGTTTGGTATTTCTGGCTCTTCCTAGTGGTGATACTGTTAATAATGTTAATAGCTGTTCTACATACCTGTTGTCATATTTGGGTAAGATTTGCGTTTCCTAGGTAAATTCAGCAGACGTTTGAGAAAGGGCAATTAAAAAGATCTAGGTTTGATGGCAGGGACTGGAATGCTAAAACCTCTTCCGGAACCCCTAGCTTAGGCATCTGAGTTTGAAGAGATTGCACTTGACCACTGACATGAGCATATATTTGAAAAATGTTTGTCTGTTGTTCAGGAAACAGCAGAAAACCATACCTCTTGTGCATTTTCTTTAAACTCTTACTTACTAAGGGTCTATATTGCATGTATTGTGTTTACTGAAACAATAAGTTTTACTCTAGAAAATTACAAGGTTAACTTGTGTCCCCAAAAATTTTTTCTTTCTTCATGCAGAGCCTGGCCAAGTTTTAAAATATTCACATTTCGGGTGGGTATAATTCTATTGCAGGCCCTTTTTGTATTTAAATGGAAGCTGTATTTAGGGAGTGTCAGACAAAGCAGAACAGTTTATCAGGGATGCCTTCTTAACTATTTTGGGACAAGGAAGACCTTGCAACTTGGACTCTGGTAAACTGGTGCATTCTGGGCTGGGGTAATCAAACGCCTCTGTAGTGGATACAGACAAGAGGCTGGGGAGAGGTGGATGGTGTGTTTATTTTTTTCCATAGTTCGTGCTCCATTGATTTAGTAATTTCAGCCATTATGACTCCCATTTTCCATACGCATTTTATAATAGATTTTTATTTATTTATAATAGATTTATATTTTTTTGTACATTATTTGTATTTTATAAATGCATTCTCATTTAACATATACAGCCAAACATAATAAATTCAGGGTATATTTCTGCATGCTGAAAGCTTGTTATATTGGAAATGTTAACAATAGCTCAGACATATACAGAGTGTAAATATTTTTGCAGTTAAACAGATATTTGCCATCTTCTGTCACATCCTCAAAATTGTTCCTTTCAAGTGTCAAAAATGTTGGTGTTTGTATGGAAAAAAAGCAAAAACATATGTATCAAAACAAATTCTGTTGCAGGATAAAGTAGCATAAATCAGTTTAAATCTATTAATTTTATACTAGTTTTAACAGGCATGCACTCCTGCAGATGCTTTCTGATAACAGAAGAAAACAGGAAAAAAAAATCTATGCAGAATAATATATGAGAAGCTTGAAAACAAGACTGATTAATGTGCCAGCTTCAGAATATTGTTCCTGATACCAGGCACTGTACATTTCACAGTTACCATGTGGAGAGTTGTTGATTTGGCCTACTCAAAAATACATGGACATGATGAAGTGTTATTTTTTTATTTGCATTTCTGTTTTTCTGCATGTAAGCAAAATCAGTTGTTTTCAGTATGTGATCATAGCAAGAGACATTTTTCATTCTCTCTGCTAGTTGATATTTATGCACAGGAAAACATTTCAAGATTAATTTATTTACTAATCAGTAGGAAGCAAGGAAATAAACATTTTTTTTTAATTGAAATTTTAACATTATAAGTACTTGTTCAGCATTTTAACATAATTATCATAGTATTTTCCTTGATGTCTTTAGAAGGAGACTGCAGATTAGGGAAATCTGTATCATTTGGTACTTACAGAATGTTGTTGTAATAAAAGCAGACATTAGACTAGTATTTATAATCTAATTCATGACATTTGTTTGTCAGTAATATTTCTTGTGTTTAGAAATACGTATTACTGTGCAACAGCTTATAACATGAAATAGAAAATAAAGAATATGCTATATAGTAGTTAGTATTGGGAAGGTAATTTAGACCAAATTTGCTTTTCTTCACAGGCATGTAATTCTAGAATTATTTAAGTGGGATTCTGCCAGACTGATATCAATATAAGTGACAGCTGAATTTGGTCCCCTAAAAGTGATGCGTGTGTCATGCATTCCATTTTACCTCTGGGGAAGGGTCTTGAATTGTTTTTCTTCCAGTCCTTGTGGTTTTAGGGGAAGCATTGTAAGACGCTCTCTTTTTTCAGTACTGTGACATATTAGATTTGCTGTTTTTTCCAAAGAAGTTTACACTGCTGACGTATTTATTTTTATGTTGATGATTGGGGATTTTGTGATTTCTTTTTCCTACAAAGCTTACCAGTTGTATAGACACACAAGAAGTGCCATCGAATCTTTTCAGTAGTTCCAGTTATTTTCTAAAGCATACTACACCTTCCAGCAAAAATTTCTTTCACTGTCTGTCATTAAATCAGTATTCTGAATGACAATAGACTGCACAACATACGAACTAGAATGAGCAACAAAAAGACACATCCAATATCTAGGCTATGCCAAAGTGACCTTCTCTACTAAACATATATGCACAACTACTGTCTCCTTTCTTGCCTGAAAGACACTCATTTCCTATCACCGTAAACATTCCAATGACTGAGCTGAGTATATAAGGAAATAATGATTTTGACTGATATTCTTCCTTCCTGTGAAAATTCCTACAGGAATTAGGAAGAAGGAATCAGAACGGAGGAATATCGTATGGAAGAATATGAAGTGAGCATGACTGATTCATCCTTCTTTTCAGTATGGTGATAACTTCTCCAGACTTGGTCTGAGCCATACTGATACCAGCTTAATTTGATGCGATTTGTGGTATATCTGTTCTAAGTACATGCAACAGAGAAATTCCTTTCTTAGGTTGGTTAAGTCTGTATTGTTCTCTGTTGTTTTGACATTGTGACTTCAAATGGCTTCCATCTTTGCCCATATTCCCCCCCCCTTATGTTTATCCCGTTAGTCTTTTCTCACCTGAAAAGGGGCAGCCACTTGCTACTTCCAAGGATTTGGATAAATCTCAGACTTAGTTTGCTCTTTCTCAGACATCCTTTAGCTTCCTACAAGGGTATGCACTTTGCTGTAGAAAAGGGAGAACAGTTTTGCTTGTATTTGGTTTGTACTTACATACAAGAGAATATGCTGTAAATTACATGCTGTAAAATTACATGCTGTAAAAGGAATTAATGAAATAAGATGAACACTGTAAATTGAATGAACTGAGTGTATCTGTATCACTAAGTTGAACTTCAGCTAACAGTAAGGCTGTCTTTTTGTTTTTATTAATCATACTCTACTGAATTTTGAGTCATATTTTCCAAACTAAACTTGAGTCAAGCACTGTTTACTTATTGATGTATTCAGATTGGCTATTATTCAATACGAGTAATTATGTTTGGTCTCTCTTGTGGATATGCTCCTCCAGAATCTCACTCTTCTTTTCAGCGGCAGTGGTGGTGAATATTTGGGAAGTCCCTTTGGGGAATTTCCTCTCTCATTTAGTTTTTCTGTTGTACTCTTCACACCCGCTCTCTGCTCCCAACTCTGCCATCTGCTATGCTTTCTTTCCCCCTCCACTCTGTTCAGCTTTGGCTTCTTCACACCCCACTCCCACGTCCCTTTCTGTCTCTCTTCATCTGCCCACCACTCAATCTCTTCAATGTTTGGGTATGGAACTAAGCCCACAAGAATGGGTCAGAACTTTAAAGGGGGAGGGCGGTTAGTTTGGGGGGATGTTTTGATTTGTTTGTTGCTGTTGTTTTTTGGTTGTTTCTTTTTTAAAAAATTGATTTAGGCCTTTGTGAATCCAGCACGCATCCACTGGACAAGCAGAAACCCAAATACTGATTTTTTTTGTAAAAAAGCTATGTGAGGTGCATTGTCATCCAAGTTTGTCTGGTGAACAGCTTGCTGCAGCTCTACATTTTTGTGCACATGTTATGCATGCATATTAGCAAGTCATCTTTGTCTTGAGGAGTAAAGATCTTGCACATAATTTGCCTAGTTACTTTACAGTTACAGTAGCTAGAATACATACTTCAGTCTTCATGCAGCACAGAGAAAACCGTTCTGTTCCCCTCTATTTTCTTAAGTTTTATAGAACAGAATTTAACTGTAATTTACCCTAGTGTCCAGAGAGAATAACAGTTACAGCAACAGTCTTGTGTGGTCATGAAATTTATTCTTGCATCAAAAAGGTATAGCAAACATATTTAGAAACTGTAGGATGTTAGTCTGACTAGTACAAGCTGGATTTCAGAATGACTAAACAGAAAGGTTTGAACTTCAGTGTTATTATTTGAATGCTGTTTAGCTGTAATGGGTTTATTTAGTTAATTTAAATGTCTTTATGTGAGTGTGCATTTTCCTTTTAATATTCCCAGTGTTTGTTTTTAAAATGTACTTTGCCTGTGTTTTAGGATATAGAAGCAGCAGAAAAAAAGCTGCGAGAACGAGTGTATTTACTTCCACATCCCGATACTGTTAAGTTAGAAGTAAGTCCTAGAACTCTGTCTTTTCATTTGCTGTTTACCAAATATTTTGCCTTTTTTCTCCCTGAAGCATGTTCTTAAAGTGAAAATAATTGATTTTAAAATCCAGTGACTGGTATAGCCAAAGGCCTGTGTACTGTGTAGCAAGCTGAACCTAAATTCTGGGGCAAGGTCCCTAGATTCTGGAGCATTCTGGTGGAAATATTTAGCAGCTTTCAGATCTATACAAACTTCCATTTTAAAATGAAGTCAAATATAAAAGTGAATATTGTGAATATCAGAAGATTACTGTGTTTATTATGTCAGAGCTATTTAGTTTGTTTTATATGGTCATGCCGTTTTCAGTTTGCCACAGATTGTCATCTTTACATTTCAGGGTCAACAGTTTATCAGCACGAACAGAGAAATTTTTACTTCTCAGAGTTATTTTATGGTTCTATGGGAGCTTATGGAAAGTACTGCTACAGCAGGAACACTGGGATTTTACTTCTCAACCTGTCATCCCTAAAACCTTATTTAAGGATCAAAATTCTAAACAGCAAGTTACTCTGAGAACTAAATATTATCCTGATACAATGTAACAAGTTCAGTTCCCTAGTCTCAGGACTGTTTTATCAGTGTTACACAGCGAAGAATGAATGATGAGGACAGAAACAGTCCTCGGAACAGGAATTGTTTGCACAGCTCTTCCTGATGCGAACTAAACACCTTAACCACAAGGCCACTGAGTCAGATTCCCACTTGTGTTTCTTGCACCAGTGGTTTTTGGGTTCTTTGTTGTATGGTGGCTTAATTTCCACAGGCATAGTAGCACAGAGTGCCCCACGCTAGGTTGTGTGCTAGGGCACTGTCAAAGGAGGGGAAAGGTATAGATTTTGGCGCTGTCAGCCTGTGAAGAGAAGTATATTGTACATCAGTTTCACACCTGCTGGGCAAGTGTTGTAATGCGTAGGCTATTACTTAAATGAGAGGCATCACTTCTTGTTCTGGTTACTGTTAAAAGTTTTTGTCTGTCATTGCATTTTGTAAATAGCCTACTCCTATCACTGACAGGATGCACACTGACTATGCCCATTCAGTGATTTATTTTTTCTTTTTTAGGGATTTTAGGCAGAAGGGTACATTTTTTCCTGGATACCTGTACGTCTTGAAAGGTGCCAAGCTACTAATATTGAACCTATTTTGACTGTGTTCAGAAGTAGTTTTAGACTCCTAAGAGGACTTCCAAGGCACCCCTAGAGTTGTTTGGATCAGTTTTCTCTGCTTCTCCCCCTGCCCTGTGTTAGGTGTTAAGCTGCTTGTGTGATGTAGACCAAAGTCCACACAAATTGGAGAATGCAGAGCAATTGCTTATGGCTGCAGAGATGTCTACACTCTGCATCAGCGGCTGAATTTTACAGAGAACAGAGTTACTATTTGAAGGAGAAGATCCTATTTCAGCCTTTTCTATACTTCTGAAGAAGAGTGCTATAAATAGTGGAAAAAGAAAACTTTCTTTCATGGTACAAAATTCTTGTGCGTGCTTTGTTCCAAAACACTTCTGAGCATATTTCACTCAGCCATATATGTGTCTGTATTAATATACTTTGAAAGTTATGGCTATAATGGATCCCCAGCTTGCTAAGTCGGAGTAGTTTTGTGTGACAGCACATATGCTTGTCAAAAAAGATTCTTTGAGTAAATCTGTTGAAGAAAATATTTTTGTAAATCTACAAGAGCCATAGTTATATCTGAGTTACATGGGAGGATCAAAATGATTAGCCAGGAATCTAATGCTCTGCAAGGATTCTGCAAGTTCAGTTTTGTGGTACGCTTCTTCTACATTATATACTTAAACAAGAAAAGAAAAAAAGGCTCAATACATATGTACCATAAATGTTTTCTACTACAAAATTACTTTTTTCTGAATGGACGTCAATGTCTAAAAATACTTACACTTAACATTGGTGGATGGATTAAAGCATTGGCTTAATACAGCTCTTTGATCACAGTATTTGGTGGAAAAAAATGATACATGGCACTTAAAATTTTCTTCTAAATCCTACAAACAGCAAAGTTATCCTTAGGATACCAACACAAAAATGATGAATGGTATGTCCATTCCACAGGTAAAACAGAAGTTAAATTTGTTACTCAGTGGCACAGGGTAATGCAGAGAAAGGGTTAGATAATCCATAGTGGTTTTCCTAGACCACAGGTTAAGTATACAGCTTTCTTTTTTTTTTTTTTTCATTTGTGATCCAAATACTAGAGCCAATTACTTCGTCATTGATTTGTCACATCTAAAATTTTACCCAAATATTTTGAACAACATTACTGCAAACTTTTCTAAGATAACCAATTTACATAACACTTTTTGTTTATAACATTAAACAATTTTTTTCCACTTCAAAATTAAATTCCACTAATGTGCGTACTTAAAGCTGCTTTTGGAAAAGTTTATTATCACAGGAAATATTTTATTAAAGGTACTGTGAGGGTCTAAACTAATCTGCTTACCACAAGAGGGCACATTCAATCACTTCACAGTTCATACTGCAGAATGAAATCTTTCCAGGCTGGTATTTTGTGTCATACAAGAGATTTGAAATTTCTTGTGTAAATACATTGGTTTTTTCTGAATTGTGTCACTCATAAGGCAAGATCTAATAATGCATTGTGTATCTTTATTGTTTTTAAACAGGCTGACACAGATTTTGAAATTAAGTTTATTTTTTTCTTATATCTTTCTCAGACTCTCTATTGGGCATCAATAAAAGAATCTCTTCCCAAGTGGGAACAGTTTCTTTTAGGAAGAGCAGAAGTTCCTGTTGGTTTTAAGAAAATGAAAACTGCAAAACAGAACATACGCTACCCAGAAGAAGATTCACAAAAATAAACACTCTAGTTTCATTTTGTTTTGTAATTTATGGCTTAAGCAGACAAGATTATCCAGATCAGGCAACAGAATATCATGCCATTAAATTGTAATGTAAATCATTTCAATGAAAATTAACTACATTGGATAATTTGCTTCCATTGTTGCATTGTGTACAATTCTTTATTTTCATTCTGTAGTAGAGAAGTAATCCCCAAAGGGGCTTTTAGGATCAAAAGTGAGAAACACTGGTGTATAGAAACCCACCAAGGCAATGGCTTTTTCAGTATGAGAGGAGGTTTAGGTTATTTTTAATCCTCTGCTTCTACATATAAGTGCGATAAGTAAAGACAGATTCATGCATTATCTTTCTTCACTGCAGTCATCTGTGCTGTATGTGGATGAGGGAGAAAGGAGGAATTTACCGTTAACAGGAAAGGCAGGCTGTTTGCATCAGACAGAGTTGCCTTGGTTTAGCACCAGGAATCTGTGTAAAAACCTTCATGAGAGCAGTTGTAGAAGGAACACCTTGAATTTCCACATCTTGCTTTCCCTGGTTTTTGTCACTGCCACTTTCATTGCTTCTACACTTCGCTCCAGTAACCACTGCTGCTTTTCCCAACCTCCTGCCCCCTACTTTGTATTTCCTGTCTAATGGGTGGGTAAAGACAAGAAAAAGTAAACACATCTCTGGGGTTTTTTGCTACTTCTAGGCTGCTCTTAATGCTATTTTCTTTATGTTGCCGTAATCTACAAGTGAGAACTTTTGCTTAGGCATGAAAGATTGAAAGAAGCAAATTGAAAGGTAGCTGGCAGTGGTTGTCCAAGAACCAAGCATATATAGAAGATGAGGACATAATATTTTCATTTTCAGCCATTGAACAGCTCCTCAGCTTCCTACTACAGAGGTGCAGTATCAGTGAGTTTTGATTGTACAGTGGGCTAACTCGGTATGAAAACTTCACTGCTCTAGTGCAGTGCTTTTTAAAGTATCAGTTCAGTGGAAGATCCTTCCAGGTGTGTGACTTGGCCTGCAGAAATTTAATCCTTCCTAAGCAAAGGAAGCCTGGAAAAAAAAAAACGTTGTTTTTTTTTAAATTAAGAACCTGGGCTTGAGTCAATATATTGTTAAAATTTAATCTCATAGGCAACAACATACTTCCACCCCTGACCTGAAAGTAGGAGAAAAAAATTTTACCTCTACCAGTGTCTGAGGATATGAAAATGTAATGATTACAAATTTTGCTAGGCTATTAGTGAACTGATCTATGCATCTCCGTGTTACATAGAGATATAATTTTTCTTTAATACTAGGGATGATTTAATGACTTTTATTGAAACTGAGGTGCTTTTTAGCAACATTTCTCATTAGTGTCCTGACTGCTTTGGATCTGTGTACTAAAAAGCTTGTGTTCATTTAGTTAATTAAACATAGTTGAGGTACTTGCTGATTAGCTGTTCGTGAGGAGTTTATGGTCCAGTCAGAACTAGAGACCTAACTTCTAGCTGAAAACTGTAGCAAGTCTGAGCAGTCTTTACAGACCAACATCTGCAGACGCTGTTCTCTGTGAAATTAGGCACTCAATTTTGTCTGAATTTAAATTAGCTGAAGAATCACTGACACAATAAAATCAAAACTTCAGCTGCAATATAAAATTGTTGTATGTTTTCAACAGGAATATTAAGAGTTCGTTTAAAACTTTTTCTATTGAAGTGTCCATTAAACTGATAAGTTTTTACAGAAACTGCCATCTTAGAAATATCCTGTTGAGTGGGTGTTGGTGTTTGTAACAATAACGTTGTTTTCATAATATGTGATGGCAGATTAGCACGCTTCTCTGCAGTGTTGTTAACAGTTGTAATTAAGGAATAAACAGTAAAGGGTGTCAGTCCGATGACAATTTCATCTATAGTGTCACAATACAAAATGTCACAAAATATTAGAACTGTTATATAACTACAAAAATATCAAATTAGGCTTTCATCTTACAAGCAGAGAGCTTAAAAAAACCCTGGCATAGAGACCATTGCAATTTTATACCTACTCAGTGTTCTGTCACAAAGACAACTTGGTAATATTTTCTTCTGTAAGATCACAATGTGGTTCTCAATCTGATTTAGCGGGAATGTGTATGGATCTTAGAATTGTAGAGCTCACATTTAAAAAGCAAATAATTGGAACCCGTTGAGCAGACAAGAAGGAAAAAGCTATTACACATGATGCCCAGAATGAAGGGATGGGTGAGCAGTTAGCTGCTAACAAAGACTAGGATTCATCCTGGTCTTTGCTTCCAAAGGGAAATCACTTAAACTAAAATCTGGGCCCCTAAGTATTTTATACGTGTGAATAATCTGGGTCTTTATCTCTTTGGACTCCGCCTAAACACTGGGACACAATGCAGATGCTCGCTACCTCCTTGCCCCTTTTGATTTCCTGTGGAAGGAAAGCAAAGTGTGTGGACTACGAGGGCATGGCAGCTGGATGGGTGAGGATTTTGTAGCGTGCTGTGAAAGGCACCTGCAAGCAGTGTTAGTTTAGGCTTTATGCTGCAGTTAACTGCTCAGATACTGTTTTTCTGATTATTTTGTTGTTGTTATTGGGCAAAGAGATTAAGATTAAAATGAAATTATCTTCTTTTCAAATAAGGAAATTACTTCTTTTTTTTTTTTTTTCCTGCAGCATAGCCTTAGAAGCAATAGGACAACCAGCACATGGAAAACTATATGGGAACATGTCCAGAAAAGATAAAAATGAAGAGAAACATTTAAAGCAGGAATGTGTTATAGGTGACTGCTCTCAGAGACAAGGGCCTTCATGCTGTCCTGTGGTCTGATACAAATAAATGCCATTGCATATGACTGAAACAGCACAGAGCAGGCGCAGGGCGGCACACAGCAGGGCCGGTAAGGTACAGGAGGGAGCATTTCCTGATTTGTCACAGACCTCGGGGCACGCGGTGGCAGGGAACATAATTGTATGGTATTGCCTGTTATACTCAGGTTTGTTGAGTGCACAGTTTAATTTACTACAGCTGAGCTAGCTTGCCACTTGCCTTTCTATAGATACAAATTAGAGAAAGCAAATGTTAGTTAAACTTAAGTGTGGTTTTTTTTTAAAAAAAAAAAAATTAAAAAAATCCCCAAAACTGAGTGATACCAATATGGTTTAATATTGGCTTTAAATGACATCTTGAATGGGTATTCTTCTCCAAGTCAAGGCTGTTACTTCAAACATATTGATTCTATGTAGTTATACCCCATCTTATCCCAAGCTTTTATATATATATATATAAAAATATAAAATGTATATATATTATGTTATGCATATAATCTTATGTAATTTCCTACCCATCTTGGGTAAATGTTTTTTTTCCCTCAGAACATAACCTGTTACTCTGCATTTCTTGACTTGCTGCTTGCCCTTTTGTGATAAAATATTTGTATCCATAAACTGCAGTGGTCCTAAGCATAAGAAGCAACAGTCTCTTTTCTGGTGGGTGGGGGAAAGCAACTGAGAGAAGCGCAGTGAGGAAAACCAAAGGTTTTCCCTGTTTTTAAGTTAATCTTTGAGTATCTTACAAGAAGAAATAATTAATCATCCTTTTTCAGGTTTATGCACAGATGAGTAACCACAGTACTAACCCAGGAGCACAGCCTGTTCACCCATCTTGTCACCTCTACCATCACGTTCCCGAGCTTTTTACTTTCTCAGTTATTCTGGCTGTGGGGGCAGCAGCAGAAGGCATGTTAGTTTTCCCTGGGATAGGAAATTTCTTACTCCGCAGAATCTTTCTCAAGCCTATTAATTTCATTTGAGAGTACATATGAAATAGTAAGAGGGTTTGGACGTGTGATATTTGACACTTACTATGATAGCCTCTTGACTGTATTTATTCAGGGTTGTGTTTTCATAGAAGTTGGGAGCTAGATTTTAGGCTGAGCTTATAGTTCTTTCCTGTCTTTTTCATTCCCATAGAGCAGGTCAGGGGTGTAGATGATGCTCAGTTTGAGCTTGTTGGTACTGAAAAATAGGAAAACCAACTTTGAAATGGAATGTACTTTTAGAGGTTACATCTGCAAGAGAACATTATTTATTCCATAATGGTAGTTTTCATAATATTTTAATAGTTGTGTTCAGATACAACTTGACCTTAAATATCACCCCAAATGCAAGCTGTTTTAACATATTTGTAATGCTAAGGTCTTCATTACTGTAATATTCTGTTTACTCAAGGATTATAATCCATGACTATACTGTGTTACAGTTGAAATAAAGCTTTGATCCTGTAGTCACTGCCTCTTGGATTTCAGTGTTATATTGCATGGACGAGTCGGATGTAAATTGCTGCCTGCTGTAGCCAAGCGTGTGGACAGCGAGTATGCCAGTGATAAATACTTTGCTTGGCAATGGCGTTTATCTTCCTCAGTTTTCCTCTGACACTGATCTGAAATATTAATCTGTTGAGCGAAGATCAGAATCTCGGAAGTTTATTGCTGAAGAATCCAAATGTAATGAATCCCACGTTGATTATTTGCACTCTTCCTGTTGTTCCGCAATAACTGTGTGCTAAATTACTTCAGAGATGTGATTACTAGCAAGATAGGGATAGAGATACTTAAACTCTTGCAAAGGAAACAGGTGGAAAAAAAAAAACCCCGCTTCTTCAGTGCATCCTCCTGCTGTGTGAAGCTCTTTGTCTTTGCCGTAAGTAGGGTGATTTAATTTGGGAATTTGCTACTCCTTTTAAACGCAGCTGAAACAGCTCTTGAAAATGCCCTGAATTTGTAGGCTTCCAGTTGTATCTTTCTCATGTGAGTTGCTTTGCAAGTGTTTGGTTTTACCGCGTACAGATAGAAAGTATGCTAGCTTCTTCCCGTAAGTTTTATCAGTAGTGACGATGATCTTAAAAATAAATGTGTGGTGTTCTTTCTCCTTACTCCCAGTCGTATCACCTACCAGAAAGCCCTAATAGGCAACAAAACAGTGTGAGACGGTATTTACATCACACTTTTGAAACAGATTCAAGCAGAGCCAGCTGCCGTAAGATTATTTTACAACTATATTGCAAATTAATAAAAGGAAAATTTTGCCGTCCTTTAAGTAAATTACAGGCTCCTTGACTAATTACATAGCGTGAAGCCGCAGTAAATGAGTGCCTGCCTCACAGCGCTCTTGGGAAACGCAATTTTGGTTTCCAGACTGGCGTTTCTTTACCCATTTAGTTTGTATGTGTTCCCAGTAGCTTCGTTCGCGGTGCTCTAACTGTTGCTCAATAAGAGCTTCCGGAGGATAATTCCCTTAAGTGAACCGCATGCCTGCAGCTTTGTTAAGCGCGATCTAACCTGCGCGCTTCCCCGGCGGCTGCGCTCGGGGTCTGTGCGGGGTCTGCCCCAGGGGTAGGGTCGCTCCCAGCTGGGGAAAGCCCGAGCCGAGCGGCCGTTTGCAAGGGAGAAAGGAGGGGAAAACAAAAAAAAGAGCATTTCTCTGGCGTTTCCCCGCGTGAAATGAGGCGGCTCTGAGCGGGAGGGCGGGCGGTCGCTTCGGGGGCGCGGGGGCTGCGCACCGTCGGAACGGTGAGGAACGGTGAGGAACGGTGAGGAACGGTGCGCTGCGCTGAGCAGGCGGAGGGAGGGGAAGCGCGTTGTGTGTGTCCTCCCGCACTTCACGGCGCCGAGATTCCCAGGGGAGCTCTGGGCAGCGGGTTTGATTCCCTGGAAATGTTCGTAATAATAACCGTAACGGTGGAAAACGTGTCCGTAAATCCGTAGGGGAAGGGTCTGTATATGCGAACGAAACTGCCGCATCCCCCCGTCACCTGTGAACGGTGTTTCGAGGGAGCTTAAACGACTGCAGCCGCTTTACACTGTTTCTCGGACGTTTCTTTTTATTAAGTTTCCGGGTACACTTGGCTTTTTCCGCTATAATCAGCTTTCTTTTGCTGGATTCATTCAGTGATGCGATAATCCAATGTTGGTAATATCTCAATTCATTAACATAATGAATCAGAAGGAAGAGGCTGATTATAAATCAGAAAGCTTCTATTTATGTGAAATATCTTGGCAACTGGCAGCAGGGAGGAAGACAGTAGAAGGAGTGTCGGACAGTTAACGGGACTTTGGGAAGGCGATTGCAGGAGGTCTCGGGTGCTCTCTCTGCCGTTTCAAACGCCTGCGCCCTTCAGAGGACGATCGTGCCCATCGCAGCGAGGCAGCGGCGCTGATTTGGGGAAATATTTGGCTCCTGCGGCCTCGCTCTCCCAAGTGGTTTAAAGCGCCCAGCCCCGCTGGGTTTGGGCGAGGGTTTTGCTCCCGGCCGCCGTTGGCTGAGCAGCGCGGCGAGCTGGGACTGGGACTGGGACTGGGACTGGGACTGGAGCTGGGACTGGGACTGGAGCTGAGGCTGGAGCTGGGGCTGCCGGGCAGTGCCGCAAGAGCCCTCCTAACCACTGCTGCGGCTCCGTCTGTTTGTATCGCCGGGGCTGGGCCGGCCCGGAGGGGGCCGGGGGTGCTCGGAAAGGCTCGGCGAGGAGCCGGGAGAGGCGAAGGCGCGGTGCTGCCCCACGCCGGAGAGCTGCGGGTCCGGAGAGGTGCCCAGTCCCTGCCCCATCGGCTGGAAGTACCCCTGCCTCCGGACCGCATCACTTTTAAACTTACTCACCAGCCTGCGTCTTCTGCAAACGCAGAAGACGGCACAGATGCCAATAATTGTAAGAAAAGTCAAGTTTTGCGTTGTTTCGGGTTTATAAACTCTGGGACCAGACCCTTTTTCTGCGCTCCCTGTTTGACACCATTTTGTCTCCATCCCCGCTGGGGATAACAAGGCTTTTCTATGACAAAACACGATCTTGCCGGAGCCGCTTTAAGGCAGATTTTTTACAGATTTTAAGAGCCCCGGTGACTTTCAGCACCCCCGCTGACACGCTGTTCGTGCTCCCTCAGCCGAGGGAGCCGCGGTGCCGGGGATGCTGCCCGCGGGCTGAGCCCCACGGCCCGGCCGCAGCCACAACACCCGACGAGGAAAGGTAGCCTGCCCCAAAACGGAGAGCGGGGAAGTCCAAATGCAACTTTTTTTTTTTTTAATTGAGGGCACGTGTCGCCCGTGATTGAATCAATTAAGCAATTGCAAGAGATAAATGAGATGAATACGAATAACGCGAGCCTGCGGCTTTGGCCTGGGCAGGGTTAGTGGTGAGAGTGGGCCAGAGTGGGGTTAAAAGGTGGGGAAGGGTCGCCTGGAGGGGGAGGGAGGACGGTAGAGGCGAGCTGGTAAGAGCTTTTTCCCCTCTTTACGTGTCTGTACCGAGGACCCCGCGGTGATGGTGCCGGGCGCTGGTCAGGACCTGCCACAGCGGGGCTGCCCTGGAGGGCGGCAGGGCTGGTGGCTCGGAAGACGGTCCCCACCGAAGAGCGCGGAAGCAAAGGAAGGCGAATAGCGTGGGGCAAAGCTGGCCGTGGTGTGCGATCCGCCCGCAGGAGCCCTCGGGAGAGGAAGGGCGTGGGGCGCCCGTGTCGCCAAGCAGCCCCCCCTCCCAGCCCGGGGCGCGGGTGCCCGGGCTGCTGGCATGCCGCTCGCCCCCTCCGCCTGCGCAGCCCCAGGGCCTTCCTGCCCCCTCGCTGTCCCCTCCGCATGCGGCTGCTCCTGGGGCCGAACGCGGCCGGGGAGCCGGTAGCCCTCGCCCTGGCCGCTCTCGGTGCTGGCCGAAGGGCGATGCCCGCGGCGGGGCCCGCCGTGCCGCCTTCCCCTCGGCTGCAGGGGCAGCTGCCTCCGGCCCTCCCTCTCTCCGCGGAGAGGCAGCGCAGCCCCGGCTCTCTGGGGGGTGTCCGGGGTCCCGATCTGAAGGGGCAGAGGGGGCGTTAGGGAGCGGGCAGGGACCGCGCCGTCGGGGGCTGGGAAAGGGCCAGGGCGGTGAAAAGAGCGAGAGCCCGAAGGACAGCAATGTCCCCACCCCAACCCTGGGAGGTGGCGGGGCCCGCGAAGCCCCTCCGTGGGGGGGACCCTCGTGGGCGACACGCGGGGGCGGGCTGGCACCCTCGAGGCCCGGCGGGCTCGCTTAAAAATAATGCAAATACTTCCGTAAAAGGGCTTAAAGCGGGAGAAGGACAAGTCCTGCGGGCACCTGGGCGTCCGCGGGGACCCGGCGGGTTGGGAAAGGCATGTGTCAATTTAGCCGTAGTGTTGACTTAAGCGAAAGTGCTAAGCCATTCCTAAACCTAAGTCAATACAGACTTAAGCCAAAATTGTTATTAACGAGCTCTAATCTGATTTGAGAGCCTCCGAGCGAGCCGTGTCTACACGAGGGGAGAGGAGGCGCGGTGCCCTGCGCTGCGCTCCGCCGTGCCCGCCCCCCCGGCGGGCCGCAGCCCGGGGCAGGGGAGCGAACGCAGCCCCGGGGGGGAGGAAGGCGGGTTTCGGGGCGGCGATGCCTCCCGGGGAGAGCCAGGCCGCCGTGGTTCGGGCTGACCGGTGATCTCCCTCTGCGGGATAGCCTCTTGAAACTGCACCCAGCCGGGCTGGCGTGGGGCCCCCTTTCCCGGGGGGCGGTGCGGGGTGAGGCCAGGCTGTGCAAACGCCTCCGGGCCGGGCTGGCAGCGGTTTGCCCGCGCTGGCTGCAGCGGGCCTGCCGGGCCCCTCGGCCGTGCCCGGCCCGGGGGTGGTGCCGAGGTCCGGCGGCTCCGCTCGCTCGGGAGAGGGCCACGCCAGTGCGGTTTTTTTTCCCCGTCCCGATGGGGCAGTTGAGCCCTCCACTCCACCCCCCGGTGGGGGCCTTTCTTTTCTTCCCCACCAGCTTTGAGCAGCCCTGTTTCAGATTGGCCTTTTTATGTTTGATATAAAGAATAGTTGTTGGCCAATTCCATCTTTTCATCGCTGCTCTCCAGGCCCGGGTCCAAGCGGCTTGTCAGATGCTCATTAACTCCCCCTTTGGCTCTTTCCAGTGTGTCTCCTAAGCTCATTGTGCCAAGAACTAGCGCTTCTTTCTCTTTACACGGCTCCCTTTCTCTGCTCCATCAGGGAGACAAATTACTTTCCAAAAGGGATCGCCAGGGATGGTTTAATGAGAATTTCTCTAGGGCTGGCCGTGGAAATCAATGTAGTTAACATTCGGTGCACTTAATTGGACTTTTCTCTTCTGCCTCCTTCAAAAAAACTCTGAAGCTATCCTGTTAATCTCTCATTTGTAATCAATTGTGTTGACTAAACAAAAGTCTAGGTCGTCCTTTCTTCCTGTCCCAGACAATCCTTTGTTGCCTCTAAATGCCTCATTCTTGAGTGCTCCTGGTCGTGTAGATGGGTCCGATTGTTGACAGTTCATTATTGCGCTTTTGTCCATTTAATCTCCCTCGCTGTGTTTTGCATGTGCATGCCTTAATGAGCTCCGTTGGCAATTAACATGTTTCTAGCAGCAAACTGGTTGCTCAGACGTTTGGAGAGCGGAGTGCAGGGAAAAGGGCAACGCAGCTGCCTTTAGGTTGTTCGCTTCCCGGTGCCCGGCGCGCTGCCGGGCCCCGGCGGGACGCACCTGGGTGCCGCCTGCTCCCGGGGAGGCGGCGGGCCGGGCCGGGCCGGGCCGGGCGGGCCGAGCCGAGGGGGGAAGCCCGGCGGGGCTGGCACGTCGCTCCCTGCGCGGAGGCACCTCTAACCCTCCCCCCGAGGCACCGGCACCGCTCAATCTGTTGTGTGCGCGGCTGCGGCGCCGGGAGAGGGGCTGTTGTGCGGGTTTCGTGTTATTATTGAGGCTTGCTGGCAAGAGTGCCGAAGTGTGAGCAGTCGTGGACAGCAGAAACATCTTGTGAGGGAGAAGATAATTGGAGTCTCTGGCGTGTGTGTGTCTGACAGAGCCGCCCCTCCCCCGCGGTCTGCGGCTTGTGTGTGCCGGGATCCGGGCGAGATCCCGGGGGGGCCGGGGCCGGGGCCGGCCGGCGGCGAGCGCGATGCGGCGGCCCCTTCCCAGCGCGTCCGAGGCCGGGGGGAGCCGGAGCCATGCCCGGCCCGGGGTGGGCCGCCCGCCGCCCCCCAGGCGGGCCGAGGTGACCAAAGCCGGCCGGCGCGGCCCTTCGGGGTGCCCCGAGGATGCCGCACCCCCCCACCCCCCCCCGCAGACGGCTCCGTAAACAACGTCGCTTGTACAAAGACGCGAAAGGAACGCGCTTCCTTCGTCTCCTTCCCGGGAGCAGGTTTCGCACCGCTCTCGCCCATCGGGAGGGCCGGGGAAGCAGCCTGCGCTGTCTGCGGGGCCCGCAGCCGCGCCTGGCTGCCGCTTTCGGCAGCCGGCTGGCAGCCCAGACCTCTTCCCAGAGCCCGAGGTGCGGAGGAAGCGCTGCTTCCCCCGGACCTGGCAGCGGGACCGGCTCCGCGGGCTGCGCGCACCCCGCTCCCCTCCTCCGGGACCTCGTCCTGCCATGGCCTCCCCCCGCGCGGTGTCCTCGGGCAGAGGGGGGCCCTTCCCGCTGCCCCCGGCCCGTGGGCTGTCCTGTCCCGCCCCGCCCGTCGCGGCGGCGGGAGAGCCGGTCTCGGCCGGGGTTGCAGCCGCGACCCGTCTGCAAGGGGCTGAGCTACAGCCCCTTCGCTTGGGGGACGGTCTTTCCCCCCCAAGGTTTCCCAGAGCGGTGACTTACGGCGACGGGGCTTGCATTTTTCTTTTTTTTTTTTTTTTAATTTCCTTTTAACCTGAAACTATCCCAAAATCTTTTAACAAATTCTGGCACCATCCTTCCCCGCTGCCAGCATCACTGGGCATCCTTTCCCGCTCCTCACCCGACCCAAACCATCAAAACGATACTTCTGGCACGTAAAAATCCACACCCCGAGAAACTCTGAAATCGCGCCCGTCCCCTCCAGCGGGAGCACGGGGCCCGACAGCCCCCCGGCCCCAGCCCCGGCCCCAGCCCCAGCCCGCTCCTCGGGGAGCGCGGAGCATCGCAGCCGAATAATGAATCCAGAAATCCGGAGCGAGGGGTCGCCTCCCGTCCCTGCGCTCGGCGGTGAGCTGTGCTCGTCCTCGCCTCCCACCATTTAACCACTCAATTAAGCGGGGAAAGGTGAACTCCCCGCCACGCCATCCCCAGGCGTTCGGGTGTCTCGCTCGCTCCCCTCTTCATTGGCAAGCCCGGCCCGAGCAGCACGCACACGCACGGCCGGCTCAATCTCCTTTCTCCGCTAGAATAATATTGTTCCTAACGACGTGGCCGGAATAGACACTTGCATATTAAAAGTGGAGGGGGGGGCGAGATGAGAAGGGAATATTTAGTGTAATCCAAGTGCTTGATTATCCATATTCTGATCAAAAAGAGTTTCTGAGGCCTGCTGGGAGTGATTAGATTAATGTAATGCGGTTTGAAGGGTCTGTGTTTTCTCTCTTAATTTGGGTCATTACTCGGAAAGCAAGCATGAGATCATTTCATCTGCATGCAGGGAAAGATAGTCATTCAGGAGCGGTTTAAAGACGCCGTAATGAACCGGCCCCGGTAGAGCGGCGCTGGGAAACCCCGAGCCACCCTTCGCGCTGCCGGCCCGGGCCGCGCAGCCCCGCCGGCGGGTCCCGCACCGGCGCTGCCCCTCTCCCGGGGGGCCGCAGCCCGCCGGAGCAGCCCGGTTCCCTCCCGCCCTCGTTTTGTTTCCTCCGGGGCCCGCGGCGCCCGGCTGCCCGGCGGGCTCTGGAGCGGCAGGGCCCGGCTCCCCGCCGCCGGCCCGGCTCCCGGAGTTAAGCCGCGTTTACGCGGGGGACAGCGCCGTTCAGCCCGGTCCCCGCTCGGACCGGGGCCGAGGTGGGAAATGAGACACCTGCGAAGGGCCGGTTTATTGTCCCATGATAGATATATATAGATATATATATATATTCCTCACTTATTCGAGCGTACATTTAAAATGGAGATTTACAGACACGTATAAAGAGCGCTGTCCTGGCGCCGGGCGGGGGGTGGCCAGCCCGGCCCGGCCCGGCCCCTCCTGACCGCTCCGGCGGCACAACGCGCCGTTAAATAAGATTCCTCTTATATACAACTGCGGCTCGGGGTCGCTTGCTACCGGCGGCTGAGCTCGCTGGGGAAAAGACAGAGAAGGAAAGGCTGGCTTGGATAAATAGTGCTGGCCTGGTGGAGCAGGTCCGAGTGGGGCGGTGCGCCGGGCCCTTAGCTCTGCCCGCTGCGCCCAGGGTCCCGCGGCGGCGGCGGGGGAGCGCTGGAGACGCTGTCGTGCAACTTTCGGACGTGCTTCTTTAAATCAAAGTTTCTGCAAAATCCTTTCCCGCAAGTGACGCACGTAAAGGGCTTCTTGTCGTTGTGGGTGTGCATGTGGAAAGTCAAGTTATAGATCTGGTGGAAGGCTTTGTTGCAAATGGTGCACTTGTACTGCTTCTCTCCGCTGTGGGTCAGCTTGTGGTTCTTGTAGTTGCCTGCGAGAGAGGAAAAAGGTGGAAAAGGGGGTTACCCGAGGGTGCCCGGGGCCGCACGGCGCGCAGGTAAGGCAGGGCAGGGCAGGACGGGGGGGGGGCATTAGGGGCCGTCTCCCCCCGCACCCCCGTCCGACTTGTCAAACTCGGTCCCCGTCAGCGCGGAGCAGCGCGGAACTGGCACGGCACAAATGAGCGGCAGGGTCAGCCCGCTGACCCGCGGCAAATGGAGGGCTCTGGATTAGGACCAAGGCCCGGCACCTCTCATTTAAAAAGCATTTAGGGAGAACCGTCAGCAGTCCCCGGCGATGCGGCCCGGCTTAGAGGGAAGGTAATTGGGAGCGGCGGCGGCGGCTCTGCCCGCGCCCCTGTCTTCCCCCAGCCGGGCCGGGCTCGCCGCGTTTAATCCCCGCTAATGATGGGCGAGGGCCCCGCGGGGGCCCCCGGCCCGGCTCGGCCCGGCCCGGCTCGGCTCACCTTTCTGGTGGAAGCCCTTGCCGCAGAACTCGCAGACGAAGGGCTTGTAGCCGGCGTGGATGCGGATGTGGGTGTTGAGCGTGGAGCTCCTGTTGAACGCCTTCCCGCACTGGTTGCACTTGTGGGGTTTCTCCTGCACCGGGGGGCGAGAGGCCGGTCAGGGGGGGCTGCGGGGAGAGCAGGGGGGGGGAGCCGCCGCCTCCCGCACCCCGCCCGCCCCCCACCTACCTGGGTGTGGATGATTTTGTGCCGGCACAGGGTGCTGGCCTGGCGGAAGCCCTTCCCGCAGACCTTGCACACGAACGGCCTGGCCCCCGTGTGCACCGGCATGTGGCGGGTGAGGTTGTAGTGCGCGTTGAACACCTGCGGGGAAGCGCCGGGAAGGCGAGGTCAGGCACGGCGGGGCCGCCCCCAGCCCCCCCCGCCCCCCGAGCCGGCGCCCCGCTTACCTTGCCGCAGACCTCGCAGGTGAAGTTTTTGGGCTTGCCCTCCGCCGCGCCGCCGCCGCCGCCCCCCAGCTTGGCGTGGCCCTTGGGGGGGCCGCCGCGCTCCGCCGCCGCCGCCTCCTTCATCACCTGGTCCAGGTGTCCCGGCAGCCGCTCCTTGTGGGCGAAGGGCGGCGGCGGCGGCAGCTTCTCGGCCGCCAGCCCCGCCAGCTTGGCGTTCTCCAGCAGGAAGAGCTTCTGGTGGGCCGAGAGCCCCCCCGGCGGCGGGGCGCCCAGCAGGCCGGCGGGGAAGAGCTGTCCGTGCAGGATGTCGGCCGGGTGGTACGCGGCGTCCAGGTAGTTGAAGTAGTAGAGGGAGCGGGGGGCGGCCGGCACGGCCCCCGCTTGGTGGATGACCTGCGGCTTGATGAGCCGGCCGCTGGGCTGGCCCAGGGCGAGCTCTGCCTTGCAGCAGACGCCGCAGTTGGCTTTGCAGAGCCCCGCGCCGCCCCGCAGGCTGCTCTTCCACAGCTCCGAGTAGTTGAGGAGAGTCTTGGAGGGCACCTCGTAGCCCAGCGGCGGGATGGGGATCACGCAGGGCAGGGGCGAGCAGAGGCTCAGCGGCTTCTTGCCCGGCTCCGGCTCCGGCCCGCCGTGCCTCTGCTCGAAGGCTGGCTTGGGCTCCGACGTCTTGGCCATGATCCGCTCGATGGAGAAGGCCAGGGTCTTGGAGGGGTTAGCGGCGGCGGCCCTGCCGTCGTGCCGGGGGCAGGAGGAAGGCATGACCGTCTCCAGCGACCCCGAGCTCGCCATGTCGCTCCGCCGTGCGGGAACTTGGTGTGAGCAGCGACTCGCTCCCGCTCTCGGCTCTGCATTCCAGAAAAGCCAGGAGACAAATCAATTTAATAAGCACCTTGTTCTCCCCCCACCCACCCCCCCACCGGCACCCCCTCCCTATTTACATTCAAATGAACATATCCAAGAACAATGGCACGTAGGGTACCAGATTACTGCTCATTAAGCGGAACACGCTAAAGTAACATGCAAGCTAGACCTTGTTAGTATTTAAAAAAAAGAAAGAAAGAAAAACCTCCCCCAGCCCCATGCCACCCAGCCCAGCCCCACCGATGGCCGCGGCCCGGGAGGTGTGCGGGGGCAGGGGCGGGGGGCACGGTGAGGGGCGGCGGGGCTCGCCTTGGGACCACTTACCTTTGCCCAGCGCCGGCGAGACTCATCCAAGCAGCGCGGTGTGGCCACAGTCACATTTTGATAGCAAACATCTTCCTGAGCGTCAGATCACGGTCTCGTACATTTAAAGCTGACATCACATGAAGTCACTTCGAGCAGAATGACATGGGGATGCCACCATGGATCTTCCCCGAGCCGAGGCGCCGGGCTGGAGCGCGGTGGGTTGGGGCAGAGGGAGGAAGAGAAGCCCCCCCCTCTCCACGCACAATTTCCTTCCAGTTTAAGACGCACAAATCGCTCGTGTGCGAGCTGGGTTTTTTCCTCTCTCTCTCCCTTCTTAAAAAGCAACTTGCAAAGCAGAGGAATCGTTTTGCATGTGGCAAATTAGAAGGCAAGTGCGATTCACAAGTTGGGTGGAAAAGAGTGCTCCAGTTCTTGCTGGGGTTAGAAGAGCCACTCCGAGTGAGCGTGAGGGTTTTTTTTTTCTTCTTCTTCTTTTTTTTTAAGAAGGGGGAGAATGAATTTTTTTTTTTTTTTCCTAAAGCAACTACCACGCAACCATGCTCGAGTTATTTTGGCAACCCATCTGCAATCAGCTCCGTTGCAACCGAGCTGGAAGATAATTAATAAATTGTCACTTATCTGCGAGCCTCCCCAGCATGTATAAATTAATAGCCAACCCATTAATTAGGACAGTGTATTAATGTTAATTAAAGTAAGTTTAATTCCACCCCCCTCCCCTCTCAGGGTAGCTGGTGATTAGCCTTAAATAAACGCGGAGAGAGTCGAGTCCAGGGCTGGGTTTTCGCTGCTTTAAAATAAATAAATAAATTCTAAAAAGGACCCGTGCGCTGCGAACGGGAGTTTTGCAAATTGTCACCCCGAAAGGTGCCCGCTTTCCCGGGGGGCGGCCGGGCGGCTCCCCCTTCCCCCTCTAGCCCTGGTCCTGCCCGTGTCCTTGCCCCCCCCCCAAATAGGCGACACCGCATTATAGCGCCTGGCTGCCGGGGGTTCTTCCCTTCCCCTCTCTAATTAAAACGACTTGATGCGGGAGGGGAGGATTTGCAGAAACCTCAGATGCGAGGACGGGGTAATTGGGGGAGTCCCCTGTCCACCTGTTTGAGGGGGCCCGGCTGCGGCGGCAGCAGCTCCCCCGGCCCTGATTAGCCGCCCGTCCCTCGCCGGGGCTATTCAGCCGAACCAATTTTCCTCCAGCGATTCAGGGCGCTCAATTCTCTTTCACTTGTAGCCACTATAGCGCTGCGTGGAACCTGGTTTTGTGTGTTTCTAAAATAAAGGGGAGGATTATCCAGGGGAGGATTATCCGGGGGAGGGTGGGGGGGAGCGAAGGGTTTAGATTGAGCCTGGCCAGAGGTAAAGCAAGCAATGAAAAGGCCCCTATATATATATTATTTTTTCCGCCTCCCTAGCACGCCTAAGAAAGTTTGGAGGAATTCGGGGGTTTTGTGCGGCGCTGACAAAGCCGCGCCCCCTCTCCCCGCCGGGGCAGCTCGCTGGCGGCTGTTTGCAGACAGGCTTTTTCACCTGCGAACCACAACACGCTCCAGAAACAAACTTTGAAAGCGGCGGCCGCCCCGGGCTCCCGGCGGGCGGAGGGGAGCGCCCTGCCCCGGGGGACAGCCCGCCTGGGGGGGGTCCCTCCGCCTGCAGCTTCGGGCGTTGGCGTCCCCCAGCCCTGCCCGCTCCATCCGCCCGGCCTGGGTCCGACGGGTCAGCGTGCGAGGGAGGAAACCGCCCCGCTTTTGGGGGGAGAGGGTGGGACGGGACCGCGGAGAGCCGCATGCACCGGCACAAGCCGCGTCCGGTGGCTGGGCTGCGGGAGAGCCCGGCTGAGCCCCGGGGAGCCGCGCCGAGCCGAGCCGCGCTGCCCGCCCAGCCCGCGCCTCCTCCGGGCAGCGGGCAGGCTGCGGCTGGGCTGCGCTCGCTGCCGGGGCTCGCCGGCTTTAGCAAAGTATTTAATTAGCCTCCACAAACTTCTTTTCCTCGCCTGCAGATTATACTGAGTGGAGGGTTGGGAACTATTTTACACCTTGCCACTCACATGTTAATTAATCTCTATCTAACCCTAATTGCAGTTTATTCAAGCACCGCTCAACAGCTCACCCACACAATAAACACTGGGGCTGCTTTTATCCATATTACTCCCCGCTCACACGTTGAGTAATTAACTCCAGTACCAACTAATAGTGCAAACAAATATTTTCTGTAAACGAGATGATTTCGGGCAGGATAAAAGAGGGCTGCGGAGCCGGGGCTGGGAGCTCGCTGCCAGCTTCCCCGCGCCGCCCTCGTCCTCGCCGGGGTGTTTTCTGGCCCGGCTGTTCCCTGGGCCGGGTCTCTCCCTCCTTCCCTCTCTGGCCCAGGGGATGGCTGCCGGCTCGCCGCTCCGCTCCGCCGCCCCGCTCGGGGCAGCGGGTCCCGCAGGCCTCGGGGCTCCCGGGGGCGAGCAGCGGCGGCGGGGGCCCCGTGCAGCGGCCCCGGGGCCGCCTCCTTCCCGCGGCCCGAAGGAGCCCCCGCGGAGCCCGAGGCCGGGTACCGGCGCCCGGCCCGGGCTGTGCCGGGCCGCTGCCTCCCGGCCAGCGAGGAGCCGGGGTACGGCAGGCCTCCTGCATCAGTGCCGTGGGACCCCAGCTAAGACCCGGGCATGGGAGCTCAGTATTTTAATTGAAACCGCAGGTTTAGGCACAGCTGGAGGCCGTCTCCATCGATTCGACTTCTGCTGTTCCGGCAAGCGTATCACAAATGACTGACTTGGAGCCCGCTGCCCCGGCCGCGCCGCCCTGCCTTCGCCCCGGCTCTGCCGTGAGCGCCGAGCGGGGCCGGCGGGACTGCGGGGGGAGAGGCGGCCCGGCTCGGGCGGGCTGCGGGGTCCCGGCCCGGCGCCGCTTTCTGCCTCTCGCGTGGAGGCTGTTCTCCCGTGGGGTTTCAATCCCGCACCCCCTCATCCCACCCCCGGCGTTTGGAGGGGAGAAACGGTTTGCGGGTTTCTCCCTGCGAGGCGCACGCCGCAAAAGCCTCCCGCCACGCAGGCACGATCGCTCCCGCCGTTAGTTCTGCGCCGCTGCCCGCCCCAGAAAAACGACTGCGGGGCCGGGACGGCCGGGACGGGGTCCGTCCCTGCGCGGGGCTCCGCCGGGCTCGCCCCGGGGCTCGGCGAACGCCTCTTTTCACCGGCTGGTCCCGTACGCGCCCGGCAGCCCCAGCCCCAAACGCTCCCCGGCCGCCGACATCGAACACCGGCGGGGGGTTCCCTTTCGGCCCCCGACAACCAGACCCGCTCGGCGAGGGGCTCCCGGGGCTGCGGCCCGGGCGGGTCCCGGCCGGGCGGGGAGCGCAGGGCCCCGCAGGCCCGGCCCGGCTCCCCGCGCCCCTCGGGCCGCCCCCGCCTAGGTAGCGAGCGCTGGGCGTTCATGGTCCACTGGAAGGTAACTTCGGATCCTCCTGGTTATTTAACTTGGCAGCTGCTTAAACTCCCCAGTGGAAGCTGCCGAAAGTTATTAGCATTATGGTTCGATCTCTCTGAAATGGTGGCTTTGATTTCTATGCTGCTTTGCTTTTTATATGTATTTTTTAAAATACTTTTTTTTTTTTAATAGCAGAAAGTGATGGACGACCAGGCAAGCCACCAGCCCAGGCAATCAGGACGGGGCTGCCTTTTGCAAGGCGGGGGAGCAGCTTCTGATGTGGCTTTGTAGCTTTGTGGCTGGTGCAAGGTGCGGCGGAGGGGCCCGGGGTCGGGCTGGGAGGAGAGCTGGGCTGCGGTGCTGCCCGGGCCCTGGCCCTGGCCCCTCCGCGCTGGGTTTGGGTCTGGCTTGGTGCAGGGCAGCAATTACGCCCTCAGAGCGCTGCCCGGGGGTGGCCCCAAGGTGTTTGGCCGGAGTTCGGTTTGCAGTGGTCGGAGACAGACGCTTTTTGGACAAATTGGCAAGAAAAGAAGGGAGAAATCCAGATAGTGAGTTTGGGGCTAGGGTGAAGAGGGGGTTGTTACCCATTTGACTGCTTCCCGTTACCCCTTTGAAACTACGATCCCTCGTGTGACAGGAGCAGTGCCAACGCCTCAGCCCCCGTGGGCAGTCCCTCTCACCCCGCGGGGCCCGTAGGGTCGGTGGGGTGACCCTGCTGCCGCGTCACCCAACAGGGACCGCCGCGACTGTGCGTGGGGCAGGGGCAGCGCATGGCGAGGCCACCTCAGCGTTGAGTCCCTCCAGACTATTTTTTCAGCCCGTTCACTGAGTTATGCACCCATTACTGTGTATATGTAAGCAGATAATTTTAATTTATTTCATTTTGATTTTTTTTTTGGCATAATGAAACACTACTGGGGAGCTAGGTTTTGGAGCACTGCATGGGTCCCAGAGCAAATGCGGTTAGTGGGATTTTGGAAGCGCACTGGCACAGAGTCCTTGCATGGCTGTGCTGGTCGACTTTGTCAGTGATGGCAGGGGTAACATCTATGTTTTTAACCTGCCTCTAATTTTAAGAGCTGGTATCCGACCTGTTCCTAAAGCTGTTTGAAATCTAGCCCCACTGCAGAGCAACCGGCAGGGCACCGTGGCAGGAGCTGCACAGAGTGCCTCGATGGCAATCAAACCGGCTTATGTAATTCTAAAAATGGCAACTCCTTACTTGCCACATCTCTTTCCGTCTATGCAGAGAGTCCTGCAGAGCTGCCAAACAGAAGCAATTGAATGAACTCTTTTCTCGGCTCATTCCTCCTTCCGCAGCTCGGAGAAAGTGAGCCAGAGCCTATTCTAGTTTGCCTGTCAACAGGAATGGTAACTAACGGCTCGATCCCAGCCAGGCTTTATGCCCCAAAAACACTGCCTGCCTGGGAGGAGTGGAGAGAGACATCATGGGTGAAGTCTAGCTCCTGGTACGAGACCGGTCTGGCCCAGGAGGCAGTCGAGGAGTTGGCGGAGTCCACATTGTGTCCGAAGTCAACCCGGCCAGTAAAGCAAGCAAGAAATTGTTGAAGGGGTGAGCTGCTGTTCTCTACCCTTATTGTCGGAAATAGTCATTCTTCACGTTGCAGTAATGGCGCAATGCTGCATTTAATTTCTGAATGCTGAAACTGAAAGATATCCCTTCCTAATGTTTTGAAATGTTGTACTTTTTCATTTTGAAAGAGTGGGAGCTTTTAAATTTTTCTGTTTTTGTGGTTTTTTTCCCCTTATTTTCTATTTAGGAGAAAAGGTGGGAGGAAGTAGAGAAGGAGAATATAATGGGGGGATGGCCTTGTTCTCACTTTCCTACTGAAAACGTTTCAGAAAAAGGAGCAAAAAGCAGTGAAAATGGGTAGAAGCCCACTTCAGTTTTGTGTTCCTATTCCTTCCCTTTTTTGCTTGAAAGAAGGATGGCCAAAAAAAATAAGTGGGACAAACCCCACGTGTTTTGAATTATTCTCCCCTTAATGAGATAGCAAAACATCTCATTTTCAAAATTACTTGCTTTTTCAATGAAAAAAATGAAACAGAGTAAGAATCTTTCCGAAACCAATCTTTCCACTGTCTTTTTGCAACTCACTCCCCACTTGGTGTTGACCAGTCTTTCTGGCTATGCCACATGTTATATTGTTTGAGATTTGTATTTGCCCTTGTTTGAACTGTTGTCCCAGATGTCCTCATCCGCCGCAGAGCAGGACTCCGCGGGCTGCGAGGTACCGAGGCGACAGCGGACAGCAGAGTGTTACCTCAGTCCTCCAGGCCACGCGGGACCGGCTGGGCTGCAGCATCCTTGTTCCTGGTGGTGGTGGCTGAGTTGGAGAGAGCCTGGCAGGACTCCCAGGTTGACTGGTGAAACTGCTGCTGTGCCACTTGGGCACAAGAAAAGTGCCAATTTCACCCCCAAAGACGTGAGCTAGAAGAGCCGCTAAAAATCCCCCCGACAATCAGAGCCCAAACTGAAAATCCAGACCTTGTTATTGCAGGAAAAATCTTCAATGCACGACCCAAGTATTCCCTGAATGTTCAAGAACACCCACAAATTCTGTAAAAATAGCTGATAATTTATTTATTTGATTTCATTATGAGCCTAGCTTGTGATTTTGGGGTGGGGGTGGGGCTGAAGTTGGTGATGCTGAAAAACCAATTTAGAGAAAAGCCCAGGCGAGTCATCAGCTCTGGGAGCAGAGGAGCTGCTTAGGCTCTTCCTCATGAATCGCAGAGCATTGCAGAATCCACCAAGGGCTCTGAGACTTCTCGTGCGAGGAGGCCCCCACCGAGGCGACCGTTTTCTCCCCGGGGAGCTATAGGCCTTTGGCCCCACCGTCCACAGATGAGACTGGTGTCCCACGGGCATGGCCAGTGTGTGTTGGAGGGACTGGTTCGTCTCTTCCTGCTTACACACCTAGGTTGACCAAGGGTGTATCTGTTGTGGTGAGCATTAGCTGCTCCTCAGCAGGTTGTCCTTCCCATCCCCATTGGGCTGTGCTACTGGGTGACCCCTAGCACTGGTGAACATGACTATGGGACATGTTCTTGTCCCTTACGTGAGGGTCCAGATGAGCTTGGAGTTTGCCGTGTGCTCTGCCTCTGATGTACATCGCAAAACCAAACCTGCAATCTTTGCTGTTTTAGCTGGATAGAAAAACCCCTTCCCTGTTATCAGAGTTCGCCACCACATTCACTTCAAGCCTTTGAGCTATTTCTCTCCTCCTTCCTCCCTTCCAGTGCATGCCGTTCCTCTCCAGCTGACAGCCTGGGACAGCCCCCCGAGATCAGCTGCTTGTGGAGCTCTCTCTGCCGAAAGCAATCCTAAACGGTGTGGCCTTTGTTCCCCCCAGCTGTCGTATCCTCCAGGATCTGCAACAAGTCCTCATTTTACAGACCCCGTCTTGTCAGTCCCCACTCTGATCTGACCACCTGGTTTGTTTTTGAAGCGAGCACTTGAGTCATAACATTTCTGTTTATTTCAACAACTGTATTCCTTGCATAGGAAATGAGCCAAGATGGTCTAAGGCGGGGAGAGCGAAGCATGTCGTGGTTGTAATTGCTTTTGCTCTCCCAATATCAAATTTTACAGTATAATCAAAATCTTATTTTTGTACTACTGGACTCTGTTATTGACTTAATCTTCTTAAGTGCTCCTATTATTCCAGTGATTTCATCGTTGCATGTTGATTTTAATCTTTTGATCTCCATATTAGCTACTGCCTGCAACTAATTTGTTGCTCAGTGTTTTTCTTTGTTTTGACCTGTGAGGCATTTTCCTCATGGCACACAACTCTGCTGGCAGATTGCATATAATCTCTGCACTTTTTTTCTCCCATATTTTGCATAGTTACAACAAATGCAGATTTACAACTTGAAATGGAATATGCATCTTTTAGAAAGGCTGAGGAAAATATCACTTCAGGTTTAGCTCAAGAGCCTAAACGTGCTTGAATAAGGGAAATAGGGCTGAGTACAGCTCACTGGAGAGAGGTGTCACGCAGCCTTTTTAGTCCAGCAAGTTCAGAATGGGTGGCAACTGCGATAATTGTAATTTATATTATATGCAGTCAGGGATCAAAGAGTTTCTGAAAGCATTGCTAGACCTAAGATGAAGAAGGCTGGTTTTTGTGAATGGCTTAAGGGACTCTCCTAGCTGGACTCAGCTTGACGCAGCGGTGGCTCTGTTGAATCATGACACCACGGAGCAGGTTTTTGAACAAACTTTGGTGACGGTGGCGGTAGTGCAGAGTTGTGAACTTCACAGACAAAGTGCAGAGGCTGAAATATGGCTCAGCTGCGGTTTGGTTGGCCATTAGATGAGTGCTTTTTCCCTTGGTAACTGGTGGTTTAACCTGTGTTGATTTATCGGGTGCTTTGTTTGCTTCAGCTTTTTCTTTTAAAGCTGAGAGAAGTAATTTTTGCCTTAGGTTTGCTGTGACTTTTTTAAAAAGAACACAGCCTAAACATTGACAAAATCATCTTTGCTTTGCTGCGTGCCTGTTTATGCTTCTGAACACAAATTGTCGTCTAATATTTCTGACGTTTTGGTCACTAGAGAGGCAGAAAAGCAATTTCTAAGATGCCTATGGGCCAGGAGACATGCATTACAGCAGAGGGGAAAGAATCTGTTAGTTGCTGAAATATAAAACAAATTGGATGAACAGCTGCTGACACTTGTCAGTCAAATAGTTGATAGCATTTTCAGTCTCCATGCCACATGCTTTAAGTAAGTCTGTCAAAAAAAGGATATTTTCGCTGGACTTCCCTGTAAATATGAGAGAAGTTTGGCCTGATCTATAATTTAAAATTTTGCTGGCAGAAGAATGAAATTTTCCTCTTTCCCCAAAACTGATTGACATAACTGTACTGGCAGATTCTTCATCTAGGTGCAGTTGTACTGGCAGAAAGTCCTTTGACTGTTGGAACTCATTCCATCGCAGCAATGGGTTGAAGCGAAACCAGCAGCAGACCTTTGCGTTCCTCGGCTGGGTTTGCCAGAGTGCTCCCATCCGTCAGCAAGCCCTTTTAGATGCTGCCCGAGGTGTAGCTTTGCTCTGTGGGAGCCTGAGTCCTGTCCAAAGCATAGTCCAAACCCGGATCGATGTTTTTCAGGCAAAACCAAACCATTTTGGATTCAACATTTCTGCCAGGATTAACCCAAGCTGGCACTGCTTGCTCCTGGTACCGTGGTGCAGCACCCATATAGGAGAGGGTCGGGCTGCCAGCACCCACTTAACTGTTTGCAGGGTTAAAGGCAGTGGGGATCAGGGTGCAACACGCTCCTTTGCTCAACCACAGGCTGCAGGCTCTGGAGTGGGAGGTTAAGTCCTGCTTTGCAGCATTGCTCGTACATGAGCTCTTCTCCCCGCTCACACGAAAGTATGAAACTTGAAGCTCATCTTTTGGGTCCAAACTCCTTAAAAGAAGTAAGCTGGCTAATGCTTCCTTGCTTTTAATGTGTGGTCAAGCCTGACATATCCTCAGGGTTGTTATGGAGTCTCTGAGGTGCTTTATTGGGGTTTGAGGACACGCGAAAAGCTGTCACAGGCTATAGGGTCATTGCTAATGACAGAGAAACTCAGACAAGGGTGTCCATAACTGCCGCTTCAGGGAGGCACTTACGTGCGTTATTGATGCACAGCCCGGGATCATCTCCTGAAGGCTGCGCCCACACTCTTTCATTCAAAAAACTGAGCAGGGCTCACTATTTTGAAAGGTGGCAGGTGGAAGTGGGCTGTGTTTTTACCCAATAAATATTTCATGTTAAAAAAAAAAAAAAAAAAGAAAGGGAGCCAGTTCCAGAGCAGAATCAAGCTGTTTCTCCAGCTCTGCTCTGCCTGACTGGGAGCAGAGCTACAAATTTGAGTCTCCCCCAGTGCTCTTTGCTACCAGCCTGGTGACTACCCCAGGTGAGGCTTTCCCAGTGCCTCCTCTTGGAGCTGTTGCCCTTCATATAAATATTTGAGACAGCTGAGGGAGAGGATGAAGAGGGCATGAGCACATGTATGCATCAGTATGTGTATGGGTCTCAAGTGGATCTCAACCACCTAGAAAGAAGGGACCAGGTGGTGCTTGCAGTTTGTTCATTGCTTCATGTCTTGTGAGACTTGTTTTGTCAGGCACATCCTATGAGGGCTTCAGGGTGTGATTGAAGGCTCCAAGCATAATGATGTCAGGATATAGACAGTTTCTGTGTGCGTTGCAGTGACAGACCTCCAGAGGCACCTGAACTGGTTTTGGTGGACTCAGTATGGCTTAAACACTCTACTGCTACCTCAGTTCCTCTGGGATTTAGGACCAAGTATTTGCACAGCTGGAGGATGGGTAGGAAGGGGGAAGAGCTTCCTGTGTCAGTGGCCACAAGGCCACATTCCTGCCTAAGTCCTCAGAGGTGGCTTTTCCTGGCAATGCTTCCCTCTACCAGCATCATGGAGCAAGACAAAAACCGAGAAGTGGACTGCTGGGCTACAGTCAGTGTTCAAAACTTGTCTATGCTAGTGCATCAAATGGCTTCTCAACAGGTAAATGGTGCTAAATGTGCATGCCTACCACCCACTCCTAAAGTAAAGACTCTGCTAATGTCCCTGTTCCACCACCCCTGGTGTATGCAGGTCACCACGGGTAGGTGGGTGTTGAATGTGTAGGGTATGACCATCCAGATGGGGCTGCAGAACACCTCCAGAGCTAGGTGGTAAACTCTGCCACAGGGGGAAGGGACACAAAATCCAGCATTACACGTGAATGTGCTCCAGGCTCCATTTGGGAGTCAACACCCCCTTCACTGGCTGTTCCCAGAGGTCCCCTCCTTCTCCCATATGTCCAGGGAGTGTCTCATGGCTCTTGGGCACTGGAAGATGGTTTAGTTTAACGGTTCATTATGTCAGGCAGGTTCGTCCAGGCAGGACGTTTTTCCAACATTTGCCCATCTTTTATTTGTGGGTGGTGAACATTTGTTCTCATTCCCCAGGGTGGCAACAGGTTGCTGTGCTTGGGGGTGAAGGACATCAGCTCTTCTGCTTCTCTCTCAAATGACTGAAACCCGGGCTAGCAGGGGTCATTTTCGGCTTGAGTTGGCTGATAGGAGGGAGTGACTGCAAAAACTCTTAGAAAACTCCCAACCTAACATGATTTCCATCAAACCAGACTGCTTTTTAATTTCAGTTAGGCATCTGCCCTGTGCCGTGTCTTTGTAAGCGCCCTGCAGGCTGCTGCAATGGGCTGCTTTGGGAGAAGTTAAAATACAAACTGAGGCCTTTTGGTGGAAGGTAAGTGTCAGGCAAGGCTGATTCCCGTGTAGCAACAGGGGCTGTGCCAGAGCAGACCATCAGTTAGAGGTCCAGAGACACATCATAGGAGGTAGAGAGCAGATAATGGTGGAAACAACTGCGGAGGTGACAGCAGAAGTGTCCTCGTACCTGGGGAATATACAGTCTGGTCCCACCCTGACGTTTGGGAGCAAATCAGGAAACCATCTTCTTAATTAATAAACTGTAAAAACACCCATGAGAAAAGAAAATGCCTTTATTCTGAGAGGTGGGGGCTCTTACATCTCAGCTTGTAATTTTTTTTTCTAAGGCAGACATAAAAAGACTCCATAATTTATTCTTAGGACATCTGAATAGTTATTTATTGAGAAGCCACAGTTCTCACACTTTTACAACTGTCGGCTTGTATAAGGCAAAAAAAGCAAGATGGATCACTATTTTACACAGAAAGTAAAAGCTCTGGAGGGGGGACTGATGGACATGCAGTTACTGGTCAAAATGCAATGTACATGACATATATAAAAACCATTGTGAAACAGAGGAATTGTAAATTATGGTTACAATCTACTGAAATAAATATTCAATATATTATTATAAACACATTTGTATAGTCTAAGATTGTAATTAAAGTTGTCTTTGTACATACACGGTTATTTGAAATTTAAACAAAAATGTAACATTTAGAGGAGCAAACGTCAACATAAAACAACTGCTTTGGACTTGTAATGTGGCATGATATATCCATAATGATAGGATTAATCTGGTGTGGCAATTAGAATGACTAATCCTTTGGGATGTAGCCTCTATGGAGTTAACTGCATATTGAAGGGAAGAGCCTCGTACATTAACAAGGATGCAGAATGATTCAAACGGCTGTCTGGGTTTGTTTGTTTTCTGGTTTTTAAATGAACAGAGAGAACAAAAAAAATCATTTGTAATTGCCTCGTTCTTCTTTTAAAAACAACGCTGTTTTTTTATTAATTTTAAGCAGTTGGCGTCCACAGAAGAGAAACAAAGAAATGAAAGGACTCGATTCACTCATCTTCACAACAATTTACCATCAATGTATATACAGTACATTAATGAAGCATTGTTTAAACTTTAATTATAACAGGGACACACCTAGCATGTTTTCTATGTAGTTTTTCCATTAACAGTATTAAACAATGGTGCTCCATATTGCTTATGAACATATAGATATGAAATTAGGAAACCGATGAATCAAAGAGAGGTGCTAATCTTATTACCACACAGCTAACATGGCATTTGTATTGGTAAACTTCTCATGGGCATTTAGAGCTGACATAAAAATTCCTAATGTGGCTAACTGAGTTACAGACGAGGTACATGCACGGATACCAGGCGACCCCCAGCCGGTCCTCTGGGCCAGCTTCCCTAGTCATCCTCTTCGTCTTCCTCATCGCTGTCCTTCATGGTGATCCCCTGGAGCCCTCCGCCTTCGCTGACCGACGCTGTGGCCTCCTCTACTGTCAGCCGGTTCCGGATGGTCTCGTAGGTTTTGCTGTTTAAGGTGGAGTCCAGCACACCTTGCAATCGGAAATCCCGGTACGTTTTCTAAAGCGGGGAGAGGCACAGAGGAAGGAGGAGACGGCACAGAGGTCAGGGCCGACGCCGGATCCCCCTGTTTGCTGCAGGAGTCAGCCCGTGCCCCCATGCCTGGAGTCTGGGGCCACCAATGGAAGAGGCTGGGATGCCAGGGGAATCCCTGCCCCGGGGACGTTTTGCATTGCCCCAGGCAGCGCAGGGGCCGTAGGGCAGGGGTCTCTGCTGGCCACCTCTTTGCTGGGGCAAGAGGTCCCTTTCGGGTGCCTCGAGCAAGAAATCACAGCTCTGCGACTCCAGCCCTGCCTTTGCAGGGCCCGCAGAGTGGCTGGGCTGTGCAGCTGCATAAAGGCTTCAAAGCAGGGATGTACTGGGGGCTGCTCGTATGGGAGCTTTACATATGGTAGGTTGGGGTCTGAAAAGACACTGAAGCAACAGATAAGGGCTCTGCTCCAGCTAACTTTCCTCGCTTCTGGATGCATTCATCTGCCTGTAACGTCAGTTATTTTTCTTCACACAGCAGAACGCTTATCACCCGTAACCGCAAACGTGATTACACATTCCCAGAATGCTCCGTATTAAATAATCATACCTGCGGTACTGGGATTAAATAAGCTAAGTCCAGGATACCGGGGAAAATTGTTGATGTATAAACATAAGTATATGGCATGTGTTTCTTAAATCTTTCTTTCTTCACCTAATTCTGAAACTGGGGTTGCATTTCCATAGTCAGCTATATTTCCCTTGTTATTATGATTAATATTTCTCATTTGAATTTATGTTTAAAAACTTCTCGACTCTGTGAGATAAAACTCTGGCCTTGTAGTTCATTGAATTCTGCTCTGTGCTCTGCGTGGAAACTATTTACTGTTCTGCTATTTCAGAAAGTCCTTGGATTTGTTGTAGCTGCTTCTGAATGTAATATTGGTATAAATAAAGCACAAGGAAGAAAGCTTTCCTCAGCTAGCTGACAAGTAGAAATAATTTGTCTGTGCCTGTTGTTTTCAGTTATGAAAAGCACATTTAATACATTTCAGTTTTAATTTATTCACGCCTTCAATGTGTTCACTGCACACAAGACCATAAACATTATAAAATACTAGACCAAAAAGCATTAGATAGAACCTAAAATGATCAAAAATATATTTACCCCCTTCTGTGATCTTATTATTTCATGTAAACCACTGCGATTTCACACTGAAATAATTATCATTAGTCCAAGGCACGCACACACACACATATACACATACACATACACGTGCACTCAAGGAAAAAAATGTTACTTTCAGGGTATGTTATCTCACCTTTGTGATCTCTTAGAGTTGATTATATACACCCATTGTAAAAGAAACAACTTCAATTAACTATGAGAACAATCCTCATTTGCATTCTAATGATAATCACAAGCCATAGCTGGGCTTAAAGGTTTCTAGTAAAACAGTGTTAAAAACTTTTGGTTTGATTTAACCTGTTTTAACACTGGAGTTCATTGGTGTGATCAACATGTTTGTCCACAATAAGGCTAATTTTGGTGTGCTTATTGGACGGGTGGGGTCGAATAGCAATACAGTTTCCCTTTTTTCAGGCAAGCAGTTACTTTGTTCTTATATGCACACCTCTATTTTGCATCTCTACGCGTTTCAAGTTCCTGTTCATCCTTTGCTACCGGCCGTACACACAAGTATCTTAATTTTTAAGAATTTTAATGATGGCTTAATATATTTGCCAGCGACAGTTTGCCTAAGAGAACATGCCGCACGCATGCAGGCATTCACACGCGCTCCTTCCAACAGCAAGACAGTAGCGAAAACACATCAGACGATTACCTTTACTATCCTAATGAGAGTTTTCAGTTGATAAATGTGAAGCTGCAGGTCCATGCGGTCTGTCAGCCAGGTGCAGACAACATTCATCGAGCTGGTGTACCATTGCTGCAAGAGAGACAGGACTTCTCCAGCAACCACGTTAGGGCTGCGTGCTGTGCCCTGCATAACCCAGGCAGCACCCAGCATAGTCAGCACCAACCTCTCCCCCTAGCCAGCCTGTTGATGGGATATGACAGACTTAGAGGGGGAGACAGGCACCCTCTTGTACACAGAATCTCCATGCATGAGCTTTTAAATTTTAATAATAACAACAACAAACTTATTAGGAGGGGTAACGGCCACCAGCAACACCGCAAGGTTCTTGTCATCTGATTTCGCCATTCCCGGGACTTGCCAGCAGTGGTGTGCGTTTGGCCCAATCCATTTTTTAACCCGTCCCCCCGCCCCCAGTGAGAGCACACTCCTGCCTTTAAGTGTGTCAGACCCACACTCAAGCTACTTACCGTCTTGAAATTCAAACATAACCAGCCACGGAGCGAGTCTGGTTCCCTGACGGCGAGTGGAGGGGAGGCTCGTGCGGGGCAAGGTTTGGCTGAGGATGCTGGTGTAAGCACCTACAGACGCCAGCCCAGGCTGTGCGGGAAATGCTTTGGTTTCACCCTCACAGTTATGAAAGATGGAAAAGCAGCAAACAAATGAGCTTATTTCAAGCTGCTGAACTCAGAGGGCCCCTCCAGGGGCTGAAATTTTGCTGCTTGTCTGTAAAAAAGGCTTGCAGCTGTGTGGCAGCAGCCTGCCAGCCCTGCAGTGCAGGAAGTCTCCGGTGGGCTGCGGATCAGTGCCCCGCTCACGCAGGGCTGGCATTGCACGTCTGACGCCACGCAGACGAGCAGCGAGCCCTCCAGAGAAGGGAAAACAGGGGCTGTGGAGGGGGGGGAAATCACGAAACCCTCCCCACAGCGCTCAGCACAACGGTTGAGTACAAAGTGGTCGGCATACAGAAACCCATCACGCCTCTGTATGCACAGTCACACCCTTCTCTCGCAATCTCCCTTACACACACATACAGATCAAAGCCTATACTGCAGACCAGCTGCAATTAACCTAGAACCAGTTAAAGATTAAAAAAAGCCCACCAGACCAGTTTATAAAAATCCTGATCAGCACCATCCAGGTTAGTCTGACACGCAGCTCCCTCCCAACTAGCCTGAAACCTTGCATCAGCCTAACGCAGGCATTATTGCCTCCCTGCACTGCGCCTTCGGGTGGGGGTCTCTGACGCCGAAACATGTCCTCTTCCCTCTAGTTGCTGAAGCTGCCAGCGCAGCAGGTGAATGCAGACAACTGAATATTCTGTAACTGCAAAACTGAGGCCAGCGACTTGTTACCCCCCACCCTTCAACACCGGCTGAGAGGGCAGCGCCCGCCTGTGAGCAGAGTGGGGATGGTGCTGCTGGGCGTGCGGCTCCAACGCCATAAGCTGTGCCTGGGTAGGGCTTAGCTGGCAGCGTCGGGGCCCGCAGACACTGCTGTCCTGGGGCACCCACAAGCTGGCACAACGCTCACCAAAGCAAACAAACGAGTCCAAGCTAAACCAGCCCAGCATCACAAAAATGTGGGCTCAACACACATTATTGAATCGTATGGTAATGCACCCGGGAGCTGCTACCCTCCACCAGGAGCAGGCAGCAGAGGTTAGTCATGCTGCATGGGGAAGGGTGTTTTTACCCTCACTTCAATGAACACTTCCTGTACTTCTATTTCTACACCACCTCTTAATAAAATGGAGGAACTAAAGGGATGGAAGAGTCACCAAAGAAAGGGCACACGGTGATCTCTTGCTTGATGCTTACACCTTGTGCAACTTGCGGCAGAGATTCCTGCTGGCCCTTCATCTCCAGGATGGAGACCTGGCAAGAGCTAAGAGCTCGACTGAAACGAACTGAGACAGGCAAGCAGGAGCTCTCTCCATAACAGAAGTCAAGGTCAGCTCCTGTTGCTGTCACTTGAGGTCCTGACGTCAGATGGGGGTTGACTTGTGAGTGAAGCACCCTCTTAGCTGGTGTAGGCCTGACCAGCATAGTAGGCATGAAGATCTGGCGGGTCTTCATACCTTCCAATCCCTCAGACTAGTCTGAGAGGTCAGAGCATCCCTGGATATCCCCAGAGAGCCCCAGGTGCCTGTGGGTGCTGGGACAACGACCCAGGGCAGCCAGCAGCCAGCTGGGGGGGTGGCACAAAGCGACTGCTGTCACTGGGGGATCTGCCTGGGTTCCCTTGTAATGCTGGGGGCCCACGTGGGCAAAGCAGAGAGAAATCGTTAATGTTTATAATGCTACTTTTCTGCAATCGGCATGCTTAAATGAGTCACGCTCTCGGGTGACGTTAGCTGTGACCCAGGGCTGTGCTGGCACACGGATGCCCAGGTCACCCAAACGCCTCCTTCCACCACCTCTTTAAATCAAAACTCGCAGAGGAACGCAGCGACCGTATGTTACATACACACGCCCTCGCCCTTCCACTGCTGCCTCTCGTCTTCCACAAAACGATCTGCCGGCTGTTTATGTCACCTCTAAACGAGATGAGAAGTCCCCGGCGGGGGCAGGTCCTGCCATTTCTGTTTGTCCCGTGCCACGTACACCTACATGGCTGTGTGGATCCGAAACAGAAATTATAACCTCTGCCCGGAGGTTATCGGCAAGGTGACTTTGCTGCCGCGAGACCTTCAGATTAAGCAAAATGAAACATTTTTCTGTGTTTCTGGTAGGCACTCCAACACGCTGGATGCTGGGGAGACGCAAACTCCTCCGAGCCGAAGCCGAATCACACCCCTCTCCTCTTGAGCACTGGCTGACAAGGGCTCAGCCAGGCGTATTTCTCGGCTGCATGAAAGGAGCTCTCTTTCTCAAAGCTAAGTTACTCCAAAGACTTTCTGCTTTATGAGAAAAAGACAAAGTCTAATTCATTGATCTTGATACACAAAACCGTCACGTCACTTCATAGAGCACACACCAACTGCTGAATTTAAGCCCTGCATATTCATAAAAATAAGTTAGCCCATAAATTAAATGTTCCCTTTAGCTATCACTAGTGTTGATGTGCTATAAGACGCACAAGCCCTCTGATTCATGACTAACCTACCAAAGAAGATAACATTTGCATATGATTATATTATTAAAAAAACAACAACAAAGCCAAATGCTCCAAAACAGAAACATGATGATTTCAGACAAAAGAGCATGGTCCTGTTGGGACATCGGCCGCCTCGCTCCCCCCGGGTGGGTCTGCCATTCCCCGAAGGGCAGTGGGGCACGTGCCGGGGACGTGGGGTTCCTCAGGGCTCGGGCTCCAGCCTTGTGGCTTGTCCCCGTACACAAGGTGCAGAGGGCACAGCCCAAATGCTGAACTTCGGGGCCTTGCCATGGGCCTGCAACACATTTCAGGCACCTTTCTGGAGCCCCAGGGCCAGCTAAACTGTGGTGTGGGCACACCGAAGTAACTAGTATAAATATATTTTCTCAAAACTCCTCACACCTGGTTGTAAAGAACGAGCAGACCTCATCGATGCTTCCAGGTCCATGGACCCCAACTCCACGTAACTCGCTGCTGCACACACATTGCAGATGCTAGCTGGCATCCCTGTCCATCACTCAGAGGACAATTTGCACTTAGTCTGGGGGCACGGTGTGAGGGACGGCTGTGGAGGGTGCATCCTGGGGGATGCGTGCTGGCTGCCACACATCCACCAGGACAGCAGCGGGGAAGGGACCAGGGCTCCCGTGTAGTTGTGTCGCAGGCCCTGCTGCCTGCTGCGAGGCGTGAGCTGGCTAACAGCAGAGGAAATGCAAATGGATGCTCTTTAGATGCTATCAGAGCCCAGTAACAGCAAGTAGATACCGTATTTGCATGGCCAGGAATTTAATCCCTCTTTCAGGTTAGTTTTCCTGTTGCCCTTCTGTCTTTCACTGTGACCCTCATCGCTAGGTGCTAGCCTGGGTAGGTGAGGTGGGCCATGGGCTGGCTGGCATGCTCCTGGGCAGGCATTAGAGGAGCTGAAGCATGCCAAGGGGTGGGCTTCCATGGCTTCCCATGCAACACCCCAACCAGCTCGAGCAAGAAACTTCTTCGTGTTCCCCCCCCACGCCTTTTTTTTTGAATGCAAAAGCATGATCAATAAGTTGCTGAAATAGCAGGTTTGTCTCTGAATACATAAATTGCAAAAATTGATATGAATAAATCTGCAAGTAACACACAGAGTGTGGCACATTTTATCAAAAAAAAGCGCCCTGTGCTGGGTTCCTGCGCTTTCCAGGAGGTGGTGTCATTACACATACCCAGGAACATCTGCAAACCCCCGTCTTCTTTGGTGTGAGCTGAATGGAAGCATGACCTCCTGTTCCTTGCCATGAACCTTGAGTTCACACTCATATTTTACATGTTACAGGAAGCCACAGCTCACCCCAGGGGTGCTGCAAACAGAATGTCGTAAGCCAGATGCAACACTGCTTCTTAAGGCACCTGAAGGAGCTGTATTCTTCATTCAAAAGCTTACATACTAGTAGCTTAAGGTCACTTCAGCTTTTGTAAAGAGTGGGACAAAACCAGGAATGCTTATAGGGCTGGGTTGTCAGCAGGGTAGCAGAGGGATTACAAGGAACCTGTGACTCTGCCTCTTTCTGCCTTTACTGGTAGTTTTTTTGTGTGTGAACAAGTGCCATACAACAGATTGAGGCTGGTATAAAGGCCTGGGACTGTGCAAGAGCACCCCGCTGAGCCTCAGCTGTGCTTGCAATTAGCAATAGGCATGAAATGATTATTGTTGTGGTGGCTGATGGCAATGTGAAGTGACAAGTTTTATGGGGGAAGTTGTAGTAGGGATGTTCAGCAAGTTTCTGCAAACCATTAATCGAAGGCTGCAGCACAGTTTAGTCAAAGCTATTTTATGTCATTCCAAAGGTCTCACAAGGATGCTGAAAGAATATTTTTCTGCTCTCAGTGCCTTGGAATGGAGTTTTTCTAGGTCAGGGATTCTTTACTGCCCTATTTAGTGTCAAAAATACCCATTTGCCTCAAATTAGCAGAAAGCTTGTAGTTAAGGGCTAGAGATTAGGCATACAAAATTACTCAGCAGGTGACTGCTGGGTGGATTTGGGGGTTGAGAAGTCTTTAAAACTGACTACAAGACATTATATACTTCTGACAAAAGAACATAGTAATCCTACCTGCTTGCTTTAACCACTGTTGTTTGTCTATTATTATGTGCTTTAATGCTCATAAGAGCAAAACTACTGGTGATACTACTCAATTACCATAGTAACTCTCCCCTATGACCTCTCATTTCAGTACTCGCTTTCCAACCAGAACCAATCCAAGCAGGGCAAATCTATTTAAAACTGTGACACACACACTGCACAAGGAGGCTCCGAACACCGGCTGGCTCCCTCTCTTTGTCCGGGACACAGACTTGTTTTGAAATGCTGAAAGGAAGCTTTGAAATGAACCCTTGAATTCAAGGTGTTTCAAAGGTGAAGGACTGGATGTTGGGCGGCTGCCTCCGCAGCATCCCCGAGCCGGCCCGCACGGAGTGAGGGGACCACAGAGGTGGGAAGGGAGAGCAGAACGTGCTGACTGTGAGTCTTATTTCCCAAAGGAAAACGGAACCTGCTCTCAGGCAACAGCCCTCTCTCAAAGAGACTTGATCAGCCAGGAAAAAAAAATTTAAAAATTACTGACTCTTTGTATCTGGTGTTTGCGTCCCCGTCCAATGGGCCAGAAGCTCAGCTGGTGGAAAGCACAGTGGGGCTGTGCTGATTTACAACTGCTGACAGTATGTGACAGCTGACAGAGCCGTGTCCATCTCCATCCTGGGCAGCTCCGAGATCAAATTCGGTATTCGGCGTTGTCACATGCATTCATGGCAGCCACCTCCCCTTGGCAGGTGTCGTCTCCGCAGGGAAGGTAGGGATGCAGCCGTAGCAGCTCAGGACCGTGCTTTCCGGGGACCAGCTCTGCACGCACAGCTGCCAGCACTGCGTGAAGACTTGCTCAGTGAATGGGAGCAGGAGCTCTTCTGGTGAAGCCTGCCTGCCCAAGCGACCATGCTCCTGCGTGCGCTCTCGGCACACCCTGTGCGCACGTGCAGCCAGGTTTGTACACACGATGCTGTCTGCAGGCCTGCAACCCAAAGCCCAGGCTGCTTGATGGCAGTCATGGAAGGACCACTCTTGTCCCTCTGGTCTTCTCTGACCACCAAGGCGTTCCTCTCCACCTTCCCTCAATGTTTCTTTCACTGTTGAGCCCAGGCAGTCATTGCAATTACAAAAACTTGGTAAAGACAGTAAGGATGAAGTATAGAGCCTCATGGCCAATGCAGTTTCCTACTCTTTTCTTTCAAAAAAAAAAGAGAGAGACGTTCCCAGCAAGCATGAACGTACACAGCAGCGTATGCAATCCCAGTTTGAGAGCCTCCTCCAAAGCCCAGCTCAGCTGGGATGCTGGATGTGGACGAGAGCGGTGGTGGGACAAAGCGTGCCTCCTGCCCTGCTCCCAGCCGGCACTAGCAAGGTCTCGGCCGGGCTGCCAGAGCTGAGCCCTGGCTATTCCTCAGGCCATGTTTTGGAAACCCGGGCTTTGTTTGCTGCAGAAGGTGATGTGCCATCCCCCAGGCTGACCCACAGCCGGGAAGGTGGGGAAAGAGCAGGGAGAGGGCCTTGGTGACACAAGTCTGTCTGAAACTCTTGAGCTAAGATACGTGGTGGTGGCCCCGGAGGAGGACGTGGCACAGCTGAGGCGGGCGAAGAGCTGCGGTCCGTCAGGCGCACACGTAGCTCCGGTCCCCAGTGTTGGTGAGGAGATGGGGACAGACCTGCCACACGATGAAGAAGGAAGAGGCACATCTCTCCCCTGCAAGCATACATTTTCTGGATGGCAGTGGAGACCTGCCCATGCAGCAATCCCCATCCCATGCGTTTGTCAACTTTTCTTCCCGCTACTCAACAAAAACCGTCCTCTGTGCTGGGTATCACTGCACAGTGCCCTGCTTACGGGCTGCTCCTCCGCTGCCGTTCACTGGGGGACCAGAAGAGCCATCCAAAGGCAGATCAGCATTTTGAGCTACAAAACCTCCTCCAGTGCAGAGGGCCAAACCTGCAGCGGGGTCAGGAGCTCAGCCCCACAGGCAAAGAGCATCTGGCTCGGTCGTGTCCCGGCCGTGGCCACGGGTGGCATCAATAATAACCCCGTGACTCTCTTGATTTACACCTGCCGAGGGTTTGGCCTGTTCCCCCAAGCCTGGCAGGGGCCAAGGCTCAGGGGACCACGTATTGCACCTCTGAGCACGCCTGGAAGCAGAGAAATTGGTGTGACATTGCCCACGTTACAGAAACGAAGTTTAGTGGCTGTGGATCTAAGAGCACACAGCTAACCAGAAAATAAGCAATGAGTTAATATCACAGGCATTGATCAGCTAGTCTTACAATTAATGCTTCCAATAAAAAAAAGCTCCCCCTTTTTATTCAACAGAATAAGAAATTAAACACTTGTGGGCTCATTCTAAAGAATGAATGAAATTGAATAAGCTACCTAGCACTTGAGATTCCCAGCAAGTGCTTGAATAGAGCAAACCTCCTGAGTTGAATGGATTGCCTTTTGGGACCAATTTGTCTCTTTTCACTCTTTATTCCTCCTTTTTTGCTGACAGATGTACAAAGGCGGAACTGCGCTGTGCAGCTTAGCTACATGCACCCACAGCAGCTGTCACTTTTGTCGAGCAAGTTAATCAAGCAAATGCCACCATATCCCACTTTCTATAAGGAACAACATGTTATAGACAGTAGTCTTGGGAGACGGGGAGGGAGGGAGAGAGACTTTATTTTAACTTTGAGTAGCTGGTATTTTTTTCCTCCCCTCTGTGTGTAAAAAAAAAAAAAGGAAAAAAAAAAGCAGCCAAACCCGGTAGCACAAGCTGACACTTTTGTTTTCCCCTAGAACAAATATTTAATATGATTTTAACTCTAATTTGTACTAAAGGGAGAGCTGTCCGGTTTTAATTAAATTTAAGGGACTTAGGGGAACATGGTTAAAAAAGAAATGGAAGCTTTTTGTTTGCGTTAACGCTTGTTGATAATAATATATTGATTGTCAATTGCTAAGCCCAAAAGATTAGTGTAGTAAATACTATTATCTGAATGCCACAAGTGAAGTGCTAGCTTCCCGTCCCTGCTTTTCCCTTTGTGAGGCAGTTTGAATCACTGGTTGTTATTTATACATTTTCTTTGATAAAACCAA
Organism: Ciconia boyciana; assembly: GCF_034638445.1. NCBI lineage: Eukaryota > Metazoa > Chordata > Aves > Ciconiiformes > Ciconiidae > Ciconia > Ciconia boyciana. The sequence goes on along the minus strand of NC_132944.1, from coordinate 17,303,745 downwards.
CTTGTGTGGCTGATTTTTTTTAAACCCTGCCTCATTAAGTGCATAATAGCATTTACGTGCAGGGCTTTCTGCTTTTTAGCCTTTCAAGCTTAAGCTTATATTCCTCTCTCACAACCATGTTTCAAAACTTGGGATGTTCACAAACAATTGGATACACACCAATATTGTATATATCAGATGCTCTCTTGCTATTGCCAAAGACTAGAAAATAACAGAACATTATCCGCAAAGAGTAAATAAATAGTTATCGTCCTGCTACGCTGCCGCACGCCGGATAATAACACTGTCTGATCATTAGGTAGCTTTTCTATTGCACATAGTTCTTTAAGTGCGTATACTCTCGTTAGGTATGTGAAAGTCGACATCAAAAGTAAGTCTTTCGGTGTAGCTGTATGAGGACACAACAGCAAAGCACCGAGAGGGCTCTAGGCAGCCCTTGGTTTGCTATTAGAAGGGTAATTCCCTGTCCCCGAATTCACACACTTTTGAAAGTGTCTTCTCTTTCAGAAAATAAATCTAAGTTTTAGTAACAGATTGCGGTGTGTGCTAATTTAACTTCTGCGTGGGGTCTTCGGCTTTCTTGTTCAGAAACAGAGCGCACAAATGGGAAGTGTTTGGGATACGTGAACTCTTTGCCAGACTCTGGACTCTGCGCTTGCACCTCACCCATACGAGCAAATCCTCCATCAGCCGTGCTTGGCAGGGCTCTGCCTATGCCTGGGCAAGCGGTCCTCACAAGAGGCAACAGGATGCTCATTTTCTCAATTAAACCTCTCTATTAAACTCTACATTAAATTCTAGAGATCTAGTAAAGTGCTAACAATTTAATAAAAATCCCCTGAAACCCCAGGTCTTTTTTTAAAATAAAATTTATGACTTTATTCTATCAAAGCCTCGTGAATCTGTCTGGAGTCCCCCAGGTCACACTGGCACTGAGCTATTACTGAAATAAATGGCTGCGCTGTTTTTTCCTGGGATTTTTTGTATCACTATAATGCTATCACTGCAAGTACACACAGTGTATTCTTCAACATCCACCCCGGCGCTGTGCGTTCTGGATGCCTTTTACTCTGTTTTATACTCCTTAACTATGAAATTTCATTCACATTGACAATGTAGCTATACGAGGAAGTTACAAAGTCAAAGGAGCTCAATATTAAAATAATTTGTATTATTTAATAAAGTCACGGTCCCAGCATTGCCTAATAGGGTTAAGCTGCTAGCCAGAGCGACTCATCATCTGTCTAGGATGCAAATGGCATCACCGAATCACATTATCTTCCCCCCCCCCTTCTCTTCCCAAAAATAAACCACAGAAAAACTTTGCATCATGTAAGAGCTCTGCCTTCAAACAGGGAAGAGAATGCAGAATGAAAACTGAAACACAGACCCAGGCGCATTGAAGTGCTGCACGCTTTTTGCAGTACATATGGTACCTGAGATCACCCACTGTTTGGGGATCTCAGCAACAGGGTGCGCTCAGGCTGGCGATTCACCCTTAATTGGCTTGAAGTGGGACCTGATGGGGCCCGGCAGGTCGGTGCCTCGGGTGTTAATGGGAGGGAGGCACGGGACTCCTTGTGGGTACGTTTTCTGCGCGTGCTGGTGGGATTGCACAATTCCCCGCTCGCCAAAGGGGCACAAATCATCCTGCACGCTCCTCGCTGCAAATTTCTCTCCGCTCAATAAAAAAATCCTTTTATTCCTTTTTGGGGAGGAAAAGGAGGATCCACATCTTTTGTACCAGTGGGGCCACGGTCCCCAGCAAATAAACGTGCCCAAGAAGACCGTCTCTAACACTCTCTGCTTTCAGGGCTGCACAAAATCAGTTAACACCTACACGTGTTTTGGGCAGCTGCAACTCCACACGCTGCGGCGGGTGCAGGTTTGTTTACTCTGACCCTCAGTGGCTTTGCAGGCAATCCATGTGCGCTCATCACACAAGCAAAGGTTTCCCACAGCAGGTACACAGCCAGAAAGGGACCTGCAGATGGTACTGGTCCTTCACCGGAGGAGGAACAACTCTGCTGCTGGGGATATGACGTCTTGTACTTATTCAGGTGTTCCCAAGCTGTACGTCGGGGTGGCCTGCTCTGCTAGCCAGATGTCAAAGTCTCTGCCTAGCCAAAAGCCACATACTCACATCCCTGGCAGAGGTGATGGGCCACAGGCAGGACATGCCGATGACTCCCTGAGCTTTCTCCCCCGGGGAGGATCTCATTGAAAGAGCTCCTGCAATGCTGGCTCACCTCCTCCTACAGCCGGGGATGCCCCGCTCTCAGCACGCTGGGGTTTGCTGTGAGCAAACACCTACGCCAGCCCGCGCGCTGCCCATCTCAGAGTAAAGCCCAGCGACGTGCTCCTACACTTGCTCTGAGGAGGGCAAACCCCTTGAGCCACATGCTGGTCAGGGCTGGATGGAGGGCAGCAGGCAGAGAAAACTGCGAGGGAGCCCTGCGTGGGAACAGCTATTTACCTACGGCAGGGTGCAGGGGGGATGCGGTAGCCGATGCTCACGGTGATGCGGGAAGGAAGCCCGCTGACATCGGTCCTGGCAGCACCTCTAACGTCTCTCTCATTCACAACGTCCTCAAGCCAGGGACACCCCACGCTTAAACCTGCAGGTTTGCAGGCTGAGAGCCTCAGCGGGTGCCTCCTTTCCTCTCTGAGACAGGACAGCCCCAATCCTTGGGCACCGCATTATACATCTGCAGAAAACGCTGCCTTTCAGGTAACAGGTAAAGCCTGTCCTGGCTACGCGTATCCCCGAGCTGGAAGACCCTGCCTGTACAGGGTGTGCTGGTACGCAGCATCCCATGTACCTGCACGCAGAGGACTCGGCTCTTAACGGGGCCCTGGGTACACCGTCAGGTTGGCTCTGGGTGCTGGGCCCTCTCTCCCTTCGCTGTAGATACAGCTCAGCAAAGTGCACAGCGCTTGCTGGGAACTGTCAAATAAAGCCCAAAAAACCCTGCTGCTTTGCAGGATTTTGCAGACCTCGGTTTTCCTAAACGAAAGAGCTTCTGCATAAAAAAATATAAAGGCGCACACATACAAACCCACTTCTGTATGGATGCTTGTTCTCGAATACTTTTTTTAACCTATAAAATATTCTCTGCTTATTTCCATTTTTCAAAAAAGAAATGAAGCTGACATGTTAAAATCTGAGTTTCTATATAAAGCAGCTTAGTAAAACATAATATCCACACAATGTGCTGCTATTTTTCTGTCCTGATTCCAGGGCCCTCTTAGTGCAAGGCAGTGACAGTATAACTGGATGCAAAGTTGCTCAATAAGATGCAGTACAGTAATGCATGCTATGGAATACTTTAATTATACTTGTTATTAGGATTAATTGAAAGCTGTCACAAAGTGGGACTTGGTAGACTTTAGCTAGCTCTTTCATAGCCTGCAAATTTCAAAACAGTAGCTAGAGGCTGCCCGGGTATCTCAGTCCTGAGGGTTTTGTGAGCGTGGGAGGGAGCAGCATCCCTGGTATCATTCCTGGGGTTACACACTGGAGAAAACCCACTCCCTGCCTGAGTCCTGCTAAGCATTTTTGAATGCTGATATCATACATCCAGGGCCAGGTTTAAAGGAGCACCGGGAAAGGAAAGAGCCGCAGATCAAGAGAAACGAAGTGACCTGGGACGGCTAATCTTGCATGCACCCCTGGCTGGTGTGGGCAATGGCAGCGATTGTGTGGGGCTGGATTGCAGGGGGAGAAAAGGAAAAGAAGGATTGAAGGCGCTGCTGGAAATCAGGCAATTTGTCATTGTCCGTGCAGGGGCCGTTGGCTCACCCCTGCGCGCACCGTGAGTTTCTTTGGGCAAAGGCCCTTTGCGCAGCCTGGAGGGAGGGAGCAAAGCTGCTGGCAGCTGGGGGCTCAGCCCTGCGCATCCGTGTGCACCGGGACGTCCCGGCCCTTCCCACGCTCCTCGCACCCCCAGACTCAGCTGGCACCCGCGTGGGTTGGGGTTCACAGGGAACGCCAGCACCTTCAGGCTCTCCTTCCTGACGACCCACAAGACTGGAGCTCCAATTAGCTAAGGCCCCTTAAATGAAGTTGGAAGGCAGCTTCAGCTCAGAGCGCACTGTGCGACTCGTACGCAGTTATAAACGTGCACAGGCAGCTCCCGGTCAGGGAGCAGTGAGGCTGCTCGGAAAAAGGCTCTCTCTGGATCGAGGATGCCTTGCTGCCTGCAATACGATGGCACCTCTTCCCCAAAACCTACCTTGCCTACTCACGTCTACGGGGAAATAAATGATCTTTCACTCAGTGCCGGCCCTAAAACAAAAATCTCTGATGCTCAAAAGCACTGTGCGGATGATGTTAGTGAGCCTACGCTGACCTTAACGTAACGGAGCAATCAGTCTGCCTTCTTAGAATGATTAATAGAAAATCTCCTCTGGAAAAGAAATCAAATTAACTGTCTTCAACCAAATGTCTACTGGAACACGAAAAGCTGTTCTGATAAAGACATTTAGGAGGGAAAAAAAACCCCTTACAAGCATGTAAAATCCAGTGACAGATCTAGGACTTAATTTATTAAGACTCTCCCTAAAATAAATTAAATGGAGCCTACTTAAATGAGCACTTCAGGAAAGAAACCTTGCTAAGGGAAATGCAGGGGAGGTGGGAGGCCACACGCGAGTGCATGCCTGCTGCCGCATGAAGCTCATGTATGGGAGTAAAAAAGGACGAGGGATGGCTCTGATGAGCCATGTCCGTGCTAAGCTCCTCTCCCCGCTCCTGCACGGCTCCGAGCAGGCACGTGGAAAGAAAAAGAGGCTGCAGAAGGATGGTGCATGCCGTGCCCCCTCAGGACAGAGAGAACTTGTCCCTTCTTAGAAGATACATGGATAACTGCCATTGCAATTTTATTTTTTTTTCCCAGCAAAGGTCCCTGCAGTGGGACTGACTCCAGGTCTGGGTCCGAGTCCTGCCGAGCCAGCCAAGGGCTGCAGCATCCTTTGCAGCGAAAGCTGTGCTGCTCCGGCTCCTCCAAAGATGCACGGGGAGAAAAAAAAGCAAGCCGCACTTCCTCGAGATCAATCTGCCTAATTGTCTTCATTTCACAACTCACTCGGGAAGGGGGGGAGAGGGAAAAAAAAAAGCAAAAAACAACACAGAAGAAATAGCTCAGTGGAGGCCATATCAGGATGGGAGTGGGAGAGAGTTAGTGCCCTAATGAGCAGTCTAGCTGCGTAGGAGGGAAACAGGTTGTTGTCTGTCTAAGAGAAAGCGGTGAGTGTGGCTGCAAGCAGATATTAGATGGGAGCCCGGCGCACAGTCTGATATCCGTTCTTCCCCTGATCCTGCAACCCGTCCTCCTGTGAGTAATTCTAACTCACAGTGAGTAGCTCCACTGACTCACGACCAGGCTTTTGGGTTCGAGGAGGGGAAGAAGAAGGGAGGGTGAGAAGGGCTCTCTTTTGGCATTTGATTGTGCCGTGCAAGGCTTACACTCAAGCAAGAAATGCCACGATCCTGCAAGCATGCCTTGAAGGAGCTGCCAAAATTCAAGTGGGTAACCCCGCTGAATTCAAAAGCTTCAATTTTTAAGAATAAGCTAGTGCCTAAGTGTCTGCAGAGGACTTGCTGAATTAACCGATATAGCTGTCAGTCTGTGTTTTGTAATTTTTTCTGTATACTCAGGTGTGGTATCAGGCTCCAAATCAGTAGGTACTGAAACATATGCTGAGCTGCCTGTGGATCCTCCAGTAAACCAGTGAGAAGTGCTCAGGCAGGTTCCTGAAAATTTGTACAAGGATTTTGCTGAAGTCCGAGACTTACACAGTGCCCTGCATCCTTATTACTCAATATCTCTGATATTCAGAAGTCAGTTGTCAGCGAGGGTGGCCACCTTTGGAAATACGAGGACAGTCCTGAGCCAAGTCCTCAGGCCCAGCACTCCTGCTGGGTTCTGGGCTGGGGAAAGGCAACAAAAATCCACCAGCTGCAAGATCAGCCTTGGGATATTGCTGGGGCTTCCTAAAAACCCAGCTGAGCTGAGCCTGAGGGATGGGACCTGGCACTAGAGCTCCAACCGAGGGCCTGTGCCTCCCTGAGGGCAGTGGGAAGGAGATGCTGGCTCCCCTAACAGCTGAGCCATGGCTTCTCCTTCGCTGCTGGGAGAGGACGCGGAGTGACTGTCCCTCTGCACTGAGGACGGCACAGGGCAGAGCAAACCCTCGGTTCCCCCCATCGCCCTCCCCGCTATGCCTGCCCGGACCCCGCCGCTCCCACCCTGCCATCAAGACAAAAAAACCGCCTCCGTCTTGCAGAGACGAAAGGGCTCGCTTTCTCATTTCAGGAGAAAATACTCCGTCTGGTATCCCGGCTGTGACACAGACCTTCGAGGAAGCCGAACATACACAGTGACAGTGAAGTGGTAAAACTGCCTTCTGCAAAAAGCACTGTGACTAGTGCCACCTCAGCGGGCTGTATCACTGCGTGATTAAGTTCTTACCAGACTTTTTGGTAAAGGCAACCTTCCTGATCTGATAACTGCCAAGGACAAGCCAAATACGCAGGGTCAATCTATGCACATTTAATCCCCAGAAGGCAGATTAAGTGTATAATTGACCCATATAATCCATGTATCATCTCCAGTGAAATGTTTTCCATGTCCGGTTTAGGCAGACATGAGGCCCATAAGAAAGCGATCAGAGACACAGTATTACCATTGCGGTGGATTTCATCAAAGTTAGAGATGGCTTTTTAATCACTGATCTGAGAGACTGCTAGATTTAAGCAGATGAACTAGCACTAAGCACATCTGTTTTAATCCTTATCTTCTACTCAGGCTGGTGTCTTCAAGAAGTACAAGGAGGAAAAAAATAAATTAATTTTTTTTTAGGTCCTTGCAATCTTAGGAGCTTCTCTTGGTGTTTTGATCTCTCATATCAAAAGCATGTTTTTGTTTTTTTCGGTAAGATATTGAATTAATCATCAGAGAGAAAAATGCCATCTGCGCTATTTAGGGACTGCATGAGGATGCTGGAATTCGCAGGATCTTGGGGAGCTCACTCAACGTTCAGTAGCCTTTTGTGTACGTGCTACTTGCCTGCGGCTGGGGAGGAAATATTCTCGCTATGTTTTACATTAGTGTTTACCAATTTATGAGGAAGAAAGGTTGGCATTCACACTATCTACTAGTCAATCATAGACTTTCTGAATCACATATGTTCTGACGGGTTGAAACCTATACTGTGAGTATCTAAGGGTGTGTGTAAAGATATACACACATACACTCATGTATAAATAACTTCCACCAAAGGGCACAACCCTTACAAGTAAAACTCCCACTGCCTTCAGACAAAACTATGGATGTATAAACTGCGATCCTATGAAATTCTGAGTGTCCCAAGCCAAAGGGGACCTGAATTTTGCAGGACTGGTCTGAAGACTTGAGATCACTCTGAAGGGTTGGGGTTGGGTAAACCCTAAACCCTTTCCCATGTTTAAGATACACCCACCTGCCTCTGGCTCATCGTTCCTATAAACTGTCACATTCTGCACGTCAACTCTGCCCCTTTTCCAGGGAAAAAGTGATAAAATCTTACTTTCCATCAGGCACTACCAGAGTTTGTGATCCTTATGCATTGTGTGCAAAACATCACAGCGGTTTAAATCCCAAAGCACCCAGCCCTGCACAGGAATGCAGGGAGCCGATGCTATTCTGAAACTCTTCTATTACCACTGCTCTCTACCAACGGGCCTTATTACAGTGTTTTAGCTTTAAATGTTATCAAATTAGTGAGCCAGGCCAAGTAAATAAGTCATGTTACTCTGCAGTAAACAGCACTGCCAAAAAGCTAGTTAGGTTTTGATTACCAGCAGAACTCCACGATCAATCTGTTCGTTCAATGATCCCAAGAATACAGATTTTTAAAATTAAGATGACTCTATTTCGGGGGGAGGGGGGAAACCCCTGACTAATTCGCAGAATTAAGAGGATTAACACACAGACCACACAGAAATATTACAACAATATTCCGCAAACACCAGTATCTCCCGAAGAGCATAGCCCTGTTCCGCAGGTGCGAGCAGGGCACGCAATGCAGGGGAAGAGAGATGGTTTCTGAGCTAAGAAATCATGGCAAATGCCAAAAAAAGACATATTAACCCAGCTTCTGTTGGGAGATGGCCTAACGCACTCTGCAGCCTCTGCTCCTGGGAGGAAACAAAGGGGAAATTAATGGAAACGCTGGGCAGCGGAGAAGTGTGGGGATTAGGAATATCCCGGGAGCTGCAAAGCCCACCGAACGTGCGATAAGCAACCTTGCACTGTTCACCTCTGCTCTTGCACTACTCACGACTGCACAGAAAGGGGATTTAGCCTTATATTGCGAGTGTCTCTAACGTGATCCCACTGAGACCAGAGGAACTGCCTGCAGGCAGATTTAAGCTGTTTACCTGCCGTTGCTGCATATTAACATATAACATCCTAAAACTGGACTCAGCTTTTAGCTGGGGTAAGCCAGCATTGCTGCACTAAGCCAGCAGAGGAGCTGGCCTCGAAAGTGTTAATAATCTCATTGCCTGGAGAAACTCTGCAGCTAAGAGGATTGCTCCTCTGCTGTGCTGGGGAAGCGAGAACAAAACCAGGCCCAAGTCTAATTCAGCATCGTAAATGCTATTTTTGATTATTCCTCTTCTCTTTCTTATTAAAAAGGTAGCTAGCACCTAAAATGTCCTTGGAAAATATGACCATCGGTGCGGAGACCAAAGGAGCTTAAAGATCCCATGGCCGCGCTGCTTCGCTGCGTTAGGTGAGGGGGGCAAAGGGCTGCAGGACCGTGTCTGAGATCAAGCTCAGGACAACAGTGTTAAGCATTTGCTCCTCTCCTTACTGAAACGTAGGTGAACACAGCACCGATTTAAACAGGGTCTGGGCCTGGGTGACCCCCACGTACTCATAAACCCTGCTGCTACTGACCCGCCAGCATCTCAGCCGTGCTGAGAGCTGACCTCAGGAGCAATTCACTTCTTCAGCTACAACCTGGCAAAGGCAATACATGGCTGCTCAAAACATAATTCCAATTTTTGGGTGACTAGGGCTCAGCACATCCCCTTCCCTTCTTGCGAACCAAGGGCCCCCCAGCTCGTCCCGCTCGTGGCCGCACACTCACATACATGAGACACGTGCGAAGAGGCCGGCGGCATCGGGTTCCAACACCGCCCTGCCGGTGCGGGGAACGGGAACGGGAATGGGAACGGGAACGGGAATTGGAATGGGAACAAGAACGGGAACAGCTCCCACACGCTGCAGCTCCCGCCTGCAGCCGGCATGGGTCAAAGCAGGCGGAGCAATGTAAAAACCCTACTCTTGATTATTTTATTCCATGTGGACCAGGGAGACTCGAGGAGAGCAGGGAGGGAAAGAAAGGTTTTGCACTTTTTGCTTTCCACGAAGGTAGCTGCTCTTTTTTTTTTCCACGTCAACTGTTAATTTGTTTAAAATATGGCTTGATGAAACTAAGTATGAGCGGATCAAACTGAAATCAATATTTGTGCTAATTACAGCCTTTTGAAAATTGGAAATAATGGCCCAAAGGGTACAAACACACCAACTGTGAATCATAGGGAAAGGATGAGGGAAAAGGCAGTGTGGGCATTGAAAAGAACAGTCCAGATGAGCTCTGGAAATTTAACTGCTCATGGAATAAATTTCAACACAAACGAGCAATGCACTCGCAGGCCCGCTGCAGATGGAAGCGACAGTCTTTTGTTTTATGTTTTGTTTTTTCTCCCCATGCCTGCTTGATGGGTGATTTGCGTCTGGTGCTCTGCGCTGCAAACTCTCCCCGGAGCGAGCATGCGCGGCGCCCGGAGGAGGCACTGCTGTGCTCCGTGCATGAATGAGGCATTCTCAGTGGATATGGGTCATGCTAGTAGATGTACACAGTAAGATTATTTGACTCTAATTCATGCCACTTGATATAATGTGATAAAACATTTGACATGAGAGATAAGTTCCATTTTAATCCGATAAGGTACGGGGGAAAGAAAGAGTGGGAATTGTAAAGGAGGAAGAGGTTTCTAAGGGACAGGTAATGCGCAGAAAGAGAGGTATCGAGTGAAGGAGGAGGTTGGTTGGGAAAAAAAGCAGCTTTCCCTGCACACTGAGGAAGCAAACGAGCGAGTAAAGAAAGCGAGGAAGGTTGTTACAGTTCCAGAGCCGGGAGACTGAGAAATGGCACTGCTGAGAGATGAAAGGAAGGAAAGTAGGAACAGAAGCTGCTTCAAACAGAAATCGATATATGGACAAATACCCTAAAGGAGACTGAAACACTAATGCTACAGGCTGGCTGTCAACAGAAAACCTTCGCTATAGAACAGCTACGAGGACAGAAAGGCTATAATGCAACAAGAGCAACAGAAAAAGAGATATCGGTTAACATGCATCCAAATCCAAAACAAACGGGCATCACAGGTCACTGTTCTCTTACAGTCCAACTGAATTTATCTTGTGCAACAGAAAAATAGCTCTGAACATCTGGGTCAGTTCCTACCATGCCATCTTCATCAAGGAGACCACGTCTCAACTTTACCTTTGGTGTCAGACACCACAACGTGGTTCTCCTGAAATACGGAAGCCTATTCCTAATCAGCTCTGTTTTGGTTAGCTTTTAAAATTAAAATTTAGTACACTTAATTCACGGTCAGTTTTGGAGTGCTTGTCAATGAAACGCACTGCAAAATGTGCAGAAGAGATGGCCCTTAGCAAACGCATCTGCCAAAATCCCAGCTCAAATTTTAACAGTGAGAACAATGACCAAGATGTTCTGTTACAGAGAGATTTTCCACAAGCTTAAACATAGTAAAGGGCTCTCTTAGAAGACACTGTTCCCTTAAAATCCACGCACAGACAGACCAAGACACAATAGACTGGAGTAGAGATTTAAAGCAGGCAGAGAGCAGATACGAGCCTTAGTCAGAAAGAAAGGAAAGATTTATTTATTTTTTAAAGCTATAACCAATAAATTTTCTCAAAATGTGACTTATCCTCCTGTCTTATTTTGTCACATTTTGGGTCTCTCCTGCTTGGTGTCCAAGGAGGAGAAGGCATTTACTTACATCAAATAACCTTTCTATATACATCTCCTCATTGACCTTATCACGCAGGACATCCTGAGAGTGGCGGACAAATGTCACATAGGCATCAGCAACATCCATCCCCGGCTTCTGCATGGGGGAAAGAAGAAGAGAGAGAGAGAGAAACATGAATAGCGGCGCAGGGGGCAGCTCCTCTGTGTAGCCTCATCGCTGCTTTTCCTTCTCCTCCATCTCCTGCTGTCCTGCAGTTCGCGCTTTCCTTACCTGACGGACACCGAGTCCCGCTGTTTTGCGCCCCGTGCCCAGCAAACTACTGTGTGCAGCACAAGACACTCGCTCTTTCTCTTCTTTCGCCTAGAGCGAAGCCGGCCAGAGGAATAAAGCTGTTCCTCGACATACTGGTGCCGGGAAGTTGTCTTGCTACCTTTGGTGCTGTTGACCTAATGAGTGAACCAGCAAGCCGGGCTGGGGATTTGTTGTTTTCTTTGGTTGTCTTCTCTGTGCAAGCCCTCTGGTTTCTGGAGGTAGAAAGCTAACAGCCAGACCTGTGCTCTTGGTTCTTCTTCTATGGTGTGAGGATGCGTGCAGTAAGCAGCTGGCGTTGCAGGAGGCATGCCAAAATCACCTTTCTTTTTCTGTTTAGAGCCCTGACTTCAGCTCACATTTAGTGCTGCTCTTAAGAATAAATTGGGTAAATGGTAAGTCAGGGAATGTAAGTCTACATGAATGTTTAAGCCGCTGCTAAACTGCAGGAAGCCTCCCCGTGGTCACATCTCTGCGGCTCTCTGCAGAATTTAACTGATTTTAAACAGCAACCTACAAGCATGCAAGGTTTTGGGATAACAGCATTTCTTTAAAGAAAATGGGAACTGAGGCAGGTGGAAGGGAAAATACTTAAAAAGAAAAAAATCCTGTTTGAGTTCACATTGCTTGATATACTGGAATCAAACTTACCTCAAAGGAAACCCATTAAAATACTGTAACATGAGTCATTACAAGAGCTGCCACAAAATCTTAAATTTCCATGGCACATTGTAAGTTTGTTAATAACTAGTGTCATTAGTTTCCATTACTGTGATTTACCTCAGATCACAGAGTATCATTTCTCTGCAAGATACGATTGTCAGCCGCTGTAAATTGAAGTTAGTTAACACATCTGTGTAATTTCCAGGGTGAAAATGAGGACAGTTTGGAAAGCAGTAGGAAGGGAGTTTTTTAATACAAAGCAAACAATTATCAAGCAAAGGGCCAGTGCTTGGCCCTTGGGAAGCCAGTAACATTTCTTAACACCTACTGCAACAATGACAAGGTATTAATTTGAAAAACAATGAGGACAACACAAATGTGGCAGTAGTCAAGCGTTACACTTTCAAGCAATTTTCAGCACACCGATCGTGCCCATTTCAAGGTGGCATTAAACGGATTGGTTTGTACCCAGACAATTGCAATGGTGTTTGTGGAATTAGATTTAACCGATGGTTTTCTGTTCAACACCAGGATTTCCCCTCTGTCCTCTAAAAGAGAAGCCTCTAAGCAAACAGGTTTTTCTTTCTCCTTCCCCCAGAAAGGCAGTGGCTCACGGACCATGGGGTGGCCTCCCACAAAGGTCTGGGGCTGAGCTATTGAGGCTGTCAAGGAAGCTGCTGTAATGTGGCTTCGTTTCCAGGGGGAGGTGGGGAAACAATCAAAAAATAACCCAGATGAATGATTTCTGCTCTATTTTACACAAAGAACCGGAGCGTCCGACTGGCTCCGAGGACGGGAGCAGACCCTTGCTCCTCCCGCACGGCCACGATGCCACGGACCTCCCAAGGGTCTCCCAGGTACAATGGGAAAATGCTTTTGGAAAAGCCTGAAAGGGTTATATAGCATTTTACCGAGCCCACTTCCCTGAAGATGCTTTACTTTCCAGGAACGTAGAGGCCTCCGAGAAGGCCACGCTTTGCCCTAAAAGTTACTTAAAAATTACTGTTCTGTGCTCAAATTCCCGATGACTAAATATTTAAGAGGCACTCGAATGACTAGGAGTTTCAACTGAAGGATCTCCACATTTTCTAGGCTAGAAATGAATTCTGAGCCCCTCTCTCTAAAGCTCTCAAGATCTTGTTTCTGTTACTCAAAGACAGCAGGATGCTGATCTTTGCATTGGGATATTTTAAACCAAGCAAGATCTCTTTACTGTTCAAGAGTTTGTCTTCTCCATGCTGGGCTCAAGATAAGGTAATTTTGTAGGCAAGGTTTACCTTGGGCTAAAGGGACATAAACACCGAACGCAGATTATGTGGTCCAAGATGTCTGATAAATTTATCACGTTGTCATGTGAGAGCATGCAGAGCAATTGCATCCGCATTACATGTACATATATGCATTATACGTACAGGTCATCAAACTTAACTGAGTTATTCTTGATTTACACTGCCCAGTCTAACTGGGTGCAGGAACTGGTGTGGTATATTAAGATCTACTCTTTTTTCATTTGTAATTGCTCAGGATCTCTCTGCCTGTAAGTGCTACAGTGACCCCTTATTCCAGCCAACATTCATATATTACACTTCAACTCAATTTAAATGTAAATTTCTGGCAAGTTAAGTGCTCTGTCTAAGAACGTTAAGGGCTCTTTTCCTTATGAATCAAGGTCTAATTAGAGGAGACGATGTACAGTTTTCCTATACCAATTACAGAAAAATGGAAAAAATTATTTTCATTAACAATTTCCCAAACACATGTTGCTAGCTTATCACCATTTCCCCAAAGTAATAAAAACTCATTTTCCGAAAGAGTAAAATAAACCAACAATTAGAAGAACAAAAATAAAATAGATTAACTAATGTGTTAGATGTGTGTTGGCTCAGTTCTAACATGTCTGGACCTTTTTGTTTGGAAATTATACTGTATTTGTACAAGTCCAAATGAAGAATTAACAGAATGCACTGCTCCCATTTTTTTTTAAATGTGATTCAAGCCAATTGCATAAATATGGTACCTTTTTGACACCATCTGCAAATTATTGCCTAAACAGCCTCGTAGGTCTCCATAAGAGGGTAACTGCTCATTATTAACGTCATGGAGATATTCTTTCCAGTTCAAATGTTAGAAGTGTGAAGGCCCATGGTTCAATCTTGGCTGTTAATGCATAACGTGGGTTGCTACACATGCCATAAACCAAAGCATGATGCAAATTACTATGACAGAAGTTGTTTAAATTGTGCTTACGGGTACATCCACGTATTTGGAAGCAGCCTTCACCTGTAAAAGGAACAAGAAGAGAGTTTACACCATCAGTACGTTTTCAGGTCTTTGCTATTTCTTTAAACACCTGTAAGAGCTTCTCCAGCCAAGACTTGGGACAACATAATGCTGAGTGGGGGAAAAAGGGTGATAAAAACTATGTTTTCCGTCTAAAAGAATAGGCAAGGGTGGTATTTTTGTTGTTGTTGTTTTGGAGAGGTAACTTTACTGCTGCTAAAGCTCTAATAGCAACAGATGATAGTGTGGGAGTTGTGCTTCTCCCTCTTCTACTTCAGCGAGCGGGGGAAGACGGGGTTCGTAAGTAGACATCGTTATTTTCTTCGGAGACCTCGTTCTCCGCCCGATGCCACGTGTCTCCGAAGGCAGCGCATGTCTCTCCTGTCAGGACCCGCATCCCGGGGACTGTGGGAGCTCCCGCGGCAGCGTGGGTGCGATGGCATGGTGGAGCTGGCAGGCACCTGCGCCAGGGTGGCCACCAGAAAGCACTCAAAGGACCCTAATCTTGCCTCCTGCCCGTAGTCCCACACACGGTGTGCTTCCCCTGGCTTTGCAGGCTGCAGCCTGGGACATTATTTTCCCCTTTTTTTGCTGGCCCTGACGCTGGCAGGAGCTCGCAGACCATGTTGGGGCAGCGTGCTCACGCCATGCAACAGAGAAGTGCCCCAAAGCTTTTCTGCTTCCCAGACTATGAACAGCTACGTTAGAGTTTCCTATGATTTCCCCCCCACCTTTTTAAAGACCTTATTTTAGGCAGGGTATCAGAGAGTGGACACTGCAATCTGTGGTGTCCTCACAAGCCGGCGGGGGCTGCAAGACCCCAGATTTGCCATGCAGCAGGGTGCACATCGCCTGGCACGGGAGGTGGGGTGGCCCCCAATGTCAGGTCCAACTTTTCCAACTGAGCAGTGCCCAGCTGGCCAGAGAGACCTTTTTCCCACTGTAGCATAAGGCACTGTGTCTAGAAAGAGTACGGCTGGGATTTTCCACAACGCTTCTGCTTTTAATTAGGGTAAGCGTTGCCGGCCATCTTTGTTTGGGTGTAAAAGCTCACCTGCTTTTAAATATTTCTAAAGCTACCATTAAAACAGCCTAAATATAACACGCACACAGTTGCATCTTGGGATGAATAAATTATGTGTCCCGAATGAGAGAATGAATGTATGTGTGAGACAGAATGTGAGAGTGGGTGGAAGCACTCATATGGTGTGTGTGGGGGGTGCATAATTAAGCACAATGAGGCGATACAAAAGACCAGACTGGTGATAATTGCCGAGGTGAACGCTGCAAGTATTGGCAGCGCCCGGGCTGCCGAGCCGGGGGGCAAGAACAGAGGGAAGGGAAGGGCAGGAGGAGGGTGCCGAGCGCCTGCCACCCTGATGCGACCCAGGGTCTGGATCTCTGAGGGGACGAAGGGGGACAGGGCATGTCCCAGCATAAGAGTTTACAACGGAGGCAGCAAAATCAGCGCTAAGCCCTCACTCCCAGCAAAGAGCAAACGCTCGTCTCTCCTCCAGGTATCCCCATTCCCAGCTGGCCATCTGGACACCTCGCTCTTTCACTGCATTTATCCTCACAACTTTCTTGGGAGGTAGCGAACGCTACCCCTTGCTCCTGCCGAACGGGATCGGAGGAGCCCCAGCCTCCATGCGTGAAGGCAGCTGGAGCCCAGCCAACGGCTGCAGCTCTGGAGGAGCAGGCAGTCACGGCACACCCACGCCAGCATGGAGCAGCTGCAGGCAGGGCTACCCGAGCTAGCTCCAAACAAGCTCTTTTTCTCAGCAGCAAAGCTAAACAACCAGGAGCAAAGCTTGGAAAATGATGTGGCTCAACAGCTTGCAAAATTGAAGCCGGGGTCGGTGCTCAGGGCTGCACCGTGCCATGCACCTGTATCTTCAAATATCACACAGGGCATGAAGGAATGCAGCGGCACCCCAGGAAACCTGCAATCTGAGCGTGGATTTAGCACTCTTAGGTCCAGCTTAGCACCACCGTCTCAAGCTGCCTTCTTCCCCAAAGCCAAGAGGCGACAAGAATAACTCAGTCAGCTTCCTGCGATCTCCCCCCTCCACCCACAAAAAAAACTGAGCTGCTTCTCCTGCCCACTCCCCTTTAATCAGAATAATTACTTGTTTTTCTTTAAACTCAGATTTGGCTACATTTAGTGAAATTTCCAAACTGCCGGATGTTGTGTGATTTTTGCTAGGCTGCCGTTTTTCACAAAGTATGTGACTTTGCCATGAAACGTCTCAGTTTACCATACAAATTTTGCGCAGAACAAAAATAAGATCTTTTACTTCTGTCTCCCTCGGGTAATACGCAGTCTTTGGTTTTAATTACTGCAGGTGTAATTCTCCACCTACAGAGGCCATCCAGATTAAAGGGAATTTTAGCAGCTGTCATTCCTGTGACTCAGTGGATCTGCACATGCAGACACCCAGCCAGGGCCTGGGCTGCTGCTGCCGAGATGCACTTAAATGTAGCAACAAACAGAGAAAAAAAAAAAAAGCCTGGCCAAATTTAGAAGGGTATTTTCCTCCCAAAGTGCTCTGCAAGGAGAAGTGGCTAGTGAGAATTTATTAGGACAACAGATGCATTAATTTTATCATGAATTTCGAGGCAAGAATTGGAAATGAGGATATCCTACTAGGTGATAAAACTGTCTGTCACAAGACCCCCGATTACATGTCACTTGCAGAGCG
Organism: Ciconia boyciana; assembly: GCF_034638445.1. Classification (NCBI taxonomy): domain Eukaryota; kingdom Metazoa; phylum Chordata; class Aves; order Ciconiiformes; family Ciconiidae; genus Ciconia; species Ciconia boyciana. Next base: position 17,286,732 of record NC_132944.1, on the reverse strand, counting down.
CCTGGAAAACACGCGATGAAAGAAGTCGGTGGAAGGGGGTGGGAGACTAATGCTTTCTAGAGCTCAGCGGCTTGGACCATCACACTTTGTTGTATTTGTTCAGACAGGGAAAACGTGGGAGGTGGTGCAAGCATGCTGTAACAAGAGAGAGTTTCTCTATTTATCGTTGCAAAGACTAAACACAGAAAATCCCATTACTATTGCTAGGAAGGGAGACTTTCTAAGCCCAGTGCCAAAGGGGTCGGGGCTGCTCCTCAGCCTCCTCTTGCGGCTGGTGCTGCCCAGTGGCTCCCAGTAAAGAAGCAGGCCAAAGCAAGGAACGCCCCTGGCCCGGAAAGGAGCAATCCTGCCCCTCTGCACTGCGCCCAGCCTCCTTGCTGGGGGCCTGGGCTCAGCACCTTCCTGGGGACGTGCACACACCACGCACAGTAACTATTTCGATGCGCACCCCTTCCCGGCTGGAAAGTCAGGAAACTGAAGCTGTGGAGCTGGGCTCAAAGGCTGTGGGGCTGTTGGAGCGGGACAGACTGTTTTGCTGCTGCTGGGGCAGTTAATTGTCAGTAAGTGTCCGAGGAGCAGCAGAGTGAGGATGCTTGACCCCCATGCACCTACGTGCTGCCTCTTCACGGGTGCCCAGAGCCCAAGCACGGCTGGGGGTTCACTCAGCAATCGCAGGGAGCACCACTCGGCAGCGTAAACAGTAGGATGTGGTGGGAGCAGCGCAGCATCAGCCGAGGAACAGCTTGGATTCACGGAGAAGGAAAGGCTGCACATTACACTGTCTACCCGGGCTGATGCTGGTACTTCCGATGCCTGAAAAGCTGCCGCCTCCACATCCTCTGCTGCTGGCACGCGAGCATCTCCTAACCCTCAGCAGCACTGGAATGAGGGAAGGTATCCACCCCAAGCCAGCCTCTGCATCCCCCCGAGCAGGGCGAGCGCAGCCCCGGGGATGTAAGCGTGCAGGGGTTATCCTGGGAGAAGAGCTGCCCTGCGGGGCAGTGAGTGGGACACACTCCCTTCCCCTCCTTCTCCGAAGAACAAAGTGCCTCCAGCACACCAGAAAAGTTGTGATGCTTAGTTTGAACCCCATGGCAGTTTAGATAAGCTGCCAGACTGCGTGCACACAGCTGCCTGTGAGCAGACTTTCTTGCCTCAGCTGGTGAGCTTTCCTACATCCATCCTTACTGTCCTCATTTCCAAACGGATCCTACAAAACTGCCTCAAACTCAGCAAAAAGGGCCCAAGAGTAGCAAACAACAGACAATTACAAGTAGCTAAGACAACTCCTGAAAGAGATTTTGGAAAGCCACCTCAGTTTGTAGAGCAGTGCCTTCTGCCTCCTGTCCAGTCTCTGTGAGCAAGTGAGTGCAGGACAGGCTGCGCACGCGGGTAGCGGGGCTGGGGGGTGAAAATGTTAATGCAACTTTCCAAGCAAGCCCAGACACGTGCATTTGGGTGCACACCTGTCTGTGACCTGAGCTAAGAGGAGCCATGCTTGCAAACAGATGCTCTTGTAAACTTGCTGGCATGCATTTTCAGAAGACTTTTAAAAATTGGCTGCTATGTGTTTGTCCTAAGAAGCTCTCACAACACTCTTCTGGAATACAGCTCAGATTGCTAAACCCTTGTGGATACTGAGGCCAATTTTGCATGGATATTGTTCTTGTCCTGTACTTTTCTAGGAAATATGTAATGGGATGAGCTGTGGATTGGTTCTGCAATGTTAGAGAGAAATGTGTCATGAAAGGCACCTTGTGCTGCGTAACCTCATGGCATTTCCCCCACCTTGTTCTCTTTTAGAAACGCAAAGGCACTCCTTAGATCTCCCTTTTTTTTTTTTTTACTTGTTAAGACGGTCACTGTTATGGCCAGAAGAACGGAAGGAACACACCTGTCATGCAAGGTGGCAATGAAGCAGCTTCTTTATTTAGGGAAATTGTGTGTACAGTGCAATGATTTTCTTTTTTCATCTTCATACGCATCCTCAACAGAATAAACTCCACCAGCCTGAATGATGACTAGAGATAGCTTTTTACTGAGCTACAATAAGATGGTCTCTGCATCTTGGGTGTTTATGTACTGTATATCTGCATACAGGTTTGGTATTCATGTGGGGGTTACAGTGTTCAAACATCACAGAATGGCAGAATTATTATGTAGCTGATCTAGTTGTGGGAGAGCAGGACATTACAACTCAGGGGAACAAAAAAAAGAAGAAAGGAAAATATTGTCTGTACTTACAGTAAATGACAGGAAAGAAGAAAACAAAGTTCCTTCATCGTATCTAGACAGTTTGGCCAAGACTCCTTCCAAAATGGTGACAAACTACGAAGACAAAAAATACTGCAATTATTTTTAATAATTGAACAAGAGTGTAGAAATCAGCATCGGCTTCAAATAAGTCAGTGGAGCTCTCAGCATTGCCAAAGGAACGGACAACCTGTTCCGAGCACAGCGGGCCGGGGAGCAGGGAGAAAGGAGCATTGCCTTTCGGGTGCTACGTCTTGCCGGGTGGGAATCACCCCTCGCTGTCATGGGTGATGCTGGGGACAGGAGGTGGGTGCAGCGCGTGGGGAAGCCAGCACAGCCCCTCCGGACGGGGAAGCTGGTGGTTCTTGCTCCCAGTATGCAGTGTCAAGCACGCAGCTAGCTGGGTATTCTTGCAGAAGAATCCAACTGGCATATGTTGGCGGATTATGTTTAAAGGTCTCCACTGTATAATAGGGATGACTTGTTCTCAGAAAGTTTGAAACTAGAGGAAAACACACCCCACCATCTTTCTCCCTACGTACCAATTCCCCTCTGTGTTAGCGCAGCACACCAGACCTACACAACAACCCAAGGGAAATGCTGGCAGCTGAGCTAGAGGAGCCAACAGATGAAAAACAATTTCCAAACAATTAAACCTGACATTTTGGAATGTATTTCCCACTACTGTCACCTCTAAATTAATTTCTTCGAAGAGCATATGGTGATCTTGCACAAGACGAGTTATTTTGTCCGCACAACCTTATGCGTAGGAGCGGTGACCACCTCTCCGTGCCACCCCAACGTCTACGCAGCAGCTTTTAGCAGTGCCACCCCCTGACTGCAGCTACCCTCAGTGCCGTGGGGTGATGCTGACCACGGGGTGTTACCCCATCAACATAACACCCATTCCTTAAAACCACTTCTGGCCCAGTATGGCAATCCTGCTAGCAGCGTATTACATCTCACGCAGTTCCAATCATCAAAGAGTCACCATGAAAGGACTGGGAGATGTATGATCTTGCCTGTGAGAAACAAGAAGCCAATTCAACATCTTAATGTGTCACATTTTAATGGAAATGCACATATTAAAAACGCAATGTTAACAGTGAATCACTTCACCTGAAGCCGAAGGTTACCTTTGCCACTAGGAGTGTTATCATTTCTTTGACGGTTTCCTCAATTAGTTCATCTATTTTTGAATGGTACTGGTGCTAAAGAAAAATAAAAGGAGAGGGGGAGTAAAATATTAGCACTGATCACAGGCAAGAGCTCTATGGTTGTCAGCCTCTTCCCTCGGTAAACCACAATATGCAGTAGTATTAAACCAAAGAAATATGCAGCTTACTACCCTGTGCTCCACTATAGTGGCCAGTGATTACTTACACTTACAGGAGAGACCTTGAATTCAGGAGAATCTTACATCAGTTTGTGAAGCATGGGCAAACCCTGCCCTCTTCTGCGTGCCCGCAGCTCCGAGAGCCACACGCACACGTCGGAGGGGAGGCTTTGCCATGCCCGAGAGCACCAGCACCCCATGCTCCTAGAGACCCTGAAGTCCTTTTGCTGCAGTTCTGCAAGCCTTATCCTGTTCATTTTTCACATGGACCACACCTGACAATGAGCTACGCCTGCCGCTGGAGGGAAACAGGCAGCCCTTGCCTAGGGCATCGCAAACCACACCGCCCTCGGAAGGGGAATGGGGAGGATTTGCTGCACCAGGGGGGTCTGCAGTGGGTTGAACCACCGGAGATGATGCTGTGCACTTCCCATCTACCACAGCAAAGCACGTGAACGCATGTTACACACGGTTCAGCAGCCACGTGGTTCAAATTAAGCACTCGTTTAAACGCTTTGCTCAGTGACTGTAAGATAGATTTAAAAACCCCCGGCAAACCAAGATGAGCCTTTTTGTCCCATGCAAAAGCCAGCAGGCAGTGCAGCCCCGAGCCTGGGTGTTAGCAGATCCTGCGGCACGAGCTCAGCACCAGCTGACCAACGCCAGTGCCTCCAGCATCAGCATTTCTGAGTCTTCAACCCAATTTCTGCACATGCCAAACCTTGCTTAGCTTGGGAGCTCTGATGCAATCAGCTGCAATATGGCTAGAATAGGTACTAAAATACAGTCTTCTACTAATTTAGAAAAGACCTGTTTCCAATACAAGATTTAATTAGTGAAAACATACAGTATATTCTTATTTTCAATGGACTGAGAAAATACTGATTATGACTGCTTTCCAACACAAAACATTTGATTTTTCAGTCAAACATTTCAAGCACTGGTGCTAGTCACTATATTCATTACCACTTGGCATTAATATTGTTTTAAAATGTTAACATCAAATCACATTCTAAGAGACAAATCTGCTTTAAATACTAATCAGACTTTGGGAAGGAAGACTGCGAGGGCTTTACAAATGCTAGATGTTGGTCTCAGTGTCTGTTCAGTAGTCTCTGAACTGCTATACAGTTAGGGGATTTTTTTCTATGGCAGTAACATTAATACAGGAATTTGGAAAAAAGAAAATAAAAGTAGGACACACTTACCCACTCTTTAGCAAACTTTTCAGATGGTTGGGGACAGAAATAAAGAGGAAAGTGCAAAAGACAGGAAAAAGAACATATGAAGATAAACAAATAAACCAAAATCTTTTAAAAAAAGGGACATATGAGAACAGCAGCATCATGCACAGAAACAATAAGCAACGGAAAATGAAACGTGATCAAAACCTCCTTTCACTGAAATATCAGAGATCGCTACCTGTAGTCTTTGCAGGCAGTAAAACAGAGGGAAGGGACGGGATTGCACCTAACTGCTGACAGCCTCTTGTGGTTTTATTTCGCTCCGAAGAGGAAGGCAACCGGCTGTCGACAGGCAGGGTTCAGCATCGGCGCAGCTGCACACCCTTCACCGGGATGTACCCGAAGGGCGAGCCCTGCTGCAGGCAGGGCAGGCAGGGCAGGCAGGGCAGGGGTGCATGGTGCAGCACCGAAGACCTGGCTGGGGCCGCTCAGAGCCTCACCCACGTGGGAGGACAGGCTGGCACTGCCATGCCACAGGCTGCGATCTGCCAGGCCCGCTCAGAGGAAAAAACATATACCAACAAGCAAGTGATATTTGCATTTGCAGTTCCCATCGCCATGTCCTGCTTTGCAGGTCAAGACATATACGAGTCCCTTACGGGGATCACAGTTATGATTAATCTGTTTAACGCAGTTAGCCCTTATCAGCTCGCAGGGTTGACCTGGCCGTTCCCAGCACAGCTGGAGATGTAGCTGTGGGGTGACGGGGACCTGTAACAGCTGGGCATGGGTAGGAGCTGCCGACGTCCTTGGCATACACAGCCAGGACCTCCTAAGGGAGACGAAGGGTTTGTGCATATACCGGGGGTGTCTTCCCCGTGACATTTTCCTTCTGCTGCTGCATTTTCTGTGTGCGTGGAAGACCTCGCAACCAAGGATTTAGCTAACTGCTTTCATTGGGTAAATCATGAGTTTTAACTCAAAAATGGCTAGCTACGTGCAAAACAATACACTGTGAAATGCACTGACCAATGCATTTTCAATTAAAAGCTTGTTTAAAAAGCAAATACGAGCCCTGATGGAATAAAACCGCGGCTCTGAGAGCAGCAGAGGACCCTGTGCACGCACCAAGGCGGTGTTGGTAGGACTCCGACTGCTCGTTCCCATTGCGGCCGCAATCCCTGGGGCAGACTCGGACCCCGTGCCACGGCCAGCGACAGTGCAGAATAGGGCCCGTGAGGCCACGGGCCCTGCCCCGGGCAGCCGCAGCGATGTGCACCCGGCGCAGCCCGCACTGCAGCCCCAGCTCCACCTTGGGAAGACCAAGCCCCGTCCAGGACAGGGTCGGAGAAGGCGGCGGTTTGGAAAACGACTGCCTGGTGCTGCTTTCACAGACGCCTGGCTCGTGAAACAGCTCCTTTCCAACAGCTCCTTCTACATTTCTTGTGAAAACGCCCAAGGTTAAAGATCACATAACTAGTTTGCTTTACCCAGCGTAGCCCCTGCTTTCGATCGAGTTCATCACAGCTTTCTATTAGCTCAATTATTACAATCCATAATCAGTGCACTACAATGATTCAACTTGACTTTATGTGATGAGTATCTTGCCTTGTCATGTAACAGATTGTGTGTACGTTGTATTTCTCTAAGGACCATCTGACCTTAGATATTAAATAGAAACATACTAGACCAACTGAGAAACATTTAATACATACATTTATCCCCTTAGATGTATTAAAAATTCAGAGGAAAAATAAATATTTAAGATGGTAAAGTATGTTTACCAAATGTTTTAACAGCTGCCTTTAGAGACAAGGAAATGGAAATGAAATGATGGGTGTTTGTTTCACAGGGTAATGCTCGCAAAATGCATTCAAGTATCTGTTAAAGTGAGTGTAACTGAAGGTAGTCTTAAAGGGAAGGCCATTGGGGTGGGAGGGAAACCGCAGGAGCGAGGTCAAATAACGTGCCGAGAGAGTCTCTGCTCACGTACAGCTTGGACCGTCAGAAAAATCAGTGGTTTGTTTCTAATCAAAATGTCTTCTCCAGCTAGGTCTGGGCAAACGCCCCTGCCCGAGCACCGTGGTGGGAAATTTGACCCCTTTTTGCTGCTTTTGAACTGTCTGAAGGGACCATGCATTTTAGGAGCCACACGATGGCTGCGGCACTGAGGGAGAGTCCCGTCAGTGAGGAGCGTCTGTCCCTCCCTCCCTGTCCATCCCTCCCCAGCGGGGCTGCAGGCGGCCACGCACCGGGGACGGGGGGACAGAGGGACTCAAGGATGCACAGACCCAGCTCCCCGAATTACGGAGGAAGACACAGGCTCGAAACCCGGTTTCTCATCCCTCTGCTGTCTATCTGACTGTCTCATCATTTCCACCAGGGACTGGAAGAGGCGGGGTGGCATTTTGTCCTCCCCTCACGGGCTGTAACGACAGATCTGTATCTTCCCCTTTACCCCCCAGCATGACCATCTCAGCGCACAGGTTTAGACAGCTTCAAGAAGAGGAGATGGAGGTAGCTGAAATACGGAGTGGCATGAGCAAATGGAGGGGGAGGTAGCAACACTCATTAAAAGGAAGAAAAGAAAAACGGAGGGTGTATAAAATTCTGCAGCCCTAAGCGGTAACTTATACACCGATAATTTACATCTGCTTTACAGGTCTATTAGTTCAGCTATCTGTTAAAAACCTCATGCCCCAGCAACTGCTGCTTGCCACAGGAGTTAGGCTGTCTCCGAGCTGCCGTACCAAACACCTTCTTGAGGCGGCACAGGCAGATTTGCAGAGCTAATCCCCGCAGCTGCTGAGAACAGCGGAGAAACAACCGCGCTGCCGCCCGCTCCCCGCTCGCTTGCAATTTGACTCAGGCCGAATGTGCAACCTGACTGATGCTCAAAATTTGGAGGAAACTGTGGCAAGCACAGAGCATCACAGGTTAGCATGGAAAGATGCAGCGAGTGCCTGGCCGCACTATATCCAGGTGCAGCTGATGTTACCAGTCTTGTGCCATCTGAATACTTAACCTGACAGCTTTATGAATGCAATGAGCTTGCTCTGTCAGGATATCGGAGCCTGCTTGATCTCCAAAATGTCCCTGTCCCCAGGGACTGTGCTAGTATAATGCACAAGGGTTTGATCCTGGTTTGCAGTGGGGAGCATTGCAACCATGGCCTTTCCTGGCTGACGGGGCACTGCCAGGGCAGATGTTGCAGCAGCTGCGGGCTGAGGCATTTGGGGAGATACATTGGTATAAATATGGAACAGAAAATGGTAGAGAAGTTCATGTCCAGGCTCGGACAACAAAAGCCCACTCAAGATCTGCCTCAGCTGACCTGGAGGACAAAGGAAGATGCTGATGATGAGCCGTTTGAAACCTCTCTTGCAAGGTGACTGTCACAAATAAAATGTCATAACTGAAACGTATAAGAAAAATAAAAAGAACAGCTGGGTCTGATCCATACACCACTGACATCAGGGAAAGGACCCTTGCTGCATCCAGTGGCCTTTGGAGCAAGTCCTTGCAGAAGAACAGGGTGAGGTAAACAATGAAAAAGAAAACAAAACAACTTGCAATGATTCACTGCAAAATCTGACCATGGAAAGTTGTAGAAAAAGGCCTTATCTAGGAAATGCTGACAAGCAGCAGGAGAGGACAGCCAAACAGTACTTGTGAATTTGTTCTAGACTAGTATAGGAATATTTAATTTGGCTTGAAGCCACTGTAGCAAAATTATTATTATGATGCATTTAATCTAGTCCAATTTACCATGTCTTTCTAATTCATAGATAAATTCTCAGAAACTTCAACCTGCAATTATGGCTTCAGAAGAAAACAATAGATCAGCAATTAATTAAAACAGGTTTGTTGTTTAGCAACTTGAGTCATTAAGAACCTGGAAATCCAGGATCATCAAGCTTGCTGATTATAGCCAGTACTCAAGGAAGTCACAGCAGCTGGAATTTCAATCTACTTTTGGAAGTTATCTATTTTGGTGTTTTGTTTTTGTTTTTTTTTTTCCTTACAAGCATCACAGCAACAACTTGGCACTTCCGTTTTCCTTATGTTTGTCTACAGAAAATAGTCATACACAGACAGCGTGTTGCCAACACCTGGCTCCAAGGTGCAGTTAATAACTCAATATATAGGTCATCATGCATCAAGAAGCTTAAGAGATACCTCATGCACCCCACAGTTCTTGCAAAAAGTCAATCCTAAGTGACAGGGATTGTGAATGTTTATATTCATTAGATTTATTTGAGAGCGACCCCCTGCATATTCATCTGCGTACTATATGGAAGGCTAAATCCACAACTGATATAACACCTCCGAAACTAGCACAACAGAAGATAGCCAATTTCATGACATTGCCTTTAAAAGCTGTGAAGGGAAGAACCTGCATTTTTACCTCTTGGCCCATTTCCATACTGCAAAGCTTTGTCGACTGAGCTTTGGCATCCACCATGACATTAAACATGGTGCATATTGATTGAGGGACTCGGAAATCTGTTGATCGGCTGGTTTTCTGCAGCTTTACTTCAAATGCAATCCTGGTTCTGTGAAGGAAAAGAGAAAAAGACGTTTCAGTTGCTTTTTAGCATACTGAAGCTAATAATAACATGAAACAATACCAAGAAGAGTTCAACAAACCAGAAAGCCGAATGCTGCTGGGAGTGTTATAGCGCAATTGTTACAAATGTGCTTTTACTAAAAATGATTTTCCAGTTTAAAAAGAAACCCACTTTCCAGAATGCACACTATTTATAAAGTGTGCAACGGTTTCAGGGAAACTATGACATTCTCATGCTTGATAAACAGTGTGATGATGTTACAAACAGCAGTGTCAATGTACACCTATAATTTGGTTGCATTAGCTGATTTATAACCACAGACAAATAGCAAGCCTGACGCATTAAAGGAAGCTCCTATTGCTCCATGATATCAGCTACAAATAACAGAAGCTTATTCATCGCTTGACTGAAAAGACATTGCCAGATCATTGCATTTTTAGGTCTACATGATTTTCTTTGCTTGCTGAAAGGTCCTAATTGTCTCATAAGTTCATCGAAGCAGTTTCCCTGAAGCATATATACTCACCAGAATATGTCTGCAACATGTGCCCGGGCGCAGCCGTGCACATAGGAACACACGCACATGCATCGCACGAGCCCGCACCTCACTGCTCTCCAGAGGTTTCACTGAGCTCAAACTTGACATCCCTGGCAGTTACAAACCTTGTTACACCAAGAGCTTTGTTGGGCCAAAGACTACAGGATTTGATCCCGTGTGGTATTTTAAAATGCCAAGGCATCTGTGACTCTAACATGGGGAATACTCTGCAGTATGGTGGGCATTGCCTTGCCTCGCTTTGGAGCCCCTCTGCAGATTCCTGAGGTACTCCACTAATCTAACCTAACACAGAACAATTATCACATCAGACAGAATCTGCCAACAAATTAACATAGGAGCTTCAATTTAGAAATAACAAATAATATCAGCTGCAGCTCAGGAATAACTCTGATCTTGAAAGATCCCCCAAGGGTTATGCAAATGAAAACTCATTTACAGATGTGAAACTCTCGTTCTTGGGATGAGATCTGAGCTGGTACACAGGTCCTCCTGCCCGGATTTATTAGTGAAACAGGCCTTCCTTGCAAGGGCTGCTTTCCTGACAGCACCGAAATACAACCAAGTGCGGAAGGCGGGGTGGCTCCTCCATGGTATTCAACAGTTCAGAGACAGACGCGAAGAAAAATGTTGTGTCAAACTGAAATTGCTAAAGAAACCTTAGCCAGGCCCTGTTTGCAGGTGATATAAATAGGGAAGGCAGCATATTGGTTTACATCAGCAGTGGCATTTGAACTGATTTAATTACCAGTGCCAGATTTAGCCTGGACTCGGGGACTAGAATCTTGATAATTACTGAAAGGACCCAAAGTGACTGGGATTTTCCATCTCCTTGCAGAGATGAGCATGTTCCTACTTACTTATGTTCAGAACCATTATATATAGTCGTACCATTACAAGCTGGGCCAGGTTTTTACAGAGGGGCAACATATTTGTGGAAAGGTTGAAGCAGTTGGGAAAAAAATCCCCAGCCTTCAGGCACGCAAGCCCTTCTTCAGAAGTACCTGGAAACTTGCTTGTTTTTCCCAGTTACCTCAGCTGAGCTAACCTGGTCTGATTTCTACAGAACATCGCAGCTATAACTGCACTGCCAGTGTAGCAAACGTGCTTTGGTTCCAATTTAAAGAAAAAAGAAAGAGAAAGTAAGTGTTTTGCTGGTGGTGCCGGGGGCAGAGCAGAGAGCAGAGCTCCAGCACAGGCTTTGCTCCTAAAGGATGGTCTGACAACTGGAGGACTACTGAAGCTCAGCGTTCGTGCCAGCCAAGGACCAAAGAAGAACTGCTGCAATAAAGGGGGACTTGCTCAATACCAAAGACATCACAACCATCTCATTGCACTTAAAATGTACTGGGTTTTATTCTGGAGCAAGCCTTGAGCTGTCTGCCTTCCAGCAGGCGATTCTCCTGCCTACATCTCGGGGACCGAACGTGCCTTCTCCTACAGTGACTTTGCATATCCAGACTGTGAGGAGTGTGCGAACAATAAATGCCACACTCACACTTGCAGAGTGGCCAGGCAATTGTGGTACAGAACAACCACATCACACATTGAGCTAATATTAGCATCCACCAGCTGTATTTGGCACCCATTGTTCCTTTGGTTCGTCTCTTTGTCTATTAATTTCTGCACAATGGAATGCAAAGTTCATTTCTTCCTCCTGCCCCATCACCTCTAATGCCAAATAGACATAAATTACTGTAGAAAGGTTGGAAATTTAACCTTAACATTTTTTTTTCCAAATGACAGCTGCCTGTATGTTTAAAAGTGTTTTAAGGAAACCTCTCTAGTTCGGAAGATCTGCAGGTCAGTATCCTATAATGCGGCTGATGCTACAACAGCTTTTCTCATTTGACGGCAGATGTGAAGCCTGTGCACCAAGCTACACAATATCCCCTTTCTGGGATCACTTTTTTGATTGTTTTTTCATGGATCTGTGTTTTTTAGGTGGGTGCTGGGATCTTACTTAGGGCTGTGCCTTCAGCACTCAACCCCGCCAACACCAAACTGCATTCACAAAGACTTGACCCCATGTGTGGCACTGAAAATAAGCAACATCCCATAAAGCTTGAAAGAACGGGTGGTTTACTGCCTTATTGTGAATATGCACTCTCCAGACTCTCACTGGAGAAGTGCTTGCTTGGGAGAGTCCACAATTCACAGCAATAGGGCGGCTTTCCACCATGCCTGTGCTGGGCAGAGGTGAGCTGGGGTCACTAATAAATGGTGGTTGAAGTGAAGCTTCATTGATAATAAGACAGAAAAAAACCATTGCATCCTGTGAGCTCCTATGAGAAACATGACTAGTTCGCTCGTGGGCACGTACCTTTTCACACAGGACTCAATCATGTCACTCGCCATAAGCTTCAAGCGTTGCTCTAAGTGTTTTCCAAACTCCTCCTCAGGCCAGTGCAAATCCCGAATGAAGGTCTGTAGGGCATCAAGTTTCCAGAACAGATCTTCCGAGGTGCCTGATCCATTGCTGGCAGGGCAAAATGAGAACAAAAGTCATAAGTGGCATCAGGCTCTTTGTAACCTGATGTGGAGACCATTCCTGCAACAGGTGTAGAGCAGACAGTAGTTTCATACACAGGACAACGCTGGCCATCTCCACCATCAGGATTTTGAGTTTTACCATACAGTTGCCTAATCTACCTTGCTGTCATCACCCACAAAACTTTCCAGACCAGATGAGTAAGACAACATTATGGGTTACACATATTAACAGGAAGAATGTGTGTATGGTAAAAATCAGCCTTAGTTAATAACCACATTAACATATGTGATTATTAAGAATTAAGGCCAGAAACTGTGGTAGAAAATCCTCAATCCATAATAACTGCCATACTAGACTGTATGCAGTTATTAAGATTTAGGGTTTCATGCAATTCTCCCCCCTCCGAATTATATCTTGAGTTTGCCTTGTCCCCCCCAGTGAGGCCCCGTTTCCAGGAAAGGGACAGTGCTAACAAGTGGTGAGCGAGGACACGCTTTATCTCTTGAACGGCTGAAAAAAAATCGGGGTAAGTCAATTGAGCTAAGGGCACTAGACATCTCATATCCAGGCGTTTTGGCAGGATTGACTGCTGCACCTTTTCACAGATCTGCCTCTTGCAAAGGCATCTATAGGACAACAAATTTCCATTTTCTTTTAATTTATTTTGCAACATCTTTGATCTGTCACAAAACTCTGAATTTCTCTCCCAAGCATATATTCTTGTACCCACACCCCTGTCCAGATGGAAGTCTTTGGTCCTGCAGTGTGTAGCTACACCGGCTCTTTTCACAGTATAATTATATCTCAAACCTCCACTTACAGAATAAAAATACAGAACTGGATTGCACTCTGTTTGTGCAGAGAAATTTATGCATCCATAGCCCTTTTCTCTCCCTCTCTCCTTCTCCCTCACTTTTTTTCAGAACAATTACCAAGGGAGCTTCAAGAGTTTCAACCCCCTCCTCGCATACCACTAATGCTAACACGGTAATTTATAAGATATTTAACACACCATGCATTACCACTTGTGCTGACATCATCTATAGAAACAGATGAGGGAGGGTGTTTCTATTGTGACAGATGCCAGCTGCATTGAGTTAATGCTAGAGGAGACCGGAGCTAATGCATACACGGCTACTGCAAGGTGAGAACCATAGTCCCAACATGCTAGAGGGGTCCTGCGGGGTCCTGGGCTAACGCAGTTAACGAGATAAAGAATGAATCGTCTCGGTTGTAGGAGAAACGTGTCTGACACTAAGCAACAGGTAACATGTCCTTGATGGAGGGGAAGGGTGAGTAGAAGGAAACCAGGGAGATGAAAAGATAAAGAATCAGGCATTTCCTTTAACCAGGGGACCAGTTTGTGCAAGAGTCTCAGGTGTTCATCTACTGTCAGTTTTGAGTTTCGCCTAGTTCAAACCTGTGCTTGGGTATAAATAAGCTTTAACAGTCTAAACCCAGTTTTGGAACTGCATGAATTTATGTTTTAAATAATTAAATACGTACAAATGCAATAATTGGTATTTACTACAGCAACATTATGACACCCATTTGGTTGCAAAATTTTTAAAGTATTATTCTTGGTCTTCTTCTCACTTTTGATTAGGGCTCCATGCAAGTAAACAATATAGTATATTAATTTCCAAGATGCACTGTTAATATTTTGCTTGTGAGCACTGCAATTACTCTAATCGCGCAGGCAGCTTGCAATATACCATTGATGCTGAAGCGTTTTCAGAGGGATTATCCAATTTTCTGTCATGGCATGATTCTTATCTTTTCAAGGGCAATACCACAAAGCATGCACAGAGAAAGATTAAAACTTTCAAGTACTCTTTACAGACAACTGCCTAAGCTAGCCTTTAATATAGCTATCTTAGCATGAATATGAGTTGTATAGCTTTGAAACATAAACGACCGTGCTAATATTTAAAAAGTTTTTAACATTTATTTAAAAAATCAAACATCAGTGTTTGTTTTACTCTGGTTCGTTACCACTGCTCTGCAATAAAGCCTGCACGAGGCTAATGGCAGAGGCATTCTGGTGGACTCCAGGTGTAGATGTAATCGAGGGTGTTTCAGTAACAGTGACAGAGGTAGTTTTGGGGGGCTTCTTCAGCTTTATCTTTTAAGTGTGAAGGTAGGAAAAAAGCAACACATCTGTGTAGCGCTGGCTGAGATCACCCCATGCCAACCCTAAATAACCCTCTAGGAGTCTGGGTGGAGAACTGGCAAGATCTCAGTTCCTGTGCTAGGACATCTCGGGAGATGAGCTACCTCAAATGCTGAGATTTGGGTTGAGCCCACTGTGTACCACTCTCCACACTGCTTGGTGGCTGGGGCTTTTAAGGGAAATCTGCTATAAAAACAGAAGTTGGCTAATCTGTGCTCAGCCAAGGATTTGTGGTACGTCCCTCCTCAGCTCCACCCGTGCACCCTGGGACGCTCGGACAGGGAGCTGGGAGCACAAGGCTCCTACAGATTGACTGATTTGACACCGTGCCCGATTTTCCAGGCCATAATCTAAAGTTCACATTGAAAATATCTTTCTTTAGTTGGTCACAGCATTATTCAGGCTGTGATGATACTACGGAGCTTTAATTGCCCTCTGGGGCCTCCTCCAACATGAATAAAAACCATTGCAGGGTGTTCCAGGGTGTTCTTCTTTGTTAAACTGTTTCATCAAAATCAAGAAAAAAATTATTATCTGGGAAATGTGGAGCTTGCATTAAATAAAATTCACTTTTAGATCTACATCTGGTCCACAGAAATCGGTTGCCTGGCATTGAAATTGGTTCATCTTCTCTTTTGGACAAAACTCTGTGCTGAGACACATAATGTCGCATTATAAGCTCTGTCGTTCGTATGTTGTTCAGACCGTGTCCCATTGTCAACAGCTATTTTGTAAAGCAAGATACTTGCTCAAACTCTCAGTGGGAGTAAGACAAATTTTCAAGATTTATACAAAAAACCCCTTCAAAATACATATGCCAGAAATTCACTGGTGTCTCATTCAGAAAATGTCTAATTAACTGTATCACTCTTTAAAGTTTTATATAATGCACAGAAACAAACAATACATATCCATGCCAAGATTACTTTAAATTTAAATGAGATCTAATTTGAACTGAATACACACTCAGAATCATAAATAGCAGCCATCCATGACGGTGCAGAAAAGCTAGGCATTTGTGGGATGCCTAGTGGGATGTTAACTGGTAGATTTGGTACTTTAGGGAGATTCACATTTGGTAGATTCACATTGGGCAGATTACTTGTTAAACTCCTGTGGAAGAAACAGACAGAAAGAAAAAATACCATAACAGTGACAATGCAGATGTAGCAGAAGCACGTGACACTCATAAACAAATCTGCAAAGTTCACAGCACGACGACAGTTAAAAAACTAAAGCAAAACATTTCAGAAAGAAGCATGAGTATGGAAGCTTAAGTGTACTGGGTTTGCAGTCTGCAATAAAAAGCAAGTTACTTAAAAAAAAGCAGAATGAAAAGAAGAAGAACCACAAAGTAGCAAATTAACAGAGCACTCAAACACCCACAGAAAATAACTCCACCTTCAAGTCCTGATACCATTTCAGAGTGCAGAGAGCAGCGTTTCCTTGGAAAAATCTCTCTCGTAAGGAAGTGAGTCTCAGTCCTTATGCACTCAGTTAGGCTGGATGAAAGAGCTAAACTAAGAGATCTGCTAGAGAACTGGGATTCAAAATAACGAACAGAGAGTTTGAAATCCCAGCCCTGCAAAAGTCCATAAGAGTTTTTCTTGCCACCAAATTCAATGGAGTCAGGATTTCACTCCAAAACATCTCTGTTTATTTTATACTCTACAAATAACAAAGATGTGCTAATCTGGAGCAATGAAATGGTGAACCACAAGGTTCTTCCTCAGTGAAGACTCGTGCCCTGATCCTGCCCTCGCAGTCCTGGGTGCAGAGAAATGGGTCCCGCAGGTTGCCCAGCTCTACCTATGTGCACTGTGAATGAACTGCACTTAATAAATCCAGGTCAGGTATGTGAATATTTCTTGGCTGGAAATGGACCAAGGGGTGATTAAGACATTCAAAAGTTAATTTATGAAGCATGTGTGCTTGGGCATCATGACTTCAGTAAATATTTTCAGACATGCAACTGTTATGCAAATAGAGATCTTTTAAAAGTGGGCTAGTGTATTAATTTAATGCGACATACTCTCCTGAAACAACGTGCGGTGTAACAGCACCACATGCCCAAAGTTTGCAAAACACCCTGACGTATTTTAGTTGGCTAGGTCTCTAGATGTTATAATTGGTCTAATTCTGTTTTCATGAGTATCTCACCACAGTTATATTTTACATGCAAAATAAAATGTCATGGGATTTGGGAATCAGCAAAAGATAGAACTCAATTACCCAACTCCCATGTTTCCTGGCTACAGAAAAGAAGCCAGTTTCAGAGGTATACCTTGTTTCTGCCTTAATCCAGGAATGCTGTATGGCACGCTGGGACACAATCCATAGATGGTTTTACAGTCCCATTTGAGAAACAAAACCAGAGGCTTTGACGCCATTTTCACGGGATCATTATTTGGGCTCAGCGAAAATGGAATCAGGACTTCAGGACTGCAGCTTCACCCTGCACTGCTGAAGCTACTGGAAGCTTTTCTACTGATGTGCATGGACACAGCTTCAGCGTTCAAACTTCCCTGCTCTCAGTGACCGCACCAGGACACGCCACCTTAGGAGGTCTCTCCCATTCCCCTGTTAAATTAGTTACTGTACAGGCAGCATTATCTGGACTCTTGGAAAACTATCAAATTACACACTATGTCTTTCAAGGGATATTAAAATCTTAGCAATTTCCTGGAGTCGTATTTTGAACTCCATTTCTTACTGCAAGTTTGATATATCAAAACCCAAAGTAATGGAATTGAGCTGGCTATACTGAATAAATGTTTCCTAACGCAACAGAAGATTTGAACCACATCTCTGCAAGAGCTCAGCTTGTCACTGGTGGCAAGTCTTAAGGAATAGACTTTATCCTCATTCTTCCTTTGTGAATAAAATCCCTTGTTGGGGAGGAAACCCACAATCCAAAGTCTTTTTCTAGTGAAAAAAAAAAGTCTGTTCTTGTTTTCTTTTGTTTCTATGATTCTTAGAAGATTTGACTTCACACTGTCTGCTTGTTCTCTTTGTTAGGCAGTTAAGCAGATATGAGAATTTACTAACATAACAAAGCTGTCCATTGTTTCCATTCATACTGTATCTGCTATTAAGATGATATGATTATTGAATGAGACACAGACTCCATAGTGATTGAGAGAGTGTTAAATCTTCAGAAATGGCAGTGCATGTGGTTAGATACTGATATGGAATAAATAAAGAAATAGCAAGAGGTGGACAACATATAAATGTATAAGGAAAAGCAACTTAAATAACTTAGCCAGATGGTAAATACATAAATCAGAGGACCTTTGGTTTTAATATTAAAATTCAAGAAGTGACAGTGTTATATTAATAAAAACACTGTATTAATAAAATATGACTTCTAGAGTAAACAGTATACTATATTCACACGGAAACATATTTCTTTTATACAACACATTATTTTGCTGATGCAAGGATATGTTGCAAGAATAAGTTAGTACTCTTAAAACAAAACAAAACAGCAAAATAATGGAGTATATTATGTTAACATACAGTAACTAATTTTAAAAATATTCTCCTGAATTGACATGCACAGCTTTGCAGGTTCAACCAATCTACTTATCTGACTAACAGTTGCAGTGAGACCTGTAAAAAATGATTAATATTACCAACAAATGTTCCAGCCTGCAGTTGCTCAGACCATAAAACTACAGGTCCAAGATGAGAAACTGTTTCTAGAAGCCAGCCATGCCTATTTAATATAGATGGCTAAATATAACCTCAGCCATCAGGCAGGGAATGTGGGCATTTGCATCAACAAGATGAGGGCTGTCTGATTTAAGACGACTCAGCTTCAGGACTGGATCCTGATATGTTTGATAAAAGACGCACACTCTGGAGCTGTACTGCTTGTTTTCTTGGCTTCTTCTGATTCACCCCCGTTTGTGTCTGGTAGCTGTGTAAATGGCTTTCACCTGTACTGTCTGCTGGGAAATTCTCAGTGCAAACAGACTGGCAACATACCCCTGGACAACATCCCAACGCTCACACTGTACTGTAGCACCGATCACAGAACACAAGCCAATTGCACAGGGGCTGTTCTGGTAGAGCTGCCCTAGTACTGAAAGGAGGGCAGAAAAATCACAGTATTTTTACCAAGTTGTCTCCTGGCTTCAGAATAGAGCTAAACGAGAGCCTCGTCCAGACTTAAACGCTCAGTTCGTATGGGATGCCTGAAATGATTTAGTGATGGAAGATGCAAACGCCTGTCTCTTCCATCACTATAAATGCTTACAACCTTACTGCCTAGGCTGAGCAAATGCTCAAGAGCAAATCTTTTCACAAAAGCCTTGATGTGAAGCAAAGAGCTTGATAGTGAAGTAGGCAGTCAAATCTGTGCTCTTCCTCTGACTGACACCCAGAATAGTAACAAAAATACTCATTTTCACTACAACGGTGCTTCTTTGAAGGGGAAACATTTTTCACTAGCATTTCGTAGTAGTACAACCTTATAAAATGATTAGTATAGTCATACTGTTCAAGTTCTTACATTTATATTGATGATACATTTATAAATAGTTTGCAAAGGGTTAGTGAGCAATTAATAGATGCTAAAGCCAGGACTACAGTGCGGTAGAGACAGTGATAAGTCAATGAGTAATGTCCTAGTCAAGCTATTGAAACTGGTTGTCATTGCACCGGCTTTAGCATTTGCTCAAAAAGATCTTTCAACACAGACACACACACAGAGACGCACACACACACGTACGTGTCTGCTGGCTGCAAGATAAATCAGTGTTCTCTGAGAAGCTAGCATGAAAAAAAACCATTGCAAACCCTACTTTTCCAAGACCTCTCAACTCACCAGAGAACAGACCTATTCTGTATCCTCCGTATTTGGATGACTGTGCGAAGGACAAGTGTTCTACATTTCTCTGCGTGGATTCATACAAGCACACCAGCTGCTCTAGCTATAGGGCACGGACCCCCTGCAAATTCAGCAGCTCTGCAGAGGCAGATTATATAGCCCTCATGAGCACATTACATTGATGCTTTTTCCCCCCATGTTTTCAATACTTAACAGTATCTTTCTCACTGTTTGTGATTTCTATACCTAACTCCTTGTAGCATAAGGTGCAGAGTACTCAGCAATGAAAATAGAAGAAATACATGCTTGCAAACTGCCATCTGGTCAGGTTATGGAGGGCTACATATTTCAGCCTTGATTGCAAGCACAAGCATAGAGAAACCCTTCCAAAGGACTCTGTGTTGTGGAATAATTTCTTGGTTAACAGGAGATAATGAGATTTCCTTCTCATAATTCACTGTAAAGATCCAAAGCAGGACAACAGTAAGCTCTGTGAAACAGACAGCCACGACGATTTACCTTTTCTGGCCAACCTGAAGGCCTTTCTTCAACGCAGAGGAAAGCCATGGAAAAACATACTGTAGCGTTCCCAATTCCCAAAAAGCTCTGCTGGAGAAGTGGCAACGGAAGGCCATAACTTGGATGGGAACTGGCTGGTCCAAACTATTTGAGAATCAATGGCCAAAAATTCAACTGTGCTGCAGTATGGACACGTGGGGGGAGCAGGAGGTAGATACATGAGGACAAATCAAACAAAATAAGTCTCTGACCTGAGTTTTTCTGCCAGTTCACTGTTGATCAGACAAAGAGGAGCACGTGGTCTGCCCAGGAGGCAAAAGATGAAGATGCCTTCACTTTTAGTTCTGAACAGTGGATCCAAACAGTCACAAGATCCTAGGAACGGCACCCCTCTTTTCCCTTACACAGTACGTGCCACCCTCTGTGCGTTTGCTGGTATCTTCCTTCGCCAGGTCACATCGCGTTAAGCCAGCATTTGCAACTCGCACTTTTGTGTGCGAGACACAAGAACAAAATACCAACTAGTGAAAAAAAACCACCCCAAGTGCATCTTTTCACCAGATGGACACAAGCTTCTTGTGAAAAGCACCCACTTTCCTGCTGGAAGAAATCTTTTAAATACCCAAGTCTGTAAGACAGATAGTCCATCCTGGGCTTTCGCTTGAAACAGCAGCGCTCAAAGCACTCTGTAACTGGAACTCCAGAAGGGAATAACCATTACAAGAGAACTAAGAAAAGAACTTTTATAACTATCAAAGATAACTTGAAAATGATGGATAATGGCATACCCAGGGATAAAGCATTTTGACAGGCAAGTACCATGGACATCTATAGTTAAGCCACAAAAGTCATTAAAAGCCAAAATGATGTCAGCTTCTGACAAAAGAAAAAAGCAGAACGAATTGCTTATTGACTGCTTGACTGAGGAGGACAGGTACACAGAGTTACCTGCCTCTGTTTCATTACAGACAAGGAAATACAAACATATTCATTACTAAAGCAGAGCTCTGAAACTAAAGTTAATGCTAACTTCGAAGTGCAATTCTGCTTGAAGGAGTGGCTGTAAAAATGGCATTCTCCTACTCGAAAGATCTATTTCTTGTATGTTTTCTGGGTCACATCTGCTTATTTGAAACAAGATTTTTTAGGATTTTTAATCCTGTTAGCCTGCAGACCAAAGACAGCAAATGGAAAGTGAGAGAATCCTGAATGCCAGCCACTTAACCCTACTCAAAACAGAGGGGATGATCAGGTGTCAAGAAAAGGCCTGAGATTTGGCAGGCAGAATCCTTACGGATGCTGAGGCACAAGAAAGAAAGGAAAAAACCTGGGTACTCAGACTCCAGGTTGCATATGGGAGGCTGGCTGCCGAACAAAATCTCTTTTCCTGGTAAATGGAACATATTTGGTGTGAAAAGCCCTGAAAGACCACACGTTCTTTTATACAGCAACCTCTGAGAGTGCAGTGCCACTTAACTTTGCCTAGAGAATCCCAAAATAAGTGGGGAAAATTGTCTTTCCAGAGGTCAACTGGTCTGAATCCCCTGTCTGAGCCACCATCAGACTCATGCTGCTTGCAAAGGGTCGGTCTTTCCCTTTTAATACCTTTATTAGAAGGAAAAGTCAGTTCTTTTCCTTTGTAGGATCTGACTTGGTGTTTTAGAGCAAGCATGACAGGGTTCAGCAATGCTTCAAAACCTGTGAAACAACAACAGTAATCCAAAGCACGTGCCACATTTTTATCATTCACCTGATCTTGAGTTCAATTTGGGTTTCTCTCAGGCTACTCATTTCTTGCTGGCAAATTTATAGTTCTCCAAATTTAATAACTGATTCTGCTTGAATTCATCTCGCCTGTGTTTCACTATGGTTTCTGCATGCCTAATCCTACAGGCAAGGGAGCTGGGACCCGCAGAGCTACCCTGGGACACGTGCAGCCATCAGCCACAGGGCTGACGTGAGAAGCACAACGCTGCACCATCCCTCCACGGGGTGGGTGGAAAAAATGAGTATTGGGAAGAATAAGTACAGTAATGACTCACACAGGTTATAAGGCTGGACTGAACACAGTGAAGCAAGGGTTTTTGTTCTGAAAAGGAGCTATTTGAGTTCAAAAGCAGCATTAGAAAAGGCCTTTTAGAACGGGATCCAAAAAGCCATGCCAGCTAAGAAGGTTTTCACATTTTCATGCTTCCATGTCCAAAGGCACACGGTTCAAACTGAGGCAGCAATGCATTTCAAAAAGTAAATACAATTTCCCTCATTAACTTGAAAACCCTGAAGAGATCAGGCTTTCTATTTTTAGCATTAAACTAGAAAATCTAAAGCACTTTCTGCATGTCCAGTCTAATGTTTGCTAATTCATCTCTGTATGAATCTCCATCCATTTGCACCCAAATTGCGATTGTATCAAAGGAGGTTTCCTTACTTTACTGGCTCCCATGACTCCCGCTCAAAGCCCCTGTGAATTGACTGTGCAATTGAGGACTCCATCAGATCGACATATCTAACAACAAGTGGAGCAAACAGGTCTTGGAGGTGTTTGTGGAATTTTCCATTGCACAAATTATCTAGAATAGATAAATAAAAGTATAGTAAGACACTACTGTTACTAAAACCTCTGTAACAAACCACAGTGTGGCACTTCATTACACAACGAATTTGTCAGCAAACAGGAAGAAACTTCAAGAACATAACAGGAGCTGGCATCAGGCACCAATGTTCACGACAAAGACAGCAGCAATGGCTTCTTACTCCAAACAAATAAACAGACAATGAATCTTCTTTTCCATTAATGTCAAACTTACAAATACATTATTACTTCCTGTGAATAAAATGGATGTAAGATACAGCATGGCAAACATTATGGCTTTTGCAGGTAGGAGAATAATTTCTTTTTTGGTTACTCACTACCCTGATGCTGGAAATTGCTCTCTGAGATGTCTCTGGCTTTTTTATGTGGTCGGAGAAAAGTAACTGGGGCCCAGGTCTGGGACCTAACCGAAGGCAACGCCAGTTCTGCAACCAGCTCCCCGGGGAGCGGCAGGGCCACTGCAGGTAGTGCCAAATCCTCACGGGTTTTGAAGGCACGGGCCCGCGTGCTTTGGGGAACAGCCTTATTGCACAAAGCACAATTCTTCTGAACTACTCCTGCTTCCATTTACTTTAATGTTTTCCTCCCCTCAATAAGATCTTTTAAAGCAGGGACTGTTTTACTCCATGTTAAATAAATGCAATACACACATACAAAACGATACACACATTTAATGACAGTGAGATCGAGTACCTAATTCCCTGCTTATCAGGCAGCCATTACCAAGAGACTTGAGAAGATGAAGCAAAATGAAAGTTCAACTTCTCACCTTCAACTGAGGCATTTGATTTAAGGGGTGTCTGTGTGCTTTTTTTTCTAGTGGAAATGGAACAAAATCAAGCTGATGCTAAAAGAGTATGTACTGTAAATCTCTACCTATCTCAGTTCTCTGTGCAGTACGGAGAGGCTGAAAGTATTATCAGTAACCTGAGCTGCCCACTGAAAAAGAAATGATCAAAATACAATACATACAGTCACTACGGAGGGAATCGTTTAGAAGCTGAAAGAGCGGAAAGCTGTCCCAGGTGTCTGGGGGTTGCACCTCTAACGCAGCATCCATATCCACTGCAAACAGTGACAGGAAGGTCTCCGCGTGCTCAACCATTAAGTCTGACCACCAAGCAAAGGCCTTCAGAGTTGGTAGAAAAAGATAATAAAGAAGTATATTAGTTCTAATAAAGCACAGGGAAAGATGTTAGGCCACATATCTCAAAAGAAAAAAAAGTGCATCCCATGGAAACTACCTTTATTGTAAAGAGAACAGTGCTTTAAAGTGCTAACCTGCACAGACAGTGCTAATCACAGGAATTAGGCACCGCTATTTTAATACAAAGGTTTCCTGTAGAGGATCTATTCAGAGCTCCACTGTAAAGGCATGCAGCTGTTAACGTGGCAGAGAAGGTTTTGCCTGTTCAATTTACAATAAATGACTTCATTCATCTTTAATTATGAAAAATCAACTAATTCTTATTCTAAAGTACAGAAATTTGGGAGTTCCTTCACTGTGCTTGTGGGTTTTCTCCTGTTTTTCAACAGTTTAAATTTTATTTGGATTCACTACTTCTATTTGTCTTGAAAAACTAGAAGCCTAAGACATTAAAATCTGTCCTAAATCACTCACACTCTCCTTTAGAGATATTTCAAGCATCACCAATAAAAGTTGTTACAGCACTGTTCATTTTACATGGTTAGCTACAAACATCCATAGAAACACACTACCACCTTCATAATGCTACTGATTAGGAAACTGATTACCAAGCTCTATTATCAACATGCCAAGATAAAAAAAAATATCTACGGCAAGCCTATATTTTCACAGAGGCAGGAAAAAAATATATCTAAACTTGAAAACCAAAAAATATCAGTGAAGTAACTCATTCTCATGCACATGGGTCCTTAAAATTCACTGTACGGGCTCTCTGACGTGACATTCACATCATACATGGCTCAGATGTGAATGCTGCAAACGCATGCATGCGTGTTTAGTAATCACTTCTGGCTGGGAACATGCAATATGAGAAGTGCTGTCGTTAGGACCATGTGCTGTCATTTTGAAGTGATTGGAAATTACTCAAGGACTTAAAGGATCTAAGAAACAGCTTGCCGGCACTTTGCAAGAAAAAGAAACCTCTAGCATAGGCACAAGACTGGAGATGAAACGGAAAAGACTGGGAGTAGATGAATCGGTTCCAAGAAGAATTGCCAGTCAGGGAGGGGTATTTCTTGCAGATTTTAGCAGACATGAATAAGCAGAATGGACTTGCACTTTGTCAGGGTTCAGTTTGGATTCACTGATGAAGAACTGCACTGATGTGCAGAGCACAACTCCGGCTGGTTCACTCGGCCACGGAGAGGGAGCAGTGCCCTGAAACCAGGTTACTGCCATGGACCCCTTTAATTCTTCCTATTTTGGCCTGAATTCTCAGCTGCCACTGATATCGGCAGGGGGTCTTTGGGACTATTTCCACTCCTTTGTTCCCCCAAAATACAAAGCAGACTGACATTGCCCTGCTTTTATTTCATGAGTTGATATAAAACTGGTGTGAAGACACGGATAAGTTGGAAGTGGCACTGGGTGTTATGCGCCCAGAGCACATCCAAGATGTAAAATAACCAAAATAACTGAATAACCCCCAAGCTAATCTTAGTATTGGGCTCGCCCTGTCAGATGTGGATGAGGTGGGCTGTGCCCTGAAGGCATGGCTTCGGTGCGCCCAGGGGCAGGCTGGGCAGATGCCGTGCCCGGAGCAGCAACACCAGCAGGTCACAGTGTCCCTGTGGCCGTGGCATGGGGACAAGGCGGCTACATCGGGCTCCTTTGTCTGCAAACTGCCCCCAGCCCCACGCACATGGAGGAAGCCATCGGGCACTGCTGCAACACCTGCCCTGTGCTCGGAAAGCTGAGGGGCAGCGGTGATGGTGGCCCTGGGCGTTTGCAGAGTTGTTACTCTGGAAAAGCCAAAACCGAAGCGAGGGAGTCCAGAGGGCTGAGCAATGGCAATGCTCTTCAGCTCCACACGTGGCAATGCTCTTCAGCTCTTCCTCCCACGGCCGGTGCTGGTGTCCAACTGAGTGTGTGGCTGGAGGCCTGGGACTCCCGCCTCGGGCGGTGTTGCACCACTGCAAAACCACACAGGAACCGAAAACGTCAAGACTCAGGTCTGCTCCCGATGCCTGCTCAAACCTTCTCCCCAAAGTGCGGGTGGCAAACGCGTGGATGCTGAGCAACGGGGCTGCAGAGGGTCCTCTTAAAATTAGCAGCGCTCGTCTGTGGTTTTCAAGGATGCCAGGGCTGTCCTTGCACTGACGTGGTTTCTCTGGCTGTGCCTCTGCCTGCCAACAGCCTGCCACGCTGTGTCCCCGTCAGATACTGCCCACAGGTCTGCGGGCAAAGAGCGATTGCTACGAAGGACCAACGGCAATCGGCATTTGGGGAGGAGGGGAAAGAGGGGAGGCCAAAGAATATCTTCTGCAGCAAATCCCAACATAAACACTTCAGAGTCCTGCAATAAAAACCTGCTTCCATGAAAAAGGAAAAAAAAAATGCTATTTTTAAGAGAAATTATGAAGAAAAGCATGTGATCATTTGTGGAATAAAAATATGCTCAAACCAGTCACAGTTTCCCTTTTGCTGGAAAGGCCAAATTTTAGCTCCGTAAGTCTCTAACCTATGTCAGGATCCTCACCCTCCTCCTCCCTGGCCTCGGTGAGCAGGACCTTCCTGCGGTGGGAGCGGTAACACCATACTTTGAAAATCTCCTTCGAGATGGTAACATTCCATTTATTTACCATCTACTTACCTGCTTTGCTTAAAACACAATGTAAAGGGGAAAAAAAGTGTGCTTTCTAGCCAAACACACCTATTATTGTATATTTTACACATGGATACACATGTATATATGTATGACCTCAAGGAGTTAAAATACATATATACATATACACATACGTATACATAGAGAGAGAAAACACAAGTGTAAAAATAGGTGAATGGCATCGTCTCTGGCATTTGTCGTCAGTCATCCAGAGGAAGGGAAAGGGAGCTGGGAGACGTCTGATGGGAGAGATGACACAGTGACAGAGACCTCCCGCTCTCACAGATTACAGACGTAGGCACACGGTTTCTGCTGCATTTCTGCCTGCGCTGGTTTGCTTCTCTCTTACGGGTAAGCAAAACCCAACTGACTAGACACGGCACTTCTGTCGTACTGTTTTTTGAATATTTTCCATGCTCTGAGTATTATTTTCTGGGTTCTCATTAGCGAGTCTGCCTGGATGTCCATGTGGGGAAAAAGGGCATGTTTTAATTGCAAAAACTGTTGGTTTTCAGTAAACTATGGCATTTCTTCAGTAAGTGGTGCGATTTAATTTTCTGCTGAACATCCAAAGTAGACCAAAGAGTCGCACCTTGCAGGTTGAACCTTCTCCAGGTGAATGGACAACATGTCAAAAAAACCTCACCTGGAATAATTTGAAAAAAAAAGTGCAATCCCTCAGCAATTCTCATTGCACAGTGAGAGCATAATGCGGCTACAATGCATAATAAAAAGCAGTGATAAACCACCCAGCCTCTTCTCTCTCTTCCTTTGGGTGCAATTCAAAGCGTGCAGAGAGCTGGCCAACTGCCTGTACACTGCTGAAATGCCACAGCCACCCTCAGGACAGGGATTCAATAATGTACCGACAGCGTGCCGGGCTTCTGGAGAGAGATGAATTTCACCCTTCCAGGTCACCGTTCAGAACAAGGGACCGAGATGCCTCCTATCCGTGTTGGCATTAACCTTCTGTCTCTAATCAAAACCTTGCGACACAAAAGATGCTGGAGAACAGTTTTGAGTCTTCCTCCTGGTGAGGATCTCGGCAGGGTGGCTGGCTGAACGCGACCGGCCCTGTAACCGCTTCCTTCAGAAGTCTACTATTTTCAAAATAACCTGCATTTTAAAACCAGCTCCTTCCCAGCTGGTGGTACATCCAGCCTGTGCTGGTGATGAGTGGAATAAAACACTCGTTATCCTTGGACAGGTTATCGAGCTCATGCGCGAGCGCAGCGCTCTCGAGCACCCCTCGCTTTTGTAAAAATGAAGTTTATTTCACTCCTCACCCCGTATATTCTCTCTCTACATATAAATACTGTATATCCAGTACAAGGCACATACAGACAAAACCAGAGGAAGACCACTACCATTCTAGGCACTCGTGTAGTACTTAGTCCACCTCCACCACAGTGTACTAGAGGTCGGGCGAATGCAAAACGACAGAGGTAACAACAGGCTGAGGAGAGAGTCCAGGCAGGTAGGGTTGTGTTGGGATGTAACTGCAGCGCTTGTAAAATATACCCATTGCTACATGCATGGACCAGACTACTATGCCACATTTACCCTCCTGTGTCAGGCTACCAGCTCCGCAAGCAGCCAACTCGAAGTTGCTGTTACATTCCTCGGTCAAAGTTACGGAAGCGAGGGCAACCCGGGTAAAATCCCAGTAGGAAACATGGCACTGAGAGGGCATGCACGAAATATGACAGGAGTGACTCGTTTCATTCGGTTTAGTCACATACCTCTTTCCCCTGCCAGGATCATCCAAGATTGAATGAACAGTAGAAAAACAGGGAGGAAATTTAAATATGCAATCAGGCATTAGTTGGGTGTTGTGGATTGTTGTGTATTATCAATAAGTTAAATTATACTGCAAATTTAATATACACTGGAATGATTTTTAGGTGATTGTGAAATTATTTATCAAATGTTCTTAATGCAAAATATAGTGAGTATATCTATATATATACCAATGGGAAGGAAAAGAGAAAATAGTGAATGAGTGTTACATTACCTACAGTCATAAACAATAACTGCTCAGTCTGAATTTTAAAACGATTAACTTTTCAATACGTATCCAAGAGCACCAGATTTATAGAGAACTCAGAGCTCAATCCTGCAAATACTTACACGGGTACGCAACGTCACTTGCTTGGGCAGAAACGTCCCAATGTGCTGAGAGCGGGACTACAGCCAGCAATGTCAGCTGCCTGTGGGGTCAAGTGTTTCCAGGATCAAGCCTCATGATTTTCTAGTCCATATTTGACTATGACATGGTTTCAGTGGTTTTAAAACATGAATCTATTCGTTAAAGTGCTTTGAAGAGTTAAAGGTAGTTGTATGAGGCCTTAGATAACCCAAATAATGAGTAACAGAGAATAATTCATCCTAACCTCTGTGACTAATAATTAAGGTATTCCCAATAAGCCAAGGCAGAAGAAGCCAACAGGAAACCAGGTGAGTTAATCATGTACCGCAGGGGCCCAGGGAAACCCCTGGAAACAACCTGAACACTCAGAAAGGGACAAAAAAAGAATTGTTTTGCTTTGTGGTGGTTTTCCTTGCTACGGGTCTGGACAGCAGGAGCGGTAAGCTGCTGCAGGGGCCCCGCTAATGCTGTCTGGAGGCACAAACACATGACATTATTTGGAAAGACGACCTTTCTGAAAAGTGGACAGGCTTGCTCTTGTATGTAGTTGGTGGTGAATGTATTTGTCCAGATTCGGCTCCTGCTGGCGCTGTATGGAAGGCTGCAGACTGACGTAGAGGAGAGCAGAACTTACTTAATTCCTCCATTAGCCCTCCCTCCCCTCTGCAAAAGCAATCTTCCTGAACTGTACTTTGCCGTCATTGCACTCGAGCACCATTATGTAAGAACACTTTTGGCTTTTAAAGAAGATAACCCAGCACCGGTTGGGAAGACATCACACAAATATACACAGCTCCTAGCAAGCCACCGGAGCCTGCTGAAGACCTGGGGGACACGACCTCGCAGGGCACCGCTGCTCACCTCCGCATGGTGTTCTTCGTTTTGCTGTAGGACTTCAATTACCAATTCTGCCAGACGTATTGTATCTTCTAACTTTTTAGCTGGTGTGACTAACCGGCCTACATTTTCTGTAGTACAAGAACTCGAGTTAAAAGGGAGGCAGGATGAAAAGCTAGACGTACAGTAAGTTATTTTAGAGGTTTAAAAAAAAATCCCATAATATTCTACAGCTTTAAAGATCTTTTCATGCATATGTTAAATGCTTATATAATTAGTACTGAGCAAACCAGAAAGCCACATTCGTTATTATACTATGAAAATACAGTGCTCCAGCTCCAAATTTCACAATACTGTCAGAGTTGTTTTGCTTTATGGTGAGGTGGCGGCACTTTATTAGCTCAAATA
This sequence comes from Ciconia boyciana, assembly GCF_034638445.1. NCBI lineage: Eukaryota > Metazoa > Chordata > Aves > Ciconiiformes > Ciconiidae > Ciconia > Ciconia boyciana. The sequence continues at coordinate 17,257,013 of NC_132944.1, read as the reverse complement.
AGAACATCGCATTCCCTAAAGACAGCATCTGGCCACTAATATAGGAACAATATGTATCCTTCAATGTAGATGATGCTATTATAGAAGTCATGTCTAGATTATTTTAAAATTCTAAGAAGATCAATTCAAACAAATCTGTCTGTACTTTTAATAAATTGTCAGACTCGAGCAATTTAAATGTCACCTGCTACTGAAAGCAAAAATTGCAGGTCTGCCTTGCTCCAGGATTTAACTCCATAAGGGTCAAGGAGTTACGCATGCTGGAGGGAGTGGAAAGTGGTAAATCCCACTAGGCGTTCATAGGTAAGATTTATATGGGAAAAGAGATGCAACTTGACAGCAAAAACCCCGCAAACAAACCAAAGAGTTTAAATCCTGGAGCTTGGTGTTTAGCTATATTGAGCTATTTTGCAGCATTTTCTGAAGAGTTTTAAAAATAATTAAATTATATTCTTCTAGGTAATTTACATTATTAATAACCTAGTAAACATCTGAGGTGGTAACAATCTGGAACATCTAGAGTATTTAGAAATTAGAATATTAGAAAATTAGAAATACTATAGAGAAAAATAAACTAATCACATTTTCATTGAATGACAGAGCTGGCCGAGCGCAACCGAGGGGGTTTCTGTGAGCTGGCACCGGGGCTCACTTCCCGGAGGTGTGCAAAGTCTCCCTGCCATGGTCGCCCTGCGGAGAAGCAGAGCAGGAGACCTGCTGCCCCGGGATCCACCTACGCTGCAGCACGTCACCACGTTAACTACAGACGTGCCGCTCCGGGTGCCAATCCCGGCTCCCTAGTGCAACTACAGCAAAGGACGACATCGCACTTTGGTAGCTACACCAGCCAATTCATACCTCTGCACCGACGTCTATTTTGGCCTCTCCATGATATCAACGCCGGAGACTTCGTAAAGGGGCGAAGTACCAAAAAAACCCAAACCAAATAGCCAGATTGATCTGCTGCGATTAGCAGTGTACAACTGTATGTGCCCAACGCAGCAAAATGCTAGCAGTGCACGCATTGAAGCGCCGTTACTAGCAAACACCCTGGGATTTCCAAAGGAGCCCAGCTAAGTCAGCAGCTTGGGTCGTGCCGACATGCTAGGTGCTGGCTGAGCATCTCGCTCCAGCCTTCTACACGCACTAGGTTTTTGCTAGTGTTTAGGTCTTCTCTACTGATAGGACAGAAACTTGTGGTTGCACGCAGATGGCACTGCTCTGCTCTACGGGGTCACCCGGGGAGAAAACCCTGCCTTGCTGAAGACTCAGTGAGCTTCAAGGACTTAGTTCTCCCCCTCAAAATATTGCCTGCTTCTAGTTTTCCCTGAATACCTGTTTACAGGTAACAAATTTCCCGTGAAAAGGAAAGCCATATTTTTCAGAACGGTCACATTTGGGCGGTCAAGCGAGGGGTACACGGGCTGGATTTCAGAGGAGCTCAGCAACCCGGTCAGCTGAAGTCTGGCATTGCAGGTGCTCAGCTCGGCTGAGAGATGCAACATGGTAAAGCACCATGCAAAGGAACGCTACATTTTTGCTGATTTATGCAACAGATAAGGGCCTTGGGCATTTCTTCTCCAGTTTTCCTTTTGTTTCTTGTATCACTGGGAACAAAAAAAATCTAGGTTCCCCTTAACATAATTTATTGGGCAAATACTGAAATTGGAGAACTGCTGGTTAATCCCTTGTTCTTTCTCCCATTCAATCCAGCACCTCACTGACTACAAGAAGAGAAACCTCTTCCTTTTGTGCAAAAGGAGTCCAAAGACACGTCCCTTAGTAAGCTCTGGTTGTTTCTGCACCTCCAAAGCCAAGGGGAAGCTTTTCCATTGATCAGAGCAGCGTCAGGCCCATTCTCATTTGCAACACTGATCTGCTCTCAAATACAACTAAAAGACAAAAGTGTTAATAAGAACAACTGCTCAGAGATGCTGTCTTTAAAGAAAATATTGATGCTTATACAACTTTGGCAGCCAGCAGATGTCAATCTTAATTTTTTTTCTTCTTATTTTAAATATTTCCCTGGTTAAGTTACTATACATCAGAATATTCTGCTAAGATAGCTGGAGCACTGACAGTTACATGAAACGTATACGATATACTTATCAAACATTTCATCCAACATCATGTAAAGCTCATACATATTTATAGTTTTCATGCAAAATGTTATGCAACAACAATGTTATTTTGTGCTGACGTTGATATTTGAAAATGTTGCATATGTCAGACATTGCTAGACAAAAAATGTGGACATTTTGAAATAAATGCTACCTCTAAATCTCTACCTCTAAACCACATCGCGCTAGGTATTTTGTATAAAGCTGCACATGAGAACTAGCTTTCTACTACTACACAAGCAACTGCTAGACTAGAAAACCACTGAATAAAAGGAAGGAAGACTATTACAGTACTTGGCGGCTGTTTGGCCATGCCTTTGAGCATATGATTTATCATGTTAGTCTGCGTTTGAGGAGATGATGGTGGTCCAGCCGGTGGCTTAGGCTTGGACGGACGGGCTGCTTGTGCATGACAGAGAGAGACGCCAAAAGTAAAGAGACAAATGACTTCATAAACAGTGACAAAAAGATGGAAACTTCGAAAGGAACATAAGCAGAAATGATCAAATACAAATGGAATAAGCTGCTGGGTTTTTGCTTATCGGTACTCGAAGTATTACACAGTAATGACACCATCTGACAACACATATTCTAGAAGTCAGCAGATTCGAACATCCTACGGTACTGTGCAATCAGAAAGTTAAAAATTCAACACGAGTATGAAACTGCATTTCATGCAGCCACGTGAGGAAACTGAAATAAGGTAATTCAGTTAAAACTCTGGAATTCAGGAAAGGTGAACTAAAAAAGGATGACTTTAAGTCAGCGCCCCAGTGCTTAGGTACATTTAGCAAGAGAATAATGAGCCACAGGAATTAATTGCTTTGCAAATATCAATTACACATTTTAGAATTAAACGTCACTGTTGGTTAAAGGGAGCTATAAAATATTCTTGTGCAATTTAAACATGTAAAAAAATCTGTCACTTAAAAATGTGTGGTTCCTGATCGTTTCCAGCTCATTTAATTATTTTCAACTTGGAATTCTAGTGGCTTTTATATTCTGGGTTGAATCATATATAAAAACTTGCCAGCTCTATCAAATATGTTACTTGCTATTCCAAATGTTAGAATACTGCAATCAGGACTTGACCCATCTGTCATATAGTTTACAATATCAGCATAGGAAAAATTCAAAGAAAATAGCCTTTCCTTTTACATACACTTAGAGAATAAATTATATACTGTGAATATATTAACACAATAGTTTCTGTTCCATTTAATAACAGTTTTTCGTAGCATTGTGACTATTTTTAATAATGCCATTTGCAAGGAATCTGGCATATTTATCTGGACATTCTATTGCCAAAAGTCCTTGCCATTTTGCTTGCATTTTCCAGTGGGGAAAAAAAAATTGGTTGGCTTGCGCAAAGTAGATTTCTGATCGCTTTTAATTCTCACAGAATTGTAACACTTATCAAAGTATAATAAAGAATATTCGAGTAAAGCATTAGTTAAAGAGTATGAGTTAGGTTGGTTCCCCTCTCCACACACAGAGATAGATATACATACGTACATAAACACACATACAATGCGCACGGGCACACACACACACACACATATTTTTAGTCTTTTAAGCTGTGTAATGATTTAATTCAGACTCTCAGATTTAAGCTACTGGTTTCTGGCTTTTTTTTTTTTTTTTCTGGTAACAGGAAAAGCAAATCTATTTGTTCATCTCTGGAGTCATCCTGATCCTTGTTCAGCATTTATCAAGGGTGGCTTTGTCCCCAGAAGCAAACCTCTCAGCCTCAAGTGACAATAACTGCTTTTTGGGCATTGGCCTAATGACATGCACTCCAATTTAAAACATAAGCAAGAATTCAATTTGGCTACTCACTGATGGCTCCTGAGCTCAACATGTAGATGTAGGATGAATATGTTACTGCCCATCACCATAGAGAGCAGTTTGTGCCAAGGTCCCCGCACGGGAAGGGACTGTGGGGAGAGGGGACCGCACACCTCCCCCCACCAGCATCTGGCAACCGCGTGGTGGGAACCCCTTGCCACCTAGGGGACTCCGTCGGGCTCCAAAGTTGGGAGAGCCAAAGAGAGAGAGCCCTTCCTAAGAGCATCAAAGCCAGGGGAAAGTCACATCCCAGAATTGCATCCCACCATGCCTCTCAGTGCTGCGATCCTCAAGCACCCTTAAACGTGAGTCCAGCCCCTGCATCGCCAACAGCTACCCGTTGAAAAACACATTTCAGACCTCACGGACATCCGGACCCCATAGTGTCGAATGGGCCTGACTTGTGCAAATGTTTTCTGTCTTCGGGAAAAGTCATTAGCAGAGAAGGAAGAGGAGGAAGAGGTAAGAGATGCAGCAGCACAGGGACTTCACGAATCACTCGTGCAGCGCGTACAAAACAGCTTGGAGGAGGCTCCGGCTGTGCCGGTGTCAGCGCAGTGCCCCAGGGTGGTTTGCACTTCTCTGGGAGGCCTGCGAGAGATCACCCCCAGCATCCTACCCCTGCTCCTGGCATCTCCCTGCCGCCATCGGCTCTTGAAAACAAGCTTCCACAAGGGATTACAGCAGGTTAAGCAAAAAATTCTTGATGTAATTCTGATCTGTCCCAATCTGCACAAATATTCAGCTCTTTTGTTCATTTAAATTTTTCAGACCCAAAGCCAGGGCTCCTGCACGATGGCTGCAAAAGCACCTGGAGTCGAAGGAGAGGAGAGGAAGAGCTCCCTCCCTTCCTCGGGGCACTGAGTGCCTCGTGAGCCCTGACCCACACTTTTCTTTGTTGCCTCTTTATTGCAAGAAAATTTAAAAGATTAAGGTCTGGCCAAGGAAAGTCATTAATTTCATCCATAAATTTAAATACAAATGGAGCCGTGACTGCAACACCCTGTGAGGAGCTGGAGTTTACGTGCTTCTCTGGGTCCAGGTCTCGGAGACGATACGTGAGGTCCCTTTCACGGGGTGTCTCGGCTCCTGCTCGGAGCGAGGGAGATGTGTAATGCTGGGTGGGTTCTGCGGCGCTTGCCAGCGATCAGCTGCAGCGTGTGTGGTGGGTTTTGTTTCACTTTGGCTTTTCTTTCTTCCCTGTCCTTTTCCTCTCTAATCCCTCGCCACAGCCAGTTTAGCATCAGAAATGCTCTTGTATTCGTTGCTCACGTGTGCCAAATGGGTAAGATTTAAACACCTCCATCACTGAAATCAGAGGCAGGAGCAGCTTCTTCCTTACTAACAACCTGACAAAGCGCTTTCCTGGACAAACTTCTGCCAAAGGTTTTTACACTTCTGCATGATAAATAAAACTTCTGCAAATAAAATACTTGCAGAAACTCTAATTACTTGGCAAATTCTGGGGTTGTGCTTGCAATAAGGTTCAGCCTGCAATGAGTATAACAGGTATATTTAAAAATCTGTGCTACTTTGGGTATGAATATTGTATACAATTCAGTGTGTGTGACTCTTTACAGACTGGAAGATTTTCAAACCACATATTTCTCACTCAGCATCATGCTTTCTGCTAGATGGGCTACTCACACATCAGCAACAGTGAGAATTACACTTGCAATAGGACAAGAGTATTGTTGACTTTTAATATTTTTTAAAAGCGTAGCCACTGACTCAATGGTTTCCTCGTAATAATTAAAAATATATGTCTCCTGCCAAAGGCTTTGGTATGTAAGTGTTATGTGTGCGCTCATTTGCAAGCCAATCATGAAAATGGTAAAAAAGAGCTGCTGTTCTCAAGATATAATAGAATATAGAATAATGAATAATGGACTTAGCCTGAGGACGAGGCAAAGCAGCCTTTTATTATATTTGTAAAATGAATTTGCATGCATCTGAAAGGGATTTCAGTGATGATATCATTTTTTCTTTCAAAATAAGATGTGTTGTCTTATAAGTAAGAAAAATTCATAGAAATGTTTTTTTTTAACTCAGAAAGAGACTCTAATTCAGCTCTCAAAACTCAACATACTGAGAAGAGAACTGATCTCCTGACTTTCTGATGATTATTCAGCCTAGTGAGGAATTTTTGCCTATCTGAATTATATCTCATGCCTCAGGCAGCAAGTTGCTCTGCAGCTGGTAAAAGACTTGTAGAAAGATAACGACACAATGCAGATCTTTGTCATTTCTGAAGCTCTTGTAATAACTTTGATACTGCTTTAAACACTGCCTTTGAAAGGGCAAGAGGAAATCTTGAAAGCTTCATAACAATTCTTCATTAAACACAACTGAATGCCATTTCAAGGAATGAAACAAATAAAGCAGCAGTTCAGCAGCACACAAGTACCGGTTGTAGTCATGCCTGAGTTAAAGTGCAGGATTTATTAATGACTTCAGTCTCCACTCCCGCATACAAAGACTGACGTTTTCATACATTTTGCATCCATATTTATTTGAGGAATGTAATTTTTTTTTTTTCTTAAGCTTTGTGGTTTATCACAAATGCTGGGAGTGATTGCCTAGCAGCAGCTGGGCTGACAAATCACACAGGACCTCTCCTTGTCTCGGACCAGGTTAATCAACAGGCAGCTCAGCCCCTAGTACTTCAGTGCACTCGCTAAGAGTTACGGATACGTGCACAGAGCTTCCCAGGCTGAGATCCAGAAATAGGGAAGGCAAGTGATGGAAAGTGAGCATGGGGACTGTGACAAGGGCCAGTACGAATGCCTTCAAAAATACCACTGCTTCTTAACAACCTGTTGTATTGCTCTAGTCAAAAACCGACCTCTTCTGCACCCGCTTCCTTGGCTGAGGATGCTTTCCACGCCTGCTGGGGCGAGCGCTACGTGCAAGATGCTCCACGGCCGATGCCAGCTGAGGCTGACGCAACCGAAGCCACCGCGCTCGGTCCCTCTCCTGCGGGTGCACCCGGGTCCCCAGCCTGACGCGGGCACCTGAGAGATGTCTGCCTCTGCATGGGCACCGCAGCTGCCCCTCGCTGCTCCGTGGGCAGCACTGACCCCAGCTCTGACCAGGGTTTGGCTTTGCACCCACCCCGGCACCACTGCTGGGTGCGTTTTTGAGGGAAGTCAGGCTTCCCTGCCAGCCTGGCCGGGAGGGACAGATCTGGGGAGGATGGTGCATGCCAGCGATGCAGCGTGCTGAGATGCTGCGCCTCCGGAGCCCTGCTTCCATGGACAGGGGCTGGGGAGGCTGCGAGACAAGCAAAAACCTGGCATTTTTGGATAGCCCAAGAGTAGCTGATTTCCCTTGGTGACAGAGCAATAGGACTTCAGTGGGCCCATCTGCTCTCCAGTTACTTTCCGCTTGCAGTCCATGCACCATTGCTCTGCTGCCTGGGCACCAAGCAGCGAGGCAAGAGCTGCCTCCATCCCCACGTCTCTCACTTCTCATCTCTGTGCATCACCTCAGCAGCAGTACCACAAGAAGACTCTCTTTACAGAGACATAAAACCAAATCATAATGTGAGAAATACTAGTCTGAAAACTAAAAAAAAAAAACCTTATACTAAACACAATCGCTTGTCAAACTGACAACTATCGCTTTGGCTGGCACCATCTCTAAAGCTGCCTGTACCCAACTCGGGCAGTGCAAAGTGGCACTTGTGTTCATGGGATCCCTCGGTGCCACAGCACTGCAGCACAGTGCAGCACATTTCACAAATCCTGTGCTTAAGGGATGGAGAAGTTACTCTTTTCTAAAGGAACGAGGGATTCCTGACTTACGTACATAAGCAGACAAACACTTATTAAAAGGTTGCACTCATTAATCTGAGTGTTAGTAGTTTTGTCTGATTAATAATTAAAGCAAGTCATTAATCTTTAATTGTTTTAGCGTAGTGTTCTGTTTAATGTTATTTCAAATAACCTTTTTAAAGCAAGGCAAGAAACTACAGCCTTTTCAGGAGAAAGGACATCAAAGGGTGACGTTTGTGTGTTTAAGAAGTTGTTTTCAGTATCTTATTTTTGTTCTTGCTTCTGGCAAAATAAATAAAAAGTCAGGCCAAAACACAGTCACTTTTGACTCCACTTAAGCTGAGGAACTGGTTTCAAGTTGAGTCCTGCTGACCCTGCCTGAAAATTTTTCATTTAAGACAATGGGAGATTTGTGGGCACAAAGCAGCAGAGTCGCAACTCCCTGCGTTCTTTCACTCGCTCCAAGCATCGAGAAGAAGCAGTTTTATTTTTCAACGAGCTGGGCCATAGAAACGTCCTTCTGAATTTCTAAACTGTAAGCACGTGACGAGCCATGTCCAGCAAGCGCGATGCTCCGTGCATTTACTGTGCTTAATGCACAACAGCCTGCGCTCACTTTAATCCGCTGTAGTTATTGGCAATAGCTGGGATTATTCGATTTGCTATTTGTTTATTTGCACCTCTCATAGTTGTAAGGAAAAATTATTCTCCATTTTCTAAATATTTATTGCTATTCAAAATTAATGTTACTGTCATGCAATAGCTCTAGATCATGGGCCAAATTTGAGCTGCGGGGGCCTGGGGAAGCCAGGGCAGAACCTGGCCCAGCGTCTTGTACTGCTTTTTAAAAGCAACTTCCCTTTGCAAACAGAGCTGAAATCAACCCGATCCTTTGTTTTTTTTCCACAAAACAGAACAATCTACTGACAAAAAGAAATGAACAGTTCAGGTTTCAAGGACTTTCGAACTAGGACTTTGGGGTACAACAGAAACGAGAACAGGGGCTGCAGAGCTCCACCATCCCTTCTGAAGAGACGGGCACTTGAGCTGAGCCTTTGCCTTGTTACATGTCACCACAGGTTATAAACGAGAGACAAACACGACTTCTGTCCCACCGGATCGTTTGTTACACATTAACGAAAAAATAGAAAAGAAAAAAAAAATTAAAAACCCAGTCCTCCCATCAGGGCATAAAACAGAAGATATGAAAAACAAAAATGAACATTAGTTTAGTTATAAATGTGCTCGTTAGGTGTGTTAAATTAATGGCCAAATCACCAACATTTTTTCACCCCAAATGAGCTGCAGTTCTTTTGGAAAACAAGAAACTTTCTCTTTACAAAGGTTAGATTCTCCTCTAAAACTGTCTCCTAAGAAGATACTATATTTCTATAAGGTATTTCTAATCTACGCTCTATTCTAAGGAAGGAGGAAAAGGAGATTAAGTAGACAGCACAAATTAACTCCTTAAGTATTAATGCATCTCCATTTTCAGCCTGAAGGAGTACATATCTTAAGGAGCTATGAAAAAAGAAAACAAAATAAATATAACTCAACAGTCCTAGCAATTTATAATGCATATACAATTGTTCACCTGCGTCCTTTTGATTCTCTATATGAAAGAGAGAAAGCAACAAGGAGAGAAAAGAGAGAAACAAGAACAGATATGCAGGATTAATGAGCAAGTGGACCGCACAGCCCCCCAGTTATGCGTGATATATGACATTTGAAAAGAAGAAAAGTCGCCCCATCTCGCCCCCCGCCCCCCCAAGCGTGGGGTTACCAAAAGAAGCTCCTTTCACAGAGGTGAAAGAAAAGGCTGCACAAATAGAAAACCAGAGAGGGCGAGCTCTGAGGACACAGAGGGGATCTCCAAGTGACAGCGGGGCCGGGATGTCCCCTCCAGAGCTCGGTGCAAAGGAGTAAGTACCAAAATGGAGGAGGAGAGCAAGTAAAGCGCATCCTTCCGCTCGCGAGCTAACAGACAGGAGACGTGTAAGGTCTGACGTACAGAGAAAGGACAGCCTTATACGATCTTATACACAGGATTGGGTAAAGATCTTATACGCAGGCAAAGGGATGGCTTTTTCCAAGTGTCCTTTATCTGACCTCTAGCTCACTTCTCCCCGATGTAGCTGCTACCTTTTGATTGTGTACCAGTGACAAGCACTTTACAAATTGGGGTTACACAGAAGCAAAGTAAAAATGCATTCAGGTCACGGACATAAAGAAGAACTGAAAAAACTTACAGACGATCTGAGTTTATCACAAACAGATGGGTTAATTGTCTAACCTGGTTTAGGCTGATAAAAAGTGACTGGACTTCTCACACTGGGTTTCACAGACAGAAGCAACAGACAAGCCAATGCTAAAAGACTTGAAGCAAGGAGAGTGAGTTGGTTTGGATCTGGACTTTCTTGAGGTAATGAAAACAGAAAGAGTGAGGACAGCATGGAGAGGAGGGTGGTAGGTACTCACGAATGGTTAAATCCATCACTTGAGAGGCCAAGCAGAAGACAGGATGCTCATACATTTCTCTCTTTTTCCCTATAAAAGAGGATTTGGGCATGCAAGAGGCTTAGGTCAGAGGTAAAGAGGTTATAGGCTATAGGTCAGAGGAAAACTTTATATTAGGTTAAAAGGAAAGTAGCCGTAGAGTATTTTGGGATACACACAGGATAAAGGAAGAAAAAAAAAAAAAGAAAAAAAAGGAGGGTTAAAATTGGAGATCGACTGGATTAACCATTCAGCATGCCCATGAGTCACAAGAGAGGCTGTGACCATGACTCTAGAGGTTTGCTCTGAACTGTTTGCAAGAATATAATGATCAAAACGTCATGAATAGAGGAAATAGAATTCCATTGGTTTAAGGCTCCGAGATACTAAGGATTTCAGCCTTCAGTATCTAAGGCTTTCACAGGTATTTCTTCATAAGCATAGCCTCAAGCACTGCTGCCACTGATTCGGTTTTGCATCTCTGACAAAACTATCTTAAACGTGTGGCTATTCAAATGTCAGCTTTTAACAAGCAAGATTTCAAAGCCATGTACGGCGCGCAGGGACGCATCTCACCGAGGTAAATTTGTTATTTTCTCTTCTAAGGAAGTATTTGAACACGTAGTGGACTATGCTCATGAGAGAAAACCTGATGCATGCAGCTGGCGGATGTTGGGTTGTTCAAATTAACAATCCCAGCATGCTTGGAAATTGGTATTACAACCACTTTTATAGAGATAATATCAAAAAGTGGCTGTGGCCAATCACGGATAAAGGAGGAGAAAAGCAGAAGAGAGCAGGTAGTGTGGAATGAACTATTTCTCTGAAAAGGTAGCTGGAAAAAAAAAGGTTTGTTGCTTCAAAGTATTCCCAGACCTAAAAGTCACAGTGCAAAAAAGAGGGCAGATAATTAACACAACCAAGAAGAATTGAGGCACAAAAGGAAAAGTACACACTAACTGTTCTACTTTGGAAATGAATGCATTTTTACTTACAGATCATAAAGTTTGTTTTTGCATAGATTTATCTGAAAGAAGAGAGCAAATCTTACCAACGAGTTAGTGATATTTACACAGAGAACCTAAGGGAGCCAGCCCTGGGTAGAAGCATCCATCAACAGAAAAGCTGCTTTTGATTCTCAGTCCTTCTCCATCCTCGTCAAGTATATTTAAACATTGCATTTTACAGAATACACCAATTAAAATATCCTGTGAAGTTGAGTACTTCGATAAATTGTCTGATAATACAGTGCTTATGAAACCTTTGTTCCTTCTCTATTTTTGTCACTCATTACCAAGTCAAGAGTTGATAAACATCCTTTTAGTGCCCAATTCTTAAGTGTTTCTCACTGGATGCATAACAATGAATTCATTACCACTGGTACACAATTTGCATCGTTAGACAGAAAAAAAATGGAAAAAGAGAGGACATGTCATGTACAGAACCTGGACAATTTGTCATATAATAACCCAATTTTTCATGTAAACAAGAACTAAGAACAAATCAGAGGCAGTTTGGGGTGGTTTTTTTTCTCCTCTCAATATTGTCCTAGAGGCATACAACGATAATCTCAGCTGCGGGAAAGCTTCACATCACACACGACAGAAACCCAAAGTCTAGAGCAGAACATACCATTCATCTGGAACATACAGGTTTAAGCAATTGGGAACTTGGATAAAGTTGGGTAGGAGTTTCAAGTTGGGAATAGCAGCCAACAACGTACCAACGTAAACTGATTAACATGTAAAGAACGACTGGATCGTAGAGCTTCAGCTAACATGTATCCTCTAGCAAGCTTTAAAATGTCTTTTTGATGGCTACATGTGTCTCTGGTCACTGGTTATTATTCTCCCATAACTTAAAAGGTCAATAATATCAGCTATGCCGGATTTAGAGTGACAAGAAAGAAATCTGATGCAAGTATGGGATCACTGATCAACGACTGCTAGGCAAACTGCAAAGACAATGAAACACTCCCAGAAAAAAGACATTTTAAATTGGCTACAAATGATTAAGCGTAGATTAAACAGGTTTTCAGCTTCTTATTTTTCATTTGTTTCCTGAACTCCACTGTCACAAGCAATTAGCTGCACTATACCTTCAGCTGCAAAGATGACATCCCAAGTATTTCTCAATTTGTTTTTTAAAACCACGACATGAGTCTGAATACTATACCACTGGCCAAATGCACTAACGATTGAAAAAAAAAAAAGCGACAGTTCCTTTTAACTGTTTCCTCTCTCTTTTTCAGAAAAAGAAACGTTTTGCATAGCTTCCATTCTGAACTGCTTCCAAAGCCAAGACCACAAAAATGATTCAGAATCACATCAGTTTTATTGACAGGCGAATAAATAGCAAATGAGCTTCTTTTAAATAGCTCCCAGCCACAGTTGCCACCTAGAAATATAACAGCATTTTAATTTCACAAAGAAAGAGCCTTACCTTCAATTTTGGCATACTCTGATAGCCGAGTATAATTGACTAGAGCTGCTTGCTCCAAGCATTTACGGATGACTGTTTTTACCTCCTCTTGAGGGACCGGAGTAACTATGTCTTTCATCAGAACCTTGACACAAGAAAATCTGATTTGTTGTGGCATCGGGCACACAGAACTGCTTTTCTCCAAGCCCAGCACATACATCCATTCCTACACTAGTGCTGCGTGGCTCTCGGGGTATGCGTACAATATGCAGGATTCACTACGAGGTCACCTTGGCCAGCTTGAGATGTGGGACCTAGCCTTGCCTTATTATTCCTCTTCTGTATCTATACCCTATGGCATGCCCTGAAATCTGAGCTTCTGATTTTTTAGGGCATGACATTAAGATCTATCACAACTTCTCCAGTGCCAGGCAATGTTATGCCCTTCCCAGGCTCTGCTGATTGACTTGGGTTTAGGTCTGGACTTGGCCATACTGCATGCTAGCAGAGGTGGGAAGGATGTCGGAGCAGCAGGAAGGCAGAAATAGGGATGGGGAGGATGATGGTGAGCAGGTTTCCTATGCCCGAAGGTAGGAATTTTCCTATTCCTGCCTTGAAACAGGAATTTCACCAGACAGCAGCCAGGCATCGCTTACAAGGGTCTGCGGTGTAGATGCTTGCCAGCGAGATCCTCCACTATCAACACAGACGCAGGCTGCGCTGCCTTCAGTGGCCAGGCTACACACTGGCCTCTGAGCTGAAGCAGGAGAGATAACACCCCCACCTAATACCCCACGTTTTGATATTAACTATGATTAATTACACGACCTATGCAAACCCAACACTTTCTCAAGCTCTTCTGGATGCAAACATACATGGATACAGGTAATGTTAACTATTCTCTGTTATTCTTATGCTTACCCTTTCCAGGAGTGATAGAGTAGCTTTTAGTGCACCTTCTGGACGGCCAAATGGAAAGCAGTACCTAGAAAAACCACATCACGTTAACATCAGATCAGGTGCATGCGAAGAAGCATTTCCAGCACTATAAAGATGTTTTCCTAAATACGCTCAAGCAATGATCTAGTCCCTCTGCCTGGAATGAGCAGTCTTTCTACAAGGCAACTGAAAGGGTTTGATGGTGTGGACACTAAGGCAGCAAAACGGAATACGGGGTAGTAATAAGCTGATAGTTTTAGCAGCTTATTAAATCTGGGTGTCACCTGAAGAGTTTTTAGATCTCATAGGAGAGAGTTAAATATCATCTTCTCATAAAAATGGAAAAAAAAGCCCCTCTGGAAAGGACATTTACGTCCAGCTGGAGAGCTGGTGATGCACCAGGCTGTAGGTAACCAGCTGAACCAGCCACCGTCCCTGGCGAGCGGCAGCTCCAAGGGGCTCCCGCAGGGACTCTGCATGCGAATGCACATCACCCATCTGCGTGCCAACGTGCACCACCCGCCCAGGACCCGGCTGGTGTGCAGGGGGCAATTCATCCCTTTTTGTGGGGGCAGTATCCATCCTTTCTGTACCGTGACATCCCTGCAGGAAGCCCTGCCTGTCTGAATACGAGGGAGAAGGGAAAATAAATGGGTAATAACTGAGCAGAGGGGAACGGAGAAATAAGAGGACAAGGGATTTTTTTTCTGTTGTTAAATTTCGGAAAAAATCCACAGCATTACCATGCCTATGGGAGCAAGATGGTTTGAAATATCCTTTAAAGGTTATATATTTAAAATCATTCTCCAGCTACAAACATGCTACAGTGCAAGCTTCACTGCCCTGCGTAGGTCTGTGCCACTTATGCAAAATTCCCGTATGCATTCAAAACCTGCCTTTCAGCTTTGCTGCTTATAGGAGGGAGCTGGGAGGAAATCAGTTCTCTCGCATTCAGCCTGGGCTCTCTGCCTTTACCTAAAATGTGTGATCTGATTCTCCAGAAGCAAACGAAGCCGCTCCTTGATCTCTTCAAAACGCTCTTTCTCATCTACGGTCACAGTTCCTATCCCGTCAGGCCTGGAGAAGAAATGCCACGAATGACTCGGACTCCACCTCGCCACCCTGGTAACTCACCCCCACAGCACACAGCTGCCCTTTCGGAAAGGGACGTCACCAACTATGAGACCCAGGACAGAGGATATGCAGCGCCGAGACATGGGTGGTCACGGCAGCATGACTGCCGAGGCATCAAAAATAAATAAAGACATATCCTCTCTCAGAGTGATAATCTAGATGTGGACACCCCCCCTCCTCCTTTATTTTTCCCGTGATAGAGAAGTTGGAAAAAGCAGAATCCCCTTTTAAATATAGGTATGTGACAGGGAGCGCAATGCCAGCTCTCACTGCAGGATTGGGCCCATTGCTGGCAAAATAGGGACTCAGTTTCTGCAGGAAAATTCAGCTTCTAATTTAATACCATTCACAGTATAAAAGAATATCTACAGCGGGTGTATATACAAACAGAATATAAGATTCTGCACTCCTTCATAACCGCTGAATCACCCCATTATAGTGATTTCTTGAAGTGAACCACCTTCAATATACTCTGCCGAAATGTGCCTAGAGAGCGACATGCATTTTGTATTTGAAAATGCAATGCCTTTTCAGTCGTTCAATTTTAATTTATAAAAACTAACACATTGATACAATTTATCAAGGATTTTCTCGGACTCTTGTATTTCAGGAGTGCACAGGAGAGCATTGTGAGACACCCAGGTCCTGCTGCCTTGGGGTATTTCTCATCTTTCACAGAGCACAGTGTGCAGGCGAACCCTGCTGAAGCTCTCCCGGGGCTGGATGATGCGGTGGTCCCTGTGCTCTCCCACCCCGTACCTCTGCCGATGCCAACCCATCCGAGAGCCGAAAGCAGCAATCCCCTCCTTCTCCCCCACACCCACACGGCAAAATACGCCGCGCAGCAGAATCCCGGGCGAGAGGAGAGACCAAGTCTAATCCATCCACCAAAGGAATCGGCCAGGCAGACAATCAACGGCACCGCTTCCCATTGCCGGCGAGCAAAGTCGACGGATTTGTGTACTCCTGGGCAACTCTGCTGGCACAGGCGCTCTTTAGGCAATGTAAGACGTCTTAAAATTGAACAAATGTTCTTACTTAAAGGCCTCCTCCAGTGTTCAGCTTAAGCTGCATAAATCCGCAGTACTAGACTGGTTTGGCTATACAAAAGACTTGGCAAGGGATTACAAAGCTTCTAATGAACCTCCTGTCAGGGGTTAATTGGTTGGCTTTATTTTCCTCTTAAAGAATCAAAGGTCCTAAACTTAAAAAAAAAAAAAGCTATAAAAAATTAAAAGCTATAAAGTCTGTACAATCACTTCTCCTTGACCCTGCATTTAGTAAGCTCTTAATATCATAAATACGAACTCTGATATTCCAACACAGGTGAATAAACCCTTAAAACATTTTGGAAGAGGAACGAGCAAAACTTACATGATACTTACTGCAAAATTTTAAAGCTAAATATACATTAAATAAAACTTGCAACATGGACACAGAAAAAGACTCGAATACCAGGGGATGTATTTAAATTTAAACAGCATTTAACCAGAAATCTTTACTTGATTATTTGCCAAATTCAGTTGTGGATTAAGGAAAAAAAAAAGGAAAAAAGATTTAGGCTGAAACTTGGATAAAATGTCTCAGCTGGGGAACACATTTCATAAACAGTTTTGGAAGTATGGATCTGGTCTCATTAGTACCTAATTAGGACTAGTTATTTTGAAGAAATGAGCAAGCCACAAAAAACCACAAATTAGATATCGAGCAAAAATTAATGTCTGAACATGCTTAATATATTTTTATTCCAAAGTTCCATAAAATATTTAATATTCAGACAGAGATGTTCATGCCTTTTGTGATGCTGTGCACCTCGCAGCGCCTGGTTTGCTCCCAAGCAGAAGAGCAGATAATTCAAGGCAGACCGCAATAAATGCCGTACATTAAGAGGCAGGGTTGAAGCCCTCATTTGACTTTTGGCATTCAGTTCTCCCCCTGTACCCATAACAGCTCACAGAGTGTCACCAGGTTAATTGTATCAGCGCTGACAAACGAGGTAGGAAAAGCTGCCTGCCCTGGCTGTGATTTGCTGATGGACTGGAAATGGTCTGAAAGTTATGTTACCCTTTGCTGGGTCAATAACCTCAACCGGCGAGATTTAATGGCAGATCTGACAGCTCGGGTTGGGTTGCAGCCCTTTCACATGAATCACAGTTTCTCACTATATTCAAAGGGCTTCGGCTTTGCCAGAACTGGTTATTTAGCGATCACCATGTAACGACTTGTGTTGGACACCCAAAATGGGCTGACGTGACAGCATCAGTCACGTCCCAGGTGGGCAGTGGCGGCTCTGCAAGCATTGCTTTGAAAACACTGACCCACATGAAGGGTGGGCTCTGGAGAGCGAACTTCTGGCCAACACGGCTCTTGCCCAAGTCACAAGGCCCCAAGGAATGCCAACCCAACCACCGAGGCACACGTAGACCACGTAGGCTTAACCTGTGGTCACCCCCTGGTCTCCGCCTTTCTCAAGGTCTTTGTGAGCCAGGAGGACATCAAACCCGGTGGCTCCGGCCACCGCTCCCTCCACGCAGGGCCTGCTGCGCGGCGCAAATGCACGCTGCTCTCGCGTATCATGCACTGCAAACTTGAGACAATCTACAGGTCAGCTGTAGCCATTTTTGGAGCAGTGCGGATGTCTGGAAGGGCCTGCCAACCGAGAGCCATCACCATGGCAAGGACTCCCTTTCTCACCCAGCTGTAGACTATATTGCATCTGACATGATGAGCATCTCTTGAATCTACCTTTCAAATTTTCGGCAAACCATTTTCTCACTGTCCTTCACAAAGTTGACATTTTCGGCAGCATGATAGGAAAGATGTCATGTCGGCTGCTTTTCAAGTTGTTGTCACAGTGGTTAGCACCAGTTCTGTCATCTTTGCTTTCCTCACAATCCCCCATCTTGAGCCATGTCACAAATAATAATACTTCCAATGTTTTTGTCAAATTTCAAATACTATAACCCAGCTGCACATCTTCAGATTTACTAGTTATGTTAATCTTTGTTGCTCATCTTCCCAGAAGCTGAAGCATTAGGAACTCACTAATTAGTGACAAATGCAGGATATACATAGAACTGGAAAAACACTACCCAAAGCCTTGCACTTAATTTATTAGCTCGATAATTTTGAAACCTAATTAAATATTCAAGTCAAATATACTTTGAAAATGTAATCTTTTTGAGGGAACATATTTATTTTCCCTTTTGCAAGAACACAAAGGGTATATAGCTTAGCATCGCTATAATTTAAGATTCACTTCTGTGCTCTAGACAATTCCAGTACATGGCTGATGGAGCTGAAAAAAATCCCCAGGAGAAGCTCAAGTCGCACCAGCTCGTTCTGATGCTTATCGGCAATTTTGTTTTCAGCAAAGGTCTCCAGCTCAACTTTGATATTTGCTATTTGATCTCATGGACAGAAGCACCGACTCCTCCCGCGAGCAGCATTTCTGCAGCAAGGCTAGCTAAAATGCAGCTGGAGGAAATGGATGTTCTCACACGCAATCCACAACCACATCGTTATTACACGGAGCAGTGATGGGGAATGAGAGGAGAGCAAAAGGGTGAAAAAAAGTTCTGTGTGTACATGGCATATACAGAGGCACGAGGGACAAAATGGGTTTGGGTCTATGAATTCAGGTCAACAAACAACATGAACGTCTCCATCTGCGCGGGGACACAATTTCATCCCATTCTCTGTAGCTCCTGCTCACGGACACTTGAGGTGTATGGCAGAAGTTGTGGGCAGAGAGGGAAGCAGAAGGGCAAAAAAGGCAAGAAAAATAAATAAGGAAAATTTTAATTATAAGTAAACAAGTTTCAGATCACTCCTTCTGCTGCCGATTCGCTATGTTGGCTCTAAACTAGTAAATTCCCACTGTAAATATTTCACAGGAAAAGTTTTAAATGCCACTTTCCTAATCCCCTCTTGTTTTTAAGTTTTAAGCCATGAAAACAACAACATCAACAAAGCAGGTGGTGAAATTAAAAAAAAAGGGTTGCAATTTAAACAGCAAAAATGATAGTCCTTGTTTAGCTTAGATGGTTTGTGCAAATTCCGGGGTTAATTATAAATTATAATTAGGACCTGTGATCCTAAGGCCACTGCTTTATTCTACAAGCCCCGCCTCCCCCCATGCCCTTTTCTAATTATACCCAGTGCCCCCAGGGCTAGTTATGCTGCTAAAACAAATATATCAAAATGATTTTTTAACAAAGACTAATATATGAAGCAATAGCATGCATTTGTATGCAATTATAAATATACAGTATAGCTCCAGTGGGTTAATCTCTTTGACATAAGCCTGTATGAAATACCATGGCGGCTTATAAATGAAAAGACGTATCATCTTTTACACCTTTTATGTTTAACTTGTCTACACTTTTTTTACTGGGGAAAATATTGCTTACACGTAGCAAACAGATCTTTGCACGCACTCTGAGCCCTGGCATACAGAGCCAAGGAAAAAAAACAATGTCAAAAACTGATGCAAATAATTTGATTTTTTAAGTAACAACTCAAATATAAAACACGTGCTGCCTTCAGCTCCCTTGCTGGTTGCCAGGTGCAGCACATATGAGCTATACAGTAAACATCGATGATTAGTGCCTTGGACGGCATGTGTCAGGATAGGCTTTCAAAGGATCCCTTGCAGGAAGACTTGCCTGCGCGAAGTCCCACCGCTTGCACAGGGACTGGCTCTGGGGACGTGGGCAGGACCACAGCTGCCTGCCTGCTGCCTCCTGCATCTCCCCCAGCAAATCTGACCTGAAAGAGCCCACCTGTTTAGACCCCTTGAAAAAAGCTTATTCAGCAAACATCGATTTTCCCCAACTCGCCTTTCTCCTGGGAATTCACACCGTGCACCAAACGCCGGTTGAAAGCCCTTTGTTCAGCCCAGCCCTCAGCCCGCTCTCCTGGGCGCTGCCCCAGCCGCCCGCTGGAGATGCTGCAGAGCATGGGAGCCATTTCATCCTCCCAACTCCTGCCTTCATTTTGCTTGGGCTCTCCTCCACGCCGCAGCGCCGAGCCAAGTCACGGCTCATCGCTTCTCATGTGTGATCTACACCCCTGACGTACCGCAGCTGAACCGGATGGTTTCTGAGCACTGCCATCCTACACCCATTGTAATGAATCACGTCAGCCGGCCGCACAGAGCTGGTTATCTGCTGGTGGCTGGCAACCCACCTCCCTTCCGCACAGATGCCGGATCCTATCCGACAGACAGCCATAATGCACGCCGTGTCGCTGCGGACTTATCACGGGGCTGGTCGGGACATGGTGCCGGCACCTATGAAAGGTTACGGCATTATGCCATGCCAGATTTTAACCTGGCTTACTGCAGCCAGGGCGATTAATCTGCATGAGACGTGGAAACGAAACACAAAGTACCATGGGAAGCATATGAAGATACTGTGATAAACTGTTCATATATTTACTACTTCTTTTAAGGGACCAAAAATGTCCTGTTTTGGTTTTTTAACTAGCTGTATGGAAATCTTGCCTTTATGTGAAACAGCCAGATATGTAATTAGAATACAATGGAAAAAATTACAGGTATGTTATGCAGACTTTCAATTCCTCAAGGTTTATGACAATAATATTATTTCTGCTGGCCTACAGTTGTAAAAAACTAATGGAAGCTAATGCTAATGTTAGCTAACGAAAGAGCTACTTCTTGAAAACAAGTTTGATGCTGTAAAATACAGCTTATAGAGGAAAAGGCAAATCACTGATATAGCAAATTAATTAACAGAGAGACTGGTAACTGCTTGGACCTTGGGTAAATAGTCATTGAACACCTTGCAGAAAATGATGCTGTTCAGTCCTTATTGGACTGGAGGGGATTCAGGCTGGCATCCTGATTTTCATAAGCTCAGTGTCTTCTAATACTGAGCATGCACACGATCAATATTTTAGTCTTATTTTTAAAAGTTTGGGACTAGCAAGCATAGAAAGAGTCTTTTTGGATGCCAACTTTAACATTTAAAAAGAAAGTTATTACATGGCTAAATCCAAAAAAGGCACATGCGAAACCAAGGTCACTCCTGAAAGCCACTCCTTCGAAAGGGGCAGGAATCACCCTTCAAGGTTTAGGCGCTAACTTTGGGCCTGGGAAAGCTGAGCTCAACTTTCTGCTCTGCGACACCTCTCCCATGCGCAGACAGGAAAGCAGCGAGGCTCCCCTAACACATCACTTCTCTGCGTGTCAGGCGACGCCGGCAGTACTGTCATAGCCCTCCAGCGTGAGGACAGCGACAAACATGGAAACAGAAGGCAGGGAAAGACCTGGGTGATCATGTAAAACCGTTCATAATTTTATCCAAAATCATGATGTCCTCTTAAAACCATTCCTGCTTCTTGCCTTCACTAGTTTTTGGAGGGCTGTTGATAAAGGGAAGTGACAGCCTCAGCACTATGGTGGTGGTACCAAAAGCAAACAGACAGCAATAAACACACAGCGTGTGTTGTCGGATGCCTGAATAACGCTATGCCTTTCTTACCTGTCATGTAGGTAAATACATCAGAGATCACATCATCTTTCATAATGGCAGGACTTTACAAAAGGCAGCCAGGGATACCTGGTGGACAAAACCCTGTTATCAACTCACTAGTGGCCACAACAGTGAAAAAGCGTCGAGCTCCTCAGCCTTAGTGAAGAGCAAGTCCCTGGGTAACAGCAAACCATGCGGACATTCAGCAGTCTTTGCCTCTTGCTGGTCCCTGCCTTTCCGACAGCCTGCACGGCACATATTCAGGTGTCTGCAGGAGGTGCAACTTAGGACAAGCAATTTACATTTAACTCCATTTTTACTTGGAAAAGGATGAAATTAACAGAAAAATTAAGGGGACTGTCATGCAAATAGCAGTGATTTACAGCCTTCTTTTGGAGAGCTTATGTCAGGCTTTCAGGGGTCTGAATAAGCTACACGAGAACCAAACGCTGACATATAAAGCACCAGGGCTCCAAAATATCCCCCAAATCACATTCTGACCATTTCACCTGCTGCGGCCGCAGGGTCAGCTCCAAGCTGGAGGTGCATTTCCACCAGCAGCCGTCCTGCTCCCATCCTGGCTGCGGTGCGGCGGCCGTGCCACCAAGGCGGGAGCCGGACAGGCGCGGAGGCATCGTCCCTGTGCTGACGCCTGTCATCCTGTCAGCCTTGACCTTCAGGCTGTCCTCAGCATCCACACCGCAGCCTGCCTGCACTTCCCCGCTGACTGCGAGCGACTGTTGTCTCGCTGCCTGACCTTATGCAAACACGATACAAACAGACAGCCCACCTCAGCTCCATCACTGTCTGCTGCTAATACAGGAGATTGATAGCCACATGAAATTATCTCCCTGCTCGACCTTCATTACTGGGTGGCATATTCTGACTGACAGCCAACCTCATTCTGGAGAAAGCTAAACCACCCGTTCGGGTTTTTTTACTGTCTAAAAGTGAAGGAACTTCCTTTTCTAAAGAAAATCGACACTTTCTCAGATTCGACAGAAAAAGAAGCCTTTGTTAAACAGAAAAATCTCTCATAACTTGAATCTTTCCCAGACCACCGTGCATACCAATAAAAACATAATGCACGCCGCAAGGCTGCTCGAAGATGCTCCGTCGGACGCTGTGCCGGGTCCTGAGGCAGACGTGCTCCCACCTCCACGAATTTTACACAGAAAGTTTTCAGCTCTGCCATGAGCTATAGGTTTCTCGGGGAGAGCACGGCCAGTCCTAAGGCAACGAGCAACGTATGGTTGTGGCAGGTGGGAGGAAGGGACGTAGCTAAAGCGAACCCAGCTTTACACGTCGCAACTGCCAGTAAGGACCGCATGGGTAAATACTGGCTTTCTGTCACTCTCTGCCAGCCAGCTCACAAATGCATGATGCATGTGGCCTAAGCAGCTTTCTGAAAAGAAATCGTGACTCTTCTGCTCAGATATTCAGATTTCTGATAGTAGACACGAAAGATACGGAGTCGTGTTTTCTCTCAGATCCCCTGCGGTCCCTTTTTGTGACCTCCCAACAGCAGAGACCAGAAGCCGCACCCCGCAGTCTCCGTACCAAACTCCTCTGGCTCCCGGGCGATATGCAGAGCCTGCCCTGGTGAGAAAGTGCAATGCCCAGCCTTGCAGCTCCCGTAATCCCCAGGCAACAGAGACAGCAGCGACCAAGAAGGAATATGAACCTTCAGTCTTCTGATGTGAAGTCAACCATCAGCTAAAGACAGCTAAGTCATAGCAAAACATCTCGTTCCTTTCTTGGAATATTTTAAGTGAATTACTCAAATAGCCTGTCCATGGCTGAGCTGCCCATTCGGCAGTGCCCAGCGGTCTCCCGACGAGGTGCAGCAGCCACACGCAGCCCTGGGCAGCTGTACAGGCACGGGACTGGGGTCTACACGCCACACGGGTTTTAAAGCAAGACATTTTCCTGAGCCCACAACTCTCCAGCCCCACGGGGAGGGAATGGCGGGGTGTCACCATGGCCAATACTGTCAGATACCTCTTGCCACCAGCCCTGATGAAGAGGAGGCTCCGGCTCTGGCTATGCTGGACCCCGTGAAGATGTACACGGGGTAGCCGTGACCTGCATCCGCCTTCCTCTCTATTATGGGGCAAACAGGCTTTGAGCCAGGTCCTGTCCCCAAAACAGCCTCCTGCCAGGATGAGCCCTGCCTCTGGAAGAGGGGCGATGGGGGCACCCAGTTTCCTCTGCCCAGTCTCAACCCCTACACGCCCTGTCAGCCATCTCCTAAACCCACGCCTAAAAAACTCAATGCTCTGACCCCCTACAGGACTTGGGTGCCCAAATGCCATATCCAACTCCCAGGAGAGTGTACAACCCGAATGCCAGTGCCGTGGCGGGTCTCCCCATGCTGCAGGACCCAAACTGCCCAGTGTGCTCAGTGACCGAGGAGCCCGGTGCGCTCTACAACACACTTCTGTGCACTGCACGCTTTCGCTTACCTTTTCGGCTCTGGATTCGGCTGGGATTTGGAATCTTTCCTTTTTTTGGACTCCTTTTTGGAATCCTTTTTTGTTTCCGCTTCAGCGGCAGAGGCATGAGACACTTTGCCCCCCTCGCCGTCTGCACTTGGCTGTGACCCACCAAGTAATTCTGCCATGTGTTGGCTTTGGGGAGTGATTGAAAGGCGGGGGGCAAGGCCAGCAGCACAAGTGAAAGAAACAAGAAGAAAGCATGAAAAAACTCAAAATAAAACAAAAGGAAACTGAACTGAAAGCAAACAACTGAAATCAAATAACAATTGGCAAGGAAGGAACGAACGAGCAAAAGAAAGTCAGAACTAAAAAAGAAACTAAGGAAGCAAAAACTCGGTTTCCATGACAAGATGTATGAAAGTAACTGCAAAAGCAAGCGGCAGCCTTGCAACATGAAACCTGGGCAATGTGTGTCATAATTCGGGATGGTATTTACCAGAGGGTTTATGAAAACACCTAATTATTTTATAACATTCCTTTCTTCAGCAGCATATGCAGGATAGAGAGCGATATCTCAAAGTATATAATGCAACTGAACAGAAAAAGGGCAGAAAAAGAAGCTGCAATAGATGCTACAGCTGTCAACAAAATAAATAGAAAAGGAAAAAGCACAGCTCCAGTTCCTCCCACCAAAGATTTGCCACATTCGAGAGAAAGGAATGGGCTACTTCTGAAATTGAAATTGCTTTGCAATACAGCAAGATAAAATTTTCAGTCATGTCTAAGCAATTTCTGAACTGACGTCACATGGACTTTAAATGGGTGCCCGAGGGCTTAAAGCCCTTCTGAACACTGAAGTTTGATACTGCTGCAGCTTGTCAGATCCTCTCACACAGCAATTAAATCAGCACAGTATATCGTTTCCTTCTATTTATTCAACCTGTGACACTCACATGTACTTCAACTCTATCTTGTCCAGAACTGCATCTAGCAGGTGCCTGGGTAAGAAAGCTAAAACCCCTCATTTCTGGATCCTCTACGTGCATTTTTATTGCTTACATTAAACAAGCAACGAAACAAACAAACAAACCGACTATGCCACTAGAAGCGCTGCTGCCAAACATCCACTGCGAAAACAAATTGGGGACTGTTGTGCATTATCCAAGGAAACCTGTATTTGACAAAGTCATCCCTTGCTGGCAGGGAGCTGCTAGCCGAGAAGAATTCCTTACCTGTTGCCATGAACATGTGATGCACAAAAGGCAAAGCTGTAGTGAAGTAAGGTGGGGTCAATCATAGCTCCGTTTTCTGCGCGCTCTAGCAAATCTCTGAGGTAGCAGAGATGTCTGTGACAGCCTCTCACTCCATTACGTGCACAATACTCATCTAGCACAAAGACCTGGCCAGGACTAAACCAGCCCTGTTTAGAAATAGAGAGACTTGATTTTAAATATAAGTTATTAAATACAAAGGCTATCAGATTTGGAGGTGTAGTGGTCAACTGTTCTAATAAAAGAAATACAAACCTAAGGCTACATTAAGGAAAAAAGAGAGAGGTCACTCTTAAACAGTACAGTCTGCATATCATCACCCAAACACAGCATATACTCAGTGCAACTGTTAATAAAAACATATTATGCTACCATTAAAGGGAAATGTCATTTAAAATGCTGAAAAGTTAGGCCACTTCATGTCAGTGCTTAGCAAAAAAAGAAAAAAAAGAAAAAAAAAAGACTTACACCTTTAAGAGATGACAAAGGTTTGGTTATTTAAACAGCGTGAAACAGTAATCTCATTTCGGGCATGGGATTGTACGTTCGGCCAGGAGCAAGAAGACTGATCTGGGGGAGAGCATGGAGGATTATACTGAATAATGACTTCTCTTGCATCTGGCAGGTAGGAACGTCCTGCAGATGGAGGAAGGCAGCTCCGCAGCATCAGAAAAGGACGTTTCCCATCGTCCTTATTGCGTACCGCTGGCAACACGCTCTGCCATCGCCCACCTCCTCGGCATCGAAGCAAAGGGAAGCTCTGCTCACGAGCAGGGTTTCTTTACACATCCAGAAACCTCAGACTATTTCTGTCTGTCAGTCCTGAGGGCCTGGTGACACACGGCTTGTGGTGCAACGTCCGTGCTCCTGAGGAGGATGCCCTTCCCCGCGAGGGGACGGCTCCGGTGAACGTCCCGGGACAGCCGAAGCGGAGCACGCCTCTGCCTTTGGGGAAGGCGCTAGTGAGAACAAGAATATTCTTGTAGATTGCTTTTCAAAATGCTGCAAAACCGTCAATATTTACATGGAAATTTGGGTGCTAAACAATTGCTAAGACGCAGCTCTGGAATGCATCAAGCTGCAAAATCTTTCATCGTTTAATTGAAAAGTTCCTGCAGCGGGCGGGAGAGTAGTTGAGGCAGAGCACTGCCCCTATAGGCAACTTCTTTGCCACCCCATCTGTTACCCCAAATGCTACATCTTAGAAACAACACTGCTGTGAAAGATTAAAATATATTTTCTACCACTCAGATGACACCAAATCTTTTCTAGATGCCAAAATAGCTGCTTTGAAAAGAGTTGAAGAAATATCAATTAAGAGCTCAAAGACATAGAGAAGGATTTGCTCATCCTTATTGGGCC
This sequence comes from Ciconia boyciana, assembly GCF_034638445.1. Classification (NCBI taxonomy): domain Eukaryota; kingdom Metazoa; phylum Chordata; class Aves; order Ciconiiformes; family Ciconiidae; genus Ciconia; species Ciconia boyciana. The sequence goes on along the minus strand of NC_132944.1, from coordinate 17,230,711 downwards.
AACTCCAAAACAGATTGAGAAAAGAATTAAAATAATGAGGGGAAAATGATAGATATAGGGAGTAGCTACAGTGCTGGGATCACTAGAAGTGCACATTTCAAAATGAAGCCACAGAACAATGCAGATGGGACGGCACTCTGGAAGGCTATTTTTTGGGAGGGGTATATTTGCCTTCACCGCTTTTAATGGTATTTTTGTTTGCTTTGTGGTTGGTGGTATTATGCTTGATTCTGGATTTCTTTATGTTGCCTGTTTGTTACATCCTTGGACCGTCTCTTCACCTTGCCTCTCTTCACACGAGTCTTTGGTGATCAGACATAGTAAAAACAGAAATGCGGTAACTGTTCTGTGGTAGAAAGACGTGTGCATTTGGTTCCTGGGGTAGAAATGCAGTTGAAATTGTTATATTCATCAAACACAAAGGACTCAGTCCTCTCTATGGGGTGAAATCTCAGCCCTACTGACACCAGCGGGAAGGCTGGCAACTAATTTCACTGGAGCCAGGTATCAAGGCCAGACTTTGGGGTGAAAGAAGCAGGAGGCTGGACCCAGCGCACCCCACATTGCTCCCCTGCACCGAGCTCTGAGAAGTGCTGGTCCTCAGGCAGACAGAAGGGATGGGGGCAATCACCCAAGATCGCTGCCATGGCTCACTGAGGGGAAGCCTGAGCAGAAGCTCAGAGGTTCAGTGATGAGCCTCATACCACGATGCCTCATGAGAGCATGGGCAAGCAGGCTATGGGTGGAGAGATCCAGAGCCCAGGAGGACCAGGTGGTCTCCTTTTGCACAGCAGAGGTATGAAATAAAAATCCTGCTGCTGAACCGGGCTCCAAAGGAGCAGTAAATGCTGCTCCCCACAGCCCCAGACAAAATCTAACGTTTGATGAAAGGCAACATTCAGACAAATCCCCCACATCTTCAGGCAGATTCTGGCTCTTGAATAAGATTTGCCTGGCGCAACCAGCTGACAACCAGCCAGTCTGGCAAACGCAGCCGATAGCGGTGACACACCGGGTGTCTCACCCCATCGCAGCCAGGTGTAGCTCAGTTTGGTCTCCCAGATGGTCTTCAACGGCATGAGGAAACCTAGAGGGGACATCGGAGGAAGGCCACAGAGCACAGGGAGCTCAGCTGTCCGTGTTCAACAGGCCGAACTGCATCGAGAAGGGGACACGTGTCCCAGGCACCAGCTGGGAGTGCAACGGGAGCTTTGAAGCTGGGTAAAGCAAAGCTTGGTCAGGGTTGGTGAATCACTGGCAATTTTTCTAATGGTAAATGCAGCTTTTGCGACAAACAGGGTTTTTGAGGGAAAATTTTCACTTTTCAGGAGCTGAATTTTCTCATCTACCATAGGTAAAACAAAATAATTTCATTTTGTAGCCTGCTTCATGGACCTTTTAATCTGACTCTTTCACATCATCTCAGCTTAGCTGGGCACTCTGGAAGACCACCTTTCCTCAGTACATGCTGTGCTGCATTACGTGAATCCCACGAATGCTGACACATCATGGGAAATACAGCTCCAGCAGGGACCCAGCTGCATGAGCCGGATGCCGGCAGTAGGTTGGGAAGTCTTGGGAAGAGTTGAAGGGCAGTCTCCGAAATAACACACATGTCCAAGCAGAAAGGAATGAAGACCCACGCGTTGTGTGGGGTCCATACTAAGCTGGAAGAGCTGCATACTCTCCCCAAAAGTCCAGGAAGAGCTGTGAATGCAATTGTGCCACCAGTCTGTGGACGATGGGCAGGAGCCCTCGGCAAGCGACGCAGACAACGCTCTTCCCCTTCCCCAGCACAGTGCTCTCTGCCAGCAAACATCACTTCTGCCATAGCTGAGATTAGTCAGCCAGCCTGTTTGTTTTCATCGGGATGCCTGGCTCAGCCAGCGAGTGGGCTCGCAATAACATTGTTTAACCTGGTTCCACGGAAAGGAGGCAACGCTGAGTTATCCTTGTGTCCGGGTAAGCCACTGTGTCTGGCTAAGTCTTCCCTGGCACCTCCACATCCACGTTTGAAAACAAGAAGAGCTGAGATGAGGCAAAACTCTGCAGGACCTTGCATGGGAATGTCCTGTAGGGAGAATAACAACTGCCCAGCTGCACACAGGGGGTCAGAGCAGGCTTACCACGGGCTCACAGCTCCTCCAGGAAAGCCAGCGCAGTGCTATCCCCAACATCCCAAAGACACAGCAAGAGCAATGGGAGCTCTTTGCAGTTCAACTCAAATTTTGAGATCAGTTTGTTTTTTTACACCATAATCAGGACAAAACCATAGCAAAATAAGTAAAGAAGCATGTGAAATCCAAGCATAGGTGAACACAGGCCATTATTCTCTTCTTTATAACACTCTGCAACGGGTGATTTGAAAGAAGATGGTTAATTGGTGATGCTCTGCTCCGAAGAGGCACAAGGTGCTGAGGGGAGCTCCACCGCTCCGGTAGCTTCTAGCAAGGGCCTAAACATCTCGATAACAAGCAGAAGTGTGGCTGGTGGGTTTCTTGAAGAGAAACATTGTTAATTATTTTCAGTGATGGCCTTGCACCTCTCCATGAATTTAATTCAACGGCCGCAGCTCTCCCACCAGGCCCGAGACTGCACAGAGACAAACCAGCTGCAAGCCAACCTGTCAGACATGCATGGATGGGGATGCTCTTCCTCGGGTCAGCCATGCGTGGGGAGCAGAAGCCGCATGCCAAATTCACTGCCTGCCGGAGCAAAGACCTCGATGGAACCGGTGAGAAACCTGCTGCAGGTCTGACAATGCTCCCACCAAGCCTACACGTACCTCCTGGGTACCTGCGGGTAAAGTGCACGCTGCAGCCTTCCCCCACCCCATCCTTACCTCAGGGGATGTCCTCAACTGTTCCTCCTAGCCCAGCCTCTCACCAGGAAAGTGACAACTCACTGCTAATCCGTTTACCGGACCTTAGCCTTTCTGAGGAGATCAGCCCTTGCGTGCGGTGCAAGGAGCAGAGCAGGTGAGAGGAGCACCATGGCGGAGGGGGACGTGGAGGACGGGATTTGAGACTGACAGCCTTCCTGCCAGCTGCTCAGTTGTGTTCCCAGGGTGCTGCTTTTAACAGCAAGCCACTCAAGAGCCCCACCTCCAGGGACTGCACAGCTGGCTAAAGGTGAAGGCTATCGGCACGGGGTGGTCCTTCTGCTGAAGATGACACCCCAGGGTGGAGGCTGCTGTGCAACACGAGGGCGGCAGGTCAGGATCTGTCCCGTGCCATGTTCAGGACAGGATTGGCATTTCAGGCCCCTCTAGAAAGGTTTCATCCTGTTGTTTTCTCAAAACCTAAGAGGCTCTTCATCCTCCCCACCAAAACCACTAAAAATTAATTGTTCAAGTTGTATTGTTAAAGGTTATTTGTTATTTAAATCCTCACAATACCTAAGAGCCCCCAAGCACTGCACCCCAGCCAAAGGCTACGAGCTGTCCCGGAGCGTCTCAGTGCCACCGTCCTATAGACCATGTTACACGGCAGTGGGCTGAGAGCTGCAACCTGCGCTCATGAGAATGATCAGGATGGGCACGCGACTACATGAGCACGGACAGACTGCAGCATCACTGCAGTTATCCACCTAGTCCCATCTGTTACCTGCTCGGGATCCCTGCTCATAAAGGCACCCAAAGCTGGGCCACAGTTATTCCTGGTGGGACTCCATTGACATGGGAGGTGGTACCCGACCATCATCTTTCCCCTGTTCTTTCATCCAGAAGACTCTGGAAGGCAGTGCGGGAGGCTGCAGAACATTGCTCTCTATTTCACATCCCCACACTGGAGTTTGTCTTTGCAGGAAGAAACATTTTAAGCATTGCAAACAGAAATGATAAAGACAGTGCAACTGGAGAAGAACAGCAGTCAGTTCACTGCAGGTAGCCCCTCAAAAGAAAATACCTCTGGGCCAAATTCAAGCCTGGTGTAAACAGAAGTCAATCTTCCAGCAACAGGGGGATTAGCCCCCACTCGCACTAGCTTTGACTTTGCTGCTTGATGTTTATATCACTAGAGACCAAAGAATATACTTGCCAGACAAGAATAGGAATCATTAAGTCTGTGGTCCAAAGTGAGGCGCTGAACCATCTCAAAGAGTGAAGCGTGGTCAAAGTTACAGGGATTGGAAGAGATAAATTCATCCATGCCATGCTTTTGAGCTCTATCTGCATCTGTTCATTTATACATATAGAGAAAGACACCATTTAGAGAGATATAAGACATTTTAGTTGACAAATACAACAGAAAAAAATATACAGTATGAAGCATGAAAGCTAAATGTCTCCTGTTCCCTACATTGCCATTAACTTTTCTCTTTGCAGGCTACACAGTACACTTTTCACCTCCCATTGTCAACTTGCATCAGTTATGGACTATCTTATTGCATTTAGGCAAAAGATTTTAGAATTAACATCTTGTCAACTGCTCATTATAGTGCATTTATTCTGTACTTAAAACCAGAACACAAACCCAAGAACTTACTCTGTATCTTACAATACGCTATGAGTTAACAGAATTTTGGCTCACATAAGTAAATTAGCTCCTATTTAGTTAGTTGCAGTTAATTATAATAGATTCTGCCATTCTAATGAAGTTACAGCTGTAGCATTTTTCTCTACATTTACTAGGTTTTCTAGGTATCAAACCAGTTACGCTGCTCTTTATCCAAATGCCAATGTTTGTCTCCCCGCAGCAATTCTTTTCCTAATGGCAACTTTAAATGCTACCTCACCGAAATAAAAAGATGCTCTTTTAAGCATTGCTAAGAAGTTAAATTGATATGTAGTTTGTTGCCACTGAGGCAGTAACCCGATAGTGCACCGGAGCTGCCAGTCATCCCGACGGAGGGGCTGAATTTCCCCTGCCTGGATTACGAGCTGCCATTTTTGGGTGAATTAACAGCCTCAACGTATTCACACTTATCTGCTTCGGGTGACGTTTACGGGCACTAACTCCTAGGGGCTAATTAATTAATCTCAACATGGTTAACTAAAAGTACACCGAATTCAGCAGTTGAAATGAAGCCGCCAAGCCGGCCTGGGTGCGGCCAGCCGGGACCCCGCTGGGAGCAGGCTTTGTTCTACCAGCGGCCAGGGAATTAAAGGACACCTTTCACTCGGTTTTGTCCGTGCTCAGCTTCCTACTATATGGGTTCTTGCCAAATCCTCGACAAAGAGAATAGGATTTAAATCCTTCCCCTGTTTATAGCCTCCTAGGGGAACTGGGTGGCCTGGAAACAATGTGGCTGAAAGGACACAAAAAATGCAGTTTTCCGCAATAGTCGTATATGGTAACTGTATTTGTTTTAAAACAAAATCCCTCTTTACCAGAAGAAACAAAAATCCTTCGTTTAAAAAAAATATTAAAAAAAGAATAAAAGGAGCTTTAAATGATAATGAGATAGTGTTCTTTTATACATGTTTTACTATTTAATATTAAGCTGTGAAGGATGGCATGCCTTCCTAAATACCTCATTCATGTCTGTGCTCTCAGATATTACTGATCATTGGAAGCAATCTTTACATTTTCTGTATAGTCTGTTGTTAGCTATATACAAACTATATAAATAACGTCACCCACTGGAAAGAAATCAGACAAATTAAAACCTGTAACATTTCAATTAGCTGCTAGCAATACTTAATTCAGCAGTAGCTGGCGATTTTCCTCATTAAAACCCTGCTGAAAAAACACTGATTTTTTTTCCCTAGAGCTGGTGACTTTTTGAGGGTGCGCTCCCCGTTTCGCTCCGTGCGCCGGGTCCTGCTGCCTCCCCCCGGCCTCTCTCCCCGGTCCCAAATCCCGCCTCTGCCTCCGCCAGCGGCTCTGTGCATTCCGCATGGGGACAGAAGAAGCCGCCGCCGGTGCCAAGCGACGTGGCAGTGCGAGGGCTGGCTCGGGGGACAGGGACAACCTCCCCGACGAGCGCATCGCCTCCACGGCACCTCTCCAGCATCCTTGGGCGTGGGACGTGAAGCCCACCCAGCCCTGGGGCTCACGGCACGGGCCAGCTCCCGTCTGTTTTGACAGCTTTCTGCCCCATCGTCTCTGTCCCTCTGGGCCAAGATCGATTTGATTGAGTTCACTCCCAAAGAGTTTGTCTACGCTGTTTTCGATTCTGTCCCTAGTGCCCGCAAAATGTTTTAACAGATATTATCAGATTATTTTTAATGGCTTGCTGCTCTGCCCAGCTCCACTGAGTTGACTGCAAGCTGACAAATTGGCTGGAGGCCTTCATTTGCCAGCTTCACTCAGAGATTTTATTACTTTTCAATTAGGAGCCCTGATACACTGTCAATCCTCCTGCTCAGCCAACGAGGCTCTGAGAGCTGAGTAAATCAGCTGGAAATTTGAAGAGTCCTCTAGCCCTTTAGCTGGTGAACTTTTTTGAACAGATGTGCTAGAAAGCATGTTTGAAATGACTATTTTTTACTCCAGACTAATAAGCTTTTTCCCACTTTATGTTCTCTGAACAAGGTGGACACAGAGCAGACTTTTGGTTGGTGTGAACCAGCCGAAGCTCTGCTGGTTACGATGGAGCTGAGGGTCTGTCCTGGGCTTTTTAAGATCTCCCTGCCCAAGGCAAGGGCACAGACAGTTCCCTGCCAAGCGCTGAGAACTGACACGGTGCTTAAATGGCCTTCACGACTGTCCATAATCAGGGGCAATTTTACTTTCATTAATCACTGCGAAGCAACACCTTACTGAGCATCCCGTTGGGTGCCTGCTCGAAAGCCCATTTGTCCCAAATCTCACCATCTCAGAACAACCACCCGAAGAGGGAGGCATCAGACACAGCACTGCCTGAGCTCGAGTGACCAAAAAAGTACGAGCCGCACGACGTCTGCTCGGTCAGTGGTTTAAAATAGGTTTTTCTGCCATGGGAAGGAAGACGAGCAGCCGCAGCTCTCTGTGCAGCCACCCAGCGCCGCAGTTCTGGCGTGATCAGGTCATTTTGCATCGGCAGAGCTGCGGGGCTGGGTGGGTGCACATTGCCCACCCCGGGGATAAAGCTGGCATGGTTTGAACTGGAGATGTCTTTGGAGAATGGTAATACACATATGTATTTCTCTTAAATGGAATATTTGCTCTGGGCCAGGTGCTTAAAATTCTCAAGAATAACTAGAAGCAGGATAACAAGGACAATCCTACACTAAACTCACCTTCCCTTAATCAATTGTTAGAAAATAAACATGCCATGCAAGTTGCGATTTATTTTTGCATTTTGATTTTTCCAATGTACTCACTTTTAAAAATGAAATTTAGGAGTCAAAGTATACCAAAAGCACTGAACTTCCTAGGCAATACAAAAAGAATAGCACAGATCTAATATTGGTCCTCTGCTCCAGACAGCTGATCTGTGTGATTTAAAATAATGCCAACATCTGCATACGAAGTAAGTTTTATATATTATCCATCCTCTTTCAAAATGGCTTGCACAGTTTTGATGAGATTTTAAACAAAGTACAAAATGAGAATGGCTAATATTCACACCTAAACTGTACAGCTAATTTGCAAGTACTTTAAATTAACTGTTTCAGTCAAATACGGTTGCTTTTTTGACCCTGCTCTGTTATTCTAGCTAAAAAGAAAGGAGAAACCAAAGAAAGAAAGTTATATGATGCTCCAGTAATTTACAATCCCTTCCCAAGGTGCCGTGCCAAGCTCGCTGGTGCTTCTTTGTTCGGGGCCCCAGCCAAAATGCTGCTGCAGGCCCACAAAAGTTATCTTACATATTTAGACAAGCTGCACACAACTGCAGCTGAAAGGTGTTTGATGGTGGTCTCGGAAGGGAGGCTGCCAGCGGAGGTAAATTGGCAGCACAGACTCCACGAACCTTTCTTCTGGAAAACTGCAGACTCTGGCCTTTTATATTGCACTTGGTCACCTACATTTTGGTCTTTTTTTAATACTGCCGGGTTTATTTTGTTCATTTTTATCCAGTTTGCGTTTTATCCTGACTCCATTAACTAGCCCCCTGCCACACACACACTCCCTACAAGTGTTTGAAATCAGAATCCTAAAAATCTGCCAGTGTCGGGAACACAAAGATTTCAACAACAACAACAATAACAACAACAATGAAAACCAAAGGACTGTCCCACCATTTGGTCCTCTGAGGGCTCTATTTCTCTTTATCTAACTGTTATTTAAAAAGGAAGAGACAAAACAGTCAAATCTCTCATTCTTTTTTTAAAATGGATTTCCCTGCCCTCTGCATTTCTTTTGCTCCAGCAATAATTTTGGCAGATTTTGCTCTGAGAGCAGTGAAGTTAATAGTGGGGGACAAGCTCCATAAAAGAATTCTTGTTATAAAAGGCTTTAGGTAGCCATTTTATTGTAAGAATTTCTTACTCCAGATTATTTCTTTTCGTTAATGAGTGACTTTGTTTTAGTACCAAAGGCAACTGAACATCCAGTAAATTTTACGACACGTTTGCTTATTAAAAAAAAAACCAAAACCAACAAACAAAAAAACCCGAACAACTGTAAATTAAAAGGTGACTTTGTATCTTACTCATCTGGAAAATGTGTGCTTGTCATATCTGCTTGACATTACAAGAATGAAGATGTGGTTTGGACAGTAACAAACAATGACACTAGTCAACCTCATCAGGAGACATGAAATAAAGGAATGACAATGATTGATGGCAGCTATTCATTTACAGATATTTCTAGAAAACTCTTCGCTGGCGTGGCCGGGCAAAGCGGGAGAAGTTTGCCAGCCTGCACGGTGCTCGCCGGCAATGCACCGCGGCGGGCGGGCGACGGCGTGCCCACCGCGACCTGCTGCACGCTCGGCCGCGTGCTCCGAGGGGCAGCGGGGTCCCCTCCTGCTCTTGCTGGGTAAGCGGAGCTAACGGACACGCTTGGGCTGCTACTCGTTAAAGAAATACCCAGGGGAAGCGCCTAGAAACCTCATTTTGTTCAACCATGTGGAGCGAGAGGCTTTACTAGCAAATACCGGTGTTCTGGAGGGGGAAAAAATCCCCGTACTGGGACTTGAAATGCCAGGCTGTTGATTGTGAGCGAGCTGCTGGCAGTGCCGGCTGGTGACTTACCAAGTCCCCTCCTCGCCGTGCACTACGGCATTGCCACGTCTGAAAAGTGGGGTGTGTGTGCATGTGCGTGCGTGTGTGTGCATGTGTGTGTGCGTGTGTGTGTGTGTGCGTGTGTCCGGGGCCCTGCAAACCTCCTCCCCGCTATGAGCTGCGGCCGCCGCAGCAGGCTGGACTCGCCTCTCAGCTGGATATCTAAGAGCTCTTTTTTTTTCTTCATCTTATTCCACGTTAGAAGATAGCTTTCGATTTAATCGGCTGTTTATTCCTGTGTTTTATGGCTTTTCCCCTGCTGCAAACAAATTCTTTTCTGCTTGAGTTACAATTTTAATAAACGATTATGAATGTTCCTGTAAATCACCAGACACGCTAGGCACTGAATTGAAATCTAAGTTATCTAATGTTTGGTAGTTAAATGAATAAGAATTTTTAGTATGCACTTACATAATTCCTTGTGTGGCAAGTTAAAAACACAGTTTTAGAACAGCTATTTATAATACAAAACATTGTTTCACAGCATTTTTATAACTATTTAAAAATATGTTGAATTGGATTACTATGGACACCTGTGAATTTGTATTTCATAAGTTAGAGTCCCATGCTTCTTAAAGCACGTAGAAGTGATTTACAGGCTAGTTTTAAATTCATGCAAGTTATGTGAGAACTGAATTAACATTTTAATTCTGCATTCCTGCAATGAAGCATCTGCAAGTTGACAATACAGAAGACACAGCAGCGTTCTCATGAGATCTCTAACTATCTAAAAAAAATAAAGCAATTAAAGCACAAAACTAATAATCTAATAGGATAGCAATGCATTGTAGTGCAAATACATGTAATGTTGCCAGACCCAAGTTCATTCATTCATTCACTCTTTCTTTCTTTCTTTCAAAGTGGCAAAAATCTGTATTTCCATCAAATTAAACTTTTTTTTTTTGCGGTAAAGTCTGATAAGAATCCTCTTTGGAAATCCAAACGTTTAGAAAACAAAAAAAAGAAAGAAAAAAGAAAGTGTCTGCTGAGAAGGAATTCTGCCTGCTACCCAGGGCTGTATTTATACACACACGCACATACTCACACACAGAAAAAAAAGAAGAAAAAAAGAAACAAAAGGAAGAAGAAGAAAAAAAGGAGTCTTGTTTGATGGCCAGGAGGGATGACACCGCCTGTTCCTTCTCATAATTGCATTCAGGTACTCTGGATACATATTTGCCAGCTCTCATGACCCACTGATGCTATTCCCTCCTAAGGAAAGCAGGCACTCACCAGGTATTAGAGAAGCAGCTTTAAACACCCATGAAGGATTTGTACCGGGTGTATTTAAGACTGAACAAAGACTATGGAGCTCTTTGACAGCACAAGTTTGTGCTTTTATCTTTTTCAAAGTAGGTATTCCAGTAGGAAAAGGTAAAATAATAATTCCCCTGGCTTATTGTTTGGCAAGCATAGCTTTGGTGATTGAGACCCACGCTAAAACATTAATTTACGATAATTTGGGGGAACAGCAGCACCCCTCCGTGACTAATGTATTTAAGTCGGAGTGGGTCAGCATCTCCAAACCCGGGGCAACCCAGAGAGCTGCCGCTTGCTGCCGAGATCATCCCCTACCGAGTTTACGGGAGAGGGAGCTACCAAACCTCGATGACTCAGGCTTGTTTTCACAAGGCACGTGCGGAGGGGCTTTTGGGGGGCTGCTGTGGAGTCCTGCACCTCGTCTAGGTCTCTCAGGGTCTCCTGCCCTACCTTTCTACGCTTTGAGGTGTCCACGGTTAGCCCCGCACGCTGGTGCGCTGCACCAAGCTAATCATCGGCACGGAGAGAAAGGATATTGTCAGAGTGCAAAATGATCTGTTTTCAGGCAGGAAGCAGTCAACTAGATGTAAATTCCATGAAACAAAAGAAGGTATTATTTACAGTTTTATTGTGATGTTAATTAATATTTACATCTTGGAATGAAAAATAGAAATGTTAATGATTGGCTTTACTAAAAGTATCACTTGATGCCAATGTGAAAGCCAGGGAGAGAAGGCAATTATGCAAACATCACATGCATCCTAATTTCAGTATGGAAACTTACATTTCAAACCTCAGTTCAGGAAAATAACATGGAAAGTTTGTACTACAAAATCTAAACATGAGAAAGATTTAAGAGAAAAAAAAGCACATTGCATATGTCAGATAATCTAGTCTGATTATCTGAGCTGTGCTAGCTACAGGGAAGCACTTACCCTTGAGTCCAGCTAGAAGTTAGCAGGGTAAGAAGGAACAAACCAGAATAACATAAAGACTAGCAACAAGGCTCAGGAAAGCAGACAGGAGCCCTAACCTAGCAGCTAAATATTTGGGTTCAAGCAAAGAATGAAAAAGAAACTTAAAGAAAATCAAACCAACCAAAAAAAAAACCAAACCACTTACAGCTGAAAATTTCTTAAGCAGCTCAATAAACCTTGCTACTTATTATGGGGGAACAAATCATTACAAATTCTCAAAATAACCAACTCTTTGTATATGGTGTGATTAACAGTCATTAAATATAAACAGACATTAAAAAATGAAATATAACCACAAGTGATACGTAAAACAAGTATGGACCAATCTTTCATGTTAAAAATAAAAGGGTTTAAAAAAAAAAAAAGAAGGTTGAGCATGGTTGGGAATTTTGTTTGATGCATCACTAACACAGAACGAACAAAGATTGGTGCTTTCAGACAAGTGACCACTTTTATGAAGCTTAAATATTGCCAAAAGGTGTAATATGTATTGGCAGCATTATTGACTATAATACTGTGCATGATTTCAACAGTAAACAAGAACAGTTTTGGGTTTTTTCTTTTATAATGCGAACATTGGAGAAAAGCACAGCTTTGCGTGAATGGAGTTTTTCTTTTAAATTGTAGCAAAACAAAAAAAGCAAAACTTTTCACTCTAACAGGTATTGCTCACCCACATAAAAGGAATTGTAGAGTCATACAAAAATTAATGAATAGCAGGATCTATTTTTTTTTTCAGTACTTAAATTGCAAATAAAATAAACTCCACCCTGGTTCGGAGCTGTCTGCTTACTTCCAAGTCAAGTGCTGCTATCGGACTGCGGATGAGAATTTGAGTGCTGCTCGAAGTTTGCATTTACTAAGTCAAAAGAGGCAGGAACCAAATGAATTCACTATTTCTCCCAAGTTTCCCCAACAGCAAAATATGTTGTTCTCAAGTTTATGTTTAACAGACAGCTCCATCACAGGAGCGGAGGGCTGGATTTTCTCTGCATGTGCATGCATGCGCATGTGCCATCTCGGACTGCTACAACATGAAAGCTATAACAACAGTTACTCATCAAATGGCTTAACATTTACTTCTTTGCACATCCTCATTCACCATAGCCTCTAATAAGCACAAAATATATGACAGGTATAAAGATAAATGTACAAGAACAAAATGTCTCGCAAGAGTCCTTACCTTTTTGCAGGCAAAAAAAAAAAAACCAAACCAAAAAACCCAAGCCAAAAAAACCCAATAACAAACCAAGACCCTTTTAAAAATGCAATACTTGATATGTTTGAATTTCAAGACTGAAGGAGCTGCGATATGTATTTCTGCATTTAAGCCTCCCGATAAACCATCATGTGTGGCATGCATGACTCACTTCTGCTTGTGATTATTTAACTGCTGCGCCCAATGACTTTTGCAATGAGCATTGCCACGTACAAGTGTTGAGATATGAAAAATGAGTAGCCTTTGCTGTTGAGATGAAAGTGTACTATGGTGTGCTGCCCTCCTCCTCTTGTAGGATGAAGGTCCTGTGCACAAAGAGCTTTCAGAGGGATCTAGATCCAAGGGAGGAGGAGGAAGGAAGACCGAGGACACAACACACTAGCCCAGAGGATGCTGAAGTAGCAAGTCATCATCAGACTGAGGAGCCGACTGCTTTTCCCCTGCCATGCTTCGGCACAACACAACCAAAAGGGTTTCACAGTGCCTGCAGCAAAAAGGGGAGCCTGAAGCCGCCCAGCTTATGGGGAAACACATTGTGGGTGGAAAGAGGGTGGTGGCATAAAAAAAAGCCGAATGATCCGGATTCAGAGCTGGTTATCGACATGAGAACAAGTGAGAGAAACTGAGGTCAGATCCTGACCCCCTCAGATGCCCTGGAGGGACGAGGGGGTGAAATCTCAGCTGTTTTCACCAGAAGAGAGGATGAGGGATCCCTGCCTCCTGGCAGGCAAGTGAGATGGAAAAAGCAAGGTCACACCTGTGGCATTTCCATAGCTTTGAGCACAGTCAGGCTGACACGGGGCTGCAGGACCACGAGCAGCACAAGTCTCTGGTGGACGTGCTGGGCTGTGGTTAGATGCAGAGGGGACTCCTGGGCTCAGCCACTGACTTCGCTGCTCCCTGGCAAGGACTAGGACAAACCAGCCGCCCCTTCTCCATCCCAGTAACCTAAGCAGGGGGGTTCAGCTCTCCCCACGCACACAGTGCTAGGCTGTGCATGGGGACAACACACCTGAAGGTCCATGGCCCTGGGCATCCCCTTTCCCTTCCCAAACTCCTGGCAGACTTTGCTACAGCTGCTGCCAGGCAATTACAATGTGTCTGGGAAAGGGACCATTCACCTGACCCCACATACTGGTCTGGCAAAGTGAAAATTCCATAAACATCAGGAATTTACCCAGCATAAAAATTCTCCAGGCCTGATGTCTGCAGGGATGGAAGAAGCCTGGAGGGAAAGGTGATTCCCCAGTTTGATATTCTCTCGCTGCCCTCATCCTTATCCACAGGGATCATCTGGGACGAGCAGGAGTGCATCCTCTTTGCACCAACCACACAGCTAAGAGCATCGCTTGTTAGGAGAGGGACCCACAAGCAGCATCCCTCTGCTGCTCTCCCTTGCTACGCTTTGAAGGCTTTTAGCATGTAAAAAAGCAGCTGTACGAGGACCTGTGCCTGCTCCATCCGCGAACCTGGGCAGAGAGACACACAACCCCAGGGAGAGCTCTCAGGTCAGCACGACTCAGCCACGTCTAGAGGCTAATCACAGCCAGGAAACTTCCCACTTGCAAAAGCCCAATTCCCACCTCCCATTTTGGCTTTCTGAGAGGTGTCCTTCCTTCAATCCTGACCCCAATCCTTTACATCTTGCACCCCCAAAGCCAGTGACCTGCCTGGGATGAAGAGGATGAGGGTCACTCAAATGAAAATCCTGACTAGGGGTTTACCACGCTGCATCATGCTGTGTCCTCATTGACAGCAGCAGCAATGCAAGGCAGAAGGGAGACCAAAATATGCAGGCATGAGGACAATAAGAAAAAAAAAAAGAAAAAGGCAGCAAGCAGAGGTTTTCAGCTGTAACACTGATGGTATAGATGTATGTCTTGCATTGTTATTTTCTATAAATATTGACAGGAAGAAGCTAAACCAATATAAAAGGCAGTCAAATTATATTGATAAGCAAGGGGCAGATTTTCTGAGTTCCTTACCACAAAATACTCCTTAACAGCTTTAGAGAGGCTATTTTAAATGTTAAAATCTGATTTAATTAGGACAATTTGCTAATATTTACCACTTTTTCTTATTTTACATATATTTTATGATACTAATTCTTAAATTTTGCTGAAACTAGCAAGAACTACTGTATGTTACATAACAAAGAGGCTCCAGACGTGTGATTGAGACCTTCAAGAAAAATGAGCGAGGAGGCATTCGTCTGGTTTATAATCAAATTACATTTGCAAGACAAAAGAAATTGCTCTAAATTTCAAATTAAGCAAACTGGGTATAACTGCACAGGACATGCAGCATAGCTACGACTTAAAAGATGATTGCTTTAAATTCACATCTAACTGGCCTGCAAAGCAACCTGTTAAAAATACCATATGTTTTCCCACAGTTGAATATTCAACAGGAGACCTCTTTTTGTGTGTGCATTTCATACTTGCGAGATTTGCACCTGTAGTTCTGAGCACGTGATGCATTTGATAGACAGCTAATGGCGCTAATGAATCGCTCTGATCTGGGTGTGCAGTTTATTGTGTGGGGGTAAAACGCATGTCTGCAGAAAGCAAGCTGGGTTCCAGGCTCTCAGATCCCAGTCTGTCCTTCATCAAGTATTGCACTTTAAAATACTCATTGACAAGTTCCCCAAGGAATTTTGTTTCTTGGGTTTGGTTGTGCTAAACACACAGGTTAACTGGGTCTGGATCCACTGATGTAAAAAGCAGCTTAATGATAATGAAAAAAATTTCGGTTTGGAGTAGAAAGATGTGTGCAAATTTTGATTTACATCAGTGCAGAAAATCTTTCCATCAAAGACTTCTGCTCTCTAGGAGAACTTATTTACTTACAAAATTGAGAGATTGGGGCGTCTAGCTGGGGTACGTTTCCTCCTTTAGCATTTAGCTTTTGCACTTGGGTAGGCGGCACAGGTTTGTGAGACTGGCCGGTGGCTCGGTACATGGCTTGGACCCACAGGATACGGTCCTGCTCATCATCACTTGCAAAAATCACCGTGTCTCCTTCCTTCACAGCGTTGAAGAATGCTCTGCCACCCTCCAAACCTGGCAGAAGAGGAAGCAACAACAGAGTTTTGCAGACTTTGAGGCCAGCCAGGGCATCTCCCCTGGCTTCCCACCCCATCACCACCCCGGGAGTCCGCCCAGCCAGCCTCGCACTGCCCTCGGCTCCTGGCTGAGCTCGGTCCCCTCCCCTGCACCAAACTCACCTGCGAGAGAGCCCGCCAGGTCCCCAGGTAGCACCCTGCCCCGCGATTACTGACACATGCTCAACACACTCGGATTAATTGCTTCTCTCACCTACAGCCCCGTCTGTGCCGGTCCCGTGTGGGTTGCACTGCTGGAGCTCCATTAAAAATGAGTTTTGAGGGGATGCGGTGGGAGGTTTCCCATTAGAGCGAGTGCACCAGTGCTCACACTGCGTAAAAGGTGCTCGGGTGATGTGCCTACTGCTGTCTTTGCCCTGATTCGGCACCCATCTTCCCATCTCTCTAACATCAAAATTAACTTGGAATCAAGGTCTTGACAACCAAACTACTGTGTCTTTCTTCATCTCCTCTGGGGACACTGTTATCCAAGGCATGGTGAGGATCACCATGATCAATGTGTCGCCCCGCCAAAATAAAAGAGATGTGGTGCTCCTCCACCTGAAGAAGTGTCTCAGCACCATGTACACAACAGGTACCTCCAGGTACCAGGGGGCTTTCTAATCCTGCCCCTTCCACTCACTTACATCTATCAGAGAGAAAATGGGGCAGGCAGAAATGCTGGGTTGGTCCCATAAATATTTTCTACAATAAAGACAGGCATAGCTTCTAACCTTTTATTTAGGGAATATAATCTGAAGGCACAGGTTAGGATCATCACTCGATTTGAGCATTCAGTTCACAATCAAATTTCATTGAGATTTAAGCGTCTAATTCACTTAGGCTCCCCAGAGGAGACGAGTCTTTCCCTCCTCTGGTGCAACTCCTAGCTCAATTCCTTAGATCTATTTATAGTAAAGTCACGCATAGCTAATGATCAGTAAACACAAACATATTTATAATAATGCTGATCACAGTGCAGCTGCAAGCAGGGAGAGAGAGAGGACTCCCCTTTGGGAGCCGTATGCAGCGCGGCGAGCACGAGCACCTGTGGGCGCAGCAGCGAGCTGCTGGCCCCCGTACCTGGCTGCGGGTCGGTGTAGTCCACAGTGTATCCGTCGAGCTGCAGCAGCTCTTGAGGTTCAGCTTTTTTCTCCCGGTAGCTGCACATAGCAAATGTATATTGACTAACCTGAAGAAAATCACAAAGCTAAGATGGCACCGGGTGATCACGACAAGGCAATCCAAAGCACTTACAAATTCCGTACGCTGACGGCGCGTTTACAGGGACTGGGAGTGGTGGGGTAATTTTGACGGTCATTGCCCGTAGGAGACAGACTAAACTTTTTACCTGGTTTTTGCAAAGCTCTCTCTTAACACACCCTGCTGCGTCAGGCGTCTAATTCTCTGCATCAGTACATACAGCGGTTTAATTTCCTCCAAAAGAGGAAGCTCCATGCTTTAAAACCCTCTATCATTCATCCCCAGACAAGTGCAAGAGTGACACCCTGTCACAAACAATGTGAGCTAAATTGCTAGGTGCCAGTCATATTAAAGCAATCTTAAGATCCCACTGATCTCGGCAGTTGTTGTCATCAGTGCTGTAAATGGCAGCTCTCACTCCTCTGAGGTACCATCTGCATGACACGATGCATTCAATGTCAAGCTCTTGACGGAAGCCGACTCAGCTGCAGGGGCTCTGCCAGGCTCCCCATCGCCTTTAGGAGGCCATCAGGCCGCATCAAGACCCCGCGCGTACTCGGCGTGCTGCAATCTGGATGGTCGGCAAGAAGCTCGGCCAGGGAGGAGAGGAGAGGAGAGGATTCTCCGTGCCCCGGGCTAGGAACTCACGGGGAAATTTACTGTCAAATGATTTCAAATGACTTTGTTAAGGTTGTGTCACATCCTGGACGCCTGACGTAATTTTATTAGTCTGGACATTTTCTCGACCTCTGGAGGAAACTTTAAAACTCTGGTGGGTGGCAATGGATCGTGATCGTCATTTCTTGGAGGTCGGGAGAGATCCTGAATGATGGGCGAGCGGCTGGGACGGGGAATTTTGCCTCCAATCTCCAGACAAATCGCTCGGCTACAAATACACATGCAGCACCTATTTTGGTGGCATCTATAGCTAATAAAATGTCATTTATTTAAGTCGGGGACCCGTCTATTGGCATAGCATCTCCCAGCCGGCGCTCAGTATATTGCTGCCCTCTACGGGCTTCTGCTAGCTGCCAGCCTGCTCTCAGCAGCCCTGCCTGCACCCTGCCTTCCTCCAGGAACAGCTCCAAAAGCCACCTAAGAATAAACCCTATCATTAACACATTTGTGGGAGTAAGACTAAAAGTGATGCTTTAAGCATCTTGCATCCTCCTTAAAACTACCAGCACTGACGAAAGATTGACAAGTAACAGACCAATAGCAAGAGCACACCAGTGCATATTCTATGCTATGAACTTTGAATGCATACCATCGTACCGGCAACACAAAAATTAAAAAGATTAACACGGAGAAATCTAAAAATAACGTAGTGCCCCACAGCACAATATTCAGACGACTCCTGCAGTGTTCATTCAGTTATACTTGCAGTATATTGCTGCCATCTCCTGGAGAAACTCTTGAATGTGCTTTATTTACGGTAAGATCCTGGAGATTTCATCTGAGCGGTGAGGATTTGATTTCCCTGTGTTAGACAGCCTGAACTTCAGGGACTGCGAGATAAATTTAATTCCTGAAATGAGTCAGCGCTAACCTACGCTGACATTGACTGAAAACATTAATACAACTAATGTTTTTTCCTCTCGTGTACACTCTGTAGCAACAGGTAAAATTCATTCAGTAGTTCCGTTTCTTCTTCTCTGACCCTGAACACAAGGTCTGAATTTCAGGCTCTTCTTCAGGTACAAATAATTCCTCTCATCTTTGGACTCAGAAAATATTCTTCATCCCTATCAATAAGCCAACCATACCAACACAGCAGTAATGTATAGAAACACATGCATGCATTTCAGAACTTATACTTCTTGTGTTAAAACTTATAAAAGACAGATGTAGACAGTAGGCTCTGGTGGAGCCATCCTGGGACAGAGGCAAAGCAAACTGTTAGCATTCACAGGATTTCCTTGGAAGAAGCTGCCCTACATCATTATTAGAAGAGACCTCTAAGAGAAACCTACAGGTGGGTCTACAACGTGCGATGAGCCAGGGCTCATCTGGGTTCACATCCTACTTCTTCTCTACTCACACAGCTCAGGTGCAAAGCCCGAGCTCAGGATTGCCCAAGAGCCTGCTGGCAGGCTAGGATCAGGCTGGAGGGAGGAGACAGCTATCGATGGCCTCTGGAAAAGGTGCCAATGGTGCCATGCAGAGTGCCCGCACCTGAACAACTCGAGCTACTGACTTCAAGGACCGGCATACCAGCCTGTCTGTCCTATCCTGTTGCCTAAAGCATTTACTGCTTGGGGTCAGAAAGAAGCTGATGCCCTGGCTACCAGTGCAATGTAGGTCCTTCCATTTACGAGCGGTGGTAAAGCAAAACCCAACAAAATGAGATTCTAGAAAGCTCGGTATGTCACGAGCGTGCTTCGCTGCTGAACAGCACTGTAGGGTCAAGTGGAGATTGCAGCTTGCCTTTCATCAGTCCTCTAAAATATTGTGCTTTACAGAGCCTGCTTTCTGTAGAAGCTTAGAAGTGGCCAGACAAGTGAAACAGTTAATAGGAGAAATTAATCTTACAGCCTGCTGAGTTCACACTGAACCATAGCTGCATATGAGAACGAGCGAGCAGATGGGATGGGCAAGATGAATGCTTTGAGTAATTGGAGAAAACACAGATACAGCAAGGAAACTGAAGGAAGACAGAGGAGAAATCTCTGCCCAGTGAGGGACAAACTCTCAAAGCAGCTGGGATTTCATCCAGGGACTCGATGAGGGCCAGGAAAGGAGCATCTAAGGAAGCCGAACTGAGCAAAACTAAAAGAAGGGAAATAATCCAAGGCTGCCCTGGCTGGCTCATTACAAAAAAGGGAAAACGCTTTGAGAAATAATTTGAGACAAAAGAACAGAAGGAAAAGAAAGTGGCAAAAAAGAGAAAAAGACAAAGAAATTCAGGAAAGGGGAAGCAGACAGCAGGAGACAAACGCCAAAGTTCACTATTCCCAGGCTGCTAAATTAGATCTGACTTTCTTGGCACTCCACCATATTCTGTCACCAGCTATATAATCCGACTGATTAATAAATACAGTAGATATGTATTAACCAGTCCTGACTTCGTCCTTGTTTTTCCACCAGAGACTCCTGCTCTAGTGAGCACTGCTTTCCCCAGGATCCTGCTCAAACCTGTTAATTGTCGTCCCTCGCACTCCGAGCTCAGTCATCCGCCTCCCCCTTTCTCACTGTTGACATAACACCGCCCCACTTGGGTTAAATTCTTAAATGGACCTTTCCTAGATTAACAGCATGCATTTTGTCCCAAGGGAGAGAAACTGTGCTAAGATACTGCCAGCTGTAATACAGCTTTCCACTTTGATGGGAGACTCTTGTCCTCTGCTCGCAGCTGTACGTTGCCTCCCGAGCCCTTTCCTGACACAAATGAGCAGAGGAAATGATCTAGCTTAAAGAAACAAATGTGAAAACAACAGTTTTCACATCTCAGCCTGTCCATTCAGCCCTGAACAATTGCACATAGCAGTTGTCCTAACTTCTTCCTTCAAGCAGGAGGTGTGCTCTCTTCAGCCAGGGCTGCATGATGGGAAGCCATCCAACGTGAGTATGGACAGGTCATGCAGGACCTACCATAGCCAGGTGTAATGACCTGTGGCATCTATTTGACCAGCAGTTCCCAAACATCTTGTATTTATCATCAACACTCAAGGTTTCTCAAGAATCACCACCTATGCCCAGTTCTCAGCGAGGGTCTAACTGAAAACATGATTTAATATGATTATGGGGACCAGCTACGGGTCATTTACCTTGACTTGAGGACCACAGTGTAGGACCGCTGGTGTAGTACACCGCAATTTTGCTGAATTATTTTCAAATTCTGTTGGTTATTCGGAGTTACTGAACACTTACTTCATTTCATTTTATCCCGAGTCAGCTGAGCTTTGCTAAAAGCAGGAGCTGTCACTGTTAGTCTAAATTATAATGAGTTCAGGGAGTCTGTCACTAGAACAATAGATCCAGGCGTAGACACTGCAACTGGTTTTAATCTGCAGAGAGTTGATCTGGTTCCAACAACATTCTGCAAACACCATCAGACACAATCAGCTGAAAACTGCTTCAAGCTACTCAGCAGACATGTCATCCAGGTACCATGGAGTGTTACTTCCCATATGCTGCCAGAGCACAGAAATGGGGTTATGACAAAAGAAGAACAGATTCAGTCTGAAATCTCAGTGTAATTAATTCACTTGCCCTTAAGAATCATTATAAGAAATTTCCTATCACAAAGCCAGCAAACCCACCAGAACCAACAATAGTGTTGTTGCCAGAACAGCACATTAGACCCTGCGAAGAATTAATACAAGCTCTGTCAGCTATCAAAAATCCCAGCTTTTGCACCATCGAGGGTCTAATTGGCAAACTGGCTGAAATTTGTATGCTGTGCTCAGGCAGCTGATATAGCAACTTAGGAAACACTTATAACATCTGCGATGGATGTACATTTGCTTTCCTAACCAGTCACGGAGAACTTTGCCCTAAATTGCTCCATTGCTTTCGCTTACCACTGCCACTGGCATTACTGTTGCCTTTACGAAGCATTTTCCTCACTTGTGATGCTGCGGACCACTTCCATCCAAGCTCAGGGCCATATTCTGCCATCACTTTCACGCTGCATATCTCAGGATTTAAAATTAGGCAAGTAACGAGTCTCTGCCATGTAATTTACATCTAATCAGTATTCTGCTCTTCTGCTGCTCATCTCAAAGGGTGTCTATGAGAAGGGTGGGCAGCGTGCAGAGAGGACTGCGATTCATTCGAAAGAGAAAACTATCCCCTCTTAACGCATGGGTGCATGCCGGAGGAGCGTACGCACCAGCTCTGCCAGCCACGCCATGCTGTAAACCTTCCCCGAGGGGCTGAACCAAGTCCACCCAGCAATGCTTGTGCTGGAGAGGTGAGGCCCAGTTCTAGAAACGGCACAAAGGAACCGCTCTCACCCACTACACCCAAACAAATCATCTCCTCTCCTGTACAACCCTCGCAGCTACACAGACACAGAAGGTGCGAGGGATTATTCCACCCAAATTACAAGGCAGTTATTGCTCCCTTCCCCTTCTCTCCAGGGCTTACAGAAGCCAACTAGCACTGGAAATGCTCCCTGCAGAGCTCCTTTTTCTACATATGCGTGCAAAGCCTCTGTTCATACTGGCGAGGCATCACTGACACAAAAGAGAGAAACTGCCATCAACACCTTCCTCCTTGGTGCCGCCCATGCAGTTTGGCACCTTTGTGCCTTGTTTAGATGGTAACGAAGAGTCTGAGTATTTATTACCATGAATTTCTTAACCGCTGGTGCCAGAAGGCAGAGCGGTACCACCCAATAGCACTGAAGGAACTGAGGCTGCGTCCATCTGAAATGGGGAAAGAGGGGCAGGAGAGGGCACAGGACCAGGAGGAGGAGGTTACTCTGCAAGGGACGGGAGAGGAGACAGAGCTGCAATAGAAGATGCTACAGGTAAGGGACAGAGACAAGGGATCAGGAAGGAAACGTTTAGTTATTCATCTGAACTTACAGCCTTGCCCTCTTGGCAGTGTCACGGACTGACCAGACCAGTATATCCCAAATGGACTTTATGCTTTGGACTCCATCTCTCGGCTCTGGTGCAAGCAGGAGCCTGGTGCGGACGAACAAGCTCCTGAAACAAGGGCTGCTCCTTGTCCGTTCTTTACGTAACAGAGCCAGCTCACCTTCCTGCCGGGGTTATTCTCTGCCTGCGGTTTAGCAGAGTTCAGAGCATCCTGGACATCAACACCTTTGCTGCCAATCCCCGTTCGTATCAGCACCCATCCTTTGCATTGCATGAAAAGCAAATGACAAACATACGGACAGCAAAGTATTTTTATTCCATCTTTATTGCCTGCTGACATGTTCAATATGCTCAAACTACATCTGAGGGACTGCATAGAGAGTGTTTCTTGTTTATATTTGATGTACGGCAGAACACTTTACATTGCACCAAATGTTGAACAAACGGTAACATAACAGAGAAGCTGCAGTGGCAGCTGGAATTTCTGAGGTGGGCTACAGAGACTCTCTGGGGGCAAAAGTCTGCTCATCTTATTCAGATGAATTGCTTTTCTGGCCAAATTCTGCTCTTATATGCCAACTGACGAATACAGACCTAGTAACATGAGAAAACATGGAATAACTCCGAGAGCTTCAATTCCACAGCAAGCTGGAGAATATATAGCAACTGAAAACTAGAGAAGTAACTTCAACCACATAGAAAGGCCAGAAGAAAGGCTCCTTGAGAGAGACAGGGGAATCCATGTCCAACCCTGCAAACCCTTGCACAGAAGAGTATCGATAGATTTATTTATGGGAGAAGTTATTTTAGGAAAGAGGATTCTCTGCCTTGGAGAATCCCTGTTCACAGGGAAAAAGGGACTGAGAACTTGGTCTAATAGGAGTGAATCGTCCCTCAGGGAAAAGCAATACTAGTTGCTCTACAGGTGATCGCAGACTGCCACAGCACTCTTAACTTCACTTCAGAACATAATAAAGGAAACATACAGAGAAAAGCAATCCCTCAGTCCCTGCCCAAGAACAGGGTCACTGCATAATGTTCCCAAAAGGCCTTTCCTTCATTATGGCCTCTGCTGCTTCTTACCCAGGGACAGTTTGGGATTTACCTCCAGCGGTCTAGCTCTGCAAGACGCTGGGTTCCCCTGCGAGGTGCCAAGCACCCCTACCTCACCAGGGACCCGGCCAGTTCCTGCACAGAGGGTGCATTTGCAAACCAGGTGCCTCTAACCCATCACTTTTACCTAAATCTAAATATACAGCTTGGGCAGATAGAGGCATCTCCTGTGGCTGCTCTACACTAACTCCCCCACTTCTGTGGCCATTTTGACCCCATTTGGAGTACAAAACGAGCACTTAAACTGTCACTGCTGATCATACTTGGTTATTGGACTAGGTACTCAACTGGTCTCTCCAAATGGGCTCCTGCTTACATGGCTCACGCACATCATAAGTCCCTTTTACCTCCCCAGGATGGATTTTCTTATCTGCCACATAGTTCAGCGCTATGCAAGCCAAGACAAATGGGGAATGCAATTAAGCTTCCTACTGAGAGAGTTGAACTTGGAGTAATAATTAACTCAAACTAACCAGTTTAAACCAGGTGATTTAGGGCCAGAGAAGCCAGCTGTGTAAGGTGGAAGATGGACTGCGTGGTCTCCTCCCCTTACCGGCACAGGAAAGCCAGCACACAAGCACGCTCCATCCGAAATGTGGAGCCTGGTGCACCTGGTTTACACCACCTCAGTTCTTACACACGGGTGAAATCCCAGCCCCTCTGCGGCAGACCTGCCATCTGCTTCATCGGCAGGAGGATTTCACCGTCTGACTTGATCACTTTGGATCTGTGCTGGCACAAGATCTCAGTTGGATCCCATGTTATCATGAGCATCATGATATCAGATATCAGAGCAGATATCAGAGCATGATATCAGATATCAGAGCATCATGAGACGTTGCACAAAGCTTTTATTTCTCATACTTGGAGACAACATACCCTGGGGAACCCAGAGAGAACGGAGGGAGAGATGGACCCAAGAGGGCTCTGTGGCTTTATCAGGTTGGTGTGAAGATGGAGCTGCTCAAACTGGGGCCCCACACTTCTGTGGCCAGTGCAGTGGTTTCAGCTGCCCTTGGGAAGGTGAGGGAAGATCTAACACACCAAGTACTGACCAGATCCTTTTAGGTCACAGAGGACATCTTCTGCCTGTTTCCTTGAATTTCTTAACCATGGTCAAATATACAGGTCTACTGAAACTGGGAGGGCAGAAAGTGAAAAAAGAAAAAAGGGAAAAAGGAACAAAGACATTGCAAAATGATTGATGAGAGCTGCAGACAATGAGAGGCAGTAATGAACGTGAAGGCAAGATAAACGTCAAGAACGAAATACTGACTCTGACGTAGCCAGTGATGAAACTTCTGTAGAGCTCAATGGACTTCAAATTTTACCTGGAGGCTCAAAAGGGAGCATTTGCACCCAAGTACCTCCAGCCAAGACAGACCGAGCTTCCTCCACATCTCATTAATTCCTCACTAAAATTGGTTCTCCATCTCACCAAGCATTCATTTGCATCAGGAAACTCATGGCTAGAGGTCTGCGACTGGGATATCCTTGAGAAGTTGTATACATTTAGAAAAAACTCCATCACTTAACAAACACCCTATGCAGAACCACAGCCCTGCACCAATTAGACAACACTGAAAATGGTCAGAACAAAGACTTAAACATTTCGTGTTGTGATTTAAGATCACTTCTAGTTAAATCTGTTACCTGGACCAGGACAAAGAATCGTTTCTTCCATCTCTTCCAAACATTTTTACCAATGGCCCATAAATATCTAGGAGAAAAGAATAGGTGAGTTCAGTACACAAGTGACTATATGTTGTTTTCTTGCTTTTCAGTATGTTTTCTTCACACTTAGAAACTGAAGTTAATACACAAGCAGGAATAATTACAAGACTTTTAAGCTCAGCAGCATTCATGAATGTGTTTATTTCTAGCCTGAACAAATAACCTGTAAAGAAAGTGGCACAAAAAGCTCCCAGAGTCCTAATGTTACACAGTATTAATTCTTTCTTGCTCTTTGTCTTTCACAACTTGCTCAGAATTTAGAAGTCCTTTAATGGCAGTGAATAGCTACAACATGGTCGGATGGGTGAAGAATACATTTGCAACTGAAGAATTAAGGGAGAGAAACCCCAAACGTTGCTTTAGGCCTTCATGAAACCATTTGGCTGAGGGGAGCTGTGAAACAGAGGGACACTTACTACATCAAAACCAGTACCTGGGGTCCCGGTATCCACTGGACTGACTAAACCAGGACACTTCGCTGAACAGCTTAAGACGAATTCCTAGAAATCGCTTGGCTACAGATATTCAAGCAAACGGAATAATTTATAAGGAGGAGTGAATTTAATGTTTTCTACAAAGGAAGCATTAACTTTTAAAATTAATGTCAAAATTAGCATTTAATCTCTGTGATGAAGTGGCCGCTGTGACACTGTAATACAAACACTGGCAAAAATAGTGGCAGCACCAGACTAATAATAAATACAAGGACATTATTCAACATTAATATGCTTTATGTATCATTGTAATTACTTTAGTTCTGGCTCAATACATAGAAAAACAATTCCTTTTTGGTTATGCTAGTGGTTCCTTATGCAAGAAGAGATCCAACGTACTCTTGGTGAATGTTTAAGCCACAAAACTCCAAGTCATGCTAATATGGGCACCGAGTCCTTGGCGAGTTCAGGAACAGGGAAATAATTGTCCTTTTTGCTGTTGCCGCTAACATCAACAGGAAGACAATCTCAGTTCTGATAGCAAGCTAGTATTATAAACCACATAGTTTTAAGCAGCATCTTGTAAATCGAATGTTAGTTGAAGAAAGCCTGAGAAAAGCCAGGACTGCTCAGCCCTGTTGCTATGAGCTGCAGTCAAGGAAACAAGTACGACAGGTGAACTGTCCTTTCTTGGTTTTGGTGCCTGTGGTCGTGGTGGAAAAATTAAACTCCACATGTGGCTATTGGCTCTGATCTCATTAGCAGAGAAGACAGGAGGAGGAGGAGAAGGAATTAAAAAAAAGATGAGCGATCCAAACCATCTAATAATGGATTGAATCTAACAAAACAACTATGAAAACAAAAATAGAACAAAGTCACTTTTATAGCACCAAAAACATACTGGAGAAAGAGTTAATCAAAACACTGACTATCCCAGATAGTTTCTATTTTTTATCACATCCTCAGCTGTGAAGAGCAAACAGAGGAAAGCCTTACCGATGGCGTTAGCTAGCTCTTCCTAAGGATGATCTAATTTGTAACTGCACGGCACGAAGGTGGAAGCCAGGGGTGGCAGTCAGGGATGTCCCTGGCCCCAGATCCTCTGACACTCACGTCTGGTGGGGAGAGGTTTCCCTTTTAACCTTCCAGATCATTAGTCCTGCTCCAAGCAACTGCCTACTCCAGGCATCCTGGTTTCGGCTGGGATAGTTAGTTTTCTTCCTAGCAGCTGGTACAGTGCTGCGTTTTGGATTTAGTATGAGAATAATGCCGATAACACACTGATGTTTTAGTTGTTGCTAAGCAGTGCTTATACTAAATCAAAGACTTCTCAGCTTCCCATGCTCTGCCAGGCGCACAAGAAGCTGGGAGGGGGCACAGCCAGGACAGCTGACCCCAACTGGCCAAAGCGATATTCTATACTGTATGGCGTCATGCTCAGTATAGAAACTGGGGGGAGCTGGCTGGCGGGCAGCAATTGCTGCTTGGGGACAGGCTGGGCATCGGTCAGCGGGTGGTGAGTGGTTGCATCACTTGGTTTTTTTTTCCCTTTGGGTTTTGTTCCTCTCTCTTTCTCGTTGTTTTCCCTTTCATTACAATTTATTATTATTATTATAATTATTATGTATTTTTTCTTTTTCCCAGTTATTAAACTGTTCTTATCTCAGCCCACGAGTTTTCTTACTTGTGCTCTTCCAATTCTCCCACCCATCCCACTGGGGGGGAGGGTGAGCGAGCGGCTGGGTGGGGCTTCGTTGCCGACTGAAGCTAAACCATGACACCAGGCAGCTGCTATTTAATTGTGCTGTGTATCTCTGTATAAATAATGATGATCACACTGGAGTTTATTGCAAGCAGAAGGTGCACTGTGCTTTTGGTTCTGAGAAGTCAATACAGGGAAACACAGAATAACTTAAGAAATTATACCATTCTCAATAAGAGAGTTGGGCAGTTCACCTATTATTTCCTTACAGGAAAAAAACCCCCCTAGCAATTTCCTGAGGAATACTGTTTAAAATATAAACTCTTTGGCTGATATACATTAAAAAGACTATGCTAAGAATATGGAAAGTGCATTATAAGTGACTGAACTAATGCCATTTTTATATTTATCTTTCTTTTGACCTCCTGTGAGCTTGAGAAAAAGTTTCTTTTCCAGAATCTTAAAAAAGATATTTTTTCTAATGCACATGCAAAACAAATTGAGTTCAGATCGAAACAAGCATTTACCCAGAGTGCTTCATGTTTTGAGGCTTATCCATTCGCACAGCAAGCTTGATCTTCAGGTCTTGATCCGGGCAGTTTTTGGAAACAGTCATTTTGTGCCACTCTGATTGCTTTGGGCTATTGGGAGTAGGGTGGAGAACAACCTGCAAGTGTCAAAATCAACAATGTTAAAGGGAAAAATTATTCACAAAATGGGTTTTAATGGGGAAAAAAAGCACATCAGATGAGCTACTTTTCCCCTAAAAGTCAGTCTGGAAATTTCTATTCACATCACATTTTTATTGCTTTTTTAAAGTACAACTTATTATTTTGAGATTATTCATATATTCTTTGGCTCCTCCATCTACTGTGCCATTGTTCATGGGGCTGTGCAGAACAGAACTGCACTATCAGTTCCCATCATTTAAGGAAAGCCCATGGTAAACGAACTTGCAACTATCCAGGTAAATCAGTCTAGAAGTGATCGTGGACTAATGTGATTAGCAAACCAGCAATAATTTTTTTGCCGAGGTTGCCCACTGCAATCCCCCATTTTCAGACTCACACAACTTGGTCAGCCTCGAGCCTTCCTGACACTTCCCATGTGAGGTGAGCTGTTTCGAGGGCTCAGAAAGCTCTACCTAAAATGGTTCATTTATTGCTACTATCAGGTTGTGGGGAAGCTGGCTTGATTTTTTGCTTACTGTTAAGACTGGACACAGTAGGCAACGTTTTAGATAGGCTGGCGTGTCTGACTGCACTACGGCAGCAGATAAAATCTGCACCCCATGTCATGACATCAGTGGCTGCAGGACTCTTTGCTTCCATTTCACGCAGTGAGGAAATGATGGTATGGTCTCCAGCTGGGGTAAATCAGTGCAAGGCCAATGACTGCAGTGGAGCTGTGCAGACGAACACCGATGGAAGTGCTTGGCTCATCAAAGACACTGAAAGGCTCCAAGAGGTGAGTAATCTTTCCTGATCATAGCTGTGCTTTTCCCACTCACCCATCACCCCTACAAAGCAGAGCAGCTCCGTCAGGCAGCAAGCCACAGAGTATTCTCCCAGAACTACACCACATCCACCATCTTCTCCTGGTATTTCCATATGGGTCCTCTGAGGTGGCTTAACCCTCTCTCCCCTACG
This sequence comes from Ciconia boyciana, assembly GCF_034638445.1. Classification (NCBI taxonomy): domain Eukaryota; kingdom Metazoa; phylum Chordata; class Aves; order Ciconiiformes; family Ciconiidae; genus Ciconia; species Ciconia boyciana. The sequence continues at coordinate 17,201,677 of NC_132944.1, read as the reverse complement.
TGCATTCCTCTTCTGATGCTTTCATTCTCAGAGGTGACTTTGCCTGGCACAAATTCATTCAAGTCTCCACTGTCCTGTAGTGAGATGAATCTCCTTTAAATCCATTAACCTTTACACAAGCAAATTGTTTTACAAATGGCAGCATTCACCCTCATTATTTGCTGTGCTGCCATCACTCATTCCTTGCTCATGCTTAGTCCGTGCTCCTGCCAAACTCCAGCCCAGACTATATTCTTGTGTTCCTCTGCTCTTCAACTTTACTGCTGAGTCAACAACCTAGGGGCTGTTTTCCACCAAAATATCCTTGACGCTATTACCCTCTGATGAATGATTCCTAAAATGATTTTATTGCCTCCTCCAAAGACTGAGGTTAACATCAGTAGATTCTCGACTTCACCCTTATTCATCAACATTAGTTATCACTTCTTTTATTGAGTTAGACTAATGCTTTTGCTGGCAGGAATCTGAAGCTGTTATTAGTCACACAGATAACTGAGCGACACCAGTCTCTCCTGCATCACTCTTGGAAAAAAACACATTTAAGCAAATCCTGAAGATGAAGAGTGAGTCCTCCACATGGGTGTTGTTAGAAACACGGGTGGACCCAAACCCTGAGCAGCCTCAAGGACCCACTGCAAGGCAGGTTGTGCAAGCACATAGACTTGCACTAAACGCATCTCTCAGCGAGGCGGCAGCCACTCGGGGTGTTTGGGATGCTCTCTACTTTGATTTCTAACTCTTTTTCATCAAAAGGCGCATAAACTTTGCTCAGTGTTGTTGTAATTCATGGCTCTTCCCCTCCTTGCTCTCAGCAGATGAAGTCTTGGCATGACTGAAATCCGCGGGAGCCTTGCCACTGCCTTCAATAGGGCCAGGATGTATTCCCATGCCTTCAGCTGCCCATCCAGCAGTTTAGGGCTTGGGAGCATTTTCCAGCTCTCCCTTCGATAAAAGTGGTGAAATGAGGAGTGCCGGCCGGTTGCCAATTTAACGCTCGCAATAGAAAGTGAGCATTGTAGATGCCTGGCAGAGCACAAAGCTGCTTCTCAAAGGGCGGCTGAGCATGGGTGTTTTTGTGTATAAAACCTGCTTCCCTCCTCTCTCCGTGCAGATAGGTTTGTGCCCACTCCAACAGCTAAACCAGGGGCTTAACACACTCCTGGTTTCATTATTTCATTAAAAAAGAAATCCTGATGCAGCCTGAGCAGACACGCGTCATCTCTCGGCCGCTCCGGGCACACCGAGCATCCCTTTGAAGTTCGGCCGACTGAAAGCGCTGGTGGCCATGGGCCAGGGGAAATCACCGCCTGGCTCCCCGTGCTAGCTGCTGCTGGCCCACATCCTTTGGACCGCAGAAGCTCAGAGCTGAGGGATGGCTTCCCGCTGGACTGGGAATTAAAGCACATTGGTGGGGCTGGCTCATCAGCATTTCAGGGCAAGAGGGGTTGCTTTGGGGCCTGACGTCTTTTTTCAGAACAACATGCACAGCTAATTGCTTCCCGAGACCAGCAAAGTCAGCACCGCTCATGGCTGCCAGTGGAAACAAGACTTACAAAGCAAGCGGGTCTACACCGAGTGTAACCACTCAGGGGAAAAAGCCCTGAATGGCATCGCAGCCGGCTGGGTGAAAAGCTCTGCTCAGCATGCTGCAGCAGATAAAGGCAGGAATTCCGGGCTGTTTCAAGAACGAGGTTTTGAAAATAATCCTGAAAATATTATGATGCTGTGCAGCAAAGAAGCTGTAGGTCTTCAGCCAGAGTACTGCAGCCTGGTGGGGTCACCCGCTTTGTGAAAAAAGGAGCAGGACCAGGAGAAAAGAAGGACCAAGGTGTGGATGAGGAAAGTCTGAAGGGGCTGTGACTTTGAAGAGAAGATTGAGAGGAGAAAAGAAGGGGTAGCTTTGTTTTTCTCTCTCTGAAGTGCAAGAACAAAGGATGTTACATGAACATGAAAACCCAAATAGCTAAAGTGAACGTAAGTTATACGAGACAAAATCCCATGCAGCACTCTCCATCACAAAGATATAAATTAGATCAACAGCTCACTAGGACCTGGAAAAATGTTTGGCACTTGTATGAATAGGATGAATACAAAACCATGTTAATTAGGAAAAACTTTGTTTTATGGACACAGACTGTCCTGTGTCAAGACACAAGCAGCCATGGAGTTAGCAAGAAACATCCCAACAGGTTAGTCCATAATTCTAAATACTGTACTTGGGCTTGCTACAGGATCAGTGGCTTTCTTGGCCATGGCCATGTAGACAAGGCGGAGAGAAAGGTGTGCTGCAGAGCTGGGCAGACAGAGCCCAGGTGGCTCCTGGAGATCGCTCAGGCCATGCTGAACCATGACATGGGAGATGCCAAGCCCATGCGTAAGGTGCAGCCTCTCTTCCCGTGAACTGTTTTTCATGGGGTCTTCACCATGCAGATCTCACACCCTTGAAGAGCTGAGGAAGGGATGGCAGGGAGTTTGCTGCCAGTTATGCCTGGGGCCAACGCAAATTATACAGCTGCAAAAAATCCATGGAGACTAACTGAAGTGTCCCAAAGCCACAGAAAAGTGCCGTCCACAGATATGCTGGAGCTGTGGGCTGCAGTGATGGAGGGCCACCAGTCCCAGGGCGCTGGTTTAGGGACCACAGGTGAGAGGCAGAGATGGGGTGGGAAGCTTGGCTCTGTGGCCAGTACTCTGGGAATCTGAGATCTTTGCTATTAAAAACATTGATGGGGGAAATGAACCCCCACATTTCACTCCCCAGTCCGGCCCCACTGAAACCACCAGTTCAGCCACAGTCCCCGGGGGAGCCAGGATTTCCAGCTCTTTGCAGCGAGTACCACAGTCAGTGCTTTCAAATGCTCAAACCGTGCACCGGCTGCTCAGCAGATATGAGAGCAGCTTAACACTCTCTTGCCAAACTTAAATCCCCTCTTTCTGCTTCAGCATAATCCCCTTTTCTGCCTCAGGAATGTCCATTTCCGTAAGCAACTTCTAAGGCTTTCCAGACTGCCAATATCGTGCACAAGATCCTCTGCCTTTGCAGAGTGCAGGCACAGCCAGCTGAAATGCTGCCATTAAAAACTCACAACAAAGACAGCATGCGAGATGCACTCCTTTCCAGCAGTGGAGAGCTTGCTTTTTTCCCCCTCTCCTGAAGCTTGGCAAAAAAGCAGAGCATGTTGTGCTCCAAAGATATTTCCGTACAGGAGAGATTTCTCTAGAAAAGCAGGGCCAGAAGGAAACGTTATTAAACTCAAAATCTCCTTACCCTCCCAAGCTCTTTGTCCTCCAGAGCCAGCACTCCCGTGCTCTCCGTGAACAGCTTCACCTTCACTGCAGGAAGCGCGTGTGTTGTCGTGAAGTCTCCTTGGGTGCCCCAGCTGCGAAAACAGGGACAGAGATGTTCAGCTCCAACGGCAGGTCAGCAGTGCTACACCTTGGGCGTGCAATGGTTAAACGAAAATGTCCTGCCTGGTACAAGCCAAAGTGGCTGGGCTCTCTGAGTGACAAGGGCATTAATTATCTTCTTAGGGAAATGTGGGACAGATGTTTGGAAAACCCATGATGGTTCTTTGGGGAAAAAAAAGAGAGTACCTGGGAGCAGCATGAAACCAAATTTAAGAGAACTTTTTTATTTAGAAAGAACAATATGTCTCCTGCAGTGACAGCCTGTGTAGTCACAACAGAAGTTGAGGATCGAGGACATCTGCACCTAGGACATCTGTAATCACTCAAGCCTCTGCTCTTCTCTTGGCTAATTAACCTCTCCTTTCCAGGCTGATAGTGAGGTTTGCTTTCTCTGAAGAACCCCCAATTTAAACTGGGTCCTCTTCCGAGTCCCAGCCCAGGCCTCCAGCCCAGCCTAGGTTTAAGTTCAAGCCATTATGCCTGGAGTAATCCTAGTTTGCTCAGACTAGGAGGAGGACTCCGGCTCCTTGGGGATGAGACAGCAGTGGCCAGGAAGTGGCCACCTCTCCAACTACACAATGAACCGAGACCACCATCTATTATTTGTACTCCACGAGTCATCCCCTGGCTGGTCCTGTGGCTTGGAAGGCAGTGCTATGGAGGCTGAATGACCCACAGCATGTGAAACCCCCCTCTAGACATGCGTGTTTCTAGAGGACATCTCCAAGCTCCTGCAACCACAAGCTGCCCAAGTGCGCAGAGAACACGAACTCATTCCATGTGGGACTCCGCAGGCACAGGGTCCCAGCCACAGTCTGCTGACACATATAGCCAAACTTGCCATTTTAAGTCTCACAAGGGGAGCCCACCCCGCAGCTGACCTTCCCCGCACGAGTCTGGGAACCGCAGCAGCCCTGCAGCCGGCCGGAGGGAAGTCTGGTGATGGGCCTGAGCACGTCACACTAGAGCTTTCCTCTCTGGCCCTGGACACCCGGGGAAGCTTTGAGGACAGAGCCCCAGTTTGGCCACAGCCCGTTGCACCCTGTTTCAGGGACTTTCCTCCTGGGCCCTGTTCCCGCCCCAGCGAGCAGTGTGCTGCTGCTGCTGCCTGGGCTCACCTGAGCTGCACTGGTGAGCATCCTCATGGGGTTCTCTTAAAGATACCCGGACGTTACACAGCAGTCAGCTTTGATTTAGGGAGATTGTAGGGAAAAGAAACACCAAGTCTGTTCAACATCCTAAGGGCCACGGCTTTTCAAATAGGCTCATGAAGAGCCTCCACAAGTGGGGCCACTCACAGCACCACGTCAAATTTCTCACCTGGGCTAAGGTTTTTGAGATACAGGAAAACGCTCCCCTCTGGCAAACAAGCACAGACTGAAGGGTGTCACGGAACAAAAATTAAGCGGAACTTGAACTAATGCCTATTTGTAAGCTTTAAACAATTTTGAAAGTAGCAGAGAAGAAAATACCTCCTACACTAAGGGGTAAAAAGTCATGATGCTTTTATGTTTGAGACTTCACAGCTGTGTTTCAAGGTTTGTTTCTACAGTTTAGAAAGTTAGAAACTTATTAAAGTAAAGCCAGACAGAAACTTCCAGACAGAGGTAAGCAAAGCATTCCTAAAACTGCACTTGCCCTTGTTAGCAGAGAACAGCTCAGCCAAAGATGAAAGGCAGAGCGGGGACTGGGGAAGAGTGCACCACGGCAAGGAGGATGCTCCCGAACACCCGATCAGGCAGAGGCCCAACGTGAAACGAGCAGATAAAATACGCTCTCTTTTCTTTTTTTGTTCTCTTTCTTGGTCTTTTTTATAATTCACTGTGAGCTAGACTTCTGTGTTGTTCCCAGAGACCCTGAAAATTCATCACACACCAAACCTCATGCAAAGTGTACAAGCAAGCTTGAAGAATAATCAAAGACAGGGTGCTTTTTGTACAAGAGCGTGCCATGAGCAACACCTCCGAGTGATGTGATGGAACACACACCGCAACCTAAAAGACTGCAAGTCAGATGAGAGGTTATACCATATCTCACTAATCACTTCTATTCACCCTCACACTATTAATGACACTTTCTCATTTTACATTGTCCTCAAACTAGGTCCTCTGCTGAAGAAAGGCAGTTCCCTTGAAATGACTGGGAAAAGGTTCCAATGACATGTAATCCAGCGACTAGATGTTCTTCAAACATAAATACCAAACAGCAGGTTTTGCATTTGGAGAGTTATCGGGAAAAATAATTTACTCCTTCCTGTGCCCAAGGAGTATGGCTCAACGCTTTGCTCTCCTCTGAGCAAATCTTGTCCAGCTGAGCCTAGCAGATGAGCGTGTTCAGCGCAGAGCTGATTAACGAACTGATTAAGTTTCTTCGTCAGCTTTGCCCTGAAGTTTTCTCTCCCGGTGTCACTGTTCCACATGTTTCATCTTTTATGACGATGCATCAAACTGCCACCAGTGCCAGAGGTTTGGCATAAATTACCTACAGCACTACAGGTCCAGTCAGATCCTCAATATTGTATCTTTTTCATGTGTAAGCCATCAGCTACCTAATAAATGTTTTAAGCATAAGAACCAAGAAACAACCTTATTTTCTAATTGCAGCTTCAGGTCACAGGTCATGTTTTCTCTGTTAAAAAAACTGCAGTCACCAGCAGGGAAAGTAGGAAGATAATCTTGCTTTGGGTAAGACGCAAAAGTAAGAAAATATCCAACCTTACACTGCGTATTTTGACAGCATCTGCTTTATAGAACTCATATCTCTGTTTACTATTAAAAAGCTCTTATTTGCTGAAGCATTCCCAGACCATATGTTATCAACAAATGTTACTAACCAAATACAAACAGTAATTTTCATTAGGTTTCCTTCATGAGAACAACATTAACCACAAAGAGAATAAATGTTTCAAATGACAGTAAACATACATAGCAAACCCTTGACAACACTGTGGTGCTTACATATTCATACCCCCAAAAGCCCTGAAAAGATCCGCGCCAACAAATAGAGACCCTCAGAAGTTGGGTTTTGTGCAGGTTGAAGCCTGTGGTGATGTCATTAGTTGCCATAGTGATGCTCAGCATAAGGCCATAATTCATGTCACTGAAACATCATTTGTATTCAATCTAAGTACGCAGTTTATCTGTGCTGTGTATTAAATTATTGTTCAGAAAATTAGCTCTGGACAGTAGTTAGGTATTAGGATCTTCTGAGGGACTAACAATGTAATGGTTTCATTTCCATATTTAATAATTAAGCAGGTTGTCACTGCAGGAGTTTATTTGTTGGGAAGGTGCCTTGGGATCTGTTCTGGACAAATCTTCTCATGAAGTAAGTAGCCACGCTACCTTGTCCCCATATCACAGAGCTCATGCTTACACTTCAGAGCAATAATACATCTGCAAACAAGGGCAAATAATGTCATCCTGGCCAAAAGGATATATACACACAGAGAAAAGAAGGATACAAGCAGAAAAATCCTGACAGTACTTTCTCAGTTGGGAGCATAGTAACTGTCTGAATCCCTCCTGAAACCATCAGCCCAGCATTTCTTATTGCCCAGTGTATCCCAAAGCCTGGAGCTGGCCAAGAAATGCTGCGAAGCATAAGGACTTTGCTAGAATTATCGCCCTATTTATCGCATCTGTGCTGTTCCAGTGATATCTGCAGGATCTACTTGCATCTCCAGGGTTTCTAGTTAGGCATCAGACTTAGGATGAGTAGCTAAACTCTTCTGGCTGCAAAGAGCCAGAGGATGAGATATGCCCCAGGTGCTAACTTGACAAATGCTGGCGCTTCTTTACCTTTTACAAGCAAAATAAGTAGATCATCACTGTAGGCTTTGTGTCTACGGATTCACCTAGAGGTGCCATCACAGTTACTAACCAAACAGCCTAAAGCGCTGAGATTTTTTTCTGAATGAGACATAAAATGACACATATCCAGATGGCGTGAGTAGACAACAAGGAGGAAGGTCACCCTTGTCCCCCACGACCTCCATGGGCTTGTCTAACGTGGAACACTTGAAGGATGGGCCCACCTGTCTGATTTAAGGAGCATTTGGGAGCTCTCACAGGCACTGTCCCAACTGGCACACGGAGGGCAAGTGATGCCATTACCGATGCAACCGCCAGGCTGCTCAGACCAAGCTGCTGTCAGCTGTTTCAAGCAACACGTTGGCGATCTTCTGGCAAACCTTCAGGTTGATGCTACTCAGCCCTTCCCACTTATGGACAAAACAAGTAAGACCACCTCGTCTCCTCACATTGCCAGCTGTTTTTCTCCACGATATCCCACTTATGTGGCCTAATCTACAATTTTCTCAGCTGTCCTTGAGAGACGTTGACTTAGTCATTTCTATTCACCTCTTGTGTGTAAGTTCCTCTAAGTGAAACTTTAGTACCCATGACCTTCCCAAAAGTGAACATACATGTTAGTACCTAGGAGAATGCATTAAATTCTTTCATTCATGTACTGTGGTCCCCAGCAAGTCTGCTTATCCCCTGCCTAATTTGAAACAGAAAACCTTCCTCCATCATTGCTCTTGTAACTTCATCCGACCAGAACATCGATGCCTGTGATTTCTATAAATAATGAACAAGCGCAACTGAATTACATTGCTGGGCCATGAATCAGCCCTGCTAACCAGCTCGGCCTGTCAGTAGGCTAACATGGGAGCTGCTGGAGAGTGATGTGCTCTCGACGGGGTTGACATTTAAGCATGATCTATGACCAGCTTTCATGGGCTTCAAAACTGCCAGAGGACACCTCTTCTCCCTCTCCAGATATATTTAAACAGGTTTGCTTGCCAGCTTGCATGGAATAAACATAAAAAAGGCAGAAAATAAAAGTAAAAATGTGTATTAAAGGAGAGCTATGCTCTTCCCTTGGTGGGTTCACTCCAGGTGTGCATTACGCTCAATGTACACACTCTCTGCAGGAGATGCTGCCCTTCTGCCTTGTTCCCACAAGTTCACCACTTAAGTAAAAAAGTCTTGCAGAATAATATTCCTGCATGTTGGCCAGATTTGCACTCGTTTATTGAACTACTGCTCGGTATTGTTTTTCAAACATAAGCGAATCAGCAGCAATGCCTGTCCCCTCCCAGGCCAGGAGCACGTCCTTGGGAATGCAGAACACGGTGTGCAGCTGCCTCCGTCCCCGCAGGGACACAGCCACCTAAACCAGCACCCAGGGCCTTCCTGCAGCTGGTTGCATACGGAGGCAGGGCAGTCCATCTGAAAGGCCTTTAATACATGTGACCATGTCTGGGACAAAATTTGCAAGGCCAGCTTAACCTCACTTGCTGTCCTCTGCTGCCAGAGTGGGATCTGGTGAGAATGCAATGACCAGCTGCCTCCCTTGTGTGCTGCTGCTGCAGGCAGGAAAGGGTTGTGCTTCGTGCACTTCTCTTCATCCACATCCCTTACCTCTTCTCTCCTGGCACCCACACCAGCGTGCCTATGTCCCTCCTGGTGTATTCGTAGTTCAGTCTCCAAAGCAAGCCGTCTGATGGAGGGAAGCCCATCAAGAGGGCAGCACAGACAGCAGCCTGATAGACACCGCCTGTTCTTTGGGGAAACACGTGCCAGCAAAGTCACCTTTTGCTAGGTCACCGCTTCACCTTGTCTGGGTGTGATGCTTTTAATCAGCCTTGGTTTCTTGGCTTACTGTGGTGCCTGGCTGTGGTGCCTGCTGGAGCTGGATCCCGCTCTGGGGATGGAGAGCTCCGATCCCACTTCACCGCTGGGAGACGGAAATGCTATGTACAGTCTTGACTTAGTTCTTCCAGAAATCCTGCCTAACAAATGATGGTTTTCTTTCTTCAGCCACTCCTCCCCTCCCAGATGAGACCTTTCCGGGGAGCAGCCCTAAATCGTGGGCCATAAATCATGTATGCCCAAAGCTCAAGGACTGGGAAAAACGAAGTTAGAGAAGCAGCACACCAGACACCCAGCTAACCTAACTTCACGCAGCTGATGGAGTTTGCTACACCCGTTTCTCTAATGTGATGTTAAGTCGTGTTTCGTTTTCATATATTTCTTGAGATACCAGCAAGGAGAAAAATAAATGGTTTTTAAATGCATTTAACAGTTAACTGTATTTGAAGAAGCATGCAGGAAAGCTTTTTGTTATATTCTCTAATGCTTTACATATACCAGCCATTCAAAAACATGAAATAGAGGTCGACGACCAAGATTGTGGTTATTGGTGATCTTTCTGAACTTCCCTTGCCCATACTCTGACGCTGCAGTTCATTATAACGGAGCGCACACAGACTTACTCAGCTCAACAGCAAGACCTGATGCAGGGACAGCATTAATTCCGCCGGGATGAAAACGCTCGTTTCGTTTTCAGAAATGGGTATTTGTGAACTTCTAGGAACAACGCAGGTGAGCCAATGCTGCCCATGTGCCAAGCCCTTCACAAGCAGGCACTGGGAGAGCAGACAGCTCGCTCCTCTTCGGGAGCGGTGTTGGTGAGGCACCAAACTGGCAGGGGATGCGGCAACACGGACGTGTCCACAACACATGATGGAGGCAGGTGCCCACACCTGCACCAGCTGGGTCACAAAGCAGTAATAAAAAGAAGTAGGGCATCCCAAAGCCTTCAGGAAAATATGTATTTTTTGCAACTCTCGTGGGTAATGGCAACGGATAATAGGTTTTTGGTTTGTGTCTTTGGGATTTGAAAAAACCAAAAGGCAACAGAAGAATTCAGGCTTTTTTTTAGGCTTTCCAAGAAAACCCACAGGCTGGGTCACACAGCTGGAGACCCGCAGGGTGCAGCTCCATGCACAATTCTGTTTCAGTGGGGGAATGCCCATAAATCACAGCCAGTTTGGGGATGCTGGGTTGGGGGCAGTTACGAACTGGTTTGCAACTTACTGCAGTGGGACTACAAACCTCAATTGAGGTCAGCTGAATTCTTCTAAGAAACATAACCCAGTGGGCGATACACCTTCTCAAGACATACCATTATTGAAAGATAAAAAATTAAGTAGTCAGAAACAAAATAGGGTGTAAAGACACCAAACAAAGAAGAAAGCATGTGCTGCCTGCTCTGCAGCGTTCAGCAAGTGCATCACACTATGGATGCAGTACGGGAGGTGTTGGTTCCTCCACCAGCAGCAGCCATCCACCAGCAAAATAGCAAGTCATTTAATCTGTTTTGTGGTTTTTGTGGGACTGAGTTTGGATTTTACATGTCACAGAGGGCCTCAAATGGAACTAGGGCTCTACAGAAAGGATCTGATCTTTAGCTAGCAGGAGAGGATGCCAAGACATGAGACAGATCACAACTGGAAAACCCCAAATTTAGGGGACTGTACTACCACGTACATGTGCCCATGTCTCCTGCCTTGGGCTCCTGCTATTGGAATAAGGAGAGATCTAATTAATAGTCAGCAGAGTTTGCCTCATCCCAATTTAGAGGCAGCAAGCAGATGAAATAAAGCCTGCCCTAAAAGCACCGCTGTCTTTCTGCTGCTAAAGAGGGGTGCTGGAGGTGACTGCTGCAGGTGTGCAAAAAAGATCTAAAATGAAAATCTCGAAGGATATATATAGATGCAGAGAACCTTCTATGTTTCTGCTGGTGCAAAAATGTCCTAGGCTAGGAAATACAACTCAGGTGCTAAGAAAGGTACCTTTCCACCCTGCCTGCAGAAACGGATTGAGAATGGTTTGCATCCATAACATGGCTTGATTCCCAAGAGCTGCTGAGCCTCCTCTGGGATTCCTCCCACAGTAAGAGTTCAATGTGTTTACTCACCTTCAGAACAGGATAACCAAAGTCATCAGACACAGATTGACAACGCGGCCTATTTTTGTTCACATTTGTTTCCTCTCCTCCCTTCCTGCTGACAGAACAGCCTTTCAGTCCCATCCCCTCGGAAGAAGCTGAGTTGAAGTGGGAGTGACAGCACAAACAGATTTGATTCCTCCTAGACTTTCCTGCACAGACATTATAACGACGGTAAAACCTGCTTCCACCGATGCGGCTACTCTGCAGGTGACTGACAAGCAGCATCCCTGCACACAGTGGCCAGCAGCGGTGGCTGTACCTGCCTTCCCCTGGAGCTACGTAACGCCGAGTGAGGCCATGTCTCTGCACGGAGCACCGACATCTGCTCTGATGGGATAACCCAAGGGCTCTCTGAGTGAATCCATCATTTCCCGTGACGTCCTAACTCCTGCCAAGCATATAACACTCCCTCTGCTAAAAAAAAGCACCATTAGTAAAGCACTACGGTGTTATCCAAAAGGTGAGCAGAGACAGCACGTCCCTAAGGACTGGACTCCTCCTAGCAGCAGCTAAGGATGTCTTCCAACCTCCAGCATTTCATGGACTGTCCATTTTTTGTTCCCATGGCTCTGAGACACGATGTAAGTGTCATGCACGCAGACACCATCTTGCTTAACATCATGCAGCCAGCAGTACCAGACAGCTGATAAAAGGCACCATCTCTCCCTCCAGGAGCTGCAACTCCCACATCCTCAAACTGGCTACGGCAACACTACAACTGCCGGCTGAGACAGAAATATGTCTAGGAGAGCATCACATCTGCGTCTGAGCGTGCAAGGTGCAAAAGGAATAGGGTAAAGCTGACGGAGCCTGCAGCAAAGCAAAGCCTGTGAAGGTCTGCTCTTGATCTGCTTGTGGCTCACAAGCAGTCCCCGCAGACCCCGTTCCTGTGCCAGCACCGTGTCGCTCGGCTGCCAGGGCACCGCAGCCAAGAGGAGCTGCCGAGGCCGACAGCACAGCTTTAGGAACCCAAAAAAGGATTATCTTTGCTATACAGAAAACGCAGAGCTTGATTGCAGCATGAAGTGTTTCCTAAGCATGGCTGATACACAGGGGAAGTGTTATGGGCAAGTTGTAAGAAGGGATGGGAGATAGATTTAATCACATAATAGCTATTTACGGCCACGAGATGGCATTCCTGCCCCAGAGATGTCCCTCTGCCACGCCTGCACCCAACCCAGCCTCACCTCCTGGGCCCAGGACCACACACTCCTCCAGCCTGCGCTTTACTGCAGAAATCCCGCGGCTGGTTTGGATGAGAATTTATGGCAATGCTATTCACCACAATCTTCGGGGTATTAACAGAGAAAATAAGTAGCGTGATTACTAAGCGTGATTTAAATGACAACTGCTTTTCAAATGCCCTGTGCTCTCGCTTAACACTATGATATTACAATTAGAGGAGAAAAGCTCAGCAGGAGGAAATGGAAATGTAAGCCCAGCAACCTTTTACTGGGAGGTCTAAACTGAAAGAATAATTGCTTTTACAAGGGCTGCCTACTGTATGTGCTTTATCAGTTTATCGGCTTTGGATGCAGCATGAGTTAGAGTTTCATTCATGAAATGGGTCTGTGTGCATTTACTACTTGTGGTTGTTACCACTTGCTGTACACGGTGACTGCAATGCCACGCACATGCTAATCAAAGTTTCCTTTGGCCAGAGATGCTCCACTGAACCAGATACAGAGCTGCTCATTTCAATTATTTAATTCAGACGTGGTTAATCACTTCTATCAAATCTCATCACCCTGGAAGAAAACACAACTGCAAAGGACTGCAGCTAGTTAAGGCCTGGTTATGATTTAGACCTCCTAAGGCCACGCACTGTCAGCTTTACAGAAACTCGGTGTCTCACAAGCACAGACCATGGAAAAGGAGACAGAAATCCTCTGCCTGAAAATACAGGTTACTGGTTTTGTGCCAACATAGTCTAGACCCTCCTTTATAAAATTCAGTAGAGGAGAGCAGTGAAATATTTCCTAAGTGTAAACAGAGCAGAAAATGGCACAAGGTACCCTTCCAAAATCAGAGGAACAAGAGGTGTGAGACCATCTCCTGTTGTGCCACCACTCACATTTTTGCTGTCCTACATTCTTCTAAGCCAGGACCCAGGACAGGAAGCCCAGATGCAGCAGACGCTTGGGATAGGGTTTGTCTTGCCTAACTTCTGATGGCTAGAAGCAAAGTCATCCTGGCATCTCCTGGGGATGCCCACCCAGCCATCTCGGTCATAAGCATTTTCTCTGCGGTGAAATAGAAGCATTGCCCTAGTTTCATGGATAGGAAACCCAAAGTAAGGACTGAGCCAGCCACTGGCCCAGGGACACACAGCCACTAAGAAGAGCTAGAGCAAATACACTAACACCATGTCCTTTGTTTCCATGGGAGATCCGCCCCTAGACCTGCATTTTGCGTCTCTGGCCTGACAGTGATCGCAGGGCTCAGCAACCCCTGGCTTGCAGGACTTCGTCCTTCCTTCAGCAACCGTCAGGGGCTGCTGAGCCCTCTTCCCACAGCCTGATGGATCCCGCAGCTGCCGTGGCTGCGTGCAGCTGCTGGGATCCCCCTTCTCACCTCCTCTAAGCCATGGAGTGGGAGTTGCTGAAGATGCTCTCAGCTTTATTTGCCTACAAGGCCTTTTGACAAAGGCGTGAAAGACAGGTGAGCCAGGCAAAACACTCCTGTGTGCTGTGTCCTGCCTTTCATGAACTTTTTCAATCTGAAACACCTTGGAGTTGCTCTGGAAGGGGTTCAAGAAAACACTGCTGTGTCTCTCTGCACTCCAGCCATGTTCGCAAGCTCCCCTCTCCATGAGCATGCCTTGTCCTCTTTGCCATGTAGTGACAACAGTACATAGCTCTCTTGAAGTGCTTTCACACATAGTGCTGCTGTTCATTGGGAGACCTAGCACATTCACAAAGGCATCAGGTCTCTCTACCTTCATTTCACAGAAAGGACAACTAAAATGTTGAGAAATCACTGTCAGCGTTGGCCTTCCCATTAAACCATTCCCTCTTCCAGAACTCTGTCCAGGCAGGAGTAGGCACAGTACCAATTCTTTAAAGCGTGCTCTCTATCTCCCTACGCTGCTCTGCAACCAGCAATAGCAGTACTCCTCATTAAATAACAATGTGCACTACTCATACACACCACTTAATAAATAAACCAACAACTGGGCACTTTTCACATGGCTCATCCCCCGCCTTTCCCTCAGCAAGTAACGTGCAGAAGTTGCACTAAGGAATGGCTTAATTTTTTTTAAAACACCAACCATGAGCATTAAACAAGAAGACTGAATGTATCCCAGGATTTCTGTTTTGCAGTTCTCCTTTTAATTTAGCACTATTTCAGAACACTGAACCTCAATCTCATTTTGATGTCCTTTTGGTCTTTACTATCCCATCTTAAGGTTGCATGCATAGGAGTGATGAAGCAGACGGGTGTCAATGAAAATTGCCTTGGGCATCATCACACCTTCTGGAATACTTAAATTTGAATGTATGTGGTATCACAGGAATGCATAATTCCCAAGTGCATAGGAACACTCAAGAAATTAGACAGCTGGCAAGAAAAGAGAGACATTCATCTGTGAAAGATGCAATGTATGCTCTAAAGGTCAGGGAAAACAGCCAGAGCTTGCACTTACTTGATACCAGAGAACCCAACTACAAGAGGTAAGTCTACAGAAACAAGACTTCATTATTCTTCAACACAGTTTCTAGTGTAACATTTATAGAACAGGAGAGAGGAGGGACTGCACGAGACCTTTGGGAGTAGGACCATACCTGGCATCACCATCTGCAGTCCCAGCAGACTATTGCACTGCTGTCCAGGAGGCTGCACCACGGCAGGGCGGCCGTCTGAGTGATACTCAGGGTAAGGGAATCCCTGTGCGGCCTTCCCTTCATTCTGGGGAAAAACTCAGCTGCTTAATCTAAAGCAGATTTTTTTATAGAACCACTCCTGCAGAGCAGCTATGAGGAAGCATAAGAAGAGGTTCTGAATTTCTAATTAAAAAGGCCACTAAACCACTTGCGTGAAGACTTCCCGTAACAGATCACATGCTTGCACCTGGGTAATGCCTTTTTAGTGCACTTTTTGCTGTGCTTAATGACTTGTCCACAGCCTCCACTTTCAAAAATGGGAATGTCATAGCATAAATCTCAGGAGCATTATGGAAATACTATCACACGCACAAAAGGGGATTTGAAGAGCAGGTCAAACTGAACTAACAGCAGAACCCTTCAGGTGCAAAGCCATGCACAGTCTCATCGGAAAACTGGCTCCTAGACATGCTAAATAGCTGTAAGTGAAGAGATCTCGTGTAGGGGATTTAGACACCACTTTGTACCCTTCAGCCCTCGACAGAAGGGCTAAAAGCAACTCCTCTGAAGTTGCCGTCCCTGTCGTCACCTCTTAGCCCGGCAGCACCGTGGGCTCAGAGCATCCGCACCGCGCTCACAGAGAGCAAAGCTGAAGATCTCTCCTGGAAGACGTTTCCCCAACAGATGCCTTGAGGCAGACTGCCCCTCTGCTCAGACCCTCACCCCAGGGAGAGGGCTGTATCTCAGAAGTGACAGTGTCTGATGTTAGCTGTACCCAGGGCTCAGTCACCTACTCTGACACATTCATAAGGCTCCCGGAGGTTTCCTAAGGAAAAAGAGCTGTAAACATCTGAACAGCTCTGAAACAAAATCATGCAACTGGAAAGACAAGCCAATCAGTCTGGATAATTAAGACAGCTTATATTTAATGCTGAAGCCAACTAGAAGAGGGAGGAGAAAAAAAAAAAGGCAAAAAAAGCAGCTGTCTCCTAAAATTTCCTTTTGCTTTGTTTTTTACCCAGCATCATGAATTTTGCTTACGCGGGGCTTAACTAGGAATGCAAACCTAAATATGAATGACTGCTTAAAACCGTGTAGCCACGCAGGTCTTCTGCCTGAGCTTTGCCATGGTGTGATACCTCTGCAACACAGCAACAGCTCTGAGTGTAGCACAGGCTCAGAGCCCCCAGCTGATGCCGGGAAGTCTAAGGTGGCTGATTCTCCTGCTGCTCTGCAGAGCCCGCAGGGCTGTCACAGCAGCCAGGACAGCAATACGAAGAGTGGTGGCCAGCTTCCTGGACTGCAGATCCACATGTGTCTGGAAGAGACCTACCAGGCACGGCACCAACAGCTGTACTGAGGGATACACAACATGAATTATGGGCTAAACTCTGCTCTCACTCACATCAGTATAAACCCCTTTAGTTTAGTGGAGTTAAATTTGTTCTACAGCATATGGAATATTTATTTGTAATTTATACATCTCGAAAGGAGCTTTCTCATTTTACCACGGGGAAGTGTTCACAGCATCTCCCAACTAACCATGACAGCAAAACACTGGCTGCAACAAAATGCTCTTATCACGCTCCTACTCTGTGCAAAGCCACTGAGCATCACTTCAAACTCCAGGGCCTGAGGCAGGGGATTCCTGAATGAAAAGACCAGATTTTCCCCTTCTGCAAAGAGAGAGAGGGCATCCCTGCTCGACAGCCACCCTTCCCGCAGGGCTTCTCCCTTTGCTGCTCAGTGTCCATCTCCCAGAAGATGGTCACCGAGCGGTGCTGAGGGAGGATGCTGTGGCATTCCTGTCCCTCTTCATGGTCAGGCAGAGGGCTCTGCTGGATGCAGCACACCAATTTGAAACGAAGACCCTAGCTGAGCGATAAGCTTGGAGGGTTTGGTGTAGGGATCCAAACAAGGGCAGCCTGTCGCAGCGGAGATAAGCAGCTGAGCTGTCAGAGCACCTTGAAAGCAAATCAAGGAGCAGCATCCAGAGTGAGCACAAAGATAAGAGGGCACCCCTGTTTCCTAGTGCGGTGGCTAAGGGAATGGAGATGGAGAGGTTTAAAAGTTTACCAAAGACATTACTTTGTCAAGAGTGAATTTCTGGAGAGGGCATGAGGCCCAAGCTCTTGGCCACGACAAACAACGTAAGAAGTGACATGGAGTCAGATGAGACCCATTGAGTGTCCTCTCTCCAGCACTGCCCTACAGCACATGTTTAAGAAAACTGCAGGGAAAAAAAAAAACCCAGGCAATAAAGAGTGATCTTTTCTCCTTCAAAAATAGCAACCTCCATCCTCACTTCTCCTACTCTGAGCTACTGCACAACCCTTGCACTAGTCCTGGAGAGGCTGCTCTGCAAGGGGGGATATTTAACCTCCAAATGAAGGCACTTCCAGAGTCAGAGGAGCAGCCCACACCTCCATCCCTTCCTGGGCATGCCAAAATGCCCAGACAGGTTGGCCAGATTCAACTGGTTATTTACGGCTTTTAACCCAAATGGTTCAGCTGAGTTCAATGCACCTGATTCTCACTACTGTGAGCCAGGGGAGAAAGAGACTTATCTGCATGCTGAAAGACGTCCAGGTGAATATACAGCATTTATTTACGAGGCACGTAGGATCTTGCTGTTGTTTGGGTCTCTTTGTTTTCTTTTGTTCTGCTCACGTCAGAAAAAGGCGGTATGATAAGACGATGAATCACTGGTACAGCCCATGAGCACTGCTACCAGCACAGGTCACTGTTTAAATATATCCAGCAGCCTCTTCAGAGACCATAGGACAGGGGTGTTGTGGCTGGACCTTTTGTGCTATTCCCAGACCCCTCGGCAGCCTTGTTCTCAGGCCGTGCCAACAGCAGCATTACTAACGCAGCTCCTGGAAGGGCAGCGCTGGAGACGTGCAGAGCCACCTCCCTCTCTGTGCTTTGCAGAGGGCAGGCAGCAGGACAACGTGTGGGGAAGAGGAGTGGTATAAAACCCTCAGAGATCTGCAAGAATACAATTCCAGCATGAAAAGCAGTAAAATCCCGCTCGCACTCGGATTTGGGATATTTTGTAGAGGCATCTGTGGGTTAGGGCATAATACAAAGGCTTTTCCTTACACAACTTATTAAAAGCACTACTAATAATACACTGCAAGCCTGATCTGAAATAACCCTTGCTATTTCAGATCTGGCTTTCTCTAGTACTGTGCCATCCTCTGTACCCGCGCTGAGGCAGATAATCCTCACATGAAGGGATTGGGCTTAAAATGTCAGGAATCCAACATAGAGCCTGAGAAGAAATAGAAGACCAGTATTTACTGCCATCCCGAGAGCCACGCTCCTCGCACACAACTCATCTGATTGCTTGGTAGACGTGGCTGCTAACCTTGCTGCTCCCCTGCCTCTTTCAAGATCTACAAACAGGATTCAAGCTCCAAAGTCACTAAGATGCTTTCAAACATCTTATTCGCAAAAACTGCTGGTTTTGCACCAGGGAAGACAAAAGGTGAATGTGTCACAGACCTAGACCGGTGCTTTTGAAAATCCTTCCCTGGCTGGGAAATTGCCTTTTTCTATTAGGGGTGCAGAGCCCAGGTTAGCACCCCTGGCACGGCATCGACCTGAAGGGCAGCCACTGCCACCAGCGTGCTGTGGCCTGTGTGTTTTAGCTGAGGGCTGGCATTTCAAGGACACGTGAGAATACAGTGAACAACTCCATGAGTCATTCTTAGGGAAAAAGATGTTCTACAAGGTCGTGTGGCCCCGTGACACTCTCCTTTCCACCTCCCTAGGACACAGGGCTGTCGTAAAAAAGGGAAGTCTTCCAGTGAATCTTACTGTTCAAATGTAATTTTTTTTCCCTGATGTGTATGAGAAATTTAGTCTTTTGTAGCCTGTAGAGCCTCCAGACGATGGCAAAATTGAATTTCAGGCAGTTTGAAGAGTTACAGTTTAATCTGTGAAAATACTGCCTGTTTCCAGAACTGGCACTCAGTACAGGCACTTAACCTGCATTTCTATTTTTTGAGCCTCTGAGATAGAAAAGTTTCGGGATGTACAGGGCTAACCTGCTTCAGTATTCACACTTCCATAGTGCTGAGGCTCAAAATCCCCGCAGCGTGCTCCTCATCCCCAGGCCAGGCAGCATGCCCTGCCAAAGCACACAGAAGCTGGGACGCCTGGGGTGCAAGCTCCCCTGGAGAGCAGCCCAGCACGCTTTTGCTGATCTAGTTCCTTTATCAATGAGTGTTTCGCTTCCGATAAAAAGTGCACAAGCAAACATGGTGTGAATGACCTCAGTGAGAGTGACGTCGGCATCTAAAGAGACACTCCAGAAGGCTGTTTTGGCTGACCACGGATCGTTTGTCTGCAAGGCAGCACAGCTCAAAAATGCACCAAAGACTTCTCTGAGCTGTTTCTATCACTGCCCTCATCACCAGAGTACCTGAGGGCCTTCAGGTCTTGTATTAAGCAACATGACAAACATGTCACATCTGGTTCATTCTCTCCTTCTCTTCTGAAGAGGAGAATGTAAGTGCAGTAAATTGCTTTCACAAGGCTTTGGTTTTCCCTGCCTGGGCTGATGTGTTTGGGAGGGGAAGCAAGGTGAAAGAAGCACTTCTAATGCAGAGAGGAAAAAAGGCCAAGCTTTCCGTGATGGTCTCTGGTTTCTGTGGAAGGTAATTCTGGAGCCTTGGCTTGGGTGGTCTTTGGTTTTGGAAGTAAAAAGTCCCAGAACCCTCATGGAATGCAACTGTCAAACCTACTCCTCTCCTAAGGCTTTTCCATAGGTATCAGCCCAAGTGACAGAGCAAACCAGGAGCCTTCAAGCCTGACTCACACCTCTAGAGGAAGCCAGTGCAGAGAGAGGATGAGTGTGATGGACTTGCATAACTCATATCATGCTGCAGCATTCAGTGTTGTCTGCATTTTCCTGAGGGCTGATGGCTTCATGCCCAGACACTGTACATTTCATTATGTTAAAAAGACCCACTCAATTAAAGAGCTCATTCCTGAAGCCCTTATTTTCAAAACAACACTTGTACAAACAGTCCTATGGCTGACAGCAAGAAGGCTTGCATAAGAAAGTACAGACCCTTTGAGCAAAAGTGGGATGAACAGACCAAGCTAAAGAAGCACATGTAACCCAGCAGAAGTGTGCTTTTCAGTATGGGTAGTAGTAATTTCCCCTAAATAGAGCCCAACTTTCTCCACTGAAGCAACAAAATTACCTAAAATAGTGACAACTGCAGGTTCTTATGGAAATTTCCTTCCAAGCACAGCTCTGCTACTTCCTTCTCTGAAGCAGATTTCAAAGCATTTTCAAAAGTAAGCCAGGCTGCAGCACTTTCCCTGATTGGGAATATTGTTTTTAAATCGCTTACTGCAGATTCCTGCTCTTCCAGTACAGCGCAGGGTGCAAGGCATCAGCAGTTTCTGTGCCTCCGCGGGAGGACAAGCACGCAGGGAAGGCAGCCTGCCTACGGTTCTGCTCTCCTCCTGCCTGCATCAGCTGGCCTTGAACTGTTTGCCCGCAGCGCTTGTGCACTCGCATGTAACGCGCCGAGTGTTTTTGGCTTTCCTTCCACAAGCTTGGGAAGCTCCTGGTGAAACGCTGCTGGGAACCGGTCACTTGGAGGGAATGGGATATGGGAACAGAGAGGGACTATCCCAACAGCATCCCCTCCTGCACTGCTCCCCACCACTGGAGGAGGCTTTGTGTCACCTCGGCAATTCTCCGCCATGAGGAAGCGCACCGAGAATTTCATTTAAGTGTGAAATCTCCACAGTGAACCAGAGGAAAACTGCCTCAAATCCATATGGACAGTGTTTCAAGTTAAATACTCCCACTAATCGGAAAGGAAATAAGCCATTCATCATTTTCTCCTTCCAAATTAACAAAGATCAATCACTAATAGCAGGCTTATAACAACATCTGGGGAAGACAAAAAAGCCAAGTATGGGGCCAAGGCTGGGGATTTGGGGACCAGGTCAAAGAGGACAGAACAAGACTCTGCCCTTGAACTGGACCAGGGCAGAATGGCCTCAGATAAAGCTTTAACTGAGTGACTTGAAGCTTTCCCCAGCTCCTCTCTCACACCTCTGGCTGTGGCTGCTGGAGCATGTCCCTGCCAGCTGTTTCCCTTTCTGGTAGGACTGCTGAAACCCTGACAGTGAGGACGAGCTACACCTGATGGCACCAGTTCAGATGGACACTCAGGCAATTATTTATCTAAGCACATGCTTAACTCCATCCCTATTTAGCAAAGTACTTACGTATAGGCACAAATTTATGTCTCTATGGCTACAAGAGACATAAGCCTGTTATTATCACTTTTTTTTCTCAGCCAGGGCTTATGTGCCATTCTTAGTCGCAGGACGATGCTCTGCATACGTGGAAGGTCATGTTTCTCCTCTGCTTCTCAGAGTCCCCTCTGGCCACACCATGCAGGAGCCAGAGCTACCCGCAGAGGCTCAGCAGCGCAGAGATGGGGCAGAGGAGAGCATGGTGGAGAGAGCAAAAGGCAAAGCAAGACTTACGTTGGCTTTGAGGCTTCAGCCTGGTCAGTCTGCAGTTTCTCCCCACCTTCGACTTCCATGGTGCAGTACACAATGCGGTTGGGGGCCAGCGACTTCAGACCCTGCACCTCCATGATGACAACCTGCGGGGCAAAGGAAGAGGAGTGTAAGAGGAGCAGCCTCCTTCAGATCTCGCTCTAGCTGCTGAACCGCGGGGTCAGCCAGCGCTGGGGTCCTCCATGTGCTGCTGGATGTTCATGGTGGCAGGTGGGCAGGTACGGTGGCACTGCCCAGGCAGAGCAGGGACTGCGGCAGCCAGTGAGGTCTGTATGGAGACCGGGAGGTCTCCCTCTGGTTGCACATAGGCTAGTTGAATCCGTTGAGTGCCCAGGGCTGTACCAAGCTTCAGGAGATGGGCCTCACAGACATGGTCCTGCCCCACCTAAAAGTGCCTTAATACATGAAATCCAGAAGAAAAGCACACAGCTACTCAGCTTGTGCCAAAAGCCTATTTTCAAGATTAATCATAGAATGGTTTGGGTTTGACCTTTGAAGATCACGTAGTCCAACTCCCCTGCTGAGGGCAGGGACATCTTTCACTAGATCAGGTTGCTCAGACCCCTGTCCAACCTGACCTTGAACAATGCCAGGGATGAGGCATCCACAACTTCTTTGGGCAACCTGTTCCAGTGTCTCACCATTCTCATCGTAAACATGTTCTTCCTTACATTCAAGCTAAATCTACCCTATTTCAGTATAAAACTGTTGCCCCTTGCTCTGTCACTACAGGCCCTGGTAAAAAGTCTTTCTCCATCTTTCTTATTAAGAAATCACCATCTAAGTTTCTTGCAGGTAATTACCTTTTTTTTTTAAAGGTGATTTAAAGCTGTTAACCACGTACCTTCAACATTTCTACAAGAAACGCTGTGGGAGTTTCTGTTTGTGTTTTATTACAGCTACCTATGAAGTATATACACAGGGGTTTAAAATTCCTCTGCTCAGGTCCTCTGATCTATCCTTGCACTGAGGATCCCTTCCCTGACACACTGAGCTCCGCAGACCCTCTGATGAGCACACATTTTTGGCAAAAGCTCTCTTGCAGCAAGGGTTTTGTGCACAGAGCCGTGCACGGACCTGCCAGCTCCTGAAGTCAGTGCTTCACTGAGCTTCTGCTTCCCACCGGACAGGGTTCAGCTGGAGCAAAGCGTTTGAGACATCCCCTTGTCAGGGCGAGTCCCTTTATCCTATCCATGCTGTACAGGCTATCCATGCTGTACAGGCTTTTCCAACAGAGAGGTCTACTGCTTTGTGATAGTTCCCTGCTCCTCCGTATGGGAACGCTTGGAAGTCAGGCTTTATTTGATTCTGCTGTTGAAGGCACCATCTCTGGGTTCATAGCCCTATTTTTAAATAAGACTGAACTGAATATTATGAAGATGGTTTCAGACATCTAACGAGTTAAACTCTCAGACTGGACAACCAGTGTCATTTTGCATTGGCATGATACATATAACAAGAGACCCCTTAGGAAGAGAAATAAACAGGAAACTACACAAAAATGGAATTTTCTGATTTTTCTGCATCCTGCATTTTTGACCCCATCCTGGTAGTTGTTTTGACAATGTAACATAAACCCATGCATTGACAGACAACAACAATTCTGTATGGGTGTGCTGATGACTGCTTGGAGTAAATGTCTTGCCTAGACCGCAAATAAGTTTGCACAGAACAATTAAGTTGGCTGAAAACAGCTACTGCAGCAACACTGCTTCCAGGACCCAGACAGCCTGTGTCGGAGGTAACGGCGGGTCCCTGCAGCACCCTGCCTTCCCCTGGGCTGTACAGACAAACTGCTTGGCAGAGCGCTGAGCAGAAAGTCAGTGCTCAACACAAAGCAAAGAGCAAGCCAGCAAAGCACAGTATTTCCACACAAACTGCAAGCCAATCTGTTGGGTGCGTTCAAACCCCAGCAATTTTTAACAATTCTCCAAAGAGTAAGCAAGGCTTGCAGGGAAATACAGTGACACCCCTAACTGGCAGTAATTAAACACACTGACATTTATGGTGCTGCATTATTGTACTGGTTTCGGGGACAATACAGGCTCAGGGTTACTGGGGTACACTCAGTAACAAGCAGCATGGAGAGGTCAGTTAATGATGGAGATTTCTGAGCCATTTGATATACATCAGCAGGAAATGCCAGACGGTTTATCTCACACAGTTTGTTCCAACAACATGGTGAGACACCAGAAAGAACACAGTGTTTGACCACAGGCAAAGCTTCTGATAACTCAGAGAGGAGCCATTCCTCATGGAGATCAGAAAGTGATTTCTACTGAACTCTCTCTGCCTAACTTAAGCTTGAACTGAGCAGAAGTCAGCTGCTGTGATTTTTATTCCCACAAACTCCGCACACTGTCGTGCACGTGAAGCTTACCTCCAGGGAGAATGACAACACGACGTCTGACTTGGAAAGCTGGTTCTCGTTTTCTTCTCCCATGTCAATTATTGAGGTGTTGTGACTGCGTTTCAGCTTCTGCAGCTTGAACTCGGAGCCTCCTTTAGACACAGGCATGCTCTCTAAGTTTGCCATCAGGAGATTGACAGACGACTTCAGCTCCTCAATGTACATGTTTTCCATTTCTTTGGACACAAACTTCGGAAACTTGCGCTCCTTGGATTTGGAAACAAAAACAACAGAATGAATTGCGGTGACAATCAGCCACCACTTGTTGCACTGGGAGAATCCCCCAGGAGCATCTGCAGAGAGGTTTGTGAGCAGGGAACTCCCACAAACCAGATGACAAATTACAGCTTCCCCCTGTGTAATGTAGAAACATTACTGTTAGCTTCCCATAGAATTACTACTTGGTACTTATCCAATTTTACTGTTTTTTGCATGCACTTGCATTTCATTCATTTTTCTATCTGCAAATGGCCTTCTTCATATATAAGTATTCACAATTACAAACACTCCAGGCCAGATCTCAGCTGAACTTTGTGATTGACAGCAATTTACTAATGATTCAAAGGATGCTGTCAGTTAGGGACTCATTTTCCAGTCTCCCAAATGTGCCAGCTCTTTTTAAAACACTTCTGAGCAGTTGCTCCATTAGTTTTCTAGGTGTGAAAGGAGCCCAAGGAGGGAAAATCAGCAACATGTGAGCAGGAATGTGGGGTCCCAACTAGAAGAAGGGGTAAAACACCCTTTCTGCTACTTGCCAGGGCCCGTGTCTCGCTCCAACAAGACAACCTTTCATTGTGAGACCCTCTGATGCTGCTTGTTGTAAACAGGACACTTAAACATTAACACCAAAGCTGATAATGAGAGCAAAATGTGATGTGCCCCAAAGTGTGTTCTCAGCTTTGAACTGCTGCCCACGCTCCAGCTCTGTATGGGTCACTAGTCTGAGCCCTACGTCTTCTGACAACTCCATGCCCCGAATCTGCTCAGGACTTGAATGGGTGGGTGACAAGAGACTGTGCAAAGCGTACGACAGCGAGGTAGCATCTGCAGCCAGGGAACTCGAGGCTGATGTGCAAAGTATCTTAGTGGCAATTCATAATATTGTAAAAAGCAGTTTGTAAAATGTATGCAAGAAAAGAAAACAAGGTCATGTTGCTTCTAGAAGACTGTCATCAGGCTGCTGAAAAAGTACTCCACTGCACTCGTTTTTGCATCAGTCCTCAATAGCTTACCTATTACAAGCTCACAGCAGCACTTGGACCGAGCAGTTAAAATATAGCCTTCTGTTTCCAGTCTCAATCTTGGGAAGCAATTCCCTCACGTAAATTAGACCTGGCGTAAGATAAACTACCTAATCAGTCTGGTTTATTGTCTATGCATTATATAAGTTGCAAGCCACCCCTAGGAAAAAAAACACAACTGTTTTGTAGATTTTGAGAACTACTGCTGAAGCAGTGATGTTAAAACATTATTGCTTTTTCACCCTGCTGCTATCCATCTCTCCAGGGACTGCAGTTTTGGCACTGCCTCCACAAACCTCTTCAGAAGTGCAGCATGGACAGAGACATTTTGCTGTGTGCCAGCAGCAACTTCTTATAGTAAGGCTAAAACCAGGTAGTTTGAAGTGATGCGTAACAATTTAACTGGGACTGGGTCTGCTGATGGAAATGCAGAGATGCAGGTGTGGTCCCAAGTCACCCATCGGACTGGAGGTAGAGCTGGGGGAAGACCGGAGGAAGACACAATCCAGGGATGCAGACAACAGCAAGAAAGGATGCTAGTCACCTCCACATGTACTTGGAGCAGGGAGGGGACCAGAAATGGGGACAAGTGTGGAGAGAAGCAGAGTTAAGAGACTGCAAGGAATGACCAGTCCAGCAGGCTGAAGCACAGTGGGTCCAGCCCCAGATGGCCATATTGCTCTGGTGTCATCACAAGGTCTCATTTAGTTGCCCCTACACGTGCTCCTCCTTGTCCTTGAGGCCAGGTGACTGGGTGGGGGGAAAGGCACCAGAGGACAGCAGAGCACTTGCTACTGCAGAGAAAAATATACCTCTGCCTTGGCATCCCTAAGCTCTCAGCTGTAATGCTGCTGACATTTAGCTGCTGGAAAAGTACAACATGCAGAGTGAAAATCCTGTCCAGATTCAGCTTTAAAACATCTGCTTGACTTTGAGTGTGATCCTCAAGCTGGCTGGCTCCAAGGCTGGGCTTGTGTGCTTTGATGGAGTCAGACTCAGTGGGGACTCTGCCTAATGCTGCACCGTGCTGAGCTGCGCTCTCCTGGGCACACGAGGAGGTAAAACGACGCAGAGCTGTGCCCTGGTGTCCAGATGCAGGACCTGGTCCCTGAGGAAAGCTGGCATACATGGTGACTTGCCGGGGGCCATATGACAGGTCAGGCGGGGGCTTGCAGAGCCATCAGTCCTGCAGCACTGTGATCCCAGGTCCCGTTAGACTCCACAGCCTTCACTGCCTCTGAAGTACAAACGTCCTAGTGTGAATTTTTTAATTTATTAACGAGGCGTTAATTTGCCTTTAGCATGGAATCTCCAAGACGGCCCCCTCAGGGCTGGTTTCACGAGCACAGTAAGTCTCCCTGTGCAGCAAATCTGCATTAAAAGCTGCAAATTGGAGATAAAATTGGAAATGCTATCCTTTCATTGAGCTGAACTGTGAACCTGCCCTATGCTAGAGGGAAAGTAGCCTTGCCCGGAAAGGAGGATACAGAGAAGGATTCAAAAGGTCATTTGGATGCCTCCAAAAGACGGTATTCATGGGTCTGAAAAACCAAGGTTTCTCATAGGCAGGTGCTGGTGGGATCTGGCATTCTGGAGAGAAGGCCTGCAGCAGTAATGTGAAGGAGATTAACTATCAATACCTGCCAAGTGGATCACAGGTAAGTCACTTTTACTCTAAACCGCCTCCAAGCTGCACAGCTGTATTTTGAAGGTTGAATTCTGCACAGGGAAATGTCAGGTTGTGTTGAGGACTTTTCCCTGACTGTCACGGGGCTAGCAGTGGCATGGTTTGTTTTCAGCATCCTCAGGGGAGGAATGGAAATGGCAAATTCTCGTTTGCAAAAAATAATTCATGAAGCTGCAGCCTCTGCTGGCTGCTACTGAACCATGCATATTGTTGTCCCACATGCCATAAAGAGAAAATGAAACAACGAAATCAGGCAATCTCATTCTGGCACCCAGTGCCTGGCTACCCATCTCAGAACCGGAACAGCAGCGCTCCGTGCAGGGGCTTACATTTTGCCGCAAATAAAAAATACCGCAGGTTTTCTTGACAATAAAATGGCAAAGGGCCAAATGCTGAACAAAGGAGCTGCAGTCGGTTTGCTGCTCTGCTGCGCCATCGCTTGGCCACGTGGCCCTTGGCCACCTTACTATTTTTATCAGGGAATGGGGGAAAACCAGAACCCACCTCCCCAAAGACGCAACAGCAGCAGCTGTTTAACAGAAGTGTTAGTGAGGAGTAACTGCGCAGGCGCTACCGGCATCCTTGCTAACGCCTGACCGTAAATGAACAGGCTCTGCTTTTCACACCCAGGGATCTCAGTGTGGTCGCACGCAGCTCTGATATTACCTTTCTCATAAAACCCCACCATTCGGCACAGCTCAGTGCCAGGAGGACTGCTGCTGAACGGCAGGTCCCTAGCCTGAGCTACATCTCCCTGATTAGACCTTTTTCTTTTTCGTCTAGTAATGGCTTCTTGATTACCAAGAACAGACAGATGGATCATTCCCAATGACTTCAGCCCCATTAGGGCTTTATCTGTGACTCAGAGCATCTGATTAGAGGCAAGGATAAAATCTCAGCCTTACTGATGTCAACAGGATCCAGGGTTTCTCTCCATCTATAGTCCATCGGAGGCCGCGTAAATCTGCACTGTGTGAGGGTGTGATTTGCTCCTAGGGACGTGCCTCCTTACAGAAGGGTCTCTGGGGAGTTTAGCTGAGTGCTTGGTTACAAAAACTGTTTTGAGGTCCCGTGTCTGCTGCTCCAGACGGCAGTGATGTCCGCACGGCGCAACGCTAGCCTGACTGCTCTCGTGCAAAGCGTGAACATGTTTGGGACAGCACATCTGAAGTACCTTTATAGAGGCAGCATCTACCTACAGGCAGGGAACTGTGGCTCCCAGCAGCCCCGTGAATGGCACAAACCCCTTTAGGGCAATTCCTGGCTCCTTTTTACATCCCATCACCCATCTTATTGCCCAGCATATTAGTTTGACAAAGAGGGCTTAGATTTGCACTTGCAGATCCAGCTGGAGCACTTCAGGACAATTTCTTCCCCACTGCTGAGGATTCGTAAGGGATTTTGCAGGAACCTAAACTGTCCCAGCTCATCAGGACATTCCAAGAAATGCACACCACAACAGCTTCATCTGTACTTGTTGCTTTGTTTGTCGTTAAGAATCTGCACACTTAAGAAACTGGTGATTATTGGGAGAAGAAACCTGTGAAGGAAGGACAGGACCTGGGGGCTGCAACAAACTACTTATGTGCTTCTATATGAAGAGCTTGTTAATACAGAATACTTGTTTTTTTACCTTGGCAATTTGCTCTGCCATTTGAAGACGTCCATCTAACTCGCGTCTGATCTGTGCTGCTTGCTCATCTGGGTTGTCCAGCTGTATAAAAACAAAAAGCAAATCAAGGTGAAACATTAACCAATGCAGCACCCTTACGAGTTCTTCAGGCTGACCATCTCTATTACATTATCAATTAAGTATAGCATAGAGGGAGTGGTGACAGGCTCCGCTCTGGGACAGAGCCCCCCACAAAGGATGCACACAATGCTTACCAGGTCCCAAGACGGACACGACCAGGGGACTGTGCAGACCCTGTTTTGATGCCTGCCCAGCTGCCTCCCGGGGCTGAGCATCCTCACCCCGAGGTCTTACAGCCACTTTGCCCTGGGAGCCAGTCTGGCAGAAAGCCTCATTGGCGACTGTCTGAACCCCTGAAAAGCGGGGTACCCTCCAGAGGCTATCACTTTGCTGGTGCTTGGGAAGCCATAGCCCCCCTGTGCTGGGGCAGGAGACACGGCAGGTCCAGATCACCAAGCCAAACACCTCCTGCCCCTGCTTGCCACGCAGAAAAAGACAGAAAAAGGCTCAGCAGAAATGCACAACAATAGCATTTGCTTATTTTCTTTCCCTTTCCCCCCATATTACTGTATCGCTGTGCTACCACCTGATTCGTGCAATTGGTTTTCCTGCTGCCTTCAGCAGAGATTTTTTTTTTTTTTTTAAACACACTGCCCAGAGCCCTGTGGTTCAATGTTCGGCATCTGCCTGGCCCTGAAATGTCTTCTGAGGGTAAAATGTTGTTTCTGCCAGTTAAGCAAGCAATTACAGCACACGTGGAAGAGGCATGGCGACTGCTGCGAGCAGTTTCCCAGTGGTAGGACTCAGGGCAGCTCTGTTATTTTTAGTGGGAATACATGGACATAAATTACAAAACAACAAAAAAGCACAAAATCAAACTAGCCCCTGAAGAAGTTGATAGCTGCTGTAATGAGGTGGCAATTTTATAGCGGCTTTCCAGACTCTAACCACTCTTTAGACTCCTCCAGGGTCATTTTGTCCACAGCACAAGGCTAGAAATCTGTGGCAGTGGCGTGGTCACAGGGCCGCTCCACCCACGAGGCACAAAACCAAGCTCAGCCTGGTGCAAAACCTCACAGTTTTGGTTCACCGCCTCGTGCAAGAGTGACTTCAGATAGGAGGGCTGGCTCCTCCATCTAAATGCTGCCTTCGTTTGCAAAGTATCGGCCCCTTCTGGCTACCAGCGAATGCAATTGCCACAAGCTGCTGTAGGTCAGCTCTCCCAGCAACTGCTGCACATAAATGAGTTTTATTTGCTGGCTTGGGGTTGCGCTAACCACCTCCCTGGGTTTTATCCTCCTCTGGAGACAAACTGCTTGACAGAAGAAAGGCTCGGCTGGTGCAGTGCAGTCTGGAAAGTTACAGCTACAGCGATGACAAAAGTTTCGATTCTCAGCCTGACAAATGACGAGCTCGTCCATTAGCGCTCCCTGGACGGGCTGAAATACGCCGCTTTCCCCCAGACCCGCTGCTTTGCACAGCATCTTCTCAGCCGTCTGCCTGCGCATCCTGCATCTCCCCTCTCTCACACACGCTCGTGTAGATCTGCATGCGTGCAGGCATGTATTTGCATATTGCTTCACCACCGATGATTTTCCAGAGAGCCGACGTTCATTACGGCTGAGATTGAGGGAAAGTGTATTTTTGATTAGTTTTTGAAAGCCTCCGTTACTGAATTAATTCAAGCAGGAAAACTACCAAGTGTCCTGACCATGAGCCAAATCCACTGAAGCTTCAGTGATCTCTGCTGTGGCCACCCAGGTTTCACTCACACCAGCTGCACCACATAGCCTGCTGCCTTCATCTTTATATTCCTGATCCCAAAACCAGTAGAGAGCCATGGACCGCCAGCACCTTTCAGGATCAGCTGCCCCCATTAATTTCTCCGTGACCAAATGCATCACACAACTGACCTCCACCGATGTGCACGCGTCTCTCAGAGCTGCTTCGTAAGGGTAGAAAATGTACAGTCCTAGATTTCCACTTCTTTGCAACTCTGAAAGAGGGGGCATTATTTGAATTCCACGTGAGCTACAGTAATTGAGGTTAATCACACACTACCCAAAATAACTCACACGCTAAATTTAGAAATCAAGGATGCTGCTGTGGAGGAGAGCTGTTTTTGCAGTACGATAATGAGCCAGCAAACTGCCTCACACTTTCCGCACTATCTTGATTTTGCAGATGTTTTCCGGTGATGCTACAGGTGTCAAAAACCATGTAAAGGAAAGATCTGACTGCAGATTATTTTTCTTAGGAGGCAACAAGCACCCTAGGCAGCCTCCTTGGTTGTGGTCGAGTGGGTAAGGTATTGCTTTTCAAGGCTGTGCTTCCCAAGATTAATTAGCGATGCCAAGCCAGGTAACCTGGTATTGAAAAGAAACAAAAAAATCTTTCCAGGCTGGATTTTCAATGACTCTGCATGATAGCTCCATGGAAAAAACTGATCTTTGGGAAAGCAATCGCAGTCTGTTGTAGCCAACATAACATTTTCTTCTTGTTATCTACAGAACGGTACTAATGAAGCAGCCCCTGCCTGCAGTCCCTGCGTGTCCTCCTGGCATGTTCAAGCAGACCTCTTGTGACTAAGAGCAGCGGCCCAACAGCTCAGCCACTTACTGCTCCAGAGCCTGGGAAGGGCTCCTGCTGCTGTCAAAGCAAGCCAAGTACCTTTTACACAGTCATAATACTATATAGGGCCGTTAAGAGAGTAATGCTGGTGCCCATAAAATATACTTTGCTTGTGAAATAAGGCGAGGGGCAAACGTAAGGCATGCTATTTAAGCAAGACCAAACATCCAAGTCAGGCAACACAGACCCTAATATCATTAAAACTCAATTTCTTAACTAGAGAATCAGCTATTTATTTTCTGCCGTATGTATGCCCACTTTATATTCAAATACTTGACAGCCAAATATAGAAATGATTTACAAAGTCAAGGAGAAATTGAATTAGTTTCGTTCTGCATTATGACTATGTTATGGGCATGCTATGAATAAAGCAAAGATATAAATCATAAGGTTGCCCCAGTCAATTAAATGTGAAAAATATTATAAATTTCAGTATATATACGATTTGTCATATGCACTGGGCTTTTCTTCAGCCGCATGCCACAAATATATGACATACATAATTTGCAATTCTCAACTGATCATTACCCAGCTGCCTGCTAGTAAATTAGATGTTTTCATACGTCTACCCGCATACGACATTAGTTCTCTCTGCTTGCCCTGCAGAGGTTATCTACATTGGTGTAACAGTTGCTAAAGTAAAACAATAAAAATAAAATAAAATTACGTGGAATCCAAAATTAACCAGCACAGCAGCCAGCCCGTCGCTGAAGGCACTGCAGGGCATGTGCCTACTTTAACCCCCGGTGACTGCTCAACTGCAAGAAAAAGATCTTGCAAAAGACAGGTTTTTTACATAGAAGCTGCTAATAAGCCATAATTTTTAATGGGCACTAGCAAATGAAAGAAAGAGGTTAAAAATGTTCATCATGCGATTTTGACAGTATTAATCCCAGTAAGAACCAGTCGCTGGTCTGCAGAAGAAACCCTTTGCTTCCATGACCATGAAACAAATTCACTGCGAGACTTTTCCTCACGTTATCCCAGAGGGATGGAAGATAACCTCACTACGCCTTTGAAAGGCAGAGGCAAACAAACGAACCTCATTAAGTCATAAGATCTGCAATGAGACACATAGGCACCTACCAAATCCAGGGCTAGGCTATTTGGTTGGTGTGTCAGAGACCTCCACGTATCGCCCGACCTGAGCCTTGTGGTTTTTAAAGGCAGGAGCCCAGGCTCACCTCCACTCACCCCAGAAAATGTCCTTGAACTGCCCCCGGTGTTAACGGTGTTAAGAGAGACTTTGAATTCCCGTGTTTTTGGAGTTAATGTGTTATATATTTAAAGCCCCAGCTTCAGTTTACCACAGCTTGAAGCCAAACCATGACGATCTCAGCCCTGGCTCCAAATGCGATGCCGGGGCGGTGCAGGCTGCCCTCCTCTTCCCTTCCTTGTGATGCCCAAGCCGTTTTGCACAGTTTAATACCTCAAACCAATCTGCCCGCCCGGGGACCGAGCAGGGTACGGCCCTTGTGCCGTTGGCCACAGTAAGAGGGCTGCAGCCGGGGCTAACCCGCCCAGCCTGGGGACGATGCCAGCGGCACAAGTGACGTGCCATACCAGCACTCAGCCGGTGGATAAGAGAAGAACAAATCCGGCCATGCCACCAAACACGTACTGATGGGGCATGCTCCCAACAGACACGGGCGAGTTAAATACGACATGGGATTTACACCCACGCTCTGAGGTCAGCACTGTTGGAAATAACGTTGTTGTAAGCTACGAGGGTTTATAATGAAATAATGTTGTTGTAAGCTACGAGGGTTTATAATGAAATAATGTTGTTGTAAGCGACCAGGGTTTATAATGACAGGATGCAACAGACAGATACAACCTTCAATGATCAGCCTGGCATTTACGCGACGCACCGTGAATGTGACAGGTACTGTCAGTATAATTGCCATCAGCTCCAGCCAGAAACCATTGGGACCATTTAACGGTTTAATTCCTCCCTGCCAGTCAGGGCTAATGCTGATCCCTGCTTCCCAGCAAGGGCAGCAAGTGTCACAACATCCCCTTTCCTGAAGCATAACTGGGGCCTGCCTGAAAGTATCTCCCCTCCTTTTGAGAAAGGTTACAACGTGGTGGTGAATCCAGCCATCATCCCCTGTGCTGTGCGCTCCTGCAGAGAACAAGCCATTTGCAACGGGGTTCTGGAACACCACATTTTAAATGCTCTGGCAATGCGAACGCTGAGCTGCAGCAACCTGCTTTGCGCTGCATGGGGAATGGAAACAAACCTGGCTCTTCACCTTCTGGAAATGAAAGCATTTAGTCCAGGTCTCCATGAAATCTGCAGCCACCACCTGTGCCGTTTTTCCCTGCGGCAGCGTCGGCACCCGGGGACAGGCGATCCCTCCTGCACAGCCGAAGGCCGGCACAGACAGGCTGCTATGGAGCAGGGACTGCCTTGGCTGGCGGCACCGTCAGCGGTCTCTGACATTCATTTTCTCCGTCCTGGTGTCCAGCACGCCACTGTGCAGCTGGGAGGGCTGAAAATCCCACTTTGTGAATTATTTTCCCTGGGTGGAGGACAAGGACAAAAGCCACGACCCATTCATGTCCTTCCTGAGCCTGGCTTAAGTCCTCCCAAAATAATTAACGCAGCCAAATATCTCTGTCATGTATGCTTGTAGGTGCCAGAAGCCTCAAAGAGAAACTTTCAAGGCGCTCATCCTTTGACATGCTGGGAGCTCTGTAGCTCAGCAAATGGTTGATTAAGTATTTCAAAGCAAACATGCTGCATGTGAAGGCTGAACAAGATCACAATATGGGTGACAATTTTGCAGCTTTGATGTAGGGCTTTAGGAGAGATCTTTGTCTCATAAAAGGTGGTTCCGCTTTGTGATGCACAATGAGAGAAAATACTGAAAAATTCATAAGACCCCTTCAATTAATAATTAATCTATCAGTCCAGGCGTACTCACAACTCACGGCATCTGGCACCATGTTGTGCTCCAGCTGAAAGAAGCACGTGGCACCCAAAGTGACTCAATGCATGGAAGCCCTCGGTTTCTTATCAGAAAACCAATGCTCTAGGAGATAAAGTGATGTGAGACAGGACAGAGTGCTACCATGAACCGCACACGGCTTCCTAAGGCACACTCTGTGCCACCGCCATGGATTGATCTGTAGCATCCTTTTCCCACTAACAGTAAATATTCTTCTCTACAAGCGGCAAAGGGCAGAGCGAGGGAGGCAGCCTGGCGCTCGAGGCCCCAGCCTCTGCCCACGTCTCTGAAGCAGAAAGCGGAGGAGGATCTGAACACTCCCTCCCTCTACCGCAGCTGGGACGCTGACCTCCCTTCTCAGTTGGGAACGCGAACAATGCTAAGCTGCCTCAGTAGAGTAAATCACTAATGCCCTGGGCAACGTTCTAATCCTCTGTGCAGCAAATTGCAACCCAAGGAGTGCCGGCTGCCTTGGGATCTGAAATGGGAGGGAGGAAGAGGAAGCAAGGACAGCTTCCCCGTGTGATGCACCTCGTGTCAGCAAAACCAGTAGCATCAGCACAGCCCGACTGCAGATTCAGCAACTGTCAC
This sequence comes from Ciconia boyciana, assembly GCF_034638445.1. Classification (NCBI taxonomy): domain Eukaryota; kingdom Metazoa; phylum Chordata; class Aves; order Ciconiiformes; family Ciconiidae; genus Ciconia; species Ciconia boyciana. The sequence continues at coordinate 17,166,874 of NC_132944.1, read as the reverse complement.
TCGTGCGGTTCGAGAGGATTTTGGAAGAGCTGGAGGGAACCAGCAGGACACATCCTCTCCACCAGCTCTCCGCACTGCAGCGCTGTACTATCCCACGCATCCCAGGAGGACCGCTCTCTCGGTGCCCCTGCACGACAAGGATGCTCAAGGCTACCTCTCCCCTGGCCAGTCAGACTTCCCCAAATCAGTCTTTTAGGCTCAGAGTCAATCAGAATATTTCTAGCACAATGTAAAATTCTCCTTAATTCAAGGAATTACAATCTGCCCCTATTACTTCACCAAACTTTGCTTTTTCCCTCCCTTGGCTCCAGCTCCTCACACAGCCCCAGGGCTTCCAGCATCCCAAAAGGTGACAAATCCCCTCTCCTGGAGAAGAGCCCACACCATTTTGCTCCTGTGTAGGTAAAATCAGCCCTGCTGCAGGAACTCAGTTGCTTACAACTGCGGCTGCACATTGTCGGTCGTTTGCTGCGGATGGGTGCCTGCTCCCGTTATCCCAGCAAGCTCCTGGGTTATCTAATGAACCACTGCTGCTGTGAGAGAGCAGTCAGGGGGTCCTGGGGGGGTGATTTAAAACAGCAGAAAGGACTTGGATAATTCGGTAAGGGCAATGCTTCCCTCTCTAAGAGAAATCTTATTTCACAGTTCACAAGCTTTAGGACTGCACTAGACTTGTCGGTGAAAATACTCCCCGGGATGCAGAGCAGCCCCTCCTTGCCCGAGCGCTGAATCTTATAACACTGCAACAAATATCTGTGCTTCACCAGCTGCCTGGGCTGCGCAGGCTCTCGCACATCACATCCACTGGCAGGTGCTGGGACCGCGCCTGCTTCACCAGGCGAGGTCAAGAGATTCACCCTTGAATTAACTCCAGTCTAAACGCTGCCTTTTGGATAGCTGCTTATCCCACAAGCTGAGCTGATTTCCAACATATTTCAGAGGAGCACTGGTGGCACATGTGGGCAGAGGTTTCTCATGCCCTCCTTGCTGCTGGCAGCAGCACCCGTGGGCACCCGCTGCTCATCTGCAGAGCACTGATGAATCAACCAGCACGTGGCGGTGGCATGGCAAGGGCAGCTGGGTGCTCGGCACAGATCCTGTGTAGGAAAGGTGGACGTGCCCCTGTGCCATCTCAGTTACCGACTGCCTACCACCATACCCCTTTGCAGCTTTGCAAAGCCACGCTGTGGGGCTGAGGAAAGCTGAGCCAAGCAAACCCTGCACGCAGCCTTCCAGCAGGTTGTGCAAAGATACCTCCGGATTTATGAGTAATGATAAATCACAGTAAATGAAAAACCAGATTCAGCAAAATGCAGGGGGGAAGAAAAAGCGCTGCCTGCCTTTGCAAATGTTTTGCAAGCTGTTAAAAAAAGGGACAGCAGAGCACTTCCATGCGAAAGGCACGTCCTTTCCGTCTGTGGCCAGAGAACTTCTGAACCCTGCAAATCCCTCTGCAAGATCATCCATGTGAGGTGTACTGCACTGAAAGGGCTTAAAAACTAAGCTGTCCAGAGGCTCTGACCTCTGAGCGTGCCTTAATACCCTCTTCTTATGGCATTGCATAAGGACGCTTGAAGGCGTGTGGGCAGCATACGCTGAGCTACGGCACCACGAAAGAAACTGGAGCTCTGGCTGGTTGATGCAGCCTGAGGGAGATCACTGCATTTAGCTTGCTTGTGTTTCCTTCCAGCTAATCATATGTTGAATTTCACATCAGTTAATAGGAAGAGAATCACCTGATTTTCCTACACATGACAATAAACTACTACTCAGTTCCAAGTAATTTTTACAGCTAGAATTAGCTGCAATTAACTCATCCCAATCATCATGGAAGAAAGATCTACCTGTCCTCAAATCCTCACCTTTTGATTAAAAGCTTAATGGTAGATACACTTGTCATGTAATTCAAAATGGGCTTTGGCCTTTGGAGCCAAAGCAACTTGCATGAGGACCTGGTCCAGCAAAGCTGCAGTACTTTGACACTCAGCAGGATTAAAGGTGACGGAATAAGACGTGGGAACATCTCCAATGGTGTCTACGCAACGGACAGGGCTGGGGCAAGGTTCTGGCATAGGAACTCACGCCACCTTTGAAAGTTTCCCCCTCTGTGCCGAAATGTGCTCGGGGCCAGGGTCTCAACTGCTGTTGATTCAAGCAGAGAACTCAGATTTTTCTTGCTCTTTCATCACCATATTGAGGGATTTTTGACTGATCTCCACGGCTGCAGCACCTGAAAGCCTTCCACAAACACAAGGCGGCAGCTTCTATTGGGCTTCAGAGTCACGGTGTATTTACACTTTTCAAGTCAAAACCTCTACTTGCTGATGCTTGGCAGAGGTGGGTATTTGGGGATGAGAAGGTGTCCTGAGAGGACGGCCACTCCTGCAGGGAGAAGTCCTTTTGAACCAGAGGTGTTGGGTTCCTTGGCCCCGTACAGCCCTTCCTGCAGAGGTCTTTGTGTAGCTGGCTCCCCGGCCGAGCAAGCTTCGTTCCCAGCCCTGATGACAGCTCGAGGATCAGGCCTGAGCCATGAATTTAAAATTTCCTAGCTGGCTTCCCTGTTGACACAGCATCAGATATACTTCAGAGGCTGAGACCAGGTGGTAAAAGAGACTCAAGTTCCTCTGCTGCAACCAGCACTGTGCTTGGTAGGGATGATGATACAGGCGAACACGTAGATAACAGAAGCTACAGATCATCATGTGAATGATGATCACTTTTATTCATTAAAAATAGCTAACATAAAATTGAAAGAAAAACCATATTCAGAAAGAAAGTTGCCTGCCATAGAGGTGTAGCTTGAAACTGGACAGCCGTTCTCCAAAATAAATACTTGTGGTATGTCAGGGCATCCCTTGGAGTTTGAATTGTGACACTGGTTCTTGCGGTAGCATGGCAATAGATGCTTTTCTGCAGAAGCTCTGAGCGAAGAACCAGCAAAGCAGAGACTTTGGCCATGAAGAACAGGGCTTTGGTTCTCTTTTATGCCAAACAACCAGGTATCAGCAGAAAAGGAGGAGAGGGAATGTAGAGTGAAGGTTACCGCTCCCACTTTTTCAAGGACTAAGATAGCAAAAATTGCAGTGCTGCCCGTTACAGTTCATCTTGGTATTCGTGAAGTTTAGATTATCACAGCCAGAGACCTAAAGAGACTGTTCTCCTGAACAGGCTGATGTGTTTCACACTGGTTTGACACAGCAAACTTTCTCGTGAGGTCAGGGAGAAAGCACTTAGGAGAATTAAGCCTCTAGGCAGCAAATCCTCAGCATGCGAAGAGGTTGCCACATGTTCTCAGTGGACGGCATCCTAAGGGAGCTGAAGTTGCTGGTCCCACCCTTGACTAGGACCACGCTTCTCCAGGAATCTCTGTATCTGTCGCCATTAGACCCCTTCCTGCAGCAACGCAGAACTGGAAGGAAACTGCCCGCCACGGCAGACCCGACTATTTTCAGTCCCTCCAGATTGCACCTAAATTGATACCAATTAGTGGAGTGTTATCAAAATCCAGAGCAGAAACATGACATTTGTAAGTCCCTTTGGTCAATACATAACAATAACAACAATTATTAATGATTAATAAGTAATAATTATTATTATTCTGAATTACTGTATTATGCTAATTAAAAGGTCAATTCCTCACCTTTCTGAGAACAGTGTCCTGACAGTTGTGCTCTGAGTCATTCAAAGGTTTCAGAGAAATTTACCTCGGGGAGAATTTCCCGGTTTTAAACAGAAGCAATACCCTTAGCCATACCAATCCTATCTAATTTATCATTGTGTTTCAGAAAAGCCACTTCTTTTTAAAATAATTAGCATTCAACAACGTGAAAAAAACCCACAAGGAATAGGAATTGGAATCCTAGTTCCACTAACTGGGAACATCTGCCACCTCTTTTACTGCCTGATCCCCTCCAACAGGACCTGTTCTGCCCCTGAAGAACCAGTGGCACAAAATGGATGTACGGCACCTCTGAGAAGGGCCACGTGGAGCCACAAGCTGCCATGTGGGATCTAACCCCGCACAATACCCTTGCGAGATGCTCTGGCACCTGCATTAAGATCAAGGATGTGAGAAGAATTGAAGTAGACACAGAAAAGCAGCGAGAGGCATAGCTATGAAGAAACAAACCCAGGGAGCAAAAACGTGATACTTTGAAAAGCAACTAGTCCTTAAGGTGAGAGGAGGAGGAGCTCAGCACAAGGTACGGTGCGGGGAGAGATCTTAGCAGATGGGGCAAGTCCTCCCATGGGGAACGCTGTCCTCTTTACCTTACTGGTGAGGATGGTCAGCCTAGCAAGGCACCTACGCAATATGGAAAATGCTGTTATGTGTCCATATTAAATGTAAGATAAATAATTTATGTGTACAGATGCTACAACAACTACAGAAGATGCTTCAGCCTGGAAGCAGCAGCTCCTGCAAAGCGGCAGGTCACCCCACCTCCCTTTGCACGGCAGCCTGGGGAGAACAGCGCTGCTGCTCCCAGGCCTGCACTAGCATTACTCTAACCAGCTCAAACCGTGGCAGTCATGAAGCTGGGACACAGAGCGGGTAGTGCACCGTCCTGCCACAAACCTGGGCTCGGCGTGTGCCTGGCTGGCCCCCGACACCCCTCCCACCGGCTGAGCGAGCCGTGCCGATGCTGGCCGGCTCCAGCTAGACCTGCTGCAGTCGCAGCGCCCTTGGCAGCACAGGCGTTGCCTGAGGCTGCGGGTGCACCCCGAAGGACAGGGCACTGCTCCCCAGGGAGATACACCCCAACAGAAGTTACCCACCAAGGTCCAGACGGTGCCTTGCGCTTCCCTCCTTTCCTGCCGTTAGAGGCTGCTGCCCCGGCTGGAGGCTGCTGCTGTAGGCTGGCACCTCACAGGTTTTTTAAGCACCGATGAATCTGTGTGCAAGACAAGGCTCCCAGGCAGCTCTGCAGAACAGCCTCGCGACCGGTGCGGCTGGGGAGCGACCCTCGGATCCTCTGCCTCCCTGCCCCGGGACCCTCGCTCAGCGCATCCGTAACGGAGGAGCCGCGGCTGAGAGCCAGGCGGATACAAAGCTGAGGTGTTCGGTCTTTTACCCTTCACTACGTAAACCCTGCAGGAGACCCACCGAGACAAATATCCGTATTTGCTGGGCACGGACTGCACGCAGCTCTGCCCAGGGGAGGCTGGGCAGTGGGCATCCCCCTGTGAGAACAGGGATGGGCTTTCAGGGTCCTGGGGTTCAAAGTCCCTGAAAACGGTACAGTTTAAAATTCCTCTTGGGTTAACAGCCATCGCCCTCCACATCTCATATTGATGTTCAGAGCGGGCTCCAGCAGTGCAGCGATACATGCAGCGTCATGAGTGTTGAGTCTTCACTGCATTATCACGCTGTGGACAATAAACATTTTCTTTTCTTCTTGTCGGGGAGCCAAATGAATCCTAATGGCTTTTCCGACCGTAACACACAGACAGCGCTGACTACAGACCTCGATTTCTGACGCATCAGCTGTAAAAGGCAACGGCTTTTAGATAAGAGAGCACCGAGGCTTCGGGGGCTTGCGCCAGACCTGGCGCGCAGCAGCGAGAACAATTAGTTTTTTCCAGAATGTGTATCGCACATAATAGAAAATATTAACTCACGTTACAAATATTTATAAGAAGTCAGACATAATTAAGCGATTTGCAATTGAAAATTAACAATCTAAAAATTCAGCCGTGTAGACAGACAGCGTTAAATATAACTGCAGTTAATGTGAACTGATTTAAATAGAGATAATACAGCAGCAACAGAAAAAGGCAGTCAATCACGTTCCCTGTCATTAACATCCTTCTCCATGTGGAATATTATATGGAGCTTTCGAGCTGCTCTGCTGTCCCGGCGGGTGCAGGAGAGCCGTTTGCCCGCAGCCCTGCTCCGGCTGGAGCGGAGGGACAGGGTGTCCGTCTGTCCACCACCGCCCGCCTGAGGCTGCACAAGCCGCCCTGCATGCCTCAGCCCCAGACAGCGATCACCACGAGATGGCGAATGGAGTCAGCTTGCTGTTGAGTATTTTAAAACACTGCAACCCCACGCAGCTCGCTGTGAGGCTCTTCGCACACCCCGTGTGTGACATGGACCCCGACACCGTGCGTATGGGGGGACCAAGGCAGAAAAGAGTCCGGTGCCACCCTGAGGGTCCTGCACTGCGTTCACGAAAGCACGGCTAACTTTCCCCCAGTCCCCCTCCAGGCTTTACCCACTGCCTCTTAATTATCCTTCCCTAGAGCTCAGTATGGATGGAGCGTCCAGGCAAAGCCTTTTGTCATGGTTTAGCCCCAGACGGCAACTAAGCACCACGCAGCCGCTCGCTCACTCCCCCCTGGTGGGATGGGGGAGAGAATCGGAAGAGCAAAAGTAAGAAAACTCGTGGGCTGAGATAAAGACAGTTTAATAGGGAAAGCAAAAGCCGCGCACGCAAGCAAAGCAAAGCAAGGAATTCATTCACTCCTTCCCATGGGCAGGCAGGTGTGCAGCCATCTCCAGGAAAGCAGGGCTCCATCACGCGTGATGGTTACTTGGGAAGACAAACACCATCACTCCAAATGTCCCCCCTTCCTTCTTCTTCCCCAGCTTTATATACTGAGCATGACGTCATATGGTCTGGAATAGCCCTTTGGTCAGTTTGGATCAACTGTCCTGGCTGTGTCCCCTCCCAGCTTCTTGTGCACCTGGCAGAGCACGGGAAGCTGAAAAGTCCTTGACCAGTGCAGCAACAACTAAAACATCTCTGTATTATCAACACTGTTTTCAGCACAAATCCAAAACATAGCCCCATACCAGCTACTATAAAGAAAATTAACTCTATCTCAGCTGAAACCAGGACACCTTTCCATCCCCATAGGGCAGAGAGCTGTTTTTCACACTGTTTTACTAATTATTCTTTGCATTTAAAGCCAAATAAAACACGAGTTGCCCAACACCTTCATCCCAACCCAGGCTGGACTACCTCAGCTTTGGCACGTGCCAGGATGCAACACAGCTGGAGAAGAGGGAGAAGCACCCACGAACCCCGGAGGAGCAGCCCACCCCGGGAGGGCAGGCGAGGACAGGGCTGGGATGCCGGGGGAGGTGGCACAGTCCGCAGCAGAGTTTCAAGAACAAAAGATGATTGATTCAAGGACGGGACATGGGCTGGGTGGTGGGTCAGGCCTCACTGTGGCTGCCTGGTAACTCTTCCAGACAGCTCCTCTGCAAGGAATACTCTCATCTCCCGCTTTTTGAGGAAATGCAGTTTATTTTGAACTACATTCAGCAAGGCATGACCTCTTTCCTTTGAAATTTTTACCAGGGCAGGAGGCTTCTGCTTACAGAGTTAGGGAAAATATATTGGACACTCTGAGAGTATGGCATTATAGTCTCTGCTATTGTTGAGGTCTCTTGGTGCTTTCTGAATGGCAGCGCATTGCAAAATAAGGTGATAACCTGCTCTCTGATCCCATTTCATCTGTATTCTACACTTAGTCTTCCCTTTAAGCTTCCACTGAGGGCAACACACTTCATATGCAGAAAGGACATGTGAGAGAGTAGTGCAGAATATGCAGCTGGAATTCAGCTGTGAGCCTGAGTGCAACCGTGACTGCAGGTCCGCAGCACTGGTACCTGCCCATCTCAGGCGGTAGCTTTTCTTTTTAGAAATTAAGGAAAAACACCAATGAAGAGATTAAAGAGAAAGGCAATGCTTGAAGCATTCTCATGAAGTTCAGCTTTTTTTGCATTCTGCTCTGTAACCAGGTCAAGATTGCACTGCTAGAGCCACCCTGTTACTTCAAATGAAGGTAGCATCAGACGCTACTGGCTATAAAACCATGGGAACATACATGTATGGAACCTACAGCTGAAACTCTTCCCCTCCATTTCTTGTTATCAATCAAGTAGTTTGTTAAAGCAGCTCTATGGAAATCAAGGGGATGAAACCAGTGCTCAGGGCACTGGGAAAAATAATGCGTGTGTGCAACCACCCACGGGGTCAGATTGCCGCCCTGGCTGCATACCCATGCAGAAGAGCAGCTCCCTCTGCGTCCCCCTCTCCCTCCAGCTGGACTATGGGGAAAAACAACAGGAAGAAGCAGCTTCTGAAGGGCCTGATGGCCCAAATGCTGTGAGCTGTTAAGGAAGGTGGAGGAGAGCGAGAGCGCTCTTGCTGGGAACTGGCACAGCTGGGAAATGCTCTGATACCTGCCCGTGCTGCTTCGCAGATGCAAGGGAATCAACTGAGCATCACGCTGTGACCTTGCATGAAAGCTGAGGGAATAACTGAATCATTTGGCTTACAGGCTGAGCAAAATCCACAACAGATCCCAGCCCCTCAAAAAGCATTCGTTTTCAGACAGTTTTCCTGATTACATTTTCTGCAATCTAAAAAGCCTAAGCTGTTATGTTTCCAAAATGCTTAGATCCATCTCAGATCCATTCTCTCACTCTGTTGGGTTTTTTTGTTTGTTTGTTTGTTTTTTGGGGGGGGTTAGAGTGGAGGGTAAAATATTGCTGAAACAACTCAACCAGTTCCTTGAAAATCTGAAAAATGCTTCATTCATCCCAAATCTGCCTACGTTACAAACTGCGTGCAGGCTTGCTCCACGGGATGCGTTTGCTGAAAACTGAGTTGTGAGATTGTCTCTTCCATAGTCCACCAGGAGAAAACCAGCAATCCTCTCCTGTCTTCTGCAGAGCCATTTTCACACCTGGCAGAACACCTCCCAGCTGTGCCAGATGTGTGCTTTCTGTCGCAGGTAAAATGAACGGAGCGGGTGAGAAAGCAGACGGCTCTGCGAGATGCTGCCTGTGCGAGCAGGAGACCGGCTGGAGAGAGGACGAGTACCTAAGCGTGGGGAGGGGAAAATGGACCAAGCAGAAAATCCTTCTCTTTAAATGTATTTATTTTTCCTCTCCAGCTAAATGTGTTTGCCCAGCAGGCAAGAACAACTGCCAGTGCTGAGGCAGAGGCGGCAGAGGCAATGCCCACTTGCAGTCCTGCTCGCAGGGCGCCTGGCTGGGTTAGCAGACCTCCCCGTGCTCACTGCCACCGTTAGCAGGACAAACAGAAACCTGGCACAAACCTGCCACCGCTCCGTGTGAACCATCTTCTTCGCAGGTGCCCTCCCAAATCAGCGCAGGGGACACCTCATGCGATAGCTGGTTTGCAAGGCTGGCACTGAAGTGAAGGTAATCACCTCCCGTCCCCACCCCGATCATCACGCAGGGTTATTCAGGTTTATGCTGCTGGCAGCTTTCTTGACTGCACAATGACACACACTAAAACTATTTGCCGTTTGGACTAGATTTCATGTTTAAAAATGTATAACAAATAATTACTTGCACAGCACAACCCTTATAGCTTCTGCTTCTGAGCAGATGGGAATTTGTAACAAACTTCATCTGGCAAAGCAGTGTCCCCTCATCTGCACCGCGCTGCCACGCAGCACCAAGCGCTCCATGCGTCCCAGTCCCGCTTCCGAACCTGGCTATGTCCAAACCAAAGGCTTTGGCTGTGGGTTACCAGGGAACAGCTCCAATCTGCCTGCCCGCAGGGCTTCTTTTCAGAGCCCACCACAACTTTGCTGCAGACTACAATGAAATAATCAGCCTAGACAAAGTTCAGTTAAATAACTGAACTATTTTAATTCTATATTCAGCAATAATGCTGATACTTTCATGCAGGTGTCCAAAACCTGCCCAGCCATGAGAGACTGATGGGCTCTGAGCCCAAAATTAACTACGAGCCCCTTCCCCTGCAATCCCCTGTATAGCCCTAGGAAATCTCAGCCTATGGTTGCTACGTTAGGGCTGTACCCTCCAGTCAAACTTGACCTTATCCGACAGAAAAATATCTACCCTTGCCCAGTTCTTCCAGCCCTGACTATCAGAAACGCAGCCGACAGCGTCTGCTTTGATCCCACAGAGTTTTACTGCACTTGTACGTGCACGGTTAAAGATTGCTCCAATACATTTGCAAACAGATCAAATCACGTGGGCCCGTTTCCCCAGATAAGCCAAACTGTTACTCCTTCCTTATCCTTCCACATGACTCCCAAGACCATTCCAACACATTTTTATAGCACAGATCCCAGATCTGGATACAGTAGAGGTCTTTTCTGCTGCCCTATAGAAGGATAACGGTATCCCCCAATGTTTCCTGAGGTTCCTCTGTGTATCTAGCCAAGACCTGAGTAGCCACTGTGGCTACAGCATTGCCCCTGAGTTCAGACTCATTCACGCACAATTGTCCTCACAGTTTTTTCAGAGGCTGCTCTGAAAGTCAAATCCTCTCCAGTCTGTTCAGCATCCCACAAGGGTGCTTGGTACCTAACTTACACTCACCAGACCCCAAAACATCCTCCTCATCCCCATCCCTTCTTCAGCACTCTTCCCCTTCACTCTATCTTTGGAGATACGTGCTCTTCCACTGCCTTGCTCAGTCCTTCAGTCTTCATTCATCTTTGGCCCTGCCTTCCTCACGGCTCCACGCACACAGAGTTCAAAGCCTGGCTGTTCTTTCATGCTTTCCTGCAAGAGCCAAACCTTCACGCGTGCCGAAGGCTTGGCACTGTCGCTGGAGACCTCAGCATGCCCATTGAGGCTGTGGCTGTATCCTGTATTCCTTGCTTGCATCAACGCCCTGAGATCCCTCAGCTGATGCCCCCAAGGCATCAATCATACATAAGCACTTTGAAAACCCTTCACAACTCAGTCACCACCTTCCCTGGCATCTTGTTACCTTACTGCAAGTCTGACTCTTGCTTTAACATTATTTATGACAGTTCGTACTTCCTCCTCACTTGCTTTCCCTGTCTCTTTTGAAGCAGAAAAAAGAAGAAAAAAAAAAAGAGGGGAGCAGGGGGAAGGATAAAAAAAGGATCTGATCTTCCTCTAAACTGTGCTAGAAGTTATCTTGGAGGTTACAGGCTTGCATCCTGAGAAAAGCAGGGGTGGCACAGTTGTTTCAGACGGTGGAAAACAGAGTAGGCACTCCGCCGTAGCAAAGCAGGACTGGCCCCATCTCCAGTTCAACTGCGTCCACATGTCCTCTGCGGGAGAGGCAACTGGGGGGGTTTCACACCAAGACATCCCAGGGCAGTTGGAAAAGTTCTGCACACAGATCACTACCGTCAGACCAGAGGGATGATTTTTGCTCCCTCTTAAGGCAGGAATCATTACAGCCTGAAGACAGCTCTACAGCAGACAGCTAATGTCATTTTCGAAAGGCAATGTTCCCGTTTCATGCTGAACCCTGTTTTGCTTTGTGAATTTTTCTGAGCCCAGCCCTCGCTGTTATTTGCTGTTAGCTGTGGTACTACCACTGCTCTTCCCTTCTGCGGGGATCGTGTTGGCATGGGCCAATTCATGTCCAACAGAGTCTGTCCCTGTTGATTTCCAGTTACATCTGATTCAATGCTATCAATGGGCATTACTCCTTTTCCAGCAGGACTTTTATTTGACCCATTTTTCTTCCCCTCTGCTCACCAGCACCCCTCACTAGCCGTCTGACACACCCCTCCTCAGCAGCCTCTGCACAGAAGGAGTTTTGTTATTAATGATTCTTATGAACTCTCCGTCTTTGAACAGAAGCGATTTACTTTTGATCGATGTCTGGCATCCAGTAATTTCACGCAACAGTGGAGAGAGATTCCCTTCTGCTGTGGCATGCTGGTATGGCATGAAGCCTTAGAGAGACAGATGTGCTCGCTCTCCTGCCCTTGCATCCTGTGCTGCCCTTCCCTAAATCATCCCGTGCATCTATCACTACCCTGACTGCAGACGAGACAGAATCTGAGGTACTGAGACACCGGCTCTCCCAGATATCAGGGTGAGTGACTGACTTGCAGTGGTTCACATAGTGCTTCACCCGACAGACCATTAATCCCTGACACCGTGTAACTTTACGCAGCGATAACCACCGATTTGGCCTAAACAAAACGTATTTTGTCGTCATCCAGAAAATCACCCTTATTTTGAAGCAGACCAGGTCTTCCCAAGATCACTTAATGGTGATGCGCAGATCTGGCCCATACTCTGACGTTACAACGCCAGTGTTTCTGCTGGCATATTTGGGATAGAAATAGATTTTTTTTGTTGTTGCTCATTGATGCTGCTTATGTTTTTAGCCATACAATGGATGAAACTGCAACTGGCATTACGATAGGAAAGTTTAATGATCCCAATTATCTCCTTGAATGTATCTTTGGCTATTTTCATCCACAGAAATAAAACTTCTACTGGCTGCCAGACATCCTCAGCTGTTTCACAATCACCATTCATAAAGGTGGAACAGATTGACCAAGCAGTGACCCTGAACAATTGCCTACGTTAAGTGGTAATAAAGAAGATCAGGAGTTACACGGCTGGCAAAAGGGATGCACGGGAAAGGAGCAGAGTCACCTCCTGCACTGACCAGTGCACTGCTGGAGGGGAGCAGCAGGGCTCCAGGCGGTGCCACCCCGGGACAACAGCAGCACATCAGCTGGCCCAACCATCAGCAAAAACGGTGGCCACTTTTCTCCTCTCACTTTGCTATGGACCGGGCTGTTAGTGGGGACTTCCCAGAGGAAAGCTGTTGTACCAACCTCGAAGAAACCACATGGTCCTCACTGGGAATACTGCAGATGTTCATGGGAAACACGGAGTTTGAAACAGACCCTTTACCAAATACTGCTGCTGCATACTCACACGAGTGGTCACTGTAATTTGTATTACGGATCTTTGATAGCATATAAACCAGTATTTAGAGCGCATTGCTCTTCTATTAATCTAACCTGTATTATCCTTTCTAACTCCGTTCCCCCCAAGGAGATCCAAACCACACTGCTCTTGTCTGACCTGACAGTCACTCTCCACAAAGTTATTTTGGAATCATTTCGACAGTGGCAGCCACAGCTCCTTCAGCTAATTTACCCTCAGCTGCTACTTAACCATCTGAGCACGACTGTTCCCAGCCAAAATCCACTGTGAAGAGAAAATCCACAAGCAGAAAGGTGAATGAAGAACCAAGTTAGAAGGTGACTGAAAATGGCTGCTTGATATTTTACATTTTTGAGAATTTGGATATGCACGGGGGGGAAGAATCATAGAGTCACAGAATCATTAAGGTTGGAAAAGACCTCTAGGATCATCTAGTCCAACTGTCAAGCCAACACCTCCATGCCTACTAAACCATGTTCTGAAGTGCCACATCTACATGTTTTTTGAACTCCTCCAGGGATGGTGACTCCACCACCTCTCTAGGCAGCCTGTTCCAATGCTTGACCACCTCTCAGTAAAGAAATTTTTCCCAATATCCAGTCTAAACCTCTCCTGATGCAACTTGAGGCCATTTCCTCTCAAAGGTAGGGAAAGAGACTCCAAGCCACAAGGAGACAGCAGGTACAGTGAGGAGGAACTATTGCTGACATTACACCCTGCATCAGAAATTAAGAGCACTGGATTTTAATGTGATTTTAAAACAAAATAAAATGTGTTTGGCAAATAATATTCTCATCAAATGTAACAGGCCTCACCTGATTTAATAAAATTACTCTGTCAATAATTTCTTCATGAAACTGCATCTCTGTTTTGCAGCTATTTTATCAGTCCTCGTCTCAGCTCTGCACGCAGGCACGCAAGACTCCTGGTAATGGCAGCCGAACACATGCCTGCAGCTCATTTCACCAATGTTGCACAACATGAGCTTGCCAGCAAACTGGCAGAAGTATCAGCAGGATAAATGACTGCTGTTGAGAACAAGTAAGAGGCCATTTAATTACTCTACTATTAGAATTTTATAATTTAAACCACCCAAAAGACTTTCTCGCTGTCATCTCTGGACTTAGCTAGGTCACAAAAGAAGCTAGTTATGTTTAGCAAAACCCTCCACAAAAGTCAACAGCTCATGGTCCTCAACCTAGGAACAAAGAAACTCTTTACTGATGCTCCTTCTGCTAAGGAATGGCCAAGGAGTAAAGCCTTACGCTCGATGCCTCCTGCCAGCATCCTACTGCAATCTGTGTTACCTGCCAAGATCTCCTACCATCGTTGGTGACCTCGTATTTTGCTTTCTGTGTCCTATGTTATGTCCCTTTTTATGTTGATACCTGGAGCAAAATACCCTCAGTATAGATCTTGACAAATTTCCCTTCCTGTGGACTGATCACGACTGGAGACCTGCAGGATCGCTGCTGCTCCCAGTATAGCTGTAAACACAGGCAGTGGTCGGTCAAGATGCAGAAATGAGCACGGGGCATGTCCCAACACCCGCAAAAACAGGTAGGTACATTTAACCAAAACTCAGCAGGGCGTTGGGCAAAGTCTGTGTGCGCTCCTCTGTGGGTCACTGCCTCTTACTGTGCTTGCTTCCTCCCCAGCACCTTTTGTCATTGCAAACCTCACTCCCCTGGCAGCACGCTCAGAAGAGGACACCAAAATTATGCATCCGCACTTTGTTCTCCTTTGTTGTGGGAAATGCCTATAATTTGAGCTGGCCCCTCCTCTGCACACTCTAAGGAAGGCTTAAGGCTCAAGCATGAACACACAAGCAGGCAGCTCAGCTCTGCCAGTGCCCAGGAGCCCGCACGGCACAGGAACCCGGTCGTGGTCCGGGAGCCCGGTGACGCCAGGACATCGCAGGGTTCAGACTCCAACCTCCAGCCTGCACCGCGCTCTCCTGGACCACCAGCACTTGGGGCTCACATACAGCCATGCTGGGAAGCTCCACTGAATTCCCTGCCATAGCTATCAATGTTTAACATCGACAGTCTCCAACTTTACAGCAGCTACAGCAAAACACACGCACCCCTTAAGTCTGAGTTCAAGCTGGCTGCTTGAGAGGTTTACACCTCTCCCCCTTGCCTTCTAAGTCTTCCCATATTACACAGGGAACTTCAGCTCAATATTGCCTTTAATCTCAAAATACTCTTTGGAAGGAATGGCTGTTACACCATCATACTCCTTGTTAAACGGGGAGATGCAATCATTTTCCCTCTTTCGTTGCAATGACGTTTCTACAAAGACTTCACACTGAATGACAAAGAATATTATGCCATCACCTCCTCATCTTCTTACTGTCCTCTATTTTGGAGACAAAAGAACTGGACCAAAGGCTACAACACATGAAAAACACACAAAAAAAAGCATAGATCATTCCTGCTAGGAGACATCACTGCTGCCCTGCATTATACAGCAAAGTCTGTGCGATGGAGGCCAGCACGGTTTTTATGCGACTTTAAGCTGTTATAGCTGCCTTTTAAATACATGAAAGGCTGTATTTGAAGCTGTCTTGCATCCAGTTCCCTATTGAACTTGCATTCTAATTTCTCATAAAACATGAGTAGAATCAGATGTTCCAGAAAAACCATAGTATATTGAATACGACAACTCAACACTGAAATAGAGGTAAGGAACAGCTTACATAAGTTGTATTCCCTGTAGTTTGGGATATTGAGACTGAGCCTTTGAAATGCATGAAATCTAATTTGTTGATCATTTCCCAATTTATAGTCAGCTCAGTGGGAACAAATATGTGCCTACTTTGATATCCTTTTGAAGAAAATTCTTGTCATCTCATTTCTCTTAAGAAATATACCTATTCTTTTTGTGTTTTGGTACTTTTTTAGATGCAGACTGGAAGATTAACCCAGCTTTATTTTATATTCATGCAGTACTTTCTATGGCCTGATCCATCTGACTCCCAAAGTTTCTTCTGAATTAAAATGACACTGTCTATCACATCCCAAGCTGTGGCATGAAGCGTTTGTCAAGTAACACGGAAACACTGGTAGTCTGAAGAATGAAATGTAGGGAGTGGTGAATAACACTGGTTAAGGAAAGGACTGGTGAATAACACATCTTTTTTAAAAATAATTCTCATTTCTGGAATACTGAACGTAATACGGATTGCAAAGGGGTAGAAACAGCCTTGGAGAAACCACGTCTTTCAGAAATAAGATTAGAGAAAAATACAGAACTTTCAAAATGCTTGCTTACTGGATGATGTATGTCACAAGAATGATCACTCTATTTAAGATGATAAAAAGAAAACTGAAAGAGTAGTGTGTAATGTTAGGCTAGCACAGCTCAGTGAAAACCAGTCCCAGTTCTCTGACAAGCCATTGCTGGTTGAAATGAAGACCCTGGAGCTCTGGCACAAGCCTCCAGCATGACCATGTATAATCCCTGCTATGTGCAACTACTACGGTATCTTTCCATTTTGCTCATGAGATAGGCATTGAAAGCTCCCCAGGAAAGCCACAGGGGATAAAATTCAGTGATAAAATACATGAGTGAGGGTTGACGTGCTGCAAAGCACTGAGGTTTTCACGTGGAATTCAAATTAGATTTAAAGACCTACATGCAAAATTAAATTCTAGCGGCTGCATTGTATTTCCAGTTAAAAGGAAGAGAAAGAGAAGCATTAACATAGTGCAGGGTCATGCACCAGTTATGTCTTATTAAGTATTCCAGCCTTCCTTAAGATAAGCATCACATATGGGTTCTTTTGCAGTTAGCGGTTCCTTGCTTGAAGAGAAAGAGGTCTGGATAACACCTCTTCTGTCTCCCAGGGCCTCCTGGGCTGACTGACAGGAACATGTACTGCAGGGAACAAATGCTGCTCAAAGAAAAAACAAGATTACTTTCTCCAAAGGGGGCCAGTGGGGTCATTTCTTTGTCATTTCTTCTGCTTGCCATCTCTGGTCGAGGGAAAGACAAAGAGGAGGAGTGACGTTCTTCTTTCCCAATAAAACACAGGACATGCTGAGGAACTGGTTTTTACTTATGATGGCTTGCACTGAATTCAGAGTTAGGGCAGCAAAAGATTTCTCGAAATAAACATGGCATTTTGAGAGTTGAATCCCACCTCCGGAAACCAGACCACGTGGAAGCCCAACTCAGAATCTGCCCTCCAACCCATCTAAGTTGCATTTTAGGTTGCTTTTTGGGAGATCAGCAAGAAACATCTGATTTTATGTATCACCTTTGGCTCCTGCCCCCTGTGATGGACAATGTTTGGCTTGGCTTCTCCTTGGGCAGACCCACCAGGTGTTTTGAGGCTGGGCCACCCTGTGCAGTGGCACTGTGCCCCACGGGATCGTTGGGTTTTTCAGTGCAAAGTGGTTTCCCTGAATTCAGCAACTTCTTCTCCACTTGCTCCCCCATTTCTATCAGCAGTCTCCTCTCTGCCAATACAAAGGGAAAACCTCTGGGTCTTC
The DNA here is from genome assembly GCF_034638445.1 of Ciconia boyciana. Classification (NCBI taxonomy): domain Eukaryota; kingdom Metazoa; phylum Chordata; class Aves; order Ciconiiformes; family Ciconiidae; genus Ciconia; species Ciconia boyciana. The sequence continues at coordinate 17,149,681 of NC_132944.1, read as the reverse complement.
TGTTTTGTGCCATTCCAAATCTGCTCTCCACTGAAATGGTTTCAAGCTATAATTCCCGAATGTTGTCACATTTAATGATGCTCAAGAACTTCTCCTATTTCTGTAGCTCCTGCAAAACCTTCCCCACTGCTTCGGCATCTCCCTCTGCACAGCTGTGCCAGGAATAGTCCACCTTCCCGACCCTCCCCTCTGCTCTGATCTATTCCTATAATAAAGCTCAGAGGTGGAAGCAGCCAGGCCCTTGCAGAGGCAGCAGACACCAGAACAGCTCTCCCAGTTAATAATCTCAGGGACAACGTGTTTCCCTTCCCGGAGACCTCTGCTCGTCTGCAAATGGCAGGATCAGCAGATCAGCACATCATCAGCTACTTCAATCCTTTACACTTTTCACCAATTGCTCCTACCTAGAGCCAGGAATTCACCACTCAACTTATTCTTTCCAAAATGCAAGGTGGTGGTAGGGAAACAGAATTGTATTAATAAACATGCATTTGAAACGAGGCTCCTGATCTGATGGGAAAAAAAAATCTGACTAAGCAGCAGGAATGTCATGCCAACAACTAGATATTCAGTGAAATAAGAGAATTAGCAGTCCCTAAATACAGGGGTTAAGGTAGATTGAAAATGTCAAGTCATTGATATTTTATAAGGTAACCATGGTTATTTTTTATGCATTCCTTTGCAGCATGAATGCAGATGATGAAAAGTATTCATGGGCCAATTGAAACAAAAATAAAACTGAAGAGATATCTTGATGGCAATTTAAACCTTAAACTGCGGAAATTAATCAGTCCACACAGACAACGAAGAGCGTTCAGCTGATATTGCACCACAAAAACCCCTTGCTAAATAGACGAATAAAAACCATTTCACAAAGGATGAACATCTTGAAAATCATCCTGACTTTAGCCCTAATGTACCTGCAGGGATCAATATTGCTGGAGCAGGATAGATCTGTTCTGATGCGTGCAGTTGCCCATGTGGCCTCTGGATAAAGCACAACTGTTTCTAATTTAATTTGTACAAGCTGCTGGAAATGCAGAGGAGCGCCGGTCCTGGCGTGCTGCAGCCCCTTGCGCTGCCCAGCGAGGGGGTCACTAACGGTCTGGACGCGTTAGTCTTCTCTACTGCCACTTCTTGAGATAATTTTGCATGCTTTTCCATTAGACTAACGAGCTCTCTTGATCGCACTTGCCTCCTTGGCAAGTGGTGTCACCCCTTACAGTGAGGGCAGGGGAGCAGCACAGCAGATCGGAAGAGGGGGGACGAGAAATGGCGAGGGTGCCCAGTTGTGACAAATAATGACTGAGTGCTCTATTAAGCAAAGTAAAAGAGGGCTTTGGCTCAGAGGAGTCCCCATGGACTTCAGCAGCAAATAATGAATTAAATCCATCTCTAGAACCCCATGGCGGAGGGGCTCCCAGCAGCCAAAACATTTTGCATGGCAGCAGAGAGCAGAAATAAGAGGCTGCTCCTCCACTCCAGAACCTGTCTGGATGCTGAAACCATTTTCTGTCCGTTAAATAATATACCGTAACAAGCCACTGCTTGTTTTGGTGGAACAAGTGACATTTGGCTAGGCTGCGGAGAGGCATCCACACCCCTAAACCCAGAGGGAAGGCTGGCAGGAGGTAGCGTGGGAAGGATTCAGTGCAGAAGACTTCTTCAGTCTAATAAACATCTCTGGTTAGTGTTAGAAGAAAACAACTGACTTTTCCTCTGCAAGTCTTCACTGTTGTTGCATGACGTTATAATTTCCCTGCTAAACATCTGCTCTTTGGATGCAGACTCTAGCCTGGTTTCTGTAAAGGGACTGTAAAACCAGAAGATGTCCATAGCACGGCCAGAACTGGAAGTTCCTAGTGCACAAAAACATACATCCCCAACTGGCAGCTAACAGGGTTAAAACACCCTCTGATTAAATGAAAGCATCTTTAATTAGTTTAATTGACCATGCCTCAGCCAAGACCATCTGCTCCGCAGCATTTGCCTGCTCTTTGCAGGAGCGATTGATCAGCCATAGCTACAGAATACAGCATTAGGCTACATCAGATTTATTTTGTTTAATAGATGAGCTAATTTGCTTTAAATTTAATTACAGGGGCCAAGATTGCTCTCTAAGTCCATAACAGCACTGAACATAAGCTGATCCTACAGCTAATGGATGCACACGTAGAGCATACGTGTCTGTGCAAATCAGACACTCGGTGCCAACAGCTCGGGGGAGCGGGACCCACCGTGGCAGAGAGCGATCGCTGCATTTTCCTCCCCAAAAGGCAGCAGCACCATGGCACACTGCTGGGCTGGCAGGGCCACCCCGCTGGCCGCCATGTCCCCCTCCAACTGGCTGAGCTCTTCCCTGCAGCTCTCCGTGGATGCTGGAGGAGACCGGGTGTCGGATGCTGGAGCAGACAGATGTCCCATCTCAACCACCTCTCCTGCTCCTAATTATAAAGACACTAAACGATGCATCGCATGTAGGGTCACTGTTTCTGCACCACATGGGACCAACAGGGACAATCAGGGGACCGCTCTGTACCTCCTGGGTGACCTCCATCAGCAAACCTCTCCCAAACGGGGTGGCTGGCAGCTGAGGGCCCAGCGGAGCCAGACATCACGCTCACCCCATCCCTGACATTGCACTGTCCCTCTCGGTTTCTCCACCCTCCCATGCCAACATCATTCTTCAAAATATCGCACCCCGAGCCGATGAAGAAGGGCAATTCCCCCTCCTCCTCAAAGGACCACGTGTATCTACGTCGTGTTATTATGAAAGGGAAAATTTCATTCATTTCCCAACGCTTTTTCCTTTTTCAGTTTCCCATCGGACGCTAAATCACTGTCATCTTTGGGAGATGCTTGAGCCCTGACAGGCATGCTGCGGCTACCACTGGCTGCTACAGGAGTAATTACAACCCTGCAGAAAGCTCCAGGCTGCCATTTCCGTTTCCATGGAAATAAATACTGAATTACTGAAAACAGAGTATGATGCTTTATGGATTTTGAGGCTTTTGATCATCTCAAAATCACCTTAACCCATTTTTATTGGTGGTGGCTTTGTTTTAGGAGGGGGGGGAGGATAACGCTCACAGTGTGGAAATAGGCGCAGCGACCGAAAGGCGTTTTGAAGGAGTGAAAGACGGGGAAAAAAAGCCAAGGGGGCTGGCTGATGCCCTGGGGATTTGCAAGGGGGACAGCAGTGCTGGCCAAAGCTGCCGGCTGTCCACAGCATCCAGGTATCCAGCCCTGGAGAGAGGAGCCCGTGGAGGCTCACTGGTCCTTGCCTGCAGCCCCGCAGCACCCTGGCTTGCCACCACTGCCCCCGTGACGAGCTGTTTGCAGGGGCTCTGGGGCTGAAGCAAACCTCGTGCCCTTTTGGAGGGGTCATTATAGCCAGCACTAGTGCTTAAATGCCCAGAATAGAATTCTATTCTATGATTCTATGAACTGCAGATGGCCATTTCATAGGCGTTGAGCTTCAAGACGAAGCTAAAATAAAAAGGAATTGCTTTATGTTCTTCAAAAATGATGAATAGGGAGCAGAAGGGAGTGATCTGATACTAAACTGCTATATCTCTGAATTGAGGGGACACAGAGATGTGCACAGACAGGTAACTCCATGCTGTGCGCAACGACCCTGGGCTCAATTCTCATTGCAAGGCATAGCTGGGAATCTTCCATCACAACAAACTAAATGAAATACTTGGTTTGGGGAGGATATACACAAACCAAACATTTATTCTGAGGTCACCTTAACCTTCATCTCACCATCTGCAATGTTACAGTGCCTCACGTGAGCTTCTGTCCTTACTTGTTTCTGTCCCAACTTGGGCTGCACCTTCCAAGTACCACCGGAGCATCTCTGCAACAGGCTCAACGCACTGCAGTGAGTCAAGAAACAAAGTTTGGGAAAACCACCTGAACTGCAGAGATGAGAGAGGGGCAGAAGGAGAGACACCACCTCAGCAAATCATCTCTAATTCTGACTCAAGCTAAAATCAAACATTTGATTCAGGACAGCAATCCTAAATTGCTAACACTTTTGAAACCTGCTAACACTTCTGAAACCAATTTTTTTGGCAGGGGAACTTTCTGCTTTGTGAGAAATGTCAGCCTTTGGACACAGTGTCCTAATTCAGTTGCAAAAATAAATGTCAAAACAGTGAATTCTAGTTTTAAGCCAGCTCTGGTCGGCAAAATTTGGGTTGAAATGTTTCCTAGCTAAAATCACAGGCCCCCAAAACTTACCAAACAGTTCCAATTGCACTGGTTAGAGGCTTTCATCCCTTTACATGAAATAGCCACCAGACAGCACTGGGACTTGGTCTGTGTTGTAGCCCACCCTCACATGCACGCTTCTCTGATGTTTTACCTTCTACCTGGATGGACAGGAATAGGTGCTGAAAAACCACAACCATGTATTACTATGTATTACTCAGCAGGTTTGACATGCATGTATTTAGCTATTTGTTTCCAAATCTAATATCTAAGGGAATTAGATTAAATTGGAAGCTTAGCACAGGTATTTCACACATTTAACAGGAATGCCACAGTGTACAGGACACTTCAGGCCCAGGAAAGAAGAGGAAGTCTTATTGTGAAGCCTGTGAATTCAGACAGTCCTGCAGCGACAGCCCAAGAGTCCAGCGCTTCTTCCAAAGCAGGAGGATGGAAGTGTGCAGCCCACCATAGATTTGGTCTGGACATCAGCTACTGCTGCTGGATTAATTGAACAGCACTGCACCAGCTTCTTCTTGTCTCACTGTAGCCAAAAATGACTTTCAAACACAGCTTGAGACAGAAAAGTAAATCACTGCCCTGCAGCTGGGGAAGAACAAGACGGGGAGAACACCACAGCCTGGTTTGCAGAGATGCTGCTGCAATTCAGCCGTCATGAAGGTCAGTGGGAAATACAGGGCTTGCGCCCAAGGAAACGCCGACGGCAGCAAAGACGCAAGTTTGGAACTGCCCAACACTTACAGAAAATAGCATCTGTATGACTCTTCCACAGTCGCAGGTTCATTACAAAGCAGCAGGGCTAAACCCAAGCCTTGCCAATGGCTTCTGGACCAGAAACCCCAGATTCAAACACCCTTTTCCCTCCACGACACCTCTTGCACAGCAGAGGAGCTTGCTGCTGGAGCCAGGGATACTTGGGTCCCACGCTGACTCCAGTGGAGCAGAAACACCAAGCCACATAGCGTGTGCTATGCAAAAAACTTAAGCCTCTGTGTATTATTTAAAATGTTCTAGTCAGAGGTTGTGCTTAACAACACCGTTATCTCCACAACCATCCTGCTACAACACCACTTCCCATCTTCGTTTCCTAAAAGCCTTTCCAACCGCATCAATCCCTTTTGCTATCTCAGATCCTGCTATATTACCACTATCACATTAAGAATACACTTATCTCATACCACCTGGGGATATTGTATTAAAAAAAAAAATCCCTTTAGAAATCATCCTCCTTCCGCACAAAAAAAATATTATTTCAGAAGTGAATGAAAACACAGTCCCAATGATGTAATCATTATGCAATTACTGAGTATGATGTAACAGGAGGCCACATAGAGAAAAGCACCTTCTTCCAGACCGCAGAAGTTCAAGCAAGTGTTTGGGGTTCTCAGCACCATTCCTGCTCATGCTTTAGGAGGACAATAACTAGGCTAACTCTTCTTACCCCTTGCCTCCTTGCAGAGCCTCTGGGGCAGTTTCACCCTGCACACTAAAGCAAGGGAGAGCACGTCAGACCAGCCGGCCTCTCCGCTCCCAGCCAGCGGGAGCAATGGGAGAAGCCGATCCGCTTTGCTTTTCTAAGCACAGGTGATTGACTGATATACGGCATTGACAGCACCGTGCTGCTGCTCCAGAAAGAGTGATGGCATTCAGACAGCCTGCCAGGGAAAAGGCTCCATTTCCCGATTCCTCCCATGCACGGCAGACAAGTGTAGATCAAAAATAAGTGTAGCTTATACCACGCCAAACCACTGCTGGGAAGCTCATTATTGCCCCCAGGTTTGTTTGCGAGGTTTTCTCGGTCTCAGTGCACAGCCTGGGGCTGGCACCATGGCAGGCTGCCGAGCCAGGGTCTGTGGTGGGCTCTGGCAGGAGCTGCCTGTACGCTGCCCGAAGGAGGAAAGCAAACGTATTAATCACCCACATGTGCGCAAGTTGAGCCCACACGGTGTTTCTGGGAATATTATCATTTCAGCACATCCAGGAAAATGCCAGACAGTGTTTTCCTTTTACTTAAAGCTTATTCACAAACAGAATATATAAAATATTTTGTTCTTACGACACAGGCGACAGAAGCTTCGATCAAATTATTAAGAAAAAGATTTAAGTTGTACTTCCAATTAACTCCGATGAGACAAGAGTCAGACCAACAGAGTCAGTGTGTCTTCACAGGGAGGCAAATGGGCGCTGCTTAGGCTGACTCTGACCAAACTGCAACCTGCACTGAAACAAAACAGCATGATGGAAATAAATGACCATTTTTAGGGGTTATGGGGCCAGCGCCCCAAAGCCCAATGGGTGTGCTCTGTGCTGCAAGCACAGCTGCAGGCGCAGGCTGAGGTGTTCACAAACCCACCCGGGAAGGGAACTCACTGCTGACTTCAGGACAGGCTGGCAGAGCAGAGGTGTTTACAGAAGATGGTTTGTCAAACAGAGAGACACAGATGCGGCAAATGAAAATTTATGAAAATGCAAAGTGGTGGGGCAGGGGGGAGAGCGAGCAGCTGGAAGGAAATCCCGCAGGAGGATGTCCCAGCCCTGCCGCCACTGTAGCACATGTGTACACGCAAAGCGGGGAGCAGTTCCTCCCCTCCGCCTGCCCCGGGCCCCCTCCAACCCAGCGCCCATCCGGGCTGCTGCAATGCCGTACACGCGATTCTTCTCTCTCCACATGCCTCTGGGTTTAGTGCTGTCATGTTGGCAGGTGCCTCTGGCTCCCTAATTGCTGTCAGACTTCCCACGTCGGAGATGCTGCCGGTGCAGAGCAGCTCAGCACAGTCCAAGGGGTTACGGCACGGGAGAGTTTCCAAGCCACGAAGGGCAGTGCCCAGGGCTTGACTTGCATCTCCAGCCTGCAGCAATCGGGCACCCAGCTGCTGTTGTGGCTTTGAAATCTGCCCTGTGCGAACACCAAGAGCTTTTGGAGTAGGAAATAATTTGCTACTAAAGTTTAGGAGGGAAAGGGAAAAATCGCCTGTTTCAGAGCTGATGCCAATGCTTCATCATGAGAGATCAGGAGGAAGCTTTCATGGGGGGAAAGGGGCAGGTTACCAAATCACTGCTCATTGCATATCATCTTCTGCTCTCCGCTTGCAGCTCTGCTGCAGAAAACACACTAGCCAAGTGGCGTGCTCCTTCGACTTGTCCTGCAAACTCCCCATATAAGCTAAGCGATTGAAAACATTTGTAGGTTGATAGGTTTTACTTATACCCTACAACAGACTGGCAGCAAGGGATGGCTGAGACCCTGCGGGAAGGAGTAGTGGTCAACAGCAATTTTGGTGCTTCACGGCAAGACGGAAGTGCAGAGCAGCTCCTGCTGCTCTCCTAAGGGCAGCCGGTGGCCAGAGAGCTCCAGAGATCCCGCCGGTATAGCCCAGATGACATGGCCACAGGTAGCACTGAAATAAGGGTCCCCACAGCAAAGCCTGCAGTTTCCCTGGGAGCTCACTGCTGCCTTCCCTGCAGCACCTAAGGGGAGAAGGAGCAGCAGCGACCTGCTCCCACCTCTGCTCCACCACGCCGGCACCATGGCACTGTAACCACTCGCACTGTACCCCAGGAAAATACCAAACGGCTGAACAACTGCTGGCCTTGCAGCCTTCTGAGACGTGCCTTGTATAAAGGGCTTTCCCTTCTGCATAGCTAATCCTCACTATCGAGGTATTAAAAGCAGAGTAACTCCCGTACTAATACTCACTTTCAACAGAAGTTACGTCTTTCTCTAAAAGCTTAAATTACAGGTTCGCTGCCTCCGAGTATTAGAAAAGACCCAGAATTAAATCCTTCACTTTCAGAGTAAAACCAGGACCTACTGCAGGAAACAGGTTGCTCAATGCAACAGGGCAATTTGCAGGGAGCAGCCACGGGGTTCACGGTGTCAGCCAGAAAGGCTCTCATAAGCAGAGATCATCCACAAAGCAGGGCAGCCATGATTAAATACTGTTTTCTGCACCACTGGGAACCACAGAGCAAGAGGGTAGGATCGCACACATGCTCACGCAAAACCACCTTAGTTCCTTAGCTGAGCACAGGCCAAGGGAGGATGAGAGACACAGGGCTTGAGTTGGCTTAAGTTAAAAAAAAACACTGCAGAACTGACTCAGCTCTCAACACATCACTGAAAACATTATGGTTTTAATTTTAAAGAAGTCCTCCAACTGAGGATGGAGGTATGAAGTCTGGTTTGTAAACATAATTTATAAGGACTGATGCAGTCCTTGCTGTTGCCTGTTTGCTATGAAGACGCCTTACTCGGGGACATTTATTACCCTCTCCCCACTCTGCCATTAAGGTCTGAGATGAAGAACAACAAATGCAAGATAATTAAGCTCTTTACAGGAGAAAAAACAGATCAAACATAATTTCCTATGTCTTGAAAAGAATTGGAAATGTCTAGACAGAAGACAGACAGAATTGGTCTCTAATGTATTAATTTCAATAAGAAGTTGAACCCCTGAATTACGGGGAAGAGACTGAGGTCCGATCCTCCTCCGAAAACTTTCCACAGCATTACCTTACCCTCTGACATCCTTTATCCTGCCTGCGATATTTATATCTGATAGCAGGGGACCGTAATCTGGGTCACCGACAGCCTGGACAGCCACTGACAGCCCTCAGCAAGAGCCGCTGGGAAAGCAAGCAGCACTACAGAGTCCCAGCTCTGTGCCTCTGGGGAACTGGCTCTTACTAGGGGAGAAAAAAAGCGGAATGGGAAAGGTTTTCATCTGTCTGGGAACTCACAGTGCAAGCAGAGCCACCCCAAAGTCATGGGGGTTTGCCCATGCCCTTCCACCATGGCACGCAGGGGTCACAGAGGCTCCCTCTACTTAAGGAGAACCCGTACAACCTCAATAAGTGAGTTTGCATAAGACATCCACCCCGGGGGCATCTGAGCTTCAAGTACTAATAAGGTTATTGCAGGCTGCAAGAACGTACTTCTGCCACTCAGACTGGCAATGTGACAGCGGAAAGGCAAGCAAGTCACAGCAAAACGGCTCACTTAGGCACCATCAAAGACCTGCTCATCCAGACACAGAGCTGGAGAAATAAAATTTTCCCATCTCAGCAATCCTATGGGATTTCAGGAAAGAAAACTTTGTATAAAGACCTTCTAAAACATCTGCAGAAAAACCTAAGCAACCAACCAAAAGAAAACAAGCTTGAGCAAGAGAAGGAGGCTCACTTGGACAGCCAGAACGTAACTGGCAGTGCAGAAGTCCCACCATGAACCAAAACGCCCTTCCCTAGTGGAAGTTATCTCAAAAACAGTCTGGTCAGACCCAAAGCTTCCAGTTCATAACAGCACTACTTCCCATTGGCAAGCCTTTCCCCAAGAAAATCCCTTCCATTTCTACCCAGCCTGGGAGAAGGTCCTTACCTGACACGCATTGTACAGAAGCTGATGCTCAAACTTCTTGATTCCCAAAATGTTCTGGAACATCTCGTAGAGCTGCTCCTTGCTGAGGATGAGCTCTGAGGCAGCGCTCGCCGTCATCCTGGCCTGCTGCTTGCGGGGATCCTCCTCCCCACGGTAAATAGCGTCAAACTTTGCCATCCAAGAGCTCAAGACCGTCTCCTTGCTGAGGCCATCAATTTCTGGCAGGCTGCGCACTCTCTTCTCAATGTGCTTCTTGAAAACCTCCCGGGAGTCATTCGCTGAGCACCCTCCACTCTGCACCATCCTGGCAACACGGTCGCTTTTCAGGAATACCTGCAAAAAAGGGGTGACTTCAAATGGTGTCAGTTAAAAAAAAAATAAACCCCCCCTTCAATACCACAAAACGTGGTTTCACTGCTGGGAAGCCCACTAACTGGCTGCCATTACGCCTTCCAATTCCTCACTCAACAACCACATGTTGCCAGATGGACAGAGGCTTCAGCTGTACTTTGGGAAGCGTAATGAAATCAGGTGAAGCTTCTGCTTTGTGTCCGCTAAAATGGAACATTTTGATGCAATTAGGACTTCATGTGATGTTGTGGTCGCACCTCACCAGATACATAAATGCCCTTTGGGAAAAGCAAGATTATATTTTGCTCTATCAAATGTTTTAATAAGGAAGTTACTGCACAACTACATTCACCTAGCCAAATTCTGCCCTGTTAGAGGGAGCCCAGTCATCCTACTCAAGTCAGCAGCATTGCATTGCATTGCATTGCATTTATCCTGGTAGCCAGGCCCCTGGGAAACCTCTGACCAGTGCAAGGACCAGGCTTACATTAAGCTACTGCACCGGAGGAGATCTTTGCAGACTGCCATGCTGTCACAAGATGACAGGAGTGGCATTGTATTAATTAATGTTACCTTCAGTTAAATAACACGTCTCCCCACTTCTCCCATACCCTGCTCTTTCCAACCTGGGCAACCAGCAATGGAAGAATACAGTTAAAATGCCCCAGGAAAGGACAAGAATGAATGGCCTGATCTTTGCAAACTGATGGGTAAACACCAAGACAACTCAGATCATGCAAAGGCACACAGTCAGTGGCATGGCCGCAGGTGGACGGGGCCAAATCCCTTCCTGCTCCAGCTCTGCTGAAGTAGCACAGGTTGGTTCAGCGCGGCTTGAGGCTGCCTGGGAAGGGTCCGCAGAGAGAGCAGCCTGCAGGGTGCCGGACACTGACAGCAGGAGGGAGGGAGAAGGCCTTTGATGAAGATGCTCTTCCCACTGCAAGAGCAGCAGAAGGGTAAAACATAACAGACCCCTGCAGACCAAGAGATGCCATGGGAGCAACGCAGAACTGAAGGGTGAGAGAGGGATGGGGGATATTGTGTTGGCTCTCCTCTCCCAAGCCCTGAACACAGGAGAGCAATCGATGCCCAGCAAGAACTGCTGTTTTATTAATGATGCTGAGAACGGATGAATGCAGCAGGCTGGGAAGAAGCTGTGCCAGCACCGGGGTGTATCTGTCAGCTCTCAATAATTAAAGAGCTTGAGGATGACCTAAGGACATGGTAGATTTTTTTTCTATACCACTCAGCAACATGGCACTCTATGTTCCCAGATGCTTGATGGCACAGGCATCTGTTGGGAGTAGTAGTGGGTTTTGCTCCAGGACCAGCCCAGAAACACTGCTGAGGAAGAGCTGGGCTGTTTCCTTCCAACATCACTGCGCTGGGGAGTGCTCCCTGCAGATGAGACAGGCAGGATGCCACCAGCAGCCTCTTCAGTCCACGCTGAAACAATACCAGCACACATTTTCTTTCCTGGCAGAGCTTAAATATGAGCGATAACACCCTGGGTGTGTGCAGGTGCTTTTAGGTAATAGGTGAGAGCTTTCAAAATCCAAGCTGCTGGCACAGCCAAGGAAGTCACCAGCACGCTGACTGCTGGAAACAGTGGGAGGTCACGGCGAACGGCCCTGCTACAGCATCCTCGGCTCCCACGTCCCCTCTCTAATCATCTGCTCCAGGCGCCTTTGGCCTGACCCTCTGCGACGGTGCTAATGACTTCCCATATCTGCCAGCACCAGCGGCTGTTGTTATCCGTGGTCCTCGTCCCTGTCGGAGGGGTGACGGCACTGTGAGCAGAGGGACCTGACTCCCTGTCTCCCCTCAGCCCCGATTTACCCTCCCGGGCGCGGAGCAGCAGCCAGCAGAGGAAAGGAGGGCTGCGGCTGGCAGAGGAGGCAGGTGTGGGGAGCACCAGTCAGAGACAAAGCAGCAGAAAAAGACCGTGAAATAGGAAGATAAAAAAAGATTAAAAGAAGTGTTTTGTCCTGCAGAGCGAGCTGCTTTCTTTAGAAAATACCAGGTGAATCGCCCAGCTGTAAGACTGCCTAGTAGGACCGCCAGGAGTCAAGAACTGCTGGAGCAAAATCCTAGCGTGGGTGCATACACCGGCACATGCAGAAGAGAACTGGCCTCCGTGAGCTGAGTCAGGCATCTACTGCCACGTCCATAGATAAGCCCCCCAGGTCACGCATGGTCCTGGCTCTGTCTGCCCACAGCAGAGTGGAAATGTGTCTAATGAAGCATTTCCATAATACCTACTGAAGGGACTGCTGCATAAAGTGTTGGTTGACAGACAAAGCTTTGCTCATTAGAAGTAAAAGGACATGAGACAGGGTCTCCTGGAGTGTCTGTTGGAGTGTGCTGGGCCCATCATGCGCACACGGATCTGCAGCATTCCTGCAGGCACAGCAGTGCTTTGCAGACCAGTGGCGGAGCCTGCTCAGCTCACTCAATCTTTTAATTTGATGGCAGCCTGTGAACTAGTCTAAGACTGGCAATCACACACTTACCCCTTGAGAGCACACTTAACAGGAGAATGTGGCCATGCAAACACGTCCATGGCAAGAGCAAATGCATCCCTGACCTACCGTGTCACCTTTGCCTCTTTCTTTCTCCAGCAAAAAAAAAACAACATTCCCCAGGTAATGATCCTATTCTGCACTGCGAGTAAGTGAACCCCTTAGAAACACCAGCCACGTCCTGCACAGAGATGGCCAGTTTCAGCTGAGCAAAAAACCAAGTTTTAGTATTTTCCAAGCCATCATACAGCTTTATAAGTCAGTACCTAAACGCCAATTTCTAGATAGCGTCCGTCCAAGGGACAGTTAATTGCACAAAACTCTGAGATAAGCAGGTTCTGCTGTGATTGCACCATGGCTCGACCAAGGGTGGGCACCTCTGCAGAGAAGGGAGGAAGGAGACCACCATCAGCAGGGAACGCTGCTCAGGCACTGAGAGGGGGCAGAGGCTTTCTGCTGCGAGGCTTTGCCTTGTGCCACTGCAGATGGTGCCGAGGAAGACACACGTAGCCACGCTACAGCTGCGCAGAAGCTGAAAGTACACGGCCGTAAATTACAGGAGACCAACAGTTAAAGAGAAGAAAAATAAAGTTGCGCTAAAGGACACAGAGCAATGCATCAGGCTTTTTGTGGCCTGTTTTAAGTAGGACAGAGCAGCTGGAGTGTCCAGTTGAACTGAAGATACAGGGTTTGCAGACATCTAGTGCTGATCAACTGCTCTTTGTACGTTTGATTACTTGAAGTAATGATACAGCACAGGACTTCTGGAGCTGGTCAGGATGTGCTTTCAGCCAGACCTACCAGTGAAACAGGGATGTATTTTGCCTGTTTTTAGGCAGTTTCCTTTTCGTGCCCATCTAAACAGACCATGCTGCTCTTACATCCTAAAATGCAGCTCATGCCATCTTGAAAACTTTCTCTGAGAGCATCTGTTCGGTGAAGCTGTGATAAACTGATGATCCCTTGGCAATTTCTTTTCTGGTAAGAGATGTAAATTACTCTCAGCTTCCTTCCTGTACAGAGAATGATGGAGCAGTAACTACTAGGCCGGTTTAATAGAGTTAATCCAGAGATAATTTGTGCTTTCCTTACACAGAAGCAGCTGCTGCCATTTTTTATAGAGTTAAAATTCTCTTCAGTTTTAGTATCTGATTTTGGTCCCCTCTTAGATTCCACTTCCAGAGAAATATTTTATGTAGGCAATTCAAAATCTTCACCTTTTATGACAGAATAGCTCTAGGGAGAAAGAGAAATGGTTTGCAGAAAGGCTAGCAAAAAAATAAGCGACACTCCTCATACAAATCACAAGCACTGATTTCCTTCAAAAACAGAAGCTCTCTCCTTCTGAGAAAAGAGATGAAAGGCAGCATTAAGGGCTGCATACAAAGAGGTGCAAAAAGACAGCCATGCATAATTATTCTTTTGCACAATTATGAATGACACTTCATGTTCTTTGGTACCATCTAGTTTTGTACATCCCCCTTCCTCCCCCTTTGCTTTACAGCACTTGTCATACTGAAGAGAAAAAACAAGACTCTTGCTGAAAATCCCAAAGTCAATTAGACACAACACAAAAGCTTCAGCAAGAACTGAACGTGCTGCCCAATTTTCTCTTGGTATTTTTCATAGGCAGCACATGACATTTATTTCATATTGTGCCATCTTTGTTGTTTTAGAGTACACTGTTTAAAAGTAACAGGAAGATATTTTTCAGCTTAAAGGAAGGACTATCCTCCTTCCAATCGAGCCATAGGAGACACCATGGTGTAGGGGTTGCCACGGTTGCCATGTGGTTGCATGTTCAAACCCCAAACCTCACAAACCTTGTGATGTGTCAGACATCAGATGGGAGAAGCCTTGCACTTGCCTTTGTTTTGTGCTTTGTTGACAAAGGACAAAGAATCCATTAGTTCAGGATTTGACCCCATCTGTGAATAGGGGGGAGAACAGGGATTCATATGAATATTGTATCGTCTCTCCTTACCTCATAGTAGCTCTGGACAGCGTTTATAAATGCTTCATCTGCCACAATCTGGGTTTCTCCGTTGAGAAAGGCCTGGAAACGATCTTTGATTGTCTGGAGCTGCTGCTTACTTATCTGCAAAACATGCAAAAAGAGAAAATTAATCAAGAAAGGTTTAAGTATGAGGAAAAAACCCCTCTAATTCTTCTGCAAGATCTTATCAGGGTGCTTATGATGTGCACTTCTGGTCTCCTTTGGGGACAGCAGCGATAGATGAGGACTCAGCCACACGTGGGTACACGCACACGTGCGCTCTTCATCCTGGCAAGTTCATTTAAGTATCACGAGCACCTAAAGTCACCCTGAACATCATTTCTAAACGACTCTGCTGCCACAAAACACACACAATACTTTTACCACTTCAGGTATACCTAAATCAAAAGCAAGCTGCTCTGTGCATGCTTGGAAGAGACTGTTTCAGTGCAATCTCTTCCCCATTTAGCCTCTCCTCCCCTTCAGAAGATGAGGTTCCATCACCGAAAGGGAAGCCTTGCGAGCTGGCTGTTGAAGACAGCACTCATCAGCACTCCGGGGCCTTGGTCTTTCCTCATTTTTTTTTTTTTTTTCCTTGCTTATTTCTTTTGGCTTGTCATACCAGTCAGGACCAGTGGTGAAAGAATTTAATGCCATTTAATGCCAAAGAAATCATACGAGGGCAAACCTGTCCTCCTTATCCTAGCAAGGACTTTCTCTGCTGTCTCTTTGCTGCTCAAAACAGTTTCTGTCCAGCATACAGCTGGTATAACTTACAAGACAGTTCTAATTTTGGTACAATGACATCAATAGAAAGTCTACAAGGGTTTATTCCAGCCTTGTAAGAAAACATGCCATTATTTTGCCAATTTATCTGTCAGTTTAAACACAGATATAGCTAAAACTCCCCACCTCTTCAGCTTGTAGTGCAGACAAAGTCACAGCAGGCACATAAGTCATGTACCAGCAATACCAGCACAACATCTTAAGATGCAGATAACACTCGTGCTGAAGGGCTGCAGGGATTTAAATGTAGTTGCGCCTGGTTTATACTATATAATAGTATAAGTTGTAATAGTATAATGTAAAAGTATAATGTATAATGTAAAAGTAAATATAAAGTATAATGTAAAAGTATAATGTAGAAGTATAATAGTAATAGTATAATATTATATACTATATGATAGTATAATTTATATTAGTTGCGCCTGGGGATACTTCAGGTTTGAGGATAAGAATTAGTTTAGACAAAAGAGAAGGAAGCAAACAAGATGTATATACGACAACTTCTAACTTAAAGGGAAAAGAGAGCAGTAAGAATTAGGACAACTATTTACTAATGACCAAAAGGTCTAGAGAAGAGTGCTTCTTTCTCACTTGTACACCAGCAGAAGAAACCAGCCCATTAGAATGGAAGAGAAAAATAAAATTAATGGCTCTAAGTGTCTAAATGGCTTTGAATAAAGTATCAAAAACTACAGAGATCCAAACAACTAGAGCATAATGAAGCCTAGTAAACACAGTTAGTGATAAAAAGCAGGAGAGGGACCACTTGGAAAATGCAATGATAAATATCACTAGATCTAGATGATGCACCATGAGGGGTGTTTAGGGACTGTGGTAACAAACATCATGAATACTGGTAATTAATTCTGCAACACCACGCTGAAGAGGGTTAGTGAGCAATGGCAATTTGATGTGATAATCTGGGATGAGTTTATCCTGGTGCTTATGGAGAGGTGTTCATCAAAGTGATATAAAGCAAGACTCAATATGCTCTGCTTCAGAAAACATGGAACAGCCTTTGTCACCCCTGCGGGTGCTGGAAAGACGGGTCATCCACCCCCAAAACAGCAGCCCAGACTTCACAGGGTCTGACACATGCAACAAGGCTCAGCATCACAGGGCTGGAGCAAGGACCATCCCTCTAACCTGACCCACCTCAGCCTTGGGCACCATCTGCAATGAGCCCTGTGGAAAAGCACTGCCGAAAGCTCCTGGCTTTAAGGCTGGCAGGATCTAATTTTTGGCTCTAAGAGTTCATCTGCCATGTCGGGCACCTAAACCCCTTTGTGGTGTTTGCCAATGGCACCCTAGACATCATGAGCCCTTGGGCAATACACACAGCATCAGACGTAAAGCAGGCTCCAAACCTATCTGAGCTGATGGAAGCTCCTAACGGAATTGAAAAGAAAACTGGTTCAGCGATAAGAGGAGCCAGAGACAATATAGTGATCGAGTGGGAGACACCTGTGGGAAGGCACTAGGTCTGTTTTTATTAAGCGTTTAATTATCTGGAAGAAGAGAAAAGCAAGATGTTAATTAAATGTATTGACGATTTTGTATTAGCAACCACTGTGAACGTGAAGCAGAAACGACAGGGCAATAGAGGCCATAAGAAACCAAGAAAAGAAACAGGAAAACTACAAGTAACATTGAAATGAGGGTGTTGAGGCACAAGGAAAGGCATACTAAAAGCACAGATACTCTGAGCCAAGAGGCTTTTCATTTGGGATTTTAACAATGTGCATGGCATTTTTTTTCTTTTTTTCCAGGTTATTTGTTAGGACAACCTCCAGAAGTCCTTGCTTCTTCAATACCTATAATGCCATCTAGCAGCAATATGTTATGCTCCTTCCTTAATACTGAACGGGCTGCCTTCAAAACAAATGATGCTCCTTGAAATTCCTAGAAATTCCCAATACGCAGCTCACACATGAGCTCCTGGGGGCTGTGGAAATGAATCATCGGATTTGTCTCTGTTGGAGTGTCAGTTGCCTCCTCCTCACCCCCAAGCTCTATGCAAGTATTTTCCCCGTCCAGGGAAAAGGAGATCCTCTCTGATCACACCAGACTGCAGCATGGACCAGTCCTCGGCTAACAGGACCCTCTGTCTTCCATCCCCACCAGACCATGAAGCAGCACTGGTGTATTGATCTGAGTCTGTGCCGCTGTTATGGACGTTATCAGGAAAGCAGTCAATCTGAGCCAAAATTAAACTGTTTTCATATTAAATTTAGCTTCTGCAGCACAGCAGCAGACGCCTGGTGCAGAAAGTCAGCACCAGCAAGGGAGCGGAGGGGACCAGACCTGCAGGTCAATGAAATCTGCCCAACACGCTCCACCTCCCATTTTATGCCTCTTCCCCTCCCCATCAGGCACCAAGGGCATCGCTGCCGGACCCCAGAAGCACCCCTGGGGCAGCCGGGAGCCAGCACCTCCCCGGCAGAGGCTGAACCAGGGCAGGGGAGCAGCCTTAGCCCCAACGTCACACTCCAAAGCCTTTAAGCAGGGCCAAGCAATGCCACCAACCCATCCACAGGCTTAAAAGAGCACATGCCCTGAACACTAACCTGGAAGCTTAAGTGCTTTAAAGGCAGGGGTGTTATTTTATCGCTCACTATTAGAGGCACTGTCCTGGTTTCGGCTGGGACAGAGTTAATTTTCTTTCTAGTAGCTGGTATAGTGCTGTTTTGGATTAGGATGAGGACAATGTTGATAACACAGGGATGTTTTCGTTGCTGCTGAGCAGTGCTGACACACAGTCAAGGCCTTTTCTGCTTCTCACCCCCCCACCAGCGAGGAGGCTGGGGGGGCACAAGAAGCTGGGAGGGGACACGGCTGGGACAGCTGACCCCAACTGACCAAAGGGACATTCCAGACCATATGGCATCATGCTCAGCATATAAACTAGCGGAAAAGCTGGCCAGGGGTCCGCTGCTCAGGAACCGGCTGGGCATCGGTCAGTGAGTTGTGAGCAAATGCATTGTGCATCACTTGTTTTGTATATTCTTCTATCATTATTATTATTTTCCCTTTCTTTTCTGTCCTATTAAATTGTCTTTATCTCAGCCCACGAGTTTTACCTTTTTTTTTTTTTTTTTCCAATTCTCTTCCCCATCCCACTGTGGGGGAGCGAGCGAACGGCTGTGTGGCGTTCAGCTGCCTGCCGGGTTAAACCACAACAGGCACCAGTGATCAGTTAGAAATCCATCTAAAGCAAGCCAACAGCTTCTGCAGATCCAGTAAGACCACTAAGGGGCCAATAGAAACTACTTCTCCCTTCCATAGTGTGCTTACAAATAGCAGAAAACAACAGAACGACTTCCCCTTCGAAGTGCATCAGTGCAATATCACAGCCTTTGCACCAGCTATGGCAGGAGGTGAAACCCTGTTGGGTTGCAAGCCCAACGGGCGTGAGGCTGGCGGGGGGCAGAGCCTCCCTGCCCCTGATGCAAACACAAACCCAGGTGCCGTCACACAGGAGAGAAGTAGAGAGCTGGGAGTAAGCAGGAGTACTGTGGTGGATGGAAGAGGTTTATTCTATTTACCTTCCCTCGCTTTTCCAACCCTCACTGCTTTTCCCCACAACTGCTTTCAGTGGGTGACAGCAATTAAAGAAATAACAGTCATTTCTGCATTCAACAGAGACTGCAGAAATGACTCTGGACCCAAATGAACTCCCCCAAGTTAACATTGTGGTGTGTTTATGCAGCAGTGTTTCACAGCCTTTATCTATCTAAAGCATGGGAGTACTTAAGTTGCCAGATATACACATGCATATTCAAAATGTAGTTAATTAAGTCAGTGATGATGAACGCCTGGCACAGGTATCAGGCAGGGCACCCATGGAGCTTTGGGCTGGCATCTCTAGTGGACCACGTGGCTTTTTATAAGAAGCTTGGCAGAGGTCCTCTCCATAATGGACTAAAATATGGGGAAGAGCTCACCAGTGACTAGATCTGGGCATCCATGTGCTTCCTACCTTCTTGATCTAACTTTTTTTTTTTTTTTGAGAAACTGCATGCCCAGCACAATCCAGTGACCTCAGAAACGGGGTGGAACAATCTCTGGCATGTGCCATGTCACCACCATAGTCATAAGTAAATTACGGAGGCAATTTCTTGAATTTGCTTGATGCAGATCTTGGCAAATGGCACACCAGCCTCCTCAGGACAAACGCTCACCAGCAGCTTTCTTGCTACGTGTTATTTTTGCACATATTCCATCTGAATCAGAGCCAAACGCAAACCTGAATGCAAGGAGCCATGGCACCTTCTCCAGAGTTGTTCCAGCCAGCAAACAGCTGGCACCATCTCTGCGCATCATCTCCAGCCTCCTTCGCCTACACCGGGGGAGCAGAAGCATTGCAGAGAGGAGCTGTTTGCCGCAGAAAAGTTTCCTGAAGAAAGTTATACACGGCAATGCGCCTCACTAATCCATCCTCTCTCCAGAATGCTTTGCTGTATCTGAGCACACAGGAATAAGTACGGCCGTACAGCTCACTGCTTAGGGTCTACATTACACAATAATACAACGTTAGCTGGATTTGGGTTTTGTACCCCACACTGTATCACGGATGGGCTCAAAGCACAGTCTGAGATTAACGTGCTTTGGACTTCGAAGAACTAGAACAACTGCTGCAGATTTTCACTCTTTTAAAGTGAACTTTCAAATCTGCATGTGTGAAGAAAACAAGATGACTTGCACTCACAGGACGGTTGTCTTTCTAAGCTTTGTATGATGCACATCAACAGTATTAAATGTCCAAGAGCCACAGATGACATGCCTTGAAAGCTAGTAGAAAGGAGAGTTTCATAAGAATTCATAAGAATTCTGGTGTAATGTTGCAGTGACGGTGGTCCAGCACTGAGACAGGGGCCCAGAGAGGCTGTGGCATCTCCAGCCTTGCAAATTTTCACAACCTGATTGCATGAACATGATCTGGTTTGGGAGGAAGCCCTGCTTTGAGCAGGGAAATTGGGCCAGAGACCTCCAGAAGTCCCTCGCAACCTACATTATGCTGTGGCAGTACCATATGCAATAGAACATTTGCAAGGAGAGGCCCATCCTAGATTGTAGATTGCCAAATGTTTTAGGGGTAACTGCTGATTTGTCAGTGGCAGGCTACAGAACAACCCACCCACAGCTGTACGTGTACTCAAACCAGCTAATAAAGCCATAGCCATCAATGTGACGGCTGCTGGAATAGCAGTCAGATTTTAACTCTGTAGAAGGTTTTCAAGTGACAGGCACCCCTGTGGTAGGGAGGTGACCCCCTTTACTTATGATTGAGGACAGGGTGTTTCGGTGCACTGATGCCTCACCGTGTCCTTGCACCCCGCGCATCCCGCTGGAAGGGTCTGCCCTGCAGCCGGGACATGAGGATGCACCGCGGCGCTGCACGCCTGTCCCCGACGGCTCAGCCCATCAGTATCACCCGTGTCCCGCAGGAATCGGTTCCACTGGGGACTGCAGGTCATTCCCAGGGGAAGCACCTCTGCCTTTTGTCTAGAGAGACCAGCTTACAGCACACGGCCAAGAGCAACACAGAGCTCTTCTGCCTGCTGTTCAGGTGCCACGGCAAGGAGGAATATTTAACTGCTCACTGTGCTGTTCTTCTGGGTTTGGTTTTGTAACAGCTAATAAATATTTTATTACTCCTCAGCACCAGGTGATTTAGGAAAAAGCTAAAACCAACTGAATGAGCATCCCTCATCATCACTGCTTCCACAGTCAGAAAACCAGCCATGACATGAACAATATGGGAGGGAGGGAAGGAGGTGTGGGGGGCCGGAGCAGCCGAGCACTGGCCTTGGGGGAGAGGCCAGAGGCCCCAGCAATGGGCATGAGACTCGAAAAAGACCCGTCAGGTTATTTTGCACTGGGAAAACGCATCGGGTTCTCCCTGCGCCGGTGCTGCCTTCCCCCCCGATGGGAGAGCGGACCACACGGGGGGTGACTCACATCCCCAGCATTTGGGGTTCAATTGCAAACTCTCCTGGGCAGACGCGGCTGCTTTGCAAACGGCTGATCGTCGCTGGCTTTTCGCTGTGAACGTAAGCAACCAGTATTAACTTCTCCCAGCTGCCTAACAGTGTTTTTTCTGGTTGTTTCAGAGAAGTTTAATATTTGTCACCAGAGAGAGCTCCTTGTGCTTTCGTTTCTGATTGATAGCCACAATACATCTTTCCAGGGACGCTGAGCCGGCATGTCCTTTTCCCTTACAGTCTGACCATACACGGATCACTGTGCACACACCCACTGATCTGCCACTGTCTATACAATTCCCTCTTTGTGGGTGCTTGATTTGTTGCCTCCTGCCTCTGTCCATGATTTACAGGCCCTCGTGCATCCACACTGCCCACCCTCTCTCCAGCCACACTCATCCTTTGTGGATGGCAAACAAGAGCAGCTCCGGTCACGTCCCTGGCCACCAACCCTGGTGCCACTTTCTCCTCTCTCAGAAGAGATGCCCAGTTGATTTGCTGCAGAGAAAACGACTGTGCCATCACCATGCCTGGGTTTCCATGCACGGAGCAGCGAAGGGCACAGACAACCCCTTCTGCCTGCAGCAGCTCGTGCCCTGCCTGCTCAGCCCGCCTGCAATGTTGGGGATGTGTCAGAGCAATGGGGACCCTCCAAGGAGCAACACTCCTACGTACCCACCTGCCCCACGCTCAGAAATCAGGCTGGATTTGGGCACAAGCAATGCAAACAGCCCCTGCGTCCCTACACACCAGCCCAGCACCGATCTGCAGCTCAGAGACTGAACCACTCTCTCACTCAAGCAGCCCGACAATACAAGAATAATATTTCCTGAGCTAATATGGTAAATGTCTGCTTCAGCAACATGACCGAAGGGGTGAGAAAACCCACCAGAGCTGCCTGCAGAGGAAGGAAGCCCCCTCCTCTGCCCAGCCGCAGAGCTACCACCCAGCCAGTGCCCACCACAGCATCAGCTCCGATCCTTGCCAGGACCTCTCGCTACCTCCGTTATTACAAGCAAAGTCCAGCAGCTTCGCAGCACGAGCAGTGAGTGCTAAACGATTTTGGCACTTGCTGGAACATTTCTTCTTTAAAGAGGCTCAAGTATTTCTGGATAAGTAACGGGAAGGTAAAACGTCAATCCCTTTGGTTAGGCCAGTTTCAGGCACAGAGTCTCTAGATCAAGCAGAGCAGATCTCTCCCTTCCACTGCCCCAGACTACATCCAGTAGCAGGTTTATCAGAAGAGACAAAGCACAGGCTCTGAGTCGCTCTCTTTGAAACACGTGGATGCTCTTTTTTGTCCTCTCAAACCCCGAGTGCTTTTCTTTTCTATGATTCACTCTGCCAGCTAGGCACACTTCTTTGACATACATGAAAGACCTAAAACGTTATTATGGCTGCTCCTACTTTCTGAAACACAGTGATGCACAATGCTAAAAGAGGAAAGCAAAGCCAGGATTTGGGACTGGGCCTTTGCCATGACAACCTTCTCCCCGGTGCTTTCCAAGCTACATCTTCCTTCTGCAACCTGCCACTACAGGGCAAGCCCAGATGTAGACACATCAAAAATACCTTGCCACTGCCTGCTTCACTTCCTACCTCTGTTTGTACCAGATGTGTCCATCCAACGCTCACATGCCAACCCTGCATCTCCCCCCTGCAAAGGGTCCCCTTTTCCATAAAGATCATCCACACTTATTGAAAAAATGAGCTCTGATGGCTTCAGGAACTTCTGCTCCTGTCTACAAGTGTCCTTCTCCTGCTGCCTCTCTCTTCTGGCTGGTCCCTCCTCTGCAGCCGGCGTGCAAGCGAATAACCCCAAGATGGAGCCACCTGACAAGAGCACAGAAAACTTGGAACTTCTCCCAACTTTGATCTTATTTTACCTAAGCAAGCCATTAGCAGAGTGAGTTTGCAGTAGATCCAGCAGACTAAGTTAGCCCTGCTGTTTTTCTGTATATGATCAAACAGATACATGCCCCTATTTTTTTACTGATTAATAAAAATATGACTTTGATCTCAGAGGGATGGAGAAGCCAGCACAAAATACAAGCAAGAAATAGCAATGATGAAATACTAGGCCAGCGACTGAGCATGGGCTGAGGGGCGATTACTGCTCTAAGAAACCTCCCTGGCGACTTCTGCTGTGACAGGAGCCTCGCCTGGTGAGCTCTGCTGGGTAAAACTCATCATCGTGACCTGGCAGCTTTCAGCAGAAAGCCCAGCATCATCCTGCCTGTGGTAAAAGTGTAGCTGCTCTGTTAATAAAACAGAATAAACAAACCCATAAAAATACTAGCAGAAATACAGCTAGCAAATAAAACCAGGAGGCAAATAGAATGGAGGCTGTCTAGGATGGGCAGAGCGACGTGCAAAGCCCCTCAACACTGGGTTGTCCCTCTGGGTGCCCCAAAGGCAGGAGACAAATCCCTTTATTCCCCTGAGGTCTCCTCCAGGCTGGACT
Source organism: Ciconia boyciana (assembly GCF_034638445.1). NCBI lineage: Eukaryota > Metazoa > Chordata > Aves > Ciconiiformes > Ciconiidae > Ciconia > Ciconia boyciana. The sequence continues at coordinate 17,125,962 of NC_132944.1, read as the reverse complement.
CTGCAGCTGGCTTCCCTCCTCCTCCTCCTCCTCTCTCCGGCTCAAACACTCTCCGCGTTCCCTCCCAGTCCCCGTCACCCTCTGGTTAACCTCAAGTCTCAAGGGCCACGAACGCAACCACTTACACAGCCTCCTCTGGAAAATCCTGCTAGCAAGGGCCTTGGTCAGAGGTGCAGGTCAAGTCATGTTTGCTTTGACTGGCATAGCAGCTCTTTGCAAATGCAACAGCAATGGCTTGGCCTGCCCTTTTACTCCAGCCGTGCAGTACGTGTGGTAGGTGCAGTCCACTGCTGCTCTGAGACCTTCAAAAAAACTTAGCCCAGGAAAAAGGATCAAGGGAAGATCTTCCTTCTCCTCTCAAGCCTTATACGCAGTCTTGGAAAGTAACATTTTCACTCCTCTTTTTCTTTTGGATGGAAAACAACACATGGTCTCCTGAAGCTTGTGAGTGTTGACATGACACAGCTTCCGAGACGTTACCTCGCATACTTCCATGCCTCAGGACCATGGTGTGCTGCACAGTGGAAGGGCATGGTGTGGAGCTGGAGAACTTCACAGGTCACCTCCCATGAGTCACCCATGCCATGTCCCTTGGAAAAGTCAGGGGCAGGCTGGGCTATGAACCTACTAGAATTTATATTTCTTCCAGAATATTCTGAGGACAACTTCCAGAACTTGGATGTTTTGCAGCCTTACTGACAAGGAAAGTAAAAAACTCAGTTTGGGGTACAGATGCTGCACGTCTACTGCCCAGTGGCCACAAAGCCCTAAGCCTCCTGCTCTGTCACTGAGACAAGCATGTAAAATCTCTCAGTTCAATCATCTGCAATAGATAGCTGGTACTGTATTTATTTAATCATAAAAAAGTTTTGTGCAAAATCTCTTACAAGCTCTAACAAGGTAGATTCACAAATGATGCCCAGGTGTCCAAAAGAAAGAATTGTATAAAAGTGAATGGTTTTACTCAGCTGACCAATGTGGCCAGAGCCCCTTTGTGACCCAATGTGACCAGGAACACCCTGCCAGCCCCTCCTGAGGAGCAACCCATAGTGGACAACCTCTTTCCACCACCCTGGTCAGTGTTATTTGGACAGTACAGTACTCTGAAGATCAGTAACCCATATTGCTGCCAATACTACACAAGCATCTCGATTCTTGGACCACTGTAGAGGCTAGGCAAGGCTTCGTATATCCTGTGTTTGGACTGAAGACCACCAGGAGATCCCAGGCACAACCTAAGGGCAGCTAAATATCCATGAACTAATTGAGTCCGAAAAGGGGGTGAGGGATGGGGTGGGAATCAAGTTGGTCCATGCTGGTCCCCCATAGAGGAAGGCAGCGTCCCAGGACCCAGGCAAGTCCTTGCTCTCCAACAGCCCAGTTGTCTGCTTCTTTTGTGCCTCATCTCCCATTTGTGAAAGGAGAATAACAGCACTTCACTTCTCTCCAGAAGTGGCTCTGTGCATGAAAAGACTGAGAGCCTCTCACAGACTAGGATGGTGGGCTATCCAAGAAGAAAAGCAAGCTACTTTTAGAGAGACACTTTTAAATCACTATTTGAACTATTTTCATCTCTATGTTCCCACTCCAGGCAGACCTTACATACTGCAGAAGCTAATAGTCCTTCCTGGTTAATGTATACGGTGGCTCATGCTGAAAACTTGAAAACATTTAACAACCAGAGCTAAAGATCTCCTACCGACACTTCAGATCTCCAAACAAAAAAACCAGCCTTGTCTCTTTAAAAAAAAGTACATCCACCATCACTGGAGTTATTTTTGTACCATTTTCATCATTAAACTCTGACTCTCCTCCATGTCACAAGCTATTTTAAAAACAGTTCTTACCGAGCAGAAGTGACACACAAATGAATGGAGACTCAAGGACTCCTGGTGCGTCCCAGCCTCTGTGAAAGTGCTGTTTTCAGCTTGGCAAAGTTATCAGGGGAGGGAATTTCTTTGATGGGACTGAACAAGATAACAAGAAATGGAGAGAAGCTTCCAGGCAGACAAGGCTGAAATGGTGAGCCCTGCCGTGGGCATCCCGCACGCACCCATTGCCCTTCGCCGAGAGCTGGGGGAACCACCAACCCCCCAAAACAGGAGGGCTGCTGTCTAAAACAACTTGAAATCGGGCTGGTGGGGTGGAAGGGGAAGCACACGCAGGTCTGAGGAATATTTCTTTTCCAAAGAAAGCACATTTTCAAAGCAGCCCAACAAGAAACTTGACCTATTATACGCCGGGGCTCTGGCTAAGTACCACTTGTCGTGTTTGAAACTTTCCCTTATTCTGTGCATGTGCTATGATTTCCAGGAAACAAACAAAAAGCAAGAAAACACCCCAGATTTTAAAGAAAATCTGTTTAAGAGCCAAACACATCTCTGATCCAGTAAGAGATAAGCTGTCTCCTTCAGACAGCACTTGAAAAAGGTTCAATCAATCAGTCAAGCCAGAACAGAACTTGTTTCTAGATGGAAAAACAAGAGAGAAAAGGTGTGAAACTGTAGTGCACCTCCTCCTCCTCCTCACATTTCCTGCTAAAGTGAGTAATCTCAGATTTTACAAGGGCATGTTGTTCAGAGCTGGAAGAAAAAGTTTGGTAAAAGGTAGTTCGTTCTGAGGCAGCAAACTACTGCAAGAAAACAGCATTTCAACTTTCCATCCCCGCTGCCAGGCAGAGACATGGGAATATACCTTTGCATAGTGGCTGGTATGTACCTAAAATAGCTGAGAAAGAATATCTGCTCCTTCAAAGACACTAGGGAACGTTATTTGCAATAACATTGTTCCACTGGGGTGATTTATTATTATTTATTTTAAGGAAAGGCACGGTTAGAATTATCCAATTTTTTTCCACAGCCCTAGTCTTTGGACCCAGTTGATATCAAGAGGCTGAAAATGAAAGGGGCAAATCTTGCAAATTATCTGAGGCATCACAGAGACGGGGTGAGAGCCCCATGGGGACATGCCCCATGGGGACATACTCCCCGAGGGTAGTTTACCTCAAGCAAGTGCTCAGCTTTCCAGGCTCGGAGCACATTCACTCAGCAGGGGAGGCTGGAGGAAGCAGTGGCCTTTTCTCAGCTTTGGGCTGTAAATATAAATGAAACACAGCTAGGGAAATCACGTTCACTATGGTGCACATGCAGCGTGCGTGCAGCATGTGCAGGTCCCATGCTGGCACATGTAAAGAGGACAATTAGCTGCTTGCGTGAAATTAGGCGTAGAGTTCGATAATGGTTTTTAAGATAAGAGAAAGGCCATTTGCTGGCTGACAGGCTCTGGAGCCTGCAGCGATAGGTCTGAGCCTTGCAACACAGATCTGCCGGGGAACCGGTGGAAGGACAGGTACCTCCACGGTGAGGTGGCCCAGGCACACACGGCTTGGCACCAGGACCTTCCCCACAGCAAAACCCACCGGCAGAGTGGAAGAAGCAATGCCATAACCAACATGTGCTTGGAACCACCCCTGGGGGCATCTGGCAGGGGCAAGAGGGACATCCTAGCTCCCCGAGTGACTATCCCTCTGCCCTTGGTGCCTCTAGCTGGCATGCTGATTGTCTTTTGCCTTTCACCTTCTGCCAAGTTTAATTAGAGCTAAATAACACCCCCCAAAGCTGCTTGCTGTGACCCAGAACCAGCCATCCAGCCCCATGTGGCAGGACCCAACTGCAAAGATCTCTCGTGCTGGCTCCTGCCACAGAGAGCAAACATCGCTATATCTGGTCTGGTCCAACCCACCTCCCCAGCACCCATCTGCAACCCAGCCTGGAGACAGACACAGTACTGGTAAGCTGGAAGTAAAAAACCCCCATAAATAGAGCCTTTTTTGGTGCCTTTCAATGGCCTGTAGTGCCTTTTTTGGCCAAGGGTGAGATACTAGTTGGAAACACTCAGCTTTTCTAACAAATCCAGCAAAAAGCAAGCTTGCTATAGCTTGTTATACCTATATTATAAGTTGTTATTATTATATATTAACTACATAAAGTCTGGCAATTTTCAACACAACAGTTGTATATGGCCCTACATAAAAACCCTTTCCAAAAACACATGACTACACATTAAAAATGGTCTCATTTAAAGCTAAGGAAAGCTGTTTTACAGATTCCTGTACAATGTAGTATATTGAAGGCTGTCTCAAAAAAAAAAAAGTGTCATTTTTCTTATTTGGGCTTGAGGCAGGATATTTCTAAGGGCTTTGAGTGATGAGCTCTGGGCATTTCTGCTGGGAGGGTTACTGCCCCTGCTATTCCCATCGGACGAGCTGTCTCTGCTCCTCACTTGCTGCAAGTTGTGTGCACGTGGACGAGAAGAATTGCAAGCTGATGCTACAAGAGCAGTGACCTGCAGCAGAAGGGGATGTAACAGATGGAGCAAATAATACCCTCTTCAATACACCCCCAGCATATTTTGTCCAAGCCCAAAATCCAGATCTCTTATGTCTCTTATGCCACCTTACCGCTGGCTGAAAAAGCCCAGGAGGAGGGAGGAGAGCGGGTGTGCACAGAGGTAGTAGAGCAGAGTCCTAAAGGGCAGGAGGGAAGAACTGCCTGTTACTAGATCTGGTAATGAGTTTGTCTGCACACCGAGAGTACAAGTTGAAATCCCCACAAAAGGAAACACAGCTATTGCAGATTTGAAGCATATAATTTCAGAGGAGTGTTTGTAGGAGCAGAAAACACGTGGGCATACAGAAAGAGGAAAAGACAAAATCAAATTATTCTTTGTAAAAGGCAGCTGTGCTAGAATTTGCCTGCAGCATTCTCTATCCTGGAGCTTCATTTCTGCTCTCAGGAGCCCTGGAAGAGGGCACTGAAACTGTAAGAGTCAAAACCACAAAAAGGGGGAAAATAAGCTCTCAAAATGAGCACAATGCATTGAATCACCACTCTCCTTTTCCTCCTCCCAGCAAGTGCGAGGAACAGGCTACGTCCTGGAAGCAGGACTGTGCAGGGGGCAGATCCTGGCGCTTGGTGGCAGCTGGACCAGAGGACCCCATGTGCTCTGCTCCCACAAAACAGATCCCACACTGTGCTGTACATGCACACACAGTCCCGGAGACTCAGCTCACCTCAGCCTACAGTGTGGATTGCTTTTTTTTTTTTAACTCAAACATTCCTATTAGAAGCCTCAGCCTACGCCAAAGAATTAGAGATAACTGTTACCTGCGGAAATTGGAAGGAAGAATCCTAATCTTAAATATTGCTTAAATAAAAGCTGCATCACTGAGGATCTGGGAATCCAGTCTTGTACCTGGAAATGCCCCAAAACATTTGAATGAGGGGAGCTTGGAGTTTCGCTGCGGGTGCTAACCGATGGGCAGGCACCGGCACAGCCAGCGATCGCCTCTCCCTAGGCACGCGGCCCGGCGACATATTGCAGAAGTGGCCCACACAGCTTGCTCGGGAGGAGGCGTCCCTGATTGACGGTTGTCTCGAAGACAAATGCCTTCGCACCCCTCTGGGATAACGGCAGCAAGCCTCCCTGGCAGCTGGGCGAGGGAGGAGACGCGCTGCGAGATGGGGAGGGAGTGGGGAGCCTCGGAGTGCGCAGGTGAAGGCGGGCACTGCCAAAAAACACTGCACCGGCTTCATTAGCTCATGCGGCTCCTCTGACATGGCCTCAAAACCCCATAAAGAAGGGGGAACCAAGCTGAACTGTGACCAAGTAGGCTTTGTCCAGAAAGCCAGGTGAGGCTGGGGCATGCACGGGGGGCAAGTGCCAGCAAACAGCACGAACAAGCCCGTACCCCTCACTGCAGCAGCTTCACATGGCAGGGCTTTTTTCAGTGATGCCAGCATTACTTTGCCACTCAGCCCCTCCTTGTCCGCAGCTTCCAAACTTGAGAGACCTACACATGATGGTTACTTGAGTGGGCAAGTATCCTGCCCACATTGACAAGAGAGGGACAAACTGGTGTGAAACTTTATTCCACCTCCAACTCATTCCCAGCCAGGCTTCAGCACTTGGCTTGACCCACGCAGCAGAGAAAGCTGCCAGGTTCCAGCTGAAACCCTGGCTGCGGGCTTGGAAAGCCGGAGATTATGCATGCTGTGGCAAACAAAAATCAGCAACAAGTTTTCCTCCACAGGAAATCTTGGAAAGAAAAGCCAGGGAAGCTGGCAGTAGAAGTCACCTGAGAACTTCAGCATCACTGCCCATCGGGAAGCGAAGGGGCAGCTCCAGTCCTGGAGAAGATACTTTTCCCCTCACTGACTCAAAAGTCAAAGTCTCTGTCGTGAGCAAATCTCTCCAAGCCCAAATGCAGAACTTCTGGGCACAAGTCACTCCTTCTGGTTGACGTGTGTCTGTCTTAGCATGGGAGAGAGAAGTGAAATTGCAGTCTCCTAGGGTCCACCTAAGCTCCCCTTAAATTTAGGGGCAAAATGAATTTATTTCCTTTAATCTTCTACACTGTGACCACTTCTTTTAAGCCATGTACTATTTTCATAGAATCATATCATAGAATCATAGAATACCAGGTTGGAAGGGACCTCAAGGATCACCTGGTCCAACCTTTCCTGGCAAAAGCACGGTCTAGACAAGATGGTCCAGCACCCTGTCCAGCTGAATCTTAAAACTGTCCAATGTTGGGGAATCCACCACTTCCCTGGGGAGACTGTTCCAATGGCTAATTGTTCTCACTGTGAAAAACTTTCCTCTTGTGTCCAATCGGAATCTCCCCAGGAGTAACTTGTACCCATTACCTCTCTTCTTTTCCATGTAACTCCTTGTAAAAAGGGAGACTCCTTTTTCTTTGTAGCCACCCTTTAAATACTGGAACATGGTGATAAGGTCTCCCCTAAGCCTTCTTTTCTCAATGCTGAACAAACCCAGCCCATATGGCAGGCTTCCCAGTCCTTTGGTCATCCTTGTCGCCCTTCTCTGGACCCTCTCCAGCCTGTCCACACCTTTTTTGCATAGCGGGGACCAAAACTGAACACAGTATTCCAGGTGTGGCCTGACAAGCACTGAGTAGAGTGGGATAATGACTTCTTTATGTCTGCTGGTGATGCCCTCGTTGATGCAACCCAGCATCCTGTTGGCTTTCTTTGCCACAGCAGTGCTGTTCACTCATATTGAGCTTGTTGTCCACCAGGACCCCCAGGTCCCTTTCCACAGAGCTGCTCCCCAGCTGGGTAGATCCCAGCCTGTGCTGCACTCCTGGATTATGTTTTCCCAGGTGCAAGACCTTACACTTGTCCTTGTTGAACTTCATAAGGTTCTTGTTAGCCCACTCTTCCAGCCTACCCAGGTCTTCCTGCAGGGTGCCTCTCCCTTCCAAAGTGTCCACTTCCCCACTCAGTTTGGTATCATGAGCAAACTTCATCAGGGTACACTTGATCCCATCATCCAGATCACTTATGAAGATATTAAACAGCGTTGGGCCCAATATCGATCCCTGGGGGACCCCACTTGTGCCAGGTTGCCAGTGTGAGAAGGAGCTATTTACCACCACGCTCTGGGTGCAGCCTGTCAGCCAGTTCCCCACCCACCCCACAGACCACTTGTCTAGACCCCAACACATCAGTTTCTCAAGAAGGAGGCTGTGGGAAACCATATCGAAAGCCTTGGAGAATGTCCACCGCTCGCCCCACATCAACCGAGCAGGTTACTTTGTCGTAGAAGGCGATCAGGTTTGTCAAGCACAATCTGCCCTTGGTGAATCCGTGCTGGCTTTTCCCAATCATGTGCTTCATTTGACTTGTGATAGCCCCCAGGAGGATTCGTTCCACAGCTTTCCCAGGGACTGAAGAAAGACTGATGGGCTTGTAATTTCCTGGATCCTCCTTTAAGACCTTCTTGTAGCTGGGGGTGACATGAGCCTTCTTCCAGTCTTCTGGGATGTCCCCTGATCTCCATGACTTCTCAAAGATTATGGGGAGCAGCCTCGCAACGACGTCAGCCAGCTCTCAACACCCTCGGGTGGATATTGTCAGGGCCCATCGATTTGCAGGGGTCAGGCTCCTGTAACAGTTCACATACCAACTCTTCCTTCACTGACGCTGGGTCTGCGTTTGCATCAACCTGGATTTTTGCTCCCAAGGCCTGGGGCCCAACAGTGCTGGTAAAGGCAGAGGTGAAGAAAGTGTTGAGAACCTCTGCCTTTTCAGCGTTGTTGGTGACTAATTCACCTCTCCTGTTTAACAGAAGGCCAATATTTTCCTTCTGTTTCTGCTTGTTGTTTATGTACCTGAAGAACCCTTTCTTGTAGTTTTTGACATGTCTGGCCAATTTCAATCTGAGATGAGCTTTTGCTTTACTAACCGCATCTCTGCACACCCTGGCAACGCCCTTGTAGTTCTCAACGGGTACTCGTCCGCTTTTCCATCTCTGGTACGCTTCTCTTGGTTTTGAGCAGAGTCAGAAGCTCACCGCTAAGCCAAGGGGGTCTCTTGCTCTGCCTACTTCCCTTACCTTTAAAGGGGATGAACTGTTTTTGTGCTTCCAGGAGAGCATTCTTGAAAAAGTCCCAGCACTCGCTAGCTCCTTTATCCTCCATGGAGCTTTGTTGAGTTTTGTGATTAATTCCTTAGACAATTTTCACAGAAATGTGATTTAAGCAAGCAAAACGAATCCAAATTCATCCAGTTACAACGGAGAAGCAAAGAAACTGAAGATAGCATCAGAAAAAAAACCCAAAACAACAACACAGAAAGATAGCCTGCAATGTGGCAAAGGCATCTAACAGCAAACAGACACATGCAGCAAGAGCATGATTGAATGAAGATGCTTATCTTGAGCAACCCAGAGTCTGGCCAACATGAGTCAGTAAGAGCAAGGCACCCACCAGCCTGTTTGGAAAACCAAGGAGACTTCTGAATGGGTCTTGTAGCCGAGCTCTCTGCTAAGCCTGTGCACAAATCCTGTTGCCTACAGGCTGACATTTGGGTGGGCGACACAGGCTGCTTTCCCTGCTCGGGGGCTGATGCTGTGCTGCTGAAGAGAGACCGATGTTCCCTGTAGCTACAGAGAAACCCTCTGAAGCACCGTGTCAAAGGCTGGAGTTCAAAAGAAGTAAGACTTTTCTTCCCTTATTCTTGGTGCCTGCAGAACCAGCATTAACCTCCACCACGCTCTTTGGCTTTATGGGCTCTTCCCAAGAAAGAAAATAACAGCACATTAAGCTGGCACAGTACGTATGAAGCAATAGCAAGACCCCTTGCAGTAAAATCTCTGTGTGACACAGAAGGAATTACCTCCACGATTCTACTCCCGTGAATCCTGCAGCATCACGCTGTCAGAGAGCGGAGCACCGCACAGGGGGTGTTGTGCTGCTGATGCCAGAGAGTGATTTCCATTAGTGTTAATAGGAATTACTGACAGCAGCGGCAGACAAGAAGCCAAAAAGCCTCCAATCTCGATGATTGTCTTTGATAAGTACAGAACTGCATCAAGTCAGTCCCAGCAGCTGTACCACACAAATGATCGTGGCTGCAAGCATGAGAAAACAGCCAGGACTCAAGTTCAACAGGTTCCAAAGAAGAGCTGTATCCCAGCTGGGATGGGGAGTCGGAGCAGTGCAAATGGCCAGCGAGGTGTCAGCAATGGCACAAGCCTACCCCTGGTCCAGCGTCCACGTGGCAGCTGGTTACAGTCCTTGGGAGCAAGCTGGAAGGGACCAGGTGGCCACCGGAGCATTTCTTGCAGGTACTGCAGGAACAACTATTGCCAACAACCGCCACGGTCCTTGGGATGGGGCACGGAGGCTGCATTTCTATCGCCAGTGGAAACATAAGATGATTCATGAGAAAAGTATAGCTATGGAAAAACAAGGGCTTAGAATCAGAAGATAACACAACAAGAAACTTAAGATGGTCCATGAGAAAACTACAGGTACGGAAGAACAGGGGCTTAAAATCAGAAGGTGTTGTTTTGAGGGTTTTTTTGGCTATATCTAGCTTCACTTGCACTCTGTAACAAGCAAGCAGAAAGAAGTATTAGTGCTTCCTAGCTAAACGCACATAAACGTCTTCTTGGAAGCAGCCTGTAAAGTCCTTGTTGGGCAACCTACTCACTCGTTTCCGCTTCTTACAGCCACCCCTGCGGTTTTCAGACCCCTTGAAGCTCAGGAGCTCTGAAACAGAGATTTTGATTGAAAAAGTTAATAACTCTTGCTCACACACAGCACCACATCAAGACCCTGGGGTTCAGCTGTGCCTACCTCTGTTTCAGAGTGATACTTCAGTGCTATTTTTGCCTTGTAAATTCATTATACCAAGGGAAAGACAGTTGCTCTTATTTTCATGGGTTTTTAGCAGACAGCAATTATACAATCATTGCACCTTTACAGAAACAAATCCCACTTTAAATGTACTAATTTACATCCCCCATTATGGTCCAGCAGTTCAGACAGGAGAAGTCCATTATTACAACCCTCACTTCAAGTAATTGAGGCTTTGGATATGCAAAAGCCTAGAGAAAATTCATCCCCAAGATATAAATATAGATTTTTATTCTTTAGAGAAAAAGCCAGATACAAACCACAGTCCTTTGAGAGCGGATAAACTAGACGTCAAGGTTATTTTCTTCAAAACAGTTTAATAAGCAGGTGCTGAGCCTGTGGTGGCCGTTTATCGAGTGTGCCACACGAGGCGAGCGAGTCACTGGCACATCCTTGGCCCTTACCATTTGCAGCAAAACCATCAGGTCTCAAAGCAGCTTGAAGTGTCTCCCCACCACCTCCACCACTCGTTTCTCATCAGCTCTCCGCAGACAGCAACAGATCATATCATCCTCTTACTTACACCACAGAAATTTAGACTCAAGGAAAAATAGGCATAACAACATTACATCACTTAAGCAACCAACTCAGCTGACTACATCAAATTCTGCCTGAACTGCTGGCAACAGCAACAGACCTTTAATTAAACTAACTAGCCCTGAGCCAGAGAAATACTTTTTTCCTGCTGATTCCTTTCATAGGAGGTGATGGTGCCGAGATCACCTTCACAATCCAAAGCACTACTGAGTGCTCCCCTACAGCTTGCTCAAATCCCTTTGGTTGCAAACGCCTCTGCAGCAGCCTGTGCTTCCCAGGGACCTGCCTTGTCCTGTTCACACCCAGGTCAGCTCCAGGGTTTATTTTTGCTGCCAACAACTGGACTCTCACGGCCTCCCTGTACTGCTTGGTGCAGAATGGAAGTAATGAAAAACCCCACCAGCCTGTGCCCCAAGGTGCTCGTAATGCAAATGATTCCACGCGATAGTCCATGAGAGGCAGGAGCAGTCCCCTTCACAGGGCTGTGCCAAGGACACAAGTCCACGTCCCTTGGGCACCGACTGATGCTGAGCTCTGGGAGGGGAGCTCAAGCCCACGCCAATGGGGTCTGGACAAGCCGGGTGCAGGGGAGGGAGAAGGCACCCCCCTCCCGCCGTACCTGCACTTGTCCACATCAGATTTGCCATCGACCTTAGAAAAGCCAGACTCTTCAGAGGAGCAAACTGCTGCAGGGAGGACGCACAGCTTTGTACCACCCAGCATGATGCTCCGTCAAGTGGCGCTGTCCAAGCCCACACAATGCGTTATCTTTTACTACACACTGAAATGAGCTGCATTTTTAAATGTTTTTTTCTTTTCTTCTGGAAAGGAGCTAATTAGAGTGGAAAAGGATCTCTATGACTCTCACATGTATGACTCCTGTACTTCAGAGATTTTAAATTTGTGTTATGCAACTACTATGCACACACTGTACTTGGAATTATATAGCACATAACCTAATCAAACAACACTAACAACACCAGGTAGTTAAATCATGCTGTGATAAGTAAGGAAAACGGTTTTGTGTAGGCATGGCAAAGTCTCCCTTGCACCTCGGTCAAAGTGGCATCTACTACCAATTATCAAGTTGGCAAAACGTACTCGTTATTGAGGGCAATGGTTTAACTTAACACGTGAAGTGCCTAGCTGGGGGTGCATTAAGTAATTTTCACGGTGCTATTCAGCTGTCAGTGGAGCGGACTACAGGCTGAGCACAACCAAAAGGGAGGTGTATTGTGTTGTAAAAAAAGCCAAAGCATCACATAGAGATGGGTACAGAAGGGAAGAGGCAGAAGGAGCACCCTCCTTCCCCTGGAGCAGGCACTGACCACCCAGAGAACCCCCGAGAAGGGGAGCAGGAGCAAGGCAAGAAATGTGAGCACAGGGAAGGGCTGCGGGAACCGCAGAGCTCCCTCAGGGAGGGAGAGGCTTTGAGGGCAAGAGTCCTCGAAGTACAGAAAAATCTGCTGCAAAGAAGAGGTTAATTCATTCCCCATGTCCACGACAAGAAATTAAAGGTATGTGTTACAGCAAGGAAGCCAGGCTGGATACTGGGGAAAAAGCCCTGTCCCAGTGGGGATGCAGACGCTTACATCTGCAAGGGAGGAGGTGGCCCAGGAGCTCTTGTCCCCGCATCCCCGGTGGGACCGGCCAGACAAACGCTACCAGGAACGACCTGGGCATACTCAATCCTGCTTCGAGGGAGGAAGATGATCAGATAGCCTGAGGTCCTTCCAGCCCTATTTTTACAGGATTTCTACTCTTGACTCCAGCTACCCTGCCATACCTCGCACAAGGCACCCCGCAGCCCGACGCTGCTCCGCAGCGGCCCCCGCGAGAGGCACAGGCTATATTTATTCTGGTACATTGCAGTGGGAAGCTTTAATCTGTGTAATCGCCTCAGAGAAGATTTCATTCAGTGAGGGGAAAGCAATTACCATTTCATTTGCAACCGGTTGCCTTCCCAGGGTCTTCATCTATCAGAGCTGGAGGGTCCTGTCAGCCCCTGCACCTGCCTGGACTGTTTTTTTGTGAGATAGGTTCATGCCTCTGACAAATGCATCTGCAGATACTCAAGGTTTTCAGGCCCTGTTCGAAGCCATTTTTCTCCTCCCAGCTGCTCTTGCTTTTATCTGACAGCATACACCCTGAATGAAGAAAACAACTGGATATAATCCTAGATTAAAGGGATTGTAACGCAGAATTAAATACAAGCCATACCCTTGATAGGGCCTGCTGTCGTCATTCGCTGAGCGCAGACCTTGGCCGTTTGGGAGGTGGGCAGATGGTGGCGTTTCTGATACTCTCTGCAGCTCCTGATTTTCCTAGACAGGCATTTACGTCTCCCCACATAGGTGGGAGGGGGGGAAAAAAAAAAAAAAGAAAAGAAAAAACCCCAGTGTTTCCACATGATGCTGCATTAAAATCCCATTGGGATTTCACTCTGAAAACTAGCAACTAAAATCCTGATGGCTCCAAACTCTCAGCAGGACCCTGCATGTGCCAGCCCTGCTGCAGCCGCTGCACCTCGGTGCTAGGAGGGTACATAGTCCCACAACGGCCACGCCAGGAACCGCAGGAAGGTGACTGGGGCTGAAAACAGACGAGCAAAAAGTCCCCAGGAAAGGATATTCGTTGTCTACTGCAGCAAGGACCACAATAGCCGAGCAATGCAAAAGCCCACCAGGAAATTTTTATGACTTTATCTTACCTCAGGAAAGCCACAATATACTTATATGCACAGCTGCATATTAAAAAAAAAAAAAAGGGCACTTTAATCTTCTGCTCTTTCCAGCCTGGCAGCCAAAGCAGCTTGACTCGATAAAGAGACTTGAGAGCTGTGAAAACTACATATTAAAGGAGAAAATTTCCAACTGTCTTTCTCTTGTAAATTGTGGCAGCCAAAAAATCCAACCCTAAAATAAAGACATGCCTGAAGGTAGCAATTTTACAATCAGCAACATAATGACTTGTATCACTGCTGTCATCTTTGTTGGGGAAAAGGAAGCCAGGTATTGTGATCATTAGCTTTTTGATACAGATGATCTTTTTAAATAAGGAAAAACACATGCATTTTAATAAGGAACTGAAGGAAATAGCCCCAAAATACTAACAGAAGCTCACGCCAAGATTTGCAAGCACAGAAGATGAATATTAAGCCAGTGGTATCATTGGCAGCATCCTGAGCCGCTGCACATCCCTGACTCCGTGCATGGGAGCCCGGCTCATCTTTGAAGCACGCGACCCCGCACCCTCCCGAAACACACGTCCTCGTGCCACAGGCCCCGAGTGGGCGCAGCCTGGAAGCTGGCCCCACTTCCACCCAAGCCTGTGGGTGTTTTGCCACAGGTTTCCAGGTGCTGGTCCCAAACAGCGAGGTGCCGTCGCTCCCGCCCCGGACAGGGCTGCGCACAGCGCTGGGGCTCCCCAGCATCCCGCTGACGGCAGGCACAAGGCAGCAGCCCCGGGTCCCACTGAGCGACAGCGACTCCAGGCTCTCATCTTAAAGCAAACTGGGAGCCAGGACATTCCTCCCTCTTTTCCCCAGAAAAGTCCCAGAAACAAAGCCTGGCCTTGCTGGTGCCTGATCTTTAAGCTCCTGCCTATGTCTCGGTACACTCACATGAAGTTGCAGGTGTACGAGATAGGTGACTGCTGCTGTCAAAGGATTAAAAATCAACTGAACTTGACCTTTAATGCTAAAATTTAAAGCAACGACCCAGCTTCTCATGCTTCCATTCCCTAATGTAACCATAATCAAATTTGTGGCTGAGATCAGAAAACTGTTTTCAGAGACCAATTTACACGCAGCCTTCAACAAGCCTGGCTGATCCGACAGAAAGGACACCAGCACAGGCTAACTCAAGGTTGGAAGCTGGGATGCATTTTAAGGTCATGGAACAGGATTTTCTGCAGGTGACAGCAGCAGTACCTCAAACCTTGCTGAATGCTGGCAGAGAAGAACAGCAGAGAAGTCACTGAGAGTGCTCAGCTGGGATGGGAAGTCCCTGTATGGGAACTCCAAACCGAACAAATCTCTGCTTACAAAAACACCCTACCCTCAACAGAGATGAAGAGGATAGAGACCAAGCCTAAAAGCTCATTTCCCCCCCACCTCATATTTATACAGGGATATAGGATCCTTTATACAGGATAAAGGAAAGGTTCAGCCCATTATCTTTTACATAGGATAAAGGAAACATTCAGCCCATACTGGAGTAAGTTTTGTTTATAAATCCCACACGATATGCAAAAAAATCCCTCCTCCAGAGAAAAAGCTGTGTCACCTCCCAGTTCATGGCTTGCATTGAGGGCCACGTAATCTCACGCTGCGTACAGCAGTTTTGGACTTTCAGTGAAGATTCCTCAGCCTGACAAGGATGCACCGAGGATGTCCAGCAGTCCAGCACCGTGGCACGCCGGTGGGAGTAGCTGGCAGTCGTTTGGCACCGTCCAACTCACAGATCAGCACTCCTGCCTCCCAGTTCTCAGTCTCAGAGTATTTCTGGCCCTATGGGTCTGCAATACCTCCACTGCTGCTTGCCCTCCCTCCTGTGCTTGCCGTTGAAAAGTGTCGATAGCAACAGAAGTTGGACTATCTTCTGAAAGCAAGTCTATTTGGATATGGTTCTGCTCTGTGAATCCCCTGGGAAGGCAGAGGAATACCATCAAACATTGCGTCCGGCCCTCCTCCTGCACAGCCCGTCTTCTTTTGCCCAGTGTAACCAGCCGAGAGCAGATGAAGCCTTGATCTAAGTGCCAAGACGTGCACCTGCAGCTGTGTCAAGCAACGCAGAGGCACGTGCCAAGCAGGCAGGTGCCACGCAGTGAAGGGCTAAGACACCTCTTGTCCTCCCTGCCCCACTGGGGAACGTGACTGCCAGCCATCCTTCTGCCAACAAACCCTCCCCGTCTCTGTTAAAATCATGCCGGCACCTCAGACGCAACTGTATCTCATTTTTGAGGTTTCTGCAGGAAGTTATGGGCATGCAAAGCAGTCAGGATCAGGTCTAGAGCATCCCGGTGGCAGGGCCTTTCCCACAGGCAGGTACTGAGCCCTTCCCTGCTCTCCTATTTCATCTCTGCACAACAGCTAGCACAGATCTTGGGCGCTCACCTGGGAGATCAACCTGCTCTGTGCAATACTGCTAACGACAAAAGCTAACAGCAAAACCTCCAGCGAGGCACAGAGAACCAGAGCACAGCCCCAAAACATCAGTCACTACAAACACACTGCGTAAGCTGGAGCTGAACACACGCCGGGCATACTTTAATTTACTTTTCTTTAATTATGAATGAATGTGGGTTTATCTGGTGTTTACTCCAGAGCAATAAAAATACAGCCAAAATTATAAATCCCCTGGAAAAGACCATCACCAGCGGATGCCTACCTTGACCACCGGAGCCAGTGCAAGCAAGCGGAGATACCTTTGAATGCCAAGGACTGACAATCTTCATGCATGAGAAGGGGAGTTTTCCTTACCTGATATCCTTACATGCTACTGTGTGCACTCTCAGGAGATGCCTGCCTACAACCTCTTCTTATTTACTTATTCTTTTGCACAACCTATTTAATAAACCAAAGATTTGAAAACAAGAAGAAGGAACCCCACCCAGGAAGGGAACGGTGAAAGGAATGTTTGTCCTGGTGAATCCAGACAATCCATAATCGTTGCTCTGATCTTGGGTTGCGATTGATTAGTTATAAATACACACCACCCGCCAGGTACCAGGGCAGGGAAAGAGCTTTATTGGAAAGGCACAGGAATGGACCCCAAAAGCAGAGTGCTCACGGCTCTCCAAAAGATAACCCTAAGTGCCCGTTGCAAATGGGAGATCATGTTTTCCTTCTCATGCTGGACAGAAGGGCAAATGATATCATTAAAGCCCACGTTGCATCTCAAAGTCCTTGGAGGGAAGGGAAAGTGGTACTTCATATTTCTATAAAACAATTAGTATTGACAGAACGGACTATAATACAGCACTCAACCCAGAAGAATAATTAACTATCACAGCAGCTTGCTTACTGGATGCAGATAGGAAGCAAGGAGGCGGCAATTAGAGAGCAAAAAGGCAAGCCAGACACATGGATTTGCTATAATGAGGTATTGACCCGCGAGCCTTCCACGCAGGTGTCTGACAAGATGTCACGTACCCCATGTCGAGCACCAGAGCATCCCTAGCTCAGCCGCTGGCATCTCCCTGGGTATGGCAGGGAAAGAGCACAGCACTGATTTGGGAGAACCTTCCCCGCACAAGTTGTGCCTGGCCTCTCTTCCCCTTGCCTTGGTTTCTCTGTGTCTTAAATAAGAGGATGGCTATAAGCCAAGCAGAGAGCCCTGGCCACCAATAGCATCGGTGGTGGAAAAGTACCACCGATGTAGGGTGGTGCCTGGGAAGTTATCTGCAAGATACCACATACCATCAAATACTTTTCCACCGAAGCTCAAGGCAACTGCTTTCAGCACCCTCCTAATTTGCCAACCTCTGAATAATCCAGGAGACCGAAGACTCAGGGACAGCTGGGGCTCTTTGCATACTGTTTCAGCCTCAAGATGCTTGGCTTTAAACATCTTTGGAGAGAAAAGATTTGCATCTCAGTTTGGGGTCCAGAACAAAAGGACATTAAGTGCCCAAACCTTCCGTGTTTCCCCCCCGAAACAGAGAGTTGCTGCGGATCTGTCTAAAAGCTTAGGAAAACCCACCTAGCAAATTGGCTTTTCAATATAAACTTGATAATAGCCCTCTAAGCCTGCTCCTCTAAGGAGATATTAATAAGATCGCTGGTGCTCTCTAAGAAAGAAGGGAAGACAACCACGGGGTTGTTTGCAGCATGGACAGAAGAACATGCCTTTCCCAATCGGTTTCTCTCCGAAATAAAAGCAAAACACCCAAACCCGCGATGACAGCATCACACATGGGTGCTCCAAGCCGGAGCCCAGTGCGCCTGAGGCATGCTCTGCCTCGCGAGCTCCTGGGCAGCCTCAGCAGGAAGCTCACAGGCCTTTTCCAAGCAAAACTAGAGGGGCTTGCTCATCAGCATTGCATCCCGAGCGACGGGCTGACTGCAAGGACAAGACCAAGACAACCTCCCCTCCCCAACACATGTCCCTCCACGCCAGCATCACAGCACCAAAAGCATCAGGTACAAGGCACCACGCTCCAGCTCCCGGGCCAGGGATTTGGGTGGGTTCCCACTCAGTACCTACCATACCCTGGGGCAGCACTATCCCATCCTTGGGATGCACCGATCCCTTGCTCTACCTTATTCCCCGCTGCTGGGGGAAGTGTCCTGGCACAGCCCGGAGGCCCTCCTTGTCTCTTTGCAGACAGGTGAAGCAGAAGCAAACCATGTTTCTCCTTCAACACGAGCACCTTCCTCCCACCTCTCCTCAGCTCCCCTCTTCCCATTCTCCCCCTTTTTGCCACAGGAGGTTTCCAGCGCGGACTTGTGATCCCCCTCCACAGGGCAGCCGCAAACGCATGGAAAACCGGTCCACGTGAAGCCAACGCATTTATACCCGCACACGTACTTCTGGCAAACAGCTCAAAGTTGGGCTGGCAAACACGATGGAGTACAAGAAACAAAACTCTTTCCTGCTGTGAAGTTTCAAAACAATTCAGCAGGCTTTTTCATACCGGGAAAAAGCCGGGGCTACGCATGCAGCTCCGTGTGCGGCTCCAGAGGCAGAAAACTCTCTTCTGCAGCGATGCAAGCGACTGCTTCATTCCTGAGATCCCTTAGACAAGGGGAGAAACTCACCCAGTGAGGGTTTCACAAGGATGCTGTGCTCTCCCGGATGCAGGTGCCAAGGCACTGTCATGACGAAGGGCAGCAAAGGAGCCAAAAGACATCAGGCATTGCTGGGCCGGAGCGAGTACCAGAATGACTAAGTCATTCTCTCCAGCCCGCCCAAACTCTCACAGCACAGCTAAATGGTTATTTGAGAAACAGATCTGAATTTGGAGTCAATGCTAGTTTCTGGATATGGACACTCTGAACAAGGTGGGTAAAGAAAGCAAGATTGCTGCAGGGTCTGCTGCAAGTGGACAGGACAGGAGACCTGCTGGGAGACAGCAGTTTAGCAACCAGACTTTCCAGAAACCAAAGCTGGGAAGTTATCTGCAAGATACCACATACCATCAAATACTTTTCCACCGAAGCTCAAGGCAACTGCTTTCAGCACCCTCCTAATTTGCCAACCTCTGAATAATCCAGGACACCGAAGACTCAGGGACAGCTGGGGCTCTTTGCATACTGTTTCAGCCTCAAGATGCTCGGCTTTAAACATCTTTGGAGAGAAAGAGACCTCGGGGTCAAAGCTGCGATTCCCACCAGCCGATGCCAAACCTCGTCCAGCAGCCGAGAGCAGCAGGGTCTCCCCTACAACCTTTTCCTGACAGCAAACCCCAGAGGGCAGTCGGGAGAACGTCAAGGATGCAAATACGGCATTAAGGTTTTGGACGCAGGGTTTTTAAGGCAGGAATCCTGATGAGCCTTTTGTCACGCTCCCTGTACACAGCACTCACACCAGTCTGCTATCGCCGTACGTGCCATTTCACTCATCTGAGCAACAGCACCGCTCCCAGGCTTTCTGGTGGCAGGGACCAGTGCCCTGTGCACCAGGAGGTCACCAGGGAGGGAATAACGCATTTTCTAAATAATATCACTAAGTCAAGTAATCTCATTAGCTCCGGGGAATCCCGGCCGGGTTCTGAAGCCACAGCAGCTGAGGACAGACAGTGCCACAGAGCTGCTGCCACACGGGTGACAGAGTCCTTTAAAAGCAGAGCACTTTTCATTTCTTCTCTTCCCAAAATGCCACTGCCAATCCCAATACACGAGGATGAGAAAACCTTGTTTTCACTGGAATATTCCACCAGCAACCACCTTTGCACTCCTGCCCTGTGCAGCGTTAACAAAGTAAGCCAGATCTTGGCCCCAGTGAAAACTATGTGATTTTTTGCCACCGACGAGTCACCGCTTTACCTCACCTCAATGTCCCAGCTCGTATGCAAAAGCGGCGCCTGTTTTCACAACACAATTAACTGTAGCAGCAGGTAACAGCCAACACACAATTCCTGCCAACACAAATGTGCTGGTTTCATCTTGGGACCTACTCCTCTGCCGATAAAGCTCGATATTGCTCCACCAGCATCAAGAAGCAACAAGACAGGCAAAGGAAATCACAGATGAGTAAGAACTGACAGCAACAAACCAAAACACCCTGGTCCTGCTGCAATAGTTGACAGATCATATTTAGGTACCAAATCAGCTCTAAAGGAGAGGGTAAAGGAAGCCAGCAGGATATGGAATAAAATTTGGCAGCTGCAATTCCGGTGCCGGAAAGGCAGCAGAGGCAGGACAGCGGCTGGACCGCGCTGATGGGAGAGGCAGCTCTGAGGCACTCGGGTCCATCCCACGCTACTTTACTACTACACAGAGCAAGCAGATCTCCCCCATTCCCTCCTCGTGCGGATGATGTTAGGAAGGGAAGAAATCGGGAATCGTTACTGTGCCACAACTCTGAAATACTTTCCCCGTGTAGGCAAGAAACTGCTCCCATCACAAAAAGTCTAATTTCAGTGTGCATGTGCATGAATGCACAAGGTAAGAACTAAAAATAGAGGTACCCTATTTCCAGGCATCGAGTCAGCAGGTACAGAAACAGTGTAAACAGTGATTCAGCAGCAGCCCGCATGATGCAGAAGGTTGTTCCCTTGCCTCTGTCTCCCCGTTTGCAGCCCTTGCAACCTCGGCTCGGTCCCCAACGCCCAGCAGCTCCCATGCCTGCGATGCCCAGGACTGCCTTGCAAACGCAGCCCCCACCCTGCAGGGCTGCCAGCCACAGGGGACGCACTGGCTGCTCGGCTCCCCGGGGAAAGGGGTGATGTGGGTGCCTGCGAATGCCCTTCAAGCAAGATCCAGCTCCCAAGAACACAGACTTTTATAGAGCTTCTCAGCCTACAGCAGTTTTTCTAGTGCAAAGTCTACACACAACCATAATTAAGTGTTTTGCTATGAAAATAGATGCATAATTCACATTTTTGCTGGTTTTTCATTGAGCTTATGAGCCTTGTATCTACAAATCTTAGTCATCCAAGCTGGGTACAAGAAGAGGCACGATGTACAACCATAGCGTATGGCTGCCATCTCTGGTGCAAAGTAGTGCTGTGACTCTATAAACACCCCTGATAAATTGCACAAGATGACACCAAGGACATTTTTCAAGTCCTGTGAGATTTGCTACATAAACAGCTATGACCTTGTACACACGGTTTCAACAGGGACAAGTTGTTTTTTGCTGGTTCTCACCCCCCATTTTTTCATTAATGTTTGCTGAGAAGCCAGAAGGAGAAGCAGATATATGAAAAGGAGAAAGACTGAAGAGTAGAAACATCATCTTTCATTTACCTTACATTTTGTAAAACTGTAACTTATCTCTTCAAGCAGAGGGTAAGAAAATATTTCACAGTTTTCCCACCACCTGAGCTCTCTCATTCACCATTTCAAAGCCAGCAAAGGGAAGAAAAGTCTCCCAAGAATCCACCCGCTCCATACCAAGCATCCATGTAAACGATTCCTCCCTCCAGCCCCCGAAGTCCTGGCGTTATCGTGCTCCTTTCTGCTTTAGCAAGCTGTGCTCTCGGCTCCAGGCGCTGTCTCTCCCGAAGGCACCAGCGCTGTGGGGAAAACCCCCTGTCCTGCTATTTAGCGATGCTGATGCTCAGCAACTTCTGGCTGTGGCCCCCTCTCAGCATCGCTGCCCCATCCAAGCCACGGGGCATCCAGCGGAGCTGCCGCCAGCTCCCATGCCCTGCCATCCCGCAACGAGCTCCCCTGCCTTTCCATGGTAACCCCAGCTCTTGGCTGGGACAGGGACCAGCGTCGGTCAGGCAGGGCTGGCTGGTCCCATGGGTCCCCTGGAGAGTCCGGCCATGGCACCCATGTTGCGCCTGTTTTTGTTGGATTTTTTTACTTGCTTTGAGAAAGTGCCTGTTTTTTTAAGATCCCCCCATGAAAGAAGCCGATTTAATCAAAAGCACAGAGAGGCAACCTAGAGAAACCCTGCTGGCCAGGATGCCCAAACCAGGATACACCTCCACAACACCAGCCTTAAAAACCTTTTGGGATTTGTTGTTATCGTTGCTTTTCTGGTCAAAATGCGTAGAGCCAGCAGCACCACCAGGCAGAGGGGAACACTCAGAGCACGGGACACCCTCTACAGCTGCCCCGCAGCCTCACGCTGCGTACCCCGGGCACCCACCGCTGCACCCCCAGCGGCTGGGGCTCCCCAGGGCGACGCAGGTGGGGCAGAGGGGAGACCGTGGCCCCACGTGTCCCCCAGACGTGACGCAGGGATGCTAACCCAGAAGCGCAGCCTGCACCCCTGCATCAGGCACGCTGCAGCCTGGCTCACACACCACTTACCTGCTAATACCCCATGCAAAAATGAATAAATAATAGTCAAGCTATTAAAATCAGGGGAGCCGTCATTACAGCTCCAACTTTCAGAGTCATTTTTCTATCATTTGAGGGATGATAGTCCTTTGAGCGAGCAAGTACTATGTGCAGCCAGCAAGCCATTTAATGCATAACAAAAATATCATTGAAGGTTTTCCTACACAACTTTGACTTATCCCCACACCATTCCTAGCCAGCATAATTGACCAAGAAGAATTAAAGCACACGAGGATTTCAACTTAATTTCAGAATGGATTAAAGTCCTTTCTGCTCTCACCTTGACATACTCTGCAGCCTGGATGAATTGCATTTTGACGCCTAATTGAAATGAGGGTTGCTGCCTGACAGGCCTTAATCTTCTCAAAAACATGGTTGTGCCTCCCTCCCCAAAGCAAATATTTATCATAAGTTTCACCTTGAATATAGGTCACAGCATTGCAAAGCAAGTAATCAGAGCTGTAAAAGAAAAAAAAAAGATTCTGTCTAGGTAAAAAAAAAAAAAATTCAAAAGGCACATCTGTACTCCTGAGCCACAGCAAGAAAAGATTATTACCGTTAGCGTGAGGGTTATACAGCAAATGAAACAATTGGTTAAAGAAAAAAAGAAAAAAAGAAAAAAATCACTTACAGTGTCATCTTTCATCATTAAATTTTCATGGAAAAAACAGTGCGATTTGCTTAGTCTGAATATATACGCAATGTAAAGAGACCATCTGACATCATCGAGGCAGAACACCGCAGGGTAAATGGAGACGATTTGCCACACTACTGGAGCAGCTGTAACTCCCTCCCAGACCTGCAGCAATCTAGCGAAAGGGCACAGAAATAGCAAGCCATCTGCTTCTTGATGGCCACTGAATCTTGTGCCACTGAATCTTGTGCGTTCGGCTGATAGGAAAGAATCGGGGTTCTTACTCTTCTCCTGCTCGTACGAGCTTAAAGGGGGGGCAGCTGAGCTGCTGTGCTGGTTTAAAAGCCCCTCCCTTGGTGCTCCCATTTTGTTTGTCCCTGCAGGCCTTAGCCATCACCATGGGACAAACATCTGGAAGCCTCGGACTCGGCCGCGGTTGGCACCAAGAGCGCCCTAAGCAAAGGCAGCCGGAGCACATGCATATGCATCCAGAGAGCACCCGTCTGGAGCAGAGCCTCGCTTCGCAGACTCCCAGCAATGCAAAAACCAGGCTCAGCGCTCCAGGCCGCCTTCCCTTCGTACAGCAGTTGGTTTTTGAGAGCATTAAAGAGAAAAGTGGAGCAATAAGGCTGAAGATTTTTCCTGTCTTGCTTCTGCACTACAGTGCCATTCTCCCTGCTGCACCCTCCTGAGGGATGGCAGCACCCGCGGCAAGCTTGGGAGATGACAGAGGAGCGAGCTGTGGGCAAGCCATGCACTCCCCTCTGTATGGGAACACCGGGCAGCCTGCTGCCCACCTTCCCAAATGCAAACAGCAAGGAGGAAAGGATGCACGGCTATTGTGCATAGAGTTGTTAAGATCTATATGAAGGCCCACGTGCGTAAATTAAACGTCGGCTCCTTTTACTATCAAGTGCGTACAACTTGTAAGCATGAATTATGCAAGACTATTAACTGTCTTATTATAAGAGGGAGCAGCTGTAGAGGCTGCTCGGAGGACACAGCAAGTCGCAGATGGGGCAGCCCGTCGACGCTCAGTGTCTGCGTGTGTCTGAGCTACAGCATGGCCGCTCTCACCAGGTCCAGTCCTAGTGCTCCCGGGGACCCACACGTCCTGTGCTAAGCAATTAACTCAGCATCTCATAAGCTCTCACCATCTTCCAGCACTCTATGGAGGAAAGAGAAATATTTTCATCACCTTTTTATTGACGGCAGCTTGAGAAAGATCTGGAGAACCATGTGAGCTTGTGAAGAAGCGAGCAGGGAGCTGGTCCTGTAACCTAGCCCAAACCCAAGCCCCCAGCCAGCACCCGAACTGCCGAGCTCTGCCTCCGCTTTCACCCAGGAGCGCATGGAACCTGAAACAGCAAACCCGCTCCGAGACCGGGGAGCTCCGGTCCCCGTTCCAGTTCAGTAATTTGCTCTTTGACTAACGAACGCCGCACTTGGCTGGAGCCCCCCGGTGAGGATGCCAGCCTCGGGCAGCGCTGCACAGCCCACGTCCCAAGTACGCCGGGGCCGCAGGCAAAGGCCGGCGGCGGGCAGGGACGCAGGCTGGCAGCGCGGTGCACTCGCCTGTCCCGAGCCCGTGACCTGCAGAGCGTCGCGGGCTACTTAACTCAGCCCGGTCACCAAGTCCGAGCCGAGCCAACACCGCGCTTAGCAGACATGCTAAAGCTGCTGGGGGCAAGCTCTGGCCATAAATTACCTATAGGGTGAGAAAGCTTTTGATACAATTTTACATAAAATATTAATCTCTTTGGTCAATATGAATGCTGTTAGGATTGAGTGGCAGGGCCATACACAGCGAGGAAGCGTTTTAGAACATAACAGGTGCCCAAAGGGGAGGCACAGATCGGTATTAAGACCAGTTTCATTTACTGTATATATCATGGACTTGGAAGAACAAACATCAAGCACAGTGATTACATTTACTGATGATTCAGAGCTGTGTGGGCTCCTCAATACACAAGAGGAGGGCAATAAAGTCCCGGACAACTGCGAGCAAGCAAGCACCTCGGGGGATAATTAAATTAATTCGAGCTATGGAAATGCCACGCAATGAGGCTAAAACATAAAGCAAATAACATTGAAAAGGACTTTGCACTCAGAGACTATATGAGACAAACCCAGGCTACCGCTTGCTCCCAGTTATCCACGCAGGGTGCCAGGCGCTGTACAAGCACAAACGTTGTCATGGCCATCAGGTGAAAACAGGTACAGGATACACTACAAATACTACAGGTACACGAAGCACTACAAATGCAGTCCCAGTGACACCAGTTGTAAGTGCCCCGAGCCCAACACACTGTGGCTTTAGAGAGAGGCTGTGCCACGTGGTGACCGCTGGCGATGCAGCAGCTCCTGGGCCACCCTGGCAAAACAAATCCACACAGGGGACCTCAAGCCACAGCGCCTGCCTCCCGCCTTGCTTACCAACTCCCATCCCTATTATCGGCTCCCTTCCAGACTCTTACCCATTGCTCTCCATTCCCGGTTCATGTACCTGCCCCTAATTGCCCGGGCAGCTTTGCCACGCTAACCAGCCCTGCCCGATACAAGGCAGCCGCCTTAGGAGACACCGAGGCATGTTGCTTGAGCCACCCTGCCCAGCAAAAGGACTGCTGGCAGGGCATCGCAGTGGGCACAGAGCCCTTTCCAGGAGATGGGCCCCGACAGCACGTCGGAACAAGACCGGGGAACACAGGGCATCTGGAGCAGCAACATGAGAAAGGACACGGGAGAACAAGTAAGAGATGGCAGAGCTGCCCAAGGCCCCGAAGGCAAGGAGAAGATGCTAAATTTGATGAGGTTGAGGAAGGGAGCCAAAGGAGGAATAAATAGAGCTAATGAGAAAACAAGGCATGAGCATTCAAAAACCTTTAACACACTGCTAAACAGCAATAAAAAGGCAATTAGAGTTCCGAGATGCACGGAGGGTAATTGCATGCACTATAAATAGGTGGTGGGAAGACTGTCCCGCTCAGCAGGATCTGATTCACTTTTGGGGTGACTTCTGCGCAGACAGGAATATTCTGGTGTGAGATAGAAGCTGAGAGAAGAGAGCTTACAGAGAGGTGAGATTACAGGAAGAATTTATATCACACACATCCTCCTGCATGAAATATGCACCAAGCAGGAGCTTTACAACGGAGGCTTACAACAGAGGTCTGAGCTTGAGGAACTCCAAACAAAAGGTCAGCAGTAGAGATGTGAAATAGGCTTAGAAAGAAACATGCATTTTATGCCAGCCAGCAACATGTATGGCACTGGAGCCCGGGCAGCTCAGTGGCTGCCACTATTGATGGAGAGCCTCCCTAACCACGCTGCTCTCCAGCACCCAGAGATCTGCCCTGCTAAGCTCATAACCCTTGCATGAGCACGTGCACACATGCACCTGAAACAGCTTTTAACAGCAAGCAAAAAAAAGAGAGGTTTAAAAGCAGAATTCAAATGCCAAACCCACTTGAGCATGCTCCTCAGGCTGCCACCAGCACGCTCCTTCTGTTTCCTACCTGTGCCTCAGGTGTGCTTGCTCTGCGTCACAGCAAGGAGCACGGCTGCTCCTCAGACACGTAACCCTCTCCCCTGGGCTGGTGTAAGCCCTCAGGGGATGCCCGTGTCTTGTCGGTACAGGCTCGTGGTAGCCGGTGCAAGCAGCTAGCTCGCTGTTCAAAGGACAAGCTCTCTGATGTCATTCCCTGCCCTGCCCAGCTAGGCTGGAGCAAATGCACCGACGGCCGCAAGGCACTCTCCCTGCCAGACACATGGCTCAGGCCGTGGGGGAATGTGCCACGAGAGGTCCTGGGGAAGAAGGAGCCCTTAGAGCAGATAAAACCCATGAGACCCCAGCTGAAGGTAGGGGCAGGGTCTTTGCAGCATCACGACCAACATCTTTAAGAGCAGAAGGCACCACTGAAGTTCAGGGAACCCATCAACAAGCAGAAACGGTACCGAGCAGATCCCTGGCCAAACCACCACTACATGATCAACTCGAGTTTTTTGAGGACATCAGTTCTCTCGAGACAGATAGAGGCTAGAAAAGTACTATTCCCCACCATTTCTGCAGGGCCCTGGGCCATGCCTGCTGCAAAGCAAATGGGAGAATGAAAACGCAGCTGCACCTCAGAGCTGTGAGCAACCCCTCCTCCCTGCCCCGGCTCCTTCACAGATACCCTTCTGGAGGGGGAAAATTTGCAGACTGAAGCACCAAGGCCTGATAAAGGGAAGGAGCAAAGCTGTGACTTCCCAGCTCCAAACACCCTCGGCCAGGCCTGGTGCCCTTCCCAGCTCCCCGCTCCTTCCCACCGCAGAGCATCGGCATCGATTCGCGCTCAGGAGCTGCTCTGCCCTCGCGAATGACTGAGCACACACAAAGTCTCTGCAGTCCTAACTCCAGCTAGCTCTTGGCTTTGCACCAAAAAACAACCCCGTGCAGCTCAGACAGCTGCACGTCCCCAGATAACAGCAGCAGATGGCTTCTGCCTAGAGGTCTCGCTGGCAGAGGGTGGTCTGTTGTGCCAGGGGTGGGAGGCACAGCGCTGGTTTTTGCAGCACGCACTGCTGGCGGGTCACGCAGCCTTGCCCGTGGCTGAAGAAGTGCTGGCTGTGTCCTTCCTTCATCCTTGCATTGTCACCATGCAGGTAGCAAAGCAGCTGGCTCCTGCTGCGTCACCCCATTAGCTTCCTTCCGAGGCAGTGATGAGTCCATCGTCTCTGGTTGCAAGAAGGGTGGGAGCAGTCTGCTAGGAGGGAGGGAAAAATCTAGGGGTGTAGGCAATAAAAGCAAACTCGGTATGCACAACATGCAAAGCCTTTGTGCCCTCTTGCTGAACCAGGAAAGAATATTTGGTATCTCACAGGAAATTTGCCTTTTGCTTGATGTTCTGCTCGTGCAATGCCTAAATCCTCTGCTGCTAAGGTGTGAGAGCAGCTGACCCTCCCCATAGTGTACCAGGCAACGTGAAATCCCCTTCTTGCAAAAGCTAGCCCCCATCAGTATCAACAGTGAGCCCAACAGGACTTCTGAACAGCTTCACTTAATTGCTCCCAAATCATCCAATATTTTTTGTGCCTAAAACATAACATCTGAACCCCCTCTCCTTCCCGGCCCCCACCGACCAGGCAGGGACATCCAAGGGGAGCACTGAATGGCACACGGGCTGCACCTGGCCGGCTGCTCACCAAGGAACATCTCCCTTCCACAGTCACCTGCACCGGCCAAACGCTAAGGTTGGCCAGAGCGAGCCCACAAACCTCCTCCCAAAGTGCCTTTGCAGTATTTTGTTTTACTTGGCCAACTGGCTGGACAGGGCTCCCCCAAATCTCTCCTTGGGATAAGAGTTTGTTTCCAAGCAAAGCACCAGTTGGAAATGAGATGGGTGATAGAAGGGACAGTGAGGTCATGTACAGAAAAATGTATTCTCTATATAGGAGGAAAAAAATAAGTTTTTGACCCCAAATCTGCTTCCTTGTTGAACTAACATCATGTCTCACTCCAGTGAGCACGGGGCTGTATCTAGGAGCACCAGTTCATATTCCCTCTGACAGCCAAATATCAAACCCAAGTCCCTTTATCTCACCAGGGTGCCACCAGCCAGGCAGCTTGTCCCCTCCTGCTCCCAGACAGGGTCCATAGATCAGCTGTGACCCTCCCCGGGCTCCGAAATGACCCTCATGCACACACACACACGCGTGCGAGCGGCCATGCTCGCATCCCTCCTGAAAGAGGCAATCGCCACCCATCTTCGAGCAGCTCCACGGAAAGCGAGGGGCTGCTCCCCTGAGATATGGAGGTGGAGAAGGCTGTGTGTTGGGGTGCAGGATCTTACCATGCTGCAGCTGCACGTTGGGGTGCTTAGGATGGCAAAATCCTGCACCCCAACACACACCCTTCTGTATCTTAGGGCATTGCCTACTTAGCATCGTCTGGACTGGCAACATGATAGATTCGCCAGCGAAGGGAGAATCTCTTCCTACAGGAGTCGGCGTGCCCTGCACACTTCATCGATTGCAAACGCATTGCAACTAATAAACGTCAGTGGTTACTACAAACTTACAGGATCCACAAACTCCCAGCGCCACCCTCCCCAGCTCAGCAGGCGCTCGGTATCAAATTCAGATGCTATAGCAGACACCGCTGATGCTATTCACAAGGCAATGTGTGAGACTGTTTCAATAAGATATTTCTTAACAAATAGCTTCTCCTATCAGTAGTTCCTCAGGGTGTGAGTCTGGAAATTGGCCTTTACTCCCTATTACTTTCCTCCCCTGCACCAGACAGGCAATTGGGAGCCAAACCACGTCCTTCGAGCCCTGCTCCGAGGGACCAACGAAGCTGAGCCTCTGCATGCCACGGTGCTGCGGCTGCTCTGGATGCAGGGCTTCTTTCCCCTGCAGAAGTACATTAGGCAATGACAACATCCAAAACAAGTGCTTTTCCACTGCCAAAAAGTTTATTGATTCCCCCCCCCCAAGATCCTACCCCAGGTTTAAGACAAACAGCAGGTGATGGGCTTGCAGGCGTGGGGTGACTCTGCTCCATGCTTGTACAGGATCAGATCCAGTTCATACCCAGTGCTCATCGTAAATCATCAAGTGCGGATCTAAATCCCACCCGAAAAGGGAGCTGGAGATGGAAACAGGGGGTCTGCAGACAAAGGTAGACCTGAAGCCTGTCTCATCATATTCTGAAGACAAAGAGTGTCCTGCCCTTGGGTAAACGTCACCCTAATTTAGCACACACAAAAGGACACTGCTGGACATTTGCAGGCAGCCCTGTTTGCCAGGGTATTTGTACAACTGCATTGTGACATCAGCCCAAAGGCCTGCCAAAGTCAGTGAGGTTCCTTCAAGATCTGCCACCACATCTCCAGGCCCCAAAGATAAACACTGGAGCACCACCATTTAAAAAAATCCCACCCTTTGGGCTAGGAAAAACATGAGTAGATCTAGATTTCATTAAGTTTCTTCATGGGTATGGGCAGACGCTCAGCACTTGAGCGGTCGTGGTCACGCGACTGTGCTGAAGCACATGGGTCAAGTCATTGAGTTGCGTGTCAGGGCAGTTTTCCAGTCCCTCCAGGCTGGAGGTGGCCTGTACTAACGTCCTGACAAGGGCCATTATATACCTCACACTATTAAAAGTCCAAGCTCCCAGCCTGACTGTGAGGCAGACCGACAGGTTTTGAACTATGACAACTACAAACACGGCATCGCTTACCCCAAGCTGAATAAACATTTGCATGACATTTTGACTCAGGTGTTTAAATTCTAGAAAACATCTGACTATCAGCCTGAATCATAGACAAACAATACCAAATATTATCACTAAAAGCACCTTTTCAAACAACAATTTCACATGTTCACATCAAACACTCAGCGACTGCACTTACATCTGGTTTTAAGAATGATGCCCACCCAATCCAGAAGAAAACCCAGTCAAGGCACCCCAAGTATCCTGTACCCGCAAATAACTTATTCCAAAGCATGCTCCAGGTTAGGATGCTCCATGTATTTTTTTCAGTACCTACAAGGTAACAACACAGGGAAACTCCCCAGGAACCTGCCATCTCTTGCATCTCCCCTCTCCCACCCTCATGAGGACACAGCTGGACGCTGCTGCTGGACCTCAAAGCATGCCCTAGGCGAAGGGTGGCCCAATTCTGACCCGCTGGGAGCTGGTGGTACCACCTGCTGTGTGGAGCAGCCAAGGCGAGGAGATGAACTCTGCTTGTCCTCCCGCGCCTGCACCACGCTCTCCGAGAGCTGGGGAGCGAGGTGTCACCTTCCCTTGCACCTCACCACGCTCTGTTTCTGGGAAGAGAAGACCTCTGAGGAGCCACCCATCCTCCTGGGTGACAAACGGAGAGGACCTGCTCACCACCAGGGAAGGTCCCCTCATCTGCTCTTTTAAGGGAACTCTACTGTTTTAATTAGTCTCAGTTTCTAAAGACACACTAAAATATACGTGGTTCCCAGAGATCACTTTGTTGGTGAAACCCTAGTGCTGCTAAAGTCACTAGCTGAATTCACATCGATACCAACCAAGCAACAGCTTTATGGATTATACTATATTGATTGGTCTTAACATATTAATCAGGTTTACATAATTAAATAGAAATAGGGTGTTTATCTTGTACCCCCCGGACTAAAGCATCAGCATTAGCTGTACAGGGTTTGCATGCATTCACTGCTAGTAGCAGTGTTGTGATGGCTGGGTTCTTTCTGCCAAACCACACTAAAAACAAATTAAATACTTCTCCAGCTAACAAAAAATTACATAGGGAAATGACTTGCTGACCGCTTCCCACTTAGGTGAATGGAGAACGAGTGACTCATCATTCAGCAGAAGAAATTACAAGTTGTGCAAAAGGCAGAGTGCTTCAGGGAGAGCGTCTAGACTATGCAAAGCAAGGCCATAAATAACACCTTTTGGAAACGACGGGCTTTAGCAGGGGTCGGAGCTGCACGAGCTGATGAGTCTTCTCCACTCTTAGTTCACGTCATCTCTGGCCCGAGAGGTGCCACCCGCAATAATTGAACGGTCAGGCTATGGATCAGGAACTGCAAAGTTTTACAACAGCCAAAGACCAAGCTCACAGCCTATTTAATTACCTGCTTCCCAATCCAATAAGCTGCAAGTATATAAATAGCCAAAGTATGACAAATATTTAATATCTGCTAGACTTAAATTAAGATAAGGCACTGGCAAAATAAATGATAAGTGTTTTAACTGAAAATAACCGTTTTCTGCAGATTCCAGAAAATTTGAGCACAACGATCACGTTCTGCACTCCACACTGCTAAGGAACACTGCGTCTCAGATGTGCCAGACCTTCTTCCCCATGGCAATGCTCTCCAAGCAGCAGCGAAAGGCGGGCAGGCTCGTCTTCACTTCAGGGTTAGCACAGAGCTGACCCGGGGACAGCCCGAGCCAAGAGCCCAGCCGCACACAGAGCTCTCATTTGATGGTGGCAGTGGCCAATGCCCACACTGGGCCAGCCAAGTGGAAAAAGGCAGCCCCTAACTACTCTTCCAGGTTTTTATGGGCATAGCGCTAATAATTACCTTGCAAGCTTTGCTGCAGATACAGAGCTGTGCATGGAGTCCAGCACGCTTGAGACCTGCCTGGACCTTGCATCTCCTTCTTCAACAGCACTAGAGAGCAACCGAGGAACAGACAGAAAACAAGCAGAGCATCATCTTTACCTCTCCTCTCCTGCAGAGCTGAGAAAACCACACCTCCAAGGGTTTCTTGGGGCCAGCAGGGCAGAATTTGACCATAAAATCACAGTTCCTCCAGCAGAAAGCTGCTAAAACAAGTCCCAACACCACCCGAGTCACGGTCTGTCCCAGAAGAACAATGTGTTGGTGGTTTTAAGAGAGAACTTGTGTAAATATGGCAGGAGAGTAACAACCCAACCCATGACAGGGAAGAAGTATGTGATTATTTGGAAGGCTGCACTAGCTTTACTATATTCCTAACTGTTGTAGCATCTGCATGCATGCCAAAATGGCAGAAATTTGATCTTTTAAGATGTATCGTAACCAATTTAACAGAGTTTCTGATCCCTCACACCTGTTCTGCATTAAGCACCATGCTTAGATCAATCACCATTCAACAAAGCACAAGCTTAAGCACTTTGCTGAATTTGACAGAGAATTTTGCTAATGCGCCCGACGTCATCCCACAGGCTTACACAAGGACCCAAATCATAAGCCACTTCTCCCAGGAGTAGCTTCAGTAATCTGCAACTAAGCTGGAACTTTTTTCATCCCACATTTATCCCACTGGGAACTGATTTACTCTCCCACGTGCTGCCTGCCTGCTCCCTTGTTCCGTGGGGAGGAAAAACAGATGGAAAACAGGTGATGGCAACCACAACTGCAGTGATGCCTGAGCTAACATGCTCTCCACGTTTTATCTCCTAATGACTTCTTCCTGCTGCCC
This sequence comes from Ciconia boyciana, assembly GCF_034638445.1. Classification (NCBI taxonomy): domain Eukaryota; kingdom Metazoa; phylum Chordata; class Aves; order Ciconiiformes; family Ciconiidae; genus Ciconia; species Ciconia boyciana. The sequence continues at coordinate 17,093,153 of NC_132944.1, read as the reverse complement.
CTTTCCCAAGGAGCATTTTCAAGGGGCTGAGTGATAATCTGGAGAAGATCTCCCAGTTTATGGTATTTCGAATGAGCAAACGCTGACTCCTGGGTTGCGCTGTGCCTCTTGGCTGCTGTGTTTTGGAGGCATTTAGCAAGAGGTATAACACCCATCCAAGGGTGCTTGGTCTGCATCGCTACAGAGACATACACATTGCCTGACTTCCCCAGGCTGCCGGCTGAGCTCCCCTCCCAAAGGCTTCAGACAGTTGGGCTCAAGCGGGGAGAGACACAGAGTACGGCCAGTTGTCTCAACTCTACTTCCAACGAGTCAGCGTGAGCTAGAGAAAAGACTACATAAATCCTGGGCAAGCAATTTCCAAGCTAAGTGCCATCTGCGGTACTAAAACACGTTGTTCTGAGAGCAACAGAGCTGGCAAAGCCGCCTTCCTCCTGAGCTGCATCGCGACGCTGGAGCCTTTGGTGTCTGGCAAGGTGTAAGCTCTGACGGGAGCTTTTCCTCCTGGGCCACACATTCAGTAGGTCTTTTGCTCAGATTCCCCAGCGTCTGGTAAGGGCTGCCCGCACACTGCCACCTTCCTCCCACCTGGGGATAAATACAGATCTCCCTATTTTCACCAAGCTTTTAAGGGACCAGTATCTTGCAGACCACTGTCTGCCTGTCAAATGTGTCTGGCTTAAAAAAAGTGGCTTAAAAAAGAAATCCAGGCAGGAAGTAGGACAGCACAGGCAGGTATCCAATAAGCCTTTTTTTTTTTTTTCCTTAGGAAACAATGCTAGTGAGATGTAAATAAAAGAAGTTACAGGTAGACATCACGGATGTGTAGCTACTCAAGTGAAGCCTTACCACATAAACATCGAGATAAGCCTGAAGCAGAGGTATAGGCTTGAACACACTGATCTAAAAAACAGTTTTTACTCTGTTGCTGAGATTTCTTGAGTGTCAGGATCAGAAAAATACCAGCGCTGAGTGGCATTTGCTTGAATTCATCTTGAAATCTGAAACAAAGTTTGTTACTGGTATAAACAAGCAATGCTGTCATGCCCACTTGCAGTATATACCCAGCTATGTCCATTCACACATTTCCACTGCTCTCTTCGCTCTCATATACATTATAATTTATCCAACCACATGTAATTATCTTTCTGTTGCAACAGTACCTTAAGTACACACTTCCCTTTATTCCATGGCGGCTCACGAGTGCTGTAAAACACCAGGCTGCATTTTCCAGCTCGGGAGCACTACACATAGGCGTGCTGCTACATAACCGGTACCCGCGGTGCCTGTGCATCACACCACGGTAACGTGCAGCCCCTGGGGCTCAGGTACTGGCCAGCTCTGATACAGCAGCACTGCAGGATCAAGGAGGGAGGATTACACACCTCGGGGGACGTACTGCAGGGATCTTCAGCCCAGGCAAGAACTTCAGTGCTGCGACTGCAACAAAATCAATTGCATTCTTTTCTGAGAAAATTGCAAAGAAGAAGATGAAGCTACAGAAGGAGCCCGGGCTCTGGGAGCTTGGCAGGGGCTGCATTGTATGCAGCCCATCTCAGGCCCTATGGTCCTCCTGTGGAGATGGGCTGGCTCTTACTAGGCAACCCAGCCAGGCAACTGCTCTGCAGGGCAACAGCCTTGCCACCTCACCTGCAAAGCCATGGTCACCCTGCTTGGGCTGTGCTCGGTGGTGGCAGCATCTCCGGTGCTACAGGGGAGGGCTGTGGGCCAGGTGAAGCCAGACCTCATCCTCCTCCTTCTTCCAGCGCCGGGCAGAACCTGCTGAGCAGGGCTGGGGACAGGTCACCAGCCCTCGCTGCTGCACAGCTCCACCGAAGCGCCTCTGCGGTGGCTGCTCGGCACCTGCCCGACGCAGGTGTGGGGTCTGAGCAGCCCCACGTGAAGCCTGGCCGGTCCCCACGCCTGCCACGGGGAACTGCGGCGTCCCTGCCTCGGCAGAGCCCCAGCGGAGCTCCCAGGCGTCCCGCCTGCGGGCAGCTACCGCAGCGGGCAGATCGGCAGAGTCAGGCCCTCACATCTCCAGGGTGCCCACGCGTGCAGTGGATCAAGCACCTCCCTCCGCAGCCTCTCCATCCGGCACGGACAGGAGAGGCAGGAGCGCGGTCCTGCACACCGGCCCTGTGCAGCGTGGGGACTGCAAAGCACAACGCTTGGGGGTTTTCCGCTTCCCATTTCTCCCAGGGTGAAACCTTTCCCTTGCAAATGGCAGGCTGTGAGGGTGGAGAGGCAAATGACACATGGAGAAAGAAGCAGTTTATCCCCCACCCTGCTGATGGGGAAACTGAGGCAACAGCTCCCACCAGAGCAGGACCAAAACCTGGTTTTCTCCCACCTTTTGCCTGAGGAGCAAAATCCATTTGCTCCACCTTGACGAGTCTTGGAGCATCTGGCATTTCCATCATTAGTGAAGGCTCACCAATACACAAAGTCCCCACAGAGACCATTCAACCTGGCAGGGCCACCATGACAGAAGCTCGGTGCCTAAGAGGGAACAAGTCCCACACCTTCACCCTTTGGTCCCCCTCGAGCCAGCCAAGGAAGGGTGGGCTTTCCCAGAGGGATGCATGAGGAAAGCAGAGGAGCACATGGCGTCCAGCAACAAACTCTGGGCTCTGGCAGTGCTTTAATTGACTTTATTAGGAGTCTTCGCTGAGGAAAAAGGGCAAGGATTTACTCCCAGGAATCTGCATGACAACTGAATATAGGGATATACAGAAGACGAAAACCCAGAATGAATTCACCTTTAAAAGGGTGAATTCAATTTGACATGTGTTGTCAAGTTAAATTTAGCTTTCCCAATTCCATCTCACTGCTAAGTTTGAGGGGAGACGGTAAGGCCCCGAGACACACCTATTTCAGCTATTTTTATAAATAAGCCAGACGCATTTCCCTACATTCTTCATTTCACACAGAATGGATTATTTCCTCCCAAGATCCTATGTAACTTCCCCATTCCCTCCAGTATTACTGCCAGTTTATAATTTTTCTCATTACTCCTCATTTCTTTGTTTCACCTGTACTTTACTCCCCCCCTTTTCACTTTCCCTCCCCTCTTTCTGTCCCTTCACAGTGCAGTATTTTGACTTCAGGGACTATGAATCGCCCTTCTTCCCAGCCACTCTTCTCTGGACCGCTAAGACGCTGCCTGCTCCTTTGGAAAAACTCCTTTTCAATCTCAGTTCACTTTTATGTAAGAAACAGTTGCAGGACTTGTTTGTTTGTTTTAATTTCTGCAAAACTAGCGATTACTTAAATTCCATCCTCTTTTTCTAACACGAAGAAGTTGCACGGGACACAAAAGCCAAGACGACTTTGAAAATCCACAGTCTGCTAGAAAAGGGTTGTAGGCAAAAATATATATTAAAAAATCTCCAAAGCTAGCTATATCTTCAGCTATGCACTCTGCTCAGCAAACAAAGCAGATCATTCAACCTTCCAGCAACACCAGATTGTCCTATATTGCTTTTAAACTACATGCAGTACGGATACACTTTCCTACCTCCGTATGTTGCAATGACTAATAATAGTCCTGTGGTGTAGCAGAACTGAATGTCGTTTGCATCAATACATCCAGGAGTCTGCCTGATTTGTAAAGGTCATTTGTGAACACAGAACGGTATCAAGGCTAAAACTGCAGTCTAAGAAAATCAACTGAAAACGGGGAAAAAAATCGGCCAGCCATTCCAGAGAGCTACATCCCATCACGGACCTAACTCTGGCTGCCACAGGGAAAAAGTTGGCTGCATTTGACTGAAAGGCACTGGTGTCCCCATCCCAGAGAAACTTAATTTCTGTCCTGGCCCACGAGCTCATGCCTCAGTGGAGAGACAAGCTCCAAGACGGCTCCTTGGGATGGGGAGCCCAGGTGAGGGGCTTCTGCCCAGCCTCTGCCTGGAACAGTGCGCGGCCCTGCCACGGTGACGCACTTGGGGAGGAAGAGTCAGGATCGTGGCAGCGACTTCATCGCAAAGCTCTGCTGCCACGTTTTGCTGGGAAGCCAGCATCAGGGAGCTTGCCGTGCATAAACACTTGCAAGAAGTTGAAATGAGACTCGGTAACTCCCCAAGTCAGTGCCGGCACTCCCAGTTAAGCAAACTTTGCAGCGAGCATGGAGTTGCAGAGTCCCTTTGCAGGAGGCAAGGGCACGCGCCTGGTGTTTTCCAGCAGTGTAACCCATTTCTCTCCTTTCGACAACCTTTAGATGGCCAACATCCCAAACTTCCCGAATCCCGATGTTGCGTAACTAGGAGCAATGCCATATGTCAGCACGCCGGCTCCGTGCAGGAGACCATGGCGCGGAGCAGCACGGAGGGGTGGCTGGGGGCTTCCCCGCGCCCCAGGACGGGGATGCTGCCAGCAAACCCCACCCATGCGGGCCCAAGGTGCCCTGTGCCACGATTGCCCTTGGGGTGGCCGGGCAGCTGCGGGCCTGGGGAGCACCTGCACGGGGAGCGGGACGGAGGCAGGGGGAGAGGCAGGGGAGCAGGCAGGGATGCGAGCAGGAGGGTATTCGGGGAGCGTGCAGGGGGGTAGGTAAGCAGGGGACAGAAGGGCAGTCAGGGGAGCGGGCTGGGGGTAGGCAGGCAGGCTGGCTGCTGCCAGGGGGTAGGAGGACAGGGCAGGCAGGGAGCAGCCGGGGTGGGTGATGGGGGCGCGGGCAGGGGAGGCCGGGCCTGGCCGTGCAGGCAGGGGCGGGCAGGGCAGGGCAGGGCAGGGCAGCCCGCCCGGCGGTACCTTCTGCTGCCGGCGGGCCATGTCGGTGGGCTGCTTGGCGTTGAAGGGGTAGGCGATGCAGCGCATGACGAAGACGTAGAGCTGCAGCTTCCTCTTCCTCTCCTCCTCCTCCCGCTGCAGCCGCTCCAGCTCGTCCTTCTCCTTCTCGCTGGCCACCGAGGGGCTGGGGCTGGCGGGCCGCGCCGCGCCGCCGCCGCGCCCGCCCGGCTGCAGCCCCCCGCCGCCGCCACCGCCGGCACCGCCGCCGCCGCCCGGGCCCTCGCCGGGGCGGCTGGGCGAGAGCCGCGCCGCGGCGGGCGCCAGCGGCTCCTTCCCGCTCTCCTCCTCCACCAGCTCCTCCGACTCCTCCTCGCTGGACGACGGGTCCAGCATCGCGGCGGCGGCTGGGCTCGGCCGGGGCCGGGCCGGCTCTGGGCTGCGCTGGCTCCGCTCGGCTCTGCCCGGCTCCGGCTCTGCCCCCGGCTCCGGCTCCGGCTCCGCTCGCCGCCGCGCCCGCGCGCGCCCCCGCGCCGCCCCGCCCCGCCCTCGCCCCGCCCCGCCCCGTGCGCGCGGGCGCTGGCCGCGGTGCTGCACGGCGGGGGGCGCGGGAGGCAGCCGGCGCCAGAGAGCGGCCCCGCCGCGCATGCCCGCTGGGGGCCGGCGGGGCGCGGCCGCGTCGGGGGCGCCGCCATGGCCGTCGCCTCAGGAGGGCCGCGGGCTGCGGAGCGCCGGGCCGGCGCCCGGCTGGGCTGCCGGCGGGGCCCCGCTGTGTCCTCGGTGTCCCCGCAGCCCCACACAGACGCCGTTGTGTGCTCGGTGTCCCCGCAGCCCCCCGCAGGCACCGCTGTGTGCTCGGTGTCCCCACAGATGCCGTTGTGTCCTCGGCGTCCCCACAGCCACACACAGGTATCACTGTGCCCGCGGTGTCCCCGCAGACACGGCTGCCTCTCAGCGTCCCCACAGCCCCCCGCAGGCACCTCTGTGTCCCCACAGCCCCACGCGAGCACCGCTGTGTCCCCACAGCTGCGTGAGCCACACGAGTCCCTGCAGCCTTGAGGCTCTTGGCAAGTTTGCCAAGCGGCTCTTCTTGCACCTCGACACAGCTAAAAATCTTAATTGAAAAGCAATACTGCTAATAAATATTTCACCCCAGTCACTAATTATTACATGTGTAATGATATCGTGGTGTTCTGCTTTGAAGACTACCTGGAGCGAGCCAAGGACTTCAGGAGCAGTTCTGAGGGATGAATCAGTGAAGACATCGTGTGTGTGTGCGTGCGTGCGTGTGTTCAATATTTTAATTTTCGGTGATTTTCAGATCTGATGGAGACTTCATTTGCGCGTATTTGTGTATTTGTGGTGGGTGGGTGAGTGTTTTCAAGGTTTGGTTTTTTCTGCTCAATTAGCAGTGCTTCTTTTGTAAATGTCAGAATACCTGTCACCTGTTATACATGTTAATAAATGTTTGTTTCACTTTTGGGGAGAATAGGTAAACATCGATTCCTGGTGACGGGGCTGTGAGATTAGCTCGCGGGAGGGGAGACGGGTGCTGCTTCAGACCACGTGTTTCGGGATTTTCACATCAGCTGGGCTTTCTGAGCTCCTTGCCTACTTCTAATTAAAAGCTCAGCGTAGCAGATGAGTCTGGAAAAACTTTAGGGCCCTGCACTTCCAAAAGCCATGAGAAGCAACTGAAAAATTAGCACAGAGGGGGAAAAATGGCTTTCCCCGTTTCTGTTAGCCTTACCTGCTGGAGCTGTGCCACCCCGCACGCCCCGCGGGGCTGCGTGCAGGAACAGCCGGGCTGGCTGGCCGGGCTCACTGCCACCACCATGGGAGCCCCTTCTCCCGCAGGGACACCGGCAGCACAGGGGGGGCCAGTGGCCGGCTGCAGCCCTGAGGCTGTGCATGCCACGGTGTGTGTCCTGCCTGGGGTGCGGGAAGTCCTGGGGATGCCGAGCTCTCTGCAGGGAAAAGCAACGGTGTCAAGTTCCTGCAAGCAAAGTTTTCCCTGTGCTCCCTGGAGGGAATCCTGTTTCGAAAGGCTGGGATTCGGAGCCTCGCACGCCTGGCATTGCACGGGGACATCCGTGGGTCAGTCTTCTTGAGACCAGCGCCCAGGAGGGTGTCCTGCCCAGGACGTCAGGGTGAGCTCTGCAAGGCACAACTGCTGCCCTCTGCACAGCCCCAAGCCCTCTCTGTCCCCCTGCAAGGGGAGCTGCAGGGGAGCCCTGGACCCCATTGGGTGTGGATGGGCTCCTACAAGTGCCGGGTGCTGACACGCACCGGCACACCAGGCAGACACAGCTCCAGCCCTGTTCCACCTTCACACCAGGCAGGAATAACTTCCCCCCTTCTTGTTTGCATCACTCTGGCAACTCTTGGAAATCAACACTGCATTTTCTGCAACGGCACAGTCAGCAAGTCAAATAAATACTGCACATCAGACTGGAGATGTCTAAAGCTGGAACAGCCACACGGCTTGCTCTGCCCGGCTACTGCTTTCACCTGAGACCACCTCCAGAAACGATCCTTTATTGCCCATTTTCTCAGGAGCTCCTGCCAGGACTGTCGATCCAACCCACGGGCTGATGAAAGCCGGCACAAGCCACCCCAGTATCGTATCGGGACAACCCGCAGCCCGGCTGGCATTCAGGGATAAACAGCGTGAACCGAGCACACGGTGCTGGTGCTGGCGGGCAGCTTGCCGTGCGAGTGGCAGTGCTGGCGAGGATGGCTGGCAGCTTGGGGCATTTTCCTATGTCTGCATCTTCCCGTCCGTCTGGGAAAGGAAAGGACACACGGAGTGGTGTTGGGATACAGAGGCTGGTCCAAGCTGAGGTTAGGAAAAGGTTTTTCAGCCCCTCTCAGCCTTCCTTAGTATCATTTCACTTCATGCTTCCCTATTTATTATCTCCCCAAACAAACAAATAAAAGTACCGTGATATCATTGCTGTGATGGAACTACCCCTCCTCGCCCAAGGGGCACGTCGTGTGGTTGTGCTGCCAGTCCCTTGCGATGGGGACAGGTCGTACAGCACCTCCTAGTGCCATTTTGCCCGGCACACGGCCCCTACCGTGACTAACGCAAGGATGACAGCCCCAAGGGTGATGGGAACGTCTCAAAGATCTCTTCCTCAGCAAAGTTCTCTTTTTTTCTTTTAAGTCTCTTTTGAGTTTTTTAAAATTGATGCCGTTTTCATATCCGTCAGAAAAACTCATTGCACTGAGTCCAGTTGTGCCAACCACGAAGGCAGAAAAAAAAGAATCGATCACATCAATGCCTGTAATGATATCATCTATAGGTAATCCCACAACAGAGGAGAAGCCTTTGTCTTTGGGGTTTTCAAGAAAGAAATGCCATTTATTGTACTGGAGAATGGAGAAATTTCTTTCTGTGACATGAGGCTGCAGGTGCTCTCCCTCATAGCTGAGAAGGTAGATGTTCAAAAGCTGCAGCTCTCCGCCTTCCCTGTCCCAGACATGACGGCAACAAAATTAAGATGTTCAGAGGAAAATTGGGCCATTTTTTATGAAAGGTTTTCTTTCAGTGGTGATTGCTCTGAACTGTTTAGGTAACTGTGCAGAGGTGGATTCGCTAGAGGAAGGCAGCTGGGGATGACAAGCAACTTTTGCTGGTAGGAACATCACAGACATTGCGTATCTATCTATAGAGACAGATTGACTTTTCTGACAGATTGTCAGAAAAGATTTCTTAAATTAATTGATGCAAAATAGATACATACAACCACCAAAAAAACCCCTGTTCTTCTTTAGGAGCTTTCAGAATTATATTTATCCTTTAGTGGGTGAGATTTTGCTCACTGGAGAACTTTGAAATTGGATATGCTTGAAAGGGCCTGACTAGACATCCAGGCACGGATTAGTGAAGGTTCATCTGGAAGTGCTGCTGGTCCAGAGAAGCAGGGACACATCGCCCTCAGAGTGACCGACACTTTCTCTTTCCTTAGTTCACACAGCCGTGTTTTCCCAGGCGTTATGTCTGAACACACAGTTACACCATTAATGCTTTTTCCTGAGTAAAGGAAAGAACAAGGTCAAAAAGTCTCAGGCCTCTTGCTTTCTGTTTCCAAATGCCATTTTTGTCCGGAGATACGTATCCAGTTCCCCCTAAAACATCTCCCACTTACAGTTGTTTGCACCCTACTGCAAAGCAGCACTATTACAGCATCTCCAGCTGCAGGAAAGATCCCCTCTGACAACACCAAGAGGTACAGGATTTTCAATAGCTTTCAGTGTTAGCCTCCCTGCACCCGTCTTTGTGGCACTTTTGGCAGGAGCCGAGGGCTTCCGTGGTGTTCAGACATCCCAAGGAATATTGCCTTGTCAAAAACATGAACGGCATGTGAACCCTGAATTTTGCAGAAAGAAAGATGGTCTGAAACATAGCTGGGTGAGCCAGCAAAGCAGCCGCGCAACAGGCACGACTGTCCGGCATCATGCAGGAAGGGAAGCAGCACGAGTGGAGCGATCATGAAAATTATGCGTGCATAACTTCCAGTGGTAATATTTCATGGTGGGTAATTGTGTAATTACCCTTTATGAGTGGGTAAATGTAGACAAATGAGAGCATTAGCTAAGTGATTTTTGATATTATATTGGTGTATATTGCTGTTTGCTCCGGATACTAAAACAGAGGCTGTTTGGGTTAAAAGGATGCATAATGTTGGGCAGTTTGTTTTCAAGATGCAACATAGCTGCAAAATCCACGGCCTTTTCTAGCTTATCACTTCGGAGCAGGCTCCAGGAGGTTTCAAAAAATCTGCCCCTACCTATTTGTTCCCAGCATTGCGAATTAATTGCTTTTCTAAAACACTTTCCAGAATAATTACCGAATGAGAACCAAAGTGCCTGCATTGCCAGCTCTCTTGCGGGTTCCAGTAAGAGGCAATGCACGCCGTGCGGTAATGCTCGACCTCCGTGCCTGCTCGTGTTTACACGACAAACAAGGAGCAGCAAATACGCACCAGCGCCTGCGCCATCCTTGCGGACGGCTTAATGCTTCTCACCTCTCCTGGCTGGGGCCACGCAGCTGCGTAAAGGAGATCTCAGGTGGCCTCAGATATGGGAAGCAGCGTCGGTTGAAGAATATTAAAAGTATTTTGTGAAATGTTTCAAATTTGTTTCCATTTTGTACGGTGTCATAGGGAAGAACCTGCTGATATTAGAAAAAAATCACTGCTGTAGCATTCGTATCCCTCTCCATTTATTCCATTAGACGGGGGAACTCAGTGTAGATAATGATTTGTGGAAATGACTCTAAAGAAGAGCAGAGCTGAAGCAGAGGCCCTTGCTTTGGAAAGAGAGTGCCTGTGTTCGTGGCACCGGGTGCCGCAGCGCTGCCTTTGAAAGCAGGCTGGCAGGACCCAATGCTTTGGAAGAAACCCTCAGAAAGAGTAAACTCCATTTAAAGCAGCCATTTGGGAGAGCTTAACTGAATAGCTCCCACAGGGAGGCTCACATTTGCATGAAAAACAAACAAACCTGCACTCTTTTTATTAATCCTTGTTAAAGGCCTAAATCAGAATATTTATGAAAGCTGGAAGCAATTAGTGCCTTTGTAAAATCCATGTACACCGATGGCAGCGAGTCGCAGGGACAGCCTGGAAGGGAAAAGAGAGCAAAGCGCATCTCTTGTGCTGTTCAGCCTCCCCTGAGATCCCTCGTGGCCACAGAAAATCGCTGGCACTGAACATGAGATTCGGAAAGCGAGGCGAGAGCGCAGGCTGCTGGTGCTGGGGCACTCACTGCTTCTCCCCGCCGGTCACCTCCTGCACCCGCTAGCTCCTGTCCCTAGCCCAGCTCGGATGGTGTTGGTTAAATGAGCCAGGGATGGTTTGCCTTATACCTGCAGTATGCTGGGGACAGATCTGAAAATGCTGGAGGGGTCTGCAGGGGCATGAGCTGGGGTTCACCCTCGCTTTGAGGCTGACTGGAGAGCCGCTCCTGATTTCGGGTGATGTAGAGGTGGGCACGGTGCCGCCCGGTGCCAGCCACCCGGGAATCACACATTGCCTGCTGGCTGCTGCTCTCGGCGCGTATAGGAGTCCAACATCTGTGATCATTTGTTCTTCTGGCTGTTACTCACCGCAACCCCGGCCCTTTGGCAACGTGCCGTCAAAATGTGAAATAAGTGTTTGCTCAGCTGTACCTCTCGTTTTGGAAAAGCAATTTTGCAATACAAGTCTGAATTTTGTACAGTAGCAGGCGACAAGGGAAGGGAAAAAAAAGAGACAAAGTAAGTGGCAAAGAGTCTACTTAAAAATATCTTCCAGGTCATAAAAATGAGAAATTTCAGCAGCAACTGAAAGAGGAAGCAGAGGAGCTGCTGAGGGCCAGCCTGGCTTAGGCTGTGTAACAAGTAGTGCCGAGTAAATGGTACCTTCTCCCGAGGACTCGCTGTGATGTCCTTGGACACACGCTGCGAGGGGCCGGACAGTTTACACCTTGCAGCCGGGCAGATTAAAGAACCGCAGTTACGACACGGGGTAACGGGAGTGTGTCAATGGGCAGGTTCGAGCAACACATCCTTTCTTTTAGGCATGAACAGAGTCCGGCTGCAGAGTGCCACTGTGAAACACTGCCGCTTGGTAATAACACTAATTTACAGAGGGGAAATAGAAATCCTGGTGTATCCTAGGCTCCATTTGTTTCACTGTCTCCTAAAATAGCACAGAAAACAATCCTTGTTTCTTGGTAACAGCGTTATATAGATTGCTGTGTCTTCCAAACAGAATGGCTTAAAACGGTGCTCTTTTCACGTGTTCACGCACACTCAGCTAATATTTACATTGGGATCCGGGCTGCATCAGGGCTGCACCAGGAGCAAAGCAGGGGCCAGCGAGGGCTGCTGGCCTTGGTTAACCCCTCGGCATCGGGGAAGCGTGGGATGGGGAAGGGAGGCCCCACAGGAGACCCAGCCGCTGCAGCTGTGGACGGTGCAAGAGCCGGGGTGCCGCTGCTGCACCTCAGCATTTCTCTTACCGGTGCTGTAGCTCTTGCTCGGCCTCCTCCCTGCCCTGCACACGGAGTATTTACAGCTCAGGGCTCCCTGAATTACAACCTGGGCAAGAAAGTTTCCTTTCTTCAGCAAACCGCCGTCTCAGAGGGCAGCTTCCAGTTGGTTGAGGGTCAGTCTCTCCTCTGTGGTGGGACCGGTTATCTGTGTCCTGCTCGGCGGCAGCGGCCCGCTGGGGACTGGCAGAGCGTTCCTGCCAGGGGAGATGGAGTGCCCCACGCCGCCTGTGCTGCCGGGAAACTGGGGCTTGCAATGAGGCCACCTCCTAATCTATTTCTGGGTAGTGTGCTTGAAGATGCTTTGGGAAAGCATGTCAGTCCCTCAAAAAAGTCTGTTGAGCCGTTGTTTCCCCTCACCTCTCCCCGCCTTGCAGGTGCCGGGTGCCGCTCTCCAGACCTGATTAGCATCTGCAGGGAAATGAGAGCTCCCACAGCAGCCAGGCTCCAGAGTCAGAAATAGCCGTGTGTGCTGAAGTAGGAGTGCTTATTCCACCCTGTAACTGGATTTAGACACGCCGCAGCTGCAGCTGTGTGTGGGGTGCTGGTGGCTGGGTTTGAAGCAGCCCTGGCCTCCGGAGGCAATGCTGCTGCTCCCCAGCCCTCGGCCTCCCACGGTCCTTCTGCGGGAAGGAGGCAGGCAGCACATCAGCCTTGGTGGCTCCTGTGCCTTGAGGCTGATGCTTGTGATGATCCACCTCATGTGTTTCTCCCAGGCGCCTGCTATTGCTCCGAGGCACCGGGAGAGCAAACGCTGCAGGGAGAGAAGGGGCGATGCACGATGAGAGGCACATCAGGGCAACAGCAGAATAGAGGTTGAATTGCCTTCTTTGAAAACACAGGGCAGGAGGTGGGGAAATTTAACCACAGCATGGTGGGAAACATGCTGCATGCCCTGGGCCCCCTGCCCCCCTGCTCTCCTCCCCTGGGCTGGGGCAGAGCCCGCTCGCCATCGGAGATGCGCTTGGCCCTGGCTCTGGTCTTTGCAGCCTCTTCCTAGGGTTTATTACACTACGTGTTAAAATAAATAACACCAAATCAGCCTGACCCAGCAGGCCCTGAAAGAGGGCAGACTCGATGTCTGTGGCTACTCAGCAAAATACACAAGCGAGCTGTTTATCTCCGCTTTCTGGCCAGACTGGCAGCATCACATCCGTGTCAGGTTCAGCACCAAAATCCTTTTCCAAACACTACTGAGAGGACTGTAGCAATATTTTGCTGCCCAATCAGTGCTGGCTCCCAGCTTTCAAGGCGTCTATAATTAATTGCAGATAGGAGGACCACGGGAGATTTATTAAATGCACCCTACTCCGCTAGCCCAGAGCCTGGAAATAATTGCAGCTGATCTATTCCAGCACGCACAGGGTTCCTACAAAACCTGGGCTGGATTGCTGCTGCCATTCAGTGCCTGATTGCCATCCCTGGAGTCATTGCAAGTCAAGGTGCATCTATTTACTTGTTTTTAAGTTTCTTGTGGTAGTTTTTCAACTGGTCCTCACATTTCAGGAAAGCACCCGGAGAAGTTAGCAATCGATTTGTAGCAATTATGCTCTGGCTGAGTGATTGCTTCTCTGAATGTGCAGTACTCCCACTGCTAAGGAAGTAACTCCTAATTTCTACTAGGCTTTGAAGTGTCTTTATTCTGGAAGGGCTGATTTTACTGGTCTTCAACAGATGACTAAAAACTTCCAGCTAGTGCTTTTTCACGGTAATTATGAGCCCTTGAATTTCCCTTTGCACGAGCCACTTCCTCAGGTTTACAGAAGTGACTAGATGGAATTCCTCTGGGGACATGAATCGCACTTTTTATTAAACAGCCCAATCAGAATGAATGCCTCAGAGTCACTATTTTAAAATAAATGCATTATCAGTACTGCAACATCTATGTGAATTAGTATGTAATATCAGTAAGTAGGACACTCAAGCAGTATTTTAGGCACAGAATAAATATTTAATGATTTCTGTTCCAAATTTAGTGTGAAAGTGATTTAAATGCACAGCATGCTCCCTGCTTACATATCAACAATTTGACACAAATACCAGCCGGCTGCTTGTGCGCTTCCTGGCGATGCCGCTCGGGTGCTGCGCAGCTTCCTCGCCGGTGGCACGGCCGTGGCTCGCAGCACTTTGAAATTCCTCTGCTATGAATTCAGCAAAGGACCGGCTCATACTTGGCAAGCAGACTCAATGCTGCTCAAAAGGACTTTGCTGTTGCCATCAGACAGGATGCAAATAATATCCAGCCCACTGAGTGTCCCATCCAGGAGCTTGGCCATGGCTGGCAAGAGCAAAAGAGTTTGCAGAGGTAGGGGGTGGGGGATTTACTCGAACTGAAAGCTCGCACATCTAGAAAGGGGCTGTTTCTCCTATGGTTATTTTGGAAATGAGGGTGAGCATGTTGACACACCAAGGCCCATTGGGAGGAGAGCTCTTGGGTCCCCTCCTGAGCTGTTCAGGAATTGCTGGATTTGGTTGAGTGTTCTCAAAGGAATTCCTCTTTGACCACTCCAAACGATCATTTTTTAGTTATTCGCGTGGGCAACACCACACCGGGCTCCCTGTGAAATTCCTGAAGAGATCTCCTGGGAAAGTTGTAGGCTCCCACCAATTCAAAGAGGTTGAAAGCTGCTTTTAACCAATCCCTTGCCAAGTTTGACCAAGAAAGGAAGACTTCAGCTGAACCAAACAAAAAACCAGAAACTTAACTTCATGCCTTTCACTTTGAATCACCCAGATATTTCAGTGTCTCAGCTACAAGCACGTTTTCCTGGACGAGTTCGAAACGCAGCACTGGGGCATTACAATGTAGATCTGAAGAAGCCCGTGGCTGTGGTTTCACTCGTGGAGGCTGCTGCGTTCAGGGGACCCACGGCAACTTTGGGAAGTCAGAGAAGAGCAATGCTTGACTTTTTCCTCTCCATTTGCTACAGACAGGCAGCTCTGACAAGGGGCTGCCGTGGGGGTCTGGCTGGTGCCCACAGCCACAGCCCTGCTGCCACCTCACCCTTCCTGCTATGGGCTCTGTCTTCCCAGTCAAGGCAAAGGAGAAAGCTCTGTCTTACAAAATACCCCTTTGCAACCACCTGCCCTGAGTTGGGGATGTGCTCACCCAAATGAGACGCAGCTGATCCGGGCTCAGGGAGAAATACAGCCCAAATACAGCCCTGGTAAAATTACAGACTGATAAAGCTCCTGAAGTTTGCACAGAGAAAGCGATTTTCCTGAGCAGCGAGAGGTCTGGGTCTGTACTGCCGTGTGTGTTGGCTGTGCTCACGCTGTACATTTTACAAGCTGGTAAAGCAATTGCTGGGTGAATTTGTCCCTTAAAAGCATATTAATGCAGGGAAATATGCCTCTCTACACCATGGAAACCTCCTCTAATAGTTTGATTACACTTTGATTCTCTAATTTACTGATGGGGAAGGTGCTGAGTTGCACAGATTTCAGTCTTCTGAGTAATTTGACATCTCTGTACATGATATCACACAGCAGCAGCAACAGAACAGGAAGGTTTGATGTAGGTTTTAAAAGCATCGGTTTGGATCTCTTCCAAACATTTGTGCAGTATTCACATTTCCCATTACTCCCAAGTATTTTTCTTGCAAGCAGTATCTTTCAGGTTAGATGCAAAATTTTCTCCTTCACTAAGAAACTTGATCCTGGGGTGATATCAAGCACTGTATATATATACATATATATACACAAATGAATATTTCTACATGTAAATGGTGGTTAAGAGGATAATAATAGCAATAAAATTGCTATAGTACTGTCTCAGCCTATTCCTTAAAAAGAGTATGTTCTTTGTAATGATCCTAGGACACTACTGATTTTAAATAAATTACAAGAACGGTCAGATCACTTAACAAAAATAATTCTCATGTATCATGGTGTCTGTGATTAACAGGGGCATCTTCCTGCCTTGGTCTTGGGCAGTGCTCCGAACTGAACACCATTTGCAGAGATATTACACAGAAACAGAAAAGATCCTGTTTAACAGCAAATTGAGCTGCAACAGGTAGTCAGCGTCATAGGACGTAATTTTTCAGATTGCAGACTTGCTGAATTGCTTCTACCAGCACCCTCAGCCAGGGCATGGCTCATCCTACAGAAAAATCCTGTTTCAGCAAGTGGTTTGCAGCAGCCTGTCTGTGATACCAGCAAAGCCCTGGTATCAAACAGGGACAGCCGCTCCGGTCTCCCAGGGCTAAAGCATCTCTCCCCTTCTGGTGTTGCATTGAGGGCTGCACATGTCCTGGGTACAAGGGCATCCCAGCTTGCAGCCACATGGGTGCTGGGTTTCCAGAACACCCACCAGCTCCCTGTCAGTCTTGGTGGGAGCTTCTCTGCCTGGATCCTCTTTCCGCTCTGTGTATCAATCAATCACACATATTTAGGACAAGCCCTAAACTTCAGCAGTTTTGCAGAGCCAGGCTTCATTTCTCTGACAGGATTGTGCTGATCAAGACAGAGCTTATTTCTTCTAAACAGCAGGTTTTGAAGAGCAGGGCTGAAACACTGTTTGAACACTTGTTGCTTTATTGGCCTCACTGGCATAATCTTTGGCAAGCTGATTTACTGCAGCTGTTTTACTGTGCGTAGAGCAGAGGGACCAAGTCTGTATGCCGCCCCGGCAGCTCTTTGAGCTGCGTGGGTAGAAGAAAACAGCTCCGGTCAGCCCCATGCCATTACAGTGAGACTGGGAGTAAGGATGGAGAAGGTAATGTGGTCCTCGGATGGGCTGGGAGCAAGGTGGAGAGACACCCAGCTGCACAGGGCAGCCTGGCTGTGTCAGAGCCATCAGGACTGAATCTGCTGGGGAGTTCAGCTCCTTCAGAGCCCCTCAGGTGTCACCCCACCAGGCTCTAGAGGGACCTGATGGAGGCTTGTCATCCTGGGCGTTGTGCCGTACATGCACCATGCTGGATGTGCTCGGTGCTGTCTGTGCACCATGCTGTACATGCACCATGCTGTACATGCACCATGCTTTACGTATACCACGCTGTATGTGCATTGCGCTGTCTGCACTGTCTTGTACATGCACAGTATTTTATATACACTGAACTATATGTGCCCTGTGCTGCAGGCTGCATATGCAGTGTTGTGCACACACCGTGTTGTACATGTACCGTGCTGTACATGCACTGTGCTGCCCATGCCACGTCTGCTGTGTGCGTAACACCCCCTGCTTGGTGCCCAGCCAGCACATCAAGGGCCAGCCAGCCTCTGTGAGCATTTGTGGAAGCGGGGCTGGCAAAAACACAATATGAAAACCACAAGCAACAGCTCATGCTAATAAGGACCAGCCGTAGGAGGATTAGCACCACTGCTGAGGGCAGGGCAGTGTTTTACCACGAGTATGTGGAGATGGAAATAACGACAAAGTCCAATAACTCTAGTGGTATTTGTGATGAGAATGAAAGAGACAATTTGCTCCCTGGACTCGTCCAAATTTCCAAACACATCTTCAGATGGGAAAACAGCCAAAATATTCCCCCCCAGGAGGCCAGCAGTGGCAGAGGGGAGAAGCAAAGCAGCATTGCTTGCTGGATTTCAAACAGCTGGAAAAAGGCTAATACGAGCTAAACCCTGCAGCTCGAAGCACAGGAGGAGGTAAGGAGCTCTTCACTGGGAATAACCATAACTACAAAAAACTGCCAGCAGCCTCCCCAGTCACAGCAGGAGCCAGCACTTGTGTCACCCAGGCAAGCTGTCCCTGAGCAGGCTTTGTGCTGTGCCTTTTCCCTGCAGGATCCCACTGCTGTGCGGTGCCGTTCTGTGAGTGCACGCATGTGTCTGTCACCGCAGACAGTAAGGACGGGCCCCAGAGGGCTGCTCCGCCGTTACGCAGGAGGTTCCAGGCTTGTACACGCTCCTGTGTGATCAGAAAAGCAGGGGCAGGTAGGCAGGGACTCCTCCCTGCAGAGGGGGAGGGAGATGCCCAGCCTTCCCTGCCCTGTGATGACGCCGCCCAAGCTGAAATTGAGGGATACGATGAAATGATTTTTGGCCACAAGTGATGAGAATGGATTTTCAAGGCTGACTGCAGCCTCCAAACCTGAATCTCACCCAGTAATTCCTGATAGAAGATGCCTGCACTTCAGCAGTGCCTTAGTTCAGGATCCCCGGTCCCAATGCAAAGCCCTGCAGTGGGGGGGAAGCTGGCGTATCTACCGAGCTTATTAAATAGGGTCTTTATTAAGTATTTTGTGCCATCTTCTCAGCCTTTTGTCTGGGTTTGGCTCCCATTTCATTCTGCCATTTTGTGCTGGGTGACAGCATCATAGACTCCCCCTGCACAGACTCATTTGGTGCTGGTCAAGTCACCTCTTAAGAGGCAATAAATTATACCCAGGTACCAAAGATGCTAAGCTCAGGATCGTTCATTGAATGCTTGCCTGGCTTCCTTGCACTGTTTTATGTAAAGCTCTACAGCACTGCAAATACAACTTTATTTTGTATAATATTTCCTACATATGAGATAGCATGTTTCTCAGTCTAAAAATATATAAACCAATAAAGGTGTCCTGTTTATTTCTAGCCTTCCTACTGTCCTTCATCTCTTAAAAGTCCTACAGTTGTAGACGAGTGAGAGAAAGAAAGCTCTCACAAGGCCACTTTTCTTAATGTTTGCTGCCCTTTTTCCCTCTGAAATAGAAAGCGGATGAGTAGGTAAATATTGCTGCAGTTTATCAAGCCCTCTGAGCGCATATGTCACAGCATCCATAAGCAGACTGCCTCTTGCTATCTAATTTCCCATGGTAATTCACGGCCGAGGAGCTGCTGCTCCTGGTCCCCTCGGCAGAGCACTGTCCCTGCAGCCAGGAAGGGCAGGGAGCAGCAGGCTTCCCCAGGAGCCCTTCCCAACAGCACTGCCACATGGAGGCTGTTTTTTGAGGGAAGGCTCCAAAACTTCACCATCCCCAGTATTTATTGAGATTTACTGTTTTGTGTGCTCACGCACCCCCCTTTCGGGACGATGCGCAGGGGATCGGTGCCCGCTGGGATGTGCAGCCTGCGCGGGGAGACGGGGCGAGCATTTCAACGCTGACGCTCTCCAGGTGGCCGCCACAAAGATGGGAGCCACCATTTCCCTTGCAGGGAACTGCAATACATTCCCCATACTGCTGATATTTACAGTCTAGGTTTATTTTCTTTCCAAAACATATGTCTCCTTGTCCTCTACTCTGAGAGCTTCTCCCATTTCTGCTTTGCTCTGGTCAAAGAACAGCGCTGGGACATTTTTCTTGTCATTTCTCTATTTTTGCCTGCCTTTTTTTATATGTTCTCTTCTTGCTTGCACATCACCCCGAATGCAGCTGGCCGTGCATCACCTGGCCATGCCTCGCCAGCCGGCTCAGCTGCTCAGGACTGGACACAGGACGATGTTCGAAATGGCGACTTGGCACTCGACCGGTCATGGAAACAGCTGAGACCACAAACATTTCTGAGACCCACAGGGAAAAAAAAAGCAGCGATCGCTGCTGCCTGTGATTTACAGGTACCGCGGGGGCCTTGGCAAGCCACTCTCTTTGTACAGCCACATTCACCGTCTGTAAGAGTAATCAAGGGACAGAGTAATCAAGGAATGAGCCAGCCTCTGAAAATGCAAATACAACGTATATTCTTCAAAGATCTGGCACTACTCTTCATTTTTTGCCTTTAAACATAAAACCAAGCACTTCTCTATATTAACAAAAAAATTGCTTGATTGCAGCCTGTTAGAGGTTTCATTAGTGTTCTTGGTGCAGAAAAGCTTTGGGTAATTAACTTAAAAAAACTGGTGCTAAAAAGGGTATAAGATATAAGTTTAATAATGCTACACAGATAATGAACCTTCCCTTAATGATATACTGAATTTGTCCAACATTTTTAAAGAGTTTTGAAACCTAATTTAATCTGACAAGGATGAATATGAGTAAACAAAACATGAAATTTAGCAAGCAGTTGCCAGTCCTACAAACACCCCTGTGCTAGTAGCTTCGTGTCGTAATCGTTTCACTGGTTTCAGCAGGAACTTGAGCTTTGTGATGGGTTGCACAGACTTGGTGTTACGCTGCCTGTGCAGTGCTGGGGCAGGAGAGGACAGGGCCACTGAAACACTCGCCTTTCCTTTCCCTTTAATTTCCACCTTATTCTATAACACCATGATATCTGAAGTTATGAATTTGAATACGTGGTATGTCCTTAATATACTGCATTACAAACTTTAAAATTTCCTGGAGGTTTTGGATTTTGCAGCCAGTATGGAAGTCAAATGTGTAGGCTGTTTTGGGGCAATAAAGCAGAGCAGAAGAAATCCCCGTGCTCCCCTGCTTCCAGGTCTCCAGCCCACGTACTCACAATGGCAAAACTGCAGTGACACCGATCACGGCACAGGAGCTGTTTGAGGGCAGGGAAGCGATGGAGGAAGCAGGAGAATGAACTGCAGACAGGAATCTGCAAAAGGAGGAAGAGTGGAAGGGCTGATGGGCCATGGCCATCCCGTTAGTTCTGCTGCAAGCACCCTCTCCAAGCCATCTATCACCGAAACTGCTGGTTCCTTACAAACAAGGACCATCTTTTGCAGAGACCACAGCACAACAGGCACTTTCAGGCTATGGTCCATCTCCTTTTATGATAGGTGTCTTAAATGTGTCTGATAGCTCCTGCCTTAGCAGTCTTGATTTGTCTCCTGAGCTATGAAAGGACCCCTTGCCACTAATGGAGACGGAGATGTTTATAATAATGTCCCCAATGTCAGGGGAGATGTATTGCATCCCAAAAGCCACTGCATTTCACTTGCTTCTGTGTTGTGCTAAGACACTTTATCTGACAAAACATTTCTCCTAATCACAGAGCACATCCTATATTGCATCCATAGCTTGAGGTGCCTAGGGAGAAATATCAATGGAAAAAGGTTTGTCAAACAGCAAGATATGATCCATTTATGTTTGACTTCTCCAGTGAATCTTTACATTTTTGGACTGCAGCCATGCTGACATTTATTTCCACAAGAAATCTCCAATAAAACAGAGTATCTGATATTCATGTGATTGACCTGCTGGCCTTGCTGAAGCTGCAGGGAAGTAAGTGTACATATAATCAATTTTGCTGTGTATGTAGAGGTCATCATTGTGAGTGGGCTCCTGGAGATGCTGTTCAGTTACTTCTTCTCTGTAGAGAAGAAGATTTTAGATCCCGATATCATCTTAAGAATGCAAAATGTCCAACAAATGTCTTCCTATAAGAGCCTGTTGGGAAGGATCTTGATGCTGCAGATGCACACGGTGCCATGTGCTTTGGAAGTGTGGCTTCTTCCCTGCCCCCTGGGTACTGTGAGCATCCCTTCACCTGGCAATTGGTCACTGCAGGGAGCACACTTAACACTACTGTCTGCACAGCAAGCTATGGTTGGCCATATGGAAGGTTTTGGTGTAAACAGAGAAGAGCGGCATTCCCGAGAAGCTCAATGCTTGGGAAGTGCATGGACTGGCATACAAGAAGACGAAGATGCTAGCAAGGCCTTGCTTTAATAGAATGCTTTTTTGTATTTAGCACTAAAGCAAACTTAACACCGACTCTGTTGTTTTTTGTGGGTTTTTTTTCTTAAGTAAATATGTGACTTTCTATAATAATTTTAATGTGAGCAATCAGAATTGATGCTTGTGAAGTAATTGTATTTTATCTAATATCAGCCTGATCTGTTGGCTAACTATGGATAGTTAAGGCCCACTGTGATCCTATATTTGTTCATATGGCACTACTTTCTATGTCATTTGAACTGCAAGTTCCTAGCATAGGGAGTATTTTTATATTTTGTATTTATACAGAGCCTGGCACAAGAGTATTACTAGAAAATAATTACAACCTAGTGACATAAATTAATGGAAAACTACCTATTTGGCTCCTGTGTGGAACAAGCAGTTATCAAAGTGGGTAGCCATATCCTGGAAGACTAAAACTTCTCAGGCATATAACATGTTATTCTCCATTTATTCATACCCCAAAGTGCTATTTTTTAAGATTCAGACTGTGCAGTGTGAAGAAAATTGATGCAATTTATTTTAAACAATCTGAGCAAAATGCAAAGAAAGGCATTTCCATCAGAGGAGGGTGTTGTCTTCATGGTTTGCTGGCCTTCGTCTTCTGCTGAAATCACCAGCAGGGTGCGTGACCAACTCGCATGCTATCCAGACGTGCTGAATTTTGCATTGGGAACTCGTTATCTGAGAAATGCAGAGAAAACCTGGAGTGCCTGTATTTGGGGAGGTGGTTAAAAAGGGAGTTCCCTCAAGGCTGGCACTGTGTGTGGAGTACAAGTCCCTGGAGCCTGACTGAGATGCAAGAGGAGAGGTGGCATCCCAGAGAGTAAATGTTCAGGACAACAGATGCCAACCCTTGCAAACCCAGCCCCAGATCTGTGATCCCAGGTGGCCTGGGGAAGGCAGCAGCCCTGGGGCACCCATCTGAGTGCTGGATGGGCTGCCAGGTTTCCTTGCTCATCTCACTGATTTTTGGCAGAGCTACCATGGAGGCGAACACTCTTCCTGACCACCGAGTCGTCACCTACATCAAGAGGTTCCTGTCAACCTTTCTTCCTCTTTCAAAATCCTACCATTGAGAACATTGTGTGGCTTTGACAGCAGCAGCTGGGCCAGACTCATCCTTAGAAATGGGCCATAGGATGACTTCTGATAATCTAGGTCTGTTACCTAGAGGCAGAAACAGAAATAATTGACAAAACATGCTGCCTGTCCAGCAGAAAATGCTCATCAATTGACAAATTAACCCCATGCAGAAAAGCCAAAGTCAGAAAGCCCTGGCCCAATTATCCCAGCGATGAGAAAATGCTTGCATTTTTGGGGCATCCTCTTTTCAGCAATAAGCTGCTGCTCATGTGAGTACACTTATTCTCCCAGCCCAGCAAATGTGTGCAGCTCGAGGTGCTCCTCTGACGGAGGTGGAAGCTGGGGATGAAAACGTGAGAAAGTGTCTAGGGAGGGCTGGCCAAAAGCAGGTATCTCTGTATACCTGTCAGCACCTGCTGAAGCTCTAGAGTCTATTTCACTTACCTAGTGCAAAAACAAATGGCATCCAACAAGACAGTATTTTCTCTCAGGCAGAGAGGAATTAACTCCAGGACAGAGGTGTAGCCATTCCTCCAGGAGCACAAGATCCAGTGTTGATCATAACTCATGGAAAGCTGGGAAAAAATCTCAGCTAGTCACACATCCATTCGGTACTTCGAAAAAGCCGGTTTCATAATGCAAAACAATTATGTACCAGGGCAAACTGTGAAACAGAACTCAGGAAATACAGAAATACCTTTGTAGGCTACTGCAACCAAAGCTTCTGAAAGCCCCAGTCCCTCCGCTGGCAAAGGATCCCTGAGATGGTTACAGAAATCGGACATGTCTCAGAGAAACAATGAAAGGAGCAATGTTTGCATCTAAATAGAAAACAAACAGAAAAGGGGAAAGTTACAATTAGTGTAATTTGGAAATTAGAAACTGGATAAATTAGATAAGGGAAGGAAAAGAATACAAGAGACAGGCTACAGCTACAGAGAAAAGAACAGTAAGAAAGAGTCTTTAAAATATATTAGGGATGAAGAGAAGCCAAACCATGTCTTTGGACTATTACCAAATTGAAATTATAGAAATGGCAATAATTATGCAGAAAGGCAAATGTTTTTAATGAACAAATATTCCTGTTCTGAACCTGGGGAGAAAAACAGCCACAAATGATGCATTCCCATCAGATGATGATGATACAACAATTTGCATAACAGCAGAAATTCAGGGGGTAGCAAGCAATAGCTACAACAGCTAACCATCTTCAAATCAGCAGTCTAAATAATTTGCATAGAAGTGTTTTGAAGAGAACTTACTGGTTTTTCTGGACTGCTAATGCTGTTTTTGCAGAGATCATGGAGTACAGGCAAAATTACAGCAGGAGAAGAAAAGCTGCTATTTAAGGGAAAGTTGAATGACTTGGATATTGATAGGCCTGCTGAGCTTTGGTCCTGGGGAGATAATGGATCCCAGACAATGAGAAACAACTGCAGAAATTAAAAAATAGGAAGGGATAATATCATTAATGCCCATCAACAGGGGCTGATGAGGAATAGATCTTCTAAAACTAACTGGATTTTTTTTATAATGAGATTACAATTTTGCTTAATAAAGGAAATAGTGTTGATTTAAGCTTCTGTAAAATATTTGACTTGGTATCCCACAATGTAACGTTCAAGAAGCCAGTTCAGTACAAAATCAACACAGCACACAAAGTGAATTAAATACGAGCTAAAAGAATTACCTGTCAAAGACCAGTTGATGTGGGTATGTTTCAAGTGGGATCTCCACAGAAAGCACTCTGTGGCCCTGAGCCAGGCAATGTTTTACTGGTTACCTGGAAAAAAACACATGAAATCCCATCAGATCTGGCTGCTCGCTGACCTGTGCTGGGGCAAGCGGTGAGCAGTGGAGAGGAGAGGTCCCCGAGGCAGGGGTGGATGTCCTGCTTAGCTGAATGTGATGAAACCACACACATTTTCTTTTAGCTATAGGTAAGGTCACGCACTGAAAGAGATTGTGGCACTTGTGCTTGGCGAGAATGGGGACGTGGCGGAGCCGTGCCCCAGAGATCAGCCTCTGAGAGAGAGATTTGGATCTGAGGATGGGTAATTAGGTTTAAAATGGCTAAAGGGCTAATACGGGGGGGGGGTCCTGATACAATTATTTCTGAAACACTGCGCGGTGGGAGGGCTGCTGGCCACAGCAGCACGCTCCTAAGTGCTGAGGTGGATCCGCTCGCAGTGGAAATGTTTTCATCAGGCTTTGCAGTGAAAAACAGGATGCTTTATTAGCGCAACGGCACAGCTGGAGGCTGCAGCCACTGCTATCAGGACTTTACCTATTGAACCGAGATCTCTATTTTCCAACATCAGGTTCAATGGTTTTCTTTTTTAGCAGTTCCTTCAGTGCAACAAAACCAGTGTCTCATCTCTTGGAGAGGGCTCAGTTTGGTGTGAGCAGATTCTTCTGTCTTCCCCCTTCTTCTGTTTCATAGAGTGGTTTCATCTCTTCCATGATCAACTGCTGAAGCACCTCATCACGCATCACTTAATAGCTGGCCCATGTAAAGATTTTTCAGTCATTTGGTTTCCATAGAGTAATGATGGATTTGGGGTTATTTTTCTTTCTAGTAGCTGATGATGGCTAAAGCGCTTTAGGATGTATTTGCATCCGAGCAGCTCGTTTTGCGCAGCCTTTGGATCGCTACCTGCAGATCCTTGCTGGGGGGTCCGGGCACCCTGGCACCAGCGGCTCGGCTGCAGTTCACCTGGGTGATGCGCTGCTGGGACGGACAAGGTGAACAGACTGCTCTCCACACCAACATAACACCGCTCCTTCGGGAACACAAAATATTTACAAAGTATCCTCTGGATCCACATCTCCATATATTTCTTCAAATCTTTTCTCTGAAGCTGTCAAGAGCTGTGAAGAGCTGGTAAAAATCAAGTATCCTGAGTTCAGTTCTCATGAAGGTCTGGATGTCACAGACCTATCCTGAAGCCAGAAGATCACCCCTCATATAACTGAGGTGATGTCAGCAAGCTGGTTTTTGGATTGATGATGTTAATCATAGTCTAAAAGTATTCCCCAGCCTTTTTCTCCCGTCTTTCTGCTACTCTTCAAACAAAGCCACACCAAAATACCCGAGGCGGTCTGCTGTGTTCATGTGTCAGGCAGCAGCTTTGAGATGCCCATTTTTAACCTGATTTGCTGGGGTGGCCAGAAGGAGCATTTGAGCTCTGGCAGATTAAACCATGCCATAACATCTGCTGGACACCCCAGATTTAAATTCAGTAGGAAAAGCATCAGTGCTGGTCCCTCCCGTTGCAGAGGAGCAGCGCTGGAGCTGCTGCATCTCAACCCCTGGCAAGCTGGGAGCCCATCTCACTGTGGTGGCTGTGGTCCCACATCACGGCTGCATCGCTCGTGCTTTCTGCCCTCTTGTGCTGGCGAGCGCAGTGCGGGGAACCAACCCACCTTCACTTGGTTGCTTCTTTTGGGAACAAAAATGCTGAAGTGCAGATGTCTGTTGCCTTTCTAATGCATACACACAGCCTTCATACCAGAAAATAGCTTTTTGGGGTGAGGGCCTGTTAATTAAAATTGAAATAAAGAATAAATCGACCTGTACCATCACTGACAAATAAACCAAATCAGTCCTTGGCACCAACATAGAGGTCTGAAAGCAAACGGGGTGCTCATCTCCCCTCCTGGTTGTGTGCTGGGTGCCAGCGCAGAGCCGGGCAGCGAGGGGAACGAGACCCGTGCAGAGGTGACACGCTCACTGTCTTGAGCATATGTGTGGATTTCGGCAAAGGCAGGTCTGTGCAAATGCGTCTGCCAGTGGGAGGGCGGAGGAGAAGAAAGGCAATTAGAGCCATTATTAATCACTTGTGGATTGACTGATTACATGGCATTAATAAGAAGGGAGTAGTGTTGAAAAATGTTGCACCGACCCGACTGCCTTTGCTTGTACCTCGCTGGGGATGTGCTGTGCTGTGCTCCCTGTGCAGCAAGGCGCTGGCGGGGATGGGGAGCTCCGTGGGGCACAGGGACAGCGGCCCTCGCTCTGTCCCCAGGCACAGCCCCGGGGCTGCCCTGGCCCCCGTGGGACACCCAGAGCCTCTGCACCCCAGAGCCAGCTGGGACTGCTGCTGGTCCCTCCAAACAACCCCCTGGCTACGAGGCACCGCGGTAGGTACCGGCCATCCCGTGCAGGGTGCCCTGGAGACGAGTCCTCTGATGGCACATCCTTCCCCGGATGCTGTCGTGGGGACACGGCAGGGCACACGGGCTCAAAGTCAGACCTTGATGTATTTGTGGAACTAGGGCTGTGCCAAAGGCAACCAAGGATGCCGAGCTCCCAAAGTGAAAATCTCCCCAGAGAGATGAAAAATTGCTTTTCCAATTTTTAATTTTTTTTTCGCCAGCTGAACATAGCAGAGAGATCAGAGCCTAAAAGTAGAGAGAGCTTTTAAACAGCAGATTTCCTGATGACAGGGAGGGTTGCAAAAGTATTTGATGTTTGTTTTGACTGAAGATGAAAGCATTGCATTGCTCAGCCACGCAGGAGGCCACAATCCTGTGACGGAAACACTTTCTCTAGAAAGGAGGAAAACCTAAATATTTGATACTGTTTCTTGAAAGTAATGATCAGAGATTTTATTTATATTTTTTAAAGATGCTGAATTATTTATTTTGGGATAAATATTATTTTAAAAAACTCTGGGAAAACAAATGCAAAACAAATGACTTAACAGAGATCCCCAAAAGCTTTCCTGCATAGCTATTATTTCTCATCCTTTTTGCAAGGAAAGGTCTATTTAAAGTTTCTATTTACGATAGCATTCAGACGGCTTTATCTGAGCATGTGAAGCATTTCTTAGTTTCATCTGTCGATGGCTGCCACTGAAATCAAAGGCTTTACCAGGGGGCCAAACCTGTTGTGCTGCCTTACTACATATTAGTCATCCCTAACTCTCCTCCAGCAGCTGAAGATCACAGTGTGACTTGTCCCCAGTGAGGCACAGCGCCGTGCTGCTCCTCCCACGCCTTGCCAAAAGGTTATTTCCTTTGGATTAGATACTAGCTGAAAGCAGCTTGTCTGCAGGATCCTCCTAAACGTCACCCTTGCTGCGCTAACGAAGCAGAAGTTTGCAGGGGAGTGTGCAGCTCCTCCGGGGACGGGGGAAAGCACCCAGCTCTGCTCCGCCAGGGCCCTGACGTGCACGGTGGAGAGTCTCAAATAAAGTCCCAGCTCTCACAGGGAGGGCTGATCTGATACATGAGCAATAAGAAATATGTGTAGTTCCCAGCCAGCCCAGCAGCCAGCCTGGTGCACTGGCCAATCTCTTGAGGTGCTCGTCTCAAAACTAACTTCTGCTTTTGATGCTGCTCTTCTTTCTTGGGGAAGGCTTTCTGCTGCTGAGCATTTGTACGTGAACAAGCGTCGCTTCAGTTTCCACGATCTGGAAGCCAAGTGAGGTGAGCAGTCTCAGCTCCCCGGGCTGAGAGAAGAGCAGGACCCAGCGCACTCCTGCAATGCCATGTCCCCGGGGAGGGCAGCACCACCACCTCCCGCTGCTGAGCAAACGGGTGAGGACAGCATGAGCTGGAAATGCAGTGGTGCAAGGCATCACATCAACCTTTGAGCTTCGCTTCTCCAGTATTTCAGTTAATGCAAGCTCATTTTATTACTCCTTGCAACTACAAGTGTCACAGGAGAGAACCTTCCACTCCTCCTCCTTCCCCAAAGAGGCAAACCAAAACCACTATGTCCCTGAGCTGGTCTAGAGACGCCTCTGCTCTTCTCTACCCCATGCCCAAGTGCCCTGGCCATGAAGGTGGGGAATATGCTTTGCAGGAGAAACTCTACCCAAATATCTGGTACCCAGGTGGGTCAGAGGTGGCACAGGGTTCACTGGGGTGTGAAAGCCTGGTTTGGTGTTTTGGGAGGAGGTTTCCTTTTTGTTTTGTGACCTCAGAAAATCTGCATCAAAAAAGCAAGTCCCCTGCCCCGGTTTTTATGCAGTCCAGCCGTGGGCATGAAGCCAGGCAGGATGGAGCTGCAGCCATCTCATCTTCTCATTCAGCTGCACTTGAGCTGCTACATTTCTTCTTGTATTCTCCCACTTGCAGTAAGAGGCTCCCAGCATATGCCAGGAACCTGTCACAGATGTTCTTTGCAGCTCATTTACATTTAAGTATCTTGTCCATAGCAACCTTGCAATTAAATGGGGTGACATTTTGCTCACCGAACCTGAAATCTGCCTGTCATGGCTGGTGGCCGACACTCAGAGACTGTCAGTACTGCATACTGTGTCCTTTGTCCCCTGCAGAAGATGCTGAGAAAAGGAAACCTGTGCAGAAGTCAGGCAGGACCCAGTAAACCACAGTTTTGTTCCCATTCTGAGCGCAGAGCAGGAAATGTATAAGGAGAGACAATATTTTACATATTTGATGCAAAAGTGTAAAAGCTTCATAGATAAAGAAATATATAGAAATAGATATGTTCAGTTGAGTGTGAATGGTTTGTGGGGATCACCCTGGTGACGGGTGCGAGTGCTGGGGCTCTCTGGCTCGTACACAGCCTAAGCACCAGGATTTGATGGGAGCTACGGCAATATTAACCCAGAGCAGCCCGGTGGGATGTGCAGCTGATAGTAGAGTCTGTGTGTGATGGGGTTAGGGTGACAGCTCTGACTCAGTAAAACTACCAGGCAGACACTCATGGGTGGGAACAGCACTGCTGAAGTCAATGAGGCAATGACAGTACTTGCATGGCGGTAGCTTTAAGTGCAGACTGAATCTGCTCCGACAACATCACGGTCCCGTAACCCCCATTTCAGGAACATAAAGGGTTCAGGAACTGGGCAAACTTTGCACAAAGTTATTTCAAGGTATCCCCCCCTCCCTTTATAAAAATATCACAACTTTTAGGAATTTTGAAATCTTTTCTTCTCCATAACCAAATACCTCCAGGGTGGAAGTCAGAGATGTATTTTGGGGGTTTACCATCGGGGTGAGGGGATAAGGAGTGCACAGGCAGGATGGGAGTCACACAATGCAGTGACATTATAGTGTCAAAATCTATGACATTTGAAAGCCTCTCAGCCCTAAAGCTGCTGAACATCCCCACTAGTGTGCACACCTCCAGACACCTGCATGGCCACAACTAGCTGCGGTGTCTGTGGGACAGGCAGCTGGTCTCAGGGCTCGAGCTGGCTGGGCTCACTCATCAGGGATGTGATGGGAACGGAGATCAACTATCTCAGCCGCAGCAGGAGGCTGTGCCGGTGGTATATTGGGAGTGTGCAATAGCCAAGGGCAGGAAGCATTACGGGTGCGCTGCCCCTGTACTCATACCCTGTGGACACATCCTGCCAATAACTTCAGGCCCTTATCAAACCTGCCTTTTTCATACAGGTTTTATTAAAATATTTATCAGAGTCTTAGTGCCATTTTTCAGGGATGAAGCTTATTGTCAATCCAGGCAGAAATCAGAAAGGTTTCTGTGCTCACAAGCAGGGGCCAGTGCCCAACAGCCCCCGAGGAGCTTTGCTATCAGATGCTGCACCGGGGGAGCAGCCCAGGGTGCTGCTGGTGGGCACGAGGAAGCAGCATCAGCCTCTTCAAGAATTTAATACAGTCATCAGTAACAGGGAAACAACATCGCATTTGTCTGCCTGCATCTAAGATTTGGGGTAGATAGGAGTGCGTGAAGGCACACATTTTCTGGTGATCCTTGTGTATTATTGAATTTTTTCAAAGTTGCTCCTTTTTTATTTTAACAATTTGGATGAAGACTTGCTCTTAGAATGATTTTTTTTTCCTAGTGGGCTGAAGATGTTATGTCTCTGCTCTGTTTGTTGCACTGCAAGGGAAAATATGAATGTGAACAAATAAACACAAAATGGATTTTGAACCCACATTTTTGAAGTGATTCAAAGTAATTGTAGCGCTTCAGATTTTCAAGAGTGCTTTGGGTTTCTGGGCTTGTACAGTTTAGAGCAATTTAAAATTAATGGAGTACTTAAAGTTTTTAAGAGCACTTAAATTTGCAAGTGATCAGAGTTTGGGGATGCAGAAAATAAAGTCATTTAAAATAACTGGAAGTGCTTTTCAGAGTGTTTATAACAACTCTGGCATAAACAGCACCATGTTCACGTGCTGCCAGCACTTCGGCTGTGTCCTGTGTGCTACAGAGTTTTATCTCTATGACAATCAGCTCTTCAATCAAGTCACCTGGCTGATCACAGCCTCTTAAGACACAATCTCTATCTTTAAAGAGCCAAAAAGCTCCATATGCTTTGGGCACCATTTCTTTGTCAAGGGCTTCTTTCCACTTATTTGAAAGGACTTCGGCCCAGCTGAAAAGTTAGGGAAATCCTTCAGGTCGAACTGAAATCAGCCACACACTTGCTGCTGGTTGGGTTTGCTGCCCAGCAACCCTCATGTGCACACCCCTGCTCACAACAGCTTTCCACCTTTTCTTGCCTCATTACACATTTAGGGTTTATTTCCAGTTCTCTGGTTTCCCCTGAATGTGCTGCTGCAGAAAAACAGCAGGAATTGCATTCTCCTTTGCACAGAGGTGTCTACAGTCATACCTAAAGGCATGTAGATACACACAGCCTAAAAAACCTGTTTCTGAACACAGCAGTTTAACTTAAAAAGAAGTGAAACAATTAGATCTTACGAAACCAAAACAAAATAAAAATACACTTCTGAAGGTATCTTTTTGTGCTAGTAGGAAGGTAGATACACTGCTATGAGAGCACTTGCACAAATTATGCCTAATGCAGCTCCTCAATGGACTATCAGGGCATTTCCTTGCATATCTATTGAAACTTGTGACTAAGAAATTACTTCTCAGTTGTTCCATTCATCTGCAATAAATCTCATGACTGTAGAGGGAAAGATGCCATCCTGAAATTACAGCTTTCCTGTCAATCTGCTTGAACAGGTTACCCAGGGATTGTAATTTTTCATGTGAAATCAGACATCAGAGTTCCCTTTTCAAAGCGTTATTTGAAGTAGTAAGTGATGTAGAGGAAAGAGCTGACAGCAGAAAGGAAAATAACATTTGCATGTCTTGCACAGCAATTTGAGAGAAGGCAGGTGCCAGAGGAAGAGCTGATCCACAGAGGGGGTTTGCCAAACTGCAGGAGGGGAGTTACCCAGGCTTGAACCCACAGTCTTGAACCCCAAATTGACATCTCTTTAAAGGTTCAAAGCTTTTGTTGTTTGTTTTCTTTAAGCAGGCACTTAACAAATCTTGTCAAGAAGAGCTGGTAAGATAATTAGTCTCAGAAATAACTCAGACCACAGAAAGTGCCCATGAACCTCAGCACAGTGAGTCCTTCTGCCCATGACCGTGGTTTCTGAACACTGCAGGAAAAGAGGAGGAGGATTTGAGGACGTGGATTTTCTTGCTAAGAGAGCACTGGAGAGGCAGAAGGGATCAGCTGGAAGAAGCAAAGAGTTCAGCAGACCTGCCCAGTCTTGGAAATGGGGAGGGGAAAAGGTGAAATAAAGAGAATTTCCCTCAAGTTTCTCATCACCAAACCACATTTTCTTAAGAGAACAAAAGAGAAACAAAGAGCATAGCAGAGAATGCAGAGAGAACCTCAAATGCTAACAGATGTTCCTATAGCCCTTCCACTCCCCCAGATCAATGCTATGGAGCTACCATCATTCCCCACCTTTGAGATATGGGAAAGCAATCACCTGAATTTGCCTGCACCACTTGATTCAGCAAGGCAAGTGGAGGTGGGAGCTTCCTTTCCCAAGAGGTATTCAAAGACCCACCAAACAAAGCCATCCAACCAGCTGGGTTAAAGCTAATGAATTCCCTCTTGAGTAGGGCATACAACCCAACTGTATGTGAATTCCCATGTGGAAAAAGCAACAGCATTGGAGCAGAGCCTCCCACCAAGCAGCACCAGGAGCCCTGCCATCAGGCCCTGCATGGTCCCAGACCCTGGTGGAGCACATACCTGACAGCTGTTGGCCTTCAGGAGCAAACCAAAGCCACATCTCAAGAGCCAGGAGGATGAATCTCTTGGCAGCATGGCAAAGGAGCCCCCTCCTACACGAGCCATAATAGACACACAGCTTCTGCACCCCAGCACAAAGAGGTGGAGAACACCAAGTGGGGAGTCATAAGGGACAGTTCCCCACACTTACGTGAGTGCTGTCTCCTTGCCCTGCTCCTTCACACACCCTCCTGCAAGCATGGCATGGTCAGCTACTGGAGAAGACCATTGAGGCACCTATCTCTAGGAAATGCACTGGAAGTGGAGGTTGCCTGATTTTTTAATGATTCCAACATCCCAGGCCCACCCCTTCCTAATTGCACTTGATTATCAAGCTATTTGAAGTTAATCACTCATTGCAAAACTCTGTGTAGTATCAGGTAGCAGCAATACGTGCCCCATTAATTAGTATTCTTCATAGATGGATGATGTGTGTACGCTCACCGGGAATATTGCTGTCCTCTGGAAGGGTGTAATTCAGGCCTGTTTGTTTCTTGTGGCCTTGGGAAAGAGCTTAAAATTCAGTAGTGCTGCTTTTAGGCAGCTACAGGTAGCTGTAATGTAACTTATCTAACCTATGGCCTGAGTTATGAAAACATTGGAGCCTAGATACTGCACCTAAAAACGTGAGATACAAAGGGTATTAGTTATGGCATATGATACACACCTGATTTTAAGATATTTATCGTTAGATTTTTAGAAGAAAAAAAAAATGCCTGAGATGCAAATGGGCAGTTTGTGGGATTTTGTAAATTGCCTGCGTATCTGGAAGTTGTGAGCAAGAGAGGACAATGCAAATGACTGCTTTGTACATGGGTCGTTGTTACAATTAAAAGTACCTTCGGCTTTACAGAACTCTATGGAAAGCCTCTATAGGATAAGCAATGCAATTATGTCTAGAAGAGGCAATCACATCTCCTGCAGAATAATTTACAAGGACATTAACTCAATAGGCAAATCATAATTAATTAAGGAGCTTAATGTGTTGACTTTTTAGTGTCTAATTATACCTATATTTATATCAGTTACAGGTAATAGTCAAAGAAGTGGAGGCAGAATTGTTTTTAAAGAGTTTTCCCTGTTTTTTAAAAAAAAACATTTCCCAGAGGAATGTGAGATGAAAGCTTGAATTACGAAAGGGGTAAAAGAAGTGATGAGATGGTGAAGCAAGAGTTTAATAAATCAAAATTTAAGCATATTGTATAATAACATTTTTTCACCATTCAAATACCTGAAAGTAAACTTAGCTTTCCTGTTGAAATAAAGTACTTAGCTCTCTGCCTTTCCGAACACAAACATCAAACAATTTGGCTTTAAGTATGAAACAGTTCTTGTATGATAGACTTGGGCTTTCTGCTTCCCAGGAAGAAGGCCATGTTAATCAGCCAGAAATGCTGCCACCTTCTTCCATCACAAACTGGATTATGGAGATGAACCTTCTTTTTTTTTTTTTTTAAATGTTTTTTCCAAGCTCCAGTGAATGTAGCCCTTTGGGATTTTCCCAGCCTTGCTAGGGTGGAGGAGCTCCACTGGAGTGAGGATGGCAGTGATGGACCCCAGAATTTACCAGGAACAGTAAAGGGGCTGCAGATGTCCTCTTCTTTGTCCCTTCCTTCTTCCCACGTGCTCCAGCTGAGCGGGTGACCAGTGCCCGGCAGGGCACACGTGTCCTCACAGCATCTGAACGTACTCCACATCTCGCTACAGGCAGTACGCAGAAGACCGTGCTCCTGAGGTCTGATGGTGACGGACCATCCATGAGGTGCACAGTGCACTAGGAGCTGAGGCTGAGCCCAGCCGGGAGGGCAGACCGGCTTCCCTCCGGCTCCTCGCAAAGCCAAAGCCTCTCTGTGCACAGCTGGATCGGAGCGAAGAGCTTGTTCCTCTCTCCGTGTCATCGCTGTAAAGCAGCACCCAGCACAGCGGCACCAAGCCTGGTGTGTCCCTGCTGCGTCCTGGAGCTCAGCACGGCGGGGCCGGCCTCCTGCTCCCAGATTAACACCCAGCGAAAACCCGTCCCTGCTGTGTCGTTAGGCTGGCACCGTGGCGCGGGGCGTTACGTGCGTGCTGGCACGGCCTGGTAGCTGTTTTACACAAAACCCACAAACTATGAGTAATTTACTTAACGCCTGCTAAACAATGATCTTTTCACCGGCTGGAATTTCCTGATTGCAAGGGAGTTTTATTTCAGTTTTACTCTATGGCCCACAGATTCATAAAGCTGGCTTGTCAGAAAGCACTACAAAGCACAGAACATGAACTCTTCATCTTCAGGGTTATAAAGATGTTACAAATTGTATGAAGAGGCGTTAAGTTTTTTATAAAGAGCAGGATTTCATATCTATTTAATGAAGAACAACATTAAAACAGGAAAAGGGAAGGAAGGCAGGGAGAAAAGAGGAAAAATGTCAAGAAGGAAATAAAAAACTTTTTTTAAAAAAAGAAAGATTATTTGCAGAAGAAAATATTTGAGTTACTTTCTAACCTGATTCTTTTCCCCATCATGGGCTGGTGTCACTTCTTCAGTCCTAATTGTAGGCTAATCTGCCAGGCTGCCCATGGCGAGGGACGAGGAATGCCAAGGGACTCACTTGCCACATCCCAGCTGTTGGTAGTATTCCTGCAGGGTTTAAGTCACAGATCTGCTCTGATTCAGCAGCCCTACTAGACTTAGCTGTGGCTGCTAGCTTGAAGCTATCTGACCTGCTTTCTCCCTTCGGGTCTCCCCCTCTTTACCGCTGCAGGCAGAACAGGCAGAGCGTCTTCAGAATGTGCATCCCTGTCCATTGATTTAGAGAACCACTGGTTTAAATCTGCGTGATTTCTCTGAATATTATTAATTCTCCACTTTCCCAAGGACAGAACTGCTCACTATAAATCAGAGGTCTTCTTCATAAATTCTTTTTGTCATCTGTGGGAAGCACGGGTTGAAGTTCACTTTTGCAGACCTGAGGTGAGCCTGTTGTCACTCGAGTTCTCCATGTACTCAGCATTGGTAAAAATGGCAGCAATACAAATACTTCCCAGAAAACCATAAAACACAGAGAACCTTCTACAAATTCAGCTAAAGTCTTTGCCTGCAGGAGCCTTACTGGCTTTCCCCTGCCCCCTGTTCGGCGGTGGAGGTGATTCATAGCTACACAAATAATGCTAAGCACAAAACGGGAGAATGTGAATAGTTTTATCATCACTCCCACCAAGATATTTTTCAGAAAATGAGTAAGTCTTCATCTATTAAACTACGTGTGTTTTATTAGTTCTAGTAAGAATGTATTAGACTGACAAGGATCTCAGAGGTATTTGTCTTTTTTTAATACCCAGGCTGCTATTGTAATGAGAGCTCCAGAGCCAGGCGGGCCAGAAACCATTGTGCTTCATCTGGTTAGGAAATTAAGTGATGGACGCAGGGTGCATTCGAATGAGGAGTGCCGCAGGAGGTCTGGAGACCTTAGGGGAAGATAGCTATAGCTCACGCTCATTTTAAAGCTCTCACCACCCAGCAAAACATGGAAAAGAGTTGCATTAAAGAAGGATCCCCATAAAATTGTTGTTGGACTCTGATAGCAGTAACAGGGCAACAGGAGAGAGTTAACGGTACTATCCTTTTAGATACGGAGGTTTGTTTGATGTGAGCAGTTTGTTGTGAAAGTTCCATTTTCAGAAGTAGCCTCAGGAAGGCAGATGATAGGTTTGTGACCACCAGGCTCTGGGAGGGGAAATCAGCTCCACAGACATAAGGTGGCACAGACCGAGGATCTCTTGGAGAAGAAAAGGCCAAGCAGGAAAATTCAGGACGTTCTGGAAAAGGCAGTTTTTCTCCCTTTATATAATAATGGTATATAAGGTATAATAATAATGTCAGTTACTTCTAGTAAAGTCACCTAAACAAAAGATTGGAGTGAGTCAAAATGAAGGTCTGAGAGGAATTTTGTTTACTGTTTTAACAGTTTTTCCTTAGTTGATGACTCCTGAAGGGTACCTGCAAGCCAATCAAACCCGACATTTTTCACTGCTGGCAACGTGGCCAAAGCACTCAGCAGCTTCTTTTCCTCCCTGCTGAGAGGTATCCTTCATGCATATGAATTCTCCGTGTTTGAAGAAAGCTGGTTAGAATAAATGGACTTAATTATCAAGCAGAATGAACTGGAACAAAGATGATTAATTAAGTGAACCCAGAAACCTCGAGGAAAGAAAAAAAGCCTATAAAACATGTGAAGGTGGCCAGATTTGTCAGTAGTGGCGCAAGGGTTTGAAGTCCCTAACGATAGTGGTAGTACAAAGGGAGGAGGAGAGCAACGTTTTTGCTCAGCCGAGCCTGCAAGCAACAAAAATTATTGAACTAGAAAGACAACCTGTGCTGCTTCAGCAGGGCCATTTCAAAAGGAAACTTTCAGCAACCTCTGCCAATATTTTGCGATGAGCAGACAGCTAATGACAATCTCCAGTTAAAGAAGATACTAATATCGGATGAAAGCTGGCTCACTGGGCATGTTACTCACCCTGTAGCTCAAAGCTAAATCCTGTAGCTGAAAGCACAGCCAGGCAACGAGCGTGTGGTATCGATGGTTATTAAAGTGCATCAATAGGATGCAATATAGGTAACCATTAACTATGATTTTAAGTAAGTTTTTGAGTTGTTAAACTCTGGCAATCTGTAAAACTGATTGATTAATCATTCATAAACTAGCAGCTGGTTCTTTATAATCTATAAATTCACCTTTACTATTAAGTGTAATGACAACTGCTGTTTGCCACGGCATCCGCACCACCGCTGTGTACAAAAATGCAGTCCTCTGCTTACCCTGCTCGGTCACCCCGCAATCGTCCCTCTCGCTGTGCCTGGGTTGATCTCTCACGAGGAAAAGGAGGTTTCTGAGTAGCGCCTTTCCAATCCTGCCATGCTGAGAAACGTAAAGTCTGGTGCTCCACGCTCCAGCCAGGAGCAGAGCTGTTGCTGTCATGAGCGGTATTTTTCCCCATTGACTGAAGATGCATCACAGAATTTAGCTTATTTTCCAAAAGCAATGCCACTAATTATTCATGTAGAGTGAAAACCGGAGGCCTTTTAAAATTTTTACTGCCTCTCTCTTGCTGGCAAATTGGTTACTGGTTCAGCTCCATTGAAATCACCAGCCAAGGACAGCCAAATTACTTTTACAGCATGAAAAACAGAAAACAAAAAGTCCCTGTTAATTTAATTGGGTCTTTTCAAGTACTTCAGAGATTTTGTTAGCAGAGGTGCTAACATTATCGTCTTGTGCTACTTAAAACCCAACACATTTCTCACTATGTTTTCAAACATAACACTTGATTTTATTTTTAAATATTGATGTGGCCTGTGAAAATTTCTTAGAAATCTTTTATGGAAAGGGCAATTCTGAGCAATTCTGGTTTTAACTTTAAGAGACCTTTCAAGTACTGTGTGTGTTTTTCTCTTCTGGGAGAATGATAGGCAAACACTTTTCTTAATTAGAAAATGCTTATATAACTTGCCTAAATATAAAATTAGACTTTATTTTCAAGCTGCTGACCTACTAGATTTCTTCGTGTCATGTGGAGTTCTGGCACA
The DNA here is from genome assembly GCF_034638445.1 of Ciconia boyciana. Classification (NCBI taxonomy): domain Eukaryota; kingdom Metazoa; phylum Chordata; class Aves; order Ciconiiformes; family Ciconiidae; genus Ciconia; species Ciconia boyciana. The sequence continues at coordinate 17,055,219 of NC_132944.1, read as the reverse complement.
ATAGTAACTGTGAAAATACTGCTAAAATTGGAGCTGCAAAAATTGACTGCTTTATTTTTTGCTTTCTTATGTACACAACAGAAACGGAGGGTCTAGCAACACCGACGGTGCAGAGGAAAGCTGGAGTGGGATGTATCAAGCATGGAGCAGGAGGGGTTTGGCCTTCTCTAAAAAGACTGAAGTCTGTCTCTGTTACAGCAAGGAGTTGTTTTGTACCGGACTATACTGTCGGGGCAGAGGATAAAGTCTCTTTAATTTTCAGCAGAGCTGAGCATCTGCTACTTTTAACTCCAGTTCTCATTACTTCTGCAAGCGCTGAGAGCATGTTAGTACACAAGATACTATCTGCGAGATTTTATTCAGCCAAAATCTGGCAAGACCCAGTATCTGCATACTTCTGCGAGGCAGGCTAACCCGCCGTTGTACACCCTTTGGGAATATCCCATCTCAGGTTTGCATCAGGTGCTCGTCCCTGCAGGACCCCCAGACCCCCAAGCGCAGAACGTTGCAGACACCCAGTCCAGAAGATCCAAAGCTGCAGCTCGCCAGACCCTGAGGCACAGTCCAAGAAAACCACAGTTTAACTGGGGTTTGCGGGAGGCTAAATTAACTGCAGTTCAAGCTCTCCTGTGAATAATTCACTGCCCTGTGAAGTATGTGACTAGTCAATTCAATTTAATATCCCAGTCAAAGAAATCAAATGAAAGAAACCCAATACATACATTGCAATCTCATTTGGAATGCGCTGTTATTTTAATTTGTCTTGTAACCTCAAGCACTGAATAAAAATAATATACCTTCACTATTCTAACCGCCTTAAGGAAGGAAAGATGCTGGAACAAAATGTTTTCCACTCTGAAATTAACTGGCAGCCCTATTTATTCTTCCCTGTATTGATCATGGAGAAGATACAAATATAGTACAAATGGCACAGACATGTCTGAGCATAAGCCATAGATAACCAGCCTTGCCAGCATGTGCCTGATTCTGCAAGGGGCTGAAGGTAATGGTCCAGGAGCAGAAGTGTGGATAAGGCATTGGTGTCTTCCCAAGGGGCAAGGATGCTGCCAGAGCCCAGCCACGTGCTTATCAGCCCTGTCCTTATCTCACTGCCAGAGAAGCATTCAAGAAATACCATGTTGTGAAGACCTCTGTCATCTCACAGTAATCTTCTCCAGTGGCACCCTCGAGGCATGCAGCTGGGGTTGAGGGTGCAGGCGGGGAGACCCAGGTCACTTGGTCTCATACTTACACGGTGCTGGGCAATTGTTCTTGAAAATTTTTAAATTACATCTTTTGAAAAGTGCATAGGAGAACATTGAAACTCACGGCTCGTGGAAATCCATAAACTCTCTAAAAAGGTTGTTCATACTGGCAATGAGAGGCCAGTATCTGAATATTGGAGGTTTTGCTTGCTTTAGTCATAAACCCAAGAAAACCAAAACGTTTTGCCTGAACAGTGACTGTGCTAGAAAGTTGAGGACTCCCACTTCATATTCTGACCTGAAGTTTTTCAAGCTTTTCTTTTTATGCCTCATTGTGGAAAAAAGTAAAAGCGTCTGGGGACTGCTCCCCTGGGTCATCCAAAGAAGCCAGCAAAGAGCACAAAACCAGACTCTGGCCATTTGATAAAGAAGAGGGGAAAAGGAGGACAAATGGCAGAGCTCAGTTCTGTCAGTCTCCTCATAAGGAAATTTAATTTGCTGGTCTAATATGTTTTGCTTGACCTAGCTTTCAATATGTTTGACTGACACTGTCAAGATCATTTATGGCAGTGAAGACCGGAAAATCATTAAAGTTAAAAGTTATCAAACACATTTTTTGGAATTTAAGACCAGGGAGCGATTTCATCCTTTCCTCTTGCAAGCAGGACTTTCCTTGGTGTTGATGGGTTATATAAGGTCTCAGCATTTACCAAAATACCTCCCTGTCAACTTTTCCTGTAGGACAATAATGAATACAGATATTTCTAAATTTTTATAAGACTCGGGCGGGGAGTTGCCAGCAGCTGGGGACGCTCAGAAATCGGGCCGAGCCGTGGCTGCAGGTGAGGAGGAGCACAGGGCTGAGCCAGGCTGATAACCATTCCACTTGCTGAATAAGTAAAAGTAAAAAAGAGTAGAAGTCCCATTCAGCGGGGTCTGTTCCCAGCTGTGGCGGCCGAGCTTGCTGCATGCCACCACGTCAGCAGCCAGACTTCATTTAGTTCAGCGTCTTGGGCTCTGCAGCAGGTTTGGCTGAAACAGCACTAAGGAGAAGAGCCAAGAATCAATTATGGAGAGCTAATTGATCAGCTATCTGGGTGCAATGTATTGCAGTTCAGATGGCCATGGGCAAGTGGGAATAGGGTTACTCTGAATAATGCAACCATGAATGGGCATTTCTGTGCTGCATTTTGGCTGCTGAACTGGCTAAATGCTGGCAAACTTATTCAAAGGAGCCTGATCCAAGGGACATCTGAGGATGCCCTTTAGCCACCCTGGGGCTCAACATCCATGCAAAATAGGATACTTTTCCCTCTGGACCTTGGCCAGAGATTGCAGCAGAGGGAAATCCCTCCCGGAGCCTCCTGATGGCCGTGTCCTGGCTGCCGCCAGCCGGCCTTAGGGCAGGACTTTCTCATCCCCACACCGAGACCCTCAAAGGCAAAGCACAGGGCAGGCAGCATTTGAAAAACCTGCAGCTCACAGTTGTTTCATGCTAAACCTTGCCTAGTCCTACCCCAGATGCTAATATACTGAAGTTCATGATACACAAAATAAGCACAATAAGTATCAATAACCGTTAGAATGATAATAAACACAGCAATAACAATAAATATTAATCCAGAGAAGTACCTAATAAACGACAGCATTGCAAAGATATCGGGTAACCTAATGCACAACTAATGGCTTCTTGTGGTAACAAAATTACAAATAAATTATAACCTATTAAAGCCCAATCTGTGCTGTCTGTAGAGCTGGGAGCTTTCAGAGCTGTGCTCCCGGCGAGCCTAGGGCCACCAAGGCCACTGCTTGAGCTACCCAGCCTCAGGTCTGTCCCAAATCTGACACACCGTGACAGGTTCACCACGTTTATTAACCATTCTCAACTCGGCATCTGTTACCTGTATCCACGTTCTGACATTTTGCCATACCACATGCTTTCAGAAATTGATGGCAGTGAGCAGGTTCTGACCCACTTTTTTGTGTGTTTAACACAAAGTTGTATTAGAATGAATAAATGTGTTTTAAACTAATCACCGCACATCTCTCAATGTGGCCCCAAACTCACCAAACTGTATGTGGACATGGGCACGGGGCCACCCAGGGAAATATTCACATTACAGCAATTTTGTCACAGCTTCCAGAGCTGTAGGGTGAGTTGGACCTTTTCCTATAAAACAAATGGGTGCTACAGCGAAGGCTGGGATTAGGCAGATTAACAGGCAGACTGGAAGAATACAGACCTCAGCGTTCCTTCATACCTAGAACAAAACATCACTTGAAGTAATCAGATGTTAAAGACAAAGCAATAACAACAGCCTGATTCATACGCTTCCAGTTTGTAAATGTTTACATTGTAAATAAATAGCTGAAATATGCTGTTTATCCCAGACATAAGCAATGCCTCAAAAAGTAAAAGCAAATACGAATTATGCATTACAATACTTGTATTTCTCATTTTTCATCAGCAGTTTTCATTTTCTAATTTCAATCTGTTGAGAGTCCTTAGGAATCTTGTTGCAAAAATGCTTCATTGGTTGCTCGAGATTGCTTTCTTGATGCAATATTGGAAGGGAAACAAAATCCCTCCCCTATTAGGGCTACTCAAGCAGTGATATATTTGGGTGTACTTTGACAGATTTTTCTTTAAGGGCCTGGTTACAAATAAATGAACAGTTTTAAACCTACATAATGAACTCTTTGTTCTTTAAGAGCTTTACATTATTTAAAGTCTTTCACCCAGCTTAGATCTGCAATTTCTTTCAAAGCATTTTCTTTTGAGTACAATGGTATCTGAAGATGGATGTAAAGGTTAAAATGCAAAATATTAATCTGCTGAGCAGCTGGAAATTGCATGGACTGAAGGTGCCAAACCTAAAATAATTCCTCCTTGGAATTATCAGTCACTCTGCTTTTTCCATAGAAGTAATTTCAAGCATATTGTGGTAGTGTCAAGACAACGCATTAGCATGGCAGCCTGAATAAACTAGCTACTGAACTTTGCATGTGGCTGCAGATCCATCACGGCCCCGGCGTACAGCACAGCTGGCGTGGGGCCAGCCGAGCCGCTCTCTTCTCCATAAGTTAAGGAGATGTGTAAAACTTTACCACAGTCATTAGCTCTTCCCAGAGCACTTCAGACCCAGCAGTCCTTATGGCCGATGTGGAGAAGATTGCCTAACAGCAGCTCCCCAGAGAAAATGGGAGTGAAGAATGTAAAAAACCCCATGAAATCCATATGGACATAAAGGGCTTCCCACAGGGCTGAAGTTGCAGGAATGGAGATTAAGTATATGCGTTAGTCAATGTCTCACCATATGGCTTCGGCTCTTTGCTCATTTTTTGCTGGACAAAGGTTTTTGTTTAACACTACTCTGATTAAAAAAAACAATAAGTAGAGTCAATGAGACTGCAATAAGTAATGAATTGTCTCAGTTTTAAAGTCAAATCTTCTCTCATCACTCACATAGCTTTGGTTATAAGACTAGAATTAAAGTTGATATTTAATCCCAGCCCTTCCTTAGCTGGCCTAATCACACTGCTTGTTTTGTTGTACGGACTGTGCAGTCACTTGCGGGGTACATTGTAAAGGCGTAAATAATGGTAATAATTGTGGTAATTGAGTGCAAGATTATTCCCCTGCTAACAAGGGATGCTCAAATGCTTATCTTTTGATGAAAAAAAAACAAAGAAAAAAAGATTAATTGCTATATTTCCATCCCAAGCCTGGAGCAATGATTGATTAAACTGCAGGGAAGTCTAATTAATACACCAGCTTTCCTTGAACTCCCCAGTGACATGATGAAACACGGTTTTCTAGCTTTTCAAGGAGTAAAAAGAGAGCCCTTCAGAACTGATGGTGCAGAGTGAAGGGGACACCACTGAATTATTGCCAGGGAGTGTCAGATAATGTTTCACAAACACGTCTAGCTGATTTTCTGATTCCTGGAGTTCCTGGACCGAGTCCTAGATGTGGTGCAGTGGTTGGAGAGCCCCTCACAGTGCCGGTGCTGACAGGCATCCTGCCATCCCGGTTAATTATCTCCCCCGGCTTTGGCCTCGCTGGGACCGCCAGCACCAGCCTCCCACTGCCAGAGGCACTCACTTATGGCAGATGGGCTCGTCCCCATTAGTGTTCACATAGACCCGCTCAGCCCTCCGAAAATGGGAGGTGAATTGCCTCAGATGAAGCCTATGTGTAGGGATGGCTGATGTGCTGTACCCTGCAGAGCCCAGCTGACTTGACCATGTGTCAGAGCCTTGCACTGATCGCCCACCACCATGTCCCACTCAAAGACCCTAACCCAGGAAGGTCAAAGCTTTTCTTGCCTCTAGCTAAATAAAGGACTAATGTGCTGGTTTGGGCTGGGATAGAGTTAATTTTCTTCATAGTAGCTAGTATGGGGCTATGTTTTGGATTTGTGCTGAAAACAGTGTTAATAGCGCAGGGGTGGTTTAGTTGTTGCAAAGTAATGTTTACACTAGCCAAGGACTTTCCAGCTTCCCATGCTCTGCCAGGTGCACAAGAAGCTGGGAGGGGACACGGCTGGGACAGCTGACCCCAACTGGCCCAAGGGCTATTCCATACCATATGGGGTCATGCTCAGTATATAAAGCTGGGGAAGAAGAAGGAAGGGGGGACGTTCGGAGTGATGGTGTTTGTCTTCCAAAGTCACCGTTATGTGTGATGGAGCCCTGCTTTCCTGGAGATGGCTGAACACCTACCTGCCCATGGGAAGGAGTGAAGGAATTCCTTGTTTTGCTTTGCTTGCTTATGTGCAGCTTTTGCTTTCTCTATTAAACTGTCTTTATCTCAACCCAGGAGTTTTCTCACTTTTACTCCAATTCTCTCCCCCATCCCACCGGGGGGAGTGAGTGAGCGGCTGGGTGGGGCTTAGTTGGTGGCTGGGGTTAAACCATGACAACCAAGTTCCATGTAAAAAGCCATACTCTGTGTAGCACCTCTCCATCCTGGCTGAGGGAGCCAAGTGCATGAGTCAGGGCTGTGAGGAGGGAGTGGGACTCATCCTAGTTTGCTTCTTATCATCCTCATCCTGAAATTAATAGCAAAGCTCTGGAGAGGCTTGAGTAGCTGTGGGTCAGGTCAGCCATGACATGTCCTAGTGTGTGCCGGTACTACAGAATTTGAAGATGGTTCCAGCCAATTTACTCACAAATTCTTCTTGAAATCCTCTTCTAGAAATATAAATGTTAATGAGGCACATTTCATACACTGGTTATTTTTCCTTTCTCTTGTTGGAGTAGAGGCTGAAAAGCTTGAAGGAGAGTTATCTCATCTGTCCAAAGTATTTTTTAAAATCACAGGCCTGTAGGGTTGCCCTTGGATTCCCATACCCTGGTGGAAATCAAGTTCTTACCCATTTTGCTCATGTGCTCTGTGTCGCCTGGTCCTGAGAGCAAAGCGAAGCGGAAGAATTTCATAATGGACTGAAAGATGGATGCTTGCAAGATGCCAGACCACAGGCATAATCTGTGCTTCACCTTTGTGCCTGGTGGCTTCAGAGCTTTCCTCTCTCCCTGTCAACCCCAGCCCTCTTGCCGTGATCCTTAGGAAATGGAGGGAGCAATAAGACTGAGATTTTTTGCAGGGGAATAAATTGGAGGCCACATCTAAAGATCTCCTGCTTACTGGCAGCTTGAGAAGCTCAAGGAATTTTTTCTCTTCAAGAAAATGAATGTAGTTGAAAGTGTTTCTGTGCATGCAAATTCACAGTGACACCATTGATTATGATATCAGAAAACAAGAAACTGAAATATATATTTGCTAGTAATTCAATTATGCAAAAGAAATAAATGCCAGTCATTCTTATCTGCACTGCGAATGTCACCAGCTAATGGATCTGAATATGACCCAAATTGTAGTACGATGCAAAGTCATCTAAACTAGTTGTTTTTGTAGTGCATGCACGGATTTCCCTTCCGCATAATAGAGACAGACCTTATTTGGGTTTTATTTATTTTTTAAGGAGATCTGCCTTAAGGGCATGGACTGTCTGTTATACTCGTAGGCTAACAGTATCAGAAGTCATTATTTAGGATAAAAAAATAACTTACAGTGAGATGCAGAGCTGGAGCTGGTGATAACGTAATTTCCTTAAAAGTCATTTGTACCCTTAACTATGCCAAAGACTTACTAAACAGCAAAAATACTCATTTGCATTATACAGTGGCATGGGGGAGTTAATCACAGGAAGATATTTTCAAGCTAGATTTATTTTTCTTCTAATATTCTCATTAACAGACTTATTTCTGATATCCATCAAGATTGCCACAGCGGTTCATTTATGGTCTGATTCAAAGCCTATTCTGTGAATCAGTGAGAAGACTCATTGATTTCAAATAAGTTTGGGTCTGACTTTTAATTTTATTGGCTCATGTGGCCATTTATTCTAACGTTTCTTCTGCTTATGCATTATACTTCAAGGGTTATTTCTTCCTGGATCATTCATTGTACTATATATCTAATGCCTGAATTGCCAAATGCCTCGGGATATACATGTCAGAACTACTGGTATTTTCTTAGTATTAATTCTAGTTTGCTTTGGACACAGGGATGAGTTGTCCTACTCAGTGGCATAAACAGAGCTCTCTCTTGTATGAGAACAGATGGATCAAGCCCTGCACGTGTTTTGATAGGGACTTTGTGGGGAGACCCCAACTGAAATCACTTTAGATCAATGACTTTGATCAATTTAACTGATCAAGTCCTGGTGATTGGCACCTGGGGGGGTGTGGTGCTTCAGTCTTCCAAGTGCTGTAGTTTTCAACTTTCTCCCTAATTACGCAAATCTTGTTTGAAAAGCAACATAAAACAGCAACAAGAATCTTTTTCATTGAGCAGCTCAGAGCACTGTGCAGGGATTACTCTGAGCTCTACTATTAGGATGAAGCTGGGAAGGTTTTTTTTAAGAAGTAGGTAAAAGCATTTCGGACTGTCATAAGCCCAACTTCTCCTTTCATGTGACACATCTGGGTTACGGTGAGCCTCCCCGAGGCAGACGGCTGGCGGTGGTTGTGTAATGTTACAGTTCCACAGCCCAGCGCTAGGCACAAGGGAGCAAAGGAAGAAAAATATCTAGGAAAAAAAAAAAGAAATCATTTAGCAATTAAAAAATAATGATGCAGGGAATAGGGAGGATGAAGGGTGTTTTTCATCCTGCAGTGGGTCTCATTACCAGAGGAAATGTCGCTCGTTGCTGCTTTTCTGAGCCGAAATGTTATTTTTGGCAGGGCTGAGGCAGCCGAGCAGGCGATGGTGTGCGGGGCTCCTGGGGCTGAGCCTCCCAGCCCCACCAGAGGAGACCTGCGGTGCTGCCGGGGAGCTGGCAGGGTTTGCTCAGAGCCACGGCAGCCAGCCTGCTGCCCAAGGGCTCTTGTGGCCGGCGTGGAAGAAGCAGAAAGGAAAGGCTGAAATCTCCTGCCTGAGGTTTTTCAGACTCAGACCAGCAATATGGGGAGGGAAATAACTGCTGTTGCCTCCGCCTCACCCCTGGCAGCCTCAGGAGCAGTGTTTCACTGTGACACACTCATGCCCTTGAAAAACATTCTGCTCTTTTTGGGCGATACGAGCATTTATATTCACTCCACATTGGGCAATTCCCTGTTACCCAGACCTCTGCTCTCAGGCCAGGGTACCGCAGTGCGTCACCATACAAAAGCACTACAGGAAACACAGTTTTTCACATTTTTAAATTAATGTAAAACAAAGTTGTCAAGCAACAGTTGAAACATGAACTGGGCATTCGAACAGGCATACCTGCCTTTGCATCTGGTGTCCACCTTCCCCGCAGTGCTCTGCTCCGTATGTACCACAGGTGCCATCGCAGGGGTGCAGGAAGCCAAGGATCAAACAGAGGCACCCCTTCACCCTACGGACAAGGCAGCAAACAGCCATACACATTTGCTAAGTAGTCCATAGGGTCACAAAATTTTGGACTACGGCAGTAGTGAACTGGCAACTGTGGCTTTCCTCCGATGACAGTAAGCCACAGCCGCAACGATCATTATTCACTGCTCAGAAATGTCATCCCCTAATAACGCATTCACTTTCTGTGCTCGGGTTCCTTTAATGCTTTTATCTTAGCAAAGAAAGAACAAGAGTTACTTTTCATTTTAAATAGCCTCCTCTGCTAACATTATTAAAATGCAAACTGAAGAATGACGAAGTGGACAAATGCTAAATAAAAATGGAAATGCCAGCTAGCTTGGAAGCACTCATAGCTTTCGAGAAAGGCAAAATTAAACAGAAAAATAATTCTAGAAGTCCTTATGATTTGCAGAAAGCAGAATATACATGGTCATTTCTGCAGTCTAGGTTCCCCCTTGTCCCATAACTTCCTTAACCTGAATATCAAATCTTTCACTGTGATGGTGTTTATAAAGTCAAGAGAAGGGAACAACACTTCAGCCACCAAAGGCTGAGAAATGAAACTGCAGATGTAGATTAGCAATTCTCTGTAAGATCCTTTACAGCCTTCCTGCCTAGCCTTGTAGCACCATTTCTATTTTTAACCGATTCTTGAAGAATTGCCACCAAACGTCCTCTTCTGTGACCATTAGGAATATCAATAAAAGCACTATCATTAGATAACCTTGTTGAAGGGCAGGTGATGAACAACGTCACTGGAGCGTGGCACACGATGACTGACTGCAAAGCAACCTCTACAGCACTTTTGGAAGATGTGAGACTCTGCCTCGTCTCTGCTGCAGTGGATTTGTTGCCGTCAGAATCTAGAGGCTTTTCAGCAAAACAGGGCAGCCTTCCCTCCAGCTCCCATTCCATCCCCCAGCAAGGGGTTATTCTCATCACTCGCTGCATCTTCTTCCCAAGGTATCAGCAATAAATATTCAGCACTCCAAAATAAACAGCCACACATGGCTAGGATCACTCAGGGAACATGAAAATATTTACACTTCAGAGCTAGAAACGCAATTTCTATGCTATAGGACATCATCTGTATGAATTTATTCATATTACTAGTTTCCAGAGAGAGAAAATGCCTCTGAGCCTTCCCCGCTACTGAAAAATACTATAGATAGTCTATAAGCACATAGAAAGTTGATGGTAAGCTATTTCCCTTTATTTTCACAGATTTTACAAAGCAAGCAAAGTATTTGATGTTTCAAATGCATTTTTTGGGTGCCTTCTACCCAGATTTGTGCTTTGGAAAGCGGGGAGGCTGCTTTACTTTTGGAGAAGTGCTCTGGCTGGCTGGAGCAAAGAGGTGGTTATGGTTTTATAACAGGTCAGTAAAAAAATAAAAGCACAAGAAAAATGCCAGAGGGCCCTTAGGGTAGCCAGGGATAGATATGACCTCCTCAAACATGTTCCTTGCAGTGCTCATCGGCTGCGGTGAATTTCCCGTACAGCTCCGAGGCTGCAGGTGCCATATTTTGGATGACTTATTTTAATGCAAATTGATCATCCAAATGCTTTTTGCAGTATAAAAATTACAGCCAAGATTAAAGTGCCTTTTAATGATGACTGCTCTGGTTTACAACCCTGAGACAGCCAGGAGCCTGAGCTTTGGAGAGTATGTCCAGGATCCACAGAAAATTTTCTGGTATGCTGGTAGAGATACAAGACTGACAGACATTTCAGGCATAAGACTCTTTGCTCTATGAATCCTACTAATTTTGTGAGTGGCATCTGAAAGCACGTGAGGCATCTGAAAGCACATGAGGATGCCTGTTGTTGGGAGAAATTCCTTAAAATCAATTTTCTTAATTTTTTTTTTTTAATCTCACCAATATCAAGTCCCTAAAGGCAATTAGATAAGAACAGGGCAAAAAGTGTTTTTTTTAAATCTCTTGTAATCAAAGTCCAAAAAAAATTAGATACAACCAGAAATGTGCACTTCTGCAAAGCATGATTTGGCTCAGGCGTCTGCTATGTGTGCTATGATGGGCATCGCTATGGTCCTTTGGGCTGAAATCTATAATTTGTGCCCCTTCTTACTCCATAAATCCAAACAAGAGGCACTTGACTAATTCTGCTGGGCTCAGGAGGTTTAAAATGTTCAGCTTTTTATCCCACCAAAGTGTTTGTTTGTTGAAGAAGACCAAGGAAAAGGATTATATGGGAATTCTGCCTGGCTGGGCACGGCCAGTGCAGACAAGACCCCCGTGGGCCATGTGTCTCCTTCTCTGGAGCATTAACCTTGTGGGTTTATAGTCCTCTCTCATTTTTTTCCCCCTTTGATCATTCCCGTAAGCATTAGCCAGTGATGACAGCAGGAATTTGTGCGAGCACAGCTCTGCCTACCTTTCTTTCTAACTCTTTCTTCAGATTTTCTTTTGGCTCTCCTTAGCCAGAGTTAATTCTGATCCTCCCCTCCTACTACTGGGAAATGACATAGCTATATATTGCTTATCTCCTTTCATATTTTAATGAAGGGCATGAAAGATAATGGCTGAATTTGTATAGCGGCAGAAGAAAGGACTTAGTAGATGACGCTATTGTCTACACACGCACTGGGTCTCTATAAATACAGAAAGTCTGTAATTATCATTAGAAGGTTTGTTAAAATTGAAAAGTAGAGGAATGCCAGTTATCCATTAATGAAAATCTCTCTCTTCCCCTGTTACCCTCGGAGGAAGCTGGCAAGCTGTTCCCTATTCTGAATATTGTTCCCCTACCTCCATCCTTTTTCCTCCCTTCCTCTCATTTCCATTCCTGTCAAAGCCTGCAATGCCTTCAGTATGATAAACACACTGCTCGTGTTCCTCCACTCCTATCTCACAGAAAAAGATGAGGCTCATTAAGTGCTAGCATTTTTTTTTAACACAAATGCATTGTTTCAGTACCATTTTATTTCCTGCATATATCCCCATGACCGTGTGCTCAGAGTTAAATGTCTGGGAGCTGGGTATGCCAGTCCCAGCCTGGAGCTCACGTCCCTTCTGCTCTGAACGGGAGCGTCTCCATGGGGGCCAGCAGTGGCAATCGCCACCTTGTCGTTACAGCTGCACCCCGTAAGATGTGGGCATGGTATCAGGATCCAGATGTGCATCCAGGTGTTTCTTCAGGAGACTGCACCTGCTCAAAGAGCACTTGTATATATATCTGTATCTGCATCTGTATCCGTATCTGTATCTGTATCTGTATCTGTATCTGTATCTGTATCTGTATCTGTATCTGTATCTGTATATTTACACACACATGCATGCACACACGCACACAAGCATATATAAACACATATTTTACATAAATATATATTTATATATTTATAAATTTATATCAATATATGTATTATATATATAATTGCAAACCTTGGGACTAAATGTCAAAACCTGGACACAATTACGGGTGAAACTAGGCAAACTATTTTGGTTATTAATTTAGATTATTGAAAGCACTCCATCTCAGTATCAACCATTATTAAAATTTTTATTTCTATAACCAGCTTCACAGCTGACATTAATATTGCTTGGAAGATGAAGAGCAGGATTTTGTACTGCATGATAAACATCTGCGCCAAAATATTTGGACAGTTTCAGAGACTTCTTCCTCTGTTTTGAGCTAAGGTATCCAGCAAAACTAGTCCATTCCCATGAACAGTTTCATTTGTGAAGAACTGCTATTTCTAGGGAATATATGTATAATCAAAACACATAATTCATGCCCAGCTCTAACTTTAATCTGAAATTTGAAAAATCAGATATGAAAACTTAAACAAGATTTCTCCTACACTTGCCAGTAGGACGTCCACAAAGAAAAAGCTTTTCTCACTGTGATTTTCAAGCCCCGTCCTGAGCCAGGAGTGAAGAAGTGAGTAAATATACGCAGTAGGTGAACATCATCTGTGTGTAAAGAAATGCGGGTTCTGTTAGTGAAACAGGGAGTGACTCATCCGTGCCCCGCAGAGGCACGTAGCTGGATCGGAAACCCAACGCCGGGAGCAGAAGTCATTCTGCTGCTGTGAGCTCTTCTTCATCAATGGGATGAGTACGGTACAGCCCGCAGGGAGATGATTTCCCTAAATCGTAGCCATTATTCAATATTGCGGTTTATCCAGCTCTGAGTAAGTGCCTGCTCTGTTTCGGGGCACTTAGCTGAAGCATGACAAGACTTCCGAAAATGTGTAATTTAAAACACAATTTTGGTGAGTCAGTGTTAGACCTCTTTCATAGAGGTTATGATAATGCCTTTTTATCTCACATTTTCTTTGAGCTAAGAGCGTACTGGCGGTAACTGTGTCTCAGAAGCTGTGGGGTAAGGTGTGATGTGCCAAGGTCCCAAGCACAGGGGGAATAACATAACATAACACACACAAAACTCACCCTTTAATTTATATTGAATATATATATTAAGCACCTTCACTTTAAGGACCTTGACTTATGCATTGTGGACGACGTAGAAATGCCCCAGATCTGTTTGACATTTAGACTGGAGCCACAGACCACTGATAATCATGTAGCCACATGCTAAAATATCTGCCGTAATGAATATACAGTATTTACAGGCACTGATCTTTTGGGCTGTAATCAGTCAGCTGGGAAAAATCTGCTCTGCTTATTGCTATTTGCATCCCTTATTATTATTTAGCATTTAGATGCCTAGGCATCAGTTTAGGATCTAATATTTAGACATCAGTTCTTGAAAATATCCTTCTAACTCTTTGCATGGAAAGATTACTGTGCTGCTTGTTTTATCACCAATTCTGAGGATGCCACAGCTGCTGGGAGAGGCAGAAGCCCCACTTGCAGACTTTCAGACCAAGAGCATTCAACCGTTGGGCTGAATTTCACATTATCCTTGTATTTATGTTTTCCTTTCAGCTGAACTGGGATGTTAATCTTCAGGGTTATCCAGGAAATGCAATATATTCAAGAGTTGCAGTGTCTCAAGAGTAAGGTAGAAAAGATAAAATTCAGAGAAATATCAGTAATGCAATAATTCATATCTATATATATGTAGATTTTTATCCTAACATGCGCTGCTGGTATGTATAATGAAGTTGTTGGATTTTTTTTCTTTTCAATATACCATACACTTGAGATAATGTGATTATACTAGAATTAAAATAAATATAATTCCAGCTCTGAAGCATATTTAGCATTGCAGAGGTGAATCTCATTTGGGTATTGTTATGCATTTCATTTCTTCTGAAGCTTTGCTGCCCAAGGCCAGAAACGTTTAAATAGGTCAGGGATAACTGCCCTTATCAGACTGCATTTAGACGCTCCCTTTATATGACAGCACTTGTTTCACTTTGATTATCAACTTGTCTTGATGTGCGTTTCAATAATTATTTGAATTATCCCCTAGAACTACCCTGTAATCCCCACTTTTAAAAAATACTGCATGCAAAGCGCGGAGAGATCTAGAGACAGCAGAATGACTTGGCAAGACTTGGTGTTCCCAAGCTCAAGTTCTCTGTCCCTACTTTTTCATAGCCAGAACAAGAGCAAGTGATCAGTTTGACTGCCACAGCAGCAGGCAAGCATCACTTCTTACTAACTGGGGATGTAAAGCTCCAAAAGAGTTGCTTAAAACGGATTTTTTTTCAAAAAAGCTTTGTGAGCTCCCCCGTCACCAAATCCCTCCGAGCACCTTGCCAGCCTGGCCGTAACCCTGCCTCCCTCAGAACAAAAAGTGGAAAAATGGAAACCCCACTCACATTCACTGTATTGCTCGGAGTGGGTTTGTCCTTTCTGTTGCTTGGGCAATATTTGTATCGTCATATTTGAGTATGCAAACAGCAGCAATGTTAGTCTCTGGTGCCTGTTCAAGTCAACCAAAAGACCTTCCTCGACAGCACTGGGAGTTGGCATGGCCCAGAATGGCTCTAATGAGCTTCCAACAAGCACTTATGAGACTTAATTTCAGGAGAAATCTGTCTGTAGTTGCTTAAACAGATGCTCATTTCTCTAAGCTTTACAAACTTTTCTTACTACTTTCCAAGAGAAGGCACCTTTGGATTTATGTTATTAACCAGTGGTAGAAGAAACTCAAAATCAATCAGAGTTAGGTTGGAAATGGGGAGAACTGCTTTCCCAAACCAACTGAGCGCTGTGGGCTTTGAGCCAAGCTGCAGGAGGGGTCCCTGTGGTGGGAGGGGGCCTGGGCTTGCACTGGCCTGATCCTCAGATGAAGCACGGATGGGACCTGGAACATCCAAGTGCTGCCTGTAAATGTTAATGTACCAATGTCCAAAATATCCACTTCCAGACAAAAACAAGAGGGCAGGATTTCTGGGAAAATGGGAGGGGAGGAACAAAAGGCATGTTGCAGAAATAGGAACTGAAATGAAATGTTCACTGGAAAAGGTTTGAAATTGAACATGAAAGAAATTGGATTGAACCAAAACCGAACATTGGAGAAATCAGAGCAGTCCCCATCTCTGCTTGTTCTCTCCGCCTGCTCCATGGGTGTCCAAGCGTGGTCAGTTGTAAGAGCAATGCATGTCCAGACTGACCATACGAACAGCAGAATTTCAGCTGGCAGCACACATCCCATTAAAGAAGTATATTTGGCTTGTGCCATCTCTTCACTTGTGACATGCTGGCTAGCAAAAGATAACACCGGAAGCGAGATAAATAAAAATTTGCATATATTAAAAATTAACAAAATGTACTTACCCCCTATTTATCCCTGTTGTTTAACCATCAAGTCTTTGGACTTTAGCTCATTGGGGGGCAGGCAGTCCGTCGCCCACGCTTTTGCAAGCATGAAAAGGTTTATGACTGGAGACGCCATGAGCACTATCTGACAGCAAAAGGCCACTGCCAGGAACATGCAGGCATGTCAAATCTGTATCGTTTGTCTCATTCAGCATCTGTGGACACATGAATTTTTAACCTATTTTAAATTGAGTTGCAAGACCATGGCCATTTGGCAGCAAATAACCCCGAAGTGACTGGCTGCTGTGTATGATGTGCAGTACACTGCACTCGATCAAGAGCTCCCGCGACCGTGCTGGAGAGCTGGAGCACAGCTGACCTTTCCTGCAGGAACTTGGGGAATGACTCAGCTGCCATAATATTCACAGGGATGAAATGCCCACTGCAGCTTCAGCAGGAAAAGGCAGAAACGCTGGGAGGCAGGACGCCTGATGGCCATCACGGGTTGTTTGGTCAACAGCTGATGCAGTGATGGATGGGGCGGCGGTTGGGGCCATAGAAGATTAAATCCCAGCGGGACAGAGCGAGGCCAGTTGCAAACCCCAGGGTTCGAGGGATCTCTGACTGACCTCCAGCACTGCCTCCAGGCAGTGGCACTGCCACTGACACCATCCAGCTCTTCATGAAGTTTTACAGACCATCTTTTTAGCGCTTCATTAAAAGAGCTTTTATACCCCAGCCACAGTGTTGTATTCTCCAGTGTAACGGTGGAGAAACATCACCTTCATCCTTCCTCCTTTCCTAAGCTGTAGGCGAGGCCTGAACTCTCTTCTACCCCTCCTTGGGAATGCTGCCCTTCCTAAAATTTTCATTTCATTACCTGACTTGGCAAAAGCCAGGTGTGTGCTTTTCTTCTAAATGATCTTTTCAGCTCTGGTAGTTTATCACAAATTTAAACTAGCAATTCTGGAAACAATTTGGTTTAATAGTGCTCCTGATACTCACCCTTGCTTCATGGTGGAAGCAGTCAAAGTCATTATGCACAGCACGTATTCAGTTCTGCAGTCAGATTTAAAGGAACTTTGAGTACAAGATGCAAACACTACCTTTACGAATAAAACTGAGCATTTCCAGAATCTTTGTAAATACATGTGGAATTATCCAGGAATGGTCTGTAAGGGTCTTTCTCCCATGGGTGACAGCAACTCCCTTTTGTCCTAAGACCCCCAAGTGTGCTCTGTCAGCCTGCAATCAGTGGGGCTTGTGCCAGCTGCATACATACAAGACTCTCAGTGTTACCCACTCCTTTCTTTTTGATTAATTAGAAAGGAAAAATAATTTGTTTGCCCTGTGCCATTCCTTCCCTGTCATACCATCATGCAAAGAATATCACACTTGCAAAGTTAGACAAAAATAGTACTTTTCATGAAATGTAAAGAATTTTATTGACTGTCTAGTTAATATCCCTCTAAAATCTTGGGCTTCTCTGATCCCAGCTGACATGTTTGAGTAGTGTGATGTATGTCTCAGTGGTTTGACTTCCCCACAAAGGTTTTACCTTCCTCATAGGCTCCTACCAGCCTGTTGGTCTGAGGCTTAAAATAGAGCTGTCAATACCACTTTCCTTGGAAGAATGCGGTGCTGCTAAGCTGTTATTCAGTATAAAAAGAGTAGAGCTTCCAAAGAAAACATTCTGTTTAACATAGAAAAAAATGACACAAAACCTACTGAATCAACAACTGGACGTCTCTCCTTTTTGGTCTGGGTTCCTGACGCGAGTTACCCTAAGGTAATCAATGGTCTCCCAACATCAAAACCAAAAGAATAAATGTTATTCCTCCTTGCTCAGGCAAAGATGATTTGATATGAAATTTGTTTGGTAGATGAGACAAATAACCTTTTGTGACTGCAACTTTTGCATGTGAAGAAGTGGACAGGTCTGTGATGGTTCCTCATGCATCTCCCTGTGGCAGTTGGACATTGCTTGTGGGGCTGTGCAGCCCATGAGCCCCGGGAGCAACAAGGCACATCTGCCCGGGGGCTCGGGGGGACACTGCCAGACCCTCGGCCGGGCACTGGGCACACCCTGCACAGGGCTGGGCTGCCACATGTGGATACAGCTGTGCAAGGGGGTCTCTGTGCACTTTGGGGTATGGGCTCTCTGTGCCCTCAGCTACTGAAATCCATGTCATTTAAGCATCCAAATTCCTTTAGATATCTTGCCATCAAACCAGACTGAGTTTTGGGAAGGGCTACTAGACTATTTCTGAGGTTTGTGAAGATGTAAGTAGGCAAAACGGACTCCTCAAGCAATCCCTTTCTTCTTTTCCTCGTCCTCCCGCATCCTCTTCCATGTAGCACATTTGCAAGTGAACTGCCTTGCTTCACGCACTGTTAGGAATGTGTTTTTATTCCCCTATGGAAATCTTATATAATATGTTCAGAAAAATGAAATATAATCCTTTAGAAGACTTATTTAGTAGGGGCAGAGACGTGTATAACTCTTGCTGTGTCACTAGGAATTTGTCAAGAGATAAGTGATTAGCAAATGATTAGCCATGTCCCTATTAAAATTTCTTCAGTGCTTTCCAAACACAAAGGAAGTAGGACCTACCATAAAGTTGCTTATGATTTATGTCACAAGATAAAGGGGATTAAAGACTTTTATAAATATTGCTGTTAACACATTTAATATGACTAAGACCTTAAAGACCAGCCCATTACTCTGTCAAAAAACCAATTTGTTAGCTATGTCCTTTGAGATTTTAGGTATGACCTTGGAGTGTTTCTCATGAGCAACTGAAAAACAGAAGTGGGGAATGCATAGGAATGGCAATTTCCTGGATTAATTCCCCTAATGGGAAGGAGGTTCATGTTCGGGACCAGGGCTTGGGGAACCCAGGGCTTCTTCTGCTGTCCTGCCCATAACACGTTCCCTCTGAGCTGTGATGGGAGCAGAGCAAGCCCTGTACAGCACTGCTCTGGGCTTTGGCATTCCCCGCTGCAGGCACAGCCCCTCGCAGCCCCTTCGCCCAGGTAGAGAAGTAAATGAAGGTGAGAGACCTGGATCGTTTCCGAACAGCTTGAGAGGGTGTATTGTTACAGAGGGGTCTTGCAGAAAATGTTCTCCTCTATTTGCCCATATAGTGCCTCTCTCTGTGATAACTGGAAACAGTAACATCATGGCTTCTCCCATAAAAAATGAAAGAAACAGCACTGCATTTGGGGTTGAAGTCCTCCAAGGCTCACCTCCTCGTAGGTTGCAGAAAAGTTTCCTTATAGGCCTGGAAGCTGAGCTGAATTCCTCTTCAGACTCTCAGCTTTTTCCTTCTTAAATCTCTGCAACAACTGGAGAGCTAAAAACCCACCATTTCCTCCCAGTTTCTAGAATCCAAATAGGGCTTTTAGGGCTTCTTCCATTCACCTTCCCTTTGGTGCTAAGGGTAACGCTGGTAAAAAGATATCATTCCCATAGTACGGATGAGGAGGCCAAAAGAGCAAGTGACTTGGTCAAGGTCAAAGAGGAGAAGAAGGAAATGACATTTTCCCTGTCCAACTTGCCTTCCCCTTCAGCCCTCAGCACCTTCCTCCTCTTATTATATCACATTAGTAGTACATCTCAGATTTTGTCAGGTAAGAGATGTTTTGAGCTGATATGTGTCTCTACCTTTCCAATCCTCTGGGCATAGTGCCTAATTAACACAAACAGTTGCAGAGACAGCAAAAACAACACCGTCTGTTCTACAGGTCTGTGCCTCGAGGGAACCTCTCCCATGTGCTGTCCCTGCTCTGACACAGCTTGGAGCTCTGGAAGAGCCTTTCCCCAAGAGCAGGCTCCTCTTGCCACCAGGAATTACCAGGGGATTACAAGGAGATGGTCTGAAAGAAGACGAGCATGCACACACCTGCAGCAGACAATGCACATAGCTGTAGCACACTGTGCACACACCTACAGCATGACCATGCACGAAAATCCAAGAAATTTTAAAAGTATACCCTTCTATACAACTAGTATTATTTACTGAAATGGGTTCACAAGACTTTTTGCTGCCTTGAAACCTCTAAGGCCGGGTGTCAGCTTTAAGAGGAGCTGGTTTCCCGTAAGGCAGTGAGAGCCTTGCCTGGGTGCAAGTCCCCTTTCCTTAGGGACTGGATCTGGTCTCTGCTGGAGAGCAGGTGAGCAACCAGACTTGCATTGGCCTCGGGGAGCTGCAAAAGGCCCATCCGTTCAGGGCAGCCTCCATGCACTCGCCGCAGCCCCGGCCGCCCCCGCTGCGGCTGCTGCCTCTGCCACCCCAGCTGTGTCCCAGCTTCCTGCTCCTGAGCACAGCAAAGTGCAGAAATGGCATTGCCACCGAGCAGCATCTCCCTGCAGCCTTTCGCTGCCAGCACTGGCTTCCCATTAGTCTCAGTGATTTAAATTGGCTCAAGGAGGTTTTCTCAGCATCAGCAGGCTGGGCTGGGAGCAGCTTTCATAAAATGGGGATGCCAGCCCAAAATCAGGGTGCAGAAGGGGCTCTAAGCAGACATTGGAAATAGCGGCACGTTCAGCTGCTGTAGAAAACCCAGCCATATGGGTGTTTTAGACAGATAATTACAAATTAGCTTTTGCGGGCTGAGGTATTAAATCCAGCCACAGCTGCCCCACCGCCAGCTCATGACTTTGTTTAAATTTTTATGAGCTGTTCAATGGTTATTAAACTTGGTGCACTTGTTATTCAGCACAAAATTGTCATAATATGTCACAAGGAGAGAGTACTTGAGGAAGAATAGACTCTGGCGATGTGTGAGAGGGATGAGCTCCCTGGGCTCCCTGCAGCACCCTTCACATTGCAGGTCCAGAGCCATCTCGAGGGCCGCAGGGAAGGTGGCACAAGCCCCTCCATCACTGCCTGCCAGGGGCTGGTGATTGCCATACTGCAGTGGCATGGCTGAGTCAGAATGGCAGGAATCAGATAAGTTATTTGCAGAGTGAGTCATACCAGAAGAAATTGTTTCCCAGAACGAAAACTTGCAAGGGGGTAGGGAAGGCTTTGGAGTTAAATAAGCAATGACGGAAGCAATGGAAAACCACTGAAGTTGGTTGCAAACTTGGTGATGGCTTGGAGCCACGTGGAAAGAGGGACAGGGCAGCGTGCTGAGATGAACACCTGGAAACGGCGACCTGGGAGACAAGGATGATGGCTTCGCTCAGTGTTGAATGGCAATTGTTCCAAGAAGTATAATGAGGGAGGAGATTGCTATTGCTGAGTGAAATCTGCTATTTCCAAAGTGTTCTCTTCATCTAGGATTTATTTCTTTTTAGCATTATCACTCCAGTTTTTTCACTTGGCATAAATTGCTCTTTCATGCATGATGAATCCCACTCCAGAATCCCAGGCCACAACCCCAGATGTGAGAAGTAGTTTAGGCACCGGAGCGTGGACAGACAGATTCACCCTTGCTCTCCTAAATCCTGTGCATGATGACCTTTGCGGGATTTTTCTGAAACTGAAAAAGGTCCCAGTGAAAACACCTTGTCTCCGGGAACCTCAGCGTATGGTGGTGCCTGCACTGCACCCTGTACCAGGCAGGCCATTGACCATGTCTGAATGAATGACTAACCTTTGCTTTAAATTTTCTATGCTAATGGCAGCAGTGACAGCGAAAATTGTTTAAAGTTTCATATTTTGTAGCTGTCTAGAGGGTTTTTGATGAATCACTGAAGGGAAGATCTTCTGTGTGTAAGATCAGGGCAAATAAAAACCAAGCTGCATTTTGTTTTGATCTGACACCAACATGGCTAAGTTATATGCATCCTAAGTCTCCTCAGCAAGTCTCTGAGATTTCTGCTGAACAAATACAGTCATTAAGGTGATATGCAGCTTCACAGACTCATTTAAGCTACCCTACCCCCAAACCCAGGCCTAGCAATTTGGGATTCTTCAATCTGAGTGACTTTAAGTAAGTGGGCTAATTCCTCATGTAACGACCTTTCTGGCGCATATTGCAGTTCTGTCCAACACTTCTTCTGACATTCACATCATCTTCTTCTGTTAGAGTCCATGTTTTTTTGTTCTCATCTTTGCTTTTCTTTGAACTTGAGCCATTTCTGCTCTTGAGGTTTCTGTCTGGGTGTGGGACTATGTTGCCTTTACTCACTTTGAAGGTAATCTTTTCAAGCCAATTTGGAATAGACTCTCTACATTTCACATTCTGAATTTATTTTCATTGCTTGTAAGTTCCTGCACAAATTTCCTCTGTAACTAATCAGCTTTGCCATTAATGTTGTACCAGAACATCGTCTTTATTCCAGTGCCTTGCTTAGCTCAGTCTTTCTGCCACAAAAATATCTTCAATGCCCTCCTTACCACAGCCTTCCTCAGTTGTTACTCGGCCATCAGAGAATCACCAGCTGGAATTTTCTTAGAGAAAACAGGGAGTTTTGCATTTGATTTTCACAAGGTCACTAGAATGAGATGACAGTAACTGGGATGTCACCAAAATCTCTATTCAGGCCTTTGATCCAGAGGTGGGATGATATCACTTCATATGCTACAAACTGCTGACTTAAAATAAAAAGATGTTTTTTAAGCTTTAACAAATTTATGGAAGAGAATTTCTTTTGGCAAGGAGAAGGTAAATAACTTTCTATATAGGAAGTTAAATGTCCCATTTTAAAATCCTACACCCAAATGATTTCAGTAACCCCCCCTGCCCCGAGCCAACAAGTACTTTTGAAAATCCAGTCTCAGTATTGTACTGGACACAGTAATGAAACTGTTTGCTAATATTGCTTTTCCCTGCATTGTAAACACTGGAGACAGATACCAGAGGAAAGGAAATCAATTGGACACGGAAAGATGAGATGAAACCTTCTCACTGCAACTAGTGAAAAATTGGAGACATGTTTGGTCTTGTTAGTTGGTCCCACTAAGTACTGTGCTTTATTTCTATCAGATAAACTTTCCATGAACTCAAAACTGTTCATAATGATAGACACAGCACAGGGAGCTCACTCAAATATTCTCTTCTACGTATCCTTCCCTGACATCCATCATCATTTAGAAGAGAGAAGATGAAAATTCCCATTAGACCTCTTTGTTTAATTGTTTTTATTGCTTCTGTCACTTGATGAGAGCTGAAGTGATACGTACGCTGATCTGAGGATACCCTGTCCGTCAGAGGAGTGTGACATCCATCCAGACGCACCTCGGAGATGGTGCGCCAAAATGGGCATGTCTATGGGGAGGGGGCATAATATGCAGAGTGGCTCCTTGGTGATTAGCTGGTTTAATGCAGAGGATCAACCAGCATTTATTTATAGGGTCAAGAGCCTGTTTGTGAGACTGCTGATGCAGCGACAAAGCTCACCATTTGTTTGCCATTAAAATTCACTTTGTAATCTGTCATTAAAATACTCTTCTGTTCCCAAACCAACTGCTCCCAGAAGCTATGTGAAATTACCCGTTCCATACATTAATTTGCGCCCACCTTGGATGTCTTGGAGCATACGGAGAAGGCAGTACATCGGGGGCAGCAAGCAGCAGTGTCTGAGCTGCGGGGGCTCAGCTGCCTTCCCGAGAGAGCTGGCAGGGAGCAGAGCTGGAGCATCCGGCCACGTCCCACCGACGGGATGCTGTCCTTGGGCTGGTCCCCACATGAGCCCTATACGGGGGTTCTCAGAGAAGCATTCTGGGAAAGCATTTTCCTTTTTTGCTCCTTACAGCTCTCACTAAGGATAATTCAGTTCAGATCAAAGGACATCAGATGGTTTTGAACTCACGTGCCAGCCTTAGCAGGGTGCCACCAAACCCTGCTGGCCTGCCCTTGGGGCAGTTATCTATACCAAGACCAAGCGCAGCGTTGGTCTGGAAGTCCCTTCAGGTTTAGTGTAGCCAATCCAGGCCACATCTTATTTTTGTCTTCATTTTTTTGGACAATGTCTTCCAGGCAAAACACACATAAAAAATAATACGTAGCTTGCAGGTTGTGCATGTCCCACGTATACCTGATCTATGTGTCTGATACTCTTTCGGGCATGCTGACCTGCATGCTAAGAGCTTCTTTGGGAAGTTTCTGTAAGCACCACGAATGCGGGCAGCACACCTTTTCCAGCAGGGTGGAGAGCCCTGGTACGTATTTATTTGTTTCAAATAAAAATAATGCGGGGTGTGACAGGCAGTCGGCATGGTCTGCACTACCATATGTCTCTTCTGCCTTGTGCTTGCAGTAGGCAACAGGTCTGATCAGACATGTGAAACACCAAACCCTCCATCTTTTGTCCTCCAGGAGTATCCAGGAGCTCAATCTGCCCGCAGGCACAGCCTGCACTGAGAGGTGCTGAGGAAATTGTACAACACCAAAGGCCATCCTGGAGGACACGTCTCGGAGTCAAGATGTCTCCGCTGCACCCTCCTCCCAGCTGGGAGGGAAGTTGCTGCAATTCCCCTCTCTGGAGGAATACATGCAATCCTTTCTCCTGCTAAGCATCAGCAGAGGTCTCCAAGGAAGCTACACTGAATATGCTGCTTTGATTTTCTTTGACCTCATTCTACCTAATCAGCTAAACCAACCTGCTGAAGAAATGAAAGTGGGCCTGGCAGATAGGAAATGGGGCACTGGCAGTTATTTTTTAATATACTTCAGGATTTGCAATATACTGGATCCAAATTGTGATATCTGCAAGTGGGTCAACTCTCCTTTCTCTAAGAGGGAAAAGGAGCAGAAAAACACTGCAAGACTAAATTGCTGCTCAAATTTCTAGAACAGTCACGGTAAGCGTTTCCAGGGAGCAACAACTACATAAGTGACATGGGTAGTTTCAGGAAGTACATGTGGGACAGGCTCTGACAAGGGACAGTTGTCACACGAGGATACAGATGGCACTTCTAATGTCTACAGTCACTTCTACATGTGAATGCATCATCACTCACAGTGTAACCTAACCAACCATATGAGGACCCAACATATGCCAGCCTACATATTGCAGGGCTTTTGAGGTTTTCCAGCTCTGCTGTTTGTCATCTTGGAGATGCTTTTTCTTAACCACTTCCCTGCTGGTCTCTCATGGGGCTCCTTGGCATCAGGACCTCCTGGGGAGCTGAGATCCAGCCCAGAGCACTGCAGGGGCCTCGTCCACCCAAAGATGTGCCGTTCCACACCAAATTGCTGACATGTCCTGGTTGCAGGTGTTGCACACTTTCTGGGGAACACATTGCCACTAGTGCTGGTGAGATGTTCATGTACAAGTATCGTAGATGAAAAGGACAGTTTGGGTGACAGGAATGTTAATTTGTCTCTGCTGGGAATAGGAAAAGCAGCATTTGGCACCTGGGGGTTTGTCCTTATTTTCTTTTTAAAGTCTGGCCCTCCAAGTACCTCTCCCGCTTTGTTTTCTCACCGTCTGAAAAATGGAGCCCCATGAAATGATACATAACAGACACCAAAACCAGAGCAAATCTGCAGCAGAATTGATGCCCTCCAAGCTTGGAGCAGATATCACCAGGACTTTCTGAGTGACTGCTGCATTCATGTGGGAAGGCTTCTGCCTGACAAATGTGTTTGAATTCTCTGAGTACATCGGGGCATTGCTAGATAAGTATGTAATAGAGGACATCATCTATCATGATTTCAGGGAAGTGTTTGACAGTGTGCCACAAAGGGAATATGATTTACAAAGTAAGACAAAAATGGTATAAGGAAACTATTGATATCACTTACAAATCAGATTGACAGTTTGAGGGAGAGGATAGGGATGGGACATATACCAGAAGCAGAAGGCTGGACAAAGGCTGGATTTCTCTGAATAATGCTCAAAGTAACCCCAATCTAATCACCCTGACTACTTGGGACAAGGAGAAAAGAGAAAGCAAATGTGCAGAAGCTGAGCAAGCTTGCCTGAAATGAAATTGCATTCCAATATTCAGCAAGGCAAGGGAATAGGAGGCAAAAGCAGTCAGGAACCATACTCCACAAGCCATCAATAAAACCCAGATTAGAGGGCGACTCAGCATAGCAGACTCCCACAGGACTCTGCAGCCACTCCACATCAGAGACAGGACTGCTCTGACCCTGCTGGGAGCAGGCTGACCAGTAAACATGAACAGAGTGAGTACATTGCTATTGCAAAATAGTCTAGCACCGGATTACTGAAAGGTATGTATGAAAACCTTGTTACAAACAGGCTTTGCAAAGTATGTGACTGTCTCTGGTGTGGCTGAGGGGTGCCTAGGTGCCCTGGGTGCCCGCTCCCTGGCACGGGGGCATTTTGCAAAAACATCTGCTGTGAGCTGGTCCACTCACAAAGTCCGTCTCAGCAGAGGGAGGTATTGGGCAAATGTAAATCACCAGGATTTAATCAGGCTACCGATAGCACTGTTTGGGGAAGAGGGATGTTTTTGTTATCAGGCAGAGGGATTTAAACACCTAACCCTCATAATTGTCGCACGACTTGTGCACAGTAGTTCTGGGGCACCCAGGTGAGCATGCCGTGCTCACCATCATGTGCAAGCTTTCCTCAGCCTCTGCCAGGGCAGGCAGCAGGGAAGCATCACTGAAGTTGTTTTGGCTGGAAACAGCTGGCAGTTTCGTCCAGCATGTTTTACAAAGAAAGATCACTTGGAAGAGGGAGGCGGAGAGCTGCTGATTTCCTAGGACCTTGAAGACACACAGTTGGGGAGTTATTTGTGGATGCAGCTCAGGAAACCTGGATCAGCTCCTCAGTCCTGCCTCCTGCCTTGCCTTCATCTCCCTTGCCTGTCAGAGCAGGAAGCTCTCTGGAGTGGGACTGTCTCTTTCTGGGGGTTTATGCAACAGTTTTGCAAGTGGACTCCTGGCCCCTGTGGCTACTGAGCTGCTACCAAGCTGCTACCAGTTGCTACAGGCTCTGGAAAGGTCCGTCCTGGCTCTCTTGCAGCCGGCTGGTCAGGAGCGATGCTCCTTGCATCCGTGCAGGCTTGTGCTGCTGCCTGGGTGGGCAGCAAATGTCAGACTGTACCAGCAGTGCACAGCCCAAAATGGCAGAGCAAAAGGCACAAGAAAATTCTCATTTTCGCTCTGCAAGGCTGGGGGTGCAAAGCCTACAATTTGTGCTTGTTTTCTGTTTTTTTCCACTGCCTGATTATTGCCAAGTATTTCATATAGACACAGCAATTTAGTTAGATTGATGGCCCTTGTCTCCCTAGTGACAAATGCAATGCCTGCCAGACACTTGGCTCTAAACTGTCTTTACAATCATTCTGCTTTTTTAAAAGTTTAAATGCCCACTAGAGAAAAACTTAGTTTGTCATTTAGATTGGCCTTGGCTAAATTAGTTCATTCCTGAGCAACTATAAGACAAAAAATGAATACACTAGTCTGGGAGGCAAGGGGGCTTCTCATAAAGAGCAGCTACAGGGTGGATTTAAATTCACAACAAGGAAAACCATTAGAGAATAATTTGGGGCAGAAAGGTAATGTTGGAAAGCAGATATATACCCAGCAAGCATATCACGAGAGTCCAGGCTGCATCACAAGGGCAGTGAAAGGCAGAGGATGGTATCAGTGAACAAGGGAGGGATGAAACCTTGGTCTTGCTGCAGTCACTAGCGGCAGTGTCACGGTGTCTCACCAAGGTGCTGCATCCACAACAGGGTCTTGTGAAGCTGCACAGGCAGCAGAGGAGCCTTATCCTTGATTTAGGGGCACCAGCTTGTAAACTGCTTGTGGGAGCATGAGCAGAGTCTGACCACGTAGGCTTTATTAGCGATGTACGGGAAAAGGGAATACTCTTAGGGCACGTAGGATCAACTGGATGTTTAAAGGACCTTCCTGCATACATCAGAAATGTTAATTGCTGGTGCCTGGTAAGCAATTGTATTTGAGATCCTTGATTTTACACTTTTGGGAGAGTAAAAGTGCAGGCAGGGACCTGAGCCTCATGGTAAGAAGCATTCACACGCGTGCTTAACAGGGTTAGGTCTCAGGTGGGGAGCGGAGGCTACCTGCACCCCAGTGCAAGGAGGCTGGTTCGCATGTAGGTGCTCTTTGCTCCTCTGTCGTGAGAGCACAGATGCCTGGCACAAACCTCCCGGGTGGCTTTGGCCTGCGGTCTGCTGCCCGTGGGGCTCTCGTCTCCCTCCTGCCATGGGTGGAGGTGGGCAGCATGTACTGGAGCCATCCAATCCCTGCTAGCTGCGTGGAGCATCTTCTGCATGGGCCTTGCTAGGTAAGAAGATGGAGCTAACATTGCATGTGAAGTGATTCGTTCTTGAAATCTGCCATGTCAGGCCGGTTTTTACCCCTCCAGAATGGCTCATCTGAAGTGAATGAGCTGGTTTGGGTCAAGCCCTTGGGGAGTGAGAACAAAGTCTATGCTTTAAATAAAAACAAAACTAGAAGGTTCCCCGGGGGGCTGAAAATATTTATTACTAGGAAAAGCATCCCAACCTGTCAGCTTCCAATTCCCTTTATTTTCATGCAACTTTAAAAAAACCCAGCCATACGCATTCAAAAATACATTTCAAGAATTAATCTCTTCTTAGCTGACACTTTAAATGTCAACTCTGAGCCTGGAGTAAATTTTCACAGGGAAGTTATAAAACTCTGAAAACAGGATTTAATAATGGTAATGCTGACAAAGCCTCAGCCGCAGCAAAGCTAGTAGGTGCCTCTGTGTATACCCACCAGACAGCTGGGCTGAAAAACAGATAGGGGGAGAGCCAATTTATTGTTATTAGCTAGGTGCACTTCTGAAAGTTTCATAATTCGGAGACCTTCCTTTTCAGACTGGTAAAAGTCTGGATCTAGAGACAGATTAATGATTCTAATTTCTCCATCGGTGTTATTTTATTAGACTCGCTATGGCAAACTGGTATTGTCATTGTTAATGAGCCCTGCATATCTATTTCTCTGCACCGCATGCAGAATGTGCTCCATCGTGCCCATCAGAATAACTTTGTTAAAAATACTGAAGCTGAGCCTGCTGTGCCTGTTAGTAGAGCTGAAATGAAAAATATCTGGCAGGAACTGAGTCTGGAGCAAACAAGAATTTACTTAGACTAGGAGGGAAAGTACGCTCTGATTTAGCGTTCAGCTCGGGTGCATGTTTTATGCATGTGCATATAGAAAGGGAAAATTCATTGATTTGCTTCAGAGCTAGTTTATGTCTTGATGGAGCAAAGCATGTAAGTGCCTGCTTAAGTCTATTCCTGTTCAATAAAGTGTTTAAGCAGCTGCCTATGTCCCACCGATACTAATATAAGATTTAAGTGTCCGCTTAGAATGAAATGTTCTCAGATGCTTTGTCGTATTGAGGCCTGATGCATGCTGCTGTATTCTGGACATGGCTGGTCATGCAGACTAAAGATGCAGAAATGAAGACCAGAGTGGTCATTACCTTGTCACCACATGATGGCTTGTTCAGACTTCCTCCAGATAAAGCTCTGGGGACAAATTTAAATGTTATCAGCACATGTAAGCAGGGATTTATTTTTAAATCTTTCGCAAGTTCTCAATCATGTGAGTAGTTCATCCCCATGTGGGTAGCAGAAATTTGCAGGATCAAGACTGGTGTGGGAACGCTCCCCATTGCAGGGATGGGCGTGAGAAAGCCAGCACCAACCCCTCTGAGCTTATCCAAACCCCTCCTCCTCTTCTTTGCTTTTTTTCTCTCATCTGGAATGGTCTGGGAAGGGATTTTTCTCAGACTTACTTGATATTCAGAATGATTTTTGCAGCACGTCGCTGTATTTTAGGCAGTGCGCAGGGGGCTGCTGCACACGGGTGGGAGAGAAGGGCAGGCATGGGCCGCTCCTGCTTGGGTCTGTAACACACCGTGGTGTGATGTAACTGGCGGGTGATAGCAAGGGAAACCCTAAAAATATTTGGCACGATATTTGTGAAACTGTCTTCTTTGGGAAGGAGGCCATGGCAAGCCCCTGGGACCACCTGCCACCCCACAACCAACGGTGTCTTAAACAAGGTAACGAGTCTGCTGGCAACATCAGGGAATCTGTACGGAATGATCAATCCCCCTAAAAAACAGTAAAAAAATGTGGAGTGCTAATTTTGACGATCAAAGTCACGTAATAATTTTGCTTGCAATGTCTATGAATGAAAACTGGCCAATTTTTCAATGTCGAGTTTGCTTTTCCAGCTCAGATGGGACATTCAGGGTTCAGTCCTGCTTGGGGCACAACACAGTGGTTATCATCACCCTTATTTCTTGGTTTATCCCTAGGAATAGGCAGCTCAGCAGAAGCAGCAGCTTTTAGGGTCTGACCTGCACGCTGATAGAAGTAGAAAGTCTAGAACTGATGACAAAACCTTGTTGCTTTTCCAAGCTTTGTAACAGCTTTGGGAAGGGTTCTTATTTTTGCTTTCTCCCATGCAATCAGCGCTGAGATTAAAATTTACTGTTGCTGCTATTTCCAGGGAAGAGTTGGGAGCTGAGCTGAGGTTTCCTTTTTTCAAGTGGTTTTTAGTGTTGATAGTGCGGAAGAGTCATCTGTGACAATTTTGTTTTTTCTGTCAGTGCAGCTTCCTACATGGGGTTTATTTTTATGGCCAGGATCTTTCAGAATACTTCTTTTTTTCAATACCATTTCATTTAGCAAAGTAGCTTCTGTGGGTTGTCCCCACACAGACATTTTTATACGCTCTAGAAAGCTGAGTTGCTTTGCTGATTCTGGAAATGAATTGCCATCTTCTATGCATTGCAACAGGATTATTTTAAATCCATATTAGTGTTGTGGATTTCAATAGGAATTTTGCCTTGGTCTTTGCCAACGTCAGTCTATACAGAGATTTCAGTCGCACACAACAATGAGTTTTTTCCTGAGGTGTGATATCCATGGATTACTTGACCATTAAATACATTTATCAGATAAAACATAATTGTCTCTTCTCTTCTTTCTGGTCACCTTTCTTCCTCATCTTTTTTTTGCTGATTTTCCATATCTCATCTTATGTTAAAATTGTAGATAACTTGTGGCAAAGATCATCATGTTTTATTAGCAATATTGCAAACCAATTTTGATGAGAATTTTTGTACAAATGTAAATCTTTACGTTTTAGAGAAAGGAATAGCTGTGTAATAGCAACTGTAAGCATTCAGCTGTCCAGGGGCTTATTAGTCTTCTGTGCTTCCCTGGAGTCAAATTAAATGGTGAACACCAGTGAGCCCTTATATCACACCACAAAGCTTTCCACAGGGCAGGGAATTACACAGTCACGGTGCCATATATAGTACCAAGCCTCTGGTGTGGATTTTGCAATGTCTGCCATTATATTTCAGATACCAAGCAAATAAAAACATGTATTTCCATAGAAACTGTAATGTGTTGCTGAATACTGCCCTTAAGTATGCAAATATCTCGTCCAGTATAGTGAAGTGAGGCTGTTACTATATTCTAACAAAGAACTTGGTGCCAAATGCTGATATATAAATGTCAATCATTTGCAAATATCCCAATATCTGTATTTCACCTATCATTTCTGCCTTTGCATGGTGCACGACAACTTCTACACAATGTGACTTGGTGAGCACCCATGGCACAGGGCTGGCCAGACACCAGGAGCTCAGACTAAAGGACTGCCAGGCAAGGGGCACAGGGCTAACACAGCCCCAGTCCCATGGGTATCTCGAGGAACTTGGGTTGCTTAAAATTAAAGATTTTAAAAGAGTTGTCATTGCACAGCTGCTAATAGTCACAGCATTAAACAGCTAATATCAGAAAAATGGAGGGCCTAGTAATGTCTGCTGTAGTGTAGTGTTATTCCCAGGCAGATCTCTAATTTTAAATCATCATCACATCTTTTCTTTTCCCTCATCAAGCAAGTGCAGTTGCCATGTGCCTTCTCTGAAACCCTGCAGGTGGAAATGGGAGACTAATGCATTCTTCTTCCCAAGGGGAGAGTAATTCAGATTTAACCAAAATGAGAATAATAACCATTAGATGAAACAATTAAAGAAAAAAATCATTTGAGTACACCTGAAACTTTTTGTTTGGCTTGGAATGAAAAGCTCCGATTCACTGTAAACAATTTAATTATTTTCTTTCTTTAAAAATTCAGGTCGGATTTTGAAAGAAAAAAGCTATTCTTTCAATGAAGAGTGCGATAGCAGCTTGAAAGTGTTGAGACAAAATGCTTTACATTTCCAAAAACTTTGTATTTTTAGAATTGACAAAATGCCATATTTTCCCCTATTTTATTTCCCTCCAGTTCTTTTCAGCTGGAATTTTCACATTCATAGTTCTGTCCCTCTGAAATGCACCTTGTGCAGAGATTTAAATAGTTATTTCAACGAGTAAGATCATTATCCAAAAAATAACTTTTGCTGCATGCAAAATGTTAAAATGCTAGCAAAACCCAGAAGGAAGCATGGCAATGGTTTCCATGTTTCACTCGCAATCAACAAACTCTCCATAGGCAGGGACAGGATCTCAGTGTTTTTTGCTTGCCGATGTTTATTACATCAAAAGAATCTGCCATAGGTGGATACTGCTCCTTATTGACCATAATGGTATTTCCAAACATTTAATCATCAAGTCGACTGGGAACAAAGTGAGGAGAGAAGTAAATTATATGCTGTCTATTGGAGAACATGTAGTCTTGGCTTTAAGAATTTGGATATGATTTGGGCTAAGTTTACTTACTTATTTCTAAAAAATTACTTCTGTTTTGAACTGATGTTGGGGTTAAAAACCTTGAATTTTTTAGTATGTTTCAGTTCCAAAATCTCCCGTTTGAAGGCAATGTTAATAATTAATGACAGTGAACAAGCGCAGCATATGAAAGCGCTCCCCCAAATTACAGCTTGAAAGTCCCTGTCTTTTAATGCACCCGTGTTCACACCGGTGCATCACTTTTGGGGGTTCAAAGCCAGATAATCACCCCTTATCCTTGTCTGGAATGTTGAAATATTTAATGAATCCCTTACATGAATGCTTAGAAAATGAACCATCAATGCATAGATGGGCTGCTGGCTCTTTACATGCCATTTTTCGTGTTGTTCTGGCTTTTATTAATCGTTGTAAAATTCAATCCTTCAGGTCCAGCCATACAGAGTATCTTCCAGGGCAGCTGGGCTTGCTCTCAGATGTAAATACTCCTGCAAGAGGCTCTGCAGCACTCTAAAACTGAAAAAATCAATATGTATTCTAAAAGACAGGAACAAATTGGGTCTTAAAGTGTAAATAGGGCTGTGTGAAATACAATAAAGTAAATTCAACTAGTGAACTGTATTAACTGCAGTGATTATTCCGCATTCAGGGAGGATAACTTATGTAATGATCATCAGTGCTGTTGGACTTTCCACCATAGATCTTGAAGGTCATTGGCTGAGCTGGGACCTGAACCCTTCCAAAGGTAAAGAAAGTCTTTTCAATTAGATTAAACCTCATTATTATTTTCCAAGCCGTCTCACCTCCATTACACAGCCGACTTCTGGAAGCAGTGCAGGATGGTGTCTTGTAGTCTGACAGCACACCTGGCGGCGCGTGGCGTTTGCACGGTCCCTCGGGCCAGCAGCCCCGTCACAGCGCGGGAGCCACAGCTACTGAATCACCAAACCACAATTTATTCACTTCCTCAGCTCAGGGCTGGTTTTCTCCATGGCAGACGTAGGAGAAGAAAGAGTTTGGGAAATGTGGCTCCCTTCCTCTAGGCTGTACTTGCAAAAGAAGGCTGTGATTTTAAGCTAATAAATAACAAGCTAATAAACAACATATTTCCAAAGTAGTGGGTTTCTGCCTTAGAAATGCTCTTTTAAAGAAGAGTGGCTTTGGATGAAGTTTTTGAAATCTGAAGTGAATCATTTTGACTTACTCATTTTTCTATTGTGTCAAAATACTTTGTTTCATAATAGCTCGAAGCTGTTTCACCTGGACTTTGGTATAGAAGAATATTAGTTGTAATAATAGGATAAGTAGTAGGCTATAGCTGTTTTCATGTTATTGAAACAAAAGTTAGTGCTGTATCAGAACTACATGATCCAGTATTAGTGAAAAGAAACACTCCCATGTTCCCAAACCAAATAAAAACAAAAAACATGTTTACAGGAAAATTCTGGGGTTTGGTTGTTTTCCATTTAGAATGAAAACAAACCTCGGGATTTTCTTCAGAGCTGAAAACCTGGCCAGTGTCCCCAGTGACTGCCACGTGCACAGGTTCAGCTGCTGAAGACATGCTGGATGAAGTCTTCAAACGCAGAGCATCTTGCCAAGCTCCAGCACCAGCATCTAGTCTAAAGGTGGCCTTTGGGGGCCTTCACCCAGAATTGAATCTGGTTAGTGCTCTTCATTAATTTATGGTACTCTTGATCAACCCCCCTGACTAGAATTGACATATAACACAAGCAAAAAGCTAGCCTGGTAGGGAAAAACCATATTGTATTCAGGAATAAAAATTTTTGTTACCAGTATGGTTGGTAAGGATAGATACCCCATTGATTTGAAAATAATAAACATCAGCAGAGGTAGAGGGAGGAACTGTGCCCTATAAAATCAGCAAATAAAGAAAATCAGACAAAGTCAATGACCCTTAAAAGGAAAAGGCAGGTCCACTCTCCCTGCAAATAGTCCTGGGAATGATCCCACGTGTTTTCAAAAAATATGCCCTCACTGCTGCAAGTGCAACATGGCCTAAGCAGCTTGTTGATCTTTACAAAAATATTTTAATAAAAACAAATTGGTCAAATAATACTTCTGAAATTATCTTGCTAATTTCTGTGTAATTAAGACCTGAAGCAATTTCTATATTTAAATGACAGATACTGTATGAGCAATGTCTTTTTTGTTTTGGAATGGTCTTCTAGCATTAGTGCTTCACAAAATAAGGACAACTAAAGGGATTTCTAATTGATAAATCTGACTGCATTTTAGGCATGGCCATTAGACTAATTAAAATCCAGTGTGACCAATGCCTTTCAGTTGATTTTGATCGTAAGCATACCCAACAAAGCTGTTTCCATTGCCAGCTCTATAATACCATCCTGGTAACCAGTCCAGTTGGGTTTCAGTAATTTCCCCTTTTTTGCATATTCTGCTGTTCAACCTTACCGTATTACGGTGTTATTTAGAAGTATTTTCTTATGAGAAGAAAAAGTTACACAGGGTCATATTCTTGTCTGGTGGGAGGTGGCATTGCTCCACTGAAACCGCTGGTGAGAGTCTGATCCAGAGAGGTTTCGTGATGCACTTTACATGTACTGCATTTCTGCATGTTTGTACCTCAGTGTCTGTTAACAAACTCTGGTGGGGTCTTCGAAGGGTGGAAACAGGGTCACCTGTCGCTGATGAAAAGCATGGAGAGAGTCAATGAAAACGAAAGAAAAATGAAAGTGGGAGCTGATGGGAGCATAGGAAATTTCGGGGGGAAATTACGCAAGTACTTCCCTTCTGGTAGTTTGAAGGAAGAGTTCAATTTCTATTAACAGTATGCTCTGTAATTCTCCCAAACTCTAACATACTGATTATCTGTGTCTTAAAGTGCTAGGCTTCAGGTGAAAATAATTTTTAATAGGTCTGTCTGTAATGGTCTTCCTGCATGGGATGAACTTGGCCTGACCCACAAAGGTAAAAAATAACAACAGACTTATTTCTGTCTAGGGGTAAAAATTACCTGAATGCAGTCCAACACTAATGTCCTTCCTTCAGCTGTTTTATTTCACCATAGCATTGCCAGGCAAGGTGACATCTGACCCAGGGAAATGATTTGACATCTGAGTTCACAAACCAACATGGGATGTACAGGACCCAATGACCTGGGGGTCCTTTTATTCCTTTTAAAATTGATTAAAGGTGAAGAACAAATATTTATTCTCCAGGTAATTTCTCCAGTTAAGATGTTAACTCAAATATATTTTTTTTAAATCATATTTTGCATTCCCTCAACATCTGAGTGCCCTCACCTGTGACACAGGACATGCTGTGTTTCAGTGTCCTTGGGCAGCAGGACCAACGCCCTGGCTTGGTACAAAGCTCCTATTGTAGCATTTTTTGAAAGATCTTGAGCAAAAGTGGAAGGGTCCAGACAGATTTTAAGCCCTGCAGGATCCTCGGCACCCTCAAAGAGAGAAAAACAGCCTTGTGGGGAGGCTTCTGCAGATAACTGAAGGATCTTGGCAAAACTGAGACGCTTTAATAACAGATGGTGGGGAAAAGGCTTAGCCAGTTCTCTTTCCATCATTCTCCAGTGCAGAAGATCCCTCCACATGACATCCTGCACTGTCATCTCAGATCTATTATTAAACGGCCCTCGCAGTGCATGTGCTCCACTCCCTTCCTCGGGAGACGGTCTCGTGGGATCAGGCTTTGATTTCCATGCTGGTGTGTCTGGCTGAGCCATCCCACCGCTGTGGGGTTTGCAAGGTGGAAACATTTAACTCCTCTCCCAGCACAGCCAAAGGTCCAATCCAAACCAGCACACAAATGCAGGAACACAGAACTGCAGTCACTGTGTATCAGGCTTCTCCTGCTTCTTTACAAGACCAAGGTGCTCTGTAAAGTCAGTTGTTCTGTGGCACTGGGTTTCTCTTCTCTTTATCAGCATTTAGTGAAAACAAACACTAAGGAGAAGGGTGATAACAGAAGGATGACAGGAATATTCTTCCTCTGGGCAAAAGCTCCAAGCTGCAGCGTGACCCTTTATGGCTCCGTGTGCTATAGACTGAAGATGAAAAAAACTAAAATCCTGCGTTTGAAAAGAGCGTTCTTGTAACGGCACGACACCGTGTCCATCACGTTCACAAACAAGTGATAGCTGGAGAGACAATCCCTCCTGGCGCTGGGCACGGGGACCAGTGTCTGTGCCAGGGCACCTCAAGGACTCTCACTTCTGCTCCACACAAGAATTCCGTGAAATCCCAAGCCTTTATTAAGATATTTGAGCTTAAAATGGCCAAGGGACATTGAAGTGAGCAGAAACTGGCTCATGGTCGGTTAGAGATGCCCTGGGAAAAAAACAGTCTCTTCTTAATTTGCAGCACACTCTCTCAGCTCTTGCAGTCTCAAACAGGTTTACAGGACAGTCTAAAGTATTATACATATTAAAATACTGCCCATTAAAAACAACATTAATATACAGATAATAATACAGGGAAGGACTGTGGCAACTGATAACACACAGGAGACACATCTGTCCTCCAGTCCCACCCCACTGGCCAAAGAAGCAGAGTTGAGCCTGAAGTCGTTAGGACCGATAGCATCCTGCACCCAAGCTGAGTGGCTTGAACAGTAGCCTTGCCCTGTTATGCCAGAGCTAAATCTGTGTACAAGTATTTGAACAAATCCAAGGGTTTTGTCCCAGCAGTGATTGAAGGAGAGGTTTTCCACAGTTCTTTATCTTCACGTTCTGAACCTTGAAAGGAAATGTACCAGCCTCGAGCTGGAAAGGACTTAATAATGCCCTAGCATTGGTGAAAAATAGCCCATGTGTTGCTGTGAATGGTAATGCAGCCCTTTCTGAGCATTTGGGCACAGGAAGGTGACCAAGGTGCTGCTATGCAGCTCTGCTAGGCAGGTGGCTGCAGGCAGCAAGCAAAGGCTGGGCTGCGGGAGCTGTGAAATTCCACTTCCAGAGGAGACTGAGAAAAGCAGGTTTAAAAATAAGCAATCAAGCTGGTTTCCTTTGTTAATGACTCAGTGATTCACCCAAGATAAAGCATTTCAGCTTTGAAAGGCTCCACTCCTGGGATTAGCTTTCTTTGGAATCCATTGTTTTGAATGAAAATGGGAAATGCATCTAAAACCAGTACTGATGAGACTGTATCCACTGTGTCTAACTTCTTTACTTCATCTTCTCTCCTCCTCCTCAACCATAGACCTCCTCAGCCACTAATAGCACCCTGCCAGGGGAAACAGACCTTTGGCTCGACTGACCTTTTAAAATGCTGACCACCACCACCTCTACGCTACCTGCTTTGGCTGGGAAACGTGGAGTAATCCCTCAGTCTCGTGTCATACTAATAAACTGGTGAAATAAATTGCAGCCAGAGATGTTTCACTGTGGCTTTTCTCCCACAGCTACAACAGGAACAAGAGGGACCAGAGAGAATGAACACGCAACATGCCAAATTACTAGCAAGAGCTACAATCCACATGAGGATGGCGTGCGTAAATCCCCACAGCAGGCTCTGGGAAAATACATTCAATTCCCAGCTTTGCCCTAGGCCCAGTATATAATGTTGGGCAAAACTCCTGGCCAGCCTGCACCTCTGTTCTCTAGCCATAAGCAAGGGGTTCCCATGTGCCTCATGTGTGACTCAGCTCCCCTTTGACCAGGTATGAAACTCCCATCAAGAGGAATGGGGCAAGAGATTTTAGACTGATTTCTGCATGCACGCAGAACTGTGATGAAGAGAAAGCCAGTAAGGAGAGGCAATACCTTCACTGGAGCAGCTGGTCCAGCTGGAATAAGCAGGCATGCTTTCAGACCTGCAGCCCTCTCTTCTGGGCTGAAGATTTAGCTCCAAAGACAAACTGGACCCAGTAAAGGAACAACGTGGGAATAAAGGCTCATTTAAGTAGGTTTTGTTTCTACCTTTCTTTGTTCTCTTTGCAGTGCTCAGCCCACACAGGTAAGATTTCAGAGCTGAAAAAGAACTCCTGTTGCCCCTTTTTCCAACGATTAGAGATGATGTAAACCAAGCTGTTACCTCTCCCCACAGGTTTTGTACTGTTTATGTCCTTAGACCCCTGGGGTTACAACACAGGAGATGCAGGTACTTCACTCTTGATTATCATGGTAAGCAGTTAAAGGAGTTAAACCCCAGTGATGAGCTAAACCCCAGTGGATGCTGAAGCCCCCTGTTTGGATCTGCTGTACCAAAATCCAGGGAGCCAGCAGCCTCTAGGGCTGATCTCTTTGACAAGTGTCACAGTCTCACACCATTTCATATTCACTTTTAAAACCGTCTCCCAAGTTTCCGCCCACAGGGATCTCACCCTGTGATAATGGAGGAAACGCAGAGTTTTGCAGAGGAACAGTGATGCACTAAATAACCCCTGCCAATAGCAGGCTAGTTCACTGCCAGCTCCAGATGGGTTTTTTAATCAAGCAGAGCAATATTGATGGCCTCTGCTCAAGCTCTTTCACTAATTGCCTTCCAACATGAACTCAGCAAAAGGTATGATAAATCCAAATTTCCACCAAACATAAGGCTGGGATGAAGATGTATTTTGCCTGCGTATAGGTAGAAGGCAGCAAGCAGGGAATCTTGACACTTAAGTCTTTCTTTTGAAGATGTTTTCACTGACTTCTCTGGATCTTGAAATGCATAATTTAACATCTTATGTTTTACCGCGTTTAAAAGAAGCTGCCAAGTCCTCACCTCCTTACCCACAGTTTTAAGGCAGTATTTAACACTTCCAAAGGAGCTGTATTAAGTATTCAATGCTCTCTGCTCGTTTCCATTGTGTTTACTAAGCAAGTAGTATTATTAGGTTCTGCTGCTTCTCATACTACAATATGTGCTACGCAAGTTCTCAGATCTTCAGCACTCATCTACAGAAATATGTAATCAATTTCAGCTTGAGGAATTTGTGTTTAAATTGGTATTTAAGAGGGATTATTATCTTAAATATGAACATAGCTCTAAACTGGTGAAATATGTTCAAGCATTACAGAAAGCTTGGAACCTGCCAGAAGACCTTTTCCAACTTAAGTGCCATTTCTGATAGGAAATATGCATTAAACATCGACCTACGGATGAAAAGGAGGACATATTTTAGCTGACATTTTTACCAGCTGAGTTAACTCTGCTCTGTTCTCTAACTGTGATGAAGATGACGTTGTTTTCAATTATACACTTTATTCCATGTTCCCGAAGGTTATCATTAATCCAGTCTGTCCTTGGAGAATTTCTGAGCTTGGGCTGTGCTGCAAGTTTGGGTGAACAAAGCTAGCTCTTTTTTATACCCATTTATTTCTCTTTACAGTTATTGCCACTCAGGGGCTTTTTCATGCCCTCTCTCCACTGCCTTCAACTTTTACAGCCTTCCCAGGAAGGAGTGAGGAAAGCCCTTTTCTTTCAGCAGCCATGCTCCATTGCGTGATTTCGAAGCTAAAGCTGCTGAAGAGCTGAAGAGTGGGAGGGACCCTCACCTGCAGAGAGGGTCAGTGTGAGATTTGGCTTAGGTGACGCTTGCTGCCCATGGGGAGATGGAGGATGAACCTGGCAAAGCGCTAGTGCAAAGTGCTGCCTTGTGCTAGCTCCTTTCCTTTTTGGGCTGAGAAAAGCTCATTCTGCAGCCCCTTCCCTGGAGGGATGGCACAGGAGAAAGTGCGTGCATTGACCACTGGCCAATCGCCCCGAAAGTGGCAGCCTGAGCAAGCGCCAGGGAGGGGAGCTGATTGCAAAGAAGGTGAGGACGGGCACTGCTGAGACGCGTTTGCAGAGGGGAAGCCATCCTGATTTTAGATGTGTCTGAAGCCTGTCCTTGACGCTCAGAAACGACCCTGACTGCATCCAGGCTCAAGGAGGGTTGCGGGGAGATGCCAGCTCTGCCCCAGGACAGAGGGGACCGCACACATCAGGGCCTCCTGGGGCTGTGCAGGGACCGTCACCTGCTGATGCTGGAACATCAGCCCTCTCCCTCCAGTCTCCTGCAAATGAATGGAAGGAGACTGATCTGATCTGGTGTCTGCCACCTCTAAGCATTCAACAGCTCACTGTCCAACTGTGCCTGCTTGTGTTACCCCTTCACAAGTGCTTGGGCTTATCCTGAGCACCCCCCTTTACAAACCTCCTTGTGCTCTGGGTGTCTAAGGTGATCTGCCCAGCTGCCCTGGGGCCTGGCTGCTTAACTACATTAAGGGATAGTAATTTCCTGGTGAGACAGCCAACGATCTCCCTCATTTCAAATTTTCTGTTTAATTTCATTTTCTGTTTAGATTAATGTTGTTTCCTCTGTGCTTGTCTCAGAGAGATCTCTCTCCCATAGAAGCTCTCTGGGATTTCTGCCTCGAGCAGGCTGAAGGCGGTTCTGCAGCTTTCGGTGTCCTCGGACACCAGGTCCCTGGGCGATGCTGCCAGCAGGAGGGTGTGGAGGTGATGGATACCTCCTTCCCTCTCCTTGCTGGACCTGGAGAGCCGGGGCATCGGGCGCTTGGCTTTCACTGTGCAAGGGGAGGTAGGTTTGGACATGGACCTTGGACACACTTAACTCCTGCTGAGCACCAGAGAGGTACACACTCCTTCCCAGCATGTCTGTGTCGTGCTCTGAGAGGATGGCAACACTGCTTTGCCTTTTTGGTTCTGCAAACCCTGGTTTTGGGAGCAGAAAGGCCCCAGCCCTCCCACGCAGCCAGGATTTGGTTCCCTTCCTGCAAGCGTGAGCAAGTTTCTTGTCCTGAACCCAAGACCATCCTACAGAGACCCCTTGGGTACA
Source organism: Ciconia boyciana (assembly GCF_034638445.1). Taxonomy (NCBI): domain Eukaryota; kingdom Metazoa; phylum Chordata; class Aves; order Ciconiiformes; family Ciconiidae; genus Ciconia; species Ciconia boyciana. Next base: position 17,014,076 of record NC_132944.1, on the reverse strand, counting down.
TTTCCCACAGGTTCCCGGGTGCCAACCGGAGAGGCGGTGGGACAGACGTTTCCCGACTCATTTTGGTATAAGCTGTTCTGTGGGTGAATGCCTCAAGGCACGTGGCTGTACCCTAGCTCTCCTTCATTAAACAAACAACTGCTGCTTTTTACTGAGCAGAGAGGAGAGCCCGGCTTCATACATCTTGCCTTCACTCCCTGACGATTTCTCTGTCAAGGAAAATCTCAGTGTTAACCCATCTTTGTAAATATACTTTGAGATGTTTGGCTACAATAAAAGCAGTTCCAGGCAGGCGCCAGGTGTTTTCATTAAGCTCTATGGGGTGCTGTAATTTTCATTATGTAGAAACCACTGAAACAACTCTTCAAGGATGAGAATGCAGTGCTAATAGGGCTTTCAAGAGGGACAATTTATTGATATTACTGGAAGTCTCAGAGGTCAGCCTTCCAATGTACTCGATACTCCATGGCACAACTAAAAATACCAGGTCTCCTGCAGGTATTTTCCATTTTAAGTTACGGGCAGAGCAAGGTAAGGAAAAACTGAATGCACAGAATAGTGGAAGGGTTATGTGGTGCCATGCCATTTGCTTCAGCTCTGTGAACAGAGAAATAAACTTTCCAGCAAACACTTTTAAGCATTTCTTTGTGTTTTAGGACTAACAGGTTTACGCGGAATGAGTCACAGTGCCATATTCTGTTTTTAAGCATGGTGACGCATCCAGCATAAGCCTTTCTGAAGGTATAGCACAGGACCTGCCTGAAGAAACCAGGCCACAGTTAGCAGGGTGGTCACCTACGGCTTGCACAGCCTGCCTCCTCCCTCCAAGCACGGAGCAGTCTGGGGGGACCTCTGCCATGCCGAGGGCTGGGGTACGTCCCGTGCCCACATGAGGGGCAACGCCAGCCGCCATGGCCATGACCGGGAATCCTGCAGTGACAGATGTCTTCAAGCAGCTGAATTGCAAAGCATCAGGTTCCCTTCTTTCGAGATAATCTTTCAATTCATGACAAATGCCATAAAGTGAAACAGTCAGTTTTGGAAGTGTGCACGGGCAAGTTCCCAGAGGCCCGGGCAAGGCGCCCTCACATATGTCCCCTCCTGATTTGTCCACTTATTCAATCTCTTGTTAAACTTAATGAGACAAAGACCAGCTAAATCATCTTGGGATTTTTTTCAACTGATTAATCAAAACTGAAACCTGCAGTAAAAAGCTTTTACAACAAAATTAAAAAGATGGGTTTGTAGATGCTGCAATATTGTGTTTGAACAAAGTGCAGCCTTGATTTTCATTTTGAAACAGCTTTCATTCTTCAAGTCCATGTAATTTTTCACCTCAGTCTCTCCATGTAAAGATCTTTTCAAAAGGATTTATTTTTAGTGAAAAGGAATTAACTCAGTTGCCCTGAGCTGACTTCTGCTTTCAGTTTGACAAGCCAAAAATGTTTTCATTTGGATGAAAGCTTGGAAAACATCATGAGATGGAGAACAACTTCCTGGCTGTCCAAACTGGGAATCACTTTGTCCATCGATTTCCTTCCCTGTAACTGCAGGGTGAGTCGTACTGAGGTCCACCTCCCACAGTGGCTGGTGGTAAAGGGCCAGGAGGAGATTAGAAGAATTAAAATGGATACGAATTGATCAAGTAGAAGGTAGGAAAATCCCAAATGTGTCTGCATTTGCAGCAAATACTGGCTGCTCCTGTGTTGTGCCAACCTCCCCGAGAAGCATTTAAAGATGCAGTAAGGATTTTTTGTTAGTAAGGAATCATTACGGAGTCTCTGCTGAGCAAATGGAAGAAGATCGGTCTGGCCTTACCGTTGCAGCTGGTTCAGGTAGACGCTCCCAGGAGCCCCATGTACTCACTGGCGCAGAGAGAAGCTGCGCGGTGCCGTGCAGGGCCCTTTGCATCAGTATTTTCTCCTCCACACGCAAGCAGCAGTGAATCACAAAGCGTATTATTTCTTATCTAAGTTTCACCTCCAGGGAATTCAAACTAAATACAGGCACGGAGGAAAGCCGGCTGACTGCTGTGGGAGTATGTCAATACCTTAACTTCCATTTGGCAAGATGAGTTCCCCCAGTTTTAAATCTTTCCTAAGATCAGCCCATGCCCTGAGGCACGGTATACAGAAAATAAACAAAACTAAGATTTCTTTCTTTGCAATAGAGGCATAAAACCCCTCCTTTGGGTTAATAAATGACCTGTTGCTTCAAACTGGAGAGCCCAATCAACCAACACCAAGCTCAGGGGAGCTCTTCCTCTCACTTCTTTCCCGTTCAAGTACTCCTCCGTGAGGCTCAGGTCCTACGGCTGTTTAAAATGTGCCAATACGATGTCTATTCATATGAATCACTAATTACATACAGAATCCCATTCAGCTTAACATTCAGTCCTGTCTCTAGGATAAAACTTATGGTAGCAACAAAGGGATTTTTGGCTGCTCGGGGAATCACTCAGACCTAACTGCAGTGACGGCACAGCAGCAAAACGTAGCAGTTGCTTTCCTCCGGATGTTTTCTAACTTCTTTCCAAAAGAGCACAGAGGCTGGCAAGACCTGGTGTTCAGCTCAGAGGTGGCCGGGGAAGGTTTACGTGCAACGGATCTAAGTACGCCCCATAAACAAGGTATGTGGTTTAGTCTAGGACTTCGCAAGGGACCTTAGAAAGAACATGTAGCCAAAGGACAACACTCAATTTTTTCACCTGTTCAGGATTTAGCCACATTCTCAAATATTTTGGAGCCAGTGGGATCTTGGAAATGCTCTCCTGGGCTTTCAGCTCATTCTTGCCTGCTTCATTACATCAAATTACTCACAAGAACCTCTGATGGATTGAAATGCAGAGAATGGTCTTGGTGCCAGTAAAGACTGAGCAGATGCTTTATGCTTACTCTGGCTGCTCATACATGAAAGTTTCTCCTGGGTAAATGTTGGACAGCCATTATCTCCTTGTCCTTTAATGACCTCATTTTTCAAACAGAGTTTAGTATTAGACTTTAAAAAAAATCAGGTGGAAAACAGGCCTAAGAATCAACCAATTTTTGTTGTATCATCTCCATTTTTAAGAGAATTGTCTCAAAATACTGCAGTGAGCACCTGCCTCTCACAACCACTGTGAAGATTACCTAAAGTGGGAGCAATGCCTTCAAGACAAGTCATATGTAGGAAGGCTAACTATCATTACTGTGTTACTAATAAGGTTATTTTAAACTCAAAGTAGGTCACTGAAGGAGTTTCATAAAAAGCCCCTGCAAAACACAGTACTTAAAACAATGTTAGCTGCGAACAAAGGACTAACAGTCTCAAATGAAAGACTTAGACCAAGAATTAGGCAGTGTCTTTTAACGGGCACCGTGCAGCAGCTACCACAACCCGGGTGCAGGTGGAGCCAGCCTGTGAGGTGAGCCCAGTCCCGCACCCATCAGAGCCCTGCCCCATCCCATCTCCCCTCCCAGTCCCAGTCACCCCTCCAAAACACAGAATATCCGAGCATGTCCCAAAGGCCATGATGGATTTCATTTGTTTTTTGGCTCTGTGCCCTTCTGGGGAGGAGGGGGAAGCTGTGAAGCCCAAGTTGATGTACGGTGTGCTTCTTTTTGGCTGATTTCTGGAGGAAATAGAGTGGAGCGAGGGGCTTAGGTGCATTTTAAAAGTTTTATGTAGGATTGAGTCCTTAATGGTGGTGCTGTCACAGAGGGGGGCTCGGCAGTGCCACCAGAGCCAGCTGGAGCCTGGATTTGCTCCCTTCCCTGTGCAAGGTGGTTTGGGCAACCGCTCAGATGCTTCCCATTGCTGGTTCCTGGAGAGAGGAGCGTAGGTGTCCCAATCCTGGGCAACCCCACGGGTTCACGAGCACCAGCTCCTGGCCTCGGAGCCACACAGCCCAGGAGCCTCACCTGACCCATATATAATTACTTTTTCACATTAAAGAATTGGAGTCCTGACAAATGGATATGAAGGCTAAGCCAGCTTGTTTTTGTCTAAAATCCAGTGTATTAAATGCACTAGTAACACAATTAAGCCACACAGGATGTTCTCTTTTTGTCCACGTGTCTTTCTCAGATGCGGGACACTTGGTCAGCAGTGGTGGGAGAGCAGCTGTGAGGAACAGCCCCCTCGATGTGAGCCCAGCATCATCACAGCCATGTGGCGTGACAAAACCAGCCCATAACCTAAAATCCCCTTAATGACAAAATAAGCTAGAAATGTGCGCATGGGGGAAAAAAACAACCAAACCAAAGCCACCCTCCTACGCTTTACTAGCTAAGTTACACTGTAGTTGCAGCTATGCTCATCCACAAGCTTATACTGGATTTTACATGAGAGTGCACAGTATGTGCTAATACACAAGTTATTTTGCGTGTCAGCAAGCCACAATTAGCTTTGCTGATGAAGTCTCTCTCCCCACCCCACAGGCTGTGGACCTCCTGGGTGTCACACTGTCCCAAAGGGTTTGTACACCCACAAACCCCATTTTGTCCCAAGCAAGCTGCTCATCCTGGGGTGATTGCTGGAGCTATTAGCAAAGAGCGTGGATGAGGTATATTACTGATGTAATGATAATAAATGGAGGTTTTCACTAATCTGCATGGTGCAACGAGCCATTGCCCTTCCATAAAATGAGCCAGATGCTGATGGTAGGATTTAAAACTGGGAAAAGTACAAGCATTTCATTTCATCCTGGGTTTTCAAAAGGACACTCTTGCAGGAGAAGGGACTTTTTCCTCTAATTCTCCATGCATGAAGCTACATGACACCTCACAGGCAACCTGGGCTTAGCTTGTAACTAAACAGGACTAGACCAGGGCAGCCGGGGGGGAAGGCTGGTGGTGGATGAGCTCCTGGCGTAGCACAAAAATGTGGCAGTAATGTGCAGACCTGGCTGGAGAGTGGCTGGTTGCGGTGTTTGATTGCAAATGTTTGCCAGGAGGGAGGCTGAGCTGCTCTCTGGAGCAATCCATAATTAAGTTCAGGTTAAGGACCACACAAGGTCCCGTGCAGTGCTCTGTCAGCTGTTTTAATCAGACTGCAGGAGATAATAAACCCCCTTGTCTGGAGTGCAACCTGAGGGGAGAGGGGACTCGCAGCTGACAAGAAGACAGAGTGCAGACTACAGCTAAGTGCCCGATCCACAGCAGCCCCCCTTCTGCCATCGCGGCCCCTTGCTTTTCTCCTCAGAAATCGTTATTGCTGCAACATTTTTCTCCTGAAAAGCACAAAAATGGCCTTATTGTGTCAGACCAAAGGGCCAGCACACCCAGTCCTGGCTGCACCTGGAAAATTTACAGAAAGGAGTGCACGCCAGGGGTTTGTCCGTTCCTGGGACACCGGCACTGGGAAGACATCCTGGCTGGAAGCTGTACCCAAGCATGATGTTCAGTAGCCACAGATGAAGTTCTCCACCATAGATCCAGCTCAACCTGCTCACGCTTTTGGGTCCCATAGCTTTTCCCATGGTGAGTCCCCCGGTGCAATGATGGCACTGCTAGAAGAAAGGACCTACCTTGCCGTAGGCACCTTGCCTGGTGATTTCCATGGAGGTCCCTGCTCTTACCCTCAGTAGAGCTGGGTAATCAATGGCTATTTCCTTATGAAATATCTGAAGTGAAAGTCAAAGATGTTGCTAACATCTCATTAAGTTGAATTTAAGTAACAGCAGACACCTGAGTGCCTGGATCAAATATCCCTGTCCAAACCAACGATGAGAGTACCGAGCACAGGCTGGGAAGCAGGATAGGTGCATTGGCCCAGCAGCACTGGATCTACCCAGTTCGGTGTGTGTGTTAAAATATGGGCAGGGGGCTCAGGTGCAAGGTCATACCTCAGCTAAGATGTGACTGTACGTGTATCTTGTCTGCAACTGGGAAAAAAGTTGATTTCTGGAGTTTGGAAGACTTCTGTACATGATTCACTTCGGCCTTCTAATACTCTTAACACTTGTCCATGAGTGTACCTACCTGTAAATAAATTAGACTGAAATATTATACTGCACCTGAGTCAATGGATTTCTTTCCTGGCAGTGAGATACTCCTTTTCTGCAGCCCAGCATTTCCTGGCCAGTGCAATAATCACCATATTTATAAGTTCAGTTGAGGCAGCTTTTTGGAGCTGTTTGGTACCCACTCTTATTTTTATTCACTTCAGTTCACTATTCCCCAATTTATGTCTTAAATGAGAGAGCCCAAAAACTCTCAGCAATTCCTCTGCTGAGGTCTTATTTACAGCTACCCAGTCAAGTAGGACCCCAGATTATTTATTTCTGTAAATAATTATTTAAACCATTTTTATTCTTATATCCATGTACGGTTTGCAAACCAAAATATCGTGACAGGTTGGGAGCTCTTTGTTTTATGATCAGCATTAAGGAATAAAGGCTGGACCAGATGATCTTTCAAGGTCCCTTCCAACTTGGGCTGTTCTATGGTTCTATGAAAAGAACTTACAAAAACCTTGTAAAACCAGAAATGAGTAGGGTAGACTTCTAGTTCATCCGTTCCTATTAGCCTGAAAGGTATGTGAAACTTAAGTTTGTTTTCATACAATATAATTTTAAACCTAATTGTCATTTTAAGATGCAGTAATTAAGAACAAAATCACTACTGATTGGTGTGGCAGCAGCCTGGGTTAGGTACCATGAGGATGAAGCGAACATTAGGGAATGCCACAACAAATTGGCCGTAAATTACATGAAGCTGCTAAAAATATAAAGCTTTAATTATTAGCTCATAACACCAAGTGAGAAAAGAAAATGCTGCCATAGTGACAAGGTGCAACACCAGCACATCTGCCCTTCATAATCACATTTGTTAATTATGGTGGCACATGCTGATGAGGAGTAATCGGTTGGAGGCCGCTGGTCCAGCATGCAGAAAGGCACTTGCAGGCAGGGAGCTGCCGAAACGCGGAGGGGAGGACCCCTGCCGAAACGCAGAGGCAGGGAGCGGGTAACCTTTCCTCCCAGGGCTGGTGCACAGGGAGAATGGGGGTGCGCAGACCCCACTCGCAGTCAGCGTGTGTGGGCTACTTCATTCCCACCTGCCCGGCTTCGGGATGACATGGGTGCGTACGCAACGTACAGGTGGGACCTCGTTTTTCTCCAGTCCTCACCCAGACTTTTCCATGTGCACACTGGCTTGTACGCGGGTGATCAGAGGAGGCTGCGGTGCCCAGCAGAGGAACGCACCCAACTGTGCCCCTGCTCCTCACCCGTGGCGTGGGGTGGACCCTGCTGCGGAGCACACCCTGGGACCTTATAGGGAGGCCTTCTGCAAGTCCTTGAGATGGGTATTAGGCAGGATGCTGCCTAATATATACCTGGAGTCTTTCATCTTTGCATTTCACACTCCTCCATACACTCAGATGGACGTTTTCCCAATTAGCTTAACTTCTGCTAAAGCTGGCAGAACCAAGGCAGCAGGATATATTATCTTGAATGTCAGGGACTTAAAATATAACCTTTTCAGAGCACGGTCAGACTCTGACCACAGCTGAGGCCTCTAAACGATACTTTAAAGGAGATAAATAATATAATAATACATAATAACAAATGTCAAGTTTGTCGTAACTTGAAAGTGCAATTTACCTTCTCAGCCAGAGGGAATATAAGCTTGTATGTTGTTCTTTGCCATTAATGTTCTGCCAGTTAATGTACTAGGTTTCTATAATTATCAACCCTCCTTTCATTATATTGGTGGTTGATTGAATGTTTGGAGATACATGCTTGCACCTCGGCCCACATCTTGGCCCTTAATTTATCAAATCTCAGCAGCCAAGGCTCTGCCTATTTAATAAAGATGGAACGACTCAAGGGAGCTCTGGAGATTGTTGCTGTTTGCAACAGAAAAAATAAATTGCTACAGCTTTGATCTGAGCGGTTACCCCTGTTCACAGCACACTCATTAATTACACCTAATGATGGGATGCTGCAGACAGATTTTAAGAAACTTCTTAATAAAGTTTGGGAGACAAGTGCTTGCAATTGTGTTATCTGTGCACAGGGCTGAACAAGTCTGGGAATATTTTGCACGCTCCTCAGCACTGCCGAAATATCTGCAAGGTCCTGGCTCAGGCATGTGCCGGGATCGGGAAGGAGGGAGGCGTGAGCTGTGCTGCAGGCAGGGCTGTGCGCTGCCTGCCCACACGCCTCATCCCACCGGCAGCACTGTGGAGCTGCCTAGCTTTTCTTCTAAGCATCTGCTGGTCCCTAATGGGGCAGGAACCTCCTTCCTGATGGACTTGTTATATTGAATGTGCAGGTCCAGGTCAGAGCAGTTTGATCTGCTGGGGAAAAAAAAGTACAAAGACCCTTTATCTAAAGTTTCTAATGTCCCCCTTTTTCACAATATGTTTTGTGCTTTGGTTATAGAAATGAAAATCTGAAGGCAAGTCATTTACAGAGGTATAGTGTCTAAATGCAAATGTTTGGTGCATTGCACATTTTCCCATGCTTTCTTGAGGTTTTTTCTGATGTATGTTTTTGGGATGGAAATCATGGCCCTTTCCAAAATAGAATCATAGAATGCTTTGGATTGGAAGGGACCTTTACAGGCCATCTAGTCCAACCCCCCTGCAAGAGCAGGGACATCTTTAACTAGATCAGGTTGCTCAGAGCCCCGTCCAACCTGACCTTGAATGTTCCCGGGGATGGGGCATCTACCACCTCTCTGGGTAACCTGTTCCAGTGCCTCACCACCCTCATTGTAAAAAATTTCTTTCTTAAATCCAGTCTAAATCTGCCCTCCCTTAGTTTAAAACCATTACTCCTTGTCCTGTCACATCAGACCTTGCTAGAAAGTCTGTCCCCGTCTTTCTTATAAGCCCCCTTTAAGTACTGGAAGGCTGCAGTAAGGTCTCCCTGCAGCCTTTTCTTCTCCAGGCTGAACAACCCCAACTCTCTCAGCCTGTCCTTGTAGGAGAGGTGCTCCAGCCCTCGGATCGTTTTCATGGCCCTCCTCTGGACCCGCTCCAACAGGTCCATGTCCTTCTTGTGCTGAGGGCTCCAGAGCTGGACGCAGTACTGCAGGTGGGGTCTCACCAGAGCGGAGTAGAGGGACAGAATCCCCTCCCTCGACCTGCTGGCCATGCTGCTTTTGATGCAGCCCAGGGTACAGTTGGCTTCTGGGCTGCGAGCGCACATTGTCAGCTCATGTCCAGCTTTTCGTCCATCAGTACCCCCAAGTCCTTTTCTGCAGGGCTGCTCTCCATCACATCATCCCCCAGCCTGTATTGAAACTGAGGATTGCCCTGATCCAGGTGTAGGACCCTGCACTTGGCCTTGTTGAACCTCATGAGGTTCACACAGGCCCACTTCTCCAGCTTGTCCAGGTCCCTCTGGATGACATCCCGTCCTTCTGGCGTGTCAGCTGCACCACTCAGCTTGGTGTCTGCTTGTTTGCCGATGCAAACTTGCTGAGGGTGCACTCGATCTCACTGTCAATGTCATTGATGAAAATATTGAACAGCACTGGTCCCAGTACGGACCCCTGAGGGACACCACTCGTCACTGATCTCCATCTGGACATTGAGCCATTGACCACTATCCTCTGGATGCGACCATCCAACCAATTCCTTATCCACTGAACAGTCCACCCATCAAATCCATATCTCTCCAATTTAGAGAGGAGGATGTTGTGGGGGACCGTGTCAAAGGCTTTACAGAAGTCCAGACAGATGACATCCGTTGCTTTTCCCTTGTCCACTGATGTGGTAACTCCCTCATAGAAAGCCACTAGGTTGGTCAGGCAGGGCTTGCCCTTGGTGAAGCCACGCTGGCTGTCTTGAATCACCTCCCTGTCCTCGATGTGCCTTAGCATAGCTTCTAGGAGGATCTGTTCCATGGTCTTCCCAGGCACAGAGGTGAGGCTGACAGGTCGGTAGTTCCCAGGGTCCTCCTTTCTACCCTTTTTAAAGATGAGCGCAATGTTTCCCTTCTTCCAGTCACCAGGGACTTCACCTGACTGCCACGACTTTTCAAATATGGAGAGTGGCTTGGCAACTACATCAGCCAATTCCCTCAGGACTCTGGGATGCATCTCATGAGGTCCCATAGACTTATGTATGTTCAGGTTCCTCAGGTGGTCACAAACCTGATCTTCCCTTATAGTGGGAGGGGCTTTACCCCCCTGGTCCCCAACACGTTGTCCATTGACTTGGGAGTAGAGACAAATAGATGGTCCCTCCTCCTCGAATATATTTTAAAACTAAAGATCACTTTTAAAAACTGCAATTTTTGAAGCATGTTATCATTTTCAGCCATGTTAACAACTTCTGCAATGTTGTTCCTTAATTCCCCTGCCCTGAAGACCTTTCATATTTTCAAGCCCAAGAAAAGCGTGTGAAGCGTGTTTAGGCATGGCGCACTCAATTCTGCTTTGGGTAGATCACCAAATCCACCTGTGTGTACCAGCTCCTGCTCAGGCGAGGCCAGTGCTGGCAGCTGTGGTGGGGACAGCAGTGACAGAGATGGCAAGAAGACGGGCTTTATCCACAGAGCATCACGTGCACTTGTGTCCTTATCTTCTGCATTGCCAAGAAATACTGTCAGAACAGGGACCTCAATTATCATAAGAGCTCATAAGATAATTAACTGTACAGATAAAACCAGCGAACAAATTGATCCAAAGCAAAAAGACAGAGAGGGGAGATGTCAACTGTCAATTAGGAAAATATCCTGTTATCTGCAGGCTTGCAGCAGTGTAGCCGCTGCTGGTTTTGAAGCATGGCAAAAAGAGACAGGAAACCACCAGAGCACCATTAAGGTGGTTCAGATGTTAACTGCAGCATTAATAGCTGTGTGAGTAGTAGAACTTAAAATATGGGATCAGATACTTTAACTATGAAGTCCTGTAATCCATAAAGTAAAATGTAAAGACACTTCTGAAAGCTAGGAGACTTAATGATTCAGAAAAAGAAGTACCTAACAAAAAACACCTAATAGGTGGGTCGCACCTTTGGAAGGCAGAGCTCTGCTTCACAGTTTTTGCAAGTGATTTGAAAATTTCTATACTCAAGGAGTTGCTCTGGCAAAATGAATACATCTACTGATAAAATAGTTTGCAAACTGTACATCTAAACAGAAATTAAGGCCAACCGCTTCACAAAGCTAAGCATGACAACGAAGAGGTTTTTCATTTGAATCCAGGCTGCTGCCAAAGCATCTCTTGTTCACAAGTGCTGTTTAGAAGATTAAAGAGAATGAAGTTTGCATGTTATAAGGCACAGCTAACCTTACATTTCTCCTGAAATTCAGATGATGCAAGATTCCCCATCTGCTCATATTTGCCCTGCTGTGAGACTCTCTGAATTAGGCAGAGAGGCACATGGTCCATCAGACGGGCGTCTCATCTGGGAGACAGGCTGCCTGCTGGGCTCAGGGCAAGGACGCAGAGCAGCGTCCTGCAGCCTGGCCCTCGTGCCACTCTACCCGCCCTCGCATGCTGTCTTCCTGAAGCCTTTCTCTTTCAGGTAAATAAATAAAACATGAATTGGATCAGAGAGAGTCTGAATCGCATGCAAAATGTAGTTCTGGAATAAAAATCCCTGTTTTCAGTTGTTATTGTACTTAAAACTCCATCCAAAGATTATTGCCAGTAAGGGCAGTGCTTGCCTGGACTTCAGCAGCCTGCAGCCCGGGTGTTTGCTGCTGGAAAGCATCTGCTGCATCTCCCTGGTTCTCTGGTGTCTCTGAGATAATATCCAGTGCAGCCAGTTGGTCTGAGCAAGCGGCTTTGATGGGGAGCCGGGGACGGCGGCTGGGAGCCATCTGGGTGCATGGATATTAATAATGCCTTTAATGTCTCAGGGTGATTAAGGCAGAGATGATAAGCAGGCGGAATTGCTGCTTTTGGGGATGTGGCAGCCGCTGGCAGGGAAATGCAGACTGTGCAGACCCGAGTGCATCACCAGAGCTGTGGCCTTGTGCCCGTCCCCTTCCGGGACCCAAATTCTGTCTCCCAGGAAGATGCAAACTTGGACAGACCTGGGCGGTGAAAATCAGCCTCTGGAAGACATTTCGTCTTCTCCTGCAGATTATGATACATCTGGTTTTCTGAAATGCTGCTAATATTGGCTATCTCAGCTTGCAAATGAGGGTGAGCCATCCTTTAGCATGAGCCTTAGCCAGGGCTGAGGCTGCTCCCAGGCTCTCAGGCTTTCAGATGAAATCGGCTCATCTTCACTCCTAGACTTTCGAAGGGACTGCATAATTTTTCCATAGGCATCGCAGACCATCTTGGCTCTTTCACAGGTTGTGGGAAAATGGAGCACAGAGCAAGTCCGAGGAGAGGCCCGTGCATTTTAAACACCTGATGTAGCTGCAAAATTCTTAAAATGCCATGAACCAAATGGCAATTTTTTTAAACTAATTCAACAGCCCTGTCCATTCATAAAATAGCAGCTATCCCTCCATTGTATTTTCTAGGAATATGAAGTGTGCAAAGATGCACTTTGAGGAAAAATAACAGAGATATGCAAGAAAAATACACCAAAATAAATTAGAGTGCTTTTTGTAACACACTGCAGCTCAGTTCATCAGGAACATCTGATGATGGCTGCTCACAAAGCTGGCCTGTTTGCCCCTGCGTAGCCTCTGGAATGATGCAGAAGATGATGGTGCAGCACGTTTCTGTACACAGTGCTTCTTGCTGGCATCCTCACGAGCACAGTGCCCAGCAACCTGCAGCATCATCATGTCCCCCTCCGGTTCCCAGACTTTAGAAACAGCTCGTGCAAGGAAACAACCCCCCTGGCCCAATTCTGCCTCCTGATGGGTGGGAGCCAGAGGAAGCCTCAGGTCCCTGAGCAGGTCAGGGTACACAGCGCCTGGAGTCGGGGCTGTGTCCGAGCCAACGTCTGCAGTGGATTTTGCATAAAGCATCCTCACGGAGCCTGCATCTCTCCACTGACTTTAGACCCTGGTGAAGACCCAGGCATGGCTCCTGCCACCTAATGTTGGCTGAAAAAAACTTCTTCCACCCCGGGAATGTAAGAAGGATTCAGCTTTATATGGGAAAATGTTACCTGGAATCAAACAAGAGACTCATGACCTCAGTTGATCATCCCCTGCTGCAGGGACATGCCCGGCGCCTTGGGGGTGCCGGGGCTCCGCTCCTCGCCACCATGGCCATTCCCCCTCAGCTCAGCTCAGCACCCAGCACCCACCATGCAAAGGAGATTAAAGCCCACAGTCTACAGCATCCTTTCACAAGAAGCCTTTGCTCACCCAGAGCGTCTCCTGCCCATTCTTGCTGTGCTCCCATTTCTGCCGGTGCTTTCAGTTTCCCAGATTTCAGCAGCACCTGATACCTCCCGGCAGCAGCAGCAACACGGCTGGTGGCTGTCTCCTGCGGCCCCTGCCACCCAGGCCCTGTCTGCCAGCCATGGGAAGCGTATCACTGGCACCAAGTCTGCGTCTAACCAGCTGCGTGCAAACGCGGGAGAGAGAGGTACAATTCGTTACAGCTTTTCATTATTTTTTTCCCCTCTTTGCTTCTGCTATGAGCAACACCACCCGTTCCTACCCTGATTCCCTATTAATTTTGCAGAGCTGGGCTGTCTCCTCCCGAAGACCCCGCAGGAGCGAGGAGGGGGAGCAGGAGCTAGTCGCACCGCTGTGCTGGCAGCGGCTGTGTGTGTGTCTCTGTGTGCAGGGACAGGGGAGGGAGCTGCCTGGATCCTGCCTAGTGCCAGACTGCTCCCAGCTTCATTCACATCTCTCTGTAACTGCTCTCTGGTTAAACACACAATTTTCATGAGCTAAATCCCTCCCCTGCACCTCTTAACACATCCTGGGCTCCAAGAGGCTTCCTACACTGCTAAATCATTGCTAGAAAAAGAGCTTTTCACCTAGCGTCGCATTTGATCTGTCCTTCTCCTAAAGGCACTTCCTTGAGATGATCTGAAAACGTGTAAGAGCAGGATCCTTCTAAGATGTTTGTTAAGTGTAAAATACTGAGATGACTTAATGACACAATTATCTTTTCTCCTTTTCTGCTCAGATACGATCCAAGCTGCACCCATTGTATCAGCCTTTCAAAGATTCATCCAAGCCAGTGCTATTTCACACGTGAAGCTGTCACATCCATGTCATGTCAAATGCAATCATCCAGTTAAGGGGGAACGTTTCTCCTAGACGCCAATGACAGGCGCCAAAGTCCCCTTAGGTCTGAAAACTGGTGCTGTGTGTTCCTGAGTTACATAAACTTCTGCCCTGATCTGCACCCTTGGTCGTCAGCTTGTGAAAGCGCTGAGTGCCCGAGCATCATATGGGCTGGGGAAACACGTCTCGGTCATCTGACATGGTGCAGCGGTGCCAGCAGCAAAGGGCAAGGTGCTTCTCTCTTCCATCTTTTATTATCATATATTTCCTTTTTTTTTCCTTTCCAAGAGGCTCTCGCTATCTCAGACATCCTCGTCATTTTTCAGAGTATTATTTTTAATGCATCTTCCCAATTTTCCCTTCAGTTGTCTTTCACATGTCACAGCTCATATGGCTGGGGCTCGTTGTAACGCCATGTGTGTCTATCCATTTGTCTTCCTAAATCCCTGCAGGGTTTAGAGGTGGTATTTCAGTATTTCTGAGTTGTCTTCTCTTTGTACTGTAACGTTTCATAAGAAAACTTGCTGGTGTTGAGATCTGTCAAGAGAGAGAGACAGCAACAAGTTAAACAGCTTCACGTACGCGGGAGAGCGATGACAGCATATGAAGAACCAAGTGTTCAGAGAGCCTTGGGATATGAAAAGCCAAAGAGGCATAGAAATCACAGGCCAAAAGTGGAGTCCTTCCTTCCCTTGCCATGTGAGCTTTTGTAACATTATACATTGCTCCGTAGTGTTGCAGTGCCCGAACGTGCCTGAATGTGGGATATTTCCCTGTGAAACTCCCCACTGACGCTTGTTGAACACCTGTATACATCAATAAATACATGAAAAATAAAATAAATGACAATTCCACAAATAAGCTGTGCTCTGAGCGGAGTAAATGGGTTTCTTGGGTAAACAAGGTCCAAAGCATTTTGTTTTGGCTGAAAGTTTGTAAGCACTGTCTGAGCAGAGGACCCCTTCCAGATGAAGATGTCTTCCTGATCAGGCCCCGGCAGTTCTTCTTTTCCCTCTCCTCCCCTGCTGCTCTCCTGCACGTCTTCAAATAAATTATGCAAGGATTTCTCTGATGGCACCTCACTTGGCCCCATCATGGCTTGGATCAGTCTCTTTGCCAATACTGATGGCAGCAGCAGTTGCTCTCAGGCTGAGCAAGGTAGTCAAGTGATACCTCTTGCATAATGTTGATTTAATGAAGGATCATCACTTATTAGATGGAGGGAAGAGAGCAGAAGAGAACCAGAAAAGTCTTCTAAGCAAAAAGGGTTTTAATTAGCTCTCCAAGCCTCTAAGCCAAAGGAGAGCTTTCAAATCAGATGCTGCATGCTGTTACTCTGAATTATGCTGGACCCTGTTTCAGCCCCGTAGCAGCAGAGGGCATAATTGAACCAAACCTGAATTTCCTGATCCTTCCTATTGCATTTTCTTTCTGGTAAGCAAAAAAAAAAATTAGTTTGCAGATGTAAGACAAAGAGACTCTCTCACCTCCCAGCTTCAGACTCTTTCTACTTCCCACTAACAAATCAGTGTGTTTAAAATGAATGCAGTCTCCTTATGGTCAAAGAATTTCCCCTTTGTTTCAAATTTTGCTCCGCTTCAGAGAGAGAAATCATGTCAACCTTTCAGAAGTCCCCTGCTCCTCATTTCTCTGAACAGCTATGGAGAGGTCTTTTTAAAGGGATTTTAGCCTGTGTTTTGTGCAAAGCAGGCGTGAGAAGCTGTTTGGCAGCAACGCTTCCCATGAAGACAGCAATCTCCTACAAGAAGCTCAGAAGAAGTGGAGAACTGGCTTCCCAGATACATGGCCAGGGCAAACCTCTGCAGTGCTCTGATGCGGAGCTGTTCCTGCATCCCTGTCTCAGGCAGCATCCCTGGCTAGAGGCACAGGAGCATGCACTCACTCAACCTGGGCAAATTAAACATGCCGTCTTGAAACCAAGCTGCCTCCTCTGAACGGAGGCATGAACCTGCCCTGGATAAGAGAGTTTTCTAGGAAATTTTGGCATGTTTCCATGCAAAAAGGGCTTTTTTTGCTCTCTGAGCACAGGTGGGATCTCACTGCACCATACTCTCAAACATAGAGAGCAAAAAGGGACCTACTCCAAAGAGCTGACAAGTGTCAAGAGGTGGTTCCTGACAGATGAGGGAGCAGGAGGAAACACAAATCAAAAAGGAGTGGGGAAATAGGTCATGCTGTTGCTATTTTTGTAAGCATACTATTGATTAACCAACAGACTCAAGCAGTGCTTAAACCAGGTATGTGCTCTTGTTCCCTTGACTTTTTAGTGATGCTTTATTAAAATAGTCAGAAAAAAACCCCATTCCTGTATGAAACTCTCAAAGCCCTGAAAGCATGGCCAAGCTGAAGCAAATTTTCTGGGCCCTAGCTCCTAGATTGGGGGCAGGAAAGTTTGTGCAAGCTGTCAGTGCATTAGTGCATGAACCTCTCATTTTGTTAAATTCAGCACAACATTACTACAAATAGTTGGACAATGTGCAGGTATTTTAATTGTATTTGTATAGAAAATGCTAAAAATATTCCACTGTTATTTTATGCTCAACTGCTGTTGAAATCAATGGGTTAGTACTGTAGGTAACAGGCTACTTAACAAATATCCAACAGTTATATTGTGGTAAATCTGCTTCAAAATACATGCTTCAATATTCAAATAACCAGCATGGGCACATCAAAAGAAGAGCCCCATGTCAAGCTGACAACAAACCCCTAACTGGCATCAGCCACGCAGGGCTGCTCTGCGATGGCTGGCATTGCGCCCTGCCCATAGCTTGGCACAGGCAAGCGTGGGCTCTAGTGGAACCGGCCATAATTAATATCTCCTTCAGTGCGGTGCCAAGTCTTCCAAAACCAAGTTGCACACCGTGCCAGGCACTTGGGAGCATGCTCTCTTGCACTGCCATTTTCTGCCCTTATAGGGCACCCAACTAAATGACGTGTCCTTCTCGTTGGCAAGAAAGGTCTTCTCCAGCTGTGCATTGGCTTGCTGTGAGGAGGAGGACAGAGACGATCCCAAGAGCAGTACCCTACCGAGGCACTTGGAGAAACAACCAGGCTTGGTGCTCCTCTCTTTCGCTTTCCAATCCCACTGCAGAGTGCTTCCGTCTGAAATTTGTTAAGCTTTCTGAGGGCATAGGATCCAATCGGCATTTTAGGAACATTTTGAAGGAGGAAAAGTGTTTGCAGGCAACTAAGGGAGCCCACCAGCACTGGCAGAGTCGATGACAGGGGTGCAGGGAGGCTCACAGAAGCTTCTATGAAGTTGATATAATTTTTGGAGGTTTCTACATATATTTAATTGAGATAGGGATGATAATATAGCCTTTTTCATTAAACCTTCTGGAAGCCCTATAAGTTCTCCTGATGGAAGGAGCTATGAAGGTGGCTGAGACTTCCTGTCATTCAAGTCTCCTCCCCTACAGACACCCCCTCAGTCTGGGTGTGCTGCCCCTAAAGCATTAGAAGCCAGTCAGAGACCTGGGACTCATTCAATGACCAGGCACCCAGTGGCCCTTCCCTGGAATAACGTGGTCAAGAACAGTTACCTCTTCATTACCAGGTCAGCCTCGGAAATGGTACCAAGCAAATCACTGTGTGTATAAAAATATCTAGGAAAATCTGAAGCACTTTTGAAAGAGGAAATGGAAAAAAAATGATTAAGTCTTTCTTTCAAAGGGGGAGCCCTCTGCTAGCTCTCTCAAACCCAGTGAAAGTCAAAATGACTGGGGATGAAATGAATATGGATGGCCGGGTGCTGCATTGCACTGATAAGAGCCGCTCCAGTTCTGCGGCAGCGCCATCCGTCCTCGCTCTTGGGCCCCCTGCATCCCTCCTGCTCCCCGGGGCAGCGCCCAGCCAATGACAGCCACCCTCACAGCGAGGAGGAGTGCGAGG
This sequence comes from Ciconia boyciana, assembly GCF_034638445.1. Classification (NCBI taxonomy): domain Eukaryota; kingdom Metazoa; phylum Chordata; class Aves; order Ciconiiformes; family Ciconiidae; genus Ciconia; species Ciconia boyciana. Next base: position 16,996,066 of record NC_132944.1, on the reverse strand, counting down.
AGGAAGGAGCAGAGCCAGCAGCACCATCACAGGGACTTTGGCTGTCGGAGCCCCCCATGCACTGCTTTTGTCGCTGGATGCAAATATGCACTATTACCGCAGCGGTGCTCACCCCGCTGAGGAGGCTTTCCCCTCTCAGCCCCACAATTTGAAGGGAGGGGAGGCACAGAGGGACCGGCAGAACAAAGCCATGGTCTCAGCTGCGGACGCAATAGGCATCTGCAGGCCCTACAGTGTCCCCGTCACCTGGGGATGGAGACGAGGGGTGTGGAAGAGGCACTTGCTCTGCCCCTTCAGCTGCAGCAATCTCGCTGCCCCAGAAAGTTAATCAACCAAATACTGTTCTTTTGTACTTAATCTACAACTGCTTATTTTTGCCAGTTATCCCAATTTCCTGGTGCTGGCAAACTGCCAGGAGCCTCCCTTTTGGACACGCAGCCCCGTGGCCAGCAAAGCCTTCAGGTCTCAGCATCGCTCAGAGGCGTGCTCGGTGGGGCAAAGTGAGGTGACATGCCGTGCTGTGCCGTGCTGCGCCACGCTGCCTGTCACCACCTACATCACCTGCTGAGGCAAGGAGCCATGCTCTGAGCTGAGCAGGTCCCACGGGCACTGTGCTGCTTGCAGCTGGGGCTGCTGGGTGAGGTGCTTCCCTTGAGCATTGTACACAGCCTTGGTTTTGCTTAGCTAAAGCAGACAAGCTCTTGCAGAGCCCTCTCATATCCCCCCAGCACCCTAATACTCCCACTCAGGACTTCTTTGTTTGAGATGAGGTCTCGCCTGTGCCCAGTTAGATCCATGCTAGCATTAGAAGCAGCTCTCTGCTGCTACATCCTTGGATCCCATTTTCTTGATCCATACTTCAAGTCTCTCAGTCTGTTAGCAACAGATACATGGAGAGCAATCATTTCCAAATAATAAGCCCTCGACTTACAGCAGAAGTGCTCGTTAAGTGCATTACCTGGTGCTTTGATGCTACTAAATTACATCCCATATTTATTCCCCAGTGGTCAGATCTTCTCCATGGTGAAAATGCCTCCAGCTTTCTTTCCTTGCTAAACTTCATTAGCACGCACTGTTTGCAAAGGCTGTTAATACATGAAACAGGCTGAAGCCTGGGCCGCTGTTTGAGGAACAGCCCCTTTACCATCTCTTTAGCCTAATGCTGTGCTAAAAAGATGCTGGTTTCTCACCTTTATCCAACTTTTTGAAATCATCGCCCAGTTTTCACACGAGTCCTTTCTTAACTATCATAACCAATAATCTCTGCTGGGGACACCATCAGCAAGCAATCTGCGGATGTCCAAGCCTGTTAGACCTGCCACACTTCTCTCGGTTTACAAATCAGCCATTGTATTTGGCTGACAGAGATGACAACCTCTTTAATGCCTCTTTTCTCCAGATGCTTGGAGACTTCAGCACAATTCACTGTTGAGTAGTTCAGGGTAATAAACTTTGGTGGAAGCAATTAGAAGCACTTGGCTGCAAGTAGCTGTGATCATGTAAGGGAGGAAAAGGCCCATGTTTAGCCCATGCCTAGCAAGTTGTAGTCCCTCGGCCCAGCCTCATTTCTCCCATGGGCTGGTAATGAGCTACATTCTCTGTGTTCATCACACGAAGACGGTTCTGGTGTTATAAAAAGAGCTCTATGTTTAAGCTTATATTCAGAGTTGATGCAATTTAGCACCACTCCTTTGCCTGCCAGCATACAGCATGTTTGCACAATATAAGGGAGTTTCTTTACAGACAGCGAAGTATTAAGATAGCGACGTTGGCCCAGTTGGGTGGCATGCTCCAAAAGCGATGCCAAGTAATGAGTGGGAAGTTTGAAGCCCTCACCCTCAAGCAGACCATGAATGCTGCACAGCATGGTAACTCAGGGGCATGGAAATGCTAAAATAGCGTGCAAAACCAGTCCCTCTCCCAAAGCCTATACACCCCACCTGTGCACAGGCACTGGTCTAATTTCTTTTTTCCTTCAAGTCCTCAGATGGTTGTTCTTCATTAACATATCATATGACTTTCATATACTTGCCAGTTCAGCCAAGGAGATTCTAGGTTAGAGCCCATGTAATGAGATATTGGCTTTTTACTGAGTATGTCTGAGCCTCAGACTCTGCCACCAGCTCAGACAGAGGTACTTCCAAGCGCCGTTGTACCTTTTCTGCAGCCTGTTTTTCTCCTTCAGCAGAAAACAAAGGACAAAAGAACTCAAACTGTTTCTGAATTGAGAAAATACCCCCCCAACCCTCCTGGTACTTGCGAGTTGGTACTTGACACTCACAGCTTTCTCTACATTAGTTCTAGCAAGCATAAGGCCATAAAAATGGATGGCTTGTGGTCAGCTCAGCTGATATCTTGTGACTCCACAGCTGTTTGATCCAGCAAGAAGGGAACAGAGCACAGCAGCTCCTTTCAGCAGCAGCCCCAAGGCATATTTAAAGCTATGACTTTCTGATGCCATGCCCCTCACTATGTGTCCCAGTCCCTTGCCATCTTAGCAGCTCTCCAGGAGTCCCTCTCCTCTTTTTCCACATCTCTTTTCAACTGGAGGACCCAAAACTGGATGATTTACACCAGGTGCATTGAGGGGAGGGGAAAAAATAACTTCCCTTGATCTGTTGGTCAGGCTTTCATGGAAGCTTTTAGACACATACTTAGCCACAGCTTAGCAAGCAAAGTTAGGAAAATTAATTCCCCTGGCTTCTGTGGGGAAGTCGGCTCCATGCATGTGCATTTGGTGAGGCCATTTGACCTGTCCAAAAGAGCCTGATGCTCCGTAGGAGCCCTTTGTCGGTAGCTGTGGACTGGTACCCCTGTCTTTTTCCTCGGGGTTCAGAGAGCAATTTTATGTGCACCCATGAATTAGCCCAGGAAGAGGCAGAGCAAGCCCAGTGAGCTTTGGCAGAGAATGGCAGCCTCGGAACACGGTGATGGGTTCAAAGGAAGGCAGGGCGGTGGCCATCGCCCCGACCCGCCTGGCCAAGCCCGCCAGCCCCGGCACCCGGCGGGGGACGCGGGGAAGCGGCCCCGCAAAAGGAGAGATTCGGCCCCATCAAGTGGCAGCTCAGCAAATTGCAGGAAAACGCAACTAAACTAGTTGTACTTGAGGATTAAATACTTACGTATTTCATATTCTTATTGCCCTGCCACAATCAGTTACCAACGTTGTGCTTTTTTGCAAACAGAAAGGGTGCTGGCCATTTTTAGCAGCACCGATTTAAATGGTTGCACTTGCTAAAGGGGGGGCTTAGAAACGGTCACTTTCTTTGCCATGAGTTCAGTTAATTTAAGAAGTACTCATTTGCTTTTTTCCAAGTACCATTATTTATAATAGCTGTTCTTCACTGAAAGTGTTGTCAGGTTTGTAAGGTTCTAGTATAATATACGTGCAATTATTTAGTGTAATGCTTAGAAATGTAGCTAAGATTACAGTATGTGTCTGTGCCTCACACATAAGCGTGTACAACCACCCTGCGTGCTGCATAAATGGGTTACAAATGATACAGTTTTGGTGAAAGGCAACGTGGCTGGTTTTAGCTCCAGCCGAGGCTGCAAACCACCCCATTCCCTGACCCTTACCCCGGCACAACCCAGGGAGGGGCACAAGTGCAACCTTGCAAATACAGTTTCCCACTATTGGACGCTTAATACAAAATGAATTTGGGATTATTAGATGTATTACCCATCGCCTGAACTACAGGCTTAGAAACCGCAAGTGCGTATTTCGGCACTTGAACATTGTCACAGCAGTAAATGGATACGAAATGATGCTGTTACCGGGACTGAAGTGTTGTCCAGGGTTACGAATCCTAGGGCTTGTAATGAATCAACAAATAATTGAGGTGCTTGATGTCCTGATTTCTAATGCTGCCTACACAGGTAAGGAGGAGTAGAGAACAGGCTCTGCTGTTAGTAAGTCCTTGCATCCCAGCTCAGCTCCATTTCAAGTACACTCAAGAAATCTTCATAGGACAGGAAGTCATGAGAAAGTCTACAAGACTCTTGCACAGGAGAAAAGTTTCCAGCGGCCCTTGCTGTGGCTCACGAGCCATGTTCCCCCCTCCACGTGCTGATCTGCCAGCAATGAAATGGCTCCTTGGCATCTCTAGAAGAGGCCTGTCCAGCTGGGAAAGCAGCTCCATCTCCAGCTAGAGATCCCCAGTTTAAACTCCACCAACCTGAGACCATTTGTGATTACCATCAGCATACGCAAAATCTTCCCATCAGTTAGGTACTTCCCTTCTCAAGTACCTGTGAAGAGCTTTGAAAGCAATTCTGTGATTGAATCTGTTAATTATTTTCTCTCCTCCTCACCTTCTGTTATGTTCATTTACGGAAATATCAGTCTAAAACCTACTTCTTCTGTGCAAATGAATGCAGACACCTAAAGAAAAGATCAGCTGATTTGCATCTACCTCAGCATGAAGTATCCCACAAGAAAAAACCTGCACCTCTGCTACCGAAAGCCAAAAGTCTCACTTTTGTTGAATATCGATTATGATAGTCTTGCTGCTTTTAGATTCAGAGCACAATTCTTCTGATGGATCACACACGTGGAAAGCCACCACGACAGCCACCCAGCTAGAAGGACTCTTCCCGTTGCCTTGGCTCCAGCAGCGTGAGCTGGCCAGCTCACAGATTTAACAGAGGGCAGAGAGAGCAGGCCTGAAAGTGATGCAGGCTCCAACAACCTCCATTGAAATTCAATATAATTCCAATAATCTGCTAAAAGGTCACTGAATAGTGAGTAATTCAGCATGCAGCCGATAGCAAGATGATAGCATTACTGGCACACAGCCTACACGCTCTCACAGATAACTTGCTAAGTGAGGCCATTTTCCCTGAAAGACAAAGCTCAGGCTAGAAACACAGCCCTCTCACTGAGAGCTGGGATTTTTGGTTTAATTTCATGTTAGAGGATTTCTAACACCCCCAAGGCACCCAGCTGGATCCTGGAAAGAGAAAACGAGCGGATGCATACGCCTAACCGCTGCGCCAGTAAATTACCACGTGTCTGAAATAGCAGCCAAAAAACAATAGCACGGCCGGGGAAATCACTTGTCTGGAGGGAGAAAGCAGCGCCCTTGTTTCTGGGTGCATTTGGGCAAAGAGGGGAGGTGCTCAGAGGGTGCTGTGACTGGGTGCCTCCCCTCTGCCCTGCCACCATGCCTGCCTGCAACGGGCAGCTCTGCAAAGTGCCCCTGGCTGCTCCTGCACCAGATTGTGGCTCCAGCAGGTGCCTGATGCCCACGGCATGCCCCCAGCCAGGGGGTCTCCAGCTGTCCCCCAGTGTCCTCACTGCTGGAGAGCCTGGCCCTGACGCCGGCACCGCCTGAGCACCAGATACTGCCTCTTGCAGCACCCGGGGCGATGCCTCCTCCAGCGCAGGGGAAAGCAGTCGCTCTCCAGCCCAGCCGCGGCTGACTGGTGCGTGTGTAAGGCATTTGGGGTCAAATTCTCAGCCAGCATCAAGGCCCTTAATTCCTGAGGTCAGTTTTTGAACAACAACCCAGTTCAGTCTGAGAAAACAGCTGAGTTTTGTGTTGAGGCAGGAGAAAATATGCAACTGCTGCTTTGCTCTAAGAAACTCACTGTTCTTTACATTCCCAAGGATCTCAGACAAAACCTCTGATCTACTGTAATAAATAGAGCATGAAAATCAGGTTTGGGCTTCAATTTTATCCATGACGTTAGCTCTGCCTTCCTTTTTTTCTCCTGCAGGGTGAAGTCCTAATGAAAAAAGCAAAAGTCACTGCTAATAATCTGGGTATTATTTTTCCCTTCCTTTCTTCCAAACCTGAGTAAGGTGGATTTCAGCAAGAACGGATTTACAGTTCAGAGCTCTCCCACAAGCCCTCACTGCGCTGCTGGCTAAGTCACCGCAACATTGGCATCTCCTAACTGCAGGGTCTTCCCAGTCCCCAGTCCCCAGCACCAGCAAGGATCTGCCTAACTCCCAACTTCTCACCTCCTGCTGCAGAGAAATGACTAATAAGAAAATAAAATAAATAAAAAGTCCACAGATCAACTTCTTTCCCACCAATAACCCCCATTTTCTCAAAATGAGTGGGAATTATCCACTTATAGTTTTTCCAAAGTTTCTGGGGCCTGGGAGTACACTGACATTAGAGGCCGCAGGTTTGCATCACTCACCCAGGACACAGGACACAGGACACATCTCCTGCCCCTTTCCCATCCTGGCTGGGCAAGGATTTTCATAGTCTTTTATACCCAGGCTGATACCCACCCTGGGCATCCAGGGTGGGAGCAGTTTGCCAGAGAGCTCCTGGCTTTGGGACATGCTGGGAGCATCCCTGAATATACTCAGCCACTCAGAAGCAAAGTTGGCATAAAGTTGTAGTCAGGCTTGTCCAAAGCTGAAAAAGCCTGATGGACTCATCTCTCTGCGTGTTTTGCTGTATTTGCTCATCAAAAGCAAAGCACGGCACAGAGGCGTCTCGCTCTTGAAAGGGACTGGCAGCGAGCGTGGGTGGAAACACAGTCGTGGCTCCGATCAGGTTATCAATCATCCCTTCGCAACGTGGCCGTCGGTGCCACTCAAGTCACTGCTTGACTGAGCGTCCCGCAGTTGCCAGAAAACCACATGGCCCAAGCAGCTGCTGAGCAGTCAGCCAAGCAAATGCCGGGGATGGTGAGGGGAGAAGCAAAGGCTTCAGCCACTTTTCCTGATTAAGAGAACTAAATTTAAATTTGATGATAGGCTTGGTTATTATCCCCAGTTTAACTGACTGGGGGGTTTCGCCTGGGTTGGACGGCTGCCGAATTCAACCCCAGCGGGAAGTTGCCCGAGCTCTGCTGTGGCAGAGAAGGATGGTTTCCTGAAGTGCCAAGTGCTGTGGGACTGTCTGTGCAAACCCAGGCAAGGTCCTGGCTTTGCGAAGTGAGATGTTGTAGAGATCAGAGTCATCTTCTAATTCAGGAGGTGAGAATTAATGGCGTTACTTAAATAATATTGCATGGTGATGAATTAATAGTGCCTGGATAGCACAACACTCCCTGGCTTGGCAGAAGTCTCCCTTTGATGCTCATCTAGAGAAAGAAAGATTACTTTCCAGAAATTCATAAGCAGCCATTCCTTTGCATGACAAAAGTCTCCTATTGCTCCAATAACATTTTCCAGAGGATTAGTGTGGAACAACTTGCAGGGTCAAGGCCTCTGTGTGACTGCACGGTCCATTTGCTAGCTACAGTCCTATTAGTGCTCCTTTCAGCTCTGCTTTCTGTGGGAAACCTTGCCTGTTGCTAATGCTACTGACATCCCGAAAGGCTTTGAGGTCCAGTGACGGCAAACGGTGTATAAGAGCAAAATGTTATTGCAATTAGCCAGAGTCATTAAGCGCATCCTGGCAGGTAATGAGTACATGACATATGTCTGTACAATAATTCAGCAGCTTAAGAGTGTTGAAAAAAAGATTGTGTTTTCTAACTGCCTTAGGTTTTCAAGAAGGGAATGAGGCCACAGCTGCTTTTCATGGAGAAGCCACATGAGGGTGAGGTTGAGAGACACTAAGACTGTGGGAAAGGACAGACCTAGCCTAGCATCCCTCTTCATCTGCCGTCATTGAACACCCTTTACATTCAGACCATCCGAGTGACGGCTGTCCTACGGTGAGTTTTTGCCCTGGAGGTAACCTTTAGGTGATGAAACCAGCCATCCTGGGAAAGTTGGGAAGTCACCATGGGAGGGTGGCAGAGGACCCATGTCCTGAACATGCCCATGTGGCCATGCCCAACCACCGCAACAAGCTGGGTCTCGATGTGGGCTCCTAAAAGTGCCAGGACTGAACCGCAACATGAAGTGCCCTCAGCTCCTGCTGCCAGCACAAAAGTCCCTGCTGGCTTCTCCTGCATGGCGCGGCGCTTCTCAAGTCAGCAGCAGGAAACCTTCCTCTCTGTAGCTGTTCTGTCCGGGCTGATCCGAACAGTAAACGTACAGCTTGAGTGTGAATCAACATCATGATTCATCCTTCCTGCAATGTATCCTTTCACTGTGATTAAACAGCTATTCTGTAAGACATGAACTTCACTTAAGACTACATGGTTTATTTGGGTTTGGGAATACAGATGCGGTCCTGTTCAAACTGCCATGCCCGGGAGCCAATGACAGAATATAAAAATAGCTTATGCTGTCAGCATGGCTTTTTCTTATTTGTATTCTGAGTATCATCACTTTGGCAGGCACAGGAAGCTCTTCTTGTTTGCATTTTATTTTGCCTGCAGAAAATTTACAGTTCAAATGACTTCTCTATGCTTCATCAGACTAATCGGATGACAAATTGCTTGAGCTACAGAGAAGAGACCTCAGACAACAGAAAATTGTAATGGAAGAAAAAATTAAATGCCTGCTTTTGGTAGGAGCAAAGATTTTGCTTCGTACCAATCTCAGTTTTCATTTTTTCCTTCTATGTTAGTGCAAAGCTTTGTGAAATGGAAATCAGGTTATTTAATCTGATTACAAGGATCTACAGGCTTGACATCATCATTTCCTTCAGTGACACAAAGCCTCAGAAATGCCTCCCTTCCTTAACCAAAAGAAACAGCTACGCACTCTATTTATGCTGCACTTCCTACTTCCACTGAAGCCTCATAAAGCATCCGGAGAGAGGCTTGTTTTGTCCTCATCTTATTTATTGTTTTCGATGGCTTGCTGCTACCCAGAAAGAGCAGTTTAACAAATACCCAAAGATTTGTCCCTTTTTCAGAAGGGAACGGGGAGATGGGATGGGTTTTCTCCTCCTTGTCGTGCTGGCTGACCTTGCCTGGAGTGACAGGGCAAAAGCAATAAAGATACATTGCCCTAGTTTTCAATAAGAGCCTTATCACAGACTAAACGTCAGGTTTTGAGCTCTGAACTACCCTTGAAAACAGGTTTGCTCTTAAATTTCTATGAAGTATTATTTTCCATGCAAGGACTCTCTTCTGGGCTGGCATTCATTTTACAGGCAGAACTGTGGCACCATCTTCTGGATGACTCTTTAGACAATAAAAAATAACCCACCTAAAGAGAAGATGTTTCTTTATCGTCCCTAACAATGAGAGCAGTTTGAATATTCATTGACTGTGCACTCCTTGATTACAGCAGGCTTTAAATCATTTAATTATGCCATCCATTTTGGAAACACTAAGAGCTAGTCAAACTCTTGATTGCTGAATATTTGTTGCGAGGGAATACAGATTTTGCTTCTGAAAGGATATTTCTACCCACAGAGTGGTAACAAGAAGTGCCCCGTATGTTAAACACAGGGGCATAACTCTCCCTGTTGTGAGGTTACCAGCTCAGGCTATTCTGTAATGAAAGAGGGGTGAGTTATTCTGCCTCAGACTGTTACTCATGAAAAGTTTGCATTTTGTAAGAGGAAAATTGAAGAAAGAGGTGCAAAAGGAGCCTTGAAAAGCAGCCTGGGAATGCCCGTGAATATAATGCACAGCCCAAGCTACCTGCTACAGCCTAACACAGGACTAAGGAATTAGAAAAGTTTGCAGACTTCTTACAATCACAGCTTTCCTGAACACAGCTTTCAGACCAGTAATTACAGTTAAACCCCTAAGGCATTCAACTACCTAAGGATAGCGAGCAGCTTTTTGGCACTAGGGAATTTTAGGAAGAAGATGCTGATGCACGGCAGCTCTGCTGCCCCTCAGCTGCCAGGCTGCCGCTCCTGTGCATCCTCCCAGTGCAAGTGATTTTACAAAAGCATGTTTTACTCACATACTTGTGTTATTTTCAGGTGTTTTATTTGGTGGCGACCATTGAAAACCCTGTAACAGGTGAGATTACCTCTTGGATTCCAATTATTGACTGTGGGTCATCCATCAAGTTAATTTTTTCTTTGTTTCTTATGACACTCCAATGTCTTTTTTGATTCTTTGTGACTAAAATAAAAGCTCTTTGGATTGCGTTTTGGCTGGAGATATGGGACTGAAGGCTGCAGAGGCTTCTCATCTCTGCTGACTTTTCCTCCGCCAGTTACACGCTGAGAAAGGTGAAGTAGGTGGGCTGCAGCTTTCCCCCTTCTGCCTCCCCCAGGTACCACATCCCTGAGCCCTCACTGCACCCCCTTGGGAACCCATTGCACCAGGTAGCATGTAAATCTTGTGTGAAAGGCAAACTCAAATACCCAAACCATACTTGGGGCTGACACTTGATAAATCCTCCACGGCCTCAGACAGCATGAGGTGGCAGGCAGAGCTCTCTGCCCCTCCTGCCTTAGGTGAGCATTGATGCTGCTTTTCCTTGCGATGCAAATGTTTCAGGGTATATTCACTTGCACTGTCAGTCCTCATTCTTAAATCCAGAGTACAAAGGCATCAGCCCACCTAAAGGATCCTTTTTTGTCTATGCTTGAAACCATGCTCTGTGCACTGGGAAGCACAGACAACACGGGTAGCTCCCATCCAAATGACTACACACATCATGAAGCCAGAGAGCCTTAACCGTGTGTGCCATATCACGCTCTGCCTTTTGATAGCTCTCGTATGTTATATATGATCACTATAATCATGCCATTTATCTCAGATGAGTGTTAACTGGGTTGTTTTTCATAGATCTATACCATGACATACAAAATCATTCCAGAGGAGCGCCACGACTGGTCTAGCCTGACATTTATGCTGTGCAACTGAGCTGCTCATTTACGTATGGAGACCTGCTACGGTTCCCAGAACCAGCAGCATATTATCACATCAGATGAGATTTCTGGGGGTCATACTGCTATATTTATAAGGACAAGAGACAACTTAGGTTGTCTCCTTCAGTGGCAGCTTCAAGATGCAATACCTTGCTTGAAATAATGCAGGGGATCAGAGACCCAACCCTACCCCCAGGAAATTCATGGGACTCCTATTGCCACCAGCAATAGTTTCTGGGTTCGCTCTCACGCCCCTGCAGCATTCAATACTCCATCCCTGCCGAAATCAGCAGCTACAACTGCCCAGCTCACCCCGGTGCGACGAGCAGGACCCCGGCCACCCGGCACTGACTGCACAGCCCTGCTCCTGCTGCAGAAATCGGCTCCTGGAACTGCTCCAAGGTCCCCATGGGTCACTGCGTGCCACTTACCCTGCACCACGGTTAATCCTATCAGCAGCAGTTTCTTCACTCAGATGTCCAGTAATTGAAAGCACTGGGAATTTTGACTTGCGTGCTGGGTTATAGAAAAATATTATGGCTAGGCATTAAACTCCTGCAGTGAAATACCACATATGCTAGAGGATATAAGATATTCCTGCTTCTTTCCCTGTGAAGTTATACATGGTCAAGGTACGGCAGGGATTGGAGGAACATGGGCAAAGGTTGCCTCTCTCAGCTGGCACCATAGGTATGAACTTTCAGGGAAAAAGCATTGCTTAGACCTCTGTTCTCTCTCTGCCTAAAATGAAACTCTAGCTATATAGTGGAACACAGACCTCTGCTCCATTTCTCTCTGTTCAAAATTAAACTCAAGCTATGTAATGGAGCACAGATGTCTGCTCCATTTCTCTCTCCCCCAAATTAAAGTCTACCTGCACAAAAGAGCTCCAAAGAGAGCTTTTCATGCTGTAGCCATAAAATGTATTAGGGAAAGCATATGCATAGTGTGATTAGGGAGTGTATACAATGAAAAATGATGTATACTTTAGCCACTGATTATCCCTGGTGTTATTTTGATGTCTTTCTATGTCTGAAACTGAAGCAAAAGGGAAGTTCATTTGCTCTTTAGAGCCTCCAAAGAATACAGGTCCAGATGCTGTGCTGTTGATTAGAGTGGGACCAGGAGGGTGCAAATGACATGCAAATATATTTGCAATCTCTAAATCTTGATGATATCTCGTCATGTTTGGGTTACCTTCTCGCTTTTGCTTTTCTCACAATAATGTGTGTGACAGGGTCTGACTGCACAGATGTTTAGGAAGAAGCTTTTATCTGTGCAAATTCAAGGGCTCCTTCGCGAGCGAGTGTATTGTGATCTGTGCCAGAAGTTCTTACAGAACCATCTTTTCTCCCTCAGCAACTACACAATTACCTATGGCAAATGCAACTGAAGAAAATCTGGGTTTTCTTGGGAAAGTTTTGAAACAAAGTATTTTTGTTCTCCATTCCTACGGCTCCTAGTACATGACCAAGACTGTAAATTACTCTCCAATACAAGTAATAAATCCCATCTCTGTTTCGCTCGGAGTTAAACACAGCCAGCTTTGAAACTCATATGCTCATGCAGAGCCAGGCAAGTTCTCCTTTATTCAGGGAGAAGAGATGAATTGTCCAGATAGTGGTTTTGGGCAGTACAAGGCTTGTTCACTCCTGTCCTCTGGGAGAGGCAGAGCAATGCTCCTGGAAGGAGCCCAGGACCTCAGGGTGGTTTGCTGCTGCTGGAGGGTCTGTTCAATAGGAGCAAATAGTTTTGTGTGTGGCTAGGCTGTGGCCAGCGCCAGAGCTAGTGACGGTAGATGAACTGCAATGATCATGTTTGGCCGAGAGACTAAAAGGGGCTGTTCTGCATGCTCCGGTGCTGACAGATCTCATGATTTAATCACAAGCCTCGCAATGCTTAGGTATTTACTTAGAGTTGTGGTGCCTTGAGGAACAATTTCAGGCTTTTGTTTGATGAAATGTAAGTTTTCAGCCCTAAAGACTGTAAAAAATGTTGATCCCTGTGTATCCTAAATTTGACTGTAAAGAATCCTAACTTTATTTTAGCAAATCATGTTTTAAGGTGCCAGGCCTGTGGTTATGAACAATGAAACTGAGCTCCTGAAAAATAAGGTAGACAAACAAGAAATGAGAGCAAACTTTCCTGGATCCTCAAGCTGAAGCTAAGGTAAGTGCAAGAGCCCACTAAAAGCTGAGAAAGATGCAGACAGTCATGCCCGCACCACGCAGGAGCCGGCAGCGGCTGCCCAAAGTGACATCTGGTCTGGGATAATCTGCCTTCCCGTAGAGTGGCTTTATGCAAGGGAAACGCCACTGATCTCGGAGGACTTGTTCCAGATTTAGCTCCGTGCGGATCAGAACGAGACCGGCTGCAGCTGCTCTGGGCTGCCGGCCCCCAAGCACCGAGCAGCCCTGGGCGGGTGCAGCAGCATCCTCTGGGCCAGCAGTCCCCCGGGAGAGCCCGGGAGGCTCCGGGTACGGTGGGCGCGGGGCAGTTGCATGGCTTCAGTGCTTTACGCTGCGTGGGAATGGAAATGGCCAGGAAATGAACCATCCCCGGGCAGAAATTTGGCTCGCCCCAACTTCTTGATGCACATCCCAGCCCCGCAGCAACAAATCCCACTGGAAATGTCCTGCGGGAAGGGTGGTGAGTTCACTGCCTGGCGCCGGTGCTCGATTTAGAACCGGCGGTTTGAAAATCATGCTCTCTGGAGCTCACATCACTGATTTAAAGAGTTTGAGTGACAACTCTTTCATCAGTATCTGGACACCGGTCTTTTTATTTGCTCTTTACCATCCCAAGCCCACTAAGAACTTCAAAACCAGAGGTGGAAAAAAGCCCCTCCTCTGCCCTGCTGGGTATGGCCACGCAGCAGAGAAAGGGAGATGGTAACTAGTGTGTGTTGCCAGGTGTGTCAAGGCAGTATGATGGCAACACAGAGGAAGTTTGACTAAAAATATCCACCGTGACAAATTGCACAGTAAAACAAAAAACAAATTAATATTTATAAAATATTTAGGCTTCCCTGATTTTCACTTTGAACATTACTTTTTTTTTGCAAGCTCAGATTAACATGTAAACATGCATATAATCAGGCCATTATTTCCAAAAATTATTCCTGTCATCACGGAATACAAGCAGTTTTTCTTTTTGACACATTTTAGGTAAGGGATCTGATTCTTACTCACGCTGAATTCTTTATGCTGTGCCAGCAAACTACTCTCATTTTTAGGCCCTTTTTGCTTTACAAAAAAGGTGTAAAAAGGCTTTTGTACAAATGAGGATTGGGAATGAACTGTTGATTTGTGAAATTGAATTATACTTCATCTGAATTATGAAAGACAGAAAAAATTGCTCAAATATTGGAGAAGTGACACATTAAAATACAAAACTCATCATCTTTAACATGTATTGCTGAATTGTTTATCGCTTGTCAATAGTCCTCAATTTATGCTTTTCCCCCATGATCTAAATGTTTTGCTTTTACAAAAGAAATATGATCATGGATTTCCTCACAACAAACTGAGTTGCTCTAAAAGAATTAGATGAAAGGCAACTAAACAACCCCAAATCCTGCTGCGCTCACATTCGCACTGAACAGCACAGAGCAGATTTTGCACTAGGTGTCCTGCTTGAGAGTCGTGAAAATCTTCCTAAGAATCTATTTCCTCCTGTTGTTATATGCACATAATTTTCATTACTGGTAAGGGTTTACCAAAAAAATAGCATGTCCTTTAAAACCACAAAGAATGTTGTTCTATTTTTGTTCATTCAATGGCTTAATTGTTTTCTTCATTTAGTGCAATGGTTGTTTGTGGCAATAGAGGATTTTATTGTAAAACAAAGCAGGCTGTCGCCCATTTTCACATCAAAGGAAAGGAATGTGTTATGAAATATTTTTTTAAAAGCATTTTAATCGCCTGACCTGTATCTTTTTAAATTAATCCAATTATTTAAATTGACAGAGTGTTTAATACAGCACTGTAAAGATATAGTCTTTAAGAAGAGTCTATAAGAAAGTCGCTGTAAAGAAAAAGTCAGTAAGTCCCAATAAGGTATTTAATATCAACCTTTCAACATCAATTACCATGGTTTTTACTTCTGAAATGTAGCAGCTCCTGTGGGTCCTGGGCCTGCATGCTCAGACAGTGAATAATGAATGTGGGGGAGACCAGCTCTTCGGCTGGAGGAGTCCTTTCTTCTGCTCCTTCAATCTGCTACCTGCCCATGATGGATTTTCTCAAATCTTTTCCTCCAGCACAACAGGACCGGATCAGCTCCTTGTACACACACATATACTCATCCGCTTTGCTTAAGACCTCTATAATATTTTAGGATTAAAAATTAATTGATTTAACAACGTATTCTTCAGGGTTTATGCTTATTTCCCCTTTTCCCTCATTTCACTCACGTGATGGAGACAAAAAGAGCCCGGCCACGTCGGTCGCTGCTGTCCCTAATCTGAGCCCCTGCTCTCCCCCGGGGCAGCGACAGGAGTAGGGAGCAGGGCACTCTGGGTGCAACACGCCTCTTTTCTCATGCACGTATTTGGATTTCAGATTTGCAGGTGGTCTGCATTAAACTCAGGAGGAGAGGAAGGAGACTGTCTTGGGGAGACTCATGAGCTTTTTACTCTATTTATAGAGAATCCAAACCTAGATTATTAAATACTGCCGAGACCCAAGCCTGGGCAAAACAGATTATGGGATATGCTCCTCTCCATCACACCAGGAAAAGCTGTTGTCAAAACACGATTGAGCTTTTAGTCTAAACACTACTGGCACGGTTAGATCCATCCTCAGAGAGAAACCATGAAACAGCCTAAGTTTCAGGAGATGATCTTACCACCCTCCCAGGGCACCCCGCTGTCAGGAACCGATCCAGCCAGACTCAGTTTCAGGTTTGAACCAAAACCCCAGCACCAAACTCTCACCCCACAACTGCTGTTTCACATCAGTGACGGCTGCCAGAGTGCTAGGAGAAAATGAGCAGAGAAGAACCACATGGCGAGTTCCCCAGTGGGAAGTACCAAAAGTTGTCCATTGAAGCCTTGATTTGCCCCTTTTTTTTCTAGATTGACAGCTCCCATGCCATGGTACCTATCCAGGGAGGTGCAAGGATGCACTTACACAGCCAAGGGCTGCTTTTGAGCCTCTTGGCCAAGGGGCCAGCAGTAGGTGCGTGAGAACTGCTGTTCCTGGCCAGGCAGACTGAACTTGAGACTTGAGCCTTCAGTATGTTTGCACGCTCAGGACACTTGGATAGGAGTAATGCTTCCTTGCAGGTCTTGTTTTGCTCAGATAAGCAGCTAAACTCTTTCATCCTCCTCTCTGCACCTTTCCCTGTGATTACACCTTTCTCGTTCCTGGGTGGCCATAACATCACACAACATGCCAAATCGTACAGGGGTACAAACACTCCTTTATCCCCACTGAAAATACCATCCCTGAGAGGGTCCATAACTGTGTCTGCCTTTTTGTGGCCATACCGCACCACTGGCTCATAGCTGTCCTCTGACACACGAATAGCCAGACCCTGTCCTTCTAGTCACACTTGCGGAGCTCCCTGCTGAAGGCCAGAACAGCTGGATTTAGTCCTTTGGTCACACGTGTCCCCTATAGCTTGCACTACTATGGGGAGACACTGCCAACAAAGTCACTGTTCCTTTTAAGTGCTAGGACTGTCACCCACTAACGTATGTGTATGAATATATATGTATATATATGTATTGGACTTCTCTACAGATCTCCAGCCTCACCAGGAAGTTCTGGTGTATACAGGTCATTGAAATAAACTAGACGGCCTTCATAAAGATCAAGCTGCTCTAGAAGTTGCTTCTGCCAAGGCAGATTTGGAAAAAAGCGGTGCAATGTCACCACACTGCCTTTTGTTGACAACAGCCTGGGGGGAAAGGAACCTTCTTTATTTTCTTCTTCAGCCTCCCATTCTTCCTCAGGCCTACCAAATGCTCTCAGACAGCCTGAACTTATAATTTCTCCCAGATAAGTTATTTCAGAGACTCAAGCCTCTGTTTTCCATCTCCCAGACTGATTCTGTGAGAGCTGCCATAGCCCCCAGCTCCTTCTGCACCTGAAGAGATGTCCTTGCAGGACTTCAAATGTTTCTGAAGACTGCAGCAGGAAATATAGCCAAAAGCCAAAGTCTGAGAGACAAGAGGTGATAAAATTCAAGGAGAAGAACAGAAAGAAAGAAGATGCTGCAGAATTCCCTTCTGCTACTCCCTTTTTTTTTAAGGTCTCAAAACTCAAGATTTTTCTCATTTTTAAGACAAATGACCTTCAGCAAGAAAAGAAAATTTATTTCTCTTAGGAAGCACATAGCTATGAAGATGACTAAACCAGGAGATGCTCAGTAGATCTAGCCAGACTTTGGAATAGCTCAGTGCGTAACCCTGTACTACACTGCTGCCTCATGCAAAGCCCTACCTGCCTCTCTCATCTCTGCCCCACGCACCCCAAAAAAAAGCCAGAAGGCCCCGTCAGGCACTATACATAACCTTCCCCACCTCTTGCTAATTGACTTAATGGTGCCTCTGGGAGGAGCTAACTCAATAGAATCCCTCCCTCCAGCAAAGCTTTCTGTATCTTCTGGCCAACTGCAGCTACTTGAGATTCTTGTGCTGGGCTGTGCCTGCTTTCTTTTTAGTTGCTCTTTTGGTTGTATTTGTGGGGCTTTAATTCCTTTTCATTTTTTCTCCATCATACTTTTCCCCTTCAGTTTTTGTGCTGTTTCTTGTGTTTGGTAGCACCCTTTCACTGGGGTTTTTATGTTAGTGGGCTTTGCCTGCTCTCTGTCCTGCAGGGTCCCCTGGTGTTTCCCTTTCCAGCAAAGAAGCGGGGTCCAAGTTCTTCAAAACAGAAGACAATTATTTTCTCTGCCATTTCATGCATTGTGGGTGTTTGGACAAGTCTAAAAGGCTATTTCTAACCAGATGGGAAAGCTAATTTATACTGATAAAAATGGTGGTGTTTGGTAAGTAGGAGTAATACATTGGCTGGTTCTCTGTGCTTTACAGTGCTTAAATAATAACTTCAGGAGTATTAACTAGATTCCCTTGGAAACAAATTGAGAAGAGGGGCTTTCCCCTTCCACACTGTCCCTGGGGCAGAGGAGAGCCCGGTCAGGGTTTGTCTAGTTGTGAGGCTCTAGGCTCTGCTCCACCTTTGTGGGCACCTGTGAAGCTGCACAGCCAGCTTTGCCTGCGAGCACCCGAGCCCTCATTGGAAATGAGGATGCAGCAGGGCCTGGAAGCCCTTGGTGGGGAGGGGAGACGTCAGTGCTGCCCCGTGGGAGCTGCACCCCTCCTTGCAGGTGTCTTGCGAGGCACAGGGCTGCAAGGAAAAATGAACTCAACAGGCTGTTGGAATGGGTGGTAAAAGTTGCTTTTGGGGTTGGTTTTTTTTGCATTTTAATCCTTCTACCAAGCCTCAAAAAAACCTCAAGGTTTTTTACTAGTTTCAATTTGATGAAACACAAATTTAAAACTCCACAAATTTAAAAACATAGTCCTGGGAGGAGGGAATGGATTTCAGTGTTCTCAACAGTGCTATAAATAGTATGTCAGCAAGCAGCATGACTGTTGCCAACAGCTTTAGCCAGATTACAGATCTGAAGGAAATTCAGATAAAGTTTAGCATGAGAAAGGGATATTATGTTAATTGTTATAAAAAGGAATGTCTCCAGTTGTTTTCTGGTGATTATCTATTGTTTTAAATAGTGTTCTTTATGACAGGTAATAAATCTTCTGTTTTGAGGTGCTACTGATAACCTGACTTCAGCACATGCTGGAAAACTATTCATATTGCTAACAAAACTTCCCATTAAATTCCAGCAAAATTCCATATTAAAACCTGAAGGTTTACAACACTGTTTCTTGTTCAACTCCAAAGCTTGAGAAATCAGTTGGGAAAACTGTAGTCAGTGCAAGGAAAGCAAAGATAAGGTGTGAATTGCCTGCAACAAGAACAAGAGGCGCGGGGGCTGATGTTCAGGGATGTTATAGGCAGTCACTTTTTGAGACCTGTAGCTTCTTGCTTTCCAATAATTTACACTTGTCTAGTCCATTTTCTGTTTCTGATCCCCAAAAGTGGGATGTAGAGAGCTGCTCATTTCCTAAAAGTTTCATGAAATCCTGTTGCAGATTGGAACTGGTGCCATGCTTAACTCTCCTACCCACCCATCAAGTACTAATTAGATGCCTTTTACGAGAACATCCAAGTGGGTCTCTGTCTTTAATGCCTAGCATGGCCAGGCTTTCACCAGTGAAACCTGCTGAGTATTTTGATCTTATTTGGAGCATCTCCTTTGCTGCTGTGACCTTGCCTGGGCTGCACAGCAGATGATGCTTTGCCCCTCAGCCTGGCCTCATCTGCAGCCCTGTGCTCAGGGCACCCTCTGGAAAGGATGATGTGAGTTTGAACTTTCCCTGGCTGGAGAAGAGATTGAATTTTCCTCCCATGCTTTGTGTGAGAGCTCAGACCAGCAGGCAGCAAGGTAAAAGGCAAGTAGCAGTTTTAAGGAGAAAGAGCTGTTGCTGCTCTCAAGTGACGGGGCTCCAGGCTGTGGGTGCATGTGGGGTTACAAGGGTATGCCTTGGAGAGCAGTGGTGTTTGGGATGTTTCCTATCCTTTGCATTTTTATTAGCTATCTTACACAGCCAGCTGTGAAAAATGCCTTCCAACTTGCAGGGCTGTGAATTTGGGGATTTTGGTGAGTTTGGTTTTTCCACTTTGTGTTTTGGAATATTTGCACCTACTGTGCTGCCAAACTGCAGAGCTTTAATCCAGACTGAGAGAAGGGAATAGATGCTCCCCTAGCAAGGGAAGGACATGGGAAATACCTTCTGGGATACAGAGATGTGCATGCCGTGTGCCTACCTCATCCCTTTCTGAGGATGTAAGTGGTGTGCATGTCCTTTATACCAGTACTTGGGGGCAAAGTTTGGGTTTGTGGTATTTCTCATTCAATCCTGGAGCTGGCAAGGTGAATCTTCTCCACTGGCTAGCCCGGACCCTCTAATTCTTACCCTGAAAAGAGCTTTTCTCATGCAAAACAGTAGCAAGGTGGGTTCAGGGTTGTGCTATTGCTCTGTTGCCCTAAATGGGCATTGGGCCAGGGCACAGCACAGGTGGCCCTCATGGGGCTGGGACAGCTGAGGGCATCATCTCCATGCAGGATGTGGTGCAAGCACCTTCCTCTCTGGTTACCCCAAAGCAGCTCTTGTTTCTGCAGCTGTACCTCGGAGCCGGTGCACTGACATTTTCCCTCTCCCTTTAAGGAAAAAAAAATTTAGCGTTCAAACATTTGCTTTGGTAAAGGATGAAATGGAAAAGTAGGTTGGATTTGAAGGATCCCAGCCCTGACAGCATCCCTTCTAGAGCTCCAGACCCAGGTTTTTGGAGAGAGAGAGAATATGACTGCAGCGGTGCTTCTCATGCTCATTTGTGCTCTTTTTATTCCTGTGTACAAAATCACCCTCAGAATGCCCAGGATAAATTATATCCCCATGCTTTTTAGGGAAGGATTTGGTTGCCAGCAATATATTTATGGAATGAAGCTACCCCTGTTCAGCTCCTTTGAAACTTAGCTGGGTTTTACCAGGAAGCAAGGTTATTTTTTGCTTTTAAATAGTCTAAGCTAAATTAGCTGGAACCTAATTACAGAATGCTTTTGATTAAAGCCAGACAATGCTCTCTGGAAGCTAGGATCAAAAATTACAAGACTTGATGTCAGTGAAGGATTAAGAAGGAAAAGAAAAATGACTGATTAATTCTTAAAATCAAATCAGGATCACTCTTTGTACACGGAACAAAGGTTGCAGCGAAGTCAGGCAAACGTTTTGGACTTGGGAAAACTTGACTTTCAATAATATGACTTTTCATTTCATGGGCACATAACTGAAATCCAAAAAGAAACAGCAAAGATGATTTCTGCAGCTGTTCTTAGAGATCAGGGGAGAAATAATTGTAAGTCTTGTGTGAGATCTAGAAATCTTATTAAGATAGTTTGACTTGTAGACATGATACGTTTTGGTCAACATCAGCTGTGCAGCCAAACAGCTGGCTGCTTGTCTTAATCACTGAACCTTTAGAAAGTGCTCCGTAATTATTTTCATACCATACTCTGAAAATAACTCTGCTTAAAGAAATTGTGCATGTTGGTAGAAAAACAAATGCTGATTCAACAAAGCTCCTTTTAAAAATACTTTTGTACCTTTAGCTTAATAATGAGCA
This sequence comes from Ciconia boyciana, assembly GCF_034638445.1. NCBI lineage: Eukaryota > Metazoa > Chordata > Aves > Ciconiiformes > Ciconiidae > Ciconia > Ciconia boyciana. The sequence goes on along the minus strand of NC_132944.1, from coordinate 16,975,161 downwards.
ATGGCCTCATTGCTCTACTGATATGAGTCCTGAAGACTTTTTATTGTCTATCTGGCAACATATCGAGACGTGCATTTTTTCCAAGCTATTTTGCTCTGAAACAAGCACACGTGGGTTTCTGTATGCAGACTTTTTTCAGCTTCTGAGGGTGGAATATTCTGCAATACTGTGGCATTTCAGTTTATTGACCTTAAGATATGGTGCAGGGGATCGATGTCCCTGCTTGGCCCTATCCTCTGGACACAAGGAAAACTGGGAAATTAGGTTCCTTGGGAAATTAGGTTTATTAAGGATTATTTATAGGCAGGGGTGCAAACCTAGAATTTTAAAATGGAACAAGGGGGGAGGCTCATGGGTGCTGGAAAACATGGTACAGGAGTTGGCTGGGACCTAAGGGACAGCGACTGGTCTCTCCCACGGATCCCCACGTGTGGTTCCTAGTCACATGGAAGGCAATTCTTGGTTATCCCAAGGCCTCATATTTTGTTGCTTATCTGTTATTAAATTTTAGAGTGAAGACATCAAACAAATGAAGCCAAGCCATGAAATGACTGGCAATTGGCATTAGGATGGGAGAGTGAACTCCCTCGTGCCAGGAAAAGGTTAAAAGCTCTCTGGTGGAGAATACAGCCCCAGGGGAAAATATTGTAACCTAATCAAAATGACTGGTAGCTTTAAAAACAACAGAAAGATCCAAGAGATGGCACCAAGCTCTCCCTTTCTGGGGATAATGGATTGCGAACAAATTTGATGGAGACTCCGAGAGGATGAAATGACCCTCGGCAGTGTGGATCTTGAGAAGAGTGACAGGTAGAGTGTGAGACTGAGGCCTGGCTGGAGCTGGGAAATCTGGTGTGCTAAGCGCCATATGGTCCTCCTAGCGCGTGTGCGAGACCTCATTTCCACACCCAACTGCTCACAAAAAAATAGCACTGGTGCTATCACCAGTTGCCTTAAACTCACTTCAAACTGGGTGACCCTGCCGTCTGGTCCTCACTGCTGCAGCCTGGATGACCCATGGGTCATAGTCTTTGTGCTCTGCCACATGCAAGGAGAAATGCATTTTCAACTACTTGCTTTTTATAGGTGTGTATGCACATATATGTATGTGAGTATATCTGGCTTACATTTAACGTCCAGTCTAGCAGAACAAGAGATCGTTCCTTACCATTTCCTCATTAGTGTATGGAAATAAGGTGTCCCAAGCAAAGACAAATCCCTGCTGTTCTCTTTCAGCCCCTCGAGGTTGGAATGCTTCTGCCTGCTGCAGCCCTGGCAGGGACAGCATCGCTACCATCCCCAAAGTTAGTGTCCCCTTCTTGCAGTGACCATTTCTCCATTCCCACAGGCACAATGTGATCCTGAGCCGTGTGTTCAGGAGCGGTGCTGGCACAGCTGTGCCTGCATTGATCTGCTGCTTTCCAGCGCAGCATGGTCTGCAGTCCACGGGTGTGGAGAAAAAGGCTGAATTTAGTTGGCCTGGTGCTTGGAGGACAGAGTAGGTAATTATTTGCCAGAATACAGGTTCAGGCAGGTCAGAAGAAGTCTAACGTATCTTTTGGTAAAGCTCTGGGGGAAAATCTTTCCAAGGTAAGAGTGAGAGGTAGGTACCTCTTGTTGCTTTTCCTACTGATACATAACATCTAACAGATGTAGTTCTTACACTTGCCATTAATCAGGGAAGCTTCCCACCCTCTGTACCCACATGAAAAATCAGGATACATGCTTCCTAGAAACAGGAAAGAAATCATTGCTTGCAGCTGGACAAGATGCTAATCCTGAAATGAGGACTTTAGCTTTTAAACTTGCCATATTGGGATTTATGCCAATTAAATTTATTTTTCCAAATTGAAGTGGGAAAAGTACTAAAGCAATAGCGTCCTGTGGGGGACTTTGGACCCCAGCAGTGATGCAGGCCTGGCAATGCCGCTTCCCCTATGGCACTGGTGGACCCTTTCCAAGGAAAGGAAAGGGTAGGAGGTTCCTGTCTTTAGGGAGCACGCTCATGGTGTGAGGTCCTGTCCCTGTGAAACACTTCTGGTCTCCCCAGGCTATTTTTCATTCATCGTGGAGGTTTGTAACTGCACCTCTATGGCATTTTTTGATTAATGCATGTCAAGCACAGTCATCCAGGTGTGAGAACAGTGAATATAAATTAGCATTTTGGTGTATAGGTTCTTGCTGTTACCTCCAGTAATTGCAGACATATCTCTGCTAGTTTGAACATGTGTTTCAGAGTGTGTTTTATTATGTAGTATCAAAAAAGTGTGGATCTCTAATGTCATTTGCTGAACAAGGTTTGTACTAGGAGGCTCAAGAACTGGGAAGGAGATGCTCTTACTTCTGAGCTAACTGGGACCATGCGTAGAGAGAGCAGCTGTGAAAGCCAGAGACCCTTTGCCATACTGAAGTACAAATGCTAACAGCCATCTGGAAGACTTAATAAAGGCTAGAAGAGGCACTGAGCACTGACTACAAAGTCAGGTTGCTGCCATGGTTCTGCAAGGATTTCCAGCCAGAGGGGGAGCTGAGGAAGGGATGGCCGAGCACTGGAGGGCACAGAGCCAAAACACAGCTGGGATGGTAGAAAGGCAATGGAAAATGCAGCACGAGGGAGCTCCTGTAGCTGCTGCAAGCCCAAGCGTGCTGAGCTAGAGAGCAGCGGGGAAACCATCCCAGTCTTCAAGGGGGTCCAACCTGCCAGTCGTGAAGGTGTTAAGAATATTTACTTTTGTTTTTCTGCCTTTGACATGTTTTGAAAACTGAAGTTCAAGTGCTACTAAAAATCTCAGTATTACAATAGGAGGTAATTAATAAAGGGTGAGTGAATTAGGCTTCCAGTTCCCCATGGCAGTCAATGGAGATTGGGCATATGTTTCTTCCAGAATATCCTCCTGATAAAATTAAGGAAAAAAGATTCTCCACATCTCCCCAGTCTACTGCTCAGTTATGCCTTTACTAAATGTTTCAGTATTTTTTTAATCTCTCAGGAGATGTTTTGAACTGCTTCAATACATCCACAGCTGTAAGTCTCTCCATGAAAGAAACCTATTAAAGGAAATGGCACATGAGAGCCATGGTAAAGCACAAGCAATGAAACTTCCCACAGCCAAGAACTTGAGTGCTTACTTGTGCTGGACTAACTATGGCTGATATCTGAGTCACCAGAGCTGGAAATCTCTGCAGGATGGAGCATGGTTACCCTGTTCTTGGGGACTGAACTAATTTCTTCAGGTGTGAGAGCTGAAGGCAGGTGGCTCGCAGTGACCTGGCCCTGCATCTCTGCACTAGTGGAGGAAGCTGTGGCTGAAAGTCAGAGAGCAAATTTTGTTTCACTACCTGCTTGTGCCTTTTGGAGGCTTAGGGATGCTCTGTCCCTCTGCATCTGCGCAGGGAGTCTGCCTCCCATGGCACTAGGTCACCAGCAGGCAGTTACTGGAATTGCTGAGAAGTGTGTTGTATTTCCTAGAGGTTGTTATTTAAATAAATAAAAAAGCTTACTTGATAACATTTTGGAAGGAAAAGTTCTCCATTTTTCTTTCCTGTTTTTTCTCCTAGGGCAGAAAGGAGGGCATAAAATACAACAACTGGTTTGGGTTTTTTCTTGAAAAAATGAAATGTCATTGTAATTCTGACCTCAAAGCTGGTTTTGATAGGGTAAAAAAAGATTATTTAAAAAAACATATTTAAAAACCCAGCAACAGCTGGGCTTGTTGCAGATCCATGACTTTGACACGAAATCCTCTGCCTCAAATTCCAATGAAACCTTCAAAAATTCATCCCTTCCCACATGCATCTTGTTTACTCCAAGAATACATTTGGATTTTTATTTTTAAATAGAGCTTTAGTCTGAGAAAAACTAATTGATGACTTAAACTTTTGCAGATGGCTGATTCCTTACAGGGCATAAAAGCTTCAGGTATTTTTTTAGGCAGATATGGCAGTCTCTGACCTACTTAGGGCCCAAATCCTATTTGAGCACTGGTGTCCTTCTGGTGGCACAACTGGTTGTCAGGGTGGCAGTTAAGTGAATATGCAAATGTTTGCAGAATCGGAGTCTAAGTCTAGTTGCTGGATATGTGCTGTTAAATAGGGTGATGGGTTTGTGCCCTCAGCACTTTCCTGAGCCTTTGCTGGGGTAGCACCTGGCTCCGTCACAGAACCCTCATGGTGATGTTTTCATGCCCCAAGGAAGCGGCAATGCTGTCGGCAAGCAAGGGCAACACAAGCGTGCACGGACACAGGGAACTGCTGCTCCTGCCAGGCTGTGCCACCCAGGATCTATTACAATTATTAAGGCTACGTTGGGAAACGAGGCCAGCACGATGGCAATGCAAGACAGAAAACGCTGTTCTGCTGTCAAGGAAATGCTACAAAAGCCGGACTGCGCGCCTGGGGAGCGGGCTAGCAGAGCTGCAGCCCCGCGGCCGCGGGGGGCCGGGGGCGGCAGGCGAGTTTGCCGCGGGAGGGGAAAGAAGGACACGGTGCGACGTGGTGCCGTCCCCTGTCCCCGCTGCTTCCACTAAAATGTTGATAGTTTCTGGGGAGGCAGTTTATTGTCGTCTTTTTTTTAATTCTTTGCCCGACGTCTTCCTTTTCCTTCCTGCCCCGAAATAAAAATTACATATTTTTGAAGCAAATGTTAATAATAATTGTAAAAAGTGGCGGGGCGGCGGGGGAAGCGGCGCTCGGGCAGCGGGCGGAGGCCGGAGCGGTGCCGGGGCGCGGGGCGGCTCCGCGGGGCGGCGCGGGGGGCGCGGGGCCCCGCCCGGCTGCTCCGCCCGGCGTGCGCGGGGGCAGCGCCGCGCATCCCCGGCTGGCGGGCGGCTCCGCTCCGCTCCGCCCGGCTCCGCTCCGCCCGGCTCCGCGCCGCTCGGCTCCGCGGGGCTGCGGCGCCATGGAGGCGGTGGACCAGGTACGCGGAGCCCCGCGGGCGGGCGGGATGCGGGGGGAGCGCGGAGCGGGCGCGGCGCTGACTCCCTCTCTCTGCCCGCAGCTCGCCTCCGCGGGCACTTTCCGAGTGGTGAAGGAGCCGCTGGCCTTCCTCCGGGTGCTCGAGTGGGTGAGTCTCGGGGGGGGTTCGGCCGCGGGTGGGCTGGGGAGGGCGGGGGGGGCTGTCCCCAAAGTGCGCGCACCGCGCTGCGCCCCGCGGAACAGGTGGGAGCCGGGCTGGGACGGCGGTCAGGGGCTGGGGACAGGGGACACGGGGGTGGGGGCGAGGGGCTGAGCATGGGGACTCTCATCCTACAGCGATGTGGCCGGCGGGGCGGGCTGGGGGCTGGGTTTGTGAGTGCCCCCCCCATCCTTGTGCTGAATGTAAACGATTTGTTTTTTAAAAACGGGGGGGGGGGGAAATCCTCGTTATGCATTTAGCAAACTTGTTTCTGGGCCGAGCGGGGAAGGAGGCAGATAATTGGTTTGCGGAGCAATGTCACTGTTTGTTGCTCTGATGCTCATTCGTAGTGAAGTCTGCAGGTCAAATGACATTCATCGCCAGTAGGTCTGCGGGAGGAGAGAGCCTCTCTGAACGGAAAGTTCAGAACATGTCATGGAGGATTAATCACATTCCCCTAACGCCGACTGGCTGGGGAATTATGTAAGCCGCGTATTTTGGGGGGCGCGTTCCCGTGCGGGTGGGTTTATCCACGTGTTCACACCCGCTGCGTGCAGCCCGGCCGCGGGCTGTTTGCAAGGGGGTGTTTTGGCGTGCTGGGGGCAGCTGCTCACCCCGGACCCGGTCCCTGCCCGCAGTTAGCAGCTCCTCTTCCCCGCTGGGTGCCCCAAAGCACCAGGTCCCGCTTTGGGGCAATGGGTGATGGGGACATGGTGGTGCCATGGGCGTGGGACAAGGTTGGCCCCGCAGCGGGGTGACCTGCATGCAGAGGATGGACAAGGTCCCTTGTGTTCCTCGCCCAGAGCTCCCGCAAACCCATCCGGCACTGCTGCTCTTACCTCAAGGAGAAGTCGGGACACCCAGGGGCTGAGCTCCGGACACCGGTCTGGGGGTGATTCAACCATTCTGCAGCGCTCGCCGTGAAGCAGAAGAACGGGGAGCAAAGCTACTTCTATGGCAAATAGCTGCTGGGAGCGTAGTCTTTTGACTATCCGCCCGGTGGAGCTATGTCTGATGGTGGCTGGGAAGCGAGCTCCTCTGGGAAGGGCTCTGGGCTGGGGGGCGCAGGCTGTGGCCTTCGAGGAAATTGTTCACCCCGGTGTGTTGGCATCCTCGGGACAGTGAGTGGGAACCCTTTTCTCTTGGCAGTTTCCTAGGTCTGTAACTTCTTCCAACAGCCGAATATAAAAGCTGCCTTTGTCATGGTTGAAAGCCACACGTAGAACTCTTCTGGCTGCTCTGGCTGCACGTTGCCTGTTTGTACATAGATAAATGCACATGTGGCTGTGTGTAAACAGGGCTCTTCGGACGTGGTTGAGGTGTATCAGTCCTTGGCAATAAGGGAATGCGGGAGAAGGATGCAGAGTGTGTCAACATTTAAGGTGCTCTGAGAAATTACTTTTTCTCTTTTTGAAATGTATGTGTGAGTAGAATTAAGCACATTTTAGCATATGATACTTCAGAGAGTGGAAGACTTGTTTTTTTTTTTAATATATACTTGAAAGGCTTTTTGGATTACCCAAATTCCAGCTCTATTCACTTCATCTTGTTGCTCCCATCTTCCTTCTCTCACCACACCTACCAACTGCTCTCCACCTCTCTCTACCACCTCTGGTCTCAATTAAGTGTCCGTCTCTCCCTCAGACTCCTTTTTTCAGCCTAATTATAATTCTAAAGTTTAAAAACCACCAAATGCTCCAGCAAATTCTGCGTCTGCTTCCACATTCCCTGGCAGCCTCTCAGCCCTTGGTGCACTTGATCAGAACAGGCAAATTACACCGCTAATTGCTGGATTTACAGCTGTTTCATTTCAGGTGTTAAATGATGTGTGAGTGGGGCTTTTTATGCAAAAAGTGCTGGTGACAGTGGAATTTATTAAACCTGCTCTTGTTAACACTGATGAGTTTTTCAGAGCTTTACAGTGATCACCTGTCAGAGGGTGTGACCGGTGTCCTGCGAGTGACGTGGCAGCTGAATCATAACACCCAGTTTTACAGAGTTTTAGGAACTGGGAAAGCAAGTGCAAGTAATTTTAATGTTGCCTTCTTTTGGCTTATTTGTCATCTAAAAGGGAGGTGTTAACTTCTGCTTTTGGAAAACTTAGGCTTTTTTAATGCATATTTCCCAGAAAGCCAAGGTTTGGATTTCTAGTGTGGAAAGCAAGCAGGTAGGACACAGAGGTGGGGAAAGCCCTTTCTGCAATGTAAGAAGGGGAAAACTGGTGTTTCTGCCCTGTTGTTTGTGTACTATAGCCCATATGCTACTCATGGCACCTCTTAACACCTCCCACTTGAGTCCTAGATTGCATCTGCAGAGAAATAAAGTTCATAGCCGAGCTGGTGACGCAGCAATTCTGGGCGTTGGGTGGCTCTCGTGCTTGGGGGGAGGCTTTGTGGTGTTGCACCACAGATGGCAGAGGTGGGGGGTTCCTCAGAAGGGCTGGTAGGGTGGAGGTGGTGTAGACCGAAAATGTCCTCAGGCAGTCCAGCCTTGAATTTGCACTCTCACCTTTTGGGCGGTTTGGGCAGGCCCACGGTGGCTCAGGGGTCAGCACATCTTTATTAATAAACCTCTTGTACAACGGTGCTGCTGGAATTTGTGTATTGATGAGTGCAAACATTTGCAAGTCTGGAGACGGGTAGGGTGGCTGTAGGTTTCTCAAGTGTGAAACTGTAACTGTTGCAGAAACAATCTATAGGTGTGCAAAGTCCAGTTTACCTGTAGTCTGGCTCAGACATGGACCTCTGCCTAGAGGAGCAGGGACTTTATCTGATCTTCTTCAAACTTCTACTTTATCACCTAAGACCCAGAGAGAAGATGCTGAGATAAGACTGATTCTTCTGAATATTCACAGCACTGTAATATGTTTTCATTTGTATTTCTCATGTACTTTGTAATCTTATTTTCAGCCAAGAAATTGCATTTAGAAGCCATTAAGAGACAGTATTGGCTGAGGCCCAGGAAAGGTTGAGAGAGAGGGAAGAAAAAAAGTGACTTTTAGCAATTAAGCAAGAGTTGCAGTTTTTGAACTCTACCTTGGTAATAGATTGTGTACTTACAGTATGTGGATCACAAATCTGGGCTTGGAAAACTGCACACAGCTGTACAAGATAGGCCCTGGGTGTTTCCAGCTTTGATTCAACTCTTGCTTCATGGCATGTGCTGGGGGCAGGGAAAAGCTGTTTAAAAGCCGTATTTGTTCTTGCTCCTCTTTGTTCCCTTGGCTGTTACTCCACAGATCTTTGCATGAGAAGAGGGTGTCCTTCTGAAGCTTGTTTCTCATGATAATCTACTGTGGCACTACAACCAGTTGCAATGTCACAAACACTATTACAACTTCACTTGAGAAATGACTGTCCTATACCTGCACCTGACAATAATGAATAAGGAAAGATGAAAGAGAAGAAATATGTTCATTCGTCTCCCTGGATTCATTTCAGTCCTGTGGATCTCTGGATGTGTTTAGACTGCTTTTATTGGGGTCTGCAAAAAGTAAGCAAGACAAGCAAGTTTGTCAGTCGTGGTCTGTTTGTTTTGCAGTCGTTGCCTCCCTGGAGCCCTACAAAAGCAAATGAAGTGAAAAGCAGGGCTCTGCATCACAGTGCGATGTGTATATGAATTACCTCATGTATAATCAGCTGGTTACCTGCAAAAATATTGTTGTAAAAACAGAAACTTTGTATCGCTAGGCTGAGGTCTTTAATTACTTTGCTGTTTCCTCACAGCGATTTGCCACAAACAACTTTCCTCCTGCAGACCAAAGCAACCTGACATTTGTCCAGTTTCCGTGTAAAATAACAGTAGGTGCAGTGCTTCCCTAACACCTTTCCCTGTAATCCTTGAGAAATAGCAGAGATGCAGAAACTCCACCGTTTTGCAAGCTGGGAGGCACCGATTGCCCTGCTGATTATCTGCAGGTTGTTGTTTTAAAATACCGTGCAACAGGCTCCCTGCTCTGCCAGTTTGCAGCCCTGTCTGGGCACAGCAGAGGGGGTATTTTGGGCACAAAGACTGGAGAAGTGGCTCTGTCTAAGCCAGTGCTGCTTGTGTCAGGGCAGATGTGAGTCATTTATGTTGCAGGACAAACCTTGTGGATACTGGGACTTTTCTTGATAGGACAACTTGGAAGTGGACATTAGGATGTTCAATGAACCCAAATATGTCTGAGGAGTTGTTTTCATTCTGGCCTTTGTGCAGAAAAAATACGTTCCAGGCCTTGCACGAGTGCAGATCATCACTGCTCATGAACACCTTCATGGGATGTGCCAGAGATTTCCAAAGCAGCTCAGGGCATTTGGACAACAAATCCCCATTCATCTCTGGTGGAAATTGCACAAAGGAATTGCAGGGCGGTTTCAAAACTCTGTGTGTACATGGACCAAGCTAACCTTGCTTTGCTTCCTTGCCTTCACAATGTGGTCATTTGATTTGTGAGCCAGGCAAAAGGCCAGGCTGTTGCCAGCCTGGCAAGAGTCAAGTTTGCTTTGATTGTATAGCTTCTGAAAGGGTTAGCAACCCTTGCCTTGCAAACAGATGTGTGTTTGGAAGGCAAAGGGAATCCAAATCTTGAAAGACTGATAATAAGTCTTGTCTTTTGTCCTAATGCTGATTGCTCATCTGACCATGGAGTGCTTTTGTTGGATTATATTTGCATGCATACGAATGGACATAAGTAGCTCCATGCTTTCAAGTGTGTCCTAGAAAAGCCTAGATATCTTGAGATGATGGAAATAATTGAAAAAAAATTAAGAAGGTAATGCTTGCATGAGGCATGTGTGATTTAGTAGTTTGCTCTGTTTAGTGTATTATGGGCCTGAGATATTTTATAGTTGCTTGAGACTCTTAATCATGTTTGCTTGTGCTTGTTTGGTTTTTGCTTAACCAGAAGGCTGCTGTCTACTCTGGCATGGGCAGAGACTTTAGATGATGGAGCAGGGTAACCTTGCTGAAGCTTAATGCTCCTCATGGATGCAGGGTTGGAATAGTTGAGTGTTTGATCTTCTCTACCCTCATATTGAAAGAAAAATCTTAATAAAAAGAATATTTCTTTCTGCCTGCTGATGTTGCTTATGTAATGTCAGGATCAGATGCTGCATCTAGTGCTGGGTCCATCCATCTTGATATGTAGGATACTGTTGTGGTTTAACCACAGCCAGCAAGTAAGCCCCACCCAGCCGCTCGCTCACTCCCCCCCGGTGGGATGGGGGAGAGAATCGGAAGAGCAAAAGTGAGAAAACTCGTGGGTTGAGATAAAGACAGTTTAATAGGGAAAGCAAAAGCCATGCAAGCAAAGCAAAACAAGGAATTCCTTCATTCCTTCCCATGGGCAGGCAGGTGTTCAGCCATTCTCAGGAAAGCAGGGCTCCATCGCGCGTAACGGTGACTTGGGAAGACAAACGCCATCACTCCGAACGTCCCCCCCTTCCTTCTTCTTCCCCCAGCTTTATATGCTGAGCATGATGCCATATGGTATGGAATGTCCCTTTGGTCAGTTGGGGTCAGCTGTCCCAGCCGTGTCCCCTCCCAGCTTCTTGTGCCCCCCTCCCCCCCCCCCCAGCCTCCTCACTGGTGGGGTGGGGTGAGGAGCAGAAAAGGCCTTGGCTGTGTGTCAGCACTGCTCAGCAGTAACGAAAACACCCCTGTGTTATCAACACTTGTTTCCAGCACAAATCTAAAACCTAGCCCCATGCTAGCTACTATGAAGAAGATTAACTCTACCGCAGCCAAAACCAGGACAGATACACAAACACATGTGAAAAACGTATCATCAGGTTTTTTGATGTCTGCCTTAGGATTTGGGTACCTAGCTGTTCTTGAAAACCTGGTCGAAGTTACTACCTCAAAGGTCTTGTATGTGTAGTGTCAGGTCAACAAAACATGTGCCACAATCAAAAAATGTAAATCCATTTCTGTGGTATTTTAATATTAGAAAGGTAATTACTGTGTAACTAACCCTTCTCTGTAAGCTGTCATTAATTGGATGATTCCTTATAGGCAGCTTAGCATAATGCATGCAAAATACACTGTAGCTCTGTACAGACAAAAATTGCCCCAGTGAAACAACGGGATGTGAGTGTCCGAGAGACCCGGGCCCTGTGAGCCGGCTTTGTTGGCCCTTGTCATTGGACGTACAGCTTCTGAACACGTATCAGGGCATCGGTAATCTGCAGGCCGGAAACTCTGTTGGACAAATCATTTTTATGAGGAAGAACCGGGAGGTGGATTTTGCCGTTAGACATCAGGCTCTGTTGTGTGTGATAGGAGGGATCTGAAAAGTTTCTGTAGTCTCACAGATGTGAAAGCCATAGGTCACTCTGTCAGTGGGACTGGGATAAAAGCAGCAGCAGAATAACAGTGCCTACATGGTATTTTACGTTGTCATCTTAAAGTCTCAACTTCTGGCAGTCTTGTGATTCTGAAACCTTTGGCTTTGATAAACCATATGCTTTTAGATCAGTGTAGCAGAAGAAGGGTGGAAGCCCTAAAGACTGAAAACCCCGAACACAAGTGAAAGAGCAGAAAATCTGTCTTGTGATCCCATGGTTTTACACAGACTGCAGAGAGCTGGCTGTTCTGCACGCTGTTCACATGCATGTTTATCTGTGTGCATATCTTGTTGGAAACTGAGAACTGTGCTAATCTTGTCCCATCGAAAAGTTGCTGTTAAAATGGTGCAAATGCTGGTACAGGCAAGGAGAGAAGGAGAAAAGGTCAGCAATGCCTGGCCACATTGCAGATAAATGACGTCTTTCATCTGAAAAGTGCCTACCATTTTCCACTTAGGCTCATCTTGTGATAGTGGAAGAGTTGATTTTAAAAGGTCACCTAACGATTCATTTAAAACCTGGTGATTCTCAAGCAGCCCAGAGTGGGACCTGGTATAAATGAGTTATGTAGGATTAGCACATATGGTTGAGATACAGTGCTACAGGAGGCAGGAGTTTTTGGAGTTATGTACTGCTTCCGTGGAAATCCCTGGGTGAAACTGGTAAAATCTCCTTATGGTAAGCCACCTTCTCGATGGCAGAATCTGCTGGTGTTATCTGAGTGTGGCTGTTGCAAGCATTAGGAATAGAAGATGAGGAGAGAGACTCATTAATGCTAAATTTGATTATATATGCAAACCAGGTTTCTATGAAAGGAAGAACAAAAATGATCTGACTTTCAAACTAGCAAGAAGATGCATGGAGATAGAGGGTTCTGCCATTAGACATACACGGTTAAAGTCTCCTTGCCAATTTTTATGAGGGAGATGTTTCAGTCATCACTCCTGTAAATCAGCATCTGCATAATTGGAGCCCCAGGTAAAAGCCCTGCGTGTTGACATCTCTGGATTCAAATGTTGCGGTCGGGGGAGGACAGGCTTGGAGGTGCTTGTGATAAAACCCTTTCATCATTTGGATCCTCTGGTCCCTGAGTTAACCTGGATTCATGGCACTACGTGTGATCGCAAGGGGCAGGAGACCTCCTGGTCGCTGGCTGAAGTCTCCGCTCTGCTGCGGGAGAGGGGACCTCCTCCCGACGCAGGAGAAGGGGGGAGGCAGAAAGCGGGTAACGCTGGGCTCTGCGCAGGGCTGGCGATGGAAAGCAAAGTGCTCACGCCACGCCTCTGCAAGCGCAGCTTTCTCCTGTAGCACCGAAGAAAAGCGGTTAAGTAGTATTATGGGCCTGGGGTGCAGTGTGGAAAACAGCACTTGGTCGTCTTGTCTGGCTGTCCAGCCTGGCAACTGGCCAAAGGGGTCTTAATGGCTTTTACTCTCAGGGGGGATCTGCAAAGTGCTGTAAAGAACGTTATGGAAAGGAGCACACAGTGTGGAGGTGCTGCTTTTAAGGTGTTTGTTCAAAGTGGCATATGCACTGCAAAGTGTGACATAGTTGCTAAGGTGACAGCTTGCTTGCTTTTTGGCAAAAGCAAAAGAATACTGAATATAGACAAACTGTAAGCTTTTGCTTTGTTTAATTTGCACAGTTTTATCTTCTGGCCATTATAGAGACTCCTCGGGTTTGTCTTTGGAAGCCGTGTTTTGCCACTCAGAATACTTCACTCAGAAAAGCTAATATTGCTCCCTATTCTTAAGGAAATCCTTAAATCGCATAAAATGATGGGTGTTTCGGCGATTATAATTGTAGATACAAATTATGGCATTAAAAGGGTTTGGTAATGGCATTCAGTCAAGTAAGGAAGTATTCTCCAAGAACCTTTTATATAAACAAAAAATATTAGGTGTTGCCTCATTGGCAGCCTTTGGATGTGGGCAAGTCCATGGGTGCACAATCCAGAAGATTTTTTCAAGTAGGATTTGTATGCATTTGCAAACTGCTCAAACCTAAGCTGAAATGCATGGAGAGGTGAGAACTCCTGTCAGTCAGGCTCAGAGGTTGGTTGTGGTGAGAGGGAATGAAGTCCAGGCAGGGAGTCTTGCACTGGACAGCTCGGTTACTGTCATGGTTGAGTATTTCATAACGCTGCTGGGGAGAAGCATCAGCAGAGGATTAGACTGACGTGGCCCCTCAAGAGAGGGGGTTTTCCAGATGAGCAGCCGTCTATGGCATGAAGCAGTGTTATGGTCCTCAGCGTGGAGAGGAAAGCAGAAAGGTCTCACGAGCCTAATGCCAGCTTTGGTCCTTGAAGCAGTGGAGTATGTGCATGATCCAGGAAAACTGGCCAGGAAAGGCTGAAGTAATGTGCTCATTGCCCTTTATTGTTTTACCTTTCTTTTCTTTGTGATGTTCTCATGGATAGATAAATGTGTTTCTCTGCACAAGCTGTTCTGTCTGTGCCTTTTCCAAAATGCCGTAGCATCTGGGGAGAAGGCTGTGTCAGAGGCAGAGCCTGTGGGAGCTGCTGAGCTAATGCTGTGGGGAGCAGAAAGTGCTGCAGCCTGGAGCTTGGATAAAAGTCGGGGGGAGCTCTGTGGGCTCCTGTTCCCATCTAAGTGCTGGTGCAGATGCCTCAGCCCCAGTTTGGCAGTGCCATCACAAAGCAGAATTTAGCGTGGGTATTTTCAGAGTGGGCAGAGATCATGACACCCTACCCAGGGGGCTTTTGCTGGGGGATTGGGGATGTCTCTTCTCTAAGAAGATCCCAACAAGCATTCTAGGCACTGAGATGTGCCAGGCAGCAGCGGGGAGGTAGTGTCCTGTTTCTCTGTGTTAAGGAAGCAGGAGAAAAACTGTGGAGCAGGAAGATTTCAATAAAGTGTTATAAATTTTCAGATGGGAGGTGTACAGTCCCAGACCCACTGTCAGAAATAAATCTGATTTGACTGTCTTGCAAAACTGCTGACCCGTCAACTTGATCTTTATTCCATGAGAAATACCAGAGCCTGCTGCAAACAGCCTGAGTGAATATTCACTAGAAGTGCTCAAGAACCTGAAGTATTGAGGGTGAAATTCTGCCCAGAAGATCTTGGAAAGAAATGCTACCTAACATCAGCAAGATCATTGATACATCAGGAAATAATTTACACCAACAGCTCTTCGGTAGTTCTTTGAATTTCAGAAAGAAGTTTATTGTGTCTGTCCTCAGTCTTCACTTCTCCTGATGTTAATGCTCTGCCCTCCTGTGTTATTTCTCAGGTGTTGCAAATCCAAAGTATCTTTGGCTTGAAGTGATGAGCCTCAGCTCAAATCCTTTGGCACTTGCATGTTGTGTGCTTGTACTGGGGCCCCATATTTGACACTGCATTTACCAATATTCCTAATATTAGGGGAAAAGCCTCTGTGGCATCCCAAATAATACTACAGAAGTAACAAAATCTTCCTTGCCAGGTTCCCAAAAACCAAGGAGACAACTGGTTTTTTTTTGTTTCAGCCTCCCTGATGTGGGCTGTGTCATGGCCTATGGCTGCCCTCAGCATCCAAGTCAAAATACCCTAGGATGCCAGGAAATATCTTACAGTTATTTAACAAGCAAACTTGAGCCTTGCTTGAAGTGTTTTCAGAATAATCTTCTCCCTGGCTGTGTGCTGGAGGTATGCTCAAAGCAAAACAAAACAAGACAAATCCCTTATCTGTTTGCAAGTTTAAAACCACAGAGTTGCTTCCCCCTGCTGCTACTCATGCAGAGGCGATGTTGCACACAAAAAAGCACTGCTCTGCATCAGTTTTTTACCCCGTTTAAAACAACCTTCATATGGAGAGAGTGGTGGCTGGGAGTGGTTGAACACGGCAAGGTCACAGCTCCCTGTTGGGACTGTAAGGGGGCATGATGCCCGTGGGTGTGTATCGTGCCCAGCCCAATGGGGTTAGGTTTGATACTGGAAATTGGCTTATTGCTGCAGAATACATACACTGCAGTGATTATCCTTTGGAGTTGAGCACTTTCTCTAAGTGCTCTTTTAGAGACTGTGCTTGAAAACCTCTCCTTGCAAAAGTAAAGCAAGTGTGGGATTCCCCCACCGCCAAATCCAGCAGCCGATAAATCCGGCAGAGCTCTCCTGATTGCCATCTCCAAGGGCAGTCAGCGTGCTGGAGTGGAATTAGGTCCCAGTTTGAAAGAACACGCCTGCCAAAAAATTAAACAATGGATGCCTTCCTGTTTAATTTTAACATTTTAATTACATTTTTTGCTGCTGTGTGCCTTTGATCTCAGTGAGCTGATATACGTGGTGTCTGCTGTTTGTGTTGTAGCAGCGTTTTGGTCTAATCTTGCACGCAGACGCAAGGATGCATTTGAGTACGGATAAAAGTGCAGAAGGTGCACGCTGCCAAGTACCGAGGGCATCGCAAACTGACTTTTCCAATTGGTGACCAAAGGCATGTGGACAGGGAGATTAGTCATGAGTATGGCTCAGTAGAGCTTCTTTCTGAACATACTCTCTCCCCATTTTTAATCTCCTTCTGTGAATGGTGCTGCAAGAGGAGTTTCCTTGATGGAATTACTCATTGAGAGCATTGAGGCCAGGAGCTGAGATTTTTATTGCAAAACAGAATCAGTTTCAAGTGGGATAATTAATAAAGTTTGATCCCTCAGCCAGAGAGCAGAAGCAAGGCTGTATGGCTTTGACTGGGCACATCTATTGATTAGTCCCAGCCAAGTGCCCGGTTTGGGAGCATTTGGCAGGCTGCTGGCTTTCTACGCAGCCATGCAAAACGTGGGTACCGAGTGGCACGTAGCCAAGCAGCCCCACTGCAGCTGATTTCTGAATGTGTGGAAAAGTCTTCAAATAAAGATGTGGTTACATGTTTCCCCTGCGCTGTTGGTGGCTGGGCTTCGATGATGACGGGAGGAGGTAAGCAAGCTGGGAGCGTGCGGTGTTTTCATGGCAAGGAAAGGTATTAGAGTCAGCTCCCTCGTGTTTTATAGCCTTGGGCAGGTGACTGAGGGGCGTGTGGAGTATTTGTCCTTTGCGATTTGGGCAGTACCTTGATGTGAGGGAAGCGGCCGTCATTGCTGCATCAAATAGTCATTGGTGGAGCTAATTTGGAAAAAGGAATTCCATTTCCTTGGGGGAAGAATAATTTTTAACCTAAATTTCCATTGGAAACTTTGGCATTCTGGTGAAATTGTGAATGAAGAAAGATTTTTTCCAGAAACTACAATATTTCAGCTCAAAATATTTCTGTAAAGAAACAGTGGTCAGGTCATATTCTCCTTCTCCTCTCCGCAGCCCAGAGCATCTCCCTGCGTGCCCCAGGTTCGCTCCTCCTGGAGGGGTCGGTGATGGGTCACGTCAAGCGTGACCCTCCTGCGCATCGGGGTGGTGTAGTCCGGCCACGGAGCCCGATTTACAGAGCAGGGGCAGCGCGAGGGGCCAACCCAAACTCCTTGGAGGCACAGCAGTACTGTTCCCAGGGCAAGTATTGCAAGCCCTTAGCACTGGGACTTGCAAAGAAGAGTCAATGTTTTTGGAGGGAAGATGACAACTTTTTTGGAAAAAGATGAGCAAGTCTAAAATGCAGAAAATATCCTGGTGGAAAATGTTCATCTGCCTTTTAAGGCAGCATTTGCATATTGGTGGTGTAGTCTATGTTTATATTTTGTGCCTAGCCCTTTTTTTTGGTCAAACGTGGCATTTTTCAGAGCTGCACAGAGGCAACGGAGTTGGCTTAGCAGAGAATCAGCATTTGTGAGCCTCCTTGTTTTGCCGCGTTGGCTCCGTGGGCTGTGCCCGCTCCCACTGCCGCCGTTGCAGCCTGTCGCTCGTGGCAGGCGGCTCTGCGGAGAGGGCGCCTGTTCCAGCACAGAATCTGTGCCTGTCCAGATTGCGAGGCCCTGGCAGGCAGCAGGAGCTGGCTTCGCGGCGGGCCGACATATGCAGGGGATGCTGGGTGTGCCACGCGGCAGAAAGCCTCCTGCCGCCGCCGCGTGCGTTACGGCACTTCCCGGGGAGGGACAATGCTGTGAAAATGAGCTCCTTGCCTGCGGTCCTCCGCGGCCTGGCGGTACTCCCCGCCGTGGGGGCCAAGTGCTGTCACTGCTTCTTTTTTTTTTTTCCCTTTTCTTTTTTTCATCCCCTCCATCATGGTTTTCACAGCAGAACGACAGCAACAGGAGACTGAGATGGGACTCAGGTCTCATGGCAAAACCAATCCAGCACAGCTTGCGTTGCTGAGGAGTTAAATAGAAGAGCTCTTTCTACCATATAGCTCGCCATGGCATAGTTCACTCATTTTTTAAAATAGTTTTCCATCTTTTTGTTTATGGGCTCATTAGCATTGGCCACCCATGGGTGCAGTGTTGGTTGTTAATGCAGCTGAAGAGGCTCTGACAGAGCTAATAAATGTTTTTTTTGCGCAGCTTAGTCCCTAAAAAGCAGTGACTCAGCAATGATCAAATATCTCTCACGGGACAAACAGTTCCCAGCTATTCCCAACTTTCAATAAAACCTGTGTGTTGCTGGGCTGCCAGGAGGCAGGGCGCGAGTACCCCACATCTGTATTACTTCTGCACAGAGAGATTGCTAAGCATGTCCTGGGTGTTAGGACAAGAGTACTCTTGCTTGGTTTAAAAGAGATTTTTTTTTCTGGGGATTTTTTACGCTCCACCCCGTGATGCGCTTTGGGATGCATTCAGCTTTCTCTTCTGAATAGGGCTCCAGATGATGGAAATAAATTATCATAAATTAGAATAGATTGCACTCTTCAGCATCTCTACATCTGTCATTATGTTTCTTTAACAGTTCAGTTTAACATTTATACACACTCTGACAGCAGCTACTGGTGTGTATGCTATAAATATTGGCTTGGAGAAGACATTAATGGAGTTTAGGTAAACGTTTGATGCCGCTGAGATTCTGTTCCATATGGTGGTATGCAGTGAAATCGGATTCAATGTGCCACGTATAGCACTCATATTCCCTATAGACTGGCCTCGTGGCGTTTCATCAGCTTACCGCGTTACCAAGAAAGTGCAGGTGCCTTCAAAGAGGAAAGTGAGCTTCTTGCAGTCTATTCTGGTCTTTACCACCTGTATTGTTTGCAATGTTTACCACCAACACGTAGTGTGTATGGATGGGAAGGGCCCAGGGAAAAGAGACATCTCACAGAAGCAGCAGTCAGGAGTTAGGCAATGAGCTGCGGGAACGCTCTGCTTTGAACATGTGTGAAGAAAACCCACGGGATTTTCTGGCCAAGATGCCCTTTTGTTAGACAGTAACTGAGTAACAGGGCAAAAGCTTTATGTGAGTTGGTCATGGTTGCTAAACCTGAAATTTGTGACTCTTAACCCCTGATGAAACTGTCACCAAAACCATGCATAGGGAGCGTTGCTTCAGGGTTTGAGGAGTCTGGCTTGCGTCCCACTGACTCGCAGGAGGACAAATAGCCGAGACCATCACGGCAAGAGGCAGGAAGAAATATATTCTGGTCCTTCTGGTGTTCCTTGCCATTGTTCAGCAGAATTTGGATGTCTCCCACAAGTCTTTTTGTTTTGCTGGTTTGGGTTTTTTTTTGTTTTGCTAATTGCAACACCTTGATTAGAGTAGCCTAATGATGTGGCTTCCTCCTCTGCAGTATTTCTCTGATTTACCCCAGTTTCAAGCTAGCGTGAGGGTAAGAAGTGTCTTGTTTGGCTCAGCACTGCGGAGGGGCAGTTGGGGTAGAGCAGCGGGCGTCCCAGCCTCTGTGCCTGATGTGGGGTCCTGGGAAACATCTGGCTCGTGCTGGCCCCGGGGCACGTCTGCTGCGGAGAGGAGCACGGCTGCTTCCTTTGCCCCTGTGTAATGCAATGTAAGTAATGAAGTAACCGTAATGTACAAACTGGCTCAAAGCAGGGCAATCCAAAGAGAAAGTGCTCTTCACACTGTAAATTGCTAAAGGTCTTTATGATGCCAGCGAATTAAAAATCTGAGAAGAAAAAACCCTCCAGTGCTGTAAGTTCAAGACGCATCTTTTAAAAGCTGCTGGTGGGGAGGGGAAGAGAGAACTTATCTGAATGGAAATGTATTTAAACTGTATCTTGTACAGTTCTGGGTTACTGCAAAGAAAACAGTGTTCCCTATCACTTGGAGAGCTGGAGAAATCTTTGTATAGACTGAATGGATTACCCTTTTTGATAATGGGTAATATCATTTGTTAATTGATAACATGATAATGTTACCCTTTTTGATCTGAATCGTTAGCCAAATGTTCAGACCTTTGCAGGTTCTTCCTTTTAAAAGAAGAAGCTGCTTCAGATGTTTTGGTGATGCACTTGTATTTATTTGCACTGGCAGCATGGAGGAGCCTGGTGTGCTCCTGTGTCCAGTAAGGGACACCACGTTCACAGCCTCCTTCCCCCCTGGCCGGGCAGAAAGCCTTCTCTTACCCTTTCTCAAGTTTCCAAGTTTTATCGTTGTTCTGACTGCTTGTGTGGTGGTTCTGCCTCAACTTTCTTCTTTCTGGCTCCTGCAAAAAAAAACATTTTGCAAAGCCATTAGCAAAGTCCTTCTTCCCAGAGCAAAATCTTGCCCGTGATTTTCCTTTGAACAGCTAGTTGTGTCTGTCTGAGCTTGAGGCTTGCATTTATGTCTCTTGAATGATGCTATAAAGGAACTAAACTGCGTTTAAAGAAAGGCAGCATTTACGTTCGCCTGATGTTAAAGACATTTTAGCCTAGCCAACAAGATTTCATGGTGAGCCTTGCTCCAGCAAGGAACCCTTCAGCCTTCTCCAAGCTGAAAGAGAAGCTGGACTCCGGGGAGCAGTTTCAAAGCATTGAAACTCTTTTATTGTTATTTGTGGTACTTCTTTTCCACATCTTTTGGCTCTTTGAGGCCTGGACACTTCAGACCTGGACACTTGGGGTGCAGCCCCTACCACGTAGCTATGACAGGCACGGGTTTCTCTGTGATGCCCTCATATGAGCATGCTGAATTTCAGAAAGGATGTGGAGTGGGAGGAAATTCATGTAAACAGTCTGCATTGGATCACTTGTCATGAGAATATCTCCTTGAATTGTTTGTTTAATTAATTGCATTTTTAAAATTTAGCTCTGATCTAGACTGTAAAGATACTCTTAGGTGGAGGGGAGAGAAAGGAGCCCTTATTCTGGGTGGGTTTTTCTGTTTGTTTTCAAATATGCATGATGTTCTAATAGCAAATGGGTCTATGTACTTCTTTTTTTTTAACCTGCCAGGTTTTAGCTTTCACATGGGACTGACGTTCATAAATCCCAAAGCTATTTCTTTTAGGCTTTCTGTACCCATAGTAAACCTGGAGATGACCTGTTCCCAGTTCCTACTGTCACCTGTACCTGGCTGAAAGGCCCTTTGGGGTAGGACTGGAGAAAAGTCACACTTTTTGCACTCCAGTCAGTGCTGGATCTCGGAGTTTAAAAATATCACAAGTGAAAAACATGGATGTGAGTCATACTGAAAACACCCTTCATTTCTAAGGGAATATAAATACCAGAGAAACACATTCTTCAGATGTTTCCTCCTCCTGAGAGGTAGCCACATCTAAGATTTCTGTTTGAAGTGTTCAGTCATAAACATCGGTCCCCTGCTGTCAGAGTGACCACTAGATACAAGAGACACCTATTAAATGTTAATAGCTAATACTGTGCCAGAGCTACATCAGTCACGGGAATCTGAGTGAGCTTTGCGCAAAGGGAAAAGGCAGAGAAGGCTGTGACTTCACTTCTTGGGTCAAGATACTCCAGCGATCACAGTCTGCGGTAAACGCCTCACTTCTGGAAAGTTTGGTGCTCACTTTCAACCTAAATGCTCATCCACATCTAACACATCTGGTGTCATCTTCCAGGACAGCATATCTGCGTGCTTTTGGGGGAGTGAGCTCTTTCTTTTCAGTCATGCCCTTTGCCCCTCAGCAGCTGGGAGACTATGATTTTGTATCAGCTGGGCTTAGTGGTATTTTTGAAGCAAGCATGTGTTAAAATGCATATGCATTTCCCTGTGTTTTTACAAGATTAATATTTTAAATTTAATACAAAATTGCTGAAAATTATTTAAATCTGAGACGCACTGGAGAGATCAGAGAACTCTTATCAACTGTTGAATTAGTAATGTTGAATTAGACATGAGAAAATCCTTTTCAATTTAAGTGGCTTTTCTCAGAACTTTTTACATGTTTAATATCTTCATTCATCCTTCTAATAATCGTTCCAGTTTTGGCTCTCCCTGAGTATCCATGCAGATGTGCATAATGCATACAGTTCGGGCCCTGATCCATTCAGCCAAGCTGTACATCCCTGAGGACCATCAGGGAGCCCCAAAACCACTTGTCTCAGGGATACGTTTTCCCCCTGTGGATGCAGTGCAAAGATTGAGCCCTTCATACTTTGGATAATTTCATACTTGTATTTGAAAAACCTGGTTGTGCTGCTGTCTGAGAGAATGGAGATCGTGAGTGCTCTTCAGTGTAGACACTTCAGCATTATCTTCCAAGAATCTTCAACTTAAAAATTTGAACTAGAAATAACATTTGCATAATATTTTGCAAGAATGCTACCATGAGGCTCTGCAAGGGGACTTACAAATATTATGAATATTGCTTTTTTTTTCTTCATAACTCTTGGAGGGGGTCAGCCTCTCTCCAGTCCCCCTTGATAACAAGCTGCTGTGAGAGCTTAGCAGAGCAATATGTGTCCTGGTTGCACCAGATGGATCTCATTTCTGTTGCTGTTCATAGTCATGATAGGCAGCAAATGGAGTGGAGCCTGAGGCAGCACTTTGCTCCCTGAAGTTGGTGCCTGATGAATTACGCAGATAAATAAGGCGAGAGTCTGCCTTTGCTTTTCCCTTTGAGTGTGCACATAAGTGTTAGGTGGCCCATGTTTGAAGAGACAATGTGAAATGAGCTTTCAAATATTTCCTTGAAGTTGTCTTAATTATTTCATTATAATGGTAAGGAACAAAGCAGAAGAATCAATACGCCTAATTATTAAATCTAAATGCAAGAGAAATTAGCCAGTGAACTCTCTCTTCTCTGGGGAGGATTAATCTTCCTATGCTCTATTTCAAATGTCTTCCAGAAAAATGAAAGGCTTATCACCTAGGAAACACGCGGTCCTAATCACCCAGGTCTGGAACTTGGATTTACAGGCGGTGAGGAGACTCTTAGTTGGTCTTCTGAAGCACCAAACTAGATTGTTTTGGTTGTGTTTAACTGTTGGAGTTTTGTAGCTGGGTGATTTGAATGACAAACGTTAGCGGGACATGCACCGCACATCATCCTGAGATGCCTTGGCCGGCTCTGGATGAGCTGGTGGACCTGCTCAACACCAGGCAGTGCCATGCGGAGGGGATGGGTTGGGTCCTGATGTGATGCTGTCAGTGGGGCAGTGCTGATTAGCTCAGCTTCTCAGCAATGAAGTGCTGTATCGATGAGTCTATAATGCTTACGGAGCTATCTCGTTTGCCTTTGCACTGTGCAATACATGATCTTAATAGCTATATGAGACTCCAAGAAGATACAGTTTTGCTGTGGCCTGGTGGCAAATAGCCACCAGATGCTTACAGGTGATCCTGGTGGGACTTAATTCTTCACCCTTGAAGAACTGAAATGATGAAAATATTTCCTGCATGCTAGGTTTAGTATGGCAATAAATTCTCATTCTAGCTCCTTGCTGTTGACTTGCTCCAAGGGAATGGTATCTCGTGATACTTTCTACTAGGTTGATTATAACCATTTCAAGCTGTGACACAGATGTAAGATGATTTCAAATGGAGTGTTAAGTGAATAAATTCATCTTTATATAAAATGTGTTTAACCCCCGCCCCCCATAAGGTCTGACTTTCTTTAGATTTTGTCATTTGTTGTCATGTGTCGTGTTGGTGGAAATCCAAGTCTGGAAGTACTAAGATGTGCTTCCCCAGAATATTACCACATTTTTGCACAGGCTGATCATGCCCAGGAAGAGAAGGGTTAGGTTTATTCCTTGCCTGCAAACCCACCTCAGTGTAAAGAAGACTCAGCAGCTAAAATATGAAGCCTAAATAAAAGAAAAAAAGGGCCATTTCTTTGCATAACGCTGGGGAAATCAGCCTTACTGTTCACAAACTGAGATGACAGCTCCCTGTAGGGAAAACTTCAATCCATCATTATTTTGTATTTTTGGGTTGCATTACTCAGGGCAGTTTATTAATTAGTTTCTATTTTGCACTCTTTCTTAAAAGAAAAAGATTTCAACTCATTATGTATCACCCTTGTACCTTTCTTCCTTCCCAAATTACTCTTTGCATCATGGTCAGTTCCCATCTTTCCTGGCTGTCGAGTTGATTAACTGGGTGATGCTGACTGGAGGGCACGGGATGGGCCACTGATGCACCACCTGATTATGTGGTCATGGAAACCCCCAGAGGTAAGACCTCTGTTATCAAAATAAATTGGGATTTTCTGCCGACTAATGGTTGCCGAAGCTTGCACTAATGCTAGATTCTGCTGGATGATGCACTATGGAAGCCAATTAGCCTTTGCTGATAAGCTAGGCTTTGATTAAGCTTTTCCAGGCTTTCTCATCGCGAGAAACATGTATTACTCATTGAACATGCAAATGCATTTGCAGTGTGTAATTACAAAATTTTCTAAAGGAGCAACCTATTTTAAACAGGGCTTTTGTTTCACTCTTATTCCTTCGTTGCGCTTACCAACTCAGTCACGCAGTCTAATTCAGCAAACATAATTGACTGGTTTTAGGAGTTAAAATATCCTGTTGTTGAATGTTTTATGCTTCAAATACCAAATATAATGAAGACCACTGTGGTGGGTGCATAAGCTATCCACAGCCACTCTGAAAGCCTTGCCCTTTGCAGCAAGCCTTTGGGAAGCAGTGGGCTGGCAATGCTGTGATCCGCAGCTTGAGCCAATTTAAAAGTGATCTTGTCCTGATAATGCTGAAAACGAACTCTTTTTCTGTAGCCATAGGCAGGGATAACGTACCCTGCTGAATGTGCAGCTCATTGCACTTGATGGGAACTCATTTATTGATCCAATTAGCTCCTGACCTGTTTACAGGGTGATTGTGGATAAAACAATGTAATTAAAATTTATTATGGCTGTCTGTCATGTCTTTAATTTTGACACTCAGGATGTGGATATTATGGCATGCCTTCTGTAGCTGATAATGGATTGTGAAGAGCATCAAGGAGTTAACGTATTTTCGCACTCCTCAGGAATACATTTTCTGTGTTACATTCTCATGTATCGTGTTGTTAACTGAGTGACAGTATCATGTTTCTTACCCAGTCATACATATTATCACAGCTTTAGTCACTTCATCTAAGAGATGGTGCGAGCTTGTATACCTGCGTCTATATCCATATGATGCTGCTTTTGAAAAAAGCCTCGGAAATGGAAATTTTGTTCCCAGGTCTAATTCATAGTTACAGTCCTCGAGTGCAACAAAGGCATTCCTATAGCCAGATGGAATAAATACTTCCTATTTGTGGTGCCTTTAGTTTATTCCATGTCTAATAACATGGAAATCAGTTTTCCTGGTCAGAGTTACATACTGTGGTACACCAATGTGATCGAAGTTTGGCCTAGTTAGCATTTTCTGATTGAAACATCTTGCAAAATTCTCAAATCAGAGCCGACGGAAGAAACACAGGTGGGCAGCGTAATGCCCCATCTGCACTTTCCCCATCGGACATCCCATCTCCTGTGGCATGGCTGCAGCCTCAGAGGTGAGTAATGGCAGGAGCTGAGCTGCTCTGTCCGCTGGCCCCATATGCACCGTCTCATGCACTTTCTCCCCCAAACTCCAAGTGCTGCACCAACACCTGGGGTAGGGGCAATGCTCTGGCAGCCGCTGGCCCTGCTGCAGGGAGACCAAATCTACTGCTGCTCTTACAGAGCCTCTGAGATGCTCTCCAGAGTCTACTGGTGTTAGTGCCTTGGCACTTTAGCAGATGCTTTTTTTTTTTTGCCCCCTTTTTTTTTTGCTTTTTTGGGGAGAGGGAACCAAGGGTTTGACCCCTGCAGAAAACTGTAGTTGAGAGTCATTATAAGCCCCAGTCCTGCAGGAGTAATCTTGTGTGTGATACAGGTTTTGTCCCTTTTGCAGATTATGATTGATGACTTCAGCTTCCCATCCCTTAGCACTGGGGCTGGTGGGTTCAAGAAATGCTTGCTATGAAGGCGTATGTAGAGCATGGGCATCCTTCACTTGTGGGGCTTTGCTCTCCCAGCTTGCACCCTCTTGCTAAGCCAGCTCCCTCTGCTCATTGCACGGATACTCCCAGGATTTAGGCTAATGATTACAGAGCAGACTTCTCTTCTTGCTCTGAAGTCATGTGTCTATCCTCTTCCAAATTAGCAGTTTTCAAGTGTCTCACTGGACATTTGGCCTGAAATAGTCTGAACACTTCTACTGTTTTATTGTCATCACCAGCTTTCACAGAATCACAGAATCACAGAATCGTGTAGGTTGGAAAAGACCTTTAAGATCATCGAGTCCAACCGTTAACCTAACACTACCAAGACCACCACTACACCATGTCCCTAAGCACCTCATCCAAACGTCTTTTAAATACCTCCAGGGATGGGGACTCAACCACTTCCCTGGGCAGCCTGTTCCAATGCTTGATAACCCTTTCAGTGAAGTAAAATTTCCTAATATCCAGTCTAAACCTCCCCTGGCACAACTTGAGGCCATTTCCTCTCGTCCTATCACTTGTTACCTGGGAGAAGAGACCGATACCCCCCTCACCACAACCTCCTTTCAGGCAGTTGTAGAGAGCAATAAGATCTCCCCTCAGCCTCCTTTTCTCCAGGCTACACAACCCCAGTTCCCTCAGCCGCTCCCCATCAGACTTGTGCTCCAGACCCTTCACCAGCTTTGTTGCCCTTCTCTGGACACGCTCCAGCACCTCAATGTCTCTCTTGTAGTGAGGGGCCCAAAACTGAACACAGCATTCGAGGTGCGGCCTCACCAGTGCCAAGTACAGGGGCACGATCACTGCCCTAGTCCTGCTGGCCACACTATTCCTGATACTGTTGGCTTTCTTGGCCACCTGGGCACACTGCTGGCTCATATTCAGGCGGCTGTCAGCCAACACCCCCACGTCCTTTTCCACCAGGCAGCTTTCCAGCCACTCTGCCCCAAGCCTGTAGCGTTGCGTGGGGTTGTTGTGACCCAAGTGTAGGACCCAGCACTGAGCCTTGTTGAACCTCATACGCTTGGCCTCAGCCCATCGATCCAGCCTGTCCAGGTCCCTCTGCAGAGCCTTCCTACCCTCCAGCAGATCAACACTCCCGCACAACTTGGTGTCATCTGCAAACTGACTGAGGGTGCACTCGATCCCCTCGTCCCTTTCATGCATGTACGCAGGCTCTGGTGAGGCCACAGTCTAAACACGTGCACCATTGCAGCCTTTATTTAAATTAAATTCCACCTATGGTAGGAATTTTGCGAGGGAAGGTTCCAGGACTGATGTTTGAGTGTGAATATCTGAATTATAATTTAAATTCTACAGCATTTAGGCTTAAAAAGAATTTTTATAAAATCTTAAGAATTGTAATTCTTTCCCATTCTATCAATAGTAAGTGCAACTTGAGCATATGCTGAGAAAGGCATGGAGGCAAAGCATTCAGTTAGAGAACACAAGTGCCTTTATCATCTGAGGAAAATTAGCAAAAAGGAGACAACTTCCAGCAAACTGCGGCTTCCAATCCACAGGCTGATAAAATCTGCATATTACTCACAAGTTATTTTTCCAGATTTGTAGTTCATTCTGTTTTCTTAATTAAAGATGCTGAAACTCTCTTTCAGTCTCTGTCTCATAACTAGTATACTTGGTGGGGGGAAAAAAGCAAACTCAAAATCATCACCACCACCATTATTATAGCTCACATCTGGCAGGTTGTGATTTGTTTTTGTCTCAACTAACAAAGATGCCAAGCTGCTTTTTATTCAGGAGTAAATCTAAGGAAGAATGCATTCTTGCGTTGGGACCACGTTCTGTAAAAATGAGATTTTTCCCAAAGATAACATGTTATTTTATGACAAAAAACCCCATAAGATTAAATTATTAAATCCAAACCCTTCATTGCATGGGTTTTGTGCTCAGCATCACAGCACATCCAGTATTTGCACACTGGACTTTTTAAAATCTGAGGTAGATCTGCACATTTTGTGCCAGTGTGGAAGCATGTAGCCATTCTGAGTCTTTGCAGCGGTAGATGTGTGTCTGTCCAGGGCTCGCACACTGAATTAATTGCTGTGAGGATTAATGGTACTTCACTGATTTCACTTGCCTATTGAGGGGTTTAAGTGCCATAAGCTTTTCCTAATTATAGGAGACGTCCCTGGGTTGGGGAAGGGGTAACATCACTTGCCTCGTCTTGTAACAGCGCAGTCAAAGGCTCAGGAAATGGTTCCATATCAGAAAAGATGGTTCCTTTTGGTGTAGCAGTAGTGTCACCAGAGAATCAGCTTTTCTGCTAGAAATAGCAACCACTGGCTACGGCATGGGCATTGCTGCTTAGGATAATGTGTAAGAGTATTTTGGCTGCAAAGCTTAGCTTTTTACAACTTTGTAGCGTTACACTGACTGAGGAAATCTCTTGCTCTTCACTTCAGTCACAGAAGGTGTTTTCTGCGCTTTTTTGGCATGTGGTAGTTTGTGTAAAAGTTGCTCAGGTGGTGCTGCTGAGCCTGAGTTTCTGCCACATCATCACCTCCGGAAAAGCATCGGCATTCTCAGTGTTGTCCGTAGAGCGGGTAGAGCAGCTGGCACAATCAGAGCAAGTACCATAAAATCCGCTGGCTCCCATGGTTTCCTAATATTCCTCTAGTTTGGTGCTGCCTGTTGTTAGTGTATGTAAATTTTTCATTGGCTTTTACTGTGTTTTCTATCCTAAATTTAAATTTTATTCACTTCCGTAACGTGGAGGGATGCACAACGGGAAGGGTGCACCAGAGGTTATCAGAGAACACACACAGAATTTGCGGACTGGGAATATTGACCTACAAGCAGAAGACAGCCTTCAGCAAGGGCCTGGTTAATATGGACAGCACATAGTTCCAGTTTAGTTTAGTTTGCAGCAGAAAACTGGTCCACTGTATTATGCATTATTTTTCCCGCCAAGGAATCATCCATACTTGTGCTTTTCACTGGCCATTTTTCTTCCTTGCACTCCTCTCTTGCCCCATTTTCACTGCTGTCAGCCTAGAGATGTACATGCGTTGGTCCATCACTCATGAGGAGGACTTTTTTGGTTGAAACAAGACTTCCCAAGAGGGCTAACATAGGGTTCGTATTTTATTCTTCAATCTGTAACAGAGAAACTTAAAGATTTTCCAATCCGATCTGCCTGATGTAAGAGTTGAAGTGAATCTGCACATTTAAATACAGGAATGAAGACTTTTTTTATCCCCTATGAAATACTAAGATGCCATTAAAGCAGAATGTTTGTAATAATTTTATGTGTGTGTATGCAGGAAGACCATAAAGAGAAGTGAACCTGATCAACTTGATGGCACTCATTATCCTAGAGCTATGTTTTCACAGGGTCCTTCTACCACATTTCTAGACCTTTTTTATTTTCTCTTAAAATTTGCTGTGACATGTTTTGTGTTTTGGAGGAATTTTCCCTCCACAAGATGAAACACCATCCTGTCATCTAATTTATTTCTTTACTTTTTTACTTGTGGCAAACTCTTAGAAGTTAAATGCTGAATTCATGGTGGGCTAGGAGGAATACATGATTACGTTAACCTTTATGTTCTGTACTGAAAATGTCCTCTGTTTATTTTCTGTTAAGGCAAACTAATTGATTTGCCCATGCAAGATTTTACCTCCCCAGTGACATGCCATTAATAAAGACAATGTTTTCTAATATCATTGTGTCTTTTAAAAATTATTTTCAGTGTGACCTTCATGTTGGTTTTGTCTGCTGTTAGGCTGAGCAAGTAACAATGTTCTGCAGTGTTACAACACTAGCTATAACAACGGTGTTGCAGTATAAATTGTGACTATTGTTGTTGCGTGGTGTGGGGAGGTGATGGGTGATTTCCGTACTCCGAGATACCACTCTTCTGAAGAGGCTGATATAAGTAACACATCTCTTGGCTGAAGGAGGATTTCAGGAAAAAACAAATGCAAAGAAAGGTTTTACAAAAGCAGCCTATGCTGGAGGAGTTGACCTAAACAAACAGGCTCAGCTAACACCTCAGTATCTGCAACTGCAAATCCGGGTGGAAATCGTGCTGGGTTGGGTACTGATTCTCTCCGAGTCATTGCTACTAGGTGGCATCACCATAGATTGCCATGACTGTTGTCTTGACTTTGCAGCAAATCTATCATTCATTGGCAATGGATAAAAGTTGATTTTTTTTCATGTTATTGTGGTAAGACATTTACAGTCACTGCTCTGGATGCATGCAAGAGAGAGAATGAGGGACTGCGTGTGTGTGCCCAGTGTGGAGCTGGGCTGGGATCTGTCACCTGAGCAGGATATGTGCTGCTTTCCGGAGCAGTCACAGCTGGGATACTGCTGTGCTGATGCTATATTTAGATCTCTGGAAAAGGTGGTTGGTTGCTCTAAAACTTGGACCTCCTGCAAAAATAAACCCAAAGTTTTTTGGATGATGGGAGAAGCTTGAGACATGGTTCATGGGGGAGCAGCTCCTCTGGATCCAAGCAAAGCAGGTGAGGCAGCCTGATTTGGTGGTGATTTTGGATAACAAGCCTTTGGCATGTGCCCTTGC
Source organism: Ciconia boyciana (assembly GCF_034638445.1). NCBI lineage: Eukaryota > Metazoa > Chordata > Aves > Ciconiiformes > Ciconiidae > Ciconia > Ciconia boyciana. The sequence goes on along the minus strand of NC_132944.1, from coordinate 16,944,952 downwards.
ACTGCATCTCCTGGAGTTAGGGAGGCTTCTGCTTGGGTGCTGGGATACAGAAAAGCCTGCAGGAAACCTTCCCTGCAAGCTAGAGGCATTACTGTGCCCGTTTCAAAAATGAATCCCTATATTGATAATTTAAATTTATCTTACCTCTGACATGCTTGAATCTTCACTACCTGAAATGTGCAATGGAGAGCCATTCTGAGCCATTCTGCAGGGCTCTGTAGGTTAAAAACCAACATATTTCCATGGATGCACTGATTTTTACTTTCTAAAGGCAGAAACTGATTGCAGTCTGTGTCCCCCAGGAACTTGTTTAGAGCAGATATAACGATCAGAAGCGTTTTCCTCTTGTTTCACTATTACTTTTTTTTTTTTTTTTAAGTGAAAGCTTGTAAAACATGGGGAAAATGTAAAGCTGAAAGGAAGAGAAGCCAGGAATACTAAAGAGAGAGAGAGCTTGCTTGAAAGTGTTGGCCAAGCAGCTGTTCATACCTCCTATTTAGCATGAATGGAAGACATAGCCCTGATTAAAAATGGTAGGTAGCAGCTGCACAGCCTGGGCTAAGGATTACCAGATGGTTAACTGTGATTGACTTGTCTCCATGGAGCTGAGTGGGGAGGGAGGAATGGAATATCTGAAATGTGATGAACATGCTAGGTACACAATTTTTTTTATAATGAATGTGCCAGATTTGTTTACATGCTTCTTGAATAAAATATGGCTGCTAGTTTGACTTAAGACAGACATCTTTAGTACATGCTATGTTGCAAAACCTTGCTCTTTTGATTGTAGGTGTGATGATTCCCCCTCATCTCCCCCCCGCCCCTGGTGCTGTGATACAGCATAAAATAATTGGTTGACAGAATGTTGATTCTGCAGCACGGGGAGGATTTGCACAGATGGGAGTCAAAATATGTCTCCTTGCCTTATGCTAATGCCACCACAAAGGTTAGGGAGAAGTTCAGAACTGACTGTGGAATCCTTGTGCTGCTTTAGCTGTTGCAAAGTGTTTAAAGTCAGTACCTGAAGGAAGAAGATCTGGATCCAAATGCTCCGGTTGTCTGCTCCCTCTGTTTTACAGCAAAAGGGTACCAGTGCTTGCTGCATATTCATAGTACAATAGTGCTTACGTGGCTGCTTTTCCTTGACATGTGCCCATCATGGCCAAAGTGGGATTTTTTTCTAGCCCGGAAAGGGCTAGAAATCACAGATATCTCTAAAAATACCATGGCAAGAGGATGACGCATCAACATGATTCCAAACAGCATCTTCTAACGGGGCTTGGCCAAATTTCTCGCAAGTGCCAAACAATTGGCGCTTGTTTAAGCAATATGTTCTGTAGAGGCTGTAGCCATGTGCAAGGTGGGGTATTCATCATACAGCCTGCTCCTTGGGGCGGTGGGAGAAAGCAGGCATTGGTCAGGTCGATGGCCAGAACGCCTCACCCACCTCTTCTCCTGGGTGATGCCTAGGAAGTGACTGCTCCATGACTCAGTTTCCCTTCCCCTCCCTCTGATCTCGACCCCTTTGCCGGAGGCAGCAGCTCTCACAGTGTGTTTTTGGAGGAGTCCCAGAGCCGTGGCATCCTGAAGGCCATGGGGTTCCTGGGCAAACAGTCCTGCATGCTTCCAGCCTTCAGCTCCACGTGACTGCCCTGACTTTCGCGGGAGATGGAAATTGCAGGTAACTAAGAATAGAAGCCAGTAATTTGGAAAGTAACACCTTGGCATGTCTTTAGGGGAAAAAAATAGTAATAACAGTGAATAATTTAGAAATGCCAAGATAAATACTGTGTTTGCGGGAATGCGTCGCCTCCAGCTGAGGGGAGTGGGAGACATTGATCGTGTGTTTCTTAATCCTCTATGTTGAACATTTTTACTTTGTGTTTGCATTAATTTTTTAACGCAAATTACAAATATGTCAAAAAGATGGAGTTGTCAATTATGCCAACTCATTCCCTCAGATTTGACTATGAATGAAATTGTGATGCAGATTTGTCTTCATAAATGCTTTGTTACCTAGAAAACATTACTTTTGAGCCTGTGACACTTAGTACTTTATTATTAGTCTCACCTGAATGTCGTCACTGTATATAAACACAAATAAAATGCTAGTTCAAGCTTCTGATATTGATAAGCAAATGGTTTATTTTGTTGGATTTTTTTTTTTTTTGGTGTTTTGGAAATATCTGAGCCTCCCTCCTTCTCCTTTCCAAAATATAAAACCAAACCAAGACCCTGTCTGATTTATTGAAAGTGGCAGAGTCTTAAAAGCAATGATTTAAAGGCTCATTATCCTCCAACAATACACGTAAGTGCTGAAGGGAGGAGGTTGGGCTGGGGATGGTGGCCACAACCTCTACCTCTATGTGATGAAACATTTGGCTGTGGATTTCATGGTCCCGGTGTAATAAGCATCCTGGCTGCAGTGGCACAACTGCATGTCCTACATGTTTCAAGTGCAGAAGGAGAAACTCATGAGTAAAACAAACCCATGTTTGTCAGGCTGAGCGTGAAGCCCATGAGGTTTGTGGTGCCTTCGTAAGGGAGCAACAAGCTTTTGGTCCCCCCTTGGGCATCAAGGCACTTGGATGCTGGGGTGCGGTGGACGCCCATGGCCGGCTTGCTGGAGCGGATAGCAGGGTGCTTGTCGGGGGTCCTTGTACCTCCCTTTCTTCTGCATGCTGCTGGAGGTCTGATTTCTGGGAAAAACTCATCCTCAGCATGGTCTGCTTCTCAATGTACTAGAAACTGAATTAGTGTCATAGGCCAGGTAGTAGATGGAGGTGATAAATCTGTTAGCAATCACACCAAAAAGGCTGAAATATTTTGCGTTTGTGGAGGTTAGGCACTATTTGTGGAAGATAAATGTTTACGGTGGGGCCACACCTTGCAAAAAGAGCAAAAGAGGTGACCCAGGAGAGCTTTCCTGCCTGGTGTTTGATTTTAAATTGTTTTCTGATAGCAGGGAAAGGAGTGAAAAAGTGCTGGTGTGATGAGAAACGGAGACTGCTGTGCAAGAAGGAGACAAAAGAGGGCTTAGCTTGGTCTTTCTGGTGTAATGGGCACACTTGAAAATAACTTTGCTCTTTAAACACATGAAGGGGAGAACAGCTGTTTGAGCTAATGAACCAACTTTGTGCGGCTGTAGGCACACCGTAGGTTACAGGAACACTGCAGCCCTTGGGAGGATGAGGCTCCCCTGCCAGCATGGTGGGAAGAAAGGAAGGAAAGCTAGTTTTGTTAGAAAACTAAGAAATTTATGAGGGTGATGATGCAGTGCTTCCTCAGCAGCAGGAGACTTGGTGACCCTCGCGGTTGCTTCCAGCCCTGTGAGAGCCAGGAGAGCACGGTGGTTGCGATGTCCACAGGACAGGACGGGGCAGAGGGTGGCCCTGGTCGCCACAGCCGGGCATTTTCTTCTGCGGCCACCACCACGCTCTCAAGGGGTTGTCGCAAAGTGCGGGGCATGGGAGGAGAAAAATTTGCCCTCTCCCTACACGTGGGGGTAATTTCTTTCTCAGTGATGCTTGGCAAAGCCACGTGTGAAACAGCCTTCATGTCTCACTGAAAAAAGGCAAGACTGCCAAAATTTTGTCTGTTTTGAGTCAGGAAGAAATGTTGAAATCTTGAAAGTCTGTTTGCCTTGAAAAAGATACCAACACCCCAAAACTCAGATCTGGTCAAATGAAGTATTTTGATTTTGATCCATTATAATTTATTTTTTATGTGTGTTAAAATTTTGTAGCACAGTATTTTTCAACCAAAACTGTTAATTTTGAAAACTTCAGAATAAGAATTCTGACAATGTAAAAAATTTCTGTACAGAACGTCATCCTTCCTGTCTACAATTATTTGTGACAAATCAAAGTTTTAAGGGGAAAACACACATGCACAATAATAGTTCTTTGGGAAATTCCTTTCCAGCTGCATCACTTAGTACGTTATCTCAATTTTAATGGAAAAGGCAATGGCTAGTATAGACCTGTAGCATATTTTGAGAATCAATGGCAATTCCTCTTGGGGCTCAGTCACCCGGTCTCATGTTGATGGGAAGGGAAGATGGATCTTCTGCTGTCCCAACAGCGCTTGGGGGAGCTCTCAGGAAATCATCTCCCACCACTGCCCCCCGTTAGCAGAAGCCAGGAGGTTTCAGAAGGACGTGGCAGATGGCACCGCTGTCACAGTCCCAGTGGGATATGTGGCTTTATCTGCTGAAGAGCAAAGAAGTGGTGAGGCATTTGGAAATGGAAAGACAAAACCGAGGAGCCAGCAGCTCTGCAACCTTGGCTCCGTGCAGGTGGCTGACTGCAAATGGAAAGGTAAGGAGGAGTGAAGGTCAGGCTGGCACCTTTTGGGAAGAAATATGGTTCACAAGATGATCTTGGGAGAAATGCCAGGGTTTGGGAAGTATGGGTTTGCACAGTGCCTCCTCATGGGTCCCGCTCTTCCCCTCCAAAAGCAGCAGGCACCTCTGTATCAGCTATGGGGGCAGAGCGGTCAGGAGCGAGGGCAGTCTACCAAAGGTGCGTTCCCAGATCAAGAGGAGCCTCCTGTCCCTCAGGGGAAACTACCCATGTGCAGCACTGTGTCCGGTACCAGTTTTGTAGCTAATATTAATGAGAAAACATGCCTGGCCATCAGAAAGTGGTGAAAGTGAGGGGAGGTAGAGCTGCACCAGTGAGTTGTCTGCCAGCATAGCTGCAGCTCAGGCTTTCCTGTTTGCTTTCAAAATGGTCAGCAAATACATGCTAATGACATTTCACTGAAGCTACCCTTGAAGGTAAGTGCCTATGGCCATGTTTTTTATCTGTCGTTTACTGCTGCATGCTGTAAATACCAATATATGTGAAGAGAAGTGTTTATACAATATTGCTTCGGCACAGTGTTGTGTTCTGCTGATGCAAGGATGCTCGCCAATGTCTTTGCCATAAAATATTTTCATCTTAGTGAGCTACACATCAATAAGTGCTCGATAACAAACAAGAAATATCTGACTGCTATTTATGACTCCATCATAAACAAAACAGATGCAAGTGGTTTTTCTTTTTAGTGTTGTGTGCTGAGCTTCAGGCTTTGGAAAAAACAGTGCCGTCCAAACCTATTTACATTCTGTATTTTGCCATTTTACTCTCAGCACAAAACCCATCGTCTCCATGTCATTCCATCACAAAATGCTTGACATTTTCCCAGGAATATTTCTAAGCAGACTTTTTGTCCCCAGTAGCATAAGCAGTGTGGATCAGGATTTATGCTTTGTAACTCAAGGCCTGGTACTCTGTACTGAGAATAACATTTCGCCATGAATAAAAGCTCGGTGTCCACATGTCAGGTGACTACAGCATTTTACCGTCTGCACTGCAGATTTGTCTCAGAAAGGGTATGATGAATTAGCTCTTTGGCACTTAACTTCTACACGTGTAGTCTGCTTTATGGGTGCTTGGGTGACTCCCTAGTACGCATGCAATGTAAATCAAATCTCTCTCGCTGGCTGAATGCTACCTTGAATGTAGACAATAACTTCAGAAATTGTCTTGTTAGAAACTGACTTGTTTATCAGCTCAAATTAACTGTTAAAATGAATTGTTTGCAGTGATATAGAAAAATGTGGACAATTGATCCAGTTTAAGACAAGTATACATTGATTTTGTCTAAACTTATTGCATGTTTTGCGAATATAAAGCAATGTAGAATTGGCTTAAAAGAGTTTGCATCTATAATGTGTGATTTTGCCTTAGTCAGATTAACTAAAGAAGTATAATCTTGCCATTGGCCTGCTGCAATATAGAATATATCTATGTATAGATTATAGAAATCATGTATATGTAGGGATAATATATATATTTACACACATGCGTGCACGCACATATATATAGAAATTAAGTAGAGAGTGCATGTGTGGGTGGCTGTAGGAATCTGGATTTGAAGCATCACCTCTGAGTTTGAAATCTGTACCAAACCTTAATGGGGCAAGATGTCACTCTGCTGCAGTTGGTATTTGGATGTGCCAAGAGTAGGCTGCATTAAACGAGGCTGGATTAAATCTCGTCAGTGCTGTACAGGTCATTAGCAATATGGATTGGCCCTTGACCCCCCTCCTTGCCCCAGTATTCACAGCTTCTTTCAGTTGGATGCTTCCATGTAGTCAGCCTTAAGAGTAATCTATGGATGGAAAATAAAGACCCTTTCTGAGCTGGCTCACAAAGACTGCTATAGCGCAAACCCTGTATTTGGGATTATTCATGATGAACGTGTGCAGACATCCCAGCATTGCTCTCGTGATGTGCATGATCCCTAAAGCCCCGTATTTAAAGCTTGGATAGCACGGGGAAGCTGGGCAGCAGGTGTTACATGCATCTGCGCCTTGCATGCCTGCATTCTTGTCTCCAAAAGCAGCATTCCCTCTGTCACCTGTGTCTGCCACGTAAGGTGGTGCTGGGCTGTAATACTGGTCCTGGGCGTGTGTTAAGCCACACGGGGCTCAGCGCCGTTTGCACACGTGGAGAGGTGCCTCAGGACCTTGCTGCCCAGATGCACGGTCTCTTCTTGTGGTACTCTCTGTGTTCGTACAGCACAAAAATCTCATCACAGGGGATTAGAGGGTTTAGTTCTGCATTGTGCCGTTGAACCAGTTAAGCTGCACTTGGTTTATCCACGTGCCCAGATATCTTGATGAATTCATCCTGCCCTACAGCATGTGCATGTTCTCTTGAGAATTAGATTTATGTTTTTAAATTTCTGAAAAAAATCTTAAATAAACTAGCAGAGTTGAGCAATTGATCTGGATTAATGGGGACCAACTCTATTAGCCTAATACAACACTAATCTGATTCCAAACTGTTAACATATTAAAGCTGCTTAATTATATGTTTGTTTGACACAATGTAGTAATCCTGTATGATTTAGGGTATATTGTCACAGCTCCTGACTTGCAATGCCGCACCATTGATAAAAACACAATTAAAACCCTTCAGTATGGGTTAGGCATTCACTTCACCCTTTGCTGTATTGAAACGTGGCTTGTAAGCGCTGCCAAACATCCTCTCCACTTTCATAGGCTGGAGAAAGAGTCACCGCCTCTGTTCAATGCATGGAAAAGCAAGGGGCAGGAAAGGCTGGTGTTTGCTTATGCAGGAAATAGGTGTCTGAACTGGGAATTTAATCCAGGGTTCCTGAGTCCCCATCACTGGTTTAATGATGCGACAACCTTCTTCCCCTACTGATGCTGCTAACAAAGCTGGGTTTCATCATACAGCAAGAAAAACAAAACTTCAGTAGAGGAGGAGGTCTGGAATTATGTCTAGATTAACCAGTAGGTTAAGGGATAAGAGGATATAGCACTTTGATGTATCTGGGCAGTTGTCTGGTATCGTGCAGTATTTTCTATCCGGTCTGGATAAGGCAATGCTCCAAAAAGTGAAAAGCCTCCTCACATCTGCTCACTGTGAAGAGTGGGATAACGAGATGCAAAATCAAAGCAGAACACAAGCCCTCTTCGCTTGTTTGAGCCAGGCGCTGTCAGAGAAGAAGATACCTTCACCGAGAAAATTGCTCAGCCATTTCTGAGTGCTGTTTATGCAAAGGACCTGATCCTGGGCTTGTGAGGAAGACGCTGCCCTGATCCACTGCGGGAGCAGGGCCAAACCTGGGGCATTTCTGCCTCACTCACTGCGCATCTCCGTGGTGCGTTATGTTTTTCGCAGCAGAGTATGCAGTGCGAAACGTACCACAGGCTCAAAGGCCTGATGTGCATTTCCTTGTGCAGAATACAGCATCTTTCTGGCTCTGCAGAGAACCAGAGAGAGGTGCAAGATTTGTGACTCCTGGTGATAAATGAACTGAACACGCCAAGGTCACTCACTATTGAAGATCTTACCAGAACAATTCAGCTAATCTGCCTGTCCTAACACTGAAAAGCACCTCTGCTTTTCAGACTGTCAAAATCTCTGCTGTCCCAGATTACAAGGGGTTTTTTTGACACCTTGTACAACACCCATGAGATTGTGCATTGCTATCAGGCAAGGCTGGGCTGCAAATTTTACATAGCATCTTTGAAATCAATACAGATTGGAGGCATTTTTACTTACAGCTTTGCATTGAATTGAAAACTTTCAGATTTTTAAGTACAATTAAAAATCTTGAAGGGTTTCTGGCAGCTTTGCTATGAAGATCTTAGCTTAAGCTTGATGTAGAGGATGTGGGGCTTTGGTGGCCATCCAAAGTAAAAATATTCCTGGAATGGATGCTATATAAAGTGATGCCTTGAAAGCAAAGTAAAACATTTCTGGTCATGTGTCTGTCTGTCTCTCGAATTCAGCATCTGCATGACCTAATGAAGCATCTGCAAAAAATTCAGATTCCAGGGATTGTCTTAGATGAAGATATGGACAACATCCTCCCTGAACCTAAGGGATAGTGTCCGCAGTGATGGGGCCTTCAGTGGACATTATAGTGACAATCTCAAAGAATATGATGACATGAGAACCTGCCAGATGGATGCTATAAGTTCTGGGGTGTTTGACAAGGCTCCGGCATTGGGATAGATAATCAGAGGGAGAGAGAGGAAGAACAGAAAGTCCTAATTTTCATATGATTTTGAAGGTTTCAAGGCTGCTGTTAAGTTTTGTCACTCTGCAAGGGTTTGCTTGCTTCAACCAAAGGACCTGGGGCTTATTGACCAGTAAGGAAGGTCTATTCCCAGTTAAAGACATTTGTATCCATGGCAGCTCAAATCAGAATAAAAAGAGAGTTTTGAGTCCCCCTGGGCATGCCTTTCACATGATGAGGAAGTGTCAAGATGCTGCAAGAATATTTCCTCATTGATCATCTTCAAAGCGTGGCAGTGTCTGTAGACACCAAGCATGGTGGCAGCGTCCCCAGAGTTAGTGCTGGGTGCTGCGTCGGTGTGTGCGTGGCATTGCACTGGGGGCCTGCGCTACCTTATCTCCTGTGATAACTTTTTTTTTCAGGTAGTTTTGTAACTGATGCAGAAGTATTAGTAACTTATATTTTCTTTCTAGTTCTTACATTGTGCTGATGGTAGAAATGTCATGCACGTACACGAAGATACGAGACTGTTTGGAAAGATGATTTCCCCCATCTGAGCTGTTGTTCTTTCCGTTGCTCCCACTTTTGTGTTATTTTGGATTGACATAGGAAGTCTCTGTCTCAGCACCATTTGCTCCAGACACCAGGATACGTAACTGTGCTTTTTACAGTTATCACTTACCTTTTTCCAAGGTACTCTTTAACTCTCATGTCTTACACCTTACACATCTAGGGGCTAACCCCCCCTCAGCTGGAGTTGTGGGAATGACCCAGACCAGTTCCTCTCTGGAAACCTGGACCATAACTGCTCTGTGAATTGGTTTTTGACAGTGAAATAAAGTCTGAAATACTGGGTTTTCTCAAAGACCATGCCAGGCTGCACTCTGCCTTGTTCAGAGGCAGCACACGACACCCTCAAGCCCCCACATACTTTATGGGGATGAGAATTAAACTCAAAGCTCAGGTTAGGTTTTCCTTTTCTGTAAGGTGGCAGGCTGTAGGAGTGACTGCAACCGTAAGAAAATTATCCAGAGGCAACTGTACTGAAAGCTTTTGTACAAGAATGGAGACAAACAGCATCCGTTTTTGGAGGGGAAAGTGGCCATCTTTTCTGGTTATTGGTGGTACGTGTGAAAATCATCTCCCTGAGTAATAAATAGCCTGATAAAGGAGCATTTTCAGATCTGATCTGCGTTAATCAAGAAGTTGGTGACACCTGGTGGCAGGCTCCGGCCGGCTGCGAAACCCGCCGAAAAACAGGCGCTTTTCTGCCTGACCCAGATTCAACAATTGCCCTTTAAATGTGCTGCTGCAGAATTTGCTGCTGTTCTCTGACAAGGGCAAAATGCTCCAAATTAGAGTTATTGTCTTCCAGGGTTTTGCAGTGCTGGTAGGTGATTGTGTGCAGCGACGGGAGCATCCCGACTCGGACGTAGTTCCTGCCTGCACAGGCAGGATGATGTCCCCGAGACTGCCCATGCTATTTTCTAGGTGCTTGAATTCAGCTGATACCCTCCTCTCAGATCACCTGGAGTGCGTTTTCTGTAAAGGATGAGAAATCTGGGGAAGGATAGACTGTAGCAGAGGTTAAGTTCAACTGACTTCTTATCTAGTATATTTTGGAGTAACTAAATGCCATTTCTACTTACTAGGATGCATAAGAGTATCCAGAGAGTATCTGGCTCATCTTATAGAGACACAGGGAATCAGTTAAAAAGAAGGTAATAGCGTGCCTGCATTTATCCATACCTGCTGCACTTGCCAGCGTCTAACTTGGAAGAATACTTTTGCCTGATTAGGGAGGTTTGGAGTCACTGACCCTTTTTGGTGCGAGCACCCTTCCTGCGCACACGCGGCGTGGGCCAGGCTGGTGCATGTATGGCGCAGAGGTTTTGGATGAGCAACAGCCATCGTTCAGGGGGCTGTTTGCCACTGCAGAGCCAAGGGAGAGCCTCAGCAAAGGTGCAGTTGGGATCCTTGCTGTGTCTCAGAGTGAAATGGTTCCAGTCCCAAAACCCTGGAAAATGAAAACCGATTAAAATATTTATGAAGACTTCTTGAAAGTGACTTTTCATCCTTTACAATCACATCTTCTAGTCAACAGACCTGTAGCATCGTTATATCAGAGGAGTGACATGAAAGGATCATTGAGAAGGTATTGCTGCTGATGTCCTTCTCCAGTGATGGCTTTGTTGCAAGAGATCAGCTATCAAACATATTTCTTGGATGGCATAAAAACCCCAGTGTTTTAAGATCAGAGAAATAGAGACTTTTCCAAGTTCCAGTCAGTTCAGCTGTACTAAGGTGTCCTCAGACATTATTTAATGTTTTGGAAGTCTTTTATGCTCTCAGTTTAATTAGTTTCCTCCGGTTGAATTTGGATTTTGCATGTTGACTAAGTGATTCTTGCCCAAACCGCCTGAGGCATCAAGTTGATCTCGACAGAAATGCTGAAGTAAACATTATTATTTGGTAGCTGCGACCGTTCAGAGATGCATCGCTGGTGCCGAACTGTTACTGGCTGTGACAGCTCATTATCTCCCTGCTTTCCCAGGCACGGTTATATCAGAATCACTCTGTTCATGTTCTTAGTAGATCTTTTCGTTTATCCCGGTGGGCTGAAAATAGATTTGTGTCCATTTTTGTGTGCATTGCTGTTGTCTGTACAGTAGTGTAACCACGTTTATTAGGTTTACAACATCTTACTTGTGTAGTTTTATTGCTGCAGAGGGCAGTGGGGAGGCATGGTGTAAGCTTGTTTTATGAAGTCCAGGATATTTTATATATATATATGTACACACACACACACATATATATGAAATACTATAGTATATACTATTTTTTTACATATATACACATTTATAATAGTGTGTGAGCAGCCCAGCCTGTGCATGGATGAAGATGACAACTGTTTCCAGTCAAGGTCAAGTCTGTGTATACCTCCCAGAAACAGCCAATAAAGACCCTTCCTCATCTAAAATACTTAAAGGTGTCTTTTTGAGCTCATCTGGCTTCCGCAATGGACAAAGACCGTAACATTGTCCACGCCAGGTGATTTTTTTAACAATACACCAGCCAAGTGTATCTGTTGTGATCCATCAGGTGTTTGTTGGTATCACTGTAAACTTTTGGAACTGTTCTGAATCTGTGTTAGATTTATTTTATTTTTTTTTAATGCTCCATCTCAATAAATGTGAAAATATTAAGCAATGAAACTCACTTCAATACTGTATTATTCAGATTGAATATGAAGATATAAAAGCCCATGTTTAATTGGCAGTTTGTCCCTCTTTTAATTTGGAAGAGGGCCTTTCATGCACGTGTGTCAGGGAAGCGGAGTAGAGGGAGAACCGATGTTTCCTTCTCTGGCTGGGGGTTTGTGTTTCATTGTGCTTTATTGCAGCTGGGTCATCTTGGCAATCAAGCTTATTTTGAATGGGAGTTTCTTGGTTTTGCACAGGTGGCTATATTTACATCAAATCCCATGAAATGCTGCTAAAAGCAAACCAAAGAGAGTTATTTCTCTTTTCTTATGTATTAGGGGGGAACAGTGACAGGATCATGATTGCAGAGACTTTTCCAGGTCAAAAATGCTGTGATTGGGGTTATGCCACATGGATGGAGGACTCTAAATACAGAACGTATTTTCAATAAAACATCTCTCAGCTTGAACAGCTGGTGCAGCGTCACCAGACTGAAGAAAGTAACTAATTTTAATTAATTTTTTAAATTTTTAAGGAAGGATGTTGCCTTGTTGTTCATGACCTGGGACAACCTTGTGATACTGACCTTTTTACCAAGCAAGTCGCCATTTTTACATGTACACAGAGCCTATAATCTGCATTACACATGTCAGTAGGTCATGGCATATTTGAAAAAAAGACAGATACCTGGCTTTATTTATGCAACAAACTGCTTTGCACTCTCATCAGGAATATGGAGGGAGCCTTCTTGAAGCCCACAGTTCTGTCTACAGTTGTGGTTTAGAAAACCATTTTTGAAAGCCACCAGCTGTGGCTGGTACTGGGAAACACCACTGCAGGGGAGCTGAGGAAGGATGCTCTGCTCTCACAGTATCCAAACACCCCTGCTCTAAGCAGATCCCAGGTGCAACACCTTGAACTTTGCTGGCAGGCTGGTCTTTCAAGGCTTGACTAAATGGATTACCTTCTTGCAAGGTGCTGGACTGAGATGCTCCGCTAACGTGATCTGCCTGGGTCTCGAGCCCTTACAGTGATGTCTCTTGAAGCAGTAATGTGATTTTATTTAGTCAGATAGGCAACATTATTCTCAAAGCTCAGAGATAACAAATGCACAGCTTAATGTGCTACAGATGTGTGTGATGGTGAATCAGGGCCTTGGAAAGCTTCCAGAGAGGGAGGCTTTGCTGCTGACGGCCGTGTGTTACACAAGCTCGCATCGCAAACCAGCCCTGTCACCCTTGTGTACTTTGGTGTGGTGTAAATGGCAAGCAAGCTCTGAGGGCTGGTTTGCAGAGGGTGGTCATGAAGAGACTTATCTGCTTCTCCTTAATTGTGTTTCCTTTTCCTTCATTTGCGGTAAATTTCACCAGTGAAGGAACCAATGAATAATTTTAGGAAGATACTGACAGTCATTCCAGACCAGAATATTTTTTCTCTAAATCTTTCTAATTTTCTCAGAAATGCCTGCCTTTTTCTTCAGCAGGGTGGATTCATTGCATTATGTATGTATCCATTGTCATAAAAATGCTGACAAAAGAATTCACCAAAATAGCATTTGTTTGCATAAATTTAGCATGTAAGAACCTACTTGTGATGAAGCTGAATACAGGGAAAAGCTTTTTGGTGTGAAGAGCAATGGTCCCCATTTGCTGTGCCATCAGTTATAACTTCGGTATCAGAGATAGCCAAAGGTATTCCTGTGCATGGATTAATGCATATTTATGTGTACTGTATGGTAAGAGAGGTATTTTAATGATATTTAAAATAGTGTGGAAGGAGCCTGTTGCTGCAGTGAGACAGTGAGATGCTGGGGGTGAAGGTTTGCGTGCAACCCCTCTCTCTGGGGTGAGCTCCTATTGCCCATGCTGTGATCAAGCTCCTGTGCTTGGCAGCAGCTGTAGAGGGGTAAGGATCTGAGAAACCCACAGTTTACCATGTTTTCCTGTAACATCCAAAATGTGAGAAATGCCTCGGTCCCTACTCCTTTGCCTGTTCACCTACTGCCATCCCCATCTCCGATGCACATGCTGTCTACAACGTAAGGATGGGGGGGGGATGACAACAAAACCCAAACCAAACCAAAAACCAGAAAAGGAATATGGGACAGTTTGAAGGCTCAGCTTTATACTGAATGTACACAGCTCTCGGCTGCATTTAAATCCTCTTGCTCCTATCACAACTGACCCTGTGCCATGGGGGATAATTCCATACGAGCAGAATCTATGTTTATGTGGGGAACTACAACCACCGTGATATTAAAGGCAAGTACAAGAATGCTCTTTGCATGGGGCTTGATGCAAAAGCTCGGAGGCGAGAAAGGAGGCAGCCTGGCCTTCTCTAGCAGCCAGGACTGATGACAAATAAGCAACTATGTGTAAAAGGCAGGAGCACATCCAGCCATTCCTCAACAGATGTGTGTATGTTATATTTGGAGTGGTCACAGTGGAAGCCTGGCCCAAAGGGGACTGTCTTTGTGGATGGAGAATGCAAAAAGAACGAGCATGTCTTTCCCCAGCCCAGATCCCATGCTGTTTTCTCAGAAAAATGCTGACAGACTGAGCTCAGCTGCTGGAATCGGCTGCTGCTGCTGTGAAGCAGAGACAGGTTAGAGAAAATCGAACTCTTCTAAATGGGCTCTACCCCAGCATAATTCACCACTTTGAGGGTGCTGATGTTCTGGGCCTGGCCCTTCTCCTGGGCAGAGCAGGGAGGCAATGCCTTGTCCTGAGAGCTGCTCGTCTCTGAAATGCCCCAGAGGAACGAGGTGTACAGCCAGCGCAGATGGAGGCTGGAGGATAACTCTAGAGTGGGATTGACACAAGGAATGTTTACTGAGAGCCCTTTAATGAACTTCAGTGTCTGTCCTTCATGGGGTCTGCAATGACTGCAGCTTTCCCCGACAGTAGTGGCACTGTAACTCACTTAGGAGCCTTCCCTTGCTTTTAATAGACTTTCTTACTGTGCTTCTTGGTGCTCTGAGCTATTAAATTACCCAGTTTTCTGCAGCGCCAGAGGGACGATGCAAAACAGGCTGCTTCGTCAAGAGGTGAATGCCAGCATTTCTGGGTATAGCAAATTATCCCACACCGAGCGCTCTGTGTGTGCCAAAAGCACCTCACTCCATGTGCATCCAGAGACTCAGAAAAGTTAGAAATAAGTTGAAGAAGCTACTTTAAAAGCCTTGTCTGAAGTCCATCACAAGGAAGACATCACTCTCCGGCTGTTCCTTGCTTGCCGCTGCCTTTCCCGGCAGGTAAAAGGGGGGTGCAGGCAGGGCCGTCCCCAGCCCCGGGCTGGCAGCGTGGGGAGCGCATCTCCCGGTGGTGGCGGTGCGGGATGCCCGTGGTCCGGCGGGTGGCACGGCCGCCCTCCGACAGCACCGCCCGCATCCCAGCCACCGCAGGTTTGCCCTGCAAAGCTCTCTGCCATCGTTTCCTCGGCTCCACGGGCTTTTTACCCTAAGTGCCTCTGCGTTGCCAGCTTTCCATGGCTCGGCTGTCAAAGTGGCACCCGGGGAGATGCTCCCCGAAGTCAGGCTGGCGCTGCAGAACTCCTGTGGGTAATCCCATGCTCACACCTCAGGAAACTTGCCCCTGGATATTACATATCGATTCAGGTTAAGGGAATGATAATTGAAAATATTTTTTCCTGGTTACCTACGTTTTGACATCGTACTGCATAGTTACATTTCAGTAGTCTCCATAGTTATTACAAGTGGTTTAGTGTGGTTTTTTTCAGTGAGTGCACAAATGGTGCTCCCTTACAGTAGAATTTAAAGCAAAGTATCTATTTTCTGTTCTGTGTTTGTTTAAGCAACTGTGACAAACTCCCTGGCTTTACAGGCACACTCCCTGCTTTCCTGTAGTACGTCAAACGAGTTTCCTTCTTGTTGCTGACCATCAGAGAACTCCTATTCCTCTCCCAAGTGCTGCACTCCTTACCTTGCCCGTGAATCTTGCAGGGAGGCTCATGCTGTTGCTGTCTGGCACCTATGGGGTGATGTGGGCTGGGCGCTTATTAGGCTGAGCAGCCACCCCTGCGGGTGAGGTATTGGCTCAGCGACAGACTGCAGCCTTCAGAGTCATACCTCACCCAGACAGATACATCAAATAATGTGTTTGATAGCAAATTCTTATTTATGAAAGTAGAACAAAACTGCAAACTGGGCAAAAGCAGTATGGTGACTGTAAAGGATTTTTTGTTCAGCATCTCGACTAACCTTCAGTTCTTCCCTTTAGGTGAAGCTGGAATCTCCCTCCATTAGTGTAAGGTGAGGTTTCTCGCTTATATTTTCTAGAGGTTGCAGCTGTACCACCTTCTTCCATATGGAGGAGGGAATGACCTGGGCAGGAAACAAAAGCTGAGTCCTGCACCATCCCAGGCAAGAACGCAGCGCTTGTTCCTATTTCAGAGTATTTCCTGCAGGTGGATATTGAACCGACCTGGCACATGGGGACAGTGGTTTTCCTCCATCCCTCCTAAGGGTTTGGAGGTTTTTACCTTAATTAACATGTTGCTTGAGCTTAGCACTTAGCACTTGAACTGGCACTGCCAGGACATTTCTTCCAGCCTTCCTTTGATAGGAAGAATGTGTTCACGGTGCTGGACTGCCACCGAGAAATCTGGGCTCAGTTCTTGGCTGGGTCACAGACTTTCTGTGAGATGCTGGCAAACAGTTTCTTCTTGTGCCTCGGCTGTAAATGAGGAGATCTTCTTTTCCTCTATCAGGAGCTCAAGGCTGTTCCTTTTAATAATGCACCAGCCTCGTTGCCGTGATATAAATAAGGTTTTCTTTTGCATATTTGTGTGCAGTAGTTTGATTCATCATTTCAAAGTTATCTCCAGATTTTTCATTCTTTCTTTATTGAGCGGTGTTATGCTGTCTCACATTTTCATTTGCCTTTGCCTAACACTGATGAAGAAGAGATACATGCGGTGATAACGTACAGCTGCTGGTGTTCGCCTTGCAGGGAGGGCTAAGGTGAAGAGCTTATCTGTTGCAAGGCTCCTCTCTTGTAATTCTGACACGGTTGGAGCACAAAAACGACTCTGAATGATGTTGGAGGCAGCATTCAGCTCATAAATATTTGTGTTTCATCACTGCATCAATGAAAATCTGGAAGGCTGTTATACCCAGTCGGTTCTGTCTTCAGTGACAGTAAGATTTTAATTGGTTTTACTTCTGGTGCTTGTTAACCCAAATGTAATGTCTGCTTTAATGGTGAGTTCAAGGGGAAATGAAATCCCTTCCAAAATTTGGGAAAGAAATTGCTTAAATAGAGGAAATTGAGAAATTGCTTGCCTGCTTTTGTGATTAAATTTTTTCAAGACAAACTGTTTTCTGCTCTTTGCAGAGGAAAAGCCTCCCTCTGCCTTTATGCATATCCTTAGTTCAGCCAACTTGTTTACAAGGATTGAGCTTTAAAATCAAAGCACCATAAGGACTCAGCTGTGACTTTGCCTGGATTATAGCAATGACGAGATCGCTAAATACCTGCATTATGTTATCGCTTGCTGTAAGCTCTGTGGAAGAGGCAGCCTTTTGCTCTTTTTTTTTTTTTTGTATACCACCTCCTCCAAAACACATTGGCCTGTGCCTCGGGTGACACATCCCCCCTGACCTTCCCACGGGAAGCTCTGGTCTGCCATTATCTCTGTAGGCACCAAACTGGGACCAGGGTTAACGGAGCAGTGGTTTACCCTAATGGCAACAGGAACTGCCAACCTGCTCGAGGTGAAACCTGGCTAGAATGAGGTGGATCTGCAGAAGAGAAGACTGATGAGCAAACCGGGCTCTGGAGGAGACGCTCGCTCGCCACTGGGTCAGCATCATTTCTGTAGGTGGAGCTGGATCTCCTTGCGATAAACTTCTCTGCACCTGACCGGCTCCAGCCCGGGATTAGGGAGTCCCTGTGGCAGAGCCAGCCCCAATGCATTGCCCAGGGGCATCCGGCTGGTCAGGGATGGGGGCTGCTGAATACCCCGGGGGGGACGGAGAACTGGAGAACAAATAAGTCGGGTTTTTTAACAAAAAATCTCTTCAAAGAGGGGTTGACATGTTTGAGAACTGCCTGTTTTTATAGCCTGTGAGATTTCTGCACAAATTCCTCTGCACAAAGTGCCTCTAGGACTGCTTTCCTGTGGAGCAGTGAGCATTGGCCGTGCCTCCAGCTGACCCCACGGATTGCTCCTGGGAGGGCTCCCGCACCAGAGCGGGCTGGCACCAAAATAAACCCCGCCAGCAGCGAAGCCAGCTTGCCCAGGAGTCCTGCATATGACAGCTTCAAAGCTTCTGTGCCTTTCCTGGGTCCAAACCTCAAGAAGGGGGAGAGAGCAAAATTGCTGTGCTCTATTTCTATTTAATTAGTTAAAATCTTGAAGATTCGGTACAGCCGCACCAGCTTGGAGTGGGTAGTGACTGAACTCTGCCCTCCCAGGATAATCAAGCTCCAGAGAAACAAGGAAAGCCATTGCAGAAGAAGCCAGAGATTTTTTCCAGCGTGCAGATATGTGGCCCCAGGTTGGGCCATGCGTGGCATCCCCCGTGGAAAATGCATTTCACTCCCCAGCGTTAACGTGGGAACGTGCTGGCATCAGAGAGCCTTAGCCGTGGGCTTGGAAAACATGGTACTCAATTTTTAGGGAGGTTTATTTTTTTTTATGATGGTTTAAAAAAGAAATAACTAATTAATTTTGCAGTGTTGTGGTTATTTCAGTGGGCTGGCTGAAAGCATATGCCATATGAATAATGGCCTGTTTCCCCCATCACCTCCCAGCACTTAATGGGTGTAAAAGTGAGGGCAGAGTCTGACTTGTGCTTGATTTTGATGCAACTAGCTTTAGTCACAAACAGTACCGATTCCCCCAAAGCTGAGTGAATGCACTCATTTTGACACCTGTTAGTATCACTGCCTACGAAGCCTCATTTAATCCTGTGTATGTTTGAAGTCATGTACTGCAGAATATTATTGAGTTTTGTCACCGACAATCCTTATACGGAGGAGCCAGCAAACTCTAGTTAGAAACAATTACAAGAAAATTTAATAAAATAGTATAATACTACATGACTGGCTGAAATAAACATAGGACTAGAGATTTTTTTTCTCATTTCCCACTCTTTCCTTCTGAAGATGCAATGAAGTATTTGCAGTTTGAGTTAATCCAAAACATGAGCCCTGGTGTCACCTGCTATAAGTGACCTGGCTGATACAAACATTTCTAACCCAGCCCCAAATTGCCCGGTACAAACAGTAAAGATGTTGCCTCCAAATTGGGTGTTAAAATCACAGTTCAGGTAAGAACCAACAGTCCATTTATGACTGTAATTATTAGTCTTTACTGAAAATGGCAGGCTGGAAACGTAAAGATCTTTCCTGCATTAAAACGTCTTCAGGCGATGGTAGAACTTTGCAGAGTTCTATAAAACCTATAGTCTCTCGTGAAATCAGTCTCTTTGATTTCAGGCTCCATTTTGGGTTTCTACAAAATTAAACAAAAATGTGCAAATATTTGAGAAGAGAATCAAATAATTATATTACAAAGAAAGCGACTTTTTTTTCTTTCATAGGGATCACGTTTTTATTAAAGCTGTTATGTCTGAATTTAGAAATACTTTCACGATAGAAGAGAAAATGGGTTTGTTAATTATGTGGATTTGCAGCTACAAGGTGATTCTCAGTTTTTAAATGTCACATCCGATATTCTTTAATCCTTTTTTTTTTCCCTAACTGATGAGATAACTCTTCAAAAATACTTGGCAGCCGTATGAGACAGAAGAAGTGAGCTGCAGGTGCGAGGCAGAGAGACGATAGAGACAGCGACCAGGGGGCACGGGGAGAGCAGTCCGATGTCTGCTGCGGAGCGCGTGGGGAGCGCGCGGGGAGCACGCCGCTGCAGCTCCCACCGCCCACGCCTGCTGCCCCAGGCCATCGCTCGGAGGTTGGCCACCCCCTATCCCACCCCATCCCCACTGCATGGCTGCTCTCACCCATCTGCCGCCCACCCATCCGCTCTGTCTGCCTCGTGGCACCGTCTGCCTCGTGAGGCTGCTTAGAAAGGGCACGTTCCCAGCCTACAGGCCCAGGTCCTCAGCATCGGAGCCCCCGAGCTGGGTCCCTTTCCTCCCTGCCATGGGATGCAGCGCTGGCTGGGTCCGCAGGCGCCGGGAGAGGCAGCCTTTACGGGCGTGGGAAGCATCGCATGGGCAAGGATAGGAGCAGTCTGCTCCGAAACCGCTGCGTGAAATGGCACCAGCGCGCTCCCTGCACAAGCTCCTGCTGGATGGCCAGCTATGCCTAAATACTACATAAGCATGTATTATGCACATCATGTGCAATATGATAATACATATAGCCAAATGCACACACGTAGAGATTTGTGCATTAAATTGTTTGAAGACTCTTGTTTACCACTATTGATTCATGCCAGCTCTGCTCTGATTTTAAATCCATCCAGGCCTTAGTGTTCTTTGGCTTTGATGGTTCATACCCCTCAGACAGCAATTTGTATGTGTTTTATTTAGGACCTCATGGCAGGCCACAGTTTTGCAGTAATAAAAAGGGTGCTTTACACTTAAAATTATTAAATTGTCGAACAGCTTCTGAGCACTCACTGAAAAATTGTCTAAGCTAATTGTACGCTTGTGATTTTCATGAGAATTTGCATGTGCAAATCAGATATTTTGTTGCACCA
Source organism: Ciconia boyciana (assembly GCF_034638445.1). NCBI lineage: Eukaryota > Metazoa > Chordata > Aves > Ciconiiformes > Ciconiidae > Ciconia > Ciconia boyciana. Next base: position 16,924,514 of record NC_132944.1, on the reverse strand, counting down.
CCACCGTATCAGTTGTTGCAAATGCATACAAGCCCATTTGGCAGATATATTTGGGCTAGAGTCAAGAATTGCTATATGCGAAAACCTGGAGGGTGGGTTGAACCAGGCTCAGTCTTGGTCATTAACATCAGAGGGATGTTATCTTTGTAATGCTGCTTAAACTTTGTCTGGCTAAATTTCATTTTATGCAGGGGTGCTAGTATTTTTGTCCTCCTTGGTAGGGAGCTAGTCCCTTTATATTGCTTTTGAATTTATTACTTGTATGCATATACAGGTTATCACTTTTGATATTTTCATACGCTTTTTTCTCCTGAGTGATCTGTAATTTGGTCTGCTTCTATGAAAAAATTAATTTTTTTTTCAGACTGGTTATGAGACTTTGCAGCAGACCTGCAGGTAAAATATAAGTTAAATGAGCCCAGCACAGTGCTCCAACACCACCTGTACTTGATAACCACAGTCACAGTTAGAGGGATGACCATGCAGCTGGTGAAAGAAATGTGTCTAATATTAGTATACTACTGCTGCTTTCCAGGAGTAATTTGTTAGTAATTATTTGGGGAAGAGGGACAGTATCCATTTTAGTGCTCTGCCCAGCTCTGTTTAAAGAAGAAAAGAAGATAACTGCATGCCAAATTGTTCAGTACACAGAAAGGAGTGAAGGAAGTTTATCTGCAAATCTAAATGTTGCTCAAGTTTTGCACAAACCCAAAGTTGCCAGTGCTGTGCACAGCCTCTCGGTGAGGCTGAGCCGGGTGTCGAGGGGGGGAGCGAGCGGTGATGGATGAGCTGAGGAGGAGCCTGGCCACACCCGCAGTGAGTTTGGGAGTTGTGAGCATGAAGTTCAATCTCCAACCCCTGAATGCCTAAGTCAGTGCAGGTGAGCTCAGGTCAACCGGACCGAAAGTTTAAGAGACCATCATTAATCACATCTGGAGAGCCTCAATCAGCCATTGCTTTTAAGGGAGGAAGAGAGAGCAAGCAGCAAATTTGGCCAAGTGGCTGGTGCAGATGCAAGCTGAACAGGCAATGTGCTCATGTAAGTCAGACCTGCCTGGTCCTTGCTGTTGCTTTCTCTGCAGCACAGCTCCTGTGCAGAGATATATGGGGTAAGACTGAAAATGTGCACAAGGCAAGCCAAAGTGACCAGTGAGTAAGGGGATCAAGAGATTTTAGGATAATTAAATTGTGCTGTGCAGTCTGACTGGGCTTTCCACTGTAGCTGGTGGGAAGAGATAGGCTGCTCCTTAAGGTAATTTAAGGGATGACTTTGCTGAGGAAATATTTGGAGCCATCTGATTTTGTGTAAGCATCTTTGGGGAGGTGCAGGAACAGCTTCACAAGTACAGCCTGGGGTGGGACTCTGCAGGGAGGGGAGTTTGGAGGAAAGGGTCTGGTTATGACATGATGCTTCATAGACTGGCAGTAACAAGTATGCTATTGCAAAGCAGCCAAATAGGTATGGGGCTACAGCAAACTGGGAGGGCTGCCTAATGGGGAGGTGAGGTAATCCTCCCTGCTTTATTCTGTGCTGGTTAGACCTTGGGAAAGCATCCTGCTTTGAGCTTCATCCTCAAAGGAAGAGATGATTGAGGAAACAGAGTCCAGAAAGGTACAGCAAAAATGAGCTGAGAATAGAGGCTGTGGGGAGAAAAGTTGTGGGACTAAGGCTGTTTACTGTCAAGAAGACATAACTGCAAGGAGATGAGATCTTGTTGTTTGAGTTCTCCTGGGCTGCTGCAGAAAGGAAGGGAGTGGGCAGTTCTCTATGTCTGTGGTGGTTGGGATAAGAAAAAGTGATATTAAGGGATATATAATTTTAAGATGAGGATGGAGGAGCACGGAGATAGATTTGCCCTGGGAAGCTGTAGAGTTGCAGTTGCTGGGGGTCAGAAATTAGACAAACATCTGCCAGAAAAGATAGAGCTGACCCTGCCTCAGGTGGGGTGATGGGCTGCCTGGCCTCTGCTCTGAGGCTCCGACCGACCCTCTTTGCTATGATGACATTGAAAGCAAATTCTGCACAAAAATAAGTCAATGTGTTGCCTTTCCCCTGCAAGGAAGGAGATTCAGGGTGTGCCCAGGAGGAAGAGATGTGGAATAAAGTAGCTGTGGCAAGGGGCAAAACGTGACTGAGTCCTGAAACCAATTTAATTATTTCCTTCCTTCTCTTTAAATATTAATAATGGACTTTTTTTTTCATGCTATCAAGATAGCCAGCATTATTCTATGCTGTTGCCTAAGCCATTAATACACTGTGCTCTGAGTTATATTTTGCAGGCATTTTCTTTCCCCTCTCAGGAGAGTTTTTCTTACGAAGTGCCATCGAAGGCAGCAGAGCTGGGTGCTCGGGTACTTTGTGAACAAGTTCTTTGGGTTCTGGAACAATCAGTGACTTTCTGACACACGACTCCTTTGCTTCCCTAGTCAAGAGTAGGCAGCCCTGCAGGATGACTGATTTTGATAATAATAAAGAAAAGCACACTGTGTGCACTGGGGAAATAAGGAGAAAAGGATTTGTGAGTGGTTTGGAGTGGGATTCTTGGGGCCAGCATCCTCGTCTGAGGGAGCTGTCAGTACCAGGAACACTGCAACAAAGTGCAATAAAAAAGTTAGCAAGTGTATACTGTCCAAAAACCTTTGCATGTAAGAGCACGAGTGTGTCAGGTTTGGGAATTACGGCCCCTCCCAGCCCTCCTGAGCGAGGCGCAGTGGGCTGAGGTCTGGCAGCTGTAGCAGTGGCTGGTGGAGTTGCTGTCTGCAACGTAGCTCCTGCTGTAGGTGGAGTGGATGTGCCCTCAAACAGTCCTGCTCGCCCAGCTGCAGGGCTTCCTGTGGGCTGGGGTCATCTGCTCGAAACCAAAGCTGAACAAAGCCTGGAAGGTTTTGTCTGTTTGGAAGCTTTTTTTTTCATCTGTTGAGATGCTTAGCAACAAGCCTGGGCAGTGGAGTACCAGTGTGGCCCATAATTTCAGGTCTCTGTGATCAAAGCTTCCTGATGAGTACAGCCTTTTTATCAACATCAGTGATGGGAAGAAAACAGGCTTTGTTCTCTCCCTGCTGTGGAGGTTATACGTGTTGCCCCGTGCACTCCGGATTGCAAGAAGCCGGGGCTGGCCCTGGCCGGCAGTGCCGCTGCGTTGGCAAGAGGCCGACCCTCACCTGGAGGTCTTCCAATCTTAGTAAAGACGGTCAAGGGAGGTGCAGGCTCTCAGTTGGCTCACTAATGCCTGTGCTTGTTGCTTCGAAGCAGAAATATGTTGGGTGACTTTTGCATATTAACAGGCTTTTGATATTGGATAGGATTGTGGAGAATTCAGAAGCTGCTTGAAAGTCATGGGTTTTTTTCCTTGTCTCGGATATGCTGAGGGTAAACAGCTCTGCCCTCTAGTGCCGTTTGCCAAATCTGTTAAAACCTAAGACATCGGTGATCCTGGGAACATGTCTCACCCAGAGCATCCCTTGGAGCACACTGCTCTGTGCCAGCGTGGGGCTGGGAACGGCTGAACCCTGGCAGCTTCCAGGTGGGAGGGTTTTAGCCCCATGCCGGGCAGGGGAGCGTGGTGCATGTTGGCATACCCTCTGCACAGCATCTGCAAGTTCACTTCTGTATTTTCACTCAAGCAACCCTGTCGAGTCTGGTATTCGCTTTCCCATAATGTTTATTATGCCTTTGAGAGACATGTAGAAGAGCTAAATGATGAACAACCATTTCAGCAGCTTTGCTCTTTCAGCCCCATAAATAATGAATTCATCGGGGTGAGAAAACACATGCCCAGACACAAACACACGCAGAGCCTTGCGGAGGAAAGGGAATAAGCACGGAAGCTTGCGATACAAATGCAGAGCCCTGTGCCAGTAAAATGGGAACTGCTTTTTGGAGTGAGAGAGTGTCAGAGGGCGGGTATGGAGTTAATTGCCTCAAGAGGAGACAAAAAGCAATTAGGAATGCAGGGGAGTGCTAGCTGAGGTTTGAAGTGATAGGTTGCTACCTGCTTGGCTTTTGGAGAGGGCCATTAGTTCAAAGGGGATGTTTGTTTTATTGTCTGTAAGTCTTGTCTTTAAGCATCAGCTGAAATAATTCAGTTGTGACTCAGCTTGTGTGGTAGCTGGCTCCCTGCAGCCTGACAAGGCATACAAATATAGTTTGAACCTGCTGGCCAGCTTCAACTGGATGGGACAGGGTGGTATGGCTTCAAAGAGCCTGCATTTCTGGAAGTTTTGTAAAAGGAAATAAATGAAACCCCACAATTCCCACACTGCCCCTGGTGAGAGTACTTGCAGAGGTCGTGTATGTGCAACTTTTTATAGACACTGGAGAATCCACAGTGGAGAGGAGGGGAAAGGCAGCTCCACGGGGCTTCCTTCGCCCCAGTGCTCACAAACGAGTCGCTGCATCCAGAGAAGCGAGGGTTGCGTGGAGAGGCGTTGCATCACGGAGCATGCCGCATCTAGGGCTAATGCGAGAGGAAGGGAAGAGCTGGTTTGTTCCGCTTCGTTGGCAGTTAAAACGGGCAAGCACAGCGGGACGAGATCTGGTGTGCACTGGCAGAGTGTGTCAGCGGAGCCCCGCAGACCCAAGTCTAATGGGCTGAAATGCAGAGCTGCCAGTGCTAGCCAGGGGCTGGGGAGACTGTTCGGATTTAATGCTTCATGCTTTTCTTTGCTCTGATGTTATTTTCCCCAATTTCTTAGCACCGCCAGCTCCTGCCTTCAAAAAAGCGCCTGCCTGCTCTTTCGATTAACAAATTGCACACGGCTTGACAGCGACAGCCTCTGTCAGAGGCCATGTCCCCTCTTTGGCCATGGGAGCATGCATGAAGGAGCCAAGCCTGCTGAACGTGAGAGGCGGCAGACTGATTGCCAGCGCTGCCAAGTCCTGATGGTGGTGGTGGAGCTGCCAGGCAGCTGTGCTGTGCCAGACACCTTCACACCTCGTCTGCTGTCAGGCTGGTTGTGGACCTCTGGGGTTTGCAGGGGCTCTTTCCCTGCTGATACTCTTGGGTGCCTTTCCCAGGAGAACCGGTGTTCAGCAGGGGGTTTGAGCCCAGCCGGTGTCAGGAGCTGCTGGGTGGGATGCTGGGCAGGGCAGCGTGCGGGGTGAGCTGCCGGTGCCTGCAGAGCTGCCCAGAAACCCGCTGTCTGCAAACCTGGGCTGCGTTGGGAAGGTAAATGAAATGCAAGTGGTTCACCTGGGCAATCTTAGCAATGTTTTGCTGGCTGGAGAACAGCATTTTTGTGATAACTTTGTTAATTTTTTTAATGGAAAAATAGCAAGGAAAAATATTCTGGTTTGCAATTAGTCCTTCAAACACAAGTGCTCCTGGACAGCCAGCGGAGCACACAGGCAGCTCTTTGATTTATGAAACACTGAGACTTCAATTTTCTGATCCTTCTTAGCTTGATTTGCCCAGATAAGAGCTGGGGCATTTTCATAAAGTTTGATCATCTGCTTATAGCCTTCTCTAAAATGTTTCACAAGTCAGCTCCCAAGATGATACTATCTTTTGTGGAGCTGGAAATTTGTTTGGGGAGGGCTGGACAATTCAATTTGGAGACACTTTATCACTTGGCAGATAGAGGGGGGGGAATCCATGCCGAGTTTAAAGATACTGAATTTCTGAGTTTAAGTGGGGCTTGCAGTTCTTATGTTGGCATCAAAACCATAACTACTCGACTATTGCATAAATAGCCCACCAGTCTGCATGCACTGATTGATTTTTTTCTTTAAATTTTTTTCTCCTTGAAACTCAGGCCATCCATGACAACTCTTGATTTTTCTCATTGATCTTTGAAGCAAATGAAGCCTACAAGATCATGCTGTCTGAGCTCCTTCCTTCTCCCATAGATTTTGAACTTTGTTAGTCTGTCTTAACCAAATTTGACTGGGGGTAAATACTGTGTCCCTGTGGGTTTTGTGACCCTAGGTGGCTGGGCTGTGCAGAGACTTCTTAGTGCCTGCAGAGGTGTGCACCAAAGATGACAAATGGAAGCGGGGGAGAAGGGAAAGAAAGAGACATTAGTAATACCCGAGTTCAGGAGAAGTTCAGCCAGAGCTTCCCATGGTAACTGTCAGTTCCCTTCTCATCCTCCTTTATATATTTAGTTGGTGTAATGATGAAAGCTCAAATGTAAATGCAAATACAAGGTAATTTTGCAGAGCATCATTCCTATGAGCACTACAATCATTACAGGGTGAAATAATATAATTAGAGATAATAGCAAAGAGAGAGGAAAATGGAGAGGTGTGAGCAAAAGAGAAAATAAGTTTTCAGCCAGCTTTTGGAAAGAAACAGAGAGCTAATGAGTTGGAGCTCATCTAGATGGCAGCAGCAGGCATTGCTTTTCCTATGAAGAGGGGTGATGTGTGTCTGGAGAATAAAAGAGAATTAAAAAGTTGTCTGATTAGTGGATGGGGGTAGAAAGAGCTACAAAGAACTAGGAGTAGGCTGAAACAACTGAAGTATCATGGATTTATATGTATTTCAGTTATTCAGAATGAGTGCCTTGATACTGGGTAGTTCATAAAAACAGGCTGCTTTATCTGTCTAATCCCTGTCTGTATTTTAAAAATAAAGTTTGGGTTGAACAGTTTTGATCCTGTTGCTGCTACAGAGTGGCCAGGGAAGGAGAACAAAGGCAATGGCAGAGGGGTTGCCCCAGCCTGGAGACCAGCACCAGGATGCCATCAGCACGCCCACCCTGACCAGGGTTTGGGGCCATCAGCATGCCCACCCTGACCCCATTGTCTCCTAGCTGATGGGAGTAAATTTTGGCAGCTGGCAGACTGAGAAAAAGCTTTGGTGTGAGTGCAAGTGGTGCTGCAGCTGCAGGCAGCGCAGGTGTAGGCAGAGCCCTCCTGCTCGGCCGCGGTACCCCAGACAGTCAGGATGGACCCACGGACATGGGAAGGGACAAAGAGCCCCCAGCATCCTCAGGAACAAGAGGTGTGTGTGTTTTACAGGCTTGTTTATCCTCTGCCCTCTCCCATGAGGCCAAACCCAGAGCACTGAGTACCTCAGGGTGGCTGCAGCCTTTTGCCCCGGTGGTGGTGCCAAGCAGGGGGTATTTGCATTTGATTCTTTTTTTAATCAAAATATTTTTTTTGCCTTTTTTCTTTTTTTTTGTGAATCCTGGTCAAGGAAGCTAATGGAGCCAGCAGCTGTGTGATTAGTGGGAACAGGTCCCCCCATTTGCACGGGGCATTTGTTAGCGAGCGTGTTGCAGGCGGAGCGGGGTGCGTGCGGAGGTGTTCGCTTGGCTCGCTCTGCCCTCTTAACCACTCTGCCAGACAGAGACGTCGGCAAAGATGGGCACAGGTGGGCTGCTTAGTGTGACTGAAAATAATTAGGAGAGCATTAGTTTTAGGTTGAAATAAATGGGTTGTCCAGCTGTAGCTGCTGTAGAGAGGAAGTTGAATGTTAATTGGATGCCACCAGTAATTATGGTGATTATGTATCTTTTGAGTGGCTGTTGGGAATAGCTCAGTTCACATCCAGAGGGTAATGTGAATGACACTTCTCATTGCTTTAAAGAAGAGAGTAGGTACTTTTTTCTTTTTTTAAAAAAAAAAGGACAATTACAGCAAAACAAAGCTACAGTAGGATGCAAAGAACTGTAAGTGTTTTGATGTAACTGCTCAGGAAAAATTGTTTTTGGATGAAGTAAGAGAAAATGCTTTCTGTCTGGTGCAAGAAATACATCCTGACTCTCCAGGAAATGTCTTGAACTCAGACCACAGCCTTGGCCAACAAGGCAGGGGCTAGGGGCAGTAATCTTTAGTCTTTAGGCTGTGAGTGAACTCAGCGTGTAAAAATGTATGGATTTAACAATTGCCATAAATAGATCGTGGCAGAGATGGGCCCTACACCTGTTCTTCCATCTCCTGGTGCTTTTTCTCAACTGTGAGACAAGCAGTCCTCTTGAAAATACTCTGAATTTATTTTGCTAGCTTTCAGGCCTGGCTGGTGCTTTTTCCCCGCCCCCCCTTCCCCTCTGCTCCTCCCTGCTGTATTACACAGATACACAAAGGTAATGCCAGTGAAATTCATAGCAACAGTGATTTTGTAAGAGACTATTACCTGATATTATTTGAAGACAGCCAACTTTAATATTTAGACCAGAAACCTAATTCTACAGGCTTGTCCATACACAGGGCTACTCTGAAACAGTTGCTCGATGCATATTTATGTAGGTATTGCAATAAAACAAGTGCCCACATGCAATCTAATCAGGAATAGCTGTTGTGCTCTAAATTCAGTTTTTCTTTCAGTTGTAGATCAAGCTTCTCGCTTATACCCACTAGTTAAGAAGTGAACTCATTAACATGCCACCCACTATGTCTGATAACCTAACACCTTCGATCTCAGACAGTCTCAGCTCAAATTCACTCTTAGCATTATTTGTCAAGATTATTTGTAGAATACATCTGCATAAATTCCCAACAAGCATGTACTGGACACGCAGACTTTTGTGGAATACTTGACTGGAAATGACTGGTGTGCAAGAGTGTTGTCTTCCATGCAAACCCACTAAGTGCTCCTGGGGGTTCCTCACTTCAAGAAATAATAACAAACACTTGAATCTTATACGCACAAAAAATGTGCAAAAGCCCAAGGACGATGAGCTGATTTGTACAGCTGATGGTTGGACAAGGACAGTCTCCTGCGATCCACAGGGAAGGTCCGCCTAAAGCACTTATGCGGCTGCCTAGCATGAAATTTAAAAAATGCACCATTCCCCTTCGTTCACAGGGGAAATACAGTACCTCACCACCTGACCTTCCTGAAGCTGATGTTTGGAAGACCCTTGCTGCTGATGATTCAGGTAAGATATTAGCTGGTTTTTGCTTTGGCTGCATTACTTGCTGTTACGGGCATGACTGATTTTTTTATTATTATTATTTTATTTTTTTTCTGGGCATTGGGACCATACAAGATAGCCTTACGACATTCAGTGGTCAGCATGTCTCAGATGGAACTAAACAGATACCCAGCACAGTGGCATAGCCACCTTCTTGGTCTTGCACTGCCCTGTCTGCCTGTGCATCAATTGGAGAGGTGTAATCTTTCACCAAATGGCCAACCCCTTACCTTCCTCCAGCTTCTTTCTCCATGTGGAGGTTCTTCAGTGGTCCCTGGTCTTGTTACATGGGACCACCTACTCCTTTGGATATGACTAGAAGTGCATCCATCACAGGGCCAAAATGCAAGTGTCCTGCATCATGAGATGGACATGTGCAGACAACTCCTCTCCCCTGCACCCAGGCACGTGGGTATGTCTGTCGCATGGTATGCAGTTGTTGGAAGCAGCTGTGTTTTGCTCCCATAATGGATGTAGCCATGTGGCAGGGGAAGGATTGCAGATCTGAGGGAGCTGGAGCAGTGGGGAGTGGATTGCTGGAGCAGTGGGGTGCCCCACATCAGGGAACAAGCCTTGGGTTAACAGCTGGCTGAAAACTTTTGGTGGGTTGGATGTACCCAGGGGCACAAGACTTGTCAAAGGAAAGGCTCCCCTCTCAGCTGCAAACACAACAGCCCTTGCATTCCTGAATTAATTCCATCTAGAAAAGTTGATGGTCTCTTTGATTGAACTTTAAATGAAAAGTAGGTGGCAAGATGAATGCTTTGCTTTTGCATCTAAAATCCCACTGCTAATTAGATGTTATCGAAGCAGGACTGCACTTTTTTCCTTTTTCCCTGGCCAACTAGTCGGTTGAAACACACTTTCACACTTTTATTGGCAGTACTTTAATTTGGGGAATAGTGAGACCTTGTACACATTTTCTTGCATGCTCAGACCAATATGCAAATTTGAAAGTTGGACTGGCCTTCATTTACCCAGTGCTTATGCAGCCTGTGCTCTCCTCTTCCAGATTCTTCCTGAAGGATCTACTGCTGGTTGACGGGAAGTTGCTGAAATGCATTGTGCCACATCAGGAGGAGCACAGAATAGCTTGGGACTCTTGTTCCTCTTTGGAGGTGAAGAACTGACAAATCTAAATGGACACATCACAAGCAGTAGAGTCTGGGGGAGATGGAGGAACATCAGAAGCCCCCAGCAGTGTTTGAGACTTTGAAGAATCAGTCCCCAGGGATGTACATCTAGATATTAAGGCCTGTGTTTATAAGAGCGATTGCTTTGCCATGCTCTCCTTGAGGACCTGGCTGAGCATCCAAAGAGGAGGTATACACTGTCACCTCCAGCAGAGGCAGGGTGGCCCATGCCACCCTATCTGTTCTGGTGTGCTGAGCTTCTCTGCATGCTGTGCCATCACCAACACTTGTTCCCGTAGGAGTTTTTGCTGCCCCTGTGCCTGGCAGCTTCAGTTTTCCTTGTTTGCCCTTTATTCTTCTCGTCTCATCCTGTACTTGGACACAGGGATGGTTCTCAGCCATGCTAACGGGTTTGCTTCAGCCCTGGTATGTTGGTGCTTCCCTCCTTCAGCCTGTCTGTCTGGCACAGATGTGGAGGCTGTGGGCTCTGCTCGCTGGCCAGGGGCTGGCAGTTCAGTGACAGAGCCATTGCCAGGGGTAACTTTGGCCTGTAACACATTTTCTCTGGGTCTCTGCAGCTTTCTGGGTGAGGAGATCCATCAGCCTGCACGTTCATTTGCACAAACAGCATGGGTGAGAGTGCTACATCAGGCCATGTTTGTTTTGAACCTGAAGGCTGCTGAGTGTCTGTCAAGGCAGTCCTGCAGGCCCTCCTGGCTCCTCTTGTAGCCTTGCTGTCTGCAAGCCGTGAGGACCACCTCCTGGGAGGCAGTCAGGTCTCAGCCCCTGGGGACACTGGGGCTCTCCAGGCTGGGCTTGCTGGGAGCTCTCCTGATTTGTCTGAAAGCACCGTGGTGCTGCTTGGCAGCCCAAGCAATGGCATAAATGATTTTCTGTCCTCTTGTCTCAAACACTAAAGCGAATACAGTGGCAGAGGGAGGAAGGAATAAGGCAGCTCAGGGAACAGCAGCGTTCCCACGGAGGCTCGCACGGAGCACACTCATGCTCTCACAGTGCACACGGAGGGGTTTTTTAACCCTGGGATCCCTCTTGAGTGCTGGTAAGGGTATCTCAGGCTTGCGTGGGAAGCAATGATTTCCTTGTGGTTGCAAAGCATTGTGCTGGGGCTGGTCCCTCCTTGCTGTGGGGTGGGAGAGAGGGTGAGCAACTTTTTTTTCCCCACTGATTTTTAAACTGCTTCTCTGCTTTTCTCACTCCTGGGTTGATGGACACCGCAGACCATGAGTGAAGGCTGCAGTAATGCAGCTGGGTGCAGTATCACCTGCCTGTAGCTGTAGTAGGCAGGGTGGTGGCTCTTCCAGGAGGAGAAACACCTCAGCTGAAGCTGTCTCCTGTGATTCCCCCATGGACCCGGTGGTGCAGCAAGCATGCCGGTGCGCTTTGTGCTGTCAGGCTGCGCCCGTCAGTCGCAGCAAAGCCAGGGGCTGCTCCAGCAGCGGCCGAGCCGGGCAGGGGCAAGTGCCATGGCTGCAGAGCCGGTTCGGGTGCAGGTAGAGCCCTGGCGCTGGCTCCCCCCCGCCATGGGCACCCGGGCCCTGGCTCTGGGACACCGCTTTGGGAACTGTGTCGTTTCCCGACTGTTCCCCGCCAGCTCTCGGCAGTTTCTGTGCGTGCCCACCAGAGAGCAACCCCGGTACAGGGTTGTTCTCTCCAGAGAGACGGAGGCAGGGATGGTAGGTCTGGGTGCGAGGCCAAATCCATCTTCCCTCGCCCCTTCTTATCACCTCGTCCCAAACCTGAGCTGAACGATGGGTTTGGCCCCACCGTGCATGCCGCGTCCTGGGCGAGAGGAGCATCCTGCGGGCAGGGAGGACGTGCTGCCATGGGAAGCGCTGGCAAGAGACCCTGCCTGCATCTTCTGCAGCAAGTCCACTGCCTTCTCCAGGGAAGGACCATGCTGGCAGTTAGCAAGGGGCATCAGTCCAATGCACAGGGTGCAGGTAGGGGTTCAGGCAGAGCTTACAAAACTTGGATGGGTAGGAATCTGTGCTTTATGCAGTTTCCTGAGTAAGTGCACAGACAAATTGTGCTCATCTCATAGAATCATTTAGGTCATTGAGTCCAACAGAGATCTCGGCAGGTATCTTTGGTGCTCGAACATGTAGTTGGGTGTCTCGGTGTGGTTTTGTGTGTGAGATACCATCCTGGCAGTTGGTGTCCAGGGAAGGAAGAAGCCAGTGCTTTTCATGCATCCACAGACTTTGCAAGTGTCAGCTGAACTTCGGTGCTGGCAGGAAGTCCCAGGGTAGGCAATCACATCTGGGCTTAGAGGTGGGGCTCAGCTATGCAACATCAAATATCTTACCTGAGCTGCTTGTGTCAGGAGGGAGAGACGGACAGGATTCATCTTGTCTGGGACAGACACACAGTGCAGGGGGATGAGTTGCCTGCTGAAGGACCCGTCCCTCTCCTGGGCTTTGCTTGAGCCGGAGGAGCAGCAGTGTTCACGTGTCAGTGGTGGGTGCAATAGACCGCTGAGCTGCAGCCCTGGTACTTGCAGAAATGGGCTTTGGAAGAAAGCTGAGGGAAGAAACAACTCTGTGCTATTTTTATCCTTGCACCAGCCCCCAGGGATTTCGATTGACAGGATTAGTTATGAAGCCAATATTATGAGTTTAACTATGAGTGAAATAGCACAACTTCTGTGGGAAGCGGAGTAAAAAAGGCAATTATACAGTAGTTTAATAACAGCGATCTGCTGGCTGGGTAGCTGAAAACTTACAGTTGACAGTAATTAGATTTTTTCATTCTTCCTGTTAAATAGCTATAAAAATTACACTAGAAATTCATCTGATTCTCTTTTATTTCATGCTGTTTTCATCATCCAGTCCATGCCCATTTGGCTTTCAGATTATTATTTTATATGTTTTTAGTGTCTGGTATTTAAGACATGCAGAAACAAGACTTAATGTTGAAAATACAGAAAGTGCTAAGAATAAAGGGGTGGTATAACACTCTTCTGAGCATCAGAAATCCAAGGGATGCTTGGATGGACAGTGAGGGCTTTCCAAATTGACTCACCCTGAATGGACTTCTAAGCATCTGTGCCACAGGATTTACTCCAGATCATTTAAAATTACAGTAAAAATGAGATGTTGGAAATTAAGCATTCTTTTGCCTGCCTGTTACTGTAATGTGCTTGCATAGATAAACTGTCGGGAGGGAGGGAGGTGCTGTGGTGCATCAGTCTGCCCACCGGTCGCTCGCTGCCCTCGCCTCCCCGATGGGATGGGAGTTGATGCAGTGATCTGGTTTTGGGCTTCGCTCCCACCTCTGGCTCCATGCTGGGATGGCAGCGTGACGGGGGGGGTGTTTGTCAGCTGGCAAAGAGTTGGACTTGTACTAGTTCAGGTGAGAACCTGCATGGTCCTTCAGGTCTGCGGGGCCTCTTCTCTTCCCAATCTTTGCTGTTCCTCTGCAGCCCTGCAGTGCTGCAATATGCACCAATGTGCAGGCACAGGCATCTCATCTCCCTGTTGCTTGCCTCCCAAGTGATGCTTATTTGTCACTGCCCTCCTTCTAAGCACTGTCCTTTTCTTTTTTGTGTCTATAGACAGCAGTAAGTTTTCTTTTATGCCATAAAAACTTGAATTACTTTAGCAACTGTGTATTTCTGAACTTGCAGGGTAAAACTTGATGAGCCACCAAATGTGGGGTGTTTTGGCTGCTTATGGTCATAGCTTGAAAGTGCTATGCAGCACAAAGGAAAGAGCTCATTGAAAAGCTCAGGATGGGATACTTGCTTGGAGGCTAAAAGTATTCTTCCTCTTGCTCTCCTTTTACTTTATGATGTAAAAGAGCCAGGTACAATAAATGATATCCTGGTCCTGATGTTGTGAAGGGGATTGAGTGTGAGGCTGTGTGGTGCAGCTCTGGTGCCTAGTGGGATCTCTGACACATGCAATAAATATGCTCTGCAGCAGCACACCTGACCTCAGAGCAGTCTCTTATTTTATTTCTTTTCTTCTGCCATGGCAGGAACATCACAGTTCAACTTCACACTTGTGTTTTAGTTTTAAAACACTCTGGAGGGGCCCAGAGCCATTAGCAGGACAAAGGCCACCTCCAGGTATGCTGCTACCATTTGCTTCTGCTTATCGACAGAAATACGCTGTGCTTTTGGCAGATGCAAATGTTCCAGATGGTACTGGGAAAAGTGCAAATGAAAGATTTGATTCCAGCCCTTCCTCACTTTGATAAATCCTGTTCATCTCTCTGGTAGATTTTTTTTTAAGGGGCCTGTAAAATGCATCCCTTCTCCTTTCTCCTACCCCTTACTCTGAGCTTGTAACCTTCAGCTCATCCCTGTGTCATTGGAAGGTGCGCTGCTGGTCATTGCAATCTGCCATCCAACGCGTGTGCCTTCCAACATGTCATTCTGGTGCTTAGATCATAGTCTGTAAAAACTGGATATAATCCATTAATCAGCGTGTCCAACTATCTCAGCGGTGGGGCCAGTTGCAGGCCAGGTGGACAAGGCAGTGAGCGGTTCATGGGGTCTCAGCACCCAGCCATGCACCGGTGTGCTGCAGACCTTCAGTGACTGCTGAGACAAATACTCCCTCGTGCCCTGGGTTCCCATTGCCCCCAGCATAACGGCAGCAGGGGCAGCTTGTGGCTCGAACCGCCCCGTGCTGCTGCTGGGCTTTGCCTGCTGCCCAGGTAGGCAACATCCTTCTACTGCGTGGCCATGGTGGAAGAGCAGGGAGGCTGAAAGGAATCGCCCTCTGGGGCTGGTCCAACCCATGGGGCACTACCTGGACCTAAATTTGGCTTGGGCTTGGGAAGATGAGGGAGAGGAGAGCTGTCATCTCCCCCACTCCCTCGATCTGGAATGGCATGTGTGCTCCCGATCGTGTGCTGTGCTGATGCTCGTACAGTGCCCAAGTCACACCCTGCATTAGCTTATTCCAGCACATTTCCTAGTTACAAAATTAGATCCATTTTTCAAATTGCTGCTGCACTAGTAATTTAATTGAAGGGTGGTTTTTTGGTTTTTTTTTCTTTTTTTTCTTCTCCCCCCACTGGAGTAAATCAGGAATAAGTCAACAGAATCAAGCCCTTAGTGCTTTTAGCAACATGCTCATTTAAATTGGATGCAAGAGGGTGTCTGTGTTTACATTTGGCCTGCCAAGAATCTCTGTTTCAGAAACTGGCTTACATAATATGTCAAAATTGGTTTACTCATTAGCATTGCAAACTGCGTGAAACAAGCCGCAGATTGATAAACTCTCAGCAATATTTGCATCCAGAGCCGAACGGCACAGGGGGAGGGGAGGTTCATTAGGAAACGTTCCATTTCCACAAGAAAAACAAATGGTTTCTAGTTATATATCTCAGACTGTTAATTTTCTGTCTTCCCAAATTTAAATAAAGATTAAGAGGGAAATGTGAAGTTCTCTGTTGGCAAACAGGCAGCCCATCTTAATATTTCCTGGTCTGGCAGGTTATTTGCTGCGGCAGCTCCAGGTTGGCCGATTCCCCTCTCCCTGGCCGGGGCTGCAGCCCCTCTGCTGGGCTCCAGCCTGCTCACACAGCCACTGCTGCCTTGATTGATATTTTCTCTACAGCACAGGTGGGATGGAGGCTCTGATATTATTATATCAGATGTAGTGGGCACAGATGTAGCAGCGTGGTCCAAAGGGCCCGTGGTGGTGCTGCCTGCTCCTGCCTCAGCCTGCCCAGGGCGAGCGCGGGTGCGATGCAGCCTCGGGCGGAGCTGAGGACCATAATGCTGAAAAAGCTCCAGCTCAGGTCCTCCATGGCAGGACTAATAAAACTTCATCTCCACCATGCAGTGTGTGATTCTATAGGCATCTGTAAAACTGGACACATACATGCAAGCACGGACAGGGCTTCTGGGGTAATATAAGCAAATATGCTAAGAGTAAAGCAATACAGCAATGAGAGGGTCTAAGTGTAACCAGTGCTTTTGGCTCCCACTACGTGGGTGTTAGGTACCCTGTGGTGGGCTGGGGGCTGTGGGAAGAGATGGCAAAGCTTGGTGGGGAGCCTGGAGAAGAGCAGCCCCGTCTCATGCTGTCCTCATGCAGATGCCTCCCGTGACTGCTGCTGTACCCGGGGAGGAGAAGTCTCTCCCCAGGCTGCAGACCTCGCCGTTACTGGTGTTGCTGCATCCCTTTTAGCTACACTGGCCGTGAACAGGTGGGGGATTAAATCTCTTCAGGCCCTCGAGCAATGTGGCAAAGCTGGTGGAAATCTGCTGGATGTGTACAGCTTTTTCAGTAGTATCTAAAGGAGTTTGGGGCTTAAATCCCATGAAGCTTTTCAGTCTGCTTTGAAACTACCAACTTAAAAATCAAAAGCGGAAAGCTGTGATACGGCACAGAGAGAGACATGGCATAACAGCGCTGGCAGTGGCAGCAGCTGTTTTTATGCTTGGTGATGCTGAGTGCC
This sequence comes from Ciconia boyciana, assembly GCF_034638445.1. Lineage (NCBI taxonomy): Eukaryota > Metazoa > Chordata > Aves > Ciconiiformes > Ciconiidae > Ciconia > Ciconia boyciana. The sequence goes on along the minus strand of NC_132944.1, from coordinate 16,908,081 downwards.
CCGTCCAGTATTTCAGACGAATTTTTGCAAAGGAATCTAATAAAGCTGAAGAAAGCACCAGCCTGCAGTGCTGCAGGGTCCGCCACAGCCCGACAAGTGTTTTGCCTTGTCAGCAAACACCGACACATTCGCTTTCAGCAATATTAGACCTGATTCACAGAATTCATGGCGTGTCACCAGTTCGGAAAAAAAGCAGGCTTTGATCTCCTTACGCTGTGGAGTCCGTGTTGCAGAGCTGTTTGAAGGAGCTGTGCGACAAGACGGGTCATCACCTTCTGCAACACATTGTGCTCTGGCTAAAACTGCATCCTGCACCCCTGCATCCCGCACAGATGCCCAAGTGGGCATGTGTTTTGGAGGGCTGAGACACAGCAGTTCCCAGGGGCACCTCTGCAAAACTGTTTTAGTAGATGTTTTTCAAAGTTTTCAGAAGACTTTAGCGAGTTTAAGTAACAGCAGTTGTGTAGCTGTGGGAAGGGAAAATAAAATTATCTCACTGGAAAATGCAAATGAGAGGTGTTTGCATTTCACTTACTGTCGCACCTTGCAGCAAGAAGCTGGTCACCATGAGATACAGCGAGTTTCAGTGCCAGCTGGAGAGCTGAATGCAATGAAAAAGGCCACAAGCAATGAGATGTCTCAGCTGGGGAGCTCAGGCAGGCTGAGCATCTTCCTGCTGTCCCCTGCCAATGTGTGGGAGCAAGCCAGGTGCCCACAGACTGGAGAAGAGCTCTCCCAGGGGTGTGGGAAAGCCAGCATCACCCCTCATGCTGATGCAGTGCGTGGTAAGTTTTGCGTGGTCCTTGGCCACCTTTGCCCGTGGCTGGCTTTTGGATCATGGTCCTCTTTGGGTCTGTGTTATTCCTACAAAACCTCCTCCATGCCTTGTCTGGGCTGCTCTGTCTTTCCCAGAGATGGAAAGGAAGAAGGATTGAGACATGTGAGCCCTGTCCTCGGGGAGGAAGGCATGTTGGCCAACGCTAACCAGGCGAATGCCAAGACACTGCTGTGGCCTGTGTGGTGTGAGCGTGGCTGCAGAGTGCAGTTCCCGCGTGGATAAGGCATCAAAGAGCTGCTCACGGTGCGGTGGGAGGCAAATGCTGCCCAGCTCTGTAGACCAAAGGCACTGAGTTGTTTAATCTTTGTGGCCGGAACTCGGGCGGTGTGCACAGTAGCTGGCAAATGCTTTCACGTATGTTAAAATGCACCAAGCAGCAGAGCGGTGCTTCAGCCTGGAGAACTCTCTCAGCACCACGATGTCTCCTCATTACAGCATCAGCCAGCATCAGGCTGTATCTGTTGGAAACGCGAGGCCACATCGTCAGCAGTGACATCTGCCAGCGTGGCAATGCAGCTCCTGCTCGTGGGAAAGGGGTCCGGAGGTTCAGCGCTCATAAAGGGCTATTGGAGTCTCCTCTGTGCCTGGATTGTGCTAGAAGTGCAAGCCCTGAACAGATAAATTGAGTTATCAGATGAATTCAGTCTCCTGGGTTTTGTCTTCAGGATTTTCCCCGTGAATTCCAGCTCTTCCTGCACAATGTAAATCCCAAGCCGCTGGGGAAAAGCAATTGTGCTCCAATTTTGCTGCGTAGAGAACTGTTGTCACCCAGCAGGTGTTTCTGTATACCAGCCTGTAACTCCTGTCTCCAAATAAAAGAGAAAGTTCACTTTGTGTCTCATCTGTTAAGTCACACGTATTTGAAAATATTTGATGCGGCGTGTAGAAAAGAGGGCAAAACAGTGATAGACGCAGGGCTGATAAATAAATAGCACAGAGCGTGATTCACAGTCTCAGTTACACCAAGCAGCGCTGGGGCGATGGGCTGGTGATGACGGAGGCTCGCAGGGTAGGCGCAGAGCCGGGCACCTTGCAGAGAGGGATCTGGGGATCCATTTTGTGCTCTTAACGTCCTGAAGTCCTGAACGGAGAGCGGAGACTTGGGACCAGCCTGAAATCCCTCTCAGGAGGAGGTTTGCAGTGACAGGGCGTGGGGTTTGTGTCTTTGTACAGCTGCCGGAGGGGGGCAAATGTGCCATCTTTTCAGAGAAGTGGTGTGCGTTTGCCACTGATGTGTCCTGTTTGCAAGCAGGTGCCTGTATGTCAGAGGCAATGAGCTTACCTCCTGCCTCCTTCTCCTCCTGCTTCCAACGCACATGGGGGCACAGCAAAGGTTTAATTTGGGTGGAAAAATAGCGCAGAAATTTTCCCTTTTGGCGCAAGGGCACCCAAGGGTTTCCCATAGGTTTTCTCTGATACACAAAAAGGGGCAAAAGCTCAAGTTCCAGGAAGATGCTTTGGAGGCCTGGTCCTGTGTGAGCACAGGAGGAGCTCAGTGCACATTGAAGTATGGGGGACCAGAGAGGTCTTTTCCCCTTTCTGGATGGGCTCCGTGCTGTAGCTGCGGGGCAGATTTCTGAGATACACTGAAAGGCATCTGAAAATATAAGAGAATCCAAAAAGCCCCCAAACCCAGCAATGAAGATGCACTGCTCCGATCACACTCTGTAAGTGCCAGAGGTTTGGAGGCTTTTTAAGCTTAGTACAACTTTAGCCCAGAATTGTGAACTGTTTCTTTCCTATAGAGCACGCACAAGGAATAAAGCGATGCTGCATTAGTGATGGGGAGGAAGGGGTTGCATCTCCCAGCCTGCTGTGGTGGTACCTGCACCACAACAAAGCAATCAGCCTCTCACCGAGGGGAAACTATTCGCTTTCTCTACTTAGGCTGTGTGTAGTCATTGTCTAATAATATGAGCATTTTGCCATCCCTCTGCAAATAAGGCTGAGGCTGCTGCCTGATTGGTATATCATCTCACTTTCTCTCAGCATTGATTTTCTTGCTCTCCTTATTTGCTTCATAAAAAGCGAGGCAAGGAGCTGGTGCTCGCTCGCTCCCTCTCCCTCCCTCCCTCCCTCCCTCTCTCTCTCTCCTGTGAGAAGCTTTTGGGAGCCTTTATTTTTAGTATGAGACAAACCTTGCTTTATTTCCGGAGACGCAAGTTGGATTATAAATCCTTTTGTAAATGTGTATGGTGATATTTGCTCCGGTAAGTTATATGCATCTCTATTTATCTGTGCAAATGTACTGTTTGGGGGAGAAGTGGGGTTTTACAGGAATTGTGAAGCCCACAGAATTGTTTTTAGGTTTGGTTTCTTTTTACTCTCATGCTGAGCCCAACTGTTCCATGGTTTTTAGATATGTTGAAATATTTTCCGTTTGTATTTTGCTTTGCAGAGGGGGGTGCCTGCTTTGAAAACTTGTTTTGCACTTCATTTTACAGCAGAAACACGGAGAGTGAGGATTAAAGGGAAAAGGAATTCTGATTTATGATGTTCCTTCTGGCATTTTAAATCAAAGATGCCTCAAAAATAATGCAGCAATATTTGATATTAAAAAAAATCAGTAAGAGCTATTTAATATCGATCAAGCTGAAGTATGAATATCTGACTGCATATTTCCTTAGAAAGATCAATCTAAAGTATGGCAGGTTGGCAGCAACATGCTCCTCATCAAAATGTATTAATGAAATAAAGAAAATCTTTAAACTAATTAAGACAATAGCTTTTTTTTCAGAGTGTAACATCATTAATACAGGTCAATAGACTGTTGCTCTGACTTTCTGCTCCCTGCCTCTGCTTTGTATGGCTCAGCAGCCTCATTCCTTGGCGCTCTCGGCTAACTTGGAGACCTCTTTGTTACCTGTAAATAATAGCGAGGTGCAGTTATTTATCTCTCCCCATCATAGCTCCTGGTGTGCTTTCCAAGCAGTAAAAGACAGTGATTGTAATAGTACGGCTGAGGAAAACAAGATGTATAGCTGTAATACTTTTGGACTACATAATAAATACTTGAATTTGCAGCACTATATTAATTTATTTATTGGCACTTTGATTCTTTCATACTTGAATCATATCCATGGGAGTCGATCGCTTTGGTGTTTCGGAAGTCTTTAAAAACTCCAGCTGTAGCACAAGCTGGAGCTGCTGTGAGAACATGCTTGAGTATATACCTGCTCAGAAAATCAACATATTAGACCCAGAATAATCTGCCTACTCTCATGATACCAGGCTATGCTAATAGATATATGAAGTGTACTTTAATAAGATGTTAGAAGACTGTAACTGGGTTTATTAAACCCACAGGAGAAGGTAAGGATGTTGTGTCTGCCAGTTCAAGCTAAACTCTTCCAGAGAGAAATTTCAGATTGGCAGTAACTGCTTAGTCATTTGGACCAGTTTAATTGTTCCCGTTTTTTCAAAACAGAATAGTTGCACTTGCCTGAAGAGCAGCTGATGGGAATATTTTGCAGCATGCCCCTCCGCAGCGGGCTCGTGAGCTCTGCTGGGGTCTGTGCCGTGGCTGCCCAAGCCCTGGCCGAGCAGGAGCCGGTGCTGGCGCTCAGCATCCCACAGGCAGCCAGCCGGGCGCAGGGCATTGTACAGGCAAGCCCACGAGCTCGGTTCTGCTTCCTTCCCAAAAATGTAGTTAATAGGCACTCAGTTCAGGGGCTTTTTGGTATTTGCATGATTGCTGCTTCATAAGGACCATATATATTTATACCAGCTGCCTAACTTGAATGTATGGGCTTGGCACAGTGTTAGAGAACATGGTACAAAACAATAATTGTCTTTTTCACAGTCGTTTAACTCCTCAGGTGTGGAGGGCATGGGTTTCTGAGCAGTGCACATCTCACACACTTTCTAGGTGTAATCCTGCTTGCCTGAGGACAGCGTGAAGCATTTCTAACTTTGCTGAGCCTTGGCTCAGTGCAGTGTCCTCCAGGTGAGCAGAAGGACGATGGTCAAAGAGCACATCTGAGTGACCCTGGAGGGGAAGGGGCTGGATAGCATGAACTGAGGAGCACGATTCCTGCTTCCTACCCCGCAAAACTAAAGGCCTGGGGTTTCTGTGCCATATAACTCATCATAGCAGGGGTGCCAGACTGCTCTGAAAGCTGGACATGCTGCGGTTTATTAAGAAGGCGGTTCAGCTCATCTTAATAGCCTTGAAGCAGGAAAAGTGGCCAGGGATGGTTGGTTTGACTGCAGGCGGGGGGGTCTCACCCCTGTCCCTGAAGGCAGGTCGCCAGCAGCCAAGAGAGTGTAAGGCACAAAATGAATAATTGTGGTTAAGTCCATTTGCTGCAAGACTTCCCCTTGGCAGAGGAGCTTGTGGCTGAGCAGAAATGATCCCTTCAGCCCTATACGCCATCTCTACAGGATACGGTTGAGACTAACTCGGGGGGGACAGGAGAGCTTGCCCTGCTCCTCAGGTTGTATATACAAAAGTCTTCAGTGTTCATGGTTTTCCATCTGTTGCCTTTTGTCCATCCTAGCATTGCAATGTGTGGTGCTCCTTCATCTCCAGCTACTTGGTGGTAGCAGGTCTGGGGGCAGCTTCTCCCCAGTTCAGTACCCCCAACCACCACTCGCCTCTCGGACCTTGGAGCAGCCTCCATCACCTCCCCAGGAGCGTGCCATCCTCTCTGCAAGGTGGCCTCAGGCTGAGGTGCAAACCAGGGCTTGGTGCAGCTGCAGGGACAGGTTCACAGCACGGTGCTCCACAAGCTCCAGGGCTGAAAAAATGAGAGTTGTGCCAGTGGGATGGAGGAGATGCTGTCCCTTTCTAGCAGATGCAGCAGGGTTTGAAAGGCATTTGGAGCCTTATTTTAGGGGTGCCTGGACCCTGGGGAGCTTCTTTTCCTTTGAGACCTGTCTCCTTGGCTGCTCTGCTAGCAGCTCAAACAGTTTCTAGAGAAATTCCTTAAACTCTTAAAAAATTGATTTCTTAAATACCTGGCTCCTCCTGAATGCCAGATACTCTTTTTTTAGCCAAGTCCTTGGAAGACTTAATGAGTACTTTCCTCACCTCTGTTAATCCTGCTCAGATCAATAGGCACTCTACAGCGGGAAAGGTATTCGTGTTGATATCGGATAGCAGCTGCCTGTCACTGCTGGTGATGGCAGGTGGTGTTCTAGTCTTCGTGTCACTCTTGATTAGGAGTTCCTGTACAATTATATGACCATTTTTTTCAGGGAATATTTCCCTGTACATAGGATGGCAGATGGCAACTTGACCTAGAGTTTGGTCTTTCCTGATTTTGCCTTTGAGCTCTCTTTCCCTCAGCAAGCTGAGCGCAAGTCGTTTCCAATAGTAGCGTGGTACACCCTTGTAAATACAACACGTTTGTGTGTGGTGGGCTGGGGGCTCAGCCCAGCTAGTCTGAGCAGAACTGGGGTCCCCGGGTCCCTGCCCGAGCTCTGCCTGCGCAGGTACCACTGCGGGATGCAGGCGTGAGGAGAGCCGTGGACTGGGGACAGGTAAGAGCCACGTCCCCATTCAGCGCATCCCTGCTCCTTCATCTAGAGCCGGTGTGGGCAGCCTGATGTAAGATGAAGAGATGAAGCTGCTGCCTGCCAGCATGGCACACGTGTCTGTACGTGGGGCGCAGGGTTGCTAGAGAGCCCAGGCAGGCCCAAAGGAGAGATGTAGCTCCTCGCCAGGGCGTGCGGTGGCACAGTGCCAGCCCTGAACAAGTTGGAAGGGGCCCATCGGTGTGTCTGGGCTGCAGGCGAGGTTGGGGCTGGGGACACACGCTCCTGCCTGGGCTTGCAGGGTCAGCGGGAGCAGAACTGAGGAGCGCTTGCTCAGTTTTTATTTAATTCAGTGTCCAGTGCAGATGGAGGTCTGACTCCGCCTGTCCTTAGTTTGCAAATGTGATGGTTGCCCTTCACCCGAAGGGCTGCTCAGAGCCCTTGAACCTGCAGTGGAACTCCTCGGTGGTGAGCTCTGGGGCCAGAGACATGACGATACTGTGAAACTCTTCAGCCTTCCTCTCCTGTCATGTACAACCTCTTATTTTGGAGGGAAAAAAAAGAAAAGGAAAAGGAAAATGAGAAAGATGTGCTGAGCCCTTCTGTAGAGATGGGGGAAGAGACAGGAGATCAGCATGGGGTGCCGTATCTGCAGTGCTGTGCCTTCCCTCTCCTCTCCAAACCGCCGGGTGCCGGGGCTGTCTGTCTGTCCGTCCGTGTCGTGCACAGGCTGTCTGGGTGGAAGGGCTCTGCACCACCTGAATGGCTGCGCAGCGGCTCATCTGTCACTAACCTTCCCCGGCGCCGTGGCAAAGCAAATATGCTACAGCAGGCTGGAAAGCTGTAAACATATGGGCACTAACAACAGATTAAGTGAGTGATTTAGTCTAAGGGGCTTGGTAGATTACCATAAAATGTATCTTAATTAGAAAAGCAATCAAACTTGCACAGAGTCAATGAGGATGAAACATCCCTATTGGCAACAGTGAGCGCTCCGTCCCCCATGCCCGGGGGTGGGGATGGGGATGGGGATGGATGTGTTTCGTGCCCACTCTGGGGGTTTGCTGTGGTTTGCCCCATCCAGCTATGGGTGGAGGGTGCCCTCATGCTGAATTATTTGTTCTTTGACCCACAAGACCATCCCACAAGCTGCTCGGAATGAGACTGATGGTGAACTCAGACTCCTTTAACAGCATTAACAAACCAGAAACTGCTGAAGGTGAAAGAACAGCATTTGCACATTTTCCTTAAAACTGTGTGCAATTACCCAAAGATATATTTGAGTGTTTGCCATGTATAGCACAGCTAGTCCCAGATAAAGGATTGGGGCTTCTAAGTGCTACCATAACACAAATAATTAATAAGTCTCTCTCCCTCGCTGTGTCCTCGTCTTTTTAGTGAGCGTGGTCATAATTAGCTTTCACCTGATTCTGAATTTATAGCATGTTCAATTGCTTTTTTCATTTTGCTTGTGTTTTCTTTGCTTCCTTATTTTATTGGCCCTGGTTTTATTCCACAGGTCTGAATCTCCAGATAAAAAAAGCTAGATAATAATCTCCAGCAGTGCAGATATAAAGACTGCAACAGCCAAAAAACATATCGATGCATTATTGGTTTTGTACAAGTGCCTGCTTTTTTCCGGGGTCTGGGAGGATTTGAAGTGCATCGGGAAGTGGCACAGAAGATGTACAGCAGCTGCTAGCAGTTGAGAGAAAGAAAAGGACGCCTGGTTATTTCAGAATTAAGTATTTTGAACCATGAAGAAATTGGGGAACATTCAGGCAAGGTTTTTGCCAAGGTTTTTTTGTTATCTTTTTGTGTGTTTAGAAGCAGGTATGGCTGCAGATTTCAGGGAATGTGAATGAAAGGGCGTAAAAAGAAAAAGAGATGGGAAAGAAGTGTGGAGGAGCACAGTAAGGGGGGAGGATGTAGAGGAAACAAGACAACTTAAGCTGTCCAGATGAAGTGTGTCAAGAGCTAGTGAGATCAGGAATATTTTTTTATTTCAATTTAAGGACACTGTTATTAGCATTTCCTAAAAATGTTCCTGTTTAGGTGTTGCTTCTTATGATTAAGTGTGGGGAAGGAGAGCAATGCCATCTCTGGGGACAGACTATAAGAGGAGTGGCGGAAAAGAAGAGGAAAGGGAGGTTTTAATTTTAAAAATGTTTCTTGCTCAAAATGTTCCCTGTGAATTCCCAGAGCTCAGCAAGGCAAACATTCATTTATAGCCCATCATTTTAATTATTAGAAAAGAAATTATTTTTACCATGTGGGCTGATAGTTAGCCAGGAGCAAATTCTTTTTCCAGCCCTTTGCATGGAGGTGGGTGCCGAGGTTGCAGCCAGCTCCAGTGGAATTTTCCATCCAAAACTGTTTGAGATGAGCCGATGGGTCCCACGTTTGGGTCCCACCTGCCCGGGACACCGGGCAGAGCTCCAGTACGGAGGGCTCAGGACATCCTCCATTGTAAAAGGTGCCATGGTGAGGCTTGCTCCCCTTCTGGAGCAAGAAGGGGACATCTGTGATGGTTGCATTAACGAAGGACACCCCTAATGGGCCTCAGTGCCCAGGGCTGGGTGGTCCCTGCAGGGCTTTGCAGACATACTGCCTAGAAAACCAGGTGTGCTTTTCCAAAAGCAGAGCCTTGGTTCCCAGTGGCCCTGCTTGTACAGGTATCGTGGGGCTGAAAAAAGGGGAAAAAATGGCCAGACATCATCTAAAAGAGTGCTGCTGGGTGTGTAAGAAGGATTGGAGGCCCCATTGCTTAACAACTTGAAAGCACTCTCAAATCCTCACGGGAAGAAGCTGTTGCACCAGGTTATTAATCCCAAGGGTTTTCGGGATTCCTTCCCAAGCTAAATAATTTTCACCCATTTCCTTAAATCTGCTTGAGAAAGGGGACAGAGCTGAATGCAGGCATGCATGCATGTGGGGTGGGTGGGTGGAGAGGCAGCAGATGACACCAAATAGCTACACAGCAGCACAGGGAGCTGCGAGGAAGCTACTAATGGCCTCTGATGAGCACGGATGTGATAATAATGAGGTTAATGCCCTTTCATTCACCCAGAAACATCTTAGCCAACGTATAATCCCTGCTAGTCAATGGGCAATCATTAGGTCATAAATAATACAGCGTGACTGAAGGACAGGAGCCTTTCCTGTAATAATTGTTTTCAGTCGGTGCTGATCCGGGGAGGGTTTTGCTGCAGCCCCCGTGCTGTGCCACGCTGCGGGGATGGAGCTGTCGGAGCATTTTCTGGTCAGAGGAGCGCTCCCACCTCTTGTTTCTGCTATGTGCATCTGTCATCAGCGCAGGGAAATGCTCCACCAGAGCCTGGGTCTACCAGGTAGTGCTGGGAAAGAGGAGCTGAAGCTAATGGAAAGAACAAAGACGCAAATTAGATAATGAAGCAATTGCAGCAGTCATCAGACGGTGCTGCCAGGGGCCTCGACCTGCCCAGGGGGGCCTGGTGGTGATGCTGGGAGAGCTGGGGATGGGGCTGGGCTCCCCAGCTGGGAGAGGTGCCTTGTCCCAGCCCCAGCCCGGGGCAGCCGGTGCGTGCATCGTGTAAAACACTGCTTTTGCAAGCTGGGTTTGTGGTCCCCTGCCATACAGTGCTGTGTCGGAGGAGGTATGGCGTAGTCTTGATTGTCGTTGCGCTCCTGAGGCTGTATCGACCATCAGGGTTTAGTGACATTACGTTCAGCGGCAGTTGCCCTTCTCAGAGCACTTCCCATGTGTGGATGTCACTCAGCCGTAATGTAAATTCCTGTGTTTATTAGAGGGAGTAAATCCTACTTGGTAATAACTTGGATCATGCTCTGTAACGCATTTATGTTAGATCATGGGCCGTTTTAAACCCAGATGCTTTTAAACCCACCAAGTGAGCAAGGAAATGAGCAACCGTCCAACCTTTTTTATTTTATAATTAAATGTTTACACTTGTTACACAATAAATCCCATATAATCAGCTTGTAAAGCCTGCACAAAATTTGTGTTTTCAAGAGGGAGCAAGAACAGAATTACATTTATGCATGAACCTGAGTGTTTGCTGGGTTGCCAAACCTTACCTGTTAATAAAATAAGAATTAAGATCACCTGTTAGAAAACCTCTCCTTTACCTGACCATGGCTTTCCTTGACTTGGTGGTCTCAGGTGATTGATGCCAAAGCAGCTCATGAGACGATGTAGGCACACGGGGGGATGGCTGGCACGGGCAAGAGGGAAAGGACCCAGCCCAGGGTGGCCGCTCTCCTGGACTGGCACTTGCGATGCTCTGGGCACTGTTGCAATGTGGATCCTGGTAGAGACCACCACGGTTGTCTTTTTTGCTAGCAGTCTAGGACTGGAAAAGTTGTCAGGCCCAAAAAGGAGCGCACGTCTCTGCTGGAGTGATATATGTCACAACATGAGTTATTCAGGGATCGTATGTACAAATCTAAACAAATCTGTCCAACTTGTGCTCCCACCTCCTTAAAAGAAGAAGGTACAAATGTGGAGTTGTGGAGACTGCAGAGGAAGAGCTGTAGCTTCCAGACTGCTCTACAGCTGGGGGGAAAAAAGGGCTGCAGGCTGTAAATGCAGTGAAACTACCGCTCTGTGATACATCCCAAATGAAGCAGCGTACACCCAGTAATTACCCCAGGTACTCCTAAATCTGTCTGCAGCAAGTATCGGTGTATTTTGTTTCGTGGAAGACTCGTTGCCAATCTGTCAATGTCCACGTGCAGAAAGCAATTTGTACAATAAATGAAAAAACCCCCTCAGGTCCTTGTAAATGTCTTCAATTATCTCAAACCTTTGACAAATTGTTAGAGGGGCTGGAAGAGCTTAGCATCCCTGCCCCACTTATGCAGGTAGCTTTGTCCTCTGACAACTTTTCATTTCACTGAGTCCAAGAAGAGATGCTCTAAATATCTCTTTATTTTCTGCTTGTTAACTCTTCCATGCATGCTGCCAACCTTAACATTAGCTTTCAACTTTATGGCTGACCCATTAAATACTGGATGAAACACATCTCATAAGCTTGCATTACATTTTGAACTGAATAAATAGGAAAAGCATTACACAGATTCTGTCTGGCCATCTGGAGGAACAATGTTCTTTACCTCAATGAACGGCTACCTAATCCTCGCATATACAGTTGGGTTTTATTCTATTAAAATATAATGGGAAAAGACTACCATACCATTATGTGGTGGAGCTAAATGGGATTTTTAGAATAATCAATGAAAGATGAATAAAAAAGATAAACATTTTCTTCAAAGAAAAAGAGAGAAAATTGTCTCCTTGGGATTAAAGTATTGTAGAACCAAATTATTGTAACATGATCTTTACTCACTAAAAATAGGCCAACTTCATTTCCATAAATCTTTCCATTAACAATCAAATTAAGTATTTTTTATTCATTTTAAAAATGCGAAGCATTAAATGAAATGCTGTGCCTTAAACAGAGGATGCTGCAGGGTTCCTGCCCGCTGTGGGGTCAGGTCTTTCCGTCCAGCCATCGAGGGCTGGTCTCTGCGGGGTGCCCTAAAATCGAAAACAGAGGTTTGCTGCTGCAAACGCCCCAGTGAAGACCCCAGCCAAGTGGGGAGGTCTTGGAGCAGGTTGGTCTCATCCGGGCGGGTCCCGCTGGCCTCAGGGGCTGGAGGACACGGTGCTTTCCAGCAGTAGCCGTCCTCACCGCACAGCGTGCATAAGAAAGGGCCTCATTCGCTTAGCTCAATGTAAAGCCATACAAAATTGTTGATGCAAAGATTTTCCTCCAACACAACTGTAGCTGCATTTCCATTCCCCTTTCAGAAGACATCGGAAACATAAAGTCTGATAGCCACGTGAAAGCTATGAGGTGCTTTGCGTGAGATCTGGACAGGTTGTACGTCCCCATCTCCAGCATGGTGACACCAAAAGCCCTTTCCTAGCTGCCACCACATCCTGGAGGTGCCCGTGGTCTGCAAGTGCCTCCTGGTGTCGGGCAGTCGCTTGAGTGGTCCTTCAGCAGTGTGCTAAAACTGAGGCACCGCTGGGGTCGATGTTTGGGGAGACGTACAACGTTCCCCAGGTGGGGCATATGTGGTTCTTCAAGCCCCACACTCCGAGATGGTCCCTCATCCCTGGGCTTTTGCCTCCATGCAGACCAGGTATGGGCAGGCACAGGATTGTTCTTTGCAATGCTGCTGTTTATTTGTAAGGGGCACACTAAATCCCAGCAATTAGTGAACAATTGCTTTAGGGTTTATTTCTCAGCAGGAGCAGAATGTATTTCAGCTTTCTCCCGGTATAGCTGTTGGAGGAAAATGACTCCTGCTAGTCATCGCCTACCCCCCAGCACTGCGTTGGCTGTGATGCTATCCACCTCCAATTCATCAACCAGTCAAGTTGATATAATTAGGAATCCCAAAGTCAATAATCTGATAATCTCCAGTGCACAAAGGCTTGTATGTAGGAGAAGTGATTCCAGGAAGTCTGCAGCTCAGATCTGTGCAGGAAAAATGCCAGATTTTAAAAAAGAAACAGGCAGAGACCTGGAGGAGAGAATGCTTCCTAATCCTTCACTGGTGACATATTTTGGGCCATCAGCTCTGCAGTAAATGTTTTCCCGTACAGTCATTTAGTGCTTTCGAACCTTCCCTTTACAGTCTTAATAATAATGTTCAATTACTGGTTCTGCTCTATAAATAAATAATCTCAGTTTAACGAGACACTCTGCTGGGTGAGCGATGCTGGCTGCGGGGGGACGTCTCCGGGGCCCTCAGAGCAGCACGCTCCCTCCCCGCTCTCACGTGCGCTGTTGGCCACGGTGAGCGGCAGAAAGTGTAAAGCAATATAACGTTTGGCAAACGTTTTGCAGTCTCTTTATTATGGCGATCTGGAGAAAGGGAAGTCTTACATCCAGAAGCGATGCCAGAAAAATAGTCTTTGTAAAACACTTTGAATGTGTAAAATGACTAATAAAAGAGTAGGCGTTTCCAATATTTCAGGTTGCTCTTTAAAAGTGTCGGGAGTTCCCCTCGGCTTTCCAGTGTTAGGGCAAGGGGGGGGACCTTGCCGGGAAAGCGTCCAGCAGGTTCATTCCCGTTTTCCTCCCTCAGCCCCAAGTGAAAGCATTGAAGACCAACCCACGTAGTGAGCTGCGTGTCCCTCGCAGCCTGTCGTTGGCCACCCCAGCTCCAGGGAAGACTGACACGGTTTCTTTTTAAGACCTCACCATCCTGCAGAAGAGGCCAAGGAGCCCTCAGGCAGAGCGGGGATCTTCCCTTTGCTCTGGGGGGGATTTGGGGTGCGTTCCCAGGCCAGCTCCATCTTGTCTGCCAGCAAGCTGCCAAAGGCTGCTGCATGGGGCAGACGTGCTCCTGGGAAAAGCAAGTGGCTTATATAAAAGTTTCATTAATTTTAAATGACAGTGCTATCTTCCTAACAGGATGTTTTAGTTGTAACATGCTCTACATAAGCCTTAAACTCGCCTTGTCAGGAACCGTTCTGCCTTCTTCTGGTGCGCACAGCGAGCCTGCTGCTCAGCAGGCATTGAGGCGAATTGTTGGAAAGCCAAACGCAGAGAAGCGATGGGAAATCATCCCATTTTTCCTTTCCACAGTGGGATGAGTGAAGTCCGGGGTCGTGTGCTGAGGCGCTGCCAACTGTCTAATGCCCAGCTGGGACTTCAGCTCCCCCAAGGCATCGCACGCCCCGAGCCCCCGGCCACCGAGGACAGCTGGGCTGGGGAACGAGGGGACCAGCCTTGAGTCTGCAGTCTGGATAAATAACAGTTCCTAAATACTGCAATAATTAATTAAGCAATAGAGGATCCATTGCCATTGCATTGAAGCCTGGCATCAGAAGGAGGGCTTCCAGCTGATCCCATAAATCAGCTGATGAACCTTCGTCTGCCCTGAGCTGGTGTGAGAAGCATGTGCTCTGCTGGAAATTATATTGCTATTTTTTCTCAATGTGCTAAGCAGCCAACTGATCTTTAAAACGTGCTAATCTGACTTGACAGTGAAGGCTGTTTATTATTGTACAGTACCATAATAAATACAATTTCTGTTGATTAAGTTAGACGATGGGATTTACCGGACTTCCTCACAAAAATATACCAATAGTGCAGGCCAAGGCTGCAAGGTCACAGAGGGAATATCACCATAACAGGAGCAGGGGATGGGGTGTTAATCACCATACAGAAAGGCATTGCGAGCTTCAGAGATGTGCTGCCTTGTTAGAGATGTGTCTGAAACCATGTGGAAGAAGGGTGATCTTCCAGCCGGGCTGGGCTGGACATGGGAGATGCGCATTGCTCCGGTCCATGCCAGGGAGCACAAAATAACGTCCCTTCCTCCCCTTCCCTTCGCTCTGTGGCCTCATCAGGTGGGTTGCTAACTGCTTCAATAGCACACATCAAATGAGCACGATGCTTGCTTGGGGTGTTATCCCACATCGACCGTGGACCATTGATCCAGGCGGGGGACAGGCATTTTCCATTTCCCTCAAGGGTCCAGGCAGGAGCAAAGGCACCGACCTCCCCGTTGCATCGCTGTTGCAGGAGGGACGGGTTGCATAGGGGACGGCTGGGCTTTGCCCTGCTCCCGTGCCAGCAGGCAGGAGCAGCCCAGCACGGCCATGGCAGCAAAGATTTGTTGCCTCAAGGGCACCGTGGTTCTCCCACCCAGCTGCTGCTCCTCCGGGGAAGGCAGGCGCAGCACTGGCCGTCGGGGCTGAGCCTGGAGAGGCAGCAGCCATGTGATAACCAGAGGCAGCTGTGTGCCAGGGAGATTTATCTAATATGAAAGGGAAAAGCGATATGCATACACACTGCAGAAGGGACTAGAGCTGAGTGTGGATTTATAGGCAAAGAGTAAATAGAAACATAGGGAAACGCTTTCCCTTTCTCCATAAACTTTTCAATTTCAGAGAGGCCAGATTCAATAAAATTACCTCACAGATGGAGGTTTTATTGAATCTGGCCCATAAAGCTCCCATTATGGGGTTTACAACTGCCATTTACACAAATCCTGCTATAATAAAATACAGTGGTGTTTACAGCATTCCTGCAACTGCCACAGAATTACAGCATGCACAAAAACCGATAAGTAAATCTTGGCTTAATGCACCAGGCACTCCACTGACAACATAAAGCAGCAAAACTTGGGGGAAAAAAAAAAAGAAAAATGCAGAGGTAGGAGGAGAAGGTTGCTTGGGCAAGAGGAGAATTATGCCTGCTGCTTAGCCAAGATACCCCAGGGAAATACCAGCGATTTACAGCCCTCACCCTGCTCTCCTGCAATGCAAAACATAAATGTGCTTCCAAAAGGTGCTGCATGGCCTCAGCACACAGCTGTGGGACCGGTGGGGCATTAATGGCAGCTGGGCGACCCCAGCCGTTAGCAGCACCTGATCCAGCCACGGCAGAGAGCCAAGCTCGGGTTGGCGGAGGCCTTGCTGAAGTTCGGTATAAAAATCTCCAGCTGGGTCCTTTTCTCTTTCCCACCTGCTTTGTGGATGCTGCCTGGGTGCTTGTAGCAGAGTGTGTGCTGAGTAAGGATGGATGCTGGTGGGTTGGGGCTGGAGAGGAAGGAGGGAGGCTGAAGGGTTTGCTGAACAAGTGAAAGCATCTCAAAAGCCTCTGATTAAAAGCTGAGTGTGGGGCTAAAGAGGATAGACCTGACATGTCTGAGGGACTGAGACTTCAGGTGCCTGAGTCTGCTGTCACAGATGCTCTCAATAGGGGAGAGGAAAAACTAGGAACTCTGGGGGAGATCCTTTCTGAGAAGGAATAGCCTGAGCTGTGTTTTTGGGCAGGGCTCCATGGCCTTGGTGAATAAACATGGTGGCACACGTTTATGCTGACTTCCAGTACTTGATTGAAGGAGATGCATTTCAATTGCACGTCTTTCCTCTGCTTGTCCCCGTGCTGAGAGCTGTAGCTGAGAGGTGATGGCTCTTCCTTTATGGCAGATCTGTCTCACACTGCAGCCCTTCGGTTCCCTCTTTATATATCATTGCATTGATCTTTGTGCCTCCCTATGTATCTGCAAAATACTTGCATTTGCAACTCCATTAATTAGGCCAGAAAGCAGGTCAGCACTAATCTCTCCTCTTCTCCTTAATATATTGTTTTCTGACATCGCCTCACAAATTAAACTGAGATGATTAATACTGATTTTTAGTGCTGTGCTACATGTAAAGGCAGAAACTTCTTGTGTGTACAGAGGAAGTGTCTCATTTAGGATGAAGGAACACTATTTGAGTTATAGTACAAACATTTATTTTATGGCACATATTTAACAAGTCAATTCACAGTAAAGTTCAGCTTCTTTTTTTTTTTTTAGTGAGCTCAGCATGAAGAATTGATTCAATCAAAGTTTTCATCAACTTTCCTTATCATTGGGCACCTAAATACCTTTGCAAATCTATCCTCAGTGATACGCCCTGGTTGTATTGGAAGTGAGTAGCAGGGTGGGAACTTGTGTTATTCTCCTGTTATTCTCTGGGCTCTGTCGTGCTCAGCCCATCACCCGGCAGTCGGGGAGCTCTCCCTACCCCAGTGCTCAGGAGTCGCCCCTGTAACCTGGCAGTGCCTGGGGAAAAGACGCACACACAAAGCTGAAGTCTGAGGAGGCTGCTGGCCTTGCTCATGCTGTGAACTGGGAGAACTCACATTAACAGCGTGTTTTGCAGAGCCTTGCACAGCAAGGATAGGTCCATTTTTTCTATTTATTATATTTACATATTGCTCTTACTGAATCATTCAGTCCTTTATTTTGCCATTACGTTTGCTTGCTGTATATTTTTTCAGTGTCCAAGTACACATTTTCTTTTCCAGATGCGTGTACTGTTTGTTTCCTCTGTGTTGTTGGCTTTTAGCTTATTTAATCATAACTGGGATCAGGGGTTTACTTGTCATTTCCCAGTCTGCCCTACTGTAGATCTCAGAGTAACTCTGTTAAAGCTGATGGAGTTACTACAGATCTACTTCAGTGCTACAATCAAGGAAATCTAGCCTGTCCTTTAATTTAAATTACAACTGCATAAATAAGCTGTCCACACTTCTGCTCAGGGTCTTTCAAGGAAGCCTACATCAATGATGTTTTCAGACACCCATTCCTGTTTCCAATTCCTCTGTTTGAACCCTTGATATAAATATAAATGCTGATGTGTCTCTGGCCTGCCCACTCCCTCCTTCACCTTTTTCTCCTGGAAGATTAAGATGCGATACAGGTTTGCATCAGAACCACCTCAAGCTCTTTGTTCCTGTCTGGTTTGCCTGAACTTATTCTACGTCTTGATTTTTTTTTTCTGTTTTGCTGAATGTCAGTTTACTGCACCTCTGTATCCCTCTTGAGTTATGGTAGTCATTTAGGAAAAATAATCAAAAAATCACTGTGTTTTTTTCTAAGTCATACATTAAGTGGAAGAGGGGCAGCATGATTCTGTCTTTTGCCATGTAATGGGATGGTGGCCTCATGAACTCTCTTGGTCTACTATTGCTACTCCTGGTTTCTCCTTATAAATACTTCTGCCAGTGTTTTATTTGGGTTAAGACTGACTCGTTATGCTCAGCCGATATTCATCCTTCTCTTGTCCAAGCTTGCCTGTCAGCTGGATGATTTAAATAGCTGCCTGGGTTGTGAATCCCAAGTGGGGTTCAAGACGGGAGGGGAGGGCTGAGATGCCTGGCACAGACAAATGGTGATGTTTCTGTCTACGTGTGGCAACAGAGCTTCACGTTCTGCGGTTCTTTGTATTGGCTTTCGGGAAGGGCGCAGAGTAATGTATGGCAATGCCTTGAGCGCCCAGAGTGATGGATAACCTGACCCGAGGGGGCTGGTGCTGCAGTGAGAGCTGCTGCACGGATCTGCTTGTGGTGGTTGCTGAAACGAAATAAAATAAAAATGTTGTTTGTTTTTGACAGCTTTTTGCAATCTTTGCATTTGCAACATGCGGTGGGTACTCTGGAGGACTGCGCCTCAGTGTGGACTGTGCAAACAAGTCAGAGAGTGACCTCAACATTGACATAGCCTTTGCCTACCCCTTCAGGTAACCCGGTTTGGTTCGTGGCGGTTCGTTTGCAGGGAGGCAGGCATTCGGGGACTGATGCGAAGCCCATTTTCAGTGGGGTTTCCCATCATTTATAGCAGCTTTTGATTAAGCACCAATCTGGGGCTCCTGAATTCTCCTCACAGGGTTGTTCGGGCCCTGGGTGTGCAGGAGAAATGAATTTGGTTAGACCTGGTGTGGATGGGGCCACGGGAACCGCTGGGGAATGGGAGCACAGCGACAGAGAAGAGAGCAGTTATGGGCATGCAGAGCCCTGTAAAGGCCAGGCCAGCTCAGGGGGTGGAAAACGGCAGGCAAGGAAAAAGAACAAAAACACGTTAGCCTAAGAAAAAAACTGAGATGAAGTAGCCATTAACTAAGCTGGAAATGAGGGAGGATTCTCAACCATTGGAGTAGCAAGGACCTGGAAGAGCCACTGTTTGGGAAAGGGGAGGCAAAAGACAAAACAAGTTTGAACCATAATTTTGAAGTGCTTTTGAAAATTCTACTAATTGCCTGTCTGCATCTCTCAGTGCCTGAATACTTTAAACCTTGGAACCTGGTGACTGAGAAAAACAGATTTTATGTTGTTTAAGTAAGTCTGAAAGCTATAGTGAGGTTAAAATAAGTAAATATATATATAAAAATATTCATGCCATTTAGGATCCTGCTTCAAAAGAACATCTACAGTTCTGTTTTTAAAGATGTCAAGTCCACTCTAGAAACCTTTCACTTCTGTATAAGTGATTCCTTTAAGGAATTAAGATGATTAAGAAAAGAATGCATAATCCAATCTCAAACCCAGTACACTATGACTCTAAAATTATTTTGCTTCCTTGGGAAATCACATGCTGTTTGCTTATGATTGCTATGCACAGACCAGACACAATAGCATCTACTTCTTTAACATGTTCTAAAATATAGCATCTTCCAAACAGTGGAAACTGAATTTGATTCCTTGAACTGTTGTTCTTCCTCGACACATTTATTACTCCAAAGAGTCACATTTTCTGGTATTACAAATGTTTATTTTTTGTCTTGAACTTGTCTGCATTTTCTTTCATTTCTGCTTAGTATGCATGAGATAGATCCTGAAAATTGAGTTATACGAATTTGTAATGGGATTCACATACAAATAGGTCATATCTTCGGCATTCATTACGGAATACACCCTACAGTAAAGTGCTTTTAATTTGCATGATTATAAAATAGTACTTTATGTAAAAAGTTAATAAAATGGAGAGAAGTAGCCAGCACGTATCTCCTGGTGTTATGCCAGGCATGCCAACCACTGCTTTTAGAAGGATGTGGCTGGATCTCCAATTTCCCACAGTCTTGCTTATTAGAAAACTGCAAATGTTGCTGGGTAATTGTAGCATTCCAGGGTGTTGAAAAGATGATGCAAAATAGGGTTTATTTGCAGGAGTGATCCAACTGAGGCTGTAGCTGGCCCTTGACCTGTCTGTGTGGCTCCCAGCTGTGGCTGGGTGTGCTTGGAGCAGAGTGGGATGTAGGAGGAGCCTGCACCTGGAAACTGGGTGTACGGCAGGTACAGCGGGGTGGCTGGCCACACGGTGGAAATATACCTGTAATTTGCAGGTGAGAAAGGAGATGACACTTAGATGGTGTTTTGGGAGAAGCAAGAAGATACTCAATTTTTGTGCAATTTGGAACTTTGCATGCAAACCTGAGGCACCTGCAGAAAGTGTCCAAAGATGTACAGAGTACATGGGGTAGCAGATGTGTGCCTGGAAAATCTGGCCTGGTGCTACCTGTGAAACTTGGTGTCATTTTACTGTTTCATCTAAATATTCCCATGACTTCTTCATACATTTGCTCTTTCCACTTTTCTCCACTGCTCCTTTGACAGATTAGAGAGGGGATGCTCTAAAAATAGAAGTGAGCTTAGTTGGGAAAGGTAATATCTCATATTAGAGCAGTTGATACCCTTGGAAAAAGCAGACACGTTTTAAGTTCAGGCTCCCTCATCAAGTCTGTGATGCTGAAGCTCATCTGCCTGCATGGGCATGTAGGCTTTGTGTAGGTCGGATGAATTCCCACCAGTTGTCTTGCATCCAGGTCTGAATAAGTCCATATTCACATGGCCTTTTCCTTTCAAATGCCTTCAGTGTTCTGATTATTGGCTGACAGCTGGGGGAGGTGTAGGTGGAAGGAGAGATGCTGCCGAGCATCTGACACAGCAGTGCTGTTGTGGCTGTCAGCAATGACACTGAAGCGGTCGAATACCTGAGCGCTGCTTTTTGAGCTGTGCCTTCCAGCATGACTTGAAATGAAGAAAGCCATGCAGCTGTGCTAGCATCTGCTTTCATTCCTGTTGCTGTGAGTTTGAGGTTTTGTTTTCTTCTTCTAGAAGCTGAACTGCTAGACCTTGTCTAGTTGATGAGTGAGTGTCAAGAGCTTTAAGCAAGTAAACATTGTAAGGCTCAACAGGACAGCTTGGCAAAGCAAGAGGACTTGAATGTTTTGGAAATGAGACTGAAGGAGCCTGAAAATGTTCCCATTAAAGCAAGATCAGAAAGGGAGGGACTTTTCCAGACTGAAAGGGGAGGCATCTCACTTGTGACCATGTGCTTCTGTGGCCCATCACCTTAGGTAAAGAAAGGGAGGATGCAGGATGGCAAAACCAGTGCTGATGGGGTCTGGGGATGTGTGATTAAAACATACTGATTGCCAAGCTGACTTCAAACCAGTGATTCATGTAGCCCCAGGCCAGTCCTGAATGTACTGAAGAAGCATTGCACTCCACAGCAGGTAGCTCCAGATGCTCCTGCAAACTAAGGAGCATCTCCATACTGAGATTTTTTTTACTGAGATTTTTCTCAGCCCCAGCCTACAAGTTGCAAAAGTCTCCAGCAAACAATGTAAATGAATTCCAGGGAAATCATTTGTTCCAGCAGACAGGGAGTTTTGAAGGATACAGTTAAAAAATCAAGAAAGAATTAATATTAGTTTAAAGTTATGCTAAGATGATAGTTGTGCTTGGCTCCTGCATTATCTTACTACCATTGTAACTCTGGCAGCAGGAATTTGTGGAGCGCCAAGAAAAAACCCCAGAGAAACTCCCTGCACAAGGTGGTTGCTTCTCATTTCTGGCAGAATCACATTCTCTTCCCAGTTTAATTCTGGACCGGGATTCATTTCCCCTTTGAAAAGGCAGAAGTGAGGAAATACAGATAAGTACATTAATCACTAGAGAACACCATCAGAGTAGTCTGGCGAAGTGGTGCTTATGCGTGGCTGGGAGAAGTGATCACTTCAGAGAGAAGCCCCTGCGGTGGGTACCTGCGTGGGGCTGCCGCGTGGCAGGAGCGTGGGGAGGCAGAGCTGGTCCCTGTCTGAGGGTACCCTGTGCTGGGGCTCCTGCTCCGGGCTGGCGCGGCTGGGGTGCAGTGCCCGCAGAGGAGTCTCTCCAGCGTCACTGCTGAGTAATTGAACCCAAATCTGGCTCCACCATCTCTCCTGGAATAGGAGGCAAGGTGGGTGCTTTTCCCATCTACAACTACACCGATTCATTTAAGCTTCCTGCAACCCAGATCCGTGACCCTGTAGTCACCCTGTAATGTGCAAAGAAACCTGTAGTCCGAACCCTAATACCCCCCAGCAGTGCCTCCTGGAGCTCTGCCACGCTTTTCTACATATCCTGCCAGACTCTTCCATGTCCAAACTCATCTTCATAAGGCCGTTTCAAATGATCACCTGAAGCTTTCTCTCATTTCTTCTGCCTGCTTCTAGTTTTATCACAAAGGATTTCTTTACCTCTTCATGCTTTAAAATACACATCAGCCTTTCTTCTGGAAACCTGTATATGTATTTCTAAAGTTTTACAACTTCATACATGGAAAAAACTTCTCTGGTCCCACACTAGCGGTTTTTCTCGGCATTAGGATCTGTGCTTGGTACAGTATCTATTGCAAATGTGACACACGTTAAGATGTTCATCAACTTGACCCTCACCCCAGTAATGATTCTTTGACTGGGGGGGTGGAAATCAGCATCTTGGAATTATTTGTTACTCTTGCAGTCCATCACCCTTTCAGATTAGATCTATGACTCATCCAAGTGCCCTGAAGCAATATTTTTTTCTGTAGTGAGGGTCCTGGTGAAGGTCCTATTTGTTTATTATTTTCTTCTGATCCCAACAACATTTTTATCATGTACTTCGCTATTCATTGGTTTTACTTTGATAGTAAGTGGTTGAATAGTATACCTGCTGTGCACATATTTGTTGCTGGTATTCATAATTTTAAAGTGCTTTTTAACCAATCCTCCTAAAAGTAAACTTTTTTGGTCACCAGCTCAGTTGTCAGGCTTGACTTACCAAGTCCATACTGCAAGATTTTTGCTATATAATTGTTCATGTCACAAACTTAATGTTTTTCTTGTAACTGGCAGAGTTGCGCTGAAGTGTTTGAGCTTCAGCTACTGATTTAAATGAAACTTTGCGTAGCAGAAATGCTCTCGTGACGCTGTGCTGTGCTGCACAGACCGGCTGCACACTGCCAGCCAGAGATAATATCTGCTAATATCACCACCTGCAGCTTTGTGGTTATCTTACTTCTGCAGAGCCCTGTCCTGACCAAGGGAGGAATGCCTTGCTTAGACCCTGGCAGTAGGGTGATGCAGGCAGTAGGGTGACCCTGGCAGTAGGGCTGAGCACCAGGAGCGGAGGGGTTGGGCTGCACAGGTCTCCAGTGCGATGGGAAGGGAGGAGCATTTCAATACAATCCCGTAAGTGTGCTGTCTGTTAAGTCTTGAGGCAGATCCTGAACTAAAATCTCTTTGCCTTTAGCTTTTGGAGGTGCTTTAGCCCAGCCTACATACACAGGGTATCCCCAAGTTAAATGCCGCATGGGAATTCATTTGGAGTATATCTTGCCTTTTCTTGTGGCTTTCATCCTGCAAGCTACTTGGAAAATATTGGCCCAGAGGATCACATGATTAAATTTTAAACCCAGTCTCACCTAAGCCAATGGTGAAGGTAAGGAACATAGGCATTAGGAGAATTGAGCCATAGTTACTAGTAGGACAGAATGGGATTGCCTGGTGGTGCTAATGCGAGAGCCTGATGAAAGAATGTGTCTGTGCACGTCTTTGTATAACAGCAGTGAGCAAAACAAATGTTGTTTTCCGTTTTATTTTAAATCACCTATTAGTATCTTTGCAGTGTGCTAGTAAAACTGTCTCTTGAAGTAATCCTTGCTTCTGAAGGAAAAGGAAATTGTATTTTATGGGAGCTTTTCATTCACTCTCTAAGCATCTCATTTGAATAAAGACATTCCCATTGAGCACCCTTTAAAGCATACGTCTCATCTGCATGCGATGGGTAGGCTAGTCTTTCGTTTGAAATATGACAGCCAGATCTAAATTGCCTACTTAGAAGCTACAGATTATAATTAAGGAGAAAGTAGCTAACTTTGTGCTTGCAACTATCTTTCTTTGGAAAAAACCTCTTAACATTAGCACATTTCTGTGCCAGAGTGTACTAGCCTTTTTTTTGTTATCCATTTGTAGTAAATCTTGCTTCAGAATTCAGTGGAAAACATTTTAGCCAAAAGATTATAAATGTCTATTATGGCTGGGAGACCAGGAGCTGCTGATAAATAGGAAGTCTTCAAACTAAGTAGTTGCCTGCAATGCTGACTTTCAGGCAACTATGGCAGGCTCTCCTCCCAGCCGTCTTGGTCTGCCGTACCAGTTGAGGGTGGGAGATAGGAAGGAATAAAGTCATCCAGTCAGTTAAACTCCCAAAGGTTCATGTTTTATTTTGCACATCTTCATCACACGGAAGATGCCCCTTCTGCAAAGGCAAGTTGTGGCCTCAGAACACTTCTGTGGGTAGACAGAAGCAAAAGCAAGTCAGCAGAAGTTGCACTAGCTTCAGGTGTGCTCTGTGCCAAAATGTAGATGCCCCAGTTCCCAGGCAGATTTGGCAGAGCTCCCAGGGAGGTGAGAGGCGCTGGTTAAACTCTGCACGACCCATTCCAGCTTAATGAAGGGAGAAATCTCCGTCCTGGAACTGCTTAGATCAAAACTTGGTGCCTTTCAAAAAGCTGTGCTTTTGCACAAGCAGGAGTTGCAGGGATGGCCGGGTGAAGTTCAGCAGCGAAGAGCACAAGCTGCATGGTCACAGTGGTCCTGCGTGGTCACTGCATGGTCAGCTGCACGGTCACTTCTGGTTCTGCAATCGGTTGGTCCATGAAAGCCACATGTCCCTAATTTAGTCCCTTTTCTTGCCAAACTGTGACCACTTCATCTAGCACTGCAGATCTGGGGTTAACATCTGAACAAACAAGGAAAGCCATTCAATAATACATCAGCGAACCTGGAGATTTTCATCAATACCCTGATTATATAAACTGGCTCTTTAGGATGGGCACTAAGGGCTCGGTCATGGCTTCAATTATCTTCTTCCACAACAGTTTCAAACCCTGATCTCAGCAGTGCTTTTTATACCTAATTCTGGCCTTTTGTTGAATAGATCTGCCTAACAAGGACTTCTAGGTTTTTAACTACTGTTAGTGGAAACTGGAAATGATGTGAGTGAGGAGCCTAATGTTGCATCCTGCTGAGCAAAATTCAGGAAATAAATCCTTCAGGATACAGATATCTCTAGTTGTGACACCTTCACAAAAGTCTCTTCATATTTAATGTGACCTAATGATGCAAAGCAGACCGAATAATTAAGATGTATTTTTAACTTAAGAAACTTTAAGAAATACAGATGTTATTTTTTTCTTAGTTGCGATTCATACATTCTGGCAATTTATAGGGCTGTCCAGAAAATTGCAGCTCCATTTTCTCAAAATCTTTTTTTCTCAATGGAAACGCAGTAAAAATATTTTATTCCATAGTGACAAAAATGCAAGAACTTTCTGACCTATTTAAAGTATGGCCCCAGCTCACGGCTTCCCTGGTGGTGAAGGCGTCAGACCTTGGTCAAGTCTCTGTACTGAAGCAAGTCCATAAGCAACCTGACGCAGAGCTCGCATAGCCAAGCTGAGCACTCGAATCAATGAGCTATTGGCTTAGAGCTGTTGGCTCTTACATTGTCTCCTGGGTCAGGGAAAAGGTAATCCAGGTCTGCAGAATAAATATATTTCTTTTCAGCTTTGAATGAACATAGTTTTTAATAGGGAAGAGTATTTCACATTTTTGTAACCAGCTCTAGTTGTTATTAGAGAGTGAATGCCATAATTCTGAGCCCTGATACGATTTTTGTTTACTTGTGCATGGCTACAGACTACTGAACTAATGAAAATCTGCAAATCAGTTCTCCAGTGTCCATGGGTCTTCCAGGACCACGCTGGCTCTGGGAATATTGTCTTTGGTTTTTCTCTCTGCTCCTGCGTGTCCTGTGGGAAGTTTTTTTTTAGACCAAGACGATAGTAGAATGGGGGAAAATGTCTGTGCTTCTGTACTTGGACAGCCATGGTCTGCAGTAGTGGCTGTCTGTGAGCACAATGTACAATTTAATTCCTGTCGTCAGGGAGTTTGAAATCATTGCTGGTCTGATTAAAACAGATAAAAATAAGGATGACTTTGTGGCTTTTCCAGTTTTGAGTGCCTCTTCCTGACCCCAATTACAGTCTTCAAAACCCACTTTGTAGAAATCTTCAAGATTGGCAACTTGGCCAAAGAATGGTTATTACTGCCAGTGTGCACTTTTGTTTGAACTGTGGATAAACGCAAGTACCCTTTTCCCAGCAGTGAGGGACTGGGAGATGCTTCCAGTCACTTGACACTTTGTTCCTGCATGGGATTTATAGAAAACCACCAGAAATCTGATACAGCCACATCTTCACCTGCTCTTTGAGGCTGACCCTGTGCATGTGGTCCTTAGCACAACCAATGCACTGTGTCATATGAAGGAAGAGATCATCCACTGCCCCCACAATTTGCTAGCTGATCTGAATGGCTTAGCTTTTGTGCCAAACTGTTTTGTACACAGCCAAGAAGCCACAGCCCAAGGGTGGATATATAAGTGGCAAAGTCTTTGCTCATTCATGCTGCTGGTGTGTTGGGTTGTGCGCAATGATATGCTGCTTGAGTAGGTCAGAGAAGGAGGTCTGGCTGCCAACATTTGTAAAACTGTGAAGTCCCCAGTCTGTTGCACAACCATGGAGAGGCTGATTGCTCCAGCCGGTAGGCTTGTCAAGGGGCAGCAGCTCTGCAGACAAGAGGACTTTTCCAGATGTTGAGGTCTTCCCAGTTGCCGCTATCCTCAGTGTTCTCCAGCTTCTACTTTGTAGGTTTTAATCCCTTAAAACTTGAAGCAAACGTGTCCTTGAGTGCTGAACTGGGGCCATAGAGGAGGCTTGTGTTGCTTTGCAACTCTTCAGACTGGTCAGCTGTTGTCTTCTGTTACGAACGTCCATGCATAAACATTGCATGAACACAGAGCTCATGGACACACGGCTGGAAAGTAAATGGGAAGGAAAGGGGTAGCAACTTTCTGGAGATGGTGCCAGCTGCAGAGAAGGGAGAACATTGCTGCTTAAATCTTTGTTAAATTGTAGAAACTTTTCTTTTGGCACTCAAAGCAATTGGATTCTTGATGAATTTGGATGGTATTGATCCAGACTGGCTTATTTTGCTTCATAGAGGCTATATTTTATGCTTAACACTGTTTTGGTGCCAGAAAAATTCTTCATTAATACTTTAGCCAGAATTTGTTCTTAAAGTGGAAGTCACTTTTGGATTTGTTAATATATGCAGCTTTTTAACATTTTGAATTTTTAATATATATTCATGAATAGTCTCTGCAGTATTGTGCAGTGATGGTGTTTTATCTGTGCCTGCCACAAAGGCTTTTTCTAAAAGTCAGGCTTTTTACAACTTCCCTTACAAATTTCTTTTTGCACGTTTTCATGCTGCCAGTACAGAAGCAACCAAAGCAGAAACCTTTCAGCTTTGCTTTGTTTGGCATTTGATCCCATACCCCAGACGGCATGCGGTGACCCAGCTAGGGGACAATCCAACACACGTCTTTTCCCTGCTCCCAAATGTGCATTTGCTGTGCAGCAGCCCTGAAGGTTTCCCCTGGCCCGTAGGGAACTGGATACGTGGGATGTCTTTGGTCTCCTCTCACACCTGGCTTCTACATGAATTTATTTGCCAAGAGTTTAATGCAGTATTTCTTTTTATTCAATAGACTCTGGAGAGGGTTGGCATCCAACCCTATCCAGCATAGCCCCACCCAGTGAGGTACCTCTCACTGTCTTGTCTGGATTCCCAGAAGCGACACTTCATGGGTTATTCAATGTGAAGGTGCCAGCAGTTTGTCCGCAGGTCCGTCAGCAGACCTGCAGGTCTGCCTCGGCTCCTGCCCTGTGTGCTGCTCCGCCTGCGATTGAGCCCACGGGCTCCCTGAGAAAAGGATTTGACCTGTACTTTGAATGAAAATATTTTGACTGGGAGTTTTATTGGAGTCATGCCATAAAACTCTACAGAGAACTTAATTTGGTTGCTTTAAGTTCCTTAGGACAATATACTTGGGAAAATTATAGTTAAAATACAAAGTTAATGTTAAAATACAATACAAAGGAATAAACGTTGCTGCATCTTCTGCAATTGCTCTTGCATTTATCTCAGCTGGTCTTGGAGGTGAAATTGCTGCTTTCAGGGTTTATAGACCTAGATTAAACTGTATGTGAACCCTGCTTCTCACAGGGCAAAGGATTTATGCTTTCAGGTGGTTCTGGCTGAACATCAGGTGATGCCCAGGAATTTGGATTGGTTTTACATGGAGGTCCTTGCCCATTTGATTGTGGAAGGCAGGGTGGATTGGAGGTGGCGTGAGTTATGAACGCATGCAAGCAGCAGCAGAGCGTGTTGGGGTGCAGGAAGGGGGCTCAGCAGTCCCACATCGCTCCAGGCAAAAGCACTGCCCAGGGGTTTGATACACCCACTTCCCAGAAATGGTCTTACTAGATTCAAGGACTGTTTTTTAGGTCTTTGCTTTATGCTTTCCGTGGCTTATGTTATATCTCTAGATGTTTAGATTTTTGTAGATTTTTCTCCAAACTGAAGCTTTTGTTCTGCTCTGACAGAGGGTTGTTAGTTTGGAAGCTGATTCCTGTGTCGGTCCGGAGGAGAGGGCAGCAGGAGGGACATCAGAGCTATGGGTTCAGTCAGGATCTTATGGTGGGACCGGGTGATGTTGGACAGTTGTGTATGTGGCAATGCAAATACATGCCTGTGGCATTTCCAGGCCTCCTAATTTGCATTGTCCCATGGACATGATGACTTTTTTAAGATAATCAAGGGTTACTTTCCTTCAGAGATGGTAGCTAAGCTTCCCAGTGACTATGAAGCAGTTCACCCCAAGAAAACAGCTCAGTGAAGGGAAATCAGAGCACAATGCCACCAGTCTGTACCGCAAAGAATGTAAGTACACAATCTGAGAAGGTATTTGGGTTTGTAAAGACCAGTGGAGCATGTCTTTGAGTGCTATGCTCTGCTTGCACAGCAAGGAAAGGCATGTTTCTGAGAAGAGCTGTGAAAAAATCTCAGGAGACAAATCTGGGTCTGGATGTAGGCTTGGAAGTGGGGTTGGGATCACCCACTCAGCTTTCCGAGCGCTCCCGGCGGCGCGTGTTCTATAATGAGCCGTTTTATTTCCTTTTTGGTGCTACGGCGGAGTACTAGAGTTTGCATTACTGTTACGTGCACAGTCTGAGGAGGTTCATTGCTACGGCTGGCATGGGTCCGGGACATTTCTTCCTCTGGGAGTGTGACGAAGCTCTTGCACAGGCTGTTCCAAGCACTTTGTGAACGCAGTCACTGGGAGTGGGTTCTGCAAGAGGGATCCCAAGCTGCGGACGTGGCACTGGTGCCCTCTCCCCACCACTACTGGCGTTGTCCCTATTCCAATGTCTTTAGACCTCATCCTCAAAAGGGTTTTTTAGCTTCCCTTCCTGGAGACCTGAGCACCTCGGAGTGTCTCTGAGTTCCTGTGTTCACAGGAGAAGAGATGAGGTGGAGAGGGACGGAGCAGAGGACGCGCGTGTTGCGATGCTCTGGGTAGGCATTGCGGCGTGCCTGCGCCGAGCTGCTGGCACTGGGGAATTACCACCTCTCCCAGCGCGGCGCACGCAATGTGGTGTGCTGAGACAGCAACTGTGGCTGACAGCTTGTCCTATTAAAAACAGTACTGTAGGAAAATAGTACTGGCCAAATGTTTGCACAACAGCTATGTGCGAGTGAGGGCTGGGAACCTGACAAGTTAAGAAATTGAAAATATGAGGGGGGGAAATATTTTCTGTTATTTTGACTGGATATAAACCATAAGAGAATATAGGTTTTACAGCTTTCCTGGTCAGTTTCCCAGCAGCGTCTTCTGGGATTTTTTGGTGATGCTGCTCTGGACATGCATTTGGATGGGTATAAGCCACTGAAGGCAGCTGTGACAAGGGGGAGATCTTTAGGATTTTCAAATGTCCAGGACAAGAGTTAGGAATAAATGTTTTCAAGATGAAGTATGTATTTGTGTGAAACTACTGGTAGTGTTGAATAATTTTAGAGAGATATGGGCTTTGGGATATTTTTTGGAAGAAATTGAGAGGTTTCATTGAGAGGACAGAAGTTCAAAGTGAAATACTTTCAAATACTTTCAAATACTCTTTGATCAGCAAACTGTATTCTTTCTTCATTTAGAAGCAAAGAAACAAAAGGTTGGATTGCTGAGTCAGCTGGAGAATTTGATTTTTGTTTCCTATCTCTGGAGGAAAATGAACTGATTTCATAGGGATAGGTATGTGGTAGAAACTAATGTGCTGCTGCTCTGGAAGGGGAGGAGACCAAGGAGAGGAGGGTACTATACCGTTGGACGCTGGGGAGTCTGGAGGGGGTGTTGCTTTTTGGGGGCTGGTAGAGTGATGTATGGAAAATTGCTGGGACAGATAGGAAATATCGATAAGCACCTCACGGTTTCGAATGGCTGTGGCATATGCAGGCAGCGCTGGGATGTGCATCGTGGCAGATGGGCAGTGGGAAAGGTGGGGGACGGGAATGCTCGCATAAATGGTAATTTCTTGGGAAAAGAGCTGTTAGAGAGCAGGCTTGGGGTGAGAAACAGTCTTGTTGCTGTTAGCAAAGGGGTGGAAAACTCTGGTTTTGCCAGAACATCACAGGTGCAAAAGGGCCAGGGAGCAGTTGCCTCTGTGGTACCTGCTGTCCTGCTGCTGGGCTAAGCCCATCATGTCCCCACAGCTGTCCAGGGCTCTATCAACATTTCAGCTGTTTGACTTTGAAAGGCTGGAGAGAACTTCAGTGTTAATGACTTCAGTTCAAATGTGGTATTAACAGGCTGACTGCCTCAAAGAGATTAAGTTCAACAGCTCCAGGATGCCTGGGTGCAAAGATTCAGCTCTTATGGGAATTACTGGATACTCGTTATAATTGGCAAAAAATATGGACTGAGAGCAACTTCTTAGTAGTGGCTCCCTTTGCAAGGTTCATGGTGTGTATGAGAGCTCGTAGCATGGCTTCATTGCTGCAGGGTTCCCCCTCAGGAGTCTGTCCTCGGAGAGCAGATCTGGGGGGAGGAGGAGGAGAAAGCTGCAGAGCTTAGCTCCATCTGCCCTCCCAAAGGCTGGAAGGAAGCCTGTTCCTTGCTGTGTGGGCAGCCTTTCAGATAGCCAGGATTTAGCACTGAACATGCGGGGATGCCCAGCACTGGGGGAAACGTTCTCTGCAGTGAGGAGCGCTGTGTGCATTGCTTCCTCCCTGAGAACAGGCTGTGAAGAGCGTTGGAAGAGTCAACCGACCTCGATTTCATTAGAGAAAAGACCTTTCCTTCTCAGGCAGATTTCTACTTTCACCTGAGTATTAAAGGTTACTTTTAAAGTACTTTTCTTCATGCAAGTAACATCTCTAGAGAAGTCTTATGGGAATGATGAGCTCTGCTGTGAGAGGAAAGGCTCCCATTTATTAGTGTTCTTCCACTAAACCTATGAAAAAATCCATATTTGGCACCTCGAAGGGGCATTTGCCCAGGGACTGGCTGGCTGGAGGCACTGGTGTGCAAGCACATCAGCACAGTCCTCTGGAACAAGGGAGCCGTGGCGTTTCCAGGGCTAACTAAAAGAAAGGCCTTTACTTTGTATCGCAGAGAAAGGAAGACCAAAACCCCTGTCCTATTCTTGTGCCTCGCCAGAGCAGTTTGACTTGCTAAGATGCCCTGTGCTAAATGCCCTGTGCATTTCAGCATTTCACTACTGTATTTTGAAATGTCATTTTTCCCTTCTTTTGGAGATTATCAGCCAAGATAAATATTTCACAACAAATTCCTCCACGAGTGCTACCTGCAGTAACTAATTTCCAGTGGTGTATTTCATTGCTTTGCAGACAGTAAATACAATTGACAGTTTGACTACCAGAAATAAGTGAGGGGGAAATAAAGCCCAATGGAAGGATAATGGATCTCTGGATTTTTGCAAGCACGTGTGTGGGTGTTGCAGATTTTGCTCAAGCATGTCATAGACGGGTTGGGGGGTGGATTACAAGATGCTATTTTCAGAAAATAGGACAACCTGCCAAAACAGCTTTTTTTTGCCCGTTTTTCACCACATCCTAGTAAAGGAATGGAGAAACACTAACCCCCATTGAGAATTTTTGGAGGCAGAACTTTGTTATTTATTAATCCAGGCACTGATCAAAGCGCAGGAGAGGAAATCTGTGCCGGTTCATCAATAATACTTGAGTGCATACTTGCTGTTAATTGCATGTTCTGTTGGTTTCAAGTCTAAGCCCTGTGTGCGTTGCTAAAGGGGGAGGTTTTGTGAGTCAGATGAGATTAGATCACATGGTGCATACTCTCCTGCTTGGGCTCTTCTGTGTCTGCTGGTAGTGGGACATGGGACAAGACGGGTCTTTGGGGCGGTTGGCTCTGACCATTTTTGTGCTCAAGGATCATCAGGTGGACTGGGCTGCTCGAAAGGAAGAGAGGCTATAATTTAAAGCAAACTGTGCCTTGAATATTGTACTAAGGAAGTTCAGGAAAGAAAGGCAACTTCACATTTGCATGGCGAGAGCACAGCTTCTGCTCCCCCATGCACATGTAACAGCTGTAGCTTTGTTCGACACGTCTGGCTTCGTGTATTGTTTTCAGAGCAGGGGTAATTAGTGTCTGAAAACGTAACTAACTGCTCTTTGCTATTGTGGAACAATGTAAAAATCCTTCTTTTCACTGTAAAACATTCCTGCCCTCTTTTGATCTTGTCAAGCTAGACAATACAGCTGTCTTGTCATCATATTTCCCACGGCAACGGAAAGTTTGCCAAATGGTAGAAGAAACCTCAGAAGCCCTTAATTACTGTGACTTCATCAGTGAAACTTGACTGCCTATGGTGGACCTGCTTCAGATTCAAGTGAATTTGAGGGAATTCAGACCTGGATGGCTAGGCAATGGCAGCTGTTAACAAACAGACCCAGCAGGCGAAGGGGATGGTGTCAGTGGCGATGAGCAGCGAGGCTGACCTTAGTGCTGCTCTGCTGAGTGTGGGGTGCCAGGTCACCTTCCTGAGTCAGCTTTATTTCTGAATTAATAACAATACTCAGTGCAATACAAAGCAAAAAGCTCTGTCCAGCTCACTTTTTGGAGGAACTTAGAGGGGAAAGGTTTTTCATTACTTTTTTCCCTAATTAGGTAAGTTTATTACTGAAGTGTTCCTTGTTTGCATTGTCCATCAATCAGTGACAATCACTTCTGCTAATGCAGCCCAACAGTGTTGCTCATGTGTTAACAAAGTGCAAAGGGCGTGATTGCAAAGGGTGACTCTCAGGGCTCCTGATTTTTGCTTAGGAAATGGAGAAGCAAGGGTGAAATGCAGGGGTGGTGCTGGAGATAGAAAAGCAGCCGAAGGAACCCACTGGCCTAGGATGACTTGAAGGAAAAGGTGGGGTGTAAAGAATGAGATAAGAGCAGATGAAAGAAGAATGTCAGAGGAAGTAAGAGGCAGAACAGGTAGAATTACATCAAAAGTGGGAGGCAGAGGTGTAGAGGAAATTAATTTTTGTGAGTCATCACCAAGCCATCCTGCCCCCAGAAAGGCTGACTCAGCAACATCGGTGGAAAAATCGGAGCTTTCTCTCTGAGATGCCATTCCAGATCAAAGAGGTTTCAGTTAGTAAAACTGGATTTTCTGTCACTGATCCTCCCCTGCTTTAAAGAAACTTTTCAAATGCATCTTGCAAAGTCAGCATCCACCCTAACCACCCCAGGGCTTGGCTCACTCGCCTCTTCCCTGCCACCATCTCATCTTCCCAGGTCTGAGTCATGGTCTATTTTGAGGCCCTTTGCACAACTGAGATCTCAGTTGTTTGGGCAGAGGTGAGGTGGCCACAAGAGGCACCAATTACTGCACATCTCTTAGAGGCTAGGGAAATCTAAAAAGAAAAGCAAGTGAATAAAAATAACTTGATGGAAGAAGGCTTCTGTGACTTGGTGTCACTGACAGATGCTTGGCCACAAAAGCACTGCTGGGAAGATAGGAGTGAGATGTTAATGTAATATATGAACATTTTTTTCTGGCTTATCATGATTCAGTGCAGTGACTGCAACTAAGGTGCAATCAGGAAAACAGGGAGTAGAAAAGGAAAGTGGTCTCAGTTACTTTACCATGTTTCAGAAAGGCTGGCGGGTTGTCAGTAATTGGACTGGATGGGGCTGTGGTGACTGAGGCCATCGGAGGTGCAGCAGATGGGCAGCAACTCCTGGTCTAAATCTTGATAGAAACATTCCTTACGTTATTTCATCTTTGGTATGCGCAGGAGTTTGAACTGCTACTTGCAACACCATGCATTGCCCGGCATGCTATTTCAGGACTCCAGGGGAGGAAAAAAAACAACCACCCTAAAGATGTGTTTTATACGATAAAATGCATGCGGAATTGCCTTGTTCTTCTTTTTTCTTCCCCAAAGCAATTAGGTTGTATTTAATGTAGCTCAGTCCCATAGTGCTTGTGAAAGCAATGTGAGGGCCAGAGCAATTCTCTAAAGCCTATTTGCAGTGTGAGTTGCTAACATAAAACTGTGGAGCTCCCACCCTCGCAGCAAAGCCTGGCTTCCCTGTGAGGGGCCGGAGCCTTCTCGCTGTGCTCAGCTGGAAAAGCAGATACTGCACCCCGCAGCAGGGCCCTTAAAAAGCAGCTGCGGTACCTGAGTGTGGCTGTTCAAACACAACAAATGTGGTCAATTATTTAAGAACCAGAAAATGCTACTTCAGCAAGGGGGGGGGGCAAAAAAACCAAAAAAACTCCCCCACCCAACCTTGAACGTCTTTGTGTTGAGTTGCAAGGTCTGGGCTGATCGGGGGACCCTGGGTCTGACAGTGAATGGGAGACCACTGGGACCACTGGACCCTGGGCTGCAGCCCCATGGGCTGGGTGGAAAGTGAAACCTGGCTTGAACCCAGCCGCAAGCCCTGAAGACAGGACCTGCGGAGGACCGTGGGCACAGTCTCTGGCTGCACAGCACTGCATTCCCCTGGGGAAGGAGGGGTGGGGTCAAGTTTCTTCCTGATCCAAAACTCTACCGACGCTGCCGCTGGTTTTCAAGGGGTTTTGAACTGGGTTCCCAGTCTTGTTCTGTGTCAATACAGTGCCCAAGCAGCTGTGCATGAGGAAAGCAGAGAAAGCTTTCTTTTCTGACCATGCAAATCATGCATTTCAAAGCTTTCCATAATCCTAGTGATGGGTAAAGCAAAGCCACTTTCCCTCCAGGCTGCAGAATTGGCATGACAGACACTAGGAAATCTTCCTTCCCTGTTTTTCCCCCCTTTAAGGAAAGAACAATAAGCCCTGACGAAAAGTGTGTGTGCACTGATGCCAGGAAGCTTTGAAACCAAGTCAGGAAACTGTCTGATCATGAGCATTAGAGAGTCTCTCGTGTTCAGTTTTCATCAGACTTTGCTGTGTTCGCGTAGGGGAGGCGAGTCAGCCGCTGCTCATCTCTGCAATCTAGGCAGACGCATTTCTTGTTTTCATCCCACCACTACTATAGTGACAGAAGCTCAGGGAAGAAAATGCCTGAGGCAAATAACTGGCGTTATGCGTCAACCGCTGATGAAAAGGTTCTGCCTACGTGTTTGGGTACGTTTAGTTTGGACTAGGAAAAAGCAAAAAGTCATGCAATCCTCCAACGTCCATTAATCCATCTTCTGTGATTTCTACTGCGGGTTCTTTGTTTTCCTCTAGGGACCTAACTTTTTATTTAGTCATATATTCATGGCTGCTGCTGCCGTTGGCTCGCTGTTGCACGCATTAATTGCCCTTGAGTAGAGGAATGTCTCCCAGAAGGCCTCATCCTTTCTCTGCACCAGATCATAACTTTAATTGCTGCTGTTAACTTGCTGCTGGCTTCATCCCCTCCGCTCTCCCTGTGCAGAGCAGAACACCATGGTCCCTCATCGGGCCCCATGTCCCCACTGATGCCAATCTGGGCCATGCAACAGGACCAGCCAAAGTACCCCCTCCAAGGATCCCCTTTCTCTTTCTGAATCAGAAATTAAAATTATTAGAGCAAAGAAGGGTCTGGCAGGAGCTGCCAGACAGAACCACAAATCTATTAGCTCGGTCACTGATTGCAAACAGTGTGTGAGTACAAGGTTAGGGCTTTGATTGCTTAAACCATGTCATGCAGACTGTTTCTGTGACCCAAGTTGTGTATTTCTGCTGCAGCTTTGTTTTAAAAGCTTTTACTGTAGAGGCACTATATGGCTCACAGCCCCATGGGCTAACAGCCACAGGTAGTTGTGCACTAAGCTATTTTACATGAAGTTGTGAGCTTCCAAATACAGGTATCCCATGGCCTTGATACAGACGATAAGACCTGTTTTCTGCCGCCTTGATTGTAAGAATTCAAGAATCAGATTTTCTCATGTTACCCTTTTTCAGTTGTTGCCATGGCAAAACCCCAGAGAGAAAGGGGGGGTTCTACCAAACCACTGGAACATTAACTTTTCTCTGAGATTGAGTAAAAGATGTGTTCAGGTCTGAGTCTCACCTAGACACTTACATGGAAGTAACCTCACGTGTACGAGCAGCTCTGAAGAGCACAGCCCACAAGACTACTTATAGGGCCAGTTATTCAAGCAGAGGATCAATGTGCATCAGGAACGAGATAGGGAGACAGAGCAAAT
This sequence comes from Ciconia boyciana, assembly GCF_034638445.1. Classification (NCBI taxonomy): domain Eukaryota; kingdom Metazoa; phylum Chordata; class Aves; order Ciconiiformes; family Ciconiidae; genus Ciconia; species Ciconia boyciana. The sequence continues at coordinate 16,871,568 of NC_132944.1, read as the reverse complement.
GTATTTATATCTTTATTCAGGTAACAGTTTCCTTTTTCTGTAGTTCACCTCCTGCTCTTTGGGATGTCTTCCAGGTTGCATCAAGTGAATTTCGATGCTCCCACTTGTGAAGGCAAGCGCCGAGAAAAGCTCTCCTTGATAGGGGACTTCTCTTCTTCGGCGGAGTTCTTCGTCACCATTGCAGTCTTCGCCTTCCTCTACTCGCTGGCTGCCACCGTGGTTTATATCTTCTTCCAGAACAAGTACCGTGAAAACAACAGAGGGCCTCTAATTGTAAGTGTGCATTTGCAGCATTTTCAGGCATAGGTCCTAACCTCTTGCTTTTTTGGTGGTTGAGGCTGTGGTGTGGTCTGGGAGATCAAGTGGCCCAATGCCCAAAGCATCTCTGCATTCACCTGTTTCTATATCTTAATGGTGATTTAAACTTTTAACATCAAGGGTAACAGAGACTATATGTGGGTGGAGTGTAGTCCCAATCTTGTATGTACTTGTGGGATTCCCCGCTTCTCTCCCACTGCCTGCAGTGATGATGTTCACACAAATAATGAACAGTAGCTGGGTGGTTGCAGGATTGGAGTCTGAGCCATGTGTCTGTGACAGCAGAGCTTCATTGGTGGGGGGAAAAAAGGGAAGAGGAGATCTTAGGCATTGCCTCAGCAGACAAACGAAACCATGCCCCTGACCAAAGCCTAGCCAGGGAGGTTGCTTATTGCTAATTACTGCTGGGTTCGGCCAAATTATTTTGCTTTGGAGTAACCTTTGGAGTATCTCCAGTTTTACACTGAGCTCCCAGCACATTTGTGTGTCTGTGCTGGTTTATGAGGCTCCTCACTTTCCAGTTATCATTCTACGCACCCATCAAGCTGTGGCTGTTCATACATTTATTTTTCTTTTTACTGATTCCTGAAGGCTTGTGATAAAAAGCAAGTGCTGCTGTGCATCCATTTTCTCATAAATCAAGACTGTAAAGCCAGCGAGAGCTATTTTGTTCTAGCGCCCGTTACCTGTCAGTGCATCACGCCCCGTGATACACCCCTTGGCCTTGCTAGGCTGCTAAGGGCTGTGTGCTGATCCTCCGCTGCGCTGAAGTTGGGTCAGGTCTCTGCATCTGCGGGCTGTAGGGTTGCATCGCACTCTCCCTTCCACGGGCAGCCCTCTCCTCCGTGACTGCAAGGATAAGGTTACGCTAAGGTAGAGGAAATATTTCTCTGAAGTCTTGGTGTGAAGGGCAATTCAAAGGGAAGGCGGTGGGAGTTTAGTGAGGACTGATGTAAGGAAAGAGTTAGTTCTGGATTTCAGAAAAATCTAAAGTTTATGACTGACAGAAACCAGACATTTGGCTGAGACTTGTGCCTTAAGTGACTGAAAGCCACCAATGAAGAACATCAGAAAAATATAACAAAGGAAAATAAATCACCAGCGCAGAAAGGCTGTACCTGTTAAAGGAAATAACTATGGTAACAGTAAGCAAAAGATTAAACCGAGGGAAGGTAATCTTAGCATCACGGGGTTTTGAGAGAAAGATTTTCCTGCTGCAAGGAGATGCGAGTAGTTTTATTTAAGTTTGCATAATTCAAAACTGATGAATTTTTACAGAAGGAAAAATTCTCTCATTCCACTTCAAAGGAAATTAATCCTCTTCATTTGGGGATTGTTGGGACCTTTCCTCTCTCCCTAGAAAATGGTGAGGAAAGGAGAGGAAATCTTCACAGAGGAGAGGTAGAACAGACAAGATAAAGGGTTCCCTACAGAAACAGTAAATAAATAAAGTGCCTTGCTTCTGCTTGATTCCATTGATATCAAGTAATATCTTATTTCAGACTGTCTCACCAAAGAATCAGTTGCAGAGATGTGCCATTTTAATTTTCTGGTGGAAAATAGTTCTTTCTTCTGACCAACCACATTATCCTGTGTAGCAATGGTAAAAGGAAAGAGAAAATACTACTAATATGTCAGATTGTGATGTGGCCGTTTGCCGTCATCCAGGACTTTCCTGATACAGCTGCTGCAGTCGTGTTTGTCGCAGGTTGCACGGTGCAATCCGCTGCAGCATTAACGTGGCATTGATTTAATTTGTTCTGTGTAATGGATTGTAATTGAACCTACAGGTTAAATTTAACCGGTGTCCATTACCAAAGCCATTACTGGAAATTTGCAATTTCCCAGTCTTTAAACCAAGCCTAAATGACCTTATTTGTTCAGAATATAAAGATGCTTTTGAGTGTGTCCTAGAGCAAAAGCAGCTCCTGCCAGTGAGTGGTGTTGGGAAGTGGCTTAGGGTTATGCTCAGCTTACACCTGCTCCATCCACATGCTCCAGCATCTCTTCTGCACTGCCAGCTCCGTTGTGTTTGGTATTTTTAGAAAAAAGACCCTTTTTCAAGTGGAGAACATCCCTGCTGGTCTCTGCCCAGTGTGATGATTGCAACATCACAGCCTGATTGGGACAGGGTGCGAGTCCTACTGTGCAGTGGAGATGTAGGGAAAATGCAGAGCCCCAGGCAGAGAACAAGCAAGCAGCTGTAGCCAGGAGGAATTCAAGGGTCAAGGGAAACTCAGAGTGAAAACCAGCTTCCCACAGCTGCAGGGCTCACCTAAGGGACGTAACAGGCAGGCGATGCATCCTCCCGCTCCGGGCAGATGCTATACTGAGCTGAAGTACCCAGGAAGATCACACGTATATTAAATCAGATGTGTGAGTATGTCTCATCCCTGAGATTGTTCCTCCCAAAGAAAAGTGCTGCAGAAATCTGGGGTGCTTTGTGCACGCCTGAGTCCAGCCAGCAGTCACTTGGCATGTGTCGGTGCGGGTGGCAGGGCAGTCCTCGCTCCTTCCTTGTCACTGTGTGTCAGGCACCATTTCCAGACTACCAGTTTTTTGCTGCTTAGTGAACAGTTAGAAGATAGTTTCATCTGTCCTTGCTTCTGCTGCAGTGCCTGATCAGTCTCGTATTTAAAACCATTCCCATTTTAAGCCTTGTACTTCCTCTTGGCTTGTTATTTGCTCAGTCTGGGATGACATCTGCCTTTAAGCAGCACCCTCTCGGAGCTGGCTGCCTTTCCTCCTGACAAATTTTCAGAATTTGAAAAAGGAGTATGACAGGAGAAGTGGAGAGAGGAAAAAAAACCTTTCACTTGAAATTTTAAATTTTTTTTTTTCAAAAAACCCTTGCACAGGCAGTCAGAGCATCAATGCATTACCAACTTGCAGTGGCCTGACTGGATGCAGAATATGTGACTCAATGGTCATTAAATTCTTTATAATCATAAGAAACTCGCAGACAAAATTTCAGTCACAAATATTTCAAGTTTACCTTGTTTATACAAATATAGGGAAACCCAACTGCATGTGCTGAGATCTCAGCGAAGCATCACTTTAACTGTGGAAAAATATTTTAACGTTCAGTGTGAAGTGAGACATCATGGGGAGGAAATATTTCCAGCAGGAGAAGCCGTTAACTCCTTCCGCGGGTGTCTAGATGGCACCGGCATGTTTTATTCACTGTGCAGTGAGCCATGTCTGTTGCTAACGTTGCCTGTCAGGTTTTGGGGATAAATATCTTCCTTTTGGTCGCACGGGACCCCGGTTGTGTTACTCGTCTGCGATGAAGGTGGGAGTCACCCCTTCCCACGGGGCTGTCAGCAGCGAGCCCTTGCTGTGTACGCCCTCCGCTTGCCTCAGTGGCTCCATGGAGAGATCATCTGAGGGGGGTTCATACTAGATAGATAAACCTAGGAGAGGACCTTGGATTCCCAGTTCCTAAAGGAACAAGGAACAGTTTACCAGGGATTAAATACCTAATAGATATGTGCGATGTGTTTCTGAGCTCTGCAAACCACAGCTGTGATTTTAATTTCGTTGCAAACTCTTGCCCGATGCATGTGTACAGTGAGGAGCTGGGGGCTTGCCTTGGCGATTACAAGTGCAAACCAGTTTCTCAAATGACTGATTAGTGCTCAAGAGCCAGAAATATTTTAAAGAAATTAATTGGAGATGGTTACTTAGATTTTAATGAATGCCATGTACAAAATCTCACTAATTTTCAGTATTATCTGCATCTCTAAGCCTAACCTAAGCTGATTTCCACTTGTGTAACAACATGTACCCTGGGGAGGCATTGCTGGTTTGCAATGAGAGCAGAGATGAGCTGCACCCTGGGACTGCCACCCCAAGCACCTCTGTCTTGATGCCCTGTTTCAGATCTATATGTTTGCAGCTGCTTGCAAGCAGAGAGTAACCGACCCAACCGTTAGTCCTGCGCTGAAGCTTTAAGGTGTCAGGGGTAGATGCTTCCATCTATCTCTGGAGTGGGAAATAAAGGAAAGAATAGTCATGGTCAATGTGTATCAGTACCCATCACTTGGACTTCTTACTTTTTCCATAGTTTCTATACCCCATATGTGCTCCATTTAAAACCCATACTGACAGCTCTGTCTCTATGTGCCTTCAGGTTTGTCTTTGGGAAGTTATAGACTGGCCATGAAAAACCACATGCATTCATGTATAAATGTAAATCACTTTATTTGTATTCCAATCAACTAATATAAAAGCGTAAAATTATTTAGCCAAGAAAACTGACTGACATAGCCCTGAAAAGAGGTATTTCATTTTTATAGTGATTACTTGATAATCTCATTCTTACAGTGCATAAAGATGCTTACATGTAAGAAGATGAGATCTTTCCTTTGCATCTGGAGTCCTGTGAATAATCACACTAAGCAGAAAGGCATTTGGTTCTTTACATATGTTGCAGACCGAGTGAGTTAAGTACACTCCTAGTCCGCTCTTTGGAGATGTCCTTGATTAAACATGTTTTATTTCCTCCCCTTTGTCCTGCTTTCTAGAAAATAGATAGGAAAAGAATAAAGAGCTATCTGTAAAAACAAAGACTGAATCCTTTGCAGTTAAAAAATGAAATTATGAATAACTGGAATAATTCTGTGCATTTCAAAAAGCTGTTTCAGCCTGCTTTTGTCATCTCCTTTTTGAAACACAAGCCACGGTGACCTTGCTGTACACGCTGGTGCCTCCCAAAGGGTTCCACACATCCCTGCCAGAAGCAAGCTCACAAGGCCATACACCGTTGCAAAAAGCACATAATTCTTTCAAAGCTTTGTTCAGCAGAAAATCTGGGTGGGACCTTGTTCGACCCAAAAAAGAGCTAAAATGCCACCATAGAAGGCATTTGTCTCCTGCAGCAACCTGCTGTTGGCCACTTTCCTGGGCTGGGGCCAGGGCTATGGCTCTCATTGGGGTGGCTCTTGAATTTTTAGGTCTGTTGTGGCTGTGAAAACAAATCCTCTGAGCAGTTTGCCCCTCCTGGGCTAAGGAAATCTCCCTCTGCTCCTGCGTGGCTGTGCTGAAACCTGTTGGCAGTGCTGCCAGGCTAGACAGGCTCTGGCTGGGAAGGTTTATAGGCTTCGGCGTTTGAGGAGTTGCTCCCTTGTATGCTGTAAATGTACGAAAGGGTTTTGTCAAATGAAAAGGTTTTGTGGCATGAGCATTAGAGGATGGAAACGTTTGCGGGGAGGCACCGAAAGCCCTGCGTGGAAGGCAGTTACGGGGCCAGCAGCTGCGGTTCAGTGAGGAAGGGGGGAGCGCGAGCGCGGCAGGGATGCCAGGCGCCCTCCAGCCAGGCCAGAGCCGAGGTTTTGCGTGTTTTCAAACATAACAGCCCAGGGCTGTTGTGCCAAACTTGGACCATGCTGGCCGGGAGGGAGAGCAGGGCACGGAGAGCGCGTGGGGACACGTGTGGTGCAGCACTCCGGGGGTTGCTGAAGCCACTGACCGGCTCGGAGCGGGTGAAACGCGGCCCCTTTCCGAGCGAACAAGCAGCTTCTGCAGATGCTTTTGGCTGGGTGAGACTGCACTGGACACTGGGGGATTTGAAACTGTGGTCGAGAGACTTAAGCGACTGCTCCCTCCAAAGACAGGCATTTTGTAAAAGCCAGTAGCTTGATAGCAAGGAGAAATGTTTCCGTTACCATGAAAAGAAAAGGCGCATTCACAGTTCTATTCTAAAACATATAATATATAAAATTGTTCCAAGTAGGCATTTTTGGCAAACTCAGTAATAGCAAGTTTCAACTTGAAAAAGGCAGCAAGAATTTTTTTGTTACACATACTTCAGGCTCTTAAACTTCCTCCTTGGATATTCAGCATATTTTGAGTCTTGTTTTCTGCTTTCTCCTACATGTTCCTATTTTGCCTCCTTCCCAAAGGTACCTGTAGGCAGACCAAAGTATCTCAGCTGAGATCTAAGAAACTTTGCAATTAGGAGTATAGCGTAACTGTACAACAATACACACTGAAGAGATCTGTAGACACCATTTAAAGAAAGCAACTACAAAAATTACTTTGTTCCAAAGGAAAAAAAAAATCACCCATGCTATGGGGATATTAAACATTCAAATGCAAGATTTGTTTTAGTATGCAGACACTCTGGCTTTAATTACCAAGGAGAAATTCCCCAGATAGACATTAAGCTACAGAACAGCTTAGCTTGAAATTCACTTTTATTTTCAGCATGTCATTATCTCGTAACTCTGTTCCACCCAGAGGTGTGAAAATGTTCAGCCAGAAATCCAAACCCACTTGAAAACAAGAGAGGTTCAAGTTCCAGCCAAAGCTGAAGGTTAGCAAAGATTCAAAATAAATAGGAAGACGCAGGCTCTCTCTAGTCGTATATTTTGCTCCTTGCACAGCGCAGAGGAGATGGAACAAATTCCCCAAGAGCCTGAGTCCGGCCATGTAGCCTTGGTGAGAGCACCTGCCAAAAAACCCCTCGTGTGTCGTTAGCCTTTCTGTCCTGTCTTCTTGACAAGCCATTGGCCTTGTAGCGTGTTTCTGGGAGCGGTCATGTCCTCCGGCTGGTGGAGGGGTTTGGGTAGGTTCTTCTCCAAGTCCTGCTGTGCAATCTTTCCCTTTTGGCTCGGTACATTTCTTGCACCCAGCCAGACTTTACACTTTTGGGGAGTTCCTGTATGAAAGGGCTGATCCCAGCCCCCTCAGGAGCAGAGACCCTTCCCCCAAGGCTCTGATCTGCTCTCAAATAGGGGAATTAGAGGCAGAGCAGGCAGGATCGGGCAGGGTTAGGCTTTTATGGACACCCTGGTGCAGGGGAGCAGAGGAAGTCAGCAGAAGACTGGAGGATGGGATGAGATGGAGAAGACAAGACCTGAGGAATAACGTGAAATACTTAGTCCCTTTAGGACCAGCCACTCAACTGCACCGTGCTATTGGATGTTCCTAGCAGTACTTTATAGCCCAGGACATGAGCTACTAGCAATTAGAGTGAGGGACTCTTGCAGACTGTAGTCATTTGTGCCATGAGTCATGCAAATGCCTCACCAACATGGGCTCGGGATCTGTGAGCCCAACAGCAGGTCTGAACCCCTGCGGCTGTCCCTTGCTTGAAGAACTTCACTCACTTTTAAAACTTCCCTCTTTTTAGCAAGTTTAAGCTCCTACATTGTGTTAGTTTTGGTCAATTTGTCTCTGCTTCAAATTTCTACCTGCTGTTACGCATTTATTTTATCGTTGTTGCCAACGCACTGATTGCAGAGCTTGATTTAGCTTGCGAAGTCTAATAGTGTGGTGGCACTGAGAGAGAATTGCTTGTCATTTAAAAAATTTATTCCCCAAAACTCTGGTGTGTCCCTGTCTATTGTGTCAATCAGAACGTATATGGGGGCTTGGCATCCATGTAGATAACATGTCAAGCCTCATAGCAAATAAAGACCATACCCCATCATAATCCATAGCTCACTGAACATCTGGTGTTTCTACCAGCTGGAATTTTTACAAAATGTTTGCAATTGAACTGTTGCCTCTAGGAGTCCATTTCTCATTCAGTTACTGCTAGGACATATAAGATACAATAATTTCTTTTGCTGGAAATCTCCCTGAGAAGAAAAATTACTCTGGGCTATATGCCTCTGCCTACCCAGAGTCTCTCTGGGTGTTAAGATAGTTGTCAGCTCCTGGGCTTCACGCTCTTCGAGAGAGCCCATTTGGCCAGCATGAAGGGAGGTCAGAGGAACTCAAAGCTCAGTGGCAGACACAGGCCTGCAGAAAACAAATTGTGGCACTGCTAAAAGAGAAGGATGTATCCTTTGGGAAAGCATCCAAGCACAATTAATTTAATCCCATCTGCGTGAGCAGAGAAATCCTTTGCTCATGGCTCACTTGTGCGGCTGGTTTATTGACTGGTGCATCTTCCATCGTGGAAAAAGCTTGCGTCCTCCGTCCCTACGGTGCCACGGAGAGCTCCTTCCCCAAATGTCAGGTGTGCTTGTATAAGAGGAGAATGATGTTTCCCAGGGATCGCTTATTTCTTTGGATAGAAAGCCAAAACTTTGTGTTCTTAATGAACATTTTCTCTTCCTTCCATGTACACCTTTACTTTGTAAGGGGGAAGGGGAAGCAGCCCCCATGGGAGGTGGGATATCAAGACGCAGCGATGCAGTTAGTGGTATGTTAGACTTTGGCACCTCTACCATCTGTTGTGGGCTGACAGATGGGATGAAATATGACAGCAGAAAGGCTCTTCTGTTTTAGCAAGACACACGAAAGCTTGAAAAATCACACCTCCTCCCTCCTTTCCCCCCAAACCCACACAACAACAGTGTCACTTGGCCACTTGTTCTGGCTAAGACAAGGAGAAGTTTATGCCTGTGCATGCTCCTGAGAGTCTTTCGAGGGAAAAGTGAGCAGAGTGGTTCAGAGCAGAGCTGCTTGGAGGTGCTGGATCCTGGAAGGACCGCCACCCCTTCTCCCCTCTCTTCACGTGGATGGGAATTAGGAGCAAACGCTTTACGGGGATTGAGGAGTCTCTGTGCTTGGCAAGCCTTGCTGTTTATTTGTTCACTCATGATAATTAGCGGCTGCACGGCTCGTGCAGAGCAGGGACATTTGGCCTTACCTGTAGCTGGTGAGAAAACTCCTCATCTGGTAGCTGAGGATTAGCCAGTTTCAGGTTCTCCCTGAGATGCTGCCGCGGATGGAAACGCTTCCTATCGGAAACCCGCCCCGGCTGTCTGTAGGAGCACCCAGGGGAAAGCCAGCCCTCAGGAGGGCCCAGCTCCTTTCCAGGCATCTATATTTTTTTAAATTGATCCCCATTCATCAGCCAGGTGCCATGAATGGCCAGATTTCCAAGGCAGCTCAGCATCCTGGGTACCAGCCACGCGCTTGTGGGAATCTGGGGTCGGAGATGGCAATGGCAGCCGAAGGGCTCTGCCCCGTTAGGCACATCAAGCACTGCTGAAAATTAGCTCTGTAGGTGATGACAGTAATCACAACCTTCCATGAAATAACAAGCTCTCAGTTTTTCTGTCCTCTGATGCAAGCTTTCAGTTTTCTGGTGATTTTAATATTTTTTCTTCCCAATAGACACACCAGTATAATGCTTCTAACTAATTTGTCTTTTAGGATTTCATTGTGACAGTGGTCTTCTCATTCTTGTGGCTAGTGGGCTCATCTGCTTGGGCTAAAGGACTGTCAGATGTAAAGATTGCGACCGACCCAGACGAAGTGCTATTACTGATGTCTGCCTGCAAACAGCAGTCCAACAAATGCTTGCCTGTTCGCAGCCCTGTTATGTCAAGCCTCAACACTTCGGTTGTAAGTGACTTTGATTACTACTTTTCACCCTTACCTTGCAAACATCTTTTCATCTCTCTTACCCGTGTGTTGACCTAAATCTGCTGGTGTAAACCAGTTAGCTGAAATGATTTAATTGGACGTACAGTCTTGCTGTGGGGAAAGGCACGTGAATCACAAAAGCTCTCTGCCGTGGAGCAGCAGCTGGATGAGTGTGCGGAGTTGGGATGGGGAGAAAGCAAAGCATCTGTCCAAGTGCGTTGGTTGGCCTGTCTGCTTTTAACTTGCTCACTGCAATGCTTTTGAAAAGGAGTCTGTGTGCTCCTTTAGGAAGAAAAGGTTTTGTGCCTTACAGATTCCTTTAAAAATCCTCAAAAAACCCCATACAATTGGTCTTCAGAATGTTTAAAAAAACAAAAAAAAAATACTTCAGGCCAGCAGAGCAATTAATTTCTCTCTTTTTAAATATTTTATTTCAATTTTATCTTTCTACAGTTTCATTAAACTAGATTATGTTTTCAAACAAAAACAATATATTGGCCTAAGAACTCAACCTTTTCTTGGAAACAAAAAGCAAAACAGACACCTTGTGAGCTACAGCTAAGGGAGGTGAATTTGGGAATTTGCTCCCAAGCTGAGAAAATTTTCCAGCAGGTTTTGGGAGAAGGAGGGACTGGGAGCAGCTTTGCCTTCTCCCAGGACTGTGCAAGGTCCATGATGTGAGGCTGGGCTGTAAGACCACGGCTGCCGGGTGACGAGCTCCTCTTCTCCCCCCTTAGGTCTTTGGCTTCTTGAACTTTATCCTCTGGGCAGGCAACATTTGGTTTGTGTTTAAGGAGACAGGCTGGCATTCCTCAGGCCAGCGGCACGCTCCAGACACCATGGAGAAGCAGTCCAGCAGCTACAACCAAGGTGGCTACAACCAAGACAGCTACGGGCCGGCTGGTGGCTACAACCAGCCGGGCTCCTACAGCCAGGTGGGTGAATACGGCCAGTCCCAGAGCTACGGCCAGAGCGGGCCAACCTCCTTCGCTAATCAAATTTAGAGTTCATGCAGCACGAGCTCTTGCATCCCTCACGTGTAGAGAGTTTAACAGGTCTCAAGTTTCAGTGGCGCCAGGCTTTTAAGGGTTTTACATAAATTAATACTACAACACGGTGTTTAATGTTGACTGAAGATCTACGCCTACCTCCTGAGACAGGTGGGAGGTGGCCAGTGGGCTGGAGTTGGCCTTTTTTACCCTGACTAGCCAGATACAGGGGACATGCTCATTGCAGGTGGTGACCTGGAGTCAGTGTTGTCGTATGTACTGTAGAGATAACTTTATGGTAGTTTTGTATGTGTTAAGATGGTAGAAGCATTTTGTAGCCTCAAGCCTGTAGTATTTAATATGCATAATATAATTGAATTTCCTTCTGCATTTTGGTGAAAAACGAAAGTGTTTTACTATTATTTCTACAGATTATTCTGTATATCCATGCATGTAACATTGCACCTAAATTTTCAAAACTGCCTGTCTGTGACTCTTCAGAGCATTTGTTTCGGTTATACTTTTTTTGTTTCAAAAGATTTTACTATTATTTCAGTTAACTGAGTCATCTGTAATTTAGTGCATGGATAAGCAGTTTCATACTACCAAATGTCTGGACTGTGTAAATGGAACTTCTCAACTTCTGCCACTACATTTTGTTAAATGTATGTTTAAAAAAAGTATGCATCTTTTATATATTTTGCAGAGTTTAATATATGGCTTACCCAAGTTCTGAATGCTTTGTAACTAAAATGTTTTTCCTTGAAATGGCATTCAGTAGTATATATGGTACCTGACCAATGTTTATTCCATTTAACTCAGCTAAGTATTCATTCTATAAGTCACTATTTCTATGGATGTTTTGTGAATCTTTTAACGTGAGCTGTGGAAAATAAGGACCAAGTAACTGTGTTATATGTTTACAAAGGTATTTATTTAACTAAGATAACAGAGGTGCAGATATCAGTATACAAAACCGTGGGAAAATGCCCTGTTGCTTAATACAGCAAAACATGAAAACTGCATGTATTGTTGTGACCTTACAAAGTATAAATATTCCTTTATACCCTCTTATAATAAGAAAACCTTTCCATCCATGCTGTTTCAAGATTGTTAGATATCCCTCTGTTCTGTCGCTGCTCTGAGCGCTAGCTTGGTGCTACTGGAGAATGTAACTGGATTGACCAAATAACCCAGGCTCAGAGGAACTCATCCTAAAATAGCCAGAGCCAGATTTGTAGCCCGTTCGGATTTCTCCCTGGGAAATTCAGCCCTTCCTCACTACAGCACATGGGATGCATTGACACAAATGAAAGCCTGAAGGACAATATACTAATCAAAACTGATCATCTGCATTTCTAAATCAAAGTGTATCAGTATATAACCTTATTGTATGAGCTGTAATGTTGAAAGCATCTTAGCTTAAAACAGCTTAGTCTCTTCTATGATTGTTGTAACCAATTTATGGCTACTCGGTGGATGAATCTATATTGTGATATCTATTTGACCCTAATAAAGTTATTGCATACAATGCATGTTTTCAGAGTATGTTAATACTAAAATGTCACTGCAAAATAACTAAGAAGCAAACTCTTAAAGATAAATAACTGTTCCTGTGCTTGACCTTATTGGTCATATTCTTACTGTTTTCCAACACTTTTATGAGGATTGTTTTAATGTACAGTGGAGTACAACACTTCTACAGGCACTTGTCATTAAAGGTCAGTATCACAAGTTTAAAAAAGAAAATTAAAACTGTGCAATTTAATACCTGCCTGCCTCTTTACCTCTCTTTCCACCTGTCAGTAGGACTAGCCCAGTACTGTGCTAACTATCCCAGGTCTGTAGATTGCTGGAAAGCCATGTTTTAGCCATAGAGAGGACAAACCAGAAGATCTAAATGTCCTGGTATTCCAAATGAGAGCAAAATACAATTTCTGGGTCAATGAAAAATTTTATTTTGGCTTTCAGTTCTTTTGTTCCTTGTTTTTTTTAAGTTTGGAAAAAGCTAGATATAGGCAAGCCAGGAGAAAGTGAAATCTGTGTGTGTGGCAAGGGATGGGGATGGGATGTATGCTCTTCATGCCCCCTCCCACATAGTACTACTTCTCTTTTTTTTTTTTTTTTCTTTAAAATCCACTTTGTATTAGTTGATCAGGAATATCCCAAGTTGGGTCATCTAAGCCTCTCCACTAGAAACAGATGGAGTTTTTTGTGTCAACTAGCTTTCTCTTCATCTACTTTTCCACCTAGATCAGCAGAGTCCCATTTCCGAACTTTTCTATCCAATGCTGAGGGTAAGAAACTTGAGTTTTGCTTAGGTTCATTCCTGCATTGCAAGCAAGCTGAAATTCTCGTGTAACCATGTTACCACAGGAACTGCAGCTTTCAAACCCTCAGGAGGTGACATCCCTGGAGGAAAGGTGGTTTCTAATACAAGACTGGGGACAGAATTAAGATGATTACTTATTTTGGGTATTATTTGCAGAACCCCAGATCTAAGATTTTCTTATGAAGGGCAGAGCTGGTGGAAGAGTTGACAAAAGTAGTGAGAGAGGCCCATGTTTTCATGAAAGACTTGCCCTTTGCTTTACCCAGTTGGCCAGACATTCACAGGTACGTTAGCTGCTTGCTGCCACGCAGAACAGTTGAGCTGGTGGTTATCCTTTGGGGACTATAGTTTTCACTGTGAATTAGGAGGGATGAAAAATCTCTTCATCTAGAGCTTCTCAGATTAATATAGTATGGCAGCAGCAAAAGTAAAAACAAAAATGATGCATGTACTTGTCTGTGTTGTATAAGAAAATGTATCTGAGTGTTTCCTCCATGTTCCTCTGGATTCGAGTCTTATCACATCCTTTGGCAATCGTTGAGAAATGTGAAGTTTATTTGAACTGGGAATAGTGACTGTATAGCAAAGTGTTGAGCAGCAAGATGGAAAAGACTGTATTTGATGTTTCCTGGGTTTAAGACAAATAGCTAAGTAAACTCGAGCATCCTCTGTGAAACTGCTGCTGGCAGACTGATTGCTTTCCTACTTCATCATTAGTGAGTCTCTCTGCCAGTTAGTTAAATAACTAGGTCAGCCTGGGAAAAAAACATGTTCCTTGATCTTCTGTGCTGTCCCTCCTGTTTTCCCATGTGTTTCTCTTTATAGCCCACTTCTCAGCTACACGAGATGGGACTGTATTTGCATTATCAAGTGTAGAGCTGTGGAGGAGAGGCAGGTACCTCTGCCAGTGTGGCAGGGTCGGTGGGAGCACAGGACTTTCTCTCCAGGTGCCTCAGAGGCCAAGGAAGAGGCATGCTCATGCACTCTTTTAGGGTTTCCCCATTGCTCTTGACTGGGCAGGGGATGTGCTTTGCAAAGCTGCAGCATCATCCCCTCCGTGGAGAGGGGCTGGAGAGGGCAGGGAGCACCACTGCGGGTACCCAGCGGCTCTGCAGCCTGCTTTGCTCCCTGCCCAGCACAGCGAGGAGACAAGGATGAATTTAGATGCAAATCCAGCCCACAGGGCTGTGCCCCTACTTGACGGTATTTTTTTTATTGTGTGATACTTGCCCAATGACTGATCAAATCTCCTTAACCGTGGCCATTGAGCTGCCCGTAACAGAGCCTCGGTGATGGTCGGGACTTGGAAATTGTGCTCCTGTTGCATGAATTCATATTGCAATTGCCTGACCTGATTAGGTTAATTATTTCCAATCTGTATATGCTCTCAATTTGAGTGAGCAAATTGGGCTCTAGCCCTGAATTACTCCTGGATGAATCTCTGATGTACTGATGAAAGAGGCAGTCGCATGGAACGCTCATTGCACCTGCCTATAGTCTGCTCCTGACAATATCTCCAGTTTCACAGTTAATATTACAGACAGCTAAAGAACTACCAAGTAAAAACTGCCACGTATTGTTTCATCCTTCTCGGAAAAAGTTCATCTCATATTACACCATGTCATGTCATAAGTGTTTAGTCCTCTGTCTACTAGTTTTAAGCCAGATTTTAATCAAAATCTTTATCAGTGTGAACGGATGGGCTACTTAGCTTATGCTCTCCCTGACTTAACTATTCTTTTTCAGGATTACTTTTTATTCCCTCCTGCTACTAAACCCAAGAGCTTTTCCTCCTGGAATTTTCTAACTGCAGCAATAATCTGTATTTTAGTACTAATATCTGGTACTGATTGTCCCATCATTCATCATCCTCAGTATGAAGATCTTAGCATTTTGATATGAAATTTTAATAGTTGACCAGGGAGGCATCCCATTTGTTGCATTTAGTCTCCAGTTTCTTTTCTTACATTTTTATTTTTGTGTCCTTTAATAAAATTTTAGGGTTTTATGAGTATAGCTGCTTTTTTAAAGTCTAAATGTCCTATAATAAAACATTTCTCAGAGGAAAAATTATTTGGTAATAGTATTTTCAGGCTTTCCTCTGAAAATGAATATCATACCAAAAATGTTGGGCTCATCCCTTATCTGTTAGATTTTCAAAGAAACCGAGGGAGTTGGATGCCTGCACGCAGGGGATCCCTGCAGCCGCTCTGCTCCCTGGCAGCCCCCGCATGAGGCACAAGCATATTTTAGCCAAAGTGCTGTACCGTGTCTGAAAAATGCCTGGGCTTGAGATGACAAACGATGTTTCCCTGCAGACAGACCAGTTCTAATAGCTTTTCTTAAATGACATTTTACCTGCTCTGTCTCAGCATATATTTTAATCATTCGTGACCCCAGAGCTAAATTCCAGGCTGAGCTGAGCGATCTCCCGCGTGCGCGGCAGGGGAGACGGGCTGACCCGTCGGGGTCTCCCCCTCACCCCAACCCTGCACAGACCCCCCAAGCGTGCTCTGCGGGGCCGTGAGCCGGAGGAGCACTGGTCACAGGCTAATCGTCAGGCACCGGTCAGCAAACTGCGCCCAGCACGACCGATGCAGATAAATGCTGGTGCAGATTTCACCCTTGAGTGAAATCAAATTGACTATGAAGAGATATTTAAAAAAAAAAAACGGTGATGGCCAAGAGGCAAATGGTCCTGGGACACACAGCACATCGCTTATGCCATCCCAGCGCAGATGGGAGCAGCAGCATGCGCCCCAAAAGGCATGGTGGTGGAGAAACAAATGGGTGGGAAACACTCACCCTTCGATTTTATTTATCCCCCACATTCACTGCCTCCTGGAATAAATGCAGGGATTCAGGTTTTGGTTTTTTTCTGGATGCTTAGCAGCATGTTAGCATGGGTAAACCGGTTTGGCTCTGCGACCAGAGGGGTACAGTGGCCATTAGCTAACTTACAGCTGTGCAAAGCAGACTGCTTGTTGCAGCAGCACGGCTATCGATCCCTCGAGCTGGTTAAATCCCCCCTTAACCTGCGCTGGGTTGTGTCTCCTCTTTGCACACCACTGTCCAGAAGAGAAGGAGAAGGTCCTTCCCCAGAGGGGCTGAGCCCGCTTGCCCGAGCAGGAGGGGCATGGACAGTGCAGGGGCACCAGGGATGGTGGCTGGTGTTGAGAGACCAACCGCAGTGAGCACATCAGACCTGCTGCTTCTGCTAGCTTTTCCCACATCAAGTAATTGATTTCAAAGGGATGGAGCAAGAGGAAAATAGTATAAGGCTGTGGCAGCCAGTCCTGCTTTAGGGTAAGATGGAGTGGGGGGCTTCTCAGCCTTGGCTCTTTGGAAGAAAATACACGTATCATGTAAGATAAAAATGACCGTATTCTGGTCACAAAGAAATCAAGCTATTACCTCCCTGGGTGCAAGTTAGCAGCACTTCTCCTGCAGCTGCTGAAGAAATGAAGTCTGAGTGGCTTGTGGTGTGAATGCATCTTCAATTTTAAGTATTCCCTTGCGCTTCAGTCCCTCGGCTATGCCTGCGCGCCGCGGGCATGCCCTCACCTGCCTCTGCAAGTGTGGTAGGGTCATCTCTAAGGGAGCCGGGGCTCCATCACACACAAACGTTTCACAACATAAGTCTTCTTGAATTGCAGAAAGTACTTAAAAAAGGATGGGAAAACTCTGGGAAAATACCAAAAGTGAAGCGGAGACTGCGGCTTTTTGCAGTGGCAATTACTTTAAGTGAACTGCCTGTAAAGATTTTGCGGTTTTAAGTGTCAGGTTGTGTATTTTGTGCAGACAATATTGTTAACATGTGAAACGTGCTAAAAATTAACCGATAAAAGCACCTGGATATTTAAAACATAAATAGTGTGTATCAAAATAGATACAGAGCAGATGGCCTGGCTCCCTGCATACCTTGCTGACCAGAATACTCGAGCAACACATACAGCCAAAATCTTGCTGTTTTCAAAGCTGATCATCTGCAAAGGCAAGGGTTATCCTTGTGCTACCCTTTATCTGTTAGGCACTAACGCTCCTGCATACGCGAATTAGTATATCCTAGAGGGATAATGTACCCCAGGCTTGCGTGAACTTGTTAATACCCCAGCAAAGCAAATCACCTGTCCTAGAGCTCAGGCTCTCAAAAGTCAGTTAGATTAAAAAACCTGCGAGCTGAAATCTGATCTACGGTGGAAAGAGCCCAAAATGCAGAGGGCTGGCTTTGCCAGCCAGCTCACAGCACTGCCTGTAGCTGATAAACATGCAACAGAGTCTGTTTCTCACTCTCATTTTTACCTTGGACGCTAAGACCAAACATTACCATTCTGCGGATTAACCGGGATGTAAGGCTTTTCATGCCTTGTTGTATGGTTCAACAGATGTGAAAGGGAATTATCACTTCAACATGATATCAAGACTCTTTTTTTTTTTTTGGCTGATGGCAGATTACTAAGCCTGAATTCTTGTTTAATTTTAGTGTGTTAATTGATGGGATAATGAGCATTGATTATATGTGTTTTGGCTGCGTCATTGCAATTACAGGCTCTGTTTTATTCATGAGCCAGTCCTAAAGAACGCACTAGAGATCTAAGACAGCTTAAACCTCTCAGAAAAAGGCTCTGAATTGTTTGAGTAATGACACTCTTAGATGGAAAATTAAAGGTTCTCTTTTCCCATGCTTTTTAAGATAATTAAAATCCAGGAACAGTAAGGTGGTGAACATCCTTATTCATTAGCCTTCAGTAATTTAGCTTCTACTAAATGAGGAAAACATTTTAATTCTCTAGGCCATCTGTTGCAGTCTCCTTTGCGTGTCCTGTTACATAAAGTCTCATCCTGGGTAGTTTTGACATCAGTATTGTAGCCTTTCACCAGGAGTGATGAGCTGGATGAGGTAGTTGAAGTCACTACCTATTAACAGACCACCTTGGTATTAAAACGGCCGCTCGGTCTTTTAGGTCAAAGTTATCCTGTCTAGACACCTCTAGGCAAAGGATGTGCAGAAAGGAGACCATGCACAGAGATAGGCAGTGTGACAAGCTGTGTGTTTTCTAATAGCTATATCCATGCCAATAAATAACAAAGTTCATCGGAGCCCTTCCAGTTCCTCTAATGTGCGACTGCTCTGCCATATGGCTCCGTGCTGCTTTTGGAAGCAGGCAGTATCCGTTCGAGTGGAAACCGAAGCAGAGGCTCCGTGCCGGATGCTGCTTTGCAACGCTTCGGAGGAAGAACAGATCTCCTCTTTGCACTGCACCGGGGAAATAAATATTAGAGCAGGAGCTTGCTCACCTAGGATAAATGCTGGGTCAGGAATTGGGAAACGCTTGGTTTCTGACTCTGTCTATAGGAGCAACTCACTTTATAGCTTGGGGCAAGTTACATTAGCCTACGCTAGAAAGGTTTCCCATTAAAATGATAATGTGTATAGCTGAATGGATTCGGTGTCTTAGTTATTCCTGATGCAAAGTTACATCCCTACAGATCTAGAGGATTCAGGCTCCATTAGTTTGGTTTGTTTCTGTCAAATTCTCACATAAAATAAAACCCACGCTACTTGCCAACCCAGCAGTGCTGCCTTACAGGGGCTGCTTTGGACCGATGTATTTAGCTGGCTCCGTGATCACCAGGTAGCATTTCCATTATTGGCAGGGCATGGCTGCAAGCAGGCTGCTTTCACAGGGCAGAGCTTGAATTCACCTGTTTGCTGTTGCTGGAGTTGCTTAGAGATCACAAACAGCCTGGCCTGGAGATGTGCGGCTGCAGAGCCAGCGTTCCCGGCACGAAGCAGTACTCGGTCAATCAGCCAGCTCCTGCTTCCTCCACAAAAATCCCTTCAGCTGCAGCAGGCATGCCCAAGCGGTAAGTCATTACTTTGTTCTTTGCATCTCTGGTGATCTGCCATTTGTCTTGAAATTCATTATCTGGATGTATTTGTCTCTATCACAAGCAAACTATTCTACTGTGTGTTGGCTGCTCTGTAATTAGTTTCCAGCCCTTTAGCAAAAGTAAGCAGTCTTTAAGTTTTAATAGAAAGCAGGGAGGCACTTCTCACAGGTGTGAGTCCTGCTGGACATAAAAGCTATGTGTCCGCTCCAAACTGGGAGCACTGGTGAGCAGGGGATGACAGACCCCTCTGCGCTTCCCTGGGGATGGGCTTAAAACTGAGAAACTTCCTGGAGCTCTTTCATGTTCTGAAGAAATTACTTGAAGGATGTTGCAATGCCTCTCTCTCTTAAAATTATTTAATAAGCACCTTTAGTAACAACTCCAGGCTACTTGCTTAGGTAAGGGATTAGGAGCTGTGTGATGTTGTGTGCTGCTTGTAAAGGCCATTTTCCTTTCCGCCGCGAAGGAAAGCCAGTCTCCTTTGGGAAGCCATGAGTTCCTGGGGGATTAAATGAAACAGACATGAGCAAGCTCACTCATGGAGAAACTATATATACACACACAAGTCAGCAGGTGATAACTGTGCCTCTCTTCTCTCTCACTACCAGCATACCTATAGCCAAGCAGCTGGCATCAATAAAAGGTAAGGGCACCCATTCCTTGCCCCTTGGGGGTTCAGGTCTTCCAAGGGCAGTAAATCCTGGTGGTTTAGCAGAGCTGCAGAGCCCATGCAGACCCTCAGCTGGTGCAAAGCGAGAGGGTCTCGTGGGTCCCTGTGCAACGTGCTCCTGCGCTGATCCGCGCCTCCTCTTCTGCTTGCCTTTCCGTTAAAAATCACAGCCCAAATCATCTGTGGTACCTGACGCTAACCGAGGGCTGTGAGTGTGCAGTCTTTAGGATGCGGCTCAGGAGTGGGAGGAATGAATCCCACCAAAATCCCAAGTATACCGTAATGCTGAAGTGCAGCGCTGGTGCTCAGACACGGGCATTTCTATTCAGCCAGGCTTCCCAAATGGGCCACGTTTTCCCTCATACAGGATCCTGGGAGTCCAAACGCACCCAGGAGATGGCCAGCATGGCCTGTCCCCATGGCGTGGCAGGTCCTTGCTGGATGCCCGGGGGGGGGCAGGCCAGATGGGTCTCGCGCGTCACCCCGTGTTACTGCCCCAGCTCCGATGGAAAGCTTCCTTTCAGGGTGTGTTTCCATGGGATGTGAGGCATGTTGCTGGCCCACTCCACATAAAATCTGGGCCAGGTCCTCTGTGATTATAAACCGTTTCAGTCTCATTAACTTTAATGAAACTACACAGATTTCCACCCACTCAGGATGGTTCTGACAGATTCCTTTCAATTATATCTCAAATGCCACTTTTTCTGATAGGCTGATAACTTTCCCCCCCAGCTCTAGGAAAAGGCTCAGACCTTGAAAAAGCTTTTGCTACCATGGCTTTGGTGTATAACAACTCTGCTGACCCTGAGGGCAAGCTAAGCAAAGCTGAAACCAAAAGCTTGCTGCAAACCCAGTTTTGGGGTTTCATACAGGTGAGGGGGTTTGGGTGAGCGGGTGGTGCTGGGTGCGCTTTGGGTGCAGGAATGGCACCTCGGGCTCTGTCCTGCAGCTGGGCAGGCATCAGTCCGTGGGGTAATCCCAAGTGAGACTTCAGTGATTTGGTACAAACATCTTCAGTGAATTAGTTGCTTTATGTTGAGCCTGTGTCTAACACAGGGCTAAAGGAGGGGGGACAGCAATAAACCACAGCTGACATGCCTGCTTGCATTTTTTTAAAGAAAATAGGGCAATTGCAAAAAAAGAAAACAAAAACCACCCAAACCCTCAGATGATGAGAAGAGACTGTATTTACGAAAAGAAGAAAGCCCTTGTATTTAATGAGGCATTTGGTAGTTGGCCAGAGCACCGACCCCGTTCCAGGAGAGGCAGCCCCGTGCTGCAGAGCCGCATGCACTGCGGTCACTGGTGGGGCTGCTGGGAGAAAGGGAGCGGAAAGCACCTCGCTATCGGTCACCCACCCGGGGTGTCAGCGGCAGCCGGGTGTGGTGGAAAACAGCTATGTCGGCACTTGTGGCTGTAAACTTCTTGCAGATTTTTTTTTTCCCTCCTTAAATAAAAAAAAAGACAAAACAGTTTTATCAAGTGGTAGAAAAAAGTATGTAGTAAAAAGAGCTCAACTAAGTAAATGAGAGAGATGTTTAGCAGTAAAGACATTCTTGATGATACCTTTGCTTCCAGGAATAACAAAATCACATGGCTGGTTGGGGAGAGGGAATTGGTACCAAATTAGAAACTAGGCACTTTGTGGAAAAGGACTTGAAGATATCAATAGCCAAGCAAATTTGGAATCATGAGACGTTTTGAAGATTATTAAGCTAAAAAAAATCCTGAAACTCTTTTTCTTTTTTTTATAAGGAAATATGAATAATGGACATGATCCATAATTTTAATAATCCCTTCCATTCCAACAGTAAAGTCCAACAGGACAGAGAATAGCAGCTACTGAAGTCATGTCTGTAAAATCAAGTTTCTGAGACTTTCACAGTATATATTTGAGGACCTGTCTTGAATATGAAGGTTAGGAGGGTTGGTTGGTTTGTTGTTTCCTCTCCCTGGTTTTATCAAGACACAGGACTCCATTTTTTCCCAGCAGTTACCAGCTACATCATCATCACTGCCAGATTTTCAGGCATGACTAGGTGTATTTTAAAAGATATATTCTGGATTTGAGTGGAAACTTTGGGGACTGGTTGTTCTCCTGTCTGATTGCAATAATATTTCTGTTTGAGTTTCTTGGGATACCTTTAGAAAAACTAATATGAATGTGGACATAAAAACCTGAATGGGAAGATAGAAAAATACATGAATCTTTACATAGGTGTCTGTCTGTCTGTCTTTTTTTTTTATGATGCAATAAAAAAGGAACTTCATGCTTAACCTTTTTTTTTTTTTTTCATTTAAAATTCTCCATAGGGCCAAGAAAACAAACCAAAATACCAGGAAATAATTTCTTCCCTGGACGAGGAGTCGGAGAACAAAATTGATTTTGAAGACTTCATGATCTTGTTAGTCAGTCTCACTCTAATGTCTGACCTGCTGCAGGAGATCAAAAATGTGAAAACCACAAAATGATCAGTGCTTTAAAAGAAGAAATGGCTTGGCACTTGTAAGGAAAACAGGAGCGAACCACACACACAGAGATAACACTGAGTGCCTGGATACCCTGTGCTGGTCCCTGTTAAATGGAATAAAGTCTTGTCCAAACCTGGCTGAACTCACTCCTCTGTAGAAACGGTCCGAGGAGTGAAATGTTGGTGCTCAGGGCTTCGTGTCCGCTACGTACACGCTTTGGGAGGGTGTGCTGACTGGCTCTTGGTGGGGCCTGAGGCCCCAGCCCCAGTTAGCAGCTGGGTGCAGCCCCCAGACCAGCCTAATGCCAGGGAAAGGCAGCCCAGGCTCTCCTAGACCTCTTCATCATCTCCTGAGCCACTGTGGGGAGATGATGGGGAGACCGCCGCAAAAATGTGCAGCCCTATCTCCCTTCAGGGCAGCAGCTTGCACGGCATGGCCGGTCAGCTCCCCAGGGCTCTCCCAGTTACCCCAGGGTGCTCCAGCCCTGAGCACAGTGATGGGTTTCACAATTGGCAGCAACCGCAAAATCTGTTGCAGCCTTTGGTAAACATTGACTTTAGTCTGCGTGGTTTCCAACCCACCATTAACCCTTCTGAAAGGAGCATTTATTTATTTTTATTTCCTCCTCCAGCTGACCTCTTCATTGAGTGATCGCTATGGAAGGAATTTCAAGCCCAGCATTTGCAATGCATCTTTGGGAGTGCTGTGCTTGTGTGACCGAAGGGATGACTTAGTTAAACGTGTCAGTCAGCGGAGTCTGTTGTTTCATGAAACTGTGAAGAGGAGAAACCAGATAAGCTAAGAGGTGGTCCAGACTAGGGATGGTGGGGAAAAAAGGGTGGCCAATAAAGTGTTTGTACTGGAGCTGAGTGATATTGGCTACCCAGCCATGGGCTTGGTTAGGGCCAGAGCTCATCTTCCTAATCTCTGTTTTGATTCTTACTTATAAGGTCCTGGCTTAGAGCCAATGTCTAGCCCACTGTGACATTCCTTTGGAGCATAAAAAGCAGTCTCACATCCCAGGAACAGAATATCCTCTGTAAGAATTTAACAAGCCTCTACCGAGACAGTTAAGATGAGCAAGCCAGCAAAACATTGCAACCCTTTTCATTTTCTCTTCTTCCTTGTCTGGAAAGGAGAAGACAAGAATGATTTACTTTGGTGCATATTTTTTTAAACAGGAAGGGATCAAAACCTTTGGTGTTAAAAGAGGGAAATTAATGCCAGCTGAGTAACAAGATTTAACTCCTTGACATAAAAAGACTCTTAGTGTTTCCAGAAGCTAAGAGGATGTTTTGTAATGGATTTTGGCGCAAAGGAAAGACACATTGCAGTAGGAGGCCGGCAGCCAGTTGGTTTGAGAGGGAAGGTCTGTGTCTTTGTGTGGTATGGGATGGAGCTGAAAGAAGAAATGCAAATGGATGCGGTGAGTTTTGAAATGAAGCTCAGCAGGTAAGGTGCTGCTCTGTGGGGTTTGAACCTCAGCCAGGACATGGCCTGGCCTGGAGGCTAAACATTCACAAATGGTCTTCCTACAAATAAAAGCTCGTACTAGCCAAGTCCCTTGCTCTGATGGTGGGTTGCGAGAACGAGCGGTATCAAACCTGCGTCAAGAAGTGACAAAACCAGCAAGCAGCCATTTCTGTCCCTTTGCTTGCTCATGGAAACGTCCCTCCCGTACACCTCCCACTGAGGGACCGGTGGCCCCATGCTGCGAGGGTGACGGCCCCCATGGGGTGCATGTCAAATCTCCCAGAGACGGGAGATGGGAGCACAGGGATGCATGAGGAGGGCAAACCTCTCTTGGAGACGATCCCTTCTGGGCTTGTGTCCTCTGAGGAAGCGAACCTTGACCAAGCACCCCGGATCACAACGAGGACTTAATCTGGTAGCCTCATCCATGTGGGTATCACAGCTTCACATTGATAATGTGTCCCTAGTGTTTATCAGTCTCTTCCCCTGTCCCCTTGGGTTTTGGCCAGGCAGAAGATCTGTGAAAGCTTAAAAAATCAGAGGATGCTCCTTTTCTGGGGTAGAAAGATGGATCGAATGTGAGAGTCCCTAGAAGGCTTTCCCATTACTAAAGTAAAGAAAACAAGGTACAGCCCTGAAAAGCTTATTTGGGAGCCACTGGTGACTCTGAAAGCATGAATTTCCTAATATCCCTCTGTTACAACAAAAAGCCGAAAGGAACAATGTTGTGAAGCCAATTAAGAAAGAGTTCTTTGAAATTGCTAAGGCCCTAACACAGTTTCTGTTATTGCTGAAATGTTTCTTAATCTTGCATGACTTGAATTAATGACTTAAGAGCCTTTTATCAGATCAATTCACTCTGTCATCTCATCGTATGCAAGCCCATTTTATTCTAATGCAGTGTGTGGTGAGTTAGCATCCCAAGTCCCTGGCTTCGATCAAAAGCCCCTTGTGCTAAGCACAGTGAAAATCCAACGTAAGAAGCAATTCCTGAACAACTCAGTAGCAAAGATATTCAGGGAAGAAATCAGAGGCACAGAAAAACCAAGTGCCTTGCTCAGCGCGTGTAGCAGAGCTGGAACTGGGTGCCAGTCTGCGCTGGGCTTCTCACACAGAAGACCATGGCTTTCCAAGAGGCACTGTGATGGTTTCTGCAAGAGTTTCTGAACAAAGTGAATGGGATGTGCAAGGCTTGATCTGCATCAGTCCTTGAAAGTCCTGCCTGATGCTCAAAAGCAGAAGG
This sequence comes from Ciconia boyciana, assembly GCF_034638445.1. Taxonomy (NCBI): domain Eukaryota; kingdom Metazoa; phylum Chordata; class Aves; order Ciconiiformes; family Ciconiidae; genus Ciconia; species Ciconia boyciana. The sequence continues at coordinate 16,846,849 of NC_132944.1, read as the reverse complement.
ACGCACTTGGAAGAGCCCCAGCATCTTCTTATATTTAGGAGTAGGCAGAAGTTTGCAGCTCGGCTGTGGAAGATGCTCTTTTATTAGCTCAGACTATTTGTGGCTGCCCTGAGCACTCTCAGCTAACGGCTTTGAAGCTGATCTGGCATAGACAGCATGTCTGGCTGCATCCTTGGGGAGCTGGCTAAAAGCTTGCTTAAAAGGCTACTGTTGTGCTTTATTTTGTTCCTAGCTTGCTCCTATTGGAAGCAATGGGAGTTCATCATCAATTTCTCATAGCAGAGCCCACGCAAGTACTAAGGAGTTGAACAGGCAGCTGAATTGATGAAATCTGCAGGCTCCTCTGCCTCAGCAAGTGTGAACATCATATCAATATCTGGTACCCCCTAGAAGTGAAGGTAGCATGAAGAGCTGGCCTCTGTGGGCTTGGGCTAGGGTTGGGATTTGTGCAGCTACGCTGCCCAGGTGTGAATAGCCAGCCTGGGAGGCTCTGCAGATTCAAAGATTAAGACTTTGGATCTAAGTTTAAAGTTGTGTTCTGAAAAGTCTGAGTCATCTCTGCAGTTACGTGAGCTTTCAAATGACTGCCAGAGGAGAAATGGGGGTCAGGGAGAGCTTCAGCCTCACATCTTCAGCTTTCATTTCCAAGTATCAGCTCAGGAAGGCAGGTCCATTCTCATACTTTAATTAGCACACCTACAGCTTCTCCCCATGACTTCTTACTTCGTATCTGGCCTTAACTCTATGGCCTGCTGGAGATGGAAGGGTTTGAAAATCTGGCTTTAGTCTAATCTCTAAGGTGCTCTCCCAGATCGCAGGGGAGCTCTTGCATCCAGTCCACTGACTTTCAGGGGGTGAGTCATGGCAGAGTTTTGCATGTTGAGCTTTCTGCTGGGAGCCTAGGGCCACATGCACTGTGCATGCAGTTTTGCATAAACCTTTCAGGGAAGAGAAATACGTTCCCCAGCTGCCTCGCTGTTATTGCACCTTCAGTCTGGGGCACCTCCTGTCTGGGGCACTGGAGCCTGGATGCTGAGGAAACCTTGCAGTCTGAGAGACATTTTGCCTGTCTCCTCCTCCCTCAAAGTAAGTGTTGTGTTACTTTTTCATGTAAAATAAAACTTGCCTTGGTTGCACACACTTTGCACGTATGTGTGTGATGCACACCTCCACCTCGGTAATTCCATGTGTTGTGGCCCACGAAAGCTTCTCGGCAGCTACTCGCTACATCCACTCAAGTGGCTATTGCAGCAGGTCACTTTGCAGAGAGAGGTAGAGGTTTGCATCATAGCCCAGCAAGGCAGCAGTTAAATTGTGACTACATGGTAGGCAAACCTTCTTCAGGAGTGCTGGAATGACTCAGAAAGATGCTACGTGGTGCATCCCCTTAGGAGCTCACTACAGAGTGGATAAAAAGCTTTGTCCCAGAATTATGTTCTCTCCAAAGTGTGATAGTTTGTGAGCCACAAAGGAGCACTCTGAAACGCCTCCTGGAAAAAAGAAAATCTCTTTGTTTCAAGTTCAGTCAGGGCAGCTAGATAAAGAAGAGAGGGTGTTTTTATGGCTTTCTGAACTGACAGCCTTTAATTCCTGCATTAACTTTTACTGCAGTCAGTGGTTTACAGGGTTTCCAGTGAAGCTGTGTCTTCTGTCCTCGCTTTGTTCATCTGCTGTTCCCTCACCCCGCAAGTGTTTATAGCCCTAGTTCCGAGTCCTCCTCCAGCAAAGGTAAACAGCAAATGATGTTCAGCAGCCAGATATATCAGGCTGTCTCTCTAATCCCCAACCGCACAAAACAGCCATTAGACTTGGATAGATTCAGAGCCACGGGACTTATCTTTTATTCATTGTTATTGTAGGAGTGAGTTTATGCTATGCATAGCCATAACGAGAGTCGGTACCACCATCCAGCACGTACAGAGGAGTTGAAACCCTGATCCCCCAAACTGAACATAAAGAAACTCATGGGATCGGCCCAAGCCCAGCGCTGCGTGCCTGTAGCAGAGGCTGGTCGTGCATATCTGGTGTAGTGCCTCGATCATGGTTCCTCCTATTCAAAGGTCCCAAAAAGGCCAACTTGGAAAAGACCTCCTGTGCAGAGAATCACAGGTGGTGCTTGGTTCCTCTGGGACAAAACGCAAATTGGGTTTTATAGCAAATGAGCATGTAATGGTTTGCCAAAGAGCCACTGAGTCTCAGACAGGACCCGGAGTCCCGAGGGCCTCTGGGCAGGCAGGGACCCCCGCTGCCCAAGGTGATGGCTGCTCACACGATGGCAGCATGAGCCGCAGCCCCTTGCAGGGATGGGTGGCACCTTCACATTTCTGACACCCACAGTGCAACCCATGGAGCCAAGGGACCAATTTCCATTTGTGATTTCCTCTTTGTTTTATTCCCCTTGCCGTGATCCAGCTTTCTCGGTTGCTGTCTGCTGGATCTTGATGTCTAGAGAAACACAAACCACAGCACATGCTCCTGTGAACCTGCTGCTGAAATCAATGAGAAGGCAGGACCCCTTGGGTAGAGAGAAGCAGCTCCTCAAGTGGGCATGTTTCTAAACCTTCTAGTAAAACCGGCAGCCCAAATAGATGTAGAAGTTCATCAGTGGGCAAAATCAAGGCCCTGCTTGTCCTGAGATGATCAATAAATGATGTACAGGATACCAGGAGCTCTTCCACCCTTGCAACCTCCTGCATGCAGCAGCTAGTTGGCCTCCAGGCACCCTAGCATCACTGGAGCAAAGGAGAACAGGCATCACAGTAAATGATCTTTGGTGAAGAAAGTCTTGCCTTGCTGCATGTGATTACCGTGTGGCTTGTTAAGTATTAGTCAATGTTACAAAATGAAATATGAGCTCTCTGGAAAGGCAGCTAAAGCTAGGACAACTCTCTGACTGGATAAATTGATGTATGCTAGGTCTCTGCTTGAGTTTGAAAAACAAAGCTGGCTAGTACTGGAAATGGTCCATGTACTCTTACAGTGGGGACGAGTAGAAAAACCTACAACCCAACCCTGAGACCTTTCCTTCTCCTCCAGCAGCAGCCCAGAGAGCCCTCCCACTATTGCTTTGATTCCTTTTCCCAGGAGTATGAGATTGGTTTACTTTGACACCTGGGGCTGTTGGAGGAAGCCTGTGTACAGATGTTGACCCATTTCCCACATCTGCTGGTGAATTTCTCTTGATCTAGTTGTTCTGCCTCCATCCCCACATGATGCTCTTTTGGGGTTTGTTTGGAGACAACACGCACTAGTAGAGACATCCAAGTTAAGCATTATATGACAGAATTTGCTTCTCTAAAGCTGGCAGGGGCAAAAACCACATCAGGGACAGAACGTCAACAGGTAAATATCCCTCTTTCCTTGGACACTGTAGCTGGTGCCACAACTTCCCTGAGTTTATACCCCACTATGTGGATTTCATAGGGTTTTGCCTAATTAATTAATGAAAACAAATTGCAAAATTACCTTCTTATTAACCTGATCTCACTATGGAAATAAGGCTGATTACTTTCCTAACAAACTTTAATTAGGCAGCTACAACAAACTGTAATAAAGAGCACAAATTAAAACCAGATCATACTAGACATAGCTTTGTCAAATGCTGTGTTAATACCAGACAACATACACAATGATTAAATTGTACAGAAAAAGCTTTTTTTCTCCCCTGGTAAAAATATATCATATTCCTAGAGGAAGAAGAGTTTATACGAAAACATCACATTAATAACCAACACACCAGTGAGTGTTTATCAGTAGTTTCTTTCCAACAGCAGCTCTTAACTTGTGTGTTCTGCAAGACTCAGCTGTTACAGCACTCTTTATCTCTTCTCTAAATTTATGCTTGTAGTACACATGACCCAAGGTTATTGCAAAGCCTCTGAGGAAGAGAAAAGCTTTATTACCTGCACATATACTCCTCCATTTGTCTTTCCTCTTCTGGCTTTTTAGTGCTTGGATTCAGCTCAGCTGAAAACAGAACACAATTTGAGAGCAATTTGCATAAGAATTGTAAGCAGAGGCCCACACAAATTAGGCATTAATTAACGACCACCTAAAGCCTTCTGCTGAATGCATCCTGAGGTGAAGCAATGTTGGGAGTGCTCGAGTATATGTGAGGGAAAGAGTGGGTAAGCATATCAAATAAAAGAGCAATGCTTAATTCTTCTCCAATATTTATTCTAGCCCTTGAGACCGCAGGAGAACTGCAGACTGTTGCCCCTGTTAGATGGTGATGAGAGCTGTCCCTGTAGACCTGGGTTAAAAAGAAGGCTCTTCCACATGTATCTGAATTCATCCAGCAAATCCCAGGCTATGTTGAACTTGGGATGCTGGGCTCTGGTTGAGGAGCAATGTTGCTGCAGAGCTGCAGCCTAGATGACCTCCGAGGAGGGAGAGGCTGTCCCAGCCCCGCAGCCTGGGCAGTCCATGGGTGCAAAGTGGGGCTGGGGATGCCGGGGTGGGTGCTCGAGGTCTGGGATGTGGATGACACGCTGATGCCCCGGGGCAGGCAGGCAGCACCTCAGAAATGTGGTGGAGGTGGCAGGTCTCTGCTGCCTGATGCAGGGTCTGGGGGGATTTACCTCCTCTGTGGGAGTAAAGAGGTTGCTGATATAACAGGAGAGTGGGCTTTGGACTTGACGGAAGCTCAAGTCTGGAGACTTTTGAAATCTGAAGTGACCACTTTTCTTATGATGTTGGATGCATACATCTAATGCAGTGGAAAAGGTCTCCTAAGGAAAGTGGCTTTTAACTCTACTGGGTGGCAGCGTGCTCTGGACATGCCTGCTGCCCCCCGAAGCTGTTATAGCCAGAGCCTTCAAAAGAGAACATTCTGGCTCTGGTTCTCTCCTTTTTTCTAGCCCAGAAGAATGTTTAGTAGCTCTTCCTTAGGTGTTCAACTGGGAGCTCTCAGCTGCTCAGTGTTTCAAATCAGCTCAGAAATTCTGATAAAGGGAAAATGCTTTTCTTCTGCAGAGCCCTTGGGAGAGAGGTCAGGGTGCTGGACTTCCCAGGCTGAGCAGATGGAAGAGTTGTTTTGTACTGCCTTACAGGTATGTAAAATGTCTCCTCGCATCAGAGATTTATTAATATGCAAGAAAACAAATGCTGGTATTAATCAGAGTGGGGGGGGGGTTGGTGGTGTCCTTGACTTAACTAAGTTGTGAAGCTGTCTTGAGCACAAAGCTTGCATCCCAGTAGCTTTAGGAAGGTCTAGTCTGGTCTTCCTTCTTCTTTGTGTAAGCACCAAGAGCTTGGGAAAGGCAAGATTGTCCCCCTGAGCTGGAAGCCACATGAACTGTCTGCGTGCTCTCCTGCAACCTGGGAGCATTTTGCTATTGACAATTATTTCACAACAAGATTCCTGGCTAGATGTATGCATCCTAATGAGTACTATGAGCTAACAGGGACCAACAGGTACTTTAAGATCAATTGAAGTATCCAATCAGTTTGTTAAAGTAATAGACTAGAGCCTGAATTATTAGCTAATAAACAAATTAATTGAAACTGCTACATTTTTAAACTCCACAGTATCAATTGCTGCAACATCTCAGGTCTCTGTAACGACTCATAAAAACGCATGCTGTCCTTTACGGGCTTTTCTGGAAACCATTGCGTGGCTCTCGGCAGAGAGTGGCTGTCCCAGTTGTCTGCCTGCCTGGCTGTGTGGCTGGGATGGAAACGGGCCGATGCAGCCCAGCTGCATGTCCTGCCCCAGGGAGAACAGGAGGGTTTGGCTTTGGGGACCGCAGTGGAGCCCAGGCTCGGGGTTTGGCACTTAAATGCATTCCCTCTGAGCAAACTAACTCGCTGCTAAGATGCTTCTGCTGTCATTGCTCCGAGGAGACCTGCATGCTGCTGCCTTGCATTCGGTATTGCTACTGCCTGCCTCCACACCTGCCCTGGGAGAGTGGCTGGTGCCTAGTACCCAGGGAAAGACTGCAGTGAAGGGGGTGGGCCATTAGCTTATATATACTTGTGTGTGTATATATAAAAAACATTTTGGCTTATGTATGTGTGAGCTATAATATATATGTAATATGTATAATATATAGCTATTAATATATCAGCTATATATAAAATATCTCTCTGTGTGCATATACATATATAAAAACTCCTCCAGTTTTCACTATCCTGACTTATGTCACCTACAAACTTTGTCTTGCTTCCAAATGACTTTCTAGGCCACTTATGACTACAGAGAGCAGTACAGACCCCTGGGTACATCCGTCCTCTGTGGAAAAACCGGGGCTCATTCCTACCCCTGTGGGTTTTGGTTTTTTTATCCCTCTGGTTATTAATGCATTAAAGGATCCTCCCTCTCATCCTGTGACATTCTAGCAGCTTTAAGTGCCTTGGAGAGGGGCTTTGTCAACAGCTCTTCGGCATTAAAATGCTGCTAAATGGAGTAGGCAACCACTGTGCTGGTCACCGCTCCTCTTGCGTGCGGGTGCGACGGTGCCTTCCTCTGCCAGGAGCCATCCTGGTCCCTCCCTGCTGCTGATGCTGCTCTTGACAAAGCTTTCCCCCAGTCTGCCAGGTACGGAAGCTAACAGGTCTCCATACCCCCACCCCTATCCCAGGGCTCTCTCTTAAAACCTAGTATCACGTTTGTCATTTCTCATGTCTCTGGTATTGATGTTAATGAGAGAGGAGTTGTCACTCCACCACAGGCAGTTGTGGCTAGCGTCCGTGGCAGAATATCTTCAAAAAATACTTTTTTTTTTTTTTAATCTGTGAGCTGAGTACTAGTTTACTGGCAGTAAGAGTGCAAAGAGTACAAAGCCAGTCTTTTTCATTGCTTAATATTTCTCTTCTTTCCTTCTAGTTAGAATCCAAAAGGTGCCAAATATTTCATGAAGGTTTGGGTTTTTCTTGGCATGGGCTGCTTTTTTTTTTAATCTGATTGTTCAGAAACTCCTCCACTTTAATATAGCCCATGAGTTTATAGGGAGATGGCAGAGGAAGGGGGGCCATGATGATAGCAGAGATTTGCTGTTTTGCCTGTAACACTGCTGCGCTGTAACTGCATCTCGCTGAAGGTAATTACCGCAGAAAAGTCATCGGCTCTTTCTCGAGAGGCCCCCTTTCACAGGTGCATGCGGTGGGAGCCAAATGCTGCGTCCCACATGATGTGCGCTCAAGTCAGCTCTGAGACATTGCTCCAAAATCAGGTCTCTCAATTATTCATTAGTTAAGGGTTCCTTGGGGAAATAAGGAAGGCTGGGACTTGGGAGCCTGTCTAGAAATACAAGACCAAAAATACAAAGGGTTTATATTATTTACAATAACAGAAGTCCTGGAGATGTTCTGTGTGAACATGGTTTCAAGGGGGAGCACAACCCTAAATCCTCCCCTATGGTGAGTGGACTGACTCAAGGAGCAACCAACAAAAACCCAGCCAGCTGAACGCCCAAACCTGTGGTACGGGTGAGGAAGGGTGGGCAGGGAGTCCCTGGGAAGCGACCTTCTTGGGACTGCCACGCTGCTGGTGGAGCTCTTGGAGACCGACTGGTGACGAATGGCGCCTGTACTGCGGTAACTGGAGTTACTCGCACGCTGGGACGTATAGCACAATACCACACGCTCTCCTTACATGTGTGTTAGCCCAGCCAAATCTCAGCTCCCAGTGCTCTGCTCGTGGGCGCTTGCCTGTGTTAATAGTCCGAGCCACAAAACTGCCCCGACACCTGTCATTTGGAACAAATATTCTATATTAAGTGTATCATCACGTCTCCTGAAGCCACTGTACTGAGCCCTGTCCTTCCATATGCTTCAGGATGTACAAGCCCAGCTCCTGGCTGTTGGTGATCGTTGTGCTAAGGGAGCCTTCCTGACTGCCCCTGCCCAGACTTTGGCCCAGGGGCTCTGTTGTGTGACTGCTATACCGCAGGGTAGGGATGCTGTTGGTCGAAGTATGCAAAACAAAATTGCGTGGAATATTTAACAAGCTTTTTTTTTTTTGAACAAATTTTCTCTGCTTTACTGCAGGGCTCTTAATTTGATGAATTAATGTAAGACTTGCTAATGTACCAGCAAAGACAGCAGGCAAAGATCTGTCTGCTGATCCCAGACACAACAGATTTCAACTGCGCTGCTGAGCATGGTGTGTGCTGATGCCACTAAAAATCGCTATAAAGATAACGGCAGTATCTGTGCTTGCCTCAGAGGAAGATGCCTGTGGCTTTTCATTTCTCTTCTCCCTCTGTGATAGGACTGCGAGCAATCGTCTTTGTGAGACAGGAGCAGGCTGGTGGGAATCTGCTCCCAAGTGCAGGGGACAGCAGTGTGTCCTACCAGCCCGTACAGCCCGAGACCCCAGCGTGGGTCCCCAGCTCGCTGCAGGGATCTTTCATTCCTGAAGAGATTGTGTGGGTGGTTTTGTGTGTGTCTAGCTCAGTGCAATACAGGCTTTGCAGAGCATTTTATTAAAAGTGTAGCAAAAAAAAAAAAGGCTCAGAGCATCTCTGACTCCACCATAGAGCTGATGTTAGGCCAGAGGTGACAGGCGCAGAGCTATTTCGCTCCAACTATACTTTTTTTTTCTAGTCTGTAAGGTTTTTACCAGTGCATTATCAGTCCTTGAGTGGGGACACTATTCCTCTCCAGAGGGTTTCTTTTAAAGATGTGGAGGGTGAACCTCATCCTGGAGCCCGCTGCATGCCGTGATCCTCCTGCACTGGTTGCCCAAGAAGTGCAGCCTCCCTGCTGCGAGGACTCTGGTCCTGCAGCAAGCAGCTGTGACTGCCTGGTGCTGGAGCTTGAGGAAAGAAGCTCCCAACTTCTACATCTGCAATTCAACCCCAGGGAAAGATCTAGATTTGAAGACAAGTCAGGAAGCCCCATGCTCCTGTTACTGGGCTTGGAAGAGGCCAGGTTAAAGTGCCTGGGTATTTGAATCGGTAGCTCATCAGCTCAGGCTTTCCACGCATAACCTGTATAAATAGAGGTCTGTTGCTGGGATAAAGGAAACTCTTATTGTGCTTCTAGAAGTAGCTCTCCTGTGGTCACTGTGCACGGTGACATGTTGGTACTTTCGCAGCATACAATAATGATCACGGTTTGCATATTGAGAAGCAACTTTACAACTTTGCTGTCTGCTTGAACTTGCCCACAGCAGGCTCTCAGATGATGCATATTGAGATGGAGCCACCTCAAGATGCCTGTGCCTGGAGAGAGACCTCCAACCAGAGAGGAGAAGATTGTTCTGTTGCTATTTTGAAAGATAAATGACCTGACTGTGAGTGGCTGTCTGCTCACACAAGGAGCACTTAGTCATTTGGCATAAAGCAGAATATCTAAACCATTAAGGTGTGTGGGCTTTGCAGTGCATAAATAAGTGACAGATTAGGGATTCTGAGTGGCTGCTCGCCCCTTGTGTGCAGTGCTCCAAGTGATTACTGTTCTCCTCTTTGTCTAATCAAAGATCCTCAGCTCAGAGCAGGTTTCTAATTTAAACACTTGAGTATAACATATCTCACTAAATTAAATAACCTCTACCCAGAAAAATCATTGCAGAAATCTGTCTCATGCACAACAGATTCTACCCCCACCTTATAGATGACTTTTTTTTCCTTGTCTCTGTCATACAGCTTCTTCTGAAGGGTAAATTATTCTGAATATAAACATTAATAACCTAGGCTTTGCAGTATTGTATCTTCAAACAACTCATTTTAAGACATCTACTAGGAAATGCAGAAAGCACTCTGTAACTTTAGACATGATGTCTCGGTTTATAGGGTCTTGGGCTCCCCAAGCTAAAATTGGAGTTAGTTTGGGACAGGATTTGCAATAGGACATCTTTACTTGGGGGCCTCAAACACCTGGCAGCCCTGGTGGGTCTTGCAGCTTCTGTCTGTATTGCAATACTGGAGGAACTGTCTCAACAAAGCCCGTGTGCAAATGCCATAGCACCGCTCCGTAAAGGAGCCCTCCCTGTATAAATGCCCCTTTATGTAAATAATTGGTAAGCAAAGTCAGTAGGTGGTCATCGACACAGAGAGTGCCTCTGGAGCCTCAACGGCACGTACATCTTTCCAACGCTGCCGCTGGGTCTCAGCTTTTGGTAGTGCTGTCTGCGGGGTTGAACACAGACTCTAAGCCTGTCTGATGAAGAAGCCATGTAACAACTGGCTCTGTTCCAAACTGGAAATGACTTTGGTTCTGTGTATAGTAACAGAAAGATATTTAAGGTATCCAAGGCCCATGAAAGCCTATAAATACTAGCTCCTGTGCCTGACCCAATGAAAGAGGGAGCGTGCCCTGCTTGATAAATGGTGTTACCTGGTAAAAAGTACATCCTGGGGTGGGGGGTGCAAGCGGAGCATCCTTGTAAGTAGAGGGAGACAATATGGCTACATGTATGCAGGGGGAGAAGATTGCCCTTGCCTACATAGTGGATGAAGCGAATTAACTTAGAGCCTGACATAAGTGTGTACTTGGGCTCTAACTCACAAAAAGGGTGGCTTTGTAAGGTTTCTTTTTCCCTCTGCCAGAGGCAGAGACGTCTCAATCAGCTGTAAAGCAGCCGCTGCAGCGCGCAGATGAGCACATTAAAGCACAGCTGATGCAAGTTGGCTCGATTTGCTGAGCTGGGAGCTGCGGCTACTTGCTAGATGCCTGGGATGTACTGCAGCAGCCATGGGAACGGGTGTGGGGAGCAGGCCACAGTCACTGCATTTGTTCCCAAATAAGCTGTTTCCATGGGTAAATCAGAGCGAGGTGTGTGTGTACAAGCATTTAGAGTTACAAACACCGGCTTTCGGCTCAAGCTTGAAGTTAGGCAGACATACCCTCGTGCTGCCTTGATTCTGTTCACGTCTTGATGCTTGCTGCAGCCAGAAGATAGATTTTATAGGTGGAGGTTATCAGTTAACTGGCTTATCCTAAAAGGATAGTGAAGTAGACCTTTATATGCATGAAATTATTCAAATATATGGTTTTAAAAGATCCGTGAAATTGTGACTTAAAAGGGATTCTTGGGATGGGGTTATTGCAGATGGGACCTTCTGGCAGTCGGTGTGGAAGGGGTCAGCTCTGTGCTTTGCTCATGGAGGGTCTCTCATTGCCCTTTCTGAATCAGTTCTGGCTTTTATGGAGCTCAGCTGCTTATCATCTTGGGAAGATCTTCCACTCTGCTGGTTTCTTGGCCAGGTTTTGCTATGGAGAGTGGTGCTGTCTTGCCAGTTCTGCCAGGCACGGGGATGTGGTTGGGCAAAACCTCTCTGTGCCTCCCCAGCTTTGCTGTAGGTAAAACCCTGCAGGCAGCTGGCAGCCAGGGGCTCACGTACAGAGGAGCTGGGCTTTCCTGCAGGTATGATGGAAGAGTTCGAGGGCATCTGTGTTAAGAAACACCCGTATTTCATGTATGGTTCATCACAGACCAGGGCCAGTCTGGTTTTATCTATGATTTGATAATCTTTCCATCTGTTATCTTCGCCATGCGTGCACAAAGCTGGGGGATTGCCTCCAGCACGTGCATGCCTTGGCCCTGGCAAGGAGCGGGATCATTACAGCAGCACCGTGCTCTCAAGGAGAAGTGCCATCCATCAGTAAGGTGGTAGCAGCAATCGACGTGGAGCTGACACAGTCAGGTGATGAGCTGCAAATTAGATCTCCTTCTCAATAAGCAGTTCATTTACAAAGCATTTTTTGTTTGGGTTTTTTTTTGTCTAAGTGATCAACAACTCATCACTTCTGGATGTGTATCCATCAGACTGGAATTATTCCTGCCTTCTGGTTTTGATCTAAACCATGCGCTGATGAATGAGAGAAATATTTTTAAGGACAAGAGGAAGGTGGTTGCCGTATTTCTGGTGTAAACTTTGAATAAGGAGGCATGTGCTAAAACTCATGGAAATTTTGTGAGCATCTCTCAGAAATGCCAATCTTTCCTTGGCATGTGAACAATCCTTAATAATGAATAAAGCTGTTGATGTCCCAAAACAAATGTGAGGCAATCGTTTGCCAAAGGAGCAGATGCTGTGTTGCGTCCCATTGTATGGTTAAAACTCCCAGACATGGCTTCTCAGCAAAAATTTTGCTTTTCCACTGAGTGATACTTCCCAGAGTTGTTTCATTCTGCAAACTTTTAGCTCCTCAGTAAAAAGCAGAGAGCACTAGAAGTAAGATATACTTTCTGGCTATGAAATGAAAATGTTCTGGCATCTTTTTTTAACAGGGAAAACCAGGTTTTTTTCTTTAGCTTCCTTTAATCATTAAATACATTTCAATTGAAACTTAGGTTTCTTCTTTTAATTTTTCCTTCACTTTTTCCATTCCACCCCCTACCAACATTATTGTAGAAAACACTTCCATTTTAGTGCAAAATTTCCCCAGGACAGACTCTACCTGGTCATTACTGTTGTTGTTGCCTGGGATCAGAAAGTGAAACCCCTCGAGGTGTGTTGTGTGGTACCAGATCAGCCTTGGTAGCCTGCTGGCCATGCCAAACTGTCCGCCGTGAGCCCGGCCACAGTTTAACCTTCAAACCTGCTGTCTTCCCTGGGCAAGTCCAGCACCACCACTGCTGTTGTAAACTTCTCGAGCAGAGGTATAACCTGCTTTGTTTGTAGTTGCAGTGGGAGCAAGGGGCTGCTGTTCTAGCACGGCAACATCTCATTTTCACTTTGGAATGGCATAAACGAAATAAAAAAGCTCCCATGACAGCCAATTGTGTGTGCAAAGTAGCATCAAAAGGAAATAACTGCCCATTTTTGCGCTGGCTAATATTTTTTTCTCTGCTACTTTGCAAGCTTCTGTTGGTCAGTCTGCATCCCAGTGCTGGCTCCGCTTTACATGCAAACGCTACAGCCCGTGGGCAGAGATCGCAGCGTGCCGACGCAGAACAGCGTTTAGTGTAACAGGCTGGTTGAGATGCCTGGGTTTGCCCAGTCCACGCACGGTGCTGGTGGCTTGGCTGCAACACCCTTGAAGTCCAGCCAGGCTGTCTGGGGTCTGAGTTTGCAGCTCTTCGCGGTGCATGGTGTGTCACAGAAGGATGGGGTTTCATTTCTTGTGAGAGGCGTGGGGAGCGCCTGCATCACCTGGCTGGGGTGCCCTGATCCACCCAGCCGCTGCTCTTTGCTGTGATCGGATTCATGCTCGCCGTTTCTCAGACGTTGAATTGCACCCGCGGGCTTGGCAATAGCTGTGTGTTTTTTAACCCTGATAATATAAGTGAAATTAGCACTGTTAATAGGCTCATTATCTAGTCCTTTTAACACATTTTGCTTTCTAAATGGCAAGTAGGACTCTACTGTGTTACACAGACACGGTACAAGTTCATCCAAAAGAAATGACCGATAACTCATCTCTAATTGCAGCGAGCTCAGGAGAGCACAAAGCACATTACCAGATACTATCTGAAACCGCATTGCAGAGCTGCTCAAGTGCCTATCATAACAGTTTAGCTGAAAACTGTTGAGGTTTGTCCCACCAGTACCACTGTCAAATACAATTGCCTTTTACAGAGAGGGCTTGCAAAGTGACTGCTCATCACTATTCTCTTCAATGTCAGTTGTAACCTGTCAGACGCTGAAATAAAACAAGCTGTTGGCACTGTAACATATATTTATGCTACCTTTTGTGCATAGCAAGTATTCTGTAGACCACATGGGTCTACATAATCAATTTACTCACCGCAAAAAGCTGTAACTCACAGGCCTGACATGGCTAAAATATTAAAACTCCCTAGAGAGATGCTCCCTACCATCTAGACAGCCAGGTACCTGCAGATTTCACCCATTATTCATCAAGACGATGGGTTTCCTTTGACATTGCAGGTACAGCCCAGGGCTGTGGCATTCAAACAGTTTACATCTCTTTTTGCAATATGAAATCCAGTGCATTAGATTATTTTCTCGGGAATTAAACCGGGGGGAAAATTGTATAAACGTGTTGGCCAAAGGTGCTATAGGGGGACTTGAAGCCCCCTATTTGCTACCAATTGACAGTCAGGAGTCTGTTCTCCATCATTTTAAATACAAAAATCCCCTATGGAGGCAATCAGAGATGCCTGCAGGGCTCCAGCTGGCAGCAGTGCTTTATGGTGGGGGAGGCGAGGCCGTGGGAAGCAGGGGGCAGATGTCCCAGTTAGGCCTGGGGTGGGGGACGCTGGAGGTACAGCTCCAGGCTGGGTCTGTTGCTGGTGGAGGAAGAGATGGAGGAACTGGCGATGGAGGAGGCTTGTTGGTAATGACAACAGCTTGAGGTGCCTCCCATCAGATGTACTGCCCGCCACCTCTCGGTCATGTCTCAACAAAGCAGATGTGAGAGTCTCTGCTAATTGCTGGAACTTCTGAACTTTAGATGTGTGTGTGCTTGTTTTCTCAACCTATTAAATGGGCTGCAGAGTTTGCTGTCTCATGATGCTAAAATGCAACTGTATTCCCCCAACCTTGGAAATCCCTCTGTCTTGGCTTCTCCTGGAGCTCTGGGCAGCTCTTCCTTCTGACCGCAACCAGAAGGGCTCCCCAGACCGCGCTTCCTCTGGTGCACGCGTGCTGCACTGAGCAGCTCCACGAGCCGAGAGAAAGATGTTGCGGCTGAAACAGCAAGGTGACAAAACCTGACGGTTTTGTGTGTATTTGGGGAAGCTTTTCAGTCGCACTGATCTGTTGGTAGCTTTTTAAAGGACTGGTGTAGTTCACAGTCTCCTAAAAGATGACATGCTGCTTGTAGTCCATCCTAATACCAAATCCTTCCAAACAGGTATCATTTATTCAGGAAAATGGGATAGTAAAATGACAGTGACTGGGTGCTTGAGAGTGAGTGATTAAAGAATGTAACTGAGCTGTATCAGAAAAGCTGAACAAGGATCCCGGAGCCTGATGGCAAATGAATCGCTGGTTGTTCATAGGAACTTCTTTATCTAAGATTAATGACAGGAGGTTAATGGCATCTTGCTCCAGACCCTTTTTTGGCTCCAGGACCCTTGCCAAAGTTTAGACTCCCATTCTGAGTGTTGACAGGCGGAGAGAGCGCTTCAAAATGTGTTATGGACATAATTAGTTACTGTTATCACAGTTTTCTTAATTAGAATATCATAAAAAGGGGAAGTGTGATGATTTACATGGGGAAGATCCGGAAAAGCAGTGATTCTAAAGGCCAGAGACTGAATGCCAGAGAGCAGCATAAAGGTTATCTGCCTTTTGGATGAGGGATGGTGCTCACCTGGGACATTCAGAGGGATGCCTGGAGGTGCTCTCACTGATGACTGAACTTTTTTTTTCAACTTCCGCACTAACTCAGCCAAATTGCACAAGCCTTTGTTCAGCAATTGCCCATCCATCTCCTGCAGGATGGCTCACCCGGGGCCAGGATCCTTGCAATGCTGATACCTTGCAAATGTTAAAAGGAAGCTTATTCTTAAAAAGACAGCAGCTTCTTTCATAAGCTACATTTTTCCTGCTGTTTCTAGACAAGAGAATCCGAGACATCCAAGTTATTTATTTTCATAATTGTGAGGGGAAACTAGAAACCTATTTTAAAAAGAAAGCAAGCAGCTGAAGAAAACCCAGTTATTTTACTGAGACCTTCTCTGGCAGTGCCGTGTCAGGGCTGTGCCTCACTTCTCACGCACGCCAGCCTTAAGGCAAGGTGCCGCCTGGCCCAGAGCACCGCTTCGGAAGCCTTGCTTCAGCACTGGCTTCTCCCAGCCTCCACACCTGGTTGAAGGCTGCTTCCCTAAGCTGTTTTCCGAATCTCCCTGCCCGGTGAGGAGCCCAGACCAAGCTACTCGCAGGCCTGGCTGTCTCTGCCATGCACAAGGTCTGCTTTGCCATTGCAGGGAGGAGCATTCGACTGGCTTTGAGGCCGGCGCTCTGGAGCGTGAGATGCCCCCGGTATTTCTTGGGCCTTGTGGATCTAAAGGTTGCGACGAAAATTGCCGCTGATTACCAAAACGGCCACAAACCCAAGAGCTCTTCCTGAACGAGATAGAAACCGTGTGCTTTGGAGGAGAAGGTGCTTTGAGGCTCGCATCTGGGCTGTGCCACGCTGCCTCCCCCCACGCATGCCAGGAGAAGCACACGCACAGGGGATGTAACTTGCAATCAATAAACCTGTTTCTTCGGTTGCATTAATCCTTTGTCTGCAGGTAGTGATTAAGTTGTTCCCAGGGAACCTGAGCCGCGGCAGCCCCCGCGTGTGCTGTAATCCCTGCGCGCCCGTGGCCAGGCACTGCGCCTCGCTCATCGGGTGGGGGAGATGGCAGCTCTGCACGGCCCCGGAGCCCCGGGGAGGACCCCTCTGCCCCAAGCAGGCAGCAGCCCCCACAATGACGGGATCACGCTTTGCACTCAAGGGAGCACCATGCAATCATAAATACCCCTTGCACAGGGCTGTGGTACCAGGATTCATCGGGATTAATTAACCCCCTCCCTTTTCCTCTTCCCTCGACAAATAGTTTCTGGTGCGACTGAACTTAAAATACCTAAATGAAATTCAGTGTAACATTTTTTTTCCCATAAAGTAGTGACTGAATCATAGTTTTCTTGAAGGCAAAAGCTATGTGTTTTTCCTAATGGCATTCCTTGTGCATATGGCTGCACGAACTCGCTCCTCTATATCTGCCGCTCCTCCACCCCCTCCGGCAGCGTGCACACTCGCGCTCACACATGCACTTGTTGCTTGGAGGAATGATGGTTTCGGGAGCCATGAAGTGTCTGTATCCGTCAGGGGTAACTGAAACTACTGCTACAAGTGCTATCTGTGTTTAATCCCTGGGAAGCACTGAGCTGAGAAGCAAGGGGGAAGTGCTGGTTTTGGGGAAATGGAGACTGCAAAATGCAGACGGTG
This sequence comes from Ciconia boyciana, assembly GCF_034638445.1. NCBI lineage: Eukaryota > Metazoa > Chordata > Aves > Ciconiiformes > Ciconiidae > Ciconia > Ciconia boyciana. Next base: position 16,830,052 of record NC_132944.1, on the reverse strand, counting down.
AAAGCATCGTGTTTGCAGGGACTTTCTCAAACCCTGGTCTAGGGCAAGGGAGGCCGAAGTTCAGGCTGTGTCACAAAATAATTACAGCAAGATATTTAGCCCTACATGCTCTGAAGTGTCCTCCTGGGCTCCTCCGGCTGTTCAGGAACGGCTCCGGGGGGACATTCCCCCACCTTGAATGATTGACGGGCTCAGTGCACCTTGGTGGGTCGGGAGGTTGCACCAAGTGCACAGGTCACCAGAAAGATTTTATTGTTTTTTCCTAATTCTGCACCCTAATTTGACCCCTCCAGTGGGAGAGGGGCTGTGCTTGCCTGTTCGTGGGAGAAGGCCCACAGGAGCAGGCTGGCCCCCAATGGCATGTCTTACCCCAGTAGAAAAGTCACCTCATGGGATGGGAAGGGAGACAGACAAATTTCTTGTTTCCTTACCCCTTGTTCACACTGTTCTAATAATAAGGTGAGCCCAGAGATGCAACGGTGATTTCTGAGACACCTTGGCATAAGTCTGTGAAGAATTAGTATTTCTGTTCAACACTTGTCCCAGGGATGTGTCCCCGTTTGCCCTCCACGCTGGGTGCTTTTTCAAGCGGGGGCTGCTAGGGCCCACCACCCTGCATGGCTGGCACCCGCCTTACTGCGACTGGCATTGTCTCGCAGCTCTCACCCAGGAACAATACGCAAGTGCGTGCAATCGCTGTCGGCGGGGCGGGCAGGCGCCGTGCCCAGCGTGCCCACGGCGGCAGCGCACCCGCCTATTGTGCCTGGGCTCCGCCAGGAAAGAATGGGAAAGCAAGATGGGTTAAAAATGCAAAAAACTTTGCACATTTATATGAAGGGACTGTAATTTTCGCATTTAACACTCCGTTAGATCTAATGGAAAGCTGATATTTTTCTGTAGGTGTGAAATTAACCTTTCAATAAAACTAAAAGCTATCTTGAGCATTTTCAAGCTGAAGTTTAAAATAGAGCAATTATGAAACTTGCTGAAAGACTGCCAAGTTTTCTTGTTGAAAACTGCTGCAAATGAATTATGTTTCCCTTGTGATTTACAGCACAGTGTGAGGGAACTTTAGTTTGTATTTAAATCTGCTTCCGTTAAAGACTATTTGCAGCTTAAAGAAATTAATTTTTTTTTTTTTGGACAAAGTTGTCAAACTCCATCAGAGAAAATTCCTTTCAATGTTTAATGCTACAAATTGCTAAACATGGCATTGTTTTTATGAATGCCACATGTAGTAATTGTATGTCTTGATGAAACAAAATTGACTTTCTGAGCAAGGACGGCTGATGCTAAACAAAGTGGCTCCCCTTCTTGTGGGGACTGCTGGAGGCAGGCAGGGGCATGAGGGGAGTTTTCACTTTTGTCCCAGTTTCAGCTGGGATAGAGTTAATTTTCTCCCGAGTAACTGGTACAGTGCTGTCTTTTGGATTTAGTATGAGACTGATGCTGATAACACACTGATGTTTTAGTTGTTGCTGAGCAGTGCTTATACTAAATCAAGGACCTCTCAGCTTCCCATGCTCTGCCAGGAGCACAAGGAGCTGGGAGGGGGCACAGCCAGGACAGCTGACCCCAACTGGCCCAAGGGCTATTCCATACCATATGGGGTCATGCTCAGTATAGAAATGGGGGGAGTTGGCCGGGGGGCAGCGATCGCTGCTCAGGGACGGGCTGAGCATCGGTCAGTGGGTGGTGAGCAATTGCATTGTGCATCACTTCTTTTGTACATTCTATTATTATTATTATTATTATTATTATTATTATTATCATTATTATTATTATTATCTCTTCCTCTGCTATCCTATTAAACTGTCTTTATCTCAACCCATGGGTTTTACTTTTTTTTTTCTGATTCTCTCTCCCATCCACCGGGGGGGGGAGGGTGAGCGAGCAGCTGTGTGGGGCTTCATTGCCAACTGTGGTTAAAACATGACAACTTTCCTTAAATCCCAGCAAAGCCGGGATCTTACACACCATGCTCCATTATCCTCATTTAGGTTAAAAAAAGAGAAGCTGAAACACGCATAGGTTTTGCACTCGCACATATGTGCACACTCATGGTGTCTGTGTAGAGGATGATGCATGCCAATGGGATTGCTACGGGACGCTGGAAAAATTGAGCCAGCATCCATTCTGGGAATCCAACCAACTTTGCATCCTACTCCTAGAAACAAGGGATTAAATACCAATTCACAGCTCGCTGCTCTCTTTTACACAGTGGTGTTCACTGCAGACCGCAAGAAAGAAATTCCTGGGGGAAATGCAGTATGGGGAAGACGGTCGGTCACAGTATCACAGCTGTAATGTCTGGAGAGAGAACTGAAAGCTGCTTCACTGGCCAATTTTCTAGGAAGTGGATTGAACTTTCTGTGAAATATGGCTTATGGATATGAAGGACAGGAAAATAAGATGGGTCTGCAGAAAGGATTTTTAAATAAGGAGTTAACATTAAAAATATTCCTGGATGGAAAGGCCTTGTGTCACCATATACAGATACCATCATTTCATGTACATCGACACCTGCAACTTCAGTTGGATCCTCATAAACTAACTCAGTGACCTTGAAAGCTTGACAAAGCAAGCCATACCGCTAATGCTAGGTGGTTATTAAAAATACACACGGTTGGACTCATATATTTCGTGTAATGACAAGGTAATTCTTTGAGGTATTCATATCTGGGCTCAAAAGCAAAAGACCATTTATCTATTTATTTTTCTAATTGCATTCTGCAAATAGTACGTAAGCACCAATAATCCGCTGGTCAAAGCCACCTCTGTCCTCAGCGGTCCCGAGGCAGGAGCGGCAGGTCCGAGGGCAGGAGGCCCGCAAGCACCGCGGCGTGGCAAGCGCTGCCTCCACAGAGGCGAGGGTGCCCACCGGTGCTCTGCGCTGGCCAGGGACCCGGGACCCCATCCCCTCGGAGGTGAGGTGGTGCCTGCAGGCTCCCAGCTGGTGGCTGTGCCTGGCAGCCTGCTCCAGCCCGGCCAGGTACTGACAGGTATCCCCCCAGCTTCACCAAATCAAAGCACTTCACTGTTTATTCTGGTTTAAATAATTAAAGGCGTGACTGCCACAGCTTCCAGACCCACAGCGCACCGTGCACAACTGTACACCCCACATGTGTGGGTTTAATCGGCTCACTATGGCCTGCCAGGGACCCACCCCCCCCAAATATCTCTCCTTTCCCTGCTGCAGCCCACGTACACCCAAGCCCCGTAGCACTGGCTGCCATGGTCCACATCCACCTTGCTTCCAGCTAGGGGTGGGCTTGGGTCAGGCTAGAAACCACCATAAATGGGGCCATTTGTGGCAAACAAGGCACAGTTTTTGGGCTCAGTTTTACTTCACAGATGGTGTTCCCAGCCTTGGTCTTGCTTGAAGAGCTTCCCCATACTTGATGGACTGCTCTTTGGCGCAGAATGAAGTACATCCGGGGACCTGTCCTGGTAAAGACACGTGAGCTCAGCAACAACTGAATTATTTGCAATCACCTCTGTGCCTGTGTATCTAATTAAAAAGAAACCATTAACATGTCAAAGTAACTGATATTCTTGCAGTCTCCATAATTATCCTCCATAAATGTCTGTCAGCTGTACAAGGTTCATATATTGCCATCCATCCTAACAGGAGATAGGCTACTTGCCCGACTCGTGCAGATGGGCTTGGTGCTACCGGCTTCAGCAAGGTGATGATGATTTACATCACTGGAAACGTGTTTTGATAAATGTAATAGCTAGTACATAATTGATTTCTTGGTAAAATTCAGCTGAGAGTGTGTCATGATTCTTGACAAACACAGCAAAGTGGCTTCTGAAAGTGATGAATCACATTTCTGATCTCATTTATGTCAGCCTTGCATCAATGTAGTGGTGAAATTTGTTGGGGGTAGGTTCAGCTGTACTGGCGCTGAAATCAGCATTGATTTAAAGGATGCTGAATCTAGCTCTGCTGTCCCAGAGCCGTCTGTGCAGCCCCACGAGGAGCTGGCTCCTGAAAACACAGAGGACCTGGTCCACTGTCCCTAGCGTTTGAACTCTCTGGAGTGAACCAAGCATCCAACACAGGTACTGGGGATGGGAAGCAAGTCAGTCCGTAAAAGAGCAGGAAAAGGACTTTTGTCATGGTTGCATTGTGTGTCGAGTCAGTATAAAAAAGGTGGAGGTCATTCACAGTGCAGAATTAAATGCCAAAGCGTAGTGCTTGCCACTGGGGCTCTAGCAGACAGCAGCGGGCACATGGGGACTCCAGGTTTCACAGGCAGAAGTGTGCTGTGCAGGAACGCTACTTGAGAGTTGGGATTTTCGGTGCATTCTTAAGCATACAGAAAATCACTACAGATTGTAAAGGATAGAAAAATGGAAGGTTTTTTTTCTTAAAGGAAAAAAAAGTGCATTTTCCCCGCACGCACATACTCTGCAGGAACTTGAACAGTGGCAACGTTCAGATGGGGAGGGTGTTCAGATGGGGAGGGTGCTGTCCCAGTGGGTAACTCTGGGAAATGACTTGCTCTCCTGTCTGAAATCGCTTGACTGCAGTTCCAACCATAATTATAAGTTGTCAAAAAGCTGCAACAGATACTGATTTTTTGCCAAAGTTATTCTTGGAAAATGAGTTATACCTGCGCTTGTGCTATAAACAGCACCAAGAGCTCATCAGGAACTCCTCATTATAATGAATATTGAAAACGCTGCCAGGCCAACAACCAGGAGCTTAGCAGCAGCCATGGGTTTGAACTGCTCTTGGTTTATGGTGTCTTGCCAGTACCAGGGGGAGGTTTTGACCACCACTTAATATCTGAGGGTTCCCCTGTAATTCTTCTGTCTCCAATTCTTTTCCTGCAGCCTCATCAGAATGACCAAATTAGCTCAAATTAGTTGCTAGGTTTTTGTCTATCCATTGCTGAAAAGTTTGCTATTGCAAGGTGCAAGAGGGAAATATTTGTGCTAGATTTCTGAAAGGATTGGATTCTTGTAAAGCTATTAATCTTGGAGGCTGATAAAAAGATGGAAAATCCCATTTCCTATTTCAGAGTATAACACTGTTCCTTATGTAGTTAACAGCACAACAGGCCTCATTTTCATGAAAGTCTCCAAAGTTTTCAGTTTTCTGTTACCAAGAAAGCAACATTTTCTTCAATACACCTCCTCTCCCCAAGGTCCTTCAAAATTTCTGTTTACATGAAAAGCCTTATTCAATAAAACACAGTTGAGAGATTTCAACCAGCTCTCATTTTAGTCAAATAAATTAACAGAACTCTCTTTACCCTGTAGAATAAAGATTTCTTTGGTAGCAAGTTACCTGCTGCTGCTGCCAAGTCTTTCTGGTTTTGAGTTACTTGAGAGTATCGGTGGTGTTTGGTTGGGTTGTGCTGTGTGAAGCTGAGCTGTAGAGAGGATGAGGGGTTGCTGCAAGCTCCTTCATACCTATGATTTGCACCGTTTGTGATTATTATTTCTTATTCTCACCACTGGATCCTGTTTATAAGCACGTGTGTAACAGAGATAAAAGCTCTGCTGATGAAATTATGTCTCCCCAAAGTGGAGAAGAGGGTGTGCAGTGCAAAAGTTTCTAAATTTCCCACCCAAACAGGGGTACAAGCACAATATCCACAGAGCTAACTGGCCTGCTCCAGCTCCCCAGCAGCAACAAGAGGCCGTTTGGGGAATTTCACAAACTTTTTGGAGGTGGGATAACTCCTTATCAATTATTTCGTGGCTACCCCTAGGAAAAAAAATGCCTGTTAAAAACAGATTAAAAGAGAATAGGTTTCTATATTTAACAAGGCCAGACAATATTAATATGCAAGTGCAGGGAAATGGCTAATGAATAGGATTCGTTCTTACTAAGGCAATCGATAACCTCTTTGAGTGCCACAAGTGGTGGGGAAGTCACTGCTGAAGTGACTAGAATTAATGAGCTGTCACAGGAATTTTATCAAGTTCTCTATAAAAGTCTCTCACTTGCTCCTGAGGAGATGGTTATATTCAGAGAGAGGCAGAGAAAAATTTTCCTTGTATCTGCTTAAAGGTTGAATGATCATGAAGGCTATAAAACCCCTGAGCTTCAGAAGCTCTTCATGCTGAATTTTTATGGGAGCTTTGAACAGCATCAGTCCCATTAGTAAAGAAATACATTTAACCTCTTCAATCTGCTGGTTTACCTCCTACGGCTCCAATCCATCAGGATTCTTCAGTGTATGAGCACGTTTAAAACGAGAGTGGTAGCATGAATAGACCGGACTAGGCATGGGCTTTGATGTAGGTTTTTAATAAAGACGCTAGTCTGCAGCTAGCACAAAACTGTTATTACTTAATGTTTTCCCAGGGCCAGATTGATTGAGCCATCCTACACTAAACTGATTATTTATGTAGCAATTACAGGAGTTGTAGAGGAAAACAAAAGCTCAAGGGTCTTAATGTATTTTGTCAGTGACTGGAGCTCAGGTGAAGCTGCCTCATTTCTTTGGTAGCTACATTTAGGGTGGAGTAGAAACGAAACCCCACTCTTCCCTCCTGTAGAGGAAAACTGATGCTCACAATTGCCACGTGAAGTAGTTACCCCTCCATATGTCCTACCTTGCAGTAACTGGAGGGTAAATGCATATGTACTAGAGTAGCTGTGCTATGGCTTACTCGAAGACAACTTATTCGCATGCCCACGTCACAGAACGACATGTTCTCTTAGATCAGACCTCGTGAGGGGGGCTCGGGTGCATGTTCACCCCCTTCTTCGCTGCTGAGCTCTTGGTTCAAGCAGGAGCTAACAGAGGGGCATCACCCTTCTTTAAAAGTATTTCCTTCAAGAAATTGAAAGGTCTCAAAGGCTCAGGGTGCATGTTTGCGTGTGTGTATATATGCATGTATTCATAATTTCCTGTGGCAACTGTCATCCTCTTTTTATTAAAAATCTCTCGCACTTATCTACAGATATATATAAATTGCATGTAGGAGTTGCTCTCTCCTGTATCCTAAGAAGAGTGCAGAGTAAGTAAGGGAAGATACAGGACAGAAATGTGCTTCCCTGACATTAACGTTTTGTGCCTGTGTGTAAAAGTACTACCTATAATTAGGGAGCGCGAGCAAAGAGCAGCAATCTTTCTCCTGTTTTTGCCCTTCTTTTACACTGAGGAGTGTGGGTCACTTCCCAGCAAGTACAGGAACGCTCGACTGCAGCGGGTGAGTCGGCTGAGGCTGGGAAGCGATGCTGGAGGAGCTCTGCTCCAAACACTGCTGAGATGTAAGTGGAGAGAAGGTGGCCAAGGGTAGGTTTGCAAGGCATCCCTGTGCAAACAGCAGAGACACAAGCAGAGGGGGAAAAAAGTCCTCTCACAGGGTTTGTTCTTGATTATTTTTATTTTTAAAATATGAAATAGGAGGCTTGAACAAAGAGCTGAAAGTAAGCAGGTAAGAACCATGTGACACCTGAAGAGCTGTATGTGCGGAACAAGTGAATTAATTCGGGGTTTGCCATCAGCCTTCTAAAGACTCAACTTCAGGGTTCAGGAGGTTTTTTCTAATTAGAAAAAAATGGGAAGAAGCTGTTTTCAGCAGTGCCTATGGTTTCAGAAGGGAAATGCAACGTGTCCAAGGAGGATTCTCTGAAGAGTGGTAACCACTTTGGTGGAACTATCTTTTTCTAAAGAGAGAGCTAGCTGAAGCACTTTTAGCTAGGGTTAAAATAAATACATCCTAGACTGAAAGAAGATGTCATAGAAATGGTTCCAGTTTCATCGACAGTAAATGCTTTGCTCCTGCATAAAAGCTCTAGGCAGTCCAGTCACATACATGGAAAGGAAAGATGCTGCAAATCCTATGGTCATAACCCCAAAATTTCTTAGTGTCCTATACTGTGAAGAGGTTAAGGCCAAGTGCAGGACACTTAACAGTAATAATATTCCTCCCTTTACCCTTTGGAGTGAGTGTATTCTGAACTAGATTGAATGTCACTGTAGCAAGCTTGAAGCAAGATCTGCACTGGAAAACTTCATTATAAGGTTTTTAATAATATGAAAACTAAATTCCATGGCAAATGTTTGAGCTGACTGGTGTTCTGAGATGTCTTTATGCAAAATCTGCTGCCAGTTCAAATTAACATCTCGCATAACTAGCCCTGGAATGAGAAGTGATCATCTGAGTGATGCACAAGCCCCAGTTTCTGTCCTTGCTCGTGCCCTGCCCCAAGGCTAATCCTCCCTCCTTCAGCACAGCTCCTCAAAAGCTTATGGAAAAGGTGTCAAATCGTGGTTCATAAGGTTTAAGCAGGAAACAAAAGTATTTTATCGTAGCTTAAATGTCACTAGTGCCTGCTAGAAGCTTGTGTTTGTAGTGTATTTGGTGCCTGCACCCTTCTGCGGGAGGGAGATGGGCTCTCACCTCTCCTGGAGGAGTCCAGCTCCGAGCCCTGGGGTTAGCTTTGTCCGTGGACCGCAGGTACGTGTCGTCCCTGTGCAGGGCACACGCTAACAGCAGTTACTTGGTTGCATCTGGATTAAACTGGGGTATTTGTGTGGTAACAAGTGCTATGGCATACCCCCTGTTTAGGTACTTGAGCTCTCCAGCATACAATATCGTGGCTAATAATCTGAGGTTTAGAAAAATATATATGCAAAAGGTAAGTAGTGAAAAAAAATAAGTTTATTTGTGGCATTTAAAATCACATGAGGCCAGGCAGCAATACCTGCTTCTGCAAAGGGCCATCCCCCTTTCTGAGGTGCACTCCTCCCGAACTGCCGCAGGTGCTGTTGGTGTAAGGACCTTGCCTCCTTACACCAACGGGCCTAAAAACGGGCCAATGTTTTTAAAGGGCCCCTTAGTGCCTGAGTGCAGAGGCAGGTCCCTGACCAGGATCTTCGGTGTGGTCGAGGAGGGAGGGAGGTCTCACGTTTTTTTCCAGGCATTTCTAAAAGTCCTGGTAGGTGCTGCTCTCTCTGCACGTAAGCATCTAAAAGCTTTGAACATCTGCCCTGTGAGCCTGTGGAGGCTGAGAGGCTGCTGCAAACAGCACAGTTTTTGTTTCTGCTGTTTTGCGAGTGAGCTGCTGGAGGAGAAGGGGGCACGGTGCCCGGGGAGGGCAGGCGCACCCTGCCAGGGAGGCAGCGGCGGTGGAGGAAGCCGAGACGGAGGGGCTGGAGGAGTGGGAACGAGTTGGCTGACTGAACCTGCTGCCCTGGCAGCTCTCGTAGCTGGGGTCGGTGCCTTGCCCTCGCCTGTTACATCATGGCTCTTCTCTTTCCGCCCAGCCCGACGTCGCAGGTCGTTGGGGTGTATGATGCCGTTGGGCGGCGGGCGGCAGGCTGGGGTGAGAGCGGGGGCTCCGGAGCTCGCCTGCCGGAGGGACTCCTGCACCAGGCAGCATTGCAGTGAGCTCCCGACTCGGCAGGCTTCATGTCTTCATGCAAGTGTCGGCGATGCTGGGAACACCGGCTCTGTGTAATTAAGACATGGTGCATCTCGTTCAGCAGGTTTTTATTCCCAAGTGTTGCTTCTGCTGAGCTCTGCGGGGACCTTTCCCTTGAGCCAGGCCTGAAAGGTGGAAATATGTTCTCAGAAATGCATGCCAGTGCGGGTGGTTTTCCAGGCAGTGAATGTCTCTGTGCAAAGCCTGAGCATCCCTGTCTAGGCAGGGGATGAGGGAAAAGCCTGTACGCTGGTCCTCACTGGAGACCCGCGCTGGAAAAAGCAGGGAGGTGAGGAGGGGCCATGCCCTGCCTGGGGTTTTGTCCCCACTGCAGCGAGGACACGGCTGTCTGTGTAAGCCAGGCAGCACGGCTTGTAACTCCTGGGTTTCGGGAGATCAGAGGTAGCTGCACGCTCCTGCCTTGCAGGCAGGTATCATCAGCTGCCCTTGAGCATTTTCTGCTCCAGCCCATCTGTCCCAGACCAGCCAGCAAAATCCAAGTCAGCAAAGGTATGTCTGGATGATCGCTGCTGTGCCAGCTGAATGGCCACAGTCTGTGCAGACTTCCCTGGATCAGAGTTTGTTGTTTTTGTTATCCTTTTCTTCAGCCTGGGCTCGGCTTGAAGCAGCTTGACCTAATAGCACCACCGCTTTCCGGAGGGTATTTCCACCGCAGTCCTGGGATGTGCAGTGGCTGCTGCAGGGTAGGAAAGTTTTCAGCAGAAAACTCACCGAGTAGGTGCTGCGGGTGTGTTTGGTACCCGTACGCTCAGGGCCCATCGCTGGTTGCCACTTGGCTGTGTGCTGCTGGCTGCTCTGCTCCCCTCGACCTGCTCCGCTGCTGGGTCGAGCACGGGCTTGGAGTGTGTGAGCCCTTGCAGGAACAGGCAGTCCGGAGGGACTCCGCGTCTGCAAAGTTTGAATGCTTTGTCTGAATTCCTGAGTGAAAATAAAGTGAAGAAAAAATATTCCTGAAGAAAAAATAAAGTGAACCATAGTTTGGTTCTGCAGTGGCTCAGAAGCAGAAGCTGGGGAAGGGACAAGCTTCATCCTGTTTTTAATATTTTTGATATTGCAAACTGGTGAGTTCTTAGCCTTTTTATGCTTAATGAAGTTTTATTGTTTAAAACTTATTTTTAAATTGTAGATAATAACTAAATAAATCCCCACTGGTACTTAGGGCACCTTCTAAACAGAGTTCAGCAAAGCTCCTTGGTGTACTGAGTAATAACTGGCCCAGTGCTTTGAAAGTGGAAAATGTTAAAGCCGCACTGTGTCAGCTTCGGTGTGATGGGAGAAAGCCTAGTGAGGTACTTGCTGGCCTCAGGATGTCCCCACCCCATGCTATGATGGAGGAATCATTGAAAGTTAAAGGAAAGCGCACTACTCATTAATGTAAGGACTTTACTGAAATTTCCCCAAAGCTTTTAATAGGCAACAAACACACCTTAATAAGCAAGAAGTACAAAAAAACTCCCTAAAACATTAATTGCTGACCTATAATTCTGGAACTGGCAATCTTGCGTTTAACAGGTCTGCTGTACAGCTGGATTGTCAGCCACTGAAGATATTAGTTTATAATTAAAATGCTGGCAGTTCCTTAATTATGGGCACTGCTACAATATCATTCACCACTGTAATTGTTTGGCTTTCTCATAGGGAGCGCGAGTAATTATTTTTCTTCAGGATTTTCAAATAAAATATTATTGGAAAGGATATGGTCACCATGTCAGTCTGCCGGAGGAGGAATGTACCGTGCTGGTGTGATGCACGGCATGAGTGCTCAATAAGTGACTCTTCAGGCAAAACTGCTTCCAGAAAGAAAAGTTTAGGGGTGAGGTTTTCAGCCAGCCAGGCTGATGGCAGAGTAGGTGAACGCTAGGCTTGCTCTCTCCCTTGGCTGTTGGAAAGCCGGGGTGGCTGCGCTGATGGCAAGGAGGTACTGATACTGTTTGAGAGCTCAGTTCCCATCTTATGGGATACCCTATCTCTTCATCTCCTATTTTGCTGCAAAAAAATTGGAGCATCACCGATAGAGGGGCTTTTTTTAACCTGTCCAATGCTTTGTCTAAATGAGCAGTAGCAGACTTGCACGCTAACTTCGGTGGCCAGATCCTGGCACGCGAAGCTTTGCAGAGCATGGCTGGGCTGGGGAGGGGCTGCCGAGGGGAGGCCACATTCCAGCGGTGCTGCTCAGCTGTATGACAGAGCCCAGCTGGTCCCACGGCCACAAGGACCAGCGGCAACGGCACAATGGCCAGCGAGGGAAAGTCAATCGGACAGCAAGGAATAAAAATTTCCCAATGGGAATGGTTAAGCATTGGAACCGGGACCCAGAGAAGCTGTGGGACCTCCATTCCTGGGGACAGGCTCTGAGCAACCTGGCCTAAAGCTGAAGCTGGGTCTGAGCAGGAGGCTGGTCTAGAGACCTCCAAAGATCCTGTGCAGCCTAAATCATTGAATGATCCTGTACGCTGGGCGGGTTCAGGTGCCTTACCTTTACCTGCTAGCTAAGAAAAGGCAAAGAGGAACAGGTCACCTGGTGTGCAGGAGGGGACAGGAGGGACGTGCAGCATCCCCTCAGTGTGCCCAGGCACGCCAGGTCCCTTGTGTGCACACCCACAGCTACTCTGCTATGGAGCCCCAGGAACAGACACCTCAGAGCGATTCAGTGTCTTTCTGGCATGAGCACACCATCCAAGGAGCTTTACAGCATGTTAGCGAGCACACACAACCTGCTCCTGCTGCACTCGCTGGGAGTTGCTGCTGAAATTAATGAGCAGGAGAAGGACCGGGTGCTGAACCCAGCCCGCTGCAGCTGACGTGGCTAATCGCAGGCACAGCAACAGGCAGGTAGCAATTTGGAGATAACACAACTGGGAATCTTTCTTGTCTCATTTGCACTGACGTATCCATGTAATCAGTTCATTTTGGTCAGTTACTATTATTTCCCAGTGAAATTGCTGCTCTCTGCTCTGCATGCCTGGTCTCTTCCCCTGCTGTTCCCCTGAAAGATGAGTAATTGTAAAGCAAACAAGCGGGGGAAGTTTGACAATGGGTAATAACAGGACAATGTGAAACAGCAAGGTAGCCGAACTTTCCAGTGCTTCCCCAACTGTCAAGATGAATAATAACAAGTATTTACTCCTCCACTGTGGCTCTGTGCTTGTATCGCTGGTGGGAGTGGAAGAAGCGAAGGCAGCTCTGGGCTGGCTTGACCGAGAAGCCGTGGTAGCGATAGGTGTGAGGCTTTGAGCCACGGTCAAAAAAAATGGGAGCCACTGAGATGTCTGTGTTGATTTAATCAGTTTAAGTTTCCAAAATTGCTTTTGTCCCGGCAGTACCCAGCAGTGTACCCGGCAGCGTACCCAGCAGTCTGCAAGGCTTCCAGTTGCAGGGATGTGTGTGTGTGTGTATGTGTGCACATGTGTGTGTATACATGCACATAGAGAAGCTAAAAGTCCGGTCCTAGAGAATGGGAATAAGGCAGAGTCAATCAGCTCACAGTTAATTTTCTTTGCTTTTTCTTTCTTTTTTGCTTCTTTTTTCAGCTCTTCTAAGAAAATAAATCCACTGGCTCGCATCTCTTACATGGTCACTCCCTGCAGGCAACGCAGTGGTTTAATGCTATGCCCTGTCTTTGAGCACTCTGCCCTGAGGATTTGTTGTATTTTAGTTGTTTCTCCCTATGGAGCTGTGTCCCGCAGTTTTTTGCCCACAGCCAGGCTTGGTCTGCAGCTAGCTGCATGCAGGTTACAAGGTTTTCGAAGTCCTCTGCTTGTTACTTGCATTAGCAGGAGAAAGTAAATATTCCCACTGCTCTTTAGCAATTCTCGTCCTCAGGCGCTGTTAATGGCATAAACCATCAATCAGTTGGCAGCAGGCTACAGCGGGAATTGGCACACTTGAAAAACCCGTGACATTGGATTAAAAAGCATCCACAGGCCAAGTAAACACTGGCGAAGCCCAAGCCTGTGGGAGTGGGGAGCAGGCAGCTCCGGGCAGACCCCGCTGCCGTGCTGGACAAGCAGCGTCCCTGTGGTCCCCTGCGGCATCACCAAGGCTGGGCTTGCACAACACAGCCTTTCTGCTGGTCCTGCAGTCGAAACTCTGCGGAAATGCTGTGCTGCCAAACCACCCTTTTGCTTTCCTTAGGATTTTGCCCTCCAACCACGCTATGATGTTTTTGTTCTTTCTCACTTGGCTTTTTTGTTTTATCTGAGTGGTTTTGCAACCTCCCTGCGTCGTTTTCAGCACAGCTCCTTACCCAGATCACAGGAGCAGTGTTGTTTCCTTCTTAAGACTTGCCACCACTCTGCCCCCAAAGAGAAGTGCTTGTTGGGTGCTAGCTGCAGCCGTTATACGGTGTCTAGCAAATCAGCATCATGTGAGAGGCCTGAAATACAGGTGAACTGTTTTGTTTTATTGCATGTTACGTTATTTGGTGTAGGATGGTATAGGCATATCAGTGTTAGCTGATGCGCTTGTAGGATTGGGGTCTGGGTTCGGTCCTATCAAGCTTAGGGAATGTCTCTATCCGCATCTTGAGAGACGCTGCAGTGGAACACAAATTCCCTTTTCACATCTCTTTACATTCAGTAAATATGCTGGCTATTTACTGTATTGGAGCAAGGAGATTACACGACGGTTTTTCCTCATGTGCCTTGAGATCCTTTGTCATTGCTTGGTGTACTTAGTGAAGCAGCTGGCAGGTTTGATGGGCTAGGCAGTAAGGAGGAGACAGGGAGAGAACTTAAGCACAAGTTAAATACAAATATAATCTGTCTATTCAAAGAAGGATTTGCTGTCTCTTACAGCATCCTCCTGAATGAGTCCTACTGAAAAGTCAAACCCAAACACACCCCAAATACCCCGCTCTGCTCCCCCAGCTCTTCGGCCCAGCCTTTACGCCCAGGCAGGTCCCGGAGAGCGCTGCCCGTGCGGCCAGCCTGGCTCCCCGTCCCCCTCGCTGCCACCCTCTGCCCTGTGGACACAAGCAAAGGGACCCACGGGCATGGCCAGAGCCCACGCAATGTACGGAAGAAATCTTCCCTTGGCTTTGTTGGTTTTTGCAGGGCTGGGAAAGGTTGGTCCTGGGGATTTTGTTCTCTCCATCAATGCGCCAAGGAGTGCTGGGAAGAACCTGCTTTTATATGTGAGAAACCGAATGAATATGTGCCCCTGGCAGGATGAGTCCTGAGATACAGAAGTTGTCTCATTCTTTCAGTGAATCCCGGCTGCTGTTACATACCAGCAAATAGTTTTGATGCTCACAATTTGTTTAACCAAGGCACAGGTCTCCCAGGGAAGGTTTCTGTCATCAGGACCATCAGTTTGCCTTCAATCACTTCTCAAGGCACCTCAATAAAATGTCACGCTGGTATGTCAGAAGGGCAGAGATCTCACACAGCTCTACAAGCTTTGAAAAATAACTGGCTTGTATCAGCCAGCCTGGGGAAAAACGCCAGCATAAGCTGTTTCCCAACACCAGGGCACTCACGGATGTGCAGTCAGGTAGTGGATGCTCCCACCATGGGAGATGTTCCCATTGCGGTTTTGCACCTTGCTGGATACTGCGGACACTAATGACACAGATGGCAGGGGTGGTGGCCCCAGTACTCCACGGCCCTTCCCATCTCTAGGAGTCACAATAACAGAGCGAAGCAGAACTGATCCGAGAGCTTTCTGCGAGTCCACGCAGAATGAGTCAAAAGATACCGATGCTAACAGGCACTAAGAAAAAGAAAGAAATCAAGACTTTTTTTTTTTTTCCCCAGGTTTCCTGTCAAATAAGTTAAAACATCTCCGCCTCTGAATTTCCACCACGTTGTAAAAGTTTCCTGAATGTAACTGGGAGAAGCTGCTCTGGACAGTGGTGGTTGTTTCCATGTGTGGTGTCTAAACTTGTCTCTTGTGCTTGGTAAGCAACCAGAGGCTTTTGGTTTCAGCTTTGAAGCTTAGTGTTGTTTGGGAGTTTTTTCAGCAACAATACAACGCTTTGGGGAAAATATTTTGTTTGGAATAGGAACTAATGCATGGGGATTTTGGTGCAGCAAGTTGGATGTGAAGATGAATTTCACTTAGGTTCATAGAAGGAGATTTAAGTGTAGTAATGCTTCATGTAAGAGTCATTGGAAAGGTGGCTGCAGACAACATGCCCTGCCAACTTTTAAATTACATGTTGTTTTTTGTTCCAAAAGGGCTACTAGTGGGGCCTATTTGTTACATGCAGTACATGCTGTTATTTCCAACACATACTTATGATGAAACAGTTTTTTGTTGAGAAGAGCACGATCCTTTCCTCCTTGGAGATAAACCATCATTTTAAATTCTCTCGGTGGTGACTTTTTCATTGCAAGCAAACTGGCAAAGCATAAAAAAGGTTGTTTAGTTGGTTTGGTTTTTATTTTTCCTTAATGTGAGAGCAATTTAAAAATGCGTGTGTCTGGGCTGTTGTCTATTTTAGGAATTCTCACACAGTATAACGCTTTCGGCAAACTTTTGCCAAGTTTCTCACCGGGATGCTGCAAATTCTGAGCATCCCGGTATCGAATGATCCTGAAGCGGCTCTTGCCTTGGCCTCGGGCTGCTGGGGCCGGGTGTGCTGGAGGCAGGAGAGCCTTGCACGCTGGAGGGTGCTTGGCCCCAGCCGCAAGCGCTGCCAGGCTCTGCTCTTCCTGCCCTTCCGTGGGAGAGGCAGCTCAGAGGGTTTGGCATCTGCTCTTTAACACCAGTAGGAAAATGAAATACTGGTTACCGTCCGCTTGTGTCACATCGTGGGTGTTGCAAAGAGCAAAGGTTTCAGCATTGTCGCTTTTGCTCCTTTGGCCGTGCTTTATGTATTTTCGGGTGTTTTAGGAGAGGCTTTGAGAATCAGGGTAGATCAGGTGAGAGATGAAAACCAGGCACGGGGTGGGGGTGAGCAGAGAAAACCCTCCGTGGTTTTTAGCGGCTCCAGACACCGGTGGGGCTGTCCGCGCATGGAAAATTGAAACCTAGGGGGGAAAAAAGGTTTAAAAAGGACTTGCAAGGCGGGGAGGCGACGAAAAGGCAGACACCGAGGCCCGCAGCGCTGGCTCGGCCGCCCCTCGCAGGAGGCAGCGCGGCGCCGGCGGCGGGGCCCGGGGCGGCCATGCCGGCCTCTGCTGCCCCCTGGCGGCCGCCCCGGGAGCGGCCCGGCCCGGCCCGGCCCGGCGGGCGCGGAGCCCCGCGCCTGCCTCCTCCGCAGCCGCGGCCGGGGCCGGGGCTGGGCTGCCCGGACGGGGAGCTGCGTGCCCGGGGTGCGGGGAAGCGGGGAAGGCGTGAGGCCCCCGCGGTTCGCTTTGCGCTGGTGGAAACGCGGGGATTTGGAGTTAGTTTTGTGCCCGTGGGGTGGGAACCAAATGCGCCCTACCTCATCCTGCCTCTGCCGTGCTGCCGTAGATGCCTGTCTGCGCAGCGATGAATCATTTCGGGTACGAGTTTCAGCGCTGTCAGTGAGCCCACGGGGCCTAACCCTTGGGTGGTGTAAGTCAGCACACCACCTCGCTGGCAGCTCCAGCTTGCCCGGCTCCTGGGAGCTGCGGTAGTTTATGTAATCCAAATGTGTGGCCCCACACAAAAGCTACACGAAACACAAACATAACAAATGTAGAAAAAGGAGTTTGCTTCAGAGTTCCTTCCTCATGGGTTTCTCAATATCCTGCCATTCAGCCAGCAACACCAGTAGCGACTGCCCAGCACAACCAGCTCTCTGGTACTAGCGAGGACAGACCTAGAGCTCCTCCTTGTATGAAACAAGCCCTCCACCATTTCACCCTGCACAGAGATTGTAAGGCCCCTCGTCCTTCCCTTCAGGACTCTGCTAACCCGGACAAAGCCCACGGCTTACTGCGTCCCTGGCTTTAGGATTACTCTTGAATACCTGGGAAGCTCCTCTACATCAGGATGCCGAGTCCCATCAGCGGGGATGCGCTGGGTCCCCAGCCCTGGCGTCCCATTCCCCAAGTGCCTTTGGCATGTAACTGAGCAGCCTCATGCAGCTCCTGCTGGCTTCTTGCCCGCTGCCAGCAGGCCAGTGAATCACGCCAGGCCAGGGTGAACATCGGGGTGTTTGCAGGCAGGCTGCGGTGCGTGCCCTGCTCAGGACACTCTGCTCCAAGCCTGGCTTTGCGTCCCGGCTGTTGTGGTGCTGCCCGGTACATCGGGGCAGGAACAGGCTTTTTGTTCTGCCTTTGCACAGTGCCTAGCAACACGCGGGCCCTGGGCTACAAGTGGTGCTTCTAGGGACTTCTGCAACACAGATAATAACATTTATTAAAATAGACTTGGGAATGAAGGGTGAGGTAGCCCAAGAACATGTTTGACAATCAGGATGAAGCATGAAAGGTAGAGCGCTTCTCTATCGCTAACTTGCTTTCCCTGGGGTCTGTTGTACATATATGTTTTAAGTGGTTCATACGCTAGTATAGTATTTCCCTAATGCATGTATTCTAGAAAATAAAAATCACCCAGGTCCCCAGAACAAAACTAACAGTACTTGCCTGTATTTCTGAATTTCTTTTGTTTTTTCTTTTTTTTTTTTTAAACTCACAAAAAAAGGAGAACTTTCTGAGAACCGAGAAAAGAAGTGGAGGAAAGGTGGTACAAATCAGCTGTGACAGCTGGAAAACTTACATGACCAGTATCTAAAATAATTAATAATTTCTATCTCATAAATCTTTGGGATACATTTTTTTCAATTTTCTATGCTGGCAGCAGCTGTTTTTGAATTGCCATGGTTTCAGAGATATCCATCACTTGGCAGTGTGTCACCGTGTCCTCCTTTCTCCTCCTTCCTCCATCCTTCCATGGAGCTTGCTAAACCTCTCTTAAAAAATTCTGCCCACATTACCAAATCTGTCCCATGTTCCACTCTCCCTCCACCACTCTCTTGTTTGGGGAGGACAGGAAAACAAGTCCTGGCATGGAAAATGTCAGCTTACTACTTCAGCATCTCTCTTTCTGCTTGTATTTTTTCATCCACGTGGCAATGGCATTAAGATGGAGCATTTAGGCATGTAATAATCTTTCAGCTCACATAGGGACAAGGCAAATCCTAAGAACAGGAAAGATTTCTTATTTAAATAGTGTGGTTGTTGAGATCCTGATTTTATATATGTACAGATTTTTATACATGTATATTTAGAGTCAATGCAGGTCAGCAGCATCATAGCAGAACAGCTTTCCAGGCAGGGATGAAACAGTGACTATCATCTCTGCCTTGGAAATGTGACACAAAGAAAACTTCAACAGAAGAATAAAGGAGATGCAGATATCTATTTTCAACAAATGCATCGCAGATTCAAACCTGGAACTTGGGGCTTAATAACAGAGCAGGTTAAATGTTGCCTGGTATTAGGGATTCATTTGGTTTTGTTTCTCTTTTGGTACAAATCTAACATTCAAGAGGTTAGAGTTATAAATACTGAAAAAAATAGGAGCAAAGATTTCGGATGTCCCACTGAGGCTGCATTTGCAATGAATTTATGTCACTTTTTTTTTTGGTTGCTCCCCAAGGCAGTATGGTGACATCACCCTCTTGCTGCCACATTGCACTAGGGCAACTTGATTTTCCAGGGCAGTAATTTCTTTCCAAGATTGCATCACTGTAATTCAAACTAGAATACACTCCTTACTTTGCCGTGCATTTGTATTGCTTCTCTTCCGTACAAGTTTTGTTTCTGCATATGTATTCCCTACCAGAGGGACAGACTCACGCATTGGTCAGGTTCTATACAGAGCAGCGCAAGTTCTGAGATGAGATAACTTGAGAGATTGAAGTAATTTCCAAAGAACTGTGTAAAACAATGAATGGAAAAATTTGAGGTTTTCATGACAATGCTGTTATGGAGACCATTTTTAGCTGGTAAATGTGATCCACTTCTGCACCAAAATACAATCCTAGTAGCTGATGGAAGGCCTTTCAACCACAAAAAATGTTAATATGCTTTAAAAATGTCTTGAGACTTCATCATTTATGATCTTCATAATTCATACAGTCATGAAAGTGACTCCTCCCTGATTTGGCAATAATTTAGTATTGCTGCTTTACAAAATATTTTACTGTTCACTGTTGTTAGGAGGGGAAAAAAACACAGAACAGTAAATACTTTTTGACAGTGTATTTTTCATATTAAATCCCTTTTGTTTGCTTACCTCCCCCCAGTCTGCAAAATTTGTAGTGCACGAGAAGCACTGCATGTCTAGACAGGCTCTATCAGGCAAACCTGAACTTCCCCTGTGTTCTGAGTTGACCAGCTGTGAACTAGAAGACTTTTGACAGCTTACTAGTCCAGGGCTGCACTGCGCTACTGAAGTCGTATGACTTCTCATTCAGCTGGCTTGCCTTTAGCAAACTTGGAATGCAAGCAAAACAAGCTCAGATATGTCTGTTCAGCCCAATGCACATAGATCCATGGCCACTGAGAGTGTGAATTACATGGCATTTAGACTATAAAAGTTCAAAGTCACAATCCTGGAAATCCGCCTCAGCTGTCACCTAGTTTGCAGAGGAGGCTCTATTCTGTACAACATCATTATTTTACTTCAACCACGTATGCTTATGACTCAGTCTGAGCGAGATCCAAAATGTGTTCCTTTACCCAAACCACTGGAAGGCTTGATTTAACAGGTGTTTTAGAACATGGCTAACAGGTAGTGACATGACCTACTACTGCCCCTTGTTCCTTCCTCCCTGCCTTACAAAAGCTTAGAGCACACTCAATTCTCTTCTCTTGTTGGGAAGGTTGAAACCTGTATTTCCTACCTCCCAACAGACTGCTCAGACTGCAGGATGATCCAGGTGGATAGATTCGGCTGCAGGATGGTCCAGGTGGATAGATGTTAAAAGTATCTATCTGAGATTCTTTAACATTAGGATTGCCACTCTACTGCTTCAGTTTGTCATCATGAGAAAGGAAGGGTTCCACCATCTATTTCGGGAACTAGGATGTATTTCGTAATAGTCAATTGACAGATAAAATCTAGAAGCAGATTATAAATGGTATCAGGATTAGACTGCTGGTTCTACAAGAACAAAGCTTTTAAATTGCAGTTTTAAATAACTGACTTTTGATGTGGTTGCACACAACACAGCATAGCGAGGCTCAGATCACTGCAGTTCTTTGCATCACCTTAAGGAAAAAATAAAGCTAGTACAGTATGATTTTTGTTGTTTTACACCCCTTGACAAGCATTAATTCTATAGATGTAATTTGTTTTATATGAAACTAGAAAATTCTAGTCTATTCACTGGTAAGTTCTAAAATGGCAGCTACTTTGAAAAATTAAGACCCTGCTTAGTTCAGTTTTAGGTCCCATCTGGAGCAGGGTATGGAAGCTGGGACTCATGCAAAGACGCGCTGCCCTCAGTCCAACGTCAAGTAAGAAAAGGAGCCCTTACAATTAGGCTCAATGCCTACTAAAAATAGGAAACTCTTTGTAAACACCTTTTATTGACAATGTTTTGCAAACACCTTAGTTCACAAGTACTGTGCAGAAGCTTCATCCTTTGTAAAACAAAATATATTTCTTGTCACAAATTACAAAGTTTGTGGATTAACGCAAAGTGCCTGTCTGCACAGATCTGTAACTGTTTTCCCCTGAAGCATAAGCAAAACAAGTATTTTTGTACAAAAATTCACAGAAGCAGTAGAAAACTATTTTTCAGCTCCGTCTCTCTTACTGTTGGTTTCAACACAAAGTGAAGACACTTGGACATTCTTCAACAGTAAAGTCAGTCTTCATATTACATCTACTGTTTGGTCTCTGTTTCCATCTGAGTTTCTTGAGATTCTTCAGCTTCTGAAAGTTTTTCATCATCTAAAATTCAATATTACTGTTAGTCAAACATGCTTTGTTATATTTAAAGACTATATTGTAGAGCTGTGTCCCACTTAAATATTTTACGTCGATTGCCTTAAATGTGTAGTTGAGCATCCCATTATACAAAATGCTATGTTCAAACAAACAAACAAAATCCTTCAAAGTTTTTAAGGCTGTTATCTGTAACAGCTATTACAGGAAACATGGGAGTAAATCCTATAGTATCAATTCAAGCAAACAGTACCAGATTGCTTCAAATTACATGCCTTCTCTTTGCCTATTAATGGTTTATTTCAAACTGAAGCTGTGCCTTCCACTAAACTGTTACTTCCTTCACAAAATTCTAGAAGCTGAAAGGTAATCTATACATTCATGTGAAAATATATTTTAGAGACTAATACTTAAGCAAGTGTTGGTAACACATAATAACAATAACCTTCTGCTAAAGTGCACCTAGGATTAACAGTTCATTCTACTTAAGATCTAGACGGCCTTAGAGAATGAAAGTCTGCTCTTATAGCCATTTATGTATGTTAATCAGGTCATGCTCAAAGGCTATACCAATTATTCCATCCTGGAAAGACACAGCAAAAATCCAGCAAATACTATTGAAAACAATATTATCCCTATTAGAGCATGAAAAGTAACTGCTGATTTGAAAATATTAAGTATTTGTATGAAAAGAGATCAGTATGACTAAATTCCCGAATTTAGCTCTTGTGTATGACAGTTTTAGTCCCTGCTCTATTACAGACTCACTGTCTGAGCAGGTAAGTCATTTAGCTTTCCTGTATTCCAATTTCTTTTTAGTAAAGCCTCAAATGATACCATAATGGCAGTGACATGTTCAAAACTACTGAAACAGGAATTATACAAATAAGTTTGGAAACTATGCACAAGAAAACTTTTCTGTAAGAAATACCTTTTCTGTTTAAAAAAAACAACCTCAAATTGCTATTCTCCGTCCCCACATTTTAAAGAAGTCTGTTGCCTACAGATTAATCTGAAGCTAGTCAGGAAATGACATGGTGGCTAGCTTGTAGAAGAAAAAAATTCTGAGCAGTCTCAGGCTCTGGACTACTACTGGGAAAAAAAAATGCTGCCGATGCAAGAGGTCACCAACCTCAACTGCACATAGCTAGCCCACTGCTGGAAGCTGTGATTCCTTTTGATCCGCTGAAACCCAATCCAGTTATATATATCACCTAAGAACACCACTTACTTTCCAGGGTTTGCTGAAGCTCATGGATGGTGCTCAGCAGAACGTGAAACTGCTTTCTTCTCAGCTCCAACTGGAACGATAAAATATATGTTTTAGGAAACAGAGCACATACAGCCAAACAACCCATAGCAGATTCTCCATTAATTATGTTCTTAATAATTATGTAACAATCTTTATGAAAAACCTACCTTATCTTCAACATTTTCTTTAATGTGAGAAAGATGTTGAAGTTCTTTTCCCAAAGCTTCTAGCTGCCTGAAAAGAAATAGTCACAGTATTTTTTAAAAGTTCTGTAAAATTATTGAAAAATAGATTTGAACTAAGTGGAAGAAAAAGAACCATTAAATAAACAGCATAGGTAAACAAAGCATAACAAATGAAATTACATTAGATGTAAGGACACTTCACATAAATGTTTAACTATTATGTCATAAACTTGTAGTTTCAGGACTTTTACAGAAAACAAGGCCTCCAAGCTGGAATACAGTTGTACACTGGACATTTGGACTGTAACAATTCAGTCCTGCCACAAACATGTTATTTGCTTGACCATACAATGAAAGTTAAAGAAGTGGGCTACATTAAACACCTGTGGCATTTTCATAGGCTTCACAGATTTCTTTATGTTGACATGAGTAGATTAAACAAAAAGATAGCATCAGCGGGGAGAATATATTTGAATATATATATAAACCTACATACCCAACATACAAACACAACAATTCCCAGACACAACAATTGAGGAAACACATAGTCAAGTGCCTTATCTCTGACAATGGCCTGACCAGACAGAGTAGTGGACAACATGTAGACTTTACAGTAGGCATATGCAGAATAATCCACTTTTTTGATGAAACTATGTGATATAGCTTATACCTCAGCACACAGAATTTAACACTGTGATCCATATAAATACTCATTTCCTTCTCAAATGCCAGTTTTTATTTGAATTTATTGCCTCTGGCATTAAGAGATAAAGGAAACATGCAACACCTATAAGCTTCACTATTATTTGTAACCTTTTGAAATACATCATCTTTCAGCACCTCTTCAGGATCTTTCTGCAAGCATTTGATTGTCGTCTGTTCTCACCTGGACTCACCATGGACCACCACAATCCTTTTTGAGGTAGGGCAAAGAATAACAGGTACCATAATGTACACTAGCTTTCAAATGAGAATGGAGCATCAACTCTTACACTCAAACCTCCAGTTTGGCTCTTCTACTTTTCCTCTAATGCCTACCATAATTTATGCTCCATGTAATGAGAACAGTCTGTTTCTTTAAAGGTGAAGTGGATTGAGGCTGACCATCCCTGATTAATTAGCAGGCAGAGCCATATAGGGGTCAGCAAGGGAACAAAAGGCTTTTTTCTGAAGCACTGACAGCTGCTGCAACTAGTCTGGGCAGGGAACTACAAAAAGGCCTCCAGTCCTAACTCACGATGGCTGGGAAAAAGGTCTGGTTTAGTGCTACCTGAGGGTGTTGTCTTTTTTTTGAGCCAGTATGCTTGGTACCTTGAGGGGAATGCCTGAAAGAGGGTTGGGTGTGACATTATCCCTTCCTATAATGGAAACAGGCTAACAGCTTATAGGCTGATAACAGCTTATCATACAGCAATTTCGCTAGTATTTGGTTTCTAGTTTCTGAAAGACTTCTATTTGGCCAAATCTTGCTGTTTATACCATGCTGTCAGGTATAAGCAGACTGTGAGGAGACATGCAATTTTTTTCTGGTAACATCCAAGCTACATCTGGAATTTTACTTCTTTTACTTTCCGCTCCAGAGAATCTTTGCCTAGCCTTCTCATTTTTGTATCTCCTTCTCTAAGACTCAGTGTCATTTCTTGGTCCTCTTAACAGCTCTTCTGATACTGCATCTAATGACACCGTGGGCACTGCCATTTAGCAGTTCAGCTCCTGTCACTTCCTGAATTGGCTCCTGTGCATTACTTCTGACTAAGCCGATAACACTTTCTCTGCTTTTGTGCTGTATGACTAGTTGTTCCAAGAAACAGTCTCTTAAAAGCATAAAGAAAGTATTTTTCTGAACTCTGTCCTATTGTGCCATATGACCTGCAAAAGCTATAAATGTAACTCTTGCAATAAACCATGACATTTCTCCTCACAAGAAGTTTTCTCAAGTGTTTTAAGTGATTAAGAGTTCCCCGAAAAGCGTGACATTGTTAGTGAGGCTTCCGCCATTCTGATTTAAGGGTGGTCCTTCTTGGTTCATAGTATGATTTTCTGTATACTTTCCTCAAACAGAAGAGAAAGGAAGCCTTGTAATTAAAACATTGGATGAAAACTTCATCTAGTTCCTATATTTAAAGTCTATTGAATTGGAGAGATCAGTTAAAGCTAAAATACCTCTGAACCAAGCTCCCTTTAAAAATGTTCCATTCTGTTACTATGTCCTATTTCCCCAATTTGTAAAATGGGGGATCATGCTCTGCTATAGTTCAAGTCTGTGTCTTTGAGTACAGATAGGAAGGACTAAGGACAAAAGGGCACACACTGTAGCCATTCTTCCAGTGGATGAACACACTCATATTTCTAACTGTAATATATTCTTCTAAAGAGATGATAAAATTAAGTTCAAGAAAAGACAAAATGCCAAATTTACTAGCTGTAACTTACCACCATTTTTAGCTTTGCTCAAGAAACTTATGCTTGGATGTGTTAATCAAAATTAGAATAACCCCTCCAAACCTAAACAACCTGGCAGTCTCTAAGAAAAAAGTATTATCATTTAGTTGTTTCCATTCTTAATCAATGACTTATCTGAAAAACTTCACTTTTGACAATTCTCATGAAGCCTCACATGATAAACAGCACATGCTGAATAATGAAGTAAGACGTAGTCAAGCCTCATCAGAATTGCCTGTAATAATCAAAGTTGTGGTAATGAAATCAAGGCACAGAAAAACAACATACAAGAAAGAAATCTGTGAAATATTCTCAGTGGCTTATAGCTATGAAAATCCTATTATTAGGGTAATAATATAATTTTAAAAATCTTCCTTTTGCTATAAGAGGCTATGGAATGTGAAAAGACAGCCTCCCTCTGCAATTTCACTGAAAGTGGGCAACAGGATAGGTGCAAGCTGCGCTTAAATGAGAACAGTAACCCCATGCTACATCTTTAATCAGGTCGAGAAGAACAAACTCATAGAAGCAATGAGTCCTGGAATGTTTCTGTGGCTTGATAAAGTTAAAAAGATTACGTCCCCACAACTGCGCAAAACGACCCAAAAGGACAGATAGCGATCCAAATCCAACAATGACACAAGCAATACTGTAAGTTACATGCAAGACGAGTTGGACAACAGGTAGGTCTAACCCACATGCCAGGGCAGGTTATACTGTGGTACACAACGTAGTAATTTATAACCGGGCATGCAGGAACAACTACTACAAAGAAAACAAAAAAAAACCCCAAGAGCTTTCTCCTGCTTTCTCTCATTCCACCTTACTTGCTTGTGTGTTATGTATTTTGCATGACTGCGGAAGCCCTTGCTGGCACGCTTTACAGTGCTTCCCCACTATCTCTCTTTTCTGAGTAACTCATCCCAGGTAAACTGACATTAGATGTGCATTTACATCTGAGTTCACTTATTCACCTTAACAATGGAAACATTTCAAATTTTAGCAATTGCAAATAGCAAAACAATTAGCAATGCTTCTGAACCCACACAGATGGAGATTAATTAAAGAAAGCTGATAAGGACACAATTTTAAAACGAAACCCAAGTTTTTCTTGTGTCAAAAGAAATTATACAAAAGTGAGGAAAGGTCAAACTGAAACCAAGCAAGTGTCAAATCTGGTGACTTCTAGCTTACTGGCTTATTATAATTTAATGTAGTCTCATACTTACTTCAGTGTTTCATGTCTGTCTGGATGGTGTTGTATGACTTTGGCCAATGCATCATATTCTGAAAGAAATTTAAGTAGTTAGTCTAAATAATTCTGAAAGTATAGATTCAAGAACCAAAACTCAGGTACCATAGAATGGTACAGATTCTTTCTCCTTCTTGAAAAACTGTTTTAACGTTTTTCAAATTTGTACATAACACCTTACATATATAAAAAAGTACCTGCAAATATCCATATAAAAATGTATATAATTTATACCGTGCTATAACATTTCAAAGCAGATGATTACATCAAAAAAGATTTTAAATAAACTTCAGATATGATTGTCGGCCATTATCTACTCACTCAAACTTACCCAGTGCTAGTGATTTCTAAAGGATGAGGACAGAAAACACGACCTTTAGATAGCTTTGCATTGCTGCACACTTGGTCTTTTGTGTATGATTCATAAGCATTTGTTTTAGATACAATCTAACGTATATGTGCAGAAAACGGTGCTGATGTTAGACATAAACATTTAAGATTTTTAGAAAAAAGCATAAAATGCTGCATGAGAAACAATAAGATTTTTTTTTAAACTGTATTACACATTAAGAACAATATTATTGTGTTATGGGCAACTAACATAGCTATTTCCTGATAGTAAGATTGTACATAGGCCAACTACCTCATTCACATGGAAAAATCTGTGCTGCAGGCTGGACAGAACATACCAAAAAGCAAACACTTCAGACCCACGTTTGTGAAGATGTAAGAAATCTACATCCCTACTGGTTAAGGTTCTTTTAATTTCCAGTTGAGTCTAAAATTATCCACAAAATTGATCAAACAGTTGTATTTAAAACCTTTCATCTATTATACTTTTAAACATTTTCTTTTTGCATTTCATTTATCAAAAAACCCCAAATTCTTGGTTCTCCTCAATTGCTAAACTCTTGATAAGACAGTATTACAGGGAAATGCTTTCAGTTTCAATTGAAATTATTAGCACATACTTTTAAGAGCAGGGAAAAACTACACCTCTCATAACAGGTATTCAGTAAGGACACATACAGAGCTGTTGGGTGTGTAACTGGCACCACTGTGCATGCCAAGACATTACCTTCCCTCAGGAGCTGAAGGAACACACTTGCATGACCTTCGGTGCTGGGTGTAAGTTTATTCAACTCTTGTCTCGCTGTTAATAATGTGTTTTAGTTCTTCTCAAGTCACCTGAATTGTGATAGGATGCTTTCGGGGTTCTTCTTTGGCCTGAAAACATCTCTCTGAACAACTATTTTAGGTTTTCCTGATGTTGCATGTCATTGAGATCTACTGGTTCAATCTCGCCTGCCTCACTCACCAAAACCTTTCAGTAGTGGGTGTGGAACCCACCAGACTAAACATAGTAATCATGATGCCAGCATATTCCCTTACACTCTCAAAAATTTGGAATCTATTTTCCGATGCAATGTATTTTAAAAGATAACAAAATAACGCAACTGACCAGTGTAAATGCAGATATTGCTCCTTACCCTGGCGATTTTTTCGAATCCTTTTTGCTTGCAGGATTTGTTTTTTGCATTCAGAAATCTTCTCATGTGCTGCAGTTATACTATTTTCTTTAAAAAAAAAAAAATACATAGAGAGTTCAATTGAAATCAAACACTACACATAAACAAGCCATTCTGCTAAATTATAGAAAGATAAAGATCCATTTGTGACATGGTGGCCTGCTAGCTCCATCAGCTTCAAAACTGCATACGCTTCAGTAGGTTAAAAAACCTTTCATTCGTACGTATTTTATATACATTGGGAAGATGCTTACAGCATATGTATGAGTGCTATCTATTAAGAAAAAAAACCCCAAACCACTCATATGTATATATTATGTTCAGCAGAACTGGCTCAAGCTTGTTCATAAAAGATAAATTATCAAACAGAAAATAGTAATATTTTCTCATCTTTACCTATATCCTTATATATTTTTTCATAATTTTCCATTTCTCTCAGGTTCATATCATAGACCAGAAGAGTTTTTCCCATTGAAAATTCACACTGTGATAAAGTACTCAGCATTCGTTGGTACTGGCTGTAACTGAAAACAGACAAGATATTTATTCCTAAGCAGTACAAAAATACCCCCTACAAAGCAAAGCCTCATGTAGCGTAAGGAACAGGTAAATAACAATTATTAAAGAAATAAAATATTTCAAAGATTCAATGTATAATTTTTTTAAAGTGGAGTTAGAAACACTGCACCCATTAATTCTACTGTCATGTCCTTAAAGGTGCAAAGTGAGTATTAAAGCAATGGGCAGATTGATCCAGGGCTTATAAACTTCCCAGCTAAGGCCGGTCCTGAGACCACTGAGATTAGTATTTTAATACTGCAGTCCTGCTCTGTACACACAATCATTTTATTGTGTCCTCTGGGAATTTATATCCAGTACTAGTACGGACGCCACAGCAGAACACCACGTTGTCGCTCGTCCCTTACTACTTTAGCCTGTTTGTTTTGTTTTGTTTTTTTAAAAATGCAGCAGCAGAAATACCAGCAGTACTACCCTTCCCTAACAGAACAAATGCAGAACTGCCAACTAAAATATTCGAGTCATGATCCTGTTATACTAGCGGGACTCCCGGACGGATCACGCAGCGGCACGACAATCCTGAGGGCATTCGAGTGGCGCTGGCAGATTTCATGATACAGCCTGCAGCCTTCAGTAATTTCTGACCTGTCTCTAGTCCTCATCTCCTACCACAGTGCTCAGCGTTTGTACTGGAAACACCACAGCGTCCTACTGAAAAGCAGATGTATACCTTTTAACACGGATCTTTTCAAAACGGATCAAGCCCAGTCCTCCACTGAAACGCGAGCTAATCAGTTCCAAGACTAAAAAAAATACAAAAGAGAAAACAAATACCCTTCCTCTTGAGATCCGGAATTACACCACTTAATGAAACTCTTCACCAACAAATTGATCCGCCTGTCGTCACCAGCACCATCGCCGTCGATCAGAAGCCGTTTGCGGATAACTTCATCTGAGGAAAAACTCCCGTTTAATGCCTCACGCTGTGACAGCCGCACCCCAGGGCCGAGCGCGGGTTTCACCCCCGGCCTTCAGGGAACGATTCCCGGGGCTAAACCGGGAGGATCTGTTAAACGGGAGGCGTCCCGGGGCCCCGGGCCGGAGCGCGGGGCTGAGGGACCCTGGGGCCCGGGCGGAGAGGCCTGGGGGCGGGGGGCGCCCAAGGCCCGGGCGTGCCCCGCCATGAAGGGCCCGGGAGCGGGTCTGTGGGGTCGGGGCCAGGATGGAGGCCCGTCCGCGGGGTGAGAGGCCGGGGGTCGGGCTCAGGGGGCCGGGGGGAGAGGCCTGAGGCCGAGGCGCGGGGAGCTCTTCCCCGGAGGGCGGCCGGGGCCGTGCGGCGGGCAGCCGGCGGGCAGCGCCGCGGCGGGCGGGAGGCGAGGCGGGCCCGGCGCTGAGGGGAGCCGAGCCGAGCCGAGCGGAGCGGGCCGGGCAGGGGTCGGGGCGCGGGGCGGCGGGCGCGGGGAGGGAGGAAGGAGGGAGGGAGGGAGGTCTCACCGTCGGTCACGGCCCCCATGGCGGCGAGTGCCGGAGCCGGCGGGGCGGCGGCAGCAGCGAGTGAGGTCAGCTTCCCACAATGCAGCCGGCGAGAGCGGCGGCCATGGAGGGGGAGGCGGCGGCGGCGGCTGGGGCCTGAGCCGGCTGGCGGCGGACGCGCGGCCCGGCGGCGGCTGCAGCGGGGAGGGCCGGCGGGCGAGGCCTGCGCCCCGCGTGGAACCGGCCCCCTGGCGAGGGGCGGCCCCGCCAGGTGAGGGGCCGACGGGGGAGGGAAGCGGCGGTCCCCGCGCCCGCAGCCAGGCTCCACCTCCCCGCCCCCGCCACCGCGCCCCCGGCCCCGCCGCCCCCCGCCCGGGCCGCCCCGCCATGCCCCCGGCACATGCTCCCTTGCCCTCGACGCGCCGCGGCGGGGAGGCCGCCGTGCCGGGGTGCGCCTCGGCCGCCCTCTTGCCACGCTCCTGCCTCAGAGCGTCCTCCTGGGGCTGCCGTCACCATCGCCCTTGGCAGCCTCATCCTCCCCGCACAGGGCTCCCGCACGGCCTCGGCCCTGCGAGGGTGGCGGCGGCGGCAGAGGGGAACAGGTGGACGGTCCCACCATGGCGCCCAGCACCGAGGCGATGGCACCACGAGGGTGGTGGGACCCACCGCGGTGGCTGGCCGGTCCCTGTGGCTGGAGGGAGTGGGAGCACCAGCCCGTGGTGCCTACTGCCTGGCGAGGGTGCGGAGGACGTGCCCGTGGCGCAGGCGTGAGGGAGCTGGGCTGGCCTCCCCTGGGCCACCCTTGGGCTCATCCCCACTCGATGCTGCGAAGACAAGCAGCAGGGCCCAGGGGCTGCAAAAATAATTATTCTGATACGTTTCCTGGGGAGTTTGGCTAGCACAAGTGGATAGGAACAGAAGTTGTTTCTTCCTACCCTGAAAAACTAAGCTGGCACTGGAAAAAAAGGCGAGATGTGTCTGGAGAAAAGAGATATTAAGGTGTTACCAATACCAAATGTTGAGTTTTAGGCTTTTGGTCCACTGACTTTGACACTTGGGCAGTGCTAAAACTGGCAACGTTACTGTAGTACGTGTCAAGGTGCATGAGACATATGTCCAGAACCTGACACCCTCATATTCCCTCTTCATTTTGGTTTGGACACTTCAGTAGCTGGTTCTGCTTAGGGCTTTGCATTGACAATTTTAGGGTCGTGGAGAAAATCAGGGTAGGAAAAGAACAAAGTGGGTGTGTGCTATAATCTGTGCTTTCCTGGTTTTAGAGCTGTGAGCGATTACGAGGCGCTTTTTTGTTCTGGATAGTGGCATTTAACAGCTATTTATGGATTTGTAGATTGTTTCAAGACAGTACTTTGTCTTTAATAGGCAACTGGTCAGATTCTTTGGAAGGTGCTATTGGGAAAGCATTACAGGGAGTCGTCATTAAAACTCCGCCTGAACTTTTGAGAATAAAGAGTTTCCAACATAGAAAACCTGGATAAGCGATTTCTGTTCTTGAAATTTTTATGTATTATTATGTGATTTGTGAGTGATATAATTTTACATGAAAACCTAACTCTCTATTTAGTTATACAAAGTTTGGGCCAAAGAATGGGCCATGAATTCATGAGCTGTGTATGCACTATTAAAAAACCTCACTTTTATGAACTCTGAATTTGTTGTCATTTAATGTAGTTGCTTTGACAAAAACCTTTGTTTTTCCTAAGGCTTTGGTCTCTATGATATAGCCCTAGTGTTTTGGCAAAGGGTGAGAAGACGACCTAGCTGAACTTCTCTACACGAATTGTATAGAGTGCGGTTTGTTGCTGCCTTTCCCTCTTTACCCACTGATTACCTCTCAGAAGTCTTAAGCGTCTTGAAGCATCCAGTCTTATCAAGACTTAATATTTTTCTTGCCCTTCTCTGAGCTCTTTCCGTTTTCTGAGCCCTTTCTGTTTCTGCCACAGAGACAAGTTGATCTGAACTGAAGGCAATTTTAGGTGAAAATCCACAATTATTTATTTAATCATGTTAGAATACTTTTGTTATTTTCTGACATTTAATCCAATATAACCTTTTCTCACTTGTTTTTCATTATTCCAGTGTTGGTCAGATAGTCTTATTAAATGCTCCACAATGACAAATAGATAGTTCTTGAGTAATTAATTTAGAACACAGCAGTCCATATGATTAGTTAATAATATTTAATGACTTTTGTGCTGTTCTTGTCTTCATATGTGTTACTAATTACAAGATTCTTACAAATTCTCAGTTCTGGGTCTTAGGCTCATAGGAAAAATTCAGGGAACAAAGCCATTATTTTTCTTTTTAAGACAGGGCTTTCAGGCATCATCAATGTTCATTAACTTTTCTCTTTTAGAATGGGAAGTAGAACTTGGTAAATACATCATCAAGAATCTCACCAAGGCTACATATTGATGTAATAGCCTGTTCTCTTTCCTGTTCTCTTTTGACATTTTGAACATCCACGAGGTGTTTTTGCCCAGGAAGCCAGTTCCAGCTTGATGGGTTTCTATATGCACTTGAGTATTCACTATGTCTTTGGAGTCTTCTTTCAATTTGCTCCATTTCCAAGTAGAGTTCCTCACCCTGTAAGTATGAAACAACCCTTGTTTCACATGTATGGAGTGTGTGTTGCACTGGGCTGTATACAAGCATGTTTTTTCCGTTAATCCAGTGTCATGTACGATGTAGATCTCTGGAGCAGGGTTGACCTACTCTTATTTACTTGTCCTTCAGCAGTTTGTGTCTGCTGTGCAGATTTTATCAGCTACAGTCTTTTATATAGTCCTTCAATTGACTGGCAGAAATACTGAGTAGCATTGGACCTTCCTTAAGGCATCACTATTGGCGATTCATGCAATAGGAAAAAATGTCTTGCACAGGGCATAGCACCTTACTCCTTGCCAGCTCTTTTGGAATACGTACCTGTGTGTGCAAGCTTTCAGCCAAGCTAAATGGGATGTCGTTTTCCCTCTTTCCTTGAATTCCTTTATGTGTGCCATATGGTAAGACCCTGAAGCAGTTTATACATAATAATTTGTTGCACACCTGTCCTTGTCAAAAGTGTTAAATGAGCCTCTGTAATGTTTCCAGGTGACTCTGGATACAAGAAGTATAAGCTAGGTAAGTTTAGTACTGCAAGATGTTACACGTGTGTGGAGCTGGCTCAGATTTTTCATTAGTATCCTTTTTTGCTGAAAAAATGGCTTATAAGTACACCATGTTTTTTTTATTGAGGAAATCTGTTAATGTTGAAGTTTTCTTTCCTGAAAAAAAATCTATGAGAGTCAAAGTTTAATGTGACTTTTTACCTCCTCCCCTTTTCTTCTTTCCTTATATTTTTTTTCCAACTGCAGAAAAAGTTAAAGGGGAAGAAGCTTTTTATAGTATTCCAGGCTATAATGAGCTATGATTTTTAGAGCTAAGGAAACAGCTTTAACTATTGATGAGGTGGATTTAAAATATTTTTCCTAAGCCTCCCTAATAATTTATGAGGTGGTTTTAGATTCCAGGTTTTCTTCGTGTTGAATAACTTCTAAATCAGACTGTTGTGTGGCACTAAATCTTACAGAGATCTAAGTATAGTAGGTCAGAAAATACAAGGTATTTTTATCCAGTCCAACCTATATTCTTGTCAGAAAGCCATACCAAATTTATTTAGCGAGACCTATTTTCTGTAAGCCTATGTTTAGCATTACTTTTTACTAACATCCTTTATTTCTTTGTTGATTGTATACCATGATTTTGTGCAAGACCGATATCAAGCTAACCTATTGGTGTCACACTGTTTTCTCATTTTAAATTATGTTAGAGTGTTATATTTTCTTTGCAGTCTTTAGCCTCAGCGTTTACTGAAAACTAGCATCAGTGTTTCAAGAGCTTGTCATCTAATTCTGTAAAAATTCTTAGACACTGGCTGTCTAGTTCTGCAGATATTAAAATATTCACTTTTGGCCAATGAACCTGAAATTTTTCAGTCCAGTGATGGGGGTAAAAAAGTAGTAGGCTTTCCTTTTTTTTTTTTTTTTTTAATCCTAAGCAATGTGGTTCTTAGCCTTGTAAAAAGCTTTCCTAACATGGACCCTTGTGTTTCTGCAGAGCTAGCACATTTTCATAGAATTACAACATAACAAGAGAAGGGAGAGTGAAAATACTTGTTGCAACTGTAGTGACAATAACAATAATTTAAAAATGCAACATTTTATTATCTGAACAGTAATCAATTTTGCTGTCTACTGCCTGATTACCAAGATTGATTAAATGTAGTGTTAATACCATACTTTGAAAACAAAGCTCCTATCAGATAATAATGTAACCACAAGTTGTGGGCTATAGGATTGGTTTTATTTCTTATTTTTCACTTTGTAACTGAAAGAAGCATGTAAAATTCCAGAATTTTTGACAGAAGCACTTCGCAAAATACAAGTCCTGGAATTATTTTGTTCTTTAGAAAGACATTTCATTACTAATGCTTTTCTCATGAAGGGAGACAAAAGCTTATTTTAGTTATTTAAAAAAAAATAGTGCTGCATAGTCCTCTTAAATAACTTTTTCTGAAGTAAGGGCTCTGTCTCTTGGTTAATCTAGATTATACAGGTGGCGTTCTGATATTGCCCTTTTTCAGGTGTCTTCACAGGAATTATGTAACAGCTTTCTACATTTCATATCTGGATCCTACTGAATATTTATGAAGCTTGAAGATCAATTATTGTACATTTTAAGGTGATCTGTCACTAACTTATTAAAGCTTGTCAAACGCAAGTTGAAACTATATGATACTGGAAATTTAGGTATTCAGTGTAGAGAACTGAGTTTACAAGTGGAGGGATGCTCCCAGCAAAGGAAAGCATGCCTTCCTTGCGTGTCAAAAGGTGCTTTAATTGAGACAGTGGAATTATCAGAAGTTAGAAGTGGTACACTGGGTCATGATACCTATTCCTAGTGACTTGGTAGGTTCCCACTTGGCAAGAAAGTCAAGGTGTTTTAGCAGGTATCTCATGAAACTCAGTGTCATGAAACTGCTGCGAGACAGATTAGATGGTTAGATTTTTCTTTTAATCTAAAAATCGTTAACACCGTAGACTTCAGCTCCCTGTGCGATGCCTCAGAGATCCCACCAGTGTCTGCATTCTGTGATTTAAAATGACTCTCAGGTAATTTTAGGGTGGCATTTTGTGTTTCATGTATTTTGTGAGGAAGCAGCCATTTATTCTTTTGGAGCTGTTTTCAGCAGGATTAGTCAGTTATCTAGTAGCCTCTTAGTTTGTTGGCAGGATGTTTTCAGTGTGGCTTTTTTTTTTTTTTTAATTAAAAAAACCAGCATATTTTTATTTTTCCTTCCCCAATCCTTCAATTCATGGGTTTGGTAGCATTTACATTCTACCCTGAAGATCATCAGTGGTGTGCCAGAGTTTTCAGAGGAAGAGGTGGATGTTGAATGAGGTTTTATGCTAAGAAGAAGAATTTGTCTCTGTTGGCATCAGGCCAAATGGTAAATGTTTGTATTTAACTGTGGCTTAAAACAGTGGATGAACAGTAAGAGAGTTGTGAGTATCATATTTACTCATATGATGTTTAAATAAATAACTGTTAGTGCTACTGAGGAAATTTTGCACACAGATTACAAGGGAAAACAGGCATTTCCTCCTTTGGAAAGCAGCTCTTGCCCGACTTCAGAGCGGTGTTTTCTGAATCACGTGGCCAGAAGCTTTGACTCGGCTAAGAAAGCTGAATCAGAGCTATTGCGCAGCTTCTGAGTCAGCTTTTCAAAATTTAATAAAAGTTGGTTGGTTGGGTTTCTTTTGGTTTATTATTTTTTTTTAAAGCAGTCCAAATCTGTAAAAGAAGACCTAGAAATTTTTACAAAGCTTTGAGCTTGGCCGCATGATGGAGAAATGTTGGAAGAAACACTTCTATCTCAGAAGATGAAGAAAGAGAGTATCAGGTCTTTATCGATAAACCTATGTTTCTCATTTTAAATTGGGTTTGTATTTTGCTTTGGATTATTTTATGGCTTATTTTCTTTTAATAGACTAACTCTGTCAGTGGGTAGTGTGTTTAAGCACAGCTACAATTTACAGTTCCTATAAAACCTGATACACTGAAGCATGTTCTCACCCCCTGATTTCCGAGTGAGGTACAAGCCTGAGCAGCGTAACAGAAATAATCGGAGGCATGGTCGCACGCTTTGGTGATGCCTGCTCACTTTTAGGTTTTAGGATGTCATATGTTGAATGAAAACACTGAACTTCATTTCTGACCATCGTTACCCTACCAGTAGTGACTGGAAGCAGTGTAAAACCCCAAAGAGAAGTTGTGGCCTTCTTAGGAAGAAGGCGCACTCTCCTCAGTTTCTTTTTCCTTTTCTTTTTCGAGTGGGCCAAATGTAGCTTCTAAACTATTGCTTCGGTTGCCGTCAAAGCAGATGGTTTAAACAAATATTTCGAGAGATGTATGATGAGAAGATAGCTGGTCTTTTCCAGCAGAGACTCTCAGATCCAGAAGGGGCAGGTGCAGGTTATGGCATTTCCTTACCTTTCTCAAGCTGGTTGTACCAAAGGGAAGGCTGGTCTGGCTGAGGCCAGCTGGATCGTGTTTCCATGAAGGTGGAGGGGGCCAAATGCTTTAGTATTTACTGGTGTTTCATTAAAATTATACCAGCCAGAGCAGCTTGAAGGAGATGATGAATCTGCACATTTTCTACTCGGTAGCTGAAGTAGGAATGTGCTTAATCCTGCCTATATCCAGGGCTAAGCACCTTTCTCTAGGGAGCATTTCGGATTCATGCTCTCTTGAAATTAGTATCATAAGCCCTTTCTTTCAAAAGGGAGCAAAGGTCAATCTTTGCTTTCAAAACCCAGGAGGTGGCAATGGTTCTGGTTCCCTTTTCGTCATTAGCAGAGCTGTTATCCGCTAGACTGCTCACCACATGTGTGGGAGACTTCAACCCAGCTATCCTCCTTCCTGAGGGGATTAATGCCCATAATTCTTTCCATCAGAGTGAATTTTGTAATCACCAGGCTGTTGACTAGTATGAGGTGGTGTTGCTGTCAGAAGGACTGAACACGCCTGTATAGCCCAACACAGAGATATTAGATGACCGAGGACTAAGGCATTTAAGGAAATAATCCATAAAAGCAAACTAGTAGTTTCAGAAGTGCAAGAGAAAAACATGCAAGTGTCGCAAAGATTACATTTGAACTGAAGACCAGATTCTGTTCAAAGATGTATGAGTGCCTTCCTGGTAATTTCCAAATTTTATGTGCAAGCAGGAATAGAATTTGGACTTGAAAAGTATAGGTAAACAGAAGAAAACAAGTTGTGAAATAAAATTATCTGCTTCATAAACTGTTTTGGTGGGTTGCAAAAGATAAATAGAAAAAATAATGTCAAACATTGGGAAAAAGAGAAATTGGACACAAAATACTTTATATATAAAGTGTGTGTATATACATACGTATTTATGTATACATTTAAATTTTCATTTGAGATATGAAAGTGGTTATATGTGTGCCCAAAACATTAAGCCCAAAATGTTATTTCTCTTAATAGTATTTACAAAACTCCCACAGTAACTTTTTTAATCATAATGTTTTAGTAGAGAATTTATATAAACAAGCATTCAGGTTTGCTTGTTGTTTTTTCTTTTGCAAAACGTTAGTGCAGAATGTTTGAAAACCATGAGGATTTCTTTTTGATCCTCTGCCTTTTGCCTTTATTTTAATAAAAATTTAAATGTTGATTATACATGGAGAGAATTGAACTAATAAAAGAGGCAAGGCAGATAAATTGGATTTTATAACTTAAATTAATAACGATTGGCTTGTAAGAGATGAGAGTAAAACAAAGCCATGCTAATAATAACTACAAGTATGCACCTGTGATTTAGTAGTTCATTGTAACTATTTTCACTTCAGTTTCACTCCAGTGTTGCTTTGGCAGTTATGGGTTGTGTTTTTTTCATTTTTGAGATCTGCTTGTGGTTTTTGGTGTGTGTGTCTGTGCGTGTATATATATATATGTAAAGTTAGGATGGTGTTGAACAATAACATATCCTGAAATAAAATTGTGCGCATGTATATTAAAATAAAACATATAGGAATTTTTTTAAAATGTCATGAATTTGAAGTTTAATTTTAAAAGTACCTAAATTGCACTTGAGTTGCAGCCACTTTGCTGGGATTGGAATAGGAGGATATTTACAGTCAGGTTTTCTAGTAAAGCTTTTCTTTTCTGTTGTTACGTGAAAGACTTGCACAAACAGGAGCAACTGACTGTAACTGTAGTTTATGTCATCAAACAAATGGAAGGAAATAGTTCAAGAGCTGCTGTTTTCAAATGTGTATGTTAAAGAAGTCTGTCCTGATCTTGCAGGCTCTTGCAGGGATTTTGAACTTTACTAGTCCTCTCAAATGTTGGCGTAGATTTGTAATATGATGATGATATAAGTAACGAGTTTCCTAATGACCGGATTATTCATATCGAATCTTCTTTATTTGTAATTGCCTCTTTATGGAGTCTGTTCCCCATCGTGTCTTTCTAGGACTGGCCTACTAAATTTGGCACAGAGAGTTCCAACTCTAAGACAGCCATTTTGCAACCTACATTTTCTTCTCTTTCTGCTTATATCAGTGAGTATAATTGCTATTCTTTATCTTTTTTTCTGGTGGTGGTTCTCCTTGTTGCTCTTCTGTGGAGATGGATGCTATGAGAGTGTGCTACTCCCTCAAAGAGGCCTCTAAAGTTATTCAGCAAGTACAGTTGTCTTTAAATAAGCAGTTGTTCTCTGTTGGCTTCTGTGCAGGTGGTGTCTTTTAAGCAGCTGCAATACTGTCGTTGCTTGGGGAAATCTAAGTGACGGGTAGCCCTAGCACAAGACAGCTTCTAGTAGGTAGGGGTAAGGTACAGGGCTGTTTGTTGTGGTCAAGAAAAGTATTACAGTAATTCACGTCAAAATGTGATTTTATTTTTTGGCAAAGCTGTAGAAATAGGAAAATATTACCTTAACTATGTGTCACTGTAGTTAAAGAAGAATTATTTCTGCTAATCCAGTTGTCAGCAGGGCCCAGACTTTGCTAGTCTCCATTATCCTTTTTGTTGAGAAAGGAGGAAAGAGTATTGGAAATTCCATGATCTCTTTTGCCAAAAATCACCTGATGTCAAGTCAAAGATCTTCCCAGGCAAGTGTCCTCTTAAGAGGAACGTTGAGACTGTGATATAGTTGTCTGTTGTTATCAGAGAGTTTAAAGCTTAAGAGTAAAAATTGCTTTAGAAATATAAATATTTCAAAAATAGAAAATTTAACTATTGACAGTTTATGCACATAAATATAATGTTGGAGGATATATAAAAGACAAAACTCACTTTTATCTGGTCATATTTTGCGAAGATTTACTTTTATGCTTTCAGATTAATTTTTGGCTTTTTCTTTTTCTTGCCATTTGGCGAATATTTTCCTGTGTTTCTAGTTCTTCACCAGCTCTTCTTTGTGCATCATCTCTGATATCAACAGGAAAGTGCATAGTTTTGCTGCAGGGCAATGGGGCTAACCTTCTTTTTATATTTGTGCTCACACCATAATAGTGACATTTTATTATCTTGGGAACATGACTTGAATTTTTAAACTGATAGGAATATCACATACACTTTTGTTTGATTTATTTGTAAGTACAAAACACTGCATATGGAAGGAGTACCTACTGTGTTTCAGCTGAGCTTCCTAAACTTTGTTAGATGAAAAAATACATACATTATTAGGGATCCTGAGTTTCTGAAAATCAGTGCTCCATTTCCTTTAGTTTTGAAATAAAGTATTAACTGCACACAGGCAGGACAACAGGGTCTGTATTGAATGAAATTGGGAAAGAGCAAGTGTGGAGACGCCAGTGAAATTGCTTAAAGGTCTGAAAGACATGATGCATAACCAAGTGCCAAAAGAAGGCAATTCCATAAGTAAGAGGGGACTGAGGGAGTGAGAAGACAGATCTATTGAAGAGCATTGCAGAGCAGGGGGGTTTTATGGCACGTAGGGGAAGAAATAGATCAAATTGCAGCAATGAAGATTCAGCATGGACAAACACAGTTTTCTAGTGGAAGTACTGAAACGTTGGAATAATCACCTGCGGGGACAATGGAGCTGCCATTGCCTGAGGTCTTTAAGAACAGGTTCGATTACCTGTATTGTTCCCACCAGGTAGTTTAGTTATCGTGCCCTGGGGCTGAGTGACGGACTATCTGACCTTTGGAGGTTCCTTTCATCCCTCCTTTGGTTAACAGACCTCTAACTACAGATTGCACAGATTTTAATAAGATCAGAGTACAAGACTGATACATGCTGAAACCTATTTTCCACCTCTATGACCTGTTTAGCAGTTCTGTTTCAACTGGAATTTGTTATATCTATAAGAAAGGTTATGGTAGTTGTCAAGTAAATGTTATGTTTTTCAATGGGTTTGGTTTTTTGGGGGGTGTTTCTTGCATGTCATCCTCCAGGGCAATGCTATAGCGAGTACAAGTCCTCCTCCCGTTTAAATAATACTCTTCTCTGCTGTAATGTTGCATCCAGGCCAGTTATAGAATTGTTATTCTACTTGGAAAAACTAAGAGGATCTGTGGAGTGGCTTGTGGGGAAGAAGTGTGGCCTGAGTGTGGATCTGAATGAGCAATTGTTCCAACTGGCTGCACGCATGCACAAGGTAGAATTTGTTGATTTCAATAGACAACAACTTGACATTTGGTTCATACGTAGGTAGCAATGTTCAACAGCGAGCTTTGTAATCCCACTTAATTTCATTTTATCTGTGAATATGTATCCCCTGAGGAAAAATTAATTTCTTAGTGGGACTAGCAGTAAGAGGAGGTATACCGTGTGACCTGGAGGTTGTGTATCTATTGCAGCAATGAACATGAGAAGAAATCTAGTGTTTCTATAATGCTTCATTACCAGTCTTCTTGACCATCAGCAGAAGAGTGAGGAAACTGGAGAACTGATTTCTTCACAAGACATTATTAGCCATAGCTAATAAATTATTTTAATAGCTAAAGAGTATGCTAGCACTTACTTACACAGCTGTGGCTTCATATCTGTGTATGGTTTGCAGAGAAGGTAACTGCTACTGGGAATATGTTAAAATGCATATTCTCCAGGTAAATAATAACAAAAAAATCCTTCCTTTTATCAGTTAAAGAGTACCTGGTGGTTGTTTGATTAATGCTTGAGTATTGAATGCCCTATTAATAGCTACATAAGTAGTAGTAGTTAGAAAAATATGTGATTTTTATATAGTATAATAAACAGCCATGAATTAATATACTATATAAATATGTGTCAACTTTACAGTATGTAAGAAGTGTTGGCTTGGGTGGGCTTTTGTAGACATGTAAACCACTAGTATATTTGGGTCAGTATGAATGTGTTTCTTAAAATGAAAATGTTAAGGTTTTTAAATTAAGTTTCATGCCACTAGAAAGACATTTTTAATCTCATTAGTATCACTAATGTCATTAATGTTAAAGCTTTGTCAGCATTTTTACACAGGTAGTCTGTGAAAGGTGACTTGCATCTTCAGCTAATGATGAAATTTTGTATTCAGTTTCTTAGCATGGCCTAGCACATTTCTTAGCAAACAGTCTGAAACACAGGATTTACTTGAAAAGCAGTATAGTGCTATTGTATATATATTTTTCCCACATGTACAACTTAAAAGTATAACAAAATGCAATTGCAGTTTTTGGAGAAAAGCAGGGAGACATGGGCCAAATGCTCATTAGTCAGAAGGTGTGTTAAGAAGAGAAACCCAAATAATTTAATTTTTTAAGCTAGTTGTAACTTTCTACAATGTGAGTTCTTGGGTTTTTTTGAATGGGATTAACATTTCTTTCATTGCTCTAACATTTTTCTCTTTCTTGTTACCAATACTGTGTTTGATGGGAGGCGGTGTACTCTGACTCTAGATGGCAGTCACTGGTAGGCAAAGGGAAGAATCGTTCTGGGTTGCTTGGCTTGGACCCTGCAAGTCTCTGCACTGGTTGGCTTCTCTAGCTGGAATTTTTATGGTGTTGGACAGCAATAAAAGTGTCACCTCAGGTTCTCTCCCTTCTGAAGTGCAACAGAGATACTATGAAGAAAGAAAAAAAATATGCAAAAAATAAGAGAAACTGAGAAAATGTTGCAGTGAAACGTTCACAAAAGAGAGCTTTAGTAATGCTGACAATAGTGAAGAGATTTCTTTTACACCAGCAAGACTCTTGTCCTGGATTAACGGAAGTAAATTTGTTTACAATGGAAGAAATACCAGTTTCCCACTAAATTCAGTTTCAAAGAGTAAAATAGATTGACCAAGGTGCAACCAGGGATAATAGGAGTGGAGGAATTTGTGATTGTAATCTCATTTAATCGAATGAGAATTTCTTCACAGTCTCATGGGCACGTGTTGGAGAAATAGTTCTCTTTTTACTTAAGACCTTGTGTCTTCCACCACCCCCCTGCCCCCCATCCTCCCTTTGCAGTGTCCATCCTCTTAATTTCCAAACTCCTTCCCATAATTTTACAGGTAATTCCTTTCCTTCATACTTGTTAGCAATCGTCTCTTGACTCTCCAGTCTCTCTCTCCTCTTTAAAGTAGGATAGGCTTTAAGTTTTTTCTCTCCCTTTCTTCGTGTAGGTGCTGTTTGCCTTCCTAACTCATCACTACGAAACAGTTTGATGTAACATTGCAGTTAGAAAAGGCAGCAGTGCTCAAGCAAATGAACAACAGTCTCTCAGCACTTGCTGTGTAGGGATGATTGCACTTCATGAGATGAATACTGCTTGATAAGAAAGCTATTGTTATAATAAATACAGTTCAAACCCAGGAATTAATCTATACATTTTATTGATCTCTGATTTCAAACGCAGTGCCAAATTACAGTCTTGTTTACGTATATGCAGATCCCAAGAAACTCTTTGGAAAGCGCTGGAGTCATTCTGGATTTACTGAGGTATACTTAAGATCAAGTTTTGGCCTTCAGTTTCAATAATAAGAAAATTATTTACTGTTATGTTGTGTATTGTATTAACTACCAGCTTTAGTAAAGTGACTGTGATCCTGTAAGCACTTTGCAAATATTCTGCAGGATATTTTTTGCACTAAAAAAGAGTAACTGAAAACCAGAATATCTTGATTTTGACTTAGTACAATCCTAGCAACAAGCTTTTAATTTCTTAATGTATTAGTTTAACTGTGAAAAACTACTGATTTTTGAAAGGAAAGGTGCTTTAGTGGCAGAAGAATGAAAAAATCAACCAAAGCTTTAATTAGGTCTTTATTTTTACATGTTTATAATGAGAAATACCATTGACATTTTACACCAAGTTTTACAATTCACAGCCAAGTGCATTTCCAGAGCCAGTTTGAGAAACGTGGGCTATCATTTGTGAGGGAAAGCTTTCTGAGAGTTAGCAGTAATTTAGTACAGTTTTCTGTGTGAAGTTCTTGTACAAGAAAGACAAGATGGAGATAATTCTGGTGTTATGTCAAGATTATGTATTAGGATGACAGGTATCACAGTCCCTAATAGATTGCACAGTACAGAGATAATGAAGAGTGATGCTGTCTGTTCCCAACCCTGCCTTGGGCCTGGTAGGTAACTGTGGGCAAATCACTCCTCCTTCCTCAATGTCTCTGTCTGTAAAAATGATGATAATGATGTGGATTATTTTGTGTTTAGTTTTGGGATCTAAAGGGAATACACAGAAATGAAGTGGTAGGAACATGATGGGAAATACAAGGTGGTAAAATAAGCATCTGTATTACAGACAGCTTTGTACTGGCAACTGATTATAAAATTATTGATTCTACTGTTCTTTCCTGTTGAGGATATTACTATGTACTTGTTCACAGGACTGTAGGAAAAAAATCTTGCTGTTTCTTATTCTAGCCTATCTTTCAGCT
This sequence comes from Ciconia boyciana, assembly GCF_034638445.1. Lineage (NCBI taxonomy): Eukaryota > Metazoa > Chordata > Aves > Ciconiiformes > Ciconiidae > Ciconia > Ciconia boyciana. Next base: position 16,786,213 of record NC_132944.1, on the reverse strand, counting down.
TCTCATTCAGAATCTACGATAAGGTTATTCTGCTTTTATTCTTGCCCATTACCATCCCCATAAGGGACAGTTAAAGCTGTAGTTAATGGAGAATAAGGACAGGAAAGGTCTATCTGTCTTTCTTTTCTCTATCTCCTCCCTTTCTATCTCTCTGTCTCTCTTTGGCCATTGAAAATGTAGGTCATATTGCATCACCATAAAATGGAACAGTCAGAAAGGTGTTTGAAAAATGCTGACATCCTTAGCCTGGGGTGCATGCCAGTGTCCTTTGTTTACATTGAGAATAGTGTTGTACCTGTGTAAGAACCAGCATCTCTGTTAAGGTTAGTGGTATGGTACCTAAATTATGAGTCAGATTTTAAGATGACTTTCATCTGCCTGCAGTAATTTAAAATTAGACAGATAAAATGCAACCACTCACAATAATGATATACACGAGGAGCTAATTTGAAATCTTTAATCTGCAATAACTGTGACGGTGTAGTTTGAATAATATTACCTTTAACAGAGAAGCTCAGTAATAAATTTTTGCAGATCATGTTAATCATGTACTCTGCATTGTCTTGATTAGCTGTGCCTTTCTGTCTTGAAAAGTATGTTTATATTATATGTTTGTATATTTTTTAACATTACTGTTTTACTTCATGCACCCTTTTAAAAGAGCCAATCAGGATTTTATTTATTTAAAAACAAGGAAAATCCTGACGTCCAGTGTCTTATTGCTTGCTACCAGTCTTTTGTTGTTTGTGTTTCTGATGTAATACAAGTTGTAATTGGCATGAAATATTCCTATGGCATAAAATGCAGAACATATCTTTTTCTTCTCTACAGTTGTATATAAATACCATTTTTAAAGAAATGTATAAATATAATTTCAACTGTCCTTATTTATCTTAGATGCAGTAAGCTAATGTATTTTATGGATTGAACTTTCAAATGTTGGTATAAATCATTCTGCAAGATGCAGGTGTTTTGAAATACAAGACAAGATATTCGCTTGTAGAATATCTTTCATTATTTCTGACACCAAGTATTTTTTTAACCTCTCTGTTCTATGCTTTGTGTGGTTGTACTTGAACAGTTGAAGCACAATATGCAAAGGCTTCTTATGCCTTTGTTAATCTTACTGCTAAAGAAGACTTCTAAGTTAAAAGAGAAGTTGTTGGAAGATAAAACTAAAATTAGTGATAACATGGTTTGTTGAGCAAAATAATGAATGCACATCTTTTCCTGTTGCCATTAGACAAAGGAAAATGACAGCAGTCAAAGTTAAGACCCCTCAAGCGCACTTTGCTGTGCATAATTATTTTGCAGTTTTTATCAATTTATTTAGAATGATCCAAAAGGTGTTATTTAGTAACTAAGATATTAGTTTATTTAAGTTTGACCCTTCTCATCATCTATGAAGATACCTATGAATGTTTGAAATAATTTCAAAATAACTTGTATCATTATTACATTTTGCACTGAATATTCTGTTGCATTTGTGTTTGCACAAATAATAGTTATATTTAGGTAATTCTGGGAAATATTTTATATCGGTATACGTAGGAACTATATGAAATCTTGAGATGCTGCAATTTTGTAGTTGGTATTTACGGAAGTTTGGTGTCTAATCTCGTTTGAAGCGTGTAGCTGGTACTTATTTTTTAATCTATGAAGATGTAAAGAATTGTGTCTCCCGAAGAGAATAGGAGGGCCAGTTGTGTAACTGGTAGAGCTCACAGTTCTTATACCATCTTTGACCCCCTGAGATTCTGTAGTTGGCAGGTCCTGAGTCAGTCTCCAGCACAAATGAGATTAGCCTGGGAATTGCTCTGATTGACCCTTGAGCCACTAGCTAGCCGTACGGGCAGCCCCTAGCCTTCTGCTGGCCAGCTCCTTTCAACACACACCTCCTGCACCCATGTTTCCAAGGGGCAGAATAAAACCTCATTAGGTTATCCCCATAATTACAAAATGTCTAAATGAAGCCCAGTGTAGGGGTGATTATACTTAGCATGTCCAAAGCTTTGTTTGTATAAATGTATACATTGTATTTTATCAGCAACTGGGATATTTAGTAGCTAACAAAGGAGAAAGAATGTTCCAAAATTTAGGCACACTCTTTGGTGCCTATTTCTGACAGCTGAAAAGAAAGAGTGTTAAAGGAGTTTGGCTAGTTGAGGCATTAGTTTTGATACTTTCAAAAGTTAGGAACGCTTTATCACATACATTTACATTTCCTTTATTTTAATAAGTTGCTTTGCAATTACAATTTTCATGTAAGTATTTTCCCCTTAGATGGACAATACGCATTAGTCATCATAACTATGTCTTTATTGTATATGTCTGTGTAGATACAGTTTTAACTGGGATATAGCTTTTGCTCTGCCAGGCTGTGGTTTCCTGTCTTGCATATCAGTAACTCCTCAAAGTATTAAATAGCAATTGCAACCAGGTTTCTTGGATAGTTGATAGTCAGGCATCGAGAGTGACATAATGCTAAGCCTGCTTTGCTGATTTGAAAATGCAGGCCTTCTTCCATTTTCTTGGATTGCTGCTTTGACTATTTTTGTCATCTTTCCATCTTTCAACTAGCTCTCCCTTTTCCAGGGTACCAAAGTGCTTACCTTCTGGAGAGGGAGCTCCTCCTGGCTCATTCTCAATCATCCGATCGCTTCCTTGCATCGCTCTTTGCTGACAGTTGTGGTTGTAATTGACCTGCTGTAAATTCTCAACAGGAATCACTCCTGTTCTTTCCCACCCATTATCCAGAGAAAGAGTTCTCTTTAAAGGGTCATTAAGCTGTCACTTTACTCTTTTGAAACTTATTCTTTTAACTTCCTTCAAACTCAACTCCAGATGTAATCCCTACAGCAAAATTCAGAGGTTGTGACATAGTATGCTCTGATCTCTCGTATATAGGAATAAAATTTTTGCTGATCCTTCCTTCACCCTCATCTGGTCCATTTTTTGTGTTTACCAGTTACTTATTGCCCTATTTCTAGATTTTTGAGTCTTTGGAGAAGTATTCTGTTTTATAGGTAGTTTTTGTTTTCATTTTTGCATGAAGCAATGGAACTTGCCTTTTATGTAACAAATAACATTTACATCAGGATAAAAGAAAGGGTGTTTTGCATGCAGAGCTCCCATATCCTCTAAAGAAATTGGGGTAGAGATGAAGGAGTGAGTTACTTGCACAGCAGAGAGGTCATATGCTTGAAGGGATTGGGACTTTGAGGCTAAACACTGAGTGATCTTCTGTGAAGGGGATGGTCCGTATGAATTCAGTCTCCTGTCCTAAACAGACAAAGGAAAAAAAGGATATTTGACAAACACTGCATTGCCTTTCCCAGTGAGCAGCAGCAAGAGTTGAAGAGAAAGTTTTATACTGTGATATTCAATGAGATTTTTATGCATAACAAGGAAATACAATGTTTTCTGAGATTTCTACTAGTGTAGAAATTTGTTAACGATCAGGTTTATTAACCATAAAGCAGAGCAATGACTGCAGAGGAGAGAGAGAAAATAATACTGTACTTGCTCTCAAGTGTTGTCCACTCCAGACAAGAAAATTTTGGATTTTATTGAGTAACTAGAATATAACTAAGCTCAGATATGCTTCTTAGGATCAGGTATGTCACTGAGCAGCATAAAGCTTTGAAATAGTAAATATATCTGTAGGTGATCTCACTCAAGATAGTGTCAGGTGTAAGCTGCAGTTTAAAAGAAAAGGAAGAAAAGGGTTTTATCCTCGGTGCTTAAAAAGAATTTAAAGACATGAACTCAGTTTGCAGACAGCTTCCCAGAGGAGCAGCAGAAGCCAGGAAAAGCTTAGTTCTGCACCTTCCACTGGGGCAGAGCCCTACAGCCTGTGGGACGGCGTGGATGCCCTCTTGGACTGCATTCTTCTTGTCTGGACTTTAATCCTTGGAGGGGAAAAAAATAGTTTTCTCTGAAGTGTCATCCAGTCCCAGCACTAGATTGGCTTATTTATATCTATCTTCATGACTTTTTAGTAGATTAAAAAACCCAACCAGTTTAATTTCAAAGCACTTATGAAAACCAGTTATTTGATCTTTACTATGACCTGTGCACAAGGATGGGTAATTTTTTTTTTTTAAAGTTTTAACAGGACTTTGATTTAGCTTTAACCAATTAGGCATTGATTTATGCTAAACCAAAGCAAACTGTGCTTAAATTTGGTTTATATAAACAGTAAGTTTATAAGCAGTGAATGAAAGGATTTTAAAAACCTGAGCTTGAGATAATAAAAGTTCCTTTTGTGGGAAAGGCCTCAGTCTGTACATCTCTAATTTTTGTTAAATCCTTCATCAGAGATACAGTAATAGTCACTAATGACTATTACGTGAGGGATCATTTTTAGCTATCTGCGTTCTATGACATGGTGGTAAAAATGTCAATGACTGCGTACCGAGAGCCCCTGTTGTTGGAGTCATGCTATATTCTAGAAAAATCCTGTGTAGAAAATCCAGCGCTGTCGTGTTACCAGCTTGTGATACAGACACAACCGTCTGCTTGGAAATCTGGTCGGTAATAGTCGATGCAAGTGCAGTAACTGGGCTGAAGATTGAGATTTCATCCAATGCATACCTTTCTGGTAATGTCAGGCTGCCATTTAAAGAGCTGCTCTGTACATAAGAGTGCATAACAGCTCCCTGCTTACCTTTCAATTTTAAATCCACTGCAGAAACTGTATTTGTAAAATTGATAAAATGCTTCGTATTAGTTTTTAAATAGATACATTTATAGTTATGAAATGGAGATAAGGTTTCAAATGTCTTATTGCTGTACTTTTTTTGTTTTCTTTCAGGATTAATCAGGTACAAGTTAGAAAAAGCTTCCAAAATCTGAACAGATGAAGATCAATTGATAAATCAACCCAGCGATTCACCATACTTTCAAGGTACTGTGACATGCTTACCCAAATATTTTCCTTAAGCATAATATTCACATACTTTAGATGTGAGAAGCGTGGAGAACAGGATATTAGCAGGGTTGCAAAGCAAGTCTGAAGTGTTACCAGATGCAGTGGGGAGCCTTTTTTTTTTAAAAAATGCAGGTGTTTAATATATGTTTCAGTGGGAAATAAAGCAACCTTACAGTCAATCTAAAGGGACTTCAATGCATGGAACAGTCAAACTTAAAAAGATAAAAGTAAGTTGGATTATATATCTCAATCACTTAGATGAAGTGATTTGGACAAGTAAGATGTGCAGGCATATTTTTAAATTTATTTATTATATTTTAGAATAAGTAAACTTTGTTTTCTGAATAATTATTTTTGTCTATTTTCACATTTCCATGATGCTTTAAAGCATTTGAAGGCTGTTAGGCTCTGGTATATACCATACTTGTTATCTTACAAGTTCAGAAAGTAGAATTGTAAACTGAGGCAAAGACTGTACAGTTGCCTGACACAGTGGGGTTCTTCTCCGTGACTAGTATTCCTGGCACAACGTTAGGAAAAAGAGAAAATTATGATAATAAATTGAAATTTTGACTAAAAAGCTGCTAGTGCAGATTGTTTTATCAGGTACTGCTAATTCATTGAAATAGTGTGTTTCTCTGTTTACATTTATCTCTACTCTTTATTATCACATGCATTTCACCATTTTGTATATTTTTGCTTGACATCACAAAAGAAAAGACTTCACTCTAAGTTTGCATTTTTCTTGTGCACAGACTTGAAGAATCCAGTCTGTTACAGCCTGGCTAGTATTTGCTGTGCAAATCATCTTTTAATGTATCTTAAAATAGATTGCAGCAGAAAAGGCCATTACAGTTAGCATGGAACTGGTCTGCAGAACTTATTTAAGTGGCAGAGTTAATCTGGGCTCAAGAAGAGCAAGGAATGTTTGTCATGGTGTGGCTCTTGCAATATGTAACATTGGAAACTGTAATATCTGAGGTTTCTATAACGAAATGCTTCCCCTGGATTTTCCAGCAGCCTGAGAAGTGGCTATATTAGTGAACCCAGTGCCTGGGGTTGCAAACTAAAATTGGCATTGTTCTTAACTACTTCCTTGCTCCTCAGTACTCAATAGGGCCACAACATCTATCAGATTTTCATATAATCATAAGAAGGTCTAGATCGGAAGAATCCTCTGGACACCATCTGGTCCAACCTTCTGTTGAAAGCAGGTTATCCAAGGCCTGGTCAAGCCAAGTGTTAAGTATTTCCAGCAAGGGAAAGTCCACCATTTCTCTGGGTAACCTGTTCCAATATTTAATTGTTCTTACAGTGAATGTTCTTTTCTTGTATCCAGACAGAACTTCTGAAGCAACTTGTGCCTGTTGCCTCTTGCCCTGTCACTGTGTTTCTTGTGAGCAGAGTACCTCCATCTTCTCTATAACGATCTTTTACCTATTGGAAGACTGTGATTACATCCCACCTGAGCCTTCTCTTCTTTAGGCCAAAACCAACCCGATTCTTTCTCATTTCTTCAGTAAGTTTTCCAACCTTCTAATCACTTTGGTGGCCCTCTGCTGGACCCTGTCCAGTTTTTTAACGTTTCTTAAACTGGCCCAGTCTTCCAGCCTGTCACAGTCTCTGTACGTAGTCACACTTCCTTCCCGTGTATCTACCTGTCTTCCAAGTTTTGTGTAATCTGCAGACTTGGTGAGGATGCGTTTACTCCCATCATCCAGATCATTTTAAAAGATACTGAATAGGATTGAGCCCAGTATCAGCCCCCAAGGAACTCCGTTTGTGACTGACTGACAGTTTGATTTTGAGTCATTACCACCCTTTGAACACAGCAGTTTAGCCGGTTTGCCACTAGTCTCATGGTCCACATCCATGACCTTTCAGACTAACTCTCTTAGCACCCTTGCATGCATCCTGTCAAGTCCCATAGACCTGTCCATGTCCAATTTGTATGATATTTTGTTGCTAACTTGCTAAGCGTGTGGTCAGTGCAGGTAGCATCAGCAAGCAGCAATCAAATGTGAGAACAATGGTATAAATTGAAATTTCCTTGTGCCAGGCTTCTCAGGATCCTTGCTTTGATGTTAATCAGCATGTCAAACTTCTGAGGGTATGAGGAGTCAGACAGCTTCACATCATAGGTAGGCATCATTGTGATCTCAAGGAACTCTTGAGTCCTGTGGGCTGTGCTTGGACCCGGAGTCTTCTGCCTCAATGAATTGCCAAGGAGCCATGTAGACAAGCTGGCAAGAAACCAGGCAGGGTTATGAAACCTTGCGTGGTAGTTAGGTTCCATCGGAAGATCGTTGATATCAAACTGTTCCCGTTCAGTGCTTTCATTTCAACAAATGGAAATTCAGCACTAATGTTTTGTCACAATTGACCTGAATAGCTGTCTATTTTAATCATTCTAAGCGTAATATCATATTCTCTGTGTATAAATGAGAATTTAAAAGGTCATACCCATTTCTGATTCCTCTGATTAAAATGATTCATCTGCATAGTTAGGTTGCCAAAATTGTTTTAATATTTCCAAATCCAAAAGTGATTTCAATACCTTATGTAAAATAAATAAAGATTACTTTGATTTCCAAATCATTAACTGGATGTATTTTGCATAGTTTTACCTATTTACCTTTAAAACTTGAAAACTTTGTGCCGCTCTTTGGTGTTTTCTCTGTAAAAGACTCTTCAAGAGTTGACAGTATTTAGTGACACTTAAGCAGGGCAAGAATCTGTGTTCCTGTATTCCTTATGCTACTTATTCTGCTTTAGATTGCTGTGTCATCAGTTCTTGCAGAAATTTGACTTGTGTTTAAGACATATTTGATAAGTAAAGAAGGAAGTGGTTGCAGTGTTTTGTTAGACACTGTATATTTTATTAGTGCATAGCAATGACATAGGTTTATAATTTGGGTGTAAAACTATTATCTTCAGTACAGCCATTGTGAAGTTTGGGGGCATCTATCGCATTCTCATCCTAATGCAGAATTCTTCTCAGATTTACTAACATTTATTAGCCTCCATTCCCCATTCCCTCTCCTCAGAAAAGGATACTTTAAGTTAGTCTTCTAATCTTGACAGTATTGTCCTTTCCCCTGGTACAGTTGGTTTATGGTAGGTATCCACAATAATTTCATATTCCAGTATTTAAAGTAGCTGTATTCCAGCACTTCTGAGCATCTTCAGCTCCCCCTTTGAAGTGTTACTCAAATAAAATTACACACATCAACCTGTTTCCAGGATCTGTGGGAAAAGGATAATAGACTGGCATGGTTTGTTGTTTAATTTTTTATTGTGTTCTGCTTATGATTATTATTCTGCAGGATCACGGTCCTGTGTATAGGTACAGAGGGAGAAGTTGCTTGATTTCACTGGAGGTGAGAGTGAACTACAGATTACCATAATGTGTTTTTCTTAATGTATTAATATTTTTCTACAGCGGGGCTTAAACGAAATGGTCTGGTTTGTTATGGCTGGATAGTTCTCTCATCATCTGAACATGCTGATTTATATGAACTTTTAATCTCTTGCTTCCCTGCTTGCCCAATTATATTCTTATACTTCTCATACTGGAGACATATTTTAAAATGCACAAAATGTACTCTCAGTTCCACCACTGTCAACAGGAGCTGATGGGAGGGTCGGGACTTCACTTCAGCGTATCAGCTACTTGAGTTGTCATTTCATCCTGAATCTCATCTACCAATGAGTCTTCACTAATAATATTTGTTCTGAGTTTTTAAGCCCTTCTTGATCATTTCATTCCTTTTGGCTGGAGCTAACTTACTTGATTTCCTTTAATGCTGTAATGCCCCTCAGATCTTTTCCTTGACAGACTTCTTTGTGAATTCACTATTTTTCTTTCTTCTGAGTACTGATAAAGCGACACCCTTGTAGGTTCTCCCTGTCTCTCCCTTTGCACTTCAATTCATGCATCCTTTCGCTTTCATTGTGGAAAATCATTGGTGAATCGTATCATTGTACTTCTGCTCTTGAAAGAGTTCGTCTGCAGATCCATCCTTCCTTTTTCGTTCCACTTAAGAATTATAATATCTCAGGTCCTGTACGGAGGCTGTCTTACAGATTCTAACTGAACAGCTGAGGTAGGTGTTCCCTGTTTGAACAGCTTTCCTGGACCACCTGGCAGAAGAATGAAACCTGCTGGTACAGGTGAAAAAATGCCTGCGGTGCCATGCCACAAAATAACCACCCTCTGCAGTTTTAAGCAGTTGCATGCTGTTTGTAGGCATACATTTAATCATAGTATCGCCAACCATGTTTAATATGTTGTTAAATCTATTTAGTGAGCTTTAAAACTGTGGGGTTTCCTTTTTTGTATGTTTTATTTCCTCTTCTTGACTCCCTTCTTTCTTTCCTTTTGCAGGCTGTGTTATATTTTTTGTTTGTTTGTTTATGCTTTCTTCAGCCCATTGTTTGGCTGTTTTCTCTACATCATCCACTGTTTTCTACTGTTTTCCTGCCTCACATTTTTCCTTCTCCACTTTCTATCTGAGCTTAACTTACTCCTCCATGTTTTTTCTCTCCTTTCTCCGAATACCTGTTCTCATTCACACATACAAGCAGTCTGTGGTTATTCACACACCGTCTCAGTCCCATTGCTACTTCTTGGGCTATTTTGCTTCCTCAGTTAAGCCCTTTAAATTGTAGTATTTCTGGACCACTTCTTGTTCTCTTAAAGGAGCAGTGGCTTCTAGGCAGCACTTTCCACACTTGAGTGTTCTGCCCACTCCTGAGCAGATTCGTCCCACTTAATTCTGGGTGCCTAATGGAGGTGCCTAATTCATGTGCACGGTCATCCTTGCCTCCTGCTGTGGTCAGTGGGAAGAGAAGGGCTTCTTCAAAACGTGGTTTGGACCAGCAGGGACCAAACTGATCCCAAAAGTATCCCTGGCTCTCTGCTGATTGCCAAGGGAGCTTTGGATGACCGTACTCCTGACCTGGATGTCTCAGATCTGTAACAGTCACCTCTGTTCAAAGTCTACAGCTTGTACATGTGTTTTCAATTCTGTTCTCCTTCTAACATGATGGATTTTCAGGGTTTTCCCTATTTTTCCCTAAAATCATCAATGCATCCGTGTATAGCACTATGGAAACAATTTAAGAGAATTGAACTTGTGTGCTTAAAAAAACCCAAACACATATTCAGCATAGTGAGTTTGTGGGAAAAGAAAATTCTCTCCACCTCCAGTCCTTTTAAAATTGGTTTTTCATCTGCCCCTATTCCTGCTGTCTGACTAATCAGTCTTGTGTGTTGAACTGATGAACTGATCTTTCTGCTGCCACTTTCCTCCCTCTACTGGAATACTGATGTATTCACGACATAGTGGGAAAATATTCTACTAGCAAAAGAAGGTTTACTAAAGGACAGCCTGAGGCCCAGACTGCAGAATTAGATCTTGAGTGGGATTATATAGGGAAAAAAAGAAAAGTTGTGAAAGAGGGAGGGGGAAAAAATGCAACAAGCCGTTTGAAAGAGCAAGAAAGAGCAAGAAAGGAGATAATCGAAGATGTATGAAATAAAGGTGGTGTGTGCTTTACCTGTTTGGATGGCACTTCTAAAGCAAGAGGCGCTTTCGAGTAACTTGATGAGAGTCAACCTTAGAAACTGGAAAGTTGATAATATACTGGCTTGTGAAAGTGGTTAGCTAATCAGTGTAATTTTGCCAAATTAAGCCATTTTACTTTTGCATAATTTGACATACATACATCATCAATGCTTAAAGAAAAGAATGGTGTGATGTGTGAACATTAAATTGATATGCCATGGTAAAATCTGTCGCTATTAAAAGGTAGGCGTTGGTGTTCTATGGCTCTGTTGGGTCACCCATCACTATATTTGCATTATGACCTATGTAAAATAAACAACAGCAAAAGCCTTTACAAATCTGATGGACACTCGGATGTATCAAGGATCTTTTTCAAACTGCAGCTGAGGCAGCTTTCTGACAGCTTCCTCCAGATCAAAGGAGAGCTGTATGAATGAAGTAAAGTTTGTAATATAAACCAGAATATAATTCTGTCTGTAACTTGCCTTGTCCTATGGCTGGAGTCTGAATTCAGCTATGGATGTTGTATTAGACTCCATCTGTGGAGCACTTGAAGAACTAAACTTGGAAGAAATAACTTATGGATTTTTTTCCTATCTGACTTCTACACCACAAAAGAAGCTAAGGTTCTGTTCAGAAATTGTTTAGCACCTGACTGACATTTTTCTTCCAGTGATGTTCTTCACTTTAATTATAAGTAGTTTTCTATATTATAAAGTGTACTATTTGATAATTAATCACACAATAATTCCCTCCATTCATCATTTGTCTTTAGACTCTGCTCGCGTAAACTCCTTCACTCATGCTTAGACCCAAGCTGAAGAGTTGTTACACTGTTTTTTGGGAAGCTACAGTACAGTTATGAACACGTGTAACTGAAAGATCAGGGCCCGGCTCAAGAAGTTGATAGACTTTGTTAATTAACCCTGCTACAAATCTCTGCAGTAGAAGTCGTTGTTGCTACCTTTATCTGAATCTCATGGTGTTTGCCTTTTTTTAACCAGTTAAATTAGAGTTACAGTGATCAAGAGGAGAGAAAAATCTCACTAGCTATTCTGTATTAGATCTACAGTTTCACAAGATACATTCTGAGTGTGATATAAATTATTGGTTGGGTGTAACACAAACTATTCTTACAATTACAACCTATCCCATCCCATGTGACAATTGTCTGATGAGCTTGTATTTATACATCTTTTATATGCATAGATTTGGAAAGAAACAGCTCTAGCTTGTACAGTTCCACACTTTAAATGAAAACAGCAAAGCGGTAGCTAAGCCCACATGTACATATACCTCTGCAGGACTGGGACCGCATGGTCTAAACAAATTTATTTACAGTTTTGACTTCTGCTGTCTGGTTTTGCAAATAGACGTATGGGATCTGCGAGCAGTTCCACTGATGGCGCGCATCCCACGCTCTCGAGCTTGCGCATGGGCTGAGTACCTACAGAGGAGGCAGCAGATCAGATTTCTATATGTTTTTAGCTGTTCATTGACGATGTTGTTACTGACAGGGGCATCAAGCGTGGCCAGAAGTCTTTGCAGATCATGGCCTGAGAGTTTAATTTGACATTGGAACTTGAACATTTTAGTCGCTGGGGGAGAAAACCCTGTAATAAATGGATTCCAAAAGCAGCTTTTTTAATCAAATAACTTGGTTTTGCAAAGCTGAAACTTTGCTACTAGGAGTTGTCAGGCAGGAAAGCATCCTGTAATCGTCGCTTGTAACACCGCTCAACGTCGTCCCAAAGTTGAGGGGAAAAAACCAAGCTGTTGTTTAAAACGAAATGCGGAATAACAGTGACAAGACCCTCCCTGGGAGGCAGGTTACGAGTGTAACGAAGGCAGCGGCGAGCAGGAAACTCGCTCCGGGCGGGCGGCGTCCCCGTCCCCCCCCCGCCCGGGCACCGCGGCGGGGGGGGGACGCCGCCCGCCCGGAGCGAGTTTCCTGCTCGCCGCTGCCTTTAAGGAGGCGCCGGGTTTAAGGTGGCCCGGCGAGGAGAGGAGGGGAGGGGCGCGCGAGCCCGGCTCCGCCCCGCCGCGTCGCGTCGCTGGTCCGCCCCCCTTCCCGGGGCAGCGGGTGCCAGGCGGGGTTGTGATGCGGCCGTTGTTTTTGTAGGGTCGCGGGCCGTGGTGCGGAGAGAGAAAGGCGGCCCATGGAGCCGGGGAGCGCCTGGCGGGAGGCGTAGCCCTGCCCTCCTCCTCCTCCTCTTCCCCCCCCCCACCCCCCTTCCGCTGCTTTGTTAGCGCAAACACACAAACGCGCCTCACCTACGCGGTGGAGAGGAAGGGAGCGCTCCCCGTCCAATAATGGGCACTCGGCTCCTGCCCGCCGGGCCGCCGCAGAGGTGAGTCGACGCGGGCCGAGGGCCGCAGGTTCCCCGCGGGGAGGAGAGCGAGCGGGCTGACAGCGCCGCGGCGCTTCCTTAAAAGCGCGGCGCCACCTTAAGCGCCCGATGACTTTTTCTCGTTACATTATAGCAGCGGAAAGAATGTCGGCGCGGGCCGCGGGTGACGTCAGAAGGGAGCAGCGCAGCGCGGCGGCGGCCAGGCAGCGGCAGCGGCGGCCCCGCCACGGCGAAGGAGGCGGAGGCGGAGGAGGCGGGAGCGGCGCCGGCCCCGCCGCCACCGCAGCGGCAATGGCGGCCGTCGGGGAGCGCAGGTCCCTGCCCAGCCCCGAGGCGATGCTGGGGCAGCCCTGGAGCCACTGGGTCGATGCTGCTAAACTTCACGGGAACGACGGTGAGCGGCCCCCCCCCCCCCAACCCCCTCTACCGGCCCGGCCCCCGCTCCCCGCGGGGCTGGGGGTGCCCCGGGCGCGGCCCCGCCGCGGGAGGGACGGCGGGGCGGCGGTAGGACACGGCAGGGTGCCCGGCAGGAGGGCGCCGCGGGTCCCGGGCCCGGGGAGGAGGTTGTGTCCGTTGCCCCCCGGCCCACCCCCAACGTCGCGGCCGAGTTCGTTGTCCGGTGCGCGGTTCCCGAGGCGGCGGCGCCCGCCGGCCGGGGGCTCGGGAGCGGTGCGGAGCGGGCAGCGCTTGCCCCAGTTCCTGTAATCCGGGACGCGGTGCGAGGAGGTCTGAGCCGGTCCTCGGAGGCCGGCACCTCCTGCCCTCGATTCAGCCTGCGCTTGGGGCGGGGGGAGCTGCCGCTTCAGGTGAGGCATCCCCCTCGGCTGACAGCGGCTCGGGCGGCCCCGGCCCCGCACCCCGCTCCCGGGGACGGGACGGCGGATCTCGGTCTCTCCGGAGCTGTGTTTACTGCCGCAGCGACAGGAGCGCGTATCCCTGATGTGCTGGTTTGTTCCCGTTGGGGAATGGGTTACAGGTCGGTAGCGGGGGGTCAGCCCTGCTCTGCGACTTCTGCACGGATTGTGAGATCTTGTGGCTTTTTGGTTTTAGGAACAGCATTAGAAGAAAGTTTCAAGGAATACGGAAGAAACCGAGAAGCAATGCGACTTTGCCGAGAAGGTGAGTGCGATTCATTCTTGAAAAAAGTGTAAGGAGAAGTTTTCCTGCTCGTGACTAGTTACGAGAGGACGTGCGTGGGAAAGAGAAAGGAAACTTCTCTTCAATCCTGTCGCTTTGGATTTGGGGCTTGTGGCCTGTCAGTGTTATTAGCATTATTATTATTAAATTAATATATAATCTCAAAACTACAAGGTAAGGTAGGGTGTAGATTACTTATTGTATTGTCTTTACCATGTTTCTAGTTGGATTTTTTTTTTTTTTGCTAGAAATAGTCCCAAAGAAGCTGTGTGACCAGCACTGATATCTTCTCTTGAGTTAAAATATTTTGATTCTTAATATCATCCGTGTCAGTATTTGAACACTGATCCCTTTCCCTGTCATGTCAATGTGTTACGTTTATTTCTTCGTGTACTGCTAAATGAGAGTGACCTTTCACCTGTGATTAGCAAAGGCCCATTAATGGCCCGGTTCGTTTCAAGAGTAACAATGCTACTTGAAGTTGTAAGCAAATGATGAATGAAAGCTATAGCTTGTTGGTAACTTTGTAACAGGGAGTGAAGAAAACAGGGATGAGTCTGATTTGTGATGTTCAATTTTATTTTTTTGTTCTTCCAGTTTAATGATTGTTTTATAACAGAGAGATGTTCTAAAACTTTCTCAATATTGTTGGTGCTAGCTCAGATCCACTGGACTTTCTGTTACTGAGAAGTATGCCATAGACTAGGCATCGTCGTTTTAAATACTAGATCTGTTAGACCCGAGTCATTTATTTGACACTGTTAGAAATGGAAGACTGAGTTTGTAAACTTGGTTTATGATCACAGAAGGCAGGACTTGCCAGGACCTTTGGAGATGATCTGATTCAGCACTTACCTACGTGTGAGCTACAAACAGCAAATGAAAACTAAAGCAAGGTGGCACGGGCTAGTAAGGTTGGGAGGCAGTGATCTATACTGAGGCTGAATCAAAATGTCTATTTATTGTAGAATTACCACTGTTGCTAAAATTTTGAAAAAATCAATTTCTAGGACCAGAGTCGGTGGTCACTGACCTGTGAGAGAGGTGCAGTAGCAGCTATGCTGCTGCATTCAAACACTTGTGCCATTTTGCCATCTTCTAAGTGTATGTATAAGTTCTTAGGCATTTGGAAAATCACTTTATTACTTCATTGCCCAGTTCCAATCTAATAGTTGTGTTGGGTATTTAATTTATTTTTCTGAATAGGCAAATCATTCAAGTGCTAAAGCAACATTTATAACAATAAGCATACACATTACCCTAGTAAAGATTTTACTAATAAGGATTTTCAAACACTCGTTCTTATTTCTACCTCTTAAAATGCAAGCATCTAAGGTTTCCAGATTTTAAAGATTAGCTAGCAGGGTGAAGAATAATCTTTTTTTTTTTTTTTCTCCTCTGGAGAGAGATCATGAAACTGTTTTTGCATAGGCTGACCACTGAGACGCAGCTCTGTGTTTGTAGGGTTATGAGTTGTAAGTAGTTCATAAAACACTTTGAGATTTAAAAGTGAAACTTAGTAGCTCTGTCAGGCGTCCAGAGGTCTATTTATTTTGGTTGCTTTATGACATATGAATGACACACTGACTTGGCGTATACCTGTAGCTAGTCTGTAGGGAGCTCGGCCTACTGCAAAATAAAGCAAAAGGAAAACTAGTATTAATTAAGTTTTCACTTAAAGAACTAGGGGAGCAGCAAAACATGCCAGCGTATGTGTTGTGTTATCAAATAAAATTTTGAGAATACTGTAACTGATTCCTTTTCCCAGGAAGAATTTTGCATTCAAAATAGAGGATCAAACATTTATTAAATAATTGGACTGTCTAAACCGTGGACCTTAACACAAAGGTGAACCAAAGGTATACATTTTGTCAAATCAACTCTAACCTCAGGATTTTTGTCATGGTACCACACGGTATTTTAAATACGGCTAACAACAGAACTCGTTGTGTAAGAAAGTTATTTCTCTACAGATTGGGAGTTGACTCAGAGGCCCAACTTCACAAAAGGATTTCAAGGTTATTTAGGCTAATTTAACCTTGCATTGCAGCTCTTCCAGTTTGCATAAAAGAATTAAATATTCATGGCCTGGAGAGGGAGAGAAGGAGGGACCGTGAGTTTACAGCCCACTTATTAGAATTGGGTTCAAACCTGAGAACTAGTTTCTTTATTTAACAACTGTCAGCTTTCAGGCCAGGCTCCCACCGGCCTGTGTGCCCACTGGGTTATGGGTTGTAGTTGTTTCCTTTCCACATGCCGTTTCTCTGCGTCTTCTAGTGGGAATAGCTTCATCATCAGCTTGCCTGGTAGCGAGGGGTGGATTTCAGGCCTGCAGGCAGTAGAGTCTGGGTCTCCGGAATGAAGAGTGAGCGTTCCCATTGTCATAACACTGTATTAAAAAGGGGCTTAATGTTACCAGCTTCTCCTTTTGTTAGAGGAAAAGAATGATGCCTGTTATTCTTTTAAAGGAATAAATGACATAAATGTATAATTCCAGGACAACATTTGCAAGCTGTGGAGAGAGGCAGGGTTTCAGACACACCTTTGGCACTGGCATTTCCTATTTGCTGGTCAGGCAGCTCCTCTCTCAGCATGCTGGTGGTTGTGAAGCCTGAGGAGTCCTTAATACCTGTCAGTGATGCTAGTTCCATGTAGGGATCAGGAAACTAAAATTAGTTCATAGTCTCAAACACTTTTTTCTGTATCTAACCCTCCTTGACATAACCAAGTTCTCATTGAAGTAAGAACTAGAAATTGAATTTGGGCTTCCCAAACTCCAAATGTTTGTGTCTCATACTTCCCATTTCTTTTTCACTGCCCTTATATGCTTTCTATTCTGCTAATCCATAATATGCAATCATTCCTGCTGGGATCCTCACAGACCTTCACCAAAGTGAGAAACTCACTGGATGCTTTCCTACATGTTGCTTTTCGAGGCAGTAACAGTCCACACTGAGCTTTGATGTAGAAATTAGAGCTGCAGGAATAAGGTACAGGCCCAGTGGACTTGGCTTGTTGCTTTTGGCACAAAAAATCCTCAACAGATGGAAATGAGAAAGGGGCATCCTCCATCATGGGAAAATTTTACTTTAATGTACCCTATAAAATTTACTTTGACTTTGTACACTGAAATCTTCTCGTGATGAGCAATACTATCAATGTAAGAACATGTTAGAAGCAATTGTACTTCAGTTATTTTCAGATGTAGTTCACATGACAGAATGTTTTAGCTCGTACAGTCACTTAATCACTTACTGCTTGTGAACCAGCTAGAGGTGCGATTCCCTTGCCACACAGCTTTTGCTGCAATGAAGCAAGTATAGCATGTTGCATTATAATCTGTAAATGCATTCTGAAACAGTGAGGCAGAAAATCTAGTCCTCTTCATCCATTTTTCTTGTATTTTAAAATGAAACTTTGCTGAAGTGCATCTTTCAAACTTGTTTGTGTGATACTGGGAGCGTGTGCCATCAGATACAGCCAACGTGCTCACATACACTCAGTTCATCTTGGAGATGCAGCAGGCCTCGAAAGGAGGTTGATGTGTCTGCAGTATCTGATACTTTTTCATTTGAAGAAAATGATTCTTAGTGTCAAACTTTGTAATCAGTGCTTGAAACATTTCGGCAAACAAATTCATTTTTCAGGAGATTCTTGCTAGCCTGTGTTGAATTTGGTTTTCTTTTAACAAATGTTCTAGCCCATTATTGTTGTGAAGATGATCTCTAAATAGAACTGTGTTTGTAAGCATACAGTTCATTCATGGTAACTTTGACAGGCTTCAACAGGGTGAACTTCTGCTTCTTGCAAAATTTGACAACAGGTTGGCTCCTTTCACTCTGTGGAAGAGTAGAGAAGCTCTGAGTAGAAACAGTGAGGCCTAGAGCTGTTCATTGGGACTGGGGGCTTAACCCTCCCTCACCCCCCGAGAAACTGGCTCTCCCCACAGTAAATTTCCAGTTGCTACCAGTTATCTTGTATGTTTTTTTAAATAAAACAAAACCAAAAAACCCCAAATGATCACGACCCCTAAGGCTGTATTGGGGAGAGAGAGAGAGAAAGAACCTATCTGCTCCTAACAAAGATCATCATTACTTGCAGTAATACTTGTTAATGTGTGCAACCCTTTTGAGGTGGTTGGGGTGAAAGTCTGTTAGATTCTTATATTGACTCATGAAATAATTTTGAAATATGTATAATAGTAAAAATGCAAAGGAATCTATAGCACCTCAGAATGGAAAATAGAAGTGTGGAGAACAGAAGAGAGATTTGGTTCGACGGTTTAAAATTGTCTGAGTGTTTGGTTTTGATAGCTTATTCAGTGCATGCTGAAACCGTGGAGTGTCTTTGCAAGAGCTTAAGCATCTTGCTCTTTCAGGTACACATACAGCCCCCTTTTTTTTGTGTGTGTGTTACATCCTTTGAGAGGTGAATCCCTTGGTACAGCCTAAGTCAAGCACTTCACTAGCTATAAACCATAGTTTATAGCTAATTGGCAATAAAGTAGAGGAGGAGGAGGACAGAACATTTGTAACTTGGGTCTTGAGCTCGATTGGATCGTCATTGATCAAGATTGTTGAATTTTGGCTAAAAAGAGGTCTTTGCCACAGCATCCATACAGTCTGCCAGTGATTTGTTCTGTTTGTACTTGGTGCTTCTGAGAGTCCTGAGGAAGTTTCTAATTGCTCTCTGTATGTAACTGAGCTATTTTGAATGAGGTGGTCCTCTCGATGGTCATGGAGGGAGATGCAGAGGAGACAATTACTTTATTGTAGGTTGAGGTTAGTTGAGCGATGGTCACTGATGTGTTAGATGTGCTCAGAGGTATCGCAGGTCAGAATTGATGCTGGCTGTGTGGTGGGTGATGTAGCATGGTACCATTCTTACAGGTTTTTAGACTTATATAAGTCTTAATACTGGTCTTAATAAAGAAGCGTTGAATTTTCTGTGGGAATGCAGATTGTCAGTTTTTGGTGGGCACCTTCAGAAGACACTCCAGAAGACTTTATGGCTGTAGGAATCTATCAGGAGAGCAGGTGGGAGCAAATTCTGTTCAGCATCGTGTCACCTGATAGCAGTTGAACTTCTGGTCTTGGACAGTTAGTATGTGCTAGGGGCAAGGAAAAAAAAGAGACTCCATGAACCGCTAGGGCATTCAGCAGAATCTTTGAGATTTGATTGTATTAATTGTTATTAATGGAAGTTACCAGAGCTGTGAGGGTACTGAGAGCTATGCAACGAACCCTTGTTCTTCTTGAGCCCACGCTGGGCAGGGTTGAGCACTGAAATCCAGGACTGGGCCAGGAGGGTTCACTAAAAGCATCTTTATCACATAGACCCAAGGTCTAGAATTTTCCCAGCAGCAGGTTCAATAAATAATTAAAGCATTGGTGAAACTTTTGTTGCAATATTAAGTTGTAAATACAAGTAAGAGACAGCATCTTATTTCAAATTTAAATTTGTTTTTATTCAGCCTTGGGAGGTGCTCAATTGAGTTGATTTTTGTTGTGTTAAATCATGTCAAAGATGCTGAGAGGGCTCTATAGTCCTTGACTGCCTGCAAATACACTGTGAGAATTTTTAATAGATTGAAATAAATATTTTAAGGTAGCAGTACAAAGTGCCATGCTTCTTTTTTGACATTCTGCATAGCTATTCACAGTCTGTAATCAGATAAATCTCCATTTCATTGCATTTTAATTGACTATTTACACAAAGTGTTTTAAGGATTTGTGGACTGGTTATCGTAAAACAATTACAAGGAGACTTTAAAAGTGCATTGAACTGTTTAAGAAAATTGTAGAGATAGCTTGAAAAACATGCAATTTGAAAGGATGCTACTTTTGAGATTATCTGCAGTGACTGGCCCTCATTTTCTTCCTGTTATTTTTTTCCCTTAAACCCAAGTTCTGTTTACAATATTTAATTATTTCTGGCGAGATGAGTCACATGTTATAAATAGAATATTGTGATGTTAGACTGCAAGTTAGAACTGTGTCATCTTCTATGCTTTAAAGATAGTTTGCAGGTTTTAGATATTACCATATTATTAGTGTGATATTGCAAGGCCTTGGGGACTTCCATTGGAACTGCATCCACAAAACTGCCTCAATCTATCCATAATATGTGGGGAAGCAGGATTTTTTTTTCTTTATAAGAACCTTTGAAATAATTGTCTATATACATACATAACAGTCAGGAATTCACTGTTATCTAACGCTTCTTAAGTGGTACGTATGATTAGCTAGGTTATCCCTGTGCAGAAGAGGTGATGTCTTGATAATACTTGATTAAATATTGCTTTTTGTATAGTTTCTGTTTATATTTAACAACAAATGCTCAGTAAGAGAAGAACAATGCGATAAATATTATGTAGAAATATGACTTTCACAGGGGTTGATAACACTATCATCTAAGTAGAGCAGGAAAGACAAAAAGGCTTAGTGAAGGGTACTTTTAAATAAATTGGGTTAAGAGGATGCAGATTACTCTCTCTAAGGTAACTATTTTAAAAGCTATTTCTTCCATTGCAGTGAATCTATAAAAGAAAATGCATACAGTTCTTACACCTTCTCTGATTATGCCTAGCCTATGGCTGTAACTGCCAAAGCCTGGCTGGGGATACGTGTGATCTCTTACCACTTACAAGACAGAAAAGATTTCATCTTTCACAAATCATTATAATATTTGATTTGTAATTAAGCATTCTAAATAGTCTATAAGATGCTTAAAAATTGTTTCTCTTCCCTTTTAATGAAGAAAATCACCACTGCTGTGGAAGTTGCCTGCATGTATGATACTCAACATTATTTCCTAGACATTCTTACAGTGTAGGTGACAGCACAGAGATGAATACAGCTTTGTACTTACACCTTAAGTTTTTAGCAGCAAGTGTTAAAATCTGGCAAAGGGAATTCAAAGTGTAACGGAGCAGAGTAGCACGACTGTAAAAGCAGTTGTCATGGAAGGCAATGGATTTATTGTAATCGGTGTTCCTGTTGCTAGAAGGCTTTGCAGAGTCAAAAGTTCTCCCTGCTTGTGCAGGCTGTGTGCAGCTGCGAGCCAGGACCGGTGGTGCAGTGGCTCTCAAAGTGATTCTCATGGTAAGTCAGATACTCGTGGTAACCCCAGATACTACGGGGTATGACTTCATCAAAGTAAACTGCATGCGCAGCTGCTCCCACATCACTTGGAGTCACAATCACTAGCTTTGGAAATGTTCACTGTGACGGTAAATATTCTAGGTTTTTGTCTCAAGTAGATTATAAATACTCAAATGCTCGGTTATTTGTGTGTAAATGCTGCTTGTCAGCCCTTGTGGAATAAGCTGTTTTGTGGTAACCTGTTTTCCCATGAGAAAGACCATTTATTTACAAGTTCACCCCCGCCCTGATTTCGACTTTTGATAGCTTCAGCATAGCCCATAGACAAACTTCATTGATAATAAAAGGTGAATGGGATAATCGGTTATGCCTCCCTTCTCTTCTGGTGGGATTATAACAGCCAGAAAACTTACGCAGTGTTCTTGATCTGCTTTTCTGTGGCTAAGCAGGACTTGCATCTTTCATCAACTGTTTGTGGTGTAATAGAAAATGCAGTGTTCTCAACCGGCACTGAAAAAAGGTATACAAAGCAGCTGAAGGGCTAAAATCCAATAGGGAGCAGCTCTGAGGTTGTAAGTCCGTGATGTGCGCTTTTGTTCTGAAATCTAGAGCTCTCATGGTTTTATTTGCAAGAAAGTTTGTTGGACAATTTCATGCTGATATAGTTGCCTGAAAGTCCTACAGTAGCTTGCATTAATCTGAAGTGTAGAAGTTTTAATGAGTTAAATTTGAAAAGCAAATAATACACTGAATACACAGTAAAGTGGATGTTTGTTTTCCTTTAACGTCAAATTCTGTTGTATTTTGGCCTTCATAAATTCAGTTTTCTGTCTACGGTTTTTTTTTTTTTCATTGACTGCATAAATGACGTAGTAGATGTCAGTGGGATAACTGGAGTTCTGCCAGTTTATGAAGTGGTATCTGGGGATGTGAGGTCTTGTCGTGAGCCACTGAAGTCAACAAGGGTTTTGCTTGTGACTGGAGGGAGGGCACAGGACCAGGTTATGGGGCTCGGTGGGTGAGAGTTTGCATGTGCGAGACAGCTGCGTTCACTACAACCTTGTGATCAGACAGTGGCAGAGAAGTACTTTGCTATGCAAACATTTTAATTGTCAGTCCCTAGATATTGTAGCCACTGCTTTGTCAAGGTGTATATAGCCTAAAAGACACCCTCTGGCTATTGTTTCGGGCTAAAATACAGAAGAAAATCTGTATCGGTTTACACCTAGGGTGTGGTTCTACAATCTTTTTTTTTTTTTTCCTCTCGGTAATGCTGGATTAGCAGCTCCTCCATCTCTGCTGAGTGAAACATTTGTGAAATAATGGTCGCAATCTAACTTTAAAGTTGTGTCCAAACCAAGGTGGTAGTTGCTTAAAGAAGATACTGAATTTTCCAGCACGTATTTGGTCTGGTAATCCTAGAATCCATTGGGCCATACTTGCTTAGGTATCTTCCCAGAGTGGATCTGATCTGATTTTTACATGGCTACCTATGTCATTGTATGGTATAGTAGATCTTGTATCTTGGTTATCTTTAAGATATATTGGTGAATAACTGTAGTATAAATCAGAATCAGTTATAATATGTAAGTGTATTGTGAAAAGTAAACAGCAAGTAAGAATTAGTTTATATTATTTAACATATTGGTTAGTTTTTAAATTTATTTTCAGTAATTAGCTATGTTAGAAAAACTAGGTAATAGAAATGAAAAGTTTCTTTGACTGAAATTCCCGAGGCGGTTCCCAGGAACTTTGTGAACTGGAGAGAATACCATTTGAATCTGGGTTACTCTGCTGAGGAAGAGTTATGGCGTCATTTATTTTTATCTCTTATTGGAGGGCTGTTGCAAATGATGCCAAAAGGAGAAAGAGGCATCATCTATACAGTATACATAAATGTGAACCATACCAAATATTTTTCTTATCCCTTCAGAACAAATCTGAAGTAGTGTGGAATATCCAGAGGCCTCAAACAAAAAAAAATTTGGGTTAACTGGCTATATTTTTGACGGATATTTCAAAGGAGCGAAAATTGTTCCCAATAGTCAGACACTGTGGGTGTTGGATTATTGAGACAGCCATGTAAAATAATTTGGAAAGCAGCTTTCAAAGTAATAAATTTTCCCAGGAACTTTCCCACTTTTCCCAGGAAATGTTAAAATTATCTGTTTCGTTCCAGTTCAATTAGGATGACTCTAGAAATGTATTAAAGGAGTTTAACTTGCCTCTGACAACTAGAAGGCTTTGGGCTTGATTTGTAAGGAATATACTTTTGGTTTTAGGATGTTTTCTTCAGTTAAGTTGTTTTTTAAAATGTATAATCTGTGTTTGAATGTGTGTGTTCTGCTTAGCTAGAAGAGATGGCAGTCATCCTGCTCTCCTGGTACTACATGGAAGTATTTGAGAGGAAAGGCCTAAATTAATTTCCTGATAGGCAGCATTTACTTCATAAGAGTACTTAAAGATGAGTTTCGGAAAGCAATTTTGTTTTTAGTTTCTGTGTAAGTTGTGTTACCCAAAGCAACTGTCTAGAAATCTTACTTGTTAAGGAGCTTCTCTTCCATATTGTAGTTCATAATTTACAGAGGAGAAGTTTTGAGCCAAATTCAATATATCTGTGTTGCCTGCCAAAGCTAGTGTAATACGTGCTTATATAATAGATTGCAAATTTGTGTCCTAAATGCTCTTTTTTGTGGCTAAGTGATTGAAGGAAGACTTCTACTACCAGTTGTGTTCTGGGACTTGGGGGAAATTACCGATGTCTGAACCATACCTGATACAGTTTGATTATGCCTTGTTTGTAGGCTGGGCAGAGCCCTCTCCTTATCTGTTGTTTCTTCTGTAGGACCTGCTTTAATAGCCAGCTGACTTGGTTTGCTTTGCCTGGCTATTTCAACACCGCTATTTCCATGGGGTGTTTGGAGAAGTCCAAAACGCATCAGCCCTTGTTTGGGAAATTTCCTTCTGGTTCTGCTTGACTATCAGTCTATGCCCTGAAATGTAGGGGCATAGACCACTGTGTCATTGCCAGAATAAAACTTGCAAGTCTCTTCTGTTGTTTTTGTAGCCTGAATTTAATGATCTGAAGTGTTGGCTTGATAGCCTTGGAGATAAGAACGCTATTTTTATCTGCAGAGTAGGTAGAGCACAGGAGTAAAATCTTCAGTGCGCTGTCAGTGTGTCTCTCCTGAGGCTTGTTTACAACTGCTTGGGATGAGAAGGGGGTTCTCTGTGCAACACTGCAATTCTCTGTCATCCTGCTGACACCGTCAAGAGTCATCGTGGATAAGCACGACCATGTGACAGAAGGCCCCTGTCCTGGGAAAGGACCAAAATCACAGTCTGGATAGATGGTGCTCTGCATTGTAAAATGGGAAGACATGATGGTAAGGTGCAACATCAGCAGTTTTATTTATAGTTTAATTATGCTGAGAGTTTTCCTGCACTCCTGTTGAGTGGTGTTGTGAGATCAGGGCTTCACAGGAAGCGCCGCGTCGTTCGTCATCGCAGTGATTCAGGGTGGTGTCACCAAGTGACAGGAGCATTTGGGGTGTCCCTACTGTTATGGTGGCCCTGTGATACCCTTTCATGGGCTCTTGGCATCTTTCCCCAAGTGCTCCGCGCTGTTGCTGGAAGCAAAAGCTTTTGAGCAATTTCCAAACACAAAGCAGTGCATTGTGGGCCAGCGCTGGGAAGACTGGCTCAACAAGTTTGGCAGCAGTGGCTTTGGCTTCCTGCCTACCCTGGATAGGCACCAGTAGAGATTGCCGTAGTCTTCGGGCGGGTTTGCGCTGAAGACCTCAGCCTGGGTCCTGAAATTCATGCGCGTGCAACTGCTGCGTCTGGCAAAGGATCTGCTTCTGTCGTAAACCATGGTTTTGTTACCCTAGATATGTTTGCAATAGTTATCTTTTTGTCTGCTTTAGGAAGGGGGATGTGTGACTTGTTTTCAGTGTACTGAAGGGTGGTAAACTCTACAAATTTGTCATAATATCAAAGGATCCTATTTACCTTTCAATTTTCTGTTATCTATTTAATCTTACTTACCGTTGTCATCCTGAGTCATCTAGGGCAGTTAACCAGTGCTCTGAAATGTTCTTTTCTGTGCCTTTTTTTAAATACCAACTCCGTATGTTCTTTGCTGTGCCTCTTGCTTAATACCGACTCCATATGTCTTCTGTGACATCTCCTCTACAGACCTTTGCAAACAGGCCTAGTCTTGTAACACGATGTGCTGGGACCGCTTGAGGTCTGTGGGGGTCTCAGGGGTGCAGGACACCGCTTGCCTGTGTCTCATTGCACAGTCATACACCACATATGTCTAATCTTCTTGTATCTGCATAAGCATGACTTTCTCTGTCTTGCTGGTTGTATAATCAGGTTTATTCTTATGTCCTTTTTGACACGAGATATCTAAAAATTAAAATTTGTGCCTAGTTCAGTACTTTTTTTCCCCCAAGAGCAGAGCTTTTTGCTTCCTAGCTGGCCTACGAAAGGGAGAAAAGTTCCTTTTTCCCCCTCCCCCTGTGTATTTAGGTCCGTTCATACGTGTCCATCTACCGTCTTCCCAAGTGTGACGAGCACTGTTAGCTGCAGAGGGACCAGAGGAGAGTAGTAGTCTTAGAAGTGTCTGTCAAAAATGCGAGTTAGACCAAACCAACCAAATCAGTACATTAAGTAATCTGAGGAAATTCTTTTCTCCTTCCCTTTTGTTTTGTTTTGTTATAGGTATTACCGTCCATGTACATCACAAGTGGGCTGGTGTTCTGGTTATGTTATAGAGGCCCAGACCATGAAAGAGCAGAAAAATTACTTTAAAGCATGTCAGCCCTTTCAGTTCTTCTGCATGTATAATATGATCTAAGTGATCTTCATTTTTTGAATACATCTAAATTTAAAAATATTAAAAGTTGCAGTCCTTCCCAACCTGTTTCTATTTGAGTGAAATGGGTGCTTTTGGTAGCAGAGAACTAGTGCCAGATATGGAAGGATAATACCTGGTACAGATTTATTCACCCAATGTTTTCAGAGTCTTTTTTTATTCTGTTACAGTTATAATGTACTTTATGTATAATGTTTGGAGATGAAATTCTGTAAAACTTTGTGAAGGTGGGCTCCTGAAATGAAGCAAATCACTCTTAACAGTGAAGAAATACACCTTGAAATAAGGATAGTGATAGCTTATTCTAAAAGGGAGATGACATGCAGAGGCAAAACCTAAATTTCTTCTTTAGAAGAATTTGAAATTCCATAACACTAAAAAAAAAATTCACTTCCATAAAGAGTTCTTAGGCTGAACTGAGTTTGTGTTGTATCACAAACAGCTAGCAGTGGAATTATTGCCCTCGTGCTGTGAACAGGTAGGCTGATTTTCTTCAGTGTTTACCTGTTTAGTTAATATAACTGTCTCGGAGGACAACTGGTACTGGTTTGAAGCCTAACACTTCTGAGTAGTTAGATCCCCTCTTGGAAGGGAACCTCTGATGACTGTAGCTCTGTATGTGCTGGAATATATCATTTGTGAGAAGTAAAGACTTACAGTTTACTGGTTCCTCAGCTATATAATTGAAATAGTCATATTTATTAGTCTAAAGGTATGCAATGGCCAAGTTTAAAATAGTTTGTGTCACTACATGTGCATTCAAGTACATAAGAAGTGGGTTAGCTCTTTTACTGCACTATAACAACAAAAACATTGTTTTATTTTCCACTTTATCTTTTAATCTTCTTAAATACCACAATACTGTTGGGGGGTTTTTTTGCTATAGTACATTTGTATGCATGTTGCTGTGCAACTTACTTTTTTTTTTTAAATTGTATCAAATCAACTGCTAGTAAATCTGTAAAGGAAAGGAAGCAAATTTTAATGGAAAAACTAATAGTGCCTGCCAAATTGAGAGGGGTGCAGAAATGTAAGTTGGTATGTGAAAATCGATAGGCATCAGTTTCGTTATAGCTATATTAGACATGATTGAAACAGTCTTATTTTTGAAGTGGATGTTCCAGTGCATGGAGAATGAGAGTGGCAGGGGTGGGGTGGTTTTAGGTAGTTGGGTTGCCTAATAAAAGAAAATACTGAAATAGAATTCAGTTGTCAGGTCATCTGTATTATTTTCCTCAACTTTTTTTTTTTTTTGCATATGCCGATTTGCTCCCTCAGGTATCAGGTGCATAATGTAAAATGTATGCTGAGTGTTCTTTGTGCAAAGATGCATTGTCTTTGCAGAATTAAAGAATGTTGTGCTGGTATCACGCAGGAGTTGGGGCCACGGTCAGCAGGAGAGAGGGTGGAAGGGGTTGAAAGATGAGCACTACGCATGCCCTATGTAGCAGGGAAAATAATGTGTTAACTGATGTTTTCAATATGAAGATTGCAGTAATGCCATCATGCAAGAGGTGCATAACGGTTTCTAGTTCTTATTTTTATTGGTTTTGAAAAAGTTTATATTTTTAAAGACTGTATTGACTCTGGTGTTTCTGATGTAACTTTTTTTGTTTTGGTTGTTTTGGGTTTTTTTAGGATTACTAAATTTTGTTGTTTTCTCCTATCACAAAAGATAGTGTCATGGGTACATTGTATTCCTCCAGTTCTCACTTAGTAAGAAAAATGTGTAAATCTGTAAGTGAATGGTTGTTACCGCTCTACTTTGTTACTGGGCGCCAAGATACAGCCAGCACGCAGTTATGTTGCTGTGACGTGGACAGTTACATAGGGAAAGATGGCAGAAACCACACATGCCAAATTTTTTTCCCTCAAAAGCCTAGGTAAGAGATGGGAAAGGGTGAAGAGCTTGGAACACGTTCACCATTTGCAGTCCTGATGTATCAAAATACTTCTACTTCAATGAGCAGTTTTATGTAAACTGTGAGTTTAGATTTAAATAAACTTCCTTTTTCCTACTACAAAAGTACAGCTGCTGCAAAGTACACAGAGTGCTGTGTGTGAAAGAAGAGAAGAGTACCAGACCTGTTGATGTTAAAACAAGTCCTCATAATAGCATGCTTTGGGGTATATGACTTAAGATACAATTCAGAATATTCTCTGGATGATATAGTTAATTTTAATGGAGGCTATGATTGTGACTAGTTGCTCTGCCAGAACTTTTTGTCCCCTCATAATAGACCCAGTTTTTCTGCATAATACCTGAAGTGTTGCTGTGTATCCTTTCATGTTAAATTACCCCAGATTTTAATATTACTGTGTAAACCTTAAGTTTATTTCCTGAATTCTGTTTAATTTTTGTGTCATAATAACAAAATTAAACTCTATGTTGAGGCTTCCTTAAGGTATTTTAGGATGAGATATGTAGCAAATAGGGGGTTTGCCACAAAAATGTACATAATTTGTTGGCTAAAATATAGCAATGGCACGATGAGATCGTGTTACCTAAATATGACTTCGAAGATTTCTTATATGACAATTTGTATGTTCATCATTTACGTAATAGTATACAAATTGGCTGAAGAAACTTAAAATATCTTCAACTCTGAAAACTAATTAATGAGTAAATGGGAATAGTTTTTGCAGATGACTGACTTCATTCAAATTGCTGATGGAAACCTGATGTCACAGAATACAGTGTGTGGGGAGAGACTTTTTCATCTGCTGAAAAGCTTTAAATATACTACTTGTGTTTCATTGAGAAATTTCTCAATCTGTCTTTCTACAGACAATCTTTTGTGAACTTGCTCACTGAACTTTTGTATTATTCTGAATAAAACTTAGAAAACTGTTTTCAATGAACAATTTGACATATGTTTTGTGTTAGAGTTTCTAAAAGATTAATTGTGTGTAGCTGAATTCGTATACAAAGAATTTAACTAAATACTTAGATGTCTGCTTTAATATGTGTTTTATATATAATTACAGGAGTATTCAAATCTTGGGAGCCTAAAATTAGAACTCCCAGCTGCACGCTAAGCTGCAGGTGCACATGTGCATGACACACTTCTCTTTGGTATCTGCTGCTCAGTTTTTATCAGTGGGCACGATACAGAAATTTCCCAAGACTGTTAGATTTTAGAGAACAGATGTAGCGACTGTCCGTCGCATTCTGCATCCTGAGAGAGAAAGGCTACAGGAGAATCGCAGTGCTCATGTGCTCGTAGCCTTGCGAAAGGGCTGGTGTTTGGATTTGCCGCTTGGGTATGCACGGAGGAGCGTTCCTGCCTGCAGCATGTGGCAAACCTTTCTGCTGGAGACGAAGCTGGAGAGGGTGGTGCGAGGGGATGGGATTTTGGAAATGCAGCATGGCTGAACCCACAGAAATGTGAGAGGTAGGTCCTCCTTCACCCTTTCAGGTTTCACTGGGCAAGATTCTGCCTTGAATTTGGGAAAGCAAAGTAAAAACTACAGAACTGTGGCTTTGGAAAAATAGGCTGTCTTGAGTTTGGAAAGGAGACTGGACAGAGGGGATGCCTCTTTTAGAGATAAAGCGTTCTAATGCTAGTAAAGATTTACGACCGATCAAATCTCGTAATGCAGCTCCTGTGCCTAGTTAAACTGGATTGTGGGGTATTTTGGTCTTGAACTGAAAGTCACTTCTCCGAGCCAAAACTTTGAGGTTTGCGTATTCTTAGGACTTTAATAAAATGCTGTGTAATTGCTATATTTCCTAAAGTGGAAAATGCAGTAAAAACATTTAATCAAGTCTTTGGCCGTTCCTTCCTTCATCTGATCAATCGGCAACTGCACGGTGAAACAAAGTTCATGCACTTGTGCTCAGAACCCAAGGAGAGCTGTGCCTCTCAAATGCCTCCTCAAATAGCTGGGCTTTCAAAGCTGTGTGTGCCAAAAATGTAAGTTACTTAATGGACAGAGCAGAGTTGGCAAGGAATTTAAAAAATAGATAACCTTGCAGAAAATACTTTAGCAGTGCTTTCCTCTGAGCCTAAATGAAACAGCTCGGGTATGGGAATGTCCCTTTGTTTTGCTTTATTTTGTATTAAAAGGTTCTTTTGTATCTGAGGCAACATGAGCACAAACCTTACGGGACAAATTTTTTAAAAAAGTGTTTCTGTATGTAAATTTGATCGGTTTGTGTTCAATTTGTTTGATCATGCATATGGTCTTTGCAAGCACAAATTTGTTATGCCTGCACATATGGTTCATAAAATACTTGTGTTCTATTAATACATAAGTGCTCATTACTTGAAATTTTGCAGAAAACCCTCAAGTATGTATATTTTACTCAAATCTCTTATTTTGGTTTAAAACTTGTGTAAACCAGAGCACTCTGAATATTATGTGGTTTCAGTTATTTTGTTCACAGTATTTGTTTAGGAATATTCTTCTTTTTTATTTTTATCGTCTTGCATAGTACACAGTAAAAAAATTTGCCAGTAGTTTAATTTCATTTCAACATCGATAAGTATACAAAAACACATGTGTGTTCATGAATGATAAGCACTTGAGTGTTTCTGGAAAATAGTTTGGAAAAATATTGTGTAGAAAATAATATTTCAGTTGCAGAAAGTGAAGTGTTTGTGTATGAAAGGTAAGTTTTGAGACGCTAACTTAGATCATTTTTTTTTTTAAACATTCATATCCATTAAAATAAGGGACTATATGACAGAATAGATGAGAGCTTTACTTAAGATGACTAAGTTAGTTAAGATACCTTGTAGTGCTATTTGTGCAGAAAGCTTGCTGCCTCGGGCTTGCATCTAAGATCTTCCTTGCACCTGAAAATTACTTGTTATTGACAACTAATGTCAGCAATAGAGCCAGCAGGATTCCCGGTGTGCAGATTTCTTGGCAGAATTTTACCTTTTTGGGCTGACTATAAGCCGTTAGTCTGGTTTTAACCAGGCTCAGCTTTCTGTTTTGAAATCTGCCTGGGTTTGCTGCAGGCTGTTTCATGTGGTCCTAAACGCTGTTTAGTTGCCTTCCTTCTTCCTCCTCGTGCCTCTCTCCCACAAATCACAAGCTCTTAAAAATAATAATTTGGGAAGTTTTGTCTGCTTTCAGATATTAAAATGACTTTCATGTTCTCCACAACCATAAAGGGTAAAAAAATAGAAATATTTGTATTACTTTAACAGGATCTGACAGTAGCTGGGGCAAGTGTTACAAGCAAATTACGGGAGGTGGCACACAACTTTTTTTTCCTTCAAGATGTCAGCTAGTTTGAAGTTACTGCAGCTGTGTTTTTTCTCCCCTTTTCAAAATTTTTTCAGATGTTGCTGCAGAGTTGTGTTATCTTAAAGAAAAGTTCTAATAAAAGCATGCCTTTAGAGAAAGACATCCACCAGTTAAGTTAAAACAAGGTGTACTCACAGATTTTTTTACCTTAGTATGATCAAGACTAATTCTCCTCTAATGAGAGAACACAGCTAGTACAGAACAAATGTATTCAAGATAGCTTGTGTGGACGCTGTTTGAACTTACTTAGTCCATGAAGTAAATGGTTCAAACAATCCAGATTTGGCAGCATTTCAAAATTTACAAATTTTTGTACATATTTACAGTTTCCTTATATAGTACCTCCAAAACAGTCCCCTGATGGAAAGCCTAGTGAATCGATAAAAGTTGGTACATTTACTTAGGGTGGATTTGGATCAGGCCCCAGTAAAAAGAAAAATAAATTCTGTGTTTGGGGAGTTGTAAAGGTAATAGGGAGTTTTATCAGTTGTGAGTGTAAAGTTTATAGTCTAGGGCATCATGTTTTAATGCATCTCATATTAACTGTCGTGATTAAAAATATTAGGGAAGTATAATCAGGTTGGTGTTGTGCTGAAGGCATGTTATGCTATGCCGTGGGGATCTTTGTAGTCAAAACACTTTACTGTTCACATCGGGCATCAGCGTGAAATGTCCACTGTCAAATTACACTAAATGGCAAGCGGTACATGTGATAAATCAGATTCAGACTTTAAAAAAATAATCTTAATAAGCAGATGCTTATGCTCAGAATGGATAAGGAAGAAGTGAGCATTAGCAGTGTTATGGCTTAAAAATATTTCTGCAGTACTCTTTTGTATTTTTGTCACTTTTTAAATCAAGCTTTTTATTCTTTTGCTCTAACTCTGATAGAGTTTGTTCTTTGCCCTTTCACTTCTGCCCTTGCTAGTTTTGCTTTCTGTTCCTCTGTTTCAGTTTTCACTCTCCTCCTTGTTTTTTCCAGTCGTGGTGAGCAGACTTCTGCAAAATAGGAAACTTGTGTGCTGGTCTCTGCAAACAGCCAGGATTAGGGCTCCTTTTACCCTCTTCCTCTAGAGTTTGCTGTCCTGGAGAAGATCTTGACCTCGCTTTTTTTTGGTGATATTTCATTTCATTGCTAGAAGGGATGTTGTCCTATTAGGTGCTAGGATAGATGGACTGTGTAATGGTCGCAGTCTGAAAAGGGACAACAAGATTTGTAGGAAATGTGATAAATTTTGGGGCTTAAAAAAAAATCCAGTAGAATTACGCAATGGAGCTGTGGCAGTCACTGAATCTAGTGGCTCAAAGCAAACTGTCGACCTGTTCTCTAGCTGCGTGATTTAGCTTGTTTTATTTGTTCTGTTGGCTGTGATATTAAGTAATAGAATTGAGAGTACACAGACACAGTTACTTTTAATGACCACAAGCATGAATTTCTGTAGTGTAACTGTCTTGAAAGAAAATGCTGAAAAAAATAAGGAATTATTAGGTGACTTATGTGCTTCTACGTCCCTCAGGAGAAGAGGAGATGGCAGCTCAGTTTAAGAAAGTATTTTCAGAGTAGACATGCTGAGCTCCATGTTACTTGATGTACGGTATGCCACATTGTCCATTATTGTTTTTCCTTTTTTTATTAGAAAAGATGCTGTATTGGCCTTTTCCAAATAAGAAGCATTTTCCTTATTACACGCTCAACAAATAATGCATTTAAGATATCTCAGAATTGCCTATGGCATGGGCTTGTTCTCATCTTGGTGAAGAGTACAGCAATATATCATTTAAAGTTACCTTTTTAAAAACACCAAGTTATATTTGAAAGGAGAAGTGAATTCTGGAGGTCACAACATTCAGAGGTTTCATAATACTGAGGTAAATGAAGTTGTTTTTCGTTATGGTGTTAATAGAATTAATGTAACTAGCAGCTCCTATAACAGTATTTGTATGTTGATACCGTATAAATTCTGCATTTATGGAAAAATAAATGGAAATTTTGAGGTCTTGGTTTAAATTTTTAGTTTGACCTTGAAAAACATTCCCAGATGGAGAGAGTTAAATGAGCCCAGCTTTGAAAGAGGAACATATGAATCACGGTTGCTAGGCTCTTCCTTGAGAGGCACAGGCTTTACATTTACAGTGAAGTATTTCAAAAAGTAATCTTTAAACTCGGAGGAACAGTGCGTTTGAAATGACACTGGTGAAATGCTATAAACTTCATTAGACTTTTAAATAGAGAATTTGCATGTCATTAAATGAAATAGGTATAAAGTATTAGATGTTAGAATATCAACTGCAAGACTTGTGAACTTTCATAAGTGAAGGTTGGGGGGGGAACAGAAAAATTAGGCGTCCAGCTCCTACTCTTGGTACGTACTTCTTACGTAAGTTTTGCTAAACTATTCTGTATATTATTCTCTCACATTTGCACGGTCTAATTTGTCATTCTCATAACAGTGCCGCATAGATGTTTGCCCCGTTGGAACATAGAAACAGAAATAAGATTTCCCCGAAACCTGCTCTTGCTCTGCTTGACTAAAATGGCAGTGAAGCACGTTAAACGCGTGGGAGCTTCCCTGCCTAAGACTGAGGCTCCTGGGTTCGGAAATGTGGATTCAGGTCTCTTCCAGTCGTCTTAACTGCTCTTGGTTGGGTCACGCTCCTTACAGTTCCAAACCCATTGTTAAAACTGATGTTCAGGTCCTGTGAAGCACTGATACTCCTTTTTGCCCCCGGTATCTAGTCTGTGGGCTGGTCTCGTGTGTTCATGCAGTGCTCAGGTTCCAGTCTTATTTGGGGCCCTGTGGGTTTCTCTAACAAAAGGATTCGATTGTATCTATTTTAAATAAATGCTTTGAGAATAAAAAGCTATAGTTTATTTTACCTCATAAGAGAAAACAAAAGGAATTGCATTTAGGACTCCAACCTTCCCGCTACTCCCTCGCTGGTTACGTTTAGATGCTGGTCTGTTATCAGTACTGTCGGAGAGTACTGCAGGGGTAGAAGATCTTTTACACTGATTTGTGTGATCTGGCTGGAGTCTTGTGCGTGACTTCCTTTGAAATCACGGTTGTGATTTTGGGTGTGCAGCAAATCCTTTTTTTTCCTGTGTCAAGTGGTTTTACTCTTAGGTTCTTTATGACTTTGTGTATTTCCTAGTATTTTGGCGCTGCCTTCTGTCACTTGGCGCTTTGATTTTAAAACTCTGAAGGTGTGCTTCACAGTGTAAAGGACACTCGTAAATTATTCAGATTTCTTGGGATCCCCAAACTGAAATAGGAAAACATTTTTGTTTACGTCAATTTCTGCCAATTTGTTTCACTTGTCGTTTAAAATTGCAGCTCTGTATTGCCAGCAAATATTCATAAAAGGGTACTTAAATAGAGTGAGCGTGACATCTCAGACTAGCGTCAAGGAGTGCTTTATCTTGCAAGAGACACAGAAGTAGGCAATCCTTTCCTCCTGTTAATGATTTCCCTCCTGCATTCTGTACAAGCTGGTGTAAAGTCTGTGAATCCAGTGTTGTCTGAAAGGTATGGTTATGAGAACAGGTTACAGGGTGTGGATTTACAGTTCGTTAGACATTATACAGTAGTAGCCTGTCTGTGTGCTATTAACAATGTAAATAGCAGGCAGTTCAGGCTGTTATTGTCCCATTCATCATGGTGTATTAGTAGTCAAATGGAAGTGACCCTGGAGTATTTGCTTGCCGTGTGGAAACTTTTTTACGCAGGCATACCCAAAGAGCTCCTGCATGGAATATTAGCAATGACATTTACGTTTATACTTTTTTTTTTTCTGAAGTAGCTTAATATTACATCACAGAAAGTAGATATTGAAAAAGAGGTTTATTATTCCTGTCTGATTTTCACCCCCAGCGTATATTTACTCAGTTTTGCCTAGTTTGTGGTAATTTAGGTGTGCCTGAGGTCTTAATATATTTTTTAATAAATATATAAATAAATAAGCAAGAGTCGCTACTTAATGATGTGCAGATCGGTTTATAATTTATTATTTATTTAATGTAACCTCAGTTGTGAAAAGGAGCCTGTGATTTAGATAAGTGTAGCTCTGATCTGTCACAGCCATGTCAGATATCGATGGTCATGGTATTTGCGTCCGGCTGCAAAATCCAGTTGCAGCTGTTATTGCAGGTATCGTGCTTAATTTTAATGTAGCACTAATAAGGGTTTTCGAAAACCTGGGATAGACCTTATTTTTTAAAGAAAGGTAATTAAATTTTTACGATGAAGATACTTACTACAAAGGGAGCCCTTAATTCTGGAAGCTGTTCAGTGTGGATACATCCTTTTGTCTGTGAGAGAAACAAAGTGGAGTCCGTGGGGCTCTACAGGGCTGACAGCGTTGGACTGCCAGTGGTTACCTTGGGTTATGGTGCATTCACTCTTAAAATGCAGCCTGCTCGATTTTTTGTAATTGGTGTCCCATTAATGAACAAAAATATGGATGATGATAAAAATACACAGAGGCAAATTAGTAGCTTTAAAACAAAACTCGGGGGTCAGTTCTAGCACAGAGGTAAATAAGTTTAACTTAGTTTCTAAGTTACTGTTAACATAAATCTATTACTTGAGGGGTTTTTTTAAGAAAATAAGTTTTCTTATATCAGTTTTAAGCCTTTAAATAGTGTTAGAGATCCCTTAGCCACATGCTTAGGCAATAATGAATTTATACTCTTATGTTTGCAGTTTCCTATTTTTGTCTTCTAATGATCGAAGAACATTTTTAGTTGTATAAATGTAATATACCTTTAAGTTGTGTAGTAAATGTTGTATTTAATGCTCAAATAGTCTCTGAATGCAGTTTTAACTGTTAAACTATATTCTTAAGAAACTGTATTCTTGAAACAAAAATTGTAGAAATTAATTTTATTAGTAAAAGTCTGCAAGTATGTGTGTTATCTCTGAAATCCACACATGCTCTGACATACTGTTATCTCTGTTTCTCTCTCTTATGTAGCTGTTACACAGATCTCTGGCAGCAGATGGCTGGACTATAATGCACTGTTAAACAAATAAAACCATTAGGCATGTAATACTGCCCGGTAAACGACTGTGTGTTTAAAATGGTTTAAAAAAATTAAATTGAAAATAAAGTTCATTTTTTAATTCATTTAATGAAATTGGAATAAAATCCAAACCCCTTTCAGAATACATAAAACATCCCCTCTTATGTTGTGTTTGTCATTTGAAGTCAGTCCTTTTTTATTATGTTCTTGCATCTGGTATAAGATAATCAGTCCTAAATCAGTTTTCTAATAGATGTTTTCTACAAGTAATTGCTCATTTTACATTTATCTTTGTAGGAAGATTTTTGCTTTTGTAATACTCCAGCACAAAATTATCTATTGCATTATATGCTCTTTTTTCCTAATTTTCAAATTTGATACAAATGTATTAAAATTATGATTCAACACTAGTGTCATGGCTCTGTAATTAAACTGTTTTTCAATAATTGTCAGCAGCTGAGAGATGCCATTTTGTCTTTTTGTTTTTAGATATGCCAATATTTGGTCTTTGCCCGGCTCATGATGATTTCTATTTGGTGATGTGTAACCACTGTAATCAGGTCGTAAAACCACAGGCATTTCAATCACATTATGGTAAGTGCTTAACTATTTTTAATAATTAAGGGTGAGGTTAAATCAGGATTAAGCCTGGCAATTTTTTTTTAATTGACGGTACATAGATCATTACATTATAAATAATGTCAAAGAATATAACCTGTGTTTAATCATTTTATATACATTGTAATGCAGTTACTTAAAGATCTTGTTCCTTTTAATTTTTTTAATGTCTTCTTGAAATGCTACATACATACAGTTCAATTTTGAAATGACATACATATATAGTGTATTTCACAGACAGTATGTGTAGTGTGTTTGTGTCTGTGTGTGTCATTTCTCTTGTGTATTTATACAAATTATTTTTACACGGGTTCTGTTGCAGTGTGAACCGTGAACTTGAGCTAAAAGCTAAACTTACACATTTTGTTGTAAATCGTAGTATGCTTCCAGCGGCCAGTAAGCTTATTTATTTTCAGAAGTATCAATTTGTATTTGTTTTACTGGTCCAATGGTTTTGTATATAAACTATGCTAGGAAGCTCTTGTTGTGTTGGTTGGTGTTAGCCAGTGTTTATAGAGGACTGAGAAAATACGAAGTGCTACACAGGTTCAAATACTCTGTTACTTCCTACAAACCTAACTGGGGGAGGTTGGCAGTTCTTCTTTTTCATACTCCTGTCAAGCCTAGAAATTAATCTCAAACAATTTCATGCCAATATTTGGATAGGAGGTTTTGGGTATTCAGCTTTTTGTTTCTTGAGAAATTCAGGAGATCTTCTTTAACCAAGTGCTAATAAAAAAGATGGACGAAGCATCTTCTGAACTACTCCTTCTTCCCTCTGTGTATGCATATTTGTATGTGTTCCCCTTTTTCTAGCCCAGTGCACCTACTGATAGCCTCAGTGTTTAAAAGGATAAAAAATGCTGGATATAGGTGGGGAGGCTCTCCTAGCGTTGAGAACAAGGGATAACTTTTCTTGCATCTTAAATACTTCAGCCCTTTGGCAAGAAAAGGTATACTTGCTTCTGCTGCTTCCTAGAGACTGGGAAGGGGTCTGCCTACGCCGTGCAGAGGGTGAACTTCTTATCCTTTCCACCTCTCACTTGAGGTTTTTTGTGTTGTGATGCCTTATGGATTATACCTCTACTCTTGCTGCTGGATTTCTGCAGTCGTGTCGCAGAGTGTTTTGGAGAAGAATCTGACAGGTCTTGTGACATAATTCTTGCTAGTTTGGTTGTTATTCTGTGGATGGCAGTAGTAATAAAACTCTGAAAAAACCCACAGTTTTGTGGACGTAAGTCTCCACAGCTGTAGGGAGCCGGCAGACCAGAAGGGTTACTCTGGTTGCTGTAAGCCTTTGTATCAGCTGAGAGCAAGTCCACCGCTTGCCAGCATGATTCCTCACCTGTCACAGAATATCAGTTTGGGATGTCCAGTAAGTCCTTCTAAAATATCATATTAAATTGATTCTGACAGTTAAAAATAAATTTATGGGGGAGGACTGGATGGTACCCAGTTCTGAGTGTTGGCATATTGAATCTTCCATCTTGAGGTCAGTAATACGGACTGGCTCAGGCTGGTAGTGATGGAGAGCTGTGGATATCTGCAGACGCTTTGGGTTGTCTTTCTGAAATGAGCAGGTGATCTCCAAGTACTGTCTGACAAACAGGTATGCGTACTGTAGGAACCAGTATCGTAGTAGTTGGCATGACAGCCTTGTGGGCAGATTGAAGAAGCAGTTCAAGAACTGAATAGGTACAGCATTGCTTCTTGACTGTGGACATGAAAACGTCGGGTGTTGTAATGCTGCTTGTACTAGTGTTAAACTTGTTACGAGAACTTAATTCAAACTCTTCTGTAAGCACTACTTGCAATTTAAAAGACACAGAGTGAAGAGGGAACTACAAAATGAAGGTATGGAAAATATTTTTAAAAAAATAATAAAAGGATAAATGCTAATGTAATGTTCCCACTCTGTATCGCATTGTAGGAGCGTGATCTCTAAACATGAAACTTTCCCTTATGTGAACCTTACATCAATGGCAGGTTCATACTTGGAGAAATGTAGAAGGAGGGGATGGAAATGACGAGGTTATTCTTAGTATTTAAGCCCATTCTGAACAATGAAGACGCTCGGCAAGGGCTGCGGTGCATGGAGGAAACAGGCAGGGTCATTCTGATGAGAAAAACAGGCTTGGGTGGGGTGAATGTCATTAAAGGACCTTAGTTTGCCAAGCTAATAGCCTCAGAAAGGTAAGAAGGCTGACTTCATGATTTTGTGTAGAGCTAGTGCTCTCCTCGCTTTTTATCAGCCATCACATTCTTGAAATCCTTTAACAGTTGTCCCTCATTTTAGCAAATTGAATGTGAAAGCTGGTAAATATGGCAGGTGATTGATTACCAGGCAACGGTGTAGGTTGGTTTGTTTTTTTTTAACACAGTGTACTTCAGGAGAAGGAAACGGCTGGAGTCCTCAAAACACACAGTTCTTTTAAAACAAAAAGTACGCTATCATGATAACAAGAAAATAAAACACTCTTCGGATTCATCACAGTCAGTTTTCCCTGAATTAGGTCTTTTATTTGTGGCATTATTTCAGGGATTGACAAAGGCGAGATTGCTTCAACAAGTTGTGAAAAATTACAGTGCATCAATGAAGGTGTACCTTTGTGATGTTTTGGGGGTCTTTTAAAGTTATTTTTGATTGTTATCAGAGAAATAGTAATCTCTTAAAATATTCTACAACTCCTGGTGGTATGTGTCGCTTGTACTTGGTGTTCTTTGAAACTTGTCATGTGGGATTTTGTTTTCTGAAGTAGAATATGCTCTTTAAAATGTCACTTTTGTCAAAGGAAGGCTAAACAAACTATTAGCTAAACCTAATGAGCTAATTAATTTCTTCCAAAGCATATTTGTGATAAACTACTTAACTAGGTAGGCTGAAAGTGCATTGCAGGACATATGCTGGCTTTTTTCCCTGGGCCACAAGTAGTCAGAAATAATTTAAATGTAACTTTGTTCATCAGAATATTTGACCTTTTTAGTAAAATACTTTATTGATGCAAATCACAGATTTTTGTACGTAACTGATACTTTTATATTTCGTGGGGTTTAATTGACTAGAAGAGATATTAATTCAAAATTCTACTTTTTGAGGCAATCTAAGCATGCATTTGGAGTATGAATTGCCATTTTAGTAATTTATTCTATACTGTTGGTATATTGTAAGATTTGGTGACGTATTTGGCATGCATAACACCATGTGTAGGTTAGTTTTTAAAAGCCTTCTAATATAATGAGATATCTGCAGTCTGCTTGTGGTATTTCTTCTAGCCTGTGTACAGCAGCTGACTGTCCGTATGCCAAAATGGTTTTTACCCCCTTGGCCTAGGGCAGCAGTGATGCTGGGGACCTGGCCGGGCAGGAGCAGGCCAGCCAGCTGAGGAGAGTTGTTTCAAGACAAATCCTCTGTTCTGTCAGATCTCAGCTGCTTCATCTGTGGGGCTGGACAAGGGATTTAAGTCCTTTACTGCCAGTCCTTGCTGCTGCTTTTTGAATGGTTATGCTTTCATGGTATCGGCATCTTCCTTGGGTGGCTCAAGATCAATTCAGAGGTGAAAGATGGAAAAAAGGTATAATGTTCAGGCATTCAGTCTTGTGGGTGAAGCACCTGAGATCACTTATCATGGTGACCTATTCTGACAAAACCACAGTGTTTTTCTCCAGCTGGAGTATTTCTCTACACTCTGCATGATCGTGTGCCAGCCTCCCCAACTTCCATGCCATGTAGACTCTCCCTCTGTATTTAAATCGTGTGTATTTCTTAAGTCCCTGCGCAGTTTCCTCTCTTAATATATAAATTCTTAAAAGAAAAATGACTTTGCTGTCTGTCAAATTGCTAACCGTCACGCTCCTCAGGAGTGTCCCTCGGCAGACAGCGGGATGTGCCTGTGTCCCTTTATTTCCTCTCTCTCCTTCCCATGAAAACGTCCTAGGTGTGGTTCCCATGCTGCACCCAAAGGTTGCTCCTTGAGGCAGCCATCACGACAGTTATTTCAGGTTGTTCGTGGAAACCCTGAAGTGACGTGGTTTTCAGGCTGTATGACCTTTCGTTGGTATTTCAGCCGTTCCGCAGGTTTATCGCATCTCCCTGTGGTTATCAGCCTCCTGTCTGAGGAGGGATGCTTCTCTGCACCATCTGGGCTGCTTTGTGGCTCGGAGGAGGGGAGGTAGCTCAGCAGTGTGGAAGTAGCATCAGTGTAGAGATGTGGGGTTTCTTCCTTCTAATTTTGCCTAGGGTTTTTTGCAGAGTTGTTTGTTTCTTCTGTGCCTTGGTTTCCGTAAAGATAAAGTGAGGTTAAACTCTCGGCAATAATAACGAAGCCTACCTGTAAAACTTAAACTGAGAGTGCCTGTGAGTCACGTAGTGATTGTGAAAACCATTAATACAGTATGTATTGGAAAGAGATGATGATAGTGTGTCCAGGCTGTTGAGTCATTGGAAAGCTATGCCCAGTGTTTTGATTAACTTCCATAGGTTTGGCATGCAGTGGCAAAGGTGAACAATACCGTGAGCTTGGCTTGCTGCTGCTCTGTGAGCTGGTGGGGAATCGCTTAAGCATTTTAGTTTCTGATCGGTGCATGTTTAAACCTGAAGCACAGGATTCGGAAACAGGATAATAATACAGATTTGCCCACCTTTTGTGATTTCTAGGAGGTTGTGAGATTAGAATAGAGATGGTCGTCCCACAACCTTATACGCAGCCTGGAGAGACTCGGAGGCAGATCCTGGCAGTAGAGGAAGAGATGTTCACTTGTGTTACTTGGGTCCGTCCTGCAAGTCAGTGGGAGGTCTCTCGTGAATCTCCTTCATCTAATTGTATAACCGTATTCTTTCCTCCCTCAGCCAGTTCTCACACCCACCTTTAGTTAGCAGGTTTACTACTTTGGCTAGTCGTAAGGGGGTTTTTTGGTGTTGGTGTTAAGTGCTTGGATTCGGAGAGAACATGTGATATTTGTTGCAATTTTAATTGGGATAAATGATCCGTTAACTATCCCTGCTAATATGCTGTTGTATTTCAGGTATTATATCATATGTAATTTAAGTATTACAGTTCCTGCAGCGTTACATATTTGGTTTCTTCTGATATACTGTGAATCGAATGTAAATTTGTCCTACTCTCTTTCTGTTACCTCGAATTTGGCAGCAGCTAATTGTTCTGAAAAATCTGACATCAGTATTTAGTATTTTTAAATTTTATTTTTCAAAGTTCTGCAGACGTTGCTTGTTTAGAATAGACTAGAGCGAGTGTTTAGCATGGATTACAAAGTCAAAGATAAAGTGTCTGTACAAGGCAGCATTTGAAGCAGATAGGAAAGAAAGGAATGTACTGAATCTTGTTCCAAAGCCGTCAGACCTGAGTATTGGGGGGCTTG
Organism: Ciconia boyciana; assembly: GCF_034638445.1. NCBI lineage: Eukaryota > Metazoa > Chordata > Aves > Ciconiiformes > Ciconiidae > Ciconia > Ciconia boyciana. Next base: position 16,743,958 of record NC_132944.1, on the reverse strand, counting down.
TTGTTTGGTGGGGTTTTTTGGTTTTGTTTTGGGTTGGGGTTTTGGGTTTGTTTGTTTTTTTTTTTTTTTTGGGGGGGGGGGTTGTTGTTTTGTTTTTTCCTCATAGGAGATTGCCTGAGCTCATCTATGTTTTGGAAGGATAAGCCTTCAAAGGCTTGCATATTTTTTGCAGCACGCAATTTGTTTCAGTAATTGTGTCCACTGTTCACTAATGTCTTTTTAAAGCAGTACGAAAACGTTTTATATAAATCATAAGAATTTTCTTGGGTAGCAGTAATCTTCTGTGGTAGTCTAATAACCAAAATAAAACTTGAATATTCATGTGGTGTGTCACAGATGTGCTGGAGTAATCTGCCAAGCATATTGCCAAACGTGCACAGGTGCCATTTGGCATGTTATGGCTCAAGTTAATGTATATGATTTAACAAATTATCATTGGCAGCTTCAGCAGCTTCTGTTTAAATACACAGTCCTCTCACAGTAGTTTGCACAGACTCAGATTCCAGGGTCCAGCAACAACTAGTTTAATTTCTTCTTGGCAGAGATTTGTGAAATTCTGTAGCTTTTGCAAGAATCATCTTGGCTTATTCTGAGAAGGGAATGGGCTCAGAGGTCAGCACAGGATTCATTTCAGAAAAAAAAAACCAAACAGCTGATTATTTAGTTATTTTTAAATAATGCATCATTAAATAAGAAAGAATTACCACCTGAAAAGAAACTCTGTAAATATATTTTGGGCTTCGCAATGTGTACCCCAAAGCCATTAGCTGAATACCAAATGTGCTAGTTGGGATTTAAAGTCACAAACAAGTTCTGTCATGTAGATTTTAAGGAGTGATTAAGTTAGGCGCTGTGGTTAATTGTAACATTGCAAATGGTTCACGTGCAGAAGGTTATTTTTGTAAGCATAATGGCTGTGGTCTTTGTTTATTACACAGGGAGTCTGTTTGAGAACTTGATGGCAGTTTTCTAGTAAAACTTCCTCCTTTTTTGTGGGTACATGGATCTGTCAAGCTCTGGTTGTAAGACATAAAGCAATTTTAAGTATCAGCTAACAAAAAAGGTGATGTTCAGCTTCAGATTTAAAAAGAAATTGATTGTTCAGTTTACTGCTTACCATGTAACTCATGTTACTCTACCTACAGCACCGTGTGTGCTAAAATATTGCAAACTTAAAGTGCTTCGGTGTGCTTTGGCTTTTCTTACCTTCGGTTAGCGTGAATCGAATTTCATGCTGTTCTGCCATAGCATAAGACCTACATGCAGAAATCCTTGTGTTTTTATTACTGGCTGGATAGAGAATATCTTTTTTTATTCTAACTAAAATGTTAAAGTATTTAAAACAAGTCTAGCATACAAAACTATACAAGGGTTCCATGAAAACCCTGCTCCTTTATAGTGATCTCCTTGCTAGGTATTTGGAGACTGGGACCAACTGCTCCCTTTTCAAGGTAAACATTGACAGGGGAAGAACAAGTGAGAAGAAAGAAAACCAAAGATATTTATCTTTGTGGGAAAAGAGGAAGCGGTGCTGTGTTCACTGTTGCTTACAGAAATAGTTGTTCAGCAAGAGGGGGAAAGTTAATATGTTGATCAATGGATTGGAGTAAGATCTAAAGAGAACAAGTAGTTCTAATAAGAAGTAGCTGTTGAGTATATCTGACTACAGCTTCACTTTGGAAGAAGCCAGCTGGGATAGTCGTGTCAGGCCTACAATTAAAAATGATTGACAATGAGAGAGTTAACTGATCTAAAAGTTAACATTAAGTTTTATCATTCAGAACTCATTTTGAATGATGAAGCAGCATGTGGAGCAGAACACAGCTCTCATAACGATCATTTCAGATAGTCTGCAGGTTCAGGGAAGGCCATTCTGCATCAGCTTACGTGCTCCACATCCTTGGAAGGTTTCCTTCACAGCTAAAAGGGCTCTTTCTAATGCCTAAGCCACTCCTTCAGGCTGGAGCTTGGCCAGAGGAGGTGGCACGCATTGCGAGGGCAGGCCATGGGCACGCAGGGTTTGGCACGCAGCCGTAAGCTGAGTGCAGAAGAATGAAGCTGCAACCCGTTTTAAGAGCTGGGGAGGTGGAAGAAGCCTAAATCGGAATAAAAAAAGGGCAGGATTTCTGCTGTTGTGGAGGAGAGCTGGGAATGTGTCAGAGCCATTGAGATGTGAACTTGATGTTGGAGGGTGGAGTTAGAGGTAGTTTAATTTCAAAAGCTAGCCACATGCAGATCAATTATTTATACGGACTTCCTCATTTATTTTTTGGGGAGAAGTATGTGTTCTCATGAACTTTGTAGATTATTCCAAGAACTGCAAACCTCAGATGAACACCACAGCGCTTCGTGATTCCAGGGAGAAGTATTCTGGGAAGCTTGTAAAACAATGTTCAGTATTGAACTGTCATGAAGAAAATAGTTTGGGTTGTTTTTTGCCTTTTTTTATGGAAGCACATAGTTTCAAGTTGCACAGACTGTACCCTCTCATCCCACCAGCCGACTCTCAAACAACTGCCGCATTTGCAAGGGAGAGGATTTGCACATAATCTCTTTTTCTCTGCAAGCGCAGCTACAAAGGACAGATAGGAAGTTTCATCAGTAACCATCAATTACATTAATTTTTTGCCAAGATACCACTGCTCCCAGCGCAGAGCTGTGCAGCACCTGGCTGGGGCAGCAGCAGCCAGCTAGCGCGGGCAGGAGGATGGCAGCTTTGGCAGGGCCGGTTCAGCACAGCTAGAATTAAGTGGTTTGCAGTCTGGGTGGGTGTGTGTCCAAGGAGGGGAAAGAGAGGACACGGGGGAATAGCTAAAAAGGGAAATGTAAAACAAAGAACTGAAGTAAAATACATACAACAAGAAATAGATGAAGACAATAAGGAGGAAGCTAAATAGGAAAGGCAGGAGAAAATGACCTTGCAGGAGGGAGAATGAAGTAGGTATGGTGCTGGTTTTATTACTCTGTATTGAGGGGGAAAAGTGGAAGAAAGGAGGAGAGGTTTAACAGGGCAAAACAAACAAAAGCTTTTTCACTCGTTTTTCCCACAATGCTGTTAGTGTAGTTTGTGTAATGTCATGGCATTCTTGGATTTTGCACGTTTTGGTAGGGGGTGGGGGGAACAACAGTGCATCCTACTTGAGACACCTCTCCTGGCTTTATCTAACACTGGCCATCAAGGAGGGAGATGGATATATGCATGCATGTGCACTTATTAATAGGTCATCTTCTGTTTGTTTTCTTACACATCCCTTTTACTGTTTCTTGCTGGACTTCTTAAGTTTATTTAAAATTTCTCATTTTCTGTACTCTAAATAATATTTTTTTAGAGAGTAGGAGGTTCATAGGATGTACATGCAGCTTTTGCAGTAAGAGGAATGCCCACCAGCTCTCTACAAGCGGAGAGAAAAGGAGGTAGTGTACTAGATGGAAGAAAGTTACCCATGCTGGACCTACATAAAAGCAGTGTTTTGTAGGAACTTCATCTGCTGCCTCAGGAAAAGTAGGCAGCGTTCTGAAAGCTATATTCTCACCTACAGCAATAGTGCACCAAATGGTAACCAGGCATGTATGAGTGTCATGCTTTTGGAAAAACTTGAGACAATATTATTCTTGCCAAATTAAAAGCAATCAATAACATTTTGGTTTTAGGCACAGCTAAAAAGCAGGTAGGCTGCTACCTAGTTTACTTAGGCATTATGTCAGGTAATTTTCACCTGTTATTTATTTACTCATTTTTGATCACCAGTTTGCTGGCTTTTTAACAACAAACTCTCTAGGTATTGACATGATACTCTCTTTGTGTTGGTTGTTTGTTTGTTGGTTTTTTTTTTCTTCCAGGCAATACGATACACTTAAAATGTTACATTTGATACACATAAAGCTTACAAACTGTTTTTAAGGTCTTACCAGAAGAGGGAGTGTATAATACTTTGTATACAATAAAACATGTAAGTTTATTAATGAATAGCAATCAATAACCACATGATTTATGTAATAAGTTAAAAAAATAATAATTGCGGGTTGAAATTCACTTTCAAAAGAACACAATTAATGCCAACTTTTTAAGCTCCTCTTTAGGTTTAATTCAGTTTAACACTAAATAATTATATACAAATAATGTAAATGGCCTTGAAGTCAGTTCAGATTCCTAAATGTTGTGTTGTGTCTACCTCTAACAAAGATTCAAACAGCTTTTCAATAGAAGTCTTGGATTAGCTCTTGCAGTACCCAGCTCTATAAGAGCTCCATAACAATGTGAAACCTGAAAACAATTACAAATGTCTTTTAGAAACGTAGAAAATAACAAACAGAACTAATAAATATGATATAAAATTTTACATAGGTCTGTGATACTATTATTGACTAAATAGGCCATCATTAGCTATCCCAGGCAGTAACAGTCAAAATACTTCCAAACCCCATTATCTGCTATTGAAGAAACAAAAACATAATGTAGTGCTTCTATAGAAAAATCAATATTCTTACTCTATAATTTATGTAGATGTTCCTCCAGTTGTCGTGCAGCAGGGCAACAGGTTAATCCTTTGAACAACAGCAAAATGATGTAGGAGAAAAAGCCCTCAGTGTGTCTAATATGTAAACTCCTAATAAACTTTGCCTATTCTGCTGCCTCATACAACTTCTGCAATATCTGAGAGCGCTGCTGGCCACAAAGATTGCAATTACATTTTAACTTGTTTCCCCAGGTTGCATTAGAGAAAGGAGAGCCATCATCAAGAGATTCTTGTCCTCTTTTCTGTTCTCTGTTCCCCAGATAATGAGTTGCCCATGTTGGTATGAAACTCTCACTCTTTACACTGGTTTATAAAAGATGCAATTAGACCAGGCTCCTGGAGAGTTGAAGCAGTTCCTATATAATTAAGTTTTATCTCATTGTTTGGCAAGATTGTCAGAAAATCTTTAACTTGCAATTCCATATAGAGTAGCTTTTCAAAAGGAAGCCTTCTCTTTTAGCCAGATCACCTTCTTATGTTTTTACCCCGTAGGATTTTCTTCCTTCACCAGGCAGAAGTTGTATTGTGCCATGTCCTCTATGTGTGACCCCATGGGTTGCAAAGAACCTGTTTGTCATGTCTGGAAGTGGGAAAAGCTCTAGCTTCTGCAGTGCGTTGCGGCTAGTTCTGTGGGTTAGCTAGAAGGTGTACCCCTTTCAGTGCACCCTTCCACCTTTGAGCCTGAAACTTTCAGATATTTGTGGATTATTTGTAGAGCTGGATTTCAGCTGATCAGAAGTTTTGTGTGATATACTTTCGTATTTTTAAGAGCTGTTCATTATTGTCCATAGATACTCACATGGAATTCACGGCCCCTCTCCTTGCTAAGAGGAAAATTGGCTGTCTCCTTTGTTACTACGTGGCTGAAGTCTTCATTTGAGTTCGTAGGCTAAGCATTTTGATGTTCTGCTGTATTAGGGTGGACTTAGTGAAGTAATTGTTTTCATTTCTTTCACTTTCCTAGATCATAATGAGAAGCCTTACAGTACTCTGTAAGGCTCTGGCCCTTCTCATCATTGGCATGGGACTAGCTAGCACTCATTTTCAGTTTCATTTTGGCTTACAGGCTCTGACAAGCCACACATAACCATGTATATGCCTGGAAACATGCCACCGTGGCCCTCTCCTGGCCTCTAAGGTCAAAGGAAAGGTTTTTAAACTGCCACAGTTCAGTCCCCTCCCCATCATAGTGCCATGTACTCTTTGACCAAAGGTCATCATTTGTGTCACAAAGCTATCCACCAGCCAGCTTCTAAAAATACCCATGACTGCTTTGATAGCCATAGAAATAATATAAACGTATATATGTACATAGTATTGCAAGGCTTAATGTTCACATCTTGCTTGTCACGGATTGAGAATTATAGTTAATGTCATCTAATTTTGATAGTGGCCAGTTCCTTTCTCAGTCCAGCACGCTCTCCATAGGATTGATGGGTGTTCAGAATGAGGATGGGTACTGACCTTTAGGACCATACCCATCACCTTTTTCTGTGATCACAAGAATGTACCCAGGGAGGCTGGAGGCTTGGCAGATAGTTAGGATATGCTGAAAGCCCTGATGAGCTCCTGGGCTGCTTGCTATTTCCTCTGCCCTGTCCCAGTTCTCCAGGTGGCAGTGGTCCACAATAGCTGTGGCTGTATGCTTGAAATCTAAGTCTTTTTTTTCTGGTTTTAGTCCCTAAAAATGGTCTAAGTCTATATAGAAGCCTTTGCTCTCTCTGTGTACCCACGTGCTGTATGGGTAGCAGTTATATTCTGTATTTCTGGTATAAACAAGCACGTTTATACGAGAATCGTAAGTGGTAAATCGTAAACCACCTCCACGTAAGTGGAGTTGATACTAAGGCATAAAATGCTGTCACTTAATTGTGCACCGACAAGCCTGTCAAGTTGTTCCTCTGTACTCAGTCATCCATTTTATTTTGGACTTGTTCCACTTTTCTAAAACCTGAGGAACTTCTAAGTATGCCCACTTGGAAAAGAAAAGAAAACACAAAAACCATAAATCTTGCCTGATATGTTTGTGGTTTCTGTAGCACATAAGACACTCTTGAGCAGCTGCTCAAGATAAAAATGCACTGATTTTGAAATCCATTGCCCCATGGTGCTTGAGGTTCTGGGAGTTTCATTTATGATGGTACTTCGGAGCACTCGTTTCCAGCTTCGGGGGAAAAAAAGACCCATGAAGCCTTAAATACAAGTCAGTAGCACTACTTTTCACATGATTTTGCTGTTCCCTTCACTAAGGCTAGTTTCGTGGTGTTACATAGCGTATGGCAGGGTTCTTTCCGTGCACCCCCCATAGCAGCAAAGTCGGTTTTCCAAGTAACCATGCTGGAGTTCTCGATTGATCAACTTTAAGAAGTTTAGTGTTGGCGAGAGGCCCATCATTCCCTTCCTTCCAGGAAGAATAATAATAGTAGCCAGTAACCAAACAATCTCTTTAAAACAAAATATTTACAACAAAATCATTTTAGACAGTACTAAATATAAACATAAGCAGGCCGCAGTGTAAGCGAGCTCTGCTTATGCAGTGTTGATATCAATCAGATGAAATTCCTTGGAAATCTACGTTTTATGTACCCTTCAAAACTTCTAGGAACTGGCAAACTACTCATTACTGCAGTTCTTTGTCATGTCATCCCCAGTTGCTTAGGCCTCCAGCCCGTTCCCTGGAATCAAGTCACACTTGAATTCTTGCTAGTCCTCGCTCTGTTAACTGCTAGCTTTGGCACAAGAAGGCTTGCGGTTTATGAGGCTATCAGGTCTTTGAACGGATGGTTTTGCTCTTTGTTACGGAGAGAGCAGATGGTGCGAAGGCTCGAACTGAGCGGTCAGGATTGGGGGAGAGGGCAGGAGCGCTTTTTGCTGTGGCAGTATTAGCTCGCACCAGCCAGCTTAAAGTGATTGTGAAATTGGTGCATGAGATTGCTGAATTTTGAGAAAGGATAAATGAGTTGTTTCATGTGCAGTGGAGATAATGAAGCCTGGTCATCTGTGGCTTTGTCCTGTGTGTTTTGCCATCGCTCTCCCTCCCGTTGCAACGCCTCCTGCTCTCTGCACATACATAGCTTCAGGTTTCATGTCATGTTTTGCCGTATGCATGCCACAGCTAGACTGGAGTGTGCACATGATGACCAGCCAGTGAAGATCTTCCTGCCTTCCTTCTGTAAGAGCACTGAGAGGTCCTACCTTTGCTGTCTTAATGCTAATGATGAACCCCAGTATCTTTAGAACCTCTGTTGGCAGAGGGGGTGGGAGGGCACACCACCTCAAATCTAGCGCTCTCATTTATTTAAAATTAACCTCTCATTTCAAAATACAGAGTGCTAAAATGTAGACAAATGGAAGGAGACACGGTAGAGCTGCATTTATCTCGCTTCACAAAACCAGACAAGAAAATATAATGTAAATAAAAGATTAAAAATTCTCTAGCCAATCTTAAAAACAATTTTCATGGAAATGCAACATGTGCAGAATACTTCAGGTTGTAGAAACTTTTTTTTTTGGCATTCCTTAACATTCTGCAGTACTCATTCATACTAGGGAGCGACTGTATGTGTGTGCATAGTGATAGCATCGCACGTGATATAAATACCTTTTCATGTTACATGTGTTCAGTGAGGAAACGAAGAAAGGAGGGGGTTGATGCTGTTCTTTATGTTATCTTGAGTAGTAGGAAGCAAACTTTCTTCCATTGCAACGGTTTCAACACAATTCAAGTTGTTCTTCTTAGATGATATTGCAACAGCAAAGACCTGGAAATTAGGTTCTCTGCAGTGATGCATATTGAACTGCTTCTCTCCCGTCTGCCCTGCCTGCGCTGTCCTTCGGAGCTGGCATTGCAGCAGGAGTCTCGTCACTTCAGCCGCGTTCCCTGGGAGCGAGCAGTGCGTGCAGATGTACGTCCCTTTGTGTATGTATCTGCACAAAGTATTATCACAGCTTGCAAGGCTAATTTTAGGCCTCTGAACTCAGGTATTAACTGATGATAAAGTGTTTATATTCAATCTAATGTTGTTGGTGTTTGGGGGATTTTTTTAATGACTTTAAGTAGCATTGATAGAAAATAAAACTTAAAACCTCTTGCAATATTTAGTACCAGGAAATGAACTTCATAATTTCATTGCCTTATATAACAGGTTGTTTTTACTACATTAAGTAAAATTACTTTTGCGTTTGTCAGAGTACACTTGCAGCATGTGATTTAACTGTGGCACATGCATCAATCCGTTTCAAGGTGAAACCCCACGAATATTTACTGTATAAAGTTACCTAGAAGACTTTAGTCATTGGAAAATAGTAAATAAAAACAAATGCACAGATTGAGACAGTTGGCATATATGCTGCTACTATAACATAAGCAAGCGTAAAATCCCGTTGCATTCTCTCTTGGCCATTGTGTGCCTTCCTGTGGGCCGTTGCCATTTTCTCCCCATGTGAATGTACCGTCATGCCTCTCCCTTCCATTCCAGCTCCTGCCTTGACGCCCAGCTGCTGGGGTTTCTCAGCGATTGGGCTCTTTGTCCTCACTCTTTCTCAGAAGGAAGACAGCTTTCTATATTGTTCCACGTGGGAATTAAATTGCCTTATCTTGGTCGGTGTATTTGTGGAAAAAGAAAAAAAAAATAGAAGTTACGCACCCTCTTGGTCCTAAAATGGGACTAGACCAAATCAAAGACTAAGGAAGGATAAATTCCAGTTGGTAAGAAAACAAATACATCAGTGCTGGTTCCCCACGTAGTAGTTTAAAGTCAAGAATTTTGTGAACCACTAAAATCTGTTGGAGACTTACCCAGTTTTAATTATGGGTGTCAAGTAGAACAGTATACAATAGAAACAAATCCTCTGAAAACACACATGCCTCTGGTACTAATTTTAGCAATGGAAGATGATGTCTTTTTAAAACTGTGTAATCCAAGGAAATGTCTTTGTATTCCTGAGTTGTCCTTAACAGTTAATGGTTAGGTGATATGAGCTGTCAGCTTCTCTTGAAATTCGGAGCAAAAGAGGAACTGGTTGCTGTCTTTTATTCTGAGGGCACAGACATGGGAAAGTTCATATTTAGTATTTGTGGTTTAGGATTTAGGATTTGTTTTTAAGCTTGTTAATGGGAGCAGTAGCCTCCAGGTTTCTGTATGTTCCTTTAAAAAAAAACCAAAAAAAAAACCCCCCAAACCAACCAACCAACCAAAAAAACTCCAAAAAACCCCCCAAAACCCAGCCTGCTGAAATGGTGCTCCCTGCTTCTGTTTAACCCTTCTTTATGAAAAGAAAGTAATACACTAACACGCTGATACTAATACACAAAGGCATTTGTAGAAGCCAGATGCCTTTCCTCTTGGCAAACTTTTTATTTTAGTGAAAAAGTGATTGCTTGGTTTTAAAAATGAATTTGGGTGTAATCTGATGAATGAGGAAGGCCAGAAATTTCAGCTTTGATTATGGTAATTTAAAACAAGAGCAAACGCCACAAGTTATTTCTTCCTATTCTATTTTGTAATAGTTCCTATTCTATGCTGTAATTTTTTCTAGTGATTATTTAGGAAGTCGTCCAGAAGTTAGTAATTGGGTAAAAATTAGATTTTTAGTATCCATGTGCTCACTTTGGGTGGAAATCAGACCCCGATGTTCAGACATCCGAGTCTGGAAACTTTAGGACGGCGAGACCTAGCTGGAAGTTCCGGGCAGTAAATACTGGAAGGGAAGGGGTGCTGCTGGGGAAGCATCCCCGCAGTGTCCCCCGGGGCGCCGGGGGCCAAGCCCGCCCAGGCCACCGGGGGCCAAGCCCGCCCCGGCCCCCGGGGGCCACCAGCAGCCCAGGGAGCTGCAGCTCCGGGGATGCCGGCTGCGCCCAGGCTGGGCGACGCGGCCGCGGGGCAACCGCCCCAGCGCCGGCGGCCTGGGCCTGGCAGCTCGCCGCGGGCATCGGAGAGGGGATTAACTTCCATCCGCGCGGCCTGCCGCCACGGCCGTCTCCAGCCTCCTGCGTGGCTCCGGTGCCCGTCGGCAGCAGGCAGAAGGTAAAGCCGAGGCTGGCCAGAGGCCCGAGGGCAGCCCCCGCGGGCGGCTGTCTGCCATGTAGGCGGCCGAGGCTGGCTGGGAGCCCCAGCACCGGTGGCGAGGCGGCCCGGCGTGGACGGCGGCGTTGCCCGCGGGCGTTGCGGGGCCTCGGCGGAGTTCGCCGAGCGACGCGGATAATCTGCCGGGGAGGGATTGCGCGCTGCAAGCGGCCCGCCTGAGCCCTTCTGAAATGTCACCGGAGCGCTCTGGCCCGGCTCCAAAAGCAGGCGGGCGGCGAGTTTGCCACGAAGCGGGGCGAAGCGGCGAGCCCAGCTCCGCTGTGTGCCCCGCAGCCCCTGCCGGGGCCCGCGCTGGGGGCTGGTGCCTCTCTCAGGGCTGGGGGGGCACCCGAGCGGGGGCACCGCGGGAGGCGGCCCCCAGAAATCCCCCGAAAGCGGTCGGAAGCCACAGCTCTCGTGGGGAAGGTGCAAGGGGAGAAAACGGCAATAAAAACCCAGGCAGCTGATTGCAGTCCTGTCGGGCCTCTAGATACATTGGCGGCTGTTAATCAAAGTGTTAATTAAAGAAAGAAACTATTAAGAGCGCGTTCGTTCTAGCTTGTTTTCCTGAGTGCGCTCATCCGTGTAACTTATAAATCAGAGGGCAAATACGTTCCTCGTTAGGGCTCTGTGTGGCTGGCTGGCTGCGGGCAGGCTGGTCCGTGCCGTTATATCTCTGTTCTGGAGGAAATAGGAAACACGGACACAGCCTGGATGTGTCGAGTGCAGTTGTGTTTTTATTTAAAAGGTTAAACTCGCACAAACATTTTAGTTAGCACATCCTAATTACAGCATTGCTTGGTTCTTTCAAAGTGAAATGTGAAAGGGCTGGTTTATTTCATTTGAAAGACATTATTGTGCAAGCACAGTAGGTTCGTGCCCTCGTTTGACTGTATTAGTGATTTCTGTGAGACTTCGCTGTGCTAATGCTGCTGTAAAATTTTAATTAGTGTATAGTTAACATGGTCAGTGTTTTTACACATGAAAACAGTTGTTTCATGCCAGTTGTGATTGACCAGTGTTAATGAAATAAGCTGTAATGATCCTTTTTTATAATTGAAAAATGGCTAATGCCTAAAAACCTTAAATCGGTGTAAGATAACATAAGGATCTGATTTAAAACAAGAAACCAAAATATTTATTCTCTGTTTTCCATTGATGTTGCAGAGTATTTATGTTGAAGAGATTTCAAATTTTGGGAAGTTATTTGGCTCTTGAAACATCTTTTTAAAATACTGCAATTCGCCCTACTGCAGGTTTGCTTCCCATCTTCATTTTCTATCCTCAACAAGTTCAACACTTCTTGTGTTTAAAGACTTGGACAGAAAATGGGGCATTAGCAGCGCAGGCAGAAGCCCAGCCTGGATCCCTCACGCCGTTCTCATTTCTCCATGCGGTTTTCCTGCCAGTGGGCGCTGCCCGTAGGTATGGAGGCTCAGTAACATTTTGTCCCATTTGCTGTAGGGAAGCGCGTGGCTTGTCTCATCCATAGGGCGTCTGTGGTCGGTGCCGTACGTACGGGGACAGATGTGAGAGACGGGTAACGTCAGAGATAGCGATGTGAGCTTCCTTCTCAGCTCCATCCATCAGCGTTTCCTCTTCTCTGCCGTGAGCATTAACACCTTGGGGGAGAGGAGGAGCTGTTGTAGTTGGCATGTGGCTAGTTCTAAGTAGCCATGTACATGTTTATCTTCTTTTTTTTAATCTTACAAAGCTTTTGTATCGTGTGGCAGTGGATGTCACTCGTTATTCGTGCGGTACGTAAGAAAAATATTTGTGCTCAATGTCTTCTTATCCTGTAGTTTCTTAATGACAAAATCAAAGAATGTGATTTACTTAGCTGACACTGCTATTTTTGTATGTCCTGTGATATTTCCTCTTATTCTCCTGCTCAAAACAAAGTCAATTCACTCTTCTGTCAAGAGAACTCTTCTATATGGAGAACTTTCCATTTCAAGACCTTTTTTTTTATACCCATCTCCAGAACCTTATCACTTAGCCCTTACTCCCCTTTGTATTTTGGCTCACTAACAGCTTTTAAGCAAGTTTTCAATGTCAGCTTGCCTTTTTTTTTTTTTTTTGTGGTGGAGCTGAGTCTGACAGTCAACATACAACAATTAAAGTTTGCTACATGTGAAGAAATAGCTACAGGGGAAAACATTAAAATTCCTGATTGTGGCATGAATAGAAGTATTAGCAAGATGAAAGCTAGGCAGGCATTTAGATATGCGAACTCATCTGAATACGTTACACAATATTATAATACTATGTGATAAGGTCTTGTAAGGAGCATTGTTGATGCTGAAGGGGAAGAACATGGTGTTAAAGGTGTAAACCTGATTTCTGGGTAGAAAATGGGCAGAGAGAGAGAAAATCAGAAATTAGGTGATGGTTCTTCCCTTAATTCTTTATTCCCATGCTTTCAACACACGGTTCTTTATTAAACTTCTGTTTATTCCACTTTTTATTCAAAGTTTGGAATAATGTATTTTGTTTTTAATTTGCTTTACACTTGTTTTGAAAAACTGAAGCTTTTCTTTAATGTCATTCAGGGTAAGCATATGAGACAACAGTTTTCTAGCTGTATTTTTGAGGAAGCTGACCCATACTGCATCTTGGTACGATGCTAATCTCTACCGGTTACCTTTGTTTGACGTTTTTGTTTATTATCACTGTGCCTTCTCCAAAGTTTTTTCCAAATAACAATTTTTTAAATAGCAAAAAATTATTTATTCGATACCTGCTTTTTAATCAGACACTGCAGGTATTGTCATGTTGTCAACAGGCTACACAGAGATTAGCGCTCATAATGTGGACGTTATAATCTCTCCATGGCCCGATTACCATCTAAGACACTGTACTGTCCTTCCGTAATAACTTTGCAATGTTTATATTCCAGCGCTTGACAAGATGGCTACTGACTGAAAGGTCCAGGGCCAGTTCCCTGGTGAGAAATCTGTCCTCTCTTGGCAAGTTGCTCGGGAAGGCGTACCAGAAGTTTGATCTTGGATGTTATGCCAGAGTCTTTCTGAGATGTTAAAGCCCTTGCATTTGGGTTTACCTGAGCAAAGAGGGGGATGGAGAAGGATGGGGAAAACATCCTCCTCTGGGTGAGGAAGGGGGACCTCCCAACAGTTGGTCTCCCTGGCTCCATTTTGCTTGTGGTTCTGCTCCGTGAATAATGTCCTGCTTCTATCAGTTTTCCCACGTTGCTCTTGAGAGTTTTACTTTTCGGAGTCTCCAGGAGGCTCTGAAAAGCTGAAACAAACCTGATGGGAGCATCCGTAATTCCAGTCTGCCATGGCACGACACAGAAAGCCCTAGTCTGTCTGCAGGCTTGGGATGACAGTATGAGTCGGTCGATGCTTCAGAGGTTATTTTACATCTCTCGGGGGCAAACCCCGTGTATTTTGAAGAGGAATTTTAAATCCTGTGGGAATTGATTACGAAACTACCCATGTGCGCTGAATACAAGGGGTTTTGAAAGGATTAGTAACAAATATGGAAAAATGGAAAAACTAGCTTTAGTAATGTGCAGAGTTGTGGAGAGGCAGCAGTGGAGGAAGGGAGGTACTTGAAGGTTATTTATTTAAATACATTTTAGTGTTGCTATTTTTTGCTACATTCTTAATAACTCTGCAATCTGCTCCTCGCTCTCCTTTCTGCGGTGGTAATCTTGGCGGTCAGGGGAGGTGTGCTGGGTCCGGGGCCGTTTTGCAGCAGTTGTCGCAGTGGCGGTGGCCGTTTCTGCCCAGTTAGTGCTGTGCTATTAGAGAGGGACACCACCATCCTGGCTACGCTGTAGTTGTACCATTTTTAAAAGCATCATTTAAATACCCTAAAATATAGTTACAGGACCGTCTCCTTTTTGAAATACGATTTTAAAGTATTGAAGTAGAATTCAGAATCTTACTAGTGAAAATGATCTTTTTCCACTCCTCCCTCTGTTTTCTTCAAGGGCGGCAACAAAACTGTGACCCTGCTTACGCAGAATTTCACGCTCCTTTATCTAACATATTTTGCACAGTGATCGCTTGTGAGTGGATTTTGGTTCTCAAAAGTAAATCTCTAGGAAAATTATAAGCATACATATTTAGAAATCAGAAGTCAAGTAATTGGTTTTACAGTTTTAAAAGTAGCCAGTGCTTCTCCATAACTACTGTAATGAAATGAACAAAATAAGAATAATAGCTAATGTTTGTGTTCTGTTCAAAGGGATGTGGTTAACTAACCTAACACCTCTTGGGATTTGAGTAAATAATTTGCAAATATTCAACTTTAAATGTTGGGAAACTTCAGAGGGTTGAAGTGGCACACCTAACATGGCACAGTGAGGCTGGGGAAGACGAAAGCCAGAATACTTCTCAGAGGATGTTTTCCAATTCCCAACTTTGCTTGCGTTTCCTACGTCAAGTGCTCTGGTAAACCTGCTTTTAAAAACAAACCAAAGTGAAAGTTGAGCTAAAATCAGTCCAGAGGTCCTAGACTGACAGATAGGAAGTAGGTTACCTGAAACTTTTAGTTAAAGTAGCTGTTACAAACACATCATTCAAAACGATCAGTGGCTTTTGGTTGCATTGAAGTTTGGATTTCATGAGGAAGATTAGTTAAGTGTGCTGGACCATCGTAAACATCCAGATATGTTTTATTTACATGTCTTAAATAAGCGTGAATTACTGTGGAGGGATTTTGGAACTGGAATGATACACTGAAACCCAAATATTTGTATATATGAGAGCTTTGGGTTCTGAATTGAGCATTTGTAACCAAAGCATATCTTAAACAAACAAACAAAATTGTTCTCTGTAATTATAAGTTTTTGTAATAAATCAGTGCACCCTAGTTAAAGCGTAGCCAGATTTGATATGCTTTTGAGAGAGACTTGTAGTGTGTGTTTTGGAGGTGATTGACAAGGGAATGGTGCAGGAATTCGTACCGGGAACGGCGGGACCTTTGCCCTGACGAGGAGTGCTGGACAGCAGAGCGGGAGGTAAACACACCAATGCTGCCGTTAAACAAAGATGCAGGAAACAGATGACATGTAAAGCCCAGTGGTGATACAGCCGTCATCTGAGAAGTAAAAGTGTCCTAGGAACTGACGTATAATTTTGGAGCATACCCAGTCAGCAATTAGAAAGGTCTTGATGTATTTGCTTTATTTGTCTGTTGGCTTCAACAAAGGATTTTCTCGGAGGAAGATAATTTTCTGAGTTCTCATTGTGGGAGAGCATAAATGTTTCATGGCACTTGCCAAGCTGAAGCCTCCACAAATTGCTTTAATGTGAAAGAACATTTTAAAGGGAATTCTGAAAATCGTTTATCTCTGTAGTTGTGTTTTGCTCTGTAGTGTATGACTTCAACTTAAATTCTGTCTTTTGCCCCTAAGAAGTTGATTTTATCTTTTTGGGTACTAACCATCTCAATGTAAATGTAAGACTGTCTTTGAACAATGCTATAGCACGTATGTGTTGAAGGTGTAATGTAAAAACATATAAACCAGCACATTTTAATCTCTGCTAGGCAAAGCAAACCTGTTAACCTATCAAGTTGTGGAGGTGAACTCTGTGTTTTAAAATATACTCTCCGAAGTGGCTAGGTCTTGTATTTTAATGGATTATTAAGAAGAGACACATTTTAAGTAAAGTTTTATCATTGTAGCTTAACTGCCTCTTTACGTGGTGGTATCTACACAGGCAATAGAAACCTTCTGTACTGCAATTGCACTGAGTATTTTTAAAGTAAGGAAGTGCAGGACATAAGGTTGCATCAATATTGCTAACTTGGCCATAGTCTGTATAAAAGATATTATATAAACCTATTTCTTAGAAAAATAGTTAATACCTATTACTATTTATTTATAATATTGAATAATATAATATTGGTCAAGATAAGGAAGGCTATTGTGGTAAGTGATGTAAATACATAAAGCAACATAATGCTTACGTATGTGCCACCCTGACTTGCATTTAGTATGCTGCAATATAAATTATATACTTCCTTTTTTTTTCTTTCTCTTCTGCTAAAGTGTTATTTTTCTGTGAAGGGAGTGCCATAAGCATACATGCCTATCAGTCAGATTCTCTTTGTGGTTTTGTTAACACTGAGTGATAAATAATAATATCAGCTGCCAGTTGCAAAGTAATGGTTTTTTTATGAAATAGTAAGAAGAATTCTCTCTAGAGACATGACAGGTTGTACTGGTGCCAGTCAAGCCTTGGCAGTCTGTGACAGTGATAGCTTGGACTCCATAAATATTCTTTTCTGTAACTTTCTCGCTGGAGTGAAAAATATAACTTTGTTTAGATGCTGTCTGTTCAGCTAAGAGTGTAAATTTAAACACCACACAATGGGAGATGGAGTGACCTCGTCCTGACTTACAGTGCAAACAGAACTGATGGGATGATTAAAGGGACATCAGTGGAAGATTAAGGCAGAATCCTTGGTATCTAGGCCCCGTGATTAGAGCGGGATAATGAAGCAGCAATAAGTGAGTGAGCAGCAGATCAAGATCCCGCACAGGCGACTGCTCCCAAGCAGCTGCACGCTGCCAGGGTGGCATCAAAGGAAGAGGAATTTGCCTGGAATTTGCCCATGATTGTTTTAGCTCCTGAGTTTCCCCTGCAAAATCCTCATGGATCTAATTTTTTTGTTCTTTTTTCTTTGTCATGGTGAGGTCAGGGTGATGGTGGATCCCAAGAGCCCAACACAGGCATTTGGGATAGAGCTGCAAAAGGGATTTTAGTTGATTGCTGAGTAAAATCTGGAGCTATGGTGAGGTGACCTTCCACAGCAGTGTCCCAGTCTGTGCTCTCCTATCGTGTCATGGATCTGATCCTTCTAGAGAAATTAGAAGATCAAGAAAATTAGCTCTCCACAATTACGCTAGAAATGTTATAGTCATACTGACAGAAAGTAAATTTTATCCTCAGGTAAAAGAAGTTTGTTTTAACATGGCTGTACTAAATAATTTCTTAAATGACAAGTCAAACAGTAGCTCAGTATGATGGGAAAAAAAAGGTGTTTGCTTTAAGTTGCACTTTTATCACACTTTTACTTTAGGTGAGACAAATATATGAAATAATAATTACTTAAACATAAAGTTACCTTTATGCTTTGTTTCAATATACACATTTAATTCTGTAGTTGGAATGATACTCTTACACCCAGGCTAACCTATGTTAAAACTCTTTCTGAATGTTAACTGAAGTTACAACATATTTCACTGAACTAAACTTGTGTGTGTTCGAATGGGTGTGCTTCATTTTTAATGACGGCTCTGCTAGCACTGACACAGGTCAGTTTGACTTTTTGCCCAGTACTTACGTAAGAAGTCACTATAAAAAAATGGGTTTATGAAATTTGATCTGTACATCATGTATTTGCTGCCCAAAGCTACTAACTGATGCTAACGAACAGCACAACTTCCTAGATTTTGGGAACTAAGTGTCGACCTGGGAGGAACACTTTGAAAAATTTTAAGAGTATTGTTACTCTTAATTTTTTTTTTGTTAAGCATACAGCAAAGAAAGTAGCATTTTATGAAAAACAGAATATTTTTCTCTATAAAAGAATATCTTATTTTATTTTAATATAGAAATAAAGTTATAAATCGCAGTAAGCCCAAGTGTTTACCAATTGATGGAAGAACAAGTAGTAGCCGAACATGGTGAGAAGCTTTTTTTTTTCTTTCCCCTCTCTTTTTAATCTTCCTCTTCCAGGTTACTTTTTTGCATTTTGTCAGAAATTAGTGCATATTTAGTAGGAAATAAACAATGGAAAATAACATTTTAAATCCAAGAAAATTGGCAGCCAGACTAAGGGCCAAGGGAAGCTGTTTAATTTTTTTTTTTTTTTTAAAGCTCTTGAAGAGATTGAAATTATCAATATCCATTTTATCAGGAAGTCCTGTGTGCTTTGGCAGTATGCGTATATAATTCTTGCTCAACTGTAAGTCCAGTAGCACACAAACTATCGCTGTATTTTTCCAAATTGATAGTTAACAGATATCCTGGTCACCTAGCAGAGAGCCTTTGCTGGGATGCCATCTCTTCTCACAGCTTTCTAACTCTCTGTACAGCCCTTCTCCTTAGGGTCACAAATATGTTGTATAAATGCAAAGCTATTTAGGGAGGAGTTTATCTGCTAAGGTTTAGTGTTGAATGCAGCTTTCATTTTAGGTCAGATTCTACCCAGTGTGGTGGGATCAAGGAAGACTTTCAGGTTCTTTGTCCAAAGCCAAAACTTACATCTTTCTGACATTTAAAAAACAAAATAATCCCCAAACAACACCCCCCACCCACCCCCCCCCCCAATTTTAGCATTTAGAACCATGTTACACAGGCGCAGTATTTGAAATACCACTTTGATGTGTTGTAAAGGCAATCATGACATAAACAAACTGTTTTTCTTTCAAGAGTTATGTGAAGGGAAGGGATGTGAGTGCTAACTTGTAAAATTTGAAAACTGAACACCTGGAGATAATTATATTTTTAAATGTTTTCAGGCTGAGTCAGAGTTAGTGGCAAATGGGAACAGTATTAGATTGGCAGATGATTAGTTGAATTTATCATTATAATATGCTTAGCATAATAAGCATGGTGGTCTTGATTATTCAGTGACAGTTTGTGTAGTAATTTTTCCATTAAAAGACTATGTCAGTCTGTCAATAAATGCATTCCTTAAATCAAGTATGCCATGCTTAAAGCATGTCTAGTTTAAAAAATAATATTGGCTTTCTCCAATAAGACAAAACATCAATAGTATTCAGATGGTTTACAAAACAGACCTTAAGCAGATTTCACTTAAAAACATGAATTTTATAAAAAGACCGAAACATTAAATATAAGCAAATCCTAGTAGCAGCCCTAGCTTTACTTGTAGGTAAGTCAACAAGAAACAGGTCCAGGCAGGTTACAAAAAATTAGCTGAAAAGTCTTCTCATGTTGTTGATAAACTACACAAGTCATGGTTTGGTTACGTACAGAAGGAGCGAGTGAAGGTTTTGCAGACTTACAATGTTATAATATCTCTTTCAAAATTCTAGAAATAGGCTCATTTGGCGTTTGTGTGTGTGTGTTCCAAATCATACGTCTGTCTGTAGAGTGGAAATTTTCTCTGACAGATATACTGTAGTCTTGGTGTGTGATCAGCCATTAGCCTTAGTTCTCTTAGGTCAATTTTTTTTATCATCAGCAGTTTAAAGCTTTTTATATTAACCCACTTGCATTGAGATTAGTGCTAGGAAACACTAATGCAAATAGTAGTCAGTAACATCTCAGTTTAGTATGAGAACAGTACCAGTTAAAGTTGCCAGAAAAAAGTGTTCATATCATTTGGATTAATAGCTGAGATTAATATTTTGTCTAGTTTATTCCTAATGATGGGATGCAAGGAGGTACTCAGTCTTATTCTAGGCCCTTTCTCTTCTCACCTGCCAGGGTTTTTCCAAGGAAGTAACACCCTTTCTTCCTTCAAAGAAAAATAAAAACAAACTCCCAAAGATTGCATTAGTCATCCACTGGTTTATTAGAGATTATTTGTAACTGCGATAAGAACCTGGACTTTGAATTTTCTAAATATACAGAAGGTGGAAGGGTATTGAGCAATTTTTCTCATTATCTCGCAGAGTAATCTCACAGGGTGTAGCATCGCTGAACTAATGGCCCTCAAATAGTAACTTATCAGAGCTGCTCAGGGATTCTTGCCATTGCTATAAAAAGACATTTGGCAATAAGCAGTATGTCATATTAGAAGCACAGCCATTTACTAGAACATAAATATGCTAACATACTTCACTTACAAACTCTTCAATGGCAGCTGGTTCTAGAAAACTAAGTAGATTATTTTGAACATCACAGATAACTACTCGTTCTAAATACTGTAATTTTAAGGCAGTTGTTTCTTGAGATGGGTGATAAATTACTGCATTTGTTATGTATTACTGCTGGGCATTTCACCTGACCTATCAGACCTTTTTGGTAAATACTAATTCAGAAGTGATGACTCTTTTGCAGGAGGTTCGTTAGGTAGTTTGCACCCATTTTGCAGTTAAACAGAGAAACGCACATCACTTGGTTCAGCCTCGGAGATCATTTCTTGACTGGAGTTTCCTAGTCTAAGCTCTATGCTTTTTCTTTTCTTCCCCCCACCCCGAGCTAATGAACATATTTTAAATGCTGTTTCCCCACCTCTGTAAGAAATTAGCTTGCCAGGCGTTAGACTCCTATGTCTTCCTCTTGCACTGCTGGAGCGGCTTGACTTTTTCCCCCTGGTTCTTGCTGCTGCACTCTGTTACAGTCTGGCTCGCAGGTGATGAGCCTGGCGACACTGGGTTGGTGCTGTCTGGGTTGGTGGCTTCCAGCTACGAATGGAGTCCTGGTTGATCACCATCTCAGTGGCATATGATTGATATATTTAGCATTGCGGGGAAAAAAGGTCATATAAGCAGAACAAGGATGTATTAATTTACATTTTGCAGAGCGTTACAGACTTCCGTACAGGTTGCGCTGGACTTGACTTTCACTGTTGGCTGTAGTTGTTGTAACTTCATGAGTAGCCTGCGTCTTTCACAGTTTAAGTAAACTTAAGTCAAAATCTCTAAGCTGATCCTGGGATTGATCGGTGGTGGATTTGGGCACCTTTAACAATACTTGGCTGGGAAAGAGGTGTTACTGCTGTCAAGAAAGGTGCCTTTCCGCTCCCCTGATAGACCTGCTAATTCTTGGTTCTCTCTTAGATCTGTGGTTTGCATATACTGGGTTGCCAGACGTGTCTCTTAAGCAGGTGTTGATTACAGAGATCATCGAGGAATCACAGGTGTCCAAGTATCAGTCCAGCAAGCGATCAATTAACATGTCCCTGTGTAGGCAGAGCTGAGCTGGGTACTCCCTGAAGCTGTCAGGTGTTTTGTGACTGAGAATTCATTGTTCCAAAGAACTACCTTTATAATATACACCATTTTAACTGAAACGGTGCTAGCAATATATTAATGTTAATGGCTTAATGTTAATAAAATAATTTATTTTCCAACATATTCATTGGTGGAACCTGACCACTCTTAATTCAAATATTCAGATTTTTTTGTTTGTTTTTTTTTAATCTGTTGCTCCTTTTGATGTTGTTCCTAATTAGTAATCCTCTACAATTAATAAGAGGAAAACAAAACAAAAAACCCACAACACCCCAAAACCAAATGTAGGTCCATACTTGAGCTGTGGTTCTCAGGGGTGTTCCACACTGAAGATCTGGTAGACAATACCAAACAGTTGTCATGAAGTGAAAATTAAAATGTTGGCTCCAATATAATTTTGACCATTAGGAGACATACTTACAGATAATTGTTATCCTTTGATGAGGAAACATGATATTTAAACTTGCTGGGCCTGAGGACAGGGGTCTCTCTGCTTTGTGTGTCTGAGGTCTAGGTCTGATTCTCACTTTCTTGTTCTTTAAGATGGAGAGAGAGTGGGGAGTGTTATTAAAAGCTAAGCTTTAGTGGCTGAGGAATGTAGCTGCCAAAGTTAAGAGACTCCCATAACCGGCTGGGGACCAGCAATGAGTGGAGCCTCATGGATTACAGTGAGGCTTGAATCCTCTATGTCCTGTTTGTGGCAGGGGACCTCCCAAGCCAGTAAAGGAGAAATGGTAATGGAGTAAATGACAACACGAAGTATTTAAGAATTGTTTCTGTATGGGAGCTTAAAACCCCTTTTTTTTTCCTCCTTTTCAGAAAGAAGACACAGCTCCTCCAGCAAGCCGCCTTTGACTCCTCCCTCTTCTTCAGTATTTTCCCTCATTTCATCTTTCCCTTCAAAAAACAAAGGTAGCAGTGGAAGTGGGAGCAATCGTTCATCCAGTGGAGGTACTAGTGCATCATCATCAAATTCCAAGTTGTTGAAATCACCCAAAGACAAGCTGCAGATCAGCGGAAACAACAGGTTAATGCATTCGGTACAGCATAGCAAAGTTCCCCATGACAAAATGTGAGTATGTGTTTTGACAAAGAATTAAATGTTATTACTTGCATAGACACTGCTATATCAGTAGAATTTCCTTTTGTTTCAGAGGGCTTTTGGTTTAAGAGATAATCAGTTTAAACTCCTCCAGATCTTTTCCAGCAGCCTAGTCTAAGATTATAGATAATACTCATGACTACATTGAACAAGAACTCTTGCAAAGCTGCATCTTAAATCACTATAAATAAAGGTCATTTTACTAGGGGCTCTTAATTCTTTGATCTAATCTGCATACTTTGATCATAAGGGAGTTTTAGCTCTAATTCAGGTGATTTTTTTGACCTGCATGCGTGAGATTGCAGAACTGATAATATAATTTACTGTCACAGAACGGGGCGTTTCTCACTGGACGTAACAGGCCCATTCCAGTTGCTTTGGTGATACACTGTATCTGTGAATCTAAATAGCAGTTTTTGAAGTCCCTGATGACACTCTGAAATACTTACAAGGGAATGGGGAAAAGAGGACAGAAGAGATTATGGACATCGTAAAAATTGTGAAAATAAAAAAGATAAGAATAAGAAAACTGGGAACAAAGGAGCAAGGTCTACATTTGCATTGTGACTAGATCAGAGTATTGTTGAGTAATAACATATTTTAAGTACTTTTCATAATTTATAATTTTCAATTTCCCCCCCTTTGTTTTTCATAAATAATAGTATGACTCCATCTGTCAAAGTGGAAAAGATTCATCCAAAGATAGATGGTGCCCAACTGAAAGCTGCTGTTGGTCCAACTTGTTCTACTACTGTGAGTTCCTCAATAAAGACTGGCCTTAATTGTCCCTCAATACCAAAGCCACCCTTGCCTTCCCCTGGACAGATACTGAATGGTAAAGGTCTTCTCTCTGTGCCTCCATTTTTGGAAAAGAAACCTGAAGAAAATACAAATAATAGGAAATTTTTACATAAAAGATTGTCAGGTAATTGTTTTTAATTATTATTTGCTATATTCCTCTTAGTAGTGTATCTATAGAAATACATATATAGAATATACAGAAATAAGTTTCAGAAGTAAATTAAACACTTTTATAACACTGTAACTCATAATTAGGTACGTTTTATATATTAGAATTTAAATTTGTAACTTGACATACTCTTAAAGGACGCAAACAACTTGAAATGTGGCTGTTGCTTTCAGAAACCATACAGACCTCAAAGGCCTGTCAGT
The DNA here is from genome assembly GCF_034638445.1 of Ciconia boyciana. Lineage (NCBI taxonomy): Eukaryota > Metazoa > Chordata > Aves > Ciconiiformes > Ciconiidae > Ciconia > Ciconia boyciana. Next base: position 16,720,192 of record NC_132944.1, on the reverse strand, counting down.
TCTTACAGTTTTAAAATTACTCTCTTCTACTATCTTTAAAGATTTTCTTTTCCTTCTTTCTATATGAAAGGTCCAAATGTACATAGAAAATGGAACAACTAGCACCTCATAAACTCAAAACTGTAAAGCCAGTCTGCTCTTTACGCTTTTTAAACACAATAACTTTGAGTGTTAGTAGAATGGTAGAAAAGTTATTAACACAAAAATCCACAACAAAAGAACACCATTTGTTTGTCACAGTTCACATCAGTGGTGACCTATAGTCCTAACATGCGGGATCTACTCCTTTGGGGTCCCTTACAGATGTAAATATCTTCATTCTGTTTGTAGACTTGAGATCTGTATTTCAGCACACCATAAACTTGTTAAGAGTGTAGAAAAATGTATTTGTACAATTTTTTATTGTGCATTTTTATTTGTACATTTGCCTGTGTTACATTTGAAAACCATTTCCAACATGGTTAATTTTTATAATGAAAGTAAATGTTAGTATTTCAAAATGTCTTTTGATAACTTTTCGATACTGTGTACCTTTGACAGAGAGAGAATTTGATCCTGATATATACTGTGGTGTCATTGATGTGGAAACCAGGAAACCTTGTACTAGGTCTTTGACATGCAAGGTAGGATATCTTAATCAGAATAAGATTATGTAAAGTTTCAATTCAGTTTCCTGAGGAATATGACAGAAAACAGAAAACTACAAATTTTTGCTGTCGGTAGTTACCACTGTAAGTGGTACCTCTGAAAACATGTTGCCCAGAACCAAGAAGGAATTGTTTTTGAAGTTCAGTTAATTATTTATTCAAAAACATATTTCTTAAAGTAACCTGGAGTTTTGTATTTTTGTATAAACCCTTTAAACACGGATGTCGACAGGGGACAGATTATGTTACTCCACATGTAGGTAGCAGGGGGCCAGCATGTTCTTCTTTTTGGGGATAACCTTTGGGTCATAGATCATGAATTTTAAAACTCCTCATAAGCATTACAAGTATTATTTACGTAGGATTTAAATAAATCAAGCTCCTCCCCTCTCACACCCCCTCCTTTCCCCCCAGCAGAGTCTGCAGCAGATGCTTAGGAGGTATTTGTATAAATGCTAGTGCTGCTTGATGTGCAGCTACAGCCAACTCAAAAATTAGTCTTCTGAAAAAGCCACGGAGTATGCTTAGAGGTCAAACTCTAAATTAAACAATCCGTAAAAACTTTTGGTCAGATGAAATGAGTCCTCTGGCTCAAAAATCCTGGGGGACAGAGGGGTATCACTTAGTCCCGAGGAACCAAAAATCCAGATCCCCTGCAATTGTGTAATATTTAGCTACTTTCCTGCAAAGCAGCTAAACTGTCAGTAGGGGAAGCATCTGGTAAATAAACCACCTACAGAACAAAGGTAAATGAAGCTGGTACTAACGACCCAGAGGAACTGAACTTGAACATGTTGCCCTTTTGGAATTACAGGGGGGAGGCAATTGTTTTGCTAATAGAGGAGGAAAAAGCTTCAAGATTTTACAAGAGAACTAGACAAATCAAAAGTGTAAAAGAGAAAGAAAGTAAAAATGTTTCTCAGCAATTCCTTATATTATACGTACTCATAAAATACTTTTTGGAATTGCTGTTTGTGTCTGAATTATGTGATGATAATTTTTACCTACTAAAATGAAGCCAACCAAACCTTTTATGCCATATGATAAAAAGGTTTTGTATGTGACTTTAACAATTCAGAAAAATAACTTCCATCTGCTTCACTTTACCTAGAATTTGTGCCATATATATATACACATACACATCTTACTATGTGTAGCATTCAGGACACATCAGGCACTTTGAGTTCTATCTGACTGTGGATTCTGCTGTGTTTTTTTGCATTCCTTAATATCTATATGATTACATTAGTTTTCAAGAAATATATTAGTATATAGAAGGAAGCAAAGTATTTTTCTAAGTATTTTTTATGTCTCCCATCAAAGTCTGATTTTAAATGTTATTGTGTTAAATATTTTCATAAGTGAAAGTAAATATTTAGTATTTTTGGTTGTGCACTAGTTGGCAATTAAAATATAAATGTAAAATAGATTTTCAATTCTAGTCTTAACCTTATAAGAACTTTGGCAGTTTCTTTTTTAAGAAATTTGAGAGAAGCCTTTTACTCAAGTGCTGTTTCTTATTTTGTATCAGACAAGGATATAGTCATCCACGAAGCAATTTTAAAGTTTGTTTTCTAAGTCATTCTTCCATTTGTTTACTAAACCATGAGTGTGATGATTTATCTGTTTTAGAGCTCTAGACACGTGTTTTGAGTGTTTGATTTCCACAAATCTAATAGCCTGGGATTAATGATTTATTCATGGTTTTGCAGACACATTCCTTAACCCAGCGGAGGGCTGTACAGGGTCGAAGAAAACGATTTGATGTGTTATTAGCCGAGCACAAAAGCAAAACCAGGGAAAAGGAACTTCTTCGACATTCGGATCATCATCAGCAGATGCCCCCTCTCAGGGAACCACATCCCTCACCTACTAAAACTTCCCAGGAGCTGCACCAAAATTCTTATGGAGTTACTCTTACAGAATCAAAGCCTTTATTACCTAATAAACCCAAACCTCACCTGCCCAGTCTTCCAAGGTAAGGAAAATCTGCAGATCCAATGGTATGAAATTAATACTGGTAGCTTCATCAGGTGGATTTTGAAAGGGCGATATGGATCTGTTGGACGGGGCAGCTCTAGGCCTGGTGACTGTCTGTCTGCAATTAGCAATTACATGCTGAGCTGTAATTCCTGGTGAGGAGGGCATGGTGTTTGAAATAGTAAAAGCTGACTTGCATCAATGAAAGCAGTTCAGCAACGATTGGGCAATGCTGCTTTTCCAGGGGTACCGTACCTCCTGTCCTTCCTCTCAGTAGATGTGTTATGAGACTATGGAAAATATCAGACATCTGTTAATGTAGATTTCCTTCTGTCAGTAATAGTAAGCACTTAAGCTTGGAATTTTTAACTAGACTTAGTTCAATAACACCTTTACTGCTTGCCTTGCCCAGGCCTCCAGGCTGTCCAGCCCAGCACAGTGGAAATGCCCCCAGCGAGTCTCCTTCTCTCCACGAGTCCCCACACCCTCCCTTGCCTGCAGCTGAGCCAGCATCTCGGTTATCCAGTGATGAGGGAGAATGTGATGAAAAAGAAGAGCCTGTTGAAAAACTGGATTGTCATTATTCAGGTCATCATCCTCAACCAGCCGCTGTACGTTTTAAGTAAAAGTTAACCTTGGTCTCTTGCTGGCTCTGAACGTGTAAACAAATTACCTGGGGGGGCAGGTTTAAGGGTGGTTTTCTATTGGGTATGTGATTCTCCCCCCCCCCTTAGATTTTAAGAAAATTATTTTGTTCCTTAGTAGGCAGTGAAGGTTTAACTGTAGTTGCAAAGTAAACATGCTAAAGAAATATGTTTGGAGCTCACTTCCCCAGTCCAAAAGAAATCAAAATGCCAAAATACTGAAGATGAAATTGGTAACTGCTCTAAAGGGCTGTGGTTTTGGAATAAGGACATGTAAACAGTACCTTTTTGGTGAGATTTTGTTAATTGGACTTTCCCTCACACACACGCACATTTTTACTCAAGGTGCCAATCATCACAGTAAAGGTAGCAGTAATGTTTTGGTTTAATATTTAAATCTTGACAAAAGCTAGTTAGTCTAACTAAAAGCACAAGCTTTATTCCCTAGCCTCTATATCAAATCATCTCCTTTTTTTTAAAACAGACTATGAGCAGATAGCTGATAGCTCCTCAGAAGCAGATGTTACATATATATAAGTAATGTTTTTATACAGACCCACTACTGTCCTTTCCTGTTTAATCAGAGGGATTCAAATTTGACTGCTACTTTTGGTCATACATATGGGAGTATCAGATGGGAAGAAAATGATCCTAATATACCAAGGCCAAAAATTTAAAATAGTTGTTATACCATAGAAATAAAAATTATAATTTATATTTTTTATCCTTGATTTAAACATCTAAAAGCAGATTCATTTAGCAATATTTATTTATAAACAAGTGCATTGTTATTCAGAGAGTTTTTACTGAAAGTAGAAAACACCAGTAAAAATCTGTCTTTTCAGTTTTGCACATTTGGTAGTCGGCAAATTGGAAGAGGTTATTACGTGTTTGACAAGCGGTGGAACCATATTCGATGTGCACTTGACTTCATGTTGGAGAAGCATCTTAATTCACAGATGTGGAAGTGAGTAGAAGTGAAAGAGTTCTTGTTCTTCTTGGTATTTGTAAAAATACACGAAGCCTGTGATTCTAGTTGAAGAAGAGTAATCTTGCATTCAAATTAATCAGATCAAAGGTTGATAGTCTATGCTTTACATTTTTTGCAACAATTAACTATTAATTTAATAAAATATTTTAGCGGCATTAATCAACCTGAAGATACAATCACTTTAATATAGCATTATTAGACTGGGTATTATTCCAAAGAATGGTAGCTACGTAGGTTTTTGTTTGTTTTTCTGTTCACCTGCAGGAAAATTCCTCCGGCATCTAGTAACACAGCATCAGTTCGTGCACCACATCGGACAAACTCGATGCCTGCTTCACAGTACGGTGTCAGTGCAGCAGGTTTCCTCTTACCCACCACGGTTATGTCGTCGCCAGCATTGGTATCTCCTTCCTGTGTGTCTCTGAATAATAAATCGGTACCATCACATGGAACGACACTAAATGCCAATCCTGCGAGTTTGGGTGCAGTGGATCCTGTCTGCAGTATGCAATCAAGACAAGTGTCTTCATCCCCTTCAACACCTACAGTGCTTTCCTCTGTACCTTCACCTATGCCCAGCAAACCTCAGAAAATGAAATCCAGCAAATCTTTTAAACCTAAGGAATCTTCTGCTGGCAGTGGCACCTGTAACAGTACCGGCAGCGTCAGTAGCAGCAGCGGCTCAGGAAAGAAGCGTAAAAACAGTTCCGCACTGCTAGCACCTTCTCATTCCACAGAGTCCTTTAGAAAAAACTGTGTGGTTAACTCTGGAAACTCTGGGACCTCCTATCATCCATCGGTGACAGCTTCGTCCCACAGCGTTGGCCTCAACTGTATGACTAGCAAAGCTAACTCTGTTAGCCTCAAACATGACCAATCAGGGAGGGGTCCTCCGACTGGAAGCCCTGCAGAATCGATAAAGAGAATGAGTGTGATGATGAACAGCAGCGACTCCACGCTCTCCTTAGGGCCGTTTGTTCATCAATCCAGCGAGCTGACTGTAAACTCACACAGCAGTTTTTCACATTCGCATACTTCCCTTGACAAATTAATAGGAAAGAAAAGAAAGTGCTCACCTGGTTCAAGCAGCATAAGCAGCAGCAGCAAATCAAACAAAGTTGCCAAATTGACATCGGTGAACAATGTTCATGCAAAACACACTGGTGCAATCCCAGGGACGCAAGGGCTGATGAACAATTCTCTTTTTCATCAGGTATGAAATTTTGTCTCGAACTAAGCCAATATGAACATGCCTCTTCACATGCTTATATTGGAATGTGTTCTCTTAATTATTAGCTAGCCAATTCCAGATCTTATTCAAGTAAAAGATAGTTCTTTTATTTGTCCACTACTCATTTTGAGTGTTTTTCTAGTATATTTACATGAGATTTTCATAAACACTCTCATAAAGTGTAGCTTTCTCTTTTAAAGTAATCTTAAATATGATCTTCCAAGTTCCTTAAGATGTTGCCTGGGAATTGGTCTCAGATGAAATTCAGTCCTCGCATTTTAAAAAAAATAAGTTTAAAAGTAAAACTTGCCAGCCAGCCATGGAACTGAGCTGCATGTCTCAGCCTGACTTCTTGTTTCTGTGTCAATAATAAACATTCTACAAAGTGGAACATAATGGTGCTGATAACAGAACAGTGACACTGTGATAAAATAAGCCTATTATCCCAAGGTGTCATTGGCTAACTTCTTAGTAATAACAAGATTAAATGTTATAAATAAGATAGAAAGCTTTTTAGTTGGTAAAGCAAACAGATTTACTATAAAGGAAACAGATCTCTTGAATACGTAAGATCCCATTTTAAAAATTAGTTTGGGGTCCTGGTTTTTTGGTTGGTTATTTTATTATTATTTTTAAACAAATCGCACTGGAAAACTAGTGTATTGGGAGAGAAAGTTCTTGAGAAATTAGGATGAGAGATAATTTAGAAACCGATAGGTCAGACTTCTTAGTAAAACTATTCAAATTGGCTTGGAGGACCACGTGGAGTGGTAAAAATAATTTGATACACCTCGAGGAGAGGATAGAAGATGGAATTTTAGAAAGTAGCTTTAGAACCAGACTTTTTGAAATTGAAAACCCAAGAAACTTTCTGTTTCTTCTGGTGCTATTAACCTGAAATCTGTGTACCTGGAGAGCTAGGAGGTCAGTAAGAGCTTTTTCAGAATGGTTTCTGAATTTTCAGTTTCAGCCATAGAGGAAGATTTTCACTGTTATGTTGTGTTTAACAAGAAAAGCGTTCAGATGGCTGAATTTATTTTTGGACTTATCTAATACTTACTATTTCAACAGTGCAATATATATAAAGGAGAAATATGATTTGAGTGAATTAAGGAAGGAAATCATGTCTGAAACCATTATAACTTTAAAGAGCTCTAGCTTGAGAATTGTCAAGTCTTGGAGAAGCCAACCTCATGTTAGTGGTGTCGCATTGTGCCTGCTGATTCTCCCCAAAATATGCTCTTGTTATCCAGAAAATGTCTTTTAAGGGCATCTGCTATAACAGTCTGGCTCACTCATCCTTCTCTTTCTTTTGCTTGCTCAAAAGCCAAAGGCGCGTCCCTAATAGCTGAATGCACCATGGTGAGAAACGAACTGGACAATTTTCACTACAAGCAAAACCTCCATCTGGAATTCTGGACTCCAAGATGCCTTGACTTTTCCCAACTTCCCATGGTCCTCAGGTGTGGAAATCTACTGGACTGTCACTTAAACAAGGAATTTCCCTGAAGCCATGTCTGTAGCAGCAAATATACTAGAAATGGACACTGGATGAAGTTCAGCCACATAATTGCTCTTATCAGTGTTAACGGTGGTCTGGACTGTTTGCTACAAATCTGTGAGATTTTACTTACAGGAGTACATCATCTTGCCACTATTTGACATAGATTAGCTGGGTAAACGAATGTTTTCTGGGGGGAAATAAACGTTACTGTGGACTTATTTTTATACTGATGGTGTCTTTTGTAGGTGATAGCTAACCAGACAGACACCCTCAATGGAGAGGACCCCGTGACAAGGGGGAAAAATGTGTGAGGCACAATGGAAAGAAGCCCTCAAGAAGGGAATATGGCTTTAGTGTTTTTTATAGCAATGTTCCTTTAATGGAATATAAAAATAGCACAATTCAAAAAATAGTCTGTGTTTTGCCCAGCCTTTTGCAAGTAATTTGGGATAAGAAGCTATCAGGAGTTTAAAAAAAAACATAACAAACCTAACAAAACCCAGAAAAACTTGTTTGAGGCCATCGCTCAGAAAACAAGTATAAAAATGTTGTACTTGCATGATACAAAACCCATTTTCTATTCTTTCGAATAAGATTTGACTGCAGAAGAAAATTAAAGTTGATTTTGTTTTTTAAAAGTCCAAAACCATCAAACAGACAAAGGCAAATAATTTCTAAAACTATATGCCCAAAGAACGTATTTATTGACTTACACTGTATACCATAGGCCTTTGTTATTTTAAAAAAATCACAACTGTATTGGTTAAATTGGGCTGGATTTGCCTTCCAGCCTGTAAAAATAGCCCTTTTAAAGCTAAGTATTTAAAGTATTCAAATATTTTCTAAAAACCATAAAAGTCAGGTTTTGCCTTGTTTGTATAACTAAATCCTTAACATGTTATGCTTTCAACCACTCAGATTTTTTTTTTCCCAAAATTCTGGAATGAACGCCAATTTGACAGCCAAGTTCACCATAAAGTGCAGATGTACACATCACAGTCATCCCACACCTACCCAGGCTTTATGAATAAAGGGGGCTTTACACAGTTTTATATAGTCCAGTCAATTTTTGTGAAATATTTTGTCTTGCTTCAAAACACCTCAAAAGTGAATTTCGCTAAGGGGCTTATTGTATTTTGATTTGATTCGTCTGGATGTTTTTGTTAAGTTTTTGAACATCAGGTGAAGTCTCAAAACTGACTAAACTTTTATTAAGGGGCAAAGCAAAGGAAAACAAACTCCTAGCCAAGAAGATATTTTTTTTTCTGCCTTAAAGGGGCGCCAGCTATTGCTGAGAAGAGACAATCTGAGCCTGTCCAATTGTTCGCGTAGCCCAGCCTTCTCCCCAGTTCTGGTGGCAAGTAGTACATCAGGGAATCCAAAGCCACTCTGAGTAGCAGTTGCTTAGTTGTTTACCCAACGATGCTTTCAGTTTAACCTGAACTTGCTGGGAAATCATTGTTATACAGCAAAACAGAAGCCTCTATGCAGACACTTTAGCTTTGAATTGATACAAAAGATCACATTGAGAAAGCAACGTACTAGAGACACTTATTATGCAAACTTTAAAAAAAAAAATAGACAACTTTTCAGGAACAAAAGGATTCGTATTTAATAAGATGCCCTGTTGAAAGGATTGTTAGAACTGCGATTGGTTTAACGTAAAAGGAACCAAAGTGATACGCCACAAAGAGAAATCAAAGCGTATTAAATCCTGCACGTTTGGAGTGAAATCTACGCTCTGATGAAGTCCCTGGGGCAGAGCTTCAGCTTCAGGATAGCGTCAGTCACAAGTGCAATTTGACTCTTGATAGACACAAAGGTAAAGGAGACAAAAATTTGGCAAGATTGAACGTTAGTGAGTTTGTGATCGAACTCTCCTCTGTTTTTTCAAGGTTCTGTTGATCTGAAAGCATAAATGGCAAATTCGTGCTCCTTCGATAGCATGCAGACATGTTAAAAATGAATTCCTGATCGCTGCTCGTACAGAGCCAGTGTCTGCAGTCACCCGCGTCGTGTGGTTTTAAGCCATTGGGAGTAAAGAGTTAGAACATCGTAAATTCTGTCTGCTCTTGAGCATAGACCTGCTTAAATATTATGTTTTAGATCTTGGTTATAAGCAGAACATTGTTCCTGAAGCTTTTATTGTCACATAGTTCTTAATGTAAATAATTAAGGAAGCTTAAAATTAATTTTCCTTGCAAAATTGAATTTGCAGTGGCTGGGTTGTTTCTAGACAGATTTTGGTATTAATTTAAGAGATACAGTTTTTATAGTCTTTCCAACTTCTCGTTGTGACTCCTGCAGTTTTCTTAACCTAAAAAATTGCTGCAATGATGAACAAAGAATTATACAAGAAAAAAAACATACTTTTGTATCTTTATTTTGGAATTTCTTGTTCTATTATAAATATTGAAGTATCCCTATTTCAGAAGACATATTTTGTTAATTGATTGTACATATTTAAATATGTATTTTTGCACAGGTCTTTTTTTCTTATATCCAGTTTTGGTACAATTGAGATCATCTAGTATTTATTTATTAATTAATTAAAAAAGAAAAAAGCAAATACCTTTTTATAATTTGAAGTGGTTCACTGCCAAGCCAATAGTTAACATGCCTACTTTGCAACTTAAGGGATGCCTCCGTTTTGTGAAAGCTGTGTCCCTTTTCACGTCTTGGGAGTGGATACACGCAAACCGTTGCCCGGGTCCTGCGGTCGGGTTCTGCCGCGGGAACCCGAGCGCAGGATTGGAGCCGAAATGGTCGATACGGCATTGCTTATCAGTTGCCTGATTCCCAGAAGACTACATTTAGTTAAGTGACACACTGCTTCTCTTTTTTTAGTGTTTGTGTGCGTGTGTGTGCGTGCGCATTTGTGTGGGTCTCACGTGGTTTAAAACTAACGGAAAAACTGAAAGTGCCTGATATAACTAGTTTTAAGCTTGGACTGTTTAGACAGCTTCTCCTTAAAAGACTTGAATGTTCAGTTGAAATATTGGAGCTTGCTTTTTCCACCTATATATAATATATGTGTGCGTATATATATGTATGTGTGCGTGTATATATATATACACATACATATATATATTTTCTGAAATTAATGAGATGAGTTGACAAAAGAAAGCGATTGATGCTGGTAACTTTTGTAAAATGTTTTAATTAGAATACCTTGTGTTGGAACAATCCCATTGATAACTCATATTTAATATAATGCCAAGGATTTGAAATATGGTTTTAACCAGCAGTTTATTTAATTGTTTCATTTTGGGTGGGGAGGGAGAAGGGGTTATTAATTCATAGATTAAATAATTTAGAAAATGTTCAAAATAGTTGGTATTCCAGGAAAAACAAAAAAATAAGTAAGTACCTCTTAAAACCATTAAAAAAAAAAAAAGTTATTTCCACATGACATTTCTAAGGCAGTCGTCTTCCTGTAAGAGTTCTCTTGCCAAGGAATAGCTCTCTCATCTTTCACTCATTCTGTCCTGGAGGAGGGAATTGGGCTTAGAAAGATTCTTAAATGTTTCACTGTTCAGCAGAAAATAATCATTTTTACCTTTTGTGCAAGATATTTTACGTTTTAAAGGTAATTTTAAAATGAGCACTACATATGTCAATGTGAATGTAGGCCTTGAAAGCATCTTGCTCGGTGTTGAGCCTGGTTCTAAAAGCAATCTCCTGTGTAAAATGTGTGAATAGTTTGATAATTTGTATACATAATCAAGAGCATCTGATCAGCTGAACTCTGTGTTGGCTGCTGTATAGTACATGAACAAATGTCATGGGATAGAAAAATTACTTTGGATATTTAAAAGAAAAATAAATATATAGTCTATTTGTTTTGTAACAAGTTTCTGTAAATAAAATAATTTATACTATTTATAAGAAAAAGTTGTGCTTTGCTTCATGAAAAAGATTAGTTTGTTGAACAAACATGTTACTAAACAAGGCAATAAAATTAGGACTTTTCAATAAATGAGGTTGGTTGCATGGAATACATTATATGTTTCTGCTTCGTTATAAAATCATTCACCATTAAAGGACAACATTATCTGTGTCGGTGCCTATGTGAACTAATTTCAGAGAATTGGATGTGGTCAAATTCTGTCACTGTACCTCAGCATCGCATGGGCGGCTACAGAGTCAGCCTGGTAGGAGCGGATCTTTACGTACCACGGAGGCCTGGGTACCTGTTTTTGAGAGGTGCCTGTATCAGCTCCGCAGTATTTTTCCTGTGCAAAGGACATGTTGTTACTTAAAGTACGTGCTTCATATTGTTTTCTAAGTAGAATAATGAGAAGCAGCTTTTACAACCCCAAATGCGGTATGTTCAATGATCATGTTTCCTTTTTTTTTTTTTTCCCTTCCAAAAAAGCGTCTTCCGTGTTTTCACAGTTTAAAGATCCAGTGTGTGAATTCAACAGGTTAAATACTCTTGGCAGGCTTTTCTCTGCATGTGACTCGGGACTCGCGTGTGGTGGATGACTTCTGAGGAGCGGTTTGTAAAACCAGTAAAACTCCTGCTAGTGGGGTAGGAATTAATAGTTACATCCATGGCAGTGCTTCCTTTGTTCTCTTTCTCTCTCTCTCCCCCCCCCCCCTTTCTTTTCTTTTCCTCTTACAACAGTACGAACAAAGGGGTTTTTAGTATTTGGAATAAATGCTACAAGATATAAACGGGGGGTCAGGCAGCATGTAGGTTCTGCTTCGCCTTTTTATAATGAGTACTTCTACTATTTCTACATTTAACTTCTCTTTTGTGTTGACTGAAGATTTTTATTTATTTTTTGTCTCACCTTCCTGCAAATATCTTTCTTTTCTAGTAGCAATTTCTAATTTCTGCTCCACCCTATAACCTGTTGGCACTGAAGCTGGTTGTGCTGGGCTGTACAAGCGGCGGCAGCAGGGAGCGTGCAGGAGACGGAGCTGGCGCAGCAGAGCAGGGCGCTCTGCTTGTCATCACGTTCAGGCAAGTTCGTGACTCTGAGCTGTCTGCGTCTGCTTCAGAACTGAAGGATTAACTCTGCATTTAACTGCATTTAAAATAGGGTTCTGTACCCTCTAAAACTGGTAAGGTGAAGAAAGAGGGGAAAAGTTGCATTTATCCCATATAACCCTGAGCTCTTGGAGGCATCTCAGAGCTCTGCAGGTTTGCAGTGTCCTCCCTCTCCCCTTCCTTTGCTGCATCAGGCACCGCTACCGGCACCCCGCAGCGCGGTGCCAGGAGCCCTGACCTCGGGCAGAGAGCGGAGCTGCTCGGTGGGTTATCGCTTCTCCCAGTTCCCCATCGGTTTGGTAAAGGGGTTTGTCATGAAAAATGCCTTCTGACCACGTGCTGGAGTAGAGCCCCGTAAACACACTTCCCTGAAGCGGATAGAAAGCAGTTTCTCTTCTGTCGCTGGTTGTCTCATAGGAAAATACTCCAGTTTATATCCAGGAAGAGCTACTTGGTGATGAGGGAGTTAGAGCCTGATAGTGCGTGCAATGCAAATCCAAATGTCAGAGGTTCTCTGTGTGTATGCTTTTGTGTACATGCGCACATTGTCGATATCCTTTGCATTTAACAAGGAAGCTGGCGATGTGGTGAAGGCGTCGGCCTTCTCCTGGTGGAGACGTGTTGGGCTCAAAGGCTACAACCTGCCTTTGGTAGGGAAATTCCTAAATCCTGGTCCTGCACCTGCAGCATGTGCAGCTCTGGAGGCAGCGGTGCACAACTGGCCCGGTGCCCTTGCCGCGTACAGCCGGGCCGACAGCGAAAGGCCCCGACACCCGTTGCCTTTGCAGGCTGAAGCGCTCTGTGGCTGCTCTTACTTATGCTGACTACTGAAACAACCAACGCTTGCAACTGGCTGTATTTAAATGCAAATTCCTTTTGGTTCATTATCACTTGCTGCTGCAACAAATAATCAAACTCACGTGGCTTGTAGGATCCACCATGGGACTCTTAATTTGACTGAATGCTTTTCTTAGTGCTTTGGCTCAGAACTGCATTAGCTGCTGGATTTGTTCCTAACAAGCAGCATGGGATCTTTGTCAGGGAAAAGTGGCATATGGTTGATTTGGGTTTGTTTTTCTGGCCCACCAAACTTCAGGGGAATCTCAAAAACCTTTTCTGAAATTGTTCAAACTAACCTGGAGTCAAACTTCATTGCAAAGGACGAAAACTGAGATGCAGTCAGTCAAAAAGCCTTGTCCAAGCCCATGGGGAATGGCTGTAGTTGACCAGATCGGTACAAAAGCCAAATTGGTACAAAAGCTTTCTTGAGCACCAGCAGGGACAGTGCATTGCTGCTCAGTTTAGCTGCTCTCCAACACAGTGCTGGAATTTTTCTTTGTCCTCCATTTTTGCAGTTGAGCTCCCTTCACCTGTGTCCCTTCTGGTCCACAACAGGTGAATTTTCAAGAGCGAGTGCCTTGCCTTCAAGGCTAGACCTTAAACTCTCAAGCCCAGCATTCAGTGAGAGAAGAAACGGAGCTGTTGGCAGGCCAGCAGACAGGTGAGCCAAAAAATGTTTGCACACAAACTAGATCTCAACCATTTTGTAGCAGAACTTTACTGGCAAACCCTACAACGCTCCATCTCCTGTCCTCCCCTCCTGCATTCCCATGGCTTAATGGCAGTGCTTGTATCGCAGAGCAAGGTGGAAAGCGTCCCTGCGGTGTGGCTGTATCTTGAAATCTGTGTCTGATTCTGGCTACCTTGTTCCTACTACGAAGTCAGCCTTCCAAAGCGAAATTGGAGAATGGCATTAGTTCAAGGAACTGCACAAGCTTAAATTACGAGAGAGAATGTACAACTTTGGCATGTGGACTATAAATTCATGGAAAGGTGTCAAGACGGAGGCATGAACGGGTGTGTCTGGATGGAAATCATGAGATGAAATAAACTAAAGGTAGAACTAACACGATCATGGGGCAGTGAAAGCTAACTTGACGTTACTTCAGCGTTTAAAGGAAGCAGAAATCCTATTGCTTCTGATTGGACATGGCAGTTGAAGTAGGGAGTTAAAAGTGATAGAACAGAAAAAATTATGCCCTTGATCAGCTCAAGGCCTGACCACCCTGGACCCCTCGGCATTCCTACTCTTTCCAAAAGACTATGTACCAGATTGCTTTTTCTCTTTTCAGGAGAGCAATAAATAGCTGCTCTGGCTATGCTTTGTGCATCCTGCTGTGGACTTCAGGAGGCGTTGCCTTTCCCTACAACTGTCCAGAACTTTATCCCACCACTATTTGGCATGGCTGAGATGTTGAACTGCTGCTGAAAGCCTTAAAATTGTTCATGTAAAATTGCTGCAACTTTCTTGACAGGCCTTGGCCAAAAAAGCTTTGTAAAGAAGCTCTGCAGGTTCCTCCCGGATCCTCCTTCGCAGGACGTGGGCCGAGATCAGGAAATGAGCAAGGCAAGTCGGGATCTTTAGAGGAGGTCTTTAAAAATTGTCTCTAGTGCAATTAGCATTTTTCTACATGATGCTGACATCCTGACAAAGATTCGTACTAGAATTAATCTATTAGTGGCACACCGAAAATGAATTCTCACTTTGCTCTGGTAGGGTATGTGCGCTTCTATTTTGAACATTCTGGTTTTTCACCTCCCTGAGCAGAGAACACCAGACTCTGAAATGCTTGGCTCCCACAGGATGATAGTGATGGTTGGAATAAAATAAAAAGTGAAAGCTCTGCAAAGATCTTACAGCACACTAAGAATCTTTAGTAATACTTTTATTTTCCTCACAAAGTAGACATTTCCGGGTTTTTTTCTGTTGCTTTTACCTATACTAAAAGAGCAGTAAGATTTCTCTTGAGTGACTAAAGCCTACATTAGCCTAGTTTTCTTGAGTAAGTTTCTATTCCCTTCAACTTACAGTTAAAAATATATATGGTACTATATAAGCTGAATGGAAATCCTGAGACTTATTTTGCGAAGCTTTGATATAGTTAATTAAGGCCAGTTCAAATACAAACATGTTGGAAAGGAAAATTCATCTGTGTACCAGAAATGAAATCCCTCGATTCAGTGAAGCCTACGGCCCATACCGTCTGTAGTATGCTCTTCTGATATGCTTACCATTTGCATGTATGGAAGGCGGAAAAGATGTTACCAAAAGGCAGCCAGAACTAAAGTCTTCCTAGGTAGCTATACTTCATCTGCTATGGAACAGATCTAGAAAAACTGAGAGGCATTATTGCAGCTCTGAGAAGTCTGAATATCAGCCTAAATTAATTAAAACTTTGTAAGAAGCAGTATGTGTGTGAACACACAAAATATAGAATCAATAGCTGACCACACGGTAAACAAACTGGGGTTCTCTTTTATTACTCTCACTATTCTAAAGAAAGTGAAGATCAGAATTTTCTTCTAATTAGTACTGTCTGAAATGTAAATCTTTAAACTCTAGCTAAATAGCTACTACTTGGAAAAAAACCAAAATGGCTTCTAGTAAGTAGTAAAAGAAAACAAAAATCATTAGGTCATAGTTCAGGTTTCAGAACAGTTCAACAGAGAATATTAATGGGCCCTCAACGTTACTGCTGAGGAGTCTCACCTCGGGCAGGTGGCAGCGATTCAAAGACAGGAGATCCTCCGTGATCTCCCAGTAAGAGGAGCGGGCATGTGAAATTCCACGCTGTCCTAGCTGTGGCACAGTAGCTTCCAAACGTCAGGATCGTTCTGTGGGTTTATCTACCTGTTGGTGTTACTTCAAGCATTAAAGTCTCAATGAATACAGACGGTAAATGGATTCTGTTGCTAAGTGCAGTGGCATCAAACAGCTAACAGAACTAAGTCACGGACTTTCTTTGGGAGGAAAAAAGGAACCTCAAGCCAAGCAAGTAGAGTAAACAGCTGCTGCCGTAGGCTCTACTATGGCCAGAAACTGTGTGTCATCAGTGTGGCAGCAGCCTACTTGAAACATTTATTCCTCAGCACCTGTGAAGAAAGAAATCGTAACCCCCTACAGTATTTGATCAGTTGTGTCAAACTGCAATGGTATCTTCCACTGTTCCTACCATCATTTTGACATCTGCAGATCTAACAGAGGAAGTAATTACAAATGTAATGCTTTGCTAATGTGCTGACTTTCTTTTCAACAGCTAGCAAAAATGTCACTTTAAGGGAGAGGCTACTTCAGTCAAAGATGTTCCCAAAGTTATAGTCCTTACAGTTTTCATGGTTATATTATTGCTTCACCACAGTCGTTAGTATCCTTACTACTTCTCCCTTAAGCTGTAATCCTCTCGTAACAAGAGTTTGTTCTGTCTGGACAGTGCACAAACTAACATTTTTGGCTACTTTACTATTATGCAACTGATTCTTTTCACCTTTGATTCAAACACAGAAGTCTTAAAAAAGCAAGCACGGAATCGCCATTAGTTCTCTCTGTTCACAGATCTTGACCCTGCTTTGCTATTAAATATTGAACACTGTATACACAGTCAAGTAAAGGAACAAAGTATATTACAAGAGATCACCAACTGTATCATACATTTAATAAATGAACTGGGATCCATACACCAAAACAGAACATTGTTTTTACTTTCCATTTCATTATGTAAACACTACGTCTCTCGCTAGTAATATTTTACCTACAGTATACCAAGTTATACAATATATTTATAGGTTACTTCAAAAATGTTTTAAACATCTAAATTTTGCATTCCCTTGCATTAAAAAATTACATATTAATTACTCTGGAAAGTTTCTGAACTCTGTTTAGCAGCAAATCTCCTTTCTTGATGGTTTCTTGGTACTGCCAATTCTTGCTATCAGGCCTAGGAATTGTGGGGGAAAAAAAAAAAGGTTTAGAAGTGAGAATATGTTTTACACCAAGCCACTTATGTTTCTGTAATAAGTGTCATCAAAATGCATAGAATTCAACTGGGCTATCAAAAATTATTTCTAGGAATTGTTAGCATACCTGTTAGTTTCTACAATCTCATTTACTTTGTCTATTTTGCAGTGTAATCGCCCAGCTGCAATAAATCTTGAAAGCTCCCTAAGGAAATAAAAAAAAAAGTTGGTTAAATCATGTTTCACCAAGGATGTGTAGACTTAGCAGTACTGAACCTGCTACTACAAAATAACTTTGTTACCCCACTGTATTTCTGAAGCAACAGCCTATACATTTCATAAGGTATCTTATGCATCCTCATCTTATTAAAGCTTGGACGTTACACACAAGAATAATCATTCTAGCCATCTGAATATAAAACATCTTAGTATTTCCTTCTCAGGCCAAAGTGTCGTACTTGAGTTAGTGAAATTTATCACTTGGCTTAGCATCAACTACTCTTCAAATTCAAAGTCAGCAGTCATGTAGTGTACCTACTTGGAATTTATCCTGATGTAAGTATCTTCATGCCAGTCAATTCATTAGAAAAGTTTCTTAACAGTTCCCTACTCTCTGGTAGCTCTAAATACGCCGCTTTTTAAATTATTATTTTGCTTAATCAACTGGTGGTCTACAACACATTACTGATGGTAGAAGAAAATATTCCTGTGATCAACAGTAAGACAAGTTACAACTCATAATAAATTACTGGGAAGCATAAGAACTAGTATGGCTTTAAAGCATTTACCTTTGAATTGAATGGTATTTGGTTTCTTTTGAAACACCTATTAACTTATTTCTGAATGTTTCAAGCAGTATTCATATTTCTGTAATGCTTTTCTGTGTTAGAAAATCTGAAACTTCTCTATGAAAGAACGACTCTTGTGAAGGCATGGGAAACAAAGTGTTTCATGTACATAGAAAAAAGTCAATTTCTCACTTCATGTTAGTTCTTATCATGATCTAAATATGTTGGTTTTACACTAGAAAAGAATTGCAAATTGAGACTGCAGTGTATGTTTGATTTAAGCAAAAAACATGAGATCGTGACCACATACCAGGAAGCAAGCAAAACTAAAGGAGACTTGTACATAAAATGTGCAGATCCCCAAAGTTGTAACAGTTCAGTTTTCGCATAGTTGTGAACTAAGTCATCCTCTAAAATCTTAAGTTTCATAGCATATGAAGGTCAATAGATATAGCAGTATAAAGAACAGAGTTATTAATAAAAGACTAGTTTCTCATATGGCGTTTAGAGTGAAAGAAATACTGGAAAAGTTTTTCTTGAGTGTCATGAGAGATTGCAATCAAATTATTTTCTTTACTGAAACATAAGGTTCATTTAAATTTAGCCAAGCTCTTCCATAGAAACATAACTTGGCATGTTTAGACTCAAAGTAGAACAAAGATTTTTACTCATAATGGGATAATTATAAATAATTAAAAGGTGTCAAGTGAGATCTTTATGACCTTAAAAAGACGAATAACTTACTGATCTATGAATTCGACACTGACTCCAAAGGCTTCTGCCATGTATCCTAATGTCAATGACCGGTAAGACTCTAGGAGCTGGCTATATGCATGAATTCTCATTTCCCGTACGTAATATCGATAGTGAGGTGCAAAGAGCCAATCTTTTTTCATCTCTTGCTCTACAACAGCTGAAAAGAAAAAGAAAGAAAATGAGTCAGTCATCTCTAAGAAATGTAAAATATCAGTTATGTAAATAAAACATGTAATACCAGTTAAGTAATCAGTGTGAACATAACTATATTGTATTCTGGCATACTTCAGGATACAAAAGGTTTTCTACACTAAAGAGAAGTAAATTTGTATAATCTGTATCAGTTCTAAAACCAGAAGCAGTAATAACATGCAAACAATATTGTGGCAAAGCTAGTGACCCTGTCTGTCAGCAGCGAATACTTCCTTCAGGGTGTGAGCCCGTCTCCCCTCTACTGCGGGGGGACCACCTCACTAAAGCCAAGTGTGGGGATCAGCTGTCACATAGGAGCGATGTGGTGCTGGGAAACAAGCAGTTCTTGGTATGTAACTACTTGAAGAAACATTGTTACCCAAAGCTGGGTAAGGAAATAAGATGAATTTTTCTGGTATTAGCTCTTAAATTAGTTACAGGGATTTCCAGGCACCAAAGTGACTTTTTCTCCTGATGGTTGTAGTTCCCGGGTAGTGATAAAGTCAGCAATAGAAAAATGTTGCCCTTAGCTCTTCATTTCATCAGGCCTAGTCTTCCACAAAATGAAGGGTTCTTATTTGCTTTTTCTAAGTATCTTATTTTCCTGTATTCTAAATCTCACAGAAGGAAAACAAGCAGTTTGAGAACTGGCAAGAATGTTTTCTGAAAAGCTTTTCTTCAGTGTCACCCTTTTACATAGAAACCAGAGCAGAAAGCCAACGGCAACAACAGTGAAAACTTTCCATGTAATATCTTTTACAGGTTGAGATTTCAGGGTCTTTAGACTACAAGTCCTATAACTTCTTTAAAAGATAAAATCTTTCAAAGCTTTCTTGTCCGACCTGGCTCTTCAGGTAAGACAGTGCTGCACAGCCATTTGAAAATGCTTTTCCACCTCATCAGATGGGACCTTTCAAAAAGCTCACTGTATGCAAAGGTTAGTTTCTTTGTTTCTTTTAAAAATTAAACAGCAGCGAATTCTAGGTCACTGTTTTAAAAAAAAAAAACAACTCTAATTTTTTTCTGCATAAAGTAGCTCTAGTTCTAGACTGTAGCTCAAAACGTAACCCCGCTAAAGTTGTGCATGATCCAAAAAAAACAACTGAAGCACCTGAAATAGTGGTGTAGGAAAAAACACAGCCTTACCTAATGACTGGAAAAAGGCTGCATAACGGCATTCATAAAGAGAAAAGAGATACTGCCGTACAGCTGGCAAACTGTGTAACACTTCCAGAATCTCTGCTCCTTTAATAACCTGCAAGCAAGCAAACAACATGTTTAAATACCGTCCCTTTCAGCCTGGAGATAAACAGGTAAAGAAAGGCTGTCTGTTTGAACCGGTGTTTTAATCTGCTTTCCTTACCTTTTCCCTAAGGTCAGGCCTGTCTAATGCAATCATGCTGACATAGACCGTGTATGTTACAAATGTTTTGTAATCCATAAGTTCATAGGATGTAAACGTCGAAACTGTATCAAGGAAGAGCTCTGCTGCTTGTTTGAAATCTCGAATAGCTACACAGTAAAGGCCCTGGTACACTTTGAGACGATTTCTCCTGTCCCAGTCTCCTCCTTCTTCTATTAGACTTAAAATAGAACGAAAAGAAATATTTACTTATGTAAATGTATTATGTAATAAGTTATATGAAACAAGTACAGTAAATCAACTGATACTATGTCATTAGAGAAAGAATAATTTGTTTTATGTTACAGCTTGCTGAAACAGTCCAGGCTTTGTACACCTGTCAGGGGTGGGACAGGAGAGGTCAGATGCTTTTCCACAGTGCAAGTTTCAACTGAAAGGAAAACTTTATAGCCTCTAAAGTTGTGACAACAGTCTCTCGAGATGTGCATGCAAATATTACTGCCAACCTTGGCTGTGGCAACATATTTCCACTGCCTATGCTGCTAAAATCAAAGCCATCCAATCACCAGCATAGAAAAAATTAAAAAGTGGCCACTTTACAAGAATCATATTGACACAAAATTGATGTGGCTATAAGCAGGACCACAGGCTGAGACAAAATCTGCTGAGAAGGCAACACCAAAAATCATTGCCCAAGGAACATAACTGGGAAGACCCTCTGCCTTGGTGTCTCACAGCACCAGAGACTGGAAACCGCAGCTTGCTACAGGAACCACTAAAGTTCAAAACGTTGGGAGCACGGAGACACTGAGGCTAGCAGTGGAAACACGGGAAGGACAGCTGCACCAAAGCTCACCGTGCTGACACTGCGCTCTTGCTTCTAGAGGAAAAGCTGGCACTTCATAGAGCCAATCGTATGATCTAATTGTACAATCTAATCACACCCAAGTTATTTGTCTTCCAAAGTGGGAGCAGGGGGTGGGCTACAAATTAAAATCAAGTCTGCTGCTAAAAGCTGCTAGAAAACAGCTGACAGAAAATACTAACCTTTCTTTTCTCTTCCCTCTCATAAAAAAAATCCAGGAATAGGAAGCTCTATAGTACGAGGTAACACCCACCCATCACTGTGATTCTGTCTCACAACCAGTCTTAATCATTTCTTGACAGCAAGGTATTTATCTTCTATTTCTTTTGTTACAGTTTGTCTCAAAAGTGGTTTAGTGCACTCAAACAACCCAAGCAGTACCTTTTTGCCTTTTCAATGTTCCGTGTGATGAGGTCATTATCCATATAAAACAAACCAATCCTTAGAAGATAGAACACAATATCCAGACGATGTCCCAGTGCCACAGTTTTGTCGTAAGTCTTGCGGAATGCAACCAGAGCTCCCTCCTAGCAAGACAGTATTTTCTACTATAAGAGTGTTAAAAGCACCTAGAATATTTACAAAATGTCTGTAGTAAGTACACGCATTGTCTTCCGCTGATAGTTGTGACTTTGCTAGTTTCCCACAGAACTTTAACATTATGCATTCTGAATAATCTTAAAGAATCAAAGTTCAAAGAGCTGATCCTCATATATCTCTTAAATCTAAGGACTATGAAAATCTACTGTGTAACTTGAAATTAGCTGCACTATGTAAATAGCTTAGAAAAGTCTAAACACACAAGGAAAGTGGAAAAACATCTGCAAATGGAAAATAACTTTTTCCTTTTCAAGAAAAAAATGTTTTCTTTTAAGGCCTGCTTGTTTTTTTTCCTAGGTAATTTAAATTTCAGTAACATCCTCCCCTATCTCCCACCCACGTCTGTGTTGTGCCATAGAGAAAACACAATGTAAGTCACACAGCTTCCTCCCTATGAACTGTGCTCACTGGAACCTGCCTAGCTAAAAGGATTACGATGCAGTGTTTTTAATGAGTCCATAAAGCCTCTGCCATGAACCAACCTTGTCCCCAATCCTGCACAGGTACTCAGCTTTGGCCATCATTGCATCTCGGATTTCGCTCTCCCCCAAGATCTTTTCCGCATCTTCTAATTCGTTGTCGAGACGTTTCAATTCTTCCTCATTCGCTTTCTTCATTTTGTTCAACAGCTCCACATCTATCTGCCATTCAAGAGACTTGCAGAGTGCTTCATAATACGGAGCCATATCTGAAAGAAAAGCAGAAGGCTTCTGTTATCAATCGCCGCAACAAGTGTGTGCGTGTTTCTAGAGCAGAGCACTGACAGACAATACAACTGATCATCAATGCTAGCTACGTCCTTTCCACGTCAGGTACCTATTAAATCCAGACATTACAGAGCCGGTGTTTCAGCAGCCCTTCCCTGTCACTTCTTTTTGCTGATTATTTACCATCACTGCTCTCTTTACACCTCTCCCACTTGCACTTTCCTTACTATTTATCTGATCCTGAGCGCAATGGACCCCGGTGCTCAACTCGTGCCTTCTAAAAAAACAGCATGAGGTAACAGCGGCCAAAGCTGGGGACAAGGCACCGCGCTGATACGTCCAAACCCCCCTTCCCTCTCCCCTCCCCGCTGCTCTTGGACTGTCCATACCCCAGGGGCAGACTGATGCCCTCCAGCTGGGAAACGTGTACCCCCACACACGCACACCCTCCCACACCCGCGCCAGACCGCCCCTGGGATAAATGAACAGTCAGACCGGCTCCCACCCTGCACACGCACGCCTCTGGACAGGCAGACAGACAGACAGGCAGACAGAGCCGCCCCATCTCCACGGGGAAGGGAGAGGCTGCCCTGCACCCCGCAGGGACGGACAGCACCCCCGCACCAGGCCGCACTCACTGTGGAGCCGCACGGCCGCCATCAGCTCGTCGCGCGCGGCGGGGTCGGGCGCGCGGGGCCGGAGGCTGAGGAGGAAGCGGAGCTGGGCGATGCGGAGGTCGGGGTTCTTGGGCAGCCCCTCCTCCTCCAGGTTCTCCAGCGGCATGGCGGCGGGACGGGACGGGACGGGGCAGCTCGGCAGCGGGCAGGCGGCGGCGCGGCCCAGTGACTCAGCCGCGACGGGCGGAAACGGCGGCGCGCTTCCGCCTCGCAGCGCCCCCTGCAGCCCCGGAGGCCTGCGCGTGCTGGGGGGTGCGCATGCGCGGGGCGGTGCCTGCGAGTCTGCGCAGGGGGCGGAGAGGGGGCGTGAGCGGTGAGGGCGCGCATGCGCAGTGCGGCCCATAGGGGGCGAGCGCGAGCAGGCTATAGGGCGGCAACAGGCGTAGCTATAGGTGCACGGGCAGGGGGCGGGCTCCAGGACTGGGCGTGCACCGTGCAGGCTGCTGAGGCTGTGCACACAGTGCGGAGCAGGGCTGAGTACGCAGACGCTGTGGGGCTGCAGGCGCTCAGTGCGAGCTATAGGGGCTGGGCGTGCACGGGCTGCAGGCGCTCAGTGCGAGCTATAGGGGCTGGGCCTGCACGGGCTGCAGGCGCTCAGTGCGAGCTATAGGGGCTGGGCCTGCACGGGCTGCAGGCGCTCAGTGCGAGCTATAGGGGCTGGGCCTGCACGGGCTGCAGGCGCTCAGTGCCAGCTATAGGGGCTGGGCGTGCACGGGCTGCAGGCGCTCAGTGCCAGCTATAGGGGCTGGGCGTGCACGGGCTGCAAACGCGCTGGCTGTAGGGGGTGCATAGCAGCTGTGCAGGCTGTAGGAGCTGGGCACGCACAGGTCGGGCTGTAGGGGCCGTGCCCGCGCAGTCTATAGGGGGTGCCGATGCGCAGCGGCGCAGCCCCCACGCCTGCCGGGGCCCCGCCGGGTGTCCCGGCTGTGCCCGGGGCCGGCGGCCTTCCCGGGGCGGGGCCGCGCTTCCCCCGCCTGCCTCGCCCGGCGGTTTGCACATGGCTCGTCGGACTCTGAACGCCGGGCAGGGTCTCGGCTTTTGCTGTGAAAAACGACAAAAAAAGAGGTTTGTCGCCTTCGTAGCTGCAGAAAAAAAGCTTGACCGCGTTACCCAAAAAGAGGGCAAATAAAAGGGGCTTTTGGAAACCCATGAGTGGGTTATCTCATGCTGGGGGGCGGGAGGGGGTGTCCCTTCTGGCCCACGGTCCCATGTACTTTTAATTTAGCTTTTCTTCACATTTCTCCATCTCTTTATTAAATATCTTTCTTCCTACCTTTTCCGACCTTCCGCAACGCGCGCTGCTGGTACCAAGGGCTGGAGCGTGTTCCTGGCAAGCGGCCTCTCCCAGGGTCCTGGTGAGCCAAGAGGCACCCGTGGGCCGGTGGCAGCGGGGATGGGTGGCCCCTGTGTGTCACTGTATGTCACCCCACCGCACCCCACCCAGTCAGCCCCCGTCCTGCCCCGCTCCCCCTGCCCGCCGGCGCTGCCCGCAAATTGCCTGTGCCAACGGACGAGCTCCCAGCTGGGCTCCTCCGGACGCTTTTTGGTTTTAAATGGTATCTGTTGCTGGAATGGGGTTTTAAACACAGCGCTGCTTGCCGGTGCCTCTATGTTGGGGTTGGGTTTTTCGTCCAGGTCGAGGGAGAAACTGTTCCCTCGACTGTTTTGGCACAGTGTATTCCTAAGATGGGCTTCTTCGTATTGGGTGTGAATTATTTAGAAGTTTGCTGGAAGGAACTGTTGTCTGCTGCGTTTTTGATGAGTGCTAATATTTGTTATGTGGATTCTGATTTTTTTTTCATTCATTCATTTCCTTTTTTTTCCTTCAGTCGTTGGCTTGTAATTCCAGTGTTTTAGAATAAAATAAAGGAGAATCTGTGTTTTAAGTTGGGTAGCTCCTTTGTTTCTTTAGGAGCAGGGGTTTTTTTTGTCTTCTGTTTCTTTTTTTTGAGTTGCAATCTCTTGTCTTGATTGCGCAATAAGGAATTGCACGTAGATCTTTTTGCAGCAGTGTTTATGTTATTTGCCTGCTGGCCTTTCCGTTTGCTCAGAGACCTATTAGTTGTTTTTTTTTTTTATGACGGAGACTTTTAGGCCTCTTGCATATTTTTGTTTTGAATCTTGTCCCCAGCTATATTTCTTGGGCAGTGTGCTCCGGCGCTGTGGTATGCTGTTTATTCTTAGCGTGCCTCGTTTAGGAAGAAAAGGACGGTTGTTTTTTTCCTGCTAAGTAAGGCTGGTGTTTCATACGCTCAGGCACTGCACACACGGGTGAGCATTACTTGTGTGAGCAGCCAAGCTGGGATTAGCTCACAAAAATTGAAGAAGAAAAAAAAATTGAATCAGCTCCAATGTCCAGTTATTGCAGCCGGTCTCTCCAGCGCTGGGTGGAAGGTGGAAAGTATGTGCAGCTCCCTTGTAAGCAGATAACCTGGCTGTCACCTTAGCTCTTTTCCTAATCCCTAATAAAGATTGGTTTGCAACCGCAGCTGGAGGTCTGCCTTTCTTCCAAAATTCATGTCATTCATAACTATTATAGCTCTGGCCATTCCTACTGTCCGTAGAAATACCCATGCCCTGTTAATGTCGCTGTGTTTTTGGCATCCACAGTTCATTGTGGCAGTAAAAGCCACAGTTTCATTATGTGCTGTGGGAGAAAAAGTTCTTCATTCTCCCTTTTCTGGATTTGCCACTTTTTAATTGGCCCCAAAATAAGTTGCTGGGTGTGAGAAGAGTAAGGGAGCAGAGTTTTAATTTTCCTGGGTTTAGTTATTGCTAAAATGTTGTGTTTTGTTTTGTAACCATATGAAACACTAGTTAATTAACCCCCCCCCAGCATTTATTGTCTGTAAATATTTGCTCACATTTTCATATTTGTGTATATTTAAGCATTAACTGGGAGCAAGGGAGCTGGCAACACGCATGTGACGTTCCCTGCTAAACATGAAGGGAAATTCAGAGAGAATATTTATATCTCAAATATTTATATGAAGAAATAAGGCCTTGTGGTGACCGTAATTCTCATGTGGCCTTACATATTCAAAAGGATCCAAATGAATAAATACTTGGTTTTTTTTTTAAATTGACCTCAAACGATTGCTTCCTTCCTTGCAAGATGCAGCAGGAGCCCCGTGGTGGCTCTTAGTAACTGATGATGCTCTGTCGCTTGAAGAGCGATGATATGGATATGCTGCAGGTTGTTTTAATGGCACAATCCACCCTGGATATCCAGCTGAAAGTAGGAGCCAGTCCCTTTTGCAGCTGGCAGGAGCTCCTCAGCACCTCCCTACGACTCTGCACCTGCAAAGCACTAATCCTGTCCACCCTCCTGCTCGCAGTAACCCCGGAGTGGCTCCGGTGGCACTCAGGGCATCCAAGCAGCTCTCCTCTGCCTGATGGTGATTTTGGAGCAGGACAGCTTTTTCAGCACCTGTGGCCATGCGGTCAAACTTAAATATAGCAAAATATGGTGGTATTTGCTGTTGCCTTGCTCTCCAGTCCTGCCTGTCGTGTGGCTGATGGCTGCACTCCTCTCGCAGGGAGCGGAGATCTCCCATCTGCTCGTTAAATCAAGAGGCGTCACAACTCTCCGGTGTCTCACAGGCACAGACACATTGACTATTCCTCCCCATGGCAGAGGGCTCCCTTTCCCAGGAGTTTTGGAGGACGGTGCAGAGCCCACGCTCCCCTGGCACACCATGTGCTGGGAGGACCAGCAGCAGATGGGTCGGTCTGGACCAGGCACGCAGGGCGTGGGGAGCAGCGGGGTCAGGGCTCGGCACGGTCCTGCAGACCCTCTAGTGACCCGGTACGTGGTGTCTCTGTGTCCTACAGCCCCAGACGGGCAGTGCCCCCAGGGATGCTCGTACACACGGAGAGGTTCGGTTGCTCCTTGCAGTTCCTGGGTGGACGTATCCCGCACGGTCAGTACTCCTGACAGTTGCAGGTGATCACCGGCACCCTGCCTAATGCCACCCAGCCTGTTCTCATTTTTGCAGACGTGGGAGGCCACAGACAGAAGTGGAAGTGCAAATACAGATTTCCAGACCTCTGCCTTCCCCAGTAATAGCTGTTACTAAATGCTACCCGGAGCAAGACGGCTCCCCGTCTGCAAACTGTGCCCCTGTGTGAGGTTGCTCCTTGTTGTGTCCTCGCCAGCCCTTCGCCTGCGGAGCCGTGCCCAGGCCACCCTGATGTCCAGCGGGCACATCGGCTGCAGCGTGTCCGACGGCGGCTGAGCAGCCACAAGGTGACAGTGTTTCAGAGCAATAACTGTGCCGCGTCTCTGCTTTCTGGGGGTTTGGTTTGCTGGGCTTTTTTTTTTTTTTTTTTTCCCCTCAGCGTGCAAAGTGAAGCTCTGCTCACACTAAATGCTAAACGAAAGCTTTGGGGACCACCAGCCTTCTGCAGGGGCACAGCTGGGACAGACCGCCCGAAAGCTGCCGCGTCCCCCTCCCCAGCCACCGCCTGGTGTCCAGGCTCCTGCGCCCGGACGGACGCTGACTTGCTGCTTGCAGGGAGCCACCGGTTATGGCAGTGTCACCATACGAGCGTTTTGCTTGCAAGTGCCATCGATGGAGCTGGGGACCCCGCTGTCACTGCTCCCTCTGCTTGTCCAGCCCCGCCGGGTGTGAGGGCTCCTGTCTCCCAGCCCGCAAAGGCAAAAGCTCCCGTCACCTCGGGGACATGGCAGTTGCCAGCAGCAGGTCGCAGAAGTGCTCTGCTTTCCTCTCCAAGGAGGTCCTGTGGCACCGACTGGCTCTCCTGGGCTTCAGAGACAGGGACCACGCCGGCACTGGGAGCATCCTCTGCCAGCAGATCAGGATCTGCAGCAGGGCCCCGGACCGGACCCAAGTATTGCTGAATGGCTTTAATTCCCATCGCGAAAGGCGTGAAGGGTCCTGGGAGCTGTTTGGCGTGTCCGTGCTCTAACAAGGAGCTCTTTGTGCACAACCGTCACACCGCAAGCTGCAGGCTCACCTTGGTAATACCAATTATGCTTTCTTGCCTTGCTGTGATCCTCAGGCATCTTCAAGGCCAAGGCATTTGTTTCATTCGCAGTGCTGTTTTAAGTTAACTTTGGAAAAGATGGCACTTGAGTCACGTCTGGCTTCATTCTTCATTCTTCAGTAGTGGAAGTGTTGACAGTAATACTCACATCTGCCCTAGAGCTGCACTATATAAACCCACAGGTGTTAGGCATTGACTTCTTCTGAATGAGCTCCTAGAAATTATCTGTTTTCATAAGTAATTATTGTTGGCATAGGTATGGCTCTCATCTCTGCAAGTCTGGCTCTCAGAAATTACGGTCTGTATTAGCAAGGAGTGAAAGGTGCAGGGTCAAGCCCTCTGCCAGCACAGCTCCGCTGGCCGGCTGGCATTAGACAAGCCCTGGCACAAGTGTAAGGACAGTTAGAAAATACCCTTGGAGTGGGATTTCTGCATCTCTTGACCTCCCTGATGTTGTTTTGTCACCCTCTCCATATTGCTAATTGCATCTGATCAGCCAGGTATCTATTTCGTAGCAATTAGTGTCTTTTATTTATTTATCTGCGTATTTTCAAATCAACAAATCCTTCCCCACTAGCGCATCAGGATGCTTTGAAGGACAACATTTCACATAGTCCCCAAATTAAGTCTTTTACAGCATTAAAGTCTGTTAATAGGGGTGTTCCAATGAACAGCCATGTTAGGGAGAGTTTGTTACCCTGGGAAGACAGGATGAAACAGCATCAGTAATTAGAGATCTGAAAAGCTATTAATAAATAACGGTCATGAGAAATCAAGCTGGCAGATAGGGATGGGGCGGTGGGGGAGCCTCTTCCTTTGCCCCGTACCTGCGGCAGCCCTGGGTGCAGGGGAGGGTGATGGCACGCTGCTGCCTGAGGCTGCATTTATTTAACAAACACCACTGCTTCAGGAAATCCTGGGGGGGAAGCTCTTTTTGAACAGGTGAGAACCCACTTTATTTGGTGCCAATAAAACACATGGGAAGAGACAGCTCCTGGGTGCAATGGCTTGTAACGTGGAGTGGGAGAGATCGCTGCTGGCATGGGGAGCTGAAGTTCTGTGCCGTGTCTGTCCCATCACCAAACCAAGAGACACTGAAAAGATGTTTGTAGAGTTGCATAAATGTACGCACACATAAATGGTTTATGCTTGAACCTTTTATTTTAGGTCCTGTGTTCCAGCCCCCCTGCTTTTAATGCAGACTGGTGGATGCAGACATTGAATGGTCTGTACGAAACGATAGCCTGCAAGCCTGAATTTCAATGTGAGGTCTATTTACTGCATCTTTTCTCCTAAGTACAGATTTACTTTCAGAAAATTGGTGATCTAGACCAACCTGCTGGTGCATTTGTTTCATACACAGCAGCAGCACCCAGGACATAACCGGTGTTTCCCACAACAAATGGTGTGAATATTGTCACAGGATGGTGCTGGACCTGGCCCTTGCTTCCCCATGAGGAGCACAAATATTGATACCTCTTCCAGACTGATGTGACAATTTTGAGGGGGTACCATCCACGGCATAAGCTCTGCTGCTTTTTAAGGTATCTTATTGCACGTAGAAATCCACAAATCTTTCTCAGCTCCAGCTGTGTGTCTGTATCTGACTTTGTTTTTTAGGTAATTTGTGCTGTACACTTTCACCACATGATTGCTTTTATTGTATGTGGTTCCTTCTGTTGGGCACTTCTCTGTTGACTATGATTACTACCACATCAACTGGAAATGCTCCTGTACTGTATAATTAACTTTATCTGCTTTGCTACAATGCCTCTCGCTGGTAATTACACACACTTCAGCTCTTTCGCTATGTTTCTAAGACTTTAAGGAGTGCTGATTACTCTTGCCCAGTCTCTGTCCAAACCAGAGGGCTTTTACATGTCTACAATTATGTCTTTTTCCTTGCAACAGCCCCGCTGTAATATTGATTATAGCACATATAATGTGATCTTTAAATAAACCATCTGCTTGGAATTCATTGGGGTTTACATGTGCTGGTAGCAAAAAGCTTATTTAAATCCTCAGGTTGTTGGCTGGTTGGTGTGATAGTTATCAGTTTACTGAGATAATTTGAAATGGAGAGCAAGGATTTTGAAATCTTTCAGTCCTCTAGGGAGTTACTCCATTTTTCTGCTTCTTAGCTCAGCCTTGTCAGCCTTCCCTGCGGTGCCTTAGTG
The DNA here is from genome assembly GCF_034638445.1 of Ciconia boyciana. Classification (NCBI taxonomy): domain Eukaryota; kingdom Metazoa; phylum Chordata; class Aves; order Ciconiiformes; family Ciconiidae; genus Ciconia; species Ciconia boyciana. The sequence continues at coordinate 16,690,267 of NC_132944.1, read as the reverse complement.
ACTTTTGTCCTTTGATGATTTTTTTAAGCCTCTTTTTCTAGGGCAATAATCTCATGCGAATATACCCTCTGCCCATCAGTCTGTGTTTCTGTGCTCTAATGCGTCTGAACCCCTTGGTCGACTTGAACCAAATCTGGCAGATGTCACAAGCTCTCGACAATGTCCAATTGCTTGAAGTTATGTGCAGATCAGGTACAGCAAATCCAAACTGGAAAGGATCAGCCATCTTGGCTAACCCATGCCATCTTGGCTAACCCATGCCGTCCTGGCTAACCCATGCCGTCCTGGCTAACCCATGCCATCTTGGCTAACCCATGCCGTCCTGGCTAACCCATGCCGTCCTGCCCTGCAGCACCTGTGTCTCAGTGCTCCGTGCTAGCAATGCCTTTTGCTTAGCTGGTACTTAGGGAACGTGGCCAGCAGCAAGAACTGCTGTGTGGCCATCGCAGACTACATGGAGGGATGGGAAATATATAGGCCTGAGGCACGTAGGAAGGAAAAGCTGGGAGTATTGCCATGGTGGGGATGGGGGCGAAGTGGGGAGAAGGGGCATGGGATCTGTGGGGAAGCAGCCTTCATCCGTGACTGCTCACAGAGCAGCAGCTGCCGCTGTAATTACAAATATTGATGTATTTTCCACAGCTTCTTTTCAAACACACAGCCTCATTTATTTTTTTTTTCACTCTTTATAACACAAGTTGTTTTCACATCATGCAAAGAAAAACGCTGGGCTGAGAAGTATTGTATAACTTCTATTGAGATCTCGTAGCAAACCAGGCACACATTTATTAATCAAGGGAAGTGGTGTTTGATGCAAACACCAGTGTGATATTTTAACATCGTGTTGGCTTTTAGAATAAACCCAATAGTGGAATGGATGCAGTCTGAATGTCCTGCTAAGCTCACAGGGCAAGGTACTTCTCTAAAACATATGGGAATGTAGCTCTGGCCATTGCTGCAGGCTGTTGGTGCACCTGGAGAGCATCTGCCAAATGCCCATTGACTTGAACCTCAATTTAACTGAAGAAGCTGCTCTTTTTTCCTTCTCCTGAGCGCACTACGAGTCCCAGAGTGAGTGGGGTTTGAGGGCAGACACTCACAGTGCTGTGCACTGCCCCGGCACCAATCGCCCTCAGTGGTGTACTTTTACTAATAGGCAAGTTGCTAGCCTGAGAAACTTCAGTTTGGGTGAAAATAGCTGGATTATTACTTTAGGGGGTTTTATGTTGGTTTTAATAGGTGTGCAGAAAATCCAAACCATCTGGAACTGAGAGTCCATCTCTGTGTGCAGCGCTGGAGGGTGCTCCTTGGCTGATGGAAACTTCTTTGCTGCTGCAGACGGGTGCCGGAGTGACTTTGGGAAGCGGAGAACTGGGATGCCCAAGTACCTCCAGTATCTTTCTTTCTTTTATTTGGAAGACTAACCCTGCTTTCCCAGAATAGGAGTATCCTTCATCTGGTAGAGGTGAAGAAACCGCTCCAGATGATTTACATCATGTCTCGAGATCAGACCCTCAAAGGTCAGAGAGAAGGGCCTTAAGCAAGGAAAGCATGATTTAGGCCTCTATAAATGCTAGCATTATTAGTGGTATTATGGCAGTGTAGGTAACTTTCGGTTGCATATTTAATCTTCTTCAGCTGCGATTTGACATTATTGAGTAAAAAAACCCTGTGTAATTGGTTCCTTTTGGTATCTTTCGATGTTGTAACTGCTCAGAAGTAAAGAAGCCTGTGCCTCGATGGTATTTCATAAATACCTGGTTAGTGCCCGGTAAAACCCCGGCTGGCTGCAGCATTCAGCCTTTGCTGCTGGGGCTGCGTTTAACCCTGCTTTTGTAGCCGATTAGAATTGCCTCTTAGGTGGGGTTATTTTTCCCTTGATTTCCATTTTCCTTTCACCTCTCCCTGACTTTCCCCTCATCTCTTGCTCTCTGTACTTTTCTTTTTCCCCTGTGTTACCTCCTCTGGTAAGTGAGATGGTTCTCCCATTGTTACCTCCTTTTGGGGTGTAGCTTGAGTTTCTGATCGTTACATGTTACATGCTGTGGATATGACCAGTTTCTAAAATCCCCCCTACAACTCACGTGAACCCAGCACAATGCCAGAACACTTCTCAGGTACTCGCCCTTGAACCAACCTCTTTTCGTCTTGCCTGCTGAGACATACGGCTTGGCAGTGACTAGCACATGGCACCATTCGCCGTCACAGGATTATTCCCATTTATTCAATGCTTATTCCAATGTGGCGTAAAAAATGGAGCAGGATTCTCCTGGCTCCAGCCAGCAGTGTGTGCTGATGGGTGATGTAACATACCTTCTGCTGCTTCACACATCTCCCAGCTAACATTGTTCCCTGTTACAACTCAATTCTTTCCTCTCTAAGTGCATAAATTGCCCTTTAATGTCTTCCTAGCATGACCTGCATGACAGTACCTCCACATCTCATCTGCTTTCCTCCGTGTTCGTGCTGAATCCTGCCCTGCTGTTCCCAGCGCCGTCCCACGGAGGTTGTACCTGCTGCTCTGCGTTCTGGACTGGCACCCCTGCTCCTTCCCCTGTGCTTGCAGCTCACGTGCATCAGCCCACCGGCAATTTTGGCTGGGAGAATAACCCCAGATGTGCCACCGTCCGTCTGGCACGGGGAGGTGTTCCTCACAGCAAAGAAAAAGCACTTTGCGAAATGCAGTTTGCTGCTCTCTTGAGCAGAGACAAAGGTGTCCTGGTTTGTGGCCATCAAACGCTTGCTGTTAATTGCAGAATACCTCCCAGTCGGCTGGAGGCTGTAGCCCCGCTTTCCGCCCATCGGGGCTCTCTACAGACACGCTGAGCTCCCTGTTCCATGCATTTTATGATTATTTCAGCTCTTTGGCACCCATCCATTCTGCTGTTGGGTGGCTGGATCTCACCCTCAGTGTGTATTTTCTGGTCATAGCCATCCTTGGTCAGATGCCATTTAGACACCGGTCCAACTCATCAAACAACTTGCTTTCCTGCTCAAGGCCTTGGACTTCAGCACAGTTAACCTCTGAGAAACCCTGTCATCTTCAATTTGATGCAGGAAGTATTTGGTTTGTGCTGGCTTCTCTTTTCAGTATTATTTTTTCAGTAGTGTATATATATGTATGCACACTATATATAGTTATATATATATACACACACTATAGTATATACATGTAATCACACACACATGCATGAGTTTATCATCTACTATACATATGAAAGTATGCATATAATAAAGCTTGCAGGAATTTTACTTGCATTCATTTTCCTCTCAGGGATTTTTTCTCCTGGAGTTTTTGCTGAGACATAATTTTCTGTTTTGCCACATTTTGCCCTTTAAAATCCATTTTCCAAGAACATCTAAAATTACTAACCTGTTTATTCAATTGACTTTTAATGTCTAAAACCTTTGCAAAGAAACATTCCTGGAGCAGCTATTTTCAGCTACCTTTTTCATACCTACTTATGTTTTGTGCTACTTTACTTGTAGTTTCCATGACAATTATCCCCAGAGTTAGAGGCAGCCTTGCCCTTGGTTGCTGTTCTGCAAAGCTGCCCTTGGTCTTGCCCATCTGAGAATCTGACTCTAGAAGTTCGTGCTCAATTCAGTTTTTTATTTTCATGTCTCCTGTATGTCCCACTAGCACTATATGGGTGCTGCAGGCTACCATAATATATATTTCATTCCGCATATTGCCTTAGAAATTATTTGGAGGACAGAGTCACCTCATCCTCGAAGGAAGCAGCATATTCTGGCTAGTGGAAGAGGACGCATTGCCCACGGAAGGACTCGTAAAAAGGATTAGCTTTGCCTGGTGCAAGGTAACCCGCTGCCAACAGGAATTCCCGACAGCGCAGTGGAGCCCGGTTTGGTACCCACTAGAATAAAAGAGGAGGGTGGCAAGAGCAGGTTTGTGCTACGTGTGGGTGCCGGCGTGCGCAGAGCCTGAGCCCTGGCTGGCCCCCGTCCCCGTCCCCGTCCCCGCCGCACCCCAGCACCAGCTCCCCGCTGGGCACAGCCCCGGCCCAGCCACGTCCGCTGGGCACATCGACTGCCACGCTCTTACTGCAGAGTTGTCCAAACATGAAAAAAAGTATTTTGAATATTTTGAACTGTATATGGACAATTTCAACATCTTTTAACGTTTTTAGCATTTTCTTGGTGTTTTCCTCTCACTCATTCCCCTTTTCCTGTTTTCTCCATCCCACCTCTAGTGACTCACAGCCATTCCTGAAGTGCCGAGCAGCAATCCTTTGATGCATTATCCTTATATATTGCCTTATTATCTTTACCTGTTCGGTCTGATACCTATAACTGAGCTTTCTGTATGATCTACTCTCAATCCTGCCAGTACCTCCTCACCCTTTCTGTGCATTGTTTTTTTCTTTAGTTGCCCGTTTCCTTCTATTTTTCCATGCGCTGCTTCCTTTCATTCTTACCTACTCGCGTCCTTCCCTCTCGCCACCCCCAGCTTCCTCTCCTGAATCCACTTAAGTGTAATCTAAAACATACTGCATGAAAGTGGAAGCCCAGAGAAATATTTGCTCTGGCTCTCGCCAGCACCTCGCAATGCCAGTGAACTCTGAGACAGTGGATTCTCAACCCTGCAGTAAAATGAGCCTTTCCCGTAAGTTTAAAATTTGAGTCTTTCTCACAAACTACAGTCAAAATGATTGTCAGCTCAAAAAGTGCCTTTTAACTAAATTCAAAGGAACGCATTCAGAGCAGATTTTTGAATTTCCACCATGATAAAACTAATTACAATTACCAGCCTGTTACTGAAACAGAAAACATCCAGAATGCCACAATATTTGAAGTTACATTTTAAGGAACAAACATACCAGATCAGAGAAAAAAGCTTCAAAGTCCAAAGTGATCGTCTTCTTAAACAGTCTTAATTGCTTGTAAGATAAATGGGGATGAAGAAATAGGGGAAAGAGAGAGCCTTGCAGATAATCCACATGGAGAATGTGATCTGCTATAGCAAATGAGCCGTGTGTGATCCAGTCCTGCATCGTCCCAAGTTACCAACCCGCCTGCCCAAATGCCACCAGCTACCAACTCGGCTCGGCTCGTAGCATGCAAGGAGACCGAGAGATCCCATTTCAGGTGGTTATGGGATAATGAATGCTACTGCTGCCTACCGAGAGCAGCTTTTCAAAGCTCCTCAAGTGTTTATTCATCCTCGTAGTTGCTCTTACTCATCTCATCCTTAGTCAGATGAAACACAGAGTTTTGCAGCCGTGCTGAGTGAATCGCTCTGCCCTGTGGGAACAAATTATCCCAGTTCTGGGAAAACCTTTGGGTGCTTGCCAGCGGTGTGTGGCCCTCCTTGGGTGGGGAGGGAGATCTCAGTGATATGTGAGATTGAGCTGCTCTGTGCAGTTTTTTCCAACTAGCTCAAAAGCTCCACTTCTCCCTCTGGAAGGCTTTTTTTCTGGAAATAAGTTATTTTTAAATAACTGACCGATTACAGCCTTGACTTGTTCCACTGTCTGCTGGAGGTGACTCTACGGGTGCGCTTTGCTAGTCTGACCCTTGCAATATGTATTGTTCACTGTCAGGTCCAGCCCAGCCATAGGGGGTTTGGGGCGATAATACTTATGCGACGTGTCTCAGCAGGACCCAGAGGCTCCTCGCTGTGGGTAGCTCCAACAGCGAGAGGTTAACCTCACTTTCCTGAGGGTTGCTAGTGTTTGATGCTCTCCTGTCCTCCTGCTCCCCTGTGTATCCAACCCCAGCACCTTGGGACAAAGCTTGGTAAGAGCTGCATTTCCAAAATGCCACGGGCTTAGGGCTGTAGCAGCAGCACGGCAGCCGGTTGTGCCGAGATGCCCAGTTGGGCTCCTCCATCTGCAGTGGCCGGTTGCCTGATTTGCACAGTGCCTACCTGCACCTTCCCGGGCCAGCCCGGGTGGTGGGATGGGCTATGGAGAAGTCCAAGGGGTGACAGGAGAAATGAGAAGAAAGGAGGCAGTGGAGGACCAACCCCTACGTTCACCACCCCACCATGGACTGCAGCTTTGTCTCACAGCATTAGCCAGGAGCGGGGCCCCCAGGAGGTGGGACCCCTGAAACCAGGGATGGGGTGAGTGATGGGGAGCAAGAAAGAGAAGGAGAAAGCGGCCAGGCTGGTGAGATGGGCCTGGGAATCGCGGCCAGAGCTGGAGCTCCCAAACTGTGTCTTTCCGTGTGTGGTTGGACTTGCCGTGGTGCCCCGGGGATGTGGATTTTGGGAGCGGTCACGGCTCACTTCTTCTCGAGCTGTGGTGTTTATGGCCGGCTGTGGTTTTGGCACACAGTTCCTGTTTCAGCTTCTCCCCAGACGCGTGGTTCGGGTATGACGGTTCCCTGCGGCACAGGGTCTGCTCCCAAGGTCCGAGGGCTGGGAGGGCGTTGTCGCCGGTGGCGTCCCCAGGATCCCTTTCCAATGACGATGGAGCCGAGGTGTGGCTGCTCTGCGGTCCCCTTCTGTCATTACAAGGCAGCTGATATTTTATTCTGAGTTAGACTAACCATGAAAATGTGCTGGACACTGGAAAGAGATGTCTTGAGCACACAAAGCAGCTTACAAGCCTGAGAAGAGAGGAGGGAATTTTTCATTTGGCAGAACGACATGCATAGCGAGTGCTCTTGTTTTTAATAAGCTCACAAAGCTTTCTTGAAAGCCAGGGATTTTTTTTTTCCATCCTGAACACATGAGGTATTTTCATTTCATAATGAATGCATGTTATGTCCAACTTCCAGAAAGCCTTTCACATGAAAAAAATAGCAAAGAATTTTTCAGACACTGAAGCGAACAGGGTGGAAGTAATCATGAAACAAAATGCTGGAATATTTGCTCTGTGCTCAGAGATTGTGTGGCATCTTGTATTGTCTGAACAGCACCAGATAATAATCATACGTGCAAATCTCTCAGACTGGGGCAAGAGGGAGAGGAGCCAATCTCTCTGTCTCCATAGAGCTGGAAGAAATCTCAGATATTTCTGTTTGTCTGCAGAACAGCTGGGGACTTCTCAGACATGAATCTAATTAAGCATATTCCTTGCCACAAACACTTCAAGTTCTATTTCTGAGATCCGAATGTCTTTCCAAAATGAAGCCTTAGGAATATTGCTTTCATGCAGCGTGCTTTTTTTTTTTTTCTTTTTTTGTTCCCAGTCTGGGCAAAATTAAATTACAGTTATAGGCTCAGAGCAAAATTTACTGAAGTCAATAATATTGATTGATATTTGGGTATCAGGAGAATGTCATGCATTAATAATAGCTGAATTTAATCCACGGGCCCAAGAGGGCTCCCGCAGCCTTGTGGCTATTGGACTCGGCCAGGCTGGGACGACGTTTGACGTGCCTGGTCCTCTCCGCCCAGCGATGGGTGTCCTCCCCACCGTGGGTACCGGAGCCCTGTCCCTGCCTCCTGCCCTGCCCTGGGTTTGCAGGTGGTCAGATTACGACCAAATTCAAATACGGAGCATTTATTTTCTCTGCTAACCACATCCCAAGCTTTAAAATAGAGCATTTATTTTTGTGGTAGAGAAAAGGGCTTGATACAGCAAAGAGCTTAACTGGAGCCTTTTCCTTCTGCCCAGGATGCGGAGTGGTGCAAGCCTGGCTGCCCGGGTGTGGTGCGAGCAGCCGGGGCCCCAGCCCGCAGCACAGCCCTGCTCCCCCCACACTGGGCATACTGAGCTCCTTCAGCTGTTTTCGTGGCACAAATCCCCCCTGCACGGCTCTGCGGGCTGGCTGCCGAGCGGGCAACCGTGCCCAGCTCAGCCCTGCCACCCCCTCTCCGAGAGCCCGCGGGAGCCCCAGCCCCAGCCCCACCACAGCTCTGCAAAACACTGATTTCCAGTGTTGCAGCCACTTTGTTTTAAATCCTGGGTTTCGAATCAACCCCAACCAGAAAGAGCATTGCTGCTTACTTCATTCTGCTTGTTTGTTTTGTGGCACAAGATTGCCGCCGACCTCTCTGCTGCATGTGAAAGCCCTCTCTGGATTTCTTTTGGATTTGGAGGAATCTTTTCCTGCTGTTATTCCAGGGAATAAATTAATCTGAGGAAAATCCCAGTACTGATGCACTACAGTTTTCATCCATCTGCCTTTTGTTCCTGCTCTGTTTAATTCCACTCTTAATCCAGTTGATGCCAAGCATAAGGCTTGCAGGAGTCTGGTCCTAGGCTTCAGGACCTGCTCTCTGATGCGGTTACAGTACAGCCGTGGCAAGGCTTGTCAGCAAACCACATACATACCCTGGGACCATCTAATACAACTGGAAAAAACAAGTAAGCTTTCGGTCGCGTAAGCTCTTCCTTGGGTCTCTTATACGCAAAGTTATTTGTCTGTGCTCCTCAGACAGTTTGATTTATGTTCATTTGCATATACCAAGTATAGTGAAACCCAGCGAATTCTCCTGATATGTTTTCACTCTTGTAAGAAATATGATGGGAAGTGGAAGATATGATCATCTCTCTCCCTAGTGGCATCAGTAAATATCACACATATCAGATTAAACCCTTGACATTTTTCCAACAGTGTGAAATTTGCTTGAAGATGTTGGAAAATGAGTTATAGATGTGAAAGCAAGGCTTGGAATATGAATGCAAACACGTTAACCCTAAACCCCCTGTAATTTGCTTTCCCTGATATCTTGGCGCATGGAGCTGGAGGGGCCATGGGGGAGAGCTCCCACCAAGGCAGCAGAGACTGGGGCTGAGCAGGATGTGAGCCATGAGGCAGAAGTGCCTTTTGGCTCTTGAATAGCGATGAGGGGCTAAATCCTGCCCGGTGATCCTCGGGGATGCACCCCAGCAGTGAGGTGGGACATCGCCCGCTCTAGCGGGTGCCTGGCTGGTGTCAGGTGTATTCCTGCCCCAAGGTCGGGCTGTAAACCTCTCCCATGGCAGTGCGGCCCCCGGGGAGAGCTGCCCAGCAGCCTGTGCATGAAAAATACACTTTTCACTTAGCTGGAAAGACAAAAATCCCTCAGGGGTTACTACAGCGCAGTCACCCAGCTGCAAAAGACCTCGGGAAGGGCGAAGGTTGGGGATTTGAGGTGGCAGTGTGGGCAGGGCTGAGTCTTTGACCTAGAAGTTAAGGTCAGGACTCTCATATGTCTTATAATGAAGCTGGTTTTAGTTTTTTACTGCAAAAACTCTCCAGCAGGTTTTCAGACGCTTCTCCCTCCGGTATGGCGCAGTGGGAAGGTGCAGTAGGGTAATGAAGTTGGATTCTCCACGCTTGCCTTTGGGGTCTTTCAGCTCCTGCCAGTGAAACCCAGTCCTGGTACAGTGAGCCCTGTCTGAGGACAGCACGTCCCGCTTGGTCCCCTTCATCCATGGATGTGTGCAGGGCATCAGTGAGCATCAGTAGCAGAGCAAAAACCGAGAGACAGAAGAAATGTTGTGCATTTTAAGGAACAGACTAATTTTAATCCAGAGGAATTGTTGTGACAATTACACTATTCAAAGTCGTTTCGATGCCTCTTACTAATTTCTTCTGCATTATCCTCTTGCCCCCTTGGAGATGACCAAGACTGGACTTGATTGCAACTGCTGCTCGTCAGTGCGGCGGTTCCTTGTGAGCCATTAGGAGTGCGGCATCCGCCGGAGTTGCCATGGAGATGCCAGGGCTGATTGCAAGCCAGGTTAACCGCTCCTGCCGCCGCCGCCAGCAAAGCTCAGCTCATCCCTCCTCAGGGACACGGGCTGCTTGGAGAGATGGTTGTTGAAATCAGAGTGTGGACCAGCTGCCGGGTGGCTTAGAGGGACCCATGCACCAGAGCGCTGAAGCTGTTGGGAGCGATTGAGATGAGTCCAAGACTTATGTCTGCAAATGGAGATGGGCTAACAGGAGGAGTTCACCATGCCAAATCTCTGTCTCAGATATCCTGGGTCCAGTCTTTTGTGGATGCTCTCAGGCTGGCCTCGCTGACCTGGCCAAGAGCTGCTCCGAGTGAGCTGTGGCCATCACTGGGTGTTTATGCCCGTCAGAGGAGGAGGTGACTCTTTCTGGGGTTGTGTTGTAGCATTGAGAAATCTGGTCTTTCAAAATTTGGCAAGCGTGGTGTAACTTGACGTACAGTATTAGCATAAATTAGCCAAGAACACGTTTATCTGCAGCAGAGTGAAGGTTGCTGTTTGGCAGCAGGTGGCTTGCTTTTATGCAACAGATATTCTGTCTTCACTTAATAAACATCTATCAGATAAAAAGGTGATGCGGTTGACACACAGCTCATCTATTCTTACATTTGGCATTTGGGAACATGGTTTCACTGCTCGGATCTGACTGGAAGCATGTACCATTTCACAGGCAGGAAGGTTCTTCGCTGTTAATAAATTTTGACTCTGATTTAAATGCAAGACGAGCGTATGTCCTCTCTGCCCCGGCTGAAGGCTGCAGCATGTGCTCAGCCACCGCCTGCATTTTGTGTGATTAGCTTCACCCCAAAAAATCAGACTTCTTGCACCCAGTGCTGCTCTGGGGTGTGGAGAGCCCTCTCCTCTCAGAGTCCAGTTTTGGGAGGCCCATTGGACCACCGGGGCACCGACTGGGGTGTATCTGCTCTATGGATACCATTACTTTTTATATATCCTACTTTATATATAAAAAAATACATATGTCTCCTACTTTATAGATATCCTTCTCTGACACCACGATCATCTCCCTCGAAATACAAAGTTAGTGCAGTTCTTACAGATCTCAGTCATCTGAGTGAAGGTCAAGAGTACTTTTTTTTCCCTTCTTTTGAGAGCAGTAATGGGAAAAACTATTACCAGGTATAGAAACAGGGTCAAAAAGCTGTGGATAAATGTGGCACAGCACCAAATGAAGTGACAGGAGACCTAATTATGGGATTGAAGCTATGGTATGAAATAGGTAAAAATCTCACAGGAACTTGTATCGCCTTGTATTTTTGCAAGAACTTGAAATGCTCTTTCTTCTTCTCACCTGAGCCTTTTAGAAATCAGTACATTTTTAGCTGAAGGTTGGAGACAAGGACCAAATGGCCAAGAACAGCTGGAGAGGTGTTCACGTTTGCCTCGTCGTATTCAGGATTGGATGGCTGGCCTTGGAAATGTGGGTGAAGTCAAGGGAAACAGTTGGGCTTTTTTCCCACTTTTTCAAAGTGGAGTTTGTAATCACCACCACCACATGTCCAATAGTACTTTCTACCATCTACCCCCTTCATGTGCTTAATTTAGAAGGACAAAATTATGTAGTACCGAGATACTATATCCTGATTGCAGCGGTCACTTCATCCTAGCTGCTTGCCCTGCCTGGGCGGGATGGGCCACGTTTGCAAAGTCTTATTTGCACGCCTAGGAGTGAGCATTCACATTTCTGCTCAAGTGCTTGCCCATCCCAAAGTTCAAGCTTCCTTGTGCAAATGGCATTTGGCAGGACGGATGGGTCAGCCAGCCATAAAACTCAGAAATGCAGGCTTCTGAAAGCCTGAAATACAGGGACCCACAATCTGAGGGAGGAAATTGGGAATCAGGTTAAGGTTGTGTTGAGCAAATGGCCCCAGGCCTTGTGCTGTGCTTTGGGAGAAGAATAAGGAGCGTGTGCTCTGCAGGTGGGCAGAGGGCTTGGGCTGCTGCTGGGCAGCGTGCTGCTGCTGGCTGGCAATTCGTTTGCTCGGTCCTTTGCTGGGAGAGTAACGGTAACGCATCAGTGAGAGGAAGATATTAGTTTGCAGGTAGGTAGTCCACTCCCACTGTTCATGAGGCTCTTCCTTTCCCAAGGCACTATGAATAAATAATATGGTATGAAAATGAAGCCAATGCGGTTATCAGGGCTATTAGATGAAAGCACATTGGGAGCTGATTTAGATCTGGATATTCTGCCTATAGTTTAATGTAGTGGGGATTGGAGAAATCACTTCTCTGGAAGACCACGCATGCCGGTGGGGAGAGAGTATCTCACTGGTCCTGGGACGTGTTTATCTTTAGGAAAGAGTGTTGTGGAATCTCGCTCCATGTTGGTGAAACTTGATTACTGCCTTATCATTCAGAGCTCGAGGGATATATTCATGCTGTTATTATAATATGTTATTTCCTCACAGTTCCTCATATAAGTGATGGAGGCTGTGATGCAGAACTCGGGGTGTGTGTGTGCAGGAGAGGGAGAGCCGTGTGCCTCTGTAAATGAAAATCCATCTGCTTTCTGTGCTGGAGGTGAATGCCCAGTGCAGAGCAAGGGCTGCTTGCTTTGGCTTTTGCAGTGAGCAATGGTCAGTGAAGGTGTACAAGCTGCGTGCAGCAGGAATGGGAAACTTGCAGTAACTGTTTGGGGACAGAGATGTGGCTCCTCTGGCAGCCCCCAGGATCCTAAAGCTGCCCAAAGCAGCAGCTTAGGGTCCCCGGGAGATTTCCTCTGTTTTTGCAGCAGTGCTCATTGCTAGTTCTAACAAACCAGAGCCATGCTGGGATGCCTATACCACCCGGCTATTCCAGCCTGGTCCCAGGCCAGGCCCTTAAACCAGCTTCTTTATTCCCAGCAAACCCAGGGACTTGAACCCTGCTTTGATGCGAACAAGCAGGGAACCTGCTGGTGGTGCTGGGGGAGATCCCAAGCAATGTGGCGCATCCCAGTCCTCCCAGGCCTTGGCCGAGCGCAGAGCAGGGGGCAGAGCTGGAGGTGCGTTTTTGGTTGGTGGAGTGCTAAAGCTATTCACTCTTTAGCTGCTTCATCGGTGAGAAAGGGCGAGTGGGGATTTATTGGGAGAACTTTTTGCCTTCTCTGTCAAGAGCAGAGTGACAACCCCCCTCGCAGGGACCCTGGGGAACACTGCAAGCTCTCCAGCAGGTTATTAAACAAAAATAATTTTCATTAGGAAGCAGAAATCCTGCTGCTGAGAAAGATTGCTTCACACGAGCAGATTTGGCTTGCTAACCCACGTTTTCCACCTCCAGCCAGCTCAAGTCACACGGAGGATGCTCTGGTTGTCTTGCCAACAGATGGGCCCAGGCCACACCAAGGGAAAAGCGTTCCTGTGAGCAACAGCCTGTTTTATTTTTACCATGAACAAAACCTCAGACCTCCACAGTCCACGTGCGCAGGGACAACAGCAGGATTTTCTCTCTGCAGAGAGGACTTTTACCTCCTGGAGAGGACCCCGTGCCCAAGCACTCGGTGCTTACAGCATCCCTGCAAGCGTTTGATCTCGGAGCCTTGCTCGCTGCCTCCAAGCCTTGGCACAAGCCCCTGCTTAATTTTCTATTATTTTTGCCCATTCCTTAGCTTGTTTCATTCCTCATCCCAGTTTTCTCCTGTACATGTAATTGAATTCACTACTGCTTACTGCCCAGTTACGGAGAACTGGAGTATTACATTGAATTATTTGATTTTAAAACTCTGTCACCTGTGAAAAAAATTTACGTTACATATGGAAGGAAAATAAAAATTAAAACTTCATTGAAAGGAAAAATGGTTTTGAAGAATTTTCATTTTACTCTTCATGTCTTTAAACTGCCTCAATATTCTAGTAATAATTTTGGGTTGTTTTGACCTGAAAGAATCAAAGTATTTCTCTTCTGACAAGGCTGACAGATGCTTTGACTGATGCTAGCTAAAATCAGGTCTTTCAGTCTCAGAAATGTTACAACATCATTTGCATACAAACGGGGACCTAGACAAGCACTTGAAAATTTCTCGCACTTGCAAATCCTGACACTTGAGATGAATAAAAGGCATTTTACTCCCTGAGCCCAGCGGATGCTCAGCAATAGTGACGTTCGTGTCAACACTAGTTTGAAACTCTGAATTATGAAAGTGATACTGGGAGATTTTCGCCTTTCTCCCCACCCAGACAGGTTCTCCCGACACTCTCTTGGCCGTTAACAAGCAAGGCGCATTAAAGGCAGTGATCTCTGGAGCTGCAATAAAGTCTCCACGGGGAGCGATGCTTGTTTGCTGCAGTTCTCTGTGCATCCAAAATCATCTTCCTCTCTTTGTACCTTTTGCCATAAACAATTACGTTCATAAATATGCAAAGATTTGCTTCCCCTGAGCAAAACCCTCCACCGTCACAGCTGGGCCAGGAGGTGGTCAGGCACGCTTACTCCCATCATTGCAAATTCCAAAAGAAACTGCTGGCAGCCCGTGTGTCGGGAGAGGAGGCTGCGGAACAGGGCAAGCACCTCCAGCGGGAGATGCTCGGCTGCCCCTGCCCCGCGGGCTGCCACCGCGCTGCCGGGTACCCAGCATGGGGGAGAGCTTCTTCCCTTCCCCTTCCCCTTCCCCTTCCCCTTCCCCTTCCCCTTCCCCTTCCCCTTCCCCTCCCCCTCTTTCCTTTTCTCTTTTCTTCTTTCCCTTTTTTCCTTTCCCATTTTGCCTTTTCTTTTCCCTTTCCCATTTTTCCTTTTCTTTTCCCTTTCCCTTTTTGCCTTTCCCTTTCCCGCCAGGCTGCCAGTGAAGCCCCTCCGTGTCGGGGACATGCCGACACCTCCAGAGGGGCTCACCAAGGGCCCCCCACTCTTGCAGACGTTGCTGCGCCAGGGCCTGGCCTCCCCGGCATCGCATCTGCTGGCCCAAAATCTTGCAAATTTTCGCCCAAACCATGAAGATTTTGCAGCAGCTTTCCCCAGCTCCTGTTGCCTCCCCTGTAGCCGTGTGAACAGTGCGCAGTGTGATACACAAATATTTCACTCGGCATTTTTAAACTGTTTTTACAAGGGTTTATGCATTTAGTAAAACTTCCTAAATATTCATAAACTGCTCACCAGCCACGTGAGCTGATGAAGGATGGAGCAGGCTGGGGGGGGTTTACTATTTTGAAGAGTCATCACATAAATTATTCAACAGCCCTAATCTGACCAGCTGTACTTACTGTCGTGGGCCAAGAGCTCCAGAGGCTGCTGCCTCCCAACTCTGACCAGAAATTTCGCTGTTTTGGCTTTTGGCAGGGAGTCAAGGTGAGAGCCGACCCAGGCGGACGGGGCGGCAGGAGGGGGGTGCTCATCTGGAAGCATCCAGCCTGACAGCAAAAAAATCTCCATCGGGCCAATATATTAACGTCCTTTGCAACAAGCACTCCGTGGAGCTCTTGTGCATTGTGAATGAGCAGTAATAATTAGAGACTTGCAGCGTCTCCAGATGTTTTGTATATGTTTCAGTCTCCATTTATTTGTTTTCTGTGCTGACTTACTTGGGATACTGAAAATGTAAATAATGAATATGTGATGAGCAGCAAGAATGGATCTCTGCCCTGCCTCGCTCTTCCAAAAAAGCTAATTAAACCAAGTACTAAAATAAAAACTGCTTGAGCCTGCTCCAGCATCAGCCATAAAAGAGTACTCATGAGCAAATAATTGACAATTAAAGCCCAACTTACAGAAAAGAAGAAAAAAAGTAGTCTTGTATACAGCTGAAGTGAGCTCTTCCGAGCAGCGAGGATCTAAGCGAGGGTTGTGTCGATGGGAAATGAGCTATGGCTGGGGCGGGGGCCTGAGCGTGCTCGCACCCAGGTGCCAACAAAACTGGCTCAAACCTTGAGCCAGAGCCACTGGTTTAAATTAGAGCTGTGTTGGCAGCATCCCTCATCCAAGGTTTTTAAGTTCCTTGTCGGTAGAAACATCATTGCGGTGGAGGCTTGGAGATGGGGAAACTGAGGCACGGAGCAGGAGCAGGGCTGGCAGCCGAAGGGATTGCTGGAGCTGGGGCGGGAGCAGATTGCCAGGCTGTATTTGTTAAAAATCAGGGCAGGTGCTAATATATACATTGCCTAATATACGCATAGCCTGGCTCAGGGCCAGCTTTCTCCTGGGGCTGATGTTGATATGGGATCCCAGTCCAGAGGACTGCACATTTGATTGTATGAATTATACATATATGAATGTATATACTGTGATCTGGTGTGCGCTCTTCAGAGTTTAATGCTTTATTTAGACTGAATTAACTTGCTTCACAGGGCTTTGTTTATCCATTTTAATAAATCAGCTCTTTCAGCTAAATCTTGCTTTAAGGGCTGATCATATCCAGAGCCTCTAAGAGAGCAGCAGATATAAATATTTGCTTTTACAATGAGAAAACTCTCCTGAGAATGCTTTAGCAAATGACTGTGGGTTTGTCTAAAACAGGGAAGCTGGTATTTTGCTGAGTTATTAAGAAGAAGTGAAGAAGCAGAAAGGTGGAGCCGTAGATAAGGGGGTCTTTGGTCACCGGGCTAAGGGACAGTGTTCTGCCAGGTGGGTTAAGCTCATGACCTGGCTTCCTCCGCTCCTCCCAGGTGAGGATGAAGCCTGGAGGCAGATGAAGCTGATGCCGGTAGCGTGGAGGGAGGCACGTAGCACAATGCCAGAGTCCAGGGTCGATGGACAGAGGCAGCAGACTCAGATAACTTATAAACTTTCTCATTTTTCTCCTGCTCAGAGGTCCAGACAGGCATTCTTGGCACTAGAAGTGACTACAGTAGTGTCTTGATGTTTAACAAATGAAATACCAGCATCTAGCAGTACCTGATAATAAAAGGGTTTGTTTTTTTTTTCCTTTCAATATTGTAAAATATTGAAATGGCTGTGGAAAATGGGAAAGCCTTTCCCAAGGGAGACTCAGGCAGGTGCCAGTGGGACTTTCCAAAGCAAAACTACCTGTATGGAGAACGCTGCGGCTGCAGAGCTGCCAGCCTTTGGCTGGTCAGTGTTTGCCTGCAGCCAATTTAAAAAGGAATGGAAAAGTGCAATCTCACACAGAAAAGCAAAGGGAGCTGATCAAACCATGCTGGTGTAACTCAGAAAAGGGATACTGAAAGTCTCTGGGTTGGTGAACTCATGTGCAGGGTGGGAAAGGGTCAGCTCTCGGCTGCGGTTGCTCTGGGTCTCCTGTCGGGGCGGTGGGCTTGACTCCCACTTCAGAGGCTGAATTAAGACCCAGTCCTTACAAGAAAAAAATGTTATTATTGGGTACAGTTTATAAATGCACTGATATGTCATGACTTGTGGATGCTTTTGGAAATGGGACCCAGCTCTCTAGTGACCTTTTTACGGCCCTTAGCATCCTTGGCCACTGACTCCCCTTTGTACTCAAACAGGAGCCGAATTCCTGAATAGTTTTAAGGATCTAGGTTGAAAATGTGTTGCATTAAAAAAAAAAAAAATCTTTAAAATAAAGTCCTCTGAAATTGCTCTCAGCTAATGAGCTTCCCCTGGCCGTGGAGGATGGTCATGTAGTAGGTGGCAGATAATCTCCAGGAGAATGAGGACAGCCTAGATTTCAAGAATAGCATAATTGTATGTAAATGCAAGGAACAGGGATCTTTTTTTTTTTTTAGCCCGAAAGAGCAAAGTTCATCAGATAACATGGCAGCTCCCAGCCCAGGAGCCCGGATTAGCTGGAAGCTGGGAGGGGGCCGGGAGCAGGGGCAGCAGCGGCAGAGCAGTGCCAGCTTTGGCACTGCCAGCCCCATGCTGCCCGGGCAGGTCTTTTTGGGGTATTAAATTGTGACGCTAAATGCATGCCTGTTTCTCAGCAGCCCTCAGCCTTCGTCTAACTGCTCTCGTTAATTAAACTGCCACCCAATGCTGCTGTCTTTAAGCTGCACATAGGCACCTCTTCATGAGCAACCGGGTTTTCAAAGCCACCGAGCACCTCGGGCTCGTGCGCACCCCATCAGCGCAGGCTGCTCGCACCCTCGCTCGCTCCTGCGAGCTTGGCAGCGGTTGTGTAGCCAGAGCCACTTGGGCCTTTTGCAAATACAGGATTATCTGCATGTAACAATTTCCAGATCAGGGTGCTTCTGATTATTTCTAACCTCATACTTCCTATCTCTGCATCTTTCCACAGAGGCTCTGCTCATCTGATTGTAATTTATTTGCACGGGTTCAAGACTGTGTGGCTTTTGGCTTCCTGAAAAACAAGCCTCAGAGTGCTGGAAGCTGCCCTGCACAGCTCCGGTGGCTTTTGGGCCAACATGCTGCCCACGCCAGGGAGTTTTGGGTGTTGCAGGGGCCTCACCGAGCCCCCCAGCCTGCTGGGAAGAGTGGACGTGAAGGGTGCAGTGCTCCCACAGCCGCTCGGGCTGCGGCCAAGCGTGCGATGGGGATGTTGGCTTTGCCACAGAGGTAACAGCTGCTGAAGGGTTGTGTGTCTGCGTACTCAGGACCAGCTCGCAGGAGGCGATGCATGCTCCAAGCCCGATTGCTAAAGGCAGCCTAATCCCCTGTGCCTCTCAAAGCCACGGTCAGCATCGCATGGCTACGCTGGGATGGCCAGGGTACCGCTGAAGCCAGCCCATCCCCTGGGGTCACACTGGGTGAGCCTTGCCGAGGACTTTTTGGGGAAAAAAGGGAAAACAAAAAAAGATTTTGGGGAAAAAAAAGGGAAAAAAAGATTTTTTTATGGGAGAAAAATGTGGCAGCAATAGACCTGATCAGATTTTTTTTTTTTTATTTTTTTAAGCAACATTGACAGCGTTCCAGGCTGACTCTGGCAACACAGCTGGCTGGGGCGCCAGCAAAAAGCTTCCCACTCCCTCGGCCCAACAGCAACCCCAGCGCTGTGCCCACTGACCCCTCCGGGAAACTGGACCTGCTGACACTCGCCCTGAGCTTCAGGTGCTGTCACCTTCACTCAGTTCTCGGAGACGTGAAGGGAAATGGCTGTGTGTGCCCCCGCTCCCACGGGGCGCCGGCACCCGCGCGCAGCGTGCTCGGAGAGGTAAACCAGCGGGGCCAGATGGCGGCGGAGCAGCATTTTACAGACTCGTAGCTCCATCCCTCAAGCTCAGTGGGTTTGTCAGAAATGGTTAATCATACTCCAAACGGGCAAAGAAAAAGAAAACAAGCATTCTTTTTTTTTTTTTTTTTTAACCATGTGTCTCAAAGTGTATGGGACTTCTGGAGCCCATATGAAAAAGAAAAAAAAGGCTTGGAAGCTGTGTTTGCACTTTTATTGCTGAAATTTGTACCGACTAAGTATTTGCCAGCAGTGTCTTTCTTACACAATGTGATCTGAGACCTTTCTGCTGTGCTGGTGAAGGGCCCAGCGGAGGGGAGCATCCCCGAGATACTCTTATCTCCCCAATTTGTTGCCCGTCTGTTCTGATTCCAGCGTTGCATTAAAGCTGCGTTGCATATCAGTGGTCTGCAGGGATGCAGAGATGCTCCCCAGCGAGAACTGAATTTTGAAGAGCCGCTTTCCAGCAGCGAGACCATCCCGTGCACGGGGGCATTGGGCCCTGGATTTTGGTACAAAATTGCACGGGAAAAGGTGCTGCAATTCTGCTGCAAGGAGTCTTTAAAGGTTGTTATGTTACCCCTGGGGAGAGGCAGCAAGCAGTTAAAGGGGAAAGGCTGGGGATTTTTTTTTTTTCCATTTGCTGAGTGATTCAGGCTCCTGCTGTACAAAGAGCAGCTCAGCTGTACTGGAGCTGACAGACAACATTCATTGTGCTTTTAATCACTGACAATGAATTAAATTGTACATATGAAATGCCAATTATATAATAACCTGTAGTTATAGTGTCATACTTGTCGCTGAAAGCAATACCCCTACCCGACTTACCAGGTCTGTTTTGGAAAACATGGAGAGATTTGTGATCTTTCTAAGAAAAAGGCTGTTATTTATAAATTACAGGTGGAAGTCTCCGCTAGTGTAAGCCGGAGGCCCACGAGGGATTTTGGCTGAGCTGTGCTGACTTACACCAGGTGAAGACTTAGCTTCTTTAACACCAAAAAATAGGTCTGGGTGACCAACCCTGGGGAATGCACGTGGTGTGCAGATGCTCCTCTGTTGGCTTTCCCTGCCCACTGAAACCACGTCAGGGATGGGGCTGAGCTGGTTCTTGTGCTTTTATTGCAAGACGAGCTAAATGAAAATCAAGTTTTCTACTCACAATTAACCAACGCTCCTTAAGAGCAAAAAACATACACATGAGACTCTTCCCTTTGGATGAATACTTCCATTTATTCCAACTGGAAAAAACATTTTTTTTAAATATACTTAAGTGTCATTTCTTTTTTTACTTTTATTTTTAAAGGAATAATAATTATCACATTGTCCTTTACAAACAACAAAAAAAATTCCTAGCAATAGTCTGTGGTATGGAGACATCCATCTTCAAGATTTTTCTGCGTCTGCTGCTTTGAGTAGGCAACGGGGCGTCCCCATGCGTGCCCAGGGGTGCAGCGGGACCCTCCTCCCCGGGGTGCAGGGCAGGGGCTGGCTCGGCGGAGGTGCAGGGGCACCCTGAGATGCCGGCAGCGCGTGGGGCGAGGGCGATGCAGCCGGGTAAGCCTCTCAGCCCTCCCGCGGCTCAAAGCCCAGCTTTATCTTAACACCCTCAGGCGCTAACCCGCATCTTTGGGTGCCAAGAGCCCCTTTTGTAAACCTGCTCCTTCCCGGGAAGCACCGGGACAACCGGCGTTGGCTCGCGATCCTCCGGCGCATCCGCCGGGACGCGCCGGGACGCGCCGCGACGGCAGTACCCCAATGGTTTAAAGCATACAGAGAACAAACTCACATCCACCATAATACAATACAGCTGAGCCCTATTTATAGAACGCTCTGCCACGGCGAGGCTGCTGTGGGGCTGTCCTGGCTCCGCAGAGGCAGGGGCTGAGCCCACCCGGGGACGAGCCCCCCGGCCACAAGAGGCCTCGGAGGGGCGAGGGCGTCTCGCCGGGGCAGGATCAGGCCCGCGGGGAGCAGTTTGCAGTCGTTCTCTTACATGTTAGGCAGTAGGCAATATTGAGACTTCCACTTGGTAATGAACAGCAGTTAACATAACCCAGGAGACTAGAGCACCATAAGACAAGTCTATATTCAAAACAATGTCATGCTGACATCACACAATTGCACCATTTACACTTTTATTTACTCCAAATAATAGTTCAACGTTTAGTAACTTCAGCGTTCTCTACAGAGGTGTAAAATTCCTTCTCCGGCTTTGGTCATTTACAACGTTGCAGACGTTTGGTAGTTCTGTTCTTTCCTATTTAATAATTAAAAAAAAAAGTCCCTTTTGCAGCTGTCAGGATTCCTGTATCTGACTGATGGAGCGTACCTGAAAATCACAGGCGTGAGCAGACTTCAAAATGCCACCGAGGCCTCTTCAAGATTTAATGAATCAGAAAATGTTCTCTTTATTTACCAGGAATGAAACAAACAAACAGAAAAAAGGGTTTTAAAAAAAAACCAAACAAACAAATCTCAAAACAAATGACAACTCAAACCGTCACTGCTATGCTTAAGAAATTTGATGATGAAATGGAAAGGGGGGGTCCAAAGTACTGTTTGGTTAGCTCTGGCTGAAAACAATTCTGAATGTGCATGCATTTTCCCAGTGACTCCTAAGATATAGAAATTCCTCTGATATTACAAAATACAAAAATATTTTCTCCAAACTCTCATTTACATTGCATTTACAACAATCACGGAAATAACTTAGGCTCCCACACTGTCTGAGAGAGACAAATTACTTACCAACATGGCTAATGGAAAACAAAAACGCGGTGGAAAGCAAAAGCTACCGGCAAACTGATGCTGAGAGTCAACAGTGGTAACCAAAATGTACGGACAAACAGAACTCAAAAGGCTGGCAGTATCTGGGAGAAAGAGGAAAAACTACTGGGTAAATATTACAGACTAAAGTGAACTTTTTTGTTTTTTTCTCCAAAGATGTGCAAAATATATTCACCGTGCCCAGGATTATGACTATTTATAGAAGCCAGTCTACAACCTTCTTACAAATCCCTACTCTTCGGGTCTTTTTTGTTACAATAAAAGCGCTTACATGATCTAAAACAGTGCAAGTTTGTGAGTTAATTTACATTCTCCCAAGGTGCCTGGCAAGGATGCCATTAGGATATGATACAGTTTTTGCTCTTCTGTCTTTTCCGGCTGTGCAACTGTCCCCTACCACCCAGCGTGGAAGACTTGGGCATGCTGTACGAGCCGTACTTGTGCAGGAGCTCCTCGCTGGTCACGTACCGGAGGCGGGCGGGCTGGGGAATCGGCTCCCCGAGGAAATAGCCCTCGTTGTCGGACTCCGAAGAGGAGGAGCAGGTCGAGCACCAGTCGTATTCGGCGAAGTAGGGCCCCCATCTCTCGCCCAAGTGGTTCTGCAAGGCAAGATCCGACACTGTCCGGGGACAGTGGCCGTAGACGTCCCTGCGGGGACCCTGCTCCACCGTCTCTCTGCAGCTCCTCTGGTGCATGAACTGGTCGTAGTCTTCCCTGGCCCGCAGCGAGGGTCTCTCCTTCAGCCGGCAGCACTGCTCGCTGGCCAGGTGCAGGGCGTTATCCGACCGGGAACGTCGAGACCGCCGGGGCCGGTGCGGGCGGTAATGCCGGTCATCATCCCAGAGGTTAGTTCGCCGACGCGTGCGCTCGCTCATGGGGGCGTGCCTCGAGCCCTCCTGCGCCGCCAGCTTGCCCCCGGGCACCCCGCTACCGTAGTCGAAGCTCTGGTGCATCCGCCCATGCGACGGCCGCTCTCGGTACCCGAGGGGGCTGGCGAGGTTGTGCAGGTTCGGCTCCATGTCCTGGTACTGCTGCACCGACAGCAGGCTGCGGACGGACTCGGCGCTTCGAAATTGCACGGAGGAGTTCAGGGTCCCCATGTTGCTCATCTTCTCCGAGACGTTCATGCCCGAGTCTTTGCTCAGGTCAGGCATCGAGAACCTGGAGAGATGCTCTTGGCGCTTGGCTCCACCATCTGCTGAGAGGCCTTTGCAGGGAAAGGGCAAAGGAAGGAAAAAAAGAGTTAAGAAGGAGAATTTTCTATCAGCAGGGATGCAGGGAGAAGGCTGGTTTTGGCCCGAGACTTTTGCTTTAAAAAAACACTCGGTGGTTTAGATGCTATCCTGAAGAGCCCTTTCAAGAGGGTGATTTGCCTTTTTTTTTTTTTTTTTTTAAAGAGCAGGCAGTTCCTCCTTTGGGGAAATCACACCAATTTAAGGTGTTTTGAGTTGGGCTCCAAGTTGCTTTTCACGACTTCCTTTCCCATATGTCTACGCTGTCTGCGACTCGATAGGAATAACTAGCGATGCCAGTGAGAAATTATGCGTCAGAGGTAACCTGAGGCCTCCTGCACGCCGAGGTAACTAGGGTGCCGTGATCTGGCACCCACACCTTGTGTGACGATGACATGTTTTGGAGGACTGAACAACGTCAGGGGCAGCTGAAAACGGGGCCACTGCCTAATTCAGGCTTGTCACCACGCTGCACTGCGCAGGTCCCCAGAATGGCACCCGCGGGGGGACCGAAGGGGCAACCTTGGCCATGTGCATGCAGTCGGGTTTCCCAGGAAGCGAGGAAACCCCCGAGCCCCAGAGGGTCTGCTGGAGCTCCCCGTAAGCAGCGGGACAGCGGGAGGGTCGGGCTATCCCTGCAGACATCCAGGGAGCTGCACATGGGCAGGAGCCAGGAGCATCAGCTCCAGCTTGACGGGCTGCCCTGCTCGGGAAGGTGGCCCACCGGGTCTCTCCCATGTGCCAGCCAGCCCTGAGCTCCTGCAAGGAGCTTTCCTCCAGCCCAGACAGCCTTCACCCGGCAGCAGAGAAGTGGGGTGTCTGCTCAGCACCTGCCCATCACCCAGAATCTCAACGCGCCCCATGCCGCCCTAGTCCTTGGCCTGTTTCCTGGGTGTTTTCTATCTATTTTCTGACTATCTCCATGTTGGCTTGACAACTGGCAGCAGTCAGCGCTTGCATTGCAAGCTCAGGACAACATGTTTCGCAAGCTATTTCAAAGGAAATCCATTTCATCCCAAATCAAACGCAGAGTGTTTGCTTTGGCGCTCTTCTCCCCATCCCTCTCCGACAACCTCCCCGTGCAGACCAAACGCGGAGAGCTGTGCACCATCAGCAGGATTTTCAACATGACGCACAGCCCTTATGCAATCACCGAGAATTTATGACTTTGTAAATTAATTTAAAAAAACAGCAACCCAACCCACAATTCAAGAATAAACTTCTTTTTCCCTGAACAAAAGCTGCTTACATTTCATCGAGAGCTTAGCTCCTTCGGCATCAGCTGCTGCCTGCCAAACCTGAACAAGAACAAGGGCTGCTGTCACTAACCCCGCTCACGAGCCGCTTCAGGGTTTCTTTGGACTCAGCCTTAAAAAGATCAACAGATCCTGCACAGACGGGCATGGTTTTCCAAATCCTCCCCTCGGTGGCACCAGGGAGAGCTTTAGCACTTGAGCACAAGCCGCTACTGGGTCTCGCAGGACTTGGCTTTGCTCCCCGAGTCCCAGCCGCCACAGCTATTTCTCTCTGCTCGTTTGCTTTTCTGCTGTTAATGGGGATGTTTCTGGAGTTTATGATTACAGAGGAAGGTAAAGCGAAGGCGATCCCTGAGTGCCGCAGGAAAAGGGAGAGGCTGGGTTAAAAAAAAGTTAAAGCCATGTTTTGTTTCAAAAAGGACACACTTTTCAAGCCAGCTTCGTGCTTTTTTTTCCTAAGCCACATGGATCTCGAGCGAGCTATCCCAACCCTGCTGAGTACCCTTTGGAAACAGTCCTGCCCGGGCTCCCTGTCCCCTCCGAGGACCTGCCCGCCCGGGCTCCCTGCTCCCGTTATGGGAGCAAGCGATTCCCGGCACACGCCAGCTCCCTGCTGGAGCCGCGATCTTCTGCCTTTGATCCCAGTGACACCGTTTGTCACACTGGGCACTGCTCCCAGTGTCCCTCCTGTGCCACCGTGGAGGAGCCCCGCAGCCCCCCGGGAGGGAAACGCAACTCGGTACCATGCACAAAGGCCTCCCGAAAGGCCAGAACAACAGTGGGATTGCCAGCGGAGCTGATCCAAACGTGAATCATGGCCGCTGACAGCCGAATGTGGCCTTAATCGGATCTGTCAGACAATAGCTGACGCCAAAGAAAATGAGCCCTCGGTGACGTTTATGCAACCGTTCGTTAAGAGAACTGGCGCGGCTCCGCAATAAGAGTGAGCCATGGCAGTGCTGTGCAGGAATACAGCTCCAAACGCTGCGGGATGTTTCTGTGGTGTCAGCAGATTGAATTTGGCAGCGTTGTTTGAAAGGGGCCAACCTCGTCCCAGCTCGTGGGGGCATGGGGCGAGCCGGTGCTTCACCCCCAGCGCACAGCCAGCCGCATCGGGCAGCACCCGCAGGTCTCGGCTCCCCTGCCACGGCCGTCTCTCTCCTCCGGTCCTGCACCCAGCGAGAATAAAAACGAGCCGCAGTGGCCGAGCGGGATGACCTGCGGTGAAACCTGCTCTTTTTGCCGGGAGTAAAGCAAGCCATGATGCGCGGGGGGCTCTGGCTCCTGGAAGGGCAGAGACAGCGCTTTGCAGGTTTAGCTTATGCAGGATGGGGGTCTCCAGCCCTTGCGCACACCTCCAGCAGACCCTGCGAGTGCTTTTTCTTTTCCTCTTCAAAGCCCTGGTCAGCACAGGAGGAAGCAATTTCAGATGAGAAGCCTGCGATACACGTATGGCTCATGCTTGGAGTGCAAGGTTTAATCAGTGATTATTAGGTCCAGGGGATGTTTCTGGCTGTTCATTCAGCCGGCCTGATTATAATTAAGCACACACATTTTAAGATCTTGAATCACTGGGAAAACGTCGATCGTAAGAGGAATCCAGCACAGAGCACGTACACCACCATCGCCAGCACTCGGAGCTCAGGGCGCGATGGAGCCCGTGCTCGGGAGACTGCAGCAAAGCCACCCCGAGACCCAACGGCTTCACTTCTCCATACAACCGAGTGGGAAATGCTCCTTGCTGAGGGCCAAACGCATCTTCCCAAGCAGATTTGGCAGGCTGCATGTGCACAAGCCTTTTTTTGGGAGCCACACTAGCAAGTGACCCAGCAAGCAGCGTGGCCAGGGGCCAGGGAAACTTTGTTTTGTCTGCTCACCGTGGCAGTGAAGGATTTCTTCTGCTCACTCAGGAGCAAAGTTGTGCTTTTACAGCATCCCTGCAGACACCGAGAGCTCCGCACGGCTCTTACAGTGCCCAGAGCAGGTACCAGGTTGAGGATGCAACTTCTAACCCACATGAAACACAAAGATGCCTCTGGGCTTAACTTTACGTTTACACCAATGCAAGGTGTGAAGTATTATGAGCGGGGGCTAGGCTCAGATTAGTCTTTCAAAGCTAGCAAAATGATCCTGCCCCTCTCTGTGGAGCCGCAAAGCCCCAGCAAGGCATAGCAGGAGCAATCCATGAGCGCTCCAGACTGACCACAACGAGTTCAGCGGACAGCGATAACCGTTTGTCTAAAAATTTCATCTAGGAAACATGACCTAGGAAGAAAGTTTGAAAGAGCAGGGGTTGTTTAGCCTAGAGAAGAGAAGGCTGAAGGGGATATAATAACAGCCTTCAAACATGGAAAAAAATGCTTTCAAAGAGGATGGAAATCCATTATTCTCCAGGTCTGCTGAACTCCTGCAAGGAAAATTTCAGCTTGGAGAAGAAGAAAACTCTTCCTGTGCAATCCCAGCAGAAGGTGGCCGGGGGAGGCTCTGGCACCGGAGGGTTTCCCGGGCACTGGAAGGCAACGGGTGCCTGGGCATGGGCAGGGTGGCTCCAGGTCTCCGGAGCCCTGGATGGGGTGAAGGTGGCACCAACTTTCCTCTCCTGCCGTCATTTGCCAGTTCAGAGCTACACCAGTGCATTGAGGCCCAGTCTTCTTGAATTACCAGTATTTATTTACAGCTGCTGCAGCTCCCTCTTAATGAAGTGTTTCATCTGGGAACACAGCTAGTAACCCGAGTGAGCCCTAACCTGGAGGAAAGAGCACACGAGGGGAGACCCCAACACGCAGCGGTGATTTTTTTCTAACGAGGAAACCTGAGAATCTGTTGGGAATCTGTGCAGGGGAGCGGGAGCCCTGCTCTGGCCCATGGCACAAGATGGTTGTTACCCCATCCCCGAGCCCTTTCCAAGGGTGCAAACCCAGGGATGACATGCTGACTGCATGAGACTTTCCCTTCAAAATGACGCTCCAAGAGACACCAAGCGCATCCGTTGGCGGCTGCCCCAGAGGCTCTTGCACTGGAAGAGGAGAGATGGCACCTGCTGCCGCCGGCACAGTGCGTCGGCCGGTGCCCGTCCCGCGGCCAGATTGGAGCCAGCACCGCGGCGCACGTGGACACAGCAGGTTATTTTGCTGCCGTTCTCCGCTGCGTGGGGCTGCCAGGCTCAATATTTCACCCCGGAGCCATGGAAACGCACGCCTTTCGGATGAACACAAGTGAAAGCTGTAGCTCATCTGCGGGCGTTCGATATAAAACTCAAGCTGGCTACAGCGCCGGGAACACAAAGCAGGTTTCTGGTTAACATTAAGATTTGCTAAGAACACGTTGTACAATCCACTCTGAAGTCCTTCCCCACCCCTGTTAAGAGCCATGTTTACCCCATAAAACATTGCCAAGGGAAATAACAACCGAATAAGCAAAGCGACGGCACAAAAATATTCCTCGTGAGTATCACCTCTACAACCTGGCACAACAAAGCACTCGGAGGCACTTAAATCTCACTGTGTGCTTTGCTAAACCGGGGCTGCAAGTTGCATTAATTATGAATTATTAAACCACTTGGCAAATGACAGCAGAGGGGCCGCAGGGAGCACATACGCTGGGTGTGAGGCTGGGAATGAAGCCCCCCATGAGGGGAAGCAGCTCCCAGTAAGTGAAACTCCCCGTGAAGCTGGGCTAACGTGGGGTGAGACCGCGCCGCAGCCAGCACCCCACTGCAGAGACAGCGTCGTCTGCTTCACCCCGGCGGGGGGAATGCAAAACACTCTGACTTAGGACATTGCACACAAACCGGGCTATGCTGACGCTCGCTTCTTGCTTTTACATTTATCATAGCGTACATGTATACCCGTGCATCGCAGTCCTCACCACCTGATACCCACATAGGTGTCTGCCTGCACAAAAACCTGCGCCCAGCCCGGACACCAGTGTTTAAGTGCAGCTATAGAGGCACAGGAGGGGACAGCGCGGCATCTCTCATGTCAGAGCCTTCTCTCTCTCAGGCGCATCCTCACCACCCCTGAAACAGGGTTTATTTCAAGTTCAACCCCAAGAACTAAAAAGGAACTGAAGGAGAAACAGCCTGCCCAGGGCTTTGTTTATAGCTCAGCCTCGTCTCACTTCTGAGCGACATTGGGGTGTGCAGAAATAAAGCAGAACCCTTATGTAACTGGAAATCAAGGCAAGTAAACAATTCGGGGGAAAGCAGGGCGCTCGCCAAGCAAGTCGCAGTGCCAGCAGCCTCCCATGGTGTGCCCCCGTGTGCCATCCCGAGGGTGTCAGGGCCTGTTTCCTACCTGATCAGTCCCTCTGTCTGGCTCGCTGAAAAAAGTCCCTACATGGGTGCTGCCTGGGAAAGGAGTTGGATTTTAACCTAGAAATGTTCCTGTAACCCCCCTCATGGGCACTATCAGCTCCTACGCCCTCCCCAGACAAGGCAGGATGGCCAGCACTCCGGGTCGGGGATGATGTGCTATTGCTTCCCCCAACATCTCCTTCCAGAAGTCCATTTTGGTTCTCCCTCTGGTTTGGTCGTTACCCCACGTGCTTTGGCACATCCACGTGTGACACAAAAGAGGGGAAGGCGTGCACGTGGCCAGCCCCCGCGGTAAGCACGCCAAACCTCCCACTGCTGAGCAGCAAAAGGCGGGCGAGGGGGAGAAGAAACATTGCCAGCAGTTTTATAATATTTTGGCATTGGCCCTTTGGGAAGGAAAACCTCTATCTTCACATCTTGCATTTTGAAATGACCCGGCTTGGATTGGGGAATGTTATACCTGGGTCTCAAAATTGCAAGAAATCCCCCCAGGGATCCCGTCTTCTGACTCGGAAGCAGTTTTATGCTGCCCGTCTCTGGGGGAAAGAGGATGGTAGGAGCGAGCTTGAGAGCTGGGAGCCTCCTTTTTCTTAGAAAAAGTCAAGAACAGCCAATGTGTCATTTGCTGGCTTGTGTAACTTGGCTGAAGCGCCCGGGGCAGCCCAGGGGGGAGAGGAGCACCTGCGGGATGCAGTGCCACTGAGGACATGGGGATGGGGACCAGCCCCCGGAGCCACTCACCCCGAGCCCCTCACTGCCGTCCCTGGGGGTGTTCAGGAGCTGCTCCCAAGCCCTCAGTGCAGGAGAGGCTGGGCCATTGAACGCTTCTTGGAAAATATACCCCAGCCCTGAGAAACAGGGTTTTTTCGTCCCCCACCCCAGCTTTCAGCCTCTCCTCAGGCAGAGGAAGAAGAGGGGACTGGAGACAGACCATGGAGTCAGGTCACCCTGCAACTGAGACGCGCAGGGATCAGCGCTGACCCACGTGCATATTCGTACATTTTATCTCCCCGCTTTCTGGGTATATCACAGTTGTTGTTTAGTCCTGGAAAAACAAGCTATTTGGGGCCTCTGGGCACCTCGTAACACAGATGACAGCAGAAACATGCGCCATACATGTGAAATCACATTCCACCCTGCAACGGCACCGGTTTAACGTCTTTTTTTCCTGGTGACAGGAAAAGGCTGTGACAGATGAGGCTGTTAGCCTTACCCAAACTAATTTTCTCAAGGAATACTTAAAATCTATTTCTCCTTTTGCATATGGCAGTGTCACCGTTCAACGCGACTTCTACCTCCAAAGCACTCCTGCTCTCTGCAAGCTGCACACAAAGAGACTGTTCCCAGAGAATAACATTTAGCCCGCAGGTACTTTCTTAAGTGGGCTATTTGACCAGCTGGCATTTTGTGGAAATGACTGCTTGGAATCAGCAGAGATCAGCTCTTGATTTCTAATTCAGCTGCTAGGCACATACAGCGCCTGCAAAACCTTTTTAGAGGGCAATGCAAGCACAAGCAGAGCAAGGCAGAGCACAAGCACTGGGAGCAGGGCTGTGAGGGACCGAGTATCTTCTGGGAAGTTATTAACCTCTGGTAGGATCAGACTCCTTCTCATGAGAAAAGCTTCCTGGACAAACTCCATCTCAGCATCGTCCTGATTGCTTAATGAAGGGAGTTATAGGGTAAACATTGCCTCAGCATCCACTGTTTTGTATTGTTGCTAACGCCATTAAAAAAAAAGGCAAAAGCAGCCAAAGCAAATCAAATATGAAAGATAATATAAAATCCAGCAAAAATGAGCTCTCTCTTGGAGAATGCACTGGGAAATACTTTTTGCTCTTTGCCTCTCCATCTAATGGCCATGTTGGGCAGGAGGAGGACCCAGCCTTCAAGAAGATGTAGCGGATCAGAGTCTGTCATAGCCTTTGGTTGATGGCAGAGAAGGGATTTTCAAACAGAAACGTGGGGGGAAAGGAGAGATGCCCCCCACCAGCAGGAAACTCTGCCCTTTGCCAGTGGATGTGGTTAAATCACATCAGCATTTGCGGCGATTACACAAGCACAAACCAGAGCATGGCAGAGACGCTCCCATCTAATTCAAACCCCAAAACAAAGCACAAGGAGGGTCACGGCTCTGCCACTCCGGTGTCTGCTGGTGCACTACTGCCCGTGGCCCAACGATGAAGCACAGTTCAGCACTTCAAGGGCAAGTGCCCAAGATTAACACAGTGTCACGCCTCTTAACCAACCCATGAGGAATTGGCTTGGAAGTGATTACGTAGAGCCTGGTTGGTAAGGCGAAAACCTGGGGTCTTGTAGGAGACGGGGTCACACAGATCTTGACCCACCCAATGGGTGACCCCCTGCCTGGCACTGAATTCATGGCAAGTATTATAGGGACAACATCTGTTCACAGGAGAAAGCCTTCTGGCCAGAGGACAGGGACTACCGCTGCCCACCCTATGTATTATCCGCTTTTACTGACGTCTCCAGCTAATTACTACTTAAGTCGTAATAGAAACATCACAGCAAAGCTTGCTGCCAGGGAGGGACCGGCTTTTAAGGTGTGCTCTGCAGTTCAGGGACTGTTTGCCCTTCAGCTCCCTATAAAAAAAGAACATTTTCAGCAATGCCATAAAATGTTAGATGGATGCGGCGTGAATTATTTCACTTTATAAGGTGGAGCAACTGTACAGCATCAGTAGCTCAAAAGGACCTCGTATCTGGATGCCTGGGACTTTCTTGCAAAGCAGAGCTGGGGTGTGCAGGGCAGAGGGCCCGGGGCGAGCTGGACCCCTGGGCTGTGTTGGGGGGAGCTTCATGGGGGTGTTTGTTGGGCAACCCGCTCTCTGAATCTTCCTGTCCTCAAAACACTGCCAATTAAATGCGATAATAAATGTGTCCTCCATAATTGCACACATGGCCCTGGGGGAGCTGCCTGTTGCTGCCACAGTGCCCCCCGGCTCGAGCTGAGCCACGTCCCAGAGCAAGGAAAATTGTTAGAATCTTACACATTAATAAAAATGTTATCACCTCACTCTGCAGAGGAACTGCTTAAATTCGTTGCAAGTCCCATCATGCTGAGCATCTGCTCCAGAAAGCAGGAAAGAAGTGAGTCGTTAAGGCAGGCACTGCTGTAAGGAAAGCCATACTGGGGCTACGTATGGAGGACAGACGCCTTTGGAAGAGCTCCCTCCCAGCATTTAAAAAAGGGGTTTCTAAAATGAAAGACAGTGATTTTCACTCTAATATGAAGGCCTTGCCACATTTCTCGTCTCTTGACCTGTATCCCCAATAACTTGTTACACTTCAGCTCCAAAGCATGCAACAACCACTTCAGTATTCAGGGATTGCTCATCCAAACTCGATGTTGCTCAAGACTCTTCGTACTGACCGAGTTTTACACAATACAAGTTTTCAGGAACACAAGCCGCTTTGGAAACGTGGGGCTTTGCTTCGGAAAACCTTGTTTCAAAGAGCAATTCCCAGCTCCCTTGCCATTTTACATCTATTTTTCCTCCGTGTATATCTGAGGCTGTTTGAACAAAACCCTCTCCAGCTCATTAGCTTTTCCTCTCCCTCCCTCTTTACCACTCGCCGGTTAGTGATATCCTGGCTGAACACAGAGATCATTTCACATCTTGGCACTGGGCTGGCAACTTCCCGAAACAAACACGCCAAAACCCAGGAGCGGGGTGAGGAGGCACAGGCGTAGCAGAGCAAACCTGTCCGTCCAGGTGGGGCAGAGGCACAGAGCTCGGCTTCAGCAGCGCTCAGCTCTCGGGGACCCGGCGATGCTCACCAGCGCATCCCCACCACCCGGGGCCAGCATCCCACGGGAGGGAGGCCCTCGGGATCGGGTACCAAACACCCCGCAGGCTGCTCGCTGCTGGTGACAGCAAGCCAGATGGATTCCATTTTGCAGGGGACAGGCGCAGGATGTGCCCAAATCCAAGCAATGCTTGGCTGGAACGGAAAAAAACTGGGGAGTGGTGAAGAAAAAGCAAGGTAGTATGTCCGGTGAGCACACCAGGCTCACTATTTTCCTTTCCGAGAAGTTTTCTGCTGAGGGACTCGGAAGCAAGCGATAGCTGTGCCAGACGAGAGGGGCTGTCCGATAATGCAAACTACAGCGGGCTGCAGAAGGACGGCGTGCGCAGGGGTCTGAGCCTCTCCGGCGCCGGGCTGCGGACCGGAGCCCTGCCGCAGACACATCCGTGCACACACACCCATCCCCGCAGCCGCAAAATGAAACCCAAACACGTTTGGGGTGAGGGGACTGAAAAATATTACCCTGGGATGCGCTCACGAGAAACGGGCTCAGCCTGACGGGACAGGCATCTCACCTGGCTTTTCCCTGCAGTTTCTACCAGGGGACTGGGGAAGAGGAGAAAAAGGGCCGTGCATAGAAGAGTAGGAATTTCTTTTAACTACTCATGTGCTCGAGGACTGCGTAACATGCAAAAGGGGTTAACTGGGCCTATTTCAAAGCATTTAAAAATATTTTTAGCCCCAAAGGGCAGCTGACAGCAGTCCTTCAAGCACTGAAGGCTGGAATCTGCCTCTGCATTAGCAGCTGGCCTTGATTTTTCCCTCTTCTTCACAAAAGGGAGGAGTAAAGAGCTTGAAAACATTTGTTTTGAGCTACACGGAAAGGCTGGCCATCTACAAAGCCCTGCATTTGGTAAGCAAGCAAGCAAAGCAAGAGAGGGCTGCCAGGCACACCGGGGCCGGGCAGGCAAGCCCGTGGCACCAAGTAGCGGTCCCCAAGCTGCTGGTCACCCCCGTAATGGGAAGACACCTGCCATGGCACTGACCCGGAGCACAAGGGACCCCATTGCACGGAGGAGGTCCCGGGGCGGCTGCAGGGTGACGGGAGCAGGGGTGACGTACCTGTTGCGTTGGAGAGCGCGAGGGACTCCATGGAGCCGCGGGGAGTCTGCTCGGTGGGCGTCAGGTCCTCTGTGAACTTGAGGGCGTTGATGGGGTGCCGGGTGCGGCACTGCGGCGTCGGCATCCCGCCTTCCTCTTCCTCTTCGTACTTGGGGACTTTGAGACTTCCTCTGGTCTCGGGGAAGCTCTGGTTGGACATGTCGCTGTAGCTCTCCTGCGAGCGAAGCCTCCCCGAGTAGTAGTCCTCTCTGCAGTCTTGGATGAAGCTGCCGCCGTGGCTCTTCATCGCCAGCGAGGAGCTCCTCTTTGGGTTGCTGAAATGTTTCGCCCATAAATCCTGCTGCGAGCCCGGGACCTGGCCAGGGTTATAGGAGGTCCTTATGTTGCACTGGCTGAGAAGCTGCAAAGGGCTTTGGGACTGACTCTGCTCCATTTTGCTCCCGTAGTGATAGAGCTCGTCCCGGCTCCTCCACAAGTGCTCCCTGTTGAGGCTCGGCGTCTGGCTGGCCAGGCTCAGCAAATCCATCTGCAGGGACAGCGGGTCCACGTCGGTGGAGAGGCGGTTGGAGGTGACCTGCAGCTGGTTGCATGGGCTGCGCGCCCCCTCCTCGCCTTTCCCCTTGTTCTTGCCGATCTTGGCGCTGCGGCGGGACTCCTTGGCTCGCGCGCTCTGGAAAGCCGAGTCGGAGGAGTCGGAGCCGTTGGGGTCGTCGCCGACGCTGCAGGCCCTGGAGCAGAAGATCTGCCCCTGCTTGGGCAGGAAGGGCCGTCCCAGCAGGGACTTCTTGCACTGCGCGCAGCAGAAGCAGGTCTCGGTGGCGTGCCAGTGCTGGCCGTCGTATGTCATCTGGCCCTGGTCGATACCTTGAGAGGGAAGATGCATGGCGTCAGAGTTAGCCCAGCACATCACTTCGCGCTGCACTGACTGTGCGCGTCCCCTACGAGCGACGCGCACCCGGGCTCGCTCTCGAAAGCCCTTCAGCAGGGTTTCTCTGGCGCGTGAAGTTAAGCCCATTTCTAATGCCTTGCAGGCTGCAGGCCTTTGCTCGGGAGTTGCTCAATGTTGGAAAAGGCAGCAGAACCGAGCCTCAAGCTATTTCGTATTAAATGGGGATATTTCCGATCATAAAGCAAAGGAATGCAAGAAGCTCTCCATAAAGTCCTTGAAGTCAAAGCAGTAATACGCTGCCTACTTGAAAAAAACAAAAAGCCTCCAACTGAACCACAACGAGGAATTTGTGCTGCCTTGGTTAAATACATAACAGAGCAGATCGCATCCCTGTCCCTCGCTGCTACCGCGGCCCCATCCTAACTTTACTTTGGCTACTGGGGCCCCTTCTCCAAAAGGGAGCAGAAAGAGCCGGCCCCAGGGATCTGAGGGCACCCCCTTGCCTCGCACCCAGCCACATTCCCCGTGTTGCCCCTTGGGTTAAGTAAAGGAATTGATGCAGAGAGCCTGTCCCCCACCAGCGAAACCCCGGGGCTGCTCGCAGGCACCGGCCAGAGCCACGGGAGCACGTGACTGCGGCATGCACATCGCTCTCGGTCAGAGCCACGAGCAAAGCTCCCGAGGTTTCAATTATAACATTTATTCACCTGTTTAAGCTGCCATTCATGGCAAAAGCCCCTGTTACCTGAGAAGCTGCCGCACAGGGTGCGGGCTGGCCGGCACAGCGGGGTGCTTCGCTGCACACGTGCACAGCACGTGCCTGCACACGTGCCGCGGCCCCGCCGCTGGGAGGGCCGAATGCCACTGGATAATTTATAAATGAACACTACATTAACGGTCCCTTTTATTCCAAGCTAGATTTGCTTTAGTGTAATTGTTTTTTTTCTTCTTCCCTCATAATGAGCAAAATGTTTTTATATATAGACTGGAGTGCTACGCTTGTGGAGCAAAGAGAGACAAGACAGTGGGTGGGATTTTATCAGCTCCTTTTCCAATGCCCCAAAGCCATCTCGCAGAGGAAGGAGCACAGCCTCCTCACTCCGAGCGTTGGCTACCCAACCCAAGCCTGACAACTCTTAAGCAGGCACTTATCTGTAATTTATGTGGCTCTTAAATACAACGCTCAGTGACTACTATAAGCAACTTGCAGCAAAATGGCTGCAGTCCCTCCTTTGCTAGAAATGTGCAGATATGCACCAAAACAGGCATTTTGCCCCAAAAACCTGACAGTCAGCAGGCTCCAGCCGGCCGGACGGAGGGGAGGACAGCAGATGGGAGAAGCACGAGAGAAGGGAGCCTGCAAGAAGCGTTAACAGCTGCTTCACCGCTCCGCAGCTGAGCTTTCGGGAAGGATGTGCTGCAGGTCACAGCACACACGTCCTCCAAGTGCTTTGCTGAAGCCCTGAGTCTTCCTCCCCGTGCCATCTGGCCACTGCACAAGAGCAAAATGGTTGGGTTTTTTTCTTTCCCTGCAGCCTATGAATTATTTGAACACGTGAGCTCACCTCCACGGACAAAGAAAGGGCTGCCCACCCACCCGCGAGCAAATGCTCAGCCAAGTGACAAACAGGATCGGGGAGGACAGTGAGGCGGCTTCCCAGTCTGCCCGGCTTACCACCCCCCGAGTGCTGGGGGGACAGCTAGCCCCCAGAATAAAGTACATTTTCAATCACTGCTCCAGAAACATAGATTGACTCTGATGCATTATTTCTTTCTGAGAACATCTATCTGGAGGTTGATTAAAAAAGGCAAACAGAAACAATAATAATGCCTAATGAACAAGCACAGTTGCTGTCAGTCGCTCATTAACTCATGCGATCCTTTGGCAAGCTTGGCTGGGAAAAATCTGGGAGTTGAAGAGCGAGGCTGTTTACAGGAAAATGAGATTTAAAGGAAAAAAAAAAATGCACATTATATTAGGCCAGAGAAAGCTTTCACTACTTGCAACAGCTCCTGAGGTTGCTCTCTGATAATCTTCCCCTCTCTGACCACAAAAAGGGATAAGCAGTGGTTCCACCAAACAAATTACCGTGCTAGCTCCTTGGCAAGATGCGAGAGGGGCACAAGCCTCTTTGGATGCCGCGGGGCCAGTGCAGACCCCAGCCACAGGCAGTCCCGCTCGCAGCCCCAGGTTGTTGTCAAAGACTTCACGCAACAGCTCGTGTTGCCAGAAACAACCTTCCGAGCAGAGATTTGCCCCGCTCCCCTCCCGCGCCATGCTCGCCGCGGGGCGGAGGGACGGTGGCACGTACCGATGTGCTGGGCGCAGGTGTCGCAGTACTCGGCATAGAGGGACTCGAAGCAGCTGCAGCAGTAGGGCCTGCCGTCCTTCATGATGTACCTCTGCCCCCCCAGCACCGTCTCGCATTCAAAGCAGCAGAAGTGCTTCATGTGCCAGTGCCGCCCTTCGGCCTCAGTGCACTCGTCGGCAAAAATGATCTGTGCGGGGGAAACACAAACGTGGGGCAGAGTCAGAGAGGGGACCTGGGACACGGCCACCAACCTTCGTGTCTTCTGCCCATGCATGGCTGCTGTGCCCCTTTGCTCATGCAACCTCCAAATTTTACAGCTAACCCCTCCCATCCTGCATGGGAAACTCCCGTGGTTTGGCTTGCTGCAGGGGCACCCATCACTTCTTAAGGAAATTCATTAAAATACAAATACCTCAGGACTCCGTTAGGGCCTGGACTACAAAGCGTTAAGGCAGAGCTCGCAGTAACATGCTCATAAGCACATCCATCAGCAGGAGGGGTCGATCAGGGTAATAAACACACTTATATACAACCTATCGATCTGGGGGACTTTTGAAGAATGGAGCAGCCGCTTACTAAAACACATTCACCCATCTCTGAAACAGGGACCTGAGTACAAAGGATGAACGAAACCACAAGGAGAAGTGGCAGCTCTCTGGAAGGGAGAGAAGATGGAGCTACCTGGGTCCTCATCGTCTCTGCGCCAGCCTGCGTGCTTATGAAGACGATCGCAGTCATTATACCAGTGGGGAAACTGAGGCATGGAGGGCTGTTAAGGGTGGGCTGGTGAAGCAGCCATCTAAAATGTTTTCAGCAGATGCTTTCCTTCTGTCTCTGCTTCCCGTCCCCACGCCATCTCTGCTCCCAAAGCCAAGCCAGGGGAGCAAGCGGTGGCCCCGTGCTGCTCCCTGGCTCCCTGCCCCGGCACAGGTCACACCGAAAGCTTTTCCCCTGCCGTTCCTCTTACCCCCGAGTTCCTCTTTCTCGCGATTAGTGCCGGATGTTTCAGGGCAAGAAGTGCATGTTAAAGAAGGAGCTGAATGAAAGACTTGTACAAGAATTTGCAAGGATAAAAAGTACACGAAAAAAATTACCCAGCCTAAGCCACAAGGAAATAGGGCCAGTCAAATGGTTAGGAGTTGTTTTTTTACTGGTAGCGTTACAAATTTAATTGGATACATACGTCAATGTTCTTTATATTTGAAGTGCATATAGCCTTGGATATTTACTATTACACGCTTGCATAGATGGGCTGTGGTATTTTATAGTACATATGGTTTTCCACGCTATGGTTTTCATAACTTTAAAAGCCAGAACTATTTCCTTCACCAGCCTTTTAAACAGAGATTGACACTTGAGAAACGCTCAGATGCGACTCTACGGTTTTCTATTCGTTTTGTATTCCATTTGTTCAGCTTCCTATAGCCTGTTAATCTCCTCTCTTAAAGCCTATTTCAGCTGGGTGTGTGCTCAAACACTACCGTCTTGTAGGAAACATAGCACTCATCCTACCAGAGCCTTCTTCTGGGGGAACAGAGAAGGGAGGACCACCACACACAGCTGGGCTAAAATCACACAGCACGGGGGGTAGGCTGTTACTGGAAACGCTCGTGGAAAGCCCTCCCTGCCTGTAGATGAGGATCCCTCTCAGAACAGCCCTAGGCAGACTGCAATAAAAATCCCCGAGATGCTCACCTGAAACCCCAGGAAAAGGTTGCGTGAACCCTTGGCAAAGCCAAACCGTCGTATTTCATGTGCACGCCTCCATGCAGGTGCTCCTCCCTATGCTAACGCACCCACCACCGTCGGGGCGGAGGGAGGAGAAGTACCCCCCAGCTGGCAAGGGGAACCCTCTCGTGCCATCCCCGCAGGCAGCGTCCGTGGCAGGAGCCAGGACGAGCCGGCTCTTACCTCGTCGCACGCCGCGCAGCGGGGCTTGAGGCACTCGGCATGGTGCCTGCCGCAGTAGATCTTCCCGTCTTGGTAGAAGTAGATCAGGTCGACCAGCAGCTCGTTGCAGACGCTGCAGATGAAGCAGGGAGGGTGCCAGCAAACGCCATGTCCCGCTCGTGAGGCGAAGACAGCCATGTCCCCTCCGTTGATCTGGCCGCCGCACTGTCAGAAAAGCCGGTGTTTAACGGGAGGCGGGCGAGCCCGCTGCCACCCATCGCCAGCCAGCTGCTTTTGCAACCGTGGCAGAAGGAGGTGCTAATTCACAGCTCCTTTCTGGTGTCCCTTAATCTCTTTTCATCCCCATTTTATGGCCAGGATATCAACAGCTTCCCCCCTGCACAAGGGGAACCGACGTGACTGCTCTACATCAAATATTGCGGGGGGCTCTTGGCACGTGCCCCAACGGACCCCAGTGCTTGCAGCTGGCAGGGGGCACGGGGCAGGTGCTGTTCCTGTGAGCTTCGCTTAACTTTGGTGATTAAAAAGCCACCCCGCTTGCGCCAGTTTGTCAGCTGCTACCCACCTGCTCACAGATGGCTCCCGTCATGGTTACAGGGAACGGCCGGACATTGCCTCTCCCTAAATTCTCCCTCTTCCTTTGATTGCTGAAGAGTTTGAGCTCCCTCTTCTCCTCCTCATCCAACGAATTGCAATAGCGGACCTAAAAAACACAAGCCATGCTCGGTGTTAGGGGTGCCCCTGGCTCCCTGGCCAGCGAGCCGCAGTCCCATGGGCTCTGCAGACCTCTGCAAGGGGGTCACACAGACAGGCTCCGACCTCAGCTTAGGGGAGGCTGGAGAAACACCGCTGTCTGGGCTTCGGTCAGCCCAGGGTTTGGCCAAAATTTCAAGAGGCAGAGATGAGAAGAAAGGGCAGGAGGAAGCTGCTCTCCAAGCGCTACGTTTCTAGGAAAGCTTTAAAAGTTGGGTCCTCTGAGTCTCACCCAGGCCAGCAATCAGACTGATGGTTCTCCTGCTTTCTCCTTATGGCAGAGATCTTATAGCAGCTTCAAAATGTTTTATTGGCATTTCTAGAGTGCAGCCAATTTTCCCTGT
This sequence comes from Ciconia boyciana, assembly GCF_034638445.1. Classification (NCBI taxonomy): domain Eukaryota; kingdom Metazoa; phylum Chordata; class Aves; order Ciconiiformes; family Ciconiidae; genus Ciconia; species Ciconia boyciana. Next base: position 16,650,903 of record NC_132944.1, on the reverse strand, counting down.
GTGAACGAGGGAGTTCCAGCTATTTGGGAACTCCAACTATTCTTTCAGCGTAGGGTCAAGTTTGCATATATGCAAAACCTCTACGCTGGAAGGTAATAAGGAAATAAGTAAAATAAAAGGATATAAACAATGAACGATGCAATTTCCCTGAAGCTTATGAAACTGTGAGGTTTTCCTGGCTATTTTCATCCTGCAGGCTTAGCTCTTAGCTGGTTGCATCTCAACGGAGAATACGACTGAAGAGCCAAGGTGGCCACGTGTAGCACCAGTGCCCAATCCAGCCTCCGTTACTCTGGAGAGCAGGTTCATGGAGTCGAGCAGGATTGTTCACGTGAGCAACCAACACGCCTTGAATTTTCAAAGGAGGAAAACTGAGCACGAGGGGGAACTGGATGCAAAATCTGCCAGTTTGCAGAAAATACATGCAGGCTCGTGCCTCCAGCTTGCAGCAGCACGGGCTGCAGCAGCAGCAGCATTCATGTGCATTTGTTCCTGTGCTCTTCAGCTGTCGGAGGCTGGGGGTTTCCAGCGGCTGCCAGGGAAGGCAGGCGGGCAGGCTGGGGCCCAAGGGTGCATGGGAAGAAGCCCCTGCCCGGTGCCTGGAGCTCCCCCGGCGCTGGCAGCACCGCGCTGTGCCTGTGGCACCCAGCCATGCGCAGGCAAACTCGTTAAAATCTGACCTAGATCAAACAAGTTACCTGCGCATATTTTCCAGAGCGGCTTCTTCAGAAAGCAGCGTGAAAATAACTTTTTTTTGTTTACACAGGGAAATTTTGCAGGCTACCAGAAGTCAATGTTCTCACTGGCGAGAACAGGACGTCAAAGACCGGATCCTTTTTGCTGCCTCACGTCTTTCTTGTGAGATGTAAGAAGGTTGATTTGCTCTGACTGGCCTTGGCTCAACCTCCGGCTTGCCAGGCTCTCCCAGCTCGCGAGGTTCAGCCCCAGTGAAACCCCTCCTCGGCACACGCACTCCCACTCCCAAGGTGAGTCGGAAGCAGCGCTTGGGAAGAGGCTTGTGCAACTTCAGATCTGGCTCTAGTCGATCTCAACAGCACTTCAAGCCACTCTTAACGTGGCTTTGGCCTCTGAGGGCTGAGAAAGTGCTTTTATTTCAGAGAACTGAAGAAGGACGATTTAAAAAATTTTAACCTTAGAAACAGACAACTCCCCCCCACCTCCAACACAATCCAAGCAGGGAGCAAATACGGCACTTACATAGCAACATGACCAAACTCAAGTAAATCCCCCCCCGAAAAGCAGAAAGGGCTGAGAAAGGACCAGCCACACTCCCCACGAGCAACCCCAGGAGGTGCGTCCCCTCCCCGCCCGCAGCCCTGACGGATGTCCGAGGACTAACCTCATTGTCGTGCGGCGGCAGCTGGTGCAAAAGCTGCTTTATGCGCGATTTTTCTCCTGGGCTGTTGACGTAGGGGACCTTGTCCTCGGGCAGGCAGCTGTAGTACTGGTGCACCTACGGAGCAAGAGAGGGGACTGCAGGGGGGCTCCCTGGCCGAGCCCGTGCCCCCGTGCCTGGCCAGCAGCCACCCCCCGAGCCAGCGGGCGCTGGGTCCTCCCAGCGATTGCGAGCAGGGAAACGCGGCCAGGCGCTGCTTGGGTTTTATTGCCTTTTCTCGTCGGAGAAAGAGGGGTGGCAGCCCCGGCGAGGCAGCGGAGCTCGTTACCGTTTGCTCGGTCAGCCTCCATAGCGTTAGCATGTTTCGCTGGCTGCGGGGATGTGTCGGCACCTGCCTCGGCAGGGGAGGTTAAAAAGGCTGCGCCCCGGCAGCCTCCGTGTTGCCGGCTATCTCAGCCTCCACCTCCATCAAAACTCTCCGGGCTTTTTTCTGCAGCAATTTGTGGAAATAAACAGCAGATAAAATCTGTTGGAAGGCTTGGCTTTTCTCTTTCGTCTCAGAGCGTATAATTAAAAATCAGCTATTAAAAAGGCAGCGCGGTGGGGCACGGCGTGCCCGGCGCTGGAAGAGCCCGGTGGCAGCCCGGAGAGGAAGCACGCCCCGAACCCCAGCGTCTCTCCTCCGCCTGCCACACCTGGGACGTGTACTCAAGGGCCGGGCCGGGCACCGGGGTGGGACTCGCTGGCCGAGGGTCAGCTCCCAAACGGCCACGGGGACATTCAGCGCCTTGGGAAGAAGCAGGAGAAACTAAAGGTAAGGGAAAGCTCTCGCCGCTCGGCTGGGATCGAGAGTCTCTGCAGCCCCGGATGCTTCCGGATGCTCGGGCAGGAGCAGGGGGCTGGATGGCTTCCTTAAACCTGCACTCGGCTAGAGGGACACAAACACAGCTTTCTGCCTTTGTGGCGGTGGGATTAACCCCCGGAGATGCTCCCTTGGCTCTCAGACGCTGCAGCAATTCACTTCAGAGCCGCTGCACTGCCTGCAGCTTTTGCAGGGCTTTTCCCAAATGACGCTTGCTTTGCAGTGGCTTCTGATCAGCTTTTTCCCTCACCGTACATTTTGGTCTTTGGCCTTGAAAGCCCCACCTGGGCTGGCTTTCCCCAGAGAAGCCCTCTCTGCCCGCACAACCCCACAGCATCTGCGAGATGATGAACTACCAGGGGTCTCCGGGTGGGATGGGGATGCAGAGGCAGGTTATGGGGCTGGCTGGCAGGAGAGCTCGCCCCTGGGCTTGCAGGCTGCTGGGGGTGGCTCATACAGGGAGTTACCTTCAACAGGAAGAAATCACTTTTTATTCCAGAATAAATATCCAAAACTGGCATTACTCAGGAATAATTACTCTGCATTCAGCTCACTCCCTGGTCTCATTCAGAGCTACCTGCAAGCAGAGCTGCTCCAGTGCTTGCAATCGCTTTTCTTCCCAATTTATGGTTCCTCCCCAAACCGACCCTAACATCCATCTTTCCCCATCATCAGGTTTTGCAGAAAGAGATTTTTAGCAGATTTCCGCCTGTAACTCTGCAGTGCTGACGACGAGGGAACTGCTCAAGTCATGAAGCTGAGGAACACGCTAAGTGTATGCCACTGTGAAACCCTAAATTTGTTTTGCTAAAGCACAGCAGAAACAGACCCACCAGCTATGGAAACTGTCAAAGAAAGAAAGGCTGCTAAGGATTTTGTTACATTAAAAAAGAAAACAAACTACGTACATTAGAATACTTACTTTACATTTATAGAGCATCCTTCATCCAGGGACATCAAAGCACATTAAAAACATTTAAATTCTTATGACATGCTACGTAAGGTAGCAAATATACGCACTGGAAAGGACTACTTGCAGCATAACGATGTTAAATGAGCTCCCTGAGTTCATGCAGCTAGTCCGTAGCAGAGCTTGCAGCTGAAAATCTCCCGGCGATGCCCCGGCTGCCATACCTTTTACCGGGCTGCCAGGCTACAGCGCTGCCACGCTGCGCCTTCCCGGCCGGTACAGACGCCTGCTGACTCCTCTTGCCAAATTTCCCACATGCGGACAGGCTGCTCGCTTTCCTCTGTGCTCAGGCTGGTTGGTTTGGGTTTTTTTTCTTGCAACGAAGTTTTTTTGCCCACTGAGTCCCTGAAGTTGGCGGAGACTAGAAATTACTTTTTTTTTTTTCAGGCTGCTCCGGTCCCTAAAGCAATGAGCTGTAAGACGCTCACCGTGGGCGAAAAGCAGGGATGCAAGTTCTTCCTTCAGCAGCCTGGGCGCTGCCTTCCCGGAGCCCAGCGCGGCAGGACGTACGTGCCCAGCTCCGCTCCTGCTTCCGCTGGGAAGTTTTCCATTTAGTCTCAGCAGGTCCATGGGAACTGGCTCCCATTGCACCAGCAACATAGCTCAGCAGGGATGGGCAATTTGGTTTGAAAAGCAAAACAAAATAAATATAACAGGCTCCAACCTGTGTTCTGTTGCCTGAAATAACCCGAAAGGGTTTGCTTTGGATCCACATCAGCCAAGGGGACCTTCTGCAGGGGTGCTCATGGAGGGGATGGAACGGAGGCAGCTGCCAGTCCTTGCCCAGCACCCGTGGGACACCTCGTGGGGAGAAAACCCTTTCCTTACGCCTGTCGATGGCTTCCTCCACTGTTGCTTTTACACCCACCATCCCTCCTGGGGACAAACCTGAACCAGGGACATACACAGATTCCTTCACCCGGGGCATCACTCCTATCCCAAGAGATCCAGCCAGAGTGCAGGTGAAGAGCAGAAGGACAGCCCTTGCCCGGGCTGACGTTAATCCAGGCCTGTGCAAATACACTGCCTCATCCATCACCGATTCCCTGTGGGATGCGCCCGGCTTCCCGGATGGGAGAGCCAAGCCCAGAAGGGACGGGGTCACAGGCTGCCAGCGTCCCCTGCCCCTGTGCTCAGCTGGCCGCCGACAGCATTTCCCACCCCGTGAGCGAGTGGCCGGCAGCTGGGCTGGCACGGCTCAGTCGGGATGCTCAGTAAGGAAAAATGAAGAAGGAAAGGGGGATTTTCAGATAAATCTGGCTTTTCAGGGAAAATGCCTGCAGAAAACGTTAACTCACTGGAAAACTAAAACTGCTCAGTCTGCACTTTGCTTTTGTACAAAAGGTCACTGTTTTCTGTGAAAATAACTCCTCCTCCGTCCAGCTCCGGTTCAGAGCACGCACAAGCCCTTGTAGCCAGCGAGCCTTGCAGGGCCACTGCGGCCAAAGGGCCTCATCCAGGCCCCCAGGCACCGGCAGACGGCTCCTCGCTGACCCTGCGGGCTCTGCAACATGAGCTGCATCCAGATAAGGAAAACAGTGTGGGGCAACAACCCAGGACAGATAACATATCCCTTTTAAATCATGTGCTATCTTTAACCGTTTTATTATTAAATACTTCTGCTGTACAACACAGCAGCTCCACATCCTGCTACTTCCCCTTGCAACAGATCTGCTCTGCCCATGATTATCCTAACAAGCATCATTAACACACACGAGCCACGTGTGGGGCCGGGCTAGGTTTCGTCCTCAGTTTCCCCACTTGCTCCTCTTCGCTCTGACCTCTGCTCACATCTGGATGGGAGAAATTCCAGAGGAATATGGAAAACATCAGGCTGAGTTAAAATAAGGCTTCAGACAATGTCAGGGGCCTGGATGCCATGGGGATGGGCTGGCCAGCACGCTGGAAGCCAGGCCGGCTGTGGGTGCTGGGTGTCGTGGCATGCCAGGCAGCCGGGCGAGCCCCGTCCTGCCCCGGGGAGGTCACCCAGGCACTCGGATGGGCTCGTGCTGCGAGAACCCAGCGCAGCAGATATCCATCTTCCCAGGGTGCTCTTCCCACCTTCAAAAGGAAAATGTCCAAACACCAAGTTTTGCTGAGGAAAACTGATACACATTTTAGAAATTAACAGCTGCTTGGAGCTAAAAGGGGAGGGCACGGGGGAGAAGACAGAAATTAAAAAAGAAAGAAACCAGCAGAAAGGAAAGAACGTAATGTAAAACAAGGGTAGGAAAAAGCCTTTAAAGTAGAGCCAACTTTATTCAAAGGCACTGAGGAAAGTAATTACATTAGTTTACAAATGCCTTTTTGTTCTGCAGTCTTCCTAGGTTTGGGGTGTGTTTCCAGTTTAACTTTGACAGCTAACAAACCTCCCCGTCCCCGCTAAATAAAGGCAGGACTGCAGCTTCTCCTGGAGGTCCCAGGGGTGACCAAAGACAAAACCCACGCCAGCACTTTTGTGGGCAAAGTCTTACACCTTCTCCTAGAAGGAAGTTTGCAAACAACCTGTGAATTTAAGCCACTGATGAAGGATCTCTTTGATCAATGAATTAAAGGAGGCGGAGGGGAAACATCATGTTTCTTATGCCATGAATTGCTGTTCGGAAGCAGCATTCGGTTGTACTCACCCCAAGTACAACACCCCTACCGAAAGCACCCACCAAACCGGGCTGTTTGGGATGACTGTACGGCTGGGATGGACTACAAAGGAGAACGCGGTGCCCTGGCGCGGCTCAGCCGATGGGTGCCGACTTGCTCAGCCATAACAGCTCCGGCACATCCAGCTGGGCAATCCCGCCCGGCTTTCATGAACCAAAGAAACTGCAAAACCGGCTGCAAGGCTTTTGCAAAGAGCCCTGTGAGGGCAGTACGGCTGGCCTGTGTGCAGCAGAGTGCCTGAACACAGATGTCCCCAAAAAGGGGACCTTGGTGGGTCAGCCACTGCTCAGGCACAGCACAGTAAATCATCACACGCAGTGGAATCTAAAATCCAGGTGCGCTGACATCCCGTCGTGCCCAGGAGAGCATCGTTTCCCCTAGGACCATGCCACAGCCCCAGCAGTCCACCCCGTGCCACCCGGGGACGTACCACGCCAGCGCGGGGAGCTGCCTGTGCAAGGACGTGCGGAGCAGCGGCTGCTGGTGCGTGTGTGTGTGGACACTGGCTCGTGGCCCTGTCCCCCGGCTCGCCGTGTGCGAGCTCCCACGAGCTTTGGCTGTGGCGGGAGGAAGGCGGCCAGTGGCTCCGACAAGCCCGTGCTGGCCCGGGCGAGTGGGGCTGCTCCTGCGGCTCGCCTGCTCCTCCCCAGCGCTGGCTTTTAACCGCACATCAGGCATTAAATGATCTTTTACAGCAAGCATTTAAAATCGACAGAGAAACGAATCTCATGTCTTCAGTATTTCTCTCATTCCTGCTGGCCACCCTTGGAAAACTAAAGAGGAAAAAACCCCAAACAAGCCACACGCAAATAACCCTCTTAACGTGTTTGCAAAGCGTTGCAAGTGCTTGTACACGTAGGCTCGCGCACGAGCTGCGCCGATGACAGCACGTGTGAAACTGGAAAGCGGGTTCAGTGTGCTTTGGCCCGAGTCTGGCACGTCCTCCTTTTCCGCGGCCGTTAGGATACAAAGCACTTACTTATTTCTTGAAGCAAAACAATCCTTGCAGCAAGGCCAGATGCTCTGAAACAGAGAGGAGAGTGGGAACTGCTGGCCAGGTCTGCGAGTGCGGGGATGCAGCCAGGCACACACCCTGGGAGGGACCCGCGGTTCCCCCCAAGACCCCGCAGCCCTGGCTGGGAGAAGACCCTTATCACCCCCAGATCCATGAACGTGCCTGTGTGCCGGCACGCTGCGGTGGGAGGCGGATGCAATCCCCGGCGCCGGGCGGTCCGGCACCCCACAACGCCGGGTTTGCTCTCGGAAACCCGCTCCCGACTCGCAAGGACAAAGACAGGGAACAAAGGAAAAATCATTTTCCTAAGTGCTATTTGTTCTGGCATGCTCTGCGGCTCTCCGCGCGCTTCTCTCCCACGGCTAACGGCAGCCGAGTCGTTTGAGCGTTGCTGCTCACCAGTTGAGAACGACATCCATTCCTGCCAAGCCTCTGGAGCAGTTCTTGGTCTGTAAGAGATCCCGCGGAAACATTGCTTCCTGCTGGCATCAAAGAAGAACATTTGAATGAAGGCTGTACATCCACAAGTTTTAGACTTGTGAAAGCGCATGCCATGATTTTTCTTTTTTTAAGCAGAAATCGAATTTGGATTAAAAGGAGCCAGAAACGGCGCTTTCAAAAGCATCTGAGAGTGGTCTTTGTGCTGTGAGGTACTGACCGGCAGAGCCACTCTCGCACCGCTCACAGTCCCCTGGAGCACCAGCAATTACAATGATCATCTGCTGCATTGATCACAGCTGATAATTCCCCTGGGTCTGCCACTTAAAATGCTCTTGTATTTATAAGTCACAGGGTAGCATACTAGAATAACGCTGCAACAAGGAAAAGCTGTAACTGTACGTTGGAAAAAAGCTCCAGGACAAGTTTATATTGTGTAGTCCAGGATTTTTCTGTTTTCTCTTCCGCTCCCTGCTCTTTCTCTGCCTCTTACCTCTGCTGCCCACCACATGGCTACTTCAAATTTAAGAACGAAGCAAACCCCATCAGGTGAGTAGTTTTGTTTCTGTGGCCCACCGAAAGCAGCTGATTCCCTCCCTGATAACAAGATTGTTCAAGGATTAAATAATTTTAACAGCTTTCATTGGCTCACAATGATCAGGCAAACACCCCAGGACACAGAAACGGAGCAAAAGCCCAGACACATGGTTTGGCCGTGGGTTTTTTTTGCAGCGTGGTATACACTCACACCTCCTCCATCCGCTCCGCTCCAGGGCAGAAGGAATAGCTCCAGGACCTCCTAACCCACCCCAGCTGCCCCCAAGTCACGCAGCACAGGCTTCGCACACGGAAAAAGCATTTCGTGTGGGGGATTGCTGCTCCATCCGGCTGGCAAGCATTCGGCACGGTCTGATGCCTGGATGCTGGATTTAGACAGCTCCAGCCTTGAAATAAGAGCGGCGAACTGCCAGGGTATTTAGATACTGAAAGAGTTCACTGGGGAGGTGATGGACTTACCGCTACCTTGAAGTGAAATTGGAGAGCTTTTAAAAATGTGCTGAAAGGCAGCTTTTGGATAAAATACTACAGCGTGCACATGGGGGCAGAGCTAGAGGTGGCTGCAGCTTCTGGCACCAGCGTACATGAGTTACAGCTCCTCTTCACCCCCCTCGGCTCCCCATCCACCATGCTCTGCCCTCAGAATCAGGATCTACCAAGGAAAGCAGAGCTCTTCATGGGGCTTTTCTCCTTCCTCTACCCAGCCAAAAATTAGCTTATCTGCTCCCCGTTACTATGCAGGCTTGGGGCACAGGGTTGCTTTGGTCTGTCTTGTTCCTTCCTTGTCGCGTGCAAGACTTCAGTCTCCTGAGGAGTGAAACAGTTTGCTGAACTTACAGGGCTCAAGAAAGGACGAGAAGGTAAAATGCACTTGATCGTGACACATAGGCTGAAGTGAGGCACACGTCCCCCCGAGACGACTGGCCCAGGTAATGTACTTTCTACCACACCGAGGTGGTGAAAGTGGGTATCTTTAGGTAAGGTGTAAATGCATGTTCAGTGGAGGTTCATCTCCGCCCTCCCTTCCTCACTTTGTGACCTCAACAGCAACTGATGAAGCTTGGAGGTTTTATAACTCAAGCCCTTGCTATAGGTCTTGCAAAAGATCCAGAACAGGAACCAACAGGTATGTTAGCCCCTGAATAAATTCCCCAGCACAGCTACAAGTTTCATACCACAATGCAAAGCTCTTGAGGTCCAAGCTCTAACGGCCGCCTTAGAGGAAAATGGACCCCTGAACCTTCATGCTACTAAGTTTAGCTCGGATGAGATTTTCATAACTTTTTAAGGGACCCAATCAGAGCAACCGTGCTGACGGCAAGAGGGAATTAAGTTCTTATGGCATATACAAGGGTCTTGAATGTTGGCATGCTGGAGCCATGCACAAAGCTGCACCACAGCTGAAGCAGAGTCCCATCTTTTGTTGAATTGGAAATCTGTGCCCATAACCAGCTGCTCCTATTATTGAGGCACAATAAAGACAGAAATCCTCAAAAATCCGTTGTATTCAGAAATTCAAGCTGGCATGTTACAACCCCATTGGATTTCTCCAAACCACAGGCCCAAGGAATTCAAGGCTGCGCACTCACATGTATTTACACATGCCTTGCCTAAAAATGTGAAAAACACATTATAAAAGTACTTATTTTTAAGCATCTGCCCTCAAACTTATGTCAGTGCAAGGAGGATCAGCTGTCGGACTGCCAGCCCCAGCAGACAAACTGGCTCCCAAAATTGCCTTCCCCCGTCTTCGCAGCCAGGCCCAGTCTGGGATTTTGCTTTGCTGAGGACACGTTTCTATTGGTGTCTGCCCATTTCAAGGCTTTCACACTTATTTCTTTATCCAACCATTGAATGGCAGGCAGGAAAAAAAAAGAGTATTTCTCAAAGCCCACATCCCGAGCTTCTGCCTCGCCTCCCGTACAGCCACCTCTCCCATTCCCATCTGCATCTGTATCTTCCAGAAGAGAAGTCCCTCTTCTGCCATAAGACAACTTCTCATCGAGGTCTAGTCCAAGCGGGATTAGAGCCCACGGGAGCCTCTTGGCCATCCTGTGTAGCTGACTGCTATTACAAGAAACCACATTTTCTAATCCCGTTGTAATTTATGGAGCTCAGCCTTGGGTTTTTACCCGTCGCTCTCCCTGTTGGCAGGTTGCCGCTCAGCCTTACACCTCTGATGGTTTGAAACCTCTTCCAATTTCCTGCCTGAATGCATTCGGAGCCAGTTTATATCTATGTTCTTGTGCCAAAGTTGGAGCTTGAATAACAGCTCTTCCTCCTCTAATGCATAGGGAGTGATCATAACCCTTCGATTTGCTAGGCTGAACAAACCAAGCTCTTCTAGGCTCCTCAATGAAATAACATTTCCAGTCTCCTTCCAGTTTATACCCGTCTTTCTTGAGCAGAGATGTTATAAATTTTAGCCAGTTTTCCAGATGAATTTTTACCATACCTTATGCAGTGGTATTATAACATTTTTTATATTACCATCTTCATCCCTGTGTTATAAACCTATTTAGAAATATATAATATTTATGGCTGTTCCATAGTAGTAGACCACTTCGTAGTCCTGCACACTGATGAGCCATAATACAAGGAATTCAGCTCCGCTCTTCAATGCAATGTCTGGATCATTATCTGTAAACACTGGACTGACACTTTTTTTTTCTTCAAGTAGTGGGTATGAAGTAACCAACATGATTTTCACATAGTTGACATGTACCACAGAGCAGCTGATGCCTTAATTACTGTCCAGGAATCCAGCGAGACCTTGTAGGTTTGGGTCGATTCCCCTTTAGATTATACTTAATATTCTAAGCTATGGATTGAAGGGAGTCTCCAAATTCTGAAGTGACCTATGGTAACTGCTGAAAACCGATGTCATGTTTGTTGGCCAACTTCCCCCCCTGAAATCCTGTAAATTGCTGTGTTGAGTGAGACGTGAACGCTGTCTCCCAAGAATAGCGAGGCAGGGAGGCTGTCGTCCAAGTATAATAAGAAAACTGCATTAGTCTTTCAGGGGACCACTTACCTCCCCAGCTCATACACTGCGTAGAGATTTTAATAAAGTAGAATATTGCAGAAGAAGTTGTTTCATTTCATCTGTTTCATGTCAAAGAAATACGACAGTGAAAGAGTGGAAGGCAAAGAAAAATTCACTGCCTGCAAACCTGTATTTTCAGCCCAGCCTGATGGCAGTGTCCTCAGCCAGAGCAGAGCCCACCAGCTGCTCCACGGCAGACAGCAGCCTTCCAGAGGCTCCACATCACGTACGCACACCTGACTCATCGACCAGAAAACCACACGTCTGTCTACAGCCTGGCGCGGCTGCAGAGGTACCTCCTACCCCCACGGGAGGCAAACAGAACCCTCCTGCACCCCGGGCACGTGGTAACTCCCGGCGAAATTCAGGGTGCTGCTCTTCACCTGGGGACAGCCCCCAGCCCTACGTGGTGGCCCTTTCACAGCCCAGAGAAGTCACACCTTGCTTTTGTCTCCTTAGTGGCTCATCTGATGCATGAAAGGTCCTGAAAGGGCTGGTGGATGAGCTACGCTGGAAGGATTTCAGTGTCTGTCTTAGGCTCTGCTTACGGCGGCTCTTCATCTCCATGGTGATTAGGGACAGGTCTGAAGTGGCAAATCTGCTAAAAGACCCAGTAATGCAGACAGGGGAGCACAATTAGAAAGTGGGTGTTCATATCGAGGAGCACTGTGACCTCCGCAAGAAACAGATGCTAGAAGAACCTAAAAATACATTAACCTGAGTGATGCATGAGACGTCACCACTTACTGCTAGAACTAATGGACTTTTCTTTCTCCTGAGCATCCCAAACTCCCTGACAGCACGCTATTTCTTAAAAAACACCTGAGGGATCAAAGAAGTATCCAGGTCTTGTGGAATATGTCACCACCATGCTGGAAGTGGGTTTCAATTGCTGTCCATGCCATGCCGTACTCATCAGAGACCATGTCTACCCAGTCAGGTGCCACCTGTCACTAAATATCTGTATTTCCACCCAAAGCTACAGGGACATGGGCCAGCTTGGGCTCCAGAAGCCACTGACACGCCTGGACGGAAGGCAGCGCTGAGAGCAGGTGGCACCAGCTTGGGTACGATCCTCCACTGGGACTCCCGAAACCCAACCGGTTCGTGTCCCTGCAGCACACAGGACCAGCAGAGCTACTTCAGGACCATCTGCATCTCTCCATACACCATGTCCTGTACTCCCGAGAGGCACAAAGGGAGCCTCTGACATAAGGAAGGTGACAGAAAACAAGGCTGCTGCCTGATTTGCGTGGTTGGATGGCACCAAATGAAACACGCGGTGCTGTGGAGTTTCAAGCAAGCACCAAGCCAGGCTTGTAAAGACAAGAAGAATGAAAAAAAATCCCAAACAACTGGATTTTCTCTAATCAGACAGATAATATTTACAGCCTACGGGTGGTGCCAAAATATTTCAGGAAATGCCTAAGCCCTTCTGAATAAAAGCTCAGGAAAACACAGTATTTAAGGACGGCAACTACAACAGTAAGAATGAAAGCTTTCCACCCTCTCCCAGCCTCCTTACACGGTTTAAAATGATTGCCATAGCAATTGTCAAGGCTAAGCTCATTTTGCAATCTCCTCTGCAAATTAAGTTCTGAGTTGAACACGTAAAAGATCAGCATAAAAACCACAAAGGAATCATGTAAACTGCAAGGAGCAGAAATCAACGTGCGCTCTGCACAGACAGCACGCTGAGGTCTAATCCATCCCGTTCAATTCCTGTACTGAGAGACTTGAACTTCATTTGAGCAATTCTTTCCAGTAAAGCACAAACATTGTGCTTGAACCCAACCCCGAAGACTTTGGCCCGTTTTTTACAGTCATCTACCAGCTTTGACTGTCTGCCCTGGACTTACCGCAGAGCAGAGTGGTTCAGGAGGGCAGAACATGAGCACCGGGTCCCCTGGGGCACAACGGAGCCCCACCACTTTTTTGCCATGAAACAGTAGTAGATACGTCTGTATCTGTTCCCTTGCACAACCACAACAAACCCTATCCTGGAAGTATTTTGTTTCCCCCCTCTCAGTTACCAATTACATCTACAGACGTAGAAAACCACAGGTCCTGCAAGGATTGCATCTCTACCTTGTTTCATTAGTGCGTTCAGACCAGACCTGTCTCTGCAAGTCTCTATAGTGCACCCAGAAACAGCCACATGCAACAAGTGCTCACACCCCTAGAAGAAAAATCAGGGCAACTATTTCCAAAGAGCAGATTAAAACAATTTATTTCTGGTAACTCGGTGGTGTCACCATTACCTGCTCGGGCTTCAGGCCGGGGGGGACCCACGCGTACTCTTCCAAGGCACAGCCCGAGTCATCGTCAGAAGTCGAATTCCTCTGGAAGTCAAACATGAGCTTCGTGACGGTCTTCTCCATCTCCAGAGGCATAACTGTTACGATGTGCTCTTCCTGGGAGCACTTACAGTGAAGGCAAATCTTCCTGCAAGGTGAGGAGAGAGGAAAAAGAGGAGATGCCCCGGTGAGCTGCACTCTAAATAAGAAAACAAAGCGATTCCTGCCAGTTGCTGGCCTGCAGATACTGAACTCAACCCTTTTTTATGCTCAGGCATTTTCTAATGCAGGATTTGTCTCTCTTACAAGGAGGAAACAGAAGTCCATATTTGCTGTAACAACACTTGGCAATAAAGCCGAGCCAGACTGCCCAGTGCTTGGGGATATGTAATTGCTTGTCCCTTTACTGCACTGCGAGGAGTACTTCCAGGGGCCAGCACAGGCAAGGGCCACGTGCCCTCCTGGAGTGGGTCGGCATGCCAGCCGGTAATTGCAGAGCAGTTATCGAATTTAGGACAGCCGAGCACTTGGCTAATACAGAAAATGGTGGATTGACTGGGAAGCTGTGAATGACAAGTCCCTTTAGCATGCTGATAGCATAAATTTGCTTATTAAAGTAGCATAAAAATTGATTATAGTCTGAACATATAAAACTAAATTAAATTAAGGGAGGCTACAAAAATCACAGTCACACTACAATGGCATCTTAACCGCCCGGCTCGACGGCACGTGCCGCGGCTCAGCGGCACACCAGGTCGCACGCTGCCCGAGCGCCGGATGGGGAGGGGGGGAAGCACAAGAACTGAAAGAACAGCCCACAGGTTGCAATTTAACAGCCATTAGGTTAATTTGCTGCAAATATCACTTCTTAGCATTTCTTTTAAGGGTCTGTTCCTGCAGCTGGTGGTCCGTGGGAGATTTTCTTCATGGGCTTGAACCTGAGCATTTATCTGCAGGGCTGCTAGGACATCACACCCCTTCGCCAGGGGTAAGAACGAGGGACTAACCTGGCTGAAAACATCCCCCAGCCTAAAACAAGTTAAAGGGAATGCTGATAAATTCGTTTCTATTTCTGAAAATGCAATGCTCTTCCACAATATGGGTCAATGGTATCTATTTTGAAGTAACCACACAGGATTCTGAATTAATTTGTGCTAATGAAATGCCACTGACTTCTGAGGAATGAGATATGGTTTCACTTGGGTAGCAGAAGGGAGACATCTCAGAAATAATAAGGCACCACACACAAAAGGCGAGGGAAAAGTTACCGTTGTCATTGCAGGTTTCTCTGCTATACGGTAAAAGCAAAGAAATTCAGAGGGCAGCAACAGTTAAACATTGGGGGCTGTAATTTTCAAACACCTTTCCTTCTTTTTCACCACTGCGTACAAGCCAGCTAAGCATACCAGCGCTCTGATCCAGAGTCGAGTCTAAATTTCCACTTGGCTATTACAGCACAAAAAATGCACTCTAGCAAAAGTCAAGAGGCTCCGTTAAGTCAAGCCAGGGAGATTTGCCAGATTTTCCCATTTCCTGCCTTTCATCAGATCTAAACCACACAGCGACCCCCACGCACCCCCGGCGTCTGGTTTGCGTCCAGTCGGAGAGTCTCGGCATCGCCTCCAGCTGTTACCTTAAAAAATAATCAAGGCACCATTTCATATGAATACTTTAATTAATCAGCTACCGTGGAAGGGTGCTCTGCCTCAGCAAAGCCACTGGTTTCTTTGCCGTGTCCATCTCATTTCACGATACGATTAGAAGCAGATCAATATGCAACAAGATGCTAAGAATAATTAATAGCTCCAGAGCCCTGGATTTGGTATTGGAGATAGTTATTCTAACGGAGTTTAGGACTTCTTAGACAAATTTTAATTTTCAGGATACCAATCACAAGCTTCAAAGGGAGACAAACCCAACAGTCCATGCTCAGATAGCAGCAACGCCGGGAGCACGAGTGCTGTGACCGGGAAAAAGCCAGCCCGCACGTTTCTGCTGCTCTAGACGCATCCCCTCCAGGAGATGGAGGATGGCAGGAGAGCGTCAGAGGTCGTGGCTTTTAATAAATGAGATAAATCACGCCATCGTGAGAACTTTAAATAATGGTGTTGAAGAGTTAATAACGGAGACGTGTGATCAATTAGACCCCACAGGTCACTCCACGTGACGGCCATCCTGCAGCTCACGCCACGTGTAGCCAGGAGCGCGAGGCGCGTGAGCTGATTTACACTCGCCCTCACTCCTGCCACGTCCCAGGCAAGCAGGTACCGCCAGTGGCTGGCTTCTCCTGGTCAGAAAAGCGAAGGATGAAAAGGACACAGGTAGCCTGTCTGCTCATCAGTGATGTCCCCAGGCCAGGACAACAGGCTCTGTAAAAACTCTGCACCATTAAAAACTGAGCATCTCCAGGCATGGGGTTTCTGCCACCTCCCTGGGCAAACTGTACAAACTTCAAGATCTTGCCCCTGAGGTATTCAGTTATCTTCCTCTCCCCTCATTAAAAGCAGAAGATTAACAGCTTTAATTACAATTATTTTCTTTACATTAGGATATGTTGTTTCATGGGAACAATACTCAGTGTCCTAGGAGTGTCTTTCCACTCCTATGATATGGTTTCCATGACTTCTTTGCATAGGTCTCACTTACTCAACCTTATTTTATCGTCTTCCAGCTCGCTATAATTAAAAATAATTCCCCGTAGTAAAAACTTAATATAAAAATGTACATTTCAAATGTGAGATGAAATTGAAAAAGCAGTATCCCCCCACCGCACTCAAAGTGGAGCGGCATGAAGTGAGACGATGCACGTGCCGGTGCTTGACCGCGCACAATGACCGGAGCGACAACGTGCCGCGGGTGCTGACACGACGGCGGAGAGCTGGTGGGTGTTGAGGGGAGCAGGGTCACGGCCAGCAGCCCGCCCGGCTGCTCCTGCCAGCAACGGCTCGTTAGTCGTTAACACGGGAAGAGCAGCGGAGCCTGGAGATGCTCAGCACATCGGCGTGCCGCATACCTTACCATATAAAGGGTGCCGCAGCCAGGTGGAGTGGCACGTCCTGCAAAGGGAAACCTGTTAGCTTGGCTCTGGCCAGGCCAAGCCTCATCTAACCACCACCAAAGCTTCATCAACAACGACTTCTGCTGCCTGCGCAGCCAAGGAGCCCCACACAACTTGAGAATAGCGTGCGCAGGTTTGGTGTTTTTTTAAGCAAGAAGAAACCAACGCCAATCACTCTCTGTAAATCCTGTCTTCATTCCTGAGCCTTGCTGTCTTGCTCTCATCCCAGAGCAGGGTCTGCAAGCTCGTCTCAAGGAAGTACCTGCCCTGGTGATTCAGAGAGGTCTCCAGCATCAGGGAGGACACAGGGTCGGAGGTATTTCGGTGCTGTTGCTAAAAGCTGCAGGCATTCTGGAGCATCACTTGACTCCAGGAGCTGAGGGCTGGCAAGGAGAAACCCAGTGATGTTGTGTTTAGACTGGATATTAGGAAATTTTACTTAACTGAAAGGGTTATCAAGCATTGGAACAGGCTGCCCAGGGAAGTGGTTGAGACCCCATCCCTGGAGGTATTTAAAAGACGTTTGGATGAGGTGCTTAGGGACATGGTGTAGTGGTGGACTTGGTAGTGTTAGGTTTACGGTTGGACTTGATGATCTTAAAGGTCTTTTCCAACCTATATGATTCTGTGATTCTGTGTTTCCCAATGAAGCAAGGAGAGCCGACAGCATGACCAGCTTCGGGCACGGAGGGTAAATGAAGGAGCTGTTAAGCAGCTGTAGCTTGTGGACAGGCAAGAAAGAAGAGAGGGAGCCGGCCAGCAGCCACGCTGCTGCGGGAGGCGCGGGCTGGGGAGCACCCGGCAGGGCTGCTTGGCACGGAGCTGTGCACAGAGCTGCCCTGCAGCCGGGCCAGGATGGCGGGAGGCAAATGGGGAGAAAAAGAACATTTCCTGGTGTCAGATTTAGCTGGAAAGGAGCCTGCCTTGAATTGACTTCACATGGTGCAAAGCAGCAACGGCTCGAAAACAGATTGAAAAATTTGTTCTACTCAAGGCCAGCGCTTCATGTGATAAAGTTACAAGATGGATGGATTTATTGTGCAACAGCTGCTTTTACGTGGTGCTCTTGGCACGGTGGCTGGTCCTCTCCTCAGAGCGGGCTCTAACGCCCGTCCCCGGTTACATCCCCACCCATCCGCTGGTGCGGGGCGACGGTGCAAACTGGATCCACCACCCCACGCCAGCCCTATTCTCTCTACAGATGAAAACAGGCACACAAGGGGAATCTGAAGCAAACGGGGCCCAACACACCAAGCAGAGAACCTGGCTCCCGAGTCCCTCTCGCTTGGGATGCAGAAGCATGCTTCCAGCCCATGTCCACCTACGCACAGCTCAACGTGAGCCCAATTGACCCGTGAGGTCTCTGGGACGAGGCAGTCTCTTGTCGTACACCACGGTTAGCAAAGCATAGCCTCTGCCATCGCTGGAGCCTCCCACAGCCCTTTCATCATAGCAATGGCACCAACAATAAGTTAAACGACGCCGAAAACACTAGTGCGGTGCAAGAGACTCTGGAGAGAGCTGCGAGTGTGCTCCCAGCATTCTGAAGAGAGCAGAGGTCTCCCTGCTGTGATAAACCAGCAATGACCCCAAACCGGGAAAGCGCAAGCAGAGCTAAAAAGCCAGGGAAGACGGGGCCGGGGGCAGCCCGAAGCCATGGCAAAGCGGGTCCTCGCAAGCGGTCTGTAGCTCCAGCAAAGGAGCCTCTCCCAGCGAACAGCCGGTGTGTGCTGGGATCTGGGGCGGCACGGGCAGGACCGCGCTCCCCGGGGCCGTGCGGGCAGGAGACCCCTGCCTGCAGGAAATCCGTCCTGGCCGCAGGGATCTTCTCTTCCAGCCACGGCTGCCAGCTCGGCTGGCTGGGCACGCAGGACCTAACGCAGCAAACACCACCAAAGTGAAGCCTGCCCGGGCTGGGCAACGTGGCTATTTTAAGAGAGGGCAGCGCAAGATCCCAACGCCTCCTGGCAGCACCAAGAACGAAGGCAGAATTTAAAATCGTGGCAGAAATGTTAAAATTCCTCTCGGACAAAGAAGGAACTCGGCAAACAGCCCTTATCACTCCCCCGGCACTGCTTATCTGTGCTTCTCACTTGTTTCTTCTGGGATGGAAATAAATGGGCTGTATCAGGGAGCAGCCCTGTCTCCGGTCTCCAGACAATGCGAGGAGCAGGAATGCCATGGCCTGCGCCGGGCCGTGCGATGCCTCTGCTGTGCTCTGTAATAAAGGATTTGCATGCATTTGTGCACACATTAACATACAAGATTGGGAATCCCTCAAAAAGCAATTGTCTGCTCAGCTCGGATGGGATGTGTAAAAGCAAAGGGGCAATTCCCTTCCCGCTTGGTTTCAGACATATACAGCAGCCTGATTTTTTTCCAGCATCGTGCCATCATTCTGATTGCAATGAGGCTTTTGGGTCAGTCGTCAGTCAGTAAATCACAAGACTTCTCGGAAATGGGAGAGGCTGAGGATTTGGGACAGCTCATGTGACCCCTGAGCCTCTTAACAAGGGCGTCTTAATATCCCTGCCTGTTATCTCCTCTCCTCATTTGAGAGCTAATGAGGCATCTTCCCACCCTGAGCCAGCTCCAGCTACACAGACCCATTTCTCCAGACCCCACAGGCAAGGCAAACATTTATCTAAACTGAAAAATTAACATAGTCCTTCACTGCCATAGGGAGAGCCTGGCGGCTCTTCTCCAGTACGGGCACCGCTCTCCCGTTTCACAAATGGGGAGGCTCAGGCATGGGAGACCCACAGGCAGCACCCAGCTGTGGCTTCCCCATCAACTCCCTGAACATCAGCTTCATCAGAGGAGCCCCAAGCTTTTGTGCTCAAAACACACACTTGGAGCTGAAGCTCTGCCTCCTTCTCCAACTTCTCTAACATGTATTTTGAACCAAACACTCCCAGTAGCCCCAGCCAGCCGCTGCCCACGGCCCCAGGTGCCACGGATCTCAGTGACAAAGCAGCATCTCTCTGGACAAAACATTTCTGTGACTTCACGGCTCTTTCCGAGTCACTTCAGCCGGAAAAAACCTATCAGTGGGAATGAATTGCAAAGACCTTGTGCTACCTGGGTTGAAAAGGAAGCTTAGTGAAAGCTTTTACCTGCCAAACTGGGGTGCAGGAGGCTAAAAGAGGTAAATTATACACGGGCATTTACAATAGCAGCAATTCAAAGTCTGAGGACAAGGTGCCCTTGGTGGCCTGCAAGAACGGCCAAGGGAGGATAACGCTCACTTGACCCAAGATGCTGTAGCAACAGCTGGCTTAAAAGATCGACATCAGGTGGTAGCAACAGAGCAGGTAGCACAGTAATGCCAAGAAGCTAAGGAAGAGAGAAATAATCCAGCAACCAAACTACTCCTGTAGCTGCAACTCCCCCCAGTCTCAGTGGCCATAGGGGAGCACGTGGAGCTACCCAGCTCCAGAAAGCTCTGCAGTAGGTGGGGAAACACTGAGAGGATGGAAGAGTTGCAAGTCAGACTCTTCTCCATCTTCCCCATCCACCTTCTCTTCTCTACCTGCTTGATTTGCTCTTGGCAAGTCAGATTTTCAGCGTTGCTTTATTTTTAATCCCCTCTGACCTCCGCAGTGCCAACAGCAACAATTGCAAAGGTATCCAGGGTGGCGTTGAAGCTTTTATTACAAACCCCATTTCCACTCCTGGAAAAATTCTCCTCTCTGGCTGAAGTTGTCCATGCTCGGTCTCAGGCTGGAGACTAATTTTATTTTTAAGACTCTGTAAAAATCCTTTACCATTGCAAGAGTTATTTTTGCTTAATTAAGAAAAAGAAGAAAGAAAAGAACTATCCTCCATATTGCCAGCTGCAGCCAAATATGAGCAAAAGCAGTCTCCGAGGATTTTCCAGTTGGTCTGCCTTCACGGTGCATCAGGACCATCAAGGCAAGAAGCGGGTGGAACATCTGCCTGTGGGTCCCCACCGCCCTGTCCCCAAACCACGGCTTCCCTGCAGCACGGCCTGGGGCAGCCTCCAGGCTGCGTCTGATTTTGCTGCCTGTGGTCTCGGGCACCACGTGGCAGAGAACAACCATCAGCGCACAAGGCTGTGCTCCTCCCAGGTGAGGCCAAGAAATTAGGACAAAACACGACACGACGTACAAAACCCCAAATCCCTCATCTGGGCTGTCTTGGTGCCCTCTTAGGCAAACAAGGAACCAGGACCACAGCCCAAAATTGGGGCCAGATCTCTCAGCACCCCTGTAGGATTAATTCAAGCACGATCAACCTTCCCAACCTGTGGCTAAATCACACCAGGCAAGCTGGGGTGCATCATGGGTCATTTTGGGGAGCCCAGGTGCACCCCAGCGCTCTGCAGTGAACACAGGTCCCCGCTCAGGCTCCAGTTTCTCCTCCTGAGCTGGGTAAGAGCCCCAGGGTGCTTCAACACCCTCCTGACCTGAACCACACTGCCAGGCTGCTCCCATGAGCTGCAACCCCTGACACGAACCATGAAAATTCTGATGCATAAAGATGAGATGTTTAAATTAAGGGATATTAATAACACAGCAGATCTCAGAAGAACTCTCTATTTGGAGTTCTCGGCATGTTTTGCAGAAAATATTTTTTTTTCGTAACAGAGGTTAGACAGAGGTGGGCAAAGTGCTATACCCACGTGAGCTGCAGATCAAGCAAGGGGGAGAGAGAAGAGGAAAAATAAGGTGCTGTGAGCCCCAGCCTGTTGCCCAGCCATGCTACCAGGAGCAAAGGGGTCCAACAGCCTGCTCTGTCACATCCAAGACGATGGAGGCAGCCTGCCAGCTCACAGGTTTACCACTCATCTCAACGTATTTATGTTACGGGTTATTTCCCCCCCCCCAAAGGTCCAGCTCTTAGCATACGGAAATAATAACAATCACATATTTTTCCCTGGTCATGGAGAAGAAATGCAAACCATTAGTTTCCAAGTTGAAGAGAAGAACAGGCTCAATAACAGCAATAACACCCACAAAGCTGGTGGGCAAACAATGCTGAAGCCAATCTCATGATTCTGGAAGGCAGGGGGAGCCATGCGATGGGCAGACCCAGGAGCCGTGGACACCCGAGAGAGGTTTGATGTCCCCGGTGGCAGGACAACCCCAAGCCCCCAGGAGCCAGCGGGGTCCCTGGCTGGCAGGGACGGAGCAGGGGAGGCAGCGGAGGGAGCAGGCAGCAGCAGGACCCTCACCAAACTCTCCCTCTGGGCTGAGTTCCGCAGTGCTCCCCACCCAAGAGCCAAGCCAAGCAAAGCCCTTGTCCTACCCCACAGGTTATCTTGTCAGATTTTTAATCATACCATTCGGTGGCTTTTCAGCCTAACAAGATGCAGAGCTGTATCGCAGGGGGTTTCCTTCTGCTGCTTAACTGAAGGAAGAAAATTGCTTCCAAGCCTGGGGTTCTAGCCAGATTTAAGCTCTACCTCTGGATGCAAAACCAGCTCTCCATGAAGAAGCCTGTCTCTGTTCAGCATGTGGGTCCTCGCTGTCTTCTCAAGTTTACATAACCCTGGTCTCTTCACAGGCAGTATTGATCTTCCTGCCCCTCTCTTTCCCCCACCCTGTTCCAGGCTTGCAGCCCATCTCTCCAGCACTGGTCTCAGACCGGCTAAGCTAAGCGGGTTCCCAGCGAACTGCCCCGGGGCTGTAAACGCTATTTTAAGGGACTTCACCAGTTTGCATTTGCAGTATAACAAGCAGAAACCACAGGAAGCAGTAAACACACTGCAATTCGAGCATCTCCCAGGCCGTACATCCTAAAGGAAAAAACCTGGCTGACAGGCAAAATGCTCAGAAGCAGGATAAGCTAGGCTGAAAATTGTAATTTTTTCAAAAGTTAAGGCTTAGACAGCGTCCTCTGAGACAGGCAATAGCGACCCGCTCGTGAAAGCGATCGCTGCCAGCCTGATACGTGTATGTGCTGGCTAAGCCCAAGCAAGTCTGCCAACAGCAAGTGCGCAAGGCTGGGTCATTTTGTTAAGCTGAATCTGTCTGGTAGAAAACATGCAACGGGAGACGATTAAAATACGAAGCAAAATATAATCTTGTTAGCAGCAGATAGCTTTATTTTACAAATCTTTATTGCAGGCTCAAGCTGGCACCCTTATAAACACAACGCAGTGATGCGAGACATGTAAGTGCTCCCATAGTAGGTGAAATAATCGCTGAATAAAAATAAGTTAGGTAAGTTACAAGATAAGAGAGCTAAAACTGAAAGGATGACACTGCATCTGGTGCAAATAATTATTTTGGCATTATTCTGTCCAGCGCTAATCCTCAACGGCTCAAAAAGATTCAATCAGTGTTTAGCACCGCCAAGGAATCATGACTACAAAACAAAGAGTAACTGGATTAAAATCTTTCTATGGTCACAGGTCACGTCTGTGTCACATCTGCTTAAAATGCTCCTTGAAGGAACAAGGAAAAAAGGAAATTTGACTTGAAAAGATTGCACTGAAAAACATAACCCCCAGGCTGCGGTTCTAGGTTGGTTTATAGTTAGGCATTCTGGCATGAAAAAGAAGGATGTAGAAAGATTATGACTTTAAAACTCTCTATCCTTAGGAAGGCAAAACCACCACAATAAACATCCGAACAGTAATGTCCTCATCCACAATGCCAGTCGGCATGCAGTCTGCTCAGAAAATGCCCAGAGAACCCAGGCTTCCAGAAGCTGCATTTACCAGAGCAATAAAATTAACACCGAGAGATGAGAATTTTTTAACACTTATTCCTATTTAGAGCCAGACGAACCTTCCTGATTATTTTTAAAATGAAAAATCCATTACGGTGGCATCAGCATTTCTCCCCGACTTCCTGCAGCTGCAGAAATGCAATTTAACAATTAACCTTTTACATCCATAAACAACAAGAACAGCAAAGGCTGGGAAAAAAGCACAGCCCCCTCGTAGATCACCACCGACAGCACATTGAGCAAAGTTAGCAGGCAGCTACACGCATCCACAGAATGCTGCTTATTCCTCCTCCGCGCTACTTTCTATCCCTCCTAAAAATCCACGACAACTTTGAAGTCGCTGGCAAAAGGTAGTTTCTTACCTGTTCCCACCGATGACAGCAGTGGCAGCGCAGGAGGAAGAAATCCAGCGGGTTGCTCAGCCGTCCTAGTTGTGCCAGTTGCCTTTTGGCTAGTGGGCTGCTCCCAGGACCAGCCCAAGCACCGCAGTGCCATAAAGCATCCCGCGCTCTCCCGGCGCAGCCCACCGCCCCGACCCGCGCAGCCAGGGGCTGCCGCCAAGGCGGGCTTTTGTCCGAGTCTTTCAGGGGAGGCACGCACCGACCGCGGCGTGTCTCCGAAGGAAACCTGCTGTGGAAAAACGTGCCATTCCTGCCCCGCGTCTTAAGCTTTCGCTTAAATTGCCTCGCTCTGAAATCCAGCTCCGGAGGGTGCCCCCCTCTCCGCTCCCAATCCAAATGAATACAGCAGCTCCCCCCTCAGCCTGCCTTTCACTAAATGACCCTTCGAGGTGGCAAGAGGATGTCCAATTTGCTCTCCGAGCGCAAGGCATTAACAAGGAGAGATGCAGCCCGTGGAGAATAATTGCCGGCGCGGGAGCGGCGCGGGGCTCTGCTGTTGCATTGCTCTCCTCTCCTGCATGCTAATGAGCAATGATGTCAGCAAGCCAAAGTCACCGCATCCGGACCGCGCGCCGCGGCCCGGCCACCCTCCCGTTTATTTACATGGAAATCAGCCCGCTCTTCGAAATCAATAAATCCTGTAGGCTGCTTCGGGAAAGGGAGAGGGAAAAAAAAAAAAAATTCCTTCTCGCCGGCTCGCATGTGCGCGTTTCAAAGAGTTGGCTCCGCACCAGCAGCCCAAGTTGAATGGTGTGAAGACACTAATTATCCTTCCCCAACTATCATCTTATCTGATGCTGACCGAATCTCAACTTGCTGTCAAACTTAAGCCCCCTCGTCTTAGGTACGTGGGCTATTAAAGCAATGATCTGCTGGCTCTGAGCAACATATCATCTTTCTCCTGCCTTTCAATGCCCTCTTAATTATTTTCTGCAGTCATTTGCTATGATTCCCCACTGGTTTTTCGACGCAGCGTGTTTGTGCACCAGCAGGGCCAAACATTCTGGGAAATACAAGTTATTAGCGTGGCATTTTGGTTACCACATATTTTAATACATTTTCTTTCATGCGGCCCCAAGAGATGCATGATTCACACCTTTTATCCATCTCTCAGGTGAGTACTGCGAGTCCCGGGAACACGCCACCCCAACGGGATCGCCGAAGCCTCCTTCCCCCGTGTTTCCCTCCCCTCGGAAAAGAAAAGAAAACGCAGAGAAGGAGCTATGCTGCCAAATCTCTGCTGCTGCTCTTAAAGCCCGTTGCTTGGGAATTAGGTGGTCACAAATAAATCTCTGCTTCAAGTCAGCTGGAGGAGAGCATACTTCTTAGCTTTTGCATTTACAAAAAGTGAGTGAAATTCAGAAATCTAGTTTCTGTGGGCTCAGAAAAATACAGAAAGCAAATAAAACTTGCCCAACATGTAGTGCTTTTGCAGCACGCTCCTGACTTTTGGGGCTTGACTCCAGATTTCAGAGTCCTTGATTTTGGCAATATTAGCTATGTTTACAGAACACAGAAGGATGCAGAAACTACAGCTGCGAGTCTTTCTGCAGTCGCAAATGCCTTAAATTATTATTATTAAGGCTCATAAATTAGGTTTCATTATATGGAATTACACTCAAAATCTCCAGAGCGAGATGTTCAGCTGGGACAAACCAGTCCAGCTCCCCCTCAGAGCTGCCCCAACTTACCCCGGGCAAGCGGGACAGACCGAGAAAGTGCAGAGACCTCAGCTGGCTCAGACAACTTCAGACAAAATAAAATATTCAGGGCCGTTGATGAAATATTTGAGCACTTACAGTTGCTTTCTTTTTTTTTTTTTATTATTTTTCCCCTCTTTTTTTTTTTTTAAATTAAATCTGCAGCTGCAAGTCCAAGAGTTGAGCACTGACCCTGTTACCGCGTCCAGCCGGGTTGGACCCCCCTTTCACAGAGGAAGCAGCAGCTTCGTCTCCACTTCTGCTGGGGATGGCCACAGCACTGAGGAGGGTCCCCTCCAACTCCTCCAACTCCACAGAGCAACAGAATTTGCAGGAAAAAACTCCCCTGACCCTTCAGCTTCCTGAACGGGCACTTTTTGCCCCTTCCAGCTTGCGGGCAGGCTGTCAGCTGGCCTCTCTGTGGTTAATGTGCCACGGGCCCAGGATGATGTGTTTTTCCCTCTTAAATTCAGAACATATTAATTACAATCCAAAGGAAATGAGACAAAACTGAATTGGGCAAAAGCAAATAAAGAAGCCTGCTTATAAAATGATAATGTTGAGCAGAAATGCTGTAAGAGCAGAAATTACCCGTTTACTGTAACAATCTTTCCTGGAAATGTATTGCTAAAAGCACGCAGCAGTGACTAGGGGCTACAACCGGCACAAAGAATACATACCGCTCCATACGGCAGGTCCTGTAGGCGCTAATTTTCACTGAACACGAGTAAAATGCCCAACTTCATCTGCATTAACTTTCAAGGAGCAAAGGCCCTTTAGCTATAAACAGTTGGGAGCAAAGCGTCTATCAGTGCTCCAAGTGCCACTTGAGCAGGACCACCAGCCAGCCCCACGCTCGGGGGAAAGGCCGGCACGGCACGAGCCCAAGCGTCCAATCCCACTTCTTGTACGACGTGCTCTGTGTAACGCCATCCACAGCAGCTTCGATCACCCAGCAACACCCTGATGTGATCCCACCACAGGGTGGATGGTCGTGTCATCCCCACGCAACCAAGCATCCTGCAGCAAAGGTGAGTTCTGCTTGGCTGCCTTGGCCAACTGGAGCGTCCCCAAGAAAGGGATCACACCAGAAACTGCAAACTTTTAAGTATAAGTTGATCCACAAAGATAAAATGGGAGTGAGAATCATGAGCTGATGTAAAAGATCAGTAAGACCAACGCTTATAACATCTCAGCTATGAGCAGAAGAGCTTTGTGTCTCCAAAGAGCATGTATAATCTTCATTGCTCCTGGCAGACTTCTTGTTCCAATACTTGCAAACCTAAATATCCACAAAATCCAATGAACAGGCTCTTCTGAGACAAGAAATCAGATTAGGAGCTGCCACGTTTAGACACACAACTGTCTTAGGAAAGTGGAAATGAGCCTTCCTGCTTTGAAAGCTGACGGTTCGTTGGCAATTGCTCCATATTATCGTTACCTACTGCAAGGCTTGTGAAAAGGTCACGGTATAACTCCAGAAGGCACGCAGGATTTCTTGACGGATTCTGCACATTATGCAGGTGAAATGGGTGTTTCATTAAGCAGCAAGGAGAATACCGAGCCCATGGAGCACATTATCAAAGGTCACGTGAAGGACTTGCACCATTATGAGGATGAATGCTGGCAACCGCCAGCAATGAAGCAAACAACCAGACGTAAAACCTTAGCGACTGAAATAAAGAAAGACCAAGAGCAGGAAGCCCCCACTTCGGTGCAGAGGTGTGAGATGGACAACTCTGCTCATAAATGTAGCCACATCTTTCCGCCCTTTGCTGCTAGTTTTAAAGACAAAGACCCTAACCCAGTCAACTTTAAACTTTCTGCCATTTGCACAAACTCAACCCTACGGCTAATTTAACAAATCATTGTAAGAGCTCACGTTTCATAAATGCTGTATTTTATCACCTTGGTGTATCCATCGACCGTCAATCAATAGGCCTCCACGTGACACTGTTGGCTCTCCCGATGACAACGAGCTACACAGCACGGCCACGCGCAGCGACAGCAGACTGGCGTCCTCAAGGTCACCGGGCTACTAACCTGATGAATGTCAGATCAAGTTGCCTTTCTGAATTATTTAGTGAGCATCCTCTGCTGCAGCTTGCCAGGGCAGCGTACAGCACTGCTACCTTGGGATGTCACGGAGGCTCCAGCCTCCTCTGTCCCGAAATGCTGCCCGCAGGGACAAAGGCTCTCCCCTGCGCCCTGTGCACCACGAGCCTGTCCAGGATGGGTGGGATGGCAGGTCCCCCCATCACCGAGCCCGTCCTGGCTCACAGCAAGAGACACAATAACAGATTACTTTCCCATCGCTCTTTCTACCCACAGAAATGCAGAATTAGATACTCACAGTGGTTCTTTACCCCTCGGTTCCCATGCTCCCCCCTGTAATTTGCAGGGAAATCTCCACTCGCCAAGCCAGTGCTCCCGCCCCGGTGCCAGGACGGGCCATGCCCGGCGCGGTCCGCGGGCAGGGGACAGCCAGAGCTGTGCTCCCACGGCCTCGGGGCAGCGACAAGCAGCAGACGAGGGGCTGGAGAGGGCACGGCTTTGCAAACACCAGAGGGGAAAGGCAAGGTGATTGCAAAAAGCTGTTAGCAGTGAGCAGGGAAGAGAGAAGACCCTGCGTGGCAGGGTCCAGCCCCACTCCTCCCGGCCAAATGCCTGGCTCTTTGGGAGACACACAGGGATGTGTCCAAAGTACGGGGAAAGCTCCTTGGAGAACTCGAGTCACAAAACACAGGTCAGGACTTTAAATGAGGTTGAGCTCTCTTTTTTCTTCTTTTTTTCTTTATTCTTTTTAAGCAAGGCAGCAGACCCTCCCCATACTTCTCAATGCCAGAAGCAGGGATGTCTTATCTCAAAGAAAAACGGGATGGAGGGAGGGGCAGAGAGACCAACATCAGATGCAGATCATTAATCCCAAAAACTTGGCCTCCTCCACTTTTCCTCAGGGCTGCCATTTGTACCTTCACACGGCTGCCGCCCGAGACCGCGTGAGACAGACCCTCTCCTCCTGCTGTCACCGCTGCTGCGCGCGACTCGTTTTCAGCAGAGCCATGGGTAAGGATCCGTGCTGTCAGTCTGCAAGGAGGAATTTAGTTTTTAAAACACTATCGAGCCCAGCAGCAGCTGACACAGAAGGGGAGGTACAGCCCGTACGCACTGCGGCTGATTTTAGAGATAATTTTCTGTATTTCCTACCAAGTCACCCAGCGAGACAGGCCTGACCCTCGCCGGCATCCTCCGGTGCACAGGCAGAGCCGGGCGGCGAGCAGCGTCTGTGAGCGCACCCTGTGCCGTCCACGTTCCCTGGCAGCACCGAACCACACGAACGCCGGGGTGGTGCTGCAGGAGGACCCGGGACGCTGCGTTGGTGCTCCCGAGCACCGCTGCCCTGCACCCTGTCCCCCCCACGACAGGGCACCCCAAAACAATGCTTACCCACTGACTGTGTGTCCCCCCCACGCACCCCCAGCTCGCAGACCGGCACCGCGCGCTCTGGTGTGACACGCGGAGCACGCTGCAGACGGCGTTTCAATCAATCACTGCATCTCTTTCTCTCCTTTTTTTTTTTTTTTTAATCACCTTAATGCAAGAAGCTTTAGAGAGCTTAACAACAATAAGGCTTTTCATAGCCTCCGGCTTTAACTCGGCACTACTATGTTTTTTACTTTTGTCTGCTGAAATCAAATTTGTAACCGAATACGAAGAACAATTTGGATGCTCATGTGGTTCTCTCCCCTTTGCTAGCCTGATAGTATTCTCATCTGAAGACTTTTTAATAGTGTCCTTTAATGACATCTACAAAAGCCTCATTAAAGCACTGTATCGTAATTTAAGCTGAATAAACTCAATGCAGTTATTTTTTTAATGACATATTTTTCTTGGGGCCTTTCCATGAACAATAAAGCGTTCACTGAAAATATGTTACAAAGGAAACACATAAATCTTCAGCTTATCTGGTGGTATGTTTTCCAAAGATCTAAACCTTTGATCAGCAACAAATTAATTTTCCATTTACACAAAATAGAAGATGTATTTCCAGGATAACCACGAGCCCTGCAAGTTTGCATTAATATGTGCCTTGGCAGCAGCTCAGGACTCCCTTGCTGCCGCCCTTCTCGCTGCCTGACACTGTCAGGGTTGCTGTCACGTTAGATGATTTTTATTTTATTTTCTGGCTTCAAACCTGTCTAATAGGGTGTTTTGGGTCAGTGATTATGCCCTGAGGATTTCTTGCCTTTGCTCACCGAGCTCCCCTCTGCACCAGCCATGCACCACCCAGTCCCGTGTCCCGTCCCCCCCTCCAAAAACCTGTGCATCCCCCAGGACCAGGGCATGATGTTCAACCATCTCCATGCTCAGAGGTGAGTCTTGAGCCAGCCCAGAGTCCTGGCCAGGTGACACAAGTCTGGCTTTTACCTCCCTAAACCAGACCGTGCCCATCTCCTCTGGCTGCCAGCGGGATTTCGGCACGCCCCGCAGCCTGGCCAGGCACCGCGCAAGCCCCCGCTCCGAGCCAGGAGCTGCCGGCAGGCCCCGGGACTGCACAAACCTCCGTCCAAGCTCCTCAGAAACCACCGATGGTTTAAACAGCTGTGTTTCTGCTCCCACCCAGGAGAGACATGGCTGCTCTTCCCCAGCTAAGAGAAAAGACCTATTTGCTGCTTGTTCCCAAACTGTGTTGAATGCAGGGTAATAACTCCAGCACATTTTTGGATCCACCCGATGATCCTGTGACACGCTGGACTCGTTTAGGAGGAAATCAAGCATGTTGGTCATGAATAGAAACGGGCTTTCATGATGCCTTCGAGGCTTTTAAGTTTCCCAGTGTATTTGCAAACACAGGGAGATCGGCTGCCGTCAGGAATGCACCTGGATCCTCATGCTGGGCTACCCACAGCCTCCTAACTGCTCAGTGGGAAGAAAGGTGCCAAAATAGGTTTTTATTTCATATCCAAGAGCATGAAGTACACCTGGATGATATAAAACCAGCCAGCACGAGCAAATGGACTGGTACGCATCATTTCGGTCCACCCCAAACTCCACCCATTACAAGACTTCTACAATCCAGCTAACCTTGATTTTAAATTAAAAAAACCCCAGTAAAATTATGAAAAGTGGCATCTCGATTTAAGCGTGGGTGCTTCCCCTGCCCCAGCCCTCTTAGGATCACGCCCCATGCCCTGCCTGGAGGGCACAGAGCGGGTAAACCTGCCTTTGGCGAGGTCTGCAGCCTGGCTGTCCCACCAGCTGAAGCTGGACGGAGCTCCAGCGTCCCCGAGACAGCCTGGCACTGTACACAAATGACAAGAGACATTTGCTATTCTTCCCTTTGTTTTAATTAGTAATAACAATTTGTTATCGTGGCTTGACATTTGTTCATCCTTAGGAATAAATTGCTTCCTTGAATGATATACTGAGATTACAACGGGCTTTCTGTGTTTGTGTTGGTTTTAGTAGCTCATAACAAACCATGAAATTCATTACTCTTGCCACAAGCACCCACGAGATGTGCCAACCAGGGTGTGGTTTATACACAGCTCAACTGATGGAAATTAAAAGGTTTTAATGTTGCCTGCAAGAAGTCAAGGGTTTGAAATTTTATGCAGCTGAATGACAAAAAAAATCCCAGACGCAAGCTACTGCATTGTTTTATCTGCCTAAGGAGCCTGAACATTACAGTCAGGGTAAAAATAATTTACTAAATATTAATTAAGTGTATAATTTGAGGAGCCTTTTTAGTGATAAGCCTTCTGGCCTGCAAGTTACTTCATTCTCATCTTTTTTTAACTGCTTGGAAGCTATATAAAGGAAGATATTTAACAGTACAACTTCTCTGCTACAATATAATTCGGCAAAACATTTCCACTGAAAGAAATGGCTGGAAAACAGCCTGTGCCTCACCATCCTTAATGGGAAAGGGCTGTCAGTCATACCCCAGTCCCATTTCTCCATGCCATGTCAAGCCTCGTACATCAAACCCAATATACAAATCGCCAGCCCCATCAAGATCATTAAAGCCGCTCAGCCCGTCAGGGAAAGGTCAGCGCGTCGCCGGCTGACGGCTGCCTGCTCCAAACGCAGCATCAATCACAGCCCTCATCAAAGGCGGCCGCGGCGGCGAGAGTGCGCAGCTGGAAACCTGCATCCCTTCCTCGTATAACCCGTCATCCTCTAAACCCGCTTCCCTTATTGTAAAACATGGCCACGCTTTTATCTTATCATGATCTACAGGGAACTGCGACTAAACCGGCTGCCACACAAACAGGGGGGATCAGGACCCGCGGGGAGGGATTAAGACCGTATCAGGAGAGGGTCGGCCAGAAGCGTGGCCCCTGCCTCCAGCGCTGGCTCCCTCCTCCGCAGAGTCCCAACCTGTCCCCGCTCTCCTGGACGGGTCCCGTGCAGGCAGCGTCCCCGGAGCACCCCTCCTTGCCACACAACCCCCGGCCCCGTGCACCCGGTAACAGTCTCTACCCAAGGGCCAAAGCCACGCTGCAAGGAAATGCTGGTTGCTGCCGTCAGAGCCACACCGAGGCGTGGCTCGCAGGTGTCCCCAGCCAGGGGACTTCAGGGGTGCCCCGCACTCGCAGAGACACCAGCATCACCGTGCCGGGCTGCTGCCGCCCTCCGCCAGCCCCAGCCTCCGGCGCGTGCCCCCAGCTTGTACGAGCTCGCAAGGGCATCGCAGCTCGAGCACGGGAAGGGTGGGGAAACCCAGTCAGTCGTGTTTAACAGGGGGGCACCAGCGTTATCGAGTGCTATTGCTCCCGTCAGCCATTGCTCGTTAAACATGCTGAAAACCACAGGCCATTTCTTCCTCTTTTTTCCCCTACCATGCTGTGCTGCACGCAGCATTATCTTCAAAGGGTGAAGCAAACATGTTTGCTAAACAAGAGCAGACTAAATACATCAGCCTTTTAGAAGCAGTTATTCCTGCTAGAGATTTAGCGAGCCTCATTGTTTCGTGGTTCGGAAAGCATTTTGCTGGCTGCTTTGGAGTGGGCTGCTCCTTCAAAGCAAGGGCCCTGTGACAACGAGCAACCCCTCCCCAGTGAAATAAAAACCAGGTGGGCATCCAAAGGAGCGGTGCTTTCTTTTTGCTGAGCATTTAACTTACAGAGTCTCCTTGCAACAAAAGAACAGCAATCTGGGGTCAGCTCAGCTGCTGCCAGCGGTGGTACTGAAGGCAGGGTCGGCCAGGCTCCCACGGCAGAGGAGAGAGGACATTTCTGGAAAACAGTGGATGTTCTTTGGGTAGAGCTGGGAACCTTCCTGCGGTGTGCCCGGACTGGAAGGGATTGCTCTGACCAGGATTGAGACTGGTTGTACTGGTACAGGGCAGAAAATAAAATGTGGAGGAAAAAGGCAATGGAGTAAGCGCTGGACATCGTCCTCTTCCCTCCATCCCAAACAGGTTGGGACGTTCCAGACCAGGGTGGCTCACCTGGCTGAGATCCTTGGAAATCTGGAGTTGCAGAGCCAGGTCAGCATCTTGCCTTTCCATGGCCTTATTTCAGGCCAAACAGCTCAATCCCAAAAATTCCTTCTCTCTGCAAACCGCGATCATTCCCTTGTATCAGTGCAGGGAAGCAGAGGGGAAGCGCAGTCGGGTTCCCTGCAGTACTAAGCCCTTCAAACATGTATCTCAAAAAGATGAGCAACCATGGATGGCCAAACAGACAGATGGGGGAAGGAGAAGGGAAGCTCTCGATACCGGCGAGACTATTATAATTAGTGTAATAAGCAGCAATCACAGCTCAACAGCTGCCTTCCTCTCCCTGAGCGTCTGCTACACACACCAGCACAGACCCATGGCCAAGAAGGATTTTTTGACACTTGCTGTACTCTGAACAGCTTTGCTCTGAAAAAAGTTTTGACTTTGGTAAACTTTTCATTCCATGGAAGACACAGAGGAGAGCACTCTCCTGCTTTCCCAGCCTCTTCAACTTCACCTGAGCAAGCAGCACCCTGTGCTTACAGAAGGGTCATGAAACTGGGTTTAGTTTTGATGTCAACTATGATTTCACATGTGGCTTCGAACAAAACCTCGTCACCTTTAAGTTGAGGCAAATGTGCCATACTCAACTTTCTGAAGTCCCTGGAGTGTCAGAGATGTTTCCGTTCTACAGAAAATGGCAAAACATGACAAAAATCATTTACCGTGGGCATACTGATGGGCACGTGTCCAACATCCTTCTCTGAACCTTCTCTAAGATAAATTTATTTCAAACACACTTGTCCCCATCCATGCCACGGTTGCAGGAAGTTGGCAGTGAGCATATAGCACAGAAAAATTGCTCTACAACTCACCAAAATCCAAAGCAGCCCTGCTTTCAAAGAGGGGACTTCTTGACAGGAGAATATTTTAAAGGATTGGAAAGCAGATAGTGACGTAACTGGAGGGCAGGGATTTTCTATACCAACGGTTAATTGGTTTGGAAACATATTTAAAATGGTGGAGAAGTTATGGGGTAGACTGTCATTTAAAATCAGTTGGGGATTTCGGTGAAAATGCCGCTTGCCAGCAGCTCACCAGCGGGGCCCGTGCCACCGGCACAGGATGCAGGCACCAGGCACGTCCCCGTGCTGCAGTGCCGCCCCGCGCTCCTCCCACTTGTGGCCGCAGCTCAGAATAGCCAACATCAGATGTGCTTGCTGCTCCGCTTCAGATCTGTGCCACGTGCTATGAAATTCAAGTGAGCCTTCTCCAAATTTTGGGGAGCCAAGGACTAAGGTCTCCAAAACACCCTCTGGTACCTCGAACGACCGCTTGCTGCTGTTTTTCTCGTTTTGGGGAGCCCACTGCAAGGGAAAAGAGTGACCCGCTTGACCCGTGTTGCTCCACCACCCTCACCCCAACCACCGGTTGTAGGGGTCAGATCATCATCCACAGCCAGCGCAGGGGTTGCAAAGTCACTTACGTGACAGGCTCTGGGCCCTAAATTGCAAAATATGCTGTGGTGTAGACCCAGACTAATTCTGAATCATTTCTGGTGCTTGCGCTCCAGGAGGGATTGCTCTTCTCCCTTCCTTTTTGCTACCCCTTGGTCTAACAGGGCTGGGCAAGGGAAGCAGTCAGACACTCAGGATATCTGGATATTTTGGCAGTAGTTCAGGATTCAGCTCCCGCTGATTTTTAGTGGGTGTTAGACACTGAGAAAGTAAAGATGTTTGGAGGTGTGAGCTCTAAGCTTTTCATGCAAGAGACCATTTCCTACAGTGCTAAAGAAAATGAGAGCATGGAGACAACAAATAATGACAAGCTTAGAAAGCAGAAACGTTTACACTGAGGAAATTTAACCTCTTGGTGAAAGAAGCCCCAGCCAGGCTGGGCAGGAAAGCTCAGGAGTAACTGCAAACAGGCGGTGATCTGCTGGAACAAGGATGTCAACAACACCGCACCAAAGGGTTAAAAAACATGACGTGCGAAGCCAGAACAAAGGTTTATTTAATTTCCCAGTGCAAAGAAACACATTTGTACTTCCCTAACAAGCAGCATGTCACAGAATCGTATAGGTTGGAAAAGACCTTTAAGATCAAAGCAACAAGAGGAGCAAGAGCCATTTGCCGTGACTCTGATCCTTCCCAGCTCCCCGGCCGGGACCCGGCTCACCACGTGGACCAGCCGCGGCCGCTCCCGTGCCTTCCCCGTCAGCACACCTTCACAACCAGTGACACAGCCGACAGGTAAGCGGCGAGTTAATCAAAGCCGTCTACGTGGGGTGCTACAAGGCATCGCTCTATCCAAAGCGACAAAACATGACACCGGAGGCTGAGGCGCAGCGAGAAGCGCTCCGTGCTGCTCGCCTGGCACGAGCCATGCGACTCTCGTGACTGTCGTCGGGAGCAGCAGGGCTCCTTTCTCATGTATGGGGGGAAAAAAGGTATGGTACCATCAAGCCTTTCACTTGCTGCTCTGCTGTAAGGCGCCAGTGGCAATTAATGGGGCTTTCAAGTACATAAATGGATTGCAGAGACATCCGCAGTGAGTCTATTAGCTAATTAGTCACGATTAGCATTTATTTTATCCAACAGGCATTGAGGTAAAGGAGGTAGTTCTCTTATATCTGTATACGTCCCTTTTACACTTGTTAAAAAGTAGGACAAAGCTCTCTGCCAGGGAGAGTAATACCAAGACAAACTTTCTCTCCGCCAAGGGAGGTGCCCGCGGGCACAGCCTGAGCTGGGCACATCACTTGCTGTGGCTAATGGCATGGGACGGGGCCAGCATCACGGACCTTCGGCCCCAAAGCCCAAATCTGGTAGACCTCTGCAACCGGTACAGCCTTTGGCATGAGCCTGAGGCCAGTCCCGGGCTCACACTACTCATCTAGAACAAGGTATCCTAAAATGTGACACCAGACCCTGTCTCATCTCAAAGGAGTATTTAATCCATCAGGCTGGTAAGGCTTCAGACCTTCCTCTTACTGCTATGGGAAGTCTAACACCCTTTGCTGTGATCCTGTATCTGAGGATGCAATGGACAGCAAATAAACCTATTTCAACCATTTAAGTAGCTTCACTTAACAATCATAGGAAATGCGTTAGATTTATAGCACCAGAGTAATTTGATACCTTCCACACTGTTAATGAAGCAAGCATTAATGCTATTTTATCATCACTTCTAATTGTCCTGGCATCATTTCATGCCCACGGATAACTCGCTCCATAACTTGGTACCTACAGCACATGTTGGACAAGGTCCCCAGCCGCAGCTGGTTTCCAGCGCCCTGAGAACTCAATCTCTGCTAATCCCAGCCCTTTAAAGCAACTCAGACTTGAGCAATCTGAAAAGGAGACACATGAAGTCACTTAGGCTTATCTCTCTAATTGCCCGCCCACAAATCAGGGGTTCGGTGTCAGCCACTTCCACTCACATAAGACACGGCAGTCAGAAAAATCAGACCTAAAATATTTACCGTGAGCATTTTTAGAACTGTAAGTGAAACTATTGAAATCCTGCTTACTACTGCAACTCCAAATGCAATGCTAGCTATGAGGAATACATCGGGATAACAAAGTAAGCGTTCATGCCTTTCCTCTGCTGCGGCTCTTTCCAGGTCTATGGCTGTGTAACACAGACTCTAATTCTCTCGACAGCTTTCCTGCACTGCCCAGTGCCAACACAGTGAAAATGTTAACAAATACCATCCCATAAATATTTAACGCACATTTTCCTGTGAGTCCTGCTGTGATTAAATAGCTACCTCATTACCCAGGCCCATCTTTCTTTCATTTTTATCTTTGCACAAAATACCAAGAGGTGGAAGTATATCCATGTGATCCAGCTGCTGGAAACATCACTGCATAAACCAACACGAACAGGGCAAAATCCAAACACAAACTTCCAAGGAATGTAAAGAGAAATCTAACCCTGTCAGAGTAAACATTTCATCTCAGCTACCTCCCAGGACTTGCAGAGGAAGAAAAGCAGAGGGGACAAGCCAGCGATATACTTTCTTTTTGAGTGCAGTTATTTGTCTGGTTTTATTGCCTTTTTCCACTGTATTTGGAGGTCCTGGCCACAGTAGGGTCCACTGCCCATACCGTCTGGGTACGGGCATCCCTGGGTACCTCCCTGGGGCTGGCTCTGCTCCAACACCAAACCCTGAGCAGCTGCAAGAGGAGCTCTGCTGCTCTCCCCCACCTGAAACTTGGAGGACGTCCATGATTTGGCCGAGGTTACACAAGCAATCCAGGACAGACACGGAAGGGAACATGGATCACCCAGAGGCGTCACCATCGCTGCTCTGGCACTGCAACATCTGTGACACTCATCCCTGGTGTCCAAAGCACAGCTGACCATAAGATCCACCCCGCTTGCATTTGCAACGTCATGACAACCATTTAGGAATCGTGATATAAAAATATTAGGATGCTGTTTTCTGGGCCATTAGAATTGATATATTCAAGCCCTTCCCACCAATCCTCAGCTCGGAAGCTATTTTTGCAAACCAAACTGAAAGCTGCAATTCTGCTGGGATCACCTGAGACCACGAGAGTAACGCCGAGCGCCCAGAGTCAGCCAACGCAGGCAGCAGGGCTGGCAGCACCGGGTACGGGGTTTGTGCGTGCTACCTAACGCGGCACATGGGATTTCGAGCGCTGCCATCCAAGCACGTCCCGGTCGGAGCAAGTGCCGGTGCTGGAGACACGTTCGTGCCACTCCCCAGGGCTCTGCATCGCGGGGCGATGCTCTGGCTTTCAATGGGCCACAGGAAAGGTTTCTTCTGACAGAGGAAAGTCGTACAGTCCAAATTCTCACCAAACTGCTAAAAATATAAAAGACTCAAAGGAATAAAGCTTGTGTATGTCAGAACTCTTGGTAATTCCTCACAAATACATAATTTTTTGGCACAGATGCTAAAATGTAACTGGAGGGCAAGCATTTAGTTCTGTTTTAGCTGGGAGAGTCCCAACTTCTGTCTCTCCAATTTATATATGGAAGCAGGCTCATTACGCAATACGTGTTTCAGCGAGTTCTGCATCAGGGAGGGTGTGAAGCTAAGGCTAACGAGGGGAATATCATTAAGAGTAATAAACAGTAGAAAAGCATGAACAAATAGGCTTGTCTGAGGCACGAGCTGCTGCTGCTGCATATATCACAAGGAGACTCCAAAGCGAAGAATTTGAGTCTCTCTGCTCTGAGATATGGGAGAGAGGGCAACAAACGGCGGTGCGTGGGCAATACTGGTGAAGAACTGGTGCCAACTGGCGAGGCTGCTTTTGTAGAGCTGTGCAGAGATGCTGGGTGGTTGATGCAGTGCTACGCTTGCATTAATGCATGGGAAACATAAAGGCTACTAGAGATTAAAAGATGCATTTTCTCCTCCAGAACTGGCCCTGAGACACCACCCCATCCCAGTTAATACACACAGAGCATTCAGAAGACCACTTCGACATATTTTGTTTGTCTGCATAACACTGATGCTGGGAATAAACGTACACATTTAAAATTCGCTGCTGCCAGGAGAGCCAGCCCCCAGGAAGCACCAATGCCCATCTCTCGGCGTCACATCCGCAAACACTGGCACTCTTTCCACGGCCAGCCTGAAACGGCTGGTTAGATTTATAGGTCACCACCACCACGAATAAAGCGATGGGGCTGTTTTGCTCAGCCTCTGGAAGCAGCTCGCTTCCAGCCCCCTGAGGCATCTCTGCTGAGCAAGGCCCCAGCGGTGGCAGGCAGGATGCTCCAGCACCGCTGGCGTGGTCCCCTCGTCACCACGCTAACACCACGACCGCCCCACACATCCCTGGTGCGGCAGCACCGGGGAAGCCAGCTCATCTAAGCTCCCTTATCGACCTAAGATGACAGCTGCATTTTGGAGAGGAAAAAAACCTTTTAAAAGGGAAAAAACAGGAGCTTCCCCCTCCCCCCTCCCCGGGTGAACAAATAGACTCATTTAAGGTGTAAGTAGATCAAGTAGCTAATTAAGGAAATAACCGATAACTT
The DNA here is from genome assembly GCF_034638445.1 of Ciconia boyciana. NCBI lineage: Eukaryota > Metazoa > Chordata > Aves > Ciconiiformes > Ciconiidae > Ciconia > Ciconia boyciana. The sequence continues at coordinate 16,612,376 of NC_132944.1, read as the reverse complement.
AATCAAGATCATTAGAGGAATCAGCATGTTGCTGCTATTATTTAAACAGTAGCAGAGGAAAAATATGCTTGTGCAACTGGAGCCTTCAAAACCTCCGGGCAGCCCGATCTACGAGCGGGGAGGCTCTCATGTCACCCCATTGCCAGTGCCAAAGCCACTGAGGAAAATACTCAAATCTCCTGGTAATTTCCCACAGACAAGAACATTTAATCATCCCCCAGCTGCCACCACAAAAATCCCGAGTGAACGATTCGCATGTTGAAAGAAATTTGCCGTAAGCAGCAGCACGGTACTCTGCCCCGGGACACAGCCCCTGCCTGTTCTCGGGGGGGGACACGGCACAGGACAAGCCCTTCGCAGAAATAAAGTCGAATATATTGGGCCATACGCATTTTGCTTTTGGCAACTTGTGCTAACTTCGCTCCTCAGCCGGCTGCTCCCGGGACTGACCCTGCGATTTCTCTAACCCCCCCACGGGGGGTTTGCACACCAGCACCACGTCCCTCTAATTACTCCACCAGTTGCACAGATAGAACATCTGCTGAAAGAGAGCAGGAATCCTAAAGCACACAATCTCCGCTGCCTAAACAAAGGCAAAGAGAGGATGCTGCTGAACACCCCCACCCAGCAAACAGCCCCCGGACCCCTGCCCAGCGCGGGCGTCCGGCAGGCTGCGCGCTCCTCCGCCTTCTCCGGCGGGAATGAACCCCTTCTTCCAAGCAAACAGGTTGTTTGTCACTAACACAGCCTCCTATCTGCTTAATTCCTAAAGTATCCCAAAGCAACTGAATTCAGCAAGTTTGATTAAGTACTTAGAAATCTTTGTTTCACTTAAAAGGTGCCTTTGCTTTGCCTCAAAGGAATCGGATATTGTCTCCTGAATTCACGTGAACAAAGAGCAAAAAAAATCCAACATCCAAAAGTTAAAGATAACCCTTTTTGCTGTACTAAACACAGCTGCTGAAGGCTCAAAATTCGCATTTTGTCATTCCGCACAAATCCTTGCAACAGCTGAGAAGACACACGGCATGTTTGGAAACCCGGAGCCGAAGATAAGCTCCAGCCTCCCGCGGGGTTTTACTCCTCGGGGGTTTTTCGACAGGGTGGGGAAAAAAAAAAAAAAGCAGGAGCGGCTCCGGGGCTGGTGAGAGAAGTCACGCCGGCATCAAGGAGAAGTTTTCCCGTGTCCTCCAGGTCGGACATCGGCGGGGACACGGCACATCCCCGCTGCGGGGCCCTGCCGGGCCCCCGGGCTCTGCCCGCAGCGAGAACCGGCGCTTGCAAAGACAGGCAGGAATCGGAGCTGAAAAAGAAAATCCCTTCCCAACGCAAACATTTGTAGGGCGTTACAGCGGCTTCTGCTTTCACGGGCTAGAAATCGGGCGCGATCACTTACCCAGGCTAAACAGGCATTCACTTCACGTGTGGCGCGTAAGGGCCGAGGGGAGGACGGGCAGCAGGACGGGCAGCAGGACGGGCAGCAGGACGGGCAGCGCCTTCGGTGCCAGGGACCGGGCGCGTCCCCCGGCGGCGGCGGAGCCCGGGCCGGGCCGGGTGCCTGCGCGGCGGCGAGCGGCTGCGGCCATCCGGGGAGGGAAAGCCGCCCACCGCAGATGGAGCTTATTGGTGAAACCCGTCAGCCCTAATCCAATCGCCTCCCTCTACCCAAATTTAGCTCTCCACGGAGCCCACACCCCTTCCAGTTCGGACCAGCGGTATGAAAGCGAACTTACCTTGCCAATGTATAAATCGCGTAAAGAGAAGCAATAACCCCCCCCCCCCCAGTTTGCTTCACCTCTTTCTCCCAAGAGAGTTTCTTATCTACCTAATTCGAGGGGACCACAGCCTTGCGAGCGCGCTGAAGAAAGCCAGCAACTCCCAGCGCGTGTCACCGGATCGAAAGTCAGTAAGGTGAGTATCAGGATGCCAATAAAACCAGTATTTATCAGAATGCCCAACCGTACTCCTGACACATCTGGGTCAGGACTGTATCACATAAGGAGGAGGTTTATAGAAACAGTTAGCACATGGTTCCTGATACCGAGTTTCACAGAGGTGACTACTGAATCGTAAAGCACTGCTGGCAAACAGCCTGGCCGGCCGACACATATGGTTTTCCTTTTTTTGCAGCCTGGTGCAGACGTTAGCCATAGGGACACGTCTTTCTCCGCCGCACACAAATCTAGATGCTTGACCACGGCGTTCGCTTCTGACGCTCGGACTAAGGTGGGGGCTACCAGCAGCAGCTCGGAAACCACAGAGCTACACCATGGGCAGCTTCCTACTGCAGGCAGCGACCTAGAAACACTGCCTTCATTCACAAACAACGGAGGGCCGGGGATAAAAGCCTCTCGTGCAACTGCTCATTTCTGCACTCGGTTACAGATGTGCAACCCTGGAGCAGCTCCAGAACGTGGGCCAGCGTTTGGGCGAGCTTTGAATGCGCACACACGGCTACCTCCGAGCGAGCAGTATGCACTCCAGGTGTCCCGGCAGACAGGCAGCAGGATCCAGATGTGGGCAAGCTGCTCTGGCCTTCGTAGAAGCTAGCAATTCAATGAGGTCTATTCATGGAGGAGCGAGCAGGGCTTCCAGGAACGCAGAGGAAGCGTTTCCGAGGGGTATTCCCATTGTAAGTCTAATAAATCCCTTTGCATTTTACCCCTGCCCCCCCTGCTGTTGCAAGCTTTAAATACAGAAATAATCAAAACATACATTAAAAGAAGAATTTATTTTGAACTTGGCAGTGTTGATCTAAGAACCATCCTGCTCCGGAGCGGGGCTCGAAGAGCCTGGGCAGCCTCAGGGAGGGCTGAGCCTGGCTCTCAGGGAACAAAAGCAGCTTACAAACCAGGTTCGCCACGTGAGAGCCTAATTAGAGACCGAAGCCCACACAGCAAACAGACAGACTACAGAGGAAATTGGAGTCTAATTTACATGGAGAACAATTACTTACTGTAACCAATTAGTGTCAAGCTGACTGACAGACTACCCAAAATACGTTCTCCCCACCCTCCCCTGCAAGTCCGAGCTTTCCTTGCTGCTTTATTTTCCCTGGGCTGTTCGGTAGGTGAGCAGTAGCACCTCACCACTAGACATCGGATGGCAAACGGAGACCTTTTGAGCTTCCCCATAACAAACACAGAGTTAGAGCCACCCACGTGCCATCGCTGTGAGCCTCAGCCAAGCCAGAGATAGCAATAGCAGAGAGCAGGGTGATGTACTTTCTTTCCTGGTCTTAAATCCTTAAATGACATCCTGAGGGTCCCACTGAGAAGTTCACCATTTACAAGAGGTGTTCCCCCTTTCCTGGGCACGCGTTCTGCATTGGAGCTTTCACCCTCTGGTTTGCAATCAGGTAGGAGACCCGCAGGTAAGGGCTGTGTCCGTCTAGCAATAGCCTTTGCACAGTGCTCAGGCTGCAGGTTTTGGGTCCTGACCCACATTGCTGGCCTCCTCCACTGAAGGAAAGCACCATCCCACAGCATCACTGCAGCCTCAGGGCAGCGCTGCCAGCCAGGACGCCCAGCTCCAGGTACCTGCTCGGCTGTCTCGCAAAACAGCCCCTTCTTTGCAGATCGGTCCCATTCCTCCGGCCATGCTGTTCCCCAGGCGCTTGTGGGACCGTCACTGCCCCTGTGCTCAGCAGGGAAATGGGGAATCCCACCGCTGCCAGAGGGAGATGATATGGACAGAAAAACTCCTCGTTGGCTGGCACAGCACGGGGGTTCTCACGGTCCCCCCAGTGCCTGCGCTGGGAAGGACATCACCTTTGATGAGGGCTTTCCTCTCCAGCCACCCTGGACGAGGACGACTTCATTGCGTTTCCCAAAGTACAAACCAGTTGCTAATTCTGTAGGAAACCTGCTCCTCCTCCATTGGTCCCCAAACTGGTAAACAGACTTTAAAAACTCCTGAAGTGCACACATGGAACCGACCAAGCACCATTTATCTTCCTTTTATTGTTAAAGAAGAAATGACTCATTCTATCATCGTTCTCCCCTTCCCAGCAACATGCTCCTTATTAACAGGACTGTCTAATTGCTGTCCTTTGCTCCAAACCCCGGACTGCACGTGCATTTGGAATGCACAAATGACAACAGCATTTCAATGCAACTTGCTGCATTGCTCTTCATAAACTTCTAAAGACAGCCTCTCTGAGCAGCCCCTCTGACTGCTCTTCAGAGAGCTCTCGTGTATGCGTATTCAGGCACGCAGGGACCACGTTTTGGATATTTAAGACCAAGCAATCAACCCTTCCTTTGAGAAGCACCAATATAAAGCATATTTAAGGACTTTATGGGTCTTCTGTACGGATGAGATAAGCTATTCTTTTAATCTCTGCAGGCTACATGGATATATGGCATTTTAAAGGAAACTTATCCTAAAAAGAAAACTTGGAGGAAATGCTTTGTGAAGTATCTAGTGGCTGTTTGGTAATATTACCTGGAGACAGCCAGGACCTCAGGTGGTGTAAAGCATCAGCAGGGATCTTTTGATTTCAGTTCACTTCAAGTCAATGGTGCTAAAGCAATTTACACCACAGGAGCACCATCAAGAGAGGTAATGCAGGACCATCTCACCTGGGTCTCCTTTGGGTACAGCCACCACGAAGGCTGCAAATCCTGGTGGCCCTGGTCTCCCCCTGCTCCCCCCTGCCTCCCCGGTTAAATTAAAAGTCTCTGTTAATTACCGAGTGGATGCAATGAAAATGCATGTGTGCTCACACTCCTCAGAATTAGGCTGTTAATCTGGTGTTTATACTCCTGGAGTTTATCTCCTCCACACCCCCCTTCTCCCCTGGGAACCGACTCGCTGCCACTTTATCTGCAGCTCTAAGGACAACACACACTGCTTCATTTTTAAATTCCCCTCCAGTGCTACGCCCTGAACCAGCTCTTCAGAGAGGGGGCCTCCGCTGGCTGTAATTCCCATTAATTCCTCTTATGATTAACAGGTCAGCTCAAGCCACCCTGATGACAGTGGGCTTCAGAAGTGCAACTCTATCAAAATTATCTATGCATAGAAGACGATCATTATAGGAGCAAATGCCTCGCTGAGACTTTTATCAGCTGCGTGCTTGCTGCTTGCTTTTGTGCCGCTAACGACTTTATCGAGAGCGGGGAAGGCTTCAGCCTCATCGCTCTGCGCTGCGGTGCCTCCAGGCAGATGAACCTCTCCTCTGTGGTGGGCGAGATGCTGATTATAAAGCCGTGGAGGCAATCACTCCTGGAGGGAGGTAGGGGCAGGCAGGAGCATGGGGAAATTAGAGAAACCTTCTTCTGAGTGCATCCCATTAGCGCTGGTGGCAATTACGTGTGCTGATCAAGTAGGTGGGCTTCCCAGAGCCCCCTCTGAAATTACTGGACAGGGAGAGAAGGTGAGAAAAAGGAGGAAAACAGAGAAAAAGCAAAATAACCCTCAACAACAGCGGCAGACATCACCCCGGCTGCCTGGGAGCAGGGCACGGAGGAGCAGCCTCCTCCCCGCGGGCATCCCAGTGCTGGTGGGCACTCAGGGGAGACCCACAGAGATAAAAGGGAGCAAGACCAGTTGCAAAATACTTGTAAGAATGCTAATGGTCTCAGGTCCTTTTAAGCCATCTTGAGCACTGCTAAATTACTTTTTATTCGCTTTCTGGTGGGATTTGCTTAGGCTTGAGCTCACCGTGTTTACACTGATAGGCTGCGCAGCCTGGTGTGCAGGTCAAAGCTGGCGTGGACCTGCGAGCCAACCCATGCCCCAGCGATCACTGCCAAGCTCTGCAAGACCATCCTGCCCCTCGTCTTTCCAGTTTCTTCACTAGTTCCATGTGAAGAAAAGAAGAAACCAACTTAACAATATCTTCCTTACAATAGCTCCCGTTAGCGCATATTGAAATAATAAAAACCAGAAGGAAAGGCAAGAACTTCAGTTGCAAGCACCGTGCAGCCTTGCAGTCCTGACCCTGAAACTCCTGACAAGGTGACACATTATTAAGAAATATCCATATTAATCCCAACTGTAAAGCGCTATGTTCAGCCAATTAAACTGCCTGAGCGGCTGAGCGCTCCTGGAGACCTTTGTACTCTCCTTTTTTTTTTTTTTTTTAAAAATGCCCTCTTAGGGAAAGGCACGGCTTCTGCAGAGCTGAACCGCCCAGCTCCTTCCAGCCTTGCCGTGTGTGTGTATAAAATGTTCTTGGCTGCTTTCAAACACTGCACATTAATCTGCGCAATGGAGCCTGTCTTCTTTAGCGTTCGGATGATTTCTCTTCAAGGCAGGTACGACAGAGCTGTTCCACTTGGCATCACATCCCCTCCCTGCACCATTCCAAGCCTTTTTTTTTTTTTTTTTGGTATTGCCAGAATAGCTCACAAGCCATCACCCCAGGCATGTGTGAACCTGGAGAAGAATATACTGCTGTAGGAACCCACAGATATATGAGACAGCCAGGATGCTCAGAAACAGAACCGAAAGATTACGAATGCACCGAATTATGAAAAATACCACCACTTCTTTCCTGCAGCTTAGGACACATCACTTATTTCTCCCTCAGTCATTTCTTTGCCTGTGGCTGAACCCAGAGCGACAGAAACTGTTTCTTGAATTAAGGGCTGCTGAAACAAAACCCCAGAGAGGTCTATGGGTGGCAATTACTGGAATTTGTTCCCGAGCAATGTGAGCCCCAACATCCCACCTCAATGAGCCCCACGCACCAATAAATCAGAGCATCCCCACCACGCAAAGGGCTGTCCGGTACAAAGCCAGGCATTTTTATTAACACCACGCTCGGGGCTTGGATTTTCATGCCTGTCTGCCCAAAATTTACGCAAGCGAGGATCCCCGTTGCTCAGACTACTGCCAGCCAGGCACCTCGCTGGCTGCTTTGCACGTGTGACCGCTGCAGTGGCTGAAGCACGCTCTGAACTACCCACGTGCCAGCGAGGCCCAGATCGGTGAGGCATGATGTTTCTTCAAGTCTTCATTAAATATTAAAATGTTCTGTAGTTGCAGTCAACAGGCTTCCTCACAGCGGAAACTTCAGCTGCAGCTTTGTCTGCTGGGAAGCATAACTTCGGCTGCACCCCGTGCAGAGGAGAGATGCTCGTCGCTGGACCGAGTGGTCCCTTGCCACGAGTTAGGGCGGACGTTTCCCTTCTTCACCCTGCTCTCATCACCTCGGGCATTACGCTCCACAGAAACACCCAGAGTCCGAGGAACGGAGCAGGAGCAGAGCAGAGCGGGACCGCAGACCTCCTCCACGCCTGGTACCAGCAACTGTTTAATCACACCCGGGTTCACCACGAAAGGGATGAGCACCTCTCGCCTCCACCATGGATGGGGCTTCTCAGGAGGGCGGGTGGCTGGGAAGGATAAAAGCTAAGGATGCACGAGCACCCTAAACCCTGCCACTTGCTGGAAACCCAGCAGTCTCAGGCTTCTGCAGCACACCTCGTGTTTTGGAAGCTGCAACGGGAATGCCGTGTACTTTCCCTTATTTCCAAGCATCCCCAAATCCCCATCTGGCATTTCTACAATGATTAAAGACACAGTTCTCAACACTGAAACCCCATAAAAATCCATATGGGGACTGCCACTGCAAACCAGGCAATACCTGCCAGCAGCTGTAATCCTGGTGCCATCAGATCTGCACAATAAACGAGTCCATTTTACCGGGGCTGTTTTTTTCTACAACTAAAATGGAAACAAAAATTGGCTTGCGAAGATGAACGATGCCTGTGATAGTTTTCTGCTGCACTTGATTAAATACAGCACACAACAAACCCATTTTTTCCTCCTTGAACGATAAACTCGATAGTCTAAAATTAAGCCCAGCAGGGTAAGTAAGATCCTGTATAGATTTCAAAAGATACCGCGATTTTTTTGGAAGGCCTGACTGCACTGTGTACGCACTTTGCAAAATCGCTCAAGTACCTCTGGCACCAAATATAAACACAGGGAAAGCTAAAAATCATGTAGTGTTTTTATCTTGATACAGCCTATACCACAGAGTACAGCCGTGGTTTGCCATTTCATGGTAAACCAACTCTTCGCTTTTGATCATTTTAGTGTGTAACTGTGGATGTGAATGTACAATAGTATCATAAAAAGAAAACGGGAAGAAAAAGCCCAGTCAAACAAGTACACCAACCTGGACCACACACTCCCCCGCCAAAGGGTATTTGTAGATACCAGAATTACCATTTCTCTTCAAGACAACTGATCCTTTTCATGAAAATATAAGAAGCCCTAGAGAAATTCTGGTTGATCATTATTAAATGGACAGGCCTCATGCATTTTTTTTCCAGGAAAATGACTGAAGCTTGGCTTTAGCATAATCCTGAAGATTATTTACATCTTCTGCAGGTTTTTTCCACTGCTGCTGAATAATCAGGGCTCCTTAGAAAACCACTGCCAGAGAAACATAAATCCTTTTTCCCCCCCCTCCTCTCCTCTCTCTTTTACATGTTTTTATACATTCTTCCTTGCACAGGAGTGGTAAGGAGGCTAAAAATACTCGAGGCAAGCAGGGACGAGCGAAACCCCCGGGGAGCGGCTGGAAGGGTCAGCGTCCCCCGCCGCAGCACTGCCCGCTCGGCAGCGAGCCTGCTGGGGGCAAGCCTCTCGCCTCTCCTCCATCCCCAGCTTTCAGCACTATCTGATGAAGTGGGAGCCTGGGTTGCCTTTCAAACACTTTTTTTTTTTCCAAGAGAAAGGCCTAAAAGAGGAAAAAATTGTGGCTCCTCGGAAGGCAATGGGAGGAGGAGCCGCCTCTCTCTTTGGAGGAAAGGGCTCCAAAACACTGCAGGTGCCTGGAGTACTGGGGTGCTTTGGGGAGGGAACCTTACAGGGATGCTTCAAGACAAGCCCTTTGCTTTCTGCTTCAGCATCCTTATCGTTTCCAGTCACACAAAATCGCTTCCTCTCCTGCTTTTGCCCTATCCACTAAAACGGCTGCACACAGGGAAACAATTAAATACTCTTAAGCAGGCAGGGCTGCAACTGGCATGGTAATGAGGTCGTTATGCTCCTTAATGTGCTTTCTAAAAATAAAATTACCTCCAGGTATACAGATCTCCTGGCTGCACCATGCCCAGGGAATCATCTTAATGCAAATTCTGTAACAGTCTTGTTTGGTTTTGTTGTTTTAAAGCAAACCTGGCCCCATCAGGACAACAGCAAGGGCTTGGCCGATGTGCAGGGTCCCAAATTTCAGCTCCCCTCAGGTCAAGGGGAAGCCAAGAGACCTGGAGCGCTGCGTGGCCAGACCTTGTGTTAGAGCCAAGGGTCACCTCTCAACACACAGGGCACAGCCAGGCTAAGGGACCTCTGCTCCACAACCAGGTGCCATCAGAGGCCAGGACCAACCCCTTGTCCCCCTCGTGTGACGTCCTCCCTGTGACAGTCATGGGGATGGACATCGCCAAGGTCTAGGCTGGGAGGGATCCCATCTGGCGAGCAGCGCTGGTTTGAATTACACAGCGGCCTGTGCTGCAGAAGGCTCATTTGCAGCAATTAGAAGCATCATGTGGGCACACGGGAGGACTTCAAAGGACGCCGGTAGCCTTGACAGCACAAGTCTCTTTTTTAGTGGTCAAGAGGCAAAAACTCCCCTGTGCCCTTGAGCATCTCTTCATAAACCAAAATTATACAGAACTCTTGGAGGGGAACCAGACAGGTCACTGCAAAACCCACTCCAGTGAAAGTTAAAGGTTGTATTTTTTGTATATCTTTTAACACGTGCAATTCCCATGTGCACACGTCCCCCACCCAGACACACAGCCATACACGCTGCTTTGCTTCCGCCAGTCTCCCAAACTGAATACAAACAAGGGTTCATGTATATTGAAATCTGTAGGAAGCTTAACATTTACTTGGCTTTTGTGTAAACACTTACGTGAATTACACAAGTTTCAGCCAAGAGGCTCAGCACCCCACCGTGCTGAGCCATATAATTCATTACAATTAAAAGCAGAGAGCGAGGCAATCAGGCTCGCCCGACACTGTGCTGGTATGGATTTGCTCTTCCAAATGGTTTCCAATTTGTCTTCACAGCAGCTCAGCCTCTCCGGGAGAAACCCTGCCGGCATTTGCCCTGTGCTGTATGGGGATGCTGATCCCGCACCTCCAGGGCAGCCCGTGCCCGCGGGCTTTGCCAGCTGACTTGCACCCACGCTGCTGAGAAACCCACGCCGAGAAATCGGCATTACCCAACTACAGCCAAGCCATGGGCAGCAGAGGGGACGGGGGACCCAGGACACTTAGGTGTCCCAGCCACAGCCACAGCCTCGCCACACCAAATCCTTCGGTAACGCCATCAAGCCGGGACATTTTGGGCCGTACGTTTGCTTGTGCTTTCAGGGTGAGCTCCCTGCAACCCCCCTTGCAGGCAGGTGAGCGCTGTCCTGGGTGCAAGTTTTATACACACAGAGCATCACATCCTGACAAAAGCACTTTAATAATAATAATCAGTAAGAGAACCCCCCACATAAGCATGTGCATCACCCCAAACTGCAAGGCAGCATCTATTCCCCAAGTCTCTGCCTTTCTTACTCAGTATTCATAATATGCTAAGCTATTAAACTATCCTATGGAAAGCGCTGCGGCTTACTGTGCTGCAGACAAGTGGTGTTATCATTTGGTATTTCTTCTTTTGTTATTACAGTGAATCTTCCTACATCTCTGAAAATAATCCAATTATTGCTTACCACTGGTAAGGTCACCGTTGCTTTGAACAGAGATTTGGGTAATACTATGATTACTCTTAAGCAAATATTGCTGGGACTTGGGCAGAAATTTCAGAGAGAGTGAAAATCCATTTTACTGGAAACCACAGATGGAAAAATATTCACACTCTAGAGGATATAAACAAAAAAAAAGGTATCAATTCTCTGCCTTATTAGAAAAATATTGGTTTATCTCAAATCAACAGCATATATATATTCAGCTATTAAAACAATATATAATTTCTCATATCATATAACCTTCAAAATACGGCAATCATTGAGTCTTTATTAAATGTTCCCATAAAGGTTCCAAAAGGTATTGAACTACTTAAGTGCAATATATGGAAAACAGCAGAAGGTTTGTATCACTTGTGGGAATAAAAGAGCTCTCAGAGAAAAGCAGGTATCAAAGATCAATCTGTAATAAGGAAAAGGAAGGTAACATCCCTTACAGCGGCCTCAGAGGTAATTTTTCTACATTGAGCCAATGAGATAACAGCAAAATCACACAAAATACAGATGATGCCAAGAAAAGGTGTCTATTATATTTCTTTTGGTGCAATTAATCACGGGTTCTTTACTGTCAGACCATCTTTAGGTAATGGCAAAAAAAGGGGAAAAAATACCCAACCCTTTTTTTTTTTTCCCCTTAAGAAGGAATTAATCATATTGTCATTGAAAGATGGTTTTTCTGACATCACTTTTCTTGTACTAGCCAACTGATATTAAAAACAAAACACTGCTAGGGCTTGCTGTCCTTCTGCTGAAAGAGTAGAAGGATGCTCAGAATTAACCCCCAAGCATCCTGCCAAGCGGAAACGGCCATCTCACCGATACCACCAGAAAACCCAAACTGGTGTCTCTGGACCGGGGGAAGGATGGCAAACGCCAACAGCTCTGGGGGTGGCCAGGGCTGCCTGACCCACGGATGGCTTCTCCTCCTCCTCTCCTCCCTGCAACCGCATTGCGTGCTGGAGGGTTTCCTCCCAACACCCCCTCCGTAAATCTTTAGCCCATGGCTGGGAGCTGCACCAGGGTCCCGGCTGAGCCCTCGCTGGGTTTGGCACAGTGACACCCCCATGCCCTTTTCACAGCCGCATCTTTCCCCCCCGCTCTTTCCGGCTCAAGAGGTTTCCAGCGCCGCGGGCGGATAACGCCAGGGCGGGATGTCAGAGCCGCCGGTGTGGCGGTGCCACACGAGTCAGCCCCGCCGGGGAGCTGAGGCAGCCGGTGACATGCCACCGGGGACGGGGGCAGGCGAGCGGGCGCAGCGCCGTGCCGCCTCTCTCCTAGGAACCTGCTCCGCCTGCCTCAGACACGCCAAAATCCTGAGGGGATAGGGAAGAGTGGAAATTGCATCAAGAAAACCTATTTAAAGTGATACCCCGCTATCATGCGGCCAACGCGAAACGTGAGCGTGCCTCAGCCCTCCCGATGACTTTATTCACTCCAGCGAGCTGCCTGCCGAGCCGGTGCAGCCCAGCGCAGGGCATGCCGCGGGGCCGGGGGAGATGCCAAGCACCATGACACGGCAGCACCATCGCAAAGCCTAACCCTGCCTCTGCCCTGCCTGTCTTTGCCTCCTGCCTTCCCGTCTCGGAGTAAGAAGGGGACCAAGGCGGCTTGAGGAGGAGGGGACCACTGCCAGGACAGCCTCTGCCTCGAAAGGATGCCCAGGGGATGAGGATGCCCAAGGGACGAGCAAGACCCCGTTCGAGGCTCGTTACCCACTGACGGCTAATGAGGCATCGCAGGGTGCCCATGTACCTTCCAGCATTGGCCTCTCGCCTCTCTCCCCCGGCCAGGAGGCAGCGAGCCGCTGCACAGGCTTCAGGCACGTTTGGCAGCGGGAGGTGATGCTCTCATCCATACACTTAAGATGTCTTCTATTTTGAACCCAGTCCCAGTGCCCTTCTCCTGTGTGCTTCTTAATGCTTTACTCCTTAATGCCTGTAACCCACTCTGCAGCACTGACACCTGCACGCTTTTAATTGCTCCCGGATTGCCTTGATTAGACAGCTTTCAGGGACCTTTGACTCTTCTCTCAAGAGGTATCCACGAGATGGGCCATAAGCTAACAGTGCCAATCCAGACTGCGGGGCTTTATTTCTTCTTGTGTATACACAACAGCCAGGGCTCGGGCTCTGCTTAGACCTTCCCTGGGCATCTACGTGCTACAAAACTGGAGTACAAAGGGTACAAAATACTGCCTAACTGCAACCGCACTTCTACAGGGCTAAAGACTTGTGCCCTGTGTCCTTATTCCTACAAAAACATAACTAAGTTGCTGACTAATCCTCTCTTTCCTAAGTAATAACTATATTTGCATTTTTTTGCAGCATGGGACCTGGTTTTTTGGAGAAAAAGCAGCAGCCGGAAAAACTGAAAACTGAATATTTAACAAATAAACTGTATTTGTGCCTTAGGAAGAACATTGGCTATTTTAGGCACGTTAGATTGCTAGGTTAAATATCATGAAACACAGGAAGAAAAATACACATAGTTTTGTGCTCCCCGTCAACGGTACTAAAACCCAGCACACAGGAAAGCCTGTGGGACAGGATTTTTAAAACCATCCTGCGAGCTGCAGAATAACCTCCAGGTTAAAGATAATTATATTCAAAACGTCCCTGTCACCGTCCGCTGAACACCCCTGGCAGCGTCTTGTACAGTGAGTGAACCCCTGAAGCTGTGCTGGCACGAAAGGCGTCCGCCTTCCCAAATCCACGTCCAGGGATGGGTTTTGCTCACCAGCGAGCGAGCTAAACCAAGCCGCGCCATCGCTGTGCTGCCAGCTGCAGGAAGGCGTTATCCCGGCTGCCTCACCGGGGCCGGCACCGGCACCGGCACCCAGGACCCGCTGCTGCGGGATGCAAGATGCGGGGAGCCCAGCACGCCAAAATGGCTGGGTGGCTCCTCGCAGCATCCCCCTTCCAAAAACTGGCCTGGGTGAGACAGGCTGAGACCTAAGAAGTGATGGATGGATCTGAGACAAATGAACAGACGCACCATCCGAGGATGGGCACAATGGAGGGCCAGGTAGCAAGCGGTGCCTGTGATTATGCTGGCACAGCACGGCCTTGATGCTGGCAGGGTTTTCAAGGAAAAAAAAAAAAAAAAAAAAAATTAAAAAACCAAACTCAGCTGGCAGGCCCCTTTCTAAAGAGGTTTTCAGATTCCGGAGGAATATCGAAAGTATAGTTGTGCTTAATATTGTCAGTTTACAAACAGCACCTGATAGTGCTAGGTACTGGGTACTGGGGGGTACACCACCTCCCAAATAAACTTCTGAATCAGGAGAACCAAGAGAGGATCATTCCACTCACATTTGCACTGCTGCTTTTAAACAGGGCTGCTGAACGGAGAGGAGCCTGGGGAGGCCAGTAGCACGAAGGGAAAACAGTATGGGTGGATTTAATGCAGAAACCTAAGACAGCTCATTAGCGCAGAAGCGAGCGCTGTCAAAGAGCTCACGCCTGCGCCAAAGCACCAGCCTGGAGTAATTGAGCCCAGATATTTAACCCAGAGTGAACGGGACTTTACGGCACGGAGGTGAGACGCGAGCCTGGCACAGACCCTGTTCTGCAGGTACCACAGGGAGGGGACGGTGGCCCTCGGCCATGCCTGCAGCCCGGGGTGGCACAGCATCACCATGCAGACCTAACGCAGTCTGGAACAAGCCAGCAAACACCACGAATGGTGGTTTTTCATAAATCTAGTCGAATAACCAGTTGCATAGAGCCAAGGCACATTGAGGTAACGCCACTCGCACTATCGAGGTTCTCATCAGGGACGAGTATGTCATGAATCACTGCTGAAGCCAACATTAAAATTATATTGATGTTAAGAATCCCAGGCGTCCCATTTGGTGCTCATATAACATATGGCACATGTGAATTTTATAGCTTTTGTATTAATCTGCCCAGAATGCCATCACTTTGCAAGATTTCATGAAATATTAAAATTACTGAGGATAATTTATTTTACAACTCTAGGCAAAGGCCTTGGGAATGATGAGAACCTCCCCATTAAACTCACACAGGTCTGTGACTTGCAGCCCTAATATCTCGCATCTGTTCGCCGACTGAGAAAAAGACGTGATGTCTTTCAACTCGGTTATTTGATGGATCGGCCTGAATTTGCTTATTAAGGTTTCTACAATCCATTATCACTGCAGGAAACAGAGGGAGGGATGATAGACTAAGCATGTTTATCAAACCATGTGAAGTCCAGAGAGACACTCAAAACAAATCTCTACAGCCACTGCAGGAAAGTGCCAGGCTTCTTTATCGACAGCCCAGCTGTGAATTGCACAGCTGGCTTTTAAAAACCCAACACAACGCTATGACATATAAGGACAGTATAGAAAAAGACTGAACTTTCATCTCTTATGATAAATATAGCACTGCTAGAAGCACTTCTAAAGGACTCTGGTCACCTGCGTGCAAACCAGTATTTAAGATATCAGCAGGTGGCCGAAATGCTCGTGCACCAATGCACAAACCTAAGCAGTAACGGATGGCGTTAGAAAGCAGCCGGGGCCAAGATATTCCCTGCTATAATGATTACTGTAGAAGAGAGTGATTTCTGCAATATGTATCAGGAAGATTTGAAGCCAACAGCTGCTGGGAACTTTGAACAACCAGAGAATTCAATAGTAAATCTCCGATGAATGATTAACACCTTGCAAATCTCTTTTCAAGAGCAGGGAATGGTATAAAACTAGTAGCCTGTTGCAAAACTACGTGAGTGCAAGATATGAAGTCAACATTTCAACCAACTAATCACAAAAAAAGAAGGGCTCATGCAAGGTCCCTTAGTCCAGCCTCATGCCCCAAGGGGCAGGTGCATTGACCGCATGGGTGCACGTCTCAGGCCTTGGCTATGTCTGTGCATGCAGGAAGAGGCAGCCGAAGAAATCAACTGCAGCATCACATTGTCATGCACCGGTGTGTAACAGCCTGGGTTGTGCTGACGTCTGAAAAAACAGTTAGTAATTCCTGTACCTTAAACACAGCACACACAAACTTCTGCAAAATTTATTATTCCCTTATTTCTTATTGCAAATTGGGCTTATTGAAATCCCCCAAGCCTCACGACCAAACAAATCATCCCATTAAACATGAACTGAAGGGAATGGGTGGGGATGCATCTGCTTAAATGAGCACACAATTGGTAGTTACTGAGCATGCAATTATGAAAATTTGAGTCTGTATCTACAGAGATGTTTCCCATTAAAAAACCATCTTGGTAATACCAAATACTCTTGGACCACTTCACCACAATGTAAAAAAATCATGTGCAAAAGTACATTCTACTTCCAAGACGCCATAAACATGAACAGCAGAAAACCCATATTCTGAAAAAGGAACTTCAAAGTTTGTGTTATTGACCCAAACGGCTGCACTGCAACCAAATGCCCACACAGCACCATCAATGAAACGGCCGTCACCTGCCAACAGCAGCCCGCCGTCGAAATCGCAAATGATAAGGACAATGGTGAAGATAAATGAAGTTGGCTCAACAATGGCCGCACTCTGAATTACACTTTGATTCTATTATTTCCAGCTCCCGCGGCACATATGCTACATACATTGAGAACGTATCATGGCGACATGTGGATCTGTGCATTGATTTCAAAGGTATGTGGATTCACATAAACAGAGTGCGAGCGTGTGCTTGCTCCAGCCAAGACACTCGTTTATTCTTCATATGCATTTACGGGTGGGAACGGGCTCGTCAGCATCGCTGCTCAGTTCATCCGTAATTAACATCTGGATGCCAAAAGAGAACGAAAACCGACACAAGGCCCGAGTCTTTCAAAACTTTGCAAGCTCTCTGAATCCTTGAAAACTAAACACTGAATTAAATAAGACCTCTCTCAACCTGTAATGGAGAATTTGCATTTCCAGTTTAAACATGTGCTAAACTGTACAGACACCTTGGTCCAGGGTGTTGACCCAACGTCTCAGCTGATGAGGGATGGCCTAGCAGATGGAATGATCACACAGCACTGCAGAAACAAGGAGCGATTTTGCTTTAACAACTCTCTTCTGGGAAATGATCAAGTGAAAACAGTCCCATTAAATTAAGGGGGGCTGGAGAATAACAAAACAGGAAAAATAAAACAAAAAACCTTTTATGCACCACCAAAACATTACAGGGATGCAGATGGCCATGGCAGCTCACGGTGCTCCTGCGTGGGATGCTCGTTGGAGAAACATCCCCTGAGGGATAAATCAAGCCCCTGTTCATCACACCCCAAGCTGGGGCCCTGCTCTCTCCCCAGGGCGATCACAGTGCTCAATTGGCTGGGATGCAAAATTTTAACTGGAACCAAAGAATCGTGAATTGGCTTCGCAATTTCGTTTCTGGAAACCTCAGAGCAGCTCTGTCCTTTCCCATTAGACAGCCCTGTGCTGCTCGTGTATGGTTTCGTTGAGTCTCCTTGCTTTTACAGGTCCATCAGAAATAACTAAAAGCAGGAAATGGACAAACACACCTGGGAAAAGTCATTAAAATGCTTGTAACATTTCCTTAAATATTCATTGTTGTGCTGCATTGGAGGACACCACATGCTCTCTGCATGCTAAGCTCTCTGGCAAAGGAAATAATCCTGGTCCTTCCATGCTTTAACCCACAGCAAATCGACCTGGATCACCACATTATACCTGTCCTGAGAAATAAGGAGGCATTTCTCCAGGGAAATTCTGGAGAAATTCTCCATTTCTCCACCTTCTCCTCAGCTCAGTTCCTCTGGGAAGCCTCTCAGCAGGGCTGGCTGTCCCCAAGCACAAACAACACCCCATTGCTCATCCTTTCTGAAGGCTTTCTTCAAGTCTTCGGCACCAGAGGTTTGGCCGCTGTGATTTACTCCAGACAGGGCTCCCTCTTCACAGCACTGCTTCTTCACTGCACCTCCACCAGAAATGTATCATGCCACCATGACTATGCCTACGATGCCCAAAAATTATAGGTTTTTTTCAGAGTTCCTGGCTAGGGTTTAAAGGTTTATTGACCTAACGTCAAAGCCTCAGCCATGACCTTCGCGGTGCGAGGGCTCTCAAACCCATGGTATGCACCAGTGAGGTGCGACTATGTGTTGGTACAACCAAGACGCAAGCAGACATGATCCCTGCTAACATCTTGGGGAGATGCAAGGTTGAAGCTGGGGGCCAGTTTGCTTTCGAGTTGCTGTTGGAGATGGAGGCGAAACCGTCACGAAGCGGTGGCAGGCATGCCCGGCAGCGCTGCGGTAACTGCAAGGTGAGAAGGCAGGCGTACACCTCCCCTGCGAGTCCACAGCCACGCTTCGATGCCGAGCAATTAGGGATAGACTCCATCCACCACAAACGTGCTTTCTGTTTGCTCTTTAAACTAATGCCGCAGCAGACTGTTTTCACCAATGCTTCTTAAAACCAAGGCTGAAAGAGCTTTCTCCTGAGCAGATTTGCCTTTCCTGTGCTCGACAGGATGTCAGCTCAGGTCTTTGAGATACATTTTCTCCCCCTCCAAAAAAAGAGATTAACCATAGTGCTTTTGGTGACTTACATTTCAATTAAGAGTACCGCTCCATGAATAAACCCAATTATCACCTACCAAAATCCAAAGTTACCTACAAGAGGGGTTTCAGCAAATGAGGAAAACAAAGTCTCACCTGCTGTTAGCAGAAGGATGCTCCATCTTTACCTTCCCAGATGCTCTGGACATTTGACATCACAACCACAATGCAATACGTCAATATACATCTTATATATATTACACTTTTTTATATATATACACATGCATTTATACATATATATATATTTATATATATATATATATTTAAAAAAATGCTCTGGGTCTCCAAAGGGACAGGACTATAGACCACTCATCGACAGCAAAGCTTATGCGTGCTATTTTCCAGGCAGTTCATGCTTTCAATCTGCCTAGCATAACTGTCTTGGGTGATTTAAATAAGAACTGAAAACCTTCCCAAAAGACTGAAGTAGCACCATCGAATTTGTAAATACCTTGGGCTCCACAGAAGGCTGTTAATGTTAATACAGGGAATCTGTTTGATGCAAATGAAAAAAGAAAAAAAATACTCATTACAGAGTTTCTTGTAATGACAGTGCTCAAATATAACCACAACAGTCTGCTTGTGATTAGAGCAAGCCATTTAGTGCCGCCGTTATTATTTGTTGTTTCTATGGTTCCTTGGGTGCGCATCACTCTTCCCAGACAAACACGGAGAAAGGCTCAAACGCTTCTTCACTGAAGTAACAAATCCTGCTGGATTTCAGCGAGGTCGAGCCCACACGCCCCTTCACCCTCCCTCCTGGGCCCAACACGCCTTTCTGTATGGGTTTCTTTTCTTTCCTTTTTGGAGCAGGAGTGGGGTTCCCTTACACATTCATCCACACTGGGAACTCCCGATGTTCTCTTGTCCACTTCAAGCGGAAAATGTTCCCATTTTTATTATGCCTGGAAAAAAGTAATTCCCACCCTAAGAATTGTTTGGGGTTCACTTAAATCAGTGTAGTGCCATGGATGCCGAAAAAGGGCCCAGATGAGCACCTCAAATCAAGCACACGGTCCCCGTCCAGCTGCCTCCGAAGTGTATCTTCTACACGGATGGCACACAGCAACCCTGCAGGCTGGGAAAGCCATCTCCAGCCATCACAGAAGGACACACTTCTTCAGACTTCTCAACCTGAGGCTTATTTTGATATATATTTTTTTTTTTAAAGAAAAAACCCCAACAAAACAAAAACCTCCAGCAATCTGTCAGGTCAGAGGGTTAGAAAATGTGAGTCCAACTTTAATTAGCCGATGGTGGTTAACGGCCCCATAAGCATGTTGCATGCCCAGCTTTGAGACCTCAGTTCCTTGGCACGTGCTTTCGTTTGGCTCCAAGAGATGACACCAACCACACAAAAGCGGCTGCACAGCTACAGGGTCAGTTTGTGCAGTATTAATGAAGCAATATAGATGATAAGAAATACATCCAGTGCCTGGATATACTGTATACTCGGGGGAACTGGACTCATATTAAACAGCAAAATAGTGATCTATTGTGTAGGATGCACGTCTGAAAGAATGGTTTCCAGATGGGACCACACCACTCATAAACAGAGATTGCGAAAAGCTCTCTTTTTAAATAAAATAGAATAAAAAGAATAGTATATATAGATATAGTATATCTATAGTACACATATATATTGCTTACATTTTTCCAAGGAGACTTTATCACAGCTCCCCTTTAATTTGTGCCTTTTTTGTACCTAGATTCCTTTTTTGAGCATAAGGTGTTTTATTGACACAGAATGGGGCTTTCTACTTTAGAAGAGGAGAATTTAAATGAGAATTGCCACACCGTGCTTTTGCCCCGCCAAATTCTTCTCCCAGCTCTGGATGGCTGGGATGGATTGTGAGGCTGGAGCTCAGACAGCAAGGAAAACAAATGTAAAGTTGTTTTAATTTTTATAGTACTTCCATGTGCAGTACATAAACCCCTATTCAGAGTAAACAAACCCATTGCGGAGCTGGAGGGGGTGATAATCAGAGTACACAGATCTCAATAAATACGTCAAACTATCAAACTGTCAGACTTGGCTCTTTCCTTTGCTATTTGAAAGGGCCCAAACAAACGCTTGGAATTAATAAAAAATCATTTAGCAAGGCCATATAATAACGAGGCCGGTAATAAATCACGTTAGCAAAGCATCCCAGTACAAACTGGCACTTGTGTGTTGGAGGAACTGATCTTGGGAGAAAAATGCTGTTCTCCACCCCTCTGTAAACATTATTAAAAACTTGTTTAGTTGCCATTGACATATTGTTCCCAAAGCTGTTGAAAAATTTCCTGCTTGCCAGTGATTTAAAGAAATGTTCACCATGGGTTGAAATTCCCACCCGAAGCCCCCTTGGGTTCCCGTGGGGCAGGTCACCAAGTCCCTGCTCCTCCCATCCCTGGATGCCAGACCACAGGCAGAGGGGAACCGGGACACTGAACAGCCAGAAAACTGTTTTACTTATTATTACAACTCCAGGATTTGACGACTTCTCCGTTTCTCGCATCTGTTTGCCAAACCCAGCTATTTGCTTATCCATTTCATTTAAACATTATTTTCCTCTTCAATATAAACAGTTTATCGCTGGAGAGCTACTCTACACCAAACGAGGGCTGTAAGCAATATTCCACCCTCTTACTTATGTAAATACCGTTTATTAATGGCAGGCACAAAGTGCAATGCCTGAACCAAGGCCTGTGAAGCTTTGCACCCACATTTTGCCAGAAAATCTAAGAAATAGGGGAAAGTTTGCTGGGGTATAAGTGAGAGGGAATCCCAGCCTGCTACCAGGGAGCTGCTGCAGCTCTAAGCACCTCACCGCGCCGGCCAAGGCTCGCCGTGCACCACAAGCCACCCAAAAACGCAAAGCCATTTTCTGCAAGTCCCAACCGGTTCTAAAAAGGCACATTTTTCTGACTGGAAATGTCAGGTTGTGGTGACGTCGGGACAGCTTTTTGCGTTGTGTCACCATTTTATCCCAGAGTCAGATGGTGCCTTGCAGGAGGAGCTGACTGCCATGACAGCTAAAATATTATGGCAACCAATTTGTACCGCGGATCAGCTGCTGAGGCGATGAAAAAGAATATTCCCCAGTAAAATGGTATTCCCTGAATCACTGACTGGGCAACTGATAGAAGTTTGGTACCAAAAAAAAAAAGAAAAATCCATAGGAAAAATTATTTCAAGTCCTGTCTAATCCCTGTTTACTTCACTAATGACTGCAAATTCTTTCACTACTCATCTGTGTTACTACTTGTGTTTATCAATTATTTCAATAAAGGGGGTTTTTTGGTGTGTGTTTTTCCTGTTTATTTCTATTTCCTATTTAGTGATTTCAGACTTCAGAGCTTTGAACATCGGCTCCACTTTGCTGCTTTTCATCTTCCCCGCCAGCTGACTTGCAGCCGATGGAAATAAGGTAACCTCTCCTCTACCTGCCCCTGCACCCACAAAATAGGGTGCAACTCCCTGGTTAAACGCCCTGTGAGTCACTTTGTTACTGAGATTGGGTGAAAGCTAATTAACTGAGTGTATCTGTTCCTCTGTACTGTATTTATTCAATGCAGTCTCCCCAGAAAGGCTGGCTGCCTCGCAGTTACAACATTCAGATGTTATAAGTTCATGAGCCAGAATCGGTAAATATGATGCAATTATAAAAATAAGTTGATGTGGAAAATCAACTTAAAGGGTCCTCGAGAGAAAAAACACTTCTAGATAAAATGCCTCATAAAAATGCACGTAATAGCATCCCGGCTGCAGCACAGCCAACAACCCGGGATCACATTTTATTTCGTACTGGGCAAATTACACCCTGAGACATCTCATTCTGCCTTTCCCATCACAACCGTGTATCAGAGGTTCACAGCCCTGGACCGGCTCCCACGTCCCCAGCCGCTTTGACTAGACCAGACCAAGCACTCGCGAGCACACAGCTGTTGGGAGGATGGACAGGACGGGTCTTCTGTCGTGCTTCTTACTGTTTCCCAGGGTTTCTTTTTGATTTTACTGCCATGTTAATTCTCCTAAAATCCTATGATAATCACCCTTAATCCAGCTGCCAGGATCCCAGCATTTGTTACCTTGCCATTTACTCTAAGTAAGGTGTGAAGCTTCTTTATCCCACCGGAGTCACAGACAGATGAGTTTCTAATTGCAGAACCATTCCCAGGTTCCTTGTTTCTACTTGCAAACCAATTTCCACGTGGGAGACGAGAAAGCCTTTGCACAAACCCTGCTCTTTCACGCCGTCAGCACATTGTATTGGCTCTCGCGGCAGCTCACAAAACCACTGACCAGCAGGTTCACTGCCCGTCTGCAGGAACGGACGAGAGAGGACAGGTCTGTTCGTCAGTGGCTTCTTCCTTTTTCGGAGATCTCAAGAAATTTGGGTGAGCAAATCTCTAATCTCATCAGAGGGCTTCCATGAGTCACAGTCCCTCACTCACAGTCTGAGGTCACCAAGACACGTCTTTGGTTGCAAGACCACACTTCAGGATGCTCTGCCCTACGCCTCCAACAGCTGGTGTGGAGGCTGAAGGGAGGGCATCTACACCTTAGGAGAAAGCCCAGCTGCGAAGCAGGCACCATACAAACGTGTGCCCAGACTGATATCACTACCCTTAAGACCTCATAATCCTCTTTAGGAGAGAACAGGTTTATCATATTTGGTTGCAAGGCATAACCCAAAAAAGCAAAAGCAGTTAGGAGCGCTCCTCCCTTTCACTTGCACCAGCATCTCCCAGAAGAGCCCTGCGAGCAGCATGGGGAGCGTTACCCCGCTGGAGCCGGGTCTGCACCCTCCTCGCCCACAATTCACCCGCAGGAAGCGCTGGCGGAGTGCGTGCAGGGAGACAGGCTGACACGATGGTCACCGGTGCAGCCACGTAGGTCGGGTTGAAGTGTGATCCCGGGGTCCTGGGGCAGGTGCTGCAGCACAGCACGAGGTTCAGGGTCTCCCGGTGGAGAATCGCCCCTGTGCCCCCTCCCTGGCTCCTCACCCACCTCAACTCCCAGCGCTCTCCTCCTCCTCACGCCGAGGAGCCACGAGCTCTTTGGGGATCAGGACTGGGGACATCTCCTTCCTCCTGGCTCCAAGCGATGAAACACACTGGCTGAGCATTTGGGCAGAGAGCTAACCCAGCACTCGTGCCAATGTGTGCCAGACACCATGGCAACTGGTGCGCTGAGCTAATTACGTCCAGCCACAACGCTTAATAACGAGGCATTATATCGCCTCATTAGAAAGCCTTTGCCTGGCTCCATTCCCGCTCCCCGTGCTGCCTGCAAGGGGAAGGGACCGCTCCAGCCATCGCTCTGCGGGGCCCTTCCCACCCCCTCCTTCCAGCAAAAAGGGCTTTTTTGGTGACAGGCACCCCATCGAGGCGATGGAGCTGGGCCTGGCAAACTCTCCACTCCTCTTCTAGGAAAAACGCTGTGCCACAAGAAAAACAGAGATGGGCGAGCTGGAGGGGCGATGCGTCCCCTTGCCATCCAGCACGGCCCCTTCGCCTCTCCCCACCTCCTGCTGCCGGCAGCTCCGCAAACCATCCCGGACTTGGCGCCGGCTCCCACCCGCCAGTACCCATGTGGGACCCTGCTCGTCCGGCCCGGCCAGCACCACTGCTGCGGATCTCTGTGTGTGGTCCCTGTTCAAGCACCATCTGTCTCCAGTTTAGCACAACAACGCTGCAGCCCCACCGATTAAAACAGGCTGACGGAGTTAAACCCTGAATAAATGCAAAGTTAAGTAAATGATCAGCAGCGAAGGTAAATAGCACAGGGATGGGTCTGACAGGGGGTGGGAGCTGGAGGGGCCGGGGCACCATGGGAGGCGAGGGCACGCACCCCAAACCGACCCCAGGTAGAGCCAGTCCCCTTCCCGGCCCTTAGACCGGTGACAGCGACATCAGGACATCACTCGCTGTCTGTCTTTAATGCAGACTCCGCTGTTCATTGACTGCTGCGTTGCACCTCACTACACCAGTATCATGACAGGGAGAAAGCAGCAGAATGTTACAGGTGAAAATGCAATTTACTGCAGATCCCCGAGTTAGGGGAAAAGCACTGTCAAAATGCAAATCCCTGTTTATTCAAGGGTAGAACAAGTTGAAAGGCTGAAACGCCAGATCCAAGGGGTATCATCCCCTGCACATTCTCCTCTCTTCACCGCTCACCAACAAGAAAGCCAGCAGCAATGCAAGGCAATTTAAAAACAACACAACCACGCAGGGGCACACCATGAAAGTACAGCCCTGGCCTTCACCGCATTAGCAGAAGTGACCAGAGCGATACAACATGAAACGATGCCCTCAAAATGTAAATAGGGAGTGGACCATCTGCATCAGGCTAGGAGATGAACTTCCCAGCATTCATCATCATGCTCATGTTACCATTTGATGTGGTTTCCAGAAACCCTTAATAAAATCCAGTGTGCAGCTGACCGTGATTATTTTCTCCTCCTTAAAATAAATAAATAAATAAATAAATCCAGAAACAACAGTTTGATCCACAGCTCTGTGAAGTCTTGAACAGAAAAATAAGAGGTTATTAAAACAAGCAGAGGGTGGCTCGGGCTTACAAAGCCAGAGATAAACAGAGCACGTAAAGCAGGGATCACAAAGTGCTGGGCACCAGGCTGACCTGCCAGCGCCCCACCGTCACCCAACCCCTGCAAATTAGGTGTCACCTGAAAAATATCAACTGCCACGTGCTAGAAAGTCTGCAGAAGAGCACACTGCAGTCTGTACACCGGGGAGTCCTAAGGCTGCTGCCTCCCCGGCTAACTCTTCGTGCTCTCAACCCACCACGTGCAAGCGTCAAGAAAACTTCGGTACGCTGCAGGGTGCTTAGGCATGCAAGGACGCACATACACACGCAGGCACACAATGGTAAATATTGCACAAACACGCTGAAGCATGGATTTCCCATATACATCAAGACCCTGAGCCACTCACTGCTTGGAAACCCGTTTGCAGTAACAGGAAGGATCTCCATGAGGAATGAGTAGTGGTGAAACAGCATCGGGAAGTAACAAATTTGCCAAAGTACCACGGGACCTATTCCTGGCTGGTGTAATTGAAGCAAGCAGGAGATTAACTCGATGGTCTTTACTCGAGCGAGGCTCCTCTGGCAGCTGGCAAGATGTCCTCGTGCTGCAGAGCGGGGACGGTGGGGAACGCCGCGCCAGCCCCTCTTGTGCCCGCAGTCGTTACAGCACACTGGGGCCGTTGCACCGGTCAGAGGAGGAACTGGGTCTGGTTTGGGGTTTGTTAGGAGTGTGTGGAAAGTGAATTAGCCCTCGTCTTTCTTGTCCTGTCATTATCCCTCCACCAGCCACTGCCAGGTCCTGGCACATGAAGCTCCTGTGGTCCCCACCATCCACGTCACAAGGCTGTGTGCGCGTGGATGGGAGCACTTCCCTTGGCTGTCTCCCCCAGTACAAGCTCTGGATGCCGTGTCAGCAGATGGAAAAAAGCCCAAAGCACCCAGCCTGCCTGGCATCCTCCCCATTCCAACCCTGGGCCATGTCGTGCCAGAGAACAGGGTCGGATGCTCCCAGGGCTGCCCTGGCTGCGTGCGACAGCCTGTTTCATGCACCAAGCCCTGCAGGTCCTGCCTGCTCTCCCAGTAGCACATCTGCCAAGGATTTTAGGAGATGCAGGAGCTCTACAGATGTTCTCAGAGGAGCAGCCCCACACCAGGCTCCCGGTGCACTGGCTGCCCAGCTCACCCCATGGTCCATCCACCCCATGGGCAGGACAGGACGTGCACCCTTGCAGCGGCACAGCCCACCGACCCCACTGGAGATGTCCCGCTGGCTCCGGTGGGAACGGGACCACATCCTCACCCAGGGGATGCAGGTGGAAGCTGCTCGGTGGGGATGGTTTAGGTAAACATGATATAAAATAGCTGAATCCTGACTTCTGCACAGAAATGTATCTGCTTGTATCTACCACCCACACACTATTTTATTAAGACATAATCTCAAACAAGAATTGTTGCCATTGCTAAAGTTTATTTTAACATATGGCTAACTGAGCCTAAGAAAAACATGTAAAATACATTTTAACGTGCTATTCTTGCCTAATGGTTTTTATAATTTTTTAAATGCCCAATATATAGTTATACATTCCAAACATTGGGGGGGGGGGGGGGGGGGCGTGTACATTAAAAAATTGTATCAGTCATATGGTGACTGCTAAATGAAAAAAGTACTGTGGTTCCTTTGTATTAGTCTAAAACCACTAGCGCTGTTTTAATTTTCAATAGGCAAAAGGTAATTTGTGGTTTCATAAATTCTGTTCAAGACATCGTAATTCTTACCTGGTCACAGCTGTCAGACGTTGATACACTATACCATGGTGACGGGTTTTTAAAACCAGAGATGGATGTCTTGTAAAAATCCCGAGGCATTTAAAAGGCAGAAAAATTCTTTCAGTCCAGAAAAAGCCCAGTTGAAGTCCTGGCTGGGGTTAGCTGCTTTTGCTACAGTTCAACAAGGTACTTAAACACACGCCTAATATTAAGCACAGCAGTAGGCTCTGCTGCCTTTGATAAACCATCCGCGTACGCAACTTTAAGCACACGATTTGCCACATAGTCACGGATATCAGGACACCATTAACTGGAAACCATTTGCAGAATGAGCGTCCCCGGAGTCTCCAGCTCCCTGATCCCATCTGCACGCACGCAAGGTGCGGGCGCCCACCCCGCTCCCGCAAACGGGAACACCGCTTGCCTCCCCACTCCCAAATTATTCCCCCAGGCCTTAGAAGAGTGTCTGATGGCACTGATCATCCCCGCAAAAGCAAAGTGCAGTAACACATCAGACCGACCACCCTTGGGCCGGCGTGGATAGAAAGGCATTTCCACACAAAAGCAGCCCCTCTGCCCGGGCTGTTCAGAGCCGCTCGCCCCGCCGGAGGAGCACCCTGACGAGGGGCCGGCGTGTCCCAGCCGGCCGAGGGATGCCCGTGCCTCCGCGAGGTGCAGTCCGTGGAGAGAGACCGCAGAGCAGCTCAGGCTGCCCCTGCCGAAGCGGCTGGGCTGCTGTGGCCCTCCAACCCTTCACAGCTTGGTTTCTCATCTGTACGATGCAGACACTGACCCAACCGAGGGTGGCAATCACAGAATCGTAGAATCGTTTAGGTTGGAAAAGACCCTTAAGGTCAGCGAGTCCAACCGTACACCTACCACAATGAGTCCTGCTCCTTCCACGAAGCCGTACAACAAGAACGTGCCAGCCGTTCCCAGGTGGAAGACAAGCTCCCAACTCGTGAGCAACCATACCCAGGGCTGGAAAAAGCCCGTGTCACAAGCGTGGATGAACTTACACCAAAACACCCCCTCAACAGTCCCTGCTTTTCATGCTCGGAGGGACACGGCCCTAAATGTATTTATCCTCATGTGAAAGGCCACTCTGCAGAATTTAATTGGATATATTCTAAAATATCAGCTTTGTTTCTTCACCAATAAACCAGAAAGCCACTCTCTCACACGTTTATTTGAAATAGGGATTTAGCAAGTATTAAATGCTCTCCTCTTAGCTACGGTTCCAGGCCAGGATTTAAGTATCTGTGTTACAAGACGAATTTGAGTTTTAAACCGCAGTAAGCACGTTCTAAAAATGGAATAAAATAATCAATTCCATGTGCAAATCTCTGCCCCCCCGGTAACCCTCCTGACCCAAATACAACCGATGCTCTGACCCGCGCAGGACGGTCCCCTCGCTGTCTGCTTAAAGAAAAAGAAGCCAGAAAGCCAAGACAAAAAACACTCCCCAATTTTTGCAGCTTTCAGCTGATTTCCCTCAAAGGACAGAGCAATGGGGAGGATGAACTCCGAGACCACTTGCAAAGGCCACTTTGCACACACAGAGCATTCTTTATACAGTATTTACATATTGACTCGCATCCTGTTTTGATGTAAACAGTAATGCTCCTTCACCGCTGTCTGCAAAACGAGCAAATTCCAGCAGATCTGGCAAAACACTTAAGCCACCACTTAACTTCCAGACCAGCAGCTGCTCAATGGGGCTATTCATGGGCCCTGCACAGACCTCGGTCCTTCCCGCACCAAGAGGTGCCGAGCCTTTTTCCTGGCTGCAATCCGGAGTTCCCGGCAGGAGATATTTTCACCTCTGCCCTCTGGCTTTATCTCCTCTCTTCATGCTGCACGTGATGCAACAGCAAAAGACAAAGAAAAAAAAAAAAGGAAAATCATACAGAATGCAATGACTTTGATTTGTTTTCAGTGTCAGCCTGGAGGCAGCCATGGTTCAGCACAAGTAACCGGCAGCAAAGGATGGTATTGCTGATCCCAGCCTGGCTCACCATTACAGACGTAGTAGTACTAGTATTTTCTATATTCCTGGGACACCATTCATATGGAAAACACTCAAGATTACCCTTACATCAGGTGTGGGGTTATCACTTTATGAAATACCTTTTTTGTTTCTATTTTTTTTTTAAGAGAAAAAGAAGAACTATAGCTTTTCACATCCAGTGAATCAAACTCCTTATAATTAGGGCTGCTAGTTTCCACGGTAACGAGGATCCAACTCTGTTTTATGTGAAATAAAAAAAAAAGAATAGCTCCACTCCAGCTGTTGGTGTGGTCTGGGCACTGCAAGCCGGCAAAGGGATGGTGCGTGCAGACGTGGTGGAGCTCAGCAGCGCTCAGGGCAGATCCGTTCTGCTCCCAGAGCCACCGTGCCGGAGGAGGGATGTGCACTGAAACGCCCCATCGCCGTCTGGCCAAAATCATGGACACGGGCAAGAGGTAGATGGGGACTTCTCTACCCCTGGTGCCCACGTCCCCTTGCCCTAGGACACCACCATCCCTGCTCTTTCTGCAAGAGCAGCGTCGCCCACACCCTTCCCCAAGGGTTACAGTCTCCTCTGTGATGACTTCACCTCTAATAATAACTTCCAGGGCCCCATGGACTCCAGAGGAAAATAAACTCAAAGTTATTTTTTCCTTTTACAGTGCTCTTATTTTAAGAATTTGATGTGGGTGTAAAAGAAAAAAAAGACACACCTATCGTAGCTGGAATAAAGCGCTGTGGGTATGATGTGACTCTGGCAAGCATGAAAGTGAATCACACAAGTATCTGCGTCGACTTTCTAAAGCAGTAATTTGCCTGGGCCAGGCTTCCGTAACAGATGTTGCCGCTTATATATGTAATTTTGTGTTGCTTTTTCAAATATATGAGGGGGGAGAAAAAAAAAAAGGCAATATAATAATCCTCATCAGCACGCAGCACTGCTCTGCACATACATGTCTGTAATACTGAAGATGAACACATGCGAAAAATAAAATGCACAACGAATGCCTGCTGGTGCGGAGAGGCAGGCGCTCAGCAGCATCGCTGCCTGCAGGACGCAGGTCCCCACAGTGCAGCATCGCTGCAGACCTCAGTCTGGGGAAAAGGAGAAGGATTTTAATGGAAGTGGGTGATAACTGATCACGCAGATATGGTCTCGGTGTCACGCCACTTGCAGTCTGCCATGAACTCCACGAAAGCCACGTGCAATGGGAAATTGATGTTGGCATCGACTTTCTCCATCAGCTTGTGGCAGATAATGACGGCATTGCCCGAGCCCGATTTGATTTCACAAATCAATAGAGTGCTTAAGAAGGGAGCTGGCTGGAAACAGCTTTACGTATGGATTTCCATGGGGGAAGAAAGGGAATCTTCTTTATAATTTCACCACTGACATTTCAAACAAGCAAGCCCTTTTCTTTTGTCCTCCTTTCTTGGAGACGTTGTGGCACGCGCACAGGACACGGGGCTCAAGGCTGGGCTGGGCACGGGGGAAGCAGCACCTCCCGCAGAGCAGCTGTGTGTCCCCAGGGGCCAAGCCCCTTGCAGAGGAACAGGGTAGAAGAAAAAGAATAAAAATAGAAGCTCGTTTCAAAAAGCCACCACTTCTGAACCAAGAGCTGGGCACCTGGAAAGCTGAAATGATGGAAAGCCCAGAAGTCACTTTGGAAAATGTGGAATTGGTTATTTTCTGGGTGGCTTCTCCCTCTCCTCCCACTTCTGACAACCCAGTGCCAAAGCCTGTCTAGATAGCAGCTCAAGGGACGCTGGCTGACAGGACAGCCCCTCTCGCCCACAGCCAGACTTCGTGCACCCCACGTAATCTGGAGGAAGCTCCTGGCCTCCATCTGTCACCAAAGTTTGGGAGATCGTTTCCAATCAAAGCAGCATGGATGCTTGCAGCCCTTGTTATATTGTGCTCCAGTGCCAGATGTCAGGCCAGAGTTGTTTATGCAGTCAAAAAGCCTGCATATGTCCACAAACCATCCGTGCTAACAGGATGTCTCGTGAAAAAAACAAAAACAATTATTTGCACAATGTTGGACAGGGGGTTGTTCACTTCTGCTGAAGAACACCGGTGATTTTTAAACTCTTTCCAAGAAAAACCTTTTCTTTTTTTCACTTTACCTTCAACCAAAAAGCTTTTTCCCTATCAATTAGAATCTTAATTACAGATAAACCAATGAGAGAATCAGTTTAGCTGTAGTAAATCTGCTAGCGCTACTATACTACAAGCCAAAAGGACACAGATACGACTAGCTCGAGCTTCCACGTGCTGCTTTGAGAAGAAACATGGCCATCAGTGCGGCCTCGGGGCTGGCACGGACCTGTGAGCAGCCTGGGAAGGTCCTTCCCTCTCACTCCTCGGTTTCCCCACCTGCAGGCTGAGGATGCTGCGACCTGGCCGAAGGAAGCCAACCACAATGAAAGCAACCCAAGCGAGGTGGTCCCCCACGCAGCGGCACCGAGCCACAGCAAGTGATGCTGCGGATGCCAAAAGCTTGCGTGGGCTCAAAGGGAGAATGGACAACTCATGGGACAGAAAGGCACCTGGGGACACCGAATACCTAGAAATCATGTCTGGCTTAGAAAGTCCCCGAGCTGGAAATACTTTGGGTGTGGGAGAGCATCAGAGAGATGTTCAGGCTGTTCTCTTCCCGGCGCTGCCGCAAACCCTGCCGTTTACGTGACTCACCTCCTCTTCTCTGCTCTCAGGTTGTGCTCAGCTTTGCGTTCCAAGAACCAGAGCATCTTGTAAACCACCAAATTACTGCTTATTTGGTTTTTTAGTAGAAAGAATAGAAATGCTACATTTGAGTAGTCATCCCTTCTGCTTCCAGACACTCGTCAGACCTGTTTCCCCCCCCCCAAGCTTTAGCAGGTTACAAGCACCAAGGAAATTTTGCCAAGGAAGTTTTCTGAACTAAGCCTAACGTTAAATAAAGCTCAAATTCACGGGACACTTGACATAAACCCAGCAGGGACATAGTGTGGCACGAGGCATCTGCAAAATCCACTTCAGAAACCCACAGAGGTGCTTACAAAGATATCTACCCCAATCAAAGTGATCTATACTTTTCACAAGTGAGCAATTCACTTACTAGGAAAGAGACAAATTTAATTTTTAATTTGATCTCCATCAAAACAATATTTTCCTGTTGCTATGACAGCTGAAAGGAAAGCCTCCTACCTCGGCGACAGCCAGCTAATGGCATTGCCGCACGTCCCCCAGCAGCAGTAGCTGGGGGAAGGAACGCAGCCATGTGCATCATTTTTGGCTCTTGGTGTCTTTGATTTGATGGGGATTTTTAAAAAGGACATACTGAAGCCAAGGACTAGAAAAGCTCTTTGGAGAGGTTCAGGGGAAATAGCTACAAAACACGGGAGCCTCGTAACGCCCGTGGGACCAGGAACCCACCAAAGCCCCGCGGGTCCTTCCAGGGACCTCCCTGGATTTTACACCAGGCTCTGGGGACCAGCTGCCCTGCACCATAACCCGAGCTGCACCTCTACTCCAAGATGCACAACACTGGGAGGGGGAAAAAAAAAAAAAAAAAAAAAAAAAAAAGACATCTGCTGACCATCAGTAGATATGGCAAGAGTCCAACAACAATAACAGAAAGGGCTTAAATACATAACCGTTTCTCTTCCTTACACTCCTCCTCCATGGCTACCAGCCTCGCAGTACTGAAGAAGTGCCCTGATGAATAAATATCTTCTTTCCCTTAGCAACAGAGTCAAGTTTTTTTTCCTTGCTCAAAAGAAACACATCTCAAGCTAACACAGACGATTTAAACGGCAATAAATATAGGACGTGGGTGTAATCAAAAATCGCTGAAACGCAAATCGCACTTTTTAGCCTGGGTTATTTTAAAGCATGAGCAGAGCTGCCAATGATCTGTAGAAAGAGAGGGGAGAGGGCTAGAGGGGAAAGGAAGAATGCAGCAAGGTTTTGGGGGAGGACAGAAAGATACTGTCCATTCCTCCTGAGCAAAGCCCAGCCCAGGAACAGCAATGATACCCTGACATTTGCCATCAGCCTTTAGTACAACTTGAGTTTCTGCAGCAGATTTCTCTGTCTACAAACTGCAAAGGTCGCATATAGTCAAAAATCTGTTAAATGCATAACCCTGGCGCACAGCAAACGTATTCTTTTCACAGCTCTATTCCTTTAACAGTTCATTTAAGACGTCTGCCTTGCATTTTTCCATTTGGTGTTGGGAAAATGTTTTCTTTCACCTGGCGTAGAGCCCGATTCAACAGAAAAAGAAAGCCCTCCCCGTTTCCATGGGGCCCTGCAGTGTAAGACACGGGACTAATTTTACCCTTAACTGGGCACCTTTCAGCTCTGCCACCAGGTGTTTTGTCCCCTTCCCTTTTGCCCAGGCTCTTTTTCTCCCCTCGCCGTTTAGAGGATGAGTTAATCTTTTGGCCACGTTGCCCTTTCCCTGATGCTACCAGCAAGGGCAATCCCCTACCACCACCTCTGCTCCTCCAAGCGTCGTCACCACCACCACCGTCACCACCGGTGCCCGTGCGAGCCCTCTCCCCACAGCCCTCTCCCTGCCCTCTCCCCACCCCACGTCTCCAAGCCTTGGTCCCAAAGAAAGCAAACCTCTGCTGCCGCCACCCCAGCAAAGCACCGCAAGGCGTGGGTCCAGCTGGGGTTTTTGGTGATACCTCGCTGCTCTTTCTCCACCAAGAGAAACATTCCCAATTTCCATAAGAATCACAATGCCTTAAAAAACAACAACAGGAATCACAGCTAGACCACAGAACACAGCCTGGTTTCTACCCAAAACTGAACAAAGCCGGATATCGCTAACTGCAGAACAAAACCATGGCGTGCTCCTGCTGACAACGTGCTGCTGGAGGGTGGGGGGGGGGGCAGCAGTTCGATGGGGAAAACCAACTCTTCAGGACAGCTGGCTATGGGGATGACACCGGGGAGATGGGGGGACGGTGGGGAGATGGTGATGGAGCCAGGCAGCTCCAAGGCGCCCAGATTTTATTTCTCTAGAGACCCAGAGAGATAACAGCATTTGGTTCCTGCTGTCTGAGTTTTTCAGGATAAAAGATTGTTTCAATTTTATTTAATTTTTTTTTTTTAAAATTGAAGCTGGAGATGACAGAAGGCAGCTCCGCAGCCGAGGAAGCCCAGCTCCCCAGCTGACACTGCGTAACGCCACATCTTCTTCTTCACCCTGTTCTATTCCAATAATGGAAAAGTCTCAGGCGCTTTTGTCTAAATAGCTATCAGCTTCAGAGAAGAAGTCCTCGACTCGGTGATAAACCCAGGGCTGATTGCTACCCCATCCACCACCGGGACAAGACACCGCGCCGTAACGCACGTCGCAAGGCTGCGCTGTACGAATTTGTAGCTAAAATGACTGGGTAGAATGATGCAGCTGTGCCAACTGAGAATTGGGCTGCTTCATGTTTATCTATAATATGTAGATATTTAAATCCCTAAGCCTGAAGTAAAATAATTTAGAAGCTCCAGCTATAAAAGATCTGCTCCCAAATCCTCATCACTTTTCAATCCTAGTCTCCAACACATTATATTCTTTCTGCATTTAATGTGCCCTTAAGGTGGGGATTAGGTAGGCATTTGATTATGTCTTTTATGTTTATAGCAATTCATTTCCAAACCTTTACAAACTTTAATTAAATGCTACATTTTTACCGCCTTGTCCTGAATTGAGAGAGAGCAGCAGAGAAAAATCTGTCCTCAAACAAAATTTACATTTCTAAAGCACCTTTTTCTGTGCAAGCACCTTGGGGCTACTGCATAAAATCATCCTGAGCTGCCTTAAGATGTATCAGTGCAGACATCAAAGCAGCTCTAATACCGAGCCTCACGCAGACCCGCAGACAGCTGAGATCACTACGTTCACAAGCAAGAAATAAAACAGCTCCTGCCAAAACCAACCACTGATCCCCTCAAAAGGTGGCCGTGGGGAAAGCGAGAGTGACAGCCAAACTCCAGCAGTAAAACCCAACCTTCACCTTGGAGAAAGCTTGCGGGAAGGGGCCCGGTAGCCAAAAGCATGGCGGTCCGCACAGCACTTCATCCAGCCACACAGCCTGTTTTTTTGAGCATCACTATCCACAAGAAGAGACACTGTCATGTTCCCACGAAGCTGAAGGGGAGCTGAGCATCCCCAGTGAGGAGGAGAGCTCAGCACAGCCAGTTCCCAGAGCTGGCAATGACCAAGCCATCTCCAAAGGTAACCCCCCTCGACCGTAAAGACTTCCAGTGATTGGGAAATGTAATGCTATTTCCTTAAAATCTGGACCCTTCTCTTAGAGCTGCTTGCAGTCGGGATCACCCCAACCCTGGCTCAGTGAAGGGCCACACACCGGCATGCATCATCATTTTGCAGAGAGGACACAGTCCGAAATTTGTCTCTGTTCAGCATTTAGGAGCTGAGAAATTGGATTTGAAGCCAAATTTTAATTGCAGTTTGGAAATTGGGATTGTGCCCTATTTTAAAGTCTGGGTGCAGCAGAAACCGCTCTCAGGAACTGTCAAATCAAAAAGACATGGATCTCATAAGATTAGCTGAGCTCTGCAGCTTTGCCCTTTGGGGCCAAGATAGAAGAATGATATCAAATTTTTATCAGCTAAGAAATTCAAGCCTAGCTCGAACACCACCACATCTCTGCAGTCCAT
Source organism: Ciconia boyciana (assembly GCF_034638445.1). Lineage (NCBI taxonomy): Eukaryota > Metazoa > Chordata > Aves > Ciconiiformes > Ciconiidae > Ciconia > Ciconia boyciana. The sequence goes on along the minus strand of NC_132944.1, from coordinate 16,577,111 downwards.
TGGAATAAATTCAAACTGCACAAGGAGAATACTAAAAAGATTTCGTTAAAAATCTCACAGGTCAGGTAGCATCAAGGTCGAAGCTGCAGACACTCCTTTGCACAGACGGATAAAAAGTTGAATTGGCAGCAAGATCCCTGTTTTCTGCTTTCCTGCAACTCCCCGCCTGTCCCTTCAATGACATGAAGGGGTTCAGCCTCCAAGGATGTTCTGCCTCATTTGTTGCCTCCCCATCCTACAGGCTTCGGGGCAGCACAGGGAGATGAGATCTCGCAGCTATGGACGGTGCATGAAATCCACCCAAGCTGGCAGGGCAGCCGAGCTCCCTGCACCACAGCCCCCTTCGAGCCCTTTAAACAGCTTGGGGGGGGATTTAAATAATACATCAACCTTGTGCTCGCCCTCTGCGCTGGGCTGAAATTTCACTCATTGGGTTACCATGGTTAGAAATGCTGCGTGTGCATGCACCATCCTGCTGCTACAAACTCATCAATCGCTCAAATCCAAAGGGCTTAACTTTTCCTGGATCACACAAAAGGCATTTCCCAGCGAGAACCACTGTCAAGCCAAATTTTGGCCTTCTAGCTGCAGTTGTTCCCATTGAAGAGCATTAAGAAGATGTAAAGCTGTATTTTACCTTGCCTAAAATGCCCCACAAAAGCCAGATGGTTTTTGTTCGAAGGCTGTCATCACAGGTCTCACACTGAAGATCACTTTCCAGGTCCCTGGGAAATTCACGGCACATCTCCCAGTGACTTCCCCAGGGCCAGGATTTCACCCCAAACTTGGAAGAGCTCAGGACAGAAAGAAAGCTTAGACAGTTACTGCGTGCGCTGGAAGAGAGCGGCTGGAGCAGAAAGCCAGCATTTAACAGCACTAGCAGCCCTGCAAAATTTTACAAGACACAACCCTTGCATTTGAGGATCCGTTTCTTTCTTCATAAAATATATTGGGCTTTTCCACAAACTCCTTTTATTGGTCCATTTGGCTACTTGCTCCTTTTATGAACTACTCAAGTTCCCGGATCATCTGGCAAAGCCCAGGAAGACGGCCGATCTGAACCACGAGGATGTGCCAGCCATTGGAAACAGCCTTCTCTGCCACCACGGCTTGGGCACCGTGCGTGGAAGCACAGAAGAGAAACGCCAGCAGACGGGGCAGCTGGATTTCATCACCTGAAAGGAAGCACGCAGCATCTTTTTAACACATTTCTGCTTACCGTCTACAAGGTTTTGGATAGAAATACCCCAAAACCAGGTAGCTTTCACCTCAGCCCAAAATCCACTTGGCAGCAAACAAGCAGTTAAGACTGGGAAATTTTTTTTACCAGCCTCCTATACCTCCTTCCATGGGGGTCCTTTAATGGCTACAGTTAAAGAGCAATCTTGCATGGAGGTCCACACGCTAACATAACAACATATTTTAACTGTGTATTTAAGTAGTTTCATTTCTATTGACATTGGCTAAGGTGAGTCCTAAGGCTCGCCCGTCTGCAGCACAAGGCTGGGCTGCCTACGAGCGCAGCCTTTCGAGCTACGCATTGCCAAATCGCCTTTAATGACGACAAGCTCCTGCAAAACATTTCATAGCCATCATTTCCCGAGGAGCCAGGTGCCTGAAGCACTCGGTGTGCTAAGTCCAGTGCTTTGCGGCACGGTCAGCGCTGAAAAAAGACCATTGAAGCCTTACAAGAGAGGAAAAGCCAAGCAGCATGAGCAGAAATGTGCCTGGCTCTGCACGTCTGCTCCTGCCCAAAAACCTGGAGCTGGTGGGGCAGAACCGGGGTCCTGCAGTCCAGGCTGTGGTGTTGCATCTTGCTTTTGGTCCCACTCCCAGAGCTGCCAGAGGTCATTCCCAGTAGCATTCTCCCAGTCCCTCCCAGCGCACCAGCCCAGGCAGGAGCAGCTCGCTGGCAGCGGCAGCACCGGGCCGTTCTCGCAGCTCCGAAACGTGCAATGCAGGAATCGCCGTAACGGGACAAAACACCCCTTCCCAGAGCCCAGCTCCAGCGAGACCTCCAGAAAAGCAATTATCCAGGCACATCAATATAACAGCATTTTTATCCTAGTGAGAAGGTGCTTTACAGCACGCACGCCAGCTTGTACCCTTGAAATTAGTCACGTATTTCATGTCTCAGCTGTACCAAGCTCTTGTGAAATAACCAGGCAAGGGTGAATGCTTGCAACAATCCTGTGGAGAGGCTGTTTTAAGCCCTACAACAAGGAGCTCTGCTGCCCTCCCAAATAGCAGGGGCTATTTTAAAAAAAAACTTGCTATTGTAATCTTGGATTACTCCCTACCACCCAAATCCATTTCATCTTAATTAGCACCCATTATTATAAAGCCCCTCCAACATTTCCATATTTCTCTGATCATTACAGTCCACAGATTCTCAGTAGCAAAATCCACCCAGCTGGGTATTTTGCATAAACTGGTTATTGAACCACATGTTCTTTCACTCTTGTTACCAGCCCCATATTTTATACAACAATGTTGACACTTCCAGCCCCTTGCAGGAGCAGTGCTTTGAGAGATTTAGATTAAGCCCAATCCAAGCCGCTCACTGGCGGAGACAGAGGAAATCTGAATTCCTCTCAAATTAATGACTAAAATCTGAAAATTCAGCATGGCATCTTATGGTTTCACCAGGAAACACATTGCCCAAAACGCAGCACAAAATCCAGCTGCCCTGAACATTTTACCAGCGCCACAGCGAAGCCAAAAGCTGAGCACAGACTTGGCATTGGAGTTCTTTATTCCCTCTTAAAAGAAACACAAGGTGCACTAAGAGTTCAATGAGAAGCACATCTTGGTAGTGTCTGTGCAATTAGCTACAGGGGAAAAAATAAAAAGAAGAAAGTCCATTTCTGTTGGAAAAACCTTATTACGCAAGGCGAGGCCCCAGTCTCCATGACTGGCTCTGGACAACTAAGCACGTGTCTCCGTACCTGCGGGATGGGGTCCCTCACTAGCAAGCAGGAGCTTCATCTTCCAACGAAGGATACTGCAGCCAGCCTCCAGCCCTGCCGCCTTGCCCCTGGGGCCAGGGCTGCTTCCTCCTCCATCCACCAAACTCAGTATTTTAAGTTTCCTTAACAGCTGATCACTTCTAAGGTGGGGATAAGAATCATCTCAGGGGCTTTCGCAAGAGCCCTGCAACTCCAACAGCTTTGGTGCTGCCGGGAATGAGACCACAGCACTGCAAACTCCGGCACAAACCCCCCCAGCGCCCAGACGTGCTGCTTCTTTGCTAGAAGGACGGACTCACAATTCTGCATATCCCAATATTATCTGTCTTTTAAGGCCTTTCCTTGACTTGGGGTAGTTCCCAGCATCATAAGATGTCTCCAGACTCCGTCTTTGCAAGGAAGATGAAGACTGCAACCCTTCGCTAGCCGGGGCCTCTTCGTTTTCCCCTCTCAGCATGCTTCAATCCCCTCCGAAGCTTAGTGTAACACCAGGCTGAGCATTAATCAACACAACATGCGCTTCATCCAACTTCAGCAACCACTACCAATATTTAAGTTTTATATTATGTGCTAGGATTATTTTTATATATATGCCACCCTGTGTCTTTTTATATACACACTCACACCCATATATAAGCAAACACACAGAGAGTATTTCATTTCTGCAAAATATCATTTAAGCACAGGGATTTTTTTCCCTTCAGGCAGCCCCGAGCAGCAGCCTCCCAGCGCAGCGATGCCGGCTGCCCTCTGCCGTACACGGAGACAAATGCTTCTTTGTTTAAAGGGAAGATTTACTATTTGCTAAAATACTTATAACTTTACTTCGGACAAAATATTGATTAAAATCACATTTAATCATTTTGAGCGCAACATGCAATACTAATGCCACAAGATTTCTCCTGTCAGACTGAAAGATTCATGGCTCCTAGAGGGTGCATCAGCAGAAAGTAAACAGTCCGGGCTGGAACTACACAGTACAGTGTGAAAATGTTTTATTTATACCTTTGAAACTAGCAAAAGGAAATCAGAACAAACAATATAGCTTTATTATTCAGGCATTTATCAGATCGCCTTCACACTTCAGCAGATCACACATCTATTAGAGGTACAAGCTGAAACTATCACATGGCAACATGAAATCATTTTTCTTTTGCAAAGCAGCATTGTTCCTGCTACTGGAAGGAAAGATAATACTAAAACATATTCAAATATATGTATTTGAAGGCTCTACATCTTGTAATAAACTATGCACTTGATATTAAAAATCCGAGCTACACTGCACAAACCCGACTTCAGAATATTAACTTTTATTGTCTTCTCACGTCCCAGCTCTCCTCAAATCTGACATTTAAAGGGGCTGCGTTTCCAGCACATGGCCTTTATGGCACCGAACACAGATTTAATATGGCATAGGCGCAGCTCTGTGATGAGCGCTGCCATTTGTTTGGCAGGTGAGAAGAGAAAGGGAATCAGCCTTGTCCCTGCTCCACTGTTGCTTCTTCAAATGTGTAATCTTAAGCAAAAGCCTGACTTCTGTAGCATTGTGGGTTTTGCAAAAACACAGATCAAATCATCTGCAAAGAGTCAGGGCAGGTTACGAGACAACAAGCCCAGCAGCATCTCTGCAAAGGGGTCCACGTCCACCCAAGGCAGACAGGTCAAAGACCGACCAGGTCTTCCCCCACGGAGCAAACCCTGCCACGACGAGCACCCGACGGCGTGGGGAGGACGGAGCAGCGCCGCGTGGTACGCAAACATCAAAATCCCAGTTATTGGCATCACAATGTATTTTTTCCCCTCTGCTTCGCGCTCCCACAGAAGGAGATGTCTTTTTATAACCTGTCTCTGTGCGACACCTCGGCTCTGCAAGCGGGGCCCATCTGCTCCGCAAAGCTACGCGGGCACACCTCCACACTGCCCTCGGAGGGTGGGAGGGGGTCGGTGGGGTCGGAGCACCCACGGGTGCAGTCTCCAGTGATGCCCAGGCCCCCGGGTGCTTCCACGCAGCTGCCCCGTCCCTGTCGGTCCACGAGCTGGTTGCCGACCAGCACGGCCACACCGGCACAACTGGTTCCCCATCCCTTCCAGTGACTCACTACAAAACCTCTCGATTTCCAGCATTTGTATTCGCTTCACGGCTTGGATTTCCTAGAGGAGGCAGCACCCAGGAAAACAAGCCTCCTCTTACGCCCTCCTGTAAAGGTGTCCACATGAAGCCAATCAAAAATATTCCAGTTTATTTTTTTAAATGAAGTCTTTTACCAGCATTTTTTCACAACAAAATGTTGGGGTTTTTTTATAACTTTTCATCTTGCTATTCTCAGGGATTCTTGTCCTAGATTACCCATCTTGGTTGAAGGCCAAGCATCACTAGCTGAGCCAGAGGGAATATAAAAGCATCTTTCTAAGACGCTATAGAAAGGAAGAAGAATTGGACCCTGGGAGCCAATTCACTTTCATGCCTTGGGTATTTAAGGATCAAACACGCATTTGTGAGCTGACACAAGGTAAAAAGGTGGCTTTGAGACTTTACAGCATCTAAAGAAGCCTCTGAAAGCATCTTTTCACCAACTAGAGTGCAAGAGAAAACCAGGAGCAGCGATGCATCCCGGAGTGCGGCTGCGAAGCCCCTGGGGACAGCCCGTGGCGGGGACAGCCCGTGGCGGGGACAGCCCGTGGCGGGGACAGCCCGTGGCGGGGACAGCCCGTGGCGGGGACAGCCCGGCTCACCGGCCACTGCTGGTGGCACCACAGGCGCGGAGCACTTGCAACCGCTGCTCCGCTTGCAAAGCAAACAGCTGAAGGCAAGGAAACAGGAACCACCCAAGACACGCTGGGGAGGTTTCCTATGGTTACCGCTGCCATGGAAATACTTTTTGTTGGCTTGATCTAAATAATATCTGGCTCCTCGGCCGCAGTACGCTTCCCGCAAGGTTGGGCTGGATCCTCAGACCTGCACCCTGCTACCGGGGTGCGACCGCATCGAGCACCGGCCGCCTCCGAGCTGGCGCAGGAGCATCTCACACCCAAGCTGCTCGGGGCTTTCCTCCCGGCTCCCCCAGGGCCCGTGGCTTGGTTTCAAGGAGAAGAGGAGGAGGAGGAAAGAAAGTGGAGGGGGGAAAAAGACATCTTTTACTAATTGCTCACAGCTGTGGCCAAGCAGCTCCCATTTCGGCTGCCAGGAGCTGCAGCCAGCAGGGAGCACGCTGGGGTGAGCGTTCCTGCTCTCCCCGATGGGCTCCAGAGCGAGAGAAACCCCTCGCAGGGAGAGGGACTCTCCTCCACCCATCCCCAGGCTCTGTGCAGGGATTTCAATAATTATATTTATATGCTCCCCTTATCAGCGAGAGCAGCCATTATGTCTTTTATCACCGCGGCGGCAGCATCTGCACGAGGGCAATTGATAGGGGATGAAATATTTGCTGCGATGGCTGAGTACAAAGTGCCTCCCTCCGCGGTAAGAATAATAATTGTAATACTTAGCTCTCGAAGTGTTAAGCTCTGGCATCAGGGCCCTGCAGAGAGCAAAGAGCCACACACAGGGGAAGAAACAGCCTCTCCAGCAGCAGAGGGGAGCACCCTGAATTTTATATATGCCTCTGGGCCCTAGCATCGGTGACCCTGAGAAAGGCTCTGACCATCGGCCACCTCGGGGCTGCACTGATGCATGCCCGGAGCCCAGGAGGACACGACAGCGCACGAGAAAAAGGCTCTTTACAGCCATGCTCGTGAGGCTTACCCCGAAATTAGTTTTCCTCGCATCAGACAATTCTGCTAATGTTACAAATTCCTCCGACGTTAGATAGTGACCGCAGAGATGCTGCGCACGCAGGGAAGAGTCCCCAGCCCGGCTTTCCCCCGCCACGACTGGGAGATAATTCATAGGAGAAAAAAAGCAAATATCCAAATGAGCATCACGAATTGCAAAACCATCTGCCAAAGGTCTCAGCTGATACTATCGGCCATCCTTAAGCTCGGTGATAGACTTACAAGCCAGACAATGAAAACGCAATTGATTATTTGAAGAGTGACTCACTGGTGTAATAAGGATGGATTACTGGGCGGGGGGCGGGAGGGGGGGGGAACTGTCTTTGAAAAAAAAAAATAAAAGACTGCAGATTGACTTTTTAAAGGCAAACAGAAAGGGAACAAAACCCAAGAAAAACTCTTGAAAGCACTGAACAGCCCTCCAGAGCGGAGAACAACAAAGAGGAGGGCAGTGCTCGGCAGGCGTCAGCCGAATAGCTGCACCCTGGCCCCCTCCAGCTGAGAATCTCAGGTACCAGCCTTTACCCACCCAGTTCGGCTTTTTTTCCAAAGTAGCGGCCAGGAGCTTCTTCTCTCATGCCGCACCACGCTCATGACAAAGGCCTGTTGCAAACTCTCTACGAAAGGGGTAGTTTTCCCTCCCCACAGAACAGATGGGGCCAAACACCCCAGCCGGGCGATCGCAGCCGCAGGCAGCGCTGCTGGGGCTCCGGGGGGTCGGTGGGACGCATCCTGTGGGAAAACGGACTCTGCACGCTCCTGTGGGACCAGCAGGGAGGACCGAGAGGGCTGCGGCTGCGGCAGGGCAGCAAAACCCAGTATGCGATGGGGATGCCAAGGGCAGGGATGACAGCCCGGCTTGGCATGCCACTGGACCGATGAGACCCTTCATCCCCCACCTCCTCCCTCTCCCCCTCTCCTTGCACCGGCTCAGCAGAGGGTTCAACGACTGATTTAACCCACTACCCTGGGCCTGGAGCAATGCACGAGGAGCGCAGGACCTTCTGCATCCAGCAGCGCTGAGCTGTTAAATCAGTTCACCCCACCCCACTAAATCACACCCCACACAGTACCCAAATCCATAACCACAGCCTCCAGCACTGACAGCTGTTTGCTTGAAGGACGTCCCCACTGCAAGCTATCCCATCCCGCTTCCGAGTTTTGCATGTCTGTCGTGGGCAATTCCATCCCAAAAGGCTCCAGTGCACAGCAGCAGAGCCCCATGGCCGAGGAGCCGGGAAAGTGCTCGTGGCCGTTGTTCTGCTTTCACGATGGCAAACCCCACTCGCTCACACCAGGCAGGTAACATTTCACTCTTTGCATACCAAGAAGCAGCTGTAGTCATTTTTCCAAAAACTTAGTGCAAAAAAAAAAAGCCACCAACTTTAAAAAAAATATTTGTTTAGTCAAGGAGTAAAATATCAGGTAAAGTTAGAATTCAGTGTTTGTCTGCTCTGCCCCCTCCGTCATCAGTGTCATTCACAATCACTCCAGAAACAGAATAAACCCCCCTAACCAGCCCAAAACCCACAACAGCTTATTAGTGGTTTTTCACCCCATTCATAAAACTAGAATTGCACAAGGCTGCTTCAAAACAGACAGAAAACGTACCCAGGCTGCACTTTCTCTAGGAGAAATTCTGCTTTTTTGGCTTTTTCCAGCAGCTCAGCTGCGATGGAGCGGGGCAGAGCCCGGCAGCAGAGCAACTCCAGCTACAGCAGCTGCAGACTAGGGCTCTGTGTTCAGCTGAAATTTAATCAAGAAGTGTCTCAAACTCCTTTGAGTTCTTGCAATACAATCCTGAGTGGCTTGTAAAGGACTTCAAACAGGCTCCCCGGGCTTGCCCGGATACAAGTACATACCTCACCTGCTCTTTTGTACATTGCATACAAAAAATTAAAGAATTTATTTTAGGCATTTTGCCAGGGACAACACTGCCTCCAATATTGTAATGCTCTGTTAAAGTGGATATCGTGTCTCCCAGCCAACACAAACAGGATACCTTATCAGTCTCGGCTGTTTTAAGTGCTGTTTCAGCAGCAGGGCATGAAGACGTGGAAGGGACAAGCCAAAAAATTGGTTGGGAGTCCCTTAAATGCAACTGTGCACTCAACACTTCATATAAAGGCGGATTGTTCCAGGGCAGGACAAAGCTGAAAACCTCATGGGGATCCCTACCCTCAAACCCACCCAAACTCACACCCTGCTGGCCCGGCTGCCCCTCGGCAGAGACACGGTGGGAACGGTGGCAGCAGCAGGAGCCATCACTTGCTACCCTGCTCTTTCCCTACTGCCACAGGGGTTGAAAACTCAAAGAAAAAGTAGACCCTGATTTTTCAAACACTTACACAAGTGCTTAATCTCACAGGTGTAAGTGAATAGGACAGATGAAGTCATTTATGCCCAGCAAAGTGCATGTTCCAGCATCCTCCCGAGCTGAGCTTCTGTGCACCCAGCAGCCGCCTATCCCAAAGCACCCTGGGCACAGAGGCTGAGAGACACTGACTTTGTCAGTGAGCAACCTGGCAGGGAATGACGACTTCCTTCTGAACTGCTTGTGACCAAAAAAAAAAAAAAATTAAAAAGCTAACAATACCAATCCATTTGTGAAAGGCTTTAAAATAAGCAGACAAAACCAACCTTTGATTTTTTTGCATCCCCTCCACCAGGACAACAGCATCCTCGGGAGACAGGTGACTCCTGCCCACCCCTGGGGACAGGCACAGGTCCCCCGGGGACAGCAGCCTGCTTGTCCCCTCTGTGGTCCCTCAGGGACTCACCTCCGGAGCAGCAGGATGGACCGCACTGGGATGCACCGCACCGGCCAAGTTTTGCCTATTGCAGCAGGTTCCCCATTGCAAAAAGAAAAACTTGATAAAACCCACTGGGCCCAGTGCAGTTCACCACAGCAGCGATGCAAGCATAAGCCCATTCAAGATAAGGTATTGCTATTCTCACATCTCCAAAGCCTTTCAAATAAACATGCAAGGGAGTGTGGAAGATCTGAATCCTAAAGGAGAGAGAGGCACAAAGCATGTTATTCATGAAAGGGAAAAGCTGGGCGCGTGTGTGTGAAAGATACATAACCTACAAAAAATGCTGAACACATATGGAAGTAATAATCTGTACTTTTTTTTTTTTTTGAAAGTAGAAACAAATGCTTCAGAATTCAGCATTATTTGTTCACGTGCTGTGTTACAAATATTATTGTTTCTGCTCTCTGGATGAGGCACTAGGCATCAGACCTGAGACCCAAACGCACCCCGGGACGCGTACGCGTGCCTGCTGGGACGTCCCTGCTGCGGGCAGGGCCAGCACCAGGCGAACGCAGGTTGAGGCTGCAAGCACACAGAGTTTCTCCTTGCACGGACAGTCCCGTCTGCTGCTCACCACACACGAGCAGATAATGTCCAGAGCACTGGGAACTGGACAAACACACGAAGAAAATAAACATCCACTGCCACTAGCAACTCCATGCCTACAGTCAACAAGGCAGAGATGGGAGTTGCAAAGAGACCTACCCACCATCACCCAGCAGCCTCAAATATCTCTGGGCTTCTGGTCAACCACCTCATTTACCAGGTCACCATCTCACAACACACATCTCCTCTTTTTCCTCGTCCATCAGCTTAGCCTTGCCCATAGGTTTTTGTGATCCAGTGGTCAGTCGCAACCCTTTGGGCTGCTCCTGTATCATCGGGGATCTCCAGGTGGTCTCTCCTGGGAAGCTGGGAAGTTTGTTCTTGCAGATGTTCCCAGATCTGACGAGGCCAGATATGATCAGACTTCTGCGAGACCGGCCACAGTAGATTATGGTGAGATGCTGAGTTATGGAAGCAAATAAACGCTCGAAACAATTGCATGCACCAAAACTTCACTAGTTAATATGGAATATTACTGAATATTAAGTCAACAGTCACATAAATACTGGAAGGTAAGGGCCAGGCATTACATGCTGCACACAGACTGCTGCTATTAAGACCATGAAGTGTGATAGGGATGCATGAAGAGAAGCAGATCTCTTCCCCACCAAAACGTGATTTCGAGGGACAAAGATTACACAGCATATGCAAGAAAAAAAGAGACTCCAGGAAAAGATGTAAAACACAATCTCACACTGAAACGAAAAACCCAGTAAGCCAGTCCTTGTCTTTATGTCATGTTTATTACTGTTATTTAAATGCTTCTGCAAACGAGAAGAATAACTATGGCAACAAAGACTTCTCCAAAGGTTTTCAGACACTATTTTTAAAATTATCTTATCTGTCACAGCATCTGAACGCCTTCCCTCTGAAATCAGCTGCACGCCACTGCCTCTGCAGGCTTTGCAAACCAGGTGGTACATCCCCTCTCCTCAAAGCAGAGCTCAAACGCAGTCTTGAGATTTAGGTGTCCTGCATCTATGGTTTAGCTGGTATTTTTGGAGCAGAAGGTAGAGAGCGGGGAACAGCAAGGTCTGTTGAACTGCAAGAGTATCGTTTTTTGCAAGGCTTTCTCAAGGAGCAAACAAACCATGCCTCTGTGTGCTAAACACATGCCAATCTCCCAACTCGAAGGATCCGCTATTTTAAATACAGTACTAAGGCTGTAATTTTACTTCGCCCAGAGTAAATCCGAAATTAGTTCTTCACAGTAGGCTTAACAGCAGCAAAAGCCACTCGCTCCCTTCCTGGAGCTGCCAACCATTTGTCACCTTTCAGGTTTGCATATTCACACTAATTGCACCAGGACTAGGTTATAAATGCCCTTCCCTTCCCTCCTCCCGGACCACCTCCCTCGCAGGCTTTTCTCTGCAAGACATTATGCAAAAGACACTCCTAATGGCCATTCATTCACCAAACTCCAGTGACAGCTTTATTTAATGCCAAAGCTTGTTAACAAGCTGAATGGCACACAGTTTAATGTAATGCAGATCTGATTAGAAAACAGCAACCGGGCTCCTAAGGAGTTAGGAGATTTTTATTGAATTTGATTTCACTTTTTCCACACAAAGCCACCTTTCAAGTATCGACCTGTATTAATGAGGATTTTGTTATATACACCCAATTTCCATCCTCCAGACCGCAGCCCACACAGATGAACTTTTCAGTCCTTACGTACTTTACTGACAACCTACCATAAAAGAAAGTGATGCAATTAGAGGAAGGAGTCATTTTTCTGTTCAGGCTATGAGAAATCGGGGGTTATACCGGTCATAGTTTGATAGCCGCGTCCTCGCAGACTTTACACCCAAGGATGATGGAATTCAATCTTCAGCCTTTTCAGACAAACCACTTACTTTCTCCTCTTTGGGGCTAAATGATTTAAACCTGAAAATTGAATTTCTGCCTTACAACAAGAGGCAGAGGTCTGTGGCACGCAGGAGGTCTGAGAGCGTCGAGGGGTAAGACGCAGGCAGTGGGCTCCAGTTTAACTGTGTCTGTAACACGGGGTGTTTTCAATTCCTGACTTCCACCAAAAGAGTCAACACTTTTACAGGATAATTCACCCACTACCTTGAATTTCAGATTATAATTTCAGAGCAAAATTAAGAAGATTCAAAAACAAACTCTAAAACCAGTGACATTTTTTAATTACTTAGCAATCCCCTTTCATCTTCTTTTTGCACATCACCTACAGTACAGAGACCGGTTTTATTCTGAAAAGAAAACAGTTCTGCAGAATACAACTGATTTTTGAGTGGTTTCCCTGGCTCAGGAAGTATGCATTTGCTTCCAGGAATTATAAATTCAACCAACACTCAAAGCCATCTCCCCATCTGAGAAAAGTGGCTTTTAGGGGAACGTTCGGGCACAGAAATCTTTGGCGTCTAAAAAAGCAATTTGCCTGCTCAATGGAGTAGCTGCACAGATCACACCTAAAATCACAGGTAACTAGAAAATGCACAGTCCTGCATAATTACGTATATGACAATGCCTGTATCAGCAATGGTTTCAGTGCCTGTAAGCTTATAAATTCTTTTCCTTCTCCCTAAAGCATATCACCAGTTCCCATCTTTGAAGCAAAAAAGTTCCATTTACATTTATCAGCAAAACTCTGCTATTAAAGGATTATAAAAAGGCTTACAAATCTCTAGTGGTTAATTGATCCGGGTTTGTATCCTCAATCTGAGGATTTCCGTCCAAACCCTTGTTTTCTTCCAATCTCCCTCTGCACATTAACATGTTGGTGAGCATCCCCAGCAGGAGCTGGCTGCAGAGGGCATGGGCTCCTGAGCGTATTTTCAACCTACAAAACTACTATTAATAATTTGCCTGCTTACACGTCCCTGGCATTAATAGACCACTGGCTGCTAAAAAATGAACGTGCTTCCTCTCGATTGTGTTCTGGCAAGTAGGTTGCTTTTATTTAATTGCCTAATTACTCTTATATCAAGGCAATTAAACGTGAATGTGTGTGCAGGAGCGCTCTCAGCTTGTCCAGTCCCTGGTGTAAGGTAACTTGGTGTAAGGTCTAACTTGGCATTGCTTGCCCGCACACCGGAGCGCACCAGGTGCAATGCCCCTGGGGGCTGACCCCCACCCCTACCCCCAGGGCCCCATCCTTCTCCTGCCCTGGGGGAGGTAACCCCTTCCTTCCTGAGAAAAGGCTGCTGGCACCATCCATGTGGTTTTAGCTAAAATCCTTGCCAGTGTCCAGGGTCCCTCAGAAAAGGGCAGCCAGGAGACAGCTACGGGTGGCCCTGGCAGGCTGGAGCCTCCTGCTCCACCTCCTCCTGCACGCAGGGTTTTGCGGGATCCGGCGCAAGGGGCACAGCGTGCCGGTGCGGAGGGCACAGCCTGAACAGAGCCGCGACACCACCTCTCACCTGACGCTCCCCAAGAAGCTGCGTGCCTCTTCTGCTGGGCCACTGGGCCTTCGATGGGATGCTATCAAAATTCACCTAATTTTTCAAAAGCCGCTAGACAGTGCGCCCTCTGACATAACAAAACTCAAACCACAGCACCTCGTAAGTCCTTGGAGCAGAGGAGAAATAGCTTTGCTGACCACCTCTCTTCTTCTTATCCTACAGTTGAAAGTTCCCCTTGACACTTTTAAGCATCACGAAGCGCCTCTGTGACAGCACCTGCTACCTCAAACTTCAGCTGCAAGGAAACCTGGGACAGCTCGGGAAAGCATTTATAAGCCCTGAAAAGAAGATAACTCAGGGGTGACCTTATAAATCTTTATTAATGCACACGTGGCAGATTCAGATTATGGGGAGGGTGTCAGGAGACCACAGCTCCTGCAGCCCAAGAGAAGGAGACACCTTCACCTTCTGAAGGTCTGAGGTAGGACATGGTGCACTCGGATGTGCCACCGGCCCCTGCGGAGGACCAGGCTGGAGGACCATGGCGAGCCCCACCTGCCACCACGCATCGCTCTGGGCAGGCCTCGGCCCACGGACCCCGTCCCACCACACCTCGGAGCAAATGCCACCGGGAACGATTATTTGCCAGGCTGAAGCTTATGATACAACTCTGTGTGAATAAACCAATCCCCCTCCTCGCTCTGAACCCATGCTTTAATCTGCTGAGACGCAGCTCCAAGAAGCAGGGCAGAAGCCAGGAGGAGCACCAAGCATGGCAGATGCTGGAGAAAAGGGTATAGCCTATAAAATAAGGTTAAAAGGTCGCCAAGGGCTCCCTGGCCTACTGAGTCCGTGCACCAGCTCCCAGAGCCCACAGCCCAGATTTAATATCGCCAAGTCCCAGATCACCCATGAGCAGGAACTCATTTCTAGACAGCACAACGTGGGGAGGGGAGAAGGGCTGATCCAGCACGAGGCCAGGGCTCGCTGTGCCTCATAGGCGCCAGCACTGTCCGTTTTATAAAGAGACACAACAGCAATAGCCAAAAAATACTTGTTCATTCTTACACACGCCCCATCCATTTTAATAGCTAAATCCCTGCTTGGCATCGCTGAGAGGGGATAAACCCATCGTGGGGTCACAGGGGGAGGCAGGAGTTTCACGCAGCGGTTTGGTGCAAACCCCCCAGACCCCCTTCTGCCCCGATCCCCCTCTTCCCAGCCCATCCCAGCCTGCCCAGGCTGTCCCCGCCGGACGAGGGCAACTTCAGCCCCTGGCACGACCCAGGGCAGCAGGACGAGCCCCTGACCGCAGCGGGGAGCGGACCGGCTGCGAGGTGGTAATTAGCAAACCAGTTACCCCAGTCCCAGGTCTGGATCCCGCGCGGCACAGACACACCTGGGCGCTGCTCGGCGAGGCTGAAAAACCCACCCGTGTCTCGAGAACCACCAGCCAGGGTGGGCGACGCTTTCAGACCAACGCAAGCGCTCCCCAAAAAAGCCCCATCTGCACCCTGAACACGCACAGAGCTGGGAGGGAGCCACAAAACCCTGCGAAGAGGGAGACCCATCGGGGTCCCACTGCCCTCGGGGTGACGGGGCGATGGGACGGGGCTGGGGGACGGGGGTCTCGCCGGGCCTTACCTCCACTTGTGCAGGGCGAAGCCGGGGCACTGGTCCCCGCAGGTGGTGCAGGGCTGGCCCCGCTCCGGCTCCCCCGACGCCGTCAGCTGCAACAAACCGCAGAGGTCAGCCCCAGCCCCCCAGCTGCGGGACAGGGGGGTGCCTGGGGCACCGGGGCACGCCCGGGGGAAAGGGGGAACCTGTGGGGAAAGGGGGTGCCCGCACGGCTGGGAGAAGGGCCGGGGAGGGAGCACGGCGGGGCTGGAGGGGGGACGCACCGCAGGAAGGGCGCCTGGGGGCAGCGGGGGGACACGCGCACCGCGCCCGGGGCGCAGCCGGGCGGCGGGACGGAGCCACGGGCTGGAGCGGAGCGGGGCGGGGGGCGCGCACCCCGCCGGGACGGGCCGGGCCGGGGCGGGACGGGGGGCGAAGGGAGACCCCCCCGGCACTCACCGACCGGCCGGAGAGCCGCTTGCGGGAGCCGCGGCCGAACATGGCAGCGCCGCGCTCCGCGGAGCCGAGCGCAGCCCAGCCCGAGTGCGCGGCAGCGGCCGCCCCGGCCCGGCCCGCCCCCGGCGGCCGCCCCTCCGCCGCGCCGCGCTCCCGCCCCTCACCCCGCCCCTCGGCCCGGCAGGCACCGCCCCGGGAGAGCCCGGCCGCCCCCCCGCCCCGGCTCGCCGCGGGCCGGCGGCTCCTGCCGCCCAGCCGCACCGCAGCGCCTGCTGCCATCACTCCGCTCCAGAGTTAACGACCCTCCCCGGGCCCTTCCCGGCACCGGCTGTTGTCCCGCCGCACTCGGGAGCACGGCGCTCGGCCAGCCGTGCCCGGCAGTGCGGTGCACTCGTAACTCTCTGGAGCATGAGCGTTCATAAAAAACCTGAGCTCCAAAAGAGCAGAGATGGGATTCTGCAGTGCTGAAGGGGCGCGCGCTGAAGGTGCAGCTCTGAGCACGTTGCAGCCCGCGCTGCACGGGGGGCTTGTGCTGGCATAAGCAAAGGCCGGGAGCAAACAGCCGGGTTCCTGCTGGGCTTCTGTTCCCCTCCTCGCAGAGAACAGATTTAGTCCACAGACACTAGCAGGGTGCAGGAGAAACACAGTCATGTGAAATATGTTTGCAGCCTGAGACGCAAAGCACCTGTTACACCCCCGGAGCTCACGGTCCTCCCAGAGCTACACGTGGGCCAGTGGGGCCAGGAGCCGTGGGGCAGCCCGTGCATCAGTCTGCTCTTGTCATTTATACAATGCGCTACAAAGGGATCCCCACGGCCAACAACCAGCCCATACCCCTGGGGGTTTGCAATCAAACAGCACATCTGGCATAAGGCAGAGCAAAATGAAACACGGGGAGCAGCAAACACGCTTCGCGGAGCACAGGGGTCCTCGGAAACTTGTCCCCAGTGGGGAAGGAGCAGCTTCGCCATTAGCATTTCACAGCTTCACCCTGTGGTTGTGGTTGTTTGCAGATCCTGTCATCTCCTTCCCCTCCTTCCCTGCCTCTTTGTTCCTTTGCCTTTCTGCCTCACGGCTGGTTAAAACTGTAACTCTTTGATAATTTTTTTGCGTTTAATCAGTTCTCATTTTTGTCAACTTTTCACTTGTATCTTCTGAAATGGGGCCAGGAGCTGTGTGGTTGCCTTTTGAAGAGTCTCAAGCAAAAAGTTTCAGGGAGATTTTCACTCTTTCCTCCCATAAATGTTGGGCTTTCTTAAAAAAAAAAAAAGCACAAAATTTTATCATGGAGAAAATTTTCTTTTTCATGGGCTTTCTTCATGTCAGTGGGAAAATACTGACATCCATCCCTGCTCTGTTTTCCTGTGGTTGCTATTTTTACCCTTCCAAAACCCTCCAGCTTCCCTCCATTGCTCCCTTCTGCCAAATTTCCTCATCATTTTCCTTCTCAGTTTCTCTTCCAGTTTGCAGCTCATACGAATGCATGAATATGTTAGAACCTCTCAAGGAGGGAGGCGATCCCTTCAAATACGTACGTGTTTCATCACATGGTGGGCAACTGCTTGCAGGCTGGGGTTTGACCTCATATTAAAACATCCCTACCTATATGTGTCTAATATCGGATACAGCAATATCAGGGTGCTGAGTTACTGTTATCTCTACTGAAGGTCAACGGGATTTCAGGGAACGAGCATCGTGCAAGAGAGGGCCTGAAATTCTCCAGCACTTTGGGTGTCTTGCATAAGATTCAGAATATTTAAAACTCCAATTAAAACTGCCGAAATAAAAGCATTATTGGATACGGGATTTATAACAAGACTCAACGTGCTGTGGGAAATGCTTTAAAGGTGACCTGCAAATCCTTTTTAATTGCTTTGCTGTTGCAAGAGATGCTGTGTGCCCTCAATAGCAGGCCTGGTGAGGACATCTGCTTAAGTTTAAAACAGCAAAAGTAAGTCAAAGTTGGAGGGTAAATTCCTTGGAGGTGTGGCTGTGCTGAATCACGGCTCCGGTCTTCGGATGAAGAGGCAGGTCCTAAATAGCTTCTTAAAACAAGGCAAGTTGGTCCCCTCTCTCCATCCCAAGCTGTCCATGGGGCCACCAAACTTGCCTGCCACCCTACACGTCTTGTATCCTCCAGCCCCATTTCAGTAGATACTGCAAATGCTGGCGGGCGACTCCTCATACACAGGCAGAAGGCAGGGAAGGCTCTGAGCATCAAGACTTGCACCAGCATGTTCAAAAGGAGAGGGAAGAGGAGGGCTCAGCCTGGGAGTGCAGAAGATGCAGATAAGAGGGGTGCTCACTGCCCTGGCGTGCCTGGAGGGCAATCTGGGGAAATGACATACACCCAGAGCCATAAAAATATTCAGGTACCAAAGACCCCGACGGAGTCAGGTCCTCAGTGACTCCCAGGCATCTAAATATCTCATGGGCACAGCAGTTTCCCTCTGTCCCAAGACATCCGCGATAAATGAAGAGCTAGTCAGGAGGACTTGATCCACATTTTAGGGATGCTCAGACGCTGCATCTACATAAGGAAACAGCCAGGCCAGAAAATCATCTCTGGGATGTATTTGGGAAAGGGAGGGGAGACATTATCTCACTGGCCTGAACGCTCCTCTTCTCTTTCCTCCCCCAGAAAAGCTGCCAAGAGTAAAGATCTCTCAGGAAATAAACTCCCACTCCCTTGTTCTCACCATGTTCAAAGGGGATGATGCACACATCCTGGCATGACTGGGCGGGCAGGGGACAGCAACAGAGCTCCAGCCCTACCTGTGCTACCACGAGAGGTACTTTCAAAGGGGGGTCTTTATATTTTTGTTTTTATAAACATGTAGATCTTCTTCTCGAGAGGAGACAGACTCAGCTTGGAGGTGGGGGGTGTCAGATACTGCTGTCAAATAGGCTCAGAAACAGAGACACATGGATAATATATGCCAGACAGTTTGTCTGACAAATTATTGTTTCTGCTGTCACTTAAATTGGTCTGTACGTCATCTTCCCCTCCCATTTCTGTTTCAACCAAACCTGCCTACAGATGACACTTCTTCCAGACCTTCTCATGACTAAACCAGTTTAAAACCCAGTTTTCTCTGTTCGTGCGCCGTAAGAAGGACCCCATTCCCTTTTGAAGTTATGGGTGGCCGAGAGGAGGGAAATGACAGAAATGTCCTTCTTTTCCTGCTCCCTGTTGTACCTCATATTACAGAAATAATTATGATTAAAATCAGAGAGCTCAGGGAAAGGTAAAATGCAGCTCCTGCGTTAGTTCCCACTAATGGGTGCAGGGGCTGACGTGGGATCCGTGCAGGAAAGCAGCCCTGGATGCGGGGCAGGCGTTGCAGTGGCCGCAGGGTATCCAGGCTGCATTAGCCCTCATGGCTCAGCAGGTCTGGTCACAAGCCCTGCAGAGCATCTTAGTCCAACATGCACATTGTGCTATGCCTCCTGGTCAGATAAATGCACTTCTTCAAGCAAATTCAGCCTCTGGCAGCAGAAGGTGCAGAGAAGAAACCCATGTTGCTGCAGAGCTGTTCTGCTTGCCTGGTCCTAGCTGCCCAACCTCGCAGCTGTGCCAAGTCTCACCTTGTATCGTCCCCCATCGCTGCCTGTGAAGGAAAGGAGATGCCATTAGGGCTCTGCCATGTGGGGACAACTTGTGCCACCAAAGACCATGTACTCTCTGCCTCCAGCTCTCGCCCAGCGCTTCTGGATGGGAGTTAGCTGGCAGACACAACGCTTCTGCATACAGAGCCAGGAAAATTTGGTAGTCTTTCCAGGAAAGCGCCCCCAGCTCTTCGATCCTGCAAACCATGCCTCGTGTTAGGAAATCAGCTCCAAAATACCTGCAGAAAGCTCTTAGCATCTCTCCATCAGCTCTGACACCCCTGTGCCTCCTACGGTCCAGCCCTGGCTGTCAGCACCTGGGCAGCAGTACCACCAACAGAAAACACTGGAGTAAGGCAGAAAGCAGCTCTCATTTTGTCTGCTGGACCCATACATTTCTCCCCTCTGCGACGTCAAGGTGAATTTGACTGTTACGGACCGAGTCAGTCCCTTTGCGGTTCCTCCTGCCAGCAGCCTGCGCAGGTGAATTACAGCTCAACATGAGTCCTGTCGCCATCTAGTACCCTGAAGGTAATAAATGTCTGACTGTTATTAGGCAGTTATTGTCTGAAGCCTTTCAACAACAAAAAGAGGGCTTAAAAAATGCTTCTAAGTGCCACAGCTGCTGAAGGAGTGTGCTGGGGACCAGGCATTTATTTTACTGTATAGTTCTTCCACCAAGCCTCCTCCTTCCTGGGTAAACGTGCCCTCATGAGGGTCTTTTAGGAGGGAAACAATTCAGTGTTTCCGCTCATTCTGGCTTTGCGATTTGCAATTACTGTAGGCAGAAAAGACTGTGCATAAACCCCAGTTTGAGGTGGGGATATGGAATTTCAATCTGTGCTGTGCATAACAGGAACCCAGGCCGGGATGAATCATGCTATGTTACTTCAGTTTTAAATTTTTTTTGCACTGCGTAGGTTTTTCTAGGGCATATTCCATCAGGCACATACCGGTCAAATTCACTTTGAACCATTTATTACACTGTTAGTCTGCGGTACACACACTTCAGATGTCAGAAACAGTAACAAAGTGGGCTTAGCAACTTAACAAAACCCTTCCATCATTTCTGCAGATCGCCATACATTTTCCCAGTGCTCTTTATCACAGCCATTTGACTACTATTTGTTTTGTTAGATTTGTCAGTTCTGAGGTATTTTGATTAAAACCGCACTGAGTAATTTCACCTTTTTTCCTTCATCAATACAGTAATTTGTAAATATCCCAGGAGGTTTTTTTTTTGTCCTCCCACCCAGGAATGCAAATGGCCATTACGTGCTCCCCAAGGTATCTCCAAATAACCCTTCTCCTTTTAACCTTAGGATTTTATTGTGTTAGTTGCTAGGTAACTGAGTAAGATTTATAGCCATCTATTGTTAATTTTGAAGGCAGTCTTCAATTTCCCTGTAAATAGCATTTGGGAGTTGGAGTCCACACCACTAAAAACTTGCAGCCCAGTCCCACTCTGTGGAGAGGAGCACCTGCTGTGAAACACGGAGCCAGGGGATACATAAAGCTTGCCTCCCCCCAAAAAAGGGCCCGGCCCCTCTCACACCGGGCGGGCTGCACACCGCCGGGGTGCTGAGGGACCCCGGGCTCCCCGGCCTCTGGTGCGGGCGCGTCGAAGCGTCGGCGCTGGGGTGTGGCTGTGCCGGGCGCTGAGCACACGGCGGCTGCTGCCCCGCTCCTCTCCCTCCTGCTCCTCTTCCAGCCCTCTCCTCATCCTCGCAGGCTGTTACTCTCTCCCCGAAATGACAGCACTGCAGCTTTTCCCAGGGCTGGGTCTCTTTGCCGTCAAGCTCAAGACTCCCCAGGCGCAGCTCTGCCTCGCCTCTCTTTGAGGAGAGGTGGGTGGTAGATGGCCCTGGTTCATGCAGTTCCTTAATGCTTCTGAATTTGAGGCTAAACAAAGCAATCAAGTGGGGCTCCGCCAATTTGCACTAAAACTCCTTGCGCTATAGCAACAAGTAATTTTCTACTATCCCCCTCTCAATCCCTGGAGCTCTCTTGCAATCTAGCAGAATTATTTGCTTTACGCTGTAAATTCACACTCCTTCCATGCTGCTTTTACTTTTCAGGACTCTTCCTGAAGATGAGAAAAAACAAACCTATTTGGGGTGACTCACAGAGGGGCAAGTGTCAGCAGCCAAGGCAGGAGGTGAGCTATCTGGAGTGAAGCCGTCCTGCTCCTCGCTTGCAGCGGCACTGGAAGCACCACAGATGTTGTTCAGTCCCTCACGTTAATCATGCATTTGCCATCCCACAGCTGGAAAGGTCCTTTTATTTGTTTTTTTTTAAAGCTGCTTTGTTGTCTCTTCTCATTGGGGAAAAAGAAAATAGCCTTTTTCTTCCTGTTTCACAGGATTGAAACCTACTGATAAATAGGGGAGCGAGATACCCGACAAAACCAGACTGCCAGTGGTTGTGGCGGGGCGGTAGCTCAAATCAGGCAGAAGTTAGGTAGCTGCTCTAAGGGAAAATTCAGAAAACTACATCTGTGGTCCCTGAGATGCCAGAAATGGTTTCTTTTCTGGCCACCAATGTTGTCAGGTTTTACATTTGTGCTATTTTTACCTGCTGGAGATACCAGTTCTTTGGCCAAGGCAAACAGCCCAGGACCTACCTGCTGTCTAAAACTTCCGATACTCCCAAGTTAAATGCTTCCATACATTTAGGCTCTTGAAAGGCCCAGGCCATTAGGAATGATCAAATGGGAAAATGCCATTAGTGAAATCTGAATGCAAGTCGTATCTGGAAAGCTTCACATACCACTTGCACAACGTGGAGGAAAGGTGATGAAGAAGAGGATATAATCAGATTATCGCAGGCACCTAAGGAAGGCAGCCTCTCCTGGGGCGGGCATGCAGCTCTCCGGGGTTATTCCAGGTGAGCTACGCACCAGCACAAGGCACACCCCCTGCGTTTTCCACATAGAGTGGGATGAAGCTGTAAATGTTGACAAGAGCTGTTGGAAGGACTTTAGGACACCTCACTTAATGCAATTCAGTCAGCTGAATTTAGGAACATCTCTAAAAAATGTATCTGAAGGGCAGCATCTCTCCATTTGCCCCAGCTGGATGGGGACAGCAGCTCAAGCGAGAGACAGCAGAGCAGTCTGCTGTGATGCCCTTGGCTGAGGTTTCCTTAGATCATCTGTGCCACTGGTCCGGGTGCATTGTCCCCCGAGACACCTGGATTTGGAGAGACCTGGTATGCTGAGGGATCCCCCGGGAAGAGGGCAGGGAAGGAGAGAGGAAGACAGCAAAGTCTTTCAGCAGCCAAGCCCCAGCGCAGGCGGGAAGAAAGGCCGCTGGCTTCTGCTCTAAGGCAAGGCTTAGACTCACGGTGTTATTTCCCTGCTGCTGCCAGGAAGCAAACCTTCGTGGCAACTGCTGAACTACGCCTCCTTCCAGCAGCTTGGCCCGCGCCATATGCGGTTTATTATTTCAGAGCTCAGTTATTTGCCGGTTCAGCTAATGCGGGTGCGTTTTATCTATAGCTGCATTTTCTCAAGCAGGGCTAGATTGCCACCAGTGGGTACGTGTTTGTTCTAGCTAAGCTCCGGCAAGGCGCCAGCCTCAGGGGCAAGTGCACAGTTGCATGCTCCCAACACCACAAATCTGGCCCCTGCTTCAAAGGGCTGGTCAAACCCGAGACCTGAAGTTGAGACGACTTCATCCAGGGAGCCCAAGCCATGCATGAGGCCAGAGCTCCAGCCCCTGGCAGCATCTGGTACCTGCTTGCATCCTTTGCTGCAGGCGGCTTCACTCATGCCTGCCGGGGGAATTAGGGAGGCATGGGAGCAAATAAGCCCCTGCTCATATTTGCCCGTCACTAAGATCTTTACCGCAGGTCTGCCTGCACAGCGGCTAACCTGGACACGTTTGTTCTTGCCAGTTTGCAGGGAGCCATCCCCGCTTCCCTGCTACCGTGAGCGGGAGCAATTAAAGCATTTCACAGCAAATACTCCTTTCTGCGTGGGAGTGGGGGAAGGCAGGCAGTAAGCAGTGAATAGCTTCAAAGAGAAAGGTCAGCAAGCCAGCGAGGATGGATTAGTAAAGGACAATGCAGCAAAGACCTGATTAATTTAATTGCTTATCTGAAACGTAGTCACAGATTAAAGAAGGATGAAGAAATTATAAGCATATGAATGGAGCCAAGTAATCATTTTAAGGGAGAAAATAGAGAGCCCTGCCTCCCCCTGCACCCTCTGCCCTGCATCCAAAGGGGTTTGTATTCAGCGATTATTCCAGACTTCTGGCTCTTGTCCTCATGCTGTCTTCTCAGAGATGGAGACACCAACTACCAACAAATGTTTAAGTAGCTGCAGCTTGATATCACTGCTGGCAGCTCACAGAAGCACAGAATCAAAGAATCGCACAGGTTGGAAAAGACCTTTAAGGTCATCGAGTCCAACTGCAAAGCTAACACTAATCTCAGACTGAGCTCAGACTGAGCAGCAGCATTAAAGCTCGGTACGTGCCCGAGCCTGCGAGGAGATGTAACGTGGAGATTTGGGCTCTTACGCTCCCAGAACTGAGGTTTTCCTGGTGGAAATGGATTGATGTGCGTGGCCTCAGCCTCTGCACATCATATCCAGCCGCTGCCTTGAAGGACCTGAATCAGCTTCACAAAGGAGAAATGTATTTCTACCGTCTCTCGGCTTAAAATGGTACCCACATCAGATCTCCTTGTACTTGCAGTCAACAGATCATGTCTCCAAACATTTCAGAATTAATATTTATAACTAGAGAGAAGCAGAAGTCATTTCGTGGAAAATTTCACAGGTTGTTTGGTTTTTTTTTTTAATTGGAACAAACAAACCAAAAAACCACCAGGAAATAAAGTATAAAAAGCATATGGGTTAGGTCAAAACACTATTCTCTTCTCGTTTTGATTTTTCAAAAACTGTGCCTTATGTTTGGTAATATAAAATAGCTGAAAAATTAAGCCAACTTTGAAGTGGAAACTCAGACTCTTCTGTGAAGGCCAAAAATAACTTCTTAGCATTCTTCATTCAGCTATTGCAAAGAGAGGTCAGAAACTTGTCAACTAAATCTGCTTCTGGAAGGCTACAATTCCGATTGCCTGGATTATTCCAGTGCAGGCAAAAATACTTGGAAAATCCTGGAGTGAGACCAACAGGCACCACTCTTGGCCATCGGCTCCTTCCTCCTGCACGATGCAAGCTGGAGACCTGCCTCCAGGAATCTGTACCGCATAGGGACTCATCTCCTCCCACTAAATGACCAACAGCTACTAAGATTAGCAACTTCTGGATGAACTCAAATGTATTTGTTAAAAAGACTTGATTTGAAGAGTTCTCGATTTGAAGAGTTCAAGCGATGGGAGAACCTACCACATGGGCTGAGCTGCTTCAGCTCGTAATGACTCTTGGCTTTGGTTGAATTTCTGTGCCTGGTAGATAGGAGAACTGTCTCGCCTCAATGCCATTCCCCCGGCAGAAATGCTTTCTCTAAGTCAGCCCTCAATCGTCTTTTTGGGAAGAGGAGTCGTGTCAGAAGGAGCCAACAGACCAGGTCTGGAAGTCCCTCAGTGGAACATTGTCTTTCAAGCCCAGACTGCCTGCCTTGGTCTTTTCTGCCTCTCCCCATTTTTCAATACGATTTTCAAAGCACAGCTATGCAGGAGAAGAAGGTTTTCTAGCAAATGTCCTGATTTAAGACTAGCTCCTCGAGATGTGCGTTTCCAAAAGCCTTCAATAAAATGCTTTTTTTTTTCCTATAGAGGGAAAAAATGCCCATTATTGGGGCAGAAGGGAACATTGAAGAGATGAAGCAATCTCCTCTGTCTCTGGAGCAATTAGTCCTAAGGCCATACAATGAGGCTGAAGAAGAGCACTGTAATTTTCATAGAATAACTGGACGTAAGCATCAAAAGTGTTAAAATGACCCTTTCATTATACAGGGCTGGAAAGTTAAATATGATTCAGGGGCTGTGCACAGACCCTCTGTTGGCTTAATTCCACAGCAGCCCACGTTTAAAGCCTTTGTAATCATTTATTAAAGATAAATGATGGAAGACACCTTTAAGACACTGGTCATTTAAACTGAGTCAAGCTTTTGAAATACCGCGTGTTCTGTTTTCTGCATCTGACTGTTTTAGACAGCATGAGAAAGGTATCCTCTCTCCTTTTGGATTAAAAACATAGAAGCTGAAAAAGGCTGGAGCTGCCAGTGCTAAGAGATCTGCTGCATTTTCTGAGACAAAGCAAGAGGAACATACAAGGGAGGACAGAAAAATGCAACTTCTTCACTCTTACTTGCAGCCTCTGGGGCAGAGGTGATGCCAGACTCTGGCTGCAGCTTGTCACTTGGTTGCCCTCCTGGGAGCCCGTCCCCACGTTTGCTTCCTTTTAACCCAAATTTATTCTACCTGAATTTTCTTGTGTATTTCACAGAATCACAGAATTGTATAGGTTGGAGAAGATCTTTAAGATCATCGAGTCCAACCGTTAACCTAACACTACCAAGTCCACCACTACACCACGTCCCTAAGCACCTCATCCAAACGTCTTTTAAATACCTCCAGGGATGGGGACTCAACCACTTCCCTGGGCAGCCTGTTCCAATGCTTGATAACCCTTTCAGGGAAGAAATTTTTCCTAATACCCAATCTAAACCTCCCCTGGCGCAACTTGAGGCCATTTCCTCTCGTCCTATCACTTGTTACCTGGGAGAAGAGACCGACCCCTCCTCTCTACAACCTCCTTTCAGGCAGTTGTAGAGAGCAATAAGATCTCCCCTCAGCCTCCTTTTCTCCAGGCTGAACAACCCCAGTTCCCTCAGCCGCTCCCCATCAGCCTTGTGCTCCAGACCCTTCACCAGCTTCGTTGCCCTTCTCTGGACACGCTCCAGCACCTCAATGTCTCTCTTGTAGTGGGGGGCCCAAAACTGAACACAGCATTCGAGGTGCGAATATTTGATACTATCTTTTCAAACTTAGAAAAGTTGATTTTTTTTTTGCAGATTTCTTTAAACAGCACTGCTAGTGGTGTGGACCAGGTCCAGTATCCCAACTCATTCTTCAAAAACATTTGCAAAATGAACTGTTTGGTTCCCTTATCGTCCCATGGCAAGGGATGTCCCTGGTGCGTGGATGGCAGCACCAGCTGGTCACCAGGCACCTCCGAGTAGCGCACGGGGCACCTCTCCGATACGCTCGTGTACGTTCTGTACCTCGGGCCATTCCTCCTCCGGACAGAAATAGGGAAGCATCAGTCTATCCGACCGGCAGGGCTCGGGTGGATGGCCATGGCCATTCTCCAGGATGGTCCCTGGACCACAGACTCCAATGCGGGCTTGGGGCAGGGCTCCATATAAACAACATTATTGCCTTCCCTCGTTCCTGTTGCACGGGACAATCAAACAAGGAACCCAAAGCTTGGAAATAAACACCAGCACAGAAAGGAATGTTTACCATTCAATGTATTATTTCCTTGTGTACAAAGTATGTTGCCTCTATAATAGCACACAGGTATTGAAATACGATGGCAAATGCAGAAAGACCATACGGACACGTCTTGCGGGTCTTTTCATTTCCTTTTGAGCATAAGCAGAAAGAAAAGAAACACTGTACAGGAAAGTGCTTGCAAAAAAACCCCCAGTTTGTAGAAAAATAATGGCATTGATATACAAAACCCAGAGTTGTTTCCTGAACAAGAAATGTCTAATGTCGCTGGTCCTCAAAGTCTCTTCCTATTTAATGAAGCCCATTAATGAACCACAGGATCAGTGCTCTATCATCTTTTTCCCTTATAGTTTATTTAATATTTTTTTAGGTTTCTCTTGCTCTGTTAATAGCTGCTATGAAACTAAATGGTAGAAATGAACACGTACAGGTCAAAATAATATTTCTTTTTATAAATAGCCATTCACTTCATTAGAGAAAATATAATAAGCCTGTACTTTCTAAGCACCACTGTTTCTTTCTAAAGTTCATAGTGCAATTTTCCCTTTTCCCCTACAGAAGTTATACATAAGCAATTATCATTAAAAAAATCACTATTCCATTGCTACTCCTTTCCCCTTTCCATTTTTCCTCTTTCTCTTTCCCTTTTCCCCTTTCCCTTTCCCTTTTTCCCTTTTCTTTCACCTTTGAAATGGTATTTTTGGCATTTTTCTCAGAAAGGTAGAATTTATTATTGTTATGCATAGACATACAACGTAGGTGAAATATCAGTCTTTCTATGATCATATCTACTTATGTGCTATTAAGCTAAAAAACCCAAATTATGGGTAAGAGTCTCATTCTTTCCTCTGAGTCTGAATATTAGTAAGAGCGGCAGAGGCACACACAAAATAAGCGTGGAGCACCAGTTCTTCAGCTGCTGTGCAGGAACACAGCCCTGCTCGCCTGCGAGATGTCTCCCAGCTGATGCGAATGCGTCGATCCCCGACTGTCCAGCCGACAGGTTTCACTCTGCAGGCTGAACACAGCCCCGCACACACATGGGCTACGAATCCAGGGATCGGATCGTTTATCACTATCGATCCGACCGTTTTGTAACAGACCGATTACACATCCTTTGGGGAGCTCTGCAAAAGACTCACACGAGATCCCGAGGTTGGGTTTGTTCACTATTTGCATCCAAAATTGCAAGACTTATCTGAAGTAGCAGAGAAGCCTCTTTAGTTTTCCAAACTGCTGGCAATTTTGCGCTGAAAAGCTTCCTTTCCGTGTACTTTGTGCTCCTGGCTGCCCCGACATACAAGGCGATGGGGCAGCATCTTCCTATCGCTAAGTAAAATTGTGGAGAAAGAGATAAGGGACATAGTCATAGACTACAAAAATAATCTGGTCACATCACCCCCGTTCAACGTGCTACGAAGCTCTGCAAAAACGTGGCGTGCCACAGGCGGCGGGCTATGTACAGGCGGGAGCCATCACACAGCCGCGTCCTGCGCCGATGGGAGCTGTCTCCTCAATTTAAAATAAAAAAAAGCCAACGCTAAAGGTCTGGTTGTACACAGGATGGCGGATAGGCAAGGAGCGCAGATGCCTTACCAGGAAGATCCGAAGCAACACAGAAGTAGGCGTAAAGCAGCCTGTTTTTGAAGGGGGGGGGCAGAGTTATCTGTAAGTACAGAGTGATCTTGTTGAAACGAGGCAGAGCCAGTGCTGAAGCCTCCCTTTGCAGATGGTCTGTGAGTGAGTAGGAAGCTGGGGAAACGCTGCAGGTGCCTGCAATGGAGTCCCCCCGCCAAAAGGAAGGGACGGCTTGGCTGGGCACGCTGTCCCCCACCCCCTGCCGCAGAGCCCATGCTCCTCACCGGCCCCGCAGGGAGATAACATGGCAGGGGTGCTTTTGGCTTCACGTTAGGATTTTGTGACAACGTCCACAAGAAACTGCAGCGCTTCTCAGCACACAGCCCAGGGAAACATATGGCCTGATCAGCCTGGCTGGGATGAGTTAATACCCCGCTTCCAGATGGAGCCAGGAAGCACAGTGGCACATGCAATTAGGAGACAAATAGATGTTTTTTTAAAAAGCGAGTTCCCTTCGGAGCCCTCCGAAAAAGGGGCTTGAGCTGAAGATCCATCTGCAGGAATTTTCCTAAACCTGGGGTAGATCTTAATTTATTTGAAGTGCCGCACAATTTTTTCTGCTTTCTTCCTTTTTTCACTGATAAAGGCACTGGATTAACTAAAACTACAGAGCATTAATAAATATCATGTTAGCACCAAACCAGTGCTTTTAGCACTGGCCACAGAGGTCATGTGAAATTCAAAACATACCTTAAAGATAAAGATTGCTAATGCAACTAGCACTGTATTCATTGTCATGTTTTCCTTGAGTGCTGTTGGCCTAATCCCTAAAAATAAAATTTAAGCACATCTTGTCTATTTTCCTTACATAAAGACAGATTGAAATGCCAAAAATACCCCTATGCAGATTGTGTAGCACCGTAGAGGGCCAAAGCAGCCCGTAACTGAAGGAAAATTACTGATTGAAAGTAAACAACTGAATACAGTGACAATAAAGTATCACTTGTCATAATGCTACATATAATGTAGAGTATGCAAAATGCAGTGGTTTGACTGCAGGATTTAACAATAAAAAATAAAAATAGTAAAAGCAGCCTTAATATAATGATTTTACGTACAAAAATATTAAATCAAAATAAATAATTCCAAACATAAATATTATACTGTACATTAAGAATATGCGATCTATATACACACATAAACAGACAAAAAAGTGGAAGGCAGAGGTATTGCATCGCTATCCTTCATCCGTCTCATCTCTGCTGGCTGCTCTTGGAGAACCTGGAAAATACCGACAAGGTGCACATTAGAGTCAGATCATCAGCTTCGCCTCTGAAACCTGTAACTAGAGACATCAGCACGAGAGCGGAGCCAAAGCGGATGCCAGCGAGGCGGGAAGTGCGTTTCCAGCTGAGCGTTAGACCCACGGGCGTTACTGGGGGAAGCGAGGACTGGGAGCACCGGATCCCATTGCTCCCCGGATGCTGCATGGGGTGGGTGGCTGTCACCGATGCACTCGGTGCATGAGTGCTTTTGCAAGCGTGGCCTGATCTGCTCCTTCAGGACGCTTTTGGGAAGATTCCCCTTTGTGCAGAAGCAGCTGGGAACTCACCATCGCTATAACACCTGAACATCGAGGCCTGTTCCAGATGATGGAGTACATTTCCCACAGTAACCGCCACATTTTCCTACTACTTTGGTACCATCCTGCAGGCAAAATCAGAAATAACATCTCACGTAAGGGCTCAGGAATTCCATGCTGTGAAAGGGCCAGATCCAGGTTATTCTAGCCAGGCTTTTTAATAGAAAATGGAAGGAAATGGAAGTCTTGGAAGGAAAATAAATTATGCCTAAATCAATCTACAAAAATCACTGTTATATTTAAAAATATGCAAATGTAATTCCCTGTAGTGCTACCAGGTCAGATGGTGAACACAAATAAGAAAGGGTAGTTTTGATTTATTACATTGAGAGATGCCCAAGGAGAAGGCCATTTGGAGGGATATCTCAAGGGTATCTGCTTTCTCCAGTTTGCCCAGAGTGAATAACTGTAATGAGTGGAAAACTTGGATCACGCAAGAGAAAAACCGCATCTAGACAACAACAGCACCTCAGTTGTGCCTGAGCACATGAAGGGCACAGGAAGGATATCAATACCAAGAATCATCCATTTGGAAGGGAAAGGCCTGGAGTGGCTCCAGAGCCAAGACGAGAGGGAAAGTGATGGGGTGAGGCTATGCCACTTGCTAAGGTGCCGTCCCCCCTCAGCTCTGCATTTCCACAGCCAGAAAAGACAAAGGAAGATGTGGAGTGGTCCTGAGGTTGGCCCGGTCTCCAGGAGAGCCCAACAAGCGTGATGCCACTCCGGTCTTGAGTCAGGAGATTCGTATCTCCATCTGGCCTTCCTTATCGCACCTCTGCAGAGTCCTTTGCCTCTTGGTCATTACAATGGACAGAGAGTCCTTGAGGGGAATTCAACCCTCAATTACCAGAAAATTGGACTTCAGTGCAGGACAAGCTGGCACAAAGCATTTATTTTAAATGAGCTCCATCCTGCCCTTGACACTATTGTTCTGTGATTGCAGCAGGCTGCTATCATCTCTTCTCGCTATGCCTTTCTTCTGCTCCTGTGGGCAATTACACCCCTGGAACAGCGTTTGACAGATGCCACTGGGTGATAGAGGTAAGAGTTGTCTCTTAGACCCCTGTCCCTTAAAGTTTGTTTTAATTCTGCCAGCCGTGTGTCCTGGTTTCAGGTGAGATAGAGTTAATTTTCTTTATAGTATGGGGCTATGTTTTGGATTTGTGCTGAAAACAGGGTTGATAACACAGGGATGTTTTAGTTGTTGCTAAGCAGTGCTTATACTAAATCAAGGACTTTTCAGCTTCCCATGCTCTGCCAGGCGCACAAGAAGCTGGGAGGGGACACGGCTGGGACAGCTGACCCCAACTGGCCCAAGGGCTATTCCATACCATATGGTGTCATGCTCAGTGTATAAAGCTGGGGAAGAAGAAGGAAGGGGGGATGTTCGGAGTGATGGTGTTTGTCTTCCCAAGTCACCATTACGCATGCTGGAGCCCTGCTTTCCTGGAGATGGCTGAACACCTGCCTGCCCATGGGAAGGAGTGAAGGGATTCCTTGTTTTGCTTTGCCTGCATACATGGCTTTTGTTTTCCCTATTAAACTGTCTTTATCTCAACCCATGAGTTTTCTCACTTTTACCCTTCTGATTCTCTCCCCCATCCCACCGGGGGGGAGTGAGCGAGCGGCTGGGTGGGCTTAGATGCTGGCTGGGGTTAAACCATGACACCGTGATTGTGGCTGCTCTCCACAACCCCAGTCGGCTGCCCGGGTTTCTCCTTTTGGAAGAGGAGGAGAATAGCAAAGCACCTGCCAGAACTAACTCATGGGGTCTGTGCTGGTCCTCTTCTACCTGTACAGGAGGATATTTTGCTGCAGCATGGTTGGACCAGTAGCGTTTAATGCTCCTTTAAGAGCCCCATCACTGACGAGGCTTATGGGCTCAAGGGGCTTCCCAGAGCCAGGGAGATTGAAAGCAGTACAGGAGAGGATATTTTGCAAATTGCTTTTTGTTAAATGACTATGGTGACCTCCTTAGGAGAGTTCTAACAGGGGCAATCAGGATGACTCACATGAAGTAACAGCCAAAAAAGCGATCCCGGGTTTCTCCAATTTCAGAACATGACACAGGAGCAACGGTGCAAAGGCACACAGCAGCGGAGGGGTTAATGGGCAGGCAAACTAAGCCGTATAAGTTCAAATTTGGCTGTGGAGTGATTCTGAAGGCCTGCCTGGCTTACCCGGAGGCCTCAGGGTCAGCAGAGCCTCAGGCAGCCGCAGGGGACGGTGCCCTGGCGTGCAGTGTGCTGTGGGGCAGCCCCAGCTCACCGGAGCTCGGGTGACTCGGGTCTCTCCCAAGGAGACAAACCCAGACCAGCCCATTGGGAAGGTCCACGTCCGCCACACTTTATTAGCAATGTTTTGGGAACAATTCCTACTCAGGGCACTCACCTGGCACCCGGACCCTCTCCGGCAGGTCAAGCCCCGCTCTGCAGCCCTGACCCTGTGTGCCCTGCTCCTGCCTGCCGTGTGACACACACTCCGTGCGATGCACGCTCCATGCCGGACATCTCAGACAACTAATTAAGGATATGTCTGCCCCACAGCACTCAGCATTTTCAGCTTCACGGTTAAGCAGGCTCACTAATTAATTGCAATAACTCAAATCAACTTAAACCCACGAGGGCCCCCCCACCTCACATACAATTACGGGCAACACTTCACTTCTGATGTCGGACGTTAGATTTTTGTTAGCCTCTACTTGGAAGATGTTGCCACGAAAGACAACAATTAGAAACTTCTCATGAGCAGGTATAACCATAATTAAAATTACAACTTACTGGCGATTTTTGAATTTCCGACACTGCATAATTCCCTTGTGAGAGCCACTTTGCCGTTCCCATTAAGGACAGGCCTGTCCCGTAAAGGTCTATGCTGAAGCGACCCTAAAAAACAAGCAGATGAGGCTGGTTATCTCAAAATTCCGTGCTTTTGCCACGGTGTCACTTTTCTACCAGGATCTTGCTGGCAACGTTTTCAATTTTTTCTATCGCTCTGATAGTGATTAGCACATATCGTACAAATCACAGCATGTCTCAGGCTAGGAATTTCCTTCTCGTTGGTGGCTGCAGGGAAGGAGGGGCTTTATCTTGGTTTTTCACTGCTTTTTCGCAGTTTGCCGGCTGAGGGCATTCTTGGCTTTTCCATGGCAAACTGCGGAGCCTGACGTGCTCCAGCAGTGATGGGAAAGGTACCCCAGGGATGCGCTGCAGCCGCTCTCGCTGCTCCTTCCTCAACTGGAGAGGGCACACTTGTCCTTATTTTCCTTTTTTTCCACTGGGCTTTCCCTCCCTCCCCGCCCCAGACTTCAGTAAAATCAAAACTCTTCCATTTGTTTATTTCTTAAAAATGTCCTTCACTTCATTCCACCCTGTCTCAAAATGCACAAAAAGGGGGAAAATTAAGGGCTATGTCTGCATCCAACGCAGATCTCCCCGGCCTTCCCTTTACCCCCATGGCAGACCCCAGCCCTGCCTGTTTTGGACCCAAGGAGGGATCCTGTGGCCACATCCCCAGGCTGACCCTCAGCCCAGCATGGCCGTGCGGTACCAGATGGCTGTTAGCTTCACTCCCTGCACTTGCTGCCCTGGGAATGTTGATTTTCTGCAAGGAGCAAACTGTCTGGGTCAGGTGGGTGGATATTAACATTCATGAGCCTTCCCGAGGTAAGAAGTCAATCCCTAAGCTGCTGAGCTGTGCAGAAAAGTGTCAGCTCCAAAAGTAGGGAGGGAAGGAGATGGTTTGCCCTCTGCCGTCTGTTGCTGCAACTCCCTACTTAATGCCCTTTGCACATATGGTCTACCCAATACCTCGGACTATCCAAACATGCCACTTATCATCCCCCAGCTCCACAGAAACTAGGTGTGCTGGGGACACGGAACAAGCCACCTGTAGCACAGTGTTAATTAGTCTCCTAAAGACTTTCAAGAAAGCCTGTTTCTTCCAAGCGACTGGGCTGGATGTCCTGTGTCGCCTCCTGAAGCTATTGAGGATGCGACTTAGCCTGTGCCCAGCTCTGTGCTTTTGTGGCCGGGCACCCCGTGGTGCTGGGACAGGCTGGATTTGCCCTCATGTGCAGGCACTGCCTTCACTTTGTCAGTGTTTTCCCAGCCCCGAAGCAGAGCTAGTGGTCATCCCACCTGGCTGCTGTGAAAATAAGCAGCAGGGCGTGGGGATGGTGGGAGAGCGGCTGGCGAGCACCATTGCAGTCTCTGACCGACGGAGTCCATCGGTCCAGCAGCAGAAACCCGACCTGTTCCTGCCCTGCAAATGTTCCTGCTTCTCGGGCATCCCGCCCCTGAGCTGGCTTGGCAGGAGTCCTGCTGACTGTCTGCTGCCTTCTCCATCCAGAGGGGTTATCTCGCCCATCTTCCCGCACCCCTGCAAACAGCAGTTTCAGCAGATACGAGGCTGCGGAATGCAGAGGCAGGGACCCAGGGCACCCCGATGGCCTGATTCACTACTGCTCTCCCTGCCCAGCATTTCCACCAAGCTCTGCCACAGACTGATCCCCCTACCTTCAACTATACGTGCAAAGTCCAGCCCTTCTCCCACAGCTTATTTCTTCTTCTTTTTCTCCTTTACTGTCGACTGTTTGTGCACCCGCAGGGGACTGCGGGAGCCCTGGGGAATGTCCCCTAGCCAGCCCTGATGATGGTCTGATAATAACCTGACCTTTTCCCATATGGAAAATGGAGAGTGCTTTCTGCACGGACAAAGGGAAAAGCTTCCGACCACTGAGATGAGAACGTGACACTCACTGGTGTTGGGCTGATGCGATCAGCAGTAATTAATAGAGGGCCTGAACAAAACAAATGGCACCAATTCCTACGAAATGCTATTGTCAAATACCTGCGGGCATTTGGCTGCACTGTAGCAGTCCCCAGCAGTGGCATAAGGAACGGGTCGTCCATCATGTGTCCGTGCAAACTGTAAATCAGTCGCTGTGGAGAACAGTTGGTGAATAACACGGAAAGAAAGATGCAGGGAGAGACAAAATAAATGTAAACATGCTCTTCGCTAATGTTTAAATTCACTAAAGCTGGTTTCATACATTAATCTTGAGAGTCAAGACTGCTGAATCTTTAACATTAAATCTCCCAATTCATCCCACATGTGACTCCCAGCACGTGAGCCCTGAATTCAACAGGACACTTACACGCTCAATATTTACAGCTCAGTTTAAGTACATTGGTAATTTAGGGCCTAGGTATAAATAACAACAAAACTCGAACCCATGACATGGGTTTTATTTCTCTATCAGAAAATTCCCCGCTTTCAAGAAGGCCATGGGACCTCCTAAATCTCCCTTTTAAACAAAGGCATCCAACCATCTCTGTGCTCCCCTGGCTGCCCCAGCCCAGGGGTCGGGGTTTCAAAGGGAATTGGGGTATTTTGCTCTGGAGAGATCTCAAGTAACCGAGACTCATTTAGATGGGGATGTGAGATAGCTCCTGCCTGACAGAGGTAGGTGCCCAGCTCCTTTTGAAATTCAAAGGGAGCTGGTATCAAATTCCCTGAGGGTGGTTCCTTTGAGACCTTTACCTGGGAGCTTTTACAGACTATTAGCAGCTTTTTACAGATTGATAGACTGGGAGGTCTCATGGCTTGAAAATTAAGTGATAAAAAAGCCTTATCAGATAAAGAGTCATTTTACAAGGAAGGATTTTGATTTGCTAAAAAATCTCCGCTATTTACTGAATGAACCCCCAACAATATGTTGTATTTTTAAAACATTTGCTGGAAACTGATAGCTTCCCTGGAGCCGGGGGGACTGACACCCCAACCCTATGCGATGCTGCGGGCTCTGGGGCGGCGGGATGGCTCCCAGCTCCCATCAATGACAAGAGAGACAGGGTACCACTTGCAAGGCTACAGTCCCCTCCTCCCCTGCAAGTCCACAGCCCCAGCTCCATCACCCTCCACACAAGTTATTTCCCCATGGTCTGGCTCTGCCAAGAGCCATCTCCGCCCTGGCCCGGAGGGAGCAGCGTCCGACCCCTGCTCTGGGATTTCCTGACACTTCTGTGTGTAAAACGGGGGGCCAGCTGCTCCCTGGTTAAGCTTTCTGCCCGAGTCCAGTCTGAAAATAGGAGACCAAATGAAATAAAATCCTTCCAAAAATACACTGGCCTGCTGGGAGCACGCAAATATCCATTCTGTATAGCAGATGCACGAGCAACTGTCTTAATATTTTCCCATATTACAGAGAAATAGCATGAGCATCTCTGATATACTCAAGTCGCAGTCTCTACGTGTAAAGCAGCAAACAGGTGACCAAGTTTAAAAGCAGCTTTTAACAGGAGAGCTCAGGAATATTGCCCACTCGAGTACTACTGCTTGTTTGTAGTTACAGCTATATTTGTGTAAAATAAACATTTTTTTTTTAATGGCAAGGCCCTGTTTTTACTCACTTATTATTTGCATAGTGTTCAGGTCCAGCCTTACTTTGCTGAAGGTGGAAAAACCAGCTGCTGTGTAATCTTTCCTACACTGGCAGTCTTCTCGTCTGCTCCCGTTATACGGACACTCAGTCGGGTTAT
Source organism: Ciconia boyciana (assembly GCF_034638445.1). NCBI lineage: Eukaryota > Metazoa > Chordata > Aves > Ciconiiformes > Ciconiidae > Ciconia > Ciconia boyciana. The sequence continues at coordinate 16,540,706 of NC_132944.1, read as the reverse complement.
GCAATCTAAATCAAAAGAAAACCCTTTCTACTCATGACTGGGAAATATTGCCATGGAAAACAAAAATATTGTGAAGCTCAGTATTAAGGGATTTCTTACCTGTATCCATACACTTCTGAAAAATTCTCTGCATCCCCATTTACAAGGGTCACGTACTCCTTTGGGCTGTCAGTCTGCATCCCAGAGCAATACACCTGAGAGAGAGAAGCCAGAATTTTGTCAGGTATCATGTGCAAAGGGACGGCCGAGAAAACTGAAGGTAGAAAATCCAAGAGTGGAAGTGAAGAGCACACACGGGGTCCTCTTCACCTTTGGGAAATGCATTAACTATCAGTCTGTTGCTGAAACGCACCTTTAACATCTTTCCTTTGACTTGAAGGAAATATTCGCCATCTTCAGTGACACCTTTGAGATTTTTAACATCTTTGCAACTCCTTGGTAATTCACCTGAAACAAAACAGAAATACTTGTAGTCACTGAGCAACTGTACATCAAAATTTCTTTTGTAACACTGTGAGGGATCAAAAGCATCAAAACACCTAGTTTATTTTTAAGAGGTCTCCCTGAAGTGCCTTAGTGCTTAGTTGGATGGCTCCCAATGCCTGGAAATACTGCACATCTCTAGAAGTTTGATGGGAACAGATGCTCAAGCCATGAGAAAGGCAAAGGAAGGTACAAATCTGCAGACTTACAGTCATGGACGTTGTGGCATGTCCTCCTCTCTTCGGGTTTCAGCTCTGCATGGCACAAGCTGCTGACCTGGTCATTGTTCGTCAAACACTGCACGGAGCGGTGCATGACTCCAACTCCACAGGTGACGGAGCACTGCAAGTCAGAAGAAGACAGAGATTCGTATTTTATCTCAAGGGTTTCCGGGCTCCAGAAGAACAGAGACAGCCCGTTTCCCTTGCATGAAGAGACGGCAGCAAAGGCCCCAGTCCTGCAAAGTGTTCAAACACAGGCTTAATTTTAATCAGACAAGTAATCCCTTTTATTATTAATCCCTTCATTATTATCATTGTCACTAATTATTTCAAGAAGACTACTGAACTTCGCTTAGCACTTAAACACTTGACAGGATGAGGCAGTATTGGTTAAGGTGAACCATGCACTCACATTAAATTGTTTCTTTTTCACACTAGGAAGGTCATACAAGAGAGAAACGTTCACCAGAAGGCCTGAATGGTAGAAATCCTCTCCTGGTGGCTGGGAGACATTGCTTGGGACTGACAGGGGCCTCTGAACAAACATGACGTGGTTTGTTGTTTTCTATCCAAATTGCACCAAAAACCCCACAGCCTCCAAACTCTCTCTCCCCTCACCCTCTGGAAAAACGGCTAAACCTGCGCAAACACTGGGTCATCCTCAAACAGCCCAAATCAAGGCCAATCTTAAGGCTGAAATTACACAAGTTACTGGAGCTACTGAGCGGCAGCTTGTCCGTGCTGGCTGCCACTAAGCATGGGCGATGGGAGGTGGGAGCATCTTGCTCCCCCTCCGCAACTTGTTCTTTCAGTACTTGAGAACTGAAAATTAGCTCTTTCTACAGGTACCAGGTTAGGCTGCCAAGAAAATGATGCTGCTCATCTATTTAGAAACTATTAGTCTAAAGGAGCACACCATGAAGGAGACTGTCTTCAACGGCTCACAGTATTTGCAACTTGGCATTTACTCTTTATCAAGTCCAAGTCCATGAAACTTAACTGAGCTGAGCAGGACTCTCTTTGTCTATCAAAGTTGATGGTATTTTACATTAAAGCCCTTTGAAAATCAGAGATGAGAAGGGTCGTGGCACTTGGTAGTCACTGGGATGTTCAGCAGCTCAAAGAGGAGAAAGGTTTTGCCCTCTGGTATGGATACTCGTCGCAATTAAGTTGTATTAACGAGTTGGACATTTTCCACTGAAATTCTGGGGGAAAATACCAATTAATTGAGGCTGAGCTCTTTGCTGTACCTCCTCTGTCCTGGCTCGAAGGGAGGATCTGAAGCTTCCTATGGGGCAGGAGGAACTTAGGTTTCAAACAGCTCTGCCATTTACTGTGACAACTTCCACTACGTTTTGCTTGACTTGACCCTTGTTGCCTCGTAAAGGTTTGACAAATTCCTACAAATGCGTGAGTTGGGTTAATAAATCAAATTTATGGGAGAAACACCACATCTCAAAGAATGTCAGAAGCCCAAAGAAGTGAAATGTTATCACCTTAACTAAAATTTGATCTTGTAGTTCAGGCCCCAGAAGAGGCTCAACACAAATAACTTTAGCAGAAAGGCTAAGTTCTTTCCCCTGCCCTGTCCCAGCATTTGTAAGAAGGAAGGGGAAAAAAAAAAAAAGAAAAAGCCTTTTAAGGCTCAAATTACCAGTGTTTTGGCCTATTGGTGGTTCCCAAGTCTTGCTCTTACACGTGGCCAAGTGGGATCAACCCCAGTTGCCAGCTATCCATCAATCCCTCTAGCACAAGTCTTTCAAACCCTTGTTTTCTAGCAATGACCAACTTTCTGACCAAGCATTCAGCATGACCATCAACATTGCCACAAATTTTGGCTACATCCAAATTTTCATGGAGATCATGACTCTACTTGTGGCTGCTGGGACTCCCCCACACGATGGGGTTCAGTCTGGAGCATGGAGCCCTACACACACTGGGGCTGCTGCTGCACGAGGGTATTGATTGCATTAATTTATGCAGCTCTTAAACATTCCCCTGCCAAACCTTCAGGCTGTGTCCCCGGTGTAAAGAAAAATAAGTCTGTTTCAATTTTTTCACTTAAAAGAAGTTTGCCAAACTTACGCTTCCCCAGTTGCCGACGCGCCAGGACGCCGAGACAGGGCACTCCCCAAGGTAGCAGGGCTGGATGTTGGGCGGCTGTGTGCCAGGACAGTTGACCGTGTTCTGGTACCCGTACTCGTAGTGGTCCTTCCCGGTGTAAATCTCGCTGCAGGACACCAGGCGCTGCCTGTATCCCTTCCCGCACGTGACGGAGCACTGCGGGCAGAGGAAGCGCCTGTTAGCACCACATGCTTTGGGAAAGCTGCCGGAAACAGGAAGGAAAAGCAGGCTTGCCAGCTTTTAACACTGCAAGCTGCTCCGAGGGATCACTAGTAACTATTTAAGTCAGCCATGAGTATTGTGAGTGGCTATGAGTGGGCTGGCACCCGACACTGCCTTTGAGCACCCAGTTCCTCCCTGTGCTGCTCCTACAGCTGCTCCAGGACCCCCTACTCCAGGCTGGCTCCTCAGCACAAGTTATCTCTCCCAAAGGGCAAAGAAAGGAGCAGAAGATCCTTGGGAACTCAGGAATGCCTCTATTATTTGAGATTTCTTTTTTGTTTGTTTGTTTTCTTTTTTTCCTTTCTTTTTAATAATTTTTTTTTTTGACCATGGGATACACAGAGAAAGAAAATGGTCAAGATTGACCCTGAATTGCAGGTACTTGGCTGCAACTGGAAGAAAGGGAAGGTTTTCCTTCTAATTAGAGGACAAACAGTGCTTCTGCCCTCCTCACCAAAAGGCTGAGCGGGAGCTGGGGCGAGCTGAGCTCCAGCTCCGCAAGCCCTCGCCCACCTCTCTGTCTTCATGGGCCTGGGTGCTCCCAGGGGCTCACAGGCAGTGGGAGCAGGTAGAGGGTGTCTGGGCAAGGGGAGGCCAGGGCTCCAGCCTCACAGGCACCCTAATATTTCTCTTAGGAAACTACCCAGCAGACCAGGCTGCTCCGAGAAATTCTCAACTCTCCACGTTTCTCCCTCCTGCGCTATCTTGGGTGGCTTGTATCTCCTCCCCCTCAGTGCCGGCATGTTTTCTTTTTTCCCTTTTCTTGTTCTTTCTTTTTAATCAGTGCTGTGTCAGCAGCTGCCTTGTCATTTCCCTCTGCTGTTCCTCCAAGTGGAAAGTAATCCTTCACTCGCTGAAGAAGGAAACAGGCTGAGATTAGCCCGAGTCCTCCCGCATGCAGCGCCTGCTGCAAAGAAAACTCATCTATTTTCCTTTCCGAGCCCTCTCCCAGCCGCGAGGGCAAACCTGCTGCCTTTGCTCACGTCGGGTCCTCGCTTCTGCCAAAGACAGCACTGAGGAGGACGTGTCCCCATGGCCACGTCCAGGCTCGCCTTTCCCCAGGATGCTCACCCGGACCCTCGCACAGCTCCTGAGGCCCCAGAGCTCCCCGGGAGGGAATGGGAATAAAGCCAAATACATAAATAAATAAATGAAATAAAATGGCACAAAACCAAGGAGGGTGTCTGATGGATACGATGCGCTTCGGAAGAAAATTGCCTCTAGATATTAGCTAGGACTCTGAGCATGCTGGCGTTCACTCTTTAATATCCTGGTCTTCTCCCACAGCCCTGCTCCTTTCTCTCCAGCAGGGAAATTGCACACAGAAACAAACCAAAAAATAATAATTAAACCACGCAGCACTGCCCTGCCACTGTTGATTTGGGTTGCAATATCTCAGTGAGGCTGGCGGCGAGAGGAGAGCGTGGCCTGGTGCCGAATGGCATGCTGCGGCCAGGTCCCTGTGTGGGGATGGGGACTCACCTCCGACCACTCCCCGGTGATCCAGACGTACTCGCAGGGCGGCAGCCTGCAGCTCTCGATTTCGGCGGGGCGTTTGCTGGCGTCGCAGTAGCCACTGTTCTGCACTCGCTTGTTCTCATCCACGCAGACCACCTTGCGGTACCGGGATGCCTCCCCGCATGTCTTCATGCACTGTTTGCAAGAAACAACGGCTCATGCAATCCACGAGGGACTTCAGCAAATTAATCCGCATCCGCAAAGTGAGCGAGCCCTCCTCCCAGCAGCCCGAGTGAGCAGATGGCTTCGTGCCCCATGCTGGCATCTCTCATTGGTATCACCTGGGGGCAGATTTAATACCAGGGCCCCGCTCTGCCAGGAGCTGCCGGGGCATCCAGTGACAAACTGCTCCCATCCTCTGGAGGTACCAAGCCAAATCCCAAGTGTAGGGAGAGAGGAGAAACCGAGGCAGCAGGTATTGGGATGGAGTGGATGTGGGGTCCAGCTGTGATGGGACCAAGGGATGCAGGGGTGGGCATACGGGGTCAGGAGATGGGGCAAAGGGGAAGGAAAGGGGCCAACCCCCGTCATTTCAGCCCCTAGTAAATACAGCTGCTTGGAGAACGACAACCCAGCCGTCCCCCTTCCAAAATACATGCCGTCGCACCCTTGGCTGTGGCTGGTGTGGGGGGACCCCCTTGCCCGGTCCCTGCCAGCGGGCGAGCAGCAGCACTCTGCCAGCGTGATGTGGGGGCACATCTCTGCAACCGCTGCAGCGCGGGGGACCCTACGGATTTATTCTCTTTTAAACGCTGCCCTGCCTGATATTAAGAGCAGCCCCTGCTAGCCGAGCACAACTGCTCCTGGGGGGGCTTCTGGAGACTCCAGGGACTTGGTTCTTTCTCTGCTCGTCTTGGAAAAAAACAGCCTGGCCGTGAGGCTGTGCTCCTGGGAGCGAGTCTGTGCTCACAGTGCATCTTACAAAACACACACATAAAACAAAATAAATCAGCGTAAGAGCAGCTGTCTGGATAAAACCGTATTTTCTTAAAGTTATCGCCTGTAATGGACTTCTAACACTTTCAACTAACTGGATTAACAGGGAGAAAAAATGCATGAAAATAATCATTTTATATAATGTGCAGGAAACGTCTTCCCCTAAGGAAAAGGATAAAACATTCAATCAGAGCATCCCTATCTGTAGAGAAACCCTGTTTGAAGTCACCTAGGCTCAGAGGACCGTGCCAGTTTAATCTAGTTAGAGTCTCACCCTCCGAACATCATTTCCAGCCTCCCAGACGCAGCTCCTGCTCTCCTGGCTTGCCCACAATTAGCAAGATCTTAGTGGGCTCACCTAATTGCAAAACGCAGGCACTGTCAGGCCCCCGTTTCTGTAATTAGCTGTCAGAACCAAGATTGCAAATTATGTGAGAACTTTGAAAAATCAGATCAATCCGTGGCAGGAGCTGCAAACCAGGAGAGCCACGGCAAGCACAACGTCATGTTGGTCGTAAATATTTAGTAACCATGCAAAGCGGAGGGGAACGGGGAAGGAGAGGCAGCCCCACAAAGCAGAGTTTATTCCGAAGGAATAACTTAGGAGCTCTTAGGCAACAGTCAACATTGCAAAATCCGCAGTCCGCCAAAAGGCCCCAAGGGCTTCTTGTGCTTTCAACCTTATTTACTCTCTTGCTTTAAGTCCTTGGAGTGGAAGCTCCTTCTAGGTCTGTGCCGAAACACAGCGATCCTACAGGGGCTGGAGGAATTTGCTGGAGTGTGATATCCCCAGAAAGAAAACAAACTGTGCTATATTTGCCCTTCTCTGACGCCTCCCTATTATATAAGTAAAATCTGAAAGGGGGTTACTGCACATGAATAAGGCATCACGAGCGCTCCATCGTCACGTAGCTTCCCTGAGCGGCACCTTCCAGGGGCAGCGCGAACCCCGACCTTCCTGCTCCCTCCTAGCGCGGGACTCTCCAGCGCAGTGGGAGCGGGGCTACGGGGTGCTCAGAGCTCCCCTTGTCTCTGGTTTGGCATACACCAGCCCAGCACGTGGTCACCAGCGCAGGGTGAATCGTTCCAGCTCACAGCCAAACGAGGCACCTCACAAGGAGTGGGAAGAAACAAGGCTGATTTCGTCTCCTCCCCTTAATGTACATTTAAGCCTAAATTTGCAAAGTACATTGGCTCACGCTTAATTTTAGGAGGGTGAATAATCTCTGTGCCATCAATGGGTCTTCTGCCATCGGCCATGAAGAGCTATTGTATCAAAAGCCCATCCTCACTTAAAATCATTAGCTGCTGAGAGATTGATACTCTCAAACACAAGCCAGCCTGCTTTGGGTTTCTCTGCAAATAACGGTTGTACGGCCAAATAAACCTGAGCCAGCTCTGTGCATTTTGTCATCATCAGTAAATTAAAGTTTGATTATCTGTATTTTTAGGGATAACTGTCAATTAAAATAATCCCACTGAGATATTAAATATGGCTCAAAGACAGTGAGACCATCACAAAACAAATCAAAGAGAAACACTGCAGAGGTTCCAATCAGCCACCCCAAGGTTATAAAACATTATTCACATAGAAAGAGGACAGTTCAGCTAGCATGAAAAGGCTATTTTTCCTTTTAATACGGTGATAGATTTCGTATGAAATCTCATGTTCATGACTGATCTAAATCTCACATGAAACAGCAGGGCCAGGGGATAACAGCCATTGATAGCAAGAGCTGCAAAACAGGTCAGGCATTTGACAATATGTGTCTCTTTTGCCTCATTTCCCAAATTTTGAACTATTTTCCTGGCAGTTCAAATTAAGAACCATTTGAAGCACTTCTGCAACTGTTTTAGAAGAGTAATAATAATAATAATAATAAAAACCCCAAAGGCATTGCTTTGCGAAAGCATTCATTGTTTTCTTTTTTTTTTTTTCTAAATCAGAGTCTGAAACAGAGATGAATTGAAACCCCATGCCACGAACACTTCAAACATGCCTTGGGTAACTCTGCTATCCAAATCAGGCAAGGATGGCATGATTTTCCCCCAAACAGCAAATGCTGAAGATTCAAGAATTACATTGCAGCTTCCAGAGCTGCACGTTGTCCTTCAAAGAAGCTTCATATTAAAAAAAACCCTTCTCTCTCCCAATTTTCTCTTTTTCTTTGTGACCCTGGTCTGGGTTTTACTTTGACATAAGCAAGGCCCTTTCTACTGAGTTTCTTCTCCCTGGTGTGGGCACTGAGAACGGCTGATTAATGGTGATACACCAACACAGCAAGAAACGTTTTCCAAGAAGTTCCCTATTCCTTTTCATTGGCAAGACCAACTTTTTTCTAAACAACAACAACAACAAAAAGGAACAATAAAAAAACTCCTCTCACCCTGCTTTGCATTTACACCGCAGCCTCTTTACACTGTCTTGGCAGGGGAAGGCACCTCGACCAATTTTATCCCCCTTCAAGCCCCGCTGGGCCATGCAGGAGCAATACAAAAGCAGCCTGACTGCCAGTGACAGCCGGGCCCCCGTTTCATTAATATTTCTCCTGCTTCCCAGAGCTGTACACTGCAGGCGTCGGGGTGATCAGGATCAGGCTCTGATCATGCACCTCCAAAGTCAGGGGGATCGTTGCTGTTCAAAGGGTGCAGGATCGGGCCCCTGCTGCCCTGCCACTGGGGCCAGAAATGGTTTTGCAGGGAGACTGATGCACCTGGTGGGGGGGGCCATCTGCCCCCCTCCATCCCCTGCATCCCCATGGAGGGCCCACGATGGGCAATCCCCTTCTCCCTATGTGACAAGGACATCCTCTCCACAGGAGTGGTGGCCTCTTCTGTGGGCTGCGTGACACAGGAGCCAGCTCCCTTGAGCTGGCAGCTCCATTGCCTTCCCCATTTCCAAGGCTGGCAGTCCCTGCATGGCAGGGAAGAGCCTGGAACAGCGGGGCAGGGATGGAGGAGAACTGGGGCAGGACTCTTTCACCCAGGGATGGCTGAAAATGAAACGAAACCAGAATGAAAATAATAATTTTGGTGCCTGGTCTGAACTCTCTCTGCCATAACCTGTTGTGCGCTCGAAGCCTGCCACGGCACCCTGGGATGGCTCCTCCTGGACCCCTTCCTCCTGCCACCCACCAGCCTCAGGCCGACCCATGGCCCACGGTGCAGGCGAGTCGGAGTCGCTGCCTGAACCACTGGAGCAGCAGCCCTATCCCCTGCTCTAGCCTAAGGGACTGGTTTTGCTCGGGACTGATCCCGGTCACTCAGAAAAGCACCGTCTCCCATGGGAGACCTCATCTCAGCGCTGCTCACGGCTTGGCAAAAAGCATGGACTGGGAGCTCAGCGAAAGGAGAGAGCTGTCAGGAGGAGCCAGGGTAACGGGGCAGAAAAGTGGGAATTACCTATGTTCCCCAATTTCTTCAAACCCTCACGCACAGGGCTCACTGCCAGAGCAGCCAGCAGGGCTCGGTCCGAGAGGGGTTACCGCTCAGCCTCTGGGAACAGACCCAAATCCGCCCTACCCAAAACCTGCTCAATATTTGCATAGGTCCCAGCCAAACACAGGGCAGCACAAAGCAATAAATTAACCCTACGGAGGTATTTCTCAGCTTCCCCTTCCAGCCAGCACGCGCGAGCGTTTCCTCTGCTTTTTTTTTGGCAAGCCCGGGTTGCAACCCCAAAACCCCGGTCCTCCAGCAGCGATCTCCAGCATCATCCCATGCTGCACGCTTGAGAGCACAAGCGATGTGACCCCAGGGACGGGCGGAGGAGGGGACCCCGCTTACCGCTTGCCATTCGCCGGCTGCCCAGCGGTGCGTGGGGCACTCGGGGAGGTGGCAGTCCTGCTGTGGAGGGGGCCGGCTGGCCGGGTCACACTCTGCCTCCTCGGCCGTGTTTGGGGTGCCGCTGTGGCAGTGCACGGCGCGCCGCTGGACGCCCCGGCCGCAGGACACCGAGCACTGGAGGAAGGGACAAAAGGTGAGTGGCGGTCCCCGTCACAGCCGTCACGGTAAGTTCCCAGGGTTCACCCTCTGCTCTGTGCTCAACGGCAGCGATAGCAACGCTCTAATGCCGGCGTTTCAACTTCCAGGTAAGGCTCTTCATTGCTCAAGGGAAAAATTTTGCAAGGGCAGAGCAGACAGGCTGAAAACCCTGCTCCGCTCAAGCCAGCGGGAATTTTTGCCATTGGCTTCAGTGGGGTCAGGATTTCCCGGACAGGATTTATATTGCAAAAACCTCTGGAGATAGCGGCACTGCTAAACCATCGCAACACGCCAGAGGCAGCAAGGCTCTGTGTGTTACTTCTCAGGCACTTGGCTCAAAAAAGTAATAGTTCAAAATATATCAAATGCCACAAGTGTCACCGGAGTGGACTTCAATGAAAAGTAAACTTGAATTATACAGAAGAAAGTCTAGAGCAATAGAGAGGTAAAGGTATGATACGGCTGGGATTTCTTCCAGCGTGCATCGAAACATGCACATGCACACAAGCCAGGGCATATTGTTAGTTTGTGAAAATAAATGTCTTTTTTTTTTTTTTTTAAATTAACTGCATTTCATGTTTCCTTCATTACACTGTGGGCACATTTCTCCCCACTCCTAGGCACAGCAAGAAAAGCCTGAATTTCTCCGCTTCTCAGACATCTTCAAATTATTATCTACACTACAATGCTTTTAACAGCTTGTTTTTTCTTTCACACAACATTTCTTATTGTTGTGACTGCACACTGTAATATGTTTAGCAGTACTTAACTTCTTGCTGGTATGGATTCTTCCTGGCTAGATTTTAAAGTATATGATATAGATTTGGAATAAAAAGAATTTGCATTTATAGAAGAAAGCATGTAAAAATCAAAGGTATGCATTTAAAACACAGCTATTAAGATTAACCATTTGCTGAATTAACAATTAATATAAGCGACCTTATTAATACATCAGGAACTAAGACAACAAATTTACAGCCTATTATTGCAATACCCATAAAAGCGAGCCTTCTTAAGGCAGGGAATTAAACGGTGCCTAGCGGGGAAGCAATTCTCTCTTCTGCAGAGTATTCCTCCGTAATGCTCCGTTTGCTTTACAATCCAAACGTCCCATAAAGCCAAGAGGACCAAAGAAAAGCTGACTGTGAATATTCGCCCGGCCTCAGGTATTTGTAAGAGGGTGGGAGTTTTTTTGTGTGACTTTTGAAAGTAGCACTGAGATTTCTGTCACTGGTGATGCAAATGCTTCCCATATGCTGCGCTGCCTCCCTGTGATTAACAGTGCTGTTTGTCCTACGCATTCCATAGATGACAGTTAAACTGAATAATGGCCACAAACTTGGAGAAACATATACACCAGGATGCATACCACGCTCTAAAATGCCTTTTGGTTTGCATTTATCACCCACCTAAAAAGCACATGCCCGGCTATGTTATGATAAGGGAGAGCAAGTCACGCCGTGGCTCTTTCACGGGGGGCTGTGCTGTGTGTGCCACCTGGGCAGAGCGGGTTTGGGGAGAGGGAGGCTGGTCCCTGGCTGTGCCGGGCAAAGCAGGGCACCGGCCAAAGCCGTAGACTCATTTCACTGCCTGCCTGGGTGAAGCTTTGCCCCTGCTGAAGCCCACAAGGATAAATGCTGCACCCTGACCGAATCGGTGGGAGGACTCAGAGTAGGGGAGCGAGCCCCCCCAGGACCCCAGGCCAGGACTGCCATGTCCTGGACCATCCCTTGGAAGAGATCTGAACCCCCCTCCTGTGAGCAAGTGAGCAAAGAGCTTTTCCTTGGGCTAATTGCAAGAGCGTATGGAGGGGAGGCTCTTCCTAGCTGAACAGGCTTCCTAAGCGCACTCGGTGGCCAGGCACCCAGGGCAGCCACAGTGCCATCAAGCCACAGCACGGGAGAAAGAAACACCAGCGCGGCCGCGGCCCGAGAAGGTGAAGCTGCAGGTGAGCCTGGCCCCGGGGCCACCGGAGGGCTGCCGTGGGGCTGGCCCGGCCACGCTGGCATATTGCTGCGGGAGCCAGGAGCCCTGCTGAGGAGGGGGCAACGGCTGCACCCGCCTTGGGGGAAAGTTGGCGAGTTGGGGCCACGGAGTTTTCCCAGCGGATCGAGGCGTCTCCTTCTGCGGGGTGCTTCCTCCTGCTGCCTGTGCCGCAGCAGCAGTATTGCTATGGCTCTGTCTGGATTTATGGCTGGCTTCAGAATAACACCATTATGCTCTATTACAGAGGCAAGGAAAGGTGGGTATTAACACCATTGTCATCCTGGCTATTTTAATCCAGAATACCTGTCAGCCAACCTGTGTCTAGCTTGGGGAAATACAGCTGGCTGACACTGCCAGAAGACAGTCAGTTTGAGGGCAGCCAACTTGTGCTGTACTTATATATTCCCCGATGGGATGCCAGGAGCCAGGCAGCCTGTTTGTCCTTTCTATGGAGTCTATACGTTTTCCCAGGAGTGCTCATTTCTCCACTGAGAAAGTCAATTGCCAGACTGCCGAGCGCCAGCTTGGCTACGGAGAAGCACTACCTGATGCTCTACCTGTGTTTTTAGACAGGGCTGGATTTCAGGCTGTAGCTGAGATATATATGACTATATATATCTCATATAGTCAGAGAGAATAGCATAGTCATAGTCTATAGTCATAGAATAACAGAGAGAATAATATTGCAGAATAAATATTGGTATTTTTGCTAAGTGAAAGGTAAATGGCCATAATTGATACTACTTAGGAGATGCAAACATATTAAATCTGACATTTCAGTGCAGACACAAGCACATTTAAAACCTGGAGAAAAAGCCTTTTTTCTTTCCTCCTGATTATTACAGATATATTACAAATTCTTTGCTGCGGGACAGTGGATTCATAACAATCTAGAAAAGAATTACCCAGCCTCTGAACACAAACCAACCACAGAGAAACAGACGTGAGAGCAGAGCACTTGGCTCAGCCGGCTGGGATTCATTTTTAAACCATTCCTGTATTTTTTAATCCTGATTTTTTTAATCATTCCTTTTTCCAAAAGGAAAAGAAAAAAACCTAAAGGCACATGCAACAGGTCCTGTGCATATATGGTGACAAGGAAGATGCACTTTTATGGGAAAACCTTGCCTTATTTCTCACACAGACTCTTGCTGGTTTACCCAGGACAAAAGGCAGTCAGCTCACAGCAGCTCAGCTTTAGGATTATCTTTCGGAGGCAATTAGACCTTCAGAAAGCTTTTTTGATAGTATCTAAGTGCAAACTGATCATGGCTCCCTACTTTCAACAGTGTCACCGGTGACAGGGAAGGTGACACGGAGTTTCCGTGCCCGTTGAGATCCTGACCTACTGGGTATCCAGAGCTCCAAACCCCTGCCTGTTTCATAGTCCTAATGAGGAGTTCGGCACCTAAATCCACCTCGGCTCTGAGGTATTAAATCTTTTGCAAAGCCGTGCGAGCCCTGCACACCTCTGGCAGGGAGGGCCACGGCGGTGCTCCAAGCTTCTGACAGCCCCGCTTTTCATCTGTGCAGGCAAAGCAATGCTGCCAGCACGAGTGAGGATCAGGAAGCCATGTCAGAGCATTTCATGTGGCTTTACAAAGCCCAGTTTGATATTGCTGAATGGGTGTTTCTACCCCTTTATTTTTTCCCCAAGCGAGATGCCGGCTGGCTGAGCCCATACCGCATCAGGGACCTGGGCTGAGGAGCTACCCCGCACGCTGGAAATGCGCTGCCTATTCTTAGTCCTATCATTAGCATACAAATATTCCTTAATTGCCTAGTCACAAGAGATTACCTCAGGCCATAAATCACCGCATCCTCCTGTTAACTTGGGTTTCTTTCTCCACTTGCATAAAATTAACTCTGTTCATGCGGTGGAATGCTGGGAATTTTAAAACACTTACTTTTATCAATTAACATTAGCGTATTTTAACGCAATCGACAGACCATTACTTTATTATGTTTACAATTATTAGCTGTAAAAAATTGCTTTCAGGAGCAGTCACTTTAAATAAGGTGCAAATCAGATATGACAAGACTATCTAATAGCCTCGCGTTTCTTTTCAGTCTAGCTTCCTGTATAAAATTGAGGTTTAAGTCCTGCAGGTAATAAAGGTAATAATATTGACTTAATGTTCAGTATGGGAGCAGTACTGTGCATTTCACAGGGCTACGCAGGGCTACCTGGGTGCTCCCAGCCATCTCTCAGGTAAAGGACCCAGACCTCAGTAACTGAACCTCCATGGTGAATGCACGCTTAGCCCTTTACACACATAACGGCAAATACTGCTATCCTATAAATGCAAAGATAAGCATTAAAAAAAAATACAAGTCTGAAAACAATCATAGAACATCAATGGGTTTATTGTCCTTTTTAATAGCCGACATTAAACAAGAGTATGCTGCCCTAGTCCTAACATTTGCATGGGTGCCTGTAGCGATGTTAATAGTTAATCTTTCAGGGAACTCGCATACGGTGAGAATTGGTGTTTTGTACCTTAATTTGGAAGACAGACCGCAAGAGAACATGATGTTTTACAAGTAACAGTTCATTTAGTCTGGGATTTTCAATAATTCTGCTGATTAGCACACTAATGAGGTAGGGGGAAAAGTGAGGTTCAGAGACAAAAATGTGATGCAGCAGATTCAAGGTGATGACAAAGACATAATTTTCAGGAAAACAAGGATTCAAGCTATGCTTTCAGCAAACAAGTTGCTTAATAACTCCAAGCACTTTCACATTTCCAGAAGCCTCTGCTCTGTGCATCAGTGTCTGACTTTTTAATGAAGCAAAATTAACTGATGAGCTTATTAAGAAACAAAAGGTAGTGAAAAGCATTTTTAATCAACAGCTCAGATTGTTCTTTAGGCTTTTCCAGGAAGCTGATAATAAAATTAATTTCAGATTTCTCAAAACTAAGGAAGACTTTGCTTGGGATGTGACATAGTTAAATAATAACGATATTAAAAAATGAATAAACAGTAGGTTCTCTTTAATATTATATACTAAGGAATTTGCTTTCAGTTAGATACTAAAAGCAAGTTGCCGTGTTTTCTGCTGGTACAAATCAGTGCTGCTCCACTGCTATCCATGAAGCTACACTGTTTTATGCCACCTGAGGATCTGGCCCAAAACTTTTACCCTTGAAAAATTCAAGAGGACAGAAGTGATGGGAAAAAGAGCTTCTAACCAATTGGATGGAGGAAGAACATCAAAGGGTGCAAAAGGGTATACAACACATCTCACCTGTCCCCAATCTCCTGCTTTCCACTTCGGACATCTGCCCCCTCTGCATTTCTTTTGCACATTGGGCTTAGCAAGGTGCTTGCAATAATCTTCTTCTACATGCCTCCCTTCCTTTGACAAACAGTACACATTGCGGTGCTTTTGGCCCCTTCCACAGGAGACAGAACACTGTAAATATAAAGTAACAACAGATCAGCTTCCACGCAGGGCCATCTACACGGTTATACACGGGCCGTGGCTACCCAGGGCATTTTCTTTTAACTGGACCAAAAAGCACATCCCCAGGTCCCCAGCAGCCTACACAAAGCTTGAGGGGGATAGGGAAGGGCAGAATTTAACTGCTGGAAATGCTCCCACTTGCACTTAATATTGCGTGATATTCTTGGTCAAAGCCCCCCAAAATGCCAATATCAAAATAGAGAAAGCAGCTGACATTCAGCAGGGATAACAGGCTGGATTCCTGGCATTGCTCCAGTGGTTTCAAAGGAGCAGAGTCATCTTACAGGCATCAAGGCAGGACCCCTCAGTATCTACTTAGAAGAGCTTGAAAGGAACCATTTCCATTTACCTTGGTACAAAGGGAGGTCAAGTGTTGGTAAATCAGGAGAGTAAAGCGCGGTATACACCTTCACAGAGGGAAGGAACTGCACAAAGGACAAGGCAGAAGAGGAAAATGCAGTCTTTCCATGCCCTTGGTATTAAAGCTGATGTTTGTTTTACCAGCATAGGCTGATTTACTTTCTTTTTTTTTTTTTAACTAAACAGACTGAAACCAGGACATGCTCATCCTTAAGATTTATGCATTTTGAAAACAACTCAGAAGGTGGCAAGAAGGCAGAGCCTGAAGAATCAAAGCAAAAAGCAAACCAGCAGGTACGTTAGCTGTAAGCTTTGTAGTGAAGCAACTAATTTCAACCTCCCTCTGCAGGTTCACTGAACTTTTTCAAATGTGACCACTTCTGGCATGCAAAGCCCAAGCAACTTCACTTTGATTTCAGATTAGTCTCCTCCAAAAGATTTAGGAATCAAAGGGGTCTGGAATCACGACAAGAATTTAATATGACAGTTTCGTGTAGAACAAGCCTCTTACTCAGCATGATGCACCCAGAGACTCAGTTTCAATTTCTTCATTACATGTTATGCAAGTCATTACATGCTATGTCACAAGCATCCTGGTTTAATCTTTGAGCACAAATACAGTGTTTCAACCATCTCTCAATATAAAATGTTCTGCTTTCTTTGCAGAGATGAGGCTTCTTCCTTCATTTTGGAGCCACTCCATCAGTATATTTCCTAAGAAATAAATTACAGCCCAAGCTCTTCCCAGCCTATGAATACATTTGAAACCTAAAAAACTACAATTTATATACGTAGCAGCTCTGGAAGATCCATTGGAACAGAAATTAGCATATGTATTGACAGCTGTGATTATTTTAAATCACAGCACTACCCAGGCAATGAACATCAGCAGCAAGAAGGATATGTCAAATCCTACCAAACCCAGTTGTAAACTTCTAGTACTTTGATCCATTTACTACCTTTGGACTAAAGGCCAACACTCATACTTTAGCAAAAACTCAAGTGTTCCTCAGTAAGCGCTCTCCATTCAGGTTGATGCTACTTTACTGTGACAGCCAAAGCTAAAAAGTAAATTCACACATCTGATCAGGACTCTCTTGTCCCACATCCCGAGCTGGTACAGCTGAGTGCATCTTTTCTCTAATTTAAAAAAATACTTTGGATCCACTACTTATTCTAAAGGAGGAATAACCACATTGTGCAACAATGCAAGGACGTTTCTGGGGATCTTTTTTAACAGTCGACATTAAACAAGAGTATGTTTAAATATTTGATCTCACGAATAATATGGTGCTAGTCACTTCCAAAATTGTTATCCCTCTTCTACAAAATGCTTAACTTTGGCGCGGAGCCCGATTCTGACATTTATCTCGCCATCCCACCATCAAACAAGACTGCATGCATACCTTGGTGCACTCAGAGGCTGAGGCATAATTTGCCTAATTTTGTTAATACCTGAATGTATTTCCCAAGACACTGGAATTAATAATTTCTATGTCTGCCTTTAATATAAATCAAAGTTAGGCAGCTGTGCACTTTTAGATCTAAACCACCCATTTGCTTTTGTGCACATATGAGTTATGATCTCATTTGCACTGACAGAAAAGAGAGATTGAATAATCTAATGTAACAAAGTATCAGAGACTGAAAATTCCTTTGCAAAGAGTCTACTTCATAACTGCCCTCTAATTCGTCTCAGGTATTTCCAATTTTTATTTGGCATGTAGATTTTAAGCATATGTGAGCCACATGCAGAAATAATTTAATAGTGGGCTTCATCTGAACGCCACGTGACTTAGGGAAGCAATAGACCTACCTAGTGCCATCAGCCCCGTCATTTATTTCAGACCCTGGAGAAACTTTGCATTTCATTAGAAGGACTCTTCATCACTGCAAACGGTGCTGCCTGCTTATCGTATCTATCAATAACAGTGCCATCATGAGGTAAGCTTTGACCTTGCCTTCTTTAAAACATTCAAATAGCACCAACAAAATCACTCCTTTCATATTTCTCTTTCTTTTTCTTGATTTCTTCCCTATCCCCCGCCCCCCCCCAAAAATACTTCCAAAGTACTGGGGATGGACGGGTGGCTCTCTGAGGAATAGCTGCCTCATCCAAGGCTCTTTGAAGTCAACAGAAAGACTTCCACTCATTTAATCGCCTCTGGATCCAGCCCTGAAGGTGTAGCCAAGGTATTGTATTGACTTTTTTCACTCACCAGCTTCCTAGAGTCGAAAATCACATGCGCTTGGGCATGCCCATTGTCAACCCGCCTCTGCCTGCCCTCAAGTGCTTGAAAACATGTCTCCAAAATGCTGTTTCCAGCCTGTGGTAGAGGCACGGCAACAAATAGAACCCCTGGGTGAACGTGGGAGGATAGCCAGGCATGGAGGATGGTGCGAAAACAACACATTGTGTTGTTTCTTAAAAAAACCAAGACGATTGTGGCACATAAAATAGTAGAGAAGTACTATTTAAAAAATCAGCTATAGCCATTACACGAAAGACTCTAGTAAACCTTCCTCTTATTATCTTTATTATCTCCTAAACCACCACAGTCACACCTGGTGCTTTACATGGAGAATAAGAACAAAAGGACTTTCCTAAGAGCATTAGGATCAAAGCATTTGAGCACAGATGTAAGGGTATTACGTTCATTGCGTGATTAGTTTTGTTAACATGCCAAGAATTGGGGATTGGCATGCTGCTGATTTTTTCAAATAAATATACTGCCCAGTTTAAATAAATGCAAGAAAAAAGTTTAAATAAATATGACAAAAATATTTCCGTATCAACTATTTCCAGAAAGGTCAGAACACGATGCTAAATCTCTCCTGCAATGCATCGCTCTGCTCCAGCGCAGCAGCAAGCCTGTGTTTTTGTTTCCACAGAAATGTATTTTCTGTTTCAGAGTTCGGGAATGACAAAGATTATTCTGTTTTACCAAGTACATGCAAATTGCTTTAAACTAACCCTTGCTGCATTGCCCGTTCTGATATTTTGGAAGATGAGGGTACCTCTTGTTCATTAAGACCTCTCTAACATAGGAAGGCTGCTACTCGATTCACTGGGCTGGTAGCAGGAAAAAAACAGAATATGTACCCCAAAAGCTCTTAAAAATTTGTACAAAATTTCTGGCTGGTTGGGCCCAGGTTCTGACCCTCCTGCAAGAGCCCGTGACCTGCTCTTCTGCACAGGGAGCTCGTGCTGCGGCCGTGCTGCTGCCAGGCTGAGGGCTGGGAGCGAGGTCGGTCTGGCACCGAAAGGACACAACAACCCTGGGCACAAATGAGCAAATCTTGGTGAAAGGAAAGAGGCAGCACAGAGCAATTCAGAGCTATGGAGCGGCTCTGCTTCTCCTGAATTTTTGGCACTGAACAGGCAAACTCAACACGGAGCAGAAAAGCAAACCACCAGCAAGAACCTCGGGACATTCTTCCCCAAAAGTGAAAAGTTTCAGAAAATGCTGTCAGACCACTTTTCCAGGCCCCTGTGCTTCAGCCGATGATCTGGGAGGTATTTGAGATAATGAATGCAAACTGCGGTGATCACCAAATGAATTCCCAACGATAGGTATGCTCCGATAGCTCACCAAAGGCAGGGCTGGGAAGAATTAGACTAAAAACGGCTTTATCAGATTCTGCCAGGAGCAACTTTTTGGAGGAAATTAAAATCAATCCTTGTAGGTTTAGATTTCCACACATTAAGGATTATATGGAAAGTAAGTGCTCGTAAGTAAGCCCTCGTTCACCCTTTCCAACAATCTGAGTTGAAGCATGTGCTGGATGAAATAAAGCAGAAAAATGACAGAGCCCTACAACACTTTACACCCCCGTTCCACGAGGGGCTGTGTGCCTGGGCATCAGCAAACTTCTCCAAGCTGCACGCAGAGCCCAACCACGCACCCTCACAGTTACACTTCAGCATCCTATTAGTATACACCAGCTCTTACTATAACTTACACTGCTGCTATCAGATGCTGAAATCACAGCCGTATGACGTCTGTACCTCTGAAGTCTCTCGAGCATGAAGGACATCAGAAGACACACTACCAAGGAAAGCCTGGATCGTTCCTCACCAGCTGAACCTTTACTAGAAATCTTAAAATGCCTGAGCCTTCGAGGCTTTCCTTTCCTGCAAAACTGTAAGAGGCAGCCATACCTTGACACATACAGCTGCTGAGAGCGCATGGTCATGGTGATTTTAGCTGGTACGAGGCCAGAAAATATATCTGACTTTTGCACATTTAAAAGGGAAGTGGTCTCTACATTCAAGGGAGGGCAACTGGACCAGAGACCTGAGCAAAACAAACCAAAGCGTTGCACTGGAGTTTGGAAGAGGCTTTAGAAACGCTTAATCTGTGCTGACTTCCCAGAGAAATGGGAGGATTGAAAAAAAGACATGAACATTAGGGATTTTGGAGTGTATGGTCCAAGTATGCCTGTGAACATTGTCCAGAACCCCCTGTGGAAACGTCCCAGGGAGCCCTGCTGGAGCCAGAGGGCAGCCCTTGGCATGCACAAGAGCAGGCTTTGCCCCAGTGTCCCCGAGGAGCGTTCCTTGCCCCGGGCACGGGCGAGAGGGAACACCCATGCTGGCTCACGGGGCAGCGCACGCGGGGTCTCTGTCCTCCAGCTGCTCTGCTCTCAGCTCCGTGGCAGAGGCAGAGAGTTTCCCAAGTGATTATTTGCAAAAGGGAGATAAATCAATCCACTAAACCTTTACCTTCCTGCTGACAAACCAACCTGCAGAGACTGGCCAGGGACCTGGGATGATGTCTCATAACAGGTTAAAAAAAAAAGAAAAAAAGGGGTGTGGGGGAGAGATTTCTCAAAGAGCAGGGTACAACTTGACTTGTTGCTGCAGCAGAAAGAAGAGACTGGTGTGTCTGGAGCCCGTTCATCCAGCAGAACAGACTGCCCCAGAGGAAAGGATGCTCTTGGGCTCTAACTCCTGCAAGATTTAAGGCTCTGAGCGCTGAAGTCAATACAATAATTTCCCCGAGCTGGGAAACCTCACAGGATATACGTGAGAAAAGCAGGTAACTGCAGGTAAGCCATACATCTCCTCTTCTGTGGTGTCCACCTAGTAAGTAGCACCTTCTCCGCTTCTTTCCCCTCCCCTGTTGTTACACACCATACAAAGACTTCACCAAGTGCAGAAATCAGCAGGGCTGCGAACACACAAAGCTGCCTTAAAAGCTGCATCCCTGCCTTGCTCTACGCTATTTAACTTGAACAACAAACAAGCAAAAGCCCCCAAACAGCCACTGCAGGTCTCTCCAGGGGTTAGATGGCATTTCCTCAAGTTAGAAGGAGATGCGTGAGCTACCCAAGGACACCAGTATAATGGGATGTGGAAGGCACTGATGAAGCCTATTTTCCATGCTGTGGCACTTTTGAGAAAGTAGCAACTGAAGCAGCAAGCAGCCTAGGCTAACTGATGCTTCATATTTTTAGTGAGCAGTTGTATTATAATGCCATTTAGAAGTCCCATTCAAGAATAGGATTTCTCCGTGTCGGATGGAGCGAAACACAAAGGAGAGAGCTCTCCAAGGAACGTCAGCCCTATTGCACAGGTATGCATCACTCTGGGGGTTTGTAGGAGCGCTGGGCTGCTTCTTGCTCCCCGGTTTTATAAAGAAAAATCTTGGCTTAATGCACTAGGGATCAAATACTGTTTGTCAGCCTGCATACGGTCTAGGGCCTCAGACAGGTTTTCATCCATGCTGCTGGCTCACTCGCCTTCCCTGTGAGCGAGTGAAAACTAAAACATGAATAGAGCATTAAGCGCCTTTGGAACAAGATAACAAGATTGACTACATTGTTTTTTCCTTAACGACTGCACAAATCAGTCACCAGGAAAGTTAGAAACACAGTAAATGTCTTTGTGCTTAGTGTCCCTCATCATCACACATCCTTGTTTCTAAGTGTGCAATCCCTAGGATCTGAGCAACAGCAATTATTGCAGTTTGGGGTACGCAGCGTGAACGTGGAACGTAGGCAAAAACGCACACAGACCTCCCAACACCCTGCTCAGGGGTCTGCTTGAAGATGCTGAACTTCACAGCTCAACCTTGAAAGCATGTTACTGCTCTAACGTGTCTCCTGCATATTTCATATGCATATTTCATTTCATATGCATATTCATAACGCATATTTCAATTACTGCACTCAAAGCCAGTGCTTTGGGAGACAAATGTTCCCAGCAATTGCCCTTTTATTTATTGCTTTATTTCTCCTGCGTGTGTGAGTGTGTGCATATGTGCATGTATAGGTCTGCAGACTTTACGAAGCCAGCAGCCATGGATGGGCCAGCCACGACTGAAGCCAGTCATCACTCAACAGCAGTCCTGCCACTTGTTGTTCAAGTTCAGGCCAGCTGTGCGCAGCCTAGAAAAGGACCATCTCATTGAGAAAATGGGTAAGAGGGGAGGTGCAAAAAGGCAACCACAGAGGCACACCAAATGCAGCCAAACAGCCACTGTACTTCTTTGGGAGGAGAAAGGCAAGTATTTTACAGTAAGTTAGGACAGAAACATGGGTTGGACTATACATGGTAGGAAACATCAGTGAATACTAATGGAGTTACCTGCTCTGACTGGGAAAGTGCACTGAGGAACTTGGGAAAAGATGCAACATCTGGCGGCAGGGGAAAAAGAAAAGTTTCAAGATACAAGAAAATAACCGTCTTGAGTCCAGCCCCTGGTCCAGCTCACAGTGGCAGGAGAGCGGACGAAACTGGCCGTTCTCTGCAGCTCGTTACCCTGGCACTTCCCCAGCATTCCGTCACTGGATTAAGGGAGGGTAGAGAGGACACTCCTTTTACTTCTCCATCAGACTAAAAGACACTAGATTGAACCACCAGGTCAGATCCCAACGGGTGCAAAGACTAACGGGTGCCTGCAAGGGAGGAGCATGGATTGCGACAGCTGAGCATTAAGTTGCAGGAAATCAGTCCTGCGAGGAGTTGATCCAGCAAAGCACTCGAGGGCAGGCATAGTGTTAAGCACGCAGTGCCGCAGGGTGGTCCCTCACCTGCAGTGTAGCAGATGAGCTTCGACGGTTGTTTTCCTGCTCGTGGAGCATCAACACTAGCAAACAGGAGACAGCAGAACTGATAGCAAAAGTATACTTATATAGTTCTCCTTATTTAAGGAGAAACAGAAGTGGCAATGAAAGATGTCCAGTGATGACAGGCAAACAACAAAAATGGAAAGGAAAATAAAAATCGGAGATTTTAGAGTAGCAAGAGAGGAATAAAGTGATGTTCCTCTGCCAGGCAACTGGGCACCACTGGCTTCACCCACCTGTAACCGGCTTAGAGCCACCAGCTGTGGCTCTGAGTCTCAGCAGGGATGGTGGGCATTGAGCTGAGGAAAGAGCCACAGAAGCATCCATCATTGCTGCTCCGGAGAAGCAATGGGCTGAAACTCTACAAACAAAATCCCCATTGCATTTACCCTCTGGGATGAGCTCCAAGAAGGGCACGAGACAGCGAATAGGTGGATGGTAAGGCAGCTGGCACGGCTCTGCCCATCCCAGCTATCACCCAGGGACGTGCAGTTTTGGAGGGTGGCTGAAGCTGGGCGCCGGTGGCGGGATGCTCTGGATGGGTGACACACAGCAGGGAGTATAGGTAAGGGCTGAAATGGGTCTGGTTTGCTTTTTTTGCAAAAGCAAAGAAGTTTGCACTGTCAAAGGCCTTTTTCTGACTGGGGAACCAAAGCAGACAACTTCTTGCCTTTCATCAGCACACCAAACTGGCAGTCCCTGGAGTCAGTTGGTCTGAGGGATCCTAGAGGGGAGACAGCCAGGAACCCAAGAGGCACAAGAGCCTTGGTGGGCCAGCCTAAGTGTACAGTAAACAGCTCTGAGATGGAGACAGCTTCAGACAGATGGCTAGGGATATCCATAGGCTACCAAGTTCTCATTTTGTTCTGGATCAGCTTTATTCAATCTTTACCAAGGCATCTATTTCTATCTGTTTTTCTAAAGGCATGCAAGCCACCCAGTGCATCCCTCTGCCTGGGTTATGGGTGCTGGGACCATACGTGCAGCCTTCCTCTGCTGCAGCAACATTTGTCCTTCCCCCCCAGGCTCTCGGGGTAGGAGTGTTTTTATTAGTTTTCTGATAATACCTGGCACTACAGAGAAACACAGACTTGCTGTCGCAGTCTCAGAGCCTGAACCAACATCATATGAATGAAGGACAGAAAAAGCAACGTGAATCATTGAGTGACTGGAGAGTTCAGCGTGCCTATCACTTCATTTTCAAGGATGGCTTTGTTATTGCAAAAACACATGTAAAGAATCATACAGAAGCTCAGTAATGCTGCTGTCACAGCAAATTAATTTTCTGCAGAAGACAGGAAGAGAACAGCAGCTATATACACTTGCAACCAAATCTGCCCCTGGTTATCACTTCTGCCTTAGCAAGAGCTGACATCCTGCCTGCTAAGAATATTATCAGAACAACGACATGGAGAATATTGCTGTTGAACAGCCTATTTTCAGCCAGCTTCATGGGGAAGGCATCTTGTAAACAATGTGTTGGGGCTTTGACAGAATTAAATACAAATAACCTGAACTTTCCATTGACAACGATTTTAAGATTAAAATTCCTGAGCGGCAGCTCCCTGGCATGGATGCTGGCCAGGCAGTCCTCCCACTTCCCACCAAGCCCAGAGCCCCTTCGCCGCTACCTACGTCCCTGCCTGCAGCCCAAGAGCCCTGCAAAGCCATCAACGCCAGCAGCTTCCAGCTCTGGCTAAGGGGATACAGCATCATTGTCCTAACCCAAAACTGAACTCACATCGACATAACAGAGTTTGGCATTTAGACAGTTAATATTCTAATTATTTTATGCTAAGCTTCCAGTTCTTCATTGTTAGATCAAAAGGTCTTCGAAGACTAAGGTATCAGCATTTCTGCCCATTTGATAAAGAGCTGGGAAGCACACACCGCCATTTTGCAGGCACTAAGAGCTACACAACCATTGCATTAGAGCTAGAACTTTTGATACCCAAGAGCGATACGTACTTGACAAAGTAGATTACTTTTAAAACTATAATATTCTTTAGGGAAAAAAAAACCAAACCCCAAACCCCACCCATCCATTTTCCACAGGTTAAATTCAAACGGTTACTGTCCCAGGGCAGTGAAGCCCAAATGACTCACCCGAGTGAACCAGGACAGGGGGCTGGGAGATATAATTGTTTTACCTTATCTGTGCCTGTTTCCTAACTCAGAAAGAATGAGAAGCCCATCACAAGTGAATTCAGCATTATTCATAACTTGTATCAGGATACAGCTGTATGTTACGGTAAACTCTACAGCACCGAAGTTTCACAGAGATTATTGCAAGGAGCACATCTGCTCCGAGAGAAGCGGGTTCAGCCTGGGGTTTTCAGTGAAGCGATGGATAATAAATACTCCTTGTGAGCATCTCCCTTGTTCTTGGAGAACATGCCGAGATTTCCTCTCGGTATTCGAGAGCGTGTATGGAGATCTGCATTCATATCATAAGGCATTCAGAGGAGAAAAAACACTCTCTGTATCCTGGTGACACTCTCTGCATGTTTTCTAAAGCATTGTTTTAATAAAGAGGTCAGGTCTATCACATGGCGTACAATTCTGTAGTGTTTAAATACATGTTCTTAAATCAACAAGGAAATAAAAGTGTCACCTCCCTCTTAGTCCTCTTTGACCATACATTATAACAAGGCATCTCACCAGTCTCCTGTTATAAAATTATAATTTACATACAGAATCTGTTTATTCATTTAATTATCTCTTTAATACCTGGATTTAACCAGACAGATAAAAATCACTTGTTTACTGTATAAAATCCCAGTGGAATTTTGCCTGAGGAATGAGGGTTGGACTCTTCAGACTCTCTCTGCTTTAATTTGTATGTATTTTATAGTACTAATTTCACTTGAGTGAAGCTAAGCCAATCAGATGCTTGCAAGAAATTAGTTATCCAAACTTCGTAATTCATACACTTTTAACTGTGTTTGTTTAATTATTGAGAATGACAGTTTCTGTTGGAGAACAAAGCAAGCAAAATAAAAGCGAGTCAAAAGATGGAACATTGCAGTACCATTTCAGAAAATTTAGTAAAAGTTACCCAAACTAAGTATATGATCTTACTTTAGCAAAAGACTCAAGAAATCATTATACAAATTCATTTATGATTACATTCTACTTGTCTTTAATTTTCACTGTTCAACATTAACATTAAACATCGTAAATGTATGCAATATTTATATAAAATTAAATAACAATATTGGAAAAATAAATACACTTTTACATAAATACATAAATCCATACTGCTGAAAAGTTTCAGCTAATACTATACTCTTGTTTCAAAAGTGACCAAAAAAATATGGTAGTGACACTCCATCCCAACAGATGAAGTATGTACAGCTACAGAATGGTGTTTGCAACCGATGACAGAGCTAAAGCAAATCCAGGTGATACCACACTAAAGAAAAAAAATGTGGGTGTTACTACCTACAGTAGTAGCACGAGGTAGACATATATGGGGAGTATTTTGCAGGAGGGACACGAAGCCCTGTTGACCCCATAGATACAATTCAGTCTTCAAACAGCTCTGGGGTCCCCTACGTCAGAGCCAAATGACACCTCGGTAATAAGACCTGAAAAACCAAGTCACTTCGTGGCAACGACTGGGGCTCAGCTCCGCAGCCCCTTCACCTGTGAGCCCCGCAGGCAGCCGGGAGGAGATGCTGCAGGCAGGGCAGGATGCCCCTGCCCTCTGCCTGTTTGCCCGACATCCCGCCTGCTCCCAGGAGACCGAGCAAGGGACAACCCACCAAAGTTAATACGACTTAGTAGAGTCAAGGGAATTTTTCCTGGGTGAAAAAAAAACCAACCCAAACCCAAAACACAGGACTGCATCCTGCATTTCCAACACAGAAGAGCAGACGCAGCCCTGGAGCCCGCTCCTGAACAGCTGTGAAGAGGCTGAATGCTGAGTGACACCAAAATGCAACACAACTCTGTCCACACCTTTGGTTCTTGCAAATGGTCCAGCACGGGCAACAAAGGTTGGCAGCAACTCCCAGCCGGTAATTCTGCGGGGAAGCCACCGCACGGGTTGCTAGCTCTGCTCAGCTCACCTCACTCACTTTAGCACCAACTATATCAGTGTACAAGTGATACATTAGCACCTCAAATGAAATATTTCATATCACTGTCCCTTGTACTGGTGAAGCACCGTATAAACACCAGTTCAGCAGTTTTATGGCTATTGCATAACTCTCTGAGGTATGATAAAAATATTGAGGAGCATTACTGAAGGCATCCGCGCTACTGAAAGCACCCACAGAAACCAGAGTGTGGTTATGTTTTAGCAAGATGACTTTCCCAACCATGACAATTAAGGAAGTCCAATACATTACAAACAGGCCTTTTTTTTTTCCTATAAAGTGCTTTTGAGCCAAATTAATTTTTTTTTTTTTTTAAATCTTCTTCAGATGCTTTTATAACGAAATACACAATAAAGGTTGACATTTGTTTGAAGGCCACTCCAAAACCGGCAGGTCCGTGGTTTCCAGCGCGCCAGACGCGCCCCAGGGCACTCGCCTTGGCGCAGGGCTCAGCCCGTGCTGCGCACCGGGGCTCCGCGCCCAGCAGAAGGTGCTGCTCTGGGCAGGGAGAATTTCAAAGCTGTAGGACCCAAAATAGCATCCCAGCCCCCCGGTTCAGGGCTGCTCTGCCCTCACAAAGAGCATCTCTGTAGCAGACTCCTCCAGCGGCAAAGGAGCAGTGTAAGACACCTCTGCTCCAAACGCTATTTTGTTATTAGGAAACTCCCAGGGTTTTAACCCTTCCATCACCTTGTTGATCCCTTGCTGACTTAATGATATCTAGAGCAGCAGCTGGAGATCAGGCCAGACAATAACTCTCCAGAATCAGAGAGATGCATGAGAATAGCTTACAGGTGCCTTTGCACAGTCCATCACACTCATATTGTATATACACGGGAACAGGAATCAAGCACAAGTGTGAACGCACACGTGTTTCTATATAGCTGTGTGTGGGGGCAGGCAGGGACACGCACACACATCTATACACACTTGTACATGCTTGGGAGCCGATGCAATTCAGTACACATTTTCCCCTGTCATCTTGCTTTTGGCAGAGAACACGCGACTGGTAAACCAGTAGGTGCACAGTGCAGTACTACCATTAAATATCAGAACAATTTAACTTCAATGGAAATGTACTGCTTAAATGCCAGGTTTAAATCCATATGCAAAGAACTCAGTCAGAACCAAGACTCACAATGCACAGCGCTCGCAGAGTGTAATAAAACGGACAAAGGTGGCTACTTAGCAGAAAGTGCCTTTTAAATTAAAGGACTTGAGCTCCCCTAATGTAAGCCCTTCCTGAACAGGTGTTATTCTGAATATATCATCAATAATCCTCTTTAAGTGCAGTTTTAAGACACGAAGCATTAGCACCTTGGTTTGAAGCAAATTAAATCTGTTGTTAGGGGATATCCACAAAACGGTTCACAAAGAGAAAGAGTTTATGGTCGTACCGAGCTCCAAGGACCAGCGCTCCAGGCAGCATCTCTAGGACAGTCCTGCACATTGCACTGCTCTCTGTCCGGTGGCTTGTCAAGGATTTCACAGCTCAGATCCGTAAACCTTTCTCCATTAGGGCGCTGGCACACCACCAGCCGTGTTCTTGTCCCTGCCCCACATGGCTTTGTGCACTGGAAGTCAGCAGAGGACAGAGCAGTCACCGTCTGGGCAGCAAAAATACTGCCGACTGGTCGCTTGAAGCACTAGCACCTCTCAAGACCCAACAGTTGCCTCTCTTCCCAACCAACCCACTCCGGCCAGATCCCCCCAAATGCTGTATGAGCCTCAGGTGGGGCATCAGCCCCTTCAGCTTCTTGCTTCCCAAAGCTGTTTGTGCTGCTCCACAATGATACTGCCAGACCCAACGAGATACTGGAGGTTAGCGTCTCTAATTGCTTGTCTCAGACAAGTTTTCAGAGGGGAGCAGTGTTCTTATTAAGAAAAAAGGCCTTCACTTAAACTAGATTTCTCTTAAAAAGGAAAAAAAAAAAACAATCTCAATTTTTGTAGAATTTGCTTTTGCCTTGGAAGAAAATTTTCCCATGACAAATGGAATGGAAAATACCACCAAGCAGCTGCTAGGGTGCACTCATTTATCAGAGGCTGCCTTTTGTGCTCCAATCTTTCTAATAAATGTCACCGCAATATCCCCCTCTTCTCGCATTTTTCATCCACCTGCTAATGAAAGCCTTCCCCTGCGCAGGGAGCCCAGGATGAATGGAGCACTCACCTCTCCCCAGTTGCCATAAGCCCACTGAGGACAGGGGCC
The DNA here is from genome assembly GCF_034638445.1 of Ciconia boyciana. Classification (NCBI taxonomy): domain Eukaryota; kingdom Metazoa; phylum Chordata; class Aves; order Ciconiiformes; family Ciconiidae; genus Ciconia; species Ciconia boyciana. The sequence continues at coordinate 16,512,014 of NC_132944.1, read as the reverse complement.
AGATTCGCACGATCTCTGCTCCAAGGGTTTGCTTTTCTCATCGCAGTTATTTGCGGTGTATCCGTTTTCATCCTGGCACACCACGACCCGCCGCTGGAACCCCCCTGCACACGTGCTGGAGCACTGGAAGACACAATTGCCCATGGCTTCGTTGAGTCCAGGAATAATTTTGCATTCCCACCTCCTTTCCAGTGCCTTGCACCGTGGGAATGCATCGCTAGAAATTTAATACAGCTAACAGGCATTATTAACTTCAAAACCCAACTATTACTAATAGCAGTGCAATGACTTAGGTGCTGATTAAGCAAAGAAAATAAACACGAGCCTAGTTTTAAGCAGGTGAGTAACCCCACTGCCTTTAATGCAGTGTTTGACATCCCATTTGTGCTTAATTCCCTTTAGGGACTTCCATGATAAAGTGTTGCAAACTGGTTGGAGTGAGAGGAGCTGGCATTAAGGCTCTGCTGTGCTTTGGCAACAGCTCTGCACAGCTGTAAATGTCCCGGGAGACGGCCAAGAAGCAGAGGTTGGCCTTTGCATCATGGAAAATGATGCCGTCGGCTTTCTGCTTGGAGATCCTTGGAGGTATGAGGTGTGAGAGGCTGAGAAGGGATGCCTGCACCCTGCTGCAACACTTGCTCGTGTGAGCAGAGAGCAGAATGCGGGGAGAAGGGTCCCTCTTTTCCCTGTGTGGTGATGTTAAGAAAAGCCTGGATTAGCCCAGGGAAAAAAAAAAACAAACCAAAATCAGCAATGAGAAAATCAGGGCACTTACAGCACCCCAAGGGCCAATCCTCCACTGATTGCCTCCCGGTATATGTGCACGGTTTCGGTTTGGGCTGCCTCCAGGGTGCAGCTTCAGGCGATGATCCGGATAGAGGAAAGGGTGGATGGGCCTGCCGTAGTCATGGCTGTTTGGATGACAAGGAGACATGGAGCAGTCTTGCTCGGTGGCAGGGAGGTCGTCTGGATCACACTCACTCCTATCCACCAGCTGGTCACTGTAATTGATGCAGATCACTTGTCGCGTTGCCTTACCTTGACCACAAGTCACCGAGCACTGCATTACAGTGGGAAAAGGAGACACAGTCACATTTCCAGCTTTGAAAATCAGGCAGACAGCTATTGTTAATAACGAACAGCAGAAAACCTTCATCTCCCCAGTTATAAAAGGGCAAGCGTGACAGATTAATGAAACACGTTTCCAGCAACGAGGTCTATAAGGCTCTCCTGCAAGAGACAGTGTGATGCTTACAGAGCTCCACTCCAAGGCCTTCCACTGCCCACACGGCATCACGCTGCACATTTCCGTGGCTGACGGCTTTGGGAGGTGGAAACAAGCTGACTCGTCGGCCACCGAGCCCTGGTCATCCCGACAGCTGACGTATCTCATCCGGGTACCCTTCCCACACGTTGCGGAGCACTAGGGAAGAGGAACAAGCACTCCACTAGAAAGTTTCCCGATATATATTACAAGGGATTTGGAATGAAAAGTTGGTCAAATGCACTTAAAAATATCACATTGTCTACTGTAAAATAATCCTGAAAGTATTACGATACATGCTTACCGGTGTCCAGGATCCAAATCTCCACTGCGTCCTGTGAACGCCTGATATAGATCTCTTGGCTTCAGGACTATTTGGATGGGGAGGACATGCTGCTATTTCACAGTCCTGTACGTGAAATACATGAGGGAAAAGAGGGAAATAAAGAATTTGCAGATATTTTGGTTAAACCACCTCCTCTCCAATATAATTATCAACACACAGTGTCTTGAAAATCTGTGACCTGCATGCTTGTGTGTTGGCAGGCTTTCTCCTTGCATCCTCTTGGTGAATCAGCAAAATTTGGTATCAATACCCCGAGGGCTTCATATGCAGAAACTCAGTGGATTTTTGACTTCTTCACCCCATAACCATGTGCCATCTCCATGCATTAAAACCAGATGTTTTTGAGGCAAAAGATGAAAGTTCATTAAGAGAGTTCTGGTATGAACACACATCTGCAAAGCAGCAACTTTATCTCCCTTCAAAGCTCCCTTCCTTCAGCATGAGACCTGCAGCCCACTTAACAAAGGTTACATTGCTGAGCTGATTGCAGCCCTTTGATTCCCTGCAGCCCACCTATATCCACGTGCTGACCTTCACCATACACTAAGCATGCAAGGTTGTAGGGACAGGCATGTCATTCTGCTCAGTCTTGGTACCGTGCCTAAGAGGAGGGCTCTGGTCCTGTCTGGACCTCCTGGGAGGTCTGGCAAGAGAAATGATGAATAGCCATGACTTTACGCCATGAGCCTACGAGTAGTCATTGCCAAAAAGGAAATTAATACTGATCGTCACTGCAAGGGAGAGAGCGGCTCTTGACAAATGGCATAAATGATTTCCGCATTGCTGTGATTTTACTTACACTGGAGATGTGCATGCCAAGCGATGGCTGATGACAAGTGAGTGGATTTGCTACCCCTTGACTGCAGTGCAATTGGTTTCCATACATGGAAAAAACAGCCCTTTCCTAAATGTTGTGGCCTTAGTTAAACTCTGTGAAGTCATGCAAGACTAAAGCTGGGCAGGGCATCAGCACTACGACTTCCCTAGATGACAGATAGATGGTAATGTTCTGCTTTATTCAGTTCCTTCAGACACCACGAGCACATCCTCTGCTTGAAATGGGAATTTACATGTTTGCTTCCAAGTACCACTGAACACAGCATGGAAAGCCTCTTCAGCAAATTTGCAAAGGGTGTGCAACATTTCTCAATGTATCCATCCGGGGGGGATGCATCTGGAGTTGTAGCTGGCACATACACGATATTGTCACGTGCAGCAGGCAAGAAATGATGGCCCCTGGTCATCATTAGTTCCACACTGCAATGGTCCTGCAGCCAAGTGAGCCCAGACTGCAGCCAGGCATCCCAGACCCTGTGCAAGCCAAAGGAGGTGTACCCTTCTACTCTCTGGTTGTCTTCCCATATTCATCTACTGCCACTTCTTTAGCTCACGAGCTCTTAGAGACCAGCTTTAGCTCCGAATCTGGACAGCCCCTCGCACATCCCACCCTATGACTAGAGCTCCATGGATACAAACCATAAGCAAAGGTAATCTTTACCCCACGAAGTCTTGATGCCCTCACAGAGAGCTGTCCATTGCCTTTTTGTCAATCTGGTGCTTCAGAGCCTAAGGTTAACCACACGGAGAGGGTCTGGATGGGAACTCCCTGAATACAGCTTCTCTGTCCCACCTCTACCAAAACGGGATGCTGTGTGGCAGCTCTCCAACGGCCATATAGCAGACCAAGATACTGCTCTGCATGGGCTGACGTTCAGGACAAGCCTTTGCTGCAGCAAGACATCCCCCGAAGCTACAGCCGGGATGCCTCTGTATGCACGCTGGCAAAAGATGGAGACAGGACAGCAGGATTTACCTGGGTGTCTGTTGGCCTGGTTGCAGCATTACACTCGTTATCATCCACCACTGACACGTAGGTGCCCACGACACATTTCACCGCTCTCATCTGGTAGCCTTGGCCACAGGTCGTTGTGCACTGGGAGAGGACAGATGGGAGAAAGAAATGCTGGGTCTGAGTAGCTGCTTCGGTTAGAAAGTATTAATCAGCCCAGCCTGGGTTTAGGCACATAGCATGAGCAGCAAAAATAAACCCCAGCTTCCCTTCTGGTTTCTCTCCACTTCATGCATTTCGGCTTTAAATTAGGTCAAAGTTGTAATTCACTGCGCCCACCAGAGCCTCGCACGCTTCACTTGCTTCCTTGGGAATGAAGGTGCGAGCATTTAAATGATTTACTTTGCTGCACACAGTAAATCATAGTCTGGTAGAACCTGCATCATATCCTCCTTTAAAACTCGTTGTTCAGCCCCATGGTAGCACAAGCAGCTAATGAATAATTTTGCTGATGGGAATAAGTCTGACTGGGACAACTGGTCTGGGTTTGTTGCTTTTTTTTTTTTAGGTCAAGAGCTAACAGCTTTGTAGAAAAGGAGATGCCAGAACACTCCGGGAGAAATGAGCAACTTGTATTTTAACAGGAAAAAAACCTCACCAACCTAGAAACTGGAAAACATTAAAAGCAACAAAAGCTATTCAATGGGAGTAGCTTTTCTGTGAAAATTAGGCCATGTATTTACATGCCTAAATATGGATTTAGGAGCGTAACCTTGGAAACCCCTTTTTTGAAAATCACGGCCAATTTAGCATGACACAGATTAAATTTAGCACAAAAGGCAGGTACTGTTATTGCTGCCCATCCACTGAACCCAAGCGAACAGAGGGCTCCTTTGGTGTGCAAATCAATTAACACAGTTATGCCGCTGAATTCGGATGAAAGGGGAGCGCCCAGCCTCGGCCACCAGCACCCAGGTCCCACCGGCTGGGAGCCCCGCGGCGGCTCTGCGGTACCTGGCCCCACGGCCCCACTTGCCACGAAGCACACTCTTGCTGCTGGCACGTCTGCACTGACTCCGGCTTCGTTTCGGGATCACAAAACCTGTCGTTTAATCGATCTTCTCCAAACTGGCACCAGGTCTGGCGGTGTTTATGCCCTTTTCCACAGGTGACCAGGCACTGCGAGGAGTAAAGCACAAGCTCAGGTGGTGCCGGGGATGCGCTGCCAGCTCAGCACCTGCCCCGGCGCTGAAAAAGAAACCTGGAGACCTGCTGCAAATCACTGCTTAAAAACTGGTGCCGAGAGGCGGCTATTTAGCTAATGACCATGTGCGCTGGAAAACACACGAGTGCCTGGCAATGAGATAGGATTGCTCGCAGGAGCTGGTCCAGAGCAGACGCTGGAGTGTGGAGAGCACAGCCAGGCTGGGACCCTTCAGCATGGGCAAAGCAAGACCACGAAGGCTCTTTACTTCCAGCAGCTGTGAGACATAGGGCAAAGCCACAGCCCTGCCCGACGGGGCTTTAGCTGTGCACAACGGGGTGCCAAAGGCTTGCAGAAAAACTTGCTCAGCTCTGAGCGTGTACAATAAGGGTCTTGGCTCCCACGGGCTGTAAGCGCCTCTTCCACTGCCCCGGCATGGCTCAGGCTGGCAGCGGCTACCCAGAAGACAGATATTTTGCAGAGAACAATCCCTGTTCCCATTTAATTGCTTTCATTATTTCCTAAAAGAATGTGATTCACAGAAATGAGAGCTATTTGGCCACAAAGGTGACGAGCAGCCTTTGAAGACTGTTCTCCAGCATCTCTGGTTCTGCTGCAGGGAAAAGGCTATCAAGATATGGTTTTGTTGCATTGAGAAGGACACCAGCAGCAGTGGAAGAGGTAACGGTAGTAATAAACAGCAGGGAGAGGGCTGAGCAAGATATTATTAGGGTGAAATCCTGCCCTCCAGCGACAGCCAGAGCTGCCGGGGCTCATGAGGACGATCTCAAGGGAAAATGAGGGCAGAAAGTATTTTTCTTCCCAAAGCTGCAGAGTAACCGTGGAAAAACTGGGGAGAAATTACTGCAGGGTTGGAGAGGAATTAACCCCCTGTGGCTCTGCAGAGAGGAAACCAGCCACTCGACCAGCGGTGACAAGGGCAGTGACTTTGCTGCCTGTCTCAAGCCTCCCTGTGCACAGGCTTGGGGACACCTTCTGCAGGGGGACAGTGCCGCCACTCCCCGGGGCACGGCACCCGCAGGCTACGCATACAAAACGCGAGGGATGAGCAGGGACAGAGATATCTCTTTGCAGGCACCAGCCCCTCAGGGCGGGGGACCAGCAGGGTGAGCCCACCGCGGTGACCAGCACCTACCTCGGACCAGTCGCCAGTTTTCCACTGGGGGCACGAGAAGTCGCTGCATCGCTGCACCGTCAGCTTCTCCTGCTGACTGCACTTGCTGTCGTCCAGGACATCGTTGTAGGTGTTCACGCACATGGCTCGCCGCCGCCGCGTGCCCCCGCCGCAGCTCTTGGAGCACTGGGAAGGAGAGACACCGAGTAAATACTTTCTGCCACTCTATTACAGGCCAAGAACCCATTTATTGCCTTCTCCCTCCTTGCAGTCAGGACTGTGAAGAGACTGCAGAAAAGCTCTGGAAGAACAATTTGTACTTTAAGTAACAGGCTGTTACTTTATATATTCCTTTAAAAATCCAATCTCGCTAAGCTTAATAAAATCTCACGGCAAGGAGTTTCACAAATTCATTTCGGGTTATAACCCCATTATTACTTTTACAAGTGTTGCCTTTCAGTTCTCCCAAATGGCTGTTGCTTGTTCTCGTTTTAGGAGAGATTAATTCTCTCTAACCAGCCAGCCCCCCTTCACCGTGCCCTCCCTGGAAAGCCCCAGGCTCGGCATTCTCTCGGTGCTAGGTCTGCATTCAGGAATATTCTTGGCCACGGAAAAGTATTCTCCTAAAAAGTGTAAAGGAAACAAATTTCAGAAGTCCTCCACTGATGGTAACATGTCCTCCTGGCTCCTGCCAGCAGGGCTGGCTGTGATGGGAGAAGACAGCCAGCAGGGCTCAGCCTAACGAAGAGAGACCTCGGGATGCTTAAAAGTGCAAATTCATTGCAGTGGAAAATGAGGAGCACCAGGCTGATCTGGACTACAGTGTCCTCCAGAAAAAGCAACGGAAGCAGAATCACTGTGGCCAACTTTTATAAGCTGTATGCAACCAAAACAGCCTGACAGCCCCATGCGAGGAGGAGAGAGTGCCTGCCGTACCGCGGAGCATCCCTTACCTCGGTCCAGGCCGAGTACCGCCACCCTCCCACGTTACAGTCCCCAGTGCACTTCTCCCTCGTGCTCGGCTTGGGCTGGCTGCTGCAGAAGCGGTCGTCGACCTTCTCTATCTTCCCCTCCAGCCTGCTGTACTTGGAGCAGTAGATCTCCAGGGTGCGGTACCCCAGCCCGCACTGGGCCGTGCACTCGCTCTTCCTCGCGATGTGCCACCTGAGCCGAGGAAAGCAAACGTCAGCCCCGGTGCAGCAAAAACCCACGACCCCTCGTGAAGGCACCTGCCTTGGAGAGGATCAGAAGAGGCAGAAGGAGCTGTGGGGCTCTGGGACTCTGCAGGTAACATGCTCAGGGGTATTTGACACAAATAAGGAATATACACTCTCGAACTGGAAGTTTTGGCTCTTTACAACACTTCCCAATGTGTTGTGGCTTCCAAAAACCTGAGGCAATTAACTCTGGCATTGCTCCTTGTGGGGAAGGAATGTCACCAGGTCTCTTACAGGCAGCAAAGCCACGCTGCGACCCTGCGGGACCACGCGAGGTGGCGGGGGAGTCCGTGGCCGAGCCAGGAGCAGTGCTTTGAAGGGTTTCCACCCCATGTTCCCCTCCAGGAGTGCCACCTCGGCCTCTAAAAATGAAAAGCTGAACAATACAGCGTCAGAAAATGATCTGCACAGGCTTGAAAGGTGTGAGAAGGCATTCCACAAGGCAGGATGCCTGCAAAACAGTTTCAGCTCTCTGAAGTGTGAGCGAATTACTTGCTTCAAGATATACGAGCCCCAGAGGTGTCAGCGGGGATTAGGGGTGTTCCCTCTGGATGGATGGACTCCCACCCTGCTGCCTCCTTCCTGGGAAGGGCAGCAAGGGCGGGTGCCGGTGGCCCTCAAGGACCCATCTGGAGATACACCCCTGCTTTACACCGGCCCCAGCTCTGGCAAGAGAAGCTGGACACCAGGCCTGACCCAGGGAGACGTCGGAGACCCTGGAGTCAACAGGAGCCGATTGCCCGGGGACAGAGGCAGGGACAGCCCCTGCGGGTCCGGGAGACCCCCGGGCTGGTCCGAGCGCCTGTGCGGGGCGCGCAGAGCCCCGCTCCTCTGCCGAGAGCGCAGCCTTCAGCGCAGCAGCCTTCAGCGCAGCGAGGAGGAGAGCAAGATCAAGGGGATCTGGAGTCAATAGCTCCTGAATGGCGGGAGCCCTCACATCCCTGCCTGCTTTTCAGACTCCTGCATTTGCCCTTCTCAGGTTTCCAACCTGTTGCAATGGCAACAGCTGTTACCGCGACAACCCGACCTACAGCCCCTACACAGCCCCTATACAGCCCCGGGTCTAACACAGCCAGAGGAACCCCTTGGGAAACACGGCCATCTGAATTGCTTCACCAGCAGCCGTTTAACGCTACCATATTTAAGCTCCAGAAAGGAAAACAGATTGCTTTTTAAAGGAAAATTGGTTGTAATGATTTAGGCCATGCTCCATCAATTCCAGCTCGCCAGGAGTTGTCTGGGGACAGCCCCAAACCCGCTCTACACTTAAGCCTATTCTTCGCTTTAAGCAATTGATGATAAATCCAAGTCTTAGTTACTCTTTTGTTTTGAGCATATGTTTTTCCCTCTTTGCAGGCTGTTTGTAGGATGGTGCTGAGCATTTCTGATCCAGGCAGATGCGAATTTCAGGCGCTGTATGGCACAGGGAGATTTTTCGACATTAGGTGAACTTTTTTTATAGTTAGCACTAATTTAATCCAACAAGAGATATGTGGAAATGTAGAAAAGTGTCTCTCAAAACACAGCTGGTGGATGTCAATCTCTCTTGGCTGACAAAGAGGCAACTGCTAATCCTTTTCTTTTTTAAAATCTAATACAGGCTGGTGAGAAAAGGAATTACGGTGAGAGGTGAAAGGAAAGAGGAGTAAACAATAAATATATGATGTAATGTATATACACGGCCGAGTAGAGTGCACCTTAATTCACATTCTGTGCTACAAGGCTCAGTGATGGGGTCAGGCTGGGGAATTCGATCACATCTTTGGTCCGACACCGTGAGTTGATCCGACTCTCTCGTACACACGGGTTTCCTTTTTCGTTCTCCTACATGGAAAAGAAATGCGTTGTTTGAATCATACAGGAAACTGATCAAATCAGTTATTTATTTTACTCCTCTTTTAGTAGCAATTAAGAGACATTTAATTATGCTTTTAAATATCTTTCAGAAAGAGGGAGGGGGTTAAGACTCTCTAAGAAGAGCAGAAGGGGTTTCACGCAGACGAGATGGACGCAGGCAGAGAGCTGCAGCACGCCTGCAAGGACGGGCTCTGTGTATTTCGCAGGTGGGAACGACTGGACGTCAGACCCCAAACCAGACACAGATACCTTTTGCAGCCTTAGGAAATGCCACATAACCTTTTCTGCGCTTGAGCTTCCTCACCTGCAAACCAGGTTGCAAGGCTGACCTGGCTCAGAGGGGCTGTAAAGCTGCCCTGCCCTGAAACCCAGCAGCAGCAGAGCAGTGCTACACCTCGTACGACGTTATCTGCTACTACAGCCCAGGGAAACAACCATGCCCGTAATGTCAGAATCTCAAAGAAATCAAACGGAGAGGGATTTGGCAGCACTGCTCAGATCCCAGATGAATCCAGGACAAAACTAAGCCTTCCCAAGCACCCACCTTGGCAGAGCTTACTGCAGGGCTGCCACGGGCCATACGCATTCCAGTAAAACTGCTGAGGTTTGTCCTCAATGGGGATATTAAATGTGTAACGAACGTCGGGATTGTACAAATTGCCCACTGATAAAACCTGGGAGAAAAAAAGATGAAGCAGAGTAAACCAACAGACTTTGCTGCCCACTGCTTTCAGTCCAATAATGCTGGGCAGACTTTTCCGCACGCACAACATATACTTCACCTGAAGCGTTATTTCTTGCTCAATCCGATCTGTAGAATTAATCCTTTCAATAGTATTATCCGATCCGCTGTATTCGATCACAGCATTCCCAACTTTGATTTCCCTTTTAAACATACTGACGACAAAGTCTCCATTTAATATAAAGTCTCCTTGACTGTTAGATAAGGCTGCATAGGTGCAAAAAACAAGAACTAAAGACGCAGAATTAACTCATATGTACATAATAATGTGGGTCATGCGCTCTCAGTGCTCTTTTTCATTGGGGTGGGAGGAAAAGCTCACTGGCACTCTCAATCAGAAAGGATGTGAAGGGAGCAGCAGAGCTCTTACAGACATTGTGCCTTCTCCTTTTTCCACCAGAGAGCCTCATTAAAACGGAGGCTGAATGCCTGAAGTTGTTGCTAAATAGTTCACCCATAACCCGGGGCAGAGAGATACCCAAAAGGCGTGCCGGGCCGGCTGCTGTACGCAGAACACACAGTCTGTATCCCCTCGTATACCGCAGAAATAATCCTGCCCAAATCTTTGTGCTAGCCGTGCGGATAGGGTGGTTTCCCTGTTGTTTCCAGGTGCGTTCTTAGGGTAAATGTATCTACCCTAATTGCCCAACGTCATTTTCTAGTAGATAATTACAGGGAGTTTGGTCACTATCTTCCCTTCTCTCCCTTTCTCTCCCTCTCCCTCCTCCCCCCGTACTTTTTATTATTCCAAATCTTAAGGTATGTGAAAGCACTGAAGGCTTAAAAGCCTAAATGCTTTATAAAAGGAACAGTTTCCTGAAAACAGCAGTCTGCTGCACAACTTCACACTAATGCGATTATGTAGCTAATTTCCTAAGTTAGTTTCCCCACCATTTCACCCATCACAGCTACGTTACTACAAAGCCTCTGTACTGAAAAATCTAAACTTAACACCAAAACACCAAAGGGAAGGTTTTTACACTGAATGAGGAGAGACAATGAAGCAAAACACTGCTCGGTAGCAAACAGACATAGATGGAGAAAAACTCACAAAGCAGATGCTATACTCAACCAAACTCCACACTTTGCAGGCTTTAATGTCATTAGGCAGTAGTAAAACTCATTAAAGGATTCCTTCCTGTTAGCTGTATCTCCTACAACAGTAGGTACATGTCTTGGACTTGATGACAACATCAAATTCCTCCTAAATTGTTAAGCAACTACAAGGTTCACAGTACTGAGGGCCCAAGATTTCACACTCAGTGAGCTGCAAAATAAGTGGACACATGCACACTTCTCATTTGCTTCTAGTCAGGCCTAATGCGAAGAGATGCTTTCCCAGCAATATTAAAGCAACATTAAAGAAGATTTGACTTCATTGCTTCCCAAGAAGATTAAAGGCCCTCCAAGAAGAGCTGAGAAGTTCTTTGGGGCTCCTTCTGGGGTGAACCAGTTTGAATAGGCACAACACAGGGAGGACTGTTTTTCTGGAAAAGAGGAAAAATGAAACGTATCTCCCTCCCCCAGGATGGAAAACTATCACACCTCAGTAAGGTTTTCTTGGTATTGATGTGCATTCGTGCTGCACCATCTCATTTCATTGCTGTGAACGTGCAGTAACGCTGCAAGGCGGCTGTAAGTGAACGGCCGCGTGTGTGCAGGGACAGACAGCCCTGTGTGACCCCAGTCTGGGGACGAGGACAGGGAGGACTCGCTCAGCCTTTTTCCTGAATGAACGGTCCAGCCACATGGATGACATTTCAGAGCAACAGCCAAAGCTGCCAGCACCGTCTCCCTTTGCTGCACGATAGTCTCCTCTACTCGTTTCTCAAGTGAGTTCCTTTACCTTTGATGGGCTAGGAACCACCCAGCCTAGTCCCGTTTTTACCATACCCAGTTACAGCAAGCACTCGGGCTAAGCCCCATATAGCAACGCAGGGATTTCACGAGATGAAACGAGATGCAGTGCCCTGCTCAGAGATGTAAATACGGGACCCCACGCTACTGGAGTGCAGCTGGCAGTGCCAGGCATGGGGCGTGCAAAAGAGGAGGAACAGAGCCAGGAGAGCAGCCATCTCCCTGGGACTGCAAGGGGCCGCAGTCTGAGTCCCTGCTCCATCCGCGGCCTGAACAGACTCTGAGGGACCCAAACAGGACTTAATGGCAAAACCAGCCTTCGACTGGCAGGTGTAACATCAGTCCTAACGTGCTTTTGTGTTATCTCCGCTACTGAACCCAAACAGAACTCTCTATGGGGTGAATTACTGATCAGCATGGTGGAAGAGACACACATGGCCATGCTACAAGCATATGTGCATGTAGCAGTCTGGTCTAACACAGCACCACGAGCATTTTAATCTGCCTCTAGAGACATACCCACAGATTAGAGAAAACAGTGACTATGAATGTCCAAACAGCCAAAGGCCAAGTTATTGTTAGGTTTAAATCAAACCAACATCTTTGGTGCAGGGTATTTCTTTATAGTTACATATCACTGTCAGGCAGGGACAAGAAGGGCTCAGTCTAAGTAAAATCAGAATTATTATTCTCAGAGGAATAGAAAATAATTTCTCTTCGGATTTGTTTGTATACCCGTCTTTCAGGGTACGGCATATTTACTCTCCAGCCAAGGCATGGTGACAGCAGAGACGTGTTAAGTTGCGATGAGGAGACTCCAGCAGAACTCAGAAGCTTGTTTGGTTTCCAGCTTTGTGCCTCAGCTGCCCCCCACAGCCCAGACTCAATAGTCCCTCCCAGACCCAGAGACACCCTAAGGGGATATTTCTCATAATCTGTGAACCTCCCAAACTTTGCATCAAGGATGGCATGAACAAAAAGAAGGAACAAGATAAGGCTGAAGGTTTGGTAGACATATGAGAGAAATTCTCGATAAGAAAACATCTCCCTCAAATGAATTCTTCATCCTCTCTAGCAGAGAGCAGCCAGTAGATATATCACCACAACCAGACAATAAAGCAGATCTCTGGACTGAAACAAGGACTGCAACTCACCCAGGTAGTTGTCATCCTCTGGTTTCCCTGAGTAACTGTGCTGACGCACATCAATATTAGTTGCACCAGCTGGGATGCGGACCACAACGTTATAGCCTAGAAAAGATTTAACAGAAAGTCAAGGCTATTACACAGACATTTCATTCGCTTTTTATGGGGGAAGGGAAATGAGCAAAATTACCTCACATTACACAAGCTGATACTTTTCATTTAGAGATAGCATAAATAGTTATAAAATGGAATACGCTATAGCTAGAAGGATTTTGAATTTTACATCACTGCTTTTGTAGATTAAGTGTGGTAATGGCTTTTATAGACCCGCATTTTTCACTATAAAGTTTTTAGCAACAGATTCTTACCATAATGCACCGTGTTAAATGTGCCTGCAACAGTTTTGCATGAAGAATTATCCCCACCACAAACACCACATTTATCTCTTCTTGCTTTTGAATTCAGCACGTGATCGCATCCTGCTTGCTTTAAGAGAAAAATTGAAAAAACTAGATTGAGCAAATACAGACTAGAACAGCATTTACAAACCTCCCAATTAAGGCACACAAAAGCTTTGTATGCAAAAGGCTGCAGTGAGACAAATTGTTTGGCTTCCCCACATTTTTCCACTGACTTACAGTGTGGCCATCCCACACCATTTTCAAACAAAAGACTTTTTTACGAAGTGAGAACCAGAACTGCCATTTGCACCAGGCAATGCCTTCGCTAGAGAAAACTTCTTGCATTGGTTGTTCCCATAGAGAAACGCGTGAAAAATAATTGTGAATGGAAACGTAAAGTGCTCTGACCAGGAAGAACCGGGGCAGAGCACAGAAGGAAGCATCATTTGGATTCAGGCTCGGACCTCCACAGCCCTCAGTAACTTAGGGCAGCCGTACAGACATCCTCCTACATGTCTTGGTAGTGTTAGGTTTACGGTTGGACTCGATGATCTTAAAGGTCTTTTCCAACCTATACGATTCTGTGATTCTGTACAGACATCCTCCACACGTGGCTCTTCTGCAGATCTGGAGGTTGGCACAAGCTTCAGACCAGCCAGGGCTCGTGGAGCCTGCGGACGCTGCCAGCAGCCCCCGAGTGAAGCGGGCACGCCAACAACCGGGTGGAGCAAGGTGCAGAAGCGCCGTCCTGCCACGCAAAACTGCAATCACCCTCGCTAAAGAGAAGGGAAAAGACTTACCCGGCAAAGGCCCTGCACGCAGATGTCATTCGTGTCGGGGCTGCAGGGCGTCCCGTCGATGACGCGATCCCGCAGCTGGTAATACGCTGTGTTTCCCGCCACTCGGCAGAACAACTTGCACCGATCCTTCATCAGGACTGGGGATGAGGGGGAGGAAAACCAGAAGCACGTTATCCAAATGCCATCACCCTGACATGGTGACGCAGGAGGCAGGACCTGCATCCCCCCTGCCACTTACTGCCGCTATATTTGGGAACCCAGCGCACGTTCGTGGGCAGCCCGTTGATGTTAAAGTGCTTCCCATCGAAGTCGGCGCACTGCTCGTCCCGGAAATCCTTCTTCAGCTTTGAGCACGGTTCGGTGTTGCAGGATTTAAACTTCATGCGACGACCCACGCAGTATTTCCCACCATTTTTAGGCCTGCAGAAACAAGAAAGAGAAGCTGGCTGGGATCAGGCTGGAAATGAGATGCAATTGCAGTTCTGCAAACTCTTCAGCACAGTCAGTATTTGCAGCACCATTTTGATGGCTCCGTCTACATCTATGCACGTCTTTAATTAATATCCCAGGCGGACAAGAAAGAAAGATTATGCAGGTGTCTAATAAAAAAAGACCATATATGTGATGCTAAAAAGGGATGAAAAAGGGAATATTTGCTCTCTGATGAATGTAGAGGTAGTGAGAGAAGCTAGAGAGGAAAAGCAACATCTTTGTCCCCATTGAGGGTTTAGTTTCACACTGAGGGATCCCATCCAGAGAGACCATCCCTCCATAAACCCATCGGTCCCATGGATTTGCTGGCTGAGACTTTGCACCTGATCTAGAGGGTTGCAAATAACTAAACATCATGACAGAAAGGAGAAAGAGGCTGAAAGGCCAGGCAGCACTTAGTCCTTCAGGATTTCTATCTCAAAACAGTGGAAATGGTAATGCTAGACACTTTTAAACAACTTTATCTCCATGTATTCCAGAAAGCACCAAAGATGGCCAATAAATACTTTACCCCTATTTTATAGTAGGATGACTCTGGTATAAACTGGGGAGAGTGATATCATCCAAGCCACATAAATGCCAGCGGATAAGCCTAGGAGAAACTGTCATTTTGAATTTCCCAACCCCAGATTCAGGGCTGTAGTCATAAAGCTATTTTTGTCCTCGTATGTAGACGGAGCCTTTGCCAGATAACAGCTCACTTCGGGGACCGAAAAAGCCTCTCCTGCTCCAGCTGCTGTCAGCAGCGGTGCGGGAGCGAGCTACACGTGGACGGCATCGGAGGAGCCCAGCAGAAGGCACTTTTCTGGTGAGGACTTATTTTCAGCTATGGCAATGCTGTGAGGAAAGTACCCTTGGGATAGAAGCTATCCTATTTACTGTCTGTTCAAAGGACACTTCTTCTAGAAACTCGGGTAAGATTTCATACGCCTCGCTATGTGCAGCCTTCTATGCATATAATAAATTGTAATAATAAAATTAAAAAGGATGCACTGTGCTTTAAACGTTCCAAAAAAATCCAACATCTCTGCTGCTCTCTCCTGAAACTTCAAATGAAACTGGGCGGGCTTGGTGGAGGCTTCTACAAGCTACCACCATTAATACACGTAATAAAAACTGCACTACCACCCAAGCAGCTTTGCTTTTCCCTGATGTTACCGAAGGAAAGATATTGCAATCTGGATGAAATGTTGGCAGGGTCAACTTGGGCAAAGCTGTAATTATCCAAAAGGGAGTAATTATACCAACTAGGACCTGCACTGAGGGGAGATGAAGTTAACATGCACCCCAGCCATCAGCATGGGAAAGCTTCCACTGGCTGAGGTTAGCCCTGGCTCGTCCCTTTAACAAACCAGTGCCTTTACTCCCACAAATAACAATTCCTCACTCTTACGTTTGAAAGCTATCTGTGACTCAAGTAGCAGAGTTCCCATGAAATAAACGGAGAGACAGAGGCACACAGAGGGGCTTGCACTTGCTGAAAGACTACCTGCAAAGCGGGGAAGGGCAGGCAGAATTCCCACCAGCCCATCGCACCATGCTAGGGATGCTCACAGGTCTGGCAGAAGGAGTTGTCTCCTTTAGCAGCCACAGGTGAGATGCAGAGCACCACCAGCTACACACACGGGATTTTTCCTGCCAGCATCCTCTCCTGGCTGAGACATGCACTGCCGTGGTGCAGACCCCTCAAATCCTATCCTAAATGCTGAGGGGTATGATTTGTCTTTAGGCACAGCCTGGAGCCGTAGCTGGTAACATCAGCTCTACCTGCTCCAAGGGCGACTCTCACATGCCACCTGGAAACTAAACGTGTATCGCTTGCAAAGGCTTCTGGTGCTTGCAATTAGGCAAGTAACAGTGCTAAAAAGCCCAACCAACCGCACAGCGCCTGGTGCAGATTTCAGTTTACAGACGGATTTCACACCAGTTCCTAGCGGACCAAGCCTAAACCTGGTTTCTACCGATTTAGTCTATTCTCCACCTTGCTATGACAAACAACTTGGATTAATTTAACTGATTACACTTGGGACCGCTCCAGAGCTAACCCAGCACAGCAGCCCCTGCGGACGCATCCCGGACTCCTCCTGCCTCGCAGGCTCAGTGGTGATTGCTGGGGGTTTCCCACTGCCGGAGTCCATCCCACGGACTATTCCCATGCAGGCACGTTATCTACCTCCAGCTACAACGGGACATTTTGACCATCTCACTACACAGCGCATGGGGAAACTTCTTAGCTGTGGCAGCAGCACACTCCAGACCTCGGTGAGCCCAAATCTTTCATGGGGCAGTTAACAGGAGTCATCATTTTCACTTCGAAAGCATTTATAGTGCAGCAGGACTGCTGCGGTTTGATAAAGGCAAATTATGCAAACCTCTAGCAAGGCATTTCTTCACAAAAATTGCAAATACAACATTTTTATGGTAAACACATTGCTTCCACTATAAATCAATTTAATTAAAATGAGACTTCTAAATATTAAGTTAGTTAAGAACAACACGCAGGAGCCTTTTTTTTAAGGGTATGTCTAGCAAAATCCAAAGATCCCAAGCTACTGTACAGTTTCCTTTTCTCTAGACATGACCCGTGAGATTGAGATAACATTGAACACATGGACACACCACAAACTGAAGGATGCTAAAACTTGCCATCGTGTTGCAAACTGTCAGCTTTGTAACTGTGGCAGTAAATCTCCCCGCAGCCAGCGTTCGGGGCTGAAGCACACTCACACTTCTGACATTTCAAAACAGCCCCAAACCACCCTGACAGTTGTAGGGTGTTTTTAAACCAGCATTGCTTTTCACAGAGTCTGAGTAAACAGAAAGAGCTGACCCTGGAAAATAAGTCAGCCTGATATAACATCGATTTTCAGTGTCATGAAGAAATAGGGGATACTTCACACTACATAATATTTTTATGGATAATCATCAACGATGTACCGCAGAGACGGAAGGGAAAGCAGTGCATGCATAGAAACCTCCTTGTTCTCTCTTGACTTCCCTTCTCTCTGAATCACTTACTTGACCAAAAAATGGCCGGTGTGGACCCAGTTTCTACCTAGCATCATTCCCCCTACAAGCTCGTGCACACACCCCGGCTTCGTTGCGTTCCTCCCAGCACGTCTTAAATAGGCAATGCTTAATGCATCACCTGCAACTACTAACCTTGAACATTTTCACACGCAGACCTCGAGGCAGCACCCGACTCTCAGAGCCCCAGGAGCACCAGGCAGAGGCACCTTGCTGAGAAGCACAGTTTTGGGGGTGCTTTGCACGTGCTCAGCCCCAGGGGTAGCAGCTCTGCCTGAGGGCACTCAGACTGCCACAACGAAAGGACCTGGAGACCAACTCTGGGGCACGTGTGCTCATCTGCTCGCCTGCCTGTGTCTGTGCTCATGCAGTGACCACAGAAAAATCTGTGAAGCCCTAGTGTGCACAGATCGGTTTGAGATCTCCTTCGCAGCATCCCGGGAAGCAGTACAGTGGCCAGCACAGTTATCTATAGGTGCGTTTACGTGTCGAGTGCAGGCAGCTTTCCGCACAGGTGGATACTTTTGTGACGGACTAAAATGCAGACGTGATCAGACTCGCATCCAGAGATAACGCTCCCCCATCCAGAAAGCCATTCCTGAAAACAGGGCTCCTGGTATTGACATCTTATGAAATATGCCTTTTCCCCATAATTCTGCAGCTACGCCTTGCTTTGCAAACCAGGGCTTGCACCACAGACCCCCTACGTGACAGGCTGCAGCCGTGGGCTTTGTCTGTACCAGCCAGCCTCAAATTCCCAAGTGGGCAATCTTGGTGGGAAGGGTCTGGTCTGGTTAGCTAATGCATTCCTTCAGTGTATGTCAAAACACAGTCTGCTGCCATTTCAGAGGCTTACAGCTCTTCCTACAGCCCTGCAAGATACTCGTCCACGTAGGTGTCAGAGCACATTACAGAGGCAGGAGCTGCAGCCTTATTTTCTGTACCATGGCAGGGGGGTTCATTTTCAATGCCAGATTTAACACAATATTTTATTGGCGTGCAAGGTACCACCCCAGATTCTTGTGTACAGAAAAAGCTTTAAAAAGCTAAACCATCTTCGAATGTAAAAGACTTACTGAAAACTATTTCAGACCTTACTTAAGGTACCTGGCTTGGTTTTCCTGCCTTCTACGACAGAGGAGAAATGGGGACTAGACCTATTCTGTATATTTTTGAAGTACTTTGAAAAGCGGGAGAGGCAGGAGAGTACCCGGCAGCGTCTCATCCACTTGCATGGTCTCAGCAGCCTCCCTGATAACGGGGACGCAGATGGTGGGAGCCCATGCCATGATTTCAAATTACGGGGACAAAACAACAGAGCCGGTGTAAAGCTCTGTGGACGGTGCTAGGACAGGCGGCTCAGCGTGGAGACTTCGCGAGGGGTTGGAGAAGAGGCCAGTGCCAGCTACGTGGCTCTCAAAAGGGAGCCTGGAAAATAACCACTATTAAAGATAAGCGCTGGGGATTTCACAGGCAGCTTAGTGCCTAGCATATTTAGGTGCTTTTGCAAATCCCAGCCAAAGTCATATGCCTCATGAAACACCAAGATACAAAACACAAGCTATAAGAGAAGATGAAATATAAAATCCCTTGGCTAGCCTTTAGGATAAAGGAGATTTTTCTATCACAAAAAGCTATCAGTCCAAACAGATCCCTATCCAGAAGATGGGAATACATCTCACTGACAGCATCCGAAGGTTCAGCAGCATAGCTATTTTTGCCTGTGGAAAGATATTTTATTTTTCTGTCTCCATGGCTACTGGAAGACCATATGGCGTGTGCTGACTCAGCACAGCGAGACAAGAACTGCTTTGTGCTTGTGTGTTTCTCAACATCATTTTAATTAACGTGCTGGTGTCTGACTCCCTTAGCCTCAACCCTTCTCTTCTCTTTCGACACTTGCCCAGCCGTGCTGAGCCAGCCTCTCCTGTCACTTCAGCACCGGTGCCACGGCTACAAGCTCTCCCTTCTCCCATTAGCAGTGATGAGACCGTCACTGGCACATCACTAATGGCAATTTCCTTGGCAATAAGCCGTCCAACACCAATGACGAGAAAGTGGAATGAGCCTGCTCAATCTTTTTAAGACCCCAAGGTCCGACCAGCTCCGCAGACCCCTCTCCTCTCCGTGTCTCAGTCCCAAATGAGAGCCTGGAAAGCATCCTGCCCACCCGTTCTTGCTCTCGTGGGCTGAAAGGAGGCAGTTAAACAGAAACCAGCACAGTTCACAATTTATGTAAACAGGCTGTTTTCATACCAGTTGCTCAACCTATTACTAATATTTCGCTGGCCACACATTCATCTCCTTGAAGCCCACGGCAAAATTCCCTGCCATTTCAAAGGGTGCAGGATTTTGCATTCCAGGCTGACAGCAAACATTTCTGAGCGCCGCTTTTTAATGGGGTACAGATTTCTGCTGAGGTTTGGCTAGTCTGCACCAGCTGACATATAACTGTATAAAGGATCAGCTGCAAAAGCAGCCAAAGGCTGCAAAACCAGACAAAGCAGGAGTAAAATGGTAGAAAACTGTGTAAAGGATCTGGCCTGTAGGAACAGCTGCAAAAGCAGCCAAAAGCAGGGGTAAAATGGTGAAAAATGGATAAACACATGGCTCCTTCCCTGCTCCCTCCTTTCTGATCCACAACTTTGGAGGAAGAAAAACGCCTTTGGAAGTGGGACCCCAGCTGTGCCTCCCAAGGAAAACAGGAGGCAATAAACTCGTGCAGATATTAGCTTTTTCCTTTTGTCTCTGTTGAACGGATCCCTTTTTAGTGCACTTTACCCACAAACCAAACCTGTGACCGGCTCCTCCTGGGTTCCTACGCTGCCTCGTCTGTGCCAGGCAAAGCCACCGGTCCCTGGGGCACACGTGGGCTGGGGACAGCCGAAGGGGATTTCAGCCCATTTGGGCAACCCAGCTGCTTTTCCCCATTTCACCCACCAGCGCTTCCCCTCCGTGCACTTACTCGGGCCTGTTGCACTCTCGTATTGCCGTCTTTATGCCGCCGCCGCAGGTTCTCGAGCAGGTCCCAAAAGGGCTCCACGTCCCCCACGCTCCGTCTATCACCGGCGCCTCTCGCTCTTTGGGCACGCACATCCCAAACCGGCAGTGCTGCATGCAAAGGAGAGAGACGGGAAAGGTTTGCATTGCTTTTGCATTTTGAGCAGACAAACAGTGACCAGCCTGGACGACAAAACTCAGGCTTACTTATTTCTCAACCACATGCAAAACGCAGCAAAGATTTTGCAATCAAATAAAATTGAACTTTACTTTTTGTCTGTCACACCCATATTTTTCTTTCTCTGCACCCTTAAATGGAGAAGCGCAGGCAAGGTGCTGAGTCCACAGGAGTGATTTATGGGAAGAGGACTGAGGACAACAGCAACCACCGAATATGCCCTGTTTACTGGTGCCGAACAGCACGGCAACGCTCGCGGCACTGGCTTTTCAAAAAGCTGCTTATCTGATTTCCTGGAGAGCAGCAGGAACCACAGAGTGTCAGGGGAGGAGACAGGCAACGGGGAAAACACCAGGGAAAACTCAAACCTCCCCACAGCTGTACAAAGCACGAAAGGAAACTTCCAAATCCAAAGGGCAAATAAAATAGAAAAATGAATTCCTCAAACCAAAGTATTTTTTTTTTCACTCAGCCATAACACGGGACTTGCCAAGGCCTGGCCTACACTTTTGTTTTCCAGCTATAACTCTTGTTTTCTTTTGTTTGGAAAACTGGCTTAAATTATCTTGGCAAGCCCCTGTCCCCATTTTTATGATATAAATTGTGTCCCTTTGGGGTATGTTTGCTAGTTCGACTACACAGACTTCTGGAGAGGGGAAATCTAGGGGAGAGTCACCTTCTGGCCCCACCAGAGTGATGGAAAAGTGTCCCCAGGACCTCTGAGAGCAGGGCTTCCCTCTCACCGATCAGTGCTCGCTAAAGCAGATTTAAACCCAGAGATGTGCTCATCTGCTGGCAGATGCCTAAATCTTTGCAATTATAGGAAGCCCAAACATTGCTGATTGCTCACAGATTAGAAGAGGTTACAGACTTAAAGAAGAAAACACGTAGTGCATCATTAAAATATTCCCTTGCAATATTTCTCTGCACCAGATGCTGTTTAGGTAGGGAAACACCTGACAATCTTTATGGCAACGGGGTTGAATTTACTGATGTGCCATGTTTTTCCAGCCCTTTCACTAATATCAGAACAAGGCTGTATCAAGACACACCACAAGCTCACCCCCCTTTTTAGACATCCTTATGAATCACCTTAGAGAAAGTTATCTAGGAAAACAGAGCAAAATCAAACTATCATGGGGGTTGTGCAGCCAGCTCATAGGACACTGCGGCTCTGCAGCGTGTTTAACACCTTTTGCCCACGATGCCAGCTTGCCACGTTGCTTTGCTGATGAAGAACGCTGATCTCAGGTGCATTTGCCTAAAGGGCATGGTTTGCAGGACAGCTGAACAACTCATAGCTTGGGCCCTAAATGTGGCATTTGCTCAGAGATGAGCATGGCTGCAATGTGCTCTGGATTTGCTTTCATCTGAAGATTTGATTCCTCAGATAGAAACTGGCTGAAAAATATCTGCCACAGTAAAGGACAGGAATAAAATAAGCTGAAATGCCTGTTTCTTTGCTGCAGGACAAACCCTTACGATGCACAGCTCCTCCTGGCATTTAGAGGGTGGAAAAACTGCAGGATGGGGACCTCTATGCCAGTCCTGTACAGGGGCAAAGAGGTCCGACAGCTATCATTAACGTACAAAAATACATGACACCAATCCAACAGTGCTGTCCCGGTGGAGAACTTCTCGCAGCAATGTTGATGCTCACAGCTAAATATATAACCAGAGTCATGCTTGGCACCACTGACCCAGAGAAGACGACTGAATAGCTAACTAGTGAATGTACACAGCTAACAGACCGTGACATGACCTATATGTCTCCCATCCGATGGTTGAGAATTAACCAGGAAATCACCTACATCCCTTGATTTTATTAAAAATTGGGGGTTTGGAGTTGATGGTAAATCAAAGGGGGGAAAAAAAGAGCAGCTGTTTTAAATAAACAGCAAGAGTATCTT
This sequence comes from Ciconia boyciana, assembly GCF_034638445.1. Taxonomy (NCBI): domain Eukaryota; kingdom Metazoa; phylum Chordata; class Aves; order Ciconiiformes; family Ciconiidae; genus Ciconia; species Ciconia boyciana. The sequence continues at coordinate 16,489,650 of NC_132944.1, read as the reverse complement.
ATGGAAACGCAATGGTGTTTCTTGGAACCACACTGTGAATAGTCTGGCTGTGCAACCTTCATGCCTTTTGTATTTTAAAAATAATTTCTGTGTTGAGTTACAACAGAAAAACTAAACAGCCTGCCAGGGTTCTCTTTCCTATGAGCTTACAGATCAGAGAATGAAGAGAATAAAAGAGTTTTTGTCTGGAGCAAGTTCAAAATAACTTAGACACACACTTGAGCAGGAGAGCAATGGCAGGGACGGGAGACACTACAACAGACTTTCCTTGCCTTTGTCTTGCCGCTGGAGTCCCAGATAATTCACCAAATCCAGCTCCCATCCCTGGGCTGACTTTGGCTGAATAGATTAGCAGGGGGCAGACAAGTGCTGTGAAGCTTCATGCATGCATAACATATACGCTACCTGCTGCCATACGGCAGGAGACAGAAATGATTACTATTCGTCTACTCTTCTTTTACCATTCTTTAAACAACCCTGAAAACCACAAGAGATAGAGGCCCAAGTTTACGACCCTCTTTATTTTCTTTCAGTGATTTATTTCCACCCAACAATGCACTGGTGCTGTGAAACACTGTAAACCATCACAACTGGTGCTCACCCAGCAAAGGCCAAACTCTGGGCTGGGCTTATTACTTGATTTAGCGATATCAAATTCAGTGTCCTCACATGCAAAATATGCATAAGCTAATACTCCCATGTTGTTTTAGTGTCCTTGATTTAAGAATAAATTTAGAGCCTGGTTAAATCTACATCCCAGTAGTTTTAACTAGATTTTTCTTAGCTCCCTCATTTCCAAAGATATCTCCATTAAAAATGGCATAGTGTTTTCTCCATCTGCCAATCCATATATTACAGGCTTTAAACATGCAGACTTGAGACAAGGCATTAGTCAGCGAGCAGCAGTTTGATGGGGCTCCTGGCCACAGCAGAGTACCAAAATAGTGATTTATTCCAATGAAAAGCACTCCAGACTCGCACCTCAGCACTTCACAAGCCCAAGTAAACACTGAGGAGAAGAGAGCTTATGATGATCCAAACCTTAAGCTTGAATTAAACCAACACACAGATACAAGAATTACTCTGTAAAGCCTTTTTGTGAGAATACATTCAAATGCCTGAACATGAGTGGACTGCATTAGCTTTTCTTAAAAGCCCATCTGCTCTCAGCTGAGAAGTTCAGGTCACACTTGTCTAATTTGTCTAAACTTGTCAAATTGTCTAAATTTGTGGACTGAAATGTTTTTGCTTACACGGTCTTTATTAAGAGCCATGCAGCTGGACACTGCCTCTTGGATGACATGGTAACTCTGAGGAGGTGCTAATCTGCTCAACTGCAGTTGTTTGCACATCACTCTGGCCATATCCAAGGGTAACGGCAGGTTTGTCGGAACAAAATTGAAGCCCAGATTTTTGGAATTTCAAGAAAATAGTTATTTTTGAGCTTCCAGCAGTGAGCAGACCCCAAGCTCACAAATGGAGAAGTTGAAAACACAAGGTCTCAAGTCAAAGGGACTCCACAGATGCCTAAGCTTTATCCTGAGTCTCAAAAAAGGGGGGATTTTACATAAAAACGTTAAATATTGGAGCACCACTGGCTCCAAAGAGTAGCACAGGAATAGGATTTCCAACCACATCTCTAATGCACATTCTCAACAATAAAAGCAAACGTGTTGACTGCGCTTTTCCCTAAGAAAGGAAGGTAAATTGATACATTATGCCCATTGTCTTGAAGGAAATCAGTCAAGTGTTGTTGAACAATTGACTTTTCAGACACATGCAACAAAAGATTAATTACTAAGCCTTTATGGAAACTTATATCTAAAATAGCATCCAGATATTTTTATTAAAATACATTTGAAAGACTATGAATTAAAATGTTGACTCTTTCTAAAGAAAACTTTAACTGTTGATCATTAATAGCCAGAAAGCAAATTTTTAAGCTATACCTTGTAGAATAACATCACACTTTTTTTGCTAGACCTAGATGGAGAATATTTCTGTTCAGACAAAAATTCTGAAAACTAGTTGGCATTTTTCTTCAAAAGCTTCAGTATCTCAATAAAATAAAAAGAAAAATCTTCTCAACTATTTTTCTCCAGATCTGGACAACTAAAAACTAAATACTTATTCTAGAAACCACAATGCTAGCTGGAAACTAGCATTGCGCATGGAAATTGAAAGTTTCTATGAATTACTGCCAAAACTGTTCCATGCAGAAAATGTCAACCAGTTCTATATTTTACTCTGAAGTTGTCAAGATGAGAAGCCAGTTGGCAAGTTTATGTTACACAAAATTACTAATTGCTCACATCACATAGGAAATTTCTAATAAAAGCCTCAGGAAGCTTTGCAAAAGTTTTGCTCAAGAGTTCACTCAAGGGCATTGATTTAAAAAGATAAGCACTCCAGAAGGAATACCTGCTTTAAACAACGTTATGCCAAACAGTCAATTTTAATCACATTATCTGGCGTAGAGTTGACCCACGCATAGCAGGCTTAAAACATGCAGAGCTGCTTTGGGCTTCCACCCTTGCAGTCAGAAGCTGTGCCCCATACAACTGGCCATTGGGATAGGATGATTTTGACTGATATGCTTAGCCTGAGCCCTGGGAAACATAGCTATGAGGCACGAACCAGCAGGTATTACAGACCTTTCCAGGCTCACATTCTGTCCCATCAGCCCACGGTGTGTGTTGGGTACGACATCCCTTGTGCGCACCATCAATGTTAATACACCAAAGTCGCCGACACTGCATCTGCTTAAGTTATTGAAAAGATCAAAATATTAAACAAATATGTGCTACATGCCTTACCAGATAGATGATTCTTTATGAAATTATCCCCCTAAGTTTTATCATTAACTCACAAGCTTGACAATAATTTGATGGCTTGTGAGCATCCCATTCTTTCAACCTTAGGAGGCCTTACTTTGCCCTGGCAACACCAGGAAAACCAAGGCGTGGAATTTCACTTACCATATACGGGCACACTTGAGATCCGGGTCCAAAAATTAACTCACATTGTTTGTTGACATCATAAATCAGCCCTGGGAGCTGCTGAGGCAACGTGTAAGTTCTTGATGAAGGTTCATCAAGCAAACACTCCCCATAACCAGTGCTACAACACAAAGCAGAAAAATGGTGTTAAACAGGAAGCAATGAGACTAGAACCCATTGGTGTTTACCTGAGTCAGCCTTAGGGCAGATGCACACCGCTTTTACCATATTTAACAAGCAATACAACAGCTACTGCAGACTGAAGCACAGGAGGGTAGGAGGCTGCATGACCCATTCACCACCACCCCCATGCTGCGCTAACCACCGTCCACCACAGTGCAGTCAGCTACCCTGTCAAAAGCATTTCTGGGCATGCACGACCTGCATTTAGTTGCTGAGCATGCTCTAGTATATATTTAGAAAGAAAATCACTGATTAGCAGAAGAACTGCCCGAGGGACCAAGCTCCTGGATTTGCCATGACACCATCGTGGCTCTCGTTCTGCTCCCCATCACAACACATGGGAAGGCATCACGGTAAAATGGGTGATCACGGTGCATCAAACTGACCCGTGGGCTCCTGGGGCAGTGTTCCCACCATGGACTAGTGCCAGGGCTTTATCTTGACCTGTGGAGCAGAAAGGCAGATTCAATCTGCCTCCTAAAACACAGCTCCGTATCTGGGCCACAGGGCCTGGAAAACTCACTCTTCAGGTTTGAGGAGAACGCATATTCCTTAAAAGCAATATCCATGGGGGAAGACTTATTCTTCCCTATAGACAGGCTGGTCTGTGCCAGCTTATCACGAGGCTGAACTGGTGGGGACTGGATGCCAGGGGTGCATTCCTGCTCTATGTAAAGGATGTGCACACACACAAATCCCTCTGATTTCCTCCAAACACTGCACACTAGGATTTCAGATCAACTGATGAACCCAATGGGATGCATGCACATGTCAAAACAGCCTAACACATGCATATGCAAGGCCTTACTCCAGAAATTCAGTGATGTATTTCCTACTGCATTTTGACCACATCCAGGGGTTGGTGTAGAAGTTCAGTGTTGGTGCCATGACATGCTGTTGATTTTTACCTCCATCTTCTTTGCACTTATGATTGTCATCGTGTGGCATGTTAAATCTAAGAGAAAAACAGCAGCGAACAGTACAGTCAGTTAAGTGGCAAATGTCAAGTATTTAGTATAGCAAGAGCAACAGTGAGAACTAAATGTAAGCAAACCCAAGAATTTTTCTGAGATATGCTGACAGATATTACAGAATAAAAGTATGGATACGCACATATTCATAAGTGCCAACAAGCATTGCTCAAATTGGGTTCCTAGCACTTGTCTGCAAAAAGCTACGCAGGACCCCAGTAAGCTCTCCACACCATGACTGCATACGTTTAGCCAGACAAGCCCTTGAGGGAGTCTGGAGTAAGATGCAATTTCAGCTGCAGTTTCCTTTTCAGCTGATGGTCGCGATCCTGCAGGCAGGCTGGAGTTTGGCCCTACCGTCATAAAAATGGCAAGTTCTCTGGAATTGAGCCAAAGAGCCAAGAGTTGGTCTGGGGGAATACATTTCTGAAGCAGACGAATGACTTGAGCCCACCAACCACCGCTGCCTGAAGTCCCTCATGTCATAGGCAGCACCCTATGTTGGCTGCAAAATGTTTTCTAACGTAGTTGAATACCTTGGGCCACGCTGATCGCTCATGCTGCTGCCTAATGGGGTTGCACCGGGGATAGACTTGGCTCCTATGCTTTATGTGGTAGGTTTACAAAATGCCATCAAGCATCAATATCAGCAGAAACCCACGCGAAGTTTGCAGCACATGACATATTGAAGAATGTGGCAAATACGCTAACGGAGACAGAACGGCTTAAAGCGCTTTGCTGTTTGAAGTGGAGAAGGGGAAATGACCCGGTGTGATCCTGCGTTCGAAGGCTGGGGAGTTTATATCCCATTAAGATTACCTCCAATGAACCACCTTTTCACTCTGCTCCCCGTAAAAGAGCAAAGAGGCATTTCCTGCTCGGGAGCACCGCTAACCCCTCCGGCAGCTCTGGGGCAGCATTAGCGAAGGAATTAGCCACAGGTTAGGTGTGGGGAACACCAAACCTTTGGGGACTTTCTGTCAGGAAGTCTCATTTAAACAAATATTACTATGGTTAAAAATAGACCATCTCAGCCAGCTCTCCATGAAGAAAAAGGGAGTTTAAAACAATGAGAGATCTGTTCCCGAGTATTCATCCATCCCACACCTACAGACCTCCACTGCAAACCAGGTGTGAGGTGGTTTGGGACTGAACCAGCTGCCTAAGAGTTGTAGCTGGCGGGTAAAGGACTATGTAATCTAAGATGATTTTTCTCACTACCACTCTCAAAAAAAGTCAGAATCAGTTAAAAGAAATTTCCACTGGAGGAGGTGCATCTTGAATGACAGCATCTCTTCTGGGGATGTCCAGCAGCATGAGATTTTCCCTCGTTAAATAGTTCAGGGGGTGGGTCAGGCTCACTTATACAACCCGATCACCTGCCAGACGCCCTGGGTAAATTCCTCCCTTCGCACACAGCCGCTGCGCTGCCTTCAGCAGCCCCATGCATGGTGGTGGGACGAACTGTGGCAGGCTGAGGACCTGCTCTCGGAGAAGACTTCAGTCCCGAAGGCCAGGTGAGACGTGCCCATGCCCCTTGTCCTGGTCCTCCCTGAGGCACCCACAGCACCGCCCAGCTCCGGCCAAAAATCCTGGCTAGTCCCAGTGGTTTGGCCAGGACGTCGTGGCTGCTGGGGCAGATCCTGCTGACATCCACATGTAGATGTGAGAAGATGCCATAATAATGGACATTTTGTTAGCTCTCCTCCCTTGCTTAGGTGCTGCTTGGGGTACCCTGTCACTCATCCTCCCCAAAATGTGGGTCTGCTGGTTTTGCTGCTCTCAGATAGGCTCCGGAGCACACCACCACCTCCCAGAGTCACACCACAGCTTAACCTTCCTCGGTGGTGCATCTTCTACCCCAAGTATATTTATCTCCTCTCAAATAATTAGGCTCAGTAGGTAGCAAGTCCTAGCCTGGCTGGCAAGCGCCAGCTAGCATAAATCTTGTGTTATTTATATGTAAATGTATTTACATAAAACATACACATGGCCAAGTTCATGTGCTATTGTGAAAGCAGTGCTCAGTCCGTTATCTTCACTAATTGAACAGCTCCTGTATGGGTCGCAGACTGTGCCCAGCTCTGCCAGACCTAGGAGAGAAAAAGGAGGTTTACAATAGAGAAATAAATGTCGCCCATGGTTCAGCACGGGCAACTAACATTGTCACTACAAAAAAAAGTTATTAAAAGACAAAGAAAAGGTTTTTCCTTACCCAGAGTATCACATTTGTCGTGTGCTCTACAAATATCCTGTCTGAAAGCAGAACAGACCTGACACATTAATTTTGAATGCAGCAGTGAGTTAAGGCACAAGCACAATAATAACAACATCCAAAAGCAATTCTTGCTCCTCCAACGGACCTTCTCATGCTGGTTTGCCACCCCGTCCAGTCAGAGTCTGAACCAACTCCCTACCATAGCCAGAGTTTTTCATCTTATGTTGAACCCATGGGCAGACCTTGGACAGTCCTGAACCCCTCAAGGTCATCTACTGCTATGGTGGACACATTATCCCAATTCTGCTCACAGTTACACTGCTCCCACAATCGCAAATGTCATTACACCCACATCAAAACCTGAATATTTCCCATAGCTGGATATATTACATGCCCACAGCCTCTGACACGACTGGCTACGGTTTTCATGAGAATATTCACCATACCTGGTAACAAGCACGGCTGTATCATGTTGAAGGTGACTTCCTTCAGGGTGGTTCTGGGATTGCTGCCATTGGCAAAAGTTTTTTAATGTTGTCTGGGCATTGTAAGATATTGCGGGACCATCCTAATAAGCAACACACAGAAAGCAGGTATTTTAATTATTCATCACAATGCTCACTACAAATGCCACTGTCAAACAGAAGGTGAAGAAAATCACTTGTATTACCTGTTCATTATGTATCACGACCAATTTCACAATAACAATATTAATTAAATTTCCAATGCTTGGGTCTTTGTAGATAGAAGCCACCTGTTTGAAAAAGAAAATTTGTAATTATTGCTAACATTCAAGGAAACAAACAATTAAGACAACACATGCATGCTTTCCATTTTGCGACTGTTTTTCTCCTGAGCTGCTCTTCTGCCCCACTCAGTGCTTCAATGCTACTTGGAAAGACCTCCTGCCAGAAGCACAAATTTAGAATGAAACAAACCTGCTGGTATCGCACAAACCCAACTTTTCCTTTTGCTTTAGCACACATTTCACCAAATTACAGGATCATTCTGCTCCAAGATACGATGCCCACCAACCAAGACTGTCAAAAGCAACTTACTCTCTCAAGTGCCTCATTTTGACATGGACAGTTTTAGACCACATATTTACTGCACTTCTACCCTCAAATAGGATGAAAATCCCTTCAGTGACACAACTATGCTGGATAGTCACTTCCAGTGACTCTGCATCTACAGAGCTGCCTGTTTGGGGACTGCACTACTGCATCCTTGTACCAGCAGCTACTAAAATGCTTGTACTCAGCCTGGAAAGCCAACTCTAGCACTATGCTAAGGATCAAGGTGACCACAGGCTCCTTCTCCTTGCAACAGTCACGCAACTGCATAACCTACTAGCATCGGTCCCTTGGAAGGCACCATCCCCAAAGTACCTTTTTAATTCAGCTGCTATTTCACATGGGCTTAAATAAAAAGAAGAGTACAGTATGTGGACTAAAGGGATAGTGATATTTCTTGTGCTGCCTAGGGTTCAGAAAGGTGGAAGGGAGAGGTGTGGGAAGAGTTCGGAAACGTGATGGGTCTGGGATGGAAGAAGACTCCAACCAGTGTTCCCCAGCCAAGTTTTACCAAGTTTACTGTAATCCCAGCATTATCTCCATGCCTGGCTGAGGCAAACTGATGGTATTGCGTATGAACGCAGCAGAAAGGGTGCTCCGTGACCACTATAAAATGACCCGTGGGTGAATCTACTCCCCCTAGTTGAATACTCACTATTGACATTAATGTTAAGACATAGTGCTGTAGATTAGCTCCATGGTAGGCAACCATCCTGCTGTCAGCCACCACCATCACTTCCACAAACCGAGGGTAGGAGAGAAACCGCTTTGTTCGTCTGTGGCTCTTCTTTTCACTGATGTTCACAGTCTTGTTGCTATCCGCAGAAAACGAATTCACTTCCAAGCTGTGTTTCAACATCTCCATGTCAGATAATATGCTGCTTTCTGCCCACTGGCTTCTCCAGTGTTTTCGCTTGTTCTTTTTGTGACTGTGTTCATGATCTATGATTAAAAAGCAGACAAAAACATAAACATAAAGTAGATTCTGGAGTGAATAAAGTTAATACCACATGCATGTTATGTCAAAATACCTACTTACTTCAACGAAGAGTTACCAGGCTTGTTCCAAACAGCTAACCAAAACAGAAGCACTCTGTGGAAGCCCACCATGTAATCTGACATCTAAGGCTTTTCTTAATTTTTAAAGTAATCTTCGGGAAGCCAATGGCATTTAGAGGCGGACATTCACGTAAAGGCTTTCCTGCAGCAGAGCCATCTCCTTGCCCACGCAGGACGGACGGAGCCTGGGCTGCAGTTCAGTTTAATGTGACGCGAGCCCGGCGATGGTAATTAGCCACCACAGCGGCAGCGTGAGGATTCTGGGCACGTCCAAGGTGGCCAGGAAACCACAGGAAACAAAGGTCCAAATCCTGTATTTCTAACTCAGGCATGAAGGACAGCAGGACTTGGCCTTCATAGCGAAGCAATTATATATGATTTATTTCTGTCTCTAACAATAACATGGCTGGGCTTCAATTCCCCCCCTCCCTTTATTATTCTGTGCTACGGGAATGGTAAAGGTCATCTAATAGCACAGCTGCCACTGGCTAAAGAATAGAATTCAGGAAGTTTCACATATACTGCTTTTGATATTCAATTAGGCCAAACATAAAAGCAGCCTGAAAATATACTCCATGCTGACACAAAGACGACAAAGTGAAGAGGGAGAACAGGCAAATAAAACATATGGAACGTGTACAATTAAGATTTACCATCTGATCAGTATGTAATTATAGCATTATTTAAATGTAAGAGCAAAATCAGTCTTATTTGATGCCACTTAATTTTTAATCAGTTCATCATAGGAAGTAGCTAATTGAATGCGATTCATCCATGAGAGACTGTTCGCTTCTGCATTTAATATAAAGCCAGATCTGAACTACTCATCTAAGACTCCAGGCTACAACCCTCACGCTCTTTGTAGCTTTAGTTTAATTTCGTGGTGGTGGTGAAAAATATCACATTTCCTTATCTGACTCACTGAGTAGGTTAGAGGAAGCATAATATTAGGGAACAAAGGAATATTCAATGCTCAAACAAGATTGAAATGATAGGAAACTTCTTAGCTATTTTTCCTGTGTAGTTTCCTCTTAGGATATTTTGTAATAATTTCCAAAAAAAAGAAATATAAAATACATTCTCTAATATCAAGGCAGGCAAAGGGGGTCAGCCAGCTCTACCTATCTGAAAAATACTACCCTTTTGCCCCATGTGTAAATAGGCAATAGAGTATTTAAGCATTAAATCCTGTTTCACTCTGCACTAAGTCCTACAAATTCCCCTTTCTCGATATAGTCCAGACCACCTTAATACAGCAGAGAGTCCGCAGTTATTTGAGTAAGAATTCGAGAAAGCCAATGGCATTTGTGGTTATAATTGGATTGCCCTAGTTCCTCTGCACTAATCAATGCCCTTGTGTTGGCAAGGTTGTGCTCTCATGCTGGCACGGTTTTGTGGGCAACCGTGACATTATCCCGACTCATTCAGTGCCAATCAGTGCAGGAAGCCAACTATGCATACAAATAACTTAAAGGTGAGAAGACGACCAGACCGAGGAGAAAGTGCTAACCTCAGCCCTTCAGCCTGTTGCCCTCCTCTCTGTGCCCTCAGCCAGTCACTTAAATTTCCCTTTTAAATAACTAACTTCCAAAAGAAGCAGGCGCTCAAGGAAAAATGCATTAAGGATGGGGAGATGCTCAAAAGGGCTAGAGCGAGGCTGAAGGCAAGGCTGCGGTGTGAAGGCAGACTCTGCACCATCTGCCGCCGTGGCTCCGCAGAGCCCCAGATGGGACCACGGGGCTCAGGCGTCTTCTCCTCCAGCCAGCCTCGCAGAGGGAAGTTAGATAGCAAAAGAAGAGGGAAATGCAAAGGATTCTTTGGAGATACACCTGTTATACAGGAGACGTTTAAAGAAATTAATTGACATTCGCCAGGCTTGCACTGATATCCTGCAGCTAGTGTTGTCACACACTCAAAAAAAAATACCACCCAAAAACCAGAGAGGTCCACACGAAATGCCAGGTCTGGTTCTGAGAGCCCCCACCTGGCCCACCACATGGGAGAACCAGAGCCCAACACAGCCACAGGAAAAAGAGGAAAAACACAGAGGAAAAACTACCTTTCTTTCTACTGCAAAGACCTGGCATGGTGTCACAGAACCACAGATTCATTTAGGTTGGAAAAGACCCTTAAGATCTTTGAGTCCAATCGTTAACCTAACAGTGCCAAGTGTCGGTACAGTATCAGTGTACTTCCCCCATCCGGCACACAAATCAAGTCAGCCACATCATCCCTTCAAAAACCAACATATTTTTTTCCAGGTATGAAGTCACTCCAATGCTTACAGCACGCTATTTGGACAAGTCACGTATAGTGTGTTTGCCAGCCTAGTTACTGTAAAACCAAGCACAAGCGAGTGGGGATACACGGCATGTAAAGCCACAGCTGGACTTTGACAGTAGTGAACTGTTATCTCCACCCATCTTTCCTGCATATAACTACACTCAGAGATGGTGCACATTCAACTGTAAAAAATTAAACACTAATGGCAGTGCACTGCTCTCAACCCATCCATAAAACCCCCACTAGCGCTAACGGGAGCTGCATACAGGCACTGCCAGTACTCCATGTGCCTGATGCTGTCGATAACTCGCTCCGTTACGGTGGCCACAACAAAAATGCTCTTATTGAATGGTGCAGCATACTGCCATTTAATCAAGCAGAAGTGAAAATCTCTCACGTTACACAAGAAAACTGCAATTCTACAGCGACAGCTTCCTACTGCCACACACAACACCAAAAAAGGGTGTGATATTTTTCCACCTGGTTTTGCTTTTTTTTCTATTGTGTTAATATATTAACAGAAATCAGGAAGGAAAATGGTTTGCTTGGCAAGCTCTCAATCTCTGCAAATGACCTGAAAAACATCTACCTACACATGGCAGTGATTGGATGTGTTTAAGTAACAGCACGTTTTCTTTAATTTGCAGAAAAAACAAAACCCCAATGAGTAGACAAATACTTTAAAACCACACAAAGTACAGATCAATAATTCAAGTACTAGGCAAACCTATGCACTGATTCAACACTTAATATTCATTTAAGAGGTCGCTAAAAGGCTGCTGGAATAACGTCCATTTTACTGCTTGCTTTACTAAGACAGCCTATGGCGTTTGCACTGTCTCTTGACAGACCTGGAGGTGTACGTTCATTTTTTTTCCACTTGGTTTCTTCTTTGTTATGTGGGACTTAGAAAGGAGACCCAACCTTGTGACAGGGATATTCCTTCCTGATGGCATCTTCCCACCCATGCCATTTATTTTTGCTTGCGCAAGAAGCCTTAGCGCAGAGCCCACTGAGCTGATTTATGGATGATTTCTGCTGATTAATGGACTTTGGATCTATCCCAAGGGAGAGGGCAGGGGAGGCTCAGGCCCTACGCGAGTACTTTGCTTGTATGAAAGGGTGACAGAGCAGACCAGGGACTGCTTTTGAAATAGTAGCTATTGTTATGCTAAAACCAAAAATTAAAAGAAAGAGCGATCGCTTATCCCAACAGTTCTAATCCTTTCCATTTCTACATTAACTTGTCCTTGGAATAGAAAGTAATTTGCACAATTAAATAAGACATGTGACAATGCAAGCAGTTCCAGTTCAGCTCCAAGTTCATGAGAGCTGCACATAGCAGGGGGAAAATAAAAAAAACAAACGTAAAAGAGAGAGAGCGGGGGGGGGGAATCTATTTCTCGAGCTAACAACATTAACAACCTCTTCCTGCTAGAAAAGGAGCATGGTCCTTTCAAACCAACTTACTATCATACCTTTTCTGAATGTGTGACCTAGGATTTTTAACACAAAGTTTGCTGCTCAGCGGTTGGCCCATAACACTCCTAGACCTGCTCTGATCCAGCTGCGCAGATGATAAAACTATCGTTTGGAAGTTAATTATTTATTGCACACCTCCATAAAGCAGACCAAAATTCAGCTGAGCTCCCTCCAGGCAGGCGGTCAGTGTGTGACCTGCCTCCCTCGACTCGAGCAGCAGCCACGGCAGCAAACCCTGCCCAAAGGGTTCAGCACAAGCTCCGGCTCCAGCTGCCTGGCCTGAATTTGCTGCCTGCAGCTGGTACAACAGCAGCCACTGAAGCAGCTGCCGTCACTCAGAAAAGAGAGGCAAGAGGCAAAATGGATTTTCTTCATGCGGAGGTCAGGCTGGCTGAAATCAAGCCACATTTTAGTCTCTTCTTGCCAGGAAATGGGATGGAAACTGGCTCCTCTTTAGGACCAAAACAGGTCCTAAGCTGGACCAAAGGATTTTTCTAGCCCTGGGTCTGTTTTAATTCTATATCAATATGTTTTATATCTCTATCTATCTTTCAATATATCCACAGATGCATCTCAGATGAATTTGCATGAGGGCAAATTCTCACCTCTGTTACCATGGGTGTGCTGTTGTGGCCAGCATAGCCAGGGCTGAACGCTCCTCCGCTGCCAGCAGCTTCTCACCCTGCTCGGACAACAGCCAGGGACGGTAACGTCATGGGGGAGCAGCGACTGCCTTGCTCTGCTCCGCACTGAGACGAGCAGTCCTGTGAGCAGGACCAATCCTGCCTTCTCTCTGGATAGCTCCTTGACTGGGCAAATGGAGCTGCTGCTATAGCTAGAAAGGGGAAATTGTCTTTATTGATAAAGGCGAGATCAATGACCTACATCAGAAGGGAAATGAAGGATCCAGGCCAGTCAGGATCCAAAGAGAAAGGTATTCTGCACTGAGGGTAAAAATGAAAGTTTGCTTGATTTATCTAATCTCCAAACTGGAAAGTGTTCAAATGCAAATCAATCTGAGCCCACTTAACAGAGAGATCAACTGGAGTTTCAACCTGCATTGGCAAGAGCTGGACAAAACTACGTAGATCAAACTTTCATGATTGGAACTATTGAATATGCAGTAAAATATCAGACCTTTCACAGGTGCCACTATTAGAGCAATATGAAGGAGAGAAACTTAATTTTCCACATGTTGTTCATACTTCCCTTTGAATTAGGAAGCAATCTGGGCTCAAAAGAGTTCCCTCCCAAACTGTTCCAGGAGAATCAAAATACTAGGCTTCTACAAAAAAGTTTTCTTTGCTACTAAGAGAAACATTTGCATGAATGGATCGTAAGCTCTCATGACCCAGGCACACCTGCTCGTTAATTTTCTTGCCTTCCTCCACTTTGAATTTTGCACATACACTTTACTAAGTAGCTTCCTAGATGTCCGACTGGAGCAATGTTCAGATCCTCAGAAAGGTCCATGTCCAGGAGCACCTGCTGCTGAAGTCAGCTGAAGCACAGAGCCTGGGATCTGTGTTTGTAATATGTGAAAATACTCTAAGGCCAGCAAGCAACGCTATAGAGTCACAAGCAGTTTAGACCGGCATAAAGCATCGCGGATACCAAAATCAGCAGTCCCACCGCCATTCACCCACTGCGGCCTGTGCACCAGAGCAAGCAGGGTGGTGGCTTTGGCTATGGAGACTCCATCCTTGGAGGTGCCAAAGCTCAAGGTGAGGCTGAATCCACCTATGTCTTTTGGGGTGATCCTGCCTTTCTTCCTGCTGCTTGAACCAGAGTCCTTGAGAACCACGGACTTGCAGTTAGCACCAATCAACTTCCCTTAGTAAGAAAATACTCTCTGGTTTTATACCATGCAAACACCAAAGACCACACATACTCTAGATGTTTTCTTTCCCGATGATGTATGTGAGAATGCATTCCAGCTTTAAATAATTTTTTTCTGCCTAAGGTAAAAAGTTGTATGTGAAAGCTATCAATTTTGCACACTAGACAGAAACTAGATTAATAAACAAAACAATAAATTGCCTCTTTAAGAAAGCAGATAGTAACACATGAGCTGAGTGTGTGGCGGAAAATGATTCAAAATCATCTTACAGACAAAATAACTAAATAACTGCATCTCACAACTGCAAGGCACAAAAGCACCATTGAATTGATACAAAATTGGTTTAAGGCATGGCTGACAAAGTTACAGTGCTGAAAAATCACTGATACCATAATCCACTGGTTCAGGAAGAAAAATAAGCTAGCCCTGTAGAATGACTAAAAAAAACTATGGCAAAATACCCTTGAAAACCATCCTGACACTGCAAGGGGCTGGGCAGTTTGCTAAAGTACATCCCAGTGTTTCACCTATGAGTAGACACACGTCTGAGCCAGGCTGTGGGTCAAACCAGCACGAATATACCACCGGCACACTGACACACACCAGTGGCATTTCAGCACATCAGGAAACCAGCCAGGGCTGCTGCCTGCTGTGCTGCCTGGGCCAACTGAACCTATTTGCCTGCAGAGCTCTAGAGGTTGCCACTTGCTGGACCTGACTTCTGCCTTGCAAGCCACCTGAGCACCCAAACTCCTGTGCTTGTTTGCTTGCTCTTAATGCAACTTTCGATGCATAACAGTTGCAAGTGCACCAACACATAATCTGCACTCATATCTAGTGATACCTATGAGGTACCACATCAGCAAGGACAACACTGAGATCACCACATCTTTGTACTCACGCTTAGTAAAAGATGATAAAAAATATCCCATTAGAAATAAAGAAACTTTACCCAGCAATTGGCCACAGGGATGCTGGTAATGACAATACAGGCACGGGGGAAGAGAAGTCACAGAATAGTCAGCCTCTTTATTTTCAGTAGCATATGCCATGGTGTACAGATGGAAAGTACCAAAGTGATACCTCCCTGCTTCTCCCGCCTGCCCTTCTTCAGCAGATGTCCATGCAACGTAAAAGTAGTTGCAAAACTGCAAGTACATCCATTTGGATTTCAGAGAACAATTTAACTTTGTTCATTTACCCTAAGTTGCAAAACAATAACCAATCAATAATAATTTGTTTAGACACAATATTGATCTTCCACCATTAGAGAATTAAACTTTCTTGCCAGATGGATGCTTGATACATTTTCAATACTAAGAGTAACAACAACAAAATGCATGCACTTTGCTTATAACTCACATTGAGAAATTTTCACACAAAACCACAATTATGCGATCTGTATCATTGTCTGCGATCATTTTTTTTTTAACTTTAGTCAGTCTAATATCTTATTTCACTTGCCAACACCACAGCAAGACAGCATAAACATTACAGCCTGATCCCTTTCCCAACTCAGTATGGGAAAAGCTTGTGTTTGACATCCCAGGCCCGTTTGACCAAGTACTAGTTGGCCGTTACTGTGCTATTACCTCAATAGGAAGCCAGAAATAGAATTAATTACATTAGCATATGGGACTTGTGACGTAACTCTCTCGTTTGCTGTTTTTGGGAGGGAAGGAAACCTGAAATAATTACTATCTGACTATAAATGACAATTCACTTCCTTAAAATGAGAAACTTTTCTGCGGGAAAGAATGAAGTCAATGTTTTACCTTGAGGCCAAAAGCAAAGCTGACAGCTTAGACTTTTGAAAGAGCTCAAGGATTGCTCAACCTGGAAGCAAAGGCTTAGGAAAACCTCCCTGCAGATCTTCTGCAATCCCACAGCTACTTGAGACCCAGCACTACAGAATTTGCCTGAAGACCTGCCCGGAAACCAGACACCTATAATGTGAAATACTGCTGGATGAAGGACTTGAAAACCAAAATAAGGTTGCAGTTGGAAGCAAGACAAACAGTCCAAAAGAAATAGCAAAAATACAAAAGGGTTCTAAAGCAACAGCTTGACTGCAAAGGATCTGGGATTTCACCATGGACCACTCGCAAGATCAAACATCGAGTCCTGTGGAAAAGGCATTCAAAGTTTCTGCCTCAAAACCGCTATAAAATAAGAATGTAACACATATAAATGGTCTGCAGAACAAGTACGATATTGTCCATCTCTGGCCTGTTTGGCCCCGTTCCCCACCATTGCCAATTCTAACACTGGGTATACACCTCAAACCACAGCTCAGGCAGCAGCAAGAACTCATCACCCACCTTCCACCAACAAGAGGCCACATTACACAGAAAGGGACAAAGTCAGGCTTTAACCATGGTGCTAGACCCTCAACACCTTCCCCCCAAGTCACCTCCCCGGTCATGACACTGATAACACATTAACAAATCCACACCCCGGCAACCTCAACCCGGCCACCCCTTCCTAAGCACGTGGGAACGCGGTGGCAGGACCATCTCCTGCTTGTGCCACGGGTTCACCAATGACTTCCCGTGCAGCTGGGCGGCACTGGGAGAGAGATGACAACCATCGGTAAGGGCTGAGCGGGCTGGTGCCAATTATCACGCAGGAACAGGATTGCAATCATTGGGCAGGCAGCACCAGGCATTTGCTTGCTCAAGACACAGGGCAGCGATCCTCTGCTCTGGTGGCTCCCCAGTGTCACGTTCAGTGGGAAGGGTTGTTAAAGTTAATGTGAACGGGTAATCTATTACAAATTACTCATTAATGCAATTGAAAAAAATCAGTGACATATTACTGATTATGCCGGTGTCACGCTAGCTCGGCGGCAAGACTTGGTTCATGCTGCCGATTTGTCTTGTGCTTTTCATAGCAATATTCTCAACACAACTTACACACACAGAGCTTCTTTTCTCCTCCTCACCTGAGTACATGGGCCTTGGGTACCATGAGTACCATGAGTACATGGGCCTTGCCTTTTTGGAGCTGCTGTGCCCGGCCGCACATGTGCTGCCTCCCGAGTAGTCAAACTGCTTTAACACCTTGCAACTAAATACTCAGTTGCAAATTTGAGACCCTTTTGCACCCGTTTCTGGCAGGTACTGGGATGTGCTAAGCCTCCTGGCTGTGCCCAGCGGTCATCTGTGCTGGTAACACTTGGTGGTTTTCAGAAAGCAACCTTGGCAGCCGAGTCACCGGGCTTTCCCACCTCTGCCGGCAGCGGGTGGGGGCACAGCCAGCTCTGCACAGGTAAGATCTGCTCTGTCCTGCACTCATCTGAGCTCGCTTCCAAAATCTCACCACTGCAGCGCAAATTGCTGGAAGGCCTCTTTGCTGGCTAAGGCCCTTTGGCTCTCCTCCAGAAACAGAAAAAGCTCTAATCATCTTCCTACTAGTTTGGCACCATCAGAGTGTTATTGCTGCTTCTGCATGAGGAGTTTTGCCCGTGGTGGATATTCCCGCTTTAAGCACTCTCATTAAGGAGCCAGGACTTTGTGCAAGATCCTCATACGCAGCCCCAGAGCCCACGTCTAACACCAGCCTCAGGGCAGGCACACAGCTGACCAGCAATAAGTCATGGGAACAGCTAGTGCTCGCTATATATTCAGTCCTTAACTTATTCATCTCAGACACAGATGGGTCTTGAATATGAAAGAATTTTGAAAAATGAGGCAAAAACAGGGAGGTATTTAACTAACGATGCTGGGAAGGAAACAGAAAGCACAGATCAGGAAGGCTGAAAAGTGAACACAGTAGGAACGAAGAAGGAGCTGCCCAAAAGAGTTCATTCAGGAGTCCTGCAGCAGCGTCACAGTAAAAGCTGCAAGGAATTTGCAGAGTTTGGAGCAATGAAATAGCTGAGCACGCAGCAGAAGTGGGGAGACAAGAAAGCCCAACTCTTGCATTTATACTCATGGCCAGAGGGCAATTGTGGCTCGGTGCCACCAGGCAGGTGGAGGCCATGTCTGTCTCAGAACAAGGGGTGGCCAACTGGCAGAATGATTGGGTAAAATTCAGTAAAAGGCTAAAGCTATTACAAAACCCAAAAAAACTGGAAGAGAAGAGCTCCAGAGAAGCCAACAACCAAAATATATGGATAAATGTATCAACGACAAAAACGTGGGAAACATGAGAGAAAGGAGAGGCAGCAGAAAGGGACACAAGACACAGAGCAAGAGGTGGCCTGAAGTAGTTTATTTAGGTGACGACCAGAGGCAGTGTCCTGTTGGCATCTGGAGCTGGACATCTCTCTGCAAGACCAAACCTTCAGGGTTTCACATGGAAACCAGCGGGTAGGGCTCGCTGGTCTGCTCCTGATGGGAGGTCAGACTCGACGGGGGGGTCAGAGAGCTGCTGCCGGCCTCCCAGAGCCGGCCGGCACGGCGGGCGCAGCTCCCCACGGTGCCGCAGGATGCAGCTACGCGCCTTTTATCATCGGAGTCAGATTGTTCCTCCACAGGGCGCAGGAAAGCTCTACTCTCCAGCTTTGCAATGAGCCACTTCCTTTTTTTCCTTTTTTAGGATCAGAATTTCTTTTCTCTTCCTCCTCCACCTCAAAAAAGCGGACATTTAATCATTTGGATCGGAAGAGCTTACTATCGTGAAGCGATGGGTGGTAGTGGCGCTGCACCTAGTGACATCACGCTGTCGGCCTGGCCAAGTCTTCATCCCGTCAGGGCTATTCAGTAAAACACAACTAATTATTCTGCCAGATCCTCGACCAGATGACAAATTGATTCACGGTACTAACTAAAAGAAGGGAAGGAGGAGAAATTGCACCATTTCCTATGACTGAAACTACATTAACCCGTTACCCCAAGGAAAACTTTGTCAAAAGTTTTTATTGCGGCGGTTGAGCTATACGCCAGACGGCCGAAGTGCAGTGCCAGGAGACCCCGGTGTTGTTCTATGAAAGTTCATATGCAGAGCACAGTTTGCATTCGATATCCATCAGCGTTCAGAGGAGAAAGATCTTTTTTTCAGAACATCTGCAGAGTATTCTCATGTGTCAGAGGATCTAAAACTGTTATCAGAAACTGCTAATTAAAACTTAACAAAATCAAATACCTGTTTTTCTAAGCTGACCTGAGGATTCTGAAAACTAAAGGTAACACCAGGGAGACTGCTGGAAATGAAAGCTTTTACTCAATCTGTCAGTCAGCTCACAAGGGAAACTTTTTCTGGACATTGCAAGAAGTCTATAATCACATCATCATGGCAAGGGCACACCAGTATGTTGCTTATTAATTGTTTCCAGGAAGAAGACTATCAGAAAGCCATTCTTAATAGCACCACTGCCCGGCAACGTGGGCTCCCATGCTCACTGCAGGGTGGGTACTTAAGATTTCCCTCGCATTAATTTCCTCTTTGAGGAAATTTCAATCCCTGCCAGAAGCCTGCAATGCAAACGCACCTTTTCACATGTCCTTCTGACAAAAGGCTGGATTCGCACAACACCCTACAGCTATAACAAACTCTCAAACTCTCACAAAACCATTCTTCTCTAGTAGGAGTGACAGATGCACCCCATCCAAAACAGCAAGCGCTGCTAGATTTTGCGTTTTCCCCTCTGCTCCAAAGACACGAGACACCTTCTCTCCACCAGACGTAACCTCAGGGGGGACGCCAAGGTTCAGCATTGCCCAAGCTGCCCTGCACTTGCTCCTTAAATGAAGTGACCAAGACTTGTTCACCATATATATGAGCAAAGCATCATTCCCTGTCAAAAATGTGGACAAAGGTAAAAGGGAAAGATGGAGGGGAAGAGGACAGGAGGACAAGTAAGACTGTCATGCCTATCTGGAACCCTCAAGCTTGTACTTAAGAGGCGAGATCCCTCCTCCCTCTGCTACACGGAGCAACTGAGAAGAGCAAAGAAACAAAGACAAGCAAACGGCAAAGCATATTGGAAAAGAGGAGAAAGAGAGATACACCACGCAGGTAATATCATGGATGGAGTATTATTCTTGTGAATCACAATCCAGAAGAATGATACCCTAAACAGAAGCTATGATACACATAAGTGGGATGAAATACAGCAGACTGTTATAACTGCACAGAGTAAAGTCCACAAGTGAATGTCAGAGCCCTCCCAGCTACCTTTGATTCAATGAGTCCTGTGATCTGCTGCTCCGTTCCTCCAAGGGCTACTGATGCAATGTGCCAGATTCCGTGTTTCTTTCCAACTGTTCTGAGTCTCCTGCATCTGATCTCAAAGAAGGGAGCAGAAACAGCTGGAAGAGAGAAACCAGAATGGCATAGTCCAGCAGCAACCCTTGGAAGAACAAACAACGACAGCCTTGTGAGAGGTACCATTGTCCCCCAGCATGTACGTTTGCATGTGGACACGTATCCACATGTCTTCTAGAAGAAACGCATGTTGCTAGTGCATCAGCTCTGGCTGGTCACAGAGCACCAGAGCATCTTCTGACTTAGCACGCGATCAGTGCAGGCTGAGCAGACCAACAGCTCAACAGCACGGCCGTGATCCACAGTCATGGGTGCCAAATGAGTCACGCGTGCTAAATGCAGCCTAAGCTTGGCACCACGCTTCTCCTCCAGTGGTACCTTTACTCCCTGAGCAACTCCACCTGCTTTGCAGCACATGAGCGGCTCGCAGCCCGCGCAAGGGAAGCCAATCAAGGTCTACTCTATTTAGGCTTTAAAGCTCCTGTAGATCTAGCTGCAGGCCAAAGGAGGAGGGCAAAACAGCAGGTGAAACAGGAGACCGAAGGAATAAACTTCTTCAGAGAGAACTTTTGCTGCCAAAGGAGAGGATTAGTTGTGAAAATCGGGAAGTCAACGAAGCAGAGAGCAGCAGGAGGCCACTGCAGATAATAGGGACAGTAGGAGCAAGGCTATTGCTCACCAAGGCACGTGAAGGGGAGATAAAAAGGCTTGTGCTCTTTCATATGTGCAAAGACTAGAAAGAGGGAGCGAGGAGGTCAGGGAGATGGTGCTGGTGGAGGAAGGGCCACGAGAGAAAAAAAGCCTTTGAAAATGAACCATGGAAAAGTGATTAATAAGGGAATAACTGTCAGGGTTGGTGTTAGGACCTTCTCATTTCCACTAGAAAGAAATAAGACATTGCAACTCACAACCAGATCTGGGGAGGGAAGACCAGGAGCACAGCAAGACCAAGAGAGAAGGATGTCATTTAAAGGACAGAAACAGAATTTCAGACAGAGAGCAAATCAGATTAGGATGGTTAGGAGTTACACGTAGGAGAGAACAGAAAGCAAGTTTAAAGGTTCGTGGGATATTTAAGGCAAGACAGCCCAAAGGATCTCTTGCCAGCCTTACAACAGGGATGAAATGGAAACCATAACTTTTTTCCTGACCACAACTTCCTTATAACCAATTACTAGAAAGCACAGGCGCACCATGTCTCTCCGAGGACAGCAGTACCACCATGAGCCCCGACCTAGTGCACGCGGTACCATTTCTAGAGGAGTCCCTCAACTCCACATCCCTTCTGCCCCACACAAACCTACTAATTACTACAAATCAGTTCCCTTTCGTAAGTGCCAAGTCATCAAGGGCAGTAACAAAATGAGTACCTGGAGTATCGCAAGTCTGCTTTTCCCCTGAAGAGTTGGTTGGAGGTGTCCGGTGTCGGTAGACTAGATGTGGTTTATTGTGCTCTTCTTCATACTCCTGTTCTTCGAGCGATAGCAGCGGCTCTACAAAATAGTCCCCATCGTCAGACTTGAATGTGCCTAGCTGAGAGGGACCAGAGAGGAACAGGCGGTCAGCTTCGGGCGATGACAAACCACGGAGCAGGACTACCCAACAAAATGAGTGGCTAACGAGGGAGGTGTGCGAGTGCCCGGTTCTGCAGTGACCCCTGCGAAGGCATGGGCTGGAGCTCCAGCTCCCGTCACACCGCTTGCACCCACAGCGGGCTGCACTGCTCCCTGCAGCCACCCCGCTGGAACGCACAGAAAGCAAATTCCTAATCTGTAGGCAGGGAGTACGAGAGGGGGGCGTCTGCCAGACCCCATCCCTGAGCCAGTGACAGTTACCAAGCCACCCCTGCCTGAGGGGAGATGGTGCTGCAGCGTGCTGAAGGCCTCAGTGCAACCCCATCACGTTGTGATGGTTTTCATACAGCAGCTCTCCCTGCGACAACCTTTAAGCCCATGTGTAAGGACCAGAGGGAGGTGTCCAGCCAGTGAAATCCCCGCTTATGAGAAAACACCAACATTCCTAGTTGCACGTGACTATGAACGTAGGGATTTAGCAGGTAAATAAAAGATATCCAAGACAAAAAACATCCTGCAGCCATCCTAGACTGCGAAGCAAGACCAGTAAGTGGGAGGGAGGCCTGCCTGGCCACACACACGTGCACTAGCCTAGGTGAACACGCTCACCCAGAAGAGCTCCTGGACCAGAGGGAGGCCAGCAGAGATCTCCCAGGGGAGCACCTGGGACAGACACCCCGGGGTGCAGGAAGGCACCGGCGCAGACGGAAGGGTCAGCCCTGCTGGGAGCTTCTGCTCGTCCCTTTGCCAATATCCCCCTGCACAGAAGGGCAGCAGGATGGCAGGAAGGGCAGCCAGGACGCCTGCCTTCATCTCTCCTCGGGCCGTGCCCCTGCCCCGGGCTGCAGGACGGCTCCGGGGCCAGCGCTGCTGGGAGCCCCCAGTCATCCCTTCGCAGCCACCCCCCCCGGCACCCCGCGGGCAGGAGGGTGTCCGTGCCCGGGGTCTGCGCCCGCTGACCTCCCCCCCGGGGTGCCGCTGGGTGGCAGTTTTTCCCCCCAAAACCCCCGGAGCAGGAGGGGTCCTCCCCGCTGCCGGAACCCGACGGAATAAAAACAGCGGGGAGGGGGGGAGAAACCCCCGACCGGGGCGAGCCGGAGCCGCCAGCCCCATCCCGCAGCCGGGGGGCGGGGGGAAGGGGCCGTCCCCGGCCCTCTGCCCACCCTCCCTCGCCCCGCTCCTCCTCCTCCTCCTCCTCCGCGCTTCCGCCCCGGCGCGCCGCCGCTGGGCGCCCGGCGGGGCCGGGGCCGGAGCCGGGAGCGTGGACGCGGGTCTCACCATCCCGGAGCAGAGGCTGATGACGGCGGTGTGCCGCGGGCGGGCGTTGACGTGCCCCCGGTAGAAGCAGTGCTTCACGTCGGCGTCGGCCGCCTCGGCGTAGAGGCGCCGCTGCTCGGCGGCGGGCTCTCCCAGGAGGCTGACGGTGAAGAGCGGGGCGATGAAGGCCGAGCTGGCCGTCAGGTTGAAGAGGAACTGCTGCCCGAAGGCGGAGAGCCTGTAGTGCGCCTTGGGGGAGGCGGCGGCGGCGGCGGCCGTCCAGGCGTCGGGGGCAGCGCTGGTGCTCCGCCGCCGCCGCCTGAAGTGGACATCGGTGGGGAAGGGCTCGCCAAACTCATTCACCCGGGTAGGAGTCACGATCTCGTACTCGCTGAGCTTCTCCAGCAGCTTGGCTGCAAGGGAAGGGAAGCGCATGCCCCTGAGCGGGGGGGGGAGGCCGAGCCCCCACCCCCGGGGTGCGGCAGCCCGGCATCCCCCGGCTCCCCCAGCCCTCCCCGAGCACCCCCTTACCTTGCCTGGGGTGCAGCTTCTGCCTCCTCGCTCCTGTCCTCAAGCCGTCGATGAAGAGCGTGGTGAGTGCCAGCGCCAGCGGCGCCAGCTGCATGGTGCTGCGCGCTGTCCTCAGAGGAGAGCAGCCTTCCCCGCGGTCCCCGGGCTCTTCTTTTCCTCCTTCTTTTTCCTCCCTTTCCCCTTCTTTTTTTCCTTTTTTTCCGCCCCCTTTCTCCCCCCTCCCCGCCCCCCGGTGCGCTGCCGGGGGGAAGGCGCAGGAGCCGGGCGGCGTTAGGGGCGGGCGGGCCGGCGGGGCGCGGGGCGCCGGGGGCCGCGCATGGTGCGCGGGGGCGGACGGGCCGGGACCGACGGGCCGGGACGGGGGAGCCGGCCGCCCGCCCGCCTGCCTGCTCTCCCTCGCTTTCCGCCTCTCCCCCCGTCGGGCTGGTGGACGGGGCGCTCCCGGGAGCCAATTTAAGGGGGCGGGCTCCATAGATGAAGCAGGAGAACAGATCCCGCCCTGCAGGAGCAGGGACAGCCCTTCCTCCTCTTCACCCCCCCCAACATGTCACTTTCTTTCATTCCCGAGGAACGCCGGAATCGCAGGTTTTCGCCAAGAAAAGCCCTCGCTGCGGCTGGACGGGGCGGGCGGGGGGCCCCGAGCCGCGGCCCCGCAGCCCCGGCCCGGGCGGCCGAGCCGCTCCCCGCCGGCTCCTTGGCAAAGCGGTGCTACAAACGCAAAGTGGCCGGGCAGAGCGGCACCGGCTGCTGCCCGGGCTGCCAGGTCCCGGGGGGAAGAGCCACTTTGGCACTCACCGGGAGGAGAGCCGAGCTTTCTTGCATAATTGATGTTTTTTCCTTCCTTTTTTTTAAAGACAGCTCGAAGAAGCCTACCAACAATCGAAGAATCCCCCGTGTGACACTTTTTATAGCAGTTGTTTTCATCTGCATTTCTCAGATACGAGGCGCTTAAAGCAACTTTTGTTGAGGGTTATTTTTGTGTTGTGAAGTTTTCAGGCACCCTGAGGGAAAAGAAAGATTATTTCCTTATCTGAGTTTATTTTGGTTTGCAATTTGGAAGTTTTCTATAAAAATTTAAGACATCCTTTAAAGCTAAATGTAATCAGTCATTGTCTTCTACCCTTCCTCAAACCAAAACCAAAATGTTGGTTTTGTTTTTTTTTTCAAAATGGGGAAAGATGCAATGAAATTTAAAGCCTGTAGACAAGGCAAAAGAAAATAGATGGTTGGAAGTTCAGATTTGCACTTCCATGGAAAATTTCAAAGTTCTGTACTTTCTGCACTCAACTTTGGGACAAAAACCAGAAATACTAGTATTTTCTGCAGAAAGGGAAAGATTAAAAAAAAAAAAATCAATTCAGGATCCACTTCTGGGCAGAATAGCACCTCCTGGCTCTTCTAAACTAACTGGTGAAACCTTACAAACCTCAACCATTAGCAGTAAATTACTAATTTTGTACAATGAATATAAAAGTCAAAGTAAGCAAAGCATCCCCTGCAAAGCCACGTGTCTAACCCTGCGGCCGATGGCTGCTGGGCAGGCCCTCAGCTGAGCACAGGGCAGGAATCTCCACGCTGGTGGAGACCCAAGTCAGCACACCTTTAGGGCAAGGCGTAATGGCACGTAACCTCCCAGCATGGCATTGTGCCCATGCTTATAAACCATGTTTAATTTAAGTCCAGGATGTTTACAATAAGATAACTCACCCATACTGGCTTTGGGGACTTGGCAAAGCCGGGCTGCTTCCAGACTTGAGGTGCCTCGCATACAGTCAGCTCCGACAATGGTGTTGGGTCTTCTCAGCCTTAGAAGCTTAGAAGCCTTAGGGCTGGCATGAGCACAGCCACGGCTGCTTGATGTCCCCCAGTTCTAGGGAGCAGGGGTCTCTCCCTGCTTCCATTGTGGGCGTGGAGGAGCAGTGACGTGCCCGTTCTGGTAGGTGTCGTCTACTGCCAGGAGCAGCTCTTCCCAATAACCAAACGTGGTCCTATCTCCGTGCACTCACCTGTTTATGAGCAACCCTGGACCAAATTTGCTTTTAATACTGCAAAGGGCCTGCACAGTAACATCTTCCTATCTTAGCAGCTAATTGCTTGCTCATGCACACACATTAAGAAAGAAACCCTCAGAAGAGAAGAAAGACCAAACTATTCTAAAATAGCTTCAATCTGCAAAGCCTGCTGGGGCTTCCATGCAAACCCCTGGCTTGCATGGCCTTTCCTGGCTTGGCATGAAAGAGCGTGGCATCCCCACCCGTCCCACACTGAATTGTGTCCTGATTGAGTCGGAAAAGCCACCGAGGTCCTTGGGCTGCTGGATGAACAAAAAGAGGAATCTTGTAACATCATCGCACAGCAGCCCAGGCTTCCCTCCAGGCGTGTTTTCTTGCTCCGATTCTTTTCTTCAGGCTTTCTCTGTCTCATCATCAAATAAATGACTTAACTCGTAGCAGGAGTAATATCTGCTCCCTGAGTTGTGATGCTGCTCCACAGGGCTAGCAGGAGCACCCTGTACGTTACTGAACCCCTGACAGTCCTCCAGCACCTTCCCACAACTTCCACATGTGCCCCAAACCTTTTGGACTTCACAGGGAGAGGGATACAGGGTGCTTGAGCTTGGGGTACGGCCCCAGAAGTCGTGGCAGGGGAGGGGGAGGCTGCATCCTGTGCTCAGGTGGGTGCGGACACGTATCCCAGGAGTGCTGGGGCGAGCCGGCGCTGCCAGTTGGGTGTGTTGAGCGATATCAAGCTGCCGGTCAGCAAAGGGGGAGTGAAGAAAAGTGAACTGAGTTGCCTGAGGAAGGAGAGAGTGAAAAGCTGAGCATAGCATTAGAGCTGAGTCAGAGGGGAGGGGAGGAGGCTTACGTGGAGCTAGTCCTGCCAGTGTCCTGGGGGAGAGGGGTGCAGCCTTCGCTCATCTTCTCCTCCTCCGATCAGGATGGTGTTGGGAAACAGGTCTGCTGCTGTTTTATCTGGGTTGCAGAGTGCCCCAGGGCAGCCGTCATCCCCGTTTCACAAGCGCCCCGCATCCCACCGCTCCCAGCCTCAGCATCCCCTTGTGCCGGGTCTGGTGCTGGTGGGAGCTGCCTTGCTCCTCTTCAGCTCACCGACACAGGAAAACCTATCAAAGCTTTGCTTTTTTGCTTAGCTTTCTACAAAGTAACCAGTTCATTTGGCTCTGGGCTGGGGTTCAAAGGTGCTCAGGAGCTGGCATGGGGTGAGAAGTGGCAGCACGTACCTGTGACTCAGGTGGGTTGGGACCCTTATCTTTTTGGCACTGAGCTGAATGGAGTGAGGCCGTCTTGTAGAGGAGCATCCTCCCGGGCTCGCTCACTGATCTGAAACCTTGGCACGTACAGACATGAGGGCAGGCAAGAAACAAAACCCCTCCATCTTTCAGAGGAGGGGAGCTGACCCACGCAGGGACTCATTAGGTCTCAATTATGGGGCAGAGCTGAGCGTGGACTGAAGTGCTTCCGGGACCAAATCCTGGCTTTGCAATGGCACTAAATACATTCTAGGAGCATGGCATTGCCTACTTACAGTGCCATTTCCATCGATATACAGAAAAGTTGTATATTGTGCAGCATTTTGAATCTTTACAGCTGGAGATTAGGAAGTGCAGAAGGAAAGCTCTAGCGTAAGTAAATAGATTATGTGGAGTTTAGAGAAACTAAGCCACAATCTTAAATTCAAATAACTTTCCTATTAGGAAGGATCTATTAATACTTACGGTATGGTAATTGTGCAGACTCCAAGTCCTCACCCAGTCAAAAGTAACCCCTAGGAGCCAATACCTACCCATGGAAAAATCCCCTTAAAACACTGGGAATTTTGCCTACATAAATACTGCAAAAGTTGAGCTGCAAATGCCTCTTCTATAAACTACAAAATGAGAACTTGATCACAACAGCAAAACTTCAGCGGGAAATTTAAGGCAGTGCATGCTGCTGCAAGAATACACTCAAGGAACCCTAATTTCCTGAGGTTTTTGCACTGCTTTTCACCCTCGTTACCATTTCCTTTTCCCCATAGGTGAGGGCAATCCCCAGTCACTAATCTTTGTTCTTTGCCGCTTGGCCTCTCCGGGTAAGCGTCATCTTCCTTTATCTGCTGCATCCACTCGCTTGCCCAACGATTATCCCAGAAGGCAGACTGTTTCCCTTTGATGGTTGTTCTTCAGTGCCACAAGATAACCGAAGACAGCAAACATTTTCTCCTCGTGTCTAATCTGTCTGGTCAGAAAGTGAAAGATTTCTTTCCCTTCAAACAGATGACTGCTTGCTGGCTGGATTTCAGCCTCTTGCTCATCTGCCTATGCTCGTAACAAGGATACTGCTCTGTGCTGCCTTTCTCTCAGTTTGGGAAGCTGTTCTGCTCACATAAAGGCTTCTCTTTAAAGGAATGTTTTCAGCAATTGTGTCAAGGCTAGATTTTTAAGTTGTTTTAAGCCTTTCCCATTTGTTTGGAGGGGCTGAGACTTGCAGGTTCTTGGTGTATACTTAATTTTCAAACTTTTTATCTGTGCCAAGCCAACTCTTTTTGATCCTGGTTAAAAGGGTTTAAATATACAGTTTAACTCATCTACAGTAGCCATTTAAGCTCCTGCTTCCTCCGTGGGGCTCTCTGTTCTTACCCTGAGCTGTGCCCTGCATAGCATGCTGCTGCCATCAAGGTCTGAATTGCTCGGTTGCTTTGGAGTTTGTTCCTCCAACCCACAGAGGGCTGGAAAGTGGTCCCTCCAATTCACAGCAATACCAGCACAGCACTTCTATCACTGCTGTCACAGCTTGCCCTCTGTGGGCCCGCATCTGGTCCCCATTTTAGGGCCGGTGGCAGAGAGAGATGCGAAATGATGTGCCTGGATGCTGCAGAGCAGAATGCAACTCTTGGTCCCATCCCGGTCCCCTGAATACGGAGACGTGCATGTTGAAGTGACTAATCCAAGATCACCCAAGCAAATAAGATCCAAATGTCCTTCAGCTTGGTCCTGGGTCAAACTGTGCAACTCAAATGTCTTCCCACCCAGTGCATAGCAGCAGGAGCTGTGTCCTGTGGGAGCCATCCCTCTGCACGGAGGCACGAGCTGCGTGCAGTGGAAATGCAAGTATAACCCTGTCCTTGCAGATATCATCCTCGCTCCTTGCCTGGGTGGGGAACCACCACTTGGGAACAGAAGGTGAAAGAGGAAAAGCAAACAAGTCTCTCATACTGCTCCGCTCACATGCAGGGAAACTGGCTCTCAGTTTGCCGTAGAAACAACTTTGACCCTGGAAAACAGATACATGAGTAGGAACTAGGGACTGGGTGGGAGGAACAGCAAAGCCCACGTAGACGCTGCAAATGTGTGGGATTTTCGGCTTCAGGTCAGCACGGATGGACATAATGATCCCTTGAGGCTTTCCACTTAAAGCTGCTGGCTCCAGCTCACCCCTCCCCTGCTCCCAGCATTGCCACAGACTGTTCGCACACTGCTCCTTTTGCTTACACCTCTTATCTGCCTTGTGGAAAATGCATGCTCAGAGTAGCCCAACTTCTGGGTCTCACTGCAGCCTGGCAGTTCCTTTGGCCTGACAAGCATTGATGGACTCTATCCCCTACCCTTTTCACTGCAGGTAGCAATCTGGGACAGGTCCTAAAATAGCTGAGAAACACTTAATTCTGGATCTTCCCATTTTTGTGCAAATTAAGCCATCAGGATAAACATTATATCGGTTTATCTTTTGTGTTTGACACGCTATAAATCAAATGGGACCTGAAGACACTCCTTTTGACTTGTGATATTATGTACATGTGCATCTATGCTGTGTTCCAGGTGCCTTTGCCAAAACGTTAACAGCAATACTAGGAGGACTAAACAGAGCAGATGTTCTGTAATCCCACACCAAAAGGCAACCTGGGAATGTTGGAAGTTCTGCAGGTACAAAAAACTTTACTCCTTGAGCCATGTACTTTTATTCATATAAACTAATTATTGTAACAGCTCTGCAAGGTATTGCCATCACCTTATGGAGACTGAGATGGTTGATTTGGCAAAGGACCCGGAGTTGTGGAGCTCTGACCCTGTGATCAGTCCTACCCCCGACTCAAGCCTGCATGCAGCGTAAGCGTACAATGTAATATTTCAGTGCAGGGATCATTAAACCGTAAAACTATTTTAGGAGGGTTGTTTTCATTCTTTCCCCAAATAGTAGATTGTCTCCAGAGATAATAAAATATAAATATCTGTTAAAGTAGGAAAAAAGCTAAGCAGCTTTAGAGATACCAAGTTCTTTTTCCCTAAACTGTTTGATTTCCCTGGGGGTGTCACAAGGTAGCCAGCTAAAAGCAAAGACATCTCCCCGGGGAAAGTCTTTGCAATGTTGTTGTATTTGTAAAGTGTAGGAAGTCTGTACCAGTTATAAAACCATCAAAAAAATTGTCAATAGCTAAAAAATGTGAATGTTTTAGGCCTAATCCAGCTCCTGTCAAAATTCATCAACAAAACTTCCACTGACTTGGAGAAGTGCAGAACCGGGGCCTCTGTCATTTCCAGGAGCTATTTTACAGCATCACATCATGCTCATTAATATCCACCTGACAAGCATATATACTGCCCAGTATTTCATTAGCAAGATGCAACAGCTTGAAAAAACATTTCTCTCTAACTTTGAAAAATGGCTGTGCTCCCTAAGGTGCATCACCAAAAACCCGAGCATTTTAAAATGCTGCCCAGGTAGCTGAGGGTTGCCAGCACAGACCGGCACAGGGAGGAAGAAGATAATCTAATGGTAGCTCCACTACTCAGTACCACTGCTGGCATCACATCATTACTACAGCTAGAAGGTGCACCAGACCGGAGCAGTGATGGGGGATTGCTCCCTGGATGCTAAAGGAATAAGAGACACTGCTTAAATGTGATAGCGCAGATGCAACTTCCAGCAAGTCTCCAACTTGCCGAGTGCAGGGTGTGCTGAGGAAGGAGCTCTCCTCCTACACGTGTTCCTACACTCTTGCACCCAGTTTCCTCATTTTCTCTGAAACCAGCATTGATAAGGAACAGGCTAGGGATGCTTAGGCAGTGGAGAGTCAGCATACAAACGTGTGACAAAAGTCCAGAAAGGAGATTCAGTTTCTCCCCAGTTATGTCATGTTTGCCCTGGTGGTGAGCAAATTCTATTTTCAGCCATACAGTCTGCAACAACCTGCCTGCTTCTCACGATGGCTATTGCCCCGCCTGAGCAGTTGGGCACAGCTACCACAGGATCCCTTGCTCTGGTTTGTGCCTGGATCATTGCTTTGCTGTCAGGTGCCCGCAGCCTTGGCTTTGTTGCTTAACTTCACTGTCAAGCTCTGCTTGTGCAGCCAAAATAGGGCTCGTAACAGTAGGAATTCAGTGTTTCTTACATGATGGAGTTTAGGTGAGATGTTAAGGAACAGGCTCAGAAGTAGTGGGATGCAACCAAGGGAGAGCAAACTCTGGATGATCTGCAAAGCTGAAATAGAGTTGTCCCCTCCTTGCCAGCTGTTTCCATCAGCCATCTCTGCTCCACGCCTTCCTGCCTTCTCACTCACTAAATACCTTTTTTTGATGGCAAAGGCTGTGTAGGAGCGAACCTGGAATCCATACCTTCCCCTTGCAGGTGCAGGGAGAGCTACCCAAATGATGTGAATTGGCTGCAGCCTTCGTAACCGCATTCATGTCATGCCACTCAGGCTGGGCCGCCATAGAAATAATTAATGGAGTGTAAATCCCTGTTTGGAAGCACACAGCATCTCCTTGTAACTCCTTCATTCCCTTTGCAAACCACATGAGGAAGGGATCTCCCCAAAGAACCCCAGCTGGACATTTTGGGTCATGACAGAAAGAAGTGGAGTATTCAAACAGCCAGAGCTGCCTGGCTGACAGGTTCAGAGCTAGCTGTGATACTTCCAAGGGAATCTGTAGTCCTGAGACTAAAGCCTGCTAGCAACAATCCTCTTTTAAAGTTATTGTATGGCTTGGCTGCAAAGATAAGGCACCAGATGGCTTGGGAAGAATTTTTAGGAGAGAGTTGTGCTGGTATGCCTGGAAGGATCTTGAGAGTTTACGTTTACAATAGACTATTTCTTTGGAGGCGAATGTTTGTCAGGATCATCAGTTTTAATTACTTAAAATGTAGGCTGTTTCTAAATGCAGGCAGTGTTAAGAGGAGCAGGGGTTTTTTTTGTCTTCATTTTTTTCCTGAAGAGAGGACAGCCAGCAGGAATCCCTTCCTTTAACTTTGTGGGTAGCCGACTGACTCGTGGAGACTAACATTAAGCAGTTTTCATCCCAAATGGTATCCTGCAACACTTTCTTTCACTGATTCATTGCGCAAGCAGGTATTTCTTTTTATCTGTTTTCAGTCAATGAAGTAAGCAGCTAATTTTGTCAACTCTAAGCACACAAAATCATAGATCAGTCCTCAAAATTCCCAAGACTTTTAAACCAAGCCTTACTTTGTCTTTTGGTTGCAAGGAGGGATGAGCTGGGATAGGATCCATAAGGACGCCAGTAGGAATGAGCAGTATGGCTGAAAGAGTTAGCTAGCAACCTGCCAGTAATAGAGACGCTGCTTTCATACACCCAACTTACTTCTAAAACAAAGTGTGATCAGTTTGCAATAAGGTTTATAGCACTATTACCTACAACATTAGCGTCTGAATTTGATGACACCAGGAATATTGCTCCCATATACCCAGTTTGAGGGCATGACATTTCTTTCCCAGCCAGAAGTGTTACCTAGACATATTTAGAGGATTGGGACCACTTGGGCCTTCCTGATAGCCATGACCCCGCTGGAGCTCCTCATCACCTGCAGGTGCATGGCAGACCCGAGGAGATGTGCATGTGGACAGCACATCTTGTATGCCTGAAGGTATTGCAGCTCTGCGAAGGAGGTAATTTCCTGTCCTACGGTGCATGTGTATTGGGATATACATATCATATTTTTCAGGCCTCTCTACTTTCTGTATACACTAGAATATAAATAAAGTTACTGAATGTTGGTGATGGGAATCAGGCTCGTGTTTGTGAGCCAGCTGTTTCCATGTTTTCTCCCCATGTTTTATCAGCTTAATTCTTAAATATCCCTAACATTTCCATCCAGAATTTTTAAAGGGAGGAAGCATGACTTGGAAATGACTGTGACATGAATGGATTTGTTGACTTAACTGACATTGTTTTGACATGACAGGGCCTACTGAGGGACCAAGACCCCTTTGTGCTAACTGCAGAACAAACACAGGACTGAAAATGGAGCTGGTATTGGAGTTCCCCTGCCTTATCAGACTCAGTTAATGCA
Organism: Ciconia boyciana; assembly: GCF_034638445.1. Taxonomy (NCBI): domain Eukaryota; kingdom Metazoa; phylum Chordata; class Aves; order Ciconiiformes; family Ciconiidae; genus Ciconia; species Ciconia boyciana. Next base: position 16,456,665 of record NC_132944.1, on the reverse strand, counting down.
TTACTCCACACTAGCCAGCCAGCTAAGAGTGGCATTTGTTCCAGGGAGAGGGGAAAACTGGTACATAGCAGCAGCATTGTTTCTCTATACTGTTTTCATAGCAAGCTCCTGCCCACAGCTCTTAGTAACTCAAAGCCTATATTCAAAACAGAGAATGGTCCAAATCTGAGCCATTTCATCTACCAACAGGGTGGATATTTGTGTTCATGCAACACCAGGACAGGGAGATGCTGGCCCATGGCTGAGAGCCCTAGATCCATCATAGCTTGTGAGCCATGCTGGCATCTCCCAGCACCCACGAGTCAACCCAGCACCCCAAGAGCCAAAAGGGTAGCCCCCCAGAACAGATGTGTAGTACTGGGCTCATTGAAACAAATGCATGCTTATCCTGTTTGATTCCGTGAATTAATTACCCCTCTGAACAGTGAGAATGTAATTTTATAGCCCTGGTTATGTATATATAAAACCACCTGGTTTAGAGCAGCAGTATCTAATTGACTGCATGACATTTTTTTGAACACCACTATGAATAGAAAAAAGGCCTCTGGGCCAGGAGTCAGCAGTTTTCAAGGTCTGACATGCTTCTACTGAGAGCACCAGGAGGGATTCAGAGTTACCACCTCTCTGCTGCTTTGGCAGCCTCGTAACAGCTCTGACCAAGAACTGTCCCCGTGGCCCTTCTCTCTTGCAGCTGTCCCTGAGCCACTCTCCTGCAACCCCCTGCACAGTGCAAGGAATGAAAGAAGACCTCCTGCATTGCTTAAACATATATAAGAACTGCTGCTCTGTTAGGGCCATTTCATGCCATCTCCAGGGCATGCCAATGGTGACCATTCAATGGTGGCAGGGTAAGAACGAGGTAAGTTTACAGCAGTGCCTCACCTGAGCACCACTCCATCTTCCGGGGATCTGCCGTTGGGTGACCTGTGCCAGAGGTGATGTCCTTGTGCCCCTCTGCTGAGCTCCTCCAGGAGGAGAGGGACCCGAGTCCTGCCTGGGGAGATACAAACATCATCATTGCTCTCGCCCTTTTGCAAATGCAGCGTTGGTGTTGAAAAGCTCGACCCTGCACTGCCCTACAGTCTGACATTGATCCCAAGCGTGATGGCTTCCACCAAGCACCCAGAACAGACAAGGCTGTGGAAATCCCAGATTAACAAATTCTGACAAATTCTAACAAATTCTAACAAATTCTAACAAATGCATGAGTAGCTTTTAAATCTAATTATACTTGCTTTTACTTGGCAGAATCTTAGATATTTTGCAACCAATTTATTTGACCAGCAAAGAGCTTGCAGGAGAAGACATGAGCGTGTGATACAATGACATGGACGTCTGCTGTCACTTAGTCTGAAATGCGGTACAAGCATGCACTTCTCTATCCCAGCCCTTTGGCAAAAGTGCATGTAGCTCGTTTCTTGATTTCAGGAAATGCGTGCAAATGCAACAGCCTCACCCTGCAGCTGGAGGTGTCTGGAGTACCCTGCAAGTGTGGGTACAGCAGTGTCTGGCCTTCTGCCACAGCCACGAGCCCTCTGGCCCCGGGTGGCGTATGAATAGCACAGCAGCTGGAAAAATTCACACAGATTTTGCAAGCACATTTGCTGGTTGAAACTTTGTCCTACAGGCTGGAGTCTCCTGCAACTGTGAGAAAGGAGGCTCCTTGTCGTTTATAGCTGAGGTCAGTGGAGGGCCAGAGCAAGGAAGTTTGTATTGCAGCAATTTGTACCTTATCTTGTTTATAGATGTAAACAGAAGGTTTACGCTTCCGTTACTGAACTCTCCTACACCAAAAATGTTCAGTGCATAGAGGAGGAGAGGGATAGGCCATGTGTGCACACGTATTTCTTGAGCATATTTCAAGAAGTACAGTTAAAGAATCTGGTGTTTCTGAGGCATTTGGAAATTAGGACTCCCTTGTGCTGATTGGAAAAAACAATCCCTGTGCAGCCTACAGGGTCATTTCAGGATCTCCATAGGGTCTGGATGTAACTCTTAAGTCTCTTATGGACTTGGGTCAACATCCATTGAAGCCAAGAGTCCTTTCATGAGCTTTAGGTCACTCCCAATTGCTTCTGAAGTCATTGCCCAGGCTTTTTTCATTTTAGTCACAGTACCAGAGTTTTGTATCATTTGAAAAGCTCCAAGGCAAGGGACATATGGAGCCTACAAAAGCATAGTTATTGTACTAGCTAGCTCCAGTCCCATGCCAAGCAAATTATTCATGCACGCTCTGTGGATAGGAGGCACAAGCTTTCATGTGGTTATATGGATAAAGGGAGGAGAATTTGGGCCACTGACTCAGCCTGTCAGCAATGTTTCCCCCTAAACACAGTCATGGAGCTGCAAAGCAGATTTCTCACAGCACTGACGGTGGTGCACTCTCTTGGGAAAACGTGACCCCCTTATTTACATGCCACTTGGAAACCAGTATCATATAAGGGAGCCAAACTCTTCCAGAAGTCTGGCCTTTTGATTATAACCTTTTATGAAAGTAAGGAATTGAACAAAAGCAGCTTAGAGATAGCATTTCAAATGAGAATCAGTTGGCTTGCTTGGAGCAGGAGCAATAGTGAACTGCCCAGCTTGTTAGAGACATGACCGTGCTATATGATGCTGCGCTCCTGCATCCAAAAAGAAACCTGACATTCAACAGGTGTTCTGCTTTTTGGGTAGTCTCATGGAGGGAGAAAGAGTTTGAGGAGACACTCTACAAAAAGGTCCTTTAAAGGCACCTACTTTTCCACTTCAGCTCCATGACCAAAGTGCTTCCCCCCCACCCCAGTGGATTTTATTCAATTACCATTGCAGTGGCCACTGCAGAGTGCGGGGTGCATTCCTGCTTCAGTTGTCTTTGTGTCCACTTGGCAGCAATCCTGAACACCCAGAAAAGCAGACAGTTGCTATTTTCCTCCATTTTTACTTTCCCCTTAGAAATATTTCTTATTTGGCTTTGCCACACTGAAAAAAAAAAAAAAAATTCTTATGATCCTTTCATAAAGGAATTAAATTTACTCTATTATTCTAGTTAGTGGAAATAGAAAAGCCAATCAGCTGACTGTAATTGTACAATAAAGCCAAGAGTAGTTCATCTCAATCCTTGTTCCGTAATACTTATATAATTCAGACCTGGAGACAAAAGCACTAAGGTCATGGATTAACAGTGGCTTAAAGTTGAAAATAACCTGAGGAAGTTAGGATGACAAAGTAATTACTAGTGGGCAAATCATATGTTAATGGCTATGGGAATTATTTAGTGTATGACATTTAGTCAATGTAAATGGAAGAAATATAAAAGCAAATTCAACTTTTAAGGTCTCCATGAAAAAAAAAAATATATATATATGACTAGTCTCTATAAATGAAATAGGCCTAGAAAAAATTAAATTTGAAGTGACAATATATTAAAATAAATGATTTTGTAATAATCGAAACAGTTGTTGAAATACAGAGGTAGTTCTCATGAACAGTGCTTTATAAGTTTGCTTTTTTCGGTGATGTATAAAACTAAAACCTGTACCATTCAGCTGAGGTGCCAAGCAATTGAAAAAGACACTGTGCAGAAACTCATCCCTAAACACCTGCCATAAACTGCACTTTTCTAGATAAAAGATCACAGTTCAGAGGTAAACAATTTTGGCAATTCACTTGGCTATAGCACGTGAGGTAAATCACATCAAAGCCTTCATGTGCATACCCAAGCAAATTAGCAAAAGTCCATAATAAAAGCTCTGGCGGCGTCCGTCCTCACCAGTGCTGGAATTTCACAAGACAGCTAGCAATGTTTCACTGGGATCACCTATTGCAAGGATTACAGCTGGTAATATAATAATTGCTGTGCCAAAGATAATTGCAGAGATGGCGAGAGTGCAAAACACAGAAAAATTAGAAAAGGAATTCTGTGTCAAGAATGCCATGCAATTTTTCCCACAACAAATGAGGGAGGAAAATTAGATTTCTAAACAGAGGGTGAACACTTATTTGCCAGGGTAACAGCTACTGCCTGCACAGAAACCATCCCTCAGAGCCCATGGGATGTTCGGAACAAGGAGCAGCTGAACACATCCAAGGAGAACAGCGACAATTCATTTTTTAGTGCTTCTGTGCTAGAAGAAATTACACGTGCACACATTATTGTTGGGTGAAAAAACCCATACATCAGCAAAAATGCATATGAACTAGCTCTGTTATTGATCAGACCACCTCTAGCCTTATTGCCCGGGACACCTCTTTGAAGGAGAGTGCCTTGTCTCTGTGACTGGGACTTATCTGGGGGAAGTTCATCTTGGCCTTAATTCATAGCTGAGTCGGAGCAGAGAGTTTACAGAGACCTTTTGGGTCTTTGTAACACTGTGTTAGTAATAGCAGAAATAAAACCACTGTCTTGGGATAATGCACCTTCTTTTGTACAAACATTTCATCTCAAAGTCTTAAATAGGCAATAAAATAATATTTGGTCTTATAAGTCTTCTTTGTTTAAGTTCATAATGTACCAACCTACCACACGCATTCCCCACATTCAGAACACCTAGAAACCTCTATTTATTGGTAACCCATCCCAAAGTAAATGTACCATTTAAGTCCAAGATTATCTATTCTGAAGAAGGCTGCTAGTCAGGTCTTGTGGATACAGGAGAGTAAGGTGCTCTTGATTATTTAACAGAAAAAAAAGAAAAGAAAAAAGAAAAAAAGTGTTTTCCATTTCAGAAGTGAATTTTTACACACCCTTACTCAAAGCCATGTTTTCTTCATTCGGATATAGGTTGTGACCTCAAGAAAATATCCACTGAGACCTTTCTTAGCCCCAGCCTTTGGATGCCAACATCAGGAAGATGATGAGGCATTGCATACTGTGCCCATACACACAACACAGTATCTCAGGCTGTTTCATGGTGTTTTACCTGTCCTCCAGTTGCCCCACGCAGAAGCAAAATGATTGTTACATATACGTAGTACAACTTAAAGACTGCTTAACAGGCTGGTTCTGATTCTCTGCGTCTTATGAGCCACATAATCCTACTTAGTGTTTTAGCTGTTGCGTACGTAAATTGGTGGCTCTGTGCTGTTCCTTGTCCAGTGACAGTAGATATTAATGCCTTTGGCATGCAGCACTCAGCTAAGGCAAGCATTGAAAGCGTTAACTCAAAGGCGGGATAATGTCCTATTTGGTTGAAGTAAAAAGTAAATAAATACAGGATTTACTGCAATTTAAGGCTTAAGATGAGATCAGATGCCTGTCATCTCCAAACAACCCCAATCAGCAAAATATAATCCTTCACAAAATAGATGGTTGTTTTTTTGGTGCAAGTTTTTCTGGAGCAAATGGAGCCATATATTATTCCTCTGTAGAGTGGAGGGAGGTGAAGTATAAACTCAGCTGAAAACTTATCCAGGGCTTCTGGCAAGTGCAGGCCAGAAGTGTGTGATTTGTGCTGCTTACCAGATCTCTGCATTTCATGAATCCAGATGACGTGCAGGGGGATCTCTTTAGAAGGATGCAGGAAGTAAGAACTATCATCAGCTAATGAAGAGGGCAGGGAAACAAAAACGGAGCAAAAGGAAGAGCGGGCTCAGAGTTCTGCCCATGCCGCACACGAGAGAGGACTCACTCGTGTTCCCGGGAATTATTGCGTTACAGCCACCTGCCTACAGGGTTAACTTTCTTCCCCTCTCTATTCCAAATGAGGGGAGTCAACCCGACCTTTACTTTCAGATCTGAGAGAAGCCTTGAAAATGAGAACAGTGAAGCCGTCCAAATGCAAACACTGGCTACAGTAGACCTATTTATAAATAGTTTAGAAGAACACTATGAACTGCAGAAGGAGGGGAATTTTCTCCCCCCCGACCCCCCCAGTTTACTGCCTCAGTGAACACAGTGGCATGCTTGCATTTGCTTTCTTACATACCAGAAAGCCTGTAGCAGAAAATGAAGTTAAATCCACAAATGCAGGACCCAATTCAGTCAAGTGGCACCAGCTCCAGTTTTGCAGCAGTACATGAAGGGGCTGTTCTGCAAAGCAAGTCCCTGGTCCCAACACAGTCCTTCAGGCTTTTGTAAGTGATCCTGCCTCATGGGAATGGCCCCTGGACAGGGCTGCCGAGGGAAAAAAATCCCAAACCAGGTCAAGTGGCAGGGAGGAAATCTACCTCCGAGGATGGAGGGGCTGGGGACAGCCTCCCAGGCTGCCTCCATCCTTTTCTCTCTTCCAGCTCTCTCCAACCTAAAAAGGTTTTCCTTTGTAGGCTTCATAAAGAATAAATAAACAAACCACTCAACTGGACTGACTGCAATAGTAAGTAACATTCAAAATTCAGAAAGTGAGAAAATAACCCAAAATAGCCAACACCCAAGCCCTCATGGATTCTCGTAACAATTCAGATTTATCATAGCCCCCGGCTTGTTACACAACTCTCACTCATGTCTACTATTAGCACACTTCTGCTGGGCTGTTACTTTCAATTTTGAACCTTAGCCCTACAAGGACTTGTCAGACCAGATAGTTAACCTTTGTTTTAAAGGACGTCATAAGTAAAAACATACTCTGGCCTTGCAAAGCTTCCCTGTTTGTATTTTTTCCCCCAGTTACTTGGAAATGTAATCCAATAGATTAAATTTCCCTTTCTGAGAAGTGTTATCTAATGGCAAACCACTGCTGATGTCACCATGCAGATGATACAGTCACTAAAGTGCAGCTACTTGGTCAGCAGAGATGGCTCAGATGCCTGAAAAAAACATTGCAGAATGAGCATTTAATCCCTTTTCTGTCTGCCCTGCACACATAAACACACGATCAAGGCAGCTTTCTGGTGCCTGACAAAGTTAGAGCAGATCACAGAGAGAGTCAGCTGGTGGTATTCTGCATTATTTCATAATAATGCCTAGCTACCTGTAATTATTGACATGTCTTGGTTTCTCCTATCTGCAGACATCACAGGCTCTCACCCCTGCCTGAATCATGTCACAGATGCCACTGGACCATACGAGGACTGGGAATAGAAGTCAATTAAAGGTGAGATGCAGAGAAGAAAAATGCACATCTTTGGCACATCTCTATAAACAAAGGTTAACCCACTTTCCCCTCTTTTGCAGGTCACTGAAAGTGGGGTGAATTTTACCAACCCAGCCATTTCCAGCTACCTTTATCTTGTTTCCCATCTCATTTGTCCTGAAGCCTCTCTAACAAACTTCACAGGTGATTTCTGGAGTCAGGGTGGTGTCTTTGTATTTGTATTTCGTAGCCCTCAGTAGAATTATTTTCCATGAACTCATTTGGTTACTCCTGAACTCAGGAGGCTCACAGGGAGCCAGTTGTAGAAAGGGCTGAGAATGAGATTTTTTTTTTTTTGGCTATGGGTAATAGTCACAGGCAGGCTCCACTCTCCAACCAGCTGCCTGAAACATCCCACTCCATTTTATAGGAAACGTTCTTGTACATGGGTTAGATTGAAGGGTCAGTGAGCAAGTTGCTGGCTACATCAATGGCAGACTTGCTCTTCTAGGATAGCTGTGGCTAAGTTACTTTAATTTCTCACAGATCCGCTTTGGAATTCAAGGAGAATAAGGAAAAAAGTAAAGAGGAGAGGTGGGCCCACTGTGTTGGCCAGGCATGGTAGCCCCCACCTTGGGCAATCTGCTGGTGAAGAGGCAGAGTCCTCAGAAGTTCAAGCAAGTCTCAGGGCCTCTGCAGATCAGCTCCAACAGGACCCGGTAACACCCAGGGTGACGAGGGAAGGAGCTCTGAAAGTGCTTGTGCCTACACCAAAGTCCCTGACATTACCGGCAAAGCACTCATTGAATTTATTCGCTTTGGATTAGGCTGATTAGAGAAACAGCTGGAAAGGTGAGTGTCTTTAATTAAATGGACAATAATTTATGAATTACATTGGATGCCTCACAGTGAAAAATAAACTGTTTATTAATAATGGTTTTAAGGCTCAGTTCCTGTTTTAAGCAAAATAAATTTAAGTAATCAGTCCCAGCTGAGCATTTGGTGGGAGGGAGTTTATTGGAAAAATTAAACAAGTTTAAAAAAACAAAAAAGCTACTCAGAATTTACTAGTGTTCATTTGCCACCTCTAAGTTTTAGGAGGAGCATAGTGCAACGTAGCACTTGCACTTCAAATGTTTTCATGGGCCACTAGCAACAGGCATAATTCTCCTCTGGAAGAGAATTGGGAATCTCAGAAGCTCCATCATTTCTTATTTTCTTGATGATGTAAATATATTTTGTCCACACACACATGCATACACACACTATATATATATTTATATATATACACACACACTTATATATACTTATGTATATACACTTATTCCTGATGCAAAGCACCGTGGGAGTTTCCCTCAGCAAGGAATTTGGCAGCTGAAAGGCGCCCAGTTCAAGCTGGCAAACTCTCTAGAATGCACCACATGAGATGGAAAGGGCAGCAATTAAACACCATTTTTGTTGCTGAAGAAGGATCAGTTGCCTGTGATACTTCAGATTCCTTCTGTAACCGTGGGTAGATGATTTAGTGGCAGACATTCAGAGGGATTTAGGTTTGCAAAGATGCAGACAGAAAACTTATAGGAATTTCTTTAATGCCTAGTGCCAAGGGGAGCTGGACATCTGGGGAGAATTTTGAGAATTGCTTGGCCTGCCTCTTTCTCTCCTAATTTGCTTCAAGAAATGTAGTTTTCCCTGCCTCAGCTCTTCCTATTTAGAAAATGGCAAAAATAGTGATTTCCTCACTCATCAGGAAGCATCAGGAGAGTAAGGTGCTCCAACAAACAAGTCAGCTGAAAAAAGGAGATAGAGGAAGGAATATGAAAAGTTGAACGTATTGCTTCTCACCTTTACCAGACATGAATGACCTATGAAATATTTATCATCAGAACCGTTGTCCTCATGTTAGGCAATGCTACCTAGAGCCTATATGGCATCATTGCTTCCAATACATTGCTTTCCTTCTTTTACACATAGCAACAAATGCTCGTGCAGACTTGGAGGAAAGCTTCAGACCTGAAAATGGGGTTCAGCTCCACCACCTTTTCTGAGCAACGATAGGCTGTGCAGTTGGTCATGCGGGTCTACCAAAACCACAGAGCTGAAAAACAGCCCCAGTTTGTTCCCTGCCATGCAACAAGCCTGATGTCTGATAGAAACTCACTGTTTTACCAGCATTTATCAGAGAAACATTATGATCCAAACGTCAATGTCCCAGGCAGAGTTCTGGGATCATGGAGACATCGCACCATGTCATGTTTGCATTTTCATCTTACACAAGCCTCTGTCCCACACCACAGATGTTCTCAGGTTGCCAGCCTATCTAATACAATAAGGCTTTCTGTGCCCTCTGCCCTCAGGTTCCATTTCCCTCCTGTGCTCAAGAATTATTAGTAAAGAAAGTACTGGAAATGTACCTCCCAGGACAGTTGCACAATATTTAATGGAAAAACCGCCTTTGTATATTTAAAACAAAACCCCAAAAGCTGACATGCATCTCCGACAGTGAAGTTAGGAAAGTGTTTAACAAGAAGCCAATCTGTAAGCAACAGAAGCTGCAAAGCCTTGTTTCCTTTGGCTCCCTGGCTCAGGGTTGGGCCAGTCTCTGGGTAGCAACGCATAAAATCAAATCAGAACATCTCCTATAGCAGAAATATTTTTCCTATGAGTAGTTTGTGGGATCTGGAGATTTACTTGAGATTACAGGGCAACTTTGGTCCTGATTGGGGGGCATGAATTTAATCTTTCCTTTCCTCAATTGCTTATCTTGCTATTGCTGACATATCTAGCTGTCTGTCAAATTTGGATGAAACTTAGCAACGTATTCAGATGTAGTCTGACTTACAGCATGATGGTGGAAATCTCTTTAGGAAACCAGACTTAAAAAAAAACCCAACAAAACTACTTAATGGTAGTTTGACTTGTCTACTTCAGCTGTGTCAACTCTACTGATGACTCATGGGAAGTTACTGAAGGAAGTTCACAAACCATCACTGATGCACAGCATGGGAACCCTGCTGATTGTAGTTACTGGGAGGATTGGTTGGAGCATTAAATGACAGCCATTTATTGGACTGATAAACACAGAGCTTAGGGTTCCTGTAGGAAACGCCAGCAACTTTTGATACAAGACAAGCGACCATGGAAGATCATTCCTTGTGGATGTAGTACATGCAAAGAAGCAGCTGTATTTGTTCCATCAGAGTCACAACATGTTTCTGAGTAACATTTCCAAGTGAAGGACCATCAAGAAATCCACACATAGTCCATTTTCTCCCCAGGATACATCCTGCTGGGTTTTCTTACAGGCCATTAATATGTTATCTGCTGAGCCATAAGGCAATAAGCAAAGCCAGAGAAATGCAGTCTAGTGAAATCTGACATGAGCAGAGGATGCATCAGTTTGCTACTTAAATAAATAAATGTTTAAATATTTAAACAAAAATTTCGGTTTAAAAGGAAAAGCTCCGTGTGAAGGAAAGGACAGATGAAAGCTGACATTTTCTGGACTGACAACAGATATATCTACTGATCCAAAAAAACTTGAATAAAGAAAGCGCTGCCAGGTTCCATTTGGATGGATAATTAATGGCTGGAGTAGTTAAGTGAAAAGAAGCATTATGCGATGCTAATATGTAAAGCTCCAAAAGGATGTAATTTGACTGCTTTGATCAAGTGAAGAAAGAAGAAATTCCCACCTTGGCTCTCCACAGCAGAGATGGTTGTCTTGGCAAAACTGAGGAGGCAAAATGGTTTGGCTTGCTCTGAATTAGTGTCAGCAGTCTCCTGATGGCTCTCCATCTGACCTTGCTGTACGGAAAGCCATGAGACAGAGAAGAGCAGTAACCCGAGTAGGGGGAATTTGATGAGGTTTTCCAGGCAGCGTTATTCCCCTGCACCCCCGGGGACAAGTGTCAGTGCTTTACACCGAAATGGCAAGCACAGCCCCTGTTCACCACACACAGTGGGGAGACCTTGTCCAGCAAACAGCCCCAGGTATCTCCTCTGAAGGCGAGTGTCAAACAGGATCATTCCACTTTCTAGACTGCAGTAAGAAAGCTTCATCTGCTGGCAAAAAAGCTTACAACTAGGGTATAATTCTGCTCTGGACGTTAGCAACCAAATGACCAAAATATGCATTATTTCACAATCCTCTCACAGGGAGGGTGATGCCCAGAGCTCCAGGAACTCGGTGTCTTTCCTTCCTTCATATACTCACCAGGAAAACATCTCACCTACCTCAGTTTTACAGTGTTTTTACCTCCCACACCCCTTTCTCTCTAGCTGTTTACCAAACCCCAGCTGCGTTATTAGGCAGAACTGTAAGAATAAGCGATTGTGAGAATATCTTGAGGGAGTGTAATCAGTGACTGCAAATACCAAATGAAAGTTATTCAGCTATTGTTCATTCAGCACCATGCTTGAGAGAAAATGAAGTTCTGACCTTTGGCTATTTCGTAACCTAAAAACTACTGCTAATATTAAGACAGACATTTTGTTGCATACTTGTGGGAGACATCTGCTGAAGTCAAAGGACAGGTTCCCACTACTTTAGAGTTTAGGGCTTCAGAGCAACCAAAGTTTTCAGAATGCCTTGCAGGTGTCCAGTGCATCACCATTAGAAGGTGCACTCCCATTTCATGGAGTTGCATGTACAGTGCTTGCCAAAAATCAGGCATCTTTAGCTTGAGCAGAAGACACGTGTGCTCAGCGGATCAGGCACTATGTGATACGAGCCCTCCCTTTGGAGAGGTCTGTACACACAAGTTTACTTTCTGGTATTGATTCAGCACCGTTACTAGCCAGAGCCCTGGCCCACATCCCGAGCTTCATGTTGAACAGCTTGATGCCTGACTACAGACCTGAGTTTGCAAAAGCATTAGCAGCCATATCCTGTCTTCACAAATCCAACATAAAATTTTTTAAGTTTGTAAGACATCTTCAGACTGAGCAGATTTTACAACCTGCAGTTTCTGAATATCTCACTGCTGGTACATCCAGAGATTAGGCTGGAATATTAACTCAATAATTGTATTACACAAATTCTGAAAGCTGTTTAAACCTAGCTATCTTCTAAAACCAAGAGCTTCTCAGAAAGTTCTTATTCCCTTGCAATAATATGTGCTTCCTTAAATAACATTGTGCTCAAAATATTTTAAAATGATATAAAACGTTTCCTGTGTCAAATTAGAAGTTACACAGAAAACTTCATATGGACCATCTGTGTTTGTGACCCAGAACTCCAGAAATGAATATTAACTGAGTAGTCAAAATTCTATTAATTTCAAAAGCTGGGTAAAAGATCACTTGGATTTTATCCTGTTGGCTTGAATCTTGTATATCTTGTACAACTTCCTGGCTGTGTAGATGACATGTTGCAGCAGTAAGCACAGAACACTTAGAGGAATAAAACTGAGCAGTCTTTGGACACTGGGACAGTTTTCAAAGGCCATTGAGAATACACTCAATCCATCATTTGTTTCATGTTACTCTAAACCACATCTATTCCCTGGGAAATATAAGTAAATTTTGGTGAGGGGAGGGAATGGAAGAGGGCAAGGGAGGGAAAGCAAGCAAATGTAAATACTTGAAGTGGAAATTAATATTGAAGAAATAGTTATTTGTGCTAAACAACTATTCCCAGGCTGAATATTAAACATTTTCTATTTAAATATAAACCAAGCTATCTGTGTAACATAAGCATAGTTGAGAAATGGGAGTTTATTTGAAGTAAAGATATATTTTTTTCAATTAAAATAATCGCTCAAGCTAGTGAAATACCTCAACCAATTTTACAACAATTTAATTAAGTCTCTGCACGACTGCTGGGATTTCGCATAGAAACCAAGCCTTTGGTACACATTGGAGCATCAGAGAATAGAGACTGTCCTAGTGTCAAAGGCTGCTCCTAGAAACTCTCTCGAGCCAGTCTCTGAAGTCCTGCACATGATTTCTGCTCCAGCACCCCTTCTTGCAAAATAGAGACAAATATGAGGAACAGAACTTTGCTGACTTAAGCCTGTCCTCATGCTGTGAACTCCATCACATGGTGCCTGTGACTCCTTGCCCAACGTCAATGGGATGGAAATGGGAGTATTCAGTTCACCTCTCTGCTCCTCTCTTGACCTGGGAAGAGCTCCCCACCTCCTTTCTCTTCCCCTTCCCCAATTCATGCACCCTATAGTTTATTTCATATAGTTTTATTCTTCCTTCAGTCCTTTCTCTATTGGGAAAACTTTTAAGGTTTTGTCTGGCCCTAAAATGAAATCGAGTAGAAACAGTAGGCAGTACCTATCTTAGGGAAAGAATCTAGGCAGGAGGACAAGCATGGCCTGTTCCTCCTGCCATCCTCCCAGTTTCTGGAAATCTTGGTCCCAAGATTGTGCCTGAGCCATTGTTCAAAAGCCATTCATGAGCCATTTCCCATGGATTTGTGTAGTTCCTTTTGATCCCATTCATGCTTTGGCTTCCTCAACTTCCAGCGGCAAGGATTTCCACAACCAAATCGTGCTTTTCTGCACAACAGCGCAATAAACCAAACAATGCCAGGGACAGATGGCATTTCGGCTTTCCTCCCTGCTCCCCCTCAGTCCACCCACACCTGCAGACATTCATGTAAGAGCCACAAATCTGACTCATGCAAGTACAGACACCCCGAGCAGAGCATGTGCTCAGAGGACACATCAAGATCCTTAATCCAACCAGCCACTTCATGTTAGTTCTGTCCACAGCTCCCTCATCTTTTATTGTAAACATAAATCAGAGAATCAAGCAGGAAGGTCATCCAGTTCATGCCTTTGCTCCGTGGTGGAGCATGTTACCGCTGAGACCTTCCCAGAAGACGTTTTACCTGCTCTCAGACACTACCAGTGACAGAGGCTCATGCTCTCCAGAGGCAAACTATTTCCATTCTCAAATACCATTGCAGTTACAAAGCTTCCCCCAATGCCAGCTTTGAGTCTCCCTCGCCACACTTTAAGCCTAACCCTCCTTGCAGTGTTTCCTATAACGGCTTCTGGTTCCCTTCCCTGCTTCTGGAACAGAAGATGATAAAAGGAGAACATGCAAAGTGCAAGATGCTTGGGCAGGGGAGAAACTCTCCCTGGTGGCCTTTACAGAGCAGGCTAACTGTCTTTTGAACTATCTCAAAAGTTGTGTTCAAGCCTCACCGTGCCTTTCCATACCCACAAACTCCTCACATCTCTGTCAGACCTTCACAGTGGATGGGAAGCAGAGGTAATCCCACTCAGTTCCTTTGACGTGGTCCTCAGGGCAGGAGCATATTTCTTAAAGCAGTTGGCAGTGGAAGTCCAAGGTTTCACTCCTTGGTCCTTCCCTAACATGTGACATACATTCAGCTCACTAGTACTGCAAAACATCCTGTGGGCCTAATGATGTAGAGCATCAAATGTTTGCAAAACAGCAACAGTGGGTGCAGATCAAGCACTAGAAAGAAAAGCCTGCCTAGAACAAAATAATTTCCAGACTGGAGAGCTCAGGGAACTTTATCTTCAGAGAAGTGGGTTTCTGCATTGCTTTGGTCAAATGAGTTTCAAAGGTGATTACAGCCCCAATAAGTGTTTCTCAAAGCAGTATCATGTTGGATGGGGAAGGCCAGAATTCAGGCAGAAGCTTTCTCCTGTACAAAAGCCTTGCCACTGACATTGTCAAGGGATCTGTTGCACTCCATTGTGTCCATAATCTTCAAATTAAAGCTCCCTAAATCCACAATAGTCTAATAAACCACAAGCCTGTAACAGCCCCTTCAATTTTCCATGTTAATAATCCATGGATTAAGAGCCCCTCCGCTGCTACAATAGACAGAACTGATCTTCTCTACCGTGTCAATGACCCATGAATTATAGGGCTGTGTCTCAGATGGTTAGATAATACTTCACTCAAGTCCCCGCAATAGATTTTTCTAACAGGGAAAATTCAGGACTCAGTTTTGGAGTAAAAGCACATTGTGGAATTCTCATTTTTGTGACTGCTCTTCCTATTCCTCTTGGCAGTATCCCCACACAAAAGCACAACCCCCTTTTTATCATATCAATCCATTTGTTTTGCAATAAATGGCCTAGTCGCCTTTCATTTACAACTGTACATTTAATATGTCATACGAGAGTTTAATAAGAGGCACAGTTTCATAACTGGTTAATCAACTGATGCAAAATCCTTCAATTTTCTTGTAATAGGGTCTTATAATAACCTGGAATATTTTATACTGATTTGTGGATAGCACTTAACACACTTGTATCACTTGATAACCCTTTATTATATCATTTACTATGAAGTCCATACAGCATCTACAGCAGTCCAATCACAGGGCAAAAGAAAGCAGAGCGGAGTCACTTCAGAAGAACTGCCCAAACCTATCATCCATAAAATGCTCATCGACTTTTCTGATCGGGAGCAAGCAAGCTTCTGTAACAGCTGCATGATTTCACCTTTGCAAATACCACTGCAGTCGGCAGCCTGGATTTTGCGTATGGATGGAAGTGCCCTGCCAGCCACTGGCATGGAAAGAAATGTGATGGGTAGAAGCAGACAGATTGTCTGCATGGTATTTTCACTGGGGAGCACGGTCCCAATGGCACGTTGTCTGTTGGAACAGAATGCCAATGCAATTTTTTTTTTCTCTTTACTTTTTAAAGCAGAAACCTTCATATTGAACTCAAAGCCACACAAATCATTGCACATTGTAGCAGGGTTGTTAAAGCCAAGGAATGCCTGTTAGTTTAGCCAGCCATGTCTCCATCAAAGCTTAGCTGTTCCATACCATATATTTTACAGTGTTTGGTTCAGAGTCCTATTACTTGGGACATTTGAAACTATACCGTCAGCTCAGCTAGACATGGGAAGAGGCTCTGCACTGCAAGTAATTGGCTACTTCCATCTCTGCTGCCACATCTTAAAGTGTATTGAACAAGAAGTTTGGTTTTATTTTGCCCTTCACAGGGCAATAAATCATCTGATTAAAAGTTAGAGCAGTAATACTTTGGGGCAGGTAAAGCTGTGGCCATGACTTAGGGGCCAGAGTGATTCCCAATAAGGAAGGATCTATTACTTGCTGAAGAAATGTATTTGCTGATTCTCTGGTTTTCCAGAGAGTCAGTGAAGGTCAGTTTTGTAAATCACACCTAGTAGCTATGAGAGTCTATTAAATAAAATAGTCCCAAATAAAGACTTGTTAACATTGATTCTGGAGCTTAACACCACTGTTAAATCTTTCAGTGTCAGAAAGAAGATCAGTGCAGCATCTATAGGCAATTAAAATGATAGTCAAAGTAATAGTGGCAGCAACCACTGCGGTGGCTGATAGAGGGTGAAGATAAATCTCTTCTGATGCAATGAAAAGAGAGTGATAGGAGGGTGGGACAGTAATAGACGATGCATTTTCATTGTTTGTATAGCAATTGTGAAAACAAGTGTCAAGCCAAAGTGAAGTAAGTTTTGTGCTGCTGGCTACCATGTGTGACATGTTCCTGCAGCAAAAACCTGCAATGCCACAAATAATTGGATCCACCTTAGCTGGCTGCCTGGTTTACCACTACCAGAATCTCACCTCTTATTTCACCCTGGTGGAGATTTTCGTGACTTACTTTATCGTCCTTTAGAAGATGATAAAACAAGGCTCTGAATTGCCTATATATATCTTGGGTTGCAGCTCAGATTTGTGAGAGCAGATGTACGCACTAAATGGCAAAAAAAACCCCAAACCCAAACCTGACCCATTTGCTTCATGGAGAGACACTAAAATTCTGTCATCAGTTCGTTTCCCTTTGCAAACAGGTGTAAGAACAATAACTGTATTGTCATTAGCCAGCATATAGAATAAATAAAAGGAACAAGCCCATGCTAGCTGACTCACGTGTGACAGAAAGTGCTGCTTTATCTCCCGTTATTGCTGGGACCTGTGCGATGAGTCTCCCCCGATTTTGACACAAAGTCGGCATTGTTTTCTGAACCCATCTCAGCCTTTAAGTTGACCTTGCGGTATTTTTCTTGGTTGTCATGCTGAGTGCAATGTTTATCTTGTTATACTATTTCTACAGAGCAGACTATTTTTCCATAAGGGAAATATCAAGTGTCAAGCATCTGAAAGTCCAGAGGGCTGGATACTTGGGCCAGACCCCCTGCTCCAGAGATGGGGCAACCATGCTGTACCCCAGTGGGACCACCATGCCAGTGCTGAGCTCCTGGTGCCCAGCACGATGGTCCTTGGACCTTCGTGGGATACAAGCAGTAGTGGTATCTAATGCATTCACTCATTTAGCCCACATTAGAAGAGTAATTGCTACTGTGAGACCTATGGTAGCTTTTCAGGTAGGGTAATACTATTATTCCCATTTAACGATAAAACGCTAAGCCCAGAGAAGTACGGACAGTGCAACACATGCAACTGCCACACAAATAGCAGAGCCTGTCACTCCTCTCACATGGAAACAGTCCAGTTCCCAGGGTGGACGGGGCCAGGAGAAGCACCACTAACGTGCTCCCCAGCCAGGCACAGGTCGTTGGAGATGAGGGCAGGAGGGACACCTAAAGGACAGCTCAGGAGAACCCCAAGCCCATTGCACTGAAAGGCACTGTGCACGCTTTGGGTTACGTGAGCTTGCACACCCCTCTGTCCCCCCCGCCTCCAACATATTCCTACGTGCTCTCAATATACCCACAGCTTGTTAGCAGCTCCACGGGGTTCCCGGGAGCAGTGAATGAACAGAAACCGGGATTGTAAGATCATAACAACCAGCTCAGTTTCTTCTGCCTCCTAAGCTCCCCTCCCTAAGCGCTGGAGGAGTGGCTCCTGAGGAAAGGCCATGAATTTTTTATTTCCCTGACCAGAGGGTGATTTTGCCCGGTCAAAGCTATATACATTGTTCCTCGTTACTAAGGCAACAGGTACCTTACAAATGCTGATAATACATAAACTAATACAACTCTGCAGTTTGCTCTTTCTTTCCAGTGCAGCTTAATAACCCGTGTGGATGCTGCTGGCCGCCTCTCTCCCGCTGGGCTAAATGAGCACTTCAGGAAGTATTATCTCCCTTCCAGCGCGGACTCCGTGGTGCCTGCACAAAGACGAGGCGCTGAACTGGGGAGCTGGGCCGCTATCAAAAGGCAGAGGGGTTTCAGAAAGCTCCAGGGAGGAGTGGGAATGGCTGTGGGAGCACCACACAAATCTGCTGCAGCACTGCTGCCCTCCTAAAAGCAGCAAAGGATCCTCAATGCTCGCCATCCGGAGGGAACACGTCGCCTTTACGGTCCCGTAAAGGAAATCCTGGAGCACAAACTCTTTAGTTCCAAGTTGTGCCCCCATCATCAGCATCAAGAGCTAACTGGATTAAGGGCTGTTTGTTAAACTCTGCCTCACTCGCCCTTTCGTACACCAGCCTCTTTGATACACATGCCCGGTTATTAAGTGAACACGCCTGCTCTTGTGGTGAGAGCAGGGTTAAAATGCTTCACTGGTCTCCTTAATCCCTCTCACATGATTTAGTCAACACCAGTGGGGGAGAAGGACCCGCAGGTTTTGCCTCTGTGGCTCCCCCCTCTTCGGAGGTCAGGGAGAAGAGATGATTTCAGTATTGCACTTGGGCTGGATGCGGTGGGAGCTGCCAAAAAGTCGCAGAAACGATGAACGCTGAGTGCACCCAACAGGTACCAGGGGCTGCATCTGCAGATCTCATGGGCTTGAGAGCTGCTCCTGCCTGGCCTCCAAGCTTGCTTTTTTCACTACTCAGCACCATTTAAATCTTGAAACGGAAAAAGGCAAATAGAGATTTAAAATAGGGGTTTCTGTTCCTGTCCAGAGCTGCTGTAGCATTAGTTCAGTGATGGGGAGAAGATCACTGTGCAGTAGCAGAAGGAAAAGCCACCAGGAAAGAGGAGTAATTGCACACTACTGTGCTGGATGCACTCCTCCTCAGTGGACCTGGTATACCAATGATCTATCTGCAGAATTTCTGTTTCAAGAGCAATTGTTCTATTAGAGAAACCAAATAAGTGGCTTTATTTCTGGGGACTGGAGATAGCCTGAGGTGCAATAGGTTAATAGGAGCTCAGAAGAAAAAAAGACAACCCAGAAACCAAAGCAGCTCAAAACCTAATGACTGATCTTCACTTTTTTTTTTTCTTTTCCTGTTTTGGGGTTTTGTTTTGTTTTGGGTTTTTTTTGGAAAAAGAATCATAGGGGCATATATTTCAACTATTTTATGCTTGCTACCAGTCAGCCCCTTTGTCCTGATGATCTAACAATAATACAAATAACTTAAATAATGTATGTTTAACTTCCTTCCAAAAGCAAAACACAGGATGGGTAGTGCACTCTCAAAGAGCTTTACAAGCACAAAACAAGGACAGTTTTACAGACCCCATTCCTGTGCTGGATGACTTGCTGCTGCTGTTGCTGCAAGACAAGGGTCTTTTATTGAAATCCCAGCAGAAAAGTAAACATTTGAAATAAAGCTAAACAAGAGTTTAGTTATTGAGGAAGAGACAGTCATCCATCAGCATTTGGCAAACAAGCTCTTCTTAAGAGTGGCCTTCCACAGCACTGGACTGGGACTCCAGCACTTGGATTCAATCACTGTAGTCTGAATCCCTTCTACCTAATGAGAGGGCTCCCCGCTGTATCAAATTTGCAGCACTGTTGGCTGCTGGAAGCATTATTCATTTGCCAAGTGGATCTTAGGAAAACAAACCTGGGTTCCAAGTCTCAGGAACACTAAAATATGCTACTGAAGGAGATTTCCCCAAGAGAAAACACCATGAGCACACCACCTCCTGTTGAAAGTCATTAGTAAACGGTGCCTGTCCTCGAGTTGTGAATTCACTACCTTCCCATTTTATCTCCCCAGACCTTGTCTGCACTATCCTCTACCTACGCCAGCCTTTTGGGGGACACATGGAGATGTATGGAACAAACAGGTGGGCTGCCAGGCTCAGACAGTAGTGGTCTGACTCGATGCTCAACTGGTGGCTGATCGTCAGTTTGACACTGGGGCTCACTGTGTTTAGCCACATTAACCTGGCCAAGGGGATGGAGTGCACCTTCAGCATGTTCACATAAGATACTAAATTGATGGGAATGGCTGATATGCCAGAGGGCAGGGCTCTGTTCAGCTACACCTTGACTGGCAGGTGAAGTCAACTGACAGAAACCTCATGAAATTCAACAAAGTCCAATATGAAACTCCTGCACCTGAAGCAATAATCCCCACACGTGCTGCAGATTAACTAAATAGAAAGCAGCTTTGCGGAGAAGGAGGTGGGGACTAGGTGGACAGGAATTGAGTGTGAGCCAGCAGTGCACCGAAGAAGGTCAACCACCTACTGCACTGAACTCGCAAGAACTTAGCCAGCAGGTCAGGGGAAGTGATTATTACCCTGTATTCCCACAGGAAGGCTACCTCTGAAGTACTGCAGTCAAGAAAGGCACAAACATACTGTAGCAAAGGCAGACAAGGGCTGGAGCACAGGACAGACTGAGAATGGCATTTGTTCAGCCTGGAAAATAGAAAGCTGGGGATGGGTGCATCTAATTGCTTTCTCCAGCTGCCTCATGGGTGGCTATGATGAAGACAAAGGCAGCTGGTCCTGCTTTGTGCAGGGATTGGTCTAGATGACCTGCAATTTTTCTTTCCAACCTCAATCGTTCCATGATTCTACGAAACCATTCCAGTGAGGATCATTTGCAGAACATAACATTTGAAGTAATTGACTCCTGAAGAACATGTAAAGCTCAGTTCCCCCATAAAGTCAAAGAAAAAAAAAAAAAAGAAAAAAAAAAGTCACAGTGCCACTTCTCATCTACCAAGTCCTTCCCTTGCCTCTGGGTGACTTGCCAACACAAACACCTGTTTCATATGCATAGAATGCAACAAACAGCTGACCCATATCTGTAATTAATCTTAAAGGCATTTTGATATTTTAGAGGATTAATGCACCCAAAATCCTTAATAAAAAACAAAAAGCCAAAACAATCCAACCCTTCTTGAAGTCAAGCAAAACCTAAAGCAGATGGGTAGACAACAGTTGCAAAACAAACAAATATTCCATGGTTCAGCTCAACTTCAAATAAGTTCAGCGCTGAAAACCTGAGTAAGCAAAGATAGTGTGTTACCTTTGGCAATCTACATGGCTTCAGCTTTGCAGTATCATTTCTGATCTATGCAGTCTGCTAATCAAAAATGACTATTCAGATTCTAATCCAAATAAACCTCCAAATTACTTCAGATTTAAACTGTAGTTGAAACTGAAATGTCAAGTGCTCAAGTATTTGAAAAAGTGCTTTGTCTGTATACCCTAGTTCAGTCAGCCTTGTGCCAACAGATTATGCTTCAGTCTTTGGTTACGTGGAGCGTGTGAAAACTAATAGGGGGGAAGTGGCCTACCAGCCCCATTTCCCACTCTACTTTATCAGAATGACACTATTTGACCTCGGCAAGAGCAAGGCACAATCCAACATGCCCAGGAAATAGCAAGACCAGGACATTCTTATAATCATGAGATGGTTTTTCTTCACGAGGCATTTCTCAAACAACATTGATCCAGGACTCGAAACAACGTGATCCTTCACAGAAAAGTCTTAGAGCAGCTGAAATTTGCAATATACAATACCTTACCATCTCTTAGCGTGAGCCTCCCTTGTCTTCAAGATATATTTTTGACTCATTTGTTCTAAATTTCTTATTTTAGAAATAATTGATCATTTATCAAGAAATAATTCTTTTCTTCCCCTTCAGATTTTCAGGTGTTACCCAGTTTCTCTGGCAGACGAGCAAGAGTGACAGCATGTCTTATTAATAGGACAGAAGTGCTCTGGGAAATCCATTGCTGGAATATATGGAAGAGAAAGTGGGAGGGGGGGTGAAGAAAGACAGCATGAGCACTTTATACCCCAGATGAGACTGGGATCATTATACAAACCCTTTACACCATGATTGCTACAGGCACAGATGATTTTGCCTGGAATGGAAGATGTGGGAGGGAACGATTAGTTACAGCCCATGTTAGTGCATTCAACCTGCTTTGGACTGAAAAACTTCTTCTGTGGTTGCTATTGGGGTGGCTCCAGGGGAAATACCTGTCGCCAGGTATTATCCAATTTATCTTTTTTCTCATGCTTTTTGATATCTACCAGCAACATAATGTCTGGCCCGTACAGATGTACAAGGTGGCAAGTTTATCTTACTGTGCCCCAGCCAACATAAGGCGATCTATAGCATTTCTCAAATGTGTATCTTGTTGTGATTTTTTGGGGTATTTTGCTACCAGCCTCTGGCAGACACAGCTTAAGTTTCAGCATATTAATCAAACTCCTCCACACCCCATCAACATTGATCTTAGCACACAGCTACTTTTGTCTCAGAGACTCCTTGAACTCTGTGCCCTGAGCCTACAAAAATTCCCCTTGTCCTCCAAAACTTGGGAGACAGACAGGGTTATGGTCCTGGTGAGAAGCTGAGAGTACGTGCTCTGAGGAGAGGAGGGCACCAAGAGCTCTTGATTGTGTATTTATATTGCTACACTAGAAAGTACATTAGGACTAGGACAAAGCCTAAACCATGCAACATGAATAACACTGAAAATGTAAGGATGAGAGACATCTTAGCTGAATAAGACCTTTTTTCCTGGTTCTTGGCCATGTCTGCAATGGAAAATGAGAAGCGGGGAGAAAGTACAGTTTTCCTTTCTGTGCTGGTTTTGGCTGGGATAGAGTTAATTTTCTTTATAGTAGCTAATATGGGGCTATGTTTTGGATTTATGCTGAAAACAGGGTTGATAACGCAGGGATGTTTTAGTTGTTGCTAAGTAGTGCTTATACTAAATCAAGGACTTTCCAGCTTCCCATGCTCTGCCAGGTGCACAAGAAGCTGGGAGGGGACACGGCTGGGACAGCTGACCCCAACTGGCCCAAGGGCTATTCCATACCATATGGTGTCATGCTCAGCATATAAAGCTGGGGGAAGAAGAAGGAAGGGGGGACATTTGGAGTGATAGCGTTTGTCTTCCCAAGTCACCGTTACACATGCTGGAGCCCTGCTTTCCTGGAGATGGCTGAACACCTGCCTGCCCATGGGAAGGAGTGAAGGAATTCCTTGTTTTGCTTTGCCTGCACACACGGCTTTTGCCTTCCCTATTAAACTGTTCTTATCTCAACTCATAAGTTTTCTCACTTTTACCCTTCCGATTCTCCCCCCCATCCCACCAGGGGGGAGTGAGCGAGGGGCAGGGGGGGCTTAATTGCCACTCTAGAACTCAGGATGGCTTTCCACAACAAAATATTTCTGATGGTTTCACTATTCCTCCTAGGTCTCTCCAGTTGACTGAAAACTCAGTTTGGAAGAGGAACTGGAGGTATCCTGGCTGCAACAGTATGTATTTTACTCCTAACGCTGGGTCAGTGCCCAAGGCCAGAGAAGAGGGTTCTAAAGCCCCATCCACCCATCCATCCCAACCAGCCCTGTTTGTTTCCCTGGTTGTATTTGCTGCTACAAAACACTACTAGACCATTGCCTCTAAGCAGATATGTTGTACACATCCACATGAATAACAGTTCCTTTGATGTTCAAAAGTTTTACTTCTTTGATTATGAGTTTATCAGTAGCACATAATCAGGCTGCAGACACACACACACACAGTTTATTCCTAACCCATTTTGATTGCAGGTACACAGCCAGCAAGTGTCCTTTATGCTGTATCCAAGTATTTATTGAGATAAACTGCCTTAGCTTTTCCAGGAGACAGTCTTTCTTGGCAGGTGTAACAGGGTGAGTTTCTCAAGATATCAAGAGCCATCACAGCTAATAAACTACCTGCACTGTGACTTTTCCCTCAAGATGAACTTTCAAATACTCCATATCCCACGTCAATCCCAATAGCAGTGTATTAAACATACAGCAACTTTGCACGTGGTTTGGCTCTCCAGCCATGTCTGAGCAAAAGGTGTGTCAGGGGAAAAAAAAAAACAACAAAAAAACCCCCAAAAAACCCCACACAACGCCACAACACACTAGTAAAATTTAGAATTCGAGGTAGTAAAGGATGTTCTTCTCTTTTCACCCACACCAAGTTGAAAACAGAAAGGCAGAGACACTAATCTGGGAACTGCCCCACAGACAGGTACAGCCCATAAATGAAAAGAAATTCAATACCTGCAAAGAGAGAGTTGAGAAGTACTGCAGAAGTAATTAATTACTTTGCATCAGTATTTGGTAGCTGATTTGGTTTCTGACCCATATGGAGGTGCTGGCAGGGCAGCACAGAACACCTGCTGCCATTTAGGCAAAAAGCATCAAAAGAAGGGCAAAAAAAAAAGCAGTTGGCTATTTTGTGTTTGCAAGCCTACAGCTAATGCTATGAAATCTGATTGATTTTAATAGCAATCTGCTCAGCTCTTCATTCATTAGAAGGAGATGAAAGTGTCTGAGGTGCACGTGATGAAGTTGTGTTATCCAAGTGCGTGGGGGAAGAGGGACTTGATAAGCAAGCTCCTCTGGCCATGCCCTGCAGTCTGCTCCCTCCATTTCATCACTGCTTTCTCCAGCTTTCTGCTGCTAGTCCAGACTCATGAGCTCTTTCTGTTTCTTTCCTGTGGGCAGCATCAAACTAAATACAAAGATCCTGTCAGAAAATGGACTTTCCAAAAATATTCACAATCAGAAAAAAAAAAGGGTCAGGTTTTTTTTTTGGAAGAGTATAAATCCCTTCCATAGCAGCCAAGAGAGGACCAGATTTTTCAGAAGAGTTCCATATGCTGTTTAACATACCCAAATGTCTCAAAAAAACCTGGCCCCCATTACAGCATTGAACACCTGGAACTGACCATGCTTGGTTTTGGATGTCTGCTCTTAAAAGCAACAATAGCTTGTGCTGTTGTGGGTAATTCAGTTTTGGAAGCAGAAGCCTTGATTTATATGAACTCTATGCTAATGGAGAATTACTTCCAGTTTGTTACAGATTTCAGCACTGAAATTAGGTGGTTTTCTTGCCAAATTCAGGCCCAATGTCATTCCCATCAAATGGGTTTTGAAGAGCTCCAGTCCGTTTTATAATACTGCAGCATGGCTTGCAAACCAGCTTTTACATGTTTGGGGTTACCCAGCACTACAAATTGTTGTTTTATCAGATGCAGCTGACTGAAAAATGAAAAAACACTCCCTCTTTCCTCCCACTCTAAAAGCATTTAAAATGCAGCATTTCTGGGAACCTGGCTGGGTGGAGGGAGTTGGCAGAGTGGATTGTAATGTCTAAAATACAGAGGGACAGATGTTCAGCTGATCACTTTAACAGATACAACTGTGACACGAGGATGACAGCTCTATTAGATTTCAGGAGGTGATGTGTCACTTGTGCAGTAGGCTACTCCACATTTTCATAAAAAGCACTTTTTATGGGGTGAGACAAGCGAGATCCAGATAAAAGCGACATAAGAATGCTAGTCAGCCATAATCATGAACTCGATTAAAGATTTGCTGGAAATCACATTAAATAGGAGCTCAGCTCTGCAAGATCAGCTCTGGGACATTCCCAGTTGGCAGCAGAGCCTTTCTCCTTGCAGGCCACTGCTCCCTGGTGCATCCTCTTGCCTGGTGCTGGCACCCAGGTGTAGATGGTACTCTTTTCAGAGGTAGAGGACTGCCCATGGCCCAGAGCATTGCTACATGATGGACATTTAGAGAAGATCCAGGCTTGAAACAGTAAAATCACAATAGCATGGTATCGCTAGTGACAAAACCCCGGCTGGAAATCCATATGATCCACGAGGCAGGAGCAGTCTCATCTCCAATGATGTCTGCTCCTCCATACTATTAGTTTTAGTTACCCCAGTCTTTGCTCTTTGCCCATGACCTTCTTCCACTTCAGCTTGTATTTCCTTTTTAAATTTCTTTTTTTCAGCTCTTGAATCCCAGGTGTTTCTCTTTCTTCAGCTGACACTCAGGCTGTGCATCAGGCAACCATCAGGACTTGGCAAAGGTTTACTGGGTCAGTGGAGGAAGACCCTCGGATCCAGGTTTTTGCTATTAGAGTTGTCAGTCATAAAAGCCCTTAGAGACTCCAAGAGCATGAAAATTAAATCTACAGATTGAATTATCCCCGCTTTTTATTTTTTTTCCTCCCTTAAGTGCACATGTGGTCTTGTCATCTTGTCATTTTTATCATTGTTAGTGACAGTCCTCAACAAAATAGTCAGCACAGCCATCACATTTCTTATTCCTGCTGCAAGCTGAATACAAAATATGAACTCCCCAAACTGCAACAACTTATTCTGCTTTGTCTGTCACAATGTTAAACAGAATGTTTATGTAGCATTTGTAATCAAAGCAGTTTTGTGGGGGGGTTTTTTGTTTGTTTTAATATATAGAAAAAAGATAGGGTTTTTTTTCCCTCCAGGACAAAACATGGAAGGTTACTGATTTAGCAATTTCAAACTCCACTGATACTATGCTGAGATTCCTAGAAAGTTAGACCAGTGACTTGGAGCGCATAAGGAGAATTATGCCACAGGCATTAAAGTACAAAATTATGTCCTGATATCAACAAGTGGGGATACCTGAAAATGTCTGCACCCTGCCTGGCAATCAGTCAAGTTGGAGGAGAAGGTAAAACTGATATAGTGACTCTGACCCGTAGATCTCAGTCCTTGGCCGGTCACACTCGGTGATTGGGAACCAAGACTCTCACAAGAGCCCCTGGAGATCCAGGGCAAAGAGTATACAGTCGACAGCTATGGAAAAAGCAATGCTGTTCATTTTAAAGATAAAGTTCATTTCTACCAAGCTTTCAGTCCAAAATGTCTGGCCAACTAAGATAAAACCTAAATCCATGAAAACTTTTGCTTCACATTCACAGGTATTCTTCAGCAACCGCCTTATTGCTAATATTAACATAGTATCCTCTTAAAACAGGCAGAGAAACTTGTACAATTTTTTCTTAGGAAAGAGAGAAAGCAGGTAACAACCAGCTGCATGCGAGAGCTGTGCAAAGACATCACAGTACGCGGACCCAGAAGGTACGTGAGGATGGCCGCACAGGAGTACAGGCAGAGTTTCAGTACCTCTGCTGTAGCCACACGCAGCCTGAACAGAAACAAGAAACTGGTGCTATTTTAAATGACTAATCAACAGCCCAGAGTTTCAGGTGTGATGAGTAAGTTGCTTACATGATTTTTGGTTGTAAAATTTAAGACTTCTTAAAGGATCTAAGCAGCTGGAGTCCTCCACCCTTGCTGGAAAATCTGCTTCAAGCTGGGCAATCTTAAATAGCGTAAATAACTCGCAGACACTAACTGAGAAAGAGGTTGGTGTGTTGCAAGGCTGGCTAGATTTCCTGGGAAACCCCAACAGCAAAGGACAGGATTTTGGAGGATGAAATCAGAAAAATCAGTGGGCTGAGGACTATTCTTGTTCTTCCTAGGTTGCCTGTCTTCCATTGAAAGTCAAAGTATGTTCAGTTTGTCTGGTTAAAAATCAACATGAAGTGAGTCTTCACAACTCAGAGCAACAGATTTGAGCACCCTACATATGGACATCAGTGGCCAAGAAACACCTCATTAAAAAATGTAACAGGTTTCATTTTATTTTCGCTGGCTGGCAATTTCACCAGTCTCAAGAAGTAGGACAAACATCGTATGCTGATAAATCACTACGTCAAGTCAGACCCAACAGCAAATGCTGTTGTGTCTCTAGAGCTAAGCAATCAATCCAGCATCCTGTGTCAGTACTAGGTATTCATGAAAAACTGAAAAGGAAATATTTGAAGGAGTTGTATCTGAGAAGCAAGATAAGCAGTTCCACAAGACATTTGCTGTACAACCTCATCTAGTAGAAACCAACTTCTCCAATACACAGTAGGCTTTAGAGCTCATCTCCCCACTGAAAGCACCCCTGAATGTGGGTTTACCAAGGAAAATTATATATGTAGCTCCCTCAAATGCATCCCTCTAACCACCTTGTGAGTTGAATCAGCTCTCAGCCTCTCCCACGCTTTCCAACATTTGCTGAAACCTGGTACTGAAAGGTGTAAGCTTTTCAGCAGGCAATGCAGACTTAAGTGTGCCCCATCTATTCTGAAGAAATAACTATAACCCACAATAAAGTCTGGTGACAGATACATTCTGGCAAGTATGAGACATCCAGCTCCGCAGCCTGGTCACATCTACTCACTAGGGCCTGGGATAAGTAGGCAGTTGACGGAGGTGCCTCAGTTGAGTGTCCCACTTTTGACCCTCTGTGATTAGAAATTTGTTTCCAAGATTCTAAAGCTTAGACCAGCACACGGTATCAACGCTAAGATTTCTGCATACCAACTAAGTTGCAAACCAGTCCTATTCTGTCTTCTGGCACATGTCCAACACTCATTTAAGTTGTAATTTTTATGTAAGAATTGTACAACTGTAAAGTTGCATTTTACTTGCTGTTTTGTACACTGCCCCACTGGTGCTGGTTTCCTGAAGAACCCAAGAGTATAAGTATAGGAAATGTTGTGCAAAGTGTCAAGGTCATTTTAGTGGTAAGTTTCTTGTCAAGGCTGGATTGCAGGAGAAAGGTAGTCCCACGGGAAAAAAATATGAACATATGTACTCAGTAAATTCTTGATGCTTCATGAAAAAGCTTGGCCAGGATACAGCTATGGCTAATAGCCCAAAGTAAAGCTAGTGGGAAAAAAATTCTCATACATAAACTAAACAGTTTAAAAGTTGAACTTAAAGCCTTCTCCTGAATAGATGTCCAAACCACATTAATTATTTCATGCACCAAGTAGCTAGACAAAGAACTAAGAAACAAAGTTAGGCTGAAAAACCCCAAAACCTCTGTATTAAAATTATAACATTATAAAGGTATCTCACCACTCTCACATTGAGATCCACAGAGCATAGGGCATCAGCAATGAGGTATGGAAAGGGATGTGTACCTATGCTGTCTGCATGCCACCGTTCCCATAAAAGCCTTCTCCAACATGCGATAAGTGACACTGGAGAAGCTTTGTGGAGATATTGTGGGAAATCATGGAAGTAGCCCCATATATAACCCTTCCCTCAAGGGCAAAATGATTGCCGAGCAGAAGACCTTGATGTGAATGTTGATAAAAAGTACAAAGCCAGATACATTCAAGATAAAATATTTTCTTCCTAAAAAAACCCCCACAAAACCCCAAAACACTCCCAAAAAAACCTCCCAAAACCCAAATCTCTGTCATTTGAAACCAGGCAGAGGAAGAGTTTATGTTCTTCCCCAAAACAGATGTCAGTTCAGCCAGGGAGCCTGGCCCACGGTGAAGGATCGGAGCATGAAGCCCTCATACTCCTAACAAGGAGCAGTGGCACCATTTTGAGTGAAAATGTTTAGATTGTTAATGAAATATTATTGTGCCCATAGGAAGTAAAAATTTGAGCAAAACAAAAGAATAACTTTCACTAGAACAGCCTTTTTTTTTTAATTAAGGAAACTATTTAAATTAGGCTTTTTACCAGCCACCGCAGAACATCATTTCTGCCTGTATTCTACTTGTAGTTTGACCCTATCTCCACAAGGAAAAAAACCCAAAACCCACCAAAAAATGAACCCGTCCAGAGTTTTCTCCTTACAAGAAATCTTTCCCTTGGCTTGATATCTCAGTTTTCCGTAACAAAAGAAGGGAGAATAGCTATACCCATTTAGAGCAACTGAGATTTGGCCCTCAGACATTCAGCAATCACAAACACACAGCAGATGCAATTTTGTCTCACAGCAGAAATAAATATTCAACTTACTACAGGAATGTCCCAATGGACAACTTTTCTAGAAATAAATATTCAACCAGAATTAATTTAGTTTTGCAACAGATGCTTTGAATTTGAGTCTGCTTGTTCTCAAAAGCACGAGACAACAGCTCACCGTAAGCCATATCTGCCTATCACCCTCATTCGCATATCAATTTATAAACTGCTGACTGAAGTTAAGAATAGAATTGGTCTTGTGTTTAGCATTTACAAACCATTTGGAAGAGTTCAGCCTGCCCTGACTTTATTTTGTTCTCATCACTAAGACACATTCATTAACTACCGTTAAAGAATCCCTGAGCAGTTTCTAAGGATCGTAAGACAGCTATTAAAAGTCTTTTGGATCCAAACAGTAGTTATTCGACACCGATCTATCTTTCCAGCTCTTGACAGGCACCACATAGGCAGACATCAAAAAGAGCCAAGTATTTGATGAAATTTTTACCGAATGATCTGCGAGCAGCAGAAAGGTTACATACCTCCAGTGTTTGCACAGGGTTTAGCTTGAGGGGCACAAGCTGGAGGTGCCTCTGATGTACCACCACGAGATTAACATTCAATATCTTTAACCATTCCCTACAGTATTTGAAACACAAACAAATCTAAAGCCTCTCAAATAAACATTGTTCATAATCTTGGGCAGAAAACAATGTGGGAGTTAATGTGCACATAGAATACAATCTTAAAACTCCCTTCCTATTTTCCTGTTTCTTTGAAAGGGTCCAAATGAAAATAGCACTGTTCTCTGCTCTTTGAGTTATCTGTCAAAGGGAAATGTTTCTGTGAATGCCACCACCTGTTTTATATCCTAATTAGGGGACTGGTTTGTTATTGGTACTTGCAGAAAAATGTATTTTACTGATAACTACAGAGTAAATATTTATGCCTATTAGTTACAGCTAAAGAGAAATAGTTCAGAAACAGCTTTAATCAGTTGTAACTCTACCTGCTAGCAGTGTAACTACTTGAAGTATCATGAATGTTAAATAGAAAATCAATGATGAGGGCAAGAGAGTCTTCATACTTGCTCTCTCCCCAAAGACAAGGAGAGACCCTAGCCTAGCTTTTACTGTGCTCTGTGATATTTTTTTTTTACTCACAGATGTGTTGAAATGAAAACGCTGTCAGTGAAAACTGGATGGCTGCTGTCTGTAGTACCTTGTGCGCATTTATTCTACCCTGCAAATGAGTTTGCTTTGGTTTTGCTGCTCTGCAAGTATAATTTGTTAGCAAATCTCTCTGCTAGGCATTCCACACGAAAAACATGTTTTAAGCAAATATTGGAGCATACTAATGAGAAACAGTGTTTACATTTACGAAATATATTCTTGAAACCAAAGTCCAGATGCCACAACCACTTATCCAAGGTTAACTTTATGTGCACTAGAGATTTCACAGACCTCAGGACCGCGGCAGTGCTTGAATAAAGTGACTCACATGTGACCCTTCAGAAAATAATAGCAGCATGAACTTATAGTCGTTTATATCTGAGAAAAACACTCGCTTACACCCTTAGTTTTAAGCATGTATTGAGGCCTAAGTGTGTTTAAATTCTTAACTGCACAGGGGTGAAATCTGATTCAGAGACCCCATGAGATAAGAAAAACCTAATGAGAAATGGTTCACTCATAATTGGAAAGTTGTTTAAAACTAGCAATACACAAAATTGCTGAGTACAAACATGGCCTGTTGATCTTATCTTATTTCTCGTAAAAAAAGAGAAGGCAAAATTCAACCAAAATCTGGTGACGTATATGGATTATTCAAAGCATGAGTGAAAAAATATACTTAGAGGATTTCTGAAAGTAGAAATTGTGTGTGGGAAGAAATAAGAAATCTTTAAAGTAACTCTGATTATTCCCCCACCCCGACCTTCCCATGCTGAGGACATCTTTGTCTCAGCCCCACCAGCTCCACTTTTTGATTGACTAAAAATACAAAGAAATAAAGAAAATGAATAGGAATGAGTTTTGATTAAGAGTGATAACCTGCTCTTACTGTTCCCGATCAACCACAGTACAGCTCAGCTCGATGAGCCTGCAAACCAAAATGATCACAGAAGACAACATGCCTTAGAAACAATTCTTGAGCCAATACTTGCAGACGAAGATCACTTCAGTACCTGTGTTCTGGTAAAGCTTCTGCAATTATATTATTCATTATATAACGGTGCTCATGTAGTGCACATGTTTAGGTACCCTAAAGGATCTATACTGTTGGAAAAACAGCTTACACTCCTCAGCCATGCATTTGTGAGCATAAAAAATTAATGTAAGGATGAACTATTCTGTGCCTGAGACGATGCTAATATGATGTGTTCAAAAACATCCCTTTGGTATCCCCTGAAGAAATGTATGCTGTTTTGAGAGCTGTAGGCTTTGCTCTAATGCTGGCAAACACACAGAGGCAGATTTCCCGTTGATGCCTATGATGGCAGTGGAAAGTGGATTTAAGTAGGAAGTGGCAAAACTGAATAGGAAGCTGGTCTCAAAATTCCTATCCAGGAAAAGCACCTGGGTAGCCAATTCACTTGCAATTGCACCATGTGCTTGAACCAGGGGTAAATCTTGCAGGTCTGACCAGAGAGCTGATTGAGCATGAGTAACTAATGAGAACAGATGTGCTGTCCACAGCTGTAACCGCAGGCCCATCCCATAGGCCTGACTGAGAACAAATAGAAGACCTGCTTGGAAGTCCCATACCTTCAAAAACAGATAAATATTTTTTGCCAAAACAATTGCATTGTCATTGGGAGCTTCCTGGTATGGAGTCTGATGGTTGTGGTAACCCCAGCTGGGACAAGGCCGAGCACTGGCAGGACAAGATACCGCTCTGCCAAGGTGTTACAGGAACCGCCAAAGCAGCTGGTTCAGCTTGGACTACTGGTGTACCCACACCAAGTCGGACAACTGCTGTGTTATAGAAACATCTGCATTCAGGCAGCACAGGCAAAAGCAATGAAGGTGCATGCCCCGTTAAGTTGGCTGCGAGGAACTTGTCCCAAGGAGAACTGGTTGGTAGTGGGCATGCTTAAAGACTGTGCTGGCTCCTGGGGTTACCAGCTGCTGGGGTGGTGCACACAAATCCCCTGAAAGGCTTTCCATTTTCTTCCAGTTATTACAACTACCCAAAATCCTACCATTCTTTTTGCCCATCCCAGATTCTACATGTCTCCAAAGAGCATGACACTGCTGACTGAAGATGTGATTGCATTGCACAGCTGGAAAAACAACTAAGACATTCAAAAGAAAAAAAAAAAAAAAAAGGGTACAGCCTCCTGACTGCTGTTGAACAACAATCACCACCCAAAGATTTTCCAAGTATATTCCCATCCCCACAAGTCAAAATCAGGGCTTTCAAATAACACTTCAGGGCAACCCTTTGTTTTTCTTGGAAGCTTTCACTCAGAAACCTAGACTAATAGATTTGGGCCATGAAACAGTCCAAGCTTTTGGATTTTAGGAGGAAAGGATTTCCAACCAGCTCTCAGTGAGCAGATATCTACTATCTGTCATCACTTCCCTGCTCTGTGGAGCAATTGGAGAGGATTACCCCTTTTATTTTTCCCAAAGGGCCTAGTTGTACCAGGTATCAGAAGGTATCAGACAAGTTTGTGCCAGGTACTCCAGCCCTGTGTATGCACGATCTCACCCTTTCTTTACAGATAAGGAGCATGCTGTGTGCGAGGCCATGGCACAGCCACAAGATTAATTCCCTCTCCTCCAAGTTCCTCTGCATGCCTCCTTGCTCTCCCCTTCTGTTGCTGTGTTCCCTTCCCCGGCACACTAAAGCGGCAATGCTGAATGCTAACACTGATCCCCTCCCAGCCCTGTCTGATGGCTTCTTCAGCACCAAACCTCCAACTCAGGTTTTCAAGTTGCCAAATTAATTTGGTTCCACAGAGTACTTTGGGGATGCTGAACACGTTAAGCAGGGAGAGGTACACAGTCACATAACCCTGGTATTCTGCACTGCCAGTGAGCCGTCTTTCACAAGAAGAATTATGTGTAGGACAGACAGATGAATAAGAAATGCATGACCAATATTTCCTGTTCTAATTTAAGTCAGTTTTCATTAAGCCCTTTGTTTCTGCCACCTGAAGCAGCAAGCTTTGAACAGGGTATTGTAAATGAAGAACATTTTACCATCACCTCTCACAGATTAGACTGCTGACTTCATTTAAAAAAAAAAAAAAGAAATCAGACAATGATGCTATTAAAGAGTTCCGTATCATTGTAATTTGAAGTCATTTTCTAAATGGATCAAGAAAGCATAACAGACAAGTGCTTGAATAATACCTCAGACGACTGTCTAAACAAGAAATATTTTTCTTATTTTCATCTGTGTGATGCATACACAGGCAATGATAATGATAGCAAGGAAATAATTTCTTCAATTACTGTGTGATAGAGTATAATAGAATAAAATGGCTATTGTTGCCTGGGATTAGCATCAGATGGATGCCTCAGAAGGAAACCTCCGAGATGCGGCTGGACAAACACCAGGCACAAATACATGCTGAAATTCCATGAAGCACTTTATTAGTGGGGCCATTCACTGAATGGCAGCTGATAAGGTTTTCAATAACATGGACACTGCTAGTTGTATAATGCTCCGTAATCTAAACATAATTAAAAGTGTTAACAATTTTGTAGCCTTTATCTGAACACATTTTTCCCACATGCTTTAGGTGACCGGGTCGTAATCCAAAGACAAGCAACTCTCTTGTTTTACACTATTAGTCTAGCGAGTGGCAATTTTTTTTCCTGCGCACAAAGGTCATTGTACCCCAGGCAACGTCTCTTGTCGGTATCTTCCACAAATCCAGGATGCACCAAAACAAACACAGATGGATTACATGTTGTCTATTAACTCAGCATTTCTCTTCCTTTCCTCAGATGCCAAAAAATAATTAAAGAGCATTTGTGTGAGTGGTGGTAATGCATTCATATAATTTGGCAATTATCTTGTCAGCCACCTTTATTAGATTCTCAGTACTGTAAATTGCTTTAAAGTATGTGCTATATGGCTCTACTATGCTTAGTACACCAGCTTCTGCAATTGCAAGCTCAGAGATAAGTTTTAATGGTAAACAAGATTTGGTGAAGTTGAGGATGTATTTCTATTAAAGATTTTTATTTTTTCTGTTTAAAGTCAAGGAGTTAAATCTCTCCTAGGAGGTTAAATGGGATTTTTTCGCTTTGCTTTTTCAAGTGGAACTGAGTTCCCTTCTAGACACATATGCAAACAAACCAATTTTGCAAGATGCACAGTGTCCCAAAAGCTCCCCTTTAGGCATCAATAGGCACACCAGATTTTTCAGTGGATTTTAAAATCTAGCTAAAAGACTATCACCCCAAATCAGGGGAGCAGGAAAGAAGGTGTAGTTGTCTGACTGTGGGAGCCCAACTTAAGAGAAGCCTTCACCCCAAACCAGAAGGCAGTGGTAGAAGACCTGGGCCATTGGCAGGGAGGGGTACAGGGGCATCAAAGCTAGGATCCCCCCCTTGCCAAAACTGGAGAGACACAGGAGTAGAAAAGTGAGATTTTTTGTGAAGAACAGCATTACTTAATACATCAGAACTAACTGATGGACTACAATTTAATAATGATCTTAATGCACCCAAAAAATACCTTTTTTTTTTTCCTCCCTCCACCCTCCCCCCCCACCCCAGTGAATATGAAAAGTTACAATAACAGCTTACAAAGTGCTTGATTGGGTCTGTTTCTCTACATATTTTAAGGAAAGATTTATCTGTCTCCAGTTTCCAATACTTACCGACACACTGAGATAGACCATAACAACAGCAAAGACAAACTGATGCTGTCATGCTGAGAGGGATACAGTGCATGAGCCATTAAAGCCTACTTCAGTGCTACTTGGAGCACTGATGGATACTTGGAGAGTAATTACTAGCTCAATTTAATTTGCAAAAATTTCTCATGGGTCGGGATAATTGAATGCACAATAAAGCTGAATTGTTTGAGCATTACATTCATACTGTAATGTGCACCTAACAAATGCAGATGCTTTTTAGGGTGTATACTCCCCTACCCTCTTCCTCGCATCTAGAAACATGCAAAATTTCTCTGCCTGGTAGCATTTTTTGTTTTGTTTTTTAATTATAAGCAACACTGAACATACTGCCTTTCCCCATGGAAAAGTTTCCTTCCTGGATTACATACAACCACATAGTCTGGATGCAAGAAGAATACAGATGTGTGAAGGGTAAGAAAAGATTCTGGAAACCGCACACAAAGCCAGACAATTTCAAATATGAGCTCCAAATGAAAAAAAAATTCAAATTGTGAGTGCCTTTTCCATCACAACACAAAACACAACCGTGGGCATATTACACTTGGTTTCACAATGAGCCACAGTTACAGCACTCAGTTTGCAAGACTTGATTTCACAATGCTGGCAAAATCATACATAGCAGAGGCTAACACCCTCCTCGCTCAACTGTATCTCCATCAGCTCTTTGCCTGCGTGAAGCTACAGACACAAGAACCGCTTCAGACACGGACTTAGGCAATTTTGCACTTCGAATAACGTGCCTGAGCACAGCAGCTTAGTCTCCAGCAATCCCAGATGCTGGAATGGGTGCTTGGGTACCCAACATCAGGCAGTGACAACAGGTGACCAGGGTGGATGGGGCACACAGGCAACGTGCAGACACTGGGGGTCACCAAGCATGTGGGAAAATGTATTATCCCTATCCAGTGTAAAATGGTAAAGAGGGCAGAAATTACAGTCACAGTCATCAGCACAATGGGAAGCTAGAGCCGAAAGTCCCTGAAGTTCAGCATATCCAACTATAGCTCTTTGAGGAATAGACCAGCTATGAGAGTAATGGAGCTAAATTGGGTGAGAGATCTCTCCAAAATTCAACTCATGGATTTAAATATAGTACCCTCTCTAAACATTATGGCCATCAGAGAAACTCAAGATGGGAAAATTCACGGCAGAAAGACACTGAAGTTACATAAACATACAGAAAACCTCTTTTCAAAGTTTATAGCTAAATAAAGTTCAAAACAAAGTTAACGAGTTCATTTCAGATATGAAGAAACAGCATTGTTTGAATATTTAATGGATATTCATGGAAATTTTGTAATAATACCACAGAGTTTCTCAATTTACAAATGATGTGATACAACATTTTTTTAAATGGGCTAAATGATTATCTTTATGTGAATTTTACTAGCGACTTCTATGGGTTGTCTGTATCTGGAAAATTTAAATTAAAAAAAGAAAAAGAACTGTTACCAAATTGGACAACGGGTTTCCTTTCGTCCCCTTCCCTCCCCGTTTGTCAAATATTTTTCTTTCTTCCCCATCCCCTTTCTCCGTTAGGAATGAAAAACATCTCTGCAGAGATAGTCTCCCAGTTAGAATATTAGCTTGAAATTTAGGAACTTTTGCTTTGAATTCCTGCCCTGTTCCAGGATGAATGACATTAAAGTGACTTATAAGTAAGGTGCCCAGGAGTCTAAGGTCTGCTTTCATAAATGGCTTAGGAACACAAACTGTAAAAAGCTTTTTGTTATCTAAAAATGCCAACATACACCTGGTGTTTCTGGTGTCCTGGATACTTTAGAAAAATCTCACTAGGGCCATACCAAATTTAGACAGATAAACATCTATTTAGATAGCAAAACATACCAGAGGACTTGGGTACCTTGCCAGCACAGCAGGATCTGACAGCCTAACCTAAGTATTTATTCTGTATTTGGTGCTGGAGCGTGCCCAAAGAAGGGCAACGAAGCTGGTGAAGGGTCTGGAGCACAAGTCTGATGAGGAGCGGCTGAGGGACCTGGGGTTGTTTAGCCTGGAGAAAAGGAGGCTGAGGGGAGACCTTCTCGCTCTCTACAACTGCCTGAAAGGAGGTTGTGGCGAGGGGGGTATCAGTCTCTTCTCCCAAGTAACAAGCCATAGGACAAGAGGAAACGGCCTCAAGTTGTGCCAGGCGAGGTTTAGATTGGATATTAGGAAAAATGTCTTCACCAAAAGGGTTGTCAAGCATTGGAACAGGCTGCCCAGGGAAGTGCTTGAGTCCCCATCCCTGGAGGTATTTAAAAGACGTGTAGGTGTGGTGCTTAGGGACATGGTTTAGTGGTGGACTTGGCAGTGCTAGGTTAACGGTTGGACTCGATGATCTTAAGGTCTTTTCCAACCTAAATGATTCTGTGATTCTATTTAAACAATACCACGTAATTTCCAGGGCCTGGATCCCAGTATCTCCACTTCCAGGTGAGACTCCTAACCAATACACTCCAGTACCAATACACTTCCATTCTTTTTTGAATTATTCAGTGAAAATCAGAACAATTTTACCTGAAGAGACCTCTGTCCTGCTTACTTCATAGCCAAATGTTTTGGGAACGTTCAACAGGAACACGAGCCTGCCGCAGGCAGAGGAGGGAACTGCTCAGCGTGGACCCATCAACCAGGGGGAGGACCTCCCCAGTCCTGGAGCTGGTGGCTTTAATGGGACCTGGCTCAAGGTTGCCTTCTCTGCCAGTTTCACAGAGAAATCCAGCAATAGATTATTTTCCCTACAGTGTTTTGACCAGCCGAAAATATAGATAGCATTGTTCTTGTACTGTGTTAAGTGTTGCTAATACCCAAAGCCACTGCTTCCTCTGTTTGTAAGGAGAGGAAATATTGTGAGCAAAATAGTTCAGCTTTTTCCTTGGTGTTACTTGTTTGTGTAAGCAACCATCATTCAGGATTGCAAAGTCAACCCCTTTTATGATACTCTAACAATTGCAGATATTTCACAACTAGAACTGATCTCTGCCAGCTTGCTCCCAGATTTTTATTAAGTTCAAACTTGAGCCATATTGTGTCTAATCCTTAAAGTGTCATTAGTAGTTATGAGTCTATTAATACAACACTTCAGCCATCACATTTTGGCTACAACCTAGTGGATTCCCTCACAATGTCAATGCCACTTACACTAGCTAAACAAACTGGCTGAAATATCCTCCCCCAGGATAAACTGTACCCTAGCACGACTGTTCTCTGTCCTGCTGAGGTAGTTCAGGTGGTAAACTTTGATACCACTTTTGTTGGTAAACTTTGTTTGATACCACTGCTTGAAAATGGGATTAAGGGGAAAGAAACCACAATTGTAGAGCCTCTGCTAGAGAGGTCAGCTCACACATGCTTCCCTGTATGTATCTGGCAGCCTCCGAGAGGCAAATACATAATCACAGCGGTATGCAATCTGTATGGTAAGTTCAGACCAGATACAATTACACCATCAGGAAGCAAATAATCAGCACTCATTTGCAAAAAGCCACATTAGGAGGGGACAGTCCTATACCTCCCCAATGATTTATAAGCTACAATTGTAATTACCCCTTTGAGACAGCACAGAGAATGGCCTCTCACCAAATGTTCATACAACGCCCTGACATCACTTCTACCCTCTTCTCGGAAGACAGAAAAAACAAATGAAGTTGATTATTTCATTCTAGCAACAAAGACCTTGCACAGAGGGAAAATGATTCACATTAAATAATTTCCAAGTGGTGAGTGGCTCTAGAGGTAACAGCCCTGCCTTTGAACCCGAGGGGAAAAACCTAGCATTCTGTCCAGTAGACAGAAATATCTGCCTCGGTGCCAAAGGCATCTCAAGGTGGGCATGACTGGCAGCTCCTTGTCCAGATAGCTGAACCCCTTGAAGATGAAGGCATTAGCTGAGCTCTGACCTGGAGTTGTACCACTTTTCAACTGTTTATTTATGTTTGTGCATGAAGAATAGATGAACAGTAGCCAGGAGACTGAAGAAGACGAGGCGGCAGAATCAATTAAAATGTACTCAGGAAGTTGCCAAAGAGAACACAACAAGCTAGTGAAGTAAAGATGGGGCAGAGGTGAAGGTCAGGATGAGCTACACAGTGCAAAACTTGGGCAGAGGAAGCAAAGATGACTGTACACCACCTTTGCATAACACAGCTCCCCAGGGCAGCAGGTGCAGAGGATCTGTACACTGCAAGCTGATCCTGCCACGTACATGGCACGCCCCTAAAATTCCCCTTTCCCTTGAAGGAGAGGAGGGGACTGGAGCAGAGCCAGCTGCATGGAGGCCAGCCCGGCATCTTCTGGCCATTGCGCTCCAGCTAGCGGCTCCAGTGTTCCGCAGTGCTGGAGGGCGGCTGGCCCTAGGGTCAGCAACTGCCTTCTCTGAGCAATTTTACTCACCAACTTATTCAAGATATTCCAACGGAGAATGTTTTGTTGCCATATTCCCAAGAAAAACAGTGAAATACCAACAGTTTTCAAACATTGGTCTCAATGGTTGCAAGGCCATTCCTTGGTTGTATGATGCATTTTCATTGGGTTTGTGTTATTCACCCTCACTTAAGATAATAGCAAGGAAAGAAATCGTACCCAAGATCTCTGCTTTAAAACAAACATTTACTACCACTACTTCCCCACATCCCTGTCTGACTTGGGAGCAAACAGGCATTGCTTCCCCAAGCCACCCACACGGTGTGTTCCAGTGTTATAACAAGAACTTTTCTTTCAGGCAATGAAACAATGTGGGAGCTGGAATTAATTGATCAGAAAGGGGGGAAAGGAAAGGCTCAGCCTACAAGTCACTTCACATCCTCATCCTGAGGGCTCACTAGACTTCTGCATGTTTAAAGTCAGACCCACCTTTATTAAATAGAGATAAGAAAGGATATCTCCCCTGCCTGAGGGACCAGCTTCCCTCTTCTGCCATACCACCTCCCAGATCAGCCACTTAACAGCCAAAATGTGATATCCTCTGACACACTACAAGAGTCAACTGCACCGTAAGATCTACATGAACATCCCCAGAATTCATGTAGTCTCAGTCCAAGAAAAAGGGACTGACATAACGATCCTAGTGTAGGATTGGGACATAATGTAGCAATCATATTCCAAGCAATGTATGGTGAGAAATTCTTCTTTCCAACAGAGATAAGAAGGAAAGAGATGGTGATGAATGAATGTAACGAGCCATGGATAAGAATCAGCTGGGCAAAAACTAATTCTAGTCTAAGAGGACACAAAACAGGAGATACTTCTCTGTTCTGCAAGTATTTCAGAGGCATTTAAGTGGACTGAGCTGGTGGGAAGGATATATACCATGCCTTTGCCAGGGAATAGATGTGTTCTCATTTGAAGACCAGGGGACAGAGCTAACACCAAGGCACAAATAGAGACTGTCACATGTACAGTACCAAAAGCAGAGCTACTGCCCATGACAGTGAGGATGAAGCAGAATGTTTTGTCAACCCCTGTGTACCAAATCCATAGCAGAGACTCAAACTTCTGGCTGGGCACATTTGATAAAAAGAGGGAGTTTTCCTTAAACAGAGACTTGGAATTTTTACAGCACGGAGAAGGGTGCAACTTCCATCACTCGAAATTTGGCACAGCACCACCTCTAGATGGACAAAGGACCAAAATGCAGGGAACAACATGGAAAAAGAAGATGGATCTCCACAACCCACTGAAAAGAAGAAACCCCCTCACAAATGCCAGAATGAGACTCTCGGTCCTGAGCCCACACCAAAAGCCATAATAGAATATTTCTGCCCAGAACCCTGTTTTCCAAGCACAGAACATCTCCCACCATTCTCTGCAGGTTTCCCCATCCCAACTGTTCCAGCTGCTGCGGTGTGGTTGCTCTTGGCAGACGGTGGGAAGGCTGAGCCAATGCCACAAGCAGAGGCTGCATTTTCAATATGCTTCACCTGAACATGGCACCCTCTTGCACAAGTGATGGCATGTTCATAGACTCTGTACCCTCGCTTCTTTTGCTAGCCATGAATCAGGGAGAAATACAGCATCCCTTGATTTTAATTAAAACAAAGTTCAGGCAAAACCCAGGAAGATGTCAGGAAAGGCTCAAAACAGCAAAGCTATTAACAAATACAACGGAATTAGTAGCTGTTTTCCTAAAGACCACACAATAAGATTTTTTTTTTTTTTTTTTAAATAAAAACTGCTTCACTCATGTCACTCAAGCTGATTCAGAGCCTGTTCCCACTGCCAGGGACTTCAGCTAGTGGAGGGCTGGGATGTACATTAATAGAAAATTCTATTCATAACTTGCCTGAGGTTACATCATTTTCTACAGACACTATCAAATGTGTCCTGCCTGTGAGCAGATTCATAGATGGCTGCTTGGGAGTAGTCTCAAAAAAACCCCGACCCTGACACCTTTCTTTGACAGAGCATTGTAGGGTGCAGAAGGCAGATTCATCCCAGGCTCTGAATCGGAGCCCTCCTCGCTGGCCACTGACTGTACTCTGAGCAGAAGGAGACTCCTACGCTAGCTGTGCCATCTCTGGTCCTTAAAGGGCAAATGTTACCCATCTGCCAAAAAATACTTTGTCTTCAACGTGACAAAAATGACCAATAAAAGCAGGGTGACTGCTCTAGCTCTAGGGTCCTGCCTGCCTTTCTGTCCCTAGTAGCCTGTGGAACTAGCCTGAAGTCAGATATAAGAGTTAATAGTTCTCCACAGATATTTTATCTTGCTTGTATGTATGCAGGAGTCAAGCTTTGGAAGCCCACTGCAAGGCACTGTAAATATTACTCAGGGGTGCTATTGAATAAAGTCATATAAAAATGCACAGGGCTTACAGCTGGACTGCAGCTTATTTCTCCCAACCCTTGCAAATCAGAAACAAACCCTCTGTGCAATTAGAAAGAAGGAAAAAAAAAAAATAATCAGAGATTTATACTGGCACCCAGAGGCTTGTGGACATAGTTCAAGAATATGAAAAATTATGTGCAAGATTCACATGGGGGCATAAGGGACTTTGACTTAACCATAAAAAACGTCCATGCAGTTCCACAACTGCAATGTATACAGAGTGAGCAGGATGAAGGGGACCTTCTGGGGCAGGGAAATGAAAGAGGCCACCAGGACTGAGGCTGACGGGTGAGTGGGGATTGGCTTGTGGAAGCATCTAAAATTAATACAGCTGATGAGAGAGGCATCTTCAGCACTTTCCTTTGTCTGCTTATCCATCTTGCCTCTCCTCAGCTATGCAGGGACACTCAGTGAAATCACTCTGAGTTCACAGTCGATGAGTTAAGACTGGATCAGACCTGTGGGCAGATACCTTTATCCAGAACTGAAGCTGTCTTACTTTAACTACAAGGCAGTGCAGCCTAATACCCTTTTAAATTCACACTTTAATTACCCTGGATTATGTGGCCTGAATGCCCTCATGCAGGCAAACCATTAGACTTCTAGACAGATCCACCGGACATTGGGATTTTCACAGTAACCATCACTCTCACAGTGCTTTGTGGTACCGGAAAGACTTTTTTTCCCATTTGGAAGTAGTCACAGGCAAAGAAGAATAATTTCTTGCTGCCAGCATCCAAAAGGAGGTGAGCCATTTATTCACTG
The DNA here is from genome assembly GCF_034638445.1 of Ciconia boyciana. Classification (NCBI taxonomy): domain Eukaryota; kingdom Metazoa; phylum Chordata; class Aves; order Ciconiiformes; family Ciconiidae; genus Ciconia; species Ciconia boyciana. The sequence continues at coordinate 16,413,502 of NC_132944.1, read as the reverse complement.
TTCTCTGCCTTGCTGGGAAGTCACAGAAAACCCCTGAACTTGTCCCTTCTCAGTGACCTGCTTGCCAGGAAGGCTGCTCTCCCTGTCTGGGAACCACTGAATTAAGTAATCAGGTCCCAAGGCAGCTGCCAGCCTGGCCTGGCCTGGCCAAGGGATAAATAAGGCAAAATAAGCTCAAAGCAAGAATCCAGGACCGCATGACATTTCCAGACTGACTACTAATGTATGCGTCTCCAAAAAGGTGCAAACGAGTGAATGGCCCATTCGTTGCTACGTTTTAAGTGCTCCTGCTTTGGAAGACAAGTACTAGCCGGAGACAGTGCACCACATTATCTATTGCTTGTTTAAGATCGATGTTACAAAAGACTTTTGGAAATTCTTTTCTTTCAAACAGAAAAAATATGTTTTTGATATAAAACAAGTCTTCCAAACCAAAATTTTACCCTGGACAGAGCTAATTCAAGTGCTTTCCGGCCATGAATTCACAGTGGGAGAGAGAAAACTGTTGAGCGTAAAACTGCAAGCGTTATTTAGCTGGGACCTCTTCAGATAGCTAAGTAGTGAGTCATAGAGACAACACCACTAAGCTGATCATTCATCAAAACCAATCTGGCCACAGACACCACAAGTCCTGTTATCTCGCTGCCAGACACTACATTTTCCCATATCAGTCTGCCTTGCAGCCTGGTCTCCTCACGGTCTCACAGTCTTCATCATTTTGGTCTTCTATGAATTTCTTTCCTTCTTGCAAGCATTTTCGCTTTATCCACCGGGTAACAGGGAGAGGATAATGCTCAGACAGACCGTGTCCACATTTTTTAAAATTAATTTGCTGGCTCTTGGAAAAGCAAAATAATTTTTCCCCAGCTATCTTCAGGAGATAAAGATAGAAATAATCTGCATAAAAGCATTGACCAATTTAATTTTACTGACTTTCCTCCTCACCCATTAAAAAAGGAGTTCTCAGAGAGAAATAAGGCATTTTTAACCAGGTATCTTCTGCAAGAGACAGAGGAGCAAACAAATTTTTGGGGAAAAAACCCCTCCCTAAAGTCAAAACAGTAAACAGATACTTGCCCCTGAATGAGAAACACACGGGTCTGTATTAGCCACATCACTTAGTGCATGATTAGTGAGCTGTTAGATATTAGAGCAACAAGACAACTGCAATAGCATACGCAGAACAACCAAGAAGGAAAGTTTTTCCTAATTCGGACCTAAATGTCCAAGTGGCTCTAGAAAGAGAGCTCTCTGCACCTCTGCGGAGCATCCTGGAGTTTTAGATGGCCAGTGACATGTGGGCAAGCCATTATTTGCTTGCACAGTGCAAAATCAGACGTCCTGAATGGCAGCTCTTCATTTCTTCGTTTTCAGACTTGGGAACCAAATCCACAGTTGCTTCTTGTGTACGGCAAAGCCAAAGTTGCTCTGTGCACAGATCACCCAATGAGTCACCCAAGATGGCTCAACATGTGCATTGCTGAAGCACCGCGTGATGCGCCACGTCTTTGCAAGAGGCTCTGGGTTAGCAGCAGACAATAGTCTGCTTGCGTTCAAGACTCTCACTTGGAATGATTTCCACCCCGAACAGCTCCCAAACATTGCTTTTGCTGACTGCAAGGGAAATAAAATAACTCCTGAAACGTTTGTACCAGTGTTCCTGCTTGGTTTGTCTCGAGTATGTGAGCAACCATAACACAAATACTCCATCTTCAGCTGGGGAAAGTGGATATGGCTCCAGTGACCAGTCCTGTGCTTAAACCATCTTACACCCACTGGCTCCTGGATCCAACGTATTTTCCATTATGTTACAGCAACTGATACAACTTCCATTCCCCTTTATAGTGTCTGTGCATATCTGATTAATTCTTCTTTCTCACAGGAAGTCCAGCAGCCATACACTACCGTTTTATTAGGTAGAGTATATCCAGATGATTTCAATAAAGCACTTTAAAAAAAAAAAGAAAAAAGACTAGCTTCCTGGTATTACAATAAAAAAGCCTACTTGGAGGGGATAATTTCAGATGATAAATCTGCTGCCATTCACCAACATTTCTATAGCTGATTAGAAACAGTGCATTGTCCCAAGCATGTCCCCTCCGACTCCCCACTAGGAACACTCCTAGTAGTACAGATATGAAACATATTCCCCCCCACAGAGATACTAATATTGCTGATAAATTGGTAACATTTAACTACTATTGTGCTACATTTCTTGACAGATTGCACGCATCTTTTTATACACATTTTTGTAATATTTAGGTCCAAATACATTGAGCATTCTCCTACCATCTTGAACTTTTTATTTAAACTATCAAGTCTGGAGAAATTAGAACAATCTACCTTCCACATTAAAACCATCAAAAACTAAAGGAGTGTACTGAGGACAATGGCAGTAGCGTTACAGATGCACTCAATAGAATCCAACTACATCCATTATATATGACAACTTATTATTGCATGGGTCTAACACTGGATTTTCATTACGCAGCATGGTAGCATCTCATCACGGCAGTACACAGGCAATGGAAAGGGAGCACAAGAAAAATGAAAATCACCTGTGAGCATTACAGTTGCATTTGAAATGACTTTGCTCCAGCCAGACTTTTCCACTGGAGTTTGCTGCATCAGTGCTTGCAGTAAGAATTTTAAGCTTGTAAGCTCAAGCATTGCCCCCAGAAGTCATTCAGAGGACGAAGCACTGCTGCTAACACGGTACATGCTGCTTGGGATTCAAATGAGCCACAGAAAGGTGGAACACACGTTTTCATAGGAGGACTGTGCAAACACGTGCAGCCAGTTTGCAGCAAGAGAAAAGCGCTGCTGGCCCATAAATAAATGGCTTTGGGGGCTTTTTTTGGTGCATTTTACTAAATACAGACATTCACAATTTCTCTTCTTTCTCATGCAACACTGCTCCCCAAATCTCTCTATATAGTTTCCTACTCTGACCCCTTTACAATACAGCTGACTCTTCTATAACAGTGTGCATTCAAATCCCAGAACTGAAATATGAATGTAACTGATGAGAATTGGTTGATTTAAACTCCACGTTAATACTGAGCATAAAATGTGGAGTCAAGAGCCTGTGATTAAGTCCAAATATCCTTTAAAATAATTTTTGCAAAAGTTTATTTGTATGACAAGAGGAAGACATCCTCCCTGCTCACAGATACTCCAAGAACAGAACGCATAATAAATTGTGAAATAGGAGTATCTATCTAGCTAATAAACTAACGATTAAATTAATGGGCAAACAACGGACATATGTTAGCTCTTTGGTTATCCAAAAATCTGTAACTCTTTAAAGAGCGCCCGGATATCACAGCTTATTGCATGCAGGCAGACTGCAATAAATGCATCTCTCTCTAGGCGGGTGCCTGCACGGTGACTGCTGGCCCCAAATCTTACTTTAGCATCAATAACCACAGCTAAAAATTAGAGTCCAAGTACAGCACCAATTTTCTATCATATCTTGGAAAGCACTGTTTTAATTAAGAACGGAGTTAGATCGTTGTGTTTGCGTAGGTTGCCGCTCTGGGCCATTCCGGTAGCGTTGGATGTTTGTGGTCTACTCAACTTCCTGCCATTCTGTCACTTCTTGCTTGGTGCTCGCCGTGAGATATGTCAACTACAACATCTGTGCATGTAACATCAAAGATTCACTTTAGTTTACATTCTGGTGAGATGAAGTAAATGCAAGTTGTTTGGGTCTTTTTAAAATTTATTTTTCCTCCTCCTCTTTTTGCTCTTTAGAAAAAGACATGCCATTGATGGGTCTCAGTTCACTGCCAGATTAGCATAACAAAACGCAATGGTTGTCTACCAAAGTTGTTGCATGTTGTCCCCATGGGAGGAGGGAAAAAAATATTAAAAAAAATTATCATGTGCTCAGGTGTAGGGGGTCTTTCCAGAGAAGATAGTCTATTCATACTCAGAAATGAAAACTAGCCTAGCAATAGCACTTTTTTGGTGCCTCCTTCCACTTTCATAACTACAGATGATACAAGTTTACCAGGGGGAAACAAATTTATTTAGATAAATGTCTGCATTAAGGAAGAGAAACCTCGCTGCAACACCTACAGGGTAAGACAATCACTTATGAACTGTTTTAGAGAAAGAAATCTGGTCTGGCAGGTAGGACACTAGTCTCAGAATTAAACTGCTATATTCATTGTCCTGTCCTTAATGAGGCACTGAAATATTTTGATGAACCTGGATGTGAACACTGCTTTAATCCCACACTGTTAGAATGAGGACAGTAGTATTTCTCTACCTTCCACATCAGGATAACAACTGCATCGAAGCCACAGATGCTCAGATATCATCGTGATGGGAGACACGATGGTACCAGCAAGCTCTACGTGGCACAGCAGCTGTATTCTTGCAAGCCCAACAACAAGCTCATATTAAAGCTGCCTGTTTTCAGTCTCTCTCCAGAAGTTGTTACCAGTACAAGGCTCTTTGGGATATCAATTATCAGTAGAAGGGCCAGAAGAAAAATGAACAGAATTGAGCCACTTAAAGCTTTAACACACGACCTATGTGCAGTGCTTCAGAGGAGCAGGAAAACTTCTGCTGGGTGCAGAGCAAACGCAGAGCTGCTGCCAGTGGCCTCGGTCCATCTCACAGAACAAGCGGTGTGAATCCTGCCAGCTGCAACTCACAGGTACAGACGCTCCCGAATGTGCCATTAACTTCTACCCTCTGGAAAGCATGCCTGGATTAAGAGAGTTCTGCATTTCTCCCTTCATCCATAGCCACATACACACAGCAAGAGTGTTGGTATCAGGTCAGGGGGTTTAAGGACAACTTCTGGCTATTTTCATCTTAGCAGGTACTATAAATAAGAATTGCAATTGCTCAGCTGCATAAGACGTGTATCCATTTGGGCAAAGCACTCATGGTTTGTTTGGTTGTTTTTTTTTAATTGACACAATGCCCCTAATGTCTAGTTTTTAATCTTCAAGAGAAATTTACATTTTTCAATGTAAATTCTGTACTTCTTCCTCATGTACATATATACACATATGCATTTGTTTCTATGTCCAGTTATAACCATATTGTCTCTGAAACTGTCTTTTGAAACTTATAGCAGGAAAAAGCCACTGATTCAACAGAGAATATTGACTTTTTTTCTTACTGGCCTGGGTATCTGCCCAAACAAAGAGCTGGTTAAAGACAAAATACAAAGAACCCTTTTGTGAGGGGCTAAGTTCACCTGGGAGAAGTATTAATGAAGTCCCACAGGGGCGGGGACTCAAACTTCCCTGCTTTCAGCTATAAAAGAAGCCAGGCTGAGAACACCAAGTACCTTGCCTTCCTCACCCCTTTCTCTTTAAGCCGCAAGAAGGAGTGCTAACGTAATTGAGAATTAGGGACCTTTCTGCCATTAATCTATAGGGTTTGTGAAGAAAGAAGCTAGATTTTCAGATGGCACGTCAGCTGCTGCATGGCAGCTGAGAGTCTAAAACAAAGTTTAGAAGTAGGTCAATACAAGAGGGCTGTTAACTCTGACTGAAAGACCTTTAAAGAAATCAATACCATAAGCAATAATTACCTGTGATAGCGATACAAATGACTGAACTCGGAATATGGATGTTATAGTGTGTATTAAGCCATTTGATCAATTTTCTTGCTACTGCAGAAGACAAGGAACAAGAGCATTGCTCTACCAGGAGATTAATGTCCACTCTAGACAAATATCATCCCTGGCATTACTGTGCAAATTATAACACTCCTAATCGATAATTATTCACCAGCTGTGCTGGGGAACATTTTTCTCTGACCTCATATGTTCAATAATTAGTTTATAGCCTGAAGTTGGAATGTTCAAGTATCTTTATTTGGTTTTGTTCATTTTTAACTTTTCTTTGACTCTTACTGAGCTCTTTGCCTTAACTGTTACATCAAAGCACGCTCCTGACTTAATAATACACACCATAATGTGCAATTCAATTTCAGCACTTTTCACACATTGAGAAATAAGACAGTATTTGCTCCTTATTTGTGTGCTCTCAAGAGAGCTTAAAAGGATGGATGTGCATTAACAAGGGGCAGTCTACTAAAAATAAGAACAATGTGTGCAAAAGGTGATACAAGTTAGCTTACTCCAAGCTTTATATGCCTCTTGGACTAGAGGAAGGAGGGCTTTTCAAGTGCAGTGATTCTTATCATCCTCATCCCATTTCCAGGTATGTGGACACCACACTGGAAGCGGGGCCTTGCAGGGCTGCAGGCCAGGTTGTAAAGACAGTGAAACATGGTGTGGGCTTCAAGACAGGTTGGCAGCACAAATGCACGCCGAGCTCTCCACCAAAACCCATGCTGCCCTCTCCCTCACCCTCGTAACCAGATTAGAGGTGGCACCTCCAGGGCCAGCCTTCTGCCTGGGCAGAGAAGGTGGCTGCAGGAGCAGAAGAGCAGCCCAGGGGAGAGGGGATGGGACATGTCTGTCTGCTTTGCCGACGCCACAGCCTTGGCGAGCCAGGCTTTCAGCTGCTTGCCTATCTATAGGAAGAAGCCGTCGCTTCAAAAGAGAAGGAAAGGGCTCCCACTGCGCACACCGTTGCCACCCCAGTCACTGCAGGAGAGGAGAGCCCGAGGAGCCAGGCTAATGACTTCTTCCTTAGGGCCAAGGAATTGTGCAATGCCTGAACTACTGAAAAGCCTTGAACCAGCTTCACCCACTTGTGGGACAGCTGTGGTGCCTACTGCGGTACAAACGCAGCCTTGCTCTCCTCAAAGATGAGTCCCATTTCCAAGGGTCTTTTGTGTCCCCTCTTTTGCAGCACAAGTTCTGCTGCTTCTTTAGTGGGATCATCAAAACCTCTCCCTGCCGTACTTTTCCTGGGCAAAGCACGAAGAAATCCACACAAGGTGTGAGGATTCAGCTTCTTTTGCGGCAGTCACAACTTTAATAAGAAGGGCATATTTCCAGATCATCTCATTTATTTTGAAGTCCACCTCTTCAAATTACTCCACAAATCCCCTTCTCCAATGCACACTCACTTCCAGTAACACAGTACATCATCACAGCTTGCTGAGGAGGGCTATGAAACAGCCCTGGGTTTCTGAATCACGGCTGCTACAAGAGTTATACGTGTATACATCTCCGCTCAGCACAGGCTGCTGACACAACTGCACACCTCTCTCTTGTGAAGGCTAAAAATCACAACTGAATGTTATTAAGAGCACATATTTTGAATGAATAATTCAAAGCTAGAAACAATTAAGACAGGCTGCTAAAGCAGAAAGATTTATGGCATTCAGGAAACAACTATTTCACACCAGACATTCTTCAGACTTGCATTAAAAAATAAAGTAAAATGGTTTTGATGAGCCAATTTCCTTTTCCCTGTTCATACTTCCCCAACATACACACACTGCCTAGGTTTTCTATTACTTTATTTCCAAGAAACTTAGAAATGCTGAGAGCGTACCAGCACTTGACATTGAAGCACTGTCATTTCAAGTAATACTCATCATTCAAGAGAAATACTACGACAATAAGCTTGTAATATGCTTTTAAGTGGGGGTCTCATAGAACAAGCACTGTAAAGGTATTTATTTAGGCTGGACTTTAAAAAGTGAAAACTTCATAGCTGGTCAAATACTTTTGCTCTGGGTAGCTTAGTTCTTTTTGATTGTAGAACTAAATCAAAATGAATCTGGTTAGTGTTCTTAGATAAATTATTCTGTCATTTGAAAAACAAGTCTCTGTGGACATAATTGAAGGTTACTGCTTTCTGAAACTTGATAGAAGGTGTAATGACTCCATTCTAGCTACACTTAACAGGCAGTCTGTTATGGTAAGTCAATATAACATTAAACAGGATATATTATACTTTTGTAATGAAAAGCCTACAGCAAAAGAACAGAAACACACTTTTTCAGGAAGTATGACCCAAGACTTTCTGCAAAGACTCCTTAGAAGAACAAAATAGGGAAGATTTTTCCAATTCCATCAACATTTTAGGTTAAAAAAGCATACACAAATTCATTACCTAGAATGAACATGCATGTGCAGATCTTCTGTCTTTGTGCAAGAAAAGGCATAAGGTAGCCTGGGTACCTAGATTTCTCCTGGGAACACAGAAGTCCCTTTTTCACCTCAGCCTCACATACCACAGGTCACCTTCCAACCAAAAGGAGCCACCACAAACATCAGCTTGTTTCCTTAACCTCTGTTTTCAAAGGAAACAGCAGGACTCATGTTAATCACAGAGTGAAAGCACCTTGATCTTCCTTTCAAGCTGAAAAGATGCCACTTGCTCTGTTAGAGCTGGTTTGCAAACTCCCACTGAGGGGCTACAGGTGGGCAGCATTGCCTACTGCCCCATGGCCATGCTACACCCTCCCCATCACCGCCTGCCTCAGCTCACCTGCAAGCACGACCTAAAAAGACAGCACTTCTCTTGCACAAGGTGGGGGGTGCCAGTCTGAACTGTAGGCTTTTTGAATCAGCCTACATATATATATATATAAATATATATATAAATTAAAGGTCTGAATCCAGAGTGACTGTAAGCAACTGCTTCAGCCTGTGCATATTCTGCAAAGTACAAAAGCACAGCAGTGCTTGGCTGAAATGTTTAAGTGACTCAGAGAAAAATAATCACCTTACCTGCCAGATATAATGCTATTTTATAATTCTTACAAAACATACCTGTGTACATATGCATAGATATATAAAACATATAAACTCACCCCCTTTTTGGCCAGATTGGAGACATGTGAGTAAGAAGCTCTATACATCCCTAAAGCTCTAAACAAAGTTTGATAGGCATCTTGCTTATATTATGTAATAAGATTTGTCTCATGACCACTTCATTAAAATTTCAGTGCATAACTGTTAAAATAATAACGTATCAGCACAAGCTTAGCTTTTTTGGTTTAACCCGAAGACTGATGGATATTCTCCCAACACTTGCTGAAAGATTTTATTAGGTCACATTACAGAACTGTCTTCCTGCAGAATCAAATAAATTCATCTCCTTGGTGATAGCATGCTTGACTGACATGATGCACTCACCAGCATCTTGTAGACAGCTGTGAACATTTGCAGCGGTGCCAATTAATCTACGATAGCATCAATGGAGACAGAGAAACAAAGAAGCCCACACAAAAAGCTCTATTGAATAACATCATAAATGAGTGATGCAGGTGTTCTGTGACTTGATTTAATTTTTTCATCCTTGCAGAAAGGTAACACTTGAGTCAACAGTGGTCAAGGTGTATCCCAGTCATTGCCTCTTTGCTGCCTCCTCTCAAATGGCAATACATAGCCCACACTGTGATTTTCACTCACAAGTGTAAAGCTTTTGCATATAAATACTAGCTTTTTCATGGTACAGCTGGATGGACATTGGTTTCTAAAATGGCCTTCAACACTCTGATGATATTTTCAGGATTTTCTGTGGCATCAGAAAAGATATAATTTAAAATAACCACTAGAAACAGCTGTAATGTCCAATGAACAAAATGGCAAAAGTCAAAATGATGAGCCTAAAACTCACTGAATTTAATGGGATGTAAGCATGTGCTAGTTGCTTTGCTGAATGGGGGGCCTTGCAGTCTTAGCTTAATGAGTTGCTTTGTAAGCTCTGAGCTAAATGGAGCTTGGAATCTTTAATGACCAATCTGTGTAAACAGCAGCTACTAAATAATGTTTTAATGCCCTGATGATCTTTTAATTCAATAGACAAATGATGAGACAATTTTAGCTAGCATCATAGCGTTAATGCAGCAGGGAATGCACACTGGAAAGAGCAAACAGAATAAGTAAGCAAGGATACAAAGCATGAACAGTATCTGGTACGACTCAAATGCTCAGATCTGCTTCCCAGAAGTGAGATATCCAACATTTGTCCCAGTTCAGAATGTACCTATTTTAGCAGAATAGCGGTAAGGTGGTGCTTTAATCATGATGTATACTGGGCCAGGGTTTTAGAGCCATGTTTCCACTAATGCTAAAGGGATGCAACATGATTAAAGCACAGTATTGAAAAACCATCTTGGCACACTCACAGTGAAAATTGAGATGCGAAGTCCCAGCCTGGTGATATCACAGCTGTGGCAGGAAGGGCTGTGCGAAAGAGGGGTAATGGAACAAGGTCATTATGGTCGGTACAGTCAGTTACAACTTGTACTCCCTGTGTCACAAGGATTGGGTTAGATGTCAGTCAAGTAGTGAAATAAACTCTATGAAAAAGATGCGGTTGAAGGCATGATGAAAGCAAGGCTATATACTTACAACACATTGCAATGTCTTTAAAGAAGTGCCGACCATTTGCCTGGAAGTGCATGAGCCAAAAGTACACCTAAGGTCTGCATTTAATCTGCTTATGTGCTTACAGTGACTGGATGTGTAATATAGCAGACTGCAGGTGCAAGTGCTCCGTGAACCCACGCTTCTGAAACTTGGCCACAGCTCTTTTCTCTTTAAATGACATTACCATTGGATCCTACTAAAGATGCCAACTGCCTATAGGGTCACTCAGTCTGGATCAGACATGTAAAAGCACTTCCAATATGTGTCGAGCTCTCCCCAAAGCTCTCCTGTTACCCGCTACACACTGAAGCCTCTCAGTTCAGGCTGCTCCTTTCCTTCCTCCCAGCTCTGTACCTTCATTACTTGTCTCCTTCTCCCCCTCCCCAAACTCTTTGTTCCCTATCAGACTCCTTGGTGCCTGGCAGTGCTGTTTCATGGGGCGATGCCGGCACTTGGCAGTCTCGGCAGGTCTGGTGCTTTCTCTGCCGGGGCTTGACCAAGTGCTGTTTCCAAGCCTCATGATATCTAGGGCTTCTCTGAATAAGCTGTGTCTCAAAATATATCACTACTTTCCCTGGGCTAAGGGAAACCCATGAACTTGGGAGGTCCAAAGACGATGTCCACTTTCTTACTCAAATGGAGTTCAAGAGAGAGGTGGCGTCTCTGGTGGGTTTGTATAGGCACTTTCAGATACGCAAAGGCGTTGGGTTCAGTCCTGTCTGAACCCTGGGATGAAGTCAGTTCCCATTTCCTTTCTGATCAGGTTCTTCCTTTCTCAGGGAACACATATGCAGTTTTCCTAAAAACACATAAGTCATATCTATAACTTTTCTCACCTGGAAATGAAGCTGCAGCCCATGCTATGCTTTTGTAGGTCTCCACCATAAAGACATCAGTTTTTGTACTGGATAACAACTGAGCCAGATTGTACCATCACACTGGGGATAAAAACTGTTGCTTACCTGTTGGAGGGCAGATGCAGAACTTTTTTTCCCTCCAATTGCATTTGGAGGCAGCATGAGAGAAAAAGGGGCTGTTCAAAAGTGTAAATGTCATGACTGAATCTTAAGCAGGCAGGAACAGAGGTGCCTGAAGAGATGCATTTCATATGCCTCAGAAGCGGCAGGCTCTTCTTGAGTGGCTGTTGAAGCAACCTGAAGCAACCTGAAGCAAAGTGGCCAAGGAGAATATGTGGGATGTGTCAGCACCTTCAATGGACCTGCAGGAGAGACCTGGATCCCAGAGGGAGGCCAGGAGACACAGAGGCGGCCAGGGCCAGGGCAAGTACACAACTGAATCACAGCAGAGTTAATCTTTGAATTGTTAGTGCAGTAGTCTGTTACACACAACAGCTCCCTGCTTTGATCCATTTTGATTTGTTGTTGGCTTAATACCCTAAGATATTTTATGTATCTTTCAGCCACTCTTCATATGAGGCTGATTTATACCATCCATCCCAAGAATTAAAGCAGTTAGCTGAAGGAGAGTTCTGAATCTGTGGAAAATTTATCTTCAGGCTTTTGGGCACAGCTCTTCCCTGCTCGTCGTTCGGACAGCCAGCTCCCCCAAACCGGCTGGTGATGCTGCTCCTGTCTGGCTCAGGGTGCCAGCAGCCACTCTTGATCTCTTAGCCACAGGATGCTTCCCTCCGGGTAGATGAGCTGGCCTGTCCCGAAGCGCTGATAATGGTGAGAAACTTCTTTTCAGTGTTTGGCTAAGTGGTTCCTCCACTTAGATAAGCCGTTCTTTACTTTTCCAGGAGGTTTTTTCTTTCCTTTATGTGGCTGCTGATCCAGTCTATGTTGTTTTTTATGGGTGCATTAATGCCTCTTCTTTGAAGGTTTGCCAGTTCATTATTTAATGGCTCCATCAAGACTAAACAAAATTCTCCCTGAATTCATCCACCTCTGCAGAATAAGGCCTGGCAAAGTCTTGTGCCCCAGATAAGGTGCAGAGGGACCGTCGTCCCTGTGCTTAAGCTGAGTGTATTGCAGTGTAGCGTTGCAGCCATGTCCATGCCTCCTCCTGCACTGCTGGAGGTGGCACTCCTCTGTGCCAGCAGCTCTCATAAAGCCCAAGTGGTAACATTGCCTGTTCTGGAGGTTTCTTATCACCAGCCTGCGTTTCCCCACTGCCATCAGAATGGTTTTATTATATTTCTGAAGCTTGATTTTTTCTGCTTATCAGATGACAGTCCAGCTGGCAGGGAAGAGGTTGTTGATTCAATAACGTAAGTGCAAACGCGGCTGAATGGTTGGCAGTCCTCTCCTGCCTCATGGATTTATTGAGTCTGGATCTGACAAATTCACACGGCAAGCCTCTTTGCACTGTTCTTTTCTTCTGCTGCTTCTTTTAGTTCTTGCAGTCACTGAAGCTTTGGGACAAGGCAAAGCTCCTCTTCCCACCTTTTGCACCATAGCTCAGAGATGGACCATTTTTCCATGGTCTCTCCACAGGACATACTGTGACCCAGGATGCTCATGCCTCCAGACAGCTTCTGTTTGCCTTTTGCTTCCTCTGTTTGACTCAGGTTCTTCCTTTCTTGGGATCGCTCTGCTTATCTCCCAGGCTGCTGGCTTCTCAGGAGGCATTTCTGTAGGGTTAGAGCTGCTTGTCTCACCACTGGCTCCTGCAAGATGGAGCCCCACACTCCATAAATAACCTGATCTGTAATTAGCAAGGCTTTCTGTCTCCAGACTTTCAGTTCTAGTCCTGCACGCTCCAGTGAATCCCTCCTCGTTTCTTCTTCACTGAAGCTGAAAACATCACTCACCTCCTCTTTGAGATTGATGTGCTCATGTGACCCCTGGGCAGCAGATCCAGAAAATGGGGCTCTCCTCCTGAAAATAGCAGCTTGCTCACATTGTCCTTATCTCCTTGTTATGAGATAGAAAGAAGATGTTGTTTCATCTTTATCTCCCCCAACCCCGTTGCCAGTTCTGAACGCAGAGTTGCCTCTTACTACAAAGTTTGCGTAAGGCTTTTTATCCAGTTGTCCTGGGAGGCTGAATCCCTCCAGGCTGCTCCTCTTTCCTTCCCACCGTGCCTTTTTCACTTTCCAGCACTCCAGATGCTGCTTTGTGTCTTTGTCTTGACAACTGCACTTCTCTCTTTAGCGGGGGACATGCTGACTGCTGCCACCACAGCCCACGTACTGTGCGTGGAGGGCTCCAGGACTGTTAACCTAAACCAGCCCTTCATGAAGGAAACCATCTACAGACTTGCTTCAGCCACTGTTCAGCACCCAGCCAGGCCATCCACAGGCTGAATCCTGCAACCATGGTCTCCCCACCAACTTCCCTGCAGATTTGTTGCCCACTCATAGTTTGTAAGCACAAGGTGAATGATACTCTAGTCCTGCAAAGGCTTTGGAGAGCTCTTCTGTCCGAAGCAGTGTGCAGAATTGCATAGAAGGAGCGTCAGTTCACCAACAGTCTCCAACTCTGATGGGCAATGTCAACAACTTTCTCTGACTTTTTTTTTTTTTTTATCTCTGCCATATTTATCCACATATGTATAAATGTGTTATTACTTACATCCTGGCCTCTGGAAAGATTTGCTTCCTAAAGCTATTCAGTCTGCCAAAACTCCTTCCCAAATTTAAGTGCTACTGCTTAAATTGTTTTGTTATTCTTCAAAGGCTACTTATGACAGCATATTATAGAAGAAAATTATGCTCTACGTTCAAAATTATTTTATAAAACCCTCAGTAAAACATCATTTGGATGTTTTTAAAAATGCTGACAAATTCAATGAGGACAGCTGTTTATAGGCAAATTCCCCACCAGAAGAGCAATGACTGGGGGCTACCACATCACATGTCCTTTGTGAATCCTGATACTGCCAGGAAAGGTGACTTCAAACCTGAAATTTCAGATTAAACCAACACAGAAGCATTAGAAATGTTCAAAATCCAAACTAAACTTGGATGAGAATTTTGCAGGTGACTCTTCCAGCCTCCAGAGATGAGACATCTGTGGATTTAGACAAATATTTCCATCTGACCTCTCCAGCCTATCTCAGAAGTCCACGACACCAGAATTCCACCCCTGTAAGTGTGTCCCTGAGTCCACGACTTGCGTCTGTACAGAAATCAGCACAGCAGAACAACAACTCTGCCAGCGCGTGGCAGTTATAAATACACTTATAAATATAAAAAACATGCTAAGAGGACTTAAGCTACTTTTACCTGGCCATAGGTACACATAACCAGCATGCATAAGCAGAACCAACTACTGGCAATGGTGATAGGCCAATGTCACAATTTTATTTTGTCAGAGGCTGTCTAGTCTGCTGATTGCAATATAGAGAACCGGGAGCTTTCCAGGACTTTGCATGTAACAGAATTACCAAAAAGCAGACAAGCACTGAAAGTGAAATACTCAAGGAGACTAGCCAAACCAAAGGCAAAATTAGCAGCCATCTCTTTCACTGCCATCCATAGGTGAACTGAACATTTAATTAGGGGATGTTTTAAATATTTTCAAACAAATATAGCAATACTTCATATATGTTCATTTCACAAATATATACAAGATTTACAAAGTACAGCAATATTTTTATGGCTCTGTAAATCATCTTTAGTCAGAAATCTTAGGGTATAATCAGAAATGAGTATATTAGGTCAAACCGCACCAATAAGGATGGTCAACTTGTTATAAAGGACTAAAGATTTTTCATGCAAAACCCTGAGGTCTTTCCATTCCTACTGAAACCTGTGGCAGGTAGGGACGCAGGACCTGGCCTTACATGCATATCATAGGGATACTGAGCATCACAGCTCCCACTGCAGCATCTCCAAAGGTCCAGGTATCTCCTTGGAACAGAAGCAGAAGCAGCAGGCTCCCCCACGCCTCGCTCCACTGAGGTGGGTTCATCTCTGATGTTATGGTAGCTAGTTAGAGAAAAAGCACACTTTTCTTTTTAATGGCTGTACATGGCCAGGGATTTTTTATTTTGGAACTTGGTTCTCATTTTCCAGAAAACCATATGGTTTTTTTTGCACTCTAAGCAGCTTTATTTAATATGGAAAGTAGAATATCTTTTAAAACAGAAACCAGCTGTGTAGTTTATGGGTATCATCATATGGCTCTGCTTTTTGTTTCCTTACTTAACTGGAGTTTGGGGTTTCCAAGTTGCCAAGCTGCTAACACTAGTAAATGGAGTTTATTAGAGACAGTGTTTGTTGAACAATAACATTTTATATAGTCTGTCACTGTCTAGTACCTTAGATGAGTTACACATTTCTGTTCTCTATTTTTGCCCTGATTTTTTTGGAACTTTAGATCCCATTTTCAGCTGTGGACACCAAAGAGCAAAATCAAAGACATGATCTTGTGCTTGCTTATGCCTAAAATCTGCAAAGCCATTCCTGACCAAAGTCAACCAAATGTCTGAACAGAATCAGGCCTCCAAGGGTTAATCCCGCAGTGCCTTTTGACTGAGGGAAGGGATTGGATGGCAGATGAAATACCTTCCCAGGAGAGCTCTTCCAGGAGAGGGGCCCATTTGCCCAGTTGTAAAAGGTAATGCGTCCACCAAAAGGCTGTCCCACAGCAGTAACATAGACGGGGTGGGTGCAAAGACTGGGAGAGGGTGGACCCTCCTGCAGTGATGCTCTCCCCTCCCAAAGGCCCTGCTCAGCCTCTCCCTGGAGCTTTGGAGCATCACAGCACTAGGAGCAAACAATGCTTGCAGTCTAGGATGTCTCTGGAAGTTGCTCAGAGGGCTGTTTGCATTTCGCTCCTACGGGCATCAAATTGAAACCCAGTTGGGTGGCCAGAAGTGAACACAGCTTCTGCTTGGCCCTTTAATGGTTAAACTTCACACGTGAAGCACAGGCATGACTCAAAGCAATTGAAACGTTAGAGGACAGATGAAGTGAGGGCTGTTCACAGCAGCAGAGTTCCCCATTTCTTCTTTGTGCTCTGCAAATATTGTGAGTCAGCTCTGGTAGATATCTTTATCTTGTTATCTGTTGCTCTTCTTCCTCTAATCACAAAAGATTAATGCATTGCCAACTTTAAACAGCAGGCTTACTTTTAATAGCACATTAGTAACTTCAGATGCCATTAGTGCTCCCTTTCACCAGGATTCCCGTAGGTATCGGAGGAACTAAGCATTTACACAAACGCTCTATGGGTGCAGCGTATGGCATGCAGAACAGGGGTTACACTGAGTTCCTTCCCTGCTCAGGAATTATGGCTTCTTTGACTACTGCTAACTCAGCTCTGAAGGAGGTGATTTATCTTCATTGTTCATAAAAATACTTCTTGAGAATTTTCCCTTTTCCTGTCCCCCTTTGGAATAACCAGATTGCAGCATGTCTCGGATTTAAAAACAAATATGGCCTGGAAATTAATATCTTTGGATTTCCCCCACTCATACCTTCTACTATACCCAATGGCTTCACTCCCAGCTTTAAATTAGATGAGTGCTATGTTAGCAATATACTTCACATACAGACTGAGAGCAAGGCATAAATAGTTCCAGCAAATGGGCTCAGTAGACATTTGTTTGCCAAGTATTAGCTGTTGTGAGAAGGTAATTTTGATTCCCAGTTTTAAGAGGCCCTTGTCAATAGAAAAGGTTTTGGTGCTTTATTTTCTTTGAATTATCTTTAAAAATTAGAAAAATTACTTGCACTGTGAGGAACTAGTGAAATTTGTTAACGTTTATCAAATTTTTCAGTGTATGCATTTCAGTGTAACAACAATGCATGACTCCTGTGCAGTGAGCAGTGCCACTCGTCTAAAGGAGCTCTTAATCTGTATCTTTGTGCACGAGGGCAGAGTGTGTCCCTGGGTGATCTATTGCCTTTGTATACAGCTATTTTGTAGTTGTTCCTTAAATAATTGCAGTACACAGGTACAGGATTTGTGGCTGAGGAATCCACAACTAGGCACTGTAGGGACATGGAACAAAAGGATTGCATCTGTCCCAAAGTTATGACAGCTTTTTTTTCCTTTTGAAAAGGTCAGAATAAGGTTCTGATCCTTCCAAAAAACATATATGCCTAACACAATGTTGTGAATGGTCCAAGGAAGTCAATAAAGACAGTAACCATGCAAAAATTGGAACATATGAATGTACTTTTGCAAGTCTGAGGAATGAGGAAAAGCAAATGTATCCCTCTGGGTTTTAGCAATCAGATAGCATACGTATTAATAATGTGCAATACCCAGTGCGGTGCATGGAAAGCCATAAAAATGTGAACCATTGGAGACGGGTTCCTACGTACAGAATTCCCTTGCTCTCAGAGGTATATCCATCGATATCTACACACATATCAACCATAACAATAAGAATTTGTTTGGCACAAGCTTCCAGCAACTAATGGATAACACAGACCAAAAATGCTTCTCTTGCCTTTTGTTAACTCTGGAATGCTGTTCGTCACTGGAGACGATCCACAGCAGAAACATACCCTGGGGCTAAACTGGGAGGGTAGCTAGAGCTAACCCATCTTTGTCTGCAGAAACCTTCTAGCCACATAAATGTGTTTTACAGATGTCCAGTGGTAATTTACTCAGCCCAGAAGAATACACTTAATAGCACGAAGAGGGGTGCCGGGTTTAATGCACAGCCAGCAAGCTGCTTGTCACCACCACCTGCAGCTAGAGCAGACACTGGAGAGCATTTTACAGCCAAAGGGGCTTGATCCGCTCTTGCTGGCATGAAGTGGTGCCAGCTTCGCTTTTCCTGTGGAGTCAGGCGTTGGCCAGCATGAAGGGGTGATCCTGCCTTCGGTCCCAGGGTGTGAGTGCTGCTGCCGGGGCTACGGCCCCTTGCGTTCCACTTTCAGAGCAAAGGGAGCAAATGGAGCCCGGGACTATCATGCTTTAAGCAAAGAATATTGCAAAATTTTAGACCCTACTGGGAAGTAGGGAAACAGAAATATGCTGCCCTGTGTGTCTGCCTTACAGTGAAGCTCTAGCTGACAGACAAGTTTGAGCCTTGCTCTTCTTCCAGCACAAGCATTTGTGTCCTGTCAGAATCTGGCACTCGGCTTGGAAAGGGAAATTACTAGTCCTTTCCTGAAAGTCAATTACTGCTGGTTCAATCCCAGATAAACTGGAGAAGGCCTGCCAAGAGGCCATGAGTACATTCAAGGCCAAGTTTCTACAGGTGTCCATGCAGTTACAGTCGACTCCGAGTTGACACACCGTATAGAGAGTCGAGGAACAAGCACACTGGCTAGAGGGACTAAAAAAGCAGTATTAAGGAAGCTGTTAAATTCAAGTCCATTTCCTAAAAACATGGAGTGCAATTTGTGAAAACTCCTTGACATCAGTCGGAGCAAAAGAGGTGTTTCAGATACATGCTGAGAAGTTGGACGAGTGTCTTAACTTCCTTCCCCCCAGTTTCTGGAGTGATTTACAACATCCTTCTAGTAAAGGATCCAGAGTCATTTGGAGGGGGAAAAAAGACTTATTGGATGATTAAAGAAATCACTGAGCTTGCCAAAGCTAACAAATGGACTCAAAGCTCAGCTGCTCCTCACTGGAAGGGGTGATCAGACTTCTGGTCGGCAGGAGAGTTGGTACCAGTTTGTGCAGGACTTTATGACAGCGACAGCAAAGAGGTCCCAAGTTCTTCTTAATAAAGGAATCGACTTCAAACCCACCCTTTGCCAGCTGAGACAAAGTCCAGGGGCCTCTGCAGGAAGGAGATACTAGCAAACAATAATTTAGAAAGGAAAAAGGAACAGTTCAATGGGCAAAACTTGCTCTGCCAGGGCATGACCCTGCTCTTGCCCATGGAGAGGTCTGCTATTGTCCCCAGTTGGGCAGGTCCCTTGCTCATGGTCCCAGGGTGAGACACACCAACGATGGTAACCTTAGCAGCTCCTAAGAATATCCTAGCATTGGCAATTTGTATTTCCTCTGCCCATGCCTATTCAAAGCATCACTGAGTGAGGTTTTCCATCCTTAGGTTCTCTTACATTGTCCCTGAAGAATATGCTCAAAATTATTAGCTACTTTTTAGCCTGAAGATGTTTTCTGCATCCCCAGTCTAATGCTCTGCACTTTCTTTTGTCTCCATATTAATCATTCCATTATTGACCTGTGCAGCAATTAGATGGGAGATTTCCAGTATCTGGGATTTCTCTTGGTGAACTGTGTTTGCAATAATGCTTCCCTATCTATTTTCCATGGTAATAACATTAAGTTTAATTTTAAACAATATGGCTTTGAATGTAGTACGTTTTGTTTTGATACAAAGGTGATACAAGTAATGCAGCCTTGGTCACTGTTAGTCTTTCACAACAGTCAGACATTTAGAATCAACTGATGTTCTTAAAAAAACCCCCAAAAACTAAGAGCATGAACAACATATATCAGGGATTTTTCTGTTTGGCTTTTTGGATACAGAGCCTTGAAAGTCATGTTTAAACCCATTATGAATCCTACCATGAAGATTAAAAATTGTATATTGAAAAAGAGAAGCCAAGGGTTTTAGGCAAGCATGAACACTTTAAGAAGTTTGAAGTTATGGGCAGAACAGCAATAAAGTGGCATGTTAACAACACTGTTCTGATAACACTGCAGGAATCTTTAGTTTATAATAGAGTTTATTTCAACCTTATTTGAAAAGGTTCAGTGACAGAATACCTATAGCTATGTGTTTCTGAAAGGGCTGCAGGAGTTTATCCAAGAAACTTATCTACAGGTGAGTTTCCCCTGTATAGCTGTTATCAGGCTAAATAAATTTGGTGCACTGTGCATGGTACCATCAGGCATATGAGGCCGAGGTGAATAAGGGTATTAGAGCAATCAGAGGGTTTCTGTCCTGATGCATCTCTCAATTAGCTACAAACCTCAATGCACTGCAGGTGGTAGCTATAGGTGATGGAAAGCTTGAGCAGTCTAGCAGGAAACTGCTGTATTGCTTTACAGGATGATACCATGAAAACATCATTAAAGTCTGAGAGACAATATTAGAAATTTTTTTTTTAACATCTTTCGTCAAAGTTGGTGTTTATACTGCTGCTAAGCCTATTAGACTATTGTATTTAAAAGAGGCTGGGACTCAGCCCAGTGAAACATCTACATTGCAAGATGTAAGCTCATCAAAAGACTTTGTGAGAATGTATTGATGCTGATGAGACTTTCATCAGGAAAGTTTTCTCAGCTCCTGGCCAGTATTCCTCAGCAAAGGCCAAGAGAGACTCACCACAGAGTAAGGAATTGCCTACTTCTTGGGCAGCTTGTCAGGAACATGGGACAACCAAATTCAAGAGCCTGCACTGTGACTCAGAGCAAGTTGCACATCCCAAAGCCCACCCAACTCGCCTTGCCCTTGGGCTCTCTATTATTTCTGAATAGGCCTCTTTCAATCTTTTCTGCAGAATCTTTTGGGAGGCCTTGAGTTTATGTTGATGCAGAACAGAAAGATCTCTGAAATCTAGAAAATCTTTGGGCATGGGAAGCCTGTTTCTCTCCCAGCTCTTCATATCAGTTTCTTTTTCCTGAAGCTGTTGATTCAACAAGAATTGGAGATTTCAGAGGGAAAGACTGCAAAGAACATAATTGCTGAATCCTCCTCTTCACTATTCACTTGAGAACATCGATCAGTGCCAGTATCCCAACTAGATCAAAGCACCAGAGCTATTGCTCTGTTCTCAGCTGCATGGTTATCCACCATCGATATCAGATTATTTTGTCTTCTAGTTTAGTCTGCCTAAAGGAATGACTAAAAATTGCTAAGAAAACACTGCTTGTTGCCTTCAGTCCTCTCATTAGCAAGGGACCTGTCAGTCTGCACATTTGCGGCCCCTGACTTGGTACACTTTCAGTAGCTAATAGCTTGGCATACGGACCGATGAGCCTCCTTCTGTATGTTGGCAACGACAGCTATAAACATTTCAGACATGCCTGACTTCTTCTCTGTGGAGCAGGGCATGACCAGACGTTGCAGCCATAGAAAGAGACAGGCGTGGGGGAGGCAGGAGAGGGCTTGTTGCACGTCAACGGAGGGAAAAAAACCTTTGTAATTCGCTAAAAATCTCTTTGGAAGGCTATGTTCAGATTCAGATGATTTCCCTTGGCACAAACCCAGCATCAGACCCTGTCATTTCTCACCAGTTGAAGAGATCATGGAAGGATAAACTGTAACTGAGAAGTGGAATCAGATGCTAGCAGCATTGCCATCTTTCAGTTGATTTTCCAATTGAAGTTCAACAATAAAATAATAGTGTTCACAGGAAATGTACCTTTCCAGCTGCAGTGTCTGCAGGTATGTGACGTCTAGACCTGTAAAGGCATCCTGGGCTTGTGGATTTCCATGGGAGTTGAAGCAGTAGAGGGCCTCCATGGCTTTGCCTTGGCTTTAATAAAAGACGTTTTTAAAATAAAAGACATTTTTAATAAAAATCAAAAGTTGTTTTAGAAATCTCAGCCCTAGGACAAAAAATAGACCTACTTTGCTGGTTGTTTTTCCCTCAGCAAGATGCTCTCAAGAGGATTCTGAGCTCTAGAAGGGTTTATCCATTTTCAGAGCATGTTTCAGCTCAAGTCCTTGGCTACATTCATGCTTCATTGGCATGTGCAATTGCAGCACTTGCAGACATGATTGATAGTGTTTTCCACTAGCTCATTCCCACATGGAGAGCACTGTCTCAGTATCAGAGCAGGTATTAGCTCAGCTATTCAAACCACATGCTTACCACCTAAATCTGTTGCTTCGTTGCCATTTGGGTGCTATTTCAGGATGATATTTTGGCTCCATGCCACAGTACTTACTCCAGCTCAACTCCTGCCCACAGCTCTTAGATCTACTGAGATGTACTCCAGCATGGCTCTCAGGCCAGAGTGATAGCAGCATCAAACCGACCCCAGTGGCACACAGCCTCCTTCCACTCCTCTCACCCCATGTCTGCTTCCAACTCACGGTCCATCCCACTTCCACACGATGAGGA
Organism: Ciconia boyciana; assembly: GCF_034638445.1. Taxonomy (NCBI): domain Eukaryota; kingdom Metazoa; phylum Chordata; class Aves; order Ciconiiformes; family Ciconiidae; genus Ciconia; species Ciconia boyciana. The sequence continues at coordinate 16,391,309 of NC_132944.1, read as the reverse complement.
GGAAATCACATGCTTTGTGCCTTCTGCAAGGAATGATTTATGCAGCTGGGTAAAACCCAGCCTCAGTTGAGACCAGAGCTGCCTGATGTCTAACCAGAGCATGGGCAAAACAGCCATGGCTACATCCATCCATGGAGCGTTTCACAGTAAGGGCCAATCCAAGCAACTTGTGACCACTGTGCTGATGAATAGGACCCTGCTTTGCACAGCTCACCTTACACACAGGCATGAAAGCTCCCCTATCCTGCAAGTTTTTATTTCTGGAAATGCCACGACAGTGGTTTTTTTTCCTACTATGCAAAGCCCAATGCTTCTCCTCTAGAAGCCACAAAAACTTCCTCGGTAACTCCCTGTGTCCCTACATCAATTTTATTGCATTCCTCCTGGCATGGGAAGGAATGAAAATGGGTGATGGTAAGATATCTGCATGTTTTCTCCTTGCTGCTTTTGCTGACTCAGAAATTTGAGAACAACAAGCAGCAGCAGACAGCATAACCTAACCTTATCATGCTGGAATCCAATTGTGTGCTTGCACGGAGCATTTCCAAGGCAGGCTATCGCTCTTAGTGTTTATGTTGCATCACAGAAAACAGCTGGAAAACCTGTAAACTCCTTAATTTTGCTAACTGTATAGAAAGTTAGTTGTTCCACTTGAGAACATTACACAACAGTGCCACAGACTTTCTTTTTTTAAGCTTCCAAAAAAAAGAGAGGGGGAAAAAAACCCTTCTTTTTTGTTGAGGCTGCTGCAAAGGTTCAGGCTTGTTTAAAAAAAAAAAAAAAAAAGAAACCCTGATGACTGCCAACTTTAATTGCCAAAAATGTGCTTTCAGTTATTAAAGTCCTAATGAGGTAAGTAGGGGAAAGGACAGTTTCTTATTTCTTGCTCATGACGAAAAGAGAGAGAGAGGAAGAAAAGCAATAAACAGACTAGCTGGTGCTGTGGGGTGCAGATAATGTAATGACCTACTGGTCAAAGGTTTAGAGCCACCAGTACTGCAGTACGAGCCTTGCCATTTTTTGCTAAGGAAATAAATTTACTTGCTAATAACAGTAGCGAGGTATTACCCAGTCTCCAGAGAGAGCACAGCACATACACAAATGCTTTCCTGGGGCTGCTGAGTGCCTCCTGATGTGTTAGGAGAGACTGGAGCGTGGAGGGAGGAAAGCAATGAAAATGCAGGTGAGGGACAGCCACATTTTCTCATTTCCTGGCCATGGTCTATTCCCAGCAGCTCCAATGAAATATGCTACCTCCTCTCCTGTGTGACTAACACAGCCACAATTCAAATCAAAAGGCACCTGGACTATCCAGCCAAGTAATTCCCATGGGGAAATAGGATGGAGCCTTCCCCTTAACATTTACAGTACTTGTGTAACATCTCAGGACCAGGGGTGAGAAACTCTGCTGAAGGTTTTTGTATGGGAATGACATGGCTTTGGAGGCCCTGTTGATTTTTAAGAGTCAACAAGGGGTTTTGGAGAGGTGGGAGCAGAGATGCCTCTAGATAAGTGGAGATAAGAGGGCAGAAAGGAGTTGGGCTACTTTGGGTTTTGTTAGAAGTCATGCTAGGTGGGAAATACAGCAAGAAATACCACATTGTGCATTAACTCCAACAACACGGAGACTGCTCTGGCCTCATTAGCCATTGCAGATTTGTACACTACAAGTGTGACCTTCTGCTTGCAAGTATTTTTGCCCCTCTGAGTGGCCCAACCAGTGGGCACACACATCTGCTGAGCCAGGAGAGCCCTCACTCCAGACCACCCTTTTCCTGCTTTCACCAACACATGAACACTTCAAGCAGCTTTTTAAGTGGCATATTATTGGCTCTGGTTATGCATGGAGAGAGAGAGGCCAAGTTATAGTCCCCCTAGCCTATGCTGTCTAACCATCCACTTCCCAGCTTAGCCAGGCTGTGCTTACTTTGTCCATGTCCAGTAAACAGTAGCTTAGTATTTTGTTTCAAGGCCATTCCTAGAATTAGGAACTGAAACTAGCTCAGGCTATTTAAACATCCTTTCACAATTACTCACATAAGTGCTTTTAAAAACAGAGTTTCCTAGGGTGGTGTGCTGGTTTTGGCTGGGGTAGAGTTAATTTTCTTCATAGTATCTAGCATGGGGCTAGGTTTTGGATTTGTGCTGGAAACAGTGTTGATAACACAGGGGTGTTTTCGTTACTGCTGAGCAGTGCTGACACACAGTCAAGGCCTTTTCTGCTCCTCACCCCACCCCACCAGCGAGGAGGCTGGGGGGGCACAAGAAGCTGGGAGGGGACACGGCTGGGACAGCTGACCCCAACTGGCCCAAGGGCTATTCCATACCATATGGCATCATGCTCAGCATATAAAGCTGGGGGAAGAAGGAGGAAGTTGGGGACATTCAGAGTGATGGCATTTGTCTTCCCAAGGAACCGTTATGCGTGATGGAGCCCTGCTTTCCTGGAGATGGCTGAACACCTGCCTGCCCATGGGCAGGAGTGAAGGAATTCCTTGTTTTGCTTTGCTTGCATGCACAGTTTTTGCTTTCCCTATTAAACTGTTCTTATCTCAACTCATAAGTTTTCTCACTTTTACCCTTCCAATTCTCTCCCCCATCCCACTGGGGGGGAATGAGCAAGCAGCTGGGGGCATGGGGGGGGGCTTAGTTGCCAGCTGGGGTTAAACCACAACAGGTGGTTTTAGATTTGGTTACTTATTCCTACTTTTGTTTTGGCATTTACTAGCATTCATTGGAGCATGTGTGTGTCTGAGCTCACCTGCTGATATTTGCTTGGGGATTTGTCCCCATAAAACAGGGCAGAAGGACTGATTTCCCATATGTTTTTGTAACAGGCAAGATGAAGAGTTGCTAACGACAGAGCAGACAGCCTCCAGAGTCAGTGCGGTGTCTGAGGCCAGCAGCACCTGGAGGCAGACCTGTAATGGGAGGAAAAGGAGAAGATGGGCAGCAAGCCCTCCTCCCCCAGGGCAGCCACTTGCCTCTCGCGTTTCTGCCCATAGGGGATACAGGGGAAGGGGCAGAGGAAATCCTGACAAGGGAATAAGCAGCTAGATGTAAATTAATCCTGGAACCATCTCAAGTCCCATACTGTTCATAATTACCTATCATTTTCCTGATGCAAACATTCACTCCTCTGAAAGACCCTAATCCATTACCTGCCATGTACTGCCCCTTTGTAATTTCCTCATCTGGGCTGCAATGCTCCTCTAAGCTTTGATGTTCTGGCAAGACCAGGGAGGCTCTGAAATTTGGGATTAGCAAACATCCGCAGGCATGATGTAGGCTCTCCAGTATTAGCACATGTTCCAGCATCTGAATCTAATAATGGCATGCCAAAATTTGCAAAAGGCAGCAAGGTGATTCCTTGCTCTTTCGGGTGGCCACGCTTGGGCCAGGAGAGCTGTTTGAAGCCAGGGCAGGCTGGAAACACATGTAGTGTCAGCTACAGCTGCTCTGTTAAAGGGAGGTTACACACCCTGCTGTCCAGTAGCCTCTGTCCTAAGGACAGTCAGCTTGGTAGATACAGAAATTCATTCTAGGGAGAAAGGCATTACCCCTTGAGCAATGCTGCCCCAAAGAGGCATCATTCTGGGTGTGTGTCTGCATGCCTGTTTTTTAAACACCACACATGCTATTCATGAAAATAGCTGTATATAAAATTTCCAGACCATGGTTTACATGCCCCAGTCAGGAGCTGAGCTGTAGTGCTTGCAGCATGATAGGCTTTAAAATTCAGCTGCTCCTTGTAACGTGTTTGCAACCCTGTCTGATTCCTAGGTGTACATGCAGTAATTAGAGCAGGAGTAGAGTCCTGTTTGCATAAATCTGGTTTGAACAACAGTATCAAAGACATGAAAAAACACAGATCACACAAATCCTTTAAGCAAAGAGTTCAGCATCCCTTGCATTAAGAGAAAATCCTTGAGATCCAGAGTACTAATCATAAATGTGAGTATTTCTCTCTGAGCAGAGAAGGTGCCTTTGCTGAGCTCTGGGCTGACACTGAATGTACATTGCCTCAGACCAGGATAATGTCTGTTTATAAGGTTCAGACAGAGGGGATGCAAGTAGCTTTCCAATTTTGGATAAACAGCTGCAAACAAAACCCAAGAAAAAACAGTTTTGTTTTTGACTAATTTGTATTTGCTGAGAGCATGGGGTTTGTTCCTGTTGTTGCAGCTGTAAATTTCAAGGCAGTTGCAAGGTAAAAACTGAAATTGTACAAGCAATTAGCCCATGGTAATGTCTAATCACTGCTGGCATCTAAAAAAATGTGAAACAGCAGGGATGTTTAACTTTGAAAACCAACTACTGCACAGATGCAGAAACTATGTTTGTTGAGGAAGTTTTCCTTGGCATATCAATGTCAATTGTAAACATTGGCTCAAAACATAGCGACGTAAAGGCCACAGAACTGTAGAAAGAAGTATTATGGTTCATCACATCAACATTTGAGTATAATTCCTAGGAAACTTATTCACACAAATCAAATTATTTCTAAGGGCCAGTCTCCACCAGATCAGTTAGAAAGTAATTCTTTTCAGCTGTCCTTAGTATGCCTCCAGTTCACACTCTTCTTAGCCATGAAGATTGCAGGTGTGATCCTGCATCCTTTGCACAGGCTCTGTGTGTGAGCAGGGGCCACCCCAGCAAATAGAGGTCACAACACGGCCCAAGCCAGCAATCTGTGCTGAACCAAACAGCACGCAAGAGCCTCGAGGGGGTGTGTGCGCCAAAACCTACAGCGAGAAGCTGAAATGCATTCAGAATAATCCTAAAAGTCACGTCTGCAGTCAGGGTTCAGCTTGCTGAGGAGGTGCTGGGACCCCCCCGGCCAGGGGGCTGGAGCCTCTCCTGGCTGCCCAGCTCTGACCCGCTGGGTGCAGGGAGCTGCGCAGGGCAAAACACCGATTTATTTTCACGCATTTAGCACTTTGTAACTGATGCGTCATCTCCTGTCAAGCAGTAAGGTTGGTGCCGACCTCACCACATGAAAGCTCTCCCTGATGTATGAGGATGTTGCTATTGTTTTTCCTTGCAAAATTATGGCTGTGGTATATTGCTGTCTCCAGGAATGCGTCTCTTGGAGAGATGTGCTCCGGGATCCAGAGATACTGCAGCTGATTCCACATTTCTCAAAAACTAGCTGTTAGCTTGACTGCTGGAAAATGTTGGAAGAACGCAGGATTTTGTAATTACAGACTCAGAAAGTCATGCATTACTATTCAGGGGTCACATAACACACGGGCACACATGCAGAGCACAAGGAATATCTGTGTCACCATGGCAGTGGCTCAAGAATCAGTTTTATGAAGAGGGACCTGTCAGTCCTTTCCATTCTGATTCAACCCAATGCCAGCACTGGTCTGTGTCAGAGCACATCACCTTGCACAGCATGCTAAATCCATGCTGGCTTTTTGGTTTTTTCTTCCTTTTTTTAAAAAAGGAAAGAAAATCCTGTATTGATTTAAATCGGCGTAGGCTAATCAAATCAGCAGGGGTATAATAACATGTGCCTGCGCTAACTGCTAGCCCTACATTTTCAGATGAAGTAAGGAAAGAAGAATGGCATAGCAACAGCCAACTAAAATAGTATTAGGAAATAGAGGAGCAGTTAAATGCACTCTGCGAGCCTCCTACCTGCTTACTGTCTGCCCCTGAGCAGTGTCAGTAGAAAGGCACAGTAATACCTGTCCAGGAGCAGCAAGTACAGCCACCCTTGGTCTGAGAGGGTGGGAGCAAACCACCTGCATCAAGGAGAGCCAGCACATACCCATACTGATGGTGGGGAAACAATCAGTATAACTCACTCAAAGTTTGCCTCCTTCCTCTTCCTCCTCATGAGTGATCATGCTGGTGCACAGAGGGTCTCCACCTACTTGCTGGACTCCCTGCAGAACACCTACAAAGAGAGGACTAGAGGACAGGATCTCTGCAGCCCACACTGCCTCCAAGGAGCCTCCTCAGCCAGCAAACAGCAGACTGAAGCATCAGTGCTTTTAAAGAGCTTCATGTGGCCAGCTCATACTCCTAATGCTCCACCACAGGTGGGTGAGCTGTGGGTTGCTCCCCTGCAGTAACGCTCATTAAGTGCTGGAGTAATTGGGTAAATCAGTAATTGCGTTCAGCTTAGATTGGTATCTGTAGGGAGTAGTCTAGACACAGGTGGTCTTTTCTAGTGAATGAACAAGGTAACATCTGAGTGTCACTCTGTGATGCTAGGGGGGAGATGTTTCCAAATGTGCCTTTGGAGCCCTTCCAGCCCCATCAGACACAAGAGATGCACAGGGGCAAGGAGCTGCCCCGTCCCTCTGTGCCCTGGGTGAGCAGGGTTAGCCAGAGGCACTCTTCCCAGCCTCTGCAGCAGACACAGGTGGATATTGGTTTGCAAATCCACTCATGCACCAAACACATGTCCCAGAGGAAAAGTATGGACGTGTGTAAAATGTTCCCAGGTGGAAACTGGCCAGTGGCTGGGACGTGAGCTGCTCTCAGAGCAAACAAGCAGTCAAGCAAGTGGATGGGTGCAATCCATCCACAGTCACTATCAGCCTGGGGAAAATAAAGACTGCCTGCGTTGTCACAGGTTGCTTCCTCATAATCAGTATGGGTCATTTCTTGAGCTTATTACAAAATTTAATTAAAATAGTTTGAAACCTTTTTTGTCAGTTTACAGCTTTCATTTCTGCCTTCTGGGATATTTTGGCTCCGTCTTTTTTTTTTTTTTTTAAATTACATATTTCTGTCCTTCTCCATCAACTCTTGTAATTTTTTATGACACAGTAAAGCTGAAAGTGGGCTTCGACCCATGTATGTTATGCCTTTGTTAGGAAAACAAAACTGGAAAAGCATCTTGCAAAAAATCGTATAAAGGGCCACTGTGTATATAGTATTAGCTTTCTTTAATCCATAGCTGGGCACCTTTTCAAGGCCGAGAAAGAGAGATGCAGACTTAAGTACTTTTAATGTAATCCTCCAACATCACGTAAATCACAGAAGAAAAAGTCAGCTCCCACAAACACCAACCTGAAAATGTACGTAGGTAAATCTGGTGGTTCTACAAATCTGACGGGGTTTTGCTGAGCAAGTCAAATATGCAGGTTCAAGGTTGGCTGAGCATCAGTATTATGTTCCAGTCTACTTCTACTGTCATATATTTAATCTCCAGTAATTAAACTTCTAAATGAATCCATTTCACAAAAGCTACAGTGCATAGAGTGAATCGGTGAGTAAATTTTCATAACCTCGGAACCAACCCCAGATCAGGGTGGAATTGCTCTCCGTGCAATAGCCTATGGAACAGATAGAGATGTAACTGTCAAAATAAAGACGAAACTAAAAGAAAAAATACAAAGAACTCTCTTGGCTTAAGGTTTTCAAGTTCTTTCCTGTTACTAAAAAAATATTTTCTAAACACACAGAGCATATTGTTTTTCTGCAGCCCCTGATTAAAAAAAAAATATGAGAAAGCTGATTAGAAACTTCTGATTAGAGGTAAAAAATATCACTGATAACATTTGGGTGCAGACTGGGAATTCACAGCATGGTAGACATGCAGAGAGTAGTCTGTCACCTGGATTACTTGCTTTGGTGAGATAAAATGAGTTTTACCATGGCCAAATCCAAAGCAGACAGTTAGGAGCAGGGATTGGATGTCATACACCTCCAGAGGGATGCTACGGCAAAAAGGGGCTTGCGTGGTCCCAAGACGCGCTGCCAAGAGGGCACAGCCTTTCCGGGGTATGCAGGAGCAGGAAGGACAGTGCTGCAACACCACGGACAACACTGGTGTTTGACTTCTGAAGGACATAGAAAGGCAGGAGGTGTTTTACTGGAGAGGAGGGAAACGCTTGCTCAGCACGCACTTACAGAGCTTGTTCTTTTAAAGAAGATTTAGAAATACTTGGACTATAGGGCAGAAGAAACTTTGGGGAGAAAATACCAAGCACGTAAAGGCTATTTAATAATGAGGGAAGACAGTAAGAAAGACTGGGTAGGGACTGAAGCCAGACAAATTCAGATGAGAAATAAGGCATTGCATTTTCAGAGTGAGGAGGATTAACCTTTGAAATGAACTACCCAATGAAGTGATGGATCATCTGTCTCCTGGTATCTTTAAATCCAGACTGGATGCCTTCCTGGAAGACATGTGTGAGCCAAATACAGGTTTCCTGCTTCACACGGGGATGGATGGGTGAGGTTAAACAGCCTGAGGTACGAGGGGGCTAATATGGATGATCTAACGGTCCCCTCTAGTCTTTAAACTCTGAATGTGTGACACAATGAAACATGATACAACACAGAAATGTCCCCAGGTCTCTGAATTACTGCTTGTTACAGGTCATTTTGAATCATCCCATGCCCAACAGCCAGTCCCACTGACATCCACAGCACTGCCTGCAGAAGAAGCTGCTGTGCCACGTGGACAACCATGGCTCCATCTGGGCATAAATGATCATAAAAAGACCCAATTTGCTTCTCCGCAGGACAAGAAGAGCTAATGCATTACATCGCTCCTTGCAACTATGAGCCAACAGGTCCTCACCTTCCGCTGCTACCAGGCTCAGAAATACACAGAGCAGAACATTAATACGCTTTTCAGTGTTTTAAACACGTTACTTTTAAGAGAAAAGTTTATTTCCTCCATCCCTTATAGAGCATGTCCTGAACCCCTCAGACACCTGTGCCCCCCTGCTGAGAGCCCTCCCTCCTACATAGGTGCTAACTCCCTGTAGCCATCCCTATTAAGAAGAAAATTAATCCAGATCAAAAATGGTAAGAATTTCCACTAAATTCAAGCAAAATTTAATCTTCAGTAGAAGAATAATAGAAGAGACTAGGAAAAATCCTAAAAGTCCCACCAACTTTGTAAAGCCCAACCTGTGCACGCTCCAAAGGGCTGACCCATCTCCAGTGAGGCTGGCAGTGTGCCCAAAAAGTCAGACCTCTAGGCTGGCTCTGGAGCAGAAAGGATAATACTTCCATCAGTGATGCAGAACGGCAAACCCAAAAGTTTTCCCTTGAATGTCCAGAAAATCAGCAACACGTGGCAAGCAAGGCCACATAGTGCTACCCCCGCTATGTTTCACTTCAATTTTTATCCATTCCATGTGTTGCTTTCTTGCCATTTAGAAACTTAGTTCTCATTTATCAGCGTTTTCACATTTCACTTCTGGACGCTGCTATCCAAGCATTATCCATCCTTTTTATCTTGCTGTTTGAACTGTGTCCTGCACCTCTGGTTCAGGTTTACCATTCATTCATCAGCATGAAGTTAAACAATTACTAAAAAACTTGGGTAGCTGGCAAGCAGCGAGGAAGCAAGATCCATTTCTGCCCAGAGGGAAGAAAGATTTTATACAATAGCATGGCCTTTGTTTTGCATCTCATGGGCGATGCTGTTGATGGGAAGGTTATATCACATTATGTGCCAAACCACTTGAGCTAGTTTCAGATTGCAGTTCCCCTTGGGGTATTTCCACTCAATATATAAGATAACCAGATCTGTTCTCTGTCCACTCCTAGCCTGGACAGTGCTTAGTCAGCTCCCCAAATCTTGGCAAGCTGAAACAAGAAAGTGGAGCTGCACTCTTCCCTACTTATTACCATTTTGTCAGTGATCACTCCTCTTAATGCTATGGAGCACATGGCAAAACAATGAGCAAATTGCGTGTTTTCCTGTGGTGAGCAGAAAGCAGTTAAGTGACTGTAAAACATACTGCCCCGTACGTGTCAGTTTATTCTGCTTGCATCTGCAGAATGGTAGTACTTTGTTTTGGCTTTAATTCATGATCACAAAGATGCTGATTACCTTGCTGCAAAGAAATGGACTTTGGGTGCATGACAGAGATGCAGTTCTGCTTCCCACACCTCAGGAACATCAGGATTCAGGGATCTGACCTGGGTCACGTTTTATTATTTTGTTTTTAGAATTATCTCAGCATTTCCCACTGCTAGGAAACACAGTACAAATAACAGTGATCTTAGCTTTGTTTTGTAGACCTTGATGTTCCCCCCGCCCCCAAGCTGTATTTTACATTGTAATTGTTATTTTGCATTCTAATCTGCACTTCATGATCTGGCCTCCCAGTTTTCTTGCACCATGCTAATGTGAAATATCAAAGAGGTTTTTTTGCAGAACTTGATACCTAGTGGAAAAACTACTGCTGCATGACTTGGACTGAGCCATAACGCCAGAAATCAAGTGTGAAAAGGGGCCAGTCTGCTAACAGCCACTCCACGGTCACGTCCGAGGAGTCACAGCTCAGAAAGCAGGATGTGTGAACTGGCCTGGGGACGCTGCCCAGACCTTGTGCTTCCAAGGAGATGGGAACGGGGTCTGCAGGGAAGAGTTCAGGATGTTGTTGATTTAACCCTCTCAAGCTGTTTAAAAATAACATTTCCTGTACTTAAAACGTATCTCTGCTATTCCAGTGTCCCTTGTTTTTTTTATAATTTTTTTTTGGGAGGGGGGGTCATTAATGAGCCCTCACAAAATGACTGGAGGCATGTAACTACGCTAGCATGAAGTTTTGGGTTTAAGGAACTGGACCTTGGGGCCCTTCTGCCCAGGAAAAAGTGCCAGATACAGGATTTTGCCTTGAAGGGTACCCAGGGGATTCAGAGATGGTTACAGGATCAATAATCAGACCTCTCCACCTTGTGCTGGAGAGCCTAAGCACTGCTGGAGACAGCCAGCTTTTCAGATGGGGATCTGGTCGCAGGGTATTAATGTCAAAAGAATGTCATGTGCACTAGGGCAACTAAGATTCTGTAAAGATTTTATTCTAGTGCCCTGAGTCTGGAAATATAAGAGGTCATAAGGAAAAAGCCTTAAATTTTGAGGCCATTACTAAAGGGCTGAATCAAAATTCTCCACAAAGAGCCTGCAAGTACTGAGAAATCCATCATCTGAACTCTATGGACTGGGCTTATTAATGGTCAAAATGAAAACTGTCTCTTTCATTTAAAAATATGCATGCAAGTACTCATCTCAGTGCAAGAGGCTCAGGTTCAAGTCTTTTTTCTGCTTATTACAGGCTTTTTTTTTTCTCCCTCCTGCTGGAACTGCTTAATTTGTATAAACAGTGAAGCATTCACCAGATTAGAGCTCCTGCCAGTATAATCTGGTCGTCAGGACGACAGCTGGGAGATGGAAACCCCCGTGCAGGTCTCCAAACCAGCCGCGTTTCAGGGAAGCGTCCCAGCTCTGGGCGCCCGTCTCCCACATCACCCCCTGCCCCTCACTCTGCTTTTCTGAACCAAAAGCTCGTCCCCAGGAACCTCTTCCCACCACAGCGTTACTGAGTCCAGCGCCTTTCCGTCCGTCAGCATTGCACAATGAAGCGCTGGTACAGGGGGATGTTTCTCACTAGCTCTGGTCAAAATCAGTAGAAAAGGAATTGTAACTTCATCCTGTTTTATGTGCAAGTTCAAAGGCATCTCGGACTTAGAGTATCTGTTAAAAGTAGAGGTGTCCAGCATTAGTTAGCAGTTAAACTGCATTGGTTATCAGAAAATGCAACAAAACAGGCTTATTTTGTTTTCTTGCCTCATCCAATATATTTCTATTGTTTATTTTGACTTTAGAAAAGAAACAATAGAGGAAAGTTCACCAAATGAAAAGTTTGCCAATGTTTTCACAGAAATATTTGCCACTGGAGGTCAGCTCCACATTTCCAAGAGTAATTTAATAACCCAAATCTATCATATCGAAAATCCCTCTGGACTCTTAACAAACTAGAGAGACATTCATAGGTCATTTTAAAAACATCAGCATACACTTTGAAGATGACTCCAGAATCCCCTCTGTGCTATAGATTCTTGTTGGACAAATTCTCCCTGAATCTGTTTATTTATATATATTTTTTGCAGCATTATGAGAAAGCATGGGTTTATCTAGCTAAAAATGTCTAGCTGTAGTCACACAACTGCACTGGTGTTTGGCAGAGCATAGCAATACTGATTGAGAAAACAAAGGAATAAATTGGAAGCTACCTAGGAAAGATTTCTTTACTCAAAATTGTTTAGTGTAACTATACAATTTAAAACCACTCAAAAATCAAAACAGATGCTATCAATGATTTAACCCAGTCCCACTGCTCAGCCTGCCTGAAATGATGATCTGTGCATTTCTTGAATGTCTTTTGCATCTTTCAATGCACACATTTTTCTTTACTTTCAAATGAAAAAAGGAAACTTCACCCAGGTATTCTCAAAACATTGGCATAAACTTTAGACAAAACCCTCTTCAAGTCAATGTAGGCTGGAGTCATCAACCTACGGATTACCTTGGCCAGCAGGCAGGCAGAAACTGAGAGGGTATGCAGAGTCCTCTCTGGAAATGTTCAAGGCCAAGTGGTTTTTTGGCCAGTTCAGGCTCCCCTGGCTCCTGGCAAAGCCGGGCCGGTGCTGGGACTGGGCACAGTGCGATGCCTCCCACTGCCGGTGCCACCACCTGCCCTGCCACTGCGGAGCAGCACCGCTGGCTGGGCACACAGGGCGGCTTCACCCTATCATCTGCTTCAGCAAAACCATGCTCAACCCACCCAGCGATGGAGACTGGAGGTTTCAGGCCAGGTTGGAAGTGCTGCAGCCATTGAGTGCCATGCAGAAGCAAGCATGCCACACACAGAGCAAACCAGGACTTTGGGCAATTGGAGGCACATCCTTCCTTCCAGGCATCGGCTGCATGCCTGAAGGCACAGGCAATCTGTCTGAGACAATAGAAAGAACAAATTCAAGCAAACAGATGAATCATATCTTTTTAAGTAGGACTTAGGGTTTGCTTTGTGTTGAGGTTTTCAGCAAACAGCCCTACACCATAGGACTTTTCCTTTCCTGCTGGCTGGGCAGACTGTCCCAGCTTGCTGCGCTGCACAGGGCAGCAAAACCTCCACCTCCATCCTTGATGCTGCAGTGGAGAGAGCAGGGCTGCAGGCCAGCTCTTACTGAGTGACCTGGAAAGAGCACAAGTGAGGAAAACCCTGATCTAATCCATTTTGTTGTTCAGTCAGAGTATCCAGGCACGAGTCAGCTGCTGTCCATCCTCCCTCATACCTGCAGCATGAGTAAGAGTCACAGTTAATTTTCTTGCCTGTTCTTAGAGCAACACACATGCCCTTGCACATTGAATATATATTTCTCCTAGATCAGAGGAGGCTAACATTTTATTCTTGCTTTAAGAAATGAGTAAACCCTCTAAAAAAGCTCCTAGCATTGCTCCAGTTATATGCAGCTGATTTGGAATGAGATACCTGCAGACTCTGGCTGGAATAACACTAATAAAACAAGAGTCCAGGAATCCTTCAATTGCCTTGGGAAACGTGTCCTGCAGCCAAAGGAAAACCCACCACCTTCAGATGCTCCCCAACGGGCGCACAGTGGTCTGGTCCTCCCACGCGCGCAGCGCTGGCTGAGCTCTACCTAGTCTACCCTGTCGTCCAGGCAAAGCCGTCTTTGCTGCTGAGGTTACGCTTCTCGGCGAGGCGAGGACAAAGCCAGTTTCTCTGGGGGAAGAATGGAAAGTGTTTGTGTCCCTGGATAGTCTCTGGAAGTGTGTGGGTGTTTCTGCATGCTTTGAGAGCCTGGCTCCACAAAATATTTAGGCACATGTGTAACCAGAAGTGACGTCCAACGGAGTCCTGCAGAGACAGACACTTCCAGCCTTCCAGCTCCAGCAGGATCCAAACAGTTTTCCACGAAGTTTCAGTTATTTTTTTTTTGTTCAAGCCACTAAAATAGCCTTCATTCTGACAAGTGCCTGCCCATGTAGCAGCTGAATTAAACTCATTTTGAAGTATAGCAGCATTGTCACGAGGAGAAATATCCATAATACAAGGCAAGAGATCCTGCACTGCTGAATACTACCCGGATATTAATGTGAAAAACAGAATTAATTCAATGCCAAAAAGTTGTGAGAAAGTTTGAGTAAAAGCAACATCAATTATAGGGACCGTTTCATACCACAGCTATTTTACAGCAATTCCACTTTACATTCCTTGGCCAGCACAGCTTGTTGAATAATTAAATAGCCAGATGACACACAATCAGATTAAAAAGCCTTGAATGTGAATGAATATCAGTTTCCCAATTCTGAAAGGAATTTAATCATGGAAACTTCCACCTACTGTCCAGTTTACCATATTTTGGAGAGAGCTGAAAAGCAGTGATATCCATGAGATCATCTTCATGGTGCTTTTTCCAGTACAGAAGGAAACCTGATCTATTGCCTTGCAGGGGAACTTGGTCACAGGACACAGCTCCTGAAGATTTGGGAGGAAAAACACCCACTTCTCATCTCCGTGTAAAGTAGCTTTTTCTGACTGTGATACACACATCATTAAAACAGACACATCATTAAACCAGACACTTCATTAAAATGGAAACACATTTAAGACTGGGAGCATGGGATAACTTACTAGAACTTTACAGAGAATAAATCAATTACAATCGTAGTAAAAGATATATTTTTTCACCTAATAGTACCCATTATGCATTGCATTGTAAACAGTGCTTTGTGTTATATAAAGACACTGTTTTTCTCAGCATATAAACCATTTAATTGCAATAATGACTCACATTCCAGCTGCAAAGCTAGACATGTATGTTTTCTGAATGTGCCAAATAGGCAAGACACCAACTAGCCTTGGTGTATTTAGAAGAACGTGCTTAAGCCATATGTCAAAGTAAACAGGAAAGCCAAACTATTGGTTTGGGGGTTTGTTTGTTTGGTTGGTTTTGGTTTTCTTAAGCATCCCGGTGTTTGCTTGGAGCCCTAATACATATTAAAATGAAAGTATATGAAAAAGTGTTAATGATTCATGTGTAGAATGAACTTACCCACCATCTGAAAAGACGCTGGAAATTTTGAAGAGTGTCAAAGTGTGACTTTACTCATATGTATTTTCCTTTTCCTGTTTTTAAATACAGAATGTGCCTAAATAAGTGACAGATTTAATTAGACAAGTTTTAAAGTGAAAGCACAAAAGATCCTCCATTTTGTACTGAAAGCCATCATACAGAGGAGCTATGCAGAGGCAGCTTGTGATCGGTAGTAACTTAAACTTTGTGTCAAGTGGGCTCCATGCAGATGAACAGTCCATACAAAATATGGAGGAACCCCACTTCTCAGCCAAGACAATTATCACCATCTACACAATTGCTGAACCAGGTAAACTGAAACTTTCCTTGCTAAATTTGCATTTTCTACACGTAGAGGACCATTCACTTTATTCACTCAACTACGTCACATCTGATAAACATACTTTTCCATCATACCTTCTGGGAGTTCTTTAAAGAACCTACAGAATTAAAGCCCAGACCCACAAATTGCAGAGCCAGCGTGCGGGAGCTGGTGGGAAAAGGGCAGTGGGAAGAGGATCACCCCCTTATAGCAGCCCAGGCTTGTGCCAGATTAGTGACTGCATTACCATGGCCTGATGTAAACAGAGAAGATATTTCCTGTCTTGGATTACATGGCAGGGGATGGGGGATTTGACTTGTAAATGAGGGGAGGATAAAAGGGCAAAGCCCCTAAGTACACACAACAGCAAGGCCGTGAGTAATGAGCCCAAGTTAGAAATGCTCCTGGAGACTCACACTTCCAATGAATTGCTTTAAAAAGACTGATTTGCACATTTGTCATAAGTACCCTGGGATTGCCCTGTGAAACAGAAATGTCTTGTCTTCCAGCCATTCCAGGGAATAAACACACTGGGCCTCAGACGGGTGTTAGCCGGTGATGGATCTGCACCCACCTACCAGCTGCGTCTGTTTACAGGGGATCTGCTCCCGTTAAACACAGCACGGTGATGCTGCCGTTATGTGCCGTGGGCCAGCAAAGCCGGTGCGAGGCTTTCCTGCCTCCCCATTGCCCATCCCTGGAAGAGCAGTCTGCGTTACAAGATCTGTTAGCCCAGTTGGTGCCTATTAACCTACTGCCCCAAATACAGAGGCAGGGTAAACCTTGCGAGAAATTTTAATACGCTTTGGGTAAGGGTGTTATGATCAGCACCATACAAAACACCAGCAGGAGGTCTACAAAGATAACGTCCAGACTTTTGGCTGAGAGATGGGCTCACAGAGAGGAACCAAGGGAAAGAAGGGAGGTCAAGACCTCTTCACCAACATTTCAGCACAAGGAAGCAGGAGTGCAAGACAACCTGTGCAAATCCCAGCTGCATTAGGATACATGGGATCACTGCTACAGACAGCACCAAAATTCACTGGTCTGAACTGTTCAATGCTGTGAGGATCTTCATTGCTGGGATCTTGCCTGAAGCCTGCTCTTGGGTTTCTGGCTGTCAGATTCCACTTAAAAACTATGTTTCCTTCTCACTTTGTAGATGCAGCATCTGTCTCGCTTGTTATATGGGGAGGAGGGAGGGAGATGTGTAATTAAGTGCAAATAGGGTTCTCATGATGCAATACAGACTCATATAATACTTCCCAGGTGCCACTGTCTCAAACAACTTGGCAGGAGTTTCCCAGTTGCGATGCTAGGATTTAAGAATAGCAGTAAACTTGTGTGGTCCTGCAGAAGCGCTCCTTACGTGCGGTGCTCCGATCCTGCCTTCGGGAACAGCTGTGCAAGTCCACACTTATGGCTGGGCTGGTATTTTGAAGGGAAGCTTGGTTTAGTTTTTGTGTTTTTCCCTCTCTTCCCTTAAGACAACCTTCACTTTAAAACCAAGTTCCCTAAGTTTATCACAGGGTGCTAGTGCTGTCAAACCACTGCAAGCGGCTGGTTTGTGTTGTGTTCAAGAGACACAGCATAGGACTAAAAAAATCCTTAAGTAATCCCTACAGAAAGCAAAGTGTGGAGGAGTACAGTAAGTTGCATCAAAACACAGGATGGCCGTTTAAGAGCAGCTCACTGGTTTGCCAGTTGCAGTTGTGCTGGAAGATGGAGAATGAACTGTCACCGCAGCTGTGAGATGAGGAATGTGGCTCCTGAGTACGCAAAGAGCCTGAGAATGGGCAATGCTGCAATTTCCATCTCTCGCAGCCCTGACATTTCCCCTCTGCCATGACCGTATCGGGTAGGATAGGCTTATTTTTCTAGCAAACACGCAGTTGATGAATTTCAGCTGCTTATCACAATTTTTGCCTTTTGGCTGGACCCCAAAAGCATTTTAGCTTTTGGCAAAGGAAATTGGGATAGGTGCTATTTTATTTATTTTTATAAGTACAGTAATTTCCCTCCAAAATGGTTGCTCATCCCAGACTAAGTTCTTGCTACTGTTGCTCCTGGTTCAGGCTTGGCAGGTGGCTTGATAAATTGATAATACTCTGCACAATCTGACAAGGAGCTTTATCAATCAAAACAAGCCCTGCTGTTCAGCTCAACAGGAAAGTTCAATCACTCTTCTCTAGTGGAATCCGTCTACACATAATGCTTTCATCCCAAGATAATGTGAGACTGCAGATTTGGATCTGCTTTCACTGCTCCAGGGCTATTTATATCTTTGTACCTTGAGGGTTTACTAATTAGCGGCCTTCTTCCACACCCTTTGATATCATTAAAGTAATCTCAGTGTAAGCGACTACTTTCTGATGATATCTCTTAGGGAGTGGAGAACAGCTGGAATCATTTGAAATATCATAGTTTGAGCAGTTTTTCAAGAGCAGTGATTGAAAGATGGCAATAGTTTTGCCTACACAAGCAAAGCACCGGGCTTTTTCAGGATGGCTGTGGCCGATGGGATATGAAAGACATTTACTCTCAGCTGAGTCCAGAATCAGTAGACAGGAGGGGGTTAGCATGGACTTTTCCTAGTCATCGCAAGCATCACTTTATCAGGTAAGCACCTTTCAATCGTATTTTGTTCCCCCTCTTGCCCACCCCCCCATTTGCTTTGTCTTGTTCAGCATGTGGGGTCTTTCATAATCAAAGACCCTCAGCACATTAGGGGCAAAGTAACAACAAAACCAGGGCCCGAATATGAGGGCTTTGTGAGGACTTGGAGAAAGCAGCTGAGAGCTCAGTACTGCCTGCCTGGAATCACTCAGCATTTCCCACACTTTGCAAACCCTCTGGTTCCCAGTTTCTCACACAGGAGAGCTAGGATAACTTGTTTGGAAGATGAATTTAACACTGCTGAAATCTCATCTCAGGTAGTTTCTAATAACACGGTGGGTGAGGTTTATTTAAACCATAATTGCTTGCATTTTTTTTTTTTCGACATTACTTGCTTCGCTGCTACACAACACGAGTTAATTTAAAGGCCTGTCATTAACTTAGCAACTCATTCAGCAAAGTTCAAAACCGGAGATGGGAAAAAGTTTTCTCCATGTTAAAAATACACTTCAGACCAGAGCGACGCTGATATGACTCAATAGCAGCTTCTACTCAAAAGATGAGCTTGTAGGAAAACATGCGGTTTCCAACAGCCACTTTGATACCTGCCATTAATTGCCTGCTCTCAGTTGCGTGATCTTACAGCAGCCTGCTGCCCTTTGCTCCTTTTTGTTCTCATTCCTGTTTGAGCACTTGCTTTTGTTGTCAGTCTCTTGCTCCCCTTCAGGACCATTTTAGAGAGATAATAAAATTCTCGTGCAGATAGAAAGAACCAGATACAAGTGGCTATGTGAGTGTATTTATGTTTATAGAATGAAGCCAGAGAACAGGCTGTCCTGGGTTCTGGTTTCCAACTGCAGCATGAATCCATCAGCGAATATGTTACAACCCCAGAGAAGAAAGCAGAAAGGTACCGGCAGACACTGCAGGACATCCACCAGAGCCTTGTCTCAGAGGACTCCCTATCTCACAGTTCTCCAGAAGTGTGAAAGATGGAGGCTTTCACCCCAAATTAAATGAGCTGTCATTTCATTTTGCTGGTGGGGACTGCAGAAAGGAAGCAGGGAGCCAATATCACATAAGGAGCATTAAGTACCTGGTTACATGCTTGAGGTCTTCCTTGGCCAAGGAAGCACTGGGGCACCTCGGATCCATGTCCCAGGCCATGTGCTGTGCTTCTGCCCCTCAACCAGCCCATCGTCAACATTACTGGGAATCCATCCTCTGGTCTCCCATCCTTAAAGCTGTTATTAATTGAGTAATATCATCCCCTCTCAGCCACTCAGGGAGAAGCATCTAATTAGCGAACATAGAACAAACTTTTCTTTGCCAGGCTTGATGCCCATTGCGTTTACTAAACTACAGCCCTACCTTGGGATGATAACAATTTCCTTCACCAGATAGCAGTCTCCAAAGGGAAAACTGGCACAGGTAGCTTCTCAGAACAAAAGAAAAGACGTAATAAGATTATTGTTTTCTTTTTTCCTTTGAATCTTTTATATGCAGAACTATGCTAAGTACAAACCAGATGACGAGCTAAGAGGATCGTTTTGGCTGATGCAGGAGTTCATCTCTGTTCTGGTGGAAAAAAAAACAACAGCAACATGTGCAAGAAAACCTGGCTGAACTGAAGCCTTAATGTGAGATGTTCACATCTCAATAGACTTTGAGATAAATGGGCTTTTCTTGTCTTCCATATGGTTTTGCTTTCCATATAGTAAGTGAATCATAACATTGGCTGAAGGAGAGGAGCTGTCCGACTGCGCCCACTGCACCGAGCTGGGAGAGGAGGGGAGAGGAGAGTAAAACTTGGAGGGCAGAGAGAGACCATCTCTGGAGAAGTCATTGTGCTGACGGGGAATGACAAGGTGAAAATGATGCAAGAAGTAATGAGCAGCACAGAAGGCTGAAGAGAGCCTTCCCAGCAGTTAGGGTGAAAGAGAGTTAATCTGGCTGAGAAGTGACCATTTCCCCGGTGTTCTTCACTCTCTTAGCTGGGTTTGCACCAAACACCCTCACTGGTCAGTGTGTTTTAGGCCAAGCACATGCTTAAGCACATAGCTGGTTCGGGGTCTTGCAGGAATGGTTTAAGGGGAGGTTATCTAGTCACCACTGACATCAGTGGGAGTTTTGCTGAGGATGTCACTAGGACCGTGATCTCAGTGATGCTCTTGAGAAGAGGTAGAAGCAAAGCATGAATGGGCTCTACTCTGGCATTATGCTTACACTACTAAGACTGCACTTACAGAGTAAGTTAGGAGCTGCAAACACAATCTTTCACCCTAGCAATATTTTATACCTTAACATATTAGTTGTCCGGGTTAAAAAGATAAGAAATTCATATTAACAGCCAAAGCAAATGCACTCCATGAGAGGGCAGATCCACACTTCAAGAAGCCTTTGGTTTTATAAACCAATTTAGCCCAGGTCTATTAAGAGCTTTTCCTGGTGAAAGAGTGAGAGTATTTTCTCTGCTATAATCATATCAGCCTGTATTCTGGGTTAATGGAGATGAATATTACCGCCAGATTTTGTTCTTTCCCTGCATGTAATCTAATGCCAGATGGCTCTGAATGGGTATTAAATCCTCCATGTGTATGACCTCCCCAAGGCTTTTATCATTAGAACTTTAAAATAATTCAAGGAAAGCTTTCCCAAAGCCTGATCATAAACCTCCTAATGAGGGACTGAAGTCACAAAGAAAATCCTCTTGTTAATTCCTGTTTGGTGTTTTTCCCCCTTTATGACAAATAAGCAAGAATTCACAGTAACAGAGATGCTTTTAAACTGTTTCAGTGGAAAACACATTAAAAAAATGAGCATTCAGGTTAACAGTTCAGGTTCCCAGCAGGGTCCAGAGATGCAGTAACTGATCAGCCATCTTCAGCCTCTAATACAGGGCTCGGTAATGTCACCATCCCTCAAGGCAAATAGAAGTTACTCTGTCAGTAAGTGACTGTTTTATTCACAGTGGAACATAACACCTAGTGTCAGAATAAGCATGATCCAGTGTCATACGAGTGGCTGAAATGGGACCTCAGCTACGCAAAAGTGCAAGGACTTACATGAACACCATCTTTACACTAACTGTAGTTCAGCAACAGCAGCTAAATTCCCCAAAGATTTTCCTAAGAATTTTCTGTCCTTCATTTGCACAGAGTGGAGGGTACATTTTAATGATTTTCTGTTTGGTTTTCTACTTGCTGTTTACTGCATTGCACCAGGCCTTACTTGCTGCCTATTACTTGAGCACATAAGACAAGTTCATAGCTTCATGAGTTTTCTGTACTTCTCATTATTGGGTCATCCAAAAGCAACATAAGTATTCCTGCAGCTAAATCACACGTTGTGAGAATAGAAAAGGGTAAGAAATAATCAAGTCAAAAAGTTTCACTAATTTTGGGGTGTCCAAACTATCCAGAAACCTTGTTTCTCAGAGATCTTTACACTGTGCATGCAAAACTCAACTCTCATTAATATCTGGGAATAAGCAACATCTGCAAAAAACAATCCTTGGCCAAAACCACAGAAGTAGTAATCGTGAAAGAGTTTAGTTTGGGTAACCGAAGAAACTGAACCCAGTTCATCAGGACAGCATTCAAATGCATGAGACCTTAATCATGGGACCATCCTGCCTTGCCCTGAAGTCCCAGACTCACCTCCCACCACGTAGGAAGAGGAATCTGACAGATAACATCCTTCTTCCAGGATTTGGCATGGCAGCAGGAAACCTATAGAAATAAATAAACAAAAAAATAAATAAAAAGACAAAGCCTTCCTCAATACCCAGCAGTACCCTGTCATTCACTAAGGGTTGTATCATTGTGCAGCACATAATTTCCCCAAACCAGAGACACTCTCTCACACTTAGCATCATTCCTGCAGCCATACAGACTGTGTGTGTACAGGCATCTGCCACATATGCTGGTAGAGATGCAGATGGTCTCTGGAAAAGCTAGGGAGACAGAGACCCTTTGCCAGAGCTGAACCAGGAGGACTAAGCTCCAGCCAGGCACTGGAGAAAACAACATCCTGATAGGCAACAAGTCAGTTCATTAAACTTGTGAATACAAGTCTGGCCCTTCTTACCTGCAACCCCAACCCCAACCCCAACCCCACCTCTTATCCAACCTTGTCTTCTTCACCCTAATTCTATCCCCTGCCTCAGATTCACTGTTCATGTCCTTATGAGCCTCCTCACCTTGCCTCCAATCATCTCTCCTGCTTACTGCTCTCTATTCATCTCCACACATTCCTTATCAGCCTTGTTAGCAGCTTATTAGCTCCCAGCATCTCCCTGACTCCAGTACTGCTCCCTGCCCACCCACTCCTCATTCTCCCTCTGCCCGCTGCCTTGCTTGTGCACCTCCACTGAGGGCAACTTGATGCCAGTCATCCCCACCTCAAGCTGTCATCTGACCTGGAGGAGGTATCTGGGCAAGTAAATTATTTACAATGTGGTGGAATATTGGCAAAGACTTAGGGCCAAACCCTTTTTGGAAACTGGAAGAGATCAGAACTGGGAATGGAGCACAACCAACCTCAGCAACAGATAGCGGTGCTTGCCCCCATCACCGCTCAGTGTCACTTTCCTTCCTGGCACCCTGGCCGTGCCCCAGCAGCAGCAGCGTGGGCTGCTCAGGACCAGCACAGAAAAGGCAAAACTGGGTACGGAAGAAACTAATGACACTGTGCAGAGTTTTTCATCCTGCAGCCAGTGAAATCCTGCCCTGAGTGTAGTGTTTTACAGCCACATGCAAGTTATTTGTTGTCCCAGGCCAAAAAAAAAAAAAAGAGTTGATGGTTTCTGTCCATTCCTTAGATGACACATTTAAAATGAACAAAGGAGCAATGCTGCCACCAGCCCTCACCAGAGAGGGACCTGACGGGGCAGGGAGGACAGGCTGCTCTTTCTGGGTAAACTCGACGTCAAGCTGGGGCTCGGGCCGGGGTACGGGCTGCGGGGCCCCGGGATGCTCCGTCTCCGGGGATAAGGAGTATTTCTGGCACGTCGGCCTGGCACCTCCACTGCACCGAGCACAAGGAGGGGGGCAGTGGGGGCGAGCAGGCTTTGCTCCACAGCCCTTTGGAGACAAAGCGATTTTACTAAAAAAGGAACTTGGAGCACTTCAGTCCGTCAAGGGCTGCAGAGGCCGTGCCGGCTCTGTCTGCATCCCCGCCGCAGTCCCCAGCACCCGGGAGGAGGAGGAGGAGGAGGCAGCAGGAGGAAAATGGCAACAGCCACCCTGCTCTGCAGTAGTGGCTTGGCAGCCCCCAGCGGGCTCGGGGCCAGCCGCAAGCGACCCCGGGGACGTCGGGCAGCCCACTGTAGGGCCAGGAGAAGCAAACACGAGGCTAAACCCGGGGTTTGGTGGCTGGTCCCGCCGAGGAGCAGCAGGCGACTGCGGGAAATCGCTTCCTCTGCTTTGTTCCCCTTCCCCCTCTCGCTGCCTGTTGACACTGTGCGTTCTTCGGGGTATGAACCGTCTCTTGCTATGCGTCTGCAACCCACCCGCACCGCGGGACCCCGAGCTCGCCGGGGACCTCCCGCCGCGTGGGTACTGCCATGGGTAACAGCGCTCTCAGAAATAAAGTTCTGGCTACATGGAAAATATTAGCAAATTGTAACATTTCCCTTTATAGCTGTGCCGCAGACGGCATTTCCAGATTGCTGTAAAGCATGCTTTCTTTTTCTTTCCGTCCCTCAGTGCAACTTGACAAGTTTTGTGGCTTTTTTTTCTTAATATGCGAGTTTATTTTATGTCACTGAGCACTGGCAAGGACAGAGAGGCTTTTAATTTGCAGTAATCTAAATTCTAGAAATAACAAGCTACAAAGGTCCGTGATTAAATGTGGAGCGCGCGATATCTGCAAAAACAAGTACTCTGTGTTCTTTACAAGATCGTTTGGATAATAGTGACATAACCTGAGTACCCGGTCGCGGTCCAATTTAATCAGCAAATACGCCTCTGGAGCAGAACCATCTAACTTAGGAAAAGAAACAGAAGTACAGTCACCACCAGTAGGAGAAATTAATGCATTCCACTTAGACAAAGATTAATTATTATGAATCACTCCAAAAATACATTTGCCCCAAGTGGGAGTACACGCTCTTCTATTCATCAAGTTCCTTTCAAATAGTCATTAAACATCTTAAGACAGAAGACAATTTTGTTCACCCAAAATAAACACTGCTAAAAGTTACAAAATGAGGACCACCTTTTTTTAATGTCTGGAGCATTTTGACCAAGAGTAGTTGCCTGAAAGTGGGACAGAACATCTGCTAGAAGAAATCTGTATAGGTGCAGAGGACTCTGCTAATTCCAGTATAATTTTTCATGTTAGAGTTTTCCTGTCAGGGTTGATTTTTCCATATAATTTTTATCCTAAGTTCCCTGAATTAAATTTATATTTGCTACTAATTTTGTCCTGTTAAGGGCCTCAGCTGTAGTCTCAATGGCATCTCAAAGGGTCATAAAGCAGATTTAAAGCCAAAAGTCACCTCAGTTGCACGTTCTGGGGAAAAATGAACAATGATGGTTTCAGGACAGGCATGAGTAGCTGTCTTAGTAAGGTCTCCCGTTGCACAGGGGTTCTCCTATTAAAAATGCTTCAGAGGATGATAATTTTTTTTGTTTTGGTGGACAAGTACGTGCTGAAACAGACTGGTTTATTAACAGCAGGCTTGGCTCCCCTGCATCACCAGTCACTTACATGTGATTTTCCATTTGTCTCTGGGTAGTCCCTGGTAGATGCATCCTGGTGGCAATGCTCTGGTAGAGCATCGCCTTGGGTAAGGCAGTGTGCAAGAACAAGAACTTAGTCAAAATAAAATGGCTTTGTCATTTACAAGGAAAAAAGAAAATTAAACGAGGGCAGGAAGCGACTATGTTACCAACTGGAAAATATTTTTTTTTTTTATTAAATCCATGTATACAGAAAGTTTTTCCTGTGAAATGTTCACCAAACCATCACTCCATGTTCAAGGCTCAGCAGTCCTGGTGGGATAGGAATGAGAAACTTCTTCCCGTTTGCTTTGCGGGGCCAGAGTGAGGTGCAAAGCAGGCAAATATCATCTATTATTTAATCAGCAGAACCCCAGATGTTGTTGAGGTTGACTTCACAGCTACCTTTATCTGGGAGACTAAGAGATGGCCGCCTAGTTACAACATTTTTAGCAGTCTTCCTTTTCTCCAGTATTAAAGACTCTTATAATTTAAGGCTCAGTCCTCATCCAGTCCAAGCAGTGCTGATAGGCAGTGCTTCCACTGACTCTTTTTCCATTACAAAATCATGTTCTACCCAAACATACTTTGTTTGACACCAATAAATCAGGGCAGCTCTTTTAATCATACCCGAGACTGAACGAGGCCAATTTTTTTTTAAAGCTTATAAAATTTGGTGACTTTTCAAAGAAAACTTTTTTTTTTGAAGTGGCACAGTCCAGCACTCCCTGTTCCTGGCAGCAGCTCAGAAGTGCTCTGAGAAATGCATCTCTTGTGGCAGTTCTGACCCAAATGAAATCAAGAAACCTTGGAAATCTCATGGGAGATGGATTTTTGTGAGTTTTCCAATTTAAACAGGTGGAGATAAACCAAGACAAGTGTCTGAGATAGATAGATCTGCAACATGTGGAAGGTTCATCTGTAACTAGAAATGTCTGCCTTTATTTTTATGGCCTTACCCTTTTCTTGAGATATGCCTGCAGGCACTTGGTTAACAGTGGAGGGAGTTATGTAAATGAATGAATGGGGAAAATAGATGTAGTAGAAAGAAGCCTTCATTCTTAACTCTGACAAATGCTAGCTTTCCAAAGGAGAGATTATATAATTGGCCACCTTCAGGTGGCCAATTAAATTGGCAACTTTTTCAATTGGCAACTGATTTCAATTGGCAAACTTCAGGATGGGTTTGAAATGACAGGGAGAGGATCTTCAAAAGCCCAGCAATCCTGATGCTTTTCCCAGGCAGCAGCAATGATTAAAAAAAAACCAAACAAAACACCAAGCCCAAACGTAATGCTTGTTTCTGTTACTTAGATATTTCAAATGTCTTGCTTCAAATCAGCTCTGAAGTTCTTCTACCATATTCACATGGCAAAAAGAGAAATAGACAACATCTTTATCTTCAGAACAGCTTTCTCAAGTCACACTACAGTTTATATTATGACTCCAATATACTCTGTATTTTTTTACTCCATTTCTTCATTACCACCTCAACATTAGCAAGTGTTGCTAAGTAACGTTCTAGAGGCCCCTATAATTTTGCTACATGACTGCACTACAACCACGCGTTAATACTTCACAAAGGCAGTAACTACCAGCAATAACCACTATATTACTTTAAGGGAAACCACGGTACTTTCTCATTATGGCTATATATGCTTCTGAACTGCACCAGTCACCAGGGTAATTCACTGTTGCTGGAGGCCAAGACGAATAAATTCCCTGGTGGATTTACAGAAATATTGATGCTTCTCTCACGTAATGGATGTGTGCAATGAGTTTAGCTGTGACTCATTCCCCTTGCATATTAAATAGCGAGAGCATCGGTTCACGCTGCCGCTGGCTGAATATTTGCCGTGGGCATGATGCGTTCACCATAGCTGCTGTATGGACAGTACTGGGAGGGCACCCACTGAATCAGCAGTGCAGCATTGACCCAGCCATCAGTCAGCTGGGTCGCAGGCAGCGATGTGACAGCAGGATGACTGGGACACGTTGGAGACCTTTGGTCAGTCATAGGGGCTCTTGTAAACTGCTTCTCCATGTACAATGCCAAGATGTCACCACACAGTGGCTGGGAAGAAGATGGTCTTGGGAGGCTTGGCAGTTTGGTGCTTTGGTCATGGGTCAGCCCCTTGGGTGTAGATGGAAAAGAGGTCAGTAAGGGCGAGAAGTCCTGGAGAAGGTCACCTACAGAAACTTGATATCCTAGAAGGTTCAACAGCAATAGGAAGCCACTTACCTGAAGACAGGTGGCGTAAAAAGACATACACCAAGAAATATTTTAACTTAACTCCTGCCTGAAATGATTCACTGGTCTTAGCCAGCAAGGACAGAATGAAAATCCATGTCTCAAGCAAGAGGTCGTGATGCTGGAGTGGGATAAAGCAAGATGCTTATGAGCTGGGTCCCCACACACACAGAGTTCAGAGGGAGTTTTCTGCTTGCATAGAATTTGAGAAGTCAGACATATAATTACTGTGGAAAAAAAAGAATAATTTTTCATCCTTTTCATTCTGTGGTAAAAGAAACTAAAGGAAAAACAAATACCTTTAATAATTTCAAAATGTTGCACTTTGTCATCAATCTCAATTTGGCATAACAAGCCTTGCAGGAAGTTCAAAAGCTGCAGTGGGACAAAAAAGGGCTTCAGGGATGCCGGGCATTGCAGAAACATAGTTCAAATTGTGGCAGATAACGTCTGTTTCAGCCTTAATGTTATTTTACTCTTAAGCCTGTTCTAAAGTGGAGACCGTATGTGTGCATGAGCATGTGTATATTTATACATACAGAGAGTACATCTGTGCACGCTGCTGCGTGTTCATACACACGCACAAATGTATCTGATGTTAAAGGGAACAGAGTCCTTCAATAGCTGTATAAAGATTTAATCTCATATCCAGCATTTTCCCTGTTTTGCTTGGTTGAAGGCCTAGTATTTACATGTTTCATTATGTAATTAAGGTTTCCTCTCTCTCAAGGAACAGACTGGTTTGCCATGTTCGATAAAGTAATGAAACAGAATAAATCTTTCTAATAGAATAGCTACATGTAGGAATAACTACATGATACTAAACCTATGTTTTATCTTATCCTCACCATGTACTCCAGTTTCTTTAAATGTATCTTTGTAGCAACCAAACTAGCCATAAATTAGTCATGATGATATTACAGCTGAATTTAATTTCAAAGTCTCTCAGCAAGTTGTTAAGGGTTTCTTGCCTAGGTCACTCCTGAGGAAATGTGAAAACTCCGGTATGATTTATGAATATTGCTATATTACTAGAGTATAAAAGGCTATGGGGAATACAAGCACATAAAACTCTGTTTAATTCTGTTCCAATAAAAATTTCATTTCTTATAGCAAAATAAACATGTAAATCAGTGTTTAATGATTCCATTATTTTATTACGTAACTTATTATTTGCCTTTAAACATCCAAGCCAAGTAAAATCTGAGACCCTGCTCATTTTTATTGAAACATAATTAGTTAGCAATTAGACCTATCCTACAGAGTTTGCTCCCTTCAATGGCATTCATAATG
Organism: Ciconia boyciana; assembly: GCF_034638445.1. Lineage (NCBI taxonomy): Eukaryota > Metazoa > Chordata > Aves > Ciconiiformes > Ciconiidae > Ciconia > Ciconia boyciana. The sequence goes on along the minus strand of NC_132944.1, from coordinate 16,363,234 downwards.
CAACATAAGAGAAGAAAGACCAGGAACAAAAGGCCTGGCTTCTCCTTTCCCCCATGTACAAATAATTAGCCTTATTATTAGCCAATTTTTCAATGTAAACATTTTTTGTTCTGAAATTTATTCAACTAAGGGATAATTAGTTTCCTTAAATTACTATACCATCAGCGTTTGATTTCAGAGATGCTGTTACCTTGAGATGTGTTGAACAAGTCACATAGACATAAAACTCCTGTTCCTCTCATCGTGTAGCCTAACCCTTGTCATGGTTTAACCCCAGCCGGCAACTAAGCCCCCCCCGGCCGCTCGCTCACTCCCCCCTGGTGGGATGGGGGAGAGGATCGGAAGAGCAAAAGTGAGAAAACTCGGGGGCTGAGATAAAGACAATTTAATAGTAAAGTAAAAGCTGTGCACACAAGCAAAGCAAAACAAGGAATTCCTTCACTCCTGCCCATGGGCAGGCAGGTGTTCAGCCATCTCCAGGAAAGCAGGGCTCCATCACGCATAACGGTTCCTTGGGAAGACAAACGCCATCGCTCCAAACATCCCCCCCTTCCTTCTTCTTCCCCCAGCTTTATATGCTGAGCATGATGCCATATGGTATGGAATGTCCCTTTGGTCAGTTGGGGTCAGCTGTCCCAGCTGTGTCCCCTCCCAGCTTCTTGTGCCCCCCCAGCCTCCTCGCTGGTGGGGTGGGGTGAGGAGCAGAAAAGGCCTTGACTGTGTGTCAGCACTGCTCAGCAGTAACGAAAACACCCCTGTGTTATCAACACTGTTTCCAGCACAAATCCAAAACCTAGCCCCATGCTAGATACTATGAAGAAAATTAACTCTACCCCAGCCAAAACCAGCACACCCCATATTTGGGAAATAGTCCCATCAGTATTAATCTCTTTCAGCTAATGGAATGGCAAATGGCCAATAGTGAGGAGAAGAGGTTAAAAAAGTTAAAACTTTGGCCATTTTTACCAAATCACAAGCTCATCACAAGTCTAGACTTATATTAATCACCTGCTGAAGATCCAGCTCTCCTTTAAGAAACTGAAGTCCATGGGACTTGCACAAGTAGGAACATGGCAACATTTTGCAGGATCTGGCCATTGCTGTCTGTAAGCACTGTGTCCTGCTGGCTTTTGTGACACCATGCAATGAAAATGTCCCTCACACTAGCGAATGGGTAACCTCCTAAGCTAGTATCATTTCTAATTTACCATAGGTGCACATACATTAGTTTCTCAGAAATATTGCACACGCTTCTTGATCACTGGGAGGCAGTAATCCCCAGGCTTAACCAGGTTTTCTCTTGGACATATTACTTGACCTTAGGTGACCACTTAATTTCTCTTTCTCTCCCTGTTTTGCTGTCTAGAAAACTAGGATAATATTGGCTCACCTCACCTGCTGAATAAGGCAATATTCAACACAAATAGCTGATGTGAGATTAATATTTCTAAAGTACTCTGTTGCTGAAAAATGCTGCCAGTCCAAAGTGTGCGCTACTATAATTATGGTATACAATAGAAATCAGGCAGCTAGGCATATATTCTTGTGCCAGCCTTTATCTCTGCTACCTGACTTCACATGTACACGTCCAACGGAAAAGGGATTTGAAAATTAAAGTGTCCTTGAAACTAGACTAGAAACTTTCAACCAATGGGGAATGTCCATCAATGCCTGTCTGGGGCTACTACCAGTTTTTGCCAGTTGGCTCTGTCTGATTTTGTTGCTTCATGTGCCAAAATCCACCATTCTTGCTGGTAAAGGATGAAGGGACAGCTTTGAGAAAAGGATAGTGGTAGGTCAGGGTGCAATGGGGTTTTGAAGACACCCTTCAGGTTTTGACTCACGACGTCTCTGCCAAAGCTACATGCCTGATGATGGTAGAGCAGGAGGTGACCACAATCCTGCCATCTCTGCACACCCATCATCCTATACCTGACAAGGAACCCAATGATCTGCGTTGCAACCTGCTTGCCAATGAATTAAAATACATGACTATTCTGTTTGGCTGGAAAGTCCCAGAAAAAGGGTGACTGTCCCATCTTTTTTCCATTCTCAGAAAAAATATTAATTGGATTTTCTGAGGTTACCACTACCAGCCTCATATCAAAGCCTTGTACAAATCTTAATGCAGTATCTTCTGCCACAGAGCAGGAGGAGAAAGGAGCTTTTCAGTAGTCCTAAGAGAGCAGAAATATATTTTTTCTTTTAAACAATTAAGTAATCACAAAGTGCTGAAGTTTTAGAATGAATAAGATTGCACTTACATTGAATACCTGCTGCCTTGAATCTCCTCCCTCTCTCTTCTGTGTCTCTTTAGCTGTAACTTTCTTTCCCCTGGAAAATGCCGTGTGCGTTTTAGGTACTACCAGGAACAAGCAGCAGCCCGTGTGCTGTTCAGTTAGAGCTGGTCCAAGGCATTTCTGAAAAGTAAATCACTTTGTTTTCACTGTTGGGCACAAAGTAGAACAGTGGGTGACACAAGCATTTTTTTTCCCCCCAACTGTACATTTCCCAAGGGAATTCCTCCAGATTTCTCAGCATCCACCCAAGCAACGTCATGGTGCAGCTGTACCGTGTTATACCAACCGAACGTGTGTTTCCACTGCCCTCCAGGTTTTTACACCTTTGAGTAGAGGACAGCATTACCCAGCTGCTTTGACTAAAACGTGCATCAATTTGATTGCATGCTATTTTACTATGTAGATGAACAAACATGGGCTGTTAGCTTTCTATAAAGTGAACAAGAAAACAAACAAACAAACAAACAACAGCCTGGAGAATAAAAAGCCCTAAAGTTCCAGAAAACGTCGACTCCAAGAAATGTGGTGGGTGTAAAAACCACAAATTAAGCTTTACATTCATACACAGCATCTACATTTATTCTGAACAATGCTCAATGGTGAGAGCCGGGAACCCCGTGAGTGCCGCCTCCCACTGCAGACATGCCTCCCGTTCCCGGGGCTGGGCAGGAGCCTCCCCTTCCCATGGATGTCCCTTCCCACAGACATCCCCGCAAAGCCACTGTTCTGCACCGCACCGGGAGGAGTTTTGCTTCCTCTTTGGAAAGCCCTTTCCAGCAGGATGGAAGTGTTCTGGCTCCAACAGCGGGGGCTACCTCTCTAGGCGATGTGTGAACAGGTTCCAGACCAGGTCGTTGGATATGGTGCTACCTTTTGCACTGCAGAAATTTGTGGGGAGTTGTGGAAGCCACTGCCTTGCTCCAGATCTAGTCGAGGATTGAGGTTGGCTCATTAGCTTCAGCCCAGAGAACACAGGATTCACCCAACACAAGGGGTGAGACAATAATTAATCCTTGTTTCCCATAATAAGTCAGGAGAGAAAGGAAAGTGTCCGCTATGTTGCTAATATTTGCATAATACCATTCATTAAATACCCACTGAAATTTGACTTAATTTTGAGATTAAAAAAGAAATAAAATTAGAGTTTTTCAGCAAACCCTTCTCCAAAATTTGACCAACATTGATTTTTTTTTTTTCCTAAGCAAAAAGACTCTTCTGACAAACTTAAGGAACAAAATACAAAATCTGTTTAACATGAACATCCTGAGCTCTGCAAGGTCGCTGTAGCAATTGAAGATATTACAGAGGTTGTAATGCACAGGGTGCTTTAGGGGGGAAAAGTGTTTTTCAACAGGCCATGTTTTAATACATACAGTCAAAGCAGTAGAAACTATTTTAAAAGAAAGGCTTTATTAATATTTGGTTTTAAGCAATTGGTGTAAGACCTCACTGAAGCAGTGAGTGGAAATGAAAATTATTACATAAACCTACTTTTTCTATGTCCTATGCTGTTTTGGAAGTTAATCTAGATTCTATTACATCTTGCAGACATGACAGCTATGTATTAGGACTTAAAATCTTCAAACCTTTCAGAAAACATTATAAAACTCACTTGCGCCACGATATTTGTGAAAACTAAACGCTTGTCCACCTTCACGACTTCCTCAGAGAGGCTGCATGGCAAGTGTGCTTAAATCTTTCGATTGAGATTCAAGCAGCTAGAAGGAACTACTGAATTGCTGGCAACATGAGCTAATGTTGAACTAATATGAACTTCATGCAAGTTTTTGCGTTTGCTAGAATTGACGGTTGGGGCGAACTTGTAGTAACAGGCTTGTCGGAGACCTGCCAGGGGAGTCTCTCTGGCAGGCTGCAAGCTGCAGCTGGAGCTGCCTTTTCTTGAGTTTGCTCTGAAGTTAGGACACGCTTGCGCAGCTCAGCTATAAACTTTCAGCTAGAGAGGAGACAGTGAGGAACTCAACAGCCCCAAAGCAGCTGAATGTCAGGATAATCCCAGAGCAAAGTCAAACCTTCGGTGAAACTGCAAAAGTGAAAAGTTTATTGAGGCCCAGACTGGGTGTAAGCTCATCGCATCTGGGATGAGGAAGCTGTGGACTCAGGAGAGATGAAAGCATGCAGTTTGCTCGTTCTAATGACTGTCTGGGCTGCCCATAGCCAGAAAGGCATCTCCACCCCTGGATGAGAAGACCCACGTCTGTGGCTGCATGGAGGTGGTGGATCTCAGCTCCCACCAGACAGCAGCTCAGTCCTTCCCTTCTTCACTGCCTACTTGACCACTGTCACAGCAGTAAGGCAAGTTTTACAGGGAGAAATGACACCTTAGGCCCTTTAAAGTCCAAAGAAAAGCCCAACTGGACAAGCTTCATCAGTTACACAACGGAGTCCAACACAGCACATTGCAGTCCTCACAAACGTCATCTCAGCAAAGACAATATTTGGGCTTGTCTCGTTTTCAGCTCTCCCAAGTAAAGAAGCTGTTGTTGTTCCCTTAAGAAAGCTCTTCCCAGTTCACTGTCAGGAAGATTTCCCTGATATTTTGCCAAGAGTTGGATAACAAATGGCTGATGAAACAAATAACAGGATCAGGCCAGAAAGAAGAGAGGAAATATTTAAAAGGAGGAAAGGGACAAATGAGTCTTCAGAGAATATGAGCTACAGAGAATGCGCTGAGTTTGTGTCTGGTACATTTTGCTTCATTTCCAGTAATTCATGCCCCGTGTATGGTTTCTAGAAACAGATAGATCAAACATTTATAAAAAAACACACCAGTGGAACCATTGCAGCCAATGAAAAAGTAGATCTAAGATGAGCAGGGAGAAAAAGACAAGATTTCTAAGTTTCGACAGTCAAAATAGATTGTCACTGGGCCAACACATAGAATTTTCCCCTTCTAACTTGGGCGGAAAAAAGCAAATAGGATCATTCCTTCTGTCCCTGATCTCTCTGTTCAGAGGATTCCCTCCACCACTGCTGTCCTGCACTGGATGGTCCGCAGACCTCAGCCAGCACCCTTGGATCAAGGTCTGTATTTCCTTTAGGAGATGGACAACATTTAGTGCATGGACAGAGCTAGCCAAACCTCCAAAGACAAAGTCACCCAGCAGATGCTCTGAAGGCAGCAAGCCTTTCAGCATGCCCACCGCAAGGTCTCCCAGCGAGGCGGTGCCATCGTTGCTGCCAGGGACTCCGAGAGAGACAGCAAGCGTATTGCTGGCAGAGACCAGGCATTCCAGACATGACACTGGAGAGGACTTTAGAGGAGTTCAGAAACAGAAAATCTAGTAGGAGACAGGGGAAAAAAGACAAAGAGGAGACAAAAAGAAAATTATGAAAAAGAGAGAATGACAAAAAAACTATGCCGTGTAAAATCTGCATATAAATAATAATAAAATAATGCTCATTTATAGAAACATTATGAACGAGCAGTAGCTGCTTATTAGCAGCATCTTCCTAGGACCATTTTCCACGTCTGTGTTTTCCATTAAGATTGAGTAACACACTGTTCTGTATGCATCTACCCAGGGACTGTGAAAATCAAAACTGTCTGTCACACAAATACTGGGAAATAATTCTCTAGATAAGCTGTGCATATATTCACAAGTAAAATATGCAGCCATAACAGTCTGCGCACACAAAACACCCAATCTGTACGTGCAAAACAGGAGCTTGAGGCAGGTCAGTACTTTAGAGGAGACCAAGCTCTGAACTGGCAACACCAATCCATTGGAACTGTCACTGCCAAACAAGAGCGTAACAACAGCCATCCAAGAAAAGCCACGTCTTAATTTCTGCTTGAGCTGGTTTCACGAACCTTCCTCAAGTCCCTCATCTGTGAATCCAGAACATAACTCAGACAAGAATGCTCTTATTCTGACCATCTCATGCACTGTTCAGGGAAGCTTAGGTGTTATTAAGCACTATAAACTATCACATTTCTATCCCCTTCTGAAAAAAGTCACCTAGAAAGTTAAAAACTGTATCAGTAGCGGAGTTATTTCCCTAATAGAGTTTGCATGTGATTGACATTTTTGTTGCAATTTTGGTACAAAGGGAAAGACTCAATCTCACACATACAAATGGAAACTTCAGGTCATAAATGCCAGCTAATTACCAGTAGCATTATTCTACAGCACAAGCTGACAGTAAAGAATGGCAAAATTTCTAGTTGTTGCAAACAGACATTATAGCTTATTAAACCCGTTCACTGTCAGCTCAGCAATTCTCTGTTTCTGTACAGTGATTTTTATTTTCCTGGGTTAACAATATCCGTGTCAATTTTATGGGTGTGTTTCAGATCAAGAACATGTGCTGCTAGCTGGAATGTTGCATTTGACCTCTGATTTTCCTTATCTCCTTTCAGGTTTTGTTTTCTCTTAAGTTTAAAGATATTTTCATTAAGGAAATTATTTCCTTTCTTTGGGAGGCTGAATCAAAAGCTGCTAAAATCAGTGAGAGTCTTTCCATTAATTTAGTGGGGCTTTACATTAGACTTTCAATTAGAAACAGTAAGTGTAGAAGCATAAAGAAACTAAAGATAAAGGAGAGGGGAGCAGGAGGTGGAAATGTTTCATGAACATTTACAAACCTCTAAGGTTTCATTTGGCTTTATGTTAAGTTTAGGTCAAAGGTTTGGGTCAGCTTTTGTTCTCCTTAGGCCCCATTTGCTCTGATCTTCTTTTCCAGAGCGGGAATCTTGACAGATGCACTGTGAAAAGGGAAAAATTGGTCTGAAAAGCTGGACTCAAGACCTGCTAGAAGCAGAACGATGAGGCGACCGCTTTGCAGTTTGTTTTCATGTCACAGAGATTGCAATTCCCTCAGATAAAGTAGCACAGCATTTGAGTGAACCCTGCAGATATTTTAGGGAAACATAATTAGAGGTCCACATTATGATTAATGGTCTTGCTTGGCATCTCCTGCAATTCACCTCAATGCTGACAAACGGCAAAGCTGAGTTTTAGGACAGTGCCATGCCCTGAGGCAGAAGCATTGGCTGGGTTTGCCACTTGTAAAACTATTCACTTGGGGACAGTATTTTGTTGACCAGTGGCAAAACGAAAAGTCTCCCACAGGGAGATGGATCACTTGTCCTCCAAAGGTCACAGGGCTCTGGGATGGCAAAACCACCATCCCCGCCAGCCTTTGCTTTGCATTGACAGGAGAGGGGCGAGGCAGCGAGAAGAGGATTTTGGCACTCATGACAGATACACAAATAAGGCAACTCTATAAGGAGAGATAGTATCTTCAGGTTAATTTATTATTGGTTTTCTTAATTTCTAGATGATATAGCGGGAAAATTAGAGCAGCTTCCTGGCATGTCTTCTAGCTAACTTCAAAGGTAAGTACAAGTTGAAAACAATTACTGAATTTAACTGAATTATGTTAATCAATTGGACAATTTGAGAAGGGGAAAAAAAAAAGGGTAGCTGGTACCTGGAGAAGAAAGAAGGATGTTAGCAAGCAGAAGTGATAAAATCACTAGCCCTGGGGGGACAGCAGGAGAAACAGGCAGCTCTCAGCCCCAGAGCACTAGTCACAACACAATTCCTTCTGCTTCATCCCCAGCTCCCTGCTTCTGCCCTACGTCCCTGTTCATCCCCACCTCAGCCACACCAGCACAAGTGTTTGCAAGGCCACTCTCTAACCCAGACCACTGAGAGCAGAGTTGACACCAAAACCTTCTGCACTGCTTGGATGCAGGCTCACTGGCTGGGGCTGGCACATTACACGTGCTTTAGCTCAGACTCATCCTGTTAAGTTTAGGTATTTAACCACAGACTAAGTCTCTAATTCCCTTAAAATCCCTCTCCAGCAAGCACAGAGAGATGGGCACCCCCAGGGGCAATCCCTGCTGCTGGAGACATCATTTTTCTCTCTTGCCACTGACTATAGAGGGAGCTGGGGACGGGTCACCCTGCTTAGCCCAGGACTGTGCAGGACAGGTCTGGTCTCACGGCCCCTGTTCAGAGGCTTTCCTGTCTCTGCACAGGGGAGGGACTGCAATGTGGCCACAGAAGAATAGAGACAAAAATAGGTTTCTGACCTACTTCTTGGCAGTAGGCAACAGTGAGAGCGGCTGCCGGAGCCGAGGGGGAATAGATCATAACCACGCGAACCGCATGGATGGCTTGGTGAGCTGGGAATGACATAGCTTCTCCAAGGTGGCTTTTCCAGCTTTCCTGTTTAAGCCTTTTCTCTCTCTTTTTCTCCATCCTTGACACACAGACCTGAACAATTTTTCCCCCCTTTCACTGCTGTTGGTGTCACATTTTCTTCTGTGTTTATGTGAAACAACATTATTTGCCATGGTTTTGAAATCAGCTCAGGACATAGTTGCTGTCTCGCGACATCTATTTTGGAAACAGCATTTAGGAAACATTTTCAGCCATGAATGTTTGAAGATTATTATATTCAAGTCACTTTCAGATACGAGATTTTTTGCATCTCAAGGGAATTGTACTGTAATGCTGTAATCCTTTGTATTAATCGTTTCCCTTTCTGATTTAAATTCAGACATACTGTGGATTCATATTATTACTTTTCATTGATAGCAAGTACTTTCCATGCTAGCAGGCTATGAATGATGTCTGCACTGAACAACAGAAAATACCTATTCCTTGAAGAAGTTCTCTCTAGATAATTTTTTAATATTTTATTTCTAGACTACACTTTTAATTCTCTAGTGTTTCAATATTCTCTAGTGTTTCATCTTCCACAGAAGCTTCTAATATTTTTAGGACACATTCTTTTCAGACACCCAAATTATTTCCTCGTGGAGGCTAAGCTGGCTCCATGGGACAGGCAGCCCTAAATACCTGACAGCTTTTACCCTTGTTGCCTCCCGTGGGATGGTTTATACCAGCTTGGTGAAGCCCTGCTCCGAGCAGAGGGACCAGATGCTGTACATTGCACATATCCAAGCAGTCCGGTTGTAATCAATTACTAAAGATGAGATAATTTAAAAGAAAATATTTCCTTTGCCCCATACAAATAAAATTTTCATTACTCATTTCAATTGGGTAAACAGCAAAACCAAAACTTTTTCTTAATAAAAAGTGTATGGTCTTAAAGCAAACACCACCAAAAGTAAAGAGGCTGGAAATTTTCTTTCTGGGAAGGGGTGCAACAGAACTGATGGGGAGTTTTATCTTTGGGTCACAGATACTTAGGGCCAGCTGGGGAACTCTCTTTGAAAAATTTAAAACTCCCCTGAGAAAAATAGCATGTTATCCCTGCTGACTGACTCCAAAGAAGAAAAACAACTGCAGTTTTATCCAACACGTCCCGTTTGGTCCCTGTTCATGCCTGGGAAGGTGCGTTTCCCTCAGAAATGCTGCCCCATCCTCCCATCTCAGTCCAGCTGAACCCCAAGAGGTTTCTCCCTGTTGCGGTGCCAGGATGCTCCTTACATCTCTTTTGTAAACAAACAGGACAGGTCTCAGCCAACTCAGCAAGATGCTTTAAGCTCCATTTGCACAGGGGAATTACAGAAAATCATTACAGAAAATCAGGGAAAGAGGACTCAGCCCTCACTTTGGTTGAGAATCACAATTCTTGGGCATCCTATAGACATGACTATTTAGGGTACGCTCAAAAGACTCCAGTACATCCTCAGAACAGTTCCTGAGCTTGCTTAGCTTTAAGAAGCATGAATGTTGCCACTGCTCTCAATGCCATTTGGGCTCAGATTTATTAAAAAAAAAAAAGGTGTTTTTTTTTTCTTTTCAATTAAATAAGCACATACCTGTGTATATACTCACACTTCTGCAGAGGTTTGGGGGAATTAGATGTAAATGGCTGTTGATGAAACTCAAACACTGTGTGCTGGTGCTGGAATTCAGAGCCAGCTTTCTGGGATTAGATGTCCCTGGTTAACCTCAGCTGTTAGGAATTATTTTGGAGCTTGGCCCTGGCAGGTGAGGGGGAAACACAAAGAGGAGAACAAAAGGGCTTCTCTCTCTTCTGCCCCTGCCTCCTCCCTTCACAGCATTGGGCAAATGTGGTTTTAATTCAGAAATATACATGTCATCTTCAAAGTCACTCTGGGGAGGAAGGGGGGGGAAAGAGAATTAAAAAAATAAAATCAATTGGATTGCAATTTATCACAATTTTTTTTACTGTGAAATTGAACTGGAAAGTCTTAACATCTGAGTGATGAGCAAGTCGGGGAGCTGGAGAGGGGCTGGGGGTGCTGGAGCTAGTCTGCAATGAGCTTGCAATGCAAAGGACTTCCCTGCTGTCCCAAACAGTCTCTAATATTTTGTGTTTTCTTCAAGGCCAGCCCTTTTCTGATGTAAATAAACCTGTGATCCCATGTTGCCAGAAGTCTAGGGAAAACAGCTCCACCTTACCTGCTGTTCTTGGAGTGCTTAGAGCAAGGCAAAAGGTGTCACTGAAAGCTGTTTGGGACCGTTAAGTGGTAAAGAACCATTTTTCCCTATGTTGTGCCCCACCTTGTGCTTTTGGAAGTCTCGAGGCTGGGAGCTATTTTTGTTTCCTCCAGTTTAAGACACACACAATGCAGCGGCTGCGCATGTCGTACAGCTCTGACAGCAGACACAAATAATGGAAAAGGGCTATGAACACAAGAAGTCGCTCCGAGTGCTCGCTGTACTTTCTTAATGTATGTGACATTGACATAATACGCCCCGGGGCATTTTGGATCAGACGGTATTTGCCTGTTCCACATGTTGGTTTTATGAACAGCAATTAAGTTGTGAAATACACGTAGGCAGCATGTGTGGCGGGTGGCTTTCCATCCTGTGCATGGGTAGGAAGCACAGAGCCATGATGAAGACACCACTCCCAACAGAAACCCCGTTTTGCCATCGGAGGAGAGGGCTCCTGCTCCCTGGCAGGGCTCGTGGTGGGCTGTCTGGATGCTGCTGCAGGGTAATGGTGTTACACTGTCATTTTATCTGACTGTATAACACACAGCACCTAGAAACAGCTCATGATACATAGCAGCTCAGACAGATATATCCCGGAGGAGCCGACCTGTGAGTTGCATATGGTTCCTCACCAACGTAAGAAATTTAAGCCTTATTTCCCAAGCACACAGGCTGGATGGGAGTGTTGCAGCTCAGCAGAGGGTCATCCCAAGCCCCTCTCTTCCTTAGGCTGCGAGGCAGCAACCCATCAATCAGATACACAGTCGACGGAGCTGTGTTAGTGAATCACCAGCACTGAGAAGCACGTCTCCCCCTCCCTCAGCCCCCATCCTTCAGAAGGAAAAGTCCATTTCTGTAGGGACAGGAAGCAGGATTAATCCCTCTGTGATTTCCTCCTCTAACTCCTTCTCCCTGACACCCCATTCCAGCTTTCATCCTCCTATCTGGGCTATTTAGTCTAGAGCAGGGAAGACGGAGAGGAGACATGATAACAGTCTTCAATTATGTAAAAGGCTTATACAAAGAGGAAGGCAATAAATTGTTATCCACATCCACGCGGAGAACACAAAAAGTAATGGGTTTAAATGCGGCAAGGGAGAGCTAAGTTCAGCACTAGAATAACTTCCCTGCTGCAAGGGTCATTAGGCACTGGAGGAGATCGCCCGGGGAGCCTGGGGGATCTCTGCTGCTGGCGGGGTTAAAGAAACATGTTAGAGAAATATGTGTCAGGAGCAGTTTGTGTGGGGGTGGATGAGATGACCTCCTCAGGTCCCTTCCAGCCCTATTTGCTTCTATACCATGGTGATAACTGTCCCGGCCTCACTGCTTGGTGGACAGCCACAGCAGAACTCCACTTCACCTGTGTTTTTGGGTATAGGATGGCAATCCCATGGCGGCAACACACTTGGCTCAAGGAACCGAAGAAGCCAGAAGATAGGATGATCTCTCCAGTCATCACACAGCAAGCACAGCTGTCAGATTCTGCAGGACCCAAACAATTACTCTGCCCACTCCTAAATAATTTCATAGTCTCTTAAACAGTCAGCAAAAGAAACTGAAGCATCCTAAGAGCTCACTGCTCTGCAGAGGACAAGGGCTCACACTCACAAATGCACACTATGACTTTAGAGTCACACTCACAAATGCACACTATGACTTTAGAAGGGACACCTCAACAGCCTCCCCCAAAGCATGGGGATGTCCCCACAAGCAAAGCACTTGAAGAGAGTTACTTTGCCCAGTGCAAGACTACCAGACACCTTGGACTGAGCATGCATTTGCAACCAGTACAGCCTGGTCTTGTACAGCCCTTGCAAGAAGCAGCATCCCCTGAGATGCTCTACTCTGAAATGCACTTCTCACCAAATTGCACTGAAAATGGGACTGATCATATGTTTACACAAGGATATCCTTAAGTGCTTTGCTGGATTGGGTCCTTACCCAGCTACATTTCAGGATCTTGGAGGTCAGTAGGGATTGATTAGCCTCTCTGCATGACCTGGACGCTGAAAGCCTACATGTGTCAAAATGAGGATATTTTACTGAATATAATTTTTCTCTCTGTGTTTTAGATATCTTAGGCAGGAAAGATGGTCAATAACAACAAAATCAAAAAACAGTCCCCTTTCTAACCAGGAAAAAGGTGTGAGTGAACCCTAACAGATGTAATTTGTATCATTACTGCTGATGAAGTTAGTAACCTTTAGCAAGGAGACATGGATCAATAGCTACTTCAGAAGATGCAGCTGCAGATATCTAAATGGGCATGAACTAGGAAGCGAAGTGTAAAAGGTAATAGCAGAATATTTAAACCAGATGAAAGCTATAAGGTAGGTTAGTGACCTTGAAAGAACCAGATAGGTAAAAAAGTAGAGAAGGGCAACAATGATTTATATACCTGCCCTGCACAAATATTACAATGCTTATTGAAGGGTGTAGTAAATTATGAACAAAGTAGAGCTTTATTAGATTAATGACAGGGGAATTTATATAGGAAGGTTGGTGTCTTTGGAAAGTAGGTAAGAGAAATTAGTTTTATGTTAACTCTTTTATTTCTAGGCTTGAGCATTTCTTTTTCTGCCATGGAGTAATCTGACTTATGCTTGGTAATTACACATCTGTTTCCAGATCCTCGTGACACTGGATAGAACTCAATGTATGGAAAGCAATGGGGCACCAGGAAGGGGTACCCATGGAGACGGAGATGCTAAGTGTTAAAAGCTGGCAGTTCACCAAGGTTTCTGCCACTGTGGAAACGGGTGGGAGTTTTGGGACTGACCAAGAGGCTCCCAAACCCTTATTGTGATTACTGTGGTAACGTCCAGAACCCCTGGTCTTGGATCATACCATGCTGGTGTCTGTAAAAAAGACAAAAGACAACAACCACCTCCCACAAGTTTTAAATCTAGCAAAGCAGGGCAAAGCTTGGTAGGACAACAAAGGGCCACAGCATGAAGTGGTTCACACATGGTTGCACAAAAAGGCGGGCCAGGACCTCCAAATCCCATTTCCCACCCGAATGCCTAATCTAGGCTAAAGGGAAGGACATTTCTGTCTGCAAGAGCTAACTTTTTGAACCGGCTTAAAGGATTCTGGTTAAGGAAAAAATAAAGAAGAAATAAAGTCCACCCTAAACAGTTTTCAATATATGTAGTTCTGTTTGCGAAAGACATGTATTAATCCCAGCCTGTTTATATCAGTGGGAGGGACAAATCAGCCATCACAGTACTCATAATTACACATGGAAATATATTTGTAATCATATTAAGTCCCAGTAGTGACTCTAACAACTTCTTGGACCATTGCCATCCATAAAAGAGCTCACTCCACAGAGAAAATGGTCTGGGCCATAGTTTGCACCAGTTAATCAGGGCATGGTCAACTGCATTACTGGGACACACCAGCCTGCTGATCATTAAGGTCTGTGATTGCCTTTTGCTGCAGGAGTGAGTGGCGATGCTCTCCTCCAGCCCTGAGACTGCAGTTAGTTAAATCAGTGGCCGAATTCTTACCTCCGTCATCAGGGTAAGGCCCGAGGAGCTGGCACCGTGGGGAGTGCTGCTCATTATTCACTACTTGCCATGTACAGGTGACCTGAAAACCTGACCCACAGCCCAGTGAACCCCTTTGGATTTCTCTGCGCTCCGGATCAAGCCTTAAGGGAACAATAAGAATGAACGAGCTCAAATAAAAATGGATTTTTGTGAGTGTATTTCTAATCAATTTTGCATGCTGCTCTTTGCTCCCTGTAAGAGACCTTGCCCAGGTGTAAAGCGGCCAAAGAAAGTTTTAGCTAAGAGAGGATTGCAGGTTAATATCCATACTCAAAAGAGCTGCTTACAGGGGAAAAATAGGATGGCTAAGAAATAAAAAATATTCAACAGCATCACCACCCACAGAGAATAAATTTTACAGGTAGGATAGTGCAGATACAGCTATTATGGAAACATGAATCTTCAGCTCCTTTACATTATTATGGTTTTCCTTCCTTTTAAGATTTGTTGAAAAAGTGGAATATGCTAATAATCCTCTCTAATTTGTCTCCCTTCAAGTTTTGTGTGAGCAGAGTAACACGTTCTGTTTGAACTCCATAATTCCTATGTAATTATTTTTAGTTATGTTCTCTTTAACCCTCTATGGGCAGCTAATGAATTTAAGAAAATGTATAGTCTCCTTGAATTTCCTACTGTAATTTCTCACCAGTGTTAGCTTGAATTTAGTTTGCAGCTACACTCTTTTAAAAATCATCATTAAAACTCTCCCCAGTCCATGTGTGATCTGGAGAAAGAGTTTTCCCCCATGCCCTCCTGCCTCCGTGTTACTCAACATCTCATCCTATGCCATTCGAGGCTCTAATATCTAAAGACTAGAGTATTTCAGCTCTTCCATCTGCAAGAACCTAAGGATAAATGCATATTTATTGGTCCACAACAGTCTGTACTGAGCTAACTACACATATGCAGAGAAGGTAGTCCCATGGGACTTGGGTTGGACAACTTGAATTAGGCTGGGAAAGGGAGAAGGTGGGGTGAGGGCTGCTGCTTCTGCACAGCGGTGACACTGGCTGCAAGCACACTTTTTTCCATGAGAAAATGCAAAGAAGAGGCATGAAAAAAAGGAGGACAATTCCTTTCACCCCATGCTCCCTCCTTCCCCCGCTGCACCTTCATGAGAAATAGAAACCAAGAGCTGCCCAGCTTCACCCTCACACCTGCAAAACCTTCCAGTGGCCTCATTTCCTCTCTCCTCCACATCCTCCCACAGAAATGGGTCTATCTGTTAAACAGAAGTAACAAGACTGAGTTTTTTGATGAAATATTTTAAGATGGCCTGTGTCTGTCTATGAAAACGTGGGATTTATTTTCCTAAAGAATCTCCATTTTCTGAAGATTACAGGAAACTATTTTTTAAAGGAAATTCATAATTCTTTTGAGAAATTTTTGCCCTTACAGTCTCTTCTTCCTTGCAGGCAAGCCTTATCCAGATTTATTCATAGGAAATTCAATGTGTGTATTTATTTTCCAATTTAAATTAAAAAAAAAAGAACTAAACCTCTTAGATGTTAAGAGAGACTAAAGCTTTTTGTCCTGATGGTGCAAAAAAGTATCATGATGACACAACAATGAAACATAGAGCTAAACATAAAATTATAAAAACACCAATATGGAAAAAACATTGTCATTTGAATTCATCACAAAGAAATAAAATAGTCAATGCCACCTTAACACAAAGCATTAAAAATGTCAAAGTAACACCTGCCTGTGAAATGCTTGATTTTTATGAAATAGTTTCCTACAGAAAATGGTCCCATAGTACTTTTTAGCTCTACTTAATCAGTGCAAAAAAATCAAAGAAGATGATTCTAATTTCCTTTTCTAAATGAAAAATGTCCATTTCATGAGGGAAAGGTCAGCTGTTAGGCGGAGTGCTGGTGCACTTTAGAGAACTTAAAATCTGCACCTGGACTTCCTCACATCCTAAATATTCCTCTCCCTCAGCCTGGCTGAGAATTGCTGTTTAAAACTACATTTTTGTTCTTTGTCCCTCCATTACTCTGATGGTTGCATCCTTCTCTCATAGAATTTACTCTTCCTGTAACATTTTCTGGATTATATACAATAAATACTGTTTAATGTCATAATCCCAGCTAAACAGCTATAGAAGCATTAAATAGCTACTGTGACATATCTAATAAACAGACATCTAACCACATTGTAAATAACATCAAATTTAGTCCAATAAATATTGCAATAACTTTGTTTTTTCTAGTACATCTGTATAAATATCAGTAATAAGATAGACCAGAAAGGCTAACCATACTAAAGAGCTTTGATTTTGGAAAAAGTCCATGTGCAATACTTCATTCCCCATTGGGGGGGGACGGGGGGGAATAAAAATTATTCAGCAAATAATACAGCATGGGGAAAGGGAGGTATTCTTGAACAAGCTGCAGTTTATTTAGGTGAGAAAAAAGTAGACATACAAAGCAGGGCATACTTAACTGAATATCTATGGAAGTTGTGTAATATTTGCATGCATTAAAAAGCAACAGCTTTCCATCTATTAACTAGCTCCTATTACCAACAGCATTACCAGCAGCTGGAAACATCTACTGAACAAGACAGACAGACAAGTACCTTTTTCTTCCAGACTGCAATCCTGTGTTTTCTGCCAAAACTTCTGAAAAATATTCCAAGTATTTGGCTGACTATTCAGTAGCCTTATCGATACCCGCTGCGTCAGCTTTTCCTCACCTCCCACCCACTTTTTGCCATCCTTCAGGTGACAGAAGCCAAGAGCATCTCAGCTGGAAGCGGTTGGCGTGGCCCTGGCAGGAGGGAGAGATCTGTCCCCACCTCCCACGCCTGATGCCGTGCCCGTGCGTGCACCACGCGGTCGACCGCCAAGTCTCAACTAGTGCCATCGGCTCCCCGTGCCACAGCATCAGGGACTAGGTGGTTCATCTGTGCTCCACCATGTACAAAAACATTTTGCATTTCCACTGCTCAAGTTTGGACAGCTTTAAGGATCCTCCCTGGCTTTGCTTTCCCATTAGCAAAATACTATTCACTCTCTGTGAGTGGCGATGACAATACCTGCCACAGTTCTGTGTTTATTCCAGTCTGTTTAGTTTAGCTTGTTTTAGTTTTAGTTCTGTTTAGAAATGTAGGGAAAAAACCCCAAACCCAACAGTATTCTGTTCAGAGGAAGCTTTTAATACCACTGTTGGTTCCCTGTTTATATCCTCCTGGAGCCCTGGGATCAGGAGATAATGCTACCAGTTTCCCCCCATTTCAGTCCACTCATAGAAAAAAAGACAAGTTATACAATAGTTCTACTGTTACACAAAGGATGTGCATAAAGCATCTGCATAATCTAATACTTTCCACAGGGTCAGACTTTGGGTCACGTACTCCACATTGGTTTCTAACTACTCAGTTCTGTTAAGGACTGCGGAGGCACACAGTTAAATTATGAGAAATACGAAATATTTCTTCCGCATTCAACTTCAGTCATCAGCGATGCACATTGAAGGTACTAAAGGTTGCCCGTAGGGACTGAAATTTTGGGCAAAGCACTGCAGATGTGAAAACAGCGATTTTCTGGGAGCAGCAAAACACATCATACATGCCTATGCTGAAAGCACAGGTACCTTGTCTACCTTGGGATGACACCACGCAGTGAGCTTGGAGTCCTCATCAGCTACATTGATCGACAAGAACTCTCCAGGAGTTAACGTACCTACGAGAGAAGAGACCAAAGCTGTTTGCTCTGATAGGTGATACCGTTGCTCTTCCCATTCCCTCCATGGTTGTCCGGCCTTAGACTGCCCCACTCTTTTCCCATACATCCCTCCATGGGGGTCTGCAACATTTTCTTGCATTTGACAGTGTCTTCCATCTCTCTGTAGATGTCTGGGCATTGAAGGAACAGTCTTGGACCTCCTCGGATTTTATATGGTGCCATCAAAATCAACTCCATCTTCTCCACTTTCCTGCCTGAGAAGAAGTATGGCACGTACACAGGTGCTGATCACATACAGTTTTCTCCAGGTGGGATCTAGCTCTTAATTTTATAAATAAATACAACACAGACCATGTTGACACACTGTCCTGTTCTGTCCACGTGGTATCTCAGAGAGGGACAGCTTTTGGGAAAAGCCTGAGCTGTCTCTCGACTGAGCAGTGAAAGGTTCTCAGCAAACTGTGGGACAGGCAGATTTGAAGCAGAACAGTGCGTGGGTAGAGAAGATCCTTTTCCCATTGACTGCTTTAAAGCACAGTTTCATTAAATGTGGAGGGTAGATGAGCCTCAATTAATAGGTCAGAGCCTGCACATATGTAATTATAAACCCATTTGGCCCTAGCCTAAACATCCTAATCTTAGCCCCAAAATATACAAGTCTGCCTGGAGCGATGCAAAGCAGCGATAGCCCATGCAGTGACTTGCCAGCCTCAAACTGCCCATGTTGTTCTTTCAATTATCACAGTTTATTTTTTGGACACTGAGACTCCAGAGGCTACTTGCTGCAGAGCAGTAAAGCACCACAGAGGATACGGTGATTTGTGACAAATCACTTCAAGGACAAGGGGAACCTTTTCAATGATTTCACTGTCTGTCTGTCTCCACATGATATGCTGCAAAGGTTAATTTGTTTTGAAATCCCCATTTTTAATTTACAGTACTGATCAACCTAGCAATTATAAATGTTAATCTATTCTTCAGTGCCCTTAAATTCAGAGTTTGAGACTGTTGCACTAAATAAAAATTCCATCCCTTGCTGTGATTTATTAAGACTTGAGTGATACCGAGAACCCGTTGAGTCAAAGCACTGATATAAGCATGCTTTCAAGGCACATCCTTAATTAGTTTTAAAGCAGGACAGACCAATTTATATCGCTTTGATTTAGATCAGTTTTGTTAATTGTGGTTTAAATCAGAACCAGGAAATCACAATTTAAGTAACTCAATTTGCATTGCAGTTGCACCTTCTAACAGATATTCATAAGAAAGAGTTATTCTCAAAGACAACTAATAGAAATGTTTAATTGCAAAGAAAGGTAGCTCTGTGGTTGTAATTAATATTTGTTTTGGTTAACTAAGAGAATACATTAAAACCATATTTATGTCACTATATACCTCAGCTTTTATTTTGGTGTTTGATTTTTACATTTGGTTTGTGAGAAAACAGGACATGGCATTTGTAGTCACCTGATTAACTTTTTAATGTGTGCTTTGCGTCATGCTGCTTCTGAACAAAAATATCCAGAAGAACATAATTGTTTAAATAAAACTACATTGTGTCCTAAATATTTTAGGAAATATTATCAAAATATTAATTGCATTTCAAGGCAGTTGGCGTACCTAACAGTGCAAATATTATCAGCAATTAACCAGCTGAGCTATTTTTTCCTTGCTTCCATGTTCTCCAAGATCAGAATTAGTCCATCTCAGACTCCCCCACATACCTTTTAGTCATCAATGGGAGAGAATAAACAAATTTTCTTGTTCTTTCAACTCCCAGTTTTCCCAACTTGGAATATTCTAGTCATTAAGTGATGTAAGCAGATAAAATAAAAAGAAGAAAATGTTCTTTTTGCACCTGCAAAAAAGGCTACAGCTGTCAAAAGCTAGTTTATTACTCAAGAGGCTCTAATTCCAGGTGTCTAGCTAGTAATTTCTCCCATTTAGTGATTTGACATTCTTCAGAATTTTGGCAGTGAATATATACCCAACTATTATTTTTATGTAAGGGTTTATTAATAAGAAAATACAATTTTATTTTAGGCATTCCAGAATACATGTCTTCAAGTTTAATTTTAAGAAGAGAAAAATATTAATTTAAAAATTAAAAGGTGCATGGGTGTGTGTTGTAAAGATACACACAGAGTTCTCATCCCAAAGGAACCACTGACAAAAGGACAAGAACCTGAATGGATTAATTGACATCTATTTTTAGAAGGAAACACAACAGAAACACTCTAGATTTTTTTTTTTGTCCAGAGGATTTTGCTCCCACCCTCAGCTGAGAACTGAGCCTGTCCCAGTCTGAGACATCATCTCCATCACAGAAACAGTTTGCTGGTGTATGGGATTCCTTCTACCACAACCTGAATTTTGCAGGAGAGGCTATGCATAGGACACCATGTTTTGCCAATAGAAAGGAGAATTGGAGAAGCTCATGTATTTGTAGCATGATAAAATGTGATTTGTACCAGTTGCACCTGATAAAGTTCTTTCCCTTGTGGCTATTTATACCAGCCTGGCAATGAACTTTCTTCTCCATGCACCATCATTCTCAGACAATATGACAGAAAGGGCACACCTCTAAAATCAAAGTGTTCGTTATTAATTGAAATATTTATTCTAAATTCTATGTAAACTTCTACCTGATTAGAAATTAGTTAGCTAAGTGAATATGACTGCTGGGTAAGTAAGAAAACTTTCCCACTCAATTACTCGGTGCAAGTCTAGAGCATAGTTTCTTACCACAATGGCTTGTTTAGGTTGTTCCCATCCCCATCAGCAGGAGCGGGACATCAACACTGACTGCTCAGGGAGGCTGGCAGGATGGCAGGATGGGTGGACACACCTCCACCTCTGAGCAATGACACCACAACACCTCAAAGATGGGCTTTGGAGCTGCGTACTAATTTTTCCCCATGCTATTCTCAATATTTGGCACTAGGAAATTGTTCCATGGGCCAAAAATCTGTGATGTAACAGAGGTCAGGCACGGGAGCTCCAGACCGTAGTCTTCACTGAGGGTTCACGCTAAATGTCCTTCATGTTTTAGTCAGCCCCAGAGCTTGTAACATTACACTCATTTTCAAACATTTTTCTGTAACAAGAGACATTTGTTTTAATTTCTGCATTGAAGTGCTGAAGATGATGTTGAAAACACCACCTAGTACTTAGTTACTAGTGCTAACTGATACCAGTAAAAATTGTATGTTGGTCCTTAGCTCCTGGAAAAAGATTAATTCCACAGTAGGGTAAGAATTTGAAACTAAATTAAACAGCAAGCAAGTTAGCTTTTCACCAGTTCTGAGTTTGCAGCACAGGTATATATGCATCAAAAAGGTCCAGGAGTGCTGGGACGAGGCAGGCACACACCTGGGAGGGAGCAGGACAAAAACATCCAGCTCACATTTCCGTAAGGCCCTGCAGAAGCACTTCCCAATCAAATGAAAACTTGATAAATAAACAAAAATTTTACAAAAGGGTAAAAATGTTTCTGTGGAATCAAATTTTTGCTTATTCTAACCCTCAGAACAGGCATAGACTAAAGAGAAGTGCCAAAACCAGTAACTGAAGAGCTGTCACTGCGCTGCAGCTAAGGACATACACCCACGAGTTCCCCTTAGCAACATCTCCTTTTCTGCTGAAAACCACTCTAGTTTACAATTCCTCTATACAAGTGTCAGCCTACCTGGAAATGACAGCTTAAATGTGCAGAATAGACAAAAGGGATCAGTAAATATCTCAGTCCCGTATTTGGAGAGCTGCACTATACATTCAAGACCAATTAAATACTTTAAAACCTTAGCGAGTACCTACAAGAGTTATGTCTGCTAAAGCCATCAGGTCTGCAAAACTTGCGTAGGAAAATCATAGAAGAATTTTGCAAAGGGAGGCTCTTGACACACTGATGTAATTTTTAATGTTTTGGAAAACATAGGAAATTCCAGCAATCATTGACTCAAGTTTGAATGTCTTTCTGAAAGAAGTTCATTAGTCAAATATAAACCATTAAGTAAATACATGGAAAACATAATGCCCTGGAAGAAATAGCCAAGTGATATATACAACATCAGACTAAACAAGCTCGCTGTTCTTTCTTGGCCTTGCACTATCTTTGAAATCGTTGGAAAGCAATCATAAAGAAAAGTTTGAAAAATTAAAGAAAATGGAAGAAATGGTTCTTTCTCCCTACCACTCATGACTGAACCAGTGCAGAGCAGCCTAGAGTCTAACATATCATCTTCCTTTAATCCCTTCACACCGACACAGAAAAATGCTGTACCAAAGCCCACTCTATCTGGTCGTCAGGAAATTGCCTCTCTCTACAAGGATTCCTCATTTGTACAAAGCTAAGGAAATTCGGCTGCCCCTCCCAGCAGCACTCAGTGAGCCAGATGGGGTGTGCCTGAGGAACCACCGCATTCCTCCTGCTCCTGGCAGTGAGGCGGATCCCGGATTTTGGAACCAGCTTGGCATGCACCGAAACAGCCAATGCGCAAATGACACTGAATAGGGTATGTTTCATCCCCACCTGATCCAAAATTCAGGTCGGCTGTCCTGACAACTACATCATTAAGAAATCAGCTAGATGGTGGAGCTAATCAAGATACCTATGCTAGCTAGATACTTCACCTCCTTGTGTGGGGAGAGAAAACAAAGCAAAGTAAAACTAGCTGACATCAGGAAAATTGAGAAGCTGTAATTCATACAGAATTGGCCCAGAAATAATCAGATTCCTAACTCCTTTATTTGTTCCTGGACCGGATCCATTCTGACCAGATCAGCTCCTCCTCAGTACAATGCACAGCTCTGCACATTGGTATAATGAAGTGATGGGTCACGCTGGTGCTATCGGATCCAGGATTTATGAGGAGACATCATCGCTTGAAATCAGGAATTGGAGGGGGCAGAGATACTTCAGTTCGGCTCTGCAAGCAAGTCTGTAAGGCATGTTTAAATGGATGGGATGAAATCAAATTAAGGTGCTGTGCATGGGTGTATCTCCACTGACCTCAGATGGATTCTAGCATACATCAGTAAAGGATCTGACCGATTAGGAATTAATGCATAAACTGGGTACATCTATTAGCAAAAGCAGGAACACCTCCTACAGGTAATTCAGCATATTTCCTCTCCTTTCCTGAGAATAAAATGCACAGTGCAGACACAAAAGCTGCCTTCCCTGTTGATCACCTCTTGTCTCCGTTTGGCATGTTACTTGCATTCTTCATTCAGCAGCAGCTGTGCATAGTTGGTCAAACACTCCAAGTTGTTTGTCAAAGTTTTCCTAAGGCTTTTCATCTCCCTGCTCTCCTGTGAGGTGCCCAAACATAAGTCATCTCTGTTGGCTTTTGGAGCAGATTAATTCAGAGCACAGCTTCAGAACTGGCAGGTAATCAGTTAGCTGGAGTTTGAAGTGGAGCATTTTTCCCTGACAAGGGCAACAAAAAGGTGGGAAAGGTATTTCTGAATTAGCGCATTTTAATTCAGATAATATATTTCCTAGAGGCACACCTCTAATGCCAACTCATGGGCAATTCTTTCTCTAGATGTGATCTGAAAAGCCACTGGGGGCGGAGGAAAGCTAATCAAAACAGAGGGTATGATTTATCACTTCTCAAACGCACGGGGGGATATCAAATTGTAGCCTCAAGCTTTTGGGCCCTGAAGCACACTGCACCACCCTGGATCCATGGTGACAGAAGGAGAAAACCTCCTACTAACATCACTCCCACTTGTCCTCAACCTGTTGGAGATGTTACTGTAAGGGGTCAGCACCAAGGAGGAACCATGGGCCACCAAGAGCCAGGGCCAGGGATGCAGGGGCTCTTTGCAGCACTCCTCAGCTAACTGGCAGCGTAATACAGGAAAGAGGGTTTTGGTGGTCTGACCACACACAGCTTTTGCCATGCAGTGAAGAGGGAATCGGGTCATATCTGCAACATCTTGGAGCCCTGATCCATAGCCAGCTAACTGGTAATAGGAGTCTTCTGTAAAGATGAACTCCATGAAATTTTTTAACATGAATATCTCTCAAATAATTTATTTTGAGCTATCTCCTAGGAAACAGTTCATTCATGTCAGCATAAAGGAGTAGGATGCCATGCATAGACAGGAACGCCTGTTAACCTCCACCCTCAAAATGTTCATCCCTACAAGACAGAAGGAGAGAGGGCAGCGTGTGATCTCAGCTGACAGTCAGCAAGAGCCTGGCTCCTATTTGTGCTTCAAGAGTTCTCGTACCAAACTTATGCCCAAGTTGTGTCATGTGGTATCAGCCAAGTAGATGCACAGGTAGTTGAGTGAGGTCAGGGATTAATTTGACACATCATGGCTCCAAATCCCAAAATGATTTATGGATGTGAAAAACTTTCTTACCTTAATCAATGGGAATATTCATGTGCATGAAATTAGATGGGTAAGATCAGGATCAGTCTCCAGAGAAACAAAACGATGTAAGGGCAGTTATTTATCATGACTACTTTGTTTTTCTGAGAGGGGGAAAAAAAAAGGAAGGATTTGAATTATAGCTATTTGATGAGTAACATTGCAGTAGACAGGTTAGTCCTTGTAATCTGCTGGCACCATCAGCAGAGGACTAAATCAAATGTGGGGTTTTATCTTGTATAACTATTAATACAATCCATTGCAACGGTTAGTCAATATTTATGTTGCCTGCATGAATTACTGCATATTTAATTCCCTTTTGAAAACTAGGATAGTTGAAATAGTACAGCATTGCTTTTTATCTGACAGAGCTTTAATCTTTTGCTCATCGTCGTTTTACCGAACCATTGTTTGAAAAAATAAATAAATGAAGTTTTTGAAAGATAAGGAGTTCACACATTAGGATTCTATTGGTCATGGTATAATGATACACCTGACACTCCTTATAAATAATAAGTGTGTGGAGATCTGTTTTTTCACTGCCTGTATTATTTTGAAGAAATAGCATCCACCACATTGAACAACATTTAAAAGTGCTCACATTATAGCCAAAGTAGTCAAATTCCACCCTTTAGGAAGTAAGATAATAACTTGCATAGGTCAGGAAAGATGTTTACTTACAGGAATAAACATAGTTTGTGGCTCTTCTCTCTTCTCAGATAGTCGTATCCATCATGGCACTCTCAATTTGGTACAAAATATCCCAGAGAAAAATAGATCAGATTTCTCAAAATCATTAGAATATGCCTGCTGCTGCACTCCAGCCTTTCGTCATTTGACTCGCGCTGAGATTCGCAGCCCAGCATCTTGTTCCACTTGGCAGTGAAAAACCAGCTGAAAGTTAGCTTGGAGGAGAAAATCTGCAAAAATAGACCTTGAGAGAAAATCACCTGCCACCTCCTAGGTGCCCACCACCTCCAGGGTGTGGGTGAAAGAAGGTTTGCAACTATTGTGACTGAAAAACCTCACTCCTTGACCTTGCTCCTGAAGGAACCTTGCCATATATTTGTTAAGTCTGGTTTCAGGTCCAGGAAGACAAGAGAGATGTCAAGAAGACATCAGGAAGGTCCAGGAAGACACCAGCATGATCCACAATGCAGGTTTCAGAATCAGTCAGCATTTTGCATTGCTCTTATTTCACGTGGGAGGATTCAAATGAAGAACTTAGAACGACCTTAAAAACTGAAAACAGAAACAGGATACAGCTCTTAATGCTGCTGTGCCATAATCCATGCTACCCCAAACCATCCTGCAAGGCAAGAAACTGAAAAACCCCATCAAGAAAACAGCTCCATAAAACAGAAAAATAAAGTATAAACAGAAAAATAAAGCCAGACGCCAATGCGTACCCAAAGGAACTATTAAAAGCAAAATGTTTGTCAGCATAGGATGCTCCACTGCACACATCTGGTGCTCTCAGCAATACAGAACATTTCTTTAATTGCTACACCTGAGACCAAGAGCAAGAAATAAATCTAGGGACTGATCTCAATGTATTTTGAGACAGGTGGAGATGAGCAGCAGCGTGAGGATTTCATTGTCAATAATCAAGCAGTTATACATTACTACGGTAAACAGATACGTTCAGGATACAGCTATGCGTCTATAATTTGATGTCTGTTTTTTAATTCCTTCTGGTGCCAGACTTTGTAGATATAACTGTGATAAGCCTCCCATTTGGTATATATCATCCAATACTTTTCGCACCATCCAAGATGTCAGTACAGCAATATCCAGTGGAAAAGGCAACGGACTAGATGTCGGAGCAGCTAGGCTGACTCCAGGCTGCCGCTTCTTCTCACAGGGTCATTGCATGTCGCTGAACTTTTCTGTTCCTGTTTTATTTACTCAGACTGTAAGTACTGGCTACATGTTTACACAGCACCTTGCATAATGGATCCTCATTCTTCCCTGGGCCCTTAGAAACGTGCAAGTTAGTATTGTCCACTCAAATTCATGACTTAGACCTTTCCATGCAACCAACACAGTGAAGCCAATGCATCTATTGAGAGAAAAGGATTCAAAGTTAGGCACAGCCAACAAAGGAGCTAACTACCACTACTCTGAGAAGCTGTTTGGTATTTCTAAACTGGAAAATGAACTACTGGTCCTCTTGCTCAGCATCTGTATTGCCTTCACCTCTCAATAGGATGGCAAGAGGTTCCTCAACATTTTTTTGAGTGGTGTGAGTCCATACAAAGAGTACTTTAAATATTGATGTTAAAACGTTTGCATCCTTTTTAGAAGTGATATGGTTTGCTTTGAACCCAAGCTGAATATTCTGAAATGGGTTTTAATAATATCTTTCAGAGCAACACCAAGGTTTGCCTTTTCATGACTTGGGATTTGCTATAGCTTGTCCTTTTGTGAACAACGGCACATCACCTCCCATTGACAGCTGTTATTATTACCTATACATTTTTCAGCATGAAAAATACATTTGCATGTATTTCATGTAGACCTGGTACTCCATTTACCCAAAATTTTGAGTTCTCATCCCTGTCATTACCCAAATCAAGAATGACATCTCTTGAACTACAGTGAGTGCCTTAGAGTATTCTCATCCTTTGCAAAATGAAAATGTAGTCATTCATTGCCTTTCAGCACATTTAAGGTCTGGAAAAAATATTAGGTTCCCAAGTCTCATTCTTCAGATTGGTACTTAGCTACGTGCTCAAAGATAATCACATTCTTAGGACTTACCAATAATAACTACGTGTTACAGAGGTGTCCTTAAAGAGTCACTAGGTTTGAGCAAATCAAACAGTGTCTTTTCCACCCAATTTGCCCTGATTTAACACAATTTATTAAAAGGAAGAAATACTTGAACTAAAAAGCAGATGGACAATTTTTTAATTTTTTTTTTTTTAAAACGACAGAAAATTTCCCAGGTATGATGGCCCATTGCTCTGATTAATAGCAGTGCAGCCAGAGGAGAGGACTGTGTGAAGCGTTCAGCAATCAAAGCCGTCAGTCCTGCCTGTTGCGATCAGACTGCAATTTTTGGCAAGTGTGGGTATCAGTTTCCTGATTTCATCTTTTATAGAGCACAAGCAGAATAGGACATCAAGAACTCCTTTCCTGAAGACCAGTGGCTCATTTTATCTGCATCTGCTGGATGTCTATCCCTTTGGAGCAATGCTCTGCAGACCTTACCAGGTTTGTATAGGCAATGTCAAAAAATATTACATTAAAATTGTCAAATCAGGACCAAGCCCAAGACTTGCTGATCACTCCTTTTGATGTTCAGGGGAGCTGAACACATTTTCAATGTCTGATTTGGTTTGCAAGGAATGTAATGCTTTTTTAACACAGCTTCAATTTTCACTCTGAAAAGAAAACATTAAGCATCTTGTGCTCTTGTGCTGATTCAAGAAGAAAAAATAAAATAAAATAAATCAAGCTTATATCAGAATTGGAAAAAAACCCACAACCCAAAAAACCCCACGCCCCAACTACGCTGATCCCAAAATACTTTCTTGCGATGCGGTTGTTACATAACAATATATTTTCATGCTATAGTATAGATACATAAATAAAATACTGAGCATACATATACTATGCAATTAAAGTAAAAATTAATAAGGAATGCATATACATTGATGCTACCAAACAATATCTAAATGCAACATTTCCTCTTTTCCCTATCTTTCAGAAACTTCTGAATCAGTGGACTTCCAGACTACATTTCTCTTTCTCTCTGATGAAAGATTCCCCTATACAAAGGTTTGTGACTAGTTCAATGACATGGTAATTATTTCTTTCCTGTTTAGAAGTATCCTGAATAGCATGAAGTTGAATTTCAGGCTGCAAATACCTCTTCTTTGTGCAACTGCCTTTTCCACAGAATTACGTTAAACTTATTTAAGGCTTTTATTTCAATTTCATTTAAAATAGATTTCCTGAAGCTGAAAAACCTTTGAGTTTTCTTTTGGCCTTCCCCTTGTTACTACTTCTCATGTAATGATGCCATAATGATTCACTATTTTATGTTCTCCAGCTTGAGACTTATTTATTGTAATTGCCTAATGTCTTATGAGAAAGGCAGATAAGGAAATATTTCAAGAGGCTTGTAAATAACTGACAAGGACCACAAGACTGCAGTTATTTTTAATTTATATCAAAACTGCTTTGCTGTGCTAGCTGAAATAATGTGTTTGTATAGTTTTTTCAGTGCAGTTTGTATCATTCATCACTCAGTAACCAGCCTGAACTGTGCATCCTGTTTTAAAACCTCAAGGTATTTTTCTGGTTACTGTTACTGCAATGTATTGTATTCTTCTGGAGAACCTGCAATGGATTAATAAATTGCATGACTTTGAGTAAAAAACTCTCCTTTTGAATTGACTCTAGCCAGTCTTACCAGCAAGAAGAAAATGGTTCCAGTCCTGCACGGTTGCACGGCTTCTTGGCTTCCCTGTGCAAGCTGAGCCAGAGTTCAGTCTTCTCAGGATTTCAGCTACTTAAGAGTTTCACTTGAGATGGTTTTTTTCATTATTTTTATTGCACCTCTGCAAAACAGTTGAGGAAAAAAAAGACCCTGCCCTGAAAGCATGAACTTGCAATATTTTTCCATCCTGACATCTAGCTCTAAGAGGGGATATGGGTTAGCTAATATACACAGCTCCCAGCACCATGCTGCTAACGTGATGAATGTTACAGGTGGTGGTGCTTATGATAATAAGGAAGTTAATGAGAAAAGCCAGGCTGGTTTATGTTTTGTAAGAAACAGAACAAAACCCTGCATTTGTCAACTGGGAAAAGGCAAACATTAGAAAGGAAAGAAAGGGTACAGTCCAAAAAAAGGTATTCAAAAAAGGAAAACAAAACTATCATAGCTAGAAATATCAATGAATAGTGTCACACATTGGCCTTGTGTAGTGATGCCTTGTTCACATGGTTTATAGTAATATTGCTAGTTACTTCCTGAACAAAGGTTGAAGTAAGGATTTACGAGGATATTTTAAAAATAGGTGAGGAGGTTGAGAGAGGAAAGATCAGAAGTACAGAATAAGTTTTGCTGAGCTTGGATGGGTGTCTACAGACCTCTGGCTTGTTCATCGGCTAAAACTTCAGACCTTGTGAAAATAATTAAATGTCAAGAAACCCACCAAGATTTTAGTCACAGCAGCTAGGTAAATCTGGATGAAGTATCACAGAAGTGGTAAGACCTGGGATTTTGAATTCAGTGCAGTCTGTCTTTACTTCTGCATCTGCAGAGCTTTGCTTTGCAAACAGTGATAACCACACAAAAACAAGGGACATACAGGTAAGACCGTTCTCTCCAATTACCTACACACACACCTTTGCAGAGGTGAAATGAAGCGGTGTGGACCTTTTCCAGCAGAACCCAATAGGAAATATGGCTCTGGGAGAGTCCCCTTTCTCTCCCCTTCCTCACAGAAAGAGTTATAAAGTATACATCCTTTAACTGGAGCTATGGTTAAAATCCACCCTAACACCACAAAGATAGGTTTTGTTCTGATACACATGGTGGTGTGCCATTTATTCTCTGACTAAAACTAATTTTTGTTAAGCACTCATCATTCCTCTCAGAGAACCGGGGGTTTGGCAAAAGTTCAGTGAGAGATAAAGAACCACCTCCCAGAAGCCATTCTAACCTGAAAAAAAAAGAATGGGTGAGCAGGTTGAAACATATGGATTAATTGGTGCTAAAGTGAATTGGTATATATAGAGAGGAGTAGAATAAAAGGAGGGGTTTGTAAGCATGGATAGACCTTGAATTGCTCTAAGAAAGGATCTTACATGCATTCCTTTGTTTTCTACTTAATCATTAATTACTGCTGGTGTTTTGCAAATACAGGCATGCCTACACCATGTAATGCAGAGAGGTGTGCTGGAGATCCCCAAGGCAGACACATGAGGAAACTAGCACGTCTACACAGTGCAATGCTGTGCCACAGAGACAAACCAGTTCAGGTCCCAGAAACAGCGTCACCTCATAAGAACATCTCACTTGGGTGCAGCACCAGACGCAGACCCACAGCACTCAGCCAGGACTTAGATCAGCTCTCTTCACACAGAGCAACAAGGTATGGGATGGAGACATAGTAATGGCTGAATGGAAGAGTGCAAGCACCACACATTTCTTCAAAATATAGAAAAGAAACATCTATTACATTAGGCTGCCTTGATGTTTCCAGAGCTGATTTACCAAGGAAGGCTCTTGGAAATCAGATTTGCAGTATCTGGGATGGACTATTTTGTGCTGGTTCACAGTCTGGGAACATCTCAAATCCTACTCATGAGAGGAGTAACCCCATGGAGGAAGTGCCACTGGTCCATAGACGGACCTTAGATTCACATTTTTCTTCCACAAAACGTGCAGTAGAAGAAATGTCAGAGTGGGTGGTCAGTGAGACAGGCTTACAGCATATGACACTGTAGATGTCAGCAAAAGCCCAGATCAAACTAACTGCAATCGTGCTGCCAGCCCAAGAACCTCACTGCTCACCAGGACCGCATGAGTAACAGTCACGAATGTAGGTGCGGAAAACACAGGCTCAGCAGAGCCAGGACCTGATTTTTTGTTCAGTAACAATTTCCGCTGCTCTCCTTGGGAACATGGTAGAAGGAGGCTCAGATAACATCAGGAGTTTCTGCCATGCTGCCCAGCAGTTTGGTCCATGTCTGTCTCATGAATAGCCTCAGCTTTAGTGCCTGGTGCTGAGTGAAGATACCAGGACATGGTCCCCAAAGGAGGGTCCCTGGGGCTGCTCATACTGCACCGCAGCCTTCAGGGATCTCTAAAAGGACATGAAGTCCCTGAGAAAAAGGAACAAAGCTCATAGCCTTTTCCACTTAAAAATAAATCGGTTAAATGAGAGGAAGCAGGGCAGGTGGCTCGTTTCCTGAGCACCACGCAGCTGATTGCAGGGCGAGTCCGAGCAGTGATTCACTGGCCAGGTTGAGGCCATTGTCCCGGTCCACCCGTGCACAGGAAGGAGAGCCCGGTCCCAGCCGCCCTGACGGCCACCGCCCCGGCACACCGCTGCACCCTAGCAAGGAGCAGGGCACCCAAAACCTCAGCGGCACTTGCAGATGCAAGTACAAAGCAAAGTAGCTTTTCCCCACCTTGCTTTCCTCTCCTGAAGTTTGACCATTTGCATGCTACGCTAGCAGAGCACTGCGCTGCTGCTTTAAACGTACCCCAAATACTCACAGGAAACAAAGTATAAATAATCTTAACATGTGCACTTAGTACACACGTATGAGAAATCATTGATATTTTCCTCTTCCTTGGTTCTGGTTAAAAGAGCAAGCATCAAACCAGGGAGACAAATCACTTCCCATCCTGGCTACTCTATTTAGAGATGTGCTCATCTAGAAAGCTATTCCTGTGAGCAGGAAAGCACTGATTTACAAGTAAGCCCCTCCTCCCAATTTAAGAGATATTTTGTGACCTCCTGGGTGTTTCTTTAAAAGAGCCATCCCCTTCCATCAGTCTTGCTCTCCGTGACAAGTGGCTGATAAATTAAGACGACGACGTGGGTTGACGAGACTGAATGTCCTCTGAGCCTGCCTTGCCTCTCTGCTTGATACTGCAGTGAAGCTACTGCCCCACTTCTGGCACGAATGAGGCCGCGGAACAGTCGACGTTGTCATAAATCCAGGCTTTCCCAGCAAGATGAAGAAGGAGGGCGGCTGTGGGAGGCCTCTGTGGAGGCAGGGGCAGCTGTAACAAACGTGTGAAAATTAACTGGATTCATGTTTACATTTGCTATGTCTACACATATGGGCACAGGCAGCCATGCGCTCACTTGGGTCCCACCAGATGCGAGCTGCTTGCAGCTGGGAAGTCCCCTTTTATTTGCGTCACTGAGTCCGAGTTAAGCTGCCTCAGTGTATAAAACACGGCTGCACAGCTCCCGGCCTGGACTGCCTCACATCCAGATGGAGATGATAAAGCAAATGTTTGCACCTGTTCGTGCAGACATATATATTCAGAGATTTTGCTGACCATGTCAAAAATAAAGCCTCTAACACACAGATTTGATGAAAAAGAGGGCGGGCAAAACTGTGCCCCCACATGCTTGTAGAGCTCAGTAGGAATGAGATGTGCTCACCCTGTCGGTTCAGGATGTCACGCATCGCTTTAGTAGCTGGTCCAAACACGGGATGAGCACTTCTTGCTCCTGCCTAATAGCATTACCTCCTCTGCCTGCTGGGAGAGGCTTATCCCTTCTGTGCTGAGCACCACGCACCAAAGCACCGGGGAAAGGCTCGCCGCAGATGCACCATTACTCCTTCTTCAGAGGGGAGGCATCAGCAGCAGTTTAACTCTTTTTACCACTGCCGGAAAACACAGTTTCAGAATGAGTCCTCCACTGCAAAAGCCACATTTGTCAAATCAGTAATTAGCTCATAATCTGAGGCAAAGGATTGCAATTCCTCTTAGCTTTCTGGTATTCGGTCTGATGCCAGTTTAAGACACCAGCAGAATAGGACCCCTTTCCACTGTTTCTGGCTGAGGATTGAGACTAGATGAATTTAAGTGACCACTTTAAACTTGGAGCTTATGAGTGAAAACTGAGCATACTAAAATAGAGAAATGTGGTTTTTTTCCCCTTAATATTTTTCATAATATTTCCCAGGAAAATGTCTAAACTGATGACAGCACAATCTACTTTATTTTTTAGTTATGGCCATACACTTACTATTTTCTGTTAATGCAAAAGGGGAGGGAAAGGTTCAGATTTGCTTAATATTGTTCAAAATTAAATGCATCACCATGCAGCCACAGGCGGCAACAGTCCCAAGCTTTCATCAGTTTCTCTCTTCTCTTCTGGAGGATTAATAATCTCTCATATAGGAGTTATTGTCTTTTTAGCACCATCTTACTAGGGAAAAAAAAAAACCCAAACATTAAACTTCTGCACTAGGTGTTAATGCTTTGACAGCTTGGGCAGTGTGCAGGGCTTTTTGTCCATTTTTAAATAGAGGATATTCACTCTACGTTCAGAGAAAAAAAAAAATCCTTACCTGGAAATCACCTTCTGTGCAATTACCTGATAAGACGTCAAATGAAGCAAGGCTTCATTACTTCTTTGGAGAAGATTTTCATGTGAAAATAGCTCTCCTTGCGGGGGGCTGCCACTTTGTTATGAACGGTTATTCCCTCACATTCTTTTCTTTTGACTATTACACAGTTACTACTCCAGTGGAGCAGGTCTTGCCCATGGGAGAGGAGCTGGTGGGTTCGAGGGGGTGGCCAGGGTAGCAGTGGTGTGGAGTCAGGTCATCTGTTACCCACCAGGTCTATCCAAAAACAATAACAGCAGAACTCGCAGAATGCAATCAAGTGCATTCTTCTCCAGGGTGATTAAAGAAATATTCAATTTGATGCAACTGAAGTACAAAAGCTCCCTGTATCCTTCTTCTGCCAAGCATGGAAGAATGCCGTGCTTTAAATGACTTACAAAAACTCCTGTATGCCAAAGGCGTATCATTTACATGGCATCCAGGCAGCTTCATGCAATCGCTGCTTACACATAATTGTACCAAAAGTAATGGGGCGGGGGGGGAATCCAAATGGAGTAAGTCAGCTTATCAGTGATCAAGGTTTATTTTACTTCTCTCAAAGGAAACCTATGGAGGTTTGCTAGGAATCCTTTTTTCTCTACTAATGGGACAAATCTGAAATGAAGAATAAAAAAAAATTTCTTAATTCTGATTTTGTAACTGCACCCAGTTTAAAATCTGCAAATAATATAAAATTGATATAAAGCCACTTCTAGTTAAACAAGACAAGGTAGAAGTGGCAATAGGTGACATAAGTCAAGCAAGCTGTGAGTTTGTTTTCCTTTCCTTGTTTCTCTCAGGCTTCTGCTCCCCAAAATCTCTAGCAATGGTATAAATCACATCTCTTTAAAGCATTGTTAAATGTCCAACAGGAGAAAATAACATTGTACATCACTTAACAGCAGTTGTGCCCTAACATATTCAAAATCAATTATGTTTCACATCATGAAGTCTCAACTTCTAGCAGTTATTTGTGGTGCTAATTTGAGTTGTCCTGGATAATTAGAGGATCTGTATCTCCATCATTATAAAAAAATTACTTTTGCTAGGATTTGCACAGAGGTACTAACGGCATTACAATCACAGCGATTTTAATAAAGGCCAGATTGTGTCTAGCTCTAATACTCCAAATCTTTAATGAATTTATCCCACAATAACCACAGAACATAATTAAGCGCCTTTATCCCCATTTTCTATCAGTGGGGAACTGAAGCTCAGAAGTAACACGGTTTAGATGCTCAGAGACATAAGCACCCTGCTTACCTTCACTTCTAACACACACACTGGGGAAAAAACCAACACAACCACATGGATGGCGACACAGAAAAGAGCTCAGACTCTTCCCAGAGAGGGCCTGAGCTTCTGACACCTATATACCCATGAGCCAGTCTCTGTACCGCAGGGTACCCATGAGCCAGTACTCTGTACCGCTCTGTACTCTTAATGTACCGCAATGTTTCTAGGGCCAGTCTGGCCTTATCAGGGAGGCTGTGCAGACACAAGCCTTAAGTAAGCTATAAAACATGGTGATGAGGAAAATAAAAAGACTACTGGAGATTTGCCCGCAGCAGGGGAAGGAACTTGCCTGAGGAGGGTTATTGTTTCAGAATTCTTTGATGAAATAATAAACAAAATACTGCGCTGCTAATAATGTCTGTAGACCCACGATGCCTTGCAATGCAGAGGAGTAGGCATACTCCCTGCCCAGAAAGGACTTCCTGCATAGTTTCAATCTGAAGAAACACGCACTCATTTGTCAATGACAAAAAGCTAGAAGGCAATTTCTTAGCCTTAATGCTTTCTCTTGAGCAGAAATAGTCCCATCAACATTTAAGGTGTGTAAGGAGATTCAAATGGTTTTAACACTCAGGCTTCTTTTCTAAATTGAATTAAAACTGCTCTGAACCAATATTGCAAAGGACAAAGGTCAAGGCTTTATTTATATAATACAAGGATGTAATGCAGTAACCGGCTGTTTGAGACACGTAAGTAAAAGATCAGGGACAAAGCTGCAGACAGGATGTCAGCAGTGCACAGGGAATTAGCCATGCAACTCCCTCTCATTAATTACAGATACGCACATCCGAATCACCATACATCATTATGAAAATGTACCAAGCAATAACTATGATTCATACTTTACCATTAACAATGCAGTGAAAGGTGAAAGAGGATGGTGCTTTTCCGGCACCATTAGGTAACCATGGTTGCGTGTTCTTCCTATGTCCAATCTGAAATGAAACAGCAGCCGTGGAACAACATGGTAGGAAGTAATTTTCATAACCTCCTGAAAGTGCCATTTTTTATAATGTTACTGTATAAGGAATAAGTATTCCCATACCAATTGTCAGGCAAAAATATAATATTTTTCTACAAAACCCTAACAAAAAGTAAATATTGTTACACCTTGCAAGATCTCCAAAAGCACATTCTGTATCATCATATCTGTCGGAGACAAAAAGAGATTTATAAGCTCAGAAAGACCTTGAAAAGTTCAATGTCTAAATTCTGCCTTTGTGCAAAGGAGGTTACTTGCTTAACATGGAGCATACCCTGCAACTCTACTCCCAGTCAAGTACATCTACAACTTCTTGGAGCCCACCATATATGTTTTGGGTACAAGAGTACATCTTAGTTTTGTGCCAAACATTCTCTTGCTTTGTCCAAAAAAATAAACACACAGTTTCAGCAACAATAATGCAGAGAAGAGAAAAACATTTCACTTCCCCTATATATTAGCAATATATATGAAGGGCAAATTATTCTACTTATCAGGACCAACTGCAGTCTTAAATATTCTTGTGCAATTGTTATTGACATCAGTAGAGGAGGTGTGCACACAAAAGGTTGAACTTGACCACTGAAAACCCAAATGACTGGATTCAGTCAGAGAGCAAGGAATGATTTCCAGGAGTTGACACCTCTTGCAGCAAAGTTCCTTGTGTGTATGAGGCCTGCGTAATACCAGTTCTCATAGTAAAAGGGAGATGTTCGTGAGGGAACAAAAAAATTACTCAAAGCATGGAAAAGAAACACACACCACATCTGAAATTATACACATTTGATTGAAAAGTCTCTGACAACATAGAAATTTAATTGGTTTGGTTGGGTCTGCTGTAGATGCTGGTTTTTCTTTCTTTTTTTTTTTTTTTAATGGGACTATCACATCATATTCAAATGTTGACTTTCCGGTTTGTGCAAGGCTGCCACAAAGAAAAAAATCCATCTTATTGTAACAGAACGTACCTAAGGCTTTACTTCATTATTCTAAGAGCCTGTTGACATTTGGCTTTGTCCTCATGACATCTGTAACTAATGCAAAATTGGAGCCCTTATCAAGGGCTTTAAAATAAGGTTTACCAGCATTAACTGCCAGGTAGACTTTTTCAAATGTTTTCCATACACTTTCTGGATTTCTAGATTTGGAAAATGCAGTTCTTCATGTAGTCTCTAACTGATTGACAAGATCCATCAAAGCTCTTCTGGTAACCAGGTGTACCCTGTTTTCCCAGGAGCACTGCTCCACTGGCAGAGAACAATAACTAATCTTCTTTACCTCAAGTGAACTGTACCCTGTGGGCTAAGAGAAAACTGAGCCAAGAATCTGCTCTTCAGCTGAGCTGTTTTACAGGTGAAATCACCAATTATGGCTCATGTTCACCCATGGAGTCTTGAAGGAGGCTGTGCTTGGAATAGGCATTATGACCGCTCCTTGTTATCACTGGTCTCCAGAAAGATACAGGTCAAATATACACTATTAGTAGGCTTTGCCCAACTCTCGGGGCAAGAGAGTCCCCTTCTCACACAGGACAGCACAGGACCCCTCACCAAATATCTGAAAGTGCTACAGTGCCTGTAGCCACCTCTTGCCACTATTGATGCTTCACAGCTAGTGACGATGAAAATGGGGGAAAGCTTTCTGCCCTGTTCTGTTTCCTTGCCCTTGTAACCAAAAATCAGACAACATTAAGCATGTCACTCATTGATGTTTGCGTAGCATAGTATTCGATATATAAATTTCAAAATATAAAAAAAATGGATAAAGTACTTTAATCCCAAGACTCACTTTTTTTTTTTTTTAAACATGAAACTGATATTGTCAGGAATGGAAGACGATGCTTTACCTTTTATGCTTGATCAGTTTTTGCTAAGCTGACAACACATCTCCAAATTACCAAATGAACTATAAAGTTTTCATTCACCACTACTATTTCATTATAGTCACCCCAATGCAGCCTTAAATCATGACACAGAAAATGATTGACATAAGAGTTGTGACATTTCTGTGTTAAGGTTAGTGATTTTCTTTTTACATTACAGTTCAGCTCCTCAGGATGAGAACATGCTCAGCTTCCTGAGTTTTTGGCAACTAGAGATGCAGAGTGTGCAGTAGAGGCTGACTAGCACCCAATTAGAGCTGTCCTTTAATTTCCATGATCTCCTGTCTTGGCCTGCTTAGGACAGTATCTCAAAGACTAAAGTCTACCCTTAAGTTACTGTCTTTCACTCTCTGCTCATGTGGACTAAAGTTCTGCAGTATAAAATACTTATTTGAGTCTCTGCTGAGCATTAAGCAGCTTTTTGTAGACGTAAAACTCATGAGTCCAAACCATTCTTTGGTCAGCTTTTCCAGACCCTCGGAGCTTCAGGCTGCCTTGACTCCTGCACTGCATTAACCCATGCTCAAGAAAAGTGCCCCACAGCCTAGATCAACGTAAAGGGCAAAACCTTTCCCAATGAAGAGGACACGCTGCTCTAAGTTTGGTTCCTCTAAACAAAACAGGGAGGTGAAGCACAGGTTCTGACCATGCTTTGAAAGGCATTTCAGCCAGTTTTCCATCTGGTTATTTAAATGCGAGCAATAAAGCAGATTTTAAACAAGCAGTCTTTAATGAGCTTGGTGACATTGCCACACACGTAAATGATACCTCAAGAGGAAAAAAAAGTATAATGGCTGGTTTGGGATTGATGGATGTGCTGTGAGCCTGTGTTTAAACAAAAAAGAGGGAGGTGAGAAGAAAGTGAATGCATGGAAACACACAGCCTCAGAGAGAGAGGAAAAAGTAAAATGAAAGCTTCTTTATCATTGCTCAACACCAAAATAGTCAAACTTTTCATGTATGACAGATTTAAACACAACATTGACAGAGGAAATTATTATTCCAGCTCTACAGGGAGAAATCCAGTCCCAAAAAACAACTGCCTAAGAAGTGGAAAAACCCCAGTGCCTGGACATTCCCTAACTCAAAGCCCATCTTGTATATTTTGATGTTTCATGGGGTAGGACTTCTGCCTGCATGATGGCAAGCACAAAGGTCCTTGTGTTTGCTTTGGGCCTCCAGCTGCTATTGTAATACACAATAACATAAATATTGCTCACATTCTTTCAGCAGTACACAGCAAATACAGAAAATGAACTACAACAATCTGGACTGAGGGTCCAGTGTGACCTAACCAACAATTCCCCCATCCTCCTTGAACTGCCATTACAAAGGAAGAGGAAACAGAAGTGGGAGCAGAAGGCAATGACAGAAGGAAGAAGGGAACAGACAGAACTTCACATGGACTCATCTCTGCAGGAAGCCTTCTGCTGTCCCCAGGCACCAAACTGCTGGAATAGAAGGAAGGTCATAAAAACCAACCAGCCAACACCAAAAATCAAACTGCATCAAGAAGCTCATTCCTGGAGAACACAGATGGATGCAGCACAACAGAGTAGAAAAAAAGTGATGCCAACATCTTGCTTAAATAAGCACATAATCTGAACTTTTTTTTGTCACAATAAAAGAAAATCTAATTAAATGCAATGTGTAAAATAACTCAAGAGTTTATTGGCACGAGGAGAAAAAGCTACTACATTCTAGGGACATTTTATTACCGCCTGCTTTTGAATTGCAAACCGGTGAGCTCAAGGGTATTTAGAGCAAGACCATTCTAAGAGGCATTCATGCTATCTGATGCCTTAGAAGAATAGGGAAGACCCCTTCTGAAATGTCTCTGTGACTACATTTTAGGAAGTTGTTGCAAACAGGCACACAGTTGCTTGGAGGCCATCAGAAATGGGAATAATATCTCTATGTTGAAACACACGGAGCTCATAACCAGGTACCCCAAAGCTGCGTTTGCATTCTGCAACTTTTAATTGGCACAGACATGCAAGTAAAAGCTTCTCCTGCAAGTACAGAGTGTGCAATCATGCGCTCCATGAGTAACCATTTATGAAATGAACAGTCTGCTCTTAGGTAGGGCAAAATCATGTCCTTTCTGAAATCAGCTGCATAAATCCTATTGACTTTTGGAGGCGTCAGATTTCAGTGAGTAACACGTAATCCTACAGCACCAAAATCACAGCTGTGTAGATATGCTGCACAAAAGGAAGAGAGAGCTGGTTTGAGTACTGCCGTTCTCCAAAGGACATGTTTATCTTTCTAGAACTGGAGATTTTTGAAGCGGTGGCAATTTAGACTTTTCTGGCTCCTGCTCCCAGCTCCTCCGAGGCCTATCTAGCCATGATTTTGGTTAGAGTTATTGTAGGCACTGTTCTTTCTGTAGGCAGGAGATCTGTAGGCACTGTTATTGTAGCTGTTCTTTCTCCTGAGGATGGGAGAACTCCCCAGCTCTCCTCCATGCAACATGATTTTACTCCTTCCTTTCCAACTTCCCATCTTTCCATGTTCCTGTGGGGCTTGTTTGCTTGCATATGTATCCATCCCTTGGCCAATCCACCAACCTTCAAATTTCTTCTAACTTGAGCAAACGCAAGCTGTACTGTAGTGTCCACAAGGTTTTTGTGCAGGCACAATATAAAAATCAAAAAGAGATTGCTTCTCCATGCTACGTTCATGTCAGAGGTTACAATTTCACCTGGTCTGGACCTGCCCAAGGACTGGATCCTTGGACCACTATGGACCTGTCCTTGGACCACTCAATTTTATGCAATGCTGCTCCCTGCAAACCAAAGATATGTATCAGGATTGAGAAGCACACAGGTGCTGTTCAAAGCCTTGTGGAGGTCTCTGACCTCCTCTTGGGAAGAGAGCAGCTCGTGGCCGTAGCAGAGATGCAGAGCCATCGCTATGCAGAAGTGAGCCAGGTTAGCCGTGATGGAGAGCAGCCACCATCGACAGGCTGCTTGGTGTCCTAACGAGGCGGTCGGCTCTTTCCCCGCTGCAGCAGACGGGTGTCTAACCTCGCGCAAAACCGTCACCGCAATTGGAAGTAATTGGAGGTCTTTTCGCCAGGCTCAGCAGGAAAAGCAAGGAGCGAAAGGGCATGGGTGAACGACTGCCGGGGCTCAGCTGTGGTCCCCTCAGGGTCGGGGCGCACTGGTGGCAGGGTGTGGAGGTTCACAATGCCACTGCCCGCTACGGGCTACCCCTCCAAGGCAGGGTGCAACCCTCACCATTGCCAATCAGCCGTAACCACTAAGAGCCATTAAAATAAACCCCAGCAAAAGTGTTGCTGGCATCCCAGATTATATAAAGGGCTGGTTTTAGACAGCAGCATTGCCTCTGTGTTGTTATAGACTCCCTTCCACCCTTCTTCCTCCATTTCTCATCAGTGGCGCTGGCTCAGGTCTCATAATAGAAAGTCCCATGCTTGTCCTGGTCTCCTCACCACACACAGAGCAGGAATTTGGAGCAGCGGTATTGTTTGGGGTACTTCAGGACTCAATGTTCTCCTGAAGTGCTTTTTGTTTCTTTTAAAAGCATTATTATTTAACAGTTTGAATAAAAATAATACTGAAGTGTGAGAAGGGGCACTTGTGACACACCAACCTGACCTACTAATTTGAATTCCCAAACACTCTAACACAGAGCCCCTGAAATGGAGGACATTTAATAACTGTATTTGCTAAGGACATGTGGAGCGGTATTCTTCCTGGACTAAATCCTTCCTTTTTTTTTGGATAGAGCTGAGACTCTCCAGAACATCCTCTTATCCCCAAGCTGCCACATAGCTAAGGTGCAAACCTCATCAGCTCCCAAAAGCCACAGATTAAGACTGCTCTGAGTTATTGCAGACACCAGACTGGCAACCCCAGGACAAGGCACGTCTCCCAGGGCATGGGTAAGTCTCGAGTGTGCTACCGCTTCCCCTGCGAGCAAGCAAGGGCAGAGAGGGCTGAGCTGAGCCAGGATGCTCACGCCAGCAAGGGGACAACTGAAGCTTTTGGACAAGCCTATTGTCTGCACAGAAATGATGAAACCACCATTCCAGTCATTTGCCCAGGCTCAAGACATCCAGTAGTCTCCAAGATCAGTGCATTTGCTCTGAGCACATAGCATGTTTTCCTGCTGCAGGCATCTAGCACTCCACAACATTAAAACAAACCAAAAAAGCCCTTCCTAACTTTCCTGTAACTGAAGACTACTTAACAACCAATACACTGCAAAACACTGGAGCACAGCCACTTTCTTAAATGTTTATGTTTTTCACCTGCTCAATATAACAGCCTTTTCATTGGGGGACAGTATGACCTCATCATCAAGATTTTAGCCCAGAAATCATCAAAATGAGGGGGGAGGCCACAGTCTCCCATACTGACCCTTCTTCCTTCAGTAATTGTTAATACAACTGATGCTCAGAGACATTCAAGTTCTCTGTGTCAGTTTGCTCCCCGACTCAGACATTTTCTCTTAACCATAAAAGCTTACTGTATTTGGGTTTGCTCCAGGGCGGAGGGAGCAGTTGCACAGCCTTGGTGATGTCAATGAGACAGCAGGCCTGGGGAGAACAGGAGTCCCGGTATAGGACAGGGAGGCAACAGAAAGAGGAGTGTGCAGTGCAGAAGTAGGGACTGAAAAGTGAGCACAGACAGGCTCCACTGTGTCCCAGGTTTATTAAAAGGACAGAAACAATTACCAAAGAGAAAACAGCATCTAAATTGGCCTTTGGGAAAAAATGGTGTTAAGAAAGTTTCTCTAAACACTGGAAGAAGAGACAAAGCAACCATTTTACAGTGTATGCATGGTTGAGGCAACTGAACCCTAAAGACAAAAGGACTAGCACAGAAAAGCAGAGACTGTGGTCTGGAGAAAGGACATGCAACAGAAAATCTGATTAATCTTGAGGGCAGAACAACTGAAATTCAGTCCACAGGGAGTTTGGACTAAAGTTATCATCATTCTGGTTTGGGGAGAGGATTAGAAATTACAGCATTCTTTATAGGCAGGAAATAAGAAAAAAAACCCATTAAAACAATATTAAGTTTTTTCCAAATTAGGCAACAGCTGAGATTCCCATTTCTCGGTCCCTCGAGCTGCCAGGCACTCATCTTTCCTTTCCAGTAACCCGAGAGGGAGCCAGGTGACCCCAAGCCCATTCCCAGGCTGTCAGGAGGGTGCAGCAGAAGTTGCCAGACCACTGGCTCCTCTGCAAAGAAACCATGGAGCTGGGTACCCTCAACCCAGGCAGCTGCTGGGACATGTCTATGCTAAACCTGCAGACACCGGAGCCAGGAGCAGCCTGAGGCTGAGGCACTGAGCCAGCAGACCCTAGAAACCCAAACTCCTTGAGAGCTTGCCATGCAGCTTGGCAGCAACCAGGCAAAGGGCCAGTGCTTCAGCACAAGTCAGTAGTAACCTCTTCTCTGCTTTGGTATCAGCTAGTCAGTCTTCTCCTGAAGATAATCCTTACCTTTCCCACTGTGAAGCTGCGCACATGGCCACTGAGGTGGTCCCACACCCCACTTTCTACCAGCGCTTGCAGCTGGGTGCAGCAGACAGTTGTCTGGATGTGACCCCAGTGCAGGCAGTGTGTCTCCTTGTGTCATACTTAGTCATATTTGATGCTTATTCCCCCCCCAAAGCTGGATTTAATGCAGATGGAAGAAATTGTAATCCATTCTTCCTGCCCTACATCCTTGCTTTGCAATTGCTTTGCCTCCATCCTTAGACAACACTTATAAAATTATTAGGGACATTTTACAATAGATAACTTTTCAGTTCTTGCATGACCATTTACTGCTAGAGGATATAGTTGCTACATGCCTACACCACATCCTCAGTCAAAATACTATGGTAAAACTTAACATTCTGGAAGGCTTTATAGGATCTACAATCCCAAGTGAGTCTTTCAATATGTTTTATTGACTTGTTTGGCTGTATGTGAACAAAGAATCTATCCTGAAGATTTAACTTAGGCTAGTACTGTATTACAGAAAGGGGGACTTGTGCTCAGGTCAGAATTGGGCCTTCAGTCCTAAAGCCAAAAACAACAAGACTCAGATGTAACCTTTACATGAAAGAATCATATGAAGAATGAGCTATACTAAAACCCAACCTCACATCTCCTTTTACAACACATGCACACACTTCCACTCACTTTCAGGAGCTCTGCTCCTACCTCGATCCCGAAAACTCAAAAAAGACGACAACAGGAGAGCTTTGACTGATTTAACTTTTTTTTTTCCTTAATCACAATTAATTTTCTTTTCCCCAGATTTCTCTAACCTCCTCTTCCCTGCAGTATGTCTGTTTTAGCCAACCTCCACTCTTCCCTCTAGTACCCGACACTGCTCTCTTTGTCAGGGAAGGCACGGGGAGTTCAGGTTTTCCCCTCTCCATTTCTCTTTGGACCTGACACTGCTTCTGACCCCTGATTAGCCTTTGCTTTGAAGTGCTTTTTCTGCTTTCTGCTTTCCCACCGGATCGTGTTAACCCTCCTCCTTTCCCCACTCCATCAGTTGGCTTCAATAAGCAAGAGGAGCTCACTGGAACCTCCTCTTTTGTCTTATCAGCGCGCTTTCACTTCTCATAAAATCCTACCCACCTTCCACATAAAACAGTTTGTCAAAAGGCGACCACTGCATAGGCCTGGAAACCATGGCTAAATGTCACATGGGGAACACTGCTAGCTGCGTGAGACAAGCCAGTCAAACAGGTCTCGCGTTCGACCCATGCAACTTCACAGCGGCATCTAACAGCAAGAAGCCACATGCTTCCCGCTCCCCAAGATGACTGCATTTAAGCATCCTTTTTGCCATGTGCTGTGAACAACATTACCCTTGCAGGGCTCCGCACCTTTGCTCCTGCTCTACTGCAATTTTAATAGAAAAAACCCCACAAATTTGGACTAAGTATAGATGACTGATTTGATTCAGTCTCCTTGGTGCTACAGCTCCTAGCTGATGGATGTTCAGGTCAAAGCAAGAAATGGCATCAGCACAAAGAGAACGGTTTGGCTCTCACTTATTAAAGACTCCTGAAAGCTTTCCAGATCTATAAATATTCACATTATTCCCACAGAGGGGCAGAAAGAGAATGATTTGTATCCTTCTAGCTTGTTCTGTTAACGCATTCCCATTTTTCAGTGTTTCCCAGTTGGATAAATACCATGACAAACAGAGGAAACCCCTGCGAGAGAAAATACATTTTAAAGTAAATTGCAGTGATGTGTAGTTTATAAATATTTGCAATGGTACGGGGAAAATATCTCTATTCATCACATTAATGTATGCTGAATACAAAGATGACCAGTCTCCACTGATGCCTTTTTTTAAAGG
Source organism: Ciconia boyciana (assembly GCF_034638445.1). NCBI lineage: Eukaryota > Metazoa > Chordata > Aves > Ciconiiformes > Ciconiidae > Ciconia > Ciconia boyciana. The sequence continues at coordinate 16,318,283 of NC_132944.1, read as the reverse complement.
TATGAATAGAATTTCCACTATAGGAAAAAAAAATGAAGACTTGTATATGCTATATAAACATGCATACATACACATATAGACAACAATACTTTAAAGTAGAAAATGTTATTTTAATTACAATAGTAAAGCTTGATTTGTTTTCTGTACCTCTTTTGCCAGAAAGTTAAACATCTCACAAAGTCTAAGTCATATTGCCTTAGGATCAAAAACAGAGAAAATTCAAAGCTCAGTAAACATTATAACCTCTTAAGCACTCCGTTAGAGACAACTGATGATAACATTTAAATAAGAATGCACAAACATAATTTTGCTCAAAAATTACATTGCAGAGATAAACCGTAAGAGCTTGGGAATACCCTGGTTAATGCAGCAGGCTGAAGGACTCATACAGATCTCTCCTCCAATCTCCTAAGCATTTTTCATTATTACTTGCTAGATTATTAATTATTTTTTAAAGGATTATCATAGTTACAAATTCCAACTCAGGCTTCTTCACTCACCACTTAAGAGCAGCGCAGCAAACGAGCGCATTTCCACACGTGTATGTGATCCGCGTGCACACGTGGCTTCACTGTACATGGGAGCAGCACGCGGACACTGAGCCACAGCATTCAAACACACCTCCATGGGTAAGGCTGGGTTTAAGTAATCCCCTCCCTAACATCTCTGGACAGGTTAATCCCTCTGTGCCGTACTGATGCAGCTGTAGAGGCAGTAACAACCTTTCCCTGCTCCCACCTTTTTAACTACCTTGGGTATTTCAAGTGTTTAAGGTAAGCACTACCTCTTAGCCTACAAACATCTTTCACCTAACACAAACGGGTGCTTCTCGCAGTTGCTCATTTTCTAGCTTCCATCATCATCATCATGCAATTAAAGGATATCTGACATAAGTCATTAACAATCTACCCCATGAAGCTGTCCAAAACACAAACCAGTCAAGAAAAGGTGCTGGAAACAGCACATGTGGAGTGTGCAGCCCCTCACTTCACCGCTACCAGCCTGCTTATGTGCAGTGATGAATTCTCACCTTTAAAAATTTAAAAAAAAAATTATAAAAAATACAAACACACAGCAACCATTCAGCTGTGTTGCTGGCAAATAGCTCAACCAAATGGAAAACAGCTCAGGGACTACTTTGGCATCCTCATAGTCCCCGTGAAAATCAAGGTGGCCAAGGCCACCCGTGTGGTTTTCCGCACATTGGCAGTGCTGCTCCTCTACCCAAGGGCTGCAGGAGCCCCAGGTGGCCCTCAGCAGAGCCTCCTCCTTCCGGGTACCTCAAGGATTTCAGCAAGGTGAATGCTCATGGTTATGGAGCTGGCTAATGGCCATCACTCATTTTACACTGGCCATTAAGCAGCCTGCAGGCAACCAGCATGGATCTGAAGCTGTTGCATATGTTCATTTTGCCTGGGGGAAAACAAGGTAGGGGAAGGAAAAGCTGGCAGAACCCATATCTTGACTCTGTACACAAATATCATCTTGCACCCTCCTCCCATTCTGGCTTCTTATTTTCATTGCATTATATCCTCGAGGTCTCAGCCTTGCTGTGCTGGACAGTACAGAAGATGCATCAGCATCTCCCCCATGCAAGCCACTGGGCAGAAGTGGCCATGTCCTTACTGGTAAGTCCAGGGCACCAGATGAAGGCAGAAAACCTGCAGCCCTGCCAAGACCAAAGGGAGCTGTAATGGGCCGTACTCTAAGCCCTTCCACCACAGCATGAGAGAAATGGCTTTCAAGAACAACAAGAGTATGTACATTTTGTACCATGTTAAAGAGGGAAAATAGCAACAAGGACAAGAAAAGCTTGGGTTGTGAGGGACGTTCCAGCAGCAGTGATTAATGGTGTTGAAAGAAACCCCAACTGTTGTTTCAAATTTCTTTCCAATTAGCCACAAAGTTACTCCCTCCTTTTTCCTTTTGTTTTATTTTTTTTTGTCTTTCTTCCTTTTACCTGTGTTTGATTTAGAATCAAGGTTGGTGATTTGTGTTATGACAGCAAAAATGAAGGATCTATGTACTGTATGCATGGGGATTTAAAGCATTGCCTTTGATGGCTCATTAGCTGCATGTGGCTACATGCAACACTGCTCGACTGAGATATATTGCCCAGGATTTAATTCCAGAATAATTTCAAAGGCATTAAATCGAATGCTTGCCCTTTTCACCATGGTATTTAAATGGTACTTTGTATGCCAAGCTTAAAAAAAGAGTGGAGGAAACACAGATGCAGTACTGCTGGAGCGTGTACTGAACTTTGTTAAAATGTTAAACATTAAAAAAATAATAATTCTAATAAAACAAGATAGTGTTAAACCAGTTGTTACTTCAATTAGCTTTCTTTGCTACAAGGGAGAAAGGAGGGGTTTTTTAACTAACAAACAGCTCTCACAACTAGTGAACAATATCTCATTTGTTCAGTAAGACTTAAAGACAAGAATGGTCTCAGGCTGGAAAAATAGATGTGCACATTTCTGTGCTGACTGAGCAAAATAAACCAGACAAAGCTTCTCCCACAGTAGAGAGGATATCAAACCCCAGAGCTGAGCTGAAGGTCACGAGTCCCGCAGCTCTCCAGGCACAGCCCCTCCGCTGCTACTCCTGCAGGAGGGCGGCTCTGGTACCCACTGACCAAAGCCATCGCGAGCTCTCAGCTTACAGCCTGGCAGAGAAGTCCAAGGATGGGAGCCTGCCTCTGATGCATGAAATCAACCCTCCGAAACAGGCTGCACTCTCCTTTACTGCTGAGCTACAAGCTCTGTTGAGACAGAGAGCCCTGTATTTTCTCATTTTCCCCTCCATCTGCCTCGTCCCTGCAGTTTCAGGGATGCCTACTGGTAAAACGTGAGGAAGTTCACTTTATCCAGTTTATGGTCAAACTTTAATTCTGAAATGAAGCAAATCCCAAAGCACAATTTTGCTTGAACCTACAGCAAGGACATCTCTGCCTGACTCCCCTTGCCTGCCACGGGTCGCACTTCAGAGCGATTAGTTGTGCAGGGGCAGCAGCCCAACACTGTGCCTGCTTGCCCCATCCTTTTGCCCTCAAGCCAGCTTTTATCAGCATCCCTGTGTCACAAACACATTGACATTTCAACATTTGGTCAGGAAGTGTTGGTACAACTCTTTAAATAACATAGCTACTCGCACCATTTTATTTTACATGTGGTTACAATTGGCTGGAGCTGGTGGTTCTGCTAGAGCCTGAAGGACAGAGAACATTACTAGAATTTGCACTGATCCTACCATTTGGGAAATGCATGCGATTACCTAGAACTGTGTTTTCATGCAGCAAAACTCAGGACTGTACAGCAGTAATACACAGCAATCCAGCTTCGGCTGGAAGCCACATTTTACTGCCTGAAACGTGGGACTTTTGAGCAGCCACTATCAGAAAAAGAAGTGGGAGGCAGAAGAATTTATTTGCATTTGAGCCCATTTCAGAGCTCATCTGCTAGGAGTTGGGCTTTGTAAAGCTGCACCACAAAATAGCAGCTTATTCTGCACAGATGATGCAGGCAAGGGGGACTTTCCTGAAAAAAGCAGAGTTTTTGCTCTTGTATGAATCTGTTCATCTTCTTAGAAACTTCCCTTCTCTTCCAAGTTTAAGATGGTTGCTAGGCTGTCAGCCTGAGACACAAACAGGTAGATGAATGGCAAGCTCCCCGCAGCACTGCTGTCAGTCTCTTCCTAGAGGTTCACCCAGAGCCACCACATAAGGGGATGAAGAGGTGCAAATATGTACCTCTTCATCTCCTTACCTCAACACAGGAGTTTTGCGGGCCTGAGTGACCTCCCCTACCAATTCTCCTCTCTACAGCCTCAGTTTTCTTCCTGCAGTGATATTGCCCCATGGTTTCCCATTTACTAAATTACCCAGGCAGCATGCATGGGTTCTTATATTCACTCTCTTTATAAACACAACACTCTCCTCCAAGCCCTTCTTAAAGTCTACCTGTATTGTGGTGCCTTACTAAGAGAAAAATACAAAATTAGTTTGTTGAGGGTTTGTTTTTTCTTTTCTTTTTTAAATTGTATTAGTTCCAGGCATAACAAGATCCTGGCCCTCAACATTATTGCAATGCAAATAGTAAATAAAGTAGTATCAGAGACACACATAAAAGACCAAAATCCATCTCACAAACACAGACTTTTGAGGCATTTTAGTCCAAAAGAAAAAAAAAATAAAAATCACAAAATGTCATTTTAACCAATTTGATTCCAAGATGCTATCTTGTTTTAAGTCCGTTAAAAAAACCAGCATTAACAAAGGCACTGAATTCCTTCACGTGCCTGAAAATGCAGGCATTTCTGCCCTGCCTACTGAAGGAAGTGCAAAGGAACAAATCTATCTGAACACATGGGCTGCACCTGGCTTTGGCTCTCTGCTGTGCTAAGCAGCAGGGGCAAGCGGAGGGAGGCAGAGGAAAGGTTGCCCAAAGTGCTCTTTGTGGCTGAATTCCAGCATATATATAACTTAATTGGCAACGTTGCCTTACCTGTAACCACTGTACAGCAATAGTTATCTCAGCTATTTAGTAACTAATGAGAGCTTTTTACAATTAAACCATTTTATCATGTACAAGGGTCTGAAAGGAGACTTTGCATTCCTGGGAAGGTCCCAGCTTGTCACAAATGTGCAGAACTGAGGCTGGTCCCTAGAGGATGGAGCTTGGTTTGGTATTCTAGTTAAGATCCAAGTTAAGCATAAAACATATGCCCAAGTTTTGGTGTACCCCAAATGCCATATCAAAGGTATTTCCCCTGTTTCACCCCAACCATGGGATGTTTTGACTGGAACACCACATGAAGGTACAGCCTGTGGTACATAATGGCCCTGCAGAGTTTTCCCAAAGTCTGCTATTTTATGCACCTAAGTAAGGCTTCAGCTTCAAACACGCAGGGTGTAAAGTCCTGCTTTTCCAAGATTTCATGGCACGTTGAGGAACGAAGTACTAGTGTTTGGGGCAAGTGATTTACCGACATGAGGTTATCCAGAGGTTTAATTTGTCATGCATCTCACCCACACGCTTTGTTTCCCTCTTTTCATTCTTTCTTTGGAGGCAGCATGCTGCACACCACTGGCAGTGAAAGGGCCTCCCTTTGCACAGCAGCAATTCATTTTTCTCAGCTTCTCTCCAGCTAGGTATCAATGATTCCCCAGGATCTGCAAAGCCTCTTTAAGATCCTGTCAGAAATACGGAAGCCTCCTTTTTCCTATTGCTCAGTTAAACACTGCCTCTGCATTCAGATTACCCAGACCAATTTATGCATCAATCTCATTCCTTCCCTGTTGATAAAATATTGGGTGTCAGAGTGTTTTAATCCAACAATCTGCCAGCCACAGTCTCATTCATCTGCTAGGATGGAGGCAGCCCCCCACAAGCAGGCTTAAAGTGATGTCTGATCCATTGACGCCGTTACTTTTGGAAGCCGGGTTATTCTAGTGCCTAAATACCAAGTCCTGTCCTGTACCTTGCACCAGAAACCACAGCTCGGAGTGGAAGAAACGACACCCAGTAGATTTTGACCTGAAGCAACACCTCCAAAGGGTTCTGTTTTCATAGCAAACCAGTCAGCTTTAAAGCACTTTGTCCAACCCTCAATCCTTCTAGGGCTGTGCAAATACTTGACTGCCAGGAGATGGATTTTAGCAACGTCCAGGATTACAGTCAGTTCTGACATTTCCATGTTTACTGTGACTCACTCACTCCTGTAGCTTAGAGACTTGCATCATGATGTCTCCATCCATGGTGAAAACCACCACCCATCCTCTGCCTCAGAACATGTACAAAGCTTACACCTACAAATACTGGTCGTCAGATAGGGGTGTTTTTAAAGAGTTAAAGTTCCCCAAAGCAAGTGTTTTGCTCAAGGGTGCTACTGGATCACAACCTGTGAGTGACCAGCAGCTCTAGTTATTGCTTTTAACGGAGTTATTGCTGATCATGCCGAGCCTCCTGACTCCCACCACAGCTACTCTGCATTCATGTAAAGTCACTGAAAGATTGGAAATTCACAGAAAACAACTGCAGGCAGAAATGACTACTTATTTATTTTACAAGGATATGCTAGCAGTTAGGACAAACTATCACGTTACAAATATGTGCTTGCATGCAGTAATATGAACCATAAAAGAGATTAATTAGTGATGCAAACCTAAAATAGATTAATTAAAATACACTAAACCAGGTATCATTCCCTCCACAACCTGCTTGATTTTAATCTGACTCACTCTATAAAAGTGTTTTTCTTTGGGTTTATGGTTTGCCCTTTTGTGTCCTCCTCCAAAAGACACTTTCACAGAACGGCCCCAGAAGCACTCTCTATACCAGCAAGGACTAGGCCCTTTATGGCAATATTTATTTAAAAGGGGAGAATAGCTGCATACTTATTGATTTCAAGACGGGCTTTCAAAACACACAGAGGGGATTAGTACTTGGCTCATCCTAACACCCAAACTCCTGTACCTTCTTCAATTAACCTGCAGAAGTAATTTAATGATGTGTTTGATGAATCCCAAAAGTAAACAGTGGGCACCTTGCAATGCGCTCGGACAAGATTACGGCAACAGAACACGCACAGGCAGATGCCGGTGGCCAAACCCAAGAGAAAACATCTACTGAGCCCTGAATCCTTTGCCCATTTGCCTGCGATGATTATGATAATATCACAGTAACACCTCAAAGTCCCAGCTGAGATGCAGAGCTGACATGTTAAATACCATAAAGATACTTCTGGAAGCAGAAGGGCTTGCTGCTCTCTAGAGAGAGGGGACAAACTGGAAGAAACCACCCCTTTGTTTCAACCCAGGGGCTGATGGTTGGGGAGGTAAAGGACAAAACCTGCTTTGTGACCTTTAGCCACAGCTTTGCTCTCAACTTCAGCACAAGATGGAGAAAAGTCCAAGGTGAAAGAGGGAGCGTGAACATGAGGGAGGAATAAAAGTTGCTCTCTGGAGCTGCAGTCTGCAAATCTGGGGATGTGCCACATCTCTCAGATGTTGGGCATGACTACCTTCACGTGCTGCTATCACTCTGGGTGCTCTTTTGGCCTGAATCAATTACCTTTGTTGCCTTATATGCCCACGGGCCACTGTATGGATAAAGAGGCAGTGAAATTGTTTCCACAGTTTTTATTAGAGAGCGACTTTCTCTGCATTCATCTGCACTTTATATCCTATGGCTCTCTGCCACAGATTTGTGATAAGCAGCTCTTCCTTACAGTTTAGCTTCTTTAATGTGAAATAGGGATACAACAGTCCAGTTCCAAATCCAGCCAGAACATTTTTCTTTCAAAAGCAGTAAAGCAATTTTAAGATATTTCCTTGGGGCAGTGGAAATATGAAATACAGCAGAGTCTCCAACTTTAAAATAGACTTTGTTTTATTTTTTTACTGTGAGTGGTGTGACATATACCAGCCACCATTATAGACTAATAAAAGGGAAACTCAATTTTCTATCACAATGAAGAGGACCAATAAAATTTTAAACTTGGACAACACCCATACAATTCTATAAAACCTGAGCAGATTCATAAAACTCCCTTTAAAAGCACACAGACCCTCATAGAGAACATTCTACAGGGGTATAAATTATCCAGCTTTGCCATAGAAGGGATATGCTACACATCGTGATACGCTTTTCAACGTTTCCTGAACTACCCCTCTTAAAAGGTTAGGGATTGCTCTTTAGTACCATTGGGTTGTTCAGCAATAGCAGCCTGCCTAGCAACACAAAATCTTCAGAGCAGAATGCAACACACCAAAAGAATACAAATAGTTAATTAAATTAAAGCAAATATTACTCCATATTATGCAGAAGCCTGTAGGGCTCAGCTGAAATCCCAATCCCCTCTGAAAAGAGAGAAGATCTCTGCCCTGCAGTCTCAGTAGAGAAGACAGATGGGGGAAAACGCTGCTTAGAGGCAGAGGCAATATGGCAACTGCTTGCAGATGCCGTGAGTCCTGTGCATCCTTTCTGAGATTCATTTCTTGAGTGTGAATGGGTACAAGACTTAGGAGCAAGTTAGCTAGAGAAGACCACCAGCGAAAAGGATGGGCAGAGAGATGGCGAGGCAGGGCAGAGGCACAGGAGGGTCATACCCACAGGCGGAAACAGGCTAACTATGCTTGGCACTTGCCTGCAGTGAGAAATAACCGCACCACACAAAGTCCACCAGAAGCCAGCCTGGCGCCAAATAAAAAGGGAGGTGCTGCAAAACAGGAGAGGGGTCGCTATCGGCTGGTACAGCTGGGATGCCATAAGAGGATGCTGGGAGCCAAACTTCAGGTGGCAAAACAGCAAACCAACTTTCTGAAGAAGCTTTGAAGTGGCCTGAAAACTAAAGCAAATATTCAGGAAGAATCCGAGCCCTTTGCCTTGGAAGAGGAGGAAAGGTGGGTGGCTGCACAACCACATGCAAGGTGCTGCCAGTTTGTAGCAGGCAGAAGGATGATGAGCGTCCTGGGGAGAACCCGACAATTAGGGTGGGCAGCGGGACGCAGTTGCATGTCAGACGCTCACCCTGAAGTGCTCTCAGCAGTGTGAGCAGCAGCCCCTGAGCCCTACTGAAAGGGCTGTACCTACATATCAGACCAGCTTTATTGCCAGCATACTTAGAGAAAAAGAGCCAAAATGCTTTCAAGCACTGATAAGAGAGGTTTCTGTGAGGCACGCCAAGGAGGCAAAAAAAACCCCCCATATTTTGCTTCTGTCTGGAAATGTGGAAACACTGTCCAAACCAGGCAAGAAAGGCCTCTGGGAGTATGTGAATTAGAACCCAAGCACCTGATTAAGAAAACCACTTTAATATGCTTAAAAAGCTTTGCTGCATTAAGGCCCAAATCAAGCAAGGTACAGATGTAAGGTAATTAGAGAAAGAGGATTAAAGGGTCAGATTCTTTCATCATTTCAAAAAAGGATGCACAGAGTTTATCATTTTGCAGGGCATGCAGAAGATAGAGGCCATTAGCCTGGGCAACCCAAGGATTTCTCTTCCCAGTTTTCCTCCTCCCTGCTGTGTGGGGCTATCGGGGCTCTCCCAGGCCAGATGCTTGGAGATCCACACCAGATTATGAGACATGTTTGCCTCACAGCAACAGCAGCATTTTATTCCAGTGTAAATATTAGAGTATTATGCCATGGTTATACTGTAATAATCAGAAAACAGAAGTGCTCTTTTTTTACCCACAGGCCACTGCAGTTGGAATTAAAGGAAATACAGCTGCAAACAGGAAAATGACTTCACGTAACAAAAGCAAGACCACAATTTAAGGCAGTCCATTCTCAAACTTGTGCTTTTTCTGATAGGTAACACAACAGTTCTCTCCTGGTGGTGACAAGAATTTGATAGAAAAGAAATCAGTACTTCGGCCATTTTTTGAGCTATTTTTAGATTTTTTTTTTTAATTTTTTTTTTTGAGGATTGGGTGAATCAAACAAACCTCTTTCTAAAAGCCTACAAGACTACAGGGCATACACCCTGTTCCCCTTCAACACCAGTCAGTGCAGTCCTTGCTGAGAGCAGCAGCAGTGCAAGCTGCCTGCTCTGCATCTGCCTGCATCCTCCGGCCTCAATAGTGTGCTACGGGCCACAGGGACAAGCAGGAGGGACAGCAGTGCCATGGGCAAAGCTTCACGCAGCAGCGTGGCTAATGTTATTGTTCTGTCTGTAATCAGGTGGTTGGCATTTTTTTGCATTACAGAACAGGACTGGCATTAACAGTGCTTAGAGGACTCGCACCAAGGGTCAGTCTGGTTCTCAGGACAGCAAAAGGCAGGGACAGGTAGCACTGAACAGGCTTTCAGCCAAGCCTTGGTCTGATCCAGACAGCACTTTCCATTTTCTCTGCTGACATGACTGAAATGTTGCTATCTACATAGTCAGTACCATACTTTAACTCAGACTGACTCAGATTTTTTTTGCAATAATGGAGCAAGACTGCATCATTGACAGGATACTGATTCATTTGAAATGGCAAAGGACGGACTGAAGAATAATGAAATCTGGGAAGATCTGAAAGTCTTATCTTCCATGCCTCAAGCAATCAAGAACCATAACTCCGTAATTTTACTCCTAAAATTAATGATGGAAAAGTATTCAAGAACACATGCAAGAGGGTAATACTTGCATCAGAAATAGATTTACAAGAGCAATGCTTAATCAGAGAAGCAGAGTAGGACACAATCAGCATATCCAGAAACCACATCTCCAAATACGCAAGGATGAAGTAGGCATGTGGTTTGCTGAACACAGCTCCCCTTGGTACTGCTGCAAGCCACAGATGTGAGGTGGCAGGAAGATGCTGAAGTTGCCCAACTTAAGGACTCCCCTGGAACCAATATGTGTCATTACCGAGACAGATTATGGTTACAAGTCTAGCTCTGTCAGTACCAAAGGGATGCCAGCACCCAGGTCACTCAAACCAATACATTGATATAAAAGTCACATACACGACACAGCAAGTGGTCAGAAGCAGTAGCTACCATTGATAAAAGATTCTGATACGAGAAAGATAAGGAAAAGCCCTTTTTTATAGGTATTTGTACATCATTAGGAGAAAAGGAAAATAAAATACCGGACAAAGTTTGCTGATAATTTAAAAACTGAAGATTAAACATTTGCTTTGTCTGTGGCTGTGACACTAGAGTAACATAAAGAAAAATCCTGCTGAGAATTCAAAATGGGCCTAAATAGAATAAAAAATAAAAATGCAAGCCTGATGTTAAATATTTGCAAGAAGTATTTGCAAGCAAAGGAAAAAAAAAAAAAAGAAACAACATAGGCCCCCGGGAATCCCCTCCTGAGAAGCTTTATTGGTTCTAGGTCTCATGAAGTCCTTACAATTTCCCACTGTACGTATGAATGCAAATAGGTCCAAGAGGGTGCATTAACAAAGGACATCATACCAGCCCCAGCGATGCCATTGCCACAGCGCGGATGACGTGTGCTGTTCCGACTGCCTTCCTTAGGAAGGCTGTTATTGTATGAAGACAAGAATTCTCAGCATGGGCTTCGCAAGCCAGTGTTGAGGAGCTGTGTCTTTCCTTTACTGCTCAGGACAAAGTACTCTTGGTAAAGCACAGCTGAAACAGGAGGAAGTTTCAATCAAAGCATGGGAAAGAAGAGCTTTGCTGTGCAAGAGGCTGGGATGGATTGAATAGAAAAGGCAGGGGGAATAACGAACGGCTAAACCAGCAGAAACAAGAGGATGAATTCAGCTCCTGCAGACAGTGTTTCACCAGTGAGATAAGGCAAAACGACTGGGTTTTATTTTAACTTGTTTGGTCCCTGACCAGAGAACTATAAATCTAAAGCCCTGGGCTACATGAAATAAGTTGATGTTTCCTAGTTTATTGGGCCTCTCACTAAAGAAATGAAAGCACCAGGAGAGACTCAGGCACTCGAGCAGAACTCCTCACGATAACGCATACAGTGTTCAGCACAGAGGGTAAGTTGCCAAGGAAGGTTATCAAAACCAATGGATAAAGACAATTTTAAAGACACATCTGGACACTGTTATGACAAGAGCAGTTTACAGCACACAGGGATAAAGTTTTAATGAAATATTCTTAACAAGAGAAACCTGCTATGCCGAGTCAGTAGAGAAAAGGTCACAATTCTTTATCTTTGCAACTAATACATCACTGAAGCCAAAAGCTCCTCCCCAGGAAACGCCAGGCTAAGGAGGTGCTGGCAGAGAATCAGGCAGCGATGGCCTGCTGCTGTTGCAAGCACACCCCTTTGGCATCAGGGAAAGTAATTTTTTTTTCCCCTTTATTAGAGAGGTATTTATTCACCCCGAGAGGTCTGTTTCCCTCAGACAAGGCATTAGCACCAACCAAGCGGGCAGGAGGGAGACAGAGTAAGGGGCTCCTACACATATTCATTCTGACACCAACTCGGACACCAAGGGAAAGGGATTAAGTGTAAAGAGAGCGATATCTTATCAGAAACACAAGATGAAGGAAACTACTGAACAACAACAAAATATCAATGATGTGCAACAGCTCTTCCCAGCCCCAAGCAGTGTCCAGAAGCCCCAAACTATTTGATCTGGCAGCCAGAAGCAAAGCTATCCCCAGAACACTCATGGGAGTAAGAAAACATCTCTGGTTTTATCCATATACAGGAGGACATGCATCCTGAAGTCACAATGAATTCAGAGTGCTCAGGCGTTATGGGCCAGCTATTCTGCTGAGCTTGCTGTCTGACCTAAGCAAGAACAGCAGCTTCCACAGGCAAAGGCTGGACCAAAACCACTGCTTAGAGCACAGATGCTGTGATCCAGGTCTGAATTTCACAGGTGCTTGGTGGGGAGGGGAGGCCCACAGCCTGCTCAGCCCCTTCAGGAAGGTGCATAAAGGGTTGCAGCTTTTCTCAGGGGGGTCTTGTACTGCTTATGGGGTGCCTCTGCCAAATGTTGCAGAGCAAACCCATCTCTCTCCCAGATCTTCCCACAAGTACCCACAGCTTAAGGTTTTGGGCATGGTGGAGATGGCCTGAAATCTATCAGACAGCTTGAGCCTCCTCCTGCACTTTTTTTTTAAATGAGCACTTGGGAAATCATTGTTGTCAGCTGAATACCATTATAAATCATGTATTACCATTTTTCACAGAGAACCACTATAAATCAAACTCCTCTTTCAGAGGCAAAGAGCAGAGCGGCTCTCCAAACCACACAAAAAGACCATAGATCCCAATATACCTATGAACTTCAGAAAAAAATTTACATTCACCAGGCACATTTTTCACTTGGGGCAGTGAGAAATCCATATGCCCTTTCTGTGGGTGTCCTGGGGAACAGGACGTGCGAGTACAGCAGCCTGACTATTCTTTGGGGGAAATTCTAGAGGGTATTTCTCATTAAAGAGACATTTCTGTAAATAAAGGAGACTACTGTATATCATCTCCCACCCAGGGCAGATGCTTTAACACAAGCCTGAGAGGCAGGACTGCTCAGGCTCAGAATGTGAGTTAAGTCCTGGGAAGGGATCTGGAAAATGCCACTGCTGACAGCAGAGGGGAGCAAGGGGAGGCAGAGGAAGCTGATATTAAATCACAGAAACAGCAGAATACATGTAGACTACATCATGCTGTGGCAGAAGAAAGTGAGGGGCACTGGTGTTCAATCTTCATCATTGTTAAATACTGGTTTACCTCTCAAATGCATGGCTGCCCTGAGCAAAGCTTAGCTCAACTTCTACCATCAGCTGCACACACAAAAACCTGGAGTCACTTACAGGGCTCACAGAGTCCTACTTATTGCACATTTATTCAAGGTAACAATCTTTTCCCTCCACTTCAGGGCACCATTCCCCTTCCACAGACAGGTCTTCTAGCTGGAAGGTGACCTCAGTAGGCTCAGCTGGAGTTAGCTGGTCTTAAAAGGAGAACATTATCTTATTAAAATCACCAGAAGTTTATCCCTGTGGCTTTCAATAATCAGTCCAGAATACACTTTAGGCCCTAATGCTACCCTTCTTAATCCTGTTGAGCAGCATTCTTCCTTTGCAATTGAAATCCTTCTTCCACACAGAAGTAGCAGAGCCGGAGATGAATTTCCCCCACCTTCAGCCACCTAAATGCAAGGCATTTAGTGCAAAATGGCAATCTGTGCTCCTGTTCCAGTCAGGCACTGCAGAGACAGAGAGATCTTACGTACATGGGTTTATAAAAGACAATGAATCCCACTATGGAAATATGTCTTTCTTGCCTTTGCTTACAAAAGATGCTAGCAGCTTATCATTGCAGTACTGTAACACATAGTAAAACACGTAAAAAACTGTTTCCACATCTACTAAAGTTTAGCACACACTCAGTTGCTTTGTTAATCTGAAGCCCTAAAAACTAAAATGTAAATCACTTCACCAGCACAACTCCCCAAAGGCCAAGCGACTCCAGTTTATTTCAGAAAAACAGTTTGTACAAATCTATTAGATAATTTACAAGTTTTACAGCAAAGCCCTGAGTCATCTGTAAAACAAATTCAGACCAGTGTCATCAAGAAAGTTGCAAAAGTTTTTGAATAAAGAGAACATAATCACAGTATAGTGGAACAAATTTCTTCTTTGACTTACAAACCAGACTCTCTCTCATGAACTCCCGTAAGGTGACCAGTATAATCAGTATGACCTCAAAAATGGAAGTTTTCCATGCAGATGTAAGTTAATAAAAAAAAGTCATCAAAAGAAGTGCTGAGAACAGACACCCACAAAGCATTAGCGGCAGTATAAAAACCACATGGTGCCAAGCAGAAATATAATATATTAGTGACACAAAAGCAATGCATACAAAAAGAGGAAGCCTGGAGAATCACGATACTACATTTCAAGCTGAGACTGCTCCATGCATGTCAGGAGGTCTGTACAGAGAAAGATTATAATTTTAAAGAAGGCGAGGCACTCCAGTTTCCCAATACTTCCTCTAGCAATTCCATAGACAGGGTTACTCAACTCTTTGCATTATTTCGTTCACACACGGGAGCCTAGAAAATGCTATTCTAATAAGAGTTAGCTTTCTGTCTGCAGTTGGGGCAGGAAGGGAAGAAACTTCACTTTTAGATGCTCCAGTTGCTGAAAGATTTAATAGCTTCCATTTGCAACATGATGACTGCTTAAGTTAAAAAAGAATAAAATAAAAAAAGAATTTGAGTAGTATCAGAGGTTTCAGACTGGGAATTTAAATACATGGTTACTGTGGGTGTTCCCTTTCCAAAGAGGAGATTTGCATAGCTGAAATTTAGCATGTCTCCAAAACGTTTGCTTCTCTAAGAACACAGGATTACTAGAACAGCCTGTGGCGTGCCCCCACAGCAGTTAAGGCATTCCTCTGGAGCAGGGGGTTAGGTTCAGCCTCATTTCTGCCTGGCCAACCTAGATCCAAAGAAAAGGCATAAGTCATGCCCTACAAACCCTGTTCTAGGTGAGCTGTTGGGCTTTGCCTCTCTGCTCAGCTCCAGACTGTCTCAGCTATGCTGCCTTCAGCATCTGAACCAGCAACCTTTTTTTCCCACTGCTTTCTATTTATATTGTCATACTTATGTCATTCCTCTAAAATTAAACATGTGCTATTTATTTTCTGCAGTACCTACAGCATTACTTAGGAGTTATTACAAGTAGCAGAGAAAAAAATTATGCCCAAGATAACTTACGTAGAAAGCTTGGGTATGGCATTCTGTTTATTCACTCTCACTAGGAACTAACTAAAAATAAAACTGCAGTGAAGCAAATTTAAAATGCCTAACACGAGTAAATTTAGGTAATGCACTACCATCAAGTATTTTGGGGGTTTGGGATTTTCTTTAAGATTAAAACAACATCAAGCATGTATTAGCATTAAAGTATTTCCAAAATAACAATATGAGATAAAGCCTAACTGAAACATGTTAGGAATAAACACTAAGCTTTTGTTTAATTGCTCAGCACAACAGCTTCTTGCAGAGCTGCCTGCAGGCGCTCCCTACCAGCACCAGTCCATAACCTCAAATATTAAGGTATCAAAACTCATTCAGACTCAGTTCTTCCCCCAGTCTGGATCCCACTTGCAGGCTCCAGATGTCAGCACTTCTCCCCTTCCAAGGCACACATCCCAACCACATGCTGTCAGCCCCATCAGGCTGGAAATCCCCTTCCCTCAAGTGGGCATCCACACAGCTCTGCAGGACAAATCCGGACATTTGCTTCTGCTTAATGCTATGCATAAGTCAACATTTCTTTTGTATTTCTATTGACCCACAGTTGGTTTTGTTCCCTTTATAGTCAGGAATCAGAAGTTTTTAGATACAGTCTTGTTTATTAAGATTCCTGTGGATGGGTTTGCGGACAATAGGTATTCTTGTAGATACCCAGCTGTTAGGGTGATATTACATGGGAGTAGCGCCAGCCTGCTCATGATTTAACCACCCTTTCACAATTAGAAGCAAGGTTTTAAAGAAAGGAAAGGAAGAAGATACTATGTCCCTTCTTTTTAAAGGCACTAAGAATGGGCAGGCATTAAAAATAACTACATAACACAACAGTTTCTAGCAGAAATAGTTCTCTTACAAAGGTAGTGGATGCATATCTGACAGACAAATCATATTCTCAAAACCCCTAAATAAATGTGCTTTTCCCCCCTTGTAAGTGTGCAATTGCCAACTTTTATCGATCTTACAGCACCTACCCAGCTAAACTAAAACATGACTGCCACAGAACACTCTACTGGTCACCAACAATTGTACGGATTGGGCACAATTACAGGGCATTTCCTACGAACACAGTTCACCTCAGGATATAGCATTCAACCCAGCTCTACGTTGTGCTCAAGCCTTTTGAGACAGACAAAGGAAAATTTAATCTCAGAAGAGCAGAGACTCTCTTCAGTCTTAATAGCAGGTTACATGGAGATAAACACGTACTGTAGATATCCCACATCCCAACATCAGGCAAGGACCCCCAGTCCATCCCAACTGCGAAGATCTTAGAGTTGTGTACTCTCAGATGGTTCACAAATACCTGTCCTGATTTTTTTCAGATCAGTGGAAAAGGCTAGACTTGTTCTCAGTTGTTTCTTCCTACCCTGTTACAGTATTCTACCTATATTTCATGTCCTTAGAGTTTTTAGCACTAACAAAGCCATTCAGATGCCTTCTCGTCAGTGGAGAGAACACGTTTTCTATCTAATTTCAGCGATTATTACCTTGCCTTCCAGGGATGTCAGGTCATCTTCATCCCCCAGGGAATAGAGGGCATATTAGGTACCTAATCCACACTTGCAGAAAAAAGCATTGCAAATACCTTTCAGTCATTGCAAAAGTGTAGTATGTAGCAACTAATTTAATACACAGCATAGTAACTGTTTAGAAACAGTTCCCCAGCCCCACCTCTTCCACTGCTAGGAGCACCCCAAGTAAATGGAAGTCCTGCTCCTGACAGAGCTGGAACAGGAGGCAAGGGTCAACAAACCTTAGTCAGGGATTTCATATAAGATAATATGCATAAAACAACATAGCTTTGGCTGATGAGACCTTGCTACAAGGTCACACAGCAGAAAATTGTGATTCTAATCACAGTAGAGGAGATAGATTTTTTTCTGTGGGATCTTGCAAAATGTGGTCATGAACAAAGCATATTGGCTTGGCCAAGTTGTTAGAATGAGCATCCACAACAAAATAATTGAGATTTTACATCAAAACGGCTGGTTTGAAGCAAATATAGCAAAAAGTTCACACTTTTGACTGAGAACCAGATGAATGAGAAATAAAATATTTGTGTTAAAAGCTTTGGGTGCAATATTGCAATAGAAAACAATATTTCAATTTTATATTACAAACATCATAATTCTGGGGATAAAGGGGGAAAGAAGCTAATTTTCAAAGAACACAACAACTGATGACTGAAGTCTCCATTGCAAAGAGTCATAAAACTTCAACATGCACTTGGCCACAAGTGCCCAGCCATGCTCATTTCTATTTGTCAAATATAGTCTGGATTTAACTGTGGTTCTCAAGTTTCTGCCAAGGTTTATATAAAACCTGAACCTCAAATGTAATGAAAGAAGGTTGAAAGAAGAGATCTGGCAACAACTTTTCAGGTTTTATTCAAGAAGTGCTTTAATTATGGAGGAAAGTGGACCTGGACATCTGTCAGCACTTTAATATAGTGTCTTCAAGTGTGACCACATTGTTTAACTCCTTCAAATCAAACTGAAATGTTTATTTTGTAATACCACTCAAAAGATTTAAACAGAATTGCTTTTTCTGGGCATAGATATCAAGGAACAGATTAATAAAAAATAAAATCTAATCCAAAACAACTCAAGATCAATCCCCTCTTGAAATTTTGGCTTCTTCTAAACAGAAAAATTGAGATCTTCCTTTAACACCTCTTCTCTCTTCCTAAGTGCCTTTCTCCCTTCTGTCCATATAGACCTTTCCCAGGTCCCACTACTTAGAAACTTGCCCTTTTTAAGCACTTTGAATTTAGTACCTTACAGATATTTGGAACAAATGTAGTAGAACATTTCTACTTGAGCTGGAGTCTCTGGCTTAATGCTGCATATGCTAAACTGCCTTGCACAAGACAAGCTCTTAAATCATAGAGGGGCCCACTGACTCTATGGACATCAGGAGAAAGCCTTTCAAAGCCTTCACTCTCTGAATGCAGGAGAAAGTTATGTGTGCATGGAAGACTGGGAGAGGGAGAGCCTGTAGCTAATACCATCCCTTTTCCCATACTCAAACTCAAAAATGATTAGCTACTGTAACCTGGAAAACAAGCAACTACAACCAAATGTCACTAAATTCGTTGCTTAGAGAAGAGCTCAGGTGAGCAGCACTACTCTTCCTCTTGGCTAGATATTTCATATTGCAGTGGTGGCATCTTGAGCCACCTCACCAGTGTCTGCTCTTTGTGTCTTGACTGAGACCTGAATGGTTCTATGATTAATCTAATCTAGGCTTTCTTCTCCTGAAATATATGCCTTCCTGAAGACATTTCCACATTTGGTGTCCCCTCTCTTAAGTATCCTCCTGTTCTTCAGCTCTCCTGGCTTCATGACTGGTATGTCTTCAGTCCTACACATGTCCTTCTCATCTCCCATTGAACTGGTCAGCTGCCCTATGTCTGATGAGAGCTGTGCCTTCATTATTTTGTTTTGAATTGTTTCTTTTCTATAAAATTAATACCTTGTTCTTCTCTGATCTATTCTTCTCCTCCCTCAGGAGGAAAAAGAAAATTTAAAGGTGACTCCCCAGTGGAACTAATTTTCATCACCTTTGGCACTTCTATAATTGATTTCAGCTCTCACTCCATTGCTCTAATGAGGGGGCCAAGAGCTCTTTTGCCAGTGGATGGGTTAGGAGATCCTCAGGTTTTCTGATAACACGCTTTATTAGCAGGACTGTGCAAATGAGGAATGGAGTCCCTCTTGCTCATCTAATAATGCCCAGGAAATGCAAATGAGTTTCTTTGTCCCTCCAGCACCTGCTCCCATAGGTTTTGGATAAGCCATCTTTGCAAGGTTGGAGAGCACAGAGGTAGTACTGAGCATCCCTGAGCCATGCAACCACACATCCTCTCTCTGCTGCTGGAAAAATGGCCGTGATCCTCTAGGCATGGCCCAGACCATAGCCTGGATGCAGAAGGAACAGCAACGCCACAGAACACTTTCCTTGCTTCACAGAGCTGAGCTCCTTCACACCCCACAGTTGTCCCACACCCCACTGGTCCCCCACTTTCCTCCCACCACACACGAGTTGTGATAATGGAAAATGGGGGGGAAGAGCCTGTTTTCACCACCTGGCAGGCTCAAATGTTACTGTTTCCATGGTTATTTCTTACCATAGTTTCTGTATGAAATATGTTGTGTTTTCTCTCATTGACACCTCAGGGGGACACTCCAGCCAGTAATACTCCCTCCAACATTCAATTATCAAAGTCAGTTACACAAAGCCTCGCCTGGTTTTCCTTTGTAAAACAAATCATATGCATGATTAGATGAACAAATCCAAGGGATGCTGGAGCTCCTCATTCATCTAAGATTCAGCACGCTATTGTAAACTAATAAGCAATGTTGGAGATACATTCATGGTATTGCACTGTTGGTGCCATCAGGCTGTTAACTAGGCCTTCAAATGAGACAAACTGTTGTCATGATGCTCAAAACTACTAGACCCACCATTTCATTGTCATCCTGTTCTAATTTTTCCAAACTATCAGCATTTTGTTCAGTAAAAGTGCTGAAACATAGGCAACCACTGCATGAAGAGCTTGTTCAGCTGTTGAAAAACCAGCCTAGGACATGGGTGATTTCAGGGGAGTAGGTTAGGAGTGTAGGTACTTCGTGTTTAAAGGGGAAATGCAGCTGCCCTAAGGGTTTCTCCATCCCAAACTCCAGACAATAACTACTGGTCACATCCTCCAACTAGAGCACATCAACACAGGGTTACTGCTTTGAAGAGCAGGAGAGAACACCATCAGAGAATCCACAGCGGATTCTTCTCAAATATGAGATCAGAGCAACTGAGTACAAAGTTTTCATTTTTATGCTGTCATTTCTAACCATGACCATATTTCTTGTCATATGTTTCACTTTAAGCAGATTGCATTTGTAACCTGGTCAGGTTAGTGCTTTTCTGGAGCAATGCAGACTGACCTCCAAGTGCCATTGTAGGGGACATGCAAAGTTGTGTGATTGATGACACTTCAATACGGGTTATTGTCTGAAGAGTCCTATTGGGTGCGTGTGTTTCAAATATACAACGTATAAACAGTTCTGACACCTATCTTTTGTAGAACCTTTGTTCCTTAATTAACTTTACAGACTATCACTAAGTGGTCTCTACAACATTAGTGTCAGGGAAGAAAGGGATTCTTGGAGACAATAACTCAATGGAAAAGTCAAAAGATTTGTTCCAAGCAAAAAGAAAATAAGTGCCCAACCTGGCATTAAAAACCCTGAGGCTCCTGTCCTCTAATGGATGATATGCATCTGTATATGATTTATTGGAAACATTTCATAAAATATTATAGAACATCATGTTACCTCAAGATGTATGCATTTCATCACTGTGTGTTTCAGTCTATGACAGTTTCAGTTTCCACTGCACAAAGTCTATAAATATATAAGTTGTTATAACCAGAAAAAGACACCATTTTCTACATGCTTGCTTCCTCCTTGGGGAAGAGAAAAAAAAAGTCGTCCCTATGTTCAGCACTGTCCCCAGCCCAGTCTCCACTGTAGCCATCAAACCTGCAAACTGACTTCGGTACTACATTGCGTTGATCAGTACTTTATTTTTAATGCACCAATATGTTGCACTTGAAACATTTTTTCAAGCAGTTCAAGAGATTACTTTTAACGGAGATGTTAATCACAGGCAGCATTTTACCCTGATTGATGAAATAGCAAGATCATTTTGTGTTCTTCACTTAAGTATCTGAAAGTCTCCAAAAGCATATCTTGCATCATGAAACGCACTTGGAATCACTACCTTATCTGTACAAATCACCAGGAAAATGTTAATGCATGTACTCTCCGAGGAAGGAGAAGAGAAAAAAAAAAAAAGACTCCAATGCTCTCTCTGCTCTAAATAATTAAGCGTAACCAGCAGAATTGAGAGACTGGCAGTGCAGATGTTTCTCAGTGTTGTTAGTGCAGCCAATGGAGCGCAGATTTCCCAGCTCTCCTCGTTCTTCAGCTGCTTTCAGCAGTTTCACATGCCATTAATGGGGGACAGTTAATTCTGTCAACTGCGCTGCTTTGAAAATCTCTGCAAACAGAAAACCAACTTCTAACTGAATGCCTTTCCCTGTGTGAATATAACAACTTTTCCCAGTGACAGAAATTCTGCAGTGAGTAGTGGCAAGCCTTGCTTTGCCGAAACCTCCTGCAAACCCACACAGCAAAGCCAAAGCCTGATGTTAGTCATATCTTTGCTGAAATCACTAGGCTTGAACAGGAGTATAAAATAAGGTGGAATTTGATTAGAGGTACACACATTTTCTTTTTACGTGGACAAATCCTGCTTAAATTTATATCAGTGCAACCCAGCAACTGCAACAACAGAAGCGTATGACTCTACTGGCATACATACTGAGTTTTATGCTACCCATAACTGAACAGGCTTATCATCAGAGGCACAAAAATAACGTAAGAAAGATCTACAGTATATGTAACATTACATTCCGATTTGTTTTCTGAGCAGAGACATATTCTCTACGGGATAATCCAGTCCTCCAATTTAATTACTTTAAAAACATATGCAAGGCACATTTAGGAGGGCTTAAACGCCCTGTGCATTAATAAAGATCATATCACTTTCTCAACCAGAGTATAGCATGCACATATGCTACTAAAATTTGCCATTAAATTACTTGCACCACATCTAATGACTCCACCTAAAAGCCATTGCTAGAGGCTACAAAAGATTTCCGTAGTACTCACAGGCCAGGAAGTAGCCCAGGTTCATGGTTATTCTGCTGCGGCAATGTTAAAGCTGTTGACTACTGTGCACCACGCTTTCCTGGGATGAATCCTGTCTAGGGAAAGGCAAGCCCTTGTCACCAATCCTGTGGGCTTTACTTCATTACTCTGAAAAACAGGTTCTCTGGCAGCAAGCAATCCTTATCTGTATGGACTGTTAAGGGTAAAGAGCCATTCCCCTCTTGCAACATAGCTGGATATCTGTCTAGAAGTGTAAACCAACTTCAGGGACCCAGTAAGAGCTCGTAGGAGGACCCAGAGTCTCTCAGAGCTTGCTAGAGTGACAGCAGATTTTCCTCTTCCCCAGTGGCTGGCTGTTCTGCATCTAATTCTATTGCAAAACACTGCAAAGGAGAGGACTAGACCAGACCCCAGCTTCAGACTCCTCAGTGCAGCCAAGATGAATTCTACAACTTATTTTAAACTGAAGAACTCCTCTAATTCTCCAGTCTCAATAACACAAAGAGGCACAGATATTTTTAGTTTAAGAAGTGAGGTCTTCTAAAGCTCGTGCTTAAATATAAAAGGATCAGAACAAAGATACCAACCCGTTATGGTATATAAACAGTGAATTCCTAGATCATATCCTGTTAAGCATAACCCTAGGTAGAGTTACATGAATTGTGTTTACCAAATTAACGTGGCAGAAGCCAAAGTAGCCATTACAATTTCACTGCCATTTGTCAATCCTAAGGCAGTGTGGTAGCTATAACTGTTGCATCAGCAAATCTGAGGCAGCAAGAACCTCAGCCTGGTTGGGAAGATTATTTTTTTTTGCTCTGGCTGAAAAAGCATTATTCTGAATATCTGCCCTGCCTTGAAGAGCAGCTCTTAATCAATCTAAAACCAACATTAGAAAGATAGAGGGGAGAAGAAGTTGTATGGGCAAGTCACAGAGAGATGCACTTGTCTCACAGCTTAGCCAGGGCCCTTCTAGGGCAAGGAGACTTCCAGAACAAGTGTCCTGAATGATTTTGCCCTGAAGTCCCCCAAGCCCTCTCCCCCAATAGATATAGGTGAATAGGAAAGCAGTAGCGTTTCGCATCAGGGTTATACGTTGTACATTGTGCTTCCTGCTTCCACGCAACCTTAGCTGATGCCTCGAGGAGAGGGGACACAGGACCCTGGAAAGGCGACTGACTTACAGGGCCACCTCCTCACATCATCTGCCCTTTGTAAGGCTTTCAGTCAATTTAATTATGACCCCCACTGCAAGTCTCAGGAGGGAAGCCACAAACCAAATGGAGGGGGAATGAACTGACAGGAATCTTATAGTCAAGGCCACTCCTAAAAAAAATGCCCACAAAAATAAAAGTGGCAATGAAAGAAAGAAGTTTAGGTCAATGTGCCCTTGTTGCAAGTAATCCACACTCCAGCATGTCCTGTAATATTGTTTAGATTCCCAGATGTGACTGTAACCAGAAACAGCCATGAACCATCCTCCCTGAAGTCATGACATATCTCCTGATGTTCCAGAGATATCGGGTGCGACCAAAGATGGGAAAATAGAATTAATATCAAAATCCACCCCCTAGATCATTTGTTTTTCTACAAGTATGTTAAGTACACAGAATAGGAAGCTCTTCAAGAAAATGAATCTTTGTGTCTCTATCCTGAATGCAAAAACACAAAACAAGTTTTTGCTGAAATGAGACTTACTGTCACTCGCCCATAACTTAGTTTGATTTAAATTATACTCATAAATGTCACATGGCTGTTTAGTTCCAAGAATCATGTTTCAGTCTCGGGATGTTTTCTCCCATGGACTAACACACCTTCTTGCATCTTGAGAAGTAAATATAGAATTACTGTGATGTTGGAAAACGCATTTAGAAAATATTTCTCAGAATACCTCAGTAACAATACAGGAGCTGAAATGTCAACCATTTACAACAGCTCAGAAAATAATGTTTGGCATCTGGCCGGTACACAGAGAAATGGCACTGGAGAAGTGTGGTTAATTACTAAAAAAGCAAGCAGAGCCCAGCCTGGACCAAGGCTACCTACTCCCCTCTAAGAGAAATAGTTGAAGATAACAGACTTCAAGGCAAAAAAGCATCCAGTGTAACTGAAAGAGTCAGAACTGACAACTCCCTGCTTTTCTCAATCCTCAGCTCTTTTTCACGAAGACAGTGCCTTGACAGAAGGCAGTCATTTCTGGCATCAGCTATGAATGAACTATCTCATTATCAGCAATTTTACAACTTCCTGTGCTTAGGAACAAAGTGTCCCAAAAAAGATTGCTGCTCTTGTTCTCTCTCCTCAAAACTGCCACATGGGCTTATCCAGCACAATGAAAATAGATGTTAGCAGCTTTATTTTGGACAAACAATTCGGGTGGCAGTAGGGACAAGAACAACAGCGAAGGTGAAAACAGCCCCCAGTGCAAGAAGGGGCATGGGGAGCACCCTTCTCACCTGCTGAGCGCATCCTCATCATCAGAGCCAGAGGGGCCTGATGTTAGACCAGTCCCACAGCAACCAAACTCCAGGGGCTTCAATACAAGTAGGAAATAAAGGTAAACAGCAGATACTCACACTTTTTCTCAGCTTGGGCAGGATTATTTCCTAGGAGCCACTACATTAATCGTGTGTAAACCAAAACATCCAAGTGGAATGTCAGCCTGGTCTTGGGAGCAGGGCATGGGGGTAGGAGACCACAGGAGATGGACACTGCTTAGTGCTCAAGCACGTCTCTGTAAGCATGACTCCATCTTCACTGCTCAGGTTTTACTGTAAGCAAGGCAACAGAAATATCCAGCTATTCAGTGACCTGTGAATATTTACACAGGAGAAAAGCTTTCATACACAATACGCCTGCTCTGCTAGGAACTGCAACAGACTTCCCACCCGAGGCAGATATTTCACCCTTGAAAGCAATGAGCTCACCTCACCTACATCCTAAAACAGCTTTGTCTTTGTCTTAGTATACATTTCCCATGAAGTTCACATAAGGAAGATTCCCTGAGCTGGAGTCAACGCAAAGGTATGGTTAATAAGCTTCTTTTTATGGTCCTCACTATTGGTTCAAGGTATATCATCATTATAAGATGTTCATCTTAATATCAAGAGGAGAGCGCAGAAACAGGAGAAGAGAGATCTCTAAGGATATGATGCTGCAGGAGTCTCGCATTAAAGCACACTATCTAAAGTCAGACCTGGCTGGTAGAGACCAACTGGTCTCAAAATGCTCACAGCTAATCACTTTTACCAAGGCTGTTTTACAGCTAGAGGGACTGATGAACAGATGGCTGAAGTGCAATGCAGCAGACCTGCAGTCAAGCAAGACACAGTAGTTTTTGGCCCCAGTGTGATCGTCTGCACATGGAGAAAACTGTCCCTTATTCCAGCACACTTTCATAGTGAGATGAGACTGATCTCAAAGGAGCAAACCAGCCATTTTCGTCTAAACTCAGAAATCCCTTAAAAATCCAAATCCATATTTTCTTCATTAAAAATGCCCTCCGTCGGGTTCAGCAACAGCGCATATAGAGAACTCACAGAAGTCAGCCCAAAAACAGAGGGAAGGGAGAGAAATGACATTTGCAGAGCAGGAAGCAGACACTTCTGGCAATGGTTCTGCTCAGCCACCGGAGCGCCTCGAGGAGGATTACGCAAGAAATAAACTCTCAGCTTAAAGTATGTAAACTGATAAAACAGCCTTGCTTTGATGCTTGCTCTGCAAGAAGCATTTCAGCTGAATCTATAACACAGTGTTGTTCTTTCACTGCAGTGACAGTGCAGCATCTGCAGAAATATTTCCACATTTCAGCTGTAGTGTTTATTCCAGAAAGTGCAAAGTTTGTGGTGCTTATATTCTGGAGATGCAATCTGTGACTGTATATTGCTGTAACCACTCAGACTTTGTCATGGGATGGGTGATATAGGATTTAGCCTTCTGTAATGAACAGCATGCCAGATTTATGTGAATATTGTATTTCTCCAGTAAGAATGCCTGACTTTTTACGGAAACCACAGAGATCCAGGTGGAGAAGTATTCAGGATGTGACAACCACCTATTGCAGATTAGATCAGAAAGGGAAGCAGCAGCTGAACTTAATATATGGAGAAAGAGTCATGTTTAGTTTATGGCCTTTTCAGAGCATCTAAAAAAACAACCATCAATTTTAAACAGTCCTAGTGCATCACTGGTAGCTTTTCCATACCAAAGCTTTTACCTTTGGCAAAATGAAACCAATAGGGAGCGTAGAGCTGTGGATGAGTAACAAAACAGGGAGGATAGGCAAGCAGAGGACATGCTGAATTTGAGTGCTCTGGGTTTTCAGCAGACCTAGTTTCTGTCAAAGTTCATCTCACATTTGGCACTTTTTCCAAATGCAAGTCCTTTGCTGTGTTCCAGGCAAGGGATCTCAAGGGAAAAGGGATCTCAAAACCTCCATCAGAGTCAGTACTTGGATTTACTCATTCTCAAAAGGGCTGTCGCCAATTGCCACAGTGTATATCCAGACAGAAAATACCTCACTTGCTTTTCCTGTGAGCCTTCTGTGTTTTTCCTTTTCTGCCTCACTGCTCTATCACTCTTCTGTCTTCATGTTCCTTTTGCCAGAGCCTGCAAGACCCCTTTCTCATGTGGCACTTCCACACCGAGCTGACAGTACCCCATAAACGATGAGCCAGCCTCACTGCACCAGCAGCTCAGCTGTGGCAGCACGGGCTGCAGCACCTGCACATGTCAGCACAGCCAGGCCCTATTGCCATACCCTCGGTGATCTCGGTCTTGAGGGTGGCTTCTTCAGCCAGATCCCTATGAAACACGGTCACATTTTTCATAGCACCAGAGCAAAGGCTTTTATTTCTTAAAGCCTGAAGAGGTGCCAATATTTGGATGGCTCCTAAAACTAAAACAAGCTACTGGATGAGAGGTAGCTAACACCTTCAGCCTACCACATTAGACATTTAATTCTCCATATTTGAAATATTTTTGCAATGGTTTCTGTGGCAATGGAGCTGATGTGATTCATCAAGCAGCAGCAGATGTCAGCTGAGAAGAAACCTGCTTTAAGGACTAAGGGCAGCAGCAGCCACCACCAGAGTTCTCTCAGTGCAAGCTCTTATTTCCTTGCATCAAAACAAAGCCATGACAGGGTGCACAGCATTCTCATTTTGACTTTTGTAGACATTCTCCACACTACATATGCTTAAAAAAAGTCATTTGAAAGAAAAAGATTGAAGCATGCCATTGACATTGCATAGTGCTCCATTTGGGGACCAGTGCATGAAAAGTTTTAGCTACATCCTATTTCAGTTGTTTCCATTTAAAATTGTCTGTAACTTTCAGTTAGGAAAAAAATCTCAAGAAAGTTTCAGAAGTGCTGATTTCTGTGCTAATATGCAGAGCCAAAGTTCAGTTGTTTTTTTTTTTTCCTCTTCCTTACTCCATTATCATCAGTGCTTCAGACAGATGGAGTGAGCAACACAATGCTGCAGGAATGAGATGGGGGAAGAGAGAGAGGCTACCGACAGTATAGGCAAGAAATTTTCCCATCCCTCTCTCAGTCCTAAGGTTCTTTGAAAGCTTTCTTTCTTTTGACGATAGCATCCCAGTTCCCTGCCTCATTCATTACCTTCATTTCCAAACACCTTTTTTTTAATTTTAATCTGAGCATCTAATGGGAAAAGGAGCATCACTCTTCAATTTCTATTTTTAAATTCTTTTGTTTGATCATTCTCTTCACTATTCTCTTTCATCATCTTCCCGGAGCTCTATTTTCTTCCTCCTTTCTGCAACTTGTTTTTGCATTACTTCTCTTTCTGTATTTTCATGATTTGATTTATTCTCTCTCTCCATAGTTTTGAACTTTATATTTTGTAAGCCAACAGTTATAAACTCCCCTTACTGCTGCTGATACATGCTTCAAGAACACGTGCTCTCTTCCTTTCTTTGTGTTGGTAGGAAAGAACTGCTGTCAATGCTGACTCCATTTATTTACTTTACAACACGACCTTTCTGATCCCAGATGAATTGTTTAGGATGGCTTTCCATAGTGAGAGGTAGTACCTTCTCCCTGTTCCATTCTGACCTCTTTGCCTTGCATCTCTTTGTGCTCCAGCTTATGGAAACAAGTCACAGCATCATGTGAACTGTCAAAACAAGAGGCACTCAGTAAGTGCAGAGTCATAGGCTCTCTCCAAAGAGATTTGCCAATTTTTATTACATAGAAATAGGGTAGGTCAACACATATGACCTCAGCAAGCCATCAGAAAGTACACATTCAAACTGGACCAGGGTCACTGAATCCTGAGAGGGACTTTTTTTCCCCTTTCAGTGAAGCAAGGGTCAGCTCCCTTGGGGTGGGATGTAACTCAAGTACTGCCAAGACATCCATGGGAATTGCATCAGTTGGGCGGGTATACAACACTTGTAACAGATGATGACAAAAGCACTTGGGAACAGACTCTGAACATCAATTCTGCATTGCCCTTTTGGGTTTAAATCATTCAGTTGCTGCTTCATATTTTGTGTAATTTTCCAATGGTTTGTCAGTGCATTTATTGCTGTGTTAAATAATATTACTTTGGAGGTCAGCTAGATAGCCTGTTTTCTGATGTTAGTCATATTTCAGTTTGCCTTTCCACTTCAGAGATAAGAGTCCACTGCACTGACCATTGTACTCAAACCAGCAAAAAGTCTGTCCCAGCTGTGAAGGGTTTGCAGCCTGCGCAGAGGTAAAATGGGGAACACAAGGTGGTTACGTTCCATGCATATACAAAATACTCTTCCCTCTTTTGAAGCACTGCCTTCCTACAGGACCTGCCAGCCCCTCTCCTCCAAGGATCCACAACAGGTAGCTTCCCATAAAGCAGGTCACTGTAGTAAACATATGGGGTCCCATATCAACTACACTAGTTCCTTACAGTTCATCATTGTATTGCATTGCAGGTCAGCTCCAGAGCTCAGGTTTAAGATGAGAAATAGGGAACCTAAACCACCATCACCCTCAAATACCCAAACCCCCTCCTGCACCAGTGATGCTACAAGAAGCTGTTCACAATGCAATGTCTCCAGGAAAGTGGGTTCCGAGCTGTACTTCTGTTACACAAGAGGTACAGGTACTTAAAAACCAGGGCAACTTATACTGGAACACACTGTAAATTACAAATCAGTCCCTCTACAGCTCTGACAAGATTATCATGCAGTCACTCCTACATGCACAATTTGAATGCAGCAACCTTGCAGGAGAGAGGAAGAGTCAGTGCACTTTGCAGTTCAACTCATCTCCACACAGCCGACACGGGCAGGAGGAAGAAATGGTATCCTGCCTTGCACAGCTGCCTCCTGACATGTGCAGGAGTTCCCCCTGCTACTGCTACATTGCTGCAAGTAGCAGAAGAAACACATTACCCTTTGCTGAATGAGTTCTTCAGTAACCTGCTCCTATTTTGATTGGCACAGACCTTGAGAGGACTCTGGGAATTTGGAAGCTCAAGAGAATTTGCTTCTTACACATTGCTGGCACAGCCAATACAGCCTTCCAAGTCCTGTAACAACTCCTCCTTCCCACATAATCTGTTTTCCCAAACATTTAGCCATCTCAAGGACTTACTTGGATCTCTGCAAATGTTTATCACGCTATGACATCACTCCTCCGTGGTGCTGCCCAAGTGCTTGCCTAACGTCTGACTCCTGAAAAAGCACGGCTGTTTATAAAAGCTTTAAATGATGCACGTAGTGATGAGACACATCGGATTCAGCACGCTGTGTCCAAAGCTTTACTATTAAAAATAGCCTGGACTGCATCACTGCATTTGTTCTGATCTAGAGAATTCATGTGCTCTCTCTGGTGCCACTAGTAAATAATTGACTGTTTAATACAATGAGCGTCAGAATAATTTAATGTGTAATCTGCCTAGAGTTTTTGTTGTAGCTTTTAACTCTTTGCTGTCTCGGGCCAGCCTCTTCTTTATAACAGACTACTAACACAAGAGGTGGAGGGGAAGAGAATAGTGACTTCTGGTCATCTTTCTAGGTCTCTACGTGTTCAGCACTGACTTGCTCCCACAATGATTTAAAGCCACATAACAGCTTCAATGATGCTTCGGACCAGCATCTCCATATCTTCTCCCACCCCAAGGATCTTCAGAGAGCCCCAGTTGGGGACAACCCACCAACTCTTGCTTCTCTCACCATAAGGCTTTTTCCTTTGATCTACCACATTTCCAGGAATTTCTCATTGGCAGGCTTTCCTTCCTAAGTTCTGCAGTGAAACAACCCATTTTTTTTTATAAAATATTTAGCTAGTTTTTCATGGCTCTCCTGAGGACTTCCCACTGGATAATTAAAAACAAAAAACAACCACAATAAAAAGAAAACCCCTTCTCCATGGCTCTTCCAATGCTGAAAATACTCACTGCAGATCTTGTTCTCTCTTTCCTTTTGCTCCATTTTAAGTTACCCTCCAAAAATATCCTTTAGTACTTCTCTGTAAGGCCTTCCCTTCTTCTGGCCCCCTCTCTAATCTTCCTGTGTCTCTTGGGGGGACTGTGATGCTTTCAGGAAACTCTGTGCTCTTGCCATTTCTAGAGTGAACCAAACCCATCATCTAAAGCTGACAGGAATCCTGCTGCCAAGTTCAGAATAATGGTATTGCTACTAGCTTACACCAGTAGCTACATGAAAGGGATTGGTCCCAAACACCCATTTTGAATTCATGAGCTATATCAACTTCCTTTAAGGTTTACGTAAGATTTAAAATAATCTAATCTTACTTACAGCTGACTAAGATGTATCCTAGAAGAGGTTTCTAAAAGGCCCCGCAGTTATTTTTTCTCCCTGTGTCTCACATCATCCTCTAAGAAGCCCTGACTAGCTGTTGCAGCTGAACATCAGCAATTTTTTTTTTTTTTTTTTAAGATTTTTACATTCCACCTGTGGTCCAATAACTTCCCATTTGTTATCTATCTTCCCAGTTCCACCTGTCCTTCCAGAGAGGTCAAGGGGAAAAAAAATCCACACAAAAAACCCCCAGCTGATTTTACAAGTGTTTGCACACATTAGATGGTACCAAGATATTGGCCCTGTTTGGAAACTGAACTCTTGCAGCCCTAAAACAGAGATAGTGTCCATTTTCACCTTACAAGGCGTCATTCATAGTAAACCACTGTACACATCACATCCAAGATACTCAGGGAACCTCAGCCATCAGCCCACAACAGGTAAAGTTGCTGGTGGAGGAAACCCTGGGAGGGCAAGGAGCTGGCACAAAGCTGAAGACAGTAGGAATTTCATTGTAATATCGCAGTTATCTTCATCCTGCAAGAAGAAAAGAGCAAGGACACTCTTTCCTCCTCTTAAAGAAACACTATGCCACATTTGTGTGGTATTTGTTTGTTTTTCCTGACCACATGGAATTCCTTTCCTTATTTATATGTTTCTGATGAATCTGTTAGCAATAGCTATTCAATAGCTACAGTCCTAAGACAGCAACCACATAATTTCATTTCCAGGTTTGTAGGAAACCAGCACAGATGTAAGAGCACATTTCAGTATTTATGAAGTGCTGCCTTTCCATAAGGAGTGAGAACCTGGTTATCATCATAACTGTTCATTAAATCCAAAACAGAGTTACAGGTGAACAACAATTAATCCAGAACAGTAAGGTTTTAAAAAAAACTAACACTTGTAGGGCCAGGCCTATGTCCTTGCACTCTAATCTTAAACACACCAGAGTCACTGGACATGCGGGAAGATTCAAGAGATTCAGGATTACACTTGAACAGCGCAGCGAGCGCAAGTCCTAGGGAGCTGCTGGAAATACACAGGTCATTAACAACATGCAGCACACTGGCGTGGTGAACCATCACTCCGCAAGTCATCACAGCATACGCCACAGGAAACCTTATTCCTGTATCCCTCAAAGAGGTTCACACAACTGGTGTAAAACAGAGCGATCACACCTCCCCTGTTATTAGCCCTAATAATTTTTCAGGGAGAAATGAACATTTATCCTCTCAGTAGTTCTGTATGAAGACATACATTTAGACCAAGTTGCAATAGACTTGAATTAATTGGACAATGTTTTGGACAGAGACAAGAGAAAGATGTGTGTTGTGCACTAGCTAATGGCAAACTCACATCATGCATTGTTTATTCCCTAGCTCTCTGAGGCATCTCCCATCTTTTTCAGATGCCTTCGCCATTGCCTCTAGTATTGGTATCCCACATTCAAATGAAGTTGGACCTTGGACTGACCCGGTAGAGAGCCACTGCTGTATCCTTAGTGTTCTTATTCCCTTTCTAAACCTAACTTTTCCTCTGCAGCAGCCCTTCTACAGCCTTTCCATGAAAAATTCTTCAGAAAAAGCAAACTAATTTTCTGACCTTCAGTTCCTGTCAGGGCTGTGTTTGGTGCAGGAGGTGAGGTGACCTGTGAAAGATATCCTCAAGAATAACTTTAGGCTCCCTGGGACTGGCAGAGTTGCTCTTATAACTTTCAAACCCCACAACGGCAGGAGATGCCTGCAAAGTGTCAGAATTCCTTCTGGCTCAGGGCCCTGAGGTAGGGGAGATGAAGAGTTTGGTGAAAAGCTGTGATTTATAAGAATATTCTCTAGTTAACCTTAAGTCCTACACATCAAAGCATAGCCAGCTATTTGCATTGCAGGTTATAAGGCATCCCTTACATCTCACAGCAAGGAGAGAAAACCCACAGTGACTGAGACAGGTCTGCTAATTCAGGACAGCACCCAGATTTCCTGCTCCAAAGTTACGTCTAATCTGTAGAGGTTTCTTATGATTTGGGACTCCTGGAGCAATTTTGTGATACAGTATCCCATCTCCTGCATGCTATACATTTTGTTTCTGAACTGAATGAAGAGTACTAGTGCAAATAAAACCCCAGCATCTGCACCTCCTGTTCCTCCGCCTGCTTCCTCTGTAGCTTTGCCAGTAGGACCAGTTTTGTGTGTCCTCCAGAAAGCCCCATCATCCTGCCCTGTCTAAATGGCCAAAGAGCACTCGCACACCTTTCTGCATCCTGGTAGGCAAAACATTATGGTACGGGTATAAGAGGGAAAAGAAACAGATCCAGAGGGGTTCATTAGCAGAGCTGCAACACCACACTTAGTGCTCTCAGATAAGCCTTCTAGCCCAGGTTTTGCTGATATTTTGGGGATTCTGATCCACCTTCATAAGACAAAAGGAAAACAAAGTCTTAGAGCTGTTTCTCCCAGGGGAAAAGGAGGAAAGTGTGGAAGTAGCACAACACCTTGAGATACAATGTAGCAGAGCCCAATCCCTGCTGGGAAACACATGCTCTAGTCCGGATGATGGACTCTGCAGTTTGTATCATTGTGCATACAGACAGAGGCAAAAGCCATATTTACAGACATTTTAATTTTGTAAATACGCTGTTTTGTGGCCAACTTTTTCAGTACAATAATTAGATGGAGACTTTCAGAAAAGCCCGGCTCCCATGAGTATTTACCTAGTGACTACTTTGTGCCTGTGAAAACTTCATATCTCTCCTTAGTGCCTGCAAAGCACCATTTTGCATTAGAGTCCTAAATAGGAGCAATTACCCTTGCTTTGGCAGTAATATAGCTCTTACAGAAAGCTAGGGTTGGGCTGCTCTTTCTCCTCACTCCAGTTTCCTCCCATGAAGCTATTTCCTTAATACTAGTCTCTGTGCAATGCTTCCAGAACTTGTGCTCCTATAAAAGCCTTACTTCAAACCACCTGACTCTTATTTCCCTCTCCCTAAATCTAAAAAAATTACTTTATAATATCTGGGGCTTATAATAGATGGGATGCATGCCAGGGGGAACAATAGGAGGAAATGAAAGATGAAATTATTAGCCAGGAGTTAAACAGGAGACGAAATTACTCTAAAGTGTTTTGGATAGAAGAGGGCCTTTATTTTTGGAAAAAGCAGGAAGATTCTCAAGACTGATTCTGGGTGGAGGAAAACTCTTACAGATAAAGAGACAATTGCTATCCTTTTCTAATCCTTGCTGTTCCACCCCAACATATTTTAAGGATCATTTCTATTCTTGCACACCCGCTACATTGTTTCTCCCCCTCCCCTGCATGATTCAACGGGGTCTATAATAAAAATGCTAGTTAGCAGCAGGACAGGCAAAACCATACTCAATCAGGCAAGAAAAGGTATGGGTTTTGGAACACAACCCAAAACTGGCAGCCACAAACTTCCCTGATTTAATCCCAGACCAGGCTTCACACAATTCAAGCTGGTCTAGCACTGGGGTACAAAGTAGGGGCTGCAGAGCCAGCAGGCTTCACTCACCATCCTGCCCAGACGACGATGCTGTCAGGGCTGAGCATGTCCTGTCCTGCTCCACAGGCCAGCTTCCTCAGACTGAGGGAACTACACACATTTCTTCTTCCATTTAAAACCTACTTATCAGGCTGGAGAATACATGTGGTCATTAGGCACTCATGAGAACCTCTTGCAGCCCCTTTTTTTATCAGCACCTTGTGCAACTGGTGGGTTTGGAAGAGGAACCAACTCGAGCAACTTGTCTTCAGCTGAGGAGCCCAGCTGACTCGGACTGCAAATACACACATTTTCAGAACAAACTAAGACAGAAAACACAAGAGTCTGCCCATAAGGTTGCATGCACAAGGGAAAGGAAAACTACCCCAAAAGCCTTCACAGGTGTTTAGTGTGAACAACTGCCCCAAAAGCTTTCACAGATGTTGGTGTAAGCATCCACAATGGAGCTGTGTTTAGAAGGAGCTTGAACCATGCTTATAGCAGCAAAATGCTTTCTGAGGTACAGCGAGCTGACATGACAAGGTGAGAGTCCCCCAGTGCCACAGCAGAAATACCCAAGATCTTCTTTTGTCCACGATTTTCACTGGGGATGCTTTTTTTCCCCAATCTTTCCTTCTTCAGCTACAGCTCTGCGAACATCCTGAGCCCCAGAACAGACCTCAAGTCCTGAAAAAAGAAAAATAGTAAGACCCAAAACCCAGCAGAATTCCTTAAAATCAGGTTCCCTGCACTGTGTTGTGGCCCATGGCGCTCTCCCCTGTCCCACCAAACCCACCACGACCCAGCACTGCAAGTCTCACCCTCCGACTGCAGCGCACGGCAGTGCTTGCCCTCCAGAGCAGACTGAACAAAACTGGGCAGGGAGGAGAGAGAAGAAACATGACCAGGAGGCAGAATTAGGCAACTTGCGCCCTTTTTGGTCAAGTTGGAGTTCATTAAAAAAATGAACACAAGTGTAGGTGAAAAACTCAGATTTCCTTTAGTTGAAAGTTCAGGTCAGGATGAAGTATTTCTAAATGAGCCAGCAGATCAACTACTTTACTTCCTATGCCATTTTTCATACTGTGTTATTGATTCTGTTTGGGCATTGTAGATTTTTTTTGTATGCTGAATTTTTAAGGCTGTTTTTTCCTTTTCCTCATTGATGATGTTACCTAAAGTTGAACTATAGCACCAGTTGCACTAAAGTTTCCCTAGAACAAGTGGTGGTCAGGGTGACCTTCATTTGACACAGAAACTAACATTCATTTCCCTTACAACCTGCTATAAAAATAATAAAATATGGCTATTACTATTAATCTCGGCATGATTGCTGAATGATGAAGGCTATTAAAAAAAAGTTGAGGTTATTGTTCTTTTGCTGAAAGGCAGAATTCCAAGAAAATGTATATTATTCACTATTTGAAAGTTAAAAATTATCCCAAATAGAAATTTTTATCCACGCTGAGAGATGGGAATTGAGGATAACAAGGTGTGCTCCATTACTGAGTAGTAGGTGTACAGCCACTACATTAAAGGTGACTCCGCCATGCTGAGACACTTAGCACCAGCCCTGCCCCTTCTTTGAGCTTATGAATCATAACCACTTTTCAGTAACTACCTTATATTCTTTTGGAGAGACTTTATATGGCCCTGGCAATGTCTGCTTTATGTACCATAGTGATGGATCTATTCACTATTCAGTGCCTTCACGTTTTCTGCCGGGCACTGTTGGTAGCAAGCAGAACCTCTGGGTATTGTCTGGCTTTTGGTGCCTTTGTAAAGCTGCGCTCTGAGCCCAGTTCCCCTTCACAGCCGGAGGATAAATCTGTTTTACAAAATTTCCATGTAGTATATCCTCAATGGGCTTTTGACCTAATGTTATGCAAATCTTTGCTCCCCTAGAGAAGAATTGGAAAAAATAAGCTGAAAAATATTCCAGACAGGAATGTTACGTGTAAAAAATATATTAGACTAGTTTAAGAGAGCATATTAAGGATGAATTTGAAATAGACCATTATTTTGCATTAGGTAAATAGACTATCTCTGATGCATATTTAATTTACCTGTTGATGCTGGCAAGTGTATATTCTTGTATTTCTGAGCATTGCTCCTAGTTGTATCACAGATACAGCTTTAGCTCAATCAGTGCCTGTGAAGAATAAGTCCTGATTCATTAATGGTCAATAAATACAAGAGAAAAACTGGATAAACACTCAATGATTGGGCCAATGCTCAGCGCAGTAGCTATCAGAACACTGTCACTTCCAATCTGCTTGAAAATACACACAGCGCTCAGTTCGGTCAGACACCACAAGGGAGAACATCAGCTAAAATGGAGTAAAACTATATCCCAGCAAAGTTTATTTTTCTAGATTTTGCATGTCCTTCATCTACTCAGTAAAGTCACAAATGGCGTCTGATCTCCCCAGATTTCTTTTTGTTGTTTGTGGTCCTCTCTGCATTTCTGCCGACATAAATCAGACACTGCTCCGCTGCGTGCTGTCGCAGGAGGGGTGTGAGAGCGGTCCTTCAGCCCAGCATTGTCGCTTGTTGCGTTTGGTAGACGAAGCTGCAAGATACATGTGGCCTGAAATCTGATGCTGTTTGCAGGAGCAGGAAGACTTAACCATATGCAATATCTATGCACAATAAAACCTGAAAATCCATACCAGTCACATTTCCTCCCATCAACCTCAGCCATGTCCCAGATTTATAAGCCACTTCTAAGTGATTTCATTCCCAGGAATGCATCCTGGCTAACACTGCCTTCGCATGCAGCATGCTGCTTTTGATTGAATCTTGATTAATTATTTTTGTCCAGCCATTCAAAGCCTACTCATCGGGGGCACTGATTTATGGTGCAGGGCATGAAATGGCCAGATTCTATTAGAAAGATTTGCAGTTACAAGACTCAAGCGTTATTTATTGGGGTTTCACTAGTAATTGGTAACTTTTTGCCCAGCACCTGTGAGTGGGCAAGCAGATTCTGTTATGCATTTTCTGTGATGGTTGCGTCTTTTATTTGCTTGTGTGTTCTCACCAGCCTTGAGACAATAACAATAGTTACGGGTATCTAACTACATACGTTTAAATAAGACCTAAACACTCACAACAGTAAATGGAGGGGATATAAGGCAGACAGGATTTTCCAGCACTGGGCACACCTAATACCTGGATCTCTAGCCAAAAAGACACAGGACTTATTGACTTTTAATTTAATCAGTTAAATGACCAGCAATAGAAGTGTTGAACACTGACTTTCATATCTCACAGATCAGCTGAAAGCTTTCCAGATACACTCGAGCTTTCATGCCAAGTTAAAAAATGCTGCTCCCAAAGTTTCACAACCAGTATTTTTGTGGGAGTTAAAAATATACATGTATTTGAACAAATATTGCCTCTCCTCCCCTGCAGAACCGACGCTGCTTGCTTGCCTGCGGCAAGAGGGGAGGCGGGGGCAGTCCTGGGACGCGATGCTGCGGAGCAGCCCCTGCTCCGCTCCTCGCTCCACACATCCATGCCTGGACCAGGCTTTACTGCTCTGCTTCCCCCTTCTCCTCTCTCCTTTAAAAACCAGCTTGTGCCATCTCATTTTTCTTTCTGATTCTGCTGGGGTGTAAATGCTCCAAGAGAAAGGGCTGTAGCTATTTTTTAGATGAAGTTATTAAACAACGGGAAGGACTGTGTGTACAAGTGAGAGGCAGTGGAGGGCCCGATGGGAGCCAGGCTCAGGAGGTCAAGGAACTCTCCAAAACTCAGTTCGGGAGAGCTCCTAACAGATGCCACGCAGACGAGGTTTAAGTCTTTCTTCTGTGCTGTGACATTGCTCTTCACTGAGAGCCAGGAAGTTAGAGACACTGTCCCTGGTTTATTGCCTCCATTGAAATGTGGGATTTCTGATCCAAATTAAGAAGTATTTAGATATTTAAATGAATTCAGTCTAACTTGCATAAACTTGGTCAGGAAATGGTCCATTTCTGGCTTACGGTACTGATGACTAAATTTAGGTTGCGAAGCCATGCTGCTGTTTCAGCAGCCCATCTCTTACACCATATCGACCAGCAGCTTCCCTGGTCCGATGGCTCTGGACGGAGTCACACACCTCTGAGCCTTTCATTTCCCTCTCTAATACGAAGCCCTTTGCATCACGTGCAATGAGAAAGCTCTAGTCAGTGCGAAATACTAGTTTTTCCTCTGCACCTTGCCCTGAGGTCCCATAATTTTTCACAATCTAAACAGGACTGGCCTCTTCCAGCGTGTACTCAGGAGCCCAGTGAGTAACACGAAGGAAATGAGGGGAAGGATGCTGGCAATTCTGTGGCATCTTTTGTAATAGATGGGGTCCTAACCCCAGTGTCCTGGATAAACTCCAGTTCTGGTAATTGCATTCTGCATAGTTAAAATCCCCCTGCAGTTTCAAATGAATCCATTATTCTTCACTTCCTTTCCTAAATTGCTGTGCAGCTTTGCTTTGTGCTGCTGAAGAGTTGCTTTGTTTCACCTGAGGGATGATGGCATTTCATGGCTGTATGAAATGGGCCTGAGTACACAGTTTGTACAACAGTCACTGAAACACTTCAGGATTATTCATAATTAAGTATCCGCTCCCTGTAAATGAATGGGTTTATAACGCTGGGTGAAGTAGTACAACACAAAGCACCGCTTCTCTCTGTACTTGAAAGTTGGTAACATACAACTTATAAGGGCAGTAAAAGACAGAAGTTTTCTAAAATTCCCCTTACCCAGCTAAGCATGCAAGCTTTAAGTGACTGTCTCAGTCTTTACTTTCCCATATTGTTATTGATTAATTGCTCTACTTCAATTTCCTTGTTCTAAATGGAAACATTACAATCATAACTCCAATCTCTGGCCGCAATACAAACTGACTTTAAATCTTTAAATCGTGTCAGTGGGAGGAGGTGGCGGGGGGTGGAAGGAAAGCTTTTTATTTTTATTATTAATTTTCATGTGTTCCAGGACTTACTAATTTCACCCAGATGTAGAGAAACCACAAGGTATTTCTGCTGCAGACAAACCCGGGAGATGCTTCGGCATCATAAACTTGCTCTGGCATGATCTCGTCACAGTGGTGTGTCCTGGTAAGAAACATGAGGATATTCCACAAACATCAAAACATGCCAGTCTTTCTGGAGCTGAGCCAGTGACCTTTTTCAGCTCCAGCTGCTTTAGTTATAACTTTGTTCCCCTTCAAGATTTGGGCTTGTCCTTATTGTACTCATTGCCTGTGGCCTTGCAAGAATGTCACAGGCATCTTCTGAATTTCCACCCTGTCCTGGATGGAGATGGTACCACCTAGCAGCCCTGCATCCCACGTGGCAGATACACTTTCTAGGAGCCTTAGCAGGGCAGAAAATAGCCAGGACTCCCACCCTTGGAAACATTATTCTTCAGCTAATACTATTCCTTTGACCCAAGGCTATTATCTGCAAAGCAGAAGGTCAATATAATGGTGTAAGGAGATTGCTTATGCCCTTTCCTTCTCTGCAGGGTAGGTCACAATCTGCTCCTCGATTGCTCCAGCACTGTTTTGATGAAGGCTAAGAATGAAATCAATAGAAAAGATTATAGAAAATTATGTATGATGTGGCATCTTGGAAAAAAAAAAATCTGCTTAATCTGAAACAGAAAAATGCCGGTTTAGGAGCCACATGTGCATCTCATTTAGAAAAAAATCTATACTGTTATTAAAGTAGCCACAATGAGAGTATTAGCTACAAATTAGGTATGTGTACTGGGAAGCAAGCTTTGTGTACTGTATGGGAGAGGGGGAGCAGCATGTCTTACACTGTGAGACAGATCAAATAAGAAGCTGAAAGATCTGAGGGCTAGGCAGAGGTCAACTCAGGACCCAACTGAGCTTCAATGGTATTTTATACATAAACAATATTTTGTACATAAACCACAGTATTTTAAGAACAATCCTCTAGGAAATAAAATGTCAGAGACTAAATACCAAGTCTTTCCTTGAAGATCTGGAGGGGAAGGGAACCTAGAGTGACTAACAAACCACAGCCGACAGTGTGCTGCACCTTCAAATGCCAAGGAGTGCATTTATGGCACTGGTCCCTTGGAGGACTCCAGCATCTCCATGCAGCAACCTGGTGCAATTAGAGAGGACCTCCAAAACCCAGCTATTGCAGACTGACTTCTCTCCCTGCCCAACCCGTCACCTTTTTCTGGAGGCTCTGCAGCAGCTGGGGCTGTTGCAAGGATCCCCTCTCCTTCCTCCATCCCCAACCCCATGTTGCAGGGTGGGTCGTCTGGAAGAGAAAATAAGCAATGGTTTGCTTCCCACGTGCTCCTTTGCCATGTCATCCAAGCTTGCTCCCCTTCCTCTTTCAGGAAGGAGGTGATATTCCATCCTTAGCTTGAATATTAACAGAGTCTTTTAAAATGGCTATGAGAACTGGCTGGAGTGAGCTGGAGGACCTCTCCCCCAGGCCCAGATACTGGCCTGATTTTGAAATGGGAAATTTTCACAAGCAGTGCTTCAGGGATTTTGAAAGTTTTCCAATTTTTTTTTTTTTTTAAACAAAACCGGGAAATGAGTAGTGTATTTTTTTTCCATGTTCCTCCCTGCCCTTTTTCCTTTTTTTCAGTGAGAAAAGTCAAAAGGGAAAAAAAAAAAAAGAGAAAGGGAAACAGGAAGCATAAATGAGAAATTATTCTAAAATAGATTATTTTGATTAAAAGTCCTGCCAGAGCTTTGATATAAGAATGCCCTTTTACCAACAGTGTGGTGCAGAAAGGACCATAGAGGACAACTTGGAGGAATATTGCCTCTGCCTCCCAGCCGAGTTAATTCTGTTAGTTAACTATCGTGAGAGCGGTATTTACATAACCACCCTCGGTGGGAATCGCATACACAGCGCTGCTCCAGCTTCCCAGCCAAAAAAAGGGGCAGCGACAGCTCTCAAGGACCTTGCATTTGCGCAGTGATTTAATTTACAGGCGTAAGAGCCTTCACAAGCCTGACCACGCTCGATTAGCCAGCTCGCTCCTCCCGGGAGAGTTTGCAGGGGAGACTCCTCTGCCTCTCCCGTGGAGCCACAGCGGAGGGCTGCGGGCCGCCCCGCCAAGGCGAGCTCAGAGCACCCTCTGCTGTAACCCTGCCCACGCAGAGCCGGACTGGGTGCACATCTGGACACGGCTGCCGTCTGCGGACAGACGGACTGACAGCTCAACTGAGTGCTCGGACCTCGCACGGGGCGTTGCCCCTATGGCTGGAGACCCACGACCGGTTGCTCCACTGGAGAGGGACTGGCTGCCAACTTGTGCTTGCATACTTCCAAGAAACTCATTGTCATGACTTTAGTCATCAAAATGGACTATTTACTACCTAAAAGCTTCCTTTTCTTGGTGGCTGACCATGTCAACAGTGAAAATGTGTGTGCTATGTAAAACATAAATGGGTCTAACTGTCAAACACTGGTTCTTGCTATGCCTTTAGGCACTGGATGGAATAGTACCTATATAATATCTATTCCTCATGAAGATGGGTAAACCCTGTAATCAAATCTAGGCTGAAATCTTTCTGATAAGCCAAACAGATTGAGCTCTGTAAATCTCACACCATAAGGCACATTTTCCCATCCTCCTATCTTTACTATGACTCTTTCCGGCATCCTTTCCAGTTTTGCAACATCCTTTCCGAGATGTGGAAGGCAGAACCACATTTGGTATTCCAGTCTCACCGTAACAATGGAGTAGACAGAGGTTAAACCATTCACTCTCTGTTCTCCTATGTCCCTGGTCTCAGCAGAAGTACAGGTCAGCAGCACTCATAATGCTTTATTTCGTTTGATTTCCTTTAATAAGAGAATACAATTTCCATTCAGAATATCGCTAAAAATATTCATCTGTTGCTTTTAAGACCTGCACCTTTTATTCAGTCTCAGTGAAATAATAATCCCTGATCCTGTAAGTGAAATTGTTTTGAACCCAGATGAATTAACATGACCTTGTTTAGCAAGTATTTTTAAGAAGACATCTGGCGTGCAATGTTCCCCCCTCGTTTTCTTTAGAGAAAATCCTATCTAAGCATATGCCTCAGGAAAGAGCGCAGCAGTATTTCGTACTACATGAGATACTTCTTGTGCATTTAAAATTTTCGCTGGTGACAAGTATGAATTCTTCCTCCTTAAATAAAGAAACTTGCCTTGCAGTCACAGCAGCTGTCCACATGATACCCATTAATATGTTGCTGAAAAGAGGTCACCTTTGCCTTCAAAAGGAGGTTCTTCAGGAATCTCTGTTCTGCCATCACCTGGTTTCCTGGAAAAAAAATGAAGATATATCCATGTTAAGAGATGTATTTACAACCAGCATTGGTTCTGTTTCAAGCTGTTAGTTCCTCAACACCCTAGCCATAAAAGAGCTGTAAAAGCGACTGCTTGCGAGAAGCCCTTGCACTGTCCCATGAGCACTCATAGCTACTTATTTATGATCGAGACGATGGAAGAAGAGTAGAGAAAATTGCACTTACGCGCATTCCTTGGAGCAATCTTTCCTCCATAAGAAGTGAACATTAATTTATTGTGTAAATACAATTTAGGGTCACTCTTTAAAGCAGAGGTGATTACCCAAGGATGGAAGTATAAGCTATTATACGCATTGAACAGACAAAATGATGTGTTCTCAGAATCAGATACAATCCATACTTTAATGCCCAAGTCATGCACAGGGATCTCAGCAAGTACAATTTAAAAAGTAATTGAAATATCAATATATATCTTCGCATTATTTTACTTGCAGTCAGACCATTATTGTAGCACATGTCAACTGAGCTGGCCAAGAGATCTTACGTGAGTGCATTGTATAATCCATATTGACAAAACAGGTTCAGTCGGCACATGCACAGCTCATGCCATGGCCAAAATGGCTCTCAAGTGGTCACTCCAGCAGTGACTGGAGTTAGTACAGAAAATGTATCCCTCAAAACTCACATAAGGAATCGTAAGTGGAGTTGCAGAAATAAAATAAGGTAGCGACTAGAGGATGCATGATTTAGAATTAGATTCCAAAATTCTCCCCAAAACCGTGATGCTTCCATGGGGTACCTTGCAGGCAGCAGAGTAGGAAGACGGCACCTGGAGCCTGGGAGCCTGGAGCCCTAGCTCGCTCTGTCTCATCAGGCACGGCAGCTCCAAGGATGTTGTGCTTCACATCAAGATGTAGATGGTTGGGAGCGTAGCCCAAACAGGATGTATTTTTTGTCTACAGAGGAAACTGTTTTGGTGTCTTTTGTTAAAACTTGTGTACAATCAGACTAAAGAACAAAGCTTTGAAGAAAAACTTTACTTGCTGAAAGACATCTTGTAGCTGACTCATTCCTCAAGATACACACACTTACCCACTGCCCTGATACCTACCACTTACGCTGTGTAGTGTCCAACCCACTTTGATGATAAAGCCCAGTAAATAGCTGTGCAAGTAGCTAAGAAAAGCATATGTAACCCTGAGATTGCTTCTGTTGCTTCACGGTGCATTACTCCAGGATTTGCTCCTCGAGCAGGCATGAGGAGCAGTGTCCAGTTCTCATGCCCTGGTTGACCATCATCCTCAGATGAAATGGCCTCAACAGATGACTGAGCGCCCTTCATGCTACTCCCATGGCCATCGGGGCATTGCAGAGGGAGACATGCAGACACCTTTCTGTGACAGGTTTGGACACCAGGGCACCGTTGGAGTTACCCTGACTTTCACTATAGCCTGATCTGAGCACCCAGCAATTTGGCACGGGAAGCATGAGATCTTGGATTGGGTCTTCTGGCCACCACTGCAGTACAAATACTAGACAGTATTAAATAAGCTGCATTTCTAATGTGAGTATCTTTTTTTTTTGAAGTGTAGTTTGTTGATGAAGACTCCATAACAGGAAAAAGATGAGATTCATTTATAAATATTTATCGTCAGTTATTCTTTCTATTCTCAAGAAAGAGAATATTCCATTTACTGAGAAAACAGAGTCTCATTAGACTCTGCACAAACCAATTATATGAGGCTCATCATCTTTCAACTTTCATAGATTCTTAATTGCTGTGGGAGAAACAATTGATGTTAAATAGCTATTTTCATATGATCCAGATATTATGACTGTTGAACCAGTAAAATGCATAGTATATTTGTGCCATTACTCTTAAACTTTTTATCTTCTTGGATTATAGATGAGACCCTTGCAAACTGTCCAGTTAGCAAGACACATACAATTAAAGTAAAATGGATGTGCTAATAGGTATACATATATATGCAGCATACAAAAAGATACATACATACGCAGCTCCCTAGTGCACCCTCTTCCCTCTCAGCTAAACCAGGGAAGATTCCAAAGGTGTGCTGCAGCTTAAAACTATAATTCTTCCCAACTAAATTGCTCAAGGCTCTAAAAATTCAGGAGTTCATTAGAAACATCATGACGTCTAAAAATAGTAACTATAACATACTTTTAAAGGCAGCAGAGTTTTAACTTGCCT
This sequence comes from Ciconia boyciana, assembly GCF_034638445.1. NCBI lineage: Eukaryota > Metazoa > Chordata > Aves > Ciconiiformes > Ciconiidae > Ciconia > Ciconia boyciana. Next base: position 16,273,583 of record NC_132944.1, on the reverse strand, counting down.
TCTGAATTTTGGCCCTGCAGCTTTGTATGTTCAGCTTTCTTTTTGGAATCGTTTAGTGCACTAAATATTTACTTCTTTCCTTTCCTCTAATAAAAGCCGAGATTCTCATGAAACACCACAACTAACTAACCTTGAATCACCCCACCAATATCACAAGCAACAAGTCCTTCAGATCTTAAATTAGTGACTAACAAACAAGGAAGAGTCACTGGCAACTTTTGAATAGGACACGCTACAGTGGAGGTTATTCACCCAAATCCTGCGAGACGTCTGTTATTGTGAGATCCTTAAAGAAGAGCTAAGGAGGCCAGGCTGTTCTGAACCACAAATACCCTTTTGAAATGTCCCGCTGATGGAGCCGCATGAACACTTGGCTCTCCAGCCCCACAGAAACAACACACAACTCTCTTCTGATACAGCTGAAGGTAAGAGAAGATCTTGAGTTTCCCCAAACAGACTCACAACTGATGCAACTTGGCTAATCAGGAACTGAATCTATGGAATGGTCATGCAAAAACAGGAGAAAAGGAAGCAGAAGGGAGCTAAAATAATCCTAAAACTTCACTCAGCTGAGAGCATTTGCCAGGTCCTTAAGGAAAAATCACTGCTCCCAGCAGGCAAGCTTCACCTTGTCCTACCTGAACAAATGACATTCACCGTCCCAGTATATCAGAGAGGATGAACTGGCAGAGAGTGTGATGGATTGCTGTAATTAAACAAAGAAGAAGGCACCAAATTAGCTGTCAAAGAGCAGGACTGGAAGACTGCACCTGGGATGAGCTGATGCACAATGTGCAGCTCCGAGACAGAGCTTCACCACCGATTTAGGATACTCCAGGCAGTAAAACCACAGCTGATTCCCAAACATCCTCTGGGTACTTCTGCCACACCTGGGGTATTAATCTAGCCTGCACACTCCCTATCCTCCCATTACAGCCTCTGTAGGACAGTACTTTCCTTTGCTTTTCAGACTGTTGTGTAGCACTGCTTCTAAATGACACCTACAGCAAGTGGAGTGAGTTGATACTGCCAGGTGCTTTGTAAAGCTCTGCAGGACGCACTGGGATGCCAGTCGCAGCACACAAGTGAGAGCTTAATATTGTTGTAACGCTGCCTGCAAATGGTGGTTGCTAGGAGGCAAATATCATATTGAGAAACCTGAAAGGAAGCAACAATTTCAGGTCCAGTTTGGGGCTCATTGAAGTCTTTCTGTTGACTTTAAATGGGATGTGATCCATCCGTTAGCCGAGGTAGTGGAATTTTTTGAAGAAGCAAAAACGGATGTCACCCAAATGACTCCATGTAATAAGGATGGACAACAGGCCATTGGAAAGGAAGAATGACTGGGCAAAATGAAAGGCAACATCAAAGAGCTTTATTGAACAAAACCCCACCAGATAAAGAATCTGACTGGGAAAAGCTAACAATGAAAACTTGCATAAAACATGTATTATTCTTAGGCTCCCCCATGCCAGGGTTAAATTTGGCAGAGCCACTGCGGTTTTTCCACTTCTCATATCATGTGGCCATTCTCACCTAACAAATTCCCTCTACCTGTAAAGTTGTATAAAACTGTTGCTGCCCTTCACCCTTTCTGCTCTCCTGCTGTGGCACCTTGCAGTGATTTTAGGTGTTGGTCTGGGCTATCGGAGGTTTAAAGTTCGCTGGATGGGGCTGCGGGAAGTTTTCTGGCATGTGGTGTGAACCCATCCCAGCCCCAATCCTGACCCTTCTCCACTGCGTGCACAAAAACACCCCAGGGGCCCTGAAACACCGCAGCTGTTATGTGGAAGCACAAATGAGAATAAAGGAACTTTCAAAGTGGAAAAAAAAACATCAGACCTGGCTGAAACACAGTCAAATAAACCCAATCTCTCCCTGCCTACTGTACCATTGCAGGACAAGTCCTTTTGTTCGGCAACCCCTAACGGCTCCCTATTAATGAAGCCCCATGCAGGCTCTCTCTCCTCGTCCCGGCTGAGGTTTGGCAGGTTTTCGGCTCCTTTCCGGCAACTCCAGCGCTGCTCGTGCTATGGAGTCCCTGAGAGCTGGGAGCATTGCCCAGCAAGGCACCTCCCTTATTTTGGGGAAGGACAGAGCTCCACCTCTCTGGTGCAGTGTCCCCAAGCAAGAGCCAGTGGCCAGGACACCACAGCCAGAAAAACTTTCTCGGCAGCCAAACACCTGTAATTAGTAAAGCAATGTCCCCCAGGCCTCCTGCCATCCCAACTAACCCAGGTCTCAGGCAGAGCCGACCTACCAGCCATATCCATGTTGGTACCTCCGTTTCTCTTCCCTTTACTTTTTCTGACTTGTCTCTCGGCGACCACCTGGGGCCGGGGACAGCATGCAACACACCCAGCACAACATGCAGCACACCCAGCACAAAGTGCAAGGCACCCAGCCTCCCCCCAGTCACCCCAAGCCCTGCGGGGTTTAGCAATCTCTGTTGGCATCATAAGCTGGGGTTTTTTTGTTATTATTTTGTTTATTTATTTTCACTAAGAAGAAGACACAGAGAAATAAGATCAGTCTGCAGCAAGATGTGTTTTTTTGTGTGATTGTTTTGATAGGAGCTTCATGGGGATAAAAACATATTGCAAAACAGTTGAAAACAGTATTTTCATCACCTTCAGGAACTCCCTGGTGGGGTTTCAAAGTCTTTGCTCACTGCAGAAATATTCACACCTACTCTGGTCCTCTAGGGAGGAATAATTTTCTCAGGTTTTGACAGTGCTCAATAAAAAGGGCACCTCTCTTTTGCTAGTAAAAAAAACCCAAACCCCCCAAAAGAGAAACTCATCACTGTGATCCTCGCTCCCTGAGTGCCAATGTGGCTTTAGCAATGTCATGCAGAGTGTCCACCAGCTGACGGCTGGTCCTCTCATCTGCAGAAACAGTACAGTCTTCTCTTCGATATCCACACAAATGAGCAAGGAATGACTAAGGATGACAGTCCAAAAAGGCATAAAAATGCAATTCCTTCTCCCAGTAAAATCTGGTAACTGATTTTTAGCAGACATGATATACAGTTCCTTGCTCACATACATTCAAATATTTGCCCCAAATGGGTAAATTCTTAGAAGCTTCGAGATCCTGAGAATTATAATCCTCACTTCCTGGGTGGGGGATTGAATCATAAAACTCACCTGCCTGGGACTGACAAGATCTAAACTTTGTAGTGCAAACTCAGCTTGAAGTTCCCAGCTCTCTGCAATCATCTCATCTGCACATTGTCGTTGACTGTTGTGAAGCTCCCTCATACACCTATTACCTGGAATTTGATCAGGTGAGACCATAAGACAGGAGAGCTTTTACCTTAGTAAATCAATAAAGTGACCAACGAACTTAAATCAAGCTATTATAAATATTACCAGATAATTTAAAATTTTATAGATGGAAAAATGAAAGTTAATTTTTAACGATCTCAGATTCAAGGAATCTTATTAACTGCTGGAGACATCAAATAATTCATGCAGGTGACAGAAGACACAAATCTCTGTCCCACCAACGCTACAGTCCCACTATCATGATCCGAATTTCCCTGTAGCTGACGGATGGGGAAGCTGCAAGGGGAGCAGACCAATGCCTGTTCTCCCACTTGGCCCTTCCGGGGCTCCCAATCCCAAGCAAACCCTGTGGTCTGCCAAACCCAACTGCTGCTATCCTAAGAAAAATTACAAGTGGCAAAACAGAGGCTCCTAAATAGGGATTAGATTTAGATTGATTAAGATAGCTATTGCATGTCAATTTATTTAAATATAAATGGATTATTTGGAATGTGTTCATTGAAGACTAACAGCTCCTGAATGCGATGTAGATACATGGCTAATTATAAAGTCAAGCAGTCATTATTAATATTTCTAATGATCAATTTGTATTCCAACAACATAAAATCATCAACTTTAAAGCTCCAACAGTCATGGTAATTGGGAGAAGAGACCGTGCTCTATGCAGAAACCAATCAGCCGACTAGTGCCTGGCTGAAATAAGGGGTATAAATCTGAGTTTTCTGGGACCTACAACAAAACTGAGAGCTCAGAATGGAGGCTGGAGGAGCTGCTTCCAGTTTTTACTTTTTGGTAGGCACAGCCAGGAGGAGGTTGGATGAAAAGGTCACAGAAAACTTGCTGCAATTGGGATACATGCACGAGTCTATAAGGGTACATACTCTGGGCATGATGAGGCGCCTTAATACAATCCCAGAGTGACAGAGAGGCAATAGGACAAGCAGTCCCTGTGTACAGATAAGATTTACTCAATTAGATATACTTAAATGCAATAGATTTCCATGGAAAAACAGATCAGTTATAACTTCCATTCTGTATGTCAGTTGAAGAAGTGGCAATAATTTAATACACTGCACTTGCAATTCTGTGCAGTCATAGCGTTGTGTTGCTGGGTCATTGCCAGAAGGAAAGTAAACACGCTTTTCTGAAGAGATGGTGTCTTGCGGGAAATTTGGACCAAATCAGATTTATCGAGCACTGGCACGCTTCAAGGCCTGCAGAGAGGAGAGCTTCTCCCACCAGACCAAGGGGCATCTCCCAAAGGGATCTTGCTGAGGCTGTCAGGACCAAGGCTCACATGCAGGTGTTGGGACTCGGGTGGAAATCAAACACCTGAGCCCTCCCAGCTTGGCTGGTTTTCCCCGGAGGCCCTCACTGCTGCAATGCCACCCTGCAGCAGGACAAGCAGCTGGGCTCCCTGGGGCGGCTGCGCAGTATGGGGGCATGTGCTGCCCTGCAGGGACCATGCACAGGGGCTACGTCTTGCCCCCCATCTCTTCTCCCCCTCGACTTCTCCCCATCTCTTAGGGAGCCACTGGCACCCCATGCATCATGGTGGTGGGAGAGCAGGAGCTCACGGGTGGGCTAAGCCTCCCTCCACCCCCTTGCCAGAAACCCCAGCGGGACCATCAGCAGCAAGCCCCTCTGCACAGCCATGCAAACTCCGAAGCACGAGCTGCAGCTGCGGAGGGTTTGAGCACCGCTGGGCTGGCAGATGGGGCTGGGGCACGGCAGCTGCTAATGACTTCCAGTCGCCGTCCCCGTGTTGCAGAAGGATGCACGGTTTTCACTGCAACGCGGAGGGGATGGGAGTCTGCAGCAGCATGCAGGAGCTTTATGGAGCAGGCTGGAAAAAGCTCATCATCAGGGCAGATGTATATTTTGTTTTTAATCTTAGAGCTAACACCAAGTGCAATTCTCACCTTGAGATACAAAACAAGCGCTTCTCCCCCTAGATTCTTGAATTCACTGGAAAAGCAAAGGTGGGGCTCAGTGCAGGATGGTGCCAGGCAGTCAGTGGAAGGAAAGGGAATAGGGAAAGGAGTTGTCCCCTTCCGTGTCCCTCCTGGCCCATGCATGCCACCACTCCAATGGGCCAAGTCTCACAAGCGAGGCCACCGCAGGGAGACCACCCCTGGAGGGCATCTTGGCAGAGGGGCTCCCAGCCAGGAAGGGCCCTGGGGTGAAGTTTTGAGCTGTCCCTCCCAGTTATAACCAACAACCTTGCAGGGAGAAAGAGACGGACTAATGATTTTTTTCCTGGCTCTCCCTGATGTGTCAGATCAGAGTGAAGCGTGCAGCAGTGGTGGCACCGTGAGTGCTGCCTTGAGCCCTCTGCTTCAGAGCTGGGCAAAAACTTCCCAGCAGAGTTTCTGCTTCTTTCTTTTCAGCAAAAACTCTCATTTTGACCATATTGACAGATTTTGTGCAAACTGCTCTGTTTCAGCTCACCACCTTCATCTGGGAGTTAGCAAATAATTTTACTTCCATACATCTGAAATGTGTCCTCTTGGCTCTGGTTTGATTTTTACATATTTGTGTGTAAATAACAATTTCTGTAGTGGTTTTATTATGCATAGCAGTGATTTTTTTAATGCTTCATTTTTTCATGTGGCATATTTTGAGCAGATTCGGGACAAGATGAAAGTCTGGGATCTCTAAACCACTCATGCTACAGAAGTTTTCTTTAGCTTACTGTACAAACAGCAGTTTGCAATAGCATACACAGTCCAGCATAAAAGCAAGGAAAGGCTCTTCATTCTGCTAGTAAATCTGTTCGACTTCTTCATCTAGGAGCTGAATACAGCATACTAAAAAAGAAGCATTTTCCCCAGCTAGCTAAGGGGAGTTTATTCGTTTCCTGTAAGAACCACTAGATTTGTGATCTAGTGACTTTGAATCTCAATTGTTTTGCAAGAAAAAGCTTTCCCTAAAAATTGCCAGCACTTTCGGTTTTATTCCAAATCAAGAACTGGCATCTCCCCAACTCTAATTAATGGTGGTTATTTTTTGCCATCTCCAGTAGCAAAACCACAACAATTGGCCCAGAAGTAGAGCAGACACAGCTTCTGCCATGACCTGCTGGGCAGTCACCATTCCCAGCATCACAGAGAAAAAAAATCACGCTAGCCTAATATATTTATTTTTCCAGTACAAAATAAATGTTGTACTAAATCACCTGCTTATCACTCACTAGGCATTTGCAAATAAATCCAGCCTTAGGTTTCAAGTGCATCAGAAATTTTCCACCAGAAAACACTGATTAGATGCAATATGCTCTGTGGGAACATATTGATTCTGTCTGACCTTTGGGCATAAACCATGTCTGGCTTTTTACACGTCCATCTTCTCTACTTTCCTGGCTTCGACACTGCCTACCTGCCAAAGTGCAGAGGGAGGTGGCTCCTGGGATGGGCTCACAGCTCCCAACATCCCCAGCATCCCTCTGCCCCAGCTGCCCTCCCCTGGGGCCAGAGGAGCATGAAGCAAACGCTCAGTACGGCAGTGCTGTCAGAGGGAGATAAAAATGTGGATGGCGTGAGCCTAGTAACACCTCTGCAAAACAGAGTCTGAGGCCATGGAAAACATAGTTTCTTCATGGGCTTAGACCCAGTCACATCACGAAAGAGGGAGGAGGTCGTGGCTGGAGATTCACAGGGACAAAAAGGCTGGGAAGGACCTCAGCTGAGCATTTCTGGACTCTAGCACACCCTTGTCCCAAGGATCAGCTACACCTCAACTTTCCCAATGGATGTTAATCTGACATGTCCTAAAAGCCTTCCAAAGACTGTATGGCCCTTCCCAGGAAATCCTTGGGGCACTTTGCCAGTCTTTCTGCCAGGATGCCTCCGGTGCCCGGCATGACACAGCTGCAGCTTCCACTGCGCTCTCCTTCCCCTGTGCACTGCGGCCAGGGAGGAGGGACTCAGCCTGGCCCCATCCGCAAGCGCAGCCCAGCGCAGCATCCCCCAGCCCGCCTGCTCCGGCTCCCCGAACCGCTCCCCTACCTCATGCACGGGGCGGGATGTCACGTTTGTCTTTGCTTTGTTTTGCCAGGACAGGGTGGAAGGAAACTACAGCCAGACCCGCAGACTCCCTCTGCCCTTTAATCTTCAGCCAATATAGACTGTGTCAGATAGTCACCCAAATCCAGAAGGACAAGAACATTACTCGGAGAAAAGCTTTATGGCAATTGCTTGATGTTTCGCTCATTCAGAAACTAAACCTCAACAAAAAAATATGCCTTCTATTCTGGAACACTGGCATGTCCTACAGCAGGACCGGATGCTGCAATGACAACACAGTACTCAAAGTGTATTTTAGCCTTTAAAAAAATACACTCAGAGCTCAGAAAAAAACTTCAAAGTATCGTGCCTGGTTAAAACCCCTCGGTGTTAACATCTGGCTGGTTGGTGTCTGATCTCTTGGCAGCACAAGGAGGTGCAATCGCCGTTGTCACCCCGCTGTAAACATCTCCTGCTTTGTTGTTTGGGACTGCAGGCAACCCCCAGCAGCCCCCCCAGCCCTGCCTGTGCATAGTCTAGCGCTACATATGTTAGCAATGAGCTGCCATGGCCCATTCTCAGAATATGAGCTCACTGCAGAAAATGAATCTCCCTCCCTTTTTCATTCCTTGGCAAGGCAAGAGGCCATTGCTGCAGCTGTGCTGGAGTACCAGCCACCAGCTCGGGGGCTGCTTTCCTGCTCAGGGACCTTTGGATGGAGGCGGTGCGTGGAGAGGGTCTCGAGAGCCAGCGCTGGAGGAGCCACTGTAGTATGAAAGCTGCAGTGATTCCCTCATTTAGGAAAAGTCAGAACAAATAGCCAAAAACGCAGCACTACAGGGGACCGCCTCATACTGAACTGGATAGCAGGCACGGCGTTCGACAGCTGAAGCACGTGATAGCTACCCCGAGTGCATTTCACAGTGCGATTTCACATGCAAAGCTCCTGGTTCAAGGTGGTTCAAGAAAGTGGATGTGTTATGAATTGATAAGGTGTCAAACAGTTCTGATGCCGTCTCCAGAGATAATATCAGGGCTCTTATTTATGCTCCATCCCATTATGCAACTGCAAATCCCCAGCCAGCTGACACCCCGTGCAAGAAGCGTGCTCAGCTTGCAGCGGCTGGGGTCCGAGGAAGCTGCTGGCATTGCACCTCACTCCACGCATGCCCAGCTTAGATTAGTCACAGCAAACAAAGAAACCTCTGGATGGTTATGGCTCGTCGTCTGAACTTTATGCACCTTTATCCTGTCATAGCCACCTCTCCACCTTGCAGAACTGGTTAGGCTTTGGTTATGTGAGGAATGGTTGCTGGTCAAGTTGTTCCCCCATGCAGATAAGCTTTCTGCTGTCCTTACGATCACTTCATCAGTGACTCCGGTTTATCTGCATCCGCACTAGGTTTATAGTAGAGCAATATTAAAACAATATTAAAACAATATTTTCCAGGCGTAGTAGTGCAATTGTGAAGTGTAAATTCATATCAGTTTTCCTTTTCTTGAACTTTCTATCAGTATACCAAAGAAAAGAATGGAAGATTTCACTGCCATATTTATTTAAAGAGAAGTAATTAACCTCGTGGCAGGACTGTGAATCTCAGATGAGCCAGCATCTCATTTAAATGACAGGCACAGCCTTCCTTACCTGCCTGGCTATCCAGTGGAGGAGTCAGATGATGGCAATCACTGCATGGTGACCTTCATGCAGTGTGTGCAGAGGCTCCAGGAGAGGAAAGCGATCACCTGGAGCTGCACCGGGGCTCGATTCCCCCTGCCCAGCCCCTCTCAGGCAATGGTTATGAATGCTGACAATGAAAGCAAAGCAGGAGATAAGACTCAGCTCTCATAATCACGCAGCCCAAAGCAGCTTGAATGCCTACAGAAAAAGCACTTTACAAAATCAGACACATTCGTACTGGTGTCACTTTGCAAAGGATAAGCAGATACAGAGCATTTTTAGAGCAGAAGAGCAGTGGCTCATCAGGTGTCAGAACAGCTTCCCAGCATCCGCACACTTTGCACAAACTCTTGAATATCATTTCCTCGAATCCCTGTGATAAACTGCACCAAAGGCTGCTCTGCCTGACAGCACCTGTATTTGGGGCAGGTACAGCACAGCTGCCATACAGCTTCCAGCCAGTGCTCTCCATCCTTGACTTCCCCAGAGGCACAGCCCCCATCCCAGGGCTGCCCAGGCGGCCAGACAAACGCTTTCTATGGTTCAAGTGGTCGGGGAGCTGGTCAGCTTCCAGATTCAGAGTGGTTTGGGTTGGGAGGCGTCGCTGGAGGTTGCTGATCCAACCCCTGATCCAAGCAGGGCTCACTTCAAAGGTGGATCAGGTTGCTCAGGGCCTTGTGCAGAGTATCTGAATATCTCCAGGATCCCCCAGTCTCTCTTCCTAGCATTTCACCATGTCCATTGTGGAGAAGATTTCCCATATATCTACTTGCAATTTCTTTTGCTGCTACTCATGCCTATTGTCTTTCTGGATGCACTCTTAGCCTCCACAATATATTCTGCTATTGAAAGATGAAATGCTCTACCAGGAAGTTTTTTTTTTAAATGATAGGAACTAGTCATGTTTTTCAAAAAGGGGGAAATGTCGAACAGTGACAGAAGACTCATCATAGGATTTTTTTGTGATTGTCCTCTCCTGCTCCACGCGGCAGAGCGACTTCCAGCAAAGCGTCCCACACTGCAGCAAGTGCAGCATGGGAGAACCACACACCACACAGAGCACACGTCAGTAGAGAGCCAGCCCACATTGCAAGCATTGATTTTTGCTGATGGGATAACTCAGCATTACTTAACTCTTCAACTGCTTCTACTAGTTGGCCACCTTGAGTCTTTGGTGATTGCCACTAGACAAGGAAAACTGAATAGGATTGCTGTCCCATTCAGTCACCCCACTTGTGAGGGTGTCCCAAATCACCAGGACTGTTATATCTGTGGTAAAGCCACGCCAGGGTTCAGCTAGGATTCATCTCTCCTCAGCCTCTGCCCCAACTATGTGGTCACCCCATAGCAGGAGAAATTACCCCTTTGCAAAATGTGTCCAAAATTAAAACTCCTAAAGAGAATGCAATGCTGCGGTATCATTTTATAGGCATTCATATGCAGTTCTCTCCCTTGTTGTAATGCAGACCACCTGCCTCAAAAGACGGCTTCGGTAGGCAGGACTCCCAGCAGCACACTTACAGCTGCATTAGCTGCCTGTTTATTCAAGATACAAAGTTCCTAGAAATAGGTTAATTACTTTCCTTTAATTACACATTCTCTTATTAAATGCCAATAATAAAAGGGAATGTCTGCCCTAGAGATAAGATGATGCCATATTCATAATTCGGCTTTTTGGGACAGCAGATAAATGTCTCAGCCATTTTAAAATACAAATTTGTCATTCATGAGAGCAATAAATAATGCAAACAGGATGTGTGGTTACACTGACATTATCACCTCGTCATTGCTTAAAGGCACCCTGGCCATGAATATGTGACACTATAACCTCAGACTCTTTGATAAATTATTGCCCATCACAATCCTATCTAACACAGGGGAACGGATGAGCACTGGAAAGATTTTATGGTTGCAGTTGCAGTACTTTGTGGCTGTAATACAATTACTGGAGTTATTGCTGAAGCAGCGAGGGATGCTGGAAAGTAAGGGAAAGTCTGCATCCTCCTGGGAGGTAATGTGTAAAGAAACCTTAACGAGTATACCCCATGGGGGATTTCCTACCCTGCAAGTATTTAAACTGCTAATTAATTCCTATTAAAACAAGGTCTTTTGTGTACATCAAAAAATGGTGCCTGAGGCTTTGAGCCTGCAGTGGGATCTCCCAGGACTTTGCACCAGCTGAGTCTGGCAGGCTTGGCTGAGACGGTATGAAGCGCTGATGAGGCCTTTAGGGGCCCCATTTCGGGGTCAGAGCACCATGCTCATGTCCATGGCTTAAGTCCATTCCCAGGCATGATACAACAACCAGAAAACCAGAGAGCACAAAAGCAACCAGCCTCCAGGCACAAATAAATTATGCATGTCTATGCTCAACCCTTTCTTTGCGTGTACAGAAATACCTGTTTCAAGATTAGCCACCATAGTTACACATAAAACCTTTGCTTTTAATGTCATGCTTCCTTGAAAACAGGGAAAAAGTGAGAGGTAACCCACAATCTCAGATCATGCATTAAAAACCAGAGGATGACAAAGGAGCCTCAGAGGCCAGAGAGCTCCTGGTAAAACAGGACCATGCTGTGAAAGATCAGGTTACTGGTACCCTGCCGGGGACGTGGTGTTTATTTTGTGGAGAGGTTCCTCTCCCCATCCCTCCTCTCCCTGGGAAGACACCTTTGGTTTTATACACTCACAGCTGTTTCCATGCATAATTTTTTTTTTAACTTCTTCTCTTTTATTGCCCCATAAAAGGCACTGACTGACAATGAGGTTGTCTTTTACTGACACAGTATGGGGCTGGCAAGCCCCTGTGTTGGACCAGCCTGGTTTGTTGCCATGTATGCGGGGTGGTGTTACATGGCACAAACACTGCAGCAGCTCCAGCAGAGATGGTGGGAGCTGGGACATCTCACCCCCAGCCACCCCAGGGGAGGGATTTGATAAAGGATTGGCATTCCTGCCCCATTAAACCCAGATGCAGACAACGAAGCAGCTTCTCTGCTGAGCTTTCAGGGAAGTGCCACCAAGGCACCCCTGTGCCCAAGGTAGGAGCAGAAATCCCAGTGGGCGAAGACAGACAGAGAGATGCTGTAAGTCACAGCGGATCCCCATGGGTGTCAGGGTGGCTGTCGGGACCCCGGAGCAAGACCTGTGCCCCAAAATGCCCTGCCCAGCAGTGTCCCAAGGCAGCTGACACTAAACCAAGCAAAGAAGGTGATTTATGAGCTTGGCTACCTCTTCCACCGCCCAGCCCCGGGTCGGAGCTGGCCTAACCCTGCCGCTTTCCTGGCAGACGCCTCTTCACAAACAGGCTAAATTAATCAGCCATAAAGTGTTCCCATGCTCATCACACCCTTGTGCGACTCAATTCAACGTAACACTGCCCTCTTGTGCTTCAACACATAAGGGGCCTTTGCTGTTAGGTGATTTCATTTTTTAATTGGAGGGAGGGGCAATCTACAAAACCAGTTTTCCCCTGTTGTTTCTAAAGCAATGCCCATGGTATTGTATCCCAAGAGGTCAAATGGTTTCCATTCCTCATCATTCTCAAAGCATGGGTGGTCTGCACAGTCCAGGCTACCCATCTGCTCTGGGCGGGGAAATTAAAAAGATGGGTAAAGGTAATAAAATCAGAAGGAAAATAACAATATGACCACAACTTAAGGTGGAGGAACAATAGAAAAGATAACGAATAGAAAACTGCACTATTATGAAAGCACCTGGCCTCGCACAGACTATGTTAAACATTTTTAAAGCACTGGTTAATGGCAGGAATCAGCATTTAATTAATGCCCTGTTAAAATTCAGATCTTTAGAGTCACATATCTCAAGCAGAAAAACATCAATCCATCATGATTAATGTTTTACCTAGGAATAACTACAACCAGCTCAGTAATCATGGGCAATAGCACGTCTGGGGCTAGAGGCTTTCCCTCCACACAGTCTCCGATAGACTATAGGGAGTAAATTTTCAAGATACACATATAGTGCTCCATTATCCCTTGAGGCCTGATGGGCAACACAGCATTTCTGCTGAGGATGAAGATTGCGGTAATACTGCTACACCTTTGAGAAGACATCCCATCCCTGAAGTCATCTACTGCTTCACCCACTTGAAGGATGCTGACCGAGCCAATCTGGGCCCTTGGTGGCCCAGTTACGGCTGCTGTGCACCCCACGCAACCCACTACCCTCCCTCCCAGGCTCCTGAAACAGAGCTGGAATCGATGGGACAGCCCGTGGAGAGAGGCTGCAGAAATGCAAAGGCACAGGAGCGTGCACCGTCACACAGTCTGCACTGCAGGATCTCTCCCTGTGCTTTTACAACACCATTCACATGGCTGCAAATATCACCTCTTTCTGCTGCAGAAGGGACATAGATCAGGTCTGATTTTATTTCACTGTTTATCAGACCTGCCTTGGACAACTCTTAATACCTGACAGAAATGGGCATTTAAAAAACTTATTTTTAAAAATCAGTGGATGCGATGCAGTAACCATAGCATTCAAGCAGAAAGGCATTAGAAGCTCACTGGAGGAGGAAGGAATGATGCTCACAGAGAAGAAAGAAAAACTGACAATGGCACAAGGGGAAAGGTGCTTTTCTGGCATAATACCGATTCTTTCTTGGTTATTGCTATTTAAGGGATTACTTGCATAAGCAGGAAAGAAAAAAATGGAAAGAAAATAAAATAGGTGCCAAGATACAGACATGGACATCCTGCATCACTTTCTAAATTATTTTAAACCAGTCTGCCCCTACCCAGCTGCACACTCAGGCATGTATATAACTCTGTGTGTTTTCACGCCATAATCTCTAACGTGCTTAAGTACGTGCTTACCTGCCGTGCAGAGCAAGGCTGCGTATGTGGACCTGCACAAATGTTTTCTTAAGTTGAAACCTTTGTCCCTGGGTCCTTTGAAGAAGCCTCCAGGGGATAAACATTCATTCAGAAGGGGAAAGGACTGTACGAGCACTTCAATCAATGGCCTATGAAATATGTAATCACTGAAGCTACACCAGCTTACACTGGCTGAAACAGGATGAAGTTCATTTGCTATAGTACAAAGCTATAGGGGAAAAAAAGAACCCTCTAAAATGGATTCAAAATCCAGCTCTTTGCACCCCTCTTGCTGTGATAGCAGCGCTGACAGTGGATGATCACAACAGCCGTCCTCCCTCACTGTCGAGGCAGGTGATTACTGCTGTTTGCCCCAGCGCTTCTGAGACCTGTTCATGATTTTTCGGCTGGCAAGAAAAGGACAGCAGTCTTCCTTGGCATCATCCAAATTAAATATTGAAAATGTTTACGTTAGGGAGAAACGTGGCTGAGGATCTGGGAAGCTCTTCAGACATTATTAAAATGCACTAAGTGGTTTGCTGGCAATTATCTACAATTGTCACCAACTCAGGCTGGATCTGGTATGTCAGAAACTCCTTCATGCATTTTTTCTAAATAAAACCTAGATAAGAGAAGATGACACAAGGTTTTTTGACCAGGAAACTTGACATTTCGGTGTTGACATCTCCTACTAAGTATTCATAAATAAAACGTCCCAGGAAAGACAGACAAATTATGTTGTGAAGCTTTTACTGGGCAGAGTTTAAGGTGTCCTTGTGTGAACTGATTTAAAACTTCTGCATTCTTCTTTTTCTACCAGCCAGAAGCAGAAATTCCTTCCAGAGTTACCAGAACTCTTATTATACCAGTGAGATTGACTCTTCTGATAAACCAGTTAAAGCAAAATACAGCATTGGATGAGAATACAGCAGAGTGACCTGCCTGATTGAGATTTAGTCCCAATAAAATTGATGACATATTGAAGGGCTGTTGAAGCCCTGACTAATATTGTACTTTCTTCTCCAGTTGAGGGTGTCTTGATGTCACAACCTGTACTGTGGGGGTTTGTGGATCCTCAGCTGCTAGAAAGGGGTTTTCAGCAGCAATGCCCTGGAATGCTTCCCATTACCTGCTGCCGTCTCCAGCTAGCGATAACTCTTAAGAGTTTGTTTCAGATCTTGAACCTACTGCCATAAAAGTAGCATTCATCAGCTCAGGACTTGAGTCCGTAATGTATTTTTCCTGAGGCTACACCTTAAGGCAATCCAGCAATGGAAGGGAGTGAGGATACCTACTTATTAAGTATGGTAGGGGAATTTTTTTACTGAATGAAGTTTCAAAAAAAAAAATCCACTGGAAATCTAACTTGTGCTCCATTGCCTACACCAAGTGCTTATATGTTTTCCAAGTGCATGCCAGATCTCAGCCAACAATGGGGACTGTGAGAAAACATTGATAAGCTAGGACGAAGAGAAAAAAATTGTTATTTTTGCCCAGAATTAATTTACTCTGTGTCCTGGTTTCAGCTGGGATAGAGTTAATTTTCTTCCTAGTAGCTGTTATAGTGCTGTGTTTTGGATTTAGTATGAGACTGATGCTGATAACACACTGATGTTTTAGTTGTTGCTGAGCAGTGCTTATACTAAATCAAAGACTTCTCAGCTTCCCATGCTCTGCCAGGCGCACAAGAAGCTGGGAGGGGGCACAGCCAGGACAGCTGACCCCAACTGGCCCAAGGGCTATTCCATACCATATGGCGTCATGCTCAGTATAGAAACGGGGGGAGTTGGCCAGGGGGCAGCGATCGCTGCTTGGGATGGGCTGGGCATCGGTCAGTGGGTGGTGAGCGGTTGCATTGTGCATCACTTCTTTTGTACATATTATTATTATTATTATTATTATTATTATCATTATCATTATTATATCTTCCTCTGCTGTCCTATTAAACTGTCTTTATCTCAACCCACAGGTTTTACTTTTTTTCCAATTCTCTCCCCCATCCCACCGGGGAGGGGGAGTGTGGGGAGGGGGAGCGAGCAGCTGTGTGGTGGTTAGTTGCTGACTGGGGTTAAACCACGACACTCTGGAAATGAGAAACGTTTATAAGCATCCTGGGCTGGACCCACTTCTGATTCAGCTTTGCAAATAGGTAGCTTTAATATAAAGACCGATCCATTTATAAAGTGGTTTTATGGTGTGCTTGCCTATGGCAGCAAGGGATGGGATTCGCTGACCCCGAGGGCCCTCGCTAGTGCAACACTCTAACTTTCGACACTGTTAAAGTTTCCATGTTCACCTGATGGTGAAGAAATACACATTAATCTTCAGTCCTTGCAAAGGATCCTGCAGCCCCATCTTCTGAGGTCTCAGACCTGTTGTCAGAACTGGATTGGTTTCGTGCTCAGGAGCCTGTGAAGTTTTTCCTTATTAAATGTCTTGGCAGAGAGCGCGGGTGTGGGAGCCCTGTGGCTTTGCAGGAGCTGGGGATGCTGAGATGGGGCTGCAGCTCCTGGGGGGGATCAGCCCCTCGCTGCACCGTGGGGTGGTGTCCACAACATCGCTCTGGGGACCACAGCATCCGACAGCGTGGGTCAGCCCACAGAGGATACATCGCTTCTTTTCCTCGGCATGTAGAGAAAAACAAGAACAAAGCCAGGCAAGTAATATGGTACAAAGGCCCTTATAAACTGAATTGTTCTTCTCTGAAAAAAAAAGGAAAAAAAGAGAAAGGAGGTATCTTCCTACAGCCAGCCTTTGCCAAGCATTGTGAGGAATAACTAGCAAGAGAAATCCATCTGTAAAGCCTTGATGGCTAAGAAGAAAGATTTTTACACATGCCAACTCCACCGTGGCCACATTTATAGGAATTTAAAGTGTTACTATGTGACAACAGAAATAGCTATATGTTGGCAGACCTTTTTTTAATGTGTTAAAGGGTCATTAATCATTTCCTAGTGTTCCAACACTCAGATGTACTTGATATCTTCATTTACTTAGAACGTTCATACCAGCTCCTCAGCTATCTTCATTTCCTTGGAAACAGCTGTTTTGCCTGTTAAGAAAAACAAAGTAATACCAAAAAAAAAAAAGAGAAAGTGGAAATAACGATAAAGGCAAACACAAAAACTTGAAGGTTCTCGGTAAATACAGACCTCTATTACATACATGCAATCAATAAGGTCACTTGTGTAGTAACTCATAACAAAGTACAGTTGACAATGTGTTATTTTTCTGCTGGAGAATATAATGTGAGGCTGAGCATGCTAATGACTTTTGGAAACGGGCAATGACAAAGATTGATTAATATCAGTTGACAGCCTGTTCCACAGCTCCGAAGCAGGAATAGCAATGATTGATTTGCCAAAATGTGGGGCACAGGCTTTAGATAATAGAAAGGCTACATCTGAGCTCAATCTGGTTTCAAAAACATGATTTAAGGGCCAAATGTTTAACAGTAGTTAAAAGCTTAAAGGAAAAGACAGAAGTACAGAAATATTTTCAAAAGGCATCTAATTTTAATGATTTTTTTTCAATGTCTAAGTACCTTTACAAACCTGAACCAGTAGACTGTTGAGTTTAGGAGCAGAAAGCCTACATAAAACGCAGGAACAAAAGAAAACGGGGCAGGGGGGAGATGGAAAGCCAGCATAGTTGTTTTCTAAAAATCAGAGAGACACCATCAACATCTTGGAGCAGCAGGTTTCAATGATAAAAACCTCACGTAATGTCAACTAGTGAAGAGTCACTTTCTGTGATGGTGAGGAGAAAGGTGAACAAACAGCCATGACAATTTGTAGAGCTGCATGCTCACTACTCAGGCTGCTAGGGCAATGTAAGAGAAATATTGCACCCCAGGCCAATAGGGATCCCCACATTTTTAGGCAATTGCATATTTTAAAGAACATGCTCCCCCTGGGAATAACAGGGCAGGAGAAGTGATCCCATCCTCATCTTGGGGGAGCTGGGGGATGGGAAGTCCTGTCGAAAACTTGACCCATCCTTCCCCTAACAACTTCAGCTTTTCACTAAGCACAGCCTGAGTGCCCTGAGCCTTAGAAAAGCCAGACCAATAAGCAAATATCTGTACTTATGCTCCATTTATAATTATTTTGTCCAATGCAGCATGTAAGGGAAAGCAGGAGAGAAGGATGGAGAATTTAATGACAGATGTCCACCAAAGGGCTAGTCTTCATTAGGGATGTGGTCATGTGTGAAGAGCTGAGTTAGCTGACATGATGCTGGCTGTTCTGCTTAGACCAGGCCAAAGTGGAGTCGTCACTATGTCAGCTAATTGCAATTAAACCCTGCTGCTGATCAAAGCAGAGCCTCTAAAGCGATTCCATCACGCGCCTCAGACTGCTGCATCCACCGCCTTTGCAGTGTAATGCACCATCTCAGTTCTATCTCACAACGTGACAGACTGAAGGCTGTACAGTGCAGACCTAATTAGGAAAAGAAGGCGTTAAGATAAACAACAACAAAAATGCAAGCGTTTTCACGGAGCACAGAAGCTGTGAAAAAGTGGACAAGCATTTGACTAGGGGAGCTTGGGGGTTTCCTGGGCTTCGTTCCAAAATGCATCTTTTAAATACAAATGGTGTTATGTTATTATATTCTTTTTCATAGCAAAGCTCATGGACAATCCAGCAGGCTCCTGAGGAACTGAGGGTGGGAGCTTCCCTTTCCACTCAGGCCTTTCAGGGAGGGTTGGTGTTTGGGGATTTATGACCTTTTGAATTATGTGACATTTATGAAGAAGATGCTTCCAAGAAGAAATGTAAGACCTTCCTCCTCTGAGGTCAGCTCATTTCTACATCAGTAGTATCTACAACTGACAGATTTTCCTTAATAAAATACAGTGTTCATGGTGTGCAGTGATAAGCCAACCTTTTAAGATGACCAGCCACCCTTAACTAGTAAAGTCTGCAAAGAAACGTCCATCCTGGGTAAGCTGTCCCTTAGATAGGGCTCTGTTGATTATGCACTAACGAACTGATGTACCTATTCCTGGGGACAGGTTTACTGACATAAAGAACTCCTTTGCAGCAGTAGCTGTGCCAGAAATGAGGATGGGGGGCAGGCTGGCAGCAGTACAACATTTTTATTGGTTGGTTGATACTCATCTCACCTTCCTTTGGTCATCTCAAAGTCAGGCATGGAAGGTCTAAATAAGTTATCAAAAGGCTCTTTCTGCCACCTGTGGATAAAGGCAGGTGTCTTCAAAGGGACTTTGTTTCTCCTACCCCGGACACCTCATTTAATTGTGCTAGTGGACGCAGCATTTATGAAAGGAAGAATATGAGAAAACTGTACAAATGAATTATAGTTGTAACACTCATGCCAAAAAGCAGTCCTTTTATAAAGCATAATCTGTAAAGCCAAATGTGTCTACCAGCTCCAAATACTCAAATCAGTTCAGCCAAGAGATGAGGGGAGTGACCCACAGAGGACTCTGCAGGAGATGGGTCTTAGCCTGTCCTGAGGTCTCCTTGGCTCCAGTGCATGCACTTGCAGGTGCGTTTGCGATACAGAGCCTTCCCTTGTGTGCATCAGCAGTCGGGTCTGGTATTACCCCACCTGCATGGAAAAATATGTGATGACATTTGCTGTCTTCCTTGGGCTTTAATATCTTTCCACAGGATCAGAGGCCTTGGTGATTGAGCAGGCAGCATGATGGGCAGATACTGAAACAGAAGCCACTGATACTGCTTGTACTTCTGACCTGAGTAATTAGACACAATTCAGATCCTTGGAAGTTATTTCATTTAAGGGGAAGTTGATGGGTCAGGTAGCTCCACTGCGGTGACAACCGCATGAAGTCCAGCTTTTTTAGAAAAAAAACAAGGATCAAAACACTGAAAATTACCCCCTCCTCATGGCTCCAAGGCCCTTTCTAAGCTCCCCTCAACACACACCATTTCTCTGTCTGCAAATCCACTCATAAACCACTTTGTGAAAGAGCATCCATCCAAGCTCTGGGCTTTCAAAATCCCAAGACTTATTTTGCTTTGGGGGGGGGCAGGAGCAGGTGGTCACTGTCTCTTACAGCTGTCATATGAAAGGTCGTTGTTAAACCCATTTGTCTTGATAGGGTTTAGCTCAAATCACAGTAACATCATACAGTATGTTGTTGAAAAAAAGCCCTAACCATAGAAAAGTTTAGTACTGAAATCATGCTTTTTAGGACTTTGTGAGCCATCCCTCAAGTGAACTTTCCCTCAGAAATCAAGAGAATTGATTTTGTTTATGCTGGACATTTTTTGTGTGGCTGCATCGAGGATGCCAATTGACAGGTCAAAATCTGTACATGAAGTTTGGTAGAAAATACCTTAAAAGTTTCTATTTAAGGGACAAAGTTAAGTGATTATAGATGTCACTCTAACATTTAATACCAGAAGAAAGCACAAACAGTTTTTAATATTTGAGTTCACAATGAAAACCTACAGCACAAAGGATACTTACACCCCGCTGTCATAAAGCTCTTCAAGGCTCAGTTTCCCTGCTCTGAAATGAAAAGATGGGAAAGGTCAGAGAGAACATCAATTAAGTTGTTTTTCTGGACTAGCTACAAGTTTTAAGACTTTAGGAGAACTTTTACTTTTATTCCCATTTCCGATCGGGAAGAGTATTAGTATGTTTTTGCTAGAAGTGGTGACTAAATCAAAATGTTTATCTTTACCACTAGTATCTAATTGAAGGCTACAAACAGAAACCAATGATGCTTTTTGATGCCTAATCAAAAAGTTTGTTAGTTTCTACAAAATGTACACAAGAACATTTTGTATGGTAGAAGCCTGTTAAGATCTCATCTGAGAATTACACTGTGGTTTGCTTTCATGCACAAAAGGGCATAAAGTTCCTGTTAATGGAGAAATAAGAACAATTATCTTCAGAGTGAGTCAAGTTTGAAATACCTCTGAACTATACAAAACCAATGTTTTGGTACCTTGTGTCCTTTTAAGACACAAGTGAACTTGGTTTTCAAGATAAAAGGAAATAGCTGACCTTTGACAGCCTCTGGTGATAGTATCCCATATAAATGATTTAACTGTAAGATTAACTAGTGTAATGAAGTGTTTTAACTATCATTTAAGGTATACTTACTGTGATGTACAGTATGCTTTGGAAATGCTTATGTGAATAATGTCAATCAGTTCTTCATGTAAGTGACGACTGTTGTCATGCCCTAACCAAGAAGCTCTTGAAGACAAGAAAAATGTTATTTAACTTCTGAGAGGCTGAGGAAGATCCAGTGGCCACTGCACACAAATGAGAGCAGAAGACCTGCAGGGAGCCTTGGTGGTTTCAGGATGAACAAAGTTGATTGTTAATTTACTTTGTGATCGAGACACTTAACCCAAGTAAAACCAACACATCAGGCTTAATGCTAAGGGAATGTTACAAACAACACAAAAATAGTGTATAATGCTGCAGCAAAAGTCATCACCAGTCATGGTAGTTATCAATCACCAACACAAGCTGTAGGGTTAGAGTCGATGGGGCAACCTTATAAACAGATCAGTCATTTCTCAAACCAGCCTTCTTCTGTAGCTCTACATATATTTGCTATGCCAGCACTCAGAGGAGGTGTGAAGCATCACTACAAACTAACCCATGATGTACATTAAATGACGTGCACTGAAGCTTGGTAGTTACTCAGGTACTCCTGTTGAAGTGTCCTTGGAGGGACTCCTCCAGGACAGAGCTGGCCCCGCTGGGCAGGGGATGCAGAGCTCTGATGGAGAGAGAAGTTATCTTGAGGAATGAGTAAATAAGACAGCTCCTTTTTAAAAATAAATATGTTTCTGTAGAACAGCTTGGCACACAGACTCACATATTTATGTGTATAAATAGTCACTGCCTAAGCATGTTCTGGGCTCTGCTGTCTCATATACATTTTTATGAAGTGGTTCTCAAGCTGGGAAGATATGAAGGGTGAGGAGAAAGGGAGAGCATTTCCTGGGAACTGCTAGAAGCACAGTCGAGCATATGCCTGAAGAAAGTCTAGGAGGTGATGCAGGAGTAACCAGCATAGTGCTGGGGTTGGAAACAACTGGCCAAGAAGAGGAGGAAGGATGGAATAGACTGGGCAGAGACCATGGCTGCTGGGAGCTCCTCAGCCCTGCTGCCCACTGCCCAGAACCCTGCTGAGTGGTGGCTGGTCCTCTCTTCCTACTCCATGTACCCTTGTTATTCCACTCCTCCTTTCTGCCTCTTTGCTTGGTCCCCAGGGCCTCCTCCAGGGTACATGGGCTTCCCAGCAGCATCCCACTCAGATGCATGCAACAGGCACACACACGTGCCAATGAAACAGCGCTGAATCAGAGGGGAGGGAAGCTCAAAGCAAAGACTTCATGAGGTGCATTAACACAGGGCCCAGGGCTTCCAAACCAGGGACGGCCACAGTGAGCCACAGTGCCCAGAGCAGGAAGGATGCCACTGAACAGATACAGGATGCCTCAGGGTGATAGGTTCATTTTATTATGAACCTTGTGCTCTTTGGGATTCTTGATCTTCTCAGTTCAGATGACTACAAGAAAAGCCCTTAACTTCAAGAAAAAATAAAATTCCTGCTTCTAAGGGTGCCAGAATAAGCTTTAAGTTTGGATCTAGGTGTCCAAATTCCTCAGAAAATACACTCAAAAAACCCCAAAGCTATCTGAATTTTATCTCATGGAGTCAAAGCTTTTCCTGATTTCCTGCGATTGTGCTCATGATTTTTGCAACCTAGGACTGGGGGTTTATTTTCTCTCATTTCCTAGCCTCAGGGAATTTCTTAAAGAAACTCTGTGATGGCATTTCTATAATAGGGAACAATCCAGGGCTGGTCAAGCTAAGCAGCTGTGCCTCCCCTGTTCCCTGCTATCTTCCACCTGGCTGAGTAATTACCATCCTGCATTGCCTCTTGTTCAGAGAATGACCTTATTCCCTCACCGGATAACAAGGTAAAATCAACTTTCCTCACAAATCCCATTATCTCCTGGAAGATCCTCTCAGAATGCAAATCAACAAGTTCAGCAGAGACAGGAGCCCAACAGTCACCCACAGCCTCAATTCAAATTACCTCCACGCTGCAGGATGAGACAATCTGGATTACCGAGAATTACCTAGGCAGAGCAGTGACTCTGCATCTTATGAGCCCTTGTTCTTTAGATCAAAGAGGTTTGATGGGCATTTAATTAAAAGATGAAGTAGCCAGCTGTAAAACACCAGACTAACCTTTCAAGTATACAACTCAAGTTACAATTAAAGAATGACTGTAATTGTCAGATTTTTGGACTTCACTGGCAATACACTCCATCATTAAGGGATAAATCGACTGTTGAGAGCAGTGCCCACCTTGCTTTTTAATGCTGTCATAGGGCAAGCTGGTTCGGGTGGTAAGAGCTCACATGCAATGTGGGGAGTTTCTTGCTTCCCCCAAACCAGGGAGATTCCCAGATGAAATCACAGCGGCTCTTTTCTTCTTCCAGGACTGCACCAGAGGAGTGCTGGTCCCCAAAGAAGCCATCCTCACTCTTACCATACACATTCGTTCTTGATGGGGCATTACACTCCCCCATGCCCTGGGGAAGAGCAGCCAAGGAGAAAAGCTCATTTAGATGTGTGTATGAACACTGGAGGTGTTGTTAAGAGTGTGCTGTGAAACGTGACAAAGAAAGTAACTTCAATATTATCTGCACCGGGTTTTCTTTTTCCCAGCACAGTGCTGTAACTATTCCCTCACTGTGCAATGCTGGTTGAGACAAGGTACTAGTAGTTTTTAAAGACAGTTAGCATGATCAGCTTCTGTGTCTCCTCCATCACACACACTGACTGTTGATATTTACTGGTTTATCCCATAGGAAAACCCCAGTGCTTTGTCCCAGCTACACAACAGAACAGCAAACTCTTGCAAGTTAACACCCAGCAGAAACATGCTTTTATTAAAAAGAGAGACACAAGTTGCACAGGGAGAGGAAGCATCTCCTACCAGAACAGCTGATGCAGTAGGAAAAAGCAGATTGATTCTCAGTGCAGAAGCCCCTGAGATCTGCTTCAGCAGTGAGGTCTTATCCAAAACAGCACAGTTTGAGAAGTGTTTCAAACCAACATGGAAGCCAAAGCCAGTCTGCTGCCATCTCTCAGATGTGCACAACCACTGCCTCGGAGCCCAAGAAACCAAGGTACCCAACTCACGTAATACAGCACAAAGCTGAGCACCTCCTTAAGCAGTGCCAGAGGAGGACACCGGTGGTCCCCGTGCCTCCCAGCCCTACGTGCCAAGTCCTCGCGCCAGCATTTTGCTGAGTACCTCAATTGCATTTTTCACATATTTGGTGCTTAACTGTACTTTTCTCCAGTGCATCCTCTTACTCCATCTCTGTGTATACTTACAGTCTGCTGTGAGGATGATTTACATTAAAACCCCAGTGTTAACACAGTGAAACCTTTTGCATGGAAAAGTCCAGAGCCATAAAACATTTACAACATAACAAAAATGGTTTCCTAAATCTCTGGCTTATTTCAAGATGCAGAAGAGGCCATTATTTTCACTTTGCCCTCTGGATCTGGTTTTTGCTCCTTTTCTCTGGCTGAGTAGCATTGTAATCTTGGAGGGACGAGTCATTATCCAGCCTTGATAAGAAGGGCAGAACCACTCCCTGAGCATGTAGAATTGAAGTCCCGTATCTGTGATACAGGAGCTGTGATACTCTTCACACATTTGTTTCAGTAATGAAATGTTTCAAAAATACTAAAGGATCTGAAGATGTTAAAATGTCTGGATGCTGGCAACATCTTTGATAAGTTAATTTTGCATTCAAAGCCAATAAAGCATTGGTCAAAGTGACACAGGGTTCGGATTTACCCTGGATAATTCCTTTGCTGCAAGACATTTAAATTGAATCAGTTAAACTCTGACTGCGCTTATTCATTGGGATGTCAGTGCTAACACACCGTGTTAATTGAAGCAACACTGAAGAGTATTTTGACTTTAACTTAGCAAAAGATGTATCAGCTTAGCTGTAACCAGCAAGCCACACATTCACACTGCAAAAGCGAATTGAAGGGCTCATTCTGAAAAATAATGCTAGCTAACAAGAGGCTACAAGTCAAAACAGCCACAGGGGAAAATGAACCAGGAATCTGTGGGAAGGGGAGAGAAAGAGCAAGAGGGAGAGGGTGCCTGCAGAGCCCCGGTTATGCACAGGGGTATCTCGCAGCTCTCAGACCTGAGGTGCCCCAGCCCCACTGGGTATTCACAATACGAGCCCCTCTGAAGCGGGGATTTCCCTTGGTGAGTAACCATCCTGCAGGATGGTACCCGAGCTACAGAGGGAAATATTGTGCATTTAGAGAAGGAAGAGATTAGAGACACTATCCAGACTACTGTGCAGTGAAGATATATCTGCTTTGAGCAGGCACTTGATTCAGAATGAAACTTAATGAAAGGTGGGAGATTTACATGAAGTTTGTCTCCAATCCAGTTGTGTCATTTTAGGTATTGGGAACTATTTAAAAAGGGAGTAATCTTCTTGTTTGGGAAGATACATGCAGCCCTATAAAGCTGCTTTATCTCCACATTGCTATTGCCACACAGAGCAGACTTAACTACTTTAAAACTGTTCGAAAAGTTGCCAACAAATCGTCTGTCTGTCTTGGTTACAACAATATTAATGTATTTGTTTCCCTTGAAAATTTCAGTCTTTCTTCTCACTGAAAGGAACTGAGCATATTCCCTTCTCTTGCAGCTCAGTACAACATCACCATCCCACAGGATGGCCAGGCAAGAAAGAAATTGGGCAGATTGTGTTTTCAGACCTTCAGGCAAAATCTTCCAGAGATGTTTCTTCCCCCTGATCATTTCCCTTGAATTTTGCAAAGTACTTCCAGCATAATCATGCTATGCATAAAGCTGGCAGAGCTGGGATAATCCCTACCCACAAACTATCAGAGAGCACAGACCACGGCTTTGTAGTGTCATTAGCATTTCCTTCCCCAGTCAAACCCGACACCAGTTACACCAACATAAAACTGCTCTTGCCCCTCTTCGTAGCACTTACTCCAGGCCAGGTTTGGCACCGATGCAGAAGAAGGCAGCAGAATAGCTGCAGAGGTACATGAAAACAGCATCAGGAGCTCCCCTTCACACTCAGCAAGTCATCCACCAGAGAGAGCTTATGGATTGCATTAAAGAAGGTTGTTTTTATAAGCATCCTAGTACCAAAAAACTCATTTATTTTTAACTTTCTGACTAGGATGAAAGGTGATCAGATCCAAATAGCAACTATGAATTTTTAGTCCATTTAAAGTCCTAAAGCCCTGGGGCCTGTTGCTACTGCAATCGTTAGCAGAGCTGCGAGTAATCAATCGCTCTCTATCTGTGTTTGCGCAAGTGGAGCTGATTGATTACTCACTGCTAATATGATTGCCAACGCTGCAAACATTTTTCTCTGGACAGTTCTCCAAAGCAGTCAGGGTCTGAGGCTAACAAGCTGTCTGCCGAGGGGAGGGTATAGAAGCAGGGCAGCAATTTTTAGGTTGTTTAGGTTAACATCGTAACTGCGATGTTCAAGTGGTCCAAGGCTCTTGAAGCCCCCAGAGGCTTTGTGTGGTGTAAGGCACGATCGAGGTCTCGTGGCCAACACACCACACCTTCAGCGGAGAGAAACGAATCGTCCCTTCCTTCCACACAACGTTTTCAGGGACATCCTGCCCATATGTTTTGTGAGGAGGGAGAGAGGGTTTGCTGTCTTATCCTCATCCTACCCGAGGGAGCAGGAGGCAATTCCCCCTTCCCTCTTTGTTTAAACCTTCCCATCAAAAGCACTCCTCAGGAAATTGTTTATAGTGCACATTTTACTGGTCCTACAGAAACCCAGGACTTCGATTGTCTCCATTGTCTTCTCCATTGTCTACTACCTCCTGTTATTATTTTATTTGCATATAAAGGAATACATCTCTCTCATTAATCTCTCTTGTAAAATCTACACTTATTTACAAACAGAGAGAGACAAGTTCACCTCCAGGCCGTATGATGGTTGGTACGAACTGACATCCTTAGTGACTATTTCAAGCCTTGGACTGAATGATGCAGAGGGATAGAGTACAGCTCCCCCCCATCAGAGATGCTTTCAGGCAGAGTTGAAGCCCAGGGGCTAGAGCATGCTTATTATTAAATTGGTAAGTTGAACGTTTTTTCCCAAAATGTTGCTTTCAGGAAGTGGGGATCAACAAAAGCATCAATTTTCTCTAATCAAAGGCACCAAATAATTAAGAGAACTCTTTTATACCGTTTTCGTATTTCACACTGCCCATAATCCAAAACCCTGGCAAACAAGTAAAATAACCCAGAGTCTTTCTGGCAAATAGCAGAGACAAGACAGTTGAACAACTCCCAAGTGCCACAAGCTTTCTCCAAGAGCCTTTTACAGGACACTGTTAATTGACATTGCAGAGAATAGTGTTGGCAGTTACTGATGATCAGAAAATGCTACCTGCTTGATTTATATGCATTCTTCTGCTACTTCGAGACCAATTTCAGTTTTAAAATTAAATCTCTATTTGTCTCTGCTGTCATTTTTGGCACCTTACACAGCAAAAACAATGCCCACAACAAAAAGTAGTGAGGCACTAAACAAGGATGTTGTTTGTGCACCTTTAATATGTGCACGAACAGGCAGAACACAACTAACAACATAAACTGTTTCTTCAACCAGATTCTCATGTCATCGATAGCATAGAAGCTTTAGTAGCTGCTTCCCCAATATATTCAAAGGGAAACTGCATTATTGCCATCTGACTGCATTTTTCAAGGAACAAGCCAAGACACCTTGCAAAAGCCAAACAGATCCAGAAGATGATGGATAAACTCCCACCACTTCCATAGGCTTCCCTTCACAGCTTCGATCTGTGATGTTGTTACGCCCACATTATCTAGCAGTGAGAAGATAGGTCTTTTTTGCTACCTTTTGGGTTTTTTCCTTTTATATTTAGAGGAAGGTTTTTCAAGCAATAACTGTCTCTTCTCATAAGCATGCACATTATAAGCTTATAAGCATTACAGCCTTTCAGTACTTAAAGGGAGCTTACAAGAAAGATGGGGACAAACTTTTTAGCAGGGCCTGTTGCAATAAGACAAGGGGTAATGGTTTTAAACTAAAAGAGGGTAGATTTAGACTAGATATAAGGAAATAATTTTTTACAATGAAGGTGGTGAAAGACTGGAACAGGTTGCCCACAGAGGTAGGTGGTAGATGCCCCATCCTTGGAAACATTCAAGGTCAGGTTGGATGAAGCTCTGAGCAACCTGACCTAGTTGAAGATGTCCCTGCGCATTGCAGGGGGGTTGGACTAGATGACCTTTAAAGGTCCCTTTCAACCCAAACGATTCTATGATTCTATGATTCTAAAATAATTGTACCCTCTATGCATTACAATGTTTGGAACAGTAAGGTAAAAAATTTCTTGTCTTTTAACTGCAACAGAAGGCAATGTGGTAGGAAAGGTGATGGGAGGCTGTGAATGTTCAAACAAGTACTCACAGATACCTCCAACTTTTCCCAAGCAGTTGGACATCACCGGTTCTTTGTTTCTTTCTTTTTTTTAAATTTGACCTTTCTTGCTCCTGCTCTCCCAAGAAGTAGCCACATTGACTCCAAGTGACATTTCGATCGCAGAGGTAGGTCTCAAGCACAATACATTATTAAAAAAACCCACTAAATCAGAGAATGCCATAAAACTTCAAACGCAGCAGTTCTGATGCCATTGATCAGGAAAACAAAATCTCTGCTACAGACAGACACATTGGCTGGGGATACCTTGCTGAAGGATGCATAGAGAAGTAAAAGGGAAAGGGTTTTTCAAAGATGAAAAGAATAAAACAGAAAATTCACCAAGTCAAGAGTTCAGCTGAAATAAATTTCCATTCCCTCAAAAAGAAAAAAACTCTTTTTCTTTCCCAACTGACACCTTCATGTGCCATTTCAGACTCTCATATTCCCATATGTAATGCTACAGACAATGAAAACATGCGCGTATGTCATGCCAAGGCATCACCGTGTGGACTTGTTTACCACTTAGCAACACACTGACAGGGCAGATCTCTTGCAGCTCTTCCCCTTCTGATGATACAGCTGAAAACTCCAGTGTGAATGGGAATGTACTGCAGTTCGTGTCAAGGAGAATGGCAATTTCCACCATTGTTTTTGCTATACTGGATATTCATGCAAAGCTTTGCTTAATCATCTGCTTGGCTGTTTAGCAGCAACATTCTCAATAACCATTTAATTTAATGATCAATTTTTTTTAATGAATACTTTAATTACACATAGTTGCTGGGGGCCCTGCCAACAATCAGCTGGTCTGAGTTTCAGAGCAGCAGATGAAAGAGTACTGGATATAAGAGGAGCCTTAGCAATTTATGTCACTAAGTGGATTACTCCAAAACCAGCACAATACAGAGTAGTCAGAGAGGGATTGAAGTCCCTACACTGGATTCTAGCAAAGTCCTTAGCACACCAGAGAAAGGCTCTGCAGACTATGGCATCAAATAAGATTTAAAATGTTGAAAGAAAATGGTACTACTACCTTAAATAAGGTGCCCTTATTTATCTATATTACAGTAGCTTCGCAAATAGTGACTGTGGCATCTCTCAAACGTCCTCTTGACTCCATATGTACCCTCCTCAGATCTGAGCTGCACAGCCACTCGGTTCCCCAGCCCACTGGGTCCCCAGCTGTGAGAGGACACTAGCGTGTGGCTCACAGGGTCAGCAGGTGGATCAGCCCCAGAGCATCCCCCATGGCAGGCGAGGGAAAAGCAGCGCCTTCCTCCACCCGGGCCAGCTCGCCCAGAAATGAGGCAGAAGTGGGTTCACGCCAAACGTGCAGCTGTGACACAGCTACCCCAGAAAAGCAACTCTGCAACATCTCTTCTACGGCAGAACAACCTTAACGGAACTCAGCTGAGCGGCCAAAGTCCTCTGCTCGGTGCGGTACTGCTGAGCCAGCAGCAACGCCTAAGGACAATAGCGAGTCCCAGCACTCATCTCAGTCCCTGCAGCCCAGCATCACAGAGATGTGCCAGGCACATTTCAAAGCCACATGAATTTGGGGCACCAATCCTAATGTCCTCCATAGGACCAGCTTTCATCCTCAGGATCGATTCCAATTTCATCTACATTTCAGTAAAATACTGCTGATTTCAATGGAGCCCATCCTGATAAATGCCAGCGTATACAGACACAGAAGCAAATCTTCCCTGCAATCACCCAGGGCATCTGAAACCAAGAGGCATCTTGGCAGGATACATGAATGGCCTGATTGTGTCCATTTTCAAGAAGCAATACATATGTATAGCACTGCGATCCAGCTCAGTCTGTACGGGATTCTGCTCTGCTTGATGAGCAATCAGTCTGCTGCAGGAACAAACACATAATGACTGCTTTCAGCTGCTAATGCCACTGCTTTTTCTGGAACAATATAGAGGCCTGAACTGCAAATTCACATCTGGCCTTGTTGGAAATTAACTAGGAATCGAAAGGGGTTTGCAATTAGCCTTTGAAAAAATCTTCACTAATTCACAACCATGGAACAGGACACTAGAGCCTGCAATGACATTTCTGCAGGATTTGGTGGTGTGTCTGTAATAAGGGGGTTTGTGTATTTATTTTAGGGAAAGACTATCTTCTGTTTGGCTTTGGTCTATGAAAGAATTCAGGAACAGCAATATTCCAAACATATGGTGATATTCTTTTTCACAGCAAAATGCAATTTGACTACAGTTTCCCACTGTGTGCACTCAATTTCCATGAATGTTACTGGGATTAACATTTTTCATGGCTATTCTTTGCCATTTTCAATGAGAACTGGCATCAATATTTGTACACTTGTTTTATTCTTGAAGTTTTACAGTTTTCTATTCTGCTAAAACCCCTAAACCTGTTCAAGGTTTACAAAATTCATCCCCAAAAATTGGTTTCCAACATTTAGCTTGCTAGAATTTCTTAAAGGGGTCTTTATTTTTAGCTGTTAAAATCACCAATAAAATTAATTACTTTCCACGCAGTCTAAGTATACTTCTGTCCTGTTCCCAAACATCTGAGAGGATTAGCCAAATCTTAGCTCTGGTCAAGCAAGAATAAAAGTATGGCATCTCCCTACTTTTCCACCAAGCAAACAAGTCAATATGAAGAGAGGAGGAAAAGACCTATACTTTCTAGCATTGTTGGGAACAGTATTATAATTTGTTGCTCATAAACACAACCTGCAAATCACCATTTTTGGACAAGAAAGGGAGGTGTCCCCAGGCCACGCTGCCTCTTGCTCTTCCAGGGGGCCAGCACCATCCGCTGCTCCTGCCTCAAGGCTGCACTTCGTGTCACACCGTGGCTCCTAATAACCCCTGGGAATTATCTCCCCGACTCACCCGGTGCTCGAAAACCTCTGTGGCTGCTCCTGACAATATCACTGGAGGGGCTCAGGGGAAGGGGACTGAAAAGAAAACCCTCTCATTCATATTTCTACTGAACATTTTGGATCGTTTGCTGACTCATTTTGCAGTTTAGCTTGCAGCAAACTCAAAATTAAGTTACTACAGAATAATGACCATTAAGTGACTGAGATTGCTTTATTTCTCGGAGCCTTAGCAACAGTGATTTCACTTGCCTGTTGCCATAACAACTACGGCATGCACATCAAGGTCACTAAGCCCACTTTGCTTCTTGCCTGTAGCTATGTCTCTGATGGCTTATATGCCTCATTTTTATTGTAGATTCATACACAATGACTAGGAAGAAAAGATACTTTTTCATCTTATGAGTAAACAAGCACGTGAAGGTGAGCTTTTCTCAAGGTAAGGAAAAAGGGACAAAAGACAAAGCATTTATGAAAAATGTTCACTTCATTCTTAATGGAAAAGCAGTTCTTAAAAAAAAAAAAAGTGTATATATGAGATCCAAAATACCTAACATGCAAGGAGTCAAATCAGCAGTCAATTCTCCCTTATAAAGATGAAGAAAGATTTCCTGAACAGTATGTGGATATGAGTTCCTTCGTTTCCAGGAGGACCTGCCAGCCTGCCTCAGGACATTAGCACGGGGACATCAATGTCCCTGAAGTGCCACCTCAGATATTGAAGAATTCTGACCTTCGTGCTTAAATAAGTGTAGCTTCAATGGAAACACCCCATTTAGTGTTAATCTACGAAGCCTCAGCACACAGCCGTTCACTGAGACACATTGGCCTGAAATAAGGTGGAACTGGAAAGCCGGAGAGGACGGCTAAGCTGGCTGGCTGATGAACTGCAAAGCCCCAGGTCAGGCAAGAAATCACTTGCAACATCATTTTCTTTAGTTATTTCTTTCACAAATTTTAACAGATGCAATTTTTACTCCAGAATATTTACACCTCACGCATCATTTTCATTGAATAGAAGGGTTATAAAACATTCTTTTAATACAAGTGAACTGCATTCATTTGTCTCATAAGTCAACTAGAGGCACTTTCAAAGGAAATTCTAAGCTCCTACATTACCAGAGCATTTTTTCTGCCATGTGGAAGGAGAGAAAAGAATGATTCTCTCTGAAAAATATAAATAACTTTGCCACCTCTTCTTATAGCTAGTTGATTACAGCAGCCAGTGAATGAAAGATTTCACTGCTTATTTGTCAGCTTTACACCAAAAATACCACCAAAAAAGATGAAATGTCCAGAATTGCAGAGGGATTTATGAGGCACTAAATACTTCTGTGAATCAGGACTGAAATGTAATTTCATATATACTTGTGTAGTTGTTGGCTATGGGACAAGATAGACAGACAAATACACACAGGCACACTGATAGACAGAGAGACAGCTAGACTGGAGCTGGACCACAAAATGTCAAATTTAAATTTTGCTTTATCATTTACAGTAGGTCCAGCTGGCTCCAGCAGACATTCTGGCCCAGCTCACCTGGCATCTTGCTAGACAAGGCAGAGAAGTAATTTCATTTTCCAGATAGGAAACAGAAGAAATGGAATTGCTGATGGTCACACAAGCCCACCGGGATGAGATGAAGAACGTTTGGGGACTCTCTAACATGCAGCTGTGACACAGACCTCCGTCATGTTATCAAGTTCCTGGATAAACAGCAATGAGTTGTTTTGGACTTTACACCAAAGAATGGCTGCAAAAGAATTGGTTGACTTTCTTGGTTGTTATTCTATACTGGTTGATATTGCTCTTGGTAACAACTAGTGCCACGAGCAAGTTCACTGCACACAAGGAAATATGATTTACTGACTAGTTAAATGCTAACTGCCAAATTTAGGGCTGTCAGGAATAATTCCATTGGACCCTCAATGGGATCCATTGCCCTCTTAAAAAGAAGACTTGTGACATCTGTCTTACCCCAGGTGATGCCTCAAGAGAAGGTGAGCGCTGCCTGCCAGGCGCCCCGCCCGTTCCGGGTGGCAGTGGTCCAGGAGGTGCCACAGCCAAGCCAGGGAGCTCTGGGCAGCACAGCAGGACCAGGTGAAGGGGTGGGATGTGGCATGCAGGATCAGGGCAGCCCTGGAAGCAGTGGGGAGCCTGGAAGGGTGCCAGCCCTTCCTGCGGAGCACGGTGGGAAGGACGGTGCATCAGGGACCTACAGGGATCTGCATGGAGCTTGCTGGAGCCCCCAGAAACGTGGTAGGCAACGCAACACAAGGGCAAAGTCTGTGCTGCTGAGGATATATAAGGTTGGGGAGAAATTGGTTTCTGAACCCTTTTATTTATTCATCATATCTAAGTTTATCCTTTCCAAAAGTTGTCTTATTTAGTGTATGCTCTAGACATCCAAGACCAGGCCAGTTTAATAATTCAAAGCCCCTTTGATGTCCCTAGTGTACTCAGTTTACAGGAAAGTCCCAGCACGTCCACCCCAGAGCCTTGGCTGACTCCAGGTCCCACCAGAGACAAAACACTAAATACCTAAAACGGAACCAAAGCCTCAGTGTAAGTCTGCAACAAAATCAAGGGAGCTTACTCAGTTCACGTTTGGCGAGATGCAGCCCGTAAAGCTCCAGCTTACTACAGGTATTAAAAGTGTGGTGCTTAATGCCTTTTGCCAGAAAATAAGCGCAGATGTATCTCAGGGAAACAGTACATTCAATTGCTGCAGATTCTGTTGCTTTCCACAGAGTATCTCTTGTTATTACTTTAATAACTGAAGAGGAAATCCTGTTAATCATAAGTTGCAAGGTTGTATGAGTTGAGAGCTGTGATATCATAGCTGTTGATAGCTCTGCGCAGGCATGATGAGATAGCAGATAACGCACGTCGTGATTTTCAACAGGGAATTGAATTATTTGCCTAATTTTCATCATGCATGCACCCCACCCCCAAAAATGTCACACGTCTTTCTTCTCCTAGCTATTACAACAAATATATTGCTCCTACAATCAGATGCCAACATACAATTAAGGACATGCAGGTGTCAAGCATTCATTGCCACTGCTTAAGTTAGCAAAGCGTTAAATGGAAAGAAAATGAACCAAACAAGAAGTCAGCCCAGAAAGAAAGTAAAACAAATAACTGAATTAAATCCATCTCCGTTGGTGTGAATTCAGGTAGCCTGATTTTTGCCATTTAAAAACAAAATGGTCCCAGCAGCCTGAGCTTGCCTGCAACATCAATAAACTTTTCTTTAGACAATTGTTTAAAGTGCACAGTTCACGTGCCAATGAAAGAGCCAGTATGGCAAAACGAGTCTGGTTTTGAGACTCTTTTGTGGAAGGAACTTACTAAAATTGTGACTATTGGAAAGCTTTTACATCCAAGCACACGTTCATTACCACACATGAAAGTAAAAAGTCATCCTGTGCAAACTGACTGAAGCCCGGCAAATATTTTAAACCCTTTATGATTTTAAATGACACCCAGTGATCTTCTGTTTTCACATCACTTATTTCCTCTGACCCACACAATTTGTTAGCACGCTTCGGGTCGCAAGTCAACAGAGCAACGCTAATTACAGCGGTTGGGAGGGTTCGTCTCCTTCTCACTTACATGTCCTCTGCAGCGTTTACACAGTGTATGGCCTATAGCTCCTATAGGTGCTACAGATACAGAGGTGACTGCTGCCCCAGGAGGATGCTGGCTAATGGAGGTGGACGTGGCCCCATCCTTCTTCCTCCAAGCCCTGAAGGAGGCTGCCAAAGGCTCCCACAGAGAATTAAAGGTCTTTGTGCAGCACAAGGAAATTCCTGGGAGGAAAGGAAAAACCAGAATGTTAGTGAGACGCCAAATATTGGCCCCTGTAGCCAACAAGGGAAATTTCCTGGAGGAAGAAAAGGAAAACAAAACACAAAAATATGGCCCAAAGAGGCAGAGAAAGCTAATGAAATGTCTGCTTTCGGGGGAGACTGCGGGGTCAGCAATCCAGGGCAGGAGCAGGGAGGCTATGAGAGAAGCCTCCACTGCTGGTAAGTCAAACATCTCGGCAAAAAAACGTGGCCACCCCTGCAGCTGCTGGGCAATTCAGCCTTGATGAATTGGGCGCTCACCTTGGCGCTCACCTTGAACAACGACTTTTAATTTCACTGTAGAGGGCTGGTGTCAGTGCAAAATCATGCGCTTCATTTAAACTAGTGTTTTTTACCTTCTATTTAAGCAGAGCTTGCTGGGGCTTTGCAGGGATTTCAGGGGAGCTCTTTGCACCTTCACCCAAGGAGGGAGAGCAAGCCCCCGCCACGCCGCGCACACGGCAGCCACTGTGGTGAGATGTCTCCTTGGGAGGGTCCCACGAGATGGCCCTGTGCTGCCCAGATCGACACAGAGTCTCTGGAGAGAAAAGGTTTCATTTTAATTATCTCAGATCCAACCTCACAGAAGTTTCACAGCCCCAAACTTTATGTAATACTTCAAGATTAACAGTGAAATAAGAAGAGACTTGACCTGGAAAAAGTTCCAGCTCAGGCAAAATTTATCTTTTTTTTTTCCCCCCTCATTTTTAGCAAATGTAGCGATGACTGGGTATTATAGGTACAGCTCTGCCCAGAAGCATTAGCTATGACATACCTCATGGTAATTAGTCATCTAGGATACCACTTTTTAAAGACCTCAAATAGCTCCATCTGGTTGTTACACTAAAGTCTTAAAGGGGGCCTCAGAGCAAGAGAATGGGCTCCTGTGCTGCAGGGAACTCAGGAGAAAAGGCACAGTGAAATAACAGGACAGAGTTGGCAACTGAATGGCCATCTCGGTTGCCCACCTCAGTTCTCCCTGCTGTAATTGGGAAGAAAAGTCACCAGCCCCTTTTGCGAAGTGCTTCAAGACCTAGGTAGTTAAAAGCACAACGCAGAGAATATTGTTTTCACTCCTGATGTGCCGCTGCAGACTCGCGTCCCCATGCCGAGCAGGGACCACAGAGCTCTGGTAGCATCACTACAGGCCGTGATGGTCCCTCACCTTCAGGTCTGCCGTAGGAGAGCTGTTTTCTGCATGGGGCGATGGGGCTGGCAGCGGTAGCATCGCTCCCCCATCCATGAGCTACATGGATCCAGACCTTCCTCGATACACCCTCCTCTGCAAGGAGGCAAGAAGAAAAACAGGTTCAGAGATTTTTGCCCCCTCCTCGTCTTCAAATCAAGCTTTTAGTTTTAATTGAAAGAGAGAAAGAGTTTCTCAGGAAGGAAAGACATTAATCTTATAAATTATTTGAATAGGGTGGAATGCAGTGACAACAGCAGCTAATGAAGTAAATCTAAATTAAGTCACTGTCTGGATATATTTTTTTATTATTATTAATTTTTTTTTTTTTTTTGCAAAAGGGAGAACATCTGGTGTTTGCCAGTGAGACCAATCGAGTCTCCAATTAATCTCTGCAAAGTGGCATACCTCCTAGTTGTTCTGTGTGCGACCATTTCTTCAGTCCTGACCACCGGTATAGAAAATAGCTTGTTGAATGAGCTGCTGCAGAAATCTTCTTGTCATGAAGAACTCATTAGGTCAGCAATAAAGTGATTTATCAAAGACTTGGATTTCAGCCATCAGCTTCACTTGTACAACAGACTCAGTTGCAGTGCTTCGAGCAAAGGCTTACAAATTACCATTATAATCTTGTAAGCATGCCTCATCTACACCAGCCAGTTCCTGACCAGTGAAGTGGAGACCAAGAAATACAATCCTTTCTGACCTCTATTATATGCTGTCAGCCATCCAGATGTGATGCAATGAGTGGAGCAGATATTAATACTTCTGAATGGTGATGAAAGGGAGTTCACATTCTGGAAGAGATGCTGGAAGCAACGGGAGATTGCTTTATGCAATGTTAACTTTTCCTGAGCCTCCTCTGCCTGATCACACAAGCCCTGTTGCAGGGGAGACCTTTGCAGGAGTGGACGGTCTCTCGGCATGTGTCAGCGATCAGCTCGGTCTTACGCAGCACCTGACCTTATGTAATCCAGCATGTGTCTGATGATATTTTTCAGTTCCCTCAGGTTGAAAACTGCCTTTCCCACAGCTATCAGAGTTGTGTTTCTGTGCTAATCCCGTCCTCCCATCTGCCTGAGCTGGGAAAGCGGAGGGGAAAAGGTGGGGAGGCACAGGATGATTTCTTTGAAAAGTCGAAAACATAAGTTTCCATGGTCTGGAACATAGGATCAAGTTCATCAGCTTTTTCAGCCCATCACATATACAGCTGGTATTTTTCCTTGCAAAACAGATTTCATTTTCTTAACTAAGTCACTTTTCAGGCAAGAAGAAAGCCCACTGCTAAGCACAGCTTCAGGAAAGAGCCAAATACATGCCTGCACACATGCTATATTTAATTTTCAATTCTCTGCTCTGCCTCTGATCCTTTCCCACCACCAGCTGGGTCCTCACCACCTTTCCCTCTCTTCCACCAGTTTTTCCCATTGGAATTCCTTCCCCTTCTGCCAGCACCCTGCTTTCCCTCAGGATGTGAACTCAGTTACATCAGCATTGAACTTTCAAACCCGTAATGTTCAAGTGGATTCAAAATTAGTCAAAACAAGCTCATCCATCAATAGCTTTTAATGTCAAGAGCTCTGAGGGCAGGGGTGGGGGTGGAAGGCAGGGCCACGGTGCATATTCAGGCAACAATGAAAATGTTGTCAAAGAGCAATTAAGTGTGCTCCTGTGACAGGTTGGCACTGCACTTGTTTCTAAGGTGAGAGAAGTCATAAAACATTTACAGTTCACCCAGCACCAGCAGCACCAAATGCCTTTTACATCCAGCCTGCATCTCCTCGGCAATCACAGAAGACCCAAACCTGCCTTGTGCCAAATGGTAATTGCATTTTTAAATAATTTTAATCACCTTTCATCATGACTTTTCAATTTGCCGAGTCAAATGTCATATTCTCTATTGCTGGGCAGCCCTCTTTGCTGCACTGTGAGCATTAATTAAACGGACAGATGGAATTTGTTACCATATATTTCAGCCACAAAGCTTAAGCATAAATAAAAGAACTTCTTTCTTTACTAATATTAGTCAAAAATAATTTGTTCTTATGCAACAATTCATAAGAAAGATGATAATAACACTATCTTTAAGAATTTAATCAGAGTCAAAACCCCATTCTAGGCAGAAGAATCTGTATTCCCTTCATATTTGGGGCTATTAAAGTTTTTTCCACGTACACAGGATACAGTACTTTAACATGCAAATCTGGCAGGATTTGGCTGCTGCAATCCTACCCGGTATGAAAGTCAGGGGCTGAATTCTAAGAAGTGAAGAATTGAAAGAAAGCAGCTGAAGAGGCGCTTGGCAAACAGCATGTATTTCCACTAAGACCTGAGCACACCGGGTAAGACTTCCATAAGGTGAAGAATATGGCTGTAAGCCAGATGTAAAAATGGAAAGAAAAAACAGCATAAAGAATTGAATATCTGAAGACTAATGAGTGAGCTGATGCTCCCTGCATGGCTGAAGGGCTGAGTGTGCTATTGACTGAGACGATGGAGTTTTTGGACAATATGGGAAATCAAAGAGATGTCAGGGAGCTGGAGAACCAGCATTGTTCTGCACCCCCTCCTTTCCAAATGAGGGGAGTGAAGCAGAAATTTAATAATAGAGAAATGCTCGTGCTTTCAGTGCTGGAAAAAATCCTTTTGTGTAAAGAAAGTGCTGTGGACAAAACACACTGAATGGAGGACTAAGAGCCAGTTTCTTAATGCAGGTGCTTACCTGTGTGGGAACAGGTCCTGTTATTCTCCTGACTGGGCTACTCACACCACAGAGGAGAGACCAGCTGCAACCAGACTACTCACAGACTCGAGGGCTGCAGGCAGAGGACAGGACGATAGCAGCTGATCTTTTGTGTCAAACGATGCAAGACAGATTTTCTGTCTTGCATTTTCTGTCTTGAAAATTCAAAAGGAATTTTCCTCCATTGGTGGAAGGCAATATCAAAGCCCAAGCTTGCTGGGCACTTGATTTGGTCCTTAGTCAGCCCAGGAAATATCAACAGAGAGTTCAGTTACAACCAACCCACAGGTGCTCAAAGAAGAAAATTTCTTATCCATGCCTTTCCAGAGCAGGAGGCAAGGGAATAATTTCGGTCTCACTTTATGGTGGCACAAGAGTTACTTGATTTCAGAAGCAACCGTCTCTGGCAGAGCTAGGACTGAAAGCCACAGCTCCTGGATCTTGCTGCAACAGCATAAGCAGAAGCACTTATTTGTCAATGCACCAAAGCTAAGGCCATCACATTTTACCTCCCCTCCTAACCTCCTCTCTAGCAATTCTGCAAATATCAATTAAGTCTGTGTTGTTCACTCACGGTTGATATGTCCTTCCAATAGCTCACTACGGGAAATTTCAGATTGCTTTATTAAACCATCTCCTATACATTTACCTACCAGTAACCTAATAATGACATGAAATTAAAAACACATTACCTTTATCTACAATTATCCCATTACAGAAGCAGGCAAGTGCTGCAGAGGCAGTCATCACATTTTTACAGCATAACTACTTTAGATAAAAATTACAGGGAGGCAGGTTTCCTATCTGTGGAGAAATAAAGTAGGTTCTTTCAGAGCTTTGGCCAGTTTGTGACAGGAGGTCAAATGAAGATGTGTGAAGGCTAAGGTCACTGTTTCCAGGTGACCTGCATTTTGCCTCCAGGAAGCTTCGTTTCCCTTATCATTGCAGCCTTTGTCACCTGTAGAAGATTATTCAATAGGTGTTTTATGTTTTTGTCTCAGCCAAGATCCATCTTCCTCCAGGACAAGCAGACAACCCCAGAAAATGAAAGGGCACCTGCTGGTCTCACCTTTTTGTGGAGGCCTTGTCTGCCTTTTCTCACCTCTCCAAGTGGTAGAGAGAAAAGGGAAGCTTTTATCCTGTAATACAGATGAGAAATGTACCCACATTACATTTCTTGTGTCAAGCTGATAGATCAAATTGGGAATGGGGGAGGCAAATGTAGGCAATGTGGACTGAAAAGAAGAGCATTAGCTAGACAGATGAGTACAGTGAAAAATCAAGTAAGAACTATCCAGTCCATTTCCCCACAGCCCCAGGCAAACATGAAACCATTTAGTCCAAAAATCACTCCTAAATCTTTTTTGTGTGCCTATTGCAAGCTGTCCGTTTCTCATATCACAATGGGCATTTCTAGGCACCAAGCTGTAGGGGAGAGAGACTGGAAGATCTGCCTTTTGTGAGAACTTTGGGGTTTCCTAGCTGTCTTGCAGAGCTGGGAGTGCCATGTTCAAAAGCTCCGCTGTTTATTCTAGCCCTCACCAAGGGAGACTGGGTCCCAGGCCCTTTGGAGCACCTAGAGCCAGAAGATTTACTTCTCGCTTGGCCTTTCAGGCTCATTCTAGTTTCAGAAGTATCAGAGCATTTGGGTTGTTTCTACTGAACATTGCAATGTTCTTGCTTCTTGCCACCCATGTAAATTGGAATATTGTTTTGCAAAAACAGGACAAAATGTTTATTCCAGCCTTTCTCATGGAACGGAAGTCCCACTTCTGATCATCTCTCCCAACAGAGCCTCCATCCAAAGGGAAGACGTCCTTGAATACCCTCTTTTCCTTGATGAGTACAGAGCTTTCCCCATCTGCTCTCTGAGCATAGACATGAGCCCAAGCCTTGTGTCAACATGTTCCCAGCTTCCTTTCATAATATGGAAATGACAGTGGTTGCCGCATGCAAAGCTGAAATCAAATGAATAAATGAATGTCAACAGACTGTGGGTAGAGGCACAGAGGTTGCATAACAGAGCGACTACAAGTGCACAGATGCAGCGAAGCCAAATTGGGTGCTGAGTGGATTGTCAGGGCTTGTTTCTGAGGGATGCACCTAGTCATTTCACAAGCACAGCTGTCAGCCAATGAATTATTCCTAGTGAATTAAGAAACAAAACAATAAAGTCCTCTACCCATCCCGTTACTCACGCAGGCCATTTGGAGGGAATATTTTGTGACATCTCTAGGTACACTGGATGGTGAATTATTATGTAATGATTCCTTTTCCCTGCAGAAACAAAGTCTGGAGATATCCTCCAAAATCCTTACTATGTCAGTGTCAAACTCAATAATTGTCTCCAAAAAAATTATTACCAGCTGCATGTTTGGCATTAATGCCACCCTAAGGGCATGACGGCACGGATGAGGACTGACAGACTTATGCTCTGTGCCCCGGCTCTGAGCTGGCCAGATGCAAACTAATTCTGTTCCAGAAGCAGATAGATAGCCACGTTAGCAGGAAGACAGCTTACTTGAGAAACAAGGCCAAAATTTTTGCCACTATACGGTTTTCTGAATGCCACTGTTTGCACCTATTTGTCTCCCTTTCAGGTGACTTTCTTGCCTATGAGTCCTTTAACCTGAAGTGGAATGCTTTCTTTTTATCCTCCTCTCTTAGAGCAGAACAGGAGACCTATACAAACCAATGGTGCTTTAACAAACATGGCAACAGCTTCTTAAATAAACAGCACACTTCTGCGCCCATTCCTCTCAAACAGAAATGCTACTTCAGCTTCTTTGTGCCACTTCCCCTCCAAAACTGCAGCAGCAGCAAAGCAATCAATGAGAGCGTGAAGTAATATCACATACAGCAGACCTGTTTCATTCTGAACAAACACACAAATAACCTCCAGTTTGAGAAGGAGGAATGCACAAACACTTAGAAGTTAATTCTCAAACCCAGCAAGACAAAGGCAGAGTTAAAAGACTCAAAACACCTGAGCAAGCAAAACAGTCTCTTATTCCTTGCTAAAGCAAACACAAAGACAAATCGCATTCACTTTTCAACCCGGCAAGCAAGCCATAATATATTGCCTGCCACAGCGATGATGATTGTTCTTGTGCTCTCCAACTCAGCCTGATACGCACGTGGCAGATTCATAACTCTTTCAAGCTCTCCAAGATAAACATGTGGGCGCTTGATATAGAATTTCAATTATAACGTTCCTGGGAGCATCCAACACGCTGCCCCTCACACCCAACGCAACGGTGGATTTGCCCCCCCCACCCCAGGGACACGGTCTGCAGGTCAGGTCCAAAAGGGTCGGAGGTTCCTTGTGCTTTTGGAGGCCTCCTTTATTCTGTGAGGATGGGTCCCTGTCATTCACAACTGCCTATAGCATCCTCCAATGCTCCCATCCCCAGGCCCAAAGGGACTGCAGTGGGGGGATGTCTTGTGTTGGCCACCAGCGCATGTGACAGGGACAACCAAAGGTCTTGCTGCACGCTGACCTCACCGGCATTTTTGGCAGCCCATCTGTCTTCCCCTTCTCTATGCCCAGTGGCTGAGGATTACTTCTCAGCTTGACGCCTGCTTCCCATGTCCAAACCCCAGCCTGAGCAATCTTCTTCAAAGGCTGAACTGCCACAAGTGACATGCTTCATGGGAAAAAAGAAAAACACCCTCACCCGAAGGAGTCAAGCAGTTTAGAGAAGCCATCTCCCCCTTCACCCTGAAGCCACAGGGGCCTTACTCTGACAACCAGCCGTTATCAGAAGAGACTGTCGAGGTGGGAAGGGCAC
The DNA here is from genome assembly GCF_034638445.1 of Ciconia boyciana. Classification (NCBI taxonomy): domain Eukaryota; kingdom Metazoa; phylum Chordata; class Aves; order Ciconiiformes; family Ciconiidae; genus Ciconia; species Ciconia boyciana. The sequence goes on along the minus strand of NC_132944.1, from coordinate 16,230,802 downwards.
CCCACAGTTCAGAGCTGCTGCTTGTGGCTACAGCTAAAGGCTGCCAAGAGCCAGGAGCACACAGGACAGCAGACTGCATCTAGGTAAGGGCAGGTGATCTGATGGATTCAAATCTAGATTGAAGGAACCCATTAGATTCACTTGTTTGATGGTGGAAAAAACCCAACAGTCTTTGGCTGTGTTTAGCATGCAGGAAATCCTGGGGGGGGACCAGGGACTGCATACATGTGTGCATGCATACAAAACACACTGCAGGTGCCTAGTTTCTAAGACAGCAACCAGTGCATTCGGAAGTGAGAATCTGCTCGGGACTGTCACATCTATTGCTGCCAAATACATCTGCCCTTGTACAAAATGTAGCGGATGAGCAACTCTCCTCCAGCCTCCATGCCAGCCGTCTCATTAGTCCTGAGCTGAACCACGCATTGCAGCTGGGTGGGAGTGCACTGAGCTTTGCACCCTCAGCTCTTGGATGGCCGTTGCTTGGCTTTTAGCTGGAAGGTCTCTAAGAGCTCCTGCTCAGCTTGGCCCCCAGCTGCTCTGCAGGGCCCGGATTTGCAGAGCTGCGGCAGCTTCACCGTCAGTTCTCCAAGTCAGTGCCACTGTCGCCAGCACCCTCGCCCTGCCCCGACTGTCCCAGCAAACGTACGTGCTGCAGGGCTGGAGCCGGTGACTCCTCCCTGACACGGTGTGTTACTCGGAGGGACTCTGCGGAGTCAAAGCCCCCTCTGTATGCAGGGGCTTAGCAAGAGACCCCGCTCAGCACAGCTGGGCTGATCGGATACTAAGCCTGAAAGCCCATTTCAACAACACCCAGCAGACCAGGGATGGTTCAAATATTCCTAGTGAAATATTCTGCCTTTCACAAAGGATAATAGCTTCTGCAGCCTGTGAAGCATGACAGATGCATCTTGCATCCTTTACACAACAGCACTGGCTGATATACTGCCTTCATTTCACCGCCTAACTCAGCCAAAACCAAGGGAGACACTTAGATCACTTTCTTCTCGCATTTACTTCCTCCTCCTCCCTATAACCTACTATTGTCAAGATATTCTAGAAGTTCACAATTTTGTCCTGAGTGATAGAAAAACAAGCTAGAGTCTTCACATCATTTAATTTCAGGTCCTGGAGATGAGAACTTAACACAATGATTGCAGAGAAGGAAATTCTCCAGACGGTGAATACATCAACCACATTTAGGTGCCGCTCATCCTGCCCCACCAGCCTCCCGACTGCCATGTCTGGGGTGAGGCACTGTGATTACCCTTCCTTCTGAAAACACAAATTAACCATTAGAAAAAGGGCAAAGAAAAAAAGAGAAAATTCCATCAAAAAAAGAGCAGGTACATTCTCACCAGCCTGGGACCCAAAGTCTGTGCGCCCTCCAAGCTTTTCTTACAATAAGCAAGAATTATGGGGTCTATTTGTTTTGGGAGTTTCTCAGAGGCATGTTGGGGAATGGCCTCCCATCCCATTGACTTCTTCTGTGTTTCTGAATTAAAAAAAAGAAAGAAATCTCTTACCTTGTCAATATTGACCCTGATTTGTTAAAGGTCCATTTGTCAGGGCTAATACATTGCTGCAGTGTCAGCATATTAGGATTTACGCTTTCCTGTAAAGATGGGTTCATTCCAGAAACTCAAGGAACTTTAGTTAGTTGACTCTGGTCTGTCCTTTAAACTCTGTTGTAGTATAAAAAACACCCTGTAACCGGGTGCAGGAATTAACGTGCCACACAACGTGGTGACGCAGGGCAGCTTTCCACGAGGGGATGCTGGTAGCGAGACAGACCAGTAAGATGGCGTGATCAGAAGAAACCTCGGAGCAGCAAATGACACAGGGACTGCTTCCACCGGCCAGGCTGGTTCCCCTTCAGAACCTCCCACCGTTCCCACTGAAACTGGGCTGCCTCCATCGCTGGTGGCAACAGCCCTGAGGCCAACCCTTCCCGCTGTGATGGCGAACCTCACTGCCCCCAGCCTGACTGCTGGGAGCCAGACCTCGACAAGGAATTGCTGCCTCTGCAGCGTGAAGCATTCCATCTCCTTTAATGCTAACGTGCTGGCACCGAGCACCCCGGTCAGGGTTCGCTCCTCTGCCAGCAACGCTCTTGCTCAGGCAAAAAGGCCACCAAATGGGGGCAAGCAGCTGTGTGCTGGTGTGCGTGTTATTTCAGACGGGGAAGAATATCTGCTCTGTTTTCTCTTCAGTAAGGGTAGATGAGGTGTCTGACAGGCTGCTGTCTCTATTTGCACAAGCAGACTCGTACTTCACCCGGTGCAAGGGTCCCTGCCCACACATCTTGCCCCCCACACCCCTGTACGTGTCAATAAGAAAGCCGTCGGCTGCCTCTCTGGCCGAGGAGCGTGAAACCCTCCCTCGTCCAAAGTCACGAACCCTGCTGCAATCCAGCCCTCCTGCCCTAAGGGTGAATATTGTTCATACGAAAGACCCTGCTGGCCCTTCCTAGCCATGCCTTCAAGATCAGTCTCCCTCCGGTTCTCACGGTATCCGCAGGTCCTTGGCCCGTGCTTTCTCTATCCCCCACCATGCCTACACCACTGCCGCTGCAGAGTCACTCAGATTTACACCACAGTCTGCAAGAGGAAGATCAGGCTCTGCGACTCCACCAGATATCTCATACCAGCCCCGAAAACTGACAGCAGACAGAGGCAGCTCCAGGCTAATGTCACAGCCGCAGCTTCAGCACACGGCGGGCAGAGCCTGACCTAGTTTTAACCCCGTTAAATATGCAAAGAAAGAATATGAAAGTGCGCGGGGAAAAGCAGCCCAAGGTTTTCTCCATTTCCTGGGTACTTCTCTGCTGCTTTATCTTTAACATTCATACTACATTGAAACATTTCCACTCCCAGGTCTTCTTATGGGTGTACCAAGAGAGGAAAAACACGGTAACATTTGAAGGGCGGGCTGTCTGGTTTTTGTTTTGTTGTTGTTTGTTTGGTTGGTTTTGTGGGGTTTGGTTTTTGGGTTTGTTTTTGTTTCGTTTTGTTTTTTTTTTTGTAGAAGCTTATAGGAAGGTGGAATTTTTCAAAGGTTAACATTTTGACAAAATATAAGAAAAATTTGAAAACCTTTTTGCTATCTTTTGAGCAGAAATCTCTCTTCAGCTGTTTACCTTTGCATTTTGCTTGATTTTTGCAGTCTTTTTGTTCTTAACTTAGTCATTGAGAGCTAAATGCTACCCTGACTATCATTCTGACAGGCCTTTTTTTATTGCTGTTGTTTTATTTTTAAGAGAATGGATTTTTGCGCACTTGGCTTTATCTTTGTTGCAACATCAGCCTTTCCCTTAGCATTTCTGGTTCACTTCCGCCATAGAAAATACTCAAACTTCAGCTTCTCCTCCTGATTCTTTAATAACTCTAGACCATTTGTGCAGTACATAACTACTTCATTGCTATAGAAACACTATTTTATTTGAATCACCCACAGTTTGGTAAACCTGGTTTTTGGCACCTTCATTTCAATACAAAACTGTGCTCACCGACAGTGCAGAGGGCTTTGTCAAGGGTACGTACGGCACAGCATTCTGGTCTGCGTCCTTCAGTTAGCATCGAGCCCCCTCAGCCAGGATCTGGTGATGCCTGAGATGTAAATGTGTCCTGTGAGTCTAAGTACACACCTGAGGCTGAGCTATGAGATACCACGGCAAGACAGGGAATATTGCCCAGCATGGGGACCATAAGAACCGGTGGCAAAAAGAAATAGAAACCCTCTAAATATTTGCTACCAGCGATTATGAGAGAGAAGAGATGCTCTTCTCATCCAGCACACCTAGATGAATGGATATCCCCAGAGCAGAGCCAGTTTCCATCCTGGAGAACATGAGCACTGCAGAGCAGAGCAAGTGGAGAAACGTGGGGAAGACATCACGAAGAGGAACTTCCTGGGGAGGGGGAGGACAGTAACGGGATGCAAAGAAACAACCAGGTTTTGAATGTGCTCATACTGCACATGCCACTTGATAGCACATGTGGAACAAGTCTCAGACGTGGAGATCCTTGTCGGCGTGGTTAAGAAAAAAAGCCAAGGACAGGAAACCATGAAAACCATTAATCAGTAGACCGCAAGTGGTGTTGTTTCTGGCATAGGTTGAGACAACGCTGTTCGTTACGACTCCTATGAACATTCCTGACCTTGCTCAGGAAGGCTCTTAATTAAATGATTACATCCCTCGACTTCAACAGAACTCATGCATGTGCTTGTATGCTTTCCTCAGCAAGGCTTTTTTCTGAATCAGGATCTCCATGATTACAGTCAACTAATTATTTGAAAAGCATTTTCATCTGGGCTCCAAGCAATCAAATTAAATACAATTAATGTGGGTTTGGCAGGACTCCACGCCAACAAAAGTTGCTCTGTGTTTGCGCAAAATTGGAAAATCAGTTTTTGCTAATAGCCTGATGTATGAAATCTGCTGGTGCAGCTTTTCACTATTTTCCCAACTTTTCCATTTTGCTGCAAAACTGTTGATGCAATTCTGTTCTGATAAATGAAGCCCCAAATCTCACAACATCCTGACTTTAGTATAAGACGTTGTAGGAACCAGAGACTGAGAAAGAATGAATGGCTATGGTTTGCAGTAAAAGTTGATAAAGACAAAGAGCATGCTAAAAATAAAGGAATCAACTGTATGCCACTTTATCGAAAGAGATACAGCAAGACAATGATGTAAATCATGAGGCATTAGCAGCTATGAGAGACTTCAGGTAGGAAGGCAAACAGAATAACACAAAGTAGAAAAAACATAGGTATAAAAACATACTGAAAACCAAACCTCATTTTGGACAGAAGCGCAAACAAGCATAGGTACACTTTCTAATGAAGCTCACGGCAACAGTCTACTTGTCTCTTTACTTAGTACTTTGCTATGAAATTCACTTGACTTTTCCCTCCGAACAGCTAACCTTATGGATCATTTTTCACAATGAAGCAGGGAGTAAAGCACATCTAAACCTGAAGGCAGTGTACGTCTATTTTTGGCTCACTGAATTAGAGTGCATCCTTTTTATAGAAGAAATTTTGATGCAAAAATCATGAGACTTCATGGCTGTAAAACACATGTCAGTCATCGAAAGCATAAATAATTTGGAAATGCCATGAAGCTGTGTTAGAAGAAGGATCTATCTTTATTAAATCATAATTGGAATAAGAAGAGTCAGGCTGATGAATGAAATCTTTAGTAAGCAGAGGGATGTGAATTTTTGCAATATGCTGAAGCAATGCAATAGCAGAAGCAATCATCGTAAATATTAATATTAGTTACATAGAGAGATTAATATCTAACATAGGCAGAATTTCAGGATAAAATATTTGAGTTGATGCAATGTCACAGGGGATGGCAGTGTTCATCACTCTGCCCTCAGCAAAAGGAAGCAGTCCTCCTTACTTGGAGGTCTTCATGGAGGAAAACTGCCTTCCGGCTCTGGGACACCCCAGAGATGCACGCAGGCACTCGGGAGTAATGCAGAGCTGTGTGCCCACCCGTTCAAGCCACTGAGTGCTGGAATAAAGGCAGCCCAGCTGCCTCCGCGCCCCAGATGCTCCAGCCTCACGGGCAGCAGCCGGAAGGCACCAGCCAACGTGACAGTGATGCACCCTGCAAGATACGGGGTCCCTTGCGCAGGCTTGTTCCAAGCTCTCAATATGGGCTCTAGATAATCAAAATTCTGTGTTGTCATGCTAAGCATTTCGGAGCTCTTTATAGTTTGCATATTTTTGCATTGTTATTGCACAATTAAGCTGAAGACTTCCAGACAAAGCTGTCCGAAACGCGCAAGGAAATTCAACGCTAGTCAATTTTCAATCCCGATAATTGGTCAGAGGAAAAAAAAAGAAACCTTTTGGGCCAATGTGTGCCATGCATGTTAGGAAGGTGCAGTTAGCAGTTTCTTTTATTAAGAATTAAACCTTTTTCAGGGTAGCAAATGTATATTAAGTGACATCAAGTATCACTTGGATAACATGATACTTTCCAAGGACCACTGAAGAACTGGTTTAGACTTTTTCTCTGAGGTTCCAGCAAGATTTCTTTTTGATATCCCCAGCATTTTGTCTAAAAACACCTGTCCCATCAAGTTATCCTTTCAACCAGAGAAAGGACTGGAGAAGGAAAACAGATGTCTGATGCATCCTCAACAATATAGGAAAGCTTGACAAGAAAACATATGCCATGTATTTTTTTATGGTCTTTTCTTTCTGTTACTGTTATTAATACCATGCAAATAACGTGCACTGGATCTTTAAACATCTTCTAACCATTCAGTAAATCATTTCACAGAATAATGAATTCAGTACTGTGAATCAGCCACACAAATTTTACGACTTCTTTTAGTTTTTATGTCACATCTGGAAACCCACTGGACATGGTACTTTGGTGCACCTTCGGAGAGTGATTCTTGGCTTTGTCCGAGGATGCCCTCTCCTCAGCTCTCCATGCCTGTGGTCAGGACCTCTGTTTCCACTGAGGAGTAGGGGTGGGACACGCTGACCATGTCTGGTGCTGTATTGTACAGCAGAGAAACTGCCTCTTGTTCTTGGAAGTGAGCCTTGTGTTACACAACTGCGGTTCAAAGGTTACAAAGGCAAAGGCTTTGCCAGCAGACTCAACACTTCAAAGCAGCGGCAACAATTGTTGGATCAAACAGAGAGGAAAGAAGTTGCCTCCGGGTCCCCAAAGCAAACTGGAGTCTCAGAAGCAAAAACAGGATCCAGAAGAATCTTACTGAGAAACAATGAGAAAAAAACTGTTCATTTATGTGGAACAAAAGCCTGAGTCCTCAAGAAACTCTCCAAGTTGCTTCCACATCCAATCAATATTTTCCCTAGCACATATGGAATGAGCCTCAGCCAACTTCCTCCCCCAGACATTCCTGTTTCTGACTATCCTTAGAAAGAAGCAAGATGGCTAATTCAACGAATCTCATTCATACTGAGTGCAAAGGAAAGAAGGACAAGTGCAAAGGAAAGGAAGAGGAAATTTAACACTGGTCATAGATGACACAGGGGTGGAGATAAAGCCTGGTCTACAAAAGCCACATAAGCAAGGTGGAATTCCTGTTCCATACGAGCCTGGCTCTTTCTTACTGTCAGCACCAAAGTCACATCAGCTTAGGAACGGACCAAATAACCTTGGCTGAGGCACGATGCCAGTGATTTGGATTTGCTTGAGTATGATCAAAGTAAATGCTCAGCTTAAATATTTATCTGCAGACCATTTTCTGCTCTTCTCTCCCTCCTGCTGCAGCAAACCTCCTCAAAAGTTTCTTTTAAGAAACTATTTGCTGCAAAATTAAAGCTAATGAGACTCCTTGAAGAGATGAAACTGCCTCCATCTCAACTTCAACATCTTGAGGCTCAGAGTATGCTTTGAAATGAGGATTTTCAATTCACATGCTGCCAAAGAAGATTTGCTGAGGATAACAGCCTCCTTACCTGCCCAGTCAGCAACATAGATGGTGGGCGTTCAGCTCTGCCGCTTCAATGAAGGGCACATCATTTTAGCTCACATTATCACGGAAATGGGTCTATGCAGAGATGTTTGACTTTGAAGTGGAAGGGCTGGGGCAAGCATTACTTTCTGCTGACGTGCCAGAGCTCATCTGTTGGTGCCTCTAGGCCCAGATATGCAGAGTCAGTTGGGCACTAAACTCTGCTGAAATATGGGGGCAAATACTGCCTGAGCCCGAACTCATGCATAAACCTCACTTGATTTTAAGGGCATTTATACCCTAGTTGATAGGATGTGCTCAGGGCCTTAGCCACCTATAGGCATTTAGCTGAGAATTCAGACACAATTCTGCAGACAACTTCCTACATTTTGATATAATTTGTTAGTTTGTTTTAGAAACGGTCCTGCAGTTAGCACAATTCCACCTGGGAAGAAGCATGTGTGCTGTCTTCCTCTCCCAGGCCCTGGAAATATCAAAAAACATAGTGATTTTAAATATTTTAGAAACTCTGTGTCCACAGCAATGACTGCATTTTAAAACTTTGATGGCCATTTATTATTTACAAGAACATTTTAAAGGGTAAATTTCAGATCACAGCAACCTGTATGTTAATTGCCAAGAGTTCATTTGAAGATGTGGTTTGAAGGCCTCTTACAGGAATCTGGAAGAGAAGAGGATGTCCTAAAACGTGAAGCCAAGTTTCTCCCAGTGTGTTGTACAGGTACAACACTATCTTGCTGTGAGTTCATGGCAATAAAAGCAGTAAGGAAAAAGAAACACAAATGCCTTAAATTCTGAAAAGCAATCTCTGACTTGAAGTTTGTGTTTGTGTGGCAGATTGTCATATCATGGTCAATCCCAACCACTGAGTTTCTACGCGAATTAAGCAGCAGCCCTTGTGGCAGCACATATTTTATACTCCTCTCTGTCCTGAAACCCCACAATTTTCCATTTGTATGACACTTTACTGCCTCTTCACTATATACCCAGGAAGCAATGCTGATGGATTAGCATCGCATTCAAAAGAGAAACTGGCATCATCTCAAGACTCTCGTGATTTACAACGACTGCTAAGTAAATTGGGATACTTTTTTTAGCCCCTACTCTTCCTTTTTTAAAAATAAATCTTAAGAAAATACAATCCCAAAGGCCTAACATGCACACATTTACAGATGGCAGCAGCGGGTCATAAATGACATCTTTTCCTGGTACTATTTATGAGAGCCAAATAAACTGAACATATTATGAGCCATTTATAATGTTCTTCACCAGAACAGCCAGCCAAGAGACAGAGCTGAAAGCCTGTTGTAACAAAAGGTATCAAAGTGAGGAGGAGAACAGTATCTATAATTACTACTCCGGTGATAAAACAAGCATAGTACAGCAGATGGGTTTAACACAAGATCACTATTAAATAAAACACTGGCTCGAATGCCAAGGAATGAATATTCAAGAGGGAGTGAATGGAGTGAAAGTGTATAAAGGCAGCAAACGTAGCTCAGCTAACCTAGAAGTTACTTGCAACTCTAACCAAAAAGATCAAAACCCACATAATTCCCCATGTTGGTTGAACAGCCCCTCTGCAGTCAAAAACTTTCACGATTAGGTATTAACACTTACACAAATGACAGGACTGAGCACGCTGACAGCACAGGATCCTGACCATGTAACACTGATAAAAAAAGATGTAAAACCCAAACTCAAAACAAAACCCAAAACTAACAATATCAATTTGCAGAGCTTTCCACTTACACTTCATAAACTTTTCAGTTCTTCATCAGAAACACACTCTAATTCATCTTTTTGGCAGCTTCATAGTTGTAGAACATTCTTTGACAAAACATGAGCCAAGTCACAATCTAAAAAAGGGTTTCTTTTCATTTTTAGAAGTTTTGAAAAGTATTTTATGGTCAGAAGTAAGGCTGGAATTAATTAAAGTGAATAAGACTGCACCATGGAATATGGAGCTGCAATGCTCATGCTTTAAAGCAGGGCTCCAGCTCTCAGTGGGTTTGGAAGCAGTAGAAAGGATGCCACCACTAACAAGGCATTTTGAATAACTTTTTTTTGTCAACTTGCAGTGTTTTTTGAATTAAATGTTTCTGTACAATGTAATTTTGGTATTAACTATGTAATATCTTCTTTAGCTTGAGACTCAACACTTCAAAGACACACTTCAAAAGCTTGAGACTCACCTAATCAGCTCTTTAAGATCATTTAAACTATGCTATAACATGAACAAGGAGAGGACAAACAGTAGTAACAGCAGAAAATACAAATTCAGAACCAATGTATAACATTACAACATAACTTCAGAGTAAGAAGGCATTGAACATCATAAAAGATTCAAACCTAAAATATCCCAACACATTCTCAGTGACCCAACCATACCCCTAAAGACTCAGGCTGCATCTGACAAATCCCTCTGCAGATGCTGCGACTGGAAATACAAATCATTCACCGGCGACTCTCAAGCTGCCTGGACTCCCAGCAGGTTAGCTGAAGTATCGGGAAAACAGATGAGTGGGGCCTGATAAACTACACAATGTTTAAAAGTTATTTAAAAAAAATCTACTTAAAGTAACAGTTTTGCAATCCTTAACAGTCTTTACACATTTCAAGAACTAAGAGATGGGAGACATATACTCTTGGTGATATGTATATATATGTACGTATATGCGTGTATATATACATATACATATACGTACATATATATATGGCACCAACAATCCCAACAACAGCAACAGAGTAGTTGCTGCCTTGTCTTGATTTTACACTGTTGCCCATGCTGATGGCTTATGAAGGACCAGTGATACAAAACCCAGATGTAGGAACAAACCCTGCTTCACCTGAACTCTTCTGATTATTTTGGGGAAGAAAACTTTATATTGGAAAACTGGGAACCTGTGCTTTAAGGCTTGTCAAAGGATTAGTATATATTTAATGGATGATTAATACATATTTAATGGACGGCCCTTCCAGACTGTAACCTACAGTTTACTAATTTAGACAGGGATGAGTAAGTAACGTTAAGGTGTGGCTCCTCCTTTATCTTATCACTACACTCATATGTATGCTTTGTATGGAAAACTTTATTTGATAATAAAAATAGCATTCACAGACTTTCTCCTTCTTTGTTGCTACATCATATACATAGTGTCTGTTCCAAGGAAAGAAGCTTGTACTGGGTAAGTCCACGTCTACTCATACTAGTGTTATGTATAAACCCATTAAGTCAAATAAAGCTATGAACAATGTAGTATTTATATATGCATAGTGTTTTATAAAAAAGATTGGCCCACATACTGCTTTTCATCAACACAGAAAAGAGCATTATGCCTATAGCACATTGCAAGAAATGATGATTGAAGAACATAGACTGCATACAAGTGCTTAATAATACATAAGCAGGCCCACCATGAAAAAAGAAATGATATTCAAACCAACAAAAGCTTCAGAATTACTTATATAGTCTCCCATTTTAAAACAGCTTTACATACCTGATTCAGTTTACATTAAAATATATCCCCTGAATCAATTTGTTCCATTTTCAGAAATATAAACACTTAATCACATTCCTCACAGCTAAATTTTGTCATAAATCCTCTTTTATACAAGAAAAAGGCAACAGTTTTGTTTTTTTTTCAAACAGGCTCTATTAATTACAATTTAAACTGTACACACAATGATCGGCCATCTTCTTTCTTGGTTTTGTTTTTACAGTACCATGGCAACAACAGTGATAGACTTGCAATGTTTTTGTGTTCATATGGAAAATGTGAAACAGTATACATGTACACACCAATGCACTGTAAAAAGCAGCAGTTTACTTCAGTGGTCCAACAGTAACGGCAAACATTTTGGCTCAGCTAGGCAGTAATCCGTTAAAATCTTATACCAATACTACAGCAGACTTACCACACAACTTGCAAATTTAAAAATACAACCTAGAAACTTGCAGGTTTCCCTTTTGCTGCTGTTCTTAGATTCAAATTTACAGCATATAACCAGTATGGACAGGCTTCTACAACCAGGTTGTCCCACTGATTGCCTCTTTTTGCCTGTGTTTTTCCTTTGATACATCTTTTTTTTTTTCTTTTTTTCCTTCCCCCCCGCTCCCCCCAGCAAGTGCACTCCTTTTGTCTCAGTAAGGATGAACCAGTAAAATAAAAAAACTTAAATATAGAGCAAGAAGAAGAGAGAGCTTTTGGAATTTGGCAAAATAAGAAAAGCCCACTGGTTTTGCCTGAGCAGAAGGAATACACCTACTCTGAGAGGGAGGACTTTGCTCCCACCGCATTGTGCCTTGTCCCGGGATCCCGATCCCTTCCCTTGCTTCAAAGCAGACAAACAATACCATGCATGCTCGGGTGCTGTCCATATACATCTAGAAGATGAGCAGGGCTGCGGCGGCTGCCTTAATGAAATATCGTTAAATGTTGCTGAGGCTAATGAGAGATCAACAGTCTACGTTAGTGTGTGACACAGGCATGGTGGTTACCAGTCCTTCTGCCTTTGCGCATCCTGTAGAGGGGGCCTGAAAGTATAAACTGTTCATGGAACAAACTAGAAATTCCTTATCGTAAATCATCTTGTGCTGTGTGGGTTTGTATTTTTTTAATTATTTATTATTATTATAAATATCCTTCATTGAAACAGTAGTCTCTTCAAACAGTTCTTGCAATTTTAGGAACATTTGTCTCTTTCTTTTTTAATTCCTTCAGCAGGAGCGCTCCATTCCTACTGAGATGAACAATTTTCTTCCTTCCCCACCCCCACCCCTTAAAAAATTTTCTACATACAGTGTAGCAGTGAGTCACTAGAGAACAGTCTGGATCAAATTATTCAAACTTGGTCATAAAATCCTTTGCCTATATTATATTACTGGCTACCCCCATTTACTATAGTGGGGAGGGGGGAAAGTAGCCCAATAAAGGAATTATTCTTAAGAAATCTACAAAGAATGTAGAAACAAAATTTTATAATCCTTTAGGACCAACATTTGGCAAGTAATTAAAAAAAAAGAATACACTGAAAAATACTTTCTTTAATATTATACATCAGGCACAACACTTTTTTTTTTTGTTATAAGATTTCATCTGCATAAAAGGTTTGTAGGATCAGCAGGTGCCGGATGTCTCCTCGCCTGCGAAAGCCGGATGGTTTCAGCTCCCGCGCTCTCTCCTCCGCTCCTGTGGCGTGGGGAAGGCGACGGGGACCCCGGAGGAGCCCCTCAGATGCTGAGGTCGGTGCTGCACTCCTTGTACGGCCGCCTGCGCTGCTCGGGCAGGTGCCTGCGGCTCGGCTCCTGCTTCCAGCCGGGGTCTTCCCTCTCCCGGTGGCCGACTCGCTCCTCCCGGAGCCGTCTGTCGGGCGACCTCTCCCTCCGCCGGTCAGACGACTTGGCCCGCCGGTCGAGGGAGCTCTCTCTTCTCCGATCGGGCGACCTCCTCGGCTCCGTGAGTCTCTCCAGCGACCGCCGGCGGCGGCTGGGCGACCGCTCTCTGCGCCTCTCGGGGGAGAGGTCTCTCCTCCTCTCGTGTCGCTCCCGCCTCTCCAAAGTGTTGTCGGCGCTCCTCGTCCCTTCCCTCCGCTTTTCGGGAGACCTCCTCTTCTGCCCGTTCACCACCGCCCTCTCCGGCTGCCTCTCGTGCCTCCTCTCCGGCGACCTCTCCGTCCTCCTGCCTGGCACATGGTCGTTGGTTTTAGAAGTCCCATTCCAAGTGTGGTGTTCATTGGGATGTCTGCTAAACTCTCTGCTGCCTTTTAGGTCTCTAACGTAAGTCCGCTTGTCCCCATGTTGTGATGATTTGTGAAGGTCTGGTGGATAACTGGACTCCGATGATGGGTGCTGCCGTCGGTCGGATGGCACGGGTTTCATTTCCGATACATTTTGTGAACCTGTGGCGGGACTGTTCCTGTCACTGCTGGGGTCTGAAAGAAAATAACAGCAAAGCGTTTGGTACCGATGCCTTCCGCAGCGCCGTGACACCACTTATCACTCTTCAGACTTCATTAGTGACAAAAACAAACAACTGTTAAAGCAGTCAGCGAAGGCTAACCAAAGCTTTTGTTAATTTAACTGCGAACAACGAGAGTTACAGGTTAGTACTGGTGCTGCTCTGTTCGTTAGCCGTGTTTTGGTCCAAGCCGATATCATCTTTATGCTCTTCTTGTCACGGGGCATTTTACATTTTCCCCAAGCCCAATTCATAATGTTTCGGTTACACTACTTTCTTTCCAGTGGAAAAAAAAGATATTGTAGTTCAGGTTGTTGGCTGTTTTTTTAACAATTTCCAATAAAGAGGGCCTTTAGGAAATGATATTTTTCTTTTAAGTCTTTTGAAAGAACTGCCTTCCAGGTGTGGGAGGCCTTGTTTCAAATAGCAGAAAATGTACAGAAAATAGAATTGATTAGTAAGTTTTCACCTCGTAAAATAACATTTTGAAGGTGTGAGAATTAGACCGTAATAATGCAATTTCCATTTCATTTAAGACATTACTTAATCTCACTTAGTTCTACCATGTTATGAAAAGTCCTAGGGTAGATTTTGGTTTTGCCACAATGATTCGAACAACGATGACAGAAGTTATGATTGTTTCATATCAAAGCAATGGAAAGATATCGTAATATGTAGGATGGCTTTGATTAATACCTAATCTCCAGTTCATTATTATTAATGTAGTATTTCAGGTAAAATACATCTGAGCTACTTCTGCGAGACAAACTGCAAAGCAGAAGAAAAAACACAACCCCAAAACTAAAAACCAGCCCTGCGCTGCAGCTAAGCTACAATTACTCATGTCATTTGTAACGGATGTTTATGAATGATTCATTATAGACATGGCAAACATTAAAGTAGCTGTGCTGACTTAATGCGAGCGTTGCTTTTATTTGCTTATTGTTTTCTTTTTTAAAGTAACTTCTGCACAGCAGCTCGGCTGGCGTTAGCTATGCTTCCTGCAGGCTTCCTGCCGCTCGCACCGAGGCACCCACCTCGAGGTGGACTGTCCTGATTGCAACGACTGAAAACCCTTACAAACACTTGTGGGGACAGATTTTTTTTCTGGTTTTCTCCTTTTTGTCTTCCCTCCCCCAAGCCAAACACTCTACATGCTCATTCCTCCTGCCACCACGCAAAGCGTCTCCCATTTGATGGCATTTCCATTCCTTAGCTTGGGAAGGTCGGTGTGTGCATGGGCCATGATTTTTGTGATTTCCAGGTGAAACCCGTGTTGCGACTCACGTGTGTGCATTTTGCTTATTAGCATTTTCAGGCAGCAGCTGGGGACCACACCGCCTTTCCGTAGCTGTAAGCACGTGGCTTGCGGCAACCTGGCTATCGCACAAGGTACAAGCGAGGTTTAAACGTGTCCTGTGGTGTACTTACAATTCAGGGGACGCAGGGTGCTCGGAATGAATTGCTGTACATATAAAATATAGCGAAGCGGAAAGCAATGTGAGGGAATTAGGCCACAGCACAAAAACACCTAATATTGATTTTAGCTACAAACCGTAGTTTGATTATGGCCCATAAGGTAGAAGCAAGACTCCCCGAGCTTGTCATTTCTCATACATGCAGCGATATTAGGAGGTATCATCGCTGAGGAAGGAAGAGCCCAGCACCAAGAAAAGTAAGAGAAAGAGAAAGAGAAAAGTAGAAAATTTAGATTCCCTATAATAAAGATGAAAGAAAGAAAAATCTTCATATTTTATCTTAGAATAAAGAAAGTTTATTTTTCCAGTCAGATTGTCTAGGCTTCACCCAAATATAAGGCTGCAAAGACAGCAGTTGTTATTATCGTGACATAAAGAGACATCTAAGAGGTGATTCAATAACCCAGACAACGAGAGCATCCATTCTAAAAGACAGCTGGAACAGCGACACAGAATGTCATAGAAAAAACATTAACAATCAAACAACAACGAAAAATAAAGTCCACCAGAGACCACAACATTAAAAATAAGTACAAAACTCATTACAAAAATATACAGCCTCATAGAGAAGCACGTTCCAATCGAGTCAGAAAAATATTGGAACTTAACATTATTAGAGGAACCATTTGCGACTGCAGCGAACAGAACGAAGAGAGGAAGGAGTCCCAAATGTTACAAGGATATTCTTTACAGTAGTGCAACCCCTGTATATTAAATCCTTGCTTGGAGAATAAACTTTTAGTGGTTTAGCATTAGCCAAAAGAAAATTCGTGGTGGATTTCCATCCTCAGTGCAACAGACATATGCTTTGAGAAGTGAAGCACTTAATTTACAGGGTATTTATGCAGTCTAGCATATGATACAGTACTGTACATCCAAAGGAGTATAGGAAAAGACAAAAGTAGAAAGAACATTACAGAATTTCAGTGCCATCATTGAACCTTCTGATGTGCTATTTATATTACAGAAGTGTAAACCCACAACTTCCATATTGATAAACGCTTCAATTGTTTGTTGGTTATACTCTGAATTGGTCATTTTAAGTTAAATAATGAGCAGAGTGAGCAGAAACTCTCAAACGTGGTACAGTAAATGAAAAGAAAATCTAGTTCATAAATTGTGCAGAAGGGTTTTGTTTCTGGTTTTAGGACATGGAGTGAATGATAAACACAGAACTTACTGACATAGAAATAACCCAAACACGGGGAGAAAAGTATAAAGGACATCCCTTCAATCATCAGTTTCTACAGAAACCTCAAAGACCTTTGGTTGGGAGTAGCCCTCCATCGAGGGCACAATATTTGACAATTATCTCAAATAAATAAGACATAATTATAATATTAAATAGTGTGCTAAGTTAAGCCACCCAGCAATCCAACCTCCGGGGGAAGAAAAGGAAATCTAATGCAATTCTTAGTAAGAAACAAGGACTGAATGTTTCCCCCAAGACAGACACGAGAGCACCTTTTCATAACCTCCTCACCTTTTCAGACCTTACAAATTGACTAGTTGAAACCAGCAGACAGTTTAAGGGGGGAGAAAAGCGCTCAGGAGGCCAAATCAATACCTTTTTGCAGTAAAGCTTTTTTTTCCTTCTTTTTCTTAAATAACTTTATAAATATTTACATAAATATTAAGGGAAGGCAAAAATCTCATAAGCCATCTCGGCATTCATGTCTATGGATACAGACAGGAACTAAGAGAAAAACCTACCAAAAAAAATCACTGCTTCAGAATAACAACTCAGGATCCCAGTTTTTGCATTGATTAGAAGTAGAGACCTATTTGAAACAACAATTCAGCCGCTGAGAAACAGTTTGGCACAGTTCAATGACATTCCTTGTTTGGCTGGACAAGACAATAAGGGTTTTTTTGTTTTGTTTTGTTTTCCTCTCTGATCACCAAAAATACTGCTATGATGATCTTGCCTTACACTGCGCCCCAAGTCCATGGAAGCAAGCAAAGGATGAAATGTGTAGAAAATTCAGCACAAGCGAGGCAATTAACCATATGTTGCAAAGGTTGGTAAGACACTGGTGAGAAAGGAAAATAAAAAAGAATTCCCGCTTCAGATCTTGAGACAAATCATTCATGGAGTGATGCCAGGGAAGAAAGGAATGTTTTCATAGTTTGACCCACCATATTCTGGGACAGAGCCATCTCCGCGTTTCAGAAACAGGCGGACCCTGCGGCCACCGTTTTTAATCAGTTCGATGGCCCGAGCATGCTTCATGTTCTTGGTAGTTTCTCCATTGATCTCTAAGATTTCATCACCAATCTGTCAACGTAATAAAAGAAAAGAGTCTAAGATTAGAAACAAGCCCCCACGAGGGCCACCACCAGCACACCACAAAACAATGGCCACAGCAGAAGTGGAAGAACAACTATGCACCAGGTGAAGCTAAATACGCCCAACTCCTTCCAGTGGCAGTCCACAAAAAACAGTATGCAAGGGCCTGGGAAACATGAAGACAACAGGGAAAGCTTGAGGTATCAAAATATTTCATTGCTGCTCTGTAAAACCACCTTCCATGACTATATTGCTCAATACCTAGAGCTGTGTTAGAACTGGTGTTATTTTATTTTATTTTGATTATTTGTAAAGTCTTTGGTCAAAGTTGTTGCTTGTTTTACAGTTTGCTGTAACTGGGATGTTCAAATAGCTTTTTCAAGTCCGTTTCTCACTTGGATATAGATACCTGCTATGAACCAGTAAACCTGCTTTTGTAAATATAATCATTTATCAGGATAGGAAAAGAAGGCTTGGAAGAGCTTGTCAAAGCATTGGCTTCCACAGGGCAGCACTGATTTATTTTAATCAGGGACCTATAAATCTACCCCTAGCAAAAGAATTCTGAAAATGCCCTTTGCATGATATATATGGAGAAGAAAAAGACATATGCTGTAGAGTTATCATGCATTCTCAAAGAGAGGAGCAAGGAGTACATAAAACTTGGCAATTTAATTTTTCTGTAGGCATTTTATAACATGTCCTTGTTACAGTGTTTATAATTTAGATGATATGTGAAGTTAGTAGTTAATACTAATCAAAAACTACACTAATTTTGCAATCCATGGGTCTGTATACACACTCCCTCACCACTCTACCCCCTAGCAGAGGAGAGGATCAGGTGGGACACCTCAATTTTCTACTCACGGCTCCAGCTTTAAAGGAGCTGGCAAAGATTGCGGCTATTACATTTTCATTGCTACACATATCTTTGTAAGACTTTAAAAGTCAGATTATGTATTAGAATTTGGAAACCCGCGTTGGAACAAGGGGGTGAAATCTTCCAATGCACACACACGGTTACAGACTGTATACAAAGAGTGACAGAAGCCATTGACAGAAGTAAATAGGAACCACTGCTCCTTTCAGTTAACATTTAATTTTCCTCTGAGCTGGCACAGCAGAAGGTGTGCCTGTAGGGGAGAGGCAGGGAAGTCAGCTTATTGCAGAGAAGCATGTTTTTTAAATCTGTTTGTGCATACCCTCATCTTCCCACATCTCTCAGCTGGACCATCCTCAGCTAGCCGCAACACGTACAGATCCATATTATACTCCCGGCCACCTCGCAGGCTAAAGCCAAACCCTTTGGCTCCTCTTTCCAGCTCAACAGTGTAAAAGTCTTGGTCCTGCTGGAGTGAAGACAATATATGCACAGTTGAACAGGAAGTTAAATGCTGCTCTACTCTCATTTTTTAAATTATTTAACCAACAAATATTATTATTTTTGTTACTCATAATTAAAAAAAGAAAATCAGTTGAGTTTTCACACACAGACTACAATTTCCTGCTTTCTCAGATTCCACCCTGGAATTTGGAGTGCTGGCGGTGATCTGCAAAGGGCTGTTGGGATCTTTAGGCACCCCTGTTACACAACACCTCCTGTGCCCAGGGCAGAAAGGCACGTTTCTGGAGGGTGGTTAGTGTTCTACCAACTGCAAAGGAAGGCTAGGGCAACTTCACTTCCAGTGCCAGGCTTTAGTTAAATGTCTAAAGGTACCTGGGACGAATCTATACCATGGTGCTGGCTTCTCCTTTTTGCTACCACCTCATCTATTCCTTTGCAAGAAGCTCAGAAGTACACGCATTGTTTTTCACAAATGCTGTTAGCATAGGATGTTTTGAAGTCCCTAATGGAAGAGGTTACTTCTAGGATGGCCAGTGGCAAGGAAAGTTAACAGTGAGATAGATAATCTCTCTAATAAGATGCCATCTGCGAAAGCTGGAACACTCCAGCTACTGCCCCTTATTAAGTTTTCCTCTTTTTTGTCCTCTGAATTTATCATTTGCACACAACAGTACTTTCTGGAGAGGAGGCCCCTCAAAATATACAATTCAATAAACAAACACACAAATTATTACTGTCATAAAAATGTCACTTTTTTTTTCTTTTTTTGTTCTCCCTAAAAGTCTTGATGAGAATGTGTTGGAAATGTTTCTCAGCTGAAACAACAGCAACACATATTAAGAAACTAATCAGCAAATTCCTCTTTCTTCAGCAAACAGACTGAGGGAGAACAGCTTCCCAGCAGGAATTTTCAAGGGAAACATTTGAACGCAGCCCTCAAGCAGGCTGGAAGCAACAGTCTGTGGTAAACAAAACAATTAGAAAGGTACTCCTTACCTGTGCTGCTTGGGGTGGTTTGAAATCAAACTGGGATTCTTGCTTTGGTTTGGTGTTGTTCCTGCTGTAATGAATGAGAGAGAGAGGGAGAGAGGAAAAATACAGCTCATGGGATGTGAAGATGATCAAGAAGTAACCAAAGAGAGAGCATGTCAACACGCTCTCCTCAAGGAAAACAGTCTGACCTGGTCTCCTGCGGTATTTGCTGAGGAGTATGTGTGGTTGTAATTGTAGCAATTTTTTCTGCATTGGTCAATAAAGTAGCATTGGAGGATTCTGCAAAATAAATTTGTTTTTCATTATGAGGGAAGACCATTGGCTATTCACTGATAAAACAAAAGTTTTACAAAGGCATTTCACTGGAAAGCATCATTAAGTTGTTTTTAAAGAACTTGAGATTGGCTCAACTTTCTTAAATCCAAAAATTAACAGGATAAAGTCTAAGCTAAGTCAGGTAATTACTTATATGAAACTCTACGGCACCTCAGTTGCAGAGAAATGTTGGCCTTTGAGTTGCACATTGAAACTTTACGTGATACATCCCTCATGGCTCAGCTTTTTTCTGGTATCTGTCATCAGATGTACCAAATTACTGTGTAATCTGTTTTTCTTCTTTGTAAGAGAAAAAATTCAAAACACTCCTAACCAGCTAGGAAACATTGCCACATAACTGCTGCTGTTGTATCCTATGCTCTTGAAAAAGTCAAGGCTTTAGTGAAGGCATCATATTTAGCTTAACTGCAAAAGTTAATTAGCAAAAAATATGTACAGCAGAAACTGCCAGAGCTACCCATCACAAACAGTATAGAGCAGGGAGTCAAATGTTTATATACATTTATACAATATATATATAGTATATTTATATAACAAATACACAAATGAGGGGATTTTTTAGTAACCAAATACATCAGCACTCCCATTAATCTCAAGAGAAACCTGAGGCCACTCAATTGGAAAGGAAAGGAAAGGAAAGGAAAGGAAAGGAAAGGAAAGGAAAGGAAAGGAAAGGAAAGGAAAGGAAAGGAAAGGAAAGGAAAGGGAAAGGGAAAGGGAAAGGGAAAGGGGAAAGGGGAAAGGGGAAAGGGGAAGGAAGGGAAGGGAAAGGGAAAGGGAAAGGGAAAGGGGAAGGGAAGGGAAGGGAAGGGGAAAGGGGAAAGGGAAAAGGGGAAAGGGGAAAGGGGAAAGGGGAAAGGGGAAAGAGACATCTGGATTAGAAACATCTCTGACTGTTAGAAACACTCAGAACAAAGACTGACTTGTGGAGGAAGGGTTGAGGAATGTTTTGTCTGTTGCCTAACGACATGAATTTCAATCATTAAAGTCTCCAAATATGGTAGGTTGACTGGATTAATTTTATAGTAGCAATAACTATTCCATGGATTATAAGCTTATCAGTGCTTCCTCTATCAGAAACTGCAATCTTCAGTAGGATTGACATGTGGCTTTTATCTAATACCTCACAAGGTGATATTGAATGTGGCTAAACCCCAAACTTTCTGAAATCCATCTTTGAAATACAACCCACTGCTGCCTGAGCACTCAAAGCTGCACTCAGGGACGTGGAACCACCTGTACCAAATGCATCAATAGCTCTGGGTGCCATTTACCAAGAGAATACAGAGAGGAGGATTAACTTCAAAACTCAATTTATGCCATGGTAAACAGCTCCCAGCCCAGCATCAGCCTGTGCAAATGCCATATTTCTCTATGCACAGAAGGAGGTGCTTCCAGGAGAGGTCCTCTCTCCTGCTTCACAAAACTGCGAAGGGCGTTGCTATAGGCATAATTGGAAAGGGACTAGCTAGGTGTCCCTCACAGCACGGCATGGCAAAATGGTCCCCTTGTCATTTTGGAGCTTTATCATAGACTGCAATAAGACCAGAGTTAACCCAGAACTCATTTAAAATTCTGCTTAAAATTAAGGACATGCACCTTGTTTCTTGACTGAATTTCTCTAGTTCCAATCCCCCTTAAAAAAAAGGCACCATCAGAAAAGAGCAACGAAAACTGGGTGGAAACATCTGGCTCTCCAGCATAAAATTACAAGGTCTTCTACCCTGCCCTTGTTTGCCTCTTAAGCTCCAGGCATCCGGTAATTCATTTTATTGACTATGGAGAAATCTGCCATTATTAAACAGAGTCCAGCTGTAATACAAAATTGAAGAAATGGGAGGTTTTTTGCCTGAATTAAGGAGAGAGGTGGTGGTCATGGGCTTACTTGCTCCTGGAAACCTATTGTATTTCATGGATTTATTTTAATTGTGGAGACATCTAGATGAGGTGAAGGTTTTTCCTTTCTGCCCATGTCAAGGGAAACTCAGGAAAAGGGAAAGAGAAAAAGAAGAACCATTTAAACAGATGGGTGCAATGAGAGCACAGCTCCTTTGCCTGCAGCACTGTGCCCAAATTAACATGCCCAAACCCTCAGCATATGGAGCTGTAACATCTTCCAGACCAGAGCTGGCTTGTGTCTGGTGACTCGGGGAGCAAGAGAAGCTCCTGGGTCGGCCTGCACCTCTCAGGGTAGAGGCATGACCAAAACATGGCTTTGTGAGGATGTGCCGCTGACAGCGGGCTTGTGTGAGAAGGAGACGTCCCTATGTGTGGTTACACTGTTGGACTTCAAGAAATAATTCTGTGTATTTTGTAAAGATGCCTTGATGCTAAAATTTGGCTCCAGCATAAGAAGGTCCCAAATCATGGTTAAGTGTTCTGTATTCATCCAGAACAAAAGCCTCTGAAAACCTCCACAAATATTTGGAGATCAGATGAAGATGGGCTTCAAAGAGAATGCAAGATTCATACCCTTTAGTAGGTCACACTAAGAATACCAAGCAGAGCAACAACACATCTTGGTACAGATGTATCTTCACGCCACCGTACTGTATCTAACTTTAGCCCACCCTATCCCATGAGTCAGGAGTTGTGCATAATTTTGCTAGATTTTAGACAGTGGTTCAGGACACATGCCAGCCACCATGCAAAACTGGAACAGAACACAAATATAGGAAAAATTATCTCCAGTAGAATTACAATTGTACATTCTAAATCCTAAATATTTCATTGATTCCTTGCCCTGTTCTGCCCTAGAACACTCAAACACCAATTAAATGCCTAATCTAAGCTGCCATTTTTCAGCTCTCTGTATCCTTGCATCAGCTGGCAGTATGTTAAAGCATCATAATTTCATTGCAAATGCACTCCTGCAGTGGTCTATGGCAATGAGTTGGTGCAAGACTTATTACACAGCAAAAACCCTTCGTGTTTTTAATAATGTTAGAAGAGATTAGCAGTGTGAGTTTATTGTGAGTCTTGTGATGAACCGTAGTTTCATGATTATCTGAGAAGCATGGCTTCTGATTTATTCTTCCCCCACCCCCCTTAAGTGCAGTTAGACCATTTACATTTACCAAAAAAGCACCCCAAAAGCAACAAAAAGAAAACAATAAATCGACAAAAGCACCCGAAGACAGCAAAAAGAAAACAACATTGAGACCAATTTCTTAAATCTCATTTTTTTAGAGCAAACCTCTCAGCAATTTTGAGAGTGTCTGGTCTTACTGGCTTTTGGAAATTAAATGCAGGCAATTCTATGCAGAGTTGGCAATCTGACTTGGAATTTCAAAGGGACAGTAAATAAAAAGACTCAAAGCCTGCATTTCTATGAGAGAGAAGAGCTGACTCCTTCCCTAAATTACAGCTTTCCACCTTCCCTAACATCCACCTTCCCTGACATCCACCTGATGTCAGTCACAGGTACAGATTTCCCTTCTAACCTAAGCAATTTAACATGGTAATTTGTACACATATTTGCATGAACAAGACTGGCTGAGCATTCATGTCAGGAGGCTGTATTCTTCTTAAAAAATTCCTAAATCATTCAAAAGTTATTTATTTCTTAGGTATTTTTGCCTTTTAAAAAAACTTTATTTATTTATTCAAAGATTCACCTTCCTTGATTTTTATCGGATACCAAAACACAGGTAATGAACAATTCTTCTCCCAGTTTACCTTCCAAAACTGGCACACACAGGCCAGCTCAGACGTTAGCCTGATTCACAGCTATTTTATTATTCATGAACACTCAATTTGCTCGAAGCAGCAAAGGATCATATACCATTTGACCTGGTAGCTACTGAACAGTAGGAAAATAAAGCCTTTATGCAAAACAGATCATCCTAAACAGAAATAATTTATAACCAGATCATTTCTCATCCTGGCCTATTTTTATCCTATAACTAAACATAGCATCATCATGCTCTGTGGGGTAACCAAATCCGTGCTTCAGATTAGAAAGTACGAGAGTTAGCAACTACCAAACAGTTCTCACTGGAAATCACATCATGTAACTTCTTCATTCTGCTTTACAGGTACCAGGTTCAATTCAGCCATACTTTCTCAACTTTTCTTTCGAACTTAATCACACTTTCTCTATATTTAACTGAATGCAAATAATGTCCTGTACAACTCTAAGAAATGCTCATTAGCACTGTATCTGAGCCATCAAATCTTATACCCCTGGATTCAGCTTAAAAAGAGAGCAATGTAAAAAGATTTCTGCCTAACGAGTTCTCCCTATGAACCCATCCATGGCAGAGCAGGACGATGAACAAACAAATACTTAGAATTTAGAGCCACAGCAATTTTAGTTCTGCTACAGATACTTTACATACGTTTCTGCTCTTTTCCTATTTGGCATCACAGCTAGGGATCAGTTTAATGAAACTGATATAGAACACAGATCCTTATTTTTATTAAATAGTTCAATGACCTGAAACCAGTATCAAGTGTCAGCATATCATTAGGGATCCTGCATGTTCCCTCTGATCTGAAACAGTGAGATCCTGTCTGGGGTAAATCTTACAACAATCAGTGCAAGCACACAGCAGCTCCAGAGCCATTGCCATTTAACAAAGTCATTTCAAAATGTACTGAGCTCACTCCCAAAGCAACTTACCCAGAATAAAAACAAATCTCTTCAAACAGCTTAAAACATGACAACGTGTTTATCCCTTTCTGTGAGCTCTTTACTCTATAACCTGCTTGTGTATATACAAAGCTTCAGGAATCCCACATATTAACAAGTCGTTCCCAAATATTCTAAAGCTGCATTATTAACCCTAAGAATCAAATCCAAGTGTACCGAGATATGCATCAAATTTACAGAACATCATTTTAAGGACATACGTGGAGGAACAAGATAAAATGGAATATATTTTTTTTTTAATGTAGAATCAGCACCTCCCTGTTTAAAAAAAGAACTCCCATTTCTATAGAAAGAAACAAACAATAAAGCTATGGAAGACTCACAACCTCCCTCACTGCTAATTCCTAAAGTGGGAGGGGAAATTGAGTCCTCCATGACTTTGCAGCTCCGACTGATGCAAAAAGCCTGGGAACAAAACCAACAAGAGGGTCAGACAAGACAGCAGGAAACATATACTTTACCATCTCCTGGAATGATGCGCAGGGTAACGGTGTTTCCCGCTTCCTTAATGAGGTTGACGATGTCTGAATGCGACTTGTTGGTGATGGAGCACCCATTCACAGCCAAGATCCGATCGCCTACTTTCAGCTTGCCACAGCGGTCTGCGGGACTCCCTTCAATTATCCGACCTATTTTGTGAGGCATGGCCACACATGCATTTCCCGCTTTTGTATTGGTTTGGGGGTTGTTTTTGTTTTGTTTTGTTTTGATTTGGT
Source organism: Ciconia boyciana (assembly GCF_034638445.1). Taxonomy (NCBI): domain Eukaryota; kingdom Metazoa; phylum Chordata; class Aves; order Ciconiiformes; family Ciconiidae; genus Ciconia; species Ciconia boyciana. The sequence goes on along the minus strand of NC_132944.1, from coordinate 16,205,555 downwards.
TTTTTAATTGTTTACATACGTGGGAATATGGTGAAGGGGAAAGGAGAAAAAGGGTTGAAAAGGGAAAGAGAAGGTTAAGGGTTAATTAATTAATGCATCAAGCAAAAGTTATTATAGGATAGCTTTGCTGCCAGTGTTCAAAACATTGGCAATCAACTAGTACGAGTGCACAATACTTTACTTCTTTTACAAAAAGGTGTTTTGTTAATCACTCAAAACTCCCCCCACCTGGATTTCTGTTAATAAATGGTGATATTTTTATAGACTACAACTGCACTTAGCAGCCCCATCATAACCCAAATCCTGATTTTATTTTTGAACAAAAAAATTGAAACTGCTCGTAGAAAACACAACCTTCCTCCTCCAAGATTACATCAGTGTCAGCCTCTCCAGTCTTTCTCTAAGTCAGCTGCTGTTCAAGCTTCTGCCAATGTTTTGTTCTTTCTCAATTTAGAAAGATAAAATTGTTCTAGGCCTAGGAGGGAGTGCGACTCCCTTTCTACCACGAAGACCCAATCTATCAGCACCGCATGGGGAAGCAACATGAAACGGTTTTCTTCCATCGTGAATAAAGGTACTACCAGGGAAGGTACAGGACCACTACAGATGGGCCAAGACTGACAAAGGTAACCTGTGTGGTGCAGGCATCCACCTCAGCCTCTTTTAACCCTTCCCCTTTTATGATCTTAGATGGCGTCAGGACCGGAGCAGGGAAGGAATAAGGACCTCCTCATTTAAATACCTCTAAAACCACACACAAAACCATTGAGATGTCTGACGCACAGAGCAAGAGCACTTTAGGATGAATGTGTTTTGGAGACAAAATTCTCCTCCTGTTCCATGCAATTGTTCGTCCCAAAAACACAGGGTCGTCCATCAAATGCAGAACTGGGACACAGCGGATACACAACTTCACTCAGATAAATCCACCGGGCTTTTGTACAGCTTCTTTACATGGGCAAGAGGCCATCGGGCACGCAGCATGTGATTGAAACCATGAGGTATACAGAGTGGTCATCTCATACTTTGCATCCACAATACATTCACCCTCAAGATGCACTTTCCCATCTGTGCTGTAGTCTTTATTTGATTAGTAGTTTTAGAGATATACATTGCTGCACACATGACAACACTAGAAAGACCATAAAGAAGAAAAGGCTAAGAAAAGGCATGTGAGGTGAGAGATCAAGGTTGGAAAGATGTGATGAAAACTGGCAGAAAGTGTTAATATTGGTTGCAAATGGTAGGGGGATTTTTTTTTTTCTTCTTTTACTGTGATGTTAGTTTCTCTTTCTGGCAATACAAAGCCCCATCCAGTTTAAAGGCTGTTTTGAGGGTATGAGCTCCTACTCTATCCAATCCACTGAACACAGCTGACAGAGCCCACACCAAAGTGACCGAGGTGGGTTTGAGAACCAGTTTGGCCCATCTCTAAATACTACCCATGAAAGAAAAAAACTACAGAGCAGGTCCAAAGCAAGCACCACGCAGCAGAGGGAACACATCTCATGCAGAGTATTAGGAAAAAGCTGAATACACTTGAAAAAAATTAAAGGAAAAACAGTCACAGATCAACAGATCTCCGTGAGGAGCCCCTGCACAGAAAACTTCCAGTTAGCGAGTATCTTGGGCTAAAGCAAACACAACTCTTTACAATTTCAGGTCAAGGTTTCTCTGCAGAACAGAGTTAGAGCATAGTCTTCATACAGTAAAAGTTATTTACACACATGTTTGCAAATACTTTCAGAAGAGAAAAGCGCTCTCTCTGGTTTAGACTGAGTTCACTTTAATCTATATTACATTACACTGTTGTGTTCTGGCACCAAAATACCTATTCTGGAAGAGCAGTTTCCAGCAGCAAGGACAGTGTGAGGTAGCCTAGCACCTGAGAACTGACAGAACTCAATGCACCGGGTCTATAGTAGGTATTTCCCCCTTGGAATCTCTGCTGCCGTGACTGCCCAGAACAGTGTTAGAAATGGCCCGTGCTACATCAATACCAGCAAAGGAGATGATGCTCCCTTGATGTATTAGCAACGGCACTGCCAATGGGCAACGGCAGGAAGTTTCAGAGAAAAAAGCCTAAAAAAAAAGGGAGAAAGGCCACTTCTTGCCACATGCACCTGCGTGCCCCAGGAACATTCAAGCTGTACAGGGAGACTGCAATGTATTTTGTCTGCAAACCACAACCCTGCTCTGAGAGGAAGTGTGAAGATGGCCAGGGCACTCGTTCTGTCTTTCCTTTCCCCCTCCATCCCTATCACGTGCCACAGACTAACAGGGACGGAACACCTTCTTTTTTCCCCTACAAAGTACAAGTGGATGCTGCCTCTGGCCTTTTTGGAGGAGATGGAAAGGGAAGAAAATAGCATCTCTGACTGGTTTCCCCCTTGCAATGACATTACTGCTTTAGAGCAGGCTGTTCTGTGCCCACTTGCAAAACCAGCTTATTTATGCTTTGCAACACACGACTTGTTCGCTCTGTAGACAGAATTACACCTCTTTTGCGGCAACACCTGGAAATGGGTGTCTGCCTAGCAGAAAGGACTGTCTTCAGAAAGAAACCATGACCACATCTATTAGGGCAGGATATTAAGTGTGACATCGCATGAACTTCATTTCCCCCTACTCTGAAGAAATGGATTTGGGAAGAGGCGGAATGGGTCAAGAAAACATCCTGTTTTTTTAACAGTGTTCTCCATTTTGTGTCTCACCAGCAAGCACTATTAATTAAAACTTTCCAGCTATCAGCATGCTCACTCCATAATGAGGATCAGAATAACCCTGATTGCCAAGGAGAAGTTAATCAGTTTAAGCATTACTGCTTTTAAATCAGCTGGCTCAGTTCCACCATCAGGAGACATATTTCATTCCACCTGCTCCATTTCTGCATTAGCAAACAGCATCACTGGGGGTATCCCCGGCTGCTCTTCTGAGAGCAAACCCCAGAAAGACGTCCAGCTAGCAGGGAGAGCTGGAGCTTCAGGGAGCAGCAGGAATTGCCATTGGTGGCATTTTTGCTCTTCAGGTTGGGATTTCTCATTTTGCTTTTCTCAACTCAGTGCTGAACAAAACCCAGGTGGTAAACACCTACCAAGTCTTGGCCTCCAATTAAACTATTAATTATATAAATTAGGGCACGCTCATGACTTTTAATTAAACAGATCCCCACTCGCCTCCTTGCACTGCAGCACTCAAATCTGCGTCTCATTCGAGGTGCGTTGAAAAAACCCCAAGACTTACCAAATGTCGTCCCCGCCTCCGGCCTGCTCACTGAGGAGACAATGACAAAGCCGAACCCCTCGTTTTCACCGCGGCGGATTTCCACATCGTAGGGCTGGACCACGGCACTGACGACACCACTGCCCCCGCCACCACCGCTGCCGATGCCACTGGTGCTGCCGCTGCCCGAGCTGACAGTGTTGAGGGAGTTCTGGCTGCCCTGTGGCGTTCGCTTCTCCTCCGTCAGCGAGGCTGGCTGGTTGCTGCTGTGGTGGGAAGAGGCTGGGGATGGGACTTCATTCTCTGCCTTGGGAACTGGGGAGGAAAAAAAAAGACTGTCTGAGCAGGCTGCACCGTTTAGTGCTTGAATTGTGCCATCCACTGAGAAAAAGGTTAAAAAAAAGGCGCAAATCACTCGCTTTAATCTATAAATCATGGCCAGAGTGACCAAAGTCTCTGTCTCCTTTCGGATGTCACCACCAACAGCTCTGTTCAGTGATGGCACTGACCACTCATGCTCATCCTCTCCAGTGCATGGTCATGCAGCCAAAGCCTTTCACTGCTGAACTACAGCAGCACTATGGTTAAACCAGTGCAGTGCTCTGTGCTTGGACGCTCTGTGGCATTTTAAACCTTGATTACATTAGTTCAGAGGTGCCCCCTTTAGCTATCACATCCCCACTTCAGTTATATATGTGCAACCGTGTATATGTGCAACCGTGTATATGTGCAGAAGCTGCGAGGAGAGAGACAATATCAAACACCTATCACTCAACACCTGTGTATTTTTTAACTTAATGCTATCAGTTGGGTAGCACTGATTGCCCTTGATTAATGTGATCTTAAGTAATAATAACCACCCATACTAAAGCAAAAAAACTTGTAAACCAAGCTTTTCTGGATGGAAGAACTACCACCTATCATCTGTACAGTCTGGCACAGTCGGGAGCGGGGAACTATTAAACATGATTAACATTAAACAAGTGTTTAACAGCAACTGAAGTTGGAAGTGGTATTAGTTTAAAATCTAATCAGCTATGAAAAGGCTTGAAGAAATCTCAGAAAAATCGCTTAGTCCACACTCTGACTCGAGTCAGGGCCAACCATACTTACTGTCAGCCCTTACAGATGTTTGTCTCATCTGCTGTTAAATATCTCCCCAGGCAATCTATTGGTTGCAATATCCAACTTAAATCTTTCCTGCTGCAACACAAGGCTATTATTTCTAGTTCTATCTAGCAGGCATATGGAGAACATATTATTCCCTTCCTCTTTGCAGCAGCCTCTTATAGTCTTGGGGAGTTTAACACGTCCTCCCCCTTCTCTGCTTTAGGCTAAACAATCCCAATTTGTTCAGTATTTCCTTGCAGACCATGTTTTCTAGAGCTCTCCTTATTATCGCTGGTCCTCTGGACTCCCTCCAGTTGGGCTCTCTCCAACTCAAACATGTCTTTCTTGAAGTGCTGGACCATATTGCAGCTAAGCCATCATCTGCTGGGAAATCAGGAGAGTTCCCCCCTGCCTACATCCCAGCACAGTGTTTTTCTTCACCTGAGCCAACCTCAGGTTAAAGCTTGTCGCCCACAATAGCTTCCAGTTCTTGTTACACAGCCCATTCTCCACAGTCCATTTGTGCAGCTGAGAGCAGCATATTGCACTTGTCTCTCCTGAATGGCTGCCTCCACTAATCAGGTCACCTCTCCAATTTGGTGAATCAAAATTAAGTCGAAGATCTTAAAAGCAACAACAAGAAAATGGATGCCAAACAAAATCTAAACCTGTAAACCCATGATCCAAAGAAAAAGAACTTTAAAATATTCTTGGAAAGGAGTACCTGTCTGCATTTATATACTCAAAGGATGTACTAAATATATAGTATTCTACATATTAAAAATACAGGAGTATAAACTTCCCCCTATATGAATCTCAAGACATGGAGTACCCATTTAGGTGAACAATCTTTTTCTACTGGCATACAGATGAGAGGAGGAATAAGGGACCAAAATTCAGGAAGAGGCTTCTCTACAAAGTTATGCTGGAATTTAAAAGCCTGCAAATATAAAGTGAAAGAAGGGATCGTGAATAATTTATCCTAGAGTAAGTGTCCACATTTGAAATGATTCAGAAATAGCTCGGTCTGGAGTAACAAGCCCCTAAATGAAATATCAAGGGTTTTTATCGAGATCTCTCATGAATCTAAATCTTTTATGGTAATTTCCAGCTTGGAGGCTGTAAAACAGGACAGAAAATCTACACACAAAAACAATACCGAAATTCAGCTGCCCTTCCCCTTCCTCCCAAAGCTCGTCTCCTAAAGCTTCTCTCACATTAGCAGCTCTTTGTAAGGAATGAGAGAGAGAGCTATTAGAGGAGAGACATAACCCAGCATTTAATCCACAATGGGAAGAAGGAAAGAAATGAGAAGTAAACTTGTATTCAATATTGTGCAGAAGGAGCTCAGCCCTGGATAAGCATACAGAGCTATTTTAGAGGTACTGTTTTACTCCTAACTTCTGCTGTGGGCCTAATTTTCAACCTGAATGTTATTCTGATGCTCTTTAAGATTAAAGTACATTACTGCCTATTTTTCTGCTGATGCCTAAACTTGAAAAGCTATATAATGTCTTCTCTTTTCAACAAGTGAGCTCAACTGAATCCCACACTCGAGCTCCCTCAAGGGAGCTCACAAGAAGAGGCAGCACCCCAGTGTTACTCTCCAATATTATGCATAAGGTCACATGTCATTTAGAAAGCTCATGCTCATGTCTTCACTGTCTTTGCTATCAGGACACTTTTGCGTCACTAATCTGGGTGCCACCAGACAGTGTCAATTCTCTCTCCATCTCTGTCTTTCTGCCAGCTTCTTTTTTGTCCGTTTAGACCATACACTTGTGCAGTGTGTGCACAACACCTAGCATAACGCAGCACACAGAAACCTCTCTGTTACAACAAACATGCAGACCTGCACTACCAGAACCAATGACGCTTACAGTTTTGCATCCTGTGGTTAGTTGACTACATGGTACAACCTCAGTTGAAGTTTCTCCTGTGCCTGGGACATTAGCCATCACACACCAATGCCCTCAACTCGCTCTCTGCCCTTGCCTCCCCTCCTGTGGACTCTTCAGCATCTTTTCCCTCACTCCCAGTTTGAGGGTGGCTATCAGCCAGCACACTTATTTTGGGAAGAAAACAGAAGACACAGCCAGTCAGGCACAGTGTCCGTTGCTGCATGAGTCCACCTAAAAATGATATGCTGCAACTGAAGAGTTCCCTGTTTTATCAGAAACCTTCAAGAAGACTAGGGAAGCCAACTGAGATTGAGAGAGTCTTGACTGGAAACAAAATATTTGAAATGTATTTGATCAAGAACAAAAAAAGACTAAAAATAGCCAAAAGAGGAAGAATAACACCACATCCCCTGAGTTTTCCCAGTATTACAAGCTTTTGTTCTTTAAACCGTTTGCTGAACAGATGGAGTCTGGCAAGAAAACCTACCCCTGCAGAGCGACACTGCAGCCTACCTGTGTAAACCACTTTGCGCCTGACGGTCAGATTGACATGACCTTGTTTGGCTGCCTGTTGCATAAGCTGGACGACAAGCTGGTGCGATTTCCCGACAACAGGCGTCCCATCCACGCAGATCAGTTCATCACCTGATCTCAGGCGGCCGTCAGCATCAGCAGCACCCAGTGGTACAATGTGACCAATGTAAATCTGATGAATTAGCAGAAATAGGAGAAAGGAAAGAAAGAAAGAAAGAAAGAAAGAAAAAAAAAAACAGTGATAAATGAGAACTAGCTCAACAGCCAGCTGGAAGCAAGGGGCACTGGTAGTTAGACCCAATTTAGTAGGGAGATTGTTGACAAATGTCTGCTGGTCAGGAAAGTTGCTCCTGTGAAAGCAGCTCCATGTGAATATAGCTACATCGTGAAATCGTAATAAATGGACATCTTGATTCTTTTGGTGGTCCATTCACTCTAATGACAGTTAGCCTTGGGAAATGTGTTCAACCAGACAGTGACCAGAGAGGAAGATGGTTAAAAGTACTGAGGGTCATGTCAGGGAGGCTGAGATTGAGGTATCCTTTCAGTTGCCTCTAGGGTTTACAAGCTCCATACCATGCGACTGTCCACTAACTCAGTCTTGGTTTATCTTCAGCAAGTTCTGTGGAGTTACTCTAACATGAGAGGAATTCATGGCCTCTCTTTCCATAAATGAGCAAAACAATTTTGGCAGGGAAATATGTGGAAATGTATGCTGCCACTACGTAGCTTTGACCTGTGCAGCACATGAAAGACCACGTGTTTTTAGCCTGACACCTTCCACAGGCACTGGATTTATGGTAAAGAAGTTAAGCGAATTCAAGGAGGGAATTGAGCAAATAGAAAACCTGACACTCTAAGATCAAAATGCTTGCAAATCTGACTAGGATTTCCTCAGTGTCCTGACAATTTCAGTCCTGTGTGTTTTCATTTGGGCTATCACAAAAACAGGGAATAGCAGGGGAAGCCAAACCCATTTCAGTTATGGGAGTTTGGGTTTGTCTTTTGGAGGGAGGGTGGGGAGGAGTTGCGGGATGTAAATACACAGCCCACTGGTTATTTGAATAGAGATGCCATGGCGTAGTTCTGCACATCTGTACATGCTACTGCTGTGATTCTGGAAGATGTCGTGAGTTAAAACAAGACCACTTCTAGATGTACTCACAGGTTCTCCAGGCTCATTTCCACCTAGAATCCTAAATCCAAAACCGGTTTCCTTTCTCCATAGAAAGATATCCTGCTCTTGGTAATCTGGAACTGAAGGGAAAGAAGGAAAACTATGATTTTTAATCAAAACCCCACACCTTTATACCCAAATCAGGACTACTCTGACGTATTGTAGAGGGATCTGCTGCACAATTTTACTCTTTAAATGAGGCAATCTTGAATTTTTAGACATAATTAAGAACATTTATAGGTTTAAATACTAAAGGCTTATTATTTAAATCACTACTAAAAATTATACAGTGTTTTCTACTTTCTAGGTGTCTAATTGTGACTTACCATTTGTTTATCACTGTAATATTTCCTTCCATCAATATTAGCATCATTACCCAGTGCAAGAGCCTCTTCCAAATCATCAATAAATAAATGTGTACAACAGAGAATCACTCTGCCAGAAACAATACAGCTGCCTCCTCTTTCATGGGAGACAAAAGAGCCACTTGTTATTACTTCTACTGTTTAATTAACTTTCAGAAGCATAGTTTGCTATCTCTCTACTGACTCTGCTTTAAATAACTATGGGACAGATCCCCAGGTGGTGTAAAACAGAAGGGCTCCACTGAAAGCAAAGCAGCTCTCCTGACTCTCACTTGCTTGTGTACGGGCTCTGTAAAAACTGAACAGACAAAACCGGCTGGAAACATAAAAAAGCTCAACCTTACCTACTCATTAGTATGGAACACCTGCAAGGTTTTTACAATGAATATTACATACAGTGAAGTACTAACCTTGAAGTGTGGTTGAACAGTAATGTTTTATATTAACTTATTCATGCTTGCTTTCATCCCTTTTTAAAAATGCAAAATTAATTGCTAACATTAAATCATATCAGAAGACAACTTCAGGTTCATTTAATATTTATTGGTTAGTATCTGTAACATTGACTAATTTTGTAATGATCCCCTCCCAAAATTTATAATTAATTATAAAAAAGCTGTTCCTTTACAAGTCAGCTGCCTAGATCTTTAGTAAAGAAACCAAAGTATATCATTCAGGAATGCAATTTCAGTAAGTGCATACTCAGATATGGGATGCAACATGTTAATCTAGCTTTCTCTATCTATGAGCAGATAAACTGGTTGTTTTCCATTGACATCAGTGAGTGTCAGACTGGGCCCTAATTGCATTTTACACTGTCGGTGCCTGTTGTGCAAAGGTTTGGGTCTAGTCATCTGGTGCTTTTCAATGTTGAGACTTTCGGCTAGCTCTGATGCTCTCTCCTCAATGACTCAACAGGTTTAAAATATAATATGAATTTAAGACTGGGAATATTAAAAATTAAAAGAACAGGTGAGTGCTAAGGCACAGATATCTGCTTTGACATTTTCATTCAAACTGGTTTATAGCCATTGGTTTTATATATCATATTTTCACATTTTGATTACTTGCAGTTATAAACTAAGCTTAAGACCCGTGCACATTACCTTGCTGGACTAGAGGCTAATTTTTGTCCTGATACAACTACAGAATAATCAGGTGATGAACACGCTGGAGGTCTGCGTGTTCCACCATACAGACGTGCGGCACAACAGCAGAACTTAGACAACGAATTAATTGGTGTTTGTCACTGCCTTCAGCGAGGGGGAGCGTGAAGAGCAGACGCATTTGGAAGCATCTCTCCAGCACTTCGCAGGCTTTTTTGGCAAAGGCTGGCCCCAACCAATTAATACCGCATGTTGGATCTGTCAGAGGCAAAATGACTTCTGCAGAGAGCTTCAGCGTGGACCTGTTTCCTCGGCATCTCTCAACACCTTCCCATTTGTCAACCCTCCAGTCTCACTGAACGATGCCTTATGTTCCTGGTTCGGGTACCAGCTAGCCAATTAACAGCCGCTGGAGACAACAGCAAGCCGAGATGTAACGGCGGTGTCGAACCAAAGCAACAAAAAAAGACAAGTCTATACCAAAAGAAGCAAGTTCATTCATGTAATGCTCCTTCCACTGGAAGGATTACAGAGAGGTGAAACACAGATACAACAAACATACAGACACACACATTTACACAGCGTGAGTACAAACCAAACGAAACTCCTTTTACCGCTTTTTGCATCAGCTCTGCAGTATGGTGATTCACTGGCACAGCCCAGAAAACCCCATCCACCTCTGTGCTGCCATACAGCTGAGGTGGGACCCCCTGCGGCTCTCCATACTGGAGAATTATTTTAGGTTCTCCATTATTCAATAGTGCTTTAGAGGAGCCACTTTCCTTAATTAAAGAGAAAATTCCATGGTGGTGCTGAAACTCTGTGGAAAATGAATGAAAAATGGCCTCCAGAGGAGTCTCTCATTGCATCTTTGCACCTTGACCTGATCTCAAACATGTCTGACTCTTTCTGAAAAAACGTGTACATAGCCCAAATGGGTAAAACTTGCCAGTCTGCTCGTCCTGAATTAAACCAGACCATGTGGAGAGCGTCGCAAAAGTGGTAAGAGTTCTGCTGGGGCCGTGAGGAGGAATGGAAGGACAGGTGAGTGCCACAGCCCCGTCAACAAGCCACGTGGGCAAACTCGTGAATGAAACAGGAACATGATACCCCCCCACCGCCGCCTACAAAATCCGCCGCTAGCCAGCACACAGTAAAGCAAGTACTTTGCACCTTCGTGGCTAACCTTGGTGTACGGCCCTGCCAGACTCCCTTGGTGATGAAGAGCCCCCCGCCACAGAGCAGCAATGACACCAGAACAAGACATCACAAGACACAGATACATTCTCGGCACAGTCTTACATTCTCCAAAACTCGTGGAATTGATTTCTCTCTCTCTCTCACCCTTGCTCAGTCCAGTTGCAGGCGAAGGTGACATAGCTGTAATATTAATTTTACAATTTTGCAAAGCTTAATGTATCTGCTTTCTTGTTAGTTCATTTAATTAATTTTCATCATGTTAGGCTTTCATGCATAAATTGCTAAGGTTATAGCTACTATGGATTACGACATACTAGCTTTCACAATCTATTTGCACATGGCTGTGTACATGTGGATATATAATACGCTCACGCATACGAATTTATACAATTATGCACATGCATGCAGGTATAGTTGAAGAACTCTTTTTTCTCCTCAGAGGAAGAATCTCTTTGAGAACACCTTAAAAATACTTTTCTACAAAAAAATTTCCACCATCATGACACAGTTAGTTTTCCACATGGAAATATCTTTTTCTAACGTTAAAAGAAATTCTAAATACATGGTGATGAACAATGAACACAGTGCTTAATTAGAGGTCACTTTAATCAAACTTTCCTATATAAACTTTAACAATTATCTTACATGTTATATATAAAAAAATTCTGCCCAGGGTGATATCAGGTTCAACAAAAGATGGATTCAGAAATAATCAGTATGAGTTTGCTTTAGTCACTAGCTCATTTGAGGCAGCAGCACTTTCAATGACTCATAGCTTGGCAAAGTACAAAAGTTTTAAGGTCCAGTTTCAGCAAAGTATATAAGGACAAGTCTGAAATTAAGAGTGAATAGTCTCACTGAAGCTGATGGAGAGTTTCAGTGTTGAAAAGTCCTGTGATTTAGTCATAAATCCCATGAGATTCCATATTTGCAGGGAAGTCCTGTTTTCTAAACTATCCCACTGCAGGAGAATTCCAGTTTTTCTGTCTTTTCCTTTTAATCAACTGTTCTGGTGGCATGGAAATCTTCCGAAAGATGGCTTCAGCATGTTCTCAACAAGATGACCAAGTTCTGCCACCGAGGTTTGGGGAAGGCGCGATGCCTCGACTGAGCCAAGGACCAGGCTGGTGCCAGATGAACACCAGCAAAGTCTGCCCACGACCCAGCTCCGTAACAGCTCAGCAGCCTCTGCTCCTCGCGCAACGTGCTGCAAGTACTGTGGTCTTTTTTAGCGAGACATTCTCTAAGGGCATGGACACATCTGTGTACCCAAGTGTATGACTGCAACTGTCTGTCTCCTATTAATATAATAAAAGGACATAACTCTACCAAGGGGCTTTTACTAACTATCATCTTTAAAGTCAGTCTGATTAGAAAGCAGCTGCAATTTCCTGAGAGTATTTTTCTTTTCTATTTTAGGGAGAAAGTATCTAATGTTTGGTATCATTGTGCAAATATTTTTAATTCTATGTAATTGCTGGTGAGTGAACACTACACACTGGGGTCAAGACTTGTTCGTATTATTTTAATTAGATTTGGGGAGAGAAAATCCTACCAAATAAATAATGTGCCTGAAAATAAAATTCAAATATTAACAATAACTTAGAATATTTTAAAAGCTTTAAAAATTATCTATCGTGTTCTGCTTTACTTTTAATGAAATGCTTAAGCCCTTCAAAGGGATTCATTAACACATCTGCAATTCAGATTAATTCATTTTGTCATTGCTGTTTTGACAGATGGCCATATGTAGGATATGGTATTTTGCAAAGCAATCAGGCCACATGAGAAAAATTTGACAACAGATTGCATTACTCTTTAAGGAAGTTTAATAATACGTTGAAAAATAAAAAGCATATTATAAAAATATATTTTCAATAAAACAGTGCGAGATTTCAGAATTGCGGTTCTGTGATAAACTATTCAATTGCTGTTTCTCTTGCCAAGTGCTCTTCACGTATGTCATTCCTGGATCTTGGAACCACTTCAGTGTTTAAACCTTAAGAGTTTGTCCTTCTCTCTGATTCATGTACACAACTCCCACTAGCAGCAATGAGCTACCCATAAAGAGGAGCTCAGGCAGCTAAAACTCAGCACCAGCAAAGAGTGCATTTGTTATCGCCACCAAATGATCTGTTTTCAGATTCACTCAACACAAAGCCGGCTATTCTCAAAAGTCTTAATCCAGCAAAGAATTGCGACTCTGGGCCAGATTGCAGCAGAGCATTTGAGCTCAGCCTTAGCCTTAAAGCATCCAAGTCCCTTTGGGTTTACAGCTTGAAAATAAGCTTCCTTGGACTGGAGCCCAAGCACTCAGCACCTTGCAGGCCTGATCCCCTCACCCAGGGGAGCTGCATGTGAAGGAACTTTAGCCTGTATTTGTTGAATAAAGTTGCAGTTCTCATCTGCTGCCACTCAACCAGACACAGTTATGGAGCCATTGCTTAGCTTTGCATTATTAATTCTAGCTTAATTTTTCTTCTTTTTTTTTTCTTCCCCTAAACAGGCAACATCTGTGGCTCTCCTCCGCAGAATCTGAGTATTTCCTGATACTAAGATGCATTGCGTAAATAAAAAAATACATGCTTTTACAAAGTTATGGGTTATCCGGTGCTTTTGAACCAAATTCTGCCCTACCAATGGCTTCAGTGAGACAAGTCACATAAGTCAAATATAGTCTTTTTTTATGAAATACTGATCCAAAGAATACTCAAAGAAAGGAAGAACATATTTTACCAATTCGGAAAAATTAAAATGTTGCCTGTGTGCTTTCTGTGTCTACATTATTATTATTAATGTTGATAACAGTGGGATGCACTCCCAGTGAAAAGGCAGTAGGTGGTCATTATAGATTCAGTACTTAGAAACATCCTGGAGACGATGTATTCATATATTGAATGAAACCTCTTTATATTATTACTTTTAGATGAAAAAAAATTCTGTCTGGGCTGGGGCTAATGAATTAATCTTTTGGTGTCGACTGCACTTGAAAAATTGCACTATATTCTCTTTATACTCAACATTTCACAAATGGGATGAAATAAAACACTGAAGATGATCTAATGCTCTAAAATTCTGTCTTTTTTAACTTCATAATATACTTCAACACAAAGGGTTGTTGCTGTTTTTCAGTCCACTTGTCAGGGATTCAAAACCCTGCCTCTCAAAAGAACATTTTATAATCCTTTTCAGGTTTATTAAAATTTAAGGCCACGAATCAACAGAGAGCGAGCCCCGGACTGGGCAGCAGGAAGAGCTGGGAAAGCTGAGCTGGGGCTCCTCGGGTAGCGGGGGCTTCTAGGACCCACCAAAAGCCCCAGTCACAGGATGCATCAGCCAATCTCAGCACTGGCACTGGGGTGGCATCCTCCTGCTGCCCATCAGGTATGCATTCAGTTCCGCTCACGTCTTCATCAGAAGGATGCAGAGAGAGTCACACCTAGCACCCAAAGCTATGGATGTCATGGGAGAGCACCCAAAGCCAAGGGGAATGGGTGCTCAAGCAAAGAAGAAAGCAATGATATGACTGCATCACCGCCAGCCGAAGGAGGCACTGGAGTTAAACGGAACTGCAGCTGGGTAAAAACACGAAGAACAGCAGATGTGGAGCAGACAGACAGCGAAACTGGAGGCGCAGGGATCGGTTTCTCCCATCCCACAGTCTGTGGCACTCCATGTCAGCAGAGCTCCCTAAGAGTGGTCCGAGAGCCACACAGCTGGTGCTTGGGCAACACTGGGAAGTGTCTCAAAGGGATGATTCACATTCATAACAGAGCAGCCACCAATTACCCACTTTTCGTGCAGACCAAACACAGGGAAAGAAACATGGTGGCTCACCTCAAGTTCTCAGGGCAGAAGAGGCGCCGGGTTTCAGCTGTGAACCACAGTCTCCATTTATGAGACTAGGGAGAGGGATGAAAGGTCAGGGCTTGGTGAGGGAAGGAGCAAGAGCTGACCACTGACCTCTAAATAAAATCACCAGTCACACTTTGGGATCAGACCACGACAGGAGACAGAGCATGTCCAACTGCCTTTTTCTCTTAGACTATATCTTTCCTGATTTTCTTCACCTTTCATTAGGCGCAGCAAAGCCATGTCACTAGGTAAGAATGCAGGTTAATCCTCAGGGAATGCGTTTCACTCCAGCTTAGGGTCAGAAATTCATAGGCTCTTGGACACTTCTAGCAGCACGTGCTTACAAGGAGCCATGACCATATTACACTTCTGCCATTCTCCAAAATCTCTATCTATGAAACCAAAAAATCCCAGAAAACACTTTCCTGGGAAGGAAATGGCAATGGGACAAAAAGGTGGTAGAAAAGCACTGATGTTCAAACAGGCAGGTCTCATCTGGTAGAAGAGGCAGGAGATAAGAATTGAAGCATTAGAAGAGGATCAACCGCGCTACAGAGATGCTGGACCACGGAAAGGTGGGACAGGGAAGCCGAAGGGGCGTAGCAGATCCCAGTCTAGCAAAAGGCCAAAGCAGAGAGGATTGCGGCACAGGGAGAGATGGGGTGTGGGAAACCAGCAGGTCAAGAGACAGTGAAAAGGCCTCTGGAAGGGCTCTAATCACAGACAAGGATAAAACCTCTACAAGACACCTGCAGCCATTGAGGAAAGAGGGAGGATTTAGCACATGGTGTTGGAGGTGGACAAAGAAGGGCAACTGCCTGCCTGTGCACTTCAGGATTTCTCTGGCTCAGCCTCAGGTTTTATCGGGAAAGACAGGCAGGAGTTAAGGCTGCTAAGCTGATACTAATGACTAATTAGTATGAGTTAAACAGTTAATTAGAAATTAGCTAAGTAGCTGCAGGGCATCAGAAGCAATGCGAGCACAGTGCCTATGGGAACCACGTGAGCTGAGCAAGGGTGATGCCGGTGCCATGGGACAGCCTCAGCCTCGTCCCTCCAGGCAGAAGGAGAAGCAGCTCTGCCCGCAGCTGCAGGGCTGAAGCGTCACTGTCCCTCAGCTCTTGCCCCTTTTCCCTATTCCAACGAGATGCACGTGCAAGTTCTGTCACTGCACTTCTCCGTAGATCAGCTTGACCTGGCCCGAGAGCCTGCAGGGTCAGTACACCTAATCCCTGGGAAGGGAAGGAAGCAGCGCACAGAAGCTGAGACACCTACAAACTGCATTGCTGAGACATTCAATCCGAAGAGATGCATCTTCAGCCAAGAAGCTGTGACTCATGATTTAATTTTTCCGGGACATAAGATTTCGAAGTGATTCATTTGGTCAGAAAAAAACAGTCCTACCATTTTTCATTCGGGGGTAATGTTCATTTCATACTGGTTTTACCAATTTCCAGTTAGCACAATAAAATGAAACTCCAGGAGATACTCTTGCAGCACCAAGACTTTGAAGCTCCCTTTTCTGTAACTAAAGTAACTGTTGCTTTTGAAAATGAACCTAATACCCTAACTCTTTCTTTAAGAAGCTTTTACAGATTCGATCATCTTCAGCAGTGTAGTTAAAGCAAAGCCAGCATGTTTATTTTGTTTGCAGAGAAGAAACTGATTGAAACCATATTTATAGTCTTGGAGCAGAGTCAAAGCCCAGCTGAACTATTAGCCAAGTGTGCAGATTATTAATTGCCATAAAAGCCACTTACAATATGCATTTGATATCTGTATTGTTAAAGTGTCCACTCTGGTCAAAGTAAAATGGCTCAGCTGGATTTTCTCCTCCCCAGGGTGAGACTGGAAAGCATCTGATATGAATTTCAGCAAACTAAATACTTTCCCTCCTTACTGAAATTGCTATGCATATCAGACAATGAGTCTTAACCTCAAAAAAGAGTTTAGGATCTGGACAACAAACTTGGAAATTCTCCTTCAGCCTAATTTAAAAGCAACATTAAAAAATAGGGGAAAAGGTGGTCTTTAATTTTAAAGGGATTTTTGGAATTAAGCTTTGGTCTAAGTGCCTTTTCCTAGAGATGATCTAAATTCATTCCTCATCAGAGAGGAAACTGCATCTCTATCAAGTAGATATCATTGACAGATACCAAATTAACAAACTGAAGCCTTATATTTTCAACATAATCTAAAAGATTCAGTTCTTTGCAAAGAAAATATACAGAGAGCAGCTGCCAGAGCCGTAGCCTTAGCAACCACACCTGCTTCATACTCACGTCGGCTTTCATACATGCTCCTGGACTGGGCCCAGATTTTGAATGGATCTGGCTTTTTCTGCCCAGAACTGTCCGGTTGATCCGCAGCCGGTGCCTCCGCGGCAGTGTAGTCCGGCAGCACCTGCGTGCTGTGAACGGGGGAAGCGGTGTGCCCGCTGCGGTGGCTGGAGACGCTATGCTGAGAACTGTTTTGGCTGTCTTTCCTTTCAAGTGGTTGCTGTATGGAAGAAAGCGAGTGGAAAGAGAGAGAACAGACGGTTATTGGTCTTTGAGTGGGTGTTTTCCATCAATTTTTCTCCCTTCTTTGATCAGGGTTTCTGCATGCACATAAGTAAGTGTATAAATCACAGTTTTGCTGCCACCAGTTAATGCTGGGTACAGTTAAATTCCCTGATGACAGATTTTGATAGGCAGACTGACAGAAAGAGATATGCAAAACAAAGTCATTTATCATAAAAAAAATATGTAGTTCTCCATCTCACACACAAAACAAATCTAAATCTCATTATAGGTTACTAGTTTTAGTGCACTTATTTTTTCCTACATTAAGGCAGAAAAACTCAACAACCTTCTACTCAGATAACATTAGGGTCTAACTTGAGCCTGCAAGAAAAAGGAAAAACTACTAAATTTCACTGTGGAAACTTAACCAGTCCCTCTGAAACAGATGCAAGCACAGCCCTTACTATGAAAGATCACTTCTCCTCTGCAGCTCTTGCAACCCCCACATCACAAGTGGGTGGACAACAGAGTACCACTTTCACGTCTCTGCTTCCCAGAGCATCCACAGGATTACAGCAGACCTTTACAGTGAAAATGACTATTTGCAGTTTGATTTCCTTGTTTTAATTAAGCATATTAAAGCAGGAAAAAATACGTCCGCCTAAATTCAAGGCTTATTCAAAAGCAGTATGTCAAGAGCTCTGTCTGCTCAATATTTAGCTAAGCAGGGTACATAATTCTTAACTCAAATTCACAATGGTGTGCTCAAATGAAGCACAAGTCACATATGCATTGCCAGGATTTGTACTACTCGGTATGCAGCAAAATCCTCCCTCAACAAGAGCTCCCCAAACTGTGCAGCAAATGCTTTTTAATGCTCTTTTGAGATGATCTTGGGTTGGCATCAAGGTCGAGTCCAGTCTCCCACCTGCTCCGGCACAGGGAACTGGCACGTTCCCGCGGCTGCTGTGATGCAGAGGGTGGCCGGAAAAAGAGCATCCTACAGGTTGTTTTTACAACATCCACAATTTCCTGGCTAAAAGAGGTCAGCCGCTTGTATCAGGAAACCTCAGACAAAAAATTAAAGCCTCCTGCTGGCAGGGGGTACCCGAAAACATTGCAACAGGAGTCTCTGCTTTCAGGGACTTCTCCACAGAAAACTAAGCAGGGGTTGGGAGAAAAGCCAGCAGCAAGCACAGCGCACGGGGGGCTGAAGCGCACACAGGTCTGGGGACCCTCTCCTTTACTCTGAATGAGAAACCCCAGGCGGCCAATGCTCCGTCATAGCAGGGCTGAATTAATTACAGAGGAGAAAGTTACCATATGAAAGTGCCCTCTTTTTGAGTCTTAAAAATAATATATTTTTTTTTTTTAAGTTGCACAAATTTTTAGGTTTACACGGAGAAAAAAAACCAGCTCCAACAGCGCAAATGACTTTGACCTCTCAGCCTTACATTTGAGTTGTTGATCCACTACCAGCATTTTTTTAAATGACATCTCGATCGACTAGAATGTGAAATTGCCTTTGTCCTTTAAAGCAATTTTGAACAAAGCATATGTGCTGTGATTACTCATCTGCAGACTTTCAAATACAAATATCTGAACCAATTTCAAACATTTTTAGCTTTTTAAGTGGTAAAAGAAGCTAATTCACATGCAGCCCTTCAGTTTTTAAATGAAGCAGTTTTAAAACATCTATGCTGTGGATAATCACTCCTTTGTAATTTAAAAATAAAAAAAAAAAGAAAAAACACTTTACCACTCTCATTCCAGCAATCTGGATTGTTTTGTGTGTTTGGCCAAACTACTAAAATAACTACAAGCATCCTGTGAAACTTCAGGCCAATCTCACTGGAAATAGCTGGTTTACAGAAGTTGGAGTTCAGGGACTAAAATATGAAGCTTTATTCAGCCCTTGGGGAAATGTTGAGAACTCTCTGAAAACTTTCTGATTTAAAAAGAAACAAAGTTTGAACTTTAAAAAGTGTTGTCACTTTATGATATGAAAGATCTAAATATTGAACAAACTATGAATTCTGTTTCATATTTGGGTTGCAAATGGAAGTGTCAGCACATCTCAAGCAAAACCACCTCTAATTAAACTAGAGTTGCAATTGCAAATACACAGACATTTTGCAAGAAATAGGGGAAAACGTCTTCAGAGGGACAGTTGTTTTTCCAAACAATAACTCCTTTAAAAAGGCTGAAACATCTCTACTTAGGAGTTGAAGAGGGGGGGCAGAGAAAGGGGAACACAATCATGGAAAACATGAATATATGTAATTAAATTAATTAAAGACAATATTAATTAACTTTCACATCACCAGATGAGGCCAAAAAGGTTTGAGGCCAAACTTTTACACGTGCTGTAGCAGCTTCAGCACATCGTCATCATCAGGACTTGCAGGGGTCTGACCACCCTGCTCTCCACGGCGCTCCTGCAATGGGGACTGCCCAGATGAAGAAGTTTTTGCCTTGGTGCAAAGGCGGAGCTTTCCCAAGAGCTCTGAGCTGACGATATGCCAAGGAAAGGATGGTTTCTCTATTCCCTGCCTTGTTCCAACTTTGGGGCCAATCCTCCTGGGTCCGGGTCTGACTGCCTGACTCACTCAGCTCACACACGGGCAGGAAAGCAGATAAATCGGGGCCAGACTGTTTCATGACAGACCACTCCAGAGCGGGCGGTTCAGACCTCATCCTGAGATGCTGATCCTGTTTTTCAGTGCAAAGTAAAGCAGATCAGCTGAATCGTGTTGACTTCTGGCAGTAGCTACCAGACCATGGGGACTGAACTACCCAAGTCAGCAAGAGTCTATGGTCTTCTCCAGAGTTGTGTATAAGCATAAATAGCTTGTCAGAAAGACTCTTGACCAAAAGTGCCTAGAAATCAAGACTATGATGACTACCTTGAGTCCATTTAGGCAGACTGCACACTTAAACACAGGTGATGGGAAAAAACAATCACCTTGGTACTATATTACAGCCATGACAAAATAAATACGTAGATAGCTGGAGCTTCTCGTGCCCTACCCAAGCCTCAGGTCTGAGATGCATGGCCTGTGCCATGCATCAGCTTCCCTATGCCCTTGCTGAAACTTCACAGTGCTCATCCTGCAAAACGTAAGATGAAGAAAACATACTATTGGGAAGAAAGCCTTTTCTAGCTGCCCTTTCCCCACTGGTGAGGTTAAGAGGAACGTCAGCATGGCTCAGCTTTCCGAGTGCAGCTGTGGAGGCAATTGCTGCAAAAGAGGGGACAGCAGCGGTCAGGGTTTGGGCATACATCAGCCTTCCAGGATTTCTTCCCTCCAGCGTGCAATCCCATTCTCAGCCACAGGCACTCCATTTGCTGACCTGAAAGGCAGCTTCTCCCTCAGCAGAGAGGCTGAGTGAGCCCACACTGAGCACTACATTGTCCTCTGATTACGGGGAGGGAAGAAAACAGCAAAGGCGATGTGAGCCAGGGAGCTTGAAGCTGTTGTGCTTCAAAAGGAGACAGGAGGAAAACTGCTTACAAAAGTCTCCAAGCGCCTGGAAAATGCTACAGATACCCACATAGCAGAGACCAGTTTGTCATTCATGCTAAATGAAAGAGTAATTAAATGTTACTTTGTACAGTGACTGCTAAAACAACCGAGGCCCATGACACGGCTGAGAGGTGGCTGCAGGCAGAAGATGGGACACTAATTATTAGCAGCAGTTGTGAATGTCTGTGTCAGGCAGAGAGAAACCCGCAGCAGAAGAGGCGACGGTGGCAGGGAGCATGTCCTGCAGCACGAACGGACACCAAAGCTTTTTGGCATGGGATTCTCCAGGCATTAAACTGCAAGAGAGAAGAGTTGCTGTGGTTTCCTCCCACTGCATTTCAAGGTGGGGGGGGAAAAATGGTCTCTGAATGAAGAGGGATATGTTGTACAAACACTCATGCTATGGAACCTACTTCTCCTGACAAAAACAGGACATCAGCAGAGCCCCATGTGCTGCCTATCCACCTGAAATAGGTGGCAAGCCCCTTGTCAGGGACAGGCTGCGCATAGGAATTGCATTTTTTGGCCACAATTCAGCTATGCTGACGGTGTATTTATTTACGCTCAAAAGAAAAATTAGATTTTTGGAAGAGCTTAGCACTCTTTTTCTCCTGCAGTGAGCCTGTCTTCTGATGATCTAGCTGCAGATTTTGTGATCTAGAGCATTTCGGAGAAGCTGGTCCTGGCAGCAACAGCAAACTGAGCTGGAAATGGGAATCTTTGCCCCCTTGTGGAGTATTTTGATGCAAGCAACATGGGGGGAAAAAAAAAGAAAGAAAAAAAAAGTTTGTTTTCATCCCTGTTATACCAGGATAACTGCAGGGGAAATTGCTATACTAGAGAACTTGCACACTGAAAATGTATATCCCCAGATGGTCAATACAAAAATATTACCCATTTTCATCTAAAGGAGAATCAATTGGAAACTGGAAACAAACAAGTAACACCGAGAGCTGCTGTAAGCATATCCTTGGTGGGGGGAAAGGGGAAAGAAAAGACTTGGAAGTGCCAGTCCCATGTACGGCCGCAAACTTTTTTTTTACTAATTTGGCTCTTCCACCAAGGTTGAAAAACTCTCCTTAAAAACTGAGAAAAAGAGCAAAGCTCATCAGAAGATATACACAGGCTGAAAAATACAGCCCAGGAAGACTGAGCTCAAGGCAGAAATATATTCCCAGATGGTGTCACAGCCCCAGCACTAACAAACCTCTCCAAGGGGCTAAAACACCTCCTCCCAGCCGGGAGGTATCCAACAGCCTGAAGTCGGCCGTTCGGGAATATGGGATTGGGGCTGATAGCTAAAAATAGGGCTTGGTTGAGAAAGAGACAGCTGTTGGCAGTAATTCGGGAATGTGTCTGGGCTCTGGGAAAGGATACGAGGTAACAAGAGAGGGCTTGCCACTGCGCTGAGCAAAGCAGAAGAGGACGGAGACCTGAGCTCGTGTTTTCCCTGATGCAGCAGAAGAAACAAAGAACGAGCACAAGTTAAGTCTGGGCCAACTGCTCCCGTCTTGGATGTAGATTGTCCTCTAACCGCAGCGAATTTATTAATCAAGGAATGCTGGAAAACATTCCCTCTGCGCCAGGCAAAGGGAGCGGGGGAAACGGGCAGCACGTTCAACCCAAGCCCCGCAGCCAGCCGTGCGGCGCTGGGGACAGCCCGCGGGCACACCGCTCAGCTGGCAGTGCCCGCATTCACCCAACGGCTGCAAGTGCAGCAATCCATCCCTGGGAGATGCTGGGCAGGGCAAGAGAGATGGCATCCCAGCCGGGGAGCATGCCGGTGCGGCAGGCCTGGCTCTCCCCTGCCAGGACAAGAGCAAGTGGGAATCTTCACCGAGCACCAGCCCTGCAACTAAATCGAGGAAAGAAGGTGTTAAGCAATACCGCTGCTTTTACGCTTCTGACCATCGCCTCGGCCACAAGAGCTCTGGTGTTGGTGTAAATCCATCCCAGACAGCCCTGAGGACAGTTTCCTCCTCTGCATACGGGTGCCCAAAGGCGCTTTGCTCCAGGTTTCCATGCTCAACCCCTGCACATCACCGATGCCGGGGAATGAAGGAGCGGCTGTGCCGGCTCCGACGTGCTCTGCTCTGCCTCTCCGAGCAGCAGTCGGTCATTAAAGCTGCCGCACAATGCGGCAGTGTAAAACATCGCTGCTAATTGCCGATGCAAAAGATCCGGTGTGCAGGCAGAGGGAATAGGAGGCTCTGCTTTTTGTGAATCCTGCGCTTCAGAGGCAACAGCACCGCCTAGGGCCGTAGTAAAAATTACTGGAGGGACCCTAAAGCAAGCGAGAGGAGTTCAGGAGAAGCACGCGAGGGAATGGGACTGCTATCCCAGGGCTGACCGGCTCCTCAAAGCAAACAGTCGGGAGGTATCTGCTGTTGCAGGGCTACACCTGGTTGCAAGCAGTCTCTTTGTTCACCGAGGCAGGATTATCGCAACATGGATTTAGATGCTGCCCAGATTTTCACGGTGCATCACTGCTGACCAGAGAGGTGTCTGACACCACATTTGGCATGAGGTGAAGGGCAGGATCCCCCTTTAAGTGATGCCAAATATGCATGTGGCAAAGCGGGAGCCTCCACATGGGAGCCTCCACACTTTGAACAGACCGAGACTCATCGATCGGGGCTGGTTTAATGACAGAAGTCGGAGTCGGGATTGAGTGCAGCCACTCCGGCTCTGACTGCGGAAAAAAGTGCAGGCAGAGAGAAGAAACGTGCCAGATGCGTACGAATTTTACACACTTGCTTCTGTTTTACCGAAGGCTGAAATAATCTCAGCGTATGACAGAAGTGAGCGCGCAGGGTCTGACATGCCTGTGATCTGCGAGGGAGCACACCCCGCACTTCTGCCTCTCAACATTAATGCGAGCTGACAATGGTAGAGGCCTGGGCTCACGTGACTTTAATCAGCGCTGCCCTAAGCCATCAGAATCACATTAATTATTTCAGGGCTTTCTTTTTGGATGAACAGAGAACTCATATTAAAAGCAGGAGCCTTCTGCTCAGCCCCTTCATAAACCTCTTGCCCAGGTTTGCAGCGAGGTGGGCTGCGCCCAGCTGCAGTTTTTGGCACCCATCAGGGACTATCGGTGAAGTTTCGCACTGTCTTACAACACGGCAAAGACCTCACTTGCTCTGCTTCCCCAAAGCTACTGGGAGAGAATTCTCTTTTTTCCCCTCCCTCTCAACAGGTAACTGGAAACTTTCAGGCTTTAAGTATACCAGTGCCTTTAAAAATAAAACATTTCTTTTTGTTGCATACAAATTGCACATTAATTTCTTCCACGATATCATGCATGGAGCTTTAATGATACTTTAGATCACGGCTTCCATGCTATTAGCTAACATGTCATCCAGGTAACAGCTTTACATGGAAATAGGATCAGGAGGGACAAGAAAATACTGTTCCTTTGGGCTTTCTTTTTAAAAAAAAGGAATCTCACACCTGCAGCACAATCCTGCTCAGTATGAAAATGCCTCCAGAGCAAGCACTCGGACAGCTAACTGTATTCCCCGGGAACCGTAACCATGCTCCATTCATGCTTTGTCTCTCTCAACAAGGTGCATGCTTTCCCATTCTGTTAATAATTCAGCCAAGGGTACTCAAGAAAACTCAGGGAGTTAATGGAAAAGGTTGGTGCCTACGAGCACCCGACAGGAATTGCTATCTGGCAAGAAGGTGGAGCCTCCCATCTTTCCAAAAGGAAACAATAGCTTTTTTTTTTTGGTAAGTTAAACGACAGAGAACCGCATCTGTCAGGGAAGAGGATCCGTAAACCTGAGGCTTTATTTGCAAACAAGTCCCTCTTCTGTACTGCATTCCTCTTTCATCTCCCCATGCAGCAGGAGCCGTGCAAGGTAATCATGGTTGCAACAGAAAGACAACTTAAAACAAACGAGACCCACAAAGGAAACAAACGGAACTCATGCCTTTCTCCTTCAAAGCAGACAAACAGACAAAAATAGTAGCTGAAAAGTGCTTACCGACTTTGGGCTCTTCTTTGGGACCGGCAGTCCTGAAAAATGGCAACAAGGGAAAAATAAACATTAGCATCTAAACGTTACCTTCCCTTAAAGAAAAATCCCTAGGTGTATCATCCGAACGTAGCCATCTGCAGAGTTATGTCAGCTTTCGCTCTCACATCGGAGTTACCAGTCTGTTCATATCGAATCAAAGCACAGGGAGAGGGAGAGCGAGCGAGAAGAGACGGGAGCGGGGAAGAGGGAGCGGGGGGAGAGCTCTATCTGCATTAGCTATGCTGACTTGTGCTGCAGCAGCCGGGAGGCTGGGAGAGAAACCCACAGCCCTCAGCGGCCGCCGAAACCCAGCGCTTGGGCAGAATCTCAAATGCTCCCCTGGATTACGGGAGACTTAGCTCACAATTAAGCTGAGGCTATTTCCTTTTGACGCGATCGGCTTGGCGATTTTATCGGACCAATCGCTGCGGCGCAGGGGAAACAGGTTGATTTTTTAAAAAGTATTTCTCTAGAAATTGATTTTTGAAAGGAAAATGTGCATTGGGTTGAGCTGGGAGGCACGGGCTGGGCAAAGGAAAACAAAAGCAGGAGGAGGAATAAGCTTTTATCCCCCAAAATATGAATGTTACTGAGAAAACACGCATTTTCCTTCCTGTCCATCCTAAGTGTAAATCTTTGAAGCCAGAGATTTTATCTGTTAGTTACAATTTCAGAGAGCTGAGGCTTGAAAACAGCACTGCAAATGTCCTGACCCTTGGGGGGGATGCTGGGGAGCTTGGAGAAGGGGGGCTTACACAGGTTGCAGTCGATGCAAAGGAAGAAACAACTGGGAGGGCACCAGAGAAGGTTTTTTCAAGGACAATGTTGCATTTTGGAGCAGCCTCTTACTCGCTCGGTGATGAGCAAGAGAACTCAAGTGGGATTTCTATCGACTACTTCTGCATATAGCTCAATTCCCAGCAGCAAAGGAGACACTTGGCTGGGGGATTTACCTACAACGCAGGAAAAGCTCTTTCCTGGGCATTTTGCAAACCACCTTCCTTTTCCTCCACTGTTGGAGGAGAGGGAACTCCCCACATTTTGCTCTGTGAGGCACTCCAGAAAACAAACATAAACCAAAACAGAAGATTACACTCCACATTAAGTGCTCCGTAATTCAGATGTTTGAAATCTGCTTTTGTCTTTAGGATGTGATTTATGTGGCATTTATGCCGCATTACGTTTTCTACTTTATGCATTTTGTTTGTGCTAAAACCCATGCCCTCGTCTAACTTTTACACAGAGAATAAAATAAGTGATGCAAGTGGATTACAAATCTGTCTAGGAAGAAGCTCATTTTAAGGTAATTTGGGAAATGTTAGTTCTGCATAGGGAAGATCCACAATTAAAAATGATAAACGGAGCTCACTTTGCTGCCTGCTCACAGACTGGGATGCAAACTGTAACGAGTATTTTAAACGAAATATTTTCAGCTTTTGAGGAGTATCTGTGCTCTGCACGTCACTCTGATGCATTCCCAGCCAATAGCTGATACCTCTCCAGGCACTGATTGATCGAGGGACAATGAAACATCAAAACTGTTTGAACTAAACAATTAAGACCGCAGCTTCATTTCTGCTGATGGTGACTGTGTTTGTATAATACACTTAAAGAGGAAAGCCCTAATAACGTTCATGGCAAGTCACATTTTAACAGGCATCATTTATCACAGAGATAAACACACAGATAGAGGTTCTCCCTCTCTCTCTCTCCCCTTCCACATGCGTGCACACACGTTTACTCTCCCTTTCCAAGAGATGCTCTTTCCTATTAAATCAATAGGTAGAACACATCCCCATGCACGCACGCACCCTTAACAGCCCAACATGAGCCAGAAAAGGTGTTACAGCAATTTAAATGTTCCCTGCAAAAAATAAAGCTGAGATGCAGCTGGGCTGTTGGTTCAAATTGTACCAGAACTCAATTTATTGCATGACAAGCATTAAATGTTAAAATTTACTAAGAATGAACTACTGAACAAACATTTCTTTCAAATCTTTTCAATTTCTTTCATTTCTGTCATTAATTTTGGCTGTTCCAATCCAAAAAAGATGGAAAATGGTTGAAAAATAATGGAAAACATATCAAGGCCATTGTTTGGCGGGTCCTTCAGAGGCTGATGAATCTTACAGTGTCACTGCTCTGTGCCAGACTTTGCTGCAGAACAAGCAGTAATTGACTTTTTATGAAAAGAAGTGACTGCAGAACACGTTAACAAATGTTAGTAGTTTTTCATGGGACAAGCTTATAGTCAGGGGAATAACCTGCCTGTACATTTTCCTGTAAAAATGTTATTTATTCATCTAATTACGGTCTCATTTTAAAACTCCAGTTCTTGACGCAGCAGGCCAAATGAGCAAGTGATAGGTATGATATGTAGTTTTCATGCTCAGATGATGGAATGGATACAGTATTTAACAGCAATCAACACAAAGCGCTTGAATAACCCCCAAATCCTGGGAGCATCGCTAGCAAGAAAACGCTGAGCTTTATCAAAAAGCTTCTGGCAAAAACAACTGCCCACACCTACGAGTTCGGGATGGTGATGACTATGAATTACAACATTCACCTTTTGATTACATCACCAAGTCCCATCACTGCTCAGGCCATGGCTCATGCCATGCCTTGCTTGGTATGCTCATCCTCCCAGCTGCCCTGTTCTCTCCTGAAGCCTCACTGCAAGTTTTTCGGGGTAAATGGGCCAAGCATGGATTTAACACCCAGTTTGCATCTCTTTGGCATTGTTCAGTTTTTTAGTGGCAGGAGTAACGGCATTCACTTCCCTGGCTAAGTGAAGCCAAAAGGCTTCTCTGCTGCTCTACCCTCAAATCCGATAATGGAATAGTAACAGTTTATATCGACACTGTTTGCAATATAATTCCTCTCTGATTTAATGCCTTTGGACATCTCTCACTAGTACTTGAAATGCATCTTCTAATTTTGCAGGGTTTTGGAGGTGCAGATTAGGGACGGTGGAAGAGTCATGCAACCGAACGGGGCTGTTGTCATCAGAGAGTTAACAGTGTTTTAAAACAAACGAGCACATCTGGTAAACAATGTCAATATGACCTAAAACCCCTTGAACGGGCTCATTGTAGCTACTTACTAAATGTGCCTGGAATTAAATTAATTAGAAAGCACACATTACTCCCCTCTAAATAACAATGTAATAAAGCAACTGTTTAATGAAAAATATCAGCGATCAGCGAGCAATCCGCAAGCACAAAAAAAGGGATTGTAATCAAACTAAATTCACAGACTCGTCAGCAAGGCAAGAAAGGCTTCATACAAGGTTAGTCAAAAATGAGTCAGATGCAGGGATCTAAATTAAACTAATTATCACAGAGATTATTACATTTATCTTAACAAAAACCTCTCTCTTTTCTCCCCAGTACTCCCTAAAGCTCTATGTACAGCTGGCTGCATCCATCTGCTCAACTACGTTTTGTAACATAGGGGAAAAAATGCAAATCATTAAGCAAGTTTTGTACCATGACTTCAGCACTCTTAACGCTATTACCCATCAGGAGCAGTATTTCTGTTGCGTGACACTGTATTATGTTGTGAGTGATGCAGTCCATGAAGTAAGGCCACAACCCAGGTTATTTCATATTATTTGGCATGTGTTAATTTTGCAGTCTTGTGTGGTAAAACTTTTGGAGCTGGGAAGCTGTAAGTTCCCTAACCCTACCTATGATGAGTTCATGGAATAACCCATGGGACAACACCGTGACCCCAGGTGTTGCTGTTTGTAACATGTAGCAGTCCTCAATTTTTACAGGAACATTTTCTCAAATTTTTTGTCTTTATGCGACCAAAGTAACATGGGAAGACCACGACCCATGGCAAATTCTGTTTTGCTGAGCATATACAGAATGCAATGTGTGACTACAAATCCATACCATAGCCTGGACCCGACTCTGGTGTGAGCTCAGAAGGCCACAAATGCTCAAAAATTACCTAGATGGACACCAGACACATCATGCCCTGTTCTACAGCCCTGTGTTTTAGACACAGTGGATCAAAATGATCAAAAAGTTGAATCTTAAGGAAAACCTATCTCTAGGCACCACAGGAGTCATCCAGTCAACCCATCTGAACAGCTCGGTTACGTGAAGGCCGGTTGGCACGAACACTTCTCTCTCCACCACAAAAAAACAAACAAACAAACAAACAAACCAAAAAAACCTGTGCATGTATTTCAATAGGATTTCAACTGAAGTTGGAACAATTCAGTACAAGTTTGCACAATCCACCCACAGGACAAAGGCACTTGAAATTGCTAAGAGGCAGTCTAGAAGCCAGACCTATCATCTTACTTATTGCTTACAATGTCTGTGGCTACTGCTTAACATTTTTCAGTTTGGGGGTGTTTTTGCACATGAAAGGAAAGAACAACTGTGTCTAGAGCTTTACTTCTCATGATTGCTTAACACTTCCAATCAGGACACCCTGTGGACCATCCATATCCAACAGCAAAAAAAGCCATAGGTGAGCCTAGGTGAAAAGGTTACCCATTTAGTTTTGCCACTACATGGTCTGCAGGCCAGAATGCACAACAGCTGAAAATTAGCAAGAGATTAATAAAAACACAAGAAAAGAAACATTTCAGACTGTGTCAAAAGGTTAACATTTACAGAGAAAATGATTCTGCCTGAAAAAAATAAAAATAACAAGCTTTCTAAATAGTGCTGCTTACACCCTGCTGAATAAAAACTTAAGGCTGTATCAAAGAAAACAGACACTTCGGAAGATGAAGGGTAAAGTACTGGAGTCGGGGGGTACACAACCATATACCTGGCACTGCGCATTGATTGCTGCTTTCTGTGTGAAAAACAAGGAACTCTAAATAATTAACGCTAATGGCCATTAGTGCCGCCGGGGGACAGGGGAGGGGAAGTTGGCGGTGACAAAGCAATCCCCTTGATTCTGGATAATCCATTGCCAAAGAATTTCTAATAAAGGACAAATACTGTCTAAAAAATAGATGGAACTTGATCTTTTCCAGACTGGAGAAAGAACAAGAAAACATACCAGAGTAATTTGCAGGAAGAGAGGCAAGGCTGCACACAGCCACAAGAAGCACCATCAAGAAGAAAACCCTTACCTTGTCCCACCTTTTCTGCTCATCATCGTGATTTGCATAACAAGAGTGTCACTGCACTAACAAAAAAAATTAGCTATGCAATACAAGCTTTAAGCGAGAGAATAATTTACACTGCAGGAATACAGCCCTGCCATAAATCAAGTTTGGTAACTACCAAATACAGTGAAAAATGCCACGTTACTAATGCTAATGTTCAATGCTAATGTTAAGAAAGCAATGTTGTCAAGAGACCATTTCGGGCATTATTAACCCACTGGCACTGGCAAAAAAACATAATGAGGCATAGCATATTATTGCCATTAACAAGAGTTTCAGTTCTAGGTGCTCTAAAGATGTTAAATTGTATTAGCCTCAATTACTCATTCTTGGTCAGGATGCTAAAGAATTCGTCGTAATTGAAGTCGCAGTCATATTTTCAGCATCTCAAACCAGAATTGATTTTAGAAGCGATAAAGAAGATATAGGCTAATAAAATCTATTTAATTACTACAAAAATATAAATTTAACTATGTAGTAAGATACATATGGTAATGCCAAGACAGTAAGATAATAAAGAGAATGAGAATTAGTGTGACAATTACCCATGTAACTTATGGTTGAAAGCATGTCAGCAGTTCTAATATTTTTATTTTGAAGCTCATTAAATGAAGAGTTTTTCCTAAAGCTCGAGCTGTTGGAGTCATATGCTTAGATGAAAATCTCTGTTAATATTTAAACAAATACGTACATAGACATTAAATTTCTGAAACCTCATGAATTTGAGAAGGTAAACACCAAAACTGGAAAGTAATTAGAAACCCCCATGTTATTTTACATAGATATGTGTGTGTGTACACATGTATTATATATATTTTTTTCATATACATAAGCATACATGTGTGGATATGCATGAAGGTACCTACCCTCTTCCTCAAGTCCACAAAATTCATGACTTGCAAGCTTTATTTCTAGAGCACATCTCACAATTTTTGGGGCATGCTGCAATTTTGAAGATGTCCAGTCCCAAACCCCCTCTCCTCAGCTGGATGTCCCATGGCATGGCCTTGTGGGTACCGAAGGGCAGCAGCACCTCAAGGCCAATCTCATGTGCCACTCCAAGCTCAGCACAGAGGACATTGGTAGAGGAGAAACCATATTTTGCTATTGTCACGTCTGTATTTATCGGGCTGTGAGGGTGTTTGTCTTCAGACTTATCACAGCCCTGTTACAAGGCGTAAATCCACATGCTGAAACCTGTGTGGTTTATGGCAGATTCTCGTATTTCATATTTGGAGAGCAGCCTGCACAAAGGGGACGTCTACAAATAGGGCCCTCTTGGTATTAATTTGATGTTGCTATTAACAAATAACATCCCTTAATAATAAGCTAATAGTTACAGAATGCTTAGCCAGATTCAGACCTGGGGAGTGCACCTGCACACATGGCATGCTAGGACAGAAAATCTTTACTAGAGGACAATGGTTTTGCCAATGTTTTCACAAAACATAACTTTATTAGGTTTAAAATACAGTTTTCTATTAAAATAAATCGGTAACTCAATATACTTCCAAGTAGGTAACTGTACATCTCAGAAACTAGCCCTTAAGGATAAGGATGGAGTCAAAACTTCTGGGGACCAATATTCACCTGCCACATCCCTACCAACATTACCCTCACGTGCCCCAGCCACAGGGCCCTGTTCTGCCCCAGCATCCTCAGCCAGCTGTGTCAGCTCCCTGAAGCTCAGCCTCCTCTGCCAAATCTGTCTGGTCTACAAGCCCTGACACCTTCTCGAGTCCAACTCATGGTACATTGCAGGTCTTCTGGCACAAAAGACACAGCTTTAACAGGCTCTTAAAGCTGGTACAGTCCTAATTACTATCACCATCACAAAAATAAGTCCATCTGACCACGAAAAAATAAACATGAAAATAAATAAACATAAAATCCCAATGCAGAACTGGGGAAAAAAAAATATTCAGAATAGAGGGACTTAGAGACATGAGGATAGATATTTAAAAACAATCTGTCTCAGAACAAAACCATTGACTAGTCCATTACAAAGCCATCCTTCTTCCTCAGTGTTGCCCACCTGCTATTGCTTTTAATGACTCTCCAAATGTATTTAATTACAGTGATAAACAAAGACCTTTCTTGGATTTCTGATACCTCATTAATTTTGTTATGACTGGTTATTGCAATGCCAAACCAGGGCAGCAGTCACCGCACCCACCTGCAACGTGGCTGATAAAAACTCCTTATTTACAAGTACATGCACGCCAAAATGCCACACAGGCGGTATGCAAGGGTAAGAGGAAAAACTGGGTGGAATAAAACCCTCCGTGCTGCAACAGCTCCAAGTCTGCTCCATTTCCTGCTGTGCAAATCCCAATGAAGATGTGGGAGGCACATCTCTAGCTAAATCTGCTTTATCTAATGCATAGTATTAGGTTCTGCTGTGCCACCTTGTGTTACATCACATCACATCTGATATAAAACAACACTGTGTGGGTTTGAGTTGCTCCACTTATACCACTTCAGCATTTAATACCAAAGCCAAATCAAAACATAAGGAGAAAAAAAAAGCCAACTTTCAAAACCTCAAGCTGGGGAGAAAAAAAGCCTTTTGGAAGAATTTCAGAGCTCTCATCTTTCATTTGCTAAGCAACCTCCTGTTTTGTTCTCATCTAAGAGCCTACTGCTTTCTGCAAGATAAGGTGGTTCATGCAATAAAACATCCTGATGGGAAGATTTCAGACATTTTTTTCTTCCAGCATTCAGCAAATGCTTTGGTTTTCTTACTGATTTTAAAGCAGATCTAGATTCCCTACCACAGAAAGGCAGCCATGTGCACAACGTGCACACCACCTCTCTTGTGCTGTCAGCATGCAAGATTACGCAAAACTGACATTATTTCGTTATTCCAAATATGTTAATTGTTCACCTCCTTAATAATTAAAGTACAAGTTTCCTCCTGGCCTTAAAGCACACTTTGTGAAATATCTCAAAACTTTAGGAAATTATCTCAGCTCTTGAAATTAATGCAAAATGTGTAACAAAATGCCAAGCAATGAATCAGCAACTGTTCTATCCTATTTTACCCTTCCAAGTGACTCTGGAGCTCAGATGACACATGTATCTGGGGGACACAACCTATAGTATAGATAGGCTACGCTGCCACAAAAATGCAGGGCAACTGATGTAAAACTAATGCTGACCCAAAAAGCAGATTTCACAGGCATCTCTTCATTTGCTTACTCATTTCTAGAAGAGAATCTGTGCAAATGGAGTTAATGAAGGGTAGCTGAGGGGAAAACACTTGTGCCTCAAATGACTAACAGATTAGTGTCAGCACTTTGCATGTATCACACCAGCAAGAGCTGGAAATTCTGCAGGCAATTAAAATGTCCACATACCAGCAATGCCAATTCTCCTTTATTATCAGAACTGTAATATTATATAGCTGTTGTTTTTGGAATCAGGTGCTCATATGTACTTTGTTTGAAGTTTCTTAGCCTCCCAGCGTTTAGAAAAGGCACTTGGATATGAATACTAGAGGCTTGAAATAAAAAAAAGAGAAAGAACTCCAATGTGGTATTTTTATATCTGGAATTTTGGGAGCTTAACATAGGATTTTTAAGTGCTTGGGCTGTTTGAGGCTGATATTTGAATTTGTCGCTTACTATTTCAGCTGGATGCCTTGCATTGAGAAACTCCAGCACGACCTGGTAATGCTAATTAATTAGTTCCCACAAATGCACTATTTGTATGAACATTAGTAACGCACATCAAACTATTTGGTGTCTGAACAAGCTACCGACAATTACCCTTTGTGGCTGCCGGCATTCGTAGGCATCCAAAACCTTGGTGAAACCCTGCTGCTTCCTGGAGCCTAATGGGAGCCTTGCCGTGGACTTCAGCAGCACCAAAATTTCCCCCTTCGTGTTTCTGGTAAGCAGAGTTATCCCAAACCTTGCAAATTCAGATCATCAAAACCAAACGGCTAATGTCACTAAGATTAACACCTGTAAAGCACTTTGAAACAAAAAAACACTGCGTAATCCCAAAATATTACATTATTTATAAAACGACCTGATTTTAAATGTTAAGTTCGGCTTATTTTTATCACAAGGAGAAAACAAGTTCCTGCTAGCTTGCTTTACAAAACCAATTACCAGTGATCAGTGTATGGTGCTGCATAACAATACACGGCGTTGCCCCAAAAAGGCGTATCTAACACTCTGGAGCTGTTTAGAGGAAAATTAACTTGCACAGTGGATTGAAATACATGCACATAAGCAATTCTGATAAGGGGTATGAACTTCAAACTTCTTATTAAAAATATCAAAATATGTAACATTTCCTTTATTTCATCTTTTCCTGACTTCAACTGATTTTTGTATCTGCTCCTTGATATACTCGTCCCTAATCAGAATAAGGCTCTGAGAGAATAGTAGATGTGACATCAAACTTGCTTTAAACTTGCTTTAAGGTCTCATCAGCTTTTTTTGGCCTTGTTAGAATATAATTCCACTTAACAGAGAGAAGAGAATAACAAAGAGTGACTTGGTGGTTTGGGAAAAAAAGGTGCAGCTTCTCCCAACTAAAGGTTCCCCCAGACCTGCTCCTTCCCTGCACGTAAGTCGTAAGTTTTAGCAATGTATTTTTACTAGGATTGTCTATTTTCAGAAAATGGAAAAGTAACATTGCAAAACATTTTAAAAACATTTCATTTCATTTCTAATGCAGTTTGTAGACCAACTTACAAACTTTACTAACCTGATTACCTTCTTCCCAGGCAAATCTCTTTAAAGGAAATAGTAACAAAAATAAACAAGAGGAAACAATTGAAGACAGATTTTTAAATGCCAAATGAGATTCCCAATTTAATCAGGAAATCCATAACTCTGGAATTACAAAGTAATAACCCTGGAATACAAAGTAATGAACGTGAAAAATAAATCTTGGTATTACACATGGACATATATTTCTTTAAGCATGCTATGATTCTGATTTTTTAAATGTAATTTACTACCTAGTGAGGGGTCCCTATGAGCTATCAAAAATATCCCCCCACCTGTTATTTCTGGGTGGTATTATTTGTGCTACAATATCAGCTATTTTTCAGTGTACAGCTCAAAATAACCTCTACTGAGTGACAAATTGCTGAGAGATTAAACAAAAAGGTTTGATGGGAGATACCTGAGCAGAAGGTACTGGGAGCTTTGGTAGCTGGTGGTGGTTGACAGAAGGTAAGGCAAGGAAAAAAGAGGTGACTTGAAATGGGATTTTCAAAAAACATAGAGGTCAGTTGAGCACACCACATGGCAGAGAGGAATTAGATATGCTCCTGCTCCGGGTGAGGGAAGAAGCTGCCACAACGTGGTGGGCTGGGGAGCAGAGTAAGAAAACCAACCATAAAGGTGGCATGCACAATGATCGGTACCGGCAGCTCTGTGCTCAGTGAGATAGGGTTCAGGGGGGTTCCTACAGATCCAACCATGGGACAAAGACCTCAGTATAATGCTCTGCTCCCTCTGTGTTAGGAACTGAAAACACTTCTTGAAATGGTGAACTTTTCTTCCCTTTCCAGAAGCTTTGGCACAGGCAAACATGCTCTGTGGTAACGGTCAGATGATTCCCAGGTTGTGATTTTTGTCCTAAATGTAGTTTGGACTCACTTTTTCTCTAGTTCAGCAGCTGCTAAGACAGTTTGAAATTTTCTGGCAGCTAGATGCTTAAGTGGCATGACTTTCAACTCGCTCTTCACTGCAAGCCTAAAGGGCAAACAGAAGTGAGTAGCTTGTTCAAAAGAGTTCAAGTCTGCACTGAATAGCTGATTGCAGCTCTAATTACCATGGTTTTACATCATTAGGGATAGCAACTGAAAGGAAGCTCTAATTCCAACACTGTGAGATATTGCTTTTTTTCTTGTTTGTTTGGCTCTTACCACTAAATGACCCATTTCCAACACTTCTGGTAAGGACAGGAAGGGAAAATTTAATTTCCATGGGGAGAGACAATCTCGATAAATAAGTACAAAGCCAATATTTTTGCTTATAAAATTCAAACTGATAGGTGTTTGTGGTGGGGCAGAAAGGATGGCATAGTGGGGAGACATCCTCTGAAACCTGCAGCGGTAACGGATTTCACTCAGCTCAGATATGTAATGCTCAATGTCACTGCTCATTTATGCCTGAGCGTTGTATTTTGACACTCTAGATCTCAAAGAGCAATCTGATTTCAATTATACCATTATAATGTGCTTACAATTATAAGTTATGATATATTGTTTGTAAAGTTTTCCCACTGTGTCTAAAGGATCTTATAATTCTCTCTGCCCTGGCTACGGGGAGCCTGAAGCTGCAGCAAGCAGCGCAAAGAAAAAGACACGTATCTTTATATTACTATGCAATGTTTCAATGGCATGGACACAAGATAAATAGAGAGAGAAAAAAGATGTCCTTCCATTTTAGGCTATAGAAAGAGCCTTCACGTCCAGGGCAGTTGACTCTAGCATGCATTTTCAGCACAAGGAGGAGTTAACTCCTCTCCATGGGAAGTGTCGGAGGTTAATTACCCTCACATGCCAAGAGCATCACCAGAACAGCAAGGGAAGGTCCATCTAGCTAAGGAGACTTAACAGGTTTATTGCTTTAGAGCTTTGTAATTTTTTTCCATTGCTGCAAATCTTTGTTTAGTTATATGTATCACAAGGACCTTCTTAAGACCACTGAGTCAAGGACCAAATGAGCGGGACTGTTGGCACAGACCTCTCCCCACTTCCACCTCCCTCATCGCTCCCCACTAACACCTTCCATTCGATTGAACCGTGAACAGGGAATTTACTATGGACTTTGCTTTTACATGGCGGTAAGACTCAGGCACCCACTGATGGGCATTTAGACAGGTAGATGTTGCATTGGTTCTTCTTCCCTTAAAATACATTTATTTTTGAAACTCTAGCATATGTATCATATATTTTTCAGAAGACGGATTTCCATTCCCCAGTTTAATGTGCATATGGCACTAGGGAAAGCTATTAGAAACTCCACTGATTTGCACATGACATGCGAGTGACATTTCACCTGCATGCTTTTACTTTGATCTGGAGCAAAGTGGGAACAATCTTCAAGGGGATTACGTAGATCAGGCTCAAGGTTTATGCTATTTTTGACCTTCCGGTGAATAAAGATGCTAGTGAGCACCAACTGTGAAAGCTTTGAAGGGAAACTGTCTATTCAAACCTGGATGAAAACTGCTCAGCTTAATTCTTGTAACTGAACACAAACTAATCACAATATTTTTGGATGACCTGAACCTTAAGACTGACCTTAAAAAAAAGGGAAAAAAAAGGAAAAAAAAAATCCTCTTTAATCTGAGGTAATTCACAAAATACATCAATAAGACACACAAATGTTCTCACTGAAACAAATGTTAGACCTTAGTGACTCCAAAAGATACAGCACAGTAGTGCTGCAGAGTAACTTGTTCTGAAACAGCCCCCCACCTGCCCCAGCATGGACATAATTCCCAGAATAAAAGTCCCTCGGGAAGCAGGGAAATTATTCTGACAAAATGTTGCTTTTATTATGAATAGAATCTGTGCAGAATGGAGAGGTGTTTGAGAATTGCTTATTTCAGTCAATTACTTAGCGTAGACAAGACTTCAATGACAAATGGATTTCAAGTGGCAAATATTATTACCTTCTTTCTTTGCCTTTTTTTTTTTTTTTTTGAGAAAAGTACTTTATGTACTTTGTAGGTACAAGGTTAAAAGAACCTTTTCAGCTCCAAATATTCAAAATAAAGGTGTGCCTTTTGTGGCCTTATTAACATTACTTCTTTAAAATAACCGAAATGTGTAGTCACATTGTGCAGTGCAGGGACAAAACCATATGCTTAATTCTGCATTTTGTAACCAGTAGCGCTGGTTTACTTTCAGGTACCCGGCCCTTGAATGGTCCTGCTGGGTTATCAAGCGTCTCCTCTGCTGTTGCAGGCACCATGTCATATCCCCTTCAAAGGTGCTGACTTCCCCTTCAGGCAGCAAAGGCTTTACGCCTCCTCCAGTTTGACTCACAGGCTCCAATGGGTTGGCACTTTCTTCTTATTTACAGTTTAAATTACTCATGGCCGAACAACACCCCGTTGTTCTTCAGCCAAGATCTCTCTTCAGTTTAAGCATCTCCTGTCTCTCCTACCTAATAGTTAGAGACAATAGTTTTGTCCTCTCTGTCCATTCATTTTGCTAAGCAAAAGCAGCTTTTCCGATCTGGGCTGTGTACAGCCCAATTAGCTCCTCTGCACCCTGCCTCCACCTGGAGTTCATCCTTCCTGAACCCCTCAAGTGTTGAATTCCGAACCATGAGATCTGCTCAGTGAGTTTTACCCAGCGCTATGTATAGGTGAAATAGAAAAAAACCAGCAGCAATAATACAATTAAGGCCTAGAGAGGGGACGACGAAGGGGAAAATAAAAAATTAAACCAGAATACAGATAAGGCAAGTTTTCTATGGGGCCTCTGGAAAGCAAAATCTCAATGACCTGATATTGTCCCTCTCTTAATGTATTTATCCCCCTGCCTGAATCTTGTCCAGCAAATGATTTTCAGATGACACGTGAGCGGCCGAGCACACAGAGGGGGCATTTCAGCTTCATCCTTCCTGAAATCACCCTTCTGTCCTCACTCAAAGGCAATGGCAGGACTCGCCCACTCCCATAAGCCAGCACTTCAGCTGAATACACTTTACAGTAAATATTTTACAGGCTGCTCTCAGCAGCTGTGGGTTTGCATTTTAACAATTAAACCTCGTGCTTGGGAGTGCACCAGTAGCTTGGAGCAGGCAGAGCTTTTGCCGTATATTACACATCTCCTTCTGATATTTTTCTGCCTGATTAGTAATCACTTCTGACAAATCCTTTCGACAGCTCTGAACACCAGCCTTAGTGTTGCAGGGATGCTACATGCAAAGCCTGACTGAATGCAAATGTTAGGCTAATGCACGGATGCCTGACAGCATCTGAGCATTTTCTTCACTGGACACCAGAGGGAGGAGGAGGAAAGGACAACTGACAGTGAAGCTAAAGAAGAACTGCTTCAAGAGCCCTGAAGGAGCTTATCAGACACCGGAGCCAAATACATTTCTGTAATCGGACCAAAATAAATAGCGGCACCTTGTCTGGGGATGGTATTTCTGAAAAAAAGACTTGGCAGGGGTAACACAAGGTAAAGTTATGGGAGAAAGGACCCAAGTGCAGCAGCACTGAGTGCCAGGTGCATTTTAGCCAGCTCCATCTTACAAGCTTTAAACAAACCCGACTGTTTTTGATGCTGGGGCTGCTATCACTGTCTGTATTCTGCTTGGCTTCTGTGCCACAGCTTGTGTGCCTTTCGGTCCAGCCTTCTTCTGGATGTGAAAAAAAATATGTTTCAATGATTAACTGTGGATCCAGGGCCACCACAGTTTCTGAGTCCTGTACCACAAGAGCATGCAATTTGGAACTGCAAGTGCTCTATGCTGAGATGGAAATGTCAGGACCTTGAGGGAGGGAGGGAGGGAGGCAGTTCAAGGAGATTGATATGGTATCTATCTAGGAAGGTGATAGCAAATGCCCAACATGTGGTTAGTATCTCGATTAAATAAAAAAAGGAGAGATTCAGCAAGATCACCAGGAACTATTTACTATCTTATTAAAACTATGCTTTTATTTCCTCATCAAATCTTTTCATTATGCCTTCAAGGCATAAGGAGGATTATTAAATGTCAGCCACAATTCAAATAATTAATGTATGGTGTTACCAGATATATATACACACACGCTCTCCAGGAGGATTAATAATAGCTGCTATTTTTCTTCCGACCATATTTTCTCCATAATACATATATTAATCATGAGAACACAGTGCATTTTTTAAACCTCTCTAGTATTGAAAGTCTTTAAGGAACTCACACTTTGAAAATTGGAGGATTCTTAATATATTCTGTTCTCTACTTTTTAATTTACTATCAAAATACAAAAACACAGTAAGCACTTGGAAAGGAAGGAGTATAAGAAAGGCAGTGCTTTCTCCAGAGCTGCTATTAATTGCAGAATCAATGTCCTCAATTCCTTGAAATAGGTCTTTAAAAACAACAAATTTGCAGAGTTGCAAATTCAGAAAGTGGCTTCTCCCACACTCAAACGGACTGGCTTTTGTTGCTAACTTACTACAATCAAAACACTTTAGAAAACGCATCAGAAAAGTCCTTTTATATCTAACACTCCTCCCAGGGCTGGCTGGGGACTGCGTTCAGCACCTACTTGTCAGCTTAACTGTGTCTCTGCAGCGTGCTCGTCCCTGCAAGGCGCTGAGCACCAACGTGCGTGTTGTCCATAAAAACCACTGCATGGGAAAGGGAGCACAGCGGGGCCAGGGCTTTGCCCCCCTCAGATCCCCGCTGCCAATGCCAGAGCGGAGGGAGGGAGAGCTGATCCCTCTGCTCTTGACTTTGCACTCAACAGCTGACATGGACTTTCCCTGTGAGTTTGACACTAGCTCTTCCAGTAATTTTAATCCACAGACTAAAAGTGTGCTATGTGAGGTGGGGTGTGCTGCCACATATTAATTTACACTTACTATGTGCAGGGAAAGAGTTCCTGTGGATGGACTGACCCCATTGAGAGGTGACCTACCATCCACGCTCCCACGTGGGCTGCAGACATACTGCCTGTAGGGTGTTTTTTCTACCTGCTGGTGGCCTCTCAGCAATGCAACCAAAAATGAGCTCAGCTCCCAACTGCACAGCAAATAAACATGTCCAGAAGTAACATTTCAACTGCTTACAACTTGGAGAAGTTTAAATTGTCTCCTACACTCCCGACTGTATCCCAGGTGTAACCCTTCCACAGTGAAAAGTCATTGCATATCTAGTTTTGAACACTGCAAAATACAGAATGTATTAGCAGCCTCTTCCATCTCCCAAAACAGCTCAAGAAATG
Source organism: Ciconia boyciana (assembly GCF_034638445.1). Classification (NCBI taxonomy): domain Eukaryota; kingdom Metazoa; phylum Chordata; class Aves; order Ciconiiformes; family Ciconiidae; genus Ciconia; species Ciconia boyciana. The sequence continues at coordinate 16,164,957 of NC_132944.1, read as the reverse complement.
TCCATGTTCTATTTAAAATAATTAAGTTTTACAAGCGTGAGATCAGGGTTTGTTATGTAAGTAAAGGTGTAACCATACCACCCTTTTGTGCATTACCAGAAGACGTGTGTAGTGCATGTGCGCATGGAAACTACATGCACATTCCCCACAATGCAGCATCAAACAATAAATAATTTTAACCAACTATGTGAGCTGGCAACTGCTAACTTGGGACAGTTCCTACACCTCAGGACATACACCATTTCTACATAGAAGCTTAGGAGAGCAGGCCTTTCATGATATGTATTTTTTTTTAAATTTCAAGAAGAAATATTTTAAAGCCGTTTTGAAGACTTACCTCCTCGCTGCACCAGCAACGTGACTTCGCTTCCCTTAGGACATTCAATCAGCATATCCACCACCTGGTTGTGAGTGAGGCTCTGCACATTCTTCTTGTTGACTTCGACTATAAGATCACCTTCCTTCAGGCCGCGGCACCGTGGGCTGTCCACAATTTGTTTCACTCTTTGGCCGCCCCCACCAGGACTGTCTGCTATAGTAAACCCAAAGCCCATAGGCCCTTTCACTATATGCACAGTTATGAGTTCAGGTTGTGTTGCTATTGAAGACGCCAAAGAGACCGTGTCATTGGGGTAACCATGGGGTCCGTTGGAAGAGACCTCAGCTGGGCTGCTGGGTCTTGCTTCCTTTGTGCCATTTACTTTCCCTGTTTTACTACTGTGGCTCGCCGGGGAGTCGTAATTTTCCTGCCCATTCACAATGATCGGCTCTTTGTCCAAAATTGCCACGGATGTAACCAGGCTCGTGTTGGGATCATCGGGATCAAAGGGCAGGGGATAGCCTCGGCACAGTTCAAGGTCCACGCTGGCACCGATGGGGATGGACTGGAAGATTTTCACAACTTGAGCGTGAGTGTGCCCCAGCACACAGGTATCATTCACGCTGACTATGACGTCCCCTGCAGAGGACACAGACACAAACATTTTGTGCCAAACGTGACAAAAATACCAAACACAAACATTTTGTGCACCCCAGGAAGGTGAGGACTAGACCTGTGAGCTGATCCACAGCATCCACAGGTACCACTCAGAGGTAAATAGTAGCATTTAAGCACCTTTGCAAGGAAAAGGAGCAGTGACATTTGGGCAAGCAAGAACTACCTGTACACAATGGATTCACTGCATAAAGCCTTTATGTACATAAATGTTTTTGAAAGTGAAAATGGAATTGGCTCACGCAAAAAATTAATAAATTCAAATGATGGTATATGGCCCATTTAACAGTTATTCTGAAGCCCGGCTCTCACTGTTACGCACTGTGCTACACTGACATATGATAGAAACAAAAATGAGAGCACGAGAGCTATAACAGAAGGCTCTCAAATACCAGCTGCTCGAATGCGGTGCCACATGTCATGTCTCAGACATACTTCGGCCTAAAATCTAGGTATCGATTAAGTTATGATTCATTTTTTAACAATGGGGCTGCAACACAGGGATGTTTAATGTTGTGATGCTCCACCTGCAAGTGAGGAATTGTGACCTCAGGTGAATCCTAACAGGATTTCATCATGCTGGGCCTGATCTCTGGCAAAAGAAATTGGCACTTGGTGCCTCCACACAGGGAAATGCAAACTAGCCCACTCTTCTGCCCATTCCCTGGGAGTAGCTTCGGAGAGGGGGTGAGCGGCATGGCAGATACAAAACCACACAGCCCCACAAAATACCTGAGGCCCTTCAAAAATACCACCGCCATTGCCACAGCGGGGTGCAGTAACCCACAGCCTGATGCGGGACCCTACGATCGCTGGCTCCTCTCCACAGGTTGGCGTGGGGAGAGCAGGAGCTGGCAGAGCCCCAGCTGAATATTTTGACACCTGAAGTGAATTTCCAACATGTGAAGTCCCTTGCTATAAGATTTTGAACATATCCCTCAATGTATCTCACTTCCCTGCTTGCCGATTGGAAAGCTGAATGCCTTTCCCCAAAAAAGGGATGAAGACTGAAGTTCTTTATGAATTGCATATAAAACCAGCTGTAAAAACATAAACCAAAGTGGTGGTGATGATATTGATTTAAAGCATCAGTACCTGTTTCCATTTTGCCATCCAGTGCTGCAGGGCCGTCAAGCACCAAACTTTTGATTTGGAGAAATTCATCCGGCTCATCCCCTCCGACGACGGTGAAGCCAAAACCCCTGCTGCTTTTCCTTAGCTTGGTGTGGATGAACTTCCCTTTCAACTCAGAAGGGTTTCGTGTAAAAAAAGGTTTTCCTGTGTAGGAAGTTTGGAAAATCTATAAACAGGCAGGCAAGAGTGTTTGATCTGTTTTTTCTCTGCCCCTCCCCGCTCTAACAAGTACATGGACAAACACAGCGGTGTGCTGGGACGGGACTGAACTTCACTCCAGCATCCTCTCACCTCATCGCACTCCACCCGTCTCCCTGGATCCAGTCATGCAGTAAAAAGAGTGAGCAAAACCCCTAGTACTGGTGCTTTGTTAGCTGTGGTTGTGCACACCAAAGCCCCAAGGCTACAAAGGGGAAAACATGCTGCTTTAAGGAACGGAACATATTAAGGCTGGCAACGCTGGCTTAGAGATGTGTCTTATCTCTGTCCTGATTTGGTTATATCCAACCCAGGAAGGATGGGACAGGGGCAGCACAAATGCCTGCTACAGAAGGAGTCTGCAGCAAGAATTTCTGCAGAAAGGAATATCATTAAGTATTTTACCACTTGGCTTTCTCCCAACCCACCGAGCAAAAAGCAACTTCTGAGCTGTGGCAAGACACTGCATAACCCTTTAGCACAACCCCTGCCCTGCCCCATCATCGCTACCACCCTGTGACCTCCTCCGGTGAAAAAGGGGAGGGTGCTGATGTTGTTCTTCAGACACTGTTTGAAGTCTTTTCTCTTTCCTTTCTGCTCCTTGCCTGTTGTGGATGAAACACTGCCATTGTGAGGTACGGATCAAAGAGCGGCCCAGGACCGCAGCGGCTGTGCTGGAGGGCTGTTAATGCTCTCTGGGAGCACGGTTAAGAGGGAACAAGGTTCTCCAAAGACAAAAGCGCATCCTTGCAAAGCATGTTGCACAGGCTCGGAAAAGGAATCACAGTTGCTGTACTTCACAGTGCCAACACTAAACACCTTTGCACTTTTAATTGTTTTTAATGCTTAGAGGGGAAAAGACTGTGCCACTAAGCCCTCTGGTGACAGCTCCAGGATCAGCAGTGTGTATCGCAGCCAGGAGAGCTGGCATACTTTCAAAAACTTCAGCAGCATTGCCATGGGCCTCTGTTCAGAAAGGAGACCTTGAGGGAGAGTGAGGGGATTTGAGACTTGTAAGCCTTTGACTGGGGAAAAAAAAGTATATTTGAAGATTATTCATGAGGGGGCAGTGTGAGAACTTGCAGTCTTCTGCCTTTGAAGGGTAGCAGAGGAACACAGTAGTCGTGTACATTGTGGGCAGATGCTCTGTTCAGACCCCAAGCTGCAAAAAAGCCCCAGCTATCAAAGTACAACCCAACGATTCAGGTAACAAACATGGCTGAGAGGCAGCGTGCAGCGGGGCTTGGTCCTGTGCTGATTTCTGGTTCAAAAGACAAGCAGAACAAGCACAGCCTGCTGGCATCTGCTTACAAATAGAGGGTGAACCTGCCCCGTAGTAAAAGGATAGCAGCACCACAGGCTATGTCCCACCCACAGCATTTGGGAGGGGATCACATTTTAAATGACTGTATTTACAGAACCCCACCTGGGAGAGCGGTGCCAGGGGCCTTTGTGCCCCTGGGGCACAAAGAGGGGTCTTTGTGCCCACATCCCCCTCAGCAGTGCCATCAGTGGGAGAGATGGAAACCCCTGGGCACAGGGCAGGGGGACAGGGAAGCTGGAAATAGCTGCTGTAATGGGGAGCGGGAGAAGAGGGAGCAGCACTGAGAAAGGAAGAGGAAGGAATGAAAGAGAGAAGGAGTCATCAGCCGGTACCAGGACATGTCACTCAGAGTACTGCTGAGACAGGCTAATGCTCTCCTGTAACATTACTGCAAAATTTTCTGGCTGGCAGTCGGGAGTGGGTGAAGAACCGAGTGAGGCTTCTAATGTCATCCCCTGCGTGACAGGTCCTTTGCATTGCCATGCATGGACACTCGGGCAGCCCTCGCTTCAGCCTGACAGTGTACAAGGCAGAGGTGGCATTCACAGATGTCTCTCCGAGGAAGACGAGCTGTTTTGGGGCACTCTGATGAGATGCCTAACCCCAGATGTCTGGTGGTCAGGGTACCATCCCCAGACCTCCTGTGTTTTTCCTTGCTGCAAGTCTGGATTACTCTAATGTACTCTAATACCCCGCAGGAATGTGCTGGGGGCCTTTGGATACTGTTAAATTTGCACGTCTGTTTTGGAAGGACTGATCTGCTGCCACCTGCAGCAGAGAGCACTCCCTGGCTCTTCACGGCAGGAAAGGCAGCCCGGGACAGTAGCACCCTTGCCAGGCTCACCTTCGGAGAGCACAGCTGACCCGCAGAGCACGGGAGTATTTCCCAGCTCCCGGGGCCAGCCTCCTCCCAGCTGCTCCCAGCTCTGTCAGCATGACTTGCTCCAGGCAGATTCCCCCTCTCTCACCTTCCCCAGCCTCTGGGTCCTGCAGGCCATTCGCTTGCTATGCAATTTAGATGTAGCCAAAGCTGAAGCCTACTTACAACAACTTGTAACCAGAGAGCACTTGTACTGCAACAGGTGCAAGTGGAACTCTCTGCCCTTGCTGGCAACCTGATCTGGCAATGTTTCAGCTCACACTGCAAATTCAGGAAGGACTTATGTCCTGTCTGGTTAGTTATTTAAGACGAACAACTGCTCTGTGAGCAGTTGGCTATACACAGACCATTGACACTAATAAATAAGCCTGTAATAGCCCAAAGTACTTGTACACATGTACAACTTCAAAGTAGGTCTGCAGTATTTGGACCTATTATCATTCCCTCCTCATGAAGAGCTTCCCAGAGGAACTTCAACTCAGATTCTTCAGAAACATGATGTAATTTGCCCCTAACATGAGGCCAAGGTGCTTGTGTGTCTTTGCCCTCTGTTACTACAGAAAGTCAGATTCAGCACAGAGACCTGGTAGCTCTGCAAAGCTCTCCAAACGGCAGAGGATCTCCCTCTTCTGGTGTTCCCCCCAGCTCCTATCCCCCCCCCCCCCCCCCCATCTTCATTTGGATTCAAAGCACAGAAAAAGGAAAATCCATGAAGTTGCAAGCCAGACTCATCCATGGCAATACCAGAACCTGGCTGCTCAGATGTCACAAATGCAACCAAGACACCCAAGCTCTCCAAAACCAAGGTCCTGCCAAACAGTGCCGAGAACCGATGCACATCACAGCTCCCAAACACACTGACCAGTTTCCAGGGCTCTTAAACTACTTTAACTTGAAACTCTACCTGCCCACAAATGCAGACATGGGGTGACATTGGCTTTGGCTCTCAGACTAAAACATAACCATGTTAATGCATTTCTGTGTCTTAATCACAGTGCAACATGGTGAGATTTTGTTCTGCTTTTTGGGAGGGAATGTTGACCTACGAAAACAGAAAGAAATCTCTGCGCTAGATCTTATAATAAGAGCCACATTCTAAACTCAGTAGAGTTTAGAAGGTGTAAAAGCCTAATCCTTGCATGTCCATACAGCTCTGTAGAAAAGGGTCTCCTCCTACTTGCATTGCATCCACCGCAGTTGCTGTTAAATCCCAACGATGTTGTAACTCATGTTTTCACCTCGCCTTTTTAAAGGACTTGGAACGCTACACAGAGAATGGCCACAATCCTTTTTTGATGCAGGCGATCTCATTTGCGTCTTGCATTTGGCAACAAGTGTGGTCTTGAAAGAACTAGTCTCAAAATCTATAGGAATTCAGATATGCAGGCATGTGCCCTGGTGTGTGACACTAGTCGTGGAGATACTCCCTTTGCTGGTGGCTGAGGGAATTTCATTCTCAGGAAAATAGCCTTGTACTTTTACAACTGGTTTAACAAGGTTGTTACCTTGCACTGGTGCTTCCCGAACTGCCTCCTGGTTGTTTGAAACATGGTTTGGAGCAGCGGGTGGTGGGAGAGATGGACACTCCTCTGTCCATTCTAGAGAGGGCAGAGAGGGAAATGTTACTTGTTTCACAACAGCACTGTGAGCTCCTGCACGTACACACACACTGGGAGTGTGGGGCTCAAGCAGAGGAGACATGAAAAGCATGGCAAGAGAGGAAACAGAGTCACGGAGAGAGGGAATAAAATGAATGGGATGTTCAAAAACCAATTCTGGAGGACCCTCTATGTCCAGGTCAACTGATCCATCTGCTGGGACACCCTACCTCACACTCAAACTTGGGACTTGATTTGCATCTAAGTCTCGACATTTATATGAAATCTATTCACCGTGGCACTCATGGCATCTAAGTAGAAGAGCTGATGTTGTGGGCAATGGGGCTGCAGGAGGAATGTTGAAACCTAAATTATTTTCCCCTTCGATAATAACTGTTGTGAAATAACTTGGTGTGAAAGCTAGAGAGGTACCAAAACAAATCCAAATGCCACAGGCCCCTCAATGCAGTTGGGCTGCATTTAAAGAAAAAAAAAAAGAAAGAAAGAAAGAAGGAAAGAAAAAAAGAAAAAAAGGGGGGAAAAAAGAAAAAGAAAAAAAAAGTGTTTTATAATAATGAAATTACTTCAGACGTTAGAGCTTGACAACATCCAAAGGTCTTGGGTTAAGAAGCCTCTCATGCAGAAGGGTTTCTCTAGTGCACATGTAAATGCTCACCCCTCATCCCCTTCAATAGCCTATGAGTCCCAATGCAGAGTGGAACAACACCAGCTACAGTGAGTAACTTGATGGAGCAGATTAAAGAGGAAAACGTGTGTCTTAATTGTTTCTGGGAAGCCTAGAAACTTTCCAGAAATAAAGGACATTAAAAGAAAAATCTCTTCCCTTTAACAGGGGTGAAAGCTACTACGTTTAAGTGGTTATACGGTTTAGATTTTCTCCTTTGCTGCATCTTACGTGAAGGGCATATGCAATGCATGTCATTGTGCCTTTAAACACTTAAGGCCACAGACGGAAGGACAAACAGATTGGCATGGTGCTGCCAAGGCGAGGGAAGGCACGTTCCCTCAGAAAACCCCAACCATCATGCCCTCGGTGGTGCCAACCTTCTGGTGGCTGTTGCTGTTGCTCAAGCTGTTTCTTCCTCTTTGCTTCAAGAACTGGGTTTTCATACTGTGTCTTCCGGTTGATGTGGCTGAAGATGGAAGAGAGCAATAAATTAGGAAACCCTTTATGCGACAAGCGGGAATGACAGCCAGGCATGAAAATCCTCTGAGGAAAGGAGTAAAATACCAAACAAACCCAACAGCAGTGCCTGTGGAGCAAGACTCACCTAGTCGTGCCAAAAAGCATATTTAGGAAAACAAGCAGATTCCAGTATTGATATGATGTCTTGAGTAGGAATGGCTTATTCCTTCAAATACATTAAAGTAGTGATCTATCTGTGAAAAATGACATTAAAGCAGAAACGGTGCTCTGACTGCATTTTAAAAGACAGGCCTATATCATCCCTGCTTTAATCAGATTCCCAGAGGTACAGTCATTCTCTGGCTCACTGAAGTTGAAAAAAAACCAACCCAAAACAAAACCCAACAACTGGTAAAATCTGTCAGCTATCTGATCAATGAACACTATTAACAGGGTGTCTTTAAAATATCTGTGGGGATGCAGGCTATGAGCTGAAAAGCTGGGCTCCAAATGGATCAAAATATATTCAGAATCAGCCACCAGTGGATACTCTCAGTGGAAACCAGCATTTGGTGAAACTTCAGGTGTCCTCCTTGGAGGGCCATTAGGCAGCTTTTGACCTGTACGAGATGTTTAGAGCCAATACTTCTTACCAATCTCTGGAAAAGGAAAAAAAAGCAGGCCAGCCCCAAACATAGCAGACAAGCAATGCACTCCACAGAGGATTAACCATTTTATGAAACCAAATGACGAACACCAGCCACAGATGCCAGGGAGGTGAGGGCAGGTCTGGGGACTCTCTGCAGCTGAGGGCTGCAGCTGAGATGAGCTGCTCACCAACGGTCCAAGAGCAATTTTTCAATAGTGATTTTGCTATAGCAGAGGAGCAGGTAGACCTTAGAAAATTACATTAGCTTAAAGCCCATCTTTGTATCCAAAGCAAAGTTTACCATTAAGAAATTGCTATTTTATTGTTTCTTGTCCCATGTGTCTTTATCACCCCCCCCCCCCAAATGAACAAACAACCACTTTTTCAAGTAATTACGATAGAAGCACTCTAGCTAGTTATGTTCAGAATTTTTTCTGCTAAAGTTCAATATTAAATCACTGGAAAAATATTTAACTAATTAAATAAAAACAAGTTAATGAGTTCTGTAAAAGATTTCCCATTTCAAGACATCTTCAGAAAGTTAAGAAAAAATAATTACTTTTAAAATTATATAAACTTTTTCATGATATAGCTGTTTCTCAGTAAAAACTATTATGCAATAATAGAGTGCCTGAATTGGAAGGGACAGAGACAAATGCTTAAATTATAACCATCTTGCTAGCTTATAGATAGCAAGTAAAATAAACTTATGTCTCATTGCTGTTACTTTTCTATTTAATTTCATCACTAAGGAGTGCCACAAAACTAACGGGCATGTATATATAAAGTGACAGGAAAAAATGCTGTAAAGACTTCTTGGCATGGCATTTAATAGCCGAAAAATATTCTTGATGTCTTTGGTAAATAAATGTCAAGCCTTAATTACACAGTTTGCTAACCTTGTTTCCCTAGGCACAGATGGTAGGGTCAGAAATGAACCAAAGCAGACAGAAACTGTATTCCATGTCTATTCTGAGGGCTATCATAAGCCATCCTACTAGACAAGAGTATACACATAATTAAAAATTCATTTTATGGGGTCAGTGATGAAACAAAACTCAGATCTCTGGTTTCCCAAGGGAGCGATCTGACATCTAGATAAAGAAGAAGCTGTTCTAATTCTGGAGAGAGTCCCATTAAACCTGTAATTTTATTCTCAACAACACAGTCTGATGCAAGAACCTCTGCCATGGCTGTTTGGTCACACAGGCTCGTCCATTCCTCCTTTTGAGTGTCTTCCAACTTGTAACTGAATTGGTGCTCTGCTTTGCACACTCATATTTTGATCATAGCACTATACGAAGGGGATTGAGCTCAGTTAATTGCAGACTTGTTAATGTCCTCCGGATAAAAGTATTTTATGAGGTGCTGGGGCTTCCGCACGCCCTGACCCAGGGGTGCTCCCGTCTCCCCTGAGCTCACCCCTGGAGCTTGCCTGGGGTGTCCTGTCTCCCTTGAGCCACCCTCACCCCAGGGTGCTGCTGCCAGAGCCCACCAGAGGATGGGGAATGGCAAGGCAGGGTTCCCTCTCCCAGCCCCTATGGCATCCCCCAGCCTGCATAGGGGCCAGCATCTCCTCCTCCTCGGTATGAGAAGCTACCAAGAAAGCACACAGATCGCTGCAGAGAAAAGCCTTCCTCCACCCGACAGCCACACCAGAGCCGGAGAGCAGCACTTACTCTACATAGTAGACACCATATACGGGATCCTCAATTTTCTCCCAACCAGCAGGCAACTCTGGAAATAGAAAAAGCATTACTGAAGCCTCCAATGAAGTTTTTTCTGACTTTGCTCAGCGTGCAAAACTCATCAGTAGCTCAGACTTTGCTTTGAACACTTTTCAGAACAATCACAGCCTCCTTTTAAAGGCTGGCATAGCATGGGACCAACATCATAGCCTGTCCCACCAGTGCTGGGTTAGCAAATCAGTGGGAAGATGCCCATGCCAGTCAATTTTAGATTTGCTTTTTGCATTAAATGAACAAATGATCAATAAATTTCCCTTCTGGGAGGGGAATGCCTCAAGTATGCTCCTGGTTTGACCATCATGGCTCTGGATGGGAGGCACTGCAGTGGAAGTCGATGCAGGCAACAGGCCAGAGGCAGTTTAACGCCAGCATATGAAGATGGGTGAGATTATGGCAAGCAACTGTAGCACACTAACAGAGAGACCACTTTCATCTCCTGTACCAGGGCCGAGCCATTTATGCTCACCGCTGCTGAAAAAAGTTTCTTTTGATTCCTTTCTTAGGGATTTACACTGCATCGCTCATTCATGAGCCCAATGCAAAAGTGCATCTTGAAACAGGACAAACTGAGTTCAACGTAAACGCCCGGCATATGGAATCCACCCAAGTGGGGCTGGCATACACAGATGTATTTCACTGCATAGCACTTAATGTAAAAACACATATTGCCATAATCACATGTAACAGAGATTTCCTTTTTTAATTAGCATAATTAACAAAAAACAGTTCTGAAGATGAAATTAACATTTGGAAATGTATCCACTTTTGTTCCTGTTGATTTTCTAGACTGCACATAGTACTTTAACTATAATTAGTGAATGTAATAAAATCACTTCAGCATCCAACTGAGGGTTATTAAAGCTGTATGTATTACTTAAGGGCCTGATCCTTGTCCCACTCATTTAAACACAATGTTCTCGTTGGCTGTGGATACTGAAATAATCATCCTATTAACAATACAGACTGGTGTGTTTGTGTAATACTGTGAATCAACTCAAAAGAAGGCTCCACCACGCTATGGACTGGGCAAGTGTGGTCCTTGCCCCAGACTCTGCACATTCATTTAAATAAAAATAATAATAATGAAAAAAGCCCTTGTCAGACAGCACAAGTTCAAATATTCCATGCAAAATAATTCCTCAAAATTTATCACTAAATTGACAAGACTGATAGCAAATAATCTATGTTCGCTTATTATCAAATGTAAAGATTATTTTAATTAATGGCATCAATGGTTGAGCCAATACAATCAACAATGGCCCATTAATTAGAATAAGTGTAACTATCTAGTTCTGCATTTATAGATTTCAGCTATGTTGCCATAAGGATAGAAGTATCTCCAGACTGGAGATGAACAGTATCTATACAAACACACATGGACTAATTACTCAAAGTTTATGTTTGTGCTCAGAATTGGCTGGAGAACAGATGAAATCGATTTTCATGGTTTTTGCTCCACATGTCCCTTATTTGCAGATATAAGGTAGGTTTTCCATTCTTATCATTATTTTATCCTTATTGGGTTTAACATCTTTGGATTCCTTGAGACATAAGCAATTAAATGCAAGCCAGTGCTAACTTCTGGGCATGAAAATACTCCACAATTTTATCAGCAGATCAATCTGAAAGGAACGCTTCAGAAACAGATATTCCTTTACACCGTGCAAGTGTATGTGGGAAAAAGTTAGAAAACTAGAGGCCAATATTGAAAGTCTTTTCGCAAAGGGAACTCTCAGGTTTGCAAAGGAGTCCCATATGGTGAAAACACTGTGGGACTGGCTTAAAGAGTTTCAGTGTAATTAAATTAAGACCTAGCATACAATCAGGAAAATCACAAGTTGTGACAGCCATTTAATTCTTTGCACTATGGTGAAAGTAGAATGGTAAAGAGACCAAGCTGGGGTGGAAGAAAAAAAAAAATTAATAGGGGAAGGGAGAAGTAATGCACAAATGCCTTAAAATGAGTTTTCCACACTTTTTCCTGCTAAATATCTTTTACTTATTTTGGACTACTACGTGGTTTTCATTTTTAAAGCTCAAACAAAAATGTTTTGCTTTTCTTTTGTTCACAAAAAGTTTTGCTATTAAATTTTATTTTTTCTTTTCTTTTAAAGAATTTTCATGGAAGGTCAGAAAGCCAGCGCTTTCCTAACCCCAAAAATGGTATTGTGCAAAAATCTTTCCAGTTTTCCATCTATGCAGCTTTCCATTTAAGGGACACATTTCTATGTTTTTGGAAGTAACAATACACAAAACTACAGCTTTCAACACATTACTTGTTGATTACGTAGATGTGCTTTCCAACTTCTAAAAAGCTCTGAAATTTCTCTAAAACAAAAGGCAATATTCTCCATAGCCATGTTGCACAGTCTGGCTTCTCAGTGGCTTTAAATTATTCATCTCCCTTCTCTACCTCTCCTGCCAAATTGAAGATGACCCACAGCATTAGATTTTATTACAAATATAAGATTTCCAAAAATATTTTGCATCATTAGGAGTCTGAGTGAGCCATATGGTTTTTATTTTGGTACATCCATGCAGCACTGCAGTCTCAGAGCATTTGTCAGCAGGTAAATTCAATGGACAAATATCCAATTTTACACTTTTAAGCCTGGGGTAAATACATGGATTCCTACTGAGAAGCTCTTGTTCAGTATGCAACCCTACACAGGGGATGGATGAATTCCTAAAAAAGAACTTCTCCAATCACCAGGGATTTCAGTCGCACCTGTGCATCACTATAAAGGAGCTGGAGATGACTTCAGGATACTCAGCTTTTACTGCTCCCTGTGAGTCCAGGAGGACCTGCCCCAGGGCATGTCAAATTCTACTTCAAAGATTAAATTTATGTGTCCTTCGTATAACCTTCTCTTAAAAGAGAGGTGATCTATTACTCCATATTCAATCCACTTTGGAAAACAAGAAGTTGTGCAAATGCTTCAAGTTTTAATTTTCTTATATTTAGAAAGGAAACTGTTAAAAAACTAAGGAGCTGAATATCTGGCAACAACCAGTTTATACTAAACATGAGTATGGTTAGTGAATAGGCCATATGTTTTCATGCCCCCTCCCTAACGTTGCTGTAACCAACTGAGCCATTTGAAAATGTCTTTCTTTACACTGCAACATTTGCAAATCTCAACAGTATATCGATGGGCTGGGAGCTCAATAAAGCTTATCTGCATTAAAACAAAGGGAAGAACATCTCATGATGTTCAAGCAAAACACTTGTGTATGTAAGTGCCTGCAGAACTGGGGTCAGGCGTATCAATTAATGAGTTTCCCTGCATCTATTTTTTCAGCTCTTCTCTTGCACTAGATCCTGATATCAGACTGAAAGAAGGGAACATTTCCATTTCATTATTGCCTTTAAATTTGCCTTTTTTAAAACTCTCTCTTATTTTAAGTCACCCTTTGTGAAGACCTTCATGAGAAATCTTTGCAGGTTCTTGGTGTACATCCACCTACTTCTGATGTTACTTAGTGTGCTGCTGATTATTTGTATGAGCTGTGCATAATGCTGATGTACCACTGAAGTGACTGCATTCTTCTTTAAATCGTCATTTCTTTCAAATTCTTGCACTAAAAGAAGTTAGGCCTCCAACATTATTCCAGGCATATTATCCAGAAGAACAGTTCCTGGAGTAGTGTTAAAAGTCCACTCAATAGCTGCTGGCTGCTGATGCCGTATCCATCACACAGAAGTGGGAAGCGGAATACACTTGCAAGTCATTACAGAAACCAGAGGTTAATTCTCTGGTAATACAATCCTCCAGTACACAGAACTATAAACTGTAAATACAGTCCTCTTTAAAAGCAATAATAGACCTAGTGGAAATAAAATCCTATGCAACCTCTTATGCCTTTCAGCTCTCCAAGTGCACTAGAGCATAGCTGAACACAAATAACAACTACCTCCACCAGCAGTATAAACAGAATGAGCACCGCTGAGATTAGATATCAAGACAGCATTCTTCACAAAAAGATGCAGCAAATAAAAGTGTACCACATCATCGAAAATCATCTGTTTATAAAATCACCTACTGAGGCAAAATTTTCTGCTGTTTCATTCACAAGCTCAGCAGAAGCATCCTATGTAATTCTTAAACTTTCTAAATCACACTTGGCTTCTCTTGTCTGGGAAATGACTTCGGCCCCAATGAAAGAAGCATCCTTAGCTACTTGGTTTCAACTTTGGCATCTATAAGCTTTCTCCTGGAGCCAGTGATGCCAATGGAAAAGCCCCTGACTTCTGCAGGGTCCAGGAGGAAGCAACTTGGAACAAACTTTGTAAGATTAAGGCTCTCCAGCCTTCTTCAAACTCTGAACCAGTAAGAAAAACACTGTAGATCTGAAGCTAGGGGAAGGTTAATGCTTCGTGTGCTAGGGAAGTTTTGCTGATAAATTAGGCTTGTTGAAATAAAAAAAATTGAAAGATGCAAAATGATACAAAGGAGAAAGTAAGTAATTAAAGGCTTAAAACAGTGCAGTTGAAGTCAAACATCAAAACGAGAGATGGATGATTTACCTAGTTCACTGTCCAGTTCCTCCGTGTGTACCCCTTCTTCTCCAAGGGAAGAGCAGTAAATGAGACAGAAAAAATTAAAAGAAAATTTCAGATACCAGCACCAAGCAAGAAATTCCCTACAGCAAACAGCAGAACCAGCACTACTTTTCTACAGACCGAGCCCAAGCTTTCCATTTATCACACTTTAGTGATCAGAATATTGATGGATCTGATGTAGATAATGAAAGAACTGGTTCTCGCATTCTCAAAAAATCTGTATCAATTGACTACCTTCCATGCCACAGTTTGATATGGCAAAGTAATACATTTGTGGTGTTCTCACTGTAGTGAAGCTTCTCCCTCAGATCTGTATGGTCTGACCTTTGCAATCTGTTCTGTAGACACACAGATCTATCAGCAGGCCAGGCCTGAATACCAATTAAGAAATCTGAGGGGAAAACCTTGCATCTAAATAAGAACTAATGTAGCAAGGTTTTCAAGAAAGTACCTAAATTTATGGGCATACAAGGTCCAATTGACTTCACTGTAATTACTCAGATGATTTAAGACAGACATGAAGCAAAGCGCCTTGTTTAACTGGAGTCGCAGGCCCACGCCGAAGTCCAGATGCACTGGTGAGGCATATACAGGAAAGCACCAGTTTTAGCGGGGCACCTGGGACAAAGATCACATAATTTTTCAAACACACAAAGCCATCAATATTCACTGTTGCTCCATTTATCATTATCTGCTCCATATTCATAAGTTAACAGTGACACAGATGATTAAAGTATTGCTTAGCCTATAAATAATAATAATGCAGTCTGAAAATGAAAGATGATGACAAAACCAGAACAAAGATGGTAAAAACAATCTTGGACCTAATACAGTAAAGTATAAGGCACATAAATGAATGATAGAAGCAAACAGAAAAGGTAGTGTTACAGCATTGCTTTTGAAAATTTGGACACCTAAAAAAACACTTCCGTGACCTGTTTGCAATATATTCTACCAAAACAGTTGTTTAGGACCATTAGCGTGAAATATGAATTGCAATTTCCTTTGACAGCCTAAACTGGAAACGACCAAAAACTTGTTAGGGACATGTATCCCGACGAAGAAAAAACCACAAGGCAACTGCACCCAAACAAATCTGAAACGACATCTAACATTTGAAAAACCACAAACAGGATGGGATCGAGCCAGAAAATGCACGCGCACACACACACAACAAATGAAACAGAGGAGGAGTCCCCCTGACTTCCGTGGAAATACTCCCAACAGTGACCCTTGCCAAAAAATGTCCAACTCCTATGACACAGTAAAAATAACCTTTTCTCTTCTTTGTGCTCACATTGTTTTCTAAAATATAATTATTCTTATGTGCAAAGCAAGATCAGAGCAGCCAAGCAAAACAGTGCAGTGTACTGCTGTACCTATGAAGCAACTGGTTTAAGTACTGAATGTTAAAAATATTCATTAATGAGCAACTTAGTGAATGAAGTGAAGGGGTGTGGGGAAGATGAAATTAGCTGATTTTAAGGACCTGACAAACAAAAATGCCACTACTCTGTAAAATTATGAACTTAGTTGAATACAAAAAAATTACCCAGCTGTATGTTTCTAATCCCAATTAAATAAATTATCCCAATGCTTGTTTTATAATTGCTAAGAAGACAAGAGGCTTGAAAGACTTTCCCTTCTGCGAGGAGACTTAAAACTGTTCAACAGAGGAGCTCATCCACCCGCTGTTGACATCCTACGGGCTGGTCCTTGCCCTGTCTCAGAGCACAGCGCGGGGCACACTGACCCACAGCGGCACATGCCGCTTGTTGGCATCGCCGGGGCTATCGATGTAGTGGGAGTCTTGCTGGTAGAGAAAGCCAGGACAGAAGTTGTGCTTCAGGGAAAACTACTTTCTGAAAGAGGAAAGCTTGTGCTGAGATTTAGCAACCTCCTCTCTAAATTGCCAGCAATGCTTAACTGCAAGGAGGAGGGAGCTCTGCCTGCATATGCTATTATTTAATTTTGTTCCAGTCCTGATTACCCACTGACATATCCATTTTTAGGCGCAGAGCAAGGCCTTCATTAATCCAGCTCCCTCCACTTGCTCCTTGACAGATGACGCCAGTTGCTAAAGATCTGAAGCAGGCATCGGCTCCGTATGCTCAGTTTTTGCCTGGGCTTTGCACATCCTTGTGGTCTGGGTGCATGCTGCATTGTGCACTAAGAAGTTGGTGACCTGCTTCATCATGGCAGAGAAGGCTGCACGGGCAAATTCTCACATCCTGCAAAATCTCACACGTGAAAGGAAGGAGAGGTTGGAAAACTGCATGTGCAAAAATAGTAACAGTAGTTCTGGAGGCCAGATTTGAACCTACCAGTATAAAAGGGATGAAGTGAGTTGATCCTTTTCTGAAGTAAAATCATAACTCTTATTGAGCTGACTCACACTAGTAGGAGGATAATCATACCACGAAAACTAATTTTACAAGGACAGCACCAACACTGATGAAGTAAACCCTTCCATTTTTAAGATATGTCTACCATGATAGCATTGTGCTAGCCAAGATTATGCATTAGAACACCTTTCCTGGTCAGTAGACCAAAATTTCCACACAGGTTTTCCCAAATATTTAAGTTATTTTCATCATGATTCCCTTTTTCTTCCAGCATCTCCTAAAGGATGCAGGGAAAGAACCTCCTTTAACAGTCCTGCATTTGGCTGCTCTAAATTGGACAGTGGCTTGCATTTCCAACATCTCAAGGAATACAAAATTACATCAGTGTAAATTTTCAGTGGTAAACATCTACACTTTCAAATGGAATTTGTTTTCAGCAATCATAACACTAAGTGGACTGTCAGAATTTAACAGTAGAAGTGAAGCAATTGAGTTATTTCTGCTCAAACAAGGAAATAACAACATAATTATTTCAAATTCATGTAAAGCAGGTGGTTGCACAATGGAGCACGCAGAGACTCAGTTGCTTTCCTCCTACACAGCGATCCAAGGAGCGAACATGTTAGAAAGCTTTGAGTCTTTTTCAGCATCAGTGACTATTCAAATGCCTTTGCAAAAACAGAGGCCTCTTACTTCTAGCACCTGGTTGATTTTTATTAAACGATCTGCCATCTCAATAGCTATCTTGCATACACAGACAGTGATTTTACAACGTAATGGATATTGTATCTATGCACTTATTAATAAATGTTGGGGTTTTTTTCCTAAGTATTTCTGAACACAGGTTATGAGAAAGGGGAAAAGGAAAGGAAGAAAGGCACCTAGAAATGGACCAAACACATTATTATCTCTCTATTTTCAGTGCCTTACCATCATCTTCACATTCTTCTAGAGGCTTCTGCTGTTTGTTCAGGCACCGTGGATCTAGCCAAGATGTTGTTTTTGTGTTATGGCTGGAAACCAAAAATGGAAATATGACCTTTGTTAATAACGCAGAGCTGAAGTATCAGTGACATAAAAGTATATATCCTCTTTGTTATTCAACAGACCTGAAGGCATACTTTTGCTTCAGGAGAAATGGCATTACAATTTGATGTTTTGCAAACTAGTCTACCAAATCACAAGAATCTTGGCATTGAAAACACAAAGGTGAAAAGTGAAAATATACAGATTAGCATTCCTGACTGGAGGATGCATGTGAAAGCTGCAATATTATAATATTAATTTCTTTGGTGGTTTGTTTCTTAATTCCAGGAGCTGTCTCTGAGCCATTTGCCTCCTGTCAAAAAGACAGAAGTTTTCCTTCCTCCCTAAACCATGCAGTGACCTTTATTGCTGCAAAAGACCTTTGACGTTTGTCTAGATTTGACCCATGCATTAGTCAAAAACAAAGTTTCCAGCGAAAACTTTTTAATTACACAAATAAAAATGTTCTGTCAAAGCCTTTGATGGAAGTTGAACAGCTTTACTTTCAACTCTTCCTTTCTAGAAGTGCCCTGACAGTATCGTGATGCCAGTCCCAGCGGTGAAGGCTGCATAGTAAACAGGCTTAAAATACATTTTTCTAGAAATTATTTTCTCCCGTCATTTCATTTGCATACAGAAACAATCTTGTAATATAATGCCTCTTCTACAACCTGACATCATCTTAGACATAACCTGCAAAGATAGCCCTCCAGTCCCTGGGATATCATTTATCTAGTTTAGCCTTTAACACCGCTTAACAGTTTTAAGTTTCAATACCGTAGTAATGCTATTTACTTCTTCAAGGTCTCAGGGAGGTTTACAAACTTAACCTTAGCCTCACACAGTCTCACGAAGCTGGAAATGCTGTAATGAGGGCTATGATCCCTGAGGAACTAACAACTGACCAGCAAACTTGTATTTTACTGCAAGAAGAGGGGACTGCCCTGCTCCTAGGATCTGAGCGCGTAAATAAAAGGTGCTTGTTTTACACATCCTACTACCGAGCCCTCCCAAGGCAGGATGAGCAAATGCATTTAATCCTTTTGTATGCTTCAGAGCAATTAATCGCCAACTAGAAAACTGAATAGCAGAAATTCAGCAAGTCAGGCAAATGCACAGCAATAAAGCAGAGGGGTTCTGCCAACTTATTTATAAGAAAGTCTGTAGTCTAGCTGAGAAAGAGGGCGGTGGGAGGAGAGCAATGAAATATTTGCATATTTCTCGCAACTCTGTCTCGCTCACCAAAGGCTCACAACAGTGTGGTTTGCTGAGGCACAGAAAATTTAGCAACACCTTTCAGATTGTACCCTCAGCGGGACAGGATCGTGTTAGACCTGTAACATACATAGATCTACATGCAGGGTAATGAGGGACTGGGATACTTTGGGTAATGAAAATCCCAATTAAAGCACCAGAGAAACATATCTCAAGAGCCAAATTGCTTCAGCTACAAGCCGTCAGGATCGGTTATCCGACACACAGCCCTGGCCCCACTGGACCTGTGCCGGTTCTGTGCAAGCAGCTCAGATGCTCCCATACTGTTCCCTTCAGCACCCTGACTTGATAACCCAAAGCGCTGTAGATGACAGTACAGACATCTAAGCCAGCTTGGGTCCGCACAGCTCATTAGCTTGCTCTCTTAATTTGATACAAATCAAACTAAATTGTTTCTAGGCTCAGGGTGTCCTTAGAATTAATAGAACTGCAGTCATTCAGTGCTGCATCCACACTAACACGTTCTTGCACAAAAATCACCCCCTGTGCGTATGCATCCTCAAAATGGTCAGTCTGCACTGCAGGGAAGGAAGCAGTTGGTATGCTACCAGATTTTCACGTCAGACAGACAGCCGTGTATGCAGGCTACATTTTTCCACCACACATACGATTCTCTTGCAAAAGGTCTAACAAATTATTTAAGGTGCTACAGTCCTGCATCGCTAAGAGAACACGTGCACGTAGAGACTACAGCAGCAATGGGGACGGGTTTTGGGGAAATTGGTGGCAGCAGCAGAACCCCTTGTTGAAGCACCTGTAAGGAAGGATAGCAGGGACCCACGTGCAGACAAAAAAGCGAGCAACCGGCTGCTTGGGCAGCATTTAGTGCTTATCATCTGTCCTCCTTCAGGGAGGAAAATGGCAGGCTGGATGGGCTATTACTCAGGCTGTGTTATATACATTAAAGCCAGAAAGTACGTCACAGAATGAGGCACCCTGAGGATATAATGAGGGGCAGAATACCGTGTTTGGGATAATGAACACATTTCAGTTTCATCTGATACGCAGCTGACGAGAATTTGCATTGTGCCTTCTAGACTTTGGCTTACACTAGGGGGTTGGTGGAGCCTCTTCAGGTAATTGAGAGCACCCTGGAAAATGGCCGTTTTTACAGCAGCCCTCTCCCAGCTGGCGAAGAGCCTCTGCGGTGCTCTCAGTCCTCCCAGCTACTGAGACCTTCTGGCACCCTTCTCTGATGTGTTCCCTTTGCCTGCCATTGCAGCCAAGGGAAAACCTGCTCTGATGAACCTTTCCTTGGCCCCATCCAAAAGTCCCCTCTCCTGATGACGGAGCAGGACTGCTCCCCTCACTGCCCTAATCCAGCGTGATTCTCCGGAGTACCAAAAAGGGGCATTAGCAGAGGAGGTTCTTCTGTACTAACTGGCTGCTGGCTTCTGGTGCACAGACAGAGGATCTCAGTTTCCAAGACCGCATTAAACAGGCCATCAAATCCCAAATCAATTCTTCATCCCCTTCCTCTACTTGGGTAGCTAAGGGCTTGAGTTTCAAAAGCTAATTGAATTTTAATGCCTAGCTAAACTCTGTGCAAGAAATCTCTTCCACTAATAGGTCCCATTTTATAAGTTACTCCTATCTCAATAAATCTAGACAAGTATAATTAGAGACTATTATTTATGGCATGAAAAAATCAATATCATCATAAAACTGCTGACAGCACTCAGCTCTTAGGCAAAGTCTGCAGAGCACGAGGTACTTCTTCCTTTCCAAACTTACTGTGCCTACTCTGCACTGAGCTATGCCTTCTGCAAACCACTGGAGCATGTTAACACGTTTGGCCCATTTGCTCTGATGAGAGGACAACACACAAAGTCCATTCCCTGGCTCTGCTACCACCTGAGCACAATACCAGAGGAATTCTCTCTGCTGCATTATGCACAGAGGCAGGCTCCAGGAATGAAGTCTCAGCCCTTTCAATTAGGAGCTTTCATTCCACCCGTGAAAACAACTGGTCATATTTTATAAGTGTTTGTTGCTTTTGTAACTACCCTCATAAAACGAGCAATTCCCCCTGCCTTTGAACTCAGAAGTAATTTGGATGTTAATCCAATCAGGAAATACAAAACCCCTTCAGAAGCAGTAAAGAACTTACAGCTCTGCAACATAACTGTATATGCTAAATATTTAATATGCACACATACACACACAAAATGCATCCATGGAGGTTTACTTATGCCCAGAGAGAGAGGGAGAGAGATGGAATGAGAACAACAAAAATGTGCTTTACTCTATAAAATAGACTTCTCCGTTCTCGGTGTAGGCCATCTCCCAGTTTTCCGGCAGAGGACCTAGGTTATCCTCGGCAGAAGGAGGTAGGTATTGAGGGAGGTTCTGAGATGGTTCCGTGGTGGGAACGTTGGTGTGGCTATCAATTGCGGACGGTGGGGCTGTCTCTCTTACAATATGCTTATTATGCTCGTCTTGGTCACCAGACTCTGCTGTAGAATAAACAAGCACAAATAAATTGAAAATCAGTCTTTTTCTCCTTCCATTTCCTTCTCTGGGTTTATCCTTACAGTTTTCCTCTCCTTGCTTTTTAATTCACAAGACACAGCAACAGATGAACCGAGGGCAGAGACTCTGCAGTCTTCTTGCCAGCAGGGACGAGCCTGCTTTGCCCACACACACTCTGCCAGCCAGACCCTCGCCAGCGCAAATCAGAAGCTGTGATCAGCTACTGTGTTTGCTCTAATAGGCCCTGCTGAGGTACCAAAGTCTTCCAAGCTGTCTGAGGCCAGGGCTCACTGATGTAGATGAGTTCAATGGGCTTCTGAGCAGGCTTACAGGTTCACTCCCGCAGTGCCAATTGTGGGACAGGGATTAGGAGAACAAAATTTCCTGTTTGAAGAATTATCAAAAGGGGAGATTTTTACAAGTGCAGAAGGTAGCCCGAAGCTCAAAGTCAACAAGCTGATGGTGAAGGTCTTTACTGCGGTGCCTTTTTTAAAATTAAAAATTAAAACAAATGTCAGCACTACGCCATGTGTCCACACGTTGCTGCTCATTAGTGCCTGTTCTAGTTGTCTGAGGAGGTTTATTCCATGGCTCATCACTGTATCCTTCCAGTCAAAGTCACTCAGGAGTATTTTATGATGTATCTGGCCCTCCTCCCTCTAAGGAAACTTTTCTGATGCTTATACCCATGCAGTTTTGAGCTGTATCCATGAAACACTGCTGCTCATTCCCTCCACCCCTAATCACAGTAAATGCTCTCCACAAACCAGGTCTGTGCCCCTAACTCTTTCACAGAGAGGTTTTGGCATCAACAGACAAATTCTAAAATTACGCCTGTGTCTAGCAAAGGGATTTTCTGTTTGGTTCTTGCAGGTGTTGAAAATTGATGGCAGTACTTCCAAACCACCTGAGACCGCCAGTCTCCAGTACACACGGCAGGCAACACACTGAGCAAAAGACAGAGAGATCAGTGTCACACTCTGCCAAGTCCCCAAGCAGCGGGACTGAAAGGGCTTCACAGCCAAGACCTCGCCTCTGCTCTCCAGACCAGAGACCACTGACATCCTCAACTCACAGCCCACAGCCTTGGCTTGGGGGGGCGGTTAACTGCAGCTCCTGCGCTATTTCTAGTCTGCGTGCTGCCTTTACGAAAAGGCAAGATACTGAAAATAATACACTGGGAGAGGAGGGAGGAAAAAGATCCGGACTACACCAGTACCCTCAGCTGCCTGCCTTCTAGCCTTCCTGGCATTTGATATTTTTAGGTAGAAGCTGACAAGATAAAGAAGCATGAATGAATCATCACCAACTTAAGACTGCGAGTGTAAACATGCCAAAGTCTGGGAAACACAAGTCATCGAGAAGTCTTCTAAGGAAGCAGAAGCCTTTTAATATGGCTAGCACGCTTTGATACGAAGCAAGCATAAGGAATCACTTTGGTATACGAGAAATAACTCTTTTCTTGATTCTGTGCCCATTTAATGGAGGCAAGGGGCCAGGGTGTGATAACATTGTGACAAATGAGCTGCACCTTCCAGTATTTCATCTTGTGAAGGAAAACAAGGAAGAGAAATGATGCTAGAGTCAGTTCAGGGCCACCAAACTGAGACGCGCGGCAAGGAGGTCAAACAGCATCTCCCACCAGCTTCCTCCCAAAATCAGATCCTGTGACAAGGGCTGAGGTTGCTGCCGTGTCACAACATGTGAGAAACCACTCTTAGGTGCAAAACTTTGTAAAGGAGCTGGTAAGCAGAGACAAAAACTTCAGCCTGGGAGGGATTAGGCCAGCCAGGAGTGACTTGGGTTGGAAAGGTGCAACAGAGCACAACCCTCAAAGCCATTTGACAGTTTGGCCCAGAGAGGGTCAAAATTAAATTTCAGCCTAAATCCTTTTAAAGCTCTACACAGACGTTAGAGCCAGGACTTTGGCAGGTAGGAACTGGCATGACAGCTCCTACAACTCGTCAGAGGCTGGGAAGGAAAATTGTCATGGTGGTAGGAAGTGACCAGAGGACAAAGGATCAAGTGCCCGTGATGGTGAGCACCCACAGCAAGCAGCTGTGAAAGGGTTGAAGGTGTGGATAACGCTGCTTGCTAAGTACCTACCTCAAAGGGAGCTAGGAAGATGAATTCAGTGTTTGAAGCTGAGCTGAGGAAGTACTGCTCTAAGCGCTAACAAATACTAGGATTGCAGACATGGGAAAGAGCTCTTGCCCCTCAGAGCTTCCCAAACTTCCAGTTCATTTCTGTGGAAACTCAACTGATGTCCAATAGTATTTTGCTCTGAATCTCCCTGCACAGCACTTGACTTTAGATTGCAAGTTTCCAGTGATCTTTCAGCCAATGCTTGAAGGTAGCCATGGTGGGATTGAGATCTCTATTCAGCAGGACACAAGGCCTTCATAAAAATAGAGAGCTTGCACCCATGCTTCAGACTTAATTCCTACAGCAAGCAGCCCTTGGTTTGCTGGAAGGTACCTTGAAGAAGATGACCTAGTAATTGTATGTGACGGGTATCTCTAGATGCAAGGAAGGGGAAAGGAGAGCAACATGTTTCGGAAGGAGCAATAATTAATTTCAAATGTATTCTGGTTGAGCCATTTGATACTGTTTATAATGACTGGAACTGTCAACCATAGCTCAACTCTTCCTTGAACTTTCTGCAACTAATGGATTTGAACTTTTCCCCATTTTTTCTCATCAAGTTCAATCCCACAAGGCCTTTTAAGAAGACACAACCGTGCATGTCATTGTCCACACCCAGACACCCGCCATCCCGGTGTTGTTGGCCAGTTCTGTCTGGGATTGACAGCTCTGTAGAAAACCCATTAAAAACAAAAAACAAAAGAATCCCCCTCCAAAAATCTTCCCCATGTATCATAACTGATGGACTGTGATATTTTCGTTTTACCTGTGAAGCTACTGCTCATTTCAGGTACATCATCCTCTTCCTCATTCTCTGTATGCACTATGCCAGCATTTTGCATATCATTGTAAGACTTGGTTCGCTTTGGAGTTGACTGCTTGGAGCCAGACTGCAGGTTTTGCAAAGCATCGGTGGAAGTCACTTTCCCACTGAGGGGCTGGCTGGGAGGCTTGGGCGTTCCATAATAGTTACCTAGGCAATAGAAACGCATTTGCATCTTCAAAAGAGAGCAGTTAATAGCAGCAAGATTTCTATTTTATTTTCTTTTCCATTCCATTAAAATCTCTGTCTCTCCCCACAAGTAACTAAGTAAGTAAGTAAATAAATAAATAAACTAACACACGCCATTCCCATTTTGGGGGGGGGCATATTTCATCTCTAGAGCAGACACGGAAATAGTTCTTGCCTTTTAAGTTATTCTTGTTGAATCTAAAAGGAGAAGCAATAGTTGCATTGTTTAGGTGCACTGAGCGTACAAGGGCTAAAACAAAAGGCAGTCATGGTGAATAGCAAAACTTCATCTTGTTACATCTGAATTTCAATTAGTAGCCTTTTTACATGTGTGCACCCACACAATGCTGTGGCAGATCTGGAGTGAGCCCTGCAGAAAATAAAAAATTCATGACTGCCATCACCCAGATAAGTGATGAAAGGCTCGATGGCCTGCTTTAATACGCAGGTTCTTTTAGGGTGGAGGTTGCATTTAAAAAGCAAAAACTATTCTCTCTCTAAAAGAAAACTTTGTCAAAGGAGAGAAAAGGAAAGGAAACTCAGCAGTTGGGTCAACTTGGGTAGAAGTGAACAACCAGACCTTAAAGCAAAACTTGAAGGGACTGAAATGCACCCACAGTTATGCAAACGCACGGCTCTTGGCAGCCATCACCAGACGTGACACAAACAGTGCAAAGTGCTTGGGATACTTCGCTGTCATTTTAAGTGACCATGGAAGAAATAGAGAATAAGTGCAGGTTCATTGATGCCAGAACTGCACAGAGGTATTTCACTGTTCCTGTTTCACTTCACCTCAAACACCACAGTAGTGCTTGATTTGCCCTGAAATGCTCCACAGGAATCTCAGGTCTGGAATCGGTTCCTGCAGCACTGGGCATTACAGGAATTCAGGCCTATTGCAAGGTGCATCTTTTACTTTTTATACAATCATCTGTGATATACAACAGTTTTGCATAAAACTCCCCAAATTTTCCCTTTCAATAATTATTATTAATTTTCATTTGCCACCTTCAGATTCCAAGGGTGAACTTAAAAATTTTCCCTATACTCTCTGGCATGACAAAATATAAAGGATGCTTTCCCATAGAGCTTTGTATAAACCCACGTGGGGGTGCACAGATAAAGCTTCAACTGTGGCAGCAGCACAAAATTCTTCTCTAAAATATACATGTACATTTGATTACATTCTTCATCTATGTCCATAGGCTATGTATAACCTGAAAGCATTTTTCAATTTTGTAATACATAATTACGTTATATATTTAATATCCATTCCCCAGAAAGTGTACATGCCCCTTTATTACCCCTGTTACACTAGATGGAAACCACATGCCAAAGGCAGATTGTGCAAAGGCACTTTAAAACCTCATCTGCGCTAGAAAAGATTTCTTTTTCATTTATTTTTATACATATGCATGTGTATTTTTGTTGCAGAAGCCGACAACATCATTCATACACTGAGCTATGACACTGAGTTTAAAGTTAGCCAAGCAGCTCTGCATTGACCTGCCCCACTGCTGTATGCAGTAGTTCCACTCACCCAATGCATTTCCTACTGCTCAACCATCACACACTTGAGGTTCAAAATGGCATATCCTTATTTCAGTTTGGAAGTACTAGTTGGTTACCTCAACTCCTGTTCAGCTGACTGAGTTGCCTTTCCCTTTAGAGCATCTAAGTCCCTTACAACTCTGAAGCTGTGCGTGTTGTCAGCTTTAGGGTAAGGCCACAGGGATCATGCATGCCCCAGCACTCACAGATCTCAGCCTGAGACTCTGGAAGGTCTCCGGACATATCAGGAGCAAGGGAGACCAGGAATCACCCTGGCTCAGGTTTGCAGAGTCCTTCTGGGAAGACCAATTTGGACACATGTTGCTATCTTTCCCACTCACTGCCTTCCAACAGGAGGAAAAGTCTTTCTTACAGAGCTGCTGCTGGAGAAGTCAGAGGAGCTCCTATCTCCATGCTTTTACAGCCGGAGTACTAGGACAGCAACACGTGCAGGCTTGTCTTAACAAGGTGTGTTCGAGCCTGTATACAACGTCGTGGATTCAGCTCCATAGGAACAGCAACACTCTGCAACGCTTTCATCTTCTGTTCATCATTTCAGAATCTTAAATGTACATTGATGCATAATTTATAGGGAGAAGGAAATTACTTCTTCTGGAAAGAGCCTCTAATGGGGATGGAGGCTCCTCAAGCAGGTTGCAGTCTCTGCTAGAGAAATGATTCTTATGCTCTATATACTGCAGGACTATTTTATGCAAAAAGAGGAGGAATGGGGGCAAGAGAGTGCAAAGGGAAAATACAAAGGCAGGTGGGCAGAAAAAGGATAATCTACCCTGCTCTCATCCTATCCTCTTTGGCATTTCTCCCCAAGAATGCTGCTACTTTGGGGTTTTTTGGTTTTGTTTTTTGTTTTTCCATCCAAAACGTGTGTTTTCTACGGATGTTAACTGCTAAGCAGAGAGATCCACATGTGTGGCATATACGTGAGAACAGCTTTTATTTATAGCACTGCACATCACTATTTTTGCAAAATTTATTTCAGGTCTGTTGTAAATGGTTAAATCTTTTTGCAATGGATGCAACAAAATGAATGAAGGGGATATATATGTTGCTACTGTGCATTTGTGTTTCTCCTGGACAAGAACATAGCACAGATGTTACCATCCCTCCTCCAACTAAAGAGAAATAGATGATGATATCTCTGAGTTTTGTTCTTTTTCAGTTCTTCTAGCAACAAGCAAGGCTGGAGTTCCTAACTGTCCACAGAGAGCTGTTCCTCAGCAGAAAAACAGGCTTCTCTAAAGTATTTCACATTTGCTTACATCAAAATCACTAGTCATTTTTCAAACCAGCCATGGTTGTTGGAACTACTATTAGCAAATAATTATTTTCTACCAACACAGCGTGCTGTCTTAGAGGATTCGTACAAGAATGTATGAACATATACAAAGAGCAAATATGAATCTGAAACTGAGCATGGCTCTGCACGTGTGGGTTTTGTTTTGCAGAATATGGGAAATGCAGCCATTGGGGCTGAACTTTTCTCTTTCCTCCACAGAAGGCAGATTCAGCCTGAGTCAATATTCCAAAACATCACAGCTCTTCCTTCAGATTCACACAAGGACATACAGGTTTGAGAAACAACCCATCTCATGACGAAAAACTGCAAAAGAAAGCTCCAACCCGGCTACCAGGTGTCATGGAGTATGAGAGAAAATGGAAATACTCTCTTTTCCTCATGTTTGCTGGATGCAGTCAGACCTATTTCTCTTCTCTAAGCAGTTCTTTTTGAAGACATGGCACGTGGGCCTGGGCGTGGGGGCAGGGGACACACCATTAGGAGGGACTGGCACTTAAAATTATCATCGAAACTCATGTTTAATCCTAGAAATTAGAAAGACAAAATATTTACCCTGCGACTAAGACATCCAAATGTGCACCATTAACAACTGACAGTGAACAGCCCAGCAAGAGTTTTAAAACACTCAGACCCAACATTATTTGTTCAAATTAAATCTGTCAATGTTTATGAAAAAACATACATTTAAAAATATGCTTTAACAGTGTTTTGTGAGCCACTTGTAAGCTTGAAAAAGGGGCTAACTTCATAGCCAGTGTAATTTGTACTGAATATCCAATCAGCTCTAATTATTAACAGCATGTTACATGTGCATACACAAGCATCTGCCATCCCAGAGGATCCCAAAACATTTTCTAAAGTCAGCACAGTAGTTATGGCAGGACTCTCTGGGGTGCTCAGCTCCCCCAAAAGCTCAGGTGAAGCTCTGCAAAACTTCTGAGGACTATGTCTCTAACATGATGTCTCAAAGCTGGAAAAGAGCAGCCCATCTTGCAGACGAAGGAGATTTCTTGATGAAGACAGCGGGAAGTCTCTACTTCTCTGTGGAAATGCCAGTTTTGAAGCAGCCAGCATGGCAGAAACAGCACTTTCCCATATCTGATTCCTATGGGAACCGAGCTCCTAAGCTTTACCGTCTTCTCAGTCACATTTGGATCCTGCCTACAGCAACCAAATTGATAGCTAATAACAATGCATTCACTCAGCAGATGCACATGCCATTAACTGAATTCCTTGTCATCACCTTTCACTAACCGCTATTTTATTCAGTCCCTTGGTGCTTAAAGCTTACTTAACCACAGCTAAAGTTTGATGGCAGTTTTTACAGCCAAACCCATGACTTAATCCATGCACTCCAAAGCGCCACTCCGGAGAGTGCACAAAAATAACAATAATAATGGAAAAAATCAGAATAGCTATTTGGAATGAGTTGATTTCTTTTCATCTCCTTATCTCTAAGTGTCAGCAGCTTACACATTTTAGCATCACGCACAGTAATTAGACTTTAGTAACAGCTAATCACAACAATAAGACAAGTTCTCATCATCATAACACTTCTTCCTCTGCCAATTCAAGCAGCGATCATAATCAATGAAAGCAATCTACAGCAGCTTCCACCCTGTCCTGCAGCTTACGAATTAAAGCAACGCTGTCAGCCAAGAGAACTTTCTTTTTATATTTTAGAAACCTAGTGGTAATGGAAAACTTTTCTTATACATCAAAATAACAAAACATTCTTATTAAATATTCCCCTGATGGGCAGTAAATTCACAGACAACCTTACATTTTTTATGTGACCTGGAATTTGAAATGTAATTCACAAAAATACACCCATCAGCTACCCTTAAGTAAAATAACTATGAATCTAATCCAGACAAACTTTTGTCAATCACCATTCAATTCAATTCGAGTTGAAAGGACTACATCCATCCAAGATGCTGTTTCTGGAACGGGTAGAAATGCACAAGAACAGAGACGCAATCTAACAGGGTCTAAAGTGGAGTGGATATGAAAGCAGGTGTTTCACCTTGCAGAGAGGGAAGATGAGACCAGGGAGGCTGCTAGGGCGGGGACAGGGCAGCAGAGCTGAAATGAAGAGGTGAAAGAAGGCAGAGGAGCTGTGTGCAAGGTCAAGCACGAGCTTGAGCATTGGTACAACGCCAGCTGAAGAATGTGGTCACAAACCATGTATTTCAGTTACTTTCATCTGTAGGTGTTGGCTTTGCTGTAGCTATTATGGTTTTTTGAGGGGAGGAGAATTTGTCTTTCTTTTCCGGTGTGAAGAGATAAGGCCTGGGACGTGGAGTGTATTTGTCTCTCAGTAAAGTACTGAGCAGAGTTCTCGCAGTTCTGAATTTACTGACGCCTACTGTGAAGCATAATTTTGCAATTATAAAAAAACTCAAGAAACTCAAAAGCCTCTGTGTAGCACAGAGGACCCTGAGTCCAAGAGAAGTGCATCTGATCTTCAAAGCTACCACTCTGTGTTAACAAGGATTCCATTAACAGCTCATGTTTTAAAAAGCAGTTCGTAGCTTACCGTATTGATGCAAATGGGTATTTTGGGAAAGAGACTTGGAGATAAGCAGCAAAATTAAGCAAGGCCTTGACATGAAGACTTTAAATGTAATTATTAATGTAATTGTTTTCTTTACCGAGATGCAGCTGCTCTTCTCTGCATTGTATAAGGACCAAAACAATTGACCCTTAATTTTAGCAGAACAGCCGCTGCTCATCTCATCCAGCAAGAGTGCTTGTGTCTGATTAGCACAGGATGAACTGTTTCCTGGGAGCAGAGCTCCTGCTCCAGTGTTTTGTCTGTTCTCTTCCCAGATCACATTCTGCTACAGATTTCTACATTGAGATGACAGATCTGGCTGCTGTTTGTGGGATTCACCTAGCTGCAACTGCACATTGATTAGCAATTGCCTTGAGGAAATCCAGAGTATCCAGGCAACCGGGAGGCGGCCGCAGATACGGCATCTGGATCGGAAGCAAAACATAGGCAATGAAAGAGATCTCGGAGAAATTAACCTACAATACATGCAAATCCAATTTGCTTTAAATAGTAGATTCTCTGTCAATTTTTGCAGTTATTAATGGTGAGGTTATCCGAAAGATCAGTCTGGGTTTCTTGTTAAATTAGTCAAAATGTTACAATATGCACATTTCAATTTATGTCTAAAACCTAACATATAGTCCAATTAGTGTCCTTATAGGCAATGGCAGCATAGCAGAAAGTCAGCTACAGATCAAATCAGTCTCATTTATTCTGATTTTTCCTGGGTTGAGATATCACTAGGTATTGCCACATGCTATTGTTAACACTCATGTACAGCTGCGTTCAAGCACATTTAATGCATGGAAAATTTCTAACAAGCCTAAACAAAGCAAAGATACTTAAAGTAACACATAAGCAGTAAGATCTTGGTAGCATGGGGCATGAGATGGCTATGGAAGCTCCGTGTGTTTCCTGAGCTCAGGTTTATTACAGCAACTGTTATATCCACATGCAAATAGATTAAAAAAAAAAATCATAGGGAACATAAATAAGCATGTGCTTGTGCATGGTATGTACAGAGAACACAGCAGAAGCAGCTGGAACGCACCCTACCTAGCACAAGGCTGTAGGAATCAAGAAAATGCCACGCTAAGCCATTGCAATATGCAACTCTCCTTCTTGCAAATACTTAAATATTTATGTATATACTCCCACCATGAGGATGTGCCCATTAACACCCTGCCTCTCAGGAAGGCAGTGGCGTGTGTATTGTAGCCTGCAGTGAGGGGTGAGCTCTGCAGTGGAAGGGAAATGCCACGGCTCGCGGAGGCTGGGCTGCCTCCTGGCACAGAAGGGCTGCCCAGCTGCAAAGGAGCTGGATAACATCAGCGAGGAGCAGCCAACTCTAGAGACAGTCCCGAGCACATCCAGTACCAAGAAACAATGCTGAAATGTGCCTGGCTGCCATCTATCAATGGACTACTATGAACGGCCTTCGACACATCAGACCGTGGTTAAGAGAGTCAATAATGCCTTAAAACCCCTGAGATCTAACTTAGGAAAAAAACAACCAACTCACCACATCCTTTTTTTGCCAGAGGTGTTTGGGAACAACCTCTTCCCCCAAAGTTTGTGTTTTAAGATGCATCAAAAAACAGTGAAAAGCGGGACTGCTAATGAACAATTTCAGACAGAGCTCACATTGGGAAACTTCTTATTGAAAGTGCACAGAGAGAAGCCAATCAGGAATGCCATAGGAAATTCAAAACCACTCTAAAGCCCTATCAGATATTTGAATATCTGCTTTTAGAGAGAGTTACTCAGCTACCACTTTAGCTGTTTGTAGAATGAAGCATTGTTATCAGATGACACTTCAGCATAGCAGCACTCATGCTTAACACTGATAGTCATGCACATACACAAGAACATGTTGGCTTTTTTTCTTACTAGTGGTTTACAAAAAAAAATTTTAAAAATAAAGCAAAGTATAAAAGCCAAAGATAGAAGAGGAATCTTTCTGCAGTGCGCAGATGTTAATAAGTGGATATTCAACATGATACATTGTAATGGTGCTAAAGGAGCCATTATGATTTATTGAGTCAATCTGTAGTATGGAGACATTAATAAGCGGATCTTATCTTATTAAGCGGAACATGTTGTTCTGCTGCATGGGCATCCCCAGCATCTGCCACCCTTAGTCGCCCAATCTTCCTGTCATGCTTTGCATGCCACAGACACAGCACTCATTTCAAGGTTGTACCAAGTTGGCGAGACCCACAGGCTGCGAAGACACCAGAAATGCAGCAAAGAAAATCCAGCCATTTTGCTAAAGCAGCTGGGGGAGTGGGGCTGCTGCAGAAAAACGCAAGGAGAGCTAGCACATCAGATAAATTAGGCTAAAGGCATCTTGATTTGAAGCATGTTGCTGAATACACCTCTCTACTTCAGCTGAAATTCTAACTGCACTATTAAGGTAATTTATTACACTCATTAAGTACCACAATCGGAGACCCTGTCTACAGTAGCTAGTTTTATACACTTTAAAAATGTTAGCAAGTCACCCCATTACATCTTAGTCATGAGACTAATGCAGATTACTTATTACTTCTCTTGGCAATCACATAACACTTGTCCTGAGAATGAAAGATGATGCCTTGACAATAATACGCTATAATGTAATAACCCTTCACATGTTATAAAGTGCAGCACTTTTTCTTTTGAGGATCACTAAGTGCTGGGCAGGCATTCATTAATACAGCCTTGCCAGACCCTGGTGACACAGCCATCCCCATTCAAAATTCAGCCACCATGCTAATGTCCCCGTGCATCTCTGCACAGCGCCCATCCCCACTGCTGCATTCAGCACAGCCCTCTGAAATACCATTGCTTCCACTCTCTCCCTCCTATTTGTAATAGGAGATAACTGCAGGCACAGGGCATCTGCTGAAATATTAATGAAGAGAGAAGTAAGTGTTTTTTTAATATTCTCCAGGCCAGTAACCTGAAGTATAGAGCAGTCACCTGATTTGCCCAGGGCCACTCAGCAGCTAGGGAAGAAATGGAAATAAAATCTAGAAGTTGTGGTTCTGCTCAAAACAGTTCTCCCTTGGGGTCCCTGTGAGAGCCTGCAATTCAAATGCAGAAGTAACTGCTAAATAATTAGTAACCTACACAATTACTTCCACGCATCCATCAGTATTTTATGCCCTGAAGGATCAGTCAATAAATGCCTGAGATTACAATTACCATGGTTTCCTATCCACCAGACGGCCTAGACAATGTGCAGTCTGAAAAGATTTTTCCTTCCTAATGAGTATTGTCAATGCGAATTACTAACTGGCTTGAGCGTGTTGCGTGCAGCTTTACCAGCATGCACGTGGTGCAAAAAGCACCAATACTGGTGCAGCATTGCAGCTTTGGGCAGGTCTTCCAGGATTTCAGCTCCAGCTCCTGGATTCATGTTATCAACATGTAGCTTTAATTAGGGGAAAAAAGAAGTTTCTAGGCTTTATGGTTAAAAATCAGCATGTTAAAACTGGAACTGAAAACCTCAGGGATTAAAGCTTGTAAATGCCCCCTCCCACCTCATCAGGATTTTTGGAGCATTTTGGGTGCAGAGCACACAGTGGAGGTGACAGGTGACCAGAAAAGCAGCTGCCATGCCTGCTCTGCATTCACTGGGATGTGAATCAGAAACTGCCCAGAGGAACCTATTTGCAGTGCACCAGAAGAGACAATAATGACATTCTGCAGCCCAGTAGGTAGGCAACACCTTTTTTGTCCTATTCAGCTTACAGTTTCTCTCTTTGCAAGTACAGCACTTCCAGAACCCAGGTTGTTCTTTCAAAACCTGATACACTCTCCTACTCTTTTATGGTTTCCAACTGTTCTCTTCTTCTTGGTCTTTATTCTTTCCAAATCGATAGCATCCATATCAGCATCAAAGTCCTGTGTATTACCCCTCTTCTGATGGCTCCCTGTTTTCTAACCTTTCTCCCCACAAGTTCTCTTCAGTAACTGTTACTAAACAAACGCTTGTGTTACATCTTCTCCTGCAAGGTTTTTCCCAAGGACAGTGCCAGTATCTGGGTGGCTTTATGCCTTCAAGAGGCAAACAAATGTAATCCAGTAAACTTTTATCTTGTTTATTTGGGTGAGAAATACAGAGCATACATCCATCTCCCCCACCACCACATGCAGATGTTTAGAAATTAAGGGCCAGAGGGACCTTGGGACCACCCTGACCCCAAACCACCATCGTGCTTGAGCCACGTGAGCTTGGCTCCTTGGCTCCACGTGGCGCCAGGCACACAAAAACTTCCCCATTCATCATCGCTACTCTCCATTCCATAGCATTCTTCTTCCTTCATCTCTAAATCACCTAATTTCATTGTAATAAAAAGCAGCCCTATCTTTGCAATTGTTTGATTCATACTCAGTACAATAGGTAGCATTATTAATAATAAAAGCCATGCATTAAAGGTATTATTTTATCGTTCTCCAGAGAGAAATAGAAGATTATTTCCTTTTGTTGGGTTCCATCCCTCTGGTTCAGAATAAGCCATCACTGGCTGGGTCAAAAATACAATCAACTTCATCATGGTGGTACAGTTAAAAAAAAAAAAAAAAGGGCAGCAAAATGCAGCATAAAACAAATGATAATTAAAGTAATCTAAGACTATAAAGGTGAGCAATAACAAAGACTTGGACATGAGAAGTCTAACTTACTTTGTGGTCTGGGTTTTTTTGGCGGATTTTTTTTTTTTTAATAGACAAAACTGCTGGTGATTGCAGCATTGAGTCTGAATCACACCATCTTGCAAGATCTAATCAAGATCAACACTGTCTTGATCAATACAGTTGTAAAATAAGATTTCCAAAAAAAGTACAACAAAGCCATTAAAGAAATCTCGGAAGGCAGCAAAATAATTTCTTGAAGCTGTAAGTGAAAAATGGACTTTATTTATTTCACATTACAATCAAATAATAATGTGTCTTGATGCATATGTGCACACATGCATCATCGTTATTTGCTTTATTCTTATTGATTTTTCCTTCCATGGGCCAGCTCTCCAGAACCACTATGCACCAGCATCACTGGTGTCAATGGGGAAAGAGGCTTCACAGCACTTCTGACAAATTATTCCTTTAAAGTTCAGCCACTTCTATCACCCACAGAAATGAAATACGCATTAGGCTCATGAGAAATCAACATCATCTTCAGCAACTCAAAAGAGCAACCCATGAAATCTAAACAGTTTAGCTCCTACTGCATATAATCACATAAGCAATGAAACTACCATGTTATAGCTGTCCCAGATGGGTACAGCATTTCCTGAAAACTAATTCCCAGCAAATCCCAGGAGCCAGCTTACAGATAGTTACCCATTTTGTCTTTCCAAGTGGAAAGGTCACCAGAACAAATACGATCAGGAAGTAATGGCGAGGCAGTTCAGCTGATCTATTTCGAGCACCATGACAAAGAAAACTAATTTAGTGTTATAAATAGAAACATGGAGAAGAAAAAGCTCATTTTGGAGAAGTGCTGCTGCTGGAACGTTAGCATTGGTGCTGATGGAGCTGATCAGCTCAGAGAGGTAGAAGAGTGAAACCAAGTTATACATTTAGCATCTTCATGCAAACCAGGTTTGACACTGCAATTGTCTGCAGTTGGGAATAAGTGCAAGGTTTAAAGGTGACCTTACAGGGAGTTTTTAAAGAAGTAGACTGAAAAAACAGTGTTTCAGGACTTTTTTTTGAGAGCTTGAAAACCAAAACCACATGTCACAATCTCTTTTGTTCATACTTGATGACTACTTTTCAAAGACTATCAGCTATTTATGTGTAGTTCATATTTTAAAATGTATTTCATGTTACTTACTAATGGCTGCAAGAATAAGGCTTTTTCAACTTCTCGTAATTACGACAAGACCCATTTAACATCTTGCAAATGCAAATATGACATGAATGAGTTGAAGTACACTGGAAAGACTTTCAAACCTGTAACGTATTTCTTTTCATTGTCTTCTCAAGAAGTACATTTGAATGTTCTCCAGGGGAAAAAAAAAAGGGGGGGGGAAGAAAAAACCCACCCCAAAAGGAGTTTTCAATTTAAAGGAGATATAGATTGCAGGTTCGGTTACACAAATCCTATTGTGTACCTAAATATGACCAATTTGCCTTGCATTTTCTTGAAAGTCAAAGCTATCTTTTTCCTGCTCTCACCCTACTGACATTTCAGTGCCCCTTGGCTGTCTCAGTGCTGTTGTTTGTAAAGCTGTGCTGTAAAAAGGATCAACACAATCACCCAAGTTAGAAGTAATTATCGAAGAATAAATAAGAAAAAAAAGGCCAAAAGCAGTACATCATGTAGCTGCAGAGTGAGACACAACTGGGTGATGAAGGATGTATACTTAGGGAACATGAAGGGAAAGAGAGACAGAGGGAGGGAGGAAAATGTGAACAAGGAGATGGGCTATAGTGGACACGAAGAAAAGATGCATTTTCATTCACGGCCACGCTGTCTTCCCTCAGTATTTTGTTACCGGATTTCATACTGGATTTTCCTGGCCTACTGATGTTAATCTTTTGAGGTAGTTAACTTGAAGGGAAAAGACAAAAGCACAGCAATATAGTAATTCCCTCTCTCAGGGTACATAGAGAAAAGGGAAGTAGAGCACTACGATGGAAAGTGAGGTCCTAACTCGAGCTGGATAACACAAGCGAGGGTGTTGCAAGTCTGGTGTCCTACCACAGTTATTTGAAGTGCTTTTTCACCGCCCATGGCTCCATACCTTCGTAAGTTCCTACTTCCAGAAGGGTCCCACTTCGCTCCAACTCCAGAAACTCCTCCACAGTCAGAAAGTTATAGTCCACACCAGGCACTTCTCCTTCTCTTGGAGGGCGGGTTGTGCCTGAAAGGAAAAATTAGCACATTAATATAGTTGTTTTGTTATCAAGAGCTCAAAGGGACAATAAAAAATGATCATAAAGATCCAACAGTATCTGTAAAATACAATTTGGTGAGCTACACAGAGAGCAGCATCGAGTTCAGATAGAAGTTAGGAGTCCACATAAAAACAAGACAAGGCATAGATCACAGGTTGAGCTGGTGGTACCAGTTGTTCCACCCAACAACAGTGTTTTTGATATTCCCAGAAAGACTCTCTGGCAAAGAAATATCTCATATCACATGCAGAAACACAGCTGGAAGAGTTCGGTATCTGGGAATATGCCAGCAATTACCTTCCCGCCATTAGCACAGTCTCTCATACTTCAACTTCACTAAAACTGTAATCTGTATTCTCAGATAAGGCAATGTCTTTCTAGCTTCCATTATTTCTGTATCACTTTATCTCACCAAATATTCTTTCACATCATAAAGATCTTTTCTCCCTTATTTGTTCTTAATGTTTTATCTCTATTTATGCTATTATTTTTTATTCAGCATTAAAAAGTACCGTGAGACAGTTTTGATGCACCGTTCACACATGCTTACTAAAGACACAACCTGCAAACTCTTCTCACAGAAGTTCACATATAAGTTCATTCCAGTTCAAGAAATACTTTGAGTAATAATTCACACTGAGTCTCTCTCCAGCACTTGACAATTTTAATAGTACCCATGGATAACGGGGCTCTGATCACTGCTACTCTGCCAGCCCTGAAACTCTTCTCCCTTCTGACCAATTTACAGCCTTTGAAGCATGGTGTAAGATGAGTCATTTCATGACTTTTTGCTAAGATGGCTTGGGCCACTGCATTTTAGGTCACTGAGCACAGCTTAATTGATTAGGATCAATTTCTGTTCAATAGCCTTTATTTTCCATGACTCCGGAGGCTAGGAGATGGCTGGATTCGGTACATCTGAGATTAAATATAAATGACAGATTTGCAGATGGTACAGGAAACTGAACTTTAGAAGAAAGAGCAGCGTTAGAGAGTTGGAGGTATCTGAGTGCTGTGGCCGCAACCAGTCTGCTGGCTTGGGAATAACTTTAGAGATGTGGAAACCATACCTAACATTTAATGAAGCATGATTTCTCACTTCTGTGGGACTCTTCCGGCCCCTGAGCCGTGCCTTCTCAGTGCATACAATTTCTTAAACCCTCTATAAAAGGACCGAAGAAAGTATAAAGAAGCTAAGCTTCTGGAAACTAATTGGGAAGATTCCATTCCAGCTCTCAGAAGCTGAAAGAGCATGAATTTACCATGCCTGCATCTGGCAAGTGTTTTCCTCAAGTGCCAGGGAAGCGGAAAGTCTGCTTATGCCCTATTCATCTGAGAGACTGTTCAAGAGGTCAGTCTTGACAGAGTGGCACCCTTGAAAGACCATCACTAAATTAATTTCCTTAATAGACATCCACTCTCTAACATCCTCCATTTCTTGTTTCAAAATAGAAACTTTCTCTCCTTTTTTATGATTTCCCATCAGCCTTCAGAGAGTCTATAAATTCCCATGCTTTTTCTATCATTCGTTCTCTTGGAACTGTGTGAATGGGTGAAGGCAGGAGGAGGAAAACCAAAAAAGAGGATGGAAATGATGATGGATATCTTCACCCTACTAGCAGAATTACTCTTTCCTATTTGGAAGGATTCAATTTTGCATTCTTTGTATTCTTGAATCCTTACAGTAAAACTACAATGATTTTTACCAAGTAGTTTGTAACAGAGGACAGATGTCTTTCACAGATCTAGACCAGAGAAATACTGGAACTGCACCACATGCCCCTCTCTGCCCAAGCGCCTGCGTTTCCATCTAAAGGCAGGCAGTGAGGCTGAGCGGGCAACGTCCACGCAGGTCCCTCCCTGGCATACAAGGAGCATGCAGGCACCCAGGATGAAGGGGCAGCTTGGATGCAGCACCTCCTCCCTGAGCACCAACATTGCTGTGGATGTTCAGGCTGTGAGGACCCTCACCAGGACATCGTGGCTCTTGACCCCCGCCAGGTTCCCCTAAACCAGGCCCAGAAGAGGTAAGGAGGAAGAATGAAAAGCTTCAGCAGTAAGGACGTCCAAGGATGCACTGGAGCTGTCCCATGCCTGGAGCACAATGGAAGTGAGAATTAGGCTCTGTAGTGCTCCTCGTCCAATGCATCAGTCAAACGTCACCCTGAGCCATGCGGCACGCGAGCCGAATGACAAAGATCGGGACATACTTTTTCCCAGTAACTGACAACACACATTCATGAGACACAAAGATCAGGGAACTTCAGGATTCATTTCATTTTATCTTTTAAAGCCTTCTTCTTTTCTTTATCTGTATCTTCCCACAGAGAGTATTTATTAATAATTTTTTTTTCCTTCTGAATTTTTATAGCAGTGAAATTGCAGTCAGCAGTTTACTAGTGCTGGCTGCCTATTTGACATGACAATTATATCTCTGCCATAATTCCTCTGAGCCATTTTAATGGATCTATTTGTTTCATCTCAGTGTTCTTAATTTCCTGAATATGTTCAAGTCAAAAAATCGCAGATGTGCTTGCTATCAGCACGATTGCCTGCAACACACGCTGAATGCATTAGAAACGCCAAGTCGCCGCGTAAAAGAAAAACATTACATCACAGAGATAACATTTGTCACCTCGCACCAGTCCCCAGCAACAAACAGAGGGAAAATAAAAACTACACCGGTTAGGATATCTTATCTGGGTGAAGGCGAAAAACCCAACAACTTTCCATGTTGCTGTCTAGAGCAAAGATTGCTTGCAGATGCTCGGGCTGTTATCCTGCTTCACATCTGAGCAAGTGTTACTGAATGCAATTCAGAAAGGCAGGGGGAAGGGAAAACCCGCCTCCGTTTTTCTTGTAGCAGAATGACAGGCTGCCGGCTGGACACACGCCTGGCAGATGGCATTTCAAAGAGTTTTCATGAACCATCTGGGATGTGTACAATGATTACAAACCACACTTACAACAAAGCCAGAAGGGTTGCTTCACAAGGGGGGTGGGAGGAGAGGGTGGGCAGAAAGAAAGAGGGAAAGAAAAGAAAACCAAGAGGTGCGTAAGCAAACTCGATGACTTTTCTCAGGCACAGGACGCTAAGAATAATCAGCACCTTCCACCCCGAGCCCTTCCACAGCCTGAAACAACTGCTCGACTACTGTGCAGCCTGTATGTGCACAGCCCAACACCATCGCAGGCTGCAAGCTACCACTGGAGCTTTCTGCTGATAAACTCTAAATTGTAATTAAGCTTCTCATCATTAATGTGACTTAATTACGTACAAAGCATAGCGTGTGTGTCCTTCCTCTCTCCCCCTTTAAACTGCATTTCAGCATCCTTACCACAGGATGGTCATCACTGAAGGAGAGGGCTATGGAGATGACTGTACATTTTATCAGAGCTAA
The DNA here is from genome assembly GCF_034638445.1 of Ciconia boyciana. Taxonomy (NCBI): domain Eukaryota; kingdom Metazoa; phylum Chordata; class Aves; order Ciconiiformes; family Ciconiidae; genus Ciconia; species Ciconia boyciana. Next base: position 16,124,728 of record NC_132944.1, on the reverse strand, counting down.
TAGCAGATCCGACCACTGCTAATGGCAGAATTAATTGAGCACAATGAGTGCTGCAGACGGCCCAAACAGGAGTTAAGATACTCCACCAGAAAAGGCAAGCCAATCATATTTAAACACGTTAACCTGCCTGCCATGTTTGCACTGAAATATTAAGTGGCATCAAATCTTATTGCCATTAGGTACCAATTTAGCTAATTAATTTGAGCTATGTCTCACTGTGTGACTAGCTCAGAATTGTTAATGCTACAACAAGAAGGAACTGGAGGAGCAATGGAGTGGTTACTGACTCCTTCTGCACATTTAATGGTTCATAAACTTTCACTCTTATTTGGCTAGAATGTCCCACAACATATAAAACTAGTTAGAGACATTAAATTCACAGGGGAATTGCTCAAATCTTCTGCAACCACAGCAGACTTAAGAAAATAAATAAATAAAAATAAGGCTACTGCTTAGCATTGCAGGTTTTACCTTCTCTCTTGGTCTGGGGAGGTAAAACTACATATAACATGGGTGGCTCAGATGCTAGGTGAAACGTTTGCCTGGCTGGTGGTTTGGTTATCACACCCAAGCTAGCTGCATCCTAGTTTATTTATGCACCACTAATGCTTGGGCCACAGAAGAGGGATCTCATCATGGGCTGGAGACCCCACCTGAGAAATTGCTTATAGACACAGGTGAGTTTGCCCACACAGAGTCCAGTGCTGTACTTAAGCTAACTAAATCTTGTCATCCATGCCTAGACTAAAACTAAAGCTTGTCATCCATGCCTAGAATAACTGGACTGTGGCTCAGATGTACTGATGACTATCAACTATTATTCTGAATAATTTAAGTGCCCATTTAAAAGACAAATAGCTGCTGCTGTTGTGTTGCCTATCAACCATGCTGACAATTACCCAACATGAGCCTCAATTATAGTATGGCCAGATTGTTAATATGTGATTCAGGGGCTGTTTAGCTCCTTATCAATCTACCAGGGCCTCATGTTAAGCTGTTAATAGCCACTGATGCCCTGCTGCTAAATTAATCAGAATCTTTGCTTATTATAAAGACTTCAAAGGGGCTGTAGTCACTTCAATTACTTTCTTGTTAAAACAAAACAAAAACAGTTATTGAGCAGTAATTCTGTTACCATGCGCCAAAACAGCCCCTAGCAAGTCATTCAGAAGTTGACTTCCCAAGTGCAGAACACCTACATCGCCCATTTGCAAAGCAATGATTTCCGCAAACTCTTTATCCAGTTCCACTGGCTGGCAATAACAACCTGGTGAGCCACCAAAATATAGCTGATCAAACCTCAAGTCATTTGCTTCTCATCTCCACTGACCAGCTTCTCTTAAAATGACAGATAACGCGGGAGTTGTACACTCAGAGTAATGCTACAGTTGCTACAACCATATTTTATACAAACTCAAGTCACTGGTGGTTACCACAGGTGAATGGAACTGTAGTAAACAAGGTTTTAACGTGAAGTGTACAGGGCTGCTAGTGACTCACAAAGCTGCAACGCCAAGCGCTGTTGTGGGGTTTGCCGAGAGGCTATTTGCAGGCGGGTTAGAAGGAAGGATGCTGTTCTTGCCATTGCTCTCAAAGACTGGTATTTTTCTTCATTCAGCAAGAAGAGACTCCTCTCATCACCTACACTGAAAAAAAACCTTCAGCTGCCAAGGAAGAAGCATATTGAGAAAACAGCCCCTCTTTCCTCTGCACAGTGTTTAGAGGTCACCTTCTTCCCTCATGTCACAGGATAATTTGGAGCGCCTGCTTTGGCTCTCCTGCATCTGTCACCTACGGTGCTAGATAACTGGAAGGCAGGACAAACTCCACAGATCTGCTAATGGCAAGCGGAGAAGGGAAAAGACAGAGACAACCTGGTCTGTCTCCAGAAGAGGCAACTTGATTAGCAGCCAAGCTTAAGGCAGAACTTATCTGCAGCACAGTATTAGAAATAGCCATATCTATGCTAACAAAAAATAAAGTGGAACCTATCTGTAAGAAAACGTTGTACACAGAACTACTTCACCTTATTGACTTCTGGGGTTATCCAAACTAAGACTACTGACTGGTTTTTTTCAACAGCAGTAGAAGGAATTGTATTTGGACACTGTTATGCTATCCATTATACACGTGTGTGTCCCCACTTACCTATGGTAAGGAGTAAGGGGTAATTTATAGTTGTAACTACATGAGGAAATGGATGTTTCAGAAAGGTCTAGTCTGTTGACTTATAAATACAAATTTCTCCTGAAAATCGAAACTCAGGAAGCTCATTCTGGGATTTTAAATGTTATCTGTTCCTTCTCTAGCCAGTGACTTGATACCTATAAACCACAAGAATGTGACAAGCATTCAAAGTGTCTCGGTGGCGGAGTAGAAATTCAGTCCAAAGGAGAATGTGGTCTGTCGCTAGAAATTAATTCACAGCTCTGTTAATGATGCATGCGCAGGAACAGATGCTGATTGACTCTTCCTGGCCACACAGATAACTGCAGTACTAAAAGCAAATTTCTGTCACTGTGGTCAGCAGGAATGACTGATTAGACCCAGAAAACAGCTGACCAAGACAAACCTGTCTTTCTACAGACACATTTCAGAAAGAAATGCATTTCGTGGCTGTGGTCTAAAGTAATTTTTTTTTCTATAGGGGGATGTCCTGGTTTCAGCTGAGATAGAGTTAATTTTCTTTATAGTAGCTGGTATGGGGCTATGTTTTGGATTTGTGCTGAAAACAGTGTTGATAATACAGAGATGTTTTAGTTGTTGCTGCACCAGTCAAGGACTTTTCAGCTTCCTGTGCTCTGCCAGGTGCCCAAGAAGCTGGGAGGGGAACACAGCCAGGATAGTTGACCCAAACTGACCAAAGGGCTATTCCATACCACATGACGTCATGCTCAGTATATAAAGCTGGGGAAGAAGAAGGAAGGGGGGACATTTGGAGTGATGGCGTTTGTCTTCCCAAGTAACCATTACGCGTGATGGAGCCCTGCTTTCCTGGAGATGGCTGAACACCTGCCTGCCCATGGGAAGTAGTGAATGAATTCCTTGCTTTGCTTTGCTTGCGTGCGCGGCTTTTGCTTTCCCTATTAAACTGTCTTTATCTCAACCCTCGAGTTTTCTTACTTTTGCTCTTCCGATTCTCTCCCCCATCCCACCAGGGGGGAGTGAGCGAGCGGCTGCGTGGTGCTTAGTTGCCGGCTGGGGCTAAACCACGACAGTCCTGATGGAAGGGATTTGTACAAAGAGCTCACTATCTCCTTCTGCTCCCACCAGCCTTTCCAGCAACACTAAGTGGCCAAAGCTGGATCCCACAGCAGCAGCTTGTGAGGATCCTCGCTTGCTCAAAGGACTGCTGGCCACGCACACGAGCAGTGGCAGGTTGACCCTCAGAGCACGTAAAAGCCGCTCTCCCTCTTTCTCAGGCACCGTGTCCAGTTGCATCTCTCTGGCCCTTTCTCTCAAAGAAGTACTGACTGCCTGGAGCCTCCCTGGAGAAACGATTCAGCCAAGCCGCACAGCAACGGCTCGGAGTCTGTATACCCTCCAGGCAGCGAGTTATTTTTGTCCCTTTTAAATCTATTTTTGGTATTCCTGTGGCCTTCGCTGCCACCAAATAAGGACATTGATAATCTTCAACACATTTATCCTTATAGCATTTTGAGGTAGAGAAAGTGGGTTTGTTTCCGTTTTATAGCACAAGATCAGCCAGACCCAGGCTCTCAAAGGACTTCAGGAGCCTAATTCTAGAGAAATCAATGGGATTTAGGAAACCCTACAGATCAGGATCAGGGTCTAACAGATTAAAAGGGACAAAAATAACTTGCTGCTGCGCTGGGGCTTTGCAAGCTCGTTTGTATGTGTCGTGAAACACCGTGCTGTGGCTACACAAAGCCAATTCAGCATGAGGGGGTTCGCTCTCAACTCAATAATATCAACTTAAAATAAACTGATAATTACCTGATGAATAGCAGAAGTAAGGGTACAAAACCTGCCATACTCCCCAAGAAAGCCACTTTAAAATGACCTGTTTAAGGATCTTTGCCAAATATTCAAATACAGCGGCACTTCCTTGACCTGGGAAAGTACCACCAATGGTACTACGGCAGCGTGGCAGTTGCTAATGCAGTTACAACCTCTTCATGTGTCCTTCAGAGCATTTATTTGCTTTCTCCTAAGGAAAAAAGAGTATTCTGGCATCAAATAAAACATAAATAATAAATGTTCTTGGGTTCGCAATAGCAGCAGCCCGCCTTCTGGATCCCTCTCTTTGAGTGATTGCTGTTACCTCACCAGACACCTGCAGCTGAATCCCTCTCATTTCCCACAACGCGGGACGCCCACCAAGAAGATTAAACTTCATGAACTAATGAGTTTGCCATTAATCCTGTGTTCACGGAGCCCAACAGCATGACATCCGCTAATTTAAATTGTGAACTACTGATGAAAAAGCAAACTATGTACCTCCTTGGTGAGAAGACCTTAGCTGTAACTATGCACAATTTTATTCTTTCTAATATATGGATCAGTGTAATAAAGTGTAATTTTATAAATCAATAAAGCTGTAGTAATGAGATTGCACTGTAATGTTCTGCTTTTAAATATTGGCACAGAAATGAATGAAAATTGCCATTTGTGTAAGTGTGTATGTGACTTATGGGAAGTGAAATTAGCTGCAAGTAAATTAACAGGGTGATTATATACTTGCATTTATATTCAGTTTCTCTCATATATACATTTTTAGAAGTCTAGATAATGCTACAACCATGACACACACCTTTATTTCAAAAGGACCACCTTTCTTCTATGTAAAAATTGTCATACTTACTTTGAGTAGAAATTTCATCTATCTTGGAAGAGGCTACAGCTGAAGACGGTAAATTAAACACATACACTGGATAATTAGAGAGCACCCTTATTAGCTGGTTATTGTTAATCCTGTAGATCATTCACTCCAGACTATCTCAATCCAAGCCTGACCTGATCCCTGTAGCACTTGCTCAGGGCTGCCCCACATCAGCCATCTCAAGCCTTAGAGCCATCAGCAGCGCTCTACACTGCCTGCCCAGAGCAGCTATGGAAAAGCACAACGTGGATTAAGATGACTATTCCATATGAATGTGCACATCCATACTAAATACAACAGGCCAAAGCTGTGTGTGGGGGTGAGTGCTTAAAATGTACTTTGAAATAAGTCACGGGAGACCTGGGATGTAGGGTCGCTCCCACGCAAATAGCACTTTTAAACAAATACCTCATTGTCTTATTTATACTTTCACATTATAGGAAGTAGTTTATCTGGAGGTAAAACCTATCTTCCTTTATATGGGCTTCTTTCACGGCTACTTGCAAAGCTATCTGATTTCTACAAATTGCCAAAGAGAAGGTGTAGCCCAGTCTGAGAGTTTCCTGAGTCAAGGGCTAGCATTAAAACCAAGCTGTGAACTGGTCAGTAGAGGCACCCTGCTGCTGAGAAAAAAACCACCCATCAGCTCCCTGTCACGCTTGGCTGAGTGGCTGAGCTTAAGACAGTGTAGTATTAAAAATTGTTTTTCATTCACTATTGGATCTTCATGTGGCTTGGTACAAGTTTTGAGTAGGTCATATTTGAGTAGAATAATAGAAGAGGTAAAAAATAAAACACTCTCAAACCTTTTGCTTAATGTTAGAGACAGAAGACTGGGAGGAGAGGGCTTTGGGAAAGATGAGGGGCCTAAACAGCGCTCGGGACTGAGCGTACTGCAAACTGTCACAAGATGAATTGCCAAGGCACAGAGCAAAGAGAGACACAAAACCATGCAGATCAGATAGGTTGAGTTCAGTGGCTTTCCAGGAGAACTTAAGGGTTTTGTAAACATTGCACAGTCCCTTTCACCCACCATGAAGTACTGGAGGAATTTCCCAGTTTGGTGGAAGACATGCAGTGGAGTCTTGAAGCAGAAATACAGTGAACAAGAACACAATGGATGGTTTTATCTTGGATTTTTGAAACAAAAAAAAACCAAAAAACTCGTTTGGGCAATATATGTGACTATTGTAACCAAAGGAAGAACAAAAAAAACTACATCAGAAACTACTGTTAGCCATATATGAGTAAATCTGTCTCACAGTGAGCAGTAGATCTTCCCAGGAACAAGGCTGCCTGTTTGCTCCCCACAACGACAGTACTACATAAACTGCCACAATTATTGGAAGGAAAAAACTTCTCTCTTTTCTTTAAAACTTGGATACAAAAAGATTTTAATCTCCCCAAAACGAGGTATCATATTTTCTATTCTACTTCAAGGCTTCAGATGTGTCCTATGAACAGATATTGTAATAAAGCTCGTAATAAATCGATTATCCAGCACAGACCAAACACCTGCAGTATTTCAATTCAGTTTTTATTAAAAAACAATGTTTGCTTTTGACATCTGCATACATATGTGCACACATCTCCATGAAAAGATATTCTGCACTTTAAAGCTATAGTAATAAATAGGAGATTATTTGATGTCCACTAGCTCAGCTGCCTCAACAAAGATTACTTACCTCCCTTGCTGTTTGTCTTCCGAGGCTGTTTGTACGCCGAGACAAGTACAACACAATGTGGGTCATCCCTGGTTGGGTGTGATATAAAACTCTTTCTGTTGACTTTAACTGCCCTTCTAGCAGACCTTTAATTTGCAGTTAAAAGTCTTAATAAAACACCTCACCTAACAGCATGTGCCTAAAACCAGATCAGTTCATTAGTCCAATCTCTGTAAAATTCCACCATAGAAAGAAAGAGCCACATAAAACTTACACATTTATCTCTGAGGCATTGCCTGAAGTTTGTTTCAGTGACCACATCCAGTCTACTGAAAAGAGATACTCAAAGAAAGAGGGCTTTTTTAAAAACAGAACACCATTCCATCACACTTCCACAGGACATCAATATAGTTATTTAAACCAGCCTTTTTCCCTGAACAACATACACTGGAGATACTGTCTCCATGGTATACTTTCTCCCCATAGCCCAGGGCCACAAAATGCTATAAACCTAATGGACTTCCAACTGTGATAACCTCATCACACTCTTAGAAAGCCACGAATCTCCTGTGGCTCTTCCATTTTTGGCTCTGCCCACTCACCAACCCTTGGTTCAGATGGGTCTTGTTCCCTGACAAATCCTCCTTGACCTTTGCTTAGCAGTTTTCCAGCTTCATATTCAATACTGACCAATAAATGCAAACGTATCAGATATAGCAAGAAGTATGCAGATTATAGAAACACGCAGTTATGTAGCCATATGGATGCACTTACTGTAAAACTCAAGGGAAGGACTAGAACAGACAGCAAATCTACCCAGCAATATGCGCATCTAGGCACTATTCCCTACAGATGCTGTCCCTTAATTTTACCTGTTCTTAACTGCTACCAATTTCTGTATTTTTTTTTTCAGTAGCTCTGTATGCACAGCATGCTTTTGTTCTTCATGATTGCTAATGCTTTGGCTGGTTGAAAACATTCTCCTGGTTCACTTTCTGTAATGTTGTGATTAGGTAACTGCTCAGGATGCTGAAAACATGCCAAATATTGAGAAATTGATTGTTGTTTGAGTTTTGGATTCATCCCTATTGATAACTGGAAGTGTTAAAATGTAAAAGAAAACAAATATATTAATTTTAATTATTTTCTTACCTCACCAAAATAAAAACTATTAGAATATTTTACTATTTACAGTTCCCTTGCTGTAAATTCCACACCCCCAGCTCTGACACAGAAAGAGCTTATTAATCCTTACAGTTTTGTAAATGCATTAAAATACTAAAGAAAATGCAAGTTACAATACATTTTCCTCACTTTTAATTAAAACATTCCCTGGTACAGTAAGTCTGCTGGTTAGGTAGCGCATAACTCTGCATCTCTGCAGTCCAAAGCTAACTGTCATGCTACTGATAATGTATACAGGCTTCTCCATTTATTTTATTGCCTTTTCAGTTGTACACAAATAATAAAAACCTTGCCTCCCAATCCTGTCATCACCTATGAATTTCACAGGATATACACCCACAGGGTGCTTTACTCTGCCTTTCTGAAGCCAAGCACCACCCCTATAAAATACTTCAGTGCTTAAACTGGGGACAATGACATAGTGTTTGGCTTAAATGGTCTTTGCTTCATTTCATATGATGACTTCTACTTATACCTTCTCTCTGTTAAATGTCCCTGTGTAGGCATTTACAGCTCTGCATTCACACAAAACAATCATTCCATCACATTACACACTCTGTCATTTTATTAGCTTCTTGCAAATAATTTTCTGCAAGTGCCCCAATTTTAAATGCCATTTTAAACTCATTTGCTGGTTTACCAATGCCCTCTGGGTATTGACTGGCCAACAGACAACACGAGATGCCACACAGAGCCGTAACGCCAGCAGCTCCCGCTTTCACTGCGGTGAGTAATTCCAAAGTATCTCCAGGTCCCCACCGTCACTGGTTTGGATCCAACATAAATAAGCAGCACGCAAAAATTATCCTCATGCAACTGTCTGGCAGCCCAAACAAAACAAGCTGTTCCTTGTCTTGCCTCCAATTCCTGTAAAGCAAAAACACCACCAGGTTTTAACTTGTACCTGCGTCGGCATCACACCGAGGATAGGTAATCCTCAAAACCACAATTACCTCCGCAGCTTAGACATGGTTGGTGGAGGACGTTGTGATTTGGGGTGTGAGAAGACAGTTTTCTCAGAAATCTACTTTCTCATGCTACTAGATCAGTACATGCCTGTAAAACGAATGCCTGAAAACACACAATCAGATCTAAGCTTTAGAAAAACACAGCGATGAGATTCTCTCAAACGTATCTATATGTTATTCGACTTAGAGGACAGTCAAATGATTATCAGAGAGACAGAATGTTTTTCTTCTGGACAAGGATGTCATATAGCAGATAACACCTTACTAAAAAAATAAAGTTTAAACCTAAACTCCAGCACTTATTTGCAAAGTGTGAAGCATTTATCCTTTGACAACTGTGTTGAGTCCTTCACGTGAGTGACATAGGTGAAACCACTTTGCCAGACAGATGCTGGTACAGGACTGGTAATGGCACTTGCTGCAAATCACCTGCTTAGTTCAAAGCACACAAGTATCCCAATTCCTTCACGACCAGTTTCCATGCTTCACGTTAAACACGTGCTCGAGTTTCTGCAGGATAGCAGCCTAGAGGCAGTAAATGTTTCGTGGATCAAAAAAAGAAACAAACTATTTTTTGGTCTTAGCTGGGGTTCTGACTCAGGCCACTGCTGATTTAAGGTGATGTGCGGTCCCCACTGCCCATCATGCTGGTGGAGGCAACGAGGCTGGCAGACACCAGCAGTCCCACCTCCCAGCACCACGTGTCCCAGCACGGGGCTGCCAGACTTCACCGGAGGCCCATGCTGACACCTTTTCTTCACATCTGGGCAACACACGTTTTCTTCACATCTGCTCCCACGAAGGTGACAACCAGTGGCAGAGCAACATGGCAGTTAGAAAGGCTAGTGACATCCTACCTGATTTCAAGTAAATCCATGAAACACAGTGGATCAGAGCCTTGATTACCAGACTAGCCATTCATTAATCTGTTAGGAGTCTAAATTCCCAGTACGATGACATACAGATGTGTACTTAAATGAAGTCATAAATGAAATACAGCAATAAAGCTCAAACGTTCAAGAGCATGATCGGTGATGTATCATTTTGTGCCACTGGAACCATTTTTTTTAAAGAAGCATTTCTCTCACCCCACAGAGGAAGCATTGCAGAAAGACAAAAGAGAACCAGAGAGGAATCCCTGCTATCTCTGCAACTGCAGGATGAGGGTGACCAAAGCCCAGTGGATGTGACATAATTTAATCGCAGGCATTTTAAATATTTAACACAAAATAAAATGAACACCTAATCCTCCAACATCCATCATAAAATCTGTGCAGCTCCCATTTGCCAGTATATGCGCCTTCAAAATGCCTTCAGCAAGGTGGGAAGATGAAACTGTGCCCATTTTTCAGATGGGATATGGAGGCATGGAGCAGCCAAGCTGGCAGCCCAAGCTCAGGGCCGATTAGGAAGCAAAAGAGCAGAAGGTGACTTGTGTCCCATGATTCTGTGGTTAGCAGACAACACTTTGGGGCTAACGGCATTACGTGCTCTGCGATGCTGATCTGTTGAGATAAACGTGACAGTCCTTGGTGATGGCTTCATGAGAGGGAACTGCTGACTCAATATTTAGGCGTAGCGGCAAGAGCTGTTTATGTGCATACATTGAAAAACAACAGATGACTTCTGGAGCAAAACACATGGGTAAAATTCTCTCTTGAGGCAATACAAAAGAGCCAAAGTAGCTAAAGCACTTTCCCACAGTGACTGTGCAGTAAAGTAAATTACAGCTCTGCAGAGCAATCATTCATTCTCCCATATATTTTTAGCAATTCTGAGATTAATAACTGGAAAGAGCCAATAAAACAGTATTACAAGGAAATATACATCCTTTTGATGAACTGCCACTCACTCCTTTCAGGTCACTTCATACCTCAACAGAAAATTTAAAGTTTGAAACATTCACTATAGCATCTTTCCTACCACTATGCCATTTGTTTAAGTTATGCTTTACACTTTCTAGACGAAGGAATCACATTAATTATTATTTTATTATTTTTTCTCTCTGACTGTTAAGCCAAATTAGGCTACTTCCAGAGTTGGAAGAGGAAAACACAATTATTAACACTTCCAAACATCCATTTGGCAAAAAAACACAGTGAGGGGAAAACATTGCTGTGAGTTGTGAGAAAGTATTTTGTCTATTACACAAATACCATCCTCTCCTCTTATGGTTGTAGCTCTCTTTCACCTACAAGGACTTTACTTGAGATAGGTGAAGACTGTAAGCAAGTACATTTTAAAATCACAGCTCTGAGACATTCTTCAAAATACATAAAAAGTCATTAGCAGTTGTGCTTCCTTGGAGCCAACTCTACGAGTTCAGAACTGCAAGACCTGCAGCTCGGAGAGATGCATCTCTCCTCTGACTCTATCGGTTCTTCCCAGCTCTCCATTAGAGGCCACACAACCGTTATTCAGGGAGCTGAAGCTTATTTCCTGGATCATTTTACTCAATGGGAATCTCATTTATTATTGAAAATAACAGAAACTTGACCTTCCCTGGAGACTTTTACAGAAGTTCAGGCTGTAGGTGAATTTGTCCAACCTGCATAATGCAAGTCAATTCCTCCCAGGGTAAAGAAGCATTCAAAGTGAACAAGGCTGGCAGAATTGAACTTTTTGTGCATAATTAATGCAACCATCGATCAGCGAGAGCTTGGATTTAGAATTTTTCTACAAGATAAATGCACAAGGATGAACTTACACACTTTTAAAAAGTCTAACTTTGAGAAAGCTTCTTTGATTAATGAAAGACCTAAGCAAACCTAAGCAGACCTAACCAAACCTAAGCAAAGCTACCGCAAACCTAAGCAGACATTTTCCATGGCGCGCACACAGCGTCACTCAGCAGAAACAGTTCACAGTAAACGGTGCCAGTTGTGACTCTTGCTTGTCACAGATCTAGATACAGTGTCTCTGAAGGACAAGTAAGTGATTTCCTGGTCCACTTGGTGTGTGCAAGCAATTCCCGTTAGCACCAGTGGGAGTTATGCATGTGGCCATGAGAAGACACCAATGAAAGCTCAAGTGCTGAAGGTACCTACAGGCTATTTGAGGTACTATTTCATGATCTTTAGCTCAGACTCTTAATCTTTTTTGAAACCATGTCTACAGAGTTACCACAATGTGTGAATTTACAAATAATAATGAATTAATCCAGACTGGTATACATGCTAGTCAGGTAGCAATGGTCACAATATTTATTTAACTGGATTTATAAAGCAACTCATTTTCAGCCATCCAGCACTTGCTGTCCCTCTTCCCAGGCCTAACGGTAGCACAAAGAAAAACGAGTTGCTAGTAAGAAGTTTATTTTGTATGCTCTGTATTTCAGACACAGACCAGTAACTTCGTGGGCTGGCTGATGGGACATGTCTACTTGATGACGTCCTATTTTCCCATACACCGTTCCCATGCAAAGGACCTTCAGATTCCTTGTGTCATATTTAAATATCTAGGTAAAAGCTAGATTTTTCCAAAGCCCTACCCTATTATGGGACACTTACAGGTACATTTTTAAGAGAGTTCAACATCAAAAAATGCAAGCTAGGAGGAGGATTGACTCTGCAGTAGCAGACATTTGGGATAGCCCTAACCTAGCTATTTGATTTGTTGATGCCAAAACACTGTAAAAATAGTTTGTCTCTGGGGCTGGAGGACAGCAGAAGGTGAAGTTACTGCAGGAGAGAAAGTGGCCTCTTTTAAGGGCTGTCACAGGCACGTTGGTAGCATCAGCAGTCCATGCATCCACCATAGCTTTCTAAACCAGCTCATTCCTTCCCTTCCTAAAAATCAAGACAGACTCAAAAAACAAGACCATCTTGAAAATAATTCTGTAATGTTCAAGATAGACAGTTATTCTGATTTTATAACTTTCAGGGCAACACCTTCCCCACTCTCCACCATGAAAAAGGAAAGTTTTCAACTAAATGGGTGGTCTACCAAAGGCACCTACCACCAGTGTTCAGGAACCTTCAGTGGAGAATCCCTGCTGGCAGCTACAATTGGTCCTAAAGGTCACTCTCTTTGAAACCATGAAGGACAGAAAAACAACTCTCCCTATCACATCTTTCAGGGATGATGCCTAGGCATAGTCCCTCTTGCCTTGAGATACAGGAATGGACTAAATGACCTCCTTCAAGGTCTCCTCTTAAGTCTGCAAATCACAAGAGCTGGCAACACTGTAATCATGTAGTAGAAATTTCAGAAGGAGGGCAGAGTTGTTCTAAATTATGTCAGAGTTGTAGTAAAGTGTGCTGGTAGACTAGGATTTTTTTTTTTAAAGGTATCCAAGCCAACTCATTCATCTGTTTAGAGTATGCCTCTTTTAAATGAGTTTTTACCAAGTGCACATCCACACTACAGTCACTCGAGGACAGAGCTCAGCAGCCAAGTATTTATGGATTTGTTAGGGCAGGTGCTGCAGCTTGCCAAGGGCAAGAGATTGTGCAACTGGATTACGAGCAACACTTAACTTCAAATCCAGCCAAGGACCTTTACACACCTGTGATCAACACTTAACAGTGTAGACGGAGCCACAACACTCACCTCCACATGCAGGCTTATATAAATTCACATTGGAGATTAAAGGTTTAAAAGTTTGTGAGATGTTGCGTTTCCACACAGATAAGCGTGATACCATGTGCTCAGCCAGCTCCCACCCCCTCCTCACCTCCAAGTGCCCCTTGCCCTCCCCGTACGCCTGCACATCACCACCTCCCACTGCTGGCTCATCCTCACGACATCCCTTCAGGCAGCACAGCCTGGCAGTCCTCAGTAGCTGCACTTGGATTTAAACAATACCAACTAATTTTAAATGATATTCTGTATAACCTTGGAAACAGCTGTGTATGATCATCGTGGTCCATGCAGATAAAAGCTGGTAACAGACGACTGAAAGAACATGTTTAGAGAGACAGAGAGAGAGATGGATGAACGAAAATGCCTGTACTCTTCAGCCCTCAGCTTTGTGCAGGGCTGCAGTTTTCTGGCTTAGCACATCAGGAGACTATACTAGAAGGGTTTATTACCTTTCTTTTTTTTTTTTTTTTTAATAACAGTCAAGGAATTCCCTCCTCCCTCACAAACACAGGGTTTCTGTCCCTCTCTTGGACAAGAACAGGCGAGATCAGAGGGAAAAATTTCCTGCTTTTTGTATAACTCCAGTTATGCCAGATCTGCTTCCAACACATACTGAAATTTTTGGTGCATGTTAGTTGTTAAACCTCTGCTAAATTAGATTTTTCCCTTCCTCAGCCCCTTCTACCCCAGCGCAAATGGCAGTGGACAATCTCTGTGAGTTTCTCCTGGAGACTGAAATTGCATCTTGTTATAGGCATTACTGGTAGAAAAGTACCCTTGGCCCACAACTAACACATCCATAAGAGTCAAGCTATTCTATCTTTCAAATGCATAACTTGGACCGTGGGATAAGGTCCCAACCTTCTCACCAATGAGGGATGAGAAGTCCAGGTGGGACACCCCTCCCACACAGGTTGCAGGAGCACCAGACCATAATGCCACTTCTATCTACTTCTTCCACTAAGTAGTAGCGGCTACAGAAGATGCCAGTTCCTGCACCCTCATGCTCTGCTTCAAGACACACCTCTTGTCACCACCAAAGCAAATGGAAGACCAAATCTGTCACATTGACTGTACTGACTTATCTGCATTAAGAAGCAGGTCTACTTAAACTTGTCAGGTCATCCAGACATGAAGGTGTTCTTAGTGATTAAATCCCGGAACGTTATTTTTTCTCCACTTAGAGAACCTGAAGGAAAGGCAAAGTTGATGTTACCTCCCTGTCTGAGAGCTAGCTTGGTTCACATGCTAAGATTAAACAGCAGAACACGTCAAGGTCTGCATGATGGGTTCACACCTTAGTTAGGGAAGCGTAAGAGAACGCCAGGGTTATGCTCATCACTTCTGGAAAAAGAGAGCCTTCATCACGCACCAAGAGCTTCCTAGGGCACATTTCTAGCTCATCTTCAATGCAGTCCCTCCCTTACTTTGCACACCTCCACATGCTCCACATCCTGGTTTTGTGAATGCTGAATTTGTGCAATATAAATAAGGCTGTTTTGCAGGGGTCACTCATTTCCTACAGCCCAAGCTCAGAAACAGACAGTTTGTCATTGGACATCAGAGCACTAAGACCTGTCATCACTTTCCAGGCAACAGGTTTTATGAAGGTCTCGTATGAACAGCTTCCTGCCGTTGTCTCTATCCTTGTGTGCCTCCCAAAGGAAAGACAAACAGTTAATAGTCAATTACCTTGGTAAAATTACAAATCTCCACTGCTCTGCATATTTCACCTCTCAGCTCAGTGAAAATAAGCAAGACCTGATTGCACGAGACTAGGTCCCCACAAACATACAAATAAAGAACAGTGGTGCAGAACGAGAATGCATTACCCCTTCGAAGCTCTGCTGACACATGGGTCCAGGCTTCATTATCACCTCTGGAGTTTACACCACTGTATGCTATAATTAGAAGTGTGTCAAAACTCAGGCAGAGCATTACAACCATTACTGGTCGCTCTGCTGGTATGAATATGATAACCAGCAGAGCATGAGGCAGAACTCTTATCTGAGTTCTTAAACAGAGACTAAGTCCCACGCTCTCCTCCTGCTTGAAAAAGACCCTATTGAATGTTTTAAAGAACACTGGATTGGTTCATACTGCAGAGACCCCAGGGACCTACGTTAATGCCAGCCTCCTGCCCTTAATTCATGTTGTTGCAAATGGGGCTGGGGGATAACAGAAGGAAGAGGGCAGCTTGTGCAGCAAGAAAAAGGGTTAAAAATGCCACTAAAAACTTAAAGAAAAACAGCTGTGAAAAGCTGACCTTTGTAAAACAGACTCACATGTCAAGTACCATTTTCACAACTGATTAAATATATATAAAAGCTTTTATACAACTGTATTATTAGATTGTTAAATATGTAGACTCAAATGTTTCCTGGAGTAGAAGCTCTGCAGGAGTCATTCCTCACCCTTAGTAAATATTCATGACATTTTGGCACACTTGCTACATTTTAAAAACTGGAACCCACATCTATTTTTTTTTTCCTTTGTTGTACCAACCTGCAAATCCTTCTGCATTATTGATATTTTCACAGCCACTCTAGTCACTAACTTCAGATGCTTAATACTTTTGCAAAAATATAATCGACCCCAGTTATTTACAAGTTTTCTAAACAGGAAAGAAATGTTTATTGCTTTATGTTCAGAATCTGCAGACTGTTGCACACTATCCAGCCTGACAGTGAGCAAAGCTCAAGTTAAACAACACATTTATACAACTGACATCCCAAAGAGGAATTTTTTGTTCTGGGTTTCTCTAACTGCTTAAAGGCTGATTGCACACACTTTATCTCTCACCATTGGAAAGGCTATAAAGCTAAAGTGAGTTTTTGTATCCACATTTCAGGATACTGAAAGTATGGGGTTACAATAGAAATGCTGACATTATCCAGCTATGGTCGTGCAACCTCTCTACCATAATTATGTACAGTTGGAGATAATAAGCACTGCTGATTCAGGAGGAATCTCTGATTGGGCTGGAAAATGGAGAAGTGTTGGATAATCTGTTTCCTGAGTGGTAACAGCAGGCCTAAAGAGCATAAATGGAGGAGCGGAGTTCGTAAAGAAACAACAACAAAGTCCAATCATGAATCCTTAGAGATGCTCTTACTCCTTTCATTGTTCATGTGATTGCAAGAGATCTAAAGGACACATTCAGGACTTGTGCTAAAAGGACATTGGAAGTTACCTGGAGGAGTGTGCAGCACAGATGGCAGGGAAAGGTTTGATTATGCGACTGAGACAGTGGGCACCCAGTCGAGAGAGCACAGAGCACTGATTTTCCAAAGAACTGTGTTCCTTCCCAACCTCTTAAAAATCAAAAACCTCTAAAGTGTCTCAAGTTCAGCACCAAAAATGAAGGCACGTAGAAAAAAATCACAACATGCATGCGATACTACATTAAAACTGCCTGAACAACCTGCAAAAATTGCCTTGAAATCTCAGATATTATATGGAAAAAAAGCCTAATAAAACTCTTTCAACGAGTAATTTTTGTTTAAAGAAGGATAGGCTCTTTTCCTCCTTCCTCCTCTTTTTACTTTGGTTTGGGAGGTGGCGGGGAAGGGAAGGAAGAGACAAGACTTTTGGTGAAAACTGTTCATTAGGTTCAGTGTTTTCCTGTACCCCTTCTCTTACCAGATCTCATATTTTTAATATTTATATACTAAATTTCACATTAAATTATAATTTTCTCAAAAACCACTTGTTTGATACAAAAAGTTCCAAATGCAACACTGTGATTGGCTCTAATTACTATTAGTAAATGCACAATGAATGTTGGTAAGATTAACAAACCATTCCAAAAATGTGTTACTATATTCACTCTACAGCATAAACTCCAAATTAGCAGTAATACCAGCAGGCTATTAATATTCCCAGATTAACAAAATGCAAGCGGATCATACAAGGATGAGCTTGAATTTTGCAAAACAAAATACCTGGGTAAATATTTAGTATAACAGAAAAAAAGTGTAGGTTAATATTTGTCTAGCACGGGGTATTACGGAAACAGATACAGCGGCTTTGCAACATTTACCCTGAAGGAGTGAACGTATTAAGACAGTGGAGCGCAGCATCCTTACCCATAAAACGGAACAGAGGAGCTAAGGGGCCGAGCGGTCCCTCGATGCCACCAGCCTGCTTTCTAGGAGCATGGCTCCACGCCGAGCCCCATCCCGGCTCGCTGCGGTCAGAGGAGCGGCAGGTGAGGATACGCGGAGCGAGGGCTCTCCTGGCGTGACAGCCGGGCTCTGCCGAGTTAGGGATAAAACCTCCAGGGCGCTGGGCGAAGCAGACTGTCACAGCACCTGTTCGAGCATCACCCTCGCTCAGCGGACAACCCTGTCCCTCGCTGCCATGTCATCAACAGGGCGGGAAGGAGGGTGCTCCCCTTGGATGTTCCCAGGGAGATGCCAGAAATCGCAGTGCTCCACGTGCCCCAGCAGCGCAGCCTCTTCCCTCCCTGACGGCAGAGAGCCCCTGGCAGCCCCAGCCCCTGGGTACAAAGTGGTCCCTGTCTCCTTCCCACCCCCCTCGCCAAAACCATCCCACTCCCCCTGGTGTGACCTGCAAACCCCAGCAGCTCTGTCCGCCCAGCTACTGCACCGCAGGAGAGGTCAGGGAGGGAATACACACTTTCTGGTTGGCTTCCCATTTGTCTGATGCCCTAAGGCACTTCCAATTTAATATGTATTTCTTTTTAAAGTTAGTGGAATTGAAATAAATCCATACTGTTTGCCAATTTCCAGCTTACGTAATCAAAGTCAACTGTGCATTCACAAATTCCTCCCTTCTCTGCAAGCTAAGCTGACAGTAGTGGGGGGGCAGAATGTAACGGGGGAAAAATAATCTCCTGTGGTACTGTCTTGATTTCCCCAGGAAAATAAAATACCTTCAGTTTATAATGGCCTGGTAATGAATTAAACATTTTGAAATCCAAAAAGGAATCTCAATAATAAGATCTTTACAAACTGCAGACACAGACAAAGCAAAGGGAAAAAAAGAAGCAGAAATATGCTTGAAATTAAGTGGAGACAAATCACGAAGACACAGATATGGTGAAGCAAAGCAACAGGCACACCAGGGAAAGGGGAGAGAATCCATCCACCAGTCTAAGTTCACACATTCAGCATCTGCTTTCATAAGATGCTAAACAAAACAAAGTTACTGCAGCTACAGTTTTGTTCACTTATCAAGACGACCTAACTGGAGTTTTAATACATGGAAATATCAGAGGTTTAAAACCATATTTAAAAGGTTTTAAATCATATTTAAAACCTTTTCTTTGGAAGATCATACAGGCTCCCTGGTTAAATAAAAGTCTGTTACTCCACTATGCTGGGAGGTGCTGAGATCCAGGCATTTGCATGGCTTAAAATGGCTGCAGCAGCTCAAGGCTTCTGTAACTTATTGTACACAACACCATGGAGCACAGGAGAGGGGTCTCTTTCCTGGCTATACACTATTTTAAATTTAACAAAGCCAATGTAATTAGTCCCATGAGCACCCCTCCAGTAACAGCTTCAGCTCCCAGCACTAGCGAGCTGTATGCTATGCAGTAATTATGCTACCAAGCTGTCAGAGCCTCCTTATCTGCATGCAAATTAGTTCATATGCTATACATCTGCTATAATGACAGTATTAAACCAAGAATTTTATAATGAAGCCATCCTCTTTATAGCAACATAGCACAATTACTTTATTAACATACTGCACACCTATGTCTGTAACTGCTCCCAGTCAAATAGCCAAATTTTCCATTCCCCCATACAGCAAGATCTTCTTCACTTCTCTCCTCATATCTGTAAATAAATACAAAGAACATGAACGGGAATTTCTAAACTACCTCTGTACAATACCACTCCTTCATTGTTCCTGGGGAAGTACTGCACCAAATGCCATTAAGCGTGGCTAGGTGAATAAATATTCCCATAATGCTCCAAAAGGTTAGGAGATGAAACAGTAATAATCAAATCAGCAGCTGTTTGCTCCCAGCCTTGACATCAATCATCAGCTTCTGTCGACTAGCAACTGCCAGCACCACGGCCAAATGGCAGCAGGAGGGGGACTGCAGCCCCGCCGCAACTCTGCGTCCACCCCGAACGCACAGACGCAAAAAGAGATGTCAAGCAAAGAAGGAAGCGCGAGGCGAGAAAAACCTTCACAAGCGAGGAGTGGGCAATGCAGACCTGGCGCCTCGTAGGGCTTCTGCCTGGAAAAGGCATGCCGGTGGCAGCCCTGCCGTGGCGAGGGTTTTGGAGGCGGTGGGGGATGCGAAGGCGAGATCACAAAGCGCGGCTGCCGCCCGCACCCCTGCCTCCGCCTCTCGCGGCGTCTGCAGCGTGTCGGTGCTCCGTACCGCTGGAGAAGCATCCTCGCCTTTCCGAAACATGCAGCAGCACTTCACGACACATCAGCATCCGCTCTCAGCCCCAGCCCTCTTTCAAACATTAGTGTCAGGAAAGTTTGATGGCTTCTTGGTCCCGGAGCTTTTTTCCAGTTTGGTTTTTGGAAGAGGTATGCAATTCTCTATGAAGCTTATTTACAGCAACTAACCTCAAAGAAATAAAATCGATCAAGGACTTGACTAATTTCCTTGTGTGTATTTTATGAGTTCTTCTCTTCATTACATTGTGAACAACTGCTTACTTCTTTTACAGTTAAAAAGAAAACACACACAAAGCTATGTGATCATCCTTAAACCTTCAATAGATCTTTACACCCTGTTTCTCAAGCAAACGCTTCATTGTTAGGTCTATTTTTAACATTCCAGCTTGTATTACCACAAGCCACTGGTGCTTTGAGGGAGCTGCCAGGGACCTGCGCTCCAGCCCTCTTGCAAGGATATACCCCGAACCCAGCTAGCCGCCTCTCCAGGGTAATAAGGAAAGGTGATTTCTAATAATGGAGGATATAAATTCTGGGATCTTATTTCACTTATTTAATCTGATACAGTTTATTTATACCTTTGACCAAATGGTTACTTTTCAAAAGTCTGCTTGGGAATACAGCAGTTGTGCTTTATAGGCATCCTCCACGAGCAGGAACAAAGGCAAGTGGAAGTGGAGAAAAAAACACCACAACAAAAAACCTTTTCCCCTTTTCATGTTATATTTCCCCAAGCACCCGAAAGGTGTGGATAGGTCTCAGCCAAAGTTTCAGCACTACTTTGTTCTTCATGCAAATCATCTCTTTCATCAATTATCTTAAAGCCATTTCTAAACATGACTGCTGTTTCAAAGCCACGAGGAGATAGGTGAGAATTGCCATGGACAGCACAAAGATGTTCAAATACTAAACAAATCCAAATCTTCTCTTAAAACCTATATTTACAGCTTCAGTAAAGCCCTGACACCACAGTGCATAAAACAACAAACAAAAGAGCTAGGGGAAAAGGCATAGAGCAATGCTTCTTTCTCCCCTGCAAAAGCTTGTTTTCTTTTTCTCAGCATAACTTGTAGTTTGCTGGGTTTCTGTGAGATCAAATATTTGATCAGTTCATGAAAGGGATGATATTATGTGTTTGCCTGAGGGAACAGGGTCACTGGATTTCGTGACCCTGGAGTTTATTCCAGCACTTGGTTCCCATGAGAAAAGTACTAAATTACCCTTTTCCTTTGGGAGAAGAGAAAACAAAATCAGAATATATCATAGTCCTCCCGCAGCTACTAACAAGATCTTCTGTAGCCTTTGACACCACCTCATGCAATAACGCAACACAAGCCATCTTATTAGCACCCAGCGTGCACCTAACCAAACGGACTGTATTTTCAGAGCAGCCAGTCGTGCAAGGAGCAGTTCAGTCTTATCTGCTGGAAACCTCTTCTACTGCTATTCTGCCACTTAAATCTCTTTCGTACTGCTGCTGTTAAGGGTGAATTCTATTGTCCCTTAACATCCACCAAAAAAACCTGTCATTAGCTGCAGTGGGGCTTGGGTCATGTCCTGAGGTGGCATCTATCTCACCTAGCTTTTGAGGCTGACAAGGTGGTCATCTCAAACTGAGCTAGTGCTCCAGACTACCTTTGTTCTCAACGGCGAGACACAAACACACTCATCCAGAGCACCACTCAGGCCAACAACCACCTTATGATGAGCTGAGCTGCACTCCAGGAGCATCAATTTCACTTCACTGGTTTCTAGAAAGTTAGGTCAGATGTAGACATCTACCGTCAGGTGAGATGAATGCTACCTCAGGAGCATAACCAACCCAGCATCATGAACCCAGTGTCACCAGCCTGGCTTCCTCAGTGGCACTGAATTTTGCTGCCAACCCCTCCTTGCTGCTCTTATCACTGTAAGCACCTCCGTACTTCACCTGACAGCCCCAGCCTCTTCATGCTATCCCTGGGATTGCCCATCCACCCTCCTCTCCCTCTTCCATCTCTTCTCCTGTGTCTCTGCACACTCCTTCAAAACGGGATAGGTTTTTTCAGGCTCACTGGTACATTCCCAAGCACCTCCCTCATCCGTGCTCCAGACATACTGGCTACTTGCCATGTGGCAGGTTCTCCCCAGTTGCATTTTCATGATATACTACAGGTCAGTTCTCCACCTAAGACAGAAGCAACACCTTCTGCCATCTCTTCTAATCTCAAGGTTTCTTCCATGAACTGAATCGACCATGAGCCTCTGGCTGTGGTTTGGCAGCTGAGTTACCATTGCTTACTTACATCTTTGTTGCATTATTAAAGAAGAAATTCTGCCATCAGCACAGTAATCTGCTGGAAAATAAAACCACATGGAAATCACCTGCAAGGTGTGCTATTTTAGATGGGACTGCTAATGTAGGTCAAGTTTTATTTTAAAAAACCCTAGCAATATAATTTGGAATGGGAAAGTTCTCCTCTGGGTTGCACCTGTGCTTATTAAGAAACCTCTTATGAATTCTGAGTTTTGAATCTATCCACCATTGTCTTTTAAAGGAAAATCACATAAGCATATACAATTCTCGTTCTCTGATTTCAACCAGCCAACTGTATGCTTGCAGCTCATACATTTTGAGTGATATTCATGAAATGGAAACTCTTCTTTCACACTTAAAAAAAAGTCAAATTTGACAGTGGAAAAAACACCCAAAGCATTTGAGAATAGGCTCAGGATCACTTCTTGATCCTGTTACAATTCTGGCTGCCCAATTCATTGAGATAAGTATCGTGCAGGGTCCTCATATAAGCAAATCTTCCCAAAGCCCATTCTACTCTGGCACCCAGTCCATAACGAATTTCATAGTTTTCCATGCAGCTTTGGCATTTTCTCTCCCTCATGGTAGCAGTATTGGCCCAGCTGGGAAATTGTGGTAGCACAACCAGACTGCAGAAATGCTGCAGAACCCCCCTGAAATACTGAAATACTAAAGTGACCTCGTTTTTTAACGTATTTTAGTACACTTTGTGTTTACATGACCCATGTTATAACTTAGGGTTTGGGCTTTTTTCCTTTTTTCTTTGTTAAACAATTGAGATTGCTATTGCTCCTGAGCAAAATTTAATCATTATAATATTTTAATTTTGTAATTAAAAAATACAGAAGCCAATCCCAAATTGGGAGTATAATGGCTGCACTTCACAAAGGAGAGATCTGACAAGGGATAAAGTAATTTATTCACTCCTCCTTCCTTCACCTAGAAATTAAATACTTCACAGAAGACCATCAGCAAGATACTCAATTTGTAGACACTAACAACCTTGGCAGTGTCCTTTGCAGAGCAGAACAGCTGTTTAGTTGATGGGCACCTTCTCCCAGTAGGGAAAGTTACAGCCTCCTCCACTATAAATGCTGTGGTTTTCTGCTTTTCAAGCACTCTTGCTTTGTGCCTAGCTTGCAAGAGAACCCTGTTCAGATATATCACCACCAACATTGCAAAGATGGTTAACCTGAAAAATTGCTCTGTTCTGGCATTTGCTCTGTCTTAAGTGTATCTAAATTCCAGCAAGCATTTACATTGCGAGCAACCTTTGTTGCTTTCAAAAATTACAGGAAAAAACAAAATGTGAGCTTTTCTGAGATTTTTAAGTGCTCAGATCCAGCTACCACCATTTAGCACTGACCATAACCCAGCTGTGCTGCAGCACCTCACTGCATAGTCCTTCTTAGACCAACTACTCAGTGAAAGTATGGTGAAATAAATTGAGGAAAACTCATTTCATCTTACCTTTGTACTGGGCTAAATGCATTCAAATGCTCACTTTCTGCAGTTCATCTGACTGTTTGCTTCTAACTGTAACATCTTGACGAAGATTTTACATGGGTCTCCCATCCCCCAGCAGAAAAAGAAAAAAGCGTGCAACCTCTTCCTCTGGCATGTTGGTGAAGTCACCAGCCTACAACCTTTATGTGGTGTCTCTGAAATCTTTGTTCCTGCAGTGCTTTCTCACACTGGCGTTTACAAGGGTGTTTAGGGAAAGTAAAGTAGTGCCAATCTCAAAGATCAAAAAAACATGACTTTGAAAAACTGATTTGGGTCTCTGATTTCCAAACTCCCTTTATCTGCTGTGGTGTGCGTGCAATGCTTTGTACTGCTGGCAAAATAAGCAACGTTGAGAAGGGGAATTTTGAAGGGCTTCTCACATCCCATCTCTAACCATCCCAAATGGGTAATCCTAGCTCGGTTTTCCTTCTAATCTTTGTAGGAGAAGAAAGGTAGCTTGCATCTAGCAACATTTCACAAAAAGCCATATGGCTCAGGATGCAAGCATAGCAAAATGACTGTTCTTTTCCCCGCACCTAAATGAGACTTTACTAGGTACATGAGACACAAAGTTTGTCTACCACCCTGCTTCCAAACAAGACCACATTTTAGGAATTACACTGCAAATGAGATTTATTTTCGGTATCTCAAATCGTGTAAGGTCAGGCAGAAGATGATAAGAAAGACAAGAACTTAAATCCAGTTTCAGGATCCCACTTCTAAGGTCTTCAAGAAGTTGGACTATTTAGTAGAAATCTGAGAGGTACTAGCAACAGTTCTGCTGTTGTTTATTACCTTGTATGAAGTGATTAATACAGCAGTTTATTGCCTCAGTTGCACAAAAGAACTATGTGCCAACTCTTCCGGCTGAGGAAAAAGCACCACATTGCTTTGCAATTAAAAACAACATGGAAGAGTGCCAAGGGCGAAAGGTGGAGAAAATCCTAATCTCCCTCAAGCAGAAGGAATGAAGAAGCAGAGTGATGGCACAAAATCTCTTTCTACCTCTGCTTTTGCTGCTTCTGAGATTATAGACAGTTGCGGCCAGCTTAACAGGAGTCCAAGTGATGGTGAGAAAACCAAAGTGGAATCCGTTAACTCCTCTTTCCAAAACAGAGGGACCATTAAACACTAGTTAATATGAGACCTCACTAAGTCAATATATACCTTTCTCTCTTACATATTGCTATTTTATGTTAGGGAAGATCCACTGACAACTTATCCCATCCATCTGCCTTTAGCAGTGTTTTCTCCATCCTCCTACACACTATTCTCTTCTGCTTACAATAACGCTGATAGGCATTCATGGTGAGAAGCCATCGATACAACACGTTCCTTTCCCAGACTTCTTTCTCTACGACACTCTAAAATCAAAAGACCCTCCTGACAGCGACGCAACTGGCTTGTCAAGGTGCCAGGACCACCAACTACTGTCCAACAAGTTGTTTCACAGAGTCCCTTCCTTTCTACATCAGTTTGCATCATATGTTGTTGGTAATCTTACATATTGATACCGTGCTGAGTGTCCACAGCACTGGCACAGTTCTGGGCTGTGACTAGGGTGCCCTTCCCAGGCTACTCGACACTATACCCAGTTTATACCAAGAATAAAAAACAGTGAGACAGCTTTAAATCTGCTGTCCAGTATGCACAAGCTGTCTTCTTTAGCTTTAAGTTTAAGCCATACTAAAACCAACATGAAGGGGACTCATCAGCTATTACAAACACAAATAATCCTTATTCACTAAAGCCCATCTGGAGATCCAGTGGTCATTCCCAGCAGTGGTCTCTGAAGCCCTCTGGAGATTTTCCTTCTTCTACAGTAGTGCACAGAAAAATTAGAAAGACTCTGGTTTAATAAAAATACATGCACTGTACTGAAACATATTTTTGCATTGATATAGAAACTCAGCAGGAAATAATAAAACACTAAAAAAGAGAGAGCTTTTAAGTGTGACAGCTTTCAAGTTTGATTGCATAGTTCTTTCTCAAGTCTAGAGGTGGGCCTCTCATAGGGTAGGTAAAAATTTCCATGCTTCAGTAACATACAGCTCTTGTTTCTCAAGCTCTCTAGGAAACCTTTTAAAACACCCAGCATCTTTGCATCTAGAAAAGCTGTGCTTGGTGCAGGGTAAATCCACTCCATCCTGCCTTCAGCTCTGGCACATTGAATTTTGTAAGGAAGAGGGAAGATTTCCCAGCTATCTGCGTGACATTAAAAATATGTCATGTAAAAGATTAATTTGTGGGGAGAGCAGGGAAGAAGAATTTGCTTTTGCCAGAGACAGATTTTTCTTCTTTTTAAGCAGAAGATGTCACAAGTTCAAAGTCCAGCTGAGACGGTGAGTTCAAATATATATGATAAATGTTATCTCAGTTATCACGACCACATACTTGCTATACAATTCACACACAAACACGTATTTTACTCTACAAAAGCATATTTAACACAGGAAGGCCACTCTTCCTAAAGCCCAGGATTTATTTACATAGTGCACCTTTAAAGTCTCTTTTTTATGTGTTAATTCCTGTTAATAAAGAAAAAGATGTTGCAGGCACAGGTTTCAGCTTGGTAGATGCTGCAGTGCTCCCCCCAAAAAGACTGCAGCAGAACCCCCAATAAAATAGCTTTTTAGGAGCAGCATGGCTGCTTCTTTCTAATCTGGAGTCAATATGGAGAGATAACCTATGGATCATCCGTAATTCACTGTTCACGAAGACCAGGAGGAAAATAAAAGGTTTTTATGACAAACCTGCAGCAAAGCCAGTTGCAGAGCAGGGCTTTGGAAGCCATCTCAAAGGATGCCCAAAGGTGCTCACCTCCCACTGTACCCAGCTGCTCCTGAAATTCAGTGGCAATCAGGCACCACGGCAGAAACCTTGGCACCTTGTCCTCTGCTCTTACTTCTTCCACATATGTTCTCTTCAAAAGGCATTTTAAGACCAAAGGACGAGCCAAAAACCTGGGGGGACTTTTGATCATTCCCAGCATGCAAGGTCTTACGTAGCATTCCAGTTTTTGCAATAGCGGCAAATACAGCAGCGGCGTTGCTGTTGTATCTTTGTTATAACTAAAGAAACCTATGCTCAGAATTCAAATGAGAGAATTTCCAGTATACATAGGCTGGGTTTTATTTCATTTTTCACTTCCTCCTGTCTTCTCTCCTTGGAGTTTAAAGGAATCCCTACTTGAAACGATCTTGTACAGGACACAACTCTATTCTGAACTCTATTATACATTATAACTTGATATATTAAAGTGGCTAAAACTCTGGAAAAGTTTTGGAAGAAACTGGTGCTGCTGTTGATCAAGGCTATAACCTACACTCACTGGATAATAATTTATGGACTACAAAAACTACTCTCTCTGTCCTCCATGTTTCTCAATTATTCCCAACACACAGTCCACACAACGAGATTAACACAAAAACCAGGCAACATCAGAAAGCTACAAATTTTCACAATAAATCAGCCACTTCCCCTTCATTAGGCTTTGCACAGTTCATATTATTTCTTTTCTGGATAAAATCATCACTAGTTACTGTCTGCCTTCAGAAACAAAACTATCAGTAACATTTCCACAGGGATCATCTGAAATGGATTTCTAATAATGTACAGGTTAAAAGGTTTTCTTGTTCTCCCCTTTCTGCATCCAGCATTTAAACTTTATGGTCCCAATGACACTATGAAAGGCACATGTGCTGAATAACAAAACTTGTAAAGAAATATGTCTTAAAACATATAACTGCATGCTTAAATATAGAACAGACGTGAACTTGGGCAGTCACTTAATACAGAGGAACAGGTTCTATTTATTCCTCCAGCAGCCAGCCTTAGCATAGGAATAACTGACACGGCAGATAAAGGCTCTTATCCTGGGCTGGTTGTATACAGCACTTCATCAGTACACTTAAAGGCACTTTACTAGAGCAGGGATGAATTGTTATCCTTATTTTACAGAAAAGGAAAAGCTTCCCAAGGTTACAAAAGAAGGTCATAAACACATATCTGCAACCACGTACATACCTTAATTCCCGTGCTTTGCCCATTAAGCCACACTCTAAGAGCTTCATAGATTGAGTTTTTATGTAAACATTTAACTAATTTCTCAACAAACCTATGAGCATTCACATTATTTTGTCTTCTAAGTTGGACTGAATGAGGCCAGCCTCTACGGTGTTCAAGTACACAACACTAATGGCTCATCTCTCTTATCTCTGGAAATGCAGAGAGTGGCAGCATTACTTTTGCTTAAACTTTGGAGGAAATACAGATGGCCCTAATGGATCTTACTTAAACAAGAAGATCAAGAAATATTTCAAGTCATGACAATACAAATTTAGGTAATGCTTAGTAAATCTCAAGGTGGAAGTCACAAGAGACAGATTCCTGAGTTAATTCATTCACACGAGTTTAAATCCACCCTTCTCTTGGAGGAGCAGCACAAAACACCATGATAGAAGTTAGGGTCACACACTTAGCAACCCTGTCCCTGCAGCTGAGAGTTCCTACTGTTCCCTGTGAGGGAGGTGACACCCAGAAGATGTCATCCTGTCTGGACCACAACTCCCCCCATACCTCAGTGCACCACTAAACATGGCTTGCAAGTCACATCGCCCTCCGTCATATTAATTTTGGCCAGACCAGCTGCAGATTGCAGCCCCTCCTGACCTCCAAAGGCAAAGGGAAGCCTCAGAGCACCTCTGATTAGAAGACTCCAGCTGAAATATTCTTTTTAGTGACTGTTTTCTTTGGTTTCTGCTGGCAGCCAGCAGCGTGCTTACCTTTGCTGCCTTCCCTGCTTCTTTAGCAGGGAATCATCCTGGCAGAACAAGCTCAGCCCAGACACATGAAGGCTCCAGAGTTTTGCAGCTGACCATCTGCTTGGCTTTCCCTCCTCTGCCTCAGTTTGCTGTCTTGTTTTATATGGCAAAGACTAAAGTTCATTTTTATAAAGTGCTTGAACAGGCTATTTGATATAAGCCTCATTTTTCAGAAGTGTCAAATACCTTGGCTCAGCGCAAATGCATCATGGCTGCTGAGCACCGGGAAAGTGGTCCTGCATAGTCCTGCACGGTCACGAAGCGGGAAGGGAGCCGGGCTGTCCCGCGGCACGGGGCTGCTGGCAGGCAGCGCACGCCGCTTGTCCCGTGAAGTCTCACCGCATTTCTGGGAGGTAGGTAAAAACTAGCAATATCATTTTTTAGACGAGGCAACTCAGACCGATACAATCAGTGCCTTGCTAGAAGCGACAGACTGAGTGAAAATGCTGAAACGTTCATAAAAGACTACAGCCCAAGGAAAACTGCAGCCTTTGTTTACAACCCTCTGTTTCACAACTCAGTCACTGAGGTTAGCCTCGAAACTTAACACAATTATCACTTGGAGCTCTGTATTTTCTACGGCTTTTATTCTGAAATACAGCAAAGAAACAAATGAAATGAATAAGCAACAGCTTTCATGGAGAAAGCAACTGCAAATCAATTGTGCTAGACATTGCTGCCCAGACTGTCTTGCCTGTTTTGGTTGTGACAATGTGGAAACAAAATATAACTGCATTCTGCACAAGCTCACATTTTCGCATGCTAAAACTCACGCTGACACCACCGCGGCACTCAGAGGAAGTGGCTGAAACGTTAGCATTCACCAGGAATAATTCCAGAAATAATGGAGCTACTGTTCCCATTTCCAATCAAGAGAAGTGCATAGCCCACAAGCACCTACACTGAAAGGGGCTGTGCTAACAAAGGCAGGTCCAGCACATAAAGATTTTTAAGAGTGCTGCACTGGGAAGTAGTGGGGAAATAGGACACTCTGGACTCTCCAGAGATTGGTTTCTATTTTCATGGCTATTTTTTACAAGCAAAGGGACTACAGAAAGGTATTTAAGCTACAACACCTAAGCAGTAACTAAGGTTTACACGGTATACCAAGGTCAGAGAGGATTGTCTCACAATTTTTTGCCGCCTGTGAACAACTCTACAATTCTAAAAATACCTGAGTAACTGTCATGGCAAGCAACCAAACACTAATATTTTTTCCTATACAAAATCATTTCTGACATACTCCACTTTGTCTGAGAGCTACAAACACTTTATCAAAAGCAAAATCGCTGTATCTTGACAAAATAGAAGAATGAAAGCAAACACCTTGTGCAATCGCCCTTGGACGATGGGGGACTGGGAGAGGGGGAACAATCTCTCCCTACCACACACAAGGAATTTCAAGTTGAAAACCATGCTTTGGAGAAGGCTGGGAAAGAGCAGAAGGTCAGAACCTGCTTGCAATAGAAAATCGGTTTGCAATCTTGATTACAAAGTTGCTGTTAAGATACCATAACACATTTTTTAAGCAGCTCATTACCAATTTATTAAAACATTAGAGCTTCTTTGAGACTGTTGGAGATTATTGTTTAAACCGCTATTTAAAAGTGTACTGATTCACAGCATGGATAATTCATTCTTATGCCAATATAGACACACATATGGTATGTGTGTGTATAGCTGTATTACAGTTCTTCTTCAAAAAGTGATTTCACATGCGAAGTAAGTGTAATTTTTCACATCTGGACCACGAACTAGATAAATTCATTTCCAAATGACAAACCGTAACTTACTGGAGTACTAAATGGTACTTCTAAATAAACATAAATATTATTTTGACACTTAGATACCTTACACAGCAATAAACAAAGTCGTTAATAAAGACAAGAAGGCATGTCTCCATGCTCCAGGAGATGCAAGACCGTCACCTTTTTGAAAGGGTCGGGTGGCTTTAGAGAGAGGTAACAACCTCATTAAAGCCTTTAGTCTGTCTGGAGATTTTCTCATTTGTTCAGGTTGAGAGACGTCTCGCTTTTTTTTCCAAAGGATTAACAAACAGAAGAGGAGCAGTGCTTCCTTGTCCAAGTTGTTATTTTTAATAAGAAAAATAAATACTAATTAGAATACAAACCAAGAGCAGTCCTGATGAAGTGGAAATGTTTTTCTCCCCCACCAATCAACAACTGGACCACAGAGACTGAATAACCATATGGCAGAAGGTCTAATTTAATTGACTGATATACTAGAAACCTTTGACAGAGAGTGGTCAGTTTGAATTTTGGGCTCAGTAATGAGCTCTCAAGTTCCCTCTTCGACAGAATGGACCACAGCAGTGCTGCATGACTTCATTTAGCTTCATTTTATAATTACAAGCCTGTTTTATACTATTTTTCCCCAGCTTATATACCACTTTTTCAAAGCGATGCTAGGGAAAAAAAGAAATGAAACCAATTTTAATGAACTCATGCAAATATAAAGCTGGTGAAACGAAATCACAGACCTAAGCAGAATACTGCATTGAACACATTTGTATGTTTTATGCAAAGCTCATCTAAATTTGAGTAATTGGACCTAATTTGGCAATCTGCACAATCAGTTTGCAAACTTCAACCACTGAATTTTAAGTATGAGCCTGGAAAATCATTAACATTTGTATTTATCATGGTGGCCCCAATCCAGCACAGTACTAAAATCTGTGCTAAAGTCTTTTGAATGAGGTCTTAGTGTACGCACAGCATCCAAGAGAGTATCAGGAGCTCTAATTACAGAGAAAAGTCATTGATATGTTCAGATCGCACAATTTTAATCTCAAATCAATCTCAAATCTCTGAAGCTTAAGGCTGGGAGCCTTCTTCCAAAAAGCCCACTGTCTTTATTCCTCTTCCATGCCACGCTATTTGAAAAACGTTCCCCAGATCATAACCATTGCTCTATTGCTTTGTATCTCCACCCTCTCCTCCAAGCGTCCCCATTGCCTGCTGTTTCCCTCCTCATGCAGATGTTAACCCAGTCCTTCTTTCTGTATGCACCCATTCTCCACTGAGCAGTGCAGGAACTGGATGTGCTTTCCATGCTCCGGGAGTGTGGCGAGAGCACCAAACTGGTTTATTAAAGGGCAGTTCTCCCATGCTCTCCCCAGCATGTGTTTTGGCTGCAGTGAGGGTTATTTTTCATTTGTGTCTCATCTTTCTTCAATAAAAAATGCAATGGGTCTTGAACTTATAAAAACTTTCTTGCTCCAGATACCTTAAAATACTCTGTAGGAAAGAAAACTGTTTCCCATTCAACTCTACTCATTACTTTTTTTTTTTTTTTTTTTCCTGAAGGCATCTCCTTAAAGAGAAGGCAAAGCACATTTTTCGGGGCGAAAATTGCCAGTCTGAATTTGAATCAAAGTCTGAATCCACTTCAATGGGAAGCTTCACAGCATCCCAGCAACTTACTCAAATACAGAAGGGCAAGCAGGCTGCACTGGCATCATGAACCCTCTCCACACAACCAGAACACCACCAGAGTTTAAATATGGTTGTGTGTCAGTAAAACAATTTTAAAACATAGGCATAGCCAAGACCTATTAAGGCAGAACTGCGCTAGATCACATGCAAGTTCAGATTCCCTCCATGTGTCCTCGGGAAACGTGTTAATTGCTCACAGCTCTAACACAGCTTTTCAATACATCTGCAAGACACAACACATAGGCTAGTGGGGGAAAGGGGAAAATCTGATTTTTTCCAGTGTACAATCTAGGGATATTCGGCACATTTCAGCATCATGGCTTTACCCCTTCTCAAGCCTCCTTCTACTATCCACCATTTTTTTCCCCGCTGGCTGGTACACCACTGGATCCTGGGTACCCACCCATCTCCGATGCGGCAGGATGCAGCTTGCTCACACACTCAGCCACAAAGCTCGACTGCCTTCCGGACTCGTCGTGGGGATTTCTGCACCAGGGCAGGGTGGTGGAGGACAGGCGTAACTTTGCGTAGTGATGAGCAAATGCTGCAGCCCAGCACCTCGAATCCCAACAAGTGCTGCCTCCTCTTTCTATATCTCCAATCAGTTCCTAATACGCTGGATCACAAATTGCTGTCACAAATTAGATCTCGTATTTTGTAGGTCATCTTAAGAACTGCGACTTGAAGCAAAGTGATTTAGGCAAGAATTCAGAGGAGCATTTCCCCAAATCAGGATTGCTTTGCAAAGGATTCCTGTTGCTCCTAGGACTTTCACAGTGTAGCCAGTTACAGATATCTGCTTTCTCTTTCACCATTATCATGATATTGCTGTAGTCAAATCCTCTCCAATTAATCTGAGAGTAGTAAAATCAGACCTTTTATTTTGCATCAGGAGAAGGTTTCAAACTTCTTCAAGCTCCAACACATTTCATGAAAATTGGTGCTTGGGTGGAAAGAATTCTCTGGTGGAGAAAACCTCAGGCCAGCTCCAGCTGTAAGCACACAGGCCATGCACAGCAGCATCCCACAGACTATCTCTTTATATGGAATAAACTATAAGTATTGTATCTATCAGTATCTCTTTATATGGAATAAACTAACCAGCCAAACCATACTGCATGTTCAGGACATGCTGCTCTTTTGACCAGGAACTAGCAGGCCCTCACTAGATGGGCAAGCGAGAAATTACCAGCTGCTCTGACAACACCAAATCCAAGAAAGAGCACACCTTCTAAAAGAAGTGTTTTCCTGTGACTGCATAGTAAGCAAAGTTTCTACATCTCGACGACTCATTCATCCCAGCCTGTTAGCTTGTAGAGAAAGAGCTGTGGTGGTATTAAATTGGTTTAAAGTGGGAGATGTCACCAGAACTGAAGTTTCAAAATGCACCTGAGCAATGCTGCTGAAAAAAAGAAATGAGAAGAACTAACAGGGTTTAACGGAAAAAGGAATTGCTAAGAGATAACTGGGCAAAACCACTTCTCAAGTCACAGCACAACACAGTCACATCCAAGGGAACTGACTTTCACTAGCTGGCATAAACTTAAACCAAATATGTTGTACTCCCTCCAGTACTCAGTGTAGGCTTGTGCTTATCAAGCTCCAAAGTTTGATCATTAAACCTGATCCAAAATGCTGAGAGACTATTCCTGTCACCAAGGGCTCAGTCAGGTGTCTTTATTAATCACAACTAACAAATATTTTCATTCTGGGACCTTCGGGAGGAAGGGGCAGAGTGGGGCTATGTGCTTTATTTCATATGAGGAGATGACAACTCAGATCTGCAGTGCCAGATTAATATTTTATGACTGTGATCCACTGGGTATGCGGTGTAATT
The DNA here is from genome assembly GCF_034638445.1 of Ciconia boyciana. Taxonomy (NCBI): domain Eukaryota; kingdom Metazoa; phylum Chordata; class Aves; order Ciconiiformes; family Ciconiidae; genus Ciconia; species Ciconia boyciana. Next base: position 16,091,174 of record NC_132944.1, on the reverse strand, counting down.
CTGGTGGCTTGTTTTGCTCTACGTTCGCTGCATCTCCGATGTTATTTGCAACAGCTTCATGGAACAACAACAAAAAGAGGTTTCATTCCCGCAGGACAGCATTGGCTGACCTCTCTCATTGCTTCATGTAATTCAGAGGGAGCAACCATTAAACAGGAACTGAAAGTGCTTTTCAACTTTTAAAGGGGAAAAAAATAGCATCACAGATTTACATATAGATAGCATTTCAGAGAAGAATGATGCTGATTTCTCCTGCCTTGCATTTATTTACCAAGTCATCCTAACAGAGTGGTCAGAAGACAAGCCTGCAACAGGGCACTGCTGAATACACATCTCTGTGTCATCACCAACAGTTCAGCGCGCTAGCATTAAAATGACATTAAAACGACATTAAAACAGCGTGATCAATGAAGAGAGACAGCGAAAGTAAAACGCATAACTTCAAGCACAACTCTACAACTGAGGTCCATCCTAGGACTTTACACAGGTCCTTGATCTAACTTTCTAGTGAAAAGAGGACAGTAACTTAAAATTTGACAGTCACTGAGGACGGGCATAGGGGGGTCTGTCCCATGTCCAGGCAACCGCTGCATCCCAGAGGCACCAAAGCAGCCCAGATACCATACCAACACTGGCACACAGCAGACCTGCTGCCTTCAGGGAATGCAATAGTAAAGACGGCTGTTCTGAATCAACAACATCTTAACACATCTCAGAGAGCTTTCTGGTTTCATTGCAATGGATGGAGTGAGTTTTTTTTTTCCTGCTATTCAAAGACCTTTAATAGCATATTACTCAAAAACTCCCATTCTCTTCTCAGGAATACGAGTGATGCTTGTAATGAACTCTGTCTTAAGAAGGTATGTGTCACTGAAAGACTGGGATATTTCTAGATCTCCAGTCTCTTTATGCAGCTTAATGCTAATGAAAGGAAACCATTTTTTGCACACAGTGAAAGGGAACAGATGGTGTCACAGTTCTGCTGTGGAATTTAAGCAGAGTGACAACCTATACAGCAGATCATCATCATGGGTGAAACTCTTTTTAGGCAGTAGCATGGAGGGTTTATTTGTTTTTTACTTACTTATTACTATCCAATATTTTGAAAAGCTTTTTCTTTCCTTTTTACAATGAAATCTAAGAAAACGGTAGGATAATCTCACCATCCTACAAAACCTCAGAAGACACATGAAGACCAGTATTTTTAAATACGCTGTGAAAGGACAGCTGAAAAACAGCACCTCATATTGCAAACTGTGCTTTTCCAATCATGCATCTATCCAGACACCAGTCGCTGGCGAGCAAACCAATGAGGGCTTAAAAGGGACACTGTCAAGTTGAAAATCACTCCTCTGTCTGAAATCTGGTCCCTAGTTCTAATTATGCCTGCAAGGCAGATGACAGGGCAAAAAGAGCTCTTTTTTCATTTTTAATAATTTTGTATTTTACACGTTTGGTTTGCAATACCCTATGTACAGTTCACCTCATTTTTCCTTTCTAGGCTCACCTGCTTTCATCCTGGAGAAAACAAAGGTGAAAAAAAGCAGATAAAAATCATAGCTGGAAATTTACCCAGAAATAAGGAATTCAAAAGGGACTTTCTATCCCACAGATTTGTTGCTGCTGTTGTTTACTAAGTGGTTAGTTAAATCTTCCTGACCGTACTGACAACTGAGACATACGCTTTCATGTGCTCATCCTAGTAGAGGCATCTGAACCCCCACAAAGCATCCCCCTCTGGTGAGACAGTCCACATGCAACTTGAAGTTTCACAATTTTTACTGTTTTCATTCCTTCATGTTTATCTTCTTTCAGCTTATTTGAACTGCCTGTATGAGTATTTTATAGTGCATACCACTAAAAGCAAATGATGATGTGCTCATCCACTCCATAATTCGCATCAACAATAGCCAATCTCTGCTCAGCCCATATCCGACAAGAAAAGGGATTAATCGGGCAGTGGCATCCTGGGAGAACAATAAAGCTCAGGCTGCTGGGTTAGGGTTTGGACCCCTCTAGGAAAGGTCTGGACCCACGCCACTCTGTGAAACTTCGGAAAACATTTGCTTGATGACAACCCCATTTTTGCACAGGGATGGATGATATGTGTCCAAAGCTACCCAGTTGCAAGCCTTACTTATAGACTTTACAGTGAGATAGGGAAAATCAGGTCTTAGACACATCTATAAACTCAAACAATCCATGGGCACATTGCTGTTTGCAACATGCTCAATTCTGACTGAGGGGGACAACGGCAATCATTCTGTAAGATGCCATGAAGACAAACTTATATATTCAGGTATGAGTTTGCATAGATGGGGGGCTTGAGATCCAGGGGAAGCAGAGCAATACAAGCACTGTTGTACTAAGTGCTCTGGCCTCCAGTGGGTGAGTGTGCTCAAGGTATTGTGCTCCCCTAGGTCTGTAAAACAGCAAACTCTAAAACTAAGGTCTAATATTAAAGAGAAGCTCCACTCTACAATGCAGGTAAAGACTAGCTTAAAATCCCTCCCATTTAGCCAGGATATCTATCTATCTATCTATATGTATATGTGGGGATAAATTAACACTTTCTCATCAAGGCATTTCTTTGCAAAAGGGGATGGCAGGGCTCTTCCAGAGACCTAGCACCTCCAGTAACAGAGATTACAGGAACCATTAATCCCACAACAGCAAACCATCCTTGACCCCAAAAGTGGCAATACTTACAGGAAGGATTGTGCAAAGGTACGTTAGGGATGGGAGAACTTCAAGTGTGGAAAAGTGGCAAAATATTCAGTGTGAGTGAATTCTAAACTCACAGGAGTTCACAAGATGTAACCTGCTGATTAACACGTCTCGCAGGGAGGGACAACACAACGCCTTCCAACACTTCCTTTGAGAAGTGAAACGCTCAGGTTTTAAGGCATTTACAGGGCATTTCTGAAACGTGTCAGGTAAAATCACTACTGTGCTCCAAAGCACCCAGACTCTTGCTGCAGAAACTCAACAGCTATTACACAGCAAGTGTAAAGTGAAGAAGCAGAAAGAGAAGAGATTGTCAGTAAATAGGGTTAATCCCTGCAGGTAATACCCTTTCCGTTAAATTGTGCAGCATTTTCCAGTCTGCAGATTCTCAATCCCATTTAACATCTCTCTCACTGCAAGCAGACACATCTCAGCTCCCACTCTTCCCCCTCCCAAATTCTGCAAGGCTGTTTTTGCAGGCAGCAGCCAGTTAAACTAGAGGCTGCTGGTACTACCCCGGGAAGCTGTAGGGGGGTGGGTGAGCCGCACAAAAGATCTCAACACAAAAGGCTATCCTTTTCATCCTTTTTCCTTCTTCATTTTCTCCAGCTGAGCCATAGCTTTATTCAATCAACACTTAAAAAACAGATGCAAATGTGGGAGGGGGTAGGGACTAGGGGGGACAATATAGGGCAACACCTATTTTAATACAAACAATCAAATTTGGTGGGTGAGAGGATGTGGGGAGCCTTCAGCTCTCATCTTCTCCCTGCTTCCAAACGAGCCCATTAGCCCACTTCCCCAGTGCTCACAAAAAATCCATGCAGCATGCTACAGATATTTTCTGATATTTTTTTTTCCCAGGAGAAGACGTAAAGGTCCTGACACCGAAAGGACTGCGAACATCTTTGCATTCCCAGCAAGAACCGCACAGTGTACATAATCACATGAAAAACATGGCTGGCTGGTGCATCGACAGATGCAAATGAGAAATACCAGACTTAGCCTTATTTAGATCACAGCAAAATTAAATGGGGAGGAGAGGGGGAGGAAGGGAAATAATTGTGGCTGTGTAACATGGCTGCACAATTTTCAAAGCCTCACGACTGCCAGCTTGCAGGGAGCAGTGAAAATGTGTGTCTGCTCTAAAGGGAGCTGTTCCTGCCACCCCTGCAGCAGAGCCCGTTCATTCAGCTATCCATCCCGCGGGCAGGCACGCCGGCCGGCAAGCACGAAAGGCAGGGAAGAACTAAAATAGTTTACCTGATCAATGCAACTTCACGGCAGCCGGAGGTAGGGATTCCAGAAGAAATGCAGCAAGGAAGAAAAAAATCTGCTCGGATCCTTCTGGCAGTCCACAGCCTCATCTACATGCATCTGAGCAAGCCCTTACCAGCAGCTGCTTCTTTTATCAAGCCCACAGGCACAGCAAATTAGTCCGGTTAGACAGTTCAGTCAATGTGGGCTATTCACAGTGTGGCTGTTGTGCGAGCCCAGCTTCTCCTGTCCCCCTGTCCCTGGGTAGGCACCCGCCCACCTCCACATGGCCCTGGATAAACACGGCTCTCACAGCACCCACGGAGCGAACCACATGATTCTGACAATCACCAGCGCGGGCAAACGCTGACTGGACCTCTCGCTTCGCCCGAGCAAGGCGCCGAGATCTGGGTACACAGGCAAAGCCTAAGAATGGATTCACTTTAAAGGGAAAAGCCTTCTTTCTCTTTCTTCCTTCCTTATTTTTTTTTCCCCCTAAGGAGGAAAAAAAAATTAAACCAAATGCAAAGATCTGAAATGGGTAATATCTTCCAAATCAACTTAATTCTGAAAATGAAGTGTCACTCTGAAATGCAGTGTCATTCAGACTTCTAGTAAGCACAAAGCATCAGAGAGAGACCCTGGATGAAGCCTGATATGGTCCTGAAGAGAGATGCTGACCACAGCCAGTGAGTGCATCCTTGGTCTGTACAAAGCCATGGATTTTCCATTTTGTTCTTTTAAAAAAGAAAATGTGACAAGCTCTTTTTTATCCTCCTTTCCTCACCAGGAACCTTCTTAAAATATGCATGTAGAAATATACACACACACACTGAAATAAAGCTCTAATGAGGCGGCAGACGGCATGCACTGTCTGCCATCCTTGGGAGTGGGGATCAAGGCTGGTGGACACAGCACACAAGAGGCATATGCCTCTTAAATAAACTCATGAGTGGGATCCACAGGGTCAAACACAAAGAAGAAACATTTATAAAAGGCATTTGATTTTTCTACCATTGCACAAAGGAGAGAAGGACTAAGCCCTTCTCTCTCCTCCCTGCTCCCCAATGTATCTTTAGGACTAACAGTGCCCTTTTTCCTCCCCTCCCACATAGGAAGCACATATGTATATGGAGGGGTGCTATAAATACACACACACACACACACATATATATATCTCCTATAAACACAGTTTCTCTTGGTTATCTAAACTCTCCTTTCACAAAGTAGCACAGTTAATTGGAAGACTTCTCCAAACAATCTGGCTGATCAGTGATGGCTGACTACTTCACGTCAGCATTTGCACTTAACTAGGAGTTAGTGCAAGCCATCCACATAAACCAAAGGTAAACACTGATAAGGTATTTGATGCTTAAAAAAGCAGGTTTATCCAAAAATGGGTTAATAGGAACACATTGTGGCATAACATCACCCAGTTGTGTAGCTGGCTTAAAATCCTGGCTCCTGGAGCCATCACACACAAACCACACAAACACAAAACTCCATAAAACCTTCTTCCTTTTCCAGAAAGGGAAAGGAGCTCAGTGTTTTTATGGCTCTGAAAGAAAAGTTTGAACTTACTCCTGAAATTCCTCAGAGGCTTAAGAAAAAGGAGGGGGGGAGGAGGAGGAGGAGGATGATAATAAAAAAAAAGAAACAAACCTCATGCTTCCTATGCCATTCTCAGCTTCATAATGTTGTAAGGCTGGCAACACCCAAAAGCAAATGAAGCTTTTATCAGGAGCACTGTCCAAATGTGACTGTAGGCAGTAAGAAACATCTCAACAAAGGTAAGACTGAAGTGTGGAAAGCTCTTGGAATTGGCTAGAAATTAATTTCAAATTTGGGAGAAGAAATGAAACACGAAAACATGAACTGGAGGGGTAGGGAGGAAGAAGGGCCTTCAGCAATCCTGAAAGGTAAAGCTGTTCCTCTGCCTGCTGGCAATTTCCAGTGTCAGCAATAAGCTGTTATCTTTAATTTGCTCCTGTCTGAGTGGGGAGGTTTGGTACTACCCCTTCGCTCATCTCTGCTCACTCATTACCTCTCTTGCCTGAAAGGTGAGAGGAAACAGGAGGCAGGATTGAGGTCACTTCGGGATTGCATTACAGAGTATTTAATAAGCTCAGGACATCAGTGTCCCTCATCCCATATGGAAGTATGTTCCACAATCCAGTGTAAGAGCAGTCTATACTGCCATCAAACCTGCAGCTGCTGCTGACATAAATATGCAAGCAGCCAGGGCAGCACACTGCGAGCGGTACACAGCCTGGGCAGGGTCAAGCACGTCCACCTGAGAGCCGTGGCGGACAGCTTTAGTCCTGAGGAGGACACGAAGCACTTCCCTTCTGTTTTGTTTGGCAAATATGAGCACAATCGACACGACTGCGGGAGAGGTGAAGGATGCTGCACCCCCAGTGCCTCTCCTGACGATCAGATCACAGTGGGCATCTCGCAGGAGTGAGCACCCTCATCTTCCCCCACCTCTTCAGCAAGATCCACTGCTCAGTATCTCAGAGGGACTCCATGTGCCCAGAGCACAGGGACAAAGCTGGTGAAAATTCAAGCAGGAACAAAAGATTGAGCATGCACAATGCAAACATATGCGGGCCAGGTGTGATACCTGCAATGCAAAGTACAGTTAGCCAAAGACCTATTTTTCAGGCTTAGTTAGAATTTAGCCTTGATAAAAGGCCAAACCATTCTCCCATTTTAGTCAATAGAAGCCTGTCATTGCCCTTGATGGCAGAAGGACGTGGGACATTAGGAAAATAAAGGGTCCAATTCATCACCTTGAATAGGTGAAAATGAGAGTCCATTCCTTACTGTCCCATTTATTCCTAAAAGACAGCTTAGAGCATTGCTAGGGTTTAACTTAATATTTCTTAAAAATAATTTGAAGGAGGATGAAGTGATTTATAAGTCATTTTCCCCCCTGCATATTTGATCAGTTGTTAAGGGAATGCAATATAGTTCTTAAAAAATCCCTTGAGATCTTTCTCTCCAGGGATCTCAGAAGCCCTGATGCTCAGCATCCCTGAAGCACCCCCTCAGCCCAGCGATGGCTGCAGTGCCATCCTGGTACAGACAACACATCTGCCTCTCCATTCACAGTCTCCTGCCAAAACACCAGTGCCCACCATGTAGTCCTGGAGTTGGCCAAGACTGTAGAAAGGAACGAAGGGAGGAGGCGGCCTTAAAGCAGCCTGAAAATGTGACTTCAGAGAAAAACAGTTGGAGCCCGTATCCACAAGAGTGTGTGTTGCAGGAGGAAAAAAACCAACCTCACCCTTTGGAGCTGGCTGGCAGCAAAACTGGTTGGTTCTCAACTTCTTCTCTCAGATTCTGATTTGACATTTACTTCACTATATTTATGTCAGTCAGGACAGGAGAGGAAGGAAGAAGGTAAGAGCCTGATCAATGTAGTACAGGCAAACATCTCAAAGAGAGGAAGATCTCAGTTTATTGCTTCATCTGTAATCTGGTCCTTCACATCTGTACTCTTGCTAAACAAGGAATACAGGTATGTGTCCTTGGAGAGCAAATCTTGCTTTTTTCAGGATGCTACACGTACATGAATGAGGCACAATTCTGAAAAGCAATATTCACTGTCATCTGGAAACTGTAATCAAATATGTGCATTGTTATGCATTGCTTTTTTCTTCATATTCATTGATTTAGGAACAGATGATTTAATCTGCACTGTATAAACCAGGCCTAAAATTTCAATTAGTTCCTCTGGTACTGAGCCCAGGCAGATAAGATTGCAGAACTATTATCAGCTTAAAAAAACCCAAAATGAAACAACAAAAAAACCCAACCCACAATGTTTTGATATTCCTTCTTGCTTTTACATCAAGTGTCTGGAAGTACGTATTCTAGTGACTTCCTCTGAACAGCAACATTTTTACTGATAAATAGAAGTATACTGAATATAGATCTTGATAACGCCTAGTTTTGAAAAAGTCCAATATGACACTTTTACTTGGATGCCTGGTACACTTCTACATTTCAATGTGAATTTTTTCTTTGTTTTGCGAAAGCAGAAGCATGAAAATTCTTAAAGTGTTACAGAATTAAAACTTCTCATTTTTAAACTTCTCCGTGGATTTGTGTAATACAAATAATCTTTACAAGATATCCCCTATACCATAAAGTATCACAGTTAAGCAGATTCTAGTTGATATGTAGTAAATGAGACTTTTAATAATCAGAAAACAGCAAGAAGACAACTTAGTCCTACCGAGTAAAACTTTCTATTAAAGGAAACAGTGCTTGCTGTATTGAATCAGTAAGTGTTTCACCCAAGTGGCCAAGGACTAATATTTTACCAGTATACAACCCACAAGCAAGTTATGAGATGCTATATTTACCTATACCTGAAAATCCCTTTCTCACCCTTATGAGACACACAGCCCCCTGAAGAGGAAGAGCATTCCCCCATAGCACCACACAGACAGCATTTAGTTTTGATGTTCACAGATGTAGTAGAATCAATGATGCTAAAAGGATCTTTTACAGTTTCATCACAGTGTTTATTGCTGTATCCGAGCCTCGCTCAGACTGCAGGGATGCTCTGCAAAGTATCATTTCAGGTTTGTTTCCCTGCCACGGAGTGTGTCTTTTTCTTGCATTAGGAATGAGCAAAAAAAGGACTGATCAGTTTTCCAGTGCTTAATAGATTCTGGCACAACCTGGCCTCCGCTATAAACAAATAGCCTCAGCACATGAAACCCCTGAAGACTGATTAAAAGTAAGCCTGATTTCATCTGCACTGGTTGCGTGCAGCCATTAATATTGTTAACACACAACCTTTTGTTCTGTGTAGCTGGAGGGCAGCTCACATTGCACTCAGCTGAGGCACCTCGGAAGGTATGTTCCCTGCCAGTGACATGTATGATTATGTTAATGGTGCTTAATGTTTCTTTAACATAAGGAAAACTGACACCAGCAATATACAAATTGATACTTGGACGTAAAGTGATGCCATTCAGTTCAGAGGCGGAAGTGGCCTTGCTGTCACCGCAGCCACGCAGATTTATACAAGTGTGAGGGAAGAAAGCGCCTGGGCTGAGATGGCCACAGGTGATGGACCATAAGCAACTAAGTTTCCCTTCGAAAGAGCTAAGTCCTAAGCAGGGCAATACTGGTTTTGGACTGAAGAAGATGGAAACATTGGAAATGTTCAGGAGAGCATGAGAGCAAAGGGGCACTGAGCCAAGATACCATTCCCTGGAGTCCTCGCGACCGCAGGGGGACTCCTGCAAATGCCTGTACTGGAAGGGAGGTTTGGACTTTCCCGTGCCTTACGTCATTTTCCTAGCATTCATTCAGCGTTCTAGGATTGCAAAATTATGGCTGGCTTTACGGTCTGGCAGGACACGGGTACGTGCGCACCATCCACACTAACAACCTAGCGCCTGGCTGCTCCCCGCCGAGGGAGCTGTACAGATTTACCGCAGCTGTAATTCTGGCCCTTGCTATCTCTTTACTAGCCTAAGAAAAGGATAATTTTAAATCAAAATTAGGTGATGCAAACTCTAGGGGAAACCTTGCAGACAAAATGATCAGGATACAATTTTTCCTGCAATACTGAAACATTAAAATTTAAGTCTGACATTTTTAGAAAGACATGAGCTGACAAATATAGGAGGAATACAAAGCTGTCCTCACTCCTCCCCCATCTTCATGTCTTCTTTAAAAATAAACAAACAGAAGAATAAACCAAGCATTTTAGAAAGCGACACCCACAGCCACAACTCACTTCATTACACACGAGAAGCTCCTCCATCCATGGACCCTTGGGAATGCCGCGTTCCTCACGTCTGCTCCTCCTGACGCTAGCTGTTAACATGAGCCAGGCTCAGACAGGCAGCCGATTGACATCAAAGGATCCACTTGATGCAATTTATTCCATTTTCAACTATTTCATTTTAATGACCACTGCAAAGTTGTGCTGTAGGAGGCTAGACTTAAACCTCAACCAGTGCAATTCAGATCACAGCTTCCAGTCTGCCAAGACGAGCTCTCCATTCAGACCAGCTCTAAAATCTCATTAATTTTAGATAGCATGACGCTTCTCATAAGTAAAGGACACCTGACAGCAATCTACTCATCTGCACAGGGCTCAATCAACAACAACAACAACAACAACAATAATAATAATAATAATAATAAAGCTTGCAATCTGGTGATCCAGCTGCGGCATACTCTGCCCTCTGACCTACGTGATCACAAACACTGGGAGCTTAGCTCTCTCCTGCAAGGTGAGAGCCAGCTCTCTTTCCATAAACGCTGTGGCCTCGCAAGCTGTGCTGCTGAAAGCCACGTGAGCTTCCCCAGCCAGCGAGAATGTCTCCTCCTCAGCTGGATTTTGAGATCCTTCATACATAAGTGAGGACACTTCCCTGAGCACAGAAGAATCAGGGAGGTAGTTTGTTTTCCCAGATCCCTCACTGCCCGCCTCCTCAGCTCCTTGTTTCCAACTGATGCCTACAACTTCACACCTTGCTCACGAGGTCCACATAAAGGCAATGGTTTCCAGTGCAGGTTTATGCGTTGCCTTGGTACAATGCAACCAGACTTTTTATATGCCACTGCCAATGACTAAGCTTTGCAAACCTGTGAGGTACATACTGAATGACACGGGCCCTGAGACACGTCCCATCAGCAGTTCAGAGGCATGATGTGTCCTACTGCTCCCTTTGTGCCATAGAGCCAGCCTGAACCTGCCCATGGGCCCCAGCAGACCTGCCGGCCTCAGTAGGCAGCCCCCTGCTAACTCCCCTCTACTTGCTGGGGATTTGGAATACTCCAGGCATCCATGCCCACCCAACCCAAATGGCCATCGTACGCTGCAATTCAGCACACTTGAACTGCTCAGGAGCTGCAAACAGCTCAGGAGGCACAGGCTGACCACCCACCCTGTGGTACTGCAGACTGACTGATGACCCACCTGCAACTGGTTCTTTTAATTCTGTCTTAAAATAATATTCTGTGATGGAAGCTATTCTTATTAATTGAAACACAGGAGAGATCAGGCTGAGAATTAGAAACTACATCTCCAATTTTTATTAGTTAGGAACACGTAATACACATTTATTCTTTCTTTTATTGTTTCAACCTAAAGGTAATTTTCCTCAATTCTGCTACCAAACATCAAGCACTAAATAGCTTATTCTTTTTGTTTGCACTTTGGTGAAATAACAAGCAATAGCAAGCCCTTAAACAGAGCATTGACTCTCTGGAATTCAATACACTTTATACGAGAACCAAACAGCATTCCTACTTATTCACAAAGGACAAACACAAAGGGACACAGAGGAAGGGAGGCTATTTTCCTAAAATCAAGCAGCCAGGCAAGGGCAGTGCTGAGATTTGGACCCGTGGCTCCTGAACGCTCAGTGTGCTGTCAGCCGGGACCGTGTCCCTGCCGGGAAGCCTCAGCCGTGCTCTCCAGGCTGGTGACCCCAGGAGCCGAGGAGAATGCACAAGCGAGATGCGGACGGGAGGCATGCATGCATGGTCTGCTGCTTATAATGCGGGTTGAATCAGCCTCAAATCTCCCCCTGCACCCAGAAATTCTCTGCCTGAATACAAATGCATCACAGCTTCACTGCAGAAAACTGCAAGGAATAATGCCACAGACCAGCCCATTACAGGCCCCCCATTAAACTGTACCCAAAGACAGAAATAGATTGATTTTGATTTTTATTTAAAAGTTAACCAAATAGCTGTGCATTTTTCAAGAAAATAATCTCCCTATCAGACACTAAACACCCCACCCCCCCCACCCCAAACCCAACAAGCCAGAGTACTTTGTATCAGCAGCTATGCCCAAGACGGTTATTAGAAGCAAGAACAAGGGAAGAGAAGGCTGGTAGCTGCTACACGTGTCCAGCCAGATTAGATCACCAGCAAGTATCCCAAGAAAGGCAGGGGACAATACTGTCAACCGTTTGTAAAGTGGAACATGTGATCGGTTCAAATAAATGTGAAGTTTCAAGAGATGCAAAAGAGGATGATTTCTGGCAACAAAGCCAGACTCTTTCCATCATCTCGTTTTCAAAACTAAAGCCTGTCTCTGTGCCTTTGTCTCTCCTCTAGTGCAGTTATAGCTCCACAGCCAGTTGTGTGTAACAGTAGAGGAAGCGAGTACAGAGCAGTAAGAGCCTGCAGTAGGATTTGTTTTATAGCCAAATTACAGACCAGGTCCACTTTCTGGAAGATGCCGTACTAACAAAGAATAATGAGACTGATTCCTGCTCCAAGGCACCTACAGTTAAGTAGTAACGATCCTTCGCCCATGACCCATTCTGATACGCTGTTGTCAGTCATTCGAGTCAGGGAAACATGTATTTGATGCATGCGATAACTCACCCAACCGTTGTGAATTACAAAGAAGGTTTGTCTCACTGAGAATGGACCAGCAGAGTGCCAAGGGCTTCTCAGCAGAGGAAAAAGAGCTCACACTTCTGCAACGGGGGCAAAATAAACCTCCTGCCACTTTTCCAATGTGATTAAATTAGGCCAGATCTATGCTCATTGTCTAGAATTTTGTGTCAGATTTATAAACAATTACATAGCATTTACATTTAAAAACAAAACTCTAACAACCCTTGACTAACAGTCTGAATACCATAGATCCAGCAATGAACCCAGAGAAGTTCACACAATGTTTTAAATCCGAATGCTGTGGTCTTTTAATGCACAATAACTGGGAACTAAAATATATATCGAAGCATGAACCAGTAAGCCTTGCATCTGAACCGAGAAAAAGCAATACAGCAACATAAATTACAGTCATAAATCCCCCCACAAGCACAAAAAATAGTATTTAGAATTGTAAGTGTTATCAGTGCAAATAAAGGTAAATTATGTATCTCAGCATGATTTTTAAGCTGACTCAACATCCTTCTGTAACTATGTACCTGCTTAAAATTGAAATGTCTTCATGCTTGAGAAGAAAGCCAGCTGAAACACAGCACGAGCACCTCCCTGTGTGATGACTCTGGTGCGGCAGCTCTGTCCCCAGCCTGCTGGGGATTTGGGGGATTGCGCATCACCTTTCTGTGCCTCAGTTTCCTTTTCAGACAACCACCACCTTATGGACTTCATTTGGTGTTGAGCTCATTTGGAAAACCTCAATCTACTGGTGGAAAGCACCAAACTAGTTTATTATTCTTTTTTTCCTTCTTCCTCCAAGTATCCCATTGCTAATTACAAGGCAAAAAGAGATGTTTTCACACCTGTAAAAGCAGCTATCTCACAGCGCTTGTCTTAACACAGCGAAGATGAAACCACACACAAAGAACCCAAAGAAGAGAACCTGCAAGGAGGAAAAGCGTGGCCCCATTCCCATCCCCGCAGCCACCCCAAGAGACAGGTAGCCCAACCTGCCCTCACTCCACAGCTAATCCTACCATTTCCGGAGGCCTCGGGGGTGTTGGTCCCCAGCTCTTAGTATGTGAATTCTCATTCCCGTAGGCTTTACTGACAATCTCAGACTTAGTTAACTGCATCTTTTTGAAATATGGAAATGTGTGGGAAGAGGCAGGAGAACTTTTAAAAATTGCAGTACTTTGATCCTAATTAACAGAGTTGACTGAAAGCAAAATATGTAGAGCTAATTTTCACAATATTTTTTCACCATCCCTAGACAGAGCCTTTTTCCTGGCACTGTTTAAAATTAATGAAGTAAATATGTTTGCATATTTATCTTTTCATTACATGGAAACAACAACAAGGAAAACAGATTGAACTGATAGCAGAATTCTTCCACTCCAGAGCAGTCTGGATGTGGTTTTTGTTTCAGTTCATACAACGCAACCCAAATCAAACAAGCAATGCAAGTTCACTGGCCATGTAAGTAATCAGTTTTATCCAACAGAGCAACTACAAAATCACTGCTGTAGGAATTGACCCCTTCATTTTATTTTTGTCTCTATGGAGAGATACTGAAATGGTTTTCAAGGAAGACAACATCCTTCCTGAAGTCTAACAAACAAATCACTTGCCAGTTACCCCACACCACTAACAACAAATACACGGCAAGTCAAATGCTACCATATGGCTAATAGACTCAGGCAATGGAAAAATGCGAAAGAGCATACAGATACAGGTTCATTAGGAATCTTGTATTAATTCCCAAAGAGATCTTTTCATTTTTTGGAACCTGTAGCCCAGAATCTGCAAACACAAGTGCCTGAGAGGTCAGTGGTCCCTACGCCACGTTGCAAACCATGGTCTGGCCACGATTTTGCACATGTGGGATGGGAGCAGCAGAGGAACCAACCTGCAGGACTGACCTGCAGCTTCAGCAAACTCCATGCACAGAAGACAGCCAAAGTGCACAAGCTCTGCTCAAAGCTGCAGGCAGGTCCCAGGTGCAGGCAGGTCCCAGAGTCAGGGGAGTGGGATGTATGTGATTAATACATGTCAGATAAAGCAAGAGCAGGAGCTCAGCCGTGCAAGGATGATAAGCAGAGGAGAAGGTAAGGGACCTTGAGTTTGAAAACTGCCAGCTTGCCCTCGAGTCTGAGTGGGCTCAACATGCCCCTGGCCAGGAAGATCCTACTCATTCCCATGGAACAGCACATGGAGGGGGGAAACCCCGTCACGTCCCTTCAATTTAAATGTACCCCATAAAATACCCATTACATGGCTGGCTAGGCATCCTCTGTCCTGGGAAACAGGGTGAGAGAAGATTGCATCTGGCATCAGAAGTCGTCCCTTCTTATCCAGTTTTACCTTAATTATTATGGATACAATAATTCAGTAAAAAACAGATTTTTTTCCCTCAAGGGTCACAAAGACTACATAAATGTGATGGATTTTGCTCTACTCAAGGATTCCTAGTTATGCCTTGATTATTGTATCGATTGCTATTACAAATGTTGAGTACCCATGATTGAAGTGATAACTAAAAAGGCAAGTCGTACTCGACAGTTGTTCCTCTGTTATTACAGAGCTGTAGGTCTTGGACTAGGCTGTTCGCAGCATCAATTACATGTGCACATACACAAAACCCTATGGAAACTCAGATTTCAGAAACTAGAGGAGAAAAAAATAAAGAGAAAAGAACTATTATCCCCTCTCCATCACCACATATTAGAGAATTAACCAGCACACAGAGTTACTAGCTTTTGGTCTACCTGGAAGAAAAGAACAGAGGACACTTTCAACCCTGATGATGGCATTTCAACCATGAAATTTTGCTCTGCTTTCAAGTCTGTGATGCTCTGGGAGAGATTTTGCTTTTGTGAGACTTCATCTGCTGTACAGCTTTCATTACAGCTTTGGCACTTGGAGATGAAACTACAGATACACCATTTCTTACTTCCCTCCTAAATGGTGCCATGCAGATGTCAGCTACACCATCATGCAAAGAAGGAAAAAAAAAAAAAACCCCACACCTTCCATGCTTCTCAGTTTGTTTCTGGTCCATCAGTTAGGAATTTTTGGCTTTTTCGACAACGTGGTTTTCTTTTCTGTTTCAGAATACAAATGAGCAAGATCATTTAAGTGACATGGTGGTAAATGGCATGGTAACTACAAAATCCGTTGTTTATTTTTTGCCACAAAAGTCTAGGAAATAGCAAAGGATCTCAAAAGTAAATGTTGTCTATGTGCATAAAAGGGTTTGCTCTTTGAACTTCACTGAGATGACACAGTCATTACTATGCAAAAGTGTAAGCATTTTCTTATATTTTGCAACAATTGTCAAGCAAGTGAAAGCTTTATTTGATTTTCATTTGCATGTGAAGACAAGATTTAGTACTCTAGTGGAATAGACAGTGTCAGAAGAGTTTTAAATTGTAATGCTATCACTTTAACATCTTTAAGGCACTTTTTAGAAGATAAACTCATCTGCCTTTAACGACTAAATGACACAGTAATGGAGAAGAGCTAAAGATTTTCTTATGGTAATAAAAGGGAATACTTCAACCAGAGAAAGAAAAGTGGAGAGCTATGCACTGCCTAGAAACACTTTCAAGAATCTTTCAAAATAATGGAAAAATAAATACATATATTGTATTTATCCATACACACACTCCGGCTGAATGAGGACTGATGTAGGTCTAGATTTCTGACAGTAACTATCACTTCAGAGAGGCAAGATGAAAAAAAATTAAAACACTCAGCAGAGTACTTGATGCAGGAACACAACTCCAGGAAGGAATTGGCAGATGATGGTCCTAGGATTGTTGAGAGCTGTTGGCCAATGCTAGCACTCCATCAGCTTCCAAAAATACTTAAGTGATATAGCATAAGTATCGCATATATGATGCAAAGAAAAAGCTGTCTCAGCTGAAAGCCCTCAAAGAGTAACATGGAAAAAAACCCCATTGTTTTCACTAATGCTCTGTGAAGCACCCCTGGGTCTATTGAATCTAGTTAGCCTACGTATTTTATTCTCTCCTATATATCCATAAAGAGAAAGTATTGAACAAAGTTGTTCCACTCTTTCGCAAACATAAATGGCATAACTCTAAACAAAAGATTTTGTGGGTGCATAACCACAGTGATCTACATGTTTCCCTGGCTGCTGAATTTGTGAAACTACTGTCATTAGAAAATTGCTCATCATAGTCCTATGCGGTACAACAAACACAGAATAAAATGTACTTCAAGGCATGATTTGCAACTGAAAACCAATCAAAAAGCAATGAATACACTCCAACAAAGGTAAATTAAATAGCATGGCTCTGTCAGCCAGCACGTGAACTACAAGATTATACCTGACATCTGGTGGTAAGTAAAAATGTGCTCGGTGGACTACAACTCCCAAAGTACTTTGCAGAATATTGATACCAGGTAAGTCAGAAAGTAACTACAGCTGGACCATTAGAACATGAAAGAAAAAGAAAATGTATTCTTTTAGGTGAGACAGGACAGCAATCCCAATATAGACTGTATAAAATTTTCTTTGTCCTTTAATTAGATTGTTCGTTGCATTATTCTATTAAAATTCATTGCAATAGCTGATCACTTAGTCAATACTTTCCAAAAGCAGAACTCTGTTTTGCATATGCACCGATGACAAACAAATTTCTCCATTATAAAATAACACTTGCGATCTTTCCTTCCCAACTGAGTGCTAAAACATAAATATGCCCATTTAATGAGAAGGCAGGACCATGAATGTTTATTAAAAGCACACAAGACATCAAACCAACAGCAGAAGCCAAAATACACATTATGATTTTGGTCTTGTCAATATTTGCATGCGCAAATAAGTAGGAGAATTCAGACTTTCCATTATTCCCACTTAAAAATTGTCACAATCCTGTTTTTCAGTTTCAAAATAATCATATATATTTTCCACAAAAGATTCACTTATATTTTTTATTACATGAAGGGCAATTCCTTTGACATTGTCATGTGAGGTTATGTTTAGCAACCCTTTCAGGAACAAAAGCCCCACCTTAAACGGAACAAAAAAATCAGGGAAAAACACTATCCATACATCTTGCAAAACATCTGCAGCTTTGGGGGGCTTAAAGTTATGCTCTTAAATTCCTAACTGTCTTAGGAGGCCGCTCGCTAGTGCTGTTCCCTTGCACTGAGAACAAGATTGCTGTTTCTGACCTGGGATGTTGACCGTGCTACAGTGACGACATGATCTTTCTGGCTTTTGCATTCTTCATTGTGGACATTTCAGAAGGTACTGCAAAGGCAAAGTCGGGGCACAGCCGCTTGGTGTTACTCACAGCAAGCCATACTATAGCCAGCGGCTGTAATATTGGTATCTTTATTTATACATGTAACAAAAAAAGAGAACAAAATCTAAGTATTTTTCATTCCTAGCTCTGAGGCAGTATCTTGGTTTGAAGATAAGAAATCCCTGCAGGTGTCCCCCAGTTTTCTAGGGGAGTGGGAGGAAGAAAATAGTGGTGCTTGTTTTCCTGAATTTCTTAAAAATTATCTGATGCTATAGAATGTTACTGGTACCTCAACATTTGTGGGCGGCTACATTTTATAAAACAAAGCAGATGTATTGAATTAATGATGGGAATGGACAACAAGATGAATTTATTCCGGTAGGACAGCTGATAAAACCTGCAAATATTAGGTTTTGTGATGGAAAGCCTTTGCTGATAAAAGACTTCAAAGGACAGGCACCAAGCTCCTCCCTGGATTCATCGCAAATTGGGATTTTCAGACCCAGTGGATGCTGGCCTCTCTGTTCACCCTGCAACTAATGGTAAAATTCCCCCTTCCATTGACTGGAGGAGAATCAGCCCAAGGAACAGAGCTCAAAATTATAATTCTTGGCTTAAAATTAAATAATAAACTGATGATCCTTACTAAAAACTAAATTAACTGCCAATGTAAGGGCATAAATTGCAGCAAGTGCAGCTGTAATACAGAAAGTTCTCAAACCTGACCATATAGGAGGTTACAGATACTGGGAAAATGCCACTTCCACATTTTTCTTCAAGAAACACAAGGTCAAAAATTAAGTTAAGATGCAGTGAAGAACATGCCTCAGTTTATGTCACCCCTCTCTTGTGCTTGCATGCTCCCCAAACCTGATTCTGAAAAGACCTTGTTCCATGCAAATGCAATCCATTATGTCAGCGCAATTAAACTTAACAGTGTCATAAAGTCAGTGAGCATCTGGAAGTATTGATAAGCTTTCAGTTTATGGACACTTTGGTAGGGGAATTGCTGCTTTCTTTTACATAATGATGCAGCTATTATGGATTTGGGTAGGTTGGGCTTGGGGACTTTTTTCCCTGCTTTCAGTTTGTTTGCTATACCTTCATTCAAACATATATGCGAGATCAGTGGTACTGAATTTCTTCCAGTTTTAATCTTGAAATATGGTATATATATAAAGGAGCTTTCTCATCGGTTCAACAGCTTGTCTTATCCTGATGCATTGGAATAAAGAGACAGCTCACTTTGGCCATATGTTTCAGTTGTTCCTCTCACTCCCCCGCTGTCTTTCCACACATACCATGACCATGGACAACCTCTCCTTAAGTGGGCAAACAAATGGTTTAACTCAGATTTGCACAGTGTTTGCTGACTTGTGTGGGCTCCAGGATCCAACTCAGCTTTATCATTTCAGGCAAATATATTTCTGACAGACACCATGGTAATTAGAGCAGCTCAATTTTATTAGATTGATGACAGATTAAAGGCCAGGATCTCAACTAGCAGAAATCAGTGTTGCTACCCTGAAATTCACGGTGCCACGCTGATCTATGTCAGCTGCGAGCATGGCCCTAAGTCTTTTAAATTGTTTTGTGTCCCCTTACATAAAGAGATTTTTAAAATTGAATGTTTTCAAGCCTGTGTGTGTGGTCCATAATCTACTTGCCCATTACAGGGCTCAATGACATTCTTGCATTCAGTTTCCACTTCATATTGTCTGCCCCACCAAATGGTTTCAATTTGTGAAGAAGAACATAACTGAATTTCAGCTTAAGAGGAGCCTTTCCATCCCTATACAATGAAAAAAAAAAAAAGTAACATCTCATCTTTTGGGACCTCTGTAGGTGCCAATAGCTCTGGACTGTCTGTCCCGCATATTAATCTGAAACTGTTCGGTATGTGTCTCCGTTATATCTTGCATCCCAACCATGTGAGCTACCTACAGTTTGAATTGGTGTCAATTTCTATTACGGAAAAACCCAGAACCAACAGGCTCAGATCCAAGATCCATTAGCACAAGCCTTGTTTAAGTGGCATCCTGATACAGACACCAAATTCTCAAGGACCGAAAGCCTAGGCACAGGGATCCTCAAAACAACATCATCTCAGTAAACAAATGGCATGCTTAATGCTGGGGAAGATCCTTAATTAAAGGGGAGCCTCATCTAAAAAGCTGTTCTATACTAGGTCTTGTGGCCCCTCACTTAGTCTTTATTAGATGTTTTTCAACAGGTAACAGTTACCCACATACCAAACCTCACTCTTTATATAGTTGATAGTAAGATTCCCACCATGTGTCAGAGAATCCAGAGACTGCCCCGGACTGTCCCCACACAAGCAGGTGACCTGGATGTGCAGGGATGAGGGCAAAGGAGGCCATTTACGTCAGGTGGGTCCATGCCTGTTGTTATAGCCATGGGCATTAGCAAATCTCATCAAGCACCCATCTGACCTCAGACCAGAGGTGAGCTGCATTTGTTTTGATCAGGGAAAGAAAAGAGGATAAAAATCCATTAAAATGAACCAACTATAAGAGGCAATTGAGACTATCCCATTTATTTGAAGTAGACATTATATCACAAAACATTTCAAGAGCTTTCTGATGTTTGGTCTATTTTAAAGACTTTCAGTTAGTCACAGATGAACCTCAAAACATCCAGCGGCTTGATATGAATAAATATGCTTATCCAAGCCTGTGACCTGACATAAAAAAAGGCTGCAGTGATTTATGCCAGCTGAGGAGGTTAAACTAGGAGACAGGCCTCTCTTGTGATGCATAAGGATTTTTTGCTGTTATGACTCAAGTTTAGAACAATCCAAAAGAAAGAATCTTTTCCACAAGAAAACACCACTATTATAATCCAGTCTGACCTCTCAAGACAAGCAAAGAATGTTTCACCCAGTAATTCCTCCATCATGGCTATAACTTCAACAACACAGTACCTTTTAAGATGATGTTTAAAGCATCTGGATGTTTCCAAGACTGGAAGAATCCAACTTATCCCTTCCCAAGTTTGTCGGGACCTATTTTGTATGTAGTAAAGCAACAAAACAAAGCCAAGATACTTAATGGGTTCAAGAGACAGGCAAGAGGAGTCTTTCTTTGTTCTTTTAAATCTCTAGCTAGTGTTAGGCAAATTCCTTATTTACAAGGCTAAGGTATTTCCAGAGTGAAGCGTGCTGTCCTGAGGGGTCAGTGCTGTCAGCTACCAGGATCAGAGCAGCAGTTCTTTATACAACCAACCACATGCATACATTAAAGAAATCTTTCCTATCAAATTAACAAATAAACAAATTAAAGCCCAACAGATAAGCATGCATTATAAATGAACTGATTGATTATCCCCCAAGTCAGGGGATGTCCATCTCCTGGAACAACTCGGAACAACTCAGGAAATTTAGTAGCAATTGGCTTGAACCAAACTATAACACTGGTGAGTGGCCAGTACACAGCAGCACTAGAGCTGAAGACCTCCCTCCTCCCTCCTCCCTCCAAAAGCATCATCTATAGCCCCACTCAAGCAACAAACCCCTGATCCAACGCTCACCTGAAATCAATGGGACCAGGTCAAACCCAAGTGCCCTGTCTCTGTCATACCCACAGAACGCAAGTGTCCTCTCTGAAACTCCAAAAACACGTATCAGAAGGGAATTAAGACAATTTATAGTTGGAAAACTCATACCTGGAATGCATCATGGCTGTAAAGGCAACATCCCCTCAGTTCTCCACACAAAGCCATTTGTAAGAACACCAAAAAAATACTGAGTGCTAAAATTGCAGTTTTATTCATTCCAAAACAAGTTTCCACAAGCTCTCCATAGCTATTCTGTTTTCCAATATCTCTTGCCCAATAAAAGACAGGCTTTAAACACCAAAAAGACACCTGTCTGCATTAAAAAATAACTACCTGTAAAATTACATTTTTTTAAAATTAAGTATTTATTTGGCAGAAGCAGGACTTTTCTTTTGGCCACAGTTCTGTAACTTGCAAATGTTTTAACTGATTGGGGTCATATTTAGTTGAGCATTTTCATCTGGGCTGGCAAATAAATAACACAAATTTCACAGGAACTTCTAAACAGTTCCATAGCAAAAGCATTCTAAAAAGTTTGGCAAGTAGTAAGCCTACCAAGTAACTTTTTTTTTTTTTTATTCTGTATTATAAAAAGAACAGCTTTATGATCATTTAAATCATTATCATGTGGGCTGACCATATGAATACTAGCTGAGCTGTATATTGCAGCGCATTAGGTTCTTCCAGCTGAGTGATGGACAGAGTTGTTTGCTGTTTGATTTAGCCACATTTGATATCACAAAGAAAAAAAATAAATGGTGAGCATGAGCAACTTGGCCCAATGCATGGGAAAGCAGACTTTTCTCCTGAAATACTTCGCTTTTATTGACTTTGAGACTGAAAGAATTCACTTCCTCATCTTTTTCTTTCCGTGACTTGGATGATCCCATCATGGTGACAATGTCACAAGTTTATCCTTCTCATTTTCCAAAAACCTGTACAAAGGTAGACTTTAATTGGAAATTAAGGTCTGAGTATTGATAACACCCTGTGGTGTTTTGAGCAAGAATTTCACCTTGCAGTTTGGATGTTGCTACAAAAAATTACGTATTTGTTAGTTTTCATTACATTTTTTCAGATTTTCAATGAATTAGTCAAATTCATCAAACTTTCCAGCATTCTGGTGATCAGCAAATCCACGTGCTCAGCAAGGCTGAGTGCACATGGGCAGACAAATGTGGCATTGTTTTTTGTCTTCTTTTTAACTTCAACATTACAGTCTTGACCCAATGCAGTATCATTTTTGCTTCACATTTTCCAAACAAACCATGAGACTATCTAATATGGCATATTATTTAGGAAAGCCAATTTAGGTGATGATTAGCTACTGAATCTATTGTAAAAACATAAAAAGCACATGGGCATGATTTAAATGTCAAGTCCTATTTTGGTATTAAACCACTCAGCTTCCATTTGACAGTACAATATTCAGAGACAAAAATTAGCCTTTATCTATAATTATATGCATGCATTTACAAAAAAAAATAAATATTTTGAAAGATATTTTATGGGAAAACAATCTTGAGACAAAACAATGAGGCATTCATATCAGCGTCTGCCTTGTTCAAAGTAGGTAAAAATGGTATTTTGACGTATAGTTCCCAGGCAAATTGCATACAGCACAGCTGCTTCAGAATTTGCAGGCTTCTTTTTTTGAGAGAGGTCTCAGTTCTTTCATCTCAGGAAACAGACAAGCATTTGAACTTAATAGCCATAAAAATGATGTGGCCAGAAGCATATACACTGCTAAGAACTCGATGTTACATTGCCTAAGCAACTCTGAGTCCCAAAGACAGACAAGTGGCACTTGCAGGCATCACTGACTTTACTTCATTTTATTTTTGACCAGCCCTTCTTTTGTTTCAGTTTGCTCTTCTTTTTTCTTTTTTATACATTGCCAGTGGCGCAGAAAACTTCTATGCAGCCTCAACACAGGCCTGGTTTTGGTACAAGAATATACAGCAGATCTGTCCTTTTTAATTTTAGCTTTAACAATGAAAGTCAGGTTTCCAAAGCTCCATCTACAACACAATATTTTGCCAAGTGAATTTTTTTTTCCCTTCCTTCTAAAGGTAGCACCATAAAAGCTGCACTTTAATAATTACATAGTGCTTTTCATCCACCGATCCCAAAGAGCTTTAAAAAAGGAGCATATCATTAGCCTCAACTTACAATGGGAGAAAATAAGGCAGAGAGGGATGAATTCTTACCATTATTTGTATTTTCAGGGGGGCACGACGAACTCTAATGCAACTAGGACCTTACAGTATCATGTCTTCTACATAATGCCGCATAATGGAAGGTTTTGCCCCAAAGAGCAGTCAATAAGGGTGAAGCGCCACAGCAGCACAAGCAAATCCAAGCCCCAGGCCCTCTCCCACCTCCTGGCCGTTCATTCTTGCTCCCTTCCTTGCAGCTGCTGGGCCATTCTGGCAAAAAAGCCAGCAAAAAAAGCAGGTAGCTGTTACCGCAGCCAGTTAAGTGGCAGCTGTGAGTGCCCTGTGTGGGATGGGGGAAGGAGCCCAGCCCTGCTCACGCAGCCAGCTCCCAGCACCCTGCGCACCCACTGCAGGCACTCGCAGGGCACCTCCACTGAGGTCAGACCCGGGCTTGTGGGCTGGCCTGCCACCCTGCACCCTTTCCCACTGCCCAGGGGACACTGCTGCCTTGCCGGTCATCACAGCCTGATGCACTGGAAACTCAAAGTCCACTAAAGAATGGACTGATGGTAGCTGGGCAAAAACTTGCCTTAAGTATAGTGCCGGCTTTCTTCTCCTTCACTCCTCCTGTCTCTTGAGGAAGATAACAGATCAGCAATTAAAGCAACCAAGCACTGCCTGTGCAGTAGGCACCATCTATACATAACTTGCCATGGCCATTGTTACCATGGGTCAGCTGCAGAATGCAAAAAAAGTTAGACTGATAAATTTAATATCAGGTGGCATTTAAGCTGCTGACAGCCTATTAAGCCTACTGTGCTGTAGGATGCTGGCACTTAATTACTGAGATGGTATCGGATCTCACAGTCAGCGTAGTGTGGTACGTGTTGGCTTGCAAGCCTTTTTTAATAAAACTTTAAGCTAGAGAAGCTTTGAATACAGGAGCTGTTTTAGTCCTACTGCTGCACAGAGTTTGGGCAGTCTGTAGGCTGTGTCAAACAGCAGCAGAGACCAAAGGAGCAGCCATACCAGCTCCTACAGCGTTTTCCCAGAAAGCAGGATTATTCCTTGCTGTTGCTTCATGTAACATTTTGAAATTTATCTTTTTTTAACTCTTTTTCTTGAAACACATCCGACACCTAACAAAATAGCTCTTCAGAGGGCAAAAATAATTCTCAGGATTGAAATAAACTGCAGAAAGATATGCAAAAAGTCAATCACTGTACCCAGCCATAACACTCTCCTATTAACAGAGCTTGCGTTATCTTAGGATGGATCATTTTCTCAATTCCCCCTTCTTTGGGAGGATAGATAAGCCTGCAGCATGCAGAGATGAAGGTGGCCAGTGGCAAGACAGGAAGCTCTCGGAGAATACACAGCTAGGAGATACCCATCAGCCTACACCAATACCTGCTGGCCCACTGCAAAGCTGTGGTCCAGACCACCAGCTCCCGCTGCGTGCTTCCAACACCCACTGCCACAAGTCTCAATGCATAAAGATGGGATTTGGCAAACTTGACTGGTACAAATCAAGACTGGTAGTCTCTGAGCACCACTGTTTCTTATTGCCCAGATACATCAGAATAAAACCAAACATAGTCAAACAGAGAGAAGGTATATGAGTCAAGGGAGAAAAAACAGAAGGTTTTAACCCAATCATGCTTTCTATTTCAGTGAGAAGGACAGACCACAGGTTCTTGAAGTACACTGAAGACTCTCTGTAGGAAGAGGTTCAAGTACCAAGGGGATGGTCAGCAATACAAAATAACTAGACTACAAAAATTAATAGTGTCAGGCTCATTTGAATGTGTATTTATAAAATGCATTTTAAATAAGGAACTCCTGAGGGAAAGCTATCAAAAAATAATGTAATTAGATATGAGGTCAGGAAAGACATCAAAGGAGTTTAAGATTTCTTCCAGTCCACCCAAGAATATCCGAGGAATATAGTTTCAAAGCCCAAGGCACAAGTGCAATTGTTTGTTCAGGTGCTGGTCACATCCCCATTATTTCTGTTGCTGTAACAATATTGCAAACCTCAAATAGCACCAGCAAGGGCAGCTGCCTACCACCATATGGCAAACAGAAATATTTATTTGCTTTTAAAACTCTTCTCAGGTTATAGACAGATGACCAAAAGAAATCAAGTTACCACTGGCCATGCAACAGCACCAGAGCGACCCAGTACCCAAGCAGAGTATGAGTTTTTAAATAGCAAAAGTTTAAGATTTTAAACTAACTCATTTAATTTTGCATTTGCTAAGGGCAATGAGTGCATACATGGCTAGCTACAGCAGCTCAGCTGATGAGCAGAAGCTCATTAAGCCATGCCAGCCCAAGCAACTGTGCTGTGCAAAGATACCCTTATTTTATGCCACCGTTTGTTTTGGTAAACCCATTCTGAATCAGAAGCGTTGTTGTCTGGAACATCGGAGGAGTTAGAAGAGCAAATTTGTTAAGCTCTATGAATATGGAGAAAAATTGAGTAAATTCGATAGACTGGTAAAAGGAGAAAAGGAATCAGAGAACAGTTACCATAAAACCTCATTATGAAAGCACCCGTGAGAGCCATCGGTTTGCACTATTACTATATAAAGACTTTTTGTTGTAATGGGGATATCTGAAATAGTGCTTAGTGCAGTGGGACATGCTTTAACTTCACAAAGAATGTTACAACAGGCAACTATTTAATAAGGCTGCTAGAGGATCAGGTCAGCAGGTAATTCACCAGGAGTGAGCCACTTTTAAATATTTTACTAAAAGAACACACTGAGATAATAATATCTCATTTACCAGCTTGCCCTTCCAGATGATATAACCCTAGTATCTCCTTTACAGTGAAGCAGACCTTTTATTAGAGAAAGGCCCTTCAATTCAAAGATCTCCCCACGGTGACAGTGTGCCATTCTGCAGCTAGAGATGCAAAGAGCTCTACATATAAAAGCAACATTTGGGCGGCATTAAAATCTCCCCTTGCTTAAAAATTTAAGCTTTGTGTGTGTCAGATGCAGCCAGCAGCAACACCTGAAAAGCCTATTTCACACACGCCTTTATAAGCTTCTGCTTTCAGTGACTCCCATTTCAAAGTTTCCCAAACTTTAAACAGTGTGGATGAAATCTCCCATAGTTGTTCTCTGTCCCTCCTTAATAGCTTGCTCTCAGTTTTGGGAGGAAGGTAGGACTTTGAAATTCTGGGGTGTTCCTTTGCTCTTCCCTGCCTTTTTAAAAAGCCTACAACATTACACAGAAAAAAATGCCTGCTAAAATACAGTCTCCCAAATTAAGTACTTCTGAGCTACCAAAGGCCGCAGTCCAGGTTGCTTGAACAGTTTTTGTTTCTCTTTGTGCATGCAGATATTTCTCAAGAATTCTTCCATCCTGATGTTGGACATTCTTATTTCACTCACAAAACCCATTTCTCACCTCATTTGGTGTGCAGCAGAGAATAACAAATGAGGCAGAGTGTTACCAGAAGGAGAAAGAAAGTTTGAGCATGAGGAAAGCTCTTATGTTACACATCTATTTGACAAGACTTGCCCAGATAATGGCAGAATATAATGTGTAAAATGGTCAAATTATGGCAGCATCAATTCTGAGATTTCCTAACCTTGGAATCCCAAATTCTCCTCAGACCCATGTCCATTCAGCTCTGACCAAGAGGCAGAGTCTGAGCTAGGGACTCACAGATGGTGCCCAGGAAGGAATGCCCCAAAATACGAGCCTACCAATACAAGGCTGAATTTTCCAAAAAGACTTCTGTTGGCAGTAACAAGCTCCCTAATGAAGTTAATGCTAACTCTTCTATTTCCTCTTATATAATTTGGAAATTCAAGTCAATCGTGCTTAGCTTGTTAGTCTTTCCTAGGACACTCCTGAATCCAACAATATACTTTTAATTGTGTCACGGTACATTTCTTTATTTTAGTTAGGCTCACAAAGCTCCACAGGCTAGTTTCTCCTCCAGCTCTTTTGCAAGGATCCTATGTATCCCAAACTCTGAAGGAGAAACTCAGCAATGCAATGTACTGAACAGACACCTTCCTCTGCGGAGAAGAAATGGGTTTTGATTCACCATGCGATGAACTCGCTGATACTGCAGCACAGTGCAGCTCAAAATCAGACTGCACTGTCTTGCAGAAGCACAAGGAAGATGAATAGAGGTCACTAATATTTAGTCACCAAGACCTTTATAAAAGTCAGAATACTTAGACTGCAATGACCCAAAAAGGCCACTGAACTAATAAAACAATAGAATACATGAAATATGAGAAAGAGAAAAATGGAAAAAAATTGAAATGGATCCATCCAATCAAACGATGACTAAAGGAGCTGATAAGGGGAATTAAATGCTGTGTTGTACCCTAATAATCCAAAGAAAATCTGAAACTTCAAATAATGAGAATGGCAGGGCTCAACCTTCATGTCCCCCAAATCACATACGACTAAAGATGAGTTCTCTCTAATGGGTAAGCAGCTGCTTAACAGAGGGATGATAAAACTAGCTCAAGTACTCAAATTCCAGCCTCGCTGTGGCTTTCTAGACACTTTCCAGTTTCCCAGTGGTTTGGCACTGTGAGAATACTTTCTGGGGCATTCATCTCCTTCACAAAAACATCATCTCATCAGTAGGTAATGTGCGACATCCTCGCTGGCAGTCCCAGGAGTGAAGGGAAGGATTTAATGAGCACAGACTCTGAATCACTTCCTGATTAGGACTCAAAATGAGTTGACTTCATCTTCACCAGAAAAAAAAAAAAAAAATTAAAGTCTTTGTGTAGAAAAGGCAAAGGACAGTTTTAGCTCATGCATCTGAATGTGGTAAACCCTTGATTTCCCTTAAGGGTTTAGGATGACAGATTATCACATGTTAAAATATTGCCTTGTCAACACCAGGACACTAGCACTTGTCAACCAAACTACATTCAAAACACACCTTTAACCAGCCATCACTGTAGCACTGTGCAAGTAGCCTGCATTGCTATAGCCCATTCCCAGCCTCTGCTAAAGGAGAGGACTGGGGTTCCTCAGACAGCCCAAGCCTCAGGGGATGTCTCAAGCCCCAGGGGATGTCTCAAGCCTCAGGCTCTTTTTGTGGTCCATGTAAGAAAGAGCAGAAGAGGAGACTTTTTTCCCCCCAGCCACTTCCCCACCTTTATCAAGGGCTTGCATTCTGGTGCCGAATTGTTAGCGCACCATCAAAGAAATGACACACTATTAATCACCACCGCAGTGCTGACAAAGCGTGCATTTCCAATAGCACCTTCTACATGACTATTATTCAGCCTGCTCCCCATTCATTTAAATTAATGGAAAAATTCAACACCAGAGCGTTCTCAATGCTCGCAATAAACCTACTAAAGGTTTCTGGTAAAACCTGTATCCAGAGAGGGTGCAAACAGGGGAAAAGAGAGGAGCAATTTTACTTTTTTTCCAGTATATCATTATTTCAGTAGCAGTGCTTTTTCAGAGCGTGTGTGTGTGTGTGTGTGTGTGTGTCTGATTCTCATCTTATCTTCAAATGCATTAAAAGGCAGTGTTGTATCCTAATGAAAACAAAACACACACACAAAAAAACCCCAAACAAAACAAAAAACAAATTAAAATTTCCAGTCTACAATGGATCAAGAGTTTCCTTAGGGAAACGAAGAACACGGTAACACTGCTGATTCCAGATGGAACACTACCTCTGTTTGGGTAGGGAAAGCAACAAGCTACTTTTCGATACAGTAAGTGATGTCCACAGCCATATTCCAGTTGCTGACAGGACTACGTTATTAATCTAGTGGGGTTTTTTCCCCCATTTCAATACCAAAAATTTTCAGAAAATATATAACGAAGTCATTCAGGCACAGCTCACTTCAGGCTAACTTTACACACGATTTTGTTGGGAATTTTGCCTCATTGGCCTTAAACTGCTGGGTCAACTATTTTTCTTCTTGGATTTTATTTTCTTAATGAATCCTTTGAAAGCCTATTTAAAAGAAAAAAAAAATTCAATCTCTTCCAAGGAAAGATGTGGGTGATTATGATATATTACATCAAATAAATATTACATAATTTCTAAGAAAAGGTTTTACTTAAGTTACCATGGACTCTCCAGTTCATGACATTTTGATGTCAGCAGTTAAATGCAAGTGTGAGCATTTGTATTACACACACATGCCAAATAGATACATCCCACGCAACCATGTCAATATAGGGCATATTGATATTAACATATTTTATGCAAGTATGCCAATCTTACTATAAGGAGATACAATGTCTGTCCCATGGCTGAAATCAGCAGGGCTGGGGGGAATCAACCCAAGGTTAAACTATCTCCCTTCCTTACATAAGCTTTCCTACTAAATCTGAAACATGGTCAAGTAGTAATTTTGAGGTGATACTAACTATCCCAAAGGAAAGGTTTTTTCCACCGGAAAGGGACAGATTTTGCCAAAGCACATCTCCCACAGGTAGGTCCACCTTTTAAAAACAAACAAACAAACAAAATCACTGTTAATCCCTGTATTTCACTGTGCAAGGAAAAACTAGGAAAATCCAATAACTTTATTTTAGGGCAACAATATTACCTATAGCCATCACTATCAGCTTCAAGTCTAATTAATGAGAAGTTGTGATAGAAATTCTGTCAAATCTATGTGAATTCAGAAACTTGCTTTAAACATTTCTTTTCTTCCAGATTTGTCTACAGCTGAGATTCCTGAAGACATCCTGCACAGAGTCAGAGCCAGTGCATGCCTTCAGATAGAGCACAACAGATCAAGGATATTTTTCCTACTTCTCCAGGTTTTGTTTTTCAAGTAGAAGGACCTCAACTCTCATACTTAAGGAGGCAAAAAAGAAAGAGTAGGACATTTGATCTGTTATCTTCTAGTAGTCAGCTGGAATTCTACTGGATATCGTCAAGGGGAGGGGAGAAAGAATCTTACTCATGTATGCAGAACAGCAACAACAGCTCAGGATTAGCTGCAGACAGAAAGACCATATAGGATTAACACAGTGAACCAGTCATCATGCTTACCAGAATATACAAGAGCAAAATATTCAGAGG
The DNA here is from genome assembly GCF_034638445.1 of Ciconia boyciana. Lineage (NCBI taxonomy): Eukaryota > Metazoa > Chordata > Aves > Ciconiiformes > Ciconiidae > Ciconia > Ciconia boyciana. The sequence continues at coordinate 16,060,737 of NC_132944.1, read as the reverse complement.
ATTTCAGGACAGGATTTAGCAGAATTTGACTGAAAATAGCACCACATTTTGAATAAGCTTTATTGAATACCACAGCACCCAGCATCTCTTGACCAAAATGACTTAATGTGCATTAATTTCAGAAGCATTTCTTGCGTAACCATTTAAAGAATCAGTGCACTGGAAGGGATGGAGAGCTGTCAGAAAGGCATCTATACACAAGCTTCAAAGTGCAGGCAAGAGCCTTACCTGCAGCATATGAACTTTTAAATGACTGAATCTCAGGGTAAGTATTATTACTGTCAGATGCAAAGTCAAGAACCCAGCACCATTTAATCAGCTTCTGCTGCTGAATTAATGGCTTTCATTGTTACTTTTTCTTTCCGCAACACTTTGACTGCTATGACAGCCTTACTTGTGCTAGGGGTTGTTAATAACGGCAAAAGGGATACTCTAAGCTTCAAATTGCAGGTTGGATTACCTACATTAGAAGAGTGTATAAAAAAGAAAGAAATTCAACTGGAAAACGCTCACTGCTGTTATGGCAAAACCTGGCTCTGCAACACTTCAACAGCAAGGAGCTGAAGTGCTCCTGGAGCAGCTGCCAGTGCTCTTTCACACCAGCTCTGTAGCAGTTTCCCAGAAGGAAGTGAAGCATCATTCTTGGATCTACATGGATCCATCATTGCTTCCATCTGACAGGAGCTAGCAGTAGGCAATGACGAGTGGAAACAAGCTGGCAAGGGAGAAAACACTCCCTGCTCTTCTGCATCACTGAGCGAATCCTTGCTCCCTCCAGAGCAAAGTTACTCTTCGATATAATTTCCCACGTTGCAGGAGGAGCCACACATCAACAAGCAACAGGTTCACAATCTGGCCCTTTACTGAGCCAGACCCTCTAACAGAAAAGCCATTCACAGCAGACCGTAGCCTCCTGGGACTGAGCTAGACTTTGCATTTTGCCCATTTTTCCCTGTGCACTGCAGAGTAGAAAATAAGCATAATTAACAATGTAAAGCTCAAGCTGCTGAACCTGGTAGTCCATTTAAAAACAAGCTCCATACATTCATGCGATGTATGTGCGTTAGAAGAAGTCTTATTAATTGTCTGGGCAAGCACTGCCTTAAATTTTGATCCTTTTTGGCTACTAATTCCAGCTGCTATGCTTGTAAACCATTCCCATTGACATGCACACAGACTGATACCCAAGTAGCTAGAGTGTGAAAAGGACAGTAAATAGACAGCAACTGATAACGCTGTTGATGTTAGATGACACTGTAACCTAATCCAGCACACACTCTGTGGTGGTGGCTGGAAAGCTCTCTAAAAGTGCTACTGGCATCCCCAAATAGCTGGCCATTCAGTAACCACCTTTATTAATCTGTGGTCTTGGCCAACCTTTGAATAGGCACACAAGCTTGTCCATATTACAGACTCTTGGTTTATTTTTCTAAACTTTTGTTGGCAGTTTACACAGCAGGAAATGATCGAAGGTGTACAAGGACTAAATCCTAGTTCATGGTCGACTTGGCCATCCATCCACAGACAAGGGATACACGGAAAGGCAGCTGCAATATGCAAAGCTGCTGCAGCCACTGGCCATGCTTTACCTGTCCTGTGGGCAAATGAAGCTGATCACTCTTCATCACTATTAACACACTGATGTGTAAAAATAAATAAATAAAATAATACAAGCCTTGCCTGCAAATTCCTCTGAAACTCCTGGGAAAAAACAGACACCCTTCCCAGTGTAACAGCGGGCACAGATCACCAGCTAAGTTAGCTCTAAAGGCAAATATTCCATTTTCACTGAGAGATGCAGTGTGCCATAATATGAATAAGGAACAAAGACCCCTTTCATTCTGCTGACAAATACAGTATAGCATGTCACAAATCACAAGGGGAGCAGACAATACAATGGCAGCAATTAAATGGGTGTCTTTTTATTAAGAAGTACATATAATAATGACAGACTATGTACACTCCTCCCCCCAAGCCCTCAAGAATTACACTGGCTAACATGGCTGTATTTAGGGACGTTTCCTTCTGTTACACAGAAAACTATCTTAAGGAGGGGTAGATCCAGCCAGTGCAGCAGGATACGCGCAAATGCAGAAATAGATATTTTGTTTGGGTTTACACATGTTGTACACCTTGTTTATTGCAATTCACACACAGCTTCTGCAACTCATTCACAATTGATGTATTTCTGGAGAAGCTAAAAAAAAAAAAAAAAAGCCCTTTTTAACTCTCTCACTGCTGAATTTCAACTGAGACACCATCTCTGCCTCTTCCCTCCTCGCCCTCTGCCCTGGTGACCCAGCCTGCTCTCGGGACATTCAGCTCCCAGCCTTCACACCTGCTTAGTTTAGGGGACGTTTTGCAGGAAAAAGGACCCTCCTGGCCCTGCTATGTCTTTAAGATGTGACCAGCCTCTCTGAGCCTGTCCCTCCTTGCTCGCAAGAGCCAGCACAGGGGACCGCTGCCCAGCTCAGCGCACAGCGGCCAGCACCTTGCCCCACACCGCGACCCCCGGAGCAGAAACGCGCGCCGATTCTCGCCTCCTGCTTTACTTTCGGCATGCGCGGCCGTCTGGGGAGCAGCTACATTTCTACCCCAGATGAGTGCATCCCTCGCGAGGTCTCCTTCCTGCCCCCTCCTCGCCTGAGCCACGGGGAGAACAATGCGGGGACAGACATTTAGCAACACCTGCTGTATCGCATTAATATGCACAGGGATGTATTGATGGTTTTTCCCATCCAACACTAAGACTGCATTGTTCGGGGCGATCCATCAGTGGATCGCTCCCCCCCCACGCCGGCCCCACAAGCCCCCTTCTGACATGTCCCCTTGTCTCCCAGCCCGGGCTGACGACCACGTTTAGGAATGCACTTCATTAAATCGGAGCTGCCCCATTCCAACCTGCAATGCGGAGGCAGTACAAAGCAAGCGCCACGCTTCCTCCCGCATTTCTTTCAAAAGCCCCATTGTTCGGCAGGCATCTGGTCCTGATCTCAGCCTATTTGTGCCCATTGACCCCGCTTTTCGCAGCGCACCCGCTCGCCAACGGGCCTCACGTAAAGCCTGCTTTCTGAATTAAAAAGCAGCACTAGCCATCTGTCCTCCCAGGCTGGGCTAAGGCTGTGCAGCTCCGCTCCGCAGCTCCCTCCCCAACCCCACAGCCTCCCCTGCCTCCCGTTATAACCCGCTCTCTCCTTACACGCACAACCTGCAGCTGAGGAGCCACTGGCTTCGCGCAGTAAACACAGACCTAGCTTATCACATTTGCTGCTTTTCATTTCTTACGTTAGCATCTAGGAAAGGAAAAAAAGAGAATACAACAGAACATTCTCACTTGCCTGAGTCCTTCGAAATTCAAGCACAAATACAAGATTAATCCTTCCTTTGTGAGGTCTTGTCTTTAAGTCGTGGTATGTAATGATCCTCAGCACTGCAGCAGAGGGGAATAAAAAATGCAGGGATCATAAGCAGGGGGAGGACAGGGCTTACTTACATCAGGGTTTCTGCCACATGACAATAGGTTTGAGAGGGAAGAATAAGCTGGCAGCAGCAGCTGACAGTGCAAAAGGGAGAATGCAGAAGCCTGCCTTTTATATTATTGGTGACATTTCTAACACATGACAACAATTTCCATCTGTATTTAAGCTGGGAGTGTGAGGAAAAGAGCATTACATCACGACTCCTCTATTCCTAGGGGCTGTGGAATATGTAGGCCAGAGGGATTAAAAAGCACCTGTGTACGCTGGAGATCTGAAACACCACGAGGCAGATTTTTCCCCCCTCTCTTCTTTCTCCCTCACCCTTTTTATTTCTCTAGCACCTTCACTGAGCTGCTGTTTGAGAATATGCCCAGGGAAGTGCAAAATGGTATTGTCCTAGTTTGCAAGGCACAAGAATGGGGGAACTATGCGAATATGTGTTTCTAGCTCTGTCTCTCTCTCCGTAGGAGATACAGCACTCATTTTTGCAAGCAATCAGACAGAATACAGAGCATCTTTCTGTTTTCTGCGGTGCTTGTCCCAAGGGCTTCGAGTTTCTATTAAAGTATCAACTTTCATCTTCCTTTTAAATCCACAGGGAATTTCAGTGACAGTAGCAATGATTTTTTTTTTTCCTTTCTTTTACAGCCAACACATGCCTGTATCTTTTTAAAAGTAAACATCAAGAACAGGGGCCAAAGATATTTTGGAAAAAGCACTTGACTGCTTCAGAGCCAGCAGGTGTCCGTCTTGGACGCTTTCCACATACCTCACAGGACAGGATTGCTTAGATGCAGTACTGAAATCCCAGGGGACTCCAGCCTCGCAAGGAAGCCTGCTCCCCCGCAGCTCAACGGCTGCTTTGCTGGGGCTCGCACGGCTCCACCGAGGCAGGCATGGACGTACGGATCCCGAGGACCGTGTGGGAGGTGCTGGTGGGGTGGGCACAGGGTGCTGTGGGGCCACCGCCGGTCACCTGCTCCCATGGACCAGGGCTCAGGCATGGCAGGGACAGCACCCACCGCTGCTGCTCTAACAAGCAGGTGTTTTGAACCATACCAGCTAACAGCCATCGCTTGCAAGGCAGCTCGGTACAGGTGTAGATGCAGGCAACAGCTCACAAGTTTACAGCACGTGTGTGTGAGGGCCAGGCAATGTAAGGAAAAAACATCATCGCTGTGTTCCACTACGAAACCCAACAGTGCAAATACAACCACTGCTCTTCCTGAAGTACCTGAACCCCAAAAGTGTTTGAACAGGGTAGGGGCAAAATGGCACCGAGAGATAGCAAGCCTTATATTACCTTTATAAGAGAGAGAGCCACACACGAACAGGAGAATGGCCTGATTATAAATACATAAAAGAGTCTTAATTTTATGGGACATAAATATTTTCATGAAAACACCATCTGGCCCAAGGTACTGGCCCATTATGTATCTCTTGTTTAAAAAGAAAAGATAAAAATTCTTCGTTCAAGATTCACCTTCATGACCTTTCAACAACAGCCTCATTGAGTCTTAGGCTGCTTTTTGGGCATGTGTCCGGTCAGCTCATAGTCCTCATGGGAAGTCCAGAGCCTGTGATAATGATGGGTTTAGAGTACCGGATACGGTAAATTTGAAAACTGCAATATGAAAATAAGTAACTCTTAATTGCTCACGCCTCCTCTTCATGTCCACAAAATAAAAAAATCTGCACAAGCCAGACTGAAACTCTCTCACCAGATGATACTTCAATGAGGCAGCACCTAAATGGGACATTTCAGAAAAGAGCCTCTTTATTAAAAAAAGAAATTGAGCATTTTACTTTACCTTTATTCAGAGATGCAGCTCCCCAACCATTTATGAAAACTCTTTCATAAGATTTAGAAGGGGGAAAAAAGGAAACAATTAAATGACTTATTTTTAAACTAGGGTTTAAAGGCTTTTTCTCTTTCCAAAAAAAAGTCCCACACACAAAGAAAGAAATTCAATGCAAACCTCTGTTTCTGTATCATGAAAGCCCCTTCGAGCACTAGAGTAATCAATTTCTCAGAGCTTGTGTGGTCTACAGCAAAAGCCAAAGAAAGGTATTTAAGTTTATACAGCCTTCAGCATTTTGATGGCTTGCTTTTGAAATACGACATGTTTAAATTTTATATCTTTTTTGCAGTTAGTTATGTCTTAAGAAAATGGTTGCTGTCAGCAGAAAAAATAGAAATAAAGGAGAATAAATGAAATTCAACGTAGTTTTGAGCTGCTTGCCCATTCTAAAATCAGAGTAATTCAAAGTTGCACCATGAAAACTGTTACAATCATAATTATAGCACCTTCCATTATATTACAGTCTTATTTTAGCATCAAACACTTTGGCTCATACTAACAAAGAAAAAATACTAAATAAGAGTGGTGTTCCACTGCCAAGCACCACCAGATAAGCATCCACACAAATTTACAGGAACAGTAAAGCAAATACTTTGTCAGATGTGAGAGAACTCTCTACCTTTTCTTGAGCAGAAAGTCAAAGGCAAACCATAAATCACTTCAGGATGGGGAAAGGAGTCTTTGTCCTTACGGTAACCCCAGCTTCCCACCATGAAAGAAGACCATCTTGAGACAAGATTTTACAGCTGGGATTTAACTCACAGGGTGGAAGAAGTGTGAGATAGAGCACTCTTGTAGGTATGAACAAACTTCTCCAACAGACTTCTCAATCTTTCATCAGAACATTTTGGATCCAATTCACTTACCATGTGGGAACAGCAAATGGGGAACAAACTGCGAATTCAAATAACTGTAAACTCAGCAAGATGTGGAAATAAAACACAGATGGTGCACTTCAGATTAAGGGTCAGCGTTTCAGCGTTGCTTTCCACTTTTACATTGTGATAGGTGATGTATAACAACCACCTCCTCCTCGAGACAGCACTCTAATTAAACCATGACTCACTTAGGAAAACAAGGAGGCAAGTGATACCTCCACAGAAGCCTCCCTGCCAGTTGGGAGGAGCTAAGGTTACTTTGTTAAACTGTGGCTCATGGTTTTGCTGTTGAGAATTAATGTTTGGGAGTGGAAATTGTCTCTGCTGGACAGACACAGCTGAAAAAAATTTATTCAGCTTTTCCAGCTGCCAGGCGCACTGCGGCAGGGCTGCTCTGCCCGGCAGGGCTGTGCCCAGCACCCATCACAGCCCCTGCCACAGCACCTGCTTGGTCCCCTCTTCGCCACCCACATCTCCAGCAAGATTTTGCAGAGGCTGCTCTCATACCTGTTTACAAAGGCCAAGAACGCAACTGCTGCTACCAGCGTTACCTGAACCAACCCTTACGAAGTGCCCAGTACTAAAACACCTCTGGAGGTCCTCATCGTCCTTGCCTGAACATTGGGTTCATTTTATTCTCTGAAACCGATTTTGTCCTAAATCCCAGGAATGGAATTTAGGATGACTTTATTCTTGCTGTGAAGTGTTAATTGCACGCCCAAGGCCCTCTAAGAAAGGGTCTGCTTGTAAGCACATGTTCAAAGAAAAAATAAAGCAGTAAGTACAGATTAGATGACAGAGAACTATAAATCTATAGGAGCTTGAAATGCCAGATAGAGAGGAGCAGTAGTGATTGTAAGGTGACTATTACCTTCAAAATATGCCGGAGATTGTTTATCAGATCAGAGTTAATGAGGGAGAAATCTAATAGTACTATAATATTAAATTTACCATTTTAATGGTATCATCAATGTTCTATAATGTGGGCAATTTACAGAATGTCTGTCAATGTGATTCTCCAGTGTGGTTAGTTACACAGGAGCCGCACTATCGCATCTCATCAGCCGTTCCCTTCTAGAAAACACTGGGTGTTTTGCAGAGGATGGCAGAAGGCTAAGTGAGATAGCAAATATATATTTAAAATTATGGGAATGCAAAAATGGGAAAGATATTTATGAACATTATGGGATGTTTACATTCCTGAAAGAACTGGGTCCAGCTCTGCCCCACTGTCAAGTCCAGCCTTCCTACCTCTGCACTGCCATTAGTCCTGCTGGGTTTTCCTCAGCTCTCTTGTACGCCTTGCAACACTCGCTGCTTTTGTCAAAACCTTACCTACCTGGATTTAGGAGAGCTGAAAATAACCTCAGTATTCAAGTACATTTTCAGCTCTCATGTATTAGGCCCCTCTGAACAAAACAAAATACCAAAAACCGCACACCCTACAAAAACATGAGGGCTCAGAAAATAACAGGTAAATGAAAAGACTCAAAATATCCAGTTTCAAGTTTTTGATTACTCATTCAAGACCTGTGAACAGTAGGAGATGGTAATGCTGCATTTATAAATATCCATCTCCTCATGTATTCAAGGAAGAGTTTGCTAAAAACAGCAGCTTAATTTGGAGTTCTTCCTTCCTCCGTCACCTGCCCCAGCCCCTCAGTTCTGAGGGACGCCAGTTCAAATTCCTAATGCAGCAAAGATTACCTGCACATTTTTAGAAAATGACAATCTCCCACTAAGTAGCTTTAAATTTGGTAGAAAAATTCATACTGTAGTTGGCAGTATTTGAGTTGCCATGATGGTCTGAGATAAAAATGAAGTATCATCAATTTATCTAATAAGCAATACTGCTTCTTCCTACAGACCTCCTTTTACCAACATCAACATTTGTCTACTGTTTTTTCCCCTGGTAAATGAAGTGTTAAACCTGAAGTTTAAAGAAAAAGTGCAGGTAGTGAATGAATGATGAAGTATGAAATATAATTCAATGGCCGATGACACTTCCAAGGGTCTTTGATGTTCTTCTCCATCTTCAGCTCCAAAAAGACCCTGCAAGTAGAACTGCTAGATCACTATCCACCCGATTACCCTGTGATACATGTCTCATTTTGAAGATACATTAGCCTTTCAAAGAGCCATTTATTAAACATTTCCATTTAAATAATAATTTTCACAATCCTCAGTGAAACAGATGTATTCCCTCTTAAATCACTAATTAAGAGCAGCCTGGGACATTACAAAGCCCTTTAAAAGGAATTCAGGGAACTCGTGTCCCCCTTAAACAAATCTGTTCTGGCAAAGACCTGGGAATCTTGACTTCATAACTCAAAGCTCTAATTATTCAAGAGGACATTATAAAAAACGGATACATCTAGACCTTTACAACTAATAGGAAAGTTTTATTCCTTCTTCAATAGGGGTGGAACTAGAAATATTTGTTCTATTTTTTCTACCTTTGTATTCACTGGGAGTGGAGGGGGAAGGAAATCAATGAAGATTAATTTACAGAGTTATTCCTAGTAAAGGTACTGGGTATGACTCTCCCCAAAGAAAACCAGCTAGCAGAATCTAAACAGCTTTATAAATGATTACATGGCTAATCTTCTCTCTGCTGAAATAAAGAGAGAAAGGATTTCGAGGACAAATACAGCACGCTTTATGTGAAGAAGCATGGTAATGTTAAAAAAAGGATAATTGTTTGAAGATGAAATGTAGCAAGTCTGCATCCCCATCAAACCATCAGGAGCTTGCATCTGCCATTGCCCTCCTGGGCTCAGAGACTGTCACGGTAGCACTATATGTGACTGGGAATCACACAGGCATTTCCTCCTCTGCAATGCCACTGTTTTTGCCCACACTACATTGCAGGTACCGCACTGGACCAGAATAATATAATATAAACAGGATTTTTAGGTGTCCTCTTTTAAGTACTGACATCTTTGACAAAAGAAGTATGGAACTTTTGTAACTGTGAAACCACCACGCAAATCAACACATCCAAGCATAAACATACCTATACAGAGCAATGGGTGCTTTCTAGAGGGAGTTAATCACGAAATACCAAATATGACTCCCAAACGCAAATCTGCATGGAAAAATAGGTTAAAGAATGGCTACATGTTTAATTTTTCCTTATTTTAAACTGTTTCTTTTGCCTGGAACACTCATCCTCTTGGCTTGTAGCATAACCAATACACTGTAAATCTTGAACAGAGACATGGTGGTAGTTGAAAAGAAATCAAACCGCCTCAATGAAATCAAAAGCTGAGACTGCAGCCATCACAAATAAACAGGACCCTGGGACATCATATGAAAAACTGTGGCAGGACAGAGCCAGTTTTGAAGTAAATAATGTGGGGTAATTCATCTCCACCCCTTCAACCTCCAAACAGCAGTACCTGCTCTCAGCTCTGATTTACTCTCTGCTTTTCAAGAGACTCACAACCTTAGAAACCTTTACGTTTTAAAACATATGCACAGACGTTGTTTGCACTACCTAAATACCCACTTGCAGATGCTTTACCATAGTACAAAGCAACCGCAATGAAAAAAACCACAAAATTAAGTACACTGGGGACTAACAAAGAAAACAAAGAAAACTAGCCATGTAATCTCTTCCCACACTTCTTACCCAAATCTCCTTTGGCAAGTGGCATGGGACAGCCTATAAGGCTGAGCTCTTCTGCTTTGTACTGTTCTCTGGTGCCTCATGCAATTTCAACTGGGTGTACAGTGAAATACAAAAAAGCTATTCCTCACAAATGGGTAAGCAGATGGAGCAGTATTTGCTATCATAAGTGCTTTTATTTCCAAATGTTTTTAAAAAAAAAAATTACCCACTGGCACAAAATGCACTATTGATCTGAAAGGACAGAGCAGATGGAAAAAAAGGTCTGAAGTCTCCTAGATTAAACAGGAATGACTGTGTATAGAAAGGAACTAAACTACAGAAATATTGGCCCTGTTGCTCAAAACAGGGCATTTTTCTCTCTCAAAAGTGAAAACACATCTGGTTCACTAATATGTGAAATAATTGTACCCCTGAAAACTGCAGGGGACTCTGCTGCAATTCTGCACTCCCTGGAACACAGCTACAAGGATTTTCTAAACCCGCTGGTTGTACTCAGGATACAGCCCCTGTTGAAAATACAGGAAAAAGTAAATGTGTGCACATTAGCTGGCATGGAAAATATGCCTCATATTCTTCAGAGTTAGATTAATTCACAACCAAGTATTCTTGAGAAAAATGATCTTTACATACTGCTGGTACCTGTATGTTGCACCCTAGTGTTAAGGACACTATTTTAAAAATATTTCAAACTTTTTCCTAACATAAATCTTGTAAAACAATTAATTATTTTTCGTATGTTAGAAAAAAGATCAGTCTGCTGTTCCTCACCTTATCAGTGTGAGCCTTCAAATGAATATTTCATGGACACTGCAACTTTTTCTCATTACAAAAGCAGAATTACACCTCTAGGAAGGGAACTGCAACAAAAGGTACTTGGATAATAAATACGGCTGCGAGTCTGGAAAGCTTTTGAGAATTCAAAGAACATTTGTGTACATAAACTGATGATTTATTGCCTGTGAAGAAAAATAATGTGAACTGTCAGTGATTCTGTTTATCCTTAATAAAAATTAGCAACTAAAAATAACTTCGAAATTGTGACTCAAATATCCCCCCATGTAAAAACATATGCATTTGTAACATAAAGGTCTTTCTGCTTCACTTCAACAATTTTTCGCAGTATACTGATACACTGTTATACTCAATATTCTAAAGAAAAGAACCTTCTGTAAGCTGGTTTGCATATCCCTTCTATCAATTCATTCTGAAGTTCAGAAATACTTATGGGGAACCCAGTGCCACAGGACTTTAAAAGCTATCCTGGGAAATCACCTAAGTCTGCATGTTTGACAGCAGTTTCATCACACCCCAGCCTATTTAGTCTCTCTAGTCCTCCATTAGCTGCAGATGATGGTAGTTACACATGTAGCAGCTTATCCGACTCCTGGAGCAACTAAACTATCCTTTGGTAGTTCAATTATCCATGAAAACATTTAATCCAGATAAGAATGTTCAATGTGCTCTTCTACATCCACTTACTAAAGTTTGTCCTATAAATATTGTGAAGTTTCCTTGTTCAATATTATTGGTTTTCCTTAGAAAGGAGACTCTTCCTTCGCACCAGCAGATTGCTTGGAATAAAGAAACTTATTCTCAAATTCCCCACTGAAATGTGAGCGAGGTCAGGCCTGCCAGGTGCCTGGGTGTCGCTGTCTTTTTCTAAGCCTCCTTACAGATCGCTCGACACTTACACTATTGATTTTTATCCATTTCTTTCCATTTAGCTCCACGCTCCCCTATAAGACTAACCACAATAGTTGGAGCTACTGTTCTGTAATTGAAGACAGAAGAACAGATCAAACTCTGGGAAGGTGAGAGAACAGACAGCAGAAATGAAAGTGGTAAATCTCTAACGTTAAAATCTCCAGCCAATTAATCCCAGGGCATGTACTTGTTTTGGGAAAGTGAATCAACTGTTGAATGATGACCTCCTGAGGTTTTAAAAGCCAGTTTTGGCAAAATGGGGGGGGGAAGATTGCCACAGAGTGTCTAGGCTGACATCTAAGACTTAACTCTAGGCTAACCATTACATTGTCCCTGTTTCGTCTACCATCAAAAAGACCTTGCATTTTCCAGAGTTTTGCTTCATAAGACTACAGCCTGGCAAAGAAAGGCATTGCACAGTACCAAAATAAGACAAATGCAGAATATACATGAATAGGGAGGGGACCACTGCTCTGTTATTTCAGTCACGCCTGAACCAGGTACACTGTTTTGGCAAGTAAAGGTGCAGATGCCAGATCCACCATAGCTGCCTCTGCATGTTACACAGGACTCAAACAAGTGGAGAATCAAGTAAATGTGCTCGGAGGAAAAAAAAAAACATGCGGAGATAAGCTTTTATGGAAGTAATATCATCTCTGATTCTTCTTGATACACTGTGAAAAGAAATCTGCTGTCAGGTTGTTGAGAATAAGCAACTAGGACAAATGGCCAGTACTGCTTGTTTATTTTAAACAGATGCCTTCTACCATCATTTCAAAATGAGGAAGATAATCCTGTCTGTTCAGCCTTCTGTGAACAGAGGTTTAGACACGCTGCTGCACTATAATGTTAAAGGAAGTTGCTATCGCATATCTTTCTCAATTAACACTATTGCACAGATATCCCAAGGTAAGGCTACTTGGAAACACCTATTTAATGGATATATTCTTACATGTATGTCCAACTAATCACATTTTCCACTAAATAAATCTTCACATACACTAGTCCTGTTTGGGGGAGTTCTGCTCCTAAGAAAGACTCTGTGAAACCCAATGCCAGGATGTCAACACACTCTACATCATGGACTCTCAGCCTCCCCCCAGATCAGATGTAATGCAAGTCTCATCAACTTCTGTTAGCACAGGTGGACTCAGACATGCCACAAGGTGCCCCAGGAAGATGCCCCACACAGCTGGTAAACCTACTCTTTTGCTCTTAAGAGCTTAGGCTGGCAGAATTGAGCTGGAATAAGTGAAATCTGCACCAGAAATAAGCTGTGGGCAAAGTCTCTGCATCAGTCAAAGCACTTCTCATCCAGTCATGGCCAATCAGTAATCATGAAATTGTTGCCAATTCACAGTCTACTCCAAGCTCAATGGAGCCATTAACTAGCCCACAAATAGAGCATTATTTCTGGTGATCTTCATTAGGCACATCAGAAAACAGGAAAAATGTGGTGCTTCAAAACAAAATGAGGCAAAGGGGATAGCTTAAGACTGGACCAACATCTTGCTAATCTGGATGATGTATTTCAGGGTTTTTTCTAGTTTGGACAGTGGATCCTACATGCTAGGAATAAGAATAGTTACTTATCTGAACATGTAAGGAGAATAGTTTGCTCAAGTTTAAGGTGATGATTTTTCTTACACAGAAGACAAAAATAGTCTAAAAAACAAAAAGTCTCTGACCCAGCATGTGAACAGCATGTTAACAGTGAAATGATAGCATCAGGAAGAAAGTAAAGGAAATAACACACAGTTGGTTCAGCTGAAATAAAAGCTAGTTCAGTGGCTGAACTGCACTAACGCTTTAAAAGATTAGTACATTGCAAATGCATGTCTTCATTAGTACTTATGCACCATGCAAATACATAAATAAGGTGTCCTGCCTCTCTTCCTTACTCTGGCTTGGTCCTAGATTAGGATGCTGAAGTTGTAAATTCCAGAGGAGAACGCTTTGGGCCTGTAAATAAACCCGTGGGTTTGGTGCGATAGTAACAGCAGAGCACTCACGACGGCACGACAACCAAACTTGGAGGCCACCTGGAAGCTCGTCACAGCTGTTGTTTACTACAGATCTTTGCAGAAAAAAGCAGCTCAATGGGGAGCAGGGAGTTGAGGGTACGAAGACTTGGAGGAAGCATGCTGGAGGGGCAGGGGGCACCGAGAAGCAGGGGAAGACTTCAGCTTGCAAAAATAACTGTGTGGTTTATCTACTTCTTTCAATAATAGTTCACTTTTGGGTTCTTTTCAAGCTCTCATTTCTTTATGACAACTCCCACGTTTAGGGATAAAGTCCTCTGGTGTCTCAGAAAACCATCCCTGTGTCACCCATTTAGGCAATGCTCATATCCCCTTCAGGAGCTGACATCATCCCACTCTCTTACCTCCGATTACTGACCAGAAAGTAAAGCAAACTCTTAACCAACTCTCCTAAAGTAAAAATCTAAATGATGCCTAAGCAGTGTGTCATTGTCATATGAAATAACGAGGTCAAGTCAAACTTTCGTCCCCTCCGCTTGACCTCTATCTTCTGCAAAAGCTATAGCCATGTCTTCACTCAGTTTCCAAGTCAGCCAAGCATGCAACTGGCATGCGGCTGTGTGGGAAACAGAAGCCCTCTGGGTTTTCTTGCCACCTGTACCAAACTAGTCAGAGCTGAACCACGTGGGATTCTTACTAGAATTTCTGGGGAAGAACTGGTTAACATCTCCTTTCTCCATTCTGCATTTACTAATTATCACTTCATTTAGCCCTTATATTAGTGCAACAAAAAGCAGCTGTCAGGCCAAGCACGCATAGTCCAAGTGACCTTGTGTTCTTGTTCATGTTTACCACATAATCAGCAGGGAATTCCATTTTCAAAATACAAGACTTCATAATCCATTAGCACTAGAGATTGGTCCAGGGCTCTGGATTTACTGGTCACGTGTACCAAGGAATAAAAATATGAGTGTACAGCTAGATTAATCTCCAGACCTGTAAAGCATCCCAACCCACCGTGCGTGCAGCAGTCTCATTCAAATTCACATATGAATATTAGCATCATTCTTAAAAACTACTGCTAATACCATCCCCACAGTACATGCAGAAAAAATTAAACGCTACCTGCTTTACAACTCAGAAAGTATGGAGACACACAATAACTAACTCCACTTCTCAGATTTTCCATTCGTTTCATAAATGGAACATAAGTACTGATTTTTTTATTAATACATTGACAACCCATATCTCTCCCGGCTATTTCTAAAAGGCAGGAATCACTTTCACTGCTCTTAATTTTAAATCAAAAGTCTTTAGCGAGTCCAAGCAGTTTAGCTCACCATCAAGTTCAATAAATCAGAGAAAAGAATCAATGGAAAGCATTTCAAAATGTAACCTTGGTAATGCACAAAATGCTTCCTCAGAACTTACGCTCATTTGCTTTATTTGCTGCTTTAGAAACTGGAATATAACACATAGGCAGAAGGACATTAGCATCACGACATTGCATCTCCCGAGTCTAACATTGCATGTGCTCTCCTAGAAAGCACTTTTCGCAGTATGCTTTAAAAACCTGCAGCCTGGCAAGTTAGATGATTGAAAACTAATCATATTTCACGTTGACAAAATGGAAAATGGAAGTGTTCCATAGAAAATAATAATCCATATTTATTCTTTATGTCCATGCACAGCACTTTAAACGTAATTTGGTCCATGCTTTCCACTGATAAAATGAGAATAAACTCAATAGTGATATACAGCATCTGCCATTTGAAGAATCAACATTTGTCAGTGTTACTACACAATTTTAACTGTGGTCCTACACAGTTCTCCTGCATGCAACACTTAGACTGAAAAGGGCTATTACTCTATGTATCATTATGTGATATTTGTTGGCAAACACAGATTTTTGAGTGGCAACATCATTATTCAATATTTATATAAGTCTACCAGGATAAACAACCTCTGATTCATGTTGAGATAAAAAACTTCCAAATATTTTGCTGCTCATCTCAGTATGCTATAACTAAGATGTTTACTAGTTCTTATCCCAGCCTGATCTGAAAGGCATACCATTATCCCCACAGCTCATCAAAGTTCAAGCAGAAAAACCTTTGCTTTAGAACAGCCTCTCCTGGCAGCTGGGGGAATGCCAAACAGAGAATTATTCTCCACTCTTTGTACACCTTCCCAAAATGCCAAAGACAGCCTGATTTTGAGTAAAGATCCTGAACTTCTAAAGATTACGCTCTCTAAACTTCCCAGTTTTCCTCCTGGTTGTTTTTTGAGTGAAAAAGAGCATTTCTTTCTCAGCTTCACTACCTCTTGCTGCTTATCTCCTACTTGAATCGAGGATGACCTTCCAAAAGTGGCAGTTGCCTCCTACAATGGCACCCAGCCATAAAATGCTGTTCAATTTCACAAGTTAAATAAGCATCAGACATGAAGTTCTGCTGAGGAAATAAAAATAAAAGCAGGTTTTTTATTCATAGGTTTCAAACCAATAAAGGAACATTCACCATAATGATATTAATGAAGACAATTTCTAAGGCAAGTACTCACTCCATGGCTGCTTTTTACGGTTTTTTCTTCACAGTAAGCATCCCAGGCCTGCATCAAACCATCAACTGTTCCAAAAAGGTCATCAAAAAAGCAGAGTTCAAGGATGAACTGGTTTCCTTTTCAACTCTACCTGAACCCTACCTGCTGTCACACATGGAAGTCTGCCCAAGCTGAACACTCAGTCTCCCTTGGAGCCGTGCACACCACCACATGAAGGCTGCCTCAAAAAAAAAGAAATTCTACTACATGTAATCCACCAGGTCAATGTTTTGTTACTTACAAGGCACAGCATGGCGATAAAGGTTATCTCTAATAGTCTGCTGTAGATCGTGATCCGGCGATCCTTTCTGAAACCTCTGGTTGAGATAATGTCTCAGGTCTTTGTTCAGTCTGCTTCCTGCAAAGAAAAAACAGCCATTTATTTATTTCTAAATGCACACAATTAACATTTCCAATTCAGGCAAATGTTAGACTTCCATTCAGAGTCCCCTAAATTATGGCATGCTGACTTTATGAGCGGAGGCTCATCTTCCTCTACAAATGGCTAATTACCAAAAATAACTCGCTGTAAACAAGAGGTCTCTCTTGTCTCATAATGCATCTTTCTTCCTGTGGTGTTAAACAGATCATCATTCCCTTTTATCACTTATTTGTCTGAGCAAATGGAGAAAGACAGATGATGTGAAAAAGAAGAAAAATAATAAAGGTAGAGTATTGCTTTTGCAACTCACTGGAGGGTGAGCTGGGCAGACAGACAGAAGGCAAAGGCTGCTCCCATTAGGGGTACTAATACAGCTGAACATGGCACAAAATTAAACAAGTGCTATACTTTGCACTGCTATCTACCCCAGCACACAGAAGTTAGGAAAGAATTGACTGAAGGAGTTAAGAGCACCCAAAGTCCTTAAACACAACAGAATAATATTCAACACTTTTCACTTAAATCTATTTATTTCCCCATTCAGTTTTGAACACTTTCAGAAGTGTGTGAGAATAAAGATAAACGAGTTGAAAACAAAACAAACAAACAAAAAACCAAAATCAAAGAAAAAGAAAAAAAACCCATAGTTGTTAATGAATATTGCTAGTTGCTGAACACCAAATCCTTTCCTGTAGCAGAACATATGAACTGGAGCAACTTAATGAAATCTTTTCTCAGGAATGAAATATTTCCAAATCTGGAATAGCATTGACATTAATTTGACTGAAGAGCAAAAACAACCCCGCAGGAACATACAGAGAACAGGGATAGAAACTCTTCGGTTATAAAAAGAAAAGAAAAAAAACCACTGGAAAAGCTTCAGAGAAATGCGACCAGATGATCAAAGTCTGAAGCAGTTGCCAGACAAGGACCAAGAGAGCGGGCGGACGGGGATGCTGCAGCCTGTCGCGGACATCAGTCTCCAACACGCCCAGAGGGCAGGTGGGGACTGGCTGCTCCCTGCCTCTCCCAACACAAGGACTAGGAGACACCAACGAAAGCTAATGGGAGCTTGGTTCAAAACCGCGCAATGTGGCAGTAGTTCACCCAGGCTGTGGCAGATCTCCTTGCTGGAGAGGACTGTGGGTGAAGAAGCTTATTGAGGAGGGAGCCTCATCAAGGAGGAGAGACCATCAGGGGGAGACTGGAAAAGCATTTGGAAGACAGACCCATTGGAGGTTGCAAAAGGGAGCGTAGGAAATCCCTTGAGCTGAAAATGAATTTCTGGTGGCTGGGAGATCGGGGAAAAGAAGTCAGGGAATGTCAAATATCTTGCTCTTTTCCTTTCCTTTGCTAGGCATCTTATTTATGGCCACAGCTGGAGCCAGAATGCTGGGCTACATGGACCTTGGGCTGAACCACTGCAGCTGTGTTTCTATGGTCTTTTATAATTTGCATTATGATTTTTTGGATTGTGAATATGTAATGCAGAGGTCATCTCATACTTGTTGACACTGAACATAGCATCACAGTTGCAGATTCCTGGCTGGAGCCTCTAGGAATCACTGCAGAACAAATCAAGAATAATAATACTGCAATGGAGTGCAGTTGGACAGTGGGTCTGGGAGGCAGCAGCAGTACCAGACAAATGAGAAGAAGAGTGCAGACCGTTAAATCACGATGGACAGGAACAGCCTATCTGCCTAATGCAGTCCTGCAACATTTTAACAGAAATCTTAGTTTAAAAACAAAACTAAACACAAAAACCCCTAGTCTGAAATACTAAGCCAAATTCTAAAAAATAAACAGGTGATTTGTATTTAGGTTTTCCAGACAGCTTTTTTTTTTTAAGATTAATTTTCCTATTGAATAAAGGAAGGCTTAGGCAGCAGGCCCAGCTATTAAAAGAAGGAAAAATTTTAAAGACCAAGATGCTCATTACAGAAATGGCTCAAACATCAAAACTGAAATTAAGGCAGATAAAACTGGCTCATCACACTTTCCTGAGTTAACCCAGCAACACCCCCCCAAGAGCAGATTATCAACCCATTTTCTAACAAATGGTCTCTGGTTATTACACTATAAAAATGGTTTCCCACATAGGAGGCACTTAGAGGGCTTGGTAGACCTGTGGGCTACAGTTTTCCAATTTCAGAGCTGACCTTCCAAACTCCAGATGTTTGATTTCATACCGCATTGTTTTACTCCAGAGGGAGACTGGGCACAAAAAAAGAGCATCTGCTGAAATAATAAAGCTCCTTCTCTTTTAACTAAACAGTCCATATTTTTCTTTGCACAAGAGATAGTAAGACAAGGTGGTTTCTCATAGCAAAAAGAACAAATATGACAAACAGTTTGGACATAATGCAAGGGCTTATTCCAGTGAAGAAATTAATGCATTGAACTGCATGTATCATATATCGTAGGCTTTATCCTGAAATACTGTGTGATCCATGATTCAATGATTTATGTCACAATAATGTCTAGAGGTGAAAAAGCTCTGCTGAGCTAGGGCTTGTTTGACCACAGAAAATATGCAATTTACTGATGATATCTGCTTTTAGCTTCCCTCTGTGCCCATTGCATCTAGCATCTCAGTCTATTACGGCCCCCGCTGGAAAGTTTGGTTATTTGGTTTATGCAGCAGCTGGGATTTCCCAGCTGAGTCACTGATGCACTAGCCAAGATGGCAGTTGCAAAAACAGGGGCTATAGCAATACTTACACTCATATGATTGTCCCCTTGGGGAGCTCACAGTGATGCTCATTTCTATTACATTTATTTTAAATGGGGAGAAAAAAAGGAAAAGAGAAAAAAGAGAAAGAAGAGAAAAAACCAAAAACCCCCGCTTGCTAAGCCACATTTTGTTGCTAAATTCCAGAAAATTCTTGATGGAAATAAAGACTTCTTGCAGCCCTGACGATCTTGGCTCAGCAGCTGCTGAGACCACAAGCTGTGGACAAAAGCACGCTCACCCCATGCAACTCACTCCAGAGCATGGAAGAAGAAAATGAGCTAACACAGAAACTAACACCATGGTCAAAGCTGCCAAAAGGATCCATCCTGGAACATGCTGGATTCTTCACCATTTGAAATGTTTCAATCCACTCTGATTATCTTTTCCAAAAACCTCCTCAGACTTGAGAGGGCACGTGCTTGATATTGGCATTATTTAGTAGATTCTAGTGCTAGATGCAAGTTTATGAACTGTGATAAATTCTTTTTGAGCCTGAAATGTATGCACCCGCAATTGCTGAGAATCTGAAAGATATGCCAGTGACATTTCAGCAACCTCCTGTGTGCAAATTGTAGCAGTAAAATTCATCCTGATCCTCAGGGGTGCCCCTTGCTTGTGCACGCTCCTTCTGAAAATGAGTCTCACCCTCTGATGGCTTCTGTCCATACGCCAACCACCACCATGCTGGGTTGAAGGGCAGGTGCCCAGAACCACCTGATTTTATGCAAAAGTCCTTCCTTTGTAAAGTCTAATTCTAAGCGTAAATTGTGCTCGAGAAAATACCTGGCTCCTGTTTCCTTAGAGATGAGCTGTGTTAACTAGAAGTATATTACTACCCTTCAAAATACTCCTCTGTTCTCAAGGAGATTGGATCTTACATTTACTCTTTTGAGTCCTTTTCTTTTCTTCTCTGCTAAAAGCATGTAAAGAGATCCTACAGTGATAACAGCAGAGGAACAAAAGATGCAAGCCAGAAACAGCAGTTTCCAAACCGGAGGATACAGGTCTTATGAGCCAGTGCTCAGCTCTTCCCTCCTGCTGGCCAGGATATGTTGGAAATGCATTTATTTGCACACAGAAAAATCACCTTGTTATTCCTGTAATCAAAATTAGGCTGATATAGCTAGCTTTAACAAATCAGACATAAAAAATGCAAAAATAAATTCTTCCCTACTAAACTCACCAAAATTCATATTTTAAAGTTTTAGAAGTAAAGCATGTTCAAAGACTGGTATTTGTTGTTGCAACAGTTTCCTTCCTTTTTTTTCGCCACTGAATGAAATCAATGCTTTTCTTTATGTGAAGGTACAGTCAGAGAACCAACTTCCCACTGCTTTGCTCCCCATTGTACTACTACAAATCTGAGATGTTTCCATCTTATTATCTGAATCCTTCTTTACTTTTGAATGAAACAAAGGGCAACTCACTGAATGGCTCATTTTCTCAATTATTCTTAATTATTATATTGCATTTTAGAGTAGGTCAGTTGTCCTCCCAAACCATTACATGATAACAATACCTTAGTAGCAAAAACAAACCCCAAAGGGGAAACAAAACATCTCTCATAGAAAAAAAAAATGTATTACTGACATACAGGTTTCTGAGAAACAATAAACTGTGCTTGTCAATTTTGTGGAGATAAATATGTAACCTAGATGTTTTTGTGATTAATGAAAAATGTTGACTGTTTCTAAATACACTTCTTTCAAACCCTCAATCCTCTGTCACACATTTGTCCTCCAACAGTTACCTAATATTAAAGTCACTAGAGAAACTATGCTTTGAATTATGCTCTGATGCTTAGTGCTACGATTTCTAGTTTCTGCAGGGGAGAAAGCTGCACACAAGATCATCTAACACTGTCTTTGGTGCATAAGAACATCCATCTCTTCCAGAGCACTACCACTAGCAAGCAGCAGTGCAGGCCTGGGGGGCTCAAAGCCTCATGCCTTATTGACATACCAGCTTCCAATGAGGAAAGCAGACTGCACAAATGACCAAGCAAAATCTGAATTTTTTCAAGAAAAAGCTGAGCAGGAACACCGCAGGGCTGACAGCACCTTCTGCCAGCTAGTAGATAGTCTATGCCAGAACTGTGCAGTATGTATATTCTGAAGATACATTTTGAACTCATGTTTTATGCATTTGGAAACTATAATTTTATACTTTATGTTTATATTAATTACTGCAGCTGTTTTATCCCATTTATGTTTTGAGATGGTCATAGATAATCCTGATAAACAGCCACACTCTGACAGAGCCTATAGATGCTTGTGCAAAGAGGGGTCAGGGTCAGGCCCGGGACACAGCAGTCTCTGACCTATATTACACTCCTATAAGCAGGTTTACAGTAGTATATATTTTTGCTTTACTCTTCTTTGGGAAGGCTACATTCACAGTGACTGATAGCATCTGAACTGGAATAATCCATTCTCCATCCCTGAATTGCAGCAGAATCCCCCTTCTCTTGTCGGGATCTCCATTTAAAGGCGTCTTTAGCAGAGGGATTCTCTGTGGGCAGACAAAGACCATTTCAAAACAACAGGGCCATGAAGCAATGAAAGGTTAAAGGCCTCGCTAAAGGGATAAAAGTGCAATAGAGTCATCTG
The DNA here is from genome assembly GCF_034638445.1 of Ciconia boyciana. Lineage (NCBI taxonomy): Eukaryota > Metazoa > Chordata > Aves > Ciconiiformes > Ciconiidae > Ciconia > Ciconia boyciana. The sequence continues at coordinate 16,038,869 of NC_132944.1, read as the reverse complement.
GATTTAGACTCTCTCTCGCTGCCCTGATGTCTACATTGAGAGGGAAGGATTCAATTTTTTAAAGACACAAAGATTGCACATGTCGGATTTGCAGTATAAACCCCTGATTATAACATACTGTCTTTCATCTGAAGATCGCTATCTGAAGGTACTTAACAAACATTAATAAGTTATCATGGTTGGCAAGGTTTTATTTCTGTGCTACAAAATGCAGAACTTCAGATAAGGGGAAAAAAAATCCAAAACAAACAAAAACCCCCCTTGTTTAGAGGCACAAGCAGAGAACCTGCAGCTCACATTTTCTAAAGCAGTGAGTGGACGTGCAATCTCAGTTGACTGGCCTTACAGGCTGGGTGACTTCAGTTGTGCTCCTTTCTCCAAGGCTGCTGCTCTACCCAACAGACAGGCCTCAACACAAACTCATCTATAATTAGAGTCAAAATAGCTCCCCTTAATTGTAAAGTGTTTTAAACCCATCATCTCCCTTACAAAACTTACCTAGTTGTTTTTTTTAAGAAATGTTAAAATATTAATAAAGTAACTAGAGACAACTTCTACATCTATTGTTAAATTCTTACTAAAAAGAGGGGTGTAGACAGGGCTCCTGGGAAGCAGAACCCACTTCTTAAAACTCTTCTGTACAGCACTTGGCACAACAGTAGTGCCAGGGCATCACCACTAACGCTTGCAATGGATTTTCCTGAAGTCCTCACATAAAGGCAGCCCTGATACTCACACATATATTTTATTAATGTCTGGAGAGATTCATATTCTATTTCTGGATCAATTAATATAATAATTTTCATGGAAAGGTCCAGGAGGCAGCAGCCCATCTTAGAAGGCAAGATGAAGGCTGGGTGGATTTTTATCATTTAACAAGACTGCGCAAATATTCCTAATCCCAGCAGTTGTTACACAAATGATAATAGTTTGTGCTATATCATTTCATTCTGTCCCATCCTTGTCTTCCAGCTGCTGTCCAAAAGTGATTATAAATAATGGGGCTATAAAAGCCATTCAATAATTAGAAGATTCATTGGCCATATGCCACCAGTGACAAAAGAGAGTGATTTATGTACGATGAGTCTGTCACATCTGCCAGATCACAGTTTCATTACGCCTGTGGCTTTAAGGTCACAGTTTAACACTGTTCGAACAGCCATTTGTCAAGGGGGTGCTGGGGAAAAGAGGTGAAATACATCATGGTTTTGTTTGCTTTCTTGTTTTAACTACTAAGTAAATAAGTAAATAAAGTCCAGTACCTACGTTTGTTATTTCATGTCTCCTGTGAGGTCAAAGACACAAGGATACAGAGTAAGACAGAAAACATTCATCATGGTTGGCCGGAGTTCAAATAAGATCACGAAGCAAAAACATCCAGTTTAAAAGCCTTAAGTATTCATGTGGCTTCTTAAATTCAATATAATCTAAGCATGTTCTATCCTCCAGCCACCCATGAAATGAAGGCACCTTGTTCACCTACAACATGTCAGTAAATTAATTGCTACTACATTTTCCTAACACAAGTAAACTTAAAACCCTTTTATGGCTCAGTGTGCTAAAAAGATATTTAAACATTGCCATAGGAGTTCAGCTTAACAACTAACATGGCTCAGCAGACACCTGATTTGATTCCAATTCTGTTTTCTTCTCTGTTTTCCCCTCTATTAAAAACAAACAAAAAACACCAATGAACTTTTATTGCTGGGTACAAACCAGTCCCATAAAGTCCAGATGTTTGGATGTCCCCAAAAATGCTTCAATAGCCTTGTCTGTCATTGTTAATGATTGCTTCCATACCAATTTGGAGAGTCTCTCTTGACAAAAACTACTGATCTGAAGGTACAAACTGGATATTTGTTGGAAATGCTACATCCAGTCCCAATCAGTATATTACTTTAATTCCTACTAGCCTGCTATATAGCCAGACTCCAGATAGATGAACTGCTCAGATCAGAGCCTAGACATTTCTGTTATTCTAACAAATCCATACCACAACCAAAGCAAAATGACTGCCCATCCTTTACCTACCTTCCTGAAGTAAAACATGAAATACTTCCCAATTTTTATGCTTTAAAACCCTCTCAGAACAACAAAGCCACATCCATTGCAAAATCCCTCCAGCGGAAGGAAATTATGATAAGCTGGAGGGTTATGCTGTAAAGAATTGCACAAAGTTACAGGATGAACTACCTACACAGCAATAAAACTCAACTTTGATGGAGCATGGTTAAGACTTCAGCAGCAGCCTAGCTGCTGAATCAGCAGAGAGCACTTCAGCGCAGCTAGTAATTCCTGCCTGGAGAATGAATAACACTTGTTACTTTATTACTAACAGAACTTCTTAAAATATTATTTTAGGTGTAAGTTGTGAATCTGAACGGAAACGTATTCACTCAAAACTTTCACATCGTGTTCAGAATCAGGAGCAGGCAAGAGCTTTCTTGGCACAGTACCTTTTGGTATCGCTCTCAATCTGCATGGGTGAATGAACCAGCACTGAAGTGGTAATTCAGCATTTGCTGCTACAGAAATGCACTTAACAGATCATAAATCCCCAGTGAAACTATTCTACGAGCACCTAACCTAATCTACTGTATTTGCAGGGTGTTCCACCTTATTTTCGGTGCATTAATAGTGATTCATATTTCTAGTGTAAATTTAAACAAATAGTCTTTCAGCTGAGAAGCACCAAAAAAACCCACAGAGCTCAAGCTTGGAGGTTGAAAAGCAAAAATATTATCATTTATACACCAGGCCAGAAAATTTTGAACGCTTGTGACAAATACACTTCTGTTGACCGTAGCTGAATTCAGATCAGCGATGCCAGCAAATGCAGCAGGAAGACCAGCCTTTCTCTCCCATTGGCCTTTTCAAGCCTCTGGTGCCCTCAAGTTTCAGCCTTGAATTTCTTGAAGCTCCTGGAGAAGAAACCTTCCTTCACCCTCTGACATCCTTGCAGCCCAGAACAACCCTGACCTGAGAGAAAGGGAGGCCACGCAGCCACAACAGCATCCCAGGAAGGGGAGCGTGGTCTGTCATGAATGGTGCCTGCAGGAAAGCTATCAATTACTATCATGTTTGGCAGCAAGATATCCTATAGGTCTGGCTAACGCTGACAATGCTCCCAAAGAACAAGAAAAAATGGAGAAGTAACAGTCTCACAGCATCATTGCAGGCAAATACATCCTGAAGCTTTAAGCCACTACAGTATTAAAATACCTGCCAATTCAAGCTCTCTTTTTGTGAGGATTCAAAGGAGAGCCTGGATAGGCATAGTTCAGTCATCCGAGAGCTACTGCATGAATGATGGTAGAAATCAGATCTTTCTACCTCAAGAAAAAACTATTTTATTATTTTCTTCCTCAAAATACCAAGGTTTGAGTTTTGTTTTTTTAAGAGCATTGTTTAACTATATCTACAGTCCTGGATCCCTTCTGTGACTGAGCAGGCCAAGTTGTCCACAGTGTTGGTGGGTGACACAAACTGCTGGGGGTTGCTAAAGCTGTGTCCACACAAAGGAAAAACCTGATTCTGTTGATCTTTGGCACAGCTTTGCCACAGGCTGCAGCAGGTTTCCATGCAGAGGGGTCCTACCTTGAAGTAAAGGCATGAGGAAGAATACGAGGACATTTTCTGCTCCTCTCTTCTTAAAGCATTTGGTAACTTTTGTGTCCATATGGAGCCTATAGCATCGTGACACTGAATAAAAGGTGACATTTCTCCAGAGAAAGCAGCAACTGTACCTGCCCCAGGAAAGTCTAGAAGGAGGGAAAATCTAATACATGTGAGGGAAAAATATGGGCAACCGAAAGCATGCAGCTCAAGCAACCAGAACATGTGATGAATAGAAGAGGGAAAAGAAAAGTCAGCAGTATTAATGACTCTTGGCCATAGATACCTCCTAACACATTTGAACTGGTCAGGCACAGAGCTTCAGAAACATGGCTTTACTGCATCCATATGGGTGCTGGCGGATGTAGAGCCAGCCAGGGTGCTTCTTGCCTACAGCATAGTTAATCATGAACCCAACTAACTAAAAGATGGAGATTAACCACTACTACTCTGCTATTGACCCAGAGGAGTCTTCTTTTCTTCCCTCATGCTACTTTCAAGAAATGCTGCAAGCTCTTGCCTCAGCTTTTTGTTTTCCTTTTTCACTTTGAAGAACCCACAAACACAAGGCAAGGAGGGAGCCCAGACTCTCAGGTGGTCTCTGGGAATGACAGCAGAGCACAAGGTGTGCCAAGGTGAGAGAAAGGACCTGCTGGGATAACAAATGCAGAATATTTTCCTACTAAAATGAAAAATCTCCAAGATAAACCGTAACACCGATTAACAGTCACACATGCTATAAGGTTTTCACAGGAAAGTTTGGGGAGGTAGGTGTGCTAAGAACAAAGTAATGCAACATCCTCTAGACTTGTTTTCAATGAAATCTGGATTAGCACTACGCTAAATACTTCAGACAGTTCTGTGGCCAGATTAGTGTTGAACTAGAGGCTTAAGTTAACTGGCTGACAATCAAGCTGTAACATTAAAGCCATGTCCATAAACACTTCCTCTTGGCGGTGACCTTAAACCAAGCACCCAGAGCAAAGCCTCAGCTCTGCAAAACTTTACAGAAAGCCAGACCCAGAGGTGAACTTAGGGAAGCAGAGACATTCCTCCGAGGAAGGCATTTTGTCTTGCACACAAAGACACTGCTGTATTGGGGCTTTTTGTACTGTGTGTTCCAGCAAGGAAGAGCTATGAGGAGTAAGAAACGGTCATTAGTGGCAAGAATCGTTGATGTTGCCACGTAGGCTTTTAAAAAAAAAAAAAGTAAGAAAGAAAAGAAAAAACCTCCTACACATCCGAAGTGAATGCAGAATGAAATCATTGTAAGAGAGTGGCATGGGATGCAGCCTCTTTCCATGAGCGGCTCTGAAAGATTGAGGCTGAGTGGCTCACGCCCTGTCTCCACTGAGCCTTTCCATCAATGAACACAGACTGGGCTACGTGAGCAACCCACTCTTCCGGTAATACTTCATCAGGAAAGCAGTCTGCATGGGAGCCGCATAACAGCATTTGTCACTGACACCTACTCTGTAAAACTGTGTTGCATGAAGCAACCTGGATAAGGGAGCGTTGTTTCTTTTCCTTTGCTCAGACTCAAAGCTGCCAGCGAGTCTTTCCTTTTCTGGGATGCAGGGAGGGCTTACAGGAGGCAGCAGAAGCAGGGCAGAGGGTGAAGAAAAAAGTCTAGGTGGAATAGTAAGAACAGGAACATCAAGGTGAAGAGCACTTGCAGTCTTTCACTCAAAGGCAACGACCCGTTTCTGGAAATTAGATGCATATCTCTCTCTCTCCTGAAAGGAGTTACCATATGTTCGAAAAGTAGGATATAATATTTGAGCTGTAAAAGCCAAATCAGCTTGAGAAACAGACGGCATTACAATGCTTTAGCAGCACAAGCTCCACATAACAACATGCCAACAAACTCATTTTCTAGAATGGCACTAGGAAAATATTTGCAAAATCTGAAACCCATTCCCTAAATACAGCATTTGATTCTTCCAGAAAAATGGGAAAAAAGTGACATACATGCCTGTATTTGGGAGTTTTGAGTAGCTACTCATGTTCTTTGGGGGTTTTTTGCTTGCTCTTCTCTTTAATTTAAGCATGGGTAGTGGGTTTTGGTGCTTTTTTTTTAAAACATGACCTCAGACTCCTTCAGCAGTCAAGCTAAGTCCCTTTTCATCCTTGTTCTTCCTTGATTGCTGGAGGGACAAACTCCCATTGCCCAGCCAGGTCACCTCTGAATACTAATCACAGCCTTATTGTTTTTCGGTCTGCTCTCACTGGCTCCCGGGCACATGTCAATATTAATGGCCTGATTTCCAGAGTACTGAATACATAAAACCTGATGCTGAGAACCTGTGGTGGTCAGGCCATAAACACACGCTAAATGCAGACATTGTCAGAACACTAGAATTTTGATGCTGCTTTTTAATTTTTTTTTTCTCACAAGTATCTCTATCAGACAGAAAATGTTGGCCTTCTTGGAAGAAACCAGCTAAAAATCACAATGTGTCCACTGGAAGCTCTGTCCAAAGCACGTGCCCACTGACAGCCCATTCTCCAGCACAGCTGGATGATGCACACTCAGGTGTACCAGTGTCTCACCAAAGAAAAACAAATATTTTTTTTCTCTCTCCAATATATTTATTTACACAGAGGGCTACAGGTTAATTTTCCAACCTGCTCTAGCAATTTCCTAGAAACAAGATCTGCCGAGAAACAAAACCAGAAACAAGACTTGCTGTGGTCTCGCAGTAGCAAGTAAAGGTCCTGTTCCTACTACATTTTTTTCAAAGAGCACACAACTAAGCTTAACCTGAGATGGACCTGCTTTTTTTTTTCTTTTTCATATATAGTTACACATTTGTGGACATACAAAAGAGACACCAAACCACTAACATACAGTGCATAAAGGAAGCACACAGGCAGCAACACTTTGTGATTTAGAAAGTCAGACTCTCAAAAGATGAAAATAATTATGAGCTAAATCTGTTGGGGAAAAAAACATTTAAACAGAAAAATGTGTATAACAGTTGGGAGTTGTTGAAGCACACTTCTGCCTTTACAAAAGGCACAAGAAGCCACAAAATTTGAGTAAGAAGGTCATGCTGGTTAAAAAACCAACCTGGTTTATAGGGAAAGTGACTGCAGCTTTTTTTAATTTCATACTGCAGACAAGGGGAAAACAAGATCTAAGAAACTGGACTAGCTCTGGCTAATTATTCTAACTCCAAATATTTTTGTTTTATTTTCTGTCTACCATTGGAACAGTTTTCTGATGGGTGGAGGGTATTCTTCATCCCTGGAAAATGTTACATCATGATTGGATGTTTTTCTTGAAAAAATATGTTCAAGTTTAAAGTGGAATTGATTCAAACTAGTTCTATAATGTCCTGAGCTATTACTTGGAAATCTAATTTAGAAAGACAGTGCTGAACAGGCAGGTAAAGGATCTGGAAGAATGGGAGATCCAACAGCAATTTAAAAGTGTTCAGAGCAAAATGATGCAATGAGCTAAATCTTTTCAATTGCTCAGTTGACCCAGAACCTATGCAAGTTCAGAAAACCTCACTGGTAAAAAGAAAGCGTTAACGTGCCAATTCTGTTGTAAAAGGAATTCAACACACAGTATTGTGGGCCTCCTTTTTGTGGAAGAAATGGAAATGAAATTCTAAAATAAGATTTTAAAGCACTGACAGAATAAATTAGTTGGCTGGAGCAAGCAAGAACTATGGCAGGCCAGTTTGTTATGAGTTTTGATAAAGTACTACCGTATCTTATTGGCAAAACTCAAATTGTCAGCTAAAGTAAAGTGAACAAGGGCAACTTTGCTGTTAGCTGTTCCACATACAATCACGTAAAACAAAAATGCTCTGATTCTCGGGACTGCCTCTTCCATGTAGAACAACCCTTCTCTTCTGTAACCACCATGTTAAAGGCCGGTCAATAACAGCAGCTAAAATATCGAAAAACTCGCATTCAAAAGCAAAAACCAAATGAGCTTGAATAGCTTTGGTCTCCAATATAAATTTAATACCTCATATAAAGCAAGTTTGGCAATTAAAAAAAAAAAAAAAGTACATGAAAAAGCTTACTAGGTTCTGTAAGAAACATTTTTTTTTGCCTTGGTCTCAAAGTCTTGTTTTCTTAATGTGTTTAGGAGTGCCTGTATCATGTTTCTGTCACCCTAACTTTTCCCCCCAAGAAACAAATATGAATATTACAGATGGTAAAAACCACATTTTCTCAAACAGGAAATAAATGTTTATATATGGCATATAGCAAAATATATATTTCCAGAGACAATAGCTACAAGATTTCGATTTATTAGTGCAGGGCAGGAATTTTTAATGGAAAACACATTTTTTGGCATAAGAATTTTAATTACAAAGAAACAACATACAAATGGCTCCTTCAGATGTAAAGCAGAGCAGTTCTGCAACTGAATCAAAAGGACGTGGTCTCTTTTGGTGAAAAAGAGAATATTGGAATAAACAGAGGAAAGCTCGGCTCGAGTGTATGTCAGGTTAGACACTTTCCATGGAATGCTTTTGATCACAAAATGGCATTTGTCAAAATGAAGACATTCTGCAGGAACATGACATTTCTGCAGAAATCAGACATAGCTCTGATGGCGCCTTTTCAGATCATGCCTTAGCTTGCCAGGCTACCCTGATCCTGGCCACTGGTTCAGAAGTTTCCAAGCCCTTCTGCCCATATGCCTCATCTCTCTCTCTTTCTTACAAGCCTTAGAAAACACATGCTGCAGGAATAAAAATTAGCATGCTAATGCAAAAGTGGTGGTTTATGAAAGGCTACCGATACCCAGGTTAGATCTTCATATCGCAAACAAAAAAGGAGCCAAAGCACAAGTTCAGTTCCGAAAACACCAAAAATTGGCACCTCCAGAATGAAGTTTCAGAGATTCTGGTTTGGTAGAAAAGGAAATACACGCTTTTTTGGCTGCTCAGTTAGGCCCAAGGGAGGCCTTTGTTGCGTGAGCACGTCCACTTAGCTGCAGGCTTCTCACACTAAAAACAATTAACTGGAAAATAGAAGACCAGAAGTGGTCAAAATAACAGTTTTCCAGAATTCGAAGTGGAAAGAAACACTGGTTTCATTCCCATTACATTACTGTTGCCAGCAGCAGGTCTTGGTGGCTTTCTCGTATATCCACAATGAATGGCTTTTGTGAAAGATTAACAGGAAAAGCAGAGATTAAATGTTTAATCAGGCTTTGCTGCTGGCTTTGGCTTCGTGGGGTTTTTCCTGTTTTGCAGGATGCAAGCAGACCTGACCATGCTTTATGCCCATTTTTGCCCAGTAAGTGTCGGCTCTCCAGACTCACATGGTTCTAACCAATTTGCAATTCTGCCAGGAAATCTGCATGCTCAAGCATCAGCTTTACTGTCATTGCCATTAAAACCAACAGCCACTTTATTTTTTAAATTATTTTGATAAGCATTTTGATGACCCAGCTAGATAACACAAGATGCAATAGAAAACAATAAAAATCCCCATTAAGTGTCTAAATACTAATTCTTCCTCCTTAACTTTTTATTCTTATTATTTTGCAGAGCTCTCCTTGTACTTTCTCAGTTAGTTTGCTAACAATCATTTTTCAGCCCCACTTAATCAAATGCATTTGGATGGAGGTCTCTCATACTGATTCTGAAATGGGAAGCTCTAATCAGCTTAGCTGCAAATTCATTTTACAGTTCTCTCACTTTTGGGAGTGTACAAAGCTCTAAAAGTCTTGCAAAGTTGAAAGACTTTTTAAGTAACACAGGTACACTGGAGCCCCTTGCACTCCATCTTCTACTGGATGGGAAAAATATTTTGGAGAGGTCTAAACTGATCTAGCAAGAGATGCAAGGAAGCACAGTATTGGCCTTGTATTTCTGCTGAGTGAATGTCACCACGGTTTCTGCTCCTATGTTACTTTGGAAAGCTCTACCTCCACTCATTAAGTCATTGGGAGTTTTTCTGCTGACTTAAAAGGACTTTGGGTCAGGACCTCCCAGCTTGGCCAGAAAAGGTGTCAGACAAATAGCATGCAAAGGAATAGCTATTTATCAAAGGAGCAATCCAGAATAATGCACTGTTCCCACTTGAACACAGTCCCACTTTTAGAGTCTGAATCAGGGTAGATTAACAAAGGAGGAACTTTGGAAGACAGGGGAGTTTTTTTTAATAAAATCAGTTTTGAACATAATGCACAACAGGCATCCAGGAACCACAGATGAACAGTTCACACAGGGAACCCAAAATCCGAAGTCTCCTCCAGACAGAAGCTGCATTACTGTCTGCAGCTTTGTGTCAGTCACATTCCCCTGCTAACAAGCCCTGTGGTGAGGCCCTCAGTTTCCTAGAAATAAACCCTGTTTCTGAGCAAGTCCAGCCAGGCTGGCCTGGTAAACCTACCGTCTTTGACACGTTGTGTTTTTGCATACTTCTATCCTGGGAGTTTTAAAATTATATGCCTAAATATTAATTCATTGGTCTAATTTTACATTTCTTTGGTTTTAGTCTTTCCTTTAAGACACAGCCTGTTTGATAGTTAAGCTTTTAGAAGAAGATTAGGAGACTGGCCCTTTCGTGATACGATGCTGCCCTGTCTCTGCCTTTCCACCTCTGCCCAGACACAGAAGTTTCATTCAAACAAAGTACATCCAAAGTTGCTATATAAACACCATGTACTCACAAGCCTACCCTGCCAGCACATAAATGGCAGATGCGTCTACACAGGCTGACAATTGATTTACTCATAATTTGCAACCCTTTCCAAAGGAACTAGACTTCCTAGCAATCAATGAGAAAATAACCTTGTTAGCAAATAAGCCAAGGTTCTTTTAAATTAATCAGTTCTTTTTCATCCAAACAGTACAGATAATGAAAGAGATGATGACATTTTACATGACCTATAAAGAGTAGAGTTTCTATTTTAGGCTCTCCTTCGTAAGGGTGCCAGGATGATTATGTTTTGTTTACTGGACAGAATAATCTCTTATTTGTTAAGGCTTGAATGCAATTTTATACAGTACAAAATTTTATCTTCTATTGTCTTAATTATCATCTGGAGGGTTGAAACATGAGACGATGGCACAGAACAAAATGAATATTAATGTGTTCTATCTGCAATTTAAAGAGAAAGGACTTGGAGCTTTCTTTTGCTCATATGCTCAACATGCCGCCTCAGACTAGTGAATTATACCCCATTTAGCTGTTATTGTTTCTCCAAGTAGCATGAAGACAACAGACATCAACCTTTTGCAGACTCCCTGCATTTCCAGTGTTCAAATAGGCAACCCTCTTCCTCCAGTTTCCTTCTACAGCATTTGCTAAAAAGTTTTAAAATATCTCCTGCTTAGAATGGTGTGCAAGGTTACACCACTGTTTTTAAAGCTCTTTATAAGATGCCTTTATCACCTACAGCACGTTCTCATGTCAGTGTGAAGGCGCAGGCGGAGGGAGCCTGCCTTTTCTCGAGAAATCATTTAATTCATTTGCATCCTAATAGCTAGTGAATTCAGTGTCTAGAAGAAAAAGGTGCATGTATCCCAGGAGGAGGTGGGGAAAAAGAGAAAGTCTCAGATGGTGAACAGTGCACAGTGACATTAGTGTTTTTTCTACCTTCCTAGGGAAAATCAAAGGGAGCTTAGTGTGCTGATTTTTAATTAAAACAAACATCATGTGTGGCCTGACCGGTTCAGAGTGATTTCAAAAGTATCAATAGGGATTGAAAAAGACAGTGCTTACATGTAATGCTACGTGGTCTAATTCTTTTGTAGTTTCATCCTGCTGTACCAATGCTGACCTTTCTGGGTCCAAAAAAGGGAAGAACTGAAAGGTTTATTCTCCCTTTTTTTGAAAAAGAGGAATTGGGTTGGGTTTTGTTTCGGGGGCTTTTTCAGCTCCAGACACAGTGTTAGAAATTTAAAATAATTTTTAAAAATTAAGAGAGAGAAATACCAGTTAGTAGAAGGTTGGTTTCTAATTTTGAACCAATATGACAGTCAAGCTATACTGACAAAAAAAATCTGTATTTCAGGGACAGAAATTTAAGTTGCCTGAAAACATAGAAACAAAGAGTTTGCGTGGCTTATCAAGATATTCCTTTTTAATTTAGTTTTAATGCAAAAGGAAAAACAGCTGCATTAAGGCATATGTGCCTCTATGGCATCCTACACCCACTGAGAAAGCAAAGCAAACGTCTCAGGTTTGACTTTGCTCTCGTGGACTCCAGGGGTAATAGCAAACATAGCAATGACAATATAAAAGATCCTGTTCTCCTTATGCTGTTCCATGTCACGACTATTTTAAGGCCAAGCTTGTGTGCATCTAAACAACTGCATCACAGGTTTTTCTCTTTGGGGTTCTTTTTGTTTGTTTGTTTTTACTACTATGCAAAATCCCCAAAATGCATAATTCTGCTTTAGCAGCTCCAAATTCAATCAAGTGGATTAACTTTGCGCCCGCCTAAGCGCTGTTCAGAATATGAAAACATTCATCATCAAGGTGTTTCTGTTGCAAGCCTGGATTCACTGAAGGACAAGACAGAACGAAGACAGCACTGTACACACCTTGTGTCACCATTAGGATAATCCACCTGGGGCAGGAACACTCACTGTCTGAAAGCTAGCACATCCCCTAAAGCCAATGGGCCACAGCTTCATCTGACCGATAGACTGCTCTCCAATATATTCACCGTGTAGAATTACAGAGATTAAAAAGGTAAGAAGTGGGTTTTAAAGGTATTAAAAGTTGGAGGAAACCACTCCAATAAACCACAGAAGAGTGTGAATTAGGTGCTAATAATCACCACCACTCCACTCAAACCCAACAGGAGGCAAGTGGATGGGATCTGAGGCTCCACACAGCTCCAGTTTATGGGTGTGGGGAGGTGGAGGTTGCTTGGGGTTTGCAATGGTCTGTCCCAGAACCAGCCACCCCCATGACACCAGCACTTCACTCAGGGGGAGCAGAGGCCTGAGCCTTTCCTTCCATGGCCAGCAGCTCCTCTGGAAAACTCCATGCTGTCCTTCTGCCCATCTCACACAAGATTAAAACTCCACATCACCATCACCTGTGCAAGAGCTCATATACAAAAGTCCTCCTACTATATTTCCAAATTGATTAAACACACAACATCATGTGCAGAAACACGAACATCTGCTTATTGGATGACATAGGACATTAATACCTGAGCAACTACAAATAAAGATCAATACCTGTATACATACAATACCACTTGCTATAATCAAAGAATAAAACCACTGGAAAACATCCATCTAAAAAAAAAAAAAAAAGAAAAAAAAAAGAAAGAAAAGAAAAAGGCAAAAAAGCATGGAATTAACAGCCAAACAAAATACAATTGAGAATGCAGTTAAGCTGACTGAGGTAAACCAAGAGCAAAACATATCTGATAAATGATCAAACCATACTGTCTAGCAGATTAGTGTCTACTGAACAGAAGGGCTGAAGAACACAAACACTCCAGTGTGACAGCTGTAAATCAGAGTTTAATGAAATGATAAGCCATTTGTGCAAAGCATTCATGGTTATGACAATTTATTTGCACAAAGTATAAATTTGTCAAAATGCAAATACAACAGTGACCTATTGACACAGGGTCAAAATGCAAAGAGGAGAATTAAGTTCAGGACACAAGGGCTACAATTACTGCAGTGTTCTTATAACAACACTTCTCTCTTTACTTTGTGATTTTCCATCAAAAGGTAGATCTAAGGAACTCATTAACACAAGAAAAATGAATCAGACATTATTTAAAAGGAAGAGAGAAATATGCATCTTATAATTTGAATTAAGATTTCCTGCCAGAGAATGCCTTTATCTTCCCAGGCAAAGTAGCAAAGCAATTTTGCAGGAGAATTTAATTGAGAAATACGGCACACAAAAGTCCTGCTTATATGCATACCTCAGTGGAAAATACAGAGTAGAAATAAGTTCTCTGGACAAAAGTGAGTATTGCACATCAAATAACGTTGCCAAGTGTCATTGCTTATCTATGAAATACCATGTTTAAATCTGTTTCTAAGGAAAGACACATTGCTTCCCCAATAAAAAAGCAGTTACTTTTAAGTTAATACAGTTATGATACACTAAACATAAATATATCCATGCCAAAGCAAAAGGAAGTACTTGTATTTCGTTTTGAAAATCACCGGTGTGGTTAAGACAATGGTATTTTGACCACCAGGTTTAATTTTGAAAGGATTTGAGCAGCTTTACTGTCCAGCAGCCATGAATAATTCTGTGCTTGAATACTTTTTATAGAAGTACGTGAAGCAGAGCACCACTGCAACACACAAAGCACAGGCCATTACTCTCACTAGCTTTATTCCATGGGCAAATTAATGCAAGCTAAACAAACTGTACACTACTTTCAACCCAGCTAACTGACTTTTTCTGCTATGTATGTATATATATACACACATACAATTTTTTTCTGAAACATTTCAGTTTCCATAAGCAATGCAACAAATTGTTTTGATCTTCTTACAAACAGAAGACAAATGGATTAGGTATTCTCTCTGTGCCCAATAGCATACATGCAATAGAAGCTTTTGAACACTTCTGCATCCTGTTTCAATAAGAATTCACTTCTTACTTCAGCCTGATTGCTTTAAGAAATATCTGTTCAATACTGCAAGCAATACAGCTCATACAACAGAAAGAATTGCTAATATCAGGAGAAGGTTGACTTGACTTTGACGATAACAAAGAAGTAACAGTTGGGACTGTTAAATGCATACATGCAAACATACACAAAACTATTAACTCATTTATTTAACATCATGGTTTGTTCCCTCATTAAAGAACATAAAATGGGTGAGAGGACTACAGGTGTTCAAGTAGAAGCCAGAAAAAGATACCTGACAAGTTTCAGATACCTGACACAGTTCAGCTATTCCAGGAACTTATTAATGTCAAAGGAGTTCTCTCTGCATAAGCTAGAGGAGAATCAGAGCAACAGTGTAAGCTGCCTGCATTAAAGACAGCAGCCTGCTGCGGTTGTCAGCACAAGGAAATGGTACATCTCTGGATGGTGTCTTCTACAACTTTTTCCTTGTAATTCCTCACAATGGATTTTTCTCCTCTCTTGCATTTTACAGCTTAAAACTCCATAAAGCTTGCCAACTCCACCTTGATTTTTCCTTCCTGGTAAATCATTAGAAATGACTGAAATAGTTCTGTGCAAATGAACTCACCGCTATCCCTTCAGCTCCCATTAAATGCCATTCTGAGTATTATGTGCCCTGAAAATGAAAATCGTACCCAACACCTTCCTGTTCCAAGTTCTTCACCTAACTGAAGCAGCAGGCTTGATATTAAGCAAATTCCTGATTTCACAATGGATTCTTAATTAAATATCACAGGAGACATTTTTGCAGTTATACTTCAAATATGGTCTGTGTCACAATGATGTGGGGGAACTGAAAAGAGAAAAGATGAAAACAGCATGGCGTGTCACCACTTCCATAATTTCATTGGGAAAATATTTCAGAAATATAAAACTGAATAGATGGGGTTTTAGGAAGACAAGGTTCTTTTTGTTCAGTATCTACAGTTTAGACAGAGCAGAGCGGCAAGAAACACTAATGGATAAACTCCTTAACTACACTGAGGTCCTTCAGTGGCTCAAGTTTGCCCTTTAGCCTGCTGCTTTTTAGAAAGCTCCAGACTACCGAGTGATGGCTATTCTTATGGACCCTTCCAGGACCACAAAGTCTCCTTTTACTGGTATGCTTCAAATACCATGTTCCTCTTGCTAATGCGTGATAAAATGGTCTCCAACTCAGAAAAAATAGTTCTTGCTGTTTATATCCAGTGACCAGAGAAGTTGTTGTGGTTTAACCCCAGCACAGAAGTAAATGACAGAAGGTGTGAGAGAGATACAAGTACATGATGATGAGGACAGACAATCTTTAAATGGAAAGGACACTTTTTCTCTTTTCTTCTTTTTTTTGTCTAGAAGAGATTGGATATTTTTCAAATACTGCAAATTAAGTTATCCTACTTTTCAACTTACTGTGCCTTTCTTTTCTTTACCAAACCCTCCTGTCTCCTCAGATGAGGAGTTCAATGAACTACCAGCCATCTTCCAACATCATTCATGCAGTACCAAGCACCTTGGTACCAGCAGCATATGATACCAGCATATGATACCAGCAGCAATATCCACAATACAAATATACAGATACATGCATGCTACATGCACACAGTTACACCCTTTTCTTCTACTTGAGGACACAAACTTATTTTGGGGACAGATTTGTACTTGTTCTAACTTCTTCAAAACATAATCAGGCATATCAGGAATAACAAGGATACTGAGAAACCCAAATAACCACTGCCATGCATCTTCATGTGACTGAGCAGAAACAGTTTAATTGTTCCATTACAGGCCAGTACTAGACCCAATAGCCTGTTTGCTTTGCTGTACAGAACCTAAAATAACCACAAAGAAGAACAAATGTCAAGAGTTACTGTTATTACCATATGTAAAGTGCAGAACAAAATTATTTCCCAACAGTTCTGCTATGAAGAGAGCACGATTCTAGGATTATAGCTTTCATGCTGAATAGCACCACTGAAATTAAAGGCAATTCAAAGTAGAACTATCTAATAAAACAATGAAGAGAAAGCAAAAAGTCTGCTGTAGCAACACAAAACAGCAGACCATGCAAACTGGCTGAGGCACAAAAGGAGAATGTGCTCCAGTCTTAACGTTGGAGAAGGTGGTTAAAATGGCTGAAAAGGTTATATCCTCTTCATTGTAACTTATTCAAGATCTGAGAACATCTTGAGTTCCTTATCAGCTGCAGTAAAAATGCCACTAATAAAAAGACGCAGAAAATTACTAACACGAGTAGTAACTGTAGGAATTTTTTTCACATTGTAGGATTCAAGTCACATCTGTTATTTCATTGATCAAAAAAACCCCACAACACCACTATGTTAAGACCCCATTTTTTAATATATATGCATGTATATCTTAACATATACTCTGGTTATAACCTGCTATGCAGTCATATCTGTAATGTACGTTGTGGACATTAATGCAACGTATTCTTCTATGTAGGGCAGGGAAGCACTCATCATTTTATATATAAAAAATTTGGTTCAGAAGGACACGTGGAATGCATGCAGACAGAAGAGGGGGAGGAAACGGCCCACTCGAGGCCACTCGATTGCCTGACCCACGCGCTCTTACCACTCTTGGTCTTGGAAGAGACATTGCAGAGAGCAGCAGGGCTACCAGCGGTCATAGAGAGCACTCAGGAACTGTTGGGAGCACAGATCAGTTCTCAAACATTTTGTGAACACATTCTTCTGTTTAGATTCCATCCTCTCAGTGTGGTTTTATCACACAGCACTATAACGATTCATTACGCTATAAATTATTTCAAGACCAAAGACTAGGACTGTGCATTGAAATGCACAGGGCAAGCATGAAAATCTCAAAATCTGTCAACAAATGAAGCTCGTTTGGAAGAAACTGAATACAAAGGGCAGCTATGAAACCACACAGTGTAGAGCAGCAGGGAATTGGTGCTATGGCATGAACTTGAAAGTAACTGTCAATTTAGCATTTCTCATGATTGAAAGCCATGCAAACCCAGGGATCTCAAGGCCAGAGCTGTCTGCCTGGGACGGGAATCCAACCTGACCACATTGTTACCAGGTTCAGTCTGCGGCTAACTGGGAAAATATTCAGAGAGGCACCGGCGCACTATGTCTGGTAAGGGAAGGGAATGAATTAAGGTATAGATTACATCTTCTCTTTTTCACACAACCCCAGGTTTTGCTTGGCTAGACAGGTAATTAAATAAAAGAAACCAGTGGCAAAGTCGAAAACTAGAAAATTCATCTTTCTAAGTGGAGCATACTAAAACACTCCCAAAACAGGCATTTAAAATTGTCATTTCTCCCCTCTACATGACTGGGAAGGAATCACTCTCCATCTTCCTCTACAATGAAGAGGGGATGATGGCACCATCCAGAAAATACAGCCAGTCATGTTCATTGCTATTGTAAAGTCAGTATTTCTGCCCATTTATCTTTCTTACCACACAGATGTGAAGTTCTAGGCGGTTCAGCTGCCTGCTTTGGTCACCCAAAAACTTATAAGAGTTATCAAGAAGTCATATTTAATACATTGGCATTGCTATGCTGCTGTTAACCTAACTGACTGTGTAACTCTCCATTATCTGAACATAAACTAGCAGAAATGTATGGTGTTTTTAAAGAAAAGCCATCTGTCCCCTCTCCTTTGCTAGAACAAATTTGGCCACTTCTCAAAGTAACAACAGGCCAAGACAGATCCAAACTCTTTGAAGTTATTGATTCATAGCCTACCGCCTCAAGGACTTTTTTACTTGTAAAAACCTTCAATAAAACTTTCACCAATTTTTTTCTGTAATGCAAACTGTCAACTTCTGGATTGCAAACGCTCAGTTTCCCACATTTCATTCACTTTATTGTAGGCAAAGGGCTTTGTCCTACTGAAGCACAGCTGGGAATGCTTTGGTTGTCATTCTAATTCACTACCAGTTGCAAGAGGAGAACCACTGTTTTTCCAAAACCAAAGGTAAAAAATACTTTATAGTTTCTGGCTAAGCAGATTAAAGTTAGACTACAAAAGCTGGACTGCAATGGCACCCACGTACACTAGCAAAAGTACCACAGATTTGAATCTAGGCCACCATTACACATGCACTGGTATTCTATTTAATATTCTTTTAATGGCACTTCTAAGTACATTTGATCTCTTTGATAGCTTCTTGGCAATACTTTTTCATTAGAGTCACTATCTAAAAATCTTTTAATTTTTGTTTTAATATACATAAACTTATTGTGAAGTTGACTTAAATACTGCTAAAGCCACTTGGAATAAGGAACTCAAATGTACTAATCTCCACAAATTCTACCTTCTGAATACAACTTTTTGAATTGCAGACTGGGTGAAATAAAGATGAGTAGGAGCACATAGGTATTCTTGGTCAGTAATGGAAAGTTACTTTTCCCCTTCCCTAGCAAAGATTTCACCTTAAACAAGCCAACAGGGATCTTCAGTCTGCATTTAATAATTAGGTTTGTTTAGATGTTCATTTCACAAAGGAATCACAGGCTGTGAATACATAGAATAATCTTCCAAGCTGTATTTATTGGCAGTGTTTTGTTCAACAGTGACTTTTCTGGATCTCAAATCCAGAATTTTCATCACCTACCTGTCACGTGTTGAAAATGTGTAAAAGAAGCAAATCATAGAAAATGCAGACGCTTGTAATGTGACAGATGCATTATCCAGAAGATCTGCTTCTGAAAGATTTGCTCTTCTGCAACTTGGAAAAAGGTGAAGAAACCAAGTTCCTGGGAAACCAAGATTAGAGTCACATCCAAGTCATTGGACTAACTATGACATGACTCATTTTAAATTGTTTCCACTTAGCTTCACCCTTGGGTTTTGCTATGAGACACAACACTTTTTGATGTTTGGTACCGATTGTCAATTCAAATTAGATTAAACTGTAACAACAATCTCTGGGAGACCCTGTCTAGGAAGACTTAGAAAAAACTATTACTTGATATACTTGAAAAATAAATAATATTCCGCTGCTTTGGAGAAGCCCAGGATGGGAAGAGTAGAGCTGTCATCTGCTAGAACAGAGATAAATTAACACGGCTCTGTCAGAGAGCCCAATATAGGACATTGTATTATGTACGGTCTCAGGATGTCTTAATAGCTTCTTGCTCTCCTCAAAGCTTATAGCTCAGCCCAAATTCCAGACACATAATTCTTCATCCTACATAACGAGGTGATTGTTGCATCATTGACAAATGCAGAATAAAAAATTCAGGCTTTGGTTATGAAATATGCTAGCAAGAATCAAAACTGATTAAACCCAAGCAACATGAGAGAACTGATTTACTTTGCATTCATGAAATGTTAAGTCATTTACACAGCAAGTGCAGAAACATCTCTAACAACTATGCTAACAACTTGCCTCAAAAATCTCCAAACCTGACCTTGGTGTCCCTACCCAGATGCTCTCACGTGAAAAGAATCGAGGCTGGAGTCTAAGTACTGGTAGAGTGGAAAAGGTGAAGTGTGTGAAGGAGAAAATAAGACCAGACATCACACAACATCAGTAGTTTAACTGACAAAGAACATTGTTGTTGCATAGTGATCTATGGGTAATACCTGTTTACTAAATAAACTCAAGACTTACAGAAATATCTCTTTGTCACTTTAGTGATTTTCACTGTTGTGAAGAACTAGAGCTTAACGTTAGAGGATACTTGTATCTGACTATGCTGCTGGTAGCTTTTAATGTTACATAGAAAAAAAAATAACACTCATATTCTTCAAAGTGTGACATGAAATCTTCCTTTCAGCAAAAGCAGCAATGTCATTCTGGGACACCCTCTGCAACAAAGCAACCCTTTTTATACACTGCCTTAAAAGCATTGGAAAGATAATTTAGCAGCTGTACCTGTGACTCCAGCTGTGCCCAAACTCAAAGCACAGCAGTGCCCAGGGATGCTCCTGTGCCCTGGGCCACAACTGTCTATACTATTAAGCTGTTAGAAGGGTCCCTGGCACAATTTTGGCCTGTGCCAACCATCATTTTGCCATGCAATCCCAGGCACAGTTTGAGAGTTGGCACCGTTTCCAGTCCTATGGGAATGTTTTGTAGGTTAAGAGACTTTTAATGCATGGATGCGGGTCATTCTGTACCAGCTGGCCCCAGTGCCCGAAACATTCACAGGCACATTTACCAGGGCAGAGGTAACCTCTAATACAATATTAATTGCAAAGTAAACATTGTTTGTTGTGGGTTTTTTTTCCCTTTTTTCCCCACAGAAGTTCTTGAGACACCTCACAACACTGAAAACTAATAAGTTTTTTAAAATAAATTCTGAGTGTGCTCCATGACAACCATTTCCAGTATTTATCTCTTGGAATGTCCTAGAAATTCAAGCTAAATAAACAAAAGCTTGTATCATTCAAAGTGCTCTGATAAATAGCCGCTGAAAACTTCAATGCTTCTGATTCGGAGAGCTTACAGAAGCAAAGGCATTTATATTCTGAAGCTACATTTGTAAATTGTTCAAGCATCATACCATGACAACAATCTTATAGGATAAAATAATCTTTAATAACAGGGAGAGTAAGTCTATATTCATGCTTCTTGCTTCTAACAAGCATCAAAGCTGACTGTCCATGTGACTCAACAGCAGTCTCTAAGTACTAGATTTAGAGCCGTAATGCTGCAAACTCTTATATATGTGAGCAACTTGGCACAGACAAGCTGCCTCACATAACTACTTCTTATTCATTTCCTGTATCCCAGTCCTTCATGATACTCTTTATGGACATATCTTACATCTTAATAGACCTTATTATTGTCAGTAGTGCTCCCTGCAGAAATCTGCCCAGGAGCAATTTGCAGGATCACAGCATATTCGGCCACATTAAACTGAGTAAAACTACTCTAGATGGAAAGAATTTGCAAATCCTGTGTTCTCCGGATGGACTGCACTACAGCTCAAGAGGATAATGAAGGAATACCTCTGAGCATGCATGAGCAACACAAACAGACAATGTGTATGTGGACAGACAAACACCACAAGAATGGTAAAAGTCATTGGGTTCACTTTAGATTGGTAAGCAGTCGCAGAAGAGTGACATGATGTGCACTAAATCACTTGGTGGCTTTGTCAGAACCCAAATCCCTAGCAAGTACCCTGTCCTCTTGGCCCTGCTGCTCCCCAAGGCAGCAGTGCCTCCCTCCTGAGCATGCTCCTTCAGGACACATCATCTCCTCCAGACCACAGCCCAAACACAAAACTGGGTTCAACCTTGCCTGAAGTGGGATCTAAATTTCCCCTCAGCTAAATTTCAGAATATGGAAAACTAGGCTACTGCAGGGCTTTCAGTAGCACTGTTGTTCCTGGAGAACAGAAACATATCCTTACAATAGAAGCAGCTACAGAAAAATCAAATGGCTTTTTTGCAGCCTACCCATGAAAAGAATTGAACCACAGCAACAAAGAGAAGAACTTATTACCATGGTTATTGCTGCTATTTCTAGACAACGTGAATGGGCTTTTTAGGCTTTCATGAGAGAATTTACAGACTCTGGGGCAAGCACACTGTTAGTAATTGCAGTTGCATTCTGCCACTTGAGTATTTTTGGCAATTGAACTGTCAGAAACCATTTGATAGAAAAATGTCTCCACATCATTAGTGCCAGCAAGGATGGTACTATGTGCCAAAGTATGAAGTGAAAAGTACTTCTGCTTTTACAAGTGAATCTTCTGCAGCTCATGGATTTCAAACCCCGACTCCCTTCCTGGCCCTTTGCAGGACTAAGCTTTGAGGTTGTCACATGTGCTACCAGGTCCTTCAAAGGGCTTTTTGGTCCTACACAGCAAAATATCAGTGTTCTTTATTCAAATCCAATTGCTGTCTTACCTGCCTCCCACCAGAAAAGTACAATATTTTTTATATACCACAGTCTTTCTCAGCAGATCACTGCAATCTCTGTTCTCTCCTGTTTAGATCTCTTCCTATCTCTAGCAAAACATTTTAGTTTTCAAAACTGCAGCTCTCAGTGAAGCCAATAGGAGCTGCAGGATGTTCAACATGTTTGAAAATTGGATTACTAAAAAAAGAGGCTCTGGAAACACACTGGAAAATTCTGGGATGCAAAATTAGAAACTAAGTAAAATCAGATTAATTTTATAGTCCTCCAGGAGTCTTTTCAGATTTCAGTGTTTGTCCTTTTTCTTATGATCCTCATTAAAACAAATTATTTACTATTTCTTTTTTAACTTAAAACACAGTAATTCCAACTGTCTGAAGTTTTCTCAGCTTGAGCATTCAAGATGTTCCTCAGCATTTAGTTACCAGCTCTTTTCAATTTAGAAGCTTCTAATTACATTGGAACCATAAGCACATTTGTCAAGATTTATGAATCAACAGATCTCCACTCTTGAGTAACTGGTTCTAATCACAAAGAAACTGCCCATCTTCATTTTATGTACTGTTTGTTCAGTCCTTTCATCTCAGTCTTGCTTAATTTCTCATCTGCTGCATAGCTTGTGGACTAACAACAATTTTCTTTTAATGAGTGTGTGCATTCAGCAGTGAATTGTAGGAGCTGTAATCAACCAGAAACACATCCATTTCCATGTTTACTCTTGTAAGGTTGCAAATGGGGAAAATAGGTGTTTCAGTGGGTTGCTTATGCTACTACTCATATTTTGTCTAATGAAAATCGTGCAAGGCAGACAGCAATTTTGCCCACTTAAAATTAAACTGCATATATTATTAAATCAATTATACATTAAATAAAGTACCACTAAACCTTTGAATAACCTTTGAATAGACAAAACAATGGCTGATTTTGCACCTGCACATCCTAGGAATTTGGGAAAGCAAGTGATAGTAATGTAAAATGAAAAGATATGCAATATTTAAATGCTTCCAAGAAAGGAGATCTAGCCACTGGTGATTACACCTGCCACTGAATTGCACATTACAACTTCCATCCATTTTCTGCTGACAGTGATTGAACACAGGGTCTCTGGCAGTAACTTTCTAAACCAAGGAACTTCAGCAGTTCATTTAAGTATATTTTAAACCAGAAAGGTTTTATACTGTCTTTATTGATCACTGAGGATAACACACAGTTCTTCCAAAAGAAAGATGCTGTCTTGTTGCCCATGGGATGAACAAAAAGTGAGATGAGGATAATTTTTGCTAGAGGAACTGGATAAATGAACCAGGACAAACAGATTTGATAGTCAGTTCTGCCTCAGACTTCTCGTATACAGTTAATCTCCTTCAGCTTTAGTAAAGTGGAGATAATACTATTTCCTCCAAATTCTGCCTGTCTGAGCTGGAGAGCTTTCAGAGGCAGATCCGCTCACTACTGATGCACCGTGTTCGGCACAGTCGTGCTCCAGCCCTGGTGAAGCGCGGCCAGGACAGGCTGTTGTGCTGCCTCCACCACTAACAGCCAATTCCCCATCCTCACTCCTGCCTAAAATGAAGGTGTATTGGCTTGAGAGCTCTGCTCCACACCATCTCCCACAGATGCTTTCAACAAACAACAAACTTCATCCGCAAACTCCAAGGTAAGGAATGCTGCTGATTCTGCCTGGTCATCATTGAAGCATATGCCTGCACTCATTTGGTTGTATGGCTGGAGGGGAGCGTGGCACCTCGCTGAAAGTTTAAGGCAGTCTGAGAAACTTAAGTGAAATCAAATATACAAATAAGCTACAAAGGTGGTTAAACATTTAAGGGTGTATACAAAAACATGCAACACTGAGACGTACAATTCACGTGTACATGGATACAATTAAGTTTGGGTTCTGGAAAACTAAAAAGACAAAATTAAAATGCACAGTGCTAACTGCAAACTCTACTAAGATGATATTTTAAGCAGCAGTGGATCGAATCAAAATACATAATTCACAGTTTCTTCCTAATCCATTTCAAAGTGAAATATTAATCAACAGAAATATTTCATTCCACCATTTATTTCTGTTCCTCAGAAAAAATACACTTTATACCTCTCTCCTTTATTGCTTTGCAGAGCTTTAGGGCTCAAAAGCGCTCATTGCCAGCTTACAGACAGTGCTTAGGCCTATGCTAAGCACCTTCAAAACCAGACTGTAAATCACCCTGAGTTTGAAACTGGAATAAAAATGAATTTGCCTATAAAAGCAGGGTATCTTCTGTACATTTCAGACCTTAAACTGCAAGTTAGGATGTTGCACTGGAATTCTTCAAACTCAGATGAGATTATGTCTTTGTTACAAAATTTGATCTTTGCCCAACTTGAATTTGTTAACTCAAAGGCCAACATATGCAAAGTAGTTCAGGCAAAATTTTAGGCTTCTTCCTCATCCTTAAAAACCTCTCTTAATTCATTTGTAAACAGCAGAGCCCAGCATCATCCCTAGGGTTCTGCGTTAGTTACCTTGGAAAATATACAGCCGAAGAGTGCTTGGACATACAGAGAGCTTAAAATCAGGATTACTATGCCAGGAGCTCCCACTGAAATTCTCTTCTCTAAGGACTATGGTTCCTGCCTGACCATTTCTAAACATTTTTAAAGCATTCCCAACTTCTTAAGATCTTGGCAGAAATTCTCTATAAACAATCAAATTACAATTAAGCCCCTTTAAAATCCCCCCAAATCTTTTTCATTGTATGCTCCTCACAAGGTGCATAGCAATCATCAAGTTACATTTCACATAGTCCTGAGAGAAGAAAAAATTGCCAGATCTTTTCAATGATTTTATTAAGAGTCCTCCAGACTGATACACAGTCAAATTCTTTCCTTTGTCAAAATAAGATATGTTATTTCTGTTACCAACCTCCAGAAAATGATGGGAGAGACAGAATTGCTACTGTTCTATTGCTTGCAGATCACATGCGGGGCTAATGTTGTGCAACCCTAGGCAAGCTTGAAAGATAAACTGCAATTTTTAATGTACTGCCATCAGGTTTGCACTGAATACCCTCCTCAGACTCTGGAAACAAATGACTCTCTGTTTGGGAGCCTTGTGATCAATCGGGATGGCTGTTCTGTGGCTATTTCAGCTACGCTGGCTGTGTGCTTTGCTGAGTACATGGCTTTGAAGAAAAGACATCTGTAACTAAGGAGAAATAGCTGATTAAGTGCCCTCTCCCAAACTAGCAGGCCATTATTTATCTTGATAAACAGCCTCTCCAAGGAGGGAGAAACAAGCCAGCCGCACTTCCAGCACACAACTCCCTCAGGGCTGGGCTTAGCACCATACCTGAGCCTCTGGACCCTGCTCCTGGCTGCCATCTCATATTGCTCCTCACCCACAGCTGCTGACAATGAAGCCAAGACTGGACACAGCCCATTGGGTCAGACCACTGCTGTGCATCCCACCACCACAGCTAGGTGTGAGAAGAGAGGTTACAAATTGCCCAAGCTACATCAGCTTGTTTACAGGCTAAACACAATTAAGACAAAGTCCAAAATCTGATGAAGAATGCATACAGCTTATCTGAAAACGTAATTTCTGCATCTCAGCTCCGTCTTTCTGGCCAGACACCTGGAAACTCTTCTCTAAGGGGCACACAGCTGCCACCAGTGGGACTGGCTAATGTTTCTGGCAGCACTGGTGGGAGGGAAAATGAACCACAGGCGATGGTCCAAGAAACCTCTGCCAGCACTACCCTCCCTCACCAGTCTTGTGCTGGTGCTTTCCCCAGCCTTGGTGTAAGACACAACTGAGCACATGTAAAGAGGTACAGACCAGCAGAACTGCCTCAAGCTCAGGACACCTCTATCGCTCCACTATCAGAAACGCTGTTAAAACAGAAGAGACCCCACTTAAAAGAAGATTGCTTAGGAGATATTGGATCTGCCTTTCTTACGATTTTCAGGTTTCAGTTTCTGCCTCCTTCTTCCTCAGGCATCTTTGGAGAAACCATTTGTGCCCTGCTGCCCACAGGTGTTATGGAGGGTCACGGCAATGCAGAAGGATGATCTGCATAAGTGTGGCCAGGGCATAGCCCTGCCAGCTGTGGCACGAAAGACAGCAGTCACCGGGAAGGTGTCTTCCATTCCCCGTCACATACAAACCACAATAATTAGGAAGAGCTGTGGCCCACAGGGAGCGGACCCCTAGGTATTCCCTGTGTGGGGCATGAACAACACCTTTTGCCATTTTCAGCCATCAGTGAGGATGTGTTACACTGTGCTCTGCTTAGGGACCGCTGTGTCCAGCACAGCATAACAGTGTGAATGATACTTATTTAATGACATCTTCTTCCTCCTTAAAGTTATTTATCTTGTCAGACTTGAGGCCAATTACTAACAAAATCTTTTGACGTGACAAATGTGCCATAGACTCTGTCACTCCTTCAAGCAGAGCTAAAAGTAGCAAACTAGCACGCAAGGACAGGGCATTCGGCAGGAAAAAGCAGCCCCTGCTCTTGGCTCTGTGCTGTCAAGAGCAGCAGCCACACAGAGCAGGCTTGCTCTACAAAAATCACATTACAGCAGTTGGTTTCCAGACAGCCCACTAAAGCTAGCTTAATCTAGAAGAGAAACTAACTCTTTTAATGACTAATTAACTTCTACACTGAACTGCCCAGCAAAGAGGCCTGATTTGGTGCGTGTGAAACCACTAGGAAAACCAGTAAATCCCAACATATTCCAGTACCTCAAGCATAAATTGTGATGTTACGCCTTTAAGTCACAGAACAAGGTGTGAAAAGACAACTGTAAACAGAAGTAACTGCATTTAACTTCCCACTGCCTTCCCATCCACTGCAAGTGACAGTAAATTAAATTACCTAAAGCTGTATACCCAGAGAGCTACCAAGCTCAGCTGCTGAACCACGGTCACAAATTTTAAGACTAGTATCAAGTCAGCCAGATGACACCCACCATTAAATATTTAGCTGTTGGCATAGGAGAAAGCAAGCTATAGTGCTTTTTCAAAATTGAGACTAATGTTATGCCCAACAGAAGGAGCACAGGGCCAGAGGTGAGTGCTTTAGAGAAATCACACACTTTACTTCTGGAAAACTATTTGCAAAACAAGTTAAGTTTTTCCCTGCTTGCATACAGCATGAGCAAAGATGGCAGGACATGGCTTCACACAACAGTCAAGCTGAATTGGCAGTGAGAGGTTCAGGTCTTGCTTTCCATCCCTCCCAGTTGTGTAGAAACGCAGCATGAGATCCAAGTTTTCAGTCCATACTCCGTGTAGCGCCACGGTATGGAAGAAAACCAGCTCACTGCTACTGAGCTCCTTTGCTGTGCAGGATTTATATTTCCACTCAAAAACTTTTAGGCATCCATAAATCAAGAGAGATTGGAAGGAAAAAAAAATCCCTGAATTAGACCAATCCTCTAGTGTTTGTTAATTTAACTTCCAATTTCTCAGCCACTAGCCTAATTCAGAGACTGCCATCAAAAACACCATTTCATTTATCTGTGTCTTGCTTCAGATTTTCTTAATGTGCTTAACTACAATCTCTCACACACAGAGCGTGGTTTGGATAAATCCTGTAATCTAATCAATCAGCTAATTCCACTGCAAGCCAAAAGGGGGGGGTGAGGGAAAGCAAATCCTAAAACTTTTCATTACATATTTCTCTCAAAAATAAATCACCACCTAATGGATTGCTAAATTCATGCACAAGTAAATTACCAGCAGATAATTAAGAATGAATAGCCTTCTGCGATCAGAGGTTGCTATTCATAATGAACTGACTGAGAGATTATGAAATAAGGCTTTTTCTATAAAATAAATTGAAATACAAATGCTTCTACACCACACTGTGTATGAAAATCTAATAAAGAATATCAGAAATGAAATCACATTTACTCATTCTCTCCATGGCATATGAGAAATTTAAGTAAACTTTAGCCTTATTTCCATATTTGTTTGCACTGCAACATTACAACCTTGTTGTTAGCCTCAGCCACAAACACTGAATGAATTTCTAATGCCAAAGAATGGCTTCAGTGGTTTCTCATTACAAAACTGTTATCTCAGATATCCAAGATGCGTTTGTACATGGAAAGAAGTGTAAAGCCTACTCATATACACCACGCAGAATCCCATCTAATAGGTTTAAAGATAAACATGTAGATACACACAAAACACACAGCAAAGCTAGTGCCATTTCATATGAAAAGATTACGAAGAAGCTCGCTAATGCACCTTTAAAATTAGTTGTGCACCTCCGCGGGCCAGGATCATATATCCAAGACCTTCACACCAGACGGCAATGCTGGTTAAGGCCTCCGGTACCCAGGCAGCTGTTCTGCATCAGCAAATACTGGTAATACTGCCAACACCTCTATGAACTGCTTTTGCTCATACCGGTTGAAGTATGTTCAGCAAGGTACTGCATCTCAAGAAGTTATAGACTCTTGGAAAAAGCAAAATAAATGAGCTCAGCTTAAACAAATGTCTCTTTTGCAACAGTCTGGCACTGCCCCACACAGCCAGTTACAGGGTCTGACCTGGAGATCAGTAACTCCTTAAGAAGCACCAGTTTCATCCTCTGTGGACATGTGAACACAGCCTAAGACTGGAAATGTCAACCAGCCTAAGCCGATCTGGACAGCACGGCTGCCTTTTGGCATCAGTCCCTTTCCTTGCCCCTTCCAGCTTCCTGTAGTCCTTCCATGCCTCGGCACTTGCAACTGTGCGGGGATGGCAAAGCAGCAGTGCAAAAGACAACAGCAATAAACCAAAGAGATTAATTCTCGGTCAGATCAGGAAACCGAACCCATTTTCTCTGTGGCCAAAAGAGAGGCAGGACTACCCCTTCTAAAACCACATTCAAACACAGCAGCACAGTCATGCTTTCTGGTGCCAACGTTCTAAAACAGCCTTGAAGAAACCTTCAGACACTATAGTGTTATGTTGACTTAAAATACACAGCAATGCTCTCAGAAACAGGCTCATTCTTTTCTCCATAAGGCTGCAAGTCACAAAACATTAACTTGCATTTACAAAAGACAGAACATAGATCTTTAATGCAGTGTTTTACCCTGCTATGGCTTCAGACTTGTGACCTTTCAGACCAAGATCAGGGAACAAAAAGATAAGTTAAAAATATGAGCTTTAAGAAATAGGAGTTTTTTTTCCTCCTGATTTTACTGGAAGACCATCAATATTGGATGAACTCCTTTAGATGTACTGTGCCCAGAGCCACTGAATACCAAATGCTACAGTAGCTACGCTTCAAAGGGAATATTCTGTCATAAGCTGAGTTTTAGCAAGGCCAGCTCCCAATCAGACGGCTGCCAAGAGTCTTGCCAAAAAACCACATCCATGAAAGCCATGCTTTGTTATTTTGTGATGAATACTGCTACTCCACAAGCCAGCGTTCATAAGGCAAAAGTACACGACAACATTAAATGCCACAAGACACACCAAAGACAAAAGCAGTAACAATCAGAGAAAAAAAGGTAAGGGATGGTTTTTATCCACAATTTGGTGTTCTTCTTAGAAGATGCTTGCATGTGGCTGCGGACAGCCCAGCAGCGTAGTTTACAAAGAGGAAAAAAAAAAAAAAAATATTCACTTCAGCTCTGTTGGTATCCACTGGACCATAAGCTTGTGGAGAAGCAGGAGACTGCATGCAGCACAGACAACAATGCTGTCTCAATTTGGTAATTAGATCCAGAACCAGAATTAGAAAGGCAATTTTTGTTAATAGACCACTACAAAACTTCCTATCCTACAAAATCTTTGGGGGCAGGAGCAGAAGGAATTTCAAAAATTTCCCTTTTTCTCTGTAATCCGAGATTTCTGGTTTCTACCCTTGTAAAATAGGCTTATGTGTGCATCAATGCACTGTTGCTCTGGTAAATCAGCCTTAAAGGAAACTGTCTCCAAACAAAGAGTAGCAAAGAGAAAACACTACCCAGTCTCAGTAAGCACAAAGCATGCTCAGTCTGCCCAGGCCCACCGAGATGCTAATGCCATTGAGAAAGAGATGTGTACTTCCCTGAACCTTTTTGCTCACCTCTACCTATTTACCTGAAACAGATTACTTTATTGATCCACTTTAGGAATGGTTCTTTAAATCACTATTTAAACCACAGACATTAAGATTTCCTTTGTCTCTGCAATGTATCTCCAGTCCAGAGAACAGCTGAGTTAACTGCAGCCCACCACACTGACTGCCCAGACCAGCACACTGTGGTGTGGCAAATGTCATAGCTTGCCCTGGAAGTTTTCTCATTTTTTCTATAGCAAATGGCCAGAGATGTTCTTCCACATGAAAATTCTGGAATTATTTTCTAAGAAACTTAGTTGGCCCAAACAGCTGCACTATTCTTCCTGTAAATTCCTGTCTCCTGCTCTTGCCTACTTAGATGAAGCAATCGATTGTTTGCATCCTCCTTCCCATCCATCTCCCACTACAATACAACAAAAAAGTCAAATAAGATTTATTGCCATAAAATTATAAGAGCAATTCTAATCAATGCTTACTATGGAAATGTTAAAGGTACAATTCCACTTTTCCCTTTTCTTGTGCTTGGTGGTCCAGCAAGCAGCATGTAAGAGCAGACCTCTGCAGAGCAGGCCTTTGCTGCAAGCTCTGCCTTGGCCACCTGGGCGATCCCCAGAAAGTTACTACATCTTTCAATAAGGACCTCTGAAATAATGATACTCTCTCCTGAGCACACTGAGATTTACTGATTATTTGCTGCATTTATTTTCCTTTTCATTCAATTATTTCACTGGTGTCCATGATGAAGCAAACACAAGGCATGCAGAATGAGTCAGAGAAACCCTTCTTTGTCCTCACCTCCTTCATGACTCCAAATCCCTAAACAAATGCCACCAAGGATTTTTGTGGTGGTGGGTTGTTGGGGGTTTTTTTGTGCAAATAGAAGCTTGACACACCTGCACAAAAATTTACAGTCAATTCATGAACTGGCATTTTAGTGGTGTTACAAGCTTGCTTCAGTTGCTTCAACTGACCTTACTGCTATGCAACTGAATTATCTAGAAGATAGTTGTGAATTAATTGTGTATGAGACATCCTGTGGTATCTTAACTTGGAACAGCTTCCTAATGTGCCATAAATCTAAACTTCAGTTTTCTAGCAGTATTTTTAAATATCTACTAGTACATAAAGATACTCTTAAGTACTCTTTTGAAAAAGGACTAAAAACTAACAACAGAATACTAACAGAAATCTAATGTATTAGTATACTAAGGACTTACAGAATCATAGAATCGTTTAGGTTTGAAAAGACCTTTAAGATCCTCAAGTCCAACCATTAACCTAGCACTGCCAAATCCACCACTAAACCATGTCCCGAAGCACCACACCTACACGTCTTTTAAATACCTCCAGGGATGGGGACTCAAGCACTCGCCTGGGCAGCCTGTTCCAGTGCTTGACAACCCTTTCGGTAAACAAATTTTTCCTAATATCCAATCTAAACTTCCCCTGGTGCAACTTGAGGCCATTTCCTCTTGTCCTATCACTTGTTACTTGGGAGAAGAGACCGACACCCACCTCTCTACAACCTCCTTTCACATAGTTGTAGAGAGCGATAAGGTCTCCCCTCAGCCTCCTTTTCTCCAGACTAAAACAACCCCAGTTCCCTCAGCCGCTCCTCATCAGACTTGTGCTCCAGACCCTTCACCAGCTTCGTTGCCCTTCTCTGGACACGCTCCAGCACCTCAATGTCTCTCTTGTAGTGGGGGGCCCAAAACGGAACACAGTGTTCGAGGTGCGGCCTCACCAGTGCCAAGTACAGGGGCACGATCACTTCCCTAGTCCTGCTGGCCACACTATTCCTGATACAAGCCAGGATGCCATTGGCTTTCTTGGCCTCCTGGGCACACTGCTGGCTCATACTCAGCCGGCTGTCAACCAACACCCCCACGTCCTTTTCCACCGGGCAGCTTTCCAGCCACTCTTCCCCAAGCCTATAGCGTTGCATGGGGTTGCTGTGACCCAAGTGCAGGACCCAGCACCGAGCCTTGTTGAACCTCATACACTTGGCCTCGGCCCATCGATCCAGCCTGTCCAGGTCCCTCTGCAGAGCCTTCCTACCCTCAAGCAGATCAACACTCCCGCACAACTTGGTGTCCTCTGCAAACTTACTGAGGGTGCACTCGATCCCCTCGTCCAGAACATTGGTAAAGATATTAAACAGAACCGTCCCCAACACTGAGCCCTGGGGAACACCACTTGTGACTGGCTGCCAACTGGATTTAACTCCATTGACCACCACTCTTTGGGCCCGGCCATCCAGCCAGTTTTTTACCCAGCGAAGCGTATGCCCGTCCAAGCCATGAGCAGCCAGTTTCTCCAGGAGAATGCTGTGGGAAACCGTGTCAAAGGCTTTACTGAAGTCTAGGTAGACAACATCCACAGCCTTTCCCTCATCCACTAAGTGGGTCACCTTGTCACAGAAGGAGATCAGGTTGGTCAAGCAGGACCTGCCTTTCATAAACCGACGCTGACTGGGCCTGATCACCTGGTTGTCCTGTACGTGCTGCATGATGGCACTCAAGATGATCTGCTCCATAACCTTCCCCTGCACCGAGGTCAGGCTGACAGGCCTGTAGTTCCCCGGACCCTCCTTCTGGCCCTTCTTGTAGATGGGAGTCACATTTGCTGACCTCCAGTCAACTGGGACCTCCCCGGTTAGCCAGGACTGCTGGTAAAGGGTGGAAAGCGGCTTGGTGAGCACTTCCGCCAGCTCCCTCAGTACCCTTGGGTGGATCCCATCCAGCCCCATAGACTTGTGTGTGCCTAAGTGGTGTAGCAGGTTGCTAACCATTTCCCCTTGGATGATGGGGGCTTCATTCTGCTCCCCATCCCTGTCTTCCAGCTCAGGGGGCTGGGTACCCGGAGAACAACTGGTCTTACTATTAAAGACTGAGGCAAAGAAGGCATCAAGTACCTCAGCCTTTTCCTCATCCTTTGTCACTATTTTTCCCCCCGCATCCAATGAAGGATGGAGATTCTCCTTAGCCCTCCTTTTGTTACTAAGGTATTTATAGAAACATTTTTACTGTCTTTTATGGCAGTAGCCAGATTAAGTTCTAGTTGGGCTTTGGCCCTTCTCATTTTCTCCCTGCATAAGCTCATGACATCCCTGTAGTCCTCCTGAGTTGCCTGCCCCTTCTTCCAAAGGTCATAAACTCTCCTGGTTTTCCTGAGTTCCAGCCAAAGCTCTCTGTTCAGCCAGGCTAGTTGTCTTCTCCACCGGCTTGTCTTTCGGCACGTGGGGACGGCCTGCTCCTGTGCCTTTAAGATTTTCTTCTTGAAGAATGTCCAGCCTTCCTGGACTCCTTTGCCCTTCAGGACTGCCTCCCAAGGGGTTCTGTCAATCCATCTCCTAAACAGGCCAAAGTCTACCTTCTGGAAGGCCAAGGTAGCAGTTCTGCTGACCCCCCTCCTTGCTTCTCCAAGAATCAAAAACTCTATCATTTAGTGATCGCTATGCCCAAGACAGCCTCCAACCATCACATCACCCACAAGTTCTTCTCTGTTCACAACCAACAGGTCCAGCAGGGCGCCTACCCTAGTTGGCTCACTCACCAGCTGTGTCAGGAAATTATTTTCCACATACTCCAGGAACCTCCTAGACTGTTTCCTCTGCGCTGTATCGTACTTCCAGCAGACATCTGGTAAATTGAAGTCCCCCACAAGAACAAGGGCTAGCGATGGTGAGACTTCTCCCAGCTGCTTATAGAATATTTCATCTGCCTCTTCATCCTGGTTGGGTGGTCTACAACAGACTCCCACCATGATATCTGCCTTGTTGGCCTTCCCCCTGATTCTTACCCATAAACACTCAACCCTATCGTCACAAAGCTTCCCTAAGAACATATCTCATGCCGCTATCACGCCCTCCATCCCAGTGCCTTAAACACATAATCCCCTCACTGGGAGTACACACATCGTATTGGTGAGATGGAAGATCATGGGCCACGAGCATGCAGCCAAATGCACAACAGTGAAAATGTGGAAATTTCAGGGATGAAACCACAGTATCAATGAAGACTGTCTTGAGACCTTTAAAAAACCCTATCATGTGAATTTAACTTCTTGAATTTTCCAGAGTATAAAGTAAAATATCAGCTGTATATCCAAGCCATGTCAGTATGTTTCCCATGAGGTCACCATATGAGATAACCAGTAAGGGTAAAACACTTCATTGTCCTGGAGTTCCTTGTAAGCTGTTTCTATGAATCCACCTCCAGAACAAAAAGTCAATATGCAGTTGGTTTTCTGCCCACTGCACCCCTCATCACTCATTTGATATTTACTTTATTTTTAATTAAAAAGACATATAGTCCCTTAAAGGGCACTAAAACAGAGCAAATGTTTAGAAAAATCAATATAGGCAGGGTTGTGGCTCCCTATAGAAAGCTTAATTGTTGACAGCAGATCTGCAGCAAAAGACAAGAGTATGAAGAGATCCCCAGTGCTCCAGCACAACCGACTCCAGGCACCCCAGCAATAACTATGCTGAGTTGCACCATTTCCAGCGGCCTTTGCTCCAGCCCTGTAAGCTCTCCCACTGAAAAGCCCAGACCAAGGAAGTTATGAGAATTAGGTGATCACTGTACAGTAATAAGAGACTGAAACACCACTGTAAGAAGCTGGAAAAGGGAACAACTGCATTGATTATATCCCTGTCTGGCCAGGACCTGCAGTTGGAGATGGAGAGAGTAAGGAGGAGGGAAGCAACGAGCAAACATCACTGTTACCTGACACCTCCCAGCCCTTTTATGTGGGCTCCTCTGAAGAGTTTAATAGTGCCTTCTTACTAGGAATTAAAATTTGGCTGGTTCAGGGGAAAACGAGTGGCTAATAAAGTCCCTGTTATTCATGAGACAGATGTGAGAGAGACACTTACTCTGCTGGAATAGCTAGATGGATCCATTTGGCTCAACATAAAGCTTTTACTCCTAAATGAAGACTACTTTAGGGTTGGTTTTAGGTATCTGACTTCAAGGAAAACATGTAGCTAAGCCTCAAAATTCAGTGCAAGGGTATTCACTTTTTGCTGCTCCACATTTAGACCCAGAGCAAGTTCCTCAGATTTGCTAACCTCAACAGATGGCCAATACCTCATCTAATGTATGGTGTGGTTAAATAGCTGGCCTGGGTGGAAGGAGCAGTGCGACTGCAACATGCCTGGCAGGACACACATTCCCCAATTCTCTCTCCTTTGGACAGCTCTCGTTAATTGGCAGTGATTAACTCTTACGGCTGACATGAACACAATATTGCTACAGTAGCCTCCCTGCCTCCAAAACCAAGACAGCATGTTTTTGAACTTGTAGAACAAACTAATAAATTTTAAAATTAACCTGATTGCCAGGGATTGGATAATCCAATATTTCTCTTCTAGAAGCCCTATCTTTAGTTATCCAAAATAATTTTAACAAGTTCCTGCGATTAACAGAGGTAAAAATGCATCCAGAAAGGAGAACTTGGAACACACTTGCAAATAAGCTGAATTAAAATAAAATACATCCAACTCCATCAGCAATCTGTTCTCATGGCTGTGATAAGTTACAAGACCCTGAATTTTGTCTAGCTACTCACGTTGAAAGGAGTAACACTATATTTATTTTGGTGTTTTCCTCATTCACCTATATATTGAAGAAAGTAAGTCTGACAACTGCAATGCAAGGATAACACTGAATTTTAAATTCAAACACTTGGCATTGTCCCAAGAAATGAGCGAGACTTGGAGAAAAAACATTTAATTTGAACCCAAATGTCACCCCTTCTGGAATCAAAAGTGATTCTAACTATATTTCGCTGGCTTATTAAATACAGTTAACTATACATGTACAAGTCTTTTCCCACATACTTTTTGTGTCTGAGTATGTCTTCAAACATCTGGATACAAATTAAATATTCTTTATTTTAATGAATTTGAAAGCTTGGAAGGGCTGTTCTGATTTCATGTACCTGCACTGGATGGAGGTAAGGTATTTAAGCCTTGAAAAATGACTGGTTAGAAAGGAAATAAATTGTGCATGCCATGAATATGGTAGATAACACCCTTTCAAGTACTGTCTACAGTTAAGCACCAGCTTCTCAGCACTAAAGATGAGTCTCTTGAGATTATGCATATATCCAAAAGCACAAAAATATGCACGATGGGGCTGCATCATAATAGGTATTCTGACTCTACTGAACTATTTTAAATGACTAGCAAAATTAGATTTCATCACAGCTCACTTGATCAATCAAGTGGAAACAGCAATACTTTTAATGTTTGCAAAAGCCATCAGCAGACTGCGAGCAAAATGTCTTAGCATTTACCTTGCCTACATAAAGAAATTTTTTTTAAACTGCAAATATAGGAAGCCTTTATATGAAATATTCAAAATGTTTATTTCCTAAGACAGTACAAAACTTGTTTCTAGCAATTGCTGACCCCAATAAGAAAAGCCTTCAAAGAATGCTAACAACTCAGACGGTCTACTGAAATACTGAAGAAACCAAGTCATTTTTCCAGACATGTAAAATGAAATAAACTCTCTCACCAAGAAATGTTCACATAGGAAACAGTAATGAGATACAGCGGCAAATCCTGCTGCAATCATAATTATATGGGTCACAAGTGAAAAAGGATGACCACCAGCACACAGCAAGTGCAGTAGCCTTGGAAGGACTATAAGCAATGGCCAGGGTAAGTCCTGACAGCACAACTCGACTTTCTCACCTAGGTGAGACAGAAAAATGCTGTGTTGGTCCCCACAACGGACCATGAAGGCCACCATGACTGCTGGTACATGCTCTACCCAGCTGCCACCGCCAGCCCATGAGAAGGGCATCCCTTCTGCATGCAGCATAAGACATTAGGGAGCAGCGTGAGTGTTGGCTGGATAATTGCATTGACTATAAGTATTCAGCAGAGTAAAGTTGTGGGTTTGCTCTGTTAATCCTACACCCTGTACGGCGAGTATGGAGCCGTCCATGCTGGGTACCACCATAAGCCTAGCAGGCTGAGGTGAGGAAAGCCACAAGGACATAACTTCTCTGATACCTCTGGCTGGATGCACGAGAGAAATTAAGGCTCGAGGAACTAAGTCACACTTGTACAGTGCCACATCCATATGCTTTATATATTAATACATGATTAAAGTAATAAAAATAAGGTATAATTAAAACAGGGGAGAGTCCAGTAAAAGTTTTTAAAGCACAACGAACTTGCACTGTTTCTTGCCAAACCAAACTCTTGAGGTTCATCTATTTTTTCTCCCCTTCAAGCTGCCCTTCCTTTCACCTTGCCTTTTATGAGGCCCCATTTAGAAAGGTGATCCCTGAACTCACAGACTTAGTCTTTCACAAAGCCCAGAGACAGAGCAGTTCACTCGAGTACAGGCCATCAATTCTGGAAAGAGACCTCTATGTCTGGATTCGAAAGGGAAGTTGCTAAACATCTTTCCAAAAACAACACACTTTAAAATGTGTGCTTAATGTGTGGATTAAAGGGAGCTGGCCTGTGCTGCCAGCTCAAGGGGAAAATAAGAGCTCTGACTTAGCAGTTTCGAGCACATTAATGTAAAAGCCATGAGGAAATCTTTCGCTCACATGTGTAGCCAGGACATGAACATAGGCATGGTTTGTGCTTTTTTACTTGCATTTAGCAGGCTTGTGGGGACTAAAATAGCGAGCTAAGATGTTACGTTACATAGCAGGTCTTCAGTACTGTCGCCGATCCATTGTTTGGGTGGCTTCAAGCTGATGCCACACAAAAAAAATAAGATCAATGCTTGGTAAAAAATTTAAACATGCAGCCAATCAAAGTGGCAGCATGCCTCCCTGGAGGGAAACTTGTATTCAGACTACAAGGGGAGAAAATCCTTATCGACCAAGGCCTATTCAAAATTTATTGCAGTCTTTAATCTGGTCAGCAAACTGGGAAACCTACTCTGATGCGCATTTCATTTACATTTGCACGTGCTTTTATTGCAGAAAATCAAGTAGATTCAATGTTGACATTTAGAGCTAACACAGAAGATTTGCCCTTTCAAATTTTCTAAAAGTCATGGATAGGTCATTTTGGCCAAGTAGTCTCTGCCTAAGAGTTCTGCTTAAATTGCAAGTGACTGGGAAGTGTTATATCCAGAACATGGAAGAATCTTGAAGTGACATTCAGAGAGCTGAATCTGAGACTATGCGAATGAGCTGAACGCCTTAAACTGGCATCTCCTGAAATATTGGACCACATACTCCTATCATTACGTTCCTTCTGAACCACTGACTTGAGTGGCACTACACCTAATTTACTCACGTTTGAGTGAGAGGCGAACCGAGAGCAGTTTTAGAAGGCATTCTTAACTTGACTTTCAAGTTTCAGCCATTCACTCCTAGGATACGGCACAGTCATTATTTTCTTAAAGTCTTTCTGTTATAATCACTACATTGGCACAGCTCATAAAATAGCCCCAACCACAAGTCACGAAGATAGAAGTGACTCCAAATGTGTTTGATTTATTTTGAATACGTGATTTCAGACTGCAGACACAGAATATACCCAGGCAACTACAGAACTGATAGAAAATAACACTTGTGATCCCAGAGCATTAGACAGCAAGTCAAGATAGTCATATCTCCACATAATCATTTGAGGAACATCATGCTGAAGGCCACCATCTACGTCAAATCCAGTCTCCTGACATTGCAGGCAACCATGAAATAAAGCATTTTGCCTGCAAAAGCCCACAAAATATATCTTCCCTCCACTATTACTCACCACAGCAAAACCTCTAACAAATGTCACGCATTTAGTGGCACAGGGCTGGAGGACTTAGGTCTCTTCTCCCTTGAGAAGAGGAGGCTCGGGGGGACCTCATCACAGTATTCCAGTACTGAAAGGGCAGCTACAGGGAGGACGGAGGTTCTCTCTTCACAAGGAGCCAGATGGAGAAGACAAGGGGCAATGTGTACAAGTTGCTCCGGGAGAAGTTTCATCTCGATATAAGAAAAAATTTTTACAGCGAGAACAATCATCCACTGGAACACAGCAGAGTCCCCATCACTGGAGGTTTTCAAGATGCAATAGGATAGGGTGCTAGATAATCTCAGCTAGGCTCCCTTTCCCACGAAAGGTTGGACCAGATGATCTTTCGAGATCGTTTCCAACCTGGGCTGCTCTATGATTCTATAATGTGCCAGAGGAAGAATGTGGAAAGGTCAAAGGCAGTGTCAGGATTGGGTTCCTACAATTGCAGGGAAGCTGAGTTAGTTAACAAAATTGATTTTAAAGGTCCTAGAAAGGCAGGCTCTCACCACCTGCTATAAAAACATGCACAGGACAGTCTCAATTCAGGAAGAAAATCAAGAACTGAGACAAGTTCTCCTTAAATCTTAAAATATGCAAACTTAAGCTTATTCGTAATTCACTGCAGCCTTCTGAAAATCAAGTATTTTCTATCATTTAATGCATATTCTTTTTCATGCATTTGACTCACCAAAAATCTTGCAGAAATCTTTCTTAACACTCCCTTGCACAGCATGTACATGTTATGCAAAGCCTTGGTTTAGCTACAGGCAGCCAAACTCTCCTAGAGTGCCAAAAGCTGCACTGAACACCAATTGCTTTGCTATCTTTTATTACACAAATATACAACAAACAAGATAGGCCAAACAACTGTAATATGAATTTTTTTGTCCCGTTTGGAAACCTGACCATAACCCTGGGCATCTGAGCTCTCTTTTCTTTACTACCAAATGCTTGAACTTGTTGGATTCTTTTGGTATTTTTAATTTTAAATTTTTATTGACTTAAGTGTTCCTTGCCAAGACTGAAAAAGAAGCCTTCTTGTCGAAGCTTAGCATTTCAGATTGGTATGCATTTCTTAGGCTTATTTGACAGGCTAGAGCCAAACTGATATCAGTCTTCAGCTTTCTGGGAAATGGACCTCTGGGGAGGATAAATGCTGCAAATCTGAAAGACTTTGTTCAACTATTAATACTGCATTTTGAAAGCCAAGAGAGTAAGCATCATTAACTTGCCAAAACTCTAAATGTATTGTAGTAACCTGAAAATGGGATCATAGCACTAATAAAATGGTGAGAATTATTTTGATCTGCAAACACATGTGAGGCAACAATTCTGAAAAGAAAGCTATGCTTAAGTTTCTAAGTGATGATCCCTTTAAAGTAAAAGTCAGTCATTTAAAATTAAGGCTCAAATATATTTCAGTAACCAGAGTGTCACGATTTTGATTCTGCAGGGACAACACTGATGATGTTTTAATTAAGCCCTCTGCTAATCCTCAAGTCTTGAGTCTCAGTCTGTCTAATTCGTTTGGAGAAGGGTGATGTATTTCAACAAGGAAAGTCATACACTAATTTTAGATACTGGTAGGGTTACATAGCTTTAATTTTTGTTGAAAGCAGGTTATATTTTTGCTGACTTATATTCAGTTATTTTAGTAAGGATTGTTACCACATCCTGAGAAACACAGAAAAACAGGTTTTGCCAAGTTAACAGTATTTTTCTTTTCTTTGTTGCTGAAAAAGCAATGAAATTATGAAGTTGCTACTAGAAATTTGGCAGCTACGATCCTTGTTAGCTTTCCTTGGCTGCAATATATTTAGCATCCCTCAAACAGCTTGCAAGAACCTGTATAAGTCCAGAAAACAACTCCTCTGAGTGAGATGATTTTCCACAATGATAATGGTTTCATGCCCATGAAGTCACTTTGACCAAGTCACCTCCCTGAAATGTAACTTAACTGAACAGAGGAAAAATATCCTCAGATATTCTGTATTAAACACAGAGGGAAATTATATTTAATCTTGGCTGGCCACCCTTTGATATAAAGATCAATTGTTTAAGAGTCATAGTCAGCAATGCCCAAGCATCCCCCACACAGAAGAGCTGCTTTGAGGACCGGGAAGCATACAACTAACATGGCCAATCATCTTTCATTAAAGAAGTGTGTGCATTAAGAATGAGAGAGAAACGTACACCCAGAGACAGAGCAACCACAGAAAAGAAAAAGATGATCCAGCAATCTTTGGTTACTTTCTTTGCATCTCTTGCTCAAACATGCCATTTACTGAGACTCTAGCATACCTCCTGTGCATACTCATGCACCCAGAGCTGCAGGAAGGCTGATTTTCCTCCTGTTTGATCCTTTAGAAAACCACACAACACCGAGAAACACTAACACTCACAGCAATTTCTGCGAACAAGCTTTGTCATCCATGTTGCCCCTCTAGCAGTCAGAGGAAACTGCCTCTCTTTCCAACAAAGGTTTTGCAACTCCTACTACATCTATCTGTACCTCAAAACTAAGTAATCAACATCAGACATGAAGCTTTAAATCCAACCACCACAGAAGTGAGGTATGCTCAAGTCTTCCCGCTGTACCACCTGAGGTTGCATATTGAGCATGATTTGGAGGAAACGCAGACATGTTACAGATCTGCTGTGGAAGGCAGGAGTCTGAAGGTGAGCTTAGCAACATCAGGGAAGAATCGCTTCAGGGGCTGCTGAGATCCTCAGTAAGGAAGGATCAAATTGCATGTAGGGAGACTTCTGCTGGTGTCTGGGTGCTGGTCTAGGAGCCTAAGGGCAAAGGTGATGAGATATGATGGAGACTGAAAAACTGGGAAAACATAGGACATCACCAGTGATTAACTGGGCATGCAGTTTTACTGGAAGCCTAGGGAAGCTTGGAGAAAGACTACTGTGATCCATATGCACACTCCCACAAGCTGCACTGGTAAAGCATCCCTCCTTTTTTTTTTTTCCTTCTTAAAAAAACACGAACCAAAACTTTGATACACAGTTAAATTTCAAGGAAATAGTGTGGTTTCAGAGCTCCAGATGGCGCAGTGTGTGTTAGGACTTTAGCTTCTGCCCCCTCGCAAGAGCCAGCAGACCCTCTCCATCTGACAGACTCTGCTCAAGCTAAGTGGGGCAAGTTGATCGAATTGAAGCAGCGAGGAAGAGGCAAGTCTGAGAAACAGACAGACCTGTAGCACTTCTTGATCAGCAGCTTTTACACAAAATAGACCTGGATCAATCTACACTGAAGCTGTAGATTGCGAGCATTAAATTCAGCCACGTCTCATAGCAGTCACAAATGATTATGGTGCAAAGTCAACAGTATCGACAGCAGTGCATGAATTTCAAGACCTCTGCTGTGTAATTTGGAGGTTACTGCTGCAGAGGAGGCACAATGTGTGTAAAAGAGAATTTTAGATATAGTTTTAACAAATCCAAATTTCAAGCCTGACAACTATTTATTTTACCAGAAAATAAAACTGAACTCATTCAAGTTTTGCACTGAATCATAAAAAACAATGCTTCTCTGACCTGGCATTTAAATCCTCAATATTATTTAGATATATCACTTTAACCTACTGGCAGGAGGATCCATGTTCAATTTTACTGTGTATTGTTATTATTTTTATCATAACTTTACCCATATAATGCAAAAATCTTCCAAAAACTCCAGCAGTGAGTCTAGTTCAGCTAATGTAAATACATGACAAATTTACCTTGTTTTTTCCCCCTAAACCGTTCAGGTTTATTGCTGCCTTTAGACCACTCCATCAAAACAGCTTGATGGAAGCTGCTCTTCAGGCATCCATGATTTCTGTGTCTACTACTTTCTTATTCGCAAAACTTGCTGTTTGCTGTGACCACCGTGACTTCCATGGGTTACTCAACTCCTAGTTTAATGCAATATCGCCCTCTTATTTCTCTTTCCCTCTCACTTTTGCACAGGCATCAAAGCTGCAGTCATTGCCATGGAAACTAGCTGGAGAATTAAAAAAAAAAAAAAAAAAAAAAACAAACCGAACATGCCTCATCCAAAGCTAGTACACTGCCACCCACTGGGTACTTGCGTGAGAGCCTTGAAGTACAAGGCAACCCTGCTCAATATAAGCAAATAACCACTCATTGCAGCAGCCTGCATTCAGACCCAAATACGTGCATTTTTTGTGTCAATTATTCTCTCATCACATGGAGTATTTGCTCTCAGTGCCAAGATCACCCTGGTGAAATTCAAGGTTAATACAACCAGCCTCTCTTTGCTAGCTTTACAACATAAGAATCTCGTTTTCATGCAAGTTTAATAAGCAATGTACTCAAGCAGGATACATTGCTTCATCCTCTGCAATGGCTTACTTTTCCCAGAGTGCAGACATGGGCATCCTGGGAAAACAGATCCATATAATTCCAGAGGGAGCTGCAGGGTTGGGTTTTAATAGGGATCAGGCCACGAACTTGCAGCTTCTTTCTATAAGGTATGAAACACCCAAGAGGATTTGGGATTTTGGGGAGCTGGCTTTTGTTGATCCATAATGCTTTGTTACTGGCCAATAGTAACTAATATCAGATTTTACTTTAGGAAGATCTCCATGGTGATCTGAGCCTGCTGACATCAGCTGGTTTTTTTGGTGTGGATGTAAGAACAAAAAAAATAGCCTAATTAAAGGGGAAAAGACCTCAAAAAATTGGACAAAGGATGAAGAACTCATATACATGCTGTAGTCCAGTTCAGTCCTCCAGACAGAAGCAAAACACTAAGAAGAAATCCCTGATATAGTTTATATCACTAAAACTATTATGAAAAATCTTGAATTTATGGCATGCTCTATCATTTATTGAAAAAGTAAAGGAAATTAGCTGGTGGGAAAAAAAGCACTAACAAAATGTAAAAAAAAAAGAAAAAAACACATGAATCCCTGAATGCAAAAGAATCACAGTAATTATTACAGTGGTTTAAGAGAGATTTTTCAGACCT
The DNA here is from genome assembly GCF_034638445.1 of Ciconia boyciana. Lineage (NCBI taxonomy): Eukaryota > Metazoa > Chordata > Aves > Ciconiiformes > Ciconiidae > Ciconia > Ciconia boyciana. Next base: position 15,994,970 of record NC_132944.1, on the reverse strand, counting down.
GCTGCAGTATTACGTATCAGCTCTCTAGCACAAATCTTTAAAACAAGAAAGGGGAAAAAAAGGGAAAGGTATTCAGATGTTGTTTGTTCTCTTTGCTATATGTTCCAACAACTTACAATTCAAAATACCTTTTTAATCAAGTAAACTGCTGAGATTTTCACAAATTTGGAAGGGCATTTTTTGATTTCATTTCATGTTGCTGAAAACGATTGGGTGTTTGCTTCCTGCATGACTTTATTTTTTCCCCTCTTTCTTTTAATAGGTTTTACAAATACATCCACACACTTATTTCAAACTGACACACCAGAAACAAATTAGATTTTGTATTTTTATCAGGCACAAGCCAAGCAAGAAAATAATTTAAAGTAGCAGGTAATTACACCAATGAAATATTTATGGAAACTGATTACACCAAAACACTCATTTTTATCTCAGGATATTTGTGTTTTATATAACCATGCAAAAAAGCAAGTTTAGGAGTTCTACAAAGTTATAGTTCATTCCTTTTACAAATGAGAACACAAGCAATGACTTCCAGAAGGCTGACCAAGTGCAAGCCCCTGTTTGCAGTAATACTTATACTGGGGAGGTATAGCTATGAAAGACCTGTTTTCACCAGTCTTGAGACAGCCCTGGAGAAGTAGCAATATTGAAAGTCATCCCTTCTCTGGTGTCAGCACAGAGTCCATGCTGTGATGGATGATGCACGGAGGGAACTGGGGTTGTTTAGCCTGGAGAAAAGGAGGCTGAGGGGAGACCTCATCGCTCTCTACAACTGCCTGAAAGGAGGTTGTAGCGAGGTGGGTGTCGGTCTCTTCTCCCAAGTAACAAGTGATAGGACGAGAGGAAATGGCCTCAAGTTGTGCCAGGCGAGGTTTAAATTGGATATTAGGAAAAAATTGCTTCATCAAAAGGGTTGTCAAGCACTGGAACAGGCTGCCCAGGCGAGTGCTTGAGTCCCCATCCCTGGAGGTATTCAAAAGACGTGTAGGTGTGGTGCTTAGGGACATGGTTTAGTGGGACTTGGCAGTGCTAGGTTAACAGGTTAACTCAATGATCTTAAAGGTCTTTTCCAACCTAAACGATTCTATGATTCTGTGACAGAGGCTGGGCTGGTGCTGAGGCACTGCTGGACGATGTGATCTCTCACTTTTCCCTGCCAGCCTGAGCATGGTCTTGTATTTGTTGGCCCTCTCTTACTCTGAAACTAAACTGCATGGGATACACATGGCCTTTTCACTGCCTGCTTCTACAGCACAGGGTCCTGGACCCAGGAAAGCTGCCAGGCACTTCTGCAACGCAAGAAATTAACACTGAGTTTAGAGTCCAGCATGCTTCAGCTCCCACGTAACCGCAAACCCCCAGCCAGCTTGTGAGCAGCCTTCCTGAAGAGGAGACAGGAAGGAAGGACTGGCACAGATCTCACAGGAACAGCACTGCAAAGCTTCCCCCCGTGACACAAGCTTCACTCTCAAACACTACCAGCTGAAATTAAGCAATAATTTTGTCTGTGCACGTTAACTTTAGAGTGAGCAATACAGACAATGCTTCTCTATTGACACTTCTGTAATGGCTGGCATCTGCCTTCCCGTTACTTCTAATCACGAGGCAGTTATCTAGACTGCTAGGTCATTCCGGAACTCCCCAAAGTGTTCAAAAGTCTATCAGTAGATTAAAAAATTGGCCTGTGTCAGAATGAGTGCACTTTATGTCAGAAGGCAGGTCTTCAGGATGCTGAATGTTGGATTTTTGTGTCGTTGTACCCCCCCACTTCTGTAAATGTGTCAGCAAAGCAAGTGGGAAGACGTTTCAGGTCCTTACAAAGGCTACATATTTATATATAGCATGGATTTTTATACAGATGCTAAAAATGGAAAGCAATTCCCATATGGATCAACAAATAGTTATCTATAAACACAATATACAGGGGTTGGGTGTGGAGTCATATTTAATTCATTCTAGACCTAAAGCCACTATTTATGTGACAAGTTGCAGTGTAGAAAAGCAGTTCACACGCCAAATACAGTCCCTGTGTTGGTGCCAAGGCCAAAAGAGCAAGAGCAAATCGAGAACTTGCAATTCTTCCCTTGGGGGCCTTTCACAACAGCCTGCAGACAGCAGATGGGAAAACACCACTGCGTCCAGGCCCAGCTCCTGTGCCCTCCAGCAACCCTAACAAAAACGCAGGTGCTGCTAGTTGTACTACCAGGCTAATCCCACCCTTCGCGTACACATCCGGGGGGAAGCATGTCTGGCTTTGTCCCCTGCTGTCCTTCTGCTCTGGCCCCCAGCAAGGGTTGCCTTGGACTACAGAGAAATTTGCCTCAGGATTCCTGAACTGTCTAAAGGGCCACATATTTGACAGCAACTACAGGGTTTCTTCTGAAAGCAAGACATATAATAAGTCATTGGAGTGGACATGCACAGAATACATATTTGGAGGATAGGACAGATTATTAACAAGAAGTGGGAGAGCTTTAAAAATACCAAACAGCCTTGCGTGGAATCAGCAAAATGAAGGCTATGTGATTTCTACCACCTTGATTTAGAGAAGAGAAATTGCCTTCTAAAGATCCCTAGAGAGAAAACTTCAGACAGAAGGAAAGATCATTAGTTCACATATTTGCCAGCTTTCCACTAAACAACAGTTGATGACAGCATTAGAGATAGGAAGGAGCAAGAAATTAAGGGATAAGCAGCACAGCAAAAGTCACTGGATAAACGCTGTGTAGAATAAGACAGAAAACTTGAAGTTAAAACATATAAAGCAGTTTATCTTAGAGGTTAGGGCAAGAATGCCAGCTCTCCATCTCACGTTGTAATGGCTAGTTCTTCAAAGAAACATTGCCTGCATGTGTGTGTGTTTTTCTGAATATTTCCTTAGCCAACATGAGGAACAAAGGTAAGCGCCCTTCTGAGCATCCCTCTTCACTGCTGAGAGTCATTACAGCTTCCCTCTAAGTACTGTGCAGATATATCAGGATAAAAATAAATATAGAAGATACAGTCATTCTAGGAAAGTACATGCAGTGAAAATTACACACAGGAATTAGAGCAGTCCCTGAATTCTATAGACCAGAGTGGTTATGGTAGTATTTCCCAGAAATACTGCTGAAACTAGTAACCTATCCAAAAGCTGAAATTAACTTTACATACTATTGCTACATAGAAGGTATGTTTCTAATTCAAATCAAATGAAAAGTGAGTTCCAAACTAGGGCAAAATGAATAATGAAGATATGGAAATCAAAGGATCTGAAACAGAATTTATACGTTATAAGTTTCAAGGAAGGACAGATGCCATACACACATTAAACACAGTGACACTTCCCTAGAGAATTACGATAATACTTCACCCTTAAATACACACTCAAAGCACTTCACAGACATTAACTAATTAATCTTCAATCCTCATGTGGCTGTTAAAATTATACAGTAGGGAAATAAGGTCAGATCTTTAAAGGAGATCAAGCTGAGATTAAACAGTCTGCCCCAAGGCTACACACTGCCATGACAGCAGAGACAGGGTTACAGCTCCCATGTCCAACAGCCACCCCACCACCAGAAAGCCTTTGGAGGGAGACTGCAAGCCCCAAACATCTTCAGCAGCTGCCCAAACACAGCAAAAGGCTTAGGCAGTGTCAGTTGCCTCCCTGTGCTTGAAGACAAACCCATAAACACATGTCTCAAGGGATGAGGATCCTGTGATCCCACGGATCTCCCTACCCTACTGCGGCTCTGCAAAACAGCATGTGCTTTGGGTCAGTGGGAGGAGAAGGTTTCCGTAGCAGTTTGCACCTCTGTGCTGGCCCCTTCCCAGGACTTCTTCCTCCCAGATCCAGATTGCTGCGTGCCAGGTAGCCATCATCGCTTTACCTTATGTGAGGCTGCAAATACCTGGGGCACATTTACAAATTATACAGAACACGGTGCAAATTACACCCGCTCAAGTCCTATCTACCAGTGCCTTCACAGCCCCAGCATATTTAAGATGAATGGAGAAAAGGTGACTTCCAGGAGTGCTCAAAGCACCCAGGCAGGCCACAGCAGAGGATGCGCTAGCACACTCAGTCTCCTGGGAATCAAACAATTCCCAGAACACAAAGAACATGCCTCCAAGTGCAGGAGGAGATCAACCCATGTGTCCTGCAGCAAAACACTCCCTATGCACAGTAAGACTGAGTGCCAACAGCTCTGTGCTGTTGCCCCCCCTGTGAATCAAAACAGGCTTCAATGCTCGCAGCAATGAAGTCAAACCTATCACCTATCTGAAGTGCTGCACAAGCCACCAGTCAGACTGAAATTAAGTTTTACCCTAATGAATGCCACACTTAGAAGGAGCAGGATAATAGTGGCATTCCCCTCTGTAAAATGCCCCAAAGGAGGCACTAGGGGCAATCCCAAACAACTGCCCTGCTCAGAGAGGCACTGCGGCGGTTTCAAGTGCTTTCAGAGTAAGAAAGCTCTACAAACAGAATGGCTACAGCAAAATTTTGCTGTGTGCTCTGAAAAAAAAAATATAAAACAAGGCGAGTGTGCTGGTGGCCTGGCCAGAGGACAATTCCTCCAAAAAAACCCCCAAGTTCTGCCATTTGTTGTGGCATTTGAACAGCTGCTGACAGAGTAAGAGCTGTCAGTTTTGCCTACAGCCGCGATGCCAAGCAGTATCGACTCTCAGCTTTTTTAGAAAGTGCTTTAGAGTACTTTGAAAGTAGTAAGGCACTATTTAAAAGGTTCAGTTCTCATTGCAGCACTGTCAGGAGATTAATCAATTAAAAGCTTGGCTACTGCAAGCAGCAGTATGTCTGCCAATTCTGGGCTGCCTTTGTGTGAAGATCTGGGGTTTGGTTTTGTGAAGTAAACTTGTGTCTAAACTTCTAATTATATTAAGAAAAGGTAAGTGCTAGAAAACAGCTGGACCTCATAGCTCTAGCAGAAAGTTATTTAAAAAGCCAAGGGTCTAAATGACTTTTTTTGTCCTCCTTTTGATACTGCTTTGGGAAGGGAGGGGTAATAGGTTGTATTAGGCTGCACCAGTTTCAGCCCTTGTGCAGAGATGCCATGCAAATGATCCATTAAATGTTTACTTAGGAACGGAAAAGAATAGCAATAATTTCAGCAAAAACAAAAAGGCTTAAAGAACTAAGGCTAGGAAGAAAGACATTGGGTAGCTGTCATATCTCACATGACAGGATGGCTGATAGAACATGTTTCCACACACTGAATAATCTCGAATGAAAGTGTTTGACACCATGCAGACCAGAGAGAAAGTGCAACGGTGCTATACAACCAAACATCAACCACAGCAAAATAAAATACCAATTTATAAAAGAAAAAGAATGGGGATCAGAGAAAAGGCATTATTTTGACCAAAAAAAAAAGTATTTCAAATATTTTACTTGGAAGTTGTACATTTGGACCGATGCCTTGAAGTTCAGCAGAACTAGATGGAGATGACTCTTATTGTCCTTATGCTGTGGGTCAGTCAGGTTTGGGACTTTCCAACAGTTGCAGCTTGCATGCACCTGGCAGCAGCTGGTCATTGTGGAACAGCAGGATTCTTCCTTTCTTCCCTCATTGCCCTACAGCGACTGTGCTCTAGCCTGAGCACCTACGAGTCAGGCGCAGGAACCTTTCTCAGTCAGACATGGAAATGCTGCTCCATGGGATCTGCTTGGGACTTCCCTGCAACCACTGCTCTGGCTGCGCAGAGCCGGGCGATTCCCTCACGCAGCCACAGCTGGGGACAGGATAGCAGAGGGGTCAGCCTGAGGCTTAAAGCACCAGCTCTAACATGCAACAAAAAACAGCTGGAACAATGAGCCGAAATGGAGAGGAGGATGCATGATGGAAGCGGTGAGGGAGGCACAGAGCTGAGAATGAAACCATGCCCGATGGGATAGAGAGGTGGTGCCTGGGGTTCGAGGTCTGGCTTGGCAAGAAAGGCTATGCAGGTTGGGAATGGGAGAGGGCAGAGGAAAGGGCCCCACCAATGCCAGCAGTGGAAAACTTGGTATTAATTGAGACAGGTGACTTGGATATAGTCCACAAGCGAAGAAAAGTTACTTTCTAGACAAAGACAGCAAGGAGCTGTGAGGAAGGGCATAGAGGTAGTAGGTTCTGTGAAGAAGAAAAAAGCACGCACACAAAGAACATAAACAAGATTTCAGCTTGAAGGAACTGGCAGTTCCTCTCTGTCACTGGCATTTACATTGCGTTTCCTCCAGCCTTTATAAAACCTGGCTCCTCTAATTCATTCTAATTCACTCTCTAATGCTTCCACACGGCTCTTTCAGTGCGTGTGCGGGCAGTCTACAAAGCAGTAGTTGGACAGCTTTTGACTGAAATGTTTTAGGCACAGCTCAAAGCCTGTGGGAGTCAAGAGAAAGCATTGAATTTGGCCTTTAAAAGAAGCAGGATGCCAGGAGAGTCACATGAATGCCTAAAACTTCTGCTTAAACAGAAGATGCATATGCCTGAGTTCGGTCTTAGCCACTAGCTGGAGCAGGCTGTTTTTAATTAATAGCAGGTGGTGGTTCACTCTTTTGGCAAGAGAGCAGACGTGAGTCAAAGTTTTAAGACATTAATGCAGTGTTTGCCTTTCTTAGTAGAAAACACAGTGTTCTGCAAACTGTTGTCTAGGACCACATCTGTAAAAACACTGCACGGGGACCTGGGCTCCGGGTAGACAGTGAGCCCCTAGCAGCAGTGAAGGCTACCAGATTCCAGGGCTGTATCAACAAGGGCATAAGCCAGTAGATCAAGGGAAGCTATTAATCCCCTTTACTCAGCACTTGTTAGGCCACAGCTGGAATGCTGCCTCCAGTTTTGGAGACCCCTAATACAAGAAAGATGTTGATCAGCTTGAGCGAGTCCAGCCGAGACCACTAAGATGGTCAGGGGCTGGAGCACACAAGCTGTGAGGAGAGGCTGAGTTAGTTTAACCTGGAAAGGAGAAGGCTTAGGGGGACCTACAGAAGCCAACAAGTACCTAGGCAGGGCTTACAGAGAATACAGCCATGCTCTTCATTGAGGTACATGGTGGGAGAAAGAGATACAACAGTCTGGACTGGATATACTGGATACACTCACCCTGAGTGTAATTAAGGATCAGAACAGGAGCCCAGAGAAGCTGAAGAATCGCTGTCCTTGGAGGTTTTCAAGACCTGACTAGACAAAGCCCTGAGCAATCCGGTCTGAATTCAGTGCTGTCCCAGCTTTGAGCAAGAGGTTGGACTACACAATCTCCCAGGAATCTTTCCAACCCAAATGATTTGATGGTGTTCATCAAAAGCACAACTAGTACACAGTGCATATGTTTATAAGGGCAGTATGTTCCTAAAACAGTGAATTACAATGTAATTGTTAAGAAAAAAAACAAAAAACAAACAAACAAACAAAAACACCCAAACATGAAACAATAGCTACAAAAGCTCAAATCTTTTCTCACAAGCTTTTGCCAAACAGTAGTCACCTTGGCAAAGACAACAGGAAAGAACTGTGTAAACCAGTGTCATCTATTGAGTTTAAGAGACTTTACGGCCAGTCAAGTATTCATCCAATAGATTTACAGCTGTACAAAAGTGTGATAAATGAACAAAAATCAGGTGCCTTGTGCAAGCCACCTCAGATGCCATGACTTGCTCCGCAGAAGAACAAAAAACAATGAAAGAAAAGTCACTTAAAATAAGACTGATCAGAAAACAAATGAGATTAAGTTATTGACTGCAAAGTGTCTTACATTTTAAACAGAGATTACAGATTCTGCACTAGTCTTCCACTTGATTTAGATTCCCACTTCCATCTGATTTAGGTTTTATCACTGCAAGAATAATATCACTCTGCTTTTCACATTAAGTAAGTTATTTTTTTTAATAATGTTTCTCAACCAGATATCCTACAGTTTAATTAAATTAAAATTGAAATAGCATTGTAAGAATATAGACCAGTTAGTACCTGAGACACTAAACATTCATTCTATTTCGTAAAGAAATTAATTATGTGAGAGTCATTAACAACAACTGTAATTCCTTACAGATTTAAATTATGTTTTGAATTGGAAGAATAAAGTTCCCAGCTGATTTAAATTCTTCAAGATGGTAAAAATGAATTAATGATGTTAATATTCCGTATGTCTGAAAATTGGTGCAGGAATGAAATTCTGTGTTAAATCTAAAGGCAGCAGCATGGACAGTGAAAGCAGAGTAACCTATTTCTATCCTACTTATTTTGTCATACTGAAACCTGGAGCATTTTTTGATGAGCTGCGGTCCAAGGGTTCAAACTGGGTGCTGGTAAAATCAATGGCAGCCTTGGAAGTGACTTCAAGAAGTGCAGAACTAGGCTCTGGCTTCTCCAAATCACATACCTTCTCCCTTTTCTGCAAGAAAACCTCAGCTCTGTCTGGGAGAAATTTTTCCTAGCCTGACGAAAAGTGAGAATTCTAAAAAAAGAACTATAAGGAATGATAAATACAGTATTTCAAAATTGGGCACTCTGCTGTTAATTATCATCATTGCCTCCACAGTTTATGCATATTAAAATTATGCTGGCACTTCTCCTTCTGGGGAAATAGTTTGCAAGGGGATAGGCAAGAGGAATCTCTACAGCACACCATGCAGTTTGAAAATTCACACACTGCATCAACTGGGTAGGAGAGCCAATTTCCCAGATATATAAATCTGGGTTTAACTTCTGCAAGAAAAACACCCACATCCATGCCTTTTATCACAGTAAAGGGACATCTCTGTTGGCTGACAGCATCATGCAGGGAATCAAAACGAAGATGCAGGACAACTTCCAAACAAGCATAACCCCCATATAACCTTCTTTGCTCAGGTCCAGGGCTGTATTTTGGAACTAAATGGTAAAACATGAGCTCTGCTGAGGACATTGCTCTCCACTGTTGAAGCCAACTGAGCACACAAGGTTCATTTTGTTTCCAGGAAAAAGACACTGATTAATTAAAATGCAAAGGCATCTTCCTGCCAAATATTTTCCAGCCTTATGTTCAGCTAAGAATAATAAAGGCTCGCCCATATCATCCAAAAGACTGGTAGCCACTCTCAACACGCCACCATCTATCACCCAACAAAAGTCCATGTTTGCCGAGGAACAGATTGCAACCAAGTAGACGGGCAGCACGTTAGTAGAGAGTTTTACTTGTGTCTAACTCTAACAGCTTCTCCAGTATAAAAGGCCAATAGCTGCTCTCTTTACTACAGCCATGCCTTGTTAGCCCATAAACATTACCACTGATAGCTTTAAGTAGCTGTTACTTCTTGGCCTTAGCTGCTGTTCATTGCATCCTCCTCTGCTGCTCTGGTGTGGAGAGGGATGGGGCGATTTTCAGGACAGTGGCTGCAATGCAGCAGTGGGATGGAGACCCAAGTGCTGCCCAAGGTTCTCCATGCTCCCAGGTCACGCTGAGCCGTTGGAGCTTCTACCACACCAGCTTAAATCCCATTTGACTTCCATGAGACTAGCCATGCTTTAAATTAAGCATGCGCTCAAAGTGCTTTGCTGATGAAAATAATCACAACCTTAGGATTAAAAAAGGAGTATTAAATGAGGGGCAGGAGGGGGCTACACAAGCATGAGCAGGAACTCCCTTAATAGGAGCCCACTGCAACACCAGGGGCCCGCACTGCAATTTTGGGGCAAGTTTCTCCATCTGTTTCTAGAATTAAAATGGTAACCTCCTTCAAACAACCCTTTTGGCGCTGAAATGCCAGGAAATGTAGTCATATTAGGATTAATGACTTGAATTAGCTCTCTTGCACCTGTGCCTCACTGTATCCATGGCAGACGGACAGTAGCTTTGCCTTTATGAAGTAATGCTTGAGGGTTTCTTTGGTGTTTGTCTAAGCAAAATCTCTTCTCTCCTTGTCTTACCAAATAAACTACTTAGGAGGAAAAAATGTCTCTCACTGTAAAAGTCTCTTGATAAAAAAAATGCAAATCTCAAGCAGCTGTAATGAAGAGAATCAATTTTAGACTCCTTGTGGCTACCTTCCTGCAAAGCTTTATTATTTTTCATCAAGTATCTACAAGAACCAGATCACGTTTCTAGCTTTCCGTTCCTCTCCTGTGTAATGAGGGAGAATCATGTATATTGCTTTCATTTACTTTGCCCTAGAAATTCAGAGTTATTGATTGCAGTTGGTAGACCTCCTAGCTCTAAGAGACTGGAAGCAACATTTTTATGCCTTTTGTATTGCTTACCACAGCAATGGACCAAAAAAAAAAAAATATAGCACTGTGGAGACGAAATATCGGGTGTACTTAAATATACAACACAGCTAGAGCTGTAGACTGCCTCTTGTGACATTTACTTAAAAGAACTATCTATCTGCGCAGCTGATTATCTGAGAGATATCAGAAAGGTCTAGAGTAGCCAGGCAAAATTTGTATACAAAATTCACTGAAAAAACTGCAGGTCTATGGAAGGACCAAAACCTATTTTTAATCTGGATGGTATTTAGTAAACAGTTTTGCAAAGCGAAGGAATGGAAGAACAGAATTTGGAAGAAATGTTTTGTTTGGATATTTAAAAGCAACAATTTAATTCAGAAAGCTACCAAAATATCAAGCAGGATTAAAAAGGAAAAAATAGAATGATGTATTATGGCAAAATTATTATTTTTGATTTTCATTGTGCTGAGAAAACTGAGGGGAAAAGATCTTCAATTAGTAGTGACCAGGAACTATTTTTCTTCTTTACTATTTTTCATTTTAGCCACTGAACCAAAGAAATTTAATTATTGGCATAGCACTAGTCTGAGAGTATTTTTAGGCAGCCATATTCCAAATGAGGAAATCTGTAATCTGTTCAAGACTGTGCCCTGTGTGTCCCCTCAGTAAGTGACAAATTCTGGTATTTGATAAATCTGAGATCTAGAGTCATTCTGGCATTGAGAAGTCAATCCTTGTAAACATGCCAGCCAACCTGCCTTTTCACTGATATTTGTGATGGTGTAAGAAAACAACTGATAATTCAAGAATGTTATTCAGAAGGTTTTCCTTTCTTCAGCAGTCCTAATGACAACCCCAAGCAATCAAAATGCATGCAACTTGCTAAAAAAAAAAAAGGGGGGGGGGGGGCCTAAAGTACAGGATTCAGAAACAGATAAATTAAGCTGTCTGATGATTTCAGAGTTTTCCATAGTTCAGAAACTGCCTTCTTCCAAAGAAAACTAAGATGCTCATATAATTATACAATTTCAGGATCCAAGCCTTTACATAAATACTTTAAAGGTTAGCAACCAGGAAAACTCACAGCTTGCCTCTGACTGATAAAGGTAAGTTTAAAAATATTAGAAAACTAAATTAGACTTAAAAAAAAAAGTTTCAAATTTTTAAATCAAACCTGCTGTGTTTAGTCCTGTTTTTAAGATGTGATAGGATGAGCATGATGGAGAAACCAGTATTAATCACAAATGAAACACTGATACAATGATATACAGACAGAAACAATTGGCACCTTCATGGTTATTTTTCATAGGAAATTTTAGAATATTTTGAAGGTTAATATATGATTCTTTGTTTTCAAAATGCTACAGGAAGAAATATATTGCTTATTCACTTCTTGGTGTTTGATGTCATCTATCAGAACAGGAATTTAATAAAAAGACAGAAACCACTGTAAATGCTTCTGTTATCACTAAGGTTTTTTGCTGGAAGTCATAAAACTATGCATTGCATTGGCTTTTCTCAGTAAATTTATAACCAAATGCTTGTTTTGCACTAGAAGAATTGAAAAGTCACTGCTGCTTTTGCTTCTGCAACCTCTGTACATCATACCAGTGTAGTACCAACAGGGAAGCCAAGCTCTTACCCCTAAGCAGAGTATTGGAATAAAGTATTATATAATATATATACTTAGAATATACTTGGAATATACAAATAATATACTTGGAATAAAGTCTACGCTTTGACAGGCATCTTAGCCCAACAGCAATGCCTTCACGAATCAGTTTGGCACTTTTCCTGCTTCTGCAGTTTGTTCAAACTGGAAATTTAAAATGTCCAGTCTGGAACAGCAGGCATGAAACCCACTTGTCCAGCTGCAGTAGTAGTTCTCCAAGTGTTTTGAGAAATGCTGGCATCACATATGGTCTCTCACCACCACAACGGGACTTGTAGCTGTTCAGATATGGCAGGTCTCAAAGGGTTTGGCAAGAAATTTTGCCAAATTAATCTTTACTCTCTTGAGAAGACACCTGATTGCCTATGCAATTCGCAAATCAGGCTAAGACACATTCACTGAGATCTCCCTCCTCACCTCCGCTGTTTTTTAAAAATTCTTCAACCATGTTAAGAAGAGATAAAATACCTTACTTACAATCAGAGCTCCTAATTTCACAGGCTAGAATACTTTGCATGATTTGGTAGCTTACAAATGAATGCACAGAGCCAGCATCTGTCAACTCCCTTAGGCAGCCTTGCTTAACGGAATGCAATTTCTTACCTGAAAAACATAAATAAGCAACATACATTTACATTTTATTCTGCATAACTTAATATCTTATTTAGTACCCTAAATCACACATGAAACCAGTTCTTCCTATTAAGCATGCAAAGACGCTACATCACTTGTGTAGAATGTTTTTAAAATCAACAGTAGTTTCCAATTAAAACAGTTCAGATGTAAATATTTATACCAAATACAGAGACGTGATTAACATTCTTACCAGATACAAGCTCACTGGAGTACAACGCTTTCCATAATTACCCCCTGCTTACGGATCAACGTTGTTTGATCCCCCCAGGCATCAGGAGAAATGAGGGCTGCTCTGAGCGTCCCAGGGGCTACCACCCAAACCACAACAGCCACAGACATCTTAAGGGTCCTCCTTCCCACAAGGAAAGTCCTCTGGGACATGAGCCACAGCATGGCACGTGTTCCTGGGAGCACCCTCCCCTGCTCTGGGGTTTCATGCACTGATCACAACTGTAAGACATAGCCCTGGCAGGAGGGGACACGTAGGAGGTAGGAGACATGCACAGGCAAGTCTCAAGCAGTACAAGAAGCTTGGTGCTGGTCCGAATCACAGACCAGCATTCGGGGGAAACTTCAGATAGCATTTTAATTTGCCCTCATGTCCCACTCACGTCCAATCTGCAGTCCCTATCTACCTGGATCAATTGGTATTGAATGTGAACTGCAGCCCTGAGGCTCTGCTCAGGTATTAAATGTTTTTGGTGCAAGTCTCAGCAGTAAATAGGAACAAACTTATAAGTCTAGAATGATCTGAAATCCACAGGGGTCTAGAGAGAATCCATACAGTTGCCATGAAGTCCTTGGCCACAGTCATAGATTGATTATACTCATTTAAAAAAGGTATTAATGTATAAAGCTACCGCAAGGGACCAAATCCACAATACTAAAAAGAAAGCATCAGTAAGACACTAGAGGTTTTCACTGACATCTTCAAGAAGCAATGTAAAGCCAGGTCAAACAGCCAAAGAGCAAATGCCTGGAAAACTACAAGAACAAGGAGTGGCCACATGGTGCCTCATCTCATGTGGTTCCGCAAAATCGTATCCCCATTTTTTCCTCTTCCTCCTCAAAATACCTTCCAGTTCTACTATTGGAGGCAATGGAAGAAAACTTCAGCGATCCTGGAGTTGGGCTTTTGGTGTACATAACAAGAAATCCTTAAAAAAAAAACAGGAAAAACATCTGATTTTCTAGTAGCTGCAAACAGGCCATCCCAGCTCCCTGGGTTCCTCAGGTGGAACTGTGGGAAAGATTTCTAACCTCCCTCACACCACATCAACTCTACGCAGTTTCTTTTCCAGAAAGTTTTTAACTGCATTTTAATTATGCAAACGTGCGATGGGCTTTTGGAGTAGAGCGTTGGCTTAAGTTGAAAGAAATAGGTATCCATCAATCTAACAAAAGTATCTGTAAAAGCACTCGTTTCTGCAGTATTTATGCTGTTCTTTCAGTGAAGAAACCATCCCATATTTATTAATTAAAATGACAAAAGTTCAACTTCACTATACAGGAAACTTGGGAGAGCTCCCTGCACCCCGTATCTTTAAACGTGAATTTCTGGAAGTACCTAAATCTATATCTGCAAGTGAGTCACTTCAAAGACAAAATTCCCTGCCGTGTTTAAGAACACAAGAGGAGACTCAGGCCAAGATACTTCAAGAGATTTTCTGACAAAGTTGCATCTGCAGGGCTCTCCAAAGTTTCTCCAAGTTCAAGGCATATGCTTGAATATTGTTAGGTTGGAGCCAATCCGTTTTATTTTCCCCACAGGTTTGCAGAATAAGACAATATCCAAACACAACTGTCTACATCCGAATGACCCAGCAGTCTTTGGGGCTGCCTGAAACCCAGTGCACTAAGGAAGCCTTTAAGAGGTTATTGCAAAAATTTGCCAAAGGAGTCAATCAAGGATGAGAGAAAACAGCCCTGCTCCCTGGCAGGCAGCGAGAGCAGTAGCAGGTAGAGGTAATATAACAACACTGCCAGTTCAGACTGTGTTCAATCCAGCCCTGGACGAGGGGGTCAGACTAATAGAGAACCACGCTCCCACCCAAGCTGCTGTGATGTGCAGCTCTTTGATGCAAAGCACAAGGGGAACACGCATCAGATGGAGGGCTGACCAGCTCTTGCAGCTGTCCTTGTATCTAGCAAACCCAATCGTTCATGGAAAGACTGGGCAGGCAAGATGTTTCTGAACTGTGTTTCAGGAGCAAGATGACCTCAAGTATTGGCTTAGGTAGATTTTTAGGGGTTTAGGGGGATTTTTACACGCAGGCAGAGATTTAAAGCATGAACCAGAGGACGTGCTCCCTGTCACTCAGAGCTGTGCACAATGACAGCAGTGCATACAGGCCAGAGACCAACTGCACTAGGGTTTCCTGAATACACGTGGCTTCCCTCACCCACTAATCTCAAAATTCACAATTACTGTATTTAATATACATAAATGCCAAGTGCTCCCCAGGAGCTATCATAGGCCACTGTGGAAGAGCAGGGCTATGCCAGGCAGTCATTGCACATAACTGCATCAAGACCTGTTGATGTTCTTAATGCTATGAAACAGAAAATGGATATGGGCTGCCAAGTGTTTGCTGTCTCCCTGCAAATGCCTGCATGCCAGGCACTCTCTCCCAATGAGCAGGACATCATGCAGCCCCACAGCAATGAGGAAAGAGATTATCAGATATAGATCCAGTACTGCCACAGAGCATGAGAAGCACAAAGTCTCTGCAGTACATTTAGATATAATGATAGATCATGCTGCTCACCTGGCTCGGTTAGGCTCAAATGTTGGTTTCTGTTACAGATCTTTTATGCAGGAGGGCTGAAAACTGACCAGTTTTAACCATATTTGATGGA
The DNA here is from genome assembly GCF_034638445.1 of Ciconia boyciana. NCBI lineage: Eukaryota > Metazoa > Chordata > Aves > Ciconiiformes > Ciconiidae > Ciconia > Ciconia boyciana. Next base: position 15,979,610 of record NC_132944.1, on the reverse strand, counting down.
AATTTGACACAGACATTGCTGGCTCAGCTCAACATTACATGGAAAGAAAAGCAAAATTTATTTCAACTTTACAGGCTCCAATGTTGAGTTAGGAAATGTCCCAAGCCTAGTTGTTAATTCTCAGCATCACCTCTTGGTTCCCCTGCAGAGGGGAGATTTTGCCTCGTCATTGTCCCTCCCTTAAATATAGGGGATCATTCCTTCGTGCAGAGTATTGCTAAGCGACACACTGAGCCGCTATGTCTGAGGTCGTCACACAGTGGAGAGGTGTCATTAATGCATGACAGTGACATGTGGCTCTGTTTGCACAACACCATTTCAATGTCACGGGAAACCTGATATAGTTTGGGGACTTCTATCTAAAGTGTGACATTCCCATTTAAAATGCATACATTTGGGACAAAGAACAGAGGAGCTTATCTGCTTGATGTTGGGCTGGCAGAATTGCTCATAGCCATAAAGGAATTATCTAAATGTTTTCCAGAGAAAGCTACAAATAAACCTTGCACCAGCACTTCCTTCATATTTGCCACTACTTCTGGAAAGAGTCTTTCAGAGAGATTTTTAAAGGTTGTATTTCTCCCTGACCTTGCTACTGGCATGGAAGAACGAGGAGACTTCCAGGGCCCCATCCCCGAGAGGTCCCCAGGAGCTCGGTGCAGACATGTCAGTCCTGGTGACATCAGCCCCACAAACTGTGCTCCCCCGGGGGACCATGCTGCGCCTGACGTACAACACACCCTCAGTACATCAGCAGAGAGGGAAATTGGTGAAAACTCCCAACTTTGCCACCGAGCTGTCAGGTAGTCCTGGGCAACTCGCTCCCCACCTTGGCCTTCCCTCCGTACCCTCGGGCTGGCCCAGAGAGACCTGTCTCTACAAGGTCAGGACTTGCAGTGCACAGCAGCAGACTCCTGATCCCACCTGAGCCACCTCCAGCATATAAAGAAGTAATAACAAAGCTGGCTTTGACTACTAAATGGTGGGTCTTTAAAAAGACTTCCCTCTCCTGCTCATTTCAGAGTAAAACAAACATTTAGACATTGAATACATGCATTCTGGCCTTGGTTATACTGCAAAATATAAACTGTAGAGTAATTGAAAGGGACAGGTCTGAATATTTAGCTGATCTTTCCCAGACGCTTTTAATTTCTTTGGTGAGTTAGCATATGAGAATATCCTGGTGATGAATGCACTGTTTATAGCAGAAATCCAGTAATAAAAACAATGTTCTTAAAAGAAAACTGAAATTATCCTGATATCGCTTTATGATTATGACACAGGGACTTGGGGAAACAAACATCGGCAATTGAAATGGGATAGAAAACTAAAATATCAAACAATTAGGCTTGCTTGCATCAAACGGTTTGGAGGAGTACAGCTGCTGCAGGTTCTACATTGCAGCTATATTATCTTAACAATTAGCTGGAAGACTATGGCCACAGCCAAACAAGTTCATATGTCTCCGACTTCATGGTATGCAAGCAATAAAAGATGAAACATAATCTTTACATTATTTCAAAACTTTAAAAGAACATCATATTGTGTATAACAGCATGAAGGACTTGTTTAAAAATTCAGTGTTATTTTAGCAGCAATAGCTTTCACTAGCAGCTTTCTGAACACAGCTGTGTAGGGAGGAAATTATTTTCCTAACATTTACTTCTTCTAAAGGCTAAAAAATGTCACGGCTAAAAAAGTCATGACTGCAACCTTAGGTACAGACTAACACTCATGTAAATACTAAGCCTTAGCTAAGGGTGCCAAAACCTTAGGCAAGTTAGGGGTTTACTGGTAGCAAATAAAGAAATGCCAAAGGGAAATAGCAAAAGTTAACATATCTGCAGTCAAATTAATATTCCAGCAGCCTGGAGAGCAAGTAGTTTCTCAGCTGTTTGAATAAATATTGACAGCAAATGAGGTCAGTTACCTGAATTTCCAATGAAATCTGGAAATGTTTGGTACTGAAACATTCCTGTGTTAACCAGTGCCAAGCATTTTGTGAAACTATGACTTCCCCCACCGCCGCTGGCTGCAAAATTCCTGCCCTGGGGGAAGAGTCTCTAGCCCAGCATATTGCAGAGGACCAGGTGGACGGCCAGGGAAAGAGCACAGCTACACACAGTAGGCAGCACGAATGCAGCTACAAATACTGTTCTTCAGCATTCAAGATACGGTAATGAGATTAATCAGATTTGGACCAAAGATTCAGCTCTGTGTTGCTACATTGAAGCTCAAGAGAGGACACAGCAAAAGGTACCTAGGGAATTAATTATTACCCAACTCACTGCAGTACAGGCAGTGCACGCTCTCCATTACTCATAGAGGCTGCTAACAGAGCAATCGCTCTCCTGCAAAGGGCCCCCCACTCCTGGCCTTACTGAAACCAAATGGGACAAAGGTCATTTAACCTGAATAACTTACAATAAACACACCCTTCCCTGGTAGGGAAAGCAACTAACTTGCCACATACCTTTCTGCACAGGAGAGGAAGGGGATGGGAAGCACTGCCCTGGTGTATGTCTGGTTAAGCCATGCAGCGCTGCCATCTCCCTTCTGCAGGGGAAGAGCAGCTACACTAAGGTGGCAGGATGCAGTGACTCCCACACCTGCCAAGGTCTAACCTAAGTTTTGGCAGAGTGACTAAAAGCTGTTGGAAAAACACAACCAACCAATCAGAAACCTTAAGCACTAAAAATCACAGCCCTAAAGCTTGAGGCTGACTCGTCTCCAGCACAGAGTCATCTCCAGCACAGCTCCAAGACCTCCAGCTGCTGAATTACCAGCCGGCATCACTTGCACCAATGAATTCTCAGGTGTGGGCAAGAGACACCAAGCCATTTTGTTAATGAAACCTTCAATCCCTTCTGAACTGATCTGAATTTTCACTACTGACTCCAAGTGTTTATGTTACCATCATCCTAAACCCCCAGAATTGCCATCCCTACATCCCAATGCTGTCAATAAACTACCTAAAGTTCAGGGCAACAGAACAAAACACAGACAAGGCGATGCCCAGAGATCCATTGCTAAGGAAATAAATTTTCCTTCACTGCATAAAATTCTAGGAATGTGCTGTTAAAGTGATCAAAAGCTTAGTATTGGTGCCACTAAATCTCTGATGGTTGCCATTTTGGGTGCCTATTAAAGGTTTATATTTATGTTATAAATCATCTTACTGCATTCCACAGAGAGAGATCGTACCCCTTAACTAGTTTTTATATGAAATTTAAAGGCTGAAGAACAGTAATGGTACTATTAAAAGACACCTACTTTTTGCTTCCTGAAAATAATAACATGCTACAGAGCCATGAAAAGAGAAAATGATAGTAGTGCTAACCTGTAATAATTACACTAATAAAGAGAAAATAGCACTGAAGAAATTATGGGGGGAAAGACACTAAAATTTCTGTGTCTAGCTAAAGCACTAGCATAACCTTTCAGAGAATATATTTGCAAAGTATATAAAAAGTTCCAGTTATTTCAAAGGTTACGATTATCACCTTCCCTTATTTAAATTGACACCAGTTATTACTATACTTTCTTGGTCCAGAGTCTAAAAAATACAAGGAACATAAATTGTAGATATAAAATTATAGTGTTATTTGTTATTACACTATTATTAAAGTGATATTTACCGAGTTCAGGCTGCTTTTTCCCCTCCCTAGTGTAACATTCAGCACGGAACAGGAAAAGCCTGACTTTATGACAGAATCAGCTAATGGATTTTAAACTTCCCACATTTTAAGTGAGATGGAGCGAACAAAAATAGAAGAACTCCACAAGCACAGGCACCCAGCCACCAAGCTTTGGGGCCAAGACCATGGACGTTGGTCTTCCTGACACCCCGGGAAAGCTGTGGGTCCCTCCTGCCCCAGCAGCTCCTCAATCTCTCTGCTTCCAGCTGTGACCACCTCCCCTGAAGACCCTGGGCTTCTCCTCTGGACACAAGCTCCTCTCTGCAATGTATATCTGCACAGAAGTGACCACCTTCAGGTGGAGACAGATGGTATTAAATTTGCTCTGAGCCAGCAGCTCCTCCTGGGTTACGTGGAGGGCTGAGGAGGCATCTCCAAGACTGTGGAAGGAGAGAGCTGCAGGCAGCAAAGAACGAAACATGGCTATGGGCAGGGAAAGGTCTGAGTCTTCTTGCCAGACATCTCTCTGATGCACACATGACCATGAAGATATTCCAAGGCAGCAACAGAGAGGAAGATCAGCTAAATACCCTTTTTTCCCCAATCCTAGACAGCTGTGAGTACAGAAAAGGGACCCTGGAGCAGATTTCCCACTACTACACATACATAGTGCCCACATGGCATTTCAACACCAGGGATATTTTTATGTTTATAACCATGGGTAACATGCATGAAATTATGGCAATGCTACCACTCCTAATCACTGCATCTTGTAATGTAATACCAGAATTTTTTTTTTCACATTGTCAAAAATAACTAAAATTGTTGATGGCTCACAGTTGTAATCCACTATTTCATGTCAGTAACAGCACAAGATAGTTTATACAAAGCCTCTACCATTTGGATGATTTGTTAAAATTTCAAAATAAAGAAGGAACAATATTATGTCATTTGTTCATAAATAAACAGCAAAAAAACCTTCTGCCTCTCATTCTATTAATTGTAAAGATATGCAGTGCTTGCACCTTTGCTTCCTACTGACATCATCTTCATCAAGAGCTGTCAGCAAAATGCAAAAAAATAGAGGGGGAATAACAGACAATTTGATGAGCGGAACTAAATTTAAAGAGTTTACGCTGTTGCCTTCAGCTATATATCACACACCATTATTCACCCTCAGAGGCATCAGTAGACATATTAGCAGAAACCAGTTCCCCAAGACACAGCTGAACACATGACAGATGAAAAGGCAAAGTTTTTCTGCACTTGCTTCAACTTCAACTTATTAAAAAAAAATTAAAAAAGAAGAATCTGGGCATAGGCTAGCCATCCGTATGACTTACTCCCCCCTCAAGCAACAGCAAGCATGACTCAGAAGAAACTCAGCACAAAAACCATGTAATTAAATGCAAAAGAAAGGACCCATGGGTAAAATGCAACATTAGTTCAAATAAAAAATCTGAACAATGCATAAACAGGCGCAATAAGGAGGGTATACAGTGTGCATCCTGAATTACTTGGAAAAGCCAGCCCTCATGTTAATATATTTGAAGAAAAGCACTTTGGAGAGGTCAGTGCAGAGGCGTCTGAAACACCTTATGGTCTGACAAGCACTACCTGTTCCCTCTTACTAATATGATGGAAAATCTTTTCATTTTTAAAAGGTCTAGCCCATAGAAAGTGTCAGTAAAATTAATCTTAATCATCAGAGGAAAACCTGCAATCCCTAGATGCCAGCCATCACATCTCCTGGAAGACAGTGCCCATTGCCTGTCTCTGCAACTGAATCTGATATCAAGAGCAACTGGTAGCGTTTGAGGGAAGAGACAAAAAACAAGAGACAAATGCTTCTTTGCAGCAGTGGAAGAATCCACAAGATCCACAACAGAGAAGGTGCTATTTCAAGAGGACTTCTGTGGCTCTGATGTCTCCAAAACTTACCTCACCTAACCATGAAGGGCTCATGACTCACTATGAGAGACTGTCTTTGCTGAGATACTGACTTCTCATGATCTCTCGGATGCAAACTGAAGTTCCACCATATTAAGCAGAGGAAATGTTCCTTCAACAAGGGTGGGGGGTGAAATCACCTCATCAGGCAGGGCCCTCCTTGGTAGGTCATTCTCCAGGGACTGAAATTACTACAGAGCTACACTTTCTTCTGACTGTAATATTCACAATTAAGCAAACTAATTTTCAACTTTATGCTGCAAGTTAAGTTTAGCTAAAAGGAAGTACTGTAGGCTGGGTAAGGTTATGGAGCATTCCCAGATCTTAAAGGTCTTGTGCCACACAGTCTTCTGGGGGGGGAAAAGGTACCTCCACACTAGCTAGCTAGGAATAAACAAAAAAATACTCAAGGCACTGGCAACGGATGAATCTACAATTTTCTTTTACTTCTCTACTTATTTGGGGAGGGTATGATCTTAATTATGTTCAGAAAGATAATAGTCCAGAACAGAGCAGGCAGAAACACCAAACCCTTGGTTGAACCAGACTGACAGCACATGGGCAGATCCAGCTCAGGGATCAGGTAGCTGTTCTGTTTCTGCAGCCTCTCTGAATTGTTGAAGGGGTTTTTTTGTTTGTTTGTTTGTTTTAAATCCTTTCTCTTCTTTGGATTTGAAATTCAAAATAGCTGCTAAAGAAAACTGAAGTCAAAACTATTCATCCACTCACAAATGACCCCTGTAACCCTTATTTCATTCCCTGCTAACTAACCTCACTCATAAATCTCATTAGGGCTCTGATGAGTGGAAGGGCTGCACAAAAGACAGGTGAAAATGAGAGTAAGGTAGATAAAAGAAAAGCGCTGAAGCCCTGAGAAGAAACTGTCATTAAAAAAATACAAAAGCATTTTAATATCTATATGTAGGGTAAAAATTAAACTATTTCAAATGTAACAAGAACTGAAACATTCCAGCTTTTTTGTTTGCTCTTAATGCCGTGGGGATATAGTTAATGAGGGATGTATTGGCCCAATGGTGATGCCGAGTCCAACCGAAAGGGAGTCATCCATTAGGTACAGGGTGCCCAGCAAGTCTGACTCCAAAGGGAAGTTCATTGCAATGAACCCACACTACAGCAGTTCTTGAAGGACTGCAGCCCATGGGAAGGACCCATGCTGGAGCAAGGGAAAAGTGTGAGGAAGAAGGAGCGGCAGAGAAGAGCCGTGATGGACCAACCACAGCCCCATTCTCCCTGCACCACTGGGAGAGCGGGGCATAGAGGAGTTGGGAATGACGGCGTGAAGCTGAGCCTAGGGAAAAGGGCCTGGTAGGGGGAAAGGTGTTTAAATTTGTCTTCGTTTCTCACTATCTAATCCTGTTTTCATTGGCTATAAATGAAATTAATCTTTCACCAAGTTGTCTGTTTTGCCTGTGATGGTGATTGGTAAGCAATTTCCCTGCCTTTAGCTCCACGCACAAGCTTTTTCATCTTATTTTCTCCTCTTGTCTTGTTGAGGAGGGGGAACAAGAGAGCAGCTGGGTGGGCATATGGCAGCCAGACAAGGTCAACCCACCACAGGGCTGCAGTGTGGATACCTGCTCCAACATGGTCTCCCCATGGGCTGAGGGGAAATGCCTGCTCTAGCAACCTGGAGGTCCTCCTCCCCCTCCTCCTTCTCTAACCTGGCTGCTCACAGGGCTGCTTCTCACACTCTTCTCCTCACTGCCATGCAGCATTTTGCCCTTTCTTAAATACATTTCCATAGAGGTGCCACCAGCAGCACTGAGGGGCCCAGCTGTGCCCTGGAGTGGGGCCCTGGGAACCTTCCAGAACCAGCTGTGTCTGGCAGGAGGCAGCCCCGGCCTCTCCTCACAGAGGCCACCCCTGCAGTCCCCCACTGCCAACACCTTGCCTCTAAAATCCAATACGCAAATATACCATCACGAACCAGAGCAACATCCCCGATTCCCCCCAGATGCGCAGTGCTGTATTTCTGCAAACTCAGAATTCACCTCACAGGACTGTGGCATCCCGACAGGCCGTAAACTGTCAAACTCCTGCTACAGCCATTGCTGCGGCAAGGACAGACTCCATTATCCAATAACTTTCTGTCACACGAGGCAGAGGTGAGAGCCGAGGTGGCCTCTTCCGTGTAAAGAGAAACCTCTAAAACAAGGGGCAAACCACGGTCCTGCTGGCTGGGACCATCCGCCCGCCTCCATGTCCGCCGCAGATTTTCCTTGTGTGCAGACAGAGCAACCCCTGCTGATCACCTGCACCCACTTGAACAACCTCTGGAAAAAATGACTCACACCTGGAGTTACAAACAATGAATCTGCCAGAAAGGCCTTTATTTTTCCTCCCATAAAACATTACGGAGAGGTATGGCTCCCAATTCAGCAAGGAAATAGGTCTAATTTTACATTTGTGAGCAATGACGCAGAAGGCAATCACCTGCAGCGTGTTCATTGCCTCTCCTGATTTACAACTGAAAATGAAACAGAAACCCTCTACTTTTTTTTTAGGGTTTCCAGTTTTACTGTTGAAATTCAAGGAAAGTGTTCCTCTTCCTTCTCTGTGCACTGCAACCATGATGTAATTTTCTGAGTGCATTTATAAAAGACAAACTCTCAAAGAAAAAAAAAATCAGAGGAAAAAAAGTAAACAGGCACTCACACATGTTAGTATGTTCTTAGCCAGGTCTGTTTGTGGGAGTTAGATGCATTTACTATTTCCACCGAGCATCAGCAAAGGGATGAGACCTCCCGTTCAGGCATATAGGGCTACTGAATCAGAGGACAGTATCAGCAAAATAAACAAACAAACATCAGTTCCCACTATTCTGGAGCTTTTCACAGACACTGGGACTTGTGACACTGCCATTACGGCCACTCCACTCACTGGGAGAAAGCTAAAATATTGCAATACTCTCTGTAGCCTAGAGGGAGCAAACGTAAATGCACAGCATCTTCATGGCTTGCACCATTTTGACAGCCCATTGCTGAGTGAAGTGTCCAGAGAAGGCATGACACGTTATACATAGAGACACTTGTAAGCTGTTGTGCACAGTCACTTGAGTTTTCCTTCTCTTTATAATCACTAGAGCTTGCAACACATTAACCTGTTTTGACTCCTTCCCTCCTCACCAACTCAGCTCCTTTCAAGCATGTTGTTGCAAACAGAAACCACAAACTATGCCAAAGATGCTTCTTAGAGCCTCATTTTCTCAAGAAGGTTTTCCCGCTCCACGTGACGCGCAACTTGCACAAAGCAGTAACACACGTGTGCGAAGGCAGAGTGAAGTCGAGCACCGGTTCCCACTCCTGTGGGGAGGCACGTGCCCACTTGACCAGGTGTGCTACTGAAGTATCTTAACAAAAGAGGCAAGGTTAAAAGGGGGCACTGCGGGCGTAGATGACGTAGATGTTCTTGCTCTCACCATCACTGAGAGGAAGAAAGCACACTTCTCTGCAAAGGCAGCCTTGCTGCTTGCCCAGGTAGAGGATCCTGCCCTTCTTTTAACTCCCATGTGTGGAAGGAACAGGGTAATGAGCGAATTTAATCACAGCACAAAGGATGACAAACAGGCATCACCCAGAAAATGATTACAAACATGCCATCCTGTTTTGACAGCAGTAGCGTTGCCATCTTGAGTTTTTCTTCTTTGCTGTGAAAGCAATGGTTTTCACCCAGCTCCAGACAGCTAGTCCCGTGGGGTTCTCAACCTCTGCGGCTTAAAAAGCAACAGGGGACTAAAGGTGATGAGCACAGCTAGAAACCATGACGTGGCTGTCCACTGAAAGGTTAAATCACTGCGGACGAGAAAAAAAAATCCAAAACATGGATTCAGATTTCCCACAGCTGCTTTCAAGTTCCACTCTCCTCCCCTATTTAAGAGTCTATTCCACTAGTTTTTAATCATAACAAAAGATCAAATACAACACTGTCTTAGTTTTAAGAATTACTTTGATTTAAAGGCCTCCGTAAACCACTGCATAATTATACCAGAGGGAGGGATAATTTTTAATTTTATCTTTTTTTAAATCAATACAATTACACTAGTTATAACTCCTAATGTAAACACAGGGATAGTGGTAGGAAGGTGCTTTATACTGTTAATAGCCTATTCCCTTTCTCACAGGAGCGCGCCGGACTGCTGTAAGGCAGCATTACCACACTACAGCTACCCCCATACTAGGGCACCGCTCGGCTATATTTGTAACAACTGTACCATTAACTCAGATGGAGCCAAAGCCAGGCAACCCTCTAGTTTGCTTTTTACTCCTCATCAAGGCAGCAAACCAACTGCCAGCCCGCTGTCAGGAAAACCTCTGGTGTCACCGCAGCTGCGGGCTGGGGTCCAGGCTAGCAGGGTGCTGCCAGCTGCAGCCCTTCGCCCCGCCACATCCCCTCCTGTTACGGGATCGCATTTTGCCAGGGCCAAGGCACAAGGGATGAAGGGCCAGAAAAAAAAACGTACTGATAAACAGCTAGTTTGGCAGCACTGGGAATGCTCCAAGAGCAGAGTACACAGCAATGGCGCGTTGGCAAGCGGCTGCTTTTACACACCTGGCTTCTCACATCAGGCTTGCGTGCCCAAAATGAAAAACACAGATGGGCCTCACAGCCTGCGTCCAGCAACCCTTCCCTGTTCAGCAGGGCATTTCGACATGTGTTTAACTCTAAGCTTGTACTTAAATCCCACCAATTTAGATAGGACTTAATTACATGCTTGAATGCTCTCCTCAGCTGGGAGAAGTGTAAATACATACTTAATATGGTTTGATGAACTGGCACCCAAGGCAAATAATACTTACTTTGCTGAGCTAATGTTGGGACTCGATCATGTAAAGAAACACACTTTAGGGAAAGATTTCTACCATCACATGTGAAGGTCCTTTTCTTCAGCAGGTATCTGCCTATTTCAAGCTGGACTTGCAAATATGTCCACCTTGTACTTTGTGTTGAGTAGAAAATTGCAGAAAACTTAAAAAGACTTTTCCAGGTGTCCCACAAGAGATGAGAGAAGATATGCATAAAACTGTACAGCCAGGAACACTCCACACGTTGCACTGACTGGTGTCTGCAACGTCGAGATCATCACTGGGCTTCCTTCAGCTACGGACCCGGGACGCAAGAGCCAACCAAAGATTTTAGCATCTAATCTGCCTGAGTACTCCATAGGATTATGTTGTCCATTAAAATCAGGTTCTCCCTTCATTTGGTTACAAACAGTACTGCCAAAGCAAGAAGTCTGAGAGCAAAAATACAGAACAAGCTATTACAGATTAAATTAGATCACGAGGACCAGGAAAGGAAATAAAAATATTATTTAGGTTTGTCATTTTATTCATGGGAGATCAAAATGAAAAGATAAAAAAAAAAATCCCAATACCATATGACAGAAATACATACTATTGCATTGCTCATATGATAGTAATACAAGTAATAGAGACCATAAAGCTGAGAACTCTGAAGAATAGCTTTAAATATAACTGAGATTACCCATTTTATTGGCCAATATCATCTTAATTTAGAACTAATGTACCACACAGGAAACTGCAAATAAGGCAGTTCTGTAGAACTCAAATTTATCTTTTTTATTTTAAAAAAGGTATACAATGAAGCGTTTTAAAAGATAAACCAATAAATAAAAACCCACATCTGTTGCAATTGTGTCATTATGCAAGAAGATTTAATTTTGTTGGCAGGGACATAAGAACTTTGGGCATGCATACCACTAAAATAATGAAATCCAGCTTCACCCATCAGACAAAAAAAAAAAAAAAAAAGACAATAACAATGAAAGCTGGTGCCCCTCAGTGGAACCACTGATTTAATAGAAACCATGTTTCTATGTTGCCTACAGCCACGAGCAGATGAAAGACACTTGTGCGATTAGTTAACAAGTGGTCATTTAATCTCCCCTGACAAACCCTCCTTTTCAATTTCAGGTTCTCCCGTTACCACTCAATGTTTGAATGCCTTGTTTGAACGTGGACCCAGCTCTGCACAGATCACACAAGTCTGCATTCCTAGAAAGAACGCAGATCCCTTCACTTATGCCAGTAAAATTAGCAAGTCCTTTACTGACTCTCAACAGTATTTTCTTCTATTTTTTCAGGAATTTAATACAAGGATGATCTAGGAAAAAGTCCTTATTACTGTATGCATGAGGCTTCCAGTACATGGGAGGTACATGATCCACCTCACCCAAATCCACTACCTGAGTGGCTCCAGGATACAGATGCTGGAAAATGTTGCTATAAGATAAAAATTCACCACAAAACTTCTACTCCATGTGACTTGCTCCATGCCCTTACTACACAGTAAATGTCAGGCAGCTCATCTTTTTTCAAAGACCAAGAAAGTTATTTTGATTTATTTACCTGACAGTAAGAACTCAAACATGGGCAGCTTTTCAAAAGAGCATGGCACACAGGATGCAAGCACATGCTTAAAATACATATAGGCTAAGAGAGGCAAAACCCTGTTCATCAAGTTACATACTATGCAATATTCTCTTCAATGCTTATGGCTGGTATTAACCCTGAGTTTGCAATACAGGTTTTGACTTGCAAAGCATCCCTTATGATTACAGCCTTGTGAGAATTAAAACAAGCAGCATGTGAACTCTAACTTCAGCCTCCAAACAGGTCTGGCTCTTAGTTCTCACCCTATTCTTAACTTCTGAGAAACGCTCACAGTATAGCAATGTGTAATTTGTAATACTCACATTTAAACTACATCCTCTTAAAAGGGATCTTCTGGTTCTATTATGCCTTGCAAATACAATTCATGAGATAAAGCAGAAAAGAAAAAAATCACACACACATACACACCCCCCGTTATCTAATCACTTCATGAAAAATTACTCAAAGGCACCTTTAAGGCCAAGGAACATACTCTCAGTCATTTGGTTTCCAGCCATTTACTTTCAAATGGATTGCTGGAAGCAGTGTAAATTTCTTAAATTCCACAACAGTAGCAAGTTACTGAGCCTCCCTTTCATCTCAACTAGTCAATTTATGCTCCAGCACACATTACTGCAGATAGGACCTCTTCCATCACCAACCAGTGACGTTGCCAGTATTCATGCAAACAGCCTTGCTCTACAGCTACATGTGAACAAATTGATTCAACTCATCTTGAATTGACATTAGAGGGTCACAATGAGCCCCTAGAAAGGTTTAAAGGAAGTATTTTTAGCTGTCTCAGACTGAAATAATCAACAATTCTCCTGTCTAGCATTTGTGTTTCAAGTTTGATAGCTCAAATACTGATGATTCACTGTTCAGCCTGCTGAATCAGAAACAGTGATATTCCAGATGAGTATCTTCTCTGATTAGTCAGTCAAGTAATAGATAAATGTTTTGGGCACAAGTTAATAAGACATTGGAGCAGAAGTTTGAGTAGTTCAAAGCTCCCTTTAGCATAGCTCTTAAGAACATGTCTGCATTGCACAAATTGCTCATGTGTTTTTCTTAATAAAAGCTTTTAAGAACAAGAATTACTTTATAATTCAGGAGATACTTTGTTTTCATTTGAGTATTACTCAAAATCACAAATTAAAGTCACACTGTTGCTCCTTTGCCCCAAGAATACCTATTTGGTTTTCATATCTCTAACTGAATGAGTGTCTTTCAGGTGAAGCAGCAAAGACTTATGAAGATGCAACTTGTCTTTCATAAAGAAAAATACCCAAATTTCCTAAAAGCTGGGGTCCAAGCCATTATGGAGCACTATGGATCACAGGTTCAGAGGTGGTAGGGTCACACAGCCTGCAGCACATAAAATCTCACACCTCATGTTGCTCTCTTTTCTTTTCAATTTAAATTAACGCTTCGTTGCAATCCAATTAATAGATTTGCAAATTCAGTTTTCACTCCTGATTGTACCTGATGTGAACAATCAGAATGAGTCAATGATACAGTCTTTGCAGTATTTACATTTATATACAATATATCCCACAAAACTAAAGACAATGACCAAAGGCCACAACTTTCAAAGCTGCTGGCATCTCTCACCTCAACACCCCAAATCCTTGAGGGTTTCCTAGCATCCCTTGGGGACCAAGGGGCACATCTTCCAGCCTAAGCAAAACCACCACTGTAATGAGACAAGAACCAAAGAGGAATATCTATTTGTATGAACGTAAGACCTTTACCTACTGTACAGGACTAAGAGACAGCCATGACATCTATACTCTGTAAAAGGATTTTCACAAATAAATTAATAAATTAAATCAGTGTGCAGAAACTGCCGCTCACCACGAGAGGGCACTTTTTAAAAGCCTAAAGCAGAAAACTCCTACTTAAGAGCAGATGCTATTCCAGCGAGGCAAGAAAGGGTTTGGGGATTAGGGAGATAATTGCTCAGGGATAAAGCCGGCATAAAGATCAAAAACCACGAAATGTCAATAAGCGCACTCAAGCTTGAGACGGGACAAACATTCAGGTGACAAACTGATCATTTCTTGACTGGCACCGGTGCTGTGTGGACGGTAAAGTTACCTCGCACGTCTGCTGTCATCTAGAAACGTCAGCTGCAATTTCGAAATGCTCACAAGGTCAACTCTGCATTTCTCTTCTTAGTAAGCGAATGATCTACATGCAGTTAAATTGCACTCAAAAGTACCAATATTAAAATATTCTAGAAAATGAAGCATTCACCTTTCCCTTAAACTCCAGAATAACATACGCTACCCTGCCAGCTTTATTTCTGGGCTGCGTTTGTCAAGAACACCATGCTGGAAACCTGCTGCAGACAGAGCAGAAGCGCATTTCTGTTCCAAATGCTGCACATTAGCTGAGAAAGCAGATCTGCAGAAAGGTCATTATTTTGTATTAGAGGTCTGTAAAAGTCTCTTGTATAGAATCAGACCTCTTTTGCTACAATTCTTTTAAACATAGAAGACAGTCCATCACCTACTTTAATAAATACTGGATTATAATGCAGCCACTGAAAGCTATAAGGATATATTTGTGCCTTTATTCACAATTCTATATATCACAAATATAAATATTAGCATTTCCTCAAAACTTTATGAAAAACATTACAAATAAAACGTATTCCTTTACAACACAATATAAAATTACATGTTATTTTAACAAGTCGCTGGGGAATACAGCAAGTATATTCAACCTAAAAGGAAAAAGTACATTTTATTTCAACCATTTTAAAAGCACACATGATTCAAACACAGGTCCAGTTATTATCATTTTTAGATTAGAGGGAAAACAGTGATATTTTTCCCTGGCAAATACATTTGTTCAAAAAGGGAGCAGCCAATACTGGCTCCAACACATTAGTCCTTACTCCATGTCATCCCATTCACGGTTTTCCACATCAATTTGCCTGCTAATAAACCTTTTGAAAGCATTTCAAAGGAAACTTGCTCTCCTTGGTCACTCTCAGATTTCTACAAGCCTGACATCAGGACTGTGTATAATGAAACAATTAACAATGACTCTTTTCTACCTCTTGCCACCACAAAGCCTGTTGATAATAAAAACCCTGTTGATAATAAAAACTCGGCATTTGTGTCAGACTTTCTTTATACTGAAATATTGCTGTGTACAACACTGAGGAAACCAGCCATTATAATTCAGCTTGCAAGGAAATCTGATGAATTCAGCAGGACTTCCACACCAGAGCAGTCATTCAAATACATATTGGCAGAACAATGAACGTAAGCCAAATATATATAACAGTCCTATTAATGCTAAAATTATCTAGCAGCAAAGGGGTATGAGAAGCAACATCTGGCTGGCAAAGATAGAGGGCTGATGCTCAGTTATTCCTTAAATTGAGGCTGCCAGAGGACACTTTTTTCACACCAGACCTAGGGGCACAACAAAAACTGTCACAAGCGAGCCCACGAAGGAACTCAACTGCTATGTGCCACAAACTGCACTTCTCTGCGGGTCATTCCTATACCAATAGACATCTATAGAAAGCACTTAGCAGCTAAGGAATGCTTTTCAGGAGCTAGTATGCATCAAGATTAGAGGACCTTATGCCACAAAAGGAAGGATGAATGCCTTAGTTTTATGAGGTCAGAAAGTATGAATGGAAATATTAAATAGTTTTGCTTCTAAAAGAAAATAAACAGAACAATTAAGCAAAATTCCCCCATCACGATTACAGAGCTTATTCACCATCTCCAGAAGATGGTGCCATAGTTTAGAGGTTACCATCTGCCCTGTCTCTCTTCTGGAGCTCACCATCTTCCTAGCACATAGCAGCACACAGGTGACATCTGAGGTGACTCTTCAGAGACTGGCTCATTAGAAGGAAAACAACGGTTGGATATAGGACTGTCCGTAGCAGATCCAGTGCACCTCTGTCCCATCTACTCCAGGAATGTCTTGGGCAGGCAAACATCCACCAGGACAACCACAACTCCTCCCAGCATGGACTACAAGCCTGAGACCTAGCTAACACCCAGCAAGCCTAGACATCAGTCTTAACCTACATGCTCCAAACATGCCCCAGCCACCTCTCCCCCTCCCCAGCCACCAGTGTTCTCCCTAATTGCTTGTCAGTGTTTCCCCTTTCCTTTCAGGCTTAACTGACGACAAACTATTTCACCATTAAGCCTAAAGACTTCAGGACTACAGAAAGCACTGCTTCACTGCACCTATAAAAACCAGAGCTTTCAAACCAGACTTGTTTCAGCCCTAGACTGGCAGTGGCTGATGTCAGAAAAAGGGCTGACAAGCGATACAAGGGAGCCCAAGACCTCTCAGCTAGCTCCAGCCTGACATTTGGCACCATTTGCAGCAGGAGCAGCCGTGCAGCAAGCCCAGCTCCACTAGACTTCCATCAGGCCTACCGCACTCAGCAGAAACGCCAGTCGTCATCTTTGATGGGCATCCTCTAAGCCAGCTTTTGCTCACAGGCTGAGCTCATGTGGCCACGCGTGTTTAAGCTGTCCGAGGCGGGATTGTCACCTACTCACTTGTCTGTAAAATGATCTTGACGTTAGGAACCCAGTTAAGGTCCCTACGCAGCACAGCAACACCTAGCTAAACTGAAATCAAGGTGTACAGCCCCATATAATTGCTCACCCTTCTTTTCTGCAAGGGATGCAAGGATTTCTTTGCAAACAATTGCTACTTTATCTAAATAATGAATGAAAAAACACAACAGTGCAAACGGTATTCACCATTTGGGACCATCACAACAACATATCACTTCAACAGACCTCAGGCACATGAACAGTAACAACAGTACTGCTCTCATTGCATACCAGGTGCTGTACTAGTCTACCCCGACAAGGGGTACTTCCACTTACAGCCAGGCAAATAACAGTGAAATTTATCCACAGAAATATTGCACTAGATATTGTTTAAAAGATATGATGTTATGTGAATCTATAGAAACCTCTGGGATGGAAGGCAATAGATAAATATAGGAGTAAAAGAAATAATTATAGAGCACCAAGCCCATGGCCCTGTTTGTACAACTTTGTTTAAACTTTTGAGCTAATAACTATCTTCTCAGTACACCACATGCAGACTGGGCAGGCAACAGGCACCCTTAATGCTAAAACAAAACACTGCTTGAGTAGAAATATTTAGCTGAAAACCGTGACAGATTCAGCAAAAGAGCTAGTCCCTGGAGTCACAGTGGTGCTGCTGGCTCCAGAGGGAGCCACTGTCTCGCATTTGCAGTGCCAGCAAGAGGCCAGCACACAGAAAACAGCAACTTAACCATCAAAAAGGCTTTCCAATGAAAAAGCAGAGAGGATACAAGGGGAGTCTCTTCTGCATTAAGTGTTGAATAGCATAATGACGGCTACTTTCCCAACAGTAAGTGACAGCAATCATGTGCGTTGTACTATTGCGATCAAAACAAAATAGCTTGCTTTATAAAGAACACAAATAGTTGAGTGTTGCCAGAAGAGAGCGAGCGTGGGCGCATGCATGCATGTGTGTGCAGCAAGAGAGCAGTTTACATTCAAAAAACATGCTATGAGTCTGAAAGCCCCCTTGTTGAAAGAGCCTGCAGAAGAACAAACCAAACACATACTGCAAAAACATAATGGAGAAGAAAAGCAGTCCGTTTGAAAGAGCTGCAAATAAAGATGTAAGAGCATCTTCTACTCGATTCCTCCCAAACACCTGTAACATTTTTTCTTTGTTGAACAACAAAACAAGGCCTCCTTTTGTAATTGCTTGAACCGTGCTGAGCTTGGACCATGCTCAGCTGAACAGCTTCTGATCATTCTGGTCATACAAAGCAGATGAGAAACGAGCAGATTGGGAGGGTCAGAAAGGTGAGTCTGCACACCTTGACATGGACAGAGCATACAGCCAAGAGCAAAGACAGAAGTTCATTATTTCCCAGGGGAACAAGTCCTGGAGGAGCAAGTATATCCTCACTGCAGTGAGGAATGGGATCAATTCTTGGGAGATGTATCCAAGGTAGCTGTAAAACAGCTTGCTCAAGGGGCCACCAAGCTCCCTGAGGGGTGCTACTGCCTGCACTAAGCTCTATAGCCAGGTGTTGATCAGCACCCAAACTAGTTAAAGACCGCCAATTTCATCTCCATAAGTTACAGTAACAACCTGGCTACATTGGAGACGCATTCAGGGTCATACACCATCCCAAAGCTTCCCTAGATTCACTGCCCCTTCTTTGTGGAGAATGGTCCATCTCAAAGCTGTATCAACTCTAATCCAGACCAGAGCATTTGCCTTGATCTCGTCTCAGAAGTCAAAGTGTGGAGGGGTGGGTGAGTTATGGGCAGACATAGTCCAAATACATTTTCTCTTTTGCAGTGCTCCAAGTATGACTGCCAACTAAAAATCAAAGTTTTGTGGTTTTCTGTCTGCGTAGCGGCAGTCAGCCTTTGTGAGTGGAAACTAAATCCCAGAGACACACAAGAGCCAGGCTGGCGAATGCTCTGGCTTCCAGCAAAGCAAGAGAGCGTGTTTTGCAGATAATAAAGCAACGTGACGCAAGTTAGAGAGACTGGATTGTTTTAACTCTACCTGCTGCATGCCATTACAAAACATAAGATGTGCATCCCTGCTACAGCTCATTCATTGGAAGCCTAATGGACATAACTTTAATGTATCACTAACCAGGACTTAGCAGACAAGCACACTGATTTTCTCAGAGAAGATTGCCAAAGGAGTGCTCTCGTTTTATGCTGCATAATATACCAAGGCTGCACAGAGCAGCAGGAGAGGAGCGCTCAGGTGCTCACTTCCAGCAAACGCAGTGCATGCCAAAACTCAGCCTCCTCCGCTCCTGTTTACATCAGCCCCTCAAACACCGCCTGGTAGCAGGACATCCATCAGGAGCTGGTTATGGCCTGTGCCCATGCAGGTGAGGCTGGCCAAGCAAAACATGAACGTAATAAACCACACAGACATCATAAGGCAGGAGCTGGTGGCTGCCAGCTCTGCTCTGCCCTCTGAGCAAATTCAGAGCTTTGCTCTCCACCAGCTACTTTATACGCCAAAGGGGAACACGACAGGAGCACATGCCAGCTTACCAGCCACGGGGATGTTCACCCCTTCCCATGGAATCCCTTGTAGGACAAACAAAGCTCACTGGCAGCTTCACAAGTTCTTCTTTGATGTCTGTCTCTCGCCACTGGCTTAGGCAGGCAAATTGGAAGTGGAGCAAAACTGGACCACCTCATGTCCTGACATACAGCCAATCACCACCTGAAAAAGGCTTTGCCTTATCTTCGTCACCAGCTCTCTTCCCACCACATCAACAGCCCTTCTCAACAGAAACATCTCACCAGCAGATCTGCTCTGTAAAGGGAGCGTGGCTGACCTCCGGCACCCCTCAAGTGCAGCAGCCCAGTTTTGTGTTACGCAATGAAAATGTTTCCACTAGGTACCTAATAGCTGTTTCGGCATTGCTATTGCTTGCTCACAGGTAAAGACCTACTCTCAAAGAAGAGAGCAGCAAAAAGCACCCCATGAGCTATGGCTCTTTTCACTGCAGCCTTCCTAGGTCTCCTCCGCAAGATAATGAGGTGGGGGACTACAGCCCCAAACACATTCTTTTGCTAGGGAACAAATCAATAGCTTTATTTTTCCTCGTATCAGAATGCTGTTGTGATACAACACTGTTTTCACTGGGAATCTACTAACACTCATTACACCATAATGAGCATTTTAGGCAGAAATTCCACAGAAGAAGAATTCTATTACTGGCTGGATGCATTTACTATATCAAGCAAAATAAAATCAAAGAAATGCAAGTGCACATGTTTAAATGAAAAGCTGCCTTTGCTCAAGCAAAGAAGATAAAGATAGTAAAACATATAAACAGGAAAAACTAATTATAAAAATCAAAATCCTTTTGAACAGTCTGGATGGTCCTTTGGAAATAAATCTCTATTCTTAATGCCTCAAAACGCCTGCTATGTCAAGCTTATTGCCAGAAGAAAGGCTGCTTACACAGATAATTTTCTTTCATTAATGTACAACGAAGTATTTATATGAAGAAGTTCCAGACAGAGAGCAAGACTTTTTTCCTCCCTCTGCCACCAACATGCTGTTGAATCAACCTTCCTTAAAAGACAAGATCTGCTGAATTAAGGGAAAATTGAGTAGCTCACAGAAAAAGAAAGAAAAAAAAAAAGAGGACAAATTAAAAGCTTGGCTTGACATGTTAATCTCTGTTGCTTTAATTATTGTGTTTAATGTCAATTGGAGAGAAAAAGAAATAAAAGACTACAACAAAGCTGTGTGTCCTGGATGCAGTGTGCTCAGCAGGACTTCTGCCAAAAGCACAATGTTTTTATCAAAACAGCTTCTGATTAAGCTTTCCCTCTCCCTCTGACAGTCCTGTGTGTTTTCATCTCTTGATTTAGAGCCAAATTGGCTACCCATTCCAAGGGTTAATGCTCTTGAAAGTCTTATTACGGTAGCTATCTGCTCAGAGCTGCTACGTGTAAACTTAAACATACAAGAAACCCCAGTACATTATGCCAATACTATATAAAAGAGATAAGATAGCATTGCTTTGACTGTGCGAAGTCATTGGTAGCGCAAAGAACTGTGGCAGACTTAAGACTTGCTTGTCCTCTGGTGAGCTTAGCTTGGAGGTAAGCAGGATAAGTCCTCCGCTGCCGGAACAGAGTCTCAAGTCTGGCTACTGACACTGCAAGATGAAGGCTGCTACAAGGAACGCATCTTCCACTTGAACCTCCCCATCAATAGTCTGAGAGAGAGAAATGCTGGCTATAGCTGAACACTATTTTTGGTTGATTGAGAGCCTTCGGCTGGGGGGGGGGGGGGGAAGAAAAAAAAGAAAAAAAAAGAGAGAGAGAGAGAGACAAAAACCACCTTTCCCTTTTGTACTATTTGATCCAGTTTCTTGTAAATGACCCCATTAGAGCAGCAGGTAGATGACCAGTACTTCATGCCAGAGGGAATTACATTCATTGGTGCCTCATCAGTGTGCATCTTAGTGGCACTAAGAATCACAGCAGTCCTGGAGACTAAACGCTTTAACAAATAACAAACCTGGTACCATCATATTCCCTTAAACGGAGGGGGAAACAGTAAGCATAAAACGGAGGGTCAAGTGAACTGGACTGCTCTTAACCACATGCACCAAAATGACTGCAAGCTTTGGCACTGGGTCTGACACTGCACCAGAGCAGAGAGGTCTCTAAGGCTTTCCATCCTCTCCTCTACCCACAACTGCCACATGCAGGAGGGCTGACCGCAGCCTGCTCGCTGCACACTCAGATCACATCTCTCTAAGGAAGTGCTCTGAATCGCAACCCACTCATCTGCACCTTGTCCTGATCTTCAGGCTGGCCAGCGGCTCCTAACCAGCATTTCCTTTGCTCATGAGGCTTCCATACACTCCAATCAAACCTTGGAGAACAAGAGAGCAGGACAGGACTGTGCGCTTGCAGCACAGAAAGAGGCAATTTTATGAGCAGTCATTCAGAAAGCGGTAGAAGGAGTGGTCCTTACCTCTTCCCCAACCACCACCACATTTTAAGGGAAAGAGCTTGCAACTTCCACAGCCACACTTCTATCCCACCTCTCGGAGGAAGTCAGCAAAGCATTTCATGAAAGGGAGTACAAAGCACTCTTTGCAGCACCCTTCTTATTTGATAACAGGGTTGTCCTAATTTGGTTTTACAACCAAAGAAATGAGGCAGAGAGGCCACGTCTCACTTGCGTGAGGTCAGGCTCTTCAGACCCAAAGGGGTCTGAGGTCAGACCCAAACCTCTTCCCCGCCCCATGGCCTGTTGCCATCAGCTTACGCTACCTTTCAGTCGAGCTGCACGGATTCATTAGTGCTGTAATAGCTTTCTTTATCTAGCTGTTTTTCTGCAGCACATCTCTGAGGCATAAACCAAGCCTGGAAAAAACCTAATTAGCGTAGACAGCACTGCAATGCAATTCACAATGTTAACAGCCTCTACGTTTTCAGGAGAGAGCGCAGAAAGTGATAAATGCTGGTACACTGAGAACTAATGAAACCTCTGAAAATGCTTGTGGTAGGGAGACCCTATTGTATAAGGATTTAGATTTGAAAGACCATAAGGAAAAGCTTTTTAATTACAATAATATATGTAAAGACAACTGTTACTTTGGTACTGTGCTTGTTTAAGGCTTTATTGTTAATTAGTTTACACAAAGAAGCAGAAGAGAGTTGAGGAAAAAAAATGAAAGGTTATTTGCTCTAAATATTAACATTTGTCTGTTAATTTTGATGGAAGTGCATTCATGGACTGTACCACAGTTCAAAACTGAGGATGAGAAAACTTTTCTCTTTGTCTTGCTACACTATGGAATTTGCAAAATGCAGATTATGCCATGTAGAGAAGACACAAATATTATAACTATTTCCTTAATATTTCCTTAAATGTTTCTCATTGAAGCATTGGCATAGGATGGAAAAGCAGCAACACATCACTGAGCTTCAGCCAGAGCTCAGCTGAAGTCCAACCGGCCCCATATAACAGCAATGCAATTCCCACTCTGTTCTGCCAGCTCAGCTTCCCAGGAGCTGGGAGGTACCCAGGCTCCCGACATCCTCGCATGGTCTTCCAACCCAGCCTCAGCCTCACTAGCACAAAGATGCTTGGCTACGTCCTTTGGGAACAGGGAGAGTAGTTTCTAAGAGGGTTCATGGGGCAAGCTGGGTTTGCTCTTGGGCGCTGACTTTTTTTGAAACAATATGATCTGTGTTCTTAACAGTGAAGACATTCTCTGCATTTAAAGTATAGCAAACAGGCTCAGAAAGCACAGCCGCTAACATTTCAGTACCTGATTTGCAGGGGGTAAGAAATTCACCCTAACGAGAAGGCTTCACAATAGCAAATGAAAGGATAAACTAACTCCTAGTTTGAATGGCTTCACTGTGTTCTCATTACAGCTTTCTCTCTAAAAAGAGCTGCAAATGTCAGCACAGTCTGGGGAAGACAAGAAACAATGTAAAGACCTGAAGTCCAAACAAGCAGACATAGCAACGACTCTCACACCAATCAGCACCTGTTTTCCTGTTGACTGCTTCTTTCCATTAATAGGCAAGATACTGCAGAGAGGAAAGAAAACCGCATCCATTTGGTAATGCCATATTATAAACTAGCTTAGCCTTTCCTTTTCTACAGGCTGGTCCAGCTGAGAGTAGGGGAAGGAAAAAAAAAAAAGGAAAAAAAAAATCTTAAAAGCTTGACATCTTTCACATGCAGATATACCCCCTTCCTCATACACATCAAGACCCCCATGAACTCCAACACAGTTGTAGAAAACAAGGTCAAATGTAAGCCAGTTATTCACAAGCTAGTTTCCCTTCGTACTGTCATAAGCATAAAAGGTGGCAGCAGGTACGGCCACTAGCAGCTCCCAGCTCAGTGCCAAGGTATGTATCACCCTGAAACAAACAGTGATCTTGTAGCAGCTTGAGTACAAAAGCATGGAAATCTAGCCCAAAGGAAAAGGGTGTCAGGAGAGCTGGGACAGGTCTGCTAGCGATCAGCTGTGCAACTATGGGCATCTCACTCTCCAGCACTAGGTCTTTGCCTCCTCTTTCTAATTTCCCCGAATCTCTCCCTTTTTTATTTAGATTCTGCGGGAGCATAAGCTTCTGCTGTCCTGTGTTCTTGGAAGTGCCTCGACCTCTCCCTGCTAAAAGTACCTACAAGAACAAGGGAAAACAATTTACACACAGTTTAAAAGCAGCTGCTAAATATAGTTCCCATTCTTCAATTGTCTTACAAATTTAAATTGAAAAAGGCACCTAGCTTTTTCAAGATACTGAGCTTCCACTGAAGCACAGCAAGAGACTGTTCTCTAAGCCTAGCAGCTTAGTCTGTTTGCCATGAATTGAGACAAGGTAAAAGCCTCAGAAATGGCATAAGCCGAGTACCAGAGAGTAGTTTTTGCCTTAATACCAGCAAGCACTGTAAGATAAGATAATAGTAACACAGAAGATTCTGCCAAATGCTGCATATCTCTCCTTTTTAAGAGTCAATAATGAAAACTGTAAGGCTGATACCCCATTTGAAGAAAAGATGCTGAGAACAAATGGATAGATATCCAAGGGTTAGAATAGACAGACCTTCATTTCGTATTCGTCCTTCTAGCTAAACACATGGCAGGGATAAGCCCCCTTACAAGTGTCCTCTCTTCCTGAGACAGTTTTTGAGGCAACAGTAGGCACAATTCCCATGAAGTTCAGGAAGATTACTAAAATGATGTTTACAGCTAGTCCTGGAAGATATTTTATTATATAGGAAAAATACCATCTTAATGTCCTATTAAAGATTTTTTTCAGAGTCATTGAGAAGACTTTCATGATGCCCAGTGGTTTAATGAAAGAGCTTGAAGCTTTTTTTTTTTTTAATGTTCATTAAAACTCTACAACGGCCCTGAAACGAGTTTAGTACCACACCAACCTCACTCAGGATGAGCTTCTAATTGGAGCTATAACAGTGAAGTAGTAGGAAAAAGAAAAAAGGCCCTGAGGACTAAAATCAGTATCTTTTGACGCACCTCTAGTGTCATCTCAACAAATAAAGCAATGTCCTAGACATCTGACAAACAAGTATATAAAGGACTACATACAAGCTGAACCCCTTTTAGATAAATCCATTAGTCAGCTATCAAGACAACCAGTAGTTTGTCCTCCTGAAGGCGCTTTCTTAATTTGAAGAACAAATTTACTTTCTCACAGCACATCAGAATTCAGGCTGCTGCTCCACCCCGCATCACCTCCTTCACCTCCAAACAATGAATTATTTAATTGAGACAATTACAGAGTTGGGAGTAACTACAGAAGAAAGAGATGAGGACAGTTTTGCTTTGTAGTGGAAGTCTAGAGAGCAGATACTAATGGTACACAGTACCTTCAGACAGGATAAAGGACTACATGATGTGCCAAGGACCCCACCAGCTCTGAGCTTTCTGCAAGACAGCTTAAAAAGTTAGGGGGCACCTTGGGGGCGTATTTAAATTGATAATAAAATGGGTTTGGGCAGCAAGTTAGAGATGCCTTTGGATATTTCCTTTTAACTATTCCCAATTGATACTACAAATTTTTCATTGACGCTCGATGCAACTCTCCTGGCAATGCCACGCTGCCCCTCCAAGGAGCCTCAGGGTTCCAGCACAAGATGGAATATCCTTCAGAAAGGAAAACACACTGCAGGCAAGGGCAGCAACACTGCTGATGAGGACAACAGGTATTTCTTCACTGCTTTGGCCGTTTCATTTGACTACTAAAGAGGCCAGAAAAGCCCATGATCAGAGACTGGCTGCCAAAGAGCATCTCCTTTTGAAAACTGTTCACCATCAGTCAACCAAAGAACATACACGGGAGGAAATTCACATTTGTCTTTACCTGCTTAGCCTGTAAAAACTGAGTCCTACAGCTCAGACATAAAAGGTTTCTGGCTCTGACTGATCATAAAATATGGATGCTTCCACTTCAAAGTAAGAAATAGGGTTTGCATCTGCTAGAAGTCAACATCAAATCCAAAGAGTTGCCTTGACAGCTCTCCAATGGCATTTGAATTCTTTGACCTGTATTACTGATACACAAATCAAACATAATAGGATTTATTATTAATTTCTACTAACCTTCATTAGCTATTACTTTAGTTTTAAATGGTGTCTAAGGACCAGTATCATCAACCCCTTCACAGCAATAAGCTGCCTGAATAAAATATAAGCATAAATTGCTTATGTAAGATACACTTTTGCCTTATCAACACAGGTCAATCTAAATACCTATGTGTCTATTCATAAATTTTTTTTCTAAGCTTTCGAAGTACATCATGCAATTTACTGCTGCTAAAGAAACCAATAGCTTACCTACACCTTACTCTTTTGGGGGAAAAGAGTAGCTTAATTCCCCAAGATTTTGGGGGAATAAGCTAAAGCTCTTTATTATGTTTGCTTTCTTGTTAAATGTCTGTTAAACAGTGTCTGAGTTTAGCACACATCATCTCCTACACAGATATATTTGTTAACTATGTCCCTTTTTCCCTTTCTTTGCACAGCTGGCAGCCCAAAGATATGTAAAACCAAATTGGTACTTCTTGCATAGCATGATGTCCGAAACCTGGATTTTGGGTTTAACTGTTCAGGCAACAAAGTAGAAAGAAGAGCCTGTTTCAGATACAAATACTTTGATATCATACATTTCTAATGAATAAACACTATATAAAAGAAACAGCAAGAACCTACATTCTCTGCCTCTAACCATTCAGTTTGTACTTCCAAACTGCCCTGCTGTGACAGTGCTGTTAGGCGGAGCTCGGCTTATGAATGACTGCAAGATGTCCCTGAAGCTGGTGGAAGCTGGCACTGGGCTCCTAAACATCTCAGGGGTGGAGGAAGCGTTGGAAGAAGGCATGACTTCTGCTCCCTTTAGGAAAGCCCTTCGCATGGAGGTCCATAAGAAAGGAGATGGGGAAGAACCCAAAATCCTCATACCAAAAAAATTACCCATTTCCTCTTCCCAACTGCATACTAGGGAGCAAAGGAGAAGCCCTGAGTAGAAGCCCACATAAGCCCATTTCCACCGTTAAACATATAACATAAGAGGATAAAGAATAAACAAACTGCCAGCATGGCTTATCCCAAGATGAGCTCCAGTCCACTAAATATTTGTTCCAACACAGAGGCAGAACAAGGAAACTAGAAAATACTTACGGAACTCCTCATCCATACGCTTGGAGTTACTAATTTAACAATGAGACTACAAGCATGAACAAAGCTAACACACCCATGTTTCACCCTCTCCAAAGAGGTAAAAGGTCTTAGTACTGTAAATCATGCCTCTTCCCTAGGTTTTATGAAACATCTTGATGTTTAATGCTGCTTAATTCCTGCCTCTGCAGCAGAGAAGCCTCTTCATTAATTGCTATTTTTCTCTGATTATAAAAATCAGAGACCCAAGGTCATGCCAAGCGCCACCAACACCACACAACTTCCTACCTCTGCATTTCACCCTCCTGCTGTCAATGAATGACACCTCTTCACTTTTCTCACTGTTTCTCCTATTGAACCTTCTGCAGAACTGACAGATAAGGACCTGACACGAATTTCTTTGGACACAAGATAGAAGTGAGATTTGGCTGAGCACCTCGTACACAGGTGGAGATAAGTACCTTAATGTGAAAGAAGGGATGTGTTTTCATCCCTCTTCCTCCCAATCCCTGCTCTCCTCAAGAAAAAAACACCAGAAAAATATTGTGTAAGAAACAGAGATGGAGGAGACAGGGAGGTAAAACAAAACCAAACAGGCTATTATTTGGCATAAATCTGCTCTAGTTCCTAAAGAAACGAATAAAGTACAATGAGAAGACATTCAATACACCTAACTTTCCCAAAATTGGGCTGGTGCCCAGAATTGAAAGGGTGATGTGAGTTTGCTCATATGAGCCAAAAGAAAAGGTTTTCACTTGATGATAGTATCCTTTACAGGGTAACAATTACACTGTTTGCCACGGATCACATCTAATTCTTGCAACATCTCAGACTGGAAAGACTTTTTGTTTTTATTAGTTTTGAATAAGCTCAACTTCCCTTTTGCTCATTTTCCTTGAATGCTCCTTTACTACCTGGCATTAAATCTCTCTTTGGACGTTTACTCAATTAATTTGCCTTAATTAAATTGAGATTACTCCACTTAGGAAGTGAAGTGAACTGAAATCAAATTAAAGCAACTTTAATTTTGAAAAGTGTGCAAACACAGAGGTTTAATGAGGTTTAAATAATCCTTTTTAAATTCACACCTTTAGTTAATTTAATTCAACTTTCCCAAGGATCCCTGTATGGACATGTTCTATGTCAATATGTATTTGAGAAATAACAGTGAAGGGAAGAACAACACCCATAGAGAAAAAAAGAAGACCAAGGCAATTCTGGCTACAGACCTTCTCTGCAACAGGATGAGATCACTTATTTTTCTGCTTTTAAGTACCCTGCTAGCAACAGAAATGTGGGGGAGGAGGGGATGCATCTGTACACATCCACGACACATCTTTTTCACCACTTACACAAGAGGGCAAAGCAATGAAAACACAGACCTGAGATCCCTTTGTCAAATGGAGAAGTGAAAAATTAGAGGGAAAAGGATGGACACCAATAGCAACCAAGAAACAGGCAAAGATAAATTAAACCTTATCCTAAGGCAAGTCAGACTACGACCGCCAGCATTTACACGGACTACTAAAAGAAAATGTCCAGGATCCACGTAAAGGAGCAACATTGTGTAACACTGCTGTGATGATCATGTCGTTGTGCATGGTCTCATCGGGATCGTCGGGAATCCCTCTGCCCTCCTTCGAGTGGGCAACGTGGGTTGTCACTGCCCGTAGGGTGAAACCAAGGAGCAGGCTGGATGTTTTATTTGAA
This sequence comes from Ciconia boyciana, assembly GCF_034638445.1. Taxonomy (NCBI): domain Eukaryota; kingdom Metazoa; phylum Chordata; class Aves; order Ciconiiformes; family Ciconiidae; genus Ciconia; species Ciconia boyciana. The sequence continues at coordinate 15,951,153 of NC_132944.1, read as the reverse complement.
GCTTCCCCAAATTACCATGCAAGGCTTGCTAAGCAAGACAAGACAAACATGGTGCAATATCAGCAGCCCTTTGGTCTTGACCTCCAGTTCTGGTATCAAACCATCTGTTATTAACAGTTGGTTGCAGCTGCAAATTTTTGGTTGACTGACTTGAATATTGCCCCAAACCCTTACCCATGGTTTGTCTTTTTACTCATTTTGAGCAGCCTCTTGGCATTGGAAGCTGCTCTCAGCGCTTGAGGGCATGTTCTCTGAAATCTTTTCTGGCTGATTTCTAAAGTCCTTTGGCTGTCATTTCTTCTTCTGTGCACTCTCCATCTGCCTTCAGACCATAAGATTTGTTTTCCACTCTCCAGTGATATCTGCTCTTTCTCAGTGTGTCTGAAGACACCCCACACATGCAAACTGGATGCCTGTGACCACATGCTTGCAGGCTGGTGCGTGCCCATGCTTGTGTACGGTTTCCCCACCAGCATGTCCATCTGCAATTCATCCTGCCTGGGAAGCACGACTGACAGCCTCCAACAACCCACTACACATCTGCGGAGAGTGACACATGCAGGGCTTGCCAGTTCAGACAGCGCTTGCCAACAGCTAACACAGACACCAGGATCTAATGTCACTATCTTCCCACACCTCTGCACTTTTTTTAAAAAAGAGGTAGGGAGACCCAGCATTACAGAAGGGTTGTGGGCTCAAGCTGGCAAAACAGATGGTGCAGGGCACCTGGCCCTGCCAGCTGCACACACTGGTGCTGGGATGAAGCAAGACCCCAGCAGCGCGCGCACAGGCAGGTGTGTGTCCACACTGGCCCAGCTGCATGCAGATCCATCATTCTCTGTTGGGATTTTACTGTCCTTCTTATCACTACCAGGAGCCCTGGCAGAGCCACGCACTGCACAGCCGGCAGAAATCAGAGAGACTGCTTACGCACGTGCTTAGGTGCTGCTCTGAGTCAAGGCTTAAAAGCAAATGCGTGTCTGAGTAGGAAATAAATCTATTTATGGCCCTGGAAGCTGTGCAAACTACACACATTTGCTACCTCTTCGCTAACTCAAACTGCCATTATGAGCAGATTAGACACTGACAACAAAATAAAACCTTAGAGTTTTCATATAAAGACTGCCACAGACTAATTCAAAGACAATTTCAAATTAGGCAGACTTTCCTTCAAATATAATGAATTGCTGAGTTTAGTTCAGGCATTCACATCTTCAGCTTGAAATGGCAGAGGATTTTTTTCTTCCCTCCCTTCCCCGAATGTAACAAGCAACTGAAACACAAGGTTTATGAATGAGTCACTTGCACCTGCATAATCCTGTTCATCACTAATATGAGCTGTAATTTAAGTTCTAGAAAAAATAAAGACTGGGCAGGGGTGGGGATGAATAAAATAGTATTCAGGACAATACAAAAATGCTCAGCCCTTTAAAAATCCCAGAGTACCACTTGGATTCACAGATCTTGGCAGGAACAGATTTCTAGCAAGCTGAGGGCACTGGGAATGAATTTCCCCTCTCTCCCTAACACAAAAGGCAGAGGCACAATCAATTTGTACCAACAGCAGAACTTACCCTGGGAAACCACAGGGAGTAGCTTAGTTGTGAGATTGTGAAGAAAAAAACCACTTGCTACAAAGCAATTAGAAGCAGCTCTCACAAGTGTTTAGAGTCCTTTGCAATTTACTCAAAACAAACATGTTTTCCTAAAAAGAAAAGAAAAGAAAAAAGAAAAAAAAATCAAAACCCCTCAACCTTCAACACAAGCTCACTACTCCCTCTGGGTTCTTCTAAAACAAGCGCTTGCAGTGTATTCTGGAGCTCTGTAAAACTTGTGCTTTTGATGTGAAGCACACATCTTCACTTCAGATGTGAAGATCTTGCCCTTACTATGACTAGGATAAATAAAACCAAAATATTTTGCTGTAATTTCCACACAAACACTTTGCAAATGTTCAGGAAGGCAGGGAAGGGTCAACCTTGTGCTGGGTTAGGCACATGGAGGTGCTCCAAGTCATCGCGACCTGAGCACCTCCCAGGGAATGAACGGTGGGGTGGAAAAGCATCAGACCTGATTTCACAGGTGGGACAACAAAGTCAGATTTTGCTCAGGCTTTTAGATGAGGCTGACGAGAGCTAGAAAGGGCACTGAGCTCTCTGCACAAACCAACATCAGCTCTTCACAGAACTCATCCAAGATGCTTTTCTGAACTAAAAGAAGCATTGTGCACACTGTCAGCAAAACTGCCCTTCGTGCCGGCACTGCCGGCTGGCTGCGTTTCACTTGCCGCACCCGGACCCGCACCACAGCAGAGCCTGCCGAACCCCACCGCAGCCGCCTCCTTCCCCAGCACACGGCAGAGACGCTGCAGCGAAGCCCTCTTCGCCGAGAAGCACGTGTGTTTTGGTGTGAAATGCGTCGCTGCAGGGAAGGCAGCCAGGCTTCCCTGCCCAGCTGAGAGCTCTCAGGGCTTTGTGCCAGCACCAGCCAGAGCCAGCTTGCAGTAAGGCAAAGCCGGGCCTTGCAAGATGGGAAAGAGCTCCCAGCCAGCCAGGGTAGGTTTGGTCACAAAAGAAAGCCACGCTCAGTGTGTTCTCCTGGCTAACACGTTGGTGCCGTAGTGCTCTCCGTTTCACGAAAAGAAAAGCCTCCTGCAGAAGGGAGGTGAAGGAATAGGGCTGTATCAGACCACACAGACTAAAGACTGCTTGAGCAAGGGCCATGTCACCAGAAACCAACTCTTTTCATAAGGAAATCAAAGTTGGCAAGTCAAGGAGGGGACTAAAAATAATATAAAATAATTTTTTTAAAGAATCTATAGGTAGTAAATAAAAATCAGCAGCCTCTGCAAATTGCAGAGAGGAAGCACGGGCAGTTTTGTGACCAGCCTTCAGCATCTTCCAGCAAACACCTCGTTGCCTTTCAGACAGCCCTGAACAGCTCTCAGCCACCCAGCAGTGACTTCACGGGGGGACGGCACAGGACACAACCGTGCCAGGGTCTTGTGAATTAGGAGAAGGCTTTTGTAAAGGATATTAAAGCTCATGCTTTGGGGATTAAGCCAGTCTTTATCTGTTAGAGATCAGGATGTGGCTAACAGTAGGGGACAGATTATCTGCATCTGCCGACTGGGGAGGATTTACACCTTCTGAAGCATCTGTGCCGGCTATTGTCCAAACCACCCTTCAGCCTAAGCCAACAGGCTCCTACAGGCAAGAAAAGAAAAGCTTTCTAGGTTGCATACAAAGGCCTCTGAGTGGCAGCATGTAAGACTTCTCAAAAGACTTTCAGTAATTTGGAAGAACAGAAATGAAATATTGATTGTACTAGGCCTTGCAGAAGTTAATTTTTCAACAGCAAAAACGTGGGGCTGGCCCTGGCTTGTGAAACCTGCCCAAGGAAATACCCATGTCAAAGTCTGTTATTTAATATCAGCCAGGAGATCTACATGGTGGGCAAATACGCCCCTGAAAAAATGCTCAATTTCTATGTTTCCTTTAGGGGGAAAAAGGTGCATACAAGATCTTGGCTCATGAATAAGAAAGAATTCAGATCTTCACTCAATCCACCCCTCCATTCATTAGCTGCTATAAATACTGAAAATAGCTGCTCCCTGGGACAGGGCCATGGTGTAGCCATCTCCGAGGTGCTCATGTGTGCAACAGATGAGAGTGCACACTCTGCACAAGGTTATAGCAATTGCGCAATGTATTTACAAAATCTTTAAATGAATTTACCCCGATTTTTAACTGTGTCCCCACCAGCTGGATGACTTAGATCCATTTATAATTACAGCACCAAAAACAAACAGCTTTCTGGAGATTTAATATGCTATTTCAGAGCCTACCTCAACTGTCGTAGAAATAAATCAGTCCACATATTCTCAAAATTCGTCTTCCAGAAAAGCTGATAATCACATGCTCATAAAAAACAAATGTTCAACTGGAGTCAGTTTTGTAATATATTAATTAACATAATTTTCATCTGTGGTGACAACAGGCCATCTGCTACTCTGGCATCACGAGAGACTCTGAGTTTCAAGGCACTTTAAGCTGTCTCTTGTTGTGCATGGCTGATTTTCATCTGAAAACTAAGCAAGAGTTTCTTATCGCTTTTGGATAAACACTCCCAACAGGCAGCAAACAAAGTTTTTTGACTGGTAACCCAACCCCTGTATCAGCTGCTCTCGGCTCGCTGCAGCGTGGTACTCTGCAGCAGGTACAAGGCACATTACTCCAGTATCCGCGCCAGGACCCTGGCTCAAAATCAGAGAGTTCCCGAATAGGGAAAACCATCTAGACAAACAGTCAGCAGGACTTCCTCTGCAATAAATTAAGTGCAAGCGTCAATGGCAGAAGCTATTATCTAGATTATCAACAAAATTGGCCTAGGGACATAGGAATTACGACTAGACACCTCTACAGACACAATTGTCTCCAACACAAACTTGCTGAGCTATGGCCAACTGGCACGCTCAGACATTTTATTTTTATTTCAGAGGGAGTGAAAATGCCAACAGAAAACCATCTCTATTTGTCCTGACTGTCTCTACCTTCCAGCCTCACAGCAAATATGGAAGAATGCAAAAAAGGATGAAGTTTTCCTAACTGTTACAGTCACTCACTGGATCCCATAACTCAAAGTGATCATTTACGCTACTCCCAAACAGCACCTGCATCTGCAGAGCCCTAGGGTGAACCACCATCATTTTGGCAAAGAAAAGGGTTTCCGAAAATCACCCACATACTGGGCAATAAGCCTCCTGAACTTAAATAAGAAATAACAACTTTATAGTTAAAAAGAAGGTTCATTTAGTCTGCTATTTATAGCTTAATTATGTAGATGAGCAAGCTATTTCCAAGTCAGATCTGGTAAGCTGCAACGATTTTATAAACAGAAAATCCCTTGGAAGATGAAGTTCAGTCCCCAGCTTTGAACCCAAGCTGAGAAATGATGACCAGAATCCAGCTCTGCAGGACAGAATGGTTTCTTAACTATCTGCACCACACTGAAATCTACACCGGAGTTTCAAGAATCGCACAACGTTGATGTGCCTAGAAGTCGTCATCCTGTAGCTTTGAGATCTGCCAACCCCTCTTCACCTCGGCATTTGCCACTGAGTCCCAACTGGTCCCCAAGTCATCACAGACCCTAAGTTTTTGAGGGAGAGGATGCCCCATCCTTCATAGGCCTGTGAGACACTGAGCAAATTGATGGTGATGGCTATTAACAAATGTAACCAGACCACCAGTGAACGTTTCGAGGCTCCGACAAAAAACATTTTCCAAATAAAATCTTACAACACTGATAAAGGTCATTTACCAGAAATCAATATTTGAAAACAGACTCCTGAGTGCAGCAGATTAACACTGGTGACGACAGTATTTACTTTCATTAAAAGTAATATTTGCAATAATAGAGCATTATTTTATGCTATGCATGTCACATGCAAGGAAACCTAAACTATTTAAATGTAAATGAGAACATTCATATTTGACACCAAGACTTTGCCATTCATTATTTGCCAGAAGTATTAAAGGATTTCTATTTACCAATTTTAGCATGCAGTGAACCACATGTGTTTTTTGCCAGGCATTCAAGCGGGCCCTGCCCGCTCTCGCCTGATCCTTTCCAGTCTCCTGTCCCCATCCCATAGATTACATTAATCCTCTTGTTTGTTCTTTCTTTAATTAAATGATACAATCTTTTGGGCAGTCTGCACACAGATATCGGCAGATAAAACTTACAAAAACCGAGCGTACTCACAAGAATAATCTTTACCATGTTAATTAGCCCCCAAAATCACAACAAAACAGAACCCAAGATTATTAAGAGAGAAGCACATGGGGAGAAATTGTAAATATAACAAGCCCAGATTTCCAAAGTTCCAGATTCTGGCTGTTGCCTCTCATCACCAATAAGCACGGCAATAAATGACCTGACAGAGCTGAGAGAAAGTCTATTCTAAAAGATTTTTAATGGGCACATTGAAAAAATAGCTGCTCAGACAGGTTGAAGTAAAGTTGATCCTCTGTGGTAACAAAAGGCTTGCAGAATTCCTGAGATCCCTTCAGAAGATGCAGTATAATACTTTATTGTGACATTTAACATAGGAACCAGTTCCCTGTCTTGGGCATCAGCCTACTGGAGAGCAATTCATCTGGAACCAGCAGACTTGCTAGGGAGACACTCAGACTCATAACCTGGAAAAGAGTTGATAAGCACCTAAAAGGCCTTGATGGATTTTGATGGATGATGCAAAGAAGGCAAATAACTAACTTTCATTTCTGTTTTCTCTCCTTCTTCGGTAACATGATTAATTACGCAATTATCTCAGAGAAACTGGTCACTGCAGCAACTCAACCACCAGCTTTTAGTCGTTATCCCACAGAAATGATAAAGTTTTTTTGATCTTAAGAGCTAGCCTCTCTTCTCCTGTCTCCACTAATGATATTTCAAGAGAGAACAGTTTCGTCTTTTAAGAAAAAAAAGTATTACAGAAATTCTTCAAAGTGCTGCCTCTACAGCAGTTAAAAAGTGACAGCCTGTTAAGAGAACAGGAGGATACACGCTATTTTTGTATACTGCTAAACAGGTAATGCTATGCCAAGACAAATCAGAGCTGCGGCCTGACTAGCACATATCCACCAGAAATGCATGTGTACAAACCTGCCCGAGACTACAGCCAGCAGGCGAGGCAAAGCTTCACCAGGTCCCATACTGATCCTCCCCAATGCAGGGAGGTGAAGGATTGGGCCGGGCGTAGTTAAACACACGTATGCTGGAAAGCCATCTTAATAAGAGGAAAAGATGTAAAGCATGACATAATTTCTGGCATTCTCTATAACGCCACTCTCGGTGAATGTTCAAGTGAGAAGGAGACAGACCAGCTTGCAGCACTTCTGGATACTGCCGTACCTACATGCCGGTGCTGGGACAGGGACCCGCATAGATTAAGGTTTCTTACAAAGGTTTTTAACCACCAAGGCAGTGAGGTTTGGAGTGTTTGAGAAAAGAAAAGGAAAATTATTTCATTAAATTCTTTGACAGCATTATATATGACATAATCCTTCCTGGCTTGTAGGGATCTGAACTAATGACCATAAGGTCTCTTCCAGTCCCGCATCTCAGACATGAGAAAGAGGAAGCTTTCACAGAGCAGCTAATGAAGCACCAACAAGATCTATCTTTATCCTTCACCAAGGGCAACAGCTTAGTAGCTCAAGCAGATAACATTTATTCTGCAGTCCAGACAGCTTTTAAACAAATAAAAGATTTGAAAATATAAAGTTATTGATTGACAAAATTATGAACTTCCAATGCTTTGTACAAAAGAACAACAGTTCCATTTAGTTATCTAATGATGATGGAGTGATACGTTTAGCCTTCTTCATAATTCAAGGCAGTACATGTTTTTGCTGTTAAGGACATTGTTAATTTGAAATCTAATCATTTGCAGAGAAGTCATAAGTGCTTTCAAGTGTTTTCACAGTCAAATTTCCATAGTCTTACAAAATATTCAGCAGCCTCTCCTCCAGATGATCCACACAAACAACAGGAGAATACTGTGAATAGATCGGACCAGAATGCACCACACCATAGTAGCACTTCTCCTATACACAAACGAAGCTGGTAAGAGATGACAAAATGACATTTTGTCTCACAGACATAATTATTTGCTACCTATAACAATGCCACATATCATTCTTAATAAGCGATCTGAATACTTGAGCATGACCCTAACCACGGTCACCCAGCACCAGGGTCTCCAACAAAGAGGTGCAAAGGATTACAGCTTCCTTATGCCCAGCTCCTTCTCTCCCCCCAGCCAAATGGGTCTAAGAGCCACTTACTGATTACTCACCCGGGGGTAGCCATCAGCATGTCTTCCCCACCCCAAACACTCAAGCTCACAGCTAGATCCATGGTGGCACACTTTTGTCACTCTATCACTGTGCCACATAGCTAAGTGGCTGCAAAAGAAGAAAAAGCTTCATGCTGTGTGATATTTCTGCTGATGACAAGCCTTTAAAAATTTAAAGCACGTGAATAAAAGCTTTTGCGGTCAGACAAATGGCCCACATGCTAGCAATTAAATTATATACGGGCAATATGGTTGATTATCAGCTACCAGAATACAAATGGAGTCTTTCTGACTTTCAGAAACTTAGCTGGAGCTCCACGCGCTTCCGCGAGGCTCAGCGGCTGCAGCACCCTAGCAGGTCTCTGAGAAGGGGGATTCCTCTCGACGGGCACCGCGGAAGGCAGGGCTGCACGGGCACACCTCCCCGAAGGGAAAGCTCTGTTGTGCAATGCCTCCCGCGGCACAGCCCCGAGCTGTGAAAATGCTGTGTGCAGCGTTTTCCCACCCTGCACACCCTCTTGTCGAGTAAATCTTCACATCCTTTGGTCTAGAGTTTCAAAGCATGCCGTCCCAGCCCAGAGCTTGGTTCTTCCTCTTGTCCAGCTGGCTCCATGCTCCGCTCCCTAGTGTAGGAAGTCAAGACACAAGCCCATTGCAAACACAAAACAAATCCCTTCCAAGATCCTACTTGCTTTAATCTCGCTTATTGTAGCAGCCCTGAATTTACAGATGTTACTTGCCCAGAAAAAGGAGTTGGGACTTTTCTTTTGTTTACATATATTTCAAATAACCAAACCCCCATGTTTTCTACACATAATTAACTGTCATTTCTGTCCCCCGTTCAGACCACACTGCTTCACTAAAGCACATCATTAACAAAAGTGTCAGTTGACTAAATTGACATGCTCCAAATGCCACATAATCCTCAGAAAACAAATCTGGTAATAAAACTGCATCTACTAACAGGTCACTAAAGACTAAGCTAAATTCATGGGCAAGCTTTACCCTGAACACACACATTGCCATTTCACACACAGACATATTGGTGTCACCCAGATGTTGCTATGTTTGTGACACTTGTTAAGACAATAGTGACATCTGAAATACATGTACTGAATCTGCCCATTCATAAACACAGACATAAAACTCCGAGTCACTGGCTCAGCCCATGTTTTGATTCCCAGCATATAGCTTGTGTCTGTTTTAACTTAACTTTGTGTTTCGCATTGCGGTTGATAAATAAGGCATGGCACAGCATGACTAAACGCTTAAGACCACCCCCCGTAGAACACACCATCTCCCTACAATTAAGACAGGTCCCATACAAAGTCACAGAAGAACTTCAGAGTCATGGCCAAGAGGGGTCTAACAGGGAAAGGCACCATTTTTCACACAAGAGCCTTGAGCCAGAAACACCGAAACCCACCAGAAAGCTTTCCCATTACATCACAAAATTAACATTTGAAATCCTGTATACAAAAGTGAAATTATTTCCTTTTCACTTCCTGAAGACAGGAAAAAAAAAAAAGTCTCTCCAAAGGAAGGAAGTATTCCTCTTATAATTACAGTTTGGATTCATCTGAGTTTTGCAGAAATGTACAGCCCTTGGTTTGCAAGATATGTCATTAGCCATGATTACTTGGAAGATCCTGTGAAACTGAAAAATGAGACAGTCAAACTCCTGAGTACAGAAATAATTGCTTTTATGTTGGATTGCTTTGCTTAATTTCAGAGAAAGGTAGACTGATAAACTCTACTCCTTATCATATTTCCAAATGTGTGATGTTACAGTTAATTTAAGGTTCCCTTCCTTATCTACACCTTTCCTCAATACCACTCAAAGACTCCTTTCACTTCCCTGCTTATACCCAATAGTCGTCACCGTTGTTGCTACTTTAGAGAAACTAGAATCTGTATGTAAGCAAAATATGCAAAAACGTAGGAAACCCTGACTCCGTAACCTGAATTCCCTCAATCCCACTGCACATTTTTTGGACTTGAACACTTCCCCAGCAGAACTGTGCATGCATGCAAGTCAGTTATGTGGCTCGCATCTAAAGTTAAATTGTTCCACCCCATCTGAGCAAAGAGCAGCCATACTATCCCAGCTGTAAATAGAAGACATTTTGCTACCATACAGGCAAATAAATCTGGCAAAAGTTTTTATTATTTTAAAGAACAGAGTAATCACTGGAAAATTTCCTGGGGTAGCAAGGAGACAGAGCAATTGGAGACAGCCCAGACAGTTGACCAACACACTTCAGAGCTCCCAATGATTTGCAAAGTCTTTCTGACCAAACTTTGGTGTTTTTTATTTTTCCCTAGAAATCAGAGCAATCTGCCTCCTGAAAACACAAAACACACACAACACCAAATCAAGTAATAAGGGGATAAGAAAGAGAGATGAAATTGCTGATGGATGTTGCTGGTAAAACTTCTGTGCAGGTCTACCTTCTGCTCTCTTCAAATGGTCTTTACCACACTGGGACCATTTGTTAGACCGCAGTTGCTGCCAAACTGCATGATACCCCGGACAGTAACACAACTCATTACACACTGATTTATGGAACGAGAGCTCAGAGGGGCCCAGCACACAATCTGGAAAAAAATCCCACCAAATCCATCCACAGAGGTGACATTTAATAGGTTTATGCATTTTATAGTAGCCTTAAGTGTGCTCCTATAAGAGGCAGGGAGGATATGCTTATTCAGAAGGAAAATTCACTACTTCTGTCTCCCAGTCCACTTTATTATAGAGCAGCCCATAGCGAGTGCTCTGTTTAAAGACTGGCAACATTCTCCAAGAGAACATTTGGGCACAGATGCCCGCAGGGAGAAACACTGGCACATTTCGAGAACACCTTGCAGATAGAGCCAAAACACTTAGCTTCAAGCTGTGAAGATTTTATGCTTGGCAAATATCCAGGTCAGCAGAAAACACGCCTTTTAACCTCTCCCCTTCTTCCCCACAGGCTCCCAGACCTGGCCACCAACCCTGCCTTCTTTGCAGCTGGAGCTGTTCCACATGCAAGCTCGCCTCACCTTTGGGTGCAAACGTTGGGGACAGTTAGGGACATGCAGGAGGCAACAAGAGGTAGGGTTCAGTGTGCAGGGAATTAAAAGTGCCTCCTGGCCTTTCTTTTTCTCCCACTGCCTCCTTGTCTCAGGTTGTGGTCGGCCAAGGTGTTTTACCCTACAAGCCTTGTAGAAGCATGGCATCTTGTAATCCCCTGGGACCTGGAAGTCCCAGCTGGGCACATGGAACATGCACTGCAGCAGAGCTCTGCCAGCACCACGGGCCCTTGTGCCACAACTCTGCATGTCACAGTGCTGGTGGCCCTCAGAGCCCTTCTCCCATGGGAAGGGCTCTACTATCTTGGCTACTGCTCAAATATTTCCCAAGCACTTGCCACAAGAAATAGCAAAGGACTTTTGTCATCTTCAGCATTGCCCGCAGACAAGAAGCCCATTTAATCTTCCAGTAAAGCCACAGGGAGCCAAGATGAGAGGGGCCAAATGCCTGCACAGATGTGAACAGCGGGCACCCAAGCACCCCTCGCTGCCAAAACAGACAGTCAGTCCTTTCCCTGTTAAGTTTCCAAAGTCAAACTCTAACTGTCCATAAACATTTTGGTGCCTTTGAGCCCACCTCTCACACAAACTGCCTCCTGGGGCTTCCAGGAGCCCCATGGTAAGGGAAATTTTACAACACTTTATTGAATCAAGTTAGTATAGATCAGATAGGAATGCTAAATGAGGTAACATCCAACACAACAATTCATTCTTTAAAAACAAACACTCACATGCATGTTTCCAGGTATTAATTACTAATATAAAGTACTGTTTTTATCTAATACTTTGCCCAGGAGTTTAAATTGAACTGCAATCCATGAAAATTATGAACCTGGAGGTGGTGGTGGGGAAACAAACAAAGCAAGATGACAACTTTATATTTTAAAAAGCATGCTATCAATTTGGGAGGAGAAAAATACATGCTTCATTTTGTCCAAACCGATGGAGTAAGTAGCAGAAAACACAATTTATTTTCAGTATGTCACACACCAAGTGCCTACACCTCTGCCTAAGATCCTTCCCCCTCCCCTGCTCCAACTCGTTAGGAACCTGCTACCAAAGAAGCTAAAATGGGAATTAAATCTTTAAACAGCTTGTGTTTGCAGGGAAGAATGGTGTCAATGAAAACAAGTCCAATTAGTCAATCATACTGAATTGATAATAAAAAACAACACATGAAAGCTCTATTTTAATGTTATTTAAAGTGACAATATTTAAACATTTTCTTATAGAACAAATAAAATCTTGTCATGTTATTATTACATATTATTACAACAGTGACAATCAATAAATTAATACACACTAATTACAACACTTGACTACAGCACTTTGATTAGGAGGGGAGGGGGGGAAATAATGATCAAATCCTAGTAAGAAGAAATGGGAAGGATTTACAGCTCTCTAACAGCAGTGTTATGAACAGCACATGAAATCTCAGACAGATGTTTCCCTGTGCAAACAAAGAGTTCAGTGACAAGACCTCTAACACTTTTTTCTTTTTTTTCTTTTTTTTTTTTTTAACACCATGGAGAAGTACTGTTGCAGTTTGCAACATCAGGCAGGCAGCCAGGCATGCACAAAACCACACGCACACACTTTTGAAACATGAAACACTTTCTCCTAACCGATAGCACAGTAAGCAACATTTTGTTCAGAGTGCTGCATTTAAAAAAAGTTCAGACTCTTAAACTACAAAAAGTTAATTTATTTTTATTTGCACATAGTAAAAGATGATCAGCCAAGCAGTCTCCTGCAAGCAGATCTTTTTTATCTTTCCATGTGGTGACCATGGTCAAAAATTATAAAATCCTGAGATTTTGAAGCTGACCTTTATACTAGCTCCAAAAGTAGTACCTGAAACGGGATGAAGGTAGACAGGGAAAAGGCCATAGTGAAAACAAGATGTGCAAAGCCTCTACAATTGCTGGAGTGTACTGTCACTGCAGCAACAGCCTGGGTGGTATTAAAATGTTTCAGCTAACCTAGTGCAGATTGAAAATCTTTAGCATTGAAATGCATTTGGTCTTCTCTCCAGGTACCTATTCCTGTGCTGCTTATGATAACACAACACTTGAGAAAGGCTAACAGACACCCTTTAATTAAAAGGGATTGAAAATGTATTTAAGGCAGCACAGTTGGCCACGGGGGGGGGGGGGGGGGGATCAGTGCTTTCCTTCATAAATTTGGAGCACTTCTATATAAAAGATATGAATAGTCTCTTCCCCTGCTTTAGTTTAACTAAAGCTAGTTCACTTTTGGTTTGCCAGGAGCTGCTCAGAAGTCAGTCCTACCACGCTACAACCCTTCCCACACCAGCTCCTCAGCCAGAAGCTATGGAAAAAAAAAAAAAATCAACTTTCTTCTCTTTAGACATCACCAACAGTCATCTCTTTTGACACGCTTCTGCCTTTTTTGGCATAACGCTTGGAAGTTGCATCACCCTTTCAACTCCACATTTAAAAGGCATCACCACACTCAACACTAATGCTTTGGAAACCTGACCTCATCACTGCTGAGAAATAAATACTGCTTTGGACTGCCTTTCCCTCCCTTCCCCAGGCTGATGAAGAAGTCTTGTGCCTGCCACTTCATGAGATTCACTGAAAAGCTGAAGTTCAAATTTATGACAGAGGGTATCACGATTACCACTTTACGTAAAGGGTGCATCAGTGTGCTGAGCTGATGAACTCAGATGTGCAATCTAATTTCGAATGGAAATTCTGCTGTCTGACATTGTTTTTTTCATCGTGAAACGTGTTCTTCCACTCCCTGTGTGCAAGTCCTACAAGGTCACCCAGAGAGGCTGATCAACGTAGCGCAGCAGTCCAGGCCATGTCCCCCCTCCTCGCCCCACTGGTATTTTACATGAGAGCAGCGAAGCAATGCTTTGCCTAACTAAGTACTCCTAGGATTTTCTGGAGCAGATTCAGAAACCACAAAGCTTTGCGGCCAGATCTCAAAGAAAAAAGAAAGAAAAAAAAAAAGAAAAGAAAAAACCTCTTAGGAGAAAAAAAAAAAAGCTGTGAAACTCAGCTGGGTGAGGAGGACAGCCACATTTGCAGTGCACTGCTCAGACCCAGGGGGTCAATGCTGTTCTGAACGCCAGGAACTGCTGGGTGGCATCCAAGGGCGTGGGTTACACAGGTCAGGCTTGATGATCCAACAGTCCCCCTGACCTAAAGTCAATAAGCCACATTAACTAAGCAAGATTTTTTAAATGAAATATATGCATAGAGCAGTAACAAAGGATCTTCTGAACCTTGACTTGAAAGTTCTTTCCTAAAGGGAATAGTAAATATTTTTAGAACTACATTTGCAAAAGACAGATGCTGTCCAGAATTGTGCTATTAAGCCTTAAGACTTTAAGTGCCTCACTGTAGGAGGGACGAGGTACAGAAGAGAAGGAAAAAGCCATTTCTGACACAGAGGGTGTAATTGTGCCTCTGACCACCTTTGCACTAAGGTCTTAAGGTTACTCGGGTTGAGTTTTGGCTAGCAGATAACAGGCGTGGTATATAAACAAAGTAACTGATTTCTAGTGCCTGCATAAGTATAATTTTACTATCTTATATTTACTGTATCTAATGTATTTTAAACACATATAGACCATATCTAGATGGATATACTAGATATATACACACTATATACAATAGTAGACATAATTTTTACATAATACAATTATACAGTATTTACTTTTAGACAGTGGCTACAGAGAAAATCTACTATTTCAGTTACGCTTTGGGTACAAGTGGAATATTCGCTATAGGGAAAACGCAATGAAAAATAAATGCTTTTGGACTATTTGAAAAATCATCCCTTTATCTTGCTGACACAGCGATAGGTGACACTGTCATTTATAAAGTTGAAGAGTCTGATTTGGAGGTGTCATGCTTCACTTCTGCAGCATGAGCCATTTGTTAGGGAGATAACACATCAACTTTTCTTCAGAAAAAAACCCCTCCATTAAGCTAATTTTAAATCCAACAGCTTTGTTACTTCACTTGAATCCTTAAATCACAGTATCTTTCAAACAAATGGTCCTGGCTCTTCATTTCTCCTCTCTCCTGGTATTTCGATATTGCAACTTTTCGAAAATGGTTTCAGCACTGGTGGATGCTAGTGTGCTACGGCAGCCCGGGATGTCCCACCTTGGTGGTGTTCAGCAACAGCTTCACTCCAAAGATACTGCACATGCACTTGCTGCTTATTCACTGCAAAGGTCGGGAGCATGCCCAGGTTTCTCATGGCGTAGGAGGTCTCTCCTGTTTTCCATTACTACAGTTTCCCACATATAGGTCTCATTCCCCCCTCTTAGTATAATTAGGAGGCCCTGTGCCCGTTATACATGAAACGGGGTACGTGATCTTCAAGCACCCAAGCACATGCAGTAGGTCCCCCTGCCCGCTGGGTGCTCACGTGGCTCCGAGAGGAGAGAGCAAAAGATGGTCCCAACTGCCGACCTAAGCCCAGGAAAGCAAAGGAACAACGAACAAGTGCTGCTCAGGATGAAACCCTCCTACGTACCCTGCCTCGCTTCCGCCATCGCAGGCTTCTTCCTAAAAACACAGATTCATGTATTTGAAGTTCCTCGTCTTTTCCGGCGCTGAGGGTTTCCCACTGACTGGGTGTTTCTGCAGGAAGGCCGGGCACCCTTGGGTGCAGGGCACACGTGGAAGCTCTGAATCTGCGTGGGGATGTCCAAGAGGAGCACCTCTGAACTCAAGCCATTCGATCCCTGCCACGCTTTAAAAAGCAAAGTACGGTGACTGACTCCTAAAGAGCCAAGCTTTCGACGCAAGGAGAAACTGAGGCAATATTGAAATGAGCATTGCTTCTATGTCATCTTTACCCATCACATACTATTGGGGGGGGGAAACACACACGACACAAAATCAACATAGATGGCAAAACTTGCTTTCCTCCTCTGGGGAAGGAGGGCTATTTGCACAAGGGAAGACAAACCCTCTCATACACATCCACAGATTGCACAACAGCCCTGGAACTAAATGACGGTCAGTTCTCATGTGACAGTTCATGCACAGGACTAAAAAAAAAGGTATTTGGGTATAAAACCCACATGTCAAAGCCTCACTGCCTGAAGTGGGATGGAGATATGTATTTTTAACAAATACTACAGTCCCAATTTTCATAGTCCGGACTACGCCCTCCAGTTCTCCAACAGCTGACAGCAATTTAGGAAAGTCAGGTTTCCCCAAGCCCCGGGCAGCGACATGCTTCTCCCTCCCTCCCTCCCTCCCCCGTGCTTTCAGGCCCTTTTTTTGCACACCACCATCTGGCAAGCTGAGCACATATCAAAACTGCCCTTTTGAAATAAAGGAAGCAGAAACCAAGAGTCAAGCCGTGCATTTCCAGCCCGAGGGAGAGAAGAACAGCCTTCGCAGCTCCCTCCTCCTTCCCAAACCCCTTACTGAACGTCCGTCCCCTTGCTGGCTGCAGCGGCCGGGAGCCCAGCCCTCGCACCCCTGCCCCAGAGCGGGTGGGAGGCGAAGCTCCCGGCTCAGCAGCTCGCCCGGCGAGGACGCTTCTCCCGGGTGCTGCCAACGCAAACCAGGCCGACTCCCGACTCCGGGCCACGCTCCCCTTCCCGGCCTCGCAGGCTGCCGCCCGCCCTGCTCTGTGCTCCCGGTGCCTCCGCAGAAAATTAGCAGCTTCTTTTATTTAGCAACTAGTTGCTTGCCTTCTTTTTTGCTATTTAAATGCATCTGCCAAGACATCTGCCAAAGAGTGGAGGTGCCCAACCCAGCTCGCTCCAGGACACCCTTGGGGTCAGACGGCGAGGCATCCCTCCGCAGCCCGTGCCACCTTGCTCTACGCCATTTACAACCGTTTTGTAAAAATAACGAATCTTGCCACTTTTACAACTCGTGCTGTTCATTCTTCATTAAATACACCTCTCCTTGGAAAAACCATTTACTCTAGCAGGAACACCACACATTTATTACTGGCACAGACAGCAGCCCATAATGTTGACAAATGCTATAATGATTGGTAAAACACTTACTGGTATAGCAGGCTTTGGGCTTAATTTCTAACACACTGACAGCACACGATGATAAATATATTTATTTGCACTTGAGCAGTAACAGCACACACAAGTGGCCTATCTGTGCCCAGGTAACGTCAGCCGTAGCTCGAGGATACTCCAGATCACACACCACCTTCCAATTTCTTACATCTTTTGCCTGGGCCAAGCTTCAAAGGAGACAGTGGAAATTCACAGCATCGCTTTCCCACGCACTATGTGCGGCGAACCCCAGGAGCGCAGACGGTGGGGAATTCAAGCGAGTCACAACACATTTTTTTCTATGAACACAATGATTCACCCAAGCCAGGACTGCTCAGGGGAGCGCGCTGCTTCTGAGGAGGAAAGTCCCTTACTTTAAGGGAAGAATTTCTGGCAAACAGCGGGACAGAGAGAGGCGTGCTCGCTCCGCTGGCACACGAGGGGAAAGGATCCAACTCTGCAGCGCCCGGCTGAAACGGGGAACTCGCGCCCGGGCGTCCGGCCATGCAGGGGAACACCCTCCGCAGGGGCCACCAGCCCCTCCGTAACGCGCTGCTACCGTGCCCTTTCCCCTCTCGGTCCAAACGTTGTGGGCTTGGCATAATCCTGACATGGAACGGGGGCTTTCCTGAGGTCTGAAAAAGACTCCTCTAGATTAAAACAACAACAACAACAGTAATTTCTTATTTTGCTGTTGCCAGTAATCTAGTCACCACAGCGGTACATTCAAACTCATCCTTCCGGGTTTATCAAGACCAGAGCCTACACGTGCCCAGTGAAACTATCCCTTCTCAGAGGCAGATACACACGCTCCCCCGCAGCAGAGCACGGGAAGGGGAGGCGAGCCGTGCCGCGGGAGATCCGTCCCTGCGGCCAACTCAGCTACTCCTTCTTCCCATGGGACAGGAGGTTACTCAGCAAGCCAAGGGGAAAATCCACCTGGATTTATATTTTATGGATGCCCACATAGGTAGTTACACAAAACGCTATTTTACATGACGGTCTGCAACTGGGTAAACCCATGACAGTAAGGAAAAACACATTTCCTCACGCAACACTGGCTCACAACGGAAAGCTATCTTTGCATGGGTAATTCAGAACAGGTCTGCATTTCAACAGCAAGCAGCAAACAAATGATTCTGCCATTTTTCCCACAATGTTTTAGTAGTATGATAAATAAGTTCAAAGTATTTTCTAGGACTTCTCAAGCTGCTTTCCACCGCCTCTGAGTGTGCACCCCAGGAAGTTAGCATATATATATATACAGAATATCTCAAGTTGGAAGGGACCCATAAGGATCTTATATAGTTAGCACTTGTGAATGATTGAACAGCATCCATTGCAAGCCATGGCAAGACTGAGAACCCAAGCCCTAGGAATTTGGCTATAGTCTTGAGCATCTCTGCCAAAAAGGACCAGGATACTGTTATGGATGACGAGAAGAACGGGGTATGCAGGGAAAGGCAGGCAGCCACTTCTTCATCTCCTCTCTATTTTTTCCTAGGTCAGTCTTGGAGTTCAGAGAAGCAGAATATAACAGCAGTAACCAAACACTATGAAAAGCCAGAGCCCAAGAGAAGCAGAGCTATGTTTCCCTGAAATGAGTGGATATTAGTTTTCTGACAGTTTAAATATTGTATTCTGCTTACTGACTGTCAGTAAATTTACAAATAGTTGGCAGCTTGGCTTATGACCAGGACCCAAAGGAATGTCGACTGTAGCAATTTAATGGCCTGTTCCTATCAGCAACAGCAGCAACGTTTAAAATACTTCTCATTGCTAGTGAATTTATCTTAAAAAAAACCGTAACAGCAGAAGAGATGCTAGTTTTACATTTTTCACCCTGCTGAGGCCTCACATTACACCATTATTCATCCCACACACCCCCAGCCACTTCTCCAAAGCTTTGAATTTTGCTTCGTTCCAACTGCTAGGATTGCAAACTTAGTGATGAAAATAGACATCTTCTGGCTTTTTAACAAAAAAGTCCCTCACTCCCCAACAAAGGCTTTATCCAGTATTTAAGGGGTGACGAGTCAGCGATGCTGCTATACCAGAGACACTAAGACTGGACATTCTTCTTAAAGTTTCCAAATGTCTTGGTGCCAGAACACAAAATACACAGACAGATAAAAGCCTTAAGAGAGACCTGGGTTTTGAACACTTACAGGGTTTGCAACACTCCAGACTCTCATTTCCCAGCCTTGTATCACACGGCATGTTTTTCCTGCAAAAAATACCACAGCTCCCATCCAAGAGGTGGTGGCTTTGTGCCTTGCGTGTTCACACCGTTCCCCGTCGCCATCCCCTCATAAGGGGAGCAGCACAAGGACGAGCCCGAGCTCACAGAGCTGTGCCAAAACCTCTCCACTGCCCGCAGCCAGAGAGATGTGCTGGCACAGTCGGGCTGCTCAGGGCCATGTTTTTCCATCAGCGGCCGCGTAGGCGAGATGAGGGATCAGGCTCTCTCCCTGGATGAGCCCCATCCTGAAAATTTTCACCAATAACACTGATGAAGTGGATAATTTTTAAACGACATTCCCATCCTGTCCAAGTGTGGTCAGTCAGCCAACACCAAAGAGCTTTTGCCAGCACTTGCTTTGCTCCAGCACTGGGATGCACCTCCACCAGCAAAGGGCTCTAAGCACCAGTTGCACCGACGCAAGGACAGCGTCCCACTGAAACTGCACACTCCAGCTACATGAAGCAGGACCTGGTAAAATGCTTCCTTTACCATAGTTTCCTCCATCTCAACCTGCTTACCATGAATTTCTGAAACATAGCCCTAAAGATCACACTAGACAGGCTAAGATATGCAGTTCACTGCAAAGAAATAAATCTATGGAAAGGGCCACAGTTAGTTAAACTAATCAAGAGATCGCACAGGGTGAACTGAGTGTGGGAAATGCATTAAAAAGGAAATGGTATCAAAATAAATTCAGGATGCCCGTCTAGGAATGTGAACTGTTGCTTTCCATGCAATTATATAGGAGACAAATCATAGCTCTAGCTAAAAATGTAAACATCCCTATAAGCAATAGGGGAGGAAAAGCAGGGTATCCAAACTAAAAGGCTCTCACGCCATTAAATGTAATCACTAAGCAACTATTAGCCAGTCTGAAAAGAAGATGAAAGGATAATGGAGGGAGATACAGGCTGGCAATTACAGTGGAAGTAAAATAAGTGAAAAAGTCCGTATTTATTTTTGTTTTTATTAAACTTCCACAGATACTAACAGCCAGATTGTACTGAGGGGGAGGAAGGGAGGAAAAAAAAAAAAAAACCAACAACCACCAAAGCGCTAGAATTAGTCTCGGGTTCCCCAGAGTGTCCTTCCCCACAGTCCCAGAGACAAGGACAGACTCATGGCCACCCCAGCTCCAGACCACGGGATGGCACCTCAGGACGCACAAATCACACAACTGAGTGGGAAACTTTTGCTTATACTAATATGGTCCTTTTGGACCAGCTTATAAAAGGAGCAATAGCATCAGAAGAATTTCATAACAACGGCAACAATGAAAACAAAACTTGCTTTTCATAGGTCTAGATTTTAAGGACATAGCCATCTCCGTGAGCAAAGCTTGAAGAAGTCGGCTGCTATCATCATCATTTCATAGACAGGGGAGCTGAAGCATGGAGAAGTGGAATGACTCGCTGAGACCATCCTGGAGGCCAACGCCTGGAGTCCCCCCCCACCAGAACACCCTGTTTCCCCCACAGCTCCTCCCCACAACTGAATGATTCCTCAGGATTTTATACAACTGCTTCCCAGCCTCAAACACTTACAAACGCGATGTCAACAGTCCGCTGACTTCAAGAAAAATATGCGAGATACCCTATCTATCTTGCTGCCTTCGAGAAAACTGAAATAATGCTCGTTTTTAAAGCACCACCTTACTGTATTTAAGAATTAGCGTTACACAGCTGTATCCAAGATGAGATAAGCAGGACAGTTACATGCTACAAAGCACTATTAGACAACTACTCGCAGCACAAAGTGGAACATCCATCAACGCTGCACTACTCCTTTTAAATCTGCCTACTAAAAACCCAGTGGCATATCTGCGTCAACACCAATACTCTTCCCAACAACAAGAACATCTCCAGAATTCAAGGATAATGTGCCAGCTGGCACCATTCTAGCTGTAAAGCACAGTAGGGTTCATTTTTAAAATCTTATAAGAGAACTTGCTTAAGGAGCAAGGTGACTACGTGAGAAATATGCATTTCAGAACATCTACCTTTCCTTACAAAAATAATCTATATTACGTTTCAAAAAAACCTCCCTGTTTGAAACATTTGGCGAAGGACCCAGAAGAGATGTTTCCAGGAGCACTTCCTTAAGACCACGTTAGAGGACTGCTTGGACCGATGCCTCAAAACACTAGTGCAATTTCCATCAGCGCCTCCGGACCAGTTGGAGGTGGCTCAACAGAGGTTCCCCTCCGTCCCTGCCACGCTAGAAATCCCAGTACAAAGTGGGATTAGTACTAGGATAAAAATACATATCAAAAGTCAAAGATGGAGCTCTCCAGGACAAGGCTTGTCATCTTTGCTACATGCTGGTTACTGCCTAGGATGACAAAAACACAAATCCTTGACTGCCCTCACAAAATCGTACCGCTGTTCTATATTTCCCCTTTCAAATAGCTATACAAAGGAGCCACAATAAACAAACCGAAGAAAACGCTGGTGCTATTTGTAACTCTTTTCTGACATTTACTATTCTGAGCTGAATAGCAAGTGACAGCTATAAAAAAAAAAAAGTAATATTTGGATAAGCAAATGTATACTAGAATTAACCCTAGAATAAGGTTACACTGCCAGTATGGCATACGGCCCGATGGCACGCTGTCAGCCCAGGTCTCGGGAATCATATGCATCTTTTCTGCAGCAGTATTAGCAAAAGCATACAGTCATTCAACTATATTACCCTGTAAAGGATATTGCTTTCCCACGAAAATCTCTGTTGCTTGTCCAGGGCACAACAAACAAACACGGATAATAAAGACGTCTGCAGATGATGTTTTAAAGACATGGCTAAAACTTGGGGGACGAGTAAAATTGGATTTTTGTCACTCAGCGATCTGAACTCTGTTACAGACCTTTTATTAATGGCACAGAAATGGATTTTGTTTGGATGCATTATATTCTCAGACAGAACAGGTTAAAGCTTTAAGCAGAAATAAAATGACCCAGTAATATCATGACTGCATTGCTTCACAAAGCAATGGTAACAGGGCAATCTGGCAGCCAAGCTGCTTCGTGTCACAGCGACCCAGCGCCCACCACGTACCCACACCCAGACACACATCGCTTCAGACAACCGCAACTCCGATCCTGAGATTTCTTCTCTCTGCGCTCCCAGCATCAGTCTCCTGCATTAATGCCTAGTGCCCCTTCTTAGGAGACCTGACCAGTACCTAGGAAATGTATTTTCATTTTCCTGCTGGAGTACCTATCATGCCAGTTAGAAAAAGATATTTTATTTTATTGTCAGGTTAAAGAGGAAAGAAAAAAAGAAAAATCAGAAAGAAAAAAAGGTAGATCTCCAGTGAATTATTCCAAAAAAATGAACTTAGTTATTGTTACATTTGGCAGTTGTTAGAATTCACAACAGCACATACGGTAATAAACACATTTACTTTAAAACCAGCCAGAAATAGGTTTAAGTAATAAGTCCTGACTCAGAATTCACAAGTCATTTGCAAGCAAAAGGACCAGACCATAATTCTTGTCTACTGCAACCTTCAGGTTCCACCAAAAGTCGCAATTTTAGAAGTAATCTCAGAAGTATGGGAACTTGCTACTGTTTCAGCCAGGCAGGAAACAGAGTAGGAGCTTGACTGCTAAATAAATGATTCTTTGCAACAATTAGAAATGAAATTAAGTCTTTCTGGAATCCCACTGCAGCCCTGGCAACACGCCCCAGGCTCCGTTGCCAGACGAACTGCACGCAGCAAGCCAGATTTACCAGAATAAAACCTGATCGGATACTGAATTAGGAGTATACTCCAAATAACCGAGAGCTTTTTCAATCTTTTTATGAACATTACAGTCATATGCATTTTGCAGCCATCAGTTTTGGCACGACTAATTCCATTTTCTTTTAATGACTAATTGGGGGGGCATTTTCTTGGAGCAGCAGTCAGTGGAAATAAAGAATGACCTCCTTTCACAACATCAGAGACGTATTTGCACATAAACAGCTGAAGAGAACTGGACTCAACAGTCTGCAGATGCCCATATAATAAGAACAAATAAAAAGCTTATGACACTAACTCTGCACCACCAAAAACATAAATCCTGCTGGAAGCATTGCAGTCAGATGGCCTTTGAAATCGCTCACAGGTTCTAAATTTCCTGGCAATGGACTGCAAGGCTGGTATTAAAACACAAAAACCTTCTGCCAAACAAATACCGCGGCAATAAATAGCGATAGTAAAGCAGAGACAGATAGATCTTTGAATCCATTGGTCAAGAAAACTGGTGTCAAAAGACAGGGCGCAGATCTGTTTACCGGACCTGATCAAGCGCCTGCAGCAGATACCCAGCGCTGGAGGCACCCTGCAGCACCCTTCTCCCCCATCCCCGCTCCCTCGGCCGCTCCGCCTGGGAACGGGGAGCAGGAGGAGGCAGAAACCACAGGAAAAGGGCTCTGATTCAGCACACAGCCACACCACCATAAAAAAGGCAAAAAACTGGGGGGATGCTTAATCACCAGCAAGTCAATTAAGGCCAGCGCTGCTGACCTGGCTTTACGAAAAGGGAGCCGGGCTCCCCGGGGCTTCGGCAGTATTTGCCGTTTGCTTCATCCCCCCCTGTGCCAAGCGCAGGTGAGCACCCAGCAGGCAGCCGGAGAGTCCCCAGGGTGCAAAGGGGACAGGCAGGGACGGGCAGACACAGCCCTGCTGCCAGCCCTGCCAGCAGCCCCTGCGCAAGCCAACACCTCGCTGAAGACCCCGTGACCGAGTCTCTACATTCAGTGGAGAAGACTGAGACATGCTGAGTCCCATCAACACCGAACCGGATGCAGGGGGGGGATATCAAGTCATTGCTGAAAAAAAAAAAAAAAAAAAAAAACCACCAAAAAACCCAACCACAGTAAATCCCCATGCAAACAACCAATTCTGGGCATTTTTTTTAATCTATGTCTAAGCACCTCATCTCTAAAAACCATGACTAAAGTTCTCACTCCCTCATCCAACTATATGCACCCTCTCAACACTTTTAATAGCAAAGTTATATAGATTGGATCAAACACAGCACTTCCATTAAGCCACAATATACCAAGTATCACTCCACGAGGCCTTTAGTATTCATGGGCAGGCGCTTCCCACGTGAACTACAGCTACACCATCATTTAGCTAGCAATTACTTTCAGAACAGGCTGCAGCACAAATAAATCTGTGATTAAGTAAATGCTAATACAAAGAAAAGATAACCCTTAGTATGAATCCAATGACTAACACAGAAGCACAACTAGAAAAATATTTTCTTAAGCGCATTCTCGGTAATCCTACAAAATGTGCGCAGTACCCCTAAATTGAAGGATGAATTGGGCCACAAGTTTATAACGCTTCCCAACGTTACTCAGCTGTAAAATGGGGGATTCATTTCACAATCAGAACTGGACGGAATTCAAATAGAGTGGTTATTAAAACCTGAAAGCCTCTCAGTTTTCCTCCTTGTAAGTGAGCAAGTATGTGCTTTCTTTTTTGTTGAATGCATTTAACAACAACAACAAAATAATCCATTTAGTCTTTTTTTTTTTTTTAAATATATAATATTCTTCACCACCAACACTTTTCCTTAGGAAAAAAGCACTAAATATACAGTCCTGAATTATTTCAGTTTGGGGTTTTCTTGCCACAAGGGGAGGGGGCCACTTCTTGCTGTGAAATCTTTTCTGCGGAGACATCGCAGTCCCTGAGCATCTGATCTTCTCCCCTCTCACCAGCTACACCAAGTTAGCTTTGGGGAACATACGCGGAGGCAGCAACCCAGAAGCGCTCATTAAATCACCTCCCGTTAATTCACAAGGTGACACCAAGCCAGGACCAGAACAATGACTCAATATGGCACCACGGTCACTCAGAGAAATTAAAGACATTTTACACATCCAGGTCTAATCTTCCATCAGTATTTATAGGTAACAGATTCATATGGATTTATAGCCTCAAGGGATCCCGAGATGATCTATTCCCATCTCCCTGCGTAACACAGGCCACATCGTATCAATCAGTTCCTCTCTGGCTTCTGCTTTAACTGGAGCATTTCCCTATACATCAATCCTTGATTTAACGCCTTCCACGACAGGGAACCCACTGGGTAACAGTTGATAAATTGCTTCGGTGGTTAATTATCCACCCTGTTAAAAAAAGTGTATTCTATTTCCTGACAATGTATTGCTTGTAAAATTATAACAGAGCTTTAATAAAACAGCCTTTTTTAATCTGTAGCTATTGAAGAATGGACCAATAAGAACACAATCTCCCATTTTTATATACTTGAACAAAAAGGACATAAAAGAAGGCCCTACTGTATAGAAAAGATGAGGAAGAGATAGCGACACGTCCCAGATCAGTCACACAGATGTACCAGTTGGCTGTGAAAGAAGACTATTTTAATATACTGTATCAAAGTCACCTTAGTTCAGCAAACAGTTAACAAAAATGCTAAATCCATGGACAACGAACCCTGGGCATGAGAATTAAGACCCCTGCAATGCCCTTGGCCTTTAAAAAACAGCCTCCAGTCAGGATATCAACACATGGGCACGCTCCTCCTCCTAAGGAACGGGTCCTTCCTGCCAGGACAACAAGACCACCCTGGCTGGAGATCTTCCTCTGCTCGGAGAACTTTCACATCCATCTTCCTGTCTAAGCAAACCCCTAGAGAAGTGGGTTACCGGGGCTTTCTTCCCTGTGGACTTGCTCACACTGTTCAACATAAGCAGGCCCATGGCGCAACCTGGGGCACACCAGAGAGCGGCTAAAACTCTCCGATAACGGCAGGGTAATTGCCTCCGGGTCCCTTGGCCGAAAAACTCATTTGCTAGGAGACACACATTCACAAAAACCATCTATTGCAACCGTGCAGGTGGGAAAGTTGTACTTCAGGAAGATCATAATAAAAATATGATATAAAAATATAAAAAATCCTTTAAAAATCATTTAAAAATATGATATAATATGTTATATATTTTAAAAAAAACTCCTTTGCAGAAGGCCTTACCCAAAGGCCACTCAGACCACTGAAAGGGCTCTGCTTCACCATTAACAAATGAGTTGGGCTGCCCAGGCCCTTCCTGCCTGGGTGAAATGGGGATGAATTTTGCCAAGCTTACAGTCTAATGATTCATATCAAATCAAGTTGAACTAATGAGGCAACATTTAGTGTGATGAAAGCAAGTGGAGAATCTCTGTTTTGGCTTCTCTTACAAAGCATCTCAGTGAGCAAAGAGTTACAAGTTCATTTTTTCTGCGTATGTCAAATATTTGAAGACATAAAACAAGCCACACATGTATAAGCTTCTTCTGACGCATATAAAAAAAACACATCATACTTAACCTTGCCAAACAAAAATGATTGGGCCTGAGCCAGCATTTTTAAGACTTTCAGGATCAAACTCTTTAGTGCACTGCCTAGGTCATTTATAATAATAATTAAAAAAAGGAGGAGGAGGAGAGAAAAAAGAAGAAAAAACACTTTACTATTTTAAACAATTCTCTACTGATCGCCCTGCAACAGCCCAGATCCCTGCTGCAACCATTCCTTCTCAATAATGGGAACACAAGCTTCAATCTAGGCTTATTTTTAAAAAGGGTGAGGTCTCGGACACCACCTCTGTCACCAGCCTGAGCCAAATTCCTCAGGAGGTTGAGATGAGCCTGCAGGAGGCGAGATGATGTCCGACCTCCAGAGCTGACCACACACCACCTCACAGCACTTCAGTGCTGGTTTGCACCTGCAGTTCACCCACTCCCTGTCGTGGGCCACAAGATGACCCAAGTCCTGGCCAAGAAGCACCAACGTCTGAGACACGCAGCACCACCACAGTGCTCCCGGGACCACGGGGTTCACAGCAAGCAACGTACCAACCTAGGACTTGGAGACCGTGCCAGAAACGAAGCCTTTCATGA
The DNA here is from genome assembly GCF_034638445.1 of Ciconia boyciana. Taxonomy (NCBI): domain Eukaryota; kingdom Metazoa; phylum Chordata; class Aves; order Ciconiiformes; family Ciconiidae; genus Ciconia; species Ciconia boyciana. The sequence continues at coordinate 15,924,044 of NC_132944.1, read as the reverse complement.
TTCCCGAGGCACAGTTTGGGAGCTAACAGCATTGATTTGGGCCATACGGTTTGAAAGCCCTCAGATGGTTGGAGATGACTTAGAATCTTGGGCTATTCCAAACCGAAGACCCACAGCCACACTTTTTGCAAATGAGAGGAAAGCCTTAAGCAGTGAAGACACTTAAGCGGCTCGTTGGTGCAAGCTGATGGACAGGATTAACAAATAAATAAAAGAAGGTAAGGGGAGAAGTAGAAGTGTTTCAGGGCTGAGAAGCCTAAACAGCAGCAACAGTTGACATTAAGCAAAGAATCCCCTTTCGTTCACTATCTTCTCCCATTTACAGTCCAAACTACTGTCAATTAAGGTATTTAAATGAAATGTATTTACTAAGACTGGCTTTGTGAGACTGTTCATGTCTTGCAAGAGTCTGCTCCACCTGACTGCGTGGCACCCCGGCTTTCGGCACCATTCTCCGCTGATGCCACGCTCCTAATTACACAATATTTGGGCAAAGACAGGCTGCGTCCCCCAAAATGGACACGCAAATTCCTCCCCTGTCACTCTGGGCACCAGCCAGAAAAAGCACTGGTGAAAGCAGAGAGTTACTCTGGTGCTACTCAGAGCCACCTTTCCTACCCAGCTTCACAGCATTTGACAAAATGGACAATAATCTCTCTTCGGGAGGAGAGAAAATAAAAAGATTTTTTTTTTTTTCTTTTTAGGAATGACTTATACATAGCAAAAATCCTAATGGAGCAAAAGGAGTTACAATTCAGAGGTGGCTCAGAGCTTCCCTACAGTTTTAAAGATATAAGTATCCTGTTAGTTATTAGAAGTCCCTCTGAGAAGCAAGTTGGCCTCTCTAAAAGCCTTTGTCTTCAAAACTTGGTATTATTTTTAAACCCTAACAAAGAATCCAGACATGATGAATGCTCTCTCAACCCAGAATCCCTCCGATTATTATCAAAGGAATTGCTTAATATAAAGTCTTTGCAACTGTAAAATGCCAAGTGTGCAGTTAATATGCTGATACCAAAAAATGAGTAATATAGCTGGTGAACATCCCAAACCTTCTGCCAACTTACTCATGGTGTGAATATGGAAAAAAAAAAAAACAACCAAACCACCAAAGTTTGCTACACAGCTTTAAGCTGTCAACAGATTTTATCCTAAATAGTTTTTAAACCAAACCAAACAAAATGCACGGCCAGCTGTGCTCGACTCCAGGTTTACTGGCAGCCAATTAATGTTTTACTAATTCCAGAAATAACTCCTTCCTGATCACTGTTAGGTTACAAGGCTGTAAAACACTGCATCGCTTTAAAGCGGGCATCCCTCCCCAGCCCCGGGCAGGGATGCTGCAGCAGGCGAGGAGGAGGAGGATGCTGCGGAGCTCGGCACTTCCACCAGCGCTGCTCCGGGAGCGCCGAGCATCCCCTGCAAAGGTCGAGTCTATCGATCGTGCGCACAGGGGCGAGGAGGCGGCCAGAAACCCCAAGCTCGCTCTCGTGCCTGTCGGAAATTAGCCCGCAGAAAGCAAGCGGGGTAAAAGGTTAATGAAATACAAGCTGAGGAAATAAAACAAGGACGCAGATGACTGTGCCACGAGGCCCTGGGGCCGGCTATGCTGGCTGGAGCCCGTTCCCCAGATAAAGGGCTGCAGAGACGTTACTGGAGTTATGAAAGCAGAGCGACGTACGGCTGTTTCTGCCTCCCATTGCGTGTGTGGGGTGGAGGGTTAACGTGCCCTTCTGCAGGCACCACCACCCAATTCCCACGCAGGAACAGAGCCCTCGCTGTGCTCCCTTCTGTCCTCCGTCCAGGAAGGAGCTGGAGGGTTTGCAAAGAAGGAAAGAGATACAGAGATCAGGCAATGAAAGCTTACGTGACATACGGTCACGCAGCAAGTACCCGATTTGGGTTTTCCTTGAAAGAAGCCATGAAGGCACTGGTGTGGTGAGAGCAGAGACCTCGGAGCGGGGAGCCCCGAGCCCTGTGGTACCCCCCGGTTGGGCTGCATTTGCCCATGAGCCTGAAACTCAGTCCTGGAAACCTTAATCCAATGTCTCAGCTTCAAAACAGACTTCTTGCGGCGATATGAAAACAAACTTAAACTGATGGGATACTCCAAGTTAGCACCTTCATTTGGTATCCCTCGTACGGGCATCTTTATTGTCAGATCTGTTACCATGCTTTATTTTGTGGCAGGCAATACACTGTTCAGGCTTGAAATCAAAATTAGTTGTGTGAGGTTTTGCAGGTGGTGTGGAGGGTTTTTTTTCTTAAAAGGACAACTAATTTTTCTTGTGCACAAACTCTCCTGTGCCACATTTATGCCATCACTTGCATAAGTGATGCATCACTTTACTTGGAATTCAGTAAAGGAACAGTATTTACGAAAAAGGGATCAACACCCTCTGTATTTCATATACAATGATTAGAACTGTAAAATGAGGTTTTCTAATCCAGGGGTTTCAATAAGCTCCTAGCTTGATTTCATTAAATACAGACTCCAGGTCTAAAAAAAAAAACAAACCAACCTCTTTCTAGTGTTACCTAATCAGGGTATCCTAAAATACACGAAGAAATAGAAGGGAAAAACAAACAAACCAACCAACCCAAACACCATTGGAGAATTCCACTATTTCACTAATTTACTTAGATAAACACTAATTTCACTAATTTACTCACATAAACAATCAAGGATCTTCCCACTGTAGTGTGAGAACCATTTAAGGACATAAATTCAAGAATATCTATGCACTATATAAGCTGTTGTTGGACCACTCACACATGTTGGGTAGAAAAACGATCTGATATTTGGAATCACTTTTACAACTGGCACACTAAGACTTAGGAAAATATGAATGCAATGCAAGACTAAAACAAACAAAAAGCCTCACATAATTCACAGCAAATACTCTGCCAGCACTTCACCAGGTGAATGAAATTAGCAATCTGACAATTAGCAAAAGGAATAAATCCCCATAAAAAGCAAGCAGAAAGGAATTTTCAAGTGCATGAATACAAAAAACTTGGCTTCGTACTTGCTGTTGTTACCAATGCAATATGTTTACCCATTTCTCTATGGCATATGAAATTCAACTTGGTATGAAAACAAATCACTGAAAGTCTTGGCAGATTAGTAAATGTCAGATCAAATTAGACCTTCTCCTAGACTGTACAGGGGCTGTATGAATTTATCAGAGTCTCACAGATTCTTTGCTCTCTTGACATGAATAGGTCAGAACAGCCCAGAGACAAAAAGGCAGCAAGATCAGAAGACTAAAAATGCACAATTTTGGAAGGCCAGTTATTGTTGAGTGTTAGTGTTAAACTCATTCACAGAGAAATAGTTTTGAAGATTGATAATGCCACAGGAGATAGCAAGCAGCAAGAGAAAGTAGCTTCATCTTCTCAAAGGCTCTCCCTGGAAGACACCGCGGGGCTGACTAAGAGGAGCCGGGCAGCCCACGTCCCGGGCCTGAAACCTCTGCTGTGCTGGGCAAACATAGCAGAAAAGTTTTAGATTGCTTGCAGAAACCAGAGAGATTACTGTGCATTATACAATAGGGATGCATCCCTCGAGCTCTGCTGTCAGAAGATCCTACACAGAGAAGGTAAAACCTTTGGGCTCTGGCAGCGTTACTTCAAGGGAGGGAAGGATCTGTGGTATGAAGGACATAACTAGGATGGACAAACGAGACAACCCAAAGTTTCCCCTGAACCGTGCTGGCTCTCCCACCATCAGGCAAGCACGGAGAGCAACTTGGGAGAGCTGCATCAATGCTGCGCCAGCAGCAGAGGAACAGCCGAGCACCCCAACCGCAGCCCAGGAATCCTCGCAGGGAAACCCGTCCCAGCTCAGGTACTTTTGTCACCCATGGACTATCACAAAGATGCTGCTGGGAAAGTGTGTAGGGCACAGGCAGCAAACGACAGCGGTCAGTATTTCTAGGATGGGGTAATGCCTTTGAAACCCAGCAGCACTCCTGGCAGTAAGGTTTGGACATGAAAATACATCAGCCCTTTCTGTCTTGACGGAGAAAAACAACTTTCCTGCCACATTCCTGCCTGAGGCGAGGGGCAGGCAGGGCAGCAGCACGAACAGGCTCAGCATCCATCGCCCACCCCTCTCCCCAGCACCCTCGCTCCGTGCCCCACAGCCCTGCAGCTCCAGCGCCTACGGCAAAGTTTCCAGCATCTGCAGCTGTTTCAGAATGATTTGCAGCTCTGGCTCACGTCACTGCACCCGCTAGGCATGCCTTCTCCTCTCCCCAGAGCTGGGTGCTTTCACTCGCGTTGCCCCCGGTCCCACAGCATTGCGGAGGACGCTGCCCCAACAAGCTCGTCTTGCAAACATTTTCTATGCATTTAGGAGCACTCTCCTGCAGCTTTGGTCAGAGCTATAAATGCCAACCTTCTCTTTTCCCATCAGTCACCAGGGAATTGTTTGCATTGCCCGACAAGATGATTGGGGGTGGGAGGACTCTAACATTTATCACCAGCCCTTCAAAGCAAAGAACAAAATCTACCCAACCACCCCAACCATGGCCCCTTGACAATCTCCAGCACATGCAGGTGTAGGCAATATGGGAGAACAAGTTAAGGCTGAGTTCAATAAGGTATTTAAGCCTATGCTTAGCTCTGGGAACCACAGGTCCTCCCAATTTTATGAGCCCCACCCAGTGCCCATGGACAGGCTTGTACGTACCTCTGCTCCTGCACCAAGCCACAAGCCACAGGAGGCTTTGAATTTAGGAATTCACTGAACGCACATCCAGAGCAATCCTTGCTGGGACGATCTGTGCCCCAAGAGCCCTTCAGATACAGACTTCCTCCATTTACATCACATTGGATCAGAAGTTAATGACTCTCAATTACATAAAGTGCTTTTTAAAATCATGGTACAATTAGTTCCAAAAAACACGGAAGTATCCAACAACTTGAATTCTCATTAAGAAGACACAATTATAAACAAGAATCTAGTTATTTGCAACAGATACCAGAGCACACACTGTTTATAAAAACAATTGTTAGGTTTCTGTAAGGCAGGATCATCTTGTGCTTTTTATTTAAGGAACACAATGGTAAAGAGCACAGAACCATTACAGCATGGAAAGAAACCGTGCTTAGAGGGTTACTTTGCCTTTCCAAAGGGAAATCAGGAGCACAATAATGTTTTATTGTTGTTCTTTCAAAATACACAAGTGAACAATATATTACTTAAAACCATTTTTTTGTAAACAACTATTAAAAGCAAACAATAACTTAAGAAATAAAAATAATTTATCTCATGAAAGATCAAGTTATTATTTGGGCTTGTTGATATGAAACAGAATAAACTATTTATTAGAGCTCAAATAATATACAAACTATAACCACAACAATCTATAAGTAAAGATCACAGCAAGGAAACAGAACTGTAACAAATATTTAGGATTTCAATGCAGTAAAGAACACACAACTTCTTAGCTACGCAGGGAGAGGGTTATAGGTGGCTGCCAGCAAGGGCAGTGCTAACAACAACCAGGGTAAGAATTTTACTCTTTTCAGAGAAGCAAGAAATTGGAGAGGACTTTCTTTATTGTTTTAAAAGAAAAAAAAAATAACCCAACAGCTTTTCTTGGTAAGACTTGCAGCTTGTAAACTTAATTTCCGAAAATAGAAGCCGGAGCCAAAGCTGACACTGGCACCGAGCACGCAGACACGCGCCGCAAGCCAGGCTGACTGATGGGCAACCCTGCCCCGACAGCGGGCAGACCAGGAGCTTAATGAGAAACAAACCCAATCAACCCGAGCTCTCAAGATGGCTCCGAAGGATGGACTCGGGAGAGGGAACGAACAAAGAGCCGCCGCAGCGAGTGCGGCAGCGCCCGGGGGGTGCACCTTGAGACTCTCCTCATTCACTCTTACTCAAGCTTCTTCCTTGCACCTTAGGGAGAAGAAAAAACCTGCCCTAGGATTCAGTTACGCCGTGCAAGCCCGTGCTCAGCACTCCTTACCTGCCTCCTTCTTTCACTCACTCCGTTTTGGGATCCCCAGGCAGAGACACACAAACCGCGGGCAGAGGGTGTGATCGCAGGCGCTCTGCTTCATACCTGGGCGCGGGACACTGAGCATGCTCCCGGTTCCTCCCCAGCCAGGTTTCAGGGGAAAAAAAAGCTTCCCTGAAAGTAGATTAGCGATGTCCCAGCAGTGGATGAGCTTTATCCTGGATCCGTTTCAAAGCATTTCAACTCAAAAGGGGATAAAGCAGCGAGCAAAGCGCACACAGCCGGAGCTTGTTTCAGCAACTGACTCTAAATCGACCCATACAAACAAAAAGTCCTTTAGAGCAAAACACGGGAGATCTGGGTCCCATTTCAGGTGCTGGCAAAACACACCTGCATGTTTGGCTGTGCCTCAGTTTCTCATCTGTAACGAGCAGCTGTGAAGGCCTGGTTTATTCCTTCTTTTGCTTGCCTTGCCCGGAGCACATTTGGATAATGCACAGCCTTTTACAAGGCATTTTTACAATACCTAAGACAACATGGGCCTTGACCTCTATTTAGCTGCTAAATAGTATCACGTTGCTTGCATCACTGTAAACCCAGAACTTAGGCAAATAACAAACAGCTCCCAAGTGACTGTCCAAAAAAAAAAAAAGTCTCCTCCAGTGTCCAAACAGTGCCAGCAATATAATCAAAGCTGCTGGAGCTGAGATGTGAAATCTTATAGATTGGAAAGGGAAATGGGTAGAAGGGTGAAAACGGCAGGCTGCTTTCCCACAGCTGGAAGCACACATTTGGCTCAGGGACTACTGCTTCCCTGGAGTCAAAGGTTGCCAGAAATCTTGCACCAGAATCCGATTCAGTTTCCATATTGCTTCCTCATGCCACCTGCACTCCAGCACGAAAACCCATGCTTGGCCAAACGGCCGCCAGTCTCCCAGTCGGAGGGCTCGCTCTGCCCATTTCACAGCAGGATCCCCACGACATGTCCATGTCGCACCTCAGGTGAAAATCCTAAATCAGCCAACTTCTTATAAATATACTATTTATACAAGACACCGGTGCCAGTTTGGCCAGACGGCTGGGACAAGGACCAAGGCTCCCACGGGTGCCCGCGCAGTGGCTGGCATCCCCACCAGCTGGCTGGGGCAGAGCTGGCACGCCGCCTTGACGGCCAGCTACAGGAATATCCGCTTCTAGCATACCTGCCTTGTAAATGATGCCATTTCCCCAGGTCTTCCCAATCTGCAAATACGCCCTTTTAATTGAGTTGGGACTCAGGGGGGTGTAGAAGCAGCCCAGTCACACTGAAGGTAGACAACTGAAGCCCAGTGTTACTAACACCCTGACCTTTCTTCAGGTCTCCCCTGGTGCTCACAAGAGCTGTAATATCAGGCTGGTTCACTTTACTTCGAAATTTAGCATAGGTTGTTACCTGAAGAGGCAACAGCAGGTTGGCCTGGAGGCTGATGGAGCTGAGCGGTGGAGGTGAGGGTTAGCCCTGAGCAGGAGCCACACACCTCTCCCAGGGGCCAGGGTCACTGTCACCACGGGGCACTGCTGGGAAGCGATGCCGGGGACGGAGGATCTGGTGGTACCTGGCAGGGACCAGGCAGCCTCATGCTTCACCATGGAGCAGGGAGAGGTCAATGTCCAGCTCACAAAAAACCATTAAATTCAAGGATGTTCAATTGAAATCAGGTCGGATTGAATCGGATGTTCAATGGAAAGGACAACATGAGTTCACATTTGAAATTTTCAAGCCAGACAGGTACGATATATTCCAAGGAAGACGGATTTCTGGTACAGCGAAAGGAAGAACATACGCAATAAATAAAGCATCCAACACACTGGGGAAGGGTCCTTCCAAATTTGCAATCCCTAAAAGCTTTATCAGAGTATAGCGATTCCCATATGGGACTGGAAATAGGTTACACAGAGAAAAATATGGGGGTCTTTTTGTTCTTCTTCTGCTTGCTTGGGGTTTTTTTGTCATCAGCAGTTTGATTCTTTTGCTAAAATTTATAATCACAAGAGACCTTTTCACAGTAAATCAGACCTTATCAGTCCCATTATGCCTGCCCCTAAGTACCCCCATCTACCCCATCCCCTATGTTTCTTACTGAACAAAGGCATAAACCATCACCAACGTGCCCCCACCATCCTGGATCCGGCCACATCTGCATCACTGGTCACCACCCCATCCGTTACTTCACCTCCTGACCTGGTGCTGCCCCCAAGGCAGACCCGCAAAGTCCCCAGCCGCATGCACAAGGACTTGCTTTTGGGACCGCAGCACAGCTCAGAGCCACCCAACAGGACAGTCCACGCTGTGATGACGACGAGGCCACCCAGAGCTGGGCACACGTCACCTGAGACAGGAAAACGAGGAACCTCCAGGCACCCTGAACAGCAGAGGTGCACAGTGCATCTCTAGGTACCTGCATTTACAGCGTTGACATCAACAGCCTGGCAAAGAGCAAAATCCATGTTTCCCTAAAGAAGCTACTTGCAGTTCTCCAGGATTTTGCCTTTAAAAAGTCAATCATTGCAGTGAATAAAGTTTTATCAAGTGCGGCAGAAAATAAATTTCAAAATATAATCGTATGCACTTGTACTAGGAGTTTTAAAAAAGCCATGCTTTTCAGCACACCAGGCTGCTGCAACCTACCCAGTCCCAATACGCTCAGTTCTGAGCAAATACAGCACTGAACTTCTCCTTAACAACTTCAATGCTGCCAAGACTGATGATTTTCACACATATCTGATGGTTTTCTAAAAAAAACTCAGCTCCTGGAGCCACGCGATAAAGTAGAAATATGCACTTTTATTAAGTAAAAGGCTTTTAGATCATCATTTTTGCCCAGGTAACAAAATAAAATGAACCTTTATATTACAAAACTGGAAAAATCCTAGAGCTAAAAGACCCTTCAACAGCTAACATTGCTTTAAATCTTGGGAGGGAGGGGGCACTGAATAAGCTAAATGATTTATTTTTTTTTTGAGCTCATCTCACAACTTACATGAATGTTTAAGTTGTGGGTTTTTTTCCCATAGAAATTTATGCTGTGAGTAATTCTAAGCAGTGAATAAATTCAAGGAAATTATGAGCTCTCTGCCATTACTTCAATAATATGAAACAAGGTGACATGTACAGAATAAATTCCCAATTATTCCTTCAGTTCTTCCTGTCACTACAGAGTGCTCTTTTTTTAAAATAATAAAATAAAAAATTAAACACAATCTGGAGAGCTGTAAATGCACAGATGAAAGGGTTCACGTTTCACTGTAAGATCTTCTCCTCCAAAACTCTAATATTTCCAGCGGGCTTCCAGGCCTGATCCCCCAACTTTCAAGGTGAAGCTCCCACTGAAAGCCAACGCAGCGTTGCCTGTCGATTCCTGCCAACTCCGAGCCATCTCAGAAACTGAAACACTTCTAAAATTAAGGAATAATAATAAAAAATGAACCCCTGCACCCCTCTACCAGATGCATTTAGCTGCTACACCCCAGCGGGTCCCCTCCAGCCTGGCTCGTGCTGGGGCAGCGCAGCCCCAACCCCTCACCCTTGGCGCTGAGGACGCAGCCCTGCGATCTGCTCTGACGGCGGGGGGCCATTCCCGTGGCACCGGGGACGACACGGAGGGTCCCCCGATCCCAGCCAGGACTGCTCTGGTGCGGGGAGGGGGCGAGGGGGCATGGCCGTGCTGCAAGGAGGGAGTCAAATCGACGGCGAACCCCAGGCCAGCTCACACCACCGGCTGGTGCTGAGCCTCCGTATTTGTAAGAGGTTTTTGTGGAAGTCAGAGGGGCCAGTTCTGGCCACGGCCCCGAGCAGACGGCAGCCTGAGCAGAGCCACCGCAGCAGCTTTGGTGGGAGCAGTCTCGAGGCTGCTCCGAGCTGTGCTGGGCACAGACCGCTGGCTGATGCTCATTTTCTGTTCTCCCACCCATTTATTGGGCTGTCCCACGGGGGGGGCAGCTAAGTCCTTCCCACAGCTCAGGCTGAACTTGCCACCCTCCGCCCTGCTTGGCCCAAGACCCCTGAGCCCCGGGGAAATGGGAGCTCTTCTCTCCTCTGCAGCCGATTCACTTGGTGGCTGTGAGCAGGGAAGGACCAAAGGTCCTCCATCATCTCCCGATCCACACTGGAGCCACCTCCAACACTGCAGGAGAGCCTCGGAGAGGCAGTTTGGAAACCTCCTCCTCCTCACAGTGACAGGACCACCAAGCTGCCTGTTACAAGAGTTTGCTGCTCCTCCAGCAGCAGCCGGATTCTTCCCAAAGCAGAAGGTGGCTCCAAGCGCTCCGTGTCCTCACATCAACTCTTCACCCTGTCTCGTTAAGACGTTCCTCCCCGCTGCCCCCTCCTTGCTGTTAACCTCCACGAGCACTAATGGGCTCCTTTGCAAATCCAGTGCACATTCGGTAGAGCTCGGCAGGCTTGAAACGCTAATATTCTCATGCATATACAGAAAAGCAAGTTTTATTCTAAATAGAAGTGGCAGCTTCTAATTTAAGACGATATAATTTGACTGCTAGGCACAACAAAAACTACCTATTTGCCATGTAGGCAAACACTCTGTTATAATGTCGTCTCAATGTGCAATTTAAAATAAAGGCAACTGACTTCTGCGTTACACGGAGAGTGCACGGGTTCCCTTTGCTGCTAACCCCTCCTGCTGGGGCTCACTCCCCGGCAGCCCAGTTGTATTATATATGGATGAAAACCCACTCCCTCTGCTAGTGCCATCAACCAGTCGCTGAGAGCAAGAATTGCATTAAATTATTTCATCCACGGTCAGATCACCCGTGGGGGCAGGGGCGAGGGAGCGGGCGGAGGGGAGGCAGCCAGGGACCAGAATCCCACATGATCCTAAACATATACAGGGCTTCTCAGCTGCTTTTTAAAAATGCTTAAAGTCTTCCTTATACATGTGCACATGTATTTATATATGCATATACATATGCACACAAACATATGCATGCACCCCTATAAAACGCAGGTTTAAATCATGCACGCTGTCACTGCAGTGACTAGTCAGTGTCTCGTGTGCATGTCACCAACAGACCCAGCAAAGCTCCGACAGCCCCACACGCGTGGTTGCAGCCAGTGGGCTCCCGCGAGCACCCAGGGGCACTGCTGCTCCGCTCCCCGGGCGGGATCGGGACCTGCTGCACCCCACATTGCACCTTTTCCTTGCTGAAACGCAGGAAACCAAAGCTTTCCAATTCCAGGCACTGGACCCCAGTCTGAACCGGGCACAACATCGCTCCAGCAGGAAACATCCCTGCCACACGGATCCAGAGCACAATGCGCACAGCTTTATCCGCTTTATTTTTCAAACTGCTGAATTGCTAGAATATGTTTAGCTGTTATACATGGACCCCAGATCCATAATCCCGCCCTCAGCAGCTGTTACATTCGCTGTGGTATTTACAGCAGATGTTACAGCTCCGTAAGAAGGTAAAACAATTGAGACTTCCGAAATTGGGGCTGCAGGGAAGCAAAGCAGAGCCCAAGCCCTGCACCCAGCTGCAGCCAGGTTCGGACAATTGGCTGCGGATGCAGCACCAACACATGCGTTAAAGAGCCACATTGCAGCGTACAGCAGCTTAAGGAAATTTCAAATGTTACCATAGTGGCATTAAAAAGCTGTCAGCTTCCTGCGAGTCAAGCAGCAGGATTCAGTGTTTAAAGGATGATTAAATATAAGTGACTTAAATTATACATTCCAGTTGCTGGAACTGACACCATTTAAAACACACCATCCATTCATTCCCTGTTTCCTCTGACACTGATTACTATCCACTAAAAGATGAGCATTTTCTTACAGGCACTCAAGTACAAACTAGGGATTTATAAATTGGAGATAATTAAAAGGTTTTGCATTACAAATAGAGTAAAAAAATTTACATTCCATGAGCCACCTGAGAACACTTACAGAGTCATAATGGACATTTTATACCTGAAAACCTGCCTGCTCTCTATCGAGGCTGCTAATTGAGGCACAAGAAGCTTGGAGCTATTTTACAGTGGATCCACAATCAAACATTTGCTGAAGTGGTGGATGACCCGAGACAGACTCAGGACCCACCGTTAATTCTCCCACACGGAGCTCTGTAAGCCAAAGCTCTATTAAGCTGACACAAATAAATTGCCTGTTTCTCCTTGATAAATATAGAGCAACTTGCAAGACATTACCTTTCGGATTTCAAAGACAAGGAGCTGTAAGATTTTCTTGGCTAGCAATGATGGTGCTTTACCGGGAGCAAGGAAGGGAGGCACAAGGGATCGCTCAAGGCCACGAGAGCTGAGAAAGCCCCTTCCCAATCCACCCAGAGCACCCACAGCCCCTCCCAGAGGCTGGTTTGGTCAGCCCCAATTCCTGATAGACCAGCAGCTCCTTGCAACTGGGGCCACACTGTGGCCTATCAGTCAGATACCCCAACCCAGAACATCTGGGTATTTGCCTTTGCCTCGGACAGAAACTGCGCTGGCGCTGTGAGTGGTAGACACCAAGCCTGTAAGCTTCAAAGCAAACCCTCTGAGACCATTTAGCCTCCTAAAACGGCTTGGGAGGAAGAGTTTTGTTCCTAATTTAGCCTAGAGAACCAGGAGAAACCCATGAAGAGTCAGTGGGATTTTCTGGCTGAGAACAAGCTCTTACCCATCATTACCCACAGAGCTCAAAGTGCTCTGCAAGAGTCACCACCCCTTTCCTTCGGCAGGGAAACTGAGGCACAAGTCAGTCTCTCTTGGGCAGCCCTGGGGCAAGCCAGTTGCGATGGCCTGCCAGCCAGCAAGGTCATGGTCCTTTCCTTACACCTTGCTGTGTGCCATTTGGCAAAGACATGCTGCACTTGAACAACTTCTGCTCCCCTCCGGGCTGAAACACTGAGCACCTGCAAGCTTCCTGGGCTTTAGCTGTCTCAAGAGATGATTGATACAAAAAGGCATTAGCACTGGTTGCTTTAGTGATCTTGACATGCAAAGCTTTGATACATCGCAAATGTTATCCTGGACCAAAAATAAACCTAGCAAGTGATGGTGGAAGTGCTTCAACATCCAGCGTTGATGGCTGGAGCTTTGGCAGGGGGAGCTAGGCCCGGATGTTACAACTTTATCCCCATTTTACATACCAGAAAACTGACGCACGGCAAAGAAAAGCAACTTGCTGCTGTGCTGAGACGGTGAGAGCAAAGCCCCTGCAAACCATTCCTGCCTTATGGTCTCATGCGGGATGCCCAACTCTCCACCCCTGTGACAATGCACATGAAGGGATTAACACCTGCCAGTATGACAGCAGATGACAGAATTGTGCATGGGTATCTCAGCAACATTACAAAAGGTCCTTTTAACATGATTTTCCCCCGTTCCCTGAAATTTGCAAGCCAGAAAAAGCAGTATCGATCTCATTGCCTGGCAGAAATAAGATAGAGACTAATTAAGCACAGAGATCTCAGGGAAGGAGTCTCCAAGGAATCTTTTCATTTGAACAAGGACCTTTACAAAATGCTAGAAGAAAGAGAAAAAAAAGAAAAAAATGAAAAAAGAAAAAAGCCTAATTCTGGATCTCCACTGTCAGCTTGCTTTTCCATGCACTCACAGGAGCACAGAGCATCGTAGGCTCAAAACAGGAGAAGGGCTCTGAGAGGAGAGCTCAGAGGAGAGCTGTGGCTTCGAACATAAGGCAGAAGGAGAGGAGAAGCAATGCAAACAGCAGCAAATATAAACAGTGACTCATGACACACAGCAAACAAACAGCACTGTAACAGTTTTTGCAATTATAATTCAAACCAAAATAAACAAGAATGACAGTCCAGCACAACGAAAGGGAGGATGACAGTGATGGGAGGGGGGTGTGGGGACTCCATCACATTCACATCCGTTGCTCTCGTCACATCCCAAATGAGCCGCTCCAGAAAGAAACAGAGAGAGGGAAGGAAAAATGTATGGGACAGCAGCAATTTCTTGTGATCTACATCTGTGCTTGAAGTTTTCATGACTGCGCTGAGAGCAGAATTTATATCCCAAAGCCATACAACAGCCTACAACACTGCTACTGGTTCTGACCCCCAGCCCGCGAAAGCGCCTCTAGCAACAGAAATAAAGAGTTCAACCTGGTGGGTTAATGAGTAAAATAGGCCTTGTGTGGTGAGTGGATGGACAGAAGGCAACAGACTCGGGGGGAGAAATCACAGCATCCATGAAAGGCACCGGTTTGACCGCCCTGCAAATCCTCCAGTGAAGCAGATTCACAATTTCTTTTGCTATTGCTTCATTGCCCTCCTAGTGAGAAACTCTCCCCCAATCCACACCTTGAATATTTTTTTCACGCAAATCAAGGTATTTTCCCCCAGCAGGTACTAAAAGCTGATCATCATCCTTTTTACAGAAATCTTTTTATGTGTCAGAAAATGTATTGCCTGCACTCAGGCTTGTATTTCCAAATACAATTCCTTCAGGTTTCCCTCTCTGGCCTCATTTGCCGAACCTCCCATCTGTGCAGTTCAGTTCCAGACTTGCAAGTGTGACCATTTCCCTCTCTCCTCGCACTGCCCGGCACCCCTCGGTGCAGCGGGAAGCAATTATCAGCCTTGTCTTACGCACAACGCTTCTGTAATGATGACTCGGAGAGATTTGGCTCCTCTTCTCAAACCCTGGGATGCTGTTGATTTGTTTGAGCTGGTGATCCACAACAGCCCCATCACCACGTACCACCCTGCACCGCTGCTCCTCCTCTTGCATTCAGTCACTCAGCTCCTGCTCCCTCCAGAGCCACCACCGCACCCGCCTCTTCCCTCCACCTCATCATGTTGGTGCCCGATTGCTTGTGCTGTTCACTAAGATGATCTAAAATTCTGCTCCCAAGCCTTAGTCACATCAGCAGTCCCTCTCGTGCACTAACAGGTTATCCCATTAAAGAGGGAAGTTGGACAGATTTGCCTATTTTTTTTTCTTTATAAGTCAGATTTTCTTTGGGACCCCATCCTCCTCCTCCTCTCTGCTGCTCGCAAATTGCTCTGGAACTTGTTTGAGGAATCAGGGTCAGATTCTCTGATCCTTCATTTTCTGGGTCTTCCCTTCACCTCCCATTGAAGGTTTGGAGTGGCCTTTGCTCTGCTCCTCTTCCCTCCCCAACTCCCCAAGCCCCGGGGAACATCGACAGCAATTACCAATGGTTCAGAACTTGCTGAGACCAGGTTTTCCTCAAGTCATTTAGAATAATTTCACCAAGCCCAGCTGACATGAGCAGTGGATAATCTCTTCTTTCTCTATTCACATCCCTTACATCCCCTACTGGAAAAAGCTACACGTCTGTGTATGTAATTAGCATTGCAGTTTTGTGAGGACTGAAGCAGAGGAAGCAGAGAGCACGTCCACCTCCTGAGACCCCTCATCTCTCCAGCCTTGCTCTGCTCCTCTATGGCCTTTCTCACATATTCCACTTTCTTTGCAAGAATTTCCCCCAATTTGGAAGCCTTCAAATAAATAGTTTTTCCACTAGAGGGCACAAAGACAATTTCTCCTAAATGGAAACTGATGTTAGAAGGATTAATAAAATAATTACTAACATCTCACCAAAGGTAGCTCAAACTCCAAGAAACGAACACTTAATAAATTAAGATGTAGTTCCAACTCTCCAGGTACTACAACACCACCAAACATCTTTAACATGTAGAGACTGAAAACCTAGAAATCCAAAAGTGACACTAACAAGATCTCCTATACAACACTAAGCACCTTTTTCCAGCGATTTCTACACTGCCCACAACTTCTCGTTAGGCACAGACCACACTATTAACACAGCATTGGAGACAGAAAATCCATCTTAGTATTTTTTAAGTTGAACTTATCCAAATTCAGCTTCAAGTCACCGAACTTTTTTACACTTTTGTTTCCTAGATCAAAATAAGTTCTCTACCAGCAAAGTTCTTCTGTTTGTGGATACTTTTAGATCATGATAAGTCACCTCCTGACCCGTCTTGGGTAAACTAAAGAGATTTTAGCCTTTAAGGCTCTTCCATACAAGCCAGCTTTTCCAGCTTTAAAGCTTGTCTTGTAAACTTCTTACAGGTTGTATCTATAACCATGATGCCTTAACCAGTTCCTCACCAAGGAACGGTGCTGGTCTGTAAAAATGTATAAACTCAACGGGAAAGCAATCAAGTCAAACATTTGGTTACACAAACCCAATCGAGTGGGATGACAGCGGTAATTTCAGAGCATTGTGTACCTTGAGAGCACTATGGCCCTCAGGGTTCACCAGCCTCCCCAGCCCTACCAAGAGCTTCAGGTACAGCAAGCCTTGCGTGAACCTACCTTGCCGACTTCTGTAATCCAGACAACCTGCTCTTTCATGGCCCAGACCGAGGAGATGTGCAAGTGCTTGGTAGCCCACTCGTGTGCGGGTGCCTACACGCACACCCACGCTCCCCTCCATGACTGGCTGCCCTTCAACACGCACTCACTCCTCCAGCCTGAAGGCAGCGAGGTTTGCTTTCTGCCTACCGCTGCCTGTGGATTTCCACTTACTGGAAGGTTTGGCTTGAACGGAGCCAGCCCAGAGACTTTTGCTAATGGAAGAAGAGAGACAATAGCGATATGCAGGTGCTTCCTCCCATTTAAAGTGTTTACTTGCGCAGCTTAACACTGTGACGTTATTGTGAATTAGATCTGCATGCTGGTTTACAGAGTTCAAAAGGTAGCACGTAACAAAAGGAACCCCAAAATACTGCTTATTAAATGAAATGCTGCAGATTAAGTATTTTTTTTTCTTTCCTTTCAAACTCTGCTTCCTTTGCCCATGCCAAGTAAGAGGGTTTTTCCAACCATACAATAAAAGCCGTTTCAAATGGGAAATGATACATACTATATCAAAACAACAAAAAAAAAACCCTACACAAAAGCAAAGATTTATCAGAATATCTCCACTGTCTATGCAGCAGCTCCTTGTGGCATGGAAAGGACAACTCTGTCAGCTACTAGTGAAGGCTGAACTCAAGACTGTTATAACTGCGTGCGCTCTGAGAAAAATCAGAAAGATCAAGAGAGAAGGTAGGGTATAGCTAAGCCACAAGACAGAGCTCAGGAAAGCACCAGTCCAAAAGAGGAACAAAGGCATATTTGTTTTAAGAGATAAAGCAAGCAATTCAGCTGTATTCCACAGTAAACCATTTGGCTTAGGACCGAAACAGGGAAGAAGGAAAAAAAATAAAAATAAAAAGAGCATGTGATTCTAATTTTGTTGTCCTAAGCTTACATTACACAAATCAAGATGTTTACTAGAGGTGCCAGGCACTCAAATCCATGGTTGGACCTGTACATAGGAAGTATCAGATGTGCTGAACATCTTGTAGTTCCCTCTACAGATAATGAAGGCTCAAAGATACTCAGCACTTAACAGTAAAATAACAACAATAATAAAAAATGTCAAGACACTTTTTCTAGTATCTAAATGAACTCAGAAATCCAACTTTATAGACACTGATTTGTGAAAATCTCAGTCCTCCCAAAGCACCACCTTTTTACTGTTTGCAAAGTTTCAAATAAAATATCCTCATATCCAAGATCCTGCAACTTAAGACTGCACCTCATTTTCACGTAAAACTACACCACAAAATTCCAGAAGCGCTGAAACCAATGCCACATACATTCTCATTCAACCCCATTCTCTTAACGTCAAAATAAATACAACTGAGTCCTTTTGTCTGAGTGCTGTATTATTTTCCCCCCTCCTCATGGTTGCAGGTATTTTAGATGTGCTTCCATTGATTTTCCTTCTTGGTAGGACCAGACCAAATGGGATTCAGCACTTTGCTCTCTGCTGTCATCTTCTGAGGTCTGGTGGGACGATTGCTCAGAGAATGTCAGATACAGACTCCTTCCATTCTCTATCATCAGTGAAACTACAAATGGCAATAAAAATCCCTCTCTCCATTGCTCCATCACAGGCATATGCTAGAAGGTAAGTGGCAAGTGCTGCCTTCATTGATGCAAGTGACAGTAATGCAATGGCTTAAAATTAGCAGGTTAATAATTTTAGAGTTGCTTTTGTGCAGCTCAGCAATCCTGTGTCCAGCTTACTGGACTTCTCCTTGAAGTCACATAAGAACATAGGCAGATGTGTGCTAAAAACAGCTGCAGCAACTCATGAACTCAACTGTTGACTAACAGTTTGGACCAAACCCGTTTTACCTGTGCTGAAACAATCTGTCAGCACTCTCACACACACACACTCTCCTCATTTGAAACAGCACTAGCAAACAGCAGATGGGCTTCATAACCTCTTAAACCACGACGTCTGTTCTGCAAACAAATCTTTGGCAAACAAAGGCTAAATGAGCATCTGCAGTCTTCTCTAAGTTACCCACAAAAATGAAGACAAGGCATCGTGTGCACTGTGTTCTCAGGTATGAACTCCAAGCCAGGGTAACTGCTAGGCAGTCTCTGCCCCAAATCGCTCAGCATCACCACATGCAGCCCATCCCGAATTGCTCCACCACCCTTTCCAGCAGCCCTGCAGAGGGGGACCAGGGACCTTGCAAGGTGGCAGACAGCATTCCTGTGTCTCTTTCGTTGTTGGTTTTAGTCTTTAGTCTAGCTGGACACAAGCAATCCATGTGTTTTATCTTTATGGCTCTCATTCTACTGCTGCATGCAGTTCCTGAAGGGACATAAGATGCCATTGCTTTAGAGAAGATCCCACTGAAAAACAACTTAAGGCACATTTGCTGAAAGAGAGCATCAGAAAGTAAACAGGTGAAAGTAACTTCATTTACCAGAGGTGGCTTAGGGATGCTCAGAGATGATGAGATTTACTGCATACTGCCCTGGGCAGGTGGAAGGATGGTGAGAGGAGAGAAGAATTTCTGGCTGTAAAATGTCTTCAATGCCAAAACCCAAATGAGTCTTTACAAGATCTGTTACTTGTACTCACTCCAAGACTGCAAGAAGGGAGGTAGCCACGAGGGGCCCAAGCCATCACTGAGGACCCCCAGCATCCTCCAGGACAGTGATACAAGGCCAGGGCTTGGTCTCACCAGGGTGGGCGGCGGGCTGCAGCAAAGCTGTCCCCTCCCCGTGCCGCTGCTGGGCACCATGTGCCGGTGTGCAAAGCCCCACGCAGTCGGTGGGACAGTGGTATTGGGTGGGACAAATTGGGAAGAACATTAGGAAAGGTTTTTCCAAAGCTCTTAGCATGACAGAAGAGGACAAGCCCTGCCTTACAAATAACAACTATAAGAGAACACCTCTATGGGGAAACACACTTCTGCAAAATCCTGAGCTCTTTTTTTGTTTTAAATGACTGAGAATAGAAGTAATGATTCACCCCGAAGGACTGCAGCCTGAAAGACCTGAATCCTGCAAGCAGTAATGCACAGAAGTTGGAAGTACGCACAACCAGAGTTGGCAAGAAGAACAAACTGAAGGTTTTCATTGTGGCAAATGAGGCTTTCAAATGGACTGGCAGTAACACGATGTTCAAAACTTTGTTGCATTACTTTTATGATTCCTCCCAGCAGCATGCAACAAAACATATCTGAGCTGTAATCAATTTCTTACAGCCTTATATAAACATTATAGGAATTTTGTTCTCTGTAATACTTCTTGTTCTCAAGGCTGCAATAAATAAGTCCGTTACAACTCTGCTGCTGCTTTGTCTCCTATCTTGCCGTCTCAAGTCACTGCTTTTATTTCTTTTAAGCTACCAGTGTAACCACTTTCAGCTTCAACAAACACTTTAAATGTAACCTGTAGCTAAACTCTAGGCAGAATGAAGCATTTTACATTCACAGGGGAAGAGTGGAAAGGAAAAGCTATTTTCCACTGTTATAACACCACCTTCCTTTCATCTACAATCTCTCTCCAGTGTCAAGGCAGGGAATTCTGATGGCAAATCTCTCCAACAACTCAAAGAGAATTGGGACTGGAAAGTCGAGGAGACAGTAGTGACTATAGTCACATTTTCAAAAGTTGCGTAACAGGCACCCTGGCCATGGACCCATCAACCGATGAGGATGCTAGCACTGGCCCTTGCATGTGGTTGGCAAGCCATCTTCTCCAGCATCACCTCACTGCTTGAGGACAGTGTTGTGGTTGCAACTGATGGAGACAGGAGAGGACCAGGATGCTCAGCTCCAGGAGGGGCACGTGCCATTGAATATCCATCTTTTGAAGATAGAGAACTTCTGGGAGATGAATCACTCCTCTCCAGGACTGCACTTCAGCCTGTCTTCGGGTCCTGCCCAAAGCACCTCACACAGCAGATCCAGGAGTATCTATCATGCTGGGGTCCTAAGCTGTAGGGACATCTGAGAGGGGAATTGCCTAGGCACACGTCAGTGCCAGGACTCGAGGTGAAACCTGAACTGGGTCCCTGGCCATTCACACAGCTCTAACAGCTCTAACAGAGCTGTGTGTCACTTAGGCACTGAACTGTCTTGCTTCAAGGCATTGGCTTAACTTAGTCTATGAAGAAAGGCCATAAAACTATGTCAGACCACACGTCCACCTACTCCATAGTCCCATCTTGACGAACAGCAGCAGCAACTGCTTCAGGAGGAGTGCTAGAAGAGGACAAGTGTGCGGTGGTGCTTCCCCAGAAGAGTACCCCACCTGGCAGAGGCTGTGGCTCAAGGACCACCTGAGCCAGAAGTGTTGCTTGGTATAGCCCTGGTTGGGTTTCTCCCTGTCATTCTCTCCTCCATTCTCCCTCTGTTTCATCCAGGGAATGGCAAATTCACCCCACCACTATGATAAAGCACCAGGGAGGGTGGGGAGCAGGAGGGGAGAAGAGACACCTGAGGAGACTTCAAAGGTTTCGCATCCTTTGAACACTTCACTCATACATAATTGAAAGGGCTATATGTTTGGACCACAAGTAGATTTTTTTTTTCCCCCACCACCAAACCCATCACGTGAGGGATGCTGTCATACGATAGCCTTGGGGGAGGTTTGCAAACTTGGAGAATTTACTAAGAAGCAAAGTAAACTACTACTGACAGCAAGCAGACCAGAGCCTGGATCCCCAAGAAGTTCTGCCAATGGGAGGACCCAGAAAAAATAAGCCAGCCTTGACCCGGCATCAGGGGAGGCCAAGAGGAGCACATGCATGTATTTTATTTCACACTAACCTCCATTTGACCAGTTACGCAAATAAATCTCTGCTTGTCCTAAGCATACTTCTAGAGACTGAGGGACAATTTGGGAGACTTCACAATATAGCCAGACCTGCTGGTCACTGCATTGCGACCAAACTCAAGGGTTTCAAGAAATGAAGTATTAAGCAGGCAAGAATGGCACATGTGGCCCATAAAACGAGAGAAACTGCATCCAAAAAAACCTAATCCAAGCTGGGGCGGGGGGGGAAAGAAGTACTTAGGGATCTGATATGAGCTCATGATCCCTTTAGTTTCTGGCAGGCAGAGAAGCAGTAGCTGGTCCCCGGAGAATATATCGCAGGGCAGCAAGAGACACAGAAGCAACGCACCACTACAGACCCAGCGCTGACTCAACAGGGACCAGACACCCCTGCTGCTGCAGGGAGCACGGCAGGGACCCGCAGCCTTTACGGCTAGGGAAAGCACCGTGCACACACTCAGCACGAACACAGGGCTTTTGCCCTATTAAAAGAACAAACCAAGATGCATGTATGATGCCCAGACTGCCCTCAGTGCAGAGGGATCTGGCACATCTTGTTTTCAAGCAACACATGGCTGCAGCACTGGCAGCTGCGCGTGTTACTGCACTTCTGCTCCCCTTAGAGCAGAGGCTCCCCGGGGCAGGGACCGCACCTTCACTAACGCATGTACACCATCTCCCACGCTCGATTCTCCTAAAGCTCCATTACTGAGGCTATTCAGAAGCTGCCGCTATGAAGGTGGTACGCTTCAACCTCATCTCAGCTTCCCCTTGCTTAAATCAGTGGAGCTTAGACATTCACTTATTACTAAACCCTGCAGCGCCAGGTCAGCTTATATGTGCCAATATTCCAGTGAGCTTGATGTAAACCCTATCATTTTCTAATTGACTTAGTTAAACAGCTGCTTTCTTCCAATATAGGCAACGCACCAGAACAACGGCATGAAGACTCTCTAGATGAATACAGCAAATGCAATATGGGCTTGCGAAGGGGCGTAATTCAGCCAAGGGCAGGAGTGGAAGTCAAACCTGTTAAACCCTTACACACACCAACTTCAACAAACCAGCTTCTGCAGCTGAGAACAGCAACTGTTCCACATCCTCTGCAAAACCAAGGCGTTTTGTACAGCTGACCCTGAGCAGCGGAGATGATCTAGCCACAGGCACGCTCACTGGGGCAGGTCAGAAGAAACACAGCACAAGTCAAGTGAAAAATAAAGCAAACTTTCAGACTGCTCAAGACGTTCCCCACCTTGAAGGCTCACCCGGCCCTACCACCTCTCCTGCACGTCCTGCCCATGGCAGAAGACGCTGCCCACTGTGATAGCCAAGGCTTGACCTGAGCTTCCCATCGGGAAGGTTAGGCTCAGGCCTCTGCAGCACGGGAAGCTGTAAGCCAGCAATGCAGAGGAGATGGAGTCACTGCTTCAGTGCACTGATCCATACAGACAGCAAGAGGCAGGGGAAGGAAAAAAAAAATGCACTAAAAATTCTTTTGACAGGGTGAAAAATGAAAGCAAAGTGAAACACAGCTCAATCTGTCAAAACAAAATCACAGCAAGCCCACTGAAAAGAAAAAAAATACAGCTCAACTCGCATTTTCTAGTAGGCAATAACTGGTACATTCATTTTCTTGAAGATAAGCGGGTGGGTTAAGTTTGCCAGACAACACTGAGCAGATTTGAAAGGTAATCACATCAGAAGCGCAAACAATCAAATTTTGCAGCGGCTCTAAATACAACCAGGGACATTAAGGACTTGCTTCCACCTTGCAATTCAAAAGACTCTCAAAGAATTTTTTACAGTTGCACTGTTGGGCTGATGGATAGAATCCAAAGTCCCTGATCAAGACAAGCTTTGCCCTTTCCCTCTGAGCTCACCATTCAAAGAAGAGGAGAGATGATGCTCTTAATAGCAAAGGAGTCACAAATTGGCATGTCAAAAGGTGCCGTACAGTGCAGTTTTGGTCAGGATGGTAAAGGTCAACCTAATATTCAGAGTACAGACAACGCATTAACCTGGTGAGAGAGTCCTTACAGTTACCCAGAGGGTATTTTGAATGGCGAGACAGCTTGTAATTAGCTTAGGTGGGCCAACCTAATTATTCATGGCCTGAGGAAGCATCTCCCAATGCAAGAGGGGTACAAGATATATATTTATAGTTCTTTCCTGATAAGCTCATTATAAGCTTTCAGAGATGAATGACCACAGCATTTGACTGTTTTGTTGCAACCTGGAGACGCACACAGTAATGAGCAAGCTATCCAGGAGAACAAAGGCAAGGGCTGTGTGGGGCTCTAAGTGAAAAAGAAGGGGGGGGGGAATAAATCACACACACAAAAAAAACACCAAAAAACCCCCAAAACAAAACAAACAAAAAAACCCCAAACAAACAAAACCAAAAACCAGACTTCTGTTACACTACAACATGAAATTGCAATTTGCTAGCTTCATTTTGAAATGGACAATTACATGCATGCCCATTTTATATAAATGTGTGAACAAGCATTTCCATAAAACCCATTTTAACAAGACCTCAAGCATTAAAAATAGGAAATAATACGGTGGAAACAGTTAATATAGATGTGCAACACCCCATATATATTCAGAACTGCATTCACACATTAAAAACTTGAAACCATTCTTCCAAATAAATCAGCATTAAAAAAAATTTCTAATTTCCCAATGTTTCCATTCCAGCAGACCGTTGCTTGCTCAGACCTTTATTAGCCGTAACAGGGCTGCAGGTGTGCACAGAAATCAAACTGGGACCTGGCATAAGATAGATGGGAACAAAAAGACATTTTAAAGAGTTTCCTTTTTCTTTTCTGTTTTTTTCAGGGCGTCTTCTAACATGTCTAAGTCTCCCCAGTACACACAGCTTTTCCAATTGCATCTGCATCGTTTTAACCTCTCCTCTTTATCACTCTATTGGTTGCCTATTTTTGCAAAGGCTGAAATTCTGCCACTTCTCTTTCACAAATTCTCTACCTTCTCCCTCAAGGTTTCTGCTTTTATTAGAAATTAACTCTTCTGTGTCACAGATCACTCTTCTCATAGCCAAGTGCTTGGTGTCAGGCACCCTATTCCCACAACACCCTTGCACAAAGCCGAGAAGAACAAGCCATCCTTGGCGTTAGCAAGTCTGGGCCGCTTCATTTAGGCAAATATTTATGTACATGCGTGCCATATTTCGTAATCAAATATTTATAAGTGTGGCGTAAATGTTGAGGAACTCTATCACATTAACTTTGGTTTCACCACTGATTTTAAGAGGGCCGTGATCCTACTTCTCAGCAGTAGCACACTAGAGAAGATTCCCGGCAGCCTCTGTAACATCTGAGATAACCCCTCAGTAAGAGGTGGGGAGAAAATGAAATTTAAGCCATGGCTACAATTCCTACCCTCTGGCTCAAACTCTAAGTCTCATTCAAATGCTAGTTCAGTATTTTCATCTACTAAAATATATGAAATCATTAGGATCTGGTGGAGGAGGAAAGGAACACGTATGCAGATCTCCAGCAGTGTAATTCAAACTTCAAGATCACCTTTGTTAATTTTCACAAAGCCTAATAAAGTAGCGGCCAGAAGTACCAAGCAGCTCTAATGAGTGCTCTGCTGCTGATCTTCAGCCACTCGTGTACCCGTGCACGATAAACCTGTCTCCTCCTTGGCCGGGACGGTGAATGTTCATCAGCAGGTTGTGAATCCCAGCCCCACCTTCGGGAGCAGACAGCAGCATCGCTGCCAGACACGGGCAGGGCCGGGGCTGCCGACAAACAGCTCGGCCGGCCAGGTGGAATTCATCCCTCCAGACGGACTGCGCGGGTGCAACTTCATCCACACTTGGACATTTCTGACATAACTTTGCCTCTACAGAGCAGAATCAAGAGGGAATTTAGAGAGACTCCCGTTACCCATCACCTTCTCTATTTTGGAATAGGAAAAAGTAATTGGAAGGTGCAACACTACAAGCAAAAAATAGTATTTACTATTTTCCATTAGGGCCAGAGAGAGTCTAATGATTTTTTTTTAGTATTTTTTGAAAGGCTCCTAATTATGCAGCTCCTTATCGTGTTCATTTAAATGTGCTCTGCTCGGTGTCCCAATTAGCGTGATTTATCCACAAGCACTTAAATAAGACAAACAAGACTTGGGGACTTGCAGCTCCAAGCAGAGCAATCACGTACACCTCACATGTAAGGGCATTTAGGCAGGTCTCCAGCTTAACTGTATTTTTCACCACTAAACCAAAAAAAGTCCTCGTAGGCTACCTTTGATAGAAGTCGCTGCTAGAGCCTGCACTGACGTATCCTACGCCAGCTCGGGAGCTACCATTGCAGGCATGTGCGTCTGCCGTACGTGAACACTCACGCTGACTCAAAGATGAGCCCAGACTATCTCAGCGATGATCTCTTCCCATCTCTTTCTGTGGGGCATGCCAGGGTAAGTACCCCCACGAGAGGCTCCACACGATGCCCTCCCCAACCCCGCAAAAGGCTCCCTGGTTCCCCTGTGAGCACTCTCCATACCAGGGATTGCTGCCATGAAGATCCCAAACAGGGTGCTCACCCTGGGGATGGCTGCCCACGAGGAGCACGGGCCAAAATATCACCGCCACGGCTTCCTATCAAGCCGCGGTGCCTCACCATGCAAACACCTGAGGACACACTGGCCACAGCACTGCCATGGTGGGACAGAGCTGATGCCCACACGTGCTCCGGAAAGGCACTTCTCAACTATCAAATAGTAAATAAAAATCAAGAAACAAAAGCAGCAAATGCTGTCATAGCTCTATCACCTGTCCAGACATTTCCGAAGAAACACCAATCTGGAAAAACCACCCAAGTCCTCTCCACCTCTCAGTTTCTTTGGAGATAAGGTGGGAATAACACCAACCAACCCACACAACAGTTCATGCCATACATCGTGAGTCAAAGTCCACGGCCTGTGGGACTCAAAGCATAGCTCTAGTTTTCAATCAAACCTGGTCCCACATGGCAGTTTTGGTGCCATGTTATTTGTACTTTTTAATCTATTAAAAACCCAACATGTTCTTCCACACAAACTTAGTCCTGCAAAATAATTCTCAAAACTGAGAAAGAAAGACTGGAAAATAAAACTCCTTGATAAATACACAGAAATTTCCTCAGCCTTTTGTAAAGCGTAACTGGAAATGACATGCACTTTAACAGGGTAAAATCTGGGAACTGCCACCCCAGCGGTAAATGCCGTGACAAGCCCTGCTTCCTTCCTTATCTGTGGCCAATAAAAGACGAAACGCTCTAGAAATTAGTCACCTCCAATTTCCACTATCAGCAAAAACCTTAACAAAGAGCATATTTTCGATGATACTGACCCCCCCAAACGCATTTACAGAAACATACTTTTTTTAATTAAAAAACAGAACAACTCACTGGCCAGCACCAGCGGAGAACAACTATTGCTCAAACCTCTCTCCTCCTCAGCCCAAGGAAGAGCACTTCGATACCTGGCTGGCTGCTGTTTGAGGTTTGCAGCCCTCCCTTGCAGCCCGGTGCAGAGTCAGGCCCCTGCCCGAGGAGCCCCCCCCGCCTCTCCTCCGTCCCCTCCGAGCCCCCCACCCCTGCACATCGCTCCCCAGGAGGAGGACCGGGAACTCTGCATCTTCCTTCTCCCGAATGCACAGCCATGCTGTGGCAAGTGAGCTCTCCTCTTTATTTGATGCCCTGGCTTCAAAAGCTTTTGTTTCCTCTACTGATCACCTTCCTTCTGCCAGTATGCCTATTTCTGGACTCAGCTCTATTTCTCCATTAACTTCCTGCATTTAACACTTTCAGATATCCCGTGTGTCCTGTTCGCCACTGCATCCACGTCCAGGAGCGCAGGCAGACCCTGTTTGACCCCTCCAGCGCTGCCCTCCTGCTATAACAGAGCTGGCTGTTATGTAGGGTTGGGGATCAAAAATATAATTATAGGAAAATGTATTTAGGAAGAACAGATTACCGAAACAAACGGGAACAGCGGGAGAGATGAAAGCAGGTTTGTGCTTTCAACACAGTGTGCAGCGATGGCCGAGTGTCCAGATGCCAAGCTGGGGAGGGCACCCTCGCCTGCCCGAGGGCTGTCTGGCTTTCGTTGGATGGTTGAAGCCATCCACCACAAACTGCGTTGCAGATGGAGAGATCTCCCCTGCACATGGCCGGCCAGCGGCACACCCAGCTCCGCCACCACTTCAAAGCAGTCGAGGCAGCTCCCGCTGTAATCCAGCTGAACCCTCAAAGACCATCTCCAGCATCCAAAGCGGCACTTTCCAGTCCCTTTTATAGCCTGAGCGAGTGACCATCTCCGCTCCCGAGGGGCTGGCAGCATCGCTGCCGGGAGGCAGGGCTGGGCAGAGAGCTGCTCGCCCGACCCTGATCCAACCCGCCAAACGTCACGGCTCCGCTCCCTCACTCCCCCCGGGAGGGTTACGGCCCCCAGCACCTACAACCACCCAGCACACGGCTCCATCGCGGCACTGTGCTGCAGCAGATACCAAACTGGCAGCCTCGTTAGCAGTTTCTGAGATACCAGAAAGGCAGTTGTCCCAAATGTTCAGCAGAAGGCTTTGGGCAACCCGAGCTGAGCAGCCAGGACAAAGCATGGGTATAAGGTACATCAGTGGAGGCTAAAACCGGCGCATTTCGACTTCCAAGGCTGCAGCTTTATCATTTCACACAGAATTAAAGCGCCTAATAACATGCACACATTGATGGATAGCAAATTGCAACAAGCATAATGGGAGGACAAGAAAAAAAAAATGGCAAATTAACAAACTAAACCAGATTCTGATGGCATGAAATTCTTGTCACTCCTGGATTAGCCTGTACTCCATTTATCAACCACTCTGGGGTTTGGTTTTGTTTCTCCTAATTCTAGGGAGGTGCTTTGAGAAACGTGGTATTTCTTACCTCTCTAGAAAAAAAAATTCCCCTGCACTGCATATTTTTAAGATTAACGATCCAAGGTCAGCCTCTTGAAAGGAGCTGTAGTGGTGAAATATTTTGCCAAACCACATTTCAGTGAAGAAAGAATTTCATCTTGACTTGGGATACTTGTTTTTAACCTAGGTAGGTTCTGGGGCTTTTTTTGGCTCCTTAAACAATATCAGCCAATTAGGAGTCCAAGGCCTGATCAAATCAACACCCTTCAGACCAATCCAGGTTACCAAAGTGACAAAGGTCAAGCACTACAGAAAAAATAATGACTTCATGATGGACTGAAAAGGTGTATAAATATTGTCCTGTTCTTGTTCTGACAAAAAAGACAAAAGAAAGCCAAAACCAGCACTGCCTGACAACAGTATACAGTAGCTGAGCAAAGTTACCCAGAGAGAACTGTATTAGTGAAAGGGACCTCTGCTTGGCCAAGATACCCCTTCATTTGGGCAGAAATCGGTACAGGACCCTCACGGTCCTCCTTACCATGGGAGGCAATTAAAGCTGGATGGCGCAACCTCTGCTGGCTCCACCGATGCATGTAGAAGAGGACACGTACACACAACCAGAGACGGTTTTGCGTCAAGCGAATCAGCGGATTAAACAAGCGCCCACCCTGAGGGCAGCGCCTGCTGCTCCAGCCCAGCAGCCCGAGGTGTCCGTGGGCGCTCCCGCGGGCCCTGCCACGCTCAGCATTAACATCAGCCCAGCCGACGGGGACTGGAGATTGTGGCGAATCTGCATCAGCCTCCTTTGCTGTGAGGAAGGCAGGGTCTAGCAAAGGTGGGTGCACACGGGGAAAGGAAGGGGAAAAAAAAAAAAAAAAAGAAGAAAAGCCAGTCTCCTTCAGCTAGCAAAAGTTCCCTGGGTGATGCAGAGAACCCGTTGTTCCTAACGCCAGCAAGTAGGTCAGGGCCAGACCCTTGAGCCTCAAAATCCAAAAATCCATCTCCAACCTGTGGCTTTTATTTACATTTTGCAAAAGAAGCCCGGCAGAAAAAACTCCTCCAGAAACTGCTGATCTCTGCAGGCTCCAAGGACATGCTGAGTTTTAAAGCGTAAGAGAAACAGAAGAGGGCTGTTTGTTTTTAAAACCTGTTCCCAGGCCGAAACCCTCAATTCCAGAGTGAGACAGTACACAGAGGTGTTTACAAGCCTCTCCAATGAGAATTTTATAAACGGAAGAGCCGACACAAGCTGAACTGTAGCCTTGAGGGTTATGAGTGCAATACCACACTCTTCCTGTCTCCAGAGGTGACCCATCTCTTACATGTCGGAGCACACAAGCGTTAATTTGGGACCGATGACTCACGATTCCTGTTTTCCAGAACAGTCAAACCAATATTGCAAGGAAACCTGTTGTGGTTTTTTTTCTCCCCCCATAGCTGGGTGGTTGGGTAAGAACAGGAAAGGCAGGAAGAAGTAAAAAATGGAGCAAAAAATGGATAAACAGTTCTGTTAACCTTTCCTGAGCCTTCCCAAGCGATGCGCTGCAGAAGGTCCCCCCTGCACAGGTCACAGGGTGCGCAGAGGCTTTGCATCAAAAGGCCAAGTGCTGGTTGGAAACGCTAATGATGCCTGCTTGATCTGGAGCAAATTGAGGACAAACAGACCCAAACACTTAAACATCCCAGATGCACCATCACACGCTCAGCCCCTTCTAGGAGCTGCACCCCTCTAGGAGCTGCCTGGCTGCTGTGGGCTCAGGGGAGGAATATTATAAGTTTTTATTAGGCCCAAAAAACACATACATAACACCACCTGGCTCCACAAACAATGAAACTTTACATACAGGGGGGAAAAAAAGGAAGGGGGGAAAAAAAGGCAGCTGATCACTTAAATCAGCTGGGGGAATGCCAGCATGGCTATCTCCAGCAGAACAAAAGCGAACCCCAGCGAACCCCAGCCTCCAGCACAGTCCCAAGGACCACGTTGCTGCAGCAGAAGCGAGGACCTGCTGCAGATATCAAAAATGCCTGACAGCTCCCAAAGCTGCCGTTTGCAGGAGGCCGGTCTTTGGCTTTGGCGCTCTTTGTGCACTGTTGCCAAGGCTGAAAGCTTTTAAACAGTGCCGAAGCAACAGGGCTCCTCAGGTGGAAACCTGTGCAATGGGTCCATGCAGGTGCCCGGAGATGGAGCAGCACCCGCTGGGTCCATTGCCTCTGGGACCAGGAGTCTCTTAAAGAATAACATAAAAATGCAGATTATGCAAGATTTCTAGTGGAGACAGGCTGAAGGCTCCCAGGTAGGGTGGGACCACATCACACCGCAGTTTGGAAGGACACTAAGGGCCACTTTCCCCATGCCCCAGGGATCTCACAGCCCTGCATCCTGCTCCTGCAGGTGTAACCTTGGTAAATTAATCCCAGGGGATGTCTTTGCCATCCACCAGTAAACAAACAAAAGGATTAAGTGATAAAATTATCTACTACCAACTCACATATAAAACTACAGCCAGCCTGCGCTGCTGACAGAGAAGAAAGCAGGCAAACATTCAGGGGTCCTTCAAGACCTCTCGTCAGCTGCTTTTCCTTTCTGAGGGGAGTCACCTTTTCTGAAGACGTTGCAGAGCCTATAATAATTCCTACCAAAAGTGACATTACTTCATTTCCTCTGGAAAACAACAGCTCTACCAGCCCCTCCTTCCCCCGTCTTGCTCTCTCATGAGCAACACGCTCAGATCTCCAGGAAGGGGGTAAGGTCAGGAGCAAATGCCTGGATTGCTCCCAGATTAGCAGCCCGGGGGGAGTAATTCCAACAGAAAGCGTTTACAATATTCTTGGTATTAAATGCTTTTGGCCAAGATGAAATTTGTTAAAGTTTGCGCTTTGGATTTTTCAAAGCTCTGAAGTCATTTCTTTCCCCCAAGCTGCCTCCACAGGCAGAATTTGTGGGAAAAGGGAGATTTCACACACAGAAACCAGCACAGCTAAATAATAAACTGAGGCGATTGTCCAGATGCTGAAGCCTGATCAATTATTTCCCACAGAAGCAAAGTACCCACATTAGAAACGCAAATTGTTGTACCTAAACTGATGGCTGTGTCACCCTAATTTCCTGAGATTAATCCTGTTTCAGTCAAATCCTTATCTAAATACAAATAGGAAAACATACAATCAAGCAAACATCTAAAAAAAACCCTTGACTACAATTTGGCTGGACAAGAGCTTTATGAAGAGCAGCTGGTTTATCCCCAAGATTTCTGAATTATTTTATTAGGATTCAAGAACTCTTAGAAGAGGCTGACAAGACCCCATTAAATCACCAAACATTTAACAGTCCCATTTATTACATTTTGCCCTTCCCCCTCTTCCCAACACAAATCAATCTTTTTTTTTTTTTTTTCCTTTTATTTCCGAACTTCACTGATTCTGCACACGATGAATTTTTATCACAACACTGGATGGGGAGCACCTCATCTATTAAAATGCCATCAGTATCAGCTCTGTAGGTGATGACTTCAGAGAGTCATTGCATCCCCCCCCAGCTTCAGATTTTCTCGCAAGGAAAAGGGCACTGTGCTCTCAGACTAGAACTGATAAAAATCACTATGGAGCAAAGAAAAGCCTAAAGGCTGAATGAACCAGTTTTAACTCCTGCAGAAAAATACTTTTTCTAAGACCAAGTCTGACGAAAACAGTACCTGAGGAAGAAACTGGATGAAGGAAAAGAGATCACCGTTTTGGGGCTTGGTTTTTTTTTTTTTTGGTGCCAGCTGGAATCCAAACCACTTTCTTCCACCAAGATTTTATAATCTAATGAAACAAAAAAACTCCAAAGAAAAACACAGTCAAAAAAGCATGTTTAAACCTCAGGAAAGCCTGGCTTGACAACGCTTCCAAACAAGCTGGAGCAAACTTGCAGTGCATGAACATACCTCCCATTCAGAAGTGATATATTTGCCCTGAGAGCAAAGGTCCTGCCCTGCACTCTCAGGCACCAGATCTGCATCGCTGGCCCAGCATAAAGGCAGCAACTCCTGGCAATTCAGGCAAAAGGTTAAATTCAAGCTTGCAGATTGGCACATGCCTTATTTGAGAGATTTTAAAACGAAGTAAGAGCCGTCAGGTCTTGGACAACTGCTGAGAGGGAAGTGTGGGAGAATTCAGGACATCCACGACATTGGGCTGCCTGAGAGTCCTTGGCTGAAAACACTCAGAAATATTCCCACTGCTGTGATTTCATGCAGAAGCACAGCAATACGATGACTGATGGCCACATAAAACCCATAAAGACAAAGATATTTAAAATATTTCAGATTATTATTCTTTAAACAGTTCAGCAGAGTTTCCCATCCGTCAGTAACTGGGACGGATATCCCCCCAGCCCTACAACACTCCTGCGGTCCCTAATTGCATCTTGCTGTTTAGGTGGAAACCATGGATCCGGGACAAGCGAACAGACGGGTAACAAATGACCAAACACCGAGTCTTGGTATTTAAACAGAATCCAGGAAGGAGCTGCAAATAGCTCCAGTAAAAGTGGAGAAAGGAAGGAGCAATCCCTTCGCTTTTGTAAATCCTCGATGCTCTGATGCTCCGTGCTGAACATCACTGCTGGCAGGCAAGAGCATCCTGGCTGGACCAGAAGCAGCACAGGACACTGGGTGGAGTAGTGACAGCAATTCCTCCTCATGTGCTCCACAGAAACCTTCTTCCCAACTCCAGACTTAATATTGATTTATATTCTGAAGCATGAAGCCATATCCCCTCCAATATTCTTAATTTCAAAGGGCTGGGTTTTGTTTTGAGTGGCTTTTTGCCTTAATCTCAGTTGCTCCAAAAGTTTGTGTATATTTAATTACTGGCATCGTCTCAGACGTTATTGAATTTTGGCCCTCAGTAATACCCCGTGGCAAGGAGCTCTGCAAATTAACAAGGGGGAAACCATTCCCTGTTTCCTTTGGAGTGCAGCATTAAGGCTGCATAGTTAAATTCCCAGAGGCCAGGAAATGAAAATATTAAATATTCTAATAACATCACTAAAGAAGTCATCATTTACATATATGTCATTCCAATTAAATATTTTTCCTGTTTAATCATTTAGCTTTAATGCAACTCGTGCTGGTGTTAAAGGTTCATGCACAAAAAAGAGAAAGGAAGGATCTCACACAGGAATCCCATACAGGATATAACATAACCAGGCAACCGCTGCTGCAGACCCTCACATTTCACGTGTTCTAATTTTGTTGATTCTAACTAGACAAGCTTAATGGCACAGTAGTTATATAAATTACCTGGAATACATAACACTGCATTTATACATAATAAATGAACTGTTGCAGAGGAACACCAATGAAATATCACAACTAACTTTTTATTCAGTTTCACTCTTTAAAAAAAAGAAAAAGAAAAAATCAAAGGCCATTAATATAACTGCAGTAAAACAATGAGCAAAACCAGCTTCTGTGAGAAGCTTCTTCCTACGGACCTTTGCTTCAATCTGGGCAATTAAGAGATTTCCAGGAGGTTGGGGACTGCAAACCAACAGGCACATCTCTCCCAGAACCGTCACACAAAAAATTCAACTTCCCCACTCCGAAATCTAGCAAAGTCCTAAGCAGCCTTAGCTGAGGTTGTCAGATTGGCAGGACCACAACCACGCAACATTAAAAACAAGTGAAGGGGAAAAGGAAATTTCTCATTTAAGAGCTGTCACACAAAATGAAACAACCACCCCTTTTTTTTTTTTTAAATTCGAAACAAGCTCTCCCGACACAAGCCAAGCACAGATGCAGCATGGCTGAGATCGTCTGGCAGGAGCAACCAGTTAGTCCAAAGCTGTGACAGTTTATACAAACACTTTAAACTAAGAATAAGATTTCACAAGCATGACACAGATGCATGGCCAGATTCGAGCAGATGCTGGTGTGACGGCCTTGCATTTCTGCGTCTTTTTACAAGAAGGATGGGGTAAAGGTCAATGAACGTGAAAGGGATTTGCAGCCTCTCAGAAAAAGGTGCGAGAGCAAGACTCCCACCTCCCCGGCATTTCTGCCCAGGACCGCCAGGCATGCACAGACATCCCGTCCTCCTCTGCACCATCTTGCTGCAGACACCTCACACTTCCATTTTTACGCACTTTTGCATTAGTCCTATAGAAAGACTGTGCTCCAGTTCTCCCGACGGGCACTTTGCAGGCTGCTCCCAAGGCAGTTCACAGCAGAGCCCTGCCTCAGCAGAAGGTGAACTCGGTCTCCTTGATAAGAGGTTTCTTGCCTGGGCCAAGCATCCTCCGTAAAAGCGAGGTTTGGAGTGACTGGTGTTACTAGGCCCCCCTCGCACAAAAGCTGCTTGTATTTTACATTTACTTGACAGTAAAATACCCAGTATTGTTGAGTTTCTGCCAGACCACTGGAAGAGGGCACTTTGCTGGAGCAAAGGCTACCTCGAACATGCAACCAGGATGAAGTCCCCGTGTCACTTAACACCACAGCTCTCCTTCAACCCATTCCTCCCAGTGAGACTTCGAAAGCAACTGGAGTCGAACAGACAATTCCAACTAATTTTCTTGAAGAAAGAAGAAAAAACAAACAAACAAAAAAAAAAAAACCCTAAAAGGCCAGCAAACCATTTAAGGGAGAGCACAGACTTGAAATACATACATATATTCAAGGGAAAAAAAAAAAAAATCAAACCATAGGCTTTGATTGCAGCCAAAAGAACAAAGTATCTGATCTTAGTCTTCAAAGACAAGGAAATTCAGAATTAACACTGACTCTCATATTACTCATCCCTACCATGCTGGGTTGTTACAATCCACACAGCCCACCCAAAGTTAGAGACTTCCAGAAAAATGTTCAACTCAAAGGGATACGTTAAAAACAAGCCCAAGGCAGGCTATGTGGTTGAAGTGAAATGCATAGCATCCATCAAGAGTGTTGTATATGCCATTCTTGAATTGCAAGTCATGCTCATCTGGTTATAATATACAAATTAGCACTAGGTAAAATAAGAATTTCCTCACACCTTGAAATCTGAAATACCAGCTATTTTTCCCAGAGTTAACTTGGCCCTCACTTACCTTTCAACAGTCGATACATTTTTCATGGCGATAGCATATCCTTGGCAAATATTTAAGCTCTCAGCTCTGTTCCCCGTCCCTCTAGGTGGTAGTTTGATGGGCATCAAAACCAAAATTGTCATTGAGGCAAAAAAAAGCATCATTCCCAGTTCTGTCTGCCCCATTCCTATCACTGTTTGTGATACGTCAAATGTTTGTGCCACCACACACAAAATAAGGGTATGGAGCTGGCAGGGAAAATAGCTCAGCAAAAGGGGTTATTTTACACCAGATCTGGCCAGGGCAGCAAACACTGATGCTGGGAGAGCACAGGGGACAGCAATGTGAAAAGACCACGTTGCTGAAGGAAAGCACACAAACCCCTCTTTCTCCAACAGCAGCACTTCGGCCCTACTTTGACAGGGCGCGTCATCCCCTTTGCGTGACGAGCACCAGCTAAGTCAGCTGAGATCCAACGAACTCGTTGCCTGACGGCGACGCACAGAGCTCGGGTGCGGCAGCGGTGAGCCATGTGGGTACCGAGGGACCGGCGGTCCCCGAGCGGGGACGGGCACCCCCACAGCGCCGTCGCTGCCTGCCAGACGTGGAGGAGAGGTGCGGGAGCAGCTCAGGCTCCGGCTCCCCTTCGCTGCTCAGAGCGGCACTCCAGCGGGGTAACATGGGATGACTCAGGACTGCTGCGAGAGGGCCAGTAATTACGCCTCTCACATATGCGCAGTCATGCCCGTACGGGCCTTTTCCAAGGCTTCCCTCGGTTACAACCGTGTGAGGGAAATGATAGTGTGGACGGAGCAGGAAGGAGCTTTCAGCCACAAAATCTGGGAAATGCAAAAAACAAGCTAAGCCCTCTGATTGAAGCTTTCCTCCATCACAGCCAGGTCAGGAGTCCCATCTCTGCAGAGATCCACGCTCAAATACCCGCTTATACTTGATACAGTGCTGGTTAAAGCTAGGTTGGGCACAAAACCAGACCAAAACAGCTTCCCACAGGACTGAAAATTATATAAAACCCATCAGCTCGCTGGGATGGTAGTAGGACAAAGCATCCCCCAAACTCACCTGTCCCCATCCCCTCTCCACAGACTGGCCTGACCCACCGATGTGGGCAAGCTGCCATCAGGAGCACCAGGACACCCTCCCTCTGGCTTCCCGTGGACCTGGTGGCCCAGGAGGGGACATTTCCAGCCACCACAGACGTGTGTCCTAGCGCACGTGGCTCCAGTCCCCAAAAGATGGCCTTTCACATTGTATAATCCCATCTGTGCCAGGAGACCCTGCAGCTTGATCACCTCCATTTACCTTCCACCACACAAGGTCCTCAGTTTCTTATTCAAGCACTTTTGTAGCTCCATTCCCAGTGGTTTCTGCACGTCATCTAGGTCGTATGCTGAGCGTCGCAAGCAAAATTGCTAAGTGCTGCTGAAACTTGCACTGATTTGTAACAAAATGGCTTGGAACCAACATTTTCATCAAAGGTGCTTCTGCCTCACCCCTTCTCAAAACACAAAGTGGTTTCCCTGTTGGGAAAGGTAATGAATACTCAAAGTGAGAACAATTTTGAGCAGAAGCTTCCAATGAAGCAGAAAACCTGGAAATCACCTGAGGAAATCAACTTTCTCCCCCGCTATCAGATTGTCTATCCAACAAATCAATGCTAATTTCTCCTGCCTGTTTTATTTTCTCACCCATCACACGGATGACCAAGCTCTGCTTGGCTACTTCATGCGCAGTGCTGAGCATCGCCCTGAGGAGCTACTGGTGACCCCCTCCGCCGCTCTTGGCACGAGATGCCTCTCAGCTTGGCAGAGTTGGAGGTGCGACATACAGATATATACATACATACACACGCTTTACAACATCACCAGTCCTTCCTGCACACAACAGTGTGCCGCAGCAGAAACGACACTGCTTCGCAACACTACAAGAACATGATTTTCCTCTGGGAAGGAGGCAAAGCCACACCTGCAAACATTAAAAAAAATAAAATATTTCACACAAAAATTACACTGAGCTTGCCAGCTACTACAAATGATTTTGCGGAGAAGTGGTGTTTACAAGGCTAGCCAACAACTTCAGAGTAAACCCTGTAAGTCAATTACATAGTACTCTACGGCACAGGCGACAACGGTGTCATGGATCATCCAGTGCTCAAACAGTGGAACTGTTGATTTTAGGCAGAAGGCAGCAATCTGGTAATAAATACAACGTTGTGTCCTGGCCAACAACTGACTGGTGTCATTAGAAAGGATGTGTTCCACCAATTACAAAATTAATTATAAAGTCATGTCAGGTCACTCAGTTGGAAAACAATTATTTCACTTCACGACATTAAATGAGAGACAGTGCCCCACCTTCATCAATATGCAAATTGCAACAGATTGCCTGGGACTAACCCAGCTATCTCCAACACTGGCACGTACCCAAAACCTAACCCAATATACTCCTCAGGGGAAAGATGGATGAATATCATCCTGTAAGAACCCAGTTTGGCAACAAGCAAAATGCAGCGGGTAAAGATGGGATGGCAAAGAGAGAAACCGTGGCCCCAGTGAACAAGTTCCACGGTAAACTTTCTAATTTACCTGCAGTCAAGTAATTATAACAAACATGACACTGTGGGAATCCCCATGCCCGAGCTGGGGAGGGACTGATGATCTCAACCCTTGCCCTGACACAGGACCATGTGTGCTGACGGATATCTGTCCAAATAACCTTTGGAGACCACTGCACAACTTGAGCTCTGCTGGAAGACCATCGCTCATGTATTTGGGAATAGGCTGGTTGACTGCTTTTCTTTTTAAGGAGTTTTGGTAAAGGCACTACAAAAACTTTGGTAAAGTGTTGGTGGTGCCACGACGTTATGACTTCAGAAAATCTGCACTACGCATTTCTGGGGTAAAATTCCCAAATGTCTCCATACAGAAAGGATCTTGCACCTTCTCTGATCACCCAAGAGCTGGGATACCAGACTGCCCTCAGCTCAACAAGCCATTTGTATAAGGTTCAGCTGTACTCGCACACACACAAGAAAAATTATCCTAGGAAGACTACAGAGATTTCAGTGGTTAAAGCTACACACATCCCATCCTATCCCCCAAAAGTAATTAGTGTTCTCCAAACCAAAGCATGCTCCATTTACAATTAGGTAACCCCTGTTCTCCCCCAGATTTACCAGGAATGCAGCTCATGAGGTGCCCAGCTCACATCTGCTTACCTAGTTTTCCCCAGGTGATGGGTGTCCTCCTCGGGGCAGCCCCCCAGACTATTTAAATTGCCTCTGCAACATGAAAGGACAAACCTAGCTTCTGTAGGAGACATCTTCATCTTCCTTCCACAGCATGTTCTTACAAAAAACATTGCAGATCAACAAGCACACGCATTAGTTTTAAAGAGTGCAACGGAGAAACTGGATTAAAAAAAATACCAAAACAAACCCCAGATACTCATCCCCCCACTTTCCCCATGAAACACATGCAGCCCTGAGACAGTTTATTACATTCAGAGCAGCCGTGCACGTTGAACCTCCTTTTATTGCTTTGGGGACTCGCATCATGGTTACCTTCAGTTTGACAAATACTTTCTCATACAGCGCAACAAAACAAAGTTGGCTCCCAAGGAACAGGATAGAGATTTCATATATATGTGTGTGTGTGCGTGCAAGCATATGCATATAAAAATAAATAATACACACCCATTTGCATATGATACATGCTGACATTTCCTTATAAATGCAAATAGCCTTGCCCTGACGCTTCCCGAGGCTACATGACAATATGAACACTGTGAGATGTGGATGTGAGGAGTCTCACACCTAGACCCCCTTGTCACACAGGTATATATACACTACACTACTGCAAATCCCAGGTGTTTTCCACGTTAATTCTTGAGCCTCTGCCTAGGGATTTGACCTGGCTCTGGTATGCAAGGGCCATTGACAAATGCTGGCTCCACAATCTGCTGCTGATGTGCCCATCAGGCCCATTTCAGAGAAGAGTGATCTTGTTGCAGATACAGGGGGGTGAGTTTGCACCTCAAAGCACAGCAGTTTTAAATCTTCTGCCTCAAAAACCATAAAAATAAATAAATGTTATGCAAATCCCCCTATTTAAAAGCTACATGAGATCATTACAACAACTTTGCTTGTTTTGCAATGGTTAATAGCCCCCCCCCCAACACCATGCATGCTCACACAATTATAGTCGTTAAAACAAATAAATCAGAGTTGCTTCTCCAAGCCATAACAAAGCCCAGAAGTCTGCGGACCCCAAGCAGCCTTAGAGGCAGTGTTATCATTTTTGCACAGTTGCAGGGAGCTCTATTTATATAAACACCGTCATTGTTTCTGCTGCCAGTGCATGGATCAGAGTTATCTCTGTTATCTGGCTCTGTCCTTGAGACACAGCTCGCCTGCTCGCTCCCCTCCACGCCGTGACGCAGCTTTCCTACTCCAGGCAAGACCAGGAATGGCTGAACTTCACCAGAGGCCTCTGGAAGCAGCGTTTTACAGCCTTGCTCAGTTTTTTCCTTGGTGCATGCTTCTGAACTGCTGACACCACAGGGAAAAGGCAGAAATCACACTGTCCCTCCTTGCAGCACAGCCGGACCGCGCTCCAGAAGGGTTCCTCTGCACTTCAGGCACCCCTGCGCCCAACGGGACCACACGAAAGAGCCAGGGAGGGACCAGAGCCAGCGGGTGGGACTGGTTGGTACAGCAGAAGATGCTGTAACAGCCCAGATTGGCATACTGGTACCTTTCAGTCAAACAGCACATTTGGGTTTTTGTAGTCCTGAACTTCCATCCCAGCCACCCTCTAGCAAATCACGCCACGTGGGAGCCAGACACCTAGGGACGAAGGCTGCTTTCAAATAATCTGGGGTCACGCACGTCCCCGTGCTCCAGAGCTCAGAGCCGTCGGTGACCTGAAGCAGCAGCAGCAGACCAATTTTCAAAATCTTGTGTTAACATGGGCCACT
The DNA here is from genome assembly GCF_034638445.1 of Ciconia boyciana. Taxonomy (NCBI): domain Eukaryota; kingdom Metazoa; phylum Chordata; class Aves; order Ciconiiformes; family Ciconiidae; genus Ciconia; species Ciconia boyciana. The sequence goes on along the minus strand of NC_132944.1, from coordinate 15,883,965 downwards.
GCACCGACAGTCACAAGCCGTCTTGTATCTTCTAAAAGCAATTTGCATTTTTTCATCGTTTTTAACAGGTTTGGGGTTTTCGTTTATTTGTTTTTAAACAAGTAACTTGCTATCTATTTTCCATTTTGATTTGGCTTTCACAGGTCTGTCTTTGCTTATGGGAATGACATTTTATTTGTCCTTTTTATGAAGTTTTAAATTTAAAGCTCTTTCACATTCTTAATCAACTGTCTATATTAATTTCCTCTGCAATTCAGACAAAGTTTACTTGTATCAGTTTCTTGAGCTATATTCCCTCTTGCTGAATAAGGCTCAAAACATACTCATTTCCTCATGATGGATTATTTTAATTAGATTCTACTCCTTTTGAAGTATATGTCTTCTCTGGATGCTTGCCATCTCTTTTGGAGTTTCACCTTTTGCATTGCCTTGCCAGGGCTCCGTGCTGTGTCCCTCACCAACCCAGCTCTCCGCAAGAGCACGCAGGAGCACTTGGACTGTCTTCCTATCAACAAATGTTCAGTTTAGCAAAACATACTGGTTTATCTGGTTTCGCTGCTGAATCTTTAGCTGCAATCTAAACTGGATTAGATTGTGAATAGAACATTAAAGACCAAATAAATGAAAGTATTTAAATCCAGAGTGATGCGAAGACATTCTTTACTTTCAAGAGCACCTACTACATGCTATGTGCTTTCCAGATCTCTGATGAGAGCCTGCCTAAGAAGATGCCTTAAATACAGGCAGGTGAGGAGCCACGGGCAGCCCCTGTGCTTGGCAGGCTCATGGTGCAGTTTTCAAGCCCAACGGTTTGAAGCCATTGAAACATCCACCAAGCAATGTCCATGGAAACACCCATGAGGTGCTCAGCAGTTTTTGAAAAGGATCAAGGCATTAATTTCAGTCCCTCATTCGTTATTACTTTCCAAAGGCATTCTGAAATACAAACACAGCACAGCTCTATCCAGAAAACCTTCCGGCAAAGATCTGATATTAGTAAGCACTTGACCAGCAAGTCCAAGAGTTTGCTCACAAACTTCCTAGGAAAAAACGAGCAAACCACAGCCACCACTCCAGGGAACTGCCTTTGTGAGGAGAGATGGAAATAAAGGGGAGGGGGGAAGATCCTTGCATTGTCTGACATTTTGTGGTCATGGTGTAACCAGCCAGACAATTCCCATGAGAAAAGTCTACAAAGAAATACTGACTGGCTAATCCTATATTTAAAAATTTCCTAATGTATGGTTGCTACATTTAGCCTAGGCAGCACATGAGCACAACCGACATTTGTAGGATTAAAACCGATTGTGCTAGCCCAGTTTGATGCATCTTAAATCATCATTCTTCCAGCTGGTAGATATTCAAACACTTTCTGGATACCTTTGTCTTTTCTTCGCACTAACAACCACAGATCTGAGATCCCCAATTCTTCAATCATTTTTTAAATTCCTAACTGTCTGCACTTCCTAAACCCTTAAGCAAACGTTGCCTTTTGACGAGCCCGTCTACATGAAACAGTACTATCTTTTGTTGACGAGCGATGTACTTTGTCAATACAAGGGCAGGGGAAGAATGGACCAAACCAATTTCTGGGCCTTCAGCTAACATGCAGAAGTAATTCCAGCTGACAAGCATTAATATGCTAAACTTAACCATCTCCTGTTTAATTAAGTTTATCAAAACCACCATCGTTTTGCACAACTTGAAGAACTGGGTACATTTCTGGGGTACTGAAGGGTCAAGGTACCAGAAATAAAAAAATTTCTTAAATTAAATGAAATCCGGGGGTACGAACTCTGCTTCCATGGCTTTTCCATACTGCATTTTCCCCACTTGCATCTCAGCTTGATTTTTAGCCATTATCATATTGCTATAATGAAAAGATTAACTTTCCCACTAACCACAAGTAAATACATTTTAACAGTTCAAAACAATGAATCTGAGACACAAATCACTCCAGCCCTGCCAGCCCCATAGAGTCATTCAGTCTCAGCAACAAAAGGTTTCAATCAGATAGCCAAAACTTTTGTCCATCAGATTTAAATTTGTCCTGAAATGCAAGACAGACTTTCCTCCTTCCCCTCCTTGCAGAGCCAAAAAACACAGAAACCGAGAAAATTAAAACCTGCTGCATTATTCTGCAACATGCTACAAAATGTAATAAAAAGCCAAATGTCTCTTTGCCCTCCCCTCCTCATCAAGTTGAATTATTTTTTTAAACAGTCATGTAGTTGCAACTCTGCCTACATCTCCAAAAGCTAAACAATTATGCCACAATAGGGGTATTTTGTTCACTCAGAAAAAAATCATCTAATGAAAAACTATGTTGGTGGTTGAATCCGTTTCCTTTAGGAGGAGTTGGCTGTAATCTCAGTGGGACTTGTGGTTTCAGCTATTCATACTGCTCATAGCAGTTTCTGTTTTTTCTCAAAGCAATGTAACCCAGCAACACAGAAAAAGCTGTGATTAACTTCTTCTGAGATACAAGATGTCATGGCAATGCAAGTCACCTCTTCGCTGAAGAGAATCAGACATCTCCATTGCTCTGTCCTTTTTGCACAGCCATCTCACATCCCAGGCAGAGTCTAAAGGGAAAGTTAGAAGTCACTGAAATTTTCTCTTTTACCCGAGAACAAGTTGACTGTGGACTTGTAGCTCTCAGGCCAGAGATCATCCTGCAGAGCTGTGAGGAACTGCATCTCTCGAACCCTAATCAATAGCTCCGGTTCCTTGCCAACCACAAGAGAGCTTTAAAATTAACAAGCATTATATTAGCTGACTTTACTTAATGAATAGCTATCAACTGTCTACACACAGAAAACATTTCCTTTTATTTGTATGCAAATGTGCATATGTGGTGGAATGAAATTGGAAAGGAACATCTGTGCATCAAAATCTTACATAAATTATATAATTTTTTTTAAATGCACTAAAAAGGTGGTGTCAATCCCAACAAATTAAAAAAACACAACAAAAAAACACAACAAAAAAACACAACAAAAAAACACAACAAAAAAACACAACAAAAAAACACAACAAAAAAACACAACAAAAAAACACAACAAAAAAACACAACAAAAAAACACAACAAAAAAAAACACAACAAAAAAAAAAACAACAAAAAAAAAAACAACAAAAAAAACCAGCTAAGACAAATAATAAGAATAATGTTAAAGAAAAAAAAAAAACCTCTTTCCCTATATATCTCACATGAGGCACCCCAGCCTCACACTGACCTCTGAAATACGACAGCTATACAGTAAGGCATCTAGGCTCTGTTATCTGAGATATAGAGTAATTCATAAGTAATAGCTTAAAAAAAAAATTAAAAAAGACCCAGCTGGCTGCCCCACCAACACATAGATCTTGGGACAAATTCTCGGTTCACACTGGCCAGCTCACCTCAGCTGTCCCAAACAGTTTGGGACTTGGTATGACACACAGCCAGGCTGCAGAGATCTCGCCCAAGAGCTGAAGGGCAGCCAGCATCTCCGGACTCGAACAGATTTTAGACCTAACTCACCCGAGCAGGAGAGCCGCTGGAGCTGCCACCGGAGCAGCAGAGAAGCCGGACTCCTGCCCCGACACAGCTGCACCATCGTTCTTCTCCGGCCCCGGTGGCCACGGTCTGCAGGCTGTTCTGGGACAAGCACCAGCCTTCCTCTACCCACTTAACTAATGAATACACTGATGCAGTCACTTTTTTATGCTCTGGGAGATTTTTTTTTTTAATGACAGGTTCTATTATCTCCTGTGCATATTAAAATTGGCCTTTCAGCTCTTCCATTAATACCAGATCCCCAAGTCAGAGATGAACTCTGAGTGACACTAAGAAGCCATACTTTCAAATCAGGGCATCTCTCTGACAAGGCGTTTGACGTGGCCTCTTTTCATGTCTCTGGGCAACTTTTTCCCCTCTTGGTGCAGTCCTGAACTCAGGGTTTCCAAACTGCTCTCCAGCAGCAGTTATTTATTATTGCTCTGTCCTACAATGTCATTTCCTAAGCACCCAGGTGCTGCAGAAGAAAGAAAGAGGCCATTCCCTGCTATCAAGAGCTACAAAATATCTTAAGAAAAACTGGCGAAGGATAAGCAGATGGGCACAAGATGAAAGCAAAGTAATCCTAGGGATGAAAAGCATGACTTTTATGTTTTGCAAGTTTACCGGGTGGTTTGTGGGGTTTTTTGGGGAGAAAAAAAATAAAATCAGAAGACAAGAATAAACTCATCACAACCAAAGTAGCATTGAAGAAAATTCACTACCATCAAGACTAAAATGCACTGCTTGCCTGTTGCATCCAGACACACACAGTGGCTCTGGATTTCTGACCACGAGTCGCAGTATTTGTGCCTGCAGCCCCCCAGATTTCGCCCTTCCCTGCACAGCCACAGAACCCGTCCCTGCCGAAACGACACCAGCCGAGCAGAAAAGAGAAAACCAACTCAACCCGGGCACCTCCAAAGACACATGGGAACGGGGCATCTATTCCCCTGTGCTCTTCTGTTTGGGAAGCAATCCTTCAGGAACCAGCTATCAGCTCTTAATGACTATTTTTGTTACTCACAGACCCCACAATGAAACAGGGAGTGGCTGAGATTACCACACTGTGGTAATAATCAAATTTAAGGGGATTATAATCATTATAAACTAATCAGGGTAGAATTATATATTTTTAATTAGCAGCTGCTGTGCGGTTAAGGCACTAGAATCCCCCAGCTGTTTGCTGGTAAGTGCAACCAACAGTATCCTGTTTGAAGTGCAAAATACATACTTTTACATGGAAAATATATTAAGGAAACAGAAAAAATTGCCCTTAAAAATACTATATACTGTAAAGCCTCATTATAGATCATTCTTTTTGCTTTCAGCATTGGAAAGATTTTTTTTTAAGCCTATAAATTCTTGTGTTTAATCTTATACTGAACGTAGGCCAAATATAAAAAGGGAATAATTTACAATACATTGTGTATATTGTTACTTCAAACCACATAGTAGTTACCCGTAAATCCTCCAGCATTTGGTATAAACACATAGTGTTTGTCTACTCATTGTAAGTCTAGAAAAGGACATATTTCTGCAGAGTCTTAAGAGGTATTCACTGCATGAATAATACAGACTGAATAAAACTTGTCATTTGGATTTTCTTGTAACAACGCACTTTAATCCAAGATTCCCAAGTAGAGAAACAGATCTCTGCAGTTTCTGTAACCACCCCTGCTCATACTGTTGTATTTTAAAATTATTCTTCAGCTGCATTTTAACCGAGAACCTTTCTATGTTATCGCAGAGAGACTCCAAGAGGCACCAGTCCCCAGAGATCTTGCTTTGTTTAAAAATAAAGCAAACCCAACAACCAGTTCATCTGGAAAAAAGCTGGTTTTGTTGAAGGGTGTTCAGTTATAAGGAGGCTGATCAGAGCCTGCAGATGCTTGCCAAGAAGAGTTGCTCTCTAAGCACCCAAATTTGGCAGAAGTCTACAAAAAACCCCAAGCAGCAAAGCAATTGGTCTAGTCTTCAAACACGTTCTTCAAGTTCCCTGTGTTAGACCGGCCTCCTTCTCCACAGTCCAACGGCACTGACATTTTGGGTACGCAGGGTAGTAGCAGAACTGCATCTGAGCACAGCCAGGCCCTTCACCCCCACTGTCTCCTGCCTCTATTAACTGGTTCCTTCCACTAATGAAAATACCATAGTGAATGCTGGTTGGGAACCTCCCGCAAACCCTTCCCACTCACCCTAAAGTCACATTATCAGAAGTCAAATCAACTCAGAAGATGAGAAGACTCACAAGGATCATTAACAGTTACCAAGACATAGGTTAGCACAATACTGCTGCACGTCCACAAGGTTTTTTTGCCCTCTGCATCACTTTATTTTGACCAGACCACGTCCACCGAGCAAGCATGGGCTGTCTCCTGGACGTGCTCCCTGGGACATAGTGACTTTCTCCAAGGTTGCAACAGCTCCCCTGCTCACGGCTAAGGAAAACTAGTCTTGGGAGCGGGGGGGGATAAAATACAAAATTAGGTTCCTCAGTAACTATTTGAGGGTATGCCTTAACATGAGGGTATGTCTACAAGGTGCAGGAGAGGGCTAAGCAGCTACCTGCAAATTCACAGCCCTCACAGCAGGGAGGGCTCTGGCCAGGGGAGCAGACAACCAGGTTGGCCAGGTGATGAGCATCTCCCCGAGCAGAGGCAGCCCCGCTCTGGATGGACTGGTTTTGGGTCTAGCACTACCCCACCCACGGGGGCCGGACCCGCCAGCGATGCTCTGCCTGGCGCAGGCTGCTGCTGATGCCTGAGCCTTGTCCGGCACAAAAAGGGTGACAAAAAGGGTTACGAGCATTCGTAACTGCTCCAACATGTCTCTCATTGCGGACCAGGTACAGATTCTATTACTGCAGAAGACAAATGTCCTTAGATTCATCTATTTCTGATAAAGCTGTTTCCTCTGAAATAGCCACAATACAACCCAGACTGCATCTATTTCTAAGAGTTTTCGAGCACTAGGCAGTCCTGAATAACATCCTCTGCCATCTCTGGGGACTTTGACTAACTGTCAGCAAAAGACGACTCAGAAAACCCAACAACCATTATTTGACTTAAAGATCAAATACCTTTCTGTTGACTCAGACTAACACAGCTAGCCCTGGAAAAAAATGCACCTCCTTGAAAAGCCGAGAGCTCTTGGGTAAATCATCTGGTCTTGCAGATGGGTGCTGCTGTCAAGACTGTCCTCACCAACACCACCCAAAACTTGTGGGTGTTATCGATAGCTTCAGACAAGGGTTACCAGTGATGGGAGCTGTACAGGACTTAAACTCTTTTCTTTCCACTCTAAAACACAACATACCCTCAGAACAAGTGCAAAATATATTCAGGGGAGGAAGCGGCCTGAAAAGACAGTTGTTACACCCAAAATATTAGCATCACTAACACGGCACTTTCAAGTCATAAGGACAGAGCCATCACTGAAGACATCAACTCTGACAAGAAGAGATGCGCAAGGAAAGCAAAGACTTCCACAGAGCTGTGGCACTGAGCTGCACCCAGGCAGGCAAATAATGGACTAACTTAATTGCCTGTAGCATGACATAGCTGCAAAATCCTAAAGGGTTTGACTGCTTTGCAGCATCGTTCTTTCAACTCTACCCCACGCTGGGACTTTAATCTGCAGGGCTGTAATGGTACTATCAGCAATGTTGGAGGCGAGACTAAAAATAAACATGGGACAAGAAAAATGCAAAGCTCCTCCTCCCCGCGAGGTCTGGAGGGAATTTCCTGAATCAGTCAGACTGCTCAATCGCTCATTTACTTGTTACTAAATACGAATTTTCACAGGAGCATGTGTAGTTTTCACTGAAGTTTCCAAGTTAAAATCAACAGGGCTATAATGTTGTAAGAAAACTAAACATCACTAACCCTCTCTTGAGAGATGGGATCCTTGCTGCTTCCCTGCTCATGCTGCGTGCTGCATTTCCAAGGCAAATACTGCATTTCAGGTCAAATATTAAAGTACTAGGGCCAAAGACAGTCCCCTTGGGTCATGGGATGAAGGACACCAGCTCCCGTAGTAACCTGCAATGAGTCCAGCATCTTACTCGATCCATTAGATCTATTTACCCCTGGATAAAGAAGTTGTCACGCAATGTTCAGAAGAGCTGGAAGGTTTGTCCCTCTGCAAAGCACCTCTCCAAAGGTCCTCCCGAGTGCCGAGAGGCATTTTGGGAAGGAGAGGTCGGCTCTTCTCCCTGTGGCACCCATGGAGGATACAGCTGCAGAGCGGCAGCCACAACAACTGACTTCAGAGCTATATAAAAAGCTGGCACAAAGATTTGTTTATGAAGAGCTAAAAATTAAGTTTGACTTTAAAATAGCACAGTTACCAGTAACGGCTCAGAGGGTCACATTCTTCTTCCATCTCTGCCTCCTCCCCCTCTGGAACCTCCTCTTTGCCCAGCAGCTTTCCCAAAACGGTCTGCAAACACGGCAGAAATTCCCCACGAGGGAGGCAGGCAGAAATCTGTGCCTGAGGAGTCAAAGGAATATGCTCACGAAGGGATGCTCAGCACTTCCTACAGCACTAGACAGTTTTTCAAGACTGACACTGCAGCAGGGGCCATTCCTATTTACAGCAACTTGGTACATCAGCTACTACAGTATTTCATGAAAATTTTAGGAGGTGACTGCAGGTTCACGATGCTGTCAAAGAGAAACGCACGCCTTCCCATTTCACGGTACGCAACTCCCCATGTAGCGCTCCGTGTTCACCTCCCCTACCCCTTGAGCACACTCCAGAGGAAAATATAAGATTTCAAACTTTGCAAACCTCCAGCCTAAACCAACATCCTGTAAAACTACGAGTTAAAGGCAGGAACACTTCACTTCCAAACCACAAAGGCTGTAATGAATGTGGGTTTAATTGGCTGGTACAAGAGCTGCACAGCCAGAATCAGCAGCTGGCAATGAAATCAGCACTTCTGCGCTGCAGATTGCTAAACTTTTGCCCTTGTCTGCAATGTGGTGTGTCACAGAAGTAATTCAGTACCCATAAAAAGAATTACAAAAGTATCTAAGAAAAGTAAAGTGCTAGGCCAAAACTGGCAATACACTAAGTTTCTTCCCCAAAAGTTTCTAGTTGTACAGGGATCTATCCCTGACCCTATAGTGACGAATTTCTACTACATGCATATATATAACATCCTCCATAAGAAACCTGTATATTTTAGTTATCACTTAAAATCTGGCCCTTTAGAGCTACTGATTTCAACAGCCTCAGCACATACTTCATCTCATTATCTAGAATTAGAAATTAAGCTCTTTGAAAAATCAGTCCCAAATGACAAAAGTCTCTATCAAGCAACCACAGCACTTTTTCTTGCTTCATTTAACACAGTTATTCACATGTACGTCCAACTTCTCTTTTACAGGTTTACAAAGCACATGGCAAGTTCTGTGTTAGTTTGTATCTAACTTCAGAATACTTGAAGAAAAGCTAGATTAGTAAGGAATAGGATTTTACAGCAAAGCCTTCCTTTCATCCAGTGCAAAAAGCTTTGAATCTCAAAGCCGATGTAGTAAACTTCCAAGCCAAGGTGTTTCACAGAGTTAGCAGCAGTGCATTGCTATCATTTGATAGAGTTAATGGAAGTTTTACAATTTACACTTTACTTAAAACCACCTTGTTCCTGAATGAAGAGATGCACACTAGGCAGAGTAAAAATCAATAAATAAATAAATAAAATAATACAACCCAAAACCACACCAACAAGAACTTAAGGTGATAGGTGTATGCATCTTTTAATTCAAAAAGTCAGGCCGAGCTAAATAAAAGGAGTACACATGAGAAAAGCAAGGCAGTATCACCCTGCAAGCAGCTGAGGAATTGCTGCTATTGGCCTCTTCCCACTGTGAAATCCTGGACACCGCGCTCAGCCCCCACCAGACGGCTTCTGTCTTGGCTAAAGCAAGGCTCAGGCCAGAAACTCGCGCTGCCGTTAGGAGTGCAGCACTCGAGACAAAATGCAGAGCAGAATTTAAACTACTCAGTCAGTTTAGTTGCAGACCACAGGCGTACAGTCCATGCCTTTCTGTTTTTACCTGCACAACTTTATTGTAAATTGGGTCTTGTCCCCAGGGCTCCATATTAAAGAAGTTGCTCATACAACGAATCAAGAGTCAGAAGCTTTGGACGTGTCATGACAAATCCTACCAAATGTAAATTGGTATAATATACAGATTTACGCTTGCTTACATGGCACTAGAAATGGAAAGGCAGTAACAAACTGCTGCACAGGCTCCCGACGACAGTGATGATAAGCCTTGCTTTTTTAAGGCTGAAAGGAGATTCTGGGGAAGGAAGATAAATCAAAATGTGGCATCTTTGAAAGGGGAGCAATGCGGGAGCTAAGCCCCAGCAGCTCCACAAACACCCATCTCTCCCCAGGAAAATAGACTTTGGTGTTATTCAGTACCTAAGTTTTGCAAGAGTTTTTATTCTAGTTAAAATTGCATGAGTGCTCATTAACTTTAATGTTGTGTGCTTTGCCATACCCACACCTAGGGATGCTGAACCCTGCAAGCATACGCCTGGCATGTTCACAGAGGGACTAGTCCCTGCTCACACAGCCCTGCACCCCCCAGAAATGGGCCGCAGGAGGACGCTGCCTTCGCTGCCATTAGACCTGACCTTGCAAACATCCAGCAGCAGCCCCAGGCACCATGTCCCCAGCCAGGCACCCCGGCATCACTCGCCCCACGAAAGCCACCGCTGCCAGAGCCCAGGCAGGGACAGCGAGCAAAGTGGGACAGGGCCCCTTCCAAATACCGAGGCTAAAACAGACCGTGCACCTGCCCTCTCAGCTTGCACAGTCTCACACAGAATTCGCGTCTGTATTCTCTAAAAATCAGAACCCCCCCCTCCAAAAAAAAAAAAAATCTTGCTGGTATGTCAATTATTACAAATGCTGCTGATCAGGTGCCTGCACCCATGTGCTCAACTTGCATTTTAAAGGCATTTACTCCTACATTTTGGGACATTCTCTTGACCCAAGATATTAAATAAACCAAATGCATTGAGGTCGCTTCCCTCCATACAAGTAACAAGGGGTTTTATTAGCACACCTCTGGTGGAGTATTAACTAGCTCTAGTGTTTTGCTGGGAAGAGACTGCATTTAATCTGGATTGCGATTGGAGAGGAGGAAAGAAAAAAGGTCTTCAGAGTAAATATGGCACCAATATTAAAGAAACGGGTTAATTATCAACCACAGGCATGAAACTGTGGGAACACGACAGCAGCCCAGTCCTGCTTGTGATGATGCTGGCTGTTGGACAAGCAGAAAGCAACCCAAATACGTTGCAAGAGGAAAGGGACTAAAACTCTTGCTTTCTTACAAAAAGAAAGAAGTTGGTTTTGCAGTAAGTATCTGCAGGGTATTTAGGGTGCACTGATTTTATCAGCCAGAGATGCAACAGCCAGCAAGACAGGTTTAATATCCACTAAAAAAATATTTTATGCCCCATATCAGGGAGCTCTGTAGGGTTCAGAAATGGATCAGACATTTCTTCACATAACAAGAATAGCCAAAGGCAGCATCTGATATTCCACAAAAGGCAACAAACACTATAAACAAGGTATATAAAGCCTCCACGCTTCCACGCATAAACTGCGTTCTGCCTACAAGAGATCAGGACATTCTCCCAGGGACAGGTTATTCTCACCAGTGGGTGCCAGTTTCTAATGCTATCTTCTAAACCAGATGATATTAACCAGTATTTGCAACAGGAAAGCAACTGAGAGGACAGCTCACCTGAATCTGCAGTGACACATCCTACACCAAAGGAAACAGCATCATTCTGGCACAAAGTTTATTTCCGAAACCACCCATGGCAAGAAAAACAAAGCCAGAACCCAGAAAATTTGTAACTGTTACTTTTTTTAAGTATCGTTTTAGAGGAAAAAACAACACTGTAACAAATGCTAAAAGGCAACAAAGGACTAGCTACAAAAAAAGTCAAAATATCACATCAGCCCAAACCTACCAAAAATGAAGGGATCATAGCAGATAAAAGAAAAACAGTATTACAAGAAAAGCGGGTAAAAATAGAAGTGTCAGGATATGACATGCCTTCAAGTTATAGAAAAAGCATCTGGATTGTCCTCAAATCCCCTCCTGACTGCTGTCTAACTCGGTAATCATTCCTCTTGAGCAACAGGGTTGTCTCCAGCAGAGCAGTGGGGCAATGCTGATTTCTTTTCATCCGATGCCATTCGGGGCAAAGCACCTTCCACTCAGAAAGGGAACAGTTTGTGCCCTCGGTTTCACAGACCTGGGTGCAGCCCAAAGCCTGCCTTTCGGCCAAGTTTGGAAGACACCAGCAGTCGCGCACGCGACCTCCTGCTCGTGGCCCCGGGAAGGACCCGTCTCCGGCCAGGGGAGCTTCAGCAGGGCCACCAAAAAGCAGCTCTGCAAATTAATACACTGGTGCAACTCATTCTAGGTGAAAGGAAGAGCACAGAAAGCCTCATCTCGGCCTGTTAAGGCTCCAGAAATATAATCTCCACCTTATTTTCAGAGCCTGCCATTTATTGAGCATGGCTAAGGAGACCCACTTCTCTTCCACAGCCTCTTCTTTCACAAGCCCAAGTGCAAGGCTTGGCAATACATCCACACAGGATACGCACCACACAGTGTGCTGCTCTGTGCAGGGTCACTTGAGCACAATGATAACTTGAAATCTCTTTTCTTTTAAAAAAAAAAAAAAGAGAGAGAGCGCGAGCGCAAAAAGCCTTTTCAATTGAGCAATTTTTACTTTTACAGCAGTTACAGCCAACTGTATGGCTCTGTACCTGCCCGTGTATGTCCTTCTGCAAAAGTGACAGCTACAGAGAAGTAGCTGAAAACGTTTAAGCAAAAAATGGCTTGTCATTTTGTGAAGCGTTAACACAGCTCAACACTTTTAAAGGACATTACAACGACTTGGCTGTGGATACAGACTTCCCAGCTTAAATTATGGATTTTGCAACGCTCTGAACATCACTTCTGAAAAGCAAAGACCTTGGAGTGTTCCTCCTCTGTCCTCCCCGTGGTCCCCAAAGTCTGAACCAGGGAGATATCTGACTTTTCATGTCTAAGCTAAGGTAGTGGTGGTGGTGGGGAAAATCCCCATTCAATAGAAAGCTGAGGAAAACAAACCCAAGCAGCTGAGTATGAAAATTAGATGAAGTCCAAAGCCATCGAGTGTGAGCCTTAGGACAGAGAAACAGTCAGGCAAGCGCACAAATGCCTTCCACGTGTTCTGGATGGAAAGAAACTGAATTTTTTAAAGACTAACATGGAAACTGCTTTAAGCAATTTGTCATTTTCAATAGAGGTTCTGCAGTAAAAGAGAGATTTCGACAAGTTAAACAACTTCCTACCAGAGCGGCTGCATGCAATGTTTAAACTACCTCTTGCAGACTTCTTAGAAAAGGAGTATTTCTAATTTTGCCATTCAGGAAGACTTTGAAATGTCACTGCTGTTTGATTTGACCAGTGAAGAGGAAATGCAGAGCTGAGAGAAGGGAAAAACAGTGCAAATACCATTCTGTATTTTTTAACTTGGTTTCAGGCAGCTTGGTGAGCGGGTGCTAAGAAGTGTGAATATTGCTCATTTACCTCCAAGAGGGGGAAGCTTCAGACATATTTTCTGTAAATGTTACAACTTAAAGCTCACCTGGATATTACAAGGCATTGATGTGAAATACCATCTGAAAGAGAGCTGAGTCTGAGAGCATCTTTTTGCTAAACTTGAGCTAGAAACAATGGTTTTATGGCAAAAAGTCCTCTGAACATGATCCACTGCAATGCATAATAATGCTGAGGTCTGTTCTATACCACAGTCTTTGAGGAAAAATAAATACACAATAAATACTCCCCATTGTTTCTGCCACTGGTTCAGACAGCTATCAGCATTCAGCAGCGCTGCTGCTGTGTCCGAATACGTGAAGGATCTGGCCTTTAGAGGCCCTGATGAAGTTTTGCTTATCAGTTGGTGATGCTAATGGGAGGCTTTGCTCAGCCGGGAGCTCAGGGAGGAGCGGACTCTGCCTGACACAGCCCACAGGTTGCTGGGAAGATGCTTGAGGTTTATAAAAACAGAGGAACAGGAGCAGAACAGCAGCAAAAATCAGCTGCGTGACTACTGTTTGTAAAATCTACCTCCATCTGCAATCAATACAGAAAAAGAGGAACACATTTTGATTAAAGTCTGTAAGATGGCTAAAAAAGTCCCTAAATTTTTAAAGAAAAGTTTAGGGAAAGAAAGTTAATCTTCCTGGTGAGCACACACCCCCGGACCTGGAGGGCGGGAGGTGCTGCAGGCAGCAGAAACCAACCAACAAATTACTGTATCCAGCACCTCCTGAAATGGGCTCCAGCCAGGCAGCTGATGTAACCTTCCCTGCCAATTCAATTGTACCGTGGAAAAATACTTGTGCTCCCAGCCAGGGGCAAGATCCCATCCGGGCAGCTACAGCTACGTCAGACGCTGTACCGAATGAGAGAAGACGACTGAAAATAAGAGTTAACTGTGACAAGCCAGTTTGGGAGCCAGGGTTTCCTTCTTTTCCCCAGCACCCTTGGGGGAGAGCAGGCAGCACCGTTACAGCAGGATGCAAAGACAACTCACCCACTCGCTCTCGGGACTCACACCAGCGCAAAGCACGGCCGTCCCAAAGCAGGGCACAGATGACCAGGCCGAGTTACGCACCAGCTACACTAAATCAATTTGAAATAGATTTTGGTTAATCCGCTGCAACCTCTTAACGTCAATGAGCTCTTCGGGATTGTGACAACTTGCCCGGCTTTTAGGCAAACAGCAATTTCCACACTGGTTTAGGCAAGCCTCAGCACCGATTATAGCTTTTTACACGCAGACAGAAAGAGCCCTCTGCGATATGTTACGTTGGCACATGCTTAAATTTAAGCGCTCTCATTTTTACTGGGGCTTTTCTCATGTCTAACAGTTTCAGCAGATCCAAATTTACATACTAACTGCTTACCAGTCTGCGATGTGACTAAGATATCCTATCCCAGATCAGAACTATTTTAAAAAAAAAAAAAAAAAAGACTGTATTTAACTCCTGGAAAAACTGATATGTGTGTATTTCCAGCATCAACTAATACAACTGGAAAATTGGCAACAGAAAACAAAAATAATGGAAAAGACACCTTGGATAGTCCCTAGGTCATCTCTTTTGCAGATAAAAATTTCAGCCTTTGACATGTTTTACAAGCACACAGTAAAAAACCTATAGGGCATTTCAAATGGAAACTTTGTCATGGCAAACCTCCACCTGAGCAGGCCAGGCTGGCAATGCAGAAGGGAGCTGCTCCAGCTGAAGCAATTTATCCATTTCCCCTGTTTTAATGCAGATCTGGGAAGCAGCAGAGCCCCACAGCACAGCGATGGGGAGCTGAGATTTGTGGGTCCACGACCTTGCCACAAGCATCCCGGCTGAGTCACACAGCCTTTGTGCTTGGCTTCCTTCCCCCCTCCAAACATCACCTGGGGTCTTTTTAGTCCTCACTCTCCTTCTCCTGCAAAGCATCCAGGCAGGGACAACTCCCTCCGGTTCACGTGCTGCCTGGCACAAGAGGGCCCCAAACTTCACCAGGCTTGAAAGACTGCCATCGTGCATCCACGTATTCACCACTTCTCCCACCCTCATAAAGAAATTACCTTCTGTTAAAGAGTAACTGCCACCTGCCTCCGGCATGAGGGAGCTAAATGCCACTTTATTGCCTTTAAAATGCCAGAGACCTGTGTGCATGGTGAAACTGGGCACCTTTCCGAGATAAAGTTTATAGGTGTGCTCTAGCTTTCCCTCCTGCACTCTCGAAATGACTCACAGGGCCCAGACAAAGGTCTAGATAGCAGCTGCTCCCTGCACTTGTCAGGAAAAGGGAATCTGGATCTTCTTCAGCAGCCATGTCGCATAACCCCCTTAGAAAGCAAGAGAGGTCTCATGAACGAGCTGTCTTTCAAAACCAACATGTTCCTGCAGGTGATTTACAGGACAAGTATCGCTCAAACGGTTTCACCATGGGAACACCACAGAAGCAAATTCAAATGTTTTTACAGGATCAGAGGCTGCCCATGCATCTCCTGATGAGGTAATGGGCATGGGAACCATTCTTGGCCATAATGGTGGTAGTTTCATACTCTTCAGCTTTCAAACAGCTGTGCCGACAACAAATTTTGCCACTTATGGTGAAATCCATGGCATTGGCTGTTTAACAGCCTGAGCTGCTGGAGTCATGGGGTTAGTTTCCACTAAAAAGGAAAAAAAAAAAAGAAAAAGAGACAAGAAGAAGATATTCTGGAACTCTTCATTGAAGCAGCTTTTGACAATCTGAATGCTAAAGTCCAAAAATTAAATATATATATATTCATATATACACACCAGTCACATGTTCGAAGAGCCTCACCCAAGAATTCAAACTATTTTGATAGGTAATACACAATATCTTCTCAAGCTCCTCCTCTTAGGCTGGGTGCAGGCTGTGTGTAGATATAAAACTTTCCCTATACGTAACCTCCCCGAGCAGCCAACCCTTGGACCAGCACAGCCCTGGTGTCCTCAACACCCTGCCTGGGTTTTGCCCAGAGCAGTTCTGCGCCTCCCGCAGAAAGCCAGAGACAGACAGTTAATTGCCTCACTCCACGTGTAGTAAACGAAGCTTCCTGCCACATGAAGGATTTATATAGACTATGGTTAAGTTCAGACAAAAAAACCTCCATGTGAAATTAGGTCAACAATCTCGGGCTGTCCATACATCTTCATTTGAAAAAAAAAAAAGAAAAAAAAAAGAAAAAGAAAATGGGGTAATACAGCTCTAGTAAATGTAGAAAAGTATGTCAGCTCAGATCTCCATCTGATTAATAATAGCAGATGGTAGGTGACAAGGAGGACTCCATAGTGCACACAGACTATACAAAAGTTGACAAAACACTACGTACCATTGCTAAGCAAGTTTGATATTTGCACATAAAACAAATACACAAAATTTGCTGGGGTATGGGCAGAAGACAATCCAACAACAAAAAAGCCATCCCCTCCCAATAAACAAACAACTTACCAATATTCTTCAAAAACAACCAAATCCGTGATCCTCAGAGTGCCCCACTGTGAACCCAGCAGAGCCTCTGGACGTGCTCATGCAGACAGGCTGCTGCTGTTCCTCTCAACCACAACCGGTGCACATTAAGAAGATATTCTATATTAGTCATTTCATTGTTTAAGGAAAAATGCGTACCAGGGAAAAGAGAAGGACATGATTTTTTGTTTTGCATCAGACTAATCCCTCTTTTGCCCTTAGGACAGGGAGAGAACAAAGCCCGGGCTGGACCGGTGGCTGCCAAAGCCCCATCAGGCGTCCTGTCCCGCAGCGCCTTCCCCAAGCACCAGCACTGCAAAGGGGGGAGACAGCTTGGAGATGACAATGTCCCCAAATCCAGCCAAACCACAGACTTCTCCTCCCCAGGCTCACTGGGGATCAGCTACGCCAGGGCTGTGCTGTGCCCCACGTCCCCCGGCTGTCCCCACGCTGCTGAGGGGAGCCGTGCAGGCTGTCCTCCAGCAACAGCCTGGAGGAGCACAAGTTATTTTAGACACCAACAGGATATTCAATAGCAAAGTTGCATCCTATATTATATATCGCCGTAGTCATTTAGGGTGCCCAGAGAAAGAAGATGTTTGTCTAGACTGCTCTGGGACAGAGGTCTGTCATCAGCTGGAAAGACAGCCACGCTCCTGGCTGATCCTGCAGAAAGCACTTGGCCACCTCTGCTTTTAGAGATGGCCTCAGCATCAGTAACAAATCCAGTAGTGAACAGGGAAATCCTTCCTCAACTTGATGCTTTTGGTATCTTTCACATATCTCCTGCTGCCCATCTCCCTCTCCCTCTCCTCCAGCCACCCTTGGCTTCCTGCAAGGCTCCGGTGAATTGTTCCTCGGCATGTCCAAGCCCCAGGAGCATTCTCCTGCATCCTTGCTGCTTAATTTGCTAAGTGGGAGTTCTACCCGCACCTCTGGGTAGAGGAGGGCGGGCATGTTCCTTGCTATTTTTCAGAAAAGTCTTTTCACAGTTATTCTGCAGCCCAGGTCCTCACCTGCCCAGTTCAGCCTGTTTGGGAGGTAACTTGCCCCTCTCTCATGCATCCAAATAAATCCGAGACATCTGTGTCTGTCATCAGTTTGGACTAACACCCACTTAGCACAGGCTCTGCACCACTGGAATAAGAGAAGTTGAACATCAAAGTTTTTTTCTGAAAGTACGCAATATCTGCACAGCTTTGTTTGTGTTGAGGGAGTGGCTGGATTTTAGGCAGCCTCTTTTTCAAAGGCTTTTTGTTAATAACTAAATGAAAAACCCAGAGTTGAGGTTTTTCCCTTAAAAAACAAGCCACTGTGATTAAGGATATGAAGAAAGAAAAGTCGGTCTCTTCCCAGCCTAATTGTACTGAGGCACTGACTTCAGGGCTCCAAAATTACACATGTATAATCCAAGACAATGAACTCTTTAGTCAAGGATTAGCAAACCATGCAAAACTGATTCCTTATTCAAATGCCTTCCAATTGTAAGGGCATCTGTTCCACTTTGCAAGTCATCCCAAAGGCTTTGTTTGTTTTTTTTTTCCTGTTCCATTATGAAGACAGGGCACTTTGCATTATTTTCACACTGTGTAATAAGTGCTGTTGTTTAGTCTAATAGGGGACAGTCAATGAAATCCAATAAATATTTTTACCTTATTTTTCTTTTAAGTTATGATACAAGCCTTCTCAAATATAAAAACAGGAACTGGTCTTAGTCAAAAGCCAAGTCTGTAAAAATGTAACCCAAAACATCAGGACCTGAAGAAAAAACTATTTTGTTTCTCCAAGGTCTACTAGGGGCAGTTAAAAAAAAAAAGAATTTATGCAGGTTTAAATAATATCACTAACACAAAACGGTTCAGCACAAATGATGCCAAAGTCAGGACTGGGGACTAGCAGAGAGAGCGGTGCCATCATTCCAGCCCGTAGCAGCAGAATAGCTCTGGAAACCATTTAAAATGTCACAGGAGGAAGGATGGATGGAGTGTCTGACCTTTGGAAACTGAAAGGTGGATCTCAACAAAAATATCCCAGCTACCCTGAGCCATGCTGCTCCTGCAGGGCCAAGAAGGATGCTGGCCCACCTATTTGGTCTAGAAGGAAAAGCAAAAAAGAAAATAAAGAAAAAAGAAATCCAAATCTGCCAATCAGCCCAATGTAAAAGCTGCCAAGCTGCTCTGGAAACAGGCAGCCTCTTCCACAGCTCTCTATCAGATCAGTAGAAAACAAATTCTGGATGATAGCCCAGGCTTAGGTTTGTTTCCCAACACCAGATCCTTGCAGGGAGCCCCAAATTTAAACCATCGAACACACTGAACATGTGGATCTCAATGGGCTGCCGGCTCTGGTGGGACTCAGAGCCCCCCCTGTCAAACCACCACCGCAGCTAAGCCAAAGCAAGTTGCGCAAGACCGAAATATAAAGCAAGAAAACAAAATATCAAGTGTCAAGAGAGACAGAGAAAATGATGACAGCGGTGAAAATTCTGTTTCTGCAGGAGCTGGTCTTGCACGCTCAGCAGCGCTGTCACTCAGCGCCAAAAAGCTGCTGTTTTCTCTGTCCTGCAAGCGGTGCCTCCAGTGACAGGGTAAGGGGAGCGGATAAGATCTTCACAGATCATGGGGGGGGACGACCCATCCCTTTGCCCTTGGTGTGAAAAGGTCACTTAATACTCAGTTTCTAAAAGGCAAAAATAAATTTTTTTCCACAGCTGAGCTAGAGAAAAACTCTGCAGAAATACGGAGCGAGAGGATCCCAAATTTTGCTGCTCCAGGAGTTGGGATGCGGAGCTGGAAGGAGCTCAGAGGGGATGGAGGGGTCTGAGTACCAGCCCTACAAGTACCACTGATTGCTCACGGTAAGGATCCCTGCCTTCCACTAACGCTTTGTCTCAAACTCTTCATAGTCCTCCTATAAATTCATGGCACTTGCTCATACAGAACCAGTACTCCATGCTTTTCACCAAGAAATTTAAGTCGCAGCATACAAAGATTAAAACCCGTACGCCTTGATTTACGCGTTCCACTCAAAGTCAGAGGAAGTGTAAAAAAAACCCAAATACTTCAAATAACTAGCAAGCATAGCTTGTGGCTGGACGAAAGTAAGGGAATGTAAATAACAAACCTGGTCAATTATTTTAAAAAACCTCAATAGAGGTCCCAAGGATCCCACCCTTGCCCACAGCTCAGACCTTGCTAATGCGATAGAAAAAGCCCTTGAGGCAGCAGCATCTTCTCAGTTTCCACATTACCTTCAAATTGAGCGAAGTTGAAACCTAACAAATGAGAGGTGTGTTGGCTCAAACCATCAGTTCTGCACAGCCATGAAAGTGCTACTCCGCAGATCTTTACACCTTAATGTAGCTGCCCTTGAGCAAGTGTTTTCCCTGTGCATGCATGCACTGTCAAAGGAGTAGGGGTATTTCTCAGGCATCAGATAAAGAGATACAGAAACAGCAGAGAGATCCATGAATGATCACGGCCTAGACCAGAGAAAAATGACAATCCCAAACACGGGAACACAATGAGCTATTGATGGTTTGGCTTTCAAACCTGTTAAAAGAAGTTATTATGTTTCTAACAAGACACATGGAAGATGAATCTTAAATCTCACAATAGCAGGTCAATAATTCAGTCATGCAGGAGTTGTAACTTGGTCTTAAAAAATAAACCGAAACAACACACAGGATGGTGTTAACATCTTATTTTGCAATGATGCTGAATGACTGCTCATAATTAGACTATAATTGTGATTTAATTGCGCTGTGATCTGACTAGCCATAAGGAGGGAGCCTGGAGTCCCATCTCAATGGGTGGAAAGATTAACCTTGTTGTGGAAAACATAATCCCATTTCATGCCATTAAAAGGATCACATTAATTCTTGAAAATTTTTATAACAGAGAAGATGTGGCACTTAGGCTCCAACGTCCATCTCTGGGGTGCTACCGCATAGCTCTGGAGAGGATGGATGCCTGGTTTGCTACAAGCAGGATGAACCTCTAAATCGTGAGAAGTACTGCACTGTAAATTCAGGCATAGTAAAGATAAGGTCTTCCTCACAGCTGTATTTTAATACACAGACATACACATTTCATGACTATTAACGCAGTACTACTATAAAGAAAGATTACCGATTTGTAGCAAAATATATTAGAAGTGATGCAAAAAAGAGATTCTGCCTTTTTTTATTTTACGTTTCAGTAGTGACTAGCCCTGCACAATGCTCATCCCAGCGGGTCAGTGTCAAAAACAGGCCTTATAAATCTAAAATGCAGGAACGTCTCCCAAGTTTTCGGATGGCAAATCTTTCACTCCACTTCAAATCCACTTGGGTCCTAAAAGAATTCGGGTCAAATGGAAAAACGACTTCCAGAATTCACCGTGCAAGTGACTAGCACTCAGCTACGCAAAGACTGAAGGAAAACACTTTTTGGAGCTCATGCGTGATGCTACAGAAGTAAACTAGGACCAGCAAGAGCTCACTCTCTGAACAGCTTTTCCCTTCACTGGCCCAAGGGAGGCAGCTGCCTGCACATTAAACCGAACGCAAGCTCTGCTACATCTGAGGGAGGCACGCGTGCATCAGCGCTCGCTTTCGGTCTCTGCAATGCCAGGCACCGGCATAACCTACTTAGCGTGGGATGCTCAGTGTCACCCACTAACAAAGTGACACTCTGCTTCCCAGTGTTCGCTAAACTACTGAACACACAAAAACTTACAGATGCATCAACTTTTCTTTATGTTCTACAAAAAAAAAAAAACAACAACACTCCAAGACAGCAATTCTCTACAAACTCTCTCAGGAAAATAAAAGGAAAAGGTCCGAATACCAGCTCATACAAACTTTTTGAAAGAAGCTGGTTTCGTTCAGACTAGTACATGTAACCGATTTCAACATTTCATGATCACCTCGTATAGCAAAAGCCAGCCTGACTTTGAAGCGTTGAGTCACTGCACCGTATTTCAGAATTTATCTTAGGGTCAAGTTAATGTTTGAAAAGAAACAAATGCAGCTGATAGTGCTGGGTAAACAGTGACCGTTTCTGTTTGGGATCATGCCTGCTCCTGTTTGCCCTGCGTAGGACTAAAAAAAAAAGAAAAATAAAAAGCAAAAAAAAAACCCCACAACCCCTCCCTACTGTGGGATCGTCCCAGCTGCAAAGTACTATGAAAATTATTAATTGCATGAACTGATCTCAACACCTCCTGGTTTCAAAGCAATTGGTCATTTAGAGCTTGGGATCCTGAGACTTTTTAGAGAAGCAAAGTGTTGAACTGAGAACTAAAAAACAATTTAAGTGTACAAACATATTAACTTTGACAGTTTCCCATAGCAAGCTTCTGGGTTGGTATGATTTGGCACAGGTCATCTAACCAAGGAGCAAAAAAAAAAAAAGGCCACAATCTGAAATCTCTCTGAATGTGCCCATCTCTCACTGAGGGAGAAAGAAAACCCAGACACATTGCCTTAAACAAAACACGGTCAATTTTTTATAGATACAGCCTTAATTCTTCCCTTGTGAAGAACGGCATGATAAACTTTTGTTCTGTTGTGCTGGACTTTGTTAATCGAGATACATAAGAAGAAACAGTGTACCCAATTTTATTATTGATTTATCCAAGTGAGCTATATATTATCGATTTATCCAAGTGAGCTATTTTGAAAAACGTGAAGCGTATTCAAGGAAGCTACAATATTCACAATACAGCCAAGAAATCATTGTGTTAAGGCAATGCCAGCTTTACACAAGAATATGTGACCACTGCTCCCATAATTCAATCTATTAATTCTATACTCTCAGACCAAGTAATAATAAAAATGCATTTATTAACTCCACAGGAGTTAATTGCCAATTTCATCAGAATTTAGGCACAGATGTAAGATGGAAACAGTCAGTCATAAAAGCACTACATGTTAACTAAGGTTTTTTCACACATTTGACAGTTCTGAAAGTTACTAAGATACATGGCAGCAGATTCTTCCTCTCTCCCCCCAAAAAAGAGGCACTAGAGTAGTATATTTTTTTGCAAACATAATAACAAAAAAGGGGGCATATGGGGAAAAGAAAGGGAAAGCTTTGTTAACGTTCTTGAGCTTTCCTCACCCTTTCTCACGGGGTAAAGCAAAGGACCAAGAAATCCCATATGAGCAGTATTAAATACTGTTATTCCAATTAAGCAAATTCATACAGGTTCCCCCTTTTTGTACTTTGTGGGAACCTATTCAAACTTACAACTCACAAAAGCAAGAAAAAATATTGCATGTGGACCTGTAAGTCTGTAAACCCTAGTTTAATGATAAAGCCCATGCATAGCCTATTCCACCTATGTTTCACATCCCAGTCCCTTGTCTTCCACTAAGTGCAAGGTCAGAACAGTTATTTTCTCTGTTCGTGCTTGCAGATGACTGACTTATTTATAGTAAATTTCCTGTTTTTCCAGCCTTGTAAATGTCATACAAAATAGACAAGGCAATAAAACGTATGCATTTCCAGGCTAAATATTGCCCTAGCACTTCAGCACCAGTCGATTAGGCACCAAGAACTGGTAAGAGGAGGATAATCATAGTTAAAAATGTGTTTACAATCTTATCTTCCCACTCCTTTGCTGTCTGCTCTAGTGCCACACACGTCCTCTTGAATGACAGTTGCCATCCCCATAATGAGATTTTTAATCAACATAGAAGTAATGCATTTTAATTAAAACATTCTCCTTTTCTACACTTACGATCCTGATCCACGAGGGAGTTCCCTACTCTGTGCAGAACAGCGCGCAGATGCCAGGCTACCACTGACAGGCACAAGGAACTGCTTTCCAGACCACAAAAATATTTAGTGATTTTAAAAAATATATATTTCTAGTCTACATTCCTGTCTAATAAAGCATTAAAAAAAGGGGGGGGGAGAAAGAGGGAAACTACAATCTCAGTAACCAGGGGCTTAGTTCTCAAGTTCTCACCTCTGGATGAGGATGGTCCAAGGTTCAAGTGCCTGTCCTGACTCCAGGCTGGGTTTTGAAGCTTTTTCTCCCAAGTTCCAGGTAAACCCAACCAGTATGCTAAAACTCAGCTCTCTACCCCTTCTTTTGACCACAGCCTGGAGCTGAGACACACCTACCACTAAATTCTGTCATTTCTGGTATATTCCTATGACATGTTTCTATTTAGATTAACTAGTGTTTCCAAAACAACAAAAAGTTTAATCACAAATTGCTTGGTTGGGAAGATGTTTTTGACGCACCTTCCTTCATGCACCAACCCTGATCACATTGCAACATCAGAAGTTCCATTTTAACACTTCTGCTAAAACAATCAGCATGCAAAAAAAACCCCTGCCTAATTTCCTCATACTTTTCTTCATGCTTTTCTCCCCCTCCCGCCTGGGCAGGGAAACCAGCAGGCTCAGTTTCCCTCCCCACTTCCCAGTGAAGCAGAGAAAACGCAGCAGGGAAAATACACATTTGTTTAAAGAAAACTGTTTTTGTTGGGAGTTCGACACTGTTTGCTGGAATAATTCTACCGACTCTTGGAAATGACTACCAAGGAGCAGTGATTCGGTACATCAGCTCCGGGGCAGTTTTGAGCTGCCATTGCCCCCGCAGAAGGGGAGCAGGTGGTGGAGGGGGATTGCACAGCTCAGCTCGGCTCCTCTCCGACACCCCATCGCTGCGATCTGCTCCGGCACTGCAGCTTTGAAGGATGGCTGTGAAACAAGTGCCTGCAGCCCTCCGGCTCAGCTCATCACTGAGGGGACAAGACTTCAGGTGACGGTCCTGCCAGACGGCCATAAATTGTGTCTGCAGCGACCAGCTGGGTTGAACCAAGCACAGAACAAAAACCCTCTCGCACCACCAGCCACAGCAAAACCCCCAACTTTGGGATGTATACATGTCTGGATGACAAATAAACTTTCCCCTAGGGAATCTCGTGGGCGATCCGAAGAAAACTTCCCTTCCTGCCTCCACTTGGAGCTGACCCCGGGTGCTCCCCCACCCCGCACACCTCCAGGTGTCCGGCTGCAGCCCTGCTCATCCTCCCCATCCCACCAGCCTCAGAGCAGCTGCGGCAACACTAACAGTGTCCTAGCACTAAATTCAAGTCCTGCCCTGGAAATTACAAGCCCATCAACCAGGCCTGTTACGCTAACCTGTTGAGCGACTGTTGCGTGTACACGGATGCGAAGTGGCTTTTTTTTTTTTTGAATCTTGCATGGGAGGACTCTTCTTATCCTCTTCCCCAGCCAAACGGGAGAGCTACCTGTGCATGCCCTCACCTGCGCGCCGCAGGGCTGGGAGCACGGACGGGCCCTCACCTAGGGCAAACCGGGGCGGGGGGGGGGGGGGGAGCAAACCCGAGCTGACTTTCAGCCAGAGAGGGGACTCGCCCTCGCAGGAGGGTCACAGCTTTTCCCTTCCCAAGGCAGCAGCCGGCAATCGCATGCGGCACTTTTTGAACAAGACTCCAGTCACCACCCAGCAGCGCGGCTGCTCGAAAGGATGCTCAGCTGCTGGAGGAGGGAATCTCCCCCACATTCCCCCCAGCTGCGGGTCTGCCTTGGCCGCTCCGGGGGTCAGCCCCGGACACAGGGCTGCCCTCGCCACCCGTGGGTGCCCCCGCCACCCGTGGGTGCCCCCGCCGGGAGCGCTGGAGGCTCCGTGGTGCCTTAGGGGAAGTCTCACGCAATCGCTCGCTGTGCTTAACGCAGGCCAGAAAACTGCAGGGAGACTGCAGACTGACTCAGGACGTTAAGGTGCCCGCGCGTAAGTGCACACGGTAAAGGTGCGCACACGAGTGTGCGCAAACCGACGCGCACTGAGACACGCAGCGCGTGAGTCCTTTCGGGGTCCTGCGCTGCCCCCAAGGGCTAACGTTCGCCTCTCCCTGCCGTACCGCGCTCGCCCTGGGCCACCCGGCACCGCCGGAGGGGCCCTCCGCCTCCCCCGCGGCCCCGTGGGCAGCGCGGAGGGGGTCCGGCCCTCCCCGGCCCTCCGCGGCCCCGCGCCCGTCCCGGCCGCGCTCGCACCTTGTCGGACGGCTTTCACCGCGATGGGGTCCTTGCAGCTCCGGATCACCTCCAGCACGTCGTAGCGCGGCAGCCCCGAGACGCGGACCCCCTGCACCTCCAGCAGCAGCTCCCCCTCGCTCAGCGCCGCCTCGCCGTCCCCCGCCACCGCGCCCGCGTAGGGGAACTCGCCGTGCTCCGCGCCGCCGAGCAGGGCGAAGCCCAGCTGCCCGCCGGGCCCGCGGGTGAGCGAGCACTGCCGCACCCGACTGGCCCAGTGGTTCTTCTTCTGGACGACGCGCGACATGGTGCTGCGCGGCCCTCCGCGCCCGCGGAAGCGCGGTAAGCAGGTGCGCAGGGCGCGCCGGCCCGCTGCCTCATAGACCGCGCCGCCGCCGGCCCCTCAGGCCATCACCGCCGGCGCCGCGCCCCGCTCCGCCCGCGCGCGGCCCGCATGGCTCCGCGCCCGCGGAGGGCGCGCGCCCGCCTCCCGCCCTCCCCTCCGCGCCGTCCCTCGCCCGTGTTACTAAAAAAAATTCGAAAGGGAAAAAAAAAAAAACACAACAGCGCTGAACAAGCAAACGCGGCCGCTCCTCGCCCTCCCGCGCCGCTCTCCTGGTTTGCTGCCCCTCTCCGCGGGCGCTGCGCGGGGCGCGGAGGCGGCGCGCGGCGCCTTTAAGGCGGTACAAAGACCCGCTTGTTTTGTTACACTTCGCTCCGTCCCGCTCCGCCGCGCTCCGCGCCGCCGGCGCAGGCGCCCTGGCACACCCCGCCCCGGCCCGGCCCGGCCCCCGCCCGCTCCCCGCCCCCGGCGCGGCCCGGCCCGGCCCGGCCCGGCCCCCCCGCGCCCCACGTGCGAGCCCCGGCCCGGCCCCGCGCCGCTGCCGCCCCGCTGCCCCCCGGCCGCGGCGCCGGTGCGGGCCCCGCTCCCGCGGAAAACTTCTCCGTGCCTGTGCCCCTCGGGTGGAACCTTCAGCAGAAGTAACTCGTCTCCGAGAAGGGGCCGGGCAGCGCGGGCGGGTCTCCCCCGCACACGGCTCCGCTGGGAGCCCCTGGAGAAAAGTTCAGCCCCTGGAGATGGTCATGTTTCGGGGGCAGAGGGGTGGTAATCCTTTGCTTTCCCGGGAGGATTTATAGGATTTTCCAAGTTGCGAACCTTTGGAACCGCTGCTCACCTCTGCTTCCAGGGGGCTGTTACGGCAGAGGGCACGGCGAAGCAGAAGTCCCGAGGAAAAACTTGCACAAGGCTGTCATTAAAATGGTATTGAAGTGCTTGCGCCAGGCTGAGTTGAAGCCGTGCTCATACCCTTAGTTCTCCACTCAACGTTTTAGTGCTTGAATTTGCAATGTTAATAATGCTCTCACCTTTTATTTTCCCTGTGTAATTGTTTAGAAGCTGGACAGATCTATAGCGAGGTCTGTCTGCTGGGGAAAGGGACGTGCATCCGTTTGTTTGCCCTTGGCCACAACTCTTCAAAGTTACCCAGAACTGGTGCAAAACTCAAAAGGGGAAAATAAGTAAGCGTGCACGTACCAGCTGTCCCTTCCAGGTCATGCTCCATGCTTCCAAACCTGAAAGCCAGGCCTCATTTTGAGCAGTCTTATGCATGACCAAACCCCTTCCAGCAAGGAATTCAGTTGTCAGATGTGTGCGTGCCCTATTTTGCTGCTAATCGGGACTGAGAAGTGACACAGGGAAACAAAGAGCCTGGTCTCACTCCCTGCGCTGCCCTAACGTGCGCTCTGCCGGTACAGCCCGCAGACTTTTGCTGCTGTCCACGTTGCGCTCTCGTCTCACATCTTTTCAAGCCATGCGTGCACCGAAATGATCTGCGATGCAGGAGAGCCGGCGGGCTCGGGGAGCCCATGTGCGATAGCTGGGGATGGAGCTCAGCCTAACGGCCTCCGGTGCTGGCTGAGCTCATCAGCGAGGCTTAGCTCACAGACCTCAAAAGAGGGCTGACAGGGGTGCCTTCCTTGCCCTTACATCTGTCCTAGATGAAGTAGGGAAGCCTGTCCTTCCCCGCACCCTCCATCCCCATCACTCCTTTCCCCCAGCCGAGATCTCTCGTACAGCTATTTCATAAAATCCCCATCGCTGCAGGTGCTGCTCTGCAGCCGCAGAGGCCGCGGTCTCTGGCCCGAGTGGCACAGCCACCTCCAGGCAAGGGAACGCTTTCTCCAATGTCACATAGCACAGCAGTGAGTCAGCTCCATCCCCTGTGCCTCAGGCACCTCTGTCCCCGTCTCCATGGGAAGCAGAGGGGACTGCCAGTGCTCAGAAAGTTGGAATAAGTACCTGAGCCCCTTCCAAGGAGCAGGGCAGAGCCTGCCTTCCTGGGTATGAAGGGCAAGGGCAGAAGTGCACTCATGAAACTCATTACCTGCTATGTCTAGCCCTTGTTTTCTTCCATCTCTCTAAGAGGTTTCTTTCCATTTGGAACTTTAATATTTAATTTTCACGCTTAAAGCTGTGCTGATCCCCTATGTTTGAGCAGCAGTAACTGCCTTACGTCTGCTTTCACCGTCTCTGTAACCAGCTACCCAATTTGTCACTTTTAGGATCACAGCACGCTTTTTACTGTACCTTGACCAATAAAAACTGGATCAGTGATCAGGTTAAATCCCACAAGGAATAAATGCTCAGGAGGCCCACGAACCCTGAGGAGCGGCAGCATGGCTAGTGGAGAAGGGTTTATGTCTCATCTGCATGCCAGCTGATAGTTGTGTCACACGTGTGAGCTCACAGCGCAAGGAGACTCTTGTTCACAGCTGAGAGCTGGGTGTGATGTATTTTCATCACCATCATTTTGCGGGATGTGTTATGTGACAGCCCTGCTAAACTAGAATTCATCTGGGATCCATGCGAGCATCACATGAGCTGTGGCTGCCCTGAATAGATCTTACAGAACTACTCATGCTTCATGGAAAAATTTTTGAAAAACACTATTTAGAAAAACAAATTTTGCTAGCAAGATTTATGAGACGACAGATTTCCAAGGGCCATTTTCTGTTTGCTTACAAATGCTGCAACACTAATACAAGTGTGAGCTGTTCCCATCGTAATCCTAACGCCATATTCATGTCTGGGCCAGTGTGTTCCCAAAACTGTTCTTGCTGGTAATTAACAAAACCTGCAAGCCTCAGCCAGAACTTTCTCTTGATTTTAAGACTTTCCCTTCAGTTTACCTCCCTGACCAACTTCCTACTGTTTTATCTCCTAATTGCATCCATTAAGGACCAGTTGGTCAAGCCGTTAGAATCATAGAATGCTTTGGGTTGGAAGGGACCTTTACAGGTCATCTAGTCCAACCCCCCTGCAAGAGCAGGGACATCTTTAACTAGATCAGGTTGCTCAGAGCCCCTTCCAGCCTTGAATGTTAATTCAGGATAGCCCTAGATCCTGGAAGCTGGCATCACTTGCAACAGCTCAAATATAGCCAAGATTTTTCATTGTCCTCATTCCCGACCCTGTGACTGCCCAGCACCTTACTGCTGCAACAAGATGATTTCAGGACATAGCTGCTCCAGCCACCTCTATTAAAGGAAGCCCTTGGTTAGCCATTAACAGTGCTGAGCCCGTGACCTGTGGCAGGCCTGCTCCTGCCCAGAAGAGTCCCTGACACCAGCCCAATAGATAATCAGGTCATTATACTGTACAAAAACCTGTCTTTGCATTTCAGCTGCACAATTCAGCCTCTCTCCCAGGGGACGATGGTCCTGCCTTTGCAGGGAACTAATTTAATGGTTAACAGACTGTCTTCATCTCTTAACAACTGCAGTTCTAATAATAATATCCTCCTTTTTGCAAGGGTCTCTAAGCACTTTATAAACATTAATTAATGAAGCTTCACAGGGCACCTGGGGAACAGCTGAACATTAACACGGGGCAGGAAGAAGCTTGGGCTCATCCCTCATCCGAGCGAGGCTCACTGCAGCCATCCTACCTCACCTTGCAGTGGCTGGTCCAGCATCATCTCATGTGGGACAGCACACTCTTAACAGCTCACAGCCCATGACAGCACTATAAAACCTGATTTGGGCTGGCTCAGAGCTTTAAGCAGAGCCCAATTCCCTTGCTCTTTTGTCTACAGTTGCCATGGTTTGGTGGCCCATCTGTCCGCAGCCTCTAATCTGCCACGATGAGTGGGCTGGTGCTTTCTTACTCCTTCAGAAGGTGCTCTGCATGCTTTGGGCCCCGCTGCAAACACACAACAGCAGCTAAAATGGTTCTTTCAAATAGGATATCGACCTGTGGTCTTGGTCTCATAAGCATCTCTGAAATTTCATGCTGTGTCCTGGATTTTAAAATGGGTCAAAGCTCCCTCAAGCATCAAATCACTCTCTCAGATTTCATACTAAAACTAGAGAAACCCACAGTTTTACTTGTTTTGGGATGAAAAACCATGTCTAGTCACCAAGACTGTTGTGGGTTTATGGCAGTTCAGAGCCATGTGCTCCCACCAGAGAGCATAAAAAAAAGATGACAATGATTAAGGCTACAAACAAATCTACAGATTATTTAATACAGCATAATTTATTCTTAATTTCCAGCTAAACCCCAAACCCTCAATACTTTAACATCACAGGCCTCAAGGCTTTGAAAACCTGAGCATGTGGATCCTGGAAGAAAAGAGACTTTAAACAGGGTCCAGTCTTTCAGATGTTGAAGTTTCCTGTTGGTACACTCATGCTACCAGCATCTATCAGTAGGAAAGCCATGTATTGCTGTATTTCACAAACTGGAATTGTTTTTCTTAGTAATCCCACCTAACTTTCATTGAAGAAGAATTTTCTGTGTGGCATCCAGGGTTTCTGGACAAGCTGGTACTGCTCTCTGGTAGCAAGGATGAGCTGGGCTGATGCTGCTCTGAGTCCTGGCTCTGGCAAACATTTCAACAGATGACCCAACTCCAGATACCGACCGAACCCTGTATTTGTAGAAAACCTCCCAGGTGTCAGGACACGAGCAGTTCTGATTAGAGCCACAGACCAGCCAGCATGGACGGCTGCTGGCCAAGGTCGTTGGCAGAGCTGGGCCAGCAAGCTCCATCTCCAAAGGCAGCACCTTGCATGGGACATCTCCATCTTCCTGTCGCTGGGTGGCTGGATCCCATCCCACCGCTCACTCACCGGAATGAATCTGTGACCACAGGATCCTAAGAAGAAAAAGGCAACTCACCCCTTACTAGGATCCCCCGTGTCACCTTCCTCTACAATTTATTTCAACAATATTACGCACAGTGGAATATAAAGCTGAAGATCAATCTCATAACCATATTAAGACACTCCGGGGTGTATTTTATAGGCCCATTAATATACTTCTTGGGTGGTTAAAGTCACCCACAGCATAAATTAATGGCTCCATAAAACATGCTCTGTCATATCCTATGGCTTAAATAACACACAACAGGCCAGGTATATTGGGATGTTGTTGAGCTTATTGGGTGGAAGCACAAGGGCACAGAGTGACCGCCTGGCAGCAGGTATGCCTTCCCGGGGGTGCCAGCCTCAGGGTGTCTTACAGATAGCATGAAATCAACAGTCATTTTAAAAAGCGAGATTCTAAAAAAAATCCAACACAATTAAAAATCATAGGTCTCATTAACTTTCATTAGCATTTGTTTATTAGTCTCTTTCAAGCCTATCTTCCCTGCAGAAGCAGTTGCTGTTCCAGGATATGATTGCTGTGGGTGCGGCTGTTTGGCAAGGAGGGAGTCAGGCTGCTCCCAGCCTTGGAAAGCTCCCGAGAAGTCCGGAGCGGAGGGGAGAGGGCACAGCCTGTTGGTTAGAGCAAGGATCAGATTGGCTTTGCAAGGGAAGCTGAGCCTGCCACGTTTCAACTTTTATCCACTTCGGGCAGATTTTATGGGAGTGGAGGTCTGGTACACATAGGAGCATTTCCAACTACTGTTTCCAAAGAGGAGAAAAAAATGAAAAAAAAAGAAGGAAAAAGAAAAGTTTTGACTTTTCTAGTCTTTCTTGACTATGATCTAGTCACAGAAGCAGCAAGTTCCTGCCCCTAGACTGGTAGATATGAAGTCACATTGTTCCCTAGGAATTTTTCTTTTGCTATTTTAATGGCTCCACATGAGTTACCAGAGAGTTTTCAGTAGACAATAAATAGCTCTGCCCTGCTAAGATAAGCTATCCCAATTCATCTGTCTCAGCTGATAAACCTCCCTCTTTCTGCTTCTGCTGCTCAAAAAGGAAAAGGGCTCACAGCTGCCCAAGGCAGCAACACTCACCCTAACTCACTTCAGACCCCGAGAGTCTCATTCTCTCCTCCTCCGTTGCCCTCCTCCTTCCCTCCGCAGATGCACAGAGAGCCATGCCGCAGCCTTGAACTCCACCACCAGCTCTGCTGAGGCTAATGGACATGCCATTCCCTGTCCTTCCCCTGCTTTCTACACAGTACCACCTCCCACCCCATTCTCTGTATCTCCTCTCTATTTTCTCCACGTATCTTCAACACATAAAACTTGCTATTCATTCCCCCTAAAAATCCTGAAAACTAGCAGAAGATAGCTAAATCAGGAAAGACTTCTGCTGTAAGTCTTTATGGTGCCATAAAGAAGAGGCAAAGTCTGAACCTTTCAAAGATGCTGCGTGTTGAGTAAGTTGATAATCCCTTGTGATGGATATGTATTCAAGTCTGATGGCTTAAATACAGGAAAAAAGGCAGGAAGAAAAAGCTTGGAAAAACTCACCTCTCCCCATAGCACAGCCTGGTTCAAACAGCTTGTGTGAAGCTAATTAAAGGTGTCAATCTCATGATTCGGTTTCAAAAGAAGACTAGCCATAAAGGCTCAGCTTCCCAAAACTAACTGGCACATGGGATTGAATCAGTGCAGTATCTTGTCCACCAGCCCCACTATGCAGGGTTTTTTTCTCAAAAGTGAGGAACTGAAGCACAGAATATTAATAACAATTCTGTGTACAGAATAAACAGCAGAAATCCCTTCCCACCCAGTAGAAACTCTAAATGGGGAAAAGATTTCTATGATAGAGAATTGATTTCATCCTTACAAAAAATTTGCCCAAGTACCCTCAGTAAGATTAAAAGAAATACATTAATAAGTAGCAATAAGGCACGATGATGGGTCCAGCTGAGGTTTTGGGCAGGAGTTCCTCCAGAGCGGTATCGACGGGCTCTTCCTTCAACAGTGAAGAGTAGCTGGGAGGTCCCTCTCTGGGTCATAATTATAATTCTGGCAAAAGCCACAGCAGATGAGGCAGCAACACACAGCACAGCCCTGATCCTGCAGCCATCTGGGGACTGGCTTTACTTTCTCATGAGAGTAATTTACAGGCATCAGACAAGCCACATGTGTAAGGCTGAGCACACACATAAATGTTCTCAGAAGCGGAGCCAATTAACACACCACAAGATATCACTCAGTGATTTGGAAGATGTACAAACCCTGTCTCGCTTTTTGAAGCACTGAAGCAGAAGAATTCATGGTGGTGTCTGATGCTGTATCTTCACAGAAATGTCTCTGATCAACTTACTGCTTGCCGGTCCCGCAAGAGCATCTTTATGCTAAAGCAGCATCTACTGCACGTACGAGCTTGGTCCAACAAAAGCAGCATCTTGGATATGAGGAGCCACCCCTGCAGTACCATATTGCCTATGGAAAGATTATGATCATCATTACTATTTATATATAATAACAGCCAGAAGCCTTGGCTGGGATAAAGGGCTCCCAGGGCTAACTCAGCCAAACATAAAGGGAGATGCTCCTTTTTTCCAAGCAGCTCCAAAGAGGGATTCGGGGCCTGGGAGCAGGTCAGTGGCAGTCAGGATTAGGATTCCTGACTCCCTGCCTGGCGTCCTAATATTAGCTTGCATTGTCTCCCAGACCGTCTCGTCATTCTTTCACATGAACTGCAGGCCCGAATTAGCATGTCTCGCTGCATAATCTGCCAGCCTGTACTGTGTGCTAAATTAGTCGGGGACTGAGCAAACATCATGGGAACAGCTCTTGTATAGCGTATGTGGGCTAAGTTATTCCTACAGCATTGTTTGCTCTATATTTTCCTAGCATCATCACAAAAGTATGATGGGCCAGATCCTGGAGCTGTCGGCTATACGCTCGATCGTGCTCCAGCCTGGCATTGCTCTCCAGTGAGGCGCAGAGATGAAAGCCGGCTCAGTGGCGGCTCTGCTGGGAGCCAGCTTTGGGAAGAAGTGTTAACGAATAGACTCCAGTTGGGCGGCAGATGAGCAGACCAAGAAGTGAGCAGCAGGATTAGGCCTTGTACGACCGCCAACCTGTCTTCACGGCACACGCTGGCCTCCTCGGTGTGGTATCCACAAGCTTCCTTCCTGGTTTCGTATTCAGCGATGCACTGATCTGTTTTCGTCTGCCACGTGGGCTTCTCATCTTGTCGTGCCCTCCAGCTGCGATCTCAGGGCTGTCCATAAAGCACACAGCACCTAGCACAACAGGTCTGTGGGCTGATGGTGTTTTGAGCCAGTGCCCACAGTGAGTTTCAGTTGGCTTCAAGTCAAGCTCCTCCTGCTACCGGGGGCCAATGGCATTAATTTCCACCACCTTCATTATCTCACAGAGCAAATCCCGCCTTCTGTGGAGCAGGGCTTTAATTAGAAGCAGAGAGATATGGGGAAATCGCAACAAATCCCATCTTGACTCTGGGTCACTCAGTAAATAGCCACCACCTCCTCCCCAGGTAGGGAAGTGCTTGCGAGGCACAGAGGGTTAAGCAGAGCAGCAGGTAAAATGAGAAGGGGAGGGCATGGGAGAACCTGGATCTCTGGGTGACCAGTTGGCCAAGTCACAGAACTGGTTTTATAAGGTGCATGAAGGGTCTTGGACAGCAGCAACTGAAAAACAAGCGACTCATTGAATGTTATCCCTTTCTGGCAGCAAGATCAGTGCAGTCAATTAGCTGTAAAATCTGAATCACGTCTCTGGCAGGCAGGCTCAAAGCAGAAGCAGCTCCACCTTCCTGCTCTGCCCAACGGAGGTCAAGGCGTCCACTGCATGGTTCTGCCAGCAGCAGCTTGCCAGACCCATCATGGGCAGCCACCGCAGTGGGGATAAATCAGGATATTGCTCCTGTCACACAGCAGAACAGCTCAACTCCCAGTCCTCAGCATGAGGTCATGGAGGCTTTCCACAATCCCAAGACCACTTAGCAAAACCCTGTGCAAGAAATCCATCCATACAGCATCACATGTGGATGGACATCATATCTCCCATGGATCCTTCAACACCAATTTACTGCTAGGCTCATTTCTTTTTTATTGCTGTAGAATTAAGTCTTAACACTCCTGACTTGCATCAAATGAGCTTTTAGTTGAAGATCTGGATCCATGGAAACAGAATTGTGTTGTACAATGACAGACACAGTCCACTGCCCAGCAGAGGACCAAAACCAGGAGAAAGCAGCACATCAGAGGATGACCTGCAGTGAATTACTCATGCTTGCTCTTGGGAGCTGTTGGTCGCCAATGACTCTTCAGAGACAACATGTGAAGCAACAGAGTTGTCTTTGCATTTCTAATATGTTGGCTATAATGCTGCTCCTGGCATACACGTTCCTGGTTTCCATCTCCTGTGTGTGTCACTAGGCCCTACGTCCAGCCTTACCAGCTGGAGATGAGTCATCCTTGCCCTCCACAGCACAACAGGGATTAGACTCAAGGCGTATTAGCGAAGTAGAAGGCTTGCTTTGGACAAGGGCCCATTTCAGCATGTCAATAATTTATAAAAACACATTGCTCTCCAGCCAAGCAAGTTTCAGTTCCTAGATGATTCAGCAGCAGCAGCGCTATAAGGAAATATGGATGTGAAAAGTCCCCGTAGGAATTCCTGTAAAATACTGCATTAAAATAAAATACCCTGAGCCCAGCGGTAGGATGGAAATTGGGAATTAAGGATCATTCCCTCTGTGTCTGCAGGGACTCCTAAAAGCTGGGAAATTTTTAGTAGAGTTTCAGGATGGGAGGGAGAGAAAGAGCAAAGGCAGAAACCAGGGAGGGAGAAGGCCCTGGGGCAGAGAAGGAAGGGAAATACAGCTCTGGGTTTTGTTTTGGCCACTTTGCAAGGGCTGCAACTCTGTTGTCACTAGAAACATGAAAATCCTCTGTGCAGGTAAGGGAAAAATTGGAGTGAGAAACCTCAAAAAACACATTTTCAGAAGGCAGCCTTGGAAATGGGAAGTATAAAGAGCCAAGGACAGCTCCAAAGCCCATCTGAGCACTTTGGGTTTTGGATGTGATCCATGTCTATGTTAAAAAAGGGTGAGGAAAGGAAATATGAAAGGAAAAGTACCACGCAACTGCCCAATGCAAATTAATTTCTGAAAGAGCATGGCAAGCCAAAGATGAAATATTCATCTCTTCATCTCTTCTGACCTCTTCCAATTCATTATCCTAATGTGAGCTTCAGTACCACAGTTACCTTTTGCCCGCATGCAAAGTCAGCAGAGACCAGATGGCACTTGCACAAGGTGTAACGGCTCTTCTGAACAGATTTCAACGGGAGATGGAGTGAAGGGGACTAAGAGCTATAAAACCACTGCAATAGCATTAAGTTACTTCAAATGTAGTTACTGGACAAATTCCTGTTTGCTCAGAAACACTTGCCAAGAGAGAGCACATCCCCCACTCCCCTCTTATCATTTGACTAACACCCACTTGCTCTGCGATGCCCAGGAGCACTTGGCAAGGTCAAATGGCTGTTTCTGAGCAACCTGACCCAACGCCGGACTCTCACCCTGTCACGCAGAGCAGCCTCTTCCCCTCAAATGACATTTTCCAGCCTGGCAGAGACCTCACACTCACCTGTGTGCAGCTTGGCAGCCACCCCACAGTTCAGAGGTGCTCAGCATCCTGCAGCATGCAACCCTTGCATGATCCCAACCCTGCCTGCCTGCCCCCCTCCCCAACCTGCTGTGTGCCTGCCTTTGCCGCTGTTGGTTCTACACAAGCAGCAATTTCATCCTTCCTTTCATAAAGAAAATCCGTTTACATTTTACTGTGCAGCACAGACCTGATCTATCCTCACATCCATGGGAATCCCACCATGGGCTCCCTGGCAGCCAGGGCTGGCTGTTGTACTCTTGAAATTTCCTGTATTTTAAGTCTTCCTGGTTTTAATTGCTGCTCAGCACTGACATTTCAAAAGGATGCTTCTTTGCTCCTTCTTTTGTGTAGAGCCTGTTTGTGTCTTTTGCTCACTGCTGTCTCTTCCCTGGAACCCTTGCTAATGAATGCAGCATGCTGATGACCTCCCCATTATAAATAGTTTAATATTTTTAAATAAATATGGGATGGTGCCATGATTGTGTGGGTATTTCATCTAGCCTGCAGCACAAGGAGCTGGAGCTGACAAAGGCAACCATGGCTTTATTTGTCATGCTGTTGCTCGTTTGTCAGAGAAAGCAAGGGAAGG
Source organism: Ciconia boyciana (assembly GCF_034638445.1). Lineage (NCBI taxonomy): Eukaryota > Metazoa > Chordata > Aves > Ciconiiformes > Ciconiidae > Ciconia > Ciconia boyciana. Next base: position 15,846,899 of record NC_132944.1, on the reverse strand, counting down.
GGCCAGGACCCTGTGCTGCAACATACAGCACAGATGTGTTATTCTAAGTGTATCACAAGGAGCTGCTCCCCATCCTAGTGCAGCAGATGGATGCAATAAAGAGAAAACTTTTTGGTTGTTATTCGGTTACTTGAAATCTACAGGCCTGCAAAACTATTAGCTGAGCCACAGAATGAATCAGAGGAAGGTACATGGGGGGGAATTCTGTTATACGGTTTTTCCACTGCGTTGCAACAGAATTAACACATTAGTCTGACATTTAGCTGATATAATTTATTCCTAATTTGGGAGCAAAATTTATCCTGAGCAGTAATATTAAAATAAAAAAAAAAAACAAACCAAGAGTGACAAAGGAAACGAGAAAGGGAAAGAGCCTGAGTTCAGGTCAAGTTTTTCAACATGTTAATCAAGTTTTCAGCCCATCAACTTCTGTTGTCCTAATTTCCCTTCTTCCCTTCTGGGTGTACCCAGATTTCTGCTATATGCAGATCACGTGGGCTAGATCTACATTCGCTTGTCCCTCACAACCAGCTTCTCAGGCAGTAAAAAGCTCCTAGAAAGTTCACCCACATGGTACCAGAGGATTGCCTTCACACAGATGACTCCCAGGTGGCATAAAGCCAGGACTGATGCTCCACATCTTCCATTCCCAGCCTACGATTTTACCAAGGCATGGGGTGTGAACAGGGACCGCTGCCAACGCAGTGATTTACAGCAATGCAATCCATCCCCACGGACAAGGGGGAACAGCAATAGCTGATACCAGCTGTTCCCCAAATGTTTCCACTGACAAGTCTGCTTCTGGGCTTAAAAATCCAGCTTCCAGATTTGAGAAACGTGCTTTTGTGATTGCAAGCTTCCCCCTGCAGCTGAGCGTCCATCAGACCTGTTGTGCTGCTGCCTCCTCGCTGGGCACCTCTCCCTTCCACCCGCTTTCCTCAAGCAAAAGAGCATGCACAGCTGGCCCTGAGGATGTGCCCTCCTGCCTTTTGCAAGCCACCCAACTCAGATAAGCACCTTCCCCCCCACCAAGTAGTCACCTGAACTCCAAAGTGCCCAGTCTAAGCCCCATCAGCCTTTCTCCCTTCGAGCCTGGCTCACTGAAAAACCACTCAGCCCATGCATGCCACAGTCTTTTTGCACAGAACAGCAACAATTAAACAGCCTCATGCAAATGGATAGAGAATGAAGGTCATGGTTATTGTTAAGTGACTTCACTCCAAGATTAACGAGGAGGCAGTCTGAAGCTATACACTGCCTCTTGGTTACTATTTCTGACCTCTTTCCTCCCTGTGCAGCTTCCTTTGCTGATGTTGTCCTGCAGCAGCAGTGTAAGGGAGGATGCCTCTTTACACACACCAAGCCTCACCATCACACATGCATTTACCCCTGAAACGGGGAGTGCTGTGCATTCAAACACCACGCTTGCCTGGCTTAGCCTACCGCTGTTGATATTAGGAACAGCAGAGTAAATCAGCACCCTTGGGAGAAGCCTGCACAAAGATGGCCAGCAGCTCTCCTGCCCCTGGACTCAGAGTAAAGAAATGGGAAAACATGTAGTGAAAGAGAGCCTTTCAAAAATTAGCTTTGCAGGGAGAGCAATGTGACACCTCAGCCCAAGAGCCTGGAGTGTGAACTCACTCAGGAGTACAGCAGAGAGGTATAATTACCTAATTGCCTCCAAATAGTGTCATTTATTAAGTGTTTTGCATGGTGCCATGGCCTCTGGAGGAGACAGTCCCTGCCCTGGGCAGCTCCCCCCATGCCACCCTGCCTGTCAGACCGGCTCCCATGAGCCGGGAGGGTGACAGTCCCCAGGGCCCGTGGCCCCCGCACTGCCTGCCTTTCCTTCTCCCTCTCCTCCGCTCCCGAATGGCCAAACACTTGCGTTAGTTCTGGTTCACTAACTGCCTGAATGAATATATATATTAAAAAAAAAAATTAGAAGCGCCCTGTAGATTTAAGCTTCCCCTGTGAGACAGGGTGGGCATAAGTGCTATGCTATTAACCCCTGGAAAACAAACCTGAGAGCATTTATTAAGAAAGTGGGGGGGAGTAGGGTGGGAAAGAAACCATTTTCCCCATAGTTTCTGAACTGCAGTTCACAAAACATTAGATTTCTAATTATAAGCCCAGGAAGTTTTAATGTAAAAAGTGACTTGTGAGACAAGGTGTAGGTTTTTCTGCTCATTAAAATATCCCCCGAGTATAATTTCCTTGCCCTTAATCCTGAACCTTAAGGTTTTCCCAGGTAAGCGGGTAATTAACACAAATCTGTCTCAATTATACAGCTCTTGCAGCATTGCAGGTCTGGCTGTACTGGAGCTGGATGCTGAGCTCCCCCAGACCCCTTTGGGTAACAGGGCAGCGGGGGGCCAGGTACCCTGCGGTGTCCCCGGATCACAGACCGCAGCATGCTGGGAAGCTGCATCCTTGCTCAGCTATGTTCAAAGGAAAGGATTCCTAACCAAAATACATGGGCAAACCTTAAGGGTGATACAGGTAATCAGAGGGCCAAATCTTTGAGGACACCAATTCCCCCGTGAGAAACTGCTGCAGATCTGCCCCAAACATATTATTTTCTCCAAGCAGCCAAGCGATACCAACTGCTCCGCGTCACTGCGGATACCAGCACCACTCGGAAGAAAGCCTTCCTGGCAAGCTCGAGCTGGTGGTAATGAGAAGATACGCAGCTATCAGTTGGCTCGCAGCAATTCTTCTCCACTCTGCGGTGCACATCAGGGATGGGTTTTGTGAAGCCAGCTAAGTGGTAGAGAGGGATGAGGTTGTCAAACAGGTTTGGATCCATGGGGAAAACAAGTCCCCTTGGTGCCGGGCCCCCAGGTGAAGTGTCCTTGCCTCTGCAATGCAGGGGTTAGACTGATCCCTCTCAAACACTGGGAATCTCAGTCCTGGAAACAAGTCAGCCAACCTCCAAGCAGCTGCAAGAGAGGAGACATAGGTCCATTTCATCAACGTAAGTTCCATTTATATCACCTTGCACTCAGAGGCACAGCTCAAGACATGTTTCATTTAAAAGGTAAAGACTTTTTGTGAGTTATTTCCAATTTAAAGGAGAAGGAATGGGGTTATTTGCTCAGATTTATACACCTCACCAAGGCCAAGCAAGGCTTAACACCTGGGTCATCTGCCTTCCGGCTCTGCTTGGCTGACTAACAGCCTCCTTCCCCTCTGCGTTTGAAATGTGAATACATTAGGTCCAGGGTTTTCTGCATTTATCACAACAAATGCGGTCATATGTGCAATCGCTAGTGTAAGGCAGGCAAGGCTGGAAGTAGCTTTCCTCATCATTTGGGAAGCTCATTTCCCACTAATGCCCTACAGCCTTCTGACCCTGAGGCACGGCGACCAGCACACCAGGAGCAAGAAGCATGGCAGGTGAAATCGTCTTTCTCCAGCCCTAACACTGAGTCCAAAGTCACAGCTTCAGAGGAGCTGAGCCCTTTTCTCCAACACCCACGGAAGAGACTAGCATCTCCTTGCAAAGCCAGCCTTCGCCTCTGCCACCCGGTCCACGATGCAGCTCCAACAGCAGGACCTTCCGTGCCAAGGGACAGCCCCACATTGCGCCGCCGCACAGGACAGCGAGGGCTGCGGCACCCGCAGCCACACGCCGCTGCCTGCCCCAGCAGCGAGGGAGCCCAGCTCGTCTCTTCCACCCCACAGGCTGCTCGGATGCAGGGTCCCCCTTCTCCCTCCCAGCCAGGGCTGGGCGCTTTGCTCAGGGACTGTGATGTTTGCCCCAGCCCACCCTGAGTGGAGATAAGTGCCCAGGCCCTGAGGGAAGCTCCACCACACCAAGCTGTGTGTGAGCAATCACCCAGTACGTAACAGCAGCTTTCTTACACGCCACTGCCAGTAACTAACTCATTTCCCTCTGAAGTCGAGGATGAAAAATAAGATATAAAACCAAATTATACTCTGTTTACGTACATAATTCCCTGCGCATCTGGATAAGAGCATGCCCATGGCCTATATTACGCTGCATCTGATTCTCATTAGGTGCTTGCGATTTCTTCTTAATATGGGTTTTATTGCTCTCTGTGACACACAGAGTTATAGCCAGGCTGTTTACTCTCTGCAACTGCCCTGGTGTGGCCATCGACTGCGCAGCCCGCCGCAACCCGCTCCGAGCAGATCCATAACACAGTTTCTCAAATGACAGCCTGTTGGTTAATAGCTAAAAATAAAGCCAGAGCTCTCCAAAGTGAATTTTGTAAATTGGCTGCTGGGGCATTATTTACAGTAACTGAGACTGGAGCATGGGACAAACTGAAGGCAGATCCTGCGCGTGGCCCCAGGCAGTGCAACCCTTCTTTGTGCCGGCCAAGGCTCTGGACCCAGCCAGTACCTGGAGCTTTTCTTTAAGAGTTAAACTTCATATGACTATGAATATATTGTTTGACTCCATGGGCAAGTTCCCAAGGCAAGATATTTTGCAAATATGTTTTTCTTTCTGTGAATTACCCCAGTCCTTGCTCTTCTGTGCATTACAGCCTCATCCATGTACAAAAGCAGATTACAGCACGTTGCTGGGTGAACAGGTAAGGAGGCACACAGGGAACTTGTCTGATTGGCTGTTAAGCCTCATCTTAAGCAATTTAAATAATATTTTCTTCTTCAGGATCTTGATTTGACCAAAAAAATTAATGTTCTGGGATGTGCAAAGAAGCAGACCAAGTTCTTTCCTATATTCATTGTCACCTTCAATTGAGGGGAACATTATCAGATATAGCCCTTGATGCATATCAGAAACATCTATCTAGATGGTATTCCTGCTTGTAAAATGCAGATTTACCTTGCAGTAAAAAATCCCCACCGTAATCGGCAAGAGAAAGATTTACTATACTTAGATTTCTTCTACTGGCAAAGGAACAGGAGAGCTACAGATTCACCCTAAATCTGAACTTATTTATTAAGTCTTCAGAGAATGACAGAGGTACTTTCATACAGAATCAAAACCATAACTTTCCACTGTTAATAAAACAACAAAATACATGGGCTTAAGTGGAAAAAAAACCCCAATACCAACAGTTTTTGATGCACAACTGAGATATTTTAGCAGTCCTGATATTCTGGTAGTCTCTAAGTAACCAGCCCTTGTGAACAAAGGAGTAGGGAAAAAAAAAAAAAAGTAGTTTCTTACTACCTTTATGGCTTGTGGGAGCAGAAAGGCTCTTCAGGACCACCACAGCACCTACCAAACCCCACAGACTCACTGGGCATACAGCAACTTCTGGGAACATCACCTGGGCTGCCAACTTACTGAGCAGGAGTCACTGACATGAGGTGTCCCTCCTGCTCCTCATCTTCCTCCTTAGCACTATCCCTGTGCCAAGAGATAAGGTTCTGGGACCCTGGACTGCCTTTATATCCCTTATTCACAACCAGCCCAGCACCCAGTGGCCAGCATTAACTCCATGAAATTTATAAAGCAATTAGAACTGGGTGAGCAATGCCAAAAAATCTCAGTGAAAGTCCTCTCAGCTTTTTAAACAAATTCATTCCAGCTGGGTTCAAGCTCCCAGTGCACCAGCTTCCCACATGGATCCCAGCGTGGGAGGTCAGAGGCAAAAAAGGTTTTGGAAGGGGTTTAAGTGAGAATTAGAAGCTGTATGCAAATCCTGAGCTTAAGTGAGGGTCCGTGCAAACAGGAAACACTCACAGGCCACGTGAGTTAAATGGCTAATTAAATCAGCACAAGCATCAGGTCTATGAATGAGCTATGGGTCAGGGATTATGGAAAAAAAGCATTCATGGAACTGATTAATTGAAGGGAGTTGTGATCTGTCTACAAATAATTCAATCAAGGAAATGTTTTTGCATTTGGAAGATTTTGAAATATTTCTTTGTTTTAACTCGAGACCAAAGAAATGCAAACTGAAAAGGGAAAGAAAATTCAGGCAAGTTCCATCCTGAATCTGTTTAGATTAGTTTGAAATGTGTCATTTCCTCTCTGGCCTTATTATAATTCTGTTTTATAATTATTTTACTTTTGAATATGAAGAAGATGGTTCAGAGCGGATATCTGGAAAGCAATTTCATTTTAAACATTGAAAACATTTCAAAGTGTTCAAAAAGCTTTATTGAAACCTGTCTTTTCAGAGTGAAAAAGACATTTTTCAACAAATCCACATTATTTTGGGGGAAAAAACTCTTCCAGTTAAAAATCCATGACCCTCCCAATCCTTTGTCAAGCTCTCAAGGCAAGAGCCTTAGAGAAGGTCAAGTTTTCTTAGTTACCTTAAATGAAACCCACAAACAGCACCTGTTAATTATCCAGACATTGGAAGCAGAATATGACCAAGGGAAGAGGGACAGGAGGGCTGCAGTCCATGACTCCCACAGCTCCTCAATCCACTGCTTTTCTTCTTTTAATTATCTTAGTTATCTTAGATGAGGTATCAGTCAAAACCCAAGCATTTCTCCAAAGGGAAGATTGGGGAGATAAGATTTCAGCTGACTCTCAAAATCACGATGGGGTGACTCAATTTTCCGTGAAAAAAGGCTGTAACACAAGCAGGGCACAAAGGCAGGAAGGTTCACCAGTCTCTGAAGACTAAAAATGAACTAATGTGCAGTTGGCCCTGGAGGAAACATCATGTAAGTAAGGACCTGGTCTGACCCCAAAGCTCCCTTTAAAGTCCCCCAAGGGAGGACCTTAAAGGGTTGCTTTTATGTGTAAGCATAAAGTAGGCATTGATTAGGGTTTATTAAGATTTAAGATAACTTTGGCATACAAACACAAGAAGAGTAAATTGGTCAATTTTGATAATTTTGAAAATTTCTCTGCCTCATTGGAATGACATTTATTCAAATCTTCCATGGAAAATGTTTGATTTGGTTGATTAAGTCTGAAGAAATGAAGTTATAAACTTTATCTGAATAATTATGGTGTGCAGCAGTGCAGTTCATAACGACAGCCTGTTAGAAGTGGCGGAATGTGAGACACCCTGTTGAATACCACCTATTAATTATCCAGGTGTTGGGAGAAAAATCGACCATAGGAAGAGGGACATGAGGGTTGAAGTCCAGGTCTCCCACATCTCCTCAGTCCAGCACTTTTATTCTTTTTGAGCAAATGTTATTTGCTTCCTGACTATGTATACGATTGCCACATATTTCACCCTGACATAAGTGCCTTCATAAAGGTGATTAGTAATTTTTGATTGCTTCTTTGATTAAGGTGAATGAGAAAAAGCTTCAACCAACATTACCAAAGACTGAGAAAGGAATGACTCATCCTTCACTTCTGGATGCTAAAATTAGTCTAACACAAAAGGTTGCTGGAGCAAAAAATCCCAACTTTTTAATAAATGATTGCTCTTAAAAGGCTTTCCACCCCAGCATCTCAAATCAATTTAATTAGAAATTGTAAACTTAATTAGACCTCAGAACAACCCTGCCACTGAGGCAAATCTCTGATTAATGGAGAAGTGTCTATCAGGGGCCAAATTCCATCCTCGCAAGGCTGGCAAAGACATCAGAAAGGCAAGCAAAACAGCTGAGAAAAGGCTGAAACAGAAACTCTCCTGATAAAACACCGCATAGACACAATCTCCGCCACAGACCGAAGTGTTTTGGAAAGCGTTCCTTGGAGGAAGAAGCCTAAAATGGCACCTTGGACATCCCGTGCTGCTGCCAGGCATCCTGGGTTGCTTGTGGCGGGACGAGGTGGAGCCTGGGGCGTTCCTGGGTCTAGGAGGAGAGGAACAAGCAAACCACGGTGTCCTCAAGCTCAAGGGCTTCTTCAGGTCCCCTGCAGAGAAGAGGTGGTTTCAGAGCAGTCTCACGTGCAGGCTGCACAGTTCATCCCCGAGGTCTGGTCCCAGCAGCCCGGCAACACATCACCTGGGCAAAGGAAATGACATTGCCGATAACACTGAAATAGCAACACGTCTCAACAGTTGGCAAACTGTTGGAAAGGTGACTTTATTTTGCTCTATGCCCAGGGACAAAGGACTGGCAATTTAATGACAGAGAACTGTTTGATTCCTGACTGGCAATAGAGAAACTGGCAGAAGCACCACCTGGCTTTTTGCAGCAAAGAAACAAGGTCAAGGACTTAGCTCATCCCATCTGTGATATTTTTACACTGTAATTTATATTACAGTGGGAACACAAGGCTTTGTCAGAAATCAAGACCCCCATTGTCCAGGAAAAACACAAGAGGAGAGGCAGTGCATATCTAAAAGCCGTTGTGCTCCAGCTCCAGCTCCCCAGAGTCCTCTTCAGGGAGGGCCACTCAGTCAGTGGGACATCAGGGGGATGGTGGACTTCAGATGGACCTGGTACTGCAGCTGCACGCACAGACCTCAAGGCTCTGCTGAGGAACCGCCGGCATGACTGGAGCTCACCAGACAAGGGCTGGGGGAGAAGGGGGATGCAGATGCATAGGGGGTCCAGCCCACAGGGTAGGAAATGAGATCCAGCTCTGCTACGGCTCATTGTGCTGGTATTTTACAGGAATTTACTCCCTTTTCCCTAGACACCTTTGTACTTCACTGACAGTATCGTAACGCTAGCCTAAAGCCTTTTGGATGCTATAAGCATCCTCCTGCATGAATTATGCCCTCAGTAAAAAAACAATTTCCACTCCCAGTTACATCAATAGAAGTCTTCAAATGATGATCTCGGCTTTGCATCAGTGCCTTTGACAGACACAGGCCCCTTGGGTCCGGTTTGGCTGCGACTCACACATTTTCAGTGGACCTGCACTGGGAACACAGATTTCCTCCCACCCTTCAGTCTCCTAAAACCTCAGGTGGTTTGGGGAATGTTGGTGCTGAAGATGCAAAGAGTGGGGTTTGCAGCAGGAGCGAGGAGCAATGCCCTGCAGCATCCCTGTGCCGGCTGTCCTCAGGGAGGAGGGCTGGGGAGGGGAGGCATGGGGCTGGATCCCTGCCAGGAAGGGACAGGCTCGAATGGGGAACGGAGCACATTTTCTGCTGAAACCTCCTTCCACTTCTCCGTAAATCTGTTGGTCCCTCCATTTCCTTTGCTCTTCTGCTCAGGCCACTGTCTTCTCCTGCTCTGGGGAGGCATTTCCCACTGTGGGGACCCAGGTATTTTCCCTGGATATAGAACTTAGGCTCCTTAATAGAAACCCAGAGCACCTTGTGACATTGAATTGCATCCTGAATAGAAAAACAAAAAAGTTGGGTAGTGTCGTGGTTTAGCCCTAGCCGGCAACCAAGCCCCACGCAGCCACTCGCTCACTTCCCCTCGGTGGGATGGGGGAGAGAATCGGAAGGGTAAAAGTGAGAAAACTCGTGGGCTGAGATAAAGACAGTTTAATAGGGAAAGCAAAAGCCGCGCACGCAAGCAAAGCAAAACAAGGAATTCATTCACTCCTGCCCATGGGCAGGCAGGTGTTCAGCCATCTCCAGGAGAGCAGGGCTCCATCACGCATAACGGTTCCTTGGGAAGACAAACGCCATCACTCCAAATGTCCCCCCCTTCCTTCTTCTTCCCCAGCTTTATATGCTGAGCATGACGCCATATGGTATGGAATAGCCCTTGGGCCAGTTGGGGTCAGCTGTCCTGGCTGTGTCCCCTCCCAGCTTCTTCTGCACCTGGCAGAGCATGGGAAGCTGAGAAGTCCTTGACTGGTGCAGCAACAACTAAAACATCTCTGTGTTATCAACACTGTTTTCAGCACAAATCCAAAACATAGCCCCATACCAGCCACTATAAAGAAAATTAACTCTATCTCAGCTGAAACCAGGACAGGTAGGTAAAGACAAAGATGTTACGTACAAGCAGAATGAAGGAAGGTTTTGGCTTATGGTTTTCCCACGCTGGTTTATGAAGCCTGGTCACTCCGAGATGGATCATTGCAGAGATGTGTGTTACTAATGAGATATTTGATGTAGTGAGCTTACTAACGCCAAACTCCCTCTGAAATGAAAAGTAGTTTTGCCTGGGCAAAAAGGGTGTTTGGCTGGCCCCAGAAACTCAGACTATTTGTGATGGATCATTAAAAATAAGAAAGGAAAAGAAGAAAAAAAAAAAGAAAAAGAAAAAGGGAAACCCCCTCTGGATTTAATGTATAGTCGTTAACAAGGTATCCCACAGGTAGAACATGATTTATTGAAAACTAAAGAGACTGTCCTGGTTTTCCTAGAATGGAGGTTTTTGTTCTACTCAGGGCACTTTATATGAAACAGATGCACAGTCAATAAATCAGGCTGTCCTGCAGGAAGGATAGACTACATTTTCTGTATAAATGATCATGCTCTTTGTAGGTAAATGCTATGGATGAAACAGCAGTATTCTTGCTTCTTAAAAAACATCTATTATTATTGTTGGAGAAAAGAAATCCTTGGCCTGTAGAATGTAGCAGTGGAGAGAACAGTCAAGGCAAAAGTCCCTACAGAAATTGCTTCCAGAGTAAGAACTTGATCAAAAGATGAGACAATGGGAATACCTGAAATTTATGATCGGCAGGACGTTCTGCTTTCTCAAGTTTCCCTTGGATTTTTTCAAACGGCTGCCCCAAAAAAGCAAACACATTCAAATACTTCTTCAAGCTGAGAGGAGCAGCAAATCCTTTTGCAAACTCTTTTTTTTTTTTTTTTTGGCAAGGACATTAATCAGCACTTGGGCAGCCTACAACGTGCCGCAAGATTTCCAGTGATGCTGTGAGGAGATGTAGAGAAAGCAGCAGGACTCAGCAGTTGAAGGAGGAATCGTCTTTGTTTGAGAACTGCTAAAATATGTATACAAAAAGCCATAATGTGGGTCGCTTTTAGTCAGAATTCAGAATGCAAAAGAATATTACAGGTTTTTCAATAAAACTGGTGAGGAGTGATGCCATGGGAGAGGATTTCCTGGAGTTTGGTGCTTATGAATGATAAATACATAAGACACAAAGCAGAACTTCACCAACTGCCATTCCTATGTGGCTGTATTTTTAAATGCAGCGTTTCCTTGCCTTGCTCTCCACTACATTAAACAGCTTGCTGAAAATGGGTGTTGTTTTATTGAAAATGTCAACCACCTAAGCCTTGGCTTAGGTGAAAGCAGCATTTTCCTGCGTGGAGGCACTGAGGAATTCTCTGAATGGAGCAGAGCTGAGGGTGCATCCCCCCCTCACTCCGTCCTGGCTCTTTCCTTTCTTTTCTTCGTTTAAACTGCATAAGCTGCAGATGAAAAATATATAAATAGTAATTCTATATATAGTTCTGGGATAAAACTGCAGTTCATTTATGACAGCTGACAAATCTAAAATGGGCAATGTAAGTGCATTACAAAATGATTAAACCTTAAGTTCTCTCCCCCCCAGCTACAAGGCTGCATTAACATTACATTACCCACCGAATAACGCAATCCGCTGCAGTTTTCTGCCAATTCAAAAATACAGCCAAAATAGCCCTTTCCCTTCTATTTACAGATTGTGTCTCAAAAGCCATCTTCTTTGTGGCAGATACAGCTTCGCTCACTTGCGTTTGCTCAGAGTAAATAAAATATGCATCCTATAAAGTTGGTTGGAAGCATATTCTTGGGTTGAAGCCATACAAATGGCATGTACACTGGGCTTAGGCCCCTGCTCGCGGGATTTCAGAGGTATCAGACTACATATCCCTGGGGTTGAGACTGAAATCAATACCGGGTACTTGTGAGAAATGTAATGGATTCAATCTGACCAAAAGTTTAATTACATTTTTCATTATTATACCAACTTTTCTATCTCTGGATCTCCTTGCACTTAGAAGGAGCATTTCAGAGCATTACATAAGGGGTTGTCGAATATTCCCATCAATTTGTCTCTTGCTAAGGAGACAGTTCCCTGCAGCAGGCAGGTCGCAGGCAGATGGGGCAGATGGAAATCAGGTGTCTTGAGCGGCCACTGTGTCCACCCACCCACCCTTTCCAAACTGCAGGTTGCAGAGGTGACACAGCCACACTGCCCTCATGATTTACTGTCATAATGTGATTTCAGGACTCATTGATAGCAGCTCCTTCCCCACAGCTTCTCATTGTGGCATGACCTGAATGGTAGGATGTGAAAAAAAATGAGTATGATGAAGAAAAAGGAACCTGGCAGAGAAATTTAGGGTTGTCAGTTTGTTTTCTCCCAGCATAAACAACTTTCTCTGTCCAGGGGACAGCAAACTGGTATTTAGGAAATGAATTTTGAGAGCCCAGGAAGGGGGAAGGGTCCCTTTGGTGTTGCCATTGCACATCTGAAGGGCTGCTTCATCACTTTGCAGGTCAAATTCTGCTTTATGTCACTGACAGCACTTAATACACCACAGTCTCCTTCAGCTCAAGAGGATAGTTAATGAGAGTGACATTAAAATGCAGCGACTTTCATCTTTTCTTGCCTGGGACCCTTGGGATTTAGCCAGGACCTGCCCAGGGCATACATTTCATCCAGCCTCCCGGAGAAGACACCTGAGCAGTAACTCCAAGGGGAACCCCTCTGAAATAGTGTGCACTCAGAACCTGTAACTAATACCTATTTTTCCAGAAAACTCAAAGCTGTGACTGTAATGAAAGCCAGTTATCAGGCTTTTTTTTAAGCAGCCTTAGTTCAGAAGGAAAAGAAACAGCATCATCCCATTACACATGGAGTCTATTTTCTCTGGGGAGGAAAAAAAAAAAAATCACTTTTCTTTCAAAAAGTACCATTCTGTCAATACTGCTCCTGTTCACAAAGAGGAGCTGTCAGACAATTCAAGCTAAAATTGGCATCGTACTAAAATCTCAGTATCAGGACTTGAATGAAACCGAGCTGGAAGCACTCACAGTACTACACTTCCACTCAAAGTTTTCCAGCTGCTGGTTTTATCTGCATGGCATCGATCTCTGCTCCCTCCAAGAGGCTTGATGGCTTTTTCTGCTGCAGCAGCACGCATAGAAATGAAGAGCAAACGAAGAGCAGGGAGGTTTCTGGGCTCCCCGAATCTCCCTCCCCAGGCAGTCGCCCGAAGTGGGTGTCTGCAGGGGAGCCGGCACACATCTCAGCATGAGCTGGGACTCGGACCCTCTGCAACGCATCTCCCCCCATTAGCACCCCGCAGAGAGGGAACGGAGGCGTCCGAATTACCTAAATGAAGCAGCTGCTCTGGGAGAGAGGGATTCAGGAGGGGAATTTTCCTTCTGTTTGTAGTTACCTGACTTCGTGGAGGAACTGAGGTTTTTCTTCTATATTGGGTCTTAATTATAAAGCTCCATTGAAAACTGCATATTTGCGCTGCCTTTATAGGGTGCTGTCAGCAGCAGACTACATTCAGGGGATAGTGGGTACCCCAAACTCCTGCCAAACTGATGTCTCCCATTTTGCTCCTTGCTGCCGGTGGCTGGGGGTTGGTTCCTCGGGAGCTGCACATGCTACACAGCATCTGCCCATACGGACGCTGATCCCGATGTAATTCTTCCCGTGTGATCAAACCAGGAGTGAAATGTAACCCTCCTCTACCCCTGCCACATTCCGACTTCTCCAAGATGCTCCTGTTCCCTTTGCTGTCTCCAGGATCTCTCCATGGATCACCACTCCCCTTCCACGCTGCCGCTGCCGTGGGTCCCCTCGCTCCCCCCATCCCGCTGTGGTCCGTCATGGGTGGTGGTGCCTGGGGATGCGCAGCCACACAAAATGTACCATCACCATTAGCATCCTGCGGCCCTCTCAGGGACACGTGTTTTCTTTGGCGTCTGCTCTGTCTTGGGCTCATGAAACTCAGCTGCTGCATTGTGGCAAAGTTAATTAAGCTGTGATCCCCCCTCCCAAATCCCTCATTACCCACACATTTGCAACACGCAATTTGTTTGCTAGCAGCTTGGGGTGTTATTGCTATCATTAACACTGTTCCCTGGTATATAAAAGCAACTTTATTTATCAAATACAAGTAACAGCTTTAGAACTGAAAAAAATCCTGGGGTTTTCTCTAATCCCAGCCAGGCTGTGTGCTGTGGGAACGCCCCACTTTGCATAGATTGGGGCTGTGAATGTGTTGTCACACATTGATGCCATTGCTTTTCCATGTGGTTTGAGGGTTTCTTGTTGCTGCTTTTTTGTACTTGCAAATAGAAAGGAAGAAATACAGCCATTGAGAGACCTTTTAAAGACAGAGGGAGTAGGATTTGATAGCCCCATTCAAATAATTCCCCCATCAAAATTCCATTTTTCTGCCTCAGACATAGTCAGTGTTCAGTCCATCAGATGCAGGTGAAGATCCCACAGGGTTGAGGACGGTTGTGTAATAGTGCGTATGCTGGAAAGTGGAGAAAATTCCTCCCAGAACTGTGCCAGCACTGGTTATACCCAGAGCACCACGTTTGAGAACCCTGTATTTTAGTACTGACTGCAGATCTAGACATGTGCAATGACACGCCACCAGTCTCCTTCTAAATATGACTTTCAGAGAAGATTTACAGTAAATCTATCAGGACAAAATAAGCAGTGTTAGTTATGTCAGTTCTTTAATCCAGCTACAGTAACTGACTCAAGAAAAACCTCCTTTAAATACCACTGCCTCGCTGCAGGCAGCTGGTGTGATGCATAGCTCTGATCGGAAGAGCGGGACAGACAGACTAATGCAGCCAGACCGGGCAGAGCAAACTGCTGTAGTGCTGGTGTTAGTGCAATTTAAAGTGGCTAAACAAAAAAATAGGTGCATGGACGGGTGAGAAAGAGTAAATCACCACGATTCAAAGCATGTTTAAAGAACAGAATTTGTAGACATCTTCTCCTGTCTGAAGGATTGCATTTAAGTGTGTGATAAGCCATCTAATAAAGTTCACAACAGCAGAGATCACTTACTTCACCATTGCAGGAAAGGAGATTGGGAAAAATGAGTCAAATTAAATTTCCCTTCACCTTCCCTCAAAGAAGAATAATAATAACCCCCCCCCAATTTGCTGACTTATTACCAATAACCCAGTGCTTTGTCCCTTCTGTGTGCTGTGACTGTATGAACACGCTCTCCAGGTGGGCACCCGTTACAGACTCACCCCTCCTGGGCTGCCGTTGCTCTGATTACCCAGACCAGTTCTGCACCACTGAGCCTTGGCTCTCGGGGGGTCTGCACCACGCAGTGTTGTGCTGGTTTTGGCTGGGATAGAGTTAATTTTCTCTATAGTAGCTAGTACGGGGCTGTGTTTTGGATTTGTGCTGGAAACAGTGTTGATAACACAGGGGTGTTTTCGTTACTGCTGAGCAGTGCTGACACACAGTCAAGGCCTTTTCTGCTCCTCACCCCCCCCACCAGCGAGGAGGCTGGGGGGGCACAAGAAGCTGGGAGGGGACACGGCTGGGACAGCTGACCCCAACTGACCAAAGGGACATTCCATACCATATGGCGTCATGCTCAGCATATAAAGCTGGGGGAAGAAGAAGGAAGGGGGGACATGTGGAGTGATGGCGTTTGTCTTCCCAAGTCACCGTTACACATGCTGGAGCCCTGCTTTCCTGGAGATGGCTGAACACCTGCCTGCCCATGGGCAGGAGTGAATGAATTCCTTGTTTTGCTTTGCTTGCATGCACAGTTTTTGCTTTCCCTATTAAACTGTCTTTATCTCAGCCCACGAGTTTTCTCACTTTTACCCTTCCAATTCTCTCCCCCATCCCACCAGGGGGGAGTGAGCAAGCGGCTGTGTGGGGCTTAGTTGCCAGCTGGGGTTAAACCACGACAAGTGTGGAAGCACCTGAGAGCATCTTCTGACTCATGGAGGACCTTATATATTCAAGCCTGCTCAGTGGCTTAATGCGGTGGTACTATACTGTCTGGAAAATTAATATTCTAGCATGTGTGCCCAGGTAGGATTCTCTTAATGGAGACTTCTTGCCTTTAGCATGATAATAATGTGACGTATAATCTGACATACAGCTGCAGAAAAGGTGTCTGAGAAAGCTCAGATGCACAAGTGCTGGGAAAAAAAAACCTTCAATATGGTACTGACTGCCTGGTGATTTTTATATCTGAGGGCAGTGGTGTATTTGCTGTACCATATTCTAAGAAATCACTGAGCTCTCCTGAGCTCTCATTCAGCATAAGGAGTCTGTCCACTCTCCTGCTGCCTTTTATTATATTTGTATTGACTGTATTAACAGTACCTTGTGGGCAACTTCACTGTGCTGAACTTTGAGAGAGGTTCTCTGAGGATAAGAAGAATGGCTGGTAATAGATACAGGACTTGCTCAAACCCAGACAGCCACTGCAACAGCACTGTAAAGCTAATCAATTTAGTGGAAAGCAGAAATCCGTCAATGCAAGCGCTGCCCAGACAGCCCAGCGTGGATTAAGGGCTCCATTCCCCACCGCCTCACATCGAGGAGGTTGGTAGTGTTTTGTACCACGCCACCTTTGAACTTCACTCTCACAAAATAACTACACAAGGGGTCTGGTGGTGAAGCAACTACCCTCGCGTTGACTGAGGATTTTGGCTTTTGGGCTGCAATCTGTTTTCTTCCCCTGCAAAGGCAGGCACGCAGCCTCGGTGTCTGAAGGGTGGGGGTGGAAAGGCAAACAAAAAAAAGTTGGAAAAGTGTTTAACTGTGTTTAACTGCTCCAATGCATGTTAGTAAGTGCACAGTGACGGATGCTGTGTGCACCCCCGAACATGCCTGTGCCAGCGGTGAGGGCACAAGCTGCCTCTTCATCTGCGGGGTTGTGCGGCTTAGCAAAATATATTACCTGTAATAATGTGTCTCATATATACAACTGCCTTTCTGGATATATTTTGAAATGTTTAACGATGTGTGGCTGAAATGTAATGATATCTTCCTAATGGAATGCAATGGAAGGAGAGCACATTAAGACATCTTATCTGTATTGGCAATTAATAACCTAGGAATTAAAACAAAGTATAAAACCAAAGAGTTTTAGCGAAAGCCACGGGATACGAGCCTGCAATTGCAATCCAGTCAGGTTTCCACAACACTTCACTGTAGTGAAATCCAGATGTCAGGGGAACTCCATCTATTAGTTATTCGTTTCTTGTAGACTATGGGCTTCTCGGTGTTTTTTGTGTCCCTCAGCTGTCTCGAAGTTCATATATTCATATAATTATATTGCTATAGAATTTTCCTCTCAAGTCTGTAGTCCTGTTTTAAATTAAAATAGTCAAGGGCCAATTGCTTGAATTACCAAATATTACAGTGAAGACTAGTCTGGATACAGCACAAGCATTTGTTCCAGGACCCTAACCTTAGCTGTTCACCTACATTGTGACTCAAATCTTCATGGAGCATCTAAATCAAGTTCTCTAATGCTTATCATCAATTTGACAGCCGATTAATGAGTTAAATCACTATCACCAATGCTTTTCCATACAGAAATCTGTTGCTTTAGGTGACAAGTGACAAAACACTGCACATTCTCCAAAAGTCTAAACCTACCTTGGATGGCTGTGATAAGTTTGCTTTGAGCAAAAGAAATCAGTAGAAAATCTGGATTGGATTAGATTATCCAATCAGTAGGCCTGATTGGAAGAAGATGAGCAGGGCTCATTGAAAGAGCTTTAAACTAGATTTGAAAGGGGAAAGGGATAAAACCAGGCTCACTAGAGATAAGCCTGGGGGCAGCACGCCAATGTTTGAGGGATGGTGTGCTAGCGAGGTCCTTCAGTCTGCTGTCTCTGTGGAGGTAGGGGATGGACATCCATGCAGCAGCAAAGACACAAGGGTTATGGATGAGTTAGAAACCACAGGAGCGCCTGAGAATGGTCACATAGGAATTAGGGCTTCTCCCCCCAGAAAGGTGGCAGGTTCAATAGCCCAACTGAAGTGCATCTACACCAATGCACGCAGCATGGGCAACAAACAGGAGGAGCTGGAAGCCATTGTGTAGCAGGAAAACTATGATATAGTTGCCATCACGGAAACCTGGTGGGATGACTCGCACAACTGGAGTGCTGCAATGAATGGCTATAAACTCTTCAGAAGGGATAAGCAAGGAAGGAGAGGCAGTGGGGTAGCCCTGTATGATAGGGAGTGTTTTGATTGTCTAGAGCTTAATGATGGTGATGATAGGGTTGAGTGTCTATGGGTAAGAATCAGGGGGAAGGCCAACAAGGCAGATATCATGGTGGGAGTCTGTTATAGACCACCCAACCAGGATGAAGAGGCAGATGAAATATTCTATAAGCAGCTGGGAGAAGTCTCACAATCGCTAGCCCTTGTTCTTGTGGGGGACTTCAATTTACCAGATGTCTGCTGGAAGTACGATACAGCACAGAGGAAACAGTCTAGGAGGTTCCTGGAGTGTGTGGAAAATAATTTCCTGACACAGCTGGTGAGTGAGCCAACTAGGGTAGGCGCCCTGCTGGACCTGTTGGTTGTGAACAGAGAAGAACTTGTGGGTGATGTGATGGTTGGAGGCTGTCTTGGGCATAGCGATCACTAAATGATAGAGTTTTTGATTCTTGGAGAAGCAAGGAGGGGGGTCAGCAGAACTGCTACCTTGGCCTTCCAGAAGGTAGACTTTGGCCTGTTTAGGAGATGGATTGACAGAACCCCTTGGGAGGCAGTCCTGAAGGGCAAAGGAGTCCAGGAAGGCTGGACATTCTTCAAGAAGGAAATCTTAAAGGCACAGGAGCAGGCCGTCCCCACGTGCCGACAGACAAGCCGGCGGAGAAGACAACTAGCCTGGTTGAACAGAGAGCTTTGGCTGGAACCCAGGAAAACCAGGAGAGTTTATGACCTTTGGAAGAAGGGGCAGGCAACTCAGGAGGACTACAGGGATGTCATGAGCTTATGCAGGGAGAAAATGAGAAGGGCCAAAGCCCAACTAGAACTTAATCTGGCTACTGCCATAAAAGACAGTAAAAATGTTTCTATAAATACCTTAGTAACAAAAGGAGGGCTAAGGAGAATCTCCATCCTTTATTGGATGCGGGGGGAAAAATAGTGACAAAGGATGAGGAAAAGGCTGAGGTACTTGATGCCTTCTTTGCCTCAGTCTTTAATAGTAAGACCAGTTGTTCTCCGGGTACCCAGCCCCCTGAGCTGGAAGACAGGGATGGGGAGCAGAATGAAGCCCCCATCATCCAAGGGGAAATGGTTAGCAACCTGCTACACCACTTAGGCACACACAAGTCTATGGGGCTGGATGGGATCCACCCAAGGGTACTGAGGGAGCTGGCGGAAGTGCTCACCAAGCCGCTTTCCACCCTTTACCAGCAGTCCTGGCTAACCGGGGAGGTCCCAGTTGACTGGAGGTCAGCAAATGTGACTCCCATCTACAAGAAGGGCCAGAAGGAGGGTCCGGGGAACTACAGGCCTGTCAGCCTGACCTCGGTGCAGGGGAAGGTTATGGAGCAGATCATCTTGAGTGCCATCATGCAGCACGTACAGGACAACCAGGTGATCAGGCCCAGTCAGCGTCGGTTTATGAAAGGCAGGTCCTGCTTGACCAACCTGATCTCCTTCTGTGACAAGGTGACCCACTTAGTGGATGAGGGAAAGGCTGTGGATGTTGTCTACCTAGACTTCAGTAAAGCCTTTGACACGGTTTCCCACAGCATTCTCCTGGAGAAACTGGCTGCTCATGGCTTGGACGGGCATACGCTTCGCTGGGTAAAAAACTGGCTGGATGGCCGGGCCCAAAGAGTGGTGGTCAATGGAGTTAAATCCAGTTGGCAGCCAGTCACAAGTGGTGTTCCCCAGGGCTCTGTGTTAGGGCCAGTCCTGTTTAATATCTTTACCAATGTTCTGGACGAGGGGATCGAGTGCACCCTCAGTAAGTTTGCAGAGGACACCAAGTTGTGCGGGAGTGTTGATCTGCTTGAGGGTAGGGAGGCTCTGCAGAGGGACCTGGACAGGCTGGATCGATGGGCCGAGGCCAAGTGTATGAGGTTCAACAAGGCCAAGTGTCGGGTCCTGCACTTGGGTCACAACAACCCCATGCAACGCTACAGGCTTGGGGAAGAGTGGCTGGAAAGCTGCCCGGTGGAAAAGGACCTGGGGGTGTTGGTTGACAGCCGCCTGAATATGAGCCAGCAGTGTGCCCAGGAGGCCAAGAAAGCCAATGGCATCCTGGCTTGTATCAGGAATAGTGTGGCCAGCGGGAGTAGGGAAGTGATCGTGCCCCTGTACTCAGCACTGGTGAGGCCACACCTCGAATACTGTGTTCAGTTTTGGGCCCCCCACTACAAGAGAGACATTGAGGTGCTGGAGAGTGTCCAGAGAAGGGCAACGAAGCTGGTGAAGGGTCTGGAGCACAAGTCTGATGAGGAGCGGCTGAGGGACCTGGGGTGGTTTAGCCTGGAGAAAAGGAGGCTGAGGGGAGACCTCATTGCTCTCTACAACTATGTGAAAGGAGGCTGTAGAGAGGTGGGGGTCGGTCTCTTCTCCCAAGTAACCAGTGATAGGACAAGAGGAAATGGCCTCAAGTTGTGCCAGGGGAGGTTTAGATGGGATATTAGGAAAAATGTCTTCACTGAAAGGGTTGTCAAGCATTGGAAGAGGCTGCCCAGGGAAGTGCTTGAGTCCCCATCCCTGGAGGTATTTAAAAGACGTGTAGGTGTGGTGCTTAGGGACATGGTTTAGTGGTGGACTTGGCAGTGCTAGGTTAACGGTTGGACTCGATGATCTTAAGGTCTTTTCCAACCTAAATGATTCTATGATTCTATGATCGAACCTGCCAGACATGAAGAACATTGAAAATGCTGCTCTTTGATTTTGCAAAATTACTTTAGTGGATTCCCCTCATTGTAGAGAAAAAAAACCCAGAGGCCAAAAGTAATTTAGTCTCATCATTTCCTTTTTAAACATAGAGATCTTCTCCTGATAACCCCATGATAACCTTGGCATATTGCTCTTACATGATCATAGTAAGTGGAAAGAAAGACTTCCAGCTTCTAGCAAAGTTAAATGTCTTCCACTGCTCTTGAATACAATGATAAATCGCTTTTCAATAAGAAGTACACAGCATGCCGTCACTAGGCAGAAATATTATTTGCATTCTTCCATAAAGAACTTTAAATTAAAATCATTAGCCACGTTACATAATTTAAGACACAAAGAAACCAGTATATGATTAAAAGTAGGTCACAGGAAAGTGACTGTAAAATTGAAATATAAATGAGTGGTTTCAGAAGACTTTCTTCATCTCACCATGCCTTGTGGTATGTATTTCACCCTCCCTAAAGTTTTATTAAAAGTATTACACTGTCAGCACTTAGTAAATATTAAAATAATAATATATGCCATAATTACTTTCCAGACATTACTAACGTGTTCTGATCTGCATAGAGCTTGACTCTCAAATTACACCAAAACTTTAAAGAGGAGGAAAATCATTTCCTGTTCCTACACCATTTACAGGAGGAGCCAGGTTAGCAAAAAGGTTTCATACTGATGTGGTCCTTGTCCTCATCCCGGGAGGCAGCTTGAGACATGAACCGAGTGGTTGGCACACACTTCACTTCAGCTGTTTTCTGCTTCCCGGGCCTGGAGGGTATCCCACCCCAGTCAATAACAAGCAGCTGCACATATAGATCTATAGGAGATTTGTTTGCTTAGGCACAAAAATGCACATTATAGTATGAGAATGGACCATCATCTTAGCAGAGGGTCCTCTGGAGAGAAACTCAAGGCTGTGTCCTTGAGCTGGCTACTGCAATGCCGCGGGGAGAGCTGTGCCGCACCGGGGAGGAGAGGGGCTGAGCTGATGGAGAGGAGATTTTGGAAGAGATAAGCAGTGGGAAGGGGAAGGGGTAGTGGCACGGCTGTTTATCAGCACCCATCACCACAGGCACATGGACTAGTGATTAACTGGTCAACTGGGGTGTATCAGGCGGTTTCCTGTTTCGCATTTGTGTCCTGTTATCATGCAGAAGCTTTCGGAGAAGGAAACTAAAGGTAAGAGAAGAGACGATGAAGCCCTTAGTCAACAGGAAAAGGTTTCAGTGTCATGGCCCCTGCAGGCTGCCGGGTCAGCATCCTCCAGGCGAGCGTACGCCACGGTGCTGCGCACACCTGGAATGACGGCACGGCTGTGTTCAGCCAAACCCACAGCCGCTTCTCATCTGATAAATCCCAAGCACCTGGTATACACTTTGGGAACAACACCAAAAAGCCCTGCCTGCGCAACTTCTGCAGGAAGGTGTTAGTGGAATAATGTTCTGTAATACCCAAGAGGTCAAGAAAAGTATTTCTTCTGATTTCTTTTTTAAGCTACATATTATTTCCACACCATTGCCTTGGACATTTGTGATAGAAATTGAAGCACTTTTAGATTTAGTATTTTAGTCTAAAACCAGAGGTAAGTAAAAACAGTTTCTTCTTATGCAGCTCAGTTGCATTGCACGTCTGCAGACGGGGCCACCGTCTCCACTGAGGCTGCGTGGGCAAGGGAAGGTGAGCGAGGTGTTCCCTGGCCCCACCAGACAGCACATCGGGTGGTGGGAGACAGGAAGCAGGCTGGACCAGAAACGCAAACTGACCCAGGGATGAGAAGGCACCAAAAAGGCCTTTTGGCCTGTGGGACAGCATAAAACGATGAGCACTGACATCCCTCTGAAGCCAGGATCCTTAACTGGAGACAGCAAGCTCTCACCATGATTAGCTAGTGGGACTGACCTGAAGACTCCAACACTAGACGGCTATGTGTTAATTATGGATTTGCACCTTGGTGACAATCTGGGGTGGGATGAGGAGAGAGGTCAGTGTACAGGACTGTTTGAGTTGTCTCTCCTAGGCAGAATTACCCCTCTGGGTAGTCCTAGAAGTAGGGAGGTGTTATTCTTTAGTGCCTTCCTCTTGCTTGTGTCTGGGACATGCACTTACACAGCCAAAGGAAGGAATCACCATTCCCACTTACCTTTGCAAACCTGTCTGAGCAGTCTGCTCTTTAATTTTGCCAACTTTAGCTTATGTTCGGTACCTAATGCAGGACTGTTTCATTTTTAAAAAGATTTTTAAAAAAATGTATGTGTGCATGTATGACAATTGTAATAAAACAATAGTTCTAATGGGAAGAAAATCCAACACATTTGCAATTTCCTTTCCCATAATACGCAGTAATCAGCAATCCCATCATGAGGTAAGAATTACTTTGAGAATAATTTTCTTTTAATAGCTCTGTCTGAAACGGAGCAAATTTCTTTCCTAGTCATTACGGCTTCTGGCCTGCAGTAAATGGCTGGAGACTGAGTAAGAATTTAAAGGCAGCAGCCTGCCATCACCCACATAACCAATGCACACCACGACCATTGCTTCAGCAGATTTAAAAAAGCATTTCACATCCTTGGCTGTGATGCTACTCGTGCACTACCTATTGAAATGAAGGCATTAAAAGACTTGGAAGCATTAGTGCACTCAAAGAATCATCAATTAATTTTGCTGATTTATGCCCTACACTAAGCATGGGAGCACAGGGTTGAAGCAAATGATACACATTGACAGTGATACCAAAAACATTTACTTGCAGGAGGCACACGGACAAAAAACCCCACATACGGCCAAGAGAGCTAAGGATTTATGACTGTGGGGCCAGAAGGCTTAAACTGGGTATCTGGTGTGACATCTGATGCATATCTTAATACGAATTAATGCAGCATGGAGAATCCCACCCAAAGCCATTCCCATGTTAATATTTGGGGCTGCAATGATGAACCTCTGCTGATGGTAGGAACCAGCTGAAGCATCCAGCGAGGTTCTAAGTAACAACCAGTTGTTTGAAACGCAGATCCTGAATGAGATGCGAGATCTCACTAGCTGTGTTTAACCTTAGGGCTTCCAATGGCAGCTTCTTCAGTTTCGAGCTTCTGTATCTGTCACACCTAGTATAAGCTTGCATTCTTTAAGTGTCTACAGCTCCTTAGCCCTTTTCAGTGCAAGAGATTGCTTTGGAAATGTGTATCAAGCTGCTGGATGGGAAGTTTGGCTCAGCAGCTTTTCCAAAATCCAGGAGTTATTTAGTCCTTACCCACACTGCTAGCTGGGACCATCGCTGTCCTCGGGCATGTCCCAGCTAACCACGCACACCATGGCTCTCTGCCCTCCCTGTGGCCACACAGCCTGCCTCCATGAGTTTCTAACTGCATCCTTGGCACAGGATGTCCAACACCACACACCTGCCTGTTCCTGACTCCCCTCTCTCAGCACACCCCAGTGAATGTAAATCATATGCAAAGTATGACAACAAGACAGCGAATCTGTAAATCTCTAAAGGTCACTGGCAGTGGAGGCACATTCAATCGAAAAGTGTCTAGAAGTGTTTTAGCTCCACAGAATATGATGCATGACCAGAAATACCTGCAATCAGCCGCAGCTGATGTCCACAGGCAGCTTGGATTTTGCAGTCCTTGTTCTGAAAAGAAAAGGCTGCCAAATCGAGGTGACAGCAAAAATTCACTGTTACCCCCAGGTTTCTGCACCTCTGTGACCATGCACAGATCCTGGCGCACACCCAGGTATGGGGATGGTTAAAATGGCCTTTTTACACAGGCAATGAATTGTGCTTAATGTTTAGCAGAAACAGCACAGAAGTCTCAGCAGACATCTTATCCAATTGTTACTTATCAAGTTCCTCTCTTTCTTCTGCTCCTAAGTGAAAATTGGTTTTATTAAATCATCTAAATGTGAAGGATATTTTTAGATCTATAATCTATCATATGGAGCTTGTATCTAATGAGGCCACTTTTATTCTACCCAATACAACACAACAACAAGAGCATCGAACTTTCCCAGACACCACTGGGACAAGAAGTGAGACCACAGGACTCCTTCCCTATGGAAAAGCCTAATTTTAAATCAGTTCTTTTTGCTTAGTACAAAGATTTGCAGCTTTTACTTTGGCATTCAACAGACATTCACAATCCAGTTTTCAGCCATGATCTCCAAATAAACTGGATTAAAGGCTGAAACTGTTGCTCCTGTTTGAAGACAGGAGAGCCATCCTTCTGCGTTAAGTACTTTTGATCCTAATCTTTGAAAAGATCAGGCAAAAAACCCCACTTTATCATCCTAGCCAAGACATAGAAAGTAGCTGAACATTTACACCAGAAAAAATAATGTAAATAATCAACATATCTTGATCTAAGACCACCCGACTTCCTTAGTGTTTGTGATAAAAGGAAAAAAGTGAGAGCATGTAAAATTCCCTCTAATTTAGGAGCCTGGGTTAGCTCTAGCTCTGCGGGACGCTGGTCTCCAGGAGACACAGGTGTCACCAGCCTTTTTCCAGGGCACTGCGTTTGGAAGCAAGGGGACTGAGTGCACAGCCAGTACGATGGTTTCTTTACTCAGCGTGTTAAAGCAGATTATCATGCCTTTTGTGATCTAATAAGGAAGAATAAAGCAGGCATTTTCAAAGTAAAGCTGATGCCCATGCTGGCAGAAAGCAGTTTATTACCCATGAGCAGCCTTTAGAAGCAAAAATCCTTACAGCAGACAAAACACCTGCAACGTCCGAAGTTTGGCTGAGACCCAGAAAATGAAGGGAGCTCTCAAGGAAGGCTCAGGTTTTTTGGAGGGAGCGTAATGCCTTTCCAATGCCTAACGTTTCACTCCAGACCACTCCAAACCAGAACCCACACCGTGGCATGTCAAACCTAGGAGTTGCATCACATCCAAAATGGGTCCAAGCTCTGCAAGCCCTCCTGAACTGGACCAAAGACTTACCAACGTGACTAAAATGTCTCCGAGCTGGATGGGAGGGCAGGGAACAACACCTAAAGGGAGAAATATGCACCTTGGGCTCCTCTGGCTGCCCAGGGCTCTCCCCTGCACCCAGCCCGCAGCGCGCTGCCCAGGGCTCTCACAGGTCCCCCGGCTGCATCCTACCTGGGGAGCAGGGATCGCCACCCCAGCACTGCTGCTGAGGCTGCTGGCAGCCCGTGCAGCCCCAGCAGCCTCCAAGACCCCCTCATGTCTCCCCAGAGCTCAGACTAAGGCTGAGCCAAAAAGAGAAGTGCTGAGAGGGTGACCTAAAACCAGTTTAGCCACTCTGCTCTCAGAATTGGGCTAAGAGCAGCTAGGTTAGTTTGGAGAACTTGATCCGTCATGTTTAGCCGTGCAATTGTACATGGGATGAGAAAGCAGCTAGCTCCGTTCCCACCCGCAGGAGAGAGAAAAGAGGACACAGCTTAACCCCTTCAAAACTTAACTTCCTATCACCCACCTGCTGTGAAAAACCAGCCTGGCAAACACAGAACTGCTTGAAATGGCAAAGGAAGGCAGGCACATGGCAAGGACACGCCACGGGAGAGGGGAAACAAGAAAATCCTGAAGTTCAGAAAGAGGAGCCACGCCCAGCTAAGCCCATCATGGGCTGAGTGGTGACAGAATGGCATATGCTAAGATGCAAGGTGGCTGTTCTCGTGGTGGCAAGTGGCCGAGGGCATTTGTTTGTCTCCTCCACATCCCGAGCTTGTTCCATGCATGCTGGAAAGTGTTCATTGTTCACAGCCAATGCAAAGCAATTCCTTAAAAAACAAAGCCGGCCCAACCACTGTACTAAATTTAATAGCCATGATAGCCCCAAGACTCTCCTGGGCATCTATTTCATTGATCCAAGAGTTTAAGGATCAATTGATTAATTTACTAATGAGTCAATAAGATGAATCCATATGATATTTCAGAAAACAGAAGAATCTCTTCATTTAAATTAGGCCCATTCATTTTCCTGAGGACCATGGGAAGGATATTTTAGAAGTGCAGAACACCCACAACATCTCTTATCTCTAACTAGGACTGCAGTTACTCAGCAGTCCTACAAATCTGAGCATATTTTTCTTCCTCGCTTTAATTGCTGTTTAGTTTCTGCATTATTAATGACCAACATAAAGTGTCCAAATATGCCTCCAGAAAAAATACTACCTTTAGCTGAAGAACTGAGAAGTTAGTGTTCATGCAAGCAATGATTTACGTCCACCAAGTAATGTGCTAGATTAGCAGCTTCAAAAACATGGTGTTCAACCTGCCCATTTAGAAAAGTGTTTGTAACATTTAAAGGGGACCATTGATTATTATCTTAGTTGAAATACACATTTTTATGGCCAAACTTGAATTGACATCCTGGTCTAATAAAAATTCCTGACAATTGATAGCAATTAGCAGAATTTGCAACTGTCACAACCGGTATAATACCAAATTCTATCTTGATCTGTTAACCCCCCACTTGTCCAAACAGCTTTCTCGTGGCGAAGTGTGCAATGTGATTTGCACCGTTTGGTGACTGAGCGTGACTTAAATGATCCGTCAGCTTTGCTAACAGTAAATGACCATCCCCTCTTCACCACGAGTCCCCCAGCTCTGGATTCATGCGGTGCTGACAAGGGGCTTGGGGGGCTTATTGTGCACCCCGTCCCGCAGGGCGGTGCCGCAGCAGGTCTCTGCCAGGGACGCATCCCGGGGCTCCTCCTGCTCCCATATTTCTGACTTGTCTGGGGCTCCAGCCTCTGGAGGGGCTGCCGCAGGTCTCCAAACTGGTGTGCAGTAAATCACTTCCCAGGGCATAATCCATGAATTATGGCAGGGCCATTATTTTTCTGATCCCAATTTCTTTTGAAAACCTTCATCTCCGATTCAGGCCAATGCAGTAAATAACCCCAAGCGCACTAAACTAAAGATCCACCCTGTTTTCTGGCTAAAACTCCAGATGCACCTTTCAAAGAAATCAAGAAGCACACCACTCGCTAAGATCAGTAGCCAAGAGCTGGAGGAGGACATGTGGGCAGGCACTGCATAGTTACTCAGCTCTTTGCTAAAGGGTTTTTGCTTTTTCAAGGAAAGCAAAGCCCCTGCAGAGGCAAGCTGCAAGCTCTCCCATGGGCTCTGGAGGATATTTCATGTGATATCTGAAGGATATCTAATAAAATGACCAAACTCTGAAACAATGCAAACAAACATCAGCCACAAATTTATCAGAAACCTCTGCGCATTCTCTGATCTGCTACGGACACAAACCTTCTTTCTAAAGCAGGGAAGAAGAAATGGAGGTTATTAATTTGCTCTTGACAGAAAGCAGAACTCAACTTCTTAAAGATTGTTTGATTGAGGGAAAAAATAAATACAGAAAAATGTTTCCTACATGAAAGATTTGGATTATTCTATGCTCGCTAATTGGTTTTCATATCTAGCACACACTTTCATTTTCAGAGGAGTGCTGTCAGAGACATATAACAGGGAGAAAACTTTGCAAACTCTTTTTGGCTTCAGTGGGTCCCTGTTGTTTACCCAAAGGCTCTAATTCAGCCAGTGGATTACTACTTTTATTCCATTCATGTTCACAGAACTCATTTTCTAAAAAGAAATAGAGAGTCATGTGCACTGATAGATCCATACACATGCATGTAAAGGAAACTAAGAGTTATTATGCTATTTTACATTACGTTATGCTGTACAACATAAGTAAGTGGCTGATCCCACATTGCAGCAATTTTTTATGACATTTGCAGTGGAAGGATCTGTGCTACACGTTACACTGAGGTTTGTAGGAAGCTTCCTTGAAATTGGTGGCATGGCAAACTACCCTACTTCAGGATAAATATAAGAGCATTTAGCTCCTTACGGAGCTGGAACAGGAATCACTGCTCAAATATGACACATGAGGCAGGAAGGCAACTGTGTGAGCAGAGGAGATCTGCCAGGTATTGCTTGTCTGCATGTGAGAGAGCACGCAGGTAATGTTACAGTGGGGAAACAATGAAGAGAAGGAGGGTTTGGGCAGTATCTTTGCTAGAAAGAGGCTTACAACTACTAGCAGATGCTGTTTTCTGGTGTTTGAAACATGTGGGAGTTAAGGGAGGTGTAAGTCTGCATGAGTTCTTTTTTTTATATATATAAGCAGGATATTTTGGCATCTACAGGAAGAGAGATGCAGTTTCTTCCTCGTCCAGACAGCCTGATGCCCACAGCCTCTGCACTGCCCGTGATCTCAAGAGCAGCTGTGGATGGGACCCTTCAGCCACGAGCCCCCTCCACCTCACTGCTCCCACTTGGAAACAGGGGGGCAGAGGAAAGGCAGCTTTTGGGAAGGGCTTTGTGCGTGAAATTGTTACTCAGTCCTTGGGCCCGAGGGAGCGAAGCGCCTTACTTGGCATGTGATGGTAATGGAGACAAGGAGTCAAGTCTGTCTAAAGAAGAAAAACACCACACAAGTTATTAATTTAGGCTTCTGGAAATTAGTTTGCTGAACATACTTAAGGACTAAATACAGGTGTTAAGCCCAGCCATTCCCACACTAAATTACATGCTCTCACTTACATACATAATCACTGTCTATTTAAGGTTTTCCCATATTGCCTGCTATTATGGTATCTAGGCAATGATTCCCATAGTAGTAACTTGATACCTATTTTTACAGTACTGCTAAAGTACTAAGTAGTACTGCTGTAGTCTGTCCTAAAATCAATTCCTAATGTTACTGTAGGAGCAAATGTAAAACTTGATGTATTTTTCCCCAAAGGTTAATATCATATGTTTCTGATTGAGCAAGAAAAAAAAATCGTTTCCTTACAGGATGGATTTTGTTATGTCTCTTGTACAGGCATGGAGGAGGGGAAAACCCTTAGAGGATTAGTAACAGGACCAAGACTCCACGTTACTGTGTAAAACACAGCGAGGGGAGTCATTTCAGAAAGCTGCTCAAGAAACTGAGACAATTTGGTCTTTTCTGTCCATAGTCCGGTGGGCAGTTGCCCGCACTGCAGGTGACAGCATGGCCACCACCAGTGGAGCGGTCAGAACCTGAGATGGCAACAGATACCAGATCACCCAGAGGGACAGCCTATCCCTTGGTGACCACCAGAGTGTACGACTGAAGCTTTCCTTACTTTTTTTCCTTCTGCTTGGACAGAAGAGAGATTTTCGGTCTGCCTGGAGGTAGGTAGCTACAGCCAGCAGGAACACTCTTCCAGCTTTGCAACCGAAGTGCATCCAGGTCCGTCCAACCTCCAGGATATTTCACTGCGAACAAGCAGGCAACGGTGCTGTGCTCTGATATTGTTACATGAATCAGCCAGTGCTTCTTTTCAGTATGCTCTAAATTGCATGATCGAGCATGGGTCTTAATAGCTACGTGATGATTCATTTATGATGGCACCAGGACAATTCAAGTGAGTTTTTACCTTTTATCCTAAATGTAATGCACTCCATCTATTACAATTTCAGCAAGGTCTGAGCAAATTCAATCATCAGACCAGTATTCAGCACTCTTTATGCACAGATCTAAAACCAACTGCTACTAAAAGTTTAACGAGACCAGCCTTTTGCATTACTTTATAACAAGAAACACAAGGCTGCCTCAGTCCTGGGGGTGTTTTCTCTCTACTGTATGTAAAGGGTTTTAGTCTTAGCTTATGGAGCACTGCCTAATTCAGTGTGCTTTAACAGCTGCAAGAGGAGATGAAGAGATTCAGAGGGTCTCCAGTTTTGGCTGGCAAAGCCACTGCTAGCAGTGTGCTGGAGACCAGTGAGCTGCAACGCCCTTCTCATCTCCAGCTGCTCAGCCCCATTAAAACAAAACGCCGATGCATTAAGTACATTCCTGATATTGCTTTTCTGTGTAAGCAAACACAAGCGGGGAGAGAGGTTATGTGTTGGGGAGTGGGACATGAGACAATCTTTTAGCGAAGATGTTGTCCGTGATACGAAGAGTTAGGGAATGCTTGAGTTATACAAACATTCCTGAAATAACAGGAAAACTTTAGCAGATGTTTCCTCAGTTTAATTTTCCCTCCTTCTCCTCTTCTTGTGTGTGGCTTTGCAGATCCTTTGCTTTCTAAAACTCCTTTTGTATGAAGGGCCTGCATTAAAATGTCAGGTTTTATTTTTCCAAAAGACAACTGCCAGAAATTAAACCCTAAATGTCCGTTTCATAGCCAGGCAAGGATCTCTCGGGAACCACTGGGAATCCCACCCCTATTTCTGATTAGATTTTTGTCAGCAGCATAGGAGCCAAATTCTCGGTTGCCCGAAGGCTTTCATCTCAATGAGAATCAGACTTGGCGGAGCTCTAAGGTATCAAATCGTATTTACTGTCTCTCTTAGTTATTGGCAAGGCGTCTGGAAATACCTTGGGGTTAGTGTTTTGATTAGAATTTGATCATAACTTTATAAAACACAGATAGAAATGATCTCGTTTTTGAGCCAAGAACTCAGCAGATTTGAGGAAGGAATAACTTTTAGCAACAGTTTATACAAAGAGCTTTGGAAAGGATCAAAATCTTCTGCTCTGTAGAGCAAGGCGATCCCTGACAATTTAGGATTAGGACAAGGCTTTTTGTCGGCTAATTACTCAGCATGCTCCTAGCACAATTTGCTTGAGCATCCTCTAATACTCTTGGTCATAGCTGGAGCTGGGATACTGAGGTAGATGGATTGCAGCCCCATTTCTACACTTTTGCGGCGAGCAGGACGTCATTTGCTCCTGTTGATCTCAGCAGCGGCGGTGGGTCAGCCTGGCCCTGGAAAGTTTCACCCTGAAAACTCCCCTTTCAGTGAGCAGACACAGTGATTGTGAGCTCTTCATGTACAGAAATATATAGATGGTGACCGGGGTGGGAGGATAAGCAATAAAGAGCTGTAAAATGAGGGGTGTTGTAAGGTGGCAGAATATGGCAGAGGGGCTGAAACACGCTGCTCCTCCTTGGGTAGACCTTTGGCCATGCTCTTCCCCATGCTTTCCCTCCTTTACCTCCTCTACTCACAGCTCATGCTCTTTCCAGCAAGAGCCATCTCTGTTTCCAGCTCTCACAGCAGAAAGGGTCCTTAATCGCACACTTTATGAAATGCAGCACACAGAGAAAAGGCTAATAAATGACAGATGATGAAAACACCCTGCGTTTTCCAAGGGTTACCAAGAGTGCTGGCCAGTCCCGTGTGTGCAGAGACTCATCTACGAAAGGGGCCTGTTTTCCAAACTGCATTTTCCATGCGCCATCCTTGGGGTCTGGAGATGTTACATTTTGTTTTTAAGGGAAACAGTGGTGTGAAGCGGGGAAGGGGCTCCTGGACAGCCAGGCTGCCGGCGGGTGGCTTTGCCCTCTGCTGGATAAAGCCAGACCTGCTGAAATGTTTCTGACTGCAGATATTCAGGAGCCAGCGGATAATTTTGCCCAGAGGAACATTGCATTTCGAAAACAGTTCCAGCCAAACAAACATTTTCAAACCGATTATCTTACTCTGTAAGATAGCTGCAAATTTGTATTCAGGATCTGAATATCCTGGGAAGGAGGGCGCTAGTAGCACGGATGGAAGCTAAAGCACTGGGAGACACAGACACTGCATTACACAATAAAAAAAAGGGAAGAGAAAAGTGGCAAGTTGTGTCTGGTGTCCTTCATTGTGACCGTCCTTGCTTTTTTGCAACCTAATATACTCACACCAATTTCAAGTGAGCATATCAAGATGGCAAATCCAAAGTACGTTTGAGAGTTATTGGTTTAAATAAAGCAAATCAAATACATCTTTGAAACCTATTTGCAGTAACAGGCTATGCCATCTGCTTCTTGCAAGGGTAAAGGCCAGAGACTTCAGTTCCAGAGACATATGGAAAACGTGAGGGGTTTTACCCATTTCTCTCAATTGTGAAGCTTCAAAAGCAGAGACCACTGCCTTCAAAATCCCATGGAGGATGAGATGCTGGGAGCTCCTGTGTGACAGCCTTCATGGGCTGGCTCTGGCCGGGCACCACATAGAGTTGGCCCTACGGGGGGTGGCCATGGAGGAGAGGGTGCTGGGGCTGTCTGAAACCACCCGGCGGTTTGGCACAGGGGCAGGAGACCACATGCAAGGGCAACGGCCACTCACGGTTGTTCTGGTGTTTTGGGGAATCATTAGAAAACCCAGTGGCTGGGACCAGCGTTGGGGGTTTAAGGAGAAGTTTTGGCTGGGAAAGGAGGAGAGAAGCTCTCCAGAGACAGAAACTTTCTCCTTCTCCTCTAATGCATCCATCAAGCCCAGCATGTGATTTTGGTTGAGTTCAGAGAGGAGTTCTGGTTCCCCCAGTCACAGCGAGCACCCCTGTGTCCTCCCTTCGCATAGAGGCTCAGGTTGGCCAACATCACTCTCAGCCACGGTGCCGAAGGAAAGAGAAATGCATTGACTCACCGCCTGACAGTTTCCAGCCCATTATAAGACCAGGTTTCTGCTTCAAATAACATCAAGGACTAATTACATATCTGCAAACAATTTTTTTCCCCTTTTATTTATAGTTTAAAAGCCCTTCTTTAATTTTGGGTTCAATCCAACAAGTTCCTGAAGGGTAAACAAAGTCCTAAGAGGGTAAATGATTTATCTAAGGTCACCCACAGTGGCACTCACAGAGTGAGAGATGAAACAAAGTGGTTCAGACCACCCATTTACCCCCACCAAAAGAAAACTGCAGTAACTGTGTTTTCTTATCATTCATCAACTCAAAAAGATATAAACACAAACGCATCTAGGGTATTATCTCCTTTTGACTGATTCCAGCCCAGTGCCATTTCAGATAGCTGCAGCGTGAAATCCAGTTATTTCATATTGGCTATGCTGCACTTGGGAAGACAATAACATTAATTTTTATTGTAACAAACAGCCTTAATTAAACTTGCAAAATAAATACATAGTCGTGCAGCCTTTCTCTGTGTTGGAGCTTAGCATTAATCTTTATTATTGTTATTAAGTGTTAGGAGAGGAGAACATTTTGATGAATAATAATGCTGCATACCCGATCAATGCATATTTAAAATATATGTTTACAAAAGTCAGTGGCATGAACGTATGACTTGTGAGCTCTGAGGCTGTTATGGCCAGATAGATTAATGCCAGTGATTCATCATGTGCCGTGGGGATTAGAGAGACGAATAAGAACACTTTCCATGGCTCTCTGGCAAGCAGGCAGCAGTGATGTGCCTGGTCCATGTCCCAGCCTCTCTGCTCTCACATTCCATCCTCAGAGTCGTGAGGTGAAGTTCAAAGATAAAGTAAGCCCAAAACTTTGCTGTCTGCTTATGGTCACTTACAATAATTTTTTCACAGGGAATAAAAACAGGAATAAATTCTACATTCTTTTGCTAGGTTCTCAAAAGATATGAAGTCTTAGAAAGTTTCAGCTTTCTTTCCTTTTTAAGTGATTTACAATAGGAAAAATGGGAGTTTATCCCCATTTAGTTCAAGTTACTGTTAGCAACGGCCCTAACCTGAAGTCAAAAATTTGAACTTTCTTTAAAATGGAAGTTCAGACAGCCCACGGTCAGGGTCTTGCACAGGACTCAGAAGATCCCCCCGGTTCATAGATCTGGGGGCCGTGAGGTACCATCACTGTCACCCAGCTCAAGCTCTCATGTAACAAAGACCTCTGAAATGTACCCAGCACTTCCCAGCTTTAATCCAGGAATTTGTGGATGACGCAGAGCATGCCTAAGAGAAAGAAATCCAACCTTAACTCAGAGACTACAACGAGCACAGAATTTACCACATCCCTTCATAAGCTGTTCCAGAGCTTAATTAACTGTTAATTTACCACATCCGTTGAAAATTGTTTGGATGATTGGCTAACTTTGTAGTAAAAAATGAGACTATTTTAGGCTAAGCTCAGTTGAACAATCTTGCTGTCCTTAAGATCTGATTTCAGTCCCCAGCTCTGCCACAGACCTCCTCTGTCACCCTGGGCAAGTGACTCCCTTCCTCTGTACCTCCATTCCCATCTGCCCCGACAACGCATCTTTTGTCCATCTTGTCTAGTTCAATTACAGCCCTCTTCCAGCTAGGGATTTTCCTGAAGATAGCTAGCACTAGCATACTAGCACTTTGCTATCAACTATGGCTTCTAGTTGCTATACAAATATTTAATAACAATTAAAATGCTGGACGTGATGCTGAACTTAATCTTCTCAATAGACTGGATCAAATCCACCCAGCTGTGAGATAATTCAAATCTGATATGTTAGTTCAGCCTCACTTCTTTATCTTTTACAAATAAAAATAATATATCAATTACAATATATTTGCATTCAAAATTATTCTCATTTCAGTTAACTAATTCAAGAGTCAACCCTCTGAGTTTTATTACACACCATCTGAAAGGGCTGGGAGATGGCTGTATGCCCTGTTAGCTCTACAAAAATATTCGCCGGCACTTCCCCAGCAAGTAATGGTAAGAACAGGAGTCGTATGGGGATTTTGTGCACACTCAGCACTTCTAAATTTCCATGCTGCCCATGGCTTACACCAAATTTACACAGCCATGGCACGGGAAAGTAAATATCTCCTCTGCAGCCTCTCAGTGCATTTTATGTATATATACTTGCCAGCACCCAGGACCCTGAGGAGGGCTTTGCCTGCCCCGGCACTGCCAGTGGCACATTGCAGCTGGGCTCTCGCACAACTCCAGTTTCAAAGCACTGGCAGGAAGCGCCTGTGGCCTGTGGTGAGTGGTGGCACAGAGAGTAGGTGTCCTGCAGGCCTTTCCAAACTAGACACCCATTGCACAGCTGCTCCTGTGTATGCAGAGAATTTCCCTTAATTATACAGGGGTTACTTTTCATTCAGTGCACGTATGACTCAGCTGGAGATGAGGAGCAAGACCCAGGAGTGCAGGCTGCAGAGATGTCCTCCTGCCGCCCTTCTGAACCCTCATGCACAACTGCAACACGCTGGCTGATGAGAGCATCTCTTTTTTTTAGGCTCTCTGCCCTTCCTGCTCAGCAGTGAACCTTCTCCGCACATGTAGCTCTATTTAAGGTACGAATAGGATGTTATCCTCTCTCCCCTCTTCCCTCTATCATAGCCTATTTGGCTTTGCAGTATCATCATTCAAGCACTTGTGCAGTTGGGTCAAGCTACAAGGGTACTTATGCACATCAACCCAAGAAAACCCCCTGCAGCTGTAGCATATGGTAGTCATACCATTGCCTGCCCTTTTGAAAAGGGATTAAATCCCCTCATACAAGGGATAGCATGACCTGGCCAACATTTTCCTAAAAAAATGGCTAAATGTACTCCTAATGCAGAATGCATCTCTCAGTGAGAAGCCCAGCTGCCTGAAAACAGTGATTCATAGTGAAGTTAAAGTCACTGTGCATTTTATCCTCCCTCGTACCAGTTAATATGAAGCAGTTACACTGATGAATCTCACGAAGAATCTCCTAGCCGTGATATAAATCAGTGTAGCTCCAACGAAGTGATGGAACTGCACATATTTACATCAGTTGTGGAGCCAGCCCTGTATATTTTCTGGGGAAATAGCAGGACTCAAGACAATGAAGCGGGATCTAAATGACTGAACCAGAACCAAACCCCAAAATGTAGAGGACACAGAAAGCATGAACCAAAAAAATGCAGGTGGTTCTGATACCTGATCATACCTTTTGACACGGACAGGTAATTTCTGCTAATTTATAACAATGACACTCTACACTCACTGATATGTACAGGAATTTTGCCACAGACATCACTGTGGTCAATGCAGTATGATTGGGTCTCAGTAGGAAATAACAAATCCAACTAAATCACACTTACGATTTTCTTATGGGTTCTATGTATGTCTTTTACCCACCACAAGCATCCTCCCCCAGAAATACACAGTTTACGTGCCTTTGGTATTTTTCATGGTTCATTACCCAAGGTAATTTACGACAAGTTTATGCTGCTACAGTACATCATTTTGTGATTTTCTGCAATAAAACCATTGCGCTGACTAATCTTGGTTCTTTATTACATTTGAGGTCCCTTGAAAGGGTAATTTCATCTACCGAACATTAAATCCTGCAATAATTCAATACTTTCAAGATATTTGAAAGCAGTACTCTCCTCCTTTTCTGCAGGATCATGTGGCTAGCACTGAGCGTAGCCATGGCCAGGTATGGCACACAGTTTTAGCTGGAAGAAGCTACCATCACAATTGCAAAACACACCTTGGTGGCCATCTCTGAAATGCTAAACATGGTTGAAGTAGCTTCTATGGATGAGTTGAATGCCTAATCTTTTATTAACAGACATACATGCACAAGGCCACCACAGTGGACAGACTCATGTTTACAGAAGGGGCTTTGGGACTGATGGACCAGACCGTGGGCCAATCTCAATGGAATTTGCTTCCCAACTTTGGTGGGAGCTAACCAGGCTTTTAAGCATTTTCTCCATCACTGTTTGCACAGCCAAACCATTGGGATCCCTCAAGATTCCCTAAACTTGATGAATTTGCCACTAAAATGCTCAAGGAAGTGTTGCTGCACAGGAACTGGTTAAGTAATAACACTAAAATAGCTTTAGTATTGCACAATATCCTACAGCTTTACCTCAGACCTCCAAGGACTCCAGGTTTTGCCCACACTAGTGAAGAGCAACACTTTGCATTCAGGGTGGTCAGCGTGGAGTAACAACTATTGTGGTGAAGGAAGTGATCCTGAAGATCGGCATACCGATATTTTTTCTCTACAAAAGCCACAAGCAAGTTCTCCCATCCCTGCCAAGAGATCAGAGCCCTCAATGCCATTTTTAAATTGTGTCACCATAAACCTTTAAAAACAATGTTTAAATCATCCCCTGCCTTTGGAGGACTTGAGAGAGAAGAGAATGGGAAAAAAAAATCAATAACCTCTGAGAGGTCTGAGCTACAGACAAGTCAAGCAGAAGAAGGGGATGTCCTGAACAACCCAGCGCCAAGGGCAGCAATGCTGTCTGCCAGAACCGCTGTTGAGCGATGTCCCATCGAAGCGAGGCCATGCAAGCCACTACCACCAAAGACACCGCTAATGGGACACCTACCTTGGGTATCAGGGCTGCTCGGGAAATGAGACAGCTGTATTACTGCTGCAAGGACTGCCACGCTCTGGGTGCTAAAAATACTTGCCATGAGCAGGTGACACAACGAGGCACAGAGCTGACCATCAGTGGATATGGAGGTTGAAATGCTACCTGGAGAGAAAGAGGCTGTTGCCACAACTGAAAGACCGAGCAAGGCAGGGACAGGCGGGGGCTGCCTGACCCAGGGCAGCTGATGAGGTGCAGGAAAATATGAACTACCCAGCTGAAATATGCAGACTGCCAGATAATCTCTCTCTCTCTTTCTAAGGCAAAATATAACTTGTAAGACTTGGCTACCAGTCCATCATCTTCGAAGGGATCTCTGTAAATGAGGCCCTGCATTAACAGCCCAGCTCCGCACTGCCTTCCTGCAGCCGTTGCTCTTTGGGGACTTTCTAGCACGCAGGGCTCTTCCTAGGTCTTCAGCTGTCATGTGTCCCACCTGGACCTCTCCTGCTCTCTTCCACATCACATATGTGACACATGGAAACACACCTTGAGGACAAGGTGGTTCAGTGCTACTGCTGACAGAATAATCTTTGCTTGTGTGTGCATTTGTGCAGTGCTGCCACAGCTGAGAGGGGACTAGAAAGAAGGAAACACTCCTCTGTCCCTCTGCTTTGCAGGTGTATTGCTTCACCAAGCCTCTCTGGATATGAAAACATCAATTTCCCCACACCATCTTAAAGAAACGCAATAAAAACTGGCATCAACTTTGTTTAAAGCAAAATGAGCCTTGTCCAAATATTACACTAAGTGCCTTCCTTACTGGCAGCCTGTATTTTGGGGGTGATCTTAAGAGTAGCTAGGTATGGAGCAGCAGTGAGGAAATCACTGTCAGATCCTTTTTCATTAGAAGACCTGTAGCTGTCCCACCTTTCTTCTGGCTGGAGAAAAATTCTTCTTTAGCAGGCATTGCAAAGACAAGTCACCTTCACAGGACCTCCTAAAATCAGTGGGGCCATGCCAGGCCTGGGGTGGGTGGTGGAGGCAGTGTCGTAGGCTGCATGCAGCTGGAAAGAGAAGGCTCCAGCAGAGACTCCCTGTCCTTGACTGTGCACATCCTGATCGAGAGCCAGTGAGAGATTTCTGCCTACCTCTACCTGTTGGCACAATTTTTCACCACCCTGTGCTGAGAAGCCTAGGCTACCTTATTTGAGACTTCAGCCACATCCAGTTCAGAGAGGAAAATTACAATGAGCAGAAAGCTGGAACACCTCCAGTGACTTGAAGAAGATGCTGTAATACACAGAAATGTCCTGACTGCAAGGGTTGATGTCTGGGACGTGCTGAGGCTGGAAGCTGTGTGCCTCTGCCTTATTAAGGAGATATTTTTTCCTAGCTATACCCCAGAAGCAGTCTCTCCTCATGCCCTCCTCTACGTCTTCTGCCCTCTAGGATTTTCCACTACCTGCATTTCTCCATCACTTCTCTTCTTCTTTCTCTACAGCTAACTCTTTTGTTTTCCTATTAACACCTGTATTTCACTGCTGCCTCTCTCCAGCCTTTCTTTATCCCAGAAGGGGAGGGGAGAGGGTACAGGTTGTTTGCAGGGAATATTTTGCTAGCTCACCTTTGCCATCTCAAGTCCCTGGCTACCTAACTGTAGGGCTGTTCACAAGGGGTAGGGGTAATTGCAGGGAGTACTTGGACAACAAAGAGGTTGGAATAAACAGATGACTTGGATGCTCTGGAGAAATAACAGGCATGACCTCTGCTCTTTGGTTTTACCAGCCCAGTGCTTTGCTATTTCATCTCTGCCCTTGCCCTAACAGTAAGCCTGTGGCTGAAGAAATGGTGAGCGCTTGCACCGGAGAACTTGGATGCAAGATTTCATGGGGGATCTTCACTTCTCACTTACAGCTCCTCACTTAAGGGGGAAAAATAGCCTTGAACATGGACTTTTGATTCATGAAAGAATGAACCCAAACACACTCTGCTTGTTTCAGCTGAGTTGCTAGTCATCAAAATAATTTGTGCTCAGTCTCCAGTGATTCTCAGCTTTTGCTGTAAAAGCCTGTGTTGCTGTTTCCTTCTGAATTTCAATCAGGTGTCATTACTGTGCATTGCCCACCTTTTGCTCAGGATAGATGCTCCTCATAACGTACAGGAATTGCTCAGTGCAGTGAACTTATTCTCTTTAAGAACCTGAATCACACTAAGTGGCTTTACTTACCATCTGCTTTTTTGATTTGCTTACTCTTCTGCTCCTGCTGTCTGCAAGAGCCATTTGTTTCCTTGCCTATAGATTAGTGGTCCACAAGAAACTGCAGTGTTGTCAACAGATTACTGAAATACAGTTCTGAGAATGGACCTAGAAAAGAGGTTGGAAGCAAAACTTAGCACAGAGCCAAACTATCTGTAATTGGATTTTGAGACCAAAACATTATAATAAACAGAGTGAAAGAAATAAACAGGATCATTTATTTTATTTGATCATTAGCAAAACGCCTCAGTTACATGTGATAAATACTGACAAAGATTTACATACAGAAAGTGTGCCTGAAACTGTTCAAGCCCATTTCTTTATAACAGATCCACTACCAGCATACCAATTACATGACATCAAATGCATTGAGCTTGGAGAAATCCCACAAGGCTTTCAACAGCATAACCTGCTAGCCTTTCCCTTCTCTGT
This sequence comes from Ciconia boyciana, assembly GCF_034638445.1. NCBI lineage: Eukaryota > Metazoa > Chordata > Aves > Ciconiiformes > Ciconiidae > Ciconia > Ciconia boyciana. The sequence continues at coordinate 15,806,559 of NC_132944.1, read as the reverse complement.
GCTTGGGACTGCTCGCCGGATGTACTGATTTAAGCAATGAATACACATTCTCAGCAATCTGTCATGTATGTTTACAAAATTATCTCTAGAGCAGCTTAGCCTGGAAATGAGAAGTGACACAAGATCAAGATCTTCAGTCCTCACTCTGGTAACATACTAATGGATCATAATGGGTGATTTTGTGTAAGCAAGGTATGCAGGTAGGTCTCCATTAAGAACCTTTCTTATCATCCTGTGTTTTAAAAAAACAAAGTTTAGAAATCTGCTAGAGTTTACGTCCATTAAAATCAAGAATGAAGCTCCAACTTGTTTCTCTGAGACTGTACCATCCTAGGGGTTGATTCGAAGGCCACTGAGAGAAAGAAATTTACTGACTTTAGAATTAGACTCCAGTGGGTGAAGAGCCAAAATGCAATTACGTAGATGCAGGGAAGGAAGGAAACAGCCATGCCCATGAGTATATAGAGATTCACCTTTGGAGGAAGGATCTGCAAATGAGAAAGGTGTCTGGTGGCTCATTTGGTGGGCTGGGTTTTGATATTAAGGGAGCTAGAAATAGGAAAGTACACATACTTTGCACTGCCCCCACCTGTTTCTAGGCTGCCCTGCCTATCTTGTGTAGAAAAAAGCATCAAGACTTTGGCTGTGCAGCCTTTGCCAAAAAACCCCTTCCTCATTTGAGCACCTGTGCTGGCTTTGACTGGGATAGAGTTAATTTTTTCCACAGTAGCTTGTATAGGACTATGTTTTGGATTTGTGCTGGAGACAGTGTTGATAACACAGAGATGTTTTCGTTACTGCTGAGCAGTGCTGACACACAGTCAAGGCCTTTTCTGCTCCTCACCCCACCCCACCAGCGAGGAGGCTGGGGGGGCACAAGAAGCTGGGAGGGGACACAGCTGGGACAGCTGACCCCAACTGACCAAAGGGACATTCCATACCATATGGCGTCATGCTCAGCATATAAAGCTGGGGGAAGAAGAAGGAAGGGGGGACATTTGGAGTGATGGCGTTTGTCTTCCCAAGTCACCGTTACACATGCTGGAGCCCTGCTTTCCTGGAGATGGCTGAACACCTGCCTGCCCATGGGCAGGAGTGAAGGAATTCCCTGTTTTGCTTTGCTTGTGTGCACAGCTTTTGCTTTACTATTAAACTGTCTTTATCTCAGCCCACGAGTTTTCTCACTTTTACCCTTCCAATTCTCTCCCCCATCCCACCAGGGGGGAGTGAGCGAGCGGCTGGGGGGGGCTTAGTTGCCAGCTGGGGTTAAATCACAACAGCACCCCTGCTTCTCCTGCAGGGCAGGGAAATGGAGCAGCAAGAGGAAGATGGACATGACAGATGTCCAAACTTGAGCCAGTCAACTCAGATTTTGCACGAAGTATCTGGGTTAGAGAACCCATTGCCCATTTTGCAGCTCTGGATGTTACTCCAGCTCCTGAGGCAGTTTCCAGAGACCCAGAAAAGGAATGTGTTAAGGACACCAGTGCACGTCCTTTCCTCCAGACAGGCATGGTGGGAGTGGACCCCACCCAGCAGTACTTCAAATGCCAATGGGGCAAGGCTAGGGATGGTGTTGGGTAGAGACAGGGTGGGCAACGCTGCAGTTTAAGGGTAGCTGGGAAGTACCTCTTCCTGGAGTGGCAGATGGCAATACAAGCCATAAATCGCTGGGTATTTACAATTCAACAGATAGCAAAGGAGATGGCCAGATGAGCAAATCAAAGGAAAGTCTTGTTCAGTTTTCCTAGTGTTTCCTCACTGAATTCAGTGGACTTGCACCAGCTGAGGAGGCAGCACAAGGCAGAAAGCAGCAGGGGTGCAGGCTCAACAGCCACTGTCCCCAGAACTGGAAGTGTTTTGATCTCCAGGGCTAAAGATCCTGACCCAGTCACAGAAGAACATCTGGGCTGAACTGGGATCTGATGCTGTAGTTTAGGGCTGCCCACACATGAATTTCTCAGCCACGCTTATCTCTAGCTCAGACATTGTATATTGCAATGCAATGGCATTACTCATTGTCTGTTACAAAGGTTGTTTTCTCCCTACAAATATAGTGTAATGATCTATTATTTGGCAGCAACATTATTCCCTCATTACTATTTATAAAAGCAGTAGGAGAGAGACATGGATACTGCAGTGTGACTGACTGAATGGGCAGAAAGACCTTCAGAGGGAAGTGAGTCTTTTACTGTTTAGGGTATTAGAGTCCATACCTTAACTCTTCCTGGACCTCAGGAGGGGGACCTAAGATCTCCTGGTTCACATATCTTTTGATATGAGCCCTAAGGCTTAAAAGAAACTCTTCAAAAGTTTACAGTCACGCTATTTATTAGAATCAATATTGTATGTATTTAGAGAAAATATTCAGGAGAAGTGACCTGTGGGATCAGAAAGACAAGAAGAGCTGGGTACCATCAGGAAGCTAATGTGACAGGCTGGTTACAGCCAAATGACATTTTATAGCTCTGAGACTCTTTGCTGCAGACTTCACCGGGAGAGGGTGTGCTGACAATAGTTGATGTGTCCTGCTCTGCCTGAGCCTTATCCCAGCCCTTGTTGACAGCCAGTCCTAGTCAGCCTGCTGAGCACACGCCTGACCTTTCTGGAGGAGGCATGAAGGCAGCTGGACGTGACGTTTACCGAGGATGCTGTAACGTAGCTTTTGTCCACTTCATCCATGTGCCTTAAACATACTGGGTTGGTATAGCAGCTAACTAGAGCTGCTGGTTGAAATGCTTCTTGTGTTGCAAAGACGCTGCACTTTCACGATGTACTTTCTTGTCTTACTATAGTCTGGAGAAGATGGAAGTGAGGAAACACAGATAACCTTGCTAAAAACAGAATAGAAGGTCCCTGCTGGAAAGGGGGAAGGAAGGACACAATCTGTAGTCACACATCCTTCAAACCCTGCCATGAGGCATTTCACAGCTGTCCTAGATCCTCCAGCCCTATTGAGTCACAGGCATACCTGCTTAGATGTATTAGCCTGGATACATTTTCAGCATTTACAGTGCAGTTGCACCTTGTGCACAGCCTAGATTGGTGCCCCATCATGCTGGACATGGTACAAGAACCACAGAGCCAAGACTCCAAACGATGGACCCAAACAGCAGGGCTACAGGTGAACACAGCATGGTACGGATTGTTTGGACTTCACCTCCCAGCCAAACTTTGCTTCATTTTGAGTTGTTTCATTCCCTCATGCTGGTATCTTTGTTCGTTGGAGAGCCACATCTTGTGCCATTTCCCCCGTTCCATTTTAGTCCTAATATTGCCAGTGGAATGGATTAATGGCATGCTATTTTCTAGTCTAGTAATCTTTGTCACAAAAGTGAGTGAAAGCATACAGTGAAAATGAAGATCTATCAGCACTGCCTTCTGACTGATGGCTCACTCTGATAGCTAATGCTAAGATGAGAACAGAAGATAAGAAAAAAAAAAATCCCTTTCTTATTTTAATACCAAGAACAGTACACAGCACCTGTATCCATCTTTTTGACAAAGACTGTAATGAAAATGGCAGCATGCTGGAATGTCATCGTCCCTCCATGATGGGCTGTAATTTCACACCCCTCCATGGGCACCGCAGACAGTCAGCACTCTGTCTGCAGGCACTCGGGTTAAAAATGCCTGTCATTCACTCTGGGTATTGCATCTTGGCATCACCTAGATGGTATTTCAAGCCCCTCATGCCACACAAGCTATCACGCATCCTATTTTCTACTAGTTAATTGGGCAGGGACACAAAGTGCAGCGTGCTTTGTTTTTTCAGAGTGAGTAACTAGCCACATTTGATGCACATATTTTTTATACCCAACACCACCTAGAAAACAATGTATTGAAATGAAATTCATTGCACACATCTTCAGCCTTCACGCCGCAGGCATGTTCTTCACTGACCTTTTCCTCTGTTCCACCTTTTAGGCACACCACAAGCCTCCCTGAACCTTCACAGGAGCAAAAAGAAGAGTGTACTTGTTTTCTGTATCCCCTGGCAAATCTCGTCTTACTATTTCCTTTCTTCAAGCCAAAGGCACAGCTGGATACTACACGGTTAAGATGTTATCCTAGGAACGACCTAGGAAAACTTGGTTTAGACTTTAGCTCTGCTGGTTCAACTTTTTGTGAATCTTGAAGACATTGCTTGTGTCCAAATCCATCCTGGGAGCAGGAACAGCCTTCATCTGAAATAAGAGCTGTGTGACTAATGCGATACAGGAACAAACAAGGCTGCATGATGCTGGGATGAAGGATAAAGTGTTCATCTGCTCTCTTCCCTCCAGTAAACCAGCTTTGCTCTGCTCATCAGTGGGAGCTCTTCCCTTGATGGGTTTCAACCCAAGCTGAGCACTTTTCCTTTCCACCAGTATGTGGAGGAGGACCATATTCCCTTTCTTTCCAGGGGAATGTCATGGTTACTCCTTGGGGATGGGCCTTGCCAAGGGGTTGGATACAGGCAGGAGGAGAAGAGGAGGTGGGTAGTCTGGGGATTGCCCTCCTGACTTCTGAATTCAGCAGTTTCAGCAAGGGAGAAGGCTGGCCCAGGACACTTTCTCCTCCAGCTTTGGCAAAGGCAGTGAGAGCCCATCAAGAGTCTGGCACTGATGGGCAGTGACAGGTATGCAGGACTCACTCTTTCCAATAGTATGGGGCATTTGGCAGCAATTGAGGTCCCTTTGTAAGGGATCTGTCCTAACCTTTCAAAACCCTGGGTTTACTAATCCTCACTTGATTGTTTCCTGCTTTGAGCAATTTACATAGTTATTAGGCCCAGCTCTCATTCTCTTCTCTAAAGCATGTGGAGGATGGGGCTGAATGAGAGGGGAAATTTGATTGCTTAGTATTTTGTCTGCCTGTTACTATCTGTAGGGAGCAGCTACACAGCCTGGCAACAGTCTGCAGAGAGCCTGAAATGCTCCAAAATTAAAAAGACCCAGATTCATACTTCTCCTGACTCCTCATTCTCACAGGCCAAAAAGAAAAAAGGGAAAGAAAGAAAGACAGAAAGAAAAGAGAAGATCATTTGTTCTTCAGCAGAATATTTCTGTATGCTTATGTTTTGCAGAAGGTTAATTGGAAAGGGTGTTTCTATGCCAACAAGGGTTGAGAACAGACGGCTGAACTTGGAGAAGCATCCGCCCCCGAGCAGACGTTTTGGATGCATGGATGATGTGGCCCAGTGGCTAGCACATGGAGCAGGCCAGCAGGAGATAGGACTTCTGGACCACAAGTCTCCCTGCCTGCAAGGCTGAAGGAATTATTTGACTTGTCTCCCTTCCTAACTCAGCCTGGCAGATCCGGCAAGAGGGTGGTCTGTCTGCTTCTTCTGTTGGGCTTCAGTCCTTGGTTTTTGGCCCTTTCCCTTACAAGCTGTGGCAGAAGTTGGCAGCACTGGGCTGAACTGGGCACCTGCAGAGGGCAAGGCAGGTCCTTCCCATCCTACGCTGAGCTGGTGCCTCCTTGGGAGGGGTGAGCAGAAGCCGCAGAGCAGTTCAACAGCCAAGTCAGGAGCTGCTGGAATGGCTGCTCCCCCTCTCCAGCGAGGGGAAGGCACCCGGGGAGGGCAGCAGTTGCTCAGCCCTGTAGCTCTCAGGGACTGGTGTGATGTTTGCCTTGGACAGTGGAGCCCTGGTTTTGCCTTCAGGCTTTAGAAGCAAATGCCACATAAATATACCAAGTCATTAACACTTTATTAACCTGTGAGGTATTCAGATCATAGTTATCTGCTCCAACCCTCTCCCCTCAAACATATTTAAAGTCTGGGGATGAGCACAAACAGCGCTTTAAAGGGAAATAATTTTAATAAGTGCATATCAAATCTCCAGATTAAGTTAAGAAAAATACTATGAAAATTTGGCTTAAAACTACTTAAAGAAGGCACAGTATCTTGTGGTTCTTAGTGACTCATCTTTCACGCAGGGACCATAATTTAAGATGGCTTTCAGGACTGTCTTGGGAGGAAGATCCTGCTCCACACACTTTTGCATTCTGAGACATTTGAAGTGCAGATGGGGAAGGAGGCGGCTTAGGCATGCCTCTGGACGAGAAGCTACAAATAGGCTCTAAATGGAAGCATAACTCATTTCTCCTGGGTTTCTGGGGTGAGTTACATAATCATAGTGGTAGATGGGTCTCTAGGACATTGAGATCATTCTCTCATTGAGTTCAGCACCTTTGCACAGGTCTTCAAAGCAAAAAAAGAAGTGCCCTGTAAGACCAGCTGAGGTCTTGCAGTTGGACTGACCAACATCCCTTGGATCAACACTCATCTCCGAGCTGTAAGGGGTATATTAGCGGGGAAAGGATGACCTTCCTCATTGCGAATTCAGGTGGTGAAAAGAGCTTTGAAACATGCATCAAGTGTGCCCTATTATAATGCCAGAAAGAAAATCAAACCTTTAGAGTAGCTGAGTGACACATACCCCAGCTAACTACAACCTCACTGCAGCACCACATCTTGCCGATTTGTAGCTGGATTCGCTTGAATCATCAGGTGAACAGATTTTCATCTAGTTTGCTCATCCAGGCTTTCCCACGTGACCATACTGTGCCTCCAGAGCCCGCTGGGAACGAGCGACTATAGCGAGCGCACACGTGCCAGCCAGGCACCCTATGTATGAGCTGCAACAGATCTGCGTGCAAGAGACACTTAGCGAGAGAGCAACACGAGCACATACAATGCAGAAGCAACAAGCTGTCTTGGTGATAACATCTCAGACACCTTCATCTCATTGAAAACCATAGGAACATTTCCCCTGAACAGAGTGGGTAGGATCAGGCCATCACAAACCTGCAGCCAGCTCCTACCTTATATCCATACTCCCCAGGCTGCTTTTGAGTTCAACAACACCATGCCTTTGCTCAAAGCCATTTCTGTCTTAGCTCATGTTTGCAGGGATTACATCAATTTTTTATTTTCCCCAAGTTAATATCGAAAGAACCAATGTCATTTCAGTAAGCTATTTCTTTAAACCAGCCTTGGAAATAATTACCAAGAGACAGAAGAACTACAAATCTGTACCCTGTTTAATGGCTGAGCCACTTTCCATATGGGGCAATGCAGCACTTTGCTGCGTGCCGTGGTCAGTAATGAGAGCCACTGAACAATTCTGTTCCTTCCTTCGATCTGCGGCATCTGCTGAGGTACCTGCCTGGGAGCAGGGTCAGCACACTTCACAGCTTTAACGCTTGCCAGCGGAGAGTTCATCAGCGTCCTTAGCGTTCATCACAAAAATGCCTTTCTAACGCTTGTGTTGTGTGCCCATGTATCTGTTCTTAATCAACACATAGGTCCTGTCTGCACTGAAAAGCTTTGCCAGGGTAACTGTAAAATGATGGCTTAGTTTATTCAAAGAAATTACATAAACTACACCAGCAAAAATACACTGACTCTAGTTACAGTCACAAATTATCTCCAGGACTGAGTTATAGATAAAAGTTTTGCCAGCACAGCAATGATCCTTAGGGATATCATTTTTTCATGACATTTCTACGCCAGCAAAAGTCATGTGAATGCAGCTATGCCAGCATAAAATTTCTTTTGCCAGCAAAGAAGTGTTGGCTAAAAAATCTAAACTCTTAACTCTTATTGCTTTCCCAGGAAGAGTTTCTAGTGTAGACTCAGCCGTAATTTGAGCACCGGGGACAGAATAATCTACTACATTTGAAATCACTTCTCTCAGCAAGGTAGGCAAGGCACCTCCAAGAGCTTCTATTCTGTGCAAGTCTGTGCTATTTACAGTGCCCTGACATCATGTAATTTTATTGTTTGCTTATATAGCCGGAGCCTCTCCACCGGAGCTCTCCACTGAAGAAAATGTTCCAAACAAATAATTTAGGAGATGAGCAACTTAATCTGTGCATGAGGAAACAACTTGTCAGAGAGCCGTGAGGGAGCTAATGCCAGCAGCCTCCTCCAGAGCCTCGCTGGACTCGTTCCCCACAGTGGGACGGTGCTCGGTGCAGGTTCGTACAAGGCACTCTGTGCCCGAACCCAGGAGCTACAGCAGAGAGGAATATTCTGCTACAGCAGAGAGGAATATGAGATAGCCTGCCCTACTGCCATAACCTGGACCCTAAGCAAGTGCCATAGGAATTTCCAAAAAATACCTAAACTATGGGATCATACCACCCAAGACTACCAATTCTTCATCACTGTTTAACTCCAACTTATGCTGTCAGGCTGCTCTGCCAGGCAGGTCCTACTCACCTCCATCAGCTCTAGAGCAGCCGACCGGGGAGGGCGGGAGGAGGCAGCGCTCGTGTCCTGCTTGAAATTCCTCAGGAACACACTCAGACACGGTGTCTGTGCTTTTGGCCATGCTATCTGGATTGTAATGTTTGTGTTTTTGCTATCCTCTAGATGCAGGGCAATAAAATTAGCATTCACATTCAGATTTATAACCCAGTAAAGGCAAGTTCCCTCTAATAAAAACAAGCTCATTTATGAGACCAGATTTCAGGCATGACTTGCAAGAGGGAAAATAACATCCTGTGTAATTCTAATGGCTCACACCTCAGTGGGCAGACACGGCAGATATTCTTCTGCAGCTCTGCTGCTGCTCTCAGCCTCCCCTCATCTGTGCAGTGTCTGTGGGTCATTCACGGAGTCCTCTGGTGCCACTCCGAGCTGCAGGCTTGGCACCGACCCTCCGCAGTGATCCCCGTCCCATGGTCTCTGTATATACACCCTGGGGAAGGCGAACAACTGCGGACCCTCCCTCTCCTTCCCATCATACATCAATAAACACCCTGGGCCAAGCTTTCTGGCCGAGGTGCCAAATGATGGCCACAGAGGCTGGGCAGGGAGAAAAGCCCATATGCTGCTGCGTTGCTGTTAGTGCTCTCACGGTCGTTTAATATGAGCAGGCGGCACTCCTGGGACTGCGTGTGATGCACACTTGCTGTGGTACGTTGTGCCTGGGTACATCCCCATGCAGCGAAGCATCTTCTTGTCCCCCGTGGGTAAACGCAGTGGGAAGACTGAGCCCTCGCCCACCCACAAAGCAAAACTAAGCAAGAAGACATGAGTTTAAGCCCTGCTGTTGCACGTGCCCTCTCTAGAGGCACTCGGGAAAGGTTCGCCTCCGCCTGTTACTGCAGCATTTCTCATGCTCCCTCTGGCTCCCATCTAACAGATCGCTGTGCGAGATTTCACCGCTTTCAGGAGTTTCACAGTTTCCATTGCAGCCCTTCTGCTCTCACAAGCCCCCCTGTCCCTCAGCCTCCTGCCCAAAAGGAGGAGACCCGGGAAGCAGGTGGGAGGGAAGCACCTAAGGGTGGTTTTGGTCTGGCCAAGCGAGGGGACACCTCAGAGCATACACCAGGATAGATTTTAGCCTCTGACACAAAGGGTTGTGAATTATGGGGCAGGAAAGCACAAGCAACCAGAAGACTAAAAGCCACCATTCCTCTCTCTGTATTTACTATACCAATAAAATATCTTCATAGCAGCTGGCTGTAATGTAAATCCTCTTTAAGAACTAATGGCTGTGCAGGGGACCATTAAAAAACCAGCTCTATCATTAAGGCTTTTGGTTGGGCGACTGCCTGTACTGTTACTCTGCAGGGAGGACCGCTCTGCAAGGCTGCACGGAGCCGCTCGGAGACTGCCTTGCTCTGGGCTTCACTGCTGCACAGCAAACTGGCTCCCTGGCCCACGCACCAGATAATTGCTGGATTTCAGGGGGGATTTTCTGTCTCCAAATCAATGCTGCTCACTAGAAAACAGCTAAATCAGCTCTGTTTTCCTGCAAGCGCTTACTGTGCCCTCCGGCCACAAGCTGCTTGCTGGCCACAGAGCTGATGGTCTGCCACTAAATACAACCCCACCACAGACTGGGAAGAAGCTCAGGGCACACCGACGGGTCTGAGCACCACTCCGAGCACAAAGCTCTTCTTGTGCTGCAGCGCAGGGCCAGCACCGACCACAGCAGCACGGTGCCCTGCTGCATTTCTGTGCAGTGGTTGTGATACGCCGTTCACCAGCAAACCCCACCTTGGGCAGCCTTTTTGTCTGCCAGCTTGTGGACCCTGGGTATATTTTCAGGGCCTTTGCAATGTAACGCTTTCATGGGTACATTAAAAAAAAAAATCAGCTATCACCTGAAAAACAGTTAATTAGTTGCAGAATCAGCTCCTTAAAAGTAGCAATATAATCGTTCACCTCTCTCTCTGTTCCTGGGGCATCTGCCTTTAATCTAACATCTTGCAGGCTTTCCAAACACTGCCTGGCACTGCGGTGCCAAGTTCCCAGGACGCTGCACTCAGAGGATGCTCTTCCACATGGACAGAAACAGAGAGGCCCCTGTCCATCTCACCACATCCCAGGGTAAGACTTGACTTCTTAGTGCTGTACATCTTGAAAGCTGTGAAGGGGTAAGCACAGGGCAGGCCGAGGAGCACGACACAGGTGATCAGAGCAGAGAGCCAAAAAGTGACGCAGCCCTGCTTGATGGCCTCAGCCCGATTTCACCCGCGTAGGAGGGTATTGGGAGAAACAACGATGAAACCAAAGCACACCACAGGGACGAACGCCTGGGGCGTTGCACTGATCAAACAGCAATTGCCTCCCTCTTTCTTCCAGTGCAGCATCCTTCCTCAGCTGTTACTTCAAGCAAAGAGTTTCAGAATCACCTTCTTGCACGCTGGGTCACGCAGCACGTTGGCACAGACCTCACCCGAGCCCCGGGGTACATCAGCCCATGAGCAGTGGGACCGACACAGCCCCTGCCCAGCACCCCTGCACCGGGGTAACCCTCAGCTCCCCCCATCTTTTAACCTCCCGCGGGTCGGGCTGGGGCAGCTGTGCCAGCTGTGACGTGCTCCCTGCCCGGCCGGCAGCCCGCTCTCGTTTGCTTGTGCCCAAGCCAAATTAAGCAGGTAATTGCTGGCCTCCTCCTGTGGTTGCTCCTGTTGCAGTAATCTGGGTCACTCTGCTCTGTCCAAGACCTAAATTTTTTAACACCTTTGAGGTCTCCTCACTGCTCTTCAGCTTGGCTGATGCTGGCCAGTGAGTTCAGCAAGTACTGGGGAAGGCCAGGGAAGGGACAGACAGACAGTACAGTCCCCACTCTTGATTTCTACCTTCACCAGCCACAGATGAGGCTCCCACCATAAGGTTATGGATGCTGTGGAGCTGTGGGCCGCCAGCCTTTGCAATACCAGGGGCTGCACTAGTAATAGTCTATTATTTTTTGGGCGATGGCACAGATGGTGAGCCCAGCACCCCGTGACTGCAACCTCTCCCAGTGGCTGGAGCCGAACCCCATGAAATGGGCTGAATCTATCACAGAGCTGTGGGTTCAGATTTATGCTTCGCAATCTGCTTTCAAGCAGAGAAGTTGGCGCAAGGAGCATCGTTTTGCAGGATTCTGGCTGGCGGCTGCCTGGCAGGATTTAATCAGTTATGTTCATGAAATCTGACCCAACCTGCACCTGCTGACCTTGGCCCCAAGACTTGCAACGTGTCAAATGAATGCAGGCTCGCAAATCCATCCCTCTTTTTCTAAGAGCCGGTATATCATCCATCCAATGCATCTTGATGATCTTGGTGTAATCAGCATACAGATTCCTGTTTGTCTTTCTCAGATATTCATAGAGAAAGAGCGTCCTGTGTAAAAAAAGAGAAAAGATCATCCATAGAAGAGGCAAAGGAAAAATAGCTGCATCTTTGCACAAAAGCTCTCCTTTGCTCCTTGTCTGGCCATGTATACGGGTAATTACTGCATAGTTTATATCTCCCTGCTCCTCCATAAGTGTAATGGAGAAGACGAAAGCCTGGGATTCTCATTATGAACAACCAAGCCCTGGTTCCTTCTTCTGAAGCCTGGGTGGCCTCAGTCCTCCAAGGCCACATCGTCTCAGTGACCACCTCAAAAGAAGGAACCGTAATGATGAGCTCAGCTCCGGTGAGAGGATGCAGCAAGAGCAACTGTTTCGAAATGGAGCTCTTCTTTGCAAAAAAAACACATCTTCTTCCGAGTTGGCACAGGTGACAAGGAAAGTATCCTTTAGGAGGAAAAGTAAAGAAAACATTGCCTTTGAAGCCTTTTAAAATGGGAGCGTGAAGGTAGCCACCCAAAGAGGTTTCACTGAATTTTAATTAGATGAGGAGCTTGATGGGCTCATATTATTCTGTTACTGAGATATCTGAGATGAATAAAATGAGCCAGCAAAGGGTGGGGGGTCACATAAAGGACCTGCTCCAAATGAAAGTTCATTTACTAATGTATGTAAAGATTAGCAGAAAGCACATGGCATGCTCCGGGGCTCTGTGGGGTTATTTGGAGGAGGGCAGTTTTCACACTAACATAGAGGATTCTCCCTTCCTTTTGAAAACTCATCCGATCTTCACTACAGAGCCCTACTTGGTGCATCCACAAATAATAATGTCTCCTGGCTGAATGTCTCACCTTGGCTATCAGGTGTTCAAGTTTGTTCACGATACGAGTGAACTCAGTGGTAGTTCCAGCATATATTATCTCATGTTGACTACGCTTAAAGTGTTTACTGCAGGGCGAGTGGATGTTGTAATTCTCTATTTTTACAGCCTACCAAAGTTTTCACCTTGATCATTAGAAACCACAGTGCACAACAGATGGCTGATTGAAACCATATAATTTGGCTTTATCGCAGCATTTCTTCTGACTTACTTTTTTTTTGGGGGTGTGTGTGAATCTTTTAGCATTTCAAATATAAACTTCATTATAAATCATGTAGTAATTTTGCGACTGAAAATCCACAATTGCATCATCAGGAACTGACCTTGGAATTAAACTTTTTCCTCCGAAGTTCTGACTTGATAAAATGTTCCTGCATTTCCATGCTTGGTGAAACTCATCACGTGAGTAGGTAGCCGTGAGATTTTCTGGGTCTGCTTTCCAAGCTTGGCTAATCACACAATTTTAATAGCAATAAATCACTATTTCAACAAAGGGCTGTCTCTTCGGCAGAGACGTGCACCTTTTATTCACAAAGGTATGGATTTATCATGTTTATTAATAGACATGCTCTACAGCTTTGTCTTGCTTTGTGTACTGCAAGCGGTGACTCAGTCCCGTGCCATGGACATGCAAACATCATTAATAAAACCTTATTCTGCCACATTTAGACAGATTATGGACAAACGATAAGGAGGGATTTGCATACAAGCAACCCCATCAGAAGCATGTGAGAGAGGATCAGTTTCTGGTAAATTAGATATGCCATTTCCTCTAGGAAAAAAAATGTAAAATTCAGGTGGTCTATCAGAAGGTGCATTATACCCTCAATTGTGGTAAACACTAGCTGCTAGTATTCACCCTGGTACTTCATTTTGTCAATAACTAGGGCATGTCAAAATACTTCCAGAGGAGGATTTGCAGGGCTGCGCGAGAGCTCTGCCCGCTGCAGGGGACGCGCTGGGTTTCATGACGGGCGAGCGGGGCCGGCCCTGGCAGCAGCTGTGCTCCGTCTACTCCCAGTTCACACTGCAGAATTAAGAAAGCAGGGATTTGCTCACCAATTTTGTGCTGAAAACACATGCAAATGCAGGTATTAATTACAGGCAGCAGATTACTTGTTGGAATTAAACCTAATTTAATTTAAAACCTAAACCCTAACCCTAAATCTAATTTAATTTAAAAATTAAATTAATCCATGAGTATCCCCCGACCTCCTAGAGGGATCAGGTCTTTCTAGGAGACCCACTGCTACCCTGCTCTTCCCCAGGTGCTGCTGTAAGAGCAGCAGTAGGGATGATTCATTGCACAGTGAAGCGTTTCACTTTGAAGCTTTCATCTGTGCTTCGTGGCAACAGGACATCCCTGATCAACCCCCAAATCTCGCTGCCAGCATGGGAACCCTGTGTGAAGACATCTGGCTCCACCGATATTTCTGTATTGCAGGGCTCTGCTGCAAAAGGGAAACCAGCCAGCGCTGCTGATGGTTGTCAGGTCCCCAAAAAATCTCTGTATAGGGGTGCTCTCAGTTTCTGTCTCTTTGCAAGCCTGATAAGCACCACTAGCATAAGAAAACCTACAAAATACTAGTAAACAAGGCTTCCTGGGAGGGAGGTAGACTCCCCTCCTTTTCCCTCCTACTCTCTCTCTGTGTGCAGGCAAATTTAGCAATGAGCCAAGATTTGCAGCTTTAATTACGAACTTTAGCCCCAGCAGTCATTCTGGAAATATCCTCGCCGGGGAAATGGAGAGTGGGACCTGGGCGTGTGCAGCGAGGTGTACAGCTGTGTCTCCAGTTAATTGTACTGATTCTGGTCCTTCATTAAGATGATTTCATGTGAAGGGATTTTATCTCCCCCCCTACTGCTGGTGACAAGGAAAAGAAAATGGGAAAAAAGGAGTCTCAATCTGTCTTCTACTGTATTATCTAATAAACCAGCAAAAATTAGCCTCAGCAGCAAAGATTAGCCTCCTTCAAGATCATACACCTTAATTAAACATGCTGAGCTCCGGCTGGCAGCAAACTCAAAATGCTTTACACTGTTAAAAACTGTTCATTTGTTTTAGCGTCCAGTCATCCTAATTTTTACACCCAGAGCCGATGAGGACTCCTAGCAAGAACCTGACCACGATGGTGGGCCAGAGTGTAGAAACCTCCTTGCTCGTTTCAGAGAGAAGATTTCAGGTTTTTCAGAAGATAGATTTCAGAATTTCAGAAGATTCAGAAGATAGGGAGATTTTTGTAAAGAAATCACTTGTGAACCATTTTGCAGAGATGCAGTGCGGACCACTGCCACAGTGACCAGTGGTCTTTGTATTGAAATATAATCTGTTTTGGATATGCATCTCCAGTAAACTGCGTAGCTAATGCAGGTTCATCAGTGCAGTGATAAGTTAGGTCTGACTCCACTGAAAGTGTTGCTACATCACGACGTGCTCCCTTGTTGCTGAGCCTGTAACTCAGCCATGGTCAGGGCTGTACTGAGACCATGGGTCTGCAGAAGAGTCAAAGCACTCAAGCCATGTAGAAGATCTTTGTGGCATTGCCCATGTAGGTTTTTTAATGAAACAAGGTTTCTGAGTAAGACTAGTATGATTCCATAAAGGCATTATGGCATCAGGAGCTTTGTATGAACTTACACAAATTAATGGCAAGACGCTGTAATTCCCTTTTGCAAAAGGTTTGAGATAGATATCTTGAAAAGCCCAAGTACAGGGAAGGAGGAGCAGATCAGAGGCACAAAATTCAGCTGCAGCATCCTACCTGCCCAAGGCAGAGCATCAGAGGACGCCTTGCCGGCAGTCAAACAAACAGGTAAAACAGCTGAACCTGACCTCTGGGCTGGCCACCCTGAAGTGCAGAGCATGATCATGATAAATTTCTGAAACACATTTTTCATCATATCTATTATTCATTAGACACTACGGAAAGGGGACTTGCCGTTCCCTGCGGAGTCGAGATTGGCCGACACCATCTCTGAATACATTACATGAGCACCGTCCCCGCCGGGCACACCACCGCGTGTCTGATCCCTGGCACAGAAGCAGAAAGAAGCATTATGGCTGCAAAAAGATGACATGCTGGGAGGTTTCATTATGTCACATTTGACCTTCCCAGCTTTCCTAATAGATTGTTCTTGTCATCAGGGCCTAACAAAATGCATTACCTTGCTGGCGTTTGCTGCTCAGCAGCAAGTACAAATCTTAGCTCCACTAGCTTCATTTGGAGGTCCAGCACTCTGATTTAGAAAGTAACTTCAGAGGCTAAAAAGCTTGATTTTCTTCATCCAAAAAGATTAAATTTTAAATCTCTTTGTGAGAAGACATTTGCAGCTGAGCAGTCCTTTTAAACTACATTTCTTTGAAGTGCATTAGAAAATGTTCAACCACATCAGTATTCTTAAATATTGGTGCGCAGGAGACAGAAAAAGTGCCTTTTCTTCTCTATGCGGTCCAGGAAAGGCCCGCCAAGGACTTCTGAAGCCCTTGCTCTGCACCTATTGTGCACTTGCGCATCCCAAATGTCCTCTTCATTATTCTTTGAAGACTCTCAGTTTTATGTTTTAATTCTCAATTCCATACCATAGCTAGGTCCTAGCTGGTGTTTGTGGCCTGTCTCACCAAAGTTCACTAGTCAGCAAGAGAGGTCATTTTTTCAACGATATACTTTAAGTATTCTATCACTTCTTGATGTCCCTTTTGATGGCAGTTTAATTACACTGAAGATAGCCGTGAATAAGGTTACTAATCTTGAACTAATGGTGTTTTCTGAAGGTCACACAACCCTGTCCTTCTCTCAGCCTCTCCTAAACTGTGTTAGACATAAGATCATTCTCATGGCTTCACTCTGTGGTGGTTACATTTCAGAAAAGAGTATATGAGTGCCATGAGCACCACTACCACTGACGTTGATGGAGAATTATCTTCAGCCCAATTATACAGCCATGGTCTTTAATCCACTGGTCCTTGACCATGTGCAAACAGAGGCATTGCTGGGGGAATGCCTCTAAAGACTTTGCAAATATTCACCTTCACCTCCTTCATAGATAGATATATACATATACTTTCATTCTCAGCCCCTCTTTCAAGACCTGGCATGAAATTACATACAAATGCTGTATTTCCTTTACTAGGAAAATTATCTGGAAGAAATATTGTATCAACTGGAGTTCACTAATGCACAGCCAAAAGCTGTCATTAAGTGATACATCATGCATTAAAGATAAAGTTATGGGCTCTAAAACAGATTTGGTAAAGGAAAATTTAACTTACACTAAATTACCTATGGAAATAACTCACCTAAACACTGACTTAATTCATTATGATCAGTGCCATTACAATAAATATCAGATATATTAATAATTGCATGGCATTTATCTTCAGTTAATGAGCTGTAGGAAGGTTATTATATAGGTTTCATCCTTTGGTTACTGTAAGTGGAAGTATTCACTGAGCTGGCTTGCAATCTCACTCTTCATCCTGAAGAACAGGTATTGCTGAGCCCTCCTGCAGCATGACTAAGGTATGGATCAGCCGGTAGCTCAGCATTCACTCAGCAGCAGTCACCCAGTGCTGACATACCCTGCCCGAGGGAAGAAGCAGCTCATTTTTGCTTGCTCTGGCCAGCAGCTACAAGGAGAGGCTATGACTACTCCACCCACCTGGTACTGCTGATGTTGGTCCCTTCAGCATGGTTTCCTTGTGAAGAGCAGGCCAGCAACAAGCTTTATCTCAGGTTCATTTGTATAGCCCAAAACTTCAGTGGTATCTGTGGAAAACACAGGACAAACACATCCTACCCCTAATTAACAGTTAGATATAAGTCTACTGCTGCTTCCAGAAACTGAAATTAATGCTGACCCTCATGGCAAATGGGTCCGTGCAGGGTCAGAGCAGTGAATAATCAGGTCTTCTCCCTGTTTCCAGGCTGGGTAAAATAATAATAAATCAGTAGAAGATGACAGCAGTCCATCCATTTCCCTTGTGAGCGTTAGGTTTGACATGCAAGTCACTAATCTGGTGTTCGTTACCCATGTTGCTTGTACTGGAAGCAGCTGCATTGCTACGTCCTAGAAGAGAAGCGTGAGCTTATCTCTTGGCCAGGTTTTGGGAATCATGGTCCAAGAAGGTACTTGGCTGAATGCTGTGCTAAAGAGCTCATCTTCCATGGCTGCATCTTTAATCTTAATTGTAAGTGTCCTTGGTTTTCCTAAGCCTCATCAAAGCAGTAGGTTGCTCAGCAAGCTGAAAGACCTTTTGTTGCTATTAATTCATCTCCAGGTCTTTTGGTTCTCCTGGGATCTCAGTTCAAGGATAGTGGTTCACAATCATCTCTGGCACCTTTAATCCAACTCTTCCTGTCTCTAACCACAGTTAACACTTGCAGTGCAGAGAAAGCAGCCGCCTGTCCTGGCAATCAACGGCTTTTCCTTGGCTGGTGCTTTATCTATCAGTCTTTCCTCTCTGGACTAATTTTAGAAGCTGGATTCAGTGCCAGCTTCACAGATGATCTTTTCATTTTGTAAAGGTGTTTGGCTTTGTTCACCAATAACTTAATTAGAGGCACTCTCCAAATTCCCTCTCTGCTTACACAGCCCTCGCACTTTTTCTTTTCCTTGTTTTCTCTTTCTGTCAGACAGGTACATCAGAGCTCAGAGGACCCGGGGTGATGAAACATGGGAACACTGATGAGTCCGCGGGAGGAACAAGGGCTGCAGCACCTGAGAAATGGTTTGCTGAAAGCCTCTTCAAATCGCAGCCACATTAAGAATGTCCCTCCTTGATGAAAAATGAGGGTGTTTGGGATGCTGGGAGCTTAAGGGAAGAGAGGGGACAGATGTTTCACAGGCAATACAGAACTGGGAGGGGTGGTAGTATGCCAGATGGTTGTGCTGCCCTTCAGAGAAACCTTGGCAGGCTGGAGAAATGGGCCAACAAATGCAAAGTCCCGTGCCTGGGGAGGAATAACCCCAGGCACCAGGACAAGCTGGGTGCTGACCGGCTGGAAAGCAGCTCTGCAGAGAAGGTCCTGGGGGTTCTGTAAGTGGAAGTATTCACTGAGCTGGCTTGCAATCTCACTCTTCATCCTGAAGAACAGGTATTGTTCTTGCAACAAGTATTGCACCAAGTTGAACTTGAGCCAGCAGTGTGCCCCTTGGGGCAAAGGTGGCCACCGGTCTCCTGGGCTGCTTTAGACAGAGCATTGCCAGCAGGCCAAGGGAGGTGCTCCTGCTTCTCTGGTCACACTGGTGAGACACCCTGAGGGCTGGGTCCAGTGCTGGGCTCCCCAGTACAAGAGAGACATGGACATGCTGGAGTGAGTCGAGCGAAGGGTCACAAAGATGATGAAGGGACTGGAGCATCTGATATATGGGGAGAGGCTGAGACAGCTGGGACTACTCAGCCAGGAGAAGAGGAGGGTCAGGGGGATCCTGTCAGTGTGTATAAATACCTGATGGAGGAAGTAAAGAAGACACAACCAGACTCTTCTCAGTGAAAGAACAAGAGGCAATGGACACAAACTGAAATACAGGAAATTCCACTTAAACATATGTCCTGGTTTTGGCTGGGATAGAGTTAATTTTCTTCCTCGTAGCTGGTACAGTGCTGTCTTTTGGATTTAGTATGAGAATAATGTGATAACACGCTGATGTTTTAGTTGTTGCCGAGCAGTGCTTACACCAGTCAAGGACTTTTCAGCTTCCCATGCTCTGCCAGGCGCACAAGAAGCTGGGAGGGGGCACAGCCAGGACAGCTGACCCCAACTGGCCCAAGGGCTATTCCATACCATATGGCGTCATGCTCAGTATAGAAACGGGGGGAGTTGGCCGGGGGGCAGCGATCGCTGCTTGGGATGGGATGGGCATCGGTCAGTGGGTGGTGAGCGGTTGCACTGTGCATCACTTCTTTTGTACATTCTTTTATCATTATTATTATTATTTTCTCTTCCTCTGCTATCCTATTAAACTTTCTTTATCTCAACCCATGGGTTTTATTTGTTTTTTTTCCGATTCTCTTCCCCATCCCACCAGGGTGGTGGGGGGAGGCTGAGCACACAGCTGTGTGGTGCTTAGCTGCCGACTGAGGTTAAACCAAGGCAACATTAGAAACAACTTTCTTACTGTGAGGGTGGTTGAACACCGAAACAGGTTGCCCAGAGAGGCTGCGGTGTCTCCGTCCTTGCAGATGTTCAAAGCCCAACAGGACACGGTCCTGGGCAACCTGTTGTAGGTGACCCTGCTTTGAGCAGGGACTGAGTGATCTCCAGAGCTGCCTCCCAGCCTCAGCCACTCTCTGATTCTGTGATTTTTGCTATCTCTAAGGCAAAACTTTTATTACTTTCAGCACGGTAAATTTGGTCTGCAAATGTTTCTGATATTATCTGAATTTCTGAAGAAACTGGTGTTCCTTCTTTCCTTTTAGGAGCAATAACCATCTGTCCCGATTCCCTGAATGAAAGCTTTTACCTCCTATCAGCAGGCATGATAGGAAAGAAACAGCATAGACTGAAAGCAGGTTATTGTTTATTAATGTTTGACTCAGTTTATATCCTTTCTGGAAGTCTGCAGTCTTGTGTATGATGACTGTTCTCCTGGATATCCTTCCTATGAGTATAAATGTCTCTTTTTTAAGACTCCTTAATAAATTCTTGGCCTCAACGAGAATTCCTGGGGGCAAGAAGTCCCTAAAAATGTGTTATATTAATACAAAATATATTCCTTACAAAAAGTCTGAGTCCAGGTGTGATGGATTGTGCAAAGATTTGCTTGGATTTTTCAAAAAATGTGACCTGAGGCCTTGGGATGGAGGAGGGTTGTGATTTGACCAGCATGGTTACCTGACCTTTGACAGAAGAGTGCGATCCAGGGAGACTGACAGCAGCAGCCTTTCGCTCCAGCGTCGCTGTTGTTCTGGTTTTATTTAAATTGGAAAGGCGAGAGGCTTGGGAAGCTGCCAATGTTAATGCTATAGTCACTGACAAGGTAAAATGTGCCTCGAAAAGATATACAGCTCTCCTTTCACAGCCGCATTTGCTTTAAAGTTGGAGCTAAAGCTCTCCACAGAGCAGATACGGGGAGCGTGGATTGCATTGATTCCTGGCCCTACGAGGCTGGGAAGAGATTCGGCATCCAACACCAGGCCTAGCCCTGCTGCAGGAGGGGGTGGCGAAGGGATTGACTACTTTGCATGGCTTAATTGCCCTCAGCACTGCAATCTGCAGCAGTTTGCTAAATTATGGCTAGTGTTCAGCTTTATTTCTTTGTGAGAAATGGCAGCCAGTAATGAAGTAGACCATTTAGTCAATGGTAATAAATAAAAATAACTTCTGTCTTAACCAGAAAGCCAGGAAAAAAGGAGCCATAGCTGGGTGATCAGGCTCTTCTTTTCTTCTTAAATAACACCACCAACAAAAAACCCAGGAGCTTTAAGGAGTCAAATGCACACCCAGAAGTTTATTGGTGTGACAGAGCAGGTTCTTTCCTGACTTGGCTCTGCCATCTTATGTTTAAACCTTAAGCCTATTCTCTATCAGGCATGCATTATAAAAGAGATTTTAGTTCTCTGCCCAGATAACACTTTCTTCCCTCCTGCTTGAGGCTCCTGCTCTTGGCAAGAGCGGAGTCTCCTACAGAAACAGATGTTTCCCTCTTGCCTATCAAGGACACACCGCTCTTGTCTGCTTGCCGGTACTTCCAAGCCCCTCGGGTAACCCCTGCTCTCTGCTGGAGCTCCCTTCTCCTCAGGAAACCCCTGCCCCTCCTGAGCAGCCCTGGGAGAAGAGGCTGAAGCGAGCAGAAGTTTCCCAGAGTATGTCAAGGCTTTTGCTGTATGTCTGTGCTCAAAAGCAAGTGGGGTGTCCTGGGATGTGTGAATCCCCCTGTATCAGTGACTGATTTGGCTCCCTGTGAATGCTTTGGCCATTTGCACTGTCCTTAATACTTCCACAAATAAAGGACCTGCTGGCACCTCTCGGCAGGGCCAAGGAAAGGTTGAGAAGAAAAGGACCCAGGCTGACAGCAGAAACCTGCTCATGGCCCCACCAGCAGCTCTCTTTGGGACTGGGGATCCTCAAGGTCCAGTCTTCGATTGTTCAGAAAGTCTTAAATTTTATGTAAAAATTAGAACAGGTGACTGACATGCCATGTAAACTCTTACTGACTGTACAACAGCAATTTGTAGAGTCTGTTAAGAATAGACCAAATGTCTAGGGATTCTGCTGGCTCTGCCTGGTTCCTGTGTATTTACTCATTAGTTCTTTGTGTGCTCTGCCCTGCAAGGTACTGCTATCAGTGTTTGAAAAGATGGTACGTACCAGTTACTACACTTGGCTTCCTCTGTTCTGTGCCTCATTAGTTGTAGCTCTTGGCATGTTGATAAAATGTTATCTCCTAGATAAGCCGAACACACTGTGCGGTTGTCTTGACTTGTGCAGTAACACTTGGCCTCTGTTTCTATGGGAAATAACAGAGTGGAAAGGGTACCTTCTGAGACATGATTAAATTACCTCCTTGGAGGTATTGCCTGTGTATTGCCACTGCAAACAACAGTGTCTGAGAGGGGATCTGAAGATGAACACCTGGCAAGCGTCCCCTTCTCTGCCAGGCACCATCGGCACATGGCCATCTGACGCAGGAGCACACGTGCCACGTCCTGGACTGAGAGCTGAGCAATGGCAGGGACAGCACGAAACCTGATTTAATAACCAGGTGTGCTGCATAAGGCTGGGAAAGGCAAGGACCAGCTGGGGAGGGTCATGCTGCAATGGGTTGTAAGAGACTGGGCATGAAACAAAGGATCTCCCTGTGCCAGAGACGTCCTTTATATTCTTGTACTTAGGGGAATTTGGTACTTTCTGGGGGCACCCAACCACTCTGCCTTTCTGCAACACTTAGCCACTGCCCACTTTGCCTTTGAGAGGATGCCTGGGACTACATTTGGGCTTGTCCGGTATCCAAGCGGTGGGAGCACCTGGGGTTTCGGTCAGGTCCAGAGCACATCATAGGGTAAGCGGAGGCTCACCACCAAGCTTTGAAACTGTTCTTGGTATCTGTATGTATATGTGTGCCAGTAAAACAGCACAAACCATTGCCTATGAGCCCTTCATGTGCTTCCTCTGCTGTTTCTGCACTGGTTCCCCAGTGCAAACACACAACACATGGGATCTTTTCTGCAAGCCTCTCAGTGATACATGACTGTCAGCATTAATATAGCAGGAGAAGCAGCATAACCATCTGCAGCACTGACAGGAACCAGGCTTGATCCATGAGAGCACTGTGTATTTTCAGCAAGGATCAGAACACCAGCTTACCAAGGAGTAAAACAAAAAAGCTCATCATTTAATACCCTTGTCTTTTCACCTCCTCCCCAGGATATGAATCTGGACCCTGCGATGTTCTGGCTTTTATTTTATTCAGCTCTCTGGAGGATGAAATTACTGGAATCCCCACTCCAACGAGATAAACGTGGCTAATATGCAGCTAGTGCAAAGGGCACAACCTGCTCTAAGGCCTCCGAGTGATCTGTGTTCGGTGATCTCTGCAGATGGTTGAAGTGGCTCATCTCCTCTCTAGCAGAAGTGTTTTATGTTCTCCATGGGGGGAAAAAAGAATAACTGCATAAATTACCAGTGGAAGCAATCTCTTCCCTGACAGTCTTCCCTGTCTGCTCTGCTCCTAAAGGACCAGTATATACTGACTGTAATCAGGCTTGTCTGCTCGTGTCGGGAATTTCAACAAGAGGCAGGAGAGGAGAGACTCTGCTTTCCAACCGGCAGAAAATCTCCTGCAGCAGAGATTGCTCCTGGGGGGCTCAGGCCCTTTACCCTCATTGATCAGAGGAAAAAGTCGCTCCTAGACATTACCTAGTTACCTTGGCCTTCGTTTTCAAGAGTAACAAGACCGCAACTGCCTCCCGCTGAGCATCCGGCTTACATTTTAACAAGGCTGATTTTCAGCTGGGAGGTGCTTGGTGCTGCCTGGATATCGTCCTGCTTTTCCCATTGCCCAGGCAGGGCTGCGTGCAACCATCTTCGTATCACACAGGCCAGTGCAACCACAGCAAAGCGGCAGAGCTTCGCTCTCCATTTTCAGTGCAGGGCAACAGGATTATGAAAGTGCCCTTTGCATGTTTCCTCTCCTAATCCAGAGAGAAATCGCTCTCATTTTTCACTGAAGTTAAGGAATTGCAGGGGTTTGTAGATTCCTTTAAAGAGCTTGCAAACCCTGCAGAGGCAGTGCCTGTGTTCTGTGCTTTAGCACCTGCAAAAACCACTCAGATCAGCAACTTGCCAGAGCTACAGAATACATAAACCTGATATTTTTGCATCTGCTTAGTATGTACTCTTAGTGGGAACCAGCTGAGTAGGTTCATGTCTTTTTTTGCAGGAGAAAGCAGATGACACAAAATCCCTTTCCTTGTATTTTTAAAAGGAGGCCAAGAGAAGCCACTTCTCTCCCCTGCATAAAACATTCAACAGGACCCAAGCTCATTATTTTCCACTTTTTTTGTATAAATTTCTAGCAGCAGTGATCACAGCTGGGAGATACTGCAGCCTACCAACCATGAGACACTCCTTTGGACTGGCCTGTCCCCTCCCGCAGTTTCAGCTGAGGTGGGACCAAGCAGCCCCTTTGGACTGGGTGTGCAGGTAAAACTGTTTTCCTTGGCATCGACTGGTATTTCCCAGCCCTCTCACAAGCCATGAGGATTTGGGGACTGCCTGGGGAGACGGGATGAAAGAGAAAAGAAGAAAGCACCACTATTGAGTTGTTAAATGTTGTCTGAACGGCTGGAGCACAACCAGAGCAGGGCGTGCAACTGCACATGGGGTGAGGAGACTGTATTAAATGGTTTCCTTTTTCTACTTGGACACCACCTGCTGGCATGTAATTAAATTAGCATCATCAGCCAGATATTAAACTCTGCAGTCCCTGAGAATATGCCAGTTTTTTTCCAGATTATTAAGCAAGGTAGAGAGGAGAAATTTTTTAATCACCTTGTAGACTCCCTGTACCAGCGCTTAGTCACTATAATTATATTTCCTTGTACTTCCCTCGTGTTTTTAAGATTGCGGTGGAGAGCTCTTACGGAGAACGTTTTTCTGGGCATTACTTACTTGCTCCTGGTGGCAGGCAAAGCCAGGCGTGTGCACGGCACAGGCACCCAGCCATGGTGCTCAGCGCTTCCCCTCCTGCCTGCGCAGCCCCCCCGGACCTGCCAAAACACAGCCAGGACAAACACAGCACTAGAAGGACACTCCCGGGAACCAAGGCTACTTAACTTGCTATAACCCCAAAATATAAGATCATGTGGCTGAGAAACACTGGCCCAGCTCACTTGGGCACCCTAGAAGGGGCTGCAGTAAGAACACAGCCCGGGAGCCAGCGAACTGCTCCCGGCAGGGGAGGTCTGCAAGGGGGATACCGGGAGCGGACTGTGGTCACGTCCTAAGAGCTACTAATAGGTTTCTGGGAGTTTTGACTTCACGTCTGACATGGATTCAGCTTTCTTTGCCATGTTTCATGCAGGAATACGAGTAATCCCCATGCTCAGCAGTGTAAACGCATTCAAACTCAACTGGCACCGTAGAGCTCATCTGCCGTCTTCTGCAATGGTTTGCCTCGGATCCCCCCTCCTCTGCCCTCGGCAAAACAACCCCCTGCAGCCAGGGCTGGTTTTGTACAGGTACGGGTGGCTTCCTACCAGCTTCTTCCAGCTGCAAAATACGTAGCATGCAGACATCTGCCAGGAGGGAAAGGAGACGGGGCAGAAGGAAGGGTGAGGGCGAATGCACTTTGGGAGTGAAGCAGTGAATAACCACACCGTGGTCTCAGACTGGCCAGCTATACAGCACAGTAATCCACTGCACTGCAGGGGACACAGTGCTAGCCCACAGATGGACAGGGACGTACCCACAACATGGGGGCCAGGCCTGATCCAGCAAGCCGTCCTCGTTAGGAAGAAGGGGAGGGATGAGTTTACTGGCTGGTGGCACTTCCCCAGGAGTGCAACAGAAAAGGAAAGAAAGGGCAGCTAACACAGCCAGCTTCTTTTTCCCTGGGCACCCAAAATCATCTGCTGGTGCATATGCTGGCGGTGGGGTAAGAGACAACACATAGTACCCAGTGTTCATCCCAAGACATCTCCTGCTCAGCTCTTGGCTGAGAGCTTCACAGCTGGTCCCAAACATGCTGCTCTGTTTCTCCACATTGAGGGAAAAAGGATAACCAGGACTTGGATCGGGACGGCTGAGGGGAAATGAGAAGTGACATCCAAATTCCTCGTTGCTTACAAGATGTGTGTACACCACAGGAGGAAACAAGCCAAAAAGAAATCAAATTAAAAGCTATGCTTGTCAGAAATTGTGCTGAGAGTGAAAAACCTCCAAACTATCATTTTTGCTGCAATCTGCTGTTGAAGGCTTGCGGTCTCGCTGGACCCCCGGTGCTGTGGGAGAGCTGTGTCAGATGGCTCCATGAAGAGGTAGGGAAAGCCCTGTGAGATATATGGGAGCATTTATACAATATCTGCCTTTAGCTGGCTGCAGAATAGCATGATTTTTATAAACAGGGTGCTTTGGGAGCCCTAGTCTTGCTGCAGGGCAGATCTCTGTCCATCTTCCTGGCTATGGTGGCAGGGAGATACAAGAGTAACTCCCCGAACCCAAGATGCGAGTGAAGCTCCCCAGGACCCAGGGACAGGCTCCCATGGGCTGAGGCAAACTCAGGACCTTGCTCGAGGGTAAAAGCCAGCTCCCATGTGCTCTGCATGGGATGCACGTACAGAGCACAAAAACTAATGATGCTGAGAGAAGGGTGTATGGCCAAACACAACCCTGCCACATGCTGGCCTCATGGCATGCAAACCATCTGGGGGGCCTCTGGGCCAAACACAGCCCCTTCCCCAGGAAGCAGGAGGAAAAAGCAGCTTTTTGGACTCAGGTCACTGGTGTCTCACGTTGCTGGGATGGCCGTGGTGAGAACGGCCACCCTGGACCCGATTCCTGGATGCATTTTTAACCCCAATGCTCCATCTGGCTTATTAGGGACACAGGGCTTTCAGCATGGCATACAGTGCTTTACTCATTAGCTCATTTACTCACTAGCTCATTGATAAAGAGCTTGAACAAAAGCTCTTTCAGATACCATCACAGTGCTTATCGGCCTCCCCAGAGGGGAGAAGAAAATGGCAGTCAGCCCCCCAAACAGAGAAGTGTCACTCCAGGGCTGGGTTATCCTGAGTGTGCTTCAAAAGGAGCATGGCCTGAGCCCAGCCGCTTCCCACTCTCCAGAGCAGCATCTGCCTGGAGAGACCCAGCTGCACAGGGGCTGCCCAGGGATGTGATCTGCTCCCCAGGAAAGGCTTCTCCTTGCACCAGGTGCTGGGAAATGAAGTGTGGTGAGAAATGATGAGAAAGGAGGGTGGCCAGGAGACAGTAATTTAAAGTCACTTGTGTTTTCCTCTGCTGATATGCCTGTTGGGGTAGGGCTCATTACAGGGCACCAAGTCTGGGTAAGGAAACAGGCAGGTTAACATTATCCCCATTTTAGAGATGGCAAACAGAGGCACAGTGGTGGCATCTATCACACCAGGCACTCGGCCAGGTTCACAGCTCATCCACACTACCCCCTTCAGCAGCATCCTTCCCAGGAGCTTTCCAAGAAGGCAGAGAGCATGGTCCAAAGCCTCTAGAAAAGAAAAAGATGCTCAGTTTTGATAGAATTTCTGTTATTAAAGAATAAAATTCACCCAGAAGGTAACTTTGCAAAAAATACCATTTCCTAGAGAATTCTTTAAAAAAGTGGAAGCTTAAGGCAATCAAAGTAGAAATGTTTCCTCCTTATCAGGCATGGGCAGAGAAAACCAGGCATTTAAAAGCAACTTCTGGGAAGGCCCCAGCAATGTGCAGGATGTGTAGAGCTGCAGGTGGGATTTGTGCAGAAGGGACAGAGGAGTGATCTGAAGTTGATGAAAGGATTTCCCTACGGTTGTGCCTCTCCACTCGTACACGGTGATGGGGCTTTTACTTGGCAGCCCTATGCCTGCTCTCTGTCATTCAAAGCTGTTTCAGATCCCTATATAGGTAGGAGAAAAGTTCTCAAAATGGTCAGAAAAAGGGATTTTTCAAACACAAACCTGAAAGTTTTCCTGGACTTCTTCAGCTTGCAGAGAAATGCACGTCTTCATGTCCTCCCTGCAGTAATAACAGTCCTCCAGCTCTTACAGAGACAAAACAACCCCCCCAAAATGGAGCTGTACCAGCAATTGCATCAGGATGAAAACTGCACTCACATCCAGAGGAATGTGGACTTCCCCCAGTCACTGGGATGTCCTGTGGGTCTGAAGGTGCTTAAAGAAGTGCAGATGGAAGCACCAAGATGCAGTACCTGGCAGAGCTGCAATTTCTCTGCCGGGTTCAGCCGAGGGGGAGCGGTGCAGCTCCCGGCTGGCACTGGGCAGAGCTTAGCACTGCCTGACCCATGGCGGGGAGCAAGCCCTCTGCCAGCCCTCCTTGCTTTGCCCGGGAACTGAACAGGCCTCCAAGGCAGCACAAGAAAAAAAAAATAGTGAAAAGGATTTAAAATATGGTTTGTGTGCAATAAGGCTTTCCCCATGTTGGCTCAGTCTTACAATCTCTCCTCATACAAATTTCAAAGAGGGTTTTGCCCTAGTGAAAAATACAGTGAAAGGCTCTCTTTTATATGTTTTTTTAAAGCCTATGCAATCAAAAAGCTCTTTGAAGCTCCAGGAGCCCTAGACATTGTCTAAAAACATCTGCTTCTATTTTTCTGCTGTATTTTTCCTCACTGGGAAATGAAACCAATCAAACTCTTGTTAGGGAAGAGAGGCAGGACAGCCCTGCGCCACAGCCTGGGTGCCGGGCTGGGACCCTGCTCTGCCAGGAGGGACCGGTGGCACCTGCACAAACCAGCACTGGTGGATTCCCAAAAGCCAGGCTCCGCTTCCCCTACTGCAATGGACAGGGTTTGATCCAGCATGCTCAGGATGACCAATATGGCTGCAGCCACTTCCCCAGTTATTTGCTGTCCCCAGCCCTGAAGCTCAGCTCCCCAAAAGCCAACGGCATTTGCTGCTCACCCTCCCTTCCTGCAGGTCTGGATGGGGAAGTCTCTCCAGACAGGTAATGCTGGAAGACACGTTTGCCCTCTCCTTCCCAGTCTCAGGAGGCTTTTTCCCTTGGTTCAGCCCCATCTGTGATGGAAAGGAGAGCTCGATGGACGGCAACACTGGCCTCAGAGGCCCCAAGGAGCTGCCTGCACCATCCCCATGCCCCTAGCAAGGGAGGAAAATGCTGGCCAGCCCACAGCCGTCACAGCCATCAATTTGCATTTACCATGTTCAAGCAAGCTGGAGAGAACATCTGTGGATTTGTCATTTAAAAGCGTTTTAATGGGAGGAAGCCCATTTTTCAGTGCAAAAGCAGAAGCTCAAAGAAATATTACCAACTGTGAGCATTACTTTCTGCTTCTTTCACAGCAGGTCTGAGCCATCTCATCTGGTGCATTATGAAGAAATTATTTTAGATTTCCTAAAAAAAACCCAACAAACCCCAGGAGTAATAGTACAGCTACCTTGCTGCTTCTCCCAGGAGGTAATTGCTTAATAGGAACATCTCACTGCCTTCAAAGAAAAATAAAGTCACCAGGCCTATAGGTCTTCCTCCCCAACTGTTCTCTGCAAGTGCCCACAGCCACTGCCAGTAATTTCTAGCACCCTGGCTGCTTATATGTTACAGCTACAAAAATATCATCATTGCAAACAACCTCATTGTGTAAGAAAGTAGTATTTACTAAGCTGGAATTGATCCCACTGACAGCCAGGGTAGCACGTCCTGCGTCCCAGGACAGTCAGAGCTGATCCAGCCTCAACAGTGGCCAGGGCTGGCATCCATCTGTCACCTGGGAGTGATGGGGTGTCTTCTGTGCAGGTACCGTCCAGCTAAAAACCCAGCAAGCAAAGCGAGCTGGGCTCAAACATGCAAGGGGAAAGAGCACAGAGTTCCTCAGGCTGTTGTTTCTCCTCCCACACCCCTGGGCCACACAGAAGGTGAAGTGAAAGGAATGAGCATCCAGACCGAAAGGGCATGGGGGAAGAAGCAAAAGAACATCCTCAAGAAGGAAAAACACATTTAAGCAGAGGATAATAGGGAATATTTTATGTAATTCTGGAAAACCTGCTCAGAGGTAGTGCTAGGGCAGGCGAGGGGGGAACGACCCTCCTCCCTTAGCACAGCCCCTGTGTTCCCACAAAAGTTGGCCAGGGCAAAGCTGGCATTTCACAGCCTCGGCCAGCCTTTTGCCAGCACTGCTACCCCTGCACCATGTGCAAGTCCTGAGCTTAGAAGCTATTGGAAAGGAAGGGACCACCGCAGCTTTGCTCCTTCGGTTCCTCAGCCCTTTTGTCTTTCTGACATCCAGCCCCAGCTTTTAATGATTCTGATTTTTGCAATGGCAGCCTGATTTCTGCTCTCCTCCAGCTCTTCTCAACTTGGAACAGCCTTTAATCACAGCTGACTGCTGCAGCTGCTGGCTGCGGACTCCCTGTTTCTCTGAGGATACAGGCTCTCATCCTGCTGTGTTAGGCAGGGTGGGACTTAAAACCAAGAACAGAGCTCTTAGTCCTTCCCCATGCCCATCGCATGCTCCCAGGCCCTACGCTGAGGTTTCCCTCCCATTGGAGGTGGGGGCTGGAGGCTCCTTCCCCTGGACGTCTGTCGACTGAGAGGCAGCATTGACATGCAACACCTGCAGCATAAAAACTATTTGGGAAAATGAAATTGCAGGGAGTGGAAAGCTCAGTGTAAAATTTTGTTCTCAGCTTGAGGCTGAAAAATCAGTGCGTTGCCCATTCACTCACCTGATTTCTTCCCTCCCCATTAGCTCTGAGAGGGCCATCAAAGCATTGCAGCTGAATATATTTCCATATGGAGACAGGAAGAGCGATGATTTGGCATTCAAAATGGATACAGTTTATGCAGCAGGGAAGAAATTTGGGGAGAGACACTTGGCAGTGAAACAGGAAGGTTATAAGATAAAGATTCTTCTCCCGCCCCAAACACACACACCCAGAAACAAGGGAAATAATTTTTAACAGCCAGGCCCAGCAAAAAAACCAGAATGATGCCAAACCAGATTGCAATGCAGCATGAGCCGCATCTAGTGGCCAAGGAAAGTAGTGCTTTTCTTTAGGGGACCAGTTCAGCTTGGGCGGAAAAGTAATGACCAAGTCCAGGAGCGGAACTACCGCTTCTCTCCTTGCTGCTCAAGTTTGGAGCCCAAACTGCAATCGTCCTGCCTTAGGAAAAACAGCAGCTCCAACGAAAAATCACAAGGCTCAGCATTTCACACAGCACTAGTTTGGGAGATGCCATAGGTGCCCTGCTGATGCAGGTTTGCAGCAGCCCTCATAGCCCACAGGCTACTGTGGCCACCTCTTTGGGGTCAGCCACCATAAAGAAGGCAGCTGCTGCCTGCACTGCTCACAAACAAGGCAGCGTGGGCAGAAAGGCAGCAAAGGCAGAGCAGAGCAAGGCGGTTGCATGCATTAGCCAAGACACCCAGAGGGCCGACAGCATGGACTAAGTGAGCCTCTGCAGCTTCGTATTCTGCTCAGGGCTACATAATCCCTGGCTGCATGTTATCAGGATCCTCAGCATTTCCTCCTCTAAATCTTGACAGTATACTGACAACTCAATTTGAAAGCCAAACTGTTTCCTTGATGCAGGACTTTTTCTAAACAGAAGGCAGAGTACATCAACCCACAGCAGGATTCATTACCCTCAACTCAATATATGGCATGTCAGGGATAAAGCCATGAAGTTTTGATTTATACAGGCTAATCAAGGAGAAAGCTATTAACCAAGGGGCAATGGATTATTAAATAAAATTACAGAAGAAACATAATATCAAGACACCTAGTTCTGACTCTTGGAACATATAGTTGCTCTTCTTATCTATCCCAAGTCTTCGCTATGAAAGTTAAAGCAATCCCTCCAGCTCAGATAGTTTTAAACACATTGAAGATCTGATCCAGCTCCCATTTAAGCATTTACAGCGTGGCAAAGTGCTTGAAACTCTGAATAATGTCATTGAAGGGCCTTCTCAAGAGTATTCAGTAATAGTGAGCTCAAAGATCACGACCTGGGTGCTACCTGCTTCAAGACTTTCAGTAAATTGCCCTTGACTGACAGTGAGGTTAGTTTGGGGGGCACAGGCTGGAGGGATGTGCCACAGCATGTTGCCAGAGTGCGAGAGCAATAGCCATGGTTGTAAATATTACACTTCTGGCGTCTCCATCCAATCAAAACTAGTCCATCTGAAAGCTGTGCGTCCTTGTGAAGAGAAGGAAGACAACAGGAGCTGAAACCAAAGAGCAAAAGTGAAATTCACAGCAGCATAGAAAGCCATCAAGAGCCATATATATCTCTATAGATCCACTATAACAACTATAGATCCCTGTTATAGTGCAGAAGGAGCAAATGCAGAAAGATGCCAACCCATGAACAGCTTCCATCCCCATGCTCCGTATTAGGGCTAGCTTTAGGGTCCCCCTCTCTCCAGAGCCACCTAATGCCTTTCACTACTGCCTAGCTTGCTCTCAGCCCTCACCCCTAATAGAAAGGTGTCCTCCCCATGCCACTCCTGCTCCATTCCTGAAACTCCTTCCCACTCTGGCCCCATCCTGCCCAGCACCACCAAAGCTTCTATGCCTCCTCCCGTGGCATGTGCCTGGTTCCTCCTCACCATGATGGAGACAGCAGGTGCTGCTACTCGATTTTCCTATCCCACTACATTCATGGCAGGAACTTTCCAAGTGGGGCCAACGGCTGCCTGCCTAAGCCCTGTTATTCAGCAGGGATCCACTTAAAAGAGCAAGGGGATGGGGAATCAAGCAGAGTTCAGTGTTCTATAGCAGCTTTTAGAAATGTGGCATTGGTGCATGGCAGATCCTCTCTCAGTCCTAATTAACATGGTTTGCTATAGCTATTTGTCCAGGGCTTTTTTCCCCCTCCTCTTCTCTGGTTTCATGCTTAGCTTACCTGTTTTGCTTTTCTGTATTTCTTCCTCCTTTGTGAGGCAGACAGAAAGCCAAGCCCGAGAGGCTGGGGAGCACTCACCACCAAAAGAATGAATGCAAAGACACAGCCCAGAGATGCACACAGAGGTTCAGCCTTAACAGCAGCCCTCCAGCTGCAAATTCACAGAAAGGCATTTCTGAATCCCACGTGGCAGCTTAAAGAAAATAACTCACAAGTCAATTAGCACAGGTGGCCTGCTCTGAACCATATTTGCAGTGTGGTGAGCAACTGTACATGGAGCAGAAATGGCAATATCACCCTGCCTGCCCTTCCCAGTGCCCTGGGGGTGTCTGCTTATGCAGCACATGAGCACTGAGGCCAGGGACTCTGCGCTGCCCTGACCCCAGCCCAGGGCTGCCTGCCCTAGCTCTGTCCCAGCCTTCATCCCCTGGGGTTCTCTCAGGCTGAAATAGCTCCTGGAGCTCTGCTAGGGACCTGTGTCTCTGAACTCTCCACACCACCAATACTTTTTTTGGAACACTTGCAAGCCATATTACAGTTCCTCATCTCTATATTATCAGCTCTGCTAGTGGTTGTCCAACTGGCTGCACATCAGGTAAGTGCTCTGCTGAAGTCCAAACAGATGGATTTCAGTACTCTCCTTGTCTAGACTGGGTACTAACTTAGCAGAAATTACATGTGACAGGAACCCCTACAGCCACCCCACTTTCATTTAAGGCAATTCTAGTCTGACAACATCCTATAGCATTTCTTAGTTAAGAAACATAATACATTTGACCATAAAGCAGAAGAACTCCCACTTTGCTGCTCTATCCCTTCATCCTGTTTTCTCATAGGGTCCTCCCCAGCTTTCCCTTCCCTTCAGCCTAGACCAGATTGCTCTTCTAACTCAACATCCATTTCCCAGTAACCAGCTGACTTCTGAGCCTCTTCCTTCTCTCCTGCCCTATTCCCCTTCCAGAAAATCAGAAAACACAGCCCATCCTCTGCAAGCCTCTCCTACCTGCCTTTTTAAGGGATTGTCTCTCCCAGCCAAGACAGTGATTGACTTTGATTCTTGGATGATTGGCGTCAGCTGACGAAGGGAGGGATCAGTGATCCATCACAAATAAAGTGGAGCCCAGTTACCCAGGGAGGGTTTGCCAGCCTGAGCTGCAGCAATTTCTGCTCCAGACTAAAAGCTTTCTGAGCTGAGGAGCTAGTGCTGTAGTATGCTGCTCTTAGAGCACAGCAATGGAATAGGCTGGAAATAGATATGTGAACTTTCACTTTGTTTTTTGCTCTCTAAGATCAAGATCTGGCAAAGTTCTCTTTCTTGCAGTGATTAGCCTTCAGGATGAAGAAGCTGGGTGCTGCTCTGCTCACAGCATTAATTTTTCTTCTTGCACAGTGAGTTGATCTTAAGCCTTTTCAAAGTTTGGTTTTGTTTTGGTTTTTTTTGTTGAAAGACTGCCCATGTTCTAGTAGGTTGCTAACAACCAGGCCTGCAATTTAAGTTCTGGGCTGTGCTTGGTTGCTCGTGTAAGACAACTTGTTTCCCAGTTTTCATGGATGCCTAAGCACAAAGATGAACACAAGTACTGGTCTGGTCCTAGTGACTTTGGAGTTACCCTGGAACTTGAACATCGGTCATCTTGGACTTCCTGCTGAGTGTTCAAGGCTCTGAAAAAAACCTCTGGCACATAGTTCTTAGTGCAGGGAAGTAGTTTCCACTTAGTATAGCACATGCACACTTGTCCCCTTTGTTTCACAGAGGGGTTCTGCTGTCCCTGCTGTCAGAGATTAGTGCGCTTTCTCTCCTTTGTATCAATTTTCTTAAATTATCAGCCTGAGATCTCCTGTTGGTTGAAGCTCTGAAGTAATCTCCTGGCTTGCCTAACCCAAGCAGCTGTGTGGCTTTTGGGGGCCCTGGGAGCTGCAGGAGTGGGGTCTTGTTTGGGTCTGTGTAACAAGGGCACTAACAGGTGGAAGGAAGGAGAAGGAAAGGACAGGAAAAAGCCTTGCTGATATCAACCCCAGGCTGGTGGAAATAGTCTGTGAATGGCCTCTTGGGTTCCTCTGATTGCTGGATGTCTGTGGCAAGGGAAAATGTTAGTGACAAATCTGTCAAATAAGGCTTGCTCTTAAATCAATAAAACTACTTTCCTCTAAAAGGGATTTCTTGGTGCTGCCATACAACTAATATTGAGAGAGAAAAGAGCCATCAGGTTTAGATGTCAACAGTGTCAGTTTAATGTTAGAGGGAATGACTTGCCGACATATCAGCCCTGAGTCATTCCTCCCTGTTGTCACACTTCTGGCCAGACCAGAAGTGAGAGGGGCCATTGCTTCTGCCCTTCTTTGCGCTGAAAAGTCTCTTCAGCATTGGCTGACCAGAGTTTTACTGCTCTCTGGCACTGTGGTCTTGGCTGGCAATTGGCTTCCTCAGGCCTGTGGTGAGATTTGGGCATACATCTCATTAAGAAAGCAACAGGACAAGTCTGGGGACAGGCTGTCCCCGCTGCAGAAACACCAGGTTACTTGTTGTATGGCCTCTCCTGTTGTCTTTGTTGTGACAAAATTTGAGGCAGGTGTTGTGGTCATCCTGGAGTTGCATTAAACCAAACATAATAGTGATTATAGAAACCAGCCAGGTCTTTTCACACATTATTTTTTTTAACAGAAATCTGTGACAACCTCTTTATAGCACTCCCTACCTGGGACTCTGTGTCCTTTACAGAACCACCTCTTCCCATTCTCCAGGTGGGGTAAACTGAGGTAGGGGCACTCCTTCCCTCTACAGGGCCAGGAAACAAGCCTGAGCCTCCCATGCCCCAATTTCCTGCATATATGCCAGCCCTGGCTTTAGTACAGGGAGCAGGCAGAGGGTTTCTACCAGGAATGATCTCCTCTCCCACTGCAAAGGAGCAGAGGGCTCTGCTCTCTAGTGACATGTCCATTTGCTCTACCTTGATCTCTTCATGGCAGGAACAGTTCAGCTCTTGTCCTGGGGTAGTAGAATTTGCTTTGGCCCATATTACTGAGTAGTTTTAATTTTCAAATGGCTTTATCAGTCTGAGAAGGATGACTAGGTGTGCTGAGGATTACAGCTTGGATGTCTGTGCTGCAAGAGAAATTTCAGATTTGCTCCCAGTCCATTGGAGAACATATTTTAAGTGTGCTGAAAATGAAAGGCAAGCACTCTAAAAATGGTTCGAGAGCATTGATACAGCAGCCTGAAGATGTCCAGACCCCTTACAACATTGTGAAGTTGAAGAAATAAGATACCATTATGGCTTCAGCATCAAAAGCAATGTAATGGCTCTTTGCTGTCAGCGGGTTAAAGGCTTCCTCTGAACTACGCTGTTTTCAGTGGAAGATATATATAATGAGCCTGGCATGGTGTGGTCTGTCACAGCTCATTCAATATCTGCAATAAAGCAGAGCTGCCTCAACAGTCCCTAATGCAATATTTTTCTAGTTGAAAATGCTGTTACAGCACATTGAAACTAAGTGGGGGAATGGGAGGATTTTAAGGCAACTTCACTTGGAAAGGCACAAGAGTTTTCATAGGTCAAAGGGGAGCTTGTCATTGTGTTTTTTGTTTTGAAATTATTTTGGAAAGTATAATAGAAAGTGAATGGTAATTCAATAAAAGTAAAAAACTGGAAAAGGCAATTAATTTGTTTTCAAAGCATTCAGTGTTTCAGTGGCTTCCACTGTATTTTCCAGTTTCCCCTGCAGCAACCTGACCAGAACAGAGTCCTCTTCCC
The DNA here is from genome assembly GCF_034638445.1 of Ciconia boyciana. Taxonomy (NCBI): domain Eukaryota; kingdom Metazoa; phylum Chordata; class Aves; order Ciconiiformes; family Ciconiidae; genus Ciconia; species Ciconia boyciana. Next base: position 15,770,305 of record NC_132944.1, on the reverse strand, counting down.
CTTCAGGCAGCCTTATAGGGCTTAAGGATCACTTGATACCTCTTTGGACTTGACTTTGCAGGGTGGGCACAGCAGGCAAAGACTGTCACTTAATTAGGTCAATATTGCTGAAGTCACCTGCTCCTTCCTGAAAGAGCTGAGCAGCAGGGCTGGGGCTCCAAGAAGGCTGTCGGTTTGGGAGACCCATCTTACAGGAAAGCTAACTCTTCTGGCAACCTGGAGAGGTTCTAAACATGCTCACTGCCCCCACACCTGGGAGTGTGAAGTGTCCTGAAGTGTGGCTGGTCCAGCAAAGCTGTCATGAGCTTCTCCAAGGAGAGCTGAAGATGCTCCCAAGGCAGCAAGAGATGCCCTGTGAAGCACATTAAGCTTTCACATTTGATCTGTGCCAGCTCTGTTGAATATCCCCAGGTGTGGTAATAAGAGCATTAATGTGTTATCTATTTTACTGGACCTTTGGAAGAAAAAGATGGAAAAAAAAATACTACTTGGGCTTCCTGCGAGAGCTATTATTAAACCATCTCAGTGCTTTTTTCCAAGATCATAAGCCTAGTTAACTTTTCTATTCTAATTCAAGTGGGAAAGTAAGATGGCATTGTGTGGCCTTCAGTCCCTCTCCTATTTGTATATATGTCTCAGGAGATGAATTATTTATGATAATGTAATTATAGAAGTGAACCAACAAGTGCATTGTACTTTTTTTTTTTTCCCCCCAAAGAAGCCGCAGTCTGTCATCAAAACACTAGATGGTAGTCTCAGTCCAGAAACATTTCAATGGATGTTTGACATTGCAGTGACAGTAAATTGTGGCTGTTTCAGTGGGATTTGCTCCTTGCAACACAAGATTTGAGGTGAATCAGTTGTGATGTGGAAACATTATTCAAAGCTGTGAACCCTTTGCAGTTAGGTTCGGAAGCTGGTAAGTAATTCCTAGCTGATTTCCAGAAAAGGAGATAAAAGTCTGATAATTTTGCAGTTAACCATTACTGATCTACCTGAAAAGCAGTGAAATCTCTATTTCTGATGGTGTAAGCAGAAATTCTGATCAAAAGAGAAACCCAGTCTCTAGGTATCTCAATGAGTGATGTCAATGGGATGTCAAAAGCATGTTAGTCTCTCTCTCTTTTTTTTGTGTTTTTTTTTTTGTTTCGAGCAGATGTATGAGCAAGTGTCACCTGAGACCATGGAAATGTCCTAGCTTGTAGGCTATTATGTGAAGTTGTCCTATTTCACATTTGGAATGGACAAACTGTGACCCATGAAGCCATGGTAATTTTATCATATGTGATTATGTTGGTATCTTCTACTTTGCATAAGTCATGAAGTACTCACTGATTTGTATTCTTTGTTGTTAGGGCTCCAACATGCTTTCAATTCAAGCCTATTCTTTGAAGGAGGTGGGCTAGAAACTTTAATTTGTATCTTCCATAACCAAGCCCCAACTCTCTGTAAGACATTCCCTTTCACCTGCTTCTCTTCCCCTGAAAAGTCAGAATTTTTAAGGCTTATGTTACAGTTACTGCAGGTATATTCATAAAAAGTAAAATCCATGTATGCCATTAAACTTTCAAGAACAGAAGAATTCAACAGCAGCACTGAAGCAGAAGAGACTTAGTTGGCTTGAATATAGTTGACCAATATTCAGGCTATTTTAGATGTGCTGGCTGGGAATGGAGCTTCTTCCAGCTTTCCCTGAATCAAAGAAAGGATTCCATTTGACACCAGTGATGTTAAGGAAGACTCACAGCCATGTTCCTGCTTGCTTTTTTCAGTTATGTTTCAGTGTGAGGTTAATAAAAAATGCGTGTGGGATGTGGAAATAACCAGTTTTAATTATTGGATAGCATAGATTGACTGAGAAATTAATCCAATTCTCACTCTGCTGAGCAGCTGGGAATAGAATGCAAGGAGAAATCAAGCGTATGTTACTCCTAACATGACCATTTCAGTTTCAACAAACTGCAAACTAGTATTGATTTCTATACATAAGCTGCAAACAAAAAAGAATTACAAAACTTCTCAGCAGCCTGAAAAGCCAATATCAACCAAACTAGAATGGCATTTAGGAGAGCGATGCTGAGCTGATGAAAATAAATAGCAGTAAAATAGCTTCTCACTTGTAATTTTTATCTAATATTGTATCAGGTCTGTAATCCTTTGCAAGTGTCATCTAATGCATCACTGGTGACTGCAGAAATGTGCAGAATTAATAAAAAAGGTGTCTGGATGTGGAATAGCTACCCACCTCCAATCTTCCTGAAAGGTTTCAGTTTGATGTATGATATTCCTCTGATGAAAGTATAAAATCTATTAGTTCACAAAGTGAGTCTTATTCTTGAGTTCCAGCAAAAGAAGCCCTTTGCTTGAGGCCTCAGTTTCATACCATTGATTTGTCTTTATCCCAACACACATCTTCAGCTGTGAAACTGTGTGGTCATGCTATAGCACTTCTAATAGGAGCAGCTATGTGTTTGCAAACACGTGGATTAGAATAAAATCTGGTTTAATACTTTGCTACCTTTAAATACCTGAAGCAGAGGAAGGGAGTAACAGACAGTAGATGGGTGTGAATTGTCAGGCTGCGCACGAAGGGAACTCTAGTAGGAAGGGGAGTAGAGCATGGATATGGGTGACTGCGATGCTGTGAAATAAATGGGCATGTCAAAAAGCCAAAAATATGACAAACATTCCCCAGAAGAGTGTTGGATTGGTTCCTCTGGAGATCCCTTCCCCTCGTTGTCCTGCCCCTAGAATGTTACTGTCCCAGCATGAGACAAGCATCATTAGTTTGTAAGGAACAGAAGGAGAAAGTCTTCCGTGCTAACACAGGCCAATCATCATTTTGCATGTAACAATCTTCCTTGACTATGTTTTGGCTTCTCCTCTGTTTTAGAGCAGGGTGGGTGGATGGAGGAGCCCAGGGGGGTGGACATCAGCAGAGCACAGCATGTGGGATCAGTCTGTTGAAACATGCAGGTGCAAAGACAACTTCCCATTATCATCCTGGTGCCAGAAGGAAAGAGCCCATGGAGCAGGTATTAGGTCTCTGAATGCATCTGCCCAATGTTCAACACCTCTAATGTTCTGGTTAAAACTGGGGCTCCTGGACTCTCCTCCCTTTGACAGGTCCCAGGTCTCAGGTTCAGCAGAATGTGAGACCTAGCAGGATGTTCCTTGTCTCCCTGGCGCACTCCCCAAAATGCTAGGCTCTTTTTAAAGGGAATTTAGACCAACAATCCTTAGTTCCTTCAGTAACCTACTCTACTGAGATGAGAAATTCCCTACTAGCCAAGTGCCACTGTAATTTTGAGGCTCAACAGGTATAAAACAGTTTGTACCGATTCTGTGAGGATGTAAGCTCTTGCTAAGTATGGGAGGTTGCTGCTTGTGGTAGGATATTGGTGTTTCAAGTTCACCAGGCACTCTGCCCGCCTGGAGCTTGAATCTTTATCTACTTGTGGCCAATTGCAAGCAAGACTGGCTCTATCCTGTGGGTTACAAATATTACTGTTTGACTGGTATCATAGTTTGAAAATAAATTAAACTGAGAAGCAGGTGTTGCATACAACCAGACAAAGAAAAAGTTCAGGAAGCCTCTCTCTGTATCTTCAGATCAAGATGAACTTTGATAAACTTGGTTATTAAAAAAACAAGCAACATTTTTCTTCCTCTTCTGACTTGCAAATTAAGCTAAACTTGCATTATCAAGCCTGATTGGACTTTATTTTCAGCTGAAGAGTTCACCACAGACTTAAAAGACTAAAGCCAAGATCGTAATTGCATATTGTGGACTTCCCCTGTGCAAAAGTTTTCCTGATTTCAGAGCAAAATCTACTTAGTGAAAGGGGTTTTTGTACTAAATGAACAGTTAGAAATGCAGAAATTGATGTTTCTCATTCAAATGCAGAAAGGATTTGGATTTAGATCCCTCCTCCCTCCCTTTGAAATGCTATTTACCTACATCAGAGTCTAATAAGGTTAATGTGTTAGATGTTCCCCTGGTGTAAATTGTACCAGTGGGAAGAATACTGCCTGAATAGAGTCCTCCAGCTCTATTCATTTGCTTTCAATGTGTCAAATTAATTTTGCCACATGGGTAATAAAAGCTGTGCTTCTGTGTATTTCTGTAAACATTGGACGATTTAGAAAGTGTTTATGATTTCTTTCAACAATGAAACTTAAACTGTGCGCAGTCCAATATCAGCGAGTAATTTCAGAAGCGACTGAGGCATGTAATTGAGTTTGTCAGTGTAATTGTATTTTGGAATAGATAGTGGTATGTTTTTTCTAGTTGTTAGTGAGTCTTGTATTTAGTGTGCTGATTAATTCTATTAGAGGAGTTAATTAGACTGAGAAGGTGGGGGTGAGAATGGATACAAATCACTTTAAAGCACTGCATTTAACTCAGAGTTGATTATTCTGTGCACAGAGAAATGCCGCCTCTCCCCGTTTTGGACTCACGTGTGTGATTAGAGCTCATCAGTGCAGCCCCGTGCCTGCCGACAAGGACGGACAATGAGTGTGGATACAATACACTCTCCTTTCAAGTGTGAACTTCCAAATTGAGGCACTGCAGGGTAGAGTGGACCTGACTTAAAAATAATAAGCTCCTGTGCATACTCCGTAATAATAAAAATAATAATGACAATATTTGTATTTCTGGCACAGTCGCCCCATATTGTTTCCTGTAAAGAATAAAAGGCAATAAGGAATAAACAGGCACCACTTAAGGGCATTCTTCGGCTTTGCAGACTTCAGAAGAGCTTGGGCTCAAGTCTTGGCATGGGAGATTCAGATTTTCCCCTGCAAAAAGAAAAGAGACTTGGATGCCGGAGGTCTGGCAGCTGCAATATCTGCCCTGGAGGCACTTGAGTTGGGAGATGAATGTGAGCTCTGTTGGCATCTCCAAGCAGGAGTGGGCACATCTTGCCTGCAGGCAGCTGCATGGGCCCTGCCTGCACCAGCAGGGTGGATGCTCTGCAGAGGAGCTGGCTTGTCTAGAAGAGGGAGCTGAACTTGCAGCTGCATTACAAAAGATTAATAGATCTGAGCCAGAGCCTGGACTGGTGGTAGACATGAACCATTTTTGGAGAGCATCACTAGGCCTGGGATGGCAAGTGGAGGAGGATGGAGAGATGTTAATTCTCCCTACCTGTTGACTGGGTGCTGCGCACAAAGTACAGCCTTAGGAGTGGCCATGGAGGAGCTGACATGGCTCTTAGTCTTCTGCATCTGGCCTAGTGTGGACCAAGCCAGCTCAGAGTGTGGGCAGGCTGAGCTCAAGCCCTTCTACACCTCTCCATCCCCACAGCGTGCCCCAAAGCACTTTTAGGTGTGAGATGGGAAGGACTGAGGAAAGGGGGAATGGAGCATTGAAACAGCCTCCTCTAAAGCCAAAACACATGAAATATATACTGAATAGATTTTTAAGCAGCAGTGTTTAATTTTTGAATCACCTGGAATACTTCCAACTAGACAAACACAAGACACTGTCAGAAGAGCATTAAAGCATGCCTTGAGGCATCATCTGAGCTGGACAAAACTCAGGTCCGTTTATAAACCAAACATACATATTGGGAGCTGGTGTAATTTTCTGGAAAATAGTCTGTCTGAATAGACACGAAGGAAGGATACTGTCAAATGAAGAAGCAGTCAGGACTACACAAAACCCAGGTCAAGAGCCTGTACATTTTCAAGAAATTGTGACACTGTGTCAGGGAATTGCTCCCAGGCTGCCTGGTCAGGCCATTATAGCGCTGTCAGTAAAAATGCCTCTTATCTTCCAACTCCTTCCATGTACAGATAAAGCAGCCGTGGTCAGTACAGGGCATATTTTAATAAGATTCAGAGTGGTAACATCTGGCAAATTCACATGTCATATGCTTCTCCTTCCCCCTGTACAAACAGCCTGTGTTCCCATGCTTTTGTGTTTCACTTAGATAATGGCTTTTCTGCAACAGAATACGAATGATAGGTTATCGGCTGGGAATGGCAATGCGTCTCATGATGGCACGATACGAAGAAATGATCAGAAACTTTCACCGTTGGGAAACTTCATATCGGAAGCCAGCTCCGATAATCCTATTGAGAGGAGAAGAGCTGGCAAGTCTCCCTCACTGCAAAACAGAAGGAAAAGGAAGAGGGCCCTGGAAAGTCACAGGAGGGTGAACAAGAATTTCTTGTCATCAGCCTCCTTCCGCTGCTCCTGGGAAGGACCTCTTGGCTGCCTCTCACCAAAGGGTTGGCTCCACAATGTCAAAGAAAACATGGAAGATGTCTTGCAGCCAGGACCGAGATGAGACTGAAGTATCTCAGTAAAGATTTAGAGGTGCACGGAGGGAGAAGGCAGTGGGAGCCTTATGCAGAAGAGCAGCAGCATGGCTGCCCAGGGGTGTCGTGCTATTGGGATAAAACAACATCTTTTTGCAATGGCAAATCATCTCCTGACTATTGGGCTTAGCTGCTGGATTCAGTGGCTATTACAGCAACAGTCCAGGGCTTTGGGTGTCTACAGATGCACATAGATGCCTCTAGGGATAGTCTAAAATGCCCAAGAAGGTTAAATCTCTGCAGTTGACAGGATTTATGAACCTGAAAATGTTTAGGCACTATTGAGACTCCCAGCATCCTGTTTTATCTCACTTTTGTATTACTGTAATCCCAGCCTCATCTGACTATTAACACCTTAGCTTAACATTTAGGCCCACAATTGTTTTAGTCACCTCTTGTACTTGATTATAATCCCAAGCATTCCGTACAGATGGGGTTTGCGCTTGTCCAGGTTGAGGTATAATCTGTGCTGGACTGATGCTGCTCTAATGTAAGACTTCAGGTGAGCATCCAACAGCAGTACAGGGCACCGAGTCCCTCAACACATTCATGCAGAGCTTTCCAACCCTCTTCAGTGCATGGACCTCTGCAGCTTTTCCAGGTCTTGTGTTTTTAAACCTGCTATCCACAACCCCATTTGTCTTAGTTTCTTCTGACAGATCACTCAAAGGCTGGTGCTGCTGGCTGAAAACCTCACACAACCCCAGCCCTGCAAAATACCCAGTCCCTCAGTAACACAGCTAGTTTTGTCTCTTTGTCAGCAACAGCAGCATTTTGACAGCTAAAGGGATGAGCCACAGCACAGCAGTGAGGAGGAGAGCTGAGTCTGCAGGGCACTGATAGCTCCGCTGGGCAATGCCAGCCCATGGGTCCTCAGCCTGTGGAAGAGCTACATGTGTCCACTCAGAGACCTCGGCTTGCTGGAGACACGGTGAGTCTTCTGGAAAGAGGTAGTGGAGCTACCAAGCTGTCAAAGCCACTCATCCATACAAATAATGCTGCATAGTTTGGGTTTTGTGAGCAGACCTCTGTGGTGTATGGACAACCTGTGGAATGGAGCTGGGTGTGGACAAAGCCCCATTCCCTGCTCTTCTGGAGCTGTTGTTTCACTTCCCTCCAGGGGCATTGCTGTGGGTTTGGCTTGCAATCAGTGACTCAGTTACTAAAAAATGGAAAAGAAAGACTGAGGTTAGGCAGCCTTCTTCCCCCACTGCTGACTTCTTCCTTAGGGACAGGGCAGCACACACACCCTGTCTCTGTTTCGGATTTAGGGATGGGACTCTCCATGGAGCAGTCCCATCCATCCACTCCACTGCTGTCCCTGGCCCTGCAGAAGGGGAAAATGAAGCAAGAAAATGTGGCCTTACAGGATGTAGGTGGCAGGGTGGAGTGGTGGCAAAAAGGGAGTTTTGGAGCAAGCAACATGTGCCCCAGCAGCTAGTCCTTATGAGAGTCTCTACTCCCTTCAGCCCTCTGCTCCCTGTCCCTACGCTGTCACCCATGTATTTTGGTTTCTTTGTTCTTCTCTGAGTAGCCAAAACAGATTGAGAATGACTTTTCTTTGACTTAAATGATACTCAAAATGAATTTTATGAAGTACACAGCACCAAACACACAGCATGTTTTTTTAAAGCAAACTGTATTATTTTTACAGTTTATATTTTAAAAATAGCTTTAGTTTACATGCTGAAGTTCAGCTGTTCAAATAAACCCTTAAGCTCCCTTCTTCAGTGGCATCTCCCAATAGGTGGATCGTTTCGGCCGCAGTGGCTGTTCTATATGTCATTGCAAGCACTTCCCATTAGCCGTGCTCCCTGGGAGCCGGAGAAGGAATTTAGCTGATAAAAACTCTGAGCTGAGCAAACAGCTGGCATTGAACTAATTTTCTAAAATATTGTTCCTTGTCTGTACAGAAACAATTGCAATTTATTTCTGCCAGGAGGGTGATGGAGATGAGCAACGAAGGCGAGGGTCACCCTTGAGCCGGAGCCACACACCTCTCCCAGGGGCTGGGGCCATCGTCGCTGCAGGGCACTGTTGGGCCATGGCATCAGGATGGAGGATCCATCCATCACTATGGAGCAGGGAGAAGTCAATGTCCAGCTCTCCAAAAGCATGACATTCAAGGAAATCTAATTTTCATTCAGTCTTTCCTTACAAAGGTCCAGCAAAATAGCCCGAGGGGTCATGCTAGGCCTCCACCAGGATGGCCTTGGTCTCCTGCTGGTCCATACTGGTTGGAAAGGGAGGGACAGTGGGTCCAGCACTAATGTTGCGCCCACTCCTTCTCCTAGGAGGGGACAACCCACCCCGTGTTTCATTAACACTGACTGCAGCCTTTGGAAGAGACCAAGTTTGTTAATCCTCTTTTTTAAAGAGAGGAAGGCACTAAATCACCAGGAGAATGACTCAAGCAATTTGGTGGCCGAAGGAACCCGGTGTCCTGGTTCCAGCTGCTCTGTGGGAATGTCAGGGATGCTCCTCTGGGACCATTTGGTAATGTACAACTGTCTGGGCAGCTTAGGGCCATCCTGTTGCAAACTTTTTCTTAACTCTGCTTCCTGAGTTAACTAAGTCATTGCATCAGCCCACAAAATGAGCTGAGGACAGATGTGAGTGATTCCACTGTCAGGGGTTTGGACTATAACCACAAATGCAGGCATAATTAAGATTTTCCTCCATTTCTCTTATGTGCTAAATGGAAATAGTAGATTAACTCAGCTGTGCTGTAAGACTAACTGCAGGGAGTCTCTGGAAGACACGTTCACATGGAAAAGGTCACTACGTTGCCACTGGGTCGTTATTTCACTCACTTTACCCAGTAGTTAAAATGCACGTTTTCTGTCCTTCCCAGACCGTTCATCTTCAATTGTCCAGGCAGCCAATAAGGCAGAATAAATGAAGATCATCCGAAAGTTGTACAGTTTAAGGTTTTCTATATTATGCAAAATCTATATCTTCATTAATCACTTTTTTTCTTAATGAATTTGGGGACTAGTGTTTCTGCTGCTAAGTACTCAAAGGAGTTATTAAATTTCTGGCTGTCTGGTTCCTCCATCTGTTTCCATTAAAATTTACTGCAATTAGTATTTCAGCAAAATTTGTAAAAACTGCCAGGTTTCTTAAGAACAGGGAATGCTACTGTAAGCGTGAGGGGGAGTTTATGGTGTCTGAGTGGCAAAAAAGGATCTAAAATCCATGTTAAACCAGCCTTCCCTGTAGTCTGCAGGAGGGTCGAGGCAGCAAAAGGGAGGCTGACAAAATGAGGAGAGGCTGGAAAAACTGTGGCCCGTCCAGGTCCAGCTGTCCACTGCTGGCTAGATATTAGGATAATATTTAATTCCTTTTCATTTTTCTGAAGGAGCCAGCTCCAGAAGCACATGCAACAGCTAAGGAAGTGGGTAGAGGCCTGCAGCACAGCTACTTAGCATGCAGAGGGGCTATGGCGCACCAGGCAGTGGGGTGGCAGCTGGACCACTCTCAGGGGCAAGTACTGGGTATGGGATTCTGCTTCCTTGCATGAGAGCCCCTGGCCACTTGGTGTCAGGGGGCCTCTCGGATTTTACTATGCTGAAGCTGTGGCCAAGAGCATTGCTGCCCTACCCCTGGCAGAAATAAACTGCAGAATATAAGCCTGTTCTTCTGCAAGAGTATGGCAGGAGCCCTTGCCTTAGTATGTGCTTGTCAGGTGTTTAAGGAGGCTGGTGACAACGCTGTCTCCTGCAGAAGGAAGGAACATTGTCACACCTTTCCAGTGCATGGAGCCATGCCGTTCTCCTGTGCGCTGATGTGGTCTCGGGGAACGCCCTTTGCTCTGCACTAATTTCACAGTTCTGCAGCTGTTTGTAATAAAAGGGGACAAACAAGTTTTTTATGGCCAAAAGGTTATGTTTTGTTCTTAGACTCTGAATTAACAGGCCCCCTCTGCCATGCTGTGCTCCCATGGTGCATCACAACCTCTTGGGTGCTGTATGTGGCCATATCATTGAAATTCCCCCTCCAGATGGCCTCCCTGGCCCCATTATGTACCTGCTTAGTATCAAATTAAAGGCATCCTTGAGTCTTTATTTTCACTGTATTTATGCCAGGATAAATTTTTGCAGCTGACAAATTTCCATCTGCTTTTCACAACAGTGGGATGGGCCCCGTTTCTCGGGAAGGAAGAGTTGCAGGGTGTTGTCCGAGCTGAAGCAAAAACGACAATTCAGGAAGGGCTGACTGACTGGAAGGGGTTGGCTCTGACACGCCAGAATTGCCCAGGAGAAAGATAATAAACAGAATGAGGAGAGCAATTGCTTTAATAAATAAACTGGAACATGTGTGCAACTGATACCGCCAGGGGTTGATACATGCCAAGAAGTCTGTTTTTAACATCTGCTCTTCAGCAGCCTTAATATGTTATGACCAGATCAACATATCTTCTTCTGTTGGTGTCAGACGTCCTAGAGCAGCTAGAGACTGGGGAGGGAAATACATGCGAACAAGCGTATAGACATGTATACGTATACACATACGGCCATTTTTGTACATGTACATTGTTGTACCAGTGGAAGAATTAATAATGTGAAATCGATTCAAAATGGTGCTTAAGGAGCCCTGACAAAGAAGACCCATCAGTGGCCAATATTCGTTCCCTATGATCTCTCTTTTTTGCAGAGTATAAGCTAGAGGATTGCTATGTTGTTGGCAGCTCATATCCCACTCAGGGCATCCATAGATGCAATATGTTCTTTATCATACTGTAGTTAAAAGGCTTTTCATCTTTTGCCAAGGCTTTTATGTGCTGCAAAGGCTGAGGGAAGCAGGTGAGGTGCTGTAGGCATAATGGTCATTTTAAAAAGCACTCTTACCAGCCTGCAGCCATGGGCAGGGAAGGGCAGAGAAAGAGAGGAGCAGGGAATGAAAAAGAAGATGAAAGGAGGGGCTGAGCAAAAATCCGGCGGCCACCAAGCTGTTCTAGTGCTGGCAGAGTCAGCAGCAGCAGCAGCACGGCCACAACTGTCTACTCTCTCCTCTGCTGCAGGGTATTGCACCCACAGTGCCTGGGAAAAGCACCACGTGGCTGTTCCTCAGCCTCCCTAGCTTGCTGTCCAGCCCCTGAGCTTCAGCCACAGCTGAAAGCAGGTTTGGGAGAAGGTACAGGACGGTGAACAAGCTGAAAACAGGGTTGGGTGAACGTATGGGACCATGAACATCTGTCGTTCAGGTACAATCAGGCCTTTCCTTTGTCTGTGTTGGGTTTTTCTGCTCAGCCCATCTTCTTCACTTGCAGTGGAGGTGCTGGGGAACACCGGTGGCATTTTCTCGCATGGAAGAAAGGATGTGAGAAAACTGATCTCCTCCTTCACTCTACTCACTCTGCAAGCTCGGGAGGAGCCCATTGAAGGACTTAGCACAAAGATTAATGTTTGGCCTGCGGCATTAAGCAGAACTTGTTCATTCAAGACAGGACAGTGGCTTGGAAGAATAGGAGGTTGTGACCTCTCCGATGCAGCAGCAGTTCTTCTGACAGAAGGTGATAAATAAAAGAGTCACTGCCACAGAGTGTGTCTGAAAGCTTTGCACTGAACTATGTGAAAAATGCTTGCTATAACCCCAAAAACCTTTACATCAAGAGACCTCCTGGGCACACGTGGGGAATAAGATCTCGTTTTAAGTGATGCCATCAGTGAGTTGTATGGGGATAGCAGTAACTCTAAAAGCACGCTTCATTTACTGCAGATGTCTGATTTTTCCCTCAATATCGCTCCAAAGTACCTACTTTAATGACAGATGTGGACTTGGAAACTGAGGAACTTTCAGCTTTTGTGTTTATTTAGCCACTTACCAGAACACCAGCTGGAAACAGCAGATTTCAGATCATTTTTATTTCTGTCTAAATAGCAGGGTTCTTTCAGAAAGCCAGGTGCTCCTCTGGGTGTTACTGTAATAACTGCTCACAGTCCAGTCTTCACTATATTATAGCTGAAATATGTAACTGTGGCTCCTGCTCCTTCCAGGAATCAGAACCAACGTGTTCAGGAATTAATTCCTAGGACAGCAAACTAGCCTGCCGTAGGCTTCACGCACATTGCAGGCTTTGGAGGAAAGGTGGTCAGACAGCCATACTGGGCACAGGTGTGCTAGTAATGTCAAAGAAGTCCACTTGTTTGATCTTGTCCTGATATGAAACTAAGAAGTGATCCTTGATAAACACAACAAAGCCTAAATTAAAATAAAGTACTGATAACCCACCAGATTATTGTAAAAATTGTAAGTTAGGACCAGAAAACCAAGGAGCTGCCTTAAAAATCAAAGGAGGTTGAGAAATAGAATACGTTCAGTTTCTTTCCATTTTTGCCTGCAGAGCTTTCAGCTTTTCACTCAAATGAAAATGAAGACTAAATTAAATGAAGACTACTCTAACATCGCCTGTCTCTGGGGACTGAGGCAGTCCAGAAAAAAATCACAGCGTTGCAGGAGAGCTGTAATAAATCTGCTGGAGTTGGCAACTCCGCTTTGATGTCAATCACTACGCTGCTGAGGGCAGGTGTTACAGGACAGGACAGCACGGTGCTTCCCACCTGCAAACACCCTTAGCAGTCAGATGGAGAGCTGAGCTGCCTGAAGGTGGTTACCGATGCTGAGGATGTGAGGCATTGTCACATCCTCTGCTGCTACGTCCAAAGTCTTCCCAAGTGATGCGTTCGCAGCCAAGGAAATCTTGAATTGAAGCCTGCTGATTTTCCGGCTCTGCATGCACTATAGTGCTCTCCAACATTTACCCCTTTTCCCTCCCCCAGAATCGTATTTCCCGTAATTTCAAGTGTGGTTTCCTGCTGGGTGAGGATTATGCGAGGACTCTGCGCCAAAATCCTCTTTGCAACTTTTGAAACCGCTGTGGATTTCAATGCCCTTTGTGGAGAGGGACAGAGGCCTTGGAAACACAAATACAAAATACTAAAGCATTTCTGAAGGGATGGGAGTAAAAAACGGCATTTTCCCTGCCAGGGAGAGCTAACACACCTCCCGGGAAGGAGCAGGAGAGATGACGCTGCCCAGAAGGACTTATTAGTTTCCCTGGGCATTGCTCCTATCTGCTGTTCGCAGGAATGGCCCACGGAAAGTCTGTGCAGGATGGTGTCAGCAGGACCACGCATCGGGTGTTTGCGCTGCAGACCTGAACTGAGGAAAAACCCCAGGTGACTTCAGAAATATTTTCCCCTCAAAATACCTTTTTTCCCAGTGGACTTAGGTTTGCTTTCTGAACAGATCGCAGCCGCGGGTGGGAGGAACCACAGTGGCCACCGGAGCGGCCACCAGCACCTCAGGGCCACCCGAGCCCACCTGCACCTCAGGGGCAGGGGAAGCAGAAAGCGCTTCTTCCCTCCTTTTCTGGAGCAGCACGGCTGCTAGCGCACCGCAAATCACTATGAAGTAATAACTAATTAACGCTTAGTGATAACTGATGGGTGCTTTCGCCCTTACAGCGCTAACACTTCAGTGCTCGGCTCCAGGCCCAGCGCCCCCCTCCCCTGCCCCGCGCTGTGGGCAGACGGAACGGCGAGACTGCGGGCAGCGGCGTCGCTGCCCGCCGTGCGCATGTCCGGCGCACAGGCGCAGTGACGACACGCTCCCGCCTGACGGCGGGTCCAGGGGCAGCAATATGGCTGCGCCCGTGTGCACGCCCGGGGCACGGCTAGAGCGGCGGGTCTAATCCCGTCCCGTGGTAGGAAGAGCCAGTCTGCGCTGTGCCGTGTAGCCACCCCGTATCGCCGCCCCTGCATGGAGCCGCGGGAGTCCTGGGCGGCCCTGGCGGTGAGTGCGCGGGCCTGGGCCTGCCCGTTGCCAAGGCGACGCGGCGGCCTCGGCTGCCGGCTCCGCAGGCCCGAGGCCGGCGCCGCGCTGTGGGGCGGCGGGAGTGCGCCTTGGCTCGACTTCTCTTGGCTCCAAGAGCCGCCCGCGGGCGGGGGGTGTCGGGGCCGTGGAGAGGCCGTGACCCTCGCGGCAGCCCGGCGGCGCTCCGGCTCTCGCCGGGCCCAGCGGTGCTGCGGGGTGTGTGCGCGCTGAAGCGTGTGCTTCGCGCTGCATTCCCCGCCCTAAAAGCTGCTTTTCGCCGTGTGTTCCCAGCAGTGTCGCATGCAAGTGGGTAGAGCTCCCAGTCTCCATAGCTAGGGACCTCCGTGGAAATATCCAGCGCTCGCTCTTGGTTCCGTGTGGAAAAGCACGGACACGCTGCCCTGGGCTAGCGTGAGGAGAGCTGCAGGCGTGCGCCTGCTGGGAGAGTTCAGCTCCCTGCCCCAAATACTCCAGCGGCAGTCGGCTGCCATCTGCAAGATCAATGTATTTGAATTTGGTCCTGGTTTTATTTAATCTTTTTGCTGGAGTTAAGTTTAACGGGTACGTCCAACTCCTGGTAAAGGTTTTTCAGCTGTTCGACTTCTGATAATGCTACTGTTACTGAAAGGTGGGGGAGAAGGTGCGTTTTAGTTGTCTTATTATCTAAAAATCATTACTGTTTTCTGCAGATGGAGTAAGCACACAGGTATTGTCGCCCTCTGGCAGGTGCTCTATTAGCTGCCTCATGAATTTAAATGACATTTAAGATACAGAACTTTGAAAACTAAAGAAGCAATTAGTAACTTTTGATTCATGTTTTAACAGATGGCTAGATTAAATCAGATTAAATCTGATCAATGTTATTTTGAGCAGATAAGGATTTTGATGAAAAAGAGTGAAGAAAAATCAATGCATGCAAAATAGCCAACTAGATTAAAAGAGTAATTAACTTATTGATTAAAACTTTAGTAGTAGATAGTGAATACCTCTCTGAATTCTCTGTTGGCCCTGGAAAAAAAAAAAGAGCAACACACATGTGATTTGATTTCAGGAAGAGTTAAAAATCTGTGCAGCTGTTTCTTGTGTGGTGTTCTGTGTGAGGTAAACTTCAAACTATGTTTTCTGTTCTGAATAACAATGCATCTAAATAATGTCTCATAATGGATTAATGCTAACTATTGATATTTTTTCTTTTTTTTTTTTGAAATGAGTTTTTCTGTTTACTTCAGTCTCCTCCTTCCTGTTTTTGACAAGTAATTCTTTTCTACAGATCAGCCATGTCCTGGGGAAACTTAACACACCCCCCATAATCTAGAAACACAGACAATGGAAAAAGATTGAGCTTTAGTTGAAACTATTTTTTTAGGGTTTGGTTTTAAGAATTTGGATGAAAACCTTCCCCTTTTCCTCATGACTTTGAAAACATCTTTATTTAATATGATTATTTTTTTTCCTATAGGCTTTTGTCAGCAAAATAAAATAAAGCAGTTTTGCTTTAGGCTTTGTTCAACAAAGGATTTGGGGGGGGGATAACACTTTAAATGAAGAAGTTTGCTAGAAAAATGTGAATGTGGTTTCTAGAGATGCCTATGGGGGAAGCAGAATTGCTTTTGTCTTTCCCTGATCTTATCACACAACTTCCTAGAGGTGTTGGTCATTCTGTGCTGTGTCATCTTTATAAGTGGCATTCACTGTCTTGCTTTTATGTGTAGGGGGTAAGTATTGCATTGCTTTGCTTGTACTATTCAAAACACTGAGATTGTTTTGAAAATACCTTGAAAATGGTTTAAAAGTTGTAATATCTATTACTTTCTCTCTTTTGTTGGAGCTTCCTTAGCTATAGAAGCTATTGAGGTCTGTATAAGACTATCAGTTTATAATTTGACCTCAGAAAGGATATGGTCAGTAGTGCTTTGGTTTAGGTATGCCTCAGTTACTCACATAAGCACCACAGCTTCACCCCTGTGAATATTAATGTACTTTACTCCATGGTTTTGTCTTGAAGGCTGGTGGAATTGCTGGTGTCTCTGTTGACTTGATCCTTTTTCCCCTGGATACTGTAAAAACAAGACTGCAGAGTCCTCAAGGATTTAGGAAGGCTGGTGGTTTTCGTGGCATCTATGCTGGTGTTCCTTCCACTGCTATAGGATCCTTTCCAAATGGTAAATTTTATTTGGATTATGCTTTGTGTTCTTGAAGTGGGAACTTGTCTAGTATAGGACATTCATGTCCGTGGCTTCCTCTCCAGCAGGTGACTTTGGATTCTGTGAGTCCATGTCCAGCTGTGAAGGGCAGTTTCTAGAATTGTACAATACTGAAGAAACTCTTTGAGCAAGCCTGGAATGAAGGCTGCTGCATGTTCACTCTGAAAAGCAACCCTTACTCCTTGGAAGCGTTCCTGGATATGTCTTATGAGCCTGTCCTTACTTATAGGGGCACCCTAAAGCATTTCCAAGTGCCAAAGAGGGCTTGAGTCTTGCTTGCCCTGGACACTTTTGTCATGACCCGCTCTTTCATGGCATTGGAAATTAATCAAAATTCAAAGTGCTTGAGCACTGGAGGTCTTTGAGCTAATTGCCCTGGGGTTGCTATGCCCGGCTTTTTCTCCCTGGAAACAACTACAACACTTAAAATGAGAAGACATCAGGAATACTGTTGAAACTGAAGCTTTAAAAAAGTAAATGCTTGTAGTCCCTGCAGAGAAAAGGCATCTAACTAACGCGTTTGTCCATTTCGTCTTTGTAGGGAGGGATAAAAAAGCAGCAAGCTATGCTGTCAGTAGTAAATGTTAGGAGAACTTTGCTGACAAATCCACTGACACCTTCAGATGTTTGATGTCCTTCATAAGATGATATAAAAAAATTCAGTTCTTTGTCTTGTCTGCTCTGTTATCTCCTTTTGAGGTGATAAGCATCTTTTGATTAACAGAAGGCAATTCACATAGCCCTTCCTTACAATTAAAATCTGTTCCCCCGCAAGACATGCCAGTTTTCTCAGGATTTACATCTTCAAAATCTGAACTGTGGTTTTATCTTTCCAACGTATGACTGAGAACTGAAATTATCTTTAGGAGAAGGAGTAACCCTTAAGGTGCAAGTGCCTTTGTAGTTGACTGTTGCAGTGAATAAACGCAGCTCACGTTGCTATGCTGAGTTTAGTTTTGTATGTTTCTTGTTCACTGGACAGGGCTTTTATGAGTCCTTCAGAAGCTTGGAATAATTTTTTATGGAGCTAAAGTGCAAAATATTAAACTGATGATAGCTAGGAAGAAGTTATTAGTAACTGCTACTGAAACAGTTTTGCGCATTGCAGGGTAGCAGACTTGTATCAAGTACCTTGATTTTTGGGTTGTGATGGTTTTTTTTTTCCTTTTCAATTAATCAGCTGATTTGGGTGTGTTGTTTTTCTTTTTTTTTCCCCCCAAAATAAAGACCATCCATACAATTCAACCAAACAACCTCCTCTCTACCATTCCTATCTATGAATATGGAAGATACCATTTTTTCAAAACCTACTGGACATTCATGACTGACTAACACATCTTTCCTTATCTCAGTACTAAATACGGCCTTAAGTCCTGACACCTTTGATGTTAATGGAAGGTTTTTCAGTGATAGCCAGGAGCATGAACTGCTGAAGGAATTATCCCACAGATTGTGTTGATACTGTTGTACTGTTTTGGGGCAAAAAATACCCTGTTTTCAACTACAGTTGCAGAATAATAGGTGACAAAATCAACTTCTAAATGTTTTTGTGCTAGTTCTGTGATAGAGGAACAGTTAAATGACTGCATGTGTTCTTGAATTTCAGCTGCTGCATTTTTTATCACCTATGAGAATGTGAAATCCATGCTGCACCATGGCTCTACATCTTACTTGACTCCAGCAACACACATGGTGGCTGCCTCCCTTGGGGAAGTGGTAAGAAAGAAGTTCATATATTGTGTGTCTGTGGGAGGAGAGGAAACCATTCAATTATGAAAACTCAGGTTTGGTGTCATATCTTACTTTTTTGAGTGTTGACCATCTTTGTACTTGTGACAGTTCTTACAAGATATTACTTATTTTTAATGAAGAGTTGGCACTTGTCAAGATTGTGTCAAAGTGAATAAATGAGTTGGTAACGATCCTTAGTAGGCCTATTGGCTGATCTTGCTAAGTCAGTAGATAGTGGAGGTGTGGATTGTTCCAAAACACGAATACACTTTCACATTGTAGTGGTTGCGCATCAGTGTTAACATTCAAGAAAGGCTTTTACAGCCTTTCAGCTTCATGTGGGGGAGTCATGGAAAGGATTTTTATTTTAAAAATAGCCTTAAGGACAATGACGTTATATGTAAAGTAGGTAGGTGCCATCATCTGAAACCCATGCACGTTGACATGTAAGAACCAGTATTAACTAATTAATTGTTATCTCCCTCTCCTTCCCTCTCTGCATTCACATTCAGCCAACACCATTAACCAAAATATTGTATTGTATTTATAAACAGACTCTCCTACTGGATGTACAAAGTGACATGACAGGATAGGGCAACTGGTGGCTGCATAACTTCACTTACTAAACGACGTGTAATGCTTTCCTGATGAAACCTGGCTCGGTGGAAAGTGTCATGGGTAATCTAATGAAGCTTTTTCCCTTGCGATGGACATCTGTATATTTTAGTGACAGCTTTTGACATGGTCTCTCTGACAGCTGTAGCCCTTAGTTTAGTGTATTGGTTGAGTTACTGCAGGATAAAGATACATGTGAATAATGAAAATAATTTCTATATACAAGCTTTTTGAAAACTTTTTCCCCTCACTTTTTGGAAAAGTTGCTGTATTTCTTATCCGTTAGATCTATTACTTTGTTTATAGCAGGTTCTGGAGATGCAAGTAATGGCTTGGTTTGCCTAGGTTTATACAATACCCAGAATAATTGGGACCAAATTCTGTTGAACACTTTAGATAATCATTAAGGAAGGTCACAAGAGAAGCGTCTCTTGTTTTGATGCCTTGGTTGCCCTTGCCTTGTTAACAGCATGGATTTTGCAGAAATTACTTGTGCTGTGGGTGGGTATTTTTTTGTCTGTTTGTTTTATGTTGTAAGTTACAAATGAAATAGCATTAACCTATTGAATTTAAGTAACAAAATAACTCTTGCCCTCATGACTTTCCAATCTGGTATATCTAGGCTGTTTCCCAGCTTATATTGATCAGTCCTTAGAAATCTTTTTTTTTTTCTTTTTGAGAGAAGGAAAGTTTTTTCAGTACTAAGGAAATGTCAAGGCTGTATTTGAAAATGACTTTATATTCCAGTTTAAGATCATAAAATTAGTTTCATTGCCAACATGCAATGCCAGGAAGACTGGACAACCTGTAGATCCACAGAGTTGAAAGTTTAGTTCTGGCAAGAGCTAGTATGTGACACCCCGTAACAGGACCTTCTTGTGCAAATAGACTGTAGCAAGTATTGAAAGAGAATGCTTCTCGATGTGATCAAATGATGACTGTTCCTGTCTGATCCAGACGCAAACTTGTCTATAGGTAAATACTGAAGACACTTTATCCTAGAAGCTTGAATATTGTGTTTTTAAAAACTGTTTCTGAGGTTATTTGCAAACATAAAGAGCAAGGTTGCTTTGGGTTAGCTGAATCAAATATATTCCAGGTTCAGCAAAATCCTTCTTTCCCCAGATAACTCCCCTCATTTTTAACTGCAGAGTTGGCACAGTGCCTTGGCAGTGTTCAGGCCTGGGTGTTTAGCTGTGAACAGTCCATTGCTGTTCCTGCCAGTGCTGTCCACCTCCTTTCTCCTGCTTTTGTCACACTGGGTGTTTCCTGGCACTGCAGGGCTGCAAATTGGGCTGCGAATTGCTGTGTCCCCACAAGTTTGAGGGAGGGAAATGGGCTGTATGAAACTAGCTTTTCTGTTTCACTTGCAACTTACACTTAGCCCATGATGTGGGGCAGAAAATTGTATTGTGTCTGTGGTTCCATAATCTGCTTTTTATTAACTGAGTTTTTTCATCTCTTGTGACACTGGCTTCTTTCTCTCCATTACAGGTAGCTGTGTATTTCTACTCCCTGTGGTGGCTTAGCTTACTTGGAGGTCGGTCCCAAGCTACCAGGAGTGCAGAGGGATCTATGCTATTTTAGCTTAGCACCACATGCCTCACTATTAAAGCAGCATAGCCTAGCTGCTTCCCACAGGAAGAAGTTCAGCTCTCCCTGCTCTCTGTGGGTTCAGCTTTGATTCCCAAGTAATTTTTATTCTTCTGTGGAAATGATACTGATTAGATTGAATGGGACTTAGCCAGGGAACTTAATTTAACATACCAAGCACATGAAGATAGGTGAATGCAGCACCTACTAACGACTCTGGTAGAGGTTATTGGCAGGAGTAGATAGAAGGTGATAGATTTAGGGCTGGGTGGGATATGTTTGTGTTGCTGCCTCAGGTGGATTCTTTTTGATCTTGATTAGAGCCTGTGCTGTCAGGTTATGACTTCTAACTTAAGGCAATACACAGAACTTATTTCCATGGAAATTCTATAAAGGCTGTTAGAAATCAGCAAGAGGTTCTTCACCACTATGGCAATGCATAGCCCTTAAATTCCTTGTTTGCCTGATATCTCATGGAACAGCAGTTCCAAGAGGTGTTTTAAGCTTCTCAAGTGCTGTTTCAGAATCAAGCAAAATGATGATTGGGCTCATGAAGAACTAGGTGCCAGTGCTCTGCAATAAAATCCACTGAAAAAAAGTATCTTCTTTTGCAAGTGGGTTATTTATAGTATATTTCCTCTACCTGTGAGGATTCTGTGAGAAAACTATAACTGGGTAATTTAATCATCAGCAGCCAAAGAACAGTTGGCTGCAGATGACTCCTTGCATGATTACAGAACCTGTTGCCTGTATTTTCCAAGGTGGTCTGTAGTTTTGTGACCCTTACAACTCAGGTACTTACTGCTTTCATTTTCAGGCTGACAAATGGAGGTGCAGCACAGTTAAATGAGTTGCTCAGGGCTGTCTCATGTGCTTGGCTCTTGCTACTCTAAGGCCAGAGAAATATATAGTGATAGCCATTGAAATGGCAATCTGACTTTATGGTGTGGAAACTGCGATCTTGTAACAGCCATTTTTCAGCTAATAAGATTCTGCTTTTTGCTAGCTTTTCTTCTCCTCTTGGTGTGATGGGAGAACTAAGCTGTAAAATAATTGAGAGAGGGATTTAGAGAATTGCTACAATAAACCTGTAATAAAAATAGCGTGAAGCAAGATCTCCTCACGTTTGTTTTATATAAAGTCTTAGCCGATCAATAGAAATGTATAAACTATTCCAAATTGCATCAGGGTGAAAGTTATAATTATTAGTTTTATTGATTAGTCATTAGGTTTTAATCAGCGCATAACCACTGGGACTATTATTTTGTCAGTAGGTTTTAATACATACTTTTCCTCCTTTGTACACTTTAATAATTACTATGATATAAATTGCTTTTACATGTGAAATAATAAGCCAAAGATTCTGTCATGTTAGGATTCCCAGGGCATCTCTTTGCATTTCCAAACTGTCTTTTTACAAAATGGAGACATTGAGATTTAGAGCAAGAAACTGATGTTGGATTTCTAGGTTTGCTGCTCCTTTACTGCTGAGCATAAATGAGTCAGCTACCTTCTTGTGCATCAATAAAATCTGAGTATGTGCTAAGCTTAAAGGTATGTTAATGCTGACTAATCTGTGTTTTGAATGTGACCCAGTAAAAATAATATAGGTAAAGAGGAAAAAATGCAAAGGTTGCATCAAGATATATTAAAATATATGGGAGAAATCAGTGAAATGGGAGCTCTCAGTTTTTATAACAGCCACTCTTCTGTATTGTTTACAGCCTGTGTGAATTCATGGGAAACATAGTCCCCTGGAACTGGTTTAGTCCAATTTCCCAGTTCCAGGCTAGGATGCACAAAACCAAGCAGTAAAAAGGCAGTGGCTGTAGTGTGATATTCTGCCCCCCCCCGAGTGAGATGAAGAAAAGTACATACAAAATCTGACCCTGTTAAACATAATTATTTTTTTCCTATAACTGAATCTTGCTGTATAGGGACTCTGAATATCCCATAGTGCATGAAAAATTACTTACAAAGACACAGCCAAAACTCTAGATGGCAGATATATGGTATATCATCTCTTCAAGGAAGAAGAAGGTTGAAGAATACATGAGTTACCAAGGGGGGGAACCCACTTGTGTAACTGTGAAATCTGGAGATAGGAAACACACTTACTGCATCCAGGGCTTTGGAATTTTTCATCTTGACTCTACATTGCCCTGTATGTTTAGTCTGCCTGTATCTTTACAGTGAGCTGCCAAATGTACTTGGAAAACATGATATCATAGGGAGTGGAAAGGAAAACCAGATGTTCTAAAATTTTACTTTTAATATTCTAAGGCAGTGTAAGTAGCTCTAAGAAGGCGCAGTATTTTTAACCTCCTAGTGCCCATTTTAAATAGTAACCAGGAGCGTCTTGCAGATCCAGAGTTAATTGTACAGCTCCAGACTGATTGATACAGAATTTTTTATGTCTGTTTAATATGACAGTGTATACTATTAATTACAAGAAACTTTGGTAAAGAGAAGTCCCTCTCTGGGCTTCCCCTACCAGCCTCCTGCAAACATGGTTTTATGGGACAAGTTTAAGATTGTCCCAGTTTGACCGATGAGGTTTCCTTTGTGAGTGCCAAAGTGGTTGGATTCAGCACAGTTAATTTTACATCCTGCTGGCTTTTCCGTGGAGGTGAGAATAAAGTTGTTTGGATCACGTTCTAGAGAAGCTAGCTGACAACAGCCTTTTCCATCTAATATTTAGATATTGTTATGGTTACGATCTGAGCTTTGCAAGATATTTAGTGAAAGTTTTGGGCTGTTGCTTGTAAATATCAGGTTCACTCTTATCTTTCTGACATTTTATTTTATTTTTGATTGGCTATTTTTGGTGACGTTGCCTTTTTTTAATTTATTTTTCCTACTCTGTAGGAAAGCAAGCTACCTGACTTTCAGCTCACTTGTGAGAAAAAGTGTGGGGGAGGACTGAGGACCAGGGTAGGAGGTAGATGTCCTGTTCTTTTGGCAGCTAGCGGTAATGACCATGCTCTGGAAGTAGATTACGAGCTGAAGTTATTGAGCTGCTTTTGTCCTTGTGTAAGTTTGCAGAGCACTTTAGGATTACAGCGCTGGAGATGTGTTGACACTGTGTGGTGCATCCCCAAGGCTGCAAGATCCCAGGTTACTTGCAATGAAGTGGTGTGTCTATAGAGTATGCTGTAGTACCAGACAGGGAGTAACTCAGATCCTGAAAGCTGCCTACTCCCTACTCATATTAGTGATGCTGTGCTTGCATTTGTTTGTCGTGTTCAATTTTTAAGCTGACACAGCCATGATACTCTAGGTTCCTCATCTGGCTTGTTTTCATCCTGCTTCAGTGTCTCTCCACTGTGGTTGCTTGAGTTGTATAAATGCTGGACAAGCTCATGGGTCTAGAAAGGTGTTTCTCGTCTGGCTGCAAGAATGCTAAAACTCGGGCTACCCACTAGGTTTTGGTGGGGCACGAACCTCGTAAGAAAAGATGGAAACCTCGGCTGTGTTCTTCTGAGATAGCTCCGAGCGGTTAGGAACCGCTCCCTTCGAAGATGATAGGCTTGGCTGTCCTCAGCAAGAAGGATTTTGGGATAGCCTCTCACTTAACTTTTTTTCCAAAATTTGAGAAAGGAGGGATGTTGAATCAATTTGAATTGAAACTTCCAAAAGTTTGTCACTTCACTGGGGAGAGGGGTTGAGAATGGCTGACTTGCCATACTTCACATAAGCTAAACCAAGTAGCAGGGGAAACATGCTCAAGAGAGCAACAGTTAAAACATGGAAATGCAGTTGGACATTCAATTCACTGGCTCATCTTGGCTTAAATAAGTAGGCAGGTGGTGTGACATTGTCACCTCATATGGCTCCACAGGGCAAGGTGAGGACAAGTATTTCAAGGTGAAATTCCAAGCTCACTTGTGTATTCCAGTGTGTTGCCATTGAAGATACTTTTGTGATAAGAGCAAAGTGTGTGGTTCATCTGTGATTAGCATCTGACCCTCAGTATTAATAACTTGGGAATTTTTTTATCTGCTGCTGGGATGTGTCAAATAGAAAAGCTTCTTAATGCAGGAATTATCTTTCTGGGGAATTCAGATAGCTTTCTCTACTAGTCCTAACTTGTTTCTTAGAAGCAGCAAACCCAAATGCAAGCAAGTTTACAGTTTACAAATCATGATTCTGTAGAATGACATTTTGAGTGTGCTTTTAATTCAAATAAAGAAGGAAAGTGCATGTTTTATTATTTTAGGCTTGGGTTTTTTTTCTGGGAAAAAAAAGGCATTTTAGACATGACAGACATCATGTTGTCCATCTCTGTCCATGAATCAGCACCTTCTTCCCTCTGCCCTGGCAGTATCTTTTTGAAACAGTTAACTAGTTTCAGTTTAATAGAAGAACAGCAATCTCCAAAAGTGTGTTGGTATGAATTCCATGCGAAGAAAGAAGAAAGTTGCTATTAATGCCCGTTCTGAGGAAAAGGCAGAAACATGAGTCAGACAAATCCACAGAGTAATGTCGTGAAAGAATCTCCAGCAGGATAATTGGTCAAGGCTTTGCAGCATTGTAAGCCCTGGAAAATCGGCTTGCAGGAGTCCAATCTAAAAGAGATGAAACAGCAGCTCACATCAGACATGGAGTTAAGATTTTAGCTGTTAGAAACTCCAAAACTTGCATGTTGGAAGATGTGGCTTTTCAGTTCAACAGGCAAGTTGGAAGCTCTAGGGAGAGTTACTTCCAAATCAACAATCATCTGCTGCAACAAAGAGGTGATTTAGCACTTACTGTGTCTAGACTTTGGGCTAATGGCTTTGAATTTTTAACTATCCCTTTTCTAAGAACTGAACTAAGAAATGGACAAAGCTGTTTAAAAACAAGAAGCTGCATTTTCTGGTTTGCATCCTACCTCCTCTCAGCCGGTGTAGTATGGGCTGGCAGACCATAGTATTCAAAGTAGTATCCAAAGTCTGACAGCAGTTAAAGTTTGATGGGACCTCTTCCACAGTCCTTAAGCTTTTTTTGCTATTTTCATTGATCAGTGCCTGTCATTTTGGGTGTGACTCTGTCTCTTGTGCTTGTCACTATCTGGATGCATATAGGCATTGAGAAGGGGAATGTGCTGACCCTGGCAAGATGAGCAATGGTGGGGAGTGCAGCAATGTAGGTGGTCTTTTGAATTAATCATGGTGGATTTTGAAATATTCATAAATTAATCTAAGTGAGGTCAGGTCTGCAATATAGATGCTGCAGGATTTTTGCCAAATCCTTATGCAGAAGCATAGCTGAGCAGTGGTTGGAAGATGGTTATGAAGGTGAGACTGCTGCCATTAAGAGCTAGTGGAGAAGAAGCATAGTTAGAGTGGATGGAAACTCAAATTAGAGCTGCAGCTGGAAATTGCGTGTAAATAAAGAGGAATGGAGGCATGAATCCACAAATGTTGCCAACAAATTCATCATACAATTAAAGGCTGAAACAGCACATTAACAACTGTCAAACACCTAACCAGCCACCCATGCTGATCTTCTCTTGTATGTTCCATGTTAACTGCATGTATTATTACTACTTCATCAGCTGACCTTCCTAGATTACTTTGTGTTATCTACTCAATTCGGGGCTTAGAGGACATGCTGCTTTGCAGTATAGAGTAGAAGCTTAATGGTTGTCAACTCTTTTCTTTCAATTCTAGGGCTGATACTCAGCTGATTTAAAAATACTTGTAGCTCAAAGTGTCTGTAGAGGAAAGCTAATTTGGGTTAAAGAGTATAAGTGAGAAATAAATAATTTAAAAGTATTTCCTGGTGGATTTCCTGGCTTGCAACATATTCTGCTAGAGTCAGCTTTGGAAATGTCTGAGATAGTTTAAACTAAGTTTATTCCAAAGTAAGGTTCTGTACAGGGTTTGTCAGGAATAACTCTTTCTGAATAGCTCCATATGTGGACAAGCCTTTAATTCTTTAAGTGAAAAGCCTGTAGGAAAGAGTAAGGGATCAATTAAAGGAAAATACTTGATAAAATACAATGTAGTTGAAATTTCCGTGTTCTGCGCCAATGTAACCCCAAGAGAATGAGCAAATTGTAAAATACTAGTCATCTTTCAACAGGAGACTTAATGTGTTTTCAGAAAATATTGCCTGTGTTCTCTTGCCTGGAATCTCATTAACATTTGTCCTCCTGTAACACAGCCTGACCCCACTTGGCTCCTTGGAAACAGTTTTATGCTGGATGAGATGCACCATGCTACTTTTGCTGAAAGAACAGTTTGGCTGGTGGATGTGATTAGTTTCTTAAGCCTTTTAAAATAAGTTTAACAGACTCTCAGTGGTGGAAGAGTTGGTGGGATAGATTGGATCATGCAGACAATTCTGTAGGTTGAATTAAGGGTCTACTCTTCTTCAGCTTTAAGGCTTTCTGTGTTTATATGTGGTAGTAATTTATGATTCAAACATCAATGAGGATTTTTTTTCTAAAGCTATCCAGCTGTCTGATTTTTGCCACTCAAGCTTAAACCAACTGCTTGTGACTGTACTGAGGAACTTCAAAATCTGTGCTGGAGTACAAAAGAGAAGTGCATAACAGCAGGCCACTTTTGGTAAGTTTTAGGTTGAGTTTTAAAAAGGAAACAAAACTCTATACTGATTAAACTTTGAAAGACCAATTTACTTATGCAAAGCACACAAACTTTCAAAACATCTGCAGTGAGAAGTACTTCTGTAAAGAAGTGTTTAGTGTAAGCTTTGTCAGCTTCACAGACTTCCCCTGTTCTTTGCCTGTTAACTGATATAATTGGGGTAACAGTTTCTCCTTGCTGTGAAGAGAGCTCAACACAAATTTCAACTGTTTGAGGACAAAAGTTTTCCAAGGTGTACCTGACATGGCTGATGGAGAGGTAGGCGAGGAGCCCACAGCAGGAGTTGTAGGGCATGTAGCTGGGCAATTGAAGAGCCACGCGTGGGGAAGGAAATCTGAGAGAGGGGCAGAAGCCTATGTTGAGAGGGCTACTGAAGTGATGGACAAGGAGCCAGC
Organism: Ciconia boyciana; assembly: GCF_034638445.1. Lineage (NCBI taxonomy): Eukaryota > Metazoa > Chordata > Aves > Ciconiiformes > Ciconiidae > Ciconia > Ciconia boyciana. The sequence goes on along the minus strand of NC_132944.1, from coordinate 15,743,023 downwards.
TGAGGACTTCAGGCAGCTGGGGTGAAAAGGCTCAGCCAAGATGGCCAGTGTGAAGGGAGAAGTGTGTGGTGGTGCAGATGATGTTCTGGAGCAGGAAGGGAGTCCTGGAAAGCAATAATAAGGAGCTGACTTAGGTTTGACAATGACAGAATGAAGTAACACTCTGCAAAGCAGCTCTGCAAATTCCAGGTGGAGTCATCTAAGGTGGAAACTTGGAGGAAGTTGAAAATGTTTGTGCAGAAGCTCTGGTTTTCCAAATACTTGTGACTTTTGGTCCCTGTGAATGGTCTCATCTCTGAAATAGTATGTTTTTAAGCTCTGGGAAGTGCTGAGATCTGAGGGATCTTGCTGTGTGAGATTGCTCTTTGAAGAAATGTTTCCTGCCAGCGTACAGGGGAGCTGCAGTTAAATTAATGAAGGCCCTATTGTGTCAGTCAGAGGAAAAGGGGGGACAAAGAGCTTGGCATTGTCCAAACTTTCCCATCCAGAGCCCATTAGTCAAAACTTGTTCTCTCCATGGGGTTTAAATTAGGAGTGGAGTCACCTGTTCATGACCCCAGCAGCTTTGCACAGGACTGAATTTAACTGTGCTGGAAGGTCCCATCTGTGCTGTGCTTGAGTGTGGGAGGGGAAAATAAAATCAGCATATTCTGAGGTTTTATTTTGAAGATGAACACTTTTTCTCTGGGGTTGGCACTTAAAGCAGAAACTGATAGTGGACAGCCCATATAATGGGCCGTTCCTGTCATCCCTGGAGACAATTTCCTCATTAAAATAGGTGTTAACGCTTCAATTCTCCACTTCAGTTGTGCTTTACCAGGTAGCACAGCCTGCTGGCAAGCACGTGTGGAAGGACTTGTTCACAACTTGAATTGTCACCCATGGCAAATTGCAGACCAGAGAGACTTGTATTTTTGTTCTGTCTTGGTCAAAAGGGCAGCAATTATTTAGATGAAGGTTTATTGGTGTTTGAACTGTTACTAGTCTGTGATTGCAGCAGTTCAGGCTTCTTTGTTAAAAGAAAATATGAAACCAAATGACAAATGTGTATTTCGTGTTTCTCCGCTTTTCTGTTAATTTTCCTGGTGGTGGAAAGGGTTAGGCAGTTCATCTTCTGTCTACAGATACATCTCATGCTCCCCACTTCCCACACTATCTAACATTCCCAATCCAAGAGTTGTGAGCAGAGTTTAGAAACAGTTATTTGGAGGATGAAATACTTTGCTAATCTCATAATATTGCATCAACAAGATAATTTTTTCTCTCCTATTGGAGAGGGGAATCCCAGTGAGATCTGAAGAACCAAACATAAACTTACAGCATTTGGAGAGGCATGGAAAACTGCAGTGCTGAATTCAAGGTTTGTTGAGAGCCTCGACTTGAACCAAGAGGGAAATTTCCTCTTCTTTTTCAGGTTCCAAAGGAAATCAGTGCAATTTAAGGTCTCTTAGTTTGACTCGCCTACTAGTTTAATCATTCAGTTATCTGAGGAATGGAAAAGGACATTTTCCATGTCCACATTTCAGATTAAAAGTAGTAACTTCCTACTTACAAGGGAGCAACTGACATAGAAATTGAGATGCTCAGATTATGTCACATTTATTAAACTATTTTGGGAAGCAGCATTTTTTTAATATTAAAAAAATGCAAACAAAAACCAACACCACCACAAACCTGAGCTATAAGGTAGCTTTTGTCTGCAGGAGTACGACCAGGGCTAATGCAGAGTGCACTTAAAAAAACCCAAAACCAAACACCCCACAACACCAAGTACATCCTTATTGCTGCTTCTCTTTGAATGGGGTTTTAGAGTTGCTCTGTTTTTCTTGCTCTTTCTATGTTATGTTGGAGCAGGCAATCCTTCTGACCTTCAAGAATGGGGTGGGAGATTAGGATTTTGTTGCCAGGTTGACTGCAGCCTAAACATATGTCCTTTCATAAGTCATAGCCTCTTTGTTGTCATTTTTGTGCAGCAGCTTTTTCTCCCAAATGGATTAGTGCTTATCTTGCACAGGTATTGTGAGGTTTAGTTTAACGTGTCTGCTCTCTGGATACAAAGTTGCATAGTGTCATAAATTAGATTCTTATTTGATTAAGAATAAATTTAGGCAAATGACATTTAAGAGTAACTCTCCCCAGGTATGTTCCTTTAGTTCTGTATTAAGTATTAAATTATATTTATATGGTGAACATCAATTAAATCTTCCCAGCCTACTCAGATAAAGTCATTAAAACTAACCTCCTGCTCAGGAAATTTAAAATTAAAATCCATTAGAAAGACAGTGTTCTAAAGGGTTTAAAGCTGCAACACAGAAAAGTTTTCTGGAGCTCACTACACGCTTCTGTGCCCAGTTTTCAAAGCAGGCTTAGATGTGCAAGCCAGACACTTGCTTGGAGTCATTGAGCACAGGTTCCTAAATCACCAGTCACTAACATATACCAGAACAGTTCTCTGTCAGACTGCTCTTCTCCTGCCTTGTAGCAGAATGGCTGGCTAATTACTAAGTGGAAAAAATTTGGTCTTGATCCTCACCCAGTCCTAGGTTAGTGCAGAGAATAGATCAGCTTGTTAGCCAGGAGCACATCAAGTGCCAGCACCTTAACAGAGTGGGCTCTTAGTCTTTGCCTGTCTTAACAGCATGGATAATATCTGTCTTTTATTAAAGATAAGAAGTGCTTAGACCATATGGTTGTGGGAGCTTTTAAGAGTGTGAGTCAGATCATCAGCTGTGCAAGGTGCATGCCAGGCTGCATAAGGTAATGCTTTCTCAAGATGCTCTCCTTAGAGGTACAAAGCTGTGAATAGTGTTGTACCAGCTGTGTCCCAGTTCTGAGAAGAACCTGCTGCGCATCAACCCAGTTTAAATACCCAGCATAAGGCCTTAATAGCAACTGTAACACCTGCTCTGTCCTCTTTCAAATGTTTCTGGATATATCTCCTGCACAGATCATTCCTGCAAGGTTACTAGTCAAGCTGTAGTATAGGTGCCTAAAAACAAATGCACGTTATCTTTGATTCTCTACTAAATCCTACAAAACCAGTCACATAGAAAATGGTTAGCCTGGAGCACAAAGGATGGAAGCAAAAGGCTGTTAATCTACATGGGATATGTTAATATTTGGATAATAATATAGCTCTGAAGACCAGGAGGAGTTGTGCTCTTTGCTAAAGATGTTGTCATTGTGTTATTTTTGGTTTTGCCTAAAGAACAGAACATACTGGATAGAGGAACAAGGACCTGCTAGTGAACTAGAATTGGTGTCGTGGTGGTTTGCGGATAAGTGCTTACTCCAGAATCTGCAGTGGCAATGCAATGGGTTCTTTCTAGTCCAACCAGCTACTTCAGATTGTTTGTCATGTTAACCACAAAATAATTTAAAAGAAATAATAAAAATTTCCTTTTGGTTGTGAGTTTTCTTCAGACATTTTCACAGTAGGCTGTGTTTGCTGCTGGTTTCCCTGGATGAGCAGTGTATATCTCACAGCTTTTGCAGTTCCCTGGCTGTTGAACCATCAAGGCCTGGATGACCTACTTGCACTGAAGCCCCTCATAAGCAGGGCTATCCCCTCTTTGTTCTTTTTTTTATTGTGTGTACTGTGTTATTGTCTAGAGAAAAATGCTCAGTAGCCTTGTGCTGATTAATTAGATGAGTACTGCCTAATTTGAACAGCTGCTCCAGCTTAAGGTAGGATTGGCCCCTATGCAGAAGTTCGTGATTTAAGATAAGGTGTTTCCAATAAACTTAGGTGAGCCCATGCAAAGGCTTTGTGCACGTTCCTGGTGCTGTTTGCAGCAGATCTTATTTTCTGTTAGCTACAGCCATGTAAGAACAGGTTTCAGATATCCTGAAACAAACTGTTTCAATCGGTATATATAAAGAGGCTTTGTGTTGACTTTAAGGCACTTTTGAGACTTTAATTGCACTGATCATTCTTCACGACCAGTCGAGGCGTCGGTCAGAACAACCAGGAAAGTCCGGTTCCAACATGAATCCGACCAGGAGATGGCAGCATTGATGCATGCAAGGAGTATCCAAAAGTTAAAACACTTTTTTCCCTGAACCGATAGAAGAAAAAAAATTATCTTCATTTAATTGGAAGATATACTGTCTTAGCAATACGTAGATAAATGTTAACAAAATAGGCCTATTTTTAGCTTTTGTCCCGAACTGGCTAATGCAAGTAAGTAAATTAAAAATGCACTTAGGTTTGATTCTAAATACTGGAGTCACCCTGTGACCTGGTAATGATTTAAGACAAGGATTTTGAAATTCAGTACTCTTTTGTTCAGAAGTGGTTGTAGTATTAAAAGTCTAGAAAGATAATAGATGCTAATATTGTCATTTCTGCATACCTGCTCTGTAAACTAATAATAGCTTTGCTTGTTGCTATAAAATCAGGTTTTGTTAAAGCTTAAATCTAAAAATCCTTGAGCCCTTTGTTTCAGTGTTATTGTCTTCCTGCCCTTATGATATGTATACATGTGCATTGACATGGGGGAGAGAGCCTGAAAACTGGAGAACTGTCTTACCTGACCTGGTAAACAAGGAAGGAGCTTATAGGGCAGCACCCTTCTGTCCCCTGAACTTGGTCTATAGGATCTTGATTCTGTCTTCCTGCTCCCATCAAAAGATGGGAATAACTCCTGGCTCCAGAGATTGCTTGGAAAAATGACTGTGGCCCCTATCAACAGGGTGCTGTGGTCTGATGCCTTAATGTCAGCCGAGGTAGCTGAGGGCCCACTGCTGCACCCTCTCCATGGCTGGCTGTGCAGATGTTTGACAGAGAGCTAATTTGTTATGGGGTCATCTCCAAAATCAGTAGAATGGACCAGGAATGGCCTGAGTTTGGCAGGCTGTATTGTGCTCTTCTGTGGCAAGCAACAGGCTACATCTATGTGAACAGCCCAGAGATTAAAAAGCAATTTCTTCTTGGGATCTTGGTGATTAGGGAGGTGAATGGGCTCCCACCGTGCGAGGTCACATTACTGTTTGTCTTCCATGTCTATTCATCTAGTAGTCGATGCAGGTAAAAGCATATATGTGGACAGTTATTGCAGAGGACCCATGCAATTTTATCTTTCACCCTTGTTCATGCAATTTGCTTATAGCTTTCAGATGTCTGAAAATTTAAGTATGAATTCTCTTGGTGCAGTGTTATTGTACTGGTGCCGCTTGAACAGATTTAGCTAAGAAACAAATGGTGGAGATGTGCATTATGTTCTCAACTTTGGCGGCATTACCTGGAAGGTGCTGCAGTGATTGAGATCCTAGTATAATAGATTTGAGATTTTTCTGCACCCATCTGTCCCAGATTGTTACTTTTTTAACCTTGTGGGCTAATAAGACATGTGTGAACTTAATCTTGCATACTTCCCTTTAGAGACCTGTGTTTGGCTGACATCAAAAGGCTGCTCGGATTGTTATTGATAGTAAGGTACACGTGTAGAAACAAATAAGGTAACACATTGTAAGTTCAGGTGCACAGTGGAAATGTCACCGTTCAGTCTGATGTTGGCAGTTGCAGCTCATGGCTTTTTTAGTACCAGAAGTGCCTGTGGAGCCAATCTGACAGCGCAGCCCGGGTGACACGAGCCTTTATTTCTTTTCATAACAGCACAATGTAATCACTGTTTTTGTTCTTGTGCAGCCACAGATTCCCTTGTAAGCGCAAATTCAAATGGGAGAAACATCAAAGTTAATTTGAAATGAAATGCACCCCAAGTAGTCCAGGGGAAATGGAGACATTACTTTGTAGCCACCCTTCTCCTGCCAAAACTGCAGCACCCCAGATGGCAGGAAGACATGCAGTGCTCTTTGTCTTGATTGACTAGATTGTTTTCATCCGAGCCTTTTTAAAGCTTTCCTCCTGCCTCCATATTTTTAAGGAATAAAAAGCTAATATAAGGACATGGAGTGTTATGAAGCATGAAGTTCTATAAATATTTATGCTGAACTATCAAAAAACTTGACAGTTCTTATTTTCTTGACGGATTGGGGTCACTTGTTATTTTTGACCCTCAGAATTGAAGACCACATGGAGTTAGATCTGTTTGTAATGACTTCTGGATATTGTTGTCTGGTAAACTTGTAGGAATGTAACAGGATAATGGACTTTTTCTTGGTCTCTTTGTGAAAACGGAACTTAAACCTTGTACTGTGTTACCCACAAATGACCACTCAAGTTACTGTCTCTGTGCAATCTGGCAGTGAATTCCTGAGTTTAAACTCTCTTTGGCACGTGTGGGTTTCTGAGTTAGCAGCTTGGTTTGCCACTTCAGATGGACGGCTTTCACCTAGGTTGCTCTTGACTTGAAGTACTCTGTGATCACCTTTACATCTAGGGACCAGGTTCATCGCAGTGTCTTCCTGAGCCCGGCACAGGATAGGACTGAGGAAGGCTAAAAAATCTGGTGAGGGCCTGTGGTGTCTCTGGTGTTTTGCCACCAGTCCCAGCACTGCTTTGAGCATCTCTGGGGCCAACTGAAGACGAACTCTTCTTAAAAGTTTAAGTGGTGATAAACAGGCATTTCCTAGAGAGATGAGAGGCTTATAACTCCGACACTTCAGGATCCTCATTCCTCAAAATTATGTACATACAAGCTTAACTCTTACCTGAAGTTGCAGTGGCAGGTGAACATTTTAAAGCCAGGTCTGGCTTTTTCAGAAAAGCTGGAGCTTTTGGGCAGCAGCCACATTATTACATCCAGCTACAGGGGCCTTTCTTGCCTAGTAAATTCATTGTGTAGGAAAGAATCAATCCAATGCTTCACCTTGAATGAAATCCAGTGTGTGTTTTAAGGTAAACCTTGAATATATTGTCTGCATCTAAAGCTAACCAGAGAGTCTCTTGCTGTCAGTCACTAGAGGGCACAAAGGAACTACCTAGGAAAGAAGTTTGTTGTTCTTCAAGTCCTGACTCTCCAGGTCAGGTCTGTGAAAGTGGGGGGAAAAATTCCTGTGGCTGCCAAAAGGCAGGATGGCTTCAAAATTTTGGTTTCATCAGTGATTTTCCCCACCCAAATCTACTTCCGGTTTGGAAGTTAAAAATTTTAAGGGTACTTCCATTTTTCTGTTAGTACAATTTTGTGTTCAGAAAGCACGTAGCTCTCAGAGCAAATACATAAGCTGCTCATAAACAGCTTTTAAGTTCAACTTGTATAATTACAAAAACTACTTCCTCATTTCTCAGGTTTCTGTACTTGGAACAATCTCCAAATGTGTTCGCTATATGAAGAGTAAGGCAGCAAAAGGAATTGTTCTCTGAATGTACTGTTCTTTTGCAGGTTGCATGCCTCATACGGGTTCCATCTGAAGTTGTCAAGCAAAGGGCCCAGGTTTCTCCTCCCTCGAGTACCCTCCGGATTCTCTCCCACATCTTGTATCATGAGGTGAGTTCAGAGCAAAATTTCAAACAAGTTGCTTCATTCTTTCCACTCAGTGTTATACATGTCCAGAAGCATTCCTACAACTTTATTCCAGTTCTGTGCTCTCCCAGCACTTTCCCATCTATTCTTCTGTTGTTAAAAGCGATTGGCATGTTATGGTTAAGGAAACCAAACCCCCCCTCCCCCATGTGCATGCACTGACATGCACACTCTGAACAACTTTTTTTCTCCTCTTTTTATATGGCGTACCTACATTTAAAAAAAAAAAGGGATGTAGCTTTCCAGTTTCCAAAGCTCCGCTTGTATTTATGCAAGCAGTCCTTGTCTGAGACAATGGAACATCGAGTCTCTGTATCTAGAGTTTGCTGAATGGTTTACAGTTTTTGAAGCAGGCTTTGGAGAGGATGTCCTAAAGGCACCATTTCAGAGAGGCTCTGTAGGAGCTCTGAAAATGAGTGCTCATCCAGTATTGGTAACTTTTGAAAAATAAGGGCTTTTTTCATCTTTTCAGTAGTTATACTGTTCCTTCCTATAAAAACCTGTTCACCACTGTTCTTACGGAGTCTCACAAGGGGTGTTTTTCAAGTTGTATTCCATAAGAGAAAGTGGCTCCTGAAAACACTGTGGGGAAAAATATTATACACATTTCCATGTGTAAAAGCCAGGAAAAGGAAGACATAAATATGACCTTTAAATGATCCACTTGATTTTTATTTGCTTGTAAATGAAAACTATTGTGATAACCCTGCACAAGAGGGTCACTGGAACTTCTTTCTGTGACTTGGTCATTCTGCTTTAAAAGCTGGTGCTCTCAAAAGCGTATGTTTTTCCTCTCCCTTATAGCTGGCCGAAGAAACATAAGACTTGCCAAACAATGGAATAAACTGTCCTATAAGATATTAAACATTATTTTATATACACTTGTAAAATAAAATTTTAATTTTTTGAATCTATCAGCTGGGTAAAAATACAAAATATTTGTCTTGATAAAAGCTCTGAATCAAGGCTAAGAAGGTGGACATAGGAAGCTGTCATCCTATGGGTTCATTTTGTGTGGGCTATTTAAACAGAAAGGAAGTAGTTTCAAAATATTTATGGGATAGTGGATACTCCTAGACCAAAATACTAGGCAAGTAGAATTTGAAGTAATGTGTTTATGTATCTTCTTGCCATTTTAATTTTATCTGTAAGGTATATTTTCTTCTCTATAACTGATTATTCTGAACAGTGGTTAAGTGATCTTTGAAATGAACATAAAATGCTCTGGCATTGTAAATCATGGAATACAGTATACGATGTTATAATCAATATAGTCAATTTGCAAGAAGTTCAGGTCTGAAACTCAGTAAGGCTGTAATGCTTGCCTCGTAAATTGTGGTCTTTGGCAAACTAATTCCCTATAGCTGATGCTTTCTTTTGTTGGTTTACAGGGTATTCAAGGACTTTATCGGGGTTATAAAAGCACAGTATTGAGAGAGGTAAAACACTTGTCTTTTTTTAAAAATTGATTCTTTTGCCTCACTTTGTTTTCTAACAAGAGATAGTAGTACAATTGAGATCAATTGCTCTAACCATAAGCTCTAAATCCTAGTGTATTTCATTCTAGATAAGTTACTAGTCTGTAATTTAAATAGAATACTGGTAATGTGTGCTAAGAAAACCTGTGATGCATGTAGAAAGTCATCTACCATCCTGTGTCTCAGTTCTGTTGCTGCTAAATCATAAAAGGATGGAAATGTATATGTTAATATGATAAAAACCATAAAATAAAGTACTGGAAACTTCCTCAAGTCTTGTGATTGCATCATGTGAAGTACCTATGCCAACAATGGTGAACTGGTGGCATCAGGCCAAGTTTGGCACAGACAGATTTAGGCTTTCTTTAAATATATTTGTCAGCAGATGCCAAGAGATTATCTGTCATCTGTATACAGGGAGGATTGTTCTTTTTTTTTTTTTAAAAAAAAAAAAATATGTGAAAGAAATGCATTTAGTCATCCAGTCTGTAGATTTGATATGGCATTACTTAACTCTAAATCAGAAGTACTTCACTGTGGAAAAAAACTGGACCTAGAATATTTTGGCCTGTTTGGCAGAAAATAGTTCCTAAACTAAAATCTCTTCATAAACGTACTGTGAATTACAGGATTAGTGTCATGGAAGTGTTTGATATGCTGGGTGAACTGAAGGCAAATTATAAAAGAAGTAGAAAAACATACTGATGAACTCCCAGTCTAAAACTGTTTCAGAATCAGATCCCAGGAGGTCATATTTTGACAAAGCAGAAGTTGTACCATGAGTACCTCAAATAAAGAGATGAGGCTGAATTCCTCTGAAAACATAACAGCTATTGTCCAGAAAGGGTTCTTTACTTACTGTGTTCAGTGTGGTATGTGTGGGTTTGTCCTGTCCTTATAGAACTCAACCGAGTAAACTAGGTTTGGATCTTTATTCTTTTGTTTTTTAAACGCAGGATCAGATCTGTTGGCTCTGTTGCCACTGATAATAAAGCCAGTTGCAGAGGCTTTTTAAGCCTTCATTCAATAGCTCTGCTTTTAAAAGCCTTTCTTCATGCTAAGAACTGTTTTTGGGACAGTTATGTTAGCCAGCTCTTGTTACAGTTATGGAATAAAGATGGATATTACCTAAAATAAGAAATACCAACTTTAGTGTTCCTTAAAGTGCTGACAAATGATAATGCACTGTGGTCTATTCTAGCAGTTTTGAGTGTTTAAAAAATTAGTTATTTGTGCAGAGATGACACCTGCTTTTCTGACACCTAACCCCCACCATAGCTTCATCCTGTACTTATTTTCTGGCTCACTAAACGCATGTTATTCACTCAGGTTTCATTTGGAGACAGGCAAAAAAGGCCCACGAATCACTTTGATTTCTCTGAGAGGTTCTGAATAAATGAATAAATTTAGATTCCATTGAATACAGATTTTGCATACTAACAGGTCGATAAAACACAGGGTTACTACTGGGTGCTGTTCTCTTTAAAATTTGTTTTGACATATGTCAGGGTGGTAATTAATTTGCGGACCATATTTATGGCATAGTGTGTGACTCTGCTGAGATAACTTTGTTTACTCAAAATGGCAGCACTTTGTTGGAAATTTAATGGGGGTCCTCTTCATTATGTATATTCATAAAAGATCCCTCAGAACTCATTTCAGGTGAAGTATTGCTTTTTGGGAGAACCTGTCCAATAGAATGAGAAATAAATGATTACCAAATGAAATGTGCTTTCTCTTCAAAATGAAACAAATCATAAGTGATGTTTAAAAAAAAAAATCTTTGAATTTAACACTGTTAAGACATTGCATTTTTCTGACACTAAATATTGTAAAGCAATGTCCACTCGAGTGAGAACAGCATATTGAACCTTCAGCTGGAACTGTTGTAAGCCTGGCATTTAATCTTGGTATTTTCCATTCTCTTTAAGTACACTTCTTCCTTTAGGGAAAGTCTTTATTTTCAGATAAAAATCTGTATTAATTCATTATTGGACACATCCAGGTAGACACATAGCGCATATAGACTGATATTTAATTCCCGCTGACTTTTATATTTATAGAGTTTGTTTACATGCTTTGGTTCTTTACTTACACAAAACCCTTTGTTTAGTTACAGTGGAGTGGGATTTTTGGATACAGGGGCTTCAGTGCATGGTTTTTCATTTAAAAAAATAACTGGAAGAGGCTGGGAATATTGCTGCTTTTCAGATGATGATATTCTTGCACGGGCAAAATTCCTGAGCCAGAATTTAAGAAAGGTTAATTTTAGTTGTTGCATCGGCAGATTTCAGTGCCTGGACAGAGATCTGCATGCCAATTGCTTGGACTTAAGTGAAAATGAGTCTGATTGCTTAAAAGGGAATACAATGTTAAAACCTTGTCTCTTTACTGTAGCATAGTAGATCTTTTCAAGACAGTCTTATTCTGCTCCATGTAATTTGCGTTAGCTGCTGTGCTGCTTCTGTTCTGGTGCAAGGTAGTTGTTTAATCCTTCATTTTTGATTCTCACTCTTTCACTTATCCCCTTTTTCTTCTCATCAGAATACTTTCTGTACAGATGAATATTAGAAGAGAAAGAAGATGGCTAAATATATAATGCTTTTGGAAATAACATTGTTTGAGTGAACCTCAATGCTTGGAAGTTTTGGCTATGACTCTTTCACCTACCTCCTTTTTGGTGCCTCTTCTCTCACATCTCCATTACATTTTGGTCTTTACATCTTCCTTTGATGTAGTTACACTGAACTAATCCTAAAATCGAAAGGGAAGTGAGGTACAGTGCATCATTCTGTTGGCAGTAGTAGCCCAAAAGAGACATCCGTGCTCCAGGAGGAAAGCTTTTGTGATAAAGCACGAAGTGGTGTATGGTTATTAGGTTGCTGAATGAGACTTTGAATAAATGGCAGAAATTGGAGGCTGTGAAATGATGTGGAATTTCCCATGATGTCATTTCCAAAGCAAATCCAAGTGAGAATTGTCCTTTCCTATGGTTGTAGTGTACCAATGTGCATTGGTGTGGAAACTGGATCATGCTACTAGGAACAGTCAATGAACAGGTAAATTTATTCACATTTTCCACAACAGAGACAAGTTCATTTGTAAAATCTCCAGCCATCTTATAACAAGGCAGGAGCAGACTATAAATCCACTGTAAATCCTCTAGAATTTCTTAATGGGAATGTAGTTCTGCTGCTGAGATCTTATATAAGCAAATGGAGCCAGATTTTTAATTCCTGCATAATTCATTTTATTAACTATGACCAAGTAGAACATCTGTTAAAATTCCATAATGTTCAGTTCATGGGAAAAAGAGAGAAACCCCTGAGTTCCCGTTGGAGCTTTTCCATTTCCATTAATGTTACAGGACTCTAGCAGATGTCTTAAAGGACGTTATTATGAATGAGAGGACAACGCAAAAGAAAAGGAAGTGCCTTGCCCAGTTTTCCCTGTGTACAATGGCTCGCTGTACAGGGAGTTCCTTCACCCTCTGCGTGTCTGTGTGCAGGTTGCAGCTTTGCACAGGCAGTGCCACGGTTAACTGTCGTGTCCCTTCTGTTGTGAGTTACCATAGTTTGGAAGAACTGAGTGAGTCCTGAGTGGGTGTTCTGTGTGTTTTTAATCTAATTTGTCACTTTTAAAAATATTGCAGATGGACTGGGCCCTAGCCCAGAATTAGATTAAAAAGGAGCTAAAATTTTAATAATAAACTCTTCCTTAAAGACGAAGGGGAAGGAAGGAGGACAACTGGCCCTTTATAATTCACAGATGTCTTGAAAGGAGACTGAGAATCGCTTTCAAGTGTCAGTCTTTGCTGTGCAGGTAGCCCTGAGTAAGCTTGTCCTCTGTGTTGCCTCTTAGATTTTTCTGAGACAATTCAGGCTCTCTGCTTGTGATGGCCTCCATTCAGGTAGAGGTGGTAATGATGCCTTACTTGACAACGTTGTTTCAGAACCCATCTCAGAGCTCTGAATTTGAAAGAAAACTACTGATAAATCTGAACCCACTCTTGTGCAGCACACTGTTGATCTTGCTTTCAGTGAGATAGCCTAGGCATCACTTTTGGGAGTCCTAGTTTTTTAAGTTAGTACAGTTGTGGGTTGGTCTGGGGGGTTTTTGTTTGGTTTTTTCCCTGCAGCATATGCGAGTCGAAGCCCTAAGTGGATAAAGGCAGCTACTGCTGTCTTGGGAGGGAGAGGGCACTCTATGCTGTATTAATTTCGGGAAGGAGAAGGACAGCTAGTTCAAAGTGTGCTGTTGCATTAATGAGTGGCAGCAGTGTAACAAACAGGCAACAAATTCAGGCTCTTCCCAATCTCAGAAAGCCAAGAAGTAATAATGTCTCCTGAGGAGGAGGTACTGTTTGTTGTATGTATGCAGCAGAACTAGTGTCCTGTTGTAATGTGTATGTCAAAAGGGATATGGAGGGTACACAGTGCAGCCTATGCAGGTGAAGAAGGAGCTAGCAGAAAAAAGACCAACAAAAACCCCCCTTCTTAAATGACTTACTACCTGGGAGAGGGAATCTAAAGCAACTAGCAGCAAAATGGGCCTTAAAGGCACACCTGCTGCATTTTCCTACATTTAAAGGGTCAATGAACAAAGGATGCTGAGAAGGGTTTGTATAAAAATGTGAGACCCAGCTGACATATGTTAAAACACTGTTGACCGAGGGAGGGAGTGGATCTCTGAGGGCTGAGCTCGATAGGGAACAGTCTGCAAACAGGGAGCCTAGTTTGTTTATCCCCTAAGAGGTAGTTTTGCATGCTTTTCTTTTGTTAGGACATCTTTATATAAATATCCTGTTCTCCTAGCTGTTTGAGGTTTTTTTAAGTTTATCTCTGTTGCTGTAGGACAGAAGGAATGTTATTAATACATTCTTTTACTTGTAAAATTAAAACTTTGATCTTCTATCATTCTCTGTGTATTACAGAGCAGATGTCGATAGAAATAGGCAAACAGGACACTATCTTAATACAATATTTGGAAAAATAAACATCCTCCTTCATGAAATATATGCAGTATCTGTCTTTTACCTTCTGGAAAACTGAGCTGGCTTTATTTTATTTTGCGATGCTAGATAGGTTAGGTCTAACCAGGAATTTCCCAAGAAGGATCCATAACGCTGGGGGTTTGACTTTTACTGAGCAACCAGCATTTCTTTGGCTTGGATGTTTCCATATAGAACAACAACAGACTCATAAAGGGATAGGAACTGTAAAATGGATTAACTAGCTAGTCCCTGCCGTGTGGAAAATTGTGCAGAAGTTGTGACATGATTAATGGGAGGAAAGTTGAAAAATAAGTCCCTGCTTTCCCCCCCGCCTTAATATTACTCTGTCTTGGAAAGCCTATGACTGGAGTTGTATCAGCTCTTGTATCACTTGTACACTTGTATCCTTCTAGATACCTATATTCAAGGGATTTTCATTCTGCAGTTATGGGTTTTCATTCTGGGTTAAAGGTAACTGTTGCGGGGTAAGAGCAGGAGACAAGTCTATGCTCTGGGATGAGGGCTCAGGCACATCCTAGCTCGTGACCTGGAACACATAAATGGACAAAAGGAATAACTGTCCTTTGCTGTTGTAGGTTATGCTTATTACCTTCTCCCTGCAAACGCTGGAATAGTACTTGGAAATGAAAACAGAGATCTCAAAAAGCACTTATAAATTACTTTTACAGGCCACAAAATAACCCTGCTTTTTCTAATTTACCAATTGTGGGAAATAAGTTTTGTGACATGCCTGAATGGCAAACTCCTTGTTGAAGTTTGGGGGGAGGGGGTGGTATCTGCCCCCCCCCCCAAGCATGTGCAATGATCTCAAATTTTCTGGTTGAACACTTTCTCTTTCTCAGGCTAGCTGCAGTTTCCATATATACTGGTTAGAAGCAGAATGCAGCCATCCTTGCTGCCATCAATTTGCAGTTTTACCAATGGAGCATACAATTATTGCATCTGTCTGACATCAGTGGGTATCTTCGGATGAAAAGAATTTCATATATGCAGAGTGTTTCTGTATTTTGAAAACTACAGCCTTGCATCTAGGGTCTTTGAACAGAAAAAACACTTTGAAAACTATGTGCACTAAAAACAGCTTATGTGATTTGATAATGCAGATTCTTTCCAAATGAATGTGTATGCAAGCAGAGTCTTGCAGGAAGCGTTTTCTACTGCATACTTGAAATAGAGATACTATTTCCATACATTCTCTAAGCAGCTTACTAAAGCATTTTTGCAAGTGATGTTTTCTGTAGCATTCATGGTGTAGGAATGTGTTTTGTGGGTCAGTAGCAACACTCTGGGCAAGAACAAGTTGGGAAGAAGAAAATGCCTGGCTTTGTCCTGGTTTTCTTCATGCTGCGATGTATTTTTGTTTCTTTGTTGGTTTTTGGTTTTTTTTAATTTTAAATAAACTAAGAACTATATTCTTTACATTGATTTGCTTTTGATTTTTACATGTTTCACAGTGGTTTGAAGAGCACACTCCACTGCTGTCTCCAGTGGAGAATGTGAATTTTCCCACTCTGTTTCCCCACCTAAATAAAATTATCTGTGACAAAGGATCAGGAAGTGGTTGCAAATCCCTCATGAAGGAGAACACACAAAAAGCATCCCTTTCCCTGATGAGAAGGTGGGACTGTAACAAGAGGGAGGAGAGGCACCAAGAGATAGAGTCCTCATTTAAAAAGAGGAGAAAAGGCTGAAAATAGTAAAAATACTAAGTATGAAATGAAAGTGATTATAAGGGGTATTTAAAAAAAAAAAAAAGGCCATCTGTTAGTGTCATTGGATGAGTAATATCTTTAAAGCTTTCCAGGGCAAACTAAGGATATTAGAGTTAATGGAATAACTTTGACACTTCAGTTATTGTAGCCTGATAGCATGACCCTGAAGTCAGGGGGAGCCACTACATGTCTAATGGGATTAGACAGTTGTGCCTACTTCTGTAAAATTTGGCTGGCCTTAACACTTGTGACTGTTTAAAAGCAAAAAAGAAAGAATCAAAAGTTTGTAGAATTTTTGGCTGAGTGGTGACTTTTAGTTTTAGTTCCACAGCTACATTCCACTATGGGCAACTGTATTTTGTCTGTCTAAATTCTTTCTGTAGTTCTTGGTGGGAGACGAGATTTCCTGTTTCACTAAGTTGTAGAGTAATCCTGCCGATGGCTGAAGGGTTGCTGGGCTGTAGCTGGCAAAGACTGTGTTTTGTTTGTGAGTGAAGCAATTTCTGTATGTCTGTGCTGAAGTGGGTAATTCTCTAACCCTAAGAAGATATGTGCATGTGTTGTATCTGTTTATATAAAGTCTGTACAAAGAGACATATGGATGCATATACAGGTAAAATATGGGATTGTTTTTGATAATACCTTGTCAAGGGTTTTGTACTCTCTGAAGCAACTAGTCTTATAAATGTGTGTGATTGGTCTGGAACAACAAGTAATTTAGCAATTTTCTAAAAATACAGAACTGTCTTTCAAGGATGAAATTCTTGCCTGAAGCAGACCAAAACATGATTTTTATAGTGGAAGACTTCCACTGGCAGAATCACACTGCTGTCAGTATTAATAGCAATTATCTGGTTTTCATACTTGGGCTGCTATTACTTAGTTTCTCTACATCTGCTAAAAACCAGAAGCATAGTTAAAAGAATGGGCAGTCCAAGACCAAAATTCCTTGTACGATGTTATCTCAGACAGCAGTCCTGCTTTAACACAAAGACCCGAGTGTCTGCTCTGGTCAAAAGAAGATGGACTTCAGGACCTGAGGGCATAGTGAGAGTTCTGGGGAGCAGGTCTGGCGTGGGACCAGGAGCCCAGGCTGTCTGCTTCCTGCTTGGCCTTAAGCTTGGCAGTGACTGACAGCCTTTAGCACTTGTGAGTCTCCAGCCACAAATTGAGTGGTGGCTGTCATCTTGCCTTCTCTTTTATCAGAAGGATGATGTTTTGAGAAAGACACTGTTTTTGTATTCTGTAGCTTGTTGAATAAGTTCAGCAAGAGGGGGGTGTGAGGGCATTGACACATCAGCTCTAGTGATTTGTTTGGGAGAGTCCCCTTCTTTCTGCTGGGAGTTTAGCACCTCTGTAGCTTAAATCAAAGTAGCACAAAGTGGTTGGCTTTGAGCTGGAGTTCAAAGGAGGCCCTGACATACACTAGCTTCTGCTGGTACAGGGTAAGAAAGAGACCTCTGGCAGTGGGGTGAGGCAGGTCGCTGAGGTCTCCTCTTAAATCATCCCAGCATTGAGTCTAGGAATCTGTCATCCATATCCTCAATATGAAAATTCAGGTCTGCATGTATCCATAATAACGTGCCTGTCAGTGGTGCTGGTTTTGGTGGGAGCCTTAACGCTTGAATTACCATTTGTGCAGATTTTCAAAGACAGTAGTGATCATGATCTTTCATCTGCGAGTACAACAGCAGATTTGGAGGGATGTAGCTAAAGCGTGTAGAAGAGAGGAAACTGATTTTAATCTAGACTGCTGCTGCTTTTATGGTCATTTGACCATAAATAATTCCACCCAACTGTGATGTGTCACTAGATTTTTTTTTTTATATAGATAGATATATATGCATATAATAGTTGCTCTGTTACTTGTTTACATTACATATTATATGTATATATAAGTAAGTATTAGGCATCTACTGAGAAATATGACACTGAAAAGTTGAATCTGAAACCCAACGGTTATGGTGAAGGTGTGAAAAAGAAACCAGATCTGCGGCAGAGAGCTTATGTGATTTATCACAGTTATAATAATGTTTGGACGCATGGCTAGAGAGGCACTTTGGAGAGTCTGTTACAAGAACAGTTCTTCCAAGCGCTTAATACAGATCATACTTCAATTTTTTTGAAAGACTAGCTTATTATTATCTTGCAGGAAATAAGAATTGATTCCACTGTTTTGAGTGTAGGAGAAGTGACCTCAAAAATACCGAAAGTCATACCTAGCTTCAGAATACTTTCAGGGCCAGATTTGGCTGGTTTTAGCTAATGGAATCGATGAAACAACTTTCCTAGCTTGTTTAAAGGGGAATCTTGGGAGTGCACTGGCAATCAGTCCTTCAGTCCTGATTGGCATTGCCTGCCAATCAGGCAATCAGTAAACATTTTGGACAGTTAAGGGAAAATAAGTTAATTTTGGGCATGGAAACTTGTGCTTCTATTGAAAAAAAATTAAAAAAAATCGGAGCACAGTGACCTTTCTTCTGTTTCTTCCTTGCTATGGGCATTTTGACTTCAGTGCCACAAGCTGTCACACACTAGAGGGCACACAATGCTTGCGGTTGCTGCAGTGCCTGCCCAAGTAAATGCCTATCGCAAGGGATCTCATTTTAGGATGACCTGTGGATCTTGGATTGACTTTGCTTTAATCTTGCATCTCAACCCAGTTGCAAAAGAAACATAAAATTTGAAATGTTATTAATTTTATTTGACTTCGGGGACTAGTCCCATTGAATTTCCTGGGACTAACTTGTGAGAGTAAATTGAGTGAGATTTAGTTTGGGAATGATTTCATGGATTCCTATTTTTTAACTTTGATTAGGCTTTCATTTGATATGAATTGATTGAATGAGGTCTGTAGCATTCCCCATGTATTCTTGCGCAGTGGAATAATGCCTATGTGATCATAAAGAAGAGGAAGGAGGTTGTACGATCATGACACATTACAGTGTCTATGCTGAGACTTCATAGGTTATGTAGTAAGCTATTTTAAATTTTATTTTAGCATCAGTTTTTGCCAAGATTCTGCTTTTCTTTAGCTTATCGGTTTTTAAGAAGAATACAATAAGCTTTATAATCTTTGGCATAATCCCCATGTGGTGTGCACCTTAATTTGAGACTTCCATGTCACTTTGTATGTAGTTGGAAATGCATGTGGGGGATAAAACAGGAGAGATGGGTGGTAGTATGATTTTCATTATTTTTATAGAAATGTAGGCAAAGCAGGCCTAGTGTGTATACTGCAGATGGAAACAGTGTTATTAAACTAGGCTCTTATCTCACTTTTATTTTTCTGTTAATTTTATAGACGCCAATAAAGTGTCAGGTCTGCAAATTTTCTTTTTTATGCTGGTTGAATATGTGAAAATTGTGTTCTTGCTTTTCAAAGCCAGCGGGTCTAGCTACAATAAAGTAGAGCTTGGCCTGAACGTTTTGGCATCACGCTGCAGATACAGCAATGCTCGGATCACTCTGCCAGATCTGGCTATCCCAGGCTTGAATCTTTCCCAGTTAAGGGCTGCTAGTGATGCACAATATGTGATGTGGATGAATTTCTGTCATGAGTAAACTGAGGCCTCTCAATGCTCTTTCAGACAGAACAAACCCCCAAAAAAGAGAGAGAAATGTAAGCCAGGATACTACTCCTGCTTTCCATGGGAGAACAGTTAGTACATTGTATTCTGTGTTTGCATTTGGCATTGTACAGTCTCTTTACTTCTTTATTTGCTCTTCTCTTTTTAAGTTTCCATACATATCAGAAGAAATAATATGTTCGTACCTCAGCAGGAGGTTATCTCCTCCATTCTTGCTTTTGTTGATATGAGATTGTGAAGTGCAAGAAAACATTTTAGGAGTCATGAAACATAAGACCATGAGGCACTCTAGCTGAATCTTGTCTTGCTGACTTTAAATGTACTGAATGCCAATTAAAGCAAAATTTGGCCCAGTACAATTTTGCCACTGGCTACATACCTCACTAGTTTTGGGTGGATTTTTATTCCCCTTTTTCTCCAACCCTCCCAGCATTTTGCCTTCTGGCCTGTACAGCTGTGCTGCTAGTATACTTTCTATTTCTGGAAATGACCCATGCGGTTAGGTCAGTTTGTTTTAGCCTTGCTCCTTGTTGCTGAAGTAGAATAGCACATTTCCCCTAACTGCATGAAAGCCAGGGTAGACAATCTTGATAAATATGATTAATGGGCCTCTTTGCTTTGCTCTGCAGCTGAAGGCTTCCTGAGGTTCTGTGTCAGCTGGGCTACAGCTCCCCAAACCAACCTTTACATAGAAAGTATGCCTTAGGTTCAATTACGTTGTTAAATATATTTTTATTCACAGTTTTTGCTATAGGAAAGTCTTTGCAATTGAAATATGGTAATAAGAGTCTGAAGAGGTAGTATTGGCAGGAAAAGCAATTCATAAATATGAGTGAGTTGGGATTTTTTTCCTCTGTCTTGTTACCTAGAAGTTTGTAGGTTACGCTTCCTGTGACTGAAGTTAAGTCTGGGATTAGTGAGAGGTTTAATTCCTTGCCCTGATCAGCAGGATGGTAACTATGATAGGAGATAGTGGCAAGAGATGGTAGCTTTGAGTCGATTATAACTTGTCAGTACATGGAATATATTTGTAGGCTACCGTTATGTTTATTTCCAGTAATGTGGCTTAAAGATGGTATTCATAGAACTTGACAGAAAATATCTTTTATGTTGTCACTTTTGTCAGAAGGAAAAACAAATGAAGTATCACGTTATCTTGATGAAAAATGTTATCCAGAGACTCCAGCAGTTATGTGACTGCTCCTTCAGAAATAAATTAAAGAATATAGGGGGGAAAAAAACCCCACATTGAGTGATAATAAAATAAAATGCATGACTGGCATCAAGGAACATTCAGCTTGCACCTCTCTGTTAATGAGCGATCACCCACATTCGTGATGGTACTCTGCGAATTGTCCTTAAAATTCAGGGGCCAGACTTTTGCCCTGCATGTGGGAATTGCTGGCTGCAGTACAGTCTGAATCCATCTAGCTTTCCTGGTGACTGCTATGCAATTGTAATTGCAGGAGCACATCAGCATTCTCAACAATTGAGTACAAGTCTTAATAGCAAATAATCCTCTTGAAGTTGTTCCCCCATCCACTGCAATCAAAGGAGAGCTTTGTTAAAGCATTAACTAACAAATTAGCTCCTAAATAGTGGTAATAACCTATTTCCCATAGATTGCTTTTTAATTATAGCCTAAGCTGTGTGATTCCTCAAATCACTTCTTTGGCAAACCAATGTTTGTGGTCATTTCCAACCACTGTAACTAATTGGCAAAAAAGTAATTTTGAAAGTCTTTACCGATATCAGAACACACTTTGCTTATATATTACTGCCTGCAGAAATACTTTCCCAGTGTTTCTTTTAACTGTTTTAACTGTTATTAGTATTTTAATCTAAATGTATTGGACTGTGCTGTGAAACTGTTGTTTTAATTTTACTTCCATGTACAATATATGTCCTCATTAGATTTTTAGATAGCATTGATATTTTCCACTTAACTGTTACAAGAAACTTTTCCTATGGGGGAGGAGGAATTAACCACTTTATTTTTATATGTATTGGTTAATGCAAACTGTTTATTTTGCTAATCTGTGTCTCGGCAACCATTTAGAAAAATAAATTATGTTTGGGTTTTGGAGGGAGAGGGTATTTTTTGTATATTCATTGCTTTTCCTCCCCAGATTTCAATAAAAGGCTGCGTGTCTTCCAATATATCATTCTGCTTCCCTTCAAACCTGACTTTTTTTATAAGGGAGCACAGCTATCAAAATTGGCAAGCGTTAAGCTTGATAATTAGTTCAATATAGTGACCAATTCTGTGAATTACGAGTTCAAAGCAACATATGGACATGGATGAAATCAGATTTTGGCATTTCTCACTTAGATTGTTTCAGGACACTGCTGGAGCTTCTTTGATCTGTAAATAACAACTGCAGTTCAGTGCCTTACTTAAAATACATCAAACGCATTCATGACTTTGTTGCTTTTACATATAGAACTCACTTCTAGTTACAGTTTTGAATCAGATTAATAAAGCCATTCATGTTTTGAGATTTCATAGAGAAAGCTACCAAAGAGAGCTCTTTTCATTCTTTGTGTTTTAAGAGAAGCAGCAAATATTTCTCTGTCTTAGTGTGCACCACAGACTATATCAGCAGATGCTTTATGAAGCCAAAAGCAACCATCTCCTGTATTGCAGATCCTCTACAACCTGATGGCAATTAGTGTCTTCCTTTACTCTTTCAGCAGTGTAAGAGAAGTGAACCAAAGGTTTATTTTCACTGCGCCATGCAGTAGCTTACTTCAGTAACTCCTTTCCGTGCTGTAGCTTGCATATAGCAGCCTTTTTCCTAGTTCTGAACCTTGCGGTGGTTTGAACTGTGACGTGCCATCTAGCAGACAGTAGCTGGAGATAACTAGACAGGCTCTATTTGTTACTCCTTAAAGATACAAACAGGTGCTAACCTAGTTCAATAAGCAACATTGGCTTTCAGTGGTTTGTTAAATGCACTACCTCTGGGCTTATCAGTTAGTTATGAAAGGGCTGTATGATTTCTTGGTAGCAAAGGAATGTGGGGGATTATGGCTTCTCAGTGTTTTACCATCAGCTTTCCAGCTGGGTAACTCCATTGCTCCTAATATAACTCCCAATGTTTCGCTTGGAACTTAAGTTCAGCATTCAGCAGTAGCGCAATGGGGTGTTTTTTTTCTGCTGCATGGTGTAATTACCCAGGTTCTAAGAGTTGTTTTCATAGTGCTTTGGGGTCTACTGAGATAAAGTTCTTGTTGTATACAACCCCTAATATACAACTTTGTACTCAGTGAAAATTCACTGTAACCCTCTACCGCCTGCAAAAACCCCATAAGCTTGAAACTTAGCTGAAAGATAAGCTGCTTTTCTAAACAACCCTGTCCCTTTTCTGTTTATAGTCCCTTGATAAGAGGCCAGATACCTCACGCTTGGAGCATTTATTTCTCTGGGTGGCAGATGAGAAAACCTGAGCAGGCAAGTTCGACTTTGCCTGACGGGATCAGGCCCATGTTCTGCCCAGTCCAGTATTTTGTCTCTCCTTGGGGCCAGATGTGAAATCCTCAGGGAATTCAGGAGGTAGGAAAGGTGCCCTGCTGTGTTTCAGGCTTACAGCTGGCAGCTGTTAAAAGGCAAGCATTCAACCTCCCTTTGGTGAGTCCTTGTTCCTACCAGCACCCCCACTAAAAATGACTGTACAAGTAGGTACTACAAATCCCAAACTTTTACATTAACCCTTTTAAATGGATGCACCTGGCCTAGAGATTTCTTACACCAGTGACTGATATGGGGGGCAGCTTATATTTATTATCTGGGAAAACAAATGATCCTTCCTATTTATTCCCCATTTATCTTTTCCTTCAAGACTCTCCTCCAAAATGCCCTTTATTTCTGTATCCTGCCTTGCAAAACATCTTATGCAGATAAACTTTTAATCTTCGTGGGCCAAATCATGCTCCCATCAGTGTTTTCCTGATGACTTCTCTCTCAGCAGAATTGTGGGCCGACAAGTTGGGGCACAACCCAAGACCATGTGTCTCCCAGACCTGTGTGGCAGGTCCAGAGGCTTCTCTGGGGTGACTGCATGGTGGTCCCTCACCTTTGTTGCAATGTTTTTTGAACATTGCAGTTCGTGGTCTCAAAAGTAATAACCAGAAGAACAGCTAACAAAGCTATGGGCAGAGAAGATGTTTCGGAAAGAGAAATTCTCACCATAAGAATTCTTGGCAGCTTTGTAACAACTTCATCCCACACCTGCTATGCTTAGCAGAGGATTTCACTTTCGTGTCGGGGGGCGGGGAAAAGCTGTACACATCCAAAGAACTCTGAGGTATGTAGATATAGTGTGATATGAAGAGTTGACATCAAAATTCAGCTGGAGCTGTCATGAAAAAAGAGAACAGCAGCAGAGGACAAGGATAACCTAAGGAGTGGCAACAGTGAGAACACTGAGGTGCAGTGAAAGGAATTGGTGCTCTTAATGTTGTGTAAGGTCTTGTGTTTAATTCCAGACTTGGTCAAAACCTGACAATAGGAGGAAGAGTTTTCCACTGATTTTGTGCTTTCTTATCTCCATTGATTTCCCTTTGGGAGCAATGCACTCGCTCATGGACACTTGAGGGTTCTTGTCACATGCTCTGGCGGGCTCTAAGGCCTTGTGTTTTGCAAAGGGAACACCCTGCAGAAAAGAAATGGGTAGTGCATATAATTTCCAACAAGATAAATGTTTGTGGATGCTTTCAGTGTGATGTTTTTTTCTTGCCTGTTCTAAAGGCCTTTGGTTTCTGTACTGGCTTTTAAAAACACAGAGAACGTCACTGCAGGGACCATCTGTCTTTGTGTTTTTAATTCATTCAGAAGTTTTGATAGACTCTGCATTTTCTAAGAGAACTGATTCAGTGAAATTTTACTCCTTAGCTTTAGCTTGAGTAGTTCGTATCATTGAGCTACTTAATTTTTATTTTGCTCAGTTGGTTGTTCAAGTTGAAGATTCTGGCTTGACCAGTTGGAAAGACATGGGCTCACTGGGCTTGGAATTGGCTAAGAGAGTGTGATGAAGAACAAAAGGACAATGAGGGCTGCTCTGAGAGAGTAAAAGGGGTGTCTCTGTGAGTGCTTTGGGACCGAATCTCAGCAGGATTTGTTTTGTAAATTAATATCTGTAGCTTCTGGGAGTCGGTAGAATTAGACTCTGAAGAACGTTATTCCTCTTTTGGTTGTCTCTAGTATTTGTATCAAAACTGTATCCCACAAGATTATATTTTATGCATTTTTTAGTCCCCCCCACCCCCCCATTTATTTACCCTTTTTGGTGCTCTGAAATATATGCATGTTTTCTATGAGTGCTAACACTTTATCTTAAAGCAATGAGTAGGAATTTCGTTTAGGATTCACAGCTCTGTCCCCAGTGCTCTCTATTGTTTTTTCACTTTGGTTGTAAGTCTAGATGTGTGCTTAATCTGTTAATTTTGAATTTTAGATAGTTGAGAGATGCTTATTCTGAATATTTAATAGTACTAACGGTTATTTTCAGAACATATAGTTTCTGAAAGAATGCAATTAGAAACTAAGCCCAGGAATTTCTGTGGCAGGTCAGGCACTTCTGGCCTCAACTGTCACTGACTGGAAGAAGAATAAAGCTCACAGTGCCTCTAGAAATCACTGAAGCATTCCCTTCCCTGATGTTATGATACATGTCATACGCTCTGTTGAGAGACAATATGAATGTGCCTGGTGGATAAATGTTCTCTGGATAAACTTGGATGTTACTGTGTCTTCTCACTGTGCCTTTTATGATCCACATCTCTCAGACTGATGTGAATATGTAAAATATGAGCTGCTTTTAAAAAACAGAAGTGTGTATACATCTAACAACCATGGAAAAAATGTCTGGGAAGAGAACTAGATGCTATGGTGAAGTTTCAAACACCAGCCCTGATGTGTTTGTTTTCATTCCTGTACTTTTTAGAGCCTATTTCATGATTGTTGATGCTTGATTCAGAATTTTAGGAGGGCTTTTGAAGCAGGCAGTGTAGTTGTGTGATTTAAGAGGCTGGTGAACTGCCATGGCCTCCGTGCATGGTGACTAAGAGCAAACTCACCTTGCCTAGATATTCCAGATGCCTGTGAGAGAAAACAAACAAGGGAAAATAACAATTCGAGTGAGGAAGAAATAATTAAAAATAAATGTTTGGGTTTGGCAAACCATGGGGAGAGAATTCTGCCCAAGATCCTATAGGGCCGTGCCATGTTCAGAGTGGTGAAAGGCAAGATGCAAAAGATCTTTAGTCCTTTGTTTTACTCTAATATCTGAGTCAATATGTTGCACAGATCCATGGGTCAGGTGAACATAAATTGTGCTATTGGAATTTATCCGACCAGTAACTTAACCTCTGACTCACCCCGGCAATGGTACAGCATTACAAATGTAGTCTTCAAGGAAGGACGAACAAATTTCTTAAGCCATTGGGCATAAACAAAACCTTCAAAATCAGTGAAGAATACCTCCTTGTTCCACTGCTCCGTCACCCGTCATGCCCTGGGATGTATTTATTGTGGCTAATGCTAGGAGAATTCAATCTGTCCATTTGTGTTCTGTGCTCAGAGTGACTAGAAGTACCTTTCCTCGTTTTGTCCAGCTCATATTTAATTCTGTGTCCTTTTAAAAATTTCCAGACCACCAAGTGTGATGACTCTCAGCTAAGCATATGAATATCTGTGGTTTGACAAACTAACCTCTTTTGTTAATGTACTTCAACAGAAGGGAACATAAAGAAGGGAATGCAAAAGCATGGTTTTCTTGACAGTCCCAGCAGTTTAAGAATTAACTAATTCAGGCCACAGGAATCCTGTGTATTACTAAGGGACCTGAAAAGAATGTGTCCTCTCACCTGTGATTTCATTTTACCTTCATGCTCTCCCAAAAACCACCAGACATGCAGAGCTCCCACTAACAGGGGGGAAGGAGCTTAGTACTTCCAGAAACAAATAAGGCTGCTTAAGTGCTTAAATCTGGTTTAGCTCTTTAACTATGAAGCACATGAGTTGGAAATGTCTCCTGTGTATGTAAGGGAACTATTGCCATTGCTACATTTCCCTTCTCTGGAATTTCCCCCCATTTTTAATTAAAAAAGGGAGCAGAGCTGGCTCATATTGGTAGGAAGAAGCCAACTCAAGAATCCAATATGAATTTTGTGCTAAATAGGGAGCTGGAAGATCCTGCCTGGGTTATGGGGCAGACACTGAAACATGGGACCACTTGCTGAGGTTAATGTTTGATCTCTCAGTCCTCTTGGAAATGATGATCTTGAAATGGGATGGCCTAGAACAACTTAAAGTATTTATTTTCCCAAAGCCTGTGAATTGCCAACACAGGGAGTACTTTTACTGTAACAAAATACTGTGTATTTAAAGAGAATTCCTTCTTTCTGAAGAGAAATGTGACCTTGATTAAATTATTTCTATTTTTAATCAACTTTAAGGGCCCTGGAACTTCTGAAGTTCTCAGCAGCTGTTCCTCAGATGTCTGCTGACCTGTTGGCCTTGCAGATTTCCCCATCTCCTCGGGAAGACTAAGGACTCTGAACACATCCTAAACTGCCAGAGATAACATTTTGTGGCCAAGAAAGACTAAGTGGTGCCCTGAGCTTGGGAAAGGGCTCTGTAAATGGTCTCCAGAGCTTCCCCACAGAGGCTATATGTTGGAGAATCCTGTTAAAGAGTACTTCAGCTTTAATAGTTGTACGCTGATGCCCAAACACTGGATCTTCTTTCTGCTGCCAATCTTTCTTTTGTGCATGTGTTTCCTTTGAGAGCAGAATACAGGCAGAATCTCTTAGGCTCTTGCTTTACTCTTTAATCCAGCACCACAAACCAGAAATCCTTGGGGTTTAAGCAGCTTCACCATTTATTTACACAGGTCTGCAGTGGCTTTTTGTTTTCTTTGTTGTTTCATCTGTGGTTTTCCCCCTGCTGTGTTTTGGATGGTTCTGTTTTCTGTAGGAAATTCTGAAAGGCTGTTTAGCTGCATGCATACTGCCTTCCCTGTACATTCACCTAGTCATCTCTGCACACGGTGCAATACATGACCAGCATCCTGTTCTCAAGGCCATAGTACCTTTTCTTTACTGAAGTAGTTCTGTAAAGAGCAGAAACACATTTTACTATGGACCTGTAATCCACAGTGCCTCTGCTTTCCCTATTGCGCTGACTCAAGCTCTGTTTTCATGACCCCAAACCTCCCTTTTGCAGCCCTGATCTGTTGGTTGAGCAGGTGATAACAGATGCCGGGGCGCTTCCCCAGTTATCCATGTGCTGGTTGCCTGCCTGTGTGTACCCAATGATTGCCTGGCCAGCAACCATACAGATAACTATTGAGCTCCTTCTGCAGCCTTTCCTGCAGAGTGGAGCTTTGTCTTATTTGCCTTATGATGAGTTCAAAAGCTAAGGAGAGGAAAAAGAGGGCAATTTCATGCACCGCTTCAATAGCAAACCAGTCTAAAAATGCACCTCCATACAGTCAGAGGCAAGATGTCAGTAAATATCCTGTTGAATGGCTCGTGGTCCATTACTTACTGGTACAGCAGTGAAATAATTAACTTTTCAGAGCCAGATTATAAGATTAACTTTTTGGAGCCAGATTATTTCCATCTCCATATGGTGGAGATTGAAACCTTAGTACTGATTAAGTATTATTATCCAAGTGATTAACTAAAATTTTACCATCCAGACATTGTGTAGTTGGAGCTGGTGGAAGGCAAAACCCACCAATGTCAGTGAAATTTGAACCAGGACCATGTTATGGTATTAATAATGGGCAAAGGCACTGAGTTTTACTGTACTAACCAACTATTGTCATTTATTGTGTCTCAGGTAACCATTGAAAATACATGGGCTACAGTCTAAATACCTGTGGAGATTAACAAGTTGAAGGTTTAATTCAGGGCACTCCTGAAACCACTCGGGTATTAAAAATGAGGAATACTTCTTGGTACAAAATGTCCTTTCACTAGTTGTTATAGGTAGTCTGCAAGTAACCAAACCATGATGCAGGTCTGAGGTACCACTTTCCTTTTCCTGGTAGATATGAGACTGTTTAATTGAAGATTTAGTTATGGAATTTTCTCTCTATGAGCAGAATTCCATAGTTTATTATAGTGAAATTCCTGAAATAGTAAAAAAAAAAAAAAAGCCTATAAAGGAGGATCAGGGAGTTTAAAGCCAAGATATTAGAATTGCATGGTGTTCTATGTGCATTGGGTTGTAATGGCCCTTACCCATCATGAATCAGACTTGAAAATGCTGTTATGTTTGTAGGGGTGGAGTTTTGCCGTTGGTTTATTTTCAGTTCCTTGTATCCATACCAGATAACTGTTACAGGTACTTGAATGCGTTTAGAAATCTTTTTCTTTTGAGATGTCTGGTACTTGGCGGCTTTTGAGCTTTAGCACTGGTAGTCAGGTTTTATGTAGATCTATCAATGTTATTTCTACCATTGGTGATCTGATTTCTGACTGCAAGCACTACTATTTAATTCTGTCAAAGGTGTTTCCGTAATTAAATTTATAGTGCAGCTTAATAACAGTTCAGAGAGCATAAAGCTCCCAGTGTGTTTTAGTTCCATTTGAAAATGGATACCCAGGCTACAGTTTGGATCAGAGACAGTAAAATTGGATAGCATTTTGTGACCCTAAAGCTTTTCTGTTCAATCACATCTTAACATTCCATGTTACTGGAATGGAAAAGATTTTTGTACAAGCATGTTTTGAAGTATTTTAGTACAGTAAAGAAAAATCACAATAAAATAGAACTGTTGGCATTTCTGTGTATTAAGAGCTGTTCTGCTCTCCAAGCTCCTGTTAGCTTAAGTGTGAACTGCTTGAATAAGATGTTTGCAGGGTCAGGCTGCTTCCAGGCATCTAGATGGAAGATAGGCTGATTTCTTTACTTGATGAAGCATGTTGAATTAACAGGAAATTACTAGTACCTTGTCTCTCTCTTTCTTGTATTTTTCCATGGGAATAATCAGGAGATAAAAGAAGTTTGCCTAACAGAGAAATGATCAAGTGGTCCTTTGACAGTAAGGAAATGACAACATTAGAAAATCCTGTTGACTAAAAGTATTTTGCAGGTTTTGGAAACTGAAGTATCATGCATATGGGCACAGTGCAGATGCCACAGCTTGAATAAACTTTCTGATCAAGGATACAGGTGTACTCTTGGACAAAAGAGTGCAGAGTTGAGCATTGCTCCCTTTTTAGCATGAGCTTTACCCCAATATATCCTTTAATGCCTGTGCTTACACTAACAGAAAATCTTTTGATTACCAGTGCCTATAAAGAGCAGATGGTATCTTCTGAATGTGTTTTAATATGAGAAGGTATTGAGTATAGATTGAGACTGTGCATATTTTAAATCAACTGTGTCTGTAAACTCCATTTCAGTGTTACCTGTGCTTTGAAGAACTTACGATATTTAATATGTCTACAGACATCCCATAAATTCTTATTCACCCCACCTGCCTCCCTGTGCTAAGTTCCTGCTGTTACAAGTAGAGCTTTGATGAATATTTAGATTGCACTATGAAGTTATTTCCTTCAAAGATACGGATTTTCCTCATGGAAAAAGCTTTGTTTCTGTTCAGAAACACACAGGAGAAAAGGGTTGTCTTATGTCCGCAGCTCACCAGTGTTGCAAGTGGGGTGGGAATGAATAGTTCTTCCTAGAGCAGTACAGAGCAGCAAATATAGTTTCCTATTACCCCAAAAGCTTGGTCAAAACACGAAGCTTAGTATATACTTAGGATTTTTGGTACTAAAGCCATCTCTTTCCCTAGTTCTGAAATGATTGCAATAATCATCTTCTTGATGGATATTGTTCTGTTTGTTAATCTTGTGACCTTCCCTCCCCCCTCTCCTTCACCTTTCCAACCATCCATCAGAAGTATCAGAAGTCTCAGTCATAGGAACCTGGCTGGGCTTTCTTTGTTTTCCCTCTTCGGGAATCAGCTATTTAGTATGAGAGTTTTACATATGCAGCTGTCTGAAATTACAGCTTCCTTTTCTGAAAGGGGATGTTTACTGCCTCATTAATACCAGGTAGAAGTCCTA
This sequence comes from Ciconia boyciana, assembly GCF_034638445.1. NCBI lineage: Eukaryota > Metazoa > Chordata > Aves > Ciconiiformes > Ciconiidae > Ciconia > Ciconia boyciana. The sequence continues at coordinate 15,712,717 of NC_132944.1, read as the reverse complement.
CTTTATAGCATTACATTAATAGGAGCAAGGTGGAAACATTAGTGGAAAGCTGAGGTCTGAGATTTTCATTAGTGCTTTTCAGTGTCGTTACTGTCCTTGTAAAGCTACAGGTAAGCCAGTGTTCTTGTGAGAAATGTGTGCCCCTTATCTGGCCAGATGGTTTATAGAGATTTAGATTTATCATTTATCATCTTCCTTGTCTTTCTTCACAAATGACCTCTTTGTGAAGCTTTCCAGTAGACAGCTGTTTGGTCAGAGTTGACTTTGAGAGGTCTCCCCTAGAACTTCCTGGAAGACCTCATCATTTAATGGTTTAATTTTATCTTGAAGCATTTGGGTTCCATGGACAATCTCTTGTGTGTGTGTACATACACTGCTGTAAGAGAAAAGCTGCGATCTTGCAGCCACTAAAAATGTTTGTGTTACAATGTCAGGATCTGACCTTTTACAATCCTGATAGAGGGCTCAACATAAACGTGGATCATGTACGTGCTGCTTTAGGCTTCAAAGCAAAATTGGAGATCTGTGGACATAATATGAATGTCCTTTGTGTTGCTGGGGAATAAGATCATAGGTGAGATGTATTCTCATAGAAAATGCTTATCCAGAAGTTTTTCCCTTCAGGGAATTTATGCTTTTGAATGCAACAGTAATCATTAACAGAAAGAGGTTGTGTTCTCAGGTGGACTTCATGCATGTTATCATTGCACATCTGAGCTGGCACATTATGTGTGGGTCCTTCAGCCACTGCTGTAATAAGAATAATCCACACAAACCTGAACAAAAGCAAAGCCTTACTGTTTTACTGACTGTCCTCTCAGTAAAAGGTCATCTTTGAGCTGATGACCTTCTAGTCCAATGGACAAGATGAAGGGCTACCATTTTTTCCAGATGTCAGATCCAGAAAGATTGAGTGCTTTGCCTGAGGTTATGCTCCTAACTTCCTATGCAGTTGGGGAGTTCTCCTCATTGCCAGACTAGTTTCAGAAATGAAAGACTATGGTACTGCCTCACTTAAGGTTTTTTGTTGTGAACTAACAGTTGAGCACACATGTGGCATTTTGCAAGGCACTGAGGGTTGAAACTGTCACACTGACTGACTTCGCTAATGATCTACTCAGAAATTCAGTGTACATATATGGTGACTTCTCTCCTGTTCATTTTTGAGCCCTAGAATAACATAGTCCTGTAGCTCAAACTTCTGCACCACAGCATGCCTCAGACTACACAGGCTTGCACAGACTCTTAGGGTTATACTTGTTTCCCACAATTTTCTGCATGTTTGTCTCTAAACGAACCATGAAATGATTCAGTGCCCGCATGTGGTTTTAATAACAAGCGTATGTGGGCAAATGAGAAAATACAGAATATTCGACTGGAAGTTTCCAGCATACGATAGGGGTTAAAATTGAAGTAGGTTTGTAGTACAGTGTTTGTCAGAGTTGGTTAATTACTTTTGGGTTATATGACATTTTAGATGAGACTTCTCTCTATAACCTTGTAACAACTGTTGAGTGGTAGAAGGCTCCATACTTAATCAAGGGCAGATTTGGAGCAATAAGCTCCAGTTTGATCTTCACTGGGATCTGATTGTTTTTCTGGGAAGTTTGTATGTTGTTGTTGAGTTTGGGGTTTTTTTGTTTTGCTGCTGTTGTTGGTTGTTGGGGTTTTGAGGGGGGGTTTTTTGAGAGAAAGTGCAGCAAGTAGCTTTCTGATCTTGTTATAGCTGAGAGTTTTGTCAAGGGCTTGTACTTCTTTAATAGAAAGTCACACTGGACATCCACATCTTGAAAACTACAACTGCTGTAGATACATTCTGGCTTCAGGTGGTCTTTTCAGAGTCCAGAGCAATTCCTCCCTTCGCCATGTATCCTCAGCTTTGCAAAAGGCTTCTAAAAAGACTTTTTGTCTTTCATTATTATTTTGTTAGAGAGCAATAAATGCTCAGATTTTCAAAATCTGGTTTTCTATTCTTTTCTCCCACCTCAGACATGTTCAGCTCTGATGTTCCTTCTTCCATGCATACTGAAGGGAGATTGTGACATCCCATAGCCCAAAATTAGAAGAAGAAATTTATTGCTGTCAGATGAGAGAATCTCTCTTAGACTATTCTGACTCTATATTTTCTTTTGCTCCCAGACTTGAAGGGTTAATGTTGGTTTAGACCTAACCAGCTTTTGCTAACAATCTGGCTTAAGCTTGCTGATGAAATACACGGTGCGAATTGCCTTTGGCAGTCTTTGAGACTGATGTCCTTGTGCGTGAAAGGGAGGAAAAGCATTGGAAAAGCCACAGGGAGGAAAAATGATAAATAAAGACAAGTACTTGAAAATTTTCTATGAAGGAGAAAAGAAAAATCTGTTCCTATGCCTGTGATGAGAAGGTGAAGAAGTAATGACTTAAATTGCTCTGGGGAACTATCTAACAAAGCAACACCTGAGCTGATCATCTGTGCAGTCCATCCATCAGGAGAGGCTGTTAAAAGAGGTTACACAAACATGTTGGGAACAGGCCCTACCCTTGGTCAACAGCCTTCGGATCTCATTTTCTCCATAATACTGTAATTCACAGGAAAGGCAGGTGTAGTTGTAAGAGAACGCGACCAAGAAATGCAAGGGAGCAGAACTATTCTTGTGACAGCAGTGCTTTGGGTATTGTGTAGAATAAGAGACTTAAGTAAAACAGGTGGATAAAACCTATAAAGGTTGTTAAACTCCACTTGTGTTACTGGAAGAGTTGTTTTTCTATGGAGATTCTTTCAGTATCTAAGTGATGTATCAAGGTGACTGTGGTGCGTAGAGAGAGGTACCTGAACTTGGTGCAGGTACCAAGGTACAGGTGCAGGTACCATATAAGCACAGCTTATATACACACACCTATGTATACTAAGCTGGCTGCGTGGGTTTCTTCTCACTGTGGTCTTTGGGCACCAAACTTGATTGCAAAGAAGAGTTACATGGCACATGTATAGATCTTTTTGCTGCACTGTGAAGAGCGTAGGTTTGCTGGAAGCTCTGGTCAGTGTAAAGGTCTGAAATGACAGCAAGGAAACTGTGGTAAAATTTGCTATAAATCCTGCCACCTCTGTAACTAACTTGCATAAAACCTACAAAAAGTATTTTTGGCCCAGAAATTTGAAACCAGTTGTATGTCATCCAGGCATATAAGCTGGAGAAGGCCAAGTCGTCTGCGTTTTGGGAGTGCAGAAGGTTTCAGGAGTACACTGAGACTGAGGGGAAGAGTAGTTCCCCATGGCTGTTCTTGCTTTCTGCCTCGCTGTGGAAGTGGACCCAACCCCAGGCAGTTTATGGGACTTCTCACAAAGCAAGGGCTATAGCACCGAGGCAAATATTTGCATGTTCTAGAGGGGAAATGCACTTCTCTGAAGCACAAACATCCCAAGGTGCTGTTGATGGTAACACCTGTATGCAGTTATTTTATCTCTGTGCTCATCGGGCTTCAGGAGCAGAGCCATATCTTAAAGGAGCTGTCACAGCAATCCTTATTTGCCTCCAAGGTGTCTTCTGAAGTGCTCCTGCAGGTAATTAATCACCTAATAAAATACACTCTTTGACAGTAGGTGGAATTTGGAAATTAATTTGCACCCCTTAAATGAGGCCTCTAAAACTATAATTATCATGAAAGGAAGAAACGAGCTGTGTCAGGTGTATAAATGATTTATTTATCAAGGATAAACTGTCACCAAAGTGGCACTTAAGCTTGCAGCGTCTGTGCTGCATTTATTTTAAGTGAATTAAGCAATGACATTTGCCTTCCCTCCCATATTTGCAGGTCCTGGGGCAAATCTTCTGTTGTTTGTGAAGTGTTAGGTACAAAAGTGACCCGCAACAAAATCAGAGCTCCCTTTCCACGTTCTCTTTCTCTAATGTGTGATCACTTCTTGCTGCCCCATCATTCCCTGCTCAATGCCTTATCCCCAGAAGAGCCTCTGGCCTCCTCAGGGAACACCACAGACCTTGTGCAGCCCAGTTGGCCATTCGGATTTCTCATTATCACTCCAAATAGTGGATTTTGTGAACTGGCTGTTGGTAGCATCAGGAAATAAAAAGGGGAGGAAGTTTTAACGAGTTGGCTGGACTGCGTATGGTATAAGTTACCTGGAATAAGAGGAAATCCAAGATATCTGATTCTTTTTCTTTTTTTTAATAGATCTGCCTGAGAGATCTATTTTTGAAGGTTGTGAGAGGGCGATTTTTTTTTAAATCCAGAGAAATGTGAGAATAGAAACGTTTTAAAAGTGAATAATTTACAAAAATATTTACCTTCAAAATTGAGCAAATACCCTGCTAAAAATGTGTTACCGAAGTGTCTGACCTGTGCACCAGAGCATCTGAAGACTTACTTCAGCTGTGTGGGTAAAGGGGACATGGGCTTCACTGCAGCCTTCACTGCAAAATTGCCACTAACAACTGTTCTAGTTGCTACATCTGAAATGTATTTGTTGCTGACAGTGTAATTTGCTGGCTTCAAAGTGCGCATGGTGTGCCGATACAGTATATATAGTTTGTGTGACATGGAAGAAAATTGTCTCATTATTACATATTAATCTTAAATTATTGGCGCATTAATTTCCAAGAAAGCCCAAGAGGATTTCTGTTCGTGTCAGGCTGACTTCTCTAATGCACAGCTTCTGGGAAGGGCCATGCCTGATTATTTCCCCCATACTTGTTTGCCTGAAGTTAAGTAGACTTGGAAAAGGGAAGAGGGTGTTCAGCACCACTGGCTTGATTCAAAAGTCTTGTGCACGCAGTGAGAGATTTCTTGAGTTAAAGCCCCTTGAGAAAAACCAGAGTAAGAGTGAAATCATTTACGGTGCCCTTTTTATTTACATTTTAGTAATGTTGTCTCCTACACCAGAAGTGGCTTTTGCTGGAAAGCATCACAAACAAAACCAAAATAGGCTGCCATTCAAAAAACCCCATGTGATGCTATTAGATTGGAAATGCCATATTTTAGTTATGGGAACTGACAGATTGCAAACAACTCACGTGAGCAAAAATTACTTGTGATTCTTACTTTTCGCTTAGGAGTGTAGGTTGGAATAATGCTATGCAAAATCCTTTCGATATAAATTAATACCTTTCTTCTCCCTTCTTCTCGGAAGTTTTACCACAAAGTATTTTTACTGGATTGCAGAATTTTTTTGGAAGTGTACTGGAAATATTTTTCATGAAAACTGAGTGGCAAAAATTAAACACTCTGGAATGCAGCTGAAGGGGCAATCCAACTACCCTGAGCATGTCCTGGTTTGCTTGAAATATGGTTGCCCTTTACAGGCACTCAATTCATCTTGAGGCCAATTTTAACAGTGCACAGTGCAGAAATGACTAACTGTTATGACATGCCCTGAACCAGCTCCAGTTCAGCTTGTGTAAATTCTACATGTGGGGTGCTTTTGGAGCTGACAGGTGGAATTTTATTGTGATTGTATTTAACTATTCCGCCACAGTAAAGGCTTTTGTCATTTATCTTACTGAGTTGCTACGTGTTGCAAAGCAAAGGCACAAGTTCTTTACTTTTTTTTTTTTTTTTTCAGTCAGCACATCTTGTAAAGACTGTTGCTTAGGGTAGGATCTTCCCAGTGTTCAGCTACGCTTTCCAGATGGGTACTTACCAGCTGGTCTGTGGGCACAGGGCATCATGTCAGGGTCTTTTCTAGGATGACCGCTGCTGGGCGCACCATGGTGCTGGTGGAAATGGCTCATCCTTGGTTTAAGCCTGAGAGTGAAGTCAGCCAATATTGTCTGTTCCTTAGGCCGTGCTCAGAGATCCTCTTCTGGCTACACAGCTGGCTGAAGAGGTTACAGGCCCCTGTTGCTAGTTGCTATCTTCAACCTGGCTTATTTGGCATGAAGTGGGGACAGAGCAGTTATGTGAGGAGCCAGACCAGTGCTTGGGAGGGACAGGGACAGTAATGTGTGGCAGGGATTGTGATAAGCACTTGGGAGCAGAGTGAAAGTGGTAACCAACCCCTCTATCCCCACGGCTGCAGCTGGAAGGGGAAGTGCAAGCAGACAGTAGAGGTAGAGCTCATTCTGTTTCAGATTCTCCTTCTTAGTCTACTGGAAATTTCCCTCCAGCATAACAGGCTGTTTTCACCATGCGAAACAGAATTTCAACATGGATTTGGGAACCTCCTTTCCACCCCAGATTAGTCCTAGGCCTAAGACACTGATAATATTAACTGCAAGGACTTCCAAACAAAGTCAGGTCATTTACTGGCATCATGTCAGCTGAGCTTTTAAAATTGTATGTGTGAATGCAGAATCAGCACACTGTTCTGCAGGTTTCTTAACTCTTTTCATGATTCCAAAAACCACTACCAGCATTTGGTGGTACTATTTAAAGAAAGGTGTTAATGGTATTCTATCTTTTGATTGAAACCCACAGTTGATTTTTGCTCTTGTATGAGTTCCGCAGATTTTGATTGTTTTGTCTGAAGTGGTCTATTAGTACTTGCGCTGAGATAAAAATTGCGTTTTAAGTGAAGAAAGCATTCTGGCACAAATTAGAAAATCCCAGGGAAGATAAATGAAAAATGTAATTAAAATGCCTTGAGGTTGAAACATTATGGGAATTGTAAAGTATAGCTTCTAATCTCATTAGAAAAAATCCTGGTTTAAGTCACCTGGATATATTATATGCTGCTAACACCAGTCTGTTCCTTTTCAGCCCAAAAGGTTATGAACATTACACTGGAAAACGCATTTGCTTTGAGATCAGCTCATTCTTTGTATTAGGCAATAGCATTGCTTTCTTTCTTTTTCTCTTTGGTCCTTCACTTGCTTTCTAATTTTTCTTTACTGCATTGCCTGTTGCCCAGTTCTTTGAGTCCAGCTACGTGCAGTGCAACCTCAGGGACACCATGTCTTTGGTGTCAGGATCAGTGTTTTTTTTCTTCAGATGCTGCCTCGCAATTTTGTTGAACTAATTTGGACAGATACATCTGAGTTGGTCTCAGGGTGAAAGGAGCATCGTGCATGCGTCTGTGGGTGGCACCCAGCATAAGGCATCCAAATGCTGCAGGAACAGAAACAGTTCTGGAGACCTACCTAAGGGCAGGTTTCTCAAGCAGATACTAAAATACTGTCTACTGAAAAGGTAAAATTTCTGGAGATTCCTCATGGTTAGGAAATGTCTGGCTATTTCCCCAACCAATGCTGTGTGTTTGATTTTCTTTCCCCTCAAGTAATGCCTGTTAGCATGAAAATTATTTCATTGCTGATTTTCTGTTTCCCAGCTGGAACAGAATTGGGAAGACTACAGTTCAAATCATATATATGTAAATCCCATCTACTGCTGTGCATCACAGACAAAAGCCCATATCAGGCAAGACAACTTAAGCCATTGCACTGTGAGTTTTATGAATCTACCTACGACAGCAGGGAATTGGCAAATCTGCCACTTGGCTGTCACGGGCATTTGACATGGCTGCAAAACCGGTGAGGAAAAGAAATCATCTCAGTGGAACCTTCTGGATGCAAAATGGCCTTTAAATTAATTGAAGCTGTGAGAGCAGCATTTCCCATCCCTTTCCCTCTAGAGGCCACACTGCAGTGGGCGTGCAATTTGGCTTTCTCGTTTTGGTGTCAATGTTTTCCACAGAAGTACGTTTCTTAAAGGGACCATCAGTGCAACAGATGCTGTGCTCAGACCTGCTGCGTGAGAGAGGAGCGTGCTGGAAGTGGTGGGATCTGATCCCATCGTGGGGCCCTGGCAGTTACATTGGCTGCTTGGATTTTTCTGCTGCTAGTTGTGATGCTAAAACCTCTTGGTTGAGCTGCAGTTGTGTTGTTACCTTGGCTTATCCTCTGTTGTGTGTTTGAGGTCACTTTGTGTTCTTTATTGTACATCTAAAGTAACCCACAGAAAAGTTTAGACTATTTTCTTTGGCTTTTCTCTTCATTCACCATGTTGGTTGCAGCCCCAAATTAGCAGAAAACTTTGTTTAGGCGTCAGTTCAACAAAACACTTTGGCCCAGCTTCAGCTCTGGAAGAGCTTTTAGATTAATGGGAAGTTGGGAGCATAAAGAAGAGTATGGAGTCTAAGAACTTGTTTGGGTCTGGTCTTTAATGTTTTTAAAGCATAATCTTGTTCCTGTTCAGCAATAGTGAAAGTTAAGCATGTGCTTAAGTGCTTTGCCAAGCATGGAGGGGATGATTTATACTGGTAAAGTGGAAACTTAGTAGTGTCTACTTTGCTGATCACAGCTATAACCAGGATTTCATAGGACGAGAGTTAGCTGCTGTCGTGCTCTGTAGTTCAGTTCCCATCAGGCTCTGAAGATAGCCCAAATCTATAGCTGGGATGTGTGGACAGCCCTGCAGGGCGAACAAATGAAGAAAATAAGGGTTTGTGTGTGTCTGGGATGTTCCAGTTGTTTAGTTCTTGCCCACCAAACCACCCTTGTTCCTCTGGATTCTTTCCCATGCTCTTGTAGCTTGGCACACTTTCTTCATGTCCAAGCCAGGTAACTGAGTGTGAGAAATTGTTTTGGTTTAGCTTAATGGTTTAACATTGTGGTTATGATAGATCCTCAAGGCAGACAGAAATGAGATCGCTGTATAAAGACATGCAAATGAATTCAAAGGCTTATGGTGGAAGCATCTTCTCCATAAATGAATTAAAACAAATCATTGAGAGTCATGGCTTTTATTTCCACAGGTCTTATAATGGTGGTGCCATTGTGCAAGCAGGGTTAGACTCCTTTGAGGAAGCCTGCAAGAGGTTCTTGAAAGCAAACCCTCCCTGCTCACTGCACGCTGGATTTGTGTATGCAGCCAGCCTTGTATAAAGTTTTTTCCCAGCTTGCTGACAGGCAGGAAGTTGGGGGATGCAGGCAGCGAGACGGCTTTCCCAGGGGCTTGATTGCCATGGACAAGTTTGCAAGTCCACACCTGGGAGGGCAGTGAGTCCCAGGTGGCCCTGCAGTGTCCGACCGACATGGTACAGCTGCTACCTTTGGGTGGGGGGGGAAGAAATGCTCCATTAGGAGCAGAGTAGCTCTCCAGCTGCATAGGCAGGGAGGTCTGCTGGGTCTAGGGGGCTTCCTGTTTAAATAGTTACAGAGTCTGCAGAATTGGTTGAACAGTCAAAAAAACCCTATAGAGGGTAAAAAAAAATTAATAAAGGAACTATCCTTCCTGTATCTGTACGTGTATTGTCTAGCTGTTCATTTGGGTTCGATCAAATGCTTGTTGCGATTTTTCAATTCACTTTAATGGGTTTTAGATTAGGTCTTTTGTAGTGTAGAATGAGATTAAAGTTTGTGGAACTGTAGCTGCAGTTCAGGAAAGCTCATGCTTTAATACATAAAAGCTAGGAGAGATCATTGTCATAAGCTAGTAGGTCCCCCGATGTAACATAGGCAAGTCATTTCACTCAGTGATTTCTTCAAGACCATGTCTTGCGGTTGCACTAAAGCAATGCAACTGTTTATTAAAAAATAAAAAAGGTAGATGAGAGAGACAAAATAGTCCAGTCTCAGGCACACAGGATAGTCAGACTATTCAGTACAGGACTTAAGGACATATTTAACTGCTTCTCTATAAAGAGTGGGAAATTAGACAGGTGTTTTAGTGCTTTGCAGAACCAACTCCTATTCGGCTAACACCAATGGAGATCACACATGGCGAACTCTTTCAAGGAGTCTGTGAAGATGAGTCCTTTAACTCCACCTGTACTGACTTGCCATTTGGGCTGCTCTGTGACAGACCACTCACCCTGGCCTGCTGACGCTTCCCTTGAGCAGCGTTTCGTTGGCACCCATTGGGGCACTGCCCGTGAGACTGTGAGCACCTTGCAGGACAAGGCTATTTCTTCTTTTACCTGTGGTCTGTGATGCAGATATGGCTCTTCCTAAACAGTTGAAAATAGCAGTCACAGAAGGAAGCTTAGCAATGCCCCATTTTGTGAGATACTCACAAAATTTTGAATGTGTATACGCATAAGTATGTATACGTGTGTGTAAGATAAGTAAAATACCTTTACATTAATAGCATTTGCTAAATTTGGCATTAATCTGCATTTTTTCTCTCTGCCACATGATGGAGATAATGGTGTAAGATATATAAACAGTGCTGCATGGGTCATGCACTTCAAAGAAAGAAGTTTCAACTTGTTGGTTTATAGTAGTTGTTCCATTAATGTTGGTTTTGCACTAGCCTTGATGGGGTAATTTTCTCATAGTATCTGTGGGGTGTTTTGTTTAAAGCAACATTTGGTTGCTTGTCTGTTGGGTTTTTTTTGTTTGTTTGTTTTCCACAAAAGACAAATATGCAGGAATACCCTTACCAAATAATCAGGGCTATCGATACAGCAAAACACCAAAGTTCGTATTTGGTAAAACATTCAAAGAATTTGCTTAGCTTGCATTAACTTTATTGGGACTTTAAGTTGCACTTAAATGTACACAGTTTGAGCTCAGATACAGCTACTAGTAGGGCTGTTGTGTACACTTCTGTAAAAGCAAGGAATTTGCAGCAGTTCCTGCTTAAGAAGTTAAAAAGAGCACATCCTAGATCTGCTCTCACCATGAGTCTGTGTCTGTGCATCCTGGGAAGGACATGGTAGGATCCAAATTAGTTGATCCCTGTGTTGTATGCTGGAACCCTTGCATCTGCTCTCTCCTCTTTTCTCCATCTTGAGCATGGGTCCTGATCCAGAAGCTGTCGAAGCCACATGTGCAAAATTCCCAGCGATTTCAATGAACTTTGGATCAGGCCCATATGCAAAGGCAGAGATGGATTTTCCCATGGAAATTTTTTTGGTGACATTCAGAAATCTCCTGGTGAGAGATGTATTTAATTTTTATGGTGAGAGCTGCTGTGTTATATTTGTAATCATAATGTAGTAACAAGACATTTGTAACAAAACTACTATAGGTTGAGATACATCCAGGAAGGGAGAACCACATGTTTCTTCCCAATCTGTTAATTTTTTTTGTGGCTGTTACTCTGAGGACAAGAGTTCCTATGCTGATGTCAGTGCAATTACAGCTGCACTGTTGTCAAGTTTCTTTGATTGAATATTTGCTGGATGAAGCAATACTCTCACTCCTCTCCATAGATCTACCTGCCTTGTGAATCAAACATGCTGCTTGTTTAATTCCTTGTGTTTAGGTCCTTGTATCTCCTGCAAAATTCTCATTTGAGGAACTGTTCAACTCTGTGATACTGCAAATCTGTCAGGCCAGTGTCTGCCTATAATTTTTTTTTCTTTGATTAGAGTTTAAAAGTTTGTATTTAGAGGCTCTCCTTTGGTAGGTGCCTTTCATAATGCATTTTTGTAATTAACCTTACATTTAAAGTGTTACAAGTATGTAAAAGGTAAAAGGTTAAAATGCCTTCAAAGTTAGCGAACAGACATGCTTCCCGGCCAGCAGCACATAACCATGGGCGTGTGTGCACCCACGTATTGATGTAATAGTTTCTCCAAATGTTAGGGTTTTTCCTCAGAAGACTTTTTCCAGAAATGCTGCACTCCGTGCTCTAGGGTTCTGCTCCTATGTTTTTTTCATGAGAACAAAGATTAGTCCTTCATGGTCCTAAACTCAATGCATGTGCACAACTTAAAGGCATTACCTACCAATAAATAGGAGATTAGCTGCGGCTTGTGTATTTCCTGATCAGTTCAGGTTTTTTCAGATGGCTCGTTGTTATCCCGTTTCCTTTAACGATGGGACACTTTAATGAGTTTGCCATCTGACATACATCTGCTTCCTGTTAAACAATACCTTCATTCTTCTAGAGCTGCTAAACTCATCTTTTATCCTACAAGATTTTTATCTGCGCCTTGAAAACAGCATGTGCAAATCGATGTCAGTTGAGGATTTTTTTGATATGTTGTTTTCAAGAAGGAATAGCAAAACAGGCATCTCCTTTAGTGTGTGTGTGTTGGAGAATGGGAGAACATGGATATTATTTGTCTAATTAGGGGCTGGTCAGTCCAGCTGCTGTTCAAAGTCCAGTAAGATCAGCTTCTGTGGCTAACATTGTACAATTTCTAATAGTTATTCTGTCCTGCCAGCAGAGTAAGGGGCTGGTGCAAAAAGGGGGAATTTTGAAGGCTGTTAATATTGTTTCTTTGAGGAAAGAGCCTTCAATAGCTCAATGATGGTCTGTCTCATGCATGTGCAAAGTTAGTGGCTCTGTGATCGTCAGGCTCTCTTAAATCAATCCAGCCTGCATTGAGTTTGTGCATCTGCCTAAAGTGCTTCTCTCTTTCCCACGTTTTGGGAACACAGAGTCATGCTGGATCTCTGACTGTGTCTTTCCCCTTTGCTGGTCAACATTGCCCCTCCAGAAAAACATTTTTTCTTTTTCTTTTTTTTTTAATCATAAAACCTTTTTCTAGAGGAGGGAAAACTGGATAGAATTTTCCTTATATTTATCTGTCTCCACATAATGTCCTTTATATGTGCTTTTATAATGAGTGTGCGGTGCTGTTTAAAAGAAAATCCTGATGTATGTGAAGTTCTGCCACACAGGTCCAAAGGACATCTGTGAGAACGGCTTGTAACCAAATTAAGCAACCCTGTGGGGCACATAATATTTTGTCTGGGAAAGGAATTTACTTCCAAACATTCACGTATGCCAGGTAACAAGTGGAAATACTTTGGGTTTAGAGCTGGGGAAACAGAGGAAGCAAGGTGCAAATGTTTATTTGAGGGTTAGTGGATGCTTGAATCAGAATAATGAGTATAATTCAGGAATTTTGTATGTCTTCCCATTTATAGCTTGCAGTTGTCTCCCAGCTCACACAGGGTTAATGTTACTTGCTTGAAAATGAGGGAATTGCTGATTACCTCAGGTGGCTGCTGGTGCATGATCTGAAACGTTTGTTTTAATCATACTCTTGGCACTCTTGAGACCGGTGTTTCTACCACCCTAGATGCTGTTCCTTGGCCTCTGGCAGTGCTGCAGAGCCACGAGTTCAACTCCGAAGCACTGTGAAAAGTTGTTTGTTGCAAATGCAACTCGATAGTTTTACCTGTGATGGCCCAGCTTCCCGTGGGCTTCCACCTCTCTTTGGCTTCATGTGGTCTGATAGGAAGGTGCTGTATGTGAACTTGGTCTTTCACTGTGTCCCTTAAGGAATGGAGCCAAGATCTTCTCTGGTCATTGCTATACCAGCATTGTCATACTTGCCTGAAGAGTTTTGTTTCTAATTGCATCAGTGTTTATTAACAAAGCCCTCCATCATTTATTTAACATATAAACTTGTCCGTTCTTTCCCAATGCTCACACCTTTCATCTCTTGGAGCTGCAGGAACATGGCTGATGGCTTTGACAGTCTTTCATTCATGTTAAGATTACAAATTACCTTCGTTACGTTCCTTGTGGAGTCTGCAATTTATCAAGGAGGATCTGGGAGGCAGTATTAATTGAAGCTTTGCTAGAAAGTAAGTCTACTTTGTCAGCTTTGTCAGGGGTATACCATTGATGATGGCTGTGCTGAGCTCCTCTACACCTTCACCTTTAGTCAGTATTGTGGAAAGTTACAGGTCTTCATAATGGTGTCTATTGCTATGCCTTCTGACAGGACCAGGGGAGAGGCTTACCTCATTTCATGCTGTCTTTTCAAATCCCATCATGGGGAAAGTATATTTATAGCTGGAACATCAGTTTATCATAATCCGGATGTATCGGGAAAGCGTGTGAAGAATTTTAGGAGGACAAGACACTGAACCAGATTTACTGTGATTATTAACGGAAATGCTTTGGTGTTAACTCCAGTGGGCAGACAGGGTTGTTTTATTCTACTGTAACTTGAACCTATTTGAAAAGAACCATCTTTTATAAAAAAGCTGATTAAAAAAAAAGGAATGTAAAAGCAACTTACGTAAAGGGAAGATTGTTCTCCTGAAATTTGTGGTTTATGTATCCTTGGAAAACAGTATATTTTTTGATACTCAGAAGTGGTTTATTAGACTTTTCTTTGTAATTACAATGGAGAAGGCACAGTTTGGCACCTGCAGCTCAGACACTGTGGTGGCGTACTCCTTATAAATACAGGCTTCAATGGTGATAGCCTCTCTATGAGCCTCGTCAAAGTGTATGCAAGTGACAGGTTAGGTGCAAGTTTGAGAACTACTTCATGATAACTGCAGTACATTCTCCCTGAAGACAACAGAAATTCTTGCCTTTGGCCTTTGGGATATTAGTACTGTCAAAATCCTCTTCATAACTGTTGGCTTTTCTCCCATTGCTGTTAATGTAAGGAACAGCGGAGGTATGGGTGAGAGCAGTTTCTGGGACAGAGGTACGGTTTCAGGGATGTTGGGAAGGCTCTGACAAGGTGAGCCTATTTCCTCCTCTGGCTGTTTATGCCAATCTCTCCTTCAGTATTTAACATTTGTAAAAACAGATAGGTCTTCTGGAGAGCAAAGCCCGCTGAACTGGAGACAGAGAAAACCTGAATAAACAAACATGTGCCACAGATTAGTAAGAACATCTGTAGGTTTTATATTGTTTTGAGAACACATACCACATAGTTTTTCATTTCTTCTGCTTTTCCAGTTTCTCCCTTTCTTTCTGTCTCTCTCTTTTCTTCTTTTTAAATATATTGCTAATAAAGGTTGGAGGAAGAAAGCACAGCTGGACTATGCATGACATGCCACTGTTTAATTTCTAGCTCGGAGGATGAGAAGATGAGTAGTTTTATTGTATCCTAGAAGAGAATAAAGCCACATGCAAATTCCAGCCGTGGACATCTGTTTCCTCTTTGTGTGAAAGAATACTCATATTTGGAAGGGAATCCCAGTTCTGAAGAGGCTGATGAGGTTCCCCCCCCCCCCCTTTTTGGTTCTCCCCCCCCTTCTTTGCCACTCCTTCACCATGTTCTCCTTGCTCCCTGACTGCTGTGTTTCCCTCAGGACAATGTCAGCTTGCAATTTAGCATCAGATATTGAACGAGTGAATTTTGAGTTACTTTAAAATGTTGTGTTGTAGTTACAAAGAGTATTATTAAGCTCCTCCTTAAATTTCTTTTATTTAATTAAACTGTATTTGGTGGGATGACTTTTGCTCTGTCATCAATCTTCAGTACTTGCAGGTTGGTATTGTTTTTAGAAGCGAGATGTGTGTATCTGTTGCTCTGGCTGTGAGGTGCAACTATTTCTAGAAGTAACTTAAAAATAATCTTTTAAAATCCTTCTGTATCAGGGGAATTAAGTAGATATATAGAAATAAGAATCTGCAATGTTCATTACATTAAGTTAGGCATCAGGTGCTAAGGACTACAGGGAGCAGAGTAAATGATAATTTCACTGACCTATAAAACATTTTAGAATAATGATTTACAGCTGTCTGAGGGCTTTAAACTTTGTGTGTGTGTAAGAGTTGACTCTTTTGAACAAACAGCACAGTTATATAACATTAGGCCAGACATGAGAACTGGTACTCTCTGTCTATTTTATATTAACATTGAATGAGAGGTTGGTGGAGCTCGCCAGGGTTTCATATTTGCTGGCAGAAAGTTACCCACATGTGTGGACCACATTTTTATTGTTGCCTTAGCCTATTTCAGGCATAAATATCTCTGCCTGGCAGGGTGTGATTCTGTTCATTGCTGAAGAGCTTTTTTTCTAAAAAGCAAAATATGAAAAGGAGTGAAATGCTGTAAATGTTCAAATTAAGAAGTGTCCCCAGACTACGAGATTTTGTCACGCCTGTCGTGGTAGAGGAATAAAGGGCAATAAGCCATCTAAAGGCTTTTTCATTGTTGGATGAGTTACCCTTGCAGAGCTATTTCTTTTTACATATATCAATCCTACTTTTGGGCGTGGGCTGTTTAGTCTGGTCTCTTAGGGAAACAAGGCTTATGCAAACAGGGTGTATGCACACACGAACACACAGCAGCCTGCACAGCCCTTGGACGTGTTGGCCACGGAACTGTGGTGGAAAGGCAGAAGCTGCAAAGATAAATAGAAGTTCCTATAAGTTTCTTGAAAATATGCGTGTAAGGGGAGAATAAAGGCGACTAAGGCGTTTGAGGGAAGGCTTGCAATAGGAACTGAACTTTCAACAGGAGCTGTGGAATAGATGTCGAGAGGAAATGTGATGGAGGTCCCTGTTGCAGGAAGATCGCTGAACCCAGCTTGGAAATTATTTGACTTCAGAGAATCTGATGACAAAAACCAAATCCACAGGAAGCCAGACTCCCTTTCATTCCAGTACCCATGAAATTGCTTGTGTGGGTTTTGTTTTTAAGTCAGGATGTTGTCAAACAGGCTCCAATGGAGGACTGTAAGAAATGGAGGACATCTTGTTAGGATCTTCTTAGGGCAGGCAAAGGTGCTGCTCTGCTTGTTTTTGTTGGTGGTGCTTCCTAGTTTGTTTGTTTTTTTCAAGTTTTCAGACTCTGTTGAAGTGTGACTTATGAATGTTTAGGCCCTTATCCTGCAGGCGTCTTAGAGAGGAGGGAGCCCAGCGGCTGTGCAGATCCCACTGACGTACATCTGAAATCTTCCCAGGCATTCTGGTAGCCTGCGCGTTGCAGCATCTCGTGGGGCATGCAGGGAAAAGTGAAACCGATAATCCCTGTCCGGTTCTGGTCCCCGCTGAGCGGGACACGGGAAGCAAACACCACTAATGCCGAAACTCAAACAGGAGTCGTGAGCAAATCTCCTCTTTGAAATGCTTCTAGCTAGGAGATAAAAAGGGGTTTATGTCAAAAGCTTCCCTTGGTGTCTTATTAACAGCTGCATAATTTTACCACTCATTCGCGCATATAAAAAAGCAAAACTTGGAGACTCTATTTGAAAGCTTGTTTTGTTTGGTGTACAGCTGGATACAGAGTGTTTCCTTTTCTCTCTTTTAACAAATTTGAAGCAAATGTAGTGGGCATTGTTTTGGGTTTTTTTTCTATTTTTGGACCTAGATAATAGAAGATTATGTTGCTTTTCATTTTACATTGCAAAGAAATCATGCCATTTAACTCCAATTCAACAGTGATGCAGCAGCATGTGGAGAGATATATATATCTTCTCATAAATATATTATCACACATTACTGTCAAATAGCTGGACTTTTTCACCCAGTATTAAAAACAAAATTTAATTGCTATACTAGAGTTTCAAGGCCCTGATAAATAAGAGCCACATCTGACCTTTATTGTGAGGCTCTGAGATGCCACCAGGGATATTGCTCATTGTTCAAGATGACAAACTTCCTCCGAGATTTCAGTTTGTCAGCTCAATGTACAGCAGTGACATTGATTTCTTCTCACTGCCATTTCCTGCCTGAATAGATAACAAATTTTCTGTGGCAGGTGTCTGTCAAGCTTAGTTTTGCCTGGCAGATTGACTTAATAGACTCATTTATTAAACATTAGTTGCAACACAGTGAAGCAGACAATACTCTTTAACTCTTGTGATGTTGAACGGATGTACCATTTCAGATTCCTTTGTGTAGCTTGAATTTGGATTTAATAAGCCATTCATATCTCTGTAGTGAATGTTTTTAACCTGACATTACTCACGTTACAAAGAGCAAAGATTTATGTGTTAATTAATTGTGACCCATTTTGAGTGTGTACTACTTTTCATGGCAAAAGGTGCATAACCGCTTTCTGAGACTAATAAAATGATGCACAAACTACAAAATCAGGCTACATAAGGGGGACAACTAATCCGACATGCATCATGCTTGGGGAAGGAAGATGAGAGTAGAAGAAAATAGATACTTGGAAGAAGATTTGAAATGGGGGCTGACTGGCTGTTGAAGTGGAGGAGATAACTGCAGAAGCATTTAGGAAGGGGCAAAGCAGACCTGCAGATACAGCTGTAGGGCAATTCTGGCACAGGCTAGTATTTTCACAGGGACTCCTTCCTCCAAGATGTCTTGAGATAGATACCCAGGCTGGAGATAGCAAAGGCAGGGTTGGTACCAGAGGTGGATATTGGGCAGGGCTTGTCAGAGTGGTGAAGGAGCAGGAAGAGCCAGAAGAATTTAGTTGAGAGATTGGAGGAGGAAGAAGCTATAAGGGAAGACATAACCTTGGAAAGTGATGTGTCTTGTTGCAAAGGATCCCTCTGTTCATGGTGAAAACTGACTTATTACGCATGGTAGCCCTGCACAGCCTACAGAGCTGACAGATGTATGTTTGCTTTTTTCCCCGGTGTGTTAAGAGAGTTGGTCACGAGGCATTTATCAGGGCAAAATCTGTAGAGGAGCTGGAAATGCACAGGCACTGCTGAGGACACATGGCAGCAGGAATGAGCCTAGGTAGAGATACAGGTGGTTGCTGGACAAAAGAACCTCTTGTTATAGGTGATGAGAAGAGAACCACCACACGTCTCCCTTGGGTTTTGGTAGGGTCGTGGTAGCTCTTCACAACCTCCTTTTAATTCTCTAGGGAGCTTGTTAATGTGAGATCACTGGTAGATGTTCAGAAAAGTTTCTCTCTGCAGCTGATGCCCAAACTGCAAAGCCCTGGTTGGAGCACAACTGTTTTCAGCTCAGCATTTGTGAGAGTGTGTATTGCTGAAGATGTTTTTTTGCCAGGCTGTGTTCCTGGCCTTGGGAGCGTGTTTCTTCAACCATCCTTATGGCTTTCTTGGCGAAGCGTCAAACCAAGAATGTCCCTGCAGTAGATCATACTGCTTATTGCTCTTCTAGGCCACCCTGGTAACAATACCTTAACCTCTCGGCAGGGAATGTGATAAACAAAGTAAAACTGCTTTAGTGAAACCAGTCACTATGGCAGCATACATAAAGTGTCCTTAAAGATTTGTAAATGTAATAAGCTGCAGTTCACTGAGTGAACAATAACTGTTCCTAATTTATCCAGTGAGGAACATGCCAACCTAATTTGCTTTTGTAACATTATGTTGTTGCTTTTTTTTTTTTCTTTTCCCACCTCTCCAGATTCCTTTCTCTCTGTTACAATTTCCCCTCTGGGAGTCCTTAAAGGTAAGTCCTCTTTAATGATAGAAATATAAGTTATACATTTCACAAAGGCTTTCCATGGTAACTTATCTAACTTGATTATCACAATTATGGGCACATCCAAGAATCGGTAAGTATGTACCAACCTACCTGTGCATGTGAAGATCATTTGCCTGAATATCTGAAAAATAACAGGGAACATCTAACCCCTGATGTGTGCCATGCAGTCTAAATTTTACTCCCCAGCATGCCAGAAATCTTATCTGCTACCCTAGCTATTTTTACTGGTTAGTGTGGGAACCATCTTGTGTTGTGGTTCTCTTTTATTTTATTTTAATTTTTTTAGTGTTTCACTCTTCAAGGTAACAGGCAATTGCAAATGATACAGAGAAAACTGATTGAGCCTGGGTTTGTGTACAGGAAGAGACTCTCAGTGCATCGCTGGCAAGCTATTTTGATTGGCTGCGTGTACGCTATTTCAAAGGTCGTTTAAAGAAGGTGTCAACCAGATGATATTTTAATAGTGCAGTCTTTCAGGATGATGCGCTGTTCTCCCACCAGCTGGTTGCTTTGTTTATCATGGCCAGAGTCAGGGTCTAGATTTCTGAGCACAGAGTTGGATTCGAAGTCATGTAATTTGTCTGTCCCTCTGTTTTTTCCTTTAACTCACTGCAAAAGATGAAGGAAAGTCAGCGTTTTTCAGGTACTTTGAGATCCTGGCTTGGAAGCACAGAAAATTATTACAGATTGTTAAAAGCATTGTAGCAAAATATAATATTTATAAAAGAGGAGCTGGAGAGAGAGTAATTTTCTTCTTGTTAAGGGTGCTGGACTTCTGAGAAAGCTTGGCACTGAGACCCAAACTGGGCAGAGGTACTGGGAAGGATGGGAACCAGTGATGGTCTTCCTTGCCCCTTGCTGCTTCTATTGAGGGAGGAGGGCTTATGTTCTCCTTGATCCTTGTGTGCTTGGTTGGGACAGTATCTTGTCCTCTCGCTGTGTGTCAGTAGCTTGGGTTGTTCCGGAGGGACGAGCCCACAGTGTGAATGTCTGCATCTAGAGGTTTAAGGGAGTCAAATATAAAGGGGAGTCTACAGGCAGGAGGAGCATGGAATACATCAAGAGCTTTCACAGAACTGAGCTGTGTTTTGCAGAGGATTCTGTAGGAACTTCATGAGCTTGGTCTGATGCGGTGTCTGGGTATTGTCCCATTGCACAGGGTAGCTTTGGCTGCCTTATTAGGAATCTGTTTCCCTGCCAGTGTCTAGGAATGGCTTTCTGTAAACTCTTCGGCAGCGATACCGGCCTGACCTGCTAATTGTTAGTGCAAGCTGTGTTTGGGCGCAAGAGGTGGCAGTGCTTAAAGAGAAAAAGTGCAGTGTTCTTGCCAAAACCACATAAAACAGCAACATCGTGTAGCTGTTTTCAGAATGTAAAGTTGTTTTAACTAAAGTCCACGTAGCTGTGACAATAAAATGTATTGTTTAGATTTCAGGCTTTAAAGAAGGCAGTTTGAATTTAGCTAGCTACAGGAGTGAGTCACTTAGGATGAGACATCATGTTTAATCTAAAGAGGTCAGTGCAGATCTGAAGAGAAACAAAACTGGGTTAGTTTGTTCCACGGACCAGTTGCAATATATTCTTCTGACTGTGGAACCAAGAGTAAAAATGGCAAAAATCAGTCTTTCATGCTCCAGTCACTTTGGCTCAGTACATGGAGAGAGCTCAAGGTTTGTCACATCAAAGCCAGGCAGTGGAAGCAGAACACATTTTGTTTATCTGAATGAAGCTCTTAAAAAAATTGCCCTGACAGTACAACAAAGGAGAAAAAACATTATGGTCCCATCACCAGGTTGGATGTGGCCAGTAGCATCAACAGGAGTATGATTCAGGCTAGGGCTTCTCACGGGTGCGTGAGGAGACAGTAATTAAGAAGAGGTAGGAGGGCAAAGTGCAAGAGATGAACGGTGTGCAGCGTGAACATGGAATAATTTGCTGAAGGTGTTGGTTAGATAATGTCTGAGGGACTGTTCTGCACTGTATTAATGGGATTACTTGGGAAAGTAAATGCGGGAGCAGTTGTGTATGATGTGTGTGGATCATCTCACAGAGGAGAACAGAACAAGTGCTGTGGCTGTGTCATTTTTAAAACCATTAGTACAAAGTTACATGAGAAGATGGATGATAGACTCAGTCTTGTAATTCTCTGAACAAGCTAATCACCATAAAAATGGGGAAAAATATCTTTCCACTGTAAAGGACAGTGAGCAAGGCACATGGAAGAAGAGGAGAGTTTCCTTTTCCTGCACATGTGTGCTGGCTGCAGCCAGCAGCAGGGTGTTAAGCTTAAAGAAGCCTAATAAAGGCTTGTCGTAGGCAGCAAATCAGGTGTTTCTATATCCCATTTTCTCTATCTGTTTTGCTTCAAGCTGCTATGGTTATTCTTTATGCTTCCAGCAGGCTTTAGCCACAGAATTGACATGCACTGTTTTCTTCTGTCTGTGAATGTAAACCATCTGTCCTATGTGAGAGTAAACTTGCATATCATGCACTAAAATAAGTTAGAAGAAGAAGAGGAGAATGTTGTATAGACTACTGAACTATAAAGTTACTTGCACTGTGTGTGCTGGAAAAGGGGGTATTGCAGTAATTAGCAAGGAATAGATACTGCTTCAAATGCTGGCTTTACTTCCAGTTACTCAGGTGAACACACAATTTGGAAACAGTCAATAGACTCATTTCTTAGATCACAGTGACTCAAGAAACAGCAGTAAAGAAAACTCCTTTTTTTTTTTTGGATGTAGGTAGCATCCACTGCTATATTGCATGCTTAATGTCCTTTCGCTTCCCAGTTCTTCATTTTGCTATATTTTGATTTAGGCAGAGATTATTGATACGAACCAAAGGGAAGACGGAAACTGTGCTATGATGTATCAGATTTCAGGACAGACATTGTAATTGTCTACTAGGGTGAATTAGTCTAGTGCTTTTCTGTCTTTTTAGCCCAAGCCTTACAGCTAAAACAGTTTTTAAGTCTTCTCAGAGTTCAGGAAAAGAAGGGGCATTTCAAATTTCCTTCACTCTCTGCTATACCAGCCCTTGGAGGAGCACCATGGCTGATTACCACTGTAGCAGTTTGATCAGGTTTAGGTTCTTTTAGGTGGGGCTAATGCTTCTGATCCCATGTCAAAGCTAGCTGGCCATGAAGAAAGGCAGCAGAACATAGTGGTGGCATGCTTCCCAAATGCCAGCCGAGCACACTGCCTTCCATATTAGTTCAAGTTTTGGAATAACGTTGTAAGATACAGCCCCCTTGTATGCTGCCTTGGAATTTCCAGGGTGCCTCTGTAACTTGCTTAGGAAATACCGTATGTGTGTTCTTCATTGTGGGAAGTTCAAATTACAGGGTCTGTGTATTTGGCATGGAATTGTGGTGGGTTACAGGGAGTCTGGCGCAGCTCCCTTGCTTTCACTCTGCTGCCAGGGGTGTGAGTCTCCACTCGCATGACTGTTGCACTGTGGAGTTCATCCTTTCTGTGTGATCTTCCGTTCTGCTCTGTTCAGGCGTTTTATTCAGCACTTCTAATCATCATATCTGAGTCCCTACCAACAGGACATAAATTATTTATCATTTGTTTCATGTTGCGTTTTAATCCGTAATTTTTCTCTTTTAGACTTAACTGAGAAAAAAGCCTTTAATTTCTGCTGTGGGGATATTGCAGAAATACAGGGCATCAGGTTTTTTTCAACAAAATTGAGTTTAAAGCCCCCCTCCAAAATCATGAGCCTCTGGTTAGGTTTGAGTCCAGAAACATCTTGTCAAAAATGCCTGCTGCTTATGTCTGAGGGGAAATGGTCAGCTCCCTCGGAGAATGGTGCTGTGCATAAGATAAACCCGTCTCAGGTGAAGTAAGACTCAGTCCTCTTGGGTTTTATATTTCTGCATGTTGGCTGCGCTTCAGAGCCTCTGAGAGTTACTCCAACGCAGCTGTACATAGAGAACACTCTCTTTATAGACCAAACATATTGTATGTCTGGAGAAAAGGCTCTGGTAGCCAGTGAGGAGGGAAGGAACAGGCAGGACAGGAGGACATGGGTCTCAAATGAGTAGACTTGAAAAATAGGGGGTTTTTGTTTGGTTGGTTGTTTTTTTAAGGAGGGAAAACAAACCTACTATCCTGGGAACCTTTTCTCTTTTTCATTAGACACGTTTGATTCTGAGATGAGACACTTGGACATTGCTAAGACTATATAACATCAGAGTCAGGCTGATTTCACCCTGCAGACTGTGTGTGCCAGCGAATCCTGCTCTTGCACACGCAGCCTCTCTGGGAGGGTGGGCACAGACTGTGCTGCTCCGCTGGCCCAGGAGCTGCAAGGAAGGATAAAAATCTTGGACTGACCATGCTCAAGATGATGTTCTGGCTCTTCTGGCACTCCGTGGGGCCAGGATTTCCCTCTTTGTCTTGGTGCTGGGCAAAACCTAAAGCTCTTAGACTTTCTGCAGCTTTAGTGAGCCCACGTGGGTTTTTTTTGTCAGTGGCTTTAGCAATAAGATAATTTTCTCAAATCTGTAAGTCTCACAAATTAACAGGTGTGTTACAAAGAGATTTGGTTGGACCTTCAGAGGCAATAGCTAGAGATGAGCTGAGATACACGGGCAGGTCTCTCTTGTGGGATTTTGTAATGACTATGGTGGCATGTGATAGTGGTGTAAGGTGTTGAACAAGCAGAGGAATGCTTTGGTGGCTTCAGGAGATGAGAACGGTTTGAAGAGTACACACAACCATGTTTCCACCCTGTGAAATAAGCGGGGCATTGCAGTAAAGAGAATGGGGAGAGTCCAGCCGTTCCCCTGTGACGCTGAGCAATAGCAGAAGGTTAGTTGGGTCAGAACAGAAGTTCCCTATGTTGTTCCTAAACTGGTTTCTGCCCACACGATGGAGAGCAGCTTGGGATTGGGCTTACACTTCCTTAGGTCCCTTGTTTTCTGTCCAGGTTCAGCTGCCACCCCAGGCACAAGGCACTCGTGTTGAGAGGAACAGAGCTTGGGAAATCTGCTGGTGGACTGGACTGTAGATCTACATGAAGGCATTGGCACGCGTACTCGTTTGCTTGGTTCTGCTGGTTCCCCTGTCCAGAAAGCTCAGCTTCTGGGGGCTGGTATAGGCAGTATAGGGTGTGAACAAGTCTGGTTCAAGGGTGGGCTCAGCTTTGCTTGTAGTTGTCAGTGCAGATATACCTTTGAGATATACCTTGAAGCATGCTGTGCAAAGACTGCTTGGTGGGTTTCAGTGGAGGGTGAGGACTCTAATCTTGGTTGGAGCTCATTGCACCTGATTTTTAAAGTTAAGAATGAAAGGTTTACAGAATGCTTCTGCCCAGGCAGCTGGGGTTCTCAGCAGTAATACGTGTTTATAACTCCACCATTGAAACAATAAACCACATGCTATTTCCCTTCTAAAATTTACAATCAAATCTGTTGCTGTTTAACAGGGTAGGTAGAAAACAGAGAAATGTAGCCAAACTGGGCCTAAAATGGCTTTCCCTGCTCTATAGGTAGGTGACAGCTTTCCTTTTTTCCTGGAGGAGCAGTCTAGTATTTCTTTTCTGCTGTGCTCAGCTGCATATAAGTCAAGAGTAAATGAAACCCAGGCCCAGCTTTAAACCCATTTCCTTGCAGGCAGTGTAGTAAGTGTTCTACCATACCTCGCTCCCTCTTTGAGTAACGATCGGGCTGATTTAAGGATTAAATCCTAATCGTTAAATAATGCTAACGTGTCTGCCATTTGCTTAGGTGCTGTATTGGGAAAACAGATTTCCACGGCAGTGTTTCGAGGCGTGATGTAACTTGTGGCCAACGCGGCGTGTGCATGCCATTAGCATAACGGCTGCATTTTTCTCACAAAAGAACAATGTACCCAACAGCTGTTCAGCAAACAGCCCTCGCTTTATTAGTGTCACAATAAGTGTCATTCACACAGTCTTGAAGCACAGTCGAAAGAATGCTATATGCCATCTGCACCAAAGAGAAAGAAACAAATGCAATCCTTACTTACAGCACTGCAGACATGTTTGAGAAAGTCAGATGGCCTTGGATCATCAATGCAGCATTTAAAACGGCAGAAGTAAAACAGACTCGTGCAGTCTGTAGATACAGAGCCAGATTGTGATGCTCTTGGTCATGCCTAGACCACAAGCGGTTCTCCAGAAGTCACTGAGCTTGCCAATGACGTCTGGGGACGTTTGGTAGAATTTAGAAGTAATCAATGTGAAGGGGTCACCATTTGATTCGGACACTTGCTTCTTGCTGAAGAACCTTAAAAGACTCATGCAATTCTTCCATGTAATTTATTCACACAAGCCTGCATGAAGCACAGATTTATTAGCAGGTAGTAGCAGTGCAGATGCTCAAGGAAAGCCGTCCTAACTTCAAAGTGATTTTTCAGAAGTGCATTTTCTTCCCTAGACACATATATGGCCCTTTGTGCCATGGAAACTGAGTATAGCTGGCATATTATGTTCTGCCTTGCCATGGGAACACTGTTTCGAGGACATTTTCTTTAACCAGGCTTTTAGCACATCCATTTTGATTTACATCCAAATGGGTCACAGACATCAATGCAGTATTATATGGGGAGAAAAAGGGAATGAAATGCTTTTAACATGAAAAATATGCTGTTGCATGTAGGCCAACTTTTGTTCTCTTTCTCTCAATTTATCTAGGATTTGGGTGGGTTTAATTCTAGGGCCAAATTCAGTACTGGCATAAGTCAGTACAACTCCATTAGTGTGAATGGAGTCTCAATGTTTATGTCAACAATGAACTTAGATCATTGAATTTTTCCCATGTTTGGGCTTGCATGTTTCCTGCAAGATAATATACACATGTATTGCACATGTGCTGCACATATGCACATAAAAATTCACTGAGGAGGAGATTTGGCTCTATGCTTTTTGACTTTACGTATAGAAACTGCAATCAGCTTATGAATTTTTTGCTTCTCCTGTAGCTAATGTGCCATGCATCTGTAAGGATCAGCCATGCAGAATGCCACTTGCAAGTAAAATACCTAGTCGCAAAGGCGAGTATGAAAATTGCTTTTCTTTCCTCAGTCTGCAGGACTGCACATGCACACAAATCCATGTCATTAATTCGCAGAGATTTTCCTCCGCTCTGTAATCATGAAGTTGAACACTGTCTTGAACAGAGAGGTACGTAGAAATACTATAGATGCTTATCATTGGAGTGAATTGTAGTATTTACTCAGCTGCAGGCCTCAAGTTTAGTGTATGCCGTGAGGCCTGCTTGCATCTTAGTGCCTGAAGAATAGCAAGGCCAAGGCAGAGATGTCTCATTCTCTGCAATGCTTCCTGCAGCGTTTGGGGTGTTGGTCTGGTCATCAGGTTTGAGAGAGGTGCGAGTGTTGCACTTTCCCAGGATCACCATAGCTTAGGTGTCCTGACTATAGACCAAGACCCAACTGCATTGGGAGCATGAAGCTGACAGATGATCTCCACCCCAAACTTTTACCACAAACATAAGGCAAAGGTGACAGGCACGCACAGGTAAGGAGTTGTGTGAACTAGTCAAAGGTTATTGGCCATCTGGAGGCCAGGCATCCTCAACACGCGAGGAGCCCATGTTTGTGGGCACCATATACTTCCCTGTGTATTTAAAGGCAGTGGTAATCTTTTCTTTTTTTGTTTGTTTTTTTAGATTGAAAGGCCTTTGGTATATCCTAAGAGTGACTTTTCCAATATACCTTCTGCCCAGCAAAATGGGGTGTCCTTGTATTCTCAGTATTAAAAGAGCTAAATAATGTTTGTGGTGAGAAGCAGGGGACATTGGCCTATGGGACAGTATGAAATGGGATTGTTAGGAAGAAAAGTGAGGTTCTGCCCACATATAAAACTTGACCCTTCTCTGCGAACATCATCCCTGTGAATAATTGGAAATCTGCATTCAGGCTTCCCACTGTGTCCCATCCCTTGAGGACACACCCGCTGTATTGCTTTACATGGTGCGGCAATGCACAGCGAGATTTACATATATATCACATAAAAGTGTTTACAAAAAAAATTAGCATGTGATTGAGCTGGGAAGCTGCAGAGGGCCCCAACTGTACGAGTTTCCATGCACTTCAGCCAGAAGATTTATTTCCAATTTGTTATTCATAAGGGAAGAGCGAGAGATTGGGATGGGGTCCTTTGAAGTGGAAAACAAAGTCTTCTATTCAGCCTTCAGCTTAATAGAATACACATGACACAGGCTTGGCATGGCGGCCTGCTTTCATGTAATGTGCTCCTTGTCATTTTGCTTTCCTAGGCTGTGAATACTAGTGGGAATGGGTATTGCCCTGGAAAAGTCTCGTTATCTCCTGCTGCCTTCTGCAGGAGGAGCACAGTGTAAGCAGATAGGAGCCATTTGGTGGCGGTGGTGGGGAAACCAGGCTGATCCAATTGTTGCAGTTGTGTTGCTCCTAATTCCTGGTTTATGTTTTATATTGAAAGAGCATGTGTAGGAAAAGCAGCGTAATTGCAGGGCTTCTGCAGGCATTATGCGGGCATTTCTGCCCTGTTTGGAGGCCCCAAGCAGGGAGCAGTGACCCATGGGCTCTGAGCCTGCCTCTGACACCCATCTTCTGCGTGACCTGAGCTCTTGCTATTCCACTCCCTGACTGGAAGTGACTGAGGGAAGGCTCTTTTGAATTTGTGCAGCATCTAGGATGGCGGTGCTGATCTAGGCACTGTATCACTGCAAATAACCAGCGATTCTGCCCAAAGACGATGTTTTGGAGATATGTGTATAAACCCAGTATTTCAAAAATGCGGCCCCGGTTTTAGAGTGATGTTATTGCCTATACCTAAAAGCCTCTAAGAGCTTCTGTGCTTTGCCCTGTGTTAGTAGTATTAAAACCATGCCCAGTGCAGCACAAAGGCGAGTATTTTTGAAGAACTTACAAGCCCAACTTACTGCAAAGCCCTGTCAATTAGTGGGTCCGTGGGCTGTGAGAGAAGACGTGTGACCTTCAGCACATCAGCTTGGCCCGCAGGGCGAGTGTGGTTAGAAAGAATTTGCACCAGAGTCCTGCCGGTCCTCTTGGCCCTGTGACACTTGCTCCTTTCAGCTTCCTCTGGGATGATGCCCTTGCGCCCCGCTTCTCTCTTGCTCTTTTGCATGTTCAGGTTTGGAGCTCTGGGTGAATCGCAGAAATTGGAGATGCAAAGAAATACATGAAGTCATTTCATCCTGCCCTTGCCAACGCAGAGTTATTCCCCACAGTACAGTCTTGAGTGCCTTCTCCAGTCTATTTTTAAATGACTCAAAGGAGAGGGCTTTCCTCTCCTCCCTGGGGAGGCTGGCTCCGCTGTTCAGTAGACCTCACTGTTGGGGAATTTTCTTCCTGTTCTCCAGCCTCAATTCTCCTTTTCCCTAATTTAATTGAACTGTTCCTGGCTCCACCCTTCTAAACAATTTTCCGTATTGAATGACTGTTGCAAATACCTGTTGTCAATTTGCAGGCATAACGGATGGGAATTCATTACCGTTTGCCTTGCTTGGCAAAGGCTCTTTGTGCAGAACTGTACTGGGAAGCCAGGCTTTATCAGAAACTAGATTTCAGAGCTACATGCCAACAAATAAGAATGACCTTTTCCTACCTCTTTGGACATTGCCATTATCATAAAAGCCCAGCATGACTGAGAATTGGCTGGGCTTCTGGCAAAGCCATGAATGTCTGTATTAATGTGCTGGTTTTCCTCATAGTCCTCCAGCAGATCTTCCATAGTGCTTTCTGCATGACAGAAGTTACTGTTCTGAGTTCTTGGGTTTAGTTGTAGATGTATATACATTTGGAGAACATTTAATTAAAAAAATACAGTAATTCTGTTTTTATCAAGTGGCTTCAGCAGTTACATTTCTAAACCCTGACTTTCAATTTGGGATTTCTTAAGCACCTGAAGTGTTTTGAAGGTGGGATTTATGCTGTGACAATACGTAGGTGCTTTGGAGCATAGCACCCTTTGTCTTAGGGGGTGTGTGTCCTTCATCCAGCAGGACCGACTTGCAAGAAAACTGTGTGTCCAAAGAGTGTAAGTTATTCCAGAAAAGCATCTTACGAGTTTGAAGAATTATGAATCCCCATTTATTTATTTATAAGATGAAAATCAGTTTCTGCTGTGGGTGACAGCAGAATAGAAGCCCATAGTGAAAACACCAGGAAAAGAATGGCTAGCATTAAAGAGACTGAAATCCCTTTAGTGCTTTCGTACAGCAGAGCTGCAGCTATTTAGCTATGGCAGGATACCAAACAACATTGTGGCTGGCCATTGTTGCTTGAACAGTTTGATTTTTAAAACATTCAACTGAAGTATAACCAGCAGCCAAGTTGGGAGAAGCGAGTCACAAGGACAGCGTGTTAAATGAAGAGTTAGCAAGTGAGGGAAATGAGTTCTCGTGCCCTGGTAGAAAGTGGCTGTACTGCAGACTGGGAGCCCGAGAGCAGTATCTCAGCCTAGCACAGCTATCAGGTTGCTTTCAAGAAAATTTTATAGTATAGAAGTAATATGGCTTTAAAAAGAATGAGATAGTGCCACCGTTATAAAATAAAATTACTGATTTCTCTGCGGTAGGCCTCAGAAGGGCCATGGATCCCATCCCTTTTTGCTCAGCACTGTTCCTCGCATCATAAACCAGAAACTTCTCCTCCAGAGAAATTCCAGTGTTCCAAGCATTTCAGGAGATGGGAAAGGGGTGATGAAGCGGTGTGGAGGAGGAGAGAACAAAGTGACCGTAGCTGGCATAATAAAAACCATCCCAGCACACATTGGCCTTTGTTGCTGATACCGATCTGACTCATCAAACTGTTTGACGTGATTCGTGACGTGTTTTTTAGAAGGCACCGTTCTTGTTGGTGTTTTTAAATGTGCACGTTTAAATGATGCTGTGAGTTAAATGGATTGGAGCATGGTGTGTGGGAGCAGTGGAGGGGAGAAGGGTGTGTGGTCCCTAATGACGCCAAGTGAAAAACAGAGACACACCTGCTGTGGGATATAATGAGAGTGATAAGAGTAATTTCTTAACGATGGGGGTTTTTTGGGAGTGTGAGGGGAAGGGTTGGTTTAAGAAATGTAGGGGGGCAAACAGGACTTCTATCTCACTGTGCTAGGGACTGTTCCTTTTAAATGGGAGCATTTGGTACATCTGGGCTGAACTGATACTGGTTCTTGCATACCTCCCCCCCCCCGCTCAGTGTTTTGCTTTGCACTGTTTTATCTGCCAAAAAGAAAATAAGTTCACAAAATATTTGCAAAGTTGCATGGCCACAGGCTTAAATACATACATATGAAATCCCTGAAAGCAATTTGCTTCAAGCCCTCCTCAGTTCCAGACATCTTTCTCACTCCATCTGCTCGTTCAAGTACACAAGTTCCTTGGGAAAAATCACTTATTACATCACTGAAAAATGCCACAAAAATAGCTTTTCACTTAAGTTCCCATCCTCGGAGTTAACTCACATGGGGATCAGATAGATTCGAACATTTAATAACTTTTTATTTTCCTTTCTCTTTAAACACAGGATCTCTGGTCATGGAAGCAGGGTCACGTGGTGGATTCTTGGCAGTCAGCAGTCTGTGGAGCTTTTGCAGGTGCAAAGGATTATATGTTATACTGGGAAAGACTAAAGAAGAAAGGGAAAAATGTGCAAATCTATTAAGTATAGCAGAACAACATTCCTTTGTAATTCAAGTTTGTTTAGAAGAAAACGGATCCAGTTGTTGTCTGGAAATAGGAAAGTCAGCAAAGGAAAGAGAAGGAGAAAAAAAGACTCAAACAGGGTGTCTGTTTGAAAGACAACCAATTTGTTTTTGACAAATTTCTGTTATTTAAAAACCAGGGGCCTGTCAGTCAGGCTTTGTGATTATTTCAAAGTTGATTTGTAAAATCCTCATCCAGGAGAAACTTTGCTTGGGTGGGGGTTTGTGCAGCTGTCTGCTCTGAGCACTTCCCCAGGGGTTGAAGTGATTGCAGCGAGAGGCCATGATTCACCATTCATGTGACAGCTCTGACAGCCATGTAGATTAACTAGAGTCAGGAGAGCAGAGGCTAGCACTGCACAGCCCAGAGGCAAAAGCCTTCCACAGCAAAAAAAAAAAAAAAAAAAAAAACCCACAAAAAACGGAGGACAAAACATCTGGGCAATCTCCAGACACAAGAACAAGAATAAAGAGTGGCAGAATACAATACTGCACTATTTATTACCAAACAAGCCAGAAGTTAATTGAATTCTTCAGTAGGCTTCTTGCTTGATTTTAGCCTACTGTAGTTGTTTCAAAAAAAAAAGAAAAAAAAACAATTAATGACTCATCAGTATAGCTGACAAGTTTGAGGGAGAAGAGACTTAACTGTCTTAATAGAAAAAACAGATTAGTAGTTAAGAGCTGGATAGCCAGAGCTTTTCCCCAAGGAGCTAAAATACATTTTGAGATTCCAAACCAGTAACAGAATATGTGGAAAAAATAAATCCTGTTTAAAGAGAAATTATAGCATTTCTTGAAATAGAGATTATCAAAAGCAAAGCTTGTTCTTTGATGACTTACAAAATCAGAGCCATTACATCGTATGTAACTTTTTTAAAAATAAGCTCTGTTAGAGGAATTGAAGTATTAATAGCAGCAGAATTCCAGCAGAGACTGAAGCTTCTTTTTGATGGGCGCTGTAACTGCACGACTGAGAGAGGGTGCATGGCTGCAACTGCACACAGTTTAGTAGATTGGGCATGTGAGCTGTGAGGCAATGGTTTAGGTAGAACTGATTCCATTTTGGGGCAGAGGCGATATTTTAGATGATCTCTTGTGGTCTTGTCCAGCTGTATTTTCTATCTTTATGTGATGGGAATGGAGTTTTATTCTGCTTAAAATTCGGTCTACTGTTAGATTTTACACTGACTTCTTCAAATCGGTGCAAACAACACCAGAGTGACTGAAGCAGATCGTTCATTTTTGTTTTGAAACAAAACAAGCTATCAGATGAATGCTTTAAAATGCAATCTGTATGTCTGCAGGTGTGATAGGGGATCATTAATTTAGCTCTGTTGATTTCTTTACAGTCAGATTGATACAAAAACTGTGTTCAGGCATGTTCAGAGAGTTGGAAAGGTTATCTGATTTACCCAAGGCCTTGCGGAGTAATTTCCTGAAGTCCAATTTGGTGCTTCAATTGGAAATTTAGCCCAGTGCCTCCATTTCCTTCTCTGTATGTCTTGATTCTGACCAGTTGTGCTTGGATTTGCTACTCTTTGATGGATGTTCGGTAGCAGAAATGTCGCAGAAGGAGCTTGCAGAGGCACGGTTGTGCATGAACTCTTCGCTGCCCTTTGGCAGGCGCTGGGGAGACCTAACCCTTTGTGCTGAAGGAGGCACCGGGTCCTCTGTGGAGCTTCCAGGGTTCCAGAGACTTCCAGGTTCATGGTGGTAGTAGATGATGCAGTTCAGCCTAGCTGTCTTCATAGGCTCTATTACCCAAGCATAAATCTTTGCAGAGCTGGAGTGCTATTTTGTAGATCGTGTTGTAATTGGTGATGATACATATTCTCTGGGTTATCCTTCCAGCTTCGCTTCCTCCAGCCTGGTTTTCCTTCTTTGTTATTTCTGTCCCCATTCTTTCCTTTTCACCAGCAGTATTTTAACCTTCTTCTCTCATGTCTCCTTTGAGAACCTGCTTCAAAACTCACGAGGTTCAACCCTTTTTGGATCAGAACCTTCCCCTTCCGTCTCCGTTGCCTGCCTCTGCAGACATGTAACAGGCAGGCCCTGTATTGATCTAATCTGGTACTGCATCCATTCTGTTTCAGTGAAAATATTTAGCCTTCTTGCTGAATGGAGGCAGTGGAAAAATAATTTCCTGCTTTCTGAAGAATGGATTCCATGGTTAAAAATTAGTAACTACCTACATATATGCTTCAAACGAGGGAAGAAAAGATAGACCAAACTCTTTATCCCTTTCTTTCCACCCCAAAACAAAAAAATCAAAACCTCACCAGTACCCTGTGAATAAAGTAAGATGGATGTGTGCATCTGAGTGATTTAAAATCATCATGTTATAAACCTTAGAAGGAGAAGATTATCCAAAAAACAACCTTTAAACACAGAGATGCTGTCAAATGCCACCATGGTAGTAGTGGGATGGCGAAATCACACAATCATGCTTTTCTCCCATGTTCTTTGCTTGAATTCAATACTTTCTAAAAATATGTTAGAGGTCCTGAGGGGCAGGGTAATAAGCTGAAACAAACTGAAAGAAAAGTCCTGTTTGGCTTGCCTTTATGGCACGCAACACACATACATGTGTGTGTCTGTGTGCATTGGTTAGTCCCTAGCTAAATCATAACTGATTATTTGGCGAAGACAGAACAAAGAGCAACAATATATTGAATTCCATCCCCAGTGCCTGTGAAATGGCAGCAATTTCAGCCAAAGTGCTGTGAGAGGCCCGACTCTTCCTTGTTGAGTGCACATGTGTAAGATGTATGTATGCGATCCATGGGCTTTTTATAGAAACATAATAGGCATGAGCATAAATATCAGAGATTTGGAATCCTCTCTGTCTCATCTGTTAATAATTTAATCCCTGGAGGCCTTGTCCAGCTTTATCATCATCTTTGGTGTCTTAACTAGAGGAGATGTTTGGAGCAGTCAGGGAGTGAGAGAAGGTGATATCTGAGCAGCTGGTGGGGAGGAACCCAAGGGTAGGTCTACATGATATTTTAAGCCTGAGGTTGCATTTGAACCAAAACTTGCCTTATGCCTAAGCTGTTCGGACACCAGCCCAGATTTGGGCACAGGCTTTGGCAGGCTGGAGGCAGGGGAGGGAAGCATGTCCCCATGCTGCGGGCAGGCCAGGCGTGATTGTGGTTGCACCCCATGCTCCAGTCTTCTCTGGGCTTAGGTTGCCTGGCCTGGACCACTGCATCCCAGCCCTGCACTGTACCAGAAGAGCCCCTGGGTAGTTTTCATATGCCCTCTGTGGAATTGGGCCAGTGGAAAGGAACTCCTGCCATTGGGCATTGGCTGTTGGGAAAGCAAACTGCTGCCCTGGAGCAGCAAGGCAGCTCCAGCTTGTCAAAGAACCCGAGTGTCCATTTAATGCGATTGAAAATTGCCTCTGCTAAAGATGCCTGCTTTCCCCCTACTGTAAAAAAAGTGTGGCTTAACATTAATAATTAATGCTCTGTGGTGACAAAGTCACTGAGAATGGAGGTGCAAGCCTAGTGAATAATAAAGCACTAACGAGAGCTTTTTACACATTAACAGGGAGGACTTCCCATCACTTTTGTTTTGATCTAATCAGCTCTGACAAGATTACATACTGTCTCTAAAAGCCTCTTTAACTCTATAGCTCTGAACAAATTTTTGAGCAGTTCTCAAGATTTCCCTGCAATGTCTGCTTGGACCATGCTTCTGACCCTGAATTGGTTAAATCGTGGGAGGAGCAGTGCTTTGCCTCTTGGTATTTCTGCTGAAATCCAAAGAGGTTCGTTCTTGGGTCACTTTGCTCTACCGTTGGCAGGTGGTGTTCCCACAGTGACAAAGGACCAGAGTAAACTTCTCTTTAAAAAATTTTAACATAATATCAATAAAATAAAAGTTCAAATAACTCTTCGATTGTTTGAAGAGTTCTGAAAAAGACCGTTTGTGAACTTGGAAATCAGTCACTGTAAGAGGATGCTGTGAGGTTTAGTGTTGGACCTGTGTGACTCAGTTTTTCAACCTGCATTTGGGATTCAATCCTGAATCAATCCTGGGTAACCTTCAGATGTCAGTACAGAAAATAGAAGACAGGCAATAATACAGCTCAACCTGGATTTTTCTTCTTTTCCTCAGGTAGGCTCATTCAAACAAGGACATTAGTCAAGCACAAGTTCCTATCTCTTGAAATGAGCTTGACCTACCAAACGGGGCTGGTGTTGCAGAAGAGGATGCCAGGGATCTGGCCAGATGACAGAAACACAGAATCAGGAGGAACCCCTGTGATGGTCAGAAGGGTTCCCTGGATCCTTTAGAAAGGGTGAGGAGAAGTTAAAATGGTACAGAAAAAGAAGATACGGGGACTGAAGAAAAACTTGTCTTCCTCCCCGCATAGGATCTTATTTGAGGAGTGTGTCAAAGAACCTGTGAAACATTTTTCCTATAGCAGTAGCAGCAGCAAATTCTGCAGGCAGCCACCTTACTGCCAGGACCTAGGGTTATGTATCGTTCTCAGGTGAAGTATTTTGCTCTGTTCTGATGCTTCTCAATTTTTATTTGCATATGACAGCTAAAAAGGGTAGAAAATGCCAGCAGGAACCTAGGGGAATATCCTAAGTCTTCAAGACTTTTTATTCTTATTGCCAAATAAAGGTAAATCATTCTCTGTGGATGTCTGTCA
The DNA here is from genome assembly GCF_034638445.1 of Ciconia boyciana. Taxonomy (NCBI): domain Eukaryota; kingdom Metazoa; phylum Chordata; class Aves; order Ciconiiformes; family Ciconiidae; genus Ciconia; species Ciconia boyciana. The sequence continues at coordinate 15,677,376 of NC_132944.1, read as the reverse complement.
CTAGCACTTCCATCAAGAACTGGTCACTGGGAAAGCGTGAGTAGCAGAGAGATTTTCTGTTTAACACCCTGAGCTTGGTAAAGTTTAGCTGCTCAGCTGATGTGTGAATATACAGTGTCCATTGTAACTTCCTGGGAGACAGGTGATGAATTTTCCACCACTGTGTGAAGTTTTATTTTCCCAACAGAGGAGTTTGTCACTCTGCTAGAAGTATTAACAAGCCAAAAGCCTTCTCCCATGTGAAAATCCATCTTTATGCCTACTTGCTGAGCCCAAGTCATCACCAGATCCTTTCAGGGCAAGGGAGAAAGGAGCCTTCTCCAGGAGTGAGTTGGTGAGTGAGTCTGTCTGGGCGCAGACTGCCTGCAAAGGTGCCTTTTTCTCTGTCAGCTCTGCAGAGAAGCTGGAATGATTGGAAGTGTAAGGGTGGATGTGTCTGGGCCTTTCTTGCCCGCCTGATACTTTGATACCTGCTTTTCCTGGTTGCAGACTAGTTGAGCAGACTCCAGCCTTATGTGGCAGCTCTTGGAGAATTCAGTGACAGCAGGAGTAGACTAAAGGAGTGATTTAAAGATCTGTTGGGCCTTACTTTGTATTAGACAGTGCAGTGCACAGCCCTCCTATTTTGAATGAGTAGACTTCGGCTGTACTAGTTTGTATCTGTTGTATTAATCTGATGACTGGAAACAGTCGTGTTGTAAGTTCCTTTACCCAGCTAGAGCAGGTAGGACTGAGCAGTACCTTGCTAGCACTGTAGCCTGTTCTTGGATACCTGTGTACTAATGTTGAAGACGTCACTCTAAAATTACCTTGGACGTTTAGGGTTAAGGCTGGAGCAAATTCATTTTGTCAGACTCACTGCCTTCAATAAAATGCAGTTCCCAACAAATGCTAGCTTTAATCTTGTGTTTTTGTCAAGCATATACAAACTTGCATTTAATTTAGCCGCTATCCTGCTGCTTGTTGTGCTTATGAAGCATTTTATTGTTGCTGTTGTCATTCTAAATTGATTGGTAAATCTGTACCAAATACTTCCCAGTGATGGAAAAAGAAACATTGAAATGTTAATAACAAAAGAGTCTGAAAGATCCAGATGTTAGCTGGGGAAAAAATGAAAACCAATCAGCCTCGATTAAACCTTTCAGACAAGAATTTGTGAACATCATATCAAGATAAATTGTGTTTGTTCTAATCACTCTATCAGCCAAGATTGAAGCTTCTGCCAATAAGGAACTGTTAGGAACAAATGCATTAAAAAATTACTGGGATTTGATAAGGGAATTAAGTTAGTCTGACTAAAGTGTTACTGTCAACTCTATAGCTGAGTGATGCATTGAGATTTTTTGCTTCATACAGGCCTGACAGCCATGTGGTTCACTGTTTAATTTTATCTTGGTCTGTGGGCAAAGGAAGGGCTTCTACATCCAGACTTGTAAAGCCACTATTTTCCATGGAGATTATTTTTACTGTTCTAAAAATACATCACTGACATGAGCACCAAAGTTTCTATCCAGACCATTCTCTCAAAGCCTTTGGGTCACTTACTCAAAAACTGGCTCACAATAAAAAGATTTTTGACCTTAAAGAAGATCCAAGAACGGGCTGGAATTTAGTTTAACTTGCTCATAGTTTCTGCTTTGGCTTCTTGAATACAACCCATTTTTCTGCTTTTTAGTGAGGTATCACTGCTAGAAAGCTTCCGGCAGAGTGAACTGGATTCATGCTTACGTGAGCAGAAGCTGCTCCTAAACCAGACTTTTTGGGCTGTTCGCTAACTCGGCTTGCTTGCTATTCTTGTTTGAGATCCAGGGGACTGCACATGTGCCTTACTGCATCTCCTGAGCTGTCATGGGACATTCCTTAATTAACTGTAAGAAGTCAACGTAGGGTGCCAGCTGGCCCAACCTCCTTTCTGACATAAAACAGGGTTTTAATATGTTAAAGCTAAGGTGGTTGAGAGAGACATGCAGATGTTTTACACAAGCCAGTGGGGAAGATGGATTTTTTCATTACTTTATGGATTTTAGAAGAAATGCTTTTCCCCTCTCCCATCCCAAGAAAAGAGAGATCAATTTTTCTGCGTTCCATAAAACTTGGAACAGAAAATAGATTATTTTTAGCTTATTCCCTGGGTACTGTGTAGGCTTCAGTCTTTGGAGTCACTTTGTTCCCTGCTGTAGCAGATACAGGATTTATACAAGCTCCAGAGAAAAAAGCAGGAGGAAGAAGAAAGAGAGATTTCAGAACAAGTCTCTCACTTTTCTTCACTGTTAGACTACACCCCCTTTCTTTCTTCGCTTACTGCTGGGCTGCTCCTGCATTTTAAAAGTTTCCTTCACTTTGGCTTTTCCTCAGCATGCTTGAAATACTGAGAATATTGTGAATATTTGCTCGAAATACTGTGAACTGAGGAGGGAGAGAGAGATTAGAGTTAATTTTAGGATGGGGAAATAAGGCAAAGGGAATAAGATCTTGGGAGAAAAAGCAGCAAAGCTGGTCCCTAGATAGCACAAGAGGCCAGGCTGTAGCCACAGGGTTAAAATATGGAGACAGACACACACACATTTGTGGGTGAGACATGCAGATGGGTAAGCTGAAGATTTCTGGCTTTCAGGAGGAAAGCCACAGCTGAGCTGGCTGCTCCAAGTGAAAGTAATGAGCTCCAAGGGTGAAGTTTGGGAGTGATTACAGAGAATAAAAATGCCCATGAGGGGAAGATGGCACTTGCAGCAGCAGACTTTGACAATTTCCAAAGACCCTTGGGCAGCTTCACATTGTTATTTTCCAAAATGGAGCTGATTTCATTCGTTGGAGATGAGCTCCATCCCAAACACTGGCTTGTCTTTCTTCCTTGAAACAGAGCCCCACGTCTAACAGTTGAAGTCCAGATCCAGTCTGTCTGTATCTTGTGGATAGCTTTGCCCCTGAAGCACGTGTTTCAGATGCAGAGCATCTTCCCTCTCTTTCTGTCTTTCTAGCATTTGAGTGATCAGACTTTAATTCTCAAGGCAGAGCACAGTGTGACGAGCTTATTTTCCGATCTCTGCAAATGCGTAAGCAGGTTCTTCCTTTCAAACTTGTCCGTAGGTGTTGGAAGTGGAATCCATTATCCTTACGACCTTCATATGTTCATATATGCACAGAGTCCAAAACAAAAGGACAGTAATCTCAATGGGGATGTTTGGATTTACAGTTAACTAGTTTAGAGCTGTTTTCCTTGAGTCAACACACAGAAATAAAACACTCTGTGTACAGACCTTCAACAAACGTACCTGGACTCTGACGTGAGGAAACATGCTGTAGGCATTAATAATGGAGCAGTGTTGACCACAGCCATGGGAATTATAGGCAGTGTGGCATTCATATTCAACCAACAATGTCTCACTTGTGTTTGGTATTTTAATTTGCTCAGGTGGATTTGCAGCTGCGGTCACCACACCTCTCGATGTAGCGAAGACGAGAATTATGTTGGCAAAGGTAAGAGCGACGGAGGCCAGCAGACACGCAGGTGAATGGCTTGGGTAGTTCCAGAGTTTCTGTATGGTCATTACAGGATAAAATCCAGCACCTGTTAATACTGGTTTCTGCTCTTGTCCTCGAAGGCAGGATTAGATGTGAACAGGTACCGCATGCAGAACTAATGAAATTGTTGTGTTCCTTTCCTTGCATTGCTGGTCTGGGCCTTTCCCAGAGGAGCTGAGAAGGGCCTGCACTTGTGCTAGACTTCCAGAGTCTCATGCAGTGTCTTTAGGAGAAAATCCTCGCAGAGTCAGATGCCCAAAGTTAAACTTTCCATCAAGGATTTACTCCTCTGGTTTTTTTTGATAATGGTTGGGCTTGAGCGTGTGTGTGTCTGTCTTTTCTGAGGAGCGCTTGGCACTGGATTTTCTGTCCTAAAATTTTAAGGCACAGAGGTCGTGATGGCTTACATCTGCCAACCAGGGCAGAAGGAAGATTGCTTATAAGATCAGTAAGTTTAGTAAGTAATTAAGTTGCTAGTAAGTCTAGTGTTCCCATCATCATCTTGCTGACCCCGGAGCAGAGCTAAGCAGCTACATAGCTAAAAGCCCTCAGCCTTTCCCTGCCCTGAAAAAAAGCTGTTGTGTTGGCAAGGGTCAGGCATCCTGGAGTTTCTGTGGATGGCTTTTACCCTATTGGTCATGTCCCTCAGTACGGAGATGTTTCTTGTTGATGATGTGCACCTCCCCAGCCAAGTCATGCACATCTGCGCTCACCATGTTGCTGTCGCGTGTATCTCACTGCTGGGTGCTGTACCTGCTGCAGCTTCTTTGCATTTGGATAGTGTGGGTGATAAAACTGTAAGAACTGGGTTTCATTTCTGCTGCTGCGCTGAACAACCAGCTCAGCGTTGGTAAGGGCGTGACGGTGTTTTGGGATGTTCTGAGACCATTCAGACAGCATCTTTATGTTAGTCATCTCTAACTAGATCACATGTGTAATTTAATTGTCTGTAGTCCTGCTGTTTGTCCTGTGTTTTGCTCTCAAGGTAATTTTCACATGCAATATACTACCTGTGGTTTTTTAAGTAAATCTCAAGTAAATCCTCTTGCAGTGAGCAGCAAAGTCTCTTGCTGGTGCTTTGAGAGTGTGTTTTTATTAAATTCTTGCTCCAGTGTCAGCTGCTGGACGTAGAGCTGCGTGTAGCGCAGAAAGGAGTGGATACCCAATTCTGAACTAACCAGCTCTGTGACCTTGGAGTGATCGTTTTGTTCTTCTGTGCCTCAGTTTCCCTTTCTGCCCTTTGCCTTATTCCTGGAGACAAGGAGCTTTTGCCTGTGCCTGGGGTAAGGAGGTAATTAGGATGTCTGTAATTGCTGTAAAGTAGCACTAACCAGGGACAGGGAGCTCAGTAAATAACTAAACCTCTCTGCCAACAGTTTCCAATCTCTCTCTCTCTGTGGTGCAGGCTGGTTCCAGCAACGCTAGCGGGAATGTTCTGGCTGCCCTCGGTGGCATCTGGAGGACACAAGGCCTGTCGGGGTAAGGACATGCTGCAGAAGCACATTTCATGTGTTGTTTCTCTGTTTGTGTTGGGGGGGCAGGAGAGGATGGGATGGTCTGCTTATATTTAAATCCTGTCATACAGAAAAGACTTTTAATTGCTGTACACATGGCCAGGGAGCAGCTCTCAGGTAGCTGGGAACAAGAAGGTCCCTCCAGGGAGATCTAGTGTCCTCTCTGGCTGCGAGCAATGTCCAGGGAAGAGCACAGAAACGGGGCATTATTGGGGATTTATCCATGGTACAATCTCTAAGCTTAGCTCCAGGCTTCAGAGGTGAGGGTGGCTTTGTGTTTAATGGACTTTTCTCCATTAATTTGTGCACTTGTGTTTTGTATCTGTTTAAGCTTTGGGCAGTCTTGTGGCAGTGAGTGCCACAGGTTGATCTTGAGGTGTGTGAATCACCTCTCCTGAGACGTCAGGGAAGGCCAACATAGGAGCCACGTGTCCCTTATGGACAGTCTTCTCCTGGCAATTTCCTACTGATTTGAAAACACCAGCAAGGTCTCCTCTGTTCCTTTGTATTTGCTGTTCTTACTGCAAAGTGTGATGGGAGCACGTGATGCCAGTGTGGTGCCAGCAGCAGGGACAAGCTGAAGCAGAAGGAAGGGAGCCATGTGCTCCCTAACTTGTCGTTTGAGCCTCCCATCAGGTCTGGGCTTGAGCACATGCTCGCTTGGATTTCTCTGGTGAGGCACTTGTTGCAAAAACGTAAGTTTTCTGAGGCAGTCTTGAGTGCAAAGAGTAAGTCTGAGCAGCTGCAGATCAGCTCTCTGGCTGCTTTCCTCCTGTGGCCGGGGTGTAGATGTGTTCTGAGCTTACTGCTGACTGGTCAGGGAAGTCTGGGGTGATGTCGATCCACTCTCTTGACTGCCTCACTTTACCCATTCCTGAGGCTGAGAATTGCTTTTCTGACCTTGGAGCGGTGTTGTGAGCAAAAAGTCCTCTGCTAGCGTTTTTTAGAACATTTTGAGGTATCACAAGCTTATAAATTATTATTGATTTTTACAGACACCTGCTTCATTTATGCTACCTTGCCCTCTTTGAGTGCGTAACTCATACCAGTTATTGGCCACTCGTAGCGAATATACATCTTAAATGCTCCTCCGGTCCATGAGGTTCAGCCTGTGCTTCCTTCGGTAGGGTTTGTGTCCCACCTCTCCTTGGCCTGGAAGAGAAACTGAGATTTTTTTTGAAGCTTTACTTGGGGCTTTTCACTCTAATTTGTCATAGGTTTTTAATCTGCTTGATGTGGCCGATACTTTCAGGATGATGTTTTAACATTTGTAAACTGTTGCTCAAAGCAGCATGCACATTGCAGCTTTGCGGGAGATAGTTTTCTCTTAACATCTGATCTCTGCTTGCACAACTAATAAAAGTTCAATCCTCTTTCTACACATGTGGGAAATAACTCAAAACAAATTGCAGGAAGTTCCTGAACACCGATTCCAGGAAGACATCCAGCTGTGCCCCCCGGCAGTGCTCAGAGATGGGTTGTCTCAGGTTTGCTCTTTGAGGTGACGAGGTGATGTGGCGGTGGATGAGTTTTGGGTCCTCCATGGCTTGGTGGACTCTAGGGCATGTTTTGAAAGGGACTGGGAGAAGTGAGGCCACGTCTGCTGCTGACGGCAGTTGAACTCTGAAGGTTGTGAAGAGGCATGGATTTGGCTGGGGAAACCTCCTCCTTTCCCCAGCCAACAGCAGAAAATAAAAATGTATGTTTGTGTTCTTTTCAGGGTGTTTCAGCAGTGCCCTTTTCTAAACAACCCAAAATTAAACTCTGCCTAAAGATAGTACCCGTGGGCTAGGACCAAAGGGAACACAATTCAATTGAAATCAAAACAATAAGCTTTCTGAAGGAAAAGTAACATGTAAAGGAGGCCAAGCTGTGTCAGCTGCAAGGAAAAGGAAGAAAGTCTTGGGAAAAATAAACGCAGAGGCTGCCATGCCTGCTGCCAATTATAAATCTATTAATCAAAAACAATAAAAATGTCGGGCTTTTTTGGCCAGTTGCAACATGAAATGATTTATGGCTCCTCTAATAAATCTCGTAGTTGAAGAGGAGGAATTCTGAGGGCAGAAAGACGCATTGGTTATTGCCACCTTATTAAAACCAGAGCGCAGGGCTCAGCTTCCTGGTCTGCACCTAGTAAATCCCTCTGCTTCACGCCAAGAAATTTCACATCCCTTTCTGTCCAGGGAGAGCCAGGCCTGCAATCGGGAGGTAGGATAGGGATGGGGTGAGCAGGTCTGTGTGCCTCTTCACTATTGCCAGCAGGGTAGACGAGCCATTCACATGAAAGCAGGTTTACATCTTGTCCGACTGCCTTTCACACAAGGAGGTGGTGGCGTTTGAAAGCCGTGGATGAAACTTCACAACTCACTGGTGAGAAAGACAAGAGTTATTTGACTGATAAATCTGGTGAGATGGCTTGTTCCAGCTTGCGTGTAGATGGGAACAGAGCTGGCAGTTTGCACCAGGCGTCCTGTTCCTCGGCTGAGCTTCCCAGTCAGAGTGGACGCGGCACAGTGGGTGTAAATCACACCGCTCTCGGGAGCCGGATCTCGCCAATGCAAGTGGCGAAAGCAGCCCCGGTGCCTAGGGCTTGCTGCTTTGCGAAACACAAGCTGCCCGCCGGAGTGAGCTCAGTGCAAAGCTGTAGTCAGATAAAAGCGGTGTTTTTTCTCAGCGCGGCGTCTGGAGCGTAAATATGGACATTTTGTGGCTGAGCACACGGCACCTTTTTCAGCGCTGGCCCCTCTATGCTGTGTCCAGGCCCTGCAGTGCCTTTTCCAAAGGGTAATTTCGGGGGTCCTGGTTAGTTTCTGTTGAGAAAGAATTTGCTTTGTGTTGCCGAGTTGGGGCCCAAAAATGTCACCTTTGCTGCTGGAACTGTGGGGCTAGGTGCATTGCTGGGCTGGGAACCCTGAAATGAAGAGCTGCACCCCAGAGGGCATGCATGCTATGGGGGGAAGCACACAGTGCGGGTTTAACACCTGCAGCCAGGCCTCACCCTGGGATTTAAATGTGATTTGTGACTCCTGCCAAGCCGTTCCTCACACGGCTGGGGAGAGTGCGATGTGTCTGTACCTGAAAGCCTGCCCTTGGTCTTTGCCAGTCACTGACATGCTGTGCATTTATTGCAGCTGTCGGTGATGAGGAGGCAGGGGTGAAGCCCTCCAGCCCTTGGTGCTGGATCCGACCAGTAACTGGGAGAGTTGCTTAAGCAAAAGGGAAAACCCAGGCAGGGAGAGAGGAGTGGCAGAGTGCCTGGTGAAATCTGTACAAACAGCAAATACAAATAGACAGCAGACCTGTGCCCACCAGAGGGGTTTCTGATGGGGCCAGCAGAAAAAAAAAAACAATTTGTCATCTGCTGATGACGGCAGGTGTGGCCCAGCGAGGACCAGTTTGGATCAGGCCTGCAGTAGAGCTCAGCTCTCCGGATTCGGGGCAGCCCCAGAACCATTCAGTTCTCCCTTCCTGCAGAAGCGAGCCCGTGGGGGAAGCGTGGATTGGAGAGCCCATGGGTGGCAGCTGGGAAAGGGAAGCTGGGGGGAGCAGGGCCAGGATTCTTGGAAGTGATGGTTAGTAATAGAGGTTGCCAGGGATGCAGCTTCTGGGTAACTCAGTTATCTGCCCTTGTTTGTGTAATAGCTGTGTCTCAAGTGGGCTGTTCTGTAAATGAATGTCTGCCACTGCTCCTGTAATGAGGGCTGCCTAATTCGGCAGGAGAAGGATGGTGTACGTTTCGAGAGCAATGCCGCACTGTAGGATTTACCCTATCAGCGCTCTGTCCATACATGCCTTGTACAAATTACTCTGTTTTAAAGCTGTCATTATGGTAATAGACCCAATTGCTGTCTAGTAAAGCCATAAAATGTTTCCATCTGCCTGTGTGCTCCAGGCTCCTTAGCACAGCTCATTACAACGAAAACCAGAGTTACTGCAGCCAGAGGTTTCCCCAGTGCAGCGTGACTTGCCGGGCACGGGCAGGGAGCAGAGAGCTCCTGTGTGCATCTTCCACGCAGCCCGGTCTCACTGGGAATTACACCTTGTCCCACTGTGGACACGCTCCTAACGGGAACCATGCAGCATTCAGAAAAAGCCAAGGACAGCATCCCTGCGGAGCTCAGCCAGAGCGTGCTGCAAAGGGCTCCTGCCGTGCGGGCGATAGATCAGCGGGGGGATGCCAAACAGATTCGAGCCTAATGTTTAATCCTTGCTTGCAACAAAGGAAGCCTATAATCCTCTGGGAGGACACACTGGCCTATCCTGACGTTGTTAAACCAACTATGAGCTTAGATGTGTTGAGCAATTGGCTTTGCACGAGTTTCCTGTTAACTTCCAAGAACTATTAGGATCAGGCACCTAAAAATCATGGTGGCTGAACGCGCAGCCATTCCTGCTCCCTCCCTGCTGGCCCCCGTTGGACGTTATTGGGAATGAGCTGCTGCGGTGAGCAGGGCTGTCTGCGGTGGGGGAGCTCCTGGAAGAGAGAGGAGGGGGTCCCTGTGCCGAGGCTGGATGGGGGCAGTGGAGGATGGGACGCTTCCCTTCTGTCTGCAGCCCTTTGTGGGGATGTGTCCGAGCTCCTCTTTCTGCAACATGGCCCGAAGCCTCCTGCACCTTTGCTTCCGCACCTGAGGAGTGTAGAGAGGGGTTAAAATTCACGAGGCTTGGGAGTACTCTGTTAGGGAAGCCCAGACAGCTTCCTTCAGTGAGCAGCAGGGTGGGATTTAAGAAACCAGCAAGAGAGATGATTTTTCTTGGCTTTGTTTTCCAAAGCCCCTGCAGCCAGCCGTGCAGCATCCGCTCTCCGCTCATCCTCTGAAATCTCCTTTCCCTCGCCTTCAGCTTGTTCGCAGGTGTTGTCCCACGGATGGCAGCCATCAGCCTGGGAGGCTTCATCTTCCTGGGGACATACGAGAAGACTCGCCAGCTGCTGCTCTGACCCAGCCCGGCCGGTCCCGCCAGTGGCTGCCGCAGAGCTGGAGAAGCCCCTGAGCTGGAGGAGGGGTCCTCCTGCGAACGCAGCCTTCCTCCTGCCGCCCCTTCGCCGTGCCGCAGCAGCTGTTCGGCGCGCTGAGCGCCGCTTTCACTGCTAAAGAAAAGTAAATCCTCCAATAATCCAATTTCCCAAACATGAAGTTTTCCTGCATGGAAAGTGAGTGAGGTCATTGTGAGAGTCATGCCAAAAAAGTAATATTTGGGGGGTAAACAGTTAATTACAGTGGCTGAGAAAGGCGTTATTAGAACTCCTGCAGGGGAAGTGTTTTGCAAACCTCCAGATCGTGGGCTGAGCGGGGAGGCTGAAATAAAGCGAGTTTTCATAATTCAGTGGCACCTGCCTCATAACATGGGGAGGGTTTTTCTGGTTGGGGAAGGGGCTGATAGAGTTACAGCCTGCTGCCCTCCAACAGCACTGAAAGTAGTCCAGGTTGGGAGAGCTCTTTGTAAAAGACAATAATCCATTTGTTTCTGATTTGAGCCGTATTTGTGAAAGTTTATATTCCTGTTTATACCTACAGGTGCTCAGCAAGCATTCCTGTGTGGTAGCCAGTGCAGCTTTATTAATTAGACTCACATTTCTCCAGTAAAAGCACAGGCTCGCATTATTTTACAGCTGTGCCTTGTGCAAAGACATGCAGCTCTGCCTTCTTTTGGTCTTTGTCCCTCAGCAGCTGAAGGAGCAGGAGGTTGGAAATGTTGAAGCCCAGGCGGGAGGCCGGGAAGGCAGGGCAGGGAGAGCGCACAAGTTCTCCTGCCAATGTACGGATGGATCCTGAGGGTTCTCAGGACTGCTGGCAGGCAGAGCAAACCTCTGCTCTTGGTCTCATGTTAGCAAGGAGAAGATGTCGTGGCCAAAATGGTGCAGGGACGAGCTCAGTGAAGAGGCCTTATTGAAATCACTCAATTGAAATTATCACCAGAGTCTGGAAGGGGAGAATTTGGCCAAGTTTACACCAGCAACTTGGCTAGGCAGTGCTTGGAAATGTTTAGATGTGGCGGGTGTTTGCGTGAGGATGCCTGGGCAGGCAAAGCCGAGCTGCTGCGGTGAGCGCCTTCGGCACGCACCAAAGCCCCTCCTCAGGCTGCGCCAGCACGGTGGGATAAGGGGGCCGGGTCAGGCGGTGGCGGTTCACACGTTTGCCCTGGGCTCAGCCATGACGCTCGGAGGCTGAGGGTCTCCTCGCTGGTGGACTTGCGCGTGGGGGTGAGGAGGTGGGTGCTGGCTGCTGTAGGGGCAGCAGGGGTGAGCTGCGCCAGGGTAAGCGGCGCGGTTGTGTGCCGCGTGCCGGGACTTGATGCACCGTGAGTGCCTGCGGTCAGGCTTGAGAGGGGTGGCAGAGCCCGGCTTGTGCAGCCATAGCGGCACCGAGGCCATTGGCTTCAACGTGGTGGCACTGCATGCATGCACCTGAGTTAAGGGAAGTCGTACCTGTGATGACGTGCTCCCCTGGGGTGCTAGAATTTAACATTGAGGTGGTTCTCCTCATCAGGAAGGTGTACAGGTGTAGGGAGCCTGGGGCGAGGGAGAACAAATGCCAAACCAGGTTGGTGCATGAACGAAGCGGGGGCACATGTGAAGCCTGAGCCCCTGCCCAGAGAACAGGCTGCTGCTCAGGCACAAACATGGGCCAGGCTTACTAAGGCTGCATGTTTTATTACACTGTCAACCCATGACATAGTAGTAAGACTTTGTGAGGCCAAAACTTAGAAAATAACAGGCAAACAAGTAAAACCTACAGAACAAAGGACATAATTCTTAAAAATAATCATCTTCAGTTAAAGTAGGGAATTTCAGCCAAGTCCCATATTGGCTGGTTAATTCTACCAGTTTCCGTGGCACGGTGTAGCAGCGCTTCCTGCCACTTTTAAGGGTGTCTCTTTTATGAAGTTTATATATAGTAGAACCAGTTTTAGGGGCATGGGGGGGGGGGGGATTTATTAGTCTGTCTTAAAAGCTAACTAACTAACATTTTCTATTAAAGCTCTTTAAACATGATGAGAGGATTAGCACTGCAGTTGGTGCATTTAATTACTTGAGCTGAAAATAATCATGTCTCCTAAGTCGTTGGGTCCAACTGCTGGATTTTTGTTGTTTTTACTTAATATTTGCATAATCGATTTTTGTCATCACTGCTTTTACTTAAAAATGGGTGAGGTGGGCTGGACTCCATGTGCTTCCTTCCCCTTCCCGTGTGCTGATGGACTGGCTCCGCACGCCTGGACCACCATGGGAAGGACACGGTCACCCGGAATGGCACCAGGCAAGTGAGAGCCCTGCTGGGCGGCCAGGGGCTGTTCTGCACGCACTGATTTGTCTAATCCTGCTGAAAATGACACTTTTAGTTATGGGACTGCAGCGGGGGGAAGACCTAAAAATGTGTTTGTTTTTCCCCTACTGCCTGTTTGCCTTGAGTTTTAGTGACATTTTATTTCAAGTTTACCAAAACTTGAAAAATTCATTTTATTGCACATTATCCTATAATGTGCAATAACAAAACTTGAATCTCAGATCAGGCACCAGCATCTTAAAGGCTCTTTACCATTTTAAAATATTTTAACTCCTACATGTGTTAAGGGATTTAGTTAAGGGATTAGTCTCAGAAAAATCTGCTTTATACCTAAAGTCATAATTTGGAGGAAGAAATACTTTTTTAAAATTTTTTTTAAATATACAGAAACTGAATTGAGATTTTTAGTTAAAGCAAGACTTCAAGCTTATCTCCAAAGCTGCCTCTGGAATTTCCATACAGGGTGGGGTTCGGTTTGAGAAAGCCAGAGGTGTTCACAACTGCAGCTGAGCCTGGTGCTATCCTGGCCCCATTTTTCTTACATACTTACACACACATGCACACGCCCCATCTGTTCTGTTTTCAGTGCCAAGATAAGGGTACTTGCCAGATACTTAAGCAAGTTGATATGTTAGAAATGTGTTTCTTACGAGTTCTTCATTGTATCTTTCAATACAGCCCCCAAATTCCACCCCATCCACAAGTCAGGCTGCCAAGAGTCTCATGCTGATCTACAGTATCTAATGTTAAAGTTGTGGGTCTAATTTCAGGAGCAGATATTTTGGCAGTCAGTCTGCATTTTCAGCAGAGAAAAAGACAGAAAAGAGTATAGCAATCGATTAGAATTTTATTTAATTTTCAACTGAAACTCCCAAAAGCTCACTCTCAACAAAACAGCTGTAATATTATAAATGAACCTTTATTAAAGACACTTCAATGCCGTTTGTTAGACACTTCAATATCTTACATGTTTTTCAATGTACAACATTGTACCAAATTTTCTAATAAATAAATAACTTTGTACACAAAAGTAATACTTCCTCTTTCACATTGCCTCTTAGAAGCAGCAAATTCACATATTTAGTGGAAGTCGTAACATTAGGCAGTTAACTTTATTCAGAAACATTATTTTCAAATGTTAATGTGGCAAATATGCTTTGTATCTGCAATGGTGATGACATTTCCGGCAGCAAAATGAGTCAAATCATTCCCATCTTCCTCGTGTCCCCAGTTCCACTGTTTTCACCTTGTGAGTCAGTTCTGAAGCATACTTTTCCCTTAACTAAAGGGAAAATTACACTCAGTTTATAATTTTCTAAGATCACTCAACATAATCAGCCATCTGTCTCAAAGTGCAAACGTGTCAATAGTCAGGAACTGATACAGACAGGTACCTGGCTGAATTATGCCTTGCTTCATCAAGGTCAGGTTCAGCTGGCTAGTCTACAGGGAAACTCGCCATCAGCTACTGGGCAAGAGAGAGAGGTCTTTCCCTTGCGGGAGGTGGTGGCTCCTCAAGGTGAGGCTGGACAGGATGCAGTGGCGCTCAGGCAGATTCCCAAGTGATGGATCTAAACAGAAAATTAAATGTTTCTGCCCTTATCTCCAACGCTTGTTTTGAGCCACAGCACTAGCAAAGGTGGATTTCCACCAGACTCGGCTTCAGTGGAACTGGCATTTGAGTTGCTCCTAAGGAAAAAAAGTAACAAAACCCCCTAATAAACCTTCCCCCAAAGTAGTCATCACCAGAGTTAGCAACCTTATGTTAGCAGAACTCAAATTACAAGTAACTGGAAGGGAGTCCTCCATCCACAGGTACCAACACCAACAGAAAGCAGCCTTTCTATAAATAAAAAGCGTCATAGTGAAGTTAGAAGTGACAAAGATCTGTTTGACCAATGTGGGTGTTTCTTTTTCCCCCCATTCATGAATGAACTTAAAAGACCACATAAAAATACTTGGGACACTTCCATTTAACAGAGTACTTTCAACCATAAATAGACAGTTTCCCTTCTAAACGAATATATTTCTGAATAGCCTAGAATTGCTACACAAAGCAGCATAATTCATTTGAAGCAGATATTTTCATATAAAGAGTCTGGCCGCAGATGGGGGTAATGGTGTTCAACAGGAAAGCGTAATATGGTGTTGCAGGAAAAAAAGTTAAAAGTAGCAGATGAATTAACGGTACAGCTGTCAGCTCAGGAGTGTGATTTTAGTTTTGTTGTCAAAACAGCTCTATGGTTTCAACACCCCACCCCGAACAGATGTATTTTTTGGGGTGTGAAAATGCATTACACTGGCACAGGTTATTCCTTCTAACCAGGGCGAGGCTGTATATCATTGTATGCACCTTATACAGGTAAAGCTGCATCCATTTGGGAGGGAAATGTCTGCGATTAGCTCTGTAGGTGATCAGTGCTGGAACAGCATATATGGGCAAATAACGCCTTTGCTATGATGCTTTTTGAATGGTACAATATATGAGACCACCCCACAGTTTACTGCATGAATTATTTATTTTGGTAATGACTGCTCACTAATCACGACAGCCTTTTTGTCTGGTTGTTTTGGGGCTCTGCACTGTTGCTGAATTATTTAGTGCCTCTTGTGTGGTCCACTCTAACATAGCACACAGTCACAGTATACTACATTTTTATGCAGTTTTGAGAAGTAATGGAATTTAAGTTCTTCCACCAACAGGAAAAAATCAGGTTGCTATGTAATTTCTCACTGCATGTTTTTTTCCCTATAAACTTCATTTGAAACAGTTGAAGATCTCTGTTTAAATGTGTTAAGTGCAATAAATTTCAAAGGGGAAGGAAATTTGTGCTAAGTAACCCAATTGATACTTGATTTAAAGGAACTTCCATTGAGAAGAGGACAATCCCTTTGGAACAGTCTGGCTTTTTAAAGTTCTGCTTATGCATTTAAGGCACCAGAATTATTTCTCTCACAAAGTTTAACAGCAACCTGATACTGAAAACAATATTGCCAAAATTGTAAAATTTCACTCAGTTTTCCATGCACTAAAGATTAAAATAGCCTCTGTAAAAGATATATATATATATTTTATATATATATATTTATATATGAAAACTCTTATGTACAATTGTATCAAATACTTTTCTCTTTACAGAATAATCCCTTGCATTTATGTGCTTCATATGCAAGTCAACTTTTGAACGCTTCATACTTCTCAGGGAAGTTTTAAACTATGTACAAACAGATGACGCTCGAACAGGAGTTTGTTCCCCATACAAGCTTGTTTCTCATACCTCAGTTGTTTGCCTTTGACAGGTCATCAGTTCAAGATTTGAGGTAGAAGTAAGTAGCCTATATACTCTGTGCAAAAAAAATTAAAAAAAATAATAGCGTGTTTGTTAATTTGCACATGGCAGTCTGTCCTTTCAGTCCAGCGATCTGTTCGGTGGCTTCAACTCATGAACGGAGTCGCACGGCTGGGGTGTGTAGCCGTTGGACAGGAAAGCTTGTTTCACTTCTGCTTCGCTCTGCAAATCCAGTAGTGTTGGGGAAATTTCAGGAAGCACGTTCAGTTGCTTTAATGACCCTCCTGCCGGTGAAGCTCTCACCAAATTAAGGTTGTTAAGCTCTGGAGGCTTTGCTACTGCTTGTGAAGAGCCTGCAAGAAACCAAAGAGCCAGCGTGGTTAGTTGATGCTCAGCCTGCCAGCGCTCCCCCATAAAACCAACCCTGCCACTATCACTCATGCCCTTGAGCCAGTTAAAAAAGCTGATGGGAGAAAACAGGGCTCTGATATAACCCAAACGGTACTGTATTACAGCTGGGGAGAAACACACATCCCCAAGGAAACACATACCATGTTGGTCTGCAAGCAGCGGGCTGGTCGTGCTCGCAGGTCTTATTCTGTCGTGGTTGCTGGGGTAGAGGGTCCCGTCTGTTTCCATCCTCTTGCTGCTGGCAATCCCGTTGCACGGCTGAGGATGAAGAAGGCTGGTGCCTGCACCCCTCTTCCTATTTCGTTCCTTGCTGCTCAGTGCGTTTGGGTAGGTATTATCCATAGTCTTAAGGCTCTCGGAGTAGTACTCCGACTCCTTGGGGTAAATGTGGACGTTCATGCTGTCCGTGCTGCCACTACAGTCCGTGCACACAACTGGCAGGCCATAGCCTTTACGGGAGGAAGAGAAAACAGCAACAAATGAAGATTAACCAGCTGGAAGTTGTCAGCACTGAAACATACAACTTGCGGAAGGAAAAGGCAGCTGTTTAGTTCATCTGCCCCTCGGCAGTGTGGGAATCTCTCTCACCAAATAATATGGACATTGCTCAGTTTTACACAGGGCTAGTAAATACCTGCGTTTTTCAGAACTCTGTAGCTATCACTAAAGGTAGTTCCAATTAATAGGTTTAGTAGGGTTTTGTTGGGGTGTGGTTTGTTTGTTTGTTTGTTTTACTCCAAAGAAGTTGTGACTTTCTTTTTTTTTTAAATAAACTGTGCATTTATTTCCTTTTTCAGCCTTTCTAGTTAGGGTGGAAATAGAAAGTGGAACTTTCCTGTACCTGCTTTAAAATACCAAGTTACCTTTCTTATTTTTGCACTGCTGCTTTACAGGGATCACTGTCAACTCATATTGTTATCTCATGATATGTTATTACTAGTAGTGGTAATAACAGATGAGCAGAATTCAAAGCAGCAAGCAGGAAGGAGTTTCTAAATGTTGAAAGTTAATTTCCTTAGTGCAGTCAACAACTTTGCATTATTAAACTTTACAGTTTCTCCTGGAGAGAACATTAGTTTCACTGGCTGGTTTTCTGTGGATGTTACAATACAGCATGAGAAAAGAAACCACACTCTAAATATAGAAAAGTATGAGTGTAACACCCAAGAAACTGGCAAAGAGCAGAGGCAGGTGTAGTGCCCAAAACAACCTTTAAATTTTGAAAATTAAAAAAAGCTGAGCTTTGCAGTTGACAGCCCCTTTGAAGAGCATGAAAAATTTTAACACCTTCAGTTTGAAAGTGCTGTCACATTTTAGGAATAGCTGAAATCAAAATACCGATCAGCCAGCTGCAAGCAATGGCTATCGTGAGCTTTCGTCTGCCTCTTTCTGACAGTTCCTTGAATTCAAACTATCCAAGCTTGATAGAGGATCAAAACAAGGAGGAGAAAGTAGATTTGCTGTGCTCACACCTGAGAATCATTCTGGGCTTTTTACCCCCTGAATTTCTTGTTTTAATACTGTCTCTGACTTGGAGGGCTTTCTGATCTGTACAAACACGAAATACCTTTCCAGATTAATGGGTTTTGTACCTGTCTTATCTGGAACAAGCATTCCATCAGCCATGTCTTCAGTTTTCCAAGTGTCTTTATTATAGCCGATACACAGCTTTGGCTGTCTACAACCGACAGTGGGAGCTTCAACATCTGGACACCTTCCAGCATCAGTCTGACACATACCTGTAACAAACGAACCATCTGGCTAAAGATTACAACCATCTGCTCTCAGTTAAATGACTTCTTAGTCTTATTTCTACCGTAAAAGCTGCAAAAAGGGAGAAAAAATAGCAATGGAGATAATAGATAATTTTAAGCTAATGTTTAACAGAATAAATGCTGTACAATCTCAGGAGAATCTTAGTTCGGAACACTTAACTTTTCCTTCCTAACATGCGGTGTTCAAATACTGTAGAATCCCAGCATTTAATTTCTAAGCCTGAAGGCAAGGACAGGCAATGCTAATGTATCTTCTAGTAGAGCTTAACTATGGGTAACTCTGGTGCCAAAGAACTAATCCAAAATTAGCAAAAAAACAGTCCTTAGGGCCTGACTGAGCAGCTTCTGAAGCAGTCTGCTTGTATGAACACTGTTATTACTGGGAGAGGATAGCTTCGTGAAGTGAAAGACAGATCCTTGTTCTGCATAAATGCAGTAGCTAGAGAATTACATTATGAAGATCTTTCAGATAACTCATAACAAGCACAGAAGTACTTTGTACTGTGATTTCTCCCTCCTCATAGCAAGTTCAGATACAGCATTACAGAAAAAATAATTAAACCTGTTCTCACCGTTGCTGTCTATGTGCCCGTTAGGCTGTTGGTTATCTACTCGGACGACTGTTTCCTGCCGGTCAGAAAGAGTCCCTTGTGAAGACAAGTAGCTTGGCACATCAGGAGGCACAATAGTCTCATCTAGAGCAATGGGAGCAGAGAAATGTCAGTTCCTAGCAGGATAGAAAGGCTTCTGTTTTCAAAGGCAGGAAAATCCCATTTTCAAGAGGGATTTGGGACTAGATCTGCAACTGGTATTCTCTGTAGATGCAATGGGAACTGAACTGCCTAAATACTCCATTCTCCTCAGAAGCCTCACTCCTGATTGTTCAAAGCTTAAAGATGTGAGATACAGTGCTGATAAAGCCATTTTGGGTGTTTGCATTTGGCATGGTCAGTACAAGGTAGGTGGAGGTGGAACTGTTTCTTCGGAACAAGTAAATCCTTCCTTTTCCCCTGAAATTCAGAGTACCTCATTTGACTCAAGTCCTCTGTCTCCCAAAGTCATGAGTAAAAGACTTCTGGAGAACAGGGTCTTCGATTGACTTAAGCAGGCAAGTACGTCTGAGCCCCTTAGCTGTCCTTGGCCTTCTCCATTTTATATCAGGCAATTTCAGTTTCCCCCGTCATACAAACAAACTCAATTATGCTAGGCATGAAGCCCCTAGGTTTTCAGGACTGGAAAAAAGGGGGAGAAAAACCCCACTTACACATCACACTGGTCATATGGTATCCAAGACTTCATGCCTAGCCCATGTCTTTAAAATCCTATGTTGTACTATATGTACAGCTAAGGGTAATATAGGAAGGCTGCAAATCCCAGCAGGGTGACAAGCCTTAGGCTGGTTCCTCCATACTTCTGTTCAGAGATTGTATAATGTTGAGGGCAGAAGAGTTTATTCTCACTGCAACACTTATTTCAGTACCAAATTATCCCCTTTGAAGATCAGCAGGAAGAAATAAACACTGCTGCTTCCCCTAAAAAGTGAGGGATGCCCCTCATCAGCAGGGCTACAACACCTCTTACAGGCAACACGGAAAAAGGGATTCCAGCTTCAAAGTCTAATTTTTCTATGTTTTGAATACAAAGTCTTTGAAAATACAGATTCCCAAGAAGTAAGACAGGTTCCCAGCATCACGGACATAATCCAGACTGTCTCAAGAGTTATCATTTATGGTCATGGAAAATCAAAGTAGCAAAGCAATGGGTGAAACTACTGCCAAGTAGAAAAGACCTTTCTGAAGAGCCAGCCAAGGGTAGAGATGCAGCTCTGAACATGCTTCAACAGCAAGTGAAAGCTAGTTCCAGCTTTGTGAGCCAAGAGAACCACTGAGATAAGCCAACTGCTTTTCCAGTGTGATTGTGTGGCTACCTGACGTGCTGATTCAGACTCAGTGGGAAGTCTGACAGCACAAAAGGTTAGAGAAAGCCTTAGCAGGAGACTAGAGCTACCTGTGTTGGTGACACTGTATTCTTCACTCTTCTTCCTGGTTTGGTAGATGATGCAGACCCAGACCAGAGAAGTCAGCACGATGCTACACACCACGGCAATGGTGATGATCCCCACAGTGGTACGGTCCTTCCTACAGCCAAGAGACTGTAAGATGCTCACATGGCTGTGTGCGCGCTCTGTCCCCAGGGTGTTGGACATTTCACAGGTGTATTTCCCAGCATCCTCCAAGACAACGTTCCTAACGATCAGCAGCTGGTTGCCAGAGGTAAAGTGATGCCTTTCTGTCACGATCAGGGGCTGGTCACCTTTCAGCCAGGTAATGCGGGGAGGTGGACTCCCTGTGGCTTTGCACTGAAGAGCCACAGTCTCACCTACAGACACTACATGGTCTTCCAGTGGATGAATCAAAGATGGTGTCTCTGCAGGAGAATAAACACAGAAATTAATTATTGGGGACAGTGTAACAACAGATTTATTTTAACAGTATTGAACGTAACTGATGTTCCTGCAGACAAATACACAGCAATGCACTATGCAGCCATGTGCCCAGGAGCACGGCAGCTGCAGACCACAACAGATCTAACAATCATAAGCAAGGCCTTCCCATAACCAGTTGGTGTTAGTGTTCCCAACAAAGAAACCCCCGAGGACAAGGGGCAACGGCTGACACACATGAATTATTTCATAGGGCAAGAGAGATGGAGTGCAATTTCCTTTTGAAGTAACTTTCCCAGGCAGACAACAGGGTGGTTGGAGGGGCTTCCTTGGCACAAGAGGAAATGCGACTCACGGCTCCTTCTTTTAATTAGCAGGGTATTTTTCATTAGTTACAGTGTAAAACAATGAAACAAGACTAATGCAGAGCACTGCCTCTTTGTCCCTTTTCTGTATCTGCAACTGCTGAAAAGCTTGAACAGCAATCCCTTCCAGTTCCCACTTCCAGACCACTTGGTCTCTCAGGGGCACTAAACGCATCTTACCCAGTACAGTCAGGGTGGCATTTGCAAGCACAGACCCTGCAGAGTTCTGTGCCGTGCAGCTGTAGACACCCATGTCTTCTATCTTCACATCCGTAATGAAGAAGACATCGTCGTCAGGCATGACGTGCATACGACGTTCTCGGGCCGCAGGGAAGTCCGTGCCCCCATCTTTCTGCCAGGCAATTTGTGGGGTGGGGTGTCCTTCAGCTGCACACTCCAGCCGTGCCGTTGTCCCTGTCCGGCTGGTGATGTCGTGGGGCGTTTTGATAAATGAGGGCAACACTGATAAAGAAAAACAAGAAAAAGGTATGAGCAATTCCATGGGGAAAACACCATCTTCTGGGCAGTTCTGTTTTCCTTCCTAGGCAGGAGATGGATACGGTAATGACCCATAGGCAAGAGGATGGCAAGCTGCTTTTGCATGATGTATCTAAACTGCTGGGGACTAACCCTGCATTTCTGCAGCACATACCTGCCTGCAGTGTCCAAGACACCCCTCCACTCAGGATCATTAGAGCTGGGATCAAAGCTAATTTTCTTCTGCAATTAACCTGGAAACAAACCCCATTACCTCTCCTACAGAGAGCTTTCAATCACTCTTGTCCCTTTTCTTTGTATCCTTTTGTATTTTCATTTGCCCATTTCATTGGGCAAAGACTCTTACCGGAACAGCCAAAGAGAGGCAGCTAAAGCCGTTAAGTACGTGCTGAAGTGCTTGGCTGGATGGCAGCCATCACAAGCCTGGCATGTGCTCCTCACATGGCATTTCTCAGCATCCACTGAGATGCAAGCAGCTGGTGTGAAGAGGTTAGGAGCTCCATACCATCAGGAACAGACCCTCAGGAATCACTGCCTGCCAAAAGTGGGTCCCAGAGAATTGTACCAGCTCAGGCTGAGGAAAGGAATGAGGAAGCAGCTTTCTACTCACCGTTAACAGTGAGTCGGGCCTTGTTGGAATAGGTAGAGCCAAAGTGGTTGGTGATGATACACTGGTAACGCCCTTCATGGGCGAAGGTGACATGCCGGAGGTGCAGAATGGTGGTGTGCTCCATCACCTCGCCATCCTTTGCCCGCACGTGGGGAGAGTTCTCGATCTCAGCATTGTGCAGCATCTCATTGTCTTTCTTCCATGCAGACATCATGGGGGAGCTGCTACTGCTGGCGGCCGAGCAAGTGAAACGGATGTCCTTCCCAAGGACGGCCACTGTTGTCTCAGGCTGGATAATGATCTGTGGCTTGGGGAAATCATCTAAGAGAAAACAGCAGGCATAGTTAGTTCTGGACTATGAGGAAAGACTAGAGCAAGCAAAGAGATGCAATGAGAAATGAGTAGTGCATAAGTGAAAGACATTACTGCACATCTGCTTTTACATCCACTGTTGTCTACACCAGGAAAGCAGCTTGCTCTTGCAAAGCACTCCACCATCGAGACTAGCTCTACAGTGCAGATGTGCCACGCACAACTCCACTGAGTGGCTGCTCTAAGCTAGGACTCTCATTCCTCTGGCTCCTTCTGCAATCAGTGGACTGAGACGGTCACTTAGTGACCTCAAACACCTATAAGATGCCTAGCTCTCTTCACCAATGTAGCTGAACCTCAGAAAGACACTATGGTCTAAAGAAAATATCCTTCCTTGTACAACCCATTCATGAAGAGCAATACCGAACTTAAAACTTCACCTCCAGGCCTGCATTAGCATGAAGCAGGAGGGGAGAGCAGGAGGACGGACGCTTAAAGGGCTGCAAATGCCACCTCTAGGGATAAAAGCTCATGAGCAAGGCGACTGCAGCACGCACTGTCAAAGCAGAAGCAGCTGTATTTGCCTGTCACCCGTCTGGGGTGGAAAGCTTTACACACTCTCTCTCTGCCCTGAAGACTGTTGGTTTTAGCAAGGTTCCAAGCAGATTCATTTATTAGATTTCTACAAATGGTGTAATTTAATATTTGACTAAGGTTTAATTAAACAGACAGGCCTCTGGAACCAGGAGTACTAGTGCCTGGAGGACTTGGCAGGCACCGGAGAAGCAAAGCTGTCTTCACTTTGTGATGTTGCTGTGGGGATGGAGCCTTCATGATCTCTTCTTCCAGATGAACGCAGCAAGCCTCCCAGACTGCCTCAGACAGAGGCCACCTAGGCAGAGCCCTACCACTCTGGGATCGAGAGGGACATGGCACAGCAGCTGGAACAAAGCTTTTTCTCAGCATTCAATGCAAGTCATGCATTCAAGTTAGTTAAACAGTGTTTTCAAAAGCTCATTTTTCCTTCATCAAACAGGCATGTGCAGCTCCACCCAGGATCCACACTGGTTGGCTCCACAGCACAGCATTTGGCTCACCAAACCAGGCCTTTATTTTGCCCAAAAGCTGGATGCATGAGCAGCATCACTTTGGCCTCCTCTGATCATTTACATTTCATTTCTTTACGAGAGGTAGTAGATGTTCGTGTGTGCTGGGTATTAAGTAAAGCTGCTTTGCAACCACAGCTCAGGTGCAGAGTCAACTGCAGAGTTTGGGTGGGAGAACAGCAGTAGGTGCTGTTTAGTAGAAAAAACAACCATAGGACAAACAAAGATTATAATGCAACTGTTAGCTGCCGGTTGGTTCATGTGTAATGCTTTACTGGCCCAAAAACTGGAGCTGTGATGGAAAGATTCTCCTCTGCTTTTTTTTAACCCTTTGTTATTTCCAAGAGGGAGAAAAGATAAGTGAAGAACACAAAGCCACAGAAGAAGATCAGAATGCTGCAGAGTAAAAAAAATTAATAGCTGCAGTCTTGGTAGTATCAAACCGAGAGGACTGGGGAAGTCTCTGTGCAGCCCCATTTGGAACTGGAACAAGCATTAGTCCCTTTCTGATTTAATACTCAGGGAGCCCTGTAAGGAATACACTAGATGCAAGCAATGCACTGTGTGGTTTTGGTGGGAAATAAATTGTAGCCAGTGACAAATTTTTAAAATGCAGGCTTGGGCTTCCTTTGATCCCACTGAGTAACAAAACAAAACAGAAACCCTCTCATAATAACATGTTAGTAGTCAAAGAAAATGTTTCCCAAGTGAGTCCTACCCTTCATACAACCTCAAAACACACAGGCAAGACTTACCACACACAAAACTTTCTGGCACGATGGCAAAAATGCTCTTGCTTTTTAATGACTCAGGATGGGCGCAGGTGGCCACCACAAAGGATTGCAGCTCTTTCTCAACTAACCACTGGGGCAACCATTTCAGCTGGCAATCGCAGAGGAAGCTGTCGCTGTTTATGTGGCTGCAGGGAAACAAAACCAACAAGAGCCTGCTGTGAGTCCTGCAAGGAGAGAAGGCTGGAAAGCTCACAGCCCTTTCGTGTTAGACACATTCCTCCTTTCCTACCAGCATGAGTGGAAGGAAAAAAAGGACTGCAGGGCTGTCCTTGAGGCACTAATGATGTTAAATACATAACACATTTAAACAGCATTTCATCTCCACATAGAGCAACCCACTCCTGTACTCCACTGACACTCCCTAGCACCTTATATTTATTAACCAACTTCCAGAGTGATTGCCAGGAACGGACGAGCAATGCTGTCCCTGGCTTAAGTGAGAGAAACCGAGGCAGATCATCTACAAAGGAGACACGCAGTGGAGGCACAAGTCAACAGTACAGCCCGTCCTGCTCCCACTTCTCATATCTCATTACCACACATGCTCCTTCTCTGCCTCTGTGGTTTGAGCATCTTTGGTGGGACTGGATTCAGGACTTAATTACTGAACAGTGAGAGGATGCCAAGTTCCCGCTGTAAGACCTTTAGTTCCCTCAGTGGCCAACACCAAAGGAGTAAGTGCAGAGGCCCCTGCCTGCCTTCTGTAAGGTACCTGTTTGCACACCAGCATCACCAGGGATAAGAGGTGTAGCTGATGATGTGTTTACTGATTAACAGAAGCAGCGGAAGAGAAATGACCAAAGACGTTTGTGTAAACCCAATACAAACAGTGACTAGTTTGGAAAGCAAAACACAAAAACATATCTCAGCATCTTAACAGTAACTTAGCACCTTCTGTTAAGAAAAGAGCTGTGAAAAAGGAGCAAATAAAAGGAGAGACTCAGGATTTTTTTTAAATATTCGGGGCCAAATTGTGGCTCAGCATAGCTCTGAGGCCAGTGGAGAACTGCAAGTTTACACCAACAGGGAATTCAGACTTTGGTCTGGTTTGGTCCAAGATCCTAGCAAAACCCAGTCTGATCCCTCAAATCGAATGTGAGGGTGCCTCAGAGACTGGGAAAATGGCCCAGGACAGAGAAGTCCTGTCCTGCAATACTGCAAGTTGTGCAAGAGCAGGATACCAAGAGCACAGCAGAATCCCAACTCCAGCACTGTGTTGTAAGAAGATGTGAATCTCCTCTCATTTTTCTATCTGATAACCTCAGGAAATCCTGAAGTCTGAAACTAGCCAGGAAAGGGGAAAAGAAAGAAATGGACTGGAGAGGGAGGGAATGAGAGAACACAGGGATCTGATTTTCCAAAGTTGTCCACTTGGCTGTCCTAGAAAGATGTGTAGCCCCCTAATACATGTGATGGCATAAACACTGTTGGCTAGCTGGGACAGGTCAGAGAGGCCCTTAGTATTTAAGACTTCAGTACAATGCATTCTGCATGTGTATGTCCTCTATCTGAAAGCCACCTTCTCCATGGTATAAAGGTTCCTTCACAATATCTAGGTCCCACAAGCTCTTCTCTAATAAGATCAATCTTTCACCTCCATTTTGTTTCAAGAGCCGGTGCAGAAGATAAGGTGGTTAAACAAACAACGGACATGCAACGTTTATCTTATTCATTCTCCAGTATTAAATGGTATTAAATATCATTGCTAACAGCGACCATCCGATTCCCATTTCCAACATCAGGAAGAAGAATCTGAACCTGCCCAAATACCAAGTAAGTGATTTCTTGTTCCACAGATATTGCACTACTCCAGAGTGTAGCAATGCACTGACAGTGGATTAAATATTTATGGAGAAGAAGAGAAAAGGAAACCAGCCAAGACTGGAAACAGTGTCTGATAACAGTACAGAGCCCCAGCCTGGAGCACAAGCAGCAGCTCTGATAACACATCCGTATTTTTACTCCAGAAGGCTGGATGACAAGTGGATCCAGTTCAAATGGTGCTTGTTGCTGAAATGTCAGTACTGTATGTGAATCCTAAACATAGGTAGAGCAAAGGAGCAGATGGGCCACTGGGAATTAAATCAGTGGCAGCGTGAGAAGGAGAGATGGCTAACAGGACCAGGGCTGGACTTCCTGAGCGGAGATGAATAATTGCACAGATGCGAACCTGCTGGAAGAACCTGTTCCGATGATCTAATTTCACTCACTATTAAATGCAAGATGTTCCTGTGACATCTACTCGTGTAAAAATACCCTGCAGAGGAGGACAGAAGGGAGGAGGAAATAAATGAGTGATAATGCGAATAACACCCCACTGGAAACAATGTGCTGCTTCTTATGTCCAGGACAAAAAGGATCCCTGCCTCTTTAATGGTGTGTACAGTCCAATTACTTACAGCTGCCGCAGGCTCTTCATCTTAGCAAAAGCGTCTGCTTGAATTGAGCGTATGGCGTTATCCCCAAGGTTCCTGCAGAACACAACCAAAGGCAATGTGAACAAAAGGGATGCTATGGCCATGACGAAGTCTCTCCATATTTAAGCAATGACTCCAGTAGCAGGTGATTTGGTAGCTCCTTGTTAAGGCCATATCCACTTGTGGCTCATAGAAATGGCTTTCCACAAAACACTTTAATATCGAGTAAGTATTGCTGAACAATAGTCAACCAGCAAAAATTATGGGAGTAAATCACTAAGTCATTCCATATCCCATCTTCTCACTACACTTTCTGAGTCTCAGCTACCTCCATTATCCATAGCTCAGAAATTCCTCAGTCCCCTCGATAACCAAAGATAGTCAGGAATGTCATATCCCAGGCTAGAACTTGAGCAAACATAAAGAAAGCAAATACTTGCACTAAATGGCATCTGAGAAGTTATTTGAAAGTGACTTTGAGAGGATACTATAGTTGTTCGAAAAACGTTGCAATCCAAAAGAAGGTATTCTTAAAAGCTTCCCTCACAACTATTGCTAATTAAAAAATTCACTTGTCCTCTGAAAGAAAACAGTGTCAGATTGAGGGCTTAAGTTTACTAAGTGAAGCATAGGACAGACAAGCACTGCTTGAAGAGGAAAATCTCAGTAGAGCATTAATAAGGGAACCTTTATCTGGGAACGTACCCCTGCAGTCAGGCAGCCCCAACCCTTCAGTATGCTCTCAATGGTCATGACATTTCATACAATCAACAGCCAATAAAACATCTACAGCAAAATCACATATACTTTAACTTGTCTTAATTCAGAAAGGAAGTTATTCATGAATCACTGCTGGAGTCATCAGCCTTGGGACACAGAAAAAAAATTACATAGTGGCAGCCAAAATTTACTTCTTGCAAATCGCTCTAAGGCAGTTGTGCTGAATGGGGATGTTCGGTGCCTGCATCGTAAGCAGTCATTTGCAACATGTGTCACTGCCAGAGCCTAGATTTAGGAGGAAGTTGGGGCAAGGGAGGAGGAGAGGGGGCTACATCTGAAATAGCATATTTTCATTGCTAACAGCCTGCAAAGAAGCAATGTGCAAGTCAAGGCGATACTTATCCAAGAACAAATCAAAAAATTAAGAGCATGCAGATTTGCCATATGTTCTATAACTTTGTTCCTGGCACAAAAAAAGGCCAAAGTTGAAGCGGACTTATAACGAGAAGGAAGCAGGTGGCCCCCACAAATGGACTGGCTTCTCAGTTTACAAAGACACTATTAAATTGCTAGCAGATCTCTCAAGCAGCTACTTTTGGCAGACCCCCCCTTCCCAAACTCTGAGGCATGGTGGGTTACTCACAGGTGCTCCAGGGCCTCCAACC
Organism: Ciconia boyciana; assembly: GCF_034638445.1. Taxonomy (NCBI): domain Eukaryota; kingdom Metazoa; phylum Chordata; class Aves; order Ciconiiformes; family Ciconiidae; genus Ciconia; species Ciconia boyciana. The sequence continues at coordinate 15,649,648 of NC_132944.1, read as the reverse complement.
CTGAGAACGCTTTCTTGGCCACCGACTTTATCTTGTTTCCAAACAGAGTTCTGCAGTTTCCAAACATCCAGTGCCAGATAAACAGAAAGAAAATGGGGAGAGGGGGGGCAGAAAAAGAAGGAACACAATTAATGTGGCTTTATCTGATATACGCTCTCAGTGTAAGTCCCAGGAAATCTGAACTGCATGGAGATTAAGAGGGCTGAAGAACACTCGCTTTCCTGCTCCTGAAATTAAATCCTTTTATCTGTATTCGAATTTAATAGCGATGACAGCACAAAAGGGAATGTGCCATATCATGTAAAAAGGCAGGTTTGCTCCAGTGCTTGGAAACCAGCTTGCTGAGTAACACAGGGTCCCCTCTATTCTTTGCAGGCTGGCTGTGGACAGGATTAAGTGCAATGACAGTTTAACAAGATTTTGGTCTCTCCCTGCAACACTTTTCATTTCTGACTTCTTCCCAGATAGTAAGAGAGTGGTAATTTATTCACTGCTGCTTGGCCTGAACAGACATCCACACACAAGGGCTGAGGGCTGTCTCTCAGCTGCACGTTTATACAGCAGCTAACTGAAGAGACTGCTGACTTCCTTCCTTGGCTTATTATAAATACAACAGCAAAGTAATATAATGCAATAAATGATAGCCAAGTGGTAATTTCAAGGGGCAAAAGGAAGAAGAGAAAAGGTAATGTACAGCACTGAGGAGCATGCTTGCTTGCATCTGTGACCAGAGAGCATTCCTCTGAATCAGCAGACAGTGCTACACAGTGGCAAGATGGGGGACTATCAGCAGGCAACAGCCAGCTGGAGCGATCGCGGCCCAGCTGCTATCTGCAAAGTAACAGTTCTCTATAAATATTGACCAGTGGTGACTGGCCAGGGGCAGGGTTCATGCAAAATGGATAGTCTCCTCAGCTGTTTTAATAAAACATCAACCAATGTCATTAATTAGGCAATACTTTCCTTCCCCAGGTTCTCTCTGTCTAAGGTTTATCTTCCAGGTGCATCTTTTATCACCGTCTGCTTCATATGGTGTCTAATGCAAGTCATCACTAACACCTCAGGTAAAATCTGGCACATACGGTGCTGCATTTGATTGAGTTTCCCTTGAGATTTTTCCTTCAATATACGGTGTAACCTATATTTACACCCTAAAAAAGCCCTAAAACTATGATGGTCCCTCTGCTTGCTACCGGCTGGGGAAAGGAGGCTGGGGTACAAGATGGAGCATGTGCAGCCATTATACGAGCAAATACATTTGCAGGAGCCTGTTAGGGGCTTTCCACAAAGCACCCTTCAAATGTCAGGATAATTTGGTGTCTCAACACGGGCACCAAGAAAGCCTGGTTTTTGTGTGGATGAAAGCAGCGGATGCCATACTGGGTAGAAAGCAAAAACGCGGCTCATCACGCTGACTGTTACGACAGGGAGTACTGAGACTGTATCACAGTCTGTCCTTGCAGCCTGTTGTCTTTGGAGGGAATTTGGGTGCCTGCCACTGGGCAGCACTATGACCCTGAGCAGGTCCTCACAAAATCAATACCCTGACACGGGTATTGCCGGATGAGCCACCACTCTAATTCTTGAGTAGACAGGAAAGGCCAGTTACTCCTAGCTCCATACAACAGGTCTGCCGCCCCAGAATCACAAATCTTACCATTCCAGAGCAAAACACAACCAAAAGCTTCAGTTTCAGGCAAAGCCACCTCCCAGCCTCCACAGTGAGACACATACTCAAAGGCCCTTCTTATGGGCAGAGTTAACTTGGTGCAAAACCACAGCTGAATTTTCAGAGCTGTGTGTCTTCGTTAATTATTTGATTTGAGGCGAGAATAAAGACAGCTATCGTAGGCATGCTGGTGGCTGACTGAAGGCTCCACATAGCTGCAACCTGCTTTATCGACAGTATCATTCTAGATATCTACAGTGAGCTTTACTGAGCTCCTTGCTGCAGCACCAAAACCAGGGTATCAGAGGTCCTATTTATTGCATGAGTGTGTGTGTGGCTTTTTGCTCTGGGTGAAATACCCCAAGCACCAAAGGATGTGTGCAATCATGTGTACCATCATTTGGTTAAAGGGACACTGTATTAATGAAGGCTTTGAAAAATCCATTAGAATGATTAATATAGTAAATAATTTACTATATGCAAACTCTGGTCATATGGCTCCACCCATACACACCAATTTCTGGAGCCATATTCCTAAACGAGGGTGTTATGCTGAGCTTGGGTTTGGTAACTGGAGATTTCTATTTATTGTTTACAGTGGATCTTCAACTTTGAAAATTAGGAGATACTGATTATATCTGTTTACTTATCTGTGCAGAGATAAGCAGTACATCTGGGGATGTGAATACACAATGTATACACCACATGTATAGGTGCATACAATTTTATGGCTATATACATGAGATACACGTAACACGCTGGTAATAATGCCATGCCCCAGCAAACTCATTAAAATCATTATGCTCTTCAAATCTCAACTAACCACTTCTCCAATTCCAAAATGGTTTGAACCCAGCAGCCCCCTTCAAAGGGCTGTGGCACACTAGAACGCAGCGGTATGCAGCTCCACAATTAGCCTGCCTGCTGCAGTCCAGAAACACTCCTCTGCTGTCAGCAGAGCTAGGCGCAAGCATGCTCTCCCGGTGATTGCATAAGTGTAATTACACCTAGGCACGCAATTCATTAGAAAGCAGCATTTTCTCCTCCAGCCAGTTTTGCACCTGCAGGAAGATCTCAGTCACTGAGTGAGCCATCAAAAAACCGGTTACATTTAGCAGCTTGAATAATTAGGAAACTCGTTCCCCAGCAATTCCACTGATGCTTTTTATGCTTCGGTGCTTCTCAACTCCCTCTTTCTTGAAGCAACATTTTAATTTAGGCCTGTGCTCTCCATCCTGGAGAGCTTCATATATAATTCAGAGAAGGCTAAAGTGACTGGCCTCCCCACCTCTCAGTTTAACACCTTCATTTCAGCGAACAACCCTCTCTGTGCTAAATCCTTTCAGAGGCTAATCTGTGCCAGATCAAAGGGGAACGGCTTTTAAGGCAATCTCCACAGAGATGAGGTGATTATTAATTCATTGGAAGGTCTCCTCTGAAGTGCCCATTTATTTTTTGTATGCTAATGTATTTAAGGCTGGTTGACAGTTTAAACACAGGCCCTAAATCATGCAGTGAAATGTTTGCTGTAAAGGCTGATGTTTTATTTTAGTTATGAAAAGATCCTGCCAGCAAGAATGATACTCACTTCAGCCTTAGACGAAATTACAAGTTTGGGATTTAAGTGCTGATGAGCTAAAACAGACCTGAGCAGATCCCTTTAAAACTGACCACTCCCAAGTGTCCCCCAAATGCCTCAAGAAATATAATGAAATATTCTCATATTCTCAGGGTTTTTCTAGCCTTACACTCTGGCTGACAACGAACGATCCCAGCAGCCTGTCTGTCCAACAGCAGGTTCGCTCTGTCAGGTAACCAAACCACTCCTTTCTGCCGAAGACCAACCTGATTCACATGCTCTTCCAGGCTATGAAATTTGCTGCAATGACGCCCACAAACCACGGTCACATGTCCTTCCCTGTGTTCAACCAGACCCAAAACTGGCCCAAGTCCATGTGCAACAGAAGACAGAGGTCAACGATGTGAAAAAAGATGCAAACCCGGCTTCTTTAGACTTGCGTAAGTCCCTGCTGCATCCTTTGCTAACAGCAGACAAAACCGGACACCTTTCGAAGCAGTTCCTTGTACCGGATGATAAACACCAGAGATCAGGCCATGGCCATTTCACAGGGGAGTGATAGCTGCTCTGCCCAGAGCTCCAAACACACAACCTGCACAAGCCCACAGGCTGCCTCTTCTCCCTTCCTTCCTCCTCCTGCTCCTTGTCATAACTCCTGGCCTCTGCCTGACCCCCACAACTCGTCAGTGCTCATTTCTCCTCGTTGCTCAGTCAATCCTTTTGCTGAACTCTTTCCCTCAATGCTTTCTCTGGCTTTTTCACCTCTCTCCTGTTATCTGCACCCAGCATTTCTAACATATCCCAATCACCTGAGACCACCACTTTTGCTCTCATGCCAGTGGCCATGTTGGAGGGATGCCCTACTGTGGATGTCCCACCAGGACAGCTCGCTCTCTCTCTGCTCCTTTCCTCCACCTTCTCCCCCTTGTCAAAGCAGCACTACAGACTCACAATCCTACAGCCTGCAAATCCCTCTGGACACAGCCTCTGCTCCCACTACCCTTCTAGCTGCTCACATGGTTTCACTGGTTTATTCAGACAAACAAAAAACTTCAGCAACAGCAGCCAAGGACTCTCCCACCCGCCACATCTGCTCCTCTGCCTTTTCTCTAGCAACTTGTGGGAATATTTCCCAACTCCATGTGCACAGAGATTCCTACTGGCCTCTCTCTCTCCCACACTGCTTCTACCTCCCTGCCTGACTGCCCCCCCCGTCCTTAAGTCCTCTGCTTTCTGCCTCACTTTACTCGCAGCTACAACTTGGTTCCCCTCTTCTTGGATCCAGTGAGTCCCCTCAACAATGATCAAATGCCCTCTATGTCTGTGACTTCAAAATTTTTCTTCTCCATCTAAGCATTATGTCCCATATATTCGATGGCACGAATCCTGCCACGGCTCTTCCCACTCCCCCAGGAGTCTCTAATGAGATCGTGACAATATACCGCCTGCCAGGATTCATTCTAGCCATCTGCTATCCATCGAGGTACTTTTACTGCACCTCTGGCTGTGCCATCTCAGCATCAGAGACAGTGTGATGGGGGGGTGCTGAGAACTTAAACAAAGGCAAGAGGTAATGATTAGAAAGACTCTTGATTTGTCACAAGCCATCAGAGACTTCTCTGACAGGGCTGATTTATATAGCTGATTTCAAATGGAACACGAACAAGCACAGAGCAATGCGAAAATACTTGCAAAGGCCAAGCAAGCTATAAACATTTGCAAGGCGCATGCTTGCCTTAGGTTTCTTTTTATCTCTTTAAGAGCCTATGCCCCATGGTGCCTTTTATTGTCACTGCACATGGAAGCAAGCCCAAAAGATCACTCTCAGACAGTGTCCCACAGAAACGAATCCTGTTTCAATTCTCTGTTGTAACAGGAAATGGGGTGATTTTTCTCTTCTGTTTATTGTTATTTGCTGCATCAATCAGTGCTTCACCGAAGATTGCAAGGGGCCTTTTTTGTTGCTGTTTGCTTTTGGAAGCAAAGAACAGTTGTGCTGAATCTTACAGATGAAAATAAGTTTCTCTCTCCTGTGTCTCTGAACTACAGCATGTGGCACCGTCTGTTCATTGCTTTAAAAGAACTGTAGTTGCCTCATACCTGCTTAGAAACACAAGTGCTTGATAACCACATTTGCACTCTTGCAGTGAGCCTGAAAAACTACTATATCTCAGATTTTCTGTTGATTTTTATCTTGTTCCAAAGGGAGAAAGGCTACATCGGAGAGACCCAACCCAACACAGGCACACAACACGACTGCTTTGCAGAACTTCAAACCCAGGGATACTCACAGCTTGCTTAGGTTTTCTAGGCCTGTAAAGGCTCCGTTGGTATCTTCTATTGTGCCTGAGATGTCGTTGTGGTCCAGTTCCCTAGGCAGAGGACAAGAGAGAGCTCATGATCAGTGTCTCAGTCCTAGGCTCATTGTTAAAAACAAACAATGAGAATGCCACACGAAGAGCTTCCCATTTTCTCCTGACAGTTATCAGTAAAAGCTGAGTCCTGCAGCAAAGCAGCACTGATCACTTTTCCTGCACTGACCCATACTGAGATGGTGCATTCCAAAAAGAGCCCTGGCTTTTTCCTAGCTGAAACCCTGTTTCTGAGGCAGCAGCAGTAGCAGATAGCTGTTTTTTAACAGGTTGGTTTCAGTCCTTTTCTAATTCTGTGCATCCAAACAAAAGGATGAAAAAGAAAATAAAGTCCCAAAACTAAACTGCAAGAAACAGCTGTCCTTAAATGCTACTATCATGAATTAAGATAACTTTGGCTATTCCAGTGTATACATGTATTTGTCTATAGCTGTATCTTCAGAAGATGATTTGATGTATTTTCTATGAAGCTGCATTTTTTTCTGGCAATGAACTTGAAAGCTCAACAAAGGAAAGCAGCACTACACAAGCCTAACTCTCTGTATAACCACTTTTTCTTTTTTTTAAAAAAAAGAGTAAGAATTCCTTTTTCAGAGTTAGCTTCTTTTGGCTTTCAAATTGACCATCAATTACAAGAGTCAAAGAGGTCTGAAGAAAAACAAGCACACAGAACAAACACAGAGATCCACAAAAGCTGTTTAAACAGTCTGTTTAAAAATCCTTCCCCCCAGCTTTAATTCCAGCTAGCAATGAATACCCAGCACCACAGACAGAAATTTATCACTTCTAATGTTAAGTAAAAAGAAAGAAAAAAATAAATAGGCTTTGTTGGTTTTGTTACATCACTCTGATTTAAAACCTAGCAAAAACCAACAACAAAGCAAACTAAACCATCCAGATAACCTCCCGAACCCTCAGGTACTCCTTTCGCACCTTTTGAAGATTATTATCAGAACATTTCCAGTTTAAATATATAAAGACCAAAAAAAAAGCAAAATATTTCCAAAACAAAGCCCCCTGCATTTTGCAACATTCCAGACAAGGGCATCATAGCGTAGCTTCTGGGCTATGGGGCACAAATACACAATAACCCAAAAGAAGAGAACAGAAATTAAAAAAATCCCACAGTTTAAATACTGGCATGGTTTTCCTCAGCTGAGATGGGGCTCAGACTTTTGCTCTCAGTACCTAAGCTGGCTGCAGTCTTTGCTTGTTTCTCGACTTTGGTGCGTGAACTAAAGATGTGAAGGGAGATGGCCAAAAGCCACAATTCCTGTTTCTCAGCTGCCTTCAGTGTGAGACCTGAATCTCATGTCCCTGGGGAATCCTGGCCTAAGCCAGCACCACTGGGGATGTCAGGGTGATCTGTGGGTAGGTCTATGCCAAAGGGATGGATAAAAACTCAACATCCCGGCAGGGTGTGGGCGCACATAATGCTGTGGTGGCGTAAGAGACAAGTCCAGGAGAGATGCTTTGATGTGCTGAGATTTTCAGCGCTGAGCGGGGCAGGAGCAAATAGGTCCTCCTGGAACTAAGTTTCTACATTTCCCCTATGGTTGCCAAGCCAATGCCCATTGTTCTGTTTGTTTTTTAAGGGCAAATTCCTTCTTAGACATTTCTCCTCTTCAGTTCCACCACAGGCTACCAGTCTTTGGACCAGCAAACCCTTTCCCATGGCAGAGAGAGACAAGTGGGAACAGCCTGTAGGAGCTCTCTGACACACACTTTTATTAATTGACTGCCACACATTGTGTTTTCTTGAAAAAGGAAAAGAAAATGGTATTGCTTGTTCATCCAGAGGCAACTCAAAGGTTTAGTGTTAGAAAGGAGGAATAAAAACCTTTTTAACAAATGAGTGAAAATAGCGAGAGGAAAAAAAAAGAGCGGGGTATTTTGGCCTAGCTCTCTTTGTATTCAAACTCCTCTCCCAGCCCCTGTTGCCAATTTCCTATTCTTTCTGGCTGGCTGAGCTTGAATGCTTGCAGCCTTGTTAATCATTGTGCTCCGAGGTCTCTGGGCCTGACCTCTATTTGAATAGCTCCACATTTCAGCAGTTTCACACCCACCAAAGGCTCCCCAACAACAGGCCATAATTAAAGCATGCTCGGGTCTTTTTCACCAGGTGCAGGACCCAATAGGCCTTTCTCTTTATTAAATTAGAGCTCGCTCACACACTCCCTCTCCTCCTCCCCCCTCGGCCCTAGACATGAAAGAGCCTCCACATCCACTGCAGAGCAGAGAGAACTACTAGCTCCCCTTCCCCTCCATTTTTCTTTGGAAACCTTTAGTTCCGCTCTTGACAGCTGCCTCAGAGAGGTCCCCTTCTGAATGCCCAGTGGCTGAAAGACTTTGGCTTAAGTTTAGAAAAAGGAAAAAAAGCAAACAAAACCCAAACTCACTTTCCAGTCACTTCCTTCACTGTGAACTTCAATAAAGGAAAAAGTAAGATGCAAAAAGTACTGTAAAGAGGGGAGATCTTTCTGTTCCCATTTCCTTTTAATTACTTAGGCCACAATGGGCTTCTGAAGAGGAATAAAAGTATCAAAGTAGGGTTTTTTTCTTTTGAAGAATTAAATCAGCCTGCTGAACTCAACCAGCCTGGGAGCTTGGACAGTGCTGTAACACAGGCTGTGAGAATTTTGTGGTGTGCCAGCTGAACGTGCTGAGCCTGCAGCCTCTGGAGACAGGGGGAAAGCAGCCAGCAGCTCTGCAGGTACAACTAAGGGAGACAGAGGCAACACAGCTGCAGGAATGGACAATTAAAAAACCTGGATTCCCCATCTTCTGATGTTTCTAAGGCAATCCCAGATGTACCTCAATCTAACGTAGCTCTTGTGCTTAACAGTGTATAATGGTGGAATTCTATAGCTGGCGTCCCAGAGGAGGTTAGATTGATCTGTCCAATGGTCTCTATTAGCCCTAAAATCTAGAAGTTGCTATCGTCTAGATGGCAAGCTCATTTCCAGTGTGACATTTCCAGGTATTATGTTGTGTCATTGACTTCAAAATAAAAGTTTCTGGTAAATGGCCATAGCCACCATTGAATGGATCATTTTGCAATTCAATATTAGGGCACATGAAACTTTTCCCTTGATAGCATGGCAACTTTTTTGTTGTTCAGAGGTTACCACGAAAATCAGAGCAACAGAACATTTCATGACCCAAGTGAGCCCAATTCTGCACTACAGAGGAAGACTTCCAGTTACTCTCATGGTACCTGTAGCAGCTTCCTGCTCCCATGGTTGGACCCAAGACTGGGTGAAGCTTCATGTATTGTTACACTTCTGGTATAATCAGATCCCAAGCCCAACCTCTTAATTTCTTTGTTTTGCCATTGTTTTTTTCTTCTCAACACCATCTTAGCCCAGGATCTTATATTTATTATTCAATTAAAAAAAAAGTAGCAGCACGCAAAAATGCTCGATAGCACATTTAAGAGGATATTCAAATTTCCAGCGTTGTCACTGGAAGGAATCATTCCCTACTCTTCCTGAGTGCAGAATGACCCAGCAGAAACTGTCCTTTTCTAAGAATTTCAATTAAAGTCAATATGATGGCAAGAGAAATTCTGCTATTAGCTGAAGGACTGAAACCTCAGGGATTTTTGCTCAGCTAGGCTAGATTCAGGATCCTGTCCTATGTTCCTATAATTTTACTCTGGAGCCCTCTACTCTGAAAGCACCCTGCCACACTGAGCAGTCCAACTGCAATTCTCCTAACTACTCGTAATTAAAAAATACAAGGTCACTGAAATTGAATAATGGGGTAAACACAACAGCTGCTGAAGACAACTGAGCAACGTGTAGGGGAGTTTGACGCTGAGGACACAGGCACACAAAGCAACTGCAAAGCAGAACAGTTTGACAGAACACAAACTGTGGAGGGAAGACAGGTGTTAGTTAACAAAAGCTGGGGACAACTTACAGGACACGTAGGTTTTTGAGTCCCTTGAAGGCACCTTCTGCAATATGATTGATGGAATTGTGGCTCAGTCGTAGTACATGCAGTCCCCCAAGGTCTGCCAAGCTTCCCTCATCCAGCCTGGTTAGGTTGTTGTAAGAGAGTATTCTGAAGAAAAAAAACAACAGCCCTTGTCAATCCAACCAGCATTTTCCAAACCCCTCTGTGCCAACCAGTGCCTGCCTCCCACAACCACCTTACAAGAGGCGATGTGTACTGGGTGGATACATAACAGCTTGATTAGGAAACAAGACTGCAGTCTGCAAATATTCCCACAAGATTCCCATGGGGCAGCCTGGATGACCATAAGGGAGCAGAAGGCATTTGGTACCCAGTTATAGGGAAGTCTTCTGTACAGGCAATAGAGAGAGGCTCCTCCAGAAGTGAATGGGAGCAATAAACTAATATGCGTGCTGTTAGTTATGGCGGGGAGAAGCTACTCTTTCTCCATGGCCTGTATGGCTAGGTTACAGCCTGGGAGCACCACCCGTCCTCAGCCCCCAGATGTATAGGCAACACTCAGGTATCAGTCCTGGTTGTGTTCAATCCTCACTCCATTTGGACTCCCTCTGCAGCTTACAGGAAAAAGCAGTCCCCTCCTTCCCCACGCCCTGCAAGGTGGAGAGTGATGTCAAACAGATGGATTTTGAAGTTCACACGCACTCTTGGCACGGTCCAGACTTCTGTATTCAGAAGGTGTCTTATCGTTCTGCACTTGTGCACAGCAAGCCCCAGGTGTTTGGGTGTGGGTGTCTTCACAGCCTGCTCCACCCCAGTTGAGAGCCAAAAGCATTTCACCACAAGGCAACTGAATGCTTCCTTTCATGCACAGGAAGGAGGTATCTGTTGTAAACCAGCAGCCTTGCCTCCCACTCCCCTTTGTCAAGGAGTGTATAGTCTGCTTGAAATCTTCTCCACTTACAGGTGACTAATACTGAAGGGTTGGCTTTTTCCTAGTTTTCCATCCATCTCTTCCCTTTGCCTGTATTATCTCTGGTTTTAGAGATTATTTTTTTTTTTTTAAGTGCTACTCCTGTTGCAGTTTGGAAGGTGGTAGCAAGAAAGCTGTTTTTCTCTCCCAGCCAGGGTGCAGATGAGGCTTCTGAGATTTGACACCGAGGGCAGGGTATGGGAAGCTACAAGCCACTGCAGACACCTCACACAATATGCAACCACCTTCTACGCAAGCAGTAAAGCCCCAGCGCTGCTGATGTTGAAGGCCACCTTGGCTCATCAAATGAGGGTCCTCCTGAGGTAGCAGCAGGCAGAGTCACTGGTCAGCGATCTTCAGCCTGAAGCATCCACCCACAGCTCTCCACTGTGAGTATATTCCTCCTGATCTCTGGATGTCTCTGCAGCTGGGTAAGCCCTGCAGGGCTACTGGCAGGTGAGTGTGACCAGCAATAGCCTCAGCTTTAAGTTTCCTGCACACTGACATGTGGTGTATAAAAAGTGGCATTCAGCTACATGCCGCTACTCACATTTTCTCAAGCTTACCTCTTCACAAAGGGCAGTTGCATAGGATTTTCGAAAATACCTTCATGACTTGGGAATACAAGTCACTTCAAAAGATGTGAGCATTTGGGCTGCTACACTTTTCAAAAAGTGGAGTTATGCAGCTTTGAACAAGCACTGAAATCCTTCATTGCACAGACAACAAGAAAAAAAATCTCACCGAGTTCCAAACCTCCAAATTCCTCTTCTAGTACTGCCTGTTAATGAGTCTGCTTAAAAACACGTCTAGGGCTTGCATGAAAGTCACTGCAAAGCCAAAACCTAAGTCAAAACAGACACATACTTCGAAGTACTGAGAGTGTCATTTACTTGGCAAACGAGCTGTCTATCTTTTAGCTATGTGAGTGGGCAGAGGGCAAGCTTTGGAAAAAATTCAGCAAAGATTAATGAGTTTGAAGAAGGTATGGGACAACATACTTTAATTCCTAAAGTTGTAGCGTTAGTTATGAAGAACTGGCATCTGGTCAAAATTATGTCCTCACCTGCGATTAAAGAATTTGGCTTTTTAAAAAAAAAAAAAAAAAGAAGTGTTCAAAAGTAATCCTAAACCTGGCTGAGAGAAAAAATAGTTCCTTTTGATTCTACACAGAAGAGTTCCTGCCACAACTGGTGAAGGCATGTTCCCCTCCGTTCATCCTGACATCACCTCAAGATGGACGGACAGCAGCAGAGGGCTGGGCTCTCTCCATAGCTGCAACCAGATGGAAGGTTTCAGGAGCTAACGCACCTGGCAGTGGCTTCCTTCAACATGTAAGGGCTCTGCTTCCTGCCAATGGGACAGGCCAATTTGCAAAACAGTGTGTTCCCCTCCTCAGCAGTTTAGATTATCTGGGTTGAGAGAAGTCAGCAGGTCTCTGCTGCTTCCACTACCTTCTCATCTCTCTACCAGTGAGAGATCACTGGAACGAACAAGTGGAAACGCTAGCCTACACAACCCTTTTGGCCTGGCGAGGAAATGGGAGAGCAGCATACAGAGAAGCACGCCAAAAGTGATACATAAAGGGCTTAACCAGAAACCTGTTCTCCAGCTGTGGCTCCGGCTGCCCGCCAGTTCTGGACCAGGTACATCTAATACATTTCATTCTCATTGACCAAACTATAGGTAAAAAACGAAAAAGAAAGACCCAGCAGCCAAGTCATCATTCACCTCTGATGAAATCCTATGCTCCCACTGTGGATTCTTCCATGATGTTGATGCCCTAGCACCTGACTAGTGAATACAATCAGCTCTTTCTCATGTCCATAACAAGGCAAGAGCTCTCTTTCCTTGTTTGCTTTTACATCAGACCAGAGCCCTGGGCTCACGTTTTCTCCCAACAACTGAAGGAGAGACAATTCATCCTTCAGATGACCGCCTCCTTCCTTAGCACAGATAAGCAGGGGTCTTGGCCATCTCTCTTTGTTGGGTCAAGGACTTTGAAATTCATTCCCTGTACAACCAGAGACAGTGTTTTCTGATAAATGAAACGTAGCAGATTTAGCAACAGGGGAGGTGAGCAAGCATCTTTTAATAAGGAATGAAACGTACACATTCAAAGACGTATACGGAGGCAGTCTAGATGTATCTAGTGCTTCCTTTCCTCACTCTTCAATTTCAGAGCAGACCTCTCCTACAAGTACTCTTTGGCTGTGGGAGTTTCAGTTAGGAGTATCTGATGGCTCTCTGCAGCAGCCTTACCCTAAAGGCAACACCTGCAAGAGCTTGTAGTATTTTGCAGAGATGTGTGCTAACACCCACATAATCACCTTCGAATCTCAGCTAATGTCGTCTCTGGCCTCACACTCTAGCACAATCCTGTTTGTCAGGCCAAGCACGCCCCAGTGGCTCCTACCCTCTCACACCACCAGGTGTCTTCCAAATTTACCCCATTCTGCAACAGAGCAACTGAGTCCTGCACTGGGTTTCTGCAGTTACTGCAGAGGACGGCCTCTAAGCCAGGACAGCTCACCACTAGCACTACTTGTTGGCAAGAGATCCCAATCCATACCTGACAAATAAAGAACTCAACATGACATGCAACCTCCCATCTAAACCTTGAGGGTTTGCAAAGACAGTGTCAGGTAGAAAAGACAAGCATAGTTCTCACTAAAAGAGTTCTGATGTTAGCTCTGCAAGATGCAGATGGAGCTTACCCATCCCATCTGAACCCGGCTGAAATAAAGCTTCAACACAGGCACCAGATATTGGGTCCCTAACAGCAGAAAGCTCCCAGAGCTGTGCTACTAACGCAGTGTAGTGATCTGAATTTGACTGTTCCAGGGGTCCAACTGTGAGTGCCCTAGGAAGGTAGATTCCCCTTTCTTGATGCTTCAGATTTAAGCAGACCATGGGTGGAGCATGGTGCCAATTCTGATCTGTTGCTTTGCAGATTTCTCCATTGACACTGCCTTTAATCCAGTCAAATACCACTTCAGGATCTGCACATGAAAGAACTGTAACTGTCTACAGCACTGTGCCAAGCAAAGGAGCCCTTTAGGCATGGGCAGTTTCACAGCAGTATGAAAAATTAGGTAATTAAACAATCACATATGTATTTACCTAAAAAAAAAAAAAAAAAAAAATTTCCTTGTGCCCCCCAAAAATAATCCACATCTGAATAAGTAATTTGGGTTCAAGAGAAGATCACAGCTGGTCACTGGGCTAACACATTAATTCTACAGCTTCTAAACGTAAAGGAATGACATGTGCCATGTCCGCTTATCTCTGAATCCACATCCCAAAACACTAGGGACCCACAGCTAGGTAGGCAGATACCGACCTTTAGTCTGAGTCCAGAGTGAGGCCTCTGAAAGCAGGAAGCTGCTTTACTGTACTGCTTTTTGGTGGATAGGAGAATCCCTAACAATGTTTAACAAGAGATTTCCGAGCACCAAGCAGAATGAATTACAGTTCCGCTAACCACATGTGTCAAGTTCTCCAAAGAAAAAAGTGAATCTTTCCACAGTCCCACCGAGGGGATGACAGCTACTTCTGTAAATACTGCAACCATCCATGTGTATCTCTTCAAAAAGGCATCAAGCAGTGCCACAGACCCAAAAGACACCCTTGTGGGGCTGTCCTCAGCAGCAAGGCTTTCTTTCATTTATCAAAGAGACTGTATTCACAGCTGGAAATCTCAGAAGAGCAAAGTCAATGTATTTACTTTTAAACAACTGAGCCCTACAGGAAGGGTAAAGTGTAAACAGGAGAAACAAGGCGAACTGCCTTTAAAGGGCCAAATCTCTGCTGGTTAAAAACATGATTGTTCTTTGTAAATACAGAGGATAAAGCAAAGTTTCCTTCAGGCTGCACAGTCATTATATGGCAAGCCGTGCACGTCTTGTAACTAGCTAGCTAAAAAGCTTTGGCAAGCCACAGATCACAAACTCTCCAGGTCTTTTGGCACTGTATACTTTTAGTGGGTTCTAGTCTTTGTTTCTGGTGCAAACGTATCTTAAACAGGTGATCTGAAGGTCATAACATCATGAATAACAAGGGCATCACTTAGGAGGCTGCAGTTCCTGCATTTCTACAGGTTGATACAGCAGGAGCTGTAAGACGTGATTGGGAAAAATCCTTACTCCCCTTTCCTGCCAACGTTACATTATCATCAAACCCTGCCCAGCCAACCACAATAGAAACCAACTTACAGCTCATGCAGCTTCTGACAGAAGCTCCAGCCATCGGGGTTGATGCGGGATATGGAGTTGTTACTGAGGTGAAGCTGGTGCAGAGATGAAAGGCCATAGAGAGAGCCGCTGTTTACTTCTGTCAGGCTGTTATACTCCAGGTGGCTGCAGAGAAAAATCAGAAGGAATTGACAGATAAGTAGCACTGGTCAAATTCTGAAGAATTTCCAACAAAGACTGGGATTTTAGCCATTCCTACACACCCTTCTACATACCCATGTGGATAGGTGCATGTGTGGGCATTTCTTGTGCAAGTGAAGGATCGAAATTCAAGGACAACATAAAGGAAATGCCCAGAATGTGCTGTGACTGCAGAGGTATGCTCCACTGCAACTAAACTGGGCTTAAAGCATCCCATTCAAGTTTGTATTTACAGAGTCTCAGTTGCGTGACAGCAGCACCCAGAAACATGCTGCCTTGATCACTTGTGACCTTGCAAACACACTTCCAAGCCAATCATGTTGGAAGTTTCAAGCACTTCTCTGCAATGACTATTTAATTTGTTCTCCCGTATGGAAAGAACGCATCACTGAGATAGGCCAGCTTGATTTCTAGGTATCCCAAAGAGGCAGAATAATCAGGTCTGCCACACAGAGTTTACATGTATCAGTCAAAACAACTCTGCGGAAGCCAGATGAGCTTTTATTTAAAGACTAATTGAGATCTTACTGAATGTTCAAATCGTCAAACTTTCAAAGGAATACCGCCACAGCTTGAAAAACGGGACTTTTTTTATTGAACACCTGGTAAAGCAATGAGCTTTAGTAAACTGTGGGTCAACTAAACAGAAGCTTAGCATGTAGCATGTAAGTTGCAGCATGGCAGAGCTCTGTACATGCAGGACATAGAAAGAAGCACGAGGACTGGCACAGGTGCCCACAGGTCTCTGATGGGAGTCCTTGCTAAAATGCAGAGAAGGATATGATAGCAGGTGAAGTCCAGGCTGTTTAAGGGAAAAGAGCCCATTTCTCCAACTTACAGAACTTGCATCTTGGCTAGACCCCAGAAAGCCCCATCAGTCAATTTGCTGATGTTGTTGCGCTGGAGTTTCAGGACTTCCAAGCTGTCCAGTCCCTGGAATGTCAGGCCTTCAATCAGGCGGATGCGATTCCGGTTCAGCTCCCTAAAATCACCAAGGCCATACAAGTTTATTAAATCCCAGTCCTTTCTCACGAAATCATCTGTGCAGCATACAATAGGGACAGCAATGCCAACAACTCCTCTGTCAACGGTTCCCAGGAGAGAGCAGAAGCACACCGGAAATTTTCAATCCCAGAGCTAGCCAGGGAAGTCAGCTGGGTGTGATTGCTTAAATAAACTCACCCTGGGACAGACTTTCACTATAGAGAATTAACAGAGACAGTGCAGCAATTCCTCTTCATCACTCCTCTCTCTGCACTTCTTTTAAGCCATTTATCCTTTTCATCAATTTTCACGTCATCTTCTCTCAAGCAGAGGCACCATTTGAATACAGTTAAACATCAGCATTATTTCCCTTACAATCCATTGTTTTTACAGGACTTGTAATCGCCCAGTAAAAATGTGCTCTGAAACAGGCGGGTGCCATAAGAACTGTAAGCCCAAGAGGAAATTTTATGGCTAAGTTTGAAAGGAAAGCTTTCAGTTCCCCTGACAAATTTCACATTTTTTCCTATTATAAGAAACTAATAAAGAGTGAAACAAGTTGTTTCCAATAACAAGGCAGTCTTATTATTTTGTGTATACAAAGATCTCCCAACTTGGTTCATTACATTTCTTTTTCTTTTTTTTTTCCCCCGGGTGGGGAGGGATTCCTAAATTTTGGGAATAGTTTTTTTTCTGAATAGCAATATGAACATCATCACAGCACGCTTTACCAACCCATATCAAACAGTCTTATGGATTGCTAGACCCAGACATACCAAGTGAAAACCCAGTTCCATAAAGTCAGTAGAAAACTTCATCAACGCAATGCACTAAAGCTGAGATAGAGCTTTTAAAATGGATACCTTTCTGCACATACTAGACTAACCTAAGGGTAGTTCCCTATTCAGCATTTGTGTTTAAGAAAATGGTGGAGGTTACAACATCAGAACTTGTTTTGGAAAAGATGAGGAAGCCATAGAAACTTTAAGCTTACTTTTTAACTGCCTAAAAAAACAATGTTGAACTTGCACTGGAGTGTAATTAAAGTCAAGTAAACAATTAAAAAGTTTGCAGTCCTAAAGACTCTTGCCTTACTGCACTTCCTAGGCTATTAGTGAATTATGCTTTGCCAGAAAAAGAACTGTACACAAATTCTGCAACACATCATGTCTGTATAACTTGCAATTCATTCATGTTTATCTATAGGGTTAAACAACCAGCTGTGAGACTGTCTTTAACAGTACCAATTACTCCAACTTTCAGTGAAAACTGTGTTCCTAAACAGATGAGTTGACCTTCATTTTTATTACAGTTTTGCACATGATGCAGACGAACACAGTGGATTTCAAGCTCTCAGTCAATAGACAGTAACTTCCAACTGAGAGGCAACAGACTTTTAAGATGCATATGCTATTGTGTCACACTGTTCAATCCCAAATTGGCTATAAATCCTACATGTATACAAGAAAAAATGCACACCCATTCCTTAGACACATCTTGGCATAAGGATTTGTCTCTCAGTCAAGGGGTTGCCATTTAGAGGTGTGAGTTCCAACAGCTTTTGTGGACTTTATGTTCAACAGACAGAGGTTGACCTTTTGCCTATCAAATTTGATGCAAAGACTGCAACAGGCCTCAGGCTGGGCCCATTTCTCCAACAGCAGCAGAAGGGAAAAGCTAAACCATTAGTGCTACTATTTTACACATAAAGCGTATTTATAGCTGCAGATGTCTATGTGTCCCCATGCAACTCCTGCCATACGGACCACAGGCAGGACAACGACGTGTGTGTTAACTCATCTAGAGTGCTATTTTCTCTGCCCAAGTATCACCGCACAGTTTAACAACCTTCCATCATTACTTTTTTATTGCCACATAAAGATACCTGTGTGGTCTTGAAAAACTCACATGGTAGCTGAGCTCTGTCACTCGCAATACAAACATCTTCCAAACCTCTCTTGCACCACAGACACCAGCAGCTTTTAAGGGAATGGATGTGTCTTACGCTGCCAAAGTGCATTGTCAAGTGCTGATGTCTGCTGCAGCATCCCTCCCTTCCCACCTGATCAAAAGAATGGCTTGAAAAGCCAGCAGCTGCAAGACAAAAAGGACCCTCTCCCAGCGTGTTTTACTAGGTGCTGGCAGAGGACTACTGCATAGTGTATTCTAAGTTTTATAGATAGCAGGTGAGGAAGGCTGACATTCGGTGTGTTTATCCTCACGGACATTTTGTCTCCATAAAGTATGGCTGAGCTTAATTAAACTGCACATTTCTACTCACAGTTGTGTTAGCCTGGGTAGCCTGAATGCCTTGACAGGAAGCTGAGTGATCCTGTTTTTACTCAGACGAAGTGTTAGCAGGGACCGTGACAGACTATCAAAAGCACCAGGCTCCAGGGTGCCGATTCTGTTGCTCCCCAGGTAGCTGCAATAAATCACAGCAGAAAAATGAACAGTTCTGTCAGAAATCTCCTTTTATCAGCATTCGGTTGGTCTCCAGGCAGGCTGGTGAAACTACAGAGGTGGCTTCAAATCAGTTGGATTTCTGGCTGCACAAAGAGCACAGTGCCTTTCCCAGAGCCATGTGGCGAATGTGGAGAAGTGCTGTGCACTTCCCAAGAGCTCCTTGATATCCTCCTACTTCAGCAAGGCAATCAGGAGTGGAAGCCAGAAACTGGAAGATATTCCAGTGCAGGATGACTCTATTCGTTCCCCATTTTTCCCTCAGCATCTGTCCTGGGCTCTTTTTTACCTGGACCCTAGTCTTAGCCACAGTCTGTTTGTACAGGATAACAAGCAAACATCAGTCACAACACCACTCTCTTATATCTTCTTACAACCAGGGGCAGAAACTTTGGTGCAAACTTTAATGCAAGCAGATTATCTATCTGCACCTCTTCAAAGGTACCTAAAACACAGATTATTTTTTGTTTCCCTGAATAGGCAAACATCTCTACTGGGAGGGTGCTACTCTGCTTAACCCCCGGTTTTCTTCAAATAACCAATGAGAGATTTTTGTTCTTAACATTCAGTAGCCATTTTAATGATGAAATAGTCATTCCCCCTCCCTTCTTCCAGATGTACATGGGCTGATCTGGGAAACAGCATATACGTTTCCCACTGGGGAAAAGACAGAGACAGCTCTTCTGGCTTCTAGGTTTCCAGCTGTAAAGACACCCATACCTGAAGGATGCAGAATACCTTTTCTCTGTTGCAACACTTCCGTGCAATACAATTAATAATAATCTTTACAGATACATCAGAAACAAAAAGGACAGAGCTCAAAAAATAACCTGACAGTAGGGACAACGTGCTGCCTTCTAATTCTCTTTTGCACTTAAAATCCTGATGAATAACCCCAAACTTTGTACGTTCATTTCCTCTCCATTTTTTAAAGAAGGTTTGAGGCCCTTTTCACTGCTGTGGTACTCAACAAAAGCTGTTCCCAACAAGAAAAACTCACAGCTCCTTTATGTGAAGTCCCTGCGGAAAGCAGCCGTTTCGGATTTCCGTGATGTCATTGAAACTCAGGTCCAACGTTTCCAGGGTAACGTAGGGCTTCAGTTGACTTGCTTCAATGCTGCGGATCCTGTTGTGATGCCTGAAACAGTCAGGAGGAGAAACGGAGACAATTTAGTTCTCTTAAAAAACCAGAAAGAATACCTGAGGCTGCAGCAGGCCCACAGGCTGGCCCCTGAGTTCACACACTCAGACTTACAGTGCTTTTTCAACAGCTGTCCAAGGAGAAACCCACACCAGACAGATCTTCCCTAATCCCCATGCTGTTCCTATGGCTAGAGAGATTAGCTCACAGATATTTGCAAGCTTCCAGACACTTTTTCTGGTATGGTACAAGACATTTCCCTTCTACAGAACTGTTAACTCCATTCATCAGTTTTTCTTCCAGTAATTTGGGCTCAGTCTCCTACAAGCCTGCACTTCCAGAACAGATTTGTTACACGCAAGGACTGCAGGGCTGGATTTTAACCCTGCAGGCAAGGAGTGCTGATCAATGGTTTAAGCAACCTGCCAGTATTTTACACAGAGGATACGATTTTCAGAGCAATAAACAGCTAAGTAAATATTATCTCAGCAAAAGTTACAAAACATTGTTTCCTTAATTCCTAAGGATTTTCTTCTGAAAACTCCCAGCTCGGGACTACATTACAATGATTTGTAATGCGCATAAATACTGTAAGAGGGCTTGCAAACATTCTTGCAAACATTTCCTCACCTTTTGCTACCTTTGTCCCACTGTGCAATTAGGACAACTCTGCAGTGCCCATGCTCTGCCCAAGCACCAACTGCAGGATCAGAGCCTGTAATGGTCACCTGCATTTGCTGCCCTACCAGTACCAGCCTGAGGGATTCAATCTGATATTTTTCTTTAGAGAAGGTACTACAAGATGCCCTCAGGGTTTCTGCAGCCATCAAACAGTTAAATACCTCTAGACCTCAACTGTACGCAACAAGGTCTAACTAAAAATCCCCTGAGTCCTTTCCTCTGACTCCTTTCTGGCCTGAATCAGTAGAGAGAACAGTAACCAATTAAAAAAAAATACATTGCGCATTAGTCACAAGAAGTAGAGCACATGCCTGATGTGAATTTAGACCAGTCACTGATATTACTGGCAAGGCTGTGAGTGAAGCACTCCAAACAGAGACGCTCACCAGACACTTGAGAACTTGCTGAATAATAAGAGATAGCAGAGAGGGTTCAGACAAGTACCGTGCCTTAATCCGGCTGGCTACCCACTGAGGAACCAGAAGAGGAGACAGCAGCCAGTGAAAGCACTCTTGAATGCAAACAGGTTGTCCTAGCTCTCCCAACAGAGCATCAGCTCTTTGAAACAAAAAACTGACAGAAGAGCCGACCACGGCCATCCAGGCACTGAAGCCGATGGGTGTCTAGGAGCCCATCTTCTCCAGCCTCACCCCCATTTCAGGCTCTCCCAGGGGTTCAGACAAGCCCCTTTCAAAGAAAACCTCTCCCCTCAAAAGAAAATACCAATAGCACATAGCAAGGGACCTGCTCCCCGCACTGTGATCTGCTCCTTTACCCTCCCTGTTATTAAAACGAGATTGTTTCACCACCACATTTGCTGGTGTCTGTAACAGGAAGAGGATAAAAACTGCATCCCCAGAACCATTTGCTTTCTAGAGACTCACCCTTTAAACAGCCAGCACAGGACCCTCGCTTACACTGGGGAAACATTTGCAGAAATGCTGCTTTGACTAAAGAGTTTAAATGCTACTTAATTAATTTTACACCACTGCAGCAATGTGCTGCTAATGTGGTACAAAAAAGCGTCAGGAAAAGCAAAGGAAAGTCATTAACTTATGTCCCCAAACCAGTTATTCCATGGGTTACACGCACACAGGTCTCTGCAATCACAAACTGTATAAAAGGCAATGATATGGCTACTATCCAAATCACCAATATTCATTTACAGCTAGGAATAAAGACTGAATTTTCACATCCATGGCACATAGTTTAACAGAGCTCCAGTGAATTTATACCATAGTGAGACTAAAATACCAGAAAATTCACTATACCCAGATTTTTGTGACCTCCATAAATTGAACATATGGGTGAGGGGGATTTCTTTTCCCCAAGAACTAGTTTCTTTTGCAAGGAACTCAATTAGTAGAGTCAGCAAGTTCAAAAATTACCATCTTTTTTCCTCCTCAAAAGAGGAGAGTCCAGTAAATGTGTGCGTGACCCTGATTCAGGAAAGTACCTCAACACCGACATAAGTGAAAGCAAACCCCAAGCATGTTTTCTGGAGCTCTGCTGAAGCAGGGGCTGTGAGTTCAACTCTGATCTCATCTAGGGTGTGATGGCTGAGATGAATCTGGCCATAAATTAACAGGAAATGAAGGCTTGTACAAATGAACATGAAGGATCTATAAATTACCTGACAATCCCTGCGCAGAGCAGCTAAGTCTGCAAGGGAGCAAGAGCACAAAGTGAGTTTGGACGTGAAGTGCTCTTCAGAAGCCAATGTTATTTTTCTGGAGTATTAATATTTCTGTGCTTTAGTTGCTCAACATATATATGATCTGCCCACCTACCAGATCTCCCAGCCCGTCCCAGAAGACAGACTTTAAGAAGGGAAGAAAAGGACAGGAAAGAACTATTTTGAGCCATGTTTGCAGTTTCCAGGTGACTTCTGTCTGTTTGCCTCTTGCTTTTCATGTACTACAGCTGGCAGATTAGATGGATGCGTTATTTCACGCAGGAAAAAAACAGGCTCTTTTCTCTCCCTCTCTCTGTGTCCTTCAAACATGGGCTGACTCCAAATGTAACTCTCAGCTCCAAACACCATCCCCGGCCTGTCCCAGCTGGGGAATGTCAGACAGTTTGCTGCAAAGCACTGCACCCTCTCAAAGCACTGCACTTCAAACAAAACCAACCCGGCTGACTTTTCCTATACACAGCATGTGATATGAACACAACATTGTCCAAACCTTTTATTAGCTTGATTACATTTTATTTTTTATTCTTTCAGTAAGAGGCGACATGCGATTTAACCCTTCCTGTTATTACTTGGATCTTTTCAGCCAGCCTTTCTTTGTTTCCAATCTCACAGCAAGGGTGTTCTACAGAAAAAAAAGGCCAGTGACGTTATGAGTTTGCCTCTCCCTTTTAGCAGTGACTGGAAAAGGGCTGGATTTTTCCCAACTAGCTCCTTAGTTTACACTTTGTTGGCTTCAAAGGTGACAGATCAGATTTTAGTACCAATTGCCGAAACCAGGCTTTAAAGCACAAATTATCGGTGTTTCCACAACCAATTTGCCTCCAGGTATCTTCTCCTTTCCCCACTCCTTAAGTATCACAGCCTGGAAACAGCTTTCCCTGTCTCACTTGAGCCAGTGTTACCCTCGAGAGTATACGATAACAGGGTTTCAATGTGAGATTGAGCAATTAGAGCCTGGAGCAGGAGCCAAGTCTCTTAGTTTCTATTGCCAGCTCTGGCACTGACTCATCTGCCTTGGGCAAGTTTCTTAACCCCTCTCTACCTCTGGTTTACCAATGCGTATGGAAACATACTACCAGATTAGGATGATACAGGACTGCCTTCACTAAGTGCTAAGAATTTGGAGTGAAAGCAGCTCAAGTGAAAAAGAAATCATAGGAACTAAGGAGCCCATCCAAGTCCATTTGGGTTTGCTTATGAATATGGGAGGATCTGGCTAAAACAGTTGAACTTCCCAGCTCATACCCAACCTCATTCCCAGAAACATCCCGTTTGCAGCTAACAAAGATCTTGAACTGTAACATCTTAGTGCCAAACTAAGCTAACTCAAAATCAGCAATAGATTACTTTCACACTGTGAGCTGCATACATATGGCACTTGTTCAGGGACTGCTTCGCCCTCAGGTCAGCACCAGCTATAGCTGCAAAGGGAGAAAGGAGAGCTGAGGGAAGCTACCCTCCAGCCACCACTACTTAACCCACCTGCACCCCCAGTCAACACCCGGAGGTACCGCAGCCTCTTAGCCCTTGCACTTTGCACCGCTCTTGAATAGACCCCTCAGGATTACAGGAGATTTGGATTAACCTCAGCCAGCTCTTTGCTGAACCAAGCCCTTGAGGACCACGTCAGGAAGCGAATGCACGCTCTTGCGCTCCTCCAGGCTGCTGCGAGACAGAAAAACAAGCAAAGTGTTCCAGCAAAGCCAAAGCGTGTTTGGGTTTGCTCTAAGTCGGGAGGGAGCTGAAAGGGGCAGCAGGAAAACAACAGGTGGCATAAAGTCAAAAGCTTGCAGCATTTCCAGGAATCTCAGCTTGTATTTTAGAGGTAAAGTTACACTTTAATCCCAGTGGGTTTCCTTGTTCGAAGCATCTTTGTGAATATTTATTTGATAAACAGGCTATGAAACATTTTCCACTAGACCTAATAGGAGAAGAATTCACCTTCCTCTTTGCAGCAAGCCTGTCCTTTGGAGAACACTAATCAGTTTAATTTAGACCGTGGCTTCAAACTACTTGTGTGAAATCGATGCAGAGAGCAGTGCAAACACACTCCTTTGTTGTTCGAGCCACATTCACTTCCCCTCAGCAGCTGCCCATTAGAAAGCTGACAGTGGAAAAATCAAAGCAAGCAGACCCTCAGATGGGAATGTACAAGGGGCTTTGGTTGGACCAATTTAAATACAATCAGCACAAAACCTCCTGGTTTAGACAAAGCTTGAATTAAGGCTGCCTTGGCTGCTGGGAGTCTGCAGCGCAAATGTTTGGTGTGAAGTGAGGCTAAAGGCAGGGAGAAGTCACATGTTTGGCCTTCATGTCGTGTCAGCTTACAGAGCTGGCTAGGCTCACGAAAAAAAAGCAAGCTGTAATACAGCAAACCTATTAAACCAACACCTGTTATAGGCATCAAAAATAAAATCAAGCTTCAAAAGAGAGGCTCCGCACCTCGGGTAGGGTTCTATTAATATGCAAGCACATTTTTTAAATTAGCATATGAGGGAATCACAAGACTAGAAACAGAGAGATTAAAAAGTTCAGTGTTTGGTTAATATTTCCATACTGGGAAAGTATTGAAGAAACCAAATGCTAGAGCCAGAAAGAGTTATGGGGTTCGCTACTGAAGGACAGGCAAGGTTTGGTGTCAGAGACAGGCCATGCAAAGACAGCGAGATCAAAGGCACTGTAACAGGAGACGGATCACATACACTGTGACTAACTGATGCCTGGAATTACCTGCCCTCCTCCTCCACCTTCTCAATTCAGAGAAGGTGGAGATTTAATATTGATCCTCCTAGAAACACTAGAGAAGATTCAAGACATGGGTTCCTACGCTGTCACCTTAGATGAGCTGCCATCTGATTTTAGCCCATCACTCACTACACACACACAAAAATGTAAAAAAAAATTCATAGCTTCAGAGTGGAATGAAATGCCTGAGCAATTTTCCTGACAAGGATGAAGGGGAACTGATAACGTGGAAGATGTGTTTGTCATTACAACAGCAGCAACATAAATGTCTCCGTTTATTCTGGTCACATTATTACAATCAATAACTGAAGATCTGTCCCAAGTGCTTCTTATTAACATATGGAAAGAAGAAAAGAGAATATAATTGTGAGCTGGACATCAGCTTTGACTCAAAGTTCATACAGTTTATTAATGCACAACTTCTCACATGATTTTAACATGTTACTTGTAAGAAATTTTTTTGCTTCTGAAGACTTTTTTTCCCCAGAAAGATTCCTCTGCTGTACTGGAACTTGTGAAAGATCTGCTTTGGAGTAGTGAAGCTATCTCTGCAGACACAGATGAAATGAACATGCAAGTGACATGCTAGAAATCTGTGGCACACCATCCCTATGCATGAGACCTTCCCTGAAAGACTGAACTGCCCAAAGTGCATAAGCCCTCATGCTTCCCAACTGCTCTGGGAAAGCCTCACTAGCTATCTGACACTTTGCGCTACCATGTCAGCCTTGCCAGGACAATCCAGGAGGCTCAAGATTTTGTACCATTACAAAAATATACATTTTTATCTAACACAACATGCACTATATTTGCTTATGGGAACAGCCCCGCTGTTCTTTCAGAGTAAGGCTGCATGGGATATT
This sequence comes from Ciconia boyciana, assembly GCF_034638445.1. NCBI lineage: Eukaryota > Metazoa > Chordata > Aves > Ciconiiformes > Ciconiidae > Ciconia > Ciconia boyciana. The sequence goes on along the minus strand of NC_132944.1, from coordinate 15,624,170 downwards.
GTCCGGGCAGGAAGCAAGGATGCATGGAAACAGCCCCCACTTTTCTCAGATGCTCTGAATCACTCCTTCCCTGAGGAATCCCGGCAGATTCCCAGGCTGCCACAGATACAGCTCTGTTTGTTCAGGTGCTGGCTGCACACACAAGAGCAGAGCAGTGGCAGGCCAAGCAGCCACCACATTTTAGGGTCAGCCACAGGGGAAAAAAAAAAGAAAAAAGAAAAAAAGAAAAAGACACATACACCCAAAAAACCCCCTTGTGTAATTTTTACAGGTATCCTACCTTTGCCTTAAAGGTTTACATGCTCTGCCTGAGCCTGCATGTGAGCATCTTCCCTCTCCCTAGCACTCCTTCAGAAGAAAGCCTAAGATGCAGCAAACAAAATCTGTGACCATTTTACATTGTTTTCATTTAAAACTGTCATACATAAGTGTAAAGCAAGAACAGGCTGACAGAGCTCGTCCACCTATATCAAACTATGGCAGAAAGTCTAAAGACGTTTCCCTATCTGCTGTACATCAGCTTCAAAACTGATATGTTTCAGGGGGCTTTCATTCATTAGGTTATATTCTTGCATTGTGTTGGTGGGTTAGGATGGACAAGCATGAAGTAAACTACCCATAGCTATACCCAGGCTGGGACAGACAGGGGGTTCAAGAAAAAGTGTTCCCCCCCCGCCCCCCCTTTTTTTTTAAGGGAAGAAAAAGAAATGCAACCTTTCATGGTGAAGCAATTGCATTTCTCTTCCAGGTCATGGATGTTTGGAGTCAGAAAGCAGTCTGGGAGATGAGATTTACCCATTCATCCCTTTGGACCTGGGAGCAGCAGCCACCTACAAGTCAAGTCAGTGACACTGCAAAGAGCTGGGTTATTAACTCCTTATTCCCACAAGCAAACTATTACTCACACAAACAGTTCCACTGCAGGACAATTCATGTGAGACCACTGTGACTCAAGGGCTATGTTTTCACTATCTGTTAAGGGCTACTCGGTGGCCACCCACAGGACCAAACTCATCTGCCTCTCACATTGATGGACTGCAATCGTTGATGCTGGTGCAGTCCAAGCATGGCCTGAGAGCATCCTTGGGCCCTAGGTACCTGAACATGGGCAGATGTTATCCTCCTGTCAGGCACATTCCCATAGCTCTTTCATGAGGCAGCCACATGGATAAGAGTTAGGCAGAGATCAAGCACGCTCTTTAGAAGCTGACTTTCAGAGCAGCTGGACATAACCAAGGGCCTGAATGTGATGAACGCTCCTTAAGGGCTTTTGTTGGGTTCAGTATAAACTGCATGAAGGAAAGCCTTTCTTCTAACTAACAAAAACACCACATCAAGCGAGATACGTATTCTCTTAGGATATTTCTGCACTAGCAATGTTTACATAAACTTTCTGACTTGTTAGATGACCTTATGCTGTGTGTTAGATCCACTGAGGTAAGTGAGGTAATTTTTAAAAGCTCTCTCCCTCACTTTGATCTGCATTTACTCACTAGACTTTTTTGACTTACCACCATATGATTTTGGATATTTTTTGCAATACGCAACTTCCTAAGCCTTTGGTATTCAATCCCATTAGCAGAGTAAAGTGTGTGGGACAGGCAGGATTAGAAGCTAATCATCTTTTAAAAAAGAGGCTGGTTTATCTCCTCAGCAGATTGCACAACCTGTTACAACATCAAAGCAAATTCAGATTCCTGAAGGCAGGACAGTCTCTGTTACGGGCACAGTCCCCCCCCATCAGCAACAGGGTGGTTCCAAGAGGACTAGAGTTTCTGCTCTCTTCTGGTTACACTGGATGTTTCATGAAGATTGTACTCCACAGAGGCTTTTTAAATGATGTATTCAAAAAGGGCACAGATCCATTAAAAAAGGGTGTGCAAAGCATCTTTCATTGTCTGTCACAGCCTCTCTGTAAGGAGCTTTCCTGAACTTTTATGAACTCAATACCAGAGCACAACCCTGCCTCCTTGTGTGCAGTTCTACCCCAAAACATCTCAGCAATTATCTTCAGAGTCACTGTGTGCATCCCTCAATGGGATTATGCACCTGCTAGGGTTGGGGCCAGGGATCTTCAGCAGGGGCTGCCCAACTTGTAATGCAGTTTGGCCAGTTCTCTGGCACAAGGGAGGGAAAGCACCCCTAAGTCACTAAGCATAATCAATGCTGGTTTTGAAACAGCCCATTTGTGAACACTCATAGCTGTGCTAGTCTTTCACCCCCTTCATCCTCCAGCTCTCAGTCCAAACCACTGCTTGTCACCCTCCATCTTCTCACATTCCCTGACCTCAGTCTGGAACAAGCACCAAGAAAGGCTGCAAAGGAGAGGAGAGGCCCTGCTGAGTGCTGAACTCTGCTAAGAAGGAGGAGAATTGTCCTATGGGAATAGAAGGAAGAGAGTCATATAAGGTAAATAGCAGTTTTCATACAAGAATGCAGGAAACCACATGGCTCTGCACTGGCTGTCTGAATGGGGTCGTGGGGCCCAGCAGAGCCTCTTTGAATGAAGGGCTGCATCAGTATTTGAAAGGAGTCATTCAGTTGCTGGCAGATGACAGTCAGGTCAGTGTTTTTATGTTCTACATATCTTATGCCTTTGGTCTGCTACTCTCTTGCTCTGCCATTGGCTTTTCCTCTTCCACTTTTACCTCAAGGGCTTTCTTCTGCTGCTGATACATGCCAGCCCAACTTAATTTTCTATCACAAATTAAATGCATAAGCCAGTCCTTGACACCAAGAAAAAACCCAGCTTCACCCCCACTGGTTTGCTGCTCTCATAAGTTCCTGCTCTCCACTGCCCCATACTTGCACAGCATCCAGCACAAGGAGCCACTTAGGGCTGCTGCCTATCCCCCCCCCACCCCCCCATCCTTATCACTGGCCTCACAGATGAGTGAGGTTTGTGACGAGGAGGAACAGACACTAGATCTGACACTAGACATCAGACACTAGACATCAGATCCAGCCCAGATGTCAATTTAACTAGCCCAGAGCAGAGGCTGGAGCATCTACTCTGTCCCACTCCCAAGCAGAGGCAGCAGCTTCTTTTCATTTTCATTGCAGGCAAGTTTCGCGCTTCTAATCAACAAGGGCAGCATTTTCATTTGAAAGTCAATAGGGTCCAGAATCACAGGGCATGTAGACACTTTTATCCTTAAATCCTGATGCTGATTTTAGTTTCTCTTTGTGTAATAAATGATCAAAGTAAAGAAGATCCACCACAGCCTAGTGAGTGCATGTGTTTTGTGGGTGGCTTTGTTTTGCTTTTGTCTCTCCGCAGGAGTGAGGAGGGGAAAATACACAAGCGGAGAAGCAATTTAAGTGCAAACCAAATGTAATGACTCTGCCCGTGACGTTGGGACATTAATCTAAACCGTAATTACAAGCAGACTTCTTCATAGCATGCACTGTTTGTGCCTGAAAGCCATAATGTGACAGAGGGGCTTTTCCCACCTTTGACAGGAACACAGCAAAAACAGGTGGATTTAGCTGCACAAGAGCTCTGTGACTCTGATGCTAAAGCAGGTAAATAAAGGACAACACACTTGAGTATGTCTACTCGCCAGACCAAACTCTAAGTCTCACGGAGCTTGCAGCAGAAGTTGCTGAAGGACTTGCCCCTTGAAGAAGGCAGCAGTTGGAGAAACACATTTTTGACTGGCCAGTCAAACTCCTGTTAACACTTTAGAGATGTAGATAGGCTGGCTGGTTAAGTCTGTTCCAACATGACACACACTTGTGCTCTGCTGAAAGGGCTTATCTGTCTTGTCAGCAAGGTCGCCAGAACAGGGATAGCCTCTGGGCAGACTTCACTGTGAGCTCTTCTGCTCAGTTGAGATTGTTCAGCCTGCAAGAAGGAATAGCTCCTATGTGGAAAAACAATGGTCAAGTTAACAAAGAAAACAGCTCTTCTTAACAAGTCTAAGCACCCTGTTATTAATAAAGCATGTCAGATAGGAAGGATGGCTTCAGGAAACTGCAGAACAAGGTGTCAAAAGACCCAGGGAACAGAAAATTTGGGCTCTGAAGTAGAACTGCTATTGTGCTAAGCCAGACTGGCATAAAACACTATCTGTTCAAGCTTCCCTACAGCAGATCTTGTAAAATCAGTGGTAAGCATTTACCACCACTTAGCCAGTAAGTTCTTCAAGCTTCTTTAACAAGACCATTTACTTCTTCAGTTCTTCTCATTTTGAAAAAAGTGACAGCTGTCTCAAGAACATAATCTGGAGGGGTAAAAAAAACATTCTTCAATAAGACAACCAAAAGGTGTTCCTTTTCCAGGGCACCTGAAAAGTTACAGAAAGTCCAATCCCTTTTCCTGGTTGTTTATGCTAATCACCACTCCATTCAGCAACTGCTTCCACACAGCATGTGATCTGCAGTATATGGATTGGACAGAAGATATTTTAAGTCTAAAAACAATGAGCCATTTATAGATTTTCTTTTGCCATCACCTCTTAATTCTTTCCCTCTCCCCAACTTATTTTTCTCTGCTCAGATCCGACCACTAGAACAGTTGTCTTTTCATTCATACACCCCTGCACTCCTGTTTCATTTTCCATCTGCCTTTGCTATCTTCCCTGATGTGCAACTGAACATTAAATGGTTTGACAGGCGGAACATGTACTCACCCAACCACTTATTCCCAATCAATATTCATGTGGAATTCCTGTTAACGAGCAAGAGTTATGCACATGCTTGGAAGGGAGGGTGGCCTCTTAAGTGATCACTTAATCTAAAGGTATGACTGATCACTTTCTTATCTACCTTAACCAGCAATCAGATTTTCCATCCCACATACTCCCAGCAGGGCTGTTTGTGCAAGAGTATGTTCGTAACTTTTGATGTGATCTCTGTTGCTCATCTCTGCAATTAATCGGGGAATTTAACATAGGTTAAATATAACAAAATCCAGCACATAGCCAGCTTTTATTCAGTTAAAAATGAGCTTTCTAGCATTTTTTTTGCTAATCTTTTCCAATCTATACATAGCAGGATCACATTTTAGTGAACAGTTTACACTAGTGTTTCTTTACCCTGAATTACACACTATTCCTAACGGTGTCAGTGGAAGCAATGATGGAAGAGCTAAGCATCACACGGAGCAGAAGGTAAAGGGCAAAACTGATGTTCTTCTCACTGGACTTTGAACCACATAGGCAGGATTCATTTTTTAACACCTCTGCTGAAACAGTTTTAGCCTTGTTATAGGCAGAGGAACTAAAAGACACTGCCTGTTCTCAAGCTTTCCAGGATGCTTGAAGGTAAACAAAATGGAGAGATTTTAGAAGTGCTTTATGGCACTTTAAAAAAACCCCACAATTCTATCCCCACACCTGTTCTTACTCCTTGCTAGGCATTTATTTGGTGCTCTGAGCAAGCACCACTGGTCTAACAACCAGGATAAACTGACAACTGATAATGAGGCCTAACTGGGCAACCTCAGTAGGGAGGAAAGCACAGAAAAAGGAACACATACTGATTGTTTCCTGATTTTGTGCAATTTTGTTACAAAACTGAATCAGCCAAGCTTTCAGAGAAAAAATGGGTAGAGAATTCTACCTAGAAAGAATTTAACTTGCTTTTATTGCAGCTGCAACTCTACTTTTACTCATCCCTGAGCAAACTAAATTGCCACTACTAGCAGTTTTTAGGCAAGAAACTCCAATATGTTAAAAAACACTTTCAACTCAGCAAGTTATTTATGTTTGAAATCTGCTCAGATTGTGAAAACTAACAAAGGAATTGCTTTTGTAGACATGTGCTTTATTTGCCATATGCCAATAAGTGAGACAGTCAATCTACCACAGATATTAATAGTAGCAACTTTGGGCTATTCTAAGGCTCAAATATGAGGCTATTTTCCATATTGACCTTAACAAAAGATCATGGTCGCAAATGACCCTAACAACTAATCTAGGCTTGATCTGCAGAGGGACAGAACTTGGAAACCATCTTGTGCATTGTACATGACATGCACCTGCCCTCGGACAACACACCAGAAGATGCTTTACATTCATGAGTTATATCTGCCCTGGGGCAATACTTGCTCTTCAGACCAGAGGAAGCAGGCCCTCCCTAACAGGAATTTACTTGGTCTTGGGGTGTAATGAATATGTGGGGGACACACAAAAAAGATACTATTCTAGTATTCCAACTCCTAATCTTGTGCTCCATCCCACAAGACCACTTGTGTCCTCTCCTTCCTCCAGAACAAATACTAACCTAGCACAGCCTGCTAAGCAGCACACAGATGTCAGAGCAGACCTAGCGCAGCTCAAAGCAATTCTCTACTCGCAAAAGAAGCTGCCATGGCAGCACAAAATGGTTATCCTTACTAGTAAATACATAATAAAGTAGCCTCAAGGGGTAACTGGTATTCCATGAGCTGCCACCAACTTTCACTATCTTCTTCCTCTGGCCAATTTTTACACTGCTCTATACATGCCCAGATTGCTTTCTGATGCTCTTTTGTCCAGTCTGAGAACTATGTGCTTCACTGCTGCTGCTTTTCTAGAATAAATGATTACTCATTTCCCTAGAATAGCCTCAGATCCTTTGCCATTTCCATGCACTCACATTATATCCGAAAGCTCAAAGAGGATATGCAAATGATTAGAACAGTTCCAACAGCTCAAAAGAGAACTCAAAACAGCATCTCTTCTGGTGCTTGGGAGCAGATGATTAATGAGAATTTCCTCCATTGGGAAAGGCTCTTGCAGTCTTTGGCCTCAAAAAGGAGCAGACTTTACGCACCAGAGCCTTACTATGAACTCTGAGCAAAACAAACAGGAGAGATGGGTTTCAGAATATCTTATGCCTCTGCGTTGCTGGCAGCCTGACTGCCAGTATGCTTTCAATTCACCTTTCCACATCAATATATTCACATTCAAAAATAGAAGCTGAGTAATGTAGCCTGTAGCATGGACCAAATCCTCAGAAAGCAACTCTCTCCAGCCTCTGAGGGGAATTGCCTGAGTAAACACTGGAGAACTGGTCTCTGTAGACATGACACCACATAAGAACTGATGCAAGCAGGGGCTGGGAGTGAATCTGCTCCCACTGATGGATCTACACCTACATATACCACTTTGCCTTACTTATGAGAGAAAGTTTTCTTCATGCAAGTAACTACGCAGCATGGCAGGCAGCACAGTTTTCCGAGCTGCCCACAACACGTCCTGCACACAAGAAGAGCCTGCTGACTTCAACTGGACCCTGCATATGACCGCATTTGAGTCATCTGGATTTTGTGCTTATGAGTACAAAACTGCTTGCTGTGACCCAGATGGAATTAACAGAGTATTCTCCTTATTTCTAATTGTTAGATCATCCTTTTTTTAACTCCAAAGATGACTTGCAGACTAAGTCTCTTGGGGGTCAAGGCAGTTGTTTTGTTTGTATGGCAATTAGCACAGCAGGATCCCAGGCCACAAATTGCCTCCAAGGCTACATCTATACTATCATGTTAGCTCAAACCTCAATTTTTCATTTAAGCCCAAACTTCCCAACTATCAACACTTCACTACACAGAGGTTTATACTCTGGTCTAGTCAGGAACATGAAGTGAGCTCACACCTCATGTAGAGCACAGCTCAAGCCTGAGCTGTGCTCTATAAACAGCACAGATGCAGCAGCTTTGAGCTCTTTCCACTAATAGGGGTCACCCAGAGAGGCTGTACGGACAGGAACTGAAGCTGCAGTTGTTCTGATACTCAGCAGAGTCCTTCACCATCTTAACTTGAAAAGCAAAGATGAACTGGAGTCACACATCTCAACATCACCACCTCAGCTCCTGGAAGAAGCTTGCAGAAATGAAGGTGTATTTGCTAGATCACACTTGGATCAGCAGAGTACAGTGACTGCTAGCATTGCTTCAGCTAACATAGCAAGACACATTTGTCCTGGTGAAAGCAAAACAGCAGCTCAAAGAATCTAATGGACCACATGGGTCTTTAGAAAGCGTCTCTGCAAACCCCATTTGACAACACTAGTGCAGTCACTAGTGCAACACTAGTGCAAACAGCACTAAAGTAACAGTTGCTTTCCCAAGCCTTCACACTCAGAAAGCATGAGGCAACGGCTCCAGGAGAAGGATCGATAGTATGATCCTGATTCTGCCACGTTAGGGATCTCCAAGACCAGTCAACTCTAATCCAATACAAAGGTCTAATGAGATACAGTGAAAATTAAAGCCAAAGTCAGACAAGGAACAATGGTCACATTACTAACAATGTGACTAATTTAACCAGAATTATAGTGAAATCCCCATCACTTCAGAGGAAAAGCTCTCCAAGAAACCATGCCATTCAAATGGAAACATTATTCATGATGCAGAAATTACTGGCTGCAGTCTTTGACCTGTCTTATCCCCAACATCCAGATGGAATATCATAGAGTACCCTCCTTTTCATGAGGACCATGCTGCCCCAATCAGCATCTGATCTCACCAGTCCTTTCAAACAGACCTAGCATGTTCCCTGCCACTCCCAGTTTCTAATCCTTCGTGTATTTAGTTTTCAAATTTTACATGATATGTTTTGCCTGTGGCACAGTGGATCACTTTACCCTTCTCCTATTAGCCCTCTCTGTTTAATTACAGTTTAATGTGAATTGATCTTTACATTAATGAGCCTGTAAAGAAGATTGATTTTCTTCAAGAGACTTTTATGCTCAGTTTGGCAGCAGAGTAGTCCTATTGATTTTGCTTTCCCCAGTAAATATGCTGCAGTCACTGCATCCCCTGTGAATCAGCTAATCCTATTTCACACTCTTTTGCTCCAAAAAGCCTTATTCTGACTTCCTTGTTATCTGTGCTTTTTCAGAGCAAGATCATGGGGCCAAAGCATCTCAAACAGCTTTGACTGTTGCTAACATACAGCTCACTCCTGTGGGTCACTATCCCCTTTGTTCCTAAATGGTTGGGGGCTTAAAAGACTTACAGTAAAAGAAACAAAAGTTATTTTTAAGTGTTTAATCTGTTAACTTCCTTAATTCCTAGCCAGCTAAGGATGTGGCACAGTGTGCTCTGTTTACCATGCTTGCTTCAGAGGTCTGGTTAGCAGGCTCTTCACTGAGCTCTACAGCTGTGTAACAGCCTGTACTGGTGTGCCTGCATCAGTGGATGCTGACTGAATCAGGCTGGCCACCTTGGAGCCAGGGCAGAGGACAAGGATCCACCTCCATCATCACGTGCGGACATCCCAAAAGCCCTCCAGGATGCATTTACACATGTGCAGGTAGGTGAAGCGGTGGTAGACGGGCCCCGGACTACAGGATGAGCTTGCACCTGCACAGGGGTTTGTGGGAAGCCATGGTAACAGACCAATGCAGAGCTGATCACAGCTCAGGTCCTCCTCTTACCTGGCATACTAGCAAGGCTAAGAGACTCTCCATGCAAGTTAGTTAGGAAGCTGGATATAAACAGACTCAGTTCTGCTGCAAATAAATGGTTTCTTCCATCCTCCCCTTCCCCACCAGATCAGGTAACAGAGTCTTCGAGAGCCTACAGAGTTAACACACTTGAGTTGCAGCAGAACACTGGGAAGGGAAATCCTCAGCCAAGAGCATGTCAGTGAAAACATCCTGCCATCAACTCCCAAATGTCCAAGTCTAGGAACTGTAGCTAAATTACAAATGCTGTGGGAATTTCAGGCAAGATTCTCCTCTCAGCTACTCCGATGTAATTTCGGAATGAATCCAGATTCAGTCTCCCCCCTCCCAGCTGAATTTCCTGGCTTTTGTTTGCACTAACAGATGTTTGCATTTAATGTCTGTCTGTATTTGGTAACCCATACATAGACTATTTTTCCCTTCTGTTCTATTAAAAGCCTTATCAAGTCCCTTATGTTTGCTCTTGTTGAGATGAATGATTTGGCAGTATTTTCAACGTGCAAGGCAAACAAACTGACTCTTCAAGGAATAAACTGAACTAAACTTCATGGCAGTAAATTAGGGCATAGCATGTTTGATACATGTTATGCCTGCATCCATGTGCAGCCTGAAACATCGAAAAATTTGCAGAAAGCCTTGAGAATTATCTCTCCAACAGATTCCCTCATGCTTACATATATATAGCCAGCCTACAGTCCACATGCACATGGGGGTCAAGCAAGTTTTGGGTGATGGAGACAGTTACAGGAATCCCCAAAACAGGGAATGCAAAGTGATCAAGCTCATTAAAAAACCTTTATGGAAAATCTGAGCTTGGTGGTATGGCAGATTTATTTCTCTCAGCTCCAAAAGGAGAAAAAGTCTCTTCCCCAGTTTACAAAGAGTAGGAGATAAAGTAACTCATTCAAAAGAGCTGTTTTGAGTGACAAATATACAACCCTTGCTTTTATAATACATTCATAGCCTTTTGGAAATACTTAACCACATGCAATATACAAAACCTACTTCAGAGGTTTGTGAGGTAAACACACTTCACACATTTCTAAACACTGAAAAAAAAGGAAATGTATTTATTTTTCTTTAGGAGTAAGAATACACTGTAACACTATATACTTAAACATAAACCAGTTTCTCAGTACACAGTCTTCATTATGAGTCTTCACCCTGGGTTTGGTTTGGCAGCCTCCCTAATTATTACTTCACAGATGTGAAGGCCAGAAGAAACCAGTACAACCATATAATCTGATTCCTTACATCACACAAGGCCAAAGAACTTTACCCAACAATTTGCATACCAAGCCCATTGACCTGGAGTTGATCTAAAGGACCATCTTTTAGGAAGCTATCCAATTGATTTAAAGGCTCCCAAGGATGGAGAAAGCCTCACTTCCTCAGCAAATCATTCCAATGTGAGTTAGTCAGCAACATCTATTAAAGCAGGTACTTTAAAACATCTTTCAGATTATTTTTACCTCTGACAAAAATTAAAAGGAAATGCAGGGGGGGAAAAAGTGGCATTCTCTGAAACAAGCTAAACAAAGAGATCTTTCTTGCAGAGGTATGACAGCAGCATTACAAATCCCACTATCAGAGTTATTTATGTGTAGCAGCTGAGGAAAGCAATACAGATTTCTGGAAAGCGATACTAAGCAGGTCTGTTTAGAATACCGTCCTTTTATCATTTGGCTTTGTACCTTCCCCTTCCTTCTGCACCACTGAAATTTCAGAGGAGCTGTAAATCTACTGCCTTCCACCAGTCATTATTCCTCCTTTCCAAACCGCTTATTTCATTTCACGAATAAAAAAACCCAAAGCTCTAGCAATTTGGTCCTTTGCCAACAGCTAAATTAATAGCAAAAACAACAACAGGGGCTTGTGAAACTCGGATCATTTATAGACTTCGTGAGAAAGAAAAGGCGATTTGGGGGGCCTAAAACTATATCCTAGATGGTAAGTTGTATGCAAGCTTTCCACCCATAAATCAGATTTCTGGAGTTTTTTGAATCCCAGTGGGCTACGCGGCAGCCTAGCCAACACACTGGGCTATGTGGCAGCCTGGTAAGCTCAGTTCGAGTGGCAGACAGATGGCCTCGTGTCAGGGGATCGTGCCTTAAACAAGGGACGCTGCTCAGAGGGAGTTACCACCCTGCTCTGCAGCCAGCAGCCCCCAGATCACACATCCAGACTTCACATCTGGTCACGCAAGCAGGGAGAGGCTGTGGCAGGAGGCAGAAATCAAACAAGCTGGTTTCACACCAACCGCATGTGACACATTTGACAGGTCTGATAACTGCTGAGACACAAGCTACCCCTCCACCCAGGAGGTGAAGTGGTTACTTATGCATTTACAGAGACACTTGTTAGATCCAGCACTGATAGCAGAGGAGCGCTTTGGCTCTTCATAAGCTCTGGAGGAACACAGTATACCCAAGAACCAGATCAAAGGCACCATATCTCAAACAAAAGCTAAACTCACTCCACACCAGGAGTGAGATAGGGGCACCAATTTGAAGCTAAGATCCCTAAACTGAATTAAGACAGTGAGGGAGTAGTTCTGCTTTGCATATTTTAACACTGTCTAATGGAAGAGCAGGAACAGTGCCAATTCATTTCATTCAATTCTGTCCTTGATTTAAGTAATAGGAATGTACTTTTAGTCAACAGATCAAGGTTGTCTCCAAGTTGGAGGCTTTTGAGCATGAGAGGCCAATCACCTGGTGGTATGGGCATTTTCCACTACAAGGAGAAGCCAACCATGGCAAATATGGACACCTGCCTGCGGGTGTACACTGCAAGGCCATGCATGCTGGAAACCATCACGTGAACTGCTCAAACACTTTGCTGGAGTCCGTATTAGCTATAGCAACCACTTCCCCTTCCCAGGAACTTGGGAGGTATCATGCATACCTCAGCAAAATTCCTTCTTGGTGTGCGTTACAAGCAGACACATGCAAAAATAATTTTAGAAATCCACACTCTTAAGATACTAAGAAGTTTAATATTATAACATCTTTATTCCCTTCAGCAGCATCCCCAACCCAAGATCCTCAGTGGCAGATACACAAAGGCTCTCAGGTGTCTAACACTTCTGCAGGCACCTAAACTACCAAAGTTAGGAACTTCAAAGCTTCTGCAAATCTAGCCTTACAATCACCATTCACCCTCTCAAAAAAAAAAAAAGACAAGTTGAAAGAGACCATAAAAACGGGTCTTGAACGAGCTCCCTGAAAGATTAAGATGTGAATAGTCTCTGGCTTTAAGCGAAAAGAAGAAATTATCAGAACAGGACCGGGGAAAAAAAACAAACAATAAAGAAAAAGTAAAATTATATACTCCTTCAATAGCACAAGTATGACATAATGGTTGAAACCCAAAGGCAGATGAGAAAACAGAATTTTACTCAATATGCAAGTAACCTGTGGAGTTTACTAAGGTAAGTTACCACTGACCATAAGCACAACATTGAGCCCAACCTCGTGTAAATCACATGACTCCAGAAGACGTTTCTTAATTAAGGTGCCAACAAGCCTGATAATGAAATCTGAAGAGTCAGCAGCAGTGGGTATGACACACACGCAGCTCGCAGTCGGTAGCAGCTAAACCTACCCCACAAACAACAGCCCAAGGTAAAAAGCTGAAAGAGGCGGCAGCAACTTACAGGTAGAAGGAGCGGACACTGGCAGCAGCAGGTCCCAGGGAGGGAATGGCGGTCAGCTCGTTGTTGTTCAGTCGCCTGCAACAAACAGAAATTAATTGTTGAAGCAAGCAGCCTACAACCAAGCATGCGGGAGCAGGGGATGGCTGCAGCACTTCCTTATCCAACCCCCCTGACTCCAGGAACACTGACATTTTGCCAGAGGCCTCCACCTCAAGGGGTTTGTCTGGGTCTCTCTGATGGTTCCACCTTATCTTCCCAACCCAACCCTTTAATAAATGACAGCCACCATAACTGGTCCCACAGTATCTTCTTTATAAAAAGCAAGGCTTTTTTTCCCCTTCCACCCACTCCCTTAAGCGAAGTCAAGTGCCACCGAGGAAGGCACTGTGCCACAGCCCTCCATGGGCCTGAGTTTCCACAGTCATCACGGAGCCAAGCCTGAGATAGGAGGACTATTTGCACCCACGGCCACGAGGCAGCCAGGTCCCGCTGCCTCAGGACAACGAATTTAACTCGCTCCCCAAGCAGCAGCTCCCACTCGCCCCTCCGTGCCAGGCCAGGGCGTGGGGGCCCAACAGGGTGCCATGGCAGTACGGAATGGCAGCCTCAGGCCTCCTCTCCGCACCAGGCCAAGCTCTGGAAGTCCTGCAAGGGCAGCCCCATGAAGCCAGCAACGCACACTCAAAAACCAGCCAGCAACACACACAAAAAGCCTGGCACTGGGCACAGTAATGCCACCAAAACCAGGTGACCTGCTCCAGCCGGCCAGCTGGGGAGCACCACGCAGCCCCCCGGGGCTAATGGCAATTGCAGACAGGGCCCCATTCCTGGAAACGCTGGTACAAAAGTGTCCCCTTCAATGGCCTAATGTTTGAAGTGTTTTTCTGACTGAAAACAGATCCTTGCCATGTGACCGGCTCTTCCTTGGTTTAAAGAGCCCTTGTTTGTACGGTGAATTAGTCAATTAATTACTGTAACAGTCGCTTGTCTGGCTGCTTGAAAATTACCTAATTTCTTAGCCATCTTGCCTGCTCCCCCACCCCCTGCCACCACATGCTGAAGCAATTAAAGCAAAGTCCCTGCCAGGCCAAGCAGGGCAGCACATGGCAGCTCCCTGGACCCCCAGCCGCCTCCGATCCGCTATTGCTTGAGGCAGAGCCTTGCTGGGTCTCTCTGCTGCCTGCCTTTAAACTGTTCCCCTTCTGCAGGGGCTCTGCCAGGGGATCTCAAAAAGACCACAATTTGGGTGAGAGAAGCAGAGCATCCCGTAGTAGGCAGGGGAGCACGGCGCAGCTGAGGTGTGCTAAGCCATAGGCACAAGTTGGGGCAATCCTAAATTATAGTGGGTTTTTTTCTTTTTTTTTTCCTTTCCTTTAAAACTGTTCTTGGCAGGTGGGAGAGAGCAGTGATACATCCATCCCAGAACTTCCTTCTGACTCCTCTGAGAGCAGGCAAGATATTTGATTTCATGAGGAGTTCCAGGCACTGCTGGGATAAAAGCTTTCCTCAGCCTCAGCTCTACCTCTGACATTATACCCGTACCTTAAAATGTAAGGGAAAAAAGCCAGATGCATTGCAATTCAGGAAGGAGCTCCACTTTGCAACTAAAAGTTCGTTGCTGCTCACATTATAGCAAGGTCTAGACCTTTCAAAGGTAAAGCAAGCTGGAAAGAGCATTAAAATGCTTGTATTTGTGCCATGTTTTCACTAACAGCCAACTGAGCATCTTTTGGAAAGGCACAGGAGAAGGATAATTAGGCCCACCCTCCATTAGCCTGGGTCAGCTCTGGTTAAGCAGCTCCAACACCGACCAGCATCTAACAACTGGTCAAACCCTCCTCTGACATAAGTGTGATTTTCATATATCAGCCTCCCATCAGGTCAGAAGTGGTTCTCCCACCTCATTTTCCCTCTTGGCTCACAGGCACCAGTTGCCAATGCAGAGGAGACAGCCAAGCTCGGTATTTGCCTGGGATTTCCCTCTCATCTTCCCCTTCCCCCATGTAAAGGAACAAAAAAAAAGGGGGGGGGGGGGGCACGCAAAAAACCTCAAAACAGAACAGCCAGGCTGAACAAATTTAAACTTGCAGTCTCCCTTCTCCTCCCCAGCCCTCCCCTTTGACGACACAAACCTGCTGCCTCTGGATGCTAAGGCAGAGAAGGAGGGGGGCCACCCATATAAAATATTTACAGTCCAGTTGCCAGGCTGGTGTCAAGCTGAAATGGAGCCTGCTCAAAAATAGCACAGCTCTCCAGAGCTTTCAGTGAAAGGCACTTTAGAAAATAAAAGGTGAGTTGTTTGGAGGGGAATTTTAGCACAGTTACTACTTCTTTGTTACAAATGAACTTGGAAAACCTGAGAGCCATGCAACCATCGCTTTCATGGATCCTATGATCCATGTGACCTGAAGAAACCCCAGAAAGGACCACAGGACACAACAGCACCCTCCATCCCACCCTTTCAACCAAGGTACAAGAATGGATGGACCCCAGGAGGTTGTCATTAGAGGGAGCCACTAAACGGGATGAGAGAAAGTATAGGTGTCCTGAAGGAAAGTAATGTCCCACTCCAGCCCCTACCACCTGAGCCTCCATCAGCTACTTATTTCAGCACACGAGATCATAGGGTTTCATATCACTGTGAGCCACTAAGTTTCATCCCACACAGGCTTAAACTTTTAAGGAAAAGAAGCTTCTCAAACAAAAACCACAAACAACTGCCTAAACCCAGGGAAAGGGAAAAGCGTAGGGTAAATACAGCTATTACTTTATTACAATCTCAGTAAAGCAAAACAGAGCATCCAAGATAAGCTATGAAGTTGAAATCTTTTGGTTTGCAGACATTTTCAAGGGAAAACAAAAGGTTTTCAAAATATATCACACTAATTATTCACATACAGAGACACACACACACAGAGCTTTGAGCCTCATCTGTAACGCTCAGGAACCACAGACACAGTGTTTGAAGCATCATGGGAGGTTTCAGGTCTTATCAATGCATCTATTATTTGGGGCAATCTCTTTCCCTGAGGGTGACTTGATTTGCGCAGCACAGTGCACACAGCAAAACACTGACTTGCTCTCAAGACATGCCACAGCATGATGCTTGTTTCATGAATGTTTGTAAAGTGCTCAAAAAAAAAAACCTCAGAAAGGAGATGCTCTGGCAGTACAGATGTGGTTCTCTTTGTGAAATGCAGTTTATTTCAGTGGTCTGTGGTTTAGCTGTTATTCAAAAGCAACCAAGATTGGTAGATAGGGCTTTTAATAGAGCTTCTCCCTCACACTTTCCAGAGCCTGCCTTCCAGGCTCTGCTCCAGACC
This sequence comes from Ciconia boyciana, assembly GCF_034638445.1. NCBI lineage: Eukaryota > Metazoa > Chordata > Aves > Ciconiiformes > Ciconiidae > Ciconia > Ciconia boyciana. The sequence goes on along the minus strand of NC_132944.1, from coordinate 15,607,793 downwards.
TCTGCCTCCCTTCCAGTCTCCCATTTCTGACTGCTCCCTTTCCCTCCAACTCACCCCTCTGCTCTCTCCCTTTTCCCTAACCCTGCCTTTCTGACACAGCAAGCAGCTCTTATCTACACCATTACTTTGCAGGCTGCATTACTTACCTCCCCCGAACCCTGACATCTTTTTTTAGCAGCAGGCTGTTCAGTGCAGGGCTTGTCCTGCTCTCGACACGTGCAGTGCTTTGCCAAGGGAGCTCCCTACCTAAGGAATCAGAAGCCACACACATTTCCCAGCCCCACGCTCCCTGAAGTCACATGCCTTCAGGCACTTCCACAAATAAAAGCTATTGCTAAGCCACAATCATGTTAGGATAATTCTAAAGTCTCATGGGATCAGGGCTGCAATTCTCTTCTTTAAGCACAGAGTAATTTAAGGCTTTCCACAGTTTAAAGAAAAGTTGAGAAAACAGATTCCATAGGCAGCATTTTGCTGACCTGCATCACTTTCTCTCCCCTCCCTGACTGCTCTCTAGGATAATCATGACGAACTGATTTCAGAGCACTGCAGTCATTCCTGATGCATATTCCTCACTTAATCATGATCCCTAGCAAGTCCCTACTATTAGTGTAAGCAGGGGAGCCAGGGGCAATCAGGCCAGGGGAGAGATGCTACATTAATCCCCATGGCCCAATCCTGCAGGCATCAGTCAGGCAGAGCTCCAGCTGCAGCAAACACTTTTGCCTATTTGAGAATCACAGGATCTGGCCCCTCCACAAGCCCCAGAGCCAACACTTAATGAAAACAGACAGAGGACAAGAGAAAATGCACGATATACACAGAGTGCAGTATTGTTTCTGAAAGGAAATGTTTTTTCAGTTTCCCATGAGGCATCAGTAGCTCTTCAAACAGAGCCCAAACCTCAAGTATGCCAGCGATTCAACATTCAAACACGAGCTCATTACCTCAACCCACCGCTTGCAATTTTAGTCACTTTCATTTTTCAAACCCCAAAATTGGAGCTCCAGGAATCCCTGGGAATAGCTGACAAGCACAGCTCCTCTGCAAGTGTAACTGCTGAGTGTTTACACAAATCAGGACCTAGGAAATCCTGCGATTCCCCAAACAAGGTTTCTTTTACCAGCAACAGGGGTCTGGCACAGCCACTCAGACCTTCACCAGCCCCTTCTCTTCCCCCACCGAAGCGGAAGACAGCTCTGCTGTTTTAGCCTCTCCTAGCAGACTTCAAACAGAATTTGTTCTGGTTCCAAAAGGAGCACAAAAGTCTGAGAGAGGAGGAGACACAGTTAAATGCTTTGTTATCCACTACACTACACCTTTGTTTCCTGGGAGATTTGGGTTAGGTTGGCATCAGGTATCATGATCCAGGCTGTTCTGCCTTGCTTCAGGGTTATCCTTTCAGCAAGGAGCTTTGTGTGTATGTTCAGGTGTGTTAGCTGAACTGCTCCCTCAGAGCATTGCACAAGACTGAGGGAGGCAAACTCCAATGATTTCCAATAACAGCTATGCTGTTTTAATTGGGATGTTGTGTTCTAACTGATTAGTTCAAAAAAAAAAGCACAGGTATAATATGGAGGGAAAAAACCCTGCAAACCAAGTCAGATCTGCTCATTCAAGTTAGCTAAAGCAAGGTACTGTCTTAGGAAACTATATACAGTTTCCTCCTGGCCCACAAGCCGCCTTGGCAAAATACAATTAAAACCTTTGAAAGAATACTTACACTTCCTGCAGGTTTGACAGCCCTGCAAAGGCAGAAGGATCAATCTCCGTCAACTTGTTGTAGCTCATGTTTCTGTTAAAATAAAAGACAGTGGGATCAGCATACTGCAGTTATTGTGCTCAGCAAAACACAGCCGTCTTAATTATTCTGGATTGCACTGGGAGTGTTGTGTTGGTTTTGTTTTTTGTTTGGTTTGTTTTTTTTTTTTTTTTAAAAAGAGTACTTAAACATGGCAGAGCAGCAGTTTTCTGCTGAATGAGTGAATGAGTTTAGTTCCGTGATCAAAATGTTATCTAGCTCTCCCTAAGCTTTTTCCTCTGTTACATTAGTGTGGTTTTAATTTGTCTTTACACAATTACATTTATTATTCTTTTTATTGGCTATTCACAACCACAAAACTAATCACAGATGAATAGGATATTTCCTGACAAATTAAAGCCTGAACTGAAACAATCAACAAACCTTCTGCTAAATATTTTATAGCTATATTCACATGGAGTATTTTTATATGCCACCATGTGTTGCATACAAAATATACTCACACAGGTATGTACACTTACTACGTGTAAACATAAAATATATTATTAGTATATTACTAAATATTTTTTTTTAATCAGCAATTACAGCTTTCAGCCAGTCACGTAGTAGTACACGCTTTGGTCCTCAACAACCCCAACCAATGCTTTCCAACTACCCGACAGTCCAAATCTAGATCATATTATAACACTTCACTGATGGATGGCAAATAGATCGTGCTGTATTATCTGAAAACAGCCTGGTGGGAGAGCAGACCTGCCTCTGGAATACAGCCAGAGCTCAATGTGCGTCTGGAAGGAATGCACTGCGAGGATTGGGCAAACAGACAAAATAATGCAAATAACATACTGACTCCAAAAACCACAAGCAAGAGTTTTGCCATGCTCTGCTGTAGCATCATACAGTGCAACAGCAAAGTCTCCCCTCCAAGATATACATTATCAGCACACCACACACAACAGGTCAAACCTGCAGCTAGGGACTTACCAGGAGAGCACAGATCAATTAAGACCAAGTGACTAATGATGCAGAAATTAACAAATGGCCTAATTAACATGATGTATGCAGTGTTGGCATGTTCCTGTGAGTGTGTAATCTAAAGAGGGAGGAGGCAAATTGATGGGTGGTAGCAGAAAAGCAACCACAATAAGCTGAAAGGAAATTGTGAGGGGGACCTACTTTAATTTTACCCTGCTCCACACCCTGCTCTAGAATATTATCCTGGGTAAAATTCAACGCTCCTGTCTCCTCTGCAGGGAGGTTACACCCTCTTACTGCACCTCTGAACACGACCCAAAAGATTCATGGCCTGATTTTAGATAAGCCCTCAAACATTCAGCTGTTTATTCAAACCACCAAGCCAGTCTGACTAGAAAACTGGCCAATCTTCCCTGTTTTGTGTATTTTCTTTATTTTAAAGCTGTGCCCACAGAACCCAAGCAGGTCTGGAGCCCAAACAGGTAAACAGGACCTAAGTCACCAAAGCACCTACTGAACTTTTACCCATGCTATGTGACCCAAGAGCTGAAGGACACAAAAAAAGGGCAGCTGCCAGAAGAGCAGAGACTGAGACCTCCTGTTTTAATTGCTCATGCTAATCCCCTGCACTTCGTGGCAACGCAAAGAGAAATCTAGGCCCACAGCAATGCTTACTAACACCAAGACTTGAAAGACTACAAAACTTCACATGATTAGCAGGAAGCGATAAACACCTCTTTTGAGCTAAAAAGCAATTATTGATCACTTGCTCTCCTACAATGCATTTATGGGAAGTCCTCAAAGCATTCCCCTGCACACAGGAACCATTCGATAGTTCTCACACACTCCCCATCACACACTCCCCAAATGATGCTCCCCATCATTTCAGAGCAGCCAGCTCTGAAGACAGCTCCTTGCATCTTGCTCAAAACATTCAATTTTTTGCCAATACCTGCTGTGAAAGAAGGTTCTACAAGTCAACAGCATAAGATGGCTCTTAACAGAATCTAGATGTGAAGCTGCACAGGAGTGTAAAACCTAACCAAGCATCTAGTTTTAAAATATGCTGTCCTGCAAGCCCCTACTGTCTTTTAAAACACTCGAGAGACCTTTAAATCAATATCAGCCTACAGCAGATATCCATTTCACTATGAACTCAAAGGCATTTATCTAAATAAAAGTCAAACTGCAGTTTAAACTCAGAGTGCGTTTGAAAGCCAAGTCCATATTCATAGCACAATTATGAATTAAAGTGCAATTTGCCCACAGATTACATTACTACTTTTTTTTTTAAACCACACAGCAGAATCAGGTTGGAGCTTGTCCCTGCCTGATGTACAGGCAAAGAGAAAATACAACAACAGGTAATGTCCTACAGGCTTAACTCAATAAAGATAGAGCTGACACAGAAATACTAGTGACAAACTGCGAGGGAGAAATACAACCACGGTCATGACCGTGCACGAATCCATCTGTTTTAATGTATTTCTATGCCTTCTATTGCTGCAAATCTTTGCATTTCTTAAGGTAACGTATTTATCCTCAAAACATTCCTCTGCAATAGGCTAAGAGGCTATTTTATGAACTGAGCACTGAAAATCACAGGCACCAAACTGATCATTCTTACACTTGTCAAAGGGAACAGATCCCTGGCTTAGCCAATGCGCAAGTCAACTTCAGAAGTTCAAAAGTGATAAGACAAAGGTCTTAGTAAATTAAGGGATTTCACGGACATGGTTTAACATCACCCAAAGCAACTGATTATTGTTGCTGCCATTCAAGAAGTCTGAACATCAAAGGCACTGCACAAGTAGCTGGCTCTTCAGATAACACAACCATATTCTGCCTACTCCAGCAACAGACAGACTTTCCAATGGTTGCTGCAGAAATACAGGTGAACTCCACCTTCTTGTACGCCGAAGTCTTCAGTCCTCCCCACACTACCCACCCTAACTGCCAGCTATCCTCACCAAACACACAATACGCTGTTCAGAAGTCAGTGGAGAAACAAAAGCTAGGAATACAGGGTCAGTGTGAAACAGGAGACTGGAAATTAAATAGGTACACCAAAATAAATTTTACTCTATTTCTGAGACTAGCTGTATTTTAACTTACATTAAATTCTAGCCCAGGAATTTCTAGCCTGAAGCATTAGCAATCAAAGGATGTGCTTCCCAGAACTCAGATCCCCTCACTAGACAGTACTTGGCATGCTAGTCACAGCATGCAAATGGGAGAAAGAATTAACATGCTCCAATAGATAGATAGATCATTGGGACCAGGAGTCAGGAAACCTCTGTCTATTCCTGCCTCTCAATCTCCTGCTGGGTGACCTGGTCATGTCACATCACCTCTCCAGAGCCTTTGTTTCCACAGCCATCCTTTGTCTGTCTTGTCTATTTAGACTGTAAATAAAATTGAGGTAGATACTGTCTCGGTTTGCCCGATGCTGATGAAACAAGGCCTCAGTCTTGGTTGGGCTCCAGTAATGCAAATAAAGAAGGGAACTCAAAACTTGAGGTCATGGGTGCACAAGACATTCCCCCACCACAAAGTATGGGTCCCAAATGTACAGCAGTGCACGAAGCGCTGCAGGGGCTGTAACGTCCCCATCAGCTCTGCCTCTCCGGGCCAAGAAGACCAGCAATGCAGGCTGGCTGGAGATGCCAAGCTTGTGGGCACAGCTGTCCTGTGGCTGGAAACAGTCATGTTTCTGCTCTCCCATAGCACAGAATGTGTTCCTTCTCAAGGAGCCACTTGGTCTGATGCCATGCAGTCATGCAATGGCTCATACTGAGCCAATGTTTCTGCCATCAGTATTCCAAGATGTCTTCTTCAAAGAAATAGAGCCCTCAAAACCCAAAGCCAAAACCCTGTCCTTTCCCAAATCAGCACTCCCCTAAACCATCTGAGCTATCTCAGGTGCTGGGCATCTCTTCAAAGTGGCAGCTTATAAAGCATCATCTACAGTGTTTTATACCAGTCCCAAGAGACCATGTCTTTGGCATGCAGTCAGCCCATCTCCTGGCACCTGCATCTACATACAGGGTTAGCTGTCCCTGAGGGTGGGCATACCCACCCAGAAAGCAGACTGCCCACTGTCCTGCCTGCTTCACTGCATGGGCACACGTTTCTGTTGAGTTACTCACGGAAGGATATTTTGATCCCTCTGAGGCAACTGTGGAAAGAAAACAGAATTCAGACAACCTACATAAACCCTGGACAAGAGGAGCCTGGGCTGTAAGTTCAGGGAAGCATCCTACAAAGGTTAGAAGCTTCTACAGATAGCAAAGACAGAGCAGAGCCACCAACCTGAGTGGCCCCTAACATTCAGATTGTTTCTTCCCCTGCTAAATAGAACCTGGTCAGGAGTTTGGATTTTTTTTTTAAACTTTATTTTGACTTCATGGCATGAGAAGTGGTCTGCACGTTATTTATCCATTGCATATTTCTTCAAGCCTTCCTTGTATTGGCTAGTCCAACAATGTAGGATTTTTCCCCTCCTGTCACTAAGATGCCCATGATCGGGAACTGAGAGCATGTTAAATTAATATGGGAAGGGCCCTGTTCTGTCTGTTCATCCATTCCAGTCTCTAAATAAGAAAGCAGTGTTTGCCTTTAGTTAGCATCGTGAAAATGGCACTGTGGATCAATGAACATTGCAGAGACTGAAAGGAAAGCCGTGTTAAATACGAGGTACATAGCCTGCCTTGAAACCACCTCCCAAAAGTAATAATGCTGTCACCTAAAGAGTCCTGCTTGCCAGCGACAAGGGATCAGTCAGCTCATTGAATCATGAGATGCCAATCCTGCCTCCTTGGGCAAGGTGTGGCGTAGACCGGGAGTTCATAGAAGTTTTGACTCTGCTTTGGGAACTTGGCCAGTGTGGAGCAAAGCCACCTCTTTTGAAAACAGAGGTGCCTGGCTGACTCACGAGACAAAGGAACAGATAGACATGTGGCTCCTGGTCTCTGCTCACCATGATGATGGCTGAATTCTGTTCGGTGAGGTGAAGGTTTCCGACCCTTACGTCAAGACCATTTATCTGTCAGTGCAGAAGATGGTGTCAAAAGCATTTCTGCACCTTTTGATGACAGGCATTGGAGAAAAGGAGGATGGCTCAAAGTTCCGCTACTGCCAACTGTGGCTTTCATTAAACACTTTGTCAACCATTGTCATAACACAACTTTTCATTGCTCCTGCACAAAAGGGAGCCGAGGGCACAGAACAATCGAGCCCTGCAATAGAAATTCCTCTGGCTAATCTGTCGAAAGATAGCTGCCTAGTCCGCAGCTTACTGAATAGGCACCATCCTCTTCCCACATGTTTGTAGATGGCTTTACAGCACTGGAATGGAGGCCTCATGCACACTTGATTGGGTATGAAAAGCATGGCTGCAGCTAAATTAGCTTGGGGATGGGGGCCAGGGGAACAAGAGAGGGAGCACATTGCCCATGCTAGAAGCATACAGCTGTGCAGAGAAGAAAGCACACTTCAATTTCTCTTTTAAACAAGCTTGTAAGCTCTGAGAGCTAGCAGAATCCACATAAGCAGTGACATGCAAGGCTTAACACTGAAGCACAAAGCGATCAAAGACTGCAAGGATTCAGGCAGTTGTATAGACTGTAAGGACAGAAAGGAACAGCTTTAGTCCATTTTTTCTCTTGTGCACAAGACAGGCCCTGAATCTACCCACTTGAGGGAAGAGTGGCCAAACAGCTACTGCAGCTAGTGCCAGCTACCCACAGCTGCACTGCATGGCAACACCTTCCCTTAAATGGGATTTTTTCAGTTCCCCCTAAAACAAATGGCCACTAGATTGAGTTGTATAAGCCACCACAGTGATGAGAGTCCGAAGGAGCTTTCACATACTAGATGTGCAGTCCTGAATTACTTTCTGGAGGATTTCTTGCGGATTCCTTTTAAGTGGCTGATGCAGTGCCAGAAGTGGGAGCCTGGACTTGGAATCACTGACCCAACCCACCACGACCATTCCTGGGTTCCCTTTGAATCCACCTGACAAACTGATAGAAAACCAGAGATTCCTACACCCCTTATCTCTCTCATCACCCTCACCTCTACTCCACTGCTCCCAAACTCAGTGTAAGAGGCCTACTGTTCTTTGTCCTTCCTGACCGTAACACATCTTTGCTGAAGGATGGACGGAAGGGCTCTGCACCCATGCTACATCTCACGGTTCAGCCAGCCTCAAACATGAGCTCTCACACTGCTGAGCAATACTCCAATGCTTGGACTGACCAGGCTGTGCAGCCTCTGGGATGCTCACGTTTCTGGGGAGCCCATGGCTGCATTAAGCAGCCCTCATGATTCCTCTTGCAGTGTACCCCAGGGAGCTCTGCCTGCCTGTGCAAGGCACCCAGCGTACAAGAGAAGGGACACTGCTGGGGCACAGAAATGTCCCACACCAAGCATCAGCAAGAGTTGCCTCTTAAAAGGAGGTAAGAGCAACAAAACACAGGGCACCACAGAGGTGAATGTCCCAGCTTGCTGCTATAAGTGCTTTGGAAAGAAGAAGGGGACTCTGGAGGACACGGGAAGGACAAGCAGTGCCCACGTGGGTGAAGCTGTGCCCCATCACTGAGAGGTCCTGTTAGCATCTAAGCGAATGTGCTCACTCAGGCATTACTTATGCCCTAGCTCAAATTAGCAGCAGCAGCATCATATTAGCTTGGGTTAATAGCCTGCTCATATAATGGGCTTTATGTGCAGAAGGGAGTCAACTTAAGGGCAACCCTCAAGCCATAATATGAGCTAATTTGACAGTGAAGACAAACTTTGAGAGGTCATCCAGACACCAACAAAACTGCACCATGAATCACTCTCAGTCATGACCGACAATACTGTCTAAAGGAAATTCCTGTAGCATGATCACCGAAGAGTCAATACCACCCGATTCCAGCAGATGCATGCAGTCATTAATGCAAAGAATACTAATTAAAACCACATCACTGAGAAGCACTGTGCCGGACTACAATGTAATTTAGCATGCGGTTGATATGGTTCAAGGAATTAGGGAATTATCTTCTTATCTCCAAGTAACTTTCAGGGACGCATTTTCAGTCCTGGCCTTTCCTCCTCCTCTGCCACTCTGCGCTCACAACTGTTTCCGCTCACAAGCGCACAGAGACCACACATCTGGCACATAAAGACGCCTGCGCATACAAGCCTGGTAAGCAACCACCGGAGCTAGTCTGCTCGCACGAGGCTGCAAACGTAAATATCTTTATCGTTGTCAGCTCCTTGGCTCCAACAGCCAGCACGGGAGAGCAACCATGCTCTCGGTGGGTGAGGAAGGGCAGAGAAGCCCTTTGCAGGAGCACTGGGTAACACCATGCTGCTGCTGGGGCTTCCAAATCTCCTACAACAAGGAGCTCTTACAGGCTTATTTGCCTCTTTAAAAAGGGCAGTGTCAGGTTATTTTAGGCCCTGTTCAGTTTACACAAATGTGTTTTGACAAAACCTAGGATCCTATTTCCTCCTATTTTAATAACCTTAGCAAAACTAAAGTGGAGTTCTTTTCTGCCCCTCTTTTTTTAATTTTGCTTGGAAGGCCATCTCTTCCGAACACCCCAAATGTTGTTTTTTTTTTTTTTTAAAGAACGAAAGAAAGATTAGCTTCAACTTAATCTACATAATCACACACATATGCAAGTACACTGCAATATATGTGCAAAACACTTGGGTACCTCAGGTGCTTACAGACCCCTTGCTATGTCTCTGCAGCATCAGGAGACAGGAGGATACTCATTTCACCAAGGCTTGATCCTGGTCCACTCAAGAGTTTTCTCAGTATTTCAACTGCTCCATGCTCCAGAAAAAGTAAAGTGCGATTTCAAGAAGTGAAGTAATTTGAAAGTCATCCAATGGCCTCAGTGGCAGAGGGAGGACTGTGAGCCCTTGTCTCTTCAGAGTGCCCCACTAGCCCCAGGAGTGCTCGTGGCTGGGGACACGTACAGCCTTTCCCTTTCCTGGCAGCCAGGAAGGATCCGAACCAACAGAAGACAGCAGGACAAAGCAAGCGAGAAGGAGATGTGACAAACTATTCAACATTTTCTCCACTTCTGAAAAAATACTAGCAGCAGCCACATGGCCCACAGTTACCGAGGCTACAAACCCTCCTATTAGGGTTGCTTGTTCCTCTGCTCCTAATAAGACAGTCCAGTCAAAGGCAGTATTGTAGGCAGGGAACAGGGGATGCTGCAAGGGTTAGAGCAGGCAGTATTTAATTGCAGCAATTTTTCACTTTATTTGCTGCTTCTATTAAGCTGCACTGCCTGAAGGAGACTGATCCTCTCCAAAACACACAGAGTCAACAGCTGCAAGGATTGCCTCAAAGCAAAAACATATTTCAAAGGGGACACGGACATCTAAATAAAAATAACTATTTAATTTAACATAAAGCAATCCTGGTTTGACACCTGTGACAGGTAAGAAGTTAGAAGGAAAAGCAGGATGCGGAAGTGTTTTTTTTTTAACCCACAAATAAAACTCCACCCTTCATCTGCCCAGACACCCATAGGGTTTGTTCTGGGTTTATTGTTTTAATTAAAGTGCTACCTACTGTCATGAGAAAGACATATCCTAAAACCAAAACCCTGCAAGTTGTTTGTTCCACTGCATAAGAGCAAACTCACCTTTTTCTAATTTGATGGCAAATTTCTTTCTCAGCGATTTTGGCTCCACAGGGCAAAGCACAGTGTCTTAAACCGCTGAAGCAAAGGCTGGAGGCCTAGCTCATAAACAAAATACTCGTGGAACAAATTGCTCCTGCTTCCATCACCACTGTGTTTCTTCGGTAAATCAATAAAGGCCACGACTTCTTTACTAACATTTTCAATTAAGGTTCCCCACTGTGTATTCAACATACTAAACCAATTTATTGAGGATTAACTACTATATAATTTACTATACATGTCTACCTTAGAACGACTGCTAAGCCTCCATTAACTAATAACAAGAGCTACATTGATAAGTCAGCATTAAGTGCTATTTACAGTTGCAAAAATTGCTACTTCTGCAAAACAAATATTTTCATCTGAAAGTTGTGCAATTTTTCACAAGTACTCACAGCAGATAAACCATGTTAAACCTTTGGCTTTTTCAGATGCTTGGAAAGGACCACAGCAATACGTTAAACTGCTGGCAACCTAACCCTCCCACCACATGACTGCAAAATCCAGCTGTGGGTTACAGGTCAAGTACAGATGGAAGAGAGATAGTTCAGAAACTCCCCAAACACTGTTCAGAATTTTCCATGATTTAAGAAAACATCTGAGGTCAACAATCATTCAATAATATCCAATAACCCATATTTTAAGATATGTTTTCTCCTAAAACACAGAATTGTAATGTGCTCTGCTCTCTTTGGGGATGCAAGTGGTTTCAATCATGTCCACAAGCATTTCTGGTAAGCTCAGAGTGCTTAACTAGCCAAGACGACATTTTTCCACCGCTCCACCACCACAGTTTATTTATCAGAAATATTAATTCAGTAAACCTCACCGGGCACAGCTCTCATGGTACCACTGATCAGCAGCACCATGTTTGCATACACTGTGCCCCAGGGAGGGAGAGCACCAAACCCTGATGCTGAAGTTTCAGCACACATCTGGCATCACCCCTTTGCGGAGCCCGCAGCAAGCAGGGCTCGGCCATGCCCAGTCCAGTGGCAGCACGGGGCACATCACCACCCAGCCGCACCTGAGCGGAGCCCGGTCAATCATTAATGGTGGAGAGAGGGCAGGCAACCTGCTCCCACAGTGTTTGCTCAGCGCTTCATTCTCTCATGGTTCTTATTAATAGTTAATCAGGAAGGACCGATCTACCCCCAAAAAACAGGCTTGCTTGGAAGCGGCACAAAGGAATATTTGTGTGCTGGTTAAAACTAGTCAGGCAAAGAGTCAGGGAAGAAAAAAAAAAGTCTTAGAAAAACAGCATGCAGATTTCTTCTGCAGCTTGGGCATGGGGGCTCACCAGCTTGCTCCTGCCTCTTCTGTGTTTGACACTGCTTTTTAACACCCTGGAGAGGGACTGCATCACCTCCTGTCCTTGTACAGTGGAACGGTGCAAAAACAAAGAGGCATTTCCCAGAAAGAACCGCTGTTCTCCCATTCTCCATTGGCCCAGGCTGGCCACACTACACCGCTGTTTCACCAGTGGCTGCTCCTCATCAGCAACCCGGTGCATCTGCTGTGCTGTCATCCAAGAAACATATCTGCTGAGATTTTCACTTGAAGCTTTGTCTTGTTAGATGTGCTGCAAAGTTTAATAAGCTAACTGACCAGAGCCAAAGCAGCCAACTCAGCTGTACCTGCCAGGACAGAGACAGTGGTCGTCACTCCTGGCTCTGGTTCCCTCTTCCCACATGGTGGCAATAACCCTGGTCTCACAAAACACCCAGACAACTCTGCAGCTTTCTACAGTGAAAATAAATCCCTTTCTGATCCTAACAGCAGTCCGAATGGGATTACAACACTGGACTCCTTGCTATGCCCACCATCAACTTACTCAGTTTAAAATCCACCCAAGGACATTCCCTGCACTTTTCAATGCCATGGGCTGAAATTGGGAGGTTGACTGAATCCAAAGATCTTGCACATGGAAAGGAATGATGTATATAACCTCAAAGCATCAGCTAAAGGACTAGTTACCTATGGGGCAGTCACTGGCTGGCAGCACTGCATGTTGCAGAGCCAGATCTAATTCCCCAGAGGTGTGAAAAACACACGGCAGACAGCTCTTCATTTTCAGTTTTAAAATAGTTGTACTTTGTAATAAAGAACAGCATTTTAAGGGCAAAACTTGCATTTTAAGCTAAAAAAGCCTAAGCTGGCCATCCTGGCTGGAGGTGTGTGGTTTACACAGGCATCCACCCTCTCCCCTTTTCAGTAATCAATGTCCAATCATAATGCACTTTCATTCCAAGCACTTTTGTATTGCCAATAAAGCACCAAGCAATTTAATGGATTTCTAACCCCAAATTGGAAGCTGTACTGCATCCAACTGACTCAATTTGTTCAGTCTTAGAGGAAGCCCTGGAACAAAATGCTAGAAATAAAACCACATGCACTGATAACATTACAGAAATAGATACACCAAGAAGCAAATGTTCTGTCCCTTTTATTTTATCTGACCTCCAACCTGTTTTAATTGACCTTCAAGATGGAAAGGCTGCATTTAAAAGAAGCCATTTCCACCTAGATCAAGATAAATAAAAGCCAAGCTATATATAATGCATTTGCTGCAAAACAAGACAAATAAATCTACCATGAAACTACCTTTCACTTGACAATGAAAAGCCAGAATAGACTTTCAAGTTAATCTACTCCATATTTTAGGTCCTAAGCAGAGCTATTTTCCTCCATAAACTTCTTTCTCTGCACTTGGCCTGAAAACAGCAGAGATGGCTTCCTCTACCCTCACCTTATCACAAACTACAGCACTTGATGGCAGACAGCTGTGTTATCACCTTTTGGCTAGCAAGAGGCTGAAGAAGCAGATCACAGAGGCAATGGTGTGATGCAGGAGTTTCCAAGTGGTGGTCCACAGTGTACCTCCTGCCAGCAGGTCAGATGCTGTTTGACATGGTAGGCACTTTCCTTACATTGATTCTACATGTAAGTGACCCCTGCAATTACAATAAGTATGACCAAGAATATGACGTTCCTCCAGAAGGTGCTCTATTTTACAACGTGCTATAGAAAGCTATAGTCCTGTCCCAATGTTAAGAGCAGGGCCATCTATCAGAACAAGCATTCATACTTTTTTGGCATAACTCCTGTATTGGTGTTGACCACTAGGACAACGGCAGGATACCTGCAAGGATTTCAAAGCAGATGAAGATGGCGCTCAAGTCTCTGCCCAAAGAAAGCCACAAAGAAGCCAAGGGGATGGTTAAATCTATTGCTGCTTTCCATTACAGTCTTCATGTTCCTTATACACAGCAGAATGTCACAAATAAGCATATATTATTGCTTAAATAACTTGCACATGTACATTACTGTTTCACTATGTGAATTTACAGGTGCATATGCAGCTACAAACACAGAAAAATGTACACATCTATATATGCATGAGGCAATACATTTATAGTGATGTATACAGGTAGAAAGGCTTTTTCAGGAGAGTTTGGGACAGCTGTACAGCTTACGACTGAGTTGAAGAGCGCTAGTAGAAATCTTTATTACACTTTGCCCCAGCATATAATGCCACATCTTTTACAGAAGCACTATTTTTAAAATGTTTGAGAGCTTTACAGTTTTTATTGGTGCTATTTTTCAACTCCTCCCATTTACAAAGCCAGACTTCTCTATTAGTGCAACTGAAACTGCAGAAAGACTCAGAAAGATGAAAGTTATAGCCAATAAGATTTTAGAAAGTTCTGCAAATGAGCTTGCTCTTCTTAAGTCCAGTATCTCAGGACTTCCCAGGATTAAAAGACAGCCCCTATTTCCAGTGGCTGCAGCTTTTTGCTCTTCAGGTGTCTCAACCTTTCAGGAGTTCTGGGCAAATGGGGCTCTGGGCAAAGGTAAAGCAGCCAGGTAATGAGCCCACACTTGCTCCTGCTCTCCACACTCCCAGTTGGGGCACTTGAGCTAAGCTCAAACCCCACATTAGCATCAGTCAGGCACCAAAGCTGAGCACACATTTTGCCTTCAGATCAGGAAGTTATTTCTTCACCTACTTCAAAGAGCTATGATGTACTTTGTGGATAGGTGTCTTGATTTATTATTCAGTGAACTCCCTTGGCTTTGTGCAATTTCTCAGCTAAAAGCATTGCAGCTAACTCAAAGGGAGTGCGGATGTTAAGGCTGAATCAAGGAATAAACTTTTTCTTCTATAGATTTTTATCCTTTCCATGTTGTAGAAGGTTAGATGGATGGGAAGGGGAACATTTCCCTATTCTTTTGCTACAGGAAGCAGTTAAGGACCCAATCTCTTGCAAAACTGCTGGATTCAGAAGGTACTTGGACAAGCTCATTTCATCTTTTTAATATTATTATTGGAATCATACTGCTCCATTTGGCATTTGAGATCAGATTTTTTTTGCTGTAAGTATCTTAGTTTCTGCCCACCAGGAGGTACATATATGCCAGTGGAGGCTCCAGTCCCAGCTTCAAGCACAAGGAACCCCTTCATGTGAAGGAAGGCTGCATCCAACAACAAATTCTGCAGGAAGACACTAAAAGAAGGCCAGATCCCTCCCTCTTGCTTCAAACCCATCCCACTCAGGCATAACCAAAGTAGATGCCATCTTAGAACTGCCTGATGACCTCTGAAAATTTAAAAAAAAAAAGTACCATAACAAACCTCCATGTGGGTGGCCACCTGGCTGCATTGAAAATAGAAAAGCTAACACTACAATTAGGCCAAGAACAGAAATACCCTTTCACTCTTCCAAGTGGTCCTTGCAAGCTCAGGCACCATGCCAAGGAGCTCACCATTCACTACTCATACTGCACCTCTCATGGAGCAAAAGGCACATTGGCTTTGCACCAACACATCGCACTCCCAAAAAGCAATTATTTGAAAAACATGAATGCAGAAGGTGCTCCCAAGGTTTGCTATTGCATGGGGAGGGCCACAGGTGTGTTCACCACTTGGAGAATTCAAACCATGTCCTTTTGAGAGTAGATAAATTAATCTCTATGACAAGAAGAAAAAGAAGAAGTGTCACTGTTTCATGGTAAATCAGAAAAAGAGAATTCTCAGGGCTTGTGGAAAGCATTGCTGCTCTAAGCACAGACAGCAGTGGAAAAGTGCAGCACTTCATGTGCAAAAGATGGAGAAATCTTGATATGAGCCATGATAGAGAATCCAAGGCACCCCACAAGCCCAGGTCATGGGAGAGATGAAAGAGGACAAGTCCAAGGAGACCAGAGAGTAAGAGCACATCATATGGTTGAAAAACCACAGAAGAGAAACACCCATGCAGCTCACTACCACATTTGTGAAGCCACCAAGATACTGCTTCTCCTCTGGGAAGAGTCACAACCTGGCTGTTAGCTGCACAGTTTTCTCAGTTCTTCCTAAAACCGGGCATTGTCAGAAGCAGGACCCTGGCTAGACAGGCCATTGACTCACAGCAGCGTGGGAGCATGCGCCAATGTAGACTCTGTATTCCAAGCCTGGCTCAACTACAGCAATGCCACATTAAAAAAAGAAAAACACATTTTCCTCAATTTGTCACAGCAAGCGAGGTATGAAATAAAAAACTTTCCGAATCTTCCAAACACACAGGCTCCCCCCACAAAGCCTTCTGCAAACCAATGAAAATTGTGTAAAAATAAATTGTAGTGCATTTTATAGGGGAAAATAACTCTACTGCAACTGGAAACACATAATCTAGCTTTTCTCTAACAAAACCTACAGGAAATGGCTCTGCAAAAGTTAACTAAGTGATACTGAACTTTCTCCAGAGTGTTGTATAGGAAATAACACTGCAGAAATGACTGCCTAATTTAACCTTTTGTCCAGACTACGCTACAAAGCCATACTAGAGAGGTATCTGGCTGATGTTAACAATCCTCTGGTGTATTCTCTAGAGCTGCAGCAGAGAAAGCAGGTTATCTCACACATGCTCAGCAAAACACCCTTGCCACAGCGCAAAGCCCAGGCAGCCAACTGCTGATGGAAAACAGAATTTTACAATTTTCCTTTTCTGCAGCTGGCAGTTGGTTTTGATTTTGTTTTTTAAAGATGTGAAGAAGTAGCGGCTGTCCTGTGGTGCAAAGAACAGAGCAGATGTATGCATCCCTTGCATCCGGACCTGTGCCAGATTGGCAGTGCAGACATACCAAGGTGTCCCATCTCTCTCTGCCATCTGTCAGACCATCCATCTGTTTGTTAGAGACCTCATAATGCGATAGCATAGTATTTCTGGGTGAAACACCCTGCAGCATCATGTTTCTCAGCTCCACTACCCTTGCTGAGCTTCTCCCCCTTTACTCACCACCTCCACCACCCCAGGAGGGGTTGCTTCATGCAACAGCAAGTGCCAGTGAAGGATCTTTTACTTCCAAGACATCTCAGGAATGGCATGTCTGCCAAGAAATCTGGTGTCAATATTTGCCTGGAGCTCTGCAATCACAATCACACAAACTGAGCCAGGCTGCCCTCCATCCTTTCTCTCCCGCCATCCACATGCTCCAGCGTGGAGAAGGTATTACTGCAAAAACCTGAAACAAGTCTGGTTTTCAGCCTTCATTTCTTTTAGTTAAAAAGGAAGAGCTACAGCTTACATATATACTCCATCTACTGAATCCCCAACATCTCACTCAGTCTTCACTTTCCACAAAATAAGCTGCATGGGGAAGAAAAAGGTAAGGAAGAGAAACCAAGGTTTTTCCACATTCCCACAAAGCTTGGGTTCCCATGTAATTGCTTCAACCAGGACAGAGCTTCTCAAGAGCTATGGGACACGTTTACTGCTTGATCAGGTTAGCCAGCAGGAAACCATTTTATGTTTTTTTTTCAGCAAATTTGACAAAACACCAAAGTTGCTTCAAGACACAAAAAACCCTCAAAACATACAGGGGCAAGAACCAAAAAATAATCTGTCTAGAGCAAGGACATAACTCCCTGTTTAGGGGGCTCACAATAAAATGCCCTCCACAGAATGACACTTATTTCAGTATACCAAACTGGCTGCTGGGAGGGAAGCCAATACAAAGCAATACTGCAATTGGCCTCAGGAATTAGCTCTAGTAGCCTTTTTTTCCCTGCAGCCCCACACTTACGTCAAGTCACATGAATACAATTACATAAACTGTACCTTTTCCATGAACACCTTCTCTGGGATAAAGGTTCTCATTTTACTCCATATAAAAACACTCTCCACAGGTTTATAAGCTTTAATTGCTATGCGAACACATAAAAAGTGCCCAAATAAGACTATTTAATGGTTACACGTTAACTATCATACACCTCCAGGCTTGTGTTATCCACCTATTTCTTAGATCTATAAACCGCTTGTAAGCAAACTTTAAAAATGTCGCTGCTGCTGAAAATGTTCTCTTCCTGTTTACTAATAACTTTATGAAATTAATTGGAAACTCCTACCTATATCTGAAGTTTTCTGCTTAGTTCTGGTAGGGAAAAAGCGAGCTGGTTTTCAGCACAAAGAATCAAAAACATACATCTCTCCTCTGCTCAAAATTGGACGCTGGCCCACAAGGTAATGCAAGAGCAGTGCAACTCTGGGCTGGGAAGGACTTGGGTGAAGAAAAATGTGTGCATGTGTGTGCCTGCAGAGACAGAGCTCCTCTAAACAAGGAGAAAAAGATCTCTAGGAAACACCGTAAGCTTGGACAGCCAGTAGCAGGGAAGCCGTCTGCATGAGGAGGACAAACAGGAAGCATTAGCAAGAGATTTTATGAAAGCATACACCCAAAATATTCTTATTGGCAATTAAAATTAAGGGCATCATCCTCAGTGAATCCACTCCTCTGTCATTCACCTACCACTGTCCTACACTCACCCCATGGGGCTCTGACAGGCAAATTTGGCCAACAGAGCAGCAGATAAGGAGGTGGCTGCCTGCAGGCAAGTACAACAGCAATGGATGGGACAGCATCAAATAAAGCCTTACCACAAGGCACCCTTGCCTGTTAAACAGCACCTGAATGAGGCACTTAGGAAAAGCTCTGCAAGGCTGCCCACAAAACCAAGCCCTCTGCAATGCTCCACACACCTCCATGGAGGAGGGCAGAAAGCATTTCATTTACTGTCCTGTACCTAAAGGGGCATCAGCAACCTGGTGCAGCCCAGCTGCTTTCTCATTATGGCAAGAACAAGCTAAACACCTGCTAAATTTTACCTTGGGCATTTACAGATGCACTCATGTGCCATCAACCCACCTGACAGACACGTGCAGTCAGCAGCAGGGGCACGAGGCCAACTCCTGCACCCCCCTGCCTCCTCTGGGACAGAGGAGAGGGCAAGGGAGACTGAGCCAAGAAGTCTGAGAGCGATTAAGTGTTGATCAAATCCAACCATTTCATAAAGTTTCTGGTACGCCCAACCAGCTTCAACAGTCTCCATGCTCTGCTGTGAAATCCCTGTGATATTTATGAGAAGTCTGCGAATGGCTCCTCTGTCACCTTTTTTTTTTTTCTCCTTAATAAGGAGAATGCAGAGTCTGAAACTCCAGAGATGCACTTTGACATCCCACTGTGCTTCTCCAAGCACCCACTGAGTGCTCTCAGTGTGGGCAAGGGCACCGGAGCCCCGCACCTCACGACCTGCATCCTTCTAGGGATGGGTAACACCACTGCTTTCTCTCAAACCAGCTTCCCTTTCCCCACGGCAAGGAAACATCCCTTCTCCCACGCTGCCCTCCCAGGCTGCTCACTTCCCAGCCCATCTGCAGACCCCCTTCCACGGGGGGCAGACAGACAGCAGGCACTTCGCACCTCCCCACCGTAAACCTGCCCAGAGCAATTACCCAGCCCCACTCCAGCTGGGAACACATTGCTGCCTAATTTATAGCAGCAGAGCCGCAAGGGCAGCAGGCAGCTGGCCCCAGGGCTGGGGTATGTGCGAGAGAAGCCGAAGCCCCATGACAGCGGAGGAAACACAAACACAGGGGGGCTCACGCTGCCCACTCCCCCTGCCTGCCCCCATTAAAAAAATTAATCCCGATCATAAAAGCTGGAGCGCAGCCTGTATTTCAGGCCAAATAATAAGGGGAGGCCTTTATAAATAAGGAATCACTTACTATTTGGAGGGAAGGGGGATTATAAAGGTTATTTAAATTAAAAACAAACTGCACAAACAAATAAACCCCCCTGCCCTCCCCCCCAGCCCCACATCGGCTGCCTGTTCTGCACATGTTATCTGTAAACCACAGGCAAAGCACTTCCCCACTCTACGCCATTTCACAATCTGCTCGCTCTGAACCTTACACTACATCAGGAATTAAACAAACATTTCCTCCTTCTCCTTCTTTGGGGTTCCCCCTGCATCCAGAGCTCAGCTCCAAAGTCCAGCCAGGCAGCAGGCATGGGGTCGAGGTTTAACTGCCAGCATAGGGAGCTCAGCACACTCCCCACCGCCTCCAACAGCCCCCCAAAAGTGTCCATGGGGGCGGCTGGCAGCGGTGACAGGGCACACAGACCCCATCACACCAGGAGAAGCAAGAGGAAAGCCGGGGGGCAGGTGTCCACTGCAGCCTTCCATGAAAAACAGCCCAGAAAACAGGAGAGGGGCTCTGCAAAACCCCGAGCATTTCTCCCACTGCTCCACTAAGTAAATGCACCAAAGCCACCAAATCTCTGTTTATCATGCAAAAATGAGGGGGGGAAACTTGTTTGTAGCCTTGCTCTTAAGGAAGACAAGGCTGCAGACATGTGTCCTCATCCCAAACAGTTTAGAACTGAGATGAGACCAGAGGGGTGGGAAGGGCGAGCGAGCTCCTGTCAGGCTGCAGAACCGCGGGCAGGCAGGGGAGGGAGAGCGGCCCAGGGCCGACACCCGGCCTTCGCCCCGGCTTGGGATCGCCTGCGCCCACTGCTACAGCCCCGCACGCTCCCAAAATACACCATGGACAGCCGGGAGGGAAGGAGGGCAATACTGAAACACGATGCAGAGATAATAGGAAAACTCTGCAGAAGTCAATTAAAACGTTAGTCAGCCCTGGAGACAAATCCTCGGGAAACCAGACTTCATCTGCCCATCTCCACACACATTACTGGCGATTACGAGTAACTGCAACAGCGAAGTCTGATGAAAAGTCTTCTCTTAATCTGTCTGTATTGCCAAACAGGTTTAGGTTACAAATTTGGGGTTTATCGGCCTTGGAAAACACTGCAAGGACCATAGCGGGAACCAGCAAAGTGAGAGCATGAGATACACCGAGGGGCCAGAGGGGCAAACCAAGTCAGGTTGGGTGAATTTTTGTGTGATTGTTGCTATTTAATGGCAATGCCTCGTTAACATTTGGGATAAAGGAAGCTTTTGTTAACGACCTGCTCTTTCCCTCCCTCCCGTACCTTCCCTCAGGGTTTTGAGATCACATAAAAAACACATCCCCAAGCTCCTCAAGGGATTTTTTTTTTTTCCCCCCAGCAAAGCCAAGGCTGACAAGACTTGACATTCCTGAAATGTTTAAATGGGGGGAAAGGGAGAAACAACATTTTTTCAAACCCACTTTATGCATCAGAGACAAGCAAAAATTGGCCCAGGGCCAATTTAAAAAAAAAATTTAAAAATATTTGCGAGATCATCTTAAATACTCCCAATGTTCCCGATGGAAAAGTCCCCGGCTGCACAGCAGACACAAACCCCCGCGCCAAATACTGCGCATTCCTGGAGGGAGCTGCGGAGCGGAAAGACATAATCGAGGCGATTGACAAACCACCGCACACACGACTGCCTGTCCGTCCCGGCCGCCCGTGGGGACACGCCACCGCTGGCACCGGCCCACGGCAGGTCTCGGGCTCTGTGGTGAAGCCCCTGCGGGAGGCTGGCGAGGACCAGCCTCCCCTTCCAAGCAGGCAGGGAGCCCTTAAAAAAACCCACACATCTCAGGGACCTGGTAATGAGTTCAGTATTAAGAACCTTGGCTAATGAAGAGGGAAGAGCCAAGATATCAAATTTCTGCCAAATACCAGGAAAAGCATACCACTATCAGTAGCCATTATATTAATTAAAATTCATACACCAGCCCATTTTGTAGCTTTTTCCAGGCTGGGATTTTGCTTGCCTGATGCTGCGGGACAGAACTGGGCAAGGAGAAGGGTGCAGATGGAGCACTACAGCTTGCAATAAAACCCACTGAAGGTGATACAAACCAGATGTGGTCGGTAACTCCATGCACTCCGAGAGGTATTACAGCTTCATATGCCAGCCACAGCACGCCAAACACTCAGGAGCGAGCACCCATATCGCCAAAACACACTTGAGTGGGGAGCATTTCAAGGGGTGCAGAACAGGTTAATAGGAACCCACCGAGCTCCACCAGGCAATTATTCTTCCTCGGTTTACTAGCACAGAAATTTGGGCATCAAAGAGGACTGCAGTGTTCCACTTGTGCAATAAACTCCTTTCACCAACATCACTTCACACTTTCTGGAGTGCAAAGTTCACGCTGATATTGTTGGCTTTCTCACTCACTGCTTTTTGGCACCATCCCGCCTGCTTGGCTGTTCATTAATATGCAATCAGTACATTAAAGGCTTCGTTCCACAGTCCCAGCTAGGCTGTAACAGCCTTTTCCAGCAAGTGCTGTCTTGTGGGGGACAAAAGTGCAAATGTGTTTAAGGTGCTCCTAAATACGCAAAATTAAGAAACACCCAAACCTTATATTCTTACCAACTGGGTTTTACGGAACAAGGAATTATCACCATCAATGCAAAGAGTGTCCAGAGAACACTGGGAAACCATACTAAATTTACTCTCATTATGCTTTACTCCTTTATGCATCAGTTACACTACTAAATTTCTGCACAATTTACAGACTGACTAATCATAGCTACATGGCAAAGGCTCCCTAAATGCCCTGGCGATGAGAAGTTTCCACCATTTGTTTGAATGATTGCTAGCTGGGAGGCTGTGAACAGTCCCTCAGAAAAATCCCACCCGTTTTTTCAGCTATCCTCTAATCTTCCAGATTTGAGCAGGAAGCAGGACAGCCCTGCCTCATTTACTGTCACTGTGGTTGCATGGAAAACCATGTCACCATAGATCAAAATCACTTCTGCTCTTTCAGGAGCACTTTCTGAACGGCTCTGCTCCCCACACCCCTCGTTTCTACCAGCTCCATCACTCCTAGACCAGTGTGCAATGCTCATCCCAGCCAGGGAACACAGCTAAAGTCCCCTGTTATTCTCTCTACAAATACAAACCATCAGCTGTTGGCTAACAAGCTCCTCAGTTAAAGACCCTGTATTTACTTCACAGCCTCCTCTTCTCCCCTGGGCTTGACCATTTCAGCCTCTGGTCCAGCCTGTCTCCCCCTGGCCCACCCAGCATCACCTCCTGCCCCGCTTTCCAAACAGGCACAGAAAACTTACCCCAGCCTTCCTTAATATATTATTAAATCCTGTCTTATTTTCCTTCCCTAGGAGACTAAACATAGGTTGTTAGTTTAATATAAAACTAAGTACATGCTTGAGAGACAGAGAACAAACAGAGTTTAATTGTAAGGAGTACTAAAAAAAGCACTCCAGTTGTTTCAAGTCATTTTAAGCCACATTAATAAGTTTCTGTCCTGATTTTTCAAGACTTGCTTATGATGGAGATGAGCCCAACTGGAAAACCAAAATCAAGAATCCCTGAACTCTGAAGGAAGGTTTATCTGAGTTTGGGCCCATATCCGTGCTGAATGCAACACAGCCAAATAACATTTTTCCATTACTTTTTATCACTATTGCTTTGTGTTCTCCCCCCTTGAGCACAAGGTCACATGAAAACTTCTCCAGGCAGCCCTCAGTCCCATAAATTGTTAGAGATCTGGATTTACATCAGTGGGATTACATGAGATCAGCCAAATGTGCACATGCTGGAAGGAGAGGGGAACACAGCACTTTAAAACTGGAGAGTATTTTTCATTTATAAATAGTTTACATTTTTTTGATCCAGTGGCAGACAACCCGCTCAGTCTGTACTGAAACCAAAGAAATATCATGTGTGAGCACTAACCACAGTGTAACAGAGATAATAAACAACAGACAGGCAGCCATATGCGATGAGGCTAGTGCTTTTCGTAGGGGAGGCAAATTAAAAGGAAAAGAAATACCAAATACAGCAACCACCACACAGCTAAAGGACCTATTAAGTTTCATAGGGACCCCTTTCTCCAAGTTAGGCTACAACAGTAACCTCCACAAGTAAGCCAGCTTGCTGCACCTTGCCTGTGCTTCCCTGCTCTCGGCTGTACTAATGGTTTTAGCATCTCTCAGACTTTAGCAGACCACTGCCCCAGCACTAGGAAGGGTCAAAATCAGGCACCTGCAGCAAGAAGGGACAAAGTGATGTCCATGCAGTCACATGAATCATGTGCACAACATGGAGCATGGGGTGGCATCTGAGCCCCAGGACAACACCCTGGATTAACGTGTACAGGAGCAGTTCAAATTCTGATCCAAGACAGACCTGGTGCACTCTGAATCACATATAGGAAATAACTACAAGAAACAGGAACCTAAAATACTCTGAGCATCTTTGCAACCATGTACCATGTTTTCACACCCCGTGAGATTACATTTGCCTGATGCTGAGTACAAGCTGTTTGCAAGTGAGGGCTGCTGCATGCAGAGCACCTGAAGTCTGCTGGGCTCCTTCAGAAGCCTCCAGCCTCATGGACTTCACCAAGAGAACTAACCGAGCTGGATTACAATCCTCCTACACCAACCTCTGCTTTCACACCAAGTAACACTAAAATGAATGCTGACATCTATCTTATCCATGCTTTTGCAAATGTTTTCAATATTATGTCAAACAATATCTTATATCCCACAGAAAAGACAAGTCTTAAAGGCAGCGGGACAACTCTGTGCTTGCCAAGCAGAGGAACTGGACTTGGAGCATCTCTATTGATATTAGCCTGCCAAGACCAATTTGATGCATTTTATTACTGCAGGGACTTCCACAAATATGCTGGTAACTTTTAAGCATCAGTGTGGGTTCCTAGGTAGAAAAAAACTTTATAAAACATGCACTTCCCAGATTTTGCATTTACTAGATGTAAGAGAATTCATGGTTGATTCATCTGCCATGACAAGTGTGTAGACATGAAATCTAGCAAAGGAGGCTGAGCACCCATCTCTGTCGTGAGTGAAAGCCTACAGCCAGATATGCCGGGCTGAACAAGGGTTTGTTTTCAATTATATTTCAGATTCTTCTAACAATGGCATCTGGCACCAACACATCTGAGCCTTTGAAAAGGTTCTTGACTTCAACAGGAAGAGGGGGGAGGGCAAAAAAGGGAATCAATCAGCAATTTTGGTCCAAGTCAAACCTCTCCTCTGAAGAGAAAATGTTAATACCACAATCCCCCAGCACACCAGAAATGTGCTAGCAAAAAAACAAACAAAAAAACCAAAACAACACCCATATTTGGATCAAAATAACAATGGGTCTGCACTGGGGTTGCTGCTTTCACCTTCAGAAACAAGGCTGAGATACATGGGTCAATGGTCTCAGATACAGGAGCCTCCCTGCCTCCCAAAGCCTCCCCATGGCTGCCTTGGGTGGTATGACACTCCACATCCCCTTCCTGGTCACTCATGCTCACGCCTGTAATAAAACACTCATGGGAAGAGACACCTAACACCGAAACCCCAACCCCAGCAACCAGCAAAAGCACAGTCAAATAAGAACAGGAAGGCAGCAAGCAAAGCTTTGTCATGTTCCCCATTCAAAATGCAACTGCTGACCACCCAGCCCAAAGGGAATTTGTGGACAGCAGCTCCCACTAAGCTCTTCCACAAAAACTCATCATGAACATACATTTGGAACATCCACAACAGACCAGGAAAGCAACACACGGGTGCTGCGGGGTGCAGGCTATGGAGTGCTGGTGACCACAAGACTGAATCACCTCTGGACGTGCTCAGAACATCCCCAGGAGGCTTAAACAGGGTTTAAGCACTAGTCTGCAGCGCCTGCAGGTACAGGAGCTGCCATGCACCCATGCTCCTCTTTCACTTAAGTCCATGTTTAGGTAGCTAAACTCCCTTTCAGATCCAGCCTTACATGACATTGCTAGGTTCACTGGGCAATCAGTAAAAGAGCAGGGCAAACAAACCTCATTTTTAAAATGCATATCTTCTTTATCTGGTTTGTTCAAATAAGCACAGCTGTGGTTTAACAGCAACAAGGTGGCAGAGCACAGCAGCTCCCAAGACCAGGTACGGTGGTTTTGATCAGAATGATGTTCATTTAAAGAGGGATAAAAATGCCTTATTTTCCCCAAGCCATGCCCAAGTCCTACCAACTCTTTTTGTTAGGTCAGGCAGTTTCTGGAAACATCTTCTAGCTCAAAACATTTGCAGAATTTCAAGAATCTGCTCCACAAATCTTGAGGCTGTTTTGTTCAGGAATGCTGACATGTGGGCAAAGGGAAACCAAACCGTTCCCTTGAATGCTGCAGAAAACTTTAAAGTCTGCCCAAGATGAAAAATGCAAGAGTCAAGACTCTGAAGGAAGTGTGGGTTTTCTGCTGCATTTCAAATATCACCCCAAATGCTCTCTTCCAGCACAGGAACGTGGCCGTGCCAGGACAGCCTGCATGCCTAGCAAGGCTGGTGGCCTCCATGTGCCCGCCTCAAAGCAGGGCTGGAGCTAGGAATGAATAAATAAAACAGACTTTTAGATCAAGTTTTCTTGGCCTTTAGAGACGATCACGCTGTGAAAGAGCTCTGGGCAGCGAGTCTCTTCTCCCCAGACGGGATCCACCCGCTTCCCAATGCATCCCCATGCACAAGCACCAAAGGACAAGCATGTACTTGGTCTTCTGCTCGCACAGCTCCTGGGACAATAATTGAGTTGTCCTCTGGAAATATCCATTGCATTCCACAAAATTAAGAAAACCAGACCTCTAGTTTATCCATAAAGCCCAATATTTATAGGCTTACATTCAGTCAGATGGATCTTCACTGCTTGAATTACAGGACCGTTTTCAGGCCAAGGAGTCTTGACCAAGCCAGGAGTCTGCTGGTGGCAGCAGAAACAAGGCCCAGCTCCTGCTTCAACACTGCATCAGCGTAGCATTTATTTCTGCGCTGCTCCCTGACAAGTCCCAACAGACACTGAGACAAGTGCTGGGGGGACGCATTTGATTCCTGATTGCCAGGCTGTGGGACACCAGCGTCACACTGCTGGGCCAAATGCAGACCAAGGGTGGAAAGCAACCACTGCGGCAGACGGGGCACGGCTCAAACAGCCACATACTGCCCCAAAACCACTGTCAGATATTACACACACAACCAGAGGGGATACAGTTGGTTCACCTTGGCTCAAAAGCCCTCAGTGGAGGCGGCCGCAGAGAACGGGGAAAGAGGCAGCAACCAAAGGCCTGGCAAAGGGAGCAGTGCTGGAGGGCTCATTCCTGGCTTGTCCTCTGCCTTTGCTCTCCATAGGCCCTGATCAAAATGGGAATCCTGCAACCCCCTCCCGCGCACCATGGGAGCAGCAGGAGAAGAACTGGCTCTGCTCCTCCAGGGCAGGCATGGCCGGGTGGCTCCAAAGCCATCCAAACAAGCCAAAAGGGATTCCACATTTCAAACCAAAAAAGCAGGAAAACCATCAGAAGGCATTTCAGCTGCAAGAGACCATAACCTCCCCAAAACATTTCAAGGCACATTTTCAATCCACTCCCAATCCCACAAGGGCTGTTGCTGTTATTGTCTATCACACAGCAGCATCAGGAAACCAGCTTCCTGGGCATCAGAAATATTCCTGCCGCCAGCTGCAAACAGCACAGGGAGCCCAAAGGGAGGGGACAGAGCAGCCTGGGGAGACGGTGGGCCAAAGGGAGATTGGAGGGATGATGTGTCCTGCAATGGCAAGGCAGATGGTTTTACAACGAGCAGACAGAATTACTCAGGAAACCATAGAGGAAGCAATTGGAAATTGTTGGACTGGGAAACTTCCCCATTTTGTTTCCAAACATGCAGGCCCATAAGTCTGCACTGAATTCCTCCTCTTTTAGCCATGCCTCTCAAACAAAGCAACATTAATTAGCGCAAAGCCCCAAAAGGGTTCAGCTGCCACCTCCTCCTCCCCCCAAAAAGGTGGATTTGTGTTGTTTTGACTTTAAAAAAATTTACAACAAGCCTAAATGGCTTAATCACACACAGGCTGTTCCCAGACAAGCCCCACACTGGCATTACAACTTGCACACGGGGTGCTTGAAAACCTCCTCGCCTTCAAGCTGGCTCAAGTATTCACAGCTGGAGGGTGAAGCAAACAAAGTAAACAGCAGTAAGGGGAGCCCAGCCAGCAGCCTGCACACACCACCAGCTCATCACAGCACCGGGGCTGCGGAAAGGGACCATCACCTGAGGACGGGGTGGGCAGAGGCACACAGGGAAGGTGTCAGAAAAAGCTCACATGGTCTGAATAAAAGAAAAGCCTGGGAGCTGGAGCAAGCCTGGGAGCTGGGTGGAGGGATGCAGCACAGTCCCAGCATCCCTGGCAGCTGAAAGGACAGCTCATCAGGCTCTTGTTAAGCAGACCACAAAGTGGTAGCACTTGAGACAAGTGGTAGAAACCATGAGAGAAACGCTGTAGTAAACAGCTTGGGCCGAGATTTGGCCTCTCCCAAGGATGCTGCTTGGCTGTGTGGCTCTGCCCTCTCCCCACACTTGCTATAAAGCCCAGACCCCATGGAGCAGCCAGAGCAGGCAGGAGCCCCAGGCAGCTGTCCCTGCCCTGCCACAGTGCTGCCGGTGAGCAGGGAGATGCGGACACTCAGGACCACTGCTCCCCACCCACAGCCGATTGCTCAATACCCATCAGGCCACAAAGGCATCTTCTTCCTGAAAACTCTGCTCCAAGAGGGGAGCAGTGAGTTGCTAAAAACTATTCCCAGCTGTGGCCACGGCAGTCACAAGGGCTTGCTACTTTGGTTGAGGCACTCCCCCTCTGTGTGGGTAGCACCACTTTATACACAGAGAAATGACCACACTAGTCCCCAAAGAGGCCAGGATTCAGGTGCTGCCTCCACAGCACCCCCTGCTCACAGCAACGATGCCCGGGGTAACCCAGCACCAAACCGTCCACTCCTACCTATGGGTATTAGCTAATGCCAGCACCATCCCAGCAAGACTCTGAACCCCTCCTTCACCGACCTCCTAACAGAGGTAAGCACAGCACTCAGCAGAGCTGTGTCTCACAGCTGGGTCTCCATTACCCACTTTTCCTGCAGGGATCATTTAATGGCTCTCCCCCACAGGGATTCTTTGATGTCTCATACATGATAACCTCACACTGCTTCCCTTCCCTTGGTGGGGATGCTGGCACAGCCACTCTCCCCAGCCTGCTGCCTGTGAGAGAGGTAGGCATTTCAAATCTGAGTTCACTCCTCAAACTGAAGTTCTCTCCCCAAAGCTCTGGGGGAGAACAAACGCATGCACCATCGCACAGCCTCCTTTCTCAGGAAACCTGGGTAAAAAGCAGTATCTGCCTCAGAGAGATTATTAAACCATGGAGAAGCAAAGCTAACTGCTGGTTTAAGTAGACAGTATAAGCCAAACACATCCTGTCAGATCTGTACGACTTTCTGTCCAAGGAGATTAACTCAAGACCAGTACACATCTCTGCTGGCAAGAATGAAACTGGAGCTCCTGGAAGGGGTTCAGCTCACCAAGAAGTCAGAAGCCAAGTAACTTTTCCTGCTATAACAGGGAAAGTTCATTCATCCACTCTTATGAACAGAGCCACCCAAACCCCTTAAGTTCACTGATCTCAACAGCTTTTAGGTGGTGATCATTTCAATAACAAAGGTTAGAAAGTGGGAAGGAGGATACACAAGAGGTTGACAACCATGTGAAACAACAGACAGCACAACTCTTACAAATTATTCCAAATCAGAGAGGTCTAAAAATACACACTATCTTATTTACTGATTTAATGCAGCATGTGTGCCCTACTTCAGAAATAATCCAAAGGTGTTTGAAAGCCAAGAATTCTGACTTAGAAGACTTGTTTAAGGAGGAAAAAGGAGGAACAGAGTTGTTCATAGACTAACATAGATAGGAACAGCACAAAAATATGCTTAGCAAAGGGAAAGTGGAAAGTATTATGATACCGTTCAAAATAAAACATCATATGGTTTGTTTAAATCTCCTAAAACAGGACAAGTCTCCCCATTTTGCCAAAACAAACAAAATACAAGTGTGGATCTGACTCTGCCCCTTAGTTCAGAAGGGAACAAAGATTTATGGTGAGTTAAACAGACAAACAGAGCATGGGATGCTCTCCTGGCTCACCAGGAAGGCAGACCACAGGCAGTAGACACAAGCACCAGCCAACCACCCCATCTCAGCAGCACTTGGCATTTCTGCACTGCCCGTGCCTATGCCATTGCCAGACAGGTGCAGGAGTGATAAAGTAACTGGGCATGAGAGAAGGGGAAGAGGGTAGGGAGCTTCCAGGTGCCACCCAGATCATCAAGAGATACCTCCTCACTCTTTGCCAGTGACAGAGAGGTCACTGGTGACATTGGCCACGCACAGATCCCTGCCATACTCTGTCCCCACATCCCCTTCAGGCAGCAAAGCCCAATAAGAAAGGAGGCAGCCCCATGGCTCCGTGCACCTTCCAGCTCCAACTCAAAGCAACCACCTTGTAGTAGGGAAGAACCAAGTTACCTGCTCACAGACCAGGCTGCTGCAGGAACATCCATGCTGCCGGAGGATATTTTTTTAGGCCTGTGCTAAAGGAGAGCTACTGGTACTTTTTCACAGCTCTTGAACCTGGGTGGACCGCAGCTGACCAAGACACAGCAAAAAAAATGAGCAAAGGCTGCTCGGGGCTGCTCCCCAGGCAGTGGCAGTGGAGAGCTAGCTCCAGCCTCCCCCCACACAGGCAGTGGAAGAAGGAGAGGCACCAGTGTTTGTACAACTGGAACACATTTAGGGGGCAATTTTTCACAGGGCCTCCAGCCAGGCAGTTTCCTACAATAGCCATTTTATTACCCATGATACAACCCAGAGCATCAGCTCCCCATCCACAAGGCCTCCCACCACCCCACTCCTACAGGGATATCACCCATAGCAAGCCCCACTAATGGGGCACCTACACACCCAGGACACCTCCAGTATTGCATCCTTAACTGCAACCAGAAAACAACACCCAGTAAGCCTGCTATCTCCATCTGAGTATCTTTCACCAAGCCCTGGGCACATCCAGTTCAACACCTTCAACCCCGGTACCCATCTGTGCTGGCAATCAAACAGCACTAGCCAAGCACTGCCGCACACACTGTGAGCACCAGCCCACTGGCCAGCCGTCACTTTTTAGAAGTATTTTCTAGATGATAGATAACATAGAAAACCTGTGTTTATATTGGCACATGGCAGGCTAAAACAGACTTTAAGTGCAGTTATAAAACAGCCCGGTCTACACCAGCTAGGCAAAATGTGTTTTGAACTTGCAGGGCAGCATTTGGAGAGGCTCCTTAGTAGCTGGTGTTGATGGTAAACTCTCCAGGGCAGAGGAATATTCACAGCACTGAAAGACAATGGGATCCCATCCTGGTAGGTACCCATCCCAAAAGTGCAGGCTTCGGGCAACCAGGGAGAGACACATTGGTGGTAAGGACGGATCCAAGTCCCTGTGTGTGGAGAAGCAGCACAGACCAACTTTGCATTTTGCATCTCTCATTTCCTTCTTGCACCCGCGGGCTTGTCCGGTCTTTCTGCAGTGAGCAAAGACCTACCAACTGGAGGAGGTGATCTGGGGAAAAAAAAGCATCTTATGTCAAGATTTTACAGACAAATTTCCACTGAACTCAATGGATGTGTTTTCTAATCTGAAAGGATTCATCTAAAAAATAGGTGCCTTCAACAAGAGGGAAACATTTGTGATACACAGCCTGTATAGGGGAGTAGGGTTTACAGGAAATATATTTAAGACTGCACCTCTGCAGATTTCCCAAACTAATGAGATTGCCCCAGAGGGTTAAAAAAAGACAGAAAAGGAAAATGCATAAACAAGTTACTGCCTCTTTATGAACAGCAATATCAAGACTATCTACCCCCCCAAAAATCATGACAAATTCTCTTGCACACAAAACTTTAGCTCCAGAACAAAGTTTTAGCCAGCTAAAGCATGTTTAAATACAGCTTGTGCACGACACTGGAGTATACGTTTTATAAACCTGTAGCTCTGTGTAAAGCTGTTCAATTGTAAAGGGTCTCTGATACTTTTCCTGCTAAAATCCGTGCAAAGCCATTGCAGAAACTACAAAACTGCTGTGACAAGTGCAAATAACCAGCCATCCTGCCTACACATCCAGCATGGTTAACGTTAACAAAAACTAGGCAGATCGCTACAGTTTGAGACCCATCCTTCAATTCTTACTCAAACTGAAAATACAACCACACAGAAGTGAACCATGCTCCTGGAATTGGATGCAACACGTCATCAGGTCTTGAGAGGTGCCCCCAAAATAACAGGGCCTGCTTCTAGACTTCTCCAAAATTATATGGTTGCAGCCTGAGAGACAGCGTGCTGAAAATATAATGAGGGAGCATAACATATTACATATGTTGTGGTCCTCCTCTGAAGCTAGAAGAGGCTGGGGTTGAAGGACTCGGGCTGCAGTGCAGGACTTGGTTAACTATTAACGGATGACTCAGCTACAATAATAATACGTATTTCATGTTCTGTGCTAACACCACAGCATCCTGGTCCTTGACTCTGGCCCTACGCACAGCAGAAAAAAAAATACTTCTTAGCACATCATTTAATAGCTGGACGTACCAGGAAATAGGAAAAATGGTTTATTCACCCTTTGTTTATTCCTGCAGCCTCATGCTCTGCTCCTTCCTTCACATGCCACTAAAAACCAGCAAGGGACCTCAGAGGAGAGCTGCCTCCCAGGCTTGCATGAAACCACAACCCAGACCAAGGGGCTATGTTTATTCACTGTTACTCACCAAAGCCACACTCTATGCTAAATCACTGCCCTCGCTCTGAACGAGGTGCTAATTCCCGCCCAGCCCTCGTCCCCCAGAGCTGATGAACCTGGAGCCTGGATTTTCTGCAGATGGCTCTTCCCAGCAGCATTAGCCTAAATTATCTCTACTCCATTCACCCACATGACCCCATCTAGCTCCACATTGCAAAACAAGGGAGTCACACTTGGTAATTAGGTTAGCAGCACAAAATGATAATGTTAAAAGCTGATGAGCTGAGCTAACTCAATCGGGAGGTGTCTCACAGGGCAGCCAACAAGATCAATTAAAAGCTCTGCAGCCCTAATTGAGAGTTTCTGGGTGCGGTTCAGGGACAATACACAAGTTCTCATCAGAGCTGGCTACCAAGAAATGAGAGCTATCAGCCAGTTTTGAAGCCACTCTGACTTCAAGACAAAACTTTAACCCCTCTTCAAGAGATCAAAGCAACCAGAAACCAGAGGCAGGCATTGCTTGGGCATGGCTAGGGCCTCCTGGCACTCAGACATTCTTAGCTGCCCTGCAGAGCTCGTGGGAGCTGCACATACATTGATGAACCCAGGTGTATGCACACACATCTCCAGCACCTGGGGAAGTGCCTCCACATGAAGCCACCTTGAACCCTTCCAGCACGCTCTGCTAAAGCTGCGCACTGGGGAGCATCCTTCCAGCACTCTGGGACTTCCCTGCACCAGGTGGGGCTCACACAGACTAAAGCCCCATCTCAGCAAAGTGCTTCTGCATCTACCTAAACCCCTGTCAGAGACAAGACTCCAGCACCAACTTAACTTTAAGCAGGGAAGTGAAATCTCACCCATGCTCAAGGAAGCATTTAAGTACTTGAAGTGCTTTGTTGAAGTGTCTGGGCTCCCAAACATATTGGTTTACCACCTCTAGCCTCTTGATGCCAGCAAGCAAAAGGGGCAGGCAATCAACCTCACATTTGCCCCCCATCCCTTAAACTCCAAGCAGGAGCTCCTGCAAGGCTCAGCCACCCCCAAGCCTCACATCCACAGAACTGCAGAGCGCTTTGCACAAGCAAAGAAAAAAATATTAAGCTCTATCTAACACATAATAATGGTTGATTTTCCTAGAGAACAATTGATGGTGTGTTCATTTTTTCAGCTGCCTACTGAGATGCTCATTCCCCTGCCCTGGGAATTTTCCCTCCGCGGCTCCTCCTCCCCCAGCTCCCAGACCATCCATTCTCCCCTTTTCAAACTGCACCCATTGTAAATGGCACTGAATATTAACACAGCCCATTGAGCACTTGCCTCTTTTGTATGGGACCCCTGCGTTTCAAATTGCAGTCACTGCGGAGAGGAAAAGCCCCGAAGTGATTAAATGCCATGAAGTTTCTCAAAAGGAGAGAGGAATATGCAGAGGAGGCTGAGGGGGTCCTAGAGCCTTTCACTTGAAGCCAGGGGCTTCTGCAAGAGCCAGAAAGGCTTCTTGGTGAGGATATTTTATCTTATTCAGACTTCATTATGAATCTCACATGCACTTCTAATCCTAGTCTGATTGAGATAATTTTTGCACCAGCTGTGGCTCAGTCAGGGATTAAGATGAGAAGATCAGACAGCAGTTGCAAAGGGCTTGCTGTTAACTGCTGTTCTCCAGTAAGCACCAATAAATATCGCGGCATGCTGAGGGCGGTCAGTGAATCCACCGACACATGTTCACAGGAAGGGTGGATTTATTTGCAAGTGCATGTATTTATTTGTGCATAAACAGCAGGCCCAGAGAGGCACTGCTTTGCAAGGAGAGGCTTTGCTGTTACCCTACCGGGACCAAGCTCCAGAGCAGCAACTGCAAGCCTGCAGGCTGTAGAGCCATCCCGCAGCCCCGGGGCTGGAGACCTTCCCCGAGCAAGGCCACTGCTGAGGATGCTCCAGGACGCACAAAACCCAAGCATGTTCATTACAAACTGAGCAGGATTTCTTTCACAAGCACCACCAGCTCCCAGCACTGTCCCGCTCGAGCAGGAAGCCTTCCCCTAGCCCACCTCCCAGGAGGGAGCCACTGGCTTTGCAGAATTTCTTCGGGTTTCCACTCCCTTTCCCCAGGAGGAGGGAGGGGGACCAGCCACCTGCACCGATCCGCATCCCCCTCTCCCAAGCCCCGCAGCCCCCTGGGCAGCTGGCACACAGTAAGGGCTCCGCAGCTGCATGGGGCCAGGCGCCACAAGCCCAGGGTGACGATTACTTAATCTTTGTTCCATTATTTCAGCAGGGCTGGAAGTGGGACATGCAGGGGAGGAACTGCCAGCAGCACTCCCCCCTCCCGGCACCGTCAGCAGGAGAGTCCCCCCCAGCGCCTTCTCTTACAGCATCTGCAGAGGAGCACGAGTTAGTCCAGAGCCCGAGAGCAACCCACGTCCATCTCCAGAGAGCACCATGCACGCAGGCAAGTTTTCCGCAGAGCCCCACTCTGCTCTACCAAGCAAGCAAAGAAGCTAACATTGAGAGCAGAGCAACAAGACCTGGCACATTAAAACCCCAGTTTAGCAAGAAATTTAATTTAATAGATAATTTTGAGCACAAACATTGTTTCATTGCCTTCAATGACTTGTGAGCACAGCAAGAGTCTGCTCCTGACTCCTAGTTCAAATGCTCTTCCAGGCCCTAAAACCACCGACAGGCACCACAGGATTTTCAAAAGCATCCAGACGCTTCGCCCAGCTCTCTCCAGAGAGCAACAGCATCCTGCAGACAGCCAGCATGCACACAGCTGGTGCCTCAGGGCAACTTATCCATATAGCCAAACCCCAGAGGCTCCCTGGAAACCGAGAGCAGCTCTTAGTCCAGCTCTCCTGGGCACTGTCAGGGACTCTGCCTTGTTCCCAGACATGCCAAGCACACACCAATCCAAAGGCAGAAGGGTCTGTACACGGATGCCCAGTATCCCCAAAACTTCCCCTGGTCATTTGGGTCAAAAAAACCCACACAACACATTTGTTTAAAATAAAGACTTTCATTCCTCCAGACCATACCAGCAATGAATTAGCTATCCAACTGCACTTCCACAGCTCCAAAGCCTTCTCACCATAAGAATTTGTACCCAAAATACTATAACTAAAAAGGGAGAAAAAAACCCTCTCTCATACATGATGCCTAGAAGAAATCTTTCCTCTACCAATCCTCAAAAATTAAGATGCACGGAGAGACAGAAACAGAGGATGCAGGGGATGTGCCATGTCACTAACACTGCTGGAGCCCTGCACCTGGCTTTCCTGGGCATGAAGCATTTTGTACTTAAGCTTGGCCCTAAAGCTTATGCCATGTATTACACTCTAATGTAAAAATAAACTTCAGACTTAAACACTAGAAGACATGAAGCATCTCCAGCAGCTTTCAAGTGAGACACTGCAAAGGAGTCCTGCACAGCAACTGCTCAGCAGAGTTTGATTTTCCCTGGCATCCCCCATGGACCAGGGACTTTTCACAGCTGCAAAGCTCGCAGCGGCTGGGTGCTGCAGCTCCTGTGAGGACAGCATGGGTCATGCCGGAGTGCTGCAACGAGCCCTACGCAGAGCTGCTCAGCCAGCAAGTCCTGCACACTTACATAACTGGCATGCAGTATTGAGCTGCCTGTTGCTTTTAAGAAAAACAACATCTGTGCCACGCTGCATTAACTGTGAGCAACTGCAGTGCACCAGCCCTTCTGCGTATCAGTTATGCCTTCTGAAAGCTAGAGAGAAAAATTACAACTCCCAGCTCTACTGCCAACAGAGAAATAACAATAGTTTCAAAAGATCCCAATGCTTTTCCTCAGTACTGATAGTCCTGTTGACAAAATACGCGGCACAATTAAGTCTGTTCCAGAACCCTCCCCAGTGTGCCGAGCCACATTTCCAACCCTGCAAACAAAAACTTTATCTCCAACACACTGAAAACCGACTCCAAGCACCGCTTCAGCTTTGCGGCACTCATTAGGAATAAAAGAAACTACTAAGGAGGGATTTTTTCAATTGCACTTAAAACCAAGTTAAAGCACAGCCACCCCAGCCACTGAAAACAGGCTTTCTCTTGTCTCCTATTAGCAACGGAACACACCCAAGGTTATCACGCCGGGGAAGCAGACACCTTCGGTGGGAGATGCAACGTGCGCAGAAGTGATGGGAGATGAGGGATGCACAGCTCCGACATCGTCCGTCTCGCCCTGGGTTACGGCCGGGGGACCCGCACCCCAGGCCGCACTCCTACCCCAGCCCGGGGCTGCTGCAAGCCTTCGCGTTTGCCTTCTGCTTCTTTAAAAGGGCATGTTGGAAAAAAACAAAAAACAACGGAGATAGTTGCACAGAGATAACTTTTCTCCAGCACATGGTGCTTTTATAGAGGACATTAAACAAGTAAAAAATTAGTTCACGATTCTCTGCACCAGAAATTAGCATTTATGATCCTACCAGGCATGAAAAACATGCTTCAGCTTTGTGTCCCTAAACTGAAATAAGCGATTTAAGTGGTTTTTAGTGATTATAAACAATATTACTTTAAAAACAAAGTGTCTTAAATGTCTCCTTTTTATATGAGTTATGGAGAAGGAAAAACATCCCTTAATTTTGCATTGTCAGATATGAAAGCCATTACAAATTTCCACTTTAGCTAATTCTTTGGTTAGTTTAGAATTTACAAAATGACAAACCATATTTTATGCAGTTCAAAGATCAACAGCCCACAGGTCCATAGCAGCAGATTTATACATGCTATTACTTCACCAATAAAATTTAAACTGAACTCAAGACACTCAAAAATCTGTTCCATATGAAAAAGACACTCCTGGGTATTAGCACTCCCAAAAAAACACAACAGTAAATTTGTTCAGACTGGGCTATTAATGTATTTCTCCACATGAACAAAGATACGCTGTCCTATTTTAAGAGGCACATGGGGATGCTAGAATTATGCTGAGAAGACTAAAAACTTGCTGTGAAAGGTGCCCAGGACTGAAGGAAGGCTCCTTCAGAGCACACAGCAACAGGTGAGCGGGATGAGTCAGGGGTTTAACGCAGAGGCCACACGTTCTTCTCGGTACGACACCAGATAATTTCATGTAAAACAAGGCATTTCTACAGCCAAAAGTGCATAATACCAGGAGAACCTGACAAACCTCCAATAAGTCTTCTTAATAAGGAGCTGGATGATCTCCAGCAACACTTCAGTGACCGTTCTCTCTCCTGGCAGAGCTGAGGAGTATCTATTACAACCAGGGGTTTTATAGATTCAATAATCTATAAATCTGTTCCAACAGCCAAAAGGCCTGGCAACAGAGGAGCTAAGGCACTTCTCCCTCTCCCTTCTAGATCCTCATTTCCCAAGGTTAGCTAATAGTTGAGGACACTTATTTTCACAAGTTTATGAGCACAGAGACTCTCAGTCCTCCTGCACTGTCACTGTCAAATGAATTGAGCTGTCAAAGGCAAGCACACTTCCCCCCCTAGATCTCCCGTGCTTCATGTGTCTGATATTTCAGATCTTACCAGGTCGGAGCAGCAGCAGCGCTCCACGGTTACACAACCGGAGCAGACCTGCTGCACTTTACGGGAAATGGAAATCACACCCTCCTGCACTTGGGCATGTACCTGAACACTTTAAAACACCCTTCTAGGGAAAAAAACTGCCACGGCACTGTACTAACCACCAGCTCAGCTGCCGTCCAGGACATACGATACACTGCAGGTTAATAACTCTTATAGACGGACAAAAACCGAGGGAACGGCAGCCAGCCACGCAGCTTTTATTGGAAACCACCACCTGGTTTTTCTTGAAACACCCCAACAGCACCGCAAAAGCCCGCAACTCCGTTTCGGCCCACGCTCGCTGCCTCGGCGGCTTTCGCACCTTAGAGCTGGCAGCTCCAAAGGCCAAAGGGGAGAGCGCGGCCCCAGCGCTGGGGTCCGTATTTGGGCACGGGGGTGCAGGGTGCGATGCCGGGCACGGCGCGGGGCCGGGGCGCGCCCCGCTTTGGAGCGCCAGGCCGGGCGTGGGATGGATGGATGTCCTAATAAGGATTCGGGAGCCCGAGCTGGCCGTTATCTCCAGCAGATCCCATCACTGGGGACCAAACCCACCCCCGGCTCTTCTTCCTCCAAGGCACCCGTACAGAGGAGGAGGAGAGCCAGCCCAGCGAGGGACCGCGCGGAGAGGGAGCCCCGAGCTCCTCTCGCCCGGGACCAGCATCGCACCCGCCGCCTCCTCATCGCCTCCATCCCCGCCTCGGGTGGGAGCCAGAGGAGACACGGGATCACCAGAGAAGTTTCACACCGCGCAGCTCAGCGCCTACAAAGCGGCAGAGGCCACCTTGTTTTAAAGAACTAAAACTGAGCTTCGCGGGTTTTGTTTTGTTTTAGGAGCCCCCCGGTGCGCCCAGCTACCGGCGCCCGGCCCCGGCGGAGCGGTGCTGCCCAAAGCCCCGCTTGCCCCCAGCCCTCTCCCCCGCTGCGCGCCCCCTCCCCAGCGCGGCGCAGCCCCCGCCCGGTACTCACACGTGCCGCGGCCAGCGGGGCAGGTCCCGGGGCACGGCGGGCAGCGCCAGCCCGCCGCAGCTCAGCAGCTCCCCGCCGCAGGCGCAGCCGGCGGGGCAACCGGCGGCGGCCGAGCCCAGCAGCCCCAGCAGCAGCAGCGCCGCCGCCCCGCCGCCCGCCCGTGACGGCACCGCCATTTTGTATCCGGCACCGGAGAAGGTCCGAGGCGGGAGGAGGCTGCAGGAGCGGCCCCGGCGCGGAGCGCAGCGGTAACGCCGCGGGGCTCCGCGAGCGCTCAGCGCCGCTCCACCGCCCGCAGCATCGCCTCGGCCGCCGGCGGCGCGGCGCGGCCCCGCGGGGCGCTCACGGCACCGGCATCCACCCGCCGGCGGGCGGGCACCGCCGGGCGGGTCGGGTCCGCGTCCCCGCCGCGGGAAGCGCCTCCTCCCCCTTCACGCCGCACGGCTCGCCCGGCGGCCGCTGGAGCTCCCCCTCCTCGGTACGCTCCCACGGGGCTGAGAGCCGCTGCGACCGCCGCGCCGCTGCTCCGCCGCCGGCCCGGCCCAGCCCGGCCCCGCCGCTCCCCGCCCGGCCCGAGCGCCGCTCGCCGCGGACCCACGTTGGCGACACCGCAACATGTAGCCGCGCCGCCCCCCGCGCCCCCGCCCATTGGCTGGCGGGCGTCCTCCGGCGGGCCCGCGCGCGCCGCCATTGGCCGGGAGGCCCCCCCGGCGCGGCGCCGCGGCGCCCCATTGATGCCGACGGCCCGTCAATCAGGGGCGCCGGGGCCCGCCCCCCTTTCCCACTCCAGGTGTGAACGCGGGCGGCCGCCGCCCCCCCGCGCTGCCCGTCTTAAAGGGCCCGCGCCCGCCGCCTGCTCCTCCGCGCTCCCCGCTCCGCCGCGAGGAAAGCGATTTAAAAACCTCCCTCCCGTGGCTGTGGACAATCTGCGGCAAGACCAGGGCATGGGGACTCCCCCACACCCCGATGTGCCCTTCCCCGGACGCCACGAAGCGGACGAGGGGCCACGCTCCCGAGGCACACGCGTGTCCTGCCACGAGCCAGTCCCAGGAGTGGATTATTTATTCACGCGTGTTTCAGACAAAACCTAAGCGGCTGTTCCGCTTCCCAAATGTACCCCTGTTTTTAAAAGCCCAGCACGCACCAGATGTAAGGGAGCACACAGTCCAAAACGGGTGGAAGCATGACTCATTAGATACCTGCATCAAGATCGTTACAGGAAAAATTAATCTTAGAGCATCGATACACTCTAAAGACCGAATTTAGAGGCTGCTCCTGAGCTTAGTGGAGAGCATCCAACTGGCTTTGGTCAGGTTTGAATGTGGCCTGCACAGCATTTAGGGGAGGAAGCTCTTGGTAGGCTCAGTGCACCCATGGCAAGTGGGAATGCGGTTTAACCCGCCGCATCAGCCCAGCCTTGCACCAGGAGCGACGTGGGGAGAAGGAGATGCAATATTTTAGGGAAGGAATCACACATCGCAGCCCAATCCTGTTTCCAGTACCTTCGATTAGATTTCCATCCTTCTGCTGCAGATTATTGCCCAGCGCAGGGACAGAGCCGTATTTCCTTTTTGTAACAGGACAGGGCATTGCATCGCAGGATGCTTTAATCACACTGCTCATCTTCCGAGAGTTGCATATCTCTTCATATAAAATAGCATGCACGAGGGCAATTGCATTCAGGTTTGTTCAGAGCGGTACCCAAGCTGTACAAACATGCCACCTCCTGAAAGGCGGCAGACCTGGATTGGTGGCATCTAGCGAATAGATCGGGTCCGCTGAATTAGAAACCAGGTGCAATGTCAAATTTGCTGGTAAGCCCAACTGAACAAGTCGGGTTTGGCCCACAGGTTCCTCGCGGGCTGCAAAAGCCCTGTGTCAAAGCCTGAAATGGCTCTTCCCCACACGGGACTCAGAGTTTTGGCAGCCCCCTGAGTCTCGTGAGGAGCATGAAGTCATGTCTGCTCTCCATACCCATGCGTGGGAACCTGCAGCATGGAGAGGCGTCACACTGAAGCATCATCATCAGACAGAAGAGGAACGGAGATGGCAAGCCAGCCTTTCAGAGTGACAAAGAGTTGGGGCTTTTTACGGCTGAGCTTCAGTATTCCTGCCTGTGGTCCCAAAACTGGGCAAAGACCTTGTGAGGCCTTTCTCCTCTACCACAGCATTGGTGATCATGACGATGAAATGCTACTTTTCATTTGATGTGAGAGAAGGTGTGAGAGGAGACAAATTTTTGGAAGATACCACTCTGGATGAGGATTTTCTCTTCTCCTGCCTATTCTCCTTCTTTTCTTCTAGGTTTCTTACAGATTCGGCCATGGAGCAATTAATTTCATCTGACATAACCCACAGGGATCTTCTAGGCTACGTAGCCAGCTGTCTGCCACAGACAGCAATTAAGTCATCCGCTGGACCCGAGAGCAACGTGGAGAGGACCGTACCGCAGCCTCCGTGCCTCCTGGCTACTTCAGCTTCTGGGATCAGTATATGCAACGTGCACTGGTGAAAAGAGTCTGGAAATCCTGAGAGAGGAAGATTTAGCTTTGAAAGACCTGGTGTGACATGTAGAAACTGGATTTATTGATGAGGGCAAGATCTTGCTCCAGGTTGAAGGGTTTATGATTTCAGCATCCCCACCTGAAAGCTCAACCATACACTGCAAGAAGCAGCGTTTGCTATTACTGGCGTAGCATTTCCCTTTTCTTCCCTATTCACTCTTGACAGTCCACCTGCGCAGCAACCGTTTGGCCTTTGGGACAGCTTTGAACGTATCAGATTGCAGAGATTAACAATAAACGGAAAACTCAATCTCTGCAAAAGCTTCTCCCCGCTCGGCACTGGGGCAACCTGGATTTTCAGGCATCCCGTCCCACCAAGTCACACACTCCTGGGGACAAAACACCCAGTGTGCCGAGCTCAGGTGATGCTCACTGGTGTCGGTGCCCTCGGCAGCGTGGCCGGGACCCTGCTCTCCCCCAGGCGCGCACAGCCTTGTGCTGGGTCTCCCCAGACAAGCACAGCTTTCAGCACAGACACTGCAGATACTGTGTGGGCCAGCCCTAAATTTTTCCAGGAAGAATCAATAGGCATTATTTATAGACAGCAGCTTTCACTAGGTAAAATTTTGGGTTTAGGCTTTTGTTACACCGGAGGGGGCATTAAAAAAAAAAATAAAATCACATTATTGTGGCTTGGGGTCTTATTTCAGCCTTCAAGAACTGGAAAAAACAGGAGAAAGGCTTAAGTTTAGTCCTGTCATTTATTTGAAAGCTGTTTGCAAACCAAGAGCAAGAGCTCCTGTCCCTGGGGAGGGAACCTGAGGGAGGAAGGGTAGATGTATTACAGAAGATAGAGCAGTCTCATACAAATATATAGCTGATTAAAAAAGATGTCTTTAGTTCTTCAATGTGGGAAACCCAAAGTTTAAGGAGTGGATTTCTCTTGCCCAGTGTGGAAGGCATCATGAAAATAAATAATGTTTGGTTCTTTTAGTGTTTTCAAATTTGACACCCAAGCTTTTTACTTACTTTTCATAATTAATTTTAATATTTTTTAAATTATTCTTGCAATCCCTGACCTCAACCCCTGCTGATTTAACCTCACCCATTCCATGCAGGACTCTCACCTCGCACCGTGCGACTGCTGTCGCAATGCCCATCCCAAAGCCCCTCCGCTGTTCCCCTGCCCCGTGACAAGGACGAGAGGCCAGCCGTGGGGCTTCCCACAGACAGAAAGATCCGAAAGCCTTAGGTAACCTTTTAAAGATATCTCTTTAAAGATATCTTAGGTAACCTCTTAAAAAGATATCTGAAAGAAGCTGTCCTGGAAACCGGTCCGAATCGCCTCGCATTTGCACAGGATGACTGTGCACTGAAAATAATTCAGCAAAGGCAGTTGGTAGGAAAGGAGACTATTCTCACAGTCGTGCTCTCCGTTCTACCCGAGTCCATGCCTTTGCTAGAGAGGAGCCTGTGTACTGCATGGAGGATGTTTCTTCCTCAAAGCTCATTAAATCTAATTAAATAGCTTACAAAAGTATTTATGAAAACAAATTTTAAAACGGCAAAGGCATGCCAACAAGGAAGATATTTCTAATTCTGCTGGTGTCTTTTTGTGGATTTGGAGTCGGTTCAGAAGTGCACACTTGGAAGGTAATTGCTGACAGCATGCAGAATCCATCAAGCTATAATTAACACTCTACTATTATTCTAATTGCCTCACTCAAGCTTCTGTGTTTTTTAATTGTAGAGCAATTTGCCAATAGAGAATTTAATTGCAATACATATTTTATACATTTTGGGACAAAGTACCATTATTTCCACTTCAGCAAAACTGTTCCTCAGTTTTTAATAGCTTGCTTTATTCTTTTCTAGGATTTTTTTTTTTGCCCGATAAAGGAATTTGATTGCAACCTCTTGTGAAATTAGTAATGATATAACATACAGGAGTGCCTGGAGGCTTCAGTTTGGATCATGACTCTATAAAGCTAGGAACTGTACATACATGTAGCAAGACACAGCCCTGAG
This sequence comes from Ciconia boyciana, assembly GCF_034638445.1. Classification (NCBI taxonomy): domain Eukaryota; kingdom Metazoa; phylum Chordata; class Aves; order Ciconiiformes; family Ciconiidae; genus Ciconia; species Ciconia boyciana. Next base: position 15,564,395 of record NC_132944.1, on the reverse strand, counting down.
GAGCTTGAAATCTAAACAGAGAAGACAAACTGAGGTGAGAACAGAAGTATTATCCCTATTTTACAGCTGGGGAACCGGAGCCCCAGATGACTCACCTTAGGCGACCCTGCACACCTGGGGTGCACCCAGGAACTCACACGAGCCCTGAACGCAGGGCACTCTTCGTCTTTAACATGAACTTATTTTCTGTCTCCTGGGTCCTGCAAAAGAATATCTCTGTGATATGATTTGCAAGCTAGACCTTCTAAATAACTTAAAACCATCTAGGATCTACAGTCACTTTTCATTAATGCCTTGGCTTTCAGAGTGAGACCCAGCGTTGACCAGGAGCCCTGGTGAGGCTGCAGAGTACCCCAGCAGAGGTGACACGCTGGATGGAGGACGATAGCAATGCTGTCAGGCTTCATGAGGGATGTGTTTGACTTCTGGAGCACGCTGAAGGTTGGAGGCAGTGAAATAGAAAAGGATGGACCTTAGCTCATGTTGACCATCCTTGCATTTGACAATTTTCCTTCACTCCAGCTTGGTGTGGCTATCTGCAGGGTCACAAATCTCTCTGTAACAATGTTTACCTTCTTCTAATAATGCTCATGATGGCTTTCTACCCAACACTGGTGGTGCTGAGATTTGCAAAATGTCTGATACCCATGGCTACAATCCCTTATATTGTCACCCTGGTGCATCGATATGTCAATCAATATTATGGTGACAAATGCTTAAAAAGGTTACAGGAGGCGTGTTGTGGGGACAGTGTACAAGATCACAGTGATTATTCAGCACAACAACAGTCACATTTATACATAGCTAACAGTGGTCTTTGGTATGAGCTGCTCATGGCAAGCTGCATGGTTTGACTTGGGGCATCCAGGTTACAAGATGTGGTTTCTCTGGTATGACCAGATCAACCAAAGCATCTGCATTCCAGAGGTTCATTAGTTGATCTGGTTACACCAGATCCGCAAGGACAATTTTATGGCGTTTTGCCACCCAAAGCTGGTGTCTGTCTCTCCTAGATCCCAACCCTGCTCCTCTGAGCTCATTTTGTTGGAACAACCTGCGAGATGTATGACGTGATCCAAAAGTGCCTAGCAGCAATGACTAACGATAACATCACTTCTCACTGCTATAATGGGTGAAGCCGATTCAGCTTAGCAGGAGGCAGCATATGACTGTGAGAATTAAAGGACGAGATGATCAAGTCAAGCTTCAGTATAAGGTCACTAACAGTGCTGACATAAAAGTTTAGCTTGGGCTCAAACTCCGAAGAGTTTGCCTTGCAATGACACAGAAGCCTTTTCTTCTCTTAAAATGGGAGACTGGTGCTTGAACTCTGTTCCTCCAGGAACATAAAGTCTTTGATCAAGACCAGATCATGCCTCGTTAATGTGAAAGTTCACTCGAGTAGCTGCTGTCATTTCATTTTTCACAGGCAATGAGTTAAATTGCTTTCCCAGCCCGGGACTGGCACAGGCAGTTAGCAAAAGATGGTGCAAATAGCTAGATCCAATTAACTAAATCCATGTTCTGTCACAACATTGCCACCTCTGATCCTTTTTTTTCCCTCCCAAAGGACTTGTTTTAAAACTTTTCTATAAACGTATGTGTATTTATCTCATCTTTTTAAAAGTAGGCTATCAGAAAGGCGTGACAGCAATTTACTGTCGAGACAGAAGGGGGAGAGAAAGCAGACTGTTAGCACTAGAATATTGCCTGCCATTTGGATGGGCAAAATGCGTAAGAGTAAGGGATTGGATGTAAACCTGTGGTACTCGAACCTGGAGCTTACACTCAATTGCTTAAAAGCATGTTTTTGTAGACAAGGCCATGGACTAACTCCAAGAGCAGGAAGAAAGCTGGTAGACCTGAAGTCTGAACACCATCTGTCTGCTTGGATCACACATTTCAGCACGACATTACTCTCCCCTAATTGTGCTTGAGATCCAAACTCCCGAAGTTTCCCCAAGCCTGGGGAGATATTTGGCCCTGTGCACGAGCTGGCAGGTATCAGGGTTTGCTCTTCGGATCTGCACTTGGACTCAGATCTGTGCCGAGCCTCCGACAGCAAGAGCAGAGCTGGAGACACAGCTATTCCCGACACTGACTAGCACTAATAATGTTTATGCTATGAAGAGCGCTATTAACTGGCATAATGACTATAATTATATGGTGTAACTTCTTTTCGTTGTTTTCACCTCTAGGCTGAGATGGAAGCGTGAAGTTCTTGCAGCCCCAGAGGAATGTGTTAGATGAAATCATGCAAGTGGAGCAAAGAAGCTGGAATCCAGCTACAGCTAAAATAAGAGCCACCTGCCCCTACTCAGAGAATAATAGATTATTTAGAAATATCAGAGGAGGAGGAGTTTAACTTCTCTCTCAGATAGGGATGCTTTAAATTGAGACTATTTCTTCACTCTGGACACTAGAAAGTGCAAGAAACTTCAGGTGCATCTGAAAAATAGTAAATGCTTTATTTTACTGCAAACCCTTGGCTCAATTTAAGTGGAAAAATGAGCCACCAGCTTGCTTAATAAAAGTAACCATCTCCAAAGCATTTCCAGAGTAAAGCTTGTATTTCCTTGCTGATGGGCATCGACTTCCAGTGACTGTCACAGCAAACAAAGGTACCTCACACCCCCTGCAAAACAACCCAGACCTCTCTGTGGGCTCAGAAGGTTGATAAGGAAAAAGCCAAACAGAGTAAGCGCAGAATGCCCTCACAAAAAGCAGTCAAGCTGAGTATTTAATAGCTTACTGTCAAGACTTTCTACTACAGATGAAGGGCACCATCAGCAAGGGTGGTCTCTGCCTGGCAGTATTTTCAAGGCAAGTTTAGCTGAAAGTTGCACAAGTTACGGCTGTTCTCAAAGGTCCAGATCCCATATAACAATTAAAGGAAGATGATTGCAGAATGACCACAGTAGCCAGACTTTGGAAGGATCTGGCAAGCAAGCACTGCCTTGCAGGTCAGAACTAGTTTTTTCCCAACTGTTGTACTTGATCTTTATCCATACTGGAAATGGGGCAAGATACCTTGTGACAACTTTTATTGGTACTCAGTTACTGCCTCTGTGATTACCATGAGCTATTAGTACCAAACTGCCTCTTGTTGCTTCATCTGGCTGCAAGATATTAGGATTTGTCTGCTGCTTCATCATACTTTGATCCCTTGTTTAGAAGAGAAATCCATTTTCTTGCTTGAGTGCCTTGTTCTTGGCTAGGGACTGAACTGCAAGCTGATATTTCTGTTTGGCCCTTAAAGCCAACTATTAACCACACTTCTTGTCCTGCTGGTACCACCCAGGAGTGCATCAATAGTGCAATACAAATGACACAGTGTCATTATATGAAGAATAAAATATGTGGCAGGGCCCTGCTGTGGCTTAGAGGCTCTGAGAAGAATCTCTCAAAATATCTTAGACATCTGCCATGTGTAAAATCTCATGATTGTTCTTCAAATTCTTCTGTGGATACATCAGCCTCTCCTCTGCTTCTCTCCCCATCTCCTTCTGCTAATGCATGTGCTTCTTACCAGCAGTGTGTAACACAAGGGTTGTTTTCCTCCAGTTATTCTATTTATTCAATACCTGAGGTAATTATCCTCCATTTCAAGGCATCCTAAATCACTTCCATAGTGCACAGTTGGGATAACATGAAGGATTATGACTTCATGTGGGAATAAGGAAGAGTAGATGAAGACATAATAGACACAGATCCTGTCTTATGCCAATGCCATAACTAATTAGAAACGGGGGAAACAAGTAGATGGGAACTGTCTCAAACTTCTCTCAGAGTTTGCCATGGCACATGAATGAGTCTGGAGCATCATCATGCCAGCATTACAGTAGTTGGACAACTTTGTCCACAGATGCAGTGGTGGATGTTTGGGATTTGTATAGTCTCTGTGTGTCTCCAGTGACACCCATTTCTCACATGCCTTCTTCATCTCCCCGCAAGATGTGAGCGACCATGGGAAGCTGCAGGGATGCATAATGACTGTTTCTGTTATATCCCAGGAGGATTATGTTCCTTTTGCCTTTGAGATGAGGTTTCCATCAACTTGGCAGTAAGGCACGCTGTAATGTAAGAGCTCATGCAGAAGTAATGAGGTTGAATCCGTTACCAACTTGTGATCTGGAGGCAGCACTTTGTAAAGAGGCACAAGATGCCTCATGCACCCTGCCACCCAACTTAAAAAAAACCCCAAACACCCCCCCCTCCTCCCCAAACCAACAAAACCCCCTCCCTGGTATGATGTAATTTGTCTCTTGGATTAAAGGAAACTACATAGAGCTTTTAGCCTCACAACTGTGCTGCTCCAGAGAGGAGCTAAGTTCAACCAGGATTTCCTTTTTGCTCTTTAGCTTCCATATTTTTCTCTAAGAGGGCTAAATGAAGTCCTCTTCCATCCCACTTGGCCAGAGCCTCTTTGTTCTAGTTACCCTGGGCTATAGCATAATCTATTGTGTTTTGGAAGATCCGTAACCAGGCACCTTGAAGATAAGGCCATATTAACCAGCTACCTCTGCCTGCTCACCTAGCTAGGGCAACACGCAACGTCATCTACTCCCAGGGCACAGAGTGGGTTCCTGTTGAGGACAGTTTAAAGAACAGGCAATGTCCCACAGAAACCCCAAATGAGAAGGTGGAAGAAGAAAAGAAAAAATACTACTCTTGCTGCCTGCTTACCTCACTCTCTAGAAGAGGTTTTTGCAGCCACTGAATCCAGCTGGCAGCGATGCAGTAAATAGCCACATCCCCCGTGCACAGGCTCACTGCTCGCTGACACGAGCGAGCACAGGCTTACTGAGAGGAGGAAGGGGAACTGAGCTCCTTCCCTTCCACTCCATCAGCACCATCTGATGATACACAAGGCCTTGGCTGTGCAACCCCTCCCTTTGAACCAGGGCTGTCTGCATGCAGTAGAGGTACAGGCTGCTCTCCCCAGCATTTATGGGGTTTACGGGTGTCTGGATGCTGTGGCTCCCTGGCTGGGCCTTTCCAGATGGACTACACCTGTGGGGAGAAAATCAGCTGTGAGTTATCAACCCCCAGTCTCACCTCCCAGGCACCATGTACACGGCCGCAAGCTTTTATCCTTCAAGGGATCCTTGAGGGTAAAAGGGCAGGCAATGGATGCTATTTTTTCACATGATGACCTTGCTGGCTGTTTTGCCAGAAATACCAGAGCTGTGCTTCAGATGACTCCTTGTTCCTGGCCCTTGGACTTGTCCTTGTTTCAGGCAGAAGGGACTGCCTCTGGGGTGTGCTGGATGCTTGTGAGTGCATGGTGGAACCTCGTGACACTTGGACTGTCTGTGGTGGTCCCAAGCTACAACGTGAGGGGTAAGTGAATGAGAATTGCTTCTCTTGTGAAATGATATTTTATCAAGTGCTGTTTTGTATTGTTCTCCTCCAGTTGTGACTAGTAACGGCTGGCTGACTCTCTCTGAGCTACTGCACTGTTTGAGCTGGTGCCTCTGTGCGAGGTGTTTCCTTGGGACTGCAGATACCCTCTCTGCTTCTGCACAGAGCCCAGTCTTGGATGTGTTCAGGAGGGGTTGGTGGTTCCAATGCCCAGGGCATTTTCAGATGGTTTCCATAAGGAGTGATGGTTTCCCTTGCCTCTTTGGCCGATGGCTTTGAGGCTGGAGCACTAGTTCTCCTAAATGCCTTCCTTTGGCAGTTAGGCAGAAGGCAATATAGGCAGGAGATCTGTATGTACCACCTTGTATATAGGTAAAACAAAGCTCAGACTGGCTTGTCTCTGAGATACCCAGATTGCATAGGTTTCGACAGCTTCCTTACATATGGCAGCCTGCAGGTGATTATAATCCTCTAATAGATCATCCATAATTTAATAAAAGTTAGCTCGCCGTATTAATGTAAGGCAACACGTTGGAAAAAGTCATTAATCATAGCAAGTCTTGATGGCTGCTGAGTCTGCACCTGCGAAGCTAGAGCCTTGGGAAATAGTATTTTGAGCAATCTGCATGGCTTTGACAGAATGCCTGTAAGTTTTTCCCATTACATCATTACTGGGGCCAACACAAAGGCTATCTGGGTTGCTCAAGGAAGTGTATTGTGGAAAACAATCCTACTTTGATGACTGATCCAGGCATTTATTTAGGCAAAGCAGAAGCAGTTGCATTGGCTCATTTGATCTGCGCTGTTAATAGGAGACAGCTCAGTGCATGCTTTTGTTATACTTGCTCTTGCTTGCATAAGTTCTCGAGATTTTTTTTTTTTTAATGAACAAAACTGTCTATCCCTTCACGTGGCAATCATGCCAGTGTCACAATCTTAATTATCACTCAAATTTTCCAGATGGGATTTTTTCCAAAATCTGGCTCAGAAGAATTTGCCCGGGTTTAAGAAAGTCACTCAATATAATGCTGAACAACTTAAAAGGTGTATGTACACAACAAGAAAAAAAAAGATGGGATGCGATGTGCATAGGAATGGGGTAAAAATAAAACAGCTACTTGATTTCTAGTTGTGTGCATTGCTTTTGTACCAGGAACATGTCAGTAGCCCTCTGTATCCTTTTGCAGCAGGGATGCAAAAGTTACTGGTTCCCTGAAGGGGAAGGAAATCTGTTACACAAATCAGACTGATCTCTAGGGCTGTAGTTGGAGCACCTTGCAAACCATTTACTTTTTTTAACATTCATTCTCTGTTAACATTTCTCGTATGTTAGTGCCTGTTATTAAAGGCTTGCTAAATGGTTTGAATGAAAGACTTGCAGAAATGGCCAATTCACCTCTTTGGTATCAGACTTTTAAACTTTGTGTGCTCTTTATCTAGATATTCATTAAATAAAGATAAACTGACCTTCTGAAAAAAATGAGTAGGGCTTTTAACAATGTAATATCTGAAAATAAAAGGTGAAACTTGGTGGGGGAAGCTGACAAATGGGGGTTATGTTCTTCTCAGGTCTATGTAATGGGATAAAACACAGTGTCACTGCAGAATTTTTCTGTGTCATAGCAGTTTTATCCTGTTTTAGATCTCTTCTAAGGGCTTATATTTGTCATCCCCGAAGCTGTGTGGGAGAGGAATGGGTTTTCAGCTGTACCTTGCTGGTGAGAAAGGCCACAGTAACTAGCAGAGCATCACTGATCAGAACTGCAAGAACCTACAATGAGGGGAAATCTGCTCCACCCTCTGCTAAGGTAAAGACACTGGCCATAAGTCTTTCCTCCTAAGGTGGTCTTTAAAAGACTCAGCAAGACTTGGCCATAAACATTGCTTGCATGAAAGGAAGTAAACTGGAGAGTAAACCAACTCTACACCCACAGGTACACCAGCACCCCCGGGGCAGCTCCGATGGGAGCTGGCTCCGTTGCTTCTCTTCCTGCAACAGGTCAAACAAGCAGTGGGCACTGAAGTCTTGCAGAGAAAGTTTCCAAAAACCAGGAGGGCAGACCCTCAGCACACCTTCCCAGGGCATAGCTCCAGCCACGACAGCTGATGGGCTCTTTTGCAGGCCTCCTCTCCTAAAGCACTGCAAACCGTAGTGGGGAGGACCATAAAACTGGTGTCCGGACAGCTGGAACTTGCGTCTTGTGGGATAATGGAGCGTGCAGACTTGCACCGCTGTGGATTTGATCCAAACTGACTGTCTAGCTTGCAAGGATGCTGAAGGAACCCACGGGGGGAGTCCCCCCCGCGGCATCCTTCAGCAGAACACGGTCTTTCCCATCCGCTGCCCTTAGCTGCTAGATCATTTGTCTGCTTCATGGTTTCTGGTTTTGGCTAGGAATGGCTCATCACCATCTCTGCCTAGTTCTCGGAATTAGTTTTCTACAAATGTTATAGGGTGTGTCTATTTTTTTTTTTTTTGCAAAGGGGGTTTTTAACTAGTTTTAAAGTGACTTCAGAAGCCTGCTTTGGTATGAAGCTGGAGGAAGGCAGAGCTGTGTGCGTTGCCTGCGTATCGCCTGCATGCACTGGACCCTGCAGCTACTGATTCCTTCTTGCGCAGGCAGCTGAGAGTGTGACAATAGCATTTGGATATCATCCCATTTCCTCCCCCCTTAAACCTGAGTATTGTCTTCCAGGTGTTACAGACATTTTTGAAGTCAAAATACTTGCCAGTTCCAATTGAACTTGTGGTTTGCAGACAAACTGGGAGCTGGCTGGAGAGGAAGCTGGCAGGAGAACAGCTTTGTACGTGTACCGGGCTCCAGGACAGCTAGGTTTCCATAGGTTTTGTGCAAATAGCCAGCAGGGCAGAGAAGAGACTGTCCATGCTCTGCCTCTGGTAAAGCAGGCATAAATGCACAGCTGCATTGCATCTGCAATGAAGGACTCCGCAAGAGCAGGGACATGCTTTGGTTAGGTAGGGTGAGCTCCTGTTAGAGATTGCAAAATTGGAGAACTCGGATTTCATTTGTCCAGCTCATGGTCCAAAAGCACGGTCTAAATGCCACCTGTCTGGGTGTCCTGCTTGCAGGGGCACCAGCAGTCAGCTGCAATGGGCTGGAATTAGGCTTTGCATGAGCAAGGTCTCCTCATCTTCTGGGATACCTCTATGTTCTTCTTCCTTCCTTCTCTGTTTTGGCTGCTTCAGTCACCGATCCTTCCCTCTCCCTGATCCAGTCCTGTACTCCTACCTTATTCTCTGCAGGACCTGGTCAGAAGAGGGCTCATTTACTCTCACCTCTTTGCAAATGCTTTCTGGACATTTGAGGTCTCCTTTCATGCAAAGCATTTAATCAAGCTAAGAGGTAGCTTGAGGCCATTTGTAATGCATTTCTCTAAAATGGAGTGGGAAATAGTTTTTCTAAACTGGGAATATTTTAGAGAACTTTGAACAGCGTAATTCTTAGATTGCATAGTGACCAAGTTCAAACACTTGGGGTTTGTTTGGGGGTAAAGGGGGAGTTTATGTTGATCCTTTTTCTACCTGCAGCTTTGGGAACAAATGCATTTTGAACAGCAACATAAAAAAGGATCTTCAATTTTGGCACTTGCCTGAAATGGGACACTTTACCTGGATTGAAAAAAATGTATCAAAATGGCCTCAAAAATAAACATTTCCTGCAAAAAAGCTTGTTTTGATGATTTGATTTTTTTCTGTGGGAAAATATTGTATAGTGAGGAAACTGCTCATCAGTTCTAGCATTTGATACTATTGGAGAGGTCTTTTACAGCTTAAAAAAAATACTTCTTTTTTTTTTGCATCCACTCGGCCAGCCAAAGTGGAATCTGAGAGCCAAGTCAGACACAAAACCAGGAGGAAAAACCAGAGTTTATTAGATTGGGGGTGACTTTTTCAGTGCATCTCACTCTCCTGTTCTAGTGATCTTTCCAACCTGGCTGTTTACATTGCAAATGCATCCACAGATAACGTGTCCCTGGTATTGCAATGATGTTTCTCCCCAGCATCCTGGCAGTTCAGCTCCGGGGGATTTCCAGCCCTCTTGCTGATATTACTTGCTGTTCTCTCCCTGAAGGCACTACAACCGTATCCCAAAATGTCTGCGTGCCCTTGCCATGGCCTTGTGCCATACCCTTTTAGGTTTTGCTTGCTGCACCCTGTCTGCCAGGCATCACTTTCATTTACTGCCCCTACTACACCCATAAAAGCTCCACACTGGTGGCTCTGAAAGCCCTAGAATAAGCTGTGCTATGGCAGCAGAGAAGCACTTGATTGCTCTTGTGAACGTGAGGATAAAGAGGATTGGGGAATAGTGCCAAATGACCTTTTTAAAATCCTACACTTGCAGTAAAAAGTGTCTTGTGCGTCCCTTGTCGGAAGTGTCCAGGCACCACTGGGGCATTTTGGAGGCAGAGCTGGGGAGCTGGAGACCCCCAGGGAGATCTGTGGCTCTTTGGTGGCTGGAAATGAGCCCATGTCTGCCATACTTCCCACCAGCAAGACTTTTGCTTAGCTGTCCCCAGTGTTGGTGGCCATGTGGTATCCCAGATGGCCAGGCAGCATCTGAGTTTCCAAAATCAGCTGCTTCGAGCAGCCCCCAGCCCTTCGTCCTGTGAGCAAGAGCCATGTCCAAGCCATTTGCCCACTGCCCTGAGAAGGACATGCAGGTCTCCGTGGGGTGACACTTTTGCCTCCTGGAATCGTCCCTCTTCTCCTGCAGCCTTCTTCCTGACCACGTTTCTGTTTTTCCTCTTGACTGTTTCTCCATCCTCCACCTCCCCCTCACCTCCATCTGGTTTCTATCTGGACTAAACAGATGTTTTTCCACTTCTTAAATGTCCTGTGTGCTCACCTCACCGATGTCTAACAGTGATTGTTCATTCTTCTTTCCCCAGGTGTAAAACTTGAAAAACTGGAGGGGCTGGGGGGGAACCAGCTTCTCGCAATACCTTTGTGTGCATTTAGTGCTGGATGGAAGGATGAGGGAAACCTCTCCAATTATTCACCTTGCAGCCTAGACCCGTTACTCCTTCCAGGTCCCCTTTCCATTGCCAGTGTATACAGAGAATCAGACCTGTGATTTATGCCAGGGCAGTGTGTATAATATTCTCACTTTCATGTTATAAATGTTTAACAAATCCATAAGGTATCAAAAGAACTTGTGGAGGAGATTTGCTAAGAAGGGCTTGTGGATAAACCTTTCGGACTTGGCTGAAAAGCAGACATATACAGTTTATTGCTTCCCCCTGCTGTGGAGTGACAATAGGTTAATTGTAGATTTTTCCTTAAAATAAAAGTTCCTCACTTGGCAATTCAATCAAGTGGTATCTGTGATGCGGAGGTCTCGTGAAGGATTTATTCCCATTTTAAGTAATGTTTTGGAGGTGCACTCTCCATATGGAATACATTAGATAGACAGCAGCAAGGTTTGCTGGCATGTTCGCGGGGCTGGGGAAGGTATGTGTCCTGTGGGCACGGGGGCTTGGTGGCAGGGATCCTCCGCAGTTCAGCGGGGATCTGGTTTCCCCTCGCTCTCTTTCGCTCCTTTTTCCCCTTACATGGCTCTGAAGGTCTCTGAGGGAGGGTTTTCCCAGCCTTCCCCACGAAGGGTCTGGGAGCAGCACAGCAGAGGGGTCTCTGCCCATTGCTGGGTGCCCAGCAGGAGAAGGACTTGGTCTCCTTGTTCACGGGAGCAGGAAGCTGTAGGGTCTCCCAGTGACCATGGGACAGAAATCCCGGTGCAGATCCTAGCTTGGGTCCTTGGGACAGTGTCGGCACAGCAGTCCCCAGTCCTTACGAGGCTTGCTGGGCTTGCAGAGATGCTCTGAGCCACTTTGGGTCTCAGAGCTGGTGGCAGTCGCTGCTGGTGGCTCTTTCTGGCCATGATGGTGCCCAGCTCCTGGGCAGGGGGGACTGAGGATGGGGCTGAACCACTTCCTCCCCGGAAGAAATCAACTCCCTTCTGTGATGGGAACTGAATGACCGAGTAAAATAATGTCATTTGGAAGCTGCTCTCTGCTTGGATTTTGTATTTATTTATTTTTCAGTTGGCTGAACTGTTCTTCTGTAAAAACAGCAAGCAGAGATGGGATAAGCGAGCAAAATGCTTGCAGGGCAAGTGCCTGCCGGGTTTGGACCTGGGTGTTGCAGCCCTCTGTGGCCGGGAGCTGCCGGCTGATCGGGAGGTGGGTGCTGGCCCCCAGCTGCCCCGGCCTCTGGGGCAGCCCCTCCTGCTTTGCTGTAGGTTTTGGAAACTGTCTTCCTTGGAGACCATATCTGCGAGCACTGGCATTTTCCACGCTGCCTGCCAAGGGGGCCTGTGCAGTGTGGATTAGCAATTGAGCGTGCATGTTTTCTCGCACCAGGCTGCGGCGCTCGCTGCGGCAGAGCCTGCTCTCCTGGGGGATTTGGCTTTTGTCACGCACCGGCTGCCGGGACCAGAGCACCCACATTAGTGCTCTGCAGGTGCCCCGGCTGCAAAGGGCGCTTTGCTCTGCTGCAGACGAGCTGGGAGAAGTCCCCGTGGTGTGCTCGGGCACTGGTGAGGAGCAGCAGGAAGCGGGAATTGCTGCTGCTGTGAATTTGCTCTCATAGGTGCCCTCTGTAACATCCGTGGTGAGATGAATGCACCCGCTCCAAGCAGGTGTGAGCACAGTGCTGCACCATTAGAGGGGCTCGGAGACTTGAAATGATGAACTGCATGGAGTAAAAAACCAACCAAACAAAAAGAACCTGAACAACTTGAGGCCGTTTTAATCTAGATCTAGCTGTTAATACAGCTGTAGCTCTGCAGCATCGTGCACCTTGGCACTGTCTCACCATGCCGTGTCTGGCCATGAAGCCTGCAGGTTCCCTGCTCCCTAGGACTGTAGGCTTCAGAGCATGTTCCTTGTGATTGCTGCCAGTCCCAGAAAGAGCAAAAATATCCCTGTGCACCCCAGAGGAAACCCCATAATGTGGGGGCAGAGAGAAGAGAGCCAAAAGTAGGGTTTCAGTTGCTTTTATGAAAGTACATTGTAATGGCAGAGAGAACCCAGCCCCTTTGGCCAGGGAGAGCTGGGGTCTCAGTTGGGGCATCTCAGCATCGCACCCACATAAGGTCCTTTTGGAGTTGGGACCCTTCTGTGGGTGAAGTTGGTGGGCCTCTGCAGCAATGCTGGTGCCGTCTGACACCGGTGCCACCGATGGCAGAAAAGAAGTTTAGTTTTTCACAAAAACATATTTCCCTAAATTTTCTGACCTTGAAGTTTTCGGCCGGAGCTTTGGTATTTCATGTTTCCCAACCCAGTGAAAGACGAAACTCAGTGCAGAGCGGACGGGGTGCAGCAGGCGCGTTACTAATGGAATGTGGAAGTGCCATATGGTCCTGAAAAATCACTGTCAGCGAGACAACGTTGAGGAGCCCCCCCTCAGAGGGAAAGGAGGGGAGAGGCAATTAATCATCTTCACATCCTAGTAAGTATGTGAGCTCTCATACCAACCAGCGCTCTTGTTGGAGGAGCAAATCTTCAAAGCACGCGGTGCCCCGTAGCCCAGCAGATGCAAGGGGTGTTGCTGAGCAGAGGCTGCACCCCGCTGGGTTACAGTATGTGCATCTGAAAGCGCTGAGAACCGGTGACAAACATGACGGGGGCGGCTGTAAACGCTCCCTTGGGACGGGGATATTTGTGTTTTACAGGGATTCACCCGGGGCAGCATCCCTGGCTCATCCTTACACTGGTCTCTGTGTCTGTGGGGCTACCGGGGAAGCGTGTTCCTGGGGTTTTCCAGTTGGAGAGTTTTCATTTCTCTTGAAATGTTTGAGGGGTCTGCAAAGCAAGGAAGACTTAACCCCTGTGAGCACTTGACTGTGTTGGCCTCATGGGGCCTGAGTCCCTGTTGGATCAGTCGTGCGAGTGTGATGCTTAATAAACACTTCCCTGAAGCCACCGGCTGCCTTTCCACTGCTGGAAAATCAGCAGCTTCTTGTCCTTTTATCTTTAAGCTCTGGCTGGATGAAGTTGAAAGTGGTATTGGGGAAAAAAACTGTTTATTCAGGCTTTTCTTACTTTAACAGACTTCCCTTTGTCCAAAGCACCTCTATTTCACACGCTTCCCTTTGCAGCGGAGTCTGCAGTACCGTCCCCTGGCCACAGACAGGCTCATACAACCCTTTCCACTGTTTTCATTGTAAACTTGGTGTTATGCTGGAAAACAGTCTTGAGCAAATCGTGTTTCAGCTCATCCCTACTTCTGTTGTCCATGGATAAAATAATACTTCCAAACCTCATAGCACTTTATAAGTATCGCTGCCTATGTAGAGAGCAATAGGTGCTTTCCAGAGCCCTGTTTGCCAGGCCACGGAGATTTTGAATATTTATTGGGAAGCTGCATCTGGATCTGTCCCTGCCCATGGTGCCGGCAGTTGCTGTTTGCTGGGGAGCAGGGGTCAGGGCAGCAGTTTTGCTCAGGGCAAGCCTGTGACTTCCAGAGGAATTTATTCATCCGAATCTGTTATCTCTGGAGCAGAAGGATTTGTCCCTCGCCGGTACCGCTGGTGAGGAGGCAGACAGCAGGGTGCACGGTGATGCCAGTGCTGTAGGTGGATGGGCAGCTCCTATGGAAATGCAACTGAGTGAGGAGTGGCGGCAGTGGGAAGAGGACACTGGAGGAATAAGCCCTTCGTATGCCTCAGGGAGCTTTTTCTCTGCTTTCTGCTGAGGCTGTGTCTCTGAGAAGGGCCATGGGAGCAGCTTCCAGTTTGTCCTTCTCCCATTTGTGCCAACTGCAGCTCTCGCCGGTGTGCCCATCCCAGCACGTGCAGCCCAGCACCGAAATGCTGCCAACACTGCTGCCGCAGCCTCTCCATGCTACTGCGGGAGCTGCCGCACGTCACATGGGGTATCCAGAATAAAGGAAGCCGAGGTGTCCTTGGCTCATGTTTAGCTCTGGTTAAGCGAACAGGCTTTGCAAATTCTGTGCTCTGAACAAGCTTCCACTTGTATTTCTGCACGCAGCATCATCCTGAGCTGTAACATAAAGCAGATCCCGCAGAGGCTTGCATGTAGGAAGACCTCTGCCCAGGCAGAGATCAGCCACCAGTGTTCTCCTCATGGTAGTGTTATCTGGGCACAAAGCACCTTTGCAGCATAGAGTGGTAGAGACCTGGAGCTGAACGTGTGTGGCATGTTGCTTAACCATAAAAACCAATACCCAGCCTGGGGTATGGGTTTTGCTGGGATGTTTTCAGATGTCTGAGCCTGAAAGTGTGTATGTGTGTGCATGTTCTCCTTCTTGTCCGCTGTCAGCCCAAAAAGGCAATTTCCTTTCTCCATGAACTCTGCCTCTCTCCGGTGCCCAGGAAGGCAGCACTGCTCTTCCAGCAGCACCGCAAAATCGGTGGCTTTGATTTCCTATATCCACCCTGGTATATCTGTGGGGAGAAAATCATCCATCTGATGAGCACAATCATGTCGTCAGTCACAGGGAGGGCCCAAGAGCAGCCAAGCTGGAAATGACTGATGCTCTAAATGGGTATTGGAGACCTCCCGCTTGCTGCAGATAGGGACACGCGGGACTTGGCTGAGCGTGCAGGGTTTCAGCTGGGAACGAGAAGCAGCAGTTACATATCCGGTAATCTCTGGCAATTCACCGTATCCTAAAAATGTTGTTTCATTAAAGCTGCTTTCTGAAGCCGCTCTTGTGTCCCAGTGAGGGGAGGTAGGCCACCGAACCAGCTGTGGGTTTTTTTGCTAGTTTGCTATACTGGAGTTTTAAACTCCGCTGCTCAGTTGCCAACTGCTGTTCTTTCTGATGCTACCCAGTTGTTTTGCATGGCCTTGAAGTGGTTTCCCAGCTATTTGAACTCCCTAAATGACAATGCTTCATTATTGTCTGATGGAGAAGTGGAATCTTCTGTTTATATGTAAAGGTTCCCCTCCTTCCCCCCTACCTCCCTCAACATATGCAAAGGCACTGCAGAAACTGGAACCAGATAAAAAGAAGAAAACAGGCTTTTAAAGCAAGTTCTGAAGTGTAAAGATGTGAAGGCCACTTAGAAATCATTGCCTTGTGCTTTCTCCCACACTGTGATTCATTTGGTCCAATCCATCATTGATTCAACATGCTCATCCGCCAGAGCCTTCAAAGACAACTGTGCATCTGCTTTCGCCATTCATCAAGGAGGAGCACAAAAGAGAAGGGCAAAGAAAAATGTATTGCCAGCTCCCTTTGGTGCTGTTTAATGGGTGTGAAAAAAGGACAGTGGAGAAGCTTGGTTAATGAAAGCCAGGACGGCCGAGGAAGTGCCCCCGGGACATATATTTTTCAGCCCAGGTACGGACCTTGCTAAATTTGATTCTGCAGAGGAACTTCAAACGCAGAGCAGGAGAGCCAAAATGAGGTCAACATGCGAAAGAGTAATCCAGTGCAGGTGGATGCTCTTCCCCAGACGTGGCCCCCCAGCCTCGTGCGGACACCAAGGGGAGAGAGGCTGTGGGCCACGCGGGCCTGTTGTGTCTCTCATTTCCCTGATGAGCAACAAAGTATTTTCAGGGAGATGATGCTCTGCTGCTCCAGAGAGTTCCCATAGCCCGATCCCTAAAGAGATGGCCTCGTGCATTTTCTTCAATTAAAAAAATTCAAGCAGCAAAATGCAAAGAAAGGCCTTGCCTTTCAGGGCTGCTCATTCAGATGCAGTCCCTCCTGCAAATCACTTACCTTGCACATCTGCCGAAAGGCTAGTCCTCACAGCACGGTCCTCTGCTGCCCAGGAGTCACCGGACCAAGCTCAGCTGTGTTCTCAGATGTCAAGCTGCATGCATTGTAGCCCTGCTGCATGGACCTGCTGCAAGCGCCTGTGGTACCTGAGCTCACTGGCTCTGCACTAGCACAGGCATCTGCTCTGTGCTCCACTCTGCAGGAGACATGTATGGCTGAGCAACCCGCCGAGCAGCACCACCACCTCCGACCAACCCAACGGGGTGGCGAACCCAAGTTTGTGATGGCCTCTGGGGGAAGTCTCTTGCCTTAACACAACCTGGAAGGTATTTTGTTGAGGTTGCTGGGCTTGTTCCTCATGTTACCTGTGACCCTGCTGAGCTGTCTAGTGATGAAGTGAGGGATGTTTTACCTCATGTGTTTCCATTTATTTTCTCGCCTTCTCACATTGGCTTCCCTCTGGCCCTTCTTCATCCCCTGTGATCCTCCCTCATTCTGTCTGTCCCTCCTCACGCACCCTTCCCATGTGGAGTGGAAGAGAAGGAAAGAGATGGCTGGTTTTTAGGAACAGGTCTGACACTTGTTTGTTCACCTTAAAAAACTGAGAGTGTTGGAGGGAATTTTTTTGTTGTTGCAATTCTCTAAGTCTGTAGGAAAAAATAAAAAAAAAAAGAAGACAATAACGTGTGAGAGTGTCATGCCATCTGACCGCACAGACCCACAACTCTCCAAACAGAGATGTTCAAATGATGCCAGTGGAACAACCCTGAGAGGGACAACAGGAGAAAGGACGTGGTCTCCACCTCTCCTTCTGGCCCAAGCACAGTCACGCCTGTGCAGGTGGTAGGTGGCTAGTGCTTGAGAGGGTCTCGGCGTTTCTGATGCTGAAGCCAGAGTGCTGCCAACTGCACAAGGAGGGTGAATTCGCAGATGACCTGAGTTGTCCTTGTGTAACATCTCCTTTCCCAAAGAGAGTTAGGTACTTGAGATGTGACTATGCTCTCGTTGGCAAGGACAGGAGTTAATACTGACAGGATATATTTTTTTTCTGGGCATCCTTGAAGCTCACCCCAAATTCCTGAGCCAGCCAACCCACTGTTAACAGAGAGAGATTATTTGTCCTTCTTTAGTGTGAGTTTATCTTGGTGGAGGAAGGTTGTTATGAGTTGCACAGAGGAAGAAGAACACTCTGTACGATACCACAGGAAAGACTCTTGGGCAACTTATTGGCTGGTATGGAGCATCAAGTGATAGAACACGTCTTGCAGTTAATGATCTCACTTTTGGAGGAGGTTGAGGCCTCCTCCTGTGTTCTCACGTGATATTATTTATCACTGATATTATGTTCTTTTCAATCAAAGATGCTTAGCCTGAAGTTTTGTGAAGACTGCTTCCAAGTAGTTGAGCAACAATTTGTTCTCGGAATAAACCAATTTGCAGCTGGGGCCTGAAATGCTTTGAAGAAGATGAGTTTATACTTGCAGACATTCTGCTTTGTGCTTATCTTGATTTGGCCTTGCAGATCTTAGTCCAGATTTATAGCTGAGTGGAGTCTTTTCTTCAGCTTCAGGATGGGGAGGGAAAGCACTGTGCTTCCCAACAGCATGTGAATGGGTGAGCTCTTGTCCAAAATCCTTCCCCTGTGAATTAAATAGAGCTTCTGGACTTGTGTAATGCGCTGGCCAGTGCGTGCTCATTTCTGTCCTTTCCATACTGCAGGATATAGATGGAAGCTGGTATGAATTATTAATCTTTGTGCTTCAATTCTGTAAAATGAGAGAGCTGGAGGTTACAACCTCCCTTGGAAAAGGTCAGAAACTCTGGACAAGAAGTCTGTAGAAGTACTGTGAGTTTTTTCATTTTAGTGCATCTATCACAGAAGCTCTGCTATATCCATATTTATGTGGTTCGTCTTTCAAATGAACTGTATAGACTTTCTTTTTTTGGTCCTTGTGATGCAGGTTGGGATTTGCTTTTCCTGGCTGTCTCCCCTTCAGCCATCTTATTAATGCCCTTGCTTTAACTTTTTGCTCTTGAACTCCCTTGATTTCAGTCAATTCTGGAGCTTTAAAACCAGGGACTGGGAGAACCGTGCTCATTTGCTTGCAGCCCAAATCAAATATAGCAACCCCTCTCTGCAAGATCATAATTGTTATGGAAATATTATAAATCATTCTCATGAGGTTCGAGTGTGCTAATGAAGAAAGCAGGACAACGTATGCTGCTAAATGAGCGTACTCATATTAAAAGGCTCTTGACGGGAATCTGGGGCAGTGAAGTCACATAACCCTAGTCTGGGTGCAGTCAAAATTGTGCACAGACATCAGTTTTAGATAAAACAGTGTTCTAGCATTAGTGTGCTTTTATAGAAAGTTAGTAGCATGGATGTTGACCTTATGTTTGGCAAAAGTAGACTACCCAAAACATGTATGCAAGGCAGATGGGGAATGCGATTTAATTAAAAAAGAAAATATTATGATATTCTGAGAACAAAGTGGTAAAATCTTCTGGCTGTGCAGGAATTTCTTTTGAGAAACGGAAGGCACCGAAAGGCTGGACCGGAAGGGGACGGGATCTGAAATGTCCTTCCCCAGTGGGGAGGAAGAAGGACGATCCCTGAGTATCTGTCTGGTGGCAGGGTTATCAGTTACTCGCTGGAGCAACGATGGCTGGAGAGCTTCCAAGCACATTTTTCCATAGGAGGGTGCCAGCTCGCTGGAGCTGAGGCGCTTTGCAGAAGAGGGTTTGATTCCAGCGTGATAGTGGCAATGGCTGCCTGCCCGCCGGAGCCAGCTGCTGCTGGCACCCCCCAGCCCCACCTGCGCTGCCCACCTGTGCCTGCATTTGCCCCGGGGCTCCCCCCGAACCCCCCGGATGCCGTGCCAGAAACCTTGCACCGACTAAACCTCAGGGCACCAGGTGATGTGATGGGGAGGTGGGAGCCGAGCTCGGTAAACAGGAAAGTCCTTCAGCCACCAGCGTTCCCGTGCATCTGGGTTTCCCTCCGGTCCCTCGGGGACATTTAGCAAAGACGTGGACCCTGGGATCACTGGCTCCCAGCTCCTCTGCTCTTTGCCAGGCAGGTGGTGCGGAGCGAAGCCCTTTGAAGCGCTGCTGCAGCGAGGCAGGTTTTTGGGACCAGGGAAGCCCCGCGGGAGGACAGCTGTGGAGTCCTCTCCCAGTGGGAATGACGTGACCCTGAATTCCTGCGGGGCGGGAGAGGGCAACAGAAACTTCAGCTTGTTCCCTCGATGTCTTGCAACCACGCTCTGCTCGCTGCCGTACGTCCGCGCCTGCCTGCCTTCACACTGCCCAGAGATGAGCCTGCAGCTGCTCCCCAGCCCCACACGAGCAGGTGGGGACAGCAAACGGGTCTATGTGGGGCAGTTGCAGACCACAATGGGCAAATAAAAAACCAGGGGTTTTGCAAAAGGGAGGGATTGCAGCTGCGGAGTCTCGCTCCACTGCAGATCCTCACTGCCCAAGGTTGATGCCTCTTCGGGGACTGAAGCAGATTGCTGAGTGGGGAGGGGTTCTGGAAATTGGGTGATTTAAGGGGCTTTCATGTGGATTTAAGAGCCTCCGGATAGACACCTGCTTCTGCAAATATATGCCAAGGGCACCCTTGGGGAAAGGATGTGGGAATGGATCTGCACAGTCGAGTAGGTCTGGGGGTGCTGGGGCAGAAGGGGGTCCCCAAGTCAGAGGGAGCTGGAGAGGGGACAGTCCCAGGTGCAGGTACAAGGGTGACCTCCTTGGCCAGGAGAGGGGGTCTCTGGTAGCTGACGGAGAGATGCCTCAACTCATGGAGGACGTCCCTCTCCATGAGGCTGCTCATGCAAAGACATCAGCTCTGCTCACAGCATCGGGCTCTGGACAGCAGAGTGGCTTCTGCCACAGGCTCAGCCCCTCAGGGAAAGATCCCCTAACCTTTGGAGACATGGTGATCATCACCCAACTCTTGAATGACCCCAGAGAGCTACAGAGAGGGTAGTACAGCCTACAACCCTGATCCTCCAATCCATCATCCAGTCCTGTCCCCATGCAAAACCTGCAAGCCTTCTGCCCTGGCTCTAGGGGTCTGTGGGGACTGGGGCGAGCAGGTCTGGCTGCAGCCTCAAGGTCTTCATTTGTAAATAAGCACCTAGCTGCTATGGTAATGCTTATTTAATTTAGCCTAAGTATTTCTGCAGCTGTTCTGGGGGAATCATGCTGCTTTATACTACACATTAATCCTTGGCTGCTCACAGCTGCAGAAGTGTATTGATCAGACGCAGTCCTAAGGACAGGTTCTGCTGCGTAGTAAGGCACAGCTGTGCAGTCTATCCCTGCTTTGGGGTTCACAGAAAATGCCAGTTGCTCTCCAAGACCACTTGCATGCAGCTCACACAAGACAGCGACCAGTATCTATCTGTGCTGGCAAAGCAGGTAGATGTCTTTTAATTTACCTGCCCTCTGCCCAGTCACACCACCTCAGAATGCATACTGGGTTTTCCTGCCTCTGTTATATAGGGCTAAATCTCTCGCTTCTTATCCAGGCTTTGAATGACCAGGATGGATCAAGGCGTAGAAACCAAGGGGATGGACACCGAGCAAGTGGCACAGGCGCCCACGAGCCCCGGGGTGGCAAGCTGTCAGTGGAGGCAGGTGGGTGGCAGTGAACTGCTGGGGATGGTCCTTGCCTTGGAGCAACCATTGGGGCAGAGCTACTTCAAAGCAGACCACGGGAGCTCTGTGAGGTCCACCTTGTGCTCCATCGCTGCCCAATTGCTCTTCCTTAGAGGTGTGGGGACATGCTAACCATCTGCAAAGACCCCGCAGATCCCCCTGCCCCACTCTGCAGCACACCTGAGTTATATTAGTCCCTCCGCGGCTGAAACCTCTCCCAGCCATGGGATCGATAGACTCCAAGGCTGAAACGCTGCCAAACCATCCTGCTGTAGCAGGTGAGCCCTGCGGGGAGGAGCTGAAATGAGCGCTCACGGCTCTCAGCCCTGGCTCCTCCGGTGCTGCGAGCAGCTGGGAAGTTACTGCTGTTGGCCAAGTGTGATAAAAGTCTCCCTGCAGCCTCCCCTGGGCTCGGGTGGGTTGGAAAGCCCGGCTTAGCTCACACTGAGGCTGAAGACACTCTCTGCAAAAAGCAGATTTTAGGGCATGCTGGTCTGCAGTCAACTTTCTGTTGAGGATGGTGTTTCAGGCAGGCTTTGGGGAGCAGTGGGGTGCTCTGCAGCGGGCAGCTCAGCCATGGTCCCAAGCGTGCCATGGACCCAGCATCGTCTCTGGAGCAAACTTTGCACCACCAGAGATGACACTGGGTCCAAGCGTGCTGTGGACCCGAGATGATGCTGGGTCCAACTGTGCCATGGACCCAGCAGCTCTGCAAGCTTTTTGCTGGCCCAGGTCCCAAGCTGGGCCACGGTCCCAAGTGTGCTGTGGACCTGAGACGATGGTGGTCCAGGTCACAAGCTGGACCATGATCCCAAGCATGCCACAGACCCAGCATCGTCTCAGGTGATGCAAAGCTTGCAGAGCTGCTGTGTCCACGGCATGGTTACACCCAACATAATCTCAGGTCCATGGCACGCTTGGACCCAGCACCGTCTCAGACGACACTGAGCCACAGCACTCTAAAATAAGCCCCGCTTTGACAAGAGCCTTTGCGTGAGCTATCACGCAATCTGTTTATAGCTCAGGATTGTCTTTGACTTTTAAACACTGCAGCGAGGAGTAAACGCAGCGAGCCCAACACGGGCTTTGTTATGACATTTTGTTGCAGGCAGGAGGCAAGCTCCGTCTCCAATAACAAACACCCAGTGTTATGACACTTTTACCTTTCCAACTATTTATGTAGGCACAAATATTTTATTTTAAGGTTTGAGACATGCCGTTAACATAAAGCAGTCTCATTCCTTTCAATACGGCCCGGTTTTCACTTGGGGAGTGTTGTTTAATGAAAAGGTTAATTGTGTTTCATAGGGCTGTATTGCTTGCCTACCAGTTTCTGGCTTGGAAGGAGGCGAGGTGCGGTTCCCAGTGCTCGTGCCAAGTCATGGGCTGTGAATACAGGCAGTTCCTAGGAAGAAAACAAAATGCATGATAAAAAGTAGCTCAGAAATCAAGGGGTTTCGCGGTGCAAATCCATTTAGGGGCTGCAAAATTAATTTCAACTGAAATGATTTCCAATGAGGCTACCCCCTGACAACACCCTCTGCAGTGGAAGAGAAGGGAGTTTCAAAGAACATGAACTGTTTTCCGCTCAGCAGTAAACACATTCAGCCTTTCCCTTCCCTGCACCATGTTAAAGAAATCCTGCATGTATTTTCCTCTCCTGAGATTGAATTAATTAACTTAAAATTTCTTCTTAACAGCCCATAATGACTGGGGAGAGCAGAAGGAACTGAAAGTTTAATCTTGACTTGTCAGCAAATTCCTCCTCCGGCAGCCGAAAGAGAAGCAGCCATGCACTTGCATAATGCCCTGGTGCGGCCGCCGGACTGTTTTGATTAAATGGATTCTGGGGGTTTAGGAAAACTACAAATTTTATAGCTATGGTGTTCTTTGCAAAAGTGATGTAAAATGTCATAAAGCTGCCAAACCACCACTGTGGTGCAGGGATTCATGCTGGCCTCCTCTGCAGCAGTGACTGTCAGCCCCAGAAAATGCTGTTAAGAAAATATCTGAGATGGAGTTGGCAGGAGGGGGGAGGTTTCCGTGTTGCAAACTTTTGTTCCCTCTCTCTGAACATATAATATCTTTCAGTCAGTGCTACTTAGAAGCCACAGCTGAATTTGGCCCAGTGGTTGAAGGTGGACACTTGTGAGACAAGTGTTTCTCTGCAGTGGCATCACTCATGGCATCAGTAATGGCATCGTACCTGATCTTTTCTTCTTCTATTTCCAAAGAGACTTAACACCAGCCCTGTAGCAGGGTACTGACTATTTCTGCCTTCAGACTGCATTGAAGATGGATCCAAGGGAAAGTTACTATCTAAGCAGTGTGGTTTCAGAGCAACTCTTCGAAAGAAGGTGCTTGTGGCCCAAAACCTCATGTGGCGAGTTGTCCCCTGCCCTGTGTCCACCCCGTCTTGCCTCCTGGCTGCCCCAAGCAGTTGTACCCAGCCCTAGCTGCCCCTGAAGGGTGAATTTGTGCCTGGATGTCTCCATCAGGGTGCCAGACACGTGCTGTGGTCCCCAGGGCAGTCCATGCCCCCTCACACCTAACTAGAGGGGGCAGACCATGCTTGGTTTGTTCGCTCGTGAGTGGGGCAATGACCTGATGCCCTGCAATATTAACAAGCTGGAACATATAGTGATGATGGTGTCTGGCTGTAGGCTTTTGTCAGCTCCTCCTGGGGCAAAACCTCACAGGCTTTGGCCTGGATGGAGGTGGCAGGAACGGTGCACCCTCCGCCGGGAGGGACGGTCCATCTCTGAGTGTTTAAGGAATGCTCCCTCTTTTGGCAAATTTTGATATCTGTTCCTATGGATTCTAGAGATGAACTGCAGCTCAGGGTTTCTTAGGGATATTAAAAACTGAATTCCTGAAGTCAAATTGATTGCATTAAAATTACAGCCACCCTTTCTTGTGACCGGTGCCAGATGGGTGTGCTGTGTACAACCGATTATTTTAATAGCTGGGACCTGAGCATTTCAACATCCCAGGCCCTGAAGAAGAGTCAAATTCAGAGCAGAAGGGGAGAAAATTGAGCCCTGTTCACTGCCAAAAGGCAGCAGGGAGGATGGGCGTAAGCAGAAATGGTGCTCTTGGCAGCACCACCACCGAACTATTTGTTTGACTCTTTCCTTCTTTTTTTTTTCCTTCTTTTTTTTCCCTTTTTTTCTTTTTCATTCTTCTTTTTGTCGGAGCAAACCATGCTGCCAACAGCATTGGGGCAAAGTGTTTAGTGGAGTTAGATAAGGCTCTCGCTGCACAACTGAGCTGAAGGAGTTTTGTAGAGGGGGGGGCGCAGATCCATGGTAGGGCACGTGGCACAGACCTGGGGTTATGTGCTCTGCAGCTGGCAGCTCAGCCATGGTCCCAAGCATGCTGTTGGACCCAGCATCATCTCAGGTCCATGGCACACTTGGACCCAGCATTGTCTCAGATAGGGATGGGGCTCCCGTGTGGGAAAGTTGTTCTCTGAATAAGGTCTCTGCTTGAAGCTGGTGGAAAAAAATTTAGAATCAAAATACTGTTAAATGCCTCTAACGTATAAATGTAAGTTCTCTAAATCTGAAGGTTTAATTGATATTTTTTCTCCAAATAACAGACTAAAGTTGAGTAATTTAAACCATTTTACAGCAAAGGCAATTGAATAATTGCTAATGGCTTTCAGCTGGACGTATTTAAAGTCAGGTCACAAACCTGAGCTGATTCAAAGACCAAGGGGCATTCCTTTATCTTGAAAAAGAATTAGATAACAATGGTAATTACAAGATGGGATTCAAAGGAAGATTGAGATTTGAGTATAAGCCTTGGCAGAGCAAGAACAAGAGAGTGGACCTGGTGAAGAAAAATGGTGACCAACTACTCTGTGGAGTGCTCAAGAAGAGCAAAACAAGAAAACAGAGACCTTCACATTAGAAATTTGGATTATGTTAATATGCATTAAAGGGTGAAAATGGAAGGTTTTTTTAGCCTGGTGTCACGATGTGGAGGTCAGGCTGTTGCAAGATTTCCTGGGCCATGGCTGCACCTTGTGTCCATTCACAGGCTAGAAAATGGTCTGGATGTGGGATGATGGGCACCTTGGCAAGAAGATCCCATGGGGACTTTGTGGCTTGCGGAGCAGTGCAGACTGGCAGGGGGGGCACTGCCATGGGCTGCGTGCCTAGGGATGGTGACAGGGCAAAGTCTTAAAATAACTCCAAAGCCAAGGAGAAATACATGCCCCCGAATATTTGTGTGGGTGTTCTCAGAGCAGATAAACCTCATGCTCTTCCGAAGAACAATTTATTGATACTTCAGACAAGCCGGGACTCCTGCCCCAAGTTGCTGTTGGGGCAAGTCATTGTTGTATTTGTTTGTTTTCCTGCCGTTGGCTCAGGAATTTGTTGGCTTTGGGAGCTGGCAGGTGTCTGTCCTCACGTTGCTGCACGGCCGCACGTGTGTCACTGGGGCAGCGTTAAACCGCAGCGCCGAGCTCTGCCACATCCGCTGCCTGCTGTGCCGACAGTGCTGCCTGTCCTTGCCTCTGTGATGGGGGACTCATCCTGCTGCTGGGGAGGGCAATAAAACTTTGCAGCAGGCAGATCCGTGCACAGCATCTCTAAAACTTCTCTATATAATAATTCTAAGATGTAGCATGTGTGCCCAGCCTGGGGCCTGAGTGATAAGTCAGGATATTCATACACATCTCATTTGCAGTTGTCTCCTGAAGCTAGTGGGGGCTTCAGTTTCAGTGACATCTTATGGTAGTGGCCTCCATGTCCCAGTGATGAGGTGGCATGAAACTGTGCCTTTTGCTGGCCTCTGGACTGGTCTTGCTCTGGTAGTTCTGGAGTTGCAGGAGAATGAAAAGAGAAATTCCTCATCAGCTTCCTTCAAATAATAGAAAGTGGATGCCTTTGTCTCCTCCTTTTTGCTTCCTTTTAAGGTAACTTGTACTGGCTCTTCAGAGGAGAACTTTTTTCTTACCTCAGTGTTTGCTCAGCTTCTCTGAACTCCTCCTTGCCCTGCATCCTCCAGGGATGGAGTGTCCTGTAGCAGAGTGGCACATCCCTGCTTATCTCCGTATCGCTCTCTCTGATGGAGTTTCACTGAAGCGTGTTGTTCACCATGCCTGTACGTTCAGCTGAGGTCTTCCCTGTCCCTTCTGCTTTAATGCTATCAGCCCCTTTCCGCCCCGTGCAGTAATGTGAGTGCCTTCCAGCGTGTAAAGCTTTGCCTCTATCAGCACTGAACTTTGATTGTTATTGCTTTGTTTGCGTAAGGCAATAGTCCTGCCTCTGGAGCGCGGCTGTTTGGGAGCTTTTACACATCATGGCCTGCCTGTTCCTGTAATTTATGTCTTTCCTTCTGCCAGCCACCACATGTGGCATGTGGAGGTATGATCTATTAACACAAAACTGCACTGAACTTTAAGTCAGAATTACCCAGGATGTGCCATGGGTAGTTTTGCTACGACTCACAGGCCTATGACTTCTTTTTGGCAGTTTAGTAGTGCTAATGAAGCATTCTTGCAGCCCTTCATTGCAATTCTCATGGGCTTTCTTCAGGCTTTATAGTTCCTGGCAGAAGATCCTTCCTCACTGGATCCCATCTGTTCAGTGTCCTCGGCTGAGGCATCCTTCGTTAAGGTCTTGTTCCTTGCAGATTTCCCTTCTGGATGCTCCTATTCTCCATCAGACTTTGGCAGTCTTCATCCTGATGTCATCGGAGCAGCTCCTCATCTGAAGTCATGGCTACTCTTCATTTTCCTTCCCTTGCCCTGTTACTTGCTCCCCAGGACTCTCAAGGCATGAGATAAGGAGAAACCAAAGACCAAACAAAGCTGCCAGTGGACTTTTAATATCCCGTTGCCTTGGCAAAGGTCTTGCACTTTACTGTTTTCTTTGCTATCACCCAACTTTCCACCACACTCTAACATGGGAACAGTTAAGCACCATAAATAGCAAACAGGTTCACATGCCTAAGCACTTCCAGATGCCTGAGCAGGTAATGCTTTGAAATGTCTTTTAAATGAGTGCTGAGTTTTGACCTGCAGGATAAATGCTGACTGGCATGACACAAATAATACCGATCTTGAAAATTATCCCGAATTATCCCCACCAGGCGTAATGGTGGTAACAGCTCAGAGACCTGCACCTTAATGAAGCGATTTCCTGCCAGGATACTGTAGAGCCCTGCAGTTACTGTCACTGACTTGTACCTTGAATTACCATGTCTTTGCTAATTGTCCGTGCTTCCTCATCTAGGTCTAAACACAAAACTCTTGGTTTTAATTTATTATCTGTTCATACATCCATGCTCCAGCCATGTCTGATCTCTGCGTCAGCCTCTCACGCTGGACCTAAGTGCTGTATGTTCAGCATTGCTCATGCAGAGCTTTTTCCTTTGGTACGCTTTCCTCATGCAGGGATTTTTGCAGCTGGTCTCTGCAGGATAGAGGTGTCCTTTTTCCCCCCTCTCTCTCTGATTACAAATCTCTTTTTGAGGAGCACAGTGCTTGCCTTACTGCAAGAGCAGCACTACCAAAGGAGTAATATATTTAGTTCAGCAGTGCTTAGATATCTCTGTTACGACTTTTGGCTCCTGCTGTCCAAACAGCTTAGATGGCCCCAGTACATTTAGGAAAATAATTATGACAAGGTGTGTTTTGTGTCCTTTCAGGAAGAAAACCCTTTGGAACCACTGACAACTTATACTTGAATATAGCCTGTAAATCAGAGCAGGTCAGACTCCAGATCAAACTGGTACTGGTGTGAGGATATTCATTTTGTCTATGAAACGGGGGAGAGAAGGTGGAGGTGAAAACCTGGATCCCACTCCTGGATCCTTTGGGAGGGCTCCTTGTCCTTTAGAAATCTTGGCATCAAACCCTGCCTCCTTCCAAATCCAATGAGCTCATGAGAGACAATTTCTATAGAAATTTTCATTATCTGCATGCTCCAAAATTTCCTCTGTGTGTTTCTTTTGGTACTTTTTGCTGCTGAGAATAAATATTGCATCTTCCACAGGAGAGAAATTAATAGGCAAAAAACCTGAGGTCTTTGTGTGGGATAAACCAGTGAGCTGAACCGTTCACTGTAGTACTGCACAGCATGATCAAATCGTATTTCTAGTAACTGTTTACAAATGTTTGCTTCTTGGAAAATGTCTTCTATACTTGGGCAAGGAATTAAACTACTAGTTTAAAATTATTATGAGAGAGATCACTTTACTTTGTGCTGAGTGATAACAAACATCCAACATAATTTTGGAGCCCGCCCTTCCTCTGGCTGTTAATATTTAAAGTTTAATGCTAAAATAAAATGTTAAAGGAATTATTCTCCCTTTACTGCATTCTGTCTGCTCTTGCTTTCTCCTCTGATAGCTGTAGGAGACCTTCCCTAATCTTTCCAATTAACTCGGTATTTCCTGTAAGGCTAACACTGAAGAGGGTAAGAAAGGAGTGTAAAGCGAGGAAAGACATCTGTCAACTATTGGAAATACTTTCCGTGTTAGAAATTGAAGGGAGCCCACACTGAAGCCAGATGATCCGACGAGAAGAACAATTGCAGCGTTGGCTTGAAAAGAATGTGGGTGATTTGTTATAGCTGTCCTCACAGTAGGCACCCGGTTGTCATGTTCATATGAGAATACCTTGGAGATATGCTAAACACATATCCTGTTCCCATCAGGAGTGCTGAAGGGCCAGAACAGGCAAGGTTTGACTTGCATTTTCTGGAAGACATAAATTATCATTTGTTCCTAAATCTCTGTCTTTTCAAATCCTTCTCATTCCTTTCTGCTGTCCCACGACTAATTTAAGGCAAGGTGTGAAGAGTTTGTGTGTTGCGTAGGCAATCGAAAGCGTGCATTTTATCAACTATTGAAACTCCTGATTGACCCTTTTTGGGCATGAGGCTGTGTGTAGAAAGTTTGTAATGGTCTGGTTTTGACTATGAGCTTTATATAATAGGTCAGTGGAGACCCTTTTTGGTAACACTGCAGTAAAAATATGAAATACGTTCTGGGGAGGAGAGACCCAGCATTTCAGCTGATCTGACACATAAGCTCTTGGATTGTTGTTTGCTTGTTTTACTTTTTGGTTTATTCTGAAGTTTTAAAATGGCTCTAGCATAGCCCTAAAATGAGCTGGAACAACAGTTCAGCTTTGCAAGCCAGGACACGTTTTAACAGGAGAATGGGTCTGCAGATTTCCAGGGCTGTCCCACTTCACTCCTCGTCACCTGACCTAAAGTAAATTAATTCTGCATGTAGAGAGAAGAACCAGCTTCATCCTCCTAAAAGACAGAAAACGTGATTTCATTGCGATAGTTTCTGCACCACTTGTTGTCCTCCTCCCTTCCCTCATCTGATCAAAGACCAGCTTTTCAGCAGTCCCTCACCATCCCCATCTGCAAAAAGAGACCTATGAATTAGTCGAGTCAAGATGTGGCTCCACCGGTTTGACATCATACTCGTATTTTCCTGCACTTCATCTTCCTCATTGTGCCACGCTCCAGGAAAACAGAAGAAACTTCTGTGAACAACTGGATTAGTTTTAAGGGCAGAGAGTATCGCAAGATCAACAACTGGAAGTTTACATTTAATGAATCATGGGATTTACCCGGTCACCCTGGCAATGAGCCCAATAACTCTTATTCCAAAATGGCCTGCCAGTGAAGATGTCAAGGAATGGAGACTGTGTTAGTAGCTCCTTTGTTATCTTTGTGCTTAGTCATGATGCTTGAATTTGGCTACGTTCATTTCTAACAGTAATTCCCACCAGTCCTTCCTCCCTGAGTTTTGGCTGTGGATGTTACTGTGGGATGAGAAAAGGAGAACTGTGGTGGTCATTGCTGCGTGTTCAGGTCCCTCAGAGCAGCTTGTGCTCTGGATCTCATGGAAAAAGAGCAGCCTTGCCCGAGGGAGCCCAGCAGTGCCCGACGGCGATCAGCTTGAGAGTTTGAACCAATCCAGGATTATCCCTGAAAGCATGCCATCTCTAGCTGCGTCCTCCCCTGCTGGCGTAAACACAGAGGGAGCTATTTTAAATAGAAACCTTTTATGAAAACTGTTCAATGTATTCTCTTTCAAAGGGTCAAACCTGTGTTGTCTTGTGGGCTTTTTCCCTCTCGAGCTCTGTCTCTCATTCTGGCATTTAACAGGGGTCCAGCAAGGAGAGGAATCCGTGCAAGGCTTATGTCAATGCACTGTGGGTTTTCCTGCTCTGGTCTAGGCCTGGAGAAGGCACTTGGTCCATCATGAGCAATAGACCTGTCCAACTGCATCATCTGTCCTATAAAAGTTTCACCTCTTCCTATGAACGTTGCCTTCTTTCAGCCCGTTGACCACTGTTGGTTACGCTGACCTGCGCTGTTTGGTGGGACATCCTGGCCATGACCGCTTCCAGCCCCTGCCTCCATCCTCAGGATTTAAACTCCTCCCTGCCTTGCACGTCTCCTGAGTCCAGCCTCATGACATATGTGCTATTTGCAGAAAATGTTTGTCAAGACCAGGTGGTTGAAAGTAAAAATGCCAACAGATCTGCCTTTTGTAACTGTGCAAGCAGCTTGTTAAAATTAGTCACAGGCTAAGCTGCAGTACATCTGTGCTGTCAGCCGTCCAGAGAGCCATCGATACCGCCCGCTCCCACTGCACCAGCCCCAGATGGGAGTTGTGCTGCTAACACCGATCTTTGGGTCTGCGCTAGCACAGGCTGAAGTCATTCCCAGTGCCTTTTCCCCCTCCTCCAGTTCACAAACCTTTGCCCAAATTTAGCCATGAGCCTCCTTCCAAATGCATAAACATTTGTGTGTCCTGAGTTTCAGATGCCCGCAGACAGAGCATCCCAAAACAAAACCTGGGAAACCTCGACGCTGGCATTTGCTTTAGAAGAATTTGTACTTGGCTGCTCTGAAAACTTTTTTTTTTCACTTAATTGAGCAAGGGCTGCGATTTCCAAGGCCTTTTGGGGAGTGAGGTACCTAGCTGTCATTGGAAGTTTCATTAAATTTGGGCCCAGCTCCCATTTTCTGCTTGAAAAACGGCAAAGCAAAATTCCTGTCTGGCTCTCTGCTGTTGTACAGCTGTCCATCAGAAAGCACTAAATCATCTGGTAATGAATAGCTGTCCCTGGTGTCAAGCAGGAGTCATCTGTTCCTGCTTTCTGTGTCACACCCAGCAGCAAGAGCCTTTGGGGACAGTACCCCAGCGAGTGCGACACATGGGGCCGAGATGGCCGAAGCGTGCTGGCGGGGCAGCGCTGTGCCTCGAACCCTCCGCTTCCCCATTGGGAGCTGCCTTTGATGCACATCCAAAAATACGGCTTGAATTGGCTTCTTCGGATCCATCGTGCTTAACTGCTCTATCAACATGCCCCACTGTACAAATACATAAACATTTTGCGTGTCTGTCCTTGAGCCAAGGGTCTCATATTTCTTCACATCCTACCTCCGATGACTTCTCCCGACATGCCGAAACCAATGCCTGTGCTCACCATGCCCCGCATCCCCGCTCCCATCTGTGGGCGCATGGCCCCAGCCCGCTCAGCTTGGGAATCGCCGTTCCTTCTGAAGCACAGGAACACAAGGGTTTTATCCTCCCACCCTTAAAACAGGGATTCTCATGAGTTTCACCAAGTTTTCTTGCACCACCAAGAGCAACGGACCTAACAGTCCATGCTTGGGTGGGGAAGGGGAGAACATTGCTCCGGCTTTGCCCATTTCAGAGTACGTTTGGTGCTGACTTCCAGGCATTTTGCACATAATTCCCTGCCTGTTTGAAAGCCAGACATTGTGCTGGGAGGACATGAACACAGAACCTTTGTGCTCAGGGTATTATGCTTTCCCTGCGCACATGCTCTCTGCTCACACATGCTGTCTGGCCAGCCCTTGTAGCTGGGTCTCTTGCATACCACACTTCCTTATGGAATTTGGATTCAAATGTGAAAATTCTCCGCCACACAATAAAAGTGGCATTTCCATGCCCTTTAGCACATCAGTCTTTTCTTGTGAATAGAGCCCTGAGTTCTTTGGCTTTTGCCGTATGGAACAATTGATCTCTTCAGTTCACTTGCCAACAGTAATCGGTTTCTTCTAGCCATAAATTTTAGCCATTCTTCCCCCCCCCCTTTTTTGGGGGGCATGGAGGGGAATAAAGTAATAAAAAGAGACAGCCATAAAGTAGGCAGCTGTTACTAGTCAGATCTTGTCCTGGGAAAGAAGCAAAGCAAATATCAGCCTGATGATGATAAGCAAAGCAAAATTTACCTGTTGCTCTCTGCTGACATTTAGCTATCGGTACAGGTTGCTCTACGATGGGTCCTGCTGCCAGTGTTCCTGCTTTCTCTGTAATGACTGGCTGAGTGGTGTCTTGCTGTATTTAAACTAAAGGAATAACCAATTTTAAGCACCCTGTGGGCTTTAATGGTTGTTGGACAAGGTCAGGTAATATACTCCAAGTGGCCAAAGCAGTAGTGAGACAATAGTTTTGTTATAATGGGATTTTTGGATATGTCACTTTTCTATTTGGTGACTTGATTTGTTGGTCTGTTCTTTGCCTTGCATCAACAGGCTGCTTGCTCATTTTACCAAGGCTTTCCTCTTCTGTGTGTTGCAGTATCTATTTCTAAAGGAGGACCTCGGTGCTCCTTGCTCTGGTTGATCGCAGTGAGCTGCTGGTTTCATGCTGGGCGGCACTGGAGAGGCTCTCTGGAGAACTGCGGCAGCCTAACACCAACCCTAGCCTGCAAACTCTCCCTCTGCTCTCTCCGCCTCCATCCTGGGGACCATGTGTGTGTTTTGCTTTCCTCTTGTCTGCAGCTGAGGCAAAAAGGGATGGGAAATGCCAAGGAAAACCATTCCCCTCTCCCCTCCAAAGACAAGTGTCATAGAGCTTACTTCATAGGACCTGCTTTCTCCTAAACCTAGAGTATGTCTTGAGGATGGGTTTATTTGAGATATGTTTGTCCTGGAGGGAGATTTTCTATCTATATGGCCCAGTACAGTAAAAGTTGTTTCACACTTCTCTTGTGGGTTACAGTAAACTGTGAGCACCTGCCTCTTCTGGGCTTGGGAAGGGTGCAGTGGCTTTGAAATTGCCGATAAAATTGTTCTGCAAGGGAACTTGATCTTGCTCAGTTTCCTTCCTCCGCCTGCTCACTGCTCCATGCTGCTGGTATCAGAGAAGGAGGGTGGGGGCCTCTGGTGTGAGTGGCTTATTAGAGGAAACACAGCAGATTTAGGGTCCAATCCCTTGGAATTGCAAAAGAAAACCTCCTGCTACTCTGGGAGGGAGGAACATCCTACTTGGGACCAACCTGCACCTCTGCACCTCCCCAGTGACAACCAGGAGGCATTAAATGCGTGTCTGATGGGGCCTGGGCACGCTGGGTGACTTGCAGAGAAACCAGAAAACCCTCCTGCAGAAAGAGTTTCTTCTTCCCCTGCAGTTGCTGATCTGCAGACGTTTGCTTTCTCCCCAGCAGGATTTTGATTCCTACGAAGTTCTTCCAAAACTGATGTCATCTGGGCAGAGACCTGCCAGATTTTCTGACCTTTCTGACATACTCCCAATATCCACATCCCCCAGGGACTCTGCGAGATGACGCGTGCTGTGGCCAAAGGCCGTGGGGCTGCTGGCCCTCGAGCAGGGTGCTCGGCTCACAGGCTGCCCCGGGAGAGCCAGCCCCAAAATCCACACTCCAGCTCCCCACCCAGCCTGGCTAAATCCCTCTCACTGAAACCACTTCATTTTCCTAATGATACTCTACAACTACATTTTGATTTTGGAGAGGGCTTAGGTTCCTTTCCACCACCCCCAATGAGGATTGGAAAGAAATATATGTATTTTAACCCCCCTAGGTTTGGCAGAGGTAGCCCTTTCCAGCGCTGTCCTTGCCCGTTGGATTTGTACATCATGTGCCAACATCCAGCTGCAGTACAGCTACAGTATCACCTTGTTTCCATCAGTTCAGTATGAGGCATTAAAACCTTTTTTAAATCTTGGATATACCAGGACACCAAAGAGGGCTGTAGCCATGAGATATGTCATCAGATGCTTTCTCTTGAGGAAATACCCATTTCAGTGCCTTGTGTAACCATGAGTCTTATCTTCCACTTTAAATACTGCACTGGTGTTTGTAGTAATGTTGCATGTCCCCCAGAGTCCCCCTTGGAGGACAACATGCATCACCAGCCCCACTTAGAAGAGGTGGACAGTTCTCCAACACAAGTGTGAAGCAGCTGGACCAGCCAGCACGAGGGGCGAGTCTGAAAAGCATTACCTAAGGCCGGACACATCTCTGACGCATTGCGGTTGTCAAAAAAGGTTGGGGTTTTGTGTGGACATTTCATGCACAAAAGCAGAATTTGAGAGCACGTTTCAGAATCCTCTTCCAGATCTTGACAGGTCAGAGCCACCTTGACTGAGCGATAGCTTCCCACCTTCAGATGCACAAAGCTTGGAGCACGTTTTTGAAGCGAGATGGACTTTTTTTTTTGTCCATACCAGGCATCAGCTTGTGTGTGAGGCTGGGGGGGCTGCCCTCTGGTTTGAGAAGGGACCCCCTCAGATGGATCTCCAAAATGCTGCTGACACCCGGAGAAGATTAACAAACTCAAGGGAAGGCCAGAAATAATATCTATGGCCCCTACTCACATTCTTGTCATGATCAGTTAAAAAAAATAAATACACATAACTGTCAGTCTACCACAACTGAACACAGTTGTATTATCTGCTCCACTTTCTGATTTATTTGTTGAAGTATAGCAGAGCACTTATGCTCTATACAGCTAATAGTTGCTCTTTCACGAGCAGCAGAAATGCTTACGCATTCCAGTAGTTAAATGATGCAATATCCAGGTGGATATTTAATGGCCCATGACAAACCTGGAATGACACAGCAGACACCATAAATATCTTCACTCGAACAGATAGAACAAAACCTTTTTTATGAAAGCTGTTCCCAATTTTTTTCCACGTGCTGGCCATATTTTTAAAACACCCTTTAAAAACAGCTCAGGGAATCGTCCCTGTCCTCCTTGCAGCCTGATCCTTTCCGAGCTCTTCAGGATGTGGAGCCTGCGTTACTGCAAGCAATGGAGCTCCTTCCTATCAAACAGATCCTTCTTGGCATTTCTTTAACACTCATGCAAAAATTTGCAGAAGTTCATTCATGTGAATATGCCCAATTTGTTCAGTGAAACTCCTCAGGCCTATGCACATTTATGTTTTTTGCATAATCCTGGAGGGTTTTTTAAGCACGTGCTTCTGCTTATAGGTAGGTGCTGTTGGTTCGGGCAAGTTGTTGCAGGATGTCAAGGCTGGCAGTCACCCATGGCACTGCTGTGGGTGCTCCCATGCCACCAGTGTCCTTCAGCAAGAAGATGTCCTGCAGACATAAGACGAGCCTGAACAGGGCCCACACTGATGTGCCTGAGCATCTTCTCTGGGTCTTGTTTATCATCATGTTACATATAACACGCTGCAAAGGGGCAGGTGAACCATTGGAGGGAAGGACACGTTTATTTTTAAAATAAGGTTTTGGAAGGTCTGGAGCTCTTGTGAACTGAGACTGAACTTGTTGGATCTTTAATTTTTCTACTAAAGCTTTTTAAAAATCCTCATGCTTCATTTTGTCATCCTTCAGACTTGAGTGTATTTTAGGCCAATATTAAAAGGAAGTTTCAAAAACAGAAAAGTTTTTTAAAAAGAAGTCTGAGTAACCCAAAACGGAAGTAGACTATTTTATTTTGAATTAAGAAAAATCATGTTATGCGTTGAAGACTTTATCTGAAATTTTTTAAAGGGTAGGGAGGAAAGGTGAGTGTTCTCCTGAAACTTTCCTTTTGTTTCAAGATGCATAGGTATTTTTAAGTTACTTTATTTAGTTACTCATTAACTTAAAAACTCCAATTTTCTTGGCTCTGTTACTAAAACAATGGTGTGGCATCCTTGGTTTGGTACATAGCTTATGGAGATGTTATTTCCAAGAGCACAGTACCCCTCCAAAACTGGTACAAATGAACAACAGTTGGGTCATTATTAAGTACATCTGAAAACCCTGATCTTAAAAAGGCAAATGTATGGCGAGTGGGTGAAGGACAGAGCAGGGTGAGGGGCTGGAGTTAGCAGACCCTGCTGGCCACAGTCGCCAGGGCAGTGCTGTTACAGTCCCAGGGACCCTGCGAAAGGGATGGAGGTTTGCCACATGTGCCTTGAGTACTAGGGTCCCGAGGAACAAATGACAGGTTTGGGGTTGCTTTGCGTAGGGTTTGATCCCTTATGGAGTGCATGGCAGACCCCGTATGTAACTGTTCCCAAACAGGCTATAAAGATTCAGCAGAATGTATCTAATGCTGCTGTCCTTGTTTATGGGCCTTTTTTATGCACTTTTTCCCAAAACATTTAGAAAGCAGTAGGATTTCATTACTGATACATGTGTGCCTTGGAGGCAGCTACTGAGTCGAGAGGAAACATCATCTTCTCTTAAGGAGTGCTTTGGACAATAAGGTATTAACTAATCTGTTAGGTTTAGCAAGACATGCTGGTACGAGGTACCTCGGAGCCATTTTTCAAGATAGGCAAGTCTAAAATGCACCATGCTCAGCTTAAAGGACACATCTATAATCTTGCCCACACCTCCCCTCTCTAAAAATGCTCTTTATTCTTTTAAATACATCCTTTATTCATAAACATTGAAGAACGTATTAATTTGTCATGGTCTCTATATCCCTTTCACCTCCCTCCAGTTAAATCCTTATTATAGGCTAACATAACTGATTTTTATCTGTTCTTAACCACTTACCTGTTCTGGTATTTTGCAGTCACTTTTACTGATACTCGTGTGTTTATTTCTGTTTAATCTCTAGTGTCAAAGCACTAGAATCTCTCTTGGTCTTGAGTTATGGGAGGCTTGTCTCTACCACAAATTAACGAATGATGTAATCACAGCTGCATCTTGAACTAGCCTGCCTGAAAATACCGCTGCAGCACTCTCCAGACATGACCATGTTGCATTTGCCCTGTGAGAAAGCCTGTGCTCAGGCCAAGCATCAACGGGAGAGCCTTGCAGATGCACAAGCAGACACATGCAATTGCTCCATCCAGCAAGGGCCTGGCGACTGCTCCACGGAGGACCTGCTCCGGGTTCCCAGTGGGGTGCTGGGTTTGTCCTGGGAGTGAGTCTGTCTGATGGCAGATCTCTGTTTGGAGCAATGGGGAAAACATCCTGGCTGCCGCTCAGCCTCCCCAGCAGCGATGCTTTCCTTCTTATGGCTTTGAACTTGCAAACTCCTCTCTCCTCCGGCAAACTAATGTTTCACTCTATTGTATGGAAAAGTTAGTGTTTCTCTGTGAAACAGTGAGGATTCTTTTTTTTCCCTAAATGTAGACAAAACAACCCTGTTTTCCATGAGCTCATTCTACGAAACACGAGACATATTTCCAAAGATGTTTTCCCCAAAAAATCTAGACTGAAGCAGATGCTCACTTGGAAAATTTAAGCCCCAATAGTTGAATTTTGGCAACAGCAACTGAAAACCCAGTGTCTTGTCATAGAAAGCATCTGACAACTGTAACCATTGAAAAGCGCTATGTAAAATAAACCCAGGGAAATCATTTAGCGTGCAGGGGAGGCTGTGCAAATGAATGAATGGGGAAGGATATCTTCAGGCGTGTGGTTTTCTGCCTGCTCTTGGACTGTATACAGTCTCCCACCAGCCAACAGGGCTGGGGGCCACTGGGGCAGCCCGACTGCAACCAATCCACGCTCTTGTTATCCGGGGAAGCATTAGTGGAGATGAGAATGACGCACAGCCCCGGCCTTGGCTTGGCCAGCATCCCATTTGCTCCATCTCTGCTGCAGTTAGCAGCCACTTGCTTCTCATCTCCCCTAAAAACGTTGTTTTCCAGAAAACGTCCAAGAGTGCAGATGTGAAGTTGTCCGTGTGCAGGGTCTGCTGCAAGGGCAGGCTGGGCACCAGCAGAGGCTGGCCCCAGCTGAGACAGCCCCTCTGGAGTGCGGTTTGATACTGACCTGCCCTATTTAAGCACATCTAGGAGAGATGCTCAGACTTCCCAGGCCCCTCTGGACCGGCACAAAGGCACCAAGGAGAGTGGCCAGGCCTAATTTAAGATTATTTTTTTTTTTGGTTCCCCCAACTTTGCTGATGACTTCCTTTGCTCGTCTTTCTGTTTTCCTTCTCTCCCCTTTCCCCATTAGTAATAGCGTGGCCCCTTCCGGGGGCATGTCTGCTTGGCTGGGAAGACTTGAATTTCCATTACTAATATCCGTCACGTGTTTGTCAGGTCCTGTACACAATTGTCCCTTTGTATTCCCAAAGTGTTAAATTGCATTTATTATACAGGACACCAAGAGAAAATTGGCTAAGCAGTTGATGGATAATTGTATTTCTTATATTTTCCCCTTTTTTCTCCTGTAGAAGAGATTTGTTTGGTGAAAAGACCTCTACATTTTTAGGCATTTTTCCTCCTGCTGTGACAGAGCTGTGCTCTCATTAGTCATTCAATTTTTATCTTTTATGGCAATGAGTTGAGGGGGTTTTTGGCCATGAACTCATTTGTTCTGCCTTTGCCCTGATTAGCTCACATTTGCTTTTCCTTCACTTCCTGCAAGAATATATTCTTCTACAAAACTTCATGCGTTTATCTTTAAGGCATTTATTTGTAAACCACCACAAGGCCTTTGTACTTAATCCAAAGGCAAAACCCCCAGTATGTCCAGGAGATGTTTGCAATCTGACCACAAAATGGAGTGCTGTATGTGGCAGGGGTTTCCACGTAGGCTAGGACCATCCCCGTGGGTCAGACCAAAGTTTAGCCCTGCCTTGTGTTTGGGACCATGGAGCAGATGCCGAGAGAAGAAGTCTAAGGACAAGGCAAGAGTGCCCTGATACCACCTTCAGCATCATTCTGATTCATGGCAATCGATGGCTTAGGAACTTCCCACGTTAGAGGTTGTGTTGCCTCTTGGTATTTAATGTCCATGTCTCTAATCCCCATTTAAATAACTGTGCTTAGTAACATTTATCTATGTGGTGGCTCACAAAGCCTTCTGTAAGTGTTTTTCTTATTTTTGTTAGCAAAATATTTTTGGTCCCATAAAACGTTTTCCTTAAAAAACCAAACAGAATAAATCTTGGTAATCTATCAAATTTAGCGCTGTGAAAATCATAGCGATTCCCAAGCCGACCCCATTGTCTCAGCTTCGGCTCAGACTCTTTGACAGCTTCCCTGAGCAATGGGAGTTTCCTGGGGTGCGAGGATCTCCGGGGGGAACCGTGCATGTTCCGAGACTGTAACTTCTCCACGTAGGAGTGAGTCTACATGTGCAAAACCTCCCCGGGGGTGGAATCACTTCAACAGCACTTTGCTGGAATTTTTCCAAGAAAACTGGTTTTTCCAGGTGCTGTTTGTATGTCCTCAACTGAAGGTGCTGTCGTTATTTGCCATGTTTTGTGTCTTCCTTGTGTGACTGTGGGGCTCACCACATTGTCTAGGGGCTGATTTGCTCAAGGGCTTGCCCGTGTAGCTCTACAGACCGTCGCTGCATCCTGATGCTCACATCTCCTCTTTGTGCTGTAGAGAGGAAAGAGCCAGCCTGAGGGGGACGGTGTCTGCCCCTCTGCACCTCCTGGTGTCCCCTGGGCAAGGGTGTCCTTAAGGGGAGGCGAAAACTTTTTCTCGTGCATGCGTGCCCCAGGGTGCTCTGTACAGCAGCTCTGCAACCTGTTTGGTTTTTTTTTCTAGGCTGGGATTAATTTCTCCTTGATGCATCAGGTTGTATTTCTCCTCTAAGCAAAATGTTACCTTCTGGTTTTGACTATTCCCCCTGCATCTTTTTTCTCCCTTAAAGCAATTTTGTTTCCAGGGTGAATTTTTGGAGTGGCTCCTCTGCTGATTTCATTTCTCTACTAATAACTTTGAATAAACCTGACCCTTGCTGCAGCCAAAATCTCTGCACACCTCCTCTACCTTTCCCTGTGGCTCTGCATACTCAGCACCACATTTCCCATGGCTGTAGGTCTGTGGTCTCCATCTGAGTGACTGGTTGGGCTTGTCCCATAGCTGGAAACCAGGCCCCAGCCTCAAAGGCTGCCCATGGAGGTCTACATCTCTTCCCAGGGCTGGGAATTGGGGTGCGAGCAGGATGCAGCTCTGCTCATCCAGCTGAGCCCGATGGGATTTGAGGCTGCTCAGGCGTCCTCTGCATCCGTCCATCCGTCTGCAGCCGGGAGGTTGGCTCTGCCAGGGGCTCGGCTGTGGAGCAGAGCCGGAAGAACTCTGCTCCGAACGCTTGGGCAAGAGCCTGTTTTAGAAAGTTGCCTGGGTGCCTTGGCAGCAGCGGTTGTTTTCCAACCCGAAGCAAGCCATCAGGGCAACAGATGATGTTTACTTCATGTGACATAATACTCAAGTCAAATATTATTTAATAGCCCTTTCTTTCATGTCCTGACAACTCTGAAAGTGCCTCTGTATGACAAAAAGCTGTCGAACAACTTTTTGCAGCTT
Organism: Ciconia boyciana; assembly: GCF_034638445.1. Taxonomy (NCBI): domain Eukaryota; kingdom Metazoa; phylum Chordata; class Aves; order Ciconiiformes; family Ciconiidae; genus Ciconia; species Ciconia boyciana. Next base: position 15,524,134 of record NC_132944.1, on the reverse strand, counting down.
TGTCTTGTTTTGTGTGTGGAGTGAATATTTGTCTTTTCTTTGGCCAAGTCAGACTGATCCCAGAAGAGCTACATCAGGTCAGACTGAAGCCATTTGCGTTTGGTTTTACTAGCACAAATTTATCACGTCCCACAAAGGAGACTGGAAAAAGACTCCGGTGGGTTTTGGACTGAATTTAAGGTCAGCTAGAGCAGTTGGTGAAGAAGGAGAGATTAATAAAAATGTCAGCAATGGATGACAGGAAAAAAATCTCAGATTATGACCCAAAAAAGTGTTAGTGCTTCCCATCTGTGTTCAGGTGTTTGGGCTCAGGCCCCTGATCTGACCGACATCCTTCGCTGGGCACCACTGCTCCCACAGCAGGTCAGGACTATGTAAATGTGCAGATGAGCACTGCTGACATCTTGTATCTGGGAAGGGTCACCGACTCCTTTGGTGTGCCCAGCTTCAAGCTGGGCGATTATCAGTGAGGGTTTCGGAGGCTGCCCGAGCCTCCCCTCTCTTTGCTTCGTCCTCGAGCAAAGGGGAGTCTGCCCAGTGGGTTGTTGCCAGCCTTTTTGTCTCTGCGAAATAATATGATAAAGCTTTTGTGGATCACAAAAGGCCCAGCAAGCTCCAAACAAGAGATGTGATAATTATAACTGAGCACTGTCTTTGGGATCAACCCCAAACAGTGTCTTCACATCCAGATAGGAGCACATTGAGGTGATGGTGTCCAGAGACACCATCACTTTCTTGCAGCAGTGGCTGGTTTATTAACCTCCTGTAAGCCAAATTTCACAAGGAAATGATACATTTTAGGGACATGACCTGGTGTCTCGCAGTATCACAAGTTGACTGAATTTTAAGAACCTTTGTGCTAAAGCTTTGTGGATCCAACAAACCAAGTGCCCTGGCAGTGTAGTACCCATGACGTAATGGGTGTAGCATTTCATTTTTGCAGTGTGCTTAGACGTATTTTGTAGTCATGTTCACTGCAGAAAATAAATACTATTTGTCTTGATGAAGATGTTTCTTTGGAGATGGCATTTCAGGTGACTGAAGCTGACAGAAGGAAATGTGGCTTCTTCACCTACAGCAGGCTGTCTCCTTCAGAGTCAGCAAGGCTCCCATGAATAAAGTAGAAATATCCAAAGATTTTGCTAAAACTTTTGCTGATGAGAGAAAATATTATTAGTGGCATGTGTTTTAGCAGCACCCAGACGACCTGGCTGAGCTCAAGTTCTCTGCCCTGCGCCAGGTGCTCTCTAAACCTGAGCTGGTTTTGGAGAGGTAAAATCTCTGTGGGAAAGGCAGTCCCCAGTTGCCATTTGGTCTTTAGCAGAGGAGTCAGTGGATCTGAAATTATTTGGAGAGGTTGGTGTTTGCCCCGTGTTTTGAGACTGCAGGGGTAAAGCACATCGAGGATGACTGGAAGGTTCGTCTTGGATTGAGGGTTGTGTTTAGGATGTTTACAGGCTGTGCTAAGTGTTGCAAAGCATTTGAAGCAAATTTGTGTTGGTCCTAATTTAGCAGTGAAGAGTTGGTAACTTCTGTGTGAAGAGCGAAGCTTTTCCCCCTCCCCACAACTGGCTGCAATACTGATGGGAGAAGTCCAAAATGCTGGCAATGGCTGAATGCCACAAAAATGTCATGAATATTCATTGAGATTTTTACATGAATTTGCCTGAGCTGTGATCACACCCTTTGTATCCACTTTTCACTGATACTCAGTCCATTGGGTTTTATTGGCAGCAGCATGCAAGCACTGAAGCCAGGATGTCATTGGCACGAGTATTTGTAGAAATTGAGCTTTACATTCCCATGTGCCCGGGGCAGGGGGTGGAGGGGGGGGGGGGCAGAAGAAAAAGAAAAAAATGCGATGGGAAATATTCAGGTCATTGTTTAATAACAGCTGGCAGGAAAATTGGTCTCTTGGAGTTGCAGTTGACTTCGTTATGGGCTTGGATGCTGGGGTGCCAAGTACAAAAAGGGCAATAGCCACCAAGACCAAGTAATACTTAGTTCAGTCTTTGCAAAGCAGCTTCACTGTGCTGGTTAGGGTGAGTTGTCTCTGTGTTTTAATTACTCACATAAAACTTTCCTCTGGACATCCTAAGCACAACCCTCTGAGCAACTTCTCAGAATTAAAACCATTCAGGAACGTTACATATGTGCAAACATTAAATCAGTTTTAAAGTTGCAAAGAGTTATCTGTGTGCTCTTGAGTCCCATTGAGTCCTCTCTGTTTTCTTCAGTGGTGACTGTGTGTGGTAGTCCAGGAAAATAAACTCCAGCCCATTAAAGTAGCCTTTACTAAGAGTATTGGACTGATAGAGCCTACTTTATCATAATAAAGTCACACTTACAGCTGATACAGATCTGAAGTCACTAATGCTGATGTGTTTGGAAGCAAGATGTTTGGTCTGGTTTATGGGTTTTATTGTTTTAAGATGATTGGTATTGCAAAAGGCTTTATCATGCTGTCAGCTATAAATGGAGAAAGGACACAACATGTCCAGAGTCGTGGAGCTGGTAGCTCGGTCTGGGTCTCCTGACTTGCAGCTGCGCGCCTCTCTGCTCGGCCACCCTGCCTTCTCCAAAATACTGGACTATCGTCAAATGCTCTGCCGTGTCCCAGCTCAGCAGCAAGCCAAACGCCTGCAGGAAGAAGAGGGATGTCTATCAGCAACTCTGGTGGGCTCTGCTTTAAGAGCTTCAAACCTTGTGGGATTTTCAAAAGGAGTATTTTCAAACCCAGACAGTATTCCAGGCTCCACTTGGGGCTTCTGCAGACACGTTGTAGCTGATTCAACTTAACACTTAGATTGGAGACAGGCAGCGCAGTTTAATCCGGAAAAGATGGAGACGGAACCTTTTAAAGAAGGACTGTTTATTAAAGCTCCCTCTCTGCTTTAACGTCAGGAGGGGCATTTTAAGAAGATGGAAGGTTGGGTATCTCTCACTGCTCCTCCCTTCCATCATTCACAACAGGGCGCAAATCACCCTCCCAGCTGCGCACGCACAGAAGGATCTGGTGCCTGGTGCGCCCGTTCCCTGGGAGCCTGGTTTAGCCAAGCCAGCCCCGCTGCCCTGGCACGCAAACCCCAGTGTCCAGCTGGTAGTGAGGGGCATCTCCTGCTTTACTTGCTCCCTGCCTGCTTTTATAGGGCAGCATTTTTCTGCCACTTTTGGCTGTGAGACAAGCTTTGTCTGAACAAGCAGGAGGGAGTCTTTTTTGGCAGCTCCCCGTCTCCTCTCTTGTTTCCCCTGGTGTTTTGGCTCTTTCTCCCGTCACTGTTTATTCCCTCAGGAGCCCAGACACTAGCAGAGCTGTTGAGACTCTGGCGAGGGTGCAGGAGTTGCAAACATGCAATGGCATTTCACTTTGCAGAGACAGAAAAAGAGCAGATGTTGGGCACAGGGGAGCTGCCCTGGGGACGGTGTTATTGGTACAGATGCAGAGCTGGACCTGCGTTGGCACCATGTGTCCCGCAAGTCAGCCAGGACAAGCCAGGTCGGTGGGATGAAGCTCAGCAACAAACTGCAGTCATCTTCTCCCTTGGAAAAATGCAGGGCTAGTGTGGGACCACGTCTGCCCTGCAAGGCAGCCAAGGTGAAAACTGCCACCAGGAAAACCAGCAGTGACTTATAAAGTGCCTTTAATCCCCATGTTGCCTCTGAGTGCCTTTCCTTTTAGGAATTCAGATTTTGAAAGCTCAAAGGAGAAGATGGGGTCTGGATGCTAATTCAGATTGTCAAAGATTTGGCAAATTCAAGCAAGGGCTTTGAATCCTCACCCAGAATAACTAGAAACTGGAGGCGTAGAAGTGTATTATGGCCTCTTCCTTGACATACCAGGAGATCAGGATGTTTACTTCTCCACTATTCATCCTCAGCTCTTGAAACAGCTCTTTGGTTGACACAAGCTGTCCCCAGGAACAAGAGCTGTTGGTTGGCTTACCCCAGCCCAGGATCTGCCTGTGCCAGCTTCTTTTGGAGCTTTTGAAAGATTTACTTTTCTCCTTAACTGTGATTACCCCTAAAACATGGCAGTGAAACACCCAAATTTCCTGAAAGAGGTTTCCCAGCAATAGGGATCCCTACAACCCTGACTGCATCCGTCTTTCCCTGCCCTCTGCAGGGGTGTCCGGGGCCTGCAAGGGAAGAGGGATGCTGGTGGGCTGAGCCCTGCCTTTGGAAACCTTCCTCACCTACAAGTCTGGGATGAATAATGACAGCTAAACCCCTCTGGTTTTCTGAAAGAAGCTTTTTTGGCTTTTGAATGAGATTTTATGATGGTAGGAGGCTGGATTCAGAGGTCTTTTCCAGTTCTCCATCCTTAAATCCAAAGGTTGTAACTTAAGCGTTAATTTAGCTAGGGAGCCTGGTGTCCTGTGTTAAAAAGAAGCCCAAAATTGGTAATGACAATAGTCTTTTCTCACCTTAGCATGGCCTGTCGGGGGAATGGGGCCAACGTGATTGCTCTGATTTATCCACACCAAGAGTGCCCATCAGCAGTGCTGCCATGATGAGGCCAGCAGCCTCCACAGAGGACCACGAGGCTCTTGGTGACGCCCCACCTCTCAGCAGGACAGATCCGAACCCAAAGCTTCCCCACCAGGCGTGTGGGAACCCTGCATCCAGACCCGATGTCTCTGCCACCCATTAATGCATCACAGGGATGGCTTTGAACCTCGGCTTTATCTGCCAGAGCCGCCAGCTTGCCTGGCACAGGGACCTCCGTGGTCCTCCACGGGGAGCATTTGTTATGGGGCTGAGTCAACTTGGGTGTCTGACCCCACATCTGGCAGGAGGAGTGATGGTGGGGAGGGCCAGCTCCCCTTCCCCATGCCTTTCCCGGGTGAGGCAGAAAACGCACAGAGCAGCTTTCAGCGCGGTCCAGCTCCTTGCGGGATGGCCGTCGGGGAGGTTTGTCTTCTTGACAAACCACCTACGAATGTTTCCTATGCACCGCATGGGTCTGGGCTTGAGTCTCCGTGCTTTGAAGAGCAGGACCACACAGAAAGTCCAGCCGTCCAGCGAGGGACGCTGCTAATTGTCTGTGTCTGCTCGGGTGTCTGGCTACCGCTTGGCAGGAGCCACCCATGCATGCTGAGCAAGGTGGACTGCAAAAACACAGTCCAGGCATCTGCGGGACACGGCAAGGGCAAGCAGGCTGTTGGTGGCAACTCACGCTGTAAATTGCGCTATAAATAGCTGAGGAATTACCTTTCTATTTCTTTCAGGAAGATGCGCTTAACTAAACAGACAGCAGCACCAAGGGATTGCTTTGTTTGTTGATACAGTTGGTCTCCATGCAGTACGCAGGCTCTGCCAGGTTGGAAACCCTATCAATATTTTGGTGACACGGAGTTACTAAGCTACTGTCAAACCTCGCCGAGAAAGCGAGCAGATTACCTCCCTGAACGCAGCTTGCTTGCTTAGCTTGCAGCTCATCATTTCAAGCCCGTTTTTACATTTTATGGCAACGTTGTGCAATGTCGTTATCTAGTCCTACTTAGCTCCAGAGACGGTTGAAATCAGGGCGCTCTTCCCTTCCTCCTGGAGATGCTGAGCCGATAACGCTCCTCCCTATGACGCCCATGGCGGGAGGTGGGACCGCGATGCTGGAGGAGCCTTTTCTTTAGGAAACCCATCCCTGGCCCAACCTGGCTCCCCATCCCGGCTGCGGTCATCCCACTGGGGTGGCTTTGCACGAGGCAGGTGAGCCGGGCTTGGCCAAGGGTTGTTTTGTTTGTTCTCCTCTCTGTGCTTTGACTCGGAGCCTTAGCAATCCCTGCAGAAAATGCCTTGGGGTTAGAAAAGTCTGAAAATGCGTTTGTTTCAAGTACTTGGCTGGGCTTTTTTTAGGCAAGGTTCCCAGTACAGGTGTGAACTTTTTTGGGTGCTGGTTGTAATGCAAACAGTGAAGAAAGCGTTTCCATATTCTGCCTGTATTTCGTAACGCTCCAGCTTGCTTTGGATTTCTTTGACTTGTGGCCCTTGGCAGTGTTAGTTTTATTCCTTATTTATTCATTTATTACTTAATAAACACTCTCCCTTCCCTGCCTCCCTCCCAGTTCCAAGCCATGTTTGGATGCAGATGGGGAGTGAGGAGAAGCCGTGGTCCCTTGGTGACTTCGTCCCCATGTGGGGACACTGTGTGGGGGCTCCTTCCCTTGGGGCTCTCTCTCCCCAGAGCTATTTGACCAGGTCCGGCCTTCGCGGGACTAGGATGACTAATAAAAGAGGGAAAGGGGTTTTTTCAGCTCTGCTAAAACGGTGATAATTCACTGAACTCCCAAACTGGCGTTTTGCCTGAATCAATGTTGGGTGTGCGGGGTGAATTTCTCTTTTAAAGATGGGGCAAAAGTGTACCTTGTTTGCTTTACCTTTTTTTCCTCTCCCTAGTTTGATGGAGCAATTGAAGGGCTTGTTGAAATAGGACTTCAAAAGTCAGACAAGCATTTTCTTGACATGCAAGGGGTCTGTGGCGTTGCTGTCAAAACACGGATCAAGTGAAGGGACATGGTGCTCAGAGTTAACTTCATGTTTCTTTAGAAAATAATAGCGTAAAAAAAAAAACAATACGAGTTTTGGCAGCAGAGCAAATGGACATAAACAAGCAGAAAATTAGAAGGTTTGTAATCCTTAAAGGATCAAGTCTGCTGGGGTTGCTGCGGGCGAGGAGACCAAAGAGAGTGGGAGGGTTTCAAGGGAGCTTGTGATGCTTTTGAGAAAGTGCCTGTGTGATATAAGGACTGGTGAAATAAGGACATACAAGGTGCTCAGGGGGGCAGGAGCTCTTGCTTCTTCTATCTCATTTGTTAATGAGAATTTTTTCATAATTAAACAAATAGTCTGATGAGAGCAGCAGTGAGTCCCAGGTTTTTCCCAACCATTAGTATTGCAATCTCCTTTGCTCTGTTTCTCCCTTGGCTCACAGTGGTAAAAGCACCCAAGCAAACACCGTGGCCCAAGGAAATCAGCAGCTGAGCACAGCTTGCTTTCCCCTGCGGCTCCAGTTATTCAGGCACCATTTCAGCCAAGCGCTTGGCCTTGTGAGCACCTTTGCTGCCTTGAGGAAGTTTTTCTGGTTCAGTGGGAGCGTTCCCCCACCTTAAGCCTGGCAGTAAGTCTAAGCGCTCTCCTGATGAGGGGCTTGGTTACACAAGATCGTTGTTTTTGCCACAGAAGTTAACGAGGTTAAAGCAAACCAGCAAAGCCAATCAAGCTATGCAAAGAATGCCCTTCCACTATTTTTGAAAGTGAGAAGATAAAATCCAAAAGCTCCATATTAACTCAAAATGCCAACACGTATTTCTTCCTATCTTTGTACTGATGAGGTCTAAGACAAGAGCCTGGTTCTGCTTCTGTGTGCAGAACTGTCCCTTTAAAGAGTTGTATGAAAAAGGTCATTTTCTTGGCAGAATCTTGATCCTCATTTTGTCCTGATTCATTTAGTCCAATCTGAAATACTGGGAAAAAACACCAAACCCTCAAATCTTGCAAAACATCCCCATGTGCACTGAGCCCCACATCTCTAGCTGTTGGATTTGTCTGCTTCATTTGCTTTTCAAATGAGACCTGGTTTTCTAAGGCACTGCCCAAAGACACTGGTACATATTTTGATTTGTCAAGAACAAATTCTCAAATTTTAATAAAATAAGTGAGAGTGGGCATCTGGGGATCTGCAACCCTCAGTGTATCGCAGGCTCTGGCACAATGGGAAAAGGGGATTAAATTAGCAATAGTGCCAGCTCTCCCCCTGCAGCCCTCCCACCCCAAAATTCCTCCTAACTGCTCTGGGATTTGCGGGCTATGGAGAGGCTCGCTGCCCGGCACTGTGGGATGGGGTGGGAGGGTGGGGAGAGGGACCTGCTAATCTGCTAGAAAGGAGATTTCCTGGAAAATCTATAATGCAATCACCGTGCCACTACAATGCAAGGCGGGGATCGTGATGGGAACAACACCCTTTGCTGAAACAGTCGGGGGGGCGGGGGGGGGCAGAAATGCAATATAGTGGCTGCTGTGGCATCCCCCTTCAGCCTCACTCAGGTACAGAGCGTTTGGTGAGAAGAAGGTATACAGCCAGGGTTAGGTTCAACGTGCTACAGGCTCCTTTCAGTCCTCAAAGATGGATCACACTTTACTTTCTGCAGCACTGTGCAGGGTCTGCCAGTGCCTTCCAGTGTCTTGCTTTGATCCAGCCTTAAAGCTGCTGGGAATATTAGCCCATTTTACAGATTTAAGAAAGTGAGGCAGCACCAGAAAAATGGCTCAGGTGGGGAAAGCCAGCCCCCGATGTGCACCCCCTCAGCTCTCTGCCTTCTGCTGGTCTTCAGGGATAAGCTATAGGACTCTTTCCTTCTAAAAATATTTTGAGCTCTTATTAAAGGCTCCTTTGAAAGAAAACCAGTTATAGCTCTTAGCATCATTTCCTTGCTCAAGCGTGACCCAGAAGTTGTAAGTACTCACATTTGCTATCTGTACTTCATTTCAACTTCAATAATAATTCCTGCTTTTAATTTGATGCTGATTAATCGTGAAACTGCGTGTAAGCCATATGGCACCATGTTTACAGTTTTACACCATTCCCATTTTCCAGAAGACATATCAAACGATTTACGTAGCTCCAGACATGCTCAAGGGACAGCTAAAGAGTGGCATTTGTTTTGATTATCTTATTAATGCTTTATTCAATCAAGAGAAATCACAGCGAATGCGTAGCAGACCAAATGTGTACAAACAAGACTGCCCAAACTCACATGAGGGCCAAGCAGGCGGGCCGGGAGGAGGAGCATTTGGTAGGGTTTTGCACATCTGCTTTCCAAAAAAACAAATGTTATCTTGGTCAACAAGGCCCGAGAAACTCTTACTGAAGGCAAAAGACTTAGTTTGCTTTGACTTGTCCTTTTCTGGGTTTTTCTGAACGTAGGGGGCACAGCTGGTGAGAGCGATGGGTTGTGCAGGTTGGTGCCCCAGTGGGCTGGGGTCCCCCTCGGGGGTGTGGGAGGAGTGTGGGGATGGGGTGAGCATGGAGGAGTCCCCAGTTTCTGCCTCACCAGCCTTCAGCCAGCTGTAGCTCAGAGCCTTCCTGACCGTGGCTTCAGCATCATGTCAGACCGAGCTGTTGGGTGCCACTTGGGCTCCAGCCGTGAGCGGGGATGCTGAGCAGGGTTACCTTGGGAGCTGCTTCGTGGAGCAGGCTGCAATTCCTGCTCAGCACAGAGCAATGCTGCCAGCTCCCCATCGCCCAAGCTTTAATTGCAACGCATGATTTTGCAATGCTTTATCCAAACCAGGCTGTAATCTCGAAACTGGGAGGACGCGTTTTGGCCAGCTGCGCTCAAAATCAGGAATTCCAAGTTTCCTCAACATCTGACAAAGGAGAGAGTCATTTCCCGCTGAACAGATGGAAACGACTACTCCCATAGCTATGGGCTGGGTGTGCAACTGGGCACTTCTAAAATAAAGCTTGTCCTTTTTCCTCCCAGTGTGCCTGTGAATGTACAAGCCACAGGTGCTTAATATGCATAGCCTAGATTATTCAAGTTTGAAACATAAAATAAAATGGCAAAGAGGCAGACAGATCATGACAAATACCAATATTCATTGTAATCTCATTCCTGGTAGTGTCTGGAGCCTTTTATGATAGCCAGGCATCTGAGAAAACCAATTCATATTTAAAAGATTAATTTCTTAAAGGTAAACTGCACATTCAAAATGAAAACCAGGTTAAGGGGAGAAATCTGGGCTGGATGCCTCACTCAGACTGGGGTTGAGACATATGAATATGGTTTCAGTCTGAGGTTTGCAAAGATGTTTTAGGGATATAGTGCTCAGTTCCTATGCATTTCAAAAGCTGTTGATCACTCGCATCCCACATGTGGCATTTTCCTTTTTGGATAAATGCTGCTTGAGTTAGCTAATTATACGAAGATCATTTTCTTTCATAAAGAGCTCCAGGTAGGTAAAAAGGAGGTTATATTGCATTCTAATAACTGGAATACCAGTTGTTTACTTCATTTAATATTCAGTTTAAAATCTACTACACTTTAAAGAAAAAAACCCCTACCAGTTTCATACTTTTCCTGGTAAAAACCCATACCTCTTTGCCAAGGGGACCATGATTAATTCAATAGTGAATTTGCAGTTGCTGGCATAAAGTGGAAGCAAACAATTACATGAGACTATCGCTAGTAAAAGTGCACCAATCTGCTACAAATATTAGAAGTGTCTTCTGTCACACTGGGAAATTAATAGTTACTAATTGTTTTGCCCTGAGGAATGTTTTTCTCCCTGACACTCTATTTCTACCTGATAGCAAACATAAAATGGAACATATATAAATTAACATGTCACATGATTGTGTGCGGCGTTTCATTCTAAAGTTAAAAGAAGTTCATTCTAAAGTTCATTCTAAAGTTAAAAGCCTCACAGTTAAAAGACAGAAAGTGAAAACAAAATGTCAGCTTTTCCAGAAATGCCTTTGCAGTTGCACTTTACCCAGAGCAACTTCCAGTTCTGCAGCAGTGGGAAAGATTCGATCTGCAGTTCACAACGAGTTAAAGTCTTTCTAGGAGGCTTTTAAAATGAAGAAAACTCCAGAAACAGTAAGGCCTTCTGAGTTGAATGACCATGATGTCCAGACAGGGCGATGCTGCAGGGAGACCTGCGAGCACTGAGTCGAGCATACGGACGTCAACTGACACTTAGGGTTTATCTGCAACAAGCAACTGCACTTGTAATAAAGCACATGTACGTGCTGCTGCCAACAGCCCGTTCTCCCAGTTGGTCGTCTGCCACCACAAGCAGGTACAGGTTTTGCTGAAGGTCGCAATTCCCTGTAACTCTTTGCTTTGTGCACGGGTAATTATTTGCAATACCAGGAGTGACTCCTCTCCTGTGCAGCAGCATGGGCAGGCAACCCCTCCCTCCCTGCCCCCTGCTATTTTCCTTTAAGACAAAGCAAAAGCCCAAGCAGGGAATTCAGGGAATGTTTTTTCTTCCAACTAAGGAAATCTCAGGGGCTTCTAAAACACTGGCGAGTGCCCCGGGCCTGGCTGCAATGTGCAGCATTTCGCACCGGCTCAGCCCCGTCACTGGAAAATGTGCCACAACCTCTCGGGCAGCAGCTGGGGAGCAGCTGGGTGCTGGGCTGGGTCAGCGCCTGCCACCCTCTGCGCTGGGGCGAGACGCAGGGCCAAAGCAAAAAGCAAAGGAGGGTTTCTGTATAGGTGGGGGGTTTTTTTGGATGCATATAGAAGGTAAACTTCATGCTTGCGTGTCCCTTTTCCAGCAAGGATGCTCATGGGCAGAGCTGTTGCTCCTCCACCCCGTATCCCTGAACAAAAAGGGTTTGGGCAGATACATGGCCACGCAGTCGGCGTTTCAATGAGGCAAGGCATCACTTTGCTGGGGGGGATGGCGTGGCATGTGATGGAGGACAGGTCTTGGCACTGGACTGCTGGGCTGATGCTCTCTGCCCTGTCCCCTTGTCACTCAAAGTGGTCACTGGAGGCAAGCCTGATATTTTCTCCTGGATTTTACCCAAAGACTGCCTGCCTTTTTCACTGACGCATGGCTCCGAGCTGGGTGTTAGTTTGGTTTCCACGTACAGTGATCAGGAATGGGTGTGGTGCCTCTTGACTGTCACCGCATCTGTGGGTCTCTCCCTGGGTGGCCCCGCAGCTCCTGCTGCAGCTTCGCTCCTGGGGCAGCCTGAGCTGCCCCGGGAGAAGTACAGAGAGTATCAGCTAAAACAGTCCGGGGGCTGGTTCAGAACCTCTGACCCTGTCTGTTTAATTAATTTATGGAAAAATAAATTTCTCCTCTTTCTGTAAGAAAAATCCAGTATTGGATGAAATGAAATTTGGACTGATTTTATGAGTACTGAACCTGACATCCCCCAACATAAAGACAGTGGATTCTTAGTACAGTGTAAATCTGCAGTCATTTATTTGACTTAAGCCACATGAAAACCAGCAGAATTTAGCTTCTACAGAGATTTTTTTTTCCATATTACAGAAATAGATTTTAATTATTTTTAAAGGAGAAATGGTTAAAATCAGAATTGATTGAAGTATTTGCTTTCTGGTAGGAGCAAGGAGTCTTTTGAGGTCTCTTAGGCGAGCTTCAAAAACACCTAAAAGTTGCATGATCGAAGATTTGTTTTCAATTATTCATTTGTTTTCAATATCTGAAGGTCATACAACAGGCTGGGATGGGGAATGCAGCTGTCATTAAAAATTTACTTACTTTTTGTACTCCAATTAAACTTACAGATAATAGCAGATAAAAACAACCATGCAATTGCTTTCCTGATGAAGGCACTGATTTATTGATACTGAACTTGGCTTCAGTGTACTTACACCAGGGGAGAGTTTGTCTGCAAAGGTTTGCTTCCATTTTAGGAAGAAAAAAATTGACAGCTGTAAAAACAGCAGGATGTGATACTGTCCTTGATGAGGATTTTTCTTGGCAGCATGGTATACACATCTTGCAAGACCATAACATGCCCCATTCCCTCCGAAGACACGGTCAGCTAATGCTAGTATGTTAAATAAGGGATTTGGTCCCCTCCACTCCCTCTGCAGTCAATGAAAAAGGGAGGAGAGGCTGGATCTGTAGTGAGGATGGGGATGGAGGACCTGCCTTCAGAGTCCAAGCACTGGACCTCTCCTGCATTTCACAGCATCTGTGAATTTTGCTACATTAAAAGCAAGATCTTTCCTGAGAAATCACCTCCCATTCAGTTTGCTAGACCTGCAGGTTGGTGTTTCAACAGTTCATCAGGGTGTCAGTAGGAACAAAGTTACCAAAACAGTAAGTGCTTTTGGAAATCCAGCCATGTGACTTTGGCATTTGAACAATACCTCCTTTTACAGAAGGAAGAGGAGATGCTGCAGTGAATTGACATATCCTGAGCATATCTTGGACATATCTTACCTTATGGGCCAATAGTACCTAGAACAACTGCAGAAGTCATTGGAATATGCTGCAATAATGCAACCTTTTGTTATATGTGATCTAAAAAGAAATGGGGCCCAGCCTTGTACACCAGCTTCTCCTGTCTGAGCAGGGCTAGATTTACAATGTACGTACTCAGCTACAGCCACCTCGTGTAGTCTTTGACAGAGAAAATTGGGTAGCTACACCAAAGCAAACTCTCTGGCAATGACTCATCCCTCATCACTGGTGATTAAACCTGAATTATACTCAATATATTTGCAAAGGTCTGTGGACATATTAAAACTGTTTCTAATGTGGACAAATAGAAAAAAAAAAGAAACCAAACCACTAAAGATTGCATGTGGAAGCTACTGTAAAAGAAGAAGACATCATGGTTTATGAAGAAGGATCAAGAGGAGAGAGATGTGTATAGAAATGAAAGAAATAATTCACTTTTATATTGATGTCTCAAGGGTCAGGATTTCCCAGAAAAACCCAGCAATTTTAAAAGGAAATGGATCAGACCAAAGATAGTTGTACTCTTATCCCTAAGGCTCTCTTCTTGTATATGTGTCTCCATCTCTTGTTGTGGTATTGTTTGTTTTGTCTCTCTCAAAACTACATCTAATCTTATTAGTAATATTAGGGATTGATCTGGAGCATTGGATCAAAGGGATCATTTTACTGTGAGATTTCTTGCTAGTGAGCTTAGCTTCTACGTAGCGGTTACCCCCCCACCTACAGCCCCCGCTCTGAGAGGGAATTCATCACCCACGTGGGGTAAAAAATTCAGAAATACTTGATAATTTGGTAAGTGATTCACTATAAAGCAGTTGTCTGTTTTGGTTAATGCAAGAACCGATGCAAAATCTGCTTAGGAACGGTCACAGAACATGCTTAATTTTTACCCTTTATTTTTGCTATGAAGAGAACTGTCTTGAATATCCCACAGGCTTTGATGGGAAGTTTAGAAAAATCGTTAGTAACAGTAAAGATAAGAGTATGCCATTACTTGTTTGGTTTTTTGAGAGCAGGTTTGCTGACACTATAGGCAAAATACCCTGTGCAACATGTTACTATTGGAGGTCTGAAGACAAGCAGATTACGGTAGGACCTATGCAGGTAACAAGGTCCCATGAGTTCAGTGCATTCTGTCATTCTTACTGGACTAAACTTTCATCCCCTTTTTTAATGCTACTCTGATGTGCTCTTCAGAAGCTTTGAATTTCATGAAACATCAAAGAAGTTATCTTCATGGTGCTTTCAGAAAGACTGATGGTACAGGCTTGCTGTCATCACATTGTCATCTTGTCCAAAGTGGCTGAATTGCAGTAAAATAAAGCTCTGGTTTGACCGAGGAAAGGCTTGTATGTATGCTTCTAAGGACAAGCTCCTGCTGTAAGCCTGTAAAATTACTAAGATGGATGAGGAAGACTTAGGTTTGAAACAATCTTTAGGTCTTCTTCATGCCTTTAAGTCTGACTGATAGGACTATGTGCAGTGAGTAAGAACATTGGGTCTAAATTATGAAAACAGCTGCAGCAGAGGATGGCTCTTAAATCTTCTCGGGATGTCTGCGTGTACGTGTGCATGTATCCGTCAGCCCTGTCTTCCCGCTCAGCATCCAGCTGATCATCCTTCTAGGCAAAGCTTAATGAACTGTTTTCGGCAACTTTGAGTGGAATTTGATGAGTAGTTTCAGCCGAGGTATCGTATAAGGTGAATTTTGTAAGGATTTAAAGTGCCTGCTAATAAATTTTTAACCAAGAAATTTCACTTTGTTATTTGCTATTTTTCAACAGTGTGTGAAGCACTGAGTGGAGTAATGGGCCATTTTGACTCTTAATTTTAGTATATTTCATATGTCGATGCCCAAGCTAAATATGCTCATCCCAAATCGTCATTTAAAGAATACCAGGGCGAGTGTTATCATAGCCATGGTGAAAACCTTAAACTGGCAAGAATAAGGGTTTAAGAAACATGAACACTGAACAAAGAAGAGATCCAAACTACAGCTGAGATGAAGTCTGGGAGGACCTGGTTTTGGGATCGCTCCTTACCAGGACACTTGAATTTCCTCATTGAGTTGAACAATGTCTGGGGAAGAATGCTGGGATTGCCTTTTCATTTTCATGGGAGGTTTTCTGTACCCAGCCTTTTTTCTGCACATCACTTCCCTGCAAGCTTGTAAGGTCCATGCGATCCACTAAACTAAGGGCCCTTTGTCAGAGAGTTGCAGCTGAGAGAAGACTAATGCAGCATCCTTAAGCTTAATGCAGTATTTGCCCGGGAAGGAGAGAAAGTGCTCAACTCAGTTATTAATATAGACATAAGCAAAAGAAGTTTAAGGATTCTCTCCGTTGCAGTTAGAATTTTTCTAGGAGTTTTCTGAAATTAAAATAAATCCTGGACTGTATTATTTCTTTTCTTTCTGCTGATGAGCATTGTAATACAGGGAATATTTTGGAGTCCACAGAACATTTAATTTACCATATAGACAGGATGCTAAGAACAGCATTCTTTCTTCTTGGATATTCACAGAAGCAGCCTGAGATCTATATGCTTATCAGGTTAGATAAAAAGAAGAGCAGTTTTGGTTTTCCTCCACTAGATTTTAGTGGGGTGAAAAGTTAAAAACTGCCTTTAAGGAAAGGACAATTACAGAAGAGGGCAGCCTAGAAGCATAAGTGCTAGAAGCTAACTGAATGGATACAATTACATTTTAAAAACTCTTTTATCTTATTGCAATGTTAACATTAGTGTCATTTTTTTCCCTTTCTGGGAGGCAATGTCACACTAAGCTGATATAAGTATGATTAGATAAATGTTACTCTTACATTTATACCGCCTTAGCGGCTTGTGTGTGTACATTTTTAATGACTGAGTTCTCCTTCCTATTAGAAAATATCCTTTTACACTTTAGCTAATGTAAAAGGACACAGCAAAAAGTATCCTATGCTTGGGAAATAGAGTTAAAAGTATTTGAAAAGTTGGAATTTATCAGAATGAGCAGATCTAAATGGGTAATGTGACTGGTGTGAGGGAAAACCCTTTCCCATAGAAAAATGGAAAAAGGTTCTGCTGGAAAAAAATTCCAGACACACATCTTGTTTTCAATTAGTGAACTGTAAATTTCCTAGAATTTCTGGGTGGTATCAGGTTTAAATTTTTTGGCCTTGATATTTCAAGTATGTATGACTGGTCACAGAAGAAGCCTCCCTGAGCTCAGTGGCAGCAGATCTTCTTCAGAGGGGTTCCTTGGTCATGCACGGGAGGACCATTCAAACCCAAAGGAATCAAATCCAGGCCACTTGTACATACACACAGGATAGCACTAGGAGGTGATCGTTATTAAACCAAGCAGCAAAATTTCTTCTTCCAATCCTTCCCCACCTATTTTCTGCCCATGCATTCAACAGAACTCTGTTCTCATGTGAAAGAGAACAGGAATCTGGGCAGCTGATACCGAGTTTCAAAGTCTTTTTTGCTGCTATTATGGTTGGATAGTTACTGTTTCAACAGGAAGGTGTTTAATCAATACAAGGCAGAAGGCAGAGAAAAGAGCTGGTGATTTCCAGAAGGAGAAAATGTCGGGCTGATTAGAGTGTTTCTTTCTCAGGATGGAGTAGACAATACAAAGCGTGTGATAACACGCTCAAGATATGTCTCAGATCCCCACCAGCAGCCCTGTGAATGAATGGCACATTTCCTATCACGGCTTTCACAGTCCGAGGCTGATAAGAAACGTCTAGTGCAGCAGAGCGTGTTTGTACGAGATCCTTGAATACACCTTTGGAAAACCTCGATCTTCTCTCAGGCAACAAAAACATAAGAAGTTCAATGAGAGAAGCAGTCCCTTCTGAATTTTTGGCTTGTAAATTTGCTGGTTTATTTAATTTTATTTTTCATATTAGATAATTATATTCTCCAGTTCATATGATGGCAGGAGGACAGGAAGAAAGAGGATCTTTCCCTTAAGTTTCGATCTGGAGAAGTGAAATGTTTGCTCTCCAAGTGGGTACAATGTCTTTTTTGTGCTTTAAAACTGATTGACACTGGCAAAAGGGATGTATTATGCACATAGCACATGTAGCCCTTCATATCCTGCTCAATGTGTGAGCTGAAGTCGTTAATCTCACCCATTTCCTATGCTCAGCACTGTGTGCCAAGATGTTCAGAAATAGCTAGGGATTTGGGATGCCTTAGGTATTGGGTGTCCAGCTAAAGAAACTTCTAAAGGTCTTGGTTTTCAGAAAGCTTTGAATAGCCGTCCTCTGAAAATTGGGCTTGTAGAACATCTGTTGGCAAGCAATTGGACTCAGTCCTTGGAGGTCTTCATGGAGTAGACATTTTCACAGTTGCAGGTTGGGCTCGGTGGAGCACGGCTGGTGTCCTAAGATGGTCTTTCAGAACCATGCTGCCACGAAGGCAGCGGGGTTGGACTGCAACAGTTACCTGCTGTGTTGTGCTGCTTTAGTTTTCCTTGGTCTTGTACTTGGCTGGCATGAGCAAAGGGCAGCTTTTCCCCTTGTGATAAAATTTGTCATCTTTAAATGTAAGACAAGGAAAAAAGAAGTACCCTCCTGAGGTATCCCAATATTATGTTCAGTAGGATTCAAAACAGGTATGCCGAAGTTGTGATCGATCTTCATGCTGTAAGTTTTAGAGACAGAGGAGTGATGCCTCTGCTGTGTATTAAATTTGCAAACATCAAGTTTAATAGAAATGTCAAATTCATCTTGCTCTAACTGGTGTTCCCCAACACCAGTTCCGTTCCTATCCTATCCTATCCTATCCTATCCTATCCTATCCTATCCTATCCTATGCCTGTCCTCATCTCTACAGCCTCACAGCACCTTCTAGAAGTGCTGGTTGGACACATTTCATAGATGAACTCTAAGGTCAAAATACCAGAGAATAAACAATACGCAGAACAGAACCAGCGTGTACCAGCTTGTCTTAGTGGTGCAAAGCTGAATAATACCTGGGTAAACACGGCAAAAGTAGCTGTTGACAAATCAGCCACTCAAGAACCCAGTGACCTCTGAAATGCTGGAGCCCTGCCAAAGTCCAGCAATGGCAAAGAATATGATGAACCATATATATGTTTGAGAGTGAAGATGTGGGGAGCGATATGAATTACATCCCGGATGTTGCAATGTCCTACAGCTAACACCCCTATTGTCTACAGTGTGTGTACTTAGCATACAATTACACACACTGAATCTGAGGAATAAATATGTCAAGGGAAAGCCAGTTTTCATCTCTCTGCTTCCAAAGGTTCTTTCATTCTTTCAAAAATAATATAATACAAATAATAAAATCTGCTCTTCAGGATGTCTGCAGCCAGTTTGGCAGGTTCAAAAGATAATCCTTCACACCTTTTGGCTTTAAATAAGTCACTTTTTGTGTAGAGAAGAAAAGCAGCCTAGACTCTTTTTCTTCCTTTGAGGAACCAACCCTATGCAATACCTCCCAGCTATGTAAATGCTGTGGTCGTCATGTAAACACATTTCTCAGTTGGGCAGGTGTCTAACATATTTTCTTCAGTCTCGGGGACCACAGGAATAGGGTTTGTCCATTCTGTATGATTTGAAACAGCCAGTCTACTAATCTTTTGCAAACTTTTTGTAAAGGCAGAGAAAGGATGCTTGTCCATGCAAATAAGCACTGTTGGTTTTGCTTACAGTGGTATGCAGTTTGCCTTAATGATCTCATGTAACATGGAGGCCTTGAATTTTTCCTTTGCATATTCTGTTTCCAGGCTTTCCACTGCCCTCGTTCCCCTGCAAGCTGTCTCGTGGGTAGGGTTACTCATGAAAGTTAGGGGTGCTCATTACTTCCCGTCTTCACAGGGCGCACAGGCTGGTGATGCACGGTTGGTAGCAATTGCTCCTGTGAATATTGAACACCTGCAACGTGAGCCAAGTCCTGAGCCCCGCTGGAGAGCCTGGAGTCCTCTCTTCCCGACGGCAATGGATGGGGGAGCAATCTGAAATATTAGAAGATGCAGAGGCCTTACATGCATTTCTCAGAGAATAATACCTGTTGGGTTTTTTTAATATCCATCCCTGTCTTCAGTGGGAAAAAGCAAGATGCTTCTGTATTCAGAACAGCAAATTTTTGGGCCTGGGAAGATGCATGGCATGATGATGACAGTAGTGATTATGAATAAGGTTCTTGGTAGGGAGAACTATGAAAACGGGAGGAGGCTCCGCCTTGGTCCAGCTGAGTTTTCTGAAAGATTATTTCATGACCTCCCATGTGCCAAGACCAGCCAAAAGAACAAGTCATGCTTATGCTTTATGCAGACCATATGGCACCGAGTTTTTTTCTCTGAAACACAGCCAAAATCTTTCGCTGGTTAGATGGAGCTGTGTGAATACCGCATTTTACCAATACCGATACTTCATGTCTAGAGCAAAAAAGAGATACCTTATAAAGATACCTTATAGAGATACCTCTAAAGATTTATTAAACACCTGCTCTTACTCCCTGCTTGATCTCTGGTTCAGGCCTGCACTGAATAGCCATTGCTTCTGCTTTTAAAACCAATATTGGGTATTTTAAAAAAATTTAGTCCTCCACCAAATGAAAAAATCTCTTCCTTTGAAAAAACAGGATATTTATTCTCCTGCTCTTGTGTGAACACGTGGCTGCTTCTTTCCATGCCCTCACTTCTGGCCAGCTGCAGTTCACTTTCTCTGCTGAAATGGGGTGGAAGAGTGGCTCTTCAGTGAGATGTTTTTAAATGGTGGTTTGCAAGCCCACTGCTAAAAGCTCATCTTCCTCCCACTGCCGTGCGTGTCCTGTGGAGCCCCTGCATCCTCTTTCACGGCTTAGCTGTGGCTGCATGGCTGCTAATCTCATCTTCTCGCCCACCCTGGGGGGCTAAACCATTTGACCTGTGACCTTCAGCTGATCTGAAACCTCCATCAATCCTTCTGAAAAGTTTGACTAGAATCAGGGCTTCCAAATGACCCTTTGCATAGTTCCTAAAAGGAAAAGAAAAAAACAACCCACTCAAAAAACCCCAGCCCTGCGCTGTTTTCTGTTGTTTTAGCAGAAACCAAACATAACTCATAAAACACAGGCAAGAAAAATAGAGCACGCTGGTTGCCAGAAAAACAAATCGTAACAGAACATAGAGGGGCCTCTCACAGGGAGGAGGCAGGGAAGAAACACCTGTGATTTCCATTGAAAATCCCCTGATATCTGCATTCCCCCCGTTCTGCTCCAATAAAAGCTCTTGTGTGCTCTATCTCTGACCCCAGGGCAAGGTCCCGATGTGAAGAGGTCCCTCCTTGTTGGGCCGCTTGGACGCAGCCCCAAGCGCTGGACCAGTGAATCAGCGCACAGCTGAGGAGCACAGAGCGTGCCTGCCAATTGTCCTCATGTCATTGCTATGGTTATCTTAAAGTGCTCTGCAGATGTTTGCCTGCTTAAAAAACAAAAGAAAAGAAAAAAAGAAGCAAAGAGAGAGGAAGATAAAAACAAACCTTTAAATTCCTCCCCCCCGCCCAGCTGTTATACCAAAACTGCTAAAAACCTTGGACAACGGCAGAGCTGTTGTTGCTCATTCGGTTTTGGACTGTGATGGTCCTTAGAGGCTCTGGTGGAGAGAAGGTGCCCAGATGGCCCTGCCGTGCCCAGAGGGACATGCCCAGCACATCCAGTGACAGGGAGCAGGGATGGTGCCCAGGACGTGCACAGCACTTGGATGGGTTCGCTTCTGCTTTGGCCCTTCCCAGAGCAGAGGGACATTGACAGGAGCTGTGTTCACCCCTGCAACATCCCCTCCATGCTAGCTGATAAATGTTTTTGCATATAATTTGCCTAAAACTCCTTTATTACAGTGTGAACTTTGGGCACTGAAATCAGTTGGGCAACTGAAATAGGTACCTCTGCACCGCATCATGGGCACAAATCCTCCTGGAAGCTCTGAAAAATCAAGCTTCAGGATTAGGAAGTGTAACTGCACCAGAACGGCTCCTTGCTGGATAAGTAGCTAATGCAGCTGCACTGCTTCCAGGACCTTTCTTAGGACTGTTGTGCAGTGTAGACATGCCGTTTGGGGTAAAAACAGCACTGAGCTTTAGCACACTACTCACATATCCAGTTTTCAGCATTGAGTCACGTAACCCCACGTGCAGGTGCTTTTGCAAACACCATCTTTTAGTTGCCTGGTAATGTCTCACATTCATGACTATCCTTCCCCAAATGCTCCTTGACCAAGACGCACAGGGAGAGTGGGACTTGGACAAGGGATCTGAGAATTAACATGGACCTGAACGTGGCGTTTAAACATTTGTTGTGGTTGTTTTATGACTTTTTCAGACTTGAAAAAGTCTGTTTTATGACTTTTGTCATATGTTGTTTTATGACTTTTGTTGAACATATGTCATATGTTGTTTTATGACTTTTTCAGACTTTTTCAGGTGTTTACAGGAGGCAGGGAGATAAATGAAGGGAGAGAGAAGCGCTGTGGATGTAATATGGATGAACAGGCAACATATCAAACAGGCCCTTAAGGAACTGCTTCATGTTACAACTGCTGCAGCACTTCCAAGGATATGTCCAAATGCCACGCAGGGATGTTACGAGAGTGTCCAGCTCTCCTGGAATCAACAGGAGATTTTTTCTGTCAACTTATGTGAGCCCTGACTCACATTAGAAACGAGTGTGCATGTCCTCAGCAGCAGCACCAGCACACTGGGCTTGGGGGTGTTATAACAGGACATGATCCCCTGGCCATACGGTGAAGAGGCTGTCCCTAAGCCACACAGAAAGAGAAACAGCCTGGGGAGAAAGCTCTCTCTGTTATTTCATGGGTGGTAGGTTCAAGTGCACAGTGTTTTCAAGAACATTTTGTGAGGCTGGGATGGCTAAATGTAGTTTCAAAATAATACAATTTCCTTTGCAAAATGGGGTGAAAAATCCTTATTAGGAAAGCAGAGCCCAACTCAAGAGTTGAATAGAAAATAGTCTTGCTATAAAAAGCATCGTTGCCTCTCTCTGGAACATAAGCCCATGCACAATAAAGAGCTCAATTCAGCAATACATGCAATGCTTCGCTGACCTGGGGTCTCCAAATTGTTTGCCTTGCTGTAGGACAGGAAGAGACGCATGACTTGAAACTATTTGACAAGCCCTTTCTTTGGAGCTGCCTGATTTACCTTCCGAAGGGCAAAAGAGGGAGCTCATGCTACAAGAAGAAGACAAACTATGCAATAGATAAGACTTTCTTCTCGGGACAAGGAAGATCCCAAGAGCTCTGGCACCTGAAACTTCCCTGGTCTGGTCAGAGCTACCTGAGCATCTCCACAGCTGGGGGGGTCCTTTGAAACGAATTTCTTTCAACAACCAAAGGCTGTGTGAAAAATTGCCAATTTTATTAGAAATTCTTGATTTGGTGTAGTCTCTGAAGTTTATCAACTCATTTAAGATGCTCACTAGTATTTTTATTTCCTCCTTTCCTTCTCTTATCCTTCTTCCCCTACATGAAAAACACCAACAAACACCAATCCAGCTGATGGAAAGAAATGGGCTTCAGGCAAGAGGAGAAATCAGGAAACATTTTGGAAAGTACTTCAGTAAACATTGGCTAAGACACTGAGGAAGTGGGTTTCTTTGCATCTTGGAGTGGTGGAAGTCTCTCCGATACACTCTGTTAAATGATTTCCCATTTTTGCACACGCCATATCCTTCTCCCATTTTAATTGGAGCTGTGGCTTTGCAAACAGGTGCCAGGCATGTGTTGAGCTGGTCTTTTGCTCCTGATGTTTGAATGCCCCACATGCCCCCTGGCCATGCTCCCTCCCAGGCATCACACAGTCTCAGCTGTGGCACGGGGATGTGCTGGGGGACCTCTCCTGGGTGGCATTGAATCCAGGGTACTTGTCCCATTTCCAAATCCACTCCTGATTTCTTTTTGGGGTTTTGCTCAGTGCTACAGGGCGTGATATCTTCAGGCTGTGTCCAAAACAGACCAGATTAAAAATGACCCTGTACAGATTTAAAAAGAGGAAAAAAACTTGAATCAACACCAAAAAATGCATGTCCTGGTAGTATTCTTGGTAAATGATGTGTATAAGAGAGCTGGCTGTGTGGTCAGTGCAATACTTGTGCTGCCTCGGAGTCTGACAGCACAGCCTGTCTCTGAAGCTTGCAGAGATGTGGTGCGGCCAGAGCTCCCCAGCTTGTGCTTCTGCATTCGAGCTAATGTTACCACTAGCTAGTCATTTTGGTTTGGTTCTCCATCTGAGGAGATCACTGTCTAAAGAGGGATAAAGGGTTCCTTTCTTCTGGGTAACATCTGAAGGCACAGACTGGGCTTTGGTAACAGGATACTGGTGGCTTCAGTTCTTCCAACAAGGGGGAATGCTTCTTTTCCTTGTTGTTGTTAATCCTGGGAGTCGAGATCAGTTGCAGTGCAGGTGTCTGATTTACATTAAAATTGCAAATTGGAGTGGATGCTTGATCAGATAACAAAGACATCATTGAAACCATGTGTCTTCCTTCAGCAGTAGAACAGGGGACAAGACAAAGACTCTCCCAGTGTGTGTCCACTTGTGCATATTTACTGCAGAGAGTGAGTCTTAATACTTTGGTCATGGGTGAATAAATAGCTTCTAAGAAATACCAACCCTATCAAACTTGTTGCGGCTTTGGAACAGCTTTCGAGTTGAATAGAAGAACTACAGTATTAGCCCTTTGGGGAAAATACAGGCTGTTCTCAAAGGAAATCAATTAACTGTAGCATCTCTTTGGTCCCAGTTCGGCAAATCTTCCCTTTTTATCAAAGCACTTAACTGTTTTCTTAGCTTTAAGCATGATCTTAAGTGCTTTGATGAACAAGGATGGACTTTCACACATGCTGCTGTCCTTTCCAGAATCAAGACCACATGTTTTTTACTATGGGAAAGAGAACTAGTTAGAGGGGTCCAACCAGTCGTCCTGTTTGGAAATCATATGCAAAAAGCTTGCCTTGAGTAGGAAAGAGTTGGGGCTGATGGCATATACAAGATGCTTGGAAAGGAAGTTCCTCGTACGATGTCCTCTTGGCAGCTAAACAAAGTGATTTTGAAGCAAACAAACACAAACATTGCCTTTTCCTAAGATAGCACCTTCTGACAGACATTACTGCATTTATATATCTTAATTATGTCTTTTTTTAAATAATTGTCCACTCCTCCTCTTCTTTGTATCACAATACCTATGAACTTCCCTTAGTAATGATGAAGGGATCAGCTAAACAAAGTTTGATCCAGCCCAAACTATTAGCTAGCAGGTATCTAAGACAGGTTCATCTTAATCCTTTAAACAGTCCAGAAACCATGATCAATGAGAAAGGTGCTGAGCCGTGCCTACACATAGACGTGCATTTCTGTCTAAATTCTGTGAGACAAGGAGTTTTCAGCTGTGATCTGTTTGGCTGGTGTTTGCAGAGCTTTTGAAGAGAATGTTTTTAAAATGGTGTATGTTAAATGTGTACTCTGCATTAGAGGAAGCCTGAATGACATGATCTTGGCTGTTAGTAGGTTAGATGCAGCCACAACATAATGCTTACCCATTTAGGGGTGAAAGAAACTCTGTTCCTGGTGCAGTGGAGCAAGGATTGCCCATGTCAAAAATGTCTTATTTGGAGGCTCTTTACCAAGCCTGCTCTGCTCCATGGAAAATGTTGCAGGAGGAATTCCTCAGGGAGTTTAGACAGGTCATAGCTTGGGAGGGAAGATAATTCTTGACTTTTACAACGAGACAGTAATGAGAAGTTCATTGTGCTTTGCACACACAGTGAGCAACCCAACTTTTAAAGTGTAATTTGTTGTCCTGGTGTCCTTGAGTAAAACCTTCTCAGCCATGGCTGTCTCCACCACAAGTCCCATCTCATCTGTGAGGCAGCTTGGTTTGCTCAGATGAAGGACATGATATGGACGGTGCTTGCCCCCGTGGCTCGGCTGATGGGAACAAAGTCACGCAGGGGCAGTTAGCTGTGATGTGCCGAGTCAGCTGTGCCTCAGGATACCCTGGGTGTGCACTCTGAATGCTGGAAAAATGGGCAAATTCAGATAAACTGTGTAACTCTGAGAAAGAGCTGAACTTCTTACCCCCAAAATGCTGTGAAAAGCCTATGAAAGACTGTGAAACATTTTGTTTTCCAAGGAGCGGGCATTATTTAAATATTACAGAAATATGCAAGGAATTTCTTTGGGACTAGGACACACAATATAGACATACAAACTGATTGCTCTGACAGCTTCCCATGCAATAAGCAGTCCGCATTTACTGTTCACTTTCATCCCTTGGTAAATGGGAGGTAATTTGAAGATATTTTCATTCCTCTCAGAGCATCACTTGGGATATCTGTAGAATCACTCAGCGTCACGATTCCAAGAAATCTGCCAGGATTATGTTCTGAAGTTTGCTTTGGATAAAAAAGGACTCAAAAGGTCATAGATTATCCCAGGACATATCAAAACATTCATTAAAAATTTCCATGTTCTTCAACTCGTGGTAAAAGTCAGCCACATTCACTCAGTTTTGTTCAAGTTTAAACTCGAGGGACCTTATCTCTGCTTGCCACGGTGTCACTGCCTTGAGAGAGGAGGTGGAAGCTGCTTGCTGGACTCTGCCTGTGTCCCGTTGGAGGGGAAGCAAGTGCCGGAACAGGCGGGGGGAGTGTTTAGACATGGGAAAAGCATGGGAAACTGCCGGCCCAAAATAGGACTGTGTAGAGTTACAGTGTTAATTAGTGCAGAGGAGCAGCTATTTGAGCATCATTTATAACCTTCTCTTATGGCAGTGGAAATCTGGCAGGAAATTGCTTCGTGCGTGGATAAGTCAGACGTGCCGTGAGCCCCAGTCCAAGAGAGCAGGTGGTTTTCAAGGACAGCAGTCATCCAGAAGCTGAGCTTTGGGAAGCAGCTACTGTCATCACTGTGGGGAAAATGTGGTTTGCTCCAGCTCCACTTTGCGTATCACTTCGCGTATCACGGATGAACATTGCAGCAGAGCCGACATCACGATCCTCGCCTTTTGCTTTAACCTAATGGGATTTCCAGCCTCTTCAACACACAGCAGATCACCGAAGGACATTGCTGGTTTCCTTGCTGCCACCTCCTCTTCCTAGCTCTTACATTGGCAATAACCTCTTTTCACCAGTAAGGTGAAGGTGATGCACGGTGGCACACCGTGGCATGAAGACACTCCGGTTGTACCTGTCAAGTTGGTGTCAGAGGGTGCCGGCATAGAAATAGATGTTGCAGCATGTTGTGTGCTGACCACTCATTTAATTGCATCTGTAAACCCTGTCCACCTCTCTGTTTCAGACATGTTGTCAGAGGATCATTTCTAATCACAGAAGAATGGTGTAGAGAGGAAGATGAAATCATTACTGGGCAGGAGGTTACAACAGCGACAAGATCAGTTGAAGCCCCTTGGCCAAAACTATCTAATAAAGAGAAGTGGGCCAGAACGCCAACATCAGTGACCCTGAGATTGTTCTGTTTTTTTATCAGCTTAAATAATCTTAACTGGCAATTCTGCTCTAAACAAAAGAAGGGTTTTCATGGCCATCCTCAATGCTTTTGCCTGCGCTACAGTGGCAAGCCATGTTTCAGAGGGTCAGTAATGGAAAACAGATGTTTAAATGTGTACAACAAGAAGCAAAAAAGCAAATACTGCAAGCACAAAGTCTGACGTGAAAAGGAGGGTATCTCTGAATTGTAATAATAAAAGACCCACGTTCATGAAACACAGGATTAGATAAACTGCTATTTTTTAATTGTTGTGCACAGCTGCTTTCATGGCTATAAAATCTCAGTCCTTGTAATATATCTGAATTAGAACCTTATTTTAGCATAGCCTGCTCCTAGTTCATACAGGGATAAACTACTGCACAAGTAGTGTTGCAGGAAAGTGCTATGCTGCCAAACAGACAATACAAGATTAATTATTTGCCCAGCACACTGCTGCCAGGCTATGAAAAATGCTTCTATGTATTCTTTTAATTAAGAAGAGATACTTGCACTGAGTAATGAAGACCTACTTCGAAACTGGACAGATTTCAATATCTCAAAATTAGTTTTCGTTCCAAATTGGATTTCTAAAACATGTCTATTCAGAAAGTTTTTTTTAGTAGTGTCAAAACATAATGCAATTCAAAATATATGTCTCCTGCAATATTTAAGCCATCGATGAACATTTAGAAATTATTACCATGAAAAGGAATCCAAGTGAATAATGTTTCTTTTCCTTTAAACATCAATATACCCTCCTGAAGTGCATTACTTTGGACATGCTTCATTTTTGCATAAAAAACTATTTTTTTTTTTAACACCAACAGTAGCAATATCTATATGAGTTCCAGTTTTGTTTCTCCTCATCAAAGGAATGTGATGTGAAACATGAAAATAAGCGATTTCCTAAAGTTGTTTTTATGGGATGCATATAAATACGCAGAGCTACAGCGAGATGGTTAAAAGAAATATTAGAATCGCTCTATTTGAAATGATAAAGATCATCTTGTTCTTTTTCAGCCTGTCTCCCTGCTATTCTTGGATGAGGAATAAACGGTCTCAAAGTAAATGCTGCATTGAAATCCATTGAGAAAAAATTAAACTTTTATATTATTTACTGGGAAAAATGATGATTCTGCGAGTTGACGTTAAGGGACAGATTTTCAACATTATTCACCCATTGAAAATAGCTCCTATTGTTCCCAAGTTCAAAAGCCTCTCTGGTTATTGCAACTTTGTCCTAAATATGTAGCTGAACAGTTGGGCTCAGGCTCTTAAAATGCAGTTGCAAAAACATGTGACTTGCCCATGCAGTTACCGCCCGGCGCGTGCAGGGATGCCGCTCACACCCTCCAGTGATGCTGCAGACACTGGCTTTGTACTTGCCTTTCACAGGATCGTGGTTTTGGCTGCAGCAAGAGTGCAGGGAGGTTATAGGAACCCCTCTTTTCTTCACCGAAAGCTGGACCTTGGCATTTTACCATACTTCTGATGAGTGTATCAAAAGAAATGTAGCTGCTTTGTCAGATCAGCCAGTAGTAGGTATAATTTTGCTTTGGGGCTTACCAGGAGAGAGACTAAAGGTCTCCTCTAGGTTGAGTGATGCTCTGTAGCTTGGGCACTGGGTCTTCCTGCTAGGTCTTGTTGGAGGGGTTCTTCAGCCCAGACCACGTCTTTACTCCATGCTCCACGTCGGTGTAGGTCAGGCAACAAGGTTTTGTCATGGGGAAGCTGCTGTGGGATTGCAGCCTTTATTGAGACAGCACAAGCTGTGATCACCCGAGAGGCCGTGTCCCCAAACAGGAGCAAACCCACTCCCCAGCGTGGGGCTGGGGGGCTGGAAGAGCCCCTGACCCGCGTCAAAGGGTGCACGGGAGGCAGCAAGCGCCGCAGCCATGGCCAGCGATCCTCAGACCCTGGTAAAATTTCACACATGATTTCTCTGTGAAACTGAAGCAAGATAAACAGGATTTGGTATGATTTTAAACATAACACTGGTTATATTATTTGGGAACAAAACGGTTGCATAACCCTGTGGAAAACAGCACAGCTGTTCACGCTGGACAGGCATGCCAAGAGCCGCGTCCTCCTCCCTGCCAGAGGTACGCGCCTGCAGTTAGGTTTCCTTTCCCCCTCCCGCACAGTGACACTCACTCCCTGTCCGGGGAGTCCTGGGCAAACCTGCTAGCCCCCTCCTCTCTGGTTTCAGAAGCTATCTACAAATACATGCTTAAAAGACATGAAATGGATCCCGTTTGCTGCAGAGCACCTTGCTGAACTGAACCGGGGAGGCCAGGTCTGAGCTGCCTCTCTCCTCCCTTTTCACTCTCGGCCTGCGATAAATGCACACAGCATGAAAATCCGATTTGCTGTGAGATTAGGGGAGCATAATCTCATTAACAATGACAAGATCCACTGGCCCGCTCTGCTGCCCACTACATATCCCCGCACAGCAAGCAGGGCCTTTGATTAACAGATTGCTGTAAAGATAACGATCCTGCCAGCTATGCTGACATTGCAGGGAGATGCACCCTGGCTGGAGCCTTAGGAGGTGGACATCAGCACAATCCCACAGGGAGCAATGGGAGTGGATCATGCTGGATCCAACCCAGTGAGTTGGTAGGTAGCTAGTGAGCACCCAGCGTGGCCAGGGTATCAGGAGGGTACTGCACCCCTTTTGTGCCACCCCTGCTATGCCTGCCAACACCATGCTGCTCTCCCTGGTAGGTCTGAGCTATGCCTTCGCAATGTGGCATGAAAAATAACGTGTTTTTAGGGCTGTTGTGAAACACACAGCTTGTATGAGTTAGGGCTACCTGAGCAGGTAATTCAGCACAGCAGGAGCGGCTTGGTAGGCTGAAGCCATCAGGGCTGGGGCTGCCAGGTCTACCTGTGTGTGGTGTGATGGTTGATTTAGGGCTAGATTTGGTCTGGTTCCCTGGACCCCATGTTCCCATAAGTGGTAGAGGTCTCTAAAGGACCGGTCACTGGTTAACTCTCATCCTGGGGGGATGCTTATGGTCAGGTTTCCTCTGAATGGATCCCAGTTTGCATTCAGCAAAGCTGCTCTGCAATGTGACAGCCTGCATGGGAAGCAAAGGTGACTGGGGTCCGTCCCAATCCTAGACTGACACTGTGAAACCTCTCCGGCTCACTTATCTCAAAGGGGTCTTTCTACCCTTAATGCTAGCTGGCACGCCTGCATCTCTGTCTGCAGAACACTTTCCAAAATATCCCGTAGTGTTTTCCTATTATTTTCCTCTCCTTTTATTTTTATGTGCTAAAATTAAAATCTGCAAGGCAAGTAGCTCTTATTTGCATATGCAAAAGAAAGATTAACATGCTAATGATTACGTGCAATGGTGCAGGCACTGATTCTTACAGTGCAATGCTTGAGAAGGAAAGCCAGGACCCAAACCATGTGGCAGGTATTACAGGAAAACAGTTCTGTCAGTGACAACAAAAAGAGAAAGCTAATCCTGAAGGTTTTCTGGGAGTTCAATTTTATTCACATTCCTTCCTTGGGCATTAGATGGAAATCCTTCTTTAATTAAAAACTTCTCCCAGTCCCCCAGTGCAGCAGGTGCTGAGCTGGGCAGTGCTGGGCTGGGCTGGGCTGGGCTGTGCATCGTGCTGTGCGCTTGTGCAGCACTGTGCATCCTGCTGTGCACTGCAGTGCCCATCCTCCTATTTCCGTGAGTCCCACTAATCTCGCCTTGGGCACCAGCCTCGTGCAGACATTTCAGGACAGGTCATGGAACCCCCACACAGACAAGAAGAAAAGCAAACAGGACAGTTTCCAAGGTGAATACGTGATCCCCGAGCCGCCAAGGGTGCCTCTGCATTCTGCATGCAGCCACGGCATCTGCAGTCCAACACTCTGCGTTATTTCTTCTCAGAAAAGTCGCTCAAATACTTCCCTGAAATGCAAAATATTTTGGAAGCTAAAGATAGTTCAGGCGGAAAGGAAGACATCTAACTGACACTGAGCAAATAAATACAAGTTATGAAGAATTCTTAGTGAAAATAAAACCCTGGAGGAATGGAGCTCGTTACTGAAAACAGGGCAGGAGGCTGGGACGATGGCAGGCTCCACTGATAACCGTTGGCTCCATCCACAGGATCCCTTTTGGGGCTGGGGAGCATCCATAGTTTCTGTTAATGCCACTGAAACATGCTGCAGGTGAAGGAAGCTGCAATACTTTCATGTGTTGCAATGTACCTGGTCTTGGTGTAACTTATGAGCAATGCTGGTGGCTTCCACCGAGCAGCGTGCATGGCCCGTGGTCTGCAGTAGTACCCTGAACTGGGTGAACTGATTCCCTGAACTTTGATTCCCTCCCAGTCAAGCGTTTTTGGCCTCAGATGGAGCTCAAGCTTGTTTCACAGCCAAGACAAGCTGTAGGGCATATCTCTTCCCAGGACATCATCGGGGTCACTTTTTGGTCAGGTTGCTCCTAAAGCCTGGTCCAGCCCTTAGGAGCATCGCTGCTGTTAAACATGCTCCTGCTATTGGTTTTCCCAACAGAACCAGCCCTGAGGCACTGCCTTTGGGTGCCGAAATTCCTGAGCTTCAATGGACAACACAGAGGGGAGAAAATGTATTCTACCCAGGGAATGCGTTTCCCTTCAATATCTTTCCTGGCTTGCTCTGTCCAGATTTCAGTGACTGCAAGCGCTAGTAACAGGGACTGATGTCCTTTCTTTAAGCTTTAATGCTGTTCAGTGAGGATGAAATAGAATCAAGTGGAATTCCAGGAAAAAATAATACTATTTGCAGAAATTACCCTTCTTTTAAACATACAAACTTGTGTGTGTGTGTGTGTGATTACCTTTACTTCTAATGAAGACCACATTGGATTGCTGCTGTTGTCACCTGTTGGTGGTGGTGGTAAATAGACATTGGTGCTAAATAGAAGTTACTGCTAGAAATACTTTTATTGGGTTTTATGTGTTCAGGAAAAGTGTCATTACACAGAGTGATTTTCAAGGGGTACAAAGCAGAAACTGCAGAAGAGGCACTGAAGTATTAGCTGAATCGTCTTCGACATCTTCACTTCCCAGCAAAATGTCAGTTCTTGCTGGTATTTGACATGAAAACTGTAGTTGGGTATGCAAATACAATATCAGATAAATAGACCAGAAGAGGATTGAGAAAGGATACTAAAGCCCAGGCTTGGTTTTGCAGAGTGGGCATCCTCTTGTCTGACCTTTCAATTGTGAGGTAGTTTGGTCTCGTGGGTTGAAGCCTCATTCTTTCACAAGACTGCTGTTTGGTTCCCCGCCATGAGGCTGATTTCCTTGGCTCAGGGAGGTCAAACACACTGGCTGTTGCTTGCAAGGATATATCCATGGAATTGTCAAGCTAAAAACCTGTTTCCACCAACAGCACAGTCAAGGCGGTTTCCCATCGCACAATGCTAGGGCACTGCACTGAGCCTGGGGTGAATGGCTGCTCCCCTGGGATAGAATCATAGAATCATTTAGGCTGGAAAAGACCTCTAAGGTCATCAAGTCCAATCACTAACCTAGCACTGCCAAGTCCACCACTAAACCATGGTGCACCGCATCTACATGTCTTAAATATCTCCAGGGTTGGGGACTCAACTACTTCCCTGGGCAGCCTGTTCCAATGCTTGACACCAAAAACTTATTTTGGTGAAGAAATTTTCCTAATATCCCATCTAAACTTCCCCTGGAGCAACTTGAGGCCATTTCCTCTTGTCCTATCACTTGTTACTTGGGAAAAAAGACCGACACCCACCTTGCCACAACCTCCTTTCAGGTAGTTGTAGAGACCGATAAGGTCTCCCCTCAGCCTCCTTTTCTCCAGGCTAAACAACCCCAGGTCCCTCAGCTGCTCCTCATCAGCCTTGTGCTCCAGACCCTTCCCCAGCTTCGTTGCCCTTCTCTGGACACGCTCCAGCCCCTCAATGTCTCTCTTGTAGTGAGGGGCCCAAAGCTGAACACAGTGTTCGAGGTGCAGCCTCACCAGTGCCAAGTACAGGGGCACGATCACTTCCCTAGTCCTGCTGGCCACACTATTCCTGATACAAGCCAGGATGCTATTGGCCTTCTTGGCCACCTGGGCACACTGCTGGCTCATATTCAGGCAGCTGTCAACCAACACCCCCAGGTCCTTTTCCACCGGGCAGCTTTCCAGCCACTCTTCCCCAAGCCTGTAGCGTTGTACGGGGTTGTTGTGACCCAAGTGCAGGACCCGACACTTGGCCTTGTTGAACCTCATACACTTGGCCTCGGCCCATCGATCCAGCCTGTCCAGATCCCTCTGCAGAGCCTCCCTACCCTGAAGCAGATCAACACTCCCGCACAACTTGGTGTCCTCTGCAAACTTACTGAGGGTGCACTTGATCCCTTCGTCCAGATCATTGGTAAAGACATTAAACAGGACTGGCCCCAACACAGAGCCCTGGGGAACACCACTTGTGACTGGCTGCCAACTGGATTTAACTCCATTCACCACCACTCTTTGGGCCCGGCCAGCCAGCCAGTTTTTTACCCAGCGAAGCGTATGCCCGTCCAAGCCATGAGCAGCCAGTTTCTCCAGGAGAATGCTGTGGGAAACCGTGTCAAAGGCTTTACTAAAGTCTAGGTAGACAACATCCACAGCCTTTCCCTCATCCACTAAGTGGGTCACCTTGTCACAGAAGGAGATCAGGTTGGTCAAGCAGGACCTGCCTTTCATAAACCGACGCTGACTGGGCCTGATCACCTGGTTGTCCTGTACGTGCTGAATGATGGCACTCAAGATGATCTGCTCCATAACCTTCCCCTGCACCGAGGTCAGGCTGACAGGCCTGTAGTTCCCCGGACCCTCCTTCTGGCCCTTCTTGTAGATGGGAGTCACATTTGCTGACCTCCAGTCAACTGGGACCTCCCCGGTTAGCCAGGACTGCTGGTAAAGGGTGGAAAGTGGCTTGGTGAGCACTTCCGCCAGGTCCCTCAGTACCCTTGGGTACTTGGGATGGAGAGGCTGTCCCCAGCAGATGCAGCCTTTATTCTAGGGAACAAGGAAGGGCTCCTTTTTACAAAGAACTGATGATATGATGTAGAAGACAGGCATAACCAGATGAGAAAAATTCTCTCATAATTAACAGTGCCCATAGCCACTGTTGTTTTTATTTCCTGGGGCTGAACCAGGGCTATTTTGCAGAGAGTGGGAGTAAATCCCATATTGAAATACCACAATGAATAGTAGCTATTAGAAATGCCTTGATAGAAACACTAGATACAGCCACAGCAATCAAGAGGAATATGCCAGAGATTATCTCACTGCTCCAGAAGCTAATGAGCTTGTCAGAGGAAGACACTATTATTAGCTCCTGAAGATACCTGCAGCCTGCCTTGCTCAATAAACTCCTGCTCACAGGGCTTGATTTCCATTGTGGTTTATTGCAGAGCACGGGGTCCACATGGTTTCCATCCCATGACGGCATCCTGCGAAGCCCAGGCTAGCATCCCAGGAGAAGTCAGCAGTGACGTGAGCCGTGCTGCAGGCTCCCTGGACACCTTAATGTACGCATTTCATCTCCTTTGGCTTAATCTTTCTGCATCTTTCACCTGGCACTATAGGGGCTGGGGGCTATGTTCAGCTACCCCCATGGGAAGATTTTGAGAAAAACCTACTGCAGTGGTTTAATTCCTCGGGCAATCCAGCCATTGCAGACCCCATAGCTTCCTCACTTTATATTGTGGTGAGTAATAAGTGAGTCCTATGGCCGTACTGAAGTCATGGCGACTTGCAGGTTGGGGAAGTCCGTACGGGAAAGCAGCACCGTATGAGGGACAAGCTCAGCTGGCAGGCCCGGCCAGGCAACGGTCCTTCTGCAATGTTTGACCACATTTGATTTCGCGGGGGGATGTACATAATGGCTCAGCTCGACTTGAAAGCCCCTGGATGCGAGATCATTAGCCTTCTCATTTGGACAAGGTAGGTTCATTTTTCTTAATGTGGCCAGTGTTGCTGGGCAGGGCAGCCAGGGAAATGAGATCAAAGTTCGCCTGATGCCTTTCAAAGCCAAGCGGCGTATCTTCTGATTGGGCTCTTAAATAAAAGCCGCACAGCCACCCTTTGAAAGTGCACGGACCTGAGCGTAAACGTTGCATTATGCATGGGAAACACTTCGAGCAAATGCTTTTATCAGTGAGAGCAATCAGGGCTGGCTATTAGCTTAACACAGCACTAAGAGGGCAAAAATTGGGCCTGTTGATTTGGTTGAGAGAGGTTATGAGGTGTAATGAGTTTTCCTCTTGGAGGGGCAGGACTGGAGCAGGAACATGGGCAGCAGAGGTGAAATGGGATCTCCAAAGAGGGTCGGGACGCACAGCCCAGCTGGTGGGGCTCAGTTATACCCAGCACCGTCAGGGCACGCACATCCTAAGGCTGCTGCTGCCTCGTTTCCACAAGCAGCTTCTAAAGAAAATATGTGGTGCTCACACCAGCCTGGCAAGACTCTCACCCTGTGCCTTAATATGTCCGATACAGCAAACTCTGAGCACCTCCATATGTAGCAGAAGATGCTTCCAGCCCTTCACATGTCAAATAGTTTGTGTGAAACAGTTTGGCAGCAAAGGGAGCTCCAGCAGCCTTCGAGGTTACAGGAACCAGGAGAGAAGGCTGAGATGTTGGGGTGAAATTGTGGACCTCTGGAGGCTCTTCTTGGCTCTGCTACAGTCTTTCTGTGTGACATTAGCTCTACTTTTTTTGCTGAAGCAATGATTTTCATTCGCTGAAGATGGGGCCCTTCATCTTTTTTGGTCTCAGTTCTCTCTTGGTAGATGGAAAATGCTTCCTTTTCTCTAGGGGGCTCTCGGGAAGCATGTATGTTCTCACCACTGAGGTGCTCGCAGACCAAGGTGATGAGAAACCTATAAAAACAAATCCAGCTGTCTCAGAACTGAAGAAAATGAAATGGGAAACAAATGTTTGCCCCAGATTAGAATAAGCACAGAGGGATTGCTTGCTCTGTTAAAAAAAAAAAAAAGTAATTCTGCACATTTTGGTCTCCGTTTGGTGTCAAACTGCACAGCTGTGAGTACTCCAGGGTGAAATGACAACCCATCCCTGAGGTTGCTCTTACGAATACCGCGCCTTCAGAAAGATGACAGTTTTAAACAATTTGTTCCTAATTGAAAGAGGTCACATGAGACTGACTTTACAAAGTTTACATAACAAAGAGTAATTCTGTTAAGTAAAATGATTAATTCCTGTCATTGCACATCAAACGGCGCAGTTACAAAACAGTATTGTCTATGCTCGCATTGCATTGAAAGCCATTTTTTCTCCAGTTTCCCTTCCCATAATGCAACCTTTTGACAGAGCCTTAACTCTTTGGTGTTATGCAGTGGAGGAATTTGTGAATGGGAAGTGAGTAGGCTGCCACGGACGTGTGAGATATGTTACGCTGGTGTGGTGGCAGGCAAAAGACAACAGCTCCTCAGAGTGGACCCAGCTTACCCGGGGACCCAGTGCGATGAGAAATGCTTGCCAGTACAATGCGTTGGTTGTCGCCCTTCCTCAGCACAATGAGGCATTGAGGCAGAATCACAACCCCAAAATGGCAGATTTTTCCTTTGAAATGCTTCCACGGTGTGTTGCACAGACATGTCAAGGACCCAGAATGGCAAACGGCTGCATAATTTGGTGCTTGGATAGCCTGGGAGAACATGGGTATCGTCATGTCCATCACAGTGTTTGCTTACCAGTCCATGGGGTAGCATGCTGGCTGTTCAGAGAGACTGAAAAACCCAGGGAGTCCCGATGTGATACACGCAGATCTGATAGAATGAGAACCTTTGGCTTCGGAGCAGTTCCCTATTACTGCTATAGGGCCAGATCCAGCTTTGGAGGGGAGGCTGTATATCCCTGTGGCTGCAGGGAGACCAGATGCATTACCCTGTGCAAGGGGATAGAGGTCTTTTGTTGTCTTCAGGGCAAACCTGTGTCTGTGGGTGCTGGAAGACACTTTCCTGACTCGCTAAGCAAGGGGGTAGTGTTTGCCCCCACTGCTGATGGGGTTGTACTCGGGTGCACAGCTTTGCTGGAGAACCATGCTGCAGCTTCGGCTGGGGTTAAAGCCCGCTGCTGGATTTTAATATTAAGTCTCCTGCACACCATGAAGTTTTGTGGCACTCCTTTTCTTGCCTGCTTGTCCCTCTGCTCACCGTTTTGTTGCCAAGACAGTTTCTTTCTTGCTTGGTAAGAGGGCATAAGAGCCACAGAGAAAGGAGGTGCCGAGACTGGTGAGGGTACAGGGGACAGAGGACACAAATTTGTGCTTAATCAGGCTATAGTTCTGCAGCTCCTGAAATTCCTTGTTTGTTCAAGTATTTTGGGATTTGCTTGTATGTAAATCTACCTTTGCCCAGTCTTTGGAGTGTGACTTTTCTGTAAGAACTTATTCTTGCTCGCTTATTCATTGTAGAGCGCCTATTTGCTCCCTTCGTGTTTTTTCTCATTACAGTCCCTTTCCTTCCCTTTCTCCAGCCTCCCCTTGCGTCTCTCTTTCCTTGCCTGCATTTCAATTCAAAGCCCTGTTGGAGTTTTCCATTCTCTTCTAGGGCTGAGTCACTGACTTCTGTCAGCCTCCCACCATGGATGGCAAAGGGGAGGGGGAACAGAAAGAAGAGACAGACAAATTGCTTCAACACCAGCCAAAAGCTGCATAAAAAGGCCCAAATGTTATGGCATCTGAAATAAAATCAAGCACAAGCAAGCCCTGCCAAATCTCCCTTGAAACGCTGGAAATCTGGAAGTGTTCAGTGCAGCTAAAGAGCAGCTTTCTAGCCTAAATGTCAGCGGAGGGGTCGGGGCGTGTATCCTGCTTTGCAGGTGGGACGTCCCTGTTCTCGGTCCTTTCCAGGCACAGCCAGGCTCTGCATCCCTTCCCTGTTGTAAGGGCATTTGCTCTGCAGAGAGATGATGCCGTGACTCTTGCTGCAGTTTGGTGGCCTGATAGCCAACATGTGGTAGAGCTTGAGTTAATCTCCCGATGAGCACACAGTGGAGCAGTACAAAGGACCTCTGCCCACCTAACTCACTCCAGCCCAGGTCCTGCCCCTGGCACCCTGCTGGAGCCACGGGCAAGAAAGGGTTGGGTCTGCTGCTACATCCTAGTGCCATCTTCAGCCTTGATCGTGCAAAGACCAAGCTTTGGACTCTGACTTTCATAGGGTCCTCCCAACCTGCGCTCAAGCTGCCAAGCATGCAATACAAA
Source organism: Ciconia boyciana (assembly GCF_034638445.1). Lineage (NCBI taxonomy): Eukaryota > Metazoa > Chordata > Aves > Ciconiiformes > Ciconiidae > Ciconia > Ciconia boyciana. The sequence goes on along the minus strand of NC_132944.1, from coordinate 15,486,441 downwards.
TATATCCCCTATACAAATCATCCAGTACCTCTTTTTCCCCACATTTTCATGGCAACGGATCTCGTTTCCAATTACTGAGAAATCTGCCAAGTCTAATTAATCTGTCTGGGATGATGGCAAGTTTCCCCATGTTGAAATCAGACTCCTTTTTCTAGTAAAAACCTCTAGGCTCAGCATGGCACCCAGAGTACCAGAGCCTTTCCGCTGGCCATGGGCAGCTCTGCATCCCACTGAGCATCTCAATCGTGGGTGCAAGGAGCGCTCAGACTTTGAAATCCCCACCCACAGCCCCGCAGAACATCCGAAACTCCTGCAGCCAGGCCATTGCTTTCCCTGTTCAGGTGGAAATGATGGACCAAAAATTTTTTCCTAGCTGAAGTGTCTACATTGAGAAGACCTACCTCTCCTGGTCTTTGCTTGGAGAGAGAAGGGTTGAGAGTTGCTCCACAAGGACATTTGAGCTAGGTTTTGTCCTGGCCATTGATTATCTTCTGGAAGAGCCTGTTTTTCTCCACTGACTATGAGTACTAATCTTCTCACCATCACACCTCCTACATTAAATACCAACCCACTCTGCACCCACCAACCTTGCAATGTCTTTCCAAGGCCCCATGACAGACCTTGCAAGGTTTGCTCTCATGGCACTCGGCTCTGAAAGCTTGCAGAGAGTAGGTGAAGGTTCATTTTGACATATATCCACTAAAATCTGCTTTTTCCATAAAAGGCTATCATTGACAAGTCCTAGGCATTTTCTACACCTCTTGCTATAAATCTAAGCAGTTTTAACTGTATTTACTTATTTATTTGTGCCACCAGCTAATCTGTTCTGTTGGGAAAGCAGATTTTGTATTGTTTGTCATTTCAGAGACATTTTTCCATCTCTTTCATGTGCTAAATCACAAGCTCTCTAATGTTGCAATCCATTTTTCTCCATAAAAGTGTTTAATAATGATAGATTAGATTTGCCCTTCTGACAGATTAGATAGGTTTTTAGTTTTGGCCTTTGATGAAATTACAAGGGAGAGCACGAGGCAAGTAGTAAAAAATGTCCTCATAGTGAAAGGTTTGACTTCTTATCTTCATAGATTAGCACCCTGCCTCTGCAAACAGCTTCAAGAAAGCTTAATGAGTCTGTGGGGACTGGCTGTTATCGAGAATAGTTGCTCCTCGGGGACTTGAAGGGCAAGGAGCAGCCACTTTGATTTAATGAGTAAAAATATACTGTGCTGCCCACTGCAAGGGCCATTAAACAAAGGCCATGGGCTTTCTTACTGCTGCACATACATTGTCTTCTCTCTCTGTCTCTCATGTACACTTACTTTAAAACATTTTGAGAAATCCCAGTACAGCCAGTGTAATCAGGACAGGTAAAAACCGATGGTTTAAGTACTTGGTTCTGTCCATGGCTGGGTCCAGCCAGCCAAGAAAGGGACGACAAGACCTGGAGTTTGGGACAGGACATGCATTGGCAAACCAGTGTGATTTCCATATAATAAAGACAAGTCTGAGGACATCGTCTGTCCATCTGCACCTTTCCCATGATATATGTTCATGGCAGACCAACATGGGCTCTCTCTGTCTCCATGAGCTGGGTAGAAATTTTAGGAGCTTGGAGATGAACACACCCAAGCACATCCTACAGTTGCACCCATGCCTGTGGTAAGCTGTGCTCCATAGCTGTCACCAGTATGAAAGGAGACTGGGCACCAGAAGGATACCAAGTGGATGGGAAACATGGAAACCAAAGCCTTTAATGTCCTTTTCAGTTGCAAATGTGTTGGAAGGGCCTTAGAGAAAAAGTTCTTGCAGACAGTCTATGATGCACAAAATATGCTCTGAGAATGAAGCAGGTCAAGTGTTTCCAGGAGGAGCATGGATGCATGTATTGAGCTTGTACAAGCTGTGGGTCATCTAGAGCAATGCTTATGATTACGGTTGCCAATGTTCAAAGACTTGTAGCTGAAACGGATGCATGGGAAGGCTGCATGACGGTGAGGCGATGGGGAGTCTGTTAGAGAAGCTAAACCAGCTTGTTTAGTCTGGCAAAGATGAAGGGTGAGAGGGTGGTCTCTATAAATATACATTTGCAAAGCAAGGCCCCATATTTATTTATTTTTTCATTAGATCAGTTTTAAAAATGGGAAACCTGATTTTGTTTTTTGAAAAATAAATGCATTAGAGTTCACAGTCATTTCCACATCTCAGAATCCTGAAATTGCTCTATTTTACAGAAATTTTCAAGTGTCCCCTCTTTACTTTTATCTTGTTTTCCAGAGGGCCAAGTTCACAGGTAGCAGGAGATGGTGGAGGGACTGGAGAGGTGGGTCCTGCCAAGGAGGACCTGCATGTACAGGAGCTGTGTGGGAAGGCATGCAGTCTGCAGGTGCAGCCTCCATATCTTGCGCTTCATGGTTGTGTTTGCTCTTTGATAGCCATGTGGACAAGTGAGACCATCTTCCTGAGGCCAAAATCCCTGAGGCAGCCTCAGCCCAGCAGACAAGGAGCCAGAGGTTTGGTCACTCATGGGAACCTGGCTGTTGCCAGGCCAAAGGAGGATGTTATCCTTCTGTGCGGACTTTTCTGATCCCCAAATCTGCCCATTGCTTCCTCCTGCAGCAAGAGCATCGCAGGGAATATCTTACGGCAGTTCTACCACAGACTACTGCTTTTATTTTTAATTAACTCAGAATGTTCTCTTTTCAATGAATCGAAGCCAAAAGGACGTCCTGGGCCTTCGCATTGTGACTCAGCGCCTTAAGGAACGTCCCAGTCTCGGAAGGGCTGTAGGACTCCCTTCCCTACAGGGGAGGGGCCCGGTTTTCATCTGTCTGTGTGGTGCGGTGCCCTATAGAAGTGCCATAGCCCCAGGAAACTTATATAGGGCTGAGCTGGGCACAGAGCTGCAAAGCCCATGGGGGAGCTTTATAGGGGAGCGCCAGGATGTCGAAAGGACTCTCACAAAGCACAGTAGGTGACTTTGCTGAGCGAGGACGCCACCTCCCCGCCTCGGGAATGCCAGCGTTTCTTTTTTTTACTAAAAGAAAGAAAATCAGCGTGAAGTATGTGCAGATTTCTGAAGCCATTCTCGCCCTGCAGCTCCCACTCATGGAAATGCTGATGGGGTGTCAAGGCAGCATCGTTTCTCCGCGAGGGAAGAGGAAACATGCCCTGCTGTGGCAGAGCCCTTGTACCTCCCCAGAAAAGGCAGATTTGGCTGTCTCTGTACAGACGTACCTTTTTTTTGGAGACGGCTGCTGTGCTGCATCCCTGATCCGGATTCCAGCAAAACGACTAGCTGGTTGATTAGTCGGTTGGTGAACGAAGTAGCTTAACACCATCACCGAGTCCTTCTCCTCTGAAACAAATCAGCCTCCGGACGGCAGGCTCAATTTCATGCCCCAGCAGCAGCTCCCACAATGTGCGAGCACTTCGAGAAACCGGGTTGCAAAGCGGAATCTGTGCCTTTCCCTCACGCTCCCGGATTAATTAGAAAAGGTTTCAAACTTTCCAAATGCAATGATTTCCCTGCAATTTTTCAAATAAGCAATTTATTTTAGAAATAACACCTCAGCCTCAGGGAACTGTTATCTATGCAACTGTTTTTTATTAACTGTGGAGCAGGAAACCTAAGGGGTGAAAACATGAGCTTTCAGAAGATTGTAATACACTGCTAATTTGTACTTATTTATTTATTTTACAAAAGGCACGAAAATTGAAAGGCGACCCAAGGATTATTTTAATCTCCTTGCCGTACTGAGGGTATTTTTTGTATTCTGGGGAAATCACTTGAAATTTCAGTGCCGACTTCTCATACAAAGGATATGTTATTAACATGCATATTCTTTGGCAGCGGTTCCATATGTTTTTTGAACCAGGAAGGCATTTTTTATCTTGCTTGCATTTGAAAGGTGGAAAAGCTGTTTTTCCATTAGGGCAGATCATCAAGGGAAATACTTCAGGCTGGAAGAAATCAGTCACGGGAGTGTCAATTCAGCTGCACAGGGCCCCATAGGAAAGCTCGGAGGAGTTTGGCTCTGTCTGGACTTTATCTAACATGGCAAACCGTCCAGGCCTGATGGCTTTTTGGTGTGGAGGGTGATATCCAGGGAGGCTGTGAGGATCTGTGGTGCAAGGTGAGGCTGGTGCAACTGGGCTTGGCATGGAGAAAGAGAGACTAAAGCACCAGCTGTGCTGTTGAGAACTTTTAACTCGTGACACGTGCTGGCCAAGCCAGGCAGCGGGAGCAGCTGCTGTGCCAAAGCCCCGGCTCCTCCTGGGCTGTGTGAGCACTCCAAGATGTTTTTGGCAAAGGAAAGGGATCAGCTCCCCTGTCACCTGTAGCCTGGGCTGATACGAGCTCCCTGTAACCCAGGCCAGCCCCGTGGATGTCTACTCTGCTGTCAAGCTTTAGTCCCCGCAGTTTGTGTTATCCTGAATTAATGCAGCTGCTTTTTCTGGACGTGAGTCCATGGGCTTTTGCCCTGCAGCAGGAGGACGAGTGAGGGTGGAGGAGCTGTTTTCACCAGCACGGCAGGATCCAGAACAGAATTTCTGCCCACAGGATGGGTTTGGAGCAGAGACGTAGCAGTGAGGTCCCCCCAGCACGGTTGGGCGCAGCTCTTGCAGGCACCCTGGGAGAGGGCTCTGGCAGGGCTCTGCCTCCCCTGCGCTGCTGGACACCCCCCAGCATGATTTCATCTTTTGGCCTAAAACTGCATGCAGTTGTTTCACTGCTTGCTTTGTGCCTGTAACAAACACTCCTGATAACGCCTCACTTCGGTTTTACCAAAACCGTTTGTTGGGAGTGATCTTGTACATCATCTTGTACTGCCAACCTCATTTGCAGCCAACAAAATTAATGGCTCCGGCTGGCTCCATTTCTTTCCCTACAGAAAGGGCACAGGTGAGAAGGGAACGTGCCAGAGAACAGCCAAAATTGGGTGTCCTGGCAGACCCGCCGGAGATGCGTTCCCCCTTTTCTCACGGCGTGCAGGCACTGCCCTCTAGTGCTGCTGCCTTTGGACATCGCTGGAAATATTAACGAGAAAAACTGCGAGAGCAAAGCCCCGGTCCGAGCTGGCTTGGTGGCACAGCCAGATGGGCACAAATCCCTGAGCCGTTGTGCCAGCACCCTGAGCATGGGGTGGCCATGGTTGCTCTTCTCGCTGGAGGAGCTGCATCGGTGGTGGCCATGGTGCCCAGCAGTGATGAGAAACTGGGGCCACCGTGGAGAGGGGAGACACTGAGGAAAACCCATTTGACACTGGGATTCCCCCCTGGAGTCACAGGAAGAACCGAGACATGCAGATGATCGATGGTGGCTCTGCAGGGATGTCCTCTCCCGGTGGTGCCTCATGTCCGCAATGAGGCGGCTGGGATCCCTGCAAGCTCAGGACATATTCATGTTGGGAAGCTCCCATATAACCCATCACACTCTGCTGCCACTAAATCAGCACGTTTCAAACAACAGGTGATGCCCGACACCCACAGTCGAACTCCTGTTGAAACAAATGCCGTCGGCATAAATGGGGAGAAAAGTTGAATCTGCTCTAAATTAAGAAAACAGCAATGTTAATTTAGATTAGGGACTTCTTTTGTATCTGTCTTCCTTCTCCTTTTTCCTCTAAGAAATGTTTTTTATTGTCTTGCAAGTGCTAAACATTTTATTGCTTGATTTTCATTTCTTGATCGCACTTTGTTTGCTGTTGGCTCCCGGCTTGAATCAGCTCTGCTTTCTAGAGGGGAAAAATGTTTTTTTTCTGGATGCATGTAGGTTTAATGAAAAAAAAAAAGCCAAAAAGCCCCATCCTACCTCTGGTTTGAAGGCAATTTTCATCAGTACCCTTGGGAGCAGGCAAAAAGCTTTTCTATTAAAACACAATGAGAGAGGAAATTTGATCCATATGATTCACCACACAGCCTCTTCCTTCTTATTTCTGGCAGCATCCTCAGAGGATGTCTTTTATCTTCATATCATCTTGGCTGACACTAGCCACAATCCATGTACCGCGCTCAACATATTTGAGCACAATCTTGTTGTGAAAATGCCTCCTTTTTCTCAGCAAGGAAGATGTCATTTATTACTTCTTCCCCATTAGTCTCTGGGGACTGAGCAGAGAGCAGGTTTCTATTGCATTAGTCGCTGTAAATATACACAATTAAAAATTTCCCACTGCTTCTTACAGATGGAGACAAATGGGAACGGACCTACTCTTGGCAGCAGTTCCTTAGGGCAGAATCGGGGCAAGGTGAGGCACAAGCAGCAGAGCTGTGCCATGGAGAAACTGCCTCTTCTCTGCCCGTCTGACCTACGGGCACCGTGGAGGCCACAGCTCCAGCAAATGGCCCCTCCACCTGTACCCATGCAGGTTCATGCAGCTGACTGTGGTGCCAGTGGTCACAGGTGGTGCTGGTGAGACCATGAGATGTTCCTCTTGGAAAAGTCATGCTCTGAGAAGTCCCTTAATTCTTCTGAATTAATTCAATCTCATTTCTGACAAATAGTCAAGTTTTTTGTCTTCTCCAAGTCAGTCCAACTGACTAAATCGCCTCCACTGAGACATCCTTTTTGAAACCAAGAGGACTAGATGACTCCCTGGTTGACACATAAATATCCTGGGCCAGTACCAGAAGAACAAGAATCAGGGTATCTCTCCCTGGGACACAGTGAAAATCTGGGCACAAGTGCTCTGTGGATTCTTGCTACTCTGGATTCCTGATACTCTGATACTTGATCCCCAGTGTAGATGCTGCCTCATGAACAGAAGAGTTTTAAGAGAGGCCCATCCCCATTCCAGCATCTGCCTTGCATGGCCAGAAAGTAGCTCTCCTCTCCTTCCTTTTAGTAAGCTGAAGTTCTTAGTTAAGACTCATTTTTCCTTAAATGATATTTCACTGCTATAGTAAATGATCAATTTCTGCTCCTTGTAACCAAGGTCAGGTGTGAGAGAATAATAGTCTCCTACCCTAGCTTTGCATGCCGTGTAGAAATGATTTATTGCATTTCTAAAAGAGGATGCTTGACATTTTGAAAATGCAATGTAGTCCAACAGTAATTAAGCAAAAAGTAGACCGCTGTACAATTGATTGCCACTGTCAGCAAAGCCTGATTAACTCAGATGCTTGAAGAACTGTTTCTGCCACCTATGAATTAAAGGTTAGTAATTAAATTTATGGGCCATGGCCACTGTCTCTGGATGGTACTTCACTTATAAGGGTCCCAATGAAGAATAATCGGATGGAAAAAGTGCAGGTTGTTAACTCAAAGGTTTTTTAGAGAGACAGAGTGAAAAGTTCCTGAGGAGTGTGCCAGCCTACACACAGCGTGATGCAGTGGTATCAGCCAGCAAAGGCACATCTGGCAGGACTGATGTCCCAACCGGGTGATGGAGCCATGTTCAAACTGAGGAGCGTGGCTTGAACAGGAACTTTAATTTGAAGGGATGAGCATTACTAACTTGTCTCCCACTTGGAGCCTTCAGGGTCAGTTCCTGATCCACCAGCCCAACAGCACAATGCTAAGCTTGATGCAGAAGTCACTGGCTGAGTTATCCCAGTGATGGGAGAGGCCAGAGGGTGATTGCAGGAGCCCTTCTGCAACGCAAGCTGGTTATAATCACAGCTAATAACAGGGAGTTTATTTTTGGGGCCACCTGGCCAATGTGCAAAACAGATGACAGACAGCAGCTGCCATGAAAAATTGCTGAACCATAAAGACAAGGGTCATCTCAGTGTTACCAAGGCCCCATATTTCAGGTCCTACCTTGTGCAGGCTGAGCAACATGAAAGGCTCATGGGAATTTTCCATCCTTTCAAAGACCCAGATTTAGGGCTTAGGGGTTTAGGGTTTCAGGCCTCGTTTCAGGCTGGGGCTGCCTCATCTGGGACCCACCAACCCCAGGGTAGCCAAAAGGCAGAGTTTGTACCCAACCACTGGATTTTACTGGTAAGTGACAAACATTTCTGTGAAACAACACTTTGGGGTTTGGTGAAGCCATCCTTTTTGTACTAGATTCGTGAAAGCTGTGCTTTCACCATGCAGGTTTACTGAGTGCTTGTTGAGGTTAAGCCTTCCTATTTGGATAAAGATGATATACCTGTGGTTGACAAATACTGACTCTTATGCACCTTTGGGTTCCCTCCATCACCACTCACTGCTGGAGCCTGGAGCTCTCTTGTGGTCCAACGCACTAAGAGTTGGTCACTAAAACAGGGAGTCTGTGAACAATTCAGTGCAGTGAAAATAAAAACATAAACTCATTTACACGTGGATGTTGACAGGATGAGCTTGTGGCGCAAATCCACTGTTGGCAATAGAGAGCAAAAGGCACTTCTGGAGCCAGTTGTTCAGCAGGGTTTGAGGGGTCTGTGCTGGAGGAGAGGGGGTGCTCCAGCCGTGCCGGTGAGCCACGCCAGCGTACAAGGTCATGGAGGTTCTCCACCTGCCCCAGCATCATGCAGAGCACCTCAGGGACATCCTGTGCACAGGAGCATCCAGGGATGGGGGACATGGACAACAACGGAATCTGTTTTCACATTTGAGTGTAGATACCCAAATTCTGCCCTTTTGGGCACTCCAGTGAGCCTACGTGAGCATGCCAAAACCACAGGAAAGCACCTGGTGGGCACAACCTGAGCCTAGCTTGTGCTCAAACCAGCCGTCCTCCTGCTACCCTCCATCTGCACGGCATTGCAAAAGCTGATTATTTAAGGAGGTTTTGGGAGAGGCCTGAAGTTTTTTTCCTGAGCAGAAGTTAATGGGTGTTATTTGATTGCTTTGACAGTCTTGAGCATTGTTTTTGCAGCTTTTTTTCCCACTGCTGGGCTGTCATTCTTCATGAAAGCAACTTGAATTTAATTGCAAGGCTACGTCGGATTCCTGCAGAAGCGCTTTTTAGTCTCATTTTGACATTAGGATAAAATAATAATAATAAAAAAATTAATGCATAATAATTTCTGCAATCTGCCATCGTCTTTGGTCAAACTCATCCATAAAAAACTAAATAATAGCAAAAAACCATTGCTTCTATGAAGACTCATCTTAGCTAGTGGCACATTTAAGATTTCTGCAGCCTTTTCTCCCTTTCCTGCCAGTCTTGACAGATACAATTAAAATCCTTGCACTTTACTGAGAGCAAATGACTCCTAGTTTCAGCAGCTGGAAGAGCACAGTATGATTGAGCTCATGCTGCACCTTTACTATTATTTTCCCTTGTGAACACAGACCTGCAAACCCTGCTGTGCATTCAAATGGTGTTTCCACCATGCATGGAGTGTTTCTCAGCATGATTTGGGTTCACACTCCCTTGCTGGTGCAAACACGTGGTATCTAAACATGCCCATTGCCACTAGGTTTGCCCTAGTACAAGTCACTTCTGCCAACTGCATCTCTGTAGCTACCAGTGCTGTTTCTCAGTGCAGCTGCCAGCAGCTAAGGCATGAAGCATTTATGCTGTTTGCAGGATTTGGGTTGTGTTTGCCTGGTGGCACTGGAAATACCAGTTATTTGTGAAGGAGCTGAGCCCATTCCTGTGGGAGCAGGTCTTTGCTGACATATTCATATCTGGTTGAAAATCTAGAGTGGCCAAAACTGGAACCCAGAACTAATTTTCTTCCTGAATTTCAAAGCGGATAGGAGCATTAAAAATCCTGTCCAGAACCCAAGTACTACTTCCTATGCATCTAAACAGCAGACTGGCTTAAGGGGATTTTCTTGGATCCAACAGGGCAGAAATCTCACAGAATTTTTGATGATTTGGGGTTAAATTTATTAGGTTGGTTGGGAATCTCATACTGCTGGCTTTCAGACTTTGTCCTCAGGCTCTTCCTAACTGAAACCTGCACTAAACTCATCTTTCTTCTGATCTAAGCAAGTGGCTGAACCATTCTCCATTAAAAGAAATGGTACTTTATTGAAAGAAACGGAAAAGGGATGAGAAGACTTGCCACCACTAACTGAACATGGGATGACTGGCTGCACCCTAGTAAGTCTAAGTGGTAAGGACCATTATTACACAAGCAGTTAGGATAGTAAATATTCCTTAAAGTTTCTTCCTTTTTTGAAATATATTTGGGCATTGAGTCCCAGGAAAGTTAAGTGACTTGTCCTGGATCAGGAAGTTCTCAGCTGTGGTCCATAGGCTGGTTGTGGTCCATCTTACGGGATCTCTGGGACTGCTCTGCCTGGTGGTATTGCTGATGGAGCTCAATGACGAGCACACACGGCGCTCATCTCACACCACAAGAACATGAAAGTGTCCCCATGGGGCAGACTGGGGTGGCCGGGGACGTGTGGCTGGGGCAGCAGCATTCACTCACGCAGCCTGAATGGCATAAATAAGCAGCGATTTGTATTTCCATGGGTTCGCACACATTCACACAGATGTACTGAAAGGAGAAGAAAGAGTTATTTATGATGTGTTCTGAAATATAATTTATATGAAAGTCAAAGCTCAGGGTAATTGCTGCTGAAGTAGATCCAAAGGTTGGCATTATGATTAAATAGCACTGCTGCCTTTTAGGGGAAATCTAGTTACAGACAAACAACATGGAGGTCAGCAACAAAATATAATTCAATTCTTAGCTATGAATTAATGAATGTGTTTTAGATTAATTTAAATCCACAAAGAGACTTTGTGTTGCAGAAATATTCATTAGGAAGTTTAACAGATTATTCCTCTGGCAGGGGTTCAGCTTTCTGCGCTCCTCCAGGTGAGCCCGCTTCTCACAAAGGACAAGGAACGTGCCGGCTTTCCTTACAAAATGCATCTGGTTTGGTTCTTCGATGCTTTTCCCTCCTTTCCAGCTAACCGGTACGATGCCTGTGGCTGCCCCAGCCTTGCTCTGAATGGGACATTTGCGGTGTGCACCAGCAGGATGAGAGACTGAGGGTTGTTTGATCTCAGCTTGGTTCACTAGCAATGAGATAATGGTGAAATGGAACCAAAAAACCAGGCTGGAAATGCCATCCATGGACCAGGCGGCATCTCTCCACCTTCTGCTCTGGAAGCGTGGCCTCTCTGCAGGAGAGCACAGGCTTCAGTGAGGCTTAAGCGTGTCCTTGAATGTTTGCTGGAATAACAGAGCTCTTCCCAACCGGTGCTTATGGGTGTGCGTGCTGGAAATCTTTTATTTTTGAGGTTATTTGAAACCTCATCTATGTGATGATAGTCTCTGGCCACCTTCCTAATTGTGCAAGGAAAAGAGCTGATGCAGCCAAGGACTATCCAGGGGAGGAAAATAAAATGCTTTCAGTGGTCACAAGAGGGGATGGAGTAGGGACAAGTCAAACCAGCAGGTTCACAGCCCTGCCAAGGGGTGCTGAGCCCCGCTCTTGCCTCCAGGAATGGTGCTGGAGTGTGAAGGGCCCCTCAACCCACCACCCCTTCCCCAGAGGGAGCTGGGGCCGTGGGGACTGTGCTGGCAGGACATAAAAGCAGCTCTGACATTGCCTTGGCTTCGCTGTCCCCATCATGGTGGCGGAGGGGGGAGAGATGGCTGGGCCAGAAGGCCACCCACTTCCCTCCACCTCCTGTGAACTTAATTCGCTTCTTCTCAGTGCTGGAGGGATTCGTGAGGTACCTCTACAGGGGCAGAAGGCTGCACTTGAAATAAGATGTGCACATCCCTCTGTCCTCACTCAGAGCTTCTATGGCTGTGGATTGCAAACCAAACCACAGTATATAGGGTTATGGGAGAAGAGCAGACAGCACCTCCTTAGAGTGAAGTATTTGGATATTGAGAGCTAGGTCAGCTCACCTCCAAAAATAAACTGCTCTGAGCTTGCTGCCACCAGCTGCAGAGCTGCTGCTAATGGAGATGGGCTGTCTGTGCCTAGCCCACGGTACCTGCTTGTGGTGTGCATGAGGGACTTTGGGGTGGGTTTGGTTAACTGAAGGGAGCTAGAGCGTCCTCCTCCCACCCAGACCTGCAGAGAGATGCTAAAAGGGGAGGCGTGTGGGCTCTCTGGCTGTCCTGCCCACCCCCAGGTCCCCGCACACTGAATGCACTGCTGCTCTCCCAGGAGAGCAGGGAGGCAGCACGGGCCTGTGAGTTCATCTCCTGCGGCTCATTTGGAGCGGATTAGAGCAGGTGGATTAGGAAGTGCTCATGGGAGGTAACTGCGGGGCCAGCCCAGCCCAGCTCCTGGAGATGCAGGTGCAGCGGGGTGGGCTCCTGCCTGGACAGCCCCTGCCTCTGTGCAGTGGGGACCATTGTTCTTCCCAGACCTGGGCATCCCAGCTGGACTTCTTCATGTCAATCTCTGAGCACTCACGTTCTCCTGCTTGCTCTTTTCACTCCTCTGATGGAAGTGGTATGAGAGGTGAAGGTGCTCTGATACCCTCCCTCATGGTTCCTTCTCATTCACCAGCACAAGAACAGCAGATTTCATTTCCTCCAGTCCCCAAATAAGTGAGACTTATTGTCAGATTAAGACACTTTTGACAAATCCAAAGTTATAAATCCTCCTCTGGATATTTCTCACTCTGGGAAAACTGTATTTACCTTTTTCTTTGCTTCCCCATCAGCTCCTTCCACTGCATTTGCAGCTATGATGGCTGTTCTCCTTCAGCTGTAATCTGGTGTTTGAGCGACTTCGCTTTTTAACTCGAGTACAAACTGTCTGAGCAATTTGCTCTTTGATTTCAGATTAGCTGCTCTTGACAGAAGTGCTTTGCTTTTGCTGTGCTTCTTGGTTGGTAAAATGTTAGTGGCTGAGGCTATGTGTATGTGGAATATCTGGATTTTTAGACTTGGCCTCCTGCTCTCTAATTAACAGCGATGTAATAATAACATTGTTAATATAGCCTGTGCAGGAACCTCCAATGAGGGTGACTACTGGCCACAGCAGCCACCGCCGGCTCTTGCTTGTGACATTGCTTGGTGCTCCCAAAGCACTGCAGGCAAAGCCTGCTTCCAACTCCACCTACCTACTAAGATGAAACACTTTGCTCCATGTCCTAAACATAGCTTGGTCGATTGCTTCTTCAATGCAGTGCTGCTTTTTCTGGGTTTTTTTTGTGTTTTTTGGTTTTGTTTGGTTGGTTTTTTTAAGCAGAACAACTTTTTTCTTTTCCTGTGGCTTTATATGGTCTGTTTCAGAAAGCTGCCCTAGCTTTGGGTAGCCTCACCCTTCCCAGCCTTCTGTTCCAGATGGTTTGGCTTTCCTGCAACAGCAAGATCTTTGGTCACAGAGGCCAGCAACTAATAATTCATAAGCTGTTTTTGGCTTCTTTTAGCTCACAGTCAGGAACCAGGGTGGAAATGCATTTATTATGGACAAGTTTTAGCCATTAAACTTGGCCTTTGCCTTCCAAGCACTGTGGTAATTTCTCACCCCTGAGTTTCAATTTGCTTATGGTAGGGAATCAGCTGCAGCAGTTTAGGATGCTCAGGATGTGGCTTCCTTTGCCCTTGTGCATGCCCAGGCCTCTGGGAGCAGGTGGAGACTCTTCCAGCCTCATAAAAGATGATTTCCAGTGATCACAACTCACTCCTGGGGTTTCTGGAAGGCTCTCACTTGGCTGAATATGGGTTTTTTTCCAGGCACCATTCACGCCATCCCTGGGGTCCCTGTATGGAGGTCACAGGATGAAAACCCCTGTCCTGGGGTAAAGAAGCAGGTGGACTTAGGGCATGTGTTTCTTTCTTGTATGGCAGCTCTGATAGCTGGAGTTTGAGAACAAGATTCATCACTGGCATGAAATAGTATAGCTCAAATGAACTCAGATAGTATCTGCTTGAAATCAGCTGCATTTCCAAGCAGCAGGAAAAGCAGCTGAAGTTGCTTGGCTGAAGTCTTTCTTTTTGAGCACTGAGGAAGCAGCAGAGAGAGGATGGTGAAAGCAAGTCTGCTTGTGCTGCTTGTGGGGATCATAGCCCAGATCCTCCCCTCTGAGATTTAATTCAGCTGTAATTCAGTCACAAGTCCCAGCCTCACTCTTTCTGGGTGCTGGAAATTATTTTTCTGCAAGCTTTTTCCCAGACTTCCTTTTGTAACCTAAATGCCACGAGAGCATTTGAGCTGTGCACCTGCTCCCAGCAGAAGCGTTTCACTCCACTTCCTAAACAATAGTTTAATATTGTGGCAGTCCCCAGGATAAGTGTGGATGTGTCCCTGTTATTAGCATGTATCTACTATCCATTACCTAAATATGTTAAAGGGTCAACATGGTATTTGTAACCCTGTCCTATAAAAGGGCCCCACACGAGAAGGAAGGGCCTGTGTTCATAGTGTTGCACTGATGACCGAACTAGATGCTTGATTCAAACTGAAGTTTATTAAAAGACTCCTATAATTTTGAAGGATTTGGGACTAGACCCATACTAAGCAATAGAACAAATCTATAACTAAAGCTCACAGTGAGAGGAAACACCAGGAGTGTGAATATTTGAAATAAGCAGCACACCATAATAAGTTCAGGAAATAGATGTTTTGGGCTGGTGGAGAGTCCTCAAAAGCTGTAAAATTAATTGAAGCACAAGTGATGCTGGTGACTCCAAGGAACAGATGCAGCAGAGAAATCTTGGCTACTTAGCTGTCGCCATAAAACTCCTGCCCAGTTTCTCTTCCCATTCCCACCCCTCTCTGGAAGGCAATCTTCTGGTGTCACCATGTCCCCCTTGCAGCACGGAGGCCACCACTACCCTTACCGAGCATTGGATGTCGGGGCTCTTGCAAGTCAATTAACTGGGAGGTAGAGAGGGAAGCAGAAAGACTGTCCAATGGAAAATGTGTCAGTTTGAGATGTCTCATCTGCAACCAAAGCATTCCCAAAGTGTTTAGTGCTTTTGTCTCCAAGGGCACTTGGCATCTGGAGACCCTGGATGAGATTTTCACCTCCACTGTGGGCAGCCCTAGCAGGACTGTGCACTTAAATTTTATAGCCTGGTTCCTGCATGTTTCCAGGAGAAATTTTTATCTTGGAGGATAACCAGTCAAGTGGATGGGAAAGGCTGAAGCAGCTGCTGGTCCAGGGAGCACATCTGGAGGGCTTGCTAGACTCTGATCAGCTGCCAGCTCCCCCGGATCAGGCCATGCTGATGCCTTGGTGCATCCTCCACAGGGCATCTTGCACTGACTCTGGTACCAGTCTCTGGTACCAGGGGACAATGCCTCCCATTTCTAGAGCTTGAAACTGCTAAATGCTTATTTTCATTAAATACAATAGTTTTACTGCCAGATTTGTAGATTGTGGGCTCTGTGTGTGTATTCACTGACCTCTCCTGGCCAGACCCAGGACACTCTGCTGGGCTGCACCAGGCATCTCAAACCGGCTGGAAACCAGGCGTCCCTAAACACCTGCCCAGGGAAGCACTCCCACTGGGCAAGCTGTGATCAGTCTTAACTTCCAGTTAAAAGGCAAAAAAGAGGCAGCCCCTTGGGGAAATGCAGGAGATCTTCAGTGATAACTTCAATTAACATACTAAATCACTTGTGTTTGTGATTGCTAATAGACCACGGCATGCAAGTGTTTATTATTGCAGTAATGAACCACAGTATAGGACCCTGGATGAGGCAGATCTGGAAGCATCCAAAATCCATTCCAATCCTGCAGTCCTTACTGGGGAAAAATTAGGAGTGAAATTAAGGGCTGCAAAATCAGGCTTGTGAGGAAACTGGGCAACCGTGGAAATATTAAAGAAATAAGTGTGACGAAGAAAGGAGACAATCCAAGAGATTATCATGTGTATTGAGGAGGGCATCGTCTGCCGAAGCAATCTGGTAAATCTCTTAGGTGCACAGTGAGGGACCTTTTGTAAAAAACTGTATGAAAATGACTGTTATTGTGCAGTTGTAGTAAAAGTTCAAATATGGTGGTGCCTCTCCAGCAGCTTTCCAGCAGCCCCAGGGCAGCATTCACCCCTCTGCAGCTCCCTTGCAAACCAGTGTTCTGGAGCCAAACAGACCCAGACCTCCCTTCTCAGCCTGCTTTCCTTTTTTTTTTCTTCCTGGAAAACAATGAGGATCAGCTAAGCCTATAACTTAAATATTATAATTAATTGGTGCTTTTTGATTTTTTTATATGCCATCTGCTGCTGTGCTAAAAGTGTGTTTTCTTTGTGTGAGAAAGCCTTTGTTTGCCTGAAACAGGTTTTTCCCACCCCTGCATAAATACCACTTTGAAAAATAGCATTGCAAAACCTGCAGCATTGGGCTTTTAGAAAGAGAGCCTGAACGGCTCAAAACTTCACATAGCTCTGCAGCGAGGAGAGTGTGGCTTTCATCTGACAGGCTGTTTAAGGATGGTTTGACCTCTCTCTTCCTTTACATGCTGGGAGTTAACTTCTTCTGTAAGTGTCCAGCATAAATTCTTTTAATGCAAATTTCCTTGTCAAAACTACAAACAGACATTTGATCAAAGGTCAGCTCTCCTTTGTGTTCCTGTTTGATATAGAAATTTCTATTTCATCTTTGACTGTCATGGTCAGTTAAGGGAACTGTAGCGTGATGGGAAATTACTGATGCATTTCATGTCCTCTCTCCAACGAGGCTTTTTTTCCCCTCTTTCATATCTTATGGGTGTTTTAATTTGAATATGTTTTCATTTTTTAATGGAATAGTTAAATTAGCTTTGAAAATGTAGCGATATGACACTGAAAATGATCTGCTTTTTAACTGAGGCTCAATTTACTGCTATTTGATACCCTGGGAGCTGATCAAATAATTATTATTCCCTTACTGCTGGCTTTATTTCATGCTTAACTTGTGGATCTTTTTTATGGGGCAGTGCCTGAAGAACAGGAATTGCAGCAAATGGAAGGGTTTGGAAAATTTTGTATTTACTTCTTGGGGTTCCTTGGCTCTGCCAGATCCAAGAGAGTGTGGGGACCCCTGTGACTGCGGCACTGGAGCTTGCTCAGATCCCTGAGCCAGGGATGCTGCAGGGAACTGGCCACACTGAGATTTGGGATGATGCAGAAAGGAGCTAGGGAATGAATGCAAAGGCTCATTTGTATCCACACTGACTCTCCCAGGAGATATTTTCTTCTTTTCTAGAAGCAGCTCCATGGTTTAACTAGTCTGCACCAGGTTGTCCAGGCTGTTTGCCTTTCCAGTCCCCCCCAAGCCCATCTGCCTCTTGACATTTGGTCCTTCTTGCCCCATTAGCTTTGCACCAGAGTCCCATGATGAGATTTAACATCAGGGCACCTTTGGAAGGCATTGGAATTTCATTTTACAGCTGTGGCTCTCAGGTTAAGTCTCTGGGCATGTAAAAGAGTAACTAACTCCCACAAGGCTTCAAGGCACTGGACCTACATGATTTGCTCAAAGCAGCAAAGGAGGTTTTTGCCAAAGCAGGGAATTGAACACAGCTCTTTCCACACCCCTGGCCAACATCCTAATCCCCATTTAGCATCCTCCTGCAATTTTTCTGGAGCTCTTCACAATGTGTAAAGTCAAGCCCATGTCTAAGTCCTTGTATGATTAAACCACTGCTACTGTATCCCCTCATTTATGCTTATGCAAGTGCACAGATGTGTTTGTGTGGCTATGGGGCTGACAAAACCCTGGGGACAAGTGAGATTTGTGATTACCAGATCATTATTACCATACAGCTGTCCGAACCTAGAGCTACGTTGGGGGTCCCTGCCTGTCGATGAGGTCTGAAACCCAGCCCCTTTGGGGTTTTTGCTAACATGCACCATGATTGCTACTTAAAAAAAGAACTGGAGCCATAACCATATCTAATGAGTGGGGTGGCATAATTGGACATCTCTGTGCCACTGGGAAAAGTGGCCTTAAAGCAGGTCTCTGCTGCAGGGCCTGAGACGGACAACAGCCTCAACAACTGGGACTTTCTCAAGTGAAGCTGCCTGGACCAAATGCTGGGCCATGCAAAGGCTGTAATGCAGGCGTGCATTGCTGCTGAGCAGACTGTGAGGGCTGGGAGTGGGCAGGAAAAGTGGGCATTCAGGATAATAACATTTAGGAAATAGCCTTAAACTTATCTTTATTGCTACCCCTCAGGAGAGATCCTGAAGCATCTCCGCTGCTGCAAATCTGTGCCCTGGATCTGTAATTGCTGGTGAATTGATTCAGCTGCTTTTAGTGCTATGCAGTTCAGCAAGAAGCTGTGGCTTTCCAACCTGTAGATAGCAAAAGGGACTGTGATGAGTGAGTCCTTCTATTGCCATCACTAAAAAATTGATACCTGGGCTTGTTGGCTTGATTCCCTTCTGAGTACAATTGTCTCCTGAGGGAATAGAAGGCCACAGGCCCCCTCTCTCGGGATGTCACCTGGATCTTGCAGCATCCAGGAACAGTGCCTGTTCAACAACTAGCCCACGCCAAGAGAGATTGTCTTTCGCAGTGACAAGAGGCACAAACATCTCCTTTGTCACTGATCTCTTTAAAATAAATCACTCCTTCATGTACCAGAAACACTTCTTACAAAATCAGAAACACATCACCCCTCCTAGCCTTGCTCTTGCCAGGGTTTAGCTCTCAGGAGCACCCAAGGCTTAATGAACCCATCAGCCAGCTGGCCCTGGCACGCCGGGGGGGATCTCTGGTGCTCCCTGAGCCTGACACTTCCCCAGGCCCGTGCTGGTGCACAAGGGGTAACTCCATGGAGAAATGCACGTGCAGCTCCAGGACGCAGCCCAGCAAGCTCTCACGCAGATGGCAAATGCAAAGGAGACTCTTCCTAGATCGCCGCTATTTATTTTGTTTTCCTGGGAGTTAAGTTGATGAAAATACACACAGCAATGCATCATGTCAGGAGAAATCGCATGAGATATCTGGAGATGGTCACCTAATTAATGCCACTAATGTCCCCTGTCTGGCTCCGAAATGACCCAGCACTGCAGAGTGTTGTGTGTGTGCTTGCAGGGAGCTGGGGCAGCGTGCTGGCACCCAGTGCTGCGGCCAGGCTCCTACAGCTGGGGTGGCTGTGGCCCTCTGTGCCCGTTGTCCCCAGGAGCCAAGCACTCTGCTCAGCCCCAGATGCTGTCTCGAATCCAGGTTTCTGCAGCCCCGTATGACAAATGCTGCTCTGGCAGCCTGGAGTCAGCATTGCACTGGGAAAGGGAGGAAAGTGGGTTTGAAACTTGTACTTGTCATTGTAGAGAGCACGTTCTGCCACAGTGGTCAGCGTGCTGGGACAAGGAGGGAGCAGGGCTGGCCCCTAGGGCTGTAAAAGTGCAAGGGATGTTTGTACAAATGCTGTCTTTTAGTGAAAGAGATGCCGTGGTTACAGGGCCAGGGCTTGTAGGGCATCTAGGGGTTGGCAAATACACAAAAGATAGATCAGGAAAATGCTGAACAACAACAACCAGCTGTGGAAGCACCGTCCTCTCTTGTAAATGGTCCTCCTTCCCCAGTAAGGATGCATTTAGCCTTAAGGGAATGTTGCTTTCATACATAAAACTACTTAAGACCAAGGCTGGGAAGACCTAATCACCACTGGGCCACCGCCTCCTCCTGCCGACGTGGCTCCAGTTTGAGCTCCCGGAGACCTGAACTTCCCCTTCCGCTCTGTAGCTTTGGAAACCTCCCCCTTCCATGAGCGTTTCCCTGTGGCTCTGCTGGAGCAGGATGACCACAGCTGCTGATCTGTAAATCACACTGCTAGATTGTGTCTCCTCTCAGCAAAAAGCCTTTTAAGTAATTTCTCTTCTCCTTTCTTATGTCTCTTTCTGTTATTTTCAAGCATACAAGCCGGTTCCTTTTAGATGGAGCTGGACATGAGGCAGCTCAGATGTCAGTGCACAGCCGTCCTTTGCCAGGGAAGGCTTTGCCCTTCCTCAATATCTGGGCCCAAGTCACCTCTCATTTATCCAGCTTGAGTGAACACAACTTCTCCAGCCTGCAACGTCCCAGGTCTCCTCCATCGGGTGACAGTGACACCAGATGGCAGCAGTGGCCTTCGGATCCCAGCAGCACCGCCAGCTCTGAGCGAAGATGCGGGCGAGGGTTTCTCTGCATCCCAGATATTCCGAGGACAGCTTCCCTCTGTGCTCTCCTGCGCTGGGGCTCACTCAGCATCCTGTCCATATGGGCTGTCAAAATATAATTGCGCCGAGGATCTATATGCTGTAGTTGTTTAGTGTGTCAAAATGACACACAGACTCCAACTTAAGAAGTCAAGAAAGAAAATTCCTATCTTCAGTTGTGCTTTAATTAATCATTTTGTCATGGCTTTAATGGCTTTGGTGCTGCATTGACAGGTGAAAGCAAAGATTAGGATTTCTGAAGGTCATGGGGATTTTTGGGGGCCTGGTTAAAGTGATTGCTAACTCTGATCATCCATTTTCTGAGGGGCTCCCGGCTGGTCCCTCAGGACTAGTGGCATCCCACGTCTTTGACCCTCAGTCTCAAGAGGCTTTGGAAGATGCTGGATGGTGCTGGCTGCATCGTCGCAGAGCCTCCTGCCCGCTGTGCCACAGCATGAGTCCTGCCACTGCCCCTCCTGCCTGAACCTGCCTGCAAAGTCCTCAGTGGGGTTAGCATTAAAAACTTGGCAGAGAGAGACCAAAGGCTGGACCAGGAGGCCACAGGCTGTGTCAAGAAGTGGGATTTTGGAGACGCGTTCACCTAGCAAACCTCCTTTGCAGGTGGGGAATATGGGTCCTTCTGTAGTGCTCCCCAGGCAGAAGTCAACTTGGCCACTGCAGGCCAGGTGGGAGACGGGGTGCAGGATATGCATCCTACAGGAGGGGGAAATACAAAGCAGCAAAGTGGAGGAGAGATCCTCACAGGTCAGACGAAGATGGCTTGATTTGGCTGGCTGCATCTCGGAAGACCTTCAGGACATGTTGTGAACCATACCAACATGCAGCAGGGCAAAATACTGCTTACTCCACATTTTTTCTTGAAATAAAACAATTGAAGAAAGTTACATTAATTCTCTGGGCAGCAGTTTATTCTCTTACTTCAAATTACCATGTTGTAGTGCTTTAATCTCCTGAATGAGTTTTGTTTATGATGATGCCCAAATATTAATTGGGGTTTTTTTATTGATTTGGGGGCTATCAATTTACCTGTTAGCCACTGGGTCACTCCAGGAATTATTAGCGTACTAATTGCAAACAGAAAAAGAAAAAAACAACAACTCGGATGATTGATTGTTCTGTGTGTTTGGGCAGAGAGTGCCAGCAAAGCGAAAGAGCAGAGCTAAATCCTGTTGGCAGGGGGAAGTCCTGTTTCTGATGAACAAAAATGAAGAAAGCCAAGTGAGTGCTGCCGGCAGTCCTGTCCGCGCTGGACAGGCTGCCTGGCCATGCTCGTTCTGTGGATTTCTGAATGGTACCAATGCCTAGTTAAAACGGCACTAAGGAACTCATACTGGCATGCTTTAAAACAGTATTCTAAGCAGCCTGGCAGTGAGACTAATTTTGTTCAACAGTGGAGATGGGCTTTTTAGGTTAAATAAGAGAAATAAAGAAACAGGCTAGGATTCCTGCTCACACACTGTCTTTTTTTATCTTAGATATTAATAACTGCATTTTAACCTCTCTGCTACTCACATTGACCTGGTTTGCAAACAGAAATAAACCATTTCAGCTTAACCAATGCAGGGTAGTGACCCTGCAAGTAGCAGGACAGGAGATCTGGGTTCAGCTTTCACTCTTCCTGTGCCCAGGAGCTTGGGAAAATTCAAATTTTAAGCAACACCTCTGGAGTCAGGAAAATCTCAGAAATGCCAATAGTTGTGGATCCTGGACTTAATTTCTTTATCTGCCTCCACTACCCCTGAGCAAACCACTGGACTGGCCTCCGGGCGTGACAATTGCAGCTGGGATGAGCCTGGAGGGGCCAGGGGAGGCTGGGATGGATACCTCTGGAAGTGTTATACTAAAGCCTGGATCATGAAGCCCCTTCAGAAAGGACTGGCAGTGTCTCCTACACACTAATCTCTTGAAAACCTGATTAAGCTCCCTAGATACCTTCGCCATAGAAATAAGCTACCATCTAGAGCAGAGACCCCATTATGGCAGCCAGGCAGAGTGGGCTGGACCCTGCTCTTGAGTTACCGGCACTTATGACCAGCTGCATAACCTGAAAACAGCTGTCAGCACATGAACAAAATTGTGGGTGTTCACAACTGAAAGAGGAGCCTGCGCTAGCTTTGGATAGCAATAGTGTTTAGGCTTTGCAGCTTGGGATGCTAAGGTGCTGCAGCATATTGCCTTGTAATAACATGAAGCAAAAGCTCAGCAGAAAGTCTGTGAACCAGATAAGATTGATTAAACAATTTCTAACCAACGGGGTTGCACATAAAAATTTTATTAAAACCTCAAGTGCTAAATTTATTTCCTGGGTCTGTCACCGCTATTTTTTTTTATTCAGTAGTGATAATTACTACATTAGAAATTAAATGAACCTCATATACTACATCTTTCAGACCTCCTAGGAGAGTTGTGAAAGTGATTTAGGGAAGTGAATTTGCTATTGTGTCTAATCAAGTTACAGTAATTGTCACCTATAATTTTAACTTGACTGCTATGTGTTTAATTGGAAGCTTTACCTCTGTTTTTTTGTAACTGAGCTTATCTGTGACCGTTTTTCTACTTTCCATCCCCTCCCAAAACCCACTGACAGAAAACAAATCATTGCATACAGCTGTGCAGTTAACAGCATTGCTGTTTGCTACCACACAGGTTTCTTCATCAACCTGATGTGTTGCAGCATCAGGTGATTTTCCTTGTGAGACCAGCACTAAGTTGTCTCCCTTGAGATAATAATCACAGCTGTGTAGAGATCAGTGGCAATAAAGGGGCTTTCCGGCCCTAAGCAATCCTTAATAGGACTGCAAGTATTGCAGTATTCTGGGATTGCGAAGTTAAGGTAAGTCCTAGGACCACCTTATCTGTGTTAGGGTAAAAGCCAGTCCCTTGCAGAGCTACTAATATGTATTAAAATCTCTATGGTTGTTTCTGAAGGTGCTGACTTTCAGCAGCACAGAGCTAGGCTGATATGGTTCTGTGTGGCCCCTAGTTCTGTAGGTGTTTGGTCAGAGGTACTTTCAGGGACTTGCTGCCCTGCTCTCTGCCTTGTGCTTTAGAGATGCTGGGTCATGTGCAGCCACCTTAGAAAAGCTTAGTCCCTTGCCCTGATTCCCCCAATCAGGCTACAGCTTGTTTCCTCAATGAGCTCTACAGGGCAGCAAACTGCCCA
Organism: Ciconia boyciana; assembly: GCF_034638445.1. NCBI lineage: Eukaryota > Metazoa > Chordata > Aves > Ciconiiformes > Ciconiidae > Ciconia > Ciconia boyciana. The sequence continues at coordinate 15,463,319 of NC_132944.1, read as the reverse complement.
GCAAGCCAAAGGGTTTACAGCACAGCAGCAGGGGACCTGCAGGTGAACGGCAAAGTAAGATATAGTGTAGCCAAATGCATCCCAATGCTTCTCAGCAAGACCCCAAGCTACCTAGGTTGGAAGCTGGGTCAACGGTAGGCTTGTGGAGCCTGCTAATGCCTTCTCTCCTCCCAAACACATGTAGTGAGTTTAATGCACAGGTTCCCTTCTGTGGTCTGAGATCTGGGCAATTGCTTTGGTTGCTCAGCTCTAAAACAGGCCTGCTCATTCCTCCTTCCCTTTTCTTGCTAAAGAAATGTGTCTATGCACACATATATATGACTTCAGCCTGCAAGGAGACAAGGTTTCTTCTGGATTTAGGGAAGATGGTGATGATTATGAGCATGGAAACTCTAAATGGTTCATGTGATTATTGATCTTCAACCCTCCTGGATGCTTGCTCAATATCAGATTGAAGAATGGGGCTGCTTCTGACCATACTTATTCAACATAAAGTAATATTTGTCCCACTGGAGTCGCATAATATATAAAACCTGTTCAATTTAGATTGGGATCAGGCCCTCCATTTTTAGTCAGTCTGTTAGGGATCGTTAAAGATCCAGAAAGGCTGTATTATGTTGATGCAATTAATGGAGGTTATTTGAAACTATTTTATCACTGTAACACTCATAGAAATTATTGTGCTTGTGTGGCTTTGCGCTCACTTTCTGGAGCGATGTGTGTAGAATAGCAGTAACTTTGTCCCTGAATAATTCATGTTGTTTGTCAGCCACTTTTTAAGCCTTTCTGCTTAACCACAGAAGATTAGCATTTTTGTCGCTTTTTTAATCAAAGGTTTGGGGTGGGGGGAAGGGCGAGTGGTTTTCTTTTTAGCTTACTTTAAACACTTCCCCAGGCTTTCAGTATGCAACTTAGCTATTCAAATTGGGATATTTTGGCCCTAGAAGCATTTTAGCTAGCTCTTAGGCCTGCTACATTATACAACTTTCTAGTAAATCATGAATAAGTTGAAAGGCTATAGAGCTTTTTTCCTAATTTCTCAAGGGTCCTTTTACTACCTAATTTGTTTTCATCCCATGTTATTTACTGACTAACTCTAATCAACTCTTTTGGTATTGTTCCAGTCCACAAGTGTGGGAAGGTTTGGCAGGTAATGTGTGGCAGCACAGGGAGTTTCAAAGATACTGGCCTTGAAATGAGTATCGTTGGTTGGAAATTGGAGTGCACTCATTACATGCTGGAGTTCTCCTGAGCTTTGTCTTCAAGTAAGGATGCTCCACTGGTGTAAAACAGCAAAGCTCTGTTACGGTTCTGAAGTGATGCTGAGTTGCACAGCTGCAGTTCAGAAATACTTAGCCTCAAAATAAAGAGGATGGAGGTAAAAGCCAAAGGTCTGGCTCAGAGCAAAGCGAGAAGGGAATGCCAACCTTGGCAAATGCAGGGCTGGGGGTGTATTTTCTTTGCTTTCATCTTGGGGTAATGCAAAGTAGTGTTTGGGGTATTTTTGTTTAAAAGTGAAATGTTGAATTAGCGATCCCTTTAAGCATCCATCCTGTATACCTCAGGGAAAGAGGACAACAGAGGTAAGACGAGGTGTTTGCAATACCACTAGTTGATGGGATGACAATAGGAGGCAGCCCACTGAAACCAGCCTGGCACCTTGGCTGGGAGCTCCTTCTGACCAAGAGGTCACTAAATCGGTGACGCAGCTCCTTTGACTGTCTGTGGATCCACACCAGCCCTTTGTGTCTGAGTAAATGAAAATCACTGGCATGCAACCGCAGCCAAGTCCTGTTGGCAAGAGCGTATCACTGAAGGGGAGTATATTTGGGTTGTCGTGCTGACAGACTCAACAGAGAAATGCTGATGTGTGCAGAGAGCTCTATGGACATATTTGGTGATGGGGAGGTTGGAGTGAGATTACTGCTGTAGGAACAAATTCCCTGTCTATGCAAGGTGTCTCTGCTCTCCACTGTTCTGTGTTTTCCCTTTATTTTCCATGCTTTTTCTTTCACTCTGAATCTTCCTCTGACATACCAGGTGAGGTCTGGCAGGGGATGGGGTGACCGAGGACATGGCCACAGCTGTTTGAGTGTGGAGCACTGTGGTGTGACATTCACAGCTTCTTCTGGCACTTAGAGTTGGCTTATCTCCTCTTTGCTGCCATTGCTACTTCTTTTCTTTTCCTCTCAATGTCATAACATTTAAGAAACAAAACCAGGATGCTCTTGGAAAACCAAATGGATTTTGAAAGACACTGCTGCGTTAAATCCCAAACTTTGCAATGCAAACTTTCCAATCAAGCTAATTTTCCAAAATGCTGGCACTGAGTTTCTCTTCCTTCCCTTATTGATACTGTTCAAGCCTCTTCTCCTGGAACTGCAGCTCGTTCTATCGTGCGTGGTTGCCAAGAGCCAGTCCACAGCTCCCACATTGACATGCGGTTGAAATGACAGCTCCAGCTTTTACACCCTGGTGCACTGTAGTCGCTGGGGAGTTTCTCTGTTCCTGTTCCACTACTAGGTTTCAGACCTCCCTGCTGAGTAGCTGTCCTCAAGTCACATCAGGTAAGCTTAGCTATGCATTGAATTCAGAGAGTGGAACTAATCCCACATTTCAGATATGCTAGCTGCTAAAAATGGTACTTAATTGTCTTACCAGGTCCCCAAAGTGCACTTGCTATTTTCTTTGGCAAATAGAGGAAAATTTTAATTTCCTCTCATTTGAAATGTAAAAAGAATGGTGAATAAGAGTGACTACCCTGAGATCTTGCCTGCACAGTGCATGCTAGAAATGAGAACAGTCTCTGCAAGAAGAAAGTGGCATTAAAATTACTTTCCCTTTTAGCATTTATACTATTGCTATGATTAGTAAAAGAACTGAGCTCTGAGTGTTCTTCATGCCTATGACAAGCAAGCATGACGAATCTGAAAAAGGAATGAATGTCCTAACTCATTTTCCCTGCCCTTCAATTCCCATGCTCCTTGTGTTGCTGACAAGATTTGCCTTCCAGTTTGTTTGAGGCAGCAGGAGTGATGGGCCATTTCCCAGCAGGTGGAGGAGCGCTTCCCAAGCCAGGCTTTGGGGGAGGGATTGGTGAGCCTGCTGAGGAGTTGCTACAGATGGCCTAAAGATTGCACAAGGAGCTGACAGGTATGCAGGGCCCTAGCTGGCCCAGCCATACCTGCAGTCACATTTGTAGGCTTGCTTTCTGGCTGATCAGCAAGTTTAGTTTTGGAGGCACGTTCAGATTTTTTAAAAAGTGCAGGTGTAGTAGTGATGGATCCTCCAGAGTGAGTGCTTTCCTGATCTTCAGTGTGGTTGTCCCAGACTTCCTATGGGAAGTGTATGTCCTGCACTCACCTGGCATGTGACTCAAGGCGAAGCCACTGGGTTTATGGTGGAACACAAAGGGTGGGGAAAAAAAGTGAATCAGGCCCTTAGGTCTTCTAGCTGTGCATGTGCTGAATGCCTTGTCCTGGGATAAGGGAGGGAAAGGTCCCTTATCCTTATCCCTTATGCACTGGTGGGCATATGCTATGCAAAGAAGTACTTAATGTAATACCACTTATCCATAAAACAAAAGGCAAGAGAGTCCCAATTAAGGGGGTTAGACTTCTTCAGCTGAGCATCTGACCTAGCACCAAAGTGCTACTTAAAAAAAAAAAAATCTGTATGTGTAGTCCTTTGAGATGTGGCCTCAAAAGTAGAGCTTCCCATTCCCCCATATGCCAGATCATTGTCTTGGCTCACCAGCTGTGCAGTCTCTTGGCAGCCCTTGCAGTCCCCTTTACTCAACTGACGGATTTTGCAAGTGTCTTTTACCATGTACTGCCCTGGTAATTGAAACTGGTCACAATCTTTCCAAGATGTAGGTAATGCCAGATTGTTGATCTCTCATTTGTTTCTTACTTTCCCGCTCAGGAGGGCCGAGTGCAAAAACTCATATGGTTGAAACAGAAATGGTTGTGTGAAGCTCAAATGCGTGCTAAATGCAGAACAAGGGGCTGGGGGGCACAACAGCTGGCAGTTTGTGCATTTCAGTGCAGCATGGTCCCATCCTGAGCCTGACAAATAAGAATCCTAGTTTTTTGACTCCAATGTGGCCTTTGGTAGTTGTTCTTAAATTTGTGTAACAGACCAAAAGAATTAAGTTTAAATATGAATGGGTGTTATGGCAGGATAATACAGGTATCTATATATGAACCTCCACTTTTATTTATATGTGAGTTTATCACCTATTTATCACAGAAGCCTAGGAAAGTTTGGTAGTCAAGATAGTGATATTCAGCATAATTCGTAAAAGGTCAGATTTGAAATCTTGGAAACTCTTCCCCTTCCCACCCAATAGCAAACAAGCAAATGCCCTGCTAGCTCCAAGTATCATATGAACTGTTCTATCTTAACTATTTTTGCTTGGAAAGCTCTTCTTTATTCTACTAGGTTAAAGAGCAGGCATGTTGTCTCAGCACACTTAAATCCCACAGCTTATTACCATGAAATATGTGAGCTTAGAGGATATGAAAGTGTTCCATCCAAGAGGATATGAAAGTGGTCTGCCCAGAGAGAGTTCAAGGCCTCTTGTATAAAGAACACAGTTCCAGGCTTTAAAGCTGTACCATGTGTCAGGATTTTCAAAAAGGCAGTTCTCAAAATGGCCTTTTAAACTAGCAATTATTTCCCATATATCACCAGGACAGACTTTTAGAGGAGAAATGAAGACACTAAAAAATTCAGTTTGGAAGGGTTCCTCTGCTTCAGAGGTGCAATGGCAAGATGTGTGGGGACAGTCCAGCTAGCTACAATTTGGCCAGCCCAGGGACCCAAGAGCAGCTTAATCATGGAAGCTTTTGCAGTCTAAATTGGGTGTCTGGTCTATATTACATCTGGCATCATTGCAGCTTTACTGTTGCTAGTATCTCCTTGGGCCAGACTAAAGCTGAGTGAGTGCAGTTAGACATAGTTGTACTTGGCAAAAGAATTAGTGAGCAAAACCTGTATGACCTTATTTGGGGGAGGGTGGGAGGCAAATGGGGGAAAACCCTGTTGTCCATCTTACTGTGTTAGATTCCAGAATGAGTCATCTTCCTTTTTGTATATTCTAACACAGTATTTGCAAATAATTTCTAGGAATCCACCCATTGTCTGACTTCCAGTTATCTGATTTATTCTGTTGCACAGAGATTTTTGGAGGAAATAACCTTTCATTCTTTTTAATAGATAACCATTAAATATATTTTTACAGTCAGTAACAGACTAGGCATTCTCTCTGGACCTCAGCTCAGTGTCCCTCTGTTCAATAATAAAGCTATTGACCACAATGAGAGAAGGGATCTAAAGCAGCAAACAGAAAATAAAAATTGTCAGTGCCCAGAAATACGTAAACTGAAGTTTTCATAAACAGTCAAATATTCCAAATTGAATCCATAGAATATAAATCATGCAATTGAATTTGGGTGGGTCAAGGAAATAAGGGCAGGCAATGAGACATCTGTATCACAGCCCATAACTTCAAAAACCGAATACCATGTATTAAACTTATTTCCTTATGAAAGTTGACACATTGGGCTTTCCTCTATACAAAGAAGCAAATACAGGGGCACTTAAAAATATTCACACTATCCATTACCCTTTTAAGGATGTTAAGATTGTTTATGGTTGTTACCTTTCTGCATTCAGTGAATAGGTCTGTAACACTACACTGCCCCAACAACAATACTGTTGTCAGATAGTATTGATTCAAAAATAGCCATTAAAAGTTAGATGTCTGAAACACTTTTTTTTGTTAAGCAACACGCCTTCTGAGTTATGAAAATAACTCCAGTCTAATATGCTTCCAGTGCTCTTCAGGCTGAAAGTATGAAGGGGAGAGAACTTCCTTCCTGTCACAGCTCCAGGGATTGTCTTTTCCATACTCAAGTTCTTTAAAATACAAAAAGTTACTGAAGAGAGAAAACTGAAAAACACAGCAGCTCTCAGTGATGACTTCTGAATGGCCCAGGGATATAGGATGGTGTCGAGTGATTCAAGTTTACTGTACTCTCCCTAAAAAGAAACAAATGTAGTTGCAGCTATGCCAGCTCCCCCATTTAAGAAGGAAAACTAGTTTGCTCTTAACCTTCTTGGCTTGTTCCAGGCAGAAGAGGCACTTTATTTTTTGCTCTCCCCGTTCTCTAGCCATCTGTGCTCTTTGGGAAGTGTCTGCACCTTTCCTGTGGTTGAATCACATTCTGACTAGTGGCTGGATCGGTTTACATCTATGTTAGTGTGTTGAAGTGCCAGCCCTTAATTGTTGGAGCTGGCCAGGCCAACAGTGACCTATTTCTTTGGAGGTCTGTATGGCTTTTTCCATGCAAGTTGCAGAGTTTTAATAAGATGCACACATGTAGGTAAGAAGCAAAAATGGATGGAGGAGAGAAGGGGCAGCAAGAAGTCATTATTCTTTGTTGTTACCTCTTCCACCATTGTAAGGGTCTGTTTGATCTGGACCCTCTGGAAGTAGAGAGGAGGTAGCCAGAAGGGTTTGGAGATGAGATTAAACTACTTGCTGAAATCTGGTTCTGGAGACAAGGTCAGAAACACACCTCTTCCTGCTCTGGATGGGGCATATTTCCCCTCCGTATGTGCTTTGTTTTACAGAGTGGCCAAGAAGCCTGGGGGATATGGGTCATGTCTGCTGGCAAGAGGGATTTCAGACACTCCAGGTCTGATATGCAGTGTTTGTTCCAAATAGCTGGGAAGCTGGTTATTTTTTAAGTGGTGCTTTTAAACATAGCTTTTAGGAATAAGAAATTAAACATGCACAGATGTGCATGAAATACCAACAGAAATACTTTACCTGCAAAGAGGGTAGAGTTAATTCAGTCTCAGTGAATGCTCTGGTAGTGCTGCATTTTCTGTTGGCAACCGGGGCTCTGATGCACACCTCTAACACAGCCACAAGAAGCTTAAGGGTCCTGGCGTGTTAAGGAGGGATCACCATAAAAATACAATTAGAGACTTGACAAATTGGAACAGGGCTCATACTCTGTCTGCTGTAACTCAAACAGGACTGTTTCCTTAGAGATTGCTGTTGGATTACATCTGCTGAAAAATGAGGTTTCACTGGGACCGAACTCACTGAATCTCTTCTTTCTGTACCCTGTGTAGAGCAGATCCAGTGGAGTACAGATTTCTCATCTCTACGCAGGTACCCAAGGCTTCTCTGTCAGGCTCCTAGTAATCGCAGACTGCTCTTGCAAAACTTTGATGGTGGATGAATGGGTATTTTGTTCTAAAGTGACTACTCCAGAATACATCACTGTCACATCACCTAAACGATGCCAGTCACCCAGATTTTCAGTAGCTGCTGGGACTTGCTGGTAAAGCCTGTCATTCTGAGATTAAGGAGGGATTAGCTGTGTGATTTCAGTCAGCTTTAAGAGAAAGGTTAAACACTTTGGGAGGAGGAAGTACGTGTGTGTGTGTGTGCTCATGTGTCTTCCAAAACAACAGATGGTTTCAATAAAGTTGCTCCTGCTGCTAGGAAGTGGCACTTCTTGACATTAGCAGAGCCATATCTCATCAGGGTTCTTGTTTCTACCAGCCTGTCTCAGCAAGGCCAAATCCACTGTACGGTATGGGGTAATCAGAAAAGGCACTGCAGTATCTGCCCCATTAATTGCCCCCTGCCAGCCTTCCCTCTCTTCTGATGTAATGCCCACTGTGCTCAGTATGGCAGGATCGATCGGCTTTGAAGGGCAACTTTCCCTAATGATCCGCAATTCCCCCTACTTAAACTGCAGCAAGAACTGTCTTTTTAAAGCTTCTGCAAGAAATGCGTGATTTCTTGGAACTGCTAAACAAAAACCTCTCTGCTTCAATCAATGTATCGATGTATTAAATTATTGTGCAACTAAATTAATGTGCCCCTTGGTGACAGAATTGCAGAAAATGAGCAGTGTTTTATGCATTAAAGACAAACCGGTAAAAGATTGTTTTTCAAGGTTAGATTGTTCCACAGTGAATATCAAGATTTTTCCAATTAAAATATACGGGAGTTTCAAAGTGTGGTTGTATCAGCTGTATTACTGCTCACAGACTCACAGTATGAATTAACATGTACAAATATCTGAAGAATTGTAAATATTAGTAATTGAGACATATTTGGGAGATAGCAAGTAATATTAATATTTTTTACTAGTATTGTATTTAAATTTTATAGGAAAACAATTTTGCTGGAAATGAATGCTTTTTTTTTTTTAAACTCAAGATTCATGAAAAAAGTGACCATTCAAAATGTTGCTGTGAAAAACTAAAAAGTCTTGTCAAGCTTCTGCAAACCTTACTTTCCTTTGTTTGGACTGTATGGTGTGTGGGTAGGTTGGCCCTTCCTTTCACAATGCCCTCCACTTTTCAGTGAAAAAACACCATACAGGGAAGGGCCAAGAAAAAAAAAAGGAAAAGAGGCTGCAGTGGCCTCTTCCTACAATTTTAAACTAAACATGATATACAAAATGAAAATATTCATGTCTATTAAAAAATTGCTCCTTTTTAAAGCTGCTTGAACAAATCCCTATTCATATTTTTCTTTAAATTTTGGCCCAGTTGCATTTATTATCTTCATTTTGCTGGCAGGAGAAAACATGAAAAGTCTTACCTAATACTGTGTAGCAAGAGCTGGATCCTCCAAAAGTGCCCTGTGCATCACCTCTTGTGTAGCAGGAGCACTGGGGATGGTTTGGACAGTTCCCTTCCAGATGACCCAAACCAAAAATTTGCCAAAGATATGATGCTCTCTTGGTCCCTATATTGAAGGCAGATGGACCACAGTTTTCAAACTAACTTGTTCTGTATGTGTAATGAAGAAGGGAAACATTTTCAACAACTTAATTGTTTGTTCCAACTTTTTTTCTGGTATCTTCTAAGTTCTCAAATATCTGAAAAGTGTGTCTTTTGTTAATTTTCTTCTGAAACTTTTTCCTTCCCCTCTTTCCTTGCTTAGGCTTATGACAAAGGCATTCTTTATTCTGAAGGCAAGAATCCCAGAAAAGTAGTGCCAGTTCTGAGTTCATAAAGGGGGCAATGTTTCTAATCACTTACAAAAGACAGGTGTGGACTCTGTGTTCCTTCTCATCTGATATTATTTAATTTTTATTTTTGAACCTTTGGAATATCAAATGGGAAAAAACCCCACTTTCTCCACTGTTTTCAGCTGGATGTTTTCAAGCTGTATCTGCAGGAATGATAAATTAGGTGTGAAATTAAAGCATAAGTGAAAGCATCCCAGTCTCTCAATAACCAGGATGTTTTGGATTCTTGCAAAATCTTAAAATGGTATAATCAGTTTCAGTGCATTGCTGACAAGAAGAATTTAAAAAAAAAAACCAAACTAAAAAACCAACAAACAAAACCAACCCCAACAAAATTACCCTACCAAAAATTATATAATATTGATAAAGGAATTTACATCAATACATCTCTAAGGGCTTCACAGCTCCCCATTGTCTCCTGGGAAGCCAAAATCCATGAAATCAAATGATTTGATCAACAGCATGCAGTAAATTAGCGTCAGCACCAAGCCAAGAACCCAATTTTCTGACTTCTAGTTCTACGCTCAAATACTGGGCCTGCATCTCTTCCCAGGCAAAACAACCAAAATGATGATGGGAAAGAGAAAGAAAAGGATGCAGCAGAAGGAAAGGGAGCTGGAACTCATTAAGCATCTTGTAATTTCTGAAAGAACTGGTTCTAATATTTGTGTGTAATGCAAATGCCATTTATAATACCTCACTTTGACATGCTAGGTGACTGCCACGGATTTCAGAGCAACTTGCACAGGAAACATGCTTCTCATTTTGCACCTGAGAGATACAGCAAATAATATGCAGAGCTGGGTGAAAAAGCCGGGTTCCTGGACTTCCATGGGAGTGCTACACTGTGCTAAATTTTTTGAGTGCTAGGGAATGCTAATGAAGGTTTCCAGGGAGGGGAGTGGGTGATGGTATATTACACTTGTGGGAGACTTCAGACTAAGAGAACATGCTGATATCAATACCTCTTAAAGAATACTGAAACCTGTTTGTATGGCAAGCTATTTGCTTCACCAAAAACCTTACAAATGTAAGATATTTCAAGAAAAGCTTGTGTTCCAAAGTAGCGGTTCAATGCAGTATTTATATTAAAAAACATTCTCCATTTCGCCTCTGCATTTTGAACACTAATCCAGCCCAGCCTAAGTGTCCACACCAAAGGAAATGAACTGTATCAGGCAATGTCATTTGCTAAAAGGTAAGATTGGAGGTGTTCTCCTTCCCTTTGTTTTATATTTCTAGGGACAATTTCACAGGCCGTGCCATTGCTGAATGGGGAAATTGGAAAACTGCAGAATCGATTTGCAGACGTGAAGTTCTATTTTCTTTTATACCTCCTTCATCAGAGTCTCTATCATTCCTGTGTTGTGTAGCATTATTATTGACAGCAGCCTGGACATCACTGATAATTGCTAAACTAGGGAAAAGCTATGCCTTGCAAGTGAAAGGCAAACCACATAAGCAGCAGTCAGTTGACACTGAGTGGTACTATTCTTGCCTTTAAATTCATCTGCTTTAGAGCATTGGTAATGTACGCATGCTACATAATTTCTGAGAGTTAAAGGGAAATGTGTTTTTAAAATATTATTTAAATTGGTTTTGTTTGCATTTTTTTCTTAACAAAACTTCCCAGCTAAAAGCTGCAAGGTTGTATTAAATCTATTTTTATTAAAACGAGAAAAATATACTGGACTTCAGAATGCTTCCATTATTTGTTAATTCTTCTTTCACTAATTGCATTTCACAAAGAAGAAAAAAAAACCAAACAACTCTTCCACAGCAAACTTCTGATAATGACTCAGTTACCAAGAATGAAACCAGAAGGCAGTTGCTGCAGAAAACTGGAAAAGCCGGTGACTATCAGCTACTTCATCTCTGGGATGGAGAGAGAGAAATGTGCTTTGCAATATTAAAGGTCATTGGCAACAAAATGGTTGCTTGTCTGCTGGAGTCATTCAGCTGCTCTCTTTGTAGGACTGGTACGGCTGATCTGGCTGGCCACAGTGTGCTGGGGGGTACAAATACAGGAAAAATAAAAGAGACTCCAAGCATGACGAGCTTTCAGACTAAGTAGCTGATTATACGTTTTTCGTTAAAGGTCAATTCAGCCTTGTGCAGCTCCGTTTGCTTGCATCCGGACACTGCCCTGCCCCTGACCGTGTCCTTGTAGCATTAGGGTAGCAGCAGGCATTTTCTTTTCCCCTTTTCTGCTGGTTTTCCAGCAGAGGCTGTGGTGTCTGCTCTCCCTGGCCTGCTGGGCAGAGAGCTGGGTGACACCACTGATCTGCTTCAGGAGCGTTTGCTCCAGGAGGTGCACGTCAGTGAGCACAGGAGAGGGGCGGGCAGCACAAGGCCTGATAAAGCAGGAATTGGAGGGGATTTGTTTATGCGGAGAGGCCATTTCTGCGGGGTGCCCCTCGAGAGGAGACCACTCTGGGGCACGGTGCTGAGCGCCGCCCACACACCCCTGCCTGAGGGCCCCAAAATGGCCGCTCTGCCCTGAGGCGCCCGCCTCCTCGTTGCTACGCGACGGGCAGAGCCCTCCCCTCCCCGGCCGCCTCCTGGAAACTACAACTCCCAGGCAGCCCGTCGCGGAGGAACTACGGCTCCCAGCATGCCACGCGCGCCAGGGGCGGCGCGCCTCCGGGCTCTCGCACTACATTTCCCGGCAGGCGGCGGGAGCGGCGGCCAATCCGCGCGCCCCAGGTTGGTCGGTGCGAGGAGCGGGGTTGGCTTCCGCGGGAGTAAGCGGGCCGCGGAGAGGAAGCGGCGCAGGGGAAGCAGCGCCGGTGACATTTCCTTTCGGGCCGCCCCCCTCTCCCGCTGCCGGAGCGGGGCCCCGAGAATGGCAGCGTTAGGAGGTCGGTGCGGCCGGGCCACGGGGGTGGGGGAACGGGCTGAAGGGGGGGAGCGGCCTGTGCGGTGGGGCGGCCGGGGAGAGGTCGCTGCTGAGGGGTGTCTCCGTGGGGGGCGCACGGAGGAGGGGCGTTGGGCGACACTCTCTGCTGAGCGGTGTCGGCGAGGGTGCTCCGTGGGGGGTGTCCGTGGGGAGCACCGTGTGAGGGAGGGGTGCTTGGGGCTCCTGGGCTGAGGGGTGGCTGTGGGGGGTGGGTGGGCCCTAGGAGGCCCTGTGGGGCCGGGGTGCTTGGATGAGGGGCCTGCGGTGTGGGGTGTCGCTTCCGGCTGGGGAAGGTGGTAGTAGAGAGGGGTGCCTGGAAGGTGTCCCTGGGGGATGGGGCCAGGGGTATGGGGTAAGAGGACGCCGGAGTGAGGGCCTGTATATGTGGAGAGAGCAGTAGGTGCGTGAGCGGCGGTGTGCGGTGGTACTGTGCTTTGTTAGGGTAGAAGGAGGGTCTCCTGTGAGGGACACCCCCACGCTGTGGTCTGTGTGAGGGGAGCTGAGCCGAGAGGGAGAAGCGGGGTTGTCCATGATGAAAAGCTTCTATGAAGGTGGATATATGGGGAGTGGAGAAGGGAGGAGTGTCTGAGAAATTAATGTGGAGAGTATTTTGGGATGATGTCTGGGAGGAACAGAGTTAAAATTTTTGAGGTGCAAGTGAGAAGAATATCAATAGAGGAAGAAGATGCTTGGGGTGGGAGGGAGAAAATGGAGGTGATGAAAGTGACTGGGAAGGTTTTACAGGGTGAAAGCTGTAATGTGGATAGTGTCAAGGGTTAAATAGAAAAACTGGAATACGGGCATGAGTATCTGTTCCTGGCTGAGTCCACCAGCGCTGGAAGCTGCCTTGATCACATGTGCTCATTGCCCGAGTGACTGGCAGGGTCAGAGAAGAACTATTTTGCATCTTTTTCACTGTTAGAGAGTAAATGAAACTCTTCTGCAACGGTAGCTACATCAAAGTTTTCTTGTACATCAAAGCTTTGCTAGGTAGGAAGCCTTGGAACTGATACAGCAATGTATTATTTACGTAGAATTTGCTTGCTCGTGATTAACGTTTCTGAACAAATAAGTACAAATTCTCCCCTTCCCTAATTAGTCTTGAATGTTGGAGCTCAGTTACTGTGATAAAGTAAACGCCCCTGTTGTAGATCTTACCTTTAAGTATTTACTATTGTATTTGGGAGAAAAAAAATGCTTTGAAGACTTTTCCTAACAGTACTTTGAAGAGACACAGACAATATTTGTCCCCAAGCCTGCCATGGGAAATGCGTGCCCAACAGCAGATCCCTACTGATTTAATTGTGACTGTGCTGAATTCTGAGTAAGAGAAATTGTCTGCTGTATATTACCACGAGTTAGAATTTAAATCTCCTATTCATCATTAACAATTGTTGTTCACTATCCTCTTTGCCCCTTTGTGTTGCCCAAAATTTGCGGAAGCATTCTCTGTTGCAGTCAGCAGCTTTACCTGATTTGCAGCTCTTACCACCTAATGTTTTTCTTTTGAGCTCTCCTTTGTTGTTGTTGTTGCGTAAAAATTTTGTTGCTATTACGAAACAGATTTTTGTGCTTGAGACATTGCTCAATTTTAATTTTTTAGATTTACTTCATTAGGCATATCACATGTTGCTTAGAAGCATATGCTCCATTTCATATGTTTTCACAATGATATGCAAACTCCTTCATACCTGAGTAATTTTAAATGGTAATTGTATTTTATTTGTAAAGAAAAACATGTAACCATATATCAAATTTATGTGAGTTTAAGTTTGCCCAACATATTTACTGTAGGGCTGTTTCTTCATGAGTCTATGCTATTAACCATCACTTGTGTAAGTTAGTAGCCAGTTCCTGTTTCAGTGTGAAGTAAAGTACGTACATATAGACTTGCGTAATGGTGGTGTAGGTTGGGGGCTTATTTTATTCTTCTGCATTCTTTGTTTTTCCCATTTTATAAGTCAGTAAGCATTGTGATTCTTGACTTAATTTCCTTCCTCCCCAGTGATATGTAATAAATATGAACTATTTATATTATTTTTTTCTTAATGGATATAATTTTATAGGTTAACGGTAACCTACATGTACATTGGGAAAAGGAAAAAATTATTGAGGTATCTTTATATCTTTATTCACCCTTGAAAATTTTAGACTTTTGTTGATGGATGGTGACAGTGAGGAAGTATGGAATATTAATTTATGCTAATTCTTGTTCATGCATGGGTGGTTTTGGTATGTGTGGGTTTTGGGGGGTTGTTTTTTTGTTTGTTTGTTGTTAAACAGTTTCAATTTTGCTTTGTAGAACCAAGTAAGTTTTCACAAACACTGAATGGAATTCCTTCTTCAAACACAGTCAGCAGTGGAATGGACCCCTTCCATGCTTGTAGTATTCTTCAACAGCTTAAAACCATGTATGATGAAGGACAGCTGACAGATATCGTAGTGGAAGTGGATCATGGGAAAACATTCTCCTGTCATAGGAATGTTCTTGCTGCAATCAGTCCTTATTTCAGGTACAATAGTCCATTGTTCTAGTGGTGATCAAAAGCAGAATTATAACTTATTTTCATGAAATGAAAGTTAGAAAAAAATCACACCTATACTAATATTCCACGTAACTACCGATAATATAGTGCACCCAGTAAGTAAAGATTATTGTTTTCTTAACGTCAATGAATTATCAGTGTCTGTTTATCAAAGGAGAGTTTCATTGGAGAAAATGTCACATGATTTAAAAAAAACAAACAAAAATGTCTCCAGTATTGATGGTATCTTGGATACAGTAACAACATAGTTAAACTACTTGTTTCCTTTTAAAGTTATATATTCTAGCATGCTAGGATATGCATATGAAATAACATGTTGAAAGTTGAGTGCAAAGACTTAGATATATCAAGAGCTTTGCTTGTAAACTGAGTGAATTTTAATATGGGAGATATTATAAATTATAAATTATCTCACTATAATTAGTGAGATAATGAAGCAAGAATTTCCAGCTTGCCACTTTTGTTTCCGTAAGTCTAGAACTGATCTTAAATTTAGGTACCCAAACAGGACAGTGTAACATCAGTGATAAATGTATTTGTGCTGATATAAGGGCAAACACGTTGGGATTAGCTGTGCAATATAATTTCATTTCTTATACCTGTAGTTAGAAGGTAATTACAAATAAACTTCGAAATATTTTTCTTTTATAGATCTATGTTCACTAGCGGCCTTACAGAGAGTACCCAGAAAGAAGTTCGTATAGTTGGTGTTGAAGCAGAGTCAATGCATTTAGTATTGAACTATGCATATACCTCCAGAGTAATGCTGACAGAGGCCAACGTTCAAGCTTTGTTCACTGCAGCTAGTATCTTCCAGATCCCTTCCATACAAGACCAGTGTGCTAAATATATGATCAGTCATTTGGACCCACAGAACTCCATTGGGGTGTTTATCTTTGCTGATCACTATGGTCATCAGGAACTCAAAGACAGATCACAGGACTACATTCGTAAAAAGTTTCTGAGTGTCACCAAAGAGCAAGAATTTCTTCAGTTGAGAAAAGACCAACTGATAAGTATACTCAACAGTGATGACTTAAATGTAGACAAAGAAGAACATGTTTATGACAGCATTATAAGGTGGTTTGAGCATGAACAAAATAAGAGAGAAGTGCACCTTCCAGAAATATTTGCCAAATGCATCCGTATGCCTCTGTTGGAAGAGACATTTTTAGAGAAAATCCCTCCCATGTTTGCACAGGCTATGGCCAAAAGCTGTGTACAAAAGGGACAACATAGTGCCAATGGCTACACACAACGGCTTGGAATGACCGCTTCTGAAATGATCATATGCTTCGATGCTGCCCACAAACACTCAGGAAAGAAGCAAACAGTGCCTTGTTTAGATTCGGTCACAGGGAGAGTGTTTAAACTATGCAAGCCACCAAATGACTTGAGGGAGGTTGGAATTCTTGTATCTCCTGATAATGATATTTATATTGCGGGTGGTTACAGACCAAGCAGCAGCGAGGTCTCCATTGACCACAGAGCAGAGAGTGATTTTTGGATGTATGATCATTCTGGCAATAGGTGGATTCCGAAAGCTCCTTTGTTGCGAGCCAGAATAGGCTGCAAGTTGGTTCATTGCTGTGGTAAACTGTATGCAATAGGTGGTCGCGTTTATGAAGGAGATGGGCGAAACTCACTCAAGTCTGTGGAGTGTTATGACAGCCGAGAGAACTGTTGGACAGCTGTCTGTCCAATGCCGGTAGCAATGGAGTTTCATAGTGCTGTGGAATATAAGGATAACATCTATGTTTTACAGGGTAAGGTGGTTTGACTGACTATATGGTGTTTTATTGGAAGTGGGGATTGTTCAATCTGACTGCGCTCTCTTAAGCACCTTAGAAAACCCAAGTTTCCTGGACATTTAAAGAATGCCCTGGGACAATGGGGTGGGAGGAAAGCTAGGGAGAGCAGTGGGGGAGGAAGAGTGAGGTTGCTGCTTGAGTTCTCATGCCCTGGGAATGTGTCACTAAGCTGTAGTATTGAGTTATTGCACAAATGGCAGTTTTGGTGGTGTTCTGAGTCAACAGTATAGTATTAAATTTTACTGTGAAAATTCTTTATTATATCTTCTTTATCTGGGTGAAGTGCACTGATGTTGAAGAAAAGTTATTGTCCTATGAAAAAGCACTTTGCATTTTATTTAGCTAAACCTGTGAAAATTAATGATGTTTGTATTCTTGGTGACTTGTAAAAGTCAATTAACTGCTGTAGGCCTTCATTTCCTGCCCTACCCTGCTTTTTGAAGTCTTCCTGGTAACTAAGAAAGATTATTTATCTCTTTCTAGTTAGTTCTGTTTCTTTGGTGAGTAATTATAGTAGTGCCTTTACATCCTTTCTTCCGGTAAATGATCAGACTTACTGGTGTATTAGATATTGATTCTTGAATGAATAAAAAGGATCATTATGGGAATGGATCAAATAATTTATTCTTACCTTTATTTTATTTATGGAGATCTTATATAAAGCATGTATTTGTATGTATGCATGAGCCATATAGCAGTTTACACTTAAAAGTGCTGAGACTGGTCTATGAGGCTGTAGTAACAAGAGTCCCAAGAAGCGGAAAGAAAGGAGGAGGGGGGGTCTTGGTTATGTTTTGCCGAGGGCAACCTCTGTAAACATCTGCAGAAGTTGGGGTCTTAGATCCATACCAGCTCCCTCCTTGGGTCACTCTCCATACAAAGCTGGACCACAGGAAAGAAACAGGATAGAGAATACTGTAAGTTCATTGTCACTTACTGGAAGGAGTCAACCTGATTTGTTGACTTTGCATTCCTGCCACTTGGTAAGGTTGGTGGGTTTCTGCATGATTTGCAGATAGTTTTCTTCTTTCATTTCTGTATCAGGTTTGACTCTTGTTGGTTGTGGCTTTAAATAATTCTGTTACACTAGCAAGTTCTCTCAATCTGTCTCTTCTGTTGAGTCAGACATCTGCTTTAGATGGTTAAAAAGGAATGCTGAAGAATATTTAACTTGGTAGACTATTTGTTTATGCTTTAAATGTTTCTTAGAACTGCTAAAAAGTGGATATTATTATAACCTGTAGAATAAGAGTGCATTTTGTTTACAAATTTTAGTTGCGCTAATTCTGTGCTTCAGTGGTTTAAATGACAACTCAATGCTTGCATAAATAAGCAAGCTACTTCACTGTGCTGACCAGCAATTGTAAAGATTCGTGCTATGGAAAATGGGCAACTTACCTATTTGAGTGTGGTAGATAAAACCTTGATTGAGTTGCACTGAAGTAGTATAAAAAAATTAACTTTCAATAATGTTTCTAGAGAAAGCTCAAAAGTTTGAAGTAGTCAATACGGATTGATGAGAGTGTTGACATGCCAATGGAATGCAAGGGTCAGCCATAGGAGATTACCCTGTGGAACAAAAGTGAATAATCAAAAAATGTATTATCTGTAAGACTTAATCTCTTAAACTATGTTCCACCTGTTTTACTGTATTATTTTTGTATTCTTTGTTATACTTGAGGTGCTCGGTTACACAACAGCTTGGTTAAAATTATTCAAATAGTCATGTGAAATTATATATGATTTGAATTATGCTAATATTTGGCAAATGTTAGGCCTTTCTTCCCCCGGGCTTTACAAAAGACAAGGTGGTCTTTATCCGTGTTCTTTTTATCAAGTTTGCAGAGCGTGAGCTTTCAGTCATCTGAACTTCCGTTATCTACAGCCTGTAGATGCTACTCTGTGCAGTCAACAGAAGAGGTGTTTTAAAATCTAATTGCAAAACTAATGCTGAATCAAGTATTCACCTGGCATCCTTTTAAGCACATCAACCTAAATGTGTAACCTAGCCACCTGATACAAGTAGCTTCAAAATCTGTGTGTAGTACAACACACAATTATTTGCTCAGATTTAACAAATTTCAAGCACTGAATTCTGAGACTCCACAGTCTGTAGATGACACGTGAAGATGTTAAAGAATGAAACAAATACTTCAGACATTTCAAGACTGGACTCTTGAAAGGTTTTGTCCCAAATTATTAAGCATGGTTTAGAAGTAGTGAAGGATAGCTAGGAAATCTGTAAAACACTGTATTTCTGATATGCTTCAAACTGTCTCTTCTTCAGCTGAAAAAGAAATAGAAACTCAAAATAGAAACAAATAGAAACAAAAAATAGAAATGTTTTTATTCATGCTATTAATATTTTTGTAATGCACTTGGAAGAAAGCAGGGGATGGTGCTAGGTTTTTTGTTACGGGATCAAGGCTTTTAAAAATTGGTAGACTGTTTCTGTCTGTGGAAGAACATGCCTGAAAGCTTAGTAGCTGCAGAATGGCTATTCTGGAAATGAAGCATAAGTTATGTTTTATTTTTCCTCTCTCTTTTCAGGGGAATTTTTTCTCTGCTATGATCCTCAGAAGGATTACTGGGGATTTTTGACCCCAATGACTGTGCCTAGAATCCAAGGCTTGGCAACTGTATACAATGACTCCATCTACTACATAGCTGGAACCTGTGGAAACCATCAACGTATGTTTACCGTAGAGGCCTATGACATTGAACAAAATAAGTGGACTCGAAAAAAAGACTTTCCATGTGATCAGTCCATTAATCCGTATATAAAACTCGTACTCCTCAAAAATAAACTCCATCTGTTTGTCAGAGCTACTCAAGTCACTGTTGAAGAACATGTTTTCAGAACCAGCAGGAAGAATTCACTCTACCAGTATGATGAGGTTACTGACCAATGGCAAAAAGTATACGAGACTCCAGATAGGCTCTGGGATTTAGGCCGGCATTTTGAATGTGTTGTTGCTAAATTGTATCCGCAGTGTCTTCAGAAAGTTATTTAAACTTTTTTTTTCAGTAACAGGCCTTAGTGATTTCAGTGGTAATCTGATGCTAGAGAAAACATGTCTTAAAAGAAAACAAAGAAATTCTGTCAGTATTTATTGTAAGCTGAAACCGACAGTTTTTTTGTATATGGGGATGGGTGCTCTTTAAAGGTTGCAGTCTGGGGAGGGAATTGCTGGTTCAGTTTCATATTTACTGATATTTTCCTGGGAAATGAGAAGGAGGTTACAAAGTGCAATTATCAGCATTTTTTTTCTGGTAAACACTTAATCATGTCATACTAGAGGGGTGTTTTTGTGGTAAGAGCAAATTAAGTGGAAGAGCCAGGATAACTATGCACTACAGTGAAAGAAAATCTAGCATTAATAGCTAAGCATGTCCAAGATGTTTTGAAGTGACTTTTCTTTTTTTCTCTTTTTTTTTAAATACGGGTAAAATTTGAGGCAATATCACTAAGGTTGGGTTTTTTTTAGTTTTATTTTAGATTGAAAGTACATAGAGGAATGGTAGATCCTGATTCATGATTATCTTTTTTTCTGTACTGTTTTTGAAGTCTGTTAAGATGTTTGTGATGTTATTTGTGCACTACAATTTGGGAGAAAAACTCAAGTCAGATTTGGAACACGGAGTACCTTTGCCCCGGACAGAGGCCTGTTCAAATTACTGTACCACTTCCTGTCTGTGGACTTTTGTTAAAATTGAGCTTAATGATAGGGGGAAAAAATCCCAACACCTATTTTCTGCCACATAGATGTAGTGCTGTAAAAACATTTTTTTTAACACTGCTTAAAACCTTTTTTTTCATCCCATAAAGGGCTTTAACCCAAAAGTTGATGGTGCTAGTACGTTTTTAATACTTGTTTGTCTGAAATGGGCTAGCCTTATGCTACTGTTTAAGACAGCCTGTTATTTTTTCATGGAGTGTGTGTCTGTCTTCAGGCCCTGTCCTGTCATCATATTGTCTTTTTTAACATAACATTTTTACTTCAGTGGTATTCTTGCACAGAATGGTGACAGGATATGGCCTTAATAATATTGATTTTCTTTTTTTTCTTTGTGTGGAGTGTTCATTCTGTCTCCACTAAAGTGCAGTGCTATGTGCAGAGTTGGCATGTGCTCCAGTAATTTGGAAAAGTGTGGCTTAACTTTACAAGTTGTTTTTCTTTTCTCCCCGCAATCATGCCCTCAAATACCTTCTATTTCATTCTGATCTATAATGTGAAAATTTGCACTACTGAGCTGTCTTCACTATCCAGTGTATTAAAGCAAAATTGACAATAAGTGTCCATGGCTTAAATAATCTTAGATGCAAATATAGAATAGGGATCCGATATATTGCAACACTTTTCTCTATGTATTTAACATCTAGCTTATTTTTAAGAAGTAAATGAGTTCAAAGTTCAGCCTCTACTTCAGTAATGAAAACTAGATTTAAAAGGGAAAAGATGAATCCTAAAACTCGTATCAGCTGTAATTTGCCAGGTTTAATTTGTTACAGCTCTAATTTTTGCAGAGCTGTGAGTATGTTATCTTACTCTTCCCTATTTTCTCAAATTGACCTAAGTAAACCAGTTAACTTGAAATGGCAGTGGCCATCACTGGCTGTAAGTGCTTACCATTATCTGGCTTAACAGCTGATATTTCAGTAAGCCAAATATTTAGCTCACTGTTTATCCCCCGGCATGGCTGAGGATTTGGATAATGTTTGTTTACTATGTGGTCTTACTGTTCCCAAATGGAATCTTTCTAATACACGAAAATACTCACCTGGTTCTATTTCTTAATTCTTGCACAAAATGTTTAAAAGGCAAAAACAAACAAAAAACTGTGAAATGAAAGGATAAAAAAATGCCTCTTTGCATTACATACCTCATCTTCCAGAGATTCACCAAACTGCTTCTTTCAAATGCGAGCGCCTGAATTTTTTTTCTGAAGTTGAAGTTGACAATTCTTTCTAAGACTACATTTTCCAACAGTGTTGAGGTGTGTTGTTTCTTTGTTTAGTTTTCTTCTGGATACTGTTTTATATATATATATCCATAGCCAAGAATAAGAGGTTTTTTTAAAAGTACAACTAATTTCATTTTAAAAATTATCCTTAGTCCTTGGCTAGCTCTCTTTGTGCTGTTGTAGGCCTCTAGCTGCAAGCTTTCTGAAGCACCCTCCCTAACAGTGTTGCATTTGTGTGTAAAACTTTTTTTTTGCGAAGTGTTATGTAACTTTTCCCTTGTTTTTTGTTTTTTGTTTTTTTTTTTTAAGCTTGGTTGAATATTTACAAGACTTCTTGCTGCTTTTTGACAATCTTCTATATTTATTTAGTAGAACAAATTTCAATATATTACTTGAAACTATGAAATAGAATTGAGTTAGCAATTGACTGGTCATGTGATGTATAGAAGTACAATATGCTGTGGTTAATTCTGCAGTAGGTTTGTTAATTTTGTTTATCTGCACTAAAGTACGAAGATCTCCATTCTGTTTAACCATTCAAACTGAGGGTGTGATCCAAGTCTGTAATGTGTTCAAAAGCTAAATCCTGGAACTTGCCGTGGGAGTAGAATATACTAAATCTTGTGCATGAGGAGTTTGTTGAGACAGTAATGTAGCTGTGACATTTTGCCAATTCTTAAATGCTTCTACGTTTTGCTGAAAGTCAGATTCCTGGTAAAGTTTTGCTTTAGTCAGGCTTAAGTAAACTTGCACAGCACAAAAAAAGAAATAATTGCACCAAAGGTACTGATAATATTTAAACAGTAATCTGTACATTTTCCCCACTTGGTATTTTTTCTGCATTCATTTATTTCCCTTTATTAAATGAATTTCTAGCATTGTAAGGACTTACATGAGTGTAAATCTCTTTTCCAAAATTATTAGTTACTTTAGAAGGAAACATTTTGTAATTTCCATTTGATTCCATCAGTAAAATTTAGAATAACTGAAAGCAGTTTTGGTGCACCAAACATGCAGTGTATGTATGTTCTACAAGAAATCGAAGAGCTCCCTGTTCGTAAGGCTGTTTAGAAATGGCATCCAACATTCAGTGCTCAGGTATGTTAGTAAGAAGTACTGTAGTCCTCTGAGGGCAAATGTGTGGATTTTTAAACATTTTGCCATAATTGCACAATTTTGCATTTTTACTTAATGTCATGTTATGTTTCTTAAAATAAACCTATTGTTGAAATACAATGGAGTTCAACTGGTTTTGTGATAAAGCTCTTGCATGCATTTTAGGAAATTTCTGAAAATTAACCCAATTATATAACTTGTTGATGCTTGTTCAGTTTTTCTATTTCTGCACTTGTGTATTTCAGCTGAATGTAATGTCATGTGTTGTTTTTTTTTTTTTAAGGCAGCACTACGCTGTTGCTTGAGGTAGAAGGTGCTTTGTTCTGCTTCTTTGTCTCATTCCTTGTGGCTCTTTAGGTCTAACTTCTCATTTGCTTACACACAGGCAACATCATCTTTCCCCTTCCCTTCCTCCCTGCCTTTGGCTGGAGCTGATGTCCCAGCAGGAACGTCAAGTAGGGCTTTCCAGTCTGATAATACTGTATATTGGAAAACCCTGAAACACTTTGTACTGAATTTCCCAGCGTCCTTACTTAGTAGGGAAGTTACTTCCCAGGTGGTAAAAGGGATGGAGAGAACACAGTGATGTTGGTTGCAAAGGAGCCTGGTGCAGAGCTGAGAACGAGAGGCCTCCTCTCCCCTAGCTGTTTAAGCAAAACTCCAGCATTGTATGTGGCTTCTGATGTTGTGATGGTGCTCAGCACATGTGCTTGTAAACTATACTTTTTATTCGAGAACCTTCGTTCCCTTTCAGAGACTGTCTAATGACTTTAGTGGTGATGCTAAGTCATCACAGCCTAGGAAAACAACATGAAGTTCTCTTGTTTGGGAAGGCATTCCTGTTGTCAGGTTCTTGCAGGCATTATTTCCACCCCCTCAGCCCCTCACCCCCAGTCTGTAAACTTGTCTGGGTGTGATTTGAAGGCTGATCACCTGGCAGTTTGGTCACAGCAGAAATGATTCAGGAGTCCAGGCTAGTGGTGGCTGTGTATGTTCAGATGAACTCTTGCCATGTGTGATCAGTAAGTCAGATTGGGTTGGCTACCCAGGCTGTCCGTGCAGCAGGCTGATGTGGCAGACTGCTTGTGAGCTATGCACTGTGGGACCCACCTTTCTGGAGACTGCTGCATG
This sequence comes from Ciconia boyciana, assembly GCF_034638445.1. Taxonomy (NCBI): domain Eukaryota; kingdom Metazoa; phylum Chordata; class Aves; order Ciconiiformes; family Ciconiidae; genus Ciconia; species Ciconia boyciana. Next base: position 15,439,780 of record NC_132944.1, on the reverse strand, counting down.
ATGATCCTAACCTTGGGTGAGTTTGTGCTGATAGATCCACACTCCTGGTCACTGGTTCAGAATGGTACACTACCTCTAGTCAGACTGAATAGCAGTCTGCAGCTCTCCAGTTACAGTCCTCAAGGGTCCCAGCCTCTCTGTATAATCACTGGTTTATTTTGTGTGATCACGGCATTGTTCCTCATATAGTTGAGCTCCTTTCCTCCAACCTATGACAACAAGTACTGGACAATCTTGATATCTTTTCTGTTTGCAGCCTTCCATTGCTGGAAAGACTTCTCTGGAGAAATTAGCCAGCAGAGTAAAAGCACTGCTTGCCTTCCTGTGTTCCTGTTCAGATCTGCAATTGCTCTGTTAAAAAACAGGGATGCGTCCTCTTGAAGACCTAGCAGAAAAAGTGATGAAGCCAGCACAGAGGAGGTAGGCTTGGTGTTTAACTTATTTTAGTGGGCTGAATAAATCAACACACACTAAACTATATGCATTCTCTACTTGCTTCCACATCTGAGGACTCAGCTGGGGCCATGGAATACTAATGGCTGCTGTTAGGCAGACAGGTCTAACTAGATTTGTCTGTACTTTCATGCTGTCTATGGAGTTTGCTAATAAAATAGTGACTGAGAGTCCAAATCATCTGCCCCCAGCACAGAGTTTGCAGTTGTTGTCACCAAATACTTGAATGATAAAAGCATCCTAACCTGAGTCTCCCTGTCTGCTGTCTCCTTTGTTTGGAGCACCTTTGCTCTGTCCAAAACTCTAAGAACTTATAATGGAAGATCCTCTAGTGCCGTGTTACAGTTTTGCAGCATGCTAGAATGTAATCAGCTGTTGGGACTTAAAGAAATCAAGAAAGAGCTGAAGCTGAGAAGAACAAAAAAGAGAGACCTCCCTCTGTGATCCCCAAGGGAAAAAGTTATTTCAAAGCAAAATAACAAGACTGCAAGAAAAAGATAACCACACTGCATCGGCTTCCTGGGGACAAAACAAATTTACTCAGGGTCCACGGTTTGGACAAAGCTAAAGCTTCAGAAGCTAATTGGAATTATCTCCTTATAAGGTTTTTTTTTAACTGGAGGGGAAAAGAAACTGCTACAACTGCTCAGTTCAGAAGCCTCAGTGAGTGCCTCACTCTTCAGATACATCTGAATATGGTTCTTGTACTTTGCTGTAGTGCCAATGGCTCCTTCAAAAAGATGTCAGTGTATCTATGAGTTAAGTAGTAGCTGTTATCTGGTTTATAAAAGATGCTTATGGAGATGTCTGCAAACTTTCAGCTAAGTCATAGAAGTCATATCTGGAAGGCACTCCGGGTTTGTAATGGCCACAGAGAGGGACCAGAGCCAAAACTGGGACAGGAGTAGTTCAACCATGTTCTTTGATTCTCTAATTTCTCTTCTGCTCTCATGGCGAAAATAGATAAATGAATTGGCCCTCTGTGTCCCAAATATCGTAGTAGTTCTTGTGAAATCCTGTTAACGCTTGGCATGCATTATAATGTGAAATAATGCACAGCAACGGATGAGGTAACTTTGCATGTTAACTTGCATTATGGCATGCATAACTTTGTTCCAGCAGTCCACTTTCATGAATCCATGCTCTAGTTCTTCATAGCCCCAAAGCGTTCTGTTCAGTCTCTAGAAGTACACTCATGTATGCTGCCTGCAAGGGAATATTTCACAGTTGGGCACTCATGTGCAGTCAATAGATGGAGAAATAACCACCCAGTCATTGCTTTCTCTTTATCTCTTTGCAACAAGTACTCCCCTCTCTGCCTCTTGAAGGGGGAAGAGTTAGACCAACAAAGCTTGAACCTCCCCACTTTCTTAACACCTAGTTAAGGTCCCATGTGCCTCAGCTGATTTACGTGTTTTTGTACTTTACCCAAATAATAATGCAGATATCCACTGTAAGAGGCAGGTATTTATTAACTTTAGCTACGTTTACGTGATCAAGCTATGGTTTAACAAGTTCTTTCAGGAGCAGCAAAACTAACTGATTTCTAACGTATTTCTCCATAGTGGATTTTCTGAAGCACAACTGTGCTGGTTTTGGCTGGGATAGAGTTAATTTTCTTTATAGCAGCTAGTATGGGCCTGTGATTTGGATTTGTGCTGAAAACAGTGTTGATAACGCAGGGATGTTTTAGTTGTTGCTAAGTAATGTTTGCACTAGTCAAGGACTTTTCAGCTTCCTATGCTCTGCCAGGTGCCCAAGAAGCTGGGAGGGGGCACAGCCAAGACAGTTGATCCAAACTGGCCCAAGGGCTATTCCATACCATATGGCGTCATGCTCAGTATATAAAGCTGGGGAAGAAGAAGGAAGGGGGAGACGTTCAGAGTGATAGCTTTTGTCTTCCTGGGTGGCTGTTGTGCGTGGTGGAGCCCTGCTTTCCTGGAGATGGCTGGGCACCTGCCTGCTGGTGGGGGGTGAATTCCTTGCTTTGCTTTGCTTGTGTGCGTGGCTTTTGCTTTTCCTATTGGACTGTCTTTGTCTCGGCCCATGAGTTTTATCACTTTTACTCTTCTGATTCTTTCCTCCATTCCATTGCGGGGGGTGGGGGGGGGAGCGAGTGGCTGTGTGGTGCTTGGTTGCTGGCTGGGGTTAAACCATGACAACAGCAAAGGTTGTGTTTGTCAGCTTTCCCTTATGGGACGTAGCAGTGGGATCTTTCCTTTTTAGCCAACTAATTGCACACAAAACTTGTACAGACTCTTTACATCTTTGAAAGCTTTGGTGCTCCACAAAATGTAATTTAAACCAGACACCATCTCGGAAGTTGAGGTGTGTGTGGTAGCAGATAGTGAGAGTGATCGAGCATATGTACAAAACCTTAAATACTGTGTTTCCTTATGGAAAAAATGCTAAAGATCTCCACTTGGAGAACATTTGGCTGGGTTTGACCGTTTTTGAAGGGCTAGGCAGCTTCTGGCATGTCATAAGCTTTGAGTAAAGAAGGCATAGATCTACCTGAAGAGGAACCAAAAGGAAACAGATAAAGCATGATGTCCTACTCTTTATAGTATCTGAGTGATGGTGAGGCCTTCCCAGTGTGGAAGGATGATTGCTGTATGCAACTCTATAGAAGGGGGTCACAGGTTTCTCCTCCATCCTACTGCTTTCTGCGGCTGTGGATCAGGACATAGCCTGGCCCCACAGCCACAACAGGTTAACAGGACAGGAGACTGTGTGCCTGACAGCCTCAGTTACCATCTTTTAAGTGTGGAGCCTGACCTGTTAAAAGACAGTATGTGCTTATTTAGATCTTCAAGTGTTGCTGAATATTAGCAATGATAACATACCTGTAAAGCATCAGCCAAAATAGTACTAAATAAATCCATTTAAAGGAATGCTCTCTGTGTTCCCATCTCCTTAGACCTGCACGTAACCTCTGTTCTGCAGCTCTTACCGTCACAGAAAGCTGGCAACGTCCAGTCCAAATGTAAGAAGTATGAACTGTATGCTCGGTTTGTGCCAACTTTTGATTTCTCTTTTTTAATGATTATCTGTAAACTCAATTCTAAATTTCATTAGATTAATTAATTTGAAATCAAGATAGTATGTGATACATCAGCTGCAGAAAAATATTTGCAGATAAATTTTGAATTACTTTATTACCTTCCAGTTTGATTCTGTTCATATTCCTTCAGTAACAGATTTCTTCAAATGTTCTGAAAAGTTCAGGGGCAGAAATATTTGGTGACTATCAAATTAACCTTCTCCCACAGCCAATAAATGAAGTGCTTAAATTGTATTTACTCTTCAAATTTGCATGTTGTTTTTCTTAAACAAAAGAAATAAAAGATGTACCACATTTTACATCAAAACTAGTATATGGAGAGCAAGTGTTAAGAAGAAAGAGCCATCTGATTAGTCATTCAACTTTCAATTTTTCATAGGCCAATGAAATAGTAAAGGAGAGTTTCTGCTGCTTTTGACCATCTCGACCACCGATGGAGGTGACCAAGGTTTTCCAAAGTGATTTTGAAAAGCAGTTTCAATAGTTTGAATTGCTATTGCCTCTGAAGCACATACCAATGGTCACAGCCCAATAACTATCAGCAGAAAACCTTTATAATTTAGGCAATTGCTATTAACAGAGAGGTGGAAGGAGGGACAATATAATTTAACAAAGGCAAATTCATGTTTTGATTTGGTAAAGCACCAGTCTAAAATGGCTCAGAGCCAATGGAACTATCAAGTGTCTGCAAGCAAAGGAGAAAGCACATTTTTGGAAGAAAAGACCAGCAGTGTAGAAGCTACTTAATTCTAAAAGTCTAAAGGAATTCCACCTTTTGCAATGCCATTAAGTTTTTACAATAACATTATTCCTAAAGGTGTAGTATTGAAAGAAATGACTCCTGTGAACTCTAGGTCTGGTGTGATTGCGGCCTCTTCAATAGGCAGCTTCTGATGACCTCCTCTGGGACAGAGCACAGAGGACAACATGCATCTCGAACAATTTGTAATGAATTGTCATAGTACCTATTACTGCATTTAAGGATTTATTCCTTTTAGAAGACAGAAAAACACCAGATATACTTGTTATATTTCTGGTTGTAAAACATTTTTAGAAAGAATAACTAGTAGAAGCCATGACCAGTGAGGTAGAAAGGGCTGGGCCATGAGATCGATCAGACCAAGGTATGTCCAATTGGTATTCTCTCCCTGACAGTGAATTAATGGTGGATGCCTGGGGAGACAAGAATGGAGCTAGCTGTCAGTACTCCCCAGTCTCCAGCAATTTGCAATCTGCAATGCCAGAGGTGGCATCTCTGTATTTAATAGCTCTCAATGGATTTCTCCCAAGAATTTATCTTGCTGTCTTTTGACCATTGGAGACTTTTTTAGCATGCTGTTACTATTGGCTGGTAGAAAATCCCTTTTAAATGGGAGTGTGTGTTGTGTGTCCTGTGTTTGTGAGAAGAACATCTGAGCTGGCTGCGATAGCACTAGTAGCAGCCTTTCTTATTAAAGGAAACTGGGAGCTAGTGCATGGTTTTAAGCATTTGTTGTGTCCCTGCAAGGAAGATATTTTTGCTGGGGCAATACGAAATAGCATGGATGACTGCATGTGGCTACAAGGCAGGAAATATGGACTACAGTAGATGCTGACTTGCAAAGTTAGCTTGGATGACTCATTCTTCTCTTTGTCCCTGTTTACCTTTCTGCTGAGTTTTCTACTTGGATTGGATGATAACATTACCCTGGCCTGCCTACAGTCAGCTTTTTTCCTGTTTTTTCTTGTGCTTAAGTAGTGTGTTGCAGCGTCTGGATTATAAACACAGCAGGGGAATGTTTTAAATCCCCCAAATGGGGATTTGCAACGTAAGTCTTGTGGAAACATTCCTACTGAAACTGGGTTATATAAATCTCTGCAAAGCATGGACTCACGTTGTGGACGTCACTCGCTCACTAGTCCAAGTCAACTACTCAGTTACTGGCAAGAAATTCAGGAACTTTCTGTACCCCCTCCCCTCACTCCAGGGTGAGATTTACCCCTTCCTAAGTGTTGCTGTGGCCTGTGAATCCCTTAATTTGTTCTTGAGTGATGAAAGTAAGTCTGATGCAGGAATTTAGGTGGTCCAGAGGTCATGCAAGAGAATTTCAGCCAGAAGGTTAAATTGCTATACCAGGATGGGCAAAGATAGGGGCTCTCCGTATGCAAATTGCCCCGGAGGAGGGTGGGAGCAGAGCCTGCAGAAACGTGTTGTGAAGAAAGAATAAGTTAATATGTACAGGAAAGAGATGGAGGAAGGAAAAGGGATATCTGACAAATAATTTATTTAACATCCACAGAGATCTGAGAGAGGCCAGCACTCCGAGCACTGCAAATAGGGAGTTTGACCTGAATTTGTCCCTGGTGGGCAAAGGGCCATCCCTGTTCATGAAAGGTTAGTTAATGTGTGATGCCATTGCCTTTGGATGTAACTTGAGGGGTTGGGTGGCAGAGGGTGTCGCAAGTTACAGAAAGGTCTTGCATCTGAAGATACAGCCTCTAATCTCAACACTTGATCTCAGCTGCATCTGGGGTGGGCGAAGAGTTCAGCAGATGGCTTTAAAAACTGAGCAGGTCACTGCCAGGGGAGCCAGCAACCAGAGTGCTACAGGGAGGGGAGTCCAAGTAGTACCCACCTCTGCCAAAGAGAGCAGTCCCACTCTGTGGCAGCTAGTGAGGTTTTATGTCTGGTGCCTGGTGGCTTGCTTGGTTTGAGGGCAGCTTGGCACCAGGGAGTCCCTGGATCAACAGGTGAAGCTGCGTTAGACTTGGTTTTGATTTGTCATGGTCCTCTCATTTAACAACAAAAACCCCCCAACCAAATAAAACAAATATTGTAGAAAATAATTGTATAGTCCAAGAATAGTCCCCAGTTGATTTGGCTTACAGAATGGCGGACTGTGATTGTATACGTTGGTTCCAAAAGACAAAAGTTCAATAAATTAAGGAAAGAAGCTGGTAATATCAACTGGATTGAGATGTAAGGGCCTTGATTGTGCAAGAGACCTGGAATTTCTTTATTTTGAAGTTGTTGATAGTAGCCTCAGCCAGTTTCCTAAACAGAAGGGAAGAATAGTGGGTAAAGAAGATCGAGATGTGACCAATGAATAACTAACTCTAAAAAAGTAACAGGAATAAAACAGGGAATGGTGGGATGGAGAAGTGGGAAGTCCAGACATGTATAACTTCACAAAAAGGAAATAGGGGTAAAATGAGAGAGCCTACAAGTGAATTTGAGTCAGACCATGGCTATACAAAGGCAACTCTCAGGATTTTCCTCTGCTATAATAAAATGGGAATAAGGAGGTAGGGGTTTCAACACTCTCTGGGTAAAGCACAGATGAAACCTGTCAAGGATGGGGTGAGATGGGATGATCTCAAAAAGCTGACAAATAATATTCCATGCAAATGAATCTCCACAATGCAACTGGAGAACATCGAATTAAATGTAATGTCTCCATTCATTTAAATATGACCTGGAAAATTATAGGTATGTAATTCTACTTCAGTAGTGTGGCAGGGCCTGAAGAATATTGAGGGGAAAAACCAAGCGTGGTCCTGGAGGCAAATGGGCATTGAAATAAGAAAGCAAGGGCTTCCCAGAGGACATCAAACAGTTTAGAGAACAGTTATTAAAAAGGAAAATCAAAACGTAAAAGATTTCCTTGAAGTGGATATTGGAGAAGGAGCTGCTATGGTGCCACATGGAAATTAAGAGCAAACCTGTAGAAGATGGGGGGCTGGTGCAGAGAAACTTTAAGGCGACAAGGACATGGCTAAGAGGGTGGTAATGGAAGGAGTAATACCCCATGAGAGAACAGTCCTGGGCCCTCCTTAGTACTGATGTCCCGACAAACCATGGGGGGTGTCACAGGAGAAATGAGGGGAGAATGTGAATGTATCACATTGCTGTCTGTTCATTGCTCAGGCTATTAAACTCTGTTAAAATAATCCCTAAAGTTTGGTTCCTCCAAGTTAGCCTCCAGAAGCCTTGTTTTACAGTCAGTAAAGTAAGAGTCAACTGATGAGATTTTTATTTTTTAGTGTATGCGACATTTTCATTTAGCTTCAGTTCCTCTTTTTGGTTTTCTGTATTATGTAAGAACTAGCCTTGATATAGAAAAGCTGGACAATGAAGCTGATACCATAATCTGATTTTATGCTAATGTCTTCTCAATAAATCTCCCATTAAACAGAAAATGAAATTAAATGAACAAATATATTCATAATGTGAGACTTTTAAAGGTGGTGTACAATTAGTCACAGTTTTACAAGGAGAATGAATTGGTAGTAATAAAAAATAACCTTTCTTGTTAATCCCTGAAAATATATTTAAAGTTCAGTCTCAACCTTTTTAAAGGACTGCCAAAAGAGATTTTAAGTTGAGGGGCCTGAGAATTTTTGCATATCCTAAACTTTGGTAGATTGCGAATACCAAACATAATGTTAAATAAGGAAATGTGTCCTCACTATGCTCACCCCTTAATCAATTTTATTTTGTCTAATTTCAGAACCTCTAGGATATGTCAATATTTTTGGGAGCTTGGTATTCTCTGTAACATTTGAATGGCCTAAATTGGGTAGAGTTACCATAAGTGGGAACAGTACAATGAAATGCATATTTAATAAGTAATAAAAGGTCTTAAACATCTTGTCAATGGACAGTCATTCCATCATCACCATTATTACTCTTTAACTTGGGTTTTCTTTTAAAATCCCACCTTACAATAATGAAGTATAGCTAATATTCTAAAAGACAATTATTTTTTTCTATGTAAAAAACTTAGATGATGGGGAATAATAGATTCTGCATCAGAATAACTTGTTCCATATATTCTGGATGCCTGTAATGGAAAAATAATGTTCCACAAATTTCTATAAGACCATTTTATTACTTAATGTCAGAACAGGAGAAACTTTGCAAGTGCAATCTTCCTTGCTGCTGAAATGATAACATAGCATCACTCATAGTGTAACAGGAAATTTTCGTTATTATTTATTATTTTGTTGTTGTAAAAAACTTCTTAGTTGGTCTTCTCTTGATATAGTGTCCTGGTTTCAGCTGGGATAGAGTTGATTTCCTTCCTAGTGGCCGGTGTAGTGCTGTGTTTTGGGTTTTAGTATGAGAATAATATTGATAACACGCTGATGTTTTGGCTGTTGCTAAGCGGTATTTACACTGGTCAAGGACTTTTTTCAGCTCCCCATGCTCTGCCAGGTGCCCAAGAAGCTGGGAGGGGACACAGCCAGGATTGTTGATCCAAACTGACCAAAGGGCTCTTCCATACCATATGGCATCATGCTCAGTATATAAAGCTGGGGAAGAAGGAGGAAGGGGGGGGACATTCGGAGTGATGGCGTTTGTCTTCCCAAGTCACCGTTACGCGTGATGGAGCCCTGCTTTCCTGGAGATGGCTGAACACCTGCCTGCCCATGGGAAGGAGTGAATGAATCCCTTGCTTCGCTTTGCTCGTGCGCGCAGCTTTTGCTTTCCCTATTAAACTGTCCTTATCTCAACCCACAAGTGTTCTCACTTTTACTCTTCAATTCTCTTCCCCATCCCACTGCGTGGGGGGGGAAGTGAGCGAGCGTCTGCATGGTGCTTAGTTGCCGTCTGGGGCTAAACCACGACATATAGCAATAAAATCTCAGAAAACCCAACAACTTGCCACCCTGGATGTTATCCAGGTAGAAATTGGAGTTCTTCAAGACTGGATTTATTAAATATTAGTATTTTTGAGTAATGCTTCCTCCAGTTATAATTGGGTTTTGCTCATCTGCTTTGGACAGGTCTAAAGGGCCATAGGGGTTTTCTTTTATGTTAAGAGTTGAGTAGTTCTTACATGTACATTTGCCAGGTGGCCCTTGGAGCAACTAAGTGAAGAGTGCAGCAGTTCTTGGCCCATTTAAAGAGTGCTTTTGAGTGAGGGTACACACTGACATGGGTTTCTCTACCTGCCCATTTCCATGCACACCAGACTGGCTTGCTATCCAGAGCACAGCACGGCTCTCGTGTGGCTGCACAGCTCCTGCCCCAGACTTGCAGGCACATGGCCACCTCAAAATGTGAGCAGTAGTTGTGTCTGCTTGGACGTGCCTGTGCAGATGTACCTGTGATAATCCTGGCCAAGCAGTGGAATAAACTGATTTTAATTTGGAGGGCGATTAGGCAAAAAGACTTCTTCCACCACACCTTCCTCTCATCTTCCAGTGAGGATGCTGGGCTATAAATGGTAATGAATCCTCACGTGGGTCTCAGTGGAGCAAGGCTTGCAGCCACATGTGCAATGCAATCGCTATGTGCTGTTAAACTGGATCTGACTACAAGTCCTTCTCGCCCACAGTGGCTGGTAGTGGATGCTGAGGGAGGAGGATGAGAATGAGGCTCACGTGTGGTGATCTTTCTCTAGCGTAACCTTTGAGGGCCTCCAGAACCAGCGGTGATGCGTTTGCAACACTGGGCATGGGCTTACATAAATTCCCTTAAATAAAATGTAAAAGGAGGTGAACAGTCTCAGTCTCTGATAAAAAAGACAGTAAAGAAAGGTTATGATAGGAAAAAAAGCAACAATTATCTCTGGGGGGAACTGAAAACTTTCAGTGGACGTCTGATGAGTATTTTGCAAAGGGCTTCCTAAACTCATCCCTATATTTCCTGATGTATCTGGAAATCTTGTCCAAAAGCGATGTGGTATTCTCCTTGGTTGGGGCTGTTTTCCCTTTCACCACCTTTAGTTGCCACTAAAATGATGGGCAGCGTGGACATGGGTGTGCCGGTTTTGGCTGGGATAGAGTTAACTTTCTTCATAGTAGCTAGTATGGGGCTATGTTTTGGATTTGTGCTGAAAACAGTGTTAATAATATAGATGTTTTAGTTACTGCTGACACAGAGTCAAGGCCTTTTCTGCTCCTCACCCCACCCCACCCCACCAGCGAGGAGGCTTTGGGGGGGCACAAGCAGCTGGGAGGGGACACAGCTGGGACAGCTGACCCCAGCTGACCAAAGGGACATTCCATACCATATGGTGTCATGCTCAGCATATAAAGCTGGGGAAGAAGAAGGAAGGGGGGATGTTCCGAGTGATGGCGTTTGTCTTCCCAAGGAACCGTTACGCATGATGGAGCCCTGCTTTCCTGGAGGTGGCTGAACACCTGCCTGCCCATGGGAAGGAGTGAAGGAATTCCTTGTTTTGCTTTGCTTGCGCACATGGCTTTTGCTTTCCCTATTAAACTGTCTTTATCTCAGCCCACGAGTGTTCTCACTTTTACCCTTCTGATTCTCTCCCTCATCCTGCCGGGGGGGAGTGAGCGAGCGGCTGTGTGGGGCTTAGTTGCCAGCTGGGGTTAAACCACAACAATCCTTTTTGGCGCCCAATGTGGGGCTCGAAGGGTTTGAGATAATGAGAGGTTTGATTGGAATGTGCTAGATTGAATTTGTAGCTGTTATTACTGTTTAGCTATTAATCGGCAGGCTCCTGTGCTTGCCATGGGGCTTGCTTGCCTTGCTGTATATCAGAGTCCAGTGCTCGTTAGAGGCTGCTTTTTGCTTTCACTGCTTGCTGTGCTGCTGTCCTGCTGATCACCTTACTCTGCTGTGCCTGGGAACATTTTGATAACAGCAATGGCGATGCGCCTGGGCTGGCAGATGGCCAGGGCATCGCTGCTGTTGCTGTGCTGCTGCACTGGACGGGCTGGAACTCCGGTGTGAACTCAAGTCAAAGGGACTGTGACCTGTGGATGAGTCTGCGTGGCAGCAGGACACCCCCAAGCGTCTGTGGCTGTGGATAAGTCCGTGGCAGAGCAGGTACATCTCGAGGTGTCTGTGGCTGTGGTTATGTCTGTGCCACAGCAGGTATACCTCCGGAGGGATTGTGGCCCAAGGATTAGTCCACGCTGGAGAAGGTACACCTCAAAGCATCTGTGGCTGTGGATAAGTCCATGCTGCAGCAGGTACACCTTGAAGCATCAGTGGTTGTGCATGAGGTCATGCTGGATCACCTCAAAGCATGTGGCCATGGATAAGCCCACAACAGAGCAGGTACTCCCCTGGAGGGGCTGCAGCCATGGGTAAGGCCATGTTGGAGCAAGTTTACTTCTGAAGGGACTGTGGCTGTGGGTAAGGCCACACCGGAGCAGGTATATCTCTCAAGGCATCGTGGCCCATGGAGAAGGCCATGCTGGAACAGGCGCACCTCAAAGCAACCGTGGCTGTGGATAAGTCTATGCTGCAGCAGGTATACCCCTGGAGAGACTGTGGCTCATAGATAAGGCTCCGCTTGGAGCAGGTACAACCTTAAGGGACTGCAGTCTCTGGATAAGTCCCAGCCAGAGCAGGGGCAAGGGGAGGAGTTCATTGCAATGTTAAACCCTCTAACCTGGCCCAAAGGGACCAGGGGTGGAGATTGTAATGGGAATACCTTTAAATTGTTGTAACCCATGATTTGAGTTGCATGTTATAGGAATTACTATAGCAGGAACCACCTGAACCAATGGAGGACAAGCCTTACAAAAAGCAGTGCAAGTGCAGCAGTGACCTGACCTGAGCTGGCTTTGGTGCCCAGTAACTACACACAACACACCACCTCTCCTGTCCTGAGTGACCAGCGCAACAGATGGAGCCCAAAATCATGGACTAAATTGACTCCGTGGACATTTTGTGGATATTTTGTGGACATTTCTGGACATTTTACAGACATTTTAGAAGGGTAGTCCATAGACTAGGGGAATGATATCTGTGTATTATATCAAAGGATGGGAGAGGGGTGGTGGGTAACGAGAATGTATTGGATAGTGTGGGACCATTCTCTCCCCCCTCCCACTGGGGGGGAGTGAGCGAGTGGCTGTGTGGGGCTTAGTTGCCAGCTGGCATTAAACCACAACAAGAGGTAACCAGGGGAAGGTAGGTTCTCTGTTCCCATGGTCCTTGTTAAGGAGAGGGGAAAAATACAGCTTCTTTATGTAGGTGAAGTAAAGGCTCAAAGGGATATGATTACTCTCAGTAAAACCATCAGAGGATAACACCAGGGAACAGGAGAAAGCCTTTGAGCTGTATAATGCCATCATTATAAAATAGAACATTATAAAATACAACATTATATGCCAACTTTATAAAAAAGAAGTAGATAAATTTGAGTTAGATGGTATGTTATTAACAACGAGAAGTGGGAGGCTCTGGGACAACGTCTTCATGACAGGAGTGGGGAATAAATGCTTACGGCAGTTTGAGAGTTTACAAAGCAGATCTCATTATATTTATACAGTGTTCTTAAACTGGCTTTCAGCTCCTTTTTTTAATGCTGTATGTTCAGTTCACAATCTGGGGGTGCCCCAGCATGCTGCTGAGGTTGGAGAGGAGATAATGTGTCTCTGTCTACTGCGTCATGCAACAGTTGTCCAGACATAGGGGGAGCTTGAAGCCTGTAGCATAAGGGCCCCATATTAATGTTATCACTTAACAGCTGTAAATGTAGATGAAAGAAAGCATGAATTCAGGAGTATATCTGTAGGCACATCACTAGCTTAAAATAATAGTTTTTTCTCTGCTGTTCCAGTAGTGTCCTCCTACTTACAGTTCGAATCCAAACTGCACCTCTGAAGAGGCAGTGGACTCTCCAATAGCTGCAAATTACACTGTACTTTGCCTACGGTGTTTCTTTCCTTTTTTTTTGCAAGATAAGCAAAGGTTCCTCTCTGCCTAGTTAGCTGACTACTGCCTCTGAGGTTCAGCAAAATGTGTCCAGCTGATATCTGGGTCTGGTCCTTCCCATTAGCTCTGATGATGCCTTTTCCTATCAGCTTCCCTTGCTTCTGAGTTTCCAATATATAAAGGCAATAAACCACCTTTTATCCGCAAAGATGCAGATGTACCTACCTGGCACCCTTTGCTGTGGGACCTTCTCCTCTCCTCTCTGATTTAATGTCTTGACCTTGAGAGGAGGCTTGTGGATTAATTCCTGAGAGGCATGTAGGTTTTACTTTTTTTCTTTTTACCCTCATTTTATTTTAATGGCCAGGGAAAATGGGAAGAATGCAAATGAGTGAATGCCCTCTTTGATCTGTGTTGCTCCCGAGCATAATCTGCTAAGCTGACAGGCGCCAGGCACAAGAGGAATTGCTGCCCCTAAGTAGGAAGAAACTTCAGCCTCTTTTTGCAAGCAGCTGCTCGCAGTTTGCTTGTTGGCTTGGGGAAAGTGAGCAGCCAAGGGAGCCTTGTCCCCCTGTAGAACCCCCCAGGGGAGCTGGACGCACTGTGGGGCCGATCGCCTGCTGCTCATGTAATGGGAATTATTCTTTTAAGCAGGGATAACCTGAAATCATAAGGTTTTCCACCCACATCTGAAAAACACACAATGAAGTGTTTACCCTAAAACCAGCACAACTGTGGCATCTGCTTCTCTCCAGAGGGCCAGGCTGAGCAACTGTGACAGGCCAACCTATAGAAGCCATCTCCCGAGGTGAGACACCGAGCTACCAGCTGGATGTAGAAGAGAAAATGGAGGCATTAACTTCAGTTCTGAATGAGGTCCATCCCTGAACACGGAAGCCATGGGAGTGTTTTGAGGGTGTGTATTTAAAATACAGGTGGAAGGGCTGGGCAGTGTTATTGGAAAGGGAAGGGTGATTTTGGTTGTGTTAGAATTGAACAATAAAACTGTTAATAGCCAGCAAAAGATCAAGGCTTCAAGAGTGGGTGATCCCCTCTGTACCTCTAAATTATTTTACTAGACTTTAAAATGATGCCTGATTACACGATATGCATACTCTGTAAACCACACATATCCTTTGCTCTGCAGGACACCGGGAAGTGGTTTTTGCTCTGAAATCTGGATTGACCATGTCTCCTCCAGTCCCCTCAGACCTGGGCCACGTACCCCCTGACGGCGGATGGGGGTGGGCAGTGGTGTTCGGAGCCTCCATCTCAGTTGGGTTTGCATATACCTTTCCTAAAGCTTTCACAATCTACTTTAAAGAGCTCCAGGCTGTTTACAGCATCTCCTACAGCCAGATTGCCTGGATAACATCCATCATGTGTGCTGCCACCTACGGAGGAGGTAAGTGAAGCAAGACTGTATCTTTCTTTGGAAAAGAGGAGGTTGGATCTCTACACCAAAAGGGGAGGAGATAATATATTACATTAAGGAAGTTCTTGGAAAGTTCTAACTGCAAGTTTGGTGCTCTGTTTTCTGATGATGTACATTGGCAAAACAGAGAAAACCAGTACTGCTGAGTATTTTATTGACAACATATATGATGTCACCAATTCTTGTTATTTCATCAGAAATCTTGTTATGTGTGAGTGGAAGCTTGGCCATGGTGGAATTATTTGAATCTTGGACGGTAATTTCGGCATATTTAGTATTGCATGTTTTGTTCTGTTCATGTTCTTGGCTTTCTTTTTGAAACAAAAAATGTATTTCTTGCACTCATGATTGTAGAGAAGATGCTGGAAACTCAAAACCTGAAGTTTTGCTGATGAACAGGCATGGCATACATGCATGTAAATCTTGAGATAGTATGTAAATATGTTTTTAAATATTCCCTAATTCTGTTGCTAAAATCTTGCTGCAAGTCGTTTATTAAAGGATGATATGTCAGATTTCTCTCTGCGCAATCTTTCTGAAAGGACAAATGTGTCCACTGGTTACTTTGAGTTAAAACGTTCACTGAGTACTT
Organism: Ciconia boyciana; assembly: GCF_034638445.1. NCBI lineage: Eukaryota > Metazoa > Chordata > Aves > Ciconiiformes > Ciconiidae > Ciconia > Ciconia boyciana. The sequence continues at coordinate 15,424,611 of NC_132944.1, read as the reverse complement.
GCACCTCAGCTGCAAAAGTTGCCTTTGTGCAAAGGTTGGGGGAACCTGTTGCTTGTCCTCATAATGAAATAACCAAGTGGATATTCTCAGAGGGATGTTTGCCTCAGATACTGATGCCAGGTATCAGCCTGCCACTTTGATCTGAGTAGCTGGTGTGTGTCTTGCTGTTAATGGTTAGTAGAGGACCGTCTTGCTTTCAGGTTGCTGGTGCCTGTGAGGTGCGGCTGCGGGAGGTTATTGCTGGGCTCTTAGCAGACTCTTGGTCCTTCTTAGCTTGTTTTGCAAGGGTGAAACGTAAAAGGATTAACGCTTAAGAACACAAGAATAGCCACACCGACTCACATCTACCCTACTACAAGCGTCAGGGTACGCCCTGCGTACAGAAGTCACGCATACTCATCTCATGTACTTTAGGAACTGGTTTTACATGGCAATAAAAAAAGAGCTGTTTTTTCATCCAATATGGGATGGATTAAGGTGAAAGGAGAAAATTTCTGTAAGGCTCACCTGGCACTCAGGACAGTGATACATGGTCGCCCTGTCAGTGCCCTGAGCAATACCTGTGACTCCGTGGACAGCCTGTGTCTTTACTCTTCTGGCAGCCCATGCCTAGTGTTATTGAGCATGCGAGTCCCAAGGTGGCTGCGTGCCTTGGAAAGCTGGCAGGGGAGCAAGCAACTTCTTACTCGCCAACTCAAATCCAGCCCTTGTCAAGGGAGACTGAAGGCCCCTGCTGCCACCAAGCCAGCAGCTGGTCTCAGCCCGTTCCCAGTGGGCAGTCACCGACGTTGCTAACCCACCGCGGCTGACTGGCACGCTCGGGGTGCGGGATGTACATGCCCAGAGACGTGTGAGGGATGAGTTGCTTCCCTGCTTGCAGAAAGAGCCTTTTCAGGTCTGGCTGGAGTTGATCAGTCAGGCAGCGAGGAGGCTTCATTGAGCTCTTTGGGCTACGGTCTCTGCTGCAGATGGACAGAAAGGTTCACTTCCAGGGTTATTAAATCATCAGCTCTACTGAGCACCCATCTCCCCTTGAAACAATGAATGTGTACCCTGTGGCCGCTGTTTGGCTCCGGCGGTCTCATGTCAGGAGCTGAGAAGGGCTAACGGAGTCTGAGCGAGAGACTGAGAAGCCGTTCAGGCTGTGTGGGGTTGCTAGCGGGCTCGTTTCCTCAGGGTGGCTGTTCAGGCCCTCTGAAAATTGGATGCCTGAAACTGATCACCGAACATTAGAGATGTCTCAGATTGGTTGAGATTTCTGGCTTTTTGTTTTCCACATTCCCTGAGCTAGAGCCCTCGACACCCGGACGAAGATACAGAGGAGAGTACAGCAAGGGAGCTGCTGTCAGTGATCTTGATGGGGGAAGAAGCTGTTACAATATAAAACTTGTGGTTTTCATCATTGATCTTCCCGTCTTTAAATATGGACTTTTATGCAATCTTATTGCTACTGAGCTATCATTACAAGCTACAGCCGAGTGTGCAAGCACCTGACTTTCCCAGATGTCGCAGGTAACAACAGGAGGGTGTCCGCATAAGCAGGGGAATATGAGATGCGGTGAAGCAAGATGACTTTTCCTTTTCAGCATTGCATTTACCTATACACAGACTTTGGGCTAAGAACTCAGTGCTGGCAGGGGCTTCTTGCCTGTCCCACCTTTCCTGGCATTTTCACAAACACTGGTGTTTATTGTTGCACGAACACCTTTCCTCTCTGGGGGTCTGTCCCGTGGTGTGGTAGCTGTTGCTCTTCACCTCACTCCATTTTTAAATCACTGTAGCATCTGGGTTAAAAAAAAAAAGAAAAACAACTATGAAAGAAATAGATCTTGAAAAAAAAGTCTTAGGAAGAATCACTGTGTAACAATTATAGACTCTTCTAGAATTAAGGAAGATCAATTATCTCCTCTGTTCTTGCGAATGATTAATAATTCTAAACATTTCCCTGTCATGTTCTCATCTTTCAGTTGTTTCCAGTAAATAGTGTTGGCATCTCCATAGATCTGAAAGCAGCAGCATGCTAATAGTAATATAAGAGGGAATGGCAATAATAACAGATTTAGGAGTTTCATCTCGGGGAATAAATATACTTCAGTGCATAAGTAATTGAATACTCAGTTTGATCTTCCTTTCAGCTACACCAGCATAAATCTAGAACAATTCTGTAGCACCCAGTGAAGCTGCATGCTCTGTTCGAGAGAGGAAGAAAGCACCAGCAAAGCCTGCCCAGAGTGGTTGAGGGCATGCAGGGGATCCCTTCAGGGAGAATTATGCCTTGAAACACTAACTTGAGTTTTACAATATTCAGAAATGCTGCAGCTAACTGTTTACAAAGTCATCTTTTAGGACAGCGTGTGTTTCTTTGCACTAGCGTAATTAAAAAAAAAGCTTCAACAAACATTAACATTGAATATTGTTTCTGGGTGAAACTTTGGCTGCACTGAAGTCAGCAGGCACCTTGCCATCACCTTTAGTGGAGCCAGGATTTCATCTTTCAGCTGCAAAGTTTGATCTGCTGATCTATAGTGCTAGAAGCCTGGAAAATTTCAGCCCCAAGCGTGGTATTTAGGAAAGGGGGCTGAGAACTGAATGGAATTTTAGAAATTAATTCTGTGGCTGTAAACACTCGCTTTCACAAAGGTCTCCAGGAACGTTGAGTGATGGAGTGCCCTGCGACCTAGATAATAGGTGCGTCTTTGAAGCCTGTCTTACGAGGAGTCATTTCTGTGGCACTTAGGGGGCTCTGGGGAAGGTCAGTCTGTAAACCCGGGATTACAGCAAGCTTGAGCAAATACTACACTTGGACCAAAAGTCTCATCTTTTTGATCTTATGGGGTAACATGGATGTACAGTGTCAAAAGTTCAACAAGCTCCTAAAGAACAATCTGTGTAAGACCTTGAAAGTTAATACTAAAGCATCGTGCTTGATCTGCTGGACAACGGTCAGCCAAAAGGGCAAAGCAACACAGAAAATGCAGGCACAGGAGCCCGGCTGAATTTACCTACAGTAATATTGTGTATTGCATCACCTTGTGTTAAGGGCACAGAAGGTTATACACAGCTAGCCACATTGCGTGATTCATGAACTAATCTCTTCCCATGTTTGATTCTGTTTCTTGTTTCCGTACCCCAGCATTTAACTACATTTGAAAGGTAATGAAAGAGCTTGCTGGGTTTTCTCCATCCCGGGAAGAGAAGCTGGTTATGTGCAGAGCGGCTGCAGACTTTATCCTGCAGTCCTGCTTCCCACCTGCCCTCTTGCAGTGTCTGCCAGCCTCACTGGTGATGAGACCTGTGCCGTATCAGCCAAAATTGGCTTCTGCTTGGTGCATTCTTGTACTTGGAGCAAATCAAAGGTGCCCTACATATATGCAGCAAACATCAATAACTGCTCCCAGAATGCTATGGTCTTAGAGGAAGGTTTCTTGGGGGAACTCACAGCAAGAGCAAAAGCCCTTAATGGAGTTATAATCACCTGTCACAACGGTTTTACCTGATGGGGAAAAAAAACCCCAAAAAGTCCCAGTTGCCTCTTTATGATAGTTTTCTGTAGCTTTAATTGACTATCCTGCTAATGGCTTGAAAACTTGGGTGACATGGGGTTAATTTTTGGGGAAAATACCTGCATTATGTAATAGCTCAGAGTACTATGATCTGCAAACAACAGTGTCCCAAAGACTCCTTGCAAATCAGTGCGACATTCCCTTGTCCCCAAGCCAAGGAGCTGCTGACCCTAAATTCAGACTCAGACCACACTGTGCAGTGCCAGGTTTCCGCTGTTCTGGAGTGGGACTTGCTCTTCATGGCATCCCTGTAAAATCTCTCCTCTCTCAAACATCGGGAGGGTTTAATGAGATCTAAAGCTCTCCACCTTGAAGTGTTATTCAGGCAGCCCTGAGGCAAGTGATCCTCTTTCTGTCCTGTTGATAACTACTTGAGAGTTTATTTGTGTCAGGACAGCTTTGGAGATGGGCTGGAAACAGCAGTGGTCTTCTGGACCCAGCTGTGCCACAGCTGCATGGGGCCATGCCTTGGAGAAGGTGCTTGTGGAGGGGCTGGATGTGTTTGGACCCTGCAGCCACAATTTGTTGGATTCATTTTCACAGTCTAAACTGCAGATCTTTGCTAACCTGGTTCCTTGTCACTGAAATGAATAAGGCAGCTCTCACAAGAATATTTCCATCAGAAGCCACAGGGGACCCGTGGGCTCAGTGGAGGCAAGCCCAAGCCCACATGCTTGGGCTGCAGTACACAGAGGGTGCATCCACCACCCAGAAACTCTCTCCATGTTTGCAAGCTGTGACCTTGTGGAGATCAGGTAAATTCATTCAGGGTGAAAAATGTAGTAAAGTAGCATCATAAGCAAACAGGTCTAAGATACTTAGCAGGCATCGTGTGGAATATGTGTTGGGGTAACTCAAGGCAGGGGCAAACAGTGCACTTGGAAACAACTCCAAGGATAAATCCTTTGCTGCTGCCTTTCTAGTATGTTACCATCATTTCACACTTTTGTAAGTGAAGTGATACACAGGATCACATGAAGATAATTATTTTAAGTAAAACTGGGATTTTGCAGTGACTCTAAGTAAGTTGGCTGAAAGTGTCAGAAGATGCTCTGGGGTGGAGGAAGCCGCTGCCTCTGTTGCTGGTGTAACCAGGTGTCCCCAGTGGAATCAGGTAGTCCATGACAGGCATTGGGGATCCGCAGGGTGGTACCTGTGTGACACAGTTCGTGTTTACCAGGACTTCCCATCCTTAACAGGGCAGAAACGTAAGTGCTTTATTTTTTTTGCTTCAAAATAAGAACAGGTAGACAAAGTAGGTAAGGCAAATTGGAATAAGATGGGATACAGTACTAATTTTACATTGACAACACTAAAGTGCCTTTCTTCACTATGTGTTTACCTTGAGCAAAAAGGTATGAACTCGTTATCCTGTGGTAAAACCCCACAGCAAGGAAAACAGGGCTTGAGTCTGGGAGTGGAGAACCACAGGGTGGGAACACAGATGTTTCTCTCTGCACACCATGTCCTGCAGTAAAGAGTCCCCTTTACTTTTGGTACAAATAAAGAGTGACCTGCTCTGCTCTGGCTAATGTGTAATTACACCTTCAACACAACCTTCTGCCCCAGCTGTTTGCTTGCCTGTGTTTGTGTGCACAATCTGAAATGCCACCAGGCTCTGCATTCAGCGATGTTTGGAAAAAAACCCACAGTATTTGCATTAATTTTCAGTCATTCAAGGCTTGGCATTGCCAGACTTCTGCCATTAAAGTTAATAGCTGAATTGTCAATCCATCTTTGAGTACTTCAACCATGTTGTTTCTTCCTTTCTATACAGTAATTTTCCAAATATAAGAGAGCAAGATCCTACCGGGATTAAAATGTAAATGAGAAGAAGATGCAATAGCAAAGGAATAATTTGTTTTAATTCCCCAATGAAAACATTCCAGTTATTAGATTTAGATTAATTGTAGCCATCTTTTTACCAACACAAATGTTTTGGTTTGGGCTGCTGATTAAAATCCTGCAACAGGGGAAAAACAGAAGAAGTGATGTCACTGCTTGGTTTATTTTATGATCTTCAGGAAATCAGCAGATGCAGCAGTGATGCTTCATGCACCTGGCTGGTTTGACGGCACGGACCCAGGGCTGGAGCCATCTAAGAAGTTTGCTGGCTCTGGAGACAGTTATTTCATGTCATATGAATCCCTCCACCTGCCCGGCCTCTGCGCTATTAATACTGGGGCTTAGCAAAAAGCAAGTTTGACATTTCATAACTTTCTGTTTTGACTTCTCCTTGACCCCCTTGTAAAACTTCACTCGGTGGAAAGCAGAGCCATGAGGCTCTGCCAGCATCCCGGCTGGTTCCCAGCAGCACCAGCACTGACATCTCTTGGCTCCATGCAGTGTCACCCCACCGCCAAGCGGAGGGATGCGTGGGGCTTGTGGCTCTGCCTGCAGCAGAGCATCTCACACAGCTGTGGAGAGGCTGTGTGGAAATTAAAGGTCTCCCTAAAATAGCCATAGGCATGTCAGGGGATGCAGATTGACTGCGTTTGACCCACGTGTCCTATTCGGAGCATGCATGGGTGCTGTGTTGGTGGGGTGCTGGCATCGCCCCTCCCCCTGCTCTCGGCCCCGGGAGCTGCCGGGCAGAGTTAGGTTCCCTTTAATTAAAGCCTTGAGCATGAAAATATCAGTGGTAAATCCCTGAACGCTGGAGGTCTTGTGGCTAAACGCTGAGGAATGTGTTGTATCAACCCAGTCACGCTCAGCGGTGAGGAGCGCACGGTGGGATAAGGGTAACTCTGCACTCACCGTGGAGGGAACTATTGATCTGTCCCCAGGCTTGCATTTCGTGATTGCATCTGGTTGAGGTCCAGAGCCAAGAATTTTGCTGAATTCAAACCTTTTCCCGGGTTCTTCACGATGAGGGTGGTGAGGCACTGGACCAGGTTGCCCAGAGAAGTGGTGGGTGCCCCATCCCTGGAAATGTTCAAGGCCAGGTTGGATGGGGCTTTGAGCAACCTGGTCTAGTGGAAGGTGTCCCTGCCCATGGCAGGAGGGTTGGAACTAGATGATCTTTAAGGTCCCTTCCAACCCAAACCATTCTATGATTCTCTAATAATCTATATTAGCATGGATTGATCCCTTGGAAAAAGTTAAGAATATTATTAGGAACGTAAATGTGTGGGCCCATTGTTGGAGGACTGGGATATCTCTCTCCTAAAACAGATTGCACTGAGGAAAGTAATGGTATCGCATCCTGGGCCACGGGGGCCAGCCCTTCGGTTTTGTGGACAATTGCTGCTTATAATCTCATTTATAAATTCAGAAGCTCCATTTTAACCGTGGTTATGGGTTGGATTTCAGTGCTGATGCATTTTATGAGCAAATGGAAAATGACAATGGAATAGTTTTGAGAAATGCGGGTATGCCGTGGAAGTGAGAATCACAGACGCTTTAAAGAAGTGCAGAGTTACCTCTTTAGATGCTCACTTACCCGATGCTGTTTTGATGCAGCAGAGCTAGGAATGGATTTTTTTCTTTAACATGGAAGCAATTTCTAAAGCCTTTAATTGACTTTCAAAGACTCAATGAAGGAAAAACACTGTTGGGGTTATAGAGTTGTAGCTCCTACCTTTGGCTGCAATAAAATGCCTTGCATAAAAGGCTTTGAACAAAATTATTTCCAAATACCAAAGTGGTCCACTGAGAATAAATATAAATGCTTTCCATTCTCAGGGGACCCAGATTTTTTTTTCCTTTTTTTTTCAGGAAAAGAAAACCACTCAAGTGGTCAACACTAGTCACTTTTTTTTGGTGACCTTATATTTTCAATACTGTTTATCCAACCTTGGACTTCAATAAGTGAAGGACGTTAGTTCATTTGATTTAAAAATCATGACTTAAAATTCCTATGGGAACTGTCACGGAAAGCTTTGCAAAGATTGGAAAATGGGCCCTTTTGGGGAGGGAGGAAGAGTTTCAGATTCTGCCTTGCTCCCGGCCCCTTTTCCCCCCTTGCCCCTCTTCTTTCAACAGCTCTGGAGTGGAGCGCTGGGAATACAATAGCAGTCACTTATTTACATGGAGGACTGCGACAGGGAAATGAGTCATTTGAAAAGGTATTTTGCAATTTTAATCAATTTTGTTGCCGCTTGCCAACAAATTAAAAAACCTGCCCTCCAGGAAGCGTCTGCTGTCTGTGGATGAGTAAGCGGAGCCCGGCTCTGGGGGGGCTGTGCTCCCGAAATGGAGGGGGAGCACTCACACAGGCAGCTACTGTGAGATGAGAAGTCTCCCCAGATTGCTAGGAAGTCCTTTTTGACCTCGTGAGCCCAGGATTTCTGCTATCAGTTCCTCCCTCTGCCCTCAGGCTGGGTTGCTTTGTTTGTGAGCATCTCTTCAGAGCAGCGATGCAAGGGCAAAGACTAATCGATTTCAGGCATCTTTAGAAATAATTGGTTCCCCCCTAGTATTTCCTGCTGCAACTGGTTTCCTGCTTTAGTTTTGAGTTTGCCACAGTTTGTGTGAACATTTACCCAGAAGGTGTCATGCCAGGGTTTGTTGCAGAGGAAATTCTTCAACATTACACCAAATTTAGCATTTCCACAAAAGGAAACTGTCCCATCTTCCAGCTGAGGTCATGGCTGGATTTGTAGCTGCTTCTTCATCCCTCTGCTCCCAGGGGTTTCCATCTGCCCTCCCCACCCTCTGCACTGATGCTAAGGATGTGCCCAAGTTCAATTTCAGGTGTGTTTATTTAGATTTGGTCCAATTTTTTATTTTTGGCAAAACACAGAAACCAGCTGCTGAAACAGACTTAATTCCTATTTATTAAAAAACCTCCAATAATCCAAACCCTCATCCCTCTGTAGCAAAACAGAAGAAAACAGCTCTGTCCCCTTGGGCATCCCCTTGTTCAGCTGCAGACAGCGTTTTCATAATGGAGAGACCTTAATTGTCTCCTGCGATGGCAGATTGCCTGCCACTGCACGCTGAACCGTCGTGCATGCAGGACTGTACGTGGTACGAGCGATGCAGTAAAAGCAGGTATCCTTACGGCCCATAAAGTGGGTCTGGGCTGTACCAAAACAAAACTCTCTAGGTCATCGCGCTGTGACCCTGCACCTGAGAGTAAAGGTCTTCTGGTCGTTTTAAGTTTACTCAGTTTTATAGGAAGAAAGAAATAGTAGTAATAAAACATCTTACAGGCGTGTTGTAAGGAGCTCTTTAAAGCTCTAGATTAACTGTGCCAGGAAAATTACTGGGCAAGGCACTGATTTTTTTCCCCCTCTCCATTATTGCTTAATTGCGTATGTAGAAAAATGGGATTTACAGTAACACAGGGTCTGTTTTGGGAGCATTGGAGGGAGGGTGGAAATAGGGAGGAGGGGAGCTCCTTCTCATTTCATTGGAGATTGACGTATTTGTACCTGAACCAAAAGTGGTACCGCTGTTAAAATCGTGTTGTTAATTCAACATTAGAGAAGAAACACCATCCCGGACCAGCAAGCTTTGTCTCCCCATGTCCTTGGGGAGAGAAGAGCTGCGTACAGGCCCAGAAGGGTGTGAGACGGGACAGCCGCAAAGCCTTACAGAGCCCCTCGCAAGCGCAGTGATTTGCTTTTTGCTGGACTATCTGGGAAGGGCTCCCAGCACCCCCATGCAGAGGGTGTGGGCAGGCAGGGACCTCCCGTCTCAGGCAGAGTGGGATGGGGAAAGCCCACTGCCCCCTGCGACATTGCCACGTGGGTGGCATTCGGCTCAAAAAGAAGAGGAGGAAATAAAAATGTGAACAGCAGCAGTGTTTAAATTCAGATTTTAAAAACAGCTGGTTTCCACACACCTAATGAGTGTGACTTTTTTGAGCGTTAGGTTGCCTTTTTTGAAAACGGACTAAATACAGCTTTATGGGAGATGAGGGAAGAGTTGGTCTGAGCCTTAAAATACAGAGAAGCCAAGGGGGAATGGAAGCTCTTCTTAGGGGACCTGGGAAGAAAGGGCCATATTTGCAATGCAGGTAGTGTAACTGATTTGCAGGCAAAATGTCTTTAGCAAAAATGATTCGTAAAATCTGCCCAAATCATACCCCAACCTTCATGGTCACACGTGGAGGGAAGAAGGTCTCCCTCTCCCGGGAGGCTGGAGGCAGAGCGGGAGGCGACAGGGCGCGGACACCCCCCTGCCAGCTCCATGTGCGTTTCCCCAAAATTGGGGCCGGGAGGGCATGTGGCTGAATCCCTCCGAGACCCGCGGGGCTCCTACTTAAGCCAGGGGGAGGCAAGGTTGAGCAAGATGCATGTCTGGTAGCGAAACGGCAACTTTCCAGCAAGAGCAAACCCCGCTAACGTTTCCCCAAACGGACTTCAATGGAAAAACTCGAATAACCAGCGAATCGGTGAACATCAACAGCGGGCGGACAACTGCCCACGTCTGCAACGATGCAGTGGTACGGGGCCAGGAGAGCAGCCTGCGACCTCGTAAGGAGGAGAGAAGAGCTGGGATGCTGGTGGAAACACAGGGAGAACAAAATAATTTCCACTTAAATAACTGCGGATGGTTTAATTAACGCCCAGAGGGTGGCTGGGTGCTGCTGCCGCCTCCCGCAGCGCCTCGGCTTGGGGGGGCGAGGAGAAACACGGGGGGAAAGGGAAAAGCAGAAAGGCGTGTGCAACGCGGAGCAGGTTCGGCCTGGTCCCCGTCTGCCGGGGCGGGGTGGGAGCCGGGCCGAGGCGGGCCGGTCCCGCGTGGGGCGGTGCGGGCGGCTCCCCCGCCCCGTCCCGTCCCGTCCCGTCGCGGCCGCCGCGGGGGGGCTCAGTGGCCGCGCCGGCGCCGCGCTCCCGCAGGTGGGTGCTGCCGCGGGGGGGGCGCGGGGTCCCACGCGTGTCCGGGGGCTGCGGCCCAGCCTGCCTTGCGGAGGGGCTGCGGGGGGGCTGGGCACACGCCAGTGGGGCGGTGCAGCGGGTCGCAGCCGCCGTTTCTCATCCTACCCACGTCCACGGGGCATTGCTGGCGCCGTGCCGCTCTCCCCCGGCCCCGCGCGGGTGCCGGGAGGCACCGTTACATATAGCTGATACTCTGCGTTAACTGGCAACACGGAACAGCGGGGGTGGGGTGCGGCATCGGAAATGGATACCTAGATCGAAGCTGCGTTGGGGCGATGCTGTCGCTGCGGACCGGGAGTCTGGGGGAGCAGCATCTCCGGGACTGACCCTGTGCCTTTGCACTTTGTTTTTCAGGGCTTCCCGAGGAGAGCGGGGCGGCCGCTCGCACAGCCCGGCCATGCCACCCCCGGCCAATGTGGGGCGAGCCCCTGGCCCGCCGGACGGCGGCTGGGGCTGGGTGGTGGTCTTCGGCGCTTTCGTTTCTATCGGCTTCGCGTACGCCTTCCCCAAAGGCATAGCCATCTTCTTCAAAGAAATCCAGGATTTCTTTGGCACGTCCTATAGCGAGATCGCGTGGGTGTCCTCGATCATGTTGGCCACGACGTATGGTGCAGGTGAGTAAACCTGCACCAGCCCCTGTGGTGCGGTGTGTTGTAAAAGCAGACATGAGCCAGAAATCTCCGCTCCGGGCTAGCGTACAGGGAAAGCAGCAGTGTCCATCTGCACAGGCACTATCAACAGGTTTATTTTCTGATGGTGTTCCCAATGTCGTTTAGGGAAAGAAGTCATATGTGGAGCCTGAAGGAGTGAAGGGGCAGTTTTTCGGAGGTGAATTGGTGTTGGGTGGGATTTTCAAACAGGTCTGGTGCCTTCCGAATTTGTCACTGGGTTCAGCAGGCGTCTTTTGACCCCTCTGGGTGCCTTTGTGCATATGGGGGACTCCAAATGTTTTTTAAAATGTGGTCTGTGACCAGTTTGGTGCTGACATCCCCTTTATTTCCAGATGGGTTTGCAGCACCTTTGCTGTTTTTCAAAGTAGGGCTCATTTCACTGATATGGGCGCTGTGTTACACGGAAGCCTTTATAAAGGGGTGCAGTATCCTCTGCGCACCAGAGGCTGAGCTGCATGGTGTGTCCCATTGCTGCATCCCCTTCCCTGGCCACGCTGCCAGCTGCAGGCTGCATTGGGGGATTTCTCTGACAAAACAAACAAAACGTGGCCTTGGCCCTGTCACACAGCACCTCTGTCCCCCAAAGGCAGGCAGCGCCAGCCCTGCTCCTTGTATCTGAGTGGCGAGGGGATGGGCGAGCTGTTTTGAAGAGACACTGGCATCCTCCTGCCTTGCTTTGACACAAGTCGGTAACTTTGCACCCAAGGGTCTGGGAAGTACCAGGATGGGCTGGAGCTGGCATGTTGCTGAGGGTAGCAGTGGTGGTGCCCTATCCAGAAATCAGAAGACTACCTATGAAAGCTTTCCGTGGCATCAGTGAAAAAGCCCTGAGAACAGGCTGATGTGAAATAGCTGGGTCTGGGTTTCAGCCAAAGGTGAGCATGGAGTAGAGCAATAAACGAAGTAGCTGCTTGTTTATTGTGGCAGCTTATAATTACAGCAATGAAATCGCCACAGTCAATCGTTCTTATCAGTTGCAAAGCAGTGCATATAACTTTGTTCTTTTTTTATGATTTTGATACCTCTTTCATGACTCAATGAAAAACTTGGGCTGCCTTTGATTAAATCTGCGATGGGAGGTAGACAGGAACCACATTCTGTAATTGCAGGAAACTTCATCAATATTTATCCTGGCTATTAAAGCAATTCTGAAAATATTCTTTGTTTTTAAAAAGGGATTTTTTTTCCTTAATAATGCACTGTAGTGCTTTTTGGAGAGCGCAGTTGGTAATGAAAGTAAAGATGCTTTGTAAAGGTTTGTAAAGTGGAAGTGATGCTTGAATCAGAGCCTATTGTAATCCACTCTGTTGTAACCCACTGCAAAGGCTTGGTCCCATGGAGAGTAGCTCTGCAAGGGCTGAGTTCCTATTTGAGAACCCACAAATGGAGCACTTTGAGGGCAAAACACAAGCAGCGATTTAGAAAGAGAAATCCTCCACTTAAGCCAGTGCCGTTGTCCCAGGCCACCCCCTTGGCCTCCCTGATGGGATCCTGAGCCCGAGCCCTGGGGGGTGCTGCAGCTTTGGGTAGATTTTCACTGGGCTTGTTATTAAATGCAGAGAAAAGCACTGTTGCCTCAGCCCCAGCAATATAAATAAGCAGTCTGCAGTGAAAAGGAAACAGTTGGGCTCTGTGTAGGCTGAACAGGAGCGAATGGGTTGCAGTGGGGCAGGGAAACACTGCCCTGGGGAGGCAGGCGAAAGGACCGCTTGTCATTTAGATGCTGCTTAAATGCTATTTTAAAGGGCTAGGGTAAATTATGTGGAATGTCTCTGAAGCAAGCGGGTGGGAAAAAAAGGAAAAGTAGGCAGCCCGTGCCTTTGGTGTGTTCAGTTGTCTACAGATGAGTGTCTAGGAAGCTGCATGATTTGGAAGTCAAAGAGAGATGGCTAATATTTGGTACCAAAATAATGTGAATGAGTGGAGGCTGCTGTAAATTTCGTGGTCTGGTACTAAAATTAGGACATCACTTGTTGGGAAGGCTGTGGTTGGGGTTTTAGTATAGGCGAGTGTGCTAAATGTGTCCCATGGAGAGCAGGGACTGCTGCTTTCCCTGATGGCTGAGTCCATAACACACTTCTCTCTGTCTTCCTGGTAGCTCAGGGCATCATACAGTGCAAGCCTTCTTCCTGGGGAAATGCTGTTTCTTCCATTGCACTCAGTCCTGGGTAGATGTTAGCTGGGGCTCAAGGCACCATGATGATGTTCTTATGATTTCAACCACCATCATCCACAGTGAAGCAGTGGGAAACCCTGCTCTGCCATGGGGTGGGGGGAAACCTTGATGAAGCGGCCCCAAAAATCATGTCCCTTCTGCAGACTGCCATGTGCTGAAGCGATATCCCATTGCCTGTCCTGTAAAGCTGCAATAAATGCGCTGCAATAAAATGTGCTGTAGGCTGGGGGCTCCCTGGCTGCCTCTGTGGGTTGTTGCCAGCTCTGCTTTGTCTTCCAATAAAAACGTGTCCCACCACCCTCTGGTATGGAAGAGGTGCTTCGTGCCTGACCATGACCGAGCAAGAAACACGCTCTGCAGATTAACCCTGCACCTGGCAGCACTTGAAGTTGCTCACAGGGGTGTAGATGGGGGGCTTGAGCCTCTTGGGCTGCAGGTCACGGCCGACGAGCTGGCGCTGGAGCAGGTGAAATGCTGCTCCGATCTCCTCTGCCTTCTCTCATCTGCAGACCTTCCAACCCACTTTCTTCTCTTTCTCTCCAAGTGTTCAAGCCAGTGCTGTGTGCTCTGTACCTGGGATGTTGTACTGGACTTTCATCCCAATTAACTGAGCATCTCCTGCCTTTTTGCAAGGAGCTTTAACTTTACCCTCCCTTATGCTATTATACAGTAATATGGGGGATGATACAACTGGGCACTGTTAGACTTAATTGCAGGCGATTGTACCTTTGTACCTTCCCACTTGCCTTGCAGTTTCTCAGAGTTATGTCCATTTAATAGTTCTCCCTTCCTCTGCTCTGCTCTTGAATAAGATCTATGTGCTTGTTTGATCATCCCTGTCTCTGCAGCGATCCAGGCTGAGACTGGCTCAGTGGCTGCAGACGGGGCTGCGGTGGGAGTTTGCAGAACATGGAACAAATGAAACACACGTGCCCAAGAGCGTATTTAATGCATCTAATTTGATTGACTGGGCATTTAATGCCAGAACTGGTTTGACTTATGAATGACTTCAGTGATTTGGAAATTCTCATTAAAGGAATGGGGTGCCGGTTCCTGTGAGCTGCCGAATCCTTGCTCTGCTGCGGTGCCTGTTAGGATGCCTGTGCGGCAAAGTTTGATTTACTTTGCTGAAAAACTAGAAAATAGTTTAGCATTGGATTTTTGCTAATCTTTTCTGAAAAGAAGAAATTCTAAAAATGCCAAAGTAAGCTTTCAACATAGTCCCGAGTAACTAGTGGAGTTACTTATCCAGGTAATTATTGCCATGGCTTGTCCACTCCTTCCCTTCCTTTCCCAAATCAGTGGAGAGGCAGAACTGCCACAGCCTGCATGGAGGTGCAGGGGTGGATGGGCTACAACCATGCAGGAACAACGCTGGGTGCACTGAGCATCTCCTACGTGAGGTGTCAGGCCCTGTGTCCTGGGGGGCTGGAGGGGCCCAGTGGCGCGTTTGCTGGTGTCAGGTGTGGGCATCACAGCCACAAAAGGAAAGCCCCAAACTTATCTCACCTCCACCCCTTCTCCCTGCTCCAGCAGCAGTAAATGGCTGTGATTTGGAAGGTGGCCACGTAGATCAAAAGCTTTCCTCAAGAGTGCACAGGCTCTGCTGTCTGCTCAGTCGGCTTCAGGGAAAGGCTGTAGCGTTGCTGTCCCCTCCCCGGTGCTCTGCCACGTCTCCAGGCTGTGCCGTGGCTCTCGGAGCCAGGACTGAGGGCAGCGAGGCTGGCAGCCGAGCACGGGGATGTCCCACGCAAGGACTGACCGGCCGCCCTGCTCGGCTTCCTCCGTCCCCGGGAGCTCAGGGCAGCTGTGCCGCCCGGCACCTCGGCAGGGCGCGGAGGGTCTGATGCTCTCACTGATGACAGCTTTTGTTTGCAGACATCCTCAGGAGACAGTCCCTTGTTTCCTTGGCATGCTTGTTGGTGTGGGGACTTGTTTTTAGGCTGTGCTGCTTACTGTGTAACAGAGCTTATGTTTGCATTTCGTAAATAATGCAAATGAAGCGTATTTTCTGAAAATGCTTGCATGAACTAACCCAAATCTTCACTGGAGTAGCTCTGTTGACTTTGACAGCATGGATGCAGATTTACAGTGACCACCTGAGGCTTTGGCTAGTAGCACCAGAGCAGTTTTTCAGACTAAGACTGAAAAATCAGCAGCCAAGACTGTTTCTGCCCTTCACTTTTTGCTTAATTCCCCTAGGAAGCTGTTTTATACCAGCCGAGGCTCTGGCAATATATATTGTAGAAGTTTTAATGTGTCTTATCCCCAGTTTCTTAATCTGAACTAGGTTGCAGAAAACAATTCTGTCACTGTAATACAAGTAGTAAAACAGATTAGTGTGCAGTAAAGTGGATAGCTTGGACTTTTATGATAGGGTACTTGTAGTTCTTGGCAGTGCTCATGTTCAACAATTCCATGTTTCCAGTTGCGGAGCGCAAACCGGGAGGTTAGTGAGTGAGGAGCACAAGGGAACATTGCTTTTCTCTGACCAAATCCTGCAGGGTGAAACCCTGTCAATCTGATAAAGAAGGATTTCTGTTTTGCAATGTTTCTACTTTTTTTCTGGTCATGGGTGAAGAGCTCATTCCTTACCCCAAATGAGAAAAGTATTATGGAGGAGAGCCTTTGCCAGTTGTAAAGAAAAGGAACCAGGATCTGTCCATGAGGCAGCAGGGGAGATGCCACCATCCTTCCCTAAAGGTTTCTTCAGCTGCAGCTCAGTTCCCAGGTATCAGGCTCTGGGGGTGACAAGGACACACCAACATTGTCAAAATGTGGGGCATCGTTGTGTGCAGCACCCATCGTGCTGCTGCATGTCCTTGGCAGGGTTTCCTTTTGCAAACTGCCTCCTTGGACTTTGCCATGCCAACACAAGACCAAGGCTCCCAAGGTCTTGCCTCACGGGTAGGGATGGGTTTTGTTCAAGGAGACAATCTTAAATAATATAATTGCAAAACCAAAAGCCTTTGGCCTTCACGCCTCCTGACTTGGGCCGTGTGCCTGCATCGCATTCACGATACCAAACTGAGCTGCCCTTTTCCCATTTTTAAGGGTGACACGTTTCAAGCTAGGCCACCAATGAGTCCCCAGGGATAACCATTACCCAGGGAAAGCAGGAGGCAGTTGAGCTCCCAGGAAAGAAAAGATAAGCAGTATTAATTTGCTAGTAATTTAGTTGCCCTATTCAGCATCGGGGGAAGCAGCCAAACATTCTAAAAATAAGAAATACTGATGCTGCTAATTTAATAGCAACAATGTTCTTGTAGCTGTTACGGTCTCCTCTAGGGCTATAAGAGAGGTAAGGATCATGGCAAGAAGTAATGTCTTTTATTATAGCCAACTGTTAGAGTTTGAACAATGAGCTGGCTTTCTGGCACGTGGGCCAAAATAGAGAGAATAATTGAATACCTAGGACAGTATCTGCATTTTCAGGTTTTTTTATGGTCACTGTGTGGCCAAAATGCTCCGTTCATCATTGTAATGAAATAACAGAAGTCACCTGAGTGAAACTCAGAGACCACATCCTGACACAGTCATTTCAGCTGATAAGCTTGAATAGCTGGGGCTAGAGCAGGAGACATCTGACCTTTTGTTCTCCCTCATTTTGAAGAATCTCACTCTTTCTTTTGCAGTTGCTGTGCAGCTGAGCCTTGCACATGTTTGTGTACAGTTTGTAGATGTAAATATGTGCTGCTTGTGTTGCCCCTTAATACATAAAAAGCTAAGTTGCATCAGGACCATACATTGTTTTTATTCAGTACGTAGTGCAGTGGAGTCTGGTCTCAGTCTCGCTATACGCTGCTGTAATACTCCCTGCAAAATCTCCAGGGTGCTGTTCTTACAGATCCAAATTTCTATTAAAATGAGGGAATCACCTTCCGCCTGTTTTGCAAAGACAGGAGCAGAGACCCACCTTTTGCAAACACAAGAAAAATGAGAGCGTTTCTGAAGTAAAAGCCTTATCCTGAAGCCAGCCAGTGTTTATTACTCTTGTTATTTATTATTTATTGTTTTGTAATTGGATGAAATGTCTGAAGATTTAATTCTGGAGATGCTCCACAACTGAGTCTATTCTCCAAAGAAACTTTCTCCCAGCGCTTGTCACTGCTTAATAGAGCATCTGCTAAAGCAGCAAGGAAGAGATTGGGAAGTTGAAAGTCGACCATTGACCTTGAACGTTTAATCCAAAATTTTATAGCTGTATTTTATTACACTGCTAGCATGATAAATTGCAGTGACAGGTTTAGAAAGCACCTTACAACATGCAGTGGCGTAAAGCTATATTAATAATGAGTTTGATTCTGCAGTTTTTAACTTAATCAAAACTGCCAATGTTCTTTTCTGGTCTGGTCCAAACTTCATCAAAACCTTCTCTGCCTCCAGAAGACCTCACCCAGGGATTCTCCACCTGTCCCAACTGCTTGCAAATAGTTATGAAGTACCACAGCACTAAAATGGGAAACTGAGGCACAGAAAGGGAAACGTGGGTTTTTTCCAAGGACAAGCAGCAAGTGGGTAACAGAGTCCAGGCCAGGTAAGTCCATGCCAGGAGGCATGGAGTCCATGCCAACAGAGTCCATGCCAGGAGGTGCAAGCTCTCTGCAAGCCAGTTTTGGCTCAGATATTGCCTGATGGACCACAAGCGCCAGGGCAGGACGTGCCCTGACTGGTGGAGGCTTTACCTGCTAAAAGCTCGGTGATGAGGGTGCCTGGCAAAATTGTGCATTGCCCAGCATTTTGCAGTAGATGTTCTGTGTGTGGAGTCCCAAACAGCTGGGCAAGGGAAGAGAGCTGTTTGCATGAGAGGAGGTGGCCTGTGTGGAGCGTTCTACGGGGCTGTTGTCCGGTTTAAGAAATAATCTCTGCAAGGCACATGTCCTTTTGCAGATACTGAGCTCACATGCTGTTGCTACTGTTTTCATCCCCTGCTGCTGAGAAATGAGCTGCTGCAGCATGTGCTGGGGCTTTTTCTTGTTCATTAAGAAACCCAGAGCCCTAAGCCTGCCAGTTCCCACACGAGTGGCTTCAATCCTAAAAACCAAAGGGATTATCCTTGTGCGTTATGCTTGGGTCGTTGCACTAGGGGCTTCCCATCATTTTCTGTGACTTGGGCTTAGCAGAGAAATAAAAGGGTCAGTACCTGGGCACGGTTTGCATTTGGAGATGCTCAGCCCATACGGAGGCAGTACGGATCTGCGGTGCGCAGCCGGCTGCTCGCTGGTCTTTCCAGGAAATCCAGCACCTGTGTCCTCTGGGTCCTGTGTTGTGTCTGACCACCCCGTGGGATGCCTCAGTTACCCAAGGGTGTCTGAAATGACATGAGCACCTCCTTCATCAGCCCCTAGTACTGAGCAAGGGTTATGAGAGGGGAGAGGGAGAGGAGGGGAGGACAGGTGATATTTGCAGTAAGGTAGCATGCATCAGCTCTCTCTACTTCATAGAATCATAGAGTCATAGAATAGTTTGGGTTGGAAGGGACCTTTAAAGGTCATCTAGTCCAACCCCCCTGCAATGCGCAGGGACATCTTCCACTGGATCAGGTTGCTCAAAGCCCCGTCCAACCTGGCCTTGGATGTTTCCAGGGATGGGGCATCTACCACCTCTCTGGGCAACCTGTTCCAGTGTTTCACCACCCTCATTGTAAAAAATTTCTTCCTTATATCTAGTCTAAATCTACTGTCTTTTAGTTTAAAACCATTACCCCTTGTCTTATCACAACAGGCCCTACTAAAAAGTCTGTCCCCAGACTTATGTGCTTACAGCGTTGGTTCAACAAAAATTCTCAAGCTAGGATTTCCCTGGGTATGTGCTTTTCCACCTGGATCTTTTGCGTAGGCTGAAACAAAAGGAATATCTCTGTTTATCCCTGATGGATATCCGGCATCCTGCCATCGTGGCCCAAACCCAGGCAGGTGCTCCCTGCGTACCCACAGCTCAGCTGCCCAGTGCTGGACTTCATCCTTTTGCTTATTGTCACCACCTCTTGGAGTCCCACCAAGGGTCAACCAGCCTCCCTGTGTCATTGAAACATGAAGTCTTCCCATGTTGGGGCAATCCCTGAGGTGGCAGCACCATTACGATCGTGGATTTTGTTAAGAAAGACAGGCGAGGAATGATTTGATTTCTGTAATGGATGGTGCTGGAGATTCATGTACTTCTCCTGACTCTCAGAGAGCACTCAAGCCCTGCAAGGTCACCATGTATGTGCTTATATTTTTTATTTTTTTAAATAGCCCTGTTCTACTTAAGAGCAATAATAGCACTATAGGTTTAGGTGAAATATTTCTGTGTTCGTGGACTTGGTCACAAAGCTTTATCATTTCGCCCTTCATTGGAGCTAGCAAGGGCACCAGGCAGCAGTAGTAGAGATGTGATAGACTTAATAAAAACTGAGATTAATAAGAACTAGGAAGAAGAAAGCAGAGAGTTTTGGTTGGGGGGTTGTTAATGCTTTGCAGGCAGGTGTTAAGCCCAGGAGTAAGCTATAATCTACTCCCCCAAGTGAAGTTCAAACATGTGAAAGCTTCTTCCCCCAGTCCTCCTTCCAGGAGGTGGTCAAAGCCCTTTGGAGAGCATGGCCAGGTAGGGGCCAATTTGCTTGTAGAGCAGTGTGTTAAGACCGGTAATGCAGAGCTGCTGATCTCAGGGAATAGGTGTTTCAGCTGCGTTCGGAACTCATGTTCTGCAGCTGGGCTTCAAATGATGGAAGGGATAAAAGTCTGTGGTCCTGCCAAAGCAAAAGGTTAGCTAAAAAAATCATGGGAAAGAAATTCAAAAAACATGAAGTTGTGACCTTCTGAAGGTCAGCGGCTGTGATCTGCTGTGTGGGTGAGATCCAAACCAGCAGCCCGGGGAAACCACTGAGTGCAGGCAGCTGCGTGCTCGGCACCTGCGACACCATCCCCTTGCAAGAGCGGTTATTTAATTGCT
This sequence comes from Ciconia boyciana, assembly GCF_034638445.1. Lineage (NCBI taxonomy): Eukaryota > Metazoa > Chordata > Aves > Ciconiiformes > Ciconiidae > Ciconia > Ciconia boyciana. The sequence goes on along the minus strand of NC_132944.1, from coordinate 15,404,438 downwards.
TAAATATGAAGTGACACGAGGGACCTTGGCTCCAGCCCCAGTTTTGGATCTGTTGGCCTGTGGCTTCTCCGTGCGCCGCAGGAGCAGCGCATGTCAGCTGTGTAATCTGGAAATTGAAGTGCCGAAGCACTGATCAGATAAGATTGCTGGATAAGGAAGAGGACGCTTTGTCTTTCTGAAGCTTGGACCTTGTCTGCTTTGTTTTTCTTCTTTTTTTTAACATCAGGATGCTGCTATGGCAAATGCATGCATTTCTGATGGGAGGTCAGGGTCCCTGGCTTCCCAAGGACATGCCCGGTGGGTGCAAGGGAGAGAGGGCTGCTGGGGCTTGGTTTCTGCACCAGATCATTACAACCACTGCCTTCTCAGCTGGATACAGTGCCAGTCCTGCCCAGGAGACCCAGAACCACAGAGCCTGGACTGACCAGTTTGATGACCGAGCACCACGTGTCCAGGCAGTCTCTCCCATGCTTCGCTTATGCATCTCACAGGGGTTGTGCTGAAACTGCAGCCATTGCCCCCTTTAATGTACAGAACATTTTCCTCACCTACGAGAAAGAAAGAGAGGCAGCTTCTGGTGACTGGTGAGCTGTTGGAGCTGCTATTGCTTATGCTGGACTTCAGCCTCCTTATTTAAAAATGATTACGTGCAGTGCAAAGTAATACTAACAGAAGGCATCAGAGAAGTTTAGGGATGGACGGGCCTTTGGAAGCTGCCCTTTGGGGTCTGGCAGAGGGGTATTTGATACCATGGCTGTCACCTGGGGCATTTGCTTGCTGCCGCTTGTCCTCCAGCACTGGTGTGCATGGCTCACCTGCCTCCAGCAGCACTGCCTGAGGAAGAACCAGTTGTGTGTGGGCTCCTCAGCCACTGCGGGTGCAAACCAAACCATCTGAACCAAGCAGCTGAGACTATTAATATGCTGTATTATTACCAGCTACCAGCAATTCTTCTCTGGTGATCTGGAGCAGGCATGTGCAGGGCTCATTTAACATGGCTCAGCTGGTGAGCAGCAGTTCTCCAAGCCCTGGTGACAAACACTTAAGAGCATGAGCCACCCAGGCCTGGACCTTGGACTTTCTTCTAGCAAGGCAGAAGACTCAAAAGCTGCAGGTTTTAACCCTCTCAACCCTTTCCCCCTGCCTTTGCGACTGTGCCCCGTGTTTTCTGAGGCCACCTCCCTTTTGGGCTGTGTATCGTCACTGGGTGCTGATTGCTGATGCTGATCCCCTCCACCTCGGGAGGCTGGTGGATTCTGGCAGCGTGTTAATAACGCAGGGGCACTTGCTTTCATTTGCGGGGTATTGAGGAGGTTGCTTTGTTACAATGGGCTGGTACCCTGGTGGATAAATTACGAGGCCAAAGGCAGCGTCGTTATTCCACTGAGGGAGTGAGATTATTACTGAGGAAATTGCAGGCCTGCTCTTGTCGTTGTTTTACTACTAGTGTAATAATAGACTTTGTTTTATTAGTATAAATTATTTCCCCCCCTTTCCTCCCAGCTGAGTACTCTCTGCTCCTTCTTACATCCCCAGTGACTCCACATAGTCAACGCCAGTCATGTCATGCTGAGTTCCTTAGTATTATCTGTGTTTTCACAGCAGTTTGGAAAATATTAACTATCTGGGCAGTTCTTTTGGTGCTGACCAATGTCCCTGTACGGTAACGGCTCTTTAGAGCTGCTTGTCACTGCAGAAAAGTGGGAAAAGCTGAGCTGCATGTTGCAGCCCCAGCGACGGGGGCACTGGTGGTCCCAAATCTGCCAGCACTGGGGCCCATGCAGTGGACTATTTTAAAGTGTTGCTATTTTATCATCGGCATGGCCATCAAATGGTCTTACCAGCAGGCATAATGATGTTTGCAATGGCTCTGTGCCACTTTACACTGTCAGAAGGTCAGTCTTGTGAAACCTGGAAAAAACCCACGTTGCATGGAGGCCTCTGGGTTATGGGGTCTGTCTTTCAGGGTCTCAGCTCTTCGCTGCTTCTCTGAGAGCCCTGCACAGAAATATTTCAGCAGAAATTAATCCAAGCCAGGTTCCACTGAAAAGAGGGAAAACTGTTTCTGTTAGTATTAGGTTAAGTTAAAAAAAAAGACAATGCAAACTTTACAAATACAGGATATATATATGGTCAGAGGTATGGGAGAGAAGAATTTTTTAGTCTTTTTTAAAAATACTTTGGTGTTTTGCACCAACAGTAGAAGTTTTGCAGCTCATAAAGAATTCATACGGTTTATTGAGGAAAACAGAAAGGCAATTCAGGTGTCTATTTCTTGAGCACTGTCATACTTGCAAGAGTTTAAGCCAGTCTGGATTGATATTTCTTGTTAAATGCCAACTCTGTGTTATGATCCTGTCTGGATCATAGTTCAGCGGCTCAAAAAAAATAAATGACAAGATGGCCTGGCTTTGTGGAGAAGAAGAGAGGAGAGTCCAGGGTATTTTGCATTTTCTTTATGGTTTTACAATCTCCTCTTCAGGGTCCTTTTCACTTCTGCAAACACAAAACTCAAGGTGAAAAGTAATTGGACAAGCTAACAAATGAGTTAGGGCTTGCTTTATTTCCCACCGGCGAGTTCCTGTGTTTTGCTTGCCACCAAGATCAGCTTCTTTGACATGGCCTTTCATGTACCAGCTAACAACGAATGGAAATCTGCCACAGGTAAGAGAAAAGAGAGGCTTTATACAGGACAGGCACTAAACCAGCATGATTTATATGGGCTGAGGACAGTGCTTTACATTACATCAGTCTTCCAGGAGCACCATGATCCCAGCAGCATCTTTAGGGGATATTTGGTGTGAACCTTTGCTCTCTAGGCTGCAGAGTTTTACTGCATGCAGAACCCTCTTTATATACACCCTGCTCTGCAAGGGCTTGGGGTGTAAAACAAGGCATTTCTGAGCAGGCTTTCCTTGCTTTTACCCAGGGGATGATAGTAGCTCCACTGGAGACTGTGTCCCCCAGCAGTGCCCTGGGAGCCAGGGAGGTGCAGAGCCCCAGGCACAGCTCTGAGCGAAGCCAGCAGCAGGACGAGGCTCAGCATCCCCCTGTGCCCTCCGCTGTCTGTGTCATCCCCTTGAGATGGATGATAAATGATCACCATGGCTGGAAGTTCATCGGCAGGGAGGAAGACACTTGCTGGGTTGTGGAAGGGGCTGCCTTGTTTCCCAAGGCTGGGTGGGTGGAAATGCCATCCCTTCCCGCAGCGAAGCATCAGCACTCCTGTGTTGTCAGCCTCGTCCTTGTAATGTATTGGAGTGGAAGGGAGTGATTAAATTTTACTTCTAATTTCCTCATTAGAAGTTGCGATGCTGCCATGGTGGTGGGGGTGTGGGGACAGCACTGGCTGGGTGACACTAGCCCTGGCTGCTCTGGTCCCTGAGAAGCCATGCACTGGGGACACACTCAGCAGCTGAGATGGGTTTTGCTCCTCGCCATGACTTTTAAGGGACTCTGGCAGCATTCACGTGGCTGCTTCTGCAAGGTCAAGCCACGTAAATGGCAGCTTGCTTAGAGTTTTGCCAGCTGTTTCTCTTGCCCTGTCCTCACCTGACTCTGTAAACTGAGAGGCAAAAACCACCCCAACTCCTGTTAGCTTCTCCTGCTGTCAGCTCACAGGAAGGAAGGATAATTTAGTTTGGATGCCAGGACAGGGAGCCTGTGGTTCCTGCACGTTTGACCAGGCAGGTATTAGCAAGTAAAGGTGCCTTGGGATCTCAGCTGCACACGTTACCATAATTGGTTTCTGTGTGGTAATATATAGTATCTTTATTCTTTTCATGCAGGCTGAATAACTGGTAAATGACAGGTCCCGCTTTTCAATTCCACCATGTCTCCAGGGGCTGTCACACTTTTAATTTTTGCAATAGCTGCAAGCAAAGCAGTAATCGTGTTTCCTATTTCCCACAACTGTGGTGCTGGCTTTGTTGTTCCCTCTTCTTAATTCCTCTGCTCTGACTTGAGCTATTCAATGTTTTTCGAAGCTCCCCAGAACACTGCTTTTAAAGTTATCAAATCCGTGATGGCTAATCAGCCCCCTGTGAGAAATACAGTACGGGTGGCATGTGGCAGAGCTGGGCAGGAGAGGTGCATTTAGATCTGTTGGGTGCGATGCTGATCACTGAAGACATCTGGGCAGGCTGAAGGTGTACATGTCTGTGCTTTGTACGCCTGCCCAAATTGGCAGGGTTTGCGTGCTGAAGTGTGCACAGCTATGTGACATATTGCATGCGCTGGTTCTGCCAGGAGATGGGACAGGTTTTGAAAGGCTGCTCCGTTAAAGCCTATGGACGTTTCTGTAGGTCCAGGTGACTTAAGTGGAAGTAATTTTGGGGATGTGATTTTGCATTTGCTTCAGTGCATTTGAAAGGTCTGCTCAGGACTATTACAAAACCTTTGCCCTATCAGGGAAGTTTGGTTTCCTAACTGTTTGAGGCCTTGGGTTGGATTCTCTGTTGTCTCGTAAAGCTGATGCTTTCCCTGCAGGTTGAGTGCTCATCATGGCCTTCACTGTGGATTCTCCAGTGGCTGGAAAAGTTTAGTCCAGATGCTTTGCTCCTGTTTTCTGCTCTAACTGGCTGCACTTAGTATCTTAGAGGTCTCCGACACTCAGTCGTCCTATGTGGGTGAGGCTGGTCAGGGAGATCAAATGCTGTCACTCGCAAGTGTGTGCTGTGATCCTGTACGCCATGCTGCTTTAGCAAAGCAGGCTCACAGGGCCCGGGCTTAAGATTTCAGGCTGCGAAGGAGAAAGGCTTACGTTGCTTCTGAAGTTCGTCACAGTTCTCTGTGAGCTCGGTCCAGCCCAGGCAGATAACAACTTTGAGACCACAGCTCTCCTACCTGGACTGGCAAACAAGTGGGACTGATTATCCCCCTGTAAAACTGATAACGCTGGTTATAGCAGATGAAGGCTGTTTGTTGAAGGTCACACAGACCTTCTATAAAGCATTGCTGTGGGATCACACAAGACAAGAACAGGGAGCAATTGTGGTCTCATGGCTTAATAAGTGATGGCTGGGAAGTTGGGATGTGGTTGAGGACGCTGCACATTCATGGAGGGTGCCCCAGGGGCACAGGAAGGGTGCTCTCATTTGTAAAGCCAGTGGTTGGGATACAAACTTTTGCTTTCATCTGCTCCAGCCTCTAGCCCAGGTTGTCCCCGTAGCTGGGAAGCAGAGCAGAATGTGTCCCACCTTCAGCCCCTTCCAGTTCAACATCTGCTGTCATGGTCCAAACCCATCCTTACTGGTGGGTGAAGCCAATACAACGGCTTATGGACTGGAGTGAGGGCGACGTGGATCCATATTCCCCTTCTCCTGAGGTGGATGCTGCAAGAGTGGGACCTAAGTAAGCATTTTGTTTTACTTCTCATAGGAGGGGCTTCTCTCCCCATGAATTGCCCTGAATCAGAGCAGGAGAGGGGCCTTAGCAGAAATCTTGTGGGCTTTAAATGCTGTGCTCCATGGTACAACATCCTGTAGTTTTAGGGCTAACATGAAAGCCCCCTTCCAGCAGGAGAGGTAATTGAAACTGCATTTTCTTAGTTGAGTAATTAGATTGATTCTGGAGAAATGCGGACATGTGGAAAATTGAAAAATGGAAGAGTTGTGTACCCTTAGGCTGCAGAGGAATGTGTTGGTGCCTTTCCAAGGAACTATTGAATTACAGGATCTATTGAATTACAGGACACGCTGGGACCAGATCAAGCGTGATGCAAGTCCAAGCCCTGACCAGGGGAAACTCAGTGAGAAAGGGGTCCCTCTCCTGCTGTGCTGATCTGACATACCTATCTCTTTCCCCAGAACTTCTCATTGAATTTTGTAGTGCTCTGTGCAGCAAAAGGATGCGTGTATGTGAATCCAGTTGCAGGATTAGGAGAAAAAACTCTTCAAGTAATTATACACTCACAGAAATTTTAATTGAATGGTGCATTCAATGGGACCAGCTCACAGATCACGCAATTACAGGGACGCTGTTAAGACTGTGCTTGTGTGTATTTCATTTATGAGTGTTTTGATCTTAGACATCTAGTGGAAAGTATTTTACATGTTACAGATGTAACACTGGGTGTCATTCCCTAGATTAAACCAGTCATACCTACTGGTTTTTATTCTTGCGCATTATAACAGCTGAGAACTTGTTTGGATGCTGTCAGCCATGCTGAGGGGATATTGGGTTTTTTGGGTCCGGCTCCTGTGCTCAAGTGTGCCATGGTTTGCAGGGTCTGGAAAGAGCTCTGGCACTATTTCTGGCTGAGATTAGTTAAGCAAAGGTAAATATCCTACCAAATGGCTCTGCGGTGAGGGAGATCCCACAGTCAAACTCTTTAGAGATGCCTGTAAGCTTAAAATACCCATTTCCAGTAATCTCTGTGCGGATGGCGTGGGCTGTTCGTAACAGCGGGAATGAAGGCACACAGGCACGCTGGGCTCCGAAACACCATTGCTGTGTGTTGAGTAGCACCAGAAATAGTCAGATAAGATAAGATACCAAATGCTGCCTGTATCCCCCTGCCTTATTTCCAGCATCATTTTTGCAGCATTTTGCTTCAGGGTTTTTTGAGTAATACAGAATCTTTTTCTTACATCTCATAGCTTGACTTCTGGACTGCTCTTTCCTGCTCAGTTTGCTTTCTCACTTCTCACTTGCAGTTCTGACTTCTCAGCCTGATCTAACTTCAGAGTTGGCTTTGCTTTGAGCAAGAGGTTGGTCCTGAGACCTTCAAAGTCCCTCCAACATATATTATTCGGTGATTCTGATTTTTTATTGGTCCTCCAGCTAGTTGAAAGTACTATACAAAAGACCTCCTTTCTTTCCTTCTCCACCCAAAGCTGCTGGCATGTTTCATTTCCTCAGATTTCAGTGCTTCCTTTTAGCGTGCACAGTCTTTGTTAAGGCATTTCCCTCTTTCATAATTTTGCACTTTCCTGAACCACCTCCTTACATAAATGCAAGACAAAACTGGTTCTTTTGAGCTCTGGCTAATCCATCATCCCAAACTGTTTCTACCTACATAGACTGCTATTAAGATTTAATTAACAACTGTTCTGCTGAAGCTTCAGTCCTAGTCAGTAGTATCAGAATTGTATTAAATAGAGGCATTAAAAATGCAACAGTATGCATGATATCAGCCTCGTAATATGAACCACTGCTTTGTGTGTATGGTTTAGCATCATAATGAATCAGGAAGCTCCTATGTTGGGGTCATGTGTTCACCTGACTTGTTATTGCCATTTGCCTTCTCTGATGACATGTTAAACTCCTGGGGACAGGAGCTGTCACTGACTACACAGCCACTGTGTGGCATGGGACATGCTGCCATCTCCACACAGTGTGGATTATCTTCCTCTCTTTTTCCATTTTCCTCCTGAAGTCACCGTAGAAGCTGTCAGCAGCACCTCAGGGGCACTGATATTGCAGAGTTTTACCTGCTTTGTGTCAAACATGCCCTTCTGTCAGAAGATACGTACCTCAAGGACCATTTTGCACTCTTTCCCCAGGTCCCATTAGCAGTATTTTAGTAAACCGCTATGGCAGCCGACCTGTGGTTATATTCGGAGGCCTGCTGTGTGGCATTGGGATGGTCTCAGCCGCCTTCTGCACCAGCATCCTGCAGCTCTACATCTGCGTGGGCTTCATTACAGGTAAGAAGAAAACATCCCCTTTCCACCCGCACTTGAGGTTCACTTCTGATGGCTTGGGGCATCCACACTGGGGCGCCTCAGCCAAACGCAATGGGAAGCTGGTGAGATAAAAAGCTGGTGGGACAGCGGCCCTCGCTTAACTGCACCCGATGAACTTTAGCAAAGAGCATATCCCCTGCTAAGCGCTGTGTTCCTGGCTGAACATCGCGTGCGGGATCTTAGCAAGGGATGTGCTCTTTGCAGATGAGTGCTCTCGGCCAGAGGCGATGGTGAGGATGGCCATCAGTGCCCTCAGCTCCCACTGAAGCGAACGCAGGTTGACTGTGCTCTGCCCTGGGCAAGGCAAGCCCTTCGAGATACAAGTGCGACTATGAAGAAAGCACCTGTGTTCCTATATTACTGTGCGTTATCTTCTCTCTATGAGATATATGAAATCAGATTTCAAGGGTTTGCTTTAGTTTACTTGCCCTTTGCCTGCTTGTGAGGTTAGGAGGTCCTTTATCTGAAAATAATAACTACTGGAGTTGATTGAAAATATGCAATATTCTCCCTATTGAGAAAAAAAACCACTGTATTTCCTTATTGAAGTTACAATTTGAATTTTCTGTATTGAAATATGAATTTCCATATTGGAAACTCAAAAGGAGAAGGCATAGGCTTGGTCCAGCATCTTTAAAGCCTGCAGGTGCTGGGTTATTGCTTTTAAAGGTAGATGGATTGGAGTTCTCTACCTGTGTGAGTATAGATGCTTAATTGTAAGCATTTTAGTTTGATTATTTTGGCTAAGGTACAGCCAATGTTTCTTCCAGTGCAGCTAGGACATCTGCCTGAAAACATGACACTATGAGTTCAAAATCGGCTTTTGAGGTTGCAAGGTGTATGTTTTAATGAATGTTCCCTAACTCTCTGCAGCCGCATTAAGTGTTGCTGCTTTCTGAACATGAGAAGTGCGAGCTCAACATTTAAAATCAATAAAACCAGCCACTAGCAAAGTAAATTGGGCAGAAAGTTTGTCACCCTGTTCTCCTACACCAATATTGCTTTATTAAATCTGTACAGTAGTGAATAAATCCCCATGTAGGACTCCTTCTCTTAAACCTTACTCTTTCTAAGGAGAGTCACTGTAGTTAGATGAAACTGTGTTACTACTGAATGAATAAATCTTGCAGATTCTTTGAAAGAGATTCCAGAAACAAAGCAATGAGAAATAAAAATAACCAATGTCTCCCATGGATAAATTCAATATTTATTGATGCATCAGCTTGCATCATTCCCTGCTCAACAAACATCCTCTAGCAAGTTGACTAACGCTGGATTAGCACATGGAAACCATAAATCCTTTGCTAAAAATATATGCATTTTGGTGAGCAGAAGGACTCAGGCAAGGAACAGTGCTGTAGGAAGGGACCAACTCCTATTTTCAAAGGTACTTGTCTAAAAATGTTGCCAGGAGGGAATTTTGTGCCTAACCCCAATGGGCCTAGGATTTATGAAGACCCTGCTCTTTTTTGGTCCCTGAGTATCTTTGCAAATCTGGTCTGTTGCCCACCCCAGAGAGCTGATAGTACGAGCTGTGCTCAATGCACATATGTAACCCTCATGCCAGCAACAGGGTACAGGGACAAACTGCCCCCGTTATCTCCTCGTCTTTAATGTTGTGATGTTTCCTCAGAGCAAAGCACATTTTTTGTGGTGTACATCTTTTCCTCCTGCTTGCTGAATGAGGGCAGCTATATGGATGAGGTCTTAGCTAATAACCCATCATTTCCAGGCACGGTGTGTGTGTGCTGGGGAAGGAATATTAATTTGACAGAGGAGAGAAGATGCTTGTAATCCTGCTAACATGCTTGATGCCTCTAATTACGCTTGCAGTGCTTTCGCTGGTCAGGCCTAACATGGAAGCATTCAAGGGCAATTATGAAGCTGCCTGCTCATCATGCGGCTGAGACAGCGTTACTGTACGAGGAGAGAGACTTCTGTAAAGGCGATTTGCGATGGCTGTAAAGCAACCTGTAAACATCACTCTCTTTCTAGCCTCCTTCCTACTAGCCTGAAAAGGAAACAGACTGACGTAAAAGACCGTGTTCATGTAATTTGCAGGGATGGAGATAAAAACAAGGTAGTTGGTACTAGGAGGTCCCTGCTACAGTCCTGTGCCTCTGGCATATTAATAGAAATCTCTTCAGAGGAGCAGAGTGGGAAGTATCTGTTTACAGTGGAGGGATTAGACACGGCAATCTCAATTGCTTTCTTGATTATGTCTTCTTCCATTTGCATGCAGAGCAGGGGCTGGGCTCCGCAGTCAGAGGCAGCTCTGAAGCAGCTCTGTCCTTGATGGCACCGAGCTGTGGGCTGCGTGAGGCACCTCGCATATGCTGTAAAACCCATGTTCTCTTCCTCACTTTTTTCCTTATAGTGCTTAGAAAAAGAAATGGGGTTTGCAAGCTGTCGACCTGGATAGATGCCAGCTTGGATGCATTAAACAGGTGTTTAGGCATGCACCCTCTTCTTCAAGTCTGAGGTAGTAGCAGCAAATTTCAAAGCTAAATGCAAGGCAATAACGACTGGTCAGAGTTTAGTTCAATCGGTACCAATTAGACCGCCACGAAATCAAATGGGATCTAGGGTGAAGCATGTTGACTAATGAGACTGGAGTCTTTGCCTCAGCTGTTAATGTTGAGCATTGAAATACCTGGTAGGATCTTCCCTTGCTAATAAAGTAAGAACAAGATCAATAGCTACACAGCTCACTCCTGAAGCACCACTTATTTCCTTCTAATATGAGGGAGATGTGCTTCATCTGGGGAAGGATGCTCCCTCTGGCATGGGCTTGCTTCTATTGATGCAACACCACCGATAGGCCTCTCTGTCATATCCCTGGGGAGAAAATGTGGTTATTTGAGTAACAATTTCAGCCATGGAAAAACTGCCGTAGTTTCTGAAAACTGAAATAAAATGGATATAAATATTTCCAACTAAAGCTAGCCAAAAGCTTAAAGTAAATTGAAATTCCAGTCAGTCAATTTGAAACTCTCCAAATTTAATTAATGGGAAGAGCATGAGGTAATATCAAATTAGATTTGTCTGACTGGCAAATTAATGTTCACATAATAAAAAATTTGAGTTGATTATTGGTTAAGTGGGTAGCTGGCATCCAGTCTGATTTTCCTTCTGCACATGACATGTGGTAGGTCCCTACCAAAAATGATTCTGTGGAAATGATGGTTCAATTTCTGCCCTTACCCACCAGCCTGGGAACTACAGAGTTAAAGCAAACTCTAATCCGCTGTGTTGCATCTTCTCAAAGAAAGATGCATTCCTATGTCTGAGCACCATCAAGGATGTTCTCTAACCAAGGCTGTGTTTTGCCTCCATAGTTCTCAGGTCAGCCCTCTCATGGGATGAGTTTGGCCCCTTATGCATTACGAGCAGGCTGTACTTCCCAAAGACTTGCCCTACCAAATATGTGGACTATCTAGAAAAGTTCATACTGAGAATGTGTTTCATATTGAGAGTAATTTTAATATGTTCCCATTTCAATTTATTTTAATGTTGTAAGCTTCCAAGTAATTTAAAAAAAAAAGAATCTTATACTTGGCAAAAATCATAATTTTGTGTAACCATTCAAACTGAAGCTATCCAACATCAGTTGAATTCTGCTGCATCAGTTGGATTCTACTCTATCAGCGACTAATGATAGTGTTCGTTAGATAATTTTGAGGACCTTGACCTTTCTGAATTCTCTTCTGTAAAGCAATATGCCTAATTATGTACTGCACAGTTAAACAAACTAATTATATAGACTAATGAACAAGAAAAAATTTGCATGACCCTATTTTCAGGATTCATGTTCTCTGGTATCATCACTTCAAGGATTACATTTCTGCTTTGTTCTAATGTGGTTCATTCTTTCTTGGATGATAGGGTGGAAAATATGTGGCATGATTTTTAAATGTAATTTTGATAGAGTTCTGAAAATTTAAATTTTTAAGGAAATACTGCACGTCATAGAAATGTTTGAAAAGAAGAGACTATTATATGCTAGTGCTCTCAAACAGAACCACAGAAAGTTGAGACCATCACAGCATTTAGTACCTGCCTTCAGATTTCACTTGTGCAAGAGAAGCTGGCTAACTGAATTAGCAATGCAGATTTATAATACCATTTATATATCTAAATGCAATAAAAATAAATTTTAATTAAAAGAAACACTCTAGGGTCCTGTTTAATTAGCATCCTCACTAGCTGTTTTGCTGTATACTTGCAGACCTCTTAATCTTTTGCATCAGACCTGAATTGCTCACACCACCAAATTAGTAGTGGCTGAGATGGGTGATGTTATTTTCTGTGCAGGTTTGTCTGCCCAGCAGCAGTGTTGGGCGCCCACCACCCATGGAAGTGGGTGCCAGCCCCAGCTGCATGTGAAAAAGATGTGCTTTGGTGGTTAGCACTGTCCAAGCCAGAATAACCTTCCTCAAACTGGGAGTTGTAATTTTTTTTTAATAGATCCATCCTTTCCTCCAACAAGGCTGCTGTGTCTGGACAAAACCAGTTATAGTTTCAATTTATTCTGAAGCAAACTCTTTGTGCTAGGTTTGCCACCCAAGAGATTTGCAGTGTGAAAGGAAGGGGCGTTCTCTGACCGAAAGAAAGAGTCTTTCTGGGGTCTGGTTACCCAAATGCGGCAGCCAGAAGCTTAGGGATATCTTGAGCAAAGTTTGCATCCATGTTGAAGAGCCACCAGTGGACCAATTGTCCATGAATTTGCTGAAAACAATGAGCTGAGGATAAATGGGTCTCAAATCTTCCTTTGTGTATCTCAATTATTTTTCTCTGTTCCAGGATTCGGCCTTGCTCTCAACCTCCAGCCATCAGTGATAATCATAGGGAAATACTTTTTAAAGAGGAGACCCATTGCGAATGGCCTTGCTATGGCGGGGAGCCCCGTGATGCTTTGCACCCTGGCTCCTCTCAACCAGTTCCTTTTTGACAATTTTGGCTGGAGGGGCAGCTTTTTAATTCTTGGGGCAATTTTATTAAACTGCTGTGTGGCAGGAGCCCTCTTCAGACCCATCGGGGCAGCCACAGCATTAGTCAAAACCCAGGTGATTGAGGAAGGGAAAGATGCTCTCAAAGAAGAGGTCACTAAGGATGCCATGGAAATGAGTAGTCCCATGAATGTCCCCATGGAGACCAAAATGGAAGAGGAAGGAGGAAAAGACTGTTGTGAAAAAATCAATCAGTACCTTGATTTTTCCCTCTTTAAGCACAGAGGGTTCTTGATTTACCTGATCGGAAATGTGCTCATGTTCTTGGGATTTTTTGCCCCCATTGTTTTTCTGGCACCCTATGCAAAGCACATCGGCATTGACGAATATTCAGCTGCCTTCCTCCTTTCGATCCTTGCTATTGTGGATATGATTGCCCGACCTACCACTGGCATCATTGCAAACAGCAAGTGGGTGAGGCCGCGGATTCAGTACTTTTTCAGCTTCGCCATTGCTTTCAATGGCGCCTGCCACCTTCTGTGCCCGCTGGCTTCCGGCTACACGGGGCTTGTTGTCTACTCCATCTTTTTTGGCTTGGCCTTCGGCATGGTTTGTGCCATGCTCTTTGAAACGCTCATGGACCTCGTGGGAGCCACCCGGTTCACAAGTGCTGTTGGCCTAGTCACCATTGTGGAGTGCTGCACGATATTGCTGGGACCACCTATTGGAGGTGAGTGTATTTTCTTCCTCTGCTTCCACTGGGTTGTCGCTTATATTTAGACTCTTGCAAGCACAGTTCGTAAGAAGTGATTCTAAATGTGTTTTCTATGCTTCCCACGCACAGTTTTTCCACTACTAATTGGACAGGGAAGGCAGGTCCTAGGTATCTCCTCCAGCATTTCCTCTTTGCTCCTTTCTGTGTAGTCCTCCAGTTGAAGTCAGCAGTTTGGAGAGTGATCTGTTATTCCCTGCTCCCTTCAAACACTTGACCTGAACTTGCAGTGTGGGACTTCCTGCAACACCAAGAACCTTGCACTTCAGACAACTCCTCTTGGAGACTCCTGTTGCAAAAGGCTGGAGTCCACCACAGTTTAAGCACAGTAAAACACAACAGTTCTATGAAGTCCTCTTGTTGACTCAGATCTAAGCCTTGCTATTTGTCTCTAAGGCTCTGAGTACTTCCACTTATGGATTTCAGTCATCTTAGTGCGTCTGATAGTTTTAAGGCTGTCTGGAAAATAAAAAAAGGTTTATTTTGGATGGCATGGTTTGAAATATCAAAAGGCAGAGACCCTCAAAGGTCCATACTGACAATATTGAACCTCCAGCAGGACTTACAGTCATCTGAAGATAAGTGGGAGCAGTGATCTCCTGTGATTTTAACAGTCTGAACTTCTTTCCCTCTATAGCATGTGCTCACTTCTTTTTCTACAAGAAACACACCGTGTCTGGAAAACACCATGTCTGTCTGGCTTCTGGCTCAAGTACAGCCCTTATCAAATCTGAGTTGGCTATGAATTGAATGACTTTATAGGTGACATCCTCTCAGTGTATAGATGCCATCCTATCTATGTGCCCTGTCTTGCAATTTGCATTTCACCTGTATGCAAGCTTGAATAACTGGTTTGGAAACTGGTCACCTTTAAGTACACTAAAATGTTTAATTAGGTTGTGTATGCTGTCTGTATTTGGATGTATAAAAGTTAAGCTCTGCTAATTCTTTTGATATGGCAGTATCATAATAAATTTAAAGAATGCACAGAAAGAAGGCAGTTTAAACCCATTTCCTGGATTCAAAACTGAGATCTGGCTAATACTCTGTACGACACATCTTGCAGAGCCATTTAATTCTTCATATTACTATGTAGCTCATACAGTGTGACAGAAGCAGCTGTATCCTCTTGCTGTCTTAGAGATTCATTATTTAATTAATGACAAACAAAAGAAAATACAATTTTAAAATGACCGTTTTCTGAATTATATAATTTTCTGTGTGGAAGATTAAGTTAATGACTAGAGACTGCTAATGAGGCTAAAACAGTTCTATGTAATAATAAGTAATATTAGTTTTGTAAGGTTTTCCCCACCATTTTAATAAGCAGCAAATTTATTGGTTCTTTGGCATTTTAATAACCTACTGCAGGGTTCTGCTTTAATGAACTAAGTAAATTGTTCCCAGTGTGTTTTATGGCTTTATCTTATTCTCAAAGGAAAAGAGGCAAGACTATCCTACTGTTGAATTTTCCAATACTCTACTCATTAAAACTCTCATTGAAACCTATTTAGGAGACCTCTAGGTCATCCTGATTAGCAGAAAAGGAAAAATTGTTGCAATTAGCATTTGGTTGATGTTTCACCAGTAACACAAAAAACACGGTGCATTGCAAATGGTGTACCAAGACATCTATTCAGGAAGAACTGTTGACCAAACCCAGTTAAAAATTACTATTTTTGTGATCAAGAAATCTATTTGGTGGCCGTAAAATCCCTTGTTAGTGTAATGCGGTGGGATGATTAATCATCAGCTTTTCAGCATTAGGGGTCAGTCAGGAAGTAATTAAAGGTCCCTCTTTTTAAGGAGGAGAACACATTCCAAAAAGTCAGAGAGCTAATGGATGATGGGCCAGTTTCAAGGAGGACTATCTGTACTGGGCCAGGTTAGGAGTGGGTCTTACTTTAATTAGGATTTGGGATGTTAAGAATGGTCTGTGTTGTGCCAGTAAATGGGAATTAATGCTCAGGATCATAATCCCAATAAGATTTGCATTACATTTTGACATAATGGAGAACACTGACATTTCAATTAAGCTGTCTCCCTTCAATTACTCTGTAACTCCATAGCAGAGGCATTAACCTTTGAGAGGAACCTGTCATATTTGTCTTGGCATTGAAATTATCTGACATTGACAGCATCATCTTTGCTTTCCCTGGAACTAATGTTTTCCAGTTCCACGCAGTGCCCTTTCATCTTTAGATCAGAAGTACAAATGCAGAAAGGGCAGCTGTGACCAAAAGCTGAGTCCCTTCTAATGCTGGTGAATGACCCGTGGTGGAATAAATTGGAGAGTCTTTGTCAAGAGTCTGAGACGAGACCCAGTGGCCAGGTGCCATCTCACGAAGGTTTTCCCGAAAGCTGCTGCTTTTTTTGGCAGCCTGAGGACTACCAAGTCAAATGGACATCCTTGTAGGTGATCATTGGAGTCAATAGAAAGACTGTCTGCAGACTCTGTGATCAGAGGTCTTAGTTTCTGCATGCAAAAAATAGGTGTGCCAGAAAAGTCCAGACTTGGAAATGTAGGTTCTCTGTCCCCTTCTACTTAACTGTTCAAATTATTGGTAGTATTACCTGTATCAGTGTTAACTACCCACAGGCTATATAGTGGAACACGTGTGAAGTCTTTGCAGGATCAGAATATTTGTGGAAGAGATCAGAAGTCCAGAGAATGTCTTATTTTATCCTAAAGCTGCAAGGGTGTCCCTTTATATTTAGGATCTGAAAACATGATATTCTTGCCTTCATCTCTAAGTTTCTTTTTTTTTTTTAATATATGTTTTACAGGAACTCTTATCGATACCTTTGGGGACTATAAATATATGTTCATTAAATGTGGAGCTGTGATGGTCCTGGCAGGAACCTTCCTGTTCATCATGAATTATTATAATTATCGTATGCTTGCCAAGGAGGAGAAGGAAAGAAAGGCAAAAGAAGAGGACCCTAAATCTGTAAGGACAGAAAATGAAGGAGGAAATAACTGGAACAAAGAAACTGTACAGGATAGGCTTGAGCTGGAACCTTTGAGAGAGGAACGAGAAGGACTAAAGAAGGAAGCGAATGGCACAAATGAAGTTTAAACTTGTTCTCATGGGCTGAATGGGAAATTACTTCAGGGTTGCTTAAGTTGACACTAGCTGTGAAATCACACTAGGTTTTAAAATTTTGCCCTATGCTGTGCCATGTGCATCCCCTTCTTTGTTGTAGGAGAAGACAAGAACAGAAATAAGTCTAGTTTCTTATAAAGTGCTGGGACACACAGTGCAGTATCCATTTCCATACTAAAGGTCCTGCAACATTTTTCTTCAGATATTTCCCATTTCCCAGAGGGGCTGAGTAAGGGTGCAACTGACACCCCACTTTTGTTCCGTGTACTACAGCTCTACTCAGTGAAAAGGTCAATGGCCATCAGAGTCAACGCAGAGCCCTTCTAGCAGCCTGAAGGGGCTTTGCATTGAGTACTGTGGTGGCTGGATCTTCTCCCCATGTAGTCAAAACTCTGACTCTCTTTGACTGCAGTGTCAGAATTATCCCAGGGATTTGGTGCTGCCTTCCACTGGCAGCTGCACTGACTTGCACCTCTGTCTCATGGAAATGTAAAATAGACCTTACACTCATCTTAAATACAACACGAGAGAGCTGCTTGAACAGAATGAGGGCAGTACATGCCTGTGTGTGAAGTGGCAGCAAGGCAGCTTGTCCTTGCGGCCAGAGCATGCTAGGAAGGAACTAACTTGGGGTGGCTCCTCATGGCTTGACCAGGGACTTTCTCAGGGACCTCTGCATTTAGCAAAATGCCTTGAGAAAGGTGGCGTTATGCAGCACAAGGCCGACATGCTGCAGGAGTCTTTATTCCAGGTCCTTTGTCTGTGCGGGGCAGAAACTTAGTCTTAAAGGGCTTAAACTTTGATCTACATTCGAACAGTGCAAATTCTTTAAAATTTTCCCTAGGAGGTTACATAGTCCTTGTTATACAATATCTGAGTGCCTTACCGTTTTTAGCATGCTTTTTCTTTACAACACCCTGGTGAGGCAGTAAGTGTTGTTACTATTAATTGTATAAATGAATAACTGAAGCACAGGGGTGCTATGGGCATCATTGCTTCAGTGAATAAAGCTTAGACATGCCATGGCTTAGACATGCCATAGCTGAAATGGGAGCCACTGCCCTGAGTTAGGTGCCTGAAAGCCCTGCTGAGCACAGCTATCCCCCTGCTAGAAAATAGGAAATACCATGGATAGTCGTGCATTAAACCACAGCCCTCTCTGCAGTATAGGCTGCTTACTTTGTGCTTCATACTACTCAGGATTAATGATTTTAAACACTGTCTTAGAGCTGTGACCTTGTGCCATATTTTTTTAACCTGGTTAAGTTGCATCCATCCTGGAGGGAATCCAAACACAGCTGCCCCCCGCCTTGGTTGGGCTGCGTTAGGCACCTCCCTGTTGCTGGCACTGCAATACCTGGTGGCCTGATGCGGAGCTGGAGCTGAGGCCACATAGGAGGCTCTCATCCAGTGGTGATAATTTTGAGCTGGGAAGATCTGGACTCTGACACCAAGCACTGATGTATTTTATAAGAAGCAGCTGTTGCCCAAGAGCCGTGGATGCTGACCATGGCATCATGTAGTTGAATTATCAGCCTTTTGTGAATTTAGCTCCAAGTGACGATAAAAAAAAGGACTTTTGAGGCAGATCACCCAAATCCAAAGCTAACACCAGTCCATAGGCTAGGTCTCCTCTTTCTTTGCTTCAGTGGTACCCTTATGTGATCAGATAAAAATTTTTTCATGACACTGTCACTGAAGAACTGTATTTAATTATCACTTGTATACATACTATGAAGAATGGCTTGTAAAAATATTTCCATAAATACACTATACTCTTAAATCTAGATCACTCATATGTTCTTGTACAAAACCTTTTCTGTGAAATCTTTTGTTCCAATAAAGAATAATGGTCTTTGGCCATTGACTTCAGCAGGACTTAAATTTTGTCCGTATGTAGTATCTTGCATTTTCTCTGAAAAACAAAATCTATACAATATACTTAGGCTTTCGTGGCTGTGTTTTTAATATTCTTTATTTCTGTCAAATGTAACTATGGTATTTCAGTAAAAAAGGCATTGATAGAAGGTCGTGAATATTTCCCAATATGCCTTCTGAAAGCTTTAATATACTTAGTAAAAGTCTTTTAAAAAAAATGAAATGAGTTTACATTTGCCTGTTATGATCTGTAGGGTAATGCTTCCTTTGTATTCAGTAAGGAATTTATCCTCATAGGGTTTCTAGTCCTGGCTCCATGCACATGGTAGTACAACTCTTGGTCGTAGCCTCTTATTCCGGGACCACCACCAGGAGCTCCTTGCCACACAGTTTCTTTGACATTTTCAATGATCTGGGCCAGCCTGACTCACACCTCCTGTTGCGTGGGCCCATAATGAGTCTGAAAGCAGCTGAGAATGACCTGGCAAGGATCTGACAAGATGATTTTCATACCTTCCCACCAGGTCATATCAATTAATTCTAGGAACAATGACCCAGATCCTCAGCTGTCCTTACTGCAGGAGCTGATGCTAAGGCTCTTTGTCTAGCAGAAACCTAAAGCAAGCTTTTTAGATCATAAAACTTTGTTAATACAGATAACATTTTCAATAAAAAGGCTTTTTGTTCAGCTATCTATGAAAATCCTCTGGAAAGGCTACACCTTAGTTAACCTGTCCCCAAGGGCAAAAAATGCTACATTGGCTAAGTAGTTCTTTATGGCTTCAGAAGTCTTCTAACATTAAGCAGCTCTTCATTTAACCTACTCAAGCCTCCTGTCATAGAAACAGATACTTTAACATTATGGACTATTTCTAGCACGTAGGAAGCCAGACTATTTTAATACAATTTTGGCGATTATGGCTGGTTGTCAGTGGTGGGTGGCCTGCCTCTTCCCTATGACCCAGCCTCCTGTCCCCACTGTGAGTTCAAACCACAACATCTCACTAATCAATGGAGCAAAGCCATGCCAAATAACTCTGTACTTTTAAGCATGTGAATAGCCCTAGAAATGCTTTGCTGAATCAAATCCTCTGAATGCAAGACTGCAGGCTCAAGCTGTAATCCAGGCTTGGAAAATGCTAAAACTTTCCTAAGAACATTTTCAGTTATTAAAAAAGACTGCTGCAATATGAAATATCCATTAGAAAAAGCTCTTGTGAAGGAGTAGGAGCTGCCTGTGCATCTAATTTAGTGATTTGTGTGGCAAATTGAACACAATATTCATATTTACATGCATGCTTAAGTCTGGAAAGCACCTGTGTAGGAAAGTCAAGAGGTGTGAGTGTTGTACCATAAAAGTATGTACTAAGCCCATGGGGCATGTTTGGGATATCAGATGTGCAAGGATGATTGCTAGCACTTTCATTGGAGTGCAATTATTAGACGTCTTTTATATTTCATTAGCTTGTGACCTTATTAGAAGCAATTGCCCATTGTTTCCAGTGTTGCTTGAACTTCTACAAGAGCCTGATTTTGATGCTGAACCATCATTCCCAACAACCACAAAAGAAGCCAACAGTCCAGGCAGCAACACAGCACTCCCTGCAGCCACATCCTGCTGGTGAGGCACAAGTGGAGTTTGATGGGGTGGTGTGACAAGTACCATGGATTGGATTTAGATTTATCCCACATACTCATTTCTTATTTATAGTTCCCCTCACTTTTTCCCTCCCTATATCTAGCTTTCCAAATTTAAAGGCATGGAGGAGGAATTCAAATATTTCAACACTTACTCTGAAGTGGCAAAAATCTCCCTTTTTAACAGAATGATAAAGCAGTGACTGTGCCACATGGTGGAGTGCCACACTAGTAGAAGGGGACATTTTCTGCCATCACACATTGTGCCAGATGCTCCTTTGCCACACGTAGCATTGTCTTGGCCGGGGAAAGGAGCAACACGGGCCACTGGAGAGCAGGGCTACGAGCAAGGGGAGGGGACACAGCTCTGCAAGGTCAGCTGTAGATTTGAGCTCATCAAAAAGAAGAGCTTTAGCGCTTTTTATTTTATACTGTTAATGAAAACCTTCTTCAGTGAGTTGATAGCCAAGAGGATGTCAGTACCCAGCACTTAAGGAACAGAGTGTAAAACCAGTCTTGTTAAGTCAGTGCAGGAGGCTGCAGTTTTCAGTCTTGCAACCATCACCAGTGTGTATTTATGCTGCTCTGGGCTGTCCTCCGCAGTCAGCACACAGAGGAGCTCATGGCTGCGAAGGGGAAGGATGTTCACTGGCAATATGTGCAGCAATAGAACAAAATATAATTGGCCTCGTTTTAATAAAAAGAATGAACCATGTCCAGAAAGTGCAAAACACATGAGGAGACCAGAGAAGTCTGGAACCACGAATGAGTAGAGGTAACTCGGTAGTAACTGTGTTAAAAACAAGCAAGCAAGCAAACAAACAAAAAAATGAAGTGCCAGCCTCTATGTTTGAAATATGTAATCATTTTAGACAACACAAGAGATTATTCAGAGGGACAGTTCCTGTGGCAGCTGACACCAAATTTATTTGGCTGCGTTCGGAAAACGCCTAGTAGACAATACAGGTGCATTCAGATTACATTGAAGAATGAAGTTAAAAGACGACTTCTGTGCCCTCTGCAGCGACAGTGACATTGACTATACACTAGTACTATTTAGACTTATCAGAACCGTGTGAGGGTGTTTTGATGAGTGACATTCATAACTGTCAGCAAAGCTTCCCATAATGGCAGTGCAGCTCAGAAACGAAGACTTGGTTTGCCATCTGCTTTGGCACTCACTAAAGTGTTGCTATGCTTTTGTTTGTATTTGAAGAGAGGCTCATTTACATTCTGACACTAAAAAAATGAACAAATATAGGTAAATGGGATCTTCTGTGTCACCATGGCCAAGACCCTGCTATCACAGGTAACAGCATCATGTAATTCCCTTTTAATAAATATACAACCCATTGTCCTGCAGAGCCAAGCACCTGTCAAGGTGTGACCCTGCTATGCCATTTGTGCCTGCAACTTCGGTGTGTCTGCAGAGGGTGAATCTCCACGTTTGACAGCGCAGGTGTTTAGAGGCTGACAAACGCACTCCTACATGGCTTAGAGATACCCAAGCCCTTAGCCCATCCATCAAACAGTTAGAGAGGGTATTTATGCAAGGGAAAAATTATATGTTCCCTCCCTCCAAAAAGGCATAAATTTGGACAGTAGTTAAAAATAATCTTTCTCTTCTTAGTATTTTTGTTTAGTTTTGTTTATATGTTACTACTTTCTGAAATATCCTCTACATCTCTTCAACTTTAGTATTACTGATGAATTTGAACTGAAAATGCTTCCTCTAATGACTTCCCTTTCTTTTCTCTTTTTAAACGACTTTATTCAGACACAGTAACTTTACACTGAACTTGGCTGTCATAGCGTGCTGTTTCCGTACTTTTTAAAAGCATGTTTTCCCCTATTCCAACATTTTTTAAACACTACAAAGTCATTTAAAAGCTGTAGAGCATATTTTAGTCAGAAATTCAAGATGCAATTTTGCTGGACAGCCTAAGAAACCTGTTACTGTACGAGCCAGACAGGGAAAGCTTCAGAGGAGCAACACCATGCCTCTTGCAGCAGAGACTGGGCAATTCATGGCGAGTCTAGCGCAGGCACTGAGGGTTGTACGCTCTAAATATAACAGTCCCTCCCAGTGTTCAAAACATGCATTTACATTTTGATTTCTCTGAATTCACAGGTAACTCCGTGACAGATATTTGGCCATAAGTGTCCAAGGCTGTCCCGGTCAGCTATCTTTTGTAAACTGAACACTGCAAAGAACCCTCTCTTCAGAGACTGCATGTCCAGCTCTGCAAAAACTGCTTCTCTGCAAAGGCTTATTAAAAAATCACACCAGAAGCTTGCAGTTAGCTGAATTAGTGTTTCCCAGCCAATGCTGTGGGAAAGGCTAGAGGCAGTCCCAGCAGGCCAGCATATAGTTTAAAGCCTTTCGGTGAATGCAGCTCTGTTTTGTGTCTCACCTATTAAGGCATAGGTGCCCAGCAGATTTTAGGAGGGCTAAGAAGGAAGCATGTCTATTGCTACAAAGGCAGCTAAGAAGTATCTTATGCTGGAAAGGATGGGGGTGTCCCTCAATGCACACACAGCACAGAGACCTGTACTTTGCCTGTAGGAGCTGAAGTCTGGATCTACTTCAAACTAACTAGTCCTAATGGTGCAAACACCTCATCTGGTACTGCCCATTATCACACCATGATCGTCTCTGAATGGTGCATTTTTCACTACCAACTCCCCAGCCCATGAATTTGTCATTTTTCACATTAGATAAAATACATGGGAAGAGAAACACAGAGAAACACAGGCTTCCCATAGGCTCTCCAGAGTTTTTTAGACTTCTCTCTGCTCAGCGCAAAGGTGTCCTACCAAAATGTGTCGCATCAAGAAATTCCCACCTTCTGTGGCAACACTGCTGTTTCGGGTAGGCACCAAACAAGAATGTGCTTCTACGCTTTCCTGGTCAAATCCATTGGCCGCTGAGGAGGGGAAGATATCCATTCACCAAAGACGTCAGCTTCAAGGTCTAATTCTGACTAAACTCAGACACATTGGATTCCTTGTGTATCCTGGATTCCCTTTGATGTACAAAGCAGAGTTGTTCAGTGCCTGCTGCTAGCGACAGATGAACTGGTACAACTGAAATGAAATAGGGACAAGCACTTCCCTTGTATGGCAGGGCTTGGCATTCCCTTCCTGGACAGATGAGATTCTTAAGTAGTTTTTAATCAGTATGTAATCAGCCCCAGCCATTAGTTATGCCGTCTGATCACAAAACACAATTCCAGAGAGAGATCTTTAGGATATCCAGTAGGATCCATGCATTATTAAGTGAAAAAACCACAGACTCTACCTATCACCCATTAATACTATGTATAATAAGTGCTTGTTGAGCAAACTTGCCCAGTCTAATTTTTTCCCAGCAGACTACGGGGTTTTTTTGGCACTTCTACAAGTGTAATGGAAACCACAGCAGGGCTGTTCCTGCAGAGGCAGGGTGGGGAAGGAAATCTCGCTGATGTGCTTCAGACTTCTGAGATAGTCCCTACCTTGCATGCACATGCATGCACCCACACCCCAGCCTTGCTCCAACAGATCGGAGGGAAAATCCACAAGCTAAAGCCTTGCATGCAGGGGCTGCATTCGCTGGTGATGTAAGGATTGATGTGTTAAAAGACTGTGAGTCATTCAAATCTGGTCGCCAGAGGGATCCTGAAAGCATCTTTGATGGTGCCAGGTGGGTCCTAGCCAGGTGCCAGTCGCAACATGAAGCGAGAGGGGAGCTCCTTCCAGCACTGACTCCCAACCCCAGGCCACAGCTGGGGAGTGAGGAGGCAGCACAACTGGCTCTCCATAGCTGGACTCTCCTTTCTGCTCTTCCAACCAGGACAATCCACGTAATAAAGTTTGTTCCCAGGTCATGACCTGGGACATGATGTATGATGATTCATATTTCTTGTTCCTTTGGACTTATTTTTCTGAAATCTATTAGCATTACTCCCAAAAGT
The DNA here is from genome assembly GCF_034638445.1 of Ciconia boyciana. Taxonomy (NCBI): domain Eukaryota; kingdom Metazoa; phylum Chordata; class Aves; order Ciconiiformes; family Ciconiidae; genus Ciconia; species Ciconia boyciana. The sequence continues at coordinate 15,380,450 of NC_132944.1, read as the reverse complement.
CAATTTAACACTGAGATTGTGGGTATTTATGTGGAAAGATTTTTGAGCACACGTGCTCCTTCATGAGATGTTGTTCTCCAGAAAGTCCGCCAAGAGTCTGTTGGACAACAGTGCTAGTGAGTTGATATGGGGAAGATGAATGAGTCCTCATGTCTCATCCAAGAGGTTAATAAAGATGACTGTGCTGATTAATTAAGACCAGAAGCAAAACCACCCTGCTGCTCAAAGGGTGGGCTACAGCCACATGGGGCTTCTCCTGCATGGAGTGCAAACATGTCATCTGTATTATGATATTTAAACACAGGTCTACAATGAGGAACCATCACCTCTCCAAAGCTAAGCCTCCATTTGGAGACCTCCATCAGTGGATTGGCTTAGAAAATCCCAAATATCCAGAAGGCTGGTGTTCTTCTTACTAAGCTCAACGTTTTGGAAAACAGCCTCAATGTTTGGGTTTATCTTTTTCTCTTTTCCTTTTTGTTAGCAAACCATTGCCAAACTCTTTTTTTAAAAAAAAAAAAAACAAAACAAAACCAAAAAAGATCATGAGTGCAGTGGCTAGAAATATATTGAATTAATTTACCCCTAGGTATTTGTCCTCTGACTTTCCTGTTACAGATATCCTTCAAAATACAGTATTGTGTAGTACATTCCAGTATGAAACATGACGGACAATAATATCATGATTTCAGCTTTCAGACAGAGAAGATAGTAATTCTACGATATATAAATAGAAGTGCAGTGAAGCAGCTTTGTAATTACAGTGTAACTAAGCTGTAGTTAATTTACTTGTATTCTGAAGTGCGTCTGAAGTTAGCAATTAGGGCCAGTACATGATGAAACACTAGCAATATACTTACCTTCACACTGTGTATTATTTTTCACTCGTATCTATCATGAACCTAGATATTTTCCAGGGATTAATGATAGGCTGTGAAAAGTTGATAGCCTGAAGTTCAGCAGAGAGCTATTAAACTGGCCTGGTCATTAATCCCTAGAAAATACCCTGCACCAAGGTTGTTATAAGGTGAATATGGAAAATAACTTTCCACTCATGTTGACTTTTGTCTTGGCTGTTATGTCTCTGACAGTGTGTAGAAACAACACCCCAAATGCGAAGTGACTCCCTCTCCCTTGTATTTGGATGTGCTTGATGTTAAAAGGATGAATCCTCCCTAAGTTCACCTTTGTACATCACAGGGCTGCCAGTAGAAGACCCTGAATAGGCAGCTTGTATTCCAGCAAGTCTGTCTTAGCCACAGTTATCTGGCAATGCTTGGATGTTATTTTAGACTGAACCTCCATTTTCTGAAATGTGTAATTCTAGCTTCTCTGAGCTGAGAAACAACACTGGCAGCCAAGTAAAAATATCCATTACCGGGGGAATATGTAAAAACACTGTTTCATCAGTCATCCTGCTCATATGACTCCCTCCCAGAACTGAGGGTGGTAATGAAAGTAATTTAACATACATCTATAATTAATTTACTACATTCTTCCTGCTGATGGCAATCATCTTACCTAGGAAAGTTCATGAAATTGATCTTAATGCATAAAAATAGAGATGGAAAAGCATTAAAGGCAGCTAAATGTGGTTTACTTCTAAGCATGTAAGCAGTTAAGCACTCTTTGGAGAAATGTTTTGGGGCTGATTTAGCAGGAGCCATTACCTGTGAGAAATGACGGCAAGCACACAAGCTGAGCAGGGCTTTCCCCTCGACACATGCAGTTTGCGAGTGCTGATGAGAGCAGCAGGCCTTTGCTCCTGGAGGTGCTCCTATTTTGCATAACATGAACAGAAATGTGAGTGTAGGTTCAAAGAGGCTTTGCAGAAAGTGATAAAGCTGCTGGACAGCTACAGGTAGCACCAGGGACACGAACTGCACCAGCTCATGGCTGTTACTCCAGTGCCATTTTAAGCCATGAGCCCAGGCCCCTGGCATCTGGTCAGAAGGACGAATCTGGCTGATGTGCAGAACATCCAGATGTGCAGATGTGTCTGCGCACTCTGTGCACCGCACACACACTTATCCGTGCACACATTGCATGCAGAGAACAGGTACCGTATGCATATGACAGAGTCCTAGGTATACGTGTGCAGGCTGTTTCTAGGGCTTCCTAGTAGCTTAAAAGCATCCTGGGGTTGCTCAGATATCACTGGGTCCTTGTCTATTAGCCGTTATCATTTCACCAGCTGTAGCTTTTCTGCACATCCCTGAGCCCCACACGCAGCTGGGCTGGTGGCTCCTATCCTCCCAGTGTCTCTATGCTCCTAGAGCAGCAGAGCACCACTTGGGACTGTCAGGCTGATAGGAACTCATACACTTATCTATAGACCATGATCTGCACTTCCCAGAGACCCTACTTTAAAATGCAAGTCATGACATTGTGACTTTAATGTGACCTGGAAAACCTAGAAAAGCAGAAGCCCATAACAAAGAATACTTCAATACTCTTGTAGCAGCTATATAAATATGTATATAAATAAGTAAGAAGGCTTTTAAGTGTGTCTTCCATCACTGTGACCTCCAAATGAGGGAGTAGAGTAGCCTTACATGGATGGGGGTCAGAGGAGGAAGAGCCACCACTCCCTTTGCTGCCCCCTGCGAGGTGGAGCACAGCCTGTCCTGCCTGCACTACAAGCGGGGAAGGAAACCCTGCATGGGAAACATCACTCCTCCTATGGAAGAGCCCCGAACAGCATGGAAGTAGGGCAATTCTTTAATTCCCCTAAGCCTGCCTGTGCAGGAGAGCGCACTGAATGGACACTTGGCCTCTGTAGCCGGGGCTGCTCCTTGCAAGTGTGGCTGAACGGGGAGGATTCCTCAGCAAGGCTCAGCGAGAGGCATTTTCTACAGTCTGCTTCCTCCAAGTGCGAAGCTGTTGACTCCTTAATGCCAGAAAGAGCAGGATGTGTCAGGCCCGTGCTGCTGGGGAGAGAGGCATGAATCAGCCAAAGGATCCGTACAGACAGCAGTGGGTTGCTGCAGGACTTTTATTGCCTGTTGGCTGTCACACAGCTCCTCATCACAGGGCAACAAACGCTTTCAGTGCTGGTTGCTGGAGCTGTGAGAGGGACAGCCAGTGGCAAAATGTAAAAAACAGCTCTGAAGCCAGCAAAAAGCATTCAGGGTTGCTTTTGAAATGCAGGGTGTGAGCCCAGAATACCTGCTTTTCACAGTGCCACCATGGCAGGAGCCTGGGAAAGTGTCTGCCCCACCAAAACCCTGACCACTCTCCAAGGACCTACAGGAAAGGTGCCAAAATTGGGGAGCTTCCTCTGCACAGGTTTGCGCTCCCAGCTGATGCTGGCATGACCATGATTATTTGCAGTGTCCTCCCTGGAGAGCCTCCAAAGGCCACAGCCCAGCCCAGCCCTGACCAACTCATGGCATGAACTACTACGTTGTGCAAGACCTGCCACCTTCCTCCCTTTAACACCAAAGTCACATTAAAACCAAAAAAGCCCTGTAGTTAACCCTTTCATTATAGACATTAAGGAAATTTCAGGACACAGGCATCACATGGAAAGGCTGAGCCCTGCCCTGGCTCCGGGATGGATGGGACTTGCCACCCCTCTCTTCAGGAGCAAGGTCTCTTTCTTCCCATAAGCACTTGTCACTAGTGAGGCATCGCTGCAGGAGACAGCCCTGCTTTTGCCAAAAAGGAAAGATTTCAGCAGGAGGCAGGAAAAAAAAAAGATTCCCTGCTGAAAGCACAATCTGAGGAGTATAGCTCTATCTCCAGCCAAAACATGGACATTGACTATGGCAGCACAGAGGTCAGTGAGGAGCACAGGGCAAGCTGCTATCCCTGGCCAAGCTCCACTACCGAGCGAGAGATGCCCTAAGACATGCTAATTACCGATATTTTTCAAACGTGAGGAACATCAGAGGGATTGTACTCACCTAAGAATGGGGTCTTAGCGGTGCGGTTGGTGGGAGGAGAATTAGACCAGTGTTGGACACTTAAAGGCAAAACCAAACCCACCCTTTCTATAAATTCCCATATCCCTCAGCTTGGCTCCTTCCCACTACATTACAGTTATCTGTTGATTAGGTGTTTCTGTCTTTCCCTGAAGTGGTTGTGGGTTTGGTGATAATATTATTAGCTGATGTCGTGAGATACCCAGCCAGAGAATAGATCATGGGGTGTTAGCTGCTGTACTGGCAGAATGAAAACTGCTCGGGATGAGAAGGATGTGATATGCAAAGCACCCTTGAATGAACTGTGCTAGATCAGTTTGAAGTATTCTTAATCACATCTTCTTTAATTAAGGAAAGGTAATATTTTATCTGGAAAAAAAATGGCCTGTTTCGAAGGACAGCGATGGATGAAATAATTTTCTGAAGTTTGTAGGCTTTTCTCCCCAGTCTTATGCAATGTTCATCAGCAAATGTTAAGCAACAATTGCTAATGGAACATACAGAAATATACAGCAATGCTGTGTGTTTTATCAGCTAATAAAAGAAAGCCCTTAGATTAAGGATGTGTGAGCATATATAGTCACATAAGTGATGCTCTGAATGTGTGGTTTCTGTTTCAGTGACTTGTCAGCATTATGTAGAACACAAATACATACAGTGACTGAAAAAGCAATAGTTTCATCACTATTAGTCTTGCAGCTTGAGAACAAATTAGTGGTTTTAGGTGGTATAGCACAACCCAGAGGGACATGACTTGCATGACAAATCCAATATTATATAGCCCTTCAAAGTACATAGTGGTCATCATTTTTGTCTATTTTGAAATGTCTTTTGGATTCCTTCTTTCCTCCTGGTTCCTATGAGTGGTGGCTAAAAGGTGTCTGATTTTCCCAATTGCCCTTTTGGAGACTCTGACTGAGAAACCAGGAAATGTGAACCAGGCACTAATCGACTGGTGCACATTTGAGCAAGAACTGCTTTGCCATCTGGCTGATGGCACGGGTGTGTGCTTTGCTTAGTGAGGAGTTGTATTTTCCTTTAGGAGACGAACCATCCTTTTTTCTTCCAAAGAAATAATGTCCTTTTTTTTCTGCTTGTTAATAACACTGCAAATATTATGCATGAAAGGCTATCACATTTTCTTTGTTAGAACTAGGAAGAAAACTATTTCAAACAAATGAAAAATACTTCATGTCTGGCTTTACCTCTCCTTTTTCCAGCTTTTCTCCTTCCAACAGTTATAGGAGAAACAAGACTGGACACCACAGAGAAAGTAAAAAGAAACCAAGTATTCAACAGAGAATAAAAAAGAAACTATTGACTTGAACCAGAATCTTAAAGATTCTAGAAAGATCTAAAATCAATGTTTTCTTTTTTTATCCAAACAATTCTTGTTAAGAAGCCCAATAGAGGAGAAAGAGCTCTGCTCCAAGAGACACATGATAGTGCTGCTACAGAAACGGCTTCTTAGCAAGGGAAAATACATTCTGGTGTGTTACTTAAAGGTGAAAAAAAAAAATCTCGGAAAATTTTCACCCTGCTCTGGGTCACGGTGCTGGGAGGGACACCCTGCACGGTACCCCTCACCTCCACAGAGCAGAGCTGTGGGAGCAGTCAAACAGCAGCCGCCCGCAGCTGCCTTGCCCGCAGCCGCTAGAGATCAGCCTTGCCCCGCTCTTGGGCCTGCACTAAAAACCCTTCGCTTGCTTTTGGCTTGCCCAGTCCCTGCCCGACCTTTGGCTTGTCACATCCGACTTCTTTTCTTTTCAATGTGCATGCTTTTTCCAGTGCATTTTCAGATTCCCCTGTGCTTTTTCCCATCACTTTCAACTTGGGCATCATTAATTAGCTGGCAGCATGATAGATACATTTTCTTGCAGTGGAATTTTGTGCATTTTTCTACAGCAGAAATGCAGAACTCCCTCTCTTTCCCCAGGCTGTTTGCTTTGTTTTAGCTGGTTTTTTATACTATACTCTGTTATAAACTTTTAGAGTTTTGTTCCCCCCCCTCTTCTCTCCCCCAACTCCTATCTGCTGTCAGATGACTGTGTTAGTGCTATAGGCCTGACATTTTCCTTTCTTAGATACATGGAAATCTGGGAGGGACGATAAAAACTGACAAAGGAAAAGGATATTTTGCTTTTCTACAAGGGTAGTCCCATCCCAACCCGCTGCCTGCTCTCTGACATTGGAGGCAGTGGGCAGCATGACAAGCCTGGCACTACCCTATATGATTGGGGCAGGGCTGGTGGGCATCCATCCTCCATCCTGCCCATACCACTTCACTTACGCACTGGGGATACTGGGGGCAGTGGTATCACACTGCTCGATAACGAAAGTGGCAGTGCAGTGGGCCTCCATAAAGAGCAACTCAGCAGATGCTTCCCCTGGAGCAGAGCTCTTCCAGCTCCTGCTTAGTGCCACACTCAGGCTTAATGCTGCAATTAAGCTCATAGTTTTCCTGTTTCAGATATTTCAGAACTTCTCTGATCATCTCTCATTTTGCGCCTCTGAAATATATTCAACATGATGTGCCAACGTAACCAACCGTGACAAATTGTCGCATAGAAGTGGGAAGCACGTGGAATACAAAAGGATGTGAAACGCCAGGAATTGGGCTTCGACTTCATTTGTGGTATAGGACCTCAGTTATAAGTTTGTCTCAGGCAGAACTGTGTTCACCCTCAGGACTTGTCCCAGTGCTTTACCAAATATCTGGGATCGTCTTCCTAAATGGAGAACACCAGAGTTAATGTGTATGCCTGTGTGTGCACATATTTATGTTCATACGTGCATCTCACATGATATGCATATGTTTTGGGTGCATGCCTCGCTATTAGAATGAAATAGTTAATCTGCAATAAATATTTTTAGTTAACTAGAGTCTCTTCTGGAAAAATGTATAGCAGTTCTCGTTATGCCACACTGCAAAAACCTACCTATGGGTTGGTGTCGTGGTTTAGCCCCAGTTGGCAACTCAGCACCACACAGCCGCTCGCTCACCCTCCCCTCCAGTGGGATGGGGGAGAGAATCTGAAGAGCAAAAGTAAGATAACTCATGGGTTGAGATAACAACAGTTTAATAATTAAAAAACAAAACAAAACAAAACAAAACAAAAAAAAACCCCCACCTGTAATGAAAAGGAAAACCACAGGGTGGGGGGGAAGGGAGGAACAAAACCCAAGAAAAAACAAGTGATGCAACCGCTCACCACCCACTGACCGATGCCCAGCCCGTCCCCGAGCAGCGATTGCTGCCCCCCCGGCCAACTCCCCCCGTTTCTATACTGAGCATGACGCCATATGGTATGGAATAGCCCTTGGGCCAGTTGGGGTCAGCTGTCCTGGCTGTGCCCCCTCCCAGCTTCTTGTGCGCCTGGCAGAGCATGGGAAGCTGAAAAGTCCTTGAGTAGCGTAAGCACTGCTCAGCACAACTAAAACATCAGTGTGTTATCAGCATCAGTCTCATACTAAATCCAGAACACAGCACTATACCAGCGACTAGGGAGAAAATTAACTCTATCCCAGCCGAAACCAGGACAGTTGGCTTAAACTAACAAGGCTGCTCTCCTGATTCTCCAGCTAAAATGAACAAACTGAAAATGAAAGCTAAAACGAACAATGTGACTGTGTGGTACGCTGAGGACAGATGTGGGCTCAGCCTCCTCCTGCTCTGAGCTGGCCAGGTGTAGCAGCCTCGGAGGAACGTGCCTGCCTGAGGTCACTGCTGCTCTGGAAACGATGCTGTGCAACTACCTGAATGGGTGAATTTGAAAGCCACTCTTTTCAGGTACTGAGAACTTTCCTCTTCCTGCTCATCTCTGGGAAACAAAGTCAGAATGCACAGGAAGATGGCCAAAATTAATTTATGAATTCTGCAGAGATTTTAGTGCTTTCAGTTTTCTAGAGCTGGCAGTTAGTGTATATGGCATCAAATGTCTCTTTTCGTACTAGAAGGACAGTTATCGGCCAGCCAGAAATTCAGATTCTGACACCTGTATCTACCTCAGTCTTGAAAGCCTAAAGTGCTAATATCCACACGTTAGACCTGTGATGAGCAGGAGGGCTCTTTGAAAAGCCGAAAGTGACAGCACATGTCTGCTGGGTGATGGAAACCAGACCAAAAGAGGAGCCAGCCATTCTGCAGGAACCACAAGCCGCTAACCCAAAGTGATCCCTGCAAACTGGGACAGGAGCTTGAGTCAGAGACAGAATGGGAGAAGAGAAAGCTGAGAGAAGAGGGAACAGTGCAAGAACTGCCAGTCCAAAATAACCTTCATGGCTACCCAGACTGAGAGCTTTTTTCTGCTTTCACACATGGTATGTGGGCACATGTTATTCTTATGCATTTATTTAGTGTCACCAGACCCCTTATGTCTGCAGGGGACAAGAATGGGCCTGGCATTACAATATCCATTCCTGCATGTGCACAGTACAGGGGATTTTACAAGAAACATGGCAATATCTGAGAACCTAATCTCTTTCAAAGAGAGAAAATAACCAGGAAACACTGGAGTGAGTCCCAAAAGAGATGTCACTGCATTTAATGTGTATTTATGCAGCTATTTAGAGGCAAACGAGAAGCAGTGATTATGTATAGAATAAAATGGAACAACAAATTGAGATTGTTTTAGCTTCCGCTCTATCTGATTAGCCAGGAAGAACAACAGACTGATATGCTCTGAACAAACAAAAATACTAAATGCTTTGGTCCTTGGGGGATTCACTTTTATTTACTGCATGAAACAAAGAGGGAGAACAAAAGAGATTTGTTTCAAATCAGCTGGGAGGCTTGGCAGCCCAGGCCGAGCCGGGCCTTCTGTGCACCTACGTGCTGCTGAAGTTAACGGGACTTCTCAGTGCCACTTCTCTGCTCCTTGGCTGAGAAGGAGTCCTCAGTTAACTGTAGCACCAACAATGGCAGCTTTGCAAGTCAGCCCTGGCAATCAGTGGGAATCGTGGCATGGGAAAGGGCTGCATCACAAGGTATTCCTCTCCTAAACACATTTAACAGCAGAATATTAGGTTGAATAGCTAAACCCGATGCTTTGGGGTCTCCCGGCTCAGATGTCTGCTCAGTGCTGTGAGACGCGAGCCAGATGCTGAGAGAATGAAAACCCATTACGGATATAGCCAGACAGAATGGAAAGCGGTGATTTATGGGGACAGCCAGCAATCTTTCCAAACCCCGCGCACAGCTCTCAGGAGCGGTGAATCCCTGAGACGGCTGGCATGATCACGACACAAGATGTAACTGGGGAGACTTCCAGGAGCCAGGTTTTAAAGAAGGAAGCAAATTGTAATTGGGCATGAGCTCCTCGCTAGATCTATAACATGACATCGCAGAAAGACTGAAGTCATCAACCTGTAGCTTTGCTCTCGTAGTCCCCTGACAGGCACACAAAAGGGACGTGCTTGGGTTGAACAGAGGCCGCTGGATGAGCTCTTTGGAGTTGCGTGATTTCGTTCATCTACCTTTAGCACATACCATGGGGATCACAAATTGCTAATGAGCGTCATTGCTTAGTGCACCAGGTGATGTTACATATTACCAAGGATTAGGTACTACATTGCAGAGGTAACGTCTCGGATAAGCGACAGAGTGGCTGGAATAACTAGTTTAGTGGTAAAGGTGAATGTTTAGTAGCTTTTTCATGCAGCAAATAAAATCCTACACCAACAAAGTCCTCATGACCTAATAGTAACACTACTGGAGCAGGCAATAAGAATGCATGGAACAAGTATTTTGTGTACATGCAGCCATTGAACAAACCTTTCATACAACTGGGGAGGTCAAGCTAAATCTTGTTTACCTCCTGTTCTCTCGCAGGGCCATGCTGGTGTGGGCATCTGTCAGGGCGCAATGCAATACAGCAGCAAGACATTCAATTAATTCATCACTGCTGGCCATCGGAGCCCTGCTCCCTTCCTGCTCTGTGGGGAGACGATGGTGCTGTGCATGAGATAGGAAGCCTGAGTATACCCCAAAAGCTGCAAAACAACTGAAATATGGCTTAATAAATGATAGATTTTTGTTCTCTCTCATCAAAATATAGGACACCAAGTGCTTCACTCTGTTAACCTATCCCTGTCTCCTTAAATGTTTTAATAATATTATTTCAGTTTCTCAATTATGTTTTATGTGGAATGAGAAAGTGAGGTTTCCCCACAAAACATGTGCTATAAATACCATTACAGACGTACTTAAGAAATGGTCAAATAAACACACTGACGCAGAATAGGAAGAACTATTCCTAGTTACAGTCAATGGTGTGATTTTCAACGTGCAAAAAGATCCTGTTAAATATAAAGAAAGGTCAGCAACATAATTCTTTGTTCATTTCCCCAAAAAGGGAAGATTCATCAGAAAAAAAATCTATGGTTTCTGCAAACACACTTTAGCAAATTTCTAAATGAAGAATGGCAATAGTTTTACAAAGCCTGGCATGGAAAAGGTCATTCATGGAAAGGAGAACCAGTAATGCAAAACCTGAGTGAAACAGAAGCAACTTAATAGAATATGTCAGAAAGGACTGTTCAGCTGTGATAATAACAAGGCTTCTGCATTTTATTATTTTTTATCCTCTTTTCCCAAGCAAGTGAGGTTCACACAATCATACTCCATGTACCACTATGTGTCTATGTCTGTTCTCCCCGAGTAATTTTTGAATCCATGGGGCTGTCTGCACCAAGTTTGAAAGGAAACAGCAGTTTCAAAAGCAACTGAGATCCTCTGGCTGTCATGAAAACAGGCGCTGCTATCCCTGCTTGGTGGAAAGGCTGCAACCAGACCTCATCCCTAGTCAGCTGTGGAAGAGTTCACACGGGGAAAGTTGTTATCAACACCCCAAACCCAGGAAAATGTTCACCTGGAGTCTGCCCCTTCCTGGCTACCAGAAAAATCAAACTACAGAGAACAAAAGTGTAAGAAATCAGCTTTTCTTAGTCCCACTGCTGAAGGAACTACTAATTTAAAATTCAACTTTTCTGAGCAAGTTTTGTAAGGAGAAATCTTTTTACTTCTGATTTTTACTTACAGATCTCAAGGCCATTGCAATAATCTGTTAGGCTGCTCATTGCTGAAAGCCAGATCTGCAGCGGACCATGGCGGGAGAGGTACAGGCAGTGAAACTTTTTCTGTAACTTGTGGAGCCCAGGGAGGTGTTTCAGCCCTTGAGCTCACAAGGGAGACCAGCCCCAGGGAGAGCTGCGGTCCCTCCTCTACCATGAATTCAGGAACCCATGATGCCTTCAGAAAAACTACAAGATTGTTGTCCTCTATCCTAAAGGTCTCTGGAAGATTTTGAGCTAGATTCTTGGTCTCTGTAATGGGGCAAACCTTTGGTGGAGCCAAGGGAAATCCTGTAATTTACTAAGCTGGGGGTCAGGGTACTGTGTCTCTTCTAGGCTCAAGGACCCAGGCAACTCACTCTTGGCAGCGCGAGGTCTTGCCCTTCATTGAGCATGCGTTGGTCTTTAGGCAGGTATGGGACCCTCATTTTGTACAGAGGAAGGACGTCTAACTTGTGGCTTTGGATAGCTGTGTTCAATTCTCCCTTAAACATGTCACTTAGTGCCCAAGCTTCTTGGCAGGTAAACATTTGTATCTCACATTTATCTGCACTGACACTGTTGAAGCTACTCTGCCATTACAGCCAAGCCCTGTGATCACTCAGCTTTCCACCACTTGATGCAATTCAAAATGCAGGGCAAGTTCAAAGTGCAGCTGGGGATGCATGTCTCCTTCCCAGCAGGGTGTGACTTTGTGAGAGTTTGCAGAGGAGAGGTCCCGGCCTCTCTTCACTTCACTCTGACCATCCCTTCTTCATTTCACACTTCACAAGCGCACAGAGTGCCCTTCTCAGCTGATAGCTGAGGGTCTCCACTGTGGGACCCTACATTTCCCCGTGCCAACAGGCTTTGGGGTGCATGAGAGTTGGATGCTAACAGCCAAGTAAAGCAAAGCCTCTCCCTAAAGACCCTCTTTCTCCATTCCCCAGGTCCCAGTCTGACACATGGGGGTAAATGCATAAAAGACAGAGACAGTCAAAGACCACATCACAAAGCAGGGACAAAATAGGTAGACCAAAGACCTCAAGCAATACCAGCCATACAACAATACAAATCCCAGAGCCATGTATGGGAAAGCAAGCCTAGCCTGTTCTGAGAGACCCTGCTTCCAGACTGGAGCTACCCTTTCTACAGGGTGTTGCATTGCCCTATACAAAAGTTCCCATTCAAGTCAGTGCCAGGTTAGACTTCATGAACAGACCAGGATTTGTATTATGCTGTGAAGTACAGATAACCCTGACACAGTTCCCTTTGTCCCAGCCTCAGTGATACCTCACATTGCCCTCCCAGATTTTGGAATGATGAAGGCAACCATCCTATTAAAGCATCACAGTACTTCTGTGCTATCCTCTGCAGGTCAAGGGGGAAGGCTGGGCATATTATTGCATAGGTAAGGAGGAGGCTGATTGAATTGGGAAGCAGCATTTGTAATCCTGATTTGAGGAAATGCCTGCGTTTATCAGGGCATTATACCCTCCGTTTGTCTGTCATCTCTACCCTTCTTCAGCTGACCAGTGAGGTTTTCCCTTGGCCAAATTTGGCAGACTTCATTTTGTGTATTTACTTTTTCCTTGTCATCCTTGCAAACAAATGCACATACCACACACTGACTAGTTTATCTATATAGCGCATACAGACTATCATCTCTTATGAATGCACCAAAAAGGTCAGAGTATTCAGCTTGCATTGCAAATCAGCACCAGTTATGTACTCTGACAGCACCAGATGTCAGCTCCAAAATGAACTGCATCTGTTCAGCAGTACACGAGGAGCAATGCATGTGAGGATGAGACTAGACTCTCGAATGGCCCCTCAGAGCCAGGGTTGTGGACTTGCATTGCAAATGCAGCAATGAGTTCATCTGCAAAGACAAGTTTTGACTTCTCTCCTAGGACTTGTTGTTCTGCTTAAGCTGAGTTGAGAATGAAGACTGCAGGTAAAATACGGCAGTCAGACAAAATAACTGACCTTGGGGCTGGCCTGAGCATTGCAATTCCCTTTCCTGGCTCTGAGCAACTCGGGTCTGCTCTTATTTTTCCATCAACTGTTTCCTACTCCAAATTCTGCTCCCCATCAGCTAGGTGGTGTTACAGGACACTCCATGTTACGTCTACAGCAGCCTCTTGCTCTGCCTGTTGGCTGGAGCAGATGGCTTCTTTGACAGGCTTTTGGGGCAAGGGGGGCTTATCCTCCCAAGCTTTCCAACCGATTGCACAGGTGCCTCATGCCACATCAGTGGGTGATCAAGTTCAGCTGAAGTTCAGAGACTGGGTGCACATCAGCCTTTCCAGCTCAGCTCCTCATCCCCATAGGCAGGCTCCTCCAGAAGGAGGACGGCTGTTTCCTAACAGGTTACTGGAAAAACGTTGGAAGGACCAGTCCCAACTCATCCACCACCGATGAGCAATCCAGAGGATCTCGATCCGCCGTGTATTTGGAGTCAGCTGGTTGAAGGGGCACTTAGGCTACCCTGTTACTCATGTCTGGGAGTCTGGGTTGTTTTTTGCAGCAGAGGAACCTTGTTTACACTTAGTTTCATGGTTGTTTTAATCAGTCAGACCTGACTGTGACTATGTCAATGGGAGCAGGGTCAAGGTTTTAGCTGAAGCTATGAAGCTCTGTGCTTTGCCAAGTGGCTCCTCCAATTAAATTTTTTCTAGTATATTTGCAAGCCAAATAATTAGCACTCTTGAGATATCCATGGCCCTCTATAGACTCCCAACTTCTAAATTCACAGTAAATTGCTAGAAAACAGGTAACCGCTACATTCAACGAGCATTTCAGAATAAATGCAGTAGCACAAAAAAGGAAACACGTTATCTGCTTTAATGTTACTTGTTCATAAGTATTAAAGACCTTCATGCATTTTTAACAGCTGTGACACACTTCAGGCCACCCTTTAGAAGAGGTATGAAGTTATAGGCACCAAGTGGTTTCCTTCATCTTGTCAAGTCCTCAGGTAGCATCTTCCTCCCAGGGTGCCAGTTTCCACCAACGCTGGGGGAAGAGCTGCTTTGGTAGCCACAGCCGGGGCAGGGCTACCTGCTCTGGCCCCAGAGCATCCAGCCTGGAAGGGCTCCTGGAAGTCATACCTTTTGAGCTAATCGTGCCCCTTGTGAGGCTTGGCAAAATATATACTCACTGAACATGATGAGGATAATTTGGCTTATTTTGACTGTTTGATTTTTTTAAGGTAAGGTCAAGGAAGGTTTTCCTTTCCTCCCTTGCACCTGACATGATAAATCTTAGAACAGTAATGAGAACAAGTTAATATGGGACTATATTTTCTCTTCTCATAATGAGCTTTGTCATGGAAATGGACTGATTTTATGTCACTTTCTTTTCTCTTTATAATTTTTATGGGTGGAATGAGGTAGCAAAATTTTATCTCTCATAAAATCAGTATAAATTTCCCTTACCCTACATAACTCTGTGTTTATTTTGGCCACCTATTTCACTGCTCCCCTGTTTACAGCCTGGGAAAGAGGGGAAATGGCCAATCAATCAAAATCTGGAATACTGAAAAGGTCACAGCCATCTGCACGATACCACCGTCCGCTGCAGCATTAGGCATTTCCCAGCTGCTGAATTGCTCCAGATGTGCCTCACTCCATTTTCCCTGTAGTTTCCTCAGGCCCTGGAGGAACAGGGGGAAGGCAGATCTTACCTAAAGGAAACCCAAGCATAAAGGATGGGAGTGAGAGGTTTCTGCCTCCCCTCCAACCAGAGCAGATGTCCCGTCTGGCACATGGCGAGCAGCACGCCGTGCTGCGATGAGCCAGCAAGTTCACGTATGGCAAAGCTCCTGTCACGCTGCTGTTGTCCTGTCACTGATATTGTCAGCCCCTCAGAGGGAAAATGTATTAACTGTTTGCCACCTTCTTCCAACTGCTTTTCACTGCAGCCCCAAAGCTTGAGACTGTGGATCGATTCTGAATCATTTCCCCTTGAATGCCGCATGGCTTTGTCCATCCTCTCCAAATTTCTTGCATACCACTTTTTTTTAATCGTCTTTCCCTCCAGTTCAACAGCTGCCGCTGTGACAGAGAAGCAATTTTCTCCCAGGTACACACAAATAAATAAGGTGCTGAACTTTAGGTATTCTTCCTTGTAGGGCTAAACTAGATACCTGTATATTCATCGGTGCTCATCTCTCATTGCACAGACTAATTGAAACTTGAAAATCCTAATTCAAAAATGGAAGCATGGAAATAAAAAGGGATTTTCACTTTGTGCAGCTGACTATATGCAAAATCAGTTGTAATGACTACAAGTAGGACAGTTATCTTCTGCTGCCCACAACAGCAGGGCAGAATGCATGGATGGCCAGCGTGTACCACGGCAGCCTCAGTGTGTACTAAGGAGTTGGATTAGCCCCTACCAGGTAAGGATCTGGCCTCTAGAAGTCAAAGTGGATTAATAATTTGAACTCAGAATGAATTGGCACAGAGTCAGAGGCTAGCTCAACTCTCTGAAAATTGTAACCCTTTGCAGTAAAACTGCATACTCATACAGTTACATTACATATGCAAAACAAGAGACAAAAACATTGCTTAATGGGTTTTTGGATGATGACTCTTTTAAATGGGGAGACTGTATAGGAGAAAAATTAAGCAGGGGAATTGCAATTTTGCATTTTATGTGATAGAAACAATGGGGGGATGAAGGGAACATGTGGCTGCTATTTTACAAATCAAGTTGTGGAAGCCGAGCTCCAGCTTTTCTCCCATTAAGGATTAACATCTGGAGATAAGAGTTTAAAATCCCATATTGCCTTGAAAATGATGCATAGACAGAGCTTCAAGTTGCTGTCTTGGCTGCATATTCACAGCTCACCAATTTTATACCCCTTGTTTCCCCCTGAATTATTAATCCTGAGCATCCTGCATTATGTTTTCCTTACATCATGTCACAGCTGGAAAAGGAGGAAGACATCCTGCATGTACAGTAGCTCCTTTTGTCCCTGCTTTCACTCTCCAGGTGTGGCACATTTCCTACCTCCTTTGCTTCCCTGTGACACCAGTGCAGGCAGGTTTGGGGTCCCTCTACCATCTCAAACAGAAGAGTTTCATACCTGTCATGTTAAGGTGGAAATGAGAAGTGGGCAGGTTTGTATACAAATGGTCACAGAAAGCCATGAATATGTCGCAGATCATGCTCAGCCCAGGAAATCAAGCATGCTCCTACTTCAGATCCTCTCCAACTGGCATCGCCCTTTAAATAAAAATGACACTCCACTCCAACAGAAAGCAACATCCCACTTGAACTATGTCAAAGACTGCTCCACTTATGCACAACACCTTCATTAACTGCTCCCTGCTAAACCGCCAGGCAGTTGTTTCTGCTGTCTTGCAGTTATACTCAAGAAGTGCTTCCAAGCATCCATCAGAAAGAGAAATTCAGGTTGTTCCCCCAAGCTCCCATGTGCCCTGTCAGGATACACACTTAACTGTAGGCATTACACAACTGCTTTGTTAAACAGCCCCATGAAACACTGCAGAAATGGAGGGAAAGCTGAGGCACAGACCCAGGGATGTGCCTGTGGAATACGGTTGTGGAATGAGAATCTCTCTCTCCTGTCATACTCTTGTCCTTCCAGACTAACTACCCTCTATCGGCACCTCAAAACCATCACACTAATAAATGAGAGAAGAGACCCACTCACTGTTGAGAAGTGTTCATTTTTGTCTTTAGCTTTGAAGAGAAACTTAAGGAAATGTGAAAAAAAATTACTGCAGCAGATGCTGATTTAAACCACTGGAAAATTTTAAACCTCATTATATAAGGGGAACAAGTCCTAGAGAAGGAGAAAAACTATTTCAGCTATTGAATAATGCCAACATACAGACAAATGGGTATCATATGGCTTTCTGAAGGCATGAAGCTTGGAAACTAGAAGTCAGCTTCCATTGAGAGAGAAAGCAAGAAAGGTGTATATTTAGGTCCTGTGATACTAATATTAGCAGGTTTGCATCCCTTTTCTTTCCACAATGTAATTGAATAAACAGCCATTGATACAGAGAATAAGAAATCTGTGATGTATAACCAATGCATAAGAAGATCTGACTACATGTTACATATTCACAGGACAAGGCAAATAAAGAACTCAAGGTACTCTAAAAAACCAAATTCCTTATTTTTTACAGCAAACTCAGTGTGTCAGTTTGCCTCAAAAGTGTTGGGAATAAATGTAATTGTAAATAAGGATTACTAGAGGTAATGTAAATAGAACAAAAAACCCCAACCCAGGAAGCAGTGATGATTTTATGCTGAAATCGTAGTCACTCTTGCTACCATGGGTTCTGAAGTTCAGCAAAGTAAAACTTAAAGAGGAGCAAAACCCTTCCAAATCTGCCCAAACACAAGGCTGAGGGCTCAGTGCAAGTGCAAAGCCCCGGGGGGCCCTTCTTTACCAAAATTACTCCTGGATGAATCCTCACACCCACTTAAAAAGAAGCAGGGCAGGAAGGTGTGTGCTAAAACTCAACTCCTGGTCCAGGATTGTGACAATTTGTTCAGCTGCATGGTTTTTAGCATTGAGCACATCAATCAGCTAATTGACAGCTGATTGGCCTGTCAGCTCAAAATATCCCTTTCTGCCATAAGTAATAGGGGTGGGGAAAAAAGCCACCTGAGAGTCAGTGTAAGTTTTTCTGTATGCAAAGCTTTCAGATAAATCATAGTTTCTTGGCAGCTAATACAGAATTGTCCACGGAGCTGTTTGGCACAGGTCCATTGCTTAATATAGGGGCTCTAACATATTGTTCACATATGAATGGAGTTATGAAAGCATGCTGTGATTTATAGGCACCTTTCAGTTTATATCTCTGATTTAGCTAGGCTGGGATTTGATTCTTTAGGGAGTTTTTCACTGGCATTTGCAAAGCACCAGACTACAGCAAGTTGTGAAGGACTTCGAAGCTCAAGAAAAATTGTTACTGTACATTCCTAACAGAGCCAGAGCTCTCTGAATGAGGACAATAAGAAATGTTTACCCTGCAAATGCTCTTTCAAATCCTCCTTCAAAAAGTCAGGTTCTTCTGCAGTATTGCTTTGTCATCTTAGCTTTACAGCATGCCTATAAGGAACAACTCAGGGGACAAAACTTATAGCAAATATGTCTTTCATTTCCTAAATCGGGAAAAATATCTATTGCTCCAAATACATCTGGAAGAGGTAAAGTGATTTGAATATTGTCCTCTTTCTATCACCACCTCCTTGGCTTTGTTTGCCATCTGTTGCCCAGTCTTTGCTGCAGGACAGAGTGTCCATCAGCATACGAGATACCAGAGAAAAAGGTCTTAGTTTGCAGGTGCTGAGCAACCTCGATACATTGCCTCTCCTCCTCCTCCCTCAGCTTGCCTGTTTGGAACTGGAGGACAATACTGATCTCCTTGGAAAAGCCCTTTAGAATCAATGGCCGATATTAATTTCAAAGGAGCAAAACAAACAGCCAATGGCTTATGAATCAGGAGGGATGAGGGTAAACCACCCCCAGGACATAGCAGTGCACAATGGTGAATGACAGGGTTTATCACACCTTCTTGCAGAGCCCTGTGGGACCTCTTGCAGCTCTGTCTTCTGAGCTGGCTTTCCTCAAGCTCCTCCATTGTCAGCTCTCCTGAGGGCCCACAACCTGCAGAAGGCAGCAGGCATGCTGTCACATCCACATGCCTGGCTAGTCATACTTCCTTCTTCGTTCTCTTCTCCTCTCATTGATTTGTGCTGTTGACTCAGGTCTCACCTCTCTGCCCAGCCAGTCAATGCTTCACGCAGGAGCCATCCAGGGGAATGAGTGCACACACAGAGAGCTGATACCATAATAAATGCAATATTAACACAAAAAGAAAAAGGAAAGGACTTTGACTGTGGAGTGTTAACTTGACAGAAACAGCCAATAATGTGAATGTATAATTTTAGTTCTCTTTGCTGACTATATGGCATGAAGATTCCTTCTAGCTTCATGTCATCAGAGCTGAAAATTTAAATAATCATTTAACACTGCCTTGAACATGGGTGACATTTATTTGCCTTCCCTTTTGCTTTCATTAATGCCAGTTTTGCTGTTAGATTTGTTTGTTAATCCTACAAATGAAATTAAACCAAGGCTGTTATACATAAAGGGTTTGCACGGATCAGATCTAATAATGTCATATTGTGTTATTTTATACAAAATGATTAGCTAGTAATTGGTTTAATGGAGGAAAAAAATAAACAAAAGCCTCCATGAAATGGGTATTTCACATGCCATGCATGGCTGAAGTTATGTTAACTGTGCAAAGAGTATCAGCCACTTCATGCTGGACACAGTCTTGTTCCCCCTTGAATCAGCAGAGGTATTCTGGTGTTGGGAGCAAGCTCAGATGCAGTATGTCATGGACCAGATAATAAGCAGTTGATGTAATTCACTGCGGTTTTACTGATGCTGGCACTGCCAAGCTGACAGTAGCATATTCTGGTAATGAGCACATCTCCCTCTATAAGGTGTTCTGAGCAGTGCAAGAATATTCCACATTTGTTTTACTGTTTGTGTGTGTACCAACAGTCTCTCAAGACTTGCTTTCCTTTGCCACAACAGCAGCTGTGATAAATGGCTGCAAACCTGTGAGACCTACAGTTTTGGTTCACCACCCTGTAACAGCCCTGATCATCTCCCCACGCCTCTGTGGTCTGCAATGGCTCAGGTCCCTGCTGGCTGTGGTGTCCATCCATCTGCATCACCCTGCAGCTTCAAGTCTATCGCAAATCCACTGAGCGCGAGGCTAGATGTTGCACAATGCCAGAATGACAGCATAGGGGCAGTTAAGGCTTTTTTAAGAATCTTATAGATATAAAATATTATACGTACTGCATCAAAATTTTAAGCATCATTTTGGTTCAGTGTCTGTTTAGAAATTCTACTCCATTCTGTTAATATCAAGAGAACTACGTTAATTTGCCCCAGAAGAGGACTTGTCTCTTGTTTTGATCAGTGGCATGACCAGGATATTTGTGTATTTTCTAATGTCAGAGTGACTTGATGACATGCACAGGCTATTATTCAATAATGATGCCTAAATGGAGCTATCAGAAGGGTTATTATCAAGGTTATTAAAAAGCAATTCTTTCCGCCTTCAGTTTAACCAAGAATTGCAGAGCTAACCATCATCTGGGTGAGGATGTGTGTATTAATCAAGAGGCTTCCTATGGTCTACCTAGATATCCCGAGCCTGGATAATGATTGATTTACTGTACTCTTAGATTAGCACACAATCAACCGGGGGTGTTGAACATCTGACCAGCAGAGCTAATTCATAATGCTTGGCAACCATTTTGCAATTTTCTCACATCTGTTCTTTCTGGCTGAGACGCTAGATTTCTTTTAAGAGCCCAGAAAGTGGCACATGGAGAAATATTTGTGGTGCAGTATTCCCTGCTATCAAATGGTAAAGGTCCTACTAAAACCCCTTTCACTTCAAGACTTTTCCAGGAGAAATAAGCCTTCAATATAATAATATGCCAGATGCTAAAGTATGGAAAATGCCAATAATTTTTTAATAATCATTTGAAGGTAGCTGCACATAATTGCATTCCTCTACAAACCAAATTTGACCACGTAAGTTACTAATGAGCCTGTGAGCACCATTTGGGCTGAGTCACCAACTTTAGGGAAATGAATTTCATTTCACTTCTTGCCTTGCTTAGGTAAAGGGCAGCTCCATATTGCTCTCGCTTGCTTCTAGCAAACCCTGAAGCACAACACAACTTGCATCTGTTGCTGCAATTTCTTTGAACACAAGCATGGCGATTCAGCTGCCTCAGGTTTTTTCTGCTGACTCTGCACTATCAAGGCATACATTTCAGGTTTGGCAAAATTCTCACAGTGCTGTCAAGCTAACCGACACATCTCGTATTAAATGGTTTCCCATTTGCTGTTATCATCATTTTCACAGGCTACACTTCAGCTTTGCTGTGCACTTCTAACGCTTTCAATATTGCTTTTTGAAAGTGAAGAGACCAGAGATGCCAAGACACAGACACGTCCGCTCCAGCCCCTTTCCCTGGCAGCCTGGGGATGACATAATGAAAATTAAAAATGGTCACTAAAGGCAGACAGACTTCTCTCTGGTCTATCCCTCAGTTATGTTGTCAAAACTGTTCATCCCATCTTGGGAAGTTGTCAAAGATGAAGTGTGCAGAACAAATATGAGGGTGGATTTAATAAAGAGTCTTCTGAGAAGTATTGCTTGCAAAATCAATAAAAAGCTTTGGAGGGGCCCTCAGGGCTTTTGGACAGTGATTTGAGTACAAGGAGCTCAGCTTCAATAAAATGGGAGATACAGGCACTTCATAGAGAGCACCTGAGATTCACCTACTTAGACTTAAGCTTTGTGTGGCAGGTGATGATGTGCTGATGAACAATCCTATGATGTTTTTTAAAACATTATTGTTAAGAGTTACAAAGATTACACTGATTTGGAATAGCTGCCAAAAGTGTTTGAGAGGAAGAGAAGAGATCATTTATATGCAGAAAGTTATATCTATCAAAAGTAAAGAGTATTCGGAATTTCATACCATTCATGGAGTCAGTAGCCTGGAAGCTGGCTTCACAGTAAATCGAATAGGACCAACCAAAACTACTTCACTGGAAGCACATGAAAAGCCTAGTGGAGAATCACCTCAAAAACCTATACCCTTTTGTTGAATAATTCAGCAGTAGGAAACTCATGTTCAGTGGCTTGTTCTGCTTATAAAGCAAAAACTACTAGGACCTCTGATGTTATGGCATAAACTGAGAAGAGCAGCAACTTGCTTTGAGGAAGTTTAGGTATTTTATAATAAGTACTCCTTTGTACAAGTGCTCTCCCTGTTAGAAGAAGAAACTGTTAGAGTCCTGCTTGCTAGTGCGCTTTGCCTTCCACCAAGCCCAACACAGAGCTACTCACTTCTGGAAAAGCTTTATTAGAAGTCAGAAAATATGTCAAACTTCTGCCTTGGAATAGCCAATTCATCTCCTGAGAATAAATAAAGTGATACAGTTTTGCATCCCCCGCCTTGCAGAGCAGGATACCAAACACAGATATCCCGTCCTGCTTTAAGAATGAAGCTGTTGGGTAAAAAGGAAACTATTCCTGAAGCCCTGCTTTATGAGAAAACCTATGTTTAGAGAGAATTTAGCAATGCCAACAGATGAAGAGCACCCATCCCACAAATCCAGGGTACAGCCTTGGGGGAGCTATGAAGATGCTGAGCACAGTTACAATCTATTTTAGGTATGTCTAGAAGACAAGTTTCAGGGAACAGAGTTGCTGAAGGCTTGGCTATGTGGGGACCTGAAGTGCACCCCAGGGTGGACAGCACTGGCTTGGGGGTGCGGAGTGTAGGTGCCTTGGTGGTTCTCACTGTCAGGGGTTGTTTGAGCCCAGCTTACCTCAATGAAGTGGACTCCTGCAGCCTGATAATTTATGCCTTGTTATCTCTTAGCACTGTAATTTACCAAAATAAAGAATAACATTCCTGTAACAGAGATTAATGGCTGTCAGGCTGCAAAGTAATTTTTCAATATGAAATGGAGCAAAACTTACATTTTTAGCACAATTTCCCAGTTCAGTGATGCACCTGGTAATAATTATGATTTACATTAACTATAACATCATCCTTCTTATATCAACTTGCCTTAGTGAAGAATGAAATAAGCCCTTGTTAAATGTTTCATGAAATAATTCGAATTACATATGCTAAAGTTTCCCAGCTCCCACTAGCCAGGCTAAAAATCAACAAGAATAAAAATTATTTGCTGCTGCAAAGGCCCTGATTCTGCATTAAGAATTAGGCAAGTAGAGCCCTAAGAGCTCTCATGGTTAAGTTAATTATAACAAGAGCTGACAAAAACTTTAAGTCCAAACCAATGACGCAACTGCAAAACTCATTCTCTGCAGATTTTCCATTCACTGAGACTATGTTCAAGCTAACTTTGTCCTGTAAGAATTTTCCTATAACAAAACCAAAAAGAAACAAAAAATCTGCTGTCCCCAAAGTCAGCAAAGTTCAACCCTTCAAGAACACCTAATTAACTAACTTCAGGCAGCAGGACTGTAGTAAGGCAAAGAAGTTTGTTATTTGTTGCTTTGCTAATCTACGGCCCGAGTGCGTGTCTTGTTCTCTAAGGCATGATGAAACACTTTCCTAGCGGAGTTTCCTGCCAATATATAATAAACAAAGCACCTACAACAAAACCAAGAGACAATGTCCTTTCCTTGGCATCTGAGAGAAATGCAAAGCATTTACAGGCTAAAACATTACAGCAAAAAAGCACTGAAGTGGTGTGAAGTATTTGCCTTAGAAACACAGATAAATGAAATACAGAACTAATGTAGCCCTAAAGAGCAGGTAAATTCGTTTGAATAATAGGATTATGATTTATGATTTTCCTATTACAAGAACGAGTTTCAATTCTGCAGCCTTTAATTATGCACTGGCTTGCACAAAAGCTGCTCTGTTCCCGTGCATGAAGTATCAGGACCCCAGACAGGATTCAGAGGAGACCTCAGGCACCATGCATAGACACGGCTTCAAAGTATTCCCCTTCCTGGGGTCCTACAGCTCTGCCAAAAGGAGCACCTTAGCCAGTGGGTTGCCAGGAATCCAGGAGGCTAGAAACTCTCATCCCCCATAAATATGCTCCATTTTACCTAAATAGTTGCTGGAGCACGCACTGGAGCCAGGTATGACCTTTCTCCCTTGGGGGTGCCCTAGCTCAGACTTCAGGATCATTTTAAACCTCCCACTCCATCTTACCGCATATTTGGGAGCCCACTGCTGTTTGAGGAGGAGCGCCTGAATGCAGTTCACCCCAGAGAGGTGCAGTGTTACCCTGTAGTACTCGACACCATACCTGTCCCACAGGGCTGCGATTTGAACCCTACGCCAGCCAAACGCTGCAAACGGGGCTATTAGGCAGTGGCAGCAGCTGCATGAGGCATCGATGACCACCAGCGCTGCCCACGCAGTGGGCGCAGGTTGGTATGGAGCTGCCTGGGTAGTGGCAGCTCTGCCTCACCAGCCCAAAGGGCTGTTTCGTTTCCTCCGACTCACTCTGTCCCCATCAACTGAGATGGGTAATATCTTGGTTCTGCTGCCACTGCCGGAGTAAAGTTCAGCACTGAATCATTAATTAGGATGACTGGATACTCTGGGATTTAAACTAGTGATTAATGAGCCTTTCCAGCTCTAGCTCCATGTGAGCAACTATCTAGTTCATGTTATATTTAATTTATTTAAAAAAACCTCACCGACACAGTAAATCTTACTCAGAAGAATTAGTGGAGGAAGAAATAACACTCACACCACATTTATAATGTTGATTGCAAATTTATATTCACATTCTTTTGCACTAATTTGAATGCCTTCTTTGGAAAAACAATATAACTCATGTTTTAGGGTATTCTTTGAAAATCTATTTAGAAATGGGAAATGGTGGAGGGGACATCATGATAGGGTGAGTGAAATGGGTATGGCAAATAATGTAAAATAAGTCAAACTAAGCAAAAATACAATGCCTTGTTGTTCTTAATTTTGGTATAAAGCTCCCATTCCCTTTGTGGTAAGACACTATATTCTGCCAAACCAATCAATCTCCCCACTGTTAACTACCTTTCAAAGTAAGTTTGAATTGTACAATTTGCATCATGCAGGCCCTGAGACATACTAGGTTTTCCTGGTGCTTTTTTTCTTCCTTAAGCAAAGGTTACAGTGCAGAGGTGCATGGCAAGTGCATTGGAAATGCAATTTTGAATTAATCTGTTCAGAGCATTAATCCACCCCTAAGCTTCCTTCGCTCTTGTATGATACATAATCGAAAGCTGGGATCATGGCTGCTTGAGCAATGCTTTCCCTTACATCTGCATTCAGACACCATGAACTCAAAGGCCATTAGTCTCAACTAATTCCTCTAACTATGTGTTCAGTGATCTCCCCACCAGGAGTCAGTCCAGGGTCTCTACAAATTTCCATATGTTTGAAGTTTTCCTCTACTCTTTTATCTTTGTCTGAAAGCTGTCAAAACACAGCTACAATTTCATAGGGTAATGAGGAAGAGATTAAGGAACGTACACATCTGTCACCTAAATACATGCAATAAGGAGAACATAAAATAAATAAAATTAGGATCCCATAAAAGCAAACAGCAGCCGCTAAATTGCCGGCATGGTCGCCTCCCGCACCAAGCGGTGCACCAGGTTAACTCCTGCAGCCCTGAGCTGCAGCAACACTGCCTCTGCAAGCCACAGGCCCCTCCACCAGCAGCTCCTGGGACATTTTGATTATGGCTAGGCTTGTGTCCAGGGATGTAGATGGGTGGGGGGGCAGGAGGTGGGGTGGGTAAACCTGCTCTCCATCCAGTCCACCCCTCTTTGCAAATGGGACATAGCCTAAACCACTCGTGATGCTCTGGCAGGTCTTCCCCAGCTGTGGCTCACGTTTCACCTAGCTGAATGGAAAACCCCGAATTTCAAATCAGCTGCAAAACCCAAACCAGAGTCTTTATGCAGCAAATTAAAAATCCACCAATATTAAGCTTAAAATATTGACATCTTGTTCTTTGGGATCGCTCTAGTATCATCTCTAGAAACACCATTAGCCCTCAGTTTCCCATATCTCTGCAAGACTGAAGAAATCAGTCTGAGCCTGCTCATGGGCAGGAGAGCTCCAGGCACATGAGGCACATCGTTAGGCCTATGGGCTGGGAAGTCCACACAGCTTTCTCCACAGGAGGTAATGGAGATTGTGGAAATGGGTTCATTGTCTTTACATTTAAGCAATAAAGTCCTGGAAAAACTCTAATTTTCAACCTCTATCCAGAAATGGTTAAGCTCCTAAATTGGATCCATTATCACCCAAATGAAGACACATACCAGTAAGCTAATTATGTTTCTTACCAAACTCATGAATAATTAAATATTTTATTGTGATGTTACAATTTGTATTTATTACCCTTTGCTAAGGAGAGAAATTAAACATAATGAGGCCTCTTAGTGTCTCTCTTCAGAGATGAGCCCATGTTACAGGCACCTATATCATTTGCACCAATGGTGATTAATGGGTTTAATTTACTTGACTTGCATATGTTGGAATCTGTGAGGGGGAGAGAGAACTCAGATTGTTAAAATCCTTTTAATTAGACTAATAATGCCAAGTTTGCATGTGTTAACTAGGGTCCACTATTAATTAGTTTTAGTAGGCTGTTTTCTGAAAGGTGGCATTGTAGCATTTAGGCATGTCTTATGATCCCAGGAGAGCTATTAAGATGACAAACAGAGCATGACATTACACAAACAGCCTTTAATCTTTCTGGATGAAGAATAGAGGGTAATTGATGGACAAAACACTTTCTGTACTGTAGGCTGCCTCTCCCTCTTGTTGCCTTTACTGGGTGTTATTCATTCGGCTATGGCACAGGCTCCACAGTGCGGTCCATCCTCAGCAGTGGTAGAGCTAGATGTTAGTTCAGGGTCTCAGGTCCCACAAAACTGACAGCTGAGGGCTTGGCCACAAGCGGGTTGCTCACTTCTGGGATTTCACAGCTAAAACAGCCCTTCCACCCCCAGGAGACAGCAGGATGGACATATTGGTCCCACTGGCAAACAGCCTTCCCACAGGTACCTGGATGCTCGGCCCGCGCAGCTCTTGCGCTTATGCTGGGGAGCCTGGGGCAGCCTGGCTGCTCTCAAGGCAGCACCACAGCAAAACTCACCGTCTTGTCTGCTCTCACAGGAGGGATGAACCGAGCAAGGGGCGGACTCAGTCTCTGATTAGATGGCAGGTCAAGCAAAAAGCATACTGCCAGGTAGGGGTTAGGGAAGGGAGGCAGAGATGTCATGGTTGAGGAGAGCAGGTGTAAAGCTCTGTGGCATAATTTGGCTGCCAATAACATGGAGGTAAGAATTGCATCATTCTATACAAGATAATTGCTGGTTACCACACTGATTTTCTTCCATCATCAGAGCTCAGCACAATCAGTGGGCAGGTGAAATTATCTCCAATTACCCCATGTGAGCAACTGGCACCATGATCTATATGCATCTCCAACCCAGGGCCAGCAGGCAGGACCTGAGCCAGAGCTGCCACAGCAGCTGGGTGGAGCACAGGCTCCCCAGTTTTTTCTAATCCATATTAGCCAAGCTGTGCCATCACAAGCAGCCTTCAGGGTGTTCTCAGACCACAGAAGCAATAAAATTCCTGCCTCTTTACTGCTATGAACCTGGAGTTCAGCTGCACTGTCAACAGGCATTTATAACAGCAGTTTCACTGCTCTTATGAATGTCTAAAGGACTGAAGATTTCAATCTTCACTTGGCTTTCTCTGTTCATATTAAATACCTGTCAGTGTATTAATGTGTGGAATTTGCATCCATATCTGTGGAAACATTTTGGATGCAGAACAAGTGGGGATTGTGCAATAAAGAACCATAGTGCAGACAGGAACTGTAATAATAGAGGAAAACTGTCTTCAGTCTATTCTTTCTGCAGCCCTGTCACACTGTCCCCAAGAAATACGGGCGAGTACGTGGTTCATGTCCCTATAGGCTACAGGCTTACTCAGCTATAATGACAAAGGAAGTTAGCTCCTGCTTGAAGAAAACAGCAGGGGAGAAGAGGCGTTTTGGCATATGTGCCAAGTCAGGAGTTTGGAATCCAATGCAGCCCTGTGGGAATGGAAAGATGCGTTTTATATCACCCTAAAATCTACATGCATGGGGCGGGGCTGTCTGGTGTTACCCAGTTTGGAGGATCAGCTCTACAGGAGCAAAGGAGAGATGGATGCAGCTCTACCTCTACCTCTGCAGATCCCCCAAGGCCAGGGGTAAGCACGGTGGATTTGGGACACTAGAGCCACCACATGGATCCAGAGCAGAGGAACTACTTAGGAACAAGGAATTTGGGGTTAGTTTCATGCCCTGAACACTTTAAAATTGATAGTATTACAAAATGGCCTCAATATCATCCATTTTCTTAAAAAGCTCTACTCCCATCGCCCATGGCAGAGACAGGAGGGAAGGGGAAAAAAAGACCTTGCTCTTCATTGATCCATGCTGACCAGGACACAGACACCTGGCTAAGTTTGCCGTTCCCAATTCTGCTGGCCGTGCTTAAATAAGAGTTATTGCTCTGGATGTTTCTTGCTTTGCTGATCATTTACAAGAACTGCTTATGAAATGGCTTTGAGCTGGCACCAAAATGAGCCCATTTGGAATCTGGACCGATTGGCAAGCACCTGTGTGTTGGGATGCCCCAAGTGGAAGCGGGACTGAATGGGTGCTGCTTTCTGCCCCAGCCAAGCACCCCTGAGCCATAGCATCAGGGCTTGCTCCGCAGACCCACACATGGAAGAGCTGCAATCCTGCCCACAGTTCAACACACAAGGCTGGCTAGTGCATCTTCTGAGGGGAAATATACAAGTTGTATACAAGTAATCATTTACAAGTTTCTCATTTATTTCTCCTACCATTTAAAAACATGCAACAGATCAGAGCAAGACCCTTTCTAGCCTAATATCCTCTTTCCAAAGTGTCCAGTAATACATGCCCTATTTCTTACAATGACTGCTTGGTCTTGAATTATCCAATGTTCCCAGTTGCTAGAAATCTGAAAGCTAGAGATTAAATTAATGACCTCCAATGGACTTTTCTTCAATTAATTTCTCATTTTTTTTTTTCCCTTGGTCCTGCAGCATCCTGCAGCCAAGTTCCACAATTTCCACAATTATGCACTTCCTTTTTTACATTTCTGCTCAAGTGTCATGTGATATCTCCCTCCCTCTGTCAAATTCGTGAGAAATTGAGAATAACCGTTGCCTGACATTTGTAATAAATAGTAAAAAAGGTTATTTGCTTCTCAAAGGGAGAAAACAGATTATATCTATAATAAGATCAGTGTCTTAGGGATACTAAATACATACAAATTATCTGAGTAAATAATTGCTTAATATATGTTGTTTGATTCTTAAAGAAATAGATATTGAATCTTTGAGTATGGTATCCACCCAGGGATTCCCATGAAATGAATAGTAGGTCTTAAGCATTTAGTGGAGCTCAAAAGTCAGAGATGTCAAAACCCCCTTTTGATTTATTGCTGAAATGTATTGACAGGTTAAATAATATCGTTTCCTACATAATAGGAAGCCTATTTATTGTTTTGATTTCTATTTGGGTAGCAAGAAGATTGAATAGATATCTGCTCTCTTGAGAGAGGTGTCTAAAAGTTTCCCATGTTTGAGGATGCTTTTCAGAGAGACTGATCACATTAATTCACCTGAGTGGCTCACTGTACTTTGGTCTCTACAAATTAGCTATTATTTATTTAATAACTTTTAATATACCTATAAATTAATGACATTTAATATTTTTCTACCAACAGACTTCTGGCTCTGCTTGTTAGCAATCTCTAAGGTAAATCCTGGCCTTCTTTGTCCATTTTTTGAGAGAAAATCTCAGTAAACCCAGGTTCATAAATTGCAATAGCCCTACTAGTATAACTGAAGATAGATCATGTTTGAGGGGACCAGTCAAGCTACGAACAATGCCATATTCTGCTTTACTTCAGCTTACCTATGTAGCAACAATAAAAGCAGAACTGGAGCTAACCCTCCCTCACAGAAGGGCATATAGCTTAAATTGAGCTCTTGCTGATGCACATCCCTTCACTCCCTACTTCAGCTGCTCAACTCAAGTATTCAAAACGTAATCCCAGCCTTGTAGTCTGTTTGCTTAATTCCCACAGAAGACCTGCTGAGTTGTTTTCAGGCTAAGCAAAGACAGATCAGGAAAGCAAAGCCTCAGAACTCAAGCCTGAAAAAAACATCATGTTCCCACACTCTAAAGTGGGAGCCAGGGCAGATACATCTTGCAAACTTCACAAGGACTGCCGAATAAGTGAAACGTTTGAGGCAGAGGAGTGCATGGCTGGCAATGCTGTTTGATCTATTTGCTAATCTATCTGTGGCAGGCAGCCCTGCATCTCAAGCATAGGTTTTCCTGCATCCCTCCACCCCCATAATTTCATTATCACTTAGGTGAAAGCTGCTACTATCATCCTTCTGACTGCTATGCATTACCAATACAGACTGTTCTAGGGAATATTTCCACATTTTTCAAACATTTCCATTCATACTTAGCTCACTTGTTTCCTCCACTGTGTCAAGTTATCCTGATTCAAAGCCCACTGAAACCAATCAAAAGGCTCCCCCTCATCTGGTCTGGACCAGGCCAGTGGGTTTGGCTTCAGGTCTCAGGTGGAGGCAATGCTTTGAGAATGGGGCACCTAAACCCTGAGCTCATGTACTATGTCAGCATCTGCCATGCCTCGGAGACGTTGAAACTATCAGCAGTCTAGTCCATAAATAAGCAGAGGTTAAATTAAAGGAATAGCCACAGAAGAACAGAACCATAAAAAATGCTGAAAAAGAGTAGCAGGTGTAAAAAAAAAGCAGACAAGAAGAGAGAAAGTACCAGGATGTTTGCAAGTCCCTCTTTCTGTGTTTCAGCTCACGTCAGAGCAGCTTGGAGCTGCAGCCCCTGGGTACCTCTATGACACCACTCAAATGAGCAGTCACTGCTTAGCACAGGTAAGGATCACAGCTGAGCCAGAGATGCAAATCTAATTGCCACTATAACAAACCCTCCAGCAACACCTTATTTCATCTATTTGGAATGAACATCAAGTGACCATGAAGACATTATCTGACAAGTGATGTGTCTAGGCAATGCACTGGCTGTGTACCGGCTTCCTTTGGTGATGAGTGGAGAAGTTAGTGGCGAATAAACCTATCTTTTTACCATTTACCAACTGCTAGGCTATGAGCTGGCTTTTCAATCAGACCTTGTCAGCCTAAATAGTAACACATCACTCTGAAGTGGTGTTCTGGGATTTGAAAGGAGAGACACTGCAGATTCTTCAAGGAAAATGGGATACAAGCATTCATTTCAGTTACAAGCATACCACTGCAGTTTACACCTGGTGCTTTGCACACAGCCACAGTTTAAAATCTGCCTTGCAATGAGGAATTAACTAGTACATTTCTCCCACAAAATAAATATGGATAAAAGCATGTTTTGTTTGGCCCAGGTTCCTTACCTAGCTGCAATGAGACTATGGCCATAAACAAAGTACCCATCACAAGAACAGATTGCAGAATCATGGTAAGCATTTCTGGCACATACCACCTTCAAGTGGGGAACTTGCAAGGTTTCCTCTGTGAACATTTTGAGCACTCTGAGACATTTTATCCTGAACTGGGATAAGGTGAACTCTCAGTTATGCTTAGATACTAAGAAAAGTTTCAGTCTGAATCAGCTAGTCATTGACCTTTCTGACCAAGCAAATTGTGGATTAACTAACATTTCAAACCATGATGTTATTTCACATTACAGAAATAATTTTAATCTTAAAAAAAGGTGAAACTGTGCTTTTAAAGCATCTTCAAATTCTAGTAACAAAGACCCATAGGACTCACAGTTCAAAACATAAAAACCACCCACACAAACTGTAGCCTAGACTCTGTTCTCCAGGACCTAGTTTCCCAATAGGTTAAATGAGAGAAATATCAGGTCCTTTGACACAGATGAGGAAATATGCTTATTTTTAATTCCTCCTGGCAGGAAAAAGTACCTATCACAGCAGGAACAAAGACACCCAAAAGAAAATACCAGAAGGTGGTTATGATAATAAGCTTATTTTCATTACAGTAGGATTATATTTTAAACCTTTGATTAGACTCTTAAAATTTCAGAACATGCTTCTTCCATCCTAGATTTTTAAAAGACAAAAGAAAAACAAGAAGAGAAAGTAAAGTCTTACTCCTGTGGATGAATCCAGTTTTGTTGCATAGAGAAGATCTTATTGTAAAGTTACTTAATTACATTCAGAGGACATCTTTAATTCTGATTATGACTAGAATCATGCATGTCTTCATTTAGGAAGTCCTATTGGTGTCTGTGTGTCCTAACCACAGGCTCTTTGAAGCATTGCTAAGCGGGGTAATTTTATTGTACGAGTTTTCTTGTAAAAATTATTGTCTTTCTGGATGTCTAATTAAAATAAAGATGTAATAAAGAATTTATGGTTTTAATTAGCGCATAGATCTTAAAGCAATTATAGTGTGATTAATAATTCCTTAACAGGCTTTCTTATACAAGATGAAGAAAAAAGATTTGAGCCCCATGAAAAATCAATATGCATTACTCAATTACATTAACGAAGCTACACAAAGCAGTCTAGGTCCCAATTAAATTGCTCCTCATGTTAAGCTAGCAATGGAGTCTGTAGTTATTAATGAGTCTTGATCTATTTGTTTAGTCATTGTGGGTTTTTTGAACTATAGGTTTTTGTTGTGTGGGGTTTTTTTGTTTGCGTTGTTTGGGTTTTTTTATTAGAAAGACACTGTGACATAGAGATGCGTCTATGGCCTCATCCCGCCTGAATACAATTTCAGAGGACAGAGTGAACAAGGTTTGTTCCAGAATCAACAGGACTGAGGACAAACCCTTTCTGCCTTGCCTTTACCTAGACTGGGACCCAAGGCACAGCAGAGGAGCTGCTCGTCAAGGCCAAGCAGATGCAGTGCAAGGCACTATGCCCCTTTCCAGCGGTCTGTGTTCCCTGCACTCAGTGGAGGGGTTTCAGGGGACCACCAGGACCTAGCCTGAAAGCACCCCCCTTGACCAAACATGCTGCTCCCCTTCTTCCATACAAACAGATCACTGCCAGGAGCACCGTAGGCCTGAAAGGTCAGGACCCCAGATGCACCCAGTGTCTTGCTCCACTGGTTGCAGCTCCAGGTCCTAAGCACAGGTGCTGGAGACCAGCAGCATCTCCAGGAGCTGTACGAAGGAGCTCAGCACAAGGGATCCCTCACTGGGCAGCACTTCATTTTTGCGGGGAAAAGGGAGCACAAAGGGTCCTGTGCTGCACCTGCACATCCAAATACTTCTCTGGCTAATGGTGAACAGAAAGCTAACTGGCACAAAAGCCTTGGCCCGGACTCAGGCAAGCACTTTACAACATGCTTAATTTTAAGTGCACAGAGGCCAATAGCATTATTTACGTACCTAAAATTAAAAATAAAATAACTGAGAGAGGACACAGTATAGATTGACAATGAATGGTGAATCGAAGCTGAACAGGAAACAGTTATTCCCTATTTGTCATAAAAGCAGGAGCTCTGGAGAACACATTGAATGTACCAGGGAGCAGGTATGAAACAAACCAAAGGAAATATAATCTCGAACAACATCCCTGCCAAAGTTCCTGCCAAAAAGATATTGGAAAGGTCAAAAATATAAAATGATTCAAAAGGGGAACAGGGAAGAGTCACTGATAGGGAGGTTTTCTCCTAATGGTTGAGATGCCAGTTTGGTGAAGCCCCTAATACAGGGATGGCCCAAGGCATCGGAGGACAACCACCTAGACCTGTCCATCCTTGTGTCCTTAACCATCAGCAGCTGGTTGCTGTCAGGGGCAGGACACTTATACTCAGTAGAGCTGCTCTCTTGTTCCTTGATTCTTTTTTAGGTGATGGTTTGGTATTGACGAGAGAGTTTTGGGGGGGATCAGGATTTAATGTACAATTTATGTATCATCACTGAAATTTCTACCAAAAATTTTATTTTACCTTTCATTAATAACCTCACTGAACTGGTAGAGCGGAGAACTAGATACGTTCATATTTTACAGATCAAATGAACTTTAAAAACAACAATGTAGCTATACGTTCACTCATGCATAGACAGCTCCTCTGATCAAGCTGCCCAGCAAATGAAGCCATACTAATTTAAATGTGCTACAGGAGGAAAATGATCTCACAAGAAACTTCTAACTTGTCATTCTCTAATATGGATTGTGGCTTGGAAACTTGCTAATTGATCATTAAGAACACATTGTTATAAAGGTGGACTTCTTGGTGAGAGGGGAACAATACCCCCAAACTTCTGAAAGAAAGAAACCACCATTCACTCCAAATAAATCTAGAGGACATGGGTGTTTCATTATGTTCAGACTCAGCTATAACAGAACATAGATTTATTTTGGCCCTGTCAGCTTGGGTGCCTCGCTGCCTGCAGACCTGAGCCTTCATTGATATCTGTGAGTGATGCTGCCCTACTGCAGCAATGCACAAGGGTAAAGATGCTATTAGAGCTACCTGCAGATTTCAGCATCCAGTGAAACCTATGCATTGAGACAGATTTCATTTCTTGAGCACATCCTGTGTAGTTCCCTTTAAAAATGCAGCTTCCTTCAGCCAAATGACTGCACAAATTCATGTTGATTTCGAAGAGTTGACTAGGTTAAAAAAAAAGATTCAGTAACTGCAATGGGGAAGAGCAAGAACTATTTAATTCCAAAATAATGCTGTGATTTGAGTGAATGCCTTAGAGCTGGTTTCAGTTACTTGAAAATCTGATTCTAAAAATCCTTTAAAGCACTTCAAAATGAGCGTGAGGTCTTCCCAAGATTTTCCTTTCATGTTATTGTCTCTCCTGTTCAACACCTTTGGGTTTCCCAATACTCTGTGGCTCCAGCATTTACCAAAGACACAGGACAGGGAGGCAGGCAGCACATTTCAGTTGCAAGGTGTACATCCAACCTGAGATAGCTGGTTGAGCAGTCCCCCTTCTCCTCTTGCCATCAAATCTGGGCTAAGACCACCCTAAATGTGGGGCTGCAGGTGCAGTAGAGGAGCTTAGGGTGACAGCCTGGTTCTCTAGGTAAGTGTGTAAAGGAATCAAAGTGGAAAAAACCCACCTAATGAACTAGTGAACTGATTAAAGCACTACAGACGTGCGACAGCCATTTGGATTTAGTTTTGAACTACTGATGGCAGGATGGGCTGCTGTTGTGTGCCTGGCCTGGATGGACCCTGCATAAACACATAAAAGACTTGCAGAAAGGCCCCATTTGTGCAGGATCTGAGACAAGAAGGCACCACATGGGTCCAGGGTTTGTCCAAGTAACAGGAGCTGTCAGAACTTCATGCCTTTCAAGGCCATGTCCCAGTTAGTGAAGAGATTTTTTCAGGAGACCACGTTCTGCATCAAACACTGAGGATGACTTTTGGCAAGGTCCTGCACTCAGTCTCCTGTCTCTAAGTACTATCTTTGCTTAACACACACCTTCCTCCCGTTATTTCTTTTCATATCCCTTTTTCCATCAGGAAACCATTTGCCTTGGCATGTTTTTTCACCTTCTCATTTACATGTCTCCTGCAAGACTGAAACTCCAGCACTGATTTTACCGCAAGATAATGTTAATAGGATCAATAAACCGCAATGACTATATCAAAGTGTCTGTTCTTCACTCTCCAGGACTGCAGAAGGTGCTTGCTTTAGTCTTAAAGTACACCTAATACACCATCTCTCACTCTTCTTGTCTACTCTTATGCATGAGAGACTGTCTGTCTGCCAGGTAGAAAATAAATTATTAGCTTGCTGAAATAATTTAAATTTTAATACCACTTCAGCACATATAAAATATTACTGATGCAATTAAAAAATAGACAATCAGCTCAATGCATCTAAAAATGGGTGCTGTATGCCCTGACAGGAATAAATGAAGTCTGTTGGGAAGACTATTATAAGTACAGATTCCTCCTTAACCTAAAAATTTCTCAGCTGGTAAAAATCAGGTGTCCTGTTTCAGTCAGGTCAGCCACCATTTAACAATATTTCTAGGGGAAGATTGGGAAAGGCTTGGTTCAAAACAGGCTAGATCCTCTGAGGATGTACATAAGGGTAATTTTCAGTGGAGTAAAGGAAGTTATGTGCTCTTTGGTTTCTTGGTTAGTTGTTCCATGTACTGTTTATAGACGGATCATTTCTCAAAGGTCACAAAATAGAAATTGTCCTGGTTACAGGATGGGACAAAAGGTTACAATAGAAAGTTTGTTCTGATTACTTCAAGTCCTGTGCTGTGCATCCCCAGCAAGCACTTGTGTGGTCCCAAACTGGTTATTGCAGCCAGCTGCAAAGTCACAGGAGCAAAGAGATGAATAATGATGTCAGCTATCATTTTAAAACACAATATTTCCTTCTTTTTGTGTTTTATTTTTCCTTATTCTTTTTGAGCCTAACCAATATCTGACACTTGAACTCAAAGCATTTTGCAGACAGGATTAAAAGACCTGAAAGTTAATCTAGTTATTTTTCTCAAGATCATATGAAGTGTTTCAGTGAAACACTAATGACTTTGTTCAGCTTTGTGACCAAAATAATTCCACATTTAACTAGCAAGTCCTGTGGCACTGGTGAGTTTGAAGGCAGTGTAGGGTCCCTGTACAGATGAAAGTTGGCCTGGGCTGACACCAAAGGACATCTCTGTGTTTGTGTGCATGGGAACCAGGTTTCCACCTCAAGTAATCAGAATCATTTCACTGCCTGATAAAGGTAAGCAGGTGTTACTCTGAAGAGGCATAAAGCTTCTAGACAGAGGAGATGAAGGCAGTCTGGCTGAGAAGCAGCAACTAGAAGTCACCACCTTTCAGGAGACCACGTGAAACACAGGGGAGGGCTCAGCCCCTTTCCTAGTAAATGCCTGTCTGAAAAAGCCACGTAAAACCCTGCCAGTCTGAGTAAATCAAACCCAGCAGCCTGCATTTGTGAGACTTTACTGGAGATAAAGAGTGAGATTTATAAAGCGCCTGTGTAATTCACCAACACAAGTGCTACTGAAAATTCCTCCCTAAGGGTTCTTGTAAATCCAAAACCTGTAAAAAACAGATTTTGTGACTTTTTTCCTATTGATTTAAATGGACTCTGTGTTATCCCCAGAGCATTTTAAACTTCTTATCAATATATTTTTCCAGTTTTGTTTGTATATGCCAAACAAAGCAAAGGCCTTAACTTTATCCCGATACATAATGAAGCAGATTTATTCTGTCAGTTTAAGTTTGCTTAAATTTAAAACAAAATTCAGGGCTTTAAAAACCTAGCTGAGATATTCTCATCATGTGATAGAATGCCACTTTGCCCACACAATTATCTGTTTTCCATGTCCATGTTAAAAAAAAAATATCTGGAAGCTTGAAAAATATAGCAGTACTTCTATTTAAATATTTAAAGAGCCCCATTCTAAAAATTCAGCTCTAAAATAAGTTGACAGTGAGGACAACTAGCACAGTGTGCTCAGTTACACCAGTGCACAGCAATAATTTGGAGAGGGAGGGATTTTTAAAGGTCATCTAGAGCAACCTCCTGCTCCACGCAAGAGCCAACACTTGCTCAGGTCAGCGGTGCATTTGTCTTTCTGACTCTTGAAGTCCTGGAGTAACTTTTGATTTATTCTGAATTTACCTTGGTGTAGAACTTGTCTGCATAGCAAAACTAGGGAAATGTATCCAAATTAAAACTAGACACCAGTGTAAAATGAATTTGTTGAATCATATTTACATTTTTGTATGCATGGTTATTCATGACTAAAAGAGCAATAATTTGATTTTTGTTTCCAAAGTAAATTAAGGTAAGCTCAATTAAATCCAGTCTAATTCTGTATAAGATTGTCTTTTCAGAGATTTAATGCAGTTCAGCGAGTTGGTTTTAAAAGGTATTTTGGAATGGGTTGACTGAGTGCCTCCAAGCTCGATCAAGGACATTACACATGCTTAAAAATTTACTTGAACCCTTTTGTGACAATTAAGGATCATTTTTTTGTCTTATGGATACACTTGGGTTTTCTTTTTTTTTCCTACTTACCATACAAAACTGGAATAGCTGGTTTTAAATTAGAATTTTATCTGAAAGAAAATCCCCAATTAAACACTCAGAAGAATATTGCAGGCTTACTCTCAGTAATGTCCAAGGGAGACAGGAGGAACAGACCCACTCTATTCCATGGCATTAGCCAAGTAACTAGGGACTGGGACTTAATTTCATTATATAATTATAATTTCCCTTTATTTACTGTGAAGAGTTAGCTGTAGGTTGGCTTTCTAATGTCACCTTAACTGGCTCTAGAAAAAAGAGCAGGATGAAATAAGAATGAACGTGACGTGCTCAGCTAAAAGGTCAAATTCTGGTCTCAGCAAAGCCATCAGCTTCTGAGGTTCCCACCTGGGTGCCAACTTCCCACCAGGGGCTCTGACCACAGTCTGCCTCATGGAGTCCCCAAACAGAATTTGGTCAAAGTACAGCTGGAGAAATTACTTTAACCTTTTAATAAGTGTCCGGTGCTAAGCAGATATGAATTACTTCCAAGGCAAAATGTCATAGCAGAACAACTGTGAACAGTGGGGAAGTCAGTGAAGGAAATCAAGGCCAATTTACACTCAAAGAGACAAACACTGCCATTTCTTCCTCTCTCCCTTCCCCAGGTAAGCATGCTATGCAATAGTGTGGATAGCAGATTGGTCTCAAAGAAGGCAAGGACTTGCCAATTTACCAGCACTCTTAAATAATTGCAGTAATTGCTTTCCAAATTTCTAATTTGTATTTTTACTACACCTACAGTGGAGAAAATCAGATTTTTAAAAACCATTTTCAGAAGTCCTCTGGAGTTTACTTACAGGCACATTAACCAAATTGTTCTGGTTTATACAGATTTTAGATGTAATGTCCTTGTCTGAAGATGAGAATGTCCAGAAATGGCAATAAGGGTGAGGAAAGGGCAGAGCTGGTGCAGTACGAGCCCCCAAG
This sequence comes from Ciconia boyciana, assembly GCF_034638445.1. Lineage (NCBI taxonomy): Eukaryota > Metazoa > Chordata > Aves > Ciconiiformes > Ciconiidae > Ciconia > Ciconia boyciana. The sequence continues at coordinate 15,341,798 of NC_132944.1, read as the reverse complement.
AGTACGCTGCTCTGCTGGGTGTCTGGCAGATCGCTGTGCTCCAGTCCAAAAGGAGCTCGCTTTTGGGTCAGGGAGTATGTTTTCCACCACTGAGGGAGCTCCGTGGGGAAAAGGCTGATCAAAGTAGTGATTAAAGGGGGATCTTGCAGGGTCAAACTGAACTCCTTTGTTCTTCTGATTTTTTTAAAAAACATTTGCACTCAATAAGGCTAGCTCTTCTCTTGAGGACACATCGGCAATTAAACCCTTGCTTGGCTAGCTAGGCTGTCTCAGATTTGTTTTAGAAATACGGGAGGAAGTGGCGCATCTAGATTCTGGTAACCTGAATTCTCGCCATGTCATTCATTTCTGCTCAAGTTGCTGAAGTTTTATATTAAGCTGTATTTCCAGAAATATATTTGCAAAAAGGCTGGATATACAGTTAAGCTAGTGAAAGCATGCATTTCCTCAGCCACTCAGCAGACCGATTATAAACATTTTAAAAAATCATTATGTCCTTCGATCAAAACTGCAGTAATAGAAAAAGCTAATTACACCATAAATGCAGCAGTCCCCATCATGTTTGAGGGTGTGGCACCCACAAAAACTTGAATCCAAGAAATCTGCACCTAAAGGGATAATGTTTTTTATGACTACACAACTTCTAAGGATAAAATAGGTCTGGTAATCTGTGCATAGGCAGGGAATGAGTTGTGATTTTCATGGGAAATGTGAGTTTTTAAGTGCATTCTTCATCATTTGATGAAGACTACATCACCCTGAGGATGAAGGGGAAAGAGAACAAACCCAATACAGCAACTTTGCACCATAAGAAGTGATTTTTGTTTTCCAAAACTTTTGTTTTCCAGATCAGAACCTTAAAAATGATCAACTGCAGTAACATCTTTTGAAACTAATCACCTAAACAGAGCTCACCTTAGAGGACAGTCAGCTGCCCCACTCCACCTAACTGGCCCCTCAGTGTTGACTCAAGCACTCAGGTGTGGGTGGGATACAGGAGCCAGAAACTCACACACAAAACTGGAGTCTTTCCCAGGTTTTCCAAATGCAGGCCTTTCCCACAGGAGTTGACAAGCATTGCTTATTCACTCTGAAGTCCTGGTACAGGGCACATTAGCAGACTAAGTCCCTACAAGTAGACGTACACAAATTCCAATATTTTCTATGTTCTAGCAACAAGTTTTGCCAACTTTAACCAAGCAATGTTTTTTCTTGTTTTTTTTTGTTGTTTTTTTTTTTTTCACTGAAGCATCTCAGATTCTTTTCTTCCTTCTTGCCTTTTTGGCACTTATACAAACTGCATCTTTGACATAGCATGAAATGTGGAAAGGCCCCATTACCCTACCCTGTTACGAACCATTAAGGAAAAGAGATTGTTTTCCCGCTGTGGTTTTACAAAAAAGTATTTGCACTATCTGGAAAGAGAAGTTGTTTAAACTACATCTTAGTTTCAAAAAACCCCACTAAGATTTTGTTCACAAAATGCTTGACAAGATGAAAACGATGCTGCTTCAAAAATCTGCAAAACAGCTTGACCTAGTAATACCAGTTCCGCAAATGTACTGATACAAGAGTAGAATTATTCTGAACAATATAACTATTCCCATGCATATGCAATGCTGTTTGCATGAAGTCTCAGATCTCCAGCTTGCAGTCTTCACTCACTCATGGCCCCCACAAGGTTGCTCCCACAAGAAGGCCATCTCTCAAGGATTATCGATTGCCCACAACTGAAAGCCAGGTGGAGCCCAAGCAACTTCAATCACAGTACTATTAAACCAAATTAAAATCTGACCTTTTACATTAGAGCTGGCATCTCCCAAGTGTGTCTCTTGCTCCATCGTGCAGGAAGAAGCAGGGCCAGAAGGCACAAGCAATAGATATAGACACCAGGCCAGAGGAGACACCTGACAGCGGGGGAAGGTGGCTGCATCCCTTCTCAGCCTTTAAATAGCAAAGGGTGGTCAGGAGCTGATTGGTCAGGAGCAGGGTGAGTTGGCTACACAGGATTGGTCAGGAGCAGGGTGAGTTGGCCACACAGGATTGGTCAGGAGCAGGGTGAGTTGGCCACTTGGGACGGGTCGGGTTGCAAGTTGCTCTCCGGATCTCCACCATCTAACCCGTGAGGAGGATGTATAGCCCCTCTCAGGCTGCTTCTGGAGGCAGCAGCTGTAAAGTTGCTGCTTTGGGTTTAATGAGTGTGGGTTTGCTCCTACCTCAAAGAAATCTGTAGCAAAGGTCCCATTGCCTGTGGTTGCACAGGACCAGGACAAGCTTGGATAAACAGCGTCCTTGGTTAATAGGTGTTGCTGTTCTTTGCAGAGAGGGACAAAGAAGTACATAAGACCCAAAGGAGAAGCCAGATGTAGTATTATCACTGCCAACACAGCCTGAATCGCAAGTGACTGGTGCTCCTGAAATCAGTCTGTAATAAGCTGTACTATAATCTCCTCCTTTGTATGCTACTGCTCTATCTGAAATGCCTTATATCAGGCTGAGGGACCTTTTAGTGGAGTAAAGCTCTATCCAATGCAAGTTTGGTGATGTATCCATAATGAAATGACAACTTAGTGTCTAGAGAAAGCAGCCTTCTTCCAACAGGACTGCACAGAGTGATGAAGCTAAATTAAATTAAATAAATAAAAGTTAATTTTTCTCTCTGCTTGAGGAACTTCAGGGGCTGAAAAACCATGGTCCATGGAGTGCAAGTAGGCAGTCCACCCATCTTCCCACCAAATTAACATCATCAGAGGACCAGAAATGAAATGCTGTATCTTGCACCCAAGTAATGCATTCTGAAGAGGAAACAATTAATTATTGCCAGGTAATATTGTCACAGGCTGATTAGGTGACACAGTGACTAATGCATTTCCTCAACCAGCTCGTAGCTCCAATGAAGACACGGCAATTCCCTTTCACTGAAAGCAAATATTAAAACAACATTCATTATCTTTTCATGAAAGGGGAAAAAACAGTGACCTTGGCAGAATTTCCGTCTCTCCCTCTCCCTCTTTCGAAACCAAACCAAACCGAGGGAGCACTTCCCCCCCAAGTCCATCAAAAGACAAAGCCCCAGCAGAAAGAAGCATAGTCTTTTTAACCATTGAAGATGTTTTAAGATGGGCCTTTCCTACAGGGATTTCAGAAGCTCCATTGCAGCCACAGCAAGCAAATGAAGTGAAGCATGGGCCACTGAGTCAAAGAGGGAACGAGAGCAGACATACTACAGCAAGCTATTTTAAACCATTATCGAAGATCTGTAGCTAAGCTCTTGAGTGGCCTGCTTCTGGCTAAAAGGCTTCCACTTGAGTGCTTCAGATCATGTAAGTTTGTTTAAGATGCATAATTCATGAAGGGTACATAACACCATCCTTGAATAACTTTTCACTCACCACCTGCTTGACAGGGAGAGAGCTGACAGAGTAGTGTGACTTCAGAAATCTGACATTAGCACGCTATGTGTCCCAGGAAGGGACAGGGATCACTCCATTGTCTTAACCCCTTCATTGGTATGAATGCCTGAGGAAGCCAATTGCACCAGCTAATTCCATAATTAGGACTATTTCCATCTGTTGTCATTACCATTAAAGTAAGAGAAAGACAAATGATGTGAAGAGTTATAACTACTTACATTATAGTCCTTGAAAAGAATGTGTAAAGAAAATGTCTGTTTTTATAGGCTTTAAAAAAAAAAATCTATTGCACACCGAAGGCGAAGTACAACCATCCCTGCTCAAGCTGAGTAGTACCTTGCAACTCAAATAGTCCCACTGAAATCAATTTGGGATTATACAATGCAAGTAAGGAAAGCACCACCTCGTCTTCTGGTAGCAAAATAAGACGTGTAAGGAACAAATCTTCAGCTAGAATTAATGTGATTTGCCTCGCTGTGGCTAGTGAAGCTGTGCCCATTTACATCAGCTTGGAGTCCACTGTAGCAGCATGCCTATTGGAGAGCACTTGGGTTTTAATTACCAATGGTAAATAGTATGTCCTTAAACTTTATAGACCTTATATATTTGCCCTACTTTATTTTGTAGATAAAAGCCCAACTGTGGCCTGATAGGCAATTTAGGAATGATTTATGGACTTTGTCTGCTGTTAGTAACAGTTTGGAAGTTGCCGTGTGACAGAAGGGAGGGATTTTTTTTTAATTTATTTTGGGACATAATGGTTGGAGTGGAACTGTCATACATTGCTATCCCTTATGAAATTGTGAATATTTTTTTTAGCAGGGCTTTAGAAAAAGGGAAAAAAATATAGGGCAACACAAGATCTAAAGAGAACAACAATGGACACAATAGACAGGATGAAGGATCTAGAGCATGGTAGAGAAAGAGCACTGCTTTCATAATTGATGCTGTGGGCCAGCCATCCCAGCAGTGAGCCTTGTCCCACTCCCACCCGAATCCCAGGCTATTCTCCCTAGAACTCCATTTATTTTGGCTCCTTTATCACTGAAATGTGCTTCCTGCTGTGAGGCTTGACGTGATATTTGGATTAAGCATGGACACCTCTCCATTCCATTTAAAAGGCAGAAACAGCAAACACATGCACACACAAACCACGACAGGTTAATTTTCAAAACCAGAGTATATTGGAATTTCCATCCCCCTGTACACACAGTCCCCAAAATAAACATTTCACACAAAGCAATATTTTGCCTCCTGTGTACAGTGGAGCAGTGAAGTGAAGCAGGACTTCCACCCAGGACACTCTGAGCATGCACATTTTAAAAGAAGGAAGTTTTTCCTCCCAGGATTTCAGAGAGGTTTTGTAACTGGTGGCTTATATGACCTCACTGTGATTTCTGCCCTAAACCAGAGTGCTGAGACTACCTAAAAAGTGATTTGTAAGTAAGTCAGACAGAAATAGTGAAATACATGGACCTGGTGTACTGATGTGCACTTTATCCACTCTTCTGTTACTCTGAAAGCTAGCATGGTTTTCTGCTTTTACAAGGGTCATTTGAGTCTTTTATCTGAGTCAAATCCTGCTCTTGCTTCCTGCAGGGCGTACAAGAGAAATGACACCGAACATTATTCTCTTATCAAGGGAGGGAGATTGTCCCTGAGACATGGGTGCTTCCTGGGGACAGCCAAAAAACCAACAGTGGGAAAAAACTGTCCATTCCTCATGCTGATTGTTCCCTGTTTACTGAGACATTGTTTGGTGAGAAAGAAGTTGAGCAAGCTTATTAATGTAATTATTTTGGATCCCTCCTTGTGTAAATCTGAGCAGAAAGGCTGGCGAGGCAGTAGATGCACGCAGGATGCTTTGGCTCAGGCTTCCTTCCTCAGTGTCCCCAAGACTGACCTGGAAAGGGGCACAGCTTTCGCTGGCAGGTGTTGTGGGTTATGGAAACAGCCACAGTTGTGTGTTATGGAAACATTCCCAAGAGGAATGGGAACTTATTCTGGATAGCTGGGATAAGCAATATAAGTAAACCTGGGAGTTTAAAGATTAGGGGCTGCTTCTGTGCAGCAGAGCTAAAAGCCAAGCGGCCCCTGAGCCCTAAGCTAGAGGGCAAGCTGGAGAGGAGGGTGGGAGCCACACTTATAGCTCTGCCAAGTTTCTGGGATCTGTAGGGGACAGATCTGCATTTCACCCAGCAACTGTCCTGCAAAAGGCCCACATCAACTTCAGCTGATTTGATCTATTAGTACCTGCTTCAGTCCCTGCCCTTCTCCTGCCTGCCATTGGAGACCTGATTTAACTGCCTGCTGATGAAACTCTGCTCAAATCAAAAGGCTGCCTCTGTGCAGGACTAAACCTTCTCCGAAACAGGCCTGTTGAAATATATATTGAAATAGTCTTTAAAAGTTTACAGACTATTACAAGATCAGTACAGATCTGACCATTACTTATTAATTGTTCAATTCAAGGAATAACTATTTGATAGAAAATGGGGTGGAGACCTGGAAAAGAACTACTTTAATGAGATCTCAGTGACTGATATTTGGAAATACATTATTAAGTTTCTGCAGTGCGGCACTGAGATTTCCCAGCGTCCTCAGGAAAAGGAATAGCACCCTAAGCTCTTGTGCCTCTTGCAGGGTAGACAAGTTAAAGATCAGCTCAAACGCACCCACCCTCTGCTAAAAACAAAGGGGGCTTCAAAAATGGCTTAGCAGGGTTATGCTCTGCATTGCCGAGGGGTGGAAGAGCCTGGGCCTTTGCCTCTTGAAGCTACCTTTTCCTCCAGCAACCTTTTTCCTCCTGCCTTCTCTTCCAGCTTTTCTAGCCAACTCCTCAGTCCATGTGACTCCACACTGATGTACAAACGGGCTTTTTCTAAATCATCCCCCTATCTTAAAACTAAAAGAAAGTAAGTACACATTGTCTTCCCAGAAATAAACACCCAAGACAGGAGGCAGAACAGCATCTCACCCGTTTCATTCCTTCAGTGATGCAACATGCTCACAGCAAATGTAAACAAGGTTGTGCAGTGCCATCCCATGATTGCATTTTCAAACAGGAGGATGTGTAGGAGAGTGTGTACAGAACAAAATAATTTCAGGTACCAAATCTTATACTAGCACACATACATGCAAAAAGCTATTTATAGCCAAGATATGCGAAGAATTACGTGTTCAACCATCCAGCCAAAATCTGCAGACAAGGCAATACAAAACAGTGAAACTGTTGACGTGCACTTTTCTCTGGGATGAGGATGTAAAAAGAATTACATCTGTCCTCTCCAACAGGCAATTATTCATGATTCCTAATGGATAAAATCAGAAAGCACAACAAAGCCCTGAAAACTCAGTAGTTTTCAGGGCTGATGGGAGGAGGGCTTTGAGCATGTCCTTTCTCATTGCCATTCAACCCTTTAGCAAAAGGATGGGTTAAAGGCCACTGTGTTGGACTTGGAAGGTAATACACAGCTCGTCCCGAGTGTAGATTTCCTTGGTGAGCATGAAAAAGGCTTGGCCAGAGCTCATAGAAAATTGTCATACTAGTGCCATATCAGAAACTATACAGAGAGATTAGATCATCTCTGTTTCCTGGGGTACATTATCCAGTGAGTAGGCAAAAGCCCATGTGCAACCCCTATTTATAAAGGGGTGTTGTACAGAAGAGAGCACTCATCCTTACATGAGAGGTGCATAAGGCTCCTGACCCATGTGGTAGCATCATTCAATTGGCACTTCAGCAGCTAAATAACCATCCTACTGAAGTATGCCACTGTGTGAATACAGTCAAATTTCCACTGTTGAATGCAGAAGAAGGAATAAATACAAGTAAATGAGAAAAAAAGTTCCTGCATGCTTAGATGCACAGAGCCTGCTTTTTGGCTCTGCTCCTCACACAAGTTGTGTTCGCAGATGTGCCCAGCCCGTGACCTCCTCTGTGGCAGGGGGATGTGACGAATTGCTGTGTCGCTCAGCTATGTGGGAAGGGAATGAAGCCTTTGTCCGGCAGCGCTATGAGAGTCAACAAGCCTCCCCGTCCTCAGCAGGGCTCCATTTGCAAAAAGAGGCCAACAATGTGGCAGGGCACATATTCTGCACAGAGCACCAGAGGTGCAGTAAACCTTGACGTACAGCATACATCCACATAGCCGTAAAGAGGTTAAGACTCTCTTGGTAGGAACCAGTAGGCAAGAGCCTCAGGAATGACTATTTTTCTTTCCTGACTGCCCCATAAGAGAACATAGGGAGCAATTCCTCCTGCCTCAGTTAATGGTCTTTCCCCCAAGAGTTTCGCTGCCTGATTGAGGACATTATTGTTTGTGCAGGAACGCTGTAAGAACAACCACAGTTTTGTAAGGAAGGAAGAGATGACACCCAGTCTCGCCGAATCAGCATCATGAGTGACAATGACGCAATTAAGTCACTAACAGGATCCAAATTGTATATAATTTTCATATTTGTTATGCCATATTTTGGGCTTTCATTCTTTGTTTGGTTCTTTGCAGAGGTTGCTAAAGATTTATGATTTATAAAAGCATCAGGCTGCACTGTGTTTCCTCAGGTCCAGTTAAGGAAATCCAATAACACGGGAGTTTTGTGTTGTGAACATATATATATTTATTCCCCTGTAATGTTAGGCCCGTCAAAATCAAACTGATAGGTTGGAAACGAGTCTGCTGAGGAGCCACAAAGGAGAATAATTTTAGCAGAACTGGTGAAACCCATCAGATAAGTATCAGAGAGCAGGAATTAGCACAGTGTGCTGTGCTATTTGAGGAAGAAGAGGAGCAGAGGGGTCTAACTGGCCAAAGAGTTCAAGATACCTGGGTTTTAGGTCTGCTTCTACTGACAATCCGTTGTATGACCTTGGGGAAGCACCCTTTTTCTCTCCACACTTGCTTCTCTTGCAGTTTGTTTTGCCTTATCCATTTAAATTGGAAGCTCTTAGGATGGGGTTTGGCTCCTAATGTGTGTTCAAACAGAAGCTGAAATGCAGACACCTTCATCTCTGTTGTGGGGCTCAAGGTGCTACAGTAGTACAAACAATAATAAAAAAGAATGAGTGATGCAGTATAATTGCATGAATAATAGGGTACCTTTTAAGACCGTTCTTCCTGCCAGATCATCTTTGTGCTAATAAGTTCTGTTTACTCAGGGAATATTCAATAAATAATAAATAAAACCTCAGGCTGAGACTTCCCCAAGCACAGCAGGTAATTTAGATGTATCATCCATTAAAATTAATGCAAAGGGTGCATCTAAATCCCTTAGCGCTCTCAGAAAATTCTTAGCTTGAATATTTAATTTCCATGCTAGGCAACCAGGAGGGTGGTCTCCATATCCAGCAGACAGTGGGGTAGAAATTAAGAGGAGTAATGGGCGTAGTTGGGTGCAGAGCTTTTACTCACCTGAGCAGCTTTACTGGTCATCCGATTGCTTTTGCTCCCCTGAAGTCCTGTGTGAAGACTCCGGGAATCAATCACTATGTGCCTACAGGGGGTAGGGCTGGGCAACTTCTTCCTCTGGATTCTGAAGATGAACAGATGGGGCAAAGAAAGGAAGATGAAAAAGGAGAAATAGCACCTTCCTTGCTTGCAATATGCCATCTACCTCTTCTACCCCCACTGCTCCAGCCTGAAATCATGCTCCTGAGAGCACACAGTGCTGCTCTTGCTTTTGGCAAAGGTCAGTGGGGACCCATGATGAATCCAGTAAACAGGAAGTTTAAAGCAACTTAGAGCCACCTACTTTCCATTTCTTATGTCCAAATTTCTTCAGCCTAGTGCAAGGGGGGAGGAACAGCACCAAACTTATTGTAAATGCCACGTCACTATGTAGGACAGGACTGATGTGCTTCGAAAGGTGCTCACTGCAGCTTTGGTAGATCACTCTGTCTCTGTCAGCAGGACAGATAACAGCCTCCAGACAGCTATGAACACATTAAAAATATACTTGTGTCTCCGAGCAATCACACATCGGTGCAGCACTGTCTCACTGTGGAGAAGCAAAGATGGCCATACCTCTGGGAGAGCTGTACAAACATCTGTGTCTGCTTCAGCTCTATTTTTCACTATTGTTCCTTCCTGACAATTTTGCCACCCTTGATAAAAACCCGAGCGAGAGGTAAAAATGAAATGAGTTCTTTCTGACACATGCATACATATTTAAGCATTTCTGTCACTATATGTTAGAGTTGCAGGCACTTTAACGATGCCGCTTAGTTCCTTGCTTCTTGCATGGCATCAGGTAGTAATATTAGGATATAAGGTTTCAGAAGCTGAACAAATCTCCTCTTTCTTCCCATTTCATATTGGCCATTAAACTTATATTATCATCAGAATCACAATGAAACAGAGCAGTTTCTATAATTCTGTGAGGAAATGAGGCCAACAACATCAGAACAAAATACACTTCATTAATAGAGCCCTGCTCATAACACTCTGTCCTGGTTTCAGCTGGGATAGAGTTAATTTTCTTCCTCGTAGCTGGTACAGTGCTGTCTTTTGGATTTAGCTTGAGAATAATGTTGATAACACACTGATGTTTTAGTTGGGCTGAGCAGTGCTTACACCAGTCAAGGACTTCTCAGCTTCCCGTGCTCTGCCAGGCGCACAAGAAGCTGGGAGGGGGCACAGCCAGGACAGCTGACCCCAGCTGGCCCAAGGGCTATTCCATACCATATGGCATCATGCTCAGTATAGAAACGGGGGGAGTTGGCCGGGGGGCAGCGATCGCTGCTTGGGATGGGATGGGCATCGGTCAGTGGGTGGTGAGTGGTTGCATTGTGCATCACTTTTTTTGTACATTCTTTTTTTTTTTTCCCCTCTTCTTCTGCTGTCCTATTAAACTGTCTTTATCTCAACCCACAGGTTTTACTTTTTTTTCTGATTCTCTCCCCCATCCCACCAGGGGTGGGGGGCAGGGTGATTGAGTGGCTGGGTGGTGTTTAGTTGTTGACTGAGGTTAAACCACAACACACTCTTAAACTCACAGGTCTGTGTTTATATTTATACGCTATTTATATGCTATTTTTACGCTATTTATATATTAATTTTATTAATATTTATACGCTATTTTTGAGGGACACTAAGCTTAAATTTGGACATTTCGGTTGCATCATTGGCTCTTGGCCCTCTGGGATCAGAGCACCAAGGAACAATAACATTCTCAGGGTTGTTCAGGGTATCTTTCTCTCAGTAAACAAGGCAGAGGGAAATTTCTCTACAAAAAAGAGATGGTAGACCCACATCTGAATGACTTATACCTCACTTTTTAAAGAACTGGATTGTGAATATTGTGATACTGGATTCATCATCAGAGGACAGACCAGATGGTGAAGGCTCAAAGTATAGTCTCAACCCTATGTAGAGGCATTTCTGCAATTGCATATTAGCTGTTATTGGAAGTTTCCATACACATGTAAATCCCTCTGTACCAGAATGAGAATATTCTTTAATGCAAAGCATTATGTCCATTACAATAAGTAGCATGAATAGCTAATAGTCATTGCAATTAAACTGAAAATCAATTTGGCCCGCTGACACCTTGAACATAAAGCAGGAATTTAATAAATTATATATTTTATTTAAACAGCACCTTTCATGTCAGCGACACCTTCACAGATACAAATAGCAGGAAAGTCCAGTTACATGTACATCAGTGAGCCTCAGATAAAATTTTAATGTTCAGGATGTACTGAGAAGGCATTGGTCTGCTTAAATGTAGTTCATATATATATTAACATCTCGAGTATGTGTATGCTTATATTTACTATAGTAGATTTAAAAAAAAAAAAAGAGGTCTGTAAAACTTAAGAAACATCACTGCAGTCCCAGATGAAAAAGCCCTCAGTGCTTGGCTTTAGTAAAAACCCATTGAAACAGATTCCCAGCCTAATGCCAAAAATGGGTCACCGAACGTGCTCAATGCTAGTAGCCCTCCTGAGAGGCAAGGCCAATTACCATTAGCATGGTCTTAAAGTAGCTGAATAGTCTATGAGACCCATGCTAGCCTCTTGGACCCATAGCATCATTCCCTGAAAGTAACCTTGTATCTCTCCTGGAGATACCTGGGTATCTCAAGCATGATCCTGCATGGAGTGAGATACTTAGGCCATCCTTACTTCATCATTTTAATTAAGAAGAGATTCTGCTATTTCCATACTGCACTGTGTTCTTGGGAAGAGAAATTCAGTAATATGTATAAGATGTTACTACAGCCGTGGTGGCCATACTGATAGTAAAAATATGCTTGACATCAATCTCTGATTACTGCACTAATACTCAGTTCACTCAGCCATTTGGTCCACAAACGGATCTGCAAATTGACCATGCTTCCTTTTGCTGTAGTCTATGGCTTCACAAACTGCTGTCCGAAAACAGTTGTGTGACCTACACTACACCCTCAAACAATGGTTCTCAGTCTCACAGAAGTCAGGGTATTCTGCTGAGAATATTAACAAATTGATACTCTGGACAGAAAATATTTAAACATCTGTTCAGAGCAGAGTGTTTCATAGTCTTTGTGCACCTAGAACTACTCCAATAAAATTACATATTTTCCTCATTTCCTCATTCTAAACTCTTTTTGTTGCAAAAAGCATTTAGTTACCATTCACTGTACTGCATAATTTTGCTACATTGGGATGAATTAAACTGTCCTGGAGAAACCACCCAAAATGCAGTATTAAAACTATGCCCAAAGTGAACTCAGAAAATACAAACCATAGAAATTATCTAGAATGCTTTATCCACGATTTGTCTTGGAAGCAGAACTAGTAAATATATTTTCCACATGAACTTAGTGTTAGTTCATTGGTGCCACTTATCCTCAACCTCCCCTTAGCGGTATCCCTGGATCGAGCTCAGCAAATGCCCCTGCCAAGTGTATCAAGCCCATTGAGTCTGTTTATCATAATTGTTTTGCTTGGAGCTCCCTTTCCATCCTGCCTGACTACAGAATTTCATGAATCCAAAACAAGTAGAAATTATATGAACAATGATTCGTTCTCCATTATTCACTCCTCAGAAGACAAAGACCTGGCCTCTTCTTTCAAGAAAGAATTTGCCTCAAAGTGAATTTATGACACTGAAAATGGAAAAGTTGTTTTTATGGAAAAAGCCTGCAAGCAATTCAGTTTCTCCTAGTAGCATTATAATTACATCCTTTAGGAGAGGGAAAAAGTGCAGCCGTCGTCCCATCGTCCCCCCCGCCCCCAACTCAAAGAAAAAGCTTAATCCTTCCAAAAAGCTGTTACTTACAAAATAAATGTATTGAAATGCCATTATTTTTGCCCTGAAAAAAATTTTCAGGCACAAGTTTAATATTAAGTCTACTAGTAACCCACAGATAACAAGGCTCCTATCTGTAAGTGGATCGTCCTGTTGATTTCCATGTAGTTGCATGAACTTTATCAAATTTTCAAGTCTTCTGATGAATCAAGGTTCTTACTGTTCTCCCTTTGTCTTTCTTCTCCTCTGCTGTTGGAGGGAGGACAGATAGACCTTTGGGTGAATGGACACATCTTCAAAGAGGCCAGACATTTCAGTATGTCACGCACAAGGCAAAAAGTTATTTCTGTCCTGTGCTGAAGAAAGACTGAACTAAAGTCTGGCTTTTTTTTTTTTTTTTTAAATGAGTCTACAAATTCAGTATCACTTGCTGTTGTCTTGTGAGTGTGTGTGTTTATGTGCATAAAATGAAGTACAAACCTCTGTTTCAGTCTAAAAGAGGAAAGGGGTGCAAATGGAGGGTTGTTGTAAAGCTGTGCAGAATATGGGGAAGTCAGCCAACCTGCCCTTTCAGAAATGGCAGTCTTCCCAGCCTTAAAGTCTGTTGTGGAAAACAAAATATTCTATTACATTATTTTCCAGTTTCAGCTATCTCCCTTCTTGGGCTCCAGGGTGCTGTATTTCCAAAAGTTCAGAAATATTTTGCTGCTCACCATCTGCCTCAATAGCTGGACATATTGGACATCAACACCAGGACCAAACATCTGTGGCCCAAGGACACCAAGCAGCCACCAGTGTCATACCAGTGGGAATAGCCATGCTCCAAATCTCTGCAACCTCACTGACCAAAACATTATGGGCACACAAAAACAGACTCCCCCTCCCTACACACTCCCCTTCCCTCTTGGTTAACATCAATACAAAATTGTCTTGCCAAATTAGGATGAGCTTGGTTTTCAGTGTAATTGTTTTACTGCACCCTGAATTTGTGGAAATGTGCAGTGTTGATTTCTCCTTTCCTTTGTGCAGTGTGCTGGATGTTTTCCTTTCTGGTGTGCATACAAACCTTTGCATAGTCTCTTTTATGGCATGAATCAATCACTATGCAGTTAGTCTCTGTATGCATGGCATTTGTACAGCCCTTTCTTATAGTTTGGGTCCTTCTCATGGAATTACTTTCATTATTAAAGCAGAAAAATATGTCAGCATGAGGCTGCACTAGAAGCAGCCAACCAGCTTTGCACTTGGCTTAAACAGGATGGTCCTAATTAACTCATGCAGAGGCCTGAAGTACTACAAACCTACTGCACGAGGCAGGCAATGCATTACACTCCACAGCAAAAGCTTTTGGGACGGGCAGGCAATGTAACCTGAGAACTTTCCCCTAGAAATACACATTCACGTTAAAAAAAAAAAGAATAAAAAAGATAAGATGACACTCACTCACTATTTTGACACTCATTTTCTTTCTATTTGTTTCCCAGCCACTTTCTTTCTCTCAGACATGCACACACACACCTGTGAAAGAAATAACAGCTGGTGGTGTTAGTATCTGATGCTTTTCATCCTGTTTTCCAATGTATATATTTATTCTCAGTTTATGTGGTGGATATTAAAGAATACAATCAGTATTTTCAAATGTCATTGTTTGGGGGAATGGAGTTCTTTCAAATGAGGACTAGATACTTATTATGTTGGAGTCCTCCTTTAGAGCATACCAAACTGTCATGACTGAGAAGACAGTAATGCAAAGGATAATTATTCAGAACTATCTGCTTTGCAGATCTCATCCTGGGACTTCATATCCTGATAATCCAGAGGTTAATTTAGGAACAGACTCAATCAGACCAATATTTCCAACGGCAAATACTAAACAAACAAAAAAACCCCCAACAAATTAAAACCATGATTCTTAAGAATTATGGAGCTGAACTGACAGCCATGAAATTTAAAAAATACGTCAAAATTTCTGTTTTCTCAGTTTGCATATTTTATTGTGAGATGTGGTGGAAAAAACCTAACAGCTAGTCAGGCTAGGCTCCAGGCTGCTTTACCCAAACAACATGATTTTAGACCAATTATCCTGAAAATGTTCTGGCCTAAAACCCCAGTATGCTTCATGGCAACTTCCTGCTCTTCTAAAAGCAGATGAACAAATTCTCTGAATCTGGAGTAAAGCAGATGAAACATCTGAACTCTAGGTGTTGCTGTCACACAATTTCCTTGCTATGAATTCCCTAAATTCCAAACTATTTGCTCAAACCTCTCTTTGTTGCCTTTCTACGTGGTAAACAGTACCTCTGCACATAGATACTGCTCCTTTCCACTGGCAGGTGATAAATGCCAGAAATAGGCCACTCACATACATATACAGTGGTGAAAGAGGAAAACCGTGATCTACTGTGACCACTGCAGAAAGAGATGCCTGTACTTCAGCTCGAACTAGAACAACATCCTTGACTTTGGTGCAGCCAGGAAGGAGGAAAAAAGAAAAATCAGAGTTATGTCACCCAGTAATTGAACAGAAATTCCTCATTGCTTGTTTGCAGTCTCTCTGCATAGCACCCAAAACCAGCCCTGGGATAGTTGTATACACGTTAATTGGCCACGTCACCCTGGAAAGGATTTTCTCTTCCCTTGTTAGACTGAAATCTTTTGGGGAAGGAGCTCAAAGGATGCAGATAAACATACCTCTTTTCATTTCAGTAGCATTACATTGGTTTACAGTACTAGAGGATCTGGCCCTGTAGGCTTGCCTGCACACAGCTCAGAACAGAAGAAACGTGATGGATTCAGACCTGTGTACAATAGCAATACAGAAAATCTGTATAAAATCACAGCTGTTGCTAGAGGATACTAACCATGAGATTTGAGTAACTGATGCAGGGAGAGCGCGGGGGAAGAGCTGGTATTTTCAGGTCAACTAGAAGCTATTGTATTTGGAAGTGAGAGGAAAAAACTGTTCACATTGCTTTTATGAAACATGTAATTTTCCATCTCCCTTGCCATGCCTTAAGAGCTTAATTGGACACAGTTGATGTAGACACAAGCCCAGCTCCTGTCTCAAGCTTATATTTCCAAAGGTCACAGATTTCACGCTGATCCTCTGCATTATGCTATCATTTCCATGAGAACCTGAGGAGGGGAACATTAATTGCCTGTGACTGTAATTGGCTTCATGATGGTTGTCAGGCCAGTGGCTGGGAACACGCACCCCAGAACAGCTGTCAAACATGTAACCTGGCAGAAAGTCACCAAGTGTCAGGAGCCTGCTCTGAGCAGGACTGACATTTTCTATGCCCACAGAGGCTCTGCGATCAACACAGACCTCTTGACATAATGATTCTCAAAAGTGACTAATCTGAAATAGTTTCAGCTGATACAAAGCAAAGATGCAAAGCATGCACAGTCTGTTGGCAGCGAGGTTCATCTTAAACGGCAAAAGGGAGATGTGCTCTCCTAGATCTATGTGTATTCAGGCCATGATGAGAATACTGTGGTATCACTGACACAGCACTGACATTCCTGGTCAAGGGTTAGTTTGAAAAAGCCAAAACCAAAGCTGAAAAACACTGGATAGTCACCAGGCACACATGGTCTAATTGCATTAATATCAGACCTGGTTCCTCTTCTGCTAAGTCAAAACCAGTCCCTCTTTCGAAGCCAAGTAGAGCAATTCAGATCAATCAAAATATCATCAGACAAAAGTTGTGTTCATTGTGTTACTACCAGAAATATCAGTTCTGCTCTCTAAGACCACTGAAAACCAACTATCCTTGATGTAATATACACCAGAGCAGAGAGGTTTGAGCATGCTTTTTAGATCTATATCTGCAAGTTATACAACAGCAGCTCTGTGGTCTGCAAGCAATTGCCTTTTCTTCCTGCTGGATCAGTCTCCAGCTTCCCTTCACCCTGATGAGATTCCTGCCTTGGAGTATCATGGTGTGTACTCCTTTCAAAACTATTATAGAAACCATTGGCTATCAGTCTTATTTCTATTTTAATGGAAAATTCTGGGCTCCACTGAGCTATATGCAGAGAAAATCCAGAGTGAGAAGTAGTCCCTATCTCAGGGACATGACAGTCTAAATAGACAAGATGAACAGGGGAGGAAAGGGAAAGAAAAGCTTTATTGATGGTGGGCAGAGACACGGGTCATGAAAGGAACTGGCCAGGGTAAAAAGGAGAAGTCAGTACTGGAGCTAAATAAATGATCCCAAGGCTCCGCAAACCAAATCCAGTGCCTTCACATAGAACTTGCTTTTCCACAAATAAATACCTTTTGCAAGTTTCAGCCAAGAGAATGATAATTCAACATGTGGTACCTAGTGAAGCTGTTTTTCCCATTTTCTGCCAAAGAATGAGATGGAACAGGGACCAATGGGAAAGATATGACTATGGCTGCAGTCTTCTGGGTGTTTGTTCAACTAGAAGAAACATGCTGATGTGTCAGCTCCTCTCTAATGGACTTTTTAGGCATTGTTCTCTTCTTGTGTTATTACAGGATTTTCCCTTGTTTTCAAGCAGCTGTTTATCACATTAATGAAGAAGGTGAATTGAAAATGGAACAGTTAGTAAAAAGCCTTATTTGCTGAAGCCCAGCATACAGGAAACTGGTAAAAAGTCTATTAACAAAATGACTATATATAATGACCAACAGGACTTAGAAGGTGACATATTTCTCTGTAGTCATGGATTTAAACGGTTTGCTTCATACTTCTGCTGCAAAATGTAAGACAATAATCAAATGAAAATCCTCTCAAAGACACAGTTATAGATCTCAAGTATCAAGCATGCAGGTACTCACATTTCAGATTAGAATTGTAGTTTCTTCTAGTTATAGAACACAGCAATGTACATCCAACAGCTATACTTATTTAGAGGTAAAAATGAACTTACTCCTTCACATGCCTACATGTTTACACAATTGCAGGAGAGAAAGTAAATACACTAAACACACACCATGCATATGTGAACACACGTGCACCCTTGAAGACAGCTACTTCTAGCAATGCAACACTAGAACATGAGAAGTACAGTAGTATTGGTACACGTTTTTCTCTCAAGTCTCACAAACTGGGTCGTACAAGAAAAAGCCAGCCCAAGAGTCCCATATGTTTATTCAGTGGCACAAAGACTCTTCCCTATGTGTGCAGAGCACTGTTTGGAGCAGACCACGTTAATCAGTGCCACAGCTGTTCAGGAAAGTAACATATAGGACTGAGCTTGTTTTTCACCTCAGTAAAATTAATCTTAATTATAGCAACTTGTTCACAACATTAATGTGAAATACACTGTAAGGCTGAATGTAAATTACAAATTCAACTCAATTTATACCTGCAGCAGCTCTTTTCCACACGGTTAGGGAAAGCGCTGTAAAAGCACCACCAAAATGCCTCTGAAGCCTTTTCTCTCTGCCATAAGTGCAGGAAGATCCTGTGCTAACAAGCAAATATACTCTTGGGCAGAGCTAAGGAACCTGGTAACGCACTGAGTGAAGCCAACAGGAAGACTCCCCAGACTGCAGATGAGGCCATGCATATATTGCTTTGCCATTTGAACCTGGCTTCAAACTGTGTGAGCTGGAAAACAGAGAAAAAGAACAGCAGAGCCATCACAGTGACCTCTCTGTGAACCTGAATTGGGTAGCGCTTCGCTCCCTCCCACGCTTTAATTCATATTTCTGCGCTGACTGTAATGCTGTGTACTGGCCCCAGCAAGAATTAAATTAAATATTTATACTTTTGTGATGAGATACTTTGTTACCCTGTAAAACTTGCACATATGGAACTCTATTAATTTATGCTAATTCCTTATTTCTCTAGAAGAGCCTTTCTCCTCATTAGCATTTGATCGTTTAATACAACTTTACAGCACACACTAAATTGAAGCCCATAATCTTTTGTAATTGAAACTTCGTGTGCATTCATTGTCATATTTCAAAAAAAAATGAGGGGGAAGGGAGATGCGTATGGTAGCATTGCCTTTGTGTGGCACGCACAGCTCCGAGAGGGGATTAGCTCTGCAGGGAGCTGTTTGCAATGCCAGCTGCAGGGAGCAGCCTACATTCAGAAGGCTGGACCTGCCCTTGTTTGTGTTGAGGATGCATTTTCTGTTGACCTCAATGAGAGAAGAACCAGTCCTCTGGCATGCTGCCAGTGCCTGCCAGCTGTATTTGAGGATGGTGGTAGGAAAAGAAAGTAGAGGTGGAAATTTCAGCCCACGGAGCAGACCTGCAGCAGAAATTGTCCAGTTCACCCTACCCAAGAGAGCCTACCTCTTACCTTTGTCTCCTGCTGTGGCCCATTGCAGTCCTCCATTGTCCTTGCTGAACCTTACCATTATGTTCCTGACATGATGTTGAGATCTGGTATTATTGGGGAGGAAATTAGTATTTCTTCTCTTGCCATATGATTGTCTTTCCTTGTTCAGTGAACCAAATTCAGTTTCACTTACCCACAAGTCTAATGAAATGAAGCGAATAGCTCTGGGTAACACAGAATCTGTCTCCCTGCTGGGATCAATCTCTGTTCTGGTACCAGCTTCCCAGGCTCATCTGTGGGACTCTTCTAATGAGGAGCCTTGCTCCAGTGCTCATCTCTGGCCATAAGCTGTAAATCAGATGTAAACCAAAAGATTTCACATTTCAGGAAAGTGTTTTTTTCTTTCAATACCTGGCCTCAAACAGAAATCAGCAGGGAACAGTGGGATGCAATGCTGGGTTTCACATTGCTCTATCTTCCCTTTCTCCCACCTTGCCATTAGCAGCTGGGGGTCTTCAGCACATTGAAGAGAGGCAACTGGCCAGCTGGATTTTTCTAGCAGCACTACAAAAGAGTCTTTTAAATTTCGAACAACACTATCAAAATGTATGATTTATTGAAGTAAGTGTCAAATTTATGTCATTGGGCACAGAGGAACATCTTAGTGCCTCTTGAAATACTGTGGTTTTTTTCTTGCAGCAGTGTTCACTTTGTTCTTGATTTAAGGAAACTAGAAGACACCTATCATTGCAACAATTCACTGAGTATTTTGAGGTTTTTCAGAGCTTCAGTGTATTTTACAGACCGTTAAATAAAGCTCAGCTTTATCTTGCTGAATTCTCTATATTGTCATTCATGAAAAGAGGAACTTGCGCATGCTTGTGTCCAGCTACCATTGAACTTGAGTTGATAGGAGTGGAAGAACTAATGCTTAAACAGAGTCTAGTAATAGGTTTCAAAAGACAGACTGCCTGATTTTACTGAGTAGTCTCATTCAGGTTAGGACCTTCTGATACACCTGTGTCAAAACTATCTTGAGTTTTAATGTAAGAGTTGTAGAGTGACTGCAGACTGCCGTCTGGTTTTATACATTCCTGACATTTACAGCAGCAAGGTTTATGGAAAGGCACTCAGCCTCCACCAGCACAGCTGAGTGACAGTTCAAAGCAAGGGCAGGGCTGAAAAAGCAGAAATCATCCAGCTGTGGAAGATTAATAATTGTAATGTACAGAGGCCCCACTACATCTTTGGGGAGGAGTTTGTAAGCACTACCTTCAATGTATCCTTAGAATTGCATAGAGGGAAGCACTGGACTGAATGCTATCATCAGTTCTCAGAGACACATTGACAAAGACATAAACAATGAAAAAGCTAAAAATATCCATTGCCCCAGTTACAGAAAACACCTGCAGCCAGCAGAGCACTTAAAACTTAAGTCTCATTGAGTTTGGTGAGAGTTAAAAACATGTCCACTGGCTGTTCTCGAATCAAGGTGTAAAAGACAACATTGCTACGTTTGTGCTGGCATGTTGTGGACATAAAGCAATGACTTCAACACCAAGTACTGTAGCCTGACTAAACACATTGTATCAGCAATTTACAACCAAAAAAAAAAAAGACTCTATATTTTTAAGTTTAAAAAAACACTTCCTATTTAAATGACATCTGCCTGCACTGATGTTTATTTAAATTGTCAGTTAATCAATGAAATCTATTTGAGCTAGCAGTACATCACAGCAAATCAGTGTAATCACCTTCATCTTCATTTAAATTTAACTGGACTCATCTCTCAATCCTGCCCCTGACCAGATGCAAGTCAGAAGTGAAAAACAAGAAGTATATTTTACCAAATGGAGTTATGTATCTATGTTGCTGAAGCTTCTCCTTTTCAGGGAGCACCTCTTCATGTTCCAAAAAGATCACTTCTAGTACATTTTTCCTAGGGCAAGGAGGAGATTGGATTACTCATCTAGAAATTAGCAGCACATGCTAAAGCTTGTCTAAATCCGTTATCAAACAGCTCTTCACATTTCCTTTACACGTGGCTCAAGCCAGGAACCAACTGTACCAATGTGTCAGCAAAATATGCTCAGGTCTCTATCTAGGTGACGGTCAGCTAATGAAGGTAGTGTGTTTCAAATCAATGCTCTCAGCCACTTACAACTATCTTTTCAAACGCTGACCATAAAATTACACGGTAAGTGCCTTTTAAAGACAGTTACCACATGGTTATTGCTGCTTTCCAAATTAGATTGTCATCACGAGTGTTAAGAAGTGAAAGATACAGGTAGGGAACCCGTTAATTCCTTAGTTCTGGCAGGTTGGAGGTCCCAATGCTTATTCATTTTGCATTAGCAAGAAACATCAGAATATCTCAGCTCCCCACACCACAAGGTAAATTATTCCTGGAGCACTGTACTTGGTAGCTTCAAGTTTAATTACCTTGTAATCTGCAGGTCGTGTTATTACTCTGTGGTTACAAGATTTTTTTTTTTGTACCTATTTATATAGTCTATAAAAGAAAGTGACATTGGAATGGATTTTTCTAAATTGGTCCCATGCATACAGTTCTTTCAGTGTCTGAAAAATGAGATTCTGCTCTCAATGAGTGTCTGCTGGCTAAATCTGTATGCTGTCTTAAGAATGAAACACCTACTAATGTCTTAGCAAGAGACAACAATTTTTTTATAAAGCCAAAACAGATACTACAGTTGATTACTTTGTATTAAACTCATGGGACCAAGGCAGGTATTTAAGAAAAAGTTCATACTGTTGCCAATGTGAATATCAGTTTTAAGTACTGGTAGCTGCTCCCAGTTCAGTTTGGGTAGTATTCCCTGATGGAGATAATCCAGAACAGGCTCATCTCAAAAGATACATTCAGATCATGAGTTTGATTTCTTCTATCAGTATCTTTTGTGATGCTTCCTTACATTCAGCAGATTCAGCCATAAATAACAAAAAGCACAGACTGTTTGGTGGCTGAGACCTAAAGTCCAGGCATAGACAGATGGTCAAGTTCTGCACCCTTCTTTGTTCAAGAATAGTCCTCTCATCAAAACTTCTCCAGAAGGAAGAGTCCTATACTTGGAATTTGTGCCAAACACAGCGTGTGAGTGTATTCACAGGGAGAAGAGTATCCCTCACTGCTGTACAGAGGCACGTCTCCATCACTGTGGAGAGATGCTGAGTTACAGCCAAAGATCTGTTCCTCTGATTGAGGTGGAATGTTTGAAGTATAAAGATGTCTTTTTTTGAAAAAAGTATAAGAAGTTACTGTAACTGTTGCTGATGGGCAGTTCTGTATTGCATTTAACTGCATAAATATTTTACAGGCTTTCTTAATGTACAGCCCACAAAGATATTAACCTTTGCAACAAAGAAAGCATTGAATTAGTCTTTGCTGCATGGTACTTGATTAATGTTAAATCAGCTCATTGTTTTTTAATTGTGGAGGATCTCAGTGTGTTATTAAACAGTGTATAATTTCCTACTATATAAGGGAAGAAGTACACATATTTTGTTTGCAGGCAACATCTTTAAACTTTTCTTTATCTTGGAAGCATTACTATGTTTTCCAATTAAATGTTACAAATCTGTAAAAAAATATTTTTTTTTATATTTAGACCATTTATCTGTTTAAGGAAGGAAGGACTATTTTCTCTGTAATGATGAAATTTTCATCCAGAAAAAAAAAAAATCATTTCAAGCAGTTAGTAGTGAAGTTAAGTATCTAGCTCATATAATGCCTGGTGTAGTCATTGAAAGATCTAGCTACTGTGCTGGAGGGAACACTATAGGAGGCGTGTGAACTCTTAATTGGGAACAGGGCAATGCATTGCACTTATTGGTATAGATATTTCTTTGTCTGACAGATTTAAGTTCCTAACAGATTTTACCCCCTTACTTGCCAGTTTCCTTTGTGTCCTTTTGGATTACAAGAATAATCTCCAATATGATCTGCTCAGTAATAGTTTGAGCAGCAGGTAATTCACAGGATCTGTTTAAGATGAAGAGTGGATTAATATGATATGATTCACCTTAAATCTATGAATATGCTTTTCTTCCTTCCCTCCTCCCCCTAATTCCCCACTTCTTTGTGAATCAGGAATAAACCCCAGATGCCCTTTGCAATATCAAAAAGGGAGGTACTTCTGTAAGCAGAATTTCTGAAGGCACCAAGCCTTGCGATTTCACTGGGTAAATCAGATGCTTGCAAGCAGTTCTGCTTATTTAGGGGAATGCGCGGCTGTGATTTTTCCTGAAAAGCTACAATCAG
This sequence comes from Ciconia boyciana, assembly GCF_034638445.1. Classification (NCBI taxonomy): domain Eukaryota; kingdom Metazoa; phylum Chordata; class Aves; order Ciconiiformes; family Ciconiidae; genus Ciconia; species Ciconia boyciana. Next base: position 15,318,607 of record NC_132944.1, on the reverse strand, counting down.
GAGTGTTAATTTCCACACCTGAGTGAATAACTATGTAGTAACTACAGCAAAATATGCATAGGTGGAATCCACAATCAGGACTTTCTGGGTAGAAAGAAGACAAACATTTTTTCCTTTCTTCAGCTGAAGGGTTCTCAGTGCTTTTTACAAAACCAAGGGAAGCCTTCCCACTGCATGCAAAAGACTCCAAGGTTTCATCTCTCATATGAAGAAGTAATAGAGTAATAGGAAAATCTTCCTGATATGGCCTGATGCAGACTTATTTCAGGTGCCTGCTAATTGACAAAGCAAGCCTCAAGAGCCATCTAGAGGTTGTTTGGCAAGAATCATTTTTATTATTTTAAGAATGTGGCTTTTGCATGCCAGAAACAAAACCCTAGTTCCTCCAGGTTTTGTTCTTATGTGCAGCATGGTAAATCAGGAGGAATTCTAGTTATATCACTGGAACTTCAGCAGTGTAGAGATGGTGTCAGAGAAATCATTCCCTTCACCACCAATACAGCTGTTTCACTAATGGGAAGCTGCATTCATATGCTGCAAGAAAAAAGTATTACAGAAAGTGCTATGTGAGGCAGAAAGCATTTGGCATGAGGACTGTGTTCTTGTGAGCTCCAGACACACTCCATAATAACAACTCAGCAAGGAGATACGCAGATTTAGCCAAAACTGGCACACAGCTGGGATTTACTTAATTATGAAGCTATTACAGTCCTGATGGTATTGTCTGATCTGTTCTGGCTTCCCCTTAAGTCTGTGTTGAATCAAACCAAAATCAATAGTGCTTTGAACAGAGGCCATACTTTGCAGGAGCGTGGTAGAGAAAGAAGTTAGAATGGGGGTCTGTGAGTTCACTCCCATTGTTTTTAGATAGCTAAAACGTGCCAGCCTTCAAATAGAAACACCTTCTCTTTGGATGGAATTGTGGGAGACTTACTTTTGAGGTACTTGTATGGCTGCTTAGAAATAAAGGAGAGAACAGAGGGAAGAGGGTTTTGCAGATGCAGTTCTGGGAACAGTTCTTCAGTTCTAGCAGATGTTTCAATTTGCAGCTCCAGTCTTTGGTGGACTGCATTTTTATTCAGATTTCAAGGGTCTTCACAAGAGTCTCCAGACACAAAGGTCTTTTAATGCTACCAGTGGAGCTAATTTTCTGTCCATTGGGTTCACATCTCTGTTTTTCAGAAAACAGCAGATATGACCTTTCATTAAATCAGACTGAAACCTTTCCTGACACCCTCTATCCTCCAGACAGAAGTCCAATGAAGTCCTTCTGGTGTAAGCTGCTTTGATGTTAATACATCTTCTGTTTATCTCAACAAAGAACTTGGACTTGAAGGTCTAAATATACTTTGCCAAATCAAAACTTTGCACTGACTTGATAAATACCAAGTATACTGATTAAAATCCTTCTGAGTAGGAAGCACGCATGTCTACAGAAAGTAACACAGCAGGCATATTACGTATTCACTTTAGGTTAAACCACATACTCTGGATTTAGAGGAATCTCTTTGATATTTCCTGTGTAATTAATCTGCTGGAGGAAGTACTTGAATACCAGCCTGGAACAGCTGAAGCACAGAGGGGGTGGACTGCTGATGTAGCACCAGTAAAACTGAGCCCACAAAGCTCTCCAGAGATATACAGGAGTCTCTCCTCCAGGGAAAGGAGATTCCTGCAACTTGGGCTTATTTGGATTTTCCACTGAGGCTGAGTTTCTTGGGGAACCAAAATGCAGCGAGCAGCAACACAGGTCTAATTTCAGGTTATTAAAACTTCCTAAAATGTTTCTAAAGCGATAACCCAAACAGCTGCCTAATGGATTCCCAGGGCTGCTCTCTTCAGGCCAGCATGGGCACCTGTGAGATCTCTGTACAAACACCGCCTCAAAAGCCACGTCCCAAGCACGGCTCCGACTTTTGCATTATGCATGATGCTCATCACTCTCACCAGATGTGGGTGGAGAGGGGAACTAATGCAGATGCTGCCGGGGTAATGGCAGAGGCTTTTTGAATCCTGAGAGAGGGAAAGAGAGGTTTTATCAATACATATTATGAATGAGCTGAATTGAAATGTTTCCATGAGGGATTTCTGGCTTCAGAATGCATAAACTGGCTCGATCAAACTGCTGAAGGTAGAAGGAGACAACAAAGATAAAGACTTCAGGAGCGCTACTGTTTAGTATATGTCAGCTATTCCAGCCGTGTCTCTGAGTGTCAATGAAAACATACGAATAATAGAAAGGTGGAAACTGAAAATCATGGCTAAAGGGTTTCTCCAACAGAGATGTATTTTACTGTGCATCTGAATTCAGAACACTGGACACAAAAAATAAGATTTAGGAGTTTTAACATTTGGACAAACAACTGCACAGTAAGAAAATATGTTTTTGTACAAGATGCCAAAACAAAAGTTCAGTGTAATGCAACAGCCATATAATTAACAAAAGGAACAAGCAAAATATGAGAAAACCTGAAAGTATAAATAGAACATAGAAAAAAAATTATATATACATGTGTACACACACACATATGAATATGAGGACAGCATCTGCTGTTAACTCAGCTGTGCTGCACATTAGACATTGCAATATGTAATTTATCAAATGGGTGAGATCAGAATAACATAAATGATTCTAATAATGTATCTCTGATACGCTATGGCCAGGGCTGGCCCACGGAGAAAGGCAGGGCTCTCACTAGGAATGTAGTCTGGGTTGGGACTTCTGTAGGCTAGTGTAATATAAACATGATTAGGTGAATGAGCTGTAAATCTGTTTGACTTTTGCATATTAATTCAGTGAGTAAAACTGTATAAACTTCAAGTCAGTACTAACAAGAGCTCAGAAGAGCAGACCATCCAGTTAATCAGTGATCCTGCTTAAAATTGTTCAATGGGCTTTTGTAAAATGCAATTTTAAACTGTTTTTGTGTAACATGATATAATAAACAGTGGTGATCCTCCAACAGAAACAGCACAGGCAGTGCCTCAGACAGTCCTAGCATTTAGCACCTCTAAATGAAGTTGCAAATTCAAACTCAACATAGAAATGTAGTAAACATCAGAAATCAGGTGTATTTGTCTAACACTTATAAATGTTTCAAAAAACCTGTTATTTCCACATTTGCCTATTTAAATAGGTTTAATAGATATATTCCTCACTGAAGAGAAGAAAATATTCTGTGAAACCCCAAGTCTGTGAAACTCTAGGCCTTAATGGATAAACTATTAAGGGTTCTTTACTCCGCATCCTCACAATAACCATGCCTTCAGATAAAATCCAACTGCCTCCACTGAGAATAAGCAAGACTGAAAAAAAGACATTAGTAGGTAATAAATTATTGAGAACAAACTAAACCAGCATGTAAACAGCATGTTTTTTAAAAAACAAGCTTTTGATGCCTTTTGGAGGCTTGAGAAATGAGCTTCTCTAGCCTAAGCTAAGTTGCCCACAGTCTATAACATGTCTGATTGCTTCTGACAGAGGGAAACACTTCAGCACGGACATAAAGACCCTAAATGCCCATAAACACCAGTGAAATGCAAGTGAGAAATGCAGATAAGAGATTAAAAGGAACATAGAATCATAGAATAGTTTGGATTGGAAGGGACCTTTCAAGGTCCCACAGTCCAACCCCCCCTGCAATGAGCAGGGACATCTTCCACTAGATCAGGTTGCTCAAAGCCCCTTCCAACCTCACCTTGAATGTTTCCAGGGATGGGGTATCTACCACCTCTCTGGGCAACACGTTCTGGTGTTTTACCACCCTCATTGTAAAAAATTTCTTCTTTATATCGAGTCTAAATCTACCCTCTTTTAGTTTAAAATAAGGTCTTATGGCAACAGGCCCTGCTAAAAAGTTTGTCCCCATCTTTCTTATAAGCCCGCTGTAAGTACTGAAAGGCTGCAATAAGGTCTTCCTGGAGCCTTCTCTTCTCCAGGCTGAACAACCCCAACTCTCTCAGCCTTTCTTCACAGGAGAGGTGTTCCATCCCTCCGATCATTTTTGTGGCCCTCCTCTGGACCCGCTCCAACAGGTCCATGTCTTTCCTGTGCTGAGGGCTCCAGAGCTGGATGCAGTACTCCAGGTGAGGTCTCACCAGAGCAGAGTACAGGGGCAGGATCACCTCCCTCAACCTGCTGGCCATACTTCTTTTGATGCAGCCCAGGATACAGTTGGCCTTCAGGGCTGTGAGCACACATTGTCAGCTTCTGTCCAGCTTTTCATCCACCAGTACCCCCACATCCTTCTCCACAGGGCTGCTCTTAATCCCTTCATCCTCCAGCCTGTATTGATACCAGGGGTTGCCCCAACCCAGATGCAGGACCTTGCACTTGGCCTTGTTGAACCTCATGAATTTCACACAGACCCACTTCTCGAGTTTGTTCAGGTCCCTCTGGATGGCATCCCACCCCTCAGGTGTGTCAACCACACCGCTCAACTTGGTGTTGTCTGCAAACTTGCTGAGGGTGCATTTGATCCCACTGTCTATGTCACTGATGAAGATATTAAACGGTACTGGTCCCAGTATGGACCCCTGAGGGACACCACTTGTCACCAATCTCCATCTGGACATTGAATGATTGACCACTACCCTCTGGATGTGACCATCCAACCAATTCCTCCTCCACTGAACAGTTCACCCATCAGATCCGTATCTCCAATTTAGAGAGAAGGATGTTGTGGGGGACCATGTCAAAGGCCTTACAGAAGTCCAGATAGATGACATCCGTAGCTCTTCCCTTGTCCGCTGATGTAGTCACTCCATCATAGAAGGCCATTAGGTTGATCAGGCAGGACTTGCCCTTGGTGAAGCCGCGCTGGCTGTCTCAGATCACCTCCCTGTCCTCCATGTGCCTTAGCATAGCTTCTAGGAGGATCTATTCCATGATCTTCCCAGGCACAGAGGTGAGGCTGACAGGTCAGTAGTTCCCAAGGTCCTTCTTTCTACCTTTTTTAAAAATGGGTGCAATGTTTCCCTTTTTCCAGTCACCAGGGACTTCACCTGACTGCCATGACTTTTCAAATATCATGGAGAGTGGCTTGGCAACTACATCAGCCAATTCCCTCAGGACTCTGGGATGCATCTCGTCTGGTTCCATAGACTTATGTATGTTCAGGTTCCTAAGGTGGTCACAAACCTGATCTTCTCTTAAAATGGGAGGGACATTGCTCCCCCAAGTCCCCGTCTTGCGGTCCATCCACTTGAGAGGTGTGGGAAGAGAGGTTGCCAGTGAAGACTGAGGCAAAGAAGTTGTTGAGTACCTCCTTGGGCTGGATGTTTGCTTCTGCTTTTCTAGTAAACTAGCATCTATCTACAGCATGGTCTAGGAGTGATGAGGTCAAGATTTGTATTTAACAGTAAAAAGCAGACTCTTTTCCTTACCCAGGGATCAGTATTGTCATTCTCAAATAGTCCCACAGAAATTAGTGAGATTACTGCAGAGTGAGGGAGCAGTCAATGCATGCAGGTTGCAGGTGCATTTATGTCCAATTTCAGAGGTAACATTTCCTCAAAATAATCAACAAATGTGTTGGAGTTTTCCTTTGTGTGACACAATTTTAAGATATTACTTTTTAATGTTCTTGTAACACATTTTCAGTCCCACTCACCCCCCAGAGAATACTGTGGAGTACATAACAACAGTAAAACTTATGATATGTAATCAAAATCTGTAGCATTCAATTAAAAGTATCCTTTAAAATTTGCCATGCTGCCAGCTACACTTAGCTACATACTTTACATGATGGAGACCGGCATGTACATTTTAGAATAGCTATTAGTAAATATAGAACCACATTCCGCCTGTAGACATTTGCAATGTGATTTTACCTCATTTGCAAGTCTCCATGTTCATAAATTATAAGCTAAGATGTGGTCCAAAGCCGGGAAAGTACTTCAGAGCTTTGCTACTTTCTTTACTTTCCACCTCTTGAATAACAGTAGCCTAGCTGTGAGCTCAAAAAGATGTTTAAATTTGAATTCTGTGTAGCTGACACACCAAGAAAGAGGAAAAAACCCATAAGAATGAAAATTTCAGCATGTGCCAATATATAAATGAAAAGGTGTCGTGACCCTTTCTCTAGACCATGATCTTTGTAACCCTCTAGTTTTGCCACTGTGAACCGAGACTCGAACACTCCATCTTTCCCAGCAGCATGTTTGCACCACACCTAGTTATCCTGCTGAAGGATTTTCATCAAATTCAGATGTTTTCATCTGCTGTTTTTCATCTGTGGCAGCGGGTTGCGCTGCATCAGATTGACTTTTATCAGTTCGCAGTCTTGTTTGTCATGCGAGGAAACGCAGCTCAGATGTACTGAGGAAAAAAATCTGTCCGAAGAAATTTGTCAGGAAATGTCTGTGATCGGAACAAAAATATCTGAACCAAGATGGATGTCCGAGGGTTTTTTATGAGCATGCATTTTGGGGGGTGCCACATCAATAAGTTAAACTTTCATGTCCCAAATCAGTAGTTGCTTTTTTAGTTCCTGGCTCTGGTGCATCCACACGTATTTTACTGTTCATTTCAGGGAACTGCTTGCAGAATTTAGCCTATATTTCCATACCTGCATCTGGTGATAGGATTGTATATTACAGGTCACCTATAGACTGCAAAATTGCAATCCCCATATATGAGATGGGATCCTGCAAACTAGGATATTTATGATGCCAAATGGCTTGTTTGCACAGCTGCTGTGTGCATGAATTCTCCAGATTCATGGACTTAGCTTACCAGACTGGTAACAGCCTTCCCAGCAAAACCTGCCATGATCATAAGCAACTTCAATCAAGTAGGTGAAGCTATTCATGTGATTACATTAGTTAATAAACATTAATGTTTACACACTGAACCCAGAATCAGATAAAGAAGAATTACAAATATTAAATTCACTCCGAAAACAAGAGTTTGGAAGGACGGCCACAGAGCTACTCACCAGTTTGGTTTGACACAGAGAAATATTTTCAATTTCATAAAAAAAGGTGTTTCTGAAAATCTTGAAATCTTTAGTTCCAGCGTTTTTCTCCTTAAAAATGGAATGCATTTCCCTCTGCTCTTCTCATGTTTCATTTTGCCATTTCTAAATGGTGCTCCTTCATTTTCTGTTTTGATAGGACATTTATTTCTTGTAAAATTTAATGTAATTGGTTTTGATTAAACAGCCTGAAAATAAAAATACGCTGCTTTGGGCAAACTGAGTATTTCAGAATAACCCAAAATGACATTTCTTTTAGATTTCCTTTTTTGTTGTTTGCAGATAACGAAATAATAACAAAACCCAGCCTCTTCTAGCTCAGTCACCTCCAGATTAGACCCCCACCCTGGTCTTCAGCTTGGCTGGCACTTTGCAAGGATACAGGTGAGCTGAGAACAAGCGAGGGCATCAGACTTGGAACCCTTGAACTCGGATCTTGCAGGAGGACACTTATGAAGTACGATGCGCCAGTTCTACCTGTGAAATCTTGCAGTTCAGGTCACAGATACTAGAATTGGAAAAGGTCACTTGGGAGATCCCATTTCTTACTGGACCAGTTCAGGCCAATATTCCTATACATTACATCTTAAATCTAAAGCTACTTCTTTACTTTAGATTTAAAGGTCTCAGGGCAAGAAAGGCTGACCTACAAGTGAGACACCTCACTTCAGAAGTCTCTCCCTGATATTCTTCCTCTGATATTCCCTGATATCTTTCCCTGATATTCCCTGAATTTGCCTTTTCTTATTTTCAGCCCATTACCCCTTAGGCATAGTCAGCTGTTTTCTGCCAAGACCAGAGCACGTATGATAAGCATAATATAATATTAAACACATTTTATCTACAGATTGTCGTGGACTATGTCTTCTGCGTCTGGGCTCCTTGCCAAAACTTTTGGCACATCCTTACCTTTTGCAACATCCAGAATGAATTGATGACTGAGACAACTTATATGATTGAGTAAAAGTACACTTACTGGAAGTGACAACTGTGTTCAGGTCTCAACACTGGTGAGTTAGTTAAAAATCAATTTTCCCTATTAGCCAATCAATAAAATAAAGGCATCTTAGAGGTCATTGGAGCAAAAATGTCTCCCCTGAGTCGTGAGCTGATATCACAAACAGCCCAGTAACCAAAGCTCTTCATCGTCCCATTGCTGTAGCGTTCACAGAGCAAACATCCCTTTTGTCTATAAAAATGCAACAAACATTGCAACAGTGCCCTGGGATTCCAAGTGAACAATCCTTGAAAGAATTGCACAGAAAATATTTTTATCCCTTTTTTTGCTCTCCTGCATTGCTTTCCACTTTGCTCACAACAATCTTTACACAGTATTCTCTTTTCATGATAACCCCAGTTTCACCCGTGTCAGGAACGGCTGGCAACATGATGGAAGGGCGGATAAAAGCAGGAGAGAGATAGATAAACGCAGAGACATTTTGAGCACAGCGCTTCTAGTGGGTGGGATGCATGTAAAACACAGGCTTCTCTGCAAGAGGTTGAATTGAAGGTTTTCTGAAACCAAGCCTAGGCTTTAAAAGCACTGCAGTGTCACATGAAAGAAATCGAATATCCTATAGAACAAGCCATGAAGACGTAGTTTCCACTGAGGTACTGTATCGTTGTATGTATAGAAATACTTAGCAAGGACTACAGTGTAATTCATCTACTTACTTCACATAGTTTTACAATACGGAAATTAAATACCAAATTATTTCATGAATGGGGAGCTAGGCCTAAGCTTCTGACCTCCATGGAGGTTTCTAGATATTTTCAGTTTGATTTACTCTGTTTCCTGAGCATCTCAGCATCTCCAAACCCTTCAGAATTTACAATTTCAGAATAGCTGTAAAGTCATGAAAGATCCAGTTAACCTCCTTTATATTAAAGCATAGGTAGGTAAATTACTTCCACAAGCAAACTTTATCATCTCATTTGATCTTCATGTCCTATTACTGTAGCTATTTGAGGTGTAATGTACACCTGTCCCACGTACAAGTAAAGGAACAAGTCTTTGTAAGGCACAGAGGTAAAAAAATGAAATCACTATTCTTACACAATAACCTCTGAATGAAAGGTAGCCCAGTCACACTTGGAGACCTTGCAGTTCTAGAATCCTTTTTTTTCCTTTTGTTTTGGAAACCTACAGAATATCTGGGGAAAAAATTGTCTTATGAGAATTGGTCTTCTGCAGTACTAAAAAAATTACACCAACTGCACAGCAAACACTCATGAAGATGAATGAGGGGAAAAAAAGTCTAACATTCCCTGAAAGTTTTCTGAGGTTTTTATGGAGGAATTTAAGCAATGTATCTGTTCAACTATCTAGTGTTGAGGTTAGTTTACCTCTTACAGAACTTCAGATGCTCTTTTTATTTTGTGTCAGGGCAGAAGTATTCACACACATCAGTTTTACGCACAGACACAATCAATTGCTGCTTTTCTGACAAAACTCCATCACCGTAAAAATGTTCCATTAAATGTCTAGTAATAATGTTCTATAGATGTTCTATTGAAAAAACAAGTTTCTCTAAGCCAAACTGCACACAGCGTACCTGTAAAAATGTGAAATAAAATGTTCATGCAATGAAAATATGTCTGAACCAGTAAACAATATTGTAGAAAACATAGAGAAGAGCTCAGTAAATAAGTTTGATCTGGGCTATAAAAAGCTAGTGGTAATCAAGAAATGTCTGGTTCAGGTGCTTGACTAGAATGATATCAGAGAGATTGGCACCAGGGAAGGGGCCTTTGGTGCACTCGCTCCTTGACGGCTGTGCTCCCTTCTCACTGTTTACTCTGTCAGTAGCTCAGCGTCCAGAGGATCTGTGTTGGTACTTTTGGGACAACATTTTCACATGTCTTTTCTTAATAAAATTTAATCCCTAACTCGCCAAAATTCTGCCACTGAAAGTAACCTGGAAATGTTTTGATTGTCTGTTTGAAATGTAAAGATGTTTTGGTTTTCGAGAAAAAGCACCATGTTTTCCCCACGGAAAACCAAACCCCTTGTCTAGCCAGTTCTCCCTATCAGCTGACTCCTCACCAGGCTCCCACCTTCCTGGGAATCAGGCTATAGGGAAGTCATCAAAGCAGACAGACCCTTCTCTCTATTGCAGGAACTGGTTTTGGTATCTTCTCTCACCCTGTTGCCAATTTTCTACCTGGTATTTGAGTTACTTTCTTCACCAGTCTTCAGCTCTTTTTACTATATATTGTCCTTGGTCTTTTAGTTTATATTTTGTTCACTTTTTCCCATGGTGGTTGTTATCTTGTTTTTCCCTGTGTTGGTCACTGAACCTTTGCTCTTCTGTTATTTTTTTTCTTACGCCTTTCCTTTCCACTATAGTAAATTCCCATATAACCTTTGAATCTGTGAGACAGAAAAACACAGCATCTTTGAGAAGGCTGTCACCTTTTGGGTATAGGCATGTGAGTAACTAAGTGATTCAATTCCCTGCTCTTTTCTAAGGTCTTCAGGTTTGCCACCCTTACCCCTATGCCCCAGTTTTAAAGGAATCCTTAACATTAAGTTACAAAACTCTGACCGATCTTACTGGGTAGGGTTTTTCATTATCCCCCTCCAAATCATGTAAATATTTTTTATTGTTTTGAAAGTCTTTCCTTTTTAACTTAGCCCAGGAAAGCAAGGCAGATCTTGAGAGAATCAGAATGGACATACGATGTAGCACTGGGAAGCTAAAGATTAAGTTCAAGGGGACCAAAGGAGGCACAGGGGATTTGAACTGGCGGCTCTAGAAACCCTGGACTTGAGGTAACAACTTAGACTAGTTCCAAGGCTGCAGAGATTATTCTTCTGGATATTGCGTGGTGCAATGGACCGGGCTATGGAGGACTCCAAACTCCTCTTCTGTTTATTCAGCATATACAACATACCTCTTGAGGCCTCACCTGAAGCACAGACAAATCAATTTTCCCCAAAAAGTTTTACAACTGCTCCAAGGGTCCTCCACTGAAAGCCTCCACACTTGTGAAAAGGAAAAGAAGAAGAAAATGTGCCTCACTGCCTTACTTCCCATTTCTGAAGTGGGTGTAATGACATTTATTTTCTTTCCCCTTATTCATGCCTAATGCTCTTTAGAATAGAGACTGTACTGCCAGTGAGGTTCCTCATGACATGCACAAGGGGTATGTAGTGATTGCTAAGAAAAGCTCTTTTAAAGTTATATGTACAATGACAGTCCAAACGACCTTCAGTGTGACTGTCACTACACACCCCTGGAAGCACCTTTGAATTTGCTCTGGCTAACGAGCCTACTGCGGAGGAATCGGCTCTCATGCTAAGCAGCACATTGCTCTGGATGGCCCAAGGACATGACTGTGGAGATGCATCAGGTTGCCTGGTCTTCCTCATGCAGAAAGATGGTAATAGTAAACATGGAGTTTTTTCCCTATGAAGACCACATTGGCATGCCCACTCCCCTGCTGTACCCTGCATTCAGTGTGCTGTACCCTGCATTCTAAACCCACATTCAGATCAGGGATGTTTGTGGGGGAATTATGCAAGTGGCTGGTTTAGAAAATAAAAGCAGATCTGTAAAATCAGTGTATAATATATTAGAAATGGAATAAAATTCTCAGGGGAATCTTCACTGAGACCAATGGGATGTTTCACCTGAAAATGATGAATGGCTACTGCCCTTTTCTCCTGCCAAATAAACATTTCGTCCCTCACCATTGGAGCTGGGCAGCAGATGCAAAAATACAGCACAGAAAAAGAGCATAATTTGGCCATAAAAATGTTGCAATAAGTGTTGTTATATAACTGAAATGCCATCTCCTTTAGTGGATCCACCCACTCATTTTACAACCAGTTAATATTTTCCTGAACTTTCATGTTGTATTCTATCCTGCCGCCTCTGCAATCTTTTTGCCTATTTTTCTGCCAAAGCCACAAGAATAAAGCTGTCAACATTGCAACTAAGCCATCTTTCTTGTCTGGCAAATTGTCTAGTGGAGACTATAACCTCCTGGCTGCTCCACTGTATAATGTAAGTATCCTGTCTTAACAAAACAGAATTTAAATATTCTTTAGATACAAGATATCTGCAGGCATCTGTGCAGAAACAAGTTAAATATATTTCCTTGACATTTTTTACTTTTCTCCAGTGGGAATGGCACAGACATTCATATTAAGCTGAACACGTATTGACATGCTTAGAGAGATGTTATATGGCTTTTCAACTGAAATATCTCCAGGTATTTGAACTGCAATAATAAATATGGCTGCTCCTGAGGGAAGGAAGAAGCAGCAAGAAAATTCCCCAGAAGACTATGATTAAGAACTGAAGTGAGCCAATGGCATACAGTAGTTATGCTTTGAATGTGATTGGGATTTATGATTTCAATTAATGCTGAAGAACAATTTTAGAAAGTTATTAACAAGCTACTGGCTATACAGAATACGGTTCATTTGTGCATTCCTCTAGATTAGCTATATCATTGTGTTGTTTACAAACACAAGGCTGGATCCTCTGCGGGGTAAAGTGGTGTGGCATAGGCAATGGCTGCCGAGGAGCTACGCAGATACATGTGGACCGAAAATGTGGCCTCATCTGTATGGTAGGTTTTAGTGTGTTGGAAGAGCTGTAATTTTACATTTGAGAGATCAAATAAGAGAAACTCATAAGGGAAGAAAGGCCGATGTCCTTTTCTCTGCCTTTCCATTTTGTGTCCCTGGAAAGGCCCTGGGCTGTGTGCTCAGCTGATGTAAATTTGCTGGACTTACACCACCAAGGACCTTGGCCCTCCCAAGGTTCACTCACTATTTAGAAACTGACTGAGGCCTGACATGGCTGTACGGGTGGGCATGTGCTGCAGAGATATATAGATATAGATATAGATATATATGTCTCAGCTTGCCTGTATTTTCTATAGACACAGCTCTCCCCAGCTGCCTCCTAATTTCAGAATTTAAATGTCATCTGTGTTTGTTAAGGCCCTGTCATCCCTTATGATGTATATGCCAGCTCCCAGCCTCAGGCAGGGTGCTGCTCGGTGGGGAACTCTCCACACTGCACCCAGAGAGAGCCCAAAGCTGAGGGCTGGGTCCTAATCGTGTCTTGGCTCACTGAGCCGAATGGAACTATTCATAAAGGCAAAGAAAATCAGGTGTAAGCAGCTGAAGTCTAGGGGATTAACGAAGCATTCAGGAGGGAAAGCAGCAGCATGTTTGAGGCAGTCCTGCCCTGGAGAACTGGAGCAGGGCTAGGAAGAGGCACAAATACCCTCAAGTTGCTATTGCCACTGGCAACAATGGCAGCAAGTACAGGAACCTGCCTGCAAACTTGTCCTCCCTGACCTGGCTCGGTCACTGCCCCCTGTTTTCATTTAGACCTCTTCTACACACACCTAGAGCAGTAAAAGCAGTAGACCCTTTACTACCCTCATATCAGGTACTAAGAAACACTTATTGAAGACTCATTATGTAGCTATGTCAGTGTAAATATTTTGGTTTCTAATTATGGTAATGATAATTCTTCCCAAAAAGAAATACTAAAATCTCCATTTGGACAAGGTTTTATGTATATTGTCTCTCTCTGTTTTTGTATGGTTGCAGAACAAATGCAAGGGACAACAGAATTACATCTCCTTGTACTCCTATTGCCAAGACTGCAATATTTCATCCAGAGCAGTTTTCTATGAGAAGCATTTTCCCTTTCATTTGGAAGAGCATCATATCAAAGCCTTGTGCCAGTTTTGAACCGATACTGAGGCTGCCAGCATGATTCATAGCTACTTTGGTATAATGATATTTGCCAGTGACTAGAAGAGAAGATATCAGTGATGCTTCAGGCACAACACTGTGACAACACTAGAGTAATTAACTTGTGAAGTTGACCATTTCAATTCATGCACAACAGGATAGAGAAGCATTCCACCTGCAGGTCTGGTGTATCCCTGAACCAAGACATCCAGGCCAAATTGTTTTAAACTTCGTGAATTAAAGTTAAACTACAGAATCCACAGCTGAGGAAACAGGAAAGAGATTCTGATTTCCAGTAGTATCTGTTACTTGCAAGTCCCATTAAAGCCTGTGGGAGGGAAAAACTCCAAAAAACAATCACTTGCTTAGAAATCTTGGTGTTGTGACAAGCACCATGGCAGAGACACTACTCTTGAAGTCTTGCTTTCAGTGTGTCTTGCTTCACACGTGTCTAGGCTGCCTTTCAGCAAGACCCTTGGACACAAGCTTCACAATGTTGGGAGCTCCATTGAGGCTGTCAGCATGGAGCTAGCAGGGAAGAGGCCAAAGGCAGCCCTGTTTCATTCAGATCACAGAAGTCTCCTGTGCAAGCTGCCTTCTATCCAGAGCAATGAGAGATACAAGATTTAGGTTTTGGAGTAAGTTGAGAAATTTGCTCAAGCATTTCAGGAGGGTCTTTCCTCTGGTTGTACCTGATAGAGCCACTGGAAAGAGAGGGGAAAAAGAAAACCACAGCTTGTGAGTGCTTTTAAAGCAGGCGTTAGTCCTCCATAGCCTCCAGCACATTCTTATTATTACTCTACACTATCTGTTTTACAGTTTCAGAACGTTGTGGGTAAAATGCTTTTGGCTTGTTTGTTTTTCCATATGGCAAAGGCAAAGCTTTCCCCTTTGCTTCCATCGGATCTAAAATTGACAAGGATGTTCTTCTTTTACAACTCATATAGCACCTTATTCTGCCAAGACATCTTTGTTTGTGTACCAGCCACATCAAATGCAGTTAGTACAGGACTGGGAATACTGTTTATTAGTTAACCACAGCTGCAGAACTAGCAGATGGAGCGGAGCACATTCTTGTTGAAGATCACAAAAGTAATGACTATTGTTCTTTCCTTTTTCTTTTTAATCTGTCATTTCTTCGTGATGGAGTTGTAGATTTCATTAGAAACTGCATATACTTGTACAGAAACCACAGCATCCATTACATTTAATTACTCCCCCCATTTGTTTAAACAGTGAGTGATTTTATTAAATCGAATTATTTTCCTCTGCAGCTTACACGAGAAAGGGGCATTATAATTACAATCAAGCTGGCGTTTTAGACTTATAACATTTGTAAGCTACAGTAAAAGTTTCAAAGCCCTGTAGAAATTACATGCATATTTAAAGGCAAAAAAATTTTGCTCACACACCACCTTTAAAAATTTCCTTCTCACTTCCATGACCTGAAACAGATCCCAGCTGTGGTGTAACACATCAAAATGACCAAGTGGCCAGCAAAATCTGTTTCCTCTGAGAGGCCCCAGAGCAAAGACAATGATGCAGTGCAAAGGAGACAGCAGTAAGACTAGGGCTGCTGGCTATTACTTAGAACAATTACCACTGGCTTAACTAAGTTCCCTCCAGTAAAACAAACAAACAGAAAAACAAGAAGTAAGAATTTTTAGTCTTTTCATTTCTAGCGTCCTGTCCAGTGAAGCAAATATGCTGCCATTTTTCTTAATCCCCACAGTTTCAGGTCATACAGTTCCCTTTTTCTTATAAACTTCCCCTTCTCTTTACAGTCTTTGCACTGGAGCCTCCAAACCTCCAGCTTCAATACCGAGACCTGCAAGCTTTCGGAGAGATCAACATGAAGAATCGAGATGTCTGTCCCAAGGACCTGGTATCAGAACTGCAGTAACAGTTGTAGTCTCTGAACTGGATTTCATTGCGCTTTTCGTTTTAACTGTGTATCCATTACTTTCCTTTCTTCAGAAGAAAGAGATCGAATTGGACACTAATGTTGCAAAATGCTAGGAATCAAACCTATTGCTACATCCTACAGTGCACATAGTGCATTAAGTTTATACTCATAGCCTACCTGAAGAAATTAGTTTTGTCAGGGCTCTTGCTCCAAAACACAGACAGAAATATTAATTCCATTAAGGATGGAAAATTAGTTCTTCTGCAAACGAAAAGTGGATATAAACAAAAGGAATAACAGTGTGATGTGATTTTTCACTGAGGTTGACAGAGAAGTGAGATAAGTAAGAGGAAGTTTTCTTTTGGTTGTATCATGGTTTAGCCTCAGTTGGCAACCAAGCCCCACACAGCCGCTTGCTCACCCTCCCCTCCAGTGGGATGGGGGAGAGAATTGGAAGAGCAAAAGTGAGAAAACACATGGGTTGAGATAAAGACAGTTTAATAACTGAAATAAAATAAAATAAAAATAATAATAAATTGTAATGAAAAGGAAAACAATGAACGGGGGGAGGGGGGGGCGGAGGGAGAGAGAGAGGAACAAAACCCAAGAAAAAAACCAAATTATGCAACCGCTCACCACCCGCTGACAGATGCCCAGCCCGTCCCCGAGCAGCGATCGCCACCCCCCAGCCAACTCCCCCAGTTTCTATACTGAGCATGACGCCATATGGTATGGAATAGCCCTTGGGCCAGTTGGGGTCAGCTGTCCTGGCTGTGCCCCCTCCCAGCTTCTTGTGCGCCTGGCAGAGCGTGGGAAGCTGAGAAGTTTTTGATTTAGTATAAGCACTGCTCAGCAACAACTAAAACATCAGTGTGTTATCACATTATTCTCATACCAAATCCAAAAGACAGCACTGTACCAGCTACTAGGGAGAAAATTAACTCTATCCCAGCCAAAACCAGGACAGGTTGATATATCAAAAGAGCTTTCCACATGCTGTTTGGGGGGAAAAAAACAGAGAAATGAAGGCTAGGTTTGGCAGTACACTCATGAAATGATCACTCATGAAGTGTCACTCAATGGGTAACAGTGGACTAGAAGAGAGGGATTTTCTTACAGCTCTGCGATTGCCCTGCTGCTTGTATTTGATTAAGATTTGTACCTGTGCTCTGCTCTCCTGTGTGTTTGGCCTTTTAAATAGGAGACTGCAGGCAATAAGTCTTTGTATGTGGCTCCACCACAATGGAACACCGGCCTTGGCAGAGGGTTATAAAAACTATAAAAACTACCAAAAAAAGCCTACCCAAAAAAGACCCAAATATGAACTAGTTCTGATGATGGTAGTAACACATTCCCAAGATGCATCTTTACAGACATAACCTGCAGAACAGACTGTACCGACAATGGCATGCAGAGACGATTTATGGTGTGTGCCATGATTTCATGACCGAGTCTGTCGATGCTTCATACATTGAAAGAGCAAGTCATTTCAGTGTTTTGAGTCCTCAACCAGACTAAGATGTTGAGAAATAAATGCCAAATGACAACAACCATTCTAGCTACAGCCAGGGCTGAGTGTCTGTCTAGAGCAAAGCCTTTATAAAACTTGAAGGAAATGAGCCATGGTGAGCAGAACTATTACAATAACGACAAAATTCTTCATTGCCAGTTTGTACCTTAGCCACTGGACAAGAACCACTGAGATCAGCAGTGGGACCCATCTCTGTGGGCAACTTTTATTACACTGAGATCTATTACACTGGTCAGGGAAAGCAAAGATGCCATATCTCTCCTCCAGAATTTCCCCAAAGTATCCCTTACAGCACACAGCAAGCCTGCAAACGTGGTTTTGCACCAACTAAATGTCCCTCCATGACAAGAGAAACCTTTGCTGTCCATTTAAAGCAGCTTTAGCCAGCACCAAGATACAGGCCTTTCTCCTCAATAAGAAAATAATATATAGTGCAGGTTCCTTCCATGAGCAGCATTTTTCAATGTAAGAACATTGCTCTGCTTGAAGTTACTGGTATCTTGAAGAAAAATGGGAGAGGTTTCCCAGATTCAGAATTTCTGGGAACTGCTAGGATTGAGACTTTCTGAAATCGAGGCTCTAAATACACAGAATCAGAGTCTGCCAGCAAACACTGCTACTCTGTACTGTCCTAAGGATGCTCAAACCCAGCTCAGACAGTTGGTTAACCTGGGTTAAGGTTGCTTTGCTGTGCAAAATAACCTGACTGCATCTCTGGTCCATAGTGCATGGCTTACCTCCAATATTAATGTGTTAATGATGTGAAGTTTCACACCAATGAGAGTCACAAAAAATGTGGATCTTTTATCACCCTGATTGATTTAAATGAAGAATGAATCCACCAGTATCTCTCTACCAGGCATTACCTTGCACCATGCTCTCTGACATACACATTACATCTGAGTCAAGCGAGTCATGAAGCACACAGCTGGCAAAAGATGGTTAATTCCACAAACAGACTAAGGCAGCCCCACTCTAAGCACAAGGGAAATGCTGCGGATGAAACCCTGCCACAGTGTATCAAATACAGGTTTAGCCACCTAGCTTTTACATCTGGGAAACATCCCTGAGCAGCAGCTGCGCATTGCCTTTGCTCTGCAGAACCTGATGGTGACAAACACAGTAGAAGGTTGGACCCATCCATCTCTCCAGGATTATTTCTTCTTGCAGAAACATTAAGTTCTCTCAAGTGAAAAGAGGAGAAGAAAACAACATTAGGGTCAGAAAATTGCTTAAAGGCTCATGGAATTCAGGCACAGTGAAATTCCTTCGGTTTCTCCTCCCCACGACAACATTTGTCACAGACACACTCTGCCTACGTCTATTTACATACTAATCTCTGTAGTGGGAATTTGGTTTGCATTGTAGCAACACATCCTCAGCAGTTATGTCCAACCTTGATTAAACCAAAGGAATCCAACAAATCAATGGATCTACATCCAAATGAGAAAGTTCTGCATTTATCTTCCTACAGACTGCTTGCAATTGCCACCTGCTTTCTAACCTTTTATGTTTCAGGCCAAGAAGAGAATACAGTAGCCAGCCAATTGAACTACAAGATAGCAAAATAAGTCAGAAAACTGCAAGACATCATTAAGAACAGAACATTGTATGCAACACACGAGATCTTTGATGCTTCATTTTAATGACAAAGAAGATGTTGTGCAATACTAACATCATCCAGTATTATTTCAATCCACTGATAAACTGTATAACTAGAATGATGAGTGCTGGGCACTTAACCTGTTCTCAGATTGGATTTCTTACTAGTAACATAACCAAAAGGGTTATAGCAATTTTCTCAGAAATAAATTGTTCTCTCTGAAACAAGCACATATGCAGCAGAGAATGGCAAATGCCTTCCATGTAGAAATCTGTAAACAATAAAACAAAAATAGCCAGTTTAAAATTATTTGTGCTTTACTTCTGTGTATAATAGGATCGCAATCTCCAAGTGTTTGTGCAAACTGGGTTTATCAATTTAAAGCATCTTTAATTCAGGAATTCTAGAAACCAATCAAAAACTAACTCAGTATCCAGGGCAGATAAATCTTACAGGACTTTTACAGAACTCTCTGCTCTTGAAATAAAATCAGCTTGTATATCCACATTCCAAAATGGGCTACCATGTATCTAGAGTTAATGAGGTCTTAGTAGACAAGCTGGTATAAGAATATTTTCCAATTAAAAAACATTTATGTGTATCTATATCTGATATAGATATATAGAGAAACACACACACTGGAATTTATTAAATGATCCCATTAACAGTTTTATAACTGCACAGTGTTATGTATATGCCATGTGCAGCCTGAACATAAGACATCATCAAAACATTCTTTAAAAGTGTCATTTTTAATGTCAAAATAATTACTGGTACTACACTTAATATGATTTTAAATAATTTAGGACATCAGTTTAAACTTCAGTGTTCTCTTAAAAGTTATAGCTCCAGTAATTTCTAATTCATAAAAAAATAGTTGAAAGCTTTATTACGCTTTAGGCTCCTGAATACATAGAATTTCTCCTAGCAGAAGGACTTAAAGGGTCTGGGATGAATAAGAGATATGTTTGATTTATTGACTTATAGGGGCATTTGTAAAAGGGAGTTGGCATTTGGCAACCATTCCATGAATCTTAAGATATGATTGGATAGCTTGGGAGATAGAGCAAGAAAAAGAGAGTAATACTTTAAATCCAAACCCAGACAGAGGAAGAAGTCCTCCATCTCCTTCATCATTGATCTTTCCTATATTAAAAAAAAAAAGAAGAAAAAGAAAGGGGGGGCGGGGAGAAGAGTACATTATTACCACAGAGTTTGGAAATGAGTGTGCATATTGTGGAAGCAGGAGCATGGTCATTAGGAGTGGTAATAATCAGCCAGAGACCCAGAATGGCTACCCAGCACAAGTGACCGCACTGATTGCGGATATGTCAGGCAGATACATTATTATTCTCAGAGGCATCCCCAGGCCTTCAGGTTAAAAAGGGTATAAGCCAATTTCTAAATGTATTTCTTACCACTTATGCATGCTTTTGGCTACTTGGAATTGCTGTCAGAAAAGGGAATCCTTGAAGGAGCCTTAAACAGTGTGGTCTTCCATACAGCCCAAATCAGTGGCTCTGGGAAGGGAACCTATCATCCTGTCACAGACTCAGTGGCAGATGCTTGGCTAATTTGCTCTTGAAAACCTCCAACAACAGAGAGTCCCATCTTCCCTAAGCAATCAAGTCTGACGTTCACCCTATCTTTGTGAGAAGAAGGCTTTTCTAGTACCAACTTACCTGGCACTGATAAGCCAAGGCTTCTTATTACCACAGCACAAAGAACATTTTTCTTGTTTTGATTTGGTTTTGTTTTACCCTTATTACATATTTGGAGGCTACCCTGAGGTGTCATCACATGCATGGACATGGATGTGCACCAATGAGCGGGAGAAGAACTCTCACAAAAGTAATACAGTTCATCTGTTTGAAGGATGCTCCCTCTTTCCTTTTGCTAGTATCTGTCAAGGTTACACTGATTACAGATAGCCCGGGAGATGTGAATCGACAACAGCATCCAAAAACTTCTCAGCTTGTGACATGACCTTAGCAGAGAACCTGCAAAAGGCTTCATTTTAAAGCCATTTACCAAGTCTTTCACTATAGGCATTTTCAGAAGGTCAGGACCCTTTCAAGTGACTCAACCTGGGAACCTCAAAATGCAGATCATCAGAATGACACAGACCTCTGGAGAGCATCAGCCAGGGAGTATATAATATGTGCTCAAGGAAGTCAATGTTCATTGAGGCAATTAAATATCATGCTTTATATTGCTGTCACTTGTAATCTAGTTAGACTGGAAATGAAGAATGGGTTGTCTATGCAATTGCTATGATAAACATCACAGAAACTGTGTGGAAAGATTCACAATAAAACACTAAGTTGCTATTATCTCGATGGCAGGTCTGTCCTCTTACAGAGTGGTAAGTAATAACTCTTTCACATCTGCAAAAGAAAGCAATATTTGCACTGCAAGGATGTGTCCTGTTAGTTTGAAAATAATGTCAATAAGGTGCTCTCCTTAGAAACATCTCCACCATCCAATTACTTCCCAATCACAATTCATTTACTCAAGGGCTGCACTCTGCTGGAGAGTAGGAATGATCCTGCTTTCATAATTACTACTCCTATGTGCAAACATTGACAGCACACAGGCAATTCTGGCTGATTTAGCCAAGTGAAAGGTTAATGCTGGGTAACTGCAGCCAGAATATTTCTTCCAGCAGGAAGACATTCAGTGTGCAATAAAACCTTCTCCCTGGCTACTGTTAAGCCATTGTGCCAGGTCCGTGCTAAACATGGCTTCAAAGAGAAAGCAAGCACTGAAGCACAGGGCCATTAGCTTGCTTGCATCATGCATACTTTGACATTGCACAACAAAAAAGCCTATGAACTTGCGCAGTGAAAATCCTCAAGAGTTCTGAATTCCCTTTTTGTACCTCTCTGGCACTCCACCAAAAGGGATTTAAGATAAAAATAATTGTGTTTTATCCACTCTAAGAGGAATTGCAACCAGAGACAAGACATTTTACCAATTATTGCTTTTTTTTAGCTGTGACCTGAAATACAGCACTCTCACAATAACAAGGTAGTTACTGCATACTAGCTTAAGCTCTTCAAGATGCTCCATCGAAGGGAAAGCACTTGCAAGTTCCAAATTTCTTGATGGATAGTCATTGATCTTTCTAAACTTTTAAGAACATCACTGGAAGTTGCGGAGTATTTGTCATGTCTGAAACATACTAGATAAAAAGACTAAATTGAGTGATGTAAAGCAAAATACAGCACCCAAGGTCTTGTGCTATCCCAGGCTAGAAATAAGTTGAATCAGCAGTCATCTAGACAGATAGATATATATGCACGCACATTGGCAGCACTCCCATAATACATGCTGTAGGCACAGAGTTATTCACATTCATGCTAGAGCTATACTCACCTGAGACCCACACTGAATTTCAAGTGCTGACTTCTTAGGATGCTAGATACAGTCCTGGCCTCAGTGAGGTGGAGGATTCACTGGGAATTTTTTATTCTAGTCAACATTTGTGCAGGCGACAGGTGATCTAGGGTGCCCCCTGTGTGATGGTTTGGAGGGGACTATCTTTAGAGAACATTATCCAGTCCTCCGAAAAAAGCATACCCTTGTATCATGTCTCACTGAGCAGCCTAAAATGGATACAGCTGAACCACTGCTTATTCCTGGTCTGCATTTTGAAAGACAGAGCTTAAATCGGATATTGCCTCTGCAAGTTAATTCAGGATGTTTTAAACAAAAATAAATAGGGGTAGAGGTCTAATATTTTGCTATGTTTATTAAAACTCTCAGCATCTTTTCAAGGAGGTTATACTCTCCTTTGATAAAAGACAACTTTAATTGCAATAGGTGTATGTGGCCACCTGGCGTATCAGTTGCTCTCTCCTTCTCCAGTGAGATAAAGCAAAGGGACTTGAAACTGCTAATGATCACGCATATGAATACATTAGACAGCAACTAAGTTCTCATGTACATGCACTGCAGCACAGCTGTGAGGAAAACGAGTATTTTTTTTTTAACAGTAGCCCTATTTACTCTGTCATCAACCCAGTATTTTTTTTATCATTCTTCCATAACCACTGATAATTACCTAATATATTTTGTAAACTGCAAGTCCATTTTCAGAGCAGAAATGGCACTTAGACACGGATTGACTCCAATTGGCTTCGCCGTCTGCTCCACAGAGGAATGGCCATCATATGACTTTTAATCTCATATGAAACAAAAAGATTAAACTGTCAATATCAGGATGAGCCACCATGACGGCTGCCCTGATGGAATGGCGCTTCCAAACTGCTCCTAATAATATGTATGCAAGGAATAGATTTTTCTTTATAATGCATGTAATTAGAGTACAGGACCAAATGTTCTGTTCAAATTCATGACATGCACAACTAATAGAGAAGGAGAGAATGAGGCCCTTGGCTATTTATTTGCATGAAAAGGCTTCAATATAGGCTATACTTTAGAGAAATTAGTTTTTAATCTAGGTGACTAGATGAGATTTTGACCCTGAACTGTTT
This sequence comes from Ciconia boyciana, assembly GCF_034638445.1. Lineage (NCBI taxonomy): Eukaryota > Metazoa > Chordata > Aves > Ciconiiformes > Ciconiidae > Ciconia > Ciconia boyciana. Next base: position 15,295,364 of record NC_132944.1, on the reverse strand, counting down.
TTGAGTTGACCTGGGAGAATTTATGCAGAAATAAATGTGATGCCCTGGAAGCCAGACGGGTGTCGCTTTTTTCATTAATTTTTGAATGTCTCGTGTAGTCAAGAGGAGCAGAAAATCACTCCTTTTAAAGGCTCACCTTATGTGAATTTGCTTTGATGAGACACAATCAAAAAAAGCAGATAGAAATCTTAGCAGGAATGTATTCTTTGTAAATTTGGGTGTTGAAGGAGTTAGATACATTGATTCAGTAGCAATTCCTCCTGCTTGACCTGTATAAAAGAGAAACCTACAACTGTAGCTTTCTATGAATACATTAAGTAGGGCAACTTACTCTCCCAGCAGAAGTCTATTACAGAGAACTATTGTTCTACAATTTTAACAATAACTGATCCAACAAGTCCTTAAAGGAGGGTTGAACACAACTACTTTTTAAATAGCATTGCTCATTTAACAGCTGATACAGGAAATGTATGGCAACTGCAGGTGAAGATTTTGTATCAGGTCAGGGTACAAACCTCACATCCCCAGGGAAAAGGTACTCTGAGCACATCTGAAAAGGCATTTCCACCGCCTTACATCTCGATGAATCATTGTTAACAGCATGAAGTAGCTACAACAATTATTTCTAATGTGTCAGACCATTAAACTATTGCTCTTTCTACATGTTATTAGTAACTCTTAGCTTGAAGTCAGATCTTTCAAGTTATTTTTATACAGAAGCAATCTTTTAAATAATTGCCAGGGACTTGGGAGGCACCCTAGTCACTGCTGTTGGTGTTTAGGGTGCTGAGTGATGCCGGGCACTCAGTAGGGCTGTTTTTCGCTTACCTGTTCCTCTTCACCCAGCACTGCATACGAGCTCCAGGAGACACCCAAAACCCCACAGCACTAGACATTCATTCAGCATGTCCTCAGCATCCCCCCACTGGGAGTTAATAGCACGTTTCTGCTAAGGGGAGTCCTGGCCACCAGTGGAACCAGCAGTCAAACTCCTTCAGACAGGGAAGGAGTAACGTAACGAGCACACAAGTCTCACAGCAGTAAAGGACATGGAGCCATAAATTATTTCTGTAAAAATCACCACATTAATTAGGGAGAATATATAATTTCTTTATGGTTTTAGGCTTTGAGGAGGGCAGAGAAGAAAGAACCTTTGATGGCAGGGGAAAGGCAAGGGCAAAGTGTCTTCTAGTAGCTTGATGAATGAACAGGTCACAGCAGCAGAGGGGAAGTGAGGATTTCTGTTCTAGCTGATGAAAAGGGTGTTTCTGTCAGCAATTGCGGAGGTTGGAGCAGGCCAGAGCCATTTTGGACTTGGCCTAAGGCTTGGGCAGTTTGAAAGACAATCTATCCACAAATTTCTCTGCTAATTGCTAAATCTGTTTTTTAGGAAACCCAGCTTCCAGTCTTTGATCTGCCATGATCTCCTGTGAAACATAAGGCATGCTGCTTACACTCTCCATGCTGCACAGTCCTGCTTGCAAATATAGGAATAGTAGCCAATGGGTAATATCAGTAATAACTCACAGAGGCGCTGTGAAGTGGCAGGTGCTACAGTCATGGAAGGAGGGGTAGGAGACAGGGATAGATGTCTCTTACTCCTGTGCTTCCTCATCTGTGAATGTTCTTCTATTTTTGGAGTGCACTTGGAATTCAACATTGTATAAAACTGCGCTATTCTTGATTACTGCTTGTCATAACTTTTGGTAGGAAGAGCTGGTACACAGCTCATTAGATGAAGCTAAAAGAGTCTCCCAAGTTCCTTCCTTTCATCCCACAGCCATCACGCTGTTTCTCTGCAGGGTTTGGAAGCAGGTGGATTTGCTGATGTGCACACTTTTCTGCTAGCAAAAATTCATCTGTCTCTAGATTGGAACCTGATGTTGTCTCTCTTCTCAGAACTGAGGCATCTTTTTAAAACCTTGGGGCATGAATCCTCTCCAGTCTATATCAAATAGCAAAGCAAAGACGTGGACTTGAAAGAAACTCCACCCTGCTATTAAACAAGGGAAACATGGGGACAATGTTGTAGCTGTAGCATTTAAGAAGGCCTGGGGATGTGATAAAAACAATTGGCCTTGGGTAAAGGTTCAACAGGGCTTTTGTGGCTGGGGGCAGTGCAGCCAGGTTGGTTTCTCAGCTCAGGTACAAGCAAGGGAGGAGGAGAGATGAGGAAGGTGCACCCCGGAGGGGTAAGAGCCATGGGATGGGCCTTCTGAGTGAAAGGATGTAGAGAGCTGAACAGCATGCATGGGACAGGTACTGCCCTCCCTAGCCCATCCCTTCTGCGGGCAGAGCTGGTGACACTGCCTGGTCTGTGCTGATCACAGAGACCCAGGCTTTCCCCTCTTAGCCCCCAGCCTTGAGCCAGAGCCCTTCCCCCTCCACAGTGCTGTCAGAGGCACTAAAGCCAAGGGAGGGACAGCTGAGCACTTACACCCTGCGTCATCCCCTCAAGCAACACTTGGACACCCCTTATTCATACACTGCCCCAAAGCACACTTCCTCCCAGGCCTTCCACACCCAACATATTCCTCAAGGACATCACGAGGGTGTCCAGCAGATCACCCCAGTCAGCACAACACACAAACCCACCTCCGCCAGAGAAAGCTCTTATAAACTAATCTGCAAAACCTTCAGGCAGGTAACATTTTAACTGCAACCTGTCCTACTTCCAAATATAAGAACAGGAGTGTTCACAGCGAAACCTTTCACCACCTAGGCTTCACCCAGTCCATCCTCAAGCAAAAGGTTAGGTCACTTCAAAATATCTATGCCAGCTCTACACAAGTTGCACACAAGTAGCTGGTGAATTGGATTACTTGTCCGGTTGTTTTCATACTCCTTTCCATGCCATTACTCTAGTAAAAACTTTTGCTGATATTTGTCACTTACAGAAAGACTCTTCCAAGCAAAGTTCTTCTGGATGCTCAAATAAACTAATGCCTTCAGGAATGACTGTGAAAATATTTCCAGAAGAATATGTCAATTTTCCTTCCTTTTCCCAACTTTATCTTCCACCATTGTCAATAGCTTTTGTGAACACAGGTATTTTTTAGCCTGGAAAAGAAAAGCTTATTAAAAACTCTGTATTTGTGGAACACAACATCACATAGATGAGATGAAGAAGGTTAGATAAGTCCTGAAAAGCATTTTTTCCTTCTTGCAGAATTGCATCATGGCTTAAATAAGAAAAAAACCACAAAGTAAAGGAACCTCAAAAATGAGCATGAAAAAAAGGTGAAGACTCTTCCTCTGACATTTTAGTTTGACCACCTGTGAAGAGAAGGAATAAAACTAAAGTGTAGAATAGCTAAAGTATGTGAATTCAGAAAAAAAGGACAAAAAGAAAAGACCTGTGAGATATGATGTTCAGGTGTTGCAGGACCTATGGCTGTCCAGAGCAAGAAGTTTGACTTATTTCAGTTAACCCATGGTGTCTCACAGCACACATCCAGCTCTTCAGACTGTCTCTCTGTGTGAGTTTAGATTTTATAACAGTATCGCACCTGCTCAGATAACACCTGAAAAATCAGCTCAGCTGAGCAGTTCCCATCACCTGGGGAACTAAGAGCTGGCATGAGAAAAGGGACCTCGTTCCAAGGTCCTTTGCTGACAGAGGCATTTGGTGGCAGCAGCTTCCCAAGTCAGTGCTCACCCTCTATTGCTCTAGAGAGGAATTAAAAAAATCCAAAGTTATTTAGGACCAAATCCAGATTGTACTGAAACTGATGGGCATTTCCCTTTGACCAGACTTTGCAGTGTGCATGTGGCAGCTTGTGGAGGGTGACATCCTGGGTGGAACGAAACACTGATTGCTGTGAAGTCCAGAAGCAACAGATCTGTAGGCAGCTCAAGAGCTTTCCTGAGTGCTGAGCACACCTGTACAACACCTGGCACATCTGCGTGGTGTATTTCCTGCAGCAACTGTGCTCGTGCTGCTTGACACAGTCGGATTTTGATTTTGTTTTTCTAGATGATCTTGGCTGGTAAAAATGGGGAATGCAGACAGAAATGCACTTGGAGAATGGTAATGAGGGGCCATAAAGAGTTTGCTAATACAGTTCATACATTCATTGCATCTACAGCTTTCTTTATGGGCTAATTACTATGCAGGCTCATGTTTGGTTTCTGAGCAGTTGGGAAACTAGTTGGAAGGTGTATACTGAAGCTACACTGTCTCATTATGCTACTTGCTTCCTCAGTTGGAAAAATCATCTCTGACAAGCCACTTTCCTGGGTGCAGAGCTCAAAAGACGCCAAGAGGCTTGGGGCTCGATGAAAGGTATTTGATGTCAATAGCATTTGACATATGCGGGTTTGATATGTTCCTGGCTTCTAAGTGATGCCAAAAATGCAGCTTATGAGAATAATATAAAGACAGAGGACAGAGATCTAACCTCCTTCAGATAATTGCTCTGAGTTGTTGCAAGGTGACCTTCATCCCCACACAGACAACTTATTGGTGAGAGTGTAAAAACATTTATCTCTCCTCATTTTCTATGGGTACATAAGAGGCAGTCAATGCTGCTGAGAAAACATCGATGACCCTACGTCTGCTGCACAGGCACGTTAGATGGTAGCCTTTATACGAGCACAAGGGTAGCTGTCCTCAGACTTCCCAAACAGTTACTGTCTGTGATGCTTTGTAGTCCCCTTGGTAAGACCAAAAAATTTGGTTTGTAAGCAGGAACAGTCCTGCAGCATGAAACCTTCTAAAGGTGTAAAGCCCCCTCTCCCATCAGCCTCCTCCTTCTCCTGGGCACGTGTCTGGGCACCTGGGCACAGAGAAACAGGTGCTGAGGGCCAACAGTGCTCCTTTTTCCTCAAAAAGCAGGAGATGAGGCTGTCAGGGGTGCAATCCTGCACAGCTTTGCCCCGTCCTTCACTCCCCAGAGAGCTCGGCTCATTTCTGCATCCCCTTTCAAAGCTATGATTTACTGCAATTAAGCAAGTCCTGGACTGGGCCATTAACTGATTATAATTAAATTAGGGGTGAGGCAGGACATTAATAATACAAAAACACTCAGTGCCTGCACGCTGAGCTGGAGGCTCGCTCTTCCCCCTGGGAGTCACGCAGAGACAAACACTGACATCGACACGAAGGGCTCCATTCCCTAGCACCCTCCTGTGTCATGGCGGTCACCGCTTCTCCCCAGGGACCGGCACAACCCTGAAGAAACACACTGGGGCACGGCACGGAAGAGGAAGCTGGGTCTACCCAATTTCACAGTGTTATTTTGCTGTGGGTGTAATGGTCAGGGGAAGACACCCTTCCTGCCTGCCCTGTGTCGGCACCGCTTACCCTACCAAATGGCCCTGGGCAGTGCCAGAGCAGCTCAAGGCATAGCCAACAACCCACATGGCTACTGAAACCATGACTGTGCCATGACAGGCTGTGCCATGTCTCTAGATGGGAAGGAAGGGCACGCAGCTCTCTCCTACCTGCATGCCTCCAGCCTCCCGGTCAGTGAGCAGGGCCTTGGCAGCCATGCCAGTCCCTGTTGTCACTGGTGCAACCATAGGGCTGGCCGCCATCTTGGCCCAGCACCCTGCCATGAGGAGAGACCTTCAGGGAGCCCGAGGTAGACATGAGCTCCCCACCACCATGCAGAGGGCTCTGCAGCAGGGAGAGAAACCTGAGGGATGTGCATGTCCCCCAACAAATGTGGCATTTGCTGTTTCACCATCCCAGTCACATGCTCCTGAATTTCTCCTTCTAAGTCCTCGGTTGCCTCCCCTGCACAGTCCCTCCTGGGGTACCTGTGCCTGGGACAGGCTTAGCCCCATGCCTGATAGGAGATGCCAGTGCCCAGCACGCCCCACAGGCCCTTCTTCTGTGGCAATCTTAACAGAGAAACCCATGGCAGGAGAAAAGAGATCACTCCTCACGATGAGGGTGAGGGACGGCTGGCAGGTCCCCCCGGGACAGTACGAGCTGCCCACCCAGACTCAGGTAAATGAATAGCTGTAATATACAGAGGAAATCGCACAAAATCTTGTTGTCTGGACATTTCCATGAAATTTCGCTCCAAGGTAAAAAAAACAGCTTTTCACACCATGCTCCCAAATGTAGAAATAAACAGGAAAACCAAGCTTCTCTTTTACTGATTAATTTTCCTCGGTGTCAAAGCAGCACAGAGCCATAAGTCGGGAATATTAATGATGTTCCTCCTGGGCTGGGCAGCGCTGCATGGCCCCAGAGCCCCTTATCAACATGTGCATCAAACACCAGGAGGGGAGAGAGAAGAGGTTTGTGCCTGCCTTTGCTCACTGATCCTTTTTGTAGGTGTATTCCTTCTTTCAAATGTCCAAGAGTGACTTACCTCTCCCCAAACGTCATCAGATGCAGTTGGTTCTCAGCAAATTGCTTTGCTGTTTAATGAGACCAACTTCCATGCTTGCTTAGATTTTGCATCTCCTACTGTTGGGGCAAAAAATTGCCCTTCCTTTGGGAAGAATACTTTCTGTCCTCCAGCTGCCCCTGTTCAGATAGAGCTGTCTGCTGAAAGCCCTCACACCCATGTAAGGTGCAGTTGTTCCCAGTGAAGACACAGACAGTTTAAAGATGTCTTCAGTTAACTTTAAACCTTTTGAAAACCGCCCCCCTAAATCTCATAGCTAGAAGTCACGGATGGAGGCAGGACATGGCTGCGATGGCCCCATAGCGGCATTTTAAAGCGGAGTGTAACATACCACAACACACTTCAGAATCAAGCCCTGTACATGCAAGAAGTGGTATTGCATTCCCAGGGATATCTTGCTAAAATCTCTAGAACAGAAAATTGCCATTTTCCACCATAAAATTCTAAATTCTATCCGCCTCTTTCTAGCCTCTTTTTGCAAGCTGCAATTCCCATCTATTCAAATTCATGCCTTTTACCCATTGCCACAGTATTTTACTGAGAGCTTATATACTTCTAAATACTATATATCATCTAATGGTTTGAATTCCCTTTGCGCTAGGAATTGTATGTACACATAATAAGACATAATCCTGATTTGAAAGATACAGACAGATAAATGGTAGGGTACAAAACTCCGAAGTGGAACTGTTGCATACTGTTTATATACTTCGTATAGGTCCTACAGCAGCTACCCAGCTGGAAATCCAAACATCAGGCCTGGAAATCACTTTTGAAAACACAGGCCAAAGAGAATGAGCAGTTTGCCAAAGACATACAGGGAATCTGCGAGAGCACCAAGAACAGGAGCAAGATGTCCCAAGCGAAATTTAAACTGCTAGTCCTAAAACTCTCCCTGGTACAACACTACACATCTGTGTCTCTGCTTGCTTTCTTGGGTATGTCACGCCTGCTTCTTAAATATCTTTTAATAACATTAAAAAGGAATAAAAAATATGTAGGTGCTTGTATTTATGAGTAAGAAACTTCCTTAGAAGTTTACAAGAACAAAAGATCAATGTGTGTTCCAAGGCACAATAAGATTTCCGAGCAAGCCTTTTTTATTATCCAGTTTAAGCAGAACTAGAATATATAGCTGTTTCAAATTTGGTTCCTATCTGAAGTATGCCTTGTAGAACAATGTTTCTCTCTCCCTGTAATTCTGGCTCCACAACACCAGTTTTATTTGCCAGGCCTAGCGAACAATGATCTATCCATCCACGTCATGCATATTATGTCAAATTTATTATGGCAGCTTTTCAGCATATTTCCAGTCAAGGCTTCATTCTTCTTACAGATCCTGCAAATGAACAACAGTTTTAGTTACAAATGACTCCCTGTGAGGCAGCACTCCTGACAATAGAACTGAACTTACTGTATTTCTTGCAGAATTGTGACACCCATATAACCAATCATTATGACACATCGCTGAGAAACACCGTTTTGCTCTGCGGTTGATATATTCCCAACTCAAAATGAACAGGAGTGATACTGGGAGTCATTCAGGCCTTGATTAGTACTTGAATAGATGAAGCATACATCTTCATGTCCCGATAGGAGAAGACAACCCAAAGAATTAGCTACCCACAGCCAAGGCCCTGAACCTTGGGAGAGGTTTGTCCACAGAACAAATGACACATATGTGAAAACATGAATATCAAATATGCACGGAGTATATCACGAAACGGAGAGAACTGCAAGATGTTCTTGACAAATGGTGGCGGTACTAATGAGCGTCTGGACTAAATGATTATATTCCCTTTTTGATTGAAAGCACTTACAGATTTACATTAGCTCTGACCCAGTAAAACATTAACACCTGTTTATAGCGAGGCTCATTGACTGCGATGGCAGCACTCACGTGCAGGTAGATAAATGAATGGGGGTTTGGGCAGGAAAATGCCCTGCCTGGCTCTTCCCAGCTGGCAGGGTAAGCACCCAATAAACGTGCCAGCGAGATACTGTTTTCAAATCAGGAAATAGAGTCCTTGCTCTGCAAACTCTGAGCTGTGAACAACTCTGTGGAAACCAGCTCTGAGCTGCACTTATAAAAGAACAGCTATAGCATCCCCCCATGACACCCGTTGCCTTCTCCTCCCTGCCCACAGCTCTCCTCTCTGCACTTCTCCCCTTCCTATGCCCAAGCAACCCAGCCATGGTCTCACATCTCCTTTGGGTTTGTCTGCAGAGGAGCTTTCAGCCAGCCCCGGGGAGTTCTGTATGCTCAATGCAGTGTGGGCAGCTGTGTCCAGGAGCCAGGCAAAATAAGAAATGTTTGTGAAACACTCTTTTTCATTTTGCTGAAGCTTTAACTATGGTTTCCCAGTCCTCTCAACACTGCAAGTCTCACAGTCCATGCAAAGTGTAGCAACCCTGGAATTTCTGTTGGCAGAGGTAGCACAGGGAGCTAAATCTTCGGAGCATTAGTATACATGACATTCCCTGCTGCTCTGATAATCTGCTTCTCACGAAGGTATGCTGTATTATCAGTATCAGACCCAGAGAAGAAGATTAATGTGATTAGTCATAAATGGACCGAGAAAAACTCATTTTGGAGTTTACAGGAGTGTTATTGGTTGCTCTTGGAGAACTTGCAAGTGCAAAGATATTGAGCATCAAATAACTATTTAACCTAGCATGCCAGCATTTCTCTGTGTTGGAATTTTATACCAGAAACCAAAAAAAAAGAAGCATTTAAATAGCTGTCAGAGAAACTGAAAAGGCTTCACAACTCCAAAGGTTTGAAGAAAATAAATGCAACCACTCAGAGTATTTTTTAAATCATGGACAAATGACATTGAATAAGCTAACAATGGTGAATTTCATACAGCAGTAAATAGGAATATCACTCTTCAGCCCTAGGTTTTACAAAAGAAACCAGTGTCCTTTGCCAGATAGCAAACTGAGGTACAAAGAAATAAAAAATTTCTTTCTCCTGGTCCCCCAGGAAACCCGCTGGAAGTCAGGAACAAAAGACAGGCCTCCTGCACAGCATTTCAGCGCCTTTCTTACTAAGCAACACTGCCCATCCGCAGAGCTTGATATCTCCTGCTGCTGATGCTAACTAATACAGCAGAGCTCAGTTCTGCAAGGTGCTGAGCTCCTTCATTGCCATTGCAGTGGGGCGAGCCCGTGAGCTCTGGTTCCATGCCAGCTGGCACTCCTCTCTCTTTGGAGCAAGCATGGAGCCTAAGCCATTCAAGTGCTGACAATTGCTAATTCTCAGCCACAGGGCAGCACTAATTTTATCTTCCAAATCCCAGTCATCTCAGGACCTGTACCAGATTTTTCAGCTCACTGGGAGAATCACTGAGCCCTGTGGATGTGCTTTGAGGGATGCCACAATATGCAGAGTACCGCACAATGGAGGACCGTGTCTTGTGAAGGGGACTCCCCACCACGTCAAGTCAGCAAGTCATGGGTGTAGCTTACCAGAAGTGGTTCTCCAGCACAAATAGCCCCAGGGCTTAATCCTAAAGCAGCAGTGTTGGGTGACAGCACTTAGAACCAGACACAGGGGGACAAGGCACTCTATTCTAAGGGGATACAAACAATAAACTCCTTTGCAGGTCTTGGTTGCAATACAGCTGGAAGTAGGTGAAAGTCTAATAAACCCCTCAGAGGACAAAACGAACTAACAAAACCATCAGCATTCATCCATCGTTTGTCAGGGAACACAAACTTCTGTCTTTCATCTTTGCTTATAGCAAAGCACATGCTTAAGTGGTTTCCTGCAGCGGGATGTCTTTGCTGAACCGAGGCCTGGAGGAGCCATTGATCATTTCCACTGGTAAACAACCTTGTTTTTCACCAAGGAGAGAATACATGGATGCAAAAATGCAGGCTGTGGACTAAAAGGTTTTACAGCAAGCCCAGAATCTCAGGGAATAACTCTGGCCTAAAATTTAAAAAAAAAAAAAAAGAAAGAAAAGTTTGGACTCCCCCTCCCTCTGACATCCCTTGGAGACCAACAGCTTCTTTTCCAGTAAAGTACACAGAGCAGCTTCCAAAATGTAACATCACAGGTAGGGTATAATTCCTGCATCCAAAGTTTTCTTATCAAAACCAGAAAACATCCAGGAAAAAAATAGATGTTGACTCTGCCACAGGAAAGCTCAGGTTTTGTCATGTGAATTAATCAAAAACAGAACAACATTCCTTTATTTTCAGTATAAACTGTTATTTCCTAACTTTCAGTGAAAAACATCCATTCCAAATGGCCTTTTGTCTTCAAGTGCAAAAAAACCAACTTCAACTACAAATTATTGTTCTCATAGAAAAAAAAAACAAAACCATTTTCCAGTCACCTGTAAAAGACTTTGCTTCCTAATTCTAGGTAGGACTCTTCTGATCAGAAGTTTATCTGTGACTGCCAGATTATGGATTTGAGGTGCTTTAGGGTTGGGTTTGGTTTGGTTTTTTTTGCTTTGTATTATATTTATTTTTGTGTCCCCTAAGTGTGGTGGTGTGTAAAAGACATTAGCATTTCTAATTAAAACCCCCATTAATAGAAATGTAAGCAATTCCAGGGTCAAGAAAAGAATATTTATTTACTGAAGATAACCAGGATCATTCAAAATATTCTCAGTATCTGAAACACTGGAAATTTCTTGGCCCTTCACATGATTTGCCTCTAGTGGGATTTTTCTTTTTTCTTTTTTTTCTCCAGATTTCTGTATTTTTAGACTTATTTCCAAGACTGACCAACGTTACCCAGTATGAGAGGAAAGCAAGGCCAAGGAAAATAGCTTAAATCAATATTTTTCATATAGAGATATATTTTTTTTCTTCAACTCAAGTGGAAAAAGAAGAATGACCTCCTACTTTAGCAACTACTGAGTATTTAAGAGACCATCAGGAATTTAACAAGCCAGTGCAGTATTTATCCCAAAATTAAAAGCTGCCCTTCCTAGGGGTTTAAAAGATTCTTCCTCAAGTGCACCAATTTTTTCAAAACACCTACCAAGATGTTATTTTCTCCTTAAAGTTCCTTCAAAAGCGTTCCCATCTGTCACTGTCTGCAAGTCTCTTATACCTTAGGGAAAGGATTGCTGTAGCTGTGTTTTGGTTATCCCCAGTTACACCATAATTGCAATGTGTTTAAACAGAAAAACACTGTGATTTTCTGTTTCACTTGGAAATTGGAACCCATGCTAGAGCTTGCCCATAGCATTATGGCCAGGCTCATGGCTGACTTGTTCTTCCTGTTGATGCCACGTCTTCTTCCCTCTCACAGAGGTAAGGCGATCATGGAGATAAGAAAAAAAAAGAAAAATAAATAAATAAATAAAAAATCACTCTCAAGTTTCTTGAAATACATCCCGCCTTGCTTTGGGCTGTTTTTGATTGGCTTCTGTATAATTAGTTCCTGCTCACAGTTTCTGTGATAATTGCACTCTCTATTAATTGAGCATATATTGTACTCCATGCAGTCAGCAAGTGATGAAGCTGTCAGTATTTTGTTAGCTATTACACTGCCTGATTCTTATGGGCTGTTTGATATTGGTAACAAATTAGCCAATTTATACGTCATAAATAAGTTTCAAAAGCCCTGCTTTATCAGCTGGAGAGAAAAATACTGTTATCTTGGTTGACAAAATGCTTGTACTAAGATTCCCAGTGCCTTTTGGCAGGAATTCATCAGAGCAGATGTATTCCTTCTATTGGGCACCATTTGGTTCAATTATTCTTAATGTTTAATGGCAGAATAATTGGACCAAATGGTAATATATACTCCAATAAAATACTTTCATCAAATGCTTTAATTGCTGGATCTCTATAACTGCAGTGCTGGGCTCTTTATTCTGCTTATTGACATTTGACAGACCATGATCTTAATACGTTACTTTCATAAATCTCTTGATGAGCTTTATCAGAGGTGAGCACTAAACCCGTGGAAGCAGGTCCTCCTCTGGTAAATGGGCTGGGGAATTGGAACAAATGGGGGAAAAAGCAAAGTGACATAAAGCTGCTCTGTCATAACCCCAGGCACTTCTGTGCAGCCACCCTAGGTGGGAGGAGGAAGGATGAGGGTGGCCATGCTTGTTCTGTGCATTCAAGACATGCTCCCAGCACCTTCCCCTGGTGAGCAGCTTGGTCTAAGTGGCAAAGCAGCTTCTTGTTTTCTACTTAGCAGGTATTTAAAGTGCTTGTGCTCAAAGTCTTTCCTTGGGCAAAACTCTCACTAAATTGAGAGGACTTGTGACAGCGATAACATGGGGTCTGATCCACACTCCATGGAGTCAGCATAACCTAATGATGAAACCAAAGGTCTAACACCCTCCTGACCCTCCACTGGTATTCTGGATTACTTGGTGACCAGAAAACAAACAGCAGGAGGATGCCAGGAGACAGAGTGAGCAGGAAGGAGGTGCAGAGCCAGGGGAGAAGCTATAGGAAGGGGATGGATAACTGTCTTCACTCCCTGCTGTAGGTGGGAAATAAACATCTCTCACTGGGGGGATTAAAGGGGAGAAGGAATGGCTTACACGTCAGGGCACGACTTACAAACCAGAAGATGATCGCTGGCTTTCCAAGGTACTGCCTGACTTCAGTGTTGCTTGTCTGGATAATTCCGGGTACAATAGGCCCTTGGTCACTGATCAGGGCTCCTCGCTGCCAGGCAAAGAATGCAGCAATACATTTATCATGCATCCAGAAATGGCCAGAAACCAGTGAGGAGGACATCAAGCTGCTTTCTTCTAATTTCTGGGAAATTCTCAGGCTATCAATAGTGACAGATTTTATTTTTAAACTGAGATAAGGGAAAAGCTCAGAAATACCTGCCAGTATTACCTGGTCTCGCATATCCATGTCCTGATCTCCACAACACCAAAATCACTGCAGGCACCACACTGGTTTCAGTAAGTGCACCAGCTCCGGGACCTGGACATGCTTGTGCAACCAGGTGATATCCCAGTTTCTGCAAAAACAGGGACTGTCCAGGAGGACAGAGCAGCAAAGAAGACAGCAAGAAAAGTGAGTCCCTCCTGGGTTCCCAAACAGCCCCGCTCTGCTGAGATACCTGCTTTAACTCCAAACACGACCAAACAGTAAAGCAGTGCAAAAATCCCTTGTGAAGAATTCTGTTGGGGATTGTTAGAGGAATAAACAGAGCAGAAGGAATGGGGAAGAGATGCATTTTTAAAGCTTCTCAATTAGTTTCTAATTGCTGGCATCCAGCCAGGCTGGAGAGGCAGTGAAGGGATGGGAGCCGAGGGGCCGCAGCAGCTGCTCCCACCGCAGAGTCCCCCCACGGCCGGTGGAACAGAAACGCCAGTGCTGATCCGGCTGGGAGGGCAGCCTTCACCCCGCACGCCCACTCGTAGCTGAGCCCTGAGAAATGAACCATTACACTGTTATGGATGTATTTACTGTGCCTAAATAATAAGTAGAATTTTATCCAAAAGTTGTTTTATTTTTACCAGTCTGGTATCTTTTGTTCCTTCTGGGGAAAGACAGAGAATTGATTGAAAATTGAAGAGGGAAAGTGTGGTGGAAAAATCCTACCCATTAAAGTTTTCATCACAATATTGCATTTATCTATACTACAAGGAAAAGCAGGAATCTTCCAGGAATCCTTTGGCTCCAAAAATCAGTTCTGACAGTTCAGTTGTGAACACATCTAAATGTTGGCCAAATTTTCACACTTCAAAATTTTCATTTTACCAAGAATCAAAATTTCTGGTAAAAGCTTTCAGACAAACATTTCCAATCAGCAAATACACCAAATTGTGTTTCACCTGTCTGTGTAGGTCACAAAATCCTTCAAGCAGTCCCATTAACAACTCCATTGCTGCCCCTGATGGAGTGCTGCAAACATGTCAGGACTTAGCTAATATTTACCCAGAATGTCTTTGGTGTATTAACAGCATGTTCAGAGTAAACTCCGCTGTCCGGCCTCCCCTGCTGAAAGGCCTGTTATGTTCGTTCAATAACACACATCAATTTTAACATTGGTTTTCTACAGCAGAGATATTCTACAGTGACTGGATTTGAGACATGCTACCAGAGGACACATTCACAAGGCATCTTTCCACAGTCTCCATCACCCATCCTGTAAAAATATCAGGCAGAAAGACCTGGCGAGCACATTTCCAGTTTAGAGGCAGCTCAGCTTCACTGAAATAGGAGGGATTTACAGACATGGTAGGTCTCAGCCATCTCTCCCTAGTGTTAGAGCAGACACAGCACTGCTATGCTGGGAGAGGAAAGGGAGTTATTGCAAGCCATTAAAGTAGCACCTACTCTTGAGTTGCCAAATTAACGTTTCATTGTGAACCACATATAGCGAGTTAGGGATGGGGGGCCTGGGTCGGTCTGTAGAGATATGACATAGCTGGTCCTGAAGGCTGGGAGTGACACAGGCATTTTCTGAATTACCCGCTTTTAATACCCATCTTAGAAGAGGCTCGAACACAATGTGTGGGTGGTTCTGTTACAGCAGCAACACACAGCAGAACAAAAGGGACCGTACATAAAAGTCCTGCTGTACAGGCTGCAAACATGGGCTTTGCTTCTGCTGCTGTTGCTGCATTTTCAGATCTTTGCAAGATCTGGAAACGACTGGGGAAGAACTCGAGCTGTGATGTGAAAAAGCTCAAGCTTAATGATGAAACCCGGAAATCAATCGTTAGAAGGAGGCACAGCTCTGGCAGACCCCTCCACGTCTTTTGAAAGGAAGCCGTTTTCAAAGGGCAGCCTCATGAGGATGGAGATGGGAATTTCCCAACTAGGAAAGCCAAAGGAGCTGTCATGCAAGAACAGGCTGCCTTCAGTGGACCAGCATGACAGCAAGAATTCTTTAGGCCTGTGAGCAGCAATTTCTACAACAGGTATAATCCAGAGGACAGTGGAAAAATCAATAGATGGATAATGTTAAGGAAATCAATAGGATTGAAGCTCTAAGGCTGAGTTGTACACATGGAGAACTGACACTGACACTAGTCTGCCATTGTCCTCAAAAGTTTTGTCTTGATGAGGAAGCACTCAGCATTCTGGACATTGGCATGAGAGCAGCAGTATCCTGCACCCTTCACGGTGATAATGGAAAAAGATTCATTCTCTTGCAAATTATATTCTGCATGTCTGAGAAAACTTACTTTCTGCTCTGAGTATTCTCTGAAGTGAACTTAAGGACTGATTACCAGATGTTCAGCGGACAAGCTGTGGAGGTGTGTTATGTCAAACATTTCACCAGGGCTACAAGACAATAGTTATGGAAAATTAAATGCAAAATAATGTATTGCTTCATTTTCCCTGTGTTTTGCACATGCTTGTTCAGAGCACAACTCAAAGGGGATTAACATCTTCACGTCTGAAGTGTTGTTCCTCCTGCTGTACAATATGGGAAAAGCACTTGGGAAAACAGTAGAAAAAGCCGCTGGCTTAATGCTTTCCAATACCTCAGGAACTCGGGGTTTAGGCTGAGTAGTGCCAATCAATGAAGCTGAACTTCAGTGAATGGACAGGTTAAGAGGGTCCAAGAAGAATATTGGGAATTTGTCTGACTTCCTATTAATACTGGTTTCTTTGGGCCAGCCTTAGCAATTTCTACTGACGTTGGTCAGAAATGCTCTTAGGAATGCTGCAGCCAGAATTCCTAAAAAGCTCCTCTTTTCATGTTTGCCTCAGAAAATGGAAAACCAAAAGGGGCAGAGAGAAAAGCACCCAGCCAACCTCAGTGTGAGGAAAAAGAGAGGGCAAGTTCACAACTCAGCTTGCCCAAACATCTCCAGGAACTCCCTGTGCAGAGCTGCCAACACCGACCGGCTTCCCTGGCACCCTTTCAGAGGTGAGTCACCTAACCACCTAACCACCTATGCAGGAGCAGAGGATTTTAGGCCCAATATCTGCTGATGACAAAGAAAGGATTTACACCTCCTTAGTAAAGTTTGAGCTGGTCTGTACATGGCACAGAGGTGCAAAAGGGCAGGACCCATGCTGGTCTGCGTTTGCTATGCAAATGCCATCTCACCCATTGCTTGGTGGCGGAGGGAGGATGAGCCCTTTGATGTTCAACGGCAGTGCTGCTGCTCTCCTATTGAAACGCAGCATGAATCCCTCCAAAGCTGCAGGTTGTCTGTTTTCACAAGCCTGGCTCCCCCACAGACCAGGATATTACAGCTGTAGGAGATTAACACCACGCTGCTGCCAATATCTTTTGAATGAAGCCTCTGGTCCCATGTAGCTGGGGCAAAAGGTCAGTTCCGCTAAGCAAGCAGCACAGGTAAGGCAAGGCACCAAATACCATTTATTTCCTGAACTGTGCTGCCTTGCAGCGTAAAGTCTTTTAACGGAAGCAAAAGGGAGAGTTGTTATGGGGACTGAGCTGTGGACTATTGGCCAGTGTTCAGTCATGGAGCCAAACAGAGCAGTGCTCGTGAACAAAATGGCATTTTCTAAACCCCTCTACTGACCCGTCTGTGAAACAAAGGAGGAACGTCTCTCCTAAGTACTTGCTGCAATGCCCTTTCTTGCCTGTTATTTTTTATTTCTGTTTTGGAGTGGCTGGAGACCAGCAATCGGCATCTAGCTGTAAAGAGGCTGCCACATGCAATTACAGAGGGAAAGTCTTGAAGGACACAGTGCCGAAGCAGAGAGACATTTGAAATAAACTTAAAGGGAACAGCTTTGTTTAGCTGCTTGGCCTTTTGCTGCCCTGTAATTCTTTATGTCGATTATAATGGAAAGATCAAATTTCTCATTTTCCCATCTCTGTATCTAGAGAAATGCAAAAACTCTTACACTTGATCTCTCCGAGCCCTCCTTTCCCAGATTCACTTACCGATACTTTGTCACTGTCACCTCTTTGACGATGGCCTGCTTGCATGCATGCACATGTTCAGAAGAGTTGCTCTGGTAAATACAAAGGACCCAGTTTCCAAATCCCATCATGCTGCACATCCCAACAGTACTTAATTCGTAGAGTAACCTCTTTCTATCAGTTGCTTCCTTCTCTCCAGGGTTGGCTATCCCTGTTAGATTTCATTACAAATTATGTGATTTAATTTGGAATCGAGGTCCAGGCTATTTCCCCATCTATGCAGACACAAGGAGGTCCAGAATGATGCATCTCCTGTGCCAAGATGATGGGAGAAGGGAATACTGTCCTCATGGATTGCTCTTGCTTTCTCCTTCTTGATGATGTGGGAGTACTCCAAGGACACAAGGAAGGCAGATATGGGAAACCATCACAGCTCCAATGTGGAGCTTCGTCCTTGGAAGCAGTGTGAGATACAGAAGACATGTGGAGCAGAGCCTTCCCTGAGGCCCAGTGAGGATCCACCTGCCATCCCCATCCACTCCTGTGGGTTCCCTCCCAGTTCTTTGCCCTCTGCCTGCCCATCAAGGCCACTTTGTACTTACATAAACAGCACGTGGAAAGGGTAGGTCATCAGAAGCAGCCTGCATTTATTCGCACACCAGAACAGAGGTGAGTCCTGTCTCCACCCTGGCACTGTGATCCAAGATACACAGAAAACCCTTTCCTTCTTCAATGCTCTAAGTCGTATAGAAAAGGAATGGCCCCAAGAAATGGAGAGCATCATATGCGATGCAATGTTCTACTATTACTGGCCCTGCACCACTCAGCACCCACAAACACGGGCAGAATAGGGAAATGCAAAAGGCCAAATTCACATTTGCACTAAAGATCCTTCTGCAGTCTGCAGGAGGGGGCTACTAGTCTTCGATAAGCCAAATCTTATCTCATAGTAGTTATCTCTGAGGAATAACATGCAATAATCCATGTATACTTTTATTTTTAATCTTTAGCTGGTACTTTGTGAGGCTGAACAAACACACAGATTTTTTCAGGATTCTACCAAGGGTGCATCTGTCTCTGGATGAAAGGATCCTGACATCAAACTGACTGCAGCTGGGCTGGAAAAAGTTTTAAATCACTGCGATCAACACAAGTTTTGCACCAAAGTACAAATACACATACCATGATTTCCTCTGGGTGACAGGCAAATCCTGTTATTCTATTTATGAATGGGCCTCATTAAGTAGAAAAAAAACTGTTGGTGCAACCTGTTCCTTTTTAAATTAAACATATTAAAGTTGATAGATACCCCTAATTCTCTGCTCAGCCTTTTATGCATTGCAGTAACACTGCTCCTATTGTTAGGGAAAGTCTTGAGTTTGCATAATCTGCTTTTCATTTCCCTGGCAGCTGCAGATCATTCTTGGTGACTAAATTAAAAACTGTTTCTTTCAAGAATCCACCAGATCTGTCCTTCTTTTTCCTCCCTCTACCTAACAAGTTAGGAAGAAAATAAGAAAACAAAACCTTACCAACAAGCATTAAATCCTATCAGATCAGGCTGGAAGGTCACCTCATCCATCCCTCTGCCCTCAGGCAAAAATCAACTCTTCTTAAGCCACCCCTGACAGATGCTCATCTAACTCTATAAAACACCCATTGATGATTTCACAGCCCGTTCCTTGGCTTACCTCATGGCTGCAAGTCTGACCTAAATGTCCCTTACCACAGTCAAAACTCCTCACTGCTTGTCCTGTCCACACTGGACTTGAGGAAGACTATTTCTCCTTGAAGAAGAGTATTTCTTCTCTCTTTGAAGCAGCCCTTTACATGCGTATCAAGCTTCCCCATGCTTTTCGCTCCTCTTACCTCTTACGAACATATCTGTCTACAACTTTTCTGAAACACAGCCCCATTTCAGAGCCCAGCACTCCTGAACAGGTAAGTCAAACTGCTCCTCAGCCCATTTCTGCTCCTGCGTTTACTCCTGTTGTATATTAGTGAGTGGAGAACGCAGGAGGCTGAGGTCTTAGCCTCCCAGGAGAGCAATGGACAGGTAGGGAAGAGGCATTGAGAGGACTCCAGGATGGCTTTTAGGCTGGCGTACACCAGCTGCACCCGGTCGCTGATGCCTGCTGGTAGCACAGTGTTAGGCTGGCGCTGGCAGGTGGGCTGACCAGAGCACACCCAGTTCCCAGGGAGGTGGCTGGACGCTCACACAACCCATCCAGCTCCCGACCAGCCAGCCCAACCATGCAAACCTACCAAAACCCAGTGGTGTGGACTCTGCCAGTTTTGAGGACAACACCGTAAGTAGTGAGGAAGCACAGGGAGTGAACTATGTAGGTGGAAAAGTAGGGAAAAACCCAGGAAGTTTAGGAGAGGAAGGGGAAAGAATCTGAGATGATAAATCAAAACGTGCAATGACCTGCTTTCCCCCACTTGCCCCTTGCTAGAGCTGACCTTGACTTCAAAGGAAACTCCAATTTTCTGAAAGGCAGCAAAAAGAGGGCATGAAATCTTGCAGTCGGTGCAGAGGCTTACAGCAGCATCTAGTACTAGCATTTTACATGTCATGTAATGAAGCACTAAGCCTAGGATCTTTTTGGATTTCTGTAACTAAGTTGACAGCTTTTATTATAGGATGTGGTTTTGCCAGCACCTAGCCTTGTGCACACAGACTTCCCGGCTCTTCTGCCCCAGCGAGGCCGCTCAGACCTGTGTTTTCGGCCACTCTTAGTACACTCAGCTAGTACTGTGCTCAGCTCTCAGCAGGAGAACCACCCGGGCCAACCTGACACATAATAGCCAGCGGTTATTGTAGGTGGCCAGGTCTGAAAATCCCCAAGGCCACCAGGCAAGGCTCACCTTGGAGGACAAGGCAAGCTGCACAGCACTGCTCTTGACCAGGCAGGCAGACTCTGCTGCGAAGGGACGGCCCTGCTCGGGATCTCATCTGGTGACCGATTTGCACTGACAGGCTGTTCCAATCACAGCAACTTTGCACGATACCAGCTGCTTTTCCGGATGTAGGGAAGAACAGGCCTGACAAATAGGATAGTAAATGCACGTTAAGGACATTACTCCAGAATTCCCAGCTGTTATACTTTCACTGTGAGGATGTAAAGGTATCTTGTTAAAGATGTAACAAAATGTCAGCATTAACAGTTTCATCCTGTTTTCCCTTCTAAGTGCCCAATCCTACAAAGCTTTATTAACGCAGGCTGAAATTTCAAGATTTAAAGGCTAACTAAATCCCACTTAACTTTCACAAAGGGGATTAACTGGAACTTAGCTGCTGCTTACGCTGCTGTTCGCTTTCTGCAGGAGGGGCAGTTCTCATGTTTGTGCCTTTTGGGTTTAAGCTGTAACAGGCTGGCTGGAGCGGAGCTTGCGCCCAGCCCCGCTGCGGTGCGGGGCAGCAGTGCGTGGACAGCTGCTGAGGACAGCAAACCGCACTCTTGCCAGGCTGTGACTCTGCATGCTTGAGCAGAGACAAAGCATCCCCCTCCAGGCATTGCGTTTACTTGCAATTTATAACAGCTAAAAGCACAGGAAAAGTAACTATAACGCCTTTCCAAGGGAGACCGAAACTAACTTTACACATTTCCATACACAGAGAAACGTCCCATGCAAATAAAAACAAACCAGTCCACAACGCCACAGCAAGAGAGGCTCTGGTTACAGAGAGCGAACACTGCCTTGGTGCAAGTGAAATGCCAAACGTTCAAAAATACAGACCCAGAGCTTATGAAATTTTCCATATGACATCTGAAAATTAAAAATTATACTGTTCTATTCTGTATATGGCTTAAGAAGAATAAAACTTGTATGTACTGTCATTAGCCTACATATAAGAAAAGATATATAAATAGACATAAAAAGATTGGGTTTTTTAGATAAAAAGATTTACTTTTTTAGATAAAAATACCCGATTGAAACTGAATTCCTATGCATTTGATTTCACCCACCTGTTACAAAATGCTGAATGGAAGAACACAGAATACAATAGATAAATTAAACAATTTTATATTTTATAGAAAGGACAAAGTCACTAAATGGGTTCATTTTTACATTTATTTGACGAAACAGTGTACATAGTGTTAATCTTTGCAGAATAATAATCATGTACACGCACAGTGAATGGTTTTGAGACCAGAAGTTACAGTGTGCAACAACATTGCAGAAACAGTTCTTCCACAGAATGCTTCTATTTCCAGTATTAAAATATATAAAATAGCGTGACTTTTTTATTTATTGTGGTGAGGTAAACATTTCTTCCTTCAAAGCAGTGTGCTCCTATGCACCTTCACGAGGACTGCTAACGACAATACCCTTCTCCTTCATTCAGTCAATAAGTACATACCTAGTGGCATATTTATTGCTATTCTAATGGTCACACATTTTTTCCTTGAGCAATATGTAGAGAAAGGAATGGAGAAGAAAAAACCTACAGTAATTGATGATAGCAACCTATCTATACTATTTGTGTCAAGAGCCAGAGATTAGTGCAGATAATTTATTTTGAATATAACAGTTTTAATGGAAATGTCAAGAAAAATATATTTACATTTTTCTAAGTAGAACACAGTATTGATTAGAGCCGCTCAAAAATCACAATTAAGAATTTATTAGAAAAATTTTTACCTCTCTGCACATCTACAACACCAGATCATAATATCCACTCATTTCTTCACTGTTCAAATTTATTGATGATTTTCAGCACGTAATTCCTGGGCTGAGTGAGATTTGTACCGAGTTCTTTAGTTACACAAGCCATTTGGTATTGTCTTCTGTTCCCTGAATGAATGATTTGTGTAACTAATAGCTTGAATTTTGACTGTTACAAAAGAATATATAATCAAAATAAATCTCGGTCAATATCTGAGTACTGAAACTTACATTTTTTTTCTTGTACATATTTTTACTGATGCCTGAGAAATCAAATATTTTAAAAATGGAAAAGTTCATTTGTGTTTTATTCCCAATAAATCAGAAATGGTTTTGGGAAGATAAATCAATTGAAGAATACTCCATGCTCCTGACAGAAAACTGCTTCAGGTTCTCACCTTATTTTAAAACCTCACAGCAGTGACATACTTAGAAAGAGGTTATTTTAAAAAGTTAGCAGCCATTTTCTTACTGGCAGACACATCCTCCTAGAGCTCTCTCTGTATAGCACTGTTACACCTAGAAATACTGCACCTCATTTCCAAAAACTAGAAAATAAAATGAATCACATTTCGCTGGTTTATAGGCACAGTATAAGAATGGAAGGTCCTTTCACTACCAACTATTCAATCCCATTTCCTATTGTGAGGTATACTTTGGCATCTACAAAAGAAAATCACCTTAAGGCAAAATGTGTGATTTCTAAAAAAGAAAATAAACATTATTCGTTTGAATAAAAATAGATATTGTAAGCACAATTTTTTACATTATTGTAAAAGTCCATAAAAATATAAACCCATTATTAGTTTGCTGACTCTTTACAATATAAAAAATGAATGAAAATATTGTGAAATAGGTGGACTACATGTGTTTGATTAAAGAACAATCCTGTTGATAGAAGTCAATTATTAATTATTGTATCTTATCATGAGTTTATCAGTGACAAGTTTGGAAGGAAAGCAGAAAAAGAGCTTTATGAAGTGAAGAATTAGTTATTACAATTCTGAACAACAAAATTACCAAAATTAGAGGAAAACGTACAAACTTTTTGAGAACACAGCTGCAAAACTTCTGAAGCCTAACTTGCAAGCCTATGGCCTGAGTTTGCCAAGTATCACCAATTAAGTCCACCAACACTGATGACTGCTTAGAAAAACTCCACTAATCCTCTCTGAAATAACAACAGGAATGACATCTTGTGAAACACACACACTTTCCATGAGAACATCTTCAAGTTGTTATTTTTTTGCCACACTAGCTACCGCCTTCTTTGCTGCATCCTCAAGGTCATTTGCAGACGTGATGGGGAGTCCACTTTCATTCAGAATACGCTGGGCTTCATGAACATTTGTTCCTAAAAAAGAACATCGACTATAATTAGTAATTAATATTAATGAATAAATGAGCATCTTCTATTAAATCTCTATAAAAAAAAGCAGTTAATGCTTCAAACTACACATCATTTCAGTTTAACAACAGATTCAGTGAGTGGTTTGGACTGAGCTGAGAAGAAGGAACTCTTAATTTCAATGACAATTTTGACAGACAATGCAAGCTGGTGATAGCACTTGCATCCACAAGAGGGGCTTTGTGAAGATTAGAGGGTCAATCCAAAATCCCCCAGAATCAGTCGGGACATCTAGCAAGAGCCGTGGATAATGGATCACGTATCAGGCCTTTAAGACACTCCAAAGATTTAACACATTTATTAGCAACAATCAGCTACAGCTAATCAGCAGTCAGTGAATCAACTATAGCTAAAATTCACCCATGTGAACTGAAAGCTGCAAAATGGGCTATTGGAAGGTAAAGATTTTGGTAATACTGAAAATCTAACTGGTTTTGAGTTGCTATTGAATACACTTTTTTGCACTTCTGCTAAAAAAGGGGAACACAGAGAGTTCTGAAGCATTCAGCATGACATCGTTCCCTCCTCTGCTGCTGCAGTATATTATCCCATGTGGAAGGAGACTGTACAGCCATACAGTACAAGTGCTCCATTTTGTACATAAAGAGCTCAAATTTAGTCAACAGATTACATGCACAGTAAAGGAAAAAACCATAAATCAAAAAAAGATATTTCAGGAAAGCATGTTTTTCACACTGTTCACTTGTATAAAAACAAGTGCATCACCTTCCCATTTACTCTAGCTCTTTCTTGATGGAAAACAAAGACAAACAGAAAATGTGAGTTCTCCAAAGCTTTGATCACTGATATGTTCTGCACCACAGAAGAACCTGGAGTCAGATATCCTACTGAGGAAGCAGAATCCATGCTTTGGGATCACACCGCTAGTCACAAGCACAAGACCCTGAGCTGATCCTCTTTAGGATCATTTCTAGCCCCCTCCTCCACATCAAGTTCCTTGTTCATTTGCCATGTCAAAATGCTTAATTACTTTGTAATTCCTAGACCTAGCAAAATGAATTTTAATTATATTTGGAGCTACACACTAATTATACCCTTAATAATTAACCAAGCAAGGAGCATACTCTTTACTATGCAACTTCCAGCATGCTCATTTTAAAGGGTGATTTGGGGTTTTTGGCAGACTTTATAAAATGTCTGAAATTGTACAGCAGAAGTAGAGAAATTCAGAAGTCTGTTTCATCAGCGTGCTCACATCAGGATTCCCACTCCCAGCACTGAAAGAGACCCCAGACATCTCTGTCGCAGCAGGCCCCAGCACTTTGTGAGAGGAGAGGCAGGTGACTGGAAGAGGAATGTGGGACCCCATCTGCTAGCTGTTTAAAAGCACTGGCAGAAGAGGTCATGCTTCCCATCGATACACAAAGGACACACTGTGGGACTTGTGTAGGAAGGTCAAAGACATCTGAAATCTCTGACAGAAGGGGGATTTGGTTACATAGTAACATCCAGAACTGTACAGGACTTCTCCTACAGAAAAAAGAATATTATGGGCAAAAAAGAGCATAATACTTGATTTTTTTTCAATCATCCTATATAACGTAATTGCTAGTACGGAACTGTACAGGGAAGTCAGAAGGCATTACGAAGGTTCTCTTCTCTGTTAAGTTCCTCACATTTGTATAGCAATTCCCATCAAGTCTTGACAGTTTTATCTATATTTAGATACAAGTGTGATAAACATTTAAAACAGTCAAGGTTGTACTGATCTCTCAGATAGGATTCTACAAGACAAAGTGTTGCAAGGAGAAAAAAAAGGAAAGAGGGAAAAATTTTCCTGGAAATTTTCCCACAGACAGAAAGATTATGCTGTTTGTGATAACCACGTATTTAAAACTAACTTTTGCTCTTCACTAAGTGGCCAATATAAATTTACTAACAGGTCAGAGTGGGAACAATACATTGGATCTATTCTGCACTGCATTGATTGCTCTACACACCACTTGCCTAACATGCATTACAAAATCAATACAAAACACAGTCCACTAAGAAGGGAGGGGGGAGTTTATGCAGACAAATGAAAATATGAAAGCTGAAAAAAAATCTCACTGCAGTCAAAAGAGTAAGGATACACTTTGTATTTATTAAATAAAATACTGTTTTATAGACAGGCCATACAACTAAATATATTTTTCAGCAAGCATTTATTTTGCTGTAATTTTCTTCTTTTAATGATCACTTTTTTTCCCATTGTGTTATTTTAGATATACGGAGAATACAGAAATTATAATAAGATCCTGCTGAAAGCAGAGGTAAGAGTTTTAAAATTAAACGTTCAGAAAACACTGGAAACATGTACGAATCTACAAAAGGTATCATCTTATTGCAGTAGACGTTAAAATAAACAAATAAATAATCCCACTATTCTAACATTAACCTCCTGCCACTGGATGGTGTCAGAGAACTGTAAACAGAACCCCACACACAGGCTATCAAAGTAACCTGCCCTTCACCTACACTGTAGCCGACTGAGAAATGGTGAAAATTCACAGGACTGAAGGCTCTAGGGCTTTTGCGGTTGTTGCGGGGTTTTTTTGTTTGGGTTTTTTTGTTTGTTTGTTTGTTTTTAAACTCTACTCTATTAAGGGAATAGCTTTCTGATGAGAAAAAGAAGTTTTCTCCCTCTGACACATATTACTGTCAATGACACTCCATGGAAAAACAGGAAAGATGTAATTTTATCAGCAGATACTTTCAGGCTTTTTAATCTAAATATCTTCCTTCTGTAACTTGGGTTCGGAAACAACCTCTCTGTCTGTGTACATACCATCGCTCACATTTACACTTCTATTGCCTTGAAATCTCTGCTTTCACTAGCAAAGCGAATCTATTCAACTCACTACCTAAAAATCCTAGTAATAAATATTCTATCTAAGCATGCTTCTATAAATTGTAAGATTATACCAGCACACATTGTTACAAACGAGTCAAGAGGACTGCACAAGTTGAACGAAAACAAACAAATAAAACATCCCCAACCATATGTCAACAGGATTTTGATAATGTTCATTTATTCATTTGCACTGTCATCAAACCATTAGGAACAGGCTAAATTGCCACTGTTTAATGCTGACGGCTGGAGAACATGCAAGACTCTGCAATGCCATTTCTAGCTTTTCAGGTAAATAAGATATAAGGGGAGAAGACACAGTTATATACATTTGCTACCTCCTAAGAAATAGAAGACTAACATAAAAAATAATCTGATCTACCCAAAACATTCTGCTATGACAAAATATTTCACAATATGCAGTACGTCTGAGAATATTATTGATGTGAACACATTGTGACCATGTTACATTACCAACAGTAATGGTTCAGCTTTGATATGCTACACCGATGAGTATATTAAGAGCCAAATTTCACCCCCTGGCATGGATCCAGGTTATGTCATTTCTGCTAGCCCATAAGCTGGAAACTCACAGCCTCTCAGGTCTCGAAGACAGAGGTACTGGAGAATAAGGGACAAGGTTTAATTTGAGGTTTGGCTAGCGATAAGCTTTAAGTAATAATCTTTAGCTAGGGAACCTATGAAGTTTTAGGGGCTCACACATCTTGTAGCTGTTGGCTCTGCAGTCAAGAATAAAACAACTTTCACTTTAAAAATTGTCTCATAAGAGACAATTAAGCCCTTTCTGTTCTGTCCACCCCATTTGCCCTTTTCTATCTTAAACTCTTCCCAAAGAATACTTTAACCTTTTCCCCTGCCTCATGTTTACATCCAAACTGGGAAAGACTCAAACACATTTAAATTTGTGCTGAATGTTTAAACCCAAGATGTCTGAAGAGGTTGATATGAATAAAGTTCTAAATGTGACTTTGCAATACCCCATTCTTCTCTCTTGATAGGCAATTTGGGATACTAAAAATCACAGGCATACATACTAAACCATATTTTTGAGCAAGATATACAAATTGGAGCAAAATTTCACTTATGTGTAAAACATTTCTGAACATATTAAAAAAAATCATTAGACTCTGAAGAACACAGACGATCACAAATCACATGGCTGAAAATATAATAGGAAATTTTGGATTCAGACATTTGAATAAAAGCCAACTTGCTTCTAGCTACATTCAACATATTAAGTAGTTCTAATTCCTCCCAATTCTTCTTGTCCTATGACCACAGAAGCAGAGAATTAATTTGTTGAAAGACAGAGAATGTAAAATTTCTAGCATAGGAAGAGGATTTCTAATTCACAATTCTTTTTTATTCTTTCCTCTTTTCATCTAACTCTGAGCTACATAAATGAGAAACAAGGTTTGGCTTCCATTCAGCACTGCTAGTTAGTTTTCACAAAACTTAATTGAAGTACATTACATTTTAAAGGGGAAAAAATGCTGCATAAAACCAGCAGAAGTTAGTTTTCTACATCTGTAAAAGATAAAATTTGGAATATGTGGTTTCTCCATTTGTCCATAAGCTTTTTAAACAACAATAATCCCACTTCTCAGCTGGTGAGTTCTTTACTGATAAGGCAAGTAAATACATGTAATTATAAAGTTACCATTTTCAAAGAGGAGAGTAATCCTTTCTTTATCCACTGGTAAAACAGCTCGTAATTATTATACAACTGAGAACAAAGATTTGTCCACAGAATCCTGCTAAATCAAGACAGATTTGACTGATTAAAACTCTAGTCATCAAGACATTTGTAATACAGTGCATGCGGGCAAAGAGTCTTTAAAGTACAGGTCACAAATCTGTTAGATTTATGGGAAAAAATCATGAACCTTCTGTTGGAAAAATGTTCAAAATGGAAATCAAAAAAAGTGCTTGTCCTTTTTTCTCCTTTTGAAGTGTAAAATGTTACTGGTGACGTTTTAAAAAGTCTTGGGTAGCCTTATTACTTCCACAGTACTCATTATTAATTCAAAATCCTTATATGTTTGGATAACCCGGTATGAGTTCAAAGAAGAACAACGAAGATGATTAAGGATCCAGAGGGATTGATTTCTGAGGAAAGATTAAAAGAACCATATATATATATATATATATATATATATATATATATATATCTATCTTAGCTGGGTGATTAAGGAGGCAGAGAAAGCAGGAGTTACAAGCTAAAGATTTCTAAGTACAACATCTGAAGGCTGGAAACATCATAGCTCTTTGTTTAGGATGAATTGATGGGTAACACTAGGAATAAAAGGAGGAATTAAAAAACTTTTAAGATTAATATTATGCAAAAGGGAGAGTTTGCTGTATCATATTGGGACAGTTTCCTAGAGAAAACATGGTATCGCCATCTCTGGAGTCAGCAACTAGTCTAGGAGAAGCATTATTACAAACCTAGTAAAGAGTAACCAATCATGGGAAGATGACCAAGAAAAGATGTTTGCATTAAAATCTGTGTTAGACATTCTGAAGATTCACCTTCAGCCTCTGTGGATGAAGCAGCACACGACTCTCATAAAGGTCGCAGGCACAAGAGGAACAGGCACCATGCAGTCACCTCTGCAGGGCTTTGTGCAACCCCCAAGCAGAAGCACTCCTGCTCCACACCTTCTCTTCCAGACAAACTCCACAGTGCAGTAGCACCGGGACTCTCCTCGTTCAGCCCAGGGACTGCTTTGCCTCTTGCAATCTTCCAGAAGTCACGTTTAGAAAAAAAAAAGCA
This sequence comes from Ciconia boyciana, assembly GCF_034638445.1. Classification (NCBI taxonomy): domain Eukaryota; kingdom Metazoa; phylum Chordata; class Aves; order Ciconiiformes; family Ciconiidae; genus Ciconia; species Ciconia boyciana. Next base: position 15,266,468 of record NC_132944.1, on the reverse strand, counting down.
CCCTTAACTTGTGTACAATCATGGAAGTATTGAAAGTACTGGAGAAAGGTCAAGAAAACCCAGTGGCAGACCTAGCAGACTGCAATTTAAAATGAGCAAGTTGATTTTCTTGTTTCTCTTACACCAGTTTCAAATATTGCAATAGAAACAACTTGCAACTATCTTGTACATAAGGAAAACTAACATCTTTTCCAATATCTTCACTTAAAAAATAACAGCTACAATAGATGAGAAGTCTTGCAGATCTGACAGATAAACTTTTTCCCAGCTATGACAGACAGGAAAAGTTTTTTGCTATGACAAAAAGCTAAACAACATTGCCTAGAGCTGATAAACAATGAGATTTTATATTATGAAACTTTCCTGCTTCTAACCAACATCCATCAGTCTCTCCTTCATCTGTATTAAACTATCTACTCACTCTCTTAAGGCGTTTAGTGGTGCTGCATCATCCAAAGAAAATTTTCACAATTTGTTTCTAAAATCCATTTTAGAGTATTTAAATTTTCCTGCACTTACCACAGCAAAAGTCTACCCATGTTAAACCAAGAATGCACTCTGGAAACTGTTCGAACCCTGCAGTGAAACGCACAGCAGAACTTTTACAGGACAAAATTGCATGTCACAGGCTGTGGTCTCCCCTGACGTGAACTACGTATCATGCGTAATGTAGCGTGAGAATGAGGGATGGGAAAACCTTGCTTTCTCATGAAAGGCAAAACAAGTACCCCCCCTAACCAAAGGGCTTGATGGGTAATCTGCATCTTCATGAGTCCTGGTGACTTTATTTTTTGAAAAGGAAAAAGTCTGTGTATTCAGAACTTTTTTCCTCCCCCCTCTATCATAGTGTTAGAAAACACCTTATTGTCTTGTATCTCAGGTAAATAAAAGGATGAATTTCCTCCTTTCACCACCAATGCTGAGTGATAGGACATTTTATGCTCTTTACACACACCCAGACATGAAGATTGATGTCTTTCAGGAACAGGCCTTAAAAAAAGAAAAAAAACCCAAACCAGAAAAACCTCTATTTTCCAAACCTACATAGCGAAAAATAAATGTTTTAAGCTTATCAGAGTTATGTGCCGATTTCAGTCAAAGCACTTTTTCGTTCAATGGCAGAAGAAGAATCTCCCTTCCTCCTTCAGGGTACTTCTCAGAAATTAGAGGCAGAACTCTATATCCACTGCCATTATATTAAAGCCAATAACTGCCAAAGAGCGCTCTTCCTTACCTCTCTATTACTTTTTTGTTTCCAGTTTAACAATGCTGGATGTACTAAAAAAATATTCCTTACCATTACCAAATCTTCTGGTTTTTAATGGATTTTAGCTGGATTGGATATTTGGGCAGAAGAACATGTTACTCTCACAAATACTGTTTCTAACATCTTTCTTTTAATTATGACATTGGAGTAAATTTAAGAAAACTGTATGTTGCTACAGGTTTAGCAATAATGGAATTGCATTCAGTAAAAATAATTTGAAAAAGAAATACCTTCCAGTAAACAGAAACTTGCATAAAATAATTTCTATTTGCAATGCAAATGTTACAAGCAAAACCATAATGCTTTCATTGCAAAATTTCATTGCTTCAAGTATGACCAGGGACCAGGAATACAGAAATATGTAAGGAAAGAGTTTATTGACTTCAGGTAATGCTATGGATGAAGAACTGGACATATTCTTATTGTGTGAGACTAATCTGTTCAGAGCTTAAAGATCGAAGAAAGCTGAAGTGGATTACTGTGCACCTGAGGACGATTTTTGTCTGAAACCATTAGCACTCACCTTCCAGTCTGACCACCAGAGGTACTTTCAGCTCAAGCTCTCGGCAAGCTTTGGTAATACCATTGGCTATAATGGCACAGTTCACGATCCCACCAAAAATGTTTACAAGTATTGCTTCAACCTGTAGGAAAGAAACAGAGTAGGAAATATGTGGGGGTTTTGTTTGCGTTTTGTTTTGGCTTTGTTTTTTAAATAAACACAGGTAAAAGATCAAAACCAGGGTACAAATTCACCTCTGTCAGGCAGGTTCTCATTTATGGAAGGCACAAGCTTCAACTCTGTACTCAAGAGACCTTGATTCTGAGTCTATTGTTTCTGTAGTCTGTAGCAGTGATTAATTGCCTTGGTCTAAACTGGCATGGTAATTAATGTCATAAACGCATTATTACACAGAAAAGGGGAATTTCTACTGGTAAGTATAAATAAAAAGAGATTAAACAATCTATATTTTGGATTTTTTTAATGTATTGAATAATCATCAGAGGTTGGAGCTCAGAAAACACAGTGTATGAATGTGTGGATGCACATGCAATGAAATATTCATGTGGACACTTCACAAAACAATCCGGATACGCACTTTATCATAAGCAGTACAGAGGAAAAGGTAATATACTTGCCCTGACTTGATAAAGAGGAGTAAAAATCCCTTCTAATTAACAAGGAGAGGCATGTAATGAAGAACATTCATTACAACAGATTGATAACCTCAAAAAACTGCTATTCATCAGTTTCTGGAAACTGAAATTCCTGCACCCAATTCACAGTTAAATTACCTTTCACAACATACAAGACGAATACATACAAGGTTTATTTCGTACTTGGTAAGGTAGTATAATATTGAACCCAAGTTTATATATCAGGCTTCCCACCACAGCTTATTAAGTCAAGGGGGACACCATACGGATGCCGCTATGCTGTTTCTCATTCCATAGTGGGGCTAATCCACAACATTCGGGGTACTCTACAATAAGCTTCACTGGGTGTCACAAACAAGCTTTGCCAGAATCATGTTGACTCAAAAGAAGACAAGATAAAGAGGGGATTAGTTTTGAAGGAATGAAATATCACTGGATTTCACTTGTGCATGATGTCAACCACAATTATGCTTAACTCATTGCACAAGATGAACAGATTCACTTTGCCCACCTCCAGGTAGCGAGACTCATACCAGCATCAAGAAAATTCCCTGCAGTCACGCATGTTTATAGCTCTGTACAATCAGGTTTAATATTTCTCTGCAGACAAAATGTGACAATTAACTCCTGTGACGTGCAGTCACCCACACAGATTGAAAGCTCACCACTGTTAGTAATACTGCCATCCACAACGCAGCAATAAAAAGAAAAAAATCTCAACAAATACTTTGCTTCCCACATGAAATCAGCTCACCAATATCCTTCAGTAATACCCTAAACTGCAAAAGCAACCTTTACTGTAAACATATGCTGCATTTACATTGCACTATAGAACTTCAATGCTAGCAGAACAGTCATAAAAAGAAGATAGCAATGGGACCACCTTGTTGACATCTCTCTCATCACCTGCTGCTGCTTCCAGCTCCAAGACTTCTCATGATGCTGCCCAAAAGTGGCCAGAACAGCTCCCATCTGACCATACGGGACACAGCACCATTTTCTCCTCTCAAGCTTATTAGACACCAACTCTTTCATCTAGTTTTTCAGTGCTGATATGCTAGGATGCTGCCTGCCCCTGCTACTTTACACCTCTTACTATTTGCATTGGAGTCATTCAATTAAGATTTGCTCACTCTTCTGGGCATCCTGATACTACAAACAGAATTCTCGTGTGCATTTTCAAAGCACAAAACATCTCTAATGCTTTATAAGTAGAACAATAATTAATAATAAACTCCCTTAAAAATCCTGATATCCAAATTTCTCCCTCTGAAATTAGGTACGATGATTTGGTACACATGACACCAACTGCTCCAGGTCATAGAGCCTGCACAGTAACAGCCTGCATATGGCTCATGACATGGCTTCCTCGTCACACACAGAGCACATTAGGTATCAGAAGGAAATTAATAATCCGGTTAAATCAAAACATACAATTTAATTGATTTTGTAACTCCTTCTTACAGTTTAGACATCAGCCAACACTTTAATGTCATGTTAAATGCATGCGTTTACCAGTCTAGGGTTTTCTGGATATTAAGTTGGCGATGCCATTGCAATTATTTGTTTCACCTTTGTGTTGTTCTAAAATCCTTAACTTTGTAAAATCTACCAACAGTGAAACCTTAGAAGGCCCCTTCTCTGCCTTGCTCCTACTGTTTGTGCACATGCAAACATTCTTGGCATTAGGAGGTAAAAACACATGAAAAAATCGAGCTCTTCAAACTCTTACCATATTAACCCTTACGGTAGAGACATATCTATGCAAAGCACTTTGATGTTAAAATATACTAGTGAAGGATTCTACCAGCAGGACAAGCCACAGACACTGTTCCGCCCTTTCTAATACATGCTCCTAATTCAGGGACATTGCACCAGGCATGTGACAGATCAACTTAACCAAGTGTGTTTACATTATTAGAGATAAGGAGGAGGATTTTATGCCCAGTACAGATATTTTAATTCCTAGTGCAGACATACTCATTTAAGGATCTGCTTTTCAGCTTTCAAGCTGAATTCTAATCAGGTCTTCTAATCCATTGGCAGCAAAAGGAAAAAAAAAAGTTGAAGGAAATTAGATGCAGCTTGGATAATTGATGTTTGTATGCTTGGCTTTAATAAAAATACACTGTTAAATTAGAGAGGAGTCTAAAAGGATTCAATCAATAAGAAACTGAATCAGGTAGAGAATTCAATCTTGGGTTTTATTGTAATCTTGCAAATAAGACGAAAGATGAGTCCAAATGATGCTGAGATTCACTTTAACTCCACTGAAATTTGTGAACATTGTTTATATATGCTTCTGTAGCCTGACTAGGTCTTGCATTTCCAGCTGAAAGAACTTTAACATTCAGACCCAGTAGATGGATGAAAAGGGTTTCAGTATTTCATGTGCACAGAGAACGCACAATATCTGTATTATTTAAGTCTATAAGAAAAATAAACCTCCCATTGTATACCAGATTCTTCACATATTAACACGGTCACTATCTAATGCATATGGACTATTAGACATATTAAGGAGAGGGCAAACTGTCTACATATAAGACAGGTTACTTAACAGCATTATTATTCTAATAACCACTTTTACCCAAGAGCATGCCTTATAAAACTATTTTGTATTTCAGCAACATTATTAAGGAAACTAAAGATAGCAGTACATCCATAGGTTAGGTTCTTTCCATCCACCAAAACAACTGACAGATGTGGAATCACTATCAAATGTACTCGTAGCTGATTATGGACTCCTCTGGAGAAGTGAGGGAACCCACAACAGCATGAAGACATCACCATCAATAGTGGTAACAGCCCGCAGTCTGCTAGGTCTAAGCACCAATGCTAGGAAGCAAAAGTGATAGCAACTAAGCGAGTGCTGCATTATCACTGTCTTCATGCTAGATACGGTATTGAATCTTTGCAAATACTGGAATACTCATTAATCCCACAGCTCCTAAATACTATATGCATATATATGCAGACACACAGATAGCCTTTTCTCTCTTTATGTAAGCCATTAGATACATTTATGTATAGCTATATAAAATCTATGTTGCTTTATTAATAAAACTAACAGTTTTCATTTACAGTGACTTTTTGTTAAAGTGAGCCTTGACAAAGCCTGCAATTCTGCTTTGAATGTTTGGCACCAAAAAACCCCACCCCAAATAAGTGTAATCGTATACTAACTGAAGTAATGGTGCTAGGAGATTACTGTTAGAATTGTATTGGATCACCGACATAATCCACAAGGCTGCCAGGTTCCACGCAACTAAGGGTATTTTACGTACAGCAGAAGCAGCTTTAGCATACCTGCCTGCACTCTAAAAAATAGATATAGTGTGTGCGCATTTACAATATCTTCTTTTTTTTTTTTTCTCTAAAATGTTCTTAGCCTTAACAAAATGCACACTGACATCTGATCATCATACACTTAAGGATTAATACAGGCAGCACCTATAAAGCATTCCACCTTTCCTACAGCCCATTTATAAATCTATACACAGGATGTCTCGCTGTCTGCAGCCGCTGCATTCCAGTCTGCTGAATATCCCTCAGAGTCCACACTGACACTACAAGTTCTGTACACAAAATCAGAGAGGACAAAAAGTTGATGCGTGTGAGTTGTTATTTCTCTTACATTTTCCACCTTTGTTATTACCACAGAACAATTACAATAGGCTTAGGATAGCAGTGCGCTGTGGTACTGAACAATGGCAGATACTTCATACAAGGTAAAGCTCTGAATCTCACATAAAACAGACATCCAAACGTGAATGCAATTAACTTAGGCTGAGGTTTCATAATCATTTGAAGATGATCTAAGTATGGGCAGCCACCAAAGAAGCTGTCTTGCTTTCCCCCTCCCTCCCCCTGCACATAAACACCGTTCTCCTGTGCTTGTATCAGCATCTGAGCCACGCGGATGCCAAAGCAGCTCCTGGATCCAACTGAGCCGGCAGACACATGAGCACTGGCCCTGAAGTGAGGAAGAACCCCCAACGTGCTGTTAGGACCCGGGATAAGGTGGGAATGCGGAAGCCAGCTGTGAAACCACTTCTTTAGCTATTGTCTTTCAGGATCAGAATGAGTATTACTTATGTACAAAAACATGAGGCCAGAAATACAACTAGAGAACTGTCCAATAAAAATCAAACCCCAAATCACCAAGACCATGACTGCAACAGCACAGAGCTCTTCTGAATACTACTGAAAATGTATACTAGAACATAAGTGTGTTTTTTTAAATATGTGTTTTAAAATACATGTTTTAACAAAATATTTCAGGATGGCTGACATAGCTCAAAACCATAATTATTCCAACATTCAGATCCCTTTAATCAAAGTTCCTGCTAGTGTATTTTTTATGAGAAGCTCTTTCAAAAAAACCCCATTATCTCATCTGATGACAGCAGGAAAGACTTGCGACAGTTTTCCAACTATTAGCAGTGTCAGATGCATGCCTTGTGACTTTGTATGCATCTTTTCCCTTATATGCACACAATGCATGAACACTCACACAGTGAACTATAAGTATTATTATAAAATCACCAATGTAATCTCTGACCTTGCTGTAAATTGTTGCTCTGAAGCTCAATCCATTTATTTTAGTTGAAAACAAGCTATTCAGCAACTGTCAGTAAAACTACATCTGCAGCAAATTAAAAGCTACACTACAAAGAACTTGCTTAGTTTGCTTTGATTGAAATCTGAAAAAAAACCCCACCTTTACATTTCAAGCTAACTGAATTCATTTATTGACCACTCCTAACTCTTTCATCAGCTAAAAGTGTACCCAGACAGTATGAAGCAGACTATATTGTCAAGTTTTCTTCTCCAGGACGCCACAGGTCACATCTACATGGAAGACAATGGGTTTGCATGGTACAGCTGGCAAACATGTTCCTGTGTGGAGGCTTCTAGCATTTTGTAAATACTGCATTTTTAAATAAAACATGTATCATGTCTCCCAATCCTTCTGGTCAGTGGGGTTTAATTTTCTGTCTGCAAAACCACATTCTTTTACCAAACTGAACCATTGAATTGCCAGAAAATAAACAAGAAAAGCAAGCCAGCAGCATAATGCTACGCATTTGTTTCTTCTCTCCTTCCTTCAACACAATAAACACCAGTGGAAGGACGATATCTCAAATCGCTCAAACATATCAAAGAATGTGGGGAAGCTGACATTGCAGGATATTGGAACACAAGCACTGAAGATGCAGATGTATTCCCAGATCATGGAGGGAAAGTAAAGGGGCTGTAAACCTACAGCTGGATCAGATGTTCAGTACTGCAAACATACACAGGCCTGACAAGCACTGTCATTTAAGACTTATATTCCCAATCTGATCTTCAGAGATGCTTAGCACCTCAACTCCCAGGGAATCCCAGTTAAAAAGAAGGGTATTCACCACTTCTAAAATCAGATATCCAGGTTGCAGTTTGGCCTTGCAAAGATCCATTGGCCTTCATAACAGTGATAGGTAAAAGCTTCTTTCTCACAGAGCTGGAAGATTGTGGGAACCTTTACCAACAGCAAAGCATCAGGAACTGCTGCAGTTTAGAGATGTGCAAGGCAAGATACACTTTCATGAACACAAATTTGCCAGGAGTAGAGAATCCCAGGAACATGTATTTAATTAGTTACAGGTAAGGAAGGAACATAATGTCATTCAACTTTTTAGCAGATACATGTTGCTTTTATTAAGAAGGAAATCTTCAGCATGGCAAGAAGAAAGTGAGTCTCCTTGTTATTTGTTTTGGAAAGACAGACACCGAGGCAGAGAAGTGAGGACATTTTCCAAACCTTTTGGAGATGGTTGAGTTTACCTGGATTACAATCAAAATGGTCCTTGTGTCCCAGACAAAGATCTATTCCCTATGCCTTTTAAGATGTAGGTAGCAATACTAAGAAAAAAACCAAACAACTGGGTAAAATGGGATGCATAGTTCTTCATTTTGAATCTAATAAGGTGCATTTAATCCTTCCCATTGTTCCATTGGTCTTTATTATTCATTCATTCACAGTTCACAAAATTTGTTTCAATGTGAAAGAAGCAGATTATCTCCAACTCTCAATACAATGTAATAAAATTCAATAAAACACAGATGCCATACACTTGCATCTTCACTCTATATCTTTCTGCTCCGACAGATAAGTCAGATACAAACATTTTAAAATGTCTCTATATTATTATAACTTGGACCGCAGGTCAAATGTAACTTTTTCTTATCCAGTTTTGAAATATTACTCTAATCCTCTAGCTTTTTGTATAAGACTACATTTATGGTTCATTTGAAAATAAAGATTAAACCTACCGTATCAGAGCAGTATGAAAGATTTACAAACACAAAAACAATTGCTTAAAATATCCACTAGAGGACAGTGCAATTCAATGTGGAAAAGGAATATAAAAATCCCCTTGGAGAGACGAGCAGGGTTATTTTTTCTACTTAAAACCAAGCTATCTCATTTTACTTTATAAAAATGATGCAAAATATCATTTTGCCTCTTTGGGATGGAATTTTGAAAGTCTGAAGGTGATACATGTAAGGAGGTTGAATCAACAAAAAGCAAAGCAATAAAGCATGCAGTCAGGTGAAGAAATACTGATACAAAGCAATTTTGAATGTTTTTTACTATTTTAAAATAGGTCAAGGTTTACAATTCACTGGTAATGCACCCTTATGCCACAGCAGGAGGAACTCTGATGAATCCCCAAAACAAAATTAAGATTTTCTGTTTGGGGGGACTGGCTGACAGGTAGGAAAAGTAGATTAAGGATTTTCTCCAAGCTATTTTTGGCCTGTATTTAAGAGGTTCCTGAGGAATGCAAGTCTCACCAAGAGCGAACGCCCTGTTTCTGCTAGATCCAGTTGTATGTTAAGCCCTTTTCTTGAATGGCTGGTGAGATGGCAGCATCTGGCCTGCGTACCAGCATTGGGGGAAGTCCTTTCAGCAATGCAACTTCTTTGGTGCCATGCTAAGAGTCCCAGGTACCATATTTTTGCAAAATCAAAACTTTGTGGCTTCAGTTTCTGATGTGCTAAAACAGTCAGACTACAGTCTTCAGTCTTTCCTGCTTATAGCGAATTCAGGATCTAGAACAGGATACAATTTTATTGGCTTTTGCTGCTTTGAAAATGATTCAGCAACAATCGTCCGCTAATTGACCAGATCCAGATTGTGGCTTTTTGATGGGGTAAGAAAAACATGCAGGTAAGCAGGGTTGGTAGCAGGGAGAGCTCTGGTGCCCTGCGATACCAAAGACAGCTCCCAGAATGGACCACCAGGAGCATCTCTGTCCTGGGATTTTGCCTTACTCCTCTGTAGCACTGATATAAGAAAAATATTAAGGGATCAGAGCTCATTAAATTAATGGTATGAGATGAAACGAGGACTGGCAAATTTATTTTAATTTCCTCTTTGTGCACCCAGAACCAGAGGTAGTTGCATGTTTAGGTCTGATTTGGAGGATTTTATTCTAGTGAAAACAAGATGCACCCATGCCACCACTCTTGTAGACATAGGCAGTAAGCACTGGTCATTAATTACCTAGGGAAATCATGTTATTTGACTGTACCACATTAGCATGGTAAGTTATAGATACCCTCCAAATCCACTCATCCAAGATAATTTATACAGTAGCATGACTGCAGGTAGCTCTTCCACAACAGCAAAGTCTATTAAAATTGATCCAATATTTGCTGAATTTTGCCTCTGCACTTCAGATTAATTTCTCAAAGGCACATAGTACAGTTTCTTAACATTCTTAGTGTCTGAAGTTCAAATTAGATTTTTGCTAAACAATAATCAGCTTTCTGAAAAATAACGTAGCAACGTGATCATCATTTAAGCAATGTGATACAACAGGTAGCATGTGTTCCTGTTATTTCAGCAACATGCTATGCCCTGGGGTGCATCTGTGTACAGTTTCATCATACTTTATGATGTGTTAAAAGGCAAAAGGCCAAACGATTTTAAATCATTTGAACTCAACAAATGCAATATTCCTCAAAAGAGGGAGTACCTGGAGAACATGGACATACGATAAAAATGGAACTGGTGCAGTACCTAATCCACAGCATGGGTTGCTGTCAGATGAATTGTTCAAATAGTAGGTTATACTGGTCAGTGCATTGCAGTGTATTACAGACACTTGGCAAATTACCAAACCCGATACTACTAAATGATACAATCACAAATATCCACAGAAGGGCTTGACTAAATAGAACTGCTGATTTGATGACTAGTTCAAGTCTTCATGTTTATTTCAACAGCCAGTTAAAAATGTATGTATCATAAATTTGGAAACATCTTACGGTGTGCCTTCTCTCTACCTGTTGGCCATTGATTTGACTTTGATATAAGTCCAGCCAGAATGTGCCTTACCATAAACAGAGTTACTTCATGATTCAGGGAACAAAGAAAGAAAGAAAAAAACCCAACCCAAACAACAAAAACCACACTAAGATCTGAAATCTTGATGTGAATAACGTTTGAGGACCACCAGTGAAATTTCCAAACAAAGCACAACATTTCAACATGTCACTTTAAAACTATTTTAAAATATTCATTTTTGTATTTGTTTTTGTAGTCCCGCCATATCTGATACCTATGCTGCCTTCAAAAGGCACATGGGATCCTATCCAAGCAGCCTATCTAACAGGAGTGATCCGGGGAGACAGCAAGATTTGTGTGAACACAGCCACTCTCTGAAAGAACGCACATCTATGGCTGATGAGAATACCCACAGGTCTACTAGGTATCAAAATCTCATGCTTGTGCTCTCAAACATCTGTCATCCACTCTCTGGAAACAGTAAAAACTAATCTGTCCTGAAAGCTACTAAAATGATATTTGTTCATGGCAACATTACTACACCTTTCTCTAAAGTATTTGGCAATGGCTGCTTTCAAAGCAATGACTAATGCAAAACAAGTTTTGTCAGGTCTGTTCCAGTCTGGCAATTTTTAGATCTCCCAGTCTGGACACTAAGAATTGTGTCCATAAAAATCTCAAGTACAAAATTAAAATGTCTTTTTGTGAACATGCTTGATGCTTACACTTTTCTTACACTATGAACAAAAAAAGCCCCAAAACAAAACCAGGGGTCAAAAATAGTAACATAACCTTGAAAATGATTCACAAATGAAACATCAGAACCAGTTTCCACAGAAAGAAAAATGAGGTCCTAAAGGAATGGCCATGTATACAAAGTTAGCAACCAAAGAGTCTGATGAATATTGCTAATTCCCAGGAAGACAAAAAAAAAAGAAAGGCAAGTCAATCACTGTGCCTTTGCATTTCTGCTCAGGAGAACAAGAAGAAAGTAATTCTTAATCTTTACAACAGACTTCACTTTACATGAAGATTTCATCTCCTGTTTAAAGAAGGCACAGGAATCCAGGAGCTGGTATTTTAAGAGAGACTCCACATGTTGAAAGATTGACACCATAAGACTTAACAGCACCACAGTCATCTGTCATTTCTTTTTCTCATCATTACGTGTTCAGCTCTACACTTTGTTTTGGGTAAGGGACAGGCCCAACTACCACTTTTCAAGCCATCATGGCAAGGGATTTATTTTCTGAAACCAACAGTCATCAAAACTTATCTTTATTCCCTCTTTAGAAATAGCCTCAGAAATATAAATAATGTATTTATCTAGAGTATCAAAATACTAAGTGATTGTACCCATCACAAGGGAGAAAAGAGATGAAGAACAGTTATTCTTCTGCTCTAGAGAGACTTGGGATCTTCCTATTTTGTCACCTGAGAAACACCTCTGACATGTATTCCCCATGCAGAAGAGAATGAAATGCTACAGAAGCCCCTATCTAGGTCATACTGTTTTTCTTACTGAGACAATGGAAACTTTTAAAAAGGAATTCTGTACTTCAAGAAGCTTAATTAAAGTAAAAAAATGCATTGTCATGGATACTGAACTGCATATACACGTCTGAAATCTCCAAATAATTAAAACCTGTTCTTTTATGGTAACATTGTAGTCATCAAAAACCTGAATTACTGTGCTCATTAGGTTCCGAATTACTACCACATAAAAATCAGCTAACTATTAACATGTAAGTAAATCAAAATGGAAATAGTAAAACTGAGAAAGGTACAAAGGAGAATGACAAAGATACTGAACAGCTTTGTATACAGAAAGACTAAATAAACTAGGACTTTCCATCTTAGAAAAGGAAAGCTGAAGGAAGATATACAGCAAAAACTGCAAGTAGCAAGAGAAAAAGGAACAGGATGCAGCCATTTTGTACCTGCCTCCAGGTAATTTTATGGCTTAGTCCTTAGTTCTTGTAATGCCAGAGATGGTGAAAATACAGAAGGGGTCCTTTTACTGTTATTTTTAAATACAGCATATAGTTATTGTGTGAAATTCATTGCCACAGGATATTGTTTATGTCAAAAGCTTACATGAGTTGAGAATATACAGTAACAAATTCATGGAAGGAAAGCCACCAAAGACTTGTAAATACAAGGATATCAAAGATCACTAGAAAGCAGGGGGAATATATCAGGAAAGTACACTCACACACTTAGCCTCTTCTTGTGTTCTTCTCTAGGAACCTGCTTTTGGCTACTACTGGGGAAAAAAGATCAGATCCAGACAGATCCAAATCTTACTCAATGCAGTTACATTCTTCCATTAAAACAAAACGTATATCCATGATTTCTTTATTACACCTATGCACCCCCCCACATCCAAATTAAATCACAAAACAGTTAATGCTTGAGTCCGACGTTCCTTTATCAGTTTCAATTATTACAATACTGCCTAATCTCAGCAGTTACCACTTAATATCGTTCAGGTATGTGGCACTGGACAAGTGATCGGAATGGGTGATTTTGATTAATTCTCTTTTCATTTTAATACAATTAATTCCTTGCTCCTTCCTATTCTTTCAAGGATAGGAGACCAATCAGAAGATGAGAACTGAAATTCATACCTATGACTTTGTCCACAGGGGGAACAAGTTTAAGACTAGCTTATGTATGCCCCTCTTCCTCTTGCTTCATTAAGCCTACCCATTAAGCACCAGTGCTCAAGCAGAGGGAGAAGAGCTGCCTGGGACGTACCAGGCCCCAGATGGAAGACAGCACTAAGTAGAATTAGGACACTTTCCTCTCACTTTGCGAAATTCAGCCTGCAGCATTTCCCCACCAGCAGAAGGAGAGGTGGGGCAGATTACTACCCATCAGCTCAGACTCTTTTCCAGTCTGCACCAGCAGTAGGCGACCATCAGGACTTGCTACCACCTAAACGTTAGTGAGAAATTTTGTTCCAGAAATGTCTCTTCTGAAAACTGGCCACTCTGGCATTATATATTGCAGACGTTCAGCTCAGAACAGGACTGCTGAAAGATGGATAATGATCTTTATCTTCTGCAAGGTTTATATAAAGTAATTTAAACTAAAAAAAAAGTGACAGTTTAAAAATTAATGACCAGTAATAACATTCCCACAAATAGGATGCTAAGCTAAGAACTGTATTATTGCAAAATGGGATGACTCAGGAGTTGACAAAGTGGTTCTACATACTTTTTGGATTGTCTTGCTACTTGCAAAATCATAAAATGCAACTTAACAATTTTTCCTTATATCAAGGGGGAAAAAAAATTGGCCTGACTCTTTGACAAGGACAAATCAGTGATGTCACTTTACTCCTCCTAATAATTTAACCTATCACCTTCATTTTCAGTCAACTTTTTTTCACCTATTTTCTGCATTAAAAAAGGGAATCACCTTCAGAGAAATAATTATTCGATAATGATCTATCAGCCACTTTTCACAAATTTATCAAAGCATCTTGTAATAAAAACAGAGCTGAATGTTTTAACCACAACCCTGAAGTGATATAATCAGCAAATCTGAACTGTGAAAAAACTTATAGAGCTACATTAAGAAACAGATGGAGTGAGCATAAAACAATCACAGATAAGCCAGCATAAAGGAACTTAACTTTAGATTAATCAAGGTTGAGATGCTCAAGGCAGCCATGGGGAGTCATACACATTAAAACTAACAGGAGACGCATGTAAATCACAGCCTGCTTCTTATATCTCAACCCAGTTCTGTACAGAGCAACACATGGAATTGTAGGTGTCTCTGTTAACCATATTCCCTTGCTTCACAAGAGATTTTGCAGTATGGTCAAGGAAAATATATCTAGGAGAGCAATTTTTTGAGTTTTCCAAGCCTACTTAAAAAATCCAGATACCTGTTAACTTCAGTGAGAATTAGAAAATCTTATGAGGATTTAAAACTCCCACATTAAATCACAAAAAATGTCAGAATGAGCCTCAAAAGTATGCAGTCATAACACTTGAAACTAAGCATGATGAAAACAAATAGCCAGCAAATATTCACTTAGAAAACCAACCATCTATCACACAGCTGAAAGTTGTCACTTGGCTTCAGTAGCAGACTTTTTCTAAATTCAGATTTTCTGCAGTGATCAATACTGTATTATATTGGCAACTTAACAGTAGTTCCTTGGTGTAGGAAGCCAACTCCCAAACAAAAACTATTTCAGAACCTTACTATAGTGGAAAACTCAATCGTAATATTTAATGCTAAGCAAACAGTAAGTCCAGCACTGTCTCATATCTTTTGATCTCAAAACCAGATAAGAAAGTACATCCAAAGCAGATTACTTATTCTACAATTTGGTAGCATAAAAGTGAAATTACAGGTTTATATCTTCTTGTGGCAACTTTTTTTTTTTCACTGCTGGATGACACACGGAAAGATTCTGACAATGGGAAATTTTTCTTATTTCATCACCTGAGAAACACAACTTGTTCTCAGATACACACAGTACTGAGAATCAATCATGATCTGGGCTAAGCTGTAAGCATAAAAGTGAATTCAAAGTCTATATTTCAAAAGAAAACAATACAAATTGTTATAAGCAAGGAAATTAATGCAGGCAGAAAGAGTTTAATGCATGTATTGCATGTAGTTTTTGTTAATTACTTTTTAAGTACTTAAGCACAGTAGTAGCTAAAGAGAATTTGAAAGAGAGATTACATAAAAACGTTTCCAAGTGGGTGTTTCACGCTGAGCCACAGTCTGCCATGGTAGTGCTCATTAATCAGGGAAGCCTTGCATCCACTTTCAAGGCCCTTAATG
Source organism: Ciconia boyciana (assembly GCF_034638445.1). Classification (NCBI taxonomy): domain Eukaryota; kingdom Metazoa; phylum Chordata; class Aves; order Ciconiiformes; family Ciconiidae; genus Ciconia; species Ciconia boyciana. The sequence continues at coordinate 15,250,887 of NC_132944.1, read as the reverse complement.
GCCCACCATAATCTCATTCCCACCCTCTCTTTTCAAGCATCAACAGGGTAGGTTGCTGCCTAGATTCTGTCCTGCCAGTTGACGGCAGCCACCAGCTAAACTTAAACAGTCATCTTAATGCACTTTCTCATGTCTGAAAGAAGCTTTCCATTAAGATTCCCCCGTGCCACTCCACTGACACCTTTTAGTGATGACATCTACAACCTCCAAAAAACCTCATGGTAAGACATGGTAACAAAGGTAAGACTCTTGGCAACCTGAAACCACTGTGACTGTAGCTCTCCATCTCCATTTTCCATCTTGGACCCTTCTGGAACCTCAGGGCACAGGTTCCTATAATGGCTTTAATTCAATTAAAGCGTGAACGGAAGGAGAGAGGAGCAAGACCTTGCCTTTTCACCTAATATGACTTAGATGTAATGCAAAGTCATATCCTAGGACCGTCAGCTCTTTGAATTAGAGACTTGGTTTTTATGCTGCCTTGATATACTGCCTGGCATAATGAACTCCTGGTCCATCAAGAGCCAATACAAAAGGAGAAATACTACCAGTCACAACAACAGTAATGACGCTGTACTGTAACAGCAATTAACCTAATCCAGCAGATGCAAAATGACAGTGGTGTCACTGTGAACTAATATATACTGGTCCTGAAAGCAAATCCATATGCGCTTCAAGCTATTGCCTTTTAACTCACTGTAGTTGCCATTTTAGTGCTAGAATTCACCTCCACAGGAGAGCACTTTAAACGAATGCAGGCACTTGCAGCCACCCACCACAGCGACGCGTGGCTATATTCTCACCAGTGCTGGCCATAAATAGACACAAATTATAGCTCTGGGAAGCAAGCAGATGACACATGGAGGTATGCTCAGAAGACCTTATCCAGGTCCTTTGAAAGGGACGGGAACTCTGGTTCTCGCTGCTGCTTGCAAAAAAGACAATGGACAAACTGAACACCTTTGCAACAGGTCCCTGTTGCAGAAGGCCCTTCTTTTTTGGGTGGAAAACATCACAAATACTCACATTTCTGTGAGATGTCAGTCCAAAGTAATCTACCACATTTGGTCTTTAGGGCACCAACACATAGTTGAAGAACTTTAATTGAAGAACTGTTTCTTGAATTTATTATTTGATTTGATAAGGCCATATATCAATTAAGTGTGGACACACACTGAAAAACCCAAGCTGAGTACTTTTCAAAAGCCAAGATACCCTGCAGCACTCTCAACAGCTCTCACCTCGGTGACACCTCAGAGTGTTTACAAAGAGCAAATGAAAGGACTTTGGTTTATTTCTGCCTAATTAAAATGTTTTAAAAGAATTTAATTACAATATGCCAAACTACACAAATGTAAAAATCTAATTCTACAGAGAATTAGTGATGAATTGAATGATTTTTTTTTTTTAATCAAACTGTTGGCAAGCGGTGTGGGTTTCCTGTTTGTAAACAACCATACGAATGCTAAACATATTTATTCACAACTTGACACGAAATACAGCTCTGTAATTAATCATTTTCCTATCTAATTCAGACAAAATAAAAACCCAAACATGTACCCCTCACTTATTATGAAACAGTCAGTTACACATAAATGAATAATTATCTGAATTATCAACTATCTACAGATGCGCAGCTCTTTTCAGTCCAGACAATGGCATACCCCTGATGCATGCTGGTAATCTCACACACATTCACTTATTCTTTGTTTTAAGTGAGAAAATCTCCTTATATATTAAATAAGCTCAATCATGGGCTATTAAAACTATTGTTTCAGGTTATCTATTAATTGCAGGCTTCCCTATCTATATTCATTGCTAAGATGCCAGCCCTCTTATTAATTGAAAAATGCCTGCATGAGTGGGTAAAATGTTAAAGGCCATGGGTTAAGACTAATTCTGTAAAACTAAGGTAACTCTTAAGCTGGGGAAAGTTGTCATTGGAATTAACTGCTTGAAATCCTGTCTTATTTTGAAAACATAAGGGCTGAGTTTCAGATATAAAAAATATTCATTAGAGTTTATTTAATTTCACAGGTTTAAATAATTTGCAAGAATAGTTTGCTTTCCATGTCAACAGGTGTTTAGATCTGAAAGACCGTATGATTATGCTTCCTGTAAAACCTTATTTTTGTCTTCTGAAATGCAACAATTAGGAGTCAATACAAAGACAGAGCAAACGATGTTGCTTAGGTTAAAAGATTAAATTCTTTGTAGGACTGTTATATTAATCCAAAATAGACCAGAAATGTAATCTGCTGCTTGATGACAGTTTTGAATATAATGGCAGCATTTGTATGCTTTTTTCCTCCACTTAAATGGGAAAAGTAAATTTACAAGATCTTTACAAGCTCATTACATTCAAAGAGAATAAAAGTAATATACAGGCATATTGCACAAGTGACATCTTTGACAGACAAAAACTTCTGCTAGTAAAATAAACAAACAAAAAACTACAACACAAACAATTAAGAACACAAAAGACGTGCGAAGACCTAGACTAGAATAGCATAATGCCACTTCTTTCTAAATGCTCTTTTTCATTATAGTTAACCCTTGAACTAACAAAACACCAAATTGCTTACAGACTTAGTACAAGATTGCTCCAGAAGTGTAATACAGGTACTTAAAAATTAATGACTTGGTTTAGATACCTGTAACTCACGTATAGTACTGCAAACTAGTTTTCGGTGGTGTGACAGAAAGAGGAATGGGAAAGGAGGGGAAACAAGTGAACTTTATAATCCATGAAGTCAACTGAGTGATTCTTGAATAACAACAGATAAAATACACTCATTATCAAAATTTCACTTTGTCGTTTGTCTTCAGTGTCTGCAGCTGACAGATATACTCATTTATAATCCTTTGCTAGTCACAGACTGGCAAACTCTTTTGAATTAGTCCCTTGATTTGAGCCTCTGAATTTAATTCTTTTCACAAATGACTGGGCAATGTTTCAAAACTTTGCTTCAAGAGACCCAAAAAGTCCTATATCGTACCTAACAGAAAAACCAACAGGCTATTCCCTGGTGTTTGCTGGAATGCTGATTCTCGTCAAAATTAAACACAACCTGGATGAAAAATTCAAGAAGTATCAAAGTAAAGTATCAAGAAAATCTCTTTGCCCTACAAACTTCTAAACAGTTCCAATTTTGATCCAAATTACAAGCATATCTAAATCTCTAAGGACTTTCATTAAGTAGCACCAAAAAAAATTTGTTTGTTTTTAAATCACAGAATCGTATAGGTTGGAAAAGACCTTTAAGATCATCGAGTCTAACTGTAAACCTAACACTACCAAGACCACCACTATACCATGTCCCGAAGCACCACATCTACACATCTTTTAAATACCTCCAGGGATGGCAACTCAACCACTTCACTGGGCAGCCTGTTTCAATGCTTGACAACCCTTTCAGTGAAGTAAAATTTCCTAATATCCAGTCTAAACCTCCCCTGGTGCAACTTGAGGCCATTTCCTCTTGTCCTATCACTTGTTACTTGGGAGAAGAGACCGACACCCACCTCTCTACAGCCTCCTTTCACATAGTTGTAGAGAGCGATAAGGTCTCCCTCAGCCTCCTTTTCTCCAGACTAAACAACCCCAGGTCCCTCAGCTGCTCCTCATCAGCCTTGTGCTCCAGACCCTTCCCCAGCTTCGTTGCCCTTCTCTGGACACGCTCCAGCACCTCAATGTCTCTCTTCTGGTGAGGGGCCCAAAACGGAACACAGTTTTGGCCAGTATTTGGCCAGAACCAGTATTCGAGGTGCAGCCTCACCAGTGCCAAGTACAGGGGCACGATCACTTCCCTAGTCCTGCTGGCCACACTATTCCTGATACAAGCCAGGATGCCATTGGCTTTCTTGGCCACCTGGGCACACTGCTGGCTCATATTCAGCTGCTTGTCAAGCAACACCCCCAGGTCCTTTTCCACCGGGCAGCTTTCCAGCCACTCTTCCCCAAGCCTGTAGCGTTGTACAGGGTTGCTGTGGCCCAAGTGCAGGACCCGACACTTGGCCTTGTTGAACCTCATACACTTGGCCTCGGCCCATTGATCCAGCCTGTCCAGATCCCTCTGCAGAGCCTTCCTACCCTCAAGCACATCAACACTCCCGCACAACTTGGTGTCCTCTGCAAACTTACTGAGGGTGCACTTGATCCCTTCGTCCAGATCATTGATAAAGACATTAAACAGGACTGGCCCCAACACAGAGCCCTGGGGAACACCACTTGTGACCGGTCGCCAACTGGATTTAACTCCATTCACCACCACTCTTTGGGCCCGGCCATCCAGCCAGTTTTTTACCCAGCAAAGAGTACACCCGTCCAAGCCATGAGCAGCCAGTTTCTCCAGGAGAATGCTGTGGGAAACCATGTCAAAGGCTTTACTGAAGTCTAGGTAGACAACATCCACAGCCTTCCCCTCATCCCCTAGGCAGGTCACCTTGTCGTAGAAGGAGATCAGGTTGGTGAAGCAGGACCTGCCTTTCCTGAACCCATGCTGGCTGGGCTTGATCCCTTGGTTATCCTCTACATGCCGTGTGATGGCACTCAGGATGATCTGCTCCATCAGCTTTCCTGGTACCGAGGTCAGGCTGACAGGCCTGTAGTTTCCCGGGTCCTCCTTCCAGCCCTTCTTGTACATGGGTGTCACATTTGCTAATCTCCAGTCAACTGGGACCTCCCCAGTTAGCCAGGACTGCTGGTAAATGATGGAAAGGGGCTTGGTGAGCACATCTGCCAGTTCCTTCAGTACTCTCAGGTGGAGCTCATCAGGCCCCATAGACTTGTGAGTGTCTAAGTGGTGTAGCAGGTAAATCTGTTCCACTGCCTGCAATTCCTTCTCACCATAAATGCCTGAAACAGCGTGAAACTTGCCGTTCATCTCAATGAAGAAAAATACTCTCCTTTTGAAAGTTACAAACTCTCTTCTTTGTTCCAAAACCAAGAGTGAAATACTATTGAAACTGCATAAACAAGAATATATACTTTAAAAAAAATTCAACACATTAAAGCCAAGGTAAATGGTACAGTGATTACTGTATCACTCCTTTCATTTGGGATTATTCTGATCACATGGAATTAGACTGTTCACAAAATCCTCTATGAGCATATGATCAAAGCTATCTCAGAAATACGGTGATTACCAATCGCAACTCCAGGCAACACATTGCTGCAGACAAAATTGATGCAGATCAGAAATGAGAAGCACTGAAAGAGTGTGATAGATCCTTGTTGAAACAGTTAGTAAATTCCTCTCATAAATACTCAAATACTTTTACAGTCACCATTTCTTGATTTTTCAACTAGCCGGATGACAAACCCCAAATATTAGTTTAACAATATATCAAGAGGCTTTGGAATTCAGAATTAAAGAAAGAATGAACTGTGTCAGCAAGTTATGGCTACTCATGCATTGTAATTAAAATACACAAGCATTTGTAAAGGTTCTTTTCAAGAGATTATCACAGTAGTAACTTGATGTGGAAGAAAAAGCATTATCATGGATTAAGAACAAGACAGATCGGATTCAGAAAGCAAAAAGCAGAATGAAAGGGTCAGTGTTCATTTTGGCAGATATCTAGCAGTGAATGTCTCAAGGTTTCATTTAAAATACGTACAAGTTCTCTAGAAAGGTGAGGAGTCATACAGCCAGTGGTCCAAAGAAAGCAAATTAACTGGCTAGTCTCGATGAAAATCAGAAGGAACAATAATACAGCAATATTGAAATGATCCAATTTACCAGTTCCTGCACTCTCTCATCTGTGCATGTGTTCCTCTGCTCAAGTAAAGCAGTAAGATTATTGTACATGGTAGTGTTTTAGTCATCCTGTCAAAAAACCAACACCTGCTCAAAGTCCAAATAATCAAGTTTGGATAACAAAGCACCTAAATACATGTGCAAAATTCTTCATTTTTATATATGTTTTCAAATATTCAGTGAAGCAGAGATTAGGAAAAATCTCATGCAGAACTGTTTTGCAATGGATTAAAATGTAAACAGGTGTGGTACTTCACAGAGCAATCAACACAGCTACAGTTGTATTTCATTAATCCTTATGCAATGAATATATTTACTTGTTCACATAAAGAGAACATTCTTTTATAGTCACCACTATCAGAAGTACAGAGAATATATAAACCAATTTAAAATAAGTCATTGCTATTGAAATTATATTCTCAGATCGACCTTTACAAATATATTTAACCACTCCAAGGATATGGATTTTATCGTTGAAAAGTCAGTACAAAGTTTTAGTAAATTAAAAAAAAATATTTCAGGAAATCTGCATAAGGTTTTTTATTTTTGGTTTGTAATTGCCTCTTATAGGGTTTCTTTAATCCTTCTCTTTTAAGGAGCCATCTGTTAAAGGTTACTGTCAGAGATATAATAACTAGCAGAGATGACAATTCTGATCCAAATTGGTAACGCTTTTGCTCCTGTCCTGTGTTTATTGATTCTGTATTCTTTTCCTTGAAGGACAGGCTACTTGGGGTACAGAAAGCTTACTGTATTGGTGTTTCAAAGGAGGCTTATTCAACATCATCCTTTAATGCAAATTGCCAAGGCAAGACCAAGGATGTGACATATCACTGTCACCAGCGTGTTTGGAATCTTAGTCTAAACAGTTATGCCTCAAACTGGCCATTGTTTTTTGCACTTATTTACAATGAGCACTCATTCAATGTCATCATCTCAGTTATTTTCTGGCCTGGATTTCAAGTTCCCATAAAATTTCCCTTCCTGCAAAACAACTGTGGTCCAGTTAATCACCATCATAGCCTGCCTCTATTATTACCTGCTAGGTTTTGATTACCAGGACCTCAGCAAATCCAATATCACTGATTTCCTCTTATGGCTGCAGCTGTGATGATGACTTGTAGAAAACACTGGAACTGGCAGAAAATGCTGAAGTAGTTCCACACTGAGAGCTTGCTGCTTTCCCTTTGGTATAACATTCATGCATGAGTTACAAAGCTACTTCTGAAATAATTTTTTACTCTTCAGGCTTTGAAATCAAAACCCAGGAAGTCCTTGCAAGTCCTACTTCTATCTGTCCGAACTCTTCTACCATACCCAACACTGTGGAATTGCAGCCCTCCTTTATGTCCCACATTTGTTATTTGACAAATGAATTCCACAAACCCATCTAATGGCAGAGCTGTGAATGCTCCCAGTTAATAACGGTTCACATGAAGAAGGCACCGAAATTTTTTCAAACATTTTACAGCCAAACAACTAAGAACCTACTTATCGTCAACTCACAAAATCAGACAACTGCTTTGGTCAGGATCTACATTTAGCTACAACCATTGGTTGTAGCACAGGCAGAACAAACTCTTTTAAAACACAGAATTCTGCAACAGTTCAGATTATATATTGCTGAATATGGATGCCACCAGGATGTTTGGATTCTCAGTCTAAACACTTACTGGTTATTTTCAGGCCTTCACTTGTATGGTATGCATTTGTAAGCATTCTTCTAAAAGCGTGCTGGTCCATCCATATGTCAAAAAATAATCATGGACACAGTTGAACACTGCACACAACTGCAAATGTTAAGACTCACATACAAACCCTCAAAGAAACAAGAACCATTTTATTGATTTCTGGATAGCTCTTTTGGTTTTCCAATTATGAAAAACCTACAGGTAGCAGTTTCCTTCAGTATAACACGATGCTGAAGTTGTTGCCTGTTTCTCATTAATTTTTCATTTCTACATGAAAAAGTCTTTTCTGGGAGCACTCAGTGACAGTACAAGTCTGTTTCATTCACTTTTCAACACCAGACACGTATTTATTCCTAAGTTTTCAATTTCATTGCATAGCTTGCTATGCAACTTGCACACATCAACCACAGCAGCAGACAGCTTTTCACCAAAAACTTGTAACTTGACATATACCTTCTCTTGCCTTAGGCTTAAATTGATTAATTCATCTTTCACTTGTGGTAAAGTCTTCCATTTAAAATGTTTTAGTAGGAAGAGGCAGATTTCACAAACTGAACCAGAAAGAGGACTTTCAGCATCTTTGTCACACTTTCAAATTTGGTATTATGCACAGCTGTTAAGGAAGTCTTTAACTTAATTTTGCTGATGCTATCTACACTGAGTTTCTGGTTTTCAGATACTCCTTCCTGTGCAAGATATGAGGGCTACAAAGCAATGGCTGTCTCAGTCATTCCTGCTCTTAGAGTTGAGTTTAGTTCTCACATTCTCAGATTTTTGGCAAGAAAATGGAGTCGGAGAAAGCAACCATAAGAGTTACTCAGAATCTCAAAAATTCACTTGACTTAAGAAACTCAATCTATTGCACTACTGAATGGAAGATCACAGAATAACTTTTGACAGAAGATATCTAATACTTTAGAAGATAACAACATACTACAATAGGAAGCACAAACTCTGAAAATTCAAATGGATAAAAAGGAATCTCAATCATGAAAATAAATCATCTATGGAAAAGCTTACGTATATATATACATAGTAACTGCCTAAGCTAATGAAGTATGTACATGAAGATTGAGAATTTCTTCTAAAAAAGATACATGCTAATTCAATCACAGGACTTTGACCTCAAGGCAGGAATTTTTAGTCAAGAGTTTGCAGGAAGTCAGACTAGATGATCTTAAAGGTCTCTCCTAATCTTCAAATCTGACTCAAGGAGCACATCCAGATTTGGTTTTGTATAACCTACAGATCCCCGCATAACTAGTTATGGGTGTAGAATCAGCAGATGCAAGCCTGCTCACCTGCATTCATTTTGGTAAGGCTGTACCAGATGAACAGTTGACCCACAGTTTTTGAGACAAGTTTGTCTCATTAAAGTACTGCAGGTATACAAGGAAAATGAGTTCAAAAAGACTGAACTGGCAGATACTTGACATGATGCAAAAAGAATAGGTACCTTAATAACAAAAACAATAACTGAAAGAGATTCTCAAGCAAGTAAAGTAAATCAAAGCTAGTGTTTCCCTGGATATACATTCAAAGTCATAGAAAGAGAAACAACTAGGGCACCTTCTTCTGCAATACGGATGCTGACAGTGCATCAAGGAGGAAACGGAAGAGGCTACAGTAATTTCAGGGTTCATTAGAAACACAGAGAGTGGGGAAGAAATCAGTGTTTGCCAAATAGAAAAAGGGCAAAAATCACTGAAGAAACTTTAATTTCAAGCTTCTAAAGTGAGCATTATGAATAATGTAAAGTTAAAAATAAATAGATTCCCAAGTATTTGTGTCTGTATGCTCTAGAAATGCAGACACGAAGTTACATAAGTACAACCTTCTGCAGAACATAGAGGCAACACCCTAAAGGGTATACCTCAGTGATCCTTTTTCCTACATGCCTTGAGCATCCTGCCTTACTTTCCCTGAACATTCCTAGTAGGTGAATACCTATTGACTGGAGCACATAGCAGGTGCTTCCTGGGCTGAGACAAGGAGAAAATGAGCCATGTAGCTTCTACATAACATTCCAAAACCTCATCTGGAGCTTCCCAGAACCCATAGAGAATCTTTCATTGACTTAAATTGAGGGCTGGATGTGAGCAAAGGTGAACCCACTTTTCAGCAGCATAATTATGCCTAATAGCAAAAGACATCCCTTCAGACTCTTCTGCTGGCCTTCAGTAGTCCTAGAGAGCTGGAGACATTGTCCTATAGGTGGCACCTACTATAAAGGAACACACATTTTCAGTGATCATCTTTGCAAAATGTAGTAGTTAAGAAGTCAAGAGTAACTTAAGGTACTGAGAGTAAGAGAGGGACACAGCATTATCCTAATGAACACTAAAAGCAGCAGCAACCTGTAGACACAAAAGCCAGATGATTGATCATCAGTATATTCATCAGCTGCTCCCTTGACAGCTCATTGTGATAGCAGGACATGAGATGAGAGTAGGGGAGTTCAACCTAGAAAATAAACTAAGATTATACAGAAAGCTATGCTGAATGGAACAAAACGGTGAAGAAAAACACCTAAATGTTTTGTTCATGAACTTGCTCAGTTTCATAACTCTAGGCATTGTAACCCTAATAAAGATAAAGACAAGCTGATTTTCATCTGACATTACCCCTTTAATAGCACAAAGCGTGGTAAAGATGCAAAACATTCCTCAAGTGGTAAACGCTGTACAAACAGCATATCAAAGCAGTGCATTTTGGAGGTTGCTAGAAACACCTGTTTCCAGTTAACACTGCACATCCGCTATTCCAGGTGACAGTGTTCTCTGCCTTGCAGCTGAAGGCCAGAAACTGCAAACAGCAGCAGCATTCCCAGCTTGATTTTCACTTGTATTTGAGACACAGAAGGCCACCTCTAGACCTTTTCATACACAAAGCAAGTCTCACTAGCAGGAAATAAAACACTACACCATGCTATTCTGCAAAGAGCTGTAGAGAACACCACTGCTGAACACAGAAGACAAGGAAAGGTATGCCCCTTGACAGGGAAATGAGACACAAGCATGTACCTACCACGTGCCTAAACAGGGAATGGGGCTGCAGAACGAAGGATGTTTAATGGCAGCCACGATATCTCATTTACACATGAAAACAAAGCTAGAAGCACGGTTACATGGCCTGTTCTCTAACCGCCAGCTGTACACAACTTCCATTCACATTTCTAAAATTGTATTTATCCTGATGTTAACGGACTTTACAGCCTGAATTAGTGAATAAAATAAAAACAAACTGAACAGTGGAAATTTAAAACTATTATTAATCCTGTAGATTAATAATATTAGTGACTGTTCACCTAGCATGACATATGATAGAAAGGGTAACTACTAAACCATTCAAACCATGTATTTTAGAAGCCTGTATGATCCTTCCTCTCTCCCCCTCCTCAAATATTTATTTTCTAATAGCAATAATGACCTCAGTATTCAAGGCAGCCTTCGAAGATTAATGACCAGTAGAGGTTAATGGTCCTCAGCTATTCTTCGAGCCATCAACTCCTCCCAGCCAGTCATTAATCCCCAAGAAATGCCTTAATGCTTCACTTATTACTGCTTAAGCATCAAGCCTGTAAACTTTCAGAGCATTAAATCTCAAAAAGTAACCTTCTTCTCTTCATAGGCCACTATTTCAACAAAGCAGACAGATGAGATGAAATGAAAGTGACTTCCTTTTATAGGGATTCTCCTCAGCTTTACAAAACAATAGCATTAATTTGTGTTTATTTTCATTTATTTGTTTTGGACACTAATAAATAACATCTCCTTTCTTGTCAATTCAGTAAATTTCCTAACAAAATGCTGATATCAAACCTTCTTCAGCCAGCATGTCAGCAGGAAAAAAATCTTAACGAGAACAGTTTTTATTACTTTCTTTCTGCTGCAGGAAAAACAACAACATGGAGGAACTACTAGTACTCCACACTTCTGCTGAATATGGCATTGATCTTTGACACTTATATAAATACATACACATGCACACGCACTTCCCCCCCAACTCAACACCAGTGACATCTGCAGCAGGAGACCATACTAGAGGATGTGGCATTACACAACTCAAGGCCACACAATCTGGTTTCTAATACAGGGTCTGCCACTGATTGTTGGGTAACCTTGGGAAAGTCTTGTTGCCTCCAGAGACCTTTTCTTTTCACGATTTACCTGTTTAGATCAAACTGCTTAAGGAAAAGAAGAGCTCTAATGTAGGATGCTGACTAAGAGACCTTGATTTCAGCCCAGGCTTCTATTCAGTACTGCAACATAAACAATTGCAGCAAATCTCTTCCAAGGCCCGTTAAACTCAATGTTCACATGGAGGTATTTTTGTATACCAAAGTGGTACAGCATGTAAAAATTACCTTTCCTCCAAACTATTTATTAGTCTTTTGGGAAGACATGATACATGGTAAAGTACTTACTTAATTGTCTCTGGATGCCAACAGAATAAACCAGAAAAAATGGCAAAAAATAAAGTCTTTATTCAAATAGTGACATCATCAATCAAATTTAATCTATATCCATTCAGAGGGTCAATTATCCAAATGTGTCTAATTTAGACTATACTTGATCTAGGCAGCCCATCAATCATTTAAAGGGCAGCCTTTTTTTGCCCTTTTCTTTCCCTTTCTCTCATTCTTTTAAATGGACATCAAGTTTTACATTCTTTTCCTATTGTCATACTCTGGCTAATAAGACCTGTTTTACAAAATGTTCACAACTTGAATTTTCTGACGTTCAAAAGAAAAAGAAAAATTCTTTGTAGGATTCAGTGTCCGCAGATATGACACACAAAGCAAGATTTCATTATTTCTCATTTTCTTTGAGGAAAACACCACAACAGATTCAGAAAAATGTTGACATTACATTTAGAAAAAGACTAGACATAATATCAGACTATTATCATACTCATTTATATTGGCACTCAACTAGCATTAGTTGTGAAGGCAACAGGGCTAGCTGTCAAATATGCGCAAACTGACAAGCTATTAGAATGCCAACTGGATGTATTCAATTAGAAAATTTACTCCAGCACTGAAAATGCTTGCTTTTAATATAAGGTAGAAATGTGGTGTGTGTTGACCGGAAAAAACAACAGAAAATTAATAAGCATTGACAGAAATTTATCTCTTCCTTTCTGCAATAAAAGCTACAAACAAAGAGATTAACTGCAAAATATTAACTCTAAAAAGGGTAATATCAAAAATGAGTCAAAGGAAAACAGCATGGGCAAGTCTATGCAATGGTTCTGCTCCAGTGACTGACAAGCTCTGTCTCCTTCTAGAAGCCACTTTGGGACCCTGATCTTGGGACCCTTTGGTCTTTGACACTGACTTTTTCTCCCAATTATTGAATAAATTTGGTTCTCAACTTCAAGCAGAGCTGGGGGATTTTTAACAGCTCTGAAAATAACACAACATAAGACCCACAACCCAAACCTGGAACGCCACCCAGATACATCTTGGCATTAAATGACACCATGCCCATTCCTTACTACTCTTTCACAGTTAATACTTGATTCCTCCACAAGTGAGGTGTTGAACTGTGGAGAGGTACTCAGTCACCACTTCCTACCAGGGAGGTGGATAAAGCTCCGTATTTGAAAGTGCAAACCAGAGGGCAGGGGCTGAAAGGTGAATCGGTAAAGGAGAAATGAAAAGGTGTTAGGAATACAGGTACCCATACGGGAAAGGATGATGACGCAGAGGAAGAGGGAGGAACTGTAGAAGTAATTCCTGTAAAAGTTTGGACTTACTGAGAGAACACATTTGAAGCCAGATCCTGTTACCAGATGCAAATCTGGAATTGTGCCACAGCCTCTAAAACCAGCACTTACCACCTGCCATCTTCTGTGCATGCAACAGGATCACTAATTAAAAACCAAAAAAAACCCTACGAGGAATTCCAGTTACTCTCTTGACAGGCCATGAAATATCTTTCCTTTTTCAGCCTACTTCCTTTTAAAGTTTTCCAGAGATATGGCTTCCATTTTATTTTAGATATTAAGCATCTTTTGGCTGGATTTTGTGAACAGAAATGCAGAGTGGCTAAGTGAAGAACCTACTCAGCAGACTCCTCGCCTGCATTACGAAGGGCACATACCAAGCTAATTTCAGGATCAAAGTCTTACACTGTAGCTCTTGCTGTTAGGAATTTTTTTAATGATATTCACTGCTCTTTGTTTTTTTAAAAATGTTTAGTTCCAGTTTTACTAGGATTAAATAACTATACTCCCTCCCTCTTGTTTACATCTTTTATACACTTCAAAATGCTCAGCATGTCCCTCTTCCCAGGGAGTATAATTTTTTAAGACTTCCCTATAACCCTTTCACCCCCTGCCTCCACTATTTTTGATGTTCTCTTTGATTTATTCAGACACAGAAGTTTTACGGAGGGAGAAAATGAAGGCATTTATGCCAGGTCCAATTTATCAAAATCTGCATGGGAATGTTTTCAAAGGGTAGGAAATAAAAGTTTTCCCTATTCGCATATTTACCAAATGCAATCAAAATTCACCACCTCCTTTAAAAAAAAATTAACCAAAAAAGAAAGTGAACATTTTTACTGTACCTAAGGATATGAAAGGTATGATAGAGCTTAAAAACTCTGGAATGGAGAACAGCAGCAAGATAAGGGAAGTTTACTTGAAATGGTTATGATAAAAATGTGTATGGAACATGCATGGAAAACTGGTATGCATGACAGAAAAAAAGAGAATAAAAATTAATAGGAGATGGTGTTGGAATCTCTAAAGATTTCACTGCTGTGAGCTTGGAGTGACAACATCTCTCATGGGTGCCAGAGATATGAATGTCCTACGTGGATTTCCCCCCATGAGTGACAATAATCATAAAGATATAGTATCTGCACCATCACATTTTATTTCATACCATTTATTTGGTTTTGCTTTTTGATGTTGGTCTTTTGAGGAAATTGGTTTGTATAGAAACAATTCTGTCACTGATGCAGCACATGAAAAGTTGTGTCAGTGAAAAGTTCGTTTACATACTATTTTGAAATCCGAAGAGTGGTTTGGGTAAAAAACAAAACAAAACAAAACAAAAAAAACCAAACCATACTGAAATGTCTGTTTTATCTGTGGCTGCACCAACTACCTTTGGCCAGTGGACAGTCAGTGCTTCACTCTACTGAATGGAGAAACCTTTTCCCTTCACTCTGCAGGCAGTCAGTTGCTGAGAAAGAACAGTATCTCAAAAATTTCCAACTCCAGTAGAATTTGGACCTCTCAGACACACTCCCAAAGGAAGGACTCTGACTTAGCATCCCACCTTACGCAAGAGAGGAGTCCTGCATTCAACAAGTTATCTGCCTTTGATACCAAGTCTCAGGAACCAGATCATCCCTGTCTCATCTATTCCTGCTGGCTTTTCTGATCTGAATGAAATTACTCCAGTTGTTCTTGAAAAGTATGAGACACTTCCTCTTGTCCTCTTGCTAAGATTTTCCAAGTAGTGCTGCTACAGAGCTGTTGTGACCATAGGAACCCTGTTGTGCTAGCAAGGTGGCTGGAGCCCCAGCCTTCCACCAAGGCAGCGAGGCAGTTTCAGCAACTTCTTGGTGGCCCTACTTCATTGTCCCTGCCACACTCTGTTTCTTTCTGGAAAACTGAAGCTGTAAAAGCACTATAAAATTACAGTCACAAATACTATTTGGAAAATGAAAACAAAGAGGAATCTACAGTTTATGAAAACAAACCCCACATTCCCAAACTGTCACAACACTAGCAAGCAACATTCAGCTTCAAAGTGCACACAGTTATGTGAACACTGCTTAAGACTCTGTATATGTGCATGTACATAACTGCATACATGCACTACCCGGAAAAAAAAAAAACAGTTTACTTCACTCTGTACAAGAAAGAACTGAGCAGGTAATAAGGACCTGATGTGATTTTAGTTAGATTAATGCAAACAGCACTAACACTCCAGTACCAGGAGATTTACGACTAATAGAAATATTTCACTGAGAGGAGAATCAGACCTTGATTGCTCATGGAAATAAATTTTTTCTCTTCCTACGACAGTTTTGAAATTTCATCTATAATTCTGAAAAAATAAATTTGAAAATTATTCTCAGTTAAATCCATAGAAGCACTGACCTTCAGTATCTATAATGCTCAAAGAAAAGACACTTCCACTTCTCATTGACAGATCCAAATACAGTCTCAGCAGCTCCAGAGCGAGCATTGAGAAACGCAACCTGAGTGTCCATTACTCATTCATTCTAACTTATTCAAGCAGTTTTTCCTCTGTCAAGAGAATTGCACACTTCAAGATTCAGCCCTACAGATAACAAGCGATCAGGAAACCACTCTCATGTATGAAGTGATCTTAAGCATCAGAGTGACAAAATACAGCACATGTTCCTATAACAGTCCAAATCAATAGGAAAACACATGCCTCCAATTCAAATCTCACATTATCCTTTGTATTTACTAATTAGAGAATCCATAAGCAGTTTAGGTAAAACACTAACTCTGAAAAAGCCCATTATACCTTAAAATAAACTCCAAGCTGCAAATCAGACAAACCTCAACACAATTACTATGCAAGTCTGGTTGGCATAAGATAAACCTATTATGTTCATTCCGAAGAACTGTCCCATATAGAAACTGTACTTGACATCTTCATGTTGAACTATTAAGTTGAAAATAAACATTGTACTCTATCACTTTTCAGCTCCTGGCCCACTACTATGAAGCAACGGGTATGCAGATTGAGCTGCAGAAACTGCTTTAACATCAGGTTTTTCTAACTCCATAGGAGCAGAGCTGGGACCTGCAGCTCCACTGCCAGGAACAAACAGAGCTTTCTAAAATAAAAACTCCTCCCTGGAGAGACCTTCCTTGGATCTTTCCAGCTTGAGATTCCAGAACTGACTCCGGCAAACTAAGAGCAACCTTTCTCAGCACAAATCTCATTTATTTGATAAGCCAGCCCCCATGCCGACAACGTAGCACTAACATTATGAAAACCAAATGAAAACCAAAGCACACAAATGTCACGGCCCCTGTCCTGTGCACCTCAGAGCAAGCTCCAAACCAACCCAAACCAGAAAAATACATCCAGGTTTCCTTATGGGCTAAGGATTAAGAAAAAAGCATGTGATACCATTTACTTTAGTGAAAGGTACTCAAAAACACTTGGAGAATTGCTGTAAAACCTTTCCGGAATTGGAAAACATTGTTACAGCTTCAAGTGCTTTTGCCTCAAACCCTTCTAGACCCTCTGTTATCTAAAACGTTAGATAATGCCTCAGTGCATTACTAAGTTAAAATCCCTAGTTCAGGGCTGGAAAGCTCTTGAATACAAGAGCAAGATCAAAGCAGGTAAGCTCAATAAACTGTGTAGTCACTGTTTAGGGGCTTGAGGAGCATCACTTCCACCGCATGTTGGAAGTAATTTTCTCTGGTGACATGCTATGTTTTGTCTTACTGAACATTTAACCTCTAGCTTTGGACAGCATACATTTGGCACAGGCACATTTCTTTAGGGAACACCAGAGTGGTTACTTCAAGTGACAGTTTTCTAATTATTCTGTCAAGCATCAATCTGTAAAGTTCCTAGTTCCTCAGCACCTTGACTGACAGGGCAATCAGTGCTTTACTTAAAGCCTCTAGAGCTGTTCTGCCCTGACAAATGCTTTTAAAAAAAACCCAACCAACCACTCAACCCCTCCTCCTCAGTGTTCAAAGGGAGGGGAATATTTGACTTCCAAAACAACTCCCCACTTTCTGCAAATACAGTTCTCCAAAGCAACCAAAAAATTGCATTAATACATATAACGCAGCTGGGGAAAGAAGAACAGACCAAAACAGTATTTTCTTTTATATTATAGTAATTAATTTCAGGCATTTTATTTTGGAGCAAATCAGCTGATAGAAGTACATCAAAAACAGAGAAGGGACTGAGATAATGCAATCATTTTCACTAGGAAGTCTTCCTGCTCTTAAGAGAGGAGAAAAAAACCAAAACAAAACACCTTCACAGCACTTTTAGCTCTATTCCCAGTTCCCCTTATTTCTGGTGAATATCATCTTCCTCTGTTGAGAGTGGTATTGTGACTTCTCTTGGGGTCTTACAGCACCATGGACTGCAAGAAGTGAGAAAATGAGGGACTTTGTGAGTGATAAACAATTAGCCCTGTACCAAGTTCAGGGAATAATACAAGCTATTTAGTAGTCATAACCATGATTTCCTAAATAACATGAAGTACTTCATGCTCTTTATCTACTGTGTAATTAAATTCAACAGCAGGGCTAAGATTTTGACCAATAAGTTGGCACTACAATTAGACAAGGTTTGATTTATATGCCAAGATGCTGCACCTGGGAATTCAATAGTGGAGTTGCTCTTCTTGGGACAATCTCATATCGGTATTGTTCAACTTAATACAAAGAGAAGACCTCTCACCGTACAGAACAGCAGCACTAATACAAGCATGCCACTAATACTAGTTTCTACTGCGATCAAATTTGAGTCAAAGTTGCTCCTTTGGTTTTAAAAGGTAAACTACGAATAACGCAGGTTTGGTGACTAGCTCTTGATCCTGAGCAGTACAGAGTACTCTATCGCAAAACACACAGACTGAACTCAGCAAGACTAGCAAATAAATGACATATGAAGTCAGGTGTCAAATGAAGGGTGAAAGAGTACAGCACATTTGATCACTAATCAGAGTGAACTGCAGAAAATCTCTCTCTAGATTTAATGCTTAATTCTGTTTTTCTGAGGACATTAAATATGTAAATATATTCACACACACAAAATTCATTTTTTTTCTTGGATCTGAGTCAAAACTCCCCGTACACAGACTACCTGTGATTTATGAAATTAAGAAAGGAAGCCTGTTCTAATCAGAGCTCAAATCTAGTCATAGGCCAGCAATGGCTGCATAATTTTGGGTTTCTTTGCTGGGAAGCTTAACACTAGATGATTTCTATATATAAATCATCACCCCAACGATATCAAATGATTAATTTTCCTTAATGGATCAGATTCCTTTTGGAGAAGATTATGCTGAACAACGTATGACCAGAAAGTAGTTTCACTAACTCAACAGGAATATTTGAAGATGGAAGCATTGTGCAGTGCAAGAAAGAACACAAGAGTCTGGCATGAACAAGGGACCAATGGTAGGGCTGAAGGACTGAAGCTTATCTATCTAAACCAGCACTGTCCTCCAGGAACTACTCATCTGACCTAGTAACAAGTCAGTTCAGGCAGCCAATCTATTTCTGTTTGTACAGGTTTAGTCTTCTGCCAGTGTAGCTCCTTGAGCTTGTGCACTGTGGTGTTGGATGAGTGCGGGTGCAAATGGAGGGAAGGAGGGTGCAACCATGGAGTACTATCTTTGATACACTGAAACTGCCACAGACCTGATTCATTGACAAAAGGGAATGACAGAGCTGACTGCTGATACTACAAGTGGAGGAAGGAAGTTCTTTGATAAAAAGCCTAAAACTGCAATGGTCAGAAAGGGGAAATCTGTTCCACTGGCAGGGGGGAAGGCTGAACCCATCTGCTTTTCTTACTGAAAGTGCAACAGACTTTTAGCATTATTAAGGGAGTTAAGCGAATGCTGCTGAAATGTAGGCACCATCTTTGCTTAAATTGCTTTTATTTTATCTTTTCGGTTCCATTACTTCCATAGTTTGTATGACTAAGTGAAAACAAAAACGTATTTGAGATTCTTTCTAAGTAATACACACAAAAACCCAAACCAACTGCATAGGGCCCCATGGAAGTTTTGATTAAAGGCAAATCCTTCACAATTCAGAGAGCACATACTCAATCAATGGTTGAAGAGGAAAACCTCCAGGGAGCAGCAGGAACTAAACAATTCTGATAAGGTTTCTGTGACTTTCCAGCAAATAGTAATTTGCTCTTTTATATTTCTTCAATGAGAAGTCAAGCATTGCAGTCCCAAACCTTTAAATCAAATGATTTGCTGGGCATCAAGCATTCAACTTTCACCACCTACTATAAAATATTGACTCTGGACATTCATTCATTTCTACCCAATAATTGATTCTTCTTTTTTTGCCAGTTACAGGCCTATAACAGTATTCTAGGAGGTGGATTTAATAATGATTTAGTTAAGAAAAAAGAGATCCTCAGCATTTTCAAGTTTTAATCTTGTCTACACCACATAAGCATGTATGTAATCTATTTTCTTAATGAGATGCTTTTACTCTTTTCCCCTGTTATCACTATTAATTCCAAATCTACCATGCACAAGAGCCAACCTGAGTTTACAGGAAGGCTTCTGCTTTAATCACAAAGTTGGCATTACTCTGTCAAAGGACGGAGCTTTATGTTAACTTTCACTTAACGACCTTCTCAGCTGGAGCCTGTCTGTAAATACAGCTCAATCTGGCCGAGCTGGCACAACAGATATTTCATTCCCTTTTTTGGTAAAGTGAATACTGGCTTACATGGTCAGCCCAAATGTCATCCACTCATAACTGCAATTTCATGGCACTGTGCTGGCAGGATTGCTGTGCTGCTTACACTGAGGCACTTCAGAGGTTCTCGGTCGGAGGAAGGCAGTGCTCTGCCATGACAACTCCAGCTGGCTGCTCCTCTGCATTGAGCAGCTTGCTAGCAGCAACAGAGCGCTCCTTCTCCCCGACGCTCACAGGGAATGCACATCTGGTGCTCTGCAGCTCTTTTAGTTGCTCAGGCTTACCCTTAAATAATTAGACATGGTTTCTAAACTACAGCAACGCCCAACACTGCATATAAAAAAGGTTGTGCAAATGTGGACACAAATTGCGTAAGAACAGCAATCATATATACATATGCAGATACTCATACATACACACTGCCATTTACACTTCACTGTAGCAAACTACATGCATAAAATTACGAAAAAAAATCTAGTTTTCCTTTCCCCCTAGCCAACTGATGAGTAAAATGTGTATATAAGTGAAAAAGAATAGAAAAATATATTTTTAAGCCACAGCAGAACATTCAAGGTGAAAATGGTGTTGTATAAGCAGTGAATTTTTTTCATTTGGAATATCTGAAATAACACAGTACCTGCTCCACTCCGCCAAACATAACAAATTATATAACAATTTGCAACAAGTAAGGCTACCTTATTCTTGATCAACTCTTCTAATTGCTTGAAAAAATCTTAAAAATGTTTGGTTTTTTCTGCTAAAAACCTCTGAATTCGGGGAATTTCAGTAAAATCTATTTGGTCAGACAGTATCCACGTCTCTTTCCACACACAGGCACTTATTTTCTTTTAGCTGGAATTTTCAAAGCCATTCGGCTCAAAATAGTTGAACACTTTCCCATTAAAAAAAAATTAATTAAAAACTAAGTTTTCATCTTTTTTCATTAAGTCAGTCCTCTTCCCTTGAAGAAATGTGCGGTCTTCCACCAACCCAAAGAAAAATCAACAGTTTCTATTTAAAAAAAATCAGATTTTCAATTAAAACCCTTCAGTTAAAGCGACAGTTTCTGTTATCATTTAAGTAGTACCACTGCACAAAAACAGCTTATGATTTCTATTCTGGTTTACAATAGAGATATGGGAAAATGCTTGGGAATTGGGACCCACTTTTCTCTTGACAAGCAGAGCCTATACAGGATCCAAGCTTTGTAACCTATACCACAAGACAGCAGTAGCCCAGTTTGTAGCTTTTAGCCCCCATGTTATCTGCTGCCTTCTCCCATACGCAATCCCTTCCCTCGGCGTTCAGCACCAGAGGTAACTCCTCTGTAATCCAATGAGAAGTACCAGCACCAGAATGAGGTACATAACCTTTTCCAGCTGATTTGTAAGTACACTTTACCCAATCAAAAAAAGAGTATCTAATTTTGCTTATAGATTTGTAGGAATGAATCAATCCTTGTTCGTAGAAGGTTGAATTACTCATTTCAGCTTTCACTAGACTTTCTGTCCACATTTTAGAAAGGAATCCATATTGTAATTTTAATAATGGGGAGGGAATGCATTTCTTAAATACAGGTATTTAGGATCAGTTTCCCATCCAGTGCTTTAGAAGGTACCCACATAGCAAACGAAGGCTGGATTCTGTTGAACAAAGAGGATAGAGAAGTTACATCCTCCTAGTTGTTACAAAAGGAAGGGAAACACAAGGGAGCAAAAATTTCCTGTTTTCTGTTCACCAGAGTTAGACAGAATCTACTATGGTGTTTGGGAGTGCAAAACAAAGAGAAAAGTTTAAAAACCAAACAAACAAAAAAAAAATCCACAGGGAAACTACTTCCCTCCCCTTAGGCTAGAACCCTAAAGAAAATTCAGAAAGTTCATTAAGCTCAGAGCTATACATCAAGCCGAAGTCACTGAAAGATCAAGTGAACAAGATGTGTTTACTGTACGTAATATAAACAGCACCTAAAAATGTGTTTTTTCTCAAGCATAGTTAGAATCATAGAACATCTCAAGTTGGAAGGGACCCATAAGGATCATCAACTCTATGAAGATAACCACAAAATCCAATACATTCGCTGAGAGAGTCCCCACGTTTTGCCCAGCTTTTGATTGATGCGGCTATTTCTGTGGACCACATCCTTTACACCCTCATACTGCTTTACACAGACTCTACGCACCACTATTCCCCACTCAGAGTTGGTAACACGAATATTGGAGCCAACGAAATCAGTTGAACTTCTATGCAACTGAAGGAACCGTGGTTAGATGCCTGTCTGGAATATTCCTCCTATTCCTCCATGCACCCAGACTACATACGTAAAAGAACTGCACACTGGGAGATGGAATAACTCATGTTTTCTGCAGATTGCTATCAAAAGTATGAGCACTAAAAGAGATAAGCTCTCCACTTTTGCACTACTCTAAAGAAAACACCTGAATTTAAAGACTGCCTAGTACGGCAAAATATTGAAGGGTACAAGACAGACAACATATTTTGAGAAATGGGACTAATTTTCAACTTCCTATAAAAAAATAGTTTTTCTATCAGATGATGAAACTAAACCTCTAGCAACAAGAGTAAGAACTACTCATTTGTGGTAGATGTGGACTTGATTTACCAAGTACTTAAGCACACGACAAGCTTTAAAAGTGAATAGGCTCATTTATTTCAGCTTTACCCATCCACTCAGAATAATAGATAATAAAATATTAAAACTTGAAACAGGTTTGAATATCTTGTTGAATTAGAGCATGAATAATGAAGTTGTGAAATAATTCAGTCCTACCTGAAACAAAACAGAGATTCAAGGGAACGAAATAGCTTTTCCCTCTTTCATTAAGCCATATTTCAAATAATTTTTGTCTTTTCCAAAGCTTTTTCATCATTCTGTGCTCAGCTATGCAAATGGATGAACACAGGCCAAGGAATATTTTTCTTATTCAAATATAAATTAAATACATTCTTCTGACTGGGAAGACAGAATGTAACTTGCTCCAAAAACAAAGTTTACATACTACAGAAAAAGACATTCCCCACCTCAACACTAAAAAAAAAAAAAGGGCTGGGGGGGGGTGGGGGGGTGGAAAGGCATATGCCGTGGAATACAGAAAATATCACAAGATATACTGCACCTCAAAATCCCATTTCCATAGAAATGGGTGGATGTTCTAACAGATCTTTTTCTTAAAAAGATGCCAATGAATTTAAAAGCTACATATTTGCCAGACCTGCACATTATTCTTGATCACATCACCATGCCAGCCATTTCAGATGGCATATGAGATTAATAATAATAGGTTAGAACAAGGTCACCTATCATAATCTATTTCCTATATTAGGATGCAAACCACAGCACAAGTGTCACAGCAGAGACGAGTGCAACATCTGTATTTATTCATGCAATTCTCCCCTCTTCCCCAATAACCACATCACTGAACCTGACACTGCAGTATTAGGTCACTTTTTCAGCTTAGAGACAAAAAGCTCATTTAAAAAAAATGCTTCACATCCCCCATGCTTTTTTTTTTTTTTTAAAGTATAGACATCTTTTTACACTAAAAATCTTAGCAAGATCAGGTCCTTTATTCTTCTATCTTTATAAAATAACTTTATGATGGGAAAATACTTATTAATTTTGTCATGTTTCACCATGTTTTTTTCCCGAAACTGAGTCTTATTCTTCAACTAACCTATGCTCTATCTACCTGTGCTCCATTCATCAAGGGTGCTTCTGAAATTATAAGTAAAAACAGTTGATATTCATTTCACTGTCAGAAGAAGAGTGTGTCTTACCCAGCACAAATGGCTAAAAGCGCCTGCTTGAAATACACAGTTCATCATCTAGGCCTGTTTCTATCAGGAACAGATGGAGGTAAGGTGATTAAATTTCTTCATTTTGATGGAAAGAACAAACACTTTCCTAGACAGCCATAACATCTCAAACCACTTAAAAATAATGAGTATTAAAATGCGATTTTCTCTACAGAAGAGTTTAAGTAAGGACACCTACAACTTTTCTTTTAATATACTATTTCCTACCTATATTATCAAATTATTGGTCTTTCATTCTCCTGCAAGTATGCTAGATAGAGGATCTATAAATAGATTCATAGTAAATTACTCATCTCACCAAGCTGAGTTACCAAATTGAGATTCCTAAAATATCCCCCCTTTTTATCCTCACTAATTGTGAAATGAGTCATATAAATTTTCCAAATTTAATCGATTTGTAAAGTACAGTAAAGGATTAAACACTTTTCTGATGTATTATGCATGGCATTTCCTTTTACTAGGCAATACTAAGACACACAAACATAACTGCACATTATATTGCACATGCTGGATATGACATCAGGCATTTGGCAGTTAGAGGCAACGCTGGCAAGGTTTTCAAGACAGAAATTTACTGCCTGTATCCGTTGCCCTTCATTTTAGGCCCTGGTTTGGAGTGAAATGGTGATACCATGTTATGACATGACAAGAGACATGTACTATCCCATAACCATTACCATGTACTTCTCTTAAACACTTCCCACAGCAGGCTCAGCCATGCTGGCTCATCAGTGGATAGCCCAGAAAAGTCCAGATTCTCCAGTCCCAAGCACTAATGAACAAACAAGCCAATTAAAAAAACCCCTTATCACTTTGATCATTAATCAAATGTACCTCCAAACAAGCAGGAAATTGCAACAAGCCTTGACCACACAGAAGCTATCTCAAGAAGGTGAGGCAGACCGTCTTCCAAGAAAATGGAAATGTCTGCTCTTCTGTCCCTATTTTAGAAGGGATACCACTACAGAGAGGGTAATTGGCACACAAACATTTCAAATCCCATCCAAACAGCACAATTTTTATTGTGGCTCTCCCACAAATTTTTCAGCATTTACCTTCTAAGGAAACATTTGTGATTTTTCCTTATTCTGCCACAAAGGAGGCAATTACAAAATCTCTGCAAGTTTTCTTCTTGCTTAGTAAGTTTATTTTCATATCCAGTTTTTAAGATTCATTATAGCCAACTTTAAAATGCCAAAAGGCATTCAACTTGTCAGTGCCTATAAATAATGGCAGATTCATGTTAAAGTATATTTACATATCAATTACTTAGGACTCAATACTACACATGCTCTTGAAAAATACATTACTCGATTATAAATCAAGACAATTCAATTATGCATTTTAAATGCATAATTGTCCTCACATTTTCATAAATATTGGCAATATGCTATCACTCTCTAAAAATGCTTCAATGAAATGAAAGAATGCCTTTTCAATACTTTAAGTGCTCTAAAAGATGACTAGTCAGTTCACATTAATTCCTGCAAAACTGCAAAGACACATTAGAAGAAATCCTTGTTAAAGGTCTATTAGTCTATATTTTCTCACCAATGCAGCGCTCATAAAAATGTGGGGAAACTCCTAAATTACTCCTATAAACTCAAATCCTACAGTATCTATAAAAGAACTATGAGCTGCTCCAATACCCTTGGTTAAAGGCAAAGTATTTGTACAAATTTCTGAGGCAGAAAATACAATATGCCTTTGTCAACTTTTCCCAGCTTTACAAGATGTTTCTGTGCTCTAATAAGTCTTTTCTACCTCTACAACTGTCATCCTATGATAATAATCTTAAACTTTGACAAACTTCAAAAGCCAAGGCATTATTGCCCATATAAAATTACTAATCACAGCTTCAGGTTTAGGGCTGTTGTCTGAAAGAGGAAAAGAAAACTCCAGGCCATTCACTGGCCCCAAGGCAGGATCAACTCTTCCTGAAACACCCCGGATAAATTTTTGTTTATCTAGTTCTTAAAAAATTGCAGTGCTGGGTAGCCTGTAAGTTCCTAAAATAAACTGCTGTAGGACTCAACTACCTTTTCTGCTGGACAATTTTCAGAACAGCTAACCTACATTTCTTTCCTGCATTTAAAACTTACTACTTCTTGCCTTACCAAGGCAGACATTGACCTGCAACACTGGGAAGATTACTCAGGTTAAGTGAAGGTTTCCTTCACCTTTTCGTGTCTGGTTGCCCTTTCAACTCTTGAGTCTTTTGTATATTTTAAATAAGAGAAAAGGATGGTCTCTCCCTACATATTTACAAACCCCAAAGGCAAAAGGAGCTCTCTACATGCTATTAGGAGATAATATTAAGATGACATAATAAGATCCAGCTTCCAAAAACTATGTGGTATACTTAATGATTGATTAGACATCATCTTACGTTAATGTCAAAATTGCAACACAAACCCAACAGGTTTATTGATTATGACTTTCTTTTTCAAAATTTAATATTTCACTTCTACAAAAACAATGCTGAGTACAAAACTGCCAGTAGGACAGGGCTCTGTAATAAGCAGTAAAGGATCAGTGACAACTTTTATCATTTCCATAGCCCTTAATTCCTTTAATGAACTATATAATTTTTGATCAGTGTTGAGAGCAGTCATCTATGGTTGATGAGTATTATAACCCACAGTTCACACAAAGCGGGGAAAAACAGAGTGGTCAAAGCCTGAACTTTCAAAAGCATCCACTAAATTCAAGTGCCACCATTTTCAGATACCCAGCTGGAGGTATAAAGGGCTATGCAGAGGTGTGAACACTGGACTAGCAGTTAGCACTTGTGGAACAGTATACTATAACACACAGATATTTTTCACTACAATAACTCTTCAGCTACAGCTTTTAGAGTACTCAAAACAGCATATGATGCTTCACCCTCTTGTGTGAATCAGAAAAACACAGAAGGCATAAAGACTTCTCATGCTGGGTAAAGAGCTGGGTAATGAAGTGTGTAAAGGGTGCATGATATTTGAATGAGAAATCAAAAAGATTTCTAATGACTATGTAAGAATAGGGTTCCTCTGCATTATCTGAAATGACGTGCAATCTGACAATTCAAACAAATCCAGTGCTAACACTCTATTATATGTCCATAACTGAACGTTATTTACATTTCATTTTTTTCTTCAACATTGTACACACACAGACGTAGGCTGCATGTGTGATAGAGAAGGTTATCTGATCCTACTGATTTATGGTTTCGCATTATGGTAACACTGAGAAATCCACTACCGACAGGCAGTCAAATGCAGAAAATGAGTGACAAACTACTCACAACCAGCCTATGCTCTAACTAGGATAAGGCTCACTATCACAGCAAGTGTAGCCATTTTAATTTTTATATTTTTAAAACCTCTACACACTATTTTTTATTTATGACTTTTAAAGCTTAATAGTCCCCTTCCCACTCTCCAAAGCACCCTCCTCCTCTCACTCTACACAAAACTTCCAGGACCAATAGCAATAATAACTATTCTCATCAATGGGCAAAGGCAGCCCTAGAAGAAAATTAAACACGTTGGTCCTTTGTTTCTGGATGTTGCCTTTGATGTTCAAGCTGCAACTCTTCCTCTTAGTCAAGACAGACTTGATAGTCTTGACTGATTGGCATGACTAATACTGCAACAGACATTCTGCAGATCACATTAAACAGCTGTACAAACTGACTGCACTCACAACTTGGCTGAGGACATTATTTTTATTTTTATTTGATGTGATTATAATGTCTCAGTGCCCAATCCTGGATCAGGAATGCCATGTGACAACATTCTCCTCTTCTTCTTCCACGCTCTTTTCTCCCAGACTGTTTGAAACGATGCCTCAGTGGGCAGGATGCAGGGAATAATTGGTTGGGAACAGAATAGGTACCTGGCAACTCCTAAGAAGCATATCTGCCAAAACCCCTTTTTGGCTCAGGCTTGTAACCCAACAGTCAACACTAGGCACAGACTCACTGAATAAGACAGATTTTTGAACAACTTCCAGGACAAAACTCTCAGCTATATAGACAAGCCTAGTTAGAAACCATACTCAAAAGAGCCTTTTCCTCCTAAAACTGGGAGCAGGTCCTTGTTTAAAGTTTTTGGGGTTGGTTTTTTTTGGTTTTTTTTTTTGTTTTTGGTTTTGTTTTTTTGGGGTTGGAAGGGACCTTAAAGATCATCTAGTTCCAACCCCCCCTGCCATGGGCAGGGACACCTTCTGCTAGACCAGGTTGCTCAAAGCCCCATCCAACCTGGCCTTGAACACTTCCAGGGATGGGGCATCCACGACTTCTCTGGGCAACCTGTTCCAGTGCCTCACCACCCTCATCGTGAAGAAGTTGCAGAGAGAGAGCAAACAGCCCAGGAACACACGATATAGTTACTACACTCCAAACTGCCTGAATGTTTGCAGACTTTCTGAATTGTCTTAACTGAACTAGCTCACCCAATTCTGAATTAATTCACCCAAAATAAAGACCAAATAAATTATACAAGGCAACCCTATTTTTATTTCTGAAATCTGAGAAAAGAATATCCCAAATCTTTCCTCTTAGTATAATGTTATCCCTTCTGTTGCCACATAATGGACTGCAATGTTAAGAAAACTAATACTAAAAGTCCCTCAAGCCAAAAGGATAAACTGGTGATAAAAATGTCTTATATAATAAGGATGGATAAACTGTATTACTTTCACACCAAGCACAGCTGGAAAATAAGTGAATTGCAAAATTATGATTTAATGATACCCTTTTTCAGAATTCTGTTCACTCTCTCAGATGCCTGGAAAATAAAAGCCCCAAGACCTCTGCTTCACACTCAACTTAATGGTGAGACACATCAGTGCCATTACTTTTCCCATCACTGAGGTGGACAGAGAGATGCATCTGACATGAGCAAACAGGCAAAGCAAAGTGACAGGAATAAGAATGCCTATTCCATATTAATAAAACAATAATTTGAATAGTTGAAGAATAGCTGAAGGAAAAAAACCCAAATTAAGTTTCCTGTGTGTTTGATATTAATTATCCCCTGGATATGAGTTAACAGGTGTCAATATGGAATATTTTTTCCAGAGAGATGTTTGCCCATCTGTCAATAGTACTTTGCTTTTATGACAAGCAAACACTTGTTAACATCAATTGATTTGATAAGTCTTTAGTCCTATCATCAATGACAGACTTCAAAAAAGGCTGTCAAAGGAGCTTTAGGGGAAAAAGGAAAACAAGAACAACAAACAATTTTGGCCTTTAACTGCCCATATTTCAGTGTTACTTTCTATTAGAAGTCAACTGTTAAGTTCAGGACTAGAGCCAGTCAATGGTAAAACAAACCTGCTTACAGCTTAGTTTGCTTTACTCATATTTCTGTATTTTAGCTCCTGGTAGGGACACAGAACAACAAGGGAAAAGGATGGTGCATAGCCAAAAAGCCTGAAGAAAGACTATGTAGTCCAATGTCTGGGTCACATCTCAAGTACACATAACATTTATGTCAGCATTAATGGGCAACTCTCCTATACCAGTAACCTATACAATACTACTTTTATTCTATCAAGACAGCATGGGAGAAAAAGGTAGAGGATGTGACTTGCTTCAGGTTGTAACATGCTTCTGGCCTTTGCCTAATTATAGTCACTAAATACATCTCACCAAAAGCCTAGTCATGATGGGCTCTCATACTCACTAGGGTCTTCAAAAACATGATTCAGCCAGCCTGACATCTGGAACTTGATGTTAACTGTGCAATGTGTATAAAAAAGCTGAGAGAAAAACCTGCAGGAATTAGGAGTGTCAGGTATGTGGGAAGACTCCAGGCCAAAGCAGAGGGCAGAGATGGCAACCAAGCTTCAGGGCCCCAGACAGCAGATTTATTGACAAGACTGTCTTTTTCAGCTTTAGCCTTTCCTAAACCTTGTTGAATCCTACAAACAGTCATCATATGGTAAATATAACAGTCCAGGTCTTCAGCATGAATAAAAACAAGCACCTGTTGAGCTTGGTAAGGATGTGAGAGTACTCAAGAATGAGGACTTCAGTGAAGATGGCTGAAACAGCACTTCATACATGCAGGGGAGAGCCAGGCATCACTCAGAACCTCTGAAATACCAAAGGAAACAACCTCTTCTACTTGACTGTGGGACAAAGAAGAGCAATGAAGCTGCTTGAACACCCAGAATCAAGCCATCTTCCCCTTTCCTGTTACTGCCTGAAAAGAGGGAAGACAGTTTATCTTCTGCCAAAGCAGACTGTATTGAGTTTGCGTGGCAAGGTTTTGGTAGCGGGGAGGGCTACAGGGGTGGCTTCTGTGAGAAGCTGCTAGAAGCTTCCCCTATGTCTGACAGAGCCAGTGCCAGCTGGCTCCAAGACGGACCCTGCCGCTGGCCAAGGCCGAGCCCATCAGTGATGGTGGCAGCACCTCTGTAATAACATATTTAAAAAGGGGGAAAAAACCCTGCACAACTGCAGGTGAATAGACACATGAGAATATGTGAGAGGAACAACTCTGCAGGCACCAAGGTCAGTAAAGAAGCAGGGGGAGGAGGTGCTCCAGGTGCCAGAGCAGGGATTCCCCTGCAGCCTGTGGTGAAGACCACGGTGAGGCAGGCTGTCCCCTGCAGCCCACAGAGGTCCACGGTGGAGCAGATATCCACTGCAGCCTGTGGAAGACCCCCCACCAGAGCAGGTGGATGCCCAAAGGAGGCTGTGACCCCGTGGGAAGCCCACGCTGGAGCAGGCTCCTGGCAGGACCTGTGGCCCCGTGGAGAGAGGAGCCCAGGCTGGAGCAGGTTTGCTGGCAGGGCTTGTGACCCGGCGGGGGACCCACGCTGGAGTGGGCTGTTCCTGAAGGACTGCACCCCGTGGAAGGGACGCACGCTGGAGCAGTTCATGAAGAACTGGTAGCCTGTGTGAAGGACTCACGCTGGAGAAGTTCGTGGAGGACTGTCTCCATGGGAGGGACCCCATGCTGGAGCAGGGGAAGAGTGTGAGGAGTCCTCCCCCTGAGGAGGAAGGAGCGTCAGAGACAAGGTGTGATGAACTGATCACAACCCCCATTCCCTGTCCCCCTGAGCTGCTGCGGGGCAGGAGTTGGAGAATTCAGGAGTGAAGTTAAGCCCAGGAAGAAGGGAGGGGTAGGGGGAGGTGTTTTAAGATTTAGTTTTTATTTCTCATTACTCTACTCTGACTTGATTGGTAATAATTAAACTAATTTCCCAAAGTCAAGTCTGTTTCGCCTGTGATGGTAATTGATGAGTGATCTCTCCCTGTCCTTATCTCGACCCATGAGCCTTTCATTGTATTTTTTCTTCCCTGTCCAGTTGAGGAGGTGGAGTGATAGAGTGGCTTTGGTGGGCAGCTGGCGTCCAGCCAAGGTCAACCCACCACACAGACTCATGGCACAAACTCATAGAAACAAGACAGGCAGGAAGGAGGAAAAGAAGAAGAAGAAGAAAAGAGTCTGCAATTTAGATAGTAAAAAGAAAGGAATTCAGAACCATTGCAATGACCTGTCTGACCTAGGAAGTATTGGATATGGCAGACTGCAAACAAGACCAGCAGAGTATAAGAGGGTCACTGACTCCAGAGACAGCATTTCCACCCAGAAAGTCAGTGGGTAACCTTTTGCAACAAAAAAACCTTTTTTTTTTTTTTTTTTTTAAAAGAATTATAGACACTGACAACAGCCAGATTAAACCAGCAGCAAACCAACCAAGATCTTCATTTTTCTCAAAAACAATATCCCCAGCTTCACTAAATCAAATCATGGCATACCTGTATTTTTTTGCTTTAATACAAAATAGACATTTTAAAAACAACTAAAGAGAGAGAAAGAGCTCTATTTCAAAGTGCAGTTGAACATTTCCTTCTGGAAGATTTCTTCTCTTGCAATGTCCTTAACACTGCCAGTGCCATATTTCAGCGCAACTAAACAACAGTGCTTCTCCATATTACAGCCCTGCAGACTTTTTTGTTTGTTTGCTTAGTCATTCCTCAGAAGCTTAATGTTGTTTGGAGACATTTACAACAATTAATTGCCCCTCAAGTTCCCAAAAGCAAATTTTTATCTTCTCAAACAAGGTGGGAATCAGGTTAAAGGTTACAGGGAAATGACTGACCAGATACAAACTGTGAATGCTGCATTAGCCACAATGACTCTTGGGATTGAAAGCCTATTAGTTAAGAAAAGAGAGGATTCATTCAATTATCTTACTGTATATTAGTAAGCTAATGGACATGGTGTATGAGGAGAGGAAATAACAGTAATGTATTTTATTTATCTTTATTATTTATCTTTTCTGAACAGAATTAAATAAAACATGAAATGTTTACATTTTTAATAGCTAGAAAACTTGAAGATAGCTACCTAGAAAACTTGAAGCTAGAAGAACTAATGTTAATAACTGAAAAATGGGTGACAGCATTAAATCTTGATAAAACCCACAATGTCTGTGGCCAACAATGCTGTCACTTGCGTATATGCATCCAAATCTGCTGTGGACTACATTCCCCAGGGCAGATAGCTTTCAGAAGCACCCTCTTTCCCCTGCACCATACCACACAGCAGTCTAGTGGGACTCTAAGCAGTCATCCTCCATCTTTTTCCTGGAGTGCAATAAAGAGAACAAAAGGGAAATGCAATGGAGCTGTTCTGTGATTCTTCCTGTGAATGGAGAAAAGATCAGAAAAGGCATTCAAAAGGAAGAGAGGAGGCAACAAATGAATGAGGAATGAATTGTGTTGCATTTAGGCTAAAGCATTTTGCATCTTTGGCCAGTTAAAGCCAGGAATGGCAGAGCTACAGCTGTGCATAGGCACAAGCATAAATGACTGTTTCAGGTCCTTTCCATGCTACCTTTTACTTTGCTCCACTGTCTCAATTACCATAGCTTCACTAGTCCTGGTGTAAGCAGCTAGTGTTAAGCACTAACATATAAGCAGAACAGACAATAGAAGAAGGATACAGCACAAGTCAAATGTTGGGCATGCAGTTGTTATATATCTGAGAGCTACTAAAATGCCTTTTTGTTTTAAAATGGCTTAAACTCAGTAAGTTTCATCACCAAAATTAATACCTGCTGTTTGTGCTGTAGCAGACAGAAGAACCTATTTAGCATAGTGATAATCATCAGCTAAGTTCTGTATCTAAGACTTTACTGCACCTGCTTCTCCAGCACTAATACAAGTTTCAGAACTAAATTACATCTCAGCCAAACCTTGATCATACGAAGCACGTACTGCAGAACAACTCAAACACACACAAACAAATCTTCATGTAATGTTCTGAGAATAGCTAACACAAAAACTCACACAAATGAAGACAAGCATAATAGCGTCTACTAGCATCAGACAATGAAGGAAACTATCAGTTTTCTAGCATGAATCACAAGTCCCATCCTGCCTCCCTTTTGCCCAAAGCAAGATATCTTGCTTCTCTGCTTCTCCAGGTCTGTGTTCTTTTAGGCCTGTTAATGACTTGAAGCTTGTAAGATCACTAAGTAGAAGGAGACAACCAGTTCTCTTCCTGTGGGTCTTGGGAAGAACATAAATCTAGACCTCTACAACCAAAAGGTCAGCATGACCCGGGTCTATGGGAGTGCAAAAAGACCCAGGAAGAATGTTTTAAATATTGCAGATGACTCTTTTTAGTACAGTTGAGCCGTCAAGGTACTATGTGCCTTAAAAACATGCAAGGAGAGTTACAAATGCCAAGAGCTTACAATATGAAGTTGACCTGTGCTTATTTTGTCCTGTAAATTTTCTTCCTGATTTTGCCTTGAAATTTTGCTGCAAACAATATCCTCCTCTATTTGAAAAGTCACAACATTTTGCCACTTACTGCTGCTCAGGGTATACAATTACAGTGATGCAATTTTCACAGGAAGGTGGTATTTAGAGCAGCGAATATCACAGACACAATGAACATGAGGAAAACAGATGGAAGCACAGAAAAAAGAGACAAAGGAGATAAAGCCAGATCCACAAAAAGAAGCAAAATGTTGAAATTGGGACTTCAGCAGAGATGCTTAGGTGCAGGAGATGGAAAAGATGATCAAAGCCCTTCGACAGATTTTCATTAATAAAAAAAATCTACAGCAACTTAAGTACTGGCTACACACAAAAGCATAACTCTGCGTTGGCAGGGATGGTCAGCTGGCACTGCTCCAATGCCTACGCCTGATCAATATTCTCTCAGTAGATATTCTGCTTCTGTCTGCAAAGCAGACCAATGACCTCAGCATGCTAACATGCATCTCTAGAAATAACTTCTGCTCGATACACACAGACTAATGTCTTCTCTTGTTGTTCAAAAAGAAAAGAGCAACTGCACCTCCATCTGCAAAAGGAAGTGTTAGAACATACCAGGCTATGATTCCAGCCTCTGAATGTTAATTAAACACAGACTACTATCCTGCAGTGAAGAATCAGATATTTTAGAAAATTCGAGCTTAAAAGAGTACAAATCAGCCTTCAGTATTAGCTATCTGCTTAATTCACATTTTCCTTCTCACTCTACTGTGGCAATACACTGTCAGGAATAATATTTTAAGTATCTAAAGCTCCCCACAAATTCCACTTTAGGAGCCAGATGTTCAAAGTTCAGCACTGCAATGCCCAGTATTACCACGTCTGCATTTCTGTGCTGTACTGCCTTGAGAAAGCACCCACTCAAGACCGATCAAACCCGAGTGTGGATCAGGAACTGAAAAGTCAGTCCAGCAGTTCACAGTGAAATCATTTTTCTCTTGGATCGCCCCTTTAGTAACTCATCCTTGATGTTCACACCATTATCTGTATTTTTCAGCATACTATTCATAGTCCTGTAACACAGCTATATTGCTGCATGGGGAAGTTTCTGGTCCCAAATCCAACTTTTTTACCTTTGGATCAGCAGTCAGCAGCTTGAATGCTTGATATACTTGTGCTTCTTTCACACCTCCACCGAGATCCAAGAAGTTGGCTGGCTTTCCACCATTTAAGGATATTATATCACATGTTGCCATTGCAAGTCCAGCTCCATTGACTGTAATTGTAAATACCAAGTGCTTATATTTCACATAAAAGTATATAAGATTTGTGAAAAGGCTTAAAACATATCAGCACAACCACATAACATGGCTCAAAACATTACATAAATATTTATTTCTAAATAGGTCAGTACCTATTCAAGGATACTCAATGCAACACACAATTCAAAATCTAGTGCATACACATCAACATTTAGATTTCTTTACGACTGTATCAATTTTAGGACTTAGATGTGCACCTTCCCATAAGCATGTATGAGCACTAGAATGGTAATTGTGGAAATGCAAAAACTTCTGATTTAAAAAGGAAAAAAAAAAAAAAGAGACACAAAAACTTCTGTGAATAGTGATCGCGTCACGAGACATGGAGGACAAATTGACTCCTTCAGCTCCCCTCCCATCATTCTCATAGCAATAGATGATGCTTTGTATTACTGTAAAACAGATATTTTGGGGACAGATATCAGATTCTCCTGAAACTGCCTTTTATTTTGTGTTTGTACTAGTCTAGAAGCATTCCCATGGGCACGAACATCCTCTAAACTAGGAAAAGTAGATGTGAATTATTTGTCCCCAGTAAGTTGCCTCCTGCCGGACAAAGTAAGACTTCTGTGTCACCTGTAATTCAACAGCAATACCTAATACTAAAAAAAAAATACTGTAGTGTTGCAAATTATTGTTCGGGGTTTTTTTGGTTTTGTTTTTTTTAAATTGAGATTAAAATCTCACTGTCACTTACTGAATGAACTGCAACACATTATCAGTATCTTCTAGATTTGTGGTTAGAGTACACATCAAAGCAATGCAAATACTGGACATTTTCTGAAACCAGTCATTGCACCAAGCTGAGATAAAATGACTAATTCAATTAGTTTCATAATAAAATGTTGTACTGGCTAAAAGAATTTGTACAAAATGAAAAGTATTTAGAGCATAGCTGACTTTTTTACTTATCTCTTCTAAACACAAGAGTAATTTCTGTTTTACAGAAACTTTAGGAAAATAAGAAACTGGTATTTTTGTTTGAACAACCAAGCAGCTTCTTTAGCAGCTTTCCTTAAAGGGAAATGGAGTTCAATATTCATTTGTAAATGGGAATATCATGTTTTTACACACAGAATTTTGCAGTGCCTTCTGAGTAACACAGTCTCATTTTTGAAAATTAATGATCAAATTTTGATGACTTTTCTTGTTTTGTTTTAATTACTGGAAAGACCAATTGCATCAGCTTAAAAATTCAGAACGTAGAAACCCCACAGGCTTCTCCCTCTGCCTGTCTTCTCTCTGACATCACACATGCCCTACCTGTCTGCTGCTGTGGCCTTCATCACAGTTTCACACAATTTCAGTTTCATTCCTGCAAGAACTTGTGGAAGGACAGACAACCTCAGCAAAATAGAGTGCAATACTGTCAAGGGTGGATTGAATGTCAGAATGTAAACAAAGTCTATACACTGAACAAGTAGGAATTTGTCTTCAAATGCCTTTTGGATTTATTTGTTCTTACCAAAGCAAGCAATATTTCCATCCAGTCCTATATATTTTAAGTCATATTTGGCAGCTTCGTTCTCTATAGGCTCATTTTCAGACTTGTCATCCATAGCAAATATTTCTTTTTGCCTAAATTCTGCATTGTCATCAAAGTTTATCTTGGCATCAAAACAAACAACTAAAGAAAAAATATAAAACAACATATAGGCATTTAGAGATTACAGTTAGTCAGATCTTCTGAAATATTACACCAACTACTACAGCAGGGAGGGGGAGAGGGTTGCTTAGGGACTAATGCTGCTTCCAACATATGATCAGCTAAGTTCTAGCATTGAGTCCAGTAGAGATGGGTAAGTTTTCCTCAAATCTTATAATGAGAAAAGGTACAGCAAGCATCTCCACACTACACAGTCGTGTGCTTTTGTCAAGGGATGATCTTCTAGGTTTGCTTTAAAGAAAATTCCCATAAGTTATGAAGGCAGTTTTTATAATGTGAACAGATGGTCTGCAGTAATTTCATAAGAGAGTCTACTTGCAGTATTTTGAAAGTCTGACAGATATAACAGGTAACAGGTTAGCAATCCAAAGCAATGTTTGGTAACATGCACTTATTTACAGTTGAGCAATACAAAATGCTTTCCTTAGCCATATTTTTAATTTATAATGTTATTAACTATACACACATTATTACCCTAAAGACCTAAATTAAAAGAACTTTAAGCCAATGTATGTTAAAAATGATCAAAAGATGACTATTAAATAAAGAAAATTAAAAAAGTAAATACAAAACTTCTCATCAATGTCAACATCTGCTATGGTTGTAAAAACAAATTAAAAGGTAGCTAAACCTGACTGTATCAAAGGCTAGCTAGTAGACATAACAGTCACATAAAAACAAACAGTATAAGAAATGCATGTAGAGTGAACTGTTATTTGCCTATTTACTGATTTATTATTTCTATGGGTTTGCATAGGCAAACACCTCATTAGATTAAAATGTTCTAAGTAAATGTAAGACTATATGCTTATCATTTTACTATTTAAGTAATTTGATTTGTAATATATATAGATTATAATTACTGACTGAATTCTAACTGATTTCTCAGTGCAAACCAGTCAGATTTAAGGGCCTTTGAATGCTGCACCCAGAAAAATTGAATAGTTTTTCTTTGTGCTGTGTTTTGACTCATATTGACCTTGAAACACATACATGGTAAGTATGCACCTGCTCATGAGCACTGTACATGCCTTCTGCAACTAGAGGCCAATTACAATTAAAAAGACAATTTTTAGTCTTTGACATAGATACCCATCAATTAAAATAAATAATCACGCAATCTTTTTTGGTGAACAAATACCTCTCTCTCTCTTTTTTTTTTAATATACAATTGCTTAACTTAGGAGAAAATATCTAAGCAAACAGCAAACAAAACATTTACACAAATAGAAGAGTCTTAATTGTATGTCTTGATTTGCATTGGGTTTTCTTGCTTTGGATTTCTGATGTTGCTGGGGTTTTTGTGTTTTTTCTAAATACATTTGATTTGTAACCAATACCAGATTAAATTAAAACATGATCAAATTTAGTTTCAGTGACTGCAGTTTCAGAAAACTATTAATGAGTGTTTACATATAATAAATCTCTCTTGGAAGAGTCTAGACCTTACCTGGTCAATCATCATGTGGGAATCTGCCAAAAGGAGAAATGTCTGAAGTTTATAATATGCTTCTACTGTACTAGAGCTGCTTTAATTTTTTTTAAGGATGAACTAAGACCTGTACCATTTTTTTTCTTCAAGCTTTCAGTTCCTTTAATAAGCTATAACAACTCAAAGCTAGAGTAAAACTGCAGTTTCAGAGCTCTGTTTACTTTAGACACGAACATCCTCAATGTCACATTAATAGAATCTCATTTCTATAGAACATTCATCTTTAACAAAGGCCATGCTGTACAAAGTAGCAGGGAAAACACCTATTAATATTTATCAAACCATTTTCACCACCAAAAGCACATTGTTACATGCATGATAGATTATACAAATGAAATTTTCTCCTAAACAAATATCAAAGAAAGCTCCAACACTTATATTCATGGAGTATTTCTGTTGTTTTTGCTAGCAGTGTAGGATTTTTGTCATCTGCCAATTCAACAGCTTACACTGAGAGCAAACAAAACAAAAAGCCACAAAGAAATTGGCAGTTACAGGCTTCTGACCCAAAGAATCTGCTACAAAATTAAACAAAAGGAAATACATATGACAATGTATTTTCTTATGGAAATTCACACAAGTGAAAAACACAAAACACAGCAAGAAATAAATCCATCTTAACTGTTACTTTGACAGGAATAATGGTCTTCATACAGAGACTTATATTTTATCATTAGAAACAACTGCATTAACTACTCAAATGTTCTTCCATTTGTTCTATCTTTATTCTTCTTTAAGACATTTCAGATGGAGAAACTGCTAGCAAAAAAGAAATAAGCACAGGAAGACTTCTATGTATGTCTGCTAGTAACATGGCTTTCACAGCTTGAAACCCACTCTGTTTCTGCTCCTCAGCTTCCTGGATGTGAAACACATGGGGAAAAACCTCGGAGAAAACAGCATAAAAACTCCTACCATCCCTCAAATTAAGCCCTGTGGCTTAATCACTAAATATGCACAGCCATTCCAGAAAACCTAAGTTGGCAACTTATTCAAATCAGTTCATTTTTTCCACAGTGCCACCTCATAGTACTCCAGCAAGGATGCAAAGTTAGTACCACCATGGTTCTTTAGGACCTTTTAGGACCACCAGTTTTGTTTCGTCTCGTTCCCAACTGCCCTCTCCTTCACTTGCCCCTACTTGTCTACCAGCTTCCCCTCTGTGTTGGTACCCAACCAAATACGTCCTCAGCACCTCAGTGATACCCCTATTCTGTTAGCGCTGCCTCTGCCCTTCTCACTTCCTTCTCAGTGTCTCAGTGTCTATACATGTCTACAGTGTCCACTCACTAATACCCAAGACATAATTAAGGGTCTTCCTTGCAGGATTACATGGCTGAGATGATGTAGGTACTGAAATGGGGATTTTGTCCTTTGCTCTGCCAAAATAACAGAATAGTAAAGTGCTTCTATACTAGTCACCTGAGCTAGTTTTGAACCAGCAAGTGTGAATACCAGAACAGCCTAGTCCTGGCACAAACAGCTCACCTCAAGCTCATTTCTCTGCCTGATAGAAGGCAACTGTCATAGATGTCCCAATTTCTGACATCTGTCTGAGCATAAGGACTACTGAGTATCTTCATACTGCCCTGTAGTGTTAAGGTATCTTGGTCAATTATTCTACTAAAAAAATTATTTCAACAAGTTTTGAGGAAGGAAATTTTGTTTTTACAGTATCAGTGGTCTTGAACCCACAAAATAAACCCGGTGAGCACATCAGTCATAGCAGACAAACATACCAATGAATTTGTTTTGAAGTGAACATCATAATCCACAGGAAAGTTCCAGCAGTTTCTGTTGCACCTATTTTAAAGGTCCCATTCATCCTCAAAAGGTCAAAACTGTCATGTGTTGCACACTGCTAGACCTTGAAAAATCCAGACCATTCATTTTACAAGGCCCTATTTCATTGCTCTGCTTTAACTTCACTGTGCAACACAAAATGAAAATGTCCTTCTCATCTCATTCCCAACTGGTTTTAATGAAGCCAATGCATCTATTTAAATGGCAGGGAAAAACAACAGTCTATTGAGTTCTGAAGGCAATTTGTCCATTTCCATTTAAAATACAGCCTACAGTAGAACTACACTGGTCAACAGCAGGGCTTTTTGTCTCTCTCCCCCAGTACACATTTCACAAATTGCATAAGAACCAATGTGGCTAGAGTTAGTTGCTAAGAATTTGACTTACATTTAGTAAGCTGAGTGAGGTTTACAATGCAGAAACTATTGATTCAATGTGCGCGTTATTATGGTACGTCAAATGAGCTGGAAATCTGAGCGCACAGTGCTGCGAAAGATACTCAAATAAAAAGAGTTCAAGCATTTGGTGGAAATCATTCTCATGAGGTAAACTCTATCCAGAGTGCTAAAGGATTCTGGTGGCAAGAACACCAAAAAAAACCCAACCAAGAAGGAATTCGGAAAAGGTCAGGAAGAAAGGTTCAAAAAGCAGAATGCATACATTTAGGTCATAAATACATTCTTCTAACTTAGTTTAACCTGAAATCAGCTCATTATGTAAAAAAAATTGACCACATATTTGATCATTATTGTCTCTGAATTATTGTCATATAATTTAATAGACAAGATATTCCTTTTTGTGTTTGTTTTTAAAATTTCACTTTACAATAGGGCATTTTAGTGTCCCAGAGCCCATTTTATAACAAAGAGCAGCACTTTATAAGATGTGTTAATAAAATGGGGCGGCGCAGGATTTGTTTTACTTCTTTTAGAGCTTTTTTAGAGTATATTACGAGCAGAATTTTCCTTTTAAGCTGTGGACAATTGTCTGCCAATTCTTTTGCATTTGGTTTGTTAATAAAAAGGGGAAAACAAGGTTGGACAATTGGAAGAGACTGCATAGTTTCTAGCCACAATTCAGCTTTTGAATTCCTGACCAACTGAGCCAAAAATACAGATTTTTAGTGAAAAGCTGTTTACTTTACAAAATAGCTGTGGGCATATAAAAAATATTTTTAAAATGCTAATTCTTTCAATAGGTACTGAATCCTATGAGGAGCTCATGGTCTTAACTGACACAGCAGTGATCTTTTACCAAAACTTTCCAGAACTGTAATTAAGCAGCCACATTCCTATTGTCTGTTAAAATGGGTAGAAGCTTTCTCTTTCCATTTTCTAATTTCCACTTTAATCTATAGGCCTATCTTATAAAGTCGGTTAAAAACTGGAATTGTCTTTCTCGAGTCTTCTTTATCAATGTTTGTCAAGAAACACCCACCAGCACTTCCCAATGTCAAAGACTTCTCTCAAATCACAAAATGATACTGTAGGTAGGGCATCTACTAGAAAGTCACTAGTGCTTGTGAACTGCAGCCTTTGACACTGAAGTCTCAGCTAGCTTCCCCCGAGCTCCACAACTTCTCACCTTTATCTATTTAAATTAAGGAGAAGAAATAAAAAGGGAGGGGGCACGAATACCATAAAATATTGGCATTAGGAATGAAGGCAAGGGTAAAAATAGTCTGCCACCAAATGAAACAGCGAGGTGGTAACTATGATCCACTTGGATCAGCCCTACTCTATTTCAATATACCACAGGCATCTTTAGTCCCTCTTCTGTCCACATTAATGGGACAAAAATTACAAATGGAAGAAAGGTTTCAGCTGGCAAACCAACTACTAGAATGACACAAAAGCTCACCCAGCTCCTTTTATTTACCCTATACCTTCTTAGCCCTGTATTCATGGTGCAAGCAGATCAATTACCCTTTTTCTTCCCAAAGGATGTAGCTAAGTGCCCGTTCCAGCTGGAATTTCTCCTGTGCTCTAGTAGGTTGCAGAGTCATGCACTTATAATTTTAACTTACCTATATGTTTACGAATGTAAAATACAAGTTTTTTTCCCCACAATCTCATGAATTCTAGAAACATTAACAAAAAAATATCCAAGACAAAACAAAACCAAGAAAAAAACAACTTTGTACAAAGAGCAGAAGAGCAGAAAATGTTGTTGTTTCTCACGAAGCATAACACGTAGAAACCGACATTTCCACTATTTGGATGAAATAACAAAAGGTATTGAAATGTAAAATCTGCCATGAGAATATTTATGAATGTTGCTTAAATTACATTACAAAATGAAATTAATTCAAAGCTGCTGCTACAGCCTTCTATGCAATTTAATTTATAGTTTGCATAAATAAAGAATTATAATGCATTCATTTGTTTCCTTCAATTTCTTACCTTGCCCTTCTGGAGTTTCACCAAAGGGATTCACTTCAACCTGAGTGGCATCAATTTTCAAGAAAAGATTATACAGCTTCTTAATTTGATCTGCTGCCTAAATTTGATCAAACGATTTACAATTACCACACCGAAAAATAAGAAGTTAATGTTTTCAAGGCAAAGGTAAACCATTATTGATTATTTTTAATGTATTAAATTGCACACTAGCTCTAGATAATTACTGCTTTTATTTCTGTTTTCTTAATCATATTTATATAGTATCTAAAATAGATATAATGTAGCATTATGATATTGCATAACATTTAGTAAATGTGCATTTAAAAGCTACATGAACTGGAGATTTTCTACAAAATAAACAGCACAATTACTATGACAAGTTTAATTTGAAAAGTGCCTAACAGTTCATAATGACATACTCTCCAGTATGCTGAGATCTAAGTTGCATTCACGTTAATCAGTCTAAATTCAGAAACCATAAAGCAGTATGTGCACATTAGTGACTTTAGAAAAACATACATTTCTCCTTCCTGCATCAGTCTGAAATGTTTTCTTGAAGAAATTATGTCTGAAGCATGCTTATTTACTCTTTACAAGATACTCTTGCTTGTTCCTTGTTGTTCCTCACCATCTATCTCTGTGACTGGTTCTGTGGCAGAAATTATTGCGACTGACTACTAACTTCCAAGTTTTTTGTTCTTATAATATTCTTC
Source organism: Ciconia boyciana (assembly GCF_034638445.1). Taxonomy (NCBI): domain Eukaryota; kingdom Metazoa; phylum Chordata; class Aves; order Ciconiiformes; family Ciconiidae; genus Ciconia; species Ciconia boyciana. The sequence continues at coordinate 15,208,031 of NC_132944.1, read as the reverse complement.
CATTAATAGAACAACTTAAACAGCAGCAACATGAACATGCATAAAAAAAATCCCTTCGGTTCATTACACACTGACAACCTTAGCTGAAATAAGTTTGGAGATTAGGAAGTGCACTAATAAAGAACCATTCAAATTTGTTCTTTCATTACTGATCAGTTAACTGAAGTACACAAACCAAAAATATTTGGGACCTCTCCTAATAAGCCAAGTGAATGAGAATAAAAAACCAGAAGTCAGCTTTCTCCCACAGTGCCATTCATAAGAAAGAAAACCTTACAACTGGAAAGACTCAACCCCAGTACAGCACTACATCAGGAAGAACATGGTGAGGGATGTTCCTGCCTCCCTCTACTCAATGCTGACAAGGCTGCACCTGGAATGCTGTGTCCAGTTTTGGGACCAACATATCTAAGACTCTTTAAAGAGTTACAGTTTGGAAGCAGCACACAAATTGCTTATGAAGTCTTCCCTGCTCAAAAGTCATCAGCTGAAGCATTCTCAGTGGTTTTGACTTTAAAAAAATTATCAGTTATAAATCTGCACCCACCAAGGCAGCAGTTTCCTTGGCATGGACACTCTGGTTGACAAACTATTCTAATACCACATGGGTACGGCTACCAACAGTGACGCTAGGGAGGAAGTCCCACTGTGCAACCCCACACTGATTCTGGGCAACCTGAAACACTGTCGTTGCCCTAGTACACTGCTGTAGTTTTAAAGGACCACCTGAATCGCTTAACTTTTATTAAGGGCTGTTCCATCTTTCAGCACCTCTCTGAATCAGGCAGCTTAATGTCAACATTTCTCTTTCTGAAGGTCTACAAGCACTAAGCCTCTTTGAGGCAAAGCATAAAATCCCAACCTAGAAATAGCGAATGTACAAGTAAATACTAGGATTTGTCTGAATAAAAATTATGTCCCTATGCTTCAGTAAGTTCCTTTGAGTTGATGGCACAAGGAAAGAAATCCATTCACTGCAGCGTTATTTAAATATATTGTTGAAAAGTCAATGTATTGCTGTTAATTATTAAGTACCAGAACTCTTCAAAGGTTGAAAGGTTCTACATAATCATTCCTGCTCATTAGATATACAGCTAAATCTTCAAATGTGTGTTAATCAACTTAATGATTATGCATTTGTTAATTGCACGGTTGGGACAGAAAATAATTAAAACTGCTGAATTAAAAATAAAGGAGTTATAAAAAAATTACAGTTTCATACTATGGAAAAAAAACAGGCAAAATTAGCTTAAAACAAGCTTCTTCTTCTCTGCAAAATTAATCATAAATGCAAAATATCTTGCGTATTTGTGTACAAAATGGAATTCCAATATATGTAAAAAAAAGATACTGAAAAGACAACAAGCTGGCAGACTTTTGGTTTTGAGTTCAAGTTCGGAAAATAAAAGGCTTCAATTGCACAGAGAGATACACTTTTACTTCTCCCCATATTAAGGGCCAAACTTTCAAAAAAAGCTCTACCCATGTAATTCACTGAGCTCTAATGGAATTCCAGTGAAATCAAAAGAATCCCACGTGGTGTAACAGCATGTTGTCATCAATTGCTCCAAAGACCAGGGACTTTCACTCTGGAACAATAAGGGCCTTATTCAAATTGCAAGCCTGATGATAATTAATATAGGTGCAATTTCATATTTAAAATGTCAAAACGGTCCTGATCTAATGGACACTTAGCCTTTCATGTCTATTTGGAAAGCATTTATTGTATAGCTGGGCTAAAATGTCTTCCATAAAAACTGAGGGAGTAGAGTCAAGTTACCTGCTGTTGCAAAGGTCCTTTGAATCCCAAATTTTTTGCCATCTGCAATGCCTGACGATCCTTTATACCTTCAAAAATATCTATTTCCTCCTGTAACAATAACATGCATAAATATAACTAAATATTCAATCTGAATGGAGATTTATAACTTCAAAAGGAAAACACTTAGTATACATTTGCAAATTAGTAATTAAAGCATGGCTGTTTGCCAAAGTACTCTGAGACTGAGGCTATAGCAGCTGCCTATAGGGTATGTTATAATTACCATACCAACTATGAAACAGTCCTTCCAAAAAATATATAATTCTTCAGGGTGGCATGCTGACAAGACAATGTGACACCAGTTTTCACTTTTAATTACTGTACAGATGGCGTTGACGAATATTTAGTCTGTTAATTTTTATGACATCTTCTGGAATATTTTCAAGGCAATGGTGTCACTGCCCAGTAACACTGAAGTTTATATAATTTTTAAATGCATATTAAATATTTTTACAATTTTTTGAATAATTATACCTGAATGTATCAATTATTTTCCCAGATAAATAGCTTGTCTAGTCATTATCATGCCACAGTAACATTAAAAAAATACTTAAATGTAGTGATCATTAAGAAAGCAATTACAACATTTGTATTTCAGATGCAAGAGTCATCCAGGTACAAAGAAATAATTAACAACTCTGTCAATTAGAAAAAAATAACCACAGAAACAATAACCATATGGGCACTGACCCACTTGTGAAAAAACTGTGTACCTTCCTTAAAATGAAACTCACTCATTAAACATTTCAGATATTAAGTTTAACATAACATGTAACAGACAGACTTAAGCTCTTTTTCTAAATTGAACTGGAGACACAACCACTAACAAAATCAGATATTAAACATGCTTCATTCATCTACTCGATGACAGGTCTGATCCTCTATTTGGTGAAACACAACTTTTACGGTTCTTACTGAATTCTTTCCATACACGGAAGAAGGAAAAATGGAAGGAGAAAGGGGCAAAAAAATATATTCTTTTGGATAACTGACAAGGAAAATTTTTAGTGTAAAATATTTTAATACCTTAAAGATAAGTTCTGGGCTAGTAACTGCAACTTCTTCTATGTCAACACCACCCTGTGGACTGCCAACCATAACGGGTCCGTTGCAGGCTCTGTCCATCAAAATTGCGAAGTATGTTTCCCTGGAAATATTCAGTGCTTCTGCAACCATTACCTAAAAATGAATACAGGGAAGAAAAAAATAGCAACAGTTCTGACTGGTCCATCTAGCTGGTGACACTTAATCTGAACATAGCTTTGATTCCCTGAGGTGTCAAGAGTAGCAAATGTTGTAAAACCTTTTGCAACGTAAAAAGCAATTAAAAATTAACAGAACCAATGAGGGACACTATTTCCTTCTGCTGTGATCAAGCAGAGAACATTCTGGCTCATGTTTTCTGCGTTGCCTTAAAATGCAGCAGTTTGATACTTGCTAACCTGAAAAGAAACGATTGTTTCATCACTTTTACAAGGTATTCCAGCCCAGTGGATTTTTTTCCCAAGAAATCCTCTCTCCCTAAACAAGAGACCCCCCTGATGCTGCTGTTCTCACTGGGGTATGTAACAAGCAGTGTAAACCAGGAACACCTAATCTAATTGTTGGGTTTTCTTCCAAAAAGAGAATCGGAGCTGCTGCTGTGTCCAAATAGGGGACCTCCGTATTACTTTTTTATTCCCAACAAGCAGTTTAACATGCTGCCCCCAGAAAACCTTGAGTCACAAGGGACTACACTCTTGCAAATCACATAGATGTAAGAGAGGGTACGTTGGCTTTCTGATGCATCGCATCAGTAGCGCCGTTCCTTACCAGTAAAGCCTCAGGCTTAAGTTCTCTCCCTCATTCTGACAGAAGGCCATCCTACACTTACAATCTCAGCACTGAATTCCTGCCCTGCCTAAGTATTTCCTGCAGAAATGGGTTTACAGATAATTCTGCCATCCAGCTTTTTACTTTCAGTTTAGAGAGACAAGCAGATGTGTAACCTTCAGATACTGGCACATTCTAGAAACATAAAAATTTATTTTTCCAAAGAGCTACCCATTTCTATTTATTACTATAAACTAGAGAGCCCTTTTGTACCAATATCTGACAGATACCTCAGCACACAATGAAAAAGACGATTCAAATCCTACATGATTGGAATCTACAAGAACTAACATTAAAATTGGGAGCAAAATGGCCCATATAAATTCTTTGTTACAATTTTTTCTCTCCTCCCAAAAATATGCCAAAGCCAAAGTCCTTTCCATTCCAGTATTACAATAACTATATCTTCCTCTTCATCTGAACTGTCAATTTCTGCAATAGTTTAACAATAGCTATTAAAGCAATTTCAGAGATTAAGTAGTTTTACACTTGGCAAAGGACTCACAAAACTATGTTTTGATGCAAGAATACTAAATTCCCCCACATAGTCTTCATCCTAAAAAAGCCTGCATATGATCATTACTAATTGTTCCTTATGATCATAACAGGTGCCATAATCTCAGGTGCAAAGACTGCAGTTCTGCTCTGCACTACGGTTTTGCTTTTCAACCTGGAAGTTGAGCAGCAACGTCCGCAATTTAATTAGCACTATAGCTTCTCCTTCTGACAATCAACTACATTCTTCCTTAGCAGACCTACTATTTCCTATCTTTCAATGGAAGTAGCAGAAATCAGGAAAATCACTTCCCTAAGATTAATATAATTAAAAAGGATTAAGTGGCAATGTCTTTCTAACGTGGTCTGTTTATAAAGTGACAGTTTTGAACAATAATTGTAAATGAAGATCTTCACTCTGAATGAAACATAAGGTGAACTTCATTCTATCAGTCAGCAGTTCAGACTCCTTAGATCTGAGAGGCATGTATACACCTGCAGTCTTAAAACACTGCCTACCCAGCAAGATGTGTTCCATCAAATAAGTATTCCTGGGGTTTTCATAGTTCAAGGACTATAAACAAGAAAGATGCACTATACTTTCACCCAAGTCGCTTTTTTGACATTCTACTCTGGAGTACATAAGAAAGAATGTACTTACCTTCTGCCAGGCTGTACATCTTAACAGGACAGAAAAAAAAGTAAGAGACAAGGAATTAAAAAAAGCCCTCTGTGCTCAGAATGGAAGGAGAGATGCTATTTCTTTATGTGTTTTTTGACTTGGAAGAAATTGTCTTTATTGTAATTTTGTTTCCTTCTACTTTTATCTTGCTTTATTCATAGAACATAGGGTGATGTAAAGGAATAGTTCAAATAAGCAACTGTTCAAATGCAAAGTAAAGAAAACTAGGGTGAAGGAGACAACTAAGAATGTAGAAAACCACCATACTACTTAAAAACATCTGCCTATTTTAGGCTACTATAAAGGGATGCTAAAAGCCAACTTCAGAAACATAACTCGTCAGCTACCTGCCAAGATTTGTCAAATTAACAAGCAAAGTTATGGAAAGCATCCTTGATTTGCCACTATTAGTCTTTTTACCTGCATGCATGTTTTCACCTTCTTACATACCCTGCATCAGCATATCTGAAAAATGTGAGTCAATTACTTTAGACATAGGTCAAATAAAACCAGATGGTCCTACTGGATCTTGTCTGACGGTTTCCAGAGTGCTCAGGATCAGGGCCAGACTTAGGATGGGAATCCACTCAACAAGTCTTGAGGAATACATTTGCAAGCACAGCAGGTGGAACTTACATTATTAAATCAGGTATCTTTTCAACTGCTACTTCCAACCCAAGTGATTGTCCTCACTATTGCTAATTATGTCAACATTGTCAAATACTTCTCTGTCTTAATTCACAAAACTATTGAGAGTCTATCTACTTTGTAGGCAGGCAAGCTTACTGTAGAGTAAAAATTGTTAGACTATGCAACATCTCTCATTTCCCCCCAAAAAAACTAGTTACTTTCCTTCACGATCCTCCCTGTTTGATGCAGAGCAAAGCCAGGGAAATCGGTGTTCAAAGTCTTTAAATATTATTTGTTAAAGTCTACCTATCATTCACATGACAAAACTAATGCAAGCACATTAATGAACAGTTAAGAGTAGTGAAATTGAATCTACAGACTGTTGGCTTTTCTCATATTTTGTCTGTTTTGCTTATGATAAAGAATGTGAAGCATCATTATCTGTTTAACCACATCACGTTTATATTTAAAACGACCTGGGGAAAAATCAGTTTTCTTTAAAATTTCCTGATAACTTCAAGTTTTCTTTCTTAAAAACAAAACATTACCTAAAAGCTTAAGTCACACATCTGATTTCATGAAGGTAACTATAACAGCTCTTTTATAATGAATCAAATATTCAAAATGTTAATTCTGTTATTGCTTGGAGAGAAAACACAGGTAGCAAATTCTCAGGTTGTCATAAGAGAAGACTGTCTTCTCAGATAACCAGGCTCTCCAAATTCCAAGATGCCATAAGAGGATTTTATGTAAACTCACAAAATAGCTTCCAAGTTACGAGGGAACCGAGGAGAGTGCTATTTATTTAAGAAACATCAATCTAAAGAAGCACAAACATGCTTTAAATTCTGTAGTAGGTGCACAAGCTGAGAAAGCTGAAAACTCCATTTTCTGCTCCACAATTATTCTAATTGTAGAAAATTTCTGTATTTTATTCCTTCCTTACAAGTACATGTAAAAGGTACGTGACTTCCAGTCCCTGACTTGACACTAGCTCATTGTTTGCTTCCAGCGACTTAACTGTTTTCCTTCTGAAAGACATTTATTACCTAATTTTTTTAAAACAGGAGTTCACTCAAACTTTCCAGAACACCAAAAAGTTTAAAACCCACAAAACCTAAAACATGCCTTTTCTTCTCTTCATGAACTGCAATTTTCTTTAAGTACATGTACACACACCTATTCTTACATACACACACAGAGAGAGCATATGCCTTGAAACAGAACAAAAATGCCTGCTATTAATTCTCTACTTCCCCACTGCTGTTAGCAAGCTCAAAGAGGCTGTCTGGCATTTTCTGTACATTAACTACCCACTGCATTAAATGACATTTTAGACATAGCTAAACTCATACTTTTAATCATATTACTGTAGTTTGCTCCTTGATTAAAATTTCAGTGTTTGACATTGTAGTCTCGACACTACACACCTAAATGCCTCAACTCCTTTAAGTACTTTGAGGATCCTAGAGTGAGCTAACTTTGGAAAAGATAAATGCTTCTAAAATACATTAATTTTTCTGTGAGATAGTCTTCGGATGACCTAGGTGCAACATTTTAAACATGCTTCCTTCACTGTTTAACAAGCAATGGGGAAAACATTAGCATACCATTGGCCAAACTGTTACATAATTAATTAATTTAAAATAGGGTGTATGCTCTTACCATAACTTACCAAGAATAAAGATCTCAACACCAAAAATGTCATAAAACATACTACTACCTTGTTACATATGTATGTGATGAAGATATGAATTGGTCTAGGGCTTTTAAAAGCCAACTCTATAATCAGAATGGAAGTCTATGACAACAGACGATCAGCTTCTTCCAGTGAAAAGCACTACACCAGTTTATCATGCATCAGTATTAAAATACTTGCAAGCTGTATCCTGAAAAGTTTCCATGTAACTCTATAGTAAAGGAAAAATACACAGTCTATCAAGGCTATATACTCTCCTGTACCACCAAAATAAATATCTTAAGTTCAGTAGTGCAAACTTCACCTTAAACTTCACATATGCCCTAGCTGCTTACTCTTGACCATTGTTTATTCATAAAGCAACATGTGGATGGGGAGTAAAGCACTTACAAGTTAAATCTTCTATAGCTATTCTATACATGGTACAAAAGTCATCTTAATATAAATCCTTTGAATAATCCATTTCAAAATACCCAACACCCATACCTTCCTTTCATTTCTATCAATTTCAAAGAAAATTAGAAGTTTCTTTTTCAGAACTGAATATGTAAATGAATGAACAGACTTGCACTCAGACAAAAGAGTGAAATTTCCTGTTTTGATGTATTCAAAGTAGGTCAACTAGGGCAAAGGAATAAAACCAAAGAATTTATAAAAGAAAGCTGCTTTTACAATACAAATTTTTCAAAGCAGAGTGCCTTAATATGGGAAATGTATATCCTTTTTTATATCCTTAGTATTATCACAATCTCTGACAGACGCCTTAATGGTAATACTGCTCCTGCTTTTTAATATCTAGTATTTCTTTTTAACAACAACTATGAGGAGTGATGGTAATCTGCTCTCCTTGCTCCCCAAGAGAAGAACCGCCTGAGCACCTTACTCCAGCCCTCATTAGACAGTATCTTTCCAGACAGGTGTTCCCCTTCTATGCTAATATACCAAGCTGTTCACAATTTATTAAAAGTGAACTGCAGTTCTTTTCAGCTCATGCCAAATTATCTCCTGGCATCAAATACAGTGTGGCTCTTGACTACATACCTGTATGAAGATCCTTGCTCAGTAAAACAAAGCAAGAGATAAAAATATATATAGTAGATAGGCAATTGCTAGGATTTGCTGACTTACAGAATTTTAGTAAGGTAAAGGAGAATCTTGCTGAAGGGCTATCTATGCTTCTCTTATTTAGGCCAATACAGAGAAATACATTTATGCTGAAGTAAATCTTGGCACCTTGCAGTATGCACCATCATAGGTAAATGAATTACCACGTATTAGCTGAACCACTACCATGACCACATTTTACTCTGTATCTGCAACAAGTTAGGAAGAATCTATTTTTAGACACTTTAAAAAAAAAAAATTGAGATAATTCTCATGCAGTCATCTGTCCCTATCTTTAATAACAGTTGCCCAAAGCTGAGGGTGAATATTATTACTACAGGTAATCGTGTATATATTACTTCTCTAAGTCGAACGTCAATAAGCATGTACAGTTAATGCTATATACAGCTACGCTAGCATTTAGTATGTATTCGATGAAGGATGAACCTATGACAAAGGATCCCCTTTAACACAGGTAGCAGAAATGAATTTATTTTTCCACCAGTGGGTATTCTGAAATTGATAGACAAAATACATACACACAAAGAAAGAAAATGTAACATGTTTTTTTTCTTTCATCAACTAGATGTAATCAATCAGGCATTGGAGAAGGAATGAAAAAAATAAATCTATGTCATACACCCCAGCATATTAATGCAAAATTGCAGCTGCATACAGTTCTCAACTTTCAAGAGGCAAAAATCTTACCTTTTTAACTGTCACACCATCCTTTGGAGTTTGCTTTGTTGACAGATTGTACCCAATCATCTGTTTAGCAAGCTGTTCAACAATCTTAGGGCTACAAACAAAGGAAAAAGGTTAGTTTATTGAAAGATATTAAAAGTAACAGTCACATAGCTATTGCCAACAGCTTAAATATTACAACAGAAGCAATTTATTTATGCTTTTTCAATTTTAAAGACTTACTCTTTAGTTAGATGAACTCCTCCTTTCAATCCACTATTGAAAATACCTTTTCCTCTCCCTCCAGCCAGAATCTGTGCCTTCAGAACAATTTCCTTTGCCTCTGTAAAAGAAAAACACATTGCTATTCTATTGTGTGTCATTTATCAAGCTTGTTAGTGTAAGTTTAAAAAGCATTTCCAGGTTAGACTCTTTAAAAACAATGAGAAGTTGTTCATAACTAGTGAGCAATAAAACAAGAATCAATTCAGCATTTTTATAAAGCAACCTTGTATCCTGGTTTTGGCTGGGATAGAGTTAATTTTCTTCCTAGCAGCTGGTACAGTGCTGTGTTTTGGATTTAGTATGAAAATAATGTGATAACACACTGATGTTTTAGTTGTTGCTGAGCAGTGCTTACACCAGTCAAGGACTTTTCAGCTTCCCATGCTCTGCCAGGCGCACAAGAAGCTGGGAGGGGGCACAGCCAGGACAGCTGACCCCAACTGGCCCAAGGGCTATTCCATACCATATGGCGTCATGCTCAGTATAGAAACGGGGGAGTTGTCCAGGGAGCAGTGATCGCTGCTTCGGGACAGGCTGGGCATCAGTCAGTGGGCGATGAGCAGTTGCATCACTTTTTTTTTCCTTGGGTTTTGTTCCCCCCCCCCCGGGTGTTGTCTTCTTTTTCATTACAATTTATTATTATTATTTTATTTTATTTCAAATATTAAACTGTACTTATCTCAACCCATGAGTTTTCTCACTTTTGCTCTTCCTATTCTCTTCCCCATCCCACCAGGGGGGAAGAGCAAGCAGCTGTGTGGTGCTTAGTTGCCGACTGGGGCCAAACCACAACACCTTGCAAAAAAGAATTGTTCAAGGAAGTTAAAGGCTAAATATACACTACTTATTAGCTGGATAAATATGTCATTATTTAGATCAAAACCATGCTATTAATGCTACGTGGCCTGCACCACAAACCATATAACCAGCATACAGTTTGACAGCTTACACTCTGGCATGGTTTTTAAAACATTAATCAGATCATATTTTGTCTTGAATGCACAACAAATAAATGCTCCTCAAGGAAAATAAATTCCATTCCTTGCTCTGAATGCATGTAAGCAAAGCTATGGATGTGGTCCTAGAAGAAGAAATCCCCATCTCCAAAGGGCAGGTAAGCGTAGAGCAAGGGCAGTAGCTGTGAAAACAGGTTCATCTGTTTGTGAGGCATCACTTGAATCTTTGGCAATGTGAGTGCAACAGTATCTTAGTAATAAGAAAGTGCAGCAAGACAAAGTGTCAAAAGTAATTGCACCAAGACCTAGGTTCCAAACAGAACCAATCCTGACACACTTACAGAGTAAATCGGGGGGAAAGGGGAAAAGAAAAAAAACAACTAAACAAGAACGTCACTCATGATCTCTGCAGCTCCATGGACCATAGCAGCTTCTTGAACCATAAAGACCTGCCAGGTGCCTGTACGATGTTTATTAATACTGAATACTGTCACTTCGCACATTTATCATAATACTGCCAGGTATTTCGCAAAGTCTGCGATCCTAATATTAATGTATCGTTAAGTGGTGCCTAGAAAAGGCTAACATTGTTATCCTTTTGTGATTGAGTCAATTCCCTCTGATGTCTGTGGAAATCTCTGATTTCAGTGATGTTTGGATTAGGTCACACCTTGAATCACAACATTCTATGCAAGTATGCAAGAAAACATGACAATTTGTCATTAAATGGACAGATTTACTGTTTAAGTGGCACAGAGAATACTGATACTTTCATTCAAAGAAACACAGGCTTTCTAGGCTTGCATTACATAAAAATATTTTACAGATGATTAAATATAAGTTTGGAGGTGTGGCAATTTTTGGTGCAGACCAGCTCTGACATAGCGTCATTTCAAAGTTCGAGTATAATAAATTTCAGCAACTAGAAAAAAAATTGGATCTTAGGCTAGAATAAATATTATGAAATAAATATTCTATTTCCTGTATTAAGATAGAAACACATTTTCAATATACCTATTGGCGGTACTGTACTAAGAGATGCCTGATTTCCAGGCTTCTCAAGGCAAAATCCCTCCGCGTGTTTATTCATTCAGTAACATTTGACATACATCATTCTGAACCTTAAAAGCACTCTCCTTGAAAATACTTCATGCATTCCAATATATTCATGTTCTGGGCTCCCTATTATTCATGCCATTCCAAGGCAGATAACAAGGAAATTTAAATGCAACAAAAAGTTTTATATCAAGTGTTTCCTAAGCACACAAATTATTAAGATGAATTAAAACTATAAATCACTTTCCAACCTGCAGCAGCAAACTCTAAAATCACAATAGCTGCTGTGATAAAGAATCTAATATAGTACTGATACTAGATGCTACAAGCATTTAATTAGATCCATTTTAGGTGCCAACCATCCCGACAATGTGAGTTTTGATTGTCAGTGATACGTGGTATCAATTACGTGGGTGATCATTACCCTCACTCCTAACCAGCACGCTACACGAGGGCTGATAATCTTCATTTGGCTACAACAAATGAAGTAAGAGAAAGGAATTAATGTGTACCTTTTTATAATCCACTAGAGGACTATCAAGGCAATACAATAACTTCAGAAAAACAACTGTCAAAAACATAAACAAACATGCCAGAAAGTAAGCATAGCCATGTAAAGATTAGACCTGAAGAACTAATCAATATAGCAGCTCAGCAGAGCACAGTACAGCAGGTTCTTCTTGCCCTGGGGGAAACCAACAGGAAGCAATTTAATTCAATAGTTATTTGCCCAAGCTCTGTAAAATGAAGTAAACCAGCCAGATCTTATTTTACAGTAACTAGGCTTGATCAGTCAGTACTTACTAAGCTGATTCATTACTTAACATCACCATTTTATTTAAAGAGCCAATTTCTAGAAATGCTCTCACAAAGTTTTTATGCTATCTCCTGCCTGAACTCCCAAATTATGTTATGAAAGACTACCCCAAAAGAAAAATGTGGTTTTAGCTGGGATATACACAGTAATTTACCTTCACTTGTAGGCTCTAATAAAAATAAATAATCTAAAAAGCAGTATGCAAAGTCAGTATTAAACCCATTAAAAACAAAAAGCTGTAATTAATTTCCATTAGCACCCTTCCAAACTGCTGTAGTAACAGTGCAAAAATGTTTAAGCAGGGCTGTGTAGTTATAAATACTGGATTTGAAGAGAACCTAGCACAAGCAACATGTCTTTACACCACCATGAAGTATAGTACATTTTCAACAGCACTGCATTTGGTAATTAAGGCTTTAATGAACTTCTGTTTATGTCCACTGACTGACAAGCCTTTGTATAAATTAAAACAAAAAAAACCAAAAACCCAAAAAACAAACCCAAACCACAAAACAGACTGCTTAAGAGTGCATAGATTTTTTGTCACAGATTTAAAATTTTCTTTATCATTCAAAACAATTCCAAAAAAGACTGCTTTTAAGTGTCACTAATTTAGCAGAGAATAGTCGCAAACTGCTCCATACAGATTAATGATGCATTTCTGGTAACAGCATGTGTTCTTAACTAATTATAACTTGAATACATTAATATCTCAGACTTAACAGTTTATTCACTGGATCTTATATTTGTCTTTTTTACATTAATCTACAGAAAAAGAGACATGAACATTTCCAAAGAGTCCTTTAAAAAAAGTCCCTAAGTCAGATGCCAATAAATAAGACCTTTACTCCTCAGAAAAGTCCTCAGAGTTTAAAATTTCACAATTGTAGTTGGGTCTAAATACATTTCTAAAAAAATTAAATCTAATCACATAGGAAAAAAGCCTGAAGTACTTCTCTTTTAAATAAATTCAGGTGTTTCAGCAGAACAGAATATAACACTCCGAGGGACAAGCATCTTCTACATTGCATTCAACAATACATCTCCTTCCCTTCAGTCAGCGCTGCAAATACAAATGGCAGTGATACTCTGTGCAATTGTAATAGGCTCAATTCTATAATGAAAGCCTATTTAAAATCAATAAAATCAGTCCTGCTTTTGGGAACTATGATTACTCTGGTCCACTGGTACTGCTTGCAGCAAAAATGAACAGCTTGTTCTCAGCCCACTGCTGTGTATATTTAACTACTGAATTCTTGATCATGAAACAATATACTGAGAACCACAGCTCTGCTAGTTATTTGGTATGCTAATTTATTACCTGTGAACAACTTCCCATTATTATTGATACGACTATGTGATTGAAAATTAGGCATGTTAACAATTATATTAAAATGTGCTGTAGCTTATCAAAAATAAACTACTGTAAAGAAAAGACAATGTAAGACTGCATGGTAATAGGCCTCACTCTTGCCTGTTTATGAACAAAAGATTTTCTATCAGAGAGTACTCAGGACTACTTTGGCAAGGCATCCTACACTACAGAATTAGAGCATGGGACTTAAAGGCAGGAGGTCTCGCATGAAATCCTAATCACATTTCTGTCTCACCATGCGACTTTCAGCATTTCGGCTTCTCTATCTGCAGGGGCTCTGTGAAAATTAATTAGTGTCTGCACCTCTTTTAAAAATGCAGAACCTGATTCAGTATTACATTAGTGTATTTTTACCCCAGTGTTAGGCAACTGATCACAGGAGAAGGGCTGACTCCAAACCCCGGCAGCACCGTCAGTACAGCAGCAACAGCAAAGCATCACTGGAAAATGCACTGATCTCTCTTGTAATGAGCTTAGTACATATTGCAAAATAGATGGAAGCAACTCAGTGTCATGGGAGCAGTGCAATGAAGACAAATTGAGGACATGCCAAATCAACATCTTACAGAAGCACTGCCTCCTGACCCAAACGTGAGCATAAACACCACTTTTATAAACAGGAGAGCCGTTTCTACAAAGGCAGCAGGCATTAACGACACTCCTCCGTCCTTCAGTACGCACAGGAGGACCCCAGCCCAGTATGGTTAGGCAGATATTAATTAATTTCAAGAACTTTAGCAGTCACTCTTCTTTGCCTAGAGTCATTAAGCTGTGCTTGATGAGCAGAACTCTTCAAGCACATCCCCCTTCCCAAAGTCCTGAAAGACCTAGATGAGGTACATGAATCTGCAACCAGCTCCAAACTCTCCCCCTCTACAAAGAGGCAGAGGCCAATCTCATGATGTATTTACCTGGTAAGACTCCTCTGAGCTTCCCTTTGCAAAGCAAGGCTTTTCCCCCACTCTGCTTTATAATTTACCTTTCATAATATGGAAGTTGAGGAAAACAAGGCAGATATTACAGACCTTTTCTATACTTCATTTTGGACAGCACAAGAACTATAAGGACATCAACAAAACCCAGAACACCTACATGCCATTCCTATTCCAGTTTCCTCATCAGTGTTGATACAAACCCGCAAATGCCCAAGTGTCCTGTAAGGGTTCTAGATAGCCTTTCCCAAACTGCATATCTGCAGCTCAGAGCTTGTATTCCAAAACAAGGGGTTCCCCTTACAAGCCGTGAAGGGTCAAGTTTGCGTTGGTTTGGTTTTTTTTTTACCTACCCCTAGCTGATCCAACCGTAAGGAAACCTACTTTTTGGGGTCTCATCTGTCCTGTTCTATTGTTGTTACTTGCTTCTTTCTTGTTTTAATGCTACCACTACCACCTGAGTTTCTAGCTTCCCGTTGGGAAAGACTGGCTATAATTAATTTTCCAAATTTCAGCCATCCTGTTATACTGCTCAGGCAAGATCCTGTCAGGTGCTTATTACTTCTTAACAATACTCCTGTCCAGAGACACTCTGGTATACTTACTTCAGCACAAGAAAGAAGGGAGAAGAATAAAAGCTATAAGGAAGATCATAATAAACATAATACAATAATAAAAAATGGTAATAAAGCCTAATTCCCAAATTGAACACTGAATCTTAAAGTTGCTGTAATAACTTTTCACATTTGGGTCTCTTTACACAAACTTGCTCTGAAATCTGAGACAGCTTTTCCCAAGGAGCAAGTATTGCTACCACTTCCACTGCTCCCCATCTTCTGAGTACTCTGGGCTTGCAGCGCCCAAGACAGTTCCCACACTCTGCCAAGTAAGCAGATTGAGATGGGAAAAAGAAGCTGTTCACAAGAAGATACCTCCCACATCTACAAAACTATTGGTGTGCTTAAAGGTCTTTACAATGAAGTCAAATAATTGATTTTTCCCCCCTTTAATTTTAATTTAAACTCCCTTCCTCTGTTATTTTCATTCTTCTGCTCTGTAACACCAAAAAGAATTATGTTCGTACACGCCTAGCTTCTACAACCTTTGGTTTTCAGACTAGTTTAGAACTAAAGTTAAATAAATCACCCTTTTTATAACTCCATACTTTTGAATATATTGTATATTTATTGCTAGATTATAAGCCTCATTAAAATCTATAATGATAAATTAGTCAGTCTCTTGATTCTGTCACTACTGTTATTAATGGCTTTCATAACCATTATTACACACTTTATCAGTGATAAAAATTTTAAAGCTAGATAAAATCAGCTAAGCTAAAGCTCACTCTTAATATTGCACTCTTAAACCTTCTCAGAGAAAAAGTAACCAAGTATTCACATGTCCTGCATTTAAGTTAAACCTGATAAATTACTCATACAGCAAACAGAGCCTCACTAGATCCAGCAGCACCACTATAATGCATGGAAAAATATGCACATTAAGGCAGGGATCCAAAAAAATAGTTCTCACATTAAAACTGTTCATTGTATGTGCTTGTTTAAAACTTCATAGGATACCTTATTTCTGATATTTTCCAGCCTTTAACGGTTTCTCTTTTCAACCTAAGTTCTCATTATTTTTTACATAGATTTCCTCTGTAATAGACACAGGGTTTAGAAAAACTACTATTTGTTACTTCTTCTTACAAACTCAAGAGGAGACATGGTTTGAAAACTCAATCAGGAGGGGAATAAGTTCTTCATTTGGTGGAAGAGCACTGAAGACTACTGACAAGTGAGCAAAAGCTTCTTCTGCCAGCTCTCAGGCAATATCCACTCTATGGGTAAAACAGAGAAGGCCACTTTCTGTAACCTGCAATGTCAACCTGGCATCCTGAACCATGTTGCATAGTAAATACTGAACAAATTGAAAAAACTCATGTGAACTGATACAGTGTTCTTCGGTCATTATACCCACCAGTTTCATTCTTGCAACTTTTAGACTTCATAATATTTCTTATAATATGCCCAAGTCAATATTATTTTTCTCTTCTTCTGATGATTTCACTTTAAGAGACTGCAAAAGCAAGCAAAGAATTCTTTTCCTTGTGTATTAGCGGTGATCTCTTTTACCTGACACCACCATGGAAGCTTCTCAGGATAATCTATTATGCACTGAGAAATCTGGGCATGCAAAATCATGTGGTTTAGTAGACTTGGAAGGTACCTGTTTTCCTTATAAATATAAAATACATAGATACATCACAAGACTTGCTTTCTAAAACCACTGTCATTTAAAAATTTGACATTTTACCTGATTTTTAGCAAGTCATTTCTCTCCACCCTTCCCTTTTCCCTAAACTACTACAAAAAAACTTATAGCGAAATGAATATACCGTCAGTTTTCTTCGCATCTTTACCTTTTAAAGCTTACAGGGATTTCAAGTTTTCCTTGCCGAAATATCCTGCAAACTTTTTTTTAAATAAAACATATTTTAAAGTTAGCAGATTTAGGCAGTTCAACTGTGAACTATGGTATTCTTGATTGAATACCATAACACCATTTGTTTTAATGCAATTCAGAGAACAGGTTTTATGCAATCTGTAGTGTTGAAGTCAAGCAGTCATTAAGAACAAACACTGTTCTTGCCCCTAGCTGCAACAATACACACACCTGTTTTCCTGGAACGCTTTCAAAATTTCATTCTTTGTGATTATGTGTAAGGCACAAAAGACAAGCAGTCTTCTCTAATTCTTTTATCCATTATTGAACTGCAGAGATGATTCTGAAAAAATTGTATGTAGTGTAGAAAATATAAAAACTGTGGAACTTACATTAGTTTTCTCATAATTCACTTTTAAGCATAAAAGAGTTGTTGTAGTAGAAGATTATTTTCAAACATGTAGCACAAAATAAGAAACTTAAGCAAGAAACCAGGGAATTCACATAATAAAAAAGCAAGTAAATATGCAAAGAGTAAAGACAACTGTAACGTTACCACCATTACTTGAGAAGTGTTAACAAATTCATAATGTAATATATGTGGCAGGTGAACCCCATTCAAGTACAGACTTGATAATTAGTCCTTTGCTGAGCCCAGTCTTTACATACAGGCCTGCTATGCCCAGCAAGATCCTTAAAAAATAAGCACTAAAACAGAGGCCTGAGGTGCCGCCGCGAGAGCGCGGGGGAGAAGGAGCAGCGCAGGCAGCACCGGGCATCACGGGAAGCCCCGAGCGTGCGCCCCGAAACTGTGGCCCATGGCGCCTTGAAACAGACTCTGCTTGTGGGGAGCGACTGATCTTCCCTCTTAGAGCGAGTCCGTCGGTGCCTCAGGTCTTTGCGTTTTGCTGAATGGTGTTTATAACAGGGGTAAACTGGACTGACAGCATGTTTCTACTGAAAGGATGTATTAGAAAAGGATGGTAGATGATACTGTAATATACTGTAATACACTGTAAGATACTGTAACACTGCAGATACTGATTACCTGGCTCTCTAGTAGCTCTTGAGCTGCTAAACTTTACCATTGTATTTTAATAAAAGCTTTAATTAATGCCAAATTATTATATCCTCATGCACTCAGGATTAGAAGTTAAACATGAACCCTCTAAGACACAGGAAGTTTCTAGTACATCACTGCTTGCACATAGTTAAAATTTAGGAACTTTGAGGCAAACCCTGAAAACATTCAAGGCCAGGCTGGACGGGGCTCTGAGCAGCCTGGTCTAGCTGAAGATGTCCCTGCTGACTGCAGGGCGTTGGACTAGGTGGCCTTGAAAGGTCCCTTCCAACCCAAACCATCCTGTGATTCCTGTAAAATAAATTTGGAGCACATCACACAGTGGTGGCTGGGCACACAATCAACAGTCTTCAAAAGCACAAGAAACAGGCCACATGCTAAAAGGGAGGCATCTGAAGGTGAAGCAGCTTTAGATCCAATTTCTGCAAGTTTGCCAATACTAAGGCAGGACTAAGTCCCTTCAAAGGGTTTCATCATCTCTTACTGCCTTGTAAATACCAGAACAAACTGACCTGACAGCTTAACATGTGCATGCACCGCCCAGCCTCAGGGGACCTCCCTGCTTCCATGGTACTCGACATCACATCAGCAGTGGTCATTTCTCCTCTTTACAATAATTTACAGTGACACAATACTGATGCTTTCATCAAACAGGTAGTTATCTGCTTAATTTTAAGCATACACTAATGCCAGCTTGGCATTTGAGTGCATGCATAAATATTTCCCCGAGTGCAGCTTTGGCATGTTTCATGAAGAATTTCTTAATGAAGCTCCAAACCTAAAGCTCTTCTACAGTTTGCATTTTTACCCAAAGCAATGAAAATACTGAACAGCTCTTAGCTGAAAATTTACATTTTTAGCAAAATTAACATTCCCCTCTCCCAGAGACAGTTACCATTAAACAATTCTGCCCCACCTCTTAGCCTTATATCCCTTAGTTTTTGTTTCATTGTGTAGGGCTGCATTAGATACCACACATTTGCTGTCCAGACCATAAATAAATCAATCCACACAAAAACTAGAAACATGCAAAATAGCAAATCTGGCAGTATTTTGATCTGAACCAAGCCCAGTAGTATCAAAAAGTCCTCCAGTAGTCCGATTCATTATCCAGCTTATGTGGTGGAATTAAGTACAAAGTTTTCACTGCATTGCTGAAATAAATTACTGAGCCTCTGAAGATAATCATGCCAGACTGGTCATTATCTGGGAAACATCTGGATGGAAAAATGATCACATACAAGAATTTATGTCTGCCTCAGTAGTGCTAAAGACAGAAAGTTGGAAAGCAGTATTTTGGAGCTGCTATTCTACATATGCCCTTGATTCCAGGCCTTGATTTTGAAGCAAGAGTAAAAAATGACACTGATTTTCTACCCGTGCTCCTCACCAAACAAAACCCCAAAACCCCCAACTCCCTTCCCACCCCCCCCGCTCCCCCCCAAAAAAAACCCC
Source organism: Ciconia boyciana (assembly GCF_034638445.1). NCBI lineage: Eukaryota > Metazoa > Chordata > Aves > Ciconiiformes > Ciconiidae > Ciconia > Ciconia boyciana. Next base: position 15,188,644 of record NC_132944.1, on the reverse strand, counting down.
AAAAACAATAGCCACCAACAAAACACCACCACGTTACCTTCTGCACATTAAAAAGCACTACTTAGGGATAGGGGTTACATACTTAAAAGAGGACACTTTTAAGACCACAGTATTTACCACTCAAATGTAGTCTCATTTACTGAGGTATTTTCTAGTTGAAGAAGAAAAGAATGTCAGACCCCACAATGAAAATAAACACTATCTCATTTTAAAGAAATAATCTTTTTCCAGCATGGCTTCTAACAGATATCTGCTAGCAGGTGTAAAATCCAGATGGAGAAGTAAAATCTAGTAACAGAGATGCTGGGCAGAGTGCTTGCACAAGGCTGTGTGACATTTAAGTTCTTTTGCAGATATTAATGGGACTTAAGTGATGAACAGGTATGGCTCTGGCCATCTGGAGTAGCAATGAATTTCACCCAGAGTGAAAAGAAAAAACAAGAAGAAGAAAACTATCTGAATTGGTTCTGATGTTTCATTGCTGTCAAGTGGAGGTTAACTAATTGGAGACTTCTGGGCAAAAGCTCATTCATTTCCAGAGCTCCAGATCTAGAAAACAGAGTTATCCAAGTTTGAAACAGACCGAGAAAGCTCACCACATAAAGGTTTAAAGATGACAAGAGACAACGGAATACAAAAATAAATGGAGAAATATCTATTTAAAACATAGAAACACTGCAACCAGAATAATAAGCATATTTATTCCTGGATATATTTTCCTGTAGAGTTTGCTTAAAATCTGATGTTAGTTTTCATGGTATCTAGCTTTTCATTTCATAAAAAACCCTACTCCATTAAGGAGTACAAAAAGAAATATCTTAGCCCTGTGGCAACTGGTAAATATTAACTACTGTAGGCAGATGAAGTTTCATCTGTGGTAAGCACAACTGTTTATAACTTAATGTCAGATGATACCAGTAATACACTAAACACAACTAACAAGGGAGAGGATGTACTATCATCCTCCTCTTATTTTTGTTTACTCATCACATATGTGAAATAGAAGCAATTGCCAAAATAATCTAATATTGGAAAAAGGTTAAGAGGAGACCCATTACAAGAATCTGTTAATAATTAATTCAATTTCAGACTTAATTATTCCATAAAAAGGACATCTCACTGATCAATGATACACTGGTAAATTTAGATTCAAAGCAAAAAAATTTTGTTTAGAAGATCAAGTGTCAAATCTTTATTACCTGAATGACGTTCTTTTTACAGCTTCATAAAGTTAACCAACCTATACAATACTTTCACACGCACACGGTACGCCAAGACAGTCAAATAAACCCATTCAGAATCCATCCCTAACAATGCATCCCTGCCAATATTAATTAGCCTTGTAAGAAAAATAACTTCCTTTAGGTATTTTTTCTAGATTTCTTTTTTTTCTGTGATATTTTTCTTAATATCACACCATCTGCAGACACTTTTCAAAAACACTGGAGAAAGGCAATTTAGGGAATGTTCCAGATAAGAAAAGAAAAAAAAAAAAGAAGTCCCACTGTGCTTTTCATAGCTTGGTAATTTTTACAGTTTTTCATCTTGGTGATTTCTTCTTTGTAACACCACTGTATTAAAAGTCTTCAATTTTGACTGTTTGGTGGAAGCAAGATAATGCAAACTTTACAGATTCAGCTCTGAAGACTCACTGCGAATTAGGAGAGGTTAAGAGAAAAAACCTGGAGGTTTAAATTGTTATTGTACTAGTTAAATGTACTAGTCATTGAACATAAGCCACAAGAGACACAAGCTTGCAACAATTTAGTTGGGTGGACGAAACAAGTTTTTACTTGCTTAGCATTATGAAGGAAGATGAAAGTAAAAAATGGGACAAAAGCCTTTTATCCCCTGAGATGAGCCTTTAATTCACAAACCTAGAAGAAAATATTAATGATTTATATCACACTGTAAAGCAGTTGTCAAAATACATGTTGTAGCCTTGATTTTAACCAGTAGATTGTTAGCTGAACCATTCGTGACCATGCACTGTACCAATGTATGCAGCTTCTCTTCTTGTCTTGGCCTCTCTGCCCCTTAGTTTTCTTTGTGGATTTATAAAGAGTTGCTTGTTATTATATGCAGCTACAACATGCTCTGTATGAGGACACTGGACAAGCTGTTAGCTCTATTAACTTAATAATAGTTTCCTGAGTGTGATTTCCAATTAATTTCATTTTCCTCATTCCATGAGAAGCCAAAATTACAGAGCGCCATATGATGCTTCATAAATAACAATTAAAAGTTATTTTCTAATCTTTAGGCACTAAAAAAAACCCATAAAAATACATATGGTTGCAATGACATGAAGGAAATTAAGCTTTGGAATGTCTGCAGATGTTCACAAAGCTCCAAACACTTCCTCAGCCTTTTCCCCATTCACACATTTCTGGTTCATGCTAGCCCCTGAACGTTACAATTAATCACAACGTATGCCTCAAAGATCATAATTAAGATCTTTCTTCTGAAACTGGAACTTCATAACGACAGCTTGTACGAAGATCTGTGTAGCACAATTTGTGTCATGATTCTGATACTCTTCACCTTTACCTACTGCATGGATTTGTTAACAGTTGTGTTCCTACCCAGCCATAAGTACCTGCAGAGCTCCGCCAGTCAGAGAAATCACGTCCATGTGTCAGAGACTGGACTGGAATCTGGGAGCCTGTCAACTTACTATAGGAACTTGTCATTTTTCAGTGAGTAAGAATTCACACTCTCCAACACAGGCAAGCAACTGCAATTGAGAAACTATTCTACTCCAAGTAAATGAAACTTAAGCTGCTGGTCTAAATGATCCCCTAACAGCCACCTTCTTCCTTCCTGCCCTTTATTATGCCTTGTGCATGTGCTGATTGTAGAGCAATTAGATCTGGGAGTCCTGCCTGAGCACTTGAAGTTAGATAAACTCTTAAAGTCTCTTCCTGTAAAATGGAAATAACAAGGCTACCTGCCTCATCGGACTTTTTTTGGAATAAAACATACATAAGGGGAGAAGTTTCCTTAGAAGCACCTTGGATAACTGCTTTTACTACTGCCCACTGCTGTAAGTCAAATTGATGGGCAGAAGGATTTCATTGTCTGGCATAAGAATGCAGTTGTGCAGAGCATGCACTGGCCTTGGGTACCTGGAAAGCAATATTTACCTCTAGTACAGTAGGATGTCAACACATTCACTCATAATATAAATGATTCTTATCATCTGCACATCTCCTGGGCATAATATTAACAAGAGGTTTTGCTAAACAAAAAGCATTAGGAAGAAAATATATTATAAACTTAGGCACCAGTGGACTATTTTAAAGTCATGGGAACTGTATGCCTTTCAAAATACACCTATCGTTAAATCTGCAGAATTCTTGCATTCAAAAATACTGTATACTATGGTCTCTGTCAAATCTCAAGAGTGCGATTTTGTCAAATTCATCTTTTGTGGGAAGACATTTTGAGGCTTTACTGAAGATAAGCCAAAGAGAAGAAAATCTAACATCCTTTCAAATTCATATTCATAGAAATATTTTTTCCCCCTAATATCTATGTACTACTTCTATATACACACACATACATGCAGGTCTACCAGCATAAAGATATCTAAAAACTTAAAATGGAATATGCATGCCTTAAATTACAGAATAGAAAAATTCCGGTGAGTGAAGGGACAAAAGAGGGCAGAAAATTGCTCTCTCTTGTGGTTTTTTTATTAAAAAAGAGCTCAATTTGACTGCTGTTTGCATAAATAAATACAGAAATATTCAAATAGTGTCAGGCCTGTAACCTCAGTTAGTGCTAATATAACCTAAAGGCTTAGCAAGAAGGATACATACCCAAGGACTTCACAGGTCTAACTATTAAGATACATATTACAAAATAATATATATATATATATATGTACACACACATATATATACACACCTCTTATAAATTTAGCTATTAAAAGAGAACAGAATGTTCAACAACATTGTTTCCCAGTGTAACAATCTTTTCCCAAAATCTGCACTTCCACAACATATTACAAGTAAGTAGGTCTAACATATCTCACCAACCTGCAGCAAGCCAGACAGACATAGTTACTCCTATATCTTACTTATCAGTCATAAAAGGGCAATGTCAAATCCATATAGACGTCTAGACAGTATGTCACAGTGTAAGAAATGAAGTGTTCCTTTTGTAAAAAGCTTCCCTGTTATTGAGCGATGTGTGGATCTTCCTGTTACTATGAATACCTGAAATTCTGGATTAAAGTCAATCTGGTTTAAATCACCAATCTTGTAGGTACATTGTTGGAGACACAAGAAAGTGAGCCCTGGCACTGGGATCTTTCTTCCTGGAGAGAGATATATATATGTATATGTATAGCAGTTGGTAGAATCGAAGCATACATCTGCATTAGGGGGCGAGTCAACTCATGCAGTCCCCTACTTGCATTTTCTTTCCTTGGTATTCCACTGGGCATTTCATGCTGGCATTTGCTTTAGATTTTCAAGAACCTGCAGCATGGTCTACATGATTCAATCTAAGTTAGGATATAACACACAATAGTAGAAAATATTTGGCAGCAACCTGGGTGCAAAACAGCTCTCCACAGACGCCTCCTCATGAAAAGAGCTACAACCATTTAGCAGGATACACTACCTCAAAGACAGTCGTAACCATTTTTCAATTTGCCTTTCAGAATTGCTTTTAAAAGTTCTCTGAGTATTTAAACTAAAATACTATATTTTGCTAGAGAAAATAGATGAAGTCTGAAAGCAGACAACCATTTCCTAAGTAACCCCCCATAAGTGCACATTTTCATCAATTAACAGGGGATAGATGTAAGTATTTCCTGAAGATCTTTTCTTAAGAGGCCTGTAACTAATTAGCTGATTAAGGCTATACAAAGAAACAACTGCGTTTCATATTTCAAGTTTTACCTATGCAATAAAACCATGGGACAGTGTGCATCCTACAAGGTAATTTTAAGACTTGAATTTATGATCTGATTCACCCTGGATACACACCTTCACACTTTCCTCTTCTCATAAGAGTTATACTGTAATGAGTCATTGGGCTGGGGATAGAGGGAAAAGAATTCACATCCCGTGTTGTCTGCTTACAGTGCAAAGCCAGAATCAGTCACACTATTTTTGGTTGTTCATACAGTCCCAAGCATAAAAGAGTAATACAATCCCAGTGGTTGACTTTTACCAATTCCACAGTAAAAATAAAAAATGGTTATACCTTAAGAAACCCAATTGTTAACTAAAAGGAGGATAAAGGTTACCCTTTGTATATTAGTGACATTATAAACCTCAACAATGTTTTAACTCTCAACAAATACTGAAAAACAGCATTCTACCTGCTAAATTACTGACAAAACACTGCTACTAAAATTGTGTGTCTTGGTGTAGAGTCATTTATCCCAAAGTGACATTTCTAAGAGCAACATTGATTTAATTTAAATTAAAGATATAAAAGTAATTATCAACCATACTCATCGTTTTCGCATTTTTTCCCCCAAGAAACATTATCTCTAGCATGTGTCCTAAACAAACCCACATGAACCTAAACCATTCCTTATTTTCTTTTTTGGCACTTTCTTTTTTAACACAATCTATTTTTTTCTTCTTTGTATATACAAATTCTTATTGTTTCACAAGGGAAGACTGTTTTTCAAATTCGTCACAAACGTAGCTGTTCTGATATCAATAGATTTTTCTTCAAAGTAAATCGGATGCACAGCCTCTAGAGTTTTAAAGCCAAACATATTGGATACATGAGAAATGAAATCAGATAACATACACAATAATTTTCTTTTACTTATTACCACTGATCTGAAACTGAACATCTACAATCATGTCTTTTCTTTCAATTGACTAACTCCAAACTGCTTTTCTGATGCTACCTCAGCTGACTTTTGCAGAACCAAGTCTGCATTTGCTAAAGGAATTTTTAGCAGCGGCACCTAAATTGAGGTTAGGTTCTACCCACTTGCAGCCTGCAGCAAAGTTGAAATATCATCAGTTTCCTGGTTTTTCAGCATAGGGAACATTATTAGAAGGCAAACAGATTTAAACAAAACCCTAGGATGTCTCAGAACAATGTCCTGTGTCAAATGAAATGCTCCACCCTTCAAGACAGCCTATATGGTATCCCAAAAGGCCAAACCAGAAGACGGAACAAAGCATAAAGGTCCACCATCCCCAGGGCAAAGCACTGTCAACGCACTGGTAACCTAGGAAAACTGCAGAGGGACAAGGGACCTGGCAGCAAGAGAAGAATATCACTGATGAACCTGAACCATCTTGCGAAACAAAGTAATTTCCCCTAGGAGTGGGTTGTTTCATAGCTCTGTACAGTGCAGCTCTAGAGAAAAGCTTCAGCCAGCAGCGCAGAAAAGGTGTTGATAGAGAGAACAAGACATCTGAGGCTCTGACCTTGGCCACCCATATTACTCCTGTGTGCTCCATGCAATAAACTTTTCATAAAGCTCTCAACTGTCCTAACCTAACAAAAGAAGAAACAGAGAAAAAAAAAAAAAGAAAATTAAGAGTGGATTACTTTCAGTAGAGAGCTACAGCTAATTTCTGCTCTCCTGTCCAAGAAGTGAAGTGATAAAGTACCACAATGCCACTTCTGTGACATTGCAGACTGAGCGGGTAGAGTTGGCAGTTTTCTGTCCACATCTCCCAGGAACTACCCCGTTACACAATCAATTAAACGAACAAAGAAAGAAAACACTTGCAAATGAGCACAGTTAGAAAATCAGGCACATTGCACTACTACTATCATTTTTCTACGTGGCTTCTTATCACTCACCTAATTCAGCACATTATTTGTAATCAGAAATTAAGATTTAACTCCACAATAAACAAGCTACAAGTAGTCTGAAGTGGCTCAAAAATCTATGTAGGTCAAACACAGCCAGATTTTTATTGCTTATGTAATATTGACATCAGCCTTGCAAAGCTATTACACAGGCACCCAAATTTAAGCTCTAAAATCAGTGGACTTGCTTTCAAAGCTTTCATTGGACACACTTGACTTGAAGGAGGTGGTCTTGGAGCTTGTCAGTGCTTGAGGAAGTCTTGATCAAAAATCAGAGGCCTAAACTTTATAAATCACTAGTCATTTGTGACAATCATTTGGAAGCATTTTCTAAAGGTTCTGTTTTTCAAGTGCTATAGTGCAGAGTACCCCTCCCTGAAAACAATAGACTCGCCAAATATATCCCAGAGCTGCCAGCTACAATTGCTGTTGTTGAAACTTCAGACCATCTGTATTTGAAATGAGCATTCTGTAGATAGTCATTTGCATTTCTACCACACCAAGACAGACCAAAGTACAGTCCCAAATGTAAACACATTCTGCCTGCATGGGTGAAGACCCAAACATTCTGATACAAAATATACATGCAAAAATATCTTCCTGCCAAGATGCACCTCCAGTCAGAAGCAGCCTGTTTATTTCTTACGGTATCCATTGAATTAACATTTAGTATGGTTACAAAAGCAATGCCTACACAATAATTCTCTCCAAAAAGCGGAAATATATTGAAGCCAAACACTTTTGTAATTATTTTCAACTTTTTACATTTATGCAGAAGAAAATGAATATACTTCGTAAAAGGTCTTCCAAGTTGTTTTTCAGTTTGGGGTGGTTTTTTGTTTGTGTGTTTTAAAGAAAGTTTTCACACTCCTCCCTTCTGTTTTTCCTGCTGACACTTTAATCTCCTCCTCTTGTAAATATGAGCCTGTCCTGGTTTCAGCTGGGATAGAGTTAATTTTCTTCCTAGCAGCTGGTACAGTGCTGTGTTTTGGATTTAGTATGAGAATAATGTGATAACACACTGATGTTTTAGTTGTTGCTAAGTAGTGCTTACACCAGTCAAGGACTTTTCAGCTTCCCATGCTCTGCCAGGCGCACAAGAAGCTGGGAGGGGGCACAGCCAGGACAGCTGACCCCAGCTGGCCCAAGGGCTATTCCATACCATATGGGGTCATGCTCAGTATAGAAACGGGGGGAGTTGGCCGGGGGGCAGCGATTGCTGCTCAGGGACAGGCTGGGCATCGGTCAGTGGGTGGTGAGCGGTTGCATTGTGCATCACTTGTTTTGTACATTCTTTTATAATTATTATTTTCTCTTTCTCTGCTGTCCTATTAAACTGTCTTTATCTCAACCCATGGGTTTTACTTTTTTTTTTCCCCGATTCTCTCCCCCATCCCACTGTGGGGCGTGGAGAGGGTGTGCAAGCAGCTGTGTGGTGCTTGCCAAATGGGTTTAAACCACAACAGAGCCCATAAATCATGTTTTATTTATTAAAGGTAAAAATATGATTCAATACAAAGCAGAAAAGCCAATCTCCATAAAGTTTCCTTCCACAGTGACTTAAATTAGTTTTTATATGAAGATTCAAATATGTATCCTGCAATGCATTTAAGCAAGAATAAAAGTACTGTAACTGTACATGGGACTGAATAATTCTTCCCTCGCATTACATAATGTGCTTAAAAAAACCTGACAGCTTTGGCCAGTTCTAGAGAAGTAAAATCAATGACAATTCTTTAAAACATAAGTACTCTGCAATGAGGAACCTGACATATCTGAGAACTGTTGCCTCTATTAGCATCAAAGAACTCTACAAAATTAATATAAATTAGTATTTTGACTTTTATGTTTCAGTCACTTTTACTCCCAACATTGTGGATTCAGAGGAAAAAAAAGTAAATACCCTTGATTCTTCTGTAAATATATTCTGCTTGGGAAAGGTGCCTGTATGAAGCACACCAGGGAACAGGGGTGCAAGCAGCCCATATCACCTTGCCCTTTGTTTAGATTGTCAGTTTTTCCTTTTGATCTTTCTTTGCAGTTGAAGAACCAAAAATTGATTTTCCCAGCTGAACTAAAGTAGAAAAAGGACAATGTTTTATTTAAGATCCTTCACTCCTGCACATAAGCCTATTTCTTTCTTTACATACAAAAGAAACTGTCTTTTTGTTCTTGTAAAAAAGTATTTTCAAGTGGGGAACACTCTCAGTGTACTGACTGTGGTTTCATAACAAAAAAGGGGGGATGTGTTCAAAAATCCCAAATATTGGCCTCCTGCAGAGGAGCACACACAGCTCACAAACCTCCTAGAGTTACAGAAACTGAGCTTCAGGGAAGCAGCAGTCATACTTGTTAGGTGTTTGTGTAAACTTATGCTACTAGCAATGTTACACTCAGACCCTTGTTTATGGGCAAAGAGAAAGCACAGCTTACATATTTAGATACATATAAAGCCAAGAATATATTGTAAAAACAACCATAATCTTAATCTCATGAAAAAATAATTTTTATTACAGATTTACTTATTATAGAACATGAAAGAATACCTGTACGTGAAAAAGTTTCAATAATAATAAAGTTAAAATTGTCAGACAACTATTTCCTAATTTCTGCTCCTTTTCCTGGTGTTACACCCATCCTTCCCGTGCTCTTCTGGGTCCTAAGTTGACAGTTTTATTCTCGTCTAAGGCTGTTAGAGCAAGTCATCACCATCTGGAGCCCTTTGTTGGGAGGAATATGATTTTCATTTTGATGGTGTCTTCTTCCTCATTCTAGCATCCACACCCTTTTAAAATTTGCTCTTTTTTTCACTGGTCCATGGTCATCTGAATTTACTATATACAGTGCCTTTTATGGATATTAGATACCAGTTCTTTGTTCTCCTTGTTAACGCTAGAATTGTTTTATTCTGCTCGTGGTTTGCATTTCTTTAACTGACCATTGGTGAGTTATTCATTGCTGTGGGATCTCCAGCATCAAGCCTGTGCTCTGTCTCTCATCACCCCATACCTGTACTCTGCTACACCACACCCTATGTCTCCACTTCTCAATGTGTCTTATTATACCAGGTCTGTATTTCTCTATATTGCATCATGACATTAGTTGTAAAACCACAGTGGCATCATACAAAGATAAACAAAGGTAAACCAAATTAGCCACAGATACCTGGTCAATTAGAAAAAATGCTGTTACAGCTAAACCAAGTAAATCAAAGTCACAAGCAGGTCAAGAAAAGTGACAGAGAAAGTCTGACAAGCCTCAATCCTGAGGCTCTGCAAACTGTACAAAGCTTATGGCCTGTTGTTAGCAATAACAATACCATATTACAGGGCTACGCGGTCACAGTGAGAAGCACTGGACAGTAAAGTCCCTGATTTTACTTACTGTTATACAGTACTAATAAAATGTAAGCAAAACCAACAGAACAGCTGTGCCAATTTCAGATAATATGAGATTTGCCCATCTCACTGAAGACTATCTAAAGATATAGTACCTTTTAAGAGCAATCTTGAGTCAGAGAAAGCCATGACTCCTAGAACAAAATAAATTATATTTAATTTCATGCTTTCAAATAACTATCAAAGATAAACTTTGTAACTCAAAAGTTTTGAAGTTTCCCCATACTCACCATGCAGTCAGTGAGCCTCTTAGACATCTTTCATCAGGTGATAAAGCCATCTATCATCATATTTGAATACAATAGTTAATCATTGAATGAGAAATACTGTGTGCTCTAATAGGCTAATTATTATTAAATACACATTTTAACCCACTGTGTGACCAAAATTATTGAATTTAATAATTAATTTCTTTGATTGTGGTTGCAACTTGCATTTCAGAATAAAGTGTTGATATTGGCAGAAAAAAAAGTACCCTAACAACTATAGGTATTATTGGTACTTGTGGACTCCAAATTTCCTGTGTTATCTGCAGAAATTCTTAAGTCCTTGAAGAAAGCTGAGCTTACTAACTGCTGAGCTGCTCTTGAACCTCACAGGAAAGCTAAGGACACACACCCTCACAAATGCCCGCTTAGAAGCACAAGAACCTCCTGCCTATTGCAGGCTTTCCAGTGCTTACCTTGACTGCTCCAGTCTTTCTAATCTCTCTTTTTCCTGTGAACTTGGAAAGGCTTACACAGCTTTGCCCAAGCATTTCATTTGAATCATTTCAGCATTTGATTTGTCACGTAGTATTTTATTCAAAACAGTTTGCTAGATAGCATACCAAATTCTGTATAATTATGACCAAACAGTCTGTAGTGAGGGCAACCACTGATAAGTTTAAATCCAAGGAATACAAACTGTGATTTTCCTTAAGATATGCGATTACCTTTTTAGAACTTGCAAAGAAGAGGGAGGATATATAAGACAACCAAATTCTGGTATCCAGTAAGACAATTTTTTAGTTGGTTAAAAGATATAGAAAGCACTACATACATACATTAGACACATGGCACAAGTCTCAATTATTAGTGCTGAACTGATAATTTTGAAGCCTACTTGCCTTCCTCATACAATACCCTGTCCTGTGTAGACCTTTCCTAGTCTTTTGAGGGAATACAAACATCCAACTCACCAGTTTTAAGAGCTTAGCATTTATATCTCAAGCTCCAATCACTACCTTAGCAACAAAGATATAACTATATACATTACAGTTAGAATTCATGTTTTTCGGGTTTCGTAACATTAAATTAGCCTAGCAAAATGAGTGAAAAAGCAATAGAGAGGCATTAGCTTTTGGTTTGGCAGTCAGCATTTACAGGGAAAGATGCATCTCAATATGATGTTGAAATCAGCAAAGCTGTTTCATTTAGGCTTACTGCAAGATGAGCTCTGTGGGGACTTCGCAGGTAGGTATTATGCTTGGAATTTGAATTCTACATATTTTAATGAAATTGCACAGCCTGAACATCACAATGAGTGAGCAGTCATATCAAACTGTGGAATTTGCAGCTTTCTCAATTACTTACATATAAAGGGAATTTTTCTGGGCAAAAATGTAAAACTGGTATAAGCAGCAACTGTGTTTGCAAAGAAAAGAGAACGTGCAGCTGATTTAAGTGTTTTGAACCCGTGGCTGAACCTATAAAGGGACTGACATAACAGGTGAGCAAGTACATCTCAAATGTTCACATTCTTTATGCACAGTGCTGTTCAGCAACTTCTCAGCTTCAGATGAGCAGGACTGTGAATCAAATCTGTGTTGAACTTGTCAGCAGCAGATGATCATATCTCTACACCAGCTTTATAACCATGGTCCAGCTGAGAGTTTGTAGGTTCAGCTAGTCTGCTATTTCAATGACAAATATGTGACCTAAGCACGATCCCAATGGCCCCTCCTATGAATCCTCAAAAACAAATGCTTGCTCTGACATTCCAACAACTGTTAAGAACTGGTTAATATTTTATTAACTTAAGGTCAGTAAGTTGCTTTGCCACATCGAAAACCCACTTCCCAGTTCCTGTGCAGAGTCACTTAATCGTGTCTGCCTGGTTTACAAATTAGAAGAGGTAACTGCTGAAAAGAATGCTACAGTAGATTATTACTTCTCTACTCTGCAGGAAATAGTTCCAGATTTTATTGAAGTGTCAGGTATAGAATAGGGCAATTTTTCTTTAAAAGGCAAAATTCTTGCATGATGTTTTGCTCATGCTTCTGCCATCTCTTCTACTCTAACCTTCTCACTTTGAGGTCAAGTTCAGAACTTATATTTGAGGCAGTATAAATTACATCTGTGTAAATAACGGTCACAGTTAACTCCCAGAAAGTCTCTTGTGTTATAATTTACCTAATAAGATGCAAAAGAAGAGGGATCTACATAGCTAAAACAATTCACAGAGAGACAAGAGAACATATAATTAACGTTGCCCTACCTGCTGTTAACTACAATAATTGCATTCCTTTCCCCACAACTGACAAGTATCACATCATATAGACAGCTTCAGTGATATGCAATTCCTGTTAAATTACCTCTGAACCTTAACCCTTAAAAATCTCTTTCTAGTATTTGACTGGTTTATTTCGTTTCTTCATCAGCCTAGAGTTTTCTGAATGAATGCTTACTACAGTCTATGGAAGTGCATACATATCACTATTCACAGGATACTAAATGTCAAAAACTCAATGTAAAAAATAGCCATAAATCAGAACCCAGAACATTAAAATTGTGAAAACAGACACAAAGCTGAATAAACTCAAAAGACAAAGGAGTCTCATTTTGGAAACCGACAACATGAAATATGAAAATACATGAAATTTTTCATCTCAAAATTGTAAAATAACTTTTCAGTTGTGCTGGTTTTGGCTGGGATAGAGTTAATTTTCTTTATAGTAGCTAGCATGGGGCTATGTTTTGGATTTGTGCTGAAAACAGTGTTGATAACACACTGATGTTTTAGTTGTTGCTGCACTAGTCAAGGACTTTTCAGCTTCCCATGCTCTGCCAGGTGCAGAAGAAGCTGGGAAGGGACACAGCCAGGATAGTTGATCCAAACTGACCAAAGGGCTATTCCATACCATGTGGCATCATACTCAGCATATAAAGCTGGGGAAGAAGAAGGAAGGGGGGACGTTTGGAGCGATGGCGTTTGTCTTCCCAAGGAACCGTTATGCATGATGGAGCCCTGCTTTCCTGGAGATGGCTGAACACCTGCCTGCTTCCCATGGGCAGGAGTGAATGAATTCCTTGTTTTGCTTTGCTTGTGTGCGCAGCTTTTGCTTTACTTATTAAACTGTCTTTATCTCAGCCCACGAGTTTTCTCACTTTTACTCTTCTGATTCTCTCCCCCATCCCACCGCGGGGGAGTGAGCAAGTGGCTGTGGGGGGCTTAGTTGCCAGCTGGGGTTAAACCACGACATCAGTACGAAAGCATCTTCAAGCATCTAACTTAGCTCCTTATGGATCAAAGAAATAAGTAAGTAAATACTATCTGCATATGCACTTCAAATAGGAATGTCACTCAAAAGATAAAAATAAGCAAGTTATTTATAGCACACGTTAATCACCATATTTAAATGGCAGATTACTTTGTGGCATGAGACATAAGCCTGTATTTACAGGGGGGGAAATTTTATAAGAATAGTTTTTTCTGAGATAGTTAAATTTGCAGTAATCAGCCTCAAGTCTCTCTTGTTCCACTTTTTATCCCAACACATCCAAAACAAAAGCTGTATTATACTGAAGATGTGGAAAGGCCAATAAGAAAATCAACCACACCGAACATTTAATGAGCTAAAACAAAAACCTGTGTAAAAGATTTATCTGTGGTAACAAGAACAAGAGGGGGTGTTGGACAATGCAGACACCAGTATCAGGATTGTTATGACAATAGCCTTCAGTGGAGCACACTACTTACAATAAGATTCAGAAAGCTACTACTAAATACAGAGATGAATAACTGGAGGAATAGAGGGATAAGACTTGGCAGGGAGTAGAGGGAAGCACAGTGCAGTAATGGTGAATCTTCACAGTGACTTTATATTGTTAACTATTCATACAGTAAACTTTTCATGGCTGCCTTTCTTTCCTCTTTCTGCAAAAATCCTGGGGCTGTTCTTAAGCATTTAGAACAATACATATATTTAAGATTTATAGCCTGAAGTTTGGCCCTATTTATCTTACTCAGGTGAGCAGTCCAACTAAGCCCAGGGGAGGTGCAAGAAAAATGTTCTCCTTCACAATGACGCAAGAAACAACAGCTGACTTTAACTGTAGGACAGGGTAGAGAATACTACATATAGGTAAAACTGTCAACTTCAGATTTTTCTTAACAAAACAAAAACCACTTATAATAAGAGCATAGCTAACTTCTGGAACTAACCTGAACATGATTCTCACTAAATGTTTTTTGTGATTACATTCTCAAGGGTTAAAGCCTCATTTAAAACATACTGTGATGCAGGAAGTCAGACAATATCTCCCAATTGAATCCAGCAGGGTTACAAAGACACATTTCATATTCATAAGTGTGTTGAAATATTTTACTTTTCTTAAACTGCAAATATTTGAAGAAATGTAGATAAACATATTTCAAATTCACAGCACTTTCTCAAATATGAAGTAGCAGATTAACGAAATGTCAGAACATCCTCAGCTTCAAAAAGTGCTCTACCATTTTAGGTAGAGATTATCTAGGAAAAAAAAAAAGATCATCACAGCCTCTTACGATCACACTTCTCAACTGCTGATGTATTCAGAATATCAGCTTGTAAACTGCTCCCATCTTTAAAGATAAAACAAGCTTTTGCAAGTCATACTAACCTTTGCAAAATACCAGTTAAGATTACTTCATAGTCTGGAGGAGGCTGAGGGAGGAAAAGAGGGGAAGGGAATCACGGTATGGAGGCTGTATGCTGTGTGTTCTCTGAGCTTTGTACAAGTTGAAAGGCCAGCTGTGAGAGAAGATTTCTGGCTTGGTTCAAAACCATGTGCTTTTATAGCAAATGTACAAGCCAATATCCTTACACATCAATCACAGTCCATCCTAAACCACCACCTATTCCATAAAGACAAAAGGTATAACAAACTTAACAGAAACAATTGAGAGATTTAAAAAAATGCAACTTCCTCAATTGAATTACACACAGAAAGTGGTTATCTAACAATAGTACCTTCCTGCTGTACTCTGCGTCACCTGGAGGACACTAGTGCAGATCAGGGAAATTACAACAGTATCAAAGTAGGACAATAACCAGAACTGTTGTCTTAAACACTCAACAAAAAAAAATGGTAAAAGATGGAGCAATAATTCAGAATTCAGTTGAAGAAAAGCATCTGAGTAAGAGCTGTTTTTTCAGCATAAGGTTAACTATTAATTTGAATGAATGTCTCACTACTCAAAACTTCACTGTTTGTAAAGTTTTTCACTTTTCCTCTCTCTAAATCTAGCACAGTTCCTCCTGTTTTTTAACGTGCCAATCATCTGGGGTCTGACTACAAAACGAAAGGTCTCTCCATACACCCAGGAATGATGAGGCAGTACCCAGAGCTAATGTCATATTTTCCCCCTTTGCAGATGAAACTGCAGCCTCAAATAAAATCAGGTTCAAGCATAAAAAATGTCCACAGTATGGAAGAGGGAACAGATTATATATTTCTTCAAAGAAATTACTACCAAACTACTGACCATACGAAAGAGTTGTACTAGTAGGACCTAACAGACCCTACAAAAAGGGGCTAATTATAAACTATCCTTGACTCTAGACTGTGATCGCTCTACTCTTAGATTTTTTTTATTAATTCAATTCAACATGATTTTGCTACTAGTACTCCCATTAAAAAGTTTAAAATAAAAACTACACACCCCACATTTTACAGACATAAGTGTCAATTACATCTCTTGACACCCCTATACAAGGGATTACATACTGACAGACTGATCACATAGAAGATGCAGCACTACACAGTGCAGACCCATCAATCTCAGAAGCTTTGTCATCTCATTTCAAGTTTCTAACTAATAAACACTATTCCAAAATTAATACCTAAAACGTGTCCTGCTGAGAGTTTATAACATGTAAAGAAAAGAAGCATGATTCTTCTGATCACAGTCAACCCAAAGATCACACCACCAATACAGCCGTAGTCATGAGGCCCAGGGAGGAAAAAATACAGATTGCCAGAAAAGAATCTGATCTTTTCCATCACAAGTTAAACCCATAATATTTGCAGTATTTGCTACCAAAAATGTGCTAAGCTATAGTAACTATCAACATATAGATTTCTTTTAAATAAATAAATATATCAGGCTCCACATGAAGTACGAGAAGAATTCTTAAGTGAAAGTGATACATGGCTTCTGGACAATAACCATTATTTCATACTTTGTCCCGTATAGTTTGTTAAAATACAAGTGCCAACTAAATGATTATTCAGACAAGCTGGTATTTCTTTCAACAGTGCTGTAGTTTATATCAAATGAAAAATTTGGATTCAGTTCTGCCTTGAAACACATGCAGTCAGTGATGGCAGAATCCTAAAAAACCAGCACAAGTCATTTATGTTCCATCAGGAATGGACATTCCCAGAAGGGGATACACTGTGGCATTCAGATAAAAAGAGCAGCTATAAATACAGGTGATTTAAAAAAAAAAAAAAAAAGACTATTTAGTGGATTTTTACAACAGGGTTTTACAAATTAAAACCAAAGCAAATGCTTTATCACACACATTCCAATGCAAGCCAGAGTAGCAAATAAGGAAAAACAAAAAAACAGAAAAGAAAAAAATTTCAGTTTCAGTAATCAGCCCCCAAATATTTAGAAGCAGATGGGCATCTACAGAGTGTAGAAGGTGTGATTTCTCTCCTTTACACAGCTGCTAGTACTGCAGAGAAAACAATGTTGTTTAGTGTTTCATACCTTACACATAAAGCGTGTCTAATGGTTCTGATTTTATGCATAAAAAAATGAAAATTTCATGCAGCTGCTTCTCAATTACGCATCTGGTTATTGTTTTGCAGCTGCAAAACTACCTTGAAGAACAATAAAATATGGTGTGACAAGTCTGGAATAAATACCAGCAGTCATCTCGCACCTTCCTTGTGAAATGTTGCATTTTTTACCACCTGTTAAAATTCCTGATTCTAGAGCTATGGCTTCTGTCACCTCCTTCTTTTATAAACAAAAATCCACTAATATATTTAACACAACTGAAATTTGTAAATGACTGCTTTCTATGGCACACATTAAATATAAAATTCAGCACCCCATTTCTAGCGTATTTTTTACTTTGTGTTGTTACTTCCAAGTAGCTATTTTGGTAATTTGATCAGAAATCCAACACAGAGAACAATAAGTCAGCACAACATTAGTGTCAAACATCTGAAATGAGATTTTGATTTGTTAGCCCCCTAGCCATTACTCATATTACTATAAATCTATTGAATATGAAGACATTTGGTGACGAAGAATGGTTATAAAATACCCAACTATTGTAAGCAGTCTGAAGCTTGCATTCACTGACTCACACTCGGCATGTAATTTTCAAACAAAGGGACCAGATAAGAAAAACAAAACAGATTTGTTTTTCATAACAATGCATTTGAAATTAATTATTTCTGTGATTCCTCATGAGATGGAGGGTCCTTCAAAGAACTTCCACATCTAAAATATTAAAAAAGCAACAATTTGTAATTTAACTTGAAACAGAAAGGCTCAACTTGAAACACCACAATATGCAGTGGTAAGCTTCAACAAAATCTTTTATTAATTTTTTTTTTCAAAAAAAAAAAAAAAACCCTCAAAATCACAGTCAGGCAAGCTGGAAGTTTTTCTGCCTGTTTTTCTGGCATGCAGGATGCAACACATGTGGCCATTACCAACAAATGCATGTGCTGTTAGACAGCTGCCTATTTTTCACATGGGCGCCAAGGGCTTATGTGAAAAAACGTTGCTAAGCTGAAGAGGAGGAATGAGGCATGCAGTAAAGCTACGCAAGAGACCCCTTGCAGGGTTTACCAAGGATAATGCACTGCTTAAATACTGCTGTGCTTAAAATTTTGCCACTTCTCAGCAGCCTCTGTGAAATAAAGTTTCTTAGCACGAAACCCAGAGGAAGAAGGGGAGCAAGGCAGAGGGAGAACAAGCAGGAATTACAAGATTCAAAACCAACCAAAACACATACCTAAAGAGGAGAAAGCAGTAGTATTTTAGGGCTCATGTCAAGGGGAAAAAGGTCCTGCTACACAGCAGTGCAAACAGCCGTTCTGTATGAAATCCTCAAATGGAAACCCTAATTCCAACTTAATTGTGCCTTTGTGTGGTTTAGCTTCCAAGACGGATTAAGTTAGAGCACCTAAAAGCAATTTGAGAGCAAATGAAGAACATCCATAAAAAGAGCTACTATCAAGTATGTACTATACTCCAGCTTTACACTATAGCTGTATCACAGCAAATTCGCCATGACTTTAACAAAATCCTTAGTAAAGCAGGTTTCAGTGAATACAACCCTTTAACACCTTTCCTAACTCCTCTGATTTTCTATGACTTTTTTCAGCTAGTAGATGGGGTAAATAAATAGGATCACTGACATATTGATTATTAAGCCTCCCACAAAAAAAGAATTTAAACAACAGTAGCATACAAGGCATTGCCTTCATAACTTTTATTCTAGTTTATTATTTTCATAATTTTCAGACATGAGTGAGGTTTTTAAAATTGTTGGCATAACAATTAAATTTGGAAAATTTTTCCAAAAATCAAACCATTTCAAAGTGGAAAAATACAGAAAAAATGTTATTCGAACTGTTAGCAATCATTATTTGTTTTCTGATCATACACAGACACATTAATTTCTATGACCACTATGTCAAGTAAATGGTGGTCTAAGCAAAGCACTTCAAGCAAAAAAAAAAAAAATACGCACACAGACATACAGTGGCTTTTAGCAGTACACAACTGCTAAATATTTGTTTTAAGAAGGTTAAGATACAACTGACTGTTTAGCATGAAAAAAGGAAGAGGCTTTTCTCAATCACAACTCATAAGGTGGAAGATGGCATTAGGAAGAAACAAGAGAATGGATACAATGAGTGGAAACAATGAGGAAAGGGCTCTAAGAAAGAATAGGAAACTGGACAAGGGACAGAAAGAGATTAAAACCATAAATGATGGCAAATTTTGTGGAGCTTTGAAATGGATGCGTTCAAGAGGTGCCTATGAAGACTAGGAGTAACAGTATTAACAAGTATTTCCTATTACTGAGAAGTTGCAGGAAAATGCAGATTCCCTCTAGTCTTAGATTTCACCACTCAGACAAGGCAAAAAAACATTAACTGAAAACCTGCTAAAAGGAATAGAGAAACACTCACGCTCAGTACTGCTGAACGTGGTCCAAAGGCAGCTCATCCACCACGAGCTTTCTGTTAAATTTAAAAGGTTGTTTTCTAAATACTTACCCATTTGAGAATAGAATCATATTAGTCAATAACTTATGGCATTATTTTGCCTGTAAGGATAGTTTCAGAAAGCCATAATTTAAGTATAAAGAACTTTAATAAAAGCTGTCAGAGAAAGTAAGAGGACTTATGGGAGAGCTGTTCCTTAACAGCGAGCAAGTTCTGCGCGTACAGCTCCATGGAACACTATTTCAGCAACATGTGATTTTTCAACATATGCAGAAAAGCATAATCCAAGAGGCTCTAAAAAATAACTAGTTATAACCACTAAGTACATAGGGTTTTTTGAGAAATAACTCATTATGCACAGGTGAAAAATTATTACTACACAGCAAACCATACAATGGAAAGAAACATGGAAATCACAGAAATGCTGAAGGAGGCAATTCCTCTCCTAGCTATCCTGACGGAGAGAAGAAAAAAGGAATTAAATCATGTAAGCAAAGCACATCATGACACTAAAAAAAGATCAGCTAAGTAGCCAACAAACTCAAAGACTGAGGAGTAAATTAAGTGACTTAAAGATAACTTTAACAACAGAGCTGGTCTGTACAGGATACTCATAGAAAAGCTATTCCTGGTATAACAAAAGAGAACCTAAATTCACATTTCTAATATCCTCAGAAACATCAGGTTCAAGGATCTTTTTCATTTTTCCTAACATAAAAGCTTAGATTAAATGGAGACAGCATTATCACCAACAATTTCTTCATAATCTATACAAAAAAGGACATTATCAAGCTAAAAATCAATGTTTGATCCCTTCTAAACATATGTTGCTTTCAAGTGGTTTTCCCAACTTCTATTGAAGAGATGAACTTTCAGATAAGGAATCTAAAACAGCATCTAAAAATGCAGCCTTCCATCTAAATTAAGCGTAGCTAAGGGAAAAAACCCAGCAGGCTGAGATAGGAAGTAGACTGGTGATCACATGACTGAAAACTCTTTCAATATTCTAAAAAATGGTGAATAACAGGTGACAGGTAAATGACCTCATGGAAAGAGGCTTCAATAAACCTCTTCTGTTCTTTATAAAATTCATGTTTACCTCTCCAGCCTGATATAAAAAGCATGCCTTTAGTCCAAAGCTGAATTTTATGAGTTCCCTCATGCATAAGGCAATAGAAATAGGATATGCAGAGACTATATTTTGTTATACATTTTTTTAAAGAAGAGTGAATAAAAGCCTTGCACTCAATTCAATTGCATTTCTCTGTGATAGAGTGTGAACACTGCGCCTGAGTGATTCTTAAATGTAATGAAACACTCTAAGTGGCAATGGGCAGCACTCTTACTGCTTTTGTTAAAAAATCAGAAAAAGAAACGCATGCCAAGCTTCCAGCATCCATTTAGGATTGTCAGCATTTTCAACCACCTCTAAGTTCTCTACCGATTCAAAGAGCCAATTGACAGAACATAGTAACACCCTCCAGCATAATTATAATCCCACTCAGCTTTGTCCACCTACTTGTTTAAAATGATGGTTCCCTTAATAACGTTTCCATCAGGCAGAACATAAAGAACAGTGCACGAGCTGAAGCAGACTTAAGGGCCTCTGGTGGGGAAGGCTAAAGAAAATGATGGACCCTGAAATGATGCACAGTGCATCTGCCCAATACAAGCAATGAAAATGCACACACCCTAGTAGTCTAGCTATATGTATGCATATGTAAGGATTTTTTTCCTTATATCAGTACTACAGTATGAAGAAAAGAAATAGCAAGAAAGGAAATGCCTTCTCCAGCTAAACAAGCCCTTAATGTACTACTGCGTTAAGTGAGAATCACATCAGAAGACTTGTGAGTTAATGCAGGAACAGCCAGATGATCTTACATTTCAGACAAAAACTCGGCTCCCAAATATTTCACTTTGTTCTGTTAAATAGCTGCACTAGAACTGTAAGAACTTGTTTACAGGTTGTGTTCCTTCAGATGGCAGATCAAGCAATGCCATACTGTTGTAGCTAAACAGCACAACGTCTTTTCCTTTCCTCTCTTGAAAAGCTAGGAATTTTAACATGAAACATAAAACAGTTTGTGACTGCATTTCTTGCTATTCTGTACATACCACGTTCTCTACAAGAGTTACACCTGAAAATTGCTTAGCATGTAAAAGGCAATGAATTCCCTGGGGCCTAATTCTGTATTTCCTTATTGTGTACAACTTCTTTTGAAGTCAATACTAGTGATGTCATTTTAATTTTCTTCACATCTGCCATTCTTATCTTAGAAGAAAAAAACCCAATCCTTTAATTCCATTAAAAATTCCTTGTAGACTGCCTTTTGTGCTGCTGGTAAGTTTTGAAAATCTTTCTGAAAAAATTAATATTCAGTGTATATATTAATAAAAATAGAGTAACAGAGGAAATGAGCACACCATAACAAAACTGCTGATACTGGATAAAGGCAAACCTTCTCAAGAACACATGCATTAACACTTTCCTGACAAGTGAAGACAGCAGCAAAAATGATCTGATCCCATCTCTTTCCATTGCATCAACAGGAAATCCAACAATAGCAAAATCAGTGACCCCAGGCACTGCAGCAGTACAGACAGCTCTGTCAAGCCTGTAGTATTCAGTGAAGTTGTGAAATTAATTTCTGAATACCACACTTTGTAAAGACTTCCATGTCAGAAATTTCTATCCCTTTATGTGTAACCCTTTGTCACACACACAGACCCATGTGAGTGATGTAATGCTGTAAGATTATAAAGGAAAATAATTGTTTATCCTGTATTCATGATGACAGGTCTATAGAAAGAACCTCCTTTCACAAGAAAAATACTAAACCTTTGACTTTCAAGTTTTGACAGCTTTATTCTGTTTTTATCTTAAAAATACGTTGGCAAGTATCCTTTCTTGTTTGCAGAAGCTAAAGTTAAGGACAGCTGCAATGTTGCATGCAGTATCTAAAACACCAGTTTTTTGAGCAGGACTTGGCAGGGGTGATTAGCCTCTCCTTTCACCATCTTTTACTGCAGAATGCCTGTCTAGCAAGAAGATTCCAAAGCTGTCTCCATTGGTTATTTTATTTTGCGATATTTTGTGCCTCCTGTAGGCTGAAGTTTTTTGTTTCGCCCGTAACTTTTCACTTTGTGTGGCTGCATATTCAGAAGATGGCAGCCCATATCAAATTGTGCAGATAAACCTGAGTGACAGAGATACTACTAGTCTGAAGGATCATAAAGAAGATAAATCTGATGAAATCTTGGAACAACAACGACCACAGTAGCAAAACTTGTGTTCTTGATGCTTAGTTTTCAAAGTGCATGTTAGAAGTACAATGACAGCACACTATCAGAGTGATTACGAGGATGTTGTTAATTATTTAGTGGATCAATGGAGTGTCAATCATTTCAACATGAAACAGCTTCCACACTATAAGCCACAATTCTTTAATGCCCAGTAATGCAGCATGGTTGAATGCAATTACATAAAATGAAGAAAGGTACCACTGACCTACAGTTTTTGAAGTGTTAATAAGCCAATGCACTTAAAATACATACTATTTACCTGATAAAGGTTGATCAGCAAATAATTTTTGGTTTTAGATTTTACTTTTGATTATTTAAATTTCAACACAGGTTTTTTTATAGACCAATATTTCTGTGATTTGCAAAGCAAGCAAGCTACAGAGGTTATTTAAAATAAATCTGGCATCATAAAACAGAAGAGGTTCACTGCCTTTAATGGAGTAATTTATTTCTGCAAATAGTTACAGAGATCAAGAATAGTAATAGTTATTGGATAGACCAATCCATTTGTGAGTTCAATCATGAAGAGGAGAG
Organism: Ciconia boyciana; assembly: GCF_034638445.1. NCBI lineage: Eukaryota > Metazoa > Chordata > Aves > Ciconiiformes > Ciconiidae > Ciconia > Ciconia boyciana. The sequence goes on along the minus strand of NC_132944.1, from coordinate 15,165,150 downwards.
TTTAAGTGCTGTAAGATTAGTGAAAAACCTGCCACAGCTTCAGTTAGCATTTCTTTATTTTTCTCAGACATCTAGACATGAGGAAACCCTCCAATTTTATGAGCTTTGCTTTGTGTCAGCATTTTTTATTTTGCACTGCCAAATGACCATAACAGTTGCATTTAATGTTTTTGTTTCAAATATATTTCCAAGTATACTGGTTGTCAGAAAAAGGTTTTGATTACTGAAAAATGTATCACCTTAATAAAGTTAGAGATATAGCAAGCCATTATGCTAACCCTATTCAGCTACTTGAGGTCCGATGAGATATTTGATATAAGTTGTGTTAATTTACTTTCCAGTGTGCAAAACTAAAATGCGTTTAACTGTCTTGTGCATTATGTAAAACATAAAACAAAAAAAATTTCCTGTTACTACACAATTAGACTACAATAATGTCTGTTCTCTGGCATTTTGATGTATGATATATTAACAAAAGCTAAATGAAAAGAGGAAAACTATGCAAACTACTATTAACTTTAAAAAGTAGAAAACTTCTTTCAGAGTTAGAATTGGGTGACAAATGTACTTGAACGTATTTCCTTTTGAGAGAAAAGGTATTACATAAATTCATTTCTGACCCACATGATTATCTTATGTTCACCACACTAAAATGAGGATGTTGTCAGAGAACCAAAATGAAGTTCCAGAAGCATGGTGTTCTCTCCCAGCCACTGTCAAGTCCTTTTGTGACGGTAGGTAACAACTCACCTTTTTTCTCCATATGGACAAACATACATGTGAACAAATATACATGTATATAATTCTCTCATACATATTTTATTTCTTCATAGAATCACAGAACAGTTGAGGTTGCAAGGACCTCTGGAGATCATCTAGTCCAACCTACCAGCTCAAAGCAGGGTCAGGCAAAGAGGACTGTGTCCACCTGGGTTCTGAACATATTTTAAAATGGAGAGTCCACAACCTTTTTCTTCCTTTGCTTTTCAATAGAGCAAATTTTTATTTGAAAACATCTTTTTATGAACAAGTTCATTTACTTCAGTTCCTTAAGTTATATCAAGTATACAACAAATAATTTTCCCCAGCAGCCATTCATGATGTTATTCTGAATTATTCAAAATTACATAAATAATGTTAAAGACTTAATATTACATGCTGCATACAAAACATTTTAGAAATAAAGTTCTAAAGAAATATTGCTGTTATAAACTGTTGTTCACATTTGAAACTAAGCATCTATTTATTGTCTGGATACTATATCAAACCTTTTCAATAAGCATCAATTTGAAGATTGTATACAACTTATTAGAAAGCAATTTATTTTCCTGACTGCTATCTTGTGAAGCAGATTCCTCCCATTATCAGTCAACTTACTTAGTCTCTGAGCAGCCTCCAGGGCATCATTTGCAGAATCAGCTACAAAGAATCTCTGAACTGTAACCCCATGGTCTGCCATTAGTTTTTTGCTTTGGTATTCCTGCAGGTTCAGCCATCGTCTAGGGGTTAATTGAACAGCCTAGAAAAATGAGAGGAGAAAAATAACATAATGCTCATTAAGAACAGTTCATGAGACAGCCAACTGAGCTCTTCAGCCTTGTGGTTATCTCAAACCAGCAGTTAAACAACACTGTTTCAGAGAAAAGGTAAAATACGTATTGATTTACCTAAGTGCCTTTTCTTAACATTTGAGCATTCAAAGTACTCTGAAAGCTACAGATATTTTTTAAAAGCTACACAAGGCTCACTGGGTGATCTTGTCTAGACAAAATGTCTTGCATTTAATATCAATGCAGATTGGCAAGCTTGGCTTGAACTTTAAAGTCTATTTATGTTTTTATGTTATCCTGTGCTACAGAAATACTAACAGACCATTACCTTAAACCAAATTCATTGTTACATATTAAATATCCTTATTTACACTATTTTTTTTTATATAATTCTTCCCTATAAAATTATTTCTACTGATTCTATGCATTTATTGCAGCACATCTGAGAAGAAAAACAACTGAAATGGAATTAGCATCATCTTGTTGGAAATTATATACTAATATATGTATTTTCAGTGGTCTGTTATCTATGTTTAGTTGGTTGCACTTCTAAACATATTTTGTTGAGGATGCTAGCACAACCATGTCAGCCATGCAAGGACAAAAGCAGCGGGAGAAGAATTTACCTTCCATTCTCAACATGACAGTTTAGATGCTTGCGTGTGCATATATACATGTATATATATAACGGATACAATGATATGGCAACCTTACACACACATAAAGACATCACATTAGCTTGTCTTGGCAGTAAACATTGAGTATAGACACTATAAAAGTCATAGGATCATTAGTGAATGATTTTCAGAAAAGACACATTCTCCACCCAGGATAAATTGTTACAGACAAAAGCAATAATCAAGGAGCTGTCACTGACTCCTGGCAATGGTATAATGGCAAAGGTGGCACTGACTCCTGGCAACAGTATAATACCATTTTGTGCCAGCAAAAGATGCTCTTCCCACATGGAGAGACGAACTGTTGTTCTACTGGCAGACAGCCCACAATCAATTCTTGTTTTCTTCTGAAGTAAGGAGCACAGTATGCAAGCTAGCACTATATATTAAGATACGTTAGACAAAGAGGTTTGTTTATGATACTAATACTTTGATCTCTAACAGCATCATAAAAAATATTACCCTAATGCAACTTTATACTGAAAGCAGAAAAACTCCATGCTAAAGTCTTTCAATAATACATACCCTTTTCACAATACTAGAATTTTAAATGTTGTGTTGTATCAAAAGCAAACCTGTCTGTTCCTACTTAGAAACATAGCACAAAAGATTGATGCATAAAGAAAATACAAAACCCATCTTTTACAGTATATAACCACGTTTTCTGTAAAAGTGACTCCCACAGAACTTAAACAGTTACAAATAGCTCAATGACACATTTTAAATTATTTTAACCACAACCTGGTTAACAGATTTTTAGAAGAATAAAACGACATATTGTCAGTATGCTCTATGGCTATCTCTAATTCTAGGCATCATACAGGCACCTCAGTATGTTTTATATTCCACCATGTTATTCAGAGACAATATGTTATTACATTTATGCAATGCCTTCAAATGTAGGGTCAAAATTTAAAGTCATTTTCATAATTGTTGACATTTAATTTGCTTTCCTATGATAAGATCTCTGTTAGGCTCTAACAGCTATTACTTCATGATCATTTCCACAAAGGGATTAACACTAAGAGCCAAGAGGGACCCTGAAGGTAAATTCTAGCCTCATATAAAAAAAGACCAGATAATTTCAACCAAAAGCTGATGCCACAAGCCCATAGTTTCTATCAAGCTACAGCAGTACTTTTAACGTGACTGGAGAAGATACCACTTTTAACCCTGAAAATCATTAACCTTCTCTTTTTCATTGTTTCTCTAAAGACTACCTCATAATAACAATATTACTATTATTATTATGATGACTTCAGAATACATCATTATTGATACATGCATATAATCCACACATACACCCCGAAGAGAAGCATCACCTGAATCTGCACAGGCAGCCAGGAGTCTACTAACATGTTATTTGACCCCTACCATAAGACTAAAATACATTTCCAAAAGCCCCCTCTTTCAGCTGTAAGCAGCAGCAAAAGAACGAACATCCCAGCAGTGATCAGAAGCCAACCACATTTGCAGAGGGAGGGAGGGGAGGAAGGAGGAAAAACCAATACACATCTCCATCCTACTAACTGGCTTTCAGCTGTTCTGCTCTAGTTAAAAGTTGTGTCTGATGTGTGCACTCCCTCCTCAACGCCCAGAGCTACAGCAGGAGAACATCTACAAAGACATTTCTCAATCCATTTCTCGTGAGCAACAAGGAATCTACCAATCTGACTTCCAGGGTTCAGAAAAATAAGCTCACACCTTTAGTTAAAGTGGATTGATTTATATCAAAATAAAAAAAAATAATCATGAATTCTAATTTAAATCTGAAAGGAAGAAACCTTAATTTAAACAATCAATTACACTCAAATTCTGTATCTGTACTTTCCAGAGGAAAGGTTAATTCTCCTTAGCTGGAAGTTGATTTGAAACAAAGAATAAGTCTATGCTATGTTTGACAGCACTTTTTGCTCATCTGTTATATATTTATAAACCTTATAGATACAGTTCTTTATTTTTATATTATGTAATCTTGTATTTACTAGGAGCCAAAAGATCTTGGCTCCTAGTGTCAAGCTGATCTTGGATAGAATTAAGTAAATACAAAAAAACCAATGGTGAAGTTGGTGTATTAAATAAAAAGCTGAGTTAAAAGTTTTACTAAGGATTTCTCCCATACATAAGTATGTTTACTTATAACTTATTTTTCTCTTATGCTTAAGTCTGTTTATTTACAACTAACTGGTTTATATCAATATTTCTACAGCTCAGTAATACAGCTGATAAAATTTTGGTCACTGGGTTTATAAATGAAGAACAAGTTTTCAAAACAGTTTTTATTCATCACTTAGAACAATAAATCAGTTTCACATGTATCTGTTACTAAGCTGATCTAAATCAAATAAAAAAGGAAAACATTGAAACCATCTTATTCTGAGGCAGACTTTTGTTGCTGTTGCTTGACAAAAATCTCTTTCAACAAAACTTGTTTTCAAATTTTCTGTTTGGGTAGGAATTCAGTAGTTACGGAATTTTCAATGCAGCACAGTGTGTCAGCTGACATTTCCCCTGTTAGTTCAAACCATCAAGGTTTAAGCAATAAGATCTTTTAAGGACTCTCTTACACAATACGGACTGCAAAGGGCTACCACCTAATAAAGGCCACCAGTGATAACTCACAACATGTGACAGATATGGAGCAGAGACAACAGCAAGAGAAGCAGCCAAAGTTCTGTTTATTTTATGAAGAAAGGTATTCTCCAGTGCCACCCATCTGGTGTGCCTCACTCCAGTGTTAACTCAGCTCCAGCCTAGTTAATGTATAAAGCAAGCCTAACAGCTCTAATGGGATCCTGCAATAAACTCTGTTCCCAACCACCCTCTTGGCATGTTACAAAAGGTATATATCAGTTTTACAACTTGAAAATATAACTCAAAACGTTCCACAGGGATACTCCAAATCATTGCTGAGATGTTAAAAAAAAATCATATTACATATGTATATATGCCCTGTATGCATAAGCATATGGACATAGGTCTGTTCTCTTATAAAAATTAAGGAATTAATATTAAGATATCATAATATTTCCTTCATAAATTATGAACCAGAGAGGTCTGAGGAACATAGATAGGAAATAACAGAATAATTCATTTGAAAGAACTGTCAAAGCGGTCCTAAGTGTGACGAAACGAAGATCTGTCCAAGAACTGTTGGCACAGAAAAGCAAAGCCCACAAATTTAAGGTTAGTAAACACGTACATTTTTTTTCCTCTCCTATATTATATGATACTAAGAGAGACCATCTTACTGAGTGCCACCTGAAGACTTTTAATCAAGACTTCCACAAAAGACAAACTCCTGGTTGTGAATGAACTACTCAATAAGATGAATTAGTACAGCCTACCACTGTATACAGGAGTACAATATATTTAAGAAACCAACTGTGACAAAGCCTGTATTAGAAGCTCTGAAGAGCAAGGAACATGAAAAACATGCTTTAAAGCACTTGCAATATACACACCATATGTCTTGAGAAGAGCAGGCAAAATAAAGCAGTTACAAGAGATGAAATAAAGCAAAAGCTTTGAATCTGTGAAGATGACTACTCTTTCAAGATCATGTTGCAAAATCAAAACAGTTGCAAACATATGCATTTTAGGCTTAAGGTACAAAAAAAGTGACCATGAGATGTCAGAAACGTGAGTAAACAGATGATTCCCTGAACTAGTTCCCAACTCAAAGATGTTCTGGTTGCAATAAATAAATATCTGAATGATTTAAAAGGGACAGCAATAAAAAGAATCAATTAGTACAAGAATCTTGAAAAATTCTTGCCAGATGAAGTTCCCAACCCTCTCAAATACATTTATACCAAGCATTCACAAGAATTTGAGATGGGCTTCAAATAGCATAAATTTCTTGGGCATCATAAATTTCCACACATCCTACAGATAAATATACACCTGAGATTGACCGTAGCAGTGCTACTGCACAAAGGTACAGCCTTAAGACAGCCTAGACAAGACTCTACAAAGTTTTGAAAGAAAGCTATTTCCCATACCTAGTCTTCTATAGGCAGCCATAATCCATCCCTTCCCCCTGAGATTTATTAGGGGGACACTTTAACATGGCACAGAATACAACTCCAGTGTCACATGCCTTTGTATTATTTATTTTCCCATTCTGCAGCTCTACTCTTGTCAACAATTTAATTGCTCTCAGCAGCATTAAACAGCACTACTAGATTCACAAATGCAGTCCTGTCTCTCGTGAAAGACAGACTGAGGAATTAGGTTGTAAATTACCATCAGAAAAATAATTTCAATCTGACGGGGGAAGCAAGTAAAAGGGAAAATAAAGCACAGGAAAGCAGAGGCTACGTTTTAAGAATTTCTGTTCATTATTGATTCTCACCACCTTCTGTTCCCAGCTTATTCCCTGCTTGAATACTTTTTATCTCCTCTCCCCACATACCAGCCAGAAAACCATACTGGAAAACACCGTACATCTCTCAAGTCTTTCCATGCAGCTTTGTCTACAGTTGAAACACAGTATGTTCCAACAGTTTAAGATGTATCTGTGTTTCATCTGTTCCTTTACTGCAAGATTGCACTTGAGTACAAGGAGTACACTGCGTCATGCCAGCCGGTGAAGAAGAGACTGGAAATAGTATGCGGACTTTAGTAAAACCTGACTCCCTATGTGACATCTTATGTTTCATCTTCATAAGATGACAGACAAGAACTAGAAAATTTTCCACTGGTGGTATTTTCCTCTTATCCTTAAGACGTTTTTGCTAGCCACAAAAAAAGTTTTAAAACATATTACTAAACTTACACATTCTCTTTACTGTAAATACACCTTAACCTTGGATATTAACTTCTTCTGTCAAGCTCTGAACAGCCGAAAGAAGGATTGTAGGCTTAAATACATATTTCTAAATCCTTTTTAGTGGCATTTTACTTCTTAGCATGTTAGCTACAGTTTCTATAACAAAGAAAAACTTAAAATCACTCCTGTGAGCTTAAATGAAAATCCAGACAGTAAGTCTTCATGGAATGAAGAGAAATTCAAACTAAAGGATTTAGTCTTTTGAAAGCAAGCTTTTATTAAAAGGCTAAAATAAATATCATCCATGGCTCTCCTGAAGACTTCCAACAGACCTTACATTACTACAAGAAAAAAAATAGCTTTCATACGAGCCCCTTCTGGGTTGTGTATTGATATATACGTTGTAGATGGAGAGTAGCTCTTATTTGAGACTTAGATACGCCAGATAAAGAAAAAACCAACCCTTTTAACTTATTTTAAATCACAAATAAGCTTTAAGAATATATCAGTTCATAAAACTAAGAAAAACATCACTAATAGCACACATCCATGTTTTTATATAGTTTATTATTTAAAACAATAAAGTTTTAAAGAGGAATTAAATTCTTCCTAATAAGATATTTCTTAAGATTAAATTTCTAACATAAGTGCTTATCAAAGAGATTAATATACTTAAATAGGACTCTCTTACAACTGATAACATTTCCTCAGGGCCTGACAACAGCATCAAAAATACCAAAACTCAACTAAATGAAACTCATCTGAACAGTAACATGAAGTGAGGTGATGGCAGAATTATTTAATCAAGTACAAGTTTCACACTGGATTCTCTCCTGCTGGCTAGAAATATTTGGCATTTTCCAAAAGCACAAAGAATTCGTATGGTTGGGGTTCACATCTAATGTCCTTTCCCTTCCCCAGTCTCCAAGATTTTTGTTACCACTAATATGGACCAAAGGTCTACAGACAGGCGAGGATTTCAGAAAAGTACTGTTACTAGTAATCGTGCATTTTATTCTCAACAAGCCTTCTGTTCAAAGTTACTTCTTTATATACCTAGATACCATGTTTGGTCCAATTACATATGTACAGTATCATTAAAATGAGTGGCATACACATCAAGAAATCAAACATCTCTTCTTGACCATCTTAACAAGGCCAGGTGTTGCATAACTGTATCAATGGCTTATTGACTACTGCTAGAGAAAAAAATTGATTGTTCACATAACCTGCATAATCTCTTATTTCCCACCTTTTTTTTGTTCATTTGGTTTTTGTATAAAATGCTAAATGCTCTGCACAAATAATGTATTTGGAGAGTAGTTGCATTAGATTCTTCCACTACTCAATTTGCCAATTCTTGAGCTGTCCCATGGCAACAAAAAATAATTTGCATTATTTGAATAATATGGGCTAAATATGAACAATGTAGTTTAACAGGATTGGAACTACAAGTACATTTTATAGCAGGCATCAACTTCAATATACATAAAAAAAGATTTAGAAAACATTGCAAACAAAGAGACTTCTTTGTCCTTTTATATATATGCAGCATTAACTACGTTGATGTGCAACATCTTTCAGATGACCCAGGAGGTATCTTTTGAGTGCTTGCTTTTGAAAAAAGAAGACACACACACAAAAACAGGTGAAACTCTCAAAGTATTCGCCAAGGAATTTGCAAATTGCATGTTAACTACCTCGGCAAAACTCTGCTCAGAAATAAATGTTCCATATAACCACAAAAAGAGAGCAGCATCAGTAATGCAAGCTTCATCAAACTAGACTACTGATTATTTCTTATCTGAACCTATATGCTCAGTATTAGCTCAGTATAATGTTTTTTCACTCTTTGGCCTCCCTGGTAAAACCACTAAGGTTGACTCCAAGACTGACAATTTCACATAAATACTGCCTTATAGCATGTATGCAGCAGGTACCAAATAGCACTGGAGCAGGTAAGATAAGCAGACAAGATAAGCAGACAAGCTTTAATAAACAGACAAGCAGAAAACACCACAATGACATGCATGCATATAAAAAAAACCCAAACAGTGACCTTCTGAAGCCAAATCAGCTCATAGCAGAGCCTTACAAGTAGCTGCGTCAGTAGAACAAATGAAGCTTGTGACGGGAACATTTTTAGCCCACAGTATTACCAACCACTGTAATTTTGCACTTATCCTTCAGCTCAATGATAAGCTACTACTACAAGATAGCATTCTTCCAAAAAGCAAAATAAAAGTAAAATAATTTTTGAAAATAGCAACAAGGGCTGGAGAACAGCGTTTTCAGGCAGACACCACTACCTACCTGTAGAATTCTAACTGTTAAGCACCACATATTTTCATTAAACATGAATTAATCGCTTAACACTCTTCCCTAACAAGTATATGAAGAAACTGTCAAAAAGAAGAACTGAAAGGTCAAGCCTGACAAACAACCAAAGAGTCAAATTATGACCTCTATTACAACCAAGACCTTTTGGTCTTAAGAAAATGAATTTCAAAAAATTTTGTGCCGTTTCATGCCTAATACCACATGGAACTACCTTGGCTAAGCATCTACAACTATTTCGCCATATCAAGTTCAGTGATAAAGTTTAGACAATTTCCCTAAAACAAACCCCTAACCTTAAATACTTATTCTCTCTTACCAAGCCTCTTCAGGTCAAATCTGTACTTTTGGAAAATGCCAAATAATTCTAGCTAGGGGAAGAGAATCGAGTGATAATCAGCACTATTAAAGAAAACAAAACCAACACCACCACTAAGCAAATTTCTAGGATAATTGAACATCCCTTGACACAGCTATATAATTTGAGCAGCTCTACTGTTTACATTAACCTAGCTTAATGCATTTTATTGCGTGACTGTTAAAAGGAAGACACACTTTAGTGACATCCAACATTCCCTTTTCATTCATAGTATGAATGGAAGCCAGTATTAACATCATCGAACAAAGATGGATCTCTTAAAAGCACCTGACAGTAAAGCTGGTCAAATAAATGCATACTACTTTCTTCCCCCTCTGCTGCACCACTGAAGTAATGTAGCTGGAACTATGCTAATAGATCCTGTGGCAGTGTAAAACAGCTCTACCAACACAAATTATCTCAGCATGAATGCAGATTGTATGTCAAACATGTATAGTATCAAGTTTTATAAATAGGGACTATATTGTAATGGTTATACTGGAAATAAGTCATTTAGGGAGAAAAACTGTGGTGTCTATGGGGAAGTCTTTTAGATGCATCCCGTACCCAAAATAAAAAGGAAGTGTGTTTATCTTATCTAAAATAAAAGCATTTAACCAAAAAAATCTATTTGCTTACCCAGCACATTCTACAGCATTCCAGTTTATTCCATTTGTGCGCTCTGATCTTTAATACAATTCCAAGCACATATGAAGGAAAACAGATACACAAAGATGGCAGTAATGAAACAGCATACCATTAATCAATATAAGAAATAAACCTTTATTATATTTATTGACATACAGGTACTGTAATTGACAAAGTTGTAGGAGAAGTACCTATCAAAAAGGAACCATCAGAAATACAACTAAATGGTGTACCTTCATATAAGCCACCTCAGGTACAGGTACATTTTATTAGGTCATATACTTGACATATACCACATAAGCCACTGAAAACAAACAAAAACACTTATGTCAGTACTGCCAGCAAACTGAAATAAAGAATAAGTATCCGTAGAGTTAGTCTGACAAGAAACAAAAGTTTAGAAAAAAGGCACGGCACTAAACAGAAAAAGTTTATCACAAATGTAGGTCGTAAAAAGCAAACATATAGAGATTACTACACTTTGTTCTGTATGAAAGCAAGTATTTCAAGCACAAAAGAAAATGGAAAGACTCATGGTAAGAGTGATCAGCTATAAGGTCTGCCACGTTAAGTCAAACCACACATCCCCTTCTCTCCAAAGATGATGAATGCCACATACCTATGGGTATATTATGAAAAACAGGACAGCAAATGTCCTTCCCAAGTAACGTCCTGCTGGCTACCACAAATCAATAGTTTTAATCTTCCAAAGCAGGAGTTAGCATCCAGACCATCCTATTTAAAAGCCACAGAGGAAACCATCTTCCATCAACATCCCAAACTGTTCACTTTAGATTGGATACAATATGGCAGTGAGGTCCCTCTGGTATCAGCAGAGACCATCAGCTTCATCCAACACTGAGCATTTTGATCAAAGTCTCAATCTAGACTTCTGTTATATATTTATAAAGGATAAAACTGATTCTGTGAGCTAGTTTAGGAAGAAGTCTTGAAGGTTTTCCTGACAAAAACAGTTTCCATACTTTTGTTCACAGCAGTTAAGAATTTTGTTATAGTTTGTATTAAAACACTGTAAGCAATCTTGACCTTAAGCATCAGCATTTGATTTTAAAATCTTCCACAGGTACAGCTGAAGACCCTTTAATAGGGTCTTTAATAGGTTCCATAATTTATTCCTACAAATGGTAATTCATTTTAACTGAATTAAAACAAAGCCAACACACAAACTCTAGTTAACAGTTATAAGCCTTTTATTTCCAAATTTATTACTTAAAATACACCACACCAAATATCTTGAACAGTAAAATGCAGTATGTCTCAGAGGAAAAAAAAAAATATATATATATCACACTTCCCAGTTCTTTAAGGGCTACGACATTTTGATCAATAAACTGTAGGGGCAATTTACTGTTTTATAGTACTGAACTGTATACTCACTTTTCAGAATGAGTGAGTTCTGTCGCTGCAATTGTTAAGGTTTATGTAACTCTCAACTTCAAATAAAATGAAAAATACCCCCACCCATGAAATATCTCTCTAGATCACTGTTTACTAAAGCTAGACAGCCTGTTCTGGTGGATAATTATTACTATTCCTAACAGCTATAAGACATCTTGTTTCAGAGAGTCAATGTTAAATAACTAAATGATTCTCTTCATAGGTGCAAAAAAAAAAAATAGAAAAATTGGGGGCTTGGTTATAAAAGGAGCACACAGTTAATGTTGTTATTAGGATTTCTACTGTTAAATTGTTTACAAAAATTAGACTCAGACAAACAGTTGAGAGGATGGCCAAGAGCATGGAAAGCACAAGTTTTGTTTAAGTATGCAAACTTTAAAAGTTTCAAAAGAGTGAAACAGGCAACCATTTCTGCTCAGAAGTCCACATTACTGAAAAGCTAGCTGTTATGTTGAGCGAGCAAATCTTGATAGCAAAGCCCAAAGTTAAATCCTATTTTGGAAAAATCTTTGCCCAGCATTGCCTTAATATTGTTTTTCAATTACTCAAATGAGCTTATTCAAAACAGCATTCTGTAGCCTCTGAAAACACTAATCCACCCTTAAGTCATGCTTAGACTGAAGGAGAAGTGTATCAGCTCAATCCATAGGCAGTTTAGTGACATTTAAATAGCAGCACACTCAAGCAATCGTCCAATTGCTCCCTGTGTGCTTCTGCAATCCAGGAAAACTAGCGCTGTGTTACACCTGTCTGCTTTATGCAGTTTTCCAACCAAAGCTGGCACCAGTTTAGGCTTCACCACCACTCTCCCATATATTGCTGATGTACCTTCACACAGCTATATAGCCCCTCTAACAGGCAAGAGCTTTGTATTACTTGAAACCAAGAAGCCAAGGTACTGGAAGAAGTCATCACTACAGGGCTGTGGTTTCCCATTTCTGCTCAGATGACCCGGAGGCAAGCTGCCACCACGGCTCCCCAGCTGCTCACTCCTATGCCCTCCCTCGTGTGCCCTGAGCCTGAAGTGGAGCTAACCCAGCAGAATGCTTCTTTTGCTGCCCACTTAGCTCCGTGGCCCAACGCACCAGAGGACCAGGTGAAGACAAGATCCAGTGCAAGAGACACCAGCAAAGCAGCAGTGAGGGCAAGACCACCCCTTCTGACAACAGCCTGCCCTTACCCCAGCATAGCAGGAACACTAGACTGCACTACCTGTTGCAAACCAAGCCTGGGGAAGACAACATGAAATTACATGCTAACAACTCAACTACACATTTCCTTCAGAAGCAATTACTCAAATTCACTGCAATTCATTTAGAGAAGAGTAACACTCCAGAAGAAATATAGTTCAGAAGTCTACAGTTTAAAACAGTCAAAGGATTTTTATTTTTTTATTACTATATTAGGTGTTTGTATCACCATTTTAATTCTAGTTCATGCAATCAAAACAAGAACTTAGTTAAATCTTCCCCTGAAGACTTTCACATAGTTCAAGGAAAAGACAATTTCTCTTGTCATGTTGGAAGATTCTTTTAATACGAGACACTGCAAAACAGAGATAGGAAGGCAGGAATCACAGTGTATCACAGCAGGAAACATCAAGATAGTGACAAACATCAAAGAAATAAAGGGAAGAGCTTTCTTGAACTAGTAACATGTCAATTTTGGAAAAGGAAGCTAAAGAAGGTATATTTAGTCATCTCATCCTTTTTAGTTAAGAGAAACTACTTTTCTTCCATTGCCAGGCAGCAGTGATTATTCTAATGCAACATAATAAAGCAAGGATATAAACTACAGATTACCTACCTGTAGATAACAAAGCATACTAAAAACTAATAAATGCCAGTTGACATCACTTGTCTGTTGAGAAACAGGCAGTCACCAATTACTAACAGAATGAGAATTTGTTTAATGATTATGCTAATATACTAAATTCTTATTAGACAGATATACAGGCAGTATTGATGAGTTCCATAAGGCATTATAAAGTATGGCTGAATTGTTTCAAAACAAATTAAACCAGAACATATTGTACACTATTTAAAGGAATAATAAAAGCCTGGTAGTGAGTGAATCCTCAGGATAAGCTCTCTGAAAAAGGCACAAGTTTTCAGAACTGTACAGACCTAAAAACCTACTGCTGCAGCAGAAAACTTCACATCTATGTGCATGGGAACTTACACCCTGGGATTCTGACCCTCCTGAACACAGGTGAGATAACATGTCCATCTGGCATACAAGCATCAGCACTTCATAAACCCTTGCAGAGGCACATGCTGAATTGGGCATGTGTTAACATACGTCTGCTCTAGCAGGCAAAGACTGTTTGAGAAACTCTGTCTGAGATGATACCCCAGCTCCACTGAGCTCACCAGGACACAGGTTGAAGGACTGAGATTAGGGACACTGAAGCATGTGGTACATTGCATTTTCCACACAACCACCAATTGTACCTTTTTTGTTGTTGTTGTTACTAATACATTCTAACCTATCCACAAGAATAGTGTAGTAAAAGACTGCCCATTTGCAGATTTAGTGCAGTGCAACATGGCCTCGAAAACAAAAGCAGGTATTAAACTTTCAACTCGATTTCTCTTCGCTTGTGTTGGGGCTGCATCTAGTTTCTCTTTCTATCTCTTAAGAATTTTAAGTTCCTAAATTAAGAAGGAAATAGAAATTGGTTTTTCACTCAAGAAAAGAATCACTACAAGCAGTATCTGTCAATTTGTAATCATTTATTCATACGCAATTTAAATGAGAAACAATATTACTTTCTCCTTCAAATTTCAGGCCTTGCCAACAGAGTTTTATTTCAATAATATCATAGAAATGAACAGCAATTGACATAAAATAAACACCTATAAAATACTCTCTAGATTATATGGCCATATAAGCCATGCTTCTGCTTTTTAAGGAGAAAATACAAAGTCAGACACAAGAGACTGCAGCAGGGTGCGCTTTTAGTCAGAGTAAGAAGGTCTGACATTTATGTGTATTACTGGACAGTTCAAAGTAGCAAGGTGCTGCAGAAACCTTTCTTAGAAAAAGAACAGTTTCGGCCTCAACCTGAATAGGTTAACCGTGAATGTTAAAATTAACCTGGGAGAGTAAATGGTTTAACTAAAGAAATAAGCCTACTGGATTTGACCCCAAAGTCAAGTCATGAATCAAACTCCCTCACTCTCCCCCGATTTCCCCACTGAAGTGGGCGAAACTTCCCAAAACTCACTCACTATCTGAACTGTCAACTTTGCAAGGTAATTGAATCTAAAAATATGTGGCTCTATTTGAGCTTTTTAAGATTAAAACTTCAATGCCATCATGACTAGGGGGATTGAACATTTCATTCACTACCCACTATCTCAAAATTAATTCATTAATAAATATGTAAAATACTCATGACAATTTACCTCTTCCACCTCTAAACCAACATCCACTGCCACTAAAAAAATGTATTTAACTGTAATGACATATTAATCAATATTCTGTTCGGAAACATATAATGTTACTTCAACACCCTTCTTCATTTTTGCTTCAGCATTTTCTTTCTTCTCTCTATTGTGGAATCCCGCGGCTGGGAAAGAGGAATGTCAGGAGTGCATCCATCATTTCTGAAGTGGCTGGATGCTGTCGAGGCTTTCTTTGCTTTATCTCTCTCTTTTATTAAAACCCACCTTCTGAATCTTTCTACAGTGGCTCCAATACGAAACAGTATAATTTTGCTGCACTTTAACAAATGCCACAGAAGCAGAAGAGGACTCCAGAAGACAGCACCAAACTCATTTACATATTATTCACAATTCTGAAACTTAGATTTACAAAGCCATATAGATTGGATTTAAAATTGGAACAGTATCTATTCAGAAACTTTTCCATTTTACCTAAGTCATAGCAATATACACATGAAAAACACAAAGTTTTAGAAGCATCTCAGTTATATCTTGGATATTTCACAGTATTGCAGATAAAATGGTAAGGATTATTTAAAGCTTTGTCAGTCTCTAAGTAAATGTAGTCAGGGTGGAAGTGGGGCTGAAAATCCCAAACTGTTATTTTAACAAAATCATAATGCTTCCCTTCATAGTTCTCCTGAATGATCCTGCTAGTGGTCTACTGCAAGAAACCTTTTTACTCCAAGGGTTCCCAAGTGTCTCCCTCTATACCCTTCTGTCCTACTATATTCTTTTGGTTTTATCTTGTACTCCTCCTTGTCCTCTTATAATCAGTCTGATTGCAAACTTATTGATCCCAAGCTTAACCTCTGCACTACCCCGGAAATGATGCAGCGTGGTGTGACGTTCCTACACTGCAGAACTCATTTGGGTCATTAGCTCAAGGGAAAAAAAAAGAAACTATACAATTCTGTTCCAATGTGCCTTTAAAACACATTTATAAACTCAGCTTTCTGATTTATCCTTCTGTTTACTTCTCATGCAAGGAAGCAGAGACAAGAATGAACCTGAAGCAAGTCCTTCACTCATTGCAGATTTAAAGTCTCCAGTCATGATTATACTTTATAGACTTATTTACAGCTTGCTTACACACAGGGATTTTGACAGCTATTCTGTAAATACACTCTCCCACCCACTAAGCTCCATTGTAAACTACCAGGAACATGCACAGGGTCAGACTCGAGCTCCTTCTGTCATCCTTATTCTCCTTATCTCAGAAAACCAGAATCTGAGCCCACATCCTTGTGCACTACAAGGCAGATCCTAGCAGCTACCACCTGGATGATCTTTCTGGGTGTCTGCAGATACGGTTTTGTGAGGACTGTAGTCCTCAAAAGTAAGAGAGGAGACAGTGGAAAGAACATCCTCTTGAACAGTAAGACCCTGACCTCACTACTCCATTTCCCATACCTTGCCAGCCTATTATTCAGCAGTTGTTTCAGTCAGGCTGCTACAGATTGACCTCCAAATTAAGCAGGACACAGCCAAATCCCTGACAACCTACATCCTGCACCTCCACCCAGGGGAGTATCAAGGCCTCTATTTCCATGCAAACACCAAAACAGAAATTGCTGCAAATTAAGTGACAGCACACTTTTGACACAGAGTTCTCTGATGCATTCTGCTTAGCGTCTAAAGGCTGACTGAGCAGTGCTGAATATACTCCAATCCCACTAACGTTCACCTGAGCAGTGAATCATTAGCAACTTCTGAAAACCCAGCTGAAACATGGCAGGCTCCTTACTCTATGAGATTATGTGAAAACTTTCTATTTTGAACAACTTGCCTAAGGTCACATAACAAACAGGATGTCAACAAAACAAAGCAGCCTGCCCAAACAAAGCTGCTAGTCCACTCAAAGGGGCAAACGATTTTGCACTAGGTAGGGAACATGCCCTCCCCACTTACTTCAGAAAACATTTGCAAAACATTTTTTTTCTTGCATTCTTTAACCAAACTTCAGCAGAATAAAACAGCATTAAAAATACTTATTGAACATCCACATGTGCCCAAGAAGCAAACGTGCCTACAGAAGCTTTATACTTATGGAATCAATTTTCAGAGCCTTTGCTTGGGTAAAGGAAACAAGAATATGAATTCACAGATTCAATTTCTGCCTTTGTCAATGTGCTAGCCATCAGTAGCTCTGCTTTGCATTAGTAATTAATTTTAGTCAAATTATGTTCATTTTGCTTATTTAAAACTTCAAAGCTTTAGGAAAAGCATACTTTCCTGACCTAAAAAGTATGGGCTTTGAAGTATCTGATGAAAATAAACTCACTACCATACACAACTGCATAATCAGTTGCAGAAAATACTGTAATACATTCCCTGCCTTTGCAAATGAAAGAAGATTGTTGGTGATAATGCATCACATTCAAAAAGTGAAATGAGCTATCTTCTCCACATAAATCAGAAATATTCTTTTATTTTAAATATCTTGAGGGGAAATTTAATATTTTTGTTCTCATCTTATAAAGTGTTTAACTTCCTAATTTTTTTACAAGATTAAAATTATACTTTTATGCAACTATGAAGAAACACTTTAAATATTAAATATAACCAGGAAAAAACAATTCTAAAACTATTTTACCACCAACCATGGCATATAAAGAGTATGCTTTTCAGAGTATCCCCACTACCAATTTTTTGTATACTTCATCGTAATTAAGCTTCCTGAATTGTTAGGAAACTCAAAGCATGGTCAATGGGTTGATCAGAAATGTTTCTGAATCCCTGTCTCAAGTAATCATATCTATCAAAGAAGCGTTTCACACCTACCATATCCTGGAAGAATACTTTTTCAAGTGTTAGGAGTCACTGATATTTTAAGAAAAACACCAATAAAATGCCGATTTAGACAGTTTGAGATACATTTCCCATCACAGAGAAGCAAATATGAAACATAATCACAGTTTTTTGTTCCAGCTCTTTAATACTTGAAGTCAAATCATGATAATTTCCATGCTACCTAATTATGTCATCACACAAGATTATGACTTTGAGCACTAAGCAGCATAGCACTCCCAAGCAATAAAGATGCAAATGCCCACAGCAGTAGAATAAAGAAATATAAAAAAGTATCTACAGAAACAGTTCTACTGCATGGCTAAGTCATAGCTGGTTTACCAAACTAGTGCAAAATGGACTGTAACAGTTTCTATCCTGGAAGCACCAGAAAAATGACTGGTACACAATTTTTGTTTAAATTGGAATGTTTCACACCTTTTATTGTTAATAAATCTTGTTTTTAATTAAACCATTTGACTTAGACTGACATGAAGCAAACTCAAAGGAACAAACGTACAAGAGGAAGACAGCCTTCTGGCTGCTTGGGCAGAGTTGGGGAGAAACCAGAAACTGCCACAGAATAATCAATGAAAGTATGCTTTTAATAGGAAGCCAAAAGTTATTAATATTTTTCCTTCCTTTGCAGGTCATTTCTTTATTAATATTTCTCCATTATTCACACTGGAAATTCATCCTGTTGCCATTCTCAAGTCTCAAAGCAAGCCTAGGACACCTTGAGCAGCATCATCTCCTCATCATCAAAGCAGACCTTAAAGCAGATTTCTACATTTCTAACACCACTGATCAAACTTTCCAGGCAAACGAAAGTCTATTTCAAGTCATCCCTAAAACAAACCCATCTCTGATTTCTTGCTTCCTGGAAACATAGGTGCGCCCACTGCCTGTGCTCGGCCATTTGGAATGATTGAGACTTGCAGACATGTGGAAGCTGGGTATACAGTAAAAGTTAATCAGCGAGCAAAGGTAGTAGGGAAGAGCAATCCTTCATCAGAAGGATGTTTGTTGAGTAGCTCTTTAAAAACACTGCCTACCTGCCAGCTGAAAACATTAATCAGGCACTAAGCGACTGAGGTCACTAGCAAAGCCAATGCAGACCCAAAATGGCTGCTCATAAGAGACAAAGCAATGAACAAAGCATTCAGTCACTGGCAGAAATCCAACCTGTAACCAGACAGAAACCCCCGGCCAACCTCCCGCAGAAGGGGGACGAGGAGGGAAGTGCCAACTCTGCAGGGTCAGAAACTCCCAAGTGCTCCTCCCAACTGGGGGCTCCTCTGTGACAAACACCAAGCAAGACATCCTATCTCCACCTCAAATCTCCCACTGCTATAGGAATGTTCCAAAAAAAAATCCTAGACAACTGGCTATGATGGATGGTTTTTCAGAATATCTGTGTTACTAGACCTTCAAAGGAATAAGAGGTATTACTGAGGTCAGGGACTTAAAACTACATATTTTGCTTTTAAATCATAAAATCTAATTTTATTTCACTCTTAACAGATGCTACCAATGTGGTGTGGAACGAGACATCTCTGCACCTGTGGAAGAAAATACTGAAAAATGACTGGACATTACAAACCATAATCTGCAACAGGCCGCAAGACAGCAGAGAACTCGAAACTCGTCACTTCCCCATCTGACAGATTGACATCTGTCTGCCATGTTTTTGTCACCTTGGATAGACTATCGGCCAGCTGGAAGATTTTGAAAACAGACTGACCAAAATAACCTCTCCATTAGAACTACACAGAGAAGTAATAACTGAGACGACATGGAAAAAATCCCAAATAGGCAGGTTATGCACCAGGGTTTTTCTGCCCTTGGTTGATGCCTGACATAAAAAGATCTATGCAGCTGCTAAAACCCAAACATATAATAGTCATAACATCGATCACAAGTAAAGTAAATGTAGCTTTAAAAAAACTTCAGTCAGCATATGCATGGTTCTGAATGGCACTGATAAAGTAATTAAAGCATATGGCCTGACTATATGGAAGGAGAGGAAGAAAAAGGGTTTTAATCCAATGGAACAGAACTTCCAAGCCCAATGGATGATGGCATTACTTCACTGATTAAGGAAATTTGGAATATTCCCAGCCTCGCTCCTAGTACCTTATTACAGCCCATGCTGTATCCAGCAAAATAAACATCATCTACTACTCTTCCATCAACTACAAAGCCACTCATCTCACCAGAGAAGGCTATCAGGTTGGCCAAGGATTTCCCCTTCATAAATCCAGGTTGCCCTGATCTTCACACCCCCAACCGGTTCTTCCTTGTTTGTACATGTGAGATACAGTAGTGTCTCCCAGTGTCGGCTCCTCAGTCATCTGCATTAGGAAGTTACCAATGCTCTCCAGAAACCTCCTGGATTACTTGATTACTTGTGCCCTGCTGCACTGTAACTCCAGCAGATACTGGAGTGAATGAAGTCCCCCATGAGGGCCCAGGTCTGCTAACATGAGGCTTCCTCCAGTTGTCTGAAGCTTCATCTGATTCTTGCTGATAAAGCTGTCTGTAGCAGACATGTACAATAACATTGTCAATTATGTTGGTCTGCCTGCTAATCCTGACCTATAGGCTCTCAGCTGCGTCATCAACCTTCCATAGATGGAGCTCCATGCATTCCAGCTGCTCTTTCACATCATGTTTAAAGCAAGTTCTAAATATTGGGTCCTCTATTTGCAAAATTTATGGCATTACTTTAGACTATTTTAATCTCAGCCACTGAACTGAAAAAGAGTTTAAAAAGTGTTCCAGCAAATAAGTGTAAATACTTGCTATTTTTCAATTCCTTCAGTCAACATTTAGCCACTAATTATAGAAGATCATCACCATCAGCATAATATCACAAACAAAAAAAACCCCACCACCACAAAACACTCACCCATCTTGGGTTCTTGTTTTCTTATTTCCATTACCATATTAAAGGAGGGCTTCAGCTTACAGTTTAGAACCTGTTTTAACTATCATTCACGCTACAGAGACTTCAACAGCATCTATTCAACAGCACAGCATACCTCCACTATTAAGGAATTTTTCACAATAGTCCGTCTTAACTTCTCTTAGTTTCATGCCTACTCCTCCTGTGTCATCTAGTTAAAATAAGATCAATAGCCAGCTATTAATTATGGATCAATGTTTAATTACCAGTTCCAAAGTTACTGTCATAATCAGTTGCACAGATAACGTGATTTCTCTGTCCCATGTTTTATTAAAATCCTATGGAGCGGGGAAGAGATGAGTATACAGCTAACTGATTCACAGATGGCTAGAAATTGGCTTTCTCAGCAGAGTATTAAAGAAGATTTTCTGGAGAAAATCCTTAGGGTATATGCTCAAAGATGCAGATTATAGTCTCAAACATGCACAGAAAGATTGGACTGGCCGAGGCAATAATGACCTGAATTACTCACTACAGGTGTGGTCAACAGCAACAACAACAAAAAAATATCAGTTGGGGTTAAGTAATCCTGGAACCGTACCTGTGAGTGAGTCCCCAAAACAGGGAGGGAGAGAATCATATCTCTAAGCACTAAACTAATACATTTCCAATTTTTGCTGAAAACGAACCTTCCAAACAAGAGAGGGGAAAATACAGTGGGGAAATGATCTACTTCTAAGAAACAACCAAACCCCAAGTGTTTCTAAACCCTCATCTCACTTTCCTGTATTCCCAAAAGAATCTCAACATCTTCACACATTCTTCATAGCATCCTTGTTGGCAGTCATCAGCCAGAGACCAAATGAAAATTAAAAAAAAAAAAAAGCCACATGCACTGACAATATTCCAGAGAAAAACAGGAGGAAACAAACAATTACTCAGATACCTGTAAAGAAAACACGGAGTTTGTTTATTGACACTTTATCTAGTGCCTCAGGAGGCAGATCAATGAAAAAACACTTGCTTTAATAGCAAAAACTTTTCCCAGCTAATTTTCAACCTAATGTCATATTCATGAAGGCTGTCTCTTCTTATCTAATTAGCCCTATCCTCTGATTATACCTACATCAGGTACAAAGAAAGGTAAATAAATGCAGCAAAGTGCAGCTTTTCTACTTCAAGACAAAGCTATGAATATCTGTGCCAGAGCCAGATTGTTCCCAAGGCAGAAATTCCACCAGTATAAAACTAACTGAAAAAAATTTAAAAAATAAAAAAAATCAATCACAGTCTAAGGTTATATTTATGTTTTCATTTCCTTCTTTCACCTCGAAAAAGGATTCAATAACCACATGTTTAATGGAACTGCCAGGGAGGAGTGGGCCAAACATCTGCTCCACTTTGGCATTTCAGTTTTGTCTAGAGTTTGAAGAGGGCTTTCTAGTCTTTTGGTTTAGGTTTTATAGAAAAAACTGTTTGTGAAAGTCTGTAGGCTCATGTATTTCCTGCCTCTAAATGTAAAACCTTAAAAATTATAGCAAAACTCTCAACCAGGAAAAGCTAAATAGGGAAACAGTCCGAACCTTCAAGAAACTTTCAAGAACTTAACACAAAGCCAATAAGAATTTGGCATTGAAGTAGCTTCTGAAGTAATGAATTGAAAGTTATTTTCAGTAATGTTTTCTGTTGCATGGAAGATCATTAAACTCACAGCTGATGATTTCTTAACAAAGACAGAACTTTCTCTGTTCAGCATTAATGAGGCTTCATAGATATTCAAGTCCAGGAATTGAAGGCATCTGCAGTGAGCAACCTCATATACTTCTCTATTTTTAACATGTATAGCATTCAGAAGATTTTATAACAGAAATATTGCTTAATTCCATCTTTCTCCCCACCCCATTGTTTTTTTTAATATTTTCAACATGCATGAAATTTGGAAATGTTACAGCAGGTCTGAAGACTGTTTTGAAGGCTAGGATAGGGTTGCATAATACACCAGCCAACCTGCTCAATGTATTAGAAAACTGAAGAGTTACCTTAAGCATTTTTTTTTTTTTATGATTCTGATTTAATTGTTTCTTATTTATATTCATCGCTGAAATCCACTGCATCTGAAGCTATTTTGAAAACACAGCATTCTCCCAAAGGGCCCAATCCAACTCCCATTCAAATAAACAGCCTTCAATGGAGCCTATTTGTTGCTAGCCAACAAGATTGAATTCTGCTGCAGAGTGGTCCCTGGAGCATTTGTCACAGCTCTTTACAAATATTGCTCCAGTAAGAGCAGGTCTAAATACGCTTGTCCACACGCACTGCAGACAACTGAAATCTATCTTTTATCTTCTTGAAACACTTGGTCAGATTTAAACTCCAAAAGCACAAAGAACTGAATCTATCAAGAATATAAAAAGTAAAAAGAGTAAAAAATGTTTAACGGTTATAAAAAGGTAAAGAGCCAAAGGGAAAGCAGAAGGACAATAAAATATTTTCATGTGATAGGATCAAGTACCATCTATTCCACTCTTAAAATGAAGTTACACAGAAAAATGTTTGTGTGTAGATTATAATGACAGTATACCACCAAACTTCTCAAAAAGCTTGTTTCAACACAGCTATGAACAATATCAACAGTTTTGAAATAATAAGAAGTTTTGCAACAGATACAAAGCATACAAACGCCACTCCAACGGTAAGTCATGAAGATTATGAGGAAAGATTTTAAATCTACTCACACAGGGCTACCAAAACAACAAAGTTTAAGATTGATATTTCTTGATTACATCCTTACGATATGGAAGACCCTTATCTGTGAAAACAACAATGTGATAGGCTTTGAGAAGAGGACAGGTTTTGCTGGTTTATGGTAAATAAATAAATAAAAGTAACAGCATAACTTCTGGTCTGAGCTAAGTAGTGAATGATTCAAATGAGAAAAACTCCTTCAATGGAAGGACTCCCTTACTCTCAGATGCTTTATCCTACTTTGTAGCACAGAAATCCAGACTCTGTCTGATGTCAACTACAAAACTAAAGTCTGAGACAGTGAAAGGTTAGGAGATTATTTAGATGGGAATTCTGTAAGTAATATTGCAAAAATTAAGACCTTTCTACAGGAAAGTGTTTTACTTTGAAATTAGGAACTTGATTTATTGTTATACAGTATTTGTTGTTATACAGTATTGATGTGGTTCTTGAAAATAGTCTACTTGGAAAGCACAGATCTTGGGAGATGCTCTCAATATCTGTCAGAGTTCAAAACCAGAATAATAAAATGTGATTTATAAATACAAATTCAATATCTCCATTTCATAAGTAACACACAAAAAAGAGTTTAAAAAAAAGTTTTTTTAAGAAGTTGGCCACCTTAATATCCCGAGAATACTCTTGAGAATCTCAGCTGATATGGTGTAATTTCAGCAGAGTAACTTACAGGATCACTCCATGCTTTGAGAGATGACAGAATAGAGTGTGAACTCCTAATTTCCACCTCTACTTCAAATCCCCACTGCAGCACCAGATAAAGACAGGGCCTGAAACCGAGCTCAACCAAAGCACCTTTTACGCCTCACTCTGAGATTACTCTGTCCAGACAGCGCTCCATACTCAAGCTCTACAAAAGCCCTCCATATCAGAGCCCTACAGAAACAGTAGGGACACACACAAAAACAGGGAGGTTACCGTCAAGTTCCTTATTGTAGGATCAAAGTCATGTAAGTCATGATGGCAAGAACACATCTTCAACCATATAACGCATACGCACCAAACACTGTTGGGACTGACAGGACTGCTCATCAACATACATAGATTTAAATATGTATGTACACAGATAAATATATGTACATATACATTTATGTGTATGTATATATGCACACACACATATACACTCTCTCCCTGTCTGTGTGTATATATATGTATATATGAAACGGACATACACTACATCAATTAATCAATTGAACAAAACTGCAAAATACTATACCCACCATTAAAAAAGTAGAGCACAAAAGATTTCAGATTTAAAACCGAGCTAGCTAACTTCCTTCAGGTTAAAAGATAAACCACACAAAAGTAGATGTACAGTGCAAGTTATGTTCAGCACCAACACCATGTTTTATCTGACAGCCGTCCCACGCAGCCGTACACCGGCAGCCACGAGCACCCCCAGCAGCAGCACCTGCAGAGCAGAACCAGCCAGAAACAAGCTTTGTTTGCTCCCGAGGCTTTTGCTTCTGGGAAAATACTTATGCTCAGAAGCGTGGACCAAAGTAGATTCCCATTCAGCTGCTGATCTGATAAAAATACAAAATAAAGAGGCTGGTTGCCAAAGGCACCAGAGCTGTCAAAAATGTACATGTCCCATTTTACCTTTAGCATTTCTGTTGTCGAGGTGAATAAAGAACTCCCGCTACACCTCAGAAGAGCTCCTGAACACGAGCCCTTCAGGGAGGCCCATTTACTCTTTCCCATCACATTTCTGAGATTCAAGACCACCGGGAAGTCAGAGCAACGACCGGCCCTTCCAGGTGAGCGAACTGGGCGTCCTCACTCCAGCCTGACCTCGGCCACCAGCACAAAGCCAAAGCCAACAGGATGCTGCCACCCAAAACGTGTTGATGTAAATGGTATTACTTCGTGCAAGGTGCCACTTATTTCTGCTATTAAAATAATTAAAAGCACTTTCAGTTTTAGGGGCAGGGAGGCTTTCACAGCTGGTGCTTCAGGTCACCCTTTGGTCGGCTCAGCCCTGACGCGGCGGAGCGGCTGCCCGGGGCCGCATCGCCGCTGCCAGACCTTTGCCTCGACCCCGCAAAGCGCCAGGCACGGCGGAGCGAGGGCCGCTTGGTCTGTTTGTTTCTACCGCTAAGAGCACAGCCCGGCTTCAGGCTTAACGCATCCTCCAGGCGACGAAAAATGAGCAGCAGCCCGAGGTCCGCCAAGGCGGAAAACAAAAGACCTCCCTCCAGCTGCGAGCAAGGGGCGCGTACAGAGGGAGGCTGCGAGGGGGGCGCCCCGCCGGCCGCGAGGGAAAGGCGGCTTCAGGGGGCGGGAAGCGGCGGCTGAGGGGACGGGGAGCAGGGCGGCTTCTGAGGAGAGGCTCCCCAGAGCGCCAGGTGCGCGGCCCGCCGCCCTCCCTCAGCGCCTGGGCCACGAGCAGAGCCGGCGGGATGCGGCGGCCGGGGCCAGGGCCGGGCTCACTCACCGGGAAGCTGCCCCGCAGGCGGGCGGATCTCAGGGCCAGGTCCCGCAGCACAGCCCCCGCCTGCCCAGCCAGGGGAGCCGCCATCTTAGCCGCGCCGCGTGCCCTCGCGGCGGCCGCTGTCTCCGCCCTGCCCCGCTCCCCGGGCGGAAGCTCGGCGCGCCCCCGCAGCGCCCACCCCTCCGGAGGGGAGGAGAGGGGACGGGCGTGGCGCCCGGGGCGGCCCCCGCTGCAGGGCGGCGGGTGTCGGGTTAGGCTGTGAGGGGACGCGGGGAGGACATCTTGGGGAAGGGTGCCTGACTGGGGCCGGTGTGAGGGAAGTTCGCGTTTGGGGGTAACGTGCCGAGCACGGCTGTGTGCGGGGCCGGTGCGGGTGGTTACAGCGGGAGGGGGCTTTGTGGGGAAGGGCGTGGGGAGAGCAGTGGCTGGGAACGATGGGGGCGACGATGTGCGGAGGGGCTGGATAGTGTGAGGTGACAGCCGTAAACTGCAGGTCGTTGCCTGCTGGAGGTACTGCCCTGACTGCTTTGCCTTCTGACTTTTTTTTTTTCCCCTCCATGACTAAAAGCACTTTTTTTTTTTAATAGGAAATAGTAAATTAACCCAAGCTAATAAGTCCTAATAAGCCCTGCTGGGATCCAGCTGACTCTTCATAGGCACTTTAACCTGGACTCCACAAAATGCCTCTGGTTAGTTCTTCATCCACAGGTAAAACCTGTTCGTTAAGGCCAAAACAGATGCAGAATTCAAGGCCCACCTGGGGGACAGTGCTTAAGAGCAGAGCCCTGATAGCTCATGACTTGTCACATGGATATAAAATCTAACACATGAGTTCCCAGTCTGAGCTGTGGTTTCATGAAAGTGAGTAGCTGAAACCAGATTTGTGAAAATACCTCATTCCATCCATCAGGAATGACTTAGGGGCTGGTGTGGCCACAGTGTAGATAGTCTACAATCTGAAGCAAGCTCAAGAGTCAAGTGGCCTGGTCTTTGCAGATACAGTCTCTATGTCAGCCCACTGAGCATTTCTGTATCTGTTTCTGGTTAATGCAGAGTCTGGATAATCCACCTATAAGTAATGGAGAGTTGACTTTAAGTAGTTCACACAAATTACCAATTAACAATGATGGTTTGAAAAAATAATTGAGAAAATTGAGCAGTAGGTGAGATACCTTTGCAATTTTACAACAGTTTGTATTAAATTCACCTATAATGAAGCATGCAGAGTTTAGCATTATATGCAGGCATTAGTTATGCTGAACTTACTTGTTCAGTGGTTTATGATGAAATAGTTGGATAAACAAAACAGTCAAATCTCCATCTTCTAGTCCAGGATGTGAGTGGGAAATAAGGAAATGCTCCTGTCAGTGCTTAGAACTTACACTCCTAAACATGTTTTTAAAAAAATCAGTACTGTTGGAAAATTTGCTGGAATTTAATCAGCAAATAAATTATACTTCTATTAGAAAACAATCTGCAATTTCATAAAAACCGAGGTACTAGAAAAATCTGAAATTGAACAGTTTTTTCTTTGTCATGACAATTTAAGTAATGTAATATGTTTCAATAAAGAATCTGAAGATGCAGCTTTTTGATAGCATTGAGCAATAATGTATGGTACCCAGAATTAACCTAGGTATTACTGTGTGCTTGTTCTTTCAGAATATTATATACTGACTTTGGTATTATGATGGAGGAAATATAATTTCATTTTTAGTTTCATGACTTTGGTTCAGTAAGCACAGTGTTTCCTATTCGTACAAACTATTATGGCTCTCTGCATTAGGTTTATATATATAATAGGTATATAAGCTTTCAGATAATGTGTGTGGTTTGCATGCAACACTGTCATTTAATGCTATGAGGAGTACTTTCACTGCATAATATAAATATCAGAGAACCTTTTTTACTATGTGTTCTGTTGTTTAGATTTAGTAAATGGAAAAACAGTGCAAATACACAGTCTGGGTTAGTCACCAAGACATGATTTTTTTGTATCTCTAGGGTAGAAGATACCTGATCTTTAAAGTCTGAGGAGAAAAGGTGTAGAGATTCATTGTCTTCACATTCAATTTCCTTCTATGTATGTGTAAACCAAAGAAAATTTAGATCGAACTGGTCTCTGAAGCAATTAGCGGAGCAAGCAACAGCTAGCTTTCTTGGAGTATGGGGTAGAAGGATATGTGTGTGGGTGTGTGAGAGAAGAGGTACACAATATGAATTATTGTTAGGAAACTCACTTGGGCTGCAGGAATTTGGGAACAGCTAAGGAGTAGTCCCAACAGGCTATCCTTACAAATAAGGAGGGAAGGGAGTGAATGGCAAAATAAAAAAGGGTAGAGGGAGAGAGGCTGATTTCAAAGGACATTCCTTCTAGGCTTCCAAACATTCCTCCCTGTATCTATCATGGGTATGCAGCATTTGAGGGTGCTGCCTTTCTCATATCTTCCCCAGGATGCATAAAATGCTAGATTGTAGCTAAGCTTTTTAGCAGTGGTCTACTTAATGCAATACAACCAGTCATGTTTTTGCAGTTAAGTTTAAAAAAACATCACATAAGGCATAACTCTTAAGAACTTATCCTTAAGCCTAAATAGTTGATAGCATTCAAGTGAAAACATTTAAAACCAAAAAATTTACCTTATCACAGGTAAAGCACAATTTTAAGTGTTTTTGCATTTCCTCTTCATTGCAGCAGTACTTGTTAACAATGAAATAGTATATTCATTGTCTCATCCACACAGATTACCTCCCAAACCATTATTCACTAAAGATGGATGTCATACCCAGCACATGGATGGTGTATCCAGCCATTCAGAAAGGTTGTTTATCATTAACTTTTCGTGTAACCATAAAACCGCTTGACATACAACTCATTGTAGCTAGCAGAGCTGAATGGAGGTTTTTTTCTTAATAATTTTTCCTAAGTAACATATCTGAGCTCATGCTAATACATGTCAGGAATAAAACCACTATTACAGCAATGAAGCAGGGAGCATTTATGTTTTCATGGGTAGGATACTCTTCTAACTTAAACTGAAATAGAATTGGGCCAAATACATCTTTTCTTATTCACAAGATTAGTCTTACAACTTCAGTAGACTACCTGTGAGTCAGGTGAGCCCTCACACTTTCACTTTTGCTCACTGATAGTATGGTTGCTCCAGTCTGGTTTTGGTGGGTCGTAGCCTCTTTTTCAAAAAAAGTGTAAACAGTGGACTGAAAAACATTTCATCATGTGCATATTACTTTGTAATTATTCTTGTGTCAACTATAGAACTTGAGCTTCGTATCCACATAAATTTCCTAGAGAATAACTTCATCTGTATGTGAAAGATACACCGCACACAGCATCCCCAAAAATAATGCATGAAGGTAGTAAAACTGCAGCAAACTCACTAAAATAGTCCCACTGTAGGTGACTGAAGAACAGGAAACAAGATCATAGACTGGGTCTTATGGTGACACTACAGAGTATGAGTCCTGATGCACAAGTCCCTCTCAGTCTGTGATGCTGTCGCAGTCCTTCACTGTTCCTCATTCCTTTTCTCTGGTCATGTCTGCTTGTCTCCACATGTAAAACCAAAAAGAAAAAATTATGGGAAGTGGTAAATATAGCAATGAGTGGAGGAAGGGTAATGAAAGATTAACATTAAATTAACAATGTTCAAGTCTAGAAAACAAAAGAAGGATAAAAATAAAGAATGAAAAATAGCATATTAGAATTGTAAATGACCTCCTAGGTCACTGAGTTCAGTCATTGCATACAGCTGCAAAATTTCCATTCATTGAAAAATTAATATAATGGGAGGGATCCTGGAAGCAAGCAGGATAGGGTGGTTTTTGGCTAGGTAGGATCAAATTTTCTCATTGCACTGTCTTCAGCACATATATGAGCTCTATCTATTGCTGCATCATCAATCTATGTGTGTGAATATCAGTCTCCCTTTTTCATTTTCAAATCGTATGCACCTCTGCTATACGTAGTGGAACTTGTGTGTGACTAGGAGCAAAAGAATAAAGCGAAGCCTTAAAGCAGTGTTTGCATCTTCTGTTTGATGCTGTGGGAAGCCAGGGTGCTGCATTTTAACACTGTGTGATAACTTGACATGTAGTTAAAGCTAAAAACTGAAAAGAAGTGCCTAAAATAGGGAGGACTTTAAATAAAAACATGTAGGAATAAAGAGAAAAAGTAGTGAAGCAACCCACTTTATGAAGATTTATAGCAAGAGAGGCAATACCAAAGGGAGTAATAGTAATGCTCCACCTTTTTGATATCTAACCATTTGGCCCTGTGTAAAAAGGAAACATTCAGGAATTATGACATAATTAATTGGCTGGAAACAGTAGAAGTGATGCATCAATTTATAAGAGATGTACTGCTACCTTTTGCCAGTGGCCTACTGTATAATAAGGCAGACAGGGGAGTTCAGTTTTCTCAGCAGAGGTAGGCTGTAGGTCTGTAACACTCAGTTCCAGCAACGTTGAGAACCCTGGTATTGTGGGTAGAAAGACAATTTTATTGAACTTCTGTCAGAGACAATACAGGACTGTGAATACAAAAAGCGTAAAGATCTGAGCTGTGGGATACAGTGGAAGAAAACCTCTCAGAGGCTGGACCTCTTTGATAAGATGCGACTATATCCCCACAAAGACTTTGAAGCCTTTAAAAAGTATAGACAATCTAAATTCAGGGAAGAAATGTCTAACAGTCTGAAAAAAAAAAGGTAAAGAGTTACTTGGGGGAAAGGAATGGAGGTTAGAACAGCAGCAAAACAGTGATGTAATGAAAAGGCAGGCTCCGTCATGTGTGTGCTAAGCAATTCAGTCTATTATGCAGGCAAACATTCTAAAAAGAAACACACTAAGATTTATGAAATATGAAGCAGAATCTTGGCTAGATCAATACTGTTCTGTACATTGTATTTAAAAACATATTTAACAGCAAGCCATTTTATTTTAAAACTTATTTAACAGCAAGCTATCTGGAGTGTAAAGGAAAGTTCAAAGATGAAGAGATTGCCCAGATAGTCAAATGTGGAACATCCATACCCAGGGGCACGAGCTTACTGATAGGAATCTGTGAACTCTGTGTGTGCCATGCAGTAAAGCTCTTTAACTATTTCACAGCAGGGCTGGAATACGCATGTGGAAGAATAAAGGCAAGATGTCACTGCCTTAAGAGAAATTATTTGGATGCTGACAGAACAAGCTCTGTTACGTAGGATTGTTTGTGTCCTGCACAGTATCTGCAAAAAGGTGAGCATTTTCCAGGAATGAAATCTGGATACTGTTTGAGACTGTAGACAGCTGTATCTAAAAAATCAGTGTTTGCCTTTACCAAAGGGAGGCTAGGGAAATTAGGAGAGCTGTAGGTGTTCACATCACATCAAATCCATGTTTTAATTCACAGGTTGCAAAATACCTTATAGCATGTCATCCCAACCTGTTATAGGGCTGGAAATTGTCTGTTGTAATTAATTTCTAAACCTGTAGGGTGAAAGGGCTGCTAATATGTGAGGGGTAATTTTTTCCTGATGAATTTTATGGATTGCAGAGGGAGGGAAATTGATTTTTCTGCCGAATTAAGTATTGATTTAAAAGTAGCTTTCTATGCTACCTAGTTTGGGGTCATGGGGTACTATTTCAGTGGATTTTGTAGACTGCTTGCTGTGTTTTCCTATTTCAGTAAAATCTTTTGGATTTTACTGGCATGGATGCAGGTTTCACTTTCATTACAATTGGTTGGACACCAGAAAGTAGTTCAGTGATCACGGAAGTTCATGAAAACTATAACCTTTCTTAACAGCCTAACAAAGAAGTGCAGCACTGTGTAAAAAATCTTACAGCAAAACCTGAATGCACCACCAGAGAAAACTGAACTGCCTAAACATAAAACAGGGTAACAACAGTTACTATGGTATTTGGTGCATACACTCACTGTTCTGTTGTCTAGACTGCATATTTGGACATTTACAAGTACATAACATAAAGGAAGATTTTTTGCCTTAGCTGGTGACAAGATTATTTATGCCTAATGGAACTATGCTGTCTGCAGTCACAACTGTAGGCAAATTGCATCACTGGTGATTTGAAAAGATCTCAATGCCTTAATGAGATCTTGGAGTAGCGCTTGTTTATAAAACGTAACTCTTGGGCTTATACCTCATGCCATGCAGGGATCTGGTATGTACTACGCACTATACTATACTATACTATACTATACTATACTATACAGGGGGCATTATATGTCCTGGTATCAGACCCAGTACAGACTATTCTGGGTTACTGGGTGCCCTGCATCGATTTGCCATTCAACAATTTATCATCTCACTGCCTCTCTCTACTGCTTATTCCCTTCCAGTATACACCTCCTTCCATTTCTTCAGACAGTGTTTCAGTATTTCTTACTCCTTGTATTTTTGACATTAAGTCATTTCATTTTTACTTTTTCCTGCACTGACCTCATATAATTCATTAGTGGACAGTGTCATCATCAAGGCTTGAAGGGCTTGCAGTGAGAGAATGTAAATGTCAAACATGAATTCTCCCAAAGTGCGTCCATATAGAAAGGCCAAATTTTGTAAATTTTTTTCTGGTTTTGGTATGTTTTCTGGGCTCAGCTCTGAGACGAGCTGTGAGGAGAAGGAGAATATCTACAAATGAAACCACACAGATAAGGTTGCAGTGATTTATTTTTTAATCTCTTTCCTTTGGAATAGACACTACCAGTGAATAGCAATCTTCCTACACATAGTACTGGTAAGGGGTGCTTGCAGGTGTCTCTTTTGCTAGCTAACCTATCAACTACCAGCTAATGTATCAATTGTTCAAAAAAGAAAGTGTAGT
This sequence comes from Ciconia boyciana, assembly GCF_034638445.1. Lineage (NCBI taxonomy): Eukaryota > Metazoa > Chordata > Aves > Ciconiiformes > Ciconiidae > Ciconia > Ciconia boyciana. Next base: position 15,132,194 of record NC_132944.1, on the reverse strand, counting down.
GAAAATTTAAGTTTCTGGAGTAGAAGAAACAGGCTGTGAATATTTCTGGACATCCCTTCAAATTGCATGCAGGAAGCCTTTAGGAGCCTGATGAGAACATAAAACATAATTGAATAAGAATTGACCATGCTGGTGGTGGACTGTAAATATTTTCCTGACCATATAGCTGAAATAGTTGCCAGAATTCCTGCTACATTTGCAAGCATCACCTCCCATACACAAAAAAGAGTAGGAGTGTAAATGAACTGCATTAGTGTTTGGTGTTTGAATGATGTTTGCAAATTCTATGGAAATTCAAAGAGAAAATGGGAAGCCTGGCAAAAAGCAAAGGCTGTATCCTCATGAGACAGTATCTATATGAACAGATTAGTAGGGAGGGTACAGACTCATGGTTGCTTTCTACACAGATGCATTTTATTCAGTAAAAGAAGCCATATAATTTACATACTAAGGAACAACTTCATTTTGGTAAAATGTTTTTTAGCCTCTAACCAGAATAACTCCAAATGTTTTGCTTATGAAGGTTTTTACAATCTGTAATAAAAAATATACATTCAACTAATTTTATAAACCCGTGGATATGGACATACGCAAATAATCATGCTTTCAAATCTTATGTCTGTGTACACATATACATTACAGGTTTTTCATGCTTCAGGAAATAATAATACAAAGCTTTTTTTCTACTAGTAGAGCTACAAGGAATCAAAAAGAACTTCCCCATGGCCTGTCTTTCTAATAGCTTCTACAAAAATATGTAGGAATTACCATATTTTAATTAATATGCATTTGTTAAACAGATCAAAATGGGAATGCTTTAGCCATCAGTTTGGCTGTAGCAGAGCCTTAAAAATTCCTCTTTTGCATTCTGCGTCAAAAGGGAAATTGGAATAAAATTTCTCCAAGCAACTGATAGTTCTAGTATCCATCTGATTTAGTAAAGTAGTATTTGCAAGCTTAGCTGTTAAATTTAACACTATCGGGTATAGCTTCTGCTATGTATATTGTTTGTCCTTAATAAATGTGTTTTGATGGTTTTGTTTCTCTAGGAAAGTTGGGAATGTTTTAGTGCACACAAGCAAGTCTACAATCAAAATTCTACCCCAATGGGTATTTTTGTACTATCAGTCTGTGCTTCAGAAAATGTTGAATTTTGTCTTAAGTAGAAAACCAGTGAAGACCAATTCATTAAAAACAACTGCCATAGGAGGTATGTGATTTGTTTTGAGAGTCATTTAGGCTCAAATTGCGTACTGTAATAAAAATTCAGGGAAACAATAGAAAATCTACATGGACAGCTCATTTAAAGGCTGTGATGATGTTATGTTTAAAATTAAGGTAATGTGCATCTAAAGTGTAGTATTCTGAGCAAATCACTCTTTTATTCACTTTAGATTTAGCTTCTTTAGACTTTTAATGTATTTTTAATGAGTGTTGAGCTATATACTGAAATGAATCAGTTTGTTACTCAGGGCTACATGTGGCTTACTTGATGGAATTCAGAGCAGGATTCCTGACAAATAACAGAGTTTGAAGAGATAAATGCCCAGAGTAAACTTTCTTATGTCTGCTGGTTTCTGGGAACATAGTTATTACACTGTCAATGGCCCATGGTTCAGTTCTATACAAAATACTGAACTCACTAGTCAACCTGCAGATATTAATGCAAGTGCATAGTAGGAATACCCAAGTCATGAAGTGTTATTTATAACTGGAAGAATTTTAATATTGCCAATGAATACTCCCCCTAATTCTAATGGAATTTATATGTATGTAAGAGTTTATGAGTATTTCCTTCAATAATTGAATATAATATTGCCAGCCAGGAAAGAAAAACAATACTGTATGACTTGTATGACACGTGCAACTGCCTGCCACGTTTCAACTGAAAACACAACTATTACCGCCCTATAAAACTGAAAATTATTACAATTAATTAATTACTTCAGAACAACAAATAAATGAGGAATTTGCGAAATACATCAGTGTTCTGTGAAGAAGAGAAGAATTTGTTAGGCAATAATTGTTATGAATTAATTACTTAGCTTTAATGCTAAGTATGATCTTGTGATACAGCATATAAATATGAGCTCCAGTCAATAAACAGACAATGAACAGGCTTGAGAAGGGATTTGTTTCTTGTCCAGAGTTCCTGGAGAGCAGCAATGAGTCTTTATTTTAACCCTTGCCTCTCAATGTGAGGAGCAGTTAGGTTCACACTGTCTGACATCAGAAGCACAGACTTAAGCAGTGGCACTGCACCTTATACAAACTCGTCACCAGTATATCCTGAAGAATTCTCTCATTCTTTTCAGGCCAGTGGGAGTAATAAGTCAAAGATTTCTAGCACCATATAAAGCACAGAAGGTATGTGTATATATATGTGTGTGTGTAGGTACATATGTATATAATGGAGACCTTTACTGACAGAAGATTTAGATTAAAATATATGCTAAAATATTATATAAGGTCTTTCTTCTACTGGTTTTCGTGACATTAGGAATTCTGCAATATTTTCCTTCTTAATTCCTCCAGTTTCTTCCTGCTTATTAAAAATTGTGAGGAAGTTTCACTACACCTAATATTCCAGAGATCACTAGCAAGCATGTACAGATTAATTGCGTATAACACAGATCAAATTGCATAGAATTGTTAATGTAGCTCAGTCCTGCCCTGTTGCATCTGTGCTGTCAGACTGAACAGGTCTGTCTTAATAACCCGAAAGGCTGAGAGAGTGAGAATCAGCTCCGTAAAGCTCCACCCAAATGAGAAAATCAGTCCTCGATGAACACTGAGTACAGACCATCAGAAATCATTTTCCTTGATGGGCAGATGGAGAAATGTGTTTTTGAAGGTAGGCTGTTAAGTTTTTGAAAGGCAACTATCAGAGGTCATTTTAGCTTCAGTTGATAATCTCTTAGGCTTTAGCTAAGCCTAAATGGCAAGTCAAAAAGCCTCATATGTACAGCTGTGGTCTGCAGAATGAAGGGTGTTTATTGTAGTCGAAAGTTGAAGAAAAGAGACAAAGTCAAAGTCCACGAAGAGGAGAGTCCTTCCTTTTAGGACATCATGCTTATTGGTGAACTGGAAGCCAGGGATTGTTTCATGTTGTGTGACACTTTTGCTCCCTTGTCTATGTGAAACCAAACCAGAGTGCATCTTTGTTATGCAATTTCTGCTCTTTTTGCGAACAATGCTGATTTTGTGTATATAAAGTATTAGGTCGTTCCCCAGGAAGATAAGATGATCTGCAACGAAAAAAAAAAAAAGGAAGGCAGCAAGAACATGCAGAAACTGTCCTCCGAGTCAAAAAGGCATTAGCAGCATGTCCTTATCTTTGTGATGTATTTCGAAGCCACCAAACAAAGATGAAGCAAGAGCTCGCAGAGAGATTTGGTGTTAACGTATTTTGTCTCATTCCTTTTGTTGTCTGCTAAAGGGTACAGTAGTCACATAAGACAACTCTCCTTTACAGACAAGGTTGCCATCCTAACTTCATCCAGCTCATCTATAACTTAATGCTCATGGTGTCTCAAGGCAAGTGGTCTGCAGTATTGCTAAGACTTCTGCTCAGATACCACAATGACACCTAAACAATGGCCCAGTCTTAAGGCATTTCCCCTCATTTGTTGAAGTAAGCTGAAATTTTCATCAGGGAGCTATTGTTTCTCATTTATAAAGAAAAACATTAGCTATTATGCTAATAATACAGAAAGCCTCATTAATTGCAGCACACAATAAAGAATAAAGCGAGTGTAAAGAAGCCAAGCAGATGGTACATTATAAACAGACTTTTTAAACAGTAACCTTCACAGTAGGGAATGCTGCAGGTAAGAGTGCAACTTAACTTTCATTAGAACATTTTTATTTCTATGTTTAGAACATAAATCTATTTCCAGATATGTTCTTTGCTGAAAGTTGAATTATTCTGGAAAGCCTGAGAAAAACAAAAAGCAATACAATTGCTTTCTAATTAGAGAGATTATAGGTGGGGGATGGGGGAGAAGGGCATATGCTGTAATGTTTTTACTGTTTTCTGTCATTCCTTCTGCAGTTTTGAAACATACTGTAAAGAAAAATTTGCTAAAAACTTTTTAGGAATAAATTTGGTGGTTAGCAGAGACAAAAACAGGGGCAGGCATAGCTCTCTATTTTGGGAGTGTGGAGTTGAGGGACAGGAGGCCTAGAAACCATTGCATAAAAGGAGGAGCCTTTGAGGTACCATTTTCCCCAAAGGGAGAGAAGAGAAGAGTGAGAAAATACTGCTGTATGTTAGTGGCAATTTTAAGAGACAAACCCAGTAAAGATTCCTCCATCCATATCCAGCATTCCTGTATGCCTAGGAAATTAAAATGTAACATGCCAATTTCCCTTGCAAGCATCCAGAAAATATCTGTAATACAAACCTATAAAATATTTGAGTAGAGAAGCGATACCCATACAATTGTACATACCATAAAACTAGCAAAACTAAGTCTGTGTGGTTTAAGAACTCAATTCCCACCCAATAACTTACTAGCAGGATTTATTTTAATGAATGAAATTAATGCTAAGAAAAAGCTTCTCTCTGCTTCAGCACAGCAATGCAAGAATATTGTTCATATCTGCTGGGTAACTTAACTGACCAGGCCCAGGAATGACAGATGCTCAGATAAGATATTTTGCGTCCATACTTAACAGTCTTTGTAGGCTATCTAAACTCAGCCTGCATGTAAATCCCATCTGTCTTTGCAGACACTGCAGTGGGAGCAACCTCAACCCTTCTTTTTTTTTGCCCAGTATCCTATGACTTCAATAGGATAACAGAGAGGATAACAGAAGGACTAGCTCTCTGGTAGGAGCTGAGGAGGATCTATGAAAGAGGGAGGTCTTGGCTGTTGGACAGGTTTGATGCAATAGCCTGATAGCTCCAGAGCCTTATCTGGGAACTTTTGTTCTAAGCTTTAAGAACATGGACTTTTTGCTTGGGGACAGTGAGTTTAAAGTAGTTTCTGTTCAATCTTCTAATATTATTCCACCAATTAAGCTTTATTAGATTGTTCTTGAAATAACTTATATAACTGTAGCTATTCACAGTAGAAATTCTTGGTTCTTTCAGCTATGAGCTTTCTACTGCCTTAGTGACATAGATATTACACTTTTACTTTATTGTTAATGAAAATCTAAGCTTCATGGCAATACACTGACATTCCATTACCTTTTTCTTCCTGATGTAATTGGCAACTAAGTCCAGTTTATTTTTAGTCTGGACATTCAGTGGCAACAACACAACAATCAAATAGTCTATATAAAAAAAAAAAAAGAAAAAAAAAGGAACATATTAAGAAAATACTTCTGTACTCAAGCAACTGTTACTTCAATTCTTAATTGTACAATCGGGTGGAACTGGAGAAATTAATTTTGTTCAACCTTCTGGGCTGGCATATGTTTTGAAAGTGGGCAGTAGGAAGCTTGGATTCTTTATACTCCAGCCCATTTCTTGTCTCAAGCCTTTTTGGTTTTTATCTCTGAAATTGGAGTTCCCCTATATAAATACCCAGTGTATGTCTAGAGAATATTCAGAGTAAGGTTGGGTTTGTGGCTGTTCTTCTAAGGCCTGGGGTGATTCATTGGCCACCCCACCCGTACATTATACCTTGTTTTACAGGTCAGGATGTCAAAGGCAGCTCCATATGATGCTACCACAATTCTCCTTTGGGTACCATTACCACTGACATTGACCTGCCCTCAGCATGCCAGGCCACATAGGCTAGGCAGCTCATGGAGGTTTTTTTGATATATCAATGCTCATATTAATCTTGTGGCAATAGCAAGAGACAAACCCTATCTCTTGAAGAAAACTCGCAGTTGACAATGAAGCTTTCAGTCATCCATTTGAAAAGATATCTAGCTCATGTGTTCACAAAATACTTGTATGAAACTGGCAGCTCTGAAACTTAGGAAGGGAGCTCTTTGCTGCCATCTCTCAGTGAGCTGAGAAAAGAGGGATATGTATGTACAAACTTTTTGGCATATTTATTTGCCCACTCTCTTCCTGAGTGGCATTTTTACTGATTTGCTAAGGAATCATTAACATCTGGAGAATCAGAGAAATGAAATAACATTATACTTGTTGTATGGTGAAGAAAATCAGAACTGTGTTTAAATATAATCTGTTTAGGAGTTATCATAACTGAACCTCAGCCTTGTATGGGGTAGTAAATGAAGCTGAGTCTATATGAATATGTAAGTACATCTATTCCTAACTGATCTGATGTGTTGAGTGTGGTGAAAAATGGAGTGGAGACATCAGCATGACAGAAGATGATGGTAGCATCATTTAGGTACAATGATACAGGATTAGCACTGACAAAAGGTATAAATGGGGGAGACAGTAAATTGCTTCCTCTGTGAAATGAGGCAGCCCTTCTTGAGAGTATTTGTAGATTTGTCTGTTCCCTTTTTTGACAGTAAATTATGAAAAGGGTGCAGCTAATGGGTAAACTGCAAAATCATTTGTTCATCAAATGTTCAAACCGAGTTATAGAGTGTATCCAAAGATGCTATGGGTGTCTTTCTTCATTAGGTGCAACAGAAATACTTTAAATATCAATATTTTGTAGAAACATTGCTAAGCAGTTGGTGCAAATCAGTGCTGAAATCCATTTCATCTTCATTTGCTAGTTTCAGAATCAGACAAAGCTCTTCAGAAAGAATTAATACTTCTTGGTGAACTCAGAGAAAATGGTTTAGGTTTTTATGAGTTTATGGGTTATATTTTGAGCTAGTTTTTGCAAGTTTTAAGAAAAAATCATACTATCTGAACCTGGTCCTTCTTGTTAGCAACAATATTTGGAGGAATAATTTAATGTTTGTATCATTATGGGAAGTTTCCTTAACACAGTACTCATGAATAGTCTGATGAAAATCAAACAGCATGACTATATGGCTATGCAAACACAGAGTTTGACCCAAAAGAGGAGACGTGCTAGAGTTTCTGTGACATCCTCCAGGGATTTCACTATTGCTATTGATTTTACATGAAGGCACTCAGATGCTACAGTGATGGACGGCAGTATAAAACCCTAAGAGAGATGGATAGACATGATTAAGTGTTTATTGGCCAGCAGTCAGTACCTTTTCCTTATCCTCTCAGGTCCCAATCCACATATGATATGCTGTTACCACTTTTAGCTCCAGGGTTGGTCATTAAACTCAAGCAGAAATAGCTGATATATTTAGGTCCAGAGGTCTCCAGTTCATTGCTTGTTTATCTCTGTGCTGCAGTCTAACATTGTTACAATATTGAGGCCTAAATAAATAGCAGAGTTGTGAATATTTAATTTGTTAAAAACTTTTTATTCAAATGTCATTAATCTTTAAAGTTTTTAGTTATTTTGTTCGTTCCTTGGAGAAATTACAATTTCCCTTGAGATTGTGGTCAGTTGTTACTCTTTCCAAAGGAAAAATAGAAATAATTTTTTATCCCAAAAGGATTTTATCCTTCCTTCATGTTCTGTTTAATGTTTTTTATTTGAATAGTGTGAAATTTTGTAGACACATTGCTGGGATTTATGCATTAATATGAGACTCCAGATGGAGAGGCTTTTTATCAGATAAGCAAACCTGGGAGGAAGTCCTGAATGTTAACACTGGAGATGGAGACTGGTACAACACTCTTTCTTCGAGCAAATCTGACTGTATTTCAATGACACAGAAGACAGAGTACTTTTATTTTATTCACTTGTTCTATTACTCCCACAATAAACTATATAAGCTCAGTAAAAATTTTCTGGGATGTGGAAAAAATTCGATAAAAAGGTGGACTAAGAAGCAATGAACATATTTTGTAGTTTATTACTGCTTGATATTTAGATGGCCAACTTTCTTAAGAGTGCTTTCAAATGCTGCAGATCAATATTCTGCTAGATTGTGATTTTAGTGTAGTTGATAGTAATGCCATCAATGCCTTGCTATACAGCAAGAAATCTTTCTGTAATCAAGCATGAGGTCCTTACCCAGAGAACACTCAACTTCTTTTCCAGCCATTGACATAAGTTGATAGGGCATTGCTCGTACTTGTCCCAGTGGGTCTGATTTTATGATCTAGGATCAAGATTTGGATTTCACAGATTTTTTTCCCTGGAGGAGGGAAAGGTATAGAGTTTCATGTCAGAAGCAAAAGGCTAGATCTACCCTAGCTAGAGTAAATAGACATAGATGGTACTTGTGAAGTCCACAAAAATATGAAGCAAAATACACCCTTTCCACCTTTGTTGCACCCTTTTAGTTAAATATAGCTTACAACTAATATAGAGCATGTATGTGATTTGATTGGAACTAAGTAGATAACTTTTGGTGAGTACTAAATTAACACAGTATTTAATTGGTATTTTCTGCTCCTGTGAACTGCCACCATTTCCTTCCTCATAGTTGTTATTCAAGGATAGCTTTTCGGAATTTTTAGATTCAATGAATTTGTGAGGAATACTCTACATCTTATACATGTTACCCCAGTGTCACTACTCAAGCAAAGTCGTATGAAGTTGTCTCAGACCAACAGTCTTTCTGGAACTCATAATATTATTCTTTGTAAAACCTGTTTCCCACAGTTCTGTGCTCAAAATGCATTTTGTGCACTAAAACAGTGTAGAAAGGGTCAATTGCAAATGCCTCAGAAAAGTTAATTAAAACAATGACTGAATATTCATAGCAACCCTCTTCTGCATAATGTATCTTTTTACAATAAAAATTTTATTATCTCTTTATTTGCTGACATTCCCTAGTGACATATCAATGGTTCTGGGAAAAAAGCCTTTAAAAATATTGGTGTTTTTTCCTGTCACCTGAAAGTTCAGAGCTACAAAGTCTTTGTCCAGACAGCCTGGCTTGTTTTCTATTGTCACTTGCTTCCATTTATCTAACAAATGCTGCCAGTTATTTAGGTTTGTCACAGGCCCTGCTTCAGTTTCCTTTCATCTTATGGTGCAACTTACAGCTCCATCACAGAATTGTTTAAGAGATTGCTCAGCATCATTTCTCACTCCCTTGTCCACACAGTGTAGGGGGAATGTTTCTGATCCATTTGCCTTGCAAGGGACTCTGTAGCAAAGATGTATCTTATTGTCATAAAGAAGTACTTTTGTCAGCCTTCCTGTTGTGACTGAGTTGGGTGGCTGTTCTTCTCAGATGTAGCCCAGCCTGTTTATTTTCAGCTGCTTTCCACCTGACCTGAGCACATGCATTTATTTCTTTAGTGATGTTCCATCTGTACAAATATGAATGCTGGGTTTTATTTTTGCTGTGGAGCTCTGTTTTGGTTTTTTTTCAGGTTCATTCTTCCACATTCTGGACTTCATGGTCAAATGCCTTGAAAATTCATTTTCTGAAGCCTAGTCTGAGATTTCATTGGAAATATTGCATTGTGTATGTAATTACACCTTCTTCATCAAGATCACTCAATAATTTATACCCCATTAGAATGTGTTTCTATAGGAAATCATGGTTGCTTGACCAGCTCAATTATACTATGTGTTCCAGAAGAATTTGCTATCATAAAACTGCATAGTAAAGCATTTAAAAAAGCTCAATAATCCAAGGATAGCTGGAAACTTTATATAAATTAAAGTAGTATTCCAACAGTACATAGCATCAAGTAGAATGTACCCTAGCTATATTGGTATCTTCTACTCCTACAATAGAAACAATAGCAAATATTGTATTAAACTATTCTAATGCTTTAGCCATTTAACCTTTTTGTAAAGTGTGAATTGTAAGCACCCTGTATAGGTAGCAGGTTTATGACAAACTGTTTTATAGGTTTTCTCTAAAAACCATTCATGATTTACAATTTTTTTTACTGAAACCATTGTATTTTTACTACATCAAAGTAGTTCATAAGCATTCAATAGCAGACAGAGGAAACTGAGTGACATTCTACTAAAGGTGCCAGTAACTTTATACTTTCATGTATACTTTCAAAGAAAAGACTTAAAAGGAGCTGGAGAGCTCATACAGGATGTGATGTATTTTGGACAATTGTACTATTCTTATCCCAGGAGTCTGAGAGAATTGAATTTGATTTACTAGGAGGTGTTTGATAGTGATTGTCACTGTGATTCTTAGTAGTGGTGTTATGGTCTAGATCCCCAGGAGCTCTGCCTGCTTCAGCTCAGTCAATGGCACATGAAGAGCCCAAGTGCACATCTTCCGAAGCTCCAGAAGAAGGAACGCTGTGATCTCCTTAACGGCAGAAAAAAATGGCAGACTAAAGTTCACAACTTTTCCAGAAATGGTGGATATATTGTTTTTCATTATATAGTTGCTGCAGAGGCTCAGGGAATTTAAAAGGAGGAAAAGGCAGTTGCAAATATTACACTGAACTGGAGAGCAGTGATAAGAAACTGATAGAAAAATGTGCCTTCCAGCTGAAATTTGAGGTTGCCTGCAGAAATCCTTGTGAATTCCAACTCCTTTCCTTGAGCTAAAAGAGGTGCATGGATTAAGAAGCATAATTCTCCTAGGCAAAGGAAGAAAACCTTTGCCACCTTGCTGCTGCCTGTGCTTATCTCTCTCTTTTATTATTCCTTCACAGTTTCCTTTTCTTCAGTGATGCATCACCTCTCCAGGTAATAAATCATAGAATCTTTGTGGATAATGTCTTCATTTTGCATGGCAAACACATGCTATAAATCTATGTGAAGCTTAATAACTGGTATATGGCATCCTTCTTCCTGTGAATGGCAGAGACAGAGGATCCCATTTCCACTCTGCTTTCCCACTGGAGGAGAGACAAAACTTGTTGATCAACTATTTGGGTACTACAGTGATTGATATCAATACTCAAAAAAAAAAAAAGCCAGGGGAAAGAGACGCTAATAATGGCCTTATCACTTCCCAAAATCCTACTGGAAAACTCTACACTGGTCAAGGTTTCTAGAAGAAGATGGCATTGGAAACACGTGTACCTTGTCACTACTCGTGTACCAGCACTGACCCATGTGTTCTGCTTTCAGAACTGTCATTGTTATCTGGCACTATGTACTGTTACGGAGACCTACTAGTCTTGCTTTACCTGGAGCACTGTTGCACAGTGCAGATAGGTATTGTAATGGCATTGTTTCTCCTGGGCAAACTGGCCTCTCCTCATTCTAACCATGCCTGCATTGAATACCTAGCTTCCCTTCGTGGAAGCCCTTCTAAAGAAATGAAAGGACTGTAATGATTAAGAGTGGTCTAAAATGGACTGGGTTAATTCTAGAGATGGCTAGACTAGTAGAAGTGTTTTCCTATAAGACATACATATGGCATCTCCATGTTCCTTGTCCCACCCTGACTGCTTGGGATATTTTTGGCAGCCAGATACTCATTGTAGTATGAACTGCAGGATCACAGAGCCATAAGCTCCCAAAGTGGAACTGACAGCTCTGAAACAAAGACAGCAGAAATTTTCTCTGAGCAGGAGGGGTAGTATCAGGACCATCATATGTAAGGCAATTACAGTGTAAGCTAATGAAATCGCATGCCAGCTTTGCTGATATAACTAGTTTCACAACCTCTAGCCTTCCTAACATGACACAGAACAATTCATAATGGGACTGCACAGAACTCTCTCAATTAGATTTCAGCAGTGGAGCGAGTTATTTTAGCTAGGCAGAAGCATGCAAAGCCCATAGGCTCAAACACATGGTAATTGAATAAATAGACTCAGGCTTTTGCTATCACAAAAAGAAATTAAGAACTCAGTGTAAAAGATGTAAGAGTCCACCTCTAAAAGACACCCATTCAGCTGAAATCATCTAACTGCACTCCATTCAAAAATCACACTTCCGGATGAGGGGAGAGGTTGCTATTTCTCAGAGAAACTCTCACTGGTGAGGATGTCTTCAAGTGAAGACTGTGAGTGCAGCTGTAACTTTCAGAGGGTACAAATGTCAAAAATGCCTGCAACTCATAAAAAAAGTGGAATGCTAATCAGTAAGGAGGGATTCTGAAGACAAACTCTTTCATGGATACTACCTTTATTAAAGGTGACATTTCAGCATTTCAGGCAAGTATCAGGGCTAATCACATGAACCCAATATAGCACAGGTACTTGTGTTTCTGCATGGGTTTTTTTTGTATCCTCGCCCCCAACCGACGACTGTTTTGCAATGCTTACTGTAGCCTGCCTGCCAAAGAGTATTGAAAACAGCAGCTAAGCATTGCAGCAGCTGAATGTTTCTGGGCCAGTGCATTCAGTGCATGGAAGTTTCTTCCTATCTTCATGGTGGTTTTCACTCTTTCATGATAGTGACTACTGCTAGGGATCAAGTTCTTGTTCATTTTGTCTTTCCCATTATGATGGGAAATCTTTCCCAAGGAAGATGTCTTGTTCCCCAGCCATATTACTTCAGCCAAGCATCTTTGATCCAGGGCTTTTATTCTGGGCTTCAGATGCTTTCAAGTAGCAAATCACAGATGAACATATTGGCATGGCTGACTCTTGGCTTGCTAATGGATTTGAAGACAACAAGAAGAGAACAAATTCAGGGCTCCATGAAGGAAGGAGAAGAAAGTTGATAAATGCCCTTTCCTGACTGTAATGGTATACTGGAGAGGAAGCAGGAGTGGGTTTGTTTATAATACTTTTATACTATTTTTCAGAAATTGTTTATATATCATTCTCTCAAGTGGAGAAGGTGACATCACACTGGGAAAGAAAAGAGTGTGGCCAGTTTGCAAGGAAACTCGTGGAAGTTTTGGTGTTTGCTTCAAAAAGGGAGAAGAAATAATTTTTGCCTTCTAGGTTTGAATAAGAATTGCTTATAGTGAAATAGATTTTACAGTCCATTAAGTGCAGTCAGTACAAAATGAACTTAACTGCCCAGATTGACACCTGGAGAATATACCTTGTGCTAGACGGAATCTTCATCTGTGTAAAGTTGATGCAGCTAATTCTGTTATCTCTTGCTTTGGATCTGACATCTGTGAGGTTTCTGCTGCTGGAGCTACATTTTCTGGATGATTGGGAACAGGCTGAAACAATAGGGGAGGAAGCAAGAGTCAAAGGAGAATCAATACTATTCTGCTATGCCCCATCCTCAATTAGCAAAATAAGCAGGCAAGAGCACACTGGCTTACACTTAGTATCCTATAGCTCCAGAGCCATGCAGATCCTACTCACATTACTCCTCTGATGTGAACCATATGTGAACCATATGTGAACCATGAATGTCGTGATACATCTAGTCCATTTGATACTTCTGTTTTTCTTAATTATTGTAAAGAACAGACAGATTTTCTTTAGTGCAAGGAAGAGCTAATGTCCTTTCCCTGGTGGAAATGGCATAGGGCAAACTGACGATGTAAACTACCAAATGCTGTTTGAGACCCAGGCACAGAGAAGAGATGAGAAGGCAGATTTCTTCCATAGAAAAGGAAATGCTAACTCTGCTCTGCTCAGAAAATAAAAAATAAAAAAATCCTGTCTGAGGGAGATCTAGAATATTATATTCTTCACAGGAATGAAGAATTATGAAGTTGAGCTAATGTGTTGACAGAATAGTTTATCATGAGGTAAACCACTTTCTTTAGATAACCCTTGCTTTTTAAATTCCTACGCATGCCATTATTTTCCTTTTGAGGACATTTAAAAATAAACCATCAAACAGGATATTTCCAAAATGACAAAATCCTGAACCAAAAGGGCAAGATCCTGAACGTGAAATTGTGTAAAATAGTATTTGGCCCATAGATTGAATAAAATTTCTCTCTACCATTCTTAGGTCTTGAATTAAGTCATAGAGTATGAAACTGGCTATCTACATGGACAATGTCAAAAGCCCCCAGAATTAGTCCTATGGCTATCTAAACAGTCATATTGTCGCAGAAAATTTGTTACCGTTGCATGTTTAAAGCATCAATCACAGTGTTTGATACCACCCCACAGAGAATTTCCATTTTAATTTCTTTGCTGTGGGATTACCTTTATAACAATAGTTGTGGCTATGTGTAAATCATTCTATAAAAATAAAGGGGATGTAACTGGACAGGCACGAAGTTTGGCAGCACACCTTCTGTCATCACTCATGATTCAACAGTCATTACATTGAGTCCTGTAGTTAGCTGAGTGGATGCGTTGCTATTTGGTCATTGAAAATTGTAGTGCATCACCATCAGACCAAATTACCAACAATTGACCGTTTTTTCCAACAAGAGGAAACTGTGAAAGCTGTTTACTTCTGTATATTGTATGACACTTTTATATAGTTTCTTATTAAATCACAAACAGAAGTCCTAGAATTCATAGTGTTTTGATTATGTACTTAGGTAAGAATTTTGCATTTACTTATGAGACTACCATGAGGGACAGAGAAATCACCAGAAGTGCTTTAGGCAGCCACTGTGTACCAGTATTCAAACCCAGAGGAAAGTTGTGTGGTTCATTATGGTAAAAGCAGAAGACATGGATTTGATAGCTGGCCAGACTCTGAATTGCACATATCAGTACCAAAGATGTGTCACTTCTGAGTGCTTTGTTTGGGAGAGAACTTTTACCTTTGCACAGGTGTGAAGGCAGAGCCCCCCGTCAGTTTGTTTCCCAGAAATGGAAGTGGACTATGGAATTATTTCCATTGATTGTAACAACTCGGACATTTACATTATCTTTTTTTTTTTATTGCCTTCCCTTTCAAAGAATTGATTTCAATAAGAGAAGCAGTACCAAGAGAAGATTTGCTGCATTGAATTCACATTGAACTGATTAAAAAACATGGAAGTTATTAGAAAAATAAACATATTTCCTTCTCCATTATGTAATATTTCATAAACGAATTTATTAATTTAATATACTAAGTAAAAATGACAAGGAATATTATTTAGCATCATTGGAGAATAATTTTGGCAACTGGAGAACATGTTTTTATGTATGCAATACAGTTTACAATTAAATATGTTTTTTATGAAAGAGATCATATAGTTTTTCACGTTATATAGCAAAGAATGAATAGTGTGAGGATAGTCTAAATCTTCATAAAGAAAAGAAGCCTAATTTTGTTTACATTTTTTCCGGATTATTGTAAAATCTTAGCTACTGAAGTAAATCTATGTAAGGGTTATTTGGAAAATAATCGAGTGATAGTCTGAACAGGCAAATGCTAATCACCATTTCCATGGTGCAAAGCTAGTGTTCTTGCACTGAAAAAGAGGTGCTGTAGCTGAGATGAGAATCTGTTTTGCAACTTATAGAGTAAGATAACTGTAAAAATAATCAGGTACAGTACACGCTTCCAAGTGAAGGCCTAATTGATTTTAGAATCAGCAGTTCCTGTCTGTGAGCTGGTGCAGAAGCTATGCCTCAGTAGTGCATTCAGCATTGCCTTCTGGAGGAGCTGATGGGAGATAAAATAGAGGTCCTGAGTACCTGTGAATAATAGAGGTTTGGGGGCCATTTTTGTAAGAATAAAGGATGAGTCTGAATTAAATTCCCTTCAATATTTTGTTGGGCATATTAATTCTTTTCCTTCTCTTCCCTTCACAGATGTATACTGTTGCAATCTACTGTTAAACAGCTGCAGTGGCTCCTGCTCTAGGACAGGTAAAGTACTCCCAGATCTTTTACCTGCCTCTTCCAGGTGTTATGAGGTTTAATTAATTTATCCTCCTATAGCACATTGAGGTCCTTGAAGAAAAGATAGTATAGGGTTGTATTCCCTGCTTCATTCCATTACTGGCCAAACAGATTGCTGGAAATGCAATTTGGTATGCACAGGTGGCACAGCCTTCTGCAAGCTCCTTCATCTGTGTGGTTTCCACAGGGTTGATCTTCTTCTTTCTCCTTTAAAATTTCTTAGTAAGGGGAGAAAAGGAGAAGGCAGGTCAGAGAGATGCTTAATGAAAGACATCTTCAGTACATGAAACCTTTCGAAGGAGGTTCCACTATATTGTCCATTGTGCTGATCAGTTATGGTATCTTTTTTCTGACGGGCACTACTCCAGGAATAGATGTTGGGTTTGCACAAGTACCACTAGGATTTGATATGGAAAATAGATGTGCAGAGACTCCTGGTGTGCTGTGTGGCTTTGCTGTTTGTTTTTGTAATATCCCAGCAAACCCATTTGAGCTAATTCTTAAGCACACCATAATCCATTTATGTTTAAGTAAATTGAAAATTTCCTGTCAAAACCTGTATTTCTGATGGTTTGCTATTATTTATTTATTTATTGGAAATTGCTGTTGTCTATGGAAAATACTATTTTCATGGAAACCAAAAAATGCACATCCAAATGTCAATTCACTTGAGCTGTGACCTTTTGAACCAAAGAGATTTTCACTCTTTGGTTCATTTTGGTTTTATCATCCTAAAACTTTGGGTCACACTGATATAATTTTTAAGCAATGTCACTATGAAGATTGAACAGTATTGCTTCCTGATTTTCTTTTAGATTACAAATCAAAAGACCCTTTTATACCCTTCTTGTCCCACTCCCTCAACTTAGGGTTGGATCAGGAATGTGAACTTCTGTTTCATCATTCCAGTTTGTTCCTTTCACTTTCCATAGATTTTCCATTGTTGAGACTGTTAGTGGTTATTAGCTGACACTATTAGACTGGGGAGATGAGACTTTGCTGGTGAAAAAAGCGTAAAGAATTGAAATGACAGGGTTGTACCAGTAGTGTGGTGGCTGCGCTAACTCCAGCTCAGTTGTAGGTTGTGCTGTAATATTACAGATGCCTTGTTGCGATGCAGTGAAATTAGATCAGTGCCCATGGGCCCTACCACAGAACTCTGAAACAACACAATGTTTTCCATGTCTCTGTACCAAGAATATACACTAACTCTGTAGAGTGACTGAACTGTTATAAGTGTTACACAAGAGGAAAACATTATATCTGCAAAGTGCATTGACAAAAATTCAGGCAATGTTTTACAACTAGTACTGTGTTGTTACTGCTTTTAATAGTCCGATTTTGGATTATTCAGGGTCTAGCACATCATTTGGAAGCATGAGCTCAGAAACAAACTGTGCTTCAAGTATAATATTGAGCCAAGGTCTGCACATATCTGGCGGAGTGGGGTCATAAACCTATATGAATAATAGCTAGAGGCATCATTCATTTACAGTGATTTCAGTGCAGCTTCTGGGCTGGGTAGCTGAGCACAATGTTGCAGTATTTGGGCTGCTTCTCGGAACTGTAGCAGAAAGAGTTCACTGAAGAGAGTTATTATGTACTGCTGTGTGGGCATCTCACTTCTAAGCAATACCAGGGTTTAATACCTGGAGCCTTCAGTTAAAATTCCTTTCCAGGTGCTTTCTCAACGGTAGCAAAACTTGCCTTTGGCTACATTTTTCCCGGAGACATTCCCAAGACAGAATACTGCCTTTCTCTTCAGACTGTAGGACAAGACACTTTGCTGACATAAGCCTGACCATTATCTCTGATGTAGAAGGACCTTTCAATGATTTGGACCAGCTGAACAAATGACCTATAACTTTAACACCAATATTTGTTTTATATATCTGTACACATTAGCAATTCAGATCCAAATATTCATTCATCTAAATGTTTGAAATCATCTGTCTCACATCTATTTCGTGAGTAACTTCTTCATATTTTTGCCCTTCACTAGTGGTACATAGTGCCTGCATGTGATTCTCCCAACTTAAAAATTCATATATTCAGTTAAACATTAGGTTTGGAATATTCATTATCATTAGAACATAAGTAAGGCCTGTAAAAGTGGCTTTTCTTACATAGTATAAGTATTTTTCCATCATTACAACTGGGTGCTGAAGTTTGCTAGTTCAGAGCAGTAGCACAGATTCTGCACATCAGAGGTGCTGAGGGACAAAAATGACTGGTCTGCACTAACGTGGGAAATGAGAAAACTGCCTGAGGAAAATCAGGCTAATTTAACCTCTTTCCTAATTTGTTCTAAAACCAAAGAGTTAATTAGCGGAGTTAAGTTTCTGATTGGTGAGAAGAATGCTTATTCTGCATAGACAAATGACAGTGTACACCACAGATTTAATTAAAGAGAACAGAGATAAGTACTGCATTGTATGCTAAAGTAATGTTTACTTATAGCAATTGATTACTCTGCAGACAGTTTGTTATTTTATTTTCCAATTTAAAGTGAAGATAAGAAATATAGAAGGATGATAAATATTCGATCTGAATTGTACCTTTTAGGGAGGTGACTGAAAGATATTGAGAACACTTATATAAGAAATAAAGCTACAAAATCTACGGGTGATGTAAATTGGCATATTTCCATTTGACATTACTGAGTGTTGTTTTACACCAGCTGAGAATCTAACTGCCAAGAGCGCTCATAAAAAACTTTGGTATCTTCAAACCGCTCTGCGAAGGGCTGGACTTTTTGTATCAGTGTGCAATGGCCTGGTAAATGATCATCCATTTCTTCTGAGAAAGTGAGGGACAAATGATTGGAAACAGCACTGTTGTTCTCTGGAAGAAAGCCGTAGGGCATAATGAAGAGATAGTATCCTAATCCTGGTCAGTCCTCATCTTTTCAGAGCCTATACCTTTGTCATTTCTGCAACTGTTGTAAAATGTTCCCTCCTCCATTTTGGTCTGGTGGTTGCATGTGGTATAAGAGGGTGGGCTTTCTGCTGAGGTGGTAGATTGGGAAACAGTTTGTCCCAGATCCATTATATGACTTTGGCAAGCTACAGTACTACTGTGTGCCTCAATTTCTTCATCAACATGCTCCTTCTAAGCTACCCTTTCTCTTTCTATTATCCTTTTATTTCTGAAAAGCAGGATTGCTGTAGGTGAGAAGTGGTCTGGTGTTTAAATTCAAATGATTTGCACTAGAGCATTGCCTCTGCCATGGACTGCTCATGTTTCAGTCAATGACTGGATTGTTCTGTCCATGTTAGAGCTGACTAAACGTAAAACAGGGACAACAAAACCTACTTATTACCAAATCAGCTGGGAATAGGTAGGGCCACAGCTTCGCAGCTCCACAAGATGGGGGGGGGCAAACAACTTGTGTCTTAAAATTAGCAGTGGGAACTTAGCCCCCTTA
This sequence comes from Ciconia boyciana, assembly GCF_034638445.1. Classification (NCBI taxonomy): domain Eukaryota; kingdom Metazoa; phylum Chordata; class Aves; order Ciconiiformes; family Ciconiidae; genus Ciconia; species Ciconia boyciana. The sequence continues at coordinate 15,113,178 of NC_132944.1, read as the reverse complement.
TCCTGGTGCAGTGTGCACTTCAGGATCATGCAGAAAACACAAGGTTCAAGTACTGCAGGAGGCACAGAGCTGTGAGCACTGCTTGCGCTTGTGCACTGCTCTCGGAGCCATGCACCAAGCGCTTATCGGAATCTGGAGTGCTCAAAGCATTCAGCTCACATTTCCAATGTAGCGGAGAAAAGCCAGACTTTACGTGTCAAATTTATACAAAAAGAAAACTGGATTATGTGAGCTTCATTATTCTTTTATTATTATTAACGTGTATGTATTGCATGTAATTGTGGCATGAGCTGATGTTAATTAATTCCAAATAGCCTTTTTAACTAGAAAGTTTATGTTTTATTTCATTACTGCAATAGGCTCTGGCTTTCCAAGCTTCCTCAAAATGAAAAAATTTTCTTTTCAAATGTACATCACCGAAGTCAAAGAGACATAATATTCCCAACTGTATAAAACAGCCTGTGGCAACTAGGTTAGAGCTGTCAGTTTTACACACGGGGTGCCTGACAAACATGTTATACATACAATTCAAGGCTGACCTTATACTGCACCTGAATTTAAATCTGTGTACTGCATGATGCTTTATATCCTAAATAGGCTGTTAACACCCTCTTGCAGCCCTTCCCTTTTATAATGGGCTGTAACTGCAAACTCTAAATTGTCATGAGCAGCTGCCAGAAGGTAACACCATAAAATTAGTTAATTTTAACATAAAGATGCCAAATCACTGCTGCACACATTTGAAAAATATATTTTCATTTAAGTAGTTGAGTGCTTGCAGATAAGAAGAATGTTCCATAAAAATTCACCATGTTTCCCAGTGTTTTAAAATGTCTGGTATCTCCAAAACACATGGGATAAGAAAATGGTCATCTTACAGGACTGGGGACCTTTAAGACAGAAATTCAGCTTTGGAAGAATTTTTCTCCATATGTTGCTGTATGGACAGCTGTATACAATGGGAAAATAGTAACAATCTCTATAGATCATGATGTTAAGATACACCTTCTCTCAGGGCTATCGCACACATTGTGGGGCTGCACACTCCGCAGTGCAGCGGAGAGGCCTTGCAGACAGAGGCTGGTGCGAGGTTGTGTAGCCTTTCCTGGGACGTGTGCCCAAAGTCAGCATGCAACTGGGCAGATGTGCTGTGTGAGCAGGGGACGGGCCAAATGCAGCAAGGGACTCCCTACTGATGCAGAGGTGGTGAGCATTTTGTCTCTGAGCTTTTGCAAGTCTTGTGAAGACACTTGGTGGGCAATAGGCTACAGGTGGTCACTGTGTATGTGGAGGGGGGCTCCACATGTGGAGCCTACTTTGCTAAGCTGAAGTAACTGGGGGGTTTTACTAAAACCTCTTAGTCCATCTGTGAGATAATCTCCTCCAAACTAGAAATTCCTGGTTCTCCTAATTTGGGGATGCTGAGATATTAGCCGGTGCTTTCAAAGGGTGTACCACAGTCATTTGCAGAGGATGAAATCCAGTGCCAAACTCCTGATGACTTCAGCAGGGTGAAATTTCTACTGTAACTTTGATGAGAGCACAGATAGGCACCACCCACAGAGCAAACCAGTGTGCTTCCTCTGCTCATGTGCTGGGGAAGTAATAATTTGCTTCCTTTCTTATTATGACTGGAAGATTTTCAAAGTCTTTGCAAGGGATGGTGTAACTGCAGCCAGTGTGTGTGTGTAGGGGGGGAGGTGGGAAGGGGGAGGATCTGAGCAATTTACTGCAGCTCAGTGTAAACTTCTGTAGGGTATACAGAAGACTGAAAAGGGAGGGCAGATGTTGAGGCCGATGCTTTGCCACTGCTCTACACGTAGTCAATCAGGCATCTCTTTTGACTGTCTCCCCACCCCCACCCCCATGCCGCAGCCCCAAGCAGCAGGTTTTCAAAGCTCAGGTATGTGTGGATTCAACATGTCTCCGAAATGGATTCTGCCCACCTATGGTCACAGAGGGAAACTGTTTTTCTAGAGTAGGTTTAGGATGTCTGTGATACAGAATTTAAACACTGCCTGTTCTGAATGCACTAACACACTTGCGTTTCATTGTGTCACTTAGGGACAACTAGGGCAGGTCTGGAAAGTGCTTCAGGCTCTAAGTATTGTTATGGCAGGTTAACACTGCTGTAGTATCAGCATATCAGTCCCGCAGCCTAGTAAATAGGAACGTGGAAGGAATCACAGAATCAAAGGGGGTCCATCTGCTTACTCAGTCCCTATGGTTTCTCCCATTTCTGTAGCCCCTTCCTAGGAGATCTAGTCCATTAGCCCAGTGCTGTAACACTGCACACTCAGTAGCTATGTCCTTGCTCAAAATGCAAACAAATTCTGGTGCTTACTTTACAGCAGTATGTCTCTTATCTTTCATGTGCTTGCTGCTGCAGAGCTGTGCTGTTTGCATGTCAAATCACCCTCTCATTTCTGCTCAAAAGAACAGAAAAAAATAATTTCATTCAGCCAAGACAAGCTCAGGAGAGGTCCAGAGCAAAGAGTCTGATTTCAGACTAACCCAGGCAGTGGGAAGGTTCAGATCAGGATCTCAGCCTGAGCTCTCTAAATCAGGCTTGGCTTTTTAGCTTGTTTCCAATCCACACAGGAGCTGGTTGGGTCTAGCTTCATGCCCTGTCTCTGTGAGCTCGTACCATGCCTGGAACCTTGAGCAACAATGGGAAAAAGACTGCTTCCCTTGGTATAAATAAATCCTTTTGGAAATGTTTTCAGGCATTTCAAAGAACTGTTTGGAAGTATTGCATTTCAATCTGTAGATTCCCTTTGTTATTCTCGTACATGCTCTTGTCAAGCACTATGACTAATAGGTACCATTTCCTTTTAAATTCCTTTGGAAGTAAAATCCTTAGGATTACTGGTTTTGTTTCCTTTGATTTGGGTAGTTGCCACTCATTGACTCATGTCAGACTTTAAAAAACTGGCTGCTCTACTTGCTAAAGCAAACGAAGACTAGGGCATGGTGTAGCATGTATATTATTATAGTTAATGAAATTATTTCACACCAGTGGTGCTTTACTAACAAACACTAGTAATTCATTGAGTGGATTAGTTTCTATAATTGATTGCCAACTTTCTTAACAAGCTTGTGCTCAGAAACTTTTAAACGTAAGACTCCTCCTCTCCCTCCTCTGGAGACATCTATCTTGTATGCATTATGAAATGGGCACAGCCTATTAAGGTATTCTTCCCTGCTTGGATATGACAGATATTCTCAAAGGAGCTAAACTCATTCCTGCACAATGTGCTAGAGACCTGAAGAAGTAAACTATAATTTGTCTTCCCTGAATAGCAGTTCTCAGTTCAGCGCCTAAGCTGGATCACCTTCCCGTGAACTTTGCCTATGGATGTTTATCTGCTGACCCAAAGCCATATGGATTTATTTTCATAATATACAAATCATTTTGCAGATAATGTTGAAAACAAACATTTTATTACTGATTTCCTATAAATTAGACATTGTCATTGACAAAAAATTGACTAGTTACACAGATTTGATTACATTCTTGCATATTGACTTTTAATTATGCACTGTTTAATAAAGCAAATAACAATGTCTTTCCCATCAAATAATAGGTAAAGTATGCAGTCTCTATCACAACTTATTTTCTTAGCTTATCCTCTAGATTTTGTGAGTTGCATGAAAATGCAGAAGTTCAAATTTGTGTTGAAAAGAAAAAAGAACCAAAGGAAGCCTCTAATATTCTGTAACATTCTTACTTGGAAGAATGCTTTATAGAAGATAGGCTAGATGTTTGGTTGGCACTGATTTAACTGGCACAGGCAATTGGACTGTTTAAACTTGGTCCATTTATCACAAAGAAATATTTTTTCAAGGTGCCATTATGCTGCATATCCTTCTTTAGGAATCTACTTTTGTAGGCTGCAGTTTTGGTTTAGGATAGGAAGTTTTTACCTGTCTTCTGTGATTGAAGAGGTAAAAATCACTGGGTGTTAAGCATCAGTTCTCCTGGTAGGATTAGCATGCTGGTGTTCATAGGTATATACTAACCCTCAATGCTAGTAGGCAATAGGACAAGAAACTGTAAGCAATTCCTTTTGGGCTTCTTCAGTAGCACATAGTTGTTCAGACAGCTTTTCCTGTGGGTCAGATGATCACTTAAGCAAAGTCATGGTACTGGCACTCAGGGAAGAGCCTTTGCCCCTAGAGATGAGCAGACACCGAAAACAAGACCTGTTGACTGTCCCAAGTGTCAGCTTCCCAAGTGTGAATAGGCTGGTGTCTGCTGAACACCAACCTCAGCATCCCTCTGAATAATCTAAACTTTCTGCTCTGAAGCTCAAAGCCATGAGACCATCCTGCAGGTCAGTGCTTCTCTGCACATTCCTCACCTAATCCTGATTTTAGCTGCTTCCCTTGTGCTACACAGAGATACTCCCCCTTTGCAAGACAGGAAGGGGAAGTCACAAATACAGAGAAGTTAGTTTAGGAAGATATGTTAGAAAACTAATAACTTCCGGTAGCCCCTCTGTATGTGGTAGAAGTCACATGCATATTTCCCTTCAAAATAGCCAATATTCTGTTTCTGTGGTTTCTAGCCTGCTTTTGTTCATCCCAAGATTCCTCTTGAGCCCACTGTTTCCCTGCAGCAACAACTGTAATTCCTCAAACCATTCCTAAGGTATAGTTTAAAAGCACAAATGGAATTAAACTATTATAAGAATGTTATTCATGTACGAAACTGTGGGCTGAACTGCTTTCCATGTGTTTTATTTGCTAATTAATTTGGAAGCTTCCCAGAGTTTATTTTAAAGAGTCCAGTTTATAGACACGCGCACCCAGCGGAGTAGTCTGCGCTAAGGCATATGCTTAGAATATATGCATGGAATTGCTTTATGTCAATATAAAGTATAAATGTTGTTTTCTCCAGGTTGTAGTATCATGCTTCTAAAAATCGAAGACAAAGGGTGCTATACTAAAATCCTGCCAACAGAATGAACAATAGTTATTAGTACTTAAACTTTTTTTATTACAGTGTAAAAAATACTTATCTTTAGTCTCTGCTCACCTCTGCATGACATCAGAGGGGGAGGCTAAGGAGTCCTAAAACATTTCCATTTGCTGTTATATGAAACACACCAGCTATTTTCCGTTGCTCTCACTGCCAAGCAAGCTGGTGGCAATTAATTCTTTGAAAAGCAACCATTTTTTCAAGTGGCAGAGCTGTTCCTTTAACAACTCCTTCTGTTAGAAAGTTACTGGCACTTAGAACCATAATGGAGAGATTTCCCAAACCTCCCTTTGTAAGAGTAATTGGGCTTGTAGACATAGTGGGTGGGTATTCATACCCTCTAATTTTAAGTGGAGTTTAACTTGTTGGTTCCCTTTAGGTTCCTTCTGTAGATGATGAAGAGATGCTAACTTCGTCAGATATGATTCACATCAGAACTAGACTAAGCCACCATGTGGAGATACAGAATTTTTTCTAGGGACTGTAGAAGATACATAGGATTACTGTACTTATACCACAAGCATCTCAGGTAGATGGTTATGCTGAGCTGAGCTGGGATGAAAGCAGGATCCATTGCGTGTCTGAGGAAAATAGTAGACTAAATTTATCCCATTCCTTGATTTGGTTTGAAATACTCTAAGCAAGGAATAGGAATTATCTTCTTGTTTCAGTGAGTACCAAGGTAAATATAACTTTAAACCCATTTGTAGATAGATATGCCGTTTCCAGTGTATTAGAATCAGTTAACTCCAGCTATAAGTCCTGGCATCAGGAAAGTACCTGTGTGAGGTGTGCACATATATTGAAGGATGAAGTTGGAACAGTAGAGGTTCCACTGAAAGCAAGTCCTGACCTTCCAAGGTTGCAGTGTTCTCAGTGATAAGAGGGGCGTGCAGACAGTTTGTTAAGACAATTAGTTAGCTGTTGCCAATTGCATGTTAATTTACTATTAATGATTGTTACTCAATAACTCCAGGACAAATGCAGGAGTAAATGGTACTCTAGATGCATAGGTGTAGATGTTTCAGTATCATTCTTGGCTGGAATTAACTCACTGCTGTGATCTCTGGTGCCACAGGGAACATATATTCAGTGGTCAAATTCAGATGTGTGCATTTGGTGAGACATGCTGCTGCATTCCTCCAAGAGATGCATAAGCCACAGAGAGCTGAGGATTAATCAGATATATAGCATCATATTTTTGCTGTAGCAGTACAGCATATGCATTTGACCTAGGAATCCCAAGTTCAGCCCTTACAGCCAGCTAAGTTAGCCAGGTGCAGGACAGGGAGAAGAGCTATCTTAGGGCTAATGAAGGAAGTCTCCAAGAACTGGGACTTCCATGCCTGATAGTTTCTTGGATGCTGTATAATTTGTACAACACAGGTGCATTAAAGCATTTAGAAGCTGGATTCCCTGTGTTTTTGGCTGTGCTTTTCTAAAAGTGGCAGTTTATCTGTGCTTCTACATACAACAAAAAACAATGGAAATATCTTAAGAAGTGGTCTCAAGAGGCTGAATCATAGCTCCAGCAGAGAGATATACCACTTTTCCTTATTGACCTTTAATATAGCTTCCCTGGCACTCTGCAATCAATGTAATCTTTTCACTATGATCATAATGGCCATTATCCTGAAGACAACAGATAGAAGTGGAAGCAATATTAAATTAGAAAAATAGCTGAAGGATTTCTTTGTTTTCTTTATGGATTTCTTATGAGTTTTTTCTTTTTTCTCTCTCTTTTTTCCCCTGAAGTCAAAAATATTTTTACGCTGAAGCAAGTGGTTGGCCCCATTAATATTACACACTTTCCTCTGTTTCAGTACGTTGCCAACAGTAAGGTATTATTTAGGGAAAAATATAAATGCGTAATAAACAGATCTGTACGATCATTACTGAACTAAAATAGCAGTTAGGAAAGTATTTTTATTGTGAAAAATGGCCCTGTAAGACTTGCTGGCTATTTGTAATGTTGCAATGTAACTCAGATAAATTGGTGCCCAGGAGTGTGACATTTCAAAAGCTTGAAAATACACTACATTTTTCTGATACGCCATTTTTGTAATTCTGCTAGCTATTTTGCAGTAGCGAGAAGCAATTCCTCTATGCCCAGGCAGTTCAATTAGAGTGTTGTAGATGTTGTCAGAAAGACTCAAACATAAGTGCCCCTGAGCAAAGGTTGCGATTTCATAAATTATCCTGTGCCCCTTCTCCCTAGTAATTGACATTTCTGGTCAGTTGTGTGCAACGCTATTAACTAACTTTTTAAATAATGACTCGTTTGTGTTGTAAACCTTGTATGATAAACCCTCCCATTTAAGGTTAGACATGCATTTTTTAGTAAAAAGGGGTTAATAGATGAAGACTTCCACAGGGACAAAAGGCTCTTTTTCCATTAAGTGTTTCTACTGACATAAGCAAAAGTTCACCAGATTCTGGAGATGGATTTAGGGCAGCTTGGTAATACTATCTGCTTATCTGTCATTATTCATAATACAGATCAAGAGTTCAGGAGATATCAGAAATCCTTAGTGAATTCAGGCTGTGGAGTAAGAAGGGGAGAAGTAGATCGGGCACTGACGTGGCTGACCTTTGGTTAAGTAGGAATCCCAGCTACCTAAAGGCTGGTCAAACAGCGCTGTATTTTGAGGGGCAGAATTTGAAAGCATTTGGGAGTTTGGATGTGCAGACAAAAGCTTAATAAAATGTACAAACACACCAAGATTCACAAAAGTTTTTCTTTCATCCCGCACTGGTTTACGCATTTTTACAGACCTTGTGGGTGTCTATAGTCATGTAGATTAGAGGGGTTATTTGGCACAGTGGGAGTGGAGCAGTGGATTGAGGCAGTTGGTGTGGCTCCTCCATCTGCACGCTGTGTGGCTGGGGCATTACTTGGGACTAGATTTAGTTTGGTTCCCTGAACCTTCCCATCACTCATGTGGTTTGTTGCTTCAAACTCTTAAGTCCCAGCAGGGACTGGAGCACATTTGGCATCTGTGCTTCTGTGTGAACCAGGCCATGATGCAGTAACTGTGGACGAGTCAGGGATTCACTGCTGTTCTGGATCAGACACAGCCCATTGTACCTTAAAGCACCTAAATGTCTGTATGGATTCTCTGTATAGGAGAAATTACCACCATGGATGTTTAAGAATTCAGTTCACCAGCAGCGCAGGAGTGCTGACCACATTGTATTTCAGACTAAGCAACAGGCTTCAGCTCTGATCCAAGGAACCATCTGTAGGGTTTAGGGGATGCAGCCCTTGGAGCAGCCAGCCTTTGGCCTGAATGCTAAGATTACTTCCAGGGCACCCACTCCTTATCCTCAATGCTACCCCAGTTGCCTAAATAATTGCCATCTTCACAGCTTTTCCCTGTCTTTCCTTCACTGACTTCATGCAAAAGAAAGATGATTTGTGCACATTTAGGAGAAGTGGATTTACTTCCTGCTTCTGCTGCAGTTTTCAGACAATGGCCTTGATTTCCTTGCTCTGAAATGGGACAATAAGATGTTTTCTGATCTATCTATGTAGTTAACTTTGTAAGGACAAGAACATTTTCCTACTGTGTGTGCATCTAATGTACAACACAACAGGGTACTGATTTTGCAAAGCAAAGCACAAACTCTCTTGTTAACCCCCCCAAGGCTTCTGAAGCCAAGAAATGGGAAACACTTTTTATGGGTGAGCTATGACAAGCCTATTCCTATTAGTTTTCTGATTTTCTGCTAGAAGTTTGCGCTGGCTGCTGTGAAAAATGGTTACTGACCAGTTGTCTAAAGTCCTCTTGATAACAGGCAACAGTATTATTTTTGCAATATGGAAATTGATTCACTAGTATGATGATCAGCCTTCACAGAGGTGCGAGTTAGAAATCCAGTTGCTAGTGATGATAAATAGCAGTTGGGCACAGTCTGGTTTTAAAGCCTTTGAAAATCTCTGCATGTGACTTAACATCAGGGTATGAGACAGCATGACTTGATGCAGACTTGGTATTCTAACCCAGAGGCTTAAATGTCATAACAGCATCATATGATGTTATTACTTAAGAGACATTTGAAACCTTGGACATGACAATATAAAATAAAATTATAAAGTACAGTTTTGACAGCTTCAGTTTCAGGAATCGGAATACGTTCTAATTCTTTAGACTACAATTGTGACGTTTCACATTGAATCAATTAATCTCCCATTAGGTATCTGTCTTATCCTATTTTTCTCATAGGTATTCACCCAAATGACATCAGCATCATTGTCTAAATCAAATCAAGCACTAATACTGAGTTGGGAATTTGTTCTTACATATACTTTAGCAGGGGCTGCCCACACAATCTGGTACAAAGAAAAGACTAAACCAAATGCCCTAGTCATAATTGCTGCTACCACGTGCTTTCTATCTATCTCAACTTTCATTTGACCTTGAATTTTCCCTTAGAGGAAAATATTGCCATTTTCTGTTGACAAAAGTACAATCATGAAGTCTGGGGAAAAAAAGCAACATTGACAGATATATTGAATTAGAATTATAAAACAAGCACACAGCAATTCCTAAAATTGCTGTTGGCATATGTTAAATATATGGTGTACCACTTGGAAGTCTATTATCACAGGCTGCTGCTAGAAAGAGCAATTATTGTTATAATCATTGTGCCTGCAGCCTGTTAAACAATCATGAGATGAGAAGCTTGCAGAAATTTTCTAGTGCATGTGAAGGGTTAAGACCGATTTTACCCACTAAGTCCAATTCAAAAAAGAACAACTTGCCTGATCTGGAATATATTCCAATTCAGCTTCTACAGATGTTGCCACTTAGTCTCTCCACTGTGGTTCGAGATCAATTTGGGATCTGTATCTAAATCCCTGTCTAATGGGAACTGTAACAAAGAGTCACAGAATATACAGACATTACCCTCCATCAGAGATAAAAACCAACCAAACCACCAAACAAACAAATAAACAAACTGCAACAGAGTTCCTCCAACAAAGTTATTCAGAGGATAATAGTACTTCAGAGAGCAGTTATTCTTATTGTTGTTATAATCATTGTGTCTGCAGCCTGTCAAATACTGACAGGCGCCTCTTTACCTTAGTAAAAGGGAAACAAAATGATCAGATTGCAAAACTCGTAGACTTTGATATCTGATCATGTCTAGACAGCCTATGTCCCTGCCTCTTAAAGACAGTCGTCAAATGCTTTGCATCAATAATTTGATATGCCGCTGTTTTTGAGATGTTGAACATTAATGTCACCTCCTTGGGTCCCAAGCGTCTGCCTCTTCTGCATTCATTATTTTTAGGTAATAATGGATACTTGCTTCTGTTTAGTTTTAATAATCACGCAGAACAAGCAGCTTCAATACCTGAAATAAACTGCTTCACAAATTAATCAAGTGCAGAACAAAGCCATTTTAAGTATATGACAGCCAATAAAGTCATTTGTGATGCGTTGTACAGTATCTAGCCTTTTCTGCTGTGCTAAATACTATTGCCAGCTGCAGAGATAGAGGAAATTTTTATTAGAAATAAAGTTCTCTGGGAATTTTTACCAAAGTGTAAAACTGGATTTTATACATTAGACACAATCATTTAATATAGGTTCTAAAATTTCAGAGGATTATTTAAGAGGCTACATGCTTTGGAGAATTAAGAGAAAGAGCTGAAAATGGAATTGCTCTTGTGATCCAAAGATGTCTTGGATAGGTTAGATGCATTGCAGGCAGTCATAGTGCAAATTTCTCACACTGGAAATACAATCTAAGTCCATCTTTGAATAGAACTGAACTGTTTGTGGTTGAGCTGTAATGAACTTCTCTTAAATTGTGTGGTTGTAGGAAATAGCTGAATTATATGCAGCAGTTTTGCATGAGCCCATCAATGCAGGAGGAACTTACCAGAGCTATCAATCATTCATTTCTCTTTGGTTTTCATATTGGATATGAAAAAAGATAGTTGTAATATTGAGATAACTATTCCTCTTGCTTCTGATTACTCTCAGATTGCATTTAACTCTATCTTCTATCTGTTCAACAAATCCATGTCCCTAAAGCATTTATGAAAATAACATGGGGTACAAACTGACAAATTAACACTGATAGATATGCAGAGAAAGTGATGGTTTTGAATGTATCACACTGTAGATGTGAAGACCTCAGTACAGAAATGATCTCCTGAGTGAAATCTATGTGAGATATACAGAAGTTGCTACACAGAATATTGGGTTATTGCACTCCATAGATTTGAAACCATCTTTCTTGGATGGCAGTGGAAAACTTCAATATACTTACATGAATTATAAATGATGTCTGATTCTCTTGTTGAAGTAGGTACTGTATGTTTTTCTAACATAGGCCCTTCAGCCTCTAAAAAGCTGCTTTGTGTATGTGCAAAGGCGAAAGATCTGCATTTGAAAACTTTTACTGTTGTCAATACTGTTGTGTAAATTGTGTACCCTACTGTAAATATTTTTGTTTTAATTGGGAGTGCCACAGATATTCCCTTAACATGGGAATGAAGTAATGGCTTTTAAACAATTAGTTTAGAGATGGAATTGATTTGGAAGAAATAATGCCTGTGAAGATGCAGTATATGAAGCCAGAACTGATTCAAGGCGACAATTCCTAAATAGTTCAGACATTTTGGTGCCTTGAAATGAACATGTCTTCTGTCAGTTCAGAAATATAACAATACACAACAAGGCAGATCAAAGACAAGGAATCATCACTTTGCTTTTCAGATTCTCGGCAGTGTTATAATTTACATTCTTTTAGATGTCTTTGAATTGTTTTTATTTCAAAACAATACACGCACCCTCAAAGTGCCTATTGCTAGCCTGAGACATTAACCCTTCATCATAGTTATAGTAATGGGTCAGTACATGAATACCCGGATAAAATTCACAAGGCTATGCGACTCAAGGCGCTAAGACAGAAAGATCTTTTAGATCCTACAGTGCTATGAACTTACTGCTGCTTCTTGGCAGAAAGAAAAAGTCTGTGTGGTCTTCATCTGGAGCAATCGGGATTCCAATTAATTCATCAAAACAAAAGAGCTTTTAAATTTGGCATGCACTTCCTAAGGGCTGGATTCAGATGACTTCTCTTGTACTGAACAGTGCCACAGAGCCTTCACAGCCCTCTGTGAATGAAGGCATTTGGCATAGCGAGGTGTGCAGGTCCCCACTGTGCCACAGACCTGTGCCCAGGCACTGGATTCTGCTGTTCCCATCCACGGGGGGGGCTGGGAATCTGACTTAAAAACTGAAATGTTGCACCTGGACAGAAATATGCAAGCGGCTTCTTATTAAGATCAAACCGGAAGATTTTGACACTGCATAGATCTCATCATGATATTAGATGAGTGAAGTGGCTGCTTGTAGTGCTATATCTGTACTTCCTGGAAACCACTGCCCTCAATAAGAATAGCACAAGACACTGAGTAACGGAACTGATAGGCAAGGCATTAGCCAGACTAACCTAGCAAAGGTCAGTCAAGGATAAGGAAAGCCTGGCAGACTACTTGATGTAAGAATTACTCTATGCAAAAAGGATTTAATGGAAAATATAATGCATTTCCTGAAAGAACAAGCTGACAAGGATGCAGTGAAAATAGTTATTATGTGTGCCAAGAACAGAAGGTGGTCTAGACTGGAGCATGCCAATGGGAATGAGTTTTACTATGTTTCAGACCCATGCAAATGCGGGAAGGCTGTACACAGACTCCAGCAAATCTGAAGGATGTTTACCTGGCTTAAAAAGAGTATGTTGTCAGAAACGCGTTGCTCTCAAAAACCAGTCTGGTTCCAGCCCTGGCAGAGTCTGTTTTTCAGCTAATCCAAAACTAAATCTGAATCACAAACCAAATAACATTTCCCTGTCTGATGGCATGGCTCAGGTCATTATCACAGATCAAAATGTAAGGCTTGCCCTCAAGCAAGTGTGTGAAGAAGGCCATCACAGAGTCTGATCAGTTCAATAGCAGCGAGGGATAGCATGACTGCACAGGAATATGCCCAGTGGTTACCTGTGCAAGGGGTACTCACGGAGAGACTGAATGAAAGGACACAGACCTTAAAGAAACCTGGGGTCATTTAAAAGAAACTTGAGTTTCAAAAGGGCACCTAACATAGATTGACACTGTGCCTGTAAAAAGAAAAATGGAGTCAAATAAGGAGAAAGTTGCTTGCAACATCACCTTATCTAAGCTCTGACAGAGCACTTTTTCATCACAGATCTCAAAGCATCTTAAAAAGGAAGATAATTATCATTATTTCTATTGCATAGCTTGGGAAACCCAGGGAAAGACGAAATACTATTTACCTATTCTCATGCAAAGCTGAGTCTAAAGCTGGAAAAGATGGGTTTCCTAACTCAATCCATGCCTGCTATCATGTGACCCTTAAGTCACAGGTGAATGAACTGTAAAATACAAAAGAACAAGTTGATGAATATTTAAATCATGTTTAGAATATTTGAATTGATATTTTTGCACCTTGATCGCTCTTCTTACTGTACCCATCTGCCTTTCATTTTCTGCTGCCTGTGTGCTATGCTTTTTTTAAATTCATGATATAATTTAGCTCTGCTAATGTTTTTTAAGGAAGTTGTTCAATTTTTGTTCTGCATTCCTTTGATGATTCCGTACCAAAATCAATTATAAATATCAGAAGATGTTGGGTTCTTAAAATACAAATTATAAGCCAAATTCCTTGGTAGAGTAGGCTGATTAAAATAAAGTAACTAGAACAATGTCTATTTATCCTAGCAAAGGCTTTAGCTTTTTGATTATTACTAGTGCCACTACCATTTTCAGATTTTATTTCTGCAAGTTGAAAGTCTTCGTGTAGAAAACACGCCTTTTTTACAATTTAAAACTCCCAGCGCTATTATTTCTTAGTGGCAGAGCAGCCTGTTGAGTACTCCTGCACCCTTAAAGGGAACTGATAGGAACTGATGGACTGTTGCAAATGCAAGCATCTACGAAATGTTTTTACAAAAGAGAAAACATGGAGTGTAATGTAAATAACTTGTCAGAAGCTATTATCACTTCTTATTTTAGTGAAAGGACAATGATCCATCCGATGTCACATGACATGCTACCTATATATATAGCTGACATGAGAGTGTGCACCTAGACCACCCTGTACCTTGCACAGGAGTGTAGGTGCCATTTATAGTTCAAGAATCTTTAATTACAGGGCATAATTAAATACATCATGAAAATAGCTCATCTGATTTTTTTCTCTTCTGCAGCAGTTTTCCCTGAAATTAGGAGGAGGGGAAATGGGCAATGCAGGCAAATGGGCCTCCAGCAGGTTGTTTTGGCTACGCTGCATGGTGCATGTCTGCCTACTCATTGATGGTAAAGACGTGATATAGATAGCTGATCCTGGAAACATAATGGGTAGCAGGAGGCTGAACCTGGTCCTTCTGTCTGCACCACAGCAGTCAGTGATGCATGTACACCTCCTGGGAAACATGCTCTCCTCAGTCCTTTTGCCCATGGAGAAGAATGGTGAAGGTGGGACAAATGACACTCTTGTTCCAGCCTGCATCTGTCAGATTGGGGCAAAACTATTTTTAGTAAGGAAAATTTATCCCAGAAAGCTGAAAAATATTTAGTTGAAATCCCGTTTTTCCTTAGAAAATGAGTTCTGCTCATTCAACCAGTTAGAACATTTGATGAGTTTGACAACACAAATCCTTGTTACGCAGGCAGGTAGGTGCATCAGTCTTTTAGTTTGCTGTTTGCTTCATGCTCCTAACAAACACACCAAAGAGGCACTCTGAACTGAGCTCTGTAGCTGGATTTGCACTACAGCATGATAGTGTACATGGGACTGGAGTGAGGGATAAACAACAAATGAGAGACCATAGACTTTGGGCAGCAGCAGCCACTCTCGTTAGTGAACTAAAGGCAGAAATTGAACTAAACCTTTTGTCAGTTAGGAATGCAGAAATACTTAGCTGTATCTTCTGAATGGGCGAGAGGGTAATTGTAAGAAGGAATGACACAAGCCCTTGACGCTTGGAGTAAGCAAGAATATCTGAGCGCTTATAACAGATTTCACTGAAAGCACCTTTGATATTTAAAGTATGTGATCGCCTGAGTCAAATTAGAAACAGATTTCTCCCTTTTTTGGCCTTATTCACTCCCAGAGTTTTCCCAAGAGATGATATAATGAATCTTGTCAGGGTCATGTGTTTGTGCAGTACTAGATATTAGGGAAGTCAGTAGTCGACCATAACATTTAAAGCAGCAGTTTGTGATTCAACAAAATTCACCTTTAAAAAAAGCAAAAGGGGACTGGTTGCCTATGGGTTTATGAAGGAGTTACTGAAACTTCAGAAAAGGTTGGTAGGTTGAAATTTGCCTCTGTTGACAATAAGTTGGTTTTGGTTCAGTATGATGAAGCTATCCGTTAGGGTTCAGCAATTCTTTAGCCTTTTGGCAAGGAGCAAAGGCATTTGCTCTTCTGTCCTCCTGACTTGCTGGCTAAGGGGACAGACATGTATTCCCTACCTTAGTAGGACTTTGGAGCCGGCCCATTTGTTCTGCTTGGTTGGCAGGCTACTTAGGCAGTAGTCCATAAGCAGGTGGTATGAAGAGAGAATAGATGGAGTTTTCACATTTAAGGAAGAAGAAAGAGGAACATTGGGAAGCGCTGTGGTGTGGGCAGGTAGAAATTGGGATATGATGGAGCAGTACAATTTGTAATTGGTCCCCATACTCACACAGCTATGCATGGCAGCTAAAGAAATATGATGTAGAAATCCCTATGACATATTCATTCATTCACTAAATATTTCTTCATATTTAAGAACATGGTTTAGAGGTCTTCTTCCATTTCTGTTGTATTTATCCTTTTGCATTAGCAAATGACTACTTTGCTTTTCCCATCATCCAGTTTGTCATCTTTCAACTATTTTCCTTTGTATTTTATAATGCACAAGAACTAAATACAATAAAACTAAATGTATATAGTGCAGGAAATACAAAGGATCTCAAATAGCTTTACATAAAATAATATCTAGGAGCTTTAAAACTGAGCTGCATTTAAGGCTGGAAAAGCCAGCCTAAAAAGATAAGATTTCAATTTTGTCTTAAATGAATTCACTGAATCTGCATTTCTGATGTCAAGTAGAAGCAAATTCCATAGCTCTCATGAATAGCAAGCAAAAGCCCTACAGCTATGAGAATTTAATCTGAATCTTTTATTTTGCATGTCCGGGATCTTTTAAAATACATTTCTTCTCATATGTTCTAAAATCTTTGTGGATTTTCAGTCTTATGGCTTGCATGGTTATTTATTCCCCACAATTGTCCTTATATTCCAAATCACTAAATGAAACAGTCTTCTGGAAAAATATTGTTAACACGATAAATAGCTTTGAAATGACAGCCACGATTCATTGGAGCAGAATACCTTTAAGTGGAAAAGTTCCTTGCTGTACTGCTTTCTCTTTGAAAAAAACCTAGTCATTCAACAGAAGTTTTGCTGCATGTGATGAATGCATATGGATGCACTTATAATTATGCACCAAGAAAAGAAATATAAATGAAAGAAGATCATCCAGGAGCTTTCAGTTCTGAGTCTGCTGCTGTAGTCTAATATGTAGGGTCATTAACCCAACATGCAGTGTTCACAGATGAGGAGTAGACAGGAAGAATGATTTTATGGCTAAGATTCAGGAGATCTACATTCATTCCCGCATCTTTGGCACTTTCTGTCCTTCACTGCCAGTTGCCAATGTCCAACAGTTCCCCCTGTCCTCTTTTTGTCTGTCTGATATGCTTCACTTACTTACAGACTTGCTCGGGCAATGGAGGTCTCCACTGTGACTGCAGGATGTCAGTTAGGGTGGAGCTGAAACTGAGAATTTCCTTCAGAACTGTTGACATGACCGCAATAAAGTAGGTTAATACAATGATAATGGATGGTAGATAGACATAACACACTAGACTGATAGTATGTTTCTATTGCTATGGTATGCTTCTCTGCCTCCTTCTGGCAGTAATCAGCATGTAATCTCAGAGTATGTCTACATTGCCATGAATACAGAGCTTATAAACATATCTAAGGTAGCTTTAAGCCACCTAGCCTGAGTGTCAAGACTATTGCAGCCCCTAACAATAGGGTTCATTTAACAAGCCCAGCAACATATCTGCTGAGGTGCCTAGCATGAGGTAAGATGCATGCTTTTGTGACTACCACATTTTTGCTCCCTGGGACAGCTAGTTTAACAGTGGTTTGAACGTATTGACTGAACTGAAAGGAACACATGCCTTTGGTGGGGCAGCCGTGGGCTAATCCATCCAAAGAGCTATCAGCTAACTACTTAGCTAACTACTAAGCTAACTACTAACCCTACTTAGCTAACTTTATCATTGCAACCAGCTGCAGGAGACAAATGCCATAGCCAATGAGGGGCTAAATTCTCAGAAATGTTTTACTTACGCTTGTATATTTCCATCTATAGCCATAAGTGCTATCAAAATGGTAAGAACTCCTCAGATCCTTGTGTTATTCAGTCCAGAGAAGAGGGAATAATAAACCACTTCCCCTCTTCCCCCAGGCCGTGCGCTGGCAGTGTTGGAGGGGTTTCAGTGAATGTGGTGAGGTTAGGGACTGGAGAACAACTGCTCTCTGCAGCATGCTTGCCAGGTACCGGCAGTGATCCAGGTAGGCAGTCGTGCCAACTGTAATGCCTTGCAGAGAGGGAATACTACTCCTGGCATAGACAGAGTATGTGTTGGCCACATGGTTACAAAAGGGCAGATGCACAGGGCATTTTTCAACTTGTCTGGCTCTTCCAAATTTCCAGCAGCTGTTATTAATATTTGAATAACGCTACTAGCGTGCTCCATTTGGACTCAGCCAAGCTGTCTCCTCCAATTTCCCCTGTGCAAACTCCTAAGCCACGTGCTGCTTTACTGCCATGTTCAGCCTCCCCTAAAGTCAGTATGGGGCTCAGAGCATGGGTACTATTTCCTGGGCATAGGTTAGAGCAGGCTTGGGGTTGCTCTAACATCTGTTAGCAGGAGCCTCCAACTCCCTGCTCCCTCCCCCAGCCCAAACCCAACATCTGTTCTGGTGAGCATATCTAGTGAGATGCCACTCTCAGTCCTCACCACAGAGGACTCCAGCCTCCGTGTAAGGAACAAACTGAACAGAAAATACGTTCTGTAAAGTGCAACCTTTTCCGATCTTACTCCTAGTAGGGGAAAGTACATTTCTGCTTCTTTTGATTGCAAAGTCCCAGGAAAGGTCGTAGGTGGGCAGAAGAAAAGACAGGCGTGGTTCTGTGGCTTTGTCCTCCTAAAGCCGAGCTGGAATTCCAGGTCACTTACAATACCTGTTGTTTAGTTTTGGTTAAAAGCTGCTAGCTGAACTTCTTCCCCTTCTATAGAGTTGCTAATGGTCATCAGAGTCTCCTGGGGTTTCCTAGAAGTTATCCCCTTTTCAGAGAGAGCAGCTTAAGGGATTATAAAATGATACCATTGTGAGAGGTCCCTTCAGGGTGTTCATAGATATGTGGTATCTCTTGTTCCATTTCTAGTCCTCCCAGCAGAAGTACTGCTACCATGGGCTATTCACTTTGTGCTGTTGTAAAATGTCTTTGGCTCACATGTACACAATACATATAAGACTGTTTCTAGGAGGTCAGAGCTAACACTGCCAAGAGAGATGCAGATTATCAAGTATAGCACAGGCACAGACTTATCAGGGATGTTAAAGTGGTTATAAACTTCACCTAAAGTTTGTACAGTTACTTGCTGTTCATCCCTTCCCTTTTTCCTATCAAAGTTATATCCGAGTCCATCATAGTCATATCCATTAAACCCTGGGCAGAATATAATGTTTCTCATCTAACTCTGTTCCCTGATGCCTGAGCCCTGAGCTATACCTATGTGGGTAAAAAGTGCCCAGAAGAACCTGAATGTCCAGTGCTAATGTTCCAATGTGGGAGAAAAAAAGATCAAGCAATTTGTAATCAGTTCCAAATGAAAGTGTGTTGCAGGAGCAGACACATCTCTGTCTGCGGGAACACCTGGCTGGAAGCAGGAGTACCTGATACTGCACCTGGTTGGGAAATGGGTTTCCTAGTCTGCAGCGGTTTGTAAAATTTTAGAAATAATAATTCTGAAGTAGGATGAAATTGGAAATGGAAAAATCCAAAGTGACTGAGCATCTCATGCTGCATCACTTAAGATCCTCATTTCAATCATTTTGAAAATACTGACAGTCTATTAGACCAGGAAATGAAACTTCTTGGCAAACAAGATGTTTGCTAATTTTGGTATTTTGTGTGAGTCAGAAATGTGTGGAGGGAAATATATTGAAACTAACCCCTTCTTGTGAACTGTTTCAGATTGCATAACTGACATTTGCCAATAAAAAAATGTTACATCAGAAAGTTTCTGAACATATCCAAAAGAAAAGGCATTAGAAGCTACTGCAAACACTTTCCCGCACAGCATTAAAGGCCATTGGTCACACTGGATTTTCACAATGGTCAGCGTGATGAACGTCTGCTTTCCTCTGTGCCTAACTCCAACTAACTGCAAATTAATCATGTTCTTTTATGAACTTGCATATTTCCACATCATTTACTTGATCACAGAGCTACACTGTCCCATTTCTTTTTATTTCATGCTTTCAGCTGCTTGGTGAAAGCAAGGTGATGGAAAAATCCAGCTCTTTGAAATGTGAGTATATCATCTAGAAATCAGTAAAAAAGTCATGTTTCCCTTGATAACATTTTCACACCCACATGTATTCAAAACTCTTAAAATTTTCATTTTGGCTTCTGGAAAGTACATTATAAAGTGAAAATTATGACTACAAAATTAGAATTGTGGTGTTCAAAAATCTACAAAGTAGTTTGATTTAAATTATCCACAATTGTCTGTTTTTCTTCCTACTGAAAAATAGTGTGTCACAAGTTCTTAGGATTTCCTTTGAGTGATGCTAAAAAGCCTTGCACATTACTTATTTGCTTAGTGCACTTTTGAACTGAAGCTTTTAATGTTTGAAAATAAGCACTAAATATATCATAGTTAATTGGAGAAAAAGAAAGAATTTGGGAAAGAATTTGAGCTTTTGCGACAGCTTAAAAGTTACAGTGAGATGTGATTTTATTGTCTTGATTTATGAGACTCATGTTGAATTCTAATTGCATTAAATGAGCAAGATAAGAGTTATGGAAACTACTGAGAGACAAAATAACAGGAGCAAGTATCTAAGTAATGTGAAGAATGGAAAATCCTGCTAAAGTAGCCTCTTGTGATAGCAGGTCATTCAAGGATTTCAATGGTAATAGTGAAAAAAGATGTAGAACTTTTAAATTTTCAGGAAGTTCTTTATTAAAATCGATACAACATCTAAGCAGTGTATAATCACAAAGTTACAAGGATTTGAGTGGCCAATAAAGAGTCAAGGACATAATTCACTAAAGATTGAATGTCCTTTTTTGAGTGATTCTAGTTATTTTTTGGGTCCAGATCTTCAGCAATATATCAATGATGATTCAAGGTGTGGAAGGCCATGGGGGCTGGTCCTCAGTGAAACAAATCTCTGCAGAGAAAAGGATATCCTTTTGCAGTGGCTTCAACCATCGCTTGTAGCTCTGTAATTGTGAAATGATAAGGCCTAAAGAAATAGCTGGCATCTTATTCTTCTGGAAACTTCTAAAGACATTTTAGTGACAGTGGCTCTAAAATAAAAACTTCATGTTTCCGCTTATCCCACATTGTTGTATGTAAATCAGGAGGGGGAGAAATGCTGTGGTATTCTCCAGGTGACAATAAAATGGAGCATCTATCTGAAACACCCAAACTGATCCCATTTAAAAACACAAGCAAAGGGAAATATCACATTGAGAGTTTCTTTAATATTTTGTGTGGAGACAGAACTGTTGAGATGAATTGATATGGGCAAAAGAGAATGAACTCAATCTGACCTGAATTACAGCTACGAAGTAAGTAGGACTTCAGGGGTGCCTGGGTGAATGATGCTCTTGAAGTTGGGATGGGTGCACAGAGCAGTGGCTGGTTCTGGCGGCTAGTTTAAAGCCACAGGTGTGTTGACACACTGACCGTGGTAGGATAAATGCCCCTGCTCATCTGCCTGTCTGAACTTCTATGCCCTGAATGAGTGTGATGAGCATCACACTGAAGGTGATGCGGGTGTGCGTAGATATGCTCTCGTTCAGAGGCTTTTTGGAAAAGCCAGATATGGACTTACTTTTTCATTTGCTCCTCTCAGGACTACTGTAAAGACCTGGTATTTCCTTATAGTGAAACCTGCCTACTCATGCAGTGCCCTGTAGAATTCTGAGAGGAGTGTCTATCATTGCCAAGGAGAGAGGACAAGGGTGGCCAATGCTTTCCCCAACAGTTTCAAAGGAAGTTGGCTTGGGGCAGTGAGTTTTCCTGACAACCTTCCTCTGTCATTCTCATAAAGAGAGGTGACACTGTAACCACCAAGTCCTTTTTGTCTTTATTTATCTGTCCCTGTCCCAGTGTCATGTCTCTCTTTTGTCCCATGAAGTGAAGTCCTAGCAAGGGAATTGCTGCGTGCATTAAACAGTGTTTGTGCCCTGTGTATTATCAGGCCATTTGGCAGCTTTTTATTAAATTTTTGGTCCAATAATCATCTTGGTGTCATAGCACCAAGTGATACAGAGGGAGAGTATCTGTGCTCTGGCCAGGTCTTCCTGCCAAGCTGTCCCACTCTCAAAGTCACTATTGCAGCTATGGGATTTCAAAGTTCCCTTACTCAGAATGCCTTTAGGTCCAATTTATTCTGCACAGGGGGTGTGTGGTGTGTGTATATGTCATAAAAAGCATCCCAAGTCACTGAGAGATAATGAAACAGAGAATACTGTTAGGAGTTAAAGCTGTCTTGGGTTTTCAGCTCCAAATGTGGTTTCTTTGTGGAGTTATTTCCAGTGATGACACATGGTGGGTGGTAGGTTGTGTATTCAGCTCCCCAATTAGATGTCTTTGCATGAGCTCCACTTTTATCAAATTAAATAGAACAAAACTCAAGACAGATGATACCTGCTGATCAGGATACTGTGGTACATATGCCACGTGAATGCTGTGACAAAACCACAGAGACTGAATAATCCAGACTGTGGTTTTGTTACAGCTAGAGTAAAAAATGATATTGATCTAAGTTCCAGCATCAAAATATCTATTCACTTGTCCTCCCTTACAGAAGTGGTCACAATCTGAAAACATTGAGAGCTGGTTTTAGTACATCTTTCTTCAAAGCCCTTGCAGTTGTTCCAAGCACTCTTGGTTATTAGAATATGCCAATTTGGCATAACCCAGCTCATAGTGTTTCTATCATCAAGAAATTTGCTGCGAACTAAAAGGAAATATGAAATAGAAACTATTCTGGACAAATGGGTAGCAAGAAATATGGCATGAGTTATTCTCCATCTCAGAATTCAACATCTTTTTAGGACGCAGCAGAGTCGATGTAGTGTGCCCTGTGTCAGCTCCCTGAATGTGTGCACCAGTATTTCTCTTTCAGTATGGCTTTGTAAGTCCATAGAGCTTCTGTGTCCCTCTGCCGTGAGTGTGTAGAGGGATCGTCTGAGCCCACAAAGCTGGGAGCCTCTGCCATGGAGGGATCTGTGCACCTACCTGTCCTGTGCCTAGCACAGGGATCTCAGTTGTTTTTTCCCTCATCAGTGGATGAAATGCGAGAACAGAATGGTCGCGGTGTTGCCAGTGGTTGTGAGTTAACTTTACAAATAAGTTAATACTGGGTTTCAAATCAGCTCCAAACTTTTAAAAAAAATGTAGAACCTTCTCTAAAATTTGTTTCAACAAAATGCTTAAAGCATCCATCTCTCTGTCAGCACAGATTCCCCTTTCCATTGTGTATACATATGCAAACTGTTTAAACCACCCGTTATGTCAAGGATGTGGAAAGGAAAGAAAAGTGTGAAGACTGTTTTCCCCATATGTTGAGAAAAAATCTGCAGTAGGCAGTAAAGAATCTGGTAACAGGAAAAGTATCTGAAGTTATGTTACAAGGTAAAAGACGAGACTGTGGCTGTGAAAACAAACTAAAACAAGAGGAGATAAAATATCCTTTACTAGATAAAGTGATAGTACCATGATGCCATAGTTTGTTGAAGCATGGTTGTGAGGGAATTTTAAGGGTTTGGGAGCTGGCCCAGCTGATTTTGCTAATGCTGATATTACACAAAGTTCCCGCTCAACTAACCATATGAAATGTAGCTCTGACCAGCAGAGAACCCAGAGAATGAAAGGTCAGAAAGTCTGAATTAGGAAGATGGGAGGTTGCATTAGCCTGAGAAGGAGAAAGATGTTTGCCACAGTGGGATATACAGCCAAGGGAAGGAATCCCCACTCTGAGCCTTAACACTGGAGAGCTGTAAATAAATACTTGGAAAATATACTTCATTTGACATTAATAATGCAGTGCCTAAAGTATGTTGGATGTGCTTTAAATATTACATGTGAATCCCAGGCCTCTCTTGTAATAATTTTAGAAAATATCCATAATCTTGTCGTTTTAACAGCAGAACAAGTTTTCTGGCCTTTTCATCTTTTTTGGTGTATTAGGAACTGAGAAATGTGGACCTTCTCCACATAAAAATTGCATTTACTGTTATTATTGCCTTTGCAGCTGTGCAAGTAACAGTCTACTTGATTTCAGACAAGTAAAGTAAATTAAGAGAGGGTAAAGACCCAAGCACAATAAAGCTGCTTTGGAGTCATTACAAGACATAAATATAGAGCAACTCTTAGGTCAAATCCAGGTCTTGCATAAACAATCACAGCTCCAGCCTCTACAAGAAGTGCCTGTAAACATCAGGGTTAACGTCATCTATCAATCAAAATTTGGATTGATTGGAAAATAGTTTTAGACTTCGGAAAACAACATTAACAGTGCAACAGGATCACTGAATCATCAGTGCAAGGTTCTTGTCAACGTGATTTCAACTGATGTATTTCACAATTCAAAAGAAGCGTTACTGTGCATGCAGATGGAGACTACCCAGTTTTGTACAACATACAGAATGAGAAACAAATCTGATTCACTTTTCTACTTCCACAATTTGCCCTAAATTAAAGAATAAGTAGTAAAGGAATGTATGAACAGGAAAAACAATTAGGGGAAATTTTTTCCCAGGGAGAAATGTGTAGGCTTCCAGCTAGCATCACTGGGACTTTTGAAGTATGCTTGCAAGAAAACAATTTGTTCTTTAGATATTAAAAGATACTCAGCCTGTTGCTGTCAACAATACAAGATGGGCAAGTGACACAATGACTGCCTGAGATAAATGGATAGATAAAATATATACGGATTTAATTTTTGTTCAATTTATCCCATACTTTTGATATTGTTGGATGGTAAAGTTCATGGTGAAGACTGAAGCTTTCCTTTGATATTATTAAAGCAGTGCTTAATTAAATTAATCTGGAATATATTAAAAGAACACAGTGTTACTTGCTGTGACACCAGTCTGTTCCCCTCTAAACTAGGGACTGAGAGAGATTCAATCTGATACAGAGCCATAATTATTATCTTCTTACTTTCTGACTATTCAGCTTACATACAGTTGTACTTAGATTTTGTCCTGTTTGATATGATCAACATGCTGTTTATTTGCTTAGCTATCCATACTGATAAGTGTATCTACTCGGCACTGTGGCTGCAGAGCAGAATTTCTAACATAAATTGTAATCATCCCATTTCAGTAGTGGTGGGGAGGGAGGCAACATTGGACTGGGGATTAGGAGAGCAAATTCTCATGTTTGTCCTGATACAGTGTGTAACTACAGGCAGGTCACTTCACCTCCATGTCCTCCTTCCCTTTCTGTTTGCTTTGACATGCTTTCAAGTGGGGATTGCCTCTTTCCTGGTGGCTCTGTGAAGCCTCTGGTGTGTTTTCCCCCTAATGCTAGCTCTTGATCTTGTAAGAGGGGCGTGAGGGCACTGTGCTGATGTTTCTGCTGTGCTGAATGTCCACATGGCAAATGGGAGGCTGAACAGGTCAAACCAGGGGCTCAAACCATGATGGCTCCATTCAGCACCCACGAGTTTAAATCTCACTCATGCCATGTAAAAATTGAGCCCTTTGCAACCCAATGGGGACTAGGGAGCTGTGCGACATGTACCTTCTGCTCCATTTTGTAATCTCTAGGGTGTGCTAATGGGAGGTTACAGTCCTTTTTTACTCCTTTCTGCTTTATCTGCTCTGAGAATAAACAAATATGCTGCACACACAAACACACCCTGAAAGCAGAGAAGATTCTGCAGGAAGCTATTCATTGTGGAAGTCATAAATCACACAAGAAAGGAGTGTCACTTCCATAGTCTGTGTTATATGAGGGCTCCCTTAGATAACAAACATTCGTAAAGAGAAGTTAAAAATGGCTTCCTATGGGCAAGACTGATAAAATACAACATTTTGCTGTGTAAGAGGGGGGCTCTCGCAGGGCTCCTGTATTTAAGTTGTCACTGAAGGCAGGAGAGTGCACATGAAAACTGGGAGAATGGTAATGCAGAGAAGAAGAAGAAAGCTGGAAAGAAAAAAGAAAACCACACAAAACTCGAGCTGTTAATCACATCCCTATGTTGATAAAATATTTATGAGATCTCATTCAATTAATTAGAATAAACTATGTAACACTGCAGGAAACAAATTGAAAATTTAATAAAGTAAGTTCACTTCCAATTTCTTTTGAAGAAAGAAGCTAATTATATTTAGTTCTGTAATTATAACTTTAATTAAAATATAATGCAAAATATTTCATAAAGTGAAAACAGTTCTGTGTTAGAAAATAGAACCTTTAAGACAACTTGCTCCTCAGACAAAAATTCATAACAATTTCAAATGAACGTTTTAATACACTTGTTTCTAAAATCTTTTCAGGGTAATTTTAATACAAATCCATCTTAGAAATGCTCATTAGTGTTAGCTTTTATTTAAAACATAATGTATTACCTTCCTGCCTCTATCCAGAAATGTTTCTTACTCTACGTTAGGGATGTGTGGTCTACTTACTGTATTTAAACCACAGACACATTCGTTATTCATACTTGCCTATTGCAGCCTACGGAACCCAATATTTATTTAGAGAATAATTTCAAAACATGTTGTAAAGTATATCCACATAGCAGCTGCCTTCACCTGAGCAACAAGGGAAGAGAGTGCCTCAGGCAGAGAGATCCAGGCAGGCACAGGGAAATTTGGGTCTAGCAATATAAAATGAGAGCACTGACAAAATGACCTTTCGTTGATGTTTTTGATGATGATTTAATAGCAACAGAGTCTTCTAGGCTTGTGTAAAATGAATTTGTCTTTAGGACTAAAAAACTAATTTTACAAATGATTTCTAACGCACAGTTCACCAGGGAGTCTGGGATGAATGTGCTGTTTGTTGATTCTCAGAGTTTATCTGAACCGTATTTGAAGTCCGGTTGCATTTCTGCCACTTTGTTGGATTCTGATTCAGCCAAGCTCATAAGTATTTTTGTTTAAGATAGAAACCATAATTAGATGCCTAAATACATTTTTAAATAAGTGTACCATTGAGGCCTGTTCTCAGTGAAGTTGTTAGACTCCTGGACCTTTAGCTTTTCTTTAGTTTCCAGTAGGAAAATAGTTATGCCAGTGCATGACCTTTGAATCTTGTCCCCCATGTGGCTTTAGCTACCTGCTCTGGCTGGTTGGCTCACAACACTCATCTTTCCAACCCTAAGCTGTTTCCTACCATTTATTCTTCATCTCTCAGCCTGCACACGTTCTCTCCCAGCTGGCTCACAAGCCGCAGCTCCAGCTGAGCAGTGGCGGTTCAGGACCACCCAACCTCTTGCATACAAGGGACTTCCACAGTCCCTCTGGAGCAGCCTACTGGCAACACTTCTGTCTTCTCCGCTGCCCACACAGCTGGCAAACACGCACATGCCGGGCCCTGACCCTCTCACATTTTGCTTCAGCATGCTAACCAGTCACCACCATCAGCTTTTTAACTGCCAGTGCTCAAACAGCAAGCTTTGCTCGATAACCATGGGAGTGCTGGAAGCGCTTCTCTGTCCTTCCTACTACTTTTTTTATTTCAGAGTGCTGTGTGTGAAATTAGATCAGACAGTCTTCTACACAGGGCCCACAGCTGTGCTGGGTAGTACTTAGCATGATCAGCATCACTGTAGAGTAACACTAATTGTAGTCACTAGTGGCTTGTTTGGCATGAAGAGATTTGGAGTTTTGAAAGGGGTAAATTCTATAGATGTTTGCCTGTGTGGGACCACCTCTCCCAGCTACATTAAGCCCTTTCTCCCTAAGCTTACCATGCTGGGCTTTAGTCTGATTTTTTTGGCTAAGCATGTGTATGTTCTGCTGTCCTCTTCTGTTAAATAGTTAAATTCCAGTTAATACACAAAGGAAAAAGAGAGCACATGGAAGAAGTGCATACAAGAAACTTATGAAAAAAAAAGAAAAAAACATTTCTGTATCACTCTTAGCAGTGTTAACATACAACAGTGATCACTAATGACATCTGGTACAAAGGTACTTTTTGCCTGTGTTCTTTTCTGGCTGGAGGAATAGAGTCACAGACTTCGCGTAGTCTTAATACCAATCCTAGGGACATACCTTTTGCCACCATTTTGAGAAGGAAGAGAGGATCAGACTTCAGATCTTTCTGACTTTCACCTGTGTGTGTCACTGCTATAAAGTTGCTTAACTATCGATTTTCAGTGCTAACGAAAACTCCTTCTGTTCTTCCCAAGCAGATCAGATGTAACAAGAGTGAGTCAGTTATAGCGGTGTTAATTGAACAAAACAGGAACCCAAAATAGAACAGTTTGAAGGAAATGCTGGATTGACATATGCTGTTTTCGTACATTTGTTGAACGTTATTGAGCATTTCTAGTGCAGTAATCAGAGAGTAGGAAAATATCTGGGAGTGTTTATTTGATAGAGTTTACATTACACAGCCTACAATACAGCCAGAGCAGCATTTTGTGATCTTTCTGATCATATAGTTCACTTTCTTCTCCTCTTTGCCAAGGAACTTGTTATGATCAAAAATGACCACTGAGTGACCAGAAGCTGGCGTTTCAAAGTCTGTCTAATGAATAAGAAGCACAGTAGCAACAGGAGTCCTCTCAGAGTGGATCAGAGGCTGTGGCACTATAATTGAAGAAGTTGCAGAGTTGGTGCCTTTACTGAGGCTGTGGCAGTGGATGCTTTCATCTCCCACAGTCTCTAGTTTGCTCTAGAGTCAATCGGGGTGGTGGCTGTTCATCCCCTACACCATAAAGCCCTTTGTCCTTCAGGCCCTTTTTATGATGGAATTTCTCCATCTCAAGGAGAGGAACTAAAGACACTTGCTCAGATCTAGCTCGCTTAATCCCTGTATGGCAGAACTGGGCTGTCCAGTGACATTTCAACC
The DNA here is from genome assembly GCF_034638445.1 of Ciconia boyciana. Lineage (NCBI taxonomy): Eukaryota > Metazoa > Chordata > Aves > Ciconiiformes > Ciconiidae > Ciconia > Ciconia boyciana. Next base: position 15,084,745 of record NC_132944.1, on the reverse strand, counting down.
TCCCTGCAGAACTGGAAAGCTAAAGATCTGGAATGGCTGGACTCATCCAGGTGAAAATCAATACTGAAGTCAACTAAACTGAATCAGGACATAATTCGTGCAAATCAGTAGTATCTCCACTGAAGTTATTGGAACTGCTGCCATGTCAAATCGAAAGTAATCCTGCTAAAGCCATGGGGTATACTTTGGTGTAAAAGTAACATTATAACATGCTTACTTGCTACCATGTTTATACAGACACAATATTAATCACATGTTGCTTTGTGCCTTTGATTCACAAGTAAACTCACTGGACTGAACAGGCCAAGCTAATTTAGATAAAGATAAATTTTTGAAAAATATCTTAAAAAAACTGTACTTGATCAAACACACAATTGGGTTGAAATTAAGTTTTTGTTTTTTCCCAGATAAAGAGAAAGACAAAATCTATTCCCTTGAAAGGAAAGATTACTATTGAATGTTTTATTCTTTCCAGTAGAGATCAACTCCCGGTGGCCCCCATTGCTGACCACACTGAACTACAAGACTGAGCATGCTGAGCAGAGGGTTAGGTGAGCATTTACATTGAGTTAGTTAATACAGAATTACGTATTGTCTCTTTGTCATGGTGAGATCAAATCCTCTCATACAGACAAGAATTTATTCTGTTTTTTTATGTGGTTTAAGAGAATTAGGCACTCAGCTCCAATTAATTAAATTTGCAGAAAGATGTGGTTTATATTCTTATTTCTGTTGGTACTGTAGTGTACTGTAGAAACCATCTGTGGGTGAAGATTGTCTTCTGCTGAGAATTATGGTTATGATGTGCAAAGGCAGGGACCCTTCTGAGGTGTTTGCAACCTAAGTATCATCTCTAATCTAAATATAATACATTGTGAGGTCTGCCATGAATCTGCTGTACAACTATTTTCTCTTTCTGTGCATCTCTCTCTGCTCTGATCTTCTGCCTGTCTGGTTTATGTAATTTCTACACTCTGCTGCAGGAATTAACCTTTATGGTATGTCTACACAGTACCTAGAATAAAGGGCTGTTAATCTCAGTGGGGGCTTTTGGACAGTATCAACTTGCAAATAAAAATTTAATCTGTAAGATGTCTGACTCTGGTGTTATCAATGCTTCTATGCATCCAAAGAAAAACTAATAACAAAGGGAAACAGACTCAGTTGTCATACAAGAGATGTGAATACTTAAATAGCTGCCTGCTCTTTCATATTTTTAAGACTTAAAGGTTCATGGGGTTTTTTCCACTGCCTATGTTAAATGAAAACATCTTTACTTGATATTCATCATTCTACAATGGCTATTTCATCACCTAGACAACATGAATAAAAGTTATTATTCTTAGTCATTAGTCACTCAGTCAGGGAAAAGAGAAAAATTGAACGTTTTAGAACATTTTACTTTTCTGTCATTTTAGAGTAAATGACACTCCTAAATGATGGCCAGTCAAACCTACAGAATCTATTAGTAACTTGATAATAAGTGTGAAGGGATGCTGGGACCCAAAGGAGTCTTAAAGTCGCATTTATCAGGCATGTCACATCATCGCTACTGGTAATAAAAGCATTTTTGTTTTATGCTGCAGCATCTATAGAGAATAATATTTTTTGTGCTATAGCCAAAAGTGATATTGCTACATTCATCACACTGTTTGATATGAAATAGCCTAAAAGCGCTGGAAATTGGCTGTCATTATTTGTTTCTTCCTTTTTTTTCCTAATCAAGGAGCCTACTACAGTGGTGGGAAGAGGTTTCCTTGTCTTCAAATTAAGGCACACAGACACACAATTGTAACATTTCTCCATCAGAAATCTAGCCCTTTGTTTCTGGCACTGTCTTAAAGTTTTAATGTCCTTTCAGGAAGAATATCTATGATTAACTCATTTCATTTCCATTTTGTCTTTCCTTCTGAAAGTAAGATTCAGTGTGTTTGGTTGGTTTACTATTACAATCTTTCCTGGCAAAATCTTCATTGGCTGTAGTGAAAATTCTGTGTGTTTGGGGACTGCAAGATGATGACTTTGGATGTTAGCTTCCAAGGGTTAAAAATCAGAAAGTAATCACTTGCCTGTGAAAGTTAGAAAATTATTTGGTTTTCCCTCTTTCTTCAATCTGTTAAATAAGATAATTTAAACAAGGACAGGTCACAAGGTGCAACTATGAAGGTCTCTGTGCTATAGTACTGTTGTGGAAACCCCTGATGAAGGGATAGTATATACTGCTGAAAGTAGTTTTCCCTGCTGGCATAGCTACTGATGATATAAATGAAACTCTTTTGGGGGGGATTTTTGAAGTATGTAAACTTTTTTTCAGGCCTGAAAGACACAGTGAGACCAAGCTAAACTTTTCAGTGTAGTCTTGGCTGGTGGCACCACGGGAAACTACTGCTGAGTTGTCCATGAACTCAGTCTGTGGCTATGACAGACTCTGTTCATCCTAAAAAATAAAAAATACTGGTAGCAGTAACAAAATGTTAGAAGTGAAAAAAAAAAACCCAAAAAACTCACAAAACCCCCTAGAATAGTCTTTCTTCTTTTCAGCTGACTTCCTTAGTAGGAAAAAGATCCATCAGTTACTTTCAGTTGATGAGTCAACCAGCCATGACCTTGTGCTCTGTCCCCCCTATACAGCTGCTGCAAATTTGCATGGGAAAGCTTGTGCAATTTCCTATGGAAATGTAAGGCTAGGATAGGCAAATGCATCACAGGAGCTCACTTAATAGCAGAGACGAAACAGAGCACATTTATCATATTGAATTCTTTCCCACTGATATTCATCATTTGCATGTAAAAATGCCATCTGATTTTCTCCATCTGATTTTCTCCCTCATAAACCCGGTGTGATGTTTTCCTTTTTTCCTGTTGTTGTTATTTTGGTTTGGATTTAAATCTGTCACTTTTGAAAACTTATGTGTTGTGGTTTAAACCCAGTCAGCAACTAAGCACCACACAGCCACTCCTTCACCCTCCCCCCCCCCACCACCTTGGTGGGATAGGGGAGAGAATCAGAAAAAAAAAGTAAACCCCACAAGTTGAGGTAAAGACAGTTTAAGAGGACAGCAGAGGAAGATATAGTAATAATAATAATAATAATAATAATAATAATAATAATAATAAAAGAATGTACAAAACAAGTGATGCACAATGCAGTTGCTTACCACCCACTGACCGATGCCCAGCCCGTCCCCGAGCAGCAATCGCTGCTCCCCCGGCCAACTCCCCCCGTTTCTATACTGAGCATGACGCCATATGGTATGGAATAGCCCTTGGGCCAGCTGGGGTCAGCTGTCCTGGCTGTGCCCCCTCCCAGCTTCTTGTGCGCCTGGCAGAGCATGGGAAGCTGAAAAGTCCTTGACTGGTGTAAGCACTACTTAGCAACAACTAAAACATCAGTGTGTTATCAGCATTAGTCTCACACTAAATCCAAAAGACAGCACTACACCAGCTACTAGGGAGAAAATTAACTCTATCCCAGCCAAAACCAGGACATTATGCTTTTTAAGCCCCACTGCACTCTGGAAGTAAAAACAAATGGGATTTTGGAGGACTGGGGAAGTTAAAATACTCTTTGTTGAGTGTGCTTGTGCAGCATGATGGATTTTATAATTACTCGAGCCTGTTCCTGGTGGTGGGGTTGCTCTTTGAAGCTAAATTCTGCCCTGACCATTTTTTTCAGACTACAGAATTTGTCATATTGACTGATTCTGTTAAGATCTGGCATGTCTTATTAACACTCTTCAGCAAAGCAACCCACTCTTTGAAACATATAGCCAGGCAAGACTGTTTGAACAGCTAGAGCAACCTTTACACTTCTTAGGGGCATGATGGTGCCAATATTGTGAATAGCTCTCTGCACTTCCTTCACATTAATCTTATTCTGTCTTTATAATGTGCAGACATATCAGCTGACACCATGGGACATTCAGTCCAGTAAGAGTATGATGCTATGACAACTTAATTCAGGTTTTTGGAAGTTCATGCAGCCAGACAATAAAAAAAGGCATACCATGCAGAAATGTAGAAAAGCACCACAAATGCGGAAAAGCTATACCATTAGTATGGATGGCCACATTTAAACTGGGTGAAGAGCTTATGCCTTCCTTTTCCTCACTTCTTATGTAATTATTGCTGGTTCTTTGCACAGCAATTAAGGACTTGCAGATGAAGCAAGCTGTCACTTTGAGGTCAAATATATCACTCATAGAGTATGGTGCTAAGGAATGGCTCTAAACAAATAAACTAATTTGTAAATATCACTACTTTATTGAACTCAAGAGCTCTCTGTATGAAGTTGTTCAGCCTTCCAGAAGATATGACATGCCTCAAATCACTGGTTGAAATACCCAACAGTTGCAACAACCTGCAGACCACACCAAGAAATCATAGAATCATAGAATGGTTTGGGTTGGAAGCAACCTTTAAAGGTCATCTAGTCCAACCCCTCTGCAATGAACAGGGACATCTTCAACTAGATCGGGCTGCTCAGAGCCCTGTCCAACCTGACCTCGAACGTTTCCAGGAATGGGGCATCTGCAACCTCTCTGGGCAACATGTTCCAGTGTTTCGCTACCCTCAATGTAAAAAATGTCTTCCTTACATCTAGTCTGAATCTACCCTCTTTTAGTTTAAAAACATTACCTCTTGTCCTATTGCTACAGGTCCTATTAAAAAGTCTGTCCCCATCTTTCTTATAAGCCTGCTGTAAGTACTGAAAGGCTGCAAAAAGGTCTCCCCAGAGCCTTCTCTTCTCCAGGCTGAACAACCCCAACTCTCTCAGCCTTTCTTCATAGGAGAGGTGTTCCGTCCCTCTGATCATTTTATGGATGCCTTCATGAATAAACACTCACATCACCCTCCACAGACTTAATTTCTTCTAACATTCCCTTTCCCCAACAACATTTCTTTCTGAACCTGTTTCTGGCAGAGATCAGTTTGTGTGGCCTTAGGGTGACTCTTGTGGGTGTTGTTTTCTGCTAGTGGCTGTTTTTCTAAGCATTCCCTACCCCTTACTTTGGTAGTATTTGCCGATTTATTTCTGAAAAGATAATGCATACACTAGCAGACAGTTCTGCAATAATCATGTCTCAGCAGTTGTCTTTGGTCACCAGTAATGAGAAGAAAGGAATGAGCTTGAGAAAATGCTCTAATTAGTTCCTGTAGATCAGAACACTTCTCAGCTGAAATAAGCCATGTGTCTTCACAGAGCTAATGTCATTGCACTGAAATGTGGGCTTTTTTGAGGAAAGAAATTGCAGTATGTTTTAAGGGACAAGCCAAAATAATTTTATTATGCAAAACAAACAAACTGCAATAGACTGAGGAGATGGAGTTCAAGGTTGGTATCTGAAAATCTCAAAATCAAATATGCTTGTATTTATGTATTTATATTATTATATATTTATAGCCCATATTTAGTTTCTTATGCTCTGTGCTCTATGGATATTTTCAAACTGGGTTTCTTTTTTGCTGTTTGCAAAAATTCTCCTTTTGTTTTTTCAGTCCTCAGTTTCTTTCTTGCTGGCTTCAAACATCACTCCCTCTCTTACTGGATTTGAACTAAGCAAAATGACCCTCTTTTGCTTTTGTTAGTATTTGCATGCAAAGCTAGAGATATTTGTAAAGAATCCATTAATTTATTCTACAAGAAAATGCTGCTACTATTGCGAGCAAGCAAAGACAACTTTTCCATGTGAGCACAGTGAAATTTCACCAGGAGCAAGCCACAGATGTGTTTCACTGAGACAGTTTGCCATTTGTTAGTGGAAACACTTTGCAGCTTCTAAAGTATCACTTCTTTCAGGAGCAGCTGTCTCAGTCTCCACTGTATGTTCTGTTGAGTAAGGTAGGTGTGTGGATTGCTGACACCCATTGCATACACACATCTACCATATATATGCAGTCACTCTATCTTATCTACCTATACCTTCTTTAAACAGAAGGAAAGCAGAATAGTGACAGTTTCCTGCCCAGCTATTTCTTGGCATATGTTTACCACTTTGCTTCAGGGCTGCATCCCCTACCTCTTGCCATAAGAATGAGTTGTGAGTCAAACTAAAGGTCCATCTAGGCCAATATGTTGTCTCTGACAGTTGTCAAAAACTGATACCTGGGGAGGAGTGGAAGAAGGGGCGCATATATGATTCTCCACTCTAAGGAGAATCTCTCTTCTCAGTGTAAGTACTAAGTAAACCTCAATGGATTTTGAGTCCATTAACTTTCCAGTCTTCCCTCAAACCACCCTACACTAGCATCCACAATACCCTTTGACAAAAGGTTTCACGGACCACATGCCTGTTGCATGAAGTAGCACTTAGCTTTGTTCTAAGCCTGGCTTAGAATTTCCTATTTCCTTTTTTTTTTTTTTTCCTAATTTGAAAACTGCTTATAGCATTTCTGTGACCTCCTTCCTTCTCTCCCTCCTCTGATGGTATCTAGCTCTTTGTACTGCTCTTACCTTCTCATCTCCAGCCTCCTCCAAATATTCTACGTGGAATTAGTAACCAATAGCCTACGAACATAACATCTTCAAAAATGTATTTTGTTTAGGTGGCTCTCCTCCTTTAGCTCTAATAATGCATACATATTTAAGTGAGGAATGTGAAGTGTATGTATGTGTTTGAGGGTTATCATTTCACTAGGACATGACAAATAAGATCAACTTGTTCCATGCCAGTATGGTTTTTTTCTGCCACTGAATGCATAGGAATTAACTTCTTATTCGCCGTTCAAAGACTATCCTGAGGCATTTCACAAAAATGCATTGGAATGATTCAGCAGTAATAAAATATTCCAGGCTCAGATGCAAAGTCAAATGCAAAAACATTTCAACTTTAACTAAAGTCTTGGAAAGAGTATCCTAGCTTAGGAGCTGAACTAGACTGTAGGTAGTTTCTATCCAATTACTAAGGTCTAATGCTTTTCCAGCTGACTCCAATAGCATGTATGACGTTGCTTTGAGCACACACAATACTTTGTGGTACTTACAAGGCTACAATGGCATATTTTGTTGTGGTATATCTTTGTAAATACTAATGAACTACTCTAGAATAATTCATTTGGTGTTACCAACTTTCTACATTCTTCTCTCCATTTAAAGGGCCTATCCTTGGTTATTAACCTGTGGACACTCTGAACCCCAAGGATTTTGGAAGCTTGTCGTACATATGAATGTGAAGTCTGCAGGAGCAGAACTAAGTATTTAGCTGTCAAAAGGCTAGAGGAGCAGTTAGCTAGCAGGAGTGCACATGTAAGCTGCAAAGGCATCCACATAATGGTTAGGAACGGGGAGAGAAACCAGAAATGGGGAGTTGACTGCCTGAAAAGAAAAAGCATAAAACTATATATGAAAGCCCCTAGCATCACAGAAATCATATTGTCAACGCCACTAGAGGAAAGATATAAATGTGAACTTTCATTTTATGCTTAGCGCTCAGTGAATTCTTTGGATTCCTAGATGTTATGAAAAATACAAACAAGAAGCCGAAATTTCACACAAAATATAACCAACAACAGAGGGAAAGTCGCGGTGGTCACTGTAACATAGAGAAGCTTAAAATTTCTGTTGAAGTTATTTTTCATTATCACCTGAGTAGGAGAGAGAAGCAGTCAGGAAGTGTCTAAAAGGCAGCAAGCCTATCTTGTTTCACACCTCTGTCTGCAAAGTAGGTGTTTCCTCTTCAGTGAACCAATGGAAGGAGCCTGGTACCCCTCTGTCTGATCTTTCCTGACTCAGCTGACATTCCTAAGGTCTTTCATAGTTTGGATTCCATGTCACCATCAGCTACAGTGTACTGAGGGGAAGGAAAGTTCAGGGACTCATCAACAGGTTTCATCAACAAATTTAATAGAATTTAATATCAAAACTAAAAAGGAAAGCAGGTCTATTCTGTATGTAAGATTTGTAAGTATTGTCCTTTTGTGATCAATGGGAAATACTTTTTCTGATACTTGGCTGAATGTTTTGCTGTTTCTGTTTAGTTAGTCTGGTTATCTGCCCTTGAGAATGGCTTATAAAGTTTGGACATAGCAATCTTATTTCATCCAGGCAAGTGGAGACTTTCTGGATCTGGACAAATATCTGAATTCTTAAATTCTTCATTCTTGTGAAAATTTACATAAGAACTGATACCCTAAACAGTTATCACAACAGTTAAAGCTCTAAGAAGGCCAGAATGGGTATCCCTTAATCCTTAATTTATTACCGGATGTTTATAACTACAAGGCAAAGTTTTCTAAATAAATAGGAATGAAGGCTATCACTTACAGTTCATCAATTTATACTGATAACATATCACTGTATTTATTATCCAGCCTTACGGAGAGCATTCAATTCATTTGGTAGAGAGTAGAGCCAGATGCGCTGTCTTCCGTTAAAGTTGTGAGTGTTAAAGAGTCACTCATCTTTAAAAAGAAAACTACAGAATGTTTTTGCATGTTCACCAGTTTGCTGCAGTCTTGTATTACTTGTGAAACTTAAGTGATGGCATTTCTGGGACAATCTTGCATGCAAGAAACTCAGCATTTCCATCTTCTAGAAGAGGCACATCCAGTGGTGACATTAACAATGTTGCATAAAACAGCAATGATAAAGTAGGCATTACATTTCCTAGTCTAACTCTGAGTGATTAAGCTTTGAGAGGCACCTAGATTTCTTCAGTTGTTTCTATAGTGTCTTTATATTTGTATATACAGTCTGTGTGTATGTAGTTCCAAATCAAAGCTGATGAAGGTGGGAGGAATATAGAAAGATGGAAGAGTAATGTTTGCAGGAAAAGAGCTGAAAAAAGGAGAATTTCACTTATCTGGACAGCTGGGTTGCTGTGGAAAGCAATATTTGATGGAAGACCCATGCAAATGTCAGACAAGAAAGCAATACATTCTGACAGCTATCAGAGATCTAACAGAAAGATGCCTCTGAAAAGTAAAGTGAAGTTCTACAGCAGCAACATCTTCAGTGTTTTCTGTAGAGTGGCAGGTAAGACAGAGTAGAAATTGGATGCTTTGGTACAACATTTCTAAAATCTGTCTGGAACTGGAGAGCAGGGAGGGGAATTGTTAAGCAGATTTTTTGCAGATCTACCAACCAGATATTTGAGCCAGACATTGTACAGCAAAAAAGGATACAATTTCTAGTGAATTCATTGCTTTTCTATATTACTTAAAGCTTGAATAAGCAAGTTGTCAACTGTAGCTCACAGGGACAGTGAAGAAAAATGGAAGACAAGACTGTGACAGGTTGGGGTGTTAGGACTGAATACAGAAAGGGAGGACATCATGTGAGCTGAATTTGAACAGAGTCCAGGCAACTGAAATGCAAATGTGTCACTTCCCCATCTCTCTGCACGAAGGAACTTACATGGTCAAAATCATCTGGTACTGCAAAAAAGTGCCCTATTACTGCAGAATGGTTTGAAGAAGTACAGTGTTATGACCTTTCTACTTGGGAAGACTGATACAGATATAGTAGCTCAAAAAACCACTGTTCCTACTGCTGCAGTCATTCTTGTATCAAAAATAAATCAAGTTTTGTGCTTATCTTTCTGGATAACAGTTTATATTGTAGTGGGAAGGCCTCTGTAAATTAATCATGCTTCAAAGACCTTATCTCCTTGTTTAGTCCATTCTCCTAGGTAAGTAATAGATGGTATAATGCAGTCGCTGCAGCTTACAAAGGATTAGAGAGCCTGCTTTCCTAATTGTAGGAAGAGGGCAGTGTTTCTTTCAGTTCTAAGCATGCTTTTTTAAGAAAGGAAGGGGCAGTATGAATGAAGTATCTAAGATGTTAATCTGGAGGAGGATTTTTATCACATGTAGACATGCTTCAGATGGGATAAGAGAAATTCTCAGTCTTGCCCGCATAGGGAGGTATCAGAGCCATAGATTTAAGGGAGAAAGCATGTATCTAGCTTAGGTGCATTTCTTGGCAGTTTAATTTTATATCTACATAAATTTCTGGGTGCTTTGTAGGTAAATGTTTGCATCTACCCATCTGATTAACCTTGGACGACTCTTACCTACAAATGCAGCCAAGAGGATAATTATTTAGAGCATCACTTTGCATCAATACTCTGCAGCTTAGCAATGAATGGGTATTGTGTAGATACTAAGATATGTCAGACTATACTACTAGATTATGTCAGATTTTAAGAATTCAGGGGTATAGTCTCAAAGCATGTGAGTATTTGAAAAACTGACTCTAGGTATAGTGCTGTCCTCCATCTCATTTTCTACCACTAGTCATCCAGGGTATTTGGTAATATGAAAGTCTATCTGATATTCAGGTTTTTTCATTTTACTCTTGAACCTCTTCTCCTTTGAAAAAGTGTTAAGTGGAGGTTACTGGCTAGTTTTTCTGTCAGGTGAGCTACCATGTTATTTACACCAATTTGTCCTGCCCCCTCTCCATCTAAATGATCCCTGACTTGAAGATCACTGTTAAATAGTATATTTTTATAACATGAAATAGGAATGATTGCTGTCTGGCCAAGTGGAACTGAAATAGGTCCCACAGTTTGTGATAATTGCTTCATAGTGTGTCCTGAGGGCTGCTGAGCAACTTCAGTTCTATTGATTTCAAGATATTGCACACAAGTTCTTAAAATGTGTTATTAATTAGGATGTTCTCCTATTATTTGTTGCAAGTAGAATGTGAAACACTCCACAGAAAGTCACAGTGGAAGGACAGTTAAGGAGGCAGGTGAGTATGACTTGAATCACTATAATATTGATGATGCCCACTTTGTTCTAATCCAACCAGGTTTGTGTGAAACACAGCCATAGCAGTTCACAAGGTGGACCTCTCAGTTTTGTTGTATGCCAAGTTCATAATCCTTTGACTCTTTCTTGAGATTTTTAATCCTGCAATTTAAGGGAAATGAATTTCAGCCACTGGCTTTTGCATTGCTTTCTAATAACTGTAAAATTGCCCAGGTTCTTTGGAAATTGCCCAAGGATCATGAACTACAACAAACCTTTGGAAAATATTGTTATAAGTTCCAGATGCTCTTAGGAGTGTTTCCAACAGCCTTCAGTGATAAAGCTTGGAAACTTTCCAAAGCTGGTAAATGCATCTAATTCCCTCCAGGTGCAATAGCTACTACAACCTCCCTTGAGCCTTGAACCGTAAGCACACTGTACTTTTGTTGGGTAACTCAGACTTTCCTTTAGCAGATGATCAGAATGTAATCATGTTAGCAGTGAATTTTACATTAAAGCAATCCCAAAAATACTACCAATCACTTTAAGTTTATGAACCACATCTCTCAGAAATGAACCTGAGTAACAGGAATTGTGTAAGAGTCAGATAATCCTTCCAGCTGCAGAGAACTCTGCTAGCAATTGTTTTAAGCTGTTATTGGGGGATGAAAGCACTGCTTTAGCTGTTGAACAGTAATAAATGGGGCTTTTTCTTACACAGCACTTTTTTTTTTCTTTTTTCTGGCCATCACCTGATTAACTGTGTATTTTAATCTGATGCTGTAATGGTTTACCTCAGCTTTTCTCTTACTGCTTTTCAGCCCAGAGGCATTTTATTTCGTTTACTTACATTCCCTAATATTTCCCTATTATGTATTTCCCATTACGATGATCACTATTGTTTTGAATGTTCTTGATCTGAAAGTTACTGCAATTATCTTACCTACATGAGTTTCAGCCTTGATGGGGTACAGAGCAGGATTGCTATTTTGTATAATAGTAGGTTTTATATATTAAATCCTTTCCTTTGACCTGTACCATAGAGCATTCAAAACTAATAGCTGTAAAAATGTTTGGCTGTGAGCCCATGACTGACTGTATTCTAGCTGTAACATCTAACCAAGTCCACCTGCCCAGCCAAGGCGTAGCTGGGGACAGTAATATCAACTCTGACAGCTAAATCCAATTGGGCTAGCTGTTGGTAAACCCAAGAGCAAATATCTGTTCAGCTTCAGAGCTCAGCTAAGCTGTAACTGCCAATCTGAGGTTTTTCTCACTGGATGGAGCAACCTAGGCAGTTGCAGGTTTGTATGTGTACAAGTCCAAAACAGTCAGTAGAGGCTTCAACAGTCATCTGTGGGATTAAAATTGGATTGCAAGTGGACCTAGACCTTCCGGCTCTCTGCCTGATCCTGGTTGACATGTGTTTTCATTCTATTTGTGGGGACACCAGAACATCTTATGAAAGACTCCTAAAATTATTCCATTTCCAAGTCAGTGCATTAAGTGAACCAATCTCAGGTTATCTAATAGACCAAACAGAAAACTACTGAGTCTGATAGTTCCTCACAAGCCATCCAGTTATCCCCACAACGGTGACATCTACCATCTGTGTGATAGGTGAAAAGTTGGGAGCAGGTGAAAAGCTGCCTCTTGGTCAGGCAGAACACAACCCATCCTGTCATGTGGGGCACAGCTCCATGGTTTACACTGACAGTTCAGGGGCTTAAGCATCCATGTAGACAAACTTCCAAATTTATAATCCATAAGGGATCATTTCAGATCATGGGTTATGATCAGTTTCCTTCTAAAGGATTTTATCTCTGTGGATCTACATGAGATTGTGGAGAGATTTTCTTGCTTCAGTGCCTTTTCTGGCAGAAACTTCAGGACAATAAGATGATCTGGCTCTAGTCTCATCCAGCTGCTATTTTAATCGCTCCTTCTAGGAGGACTCTAAAAATCACTAAATGTTAGGAAAGGAAATGATGAAAACTTAATTCTGTTAGTGTAACTTTTTAGGGATTTTTACTTTCACCTGCTTCCAATAACTCATTGGTACTTGGATTATTAGGCTTTGAAGCTGTGTACTCTGCCTGGGATTTAGGTTTCAAATATGGACAGGCTTCAAAACGGAGTGTTAGACTGCATCAACAATGTTTTTCATCACACAAACCCTAAATTTTGTGTGTAAAAGTATTTATTTTATCTTGCGATTTTTCTTCAGTGTTTGTGGTGACTGTAATGTCACCATCTGTTCAAGAAGAAACAGAATAAGGTGCCAGCTCAGATGTGTCAGAGAGATTAAAGCCCTGTAATGTTCCAAAATTTCATATTATGATAAATCTATCTGGTTTCATTTAATATATGTCTGTACTGGTTATTGTTTATAGTCAGAATGCCCAACTATAAGAGTCACATGTGAGAAGCTCAAGACTGACTGGATACTTGGGGTGAAATCTTGGCTCCAGAGAACTTGAAAGCAGGTTTTTTTCTGACGTCAGTTTGCAACGTGTCTGAAGTCAGCTCTAAAAATTACCTGCTTATTTTGGGCCTGCTTAATAAAACGCTTCAATTCAGAATAGACATTGCCTTAGCAGATCAAGTTGTGTTCAGTCTCGTCCTGCATTTCAGCTGTAGTAATCACCAACCTTTGATGCTTCAGTAAGAGTGGTGCTTCTATTTTATCCTTGCCTGAGACAGTCTATCAGAAACAGGATTATATGGGGTGTAAGTTCTTACGCCTTGGCACATGCAGTTTTCAAGTCCAAGTTTTGTGACTAAACAATTAATTGTGCACACTTGTTTTATCTGGTGACTTCTGGGTGGATGCTGACCCCTTTGAAAAATTAATCATAGACTTTTTTTTTCTGCAATAACTGTTTCTATTATTAAAATAGTTATAATTGGAATTATTTAAGGAGGTCCCTTTATGTAAAGGGATATTTGCCAAACAGATTGCACAGGAAGCAATGATTACAAGATCTATATGCAAGCTGCTTGTTTCTGTAAAAATATCCAACAGGACTGGATGTCCCCTTTGGAAACAATCAAATCAAATTGGAACCTGCAGGGGGGACCAAATCCAACTATATTTTGACAGGATTCTCTTCTGGCATTCAAATCCATTAATCTATATAATCTGATAATTTCTAAACTCTTCTACTCATTCAGTGTCCAAAGCACATATGAGATTTCTTCTGCCATGAAGAATCCTCTCCTCTGACAGTGAGGATTAGCTGAATGCATTCCCTTGCCAAGGCTCCAGAGTTTATCACAATGTTAAATTTCAAATGACAGAAAAGAATGAAACTGTGGTAATGGCGATACTTGCATCAAAAAAGAGTGCTGTCATCTCTGTGAATCTCAGGAGGTTCTCAAGGACCTCTGGCTTCAAAGCCTTATTAGGATCTTTCCTATTCTGCCCCAGATAGAGTTTCAACGTGCACACTGTTATGTTAAATACATTCTCCTGCCAGCACGGAGCTAGTGGCAGCTACTGCAAGTTCAGAAGTAATTGTAGACATCAGAACAGGGTGTGAAGGTCTGACTGAGGAACTGTTCAGCCTTGCAGGTATTTTTAGATGGCTGAACATCTCACTTAGTGTGACTTTTAGAAATACTTTTGAGGTGATTTACATAATAGTTCACTTCTGTGTGCAGAAGGAATATTTCTCAAGATTAATGTTGTAGAAGTTATAAGCAATGCCTGTACTGAGTACCTAATGATGACAGCCAGTGAAAAGGTTAGTGTTCAGATTATTCCAAGACTCTTCTCCAGAAGTGTTCCTTACCTTGTCTTCTGAATCTGGCCATTGTTGGATAGAAGGATCAGACCCACTATAGGAAAGCCTGTTCTCCTAAATACTGACATGACCAAATAGAAATTGAAAAGACACAAGAAAAGAAATGGGCTCCTACATCTAATAAGATAAGCAGAATATTTGCCAGTAAGCACCTCACTAGAAGTTATCATATGTGGTCATTCTCCTTCAATAAACAGTTTGAATTTAAGGTTTAAATTCAAGAAAGGTTTAACAAAATTGCCAAGCACTGAATAGTATGAAGATTTGACTCAAGCATAGCTAGGTAATAAATCTGCTTAATTTCACTTTAACATAAACCAGCCATCAAGTTCATAAATGCAAGTAAACACAATAATTTTCCTTCAGGCAACTAGGCCAATTTGTGAGAGTGCTGTCTGGGTAAGAAATGGGTGTATCTTGATAGCAAGTACACGGTATTGAAATTGTTCCTCTTTTTGTGTATATAGAAGATTCAACAGCTACTCTGTGTAAGAAACCTGACATGTTCTCTAGGATCAGACATTATTTGGAGAAATAGTTATGTTTTAGAACAATCTGTCTCACTTTGGAGAAGAATCAGTACAACTGCAATGATCATTCTTTCTAGCTGGACGATAGGGTTAGCACATTCCCAGTGAAAGGCAGCAGGTGGAATTCAAACAGCTTGTACAGTTTGGAGGGCAGGAATGCTCCTGAGATGCTGCAACATGGAAGATTTTGTCAGTTCAGCAACTCGTCTATAAAACAAACAAAGAAAACAACCCACAGTAGCAATGCTAATGAAGTGCAAATCTGTATGAGTTGTGGTATTTAAAGTTCAATCTGAAATAGAAAGGATGCTTCAATAGTTTACATTAAATGTAATACTTCAAATCCAAATACTTTAGTATCTCTACAAAATGAAAGTACGAGATGATAATCTTCAAAATCCCTAAGGCTACTTTTTTTGAGCATTTTTAACCAAGAGCTTAATCAATACAAGGAAATGGGTGAAAACAGCTTTAGGCATATATAAGACAACCCCAAACTCATAGTGACAAATCTCATGCAATGGACAGGATCAGATGATACATGCAACCCTGTCAAAATCCTTTTTTACACTGAATGAAACAGAAGCCTCTGGGCATGTGAACTCAAGCATGTGAAGAAGCGAGCAAACGTTTCTAGAGCAGTTTAGTTTTTTCATAACCTGTTGAGTTTGTTCTTTTAGTTCACTTTAGAGTAGGATACCTACAGCTGTCTCAGGTAAAAAATAATGGGTGCTTAAAAACTGTAGAGTAGTTATAGAGAAGACAAGATCTGAGGCCAGATCTCTATATTTTAAAATAGTATTGTATCCTGTCATGCTGTCAGTCATATCTCTATTAGTGGTTGGTACCTAAAACCAGAAGGACTGAATAAAAAGTATAATGGTGTAAGCCAGTTGTTACCTGATGTAAAAAGGGGGGAATTAATGTTTGACCCCTGTGAGCTGACTGGCGTATGTCTGGAAGTATGAGATTTAATTAAACAGATGGTAGCATACATTACTGCTTTAGAAATGTGATTAATCATTATAAGTGTTCTAGGTCCTTTAAAAGAATGACTAGAGCATCTGGCTATCCACACTGAAACAGTGTGCACCCACCTGACAGGAATCCATCTGCATAACGTAGATGATATTTGTGTTTATGTTAATTACTTTGCATCTTTATGCTTCAGTTGAATGGACAAGTGCTGGCACATTCTTTTAAATAAGGGAGATCCATTCTGAAGTTAGACTGCATTTAGATTCTATCTACAGTTGAATTTTAGCATCAACAAAAAGCATGAAGCAAAAAAATCCAACCTTAACCCACCAGTTTTCAAGAAGCCTGGAGATTAAATTTGATGTAGACTTTTTAGACTAGGAAAAGACAAAGTGCCTTTCCCTGTTGTGGGGGTACTTTTCTTCACTGAATCATCAGATCAGTTAGGAACCCCATCACTATAAATCCCGGGCAAGTGCACTAACATTAGTCCTAAAGTATTCTAGCTGACATGCTCACCACCTCATTTCAAAATAGCACTCATGTTACACATACATGTGATCTAACTTTATCAGCAGTCAATGAACAGAAAAGCTGCCTGTCTGAAGTTCTCTGATTTTCATGTATATCATCCTAACACTCATGACCACAGACCAGGTGTCTTAGGAGTATTCCTTATGCAGCTGCTTGGCAAGTGCCTAATAACTTGCCTGTGTTTTTCTAAGGGGACATGGCATGAACTCAGGAGGAGCTTGCTAATGCTGCTCAGACCCTTCTGGTGGGTAGGTACCTTTCCTTGGGTGGTTATGAGCATGGTGATTTATTTGCTTCAAATAGATATTATATTTTTTAGTCCTCTATATTTATCCACGTTCTGTCATTTAGTTCCATCTGCTGTATGTGGGAAATTGAGTCTTTATTTTAGAATCCAATTCTGCAAACTGCTATCAGCTTGAGGCTTTCAGAGATTCACAGTGCTTAAAGCTGGACAGGACCCTTGGTTTTAGTCTGTTCTCTAAAGTGCATGCCTCTTAACTTAATTAATTTGTGTTCTCCAATTGCACATTGCTGGCTGATTTCCAAAGTACGTAGCAATCGTGCAGGAGATGTTTGGTGCCTTGCAGGATGGGAGATTCCCATGCAGCTCTCTGAGGTTCCTCTTCTTGGGAACATTTCAATCATGTTCAAAGAAATAAGAGATGAGACCAGCTTGAGGCTGAATGATAGCCATCAGGTCAGTACCCAGTGTTGCAAAACAAGTACTGTAGACTTAACTGATAACCTAACTATATAAGTTTGTATGCATGTTTTCATTTGCTAAAAGTCACATTAAGAGCCAAAGATACTTGGACAAGCCATATTGCTCTGTTTCTCTTGTTCAGCAGATCAATGGATTAATACTCTCTATCATTTTCATGTGACTCTGAAAGGCTTACAGAAATAAACTTACTTTAGAGGATTACCTTCTAGTTTCTGTGCATTTATAAATGCCATCTGTTCATATCTGAGAGCTGGGTGTTATGGTAACCTGCGTCTTTTAAACTTGAGCTAATTGCAGAGTACATGCCCATATTCATGGAGCACATATGCATGTGGGTGCATAATGCTGGCATGAGGATGGTGACAGGGAAAATCCAGAATATGGGAAGCCTTTGAATGGATCTTGCCTGCCACAGTGGTCTGGTTGGAAGTGAGGAGGTCCTCTCCTCCACAAGCCCAGGAAGCAAGGAATGTTACTTGTAATACTACAACATGCCCAGAGGCCTGGTAACAAGGGCTCTGCTGTTTTGACAGTGTAAATCAAACTTTGGGGAAAAGATGAGGGCAGGGCGGAAGCCTCTGTGCTGACATTTTCTTTTTTATATAAACTTTGGCGGAAGCCTCTATTCTGACATTTTCTTTTTCTTATAAACTTTGAGATATCTTGTGGGTGATTCAATGTGAAAGTGTCACCTGTTCAGTTCATTCCATCTATACAAAGAAAAGCTTATGATTACTGTGGCCATGGAGTGAATTTGAATCATCATGTACACAACTCCGTGTGCATTTACCGAACTTCTTAGGTTGTTCTTCATAGAAAGTAATTTGGCATATGTACACAACGTTTTCTCAAATGACTTTTGCTCTTAGAAGTTTCTTTCAGCATGTGGCCGTGTAGATCTAACAAAAGTTAATAAAACAATTTCACAAAGTTGGACAGGTACACAACCTCATTCCCCATAGTTGACTGTTGTATTAACTAGTATCCTGCTACTGTTTTCCTGCTCTGTGCATCCATTAATTATGGATCAATTATTCAATTCTTTAGGAACTCAGGTGATGCCTGGGCTACTGAGTTGTGAAATTAAAGCAATGCCACAGTGAACAGGAAAGAACATGTATTTACTTTAGAACCATCATCCTACAATACTGATATTCCTAGGACAAAAGCATTTTTCTTCAATCAATAATTAAGCCAATTCGTATGAATGTCCTTTTCCCCACACTGCTTCCAACTCTTCTAGCATAACGCTTATCAAGATCTTCTTTCTGAGTAAAAATATTTCCAGATTTTTTTAATGGCACTATCAAAATCTGAAAGCCAAATGCCTGATATAACCATAGGCATAATTCACTGTGCTCTATATTTTTCCTAAATGAAGCACAGCACAATTACCAAAAGAACAACTGCTTTACAAAGTGAATCTTGTAGTTCAGTAAAATTTAGCCACTGAGGATCAGCTTAACAAATAAAGTATTAATTTGCTATTTAACATGCTGGAAAAAGTGTCAAACCAAAATGAGAGCGGTGGCTTCTCAGCTGTTGGGACCAGGAGGAGTAGAACTCTCCAACGCACTGCTCATTTCGCAGTCCGTCTCTTGCTTATGATTTCACTTAGATTCCTGTAATATTTAGCTGGTTAAGTCAGTTCCTCTTTACCTTTGGGGAGTGAAATTTCTGATGACAAGTCTTTTGTTAGTAAAAATTGTTTGCTTTTGAAAAATGTTCTCTAGTGTAAGAATCTGAAGAAAATCAAAACCAAATATTTACACAAAATAAAAATATGCTAACAAATAAAGATAATGGCCTGTTTTTCATTGCCTTACTGTTTGTTAAGTCATCTGCATCAATCAAATTAAGCAATTAAGCAAATTACAGGAAAAAGTCTAACACTTTACAGCTTTTCTGCATGGGGCAGAAAGGGAAATTAAGCTGATATTGTTTTCAAATATCTGTCATTTTGCTAAAGTGCCAAGTCTTTAAAGAGTACTGTATTCAATGCCCAGCCTCCCTAGCATCAACTGCCCTATTGTATATTATCTTTACCAACACAGTGCGAGGTCATGTTTGTATATATAGGTGGGAAGGGTCTGCATGTTTGTCTCCATCAGGACTGAAACTGGTGGCTATCTTACAAATTTGCTGCATTTACCCTGAGCCTGCGATGTATGACAGACCATGCAGATTGCCACTGGGATGAGCACAGGTAAAACTGTGGCTCCTAGAAGTACTTGCAAGTACACCTTGTGCCATTAACCCTGGGAAGCGTGGCACTGATGTCTGTGCTGCTGAGAACCAACCTGCTGGTGTCAGAATTCTTTAAAACCTCAGGACAATGGGTACAAGCCAGTTTGTGCCAAGATTTCCTCCAGTTCCATTACAAAATGCTGCTTCTGTGCTATGTAGCAAAAGGGTCGTTCACACCACCCTCCTGCGGCTGCCTTGGGCATCTCAGCAAAACACTACTTGGAGCCCCCAGATTTGGAAGCCCGATCTTCCTCTATCGGAAGGTCTTCCTCTGAAAAAAAGTTAAGGGCTTCTAGTTCGTTAATGACACCGAAATTAGATACCTGACATTGAGTGGGTTAAAAACTTCTTAACTCTGTAAATCTTCCAGATGCATGTGTTTCATGTTCGGCTTTTGCCAAATCTTTCAGCCTTCAATAATGATTTTAGTGCTAAATCTCTGAAGTATAATTTAAACTTATGACCCAGAAGGTCAAGCTTAAAAAAAAAAGTTAGTTTTCTTTTTTTCTGCTAGGTTACCTGGAATTCCAGCTCGAGTAAAGCAGAGCTGTGGCCTGAAAGATATGTTTGTGATTCAAGCTTATTTAGAAATAAAAATTATTTCTGGACTTTTTGTTTTGTTTTGTTTTGTTTTGCTTTGTTTTCCAGAGGAGATCATGACCTTCTGTGATGGGAAATGTCTTCTCTCATGTGGTCTGTGAAGGTGTGAAGTGTATAAAATGAAAGCTCAAAGTATTTCTTTTTTTTCTTTTTTAGGTTTTAGCATTTTAAATGGCAAGAAAACTTACTTCAGAGTAGTCACATAGCAATGATTTTTGGATTATGTCAGGAGACTACAATATTGTGCTGTTTTGGCTGAGCTTGTACATACCATACTTTCAGCGGTTCTTGGTGAGCAAGAAGCAACAATGTATACTACGAATTCAGAGCAACTTTCTGGCATGCATGATTTAACACAGAGTTACAATGTAGAGAAATTTTTAATGGTAAATCTTTAACCTTTTAAAAAGCTGTGTTGGAACATTAGTTTGTTAATTTAGAAATGAAGGGGTGAAGCTTCCCTTAGTTTCTTTTGAAAGCTTCAGCTTACGTATATTTGCCAGTTTCTTCTGAAAAATACTTCTCAGGTGTAATAGCTGCCAAAGGATGGTGACATGGTGCACTGCTCTGGTGGTTATTCATTCATTGACAAACTGCCTGCTTTTGGCACTAGATTTATATGGCCATTTAAAGAGAGAAAATTCAGGACCTGTAGACTAGACAAGCGCATCATAATGTGCTATTTCTCCATCTAATGGAAATGTCACCTTCCCTGGTCACTCTTTCTTCTGCCCAAGGAATTCTGTGCCTTTGAAGGGCAGGTGTGTTTTATATAGGAAGAATCTAATGAAAAGGACTCCTTTTTTGCCTCCTGATGGAATATTTTTTGTGTCCATGTGTGGAGCTCTCTAGAGAGGGACAGACCTAAGGGAGGTCTGGGCATTTGTTCACTCCCATGGTCTAGCTGGAAGGAGCACCAGTGAGCTCAAGTCCAGTCCCCTTCAGGTTTCAAATCCATATCTTCCTGAGATGAATACAGACGTCTTCAATTTACCTGTGCCAGAAGGCATAACGATCCCATGTATTATTTTGCCCAAACCCACTCCCAAAGCCAGAATTCATCTTGCAGCACTGACACAGTAGAATCACCTTTGATGTGAAGTTGATTGTTCAGGAACCAGGAACTGCAGTCTTAGAAAGGCTGCATCTCTGGACCTCAGTTCGGCAGTCCTTTTGATGGAGCCAATAATATCAGCTTTAAAAGGCAGCTAGAGCAATTTAGATAAGCTATTTAGTAGAAAGTATTATTAATAGACTTTTTCTGACAGCCAAACGGGGATGACACTTTTCACTGCTATATATTAAATGAAAGTTTTTCCCTTTTTCATGATGAGTTGGAATAGTGTTAGCAACCATGGCAAATGCATTTCCTGATTGCTTTTTCCTTTCTTTCTAACTTCAGAATACATCACTTCAGGGACTGCGTATCATTTACTGAATTGCTTCTGTTTGCCTCTCCCAGCCGCCGCCTGCTTTGTCAGCAGTCTGGGATCCAGCCGGTGACATTTTTCACTCCTTGTCTCAGAGGCACGCGGTGCTAAGTCCTGCCCAGATGCTCTTGCATGCCTTTCTGTAAAGTCTAATGATAGAGCTGTTCAGCTGAGCGATACTCATAGCAAGAGGGGCAGGTCTTGAGGAAGAAAATCAGACAAAAAGCAGGCTTGCCTCAGATGTTGAAAACAGTTGGGGAAGAACTTTATTTCCATTTAAAGGGCACTTCTGCTTTGCCCGTACTGAAGTGCAATGTGTGGTAATAAGAGATGATTATGCCACACAATAGCCTGAATATAGTCACTGAAGCAGGGTGAAATTAAAAAAGGTTTCTTCTTATAAGGCATGATGTAATGATTTCTGTCATGCTTACAGCCATAAATTAAAATAGCAATTCATTACACACCAAAACAAAGCAAATAGTTAAGGCTGCAGGTAGTACATAAGTAATAAAACCAAAGCCAATCTAAGGACCTAAAGGCTGAGTGCATTTCCTACTTTATTTATTAGTTTTGATATAGACCAGAATAGACTAGACTAGAAATAACTATCCACCTGCTCTGAGCACCCTGCCAATTATTTCAATCTACAAAACCAAAATGCAATATGAACAGCTCACCGCTTCTAGCAAAGTGCAATACCCACTCAGAGTTTCATACCCCTCCTTTTCCACCAGTACTTTAATTCATTTCTCTCTCTCCCAGTGCCAGGTCACATCATAGACGAATATTGCAAGCACTGCCGATAGATGCAATAACAAACTATTCTTTTCTTTTCCTCATTTTTCAATGAAAAGTAGTGAATGTTGCCTGAAGTGCAATGAAAACACTTTGCAGTGTCTGGTTTTAGAAGCAGGCTTGTAAATTATTAGGCTTTTGTTCCTTGTTCCGACTTTCCTTGAGAGACTGCTTTTTCTCTTCTTTTCTGTGTTTAGCTACTTTATGTAAGATTTTGACCTAACAACTTCCTCTCTTTGCTCCATTCTACCTTTTAACTTACTAAAACTTGAGAGGATGAGTAGCAATATTGCTTTTCATAGGAGAAAGATATATGAAAATCTGCCAGAGTTCTAGCTATTTAACCATCATGTCTTTATTGCTTTTAATCTCACTAGAGGTTAAATTCAAGATTAAATCATATATTATTCTAAAAGGATTAACACCTTAACAGTTAACATGCTTAACAATGAGTTTAACAGGTGTTGCTGTTATTTAGATATAGACCAAGAAACCAGTTTGGTTTTCCCAGACGTGTAAGAGCGATTCTGTGTTACAACCGTACTTGTGAAGCTGTAGAGGAAATCTTAGCACCCTGGAAATCAATGGCAGAACTTCCTAGAGTGCCAGTACCTACGTTTTCAAACAAATTAAGTGCCCAAATCCCTTTGAAAATCTCATATCGCTCACAGACAATGTCTTCTCAACATACAGATGATTTTGGGTCTGTTACCTCACTGTAAATCCAGAATTACACTGCAAAGTCACCACATGGCAGTAAGAGCAGAATTTAACAAAGGACTGCTGAAAGAATTTAAGAGACTCAGATGCCTATATCCATGATTATTGCTTCCACTCCTGCTACAAATATTATTGGTTCATGCCTCATCTGACTCCCCACAACTGGGTGTAAGGCTGCAGACACACATTCTCTTCTGGAGCATCTGTGCTGCTTAAAGAGGTTATGCCGCCATCCCACACCCATCTGTCTCCTCTCCCTCTTGCTCTCTCTTTAGTTTTCATGAGTCAGCTGGTACCCTCCAACTCTTCCAGCTGTCTGTCCAAATCTCACTGCTATTAGCAATAGCCACTGAAGGCTGGGTCACAAAATAGGAAATGAGGAATTCTTTCACTGAAATGGAAGAACAATATTTTCCCTTTTCTAATCAAGGAAAATAAGTGGAAAGGATGAAATATATTTTTTTCAGCCCAAAGTCCAAGATGAAGAGTGGATTTCTTATCGGCTTCACCTTGTAGTTTCCTTCATTTTTTATGTAACAGGAAAAACAACATGGTGAACGTATGTCGCATTTCAGATCTGCTCTGAGTTATGCTGCAGGGGAACCCCCCCCTTCTCCAGCGGATGCACAGGATCCCCAGGGATGAGAGTCTCTGTATACCTTCCTCTCTCTCCCCCACTCCAGTATGTATCCCTTAGGCTTTAGTACAATATACATCATACAAGCTCTGAGCTGAAACTTGACGTACATATTTTTTTGCTGTTTCATTTCAGGAGATGTGTTAGCTTGGTACATAAATAAATCTGAAGGTGCCTACACCAGACAAAATATTAATAAAAACTACTCCCTCCCACTTCTACCATATCTTTGGTGAGTCTTTGCATCCAGGCAAACCAGCTAAGTGACTTTCTGAGCTGCAGCAGATGCTGCCTCTTCCCTTCTGGTCCCTCATAAGCCCCTGCTGTAACTCCCGAGGCCTGGCTGGCTGCTCCCAGGGATCTTGGTCTCTGTGCGTGCTGCAGGCTCCTGGTGCCCTGCTGTGCACAGCTCCTTCCTGCTCACCACATGCTGTATTCCCTGAAACCTCTTTCTGGTCAGGCTTAGTTGCTCCCTTGATCAGGAACAATGTTCCCCTTCCCAAGATGGCCACCCTTGGGACAAGGGTAATGCCCTTTCAAAGGATCTTTCTTCATAGACTGAGAATAAACAGATGCTATCACTCACAGGAAAACTGAAAGCCTTTGCTTAATCAAAAGGTGTTGTACGGCCTATTTAATATTAATAAAATTGATTTTTAAGCATAATGCAGAGAGAGCTTTGATACACAACTTGCCTTATGTGTTTTATAAAAAGGCTGAAAAGTGCTTCTGCATTTCTAGACTGTTTTCTTCTGTTGTTTTAGTAGCAGCAAACAGTGATGTGTTGCTCCCAAGTATCTTTGTTTGGATGCAAAACCATATTTGAAACGGCATCAAGACCTCCTTTAAATACCCTGGCAAATAAAAGGAGGTAAAATCCAATGTATGGATGCAGATTCTAAAATTCCATATTCTGTGCCCTTTAAGTATTGCAATCCTATGTTCTTGAGATTCCTTACAGATATATTATCAGGCTTAGAGCTGAGTAAAGGTGAACTTTATTAAATAATGTCATTATAATGGTATTTCATAGGTTTGGGCTTGCGATTAATGGATTGTAAATTTATACTTTAAGACTAGAAGAACATGATCATATAAATAGTCTTATTGAAGCTAAGAGGGCTGTTCTTTGAAGAAAAATGCCATTCAGCAGAACACTTAAATGTATGCATAGCTCTAAGCATATGTTTAAGTTCAAATGGAGTCAATCTGTTTGGTTCTAAGAGGGCTTGACTGTGCTTAGGTTCCTTGAAACATTTATATTAATATATAGGGTGGCTGCTGCAGTAGCCTTGGGATGTCATTAATGTTTTAAAAACAATAGTCTTTCTAAGCACTCATGACCATTAGCTAAGAGAACGACTATTAGTTGGCAGCCAGGTTAAGGCCTTAAAAACTCTGTCATCTCACATGTTTATTAAACTTTTGTATGTATTGTACAGATGCAAAGAAGAGAATTTAACTCCATACCAGTTGCTGAAGACTAGTCCTATTGCCAAGTGTCGTAGATAAAAAGTTGCCAGAGTGCAGTTCAAGAATGGTGGTAAGAAAAGCATTTGCTATTTCTAATTTTTCTGCCTAAGTATTCAGAAAAAAAAATGTGGATTTGCTCTGGAAGTAATTTTCCTTGGGTTATTTCAGACCCTCCCTCCCCTCATAGACTGTAATAGTACCGTATGGAAGAATAGGAAAGAAATCTCTGTGGTGATACTTCTCTGTAGTGGGCACAGCATAGCATGATGAAGGAGCGTCGCTGACATAGCAGCCACTTCAGTGCATCTCCCTTACAGCAAAAAGCTGCACTGTATCAGGGTAGTTTGAAGGCAGAAGTTCACTTCTTATATTTCTGTAACAAAGACATCTAATGTCTTAATTACAAGAAACTGATACAGAACTAACAGGAACATTCTACATTATTAAACAAGAGTATAGAGGTTGAATGTATTTTTTGCTCTATACACATAGGCCACTGTATATACAAAGGAAACTTTTAAAGTAAGCATTCAAAATCTAAATCTCAAGGTCCTTATCATAGGTAATCTATCAAGAAATGCAAAACAAACAGCACGCTTAATCCCCCTGCTTCTTAAGTGTATCTGTGGGTTACTTGGCAGCCTAAAGCAATCACATGCTCCACAGAGCATTATTTCCCTGATGGAGAGTAAATCATCTCATAATTTTTTTCTCCTCTTGATTTGCAAAATAATTTTTACAAGAAACTCAAAGTCTTTACATATCTGCAGCCACCACTCTCTCCAAAACTGAAGGATACTGCTACTGTCCCACTGGTGTCCATAGTCCAGTCATACCTTAAATTGGACAAAAACCTACTGACTTTCCTGTAATAAGGAGTTTCAGTGACATCAAAGAGGTGTTATAGTTCCTTTGGCCTTAGGATCCTTTTAACTAAAGTAAGAATAATGAATAAAAGAACAGTAGCAATGATGATTGATCGAATCTGGCCCTTTATATTTGAGCAAACCTTCTTGGACATCATCTTACATGACTGAGATTTGTCATACTTTCGGCAATGACCAGGTACATTCATAAAACTAGAGAGAGAGAAGGAGTGTAAGCATATAACCCAGGACTCCTTCCTTGCCATTGCTCATCTGTAGTCTGAACTCTGCTATATAACACTTGGTTGCTGTTGTCTTGAATAACAATATTCTCATTTGCATAAATGGGCTGACAATCTGACTTTTTTTTCAGTTAACTCTTCCACATAAATGCACAAAAGTAGAAGATTCATATCACCATGCTTTATGCTGGACATGAAATGGTGCAATTCAGAAGAAAGTCAGTAGTGCCTCTTTTTTAAAGCTATGCATAGATATGCATGAATTGAAAATAGCAAAAGTCTTTCTCTTCCTGTCGGTATTGAGATCCAGTACAATGAGTAAATGTTGATTAAATGTCAGATACACTACACTGGGCAGTGCTTTAATCAGTTGTTTCTATATATAGAAATATATATATAGTATATATATATATATAGTGTATATATATAGTGTGTGTATATATATATATACTATATATATAAAGTATATATAACTTTTTCCAAAAATAGATGCATACTTTGAATTAAAAGCTCTGGAGAAAAAAAAAAGACAGTAATGCTCTAGTCAATAGGATGTAGAGAAATACCAGAAGTCTCATTCAAACATTTTCAAGCTTTTGTACGGCAAACCTATGCAAAGCTTAGAAAAATATATTTTCAGAAATGTAAGCTTTTAACATTGCCATTCTGCTCTAGTGAATGCCATAAATATGATATTTATAAAGTTTTGTGTTTGTCACTATAAAACCTAATAAGTTTATAATTAGAAATATATTATGTTCCCTTCTCCAAATTCCAGCCTGTACTTTGGAAGTCAAGGTGCAAACTTTCTATCACATGCATTGACAATAAAGATGAAGGCTCTATGCCAAATTAGGCCCAAATTAACACCTCAGTAACTTCAGTTTCTTTAAAGTGTCTGCACAAGACTAAAACTTGTTAAACAGTTTAGGTGATGATGGTTCAAAGGAGGTAACTTCCATTCCACTCTTACCTCTGATCTGGTTCTCAGGAGCTGAGAACAATCAAAATAATTTCTGTCAAAATAGTCAGCAGGGTAAGGCAACCAGTGTATGAAAAGGACATAGGGCACAGAAAAAGGTGGTGGTCTTATATCCTCTTTTCCAACTGGAACCACATTTTGACTTGTAGTGGATACCCTTTTTTCCCGTACAGAAAATTCTCGCTGAGCTGGTGTAAGGGAACTGTGAGCAAGTCATCCTCTGGATATTAATGTTTGGTTGTGCCTAGACAAATAGAAAATAGCTGTAGTCCACTAGCGGCTGACCAGTGAACAGAGCTGGTTAGTATTAATCCTTAAAATACACTGTGGTATACAAAAATTAGGCAGTGCGATTTGATCAAGCTATATTGCATACACATGCTCACTACTGTCAAAGTTCAGAGTTGTTGTGGTCTAAATAATTTTCCAACAAAAAGATGTAGATACTTGCTTTGGAAGAGCACCTAGCTTAATGTTTGTCACTTTACTTCTTACCGGATCATTTGAACAACATTTGGGAATCAACCTACTGTTTTTTTTAAATTAAAGTTTACAGAAATAATGTATGGTTGGCCTGTGAGTCTTCTGAGCATTCTTATAAATTTCTTTCGTTTTCAGTTATTCCTTGAATTAAACTTCTCATGAATGGAAATTTCCTCTGACGGTTGGTGTTTAGAGAAGCATTTCTCTAGTTGCAGCTTAGCATGGATGTTAAGGAATAACAGAAACTTTTTAAATTATAGAACTAATTATCTACATGCAGCTGATCAAACACTTTGCACTTCTAGCTGTGAGCACAACTCACCACATCTGTTGGCCTCTCCCTGAGTAAGTCTACGCTGCAGTTGCTGCTGTGAATGTTATGGAGCGGAGACACACCAAAGGCAGCATTAAACTAACAAGCCTTGGATTTGTTAGCATGACAGCACAAAGCTTAGCGGTGGCTTTTTGCCTGGAGTCTTACCCAGTCACTTGCTGGGTGTTGGAGCCAACAGAGAGTTTGGGGGTGCCACAGAGCTGGGCAGCTGCAACTGCTCTCAGCTGTAAAAGCTAGTACTGCTCTGTCCTTCACATCTCTTTCCTGTACTGTTTGTTTGGTTTTTTTTTAAAAGTTACTTTAGTTATACAAAAAGCTCACTGGAGCTACAGATTGCACTTAATGTTCTTAGAGGACAAAGGGATGACGGTGAATTAGCACAACGTCAAATAGGAAAGGAGTCCAGGCAGTCTGTGAGGTAGTTTATCCCTCCATGAAAAAGTTGAGTATCCTTGAGTTGTAGCTAAGTGAAAGACAGAATTTGTTGAGACGTGTACAGTGTTCTCTTGAGTACATTGTATTGTGACTATTCTTTAATATTCAAAATACCCTTTTCTCACTGAGATCATGAGGAGTCATAGAGTTGCAGAATATAAACACTATTAATGTACAATGTAGTCATCCTCACCTATCACATGGATGGACTGTATGAATAGTCTTTCATACAGTCTTTTAGACTGCATGAATAATCTTTCTGCAAACACAGAAATTTTCACATGCAGGAGTGGAAACACAGTCATCCATATGCCTTGGGCAACCCTCCACTCGTATCTTCTGTACAGTCACTAACTTGTGCTGTATGTCCAGCTTTAACTATGCATAATAAGAGTAACAGAAAGGCATATGATCCGTTTCATGTTTATGTATAGTAACAGTGCTAGAAAGCTGTATGATGCTCTGTATTCTCTTTGCAAGCAGAAGTGAAGAAGCAGTTGAATACTTTTTGTTCAGACTCATGCCATTTTTCACCTTTCAGGATCAGCAATTGTCAGCCCATTGTTTAAAAATCCCTTCTACTGGTTCTGTTTGTGGTGCCTAAAGAGCTTGCTTTCTCTAACTAACAAAAAGCTTCTTTTTATTATTATTTTTTTCCTCCACCAAATGAGAGAATAAGGCCAAGCAATTTTTGATTTAACCTCCTGCTGCTGAGTTTTCAAATTTTAAAGTGTTAACAAAAGGGACTGCATGTTTTCAGTGCTGAAAGCTCTGATTATACTATGGCACAAATTCATAAAAATCAAACGCAGGCAGAGAATAGCAGGCTAGAGATATGTGACTCTCTTTAACTGCTGGCCTCCTATAATAGAAATTGAACTTTCTCAAGAAAGAATGCTGTAAAAAAGAGACTGTTTTACCAAGTCTTGGTCTGTATCCATTTTTGATAGATTTAGTTAACCTACAAGGGAACAACAGTATTGACATATATCACTTTGAAAAATGCCAGCTGAATGAAATATTTTTGTTTCCTGGGTTACATGCTGAAGCCATGTCATTTGTTCTGATTTTTTTCTGTCCCTGCTCACACTCTGTTCCTGTATTTTATGATTATATGTTCATTCTCTGAACTACCCCAGAGATATTGATTACATTTTTTGGTGAGTGAACAGTATTTCAAACAGCCTACATGAAACTCTCACATTTGTTCCTATTTACGTAATTGTTTGGACTAGAAATGTAATTAGATGAGTAAAATTATTATCCTAAAGAGCCTCTAAACCTGTTAAATAATTTCTGGTGGGAAGACTTCTGGTTCCATCGTTTTCCTCAGCTGACATCACACATAAGAAAGAGTTGCCCCCAAAGGAGAAAACTAATGAGATTAGTTAAATTTGGGTGTTGCCTCAGTGGGTTTTTCCTAAGAATTAATCACTGCCTGGTCCTGTGCCTTTCAAGTCTCCCTCCTGGAAGGATAATGAATATTAAGGAAAGGAACCTTTAGGTTTTTTGAGTCTTCAGTAAAACTATGGATACAGCTGCCTGCTGAGGCACCTCACAGTGCAGACCCAGGTCTGGGATTCTAAGATTCAGATCTGTTAAGATTCAGAGCATGACCAGAACAAAATGGTATGGACAATGTCGCCACTGCTTTTACTTACAACTTGTTTGATGAGAAGAATTTGGGTCAGGCTTGTCAAGAAAGTTTGATGTGAACAAAGCTTTTCCAACAGAGTTGTTCTCTTTTTCTTTCATTCTCTTTCCTTCTATTTCCTACATGCATAGGGAGCAGACGTCTTTATGGGAAAAATCTGCTCTCGTTGCTGTTTGCTGACACTCCATCAAATTTGTGTCCACAAGGCACAAGCACTTGTATGATTCATACTGGTGTGGCTCAGGATGCTGATTTGAACTTACTGCTCAATGCTCCCTTCCTGGGAAAGCCGTTGCTTGTTATTTGGAAAGGAGTTGATAGTGTTGATAGCAGCTCGGAGCAGCTTTGCTCCCAGGCCAGTGCCAGAAAACAGATGTGTGATGTGCCATATCCTTAACAGATGGACATGCCATATGCCATTAAAAATGGTTATCCAACTTTCTCTCACATTGTGGGTGAACAGCTCTTCTCTTTTGCATCAAAGCCTTAACAGGCAAAAAAAGTGTTAGTTCCTAGGGGAGGTAAGTAACTCAAAGGAAGATTTCCCAGCCGTCTTCCAGAGTTTCTCAGTGCTGAACAGTTGTGTGCCTTTCAAGGGTCTGTCTACCTGAGCGTTTGCTGTGCTCATATTCCTGACTGTGGGAGGTATCTTCTCTGACTCACCGTCCTGGAATTACACTAATATGTGTCCAAGTCTGAGCTAATTTACTTTGCTTTTCCTAAGGCAGGCTTGGAGCCGGGCTAACGTGGTCATGGGGCATCTGGAATGACTTGGCATTCAGGAGGAGCAAGCTCCCATCTCCCCAGAGCAGAGGCAGGGCTTGTAGAAATAAACTTGGATGTATAACTGAACTCCAGCTTCCTTACAGGAAGGAGCAGAAAGTTGCACAATAGGCTAAGAACAGCTACATATGTAATTTATGTGCTGGTTAGATATCTAGATTAGGTGGGACACTTCCAGGCCATGCTCCACAAGTACATAGGTACTGAACCACTCCTGTGGTTTAGGCTCACACCTAGTTATGGACCCATGCATGATGCTATGGCATCGTGTGCTTAAGTGGTTTGATGGACTATTATATAGGTTCTTTTTGATATTCAGGAGGAAAATTATTGTCATACCACTAGTCACTTGTGGCCTTAACAAGAAAGCTGAGATGATCCAGGTTTTATCATTTTAGGGTATGAACTGTATCACATAAGGGACTAAACCCAATTTGATGAATGGCTGAAATTGTTTATAATGGTAAAAGTTGCAATTATACTGAGAAACATAGTTTTTATAAAATAATTTGTGCTTAGAAGACTAGCCTCCTATAGCGTTTTGCTGGAAATGTGCCAAAGCAAGACTGTTTCCAAGTTGACTGGCATATTGGTTTGTTTTCCCTCTCACTATAAATTTGGTTCATTCAGATGAATGACTGGGCTTTGGGCTGGTTGGTATTTTAGGTGGAGATAATACAAAATGTGAGTTGAGAGGAAAAGATTTGGGGAAAATCTTCATAGGTAAAGTCTTCTTAGACCCAGACCAGCTCCTGAGGGTAGTTGTTCTTCTGTCCCAAGTTATTTGGAACCCTGAAATGCAGGAGGATTACAATGAATGGGTTTGATTTGGAGAGTCTACAGGATAAGGTGAGACAATGGCCACGATAAAACCTACATGGACTGAATAATGCAGAATCGATACATGAATGGAAGTCTATGACAGGGGTTGCTATGGCATCTCCCTTATTTAATAAAGCAATAAATAAAGGAATAGAAATCTCCATAAATGGTCTCAGCACAAATTAGAGCTGTTCCTAACAGCTCTAATATATGCAGTAGCATTTTTGAAAAATTAATTATCTTCCTCCATAAACAAGAATGGGGTTTTTTTTATCATGCTTAAAATGAATTTAATTTGTCTAAATTCATGCCAATTCTGGTTGAACTGTCCCTGAAGCTTCACTTGGGGAGTAGCGAAGTTATGAATAGAGAGATCTGTACAAGTGTTTTGTTCAAATACCTTCTGCTGTTTTGTGCTAGAAATGTAAGAGGGCAGGCATAAATACACCCCAAAATGCAGTTCCTTGGAGAATATGGAACCTAAATCTGCAAGAAGTTGAGCCCTTAATTTTATTACTTGACTTGACAGAGAAGGGACAGTAACAGGATTTACTCAGCGTGGCAGAACCGGGCTGACGGCTGTTCTGGCAACCTACCTGTGAATCCCAAACTGGCTCCCAGGCCAGGATGCCCCTGAGCTAGAAAACCCACACTTAGATTCCAGATGGAGCTGCCAGATCACATCCTCACGTGTTTAAAATCAGGGTGTCCAAGGATTTAACAGGATTACACAATTCGGGTGTAGAGAGATGAAAGGGCAAGCAAGTTATATGCAACGAATAATTAATCTATGAAGTTAAGATCTGGGTTTGCTTGTCAAACATTGATTTTCTCATTTAGCCTTACTAGGACTTGATAATATCACACACATTTGAACAGTTATGCCTGATCTGTAACTTTCAGAATACGTTGTTTAATTATGTGTCCTTAATCATGTGGTATAGTTCATCTTGAATAGGACAGTGCTGAAGCTGTGTGTCACATCTTGTGAGTGTTCAGATATGTAATTTATTGACAACAAATATTTTCTCAGTAACATTTCTTATTGGTAAAATCTCAATTGGTCTAACAAACAGTTCATGCAAATGAATACCAAAGGGGTATTTTATGGCAAAAGATAATATAAAGAAAATTTGGATTAAATGTCTTAAAATGTTTTTTCTTCCATTTAAAGGTTGAGTGGAGGTTTGTCTGTGCTTCAGCAGTTGTTACCTCTTAAATGTATCACACCCACCACATCTCCTACTGTTCCTGCAGAGTGTGTCAACCTTTAAATGAATAATTTAAAGCTAACTTAACTTTCCTGAGCAGCAGTCTAATGAATAGATGTAACTGATGCCCACTAGTTATCACATTCTAGGGTACTTGGTGAATAAATTATCTTTTTTTCCCCTAGCATGAAACAGCCCTAATTTGTGGAAATGCATTTGCTAGTCACAAATATCCCTCAAAAAATGCATGCAAACAAAATAGTATTTGTTATGTGCAAAATGCCTTCACTCACTTGAGTCACAGGCAAGTTTGTACTTCAACAACAAAAAGTAAATACCAAATGACAAATGATTAATGTTTGGTTAGGAGAAAATACCATTGTTGGTTGCAAATTCACACATTTTTATGGGCTTGATTTAAAGCCTACTAGTAACCTGAAAGTCTCCCACCTCATGCAGTTCAGGCAGCTGAAGAACACCTCTTTCCACAGATTTTTGTGAAAAGAGAAAACAACTTATGGGGATATTTAAAAATAGTCAAAAGCAACAGGTACAGACAAGCAATATAAAGATCATTAGAATAGCTCCATATCTCTTGCTGTTTGTCTCAGTTACAACACAGGAAAACAGAGCAAATACATAAGAAAACACTGCACCTTGTGAACTGTGGGCCTATGTAGCATCCTGGTTACGAAGGGGACTGCATTTTCAGTTACTTAGAGTCAGTGAATTGCTGAAGTTAATTAAAAGTATAAATAATTTGCAACAAGAGGACGAATGTGGCTGGGAAAATTATTTGTCCACATATTGATTGCAAGTGCATTTTTCAAATTCCTTATGATGTGAGAAATCCCACAGGTGGTAAAAAAATTTGGGCCAGATCATTAGCTGAAAACTCAGCACCATTTGCATTGAATTCAGAAGTGCTGAACAGTTTTGCCTTACCATAGCTCTGCTCTGTAAATCAGCAAACAAAATTTGGCAGCTGAGTATTTCATTCTTAATAATAAACTGTACTTGAAAATGTTTGTACTTACTCTCTTCTGTGGATTTGCATAGATACACTTTTCTTTGGCATCATGTCACTTTTCAGCCATAACGTATTTTGAAATTTAATGAGAAGCTATAGGATGCTTATTAAGTTATTAATTACTTTTGACTTATCCATTAGGCTGCATTTTCACCTTTATACAAGAAGATATTTAAACACCTTTTGACCAAAAATATACAGTAGCAAAGGTTATAGCCACCCTGACTCGCAAGGGGATTTTAAATGTGCCTGAGGTAGGGACAAATAAACAACTGTATTCACTATAATATCACTTCATGCAACTTTCTCTTGCCACTAGTTAGGCCTTCATATACTTAGAAGGTTGCTCTTCTAATTTGAACTGTGTGAGACTTTGGCTGGAGGCTACTTCTGTGCCCCAGTGATAAAAGAAGACATAAAACAACCCAGTGCCTGATCATTCTCCCTGGCTGTCAGTGAATCATGTTTAATAGCATCTCCATTGCAGTTTTGGCCAATTTGCTTGCAATGGCATCCTTTTCCATGGGCTTACTGCTCAGCAGGCCCTGAAGCAATCTATGAATAACTTCCCAACAGATGCTGTTTATGAATTGAAGCAAATGGCTTCCCTGTTTCTCTTTTTTCTCACTTCAATAATTTTCACTTACATTACGATGAATATTTATAGTCCTATAGTAGTGCATAAAAATGGGAACAAGCAGACCTGTGCATTGTTTCATACGTGAGTGCTGTTCTAATGGGTTTTGGCTCAATGGTTTTAATAATGTTCTGTTGATGGACTGAAAAGAGAATGCAAATTGTAGATCAGTCACTTCCATTCACTGTTTGAGCAGACTGGGCATTGATGGAAGACTATATTAGGAGCACGTATAGTGCACCTTATCTTCTGGAAATAATACACCCCCTAATACAAGCTTACAATACTTTTCTACTCAGCTTTATTTCCTATGAGTAATCCCAACTAACTGCATTGTTAAATGCAGGATCTTACACTAGTGCAGCCAGTCCTTACTGGGTTTATCAGGCTCTGGCTAAGATGTCATGTGATTTACAATACAATTAATGTTTAGTGGCAGAAGTAGCCAGTGTTCCAAGTGTGTAATTTCTATGAATTAAGTTGGAAAATGCAAAGGAGAAACTGATTTGTGATCAGCCATCTTTCTTTAACAGAACAGCGTAAAATTCTTGTTCAATCCTAAAAAAGGCCACTTTACAACATTTTGTAATTCTGTAACAGTTCTTCAATGTTGCTTTGCCAAGAAAAGTGGTTAGATTTACAACTGTAGATGTTTATTGAGTTTTTTCCAAGGGAACTGTTCTTGGTGCTGCTTCATTCATCTCCAAATGTCTGATCTACTTGTCATTTCTATTGAACAACAGAGAAGCTAAAGAAATAATGCTTTTACTACACAGTCATTCCAAGATTAATAAACCCCTCTAACTTACTAGATACACTTGTACAATCATATTGTCCATAAATATATGCTAGATACAAAGCATGCATATTTAAATACAGAATATGTCAAATTATTGCATTTTCTATTGCTCTATAATAAATTCATTTGTATGATAAAAATAATTGGAAATATGAATGACCACACACATTATTCACACTACACATCTTTAACACAGCATTTTATTCCCCAGTACAGAAGTTGGAAACAGGAAACAATCTGAACAATTTCTTGTATCCTAATATGATGGCACTCATGTGCATTACAGCTTTTAAAATCCATTGTAAATAAAGCACACTAAATAAATATGACTGTTGTGCCTATGGAACTCAGATCGCGTGATTTCATCACTTTTGGCTTCCCATAAATGAATAAAAAGCATATACCATGTTAATTTGTATTATCAATTGCCATCTCAGGAAAGTAAACTGAGACATGCAGTGTGTCCTGAGTTCTAGGCCATTAAGTAGCCAAATAATACAATTATGGCCGTACCAACCTACCCTTCTAGAAACACTTCTTTAACATTCTGAAGTGTCTTCTAAAAGGCATGTATTGTAGAAGGTTGGAATTTCTAATTCACAGGGTAATTTGACTTTTAAAATGTATATTTGTTCCATTTTCCATCAAATCAATAACTTAAAGACATGTCATGTTGGATTATTAAGGTGTCAGAGTCAGGTCTGGCTCCCCATGCTGGGAGCTGCTGGATGGTGGGCTGTTCATAGAATTTGGCTCCAGCCTTCTCTCTCCATCTCTTGACCCACTTGTCTTCTCTAGCCTGTGTCACCTGCTACAATTTCTAAGTTCTTGGCAATTCTCTTCTGCTTCTTTTGCACCAGGAGAGTGCAATGTGCCAGTGTCTTTCTTACATCTTTGCTGATGTTTTTTCTGGTCTTCTCTGAGCAGTCCTGCATACAGTATAGAATCATAAACAAGTCCTTCCCTTGAGACTAGATTTAATTAAGAAAGGTACCAAAACCACAGTAACGGAAAGGCCTAATTTGAATTTTTCAGCATCTTTTAAGAATGAAAAAAATGCATTGAAATGTTGACTAGATATTCTCAAAAATGTCTTCTCCCTGTCAATCACACACAATGCTTTTTTATTCAATTATTCCATATAATTTATCTTCACAGTTCCCTCTATAACTCATTTCCACAGCTCCTTGCTTCTTGGACAGGTTATTGATCTAATGTGTACAGACAAGGTTTTTTAAAGACAGTCTTTTAATAATAATCACCTATGCACAAAATCAAGGAGCTCTTTAATGTAAGCAGTAGTAGAAATTTGATCAATGTGAGCATTACAGCATTAGGCCTTAAATTAATTGTTTCATCTTACACTTTAGGTAGCTTTGACATCACTTCAATATCTGTTTTTTTCAGAATTTTATCATGTGGGAAACGTTATCTTTATAAATCACTGTCAGCCAAGAAATTTTGCTGGAGACGTAAAATAAAGTAAGTGGTCTGACCAATTTTCCAGTGGAAGTTGGGGACTGAAGTAGATACTGGCCCTACTTTCCAGCCCCCATGATAGTGATTTAATATCTCAAAAATCCCCAGGGAAAGCAGTGAAAAAGCTCTGGCCAAAACATTTGACAAAAAGTTTATAATGTGTTACAGAAGCATCATTCATAAACTGCCATTGGGACACAGAGATTAACTATGCTTAAAAGGAAGATTTGGTCTGTATCTAAAAACTTTTTTCTTTAATTCACCATACAAATTCCTACTGAGGAATATTGATATCAGTTAAGTTTTCATTAAAAAAAAAGGTTGTTTTTTTTTAAAACTACTGGACTAAGATCAAAAGTGTAGGCCCAATATTCCCTCCTTATTAACCTCAATTAGGGGTGGTAAATAGATGCTTTCTCAGATTAATCATAAAGCATTGTTTTTTTAAAAGAAACACGTGAAGTAACATCTAGACAGCGAACTGTGGTGGTCAAGAATGAATACATTTTGGATCACACACTGGTCAGCTTCCCACTGGTCCTCGGGGACCATTGCTGCCGGTTGTGAATACCCTTTCATAACAGGAATAATGGAGCGAGAGATGTAAGGGAAATGGATGTTCTTTCTGGGAGGAAGAGCTATGTATATAAATGTACACATATTCCTTCAAAGGGGTTTAATGATTTGCATGTAGTTGTGAACAGTTTTCTGTGCATTTAAACAATTCTAATGCTTAATGTTTCTAATGAGTTGTTCATTACTGTGAACCTTCAATTTACCACGTGCTGGAGCAGGCTATGAATATTGCTCCTATATAAATTATTAAGAAAATCAACATCTTTTATCACTTTCTTGCCTGACATAAACTATGATGAGCTGAAACTCCTACAAATGCTTTTAAGTTCCTCCTCCCCCCCCTCTCCCCAGTACACACAAAGAAAATGTTTGTTTTTATACAACAGTGGAAGTGCTTTTTCTGTGGCTAGAATAAATTTCCTCAGTCTTTCTATAGTGGATACTAATAACCAAAGTGGCTTTGTTATTACCTAACAAAAGGCTAACATGCTTTAGCTTTAAAAAATCATATCTTTCCTATTGTCCTATTCATCTCAGCCTTGTTTTCTGCTATAGTTAATTATTTTTCTCATAGACAAAATAAACCCCATTAGTACTAACAAGGGAGATTCAGATTAAGGGCTCACAGAGGCTTGGATCTTAATGTTAACATTGTTGTGTGAGCAGGAATTTATCAATTTGGGATTAAAAATTAATCGCCAAAAATGTTTTAGGAGCATGATTCATAGTCAAATCAAAATACCAGAATGTTTATTTGATTCCATAGAAAAGACAGATGTCTTTATCTTAACTCTATGGGAATTGCACTGGAAAATGAAAAGGAGTGTGTCTTTAACAAAGCTAAATTTGAACCATCACATGTGATAGTTTCATTTCTTTTTTTTCCTCTTTCTTTGCCTTTCTCAGAGTGACATGACTCAGACAAAAATAGCAGGATAATATCACAGATGTTCCTTTACACCAATCACTGGTTATTGCTTATCCAAATGATGTTTTAATACAAACACACAACTGCTCCTTCTGTTTTATTGCTGTCAAAATTTTGTTTCAAATTTAATAAATGGAGAAGTGTGAGCAGATGTGTCATTGACAGTTTGCTTTCTTCACTGGGCTGCACGGCAAGCTAGAGGATGTTAGTCACATCTGCATTTTTAGAATATTTAATTCTGTGCCTTTTTCACCCAGTCTGGCACTCCTCAGTTGGCTGTTAGGGCCAGTGCAAATGGGCTACGGCTGTGCAGCAGATCTGGAAAGCTACTGCAAGCTCAGAGCTGTACAAACAGTCAGCACGCATCGCTAGCTCCTGGAACCTCAGGTATCTCACTGGCTTCTTGGAGAGCATAGGGTAGACTCACTTTTCCAGCCACAGATGGGCCCTATAAACCTTATCGATGATTGCATTCATCCCAGATTTTTCCCAGTGTTTGACATAGTACTGTAGCATCCCTAACTGCTGCACCACTTTGGTTTCGGTCCCAGCTGTGCTCTGGTAAAGCCCATGATAAGACTGGCTGCCAAAATCAGATCAATGGGAGTCTGCAGCCTCTGGGATGTCTGGGTCATCAGAGAAACGGCATTTCTTGTCAGGTGGAGGTGTTTCAGGGCATATCGCTGTATGGTGGAATTTGGGCAGGAAAGTCAGCTAGATCCTAGCTAGCAAGGATCCCCTAACGTATTGAAATGGGCAGCTTATGATTCTGGGAACCACGCAGAGAGAAATCCCAAGGAAGAAACTATCTTAGTATAACAACAGCTGAAGCCATAAGCCACTGTGAAATAAATATACTTTATAAACATAAAGTGAAAAATAGTCCCTCACTTACAGTTTTTATGTGATTTATGTCTTTAATTTATTTAAATCAGTGACCCGTCAAATGCAGACACAAAATTTGAAATTCAGCAAAAATTTCAACTGCCATAAGGAAATACTGAGTTTTTATTTGATCTCTTCCTGCAGCTGCCTCTCCATGTTACATGAATTTATCTCAAAATGAAGCATGATGAGGAATCATCCTGACAGAATATTATTGATCTGTGATCAGGGTACCAGGCTCAATACACTGTAGACACAGATGTGAAGGAGACAATTTACTCCCTCTTACCCCCAAATTTTTCAGAGAGTACTTTGTTTCAGATATATAAATCTGTAAGCTTTCATAGCAGTTCTGTGACCAAATATATGCCACATATTACTTACGGGATTTTTCAATAAAAGCAAGAGTGAGTCAGTATCCATGTATTAATCAGATGGTCATGGTTTGAAAGCTGCCTGATATCCATGTCACATGGCCCAAAGGGGTCCACACACAGCAAGTCTGGTCTGTAAGGCACTGAAGTGAAGGGTTTTCTTCTTTGTTTTCCTTTCTCTTTTTCCCCATTGGTTACAGTGGGATTTGGTTCAAGCTCAATAAATTCAACAACAAGTACCAGATCTTCAGCTGGTGTAAATTTCACACATTTGCTTCAAAAGCAGAAGCTGCCTTTCACGGTGGGAATTTTCCTGCTATCTTGGGTATACACAGTTTGCAAGTGCTGAAGTTGGAGTGTCCGGCTCTATAACTCTGAAAAAGATACTGAGATTTTCCATGCTTTACTGGTGGTCATGCTCTGAACAGTACTTTTCTTTTAGGAAATCATAGTGTTTGTAACAATCCGGCCCTCCCTACCAAAATAATCCAGCCCTCTTTCAATACTTGCCAGGAAAGCTACACCAATATATCAGTTATTAATTATAGAAAACCATGTCTGAGCACAGGAAAAAGGGAGAGTTTTAATTCTCTCCAACATATTGATTTATTTGTAGCCTC
Organism: Ciconia boyciana; assembly: GCF_034638445.1. Taxonomy (NCBI): domain Eukaryota; kingdom Metazoa; phylum Chordata; class Aves; order Ciconiiformes; family Ciconiidae; genus Ciconia; species Ciconia boyciana. The sequence goes on along the minus strand of NC_132944.1, from coordinate 15,044,430 downwards.
TGAGAAGTCAATCAACCTGTTTGCCCCTGCAGTAGCCACTTATTCAGAATATAGGTGGTACAGGAAGGAAGGGCTGATGGGCAGAGTGTGCATATGGGCACATGGCTTGAATGAAGCACCTCTATAAATGGCTTCCTCAATAAAGAGCTAGTTCACTTTTACAGGCTTGGAATTGTACAAGCACTACCTGGAAAAGCTCTTTTATCTTCCATAGAATGGGGTTAGTTCAACTCATGAGCATATTTATTCCTCAGGAAGGTATCTTTAGGATTAGGCTCTTTGAAGTGCAACAAAGACAAGTTGCACTTTCTAAAGGCTATGACATTGTATGTAAAAGCTCTTTCTGAAGTTTGGACATTTAAAATATTTTAAAAGTATTTTTTGTTAATAGATTGAGCCATAAAGATGAGATAATGGCATTCAAATATTTGTTCTTGTTCCACAATGATTACCTTACTACATTATCTATGTCAAGGAAAAGCTCTCACATTCATGATGCAAATTTTCTGCAAATGATTCTTTATAGCTATGCTCAGCTCTATGCGAAGATAGAGGCTTCTTGAAGGCCCATCGAACTCTGCTCTGTCGCGTTCTGTGATGGTCACAGAAATTTCTTCCTCAGCATGATAGGACAAGACAATGGAATGAACCTGTGATGATTTCTGCAAGATAAGGACAAGTAACTGCTACCTGTTGTACCCTACCATACTGTATGTCATGTGAGTGGTACTCTGCTATTCTAGGTGTATCTGTGCAATCTCAGTCTAGAGGTATGTGCTATAGCCACTAAGCATGGACCTTGGCAGGTCCACATTACTTCTCATATGTAACCCATGCTGATAGCAATAGGAGACAGAAAAGGCATGCTAGTTTGTCAGTTATGACAAAAGATAACCCAGAAATATTTGACCCAGGTTCTAGCATGAGCTCGAGAATCTTTATGGGTGTAAGATGGGATACTGAGAAACACACTCTACCTTATCCATATCCAGAGGGTGACCAAGTAGTGGCTTGCAAGTCCATTACCCTGATCTCAGTTTTTTTCTTTGCTGTCTCAGAAGCTTTTCTGAATTTCCCTTCTGAACATGCACTATTCTCAGGCTTTCTGACCACATGCTCCTGCTCCATTGCCTTGTGTCATGCTGCTGTGCTGACAGCTCCTTCTAGAGCTCTGATAGTGATGGACAACAAGCGTGGCATGCAGCTGTGTCTCTGCAATTGTTTTAGCCAAGTTTACAGAATCACACAGAATCACAAAATCGTATAGGTTGGAAAAGACCTTTAAGATCATCGAGTCCAACCGTAAACCTAATACTACCAAGACCACCACTTTAGATGCAGATTTAATCTGTATCAGGCATGGACACTCCCTGCATTTGTGTCTCATTAACAGGATCCCCTGATAGACACGGTATGCCAGGTTTTTCTGAGTCCTGGGAAGATAGGTGATACCAGTATAACATCAGATCCATCATAATACAGGACAAAGGGATCCATGATATGTGATCTACTCTTGGTAAAATCAAGCCCCATTCAAACTTTCTAAACCATTATGAACTAGTAGAATGATTTTATACCAGACCAGCTCTTTATGTTTTCAGCTGTGATGCTTTTGACTTAATACTAGGGCTTCAGAAGCTGAATTTATAGTACCATCAAACCACAGCTCCAAGAGGAGTCTATAATTCTCTTTCCAGTGTCATCTCTATTGACCTCAAAATGAGACTCGCTTTTGCTGTACTCCGTGGATTATGGAGCCCTCTAATGTCAAGAAGCTGCACTGGGTGAAACGTGTCCTCCATAGCTCAGCTCCTCACCTTTGAGCAAGTTGTGGATACTGGCAGATTCATTATACTGTGTTGAAACACAGGGTAATATATTTTATGAATGAAAGACATGTATTGTACATGCTAACTCTACACACAGACTTCCAAATGGAGCTCCTATTTATACTCTGATAACTGCTGACTCCAGTGGTACTTATTCAGGCCAGAACTCAGCATTGTCTCTTTAAGAAACTGATATTTTTCTTATTATTGGTGTTTTTGCAGCAGCGGTGACATACACCATTCCATCAAGTACTGACTGGAAAATGAGGTAAATAAGCACTCTGTGTTGTATGGCAATTTTATTTGCAGAATAGATACAAAGCAAGCTTCTGGAAGAAGCCAGTAAGTTAAAGTTAGAAATTAAATCCTGCCAAACCCTTAAAGGTGGGAAAAATACATGGTTACCAAAGAAACAAAAAAAATATGAAAAGAGAGCCATGCCATTGAACCTCAAACGTTGTCCAATTGCCAAAAGCAAAAGTAAGCTATATTAATAGTAGAGAGTTTAGCATGTAACAATGAGAAAATCTGTAATAATGGCTTAAAAAGCCAGTCTAATTTTCCATGACCCTACATAAGCCTAGTAATACTCATTAGTGTCTACAAGAATTCGTTAAACCTTCTCAGCATTGAGAAAACATGACTTCTTTCAATTTGGATTTATTTGCATCTAAAACTTTCGTATGCTGTAGCTTCCATGGGAGTGACAATAACTTACATTTGAGGATTAAGGAAACGCATTATATATTCCAGATCTCAATAAGAGTGGATGTTATTTATTTAGTCAATAACTAAATAGTGTAATCTACCACATTTCTAAAAGCAATCAAATGGACAGATCCCTGCCCTTTTAAGTAAGCAAGCTTACCTGTAAGAGAAGCACTCAGAATTTCATAAGTAAATGAAAAATTAGATGAATGCAAGTGAGGCAATGAGTTGATGCAGCCTGATTGTAACAACAGGGTCATTAACAGTTATTGATGATAACTGGGATAAACTGTCAGATATCATCCATGTGTAAGTAGGTAGACATGAACAAATGATTAATAAATATGTCTTAAAGAAAAAGAATCCTTGGCTGACACTTTGGTGAACTTGCAAGCTAGGAGAGCAGATACAATAAAATACAGAAACAGGGCATTTATTTTAATTTTGGATATACTGTATTTGAATAAGGAACCCAGCATCACACAATGGCCTGCCATGGAAACAGCAATGCTATGGATTTTAGAAGTAAGTTGCAGTGAAATGCCCCTTTCGGCTCAGAAGCCTATATTCACCCCTGACTAATTTCATTATGCTGCTCAAGCTGACATACTGATTAAAAGAAAGTCATTCCATTTACTGCTCCTTTTAATCATTAGGTAAACACAATACGGAGTGCTTGGTATATTTGGTAAATATGAAGGAGATCAGTTATTACTCCTCAGGTGCTGATAGCGCTATCATACTGGATTATCTCCTGTGTTATCAGCACCCCATTCTGCCATATAGCAACTCCTTGAAATTGCAACACTGTAAACAAGAGGCCTTTGGGTATTTGCTTTTCTCTCTTTCAAATATACATAATCACTCAGCAATACCAGGATGGTTAAATTATCCTTAGAGCCAAATGACTTTGAATTAGATTTCTTTTCTTAACTACATCAATCCCCCATGTGCCACTGATATCTGTGGAACTAATGCACAAAAAGATCTTCTCTGCTGGGGCCGCATTTTGCCACCCATTTACAGACTAAGGTGGATGTAGTGCAGAAAGCCCCCTCAATAGCTCATGCTACTCTGCACAGACTACATACTTCTCTAAATGAAGAGATGGCTGAGCCTGCCCACACTGATGTTCATTTGGTGGCTGTCAAAGAATCTTCTCCTATGTCAATGCTGTGACCCCTTACTGAAGAGGGACATTTTCAACTTATGTGTACGATGTAACTGTTTTCAAGGCAGGTGAAGGCATTGCAACAGCAGGGTGAGATTTTGCAGAGCACTGATATAGATCTAGCTCTTCTAAAGCAATGGGAACTTTACAATTGATTTCCATGAGAGTGAAATTAGAGTACAGCTTTCCAAACCTCTTCTGTGCAAAAAATGCAGAATGTATTTAAAAATTTAGGGATGATGTAATGAGGGCTAAGCTAAGCCAAGCTGAAGCACCGGTGGGCCTCCTTCCTGTTATCTCACTTTTGGCTATGGAGAACCACTCCTTTCCTTGCATTTGCACTGGCACCATCTGACCTGAAAACCCAGGGAAAGCAATGGACAGGGTGCAGAGAGATGCAGGGGAAGGCATTATGGCACAGGCAGTGTTTTTCCTTGGATGCAGCTGATCCTTTCCCTCAGATCCACAGAAGTATGGAGCCTTGCTATGCTGCCTTGCAGGGGTACCACACAGGAGGATGTGTCTAAATCCTACTAAAAAGGATGTTCTTTTATTCTGCAAGAAAGAGCCGCCAAAGGTCCCTCGGGTAGGAGTTTTGAAAAGCTCTAACTTTGCAAATTAATATTTTTCAGGCAGTTCCTGTCATATTTATTATTACAATTACTATTACTACTCTTGGCATTTTTGCCCATAGTTGCTCATGCATTTTCACAGAGTGAGGATAAAATTGGAACCCAATTAATTTTTCCAATTCTACTCTCACACCTCTGAAAACCAAAAAAATTCTGAAGTTGTCACCAGTCTGCCTATTATTTTGTTTGCTGCTTCCCTCCTGAACAGTGGCATCAAGATGAGCTTATATTTGATACCTTGTTGTCATTTCTGTTTGTTTTCTGTTTGCAAGACGCTGATGGCTCGTTGCAAATTGGAGAAGGCTCCCGGCATGTCAGCTGTCTGGACAAACTGCAGGAGCAGGTTAGCTGGGAATAAAACCTCCCAGAAATGCAGGTTTAATACTGTTTGCATGGCTTTCCCTCTTCAGTTTGCAATCACTCTGACTTCAAATAAGTGTTTTACAAGTTCCTACATTCAGAGCATTGTAGAGAAAATTATTTGTTCATTCTTCCCATCAGCTACTCCCAGAAACAGCCTTACAACAGTTGGTAAAGGGGAGGGAGGCATTTTATTGTTCTGATTCCCTTAAAGCAGCAGCACCTTGCAGAACTGCAGGACAATTATAGGTGCCGTGATTTTTTTGCTATCATCCTTTGTAGCTTGTCTGTTTCACTTTAATACATCCTCACAATCATGATTTTCCATAAGCATAATTAACATTTTGTCTTCTGAATGCAGTAAGATGCATTTGCTGGTGTGTCTAGAGGCTGAGCCAGGAAGCATTGTTTCTCACTTGATAACATTTTAATGTTCTTGGGAAACACCGGTCTATTTGTTAAAATTTTGTTCAAATAACACCTCAGCCAAAACTGCTATAACTCTTTTCACATGAATCTTTCCAATGGTCTTGTTTTAAGTATGAATTTTCTTCAGGGGCTGTTGTATTTACTTATTTGTTTATTATTAAGGACATTGCAGATTGAGAAAAATAAAGGCAACCAGGCAAACCTGCAGACTGCTGAGCTGAGAGACTTGTATCCTAATAACAACATACAGTGAGGTGTAGAGTCTGTTATTAGGATAAAGTCTGGCCATGAACAATGACAAAACTCTCATTGTCTTCAGGAAGATCAGCATTTCTCCAGTGTCTCTCTCGTAAGAGCAGAGGTTCTCCTTCTTTGACTGAACCTTGTTTCTAATTTATTCACTATCAACACTTTCTCTGATTTCAACCTCATTATGAACTTAATCTATTTTTTCCCTTCTACTAAAAAATTAAACTTCTTAAAATGAACTATGAATTCTACAGAAATATTCTGCTTTGAACAAAATTGCCATTAAGTAACTATTTTAGTAGGTATTTTGTGTCAAAAAGACAGTAAGATTGTGGCACTGATTTTACACTGGTGCTGAGAAAATTTACCCTTCAGGCCCATGTCTGAGTCTCCTGTTTACTTGATTCATTGCAGATTTTTCTCTTATCAGGTGAGTAGTTTGACCATTTGATTTTATTGTTGGTTTCTTTCCAGATGCCAGAAGTACTGCGTATTTAAATATATATCTGAAGTTCAGCAGGAAATTGAAAATTGATTCTCTACAGCAGTTATCTGAGACATGGTTCAAGTTCTTGCTTCAAGTTAGCCAAGGCAAAGAGCTGAAGCAGTCTCAGGGGAATGCCAGCTTGGCAGATATTCTGGAGTGATTTCTGTGGCATCTTTGAAGAGAAATGCAGAAATTATGCATTTTTTTAAACAAGTCTCCTGATACTCTTGGCTCTACTAAATAAGCATGGAGGGTAAGAAGAAAACAAAAAAGATTTTTAATTACTTGCATAGTATGCAGGCACCTTTTAGTGGAGACATAGGTGATGAGTTGTCAAATATGGTGATGATCAGATTATGACTCCTTATGATTTTCTTTAGCTGTGCTGTGGCATGGCCACAGGCTCTAGTCACAGCTCAGCCTACTGGTGCTAGATCTCATACATGTAGATGTAAAGGAGGTGGCTTCCGCCCAAAGTACTCACCCACAGATTGCAATAGGAGTCAGCAGGTTGGACAGGACAAAAAGATAGGATGTGTGCCTGTGTCCCTACATGCACACATCCACTGCTAACTGGTGTTGAAGATGTGTGGCTCGACCTCTGCCATGAAGCTGAATTTACCCTCCTTTAGTTTTCCGAACAGTTCCCAAGGCTGCTGAGTACAGCTGAAGCAGCGGAGTGCACTCCAGTAAAGCTAAGTGCTTACTGTAAAAGTAAGTGGCATGACATAAAGTCATATTTTTACTAATGCTTCTATGAATTTGATATACCAACAGAGATGTACTGACGCAAAATGGTAACCTTTGCCATTCTGAGTCGTATATAAATGAATGGTTAAAACAGCATTTGGGTGCAGAGTTTAGTGATGTTTTTCTCAGCAAAATTAATGAAACTAATCTTGGGTAAAATATTTGCAAGAATATAAAAGTGACTTAGACACTTCTCTGCCTAAGCTTAAGCTTGCTTCAGCAGCACCTCCAGTGGTAGCCTATTAAACATTACTTGGACTCCAGAAGCTGTGATATGCGAGAGAGCTCAAACCCCCTTTTATGCTCTGGCAGGAGAGTGAGTGCAATAATGATTCACTATTACAGATGAGTGTTAGTTCAATACAGATTGATTTGGTTCTGTATCTTTTTGTTTAAAATGTAGTTCCACACAAATGGGTCTGGTGTGTTCAAACTTCCTAAATAATAATTCCACCAAAATTCTGTAATAAATAAATTACCCTTAAAAATCTACTGGAATTAAAAATAAATCAGCAGATTCTCTGTTCAGCAGCAGCAATAAATCCTTCCTCTATCACAGCACACACTGTTGTCGTGGTCCAACCCCAGCTGGCAGCTAAGCACCACACAGCCAGTCGCTCACGCCCCCCCGGGCTCTAAAACATTATGAGATTAAATGATTTTCCTGTTCCTTCGTGTCTGTCTGCCATAGAATTCAAGTGTTTCATGAATTTAATTGTGAAGAGAACAGTTTAACATTTTTCAGCCCCCTGTGGGGAAATGGAAGGAGGAGCCAATTGAATATTATGCTGCCTGGAAAATGATTCATATTTAAAATTTAGCTATGAAGACTATATCAGGTGAGATTCAGAAGGCCAGCAAATGACCCCATGTCTATTAGAGACCCATGCAAACTGTCAAAAGAAGGCTTTGATATCATAAGTAGGGCCTAGCCTTCTGCTTGTGGTAGAATTTCATTCCAGGTTGCATAAATATCTTTATTTATGCAACATTAAGCCAATTTTCAGCATTTTCCTGAAAATCTATTAGTTGCTTTCAGGCTGTCTGAAAGGTATCATATTTCCTTGCATGAGAACTCATCTGTCATACTTTAGACAGAGAGTTTATATCTCTAGCAACTAAAAGCTTGTAAAAAGGCAGTTGCAATCTTTTGCTGAAGCATAGATAGAAGAAACAAAAACTACTATTGATGCTTAAATGTAAAAAGAAATCTTTTTTTCTGTGGAAAAGATTGTTCTGGCTTACCTTGATTACTGAAATAAAGGAAAACATATAACTTAAGTCTACCAAACCATTTTTGTACAATTTAGGGAATGAGAGAGAGGATTGCTGTACAAGCTGGGAAAAAAGCAAAACTACTAGTTGTGCCTCCTTTAAACATACACCCCTTTATATTTTCATTTTCCAATCTCTATTTTCTTTTCTTGGTCCTCTTTTATTCACTTTCATGCTTTGCAAGCAATATGGGAAGGATTTCTATGCCATTGTGTATGCTCACTTATTCTGACTTCTCTGCTTGGTGCACGGAAGTCCGAGTGTGACATGAACAACAATTTGATGTACAGAGCCTACAATGCCAAAAGAATCTAGTATTTTATTCAGAAGCAGATGACAAAAAAATCTTTGAAAACCTGAGAAGAAGGTGGGGTAGTAAAAGGGATGTGTGGGAGAAGAGGAATATAAAAAAAGGATCAAAGCAGATAAATTTCAGCTGGCATGTGATAACGTACTCCTCAGTTTCCTAGAGTTAAATTTGTAGCTTCCAATATATTTTAGTGATGGATCCCGCATAGCAATCTTAACCTAAATTATCCCTTATAAATTTGTTTTCTAACAAAAAACCAGAATTAAGTATCATCTTATAAACTTTGCTAATGTGCTTGGTAGTGAAGCAAAATCAGCAGGAAGAGAAAGAGTACTGCTGACAATTTCAGTGAAGAACAAAATCAGTCAAGTATAATGTTCATCATTCCTTATTTACTATGATAATTAGATCCCGACATTTTGCACTGTGATGTGCATGGCTTGCTTTGTTCAAGATGTTACCCACATTATTTCTTTGGGAGTTGTCTTCTTCCCTTGCCACCAACTTAATACACATGCTTTTAGAATACATGCACTGGAAATGAGTGCTTCAAAACTTCCTGATCAGCCCAGCACCTCTCTACGTGCATACCAGATGACATGGAGACAAATGAATCTGCTTCCAGGGACACCACTGCGCGAAGCATTGCTTAGGTTCATTAAAGCAAATGCCTGGATACGCATTCAATAGATGTTCTTTATCACTGAAAATTAGCAGTGGTGCGAATGGGTCTCTTGAACTTTGTAACTACAGTCAGGGTTAAGAATGACAGAATCTGAGTGTTGGGAATTGGAAGAAATAAAAGAGTAAATCTGAAAACAGAACAGACTGGAGACTGGAGCACTCCTACATCTCTCTTAGGGTGGAACTGTGCATTAGCAGATGGCAGCCTAAAAACAATATGTGCTGAGAGAGCTTGAGATGTATGGCAAGATTTTCAACACCTACGCAAACGTTCAAAAGAGTATTGTCTGTCAGGGGTGGTGTAGGAATTTAAAAATTGCTTTTGTGTGGATTTCTGAAGCTATTATCTACATACGATCGGCTATGAGATGTTGGAGGCAAATTCAAGGCAAATTTTTACAAAATGGGATATGAGAACTAGTCACAATATTAATCCATATGTTTTGATGTGAGTGTTGTAAAACACATATAAAACAGCCCAGACCCTTCTTATTGGTAGATCATATAGCTAGGTTGCTTGTGAGAGGCAGCAGCAAATTGCAACTGAAGAGCAAATCGTGATCTTGCCATCTGCCTGGAAGGAATTATTATATAGGGTCTGCTGTCAATCAACCAACCTGTTTTGAAGCAAAGGCAGAACAGTATATGATTTTTTTTTTCCATGCTCATTTCATGCACTAATTCCTTACTCAGAAACTAACCATTTCCAGCAGTTGTACAGCACACGGGTCTCTGGCAGCATCTCTCTGCCCAGCCCTGCAGACAAGTAGATGAGGTGTGGAAGAGAGTGTTTGGAGTGCTTTTCTTAAATAAGGACAAAGCCCATAGCTGTGACAAGGAATTACATCTTAAGGTATTGTGTTTGTTAAAGTGATGACATCAGGGAAGTACTGGCTGCTGTATATCACATATTCATGCTGATTCTCACTTTTTTTTGTTCCAGTGGGAGAACTTTCCCCAATCCCTCATTTCCACCTCTTTAAGGGAGTCTTTTGTGCTGCTTTCTAATTTTTTTGGTTGGTTGGGTATTTTTTTCATGAACATAACTGAAGTTAGAAATTGTCCCTGTCTACCTGCTTTATCTTTTCAAGGATTTTCCTACAAACTCTAGGCTATAGTATTGCACACTAGTGTATTTCATCCATAATCAAAATTCCCTTATGTAGCACCTCTAATCTGAGGATCTCCAAGCATGCTAAAATAGGTGTGTGGAAGCCGCACTGTGCCCCTGCAGAATCCAGGGCATTTTAGAAGTAATAAACTGAAATATAATCTAAGAACACATAGAGAATCCATTCTAAGAATTCACACTGCAGGAGGCAAATAGCAAAGAAACCTCTCAATTTGCTAATGTTTTTCCACCACTGGCTTTCTTTGTGATAAAGTGGAAGCAAATACACAGGTTTGCAAATAACCTATTTGGTCAATACCCTAGTGTAATATAAGACCTGAGATTTCCTCTGCAGCTGGGGCTGATGCAGAATTAGTAGGCTTTAAAGTGCTATTTTCAGGGTAGCACCTGGAGTTATGAAGACCAGAAGTGCAACACTGCAGAGCTGAATTGGCTCCTTGCATTTTCCTTTTGCAGAGGTGCTAGCCAAAGCTTTCTTTCCAAAATAAGATGTTTCTGAACACAGATGCTGGGTTGTGCCAGGATGTGCATTTGATGTGTACTGGAGCACCCAGGCATACCTGGGTGCCTGGAGACATTTCACAGCCAGGAGAGGCATTAAGCTCATAGCAGAGCTCCGTACAGTGTTCCCTAGCACACAGCACAACCATCCTGGCACGTTTCCTAAATCAGCCTGTGCCTTATCACTGGGATTTACTCTAACCAAAAAAATATTTTGTGCCTGAAAGTTTTTTGAGCCTTCAAACCAGCTCATCCCTGTGCCAGGTTGTGGACCCTTTAAAGGCTCAGGTGGTTTGAGCTTATAAAAGTTCCCATTCCTGTAGTCTGTGGAAGGAGGTGAGAAGAGTGGGGTGGGGTTATGGTGGTGTCTGTTCTAGGAGTGGGGGAAGCTGCCAAAAATTTATAGAAAGAAGTTTTTGAGTTAGAGAGAGACAGAAACAAGAGCTGAACCTACCTGTGAACTCAGACCTGTTTTTTTAAGGTTGGTGCTTGGGAGTTAGACTTTTGGGGCTGGTGGTGTGGGTTCCTGGTTGTGTTTGTGCTTTGGGCTTTCATGGTGTGCTGGGGAAGCTCTTTCTCCTCACACTGATGTGAGGGGTTGGGGTGGCCAGGAGAGGGTTGATGTATTTTTGAGCTTTGGTCTGTGTGGGAACCTTTCTGCTATGGCTCCTGGCTGCTTTTCCTACTAGTTTTCCTCTGCCAGGAGAAGGTGGGAGGCTGAGTGGCTGGGCTAGGGGACAGTCTGCCACAGCACAGCTGGGAAGGAGATGGGGTATTGAGCTGGAGGTGACTTGCTGCAATGCTATAGGGAGAAATTTGTTTCCTAGATAGCCCCATTTCTATGCTGATGTCTGAAATATGTGAACTTTGACAGAAGAGTCTCATCTTAGCTGCTGTTAAAGCCTCCTTTTTGTCATTACCTGGAGATAATGGTGACCTATTGTTTGTTAAGTTTAACTGAAAAGTAAGAACATAGCAAGCCTAGAGGGAGTGAAGACAGCCTAGTGACCATGTCTGAACTCACCATAGTGAATTTGCCTTCCAGAGTGTCTCAGTTCCTTCGCTTCTGTTGGATTTATTTTATTTATGTTGTGAGTATTGAAAACACTTGTACCTTAATGTAAAAATTGACTTTTCAGCAGCAAAAGTAAATACTAAACCTGTGCTTGGAAACTGATATTTGACATACTGAAACTGATAAATCAAATACTAAATGTCATCTCTTACTATAGATATACTAATTTTCAGTTCATGCACTCTGGCCCATGATTTGTCTGCTGTAGATGGGTCTCGCATGTAATGTGTGTTTAGCTGGTCTGGAAAGGCAACTGCAGACTGACAATAATAATAGTTCGTTGTGAAACTAGGAATATTTCAATAGTATTTCATGTAATGGGTTCAACTAGGCTACTGTAAGAACATCTGGGCTGAAGGCTCTTGAGTTTGTGCTATGCTGAAGTTGAGAATCAATGAGAAGAAGAGATTCTGGATTTTCAGATCTGGATGATCTCTCCAGCTAATGTATAGCTGATAAAGGATAACAGTATCACTACTTGACAAGAACACCGTGACCGGCATCACTCTAGGGCTGTTTTAACTTAGATTTCTTTGCTTTTTGGTATCTCTGAACTGAAACTAAATAAACAACTCCTCTCCATTATATGAAGCTTGTGTTTAGCTGCCATGATATCCCGATCACAGTCATGTTTTTATGGTTATATTTTGAATATATTGAGTGCTATTGAAATTTTGTTGCATGATGATAATATACTGCACAGATAATTCATCTTGTTAATCCTTAGCAAGTACTGATCTTGTTGGCTAATGGCAAGTTATAGATAAGGACTGAGGTTTTTTGTACGTTGTCCTACATACTTTAAAAATAACTAGGACACAAACTTTTTGATATAAACTTCCTTGACAAATATAGATGTGTTCTTTTTTTTCTTTCTCTCCTCTCTTAGGCATGGAAAAACTGTAAGAAGCAGAATCTTTGCCTCCCAAACACAGTAATTGTGAAGACTAGACATCCCTTTAACAAGGCATAGCAGCACCTTTAAGGCAGGCTGGGAAAAATAACTGTGAAAACCTTTCCTTTTGTGGTCTGCTCTCACTTCTCCCTGCTTTTGTCAATATTCAGACTTGTTATTTAATTCCTCATTGTTTTCCAGTACAAGCTACTTATGGTGCTCTTGTGTTTTGTTTTGTTTTTCTAATGGCTTTGTCTATGACATCTTGCTGGTTGGATCTTCCCTGTACATTTGGGGATGGGGAGGGATGGCTGACAGAACTGCTGCTTCTGCCAAGCAAGGTTGGTGTGGCCGAGGCAGCGAGGAGAGAGGTGCTGCAGCAATGTGGCATGAGATAAGAGGGCAGGAAGGAGCCACCAGGTTTCTGGGTGCCAAGCAGAACTTCTCCATTGAGTGTGTTGTGCTGTTCCCTGGTGTTGCTGTGTCCTTGGCCAATCCCCTATACCTACGTAGCTGCACCCATGCTGGGAACAGAGCAAATTTCCTGGCCCCCTGTACTTGAGGTAGGACAATAACTGTCTGAACCAGCCCCTGGACTCCCATGGGAAATGGGCTGCACATGTTTTTGTTGTTCAGCTCTGCTTCTTCAGGCTTTTCATGTGTATAGTCTTTGTGTTTAGCCAGCAGAGACTGTGGCTGCAGCCAGACAAATTGCCAAATCTTTGTTTTTCCTTCATGAAAAATTGTGTAGCTTTCTGGCTGAGCTTTGCATGGTCATTATGGTTACCTCTAGGAAAATCAGTGCATCTTTTTTTGCCATTGGAAAAGCTAAAGGAGAAGACAGCCTGACAATACAGACTAAAGGGTTTAACACTGTTGCAGAAGATGCAGGAAGGAAAGGAAATAAGTGCAGCCTAGTCACTGAGGTTGGACCAGACCTCCTTCAAGAGAGGAGGAAAAGTGGTAGGGACTGAGAAACGGAAGTCTGAGGGCAGGGAAGGCTTTCCTGGGAATACATCGAAAGTGCTAGAAAGGAAGCAGAGCACCACTGTGAGCATCTGGCTGAACACAGGGGACATGCATGTAAAATGTTGAACATTGCTACACTCGTATATATTGAACATGGCAGCATTTGTCTGGGCAAAGCTGTGTCCACAGCTGACTTCTAGGAAGATCAGATTTTGTGCTCTCCCTGTCCCAAAAGAGTCCTGCTTTATTGTTTGTGCTCCCTGTTCCACTGGGGAAAGAAACCAAGAGCCAGAAATACACAAGGAGGGTTGGAACCTGGATGAGAGTTGCTGCTTGACTGGTTTTACTCTGGGCTTTGTGGTTGCTGTTCAGGCTATTACATGTAGGCAAATCAATCTTCATGCACACAGCTGCTGGTTTTCCATGTGGGCTGGTTTTCAGTGAAGACAAGCTGCATGGGGAGGCTAGGGGGCCAAGCAAAACTTCTGCTCTGTCAAATTTTAAAAAAAAGCTTCCATAAATGTTGTGGTCATAAGACAAGATAGTCAGTAATTCGGCTTTCAGTGGAGGTAAGGTAAAACTTGCTGTGAGACTGCACTTGGATCACCTGGGGTAGGAATACGTAGGTACTGAGGAGCTGCAATGTGCACTGCCTGTTGCCCAGGCAGCAACCAAGACTGAGTTTGGGTTTATAGGAAGGAGCTTTGTATGGTGGGTGGAAGCAGCTGGGAGGGATGGAGAACACAATCTGTGAAAAGCAAAGCTTCATTGTCCGAGGAGCACTAGAACTAATGAGATTTGCATTTCAAAGGTGGCGAGCCTTCTTCAGACCCTTTAAAATACATGCCTAGGATCTGTCGTGTTAAATCTCTTCATGGGGAAGATGAATGTGTGGGGGAGGTGGAGAGAGAGGCAGAGGAGGCAGCATGCAGAAAGTAGAGGCCAGAGGCCCTTATTTGGGTGCAAGTACCAATCTGCTGTCTGCATGAGTCTGCCTGAGTTGCATATGCTTTCCTTTTCTGTGTGCACAGAAAATTGTGATAAATAGAGGTTCAGGCAGTGAAGAGCATTTATTTTTATTTGCCTATTTTTGTCATTCACTTGGCATCTCTAGATGAATGGTGGAACCAGGAGGAAAAGGCTATTCTCCTTGTCAATACAGTCCTCGTGTGCGAGGCAGCCTGTCTCAAAGGCAGTTTGATGCCTGCTGACCCCTTGCAACCTACCTTCACCTTGGAAATATCATGCCAGTGTAATGGTCTGCTTTTGGCAACCCTACCAGCAACCCCATGGAGTCTTTTAATCAGAGCTGTGGATAGGCAGTTTTCCATGCTCTCTGACTAGGATAGCTCAGGTCCTGGTCTCTGGCCCGTTTGCCATCAGGTATCAGAGTGGAGGTAGAATGACTTCCTTTTGACGCTTCACGTCCCAGCAGCCAGGCATAGACCATGTAACCGAAAGGCTTTCTGCCCCTCTGCAGGGCCTGGATCCATCCTGCTGCAGTGCTGGAGAGAGCTGTCATTGCACAGGATGGTTGACAACCTTTTGCCCCATCTACCGTCTTTCTAGAGACAAACTACTCTTTCAGCCTTCCCTTTTGATGACAAAGGACTTTGAAATGTGAGACTGTTCAGTAGTGTCTTATTTTTCCTTCCTATTTTCCTTCCAGTGTGTCAGTTTTAGTAGCCACACATTCAACACACGGGCCCATGGGCACATGTAAAGCATCATCCCCTTCCTGTCAAAGCCAGTGACTCCTGAAGTGAGGAGGCTAACCAAAGCATCAGATGAAGATGACACTGTGCCTAGCTCAAAGCAGGGTAAGAGGAGCTATTTCATGTCTTGTTGGTCCACTGGAAGTTAAAATTGGCAGCAGACATCAAAGCAGGTGTGAGGATGCTTCTGCAAGATTTGCCAAGGACTCCTCTGTTCCTGTCTGATGCTGGGAGCCAGGGAAGGGAAGAGACTGCAAGTGCAGTCTGTTTAATATTCTCTTCTGTCCCTCTGATCTCCCCCCTACCCCGCAGAAGCAACATGTCCCATGTTTCTGCAGAGCTTGTCCTGAGCAATAGCAGCATCTGTCAGGGGTTACGGTGGCATTAGCCTCATGGAGCTGGGAGTTAGCAGAGCTTGGCAGAGTGACAGTTCTGCTGTACCTTACATAAATCTGTATCTTGCATAAATCTGTATCTGCCTACTCTGCCAAGGTGTGTGGTCACAATTTGTCTGATTTCTCTTGCTGTCCACAAGGCCTTTCAGTTTCCTAGATGTTATTTGCTTCTTGAGGCCCCTCTCCCTCCTCTTGCTTCATACCTCCCCACTCCATACCCTTTCCCTTGTAGTTTCCTCATGAGCCCTAGAGGGAACATTTCTTGTTAAACAGGTGTTATTTTAAAATAAAGTCCAGTCACCTGCCCCTCTCAGGTGCTGCAGAAAGCTCCCCATGTTCCCATGGAAAGAGGGAAGGTCTTGAGCATCCCTGTGGCTTTGGCAGCAAACCACAGCAGCCTGCCACCCACCACCTTCTGCTATGGGCTGCACCTGATCCCAGGTCCTGGTTCCTTGCTCGTCAGTACTTAATGGTACTTGGTGTGCCTTGGTTGCCTCTCATCAGCTTTCTTGGACACTTCTAGACCCTTCTGAGGCCAGAAAGTAGCAGCAACTGCCCCAATTCTTGGCCTTCTTCCAGTGCCTAAGGTAATTATTGGGGAAAACAAGAAAACCTTTATTAAACAGAACATTATATCCCCAACTGTGCTTGTGCCATGTGTTTTCATACAAAGCACCTGAAAAAAAAATGTTGACCTCTTGAAAGCATCTCTGGTCACCACAAGACTTGTCCTGAGCTACCCTCTCCTCCCCAGCACTGCTCAGGGACCTGATGGGAGCTATGCTGCAGTGGTGGCCCATGGAGCAGGGAGGGTCAACTGGCCCGTGCTCTCCTGTGTCACTTCGTCACACCCCCTCGACTGCTTTATTGTTTCAATGCTGTAATAAAGGCTGCTCTGAGCACTGTGGCAGAGACCAGTGGTCTCCTGTTGGTCTGCAGGGCCAATCTCTTAATATGTATTACCCAATAAAATACAGTGGCTCCAAAGGAGTGTATGGTCTGTCAAGTAAGCTTGTTGCACCTCTCAATGAGAGTCTCCACTGAGATATATGTCCTTGGGTGCTGAGAAGGAGGTGCTTGAGAGTAAGGGTACTTATTACTGTTATTATTTACTATTGTTTGGTGTCTGGAGATGGTAAGCAGTGAAGATAGATAGTACACTCTTCTACCACAGGCTATCAAGGGAAAAAAAAAATAAATCCCACATTGTGTTATAGCATGCACCCTGGGCTCTTAAAATGGAAGTTTCTGTTCTGTCTCTAAGCCTTCTTTCTTTTATAGGCAGACATGAGAGCTGTAATGCTAAGTGAATGGTATGTATTAAGTCTATACAATGGCTCTTTAAAAAATAATTACATATGGTACAAGAGGGAAAGAAAACCACTCCATTCCTGTAAATGGCCACTTAAGATGTGGACAATAAATAAATAACTGTAATAAATAATCTGATGTATCTGAGCATTTAGGAGGAATAAATCAGAGCTCTTTCCCCATTGTCTGCTGAGATGCGTCGGAAATGGAGTTGGAAGGAAAGATTTCACTCAGAGTTGTGGCAAGGTGTTGGAAAGCCCATGGGAGCGTGTAGGAGTGTCTCCTGCCCTCCCCTGGCTCTCCCGTGGTTTTTGTTACACTTTCCCTGCACCACCCCTCCCTGTGCCCCTCTCCTGTGAAATGGAAGAGACTCCCTTAAGTCTCACTTGCCTCTTGCGAATAAGTGCAAGAACAACGCCCGGGGAATAAAGCCTCTGCCGGCAGAATTAACGCATTTTCCAGATTGCTCATTGGGTATTTAGTCCTTCGCCTCTCCAACGGCTTTGCCTTTCCACCAGCGCTCTTCCACCCTCCTCGGCCCATTCATACCTGCTCCTCGCAGAAGAAACCAGCTGCTTTTCTGCTCTGTGCAAAGTCTGAGTGCTGGTATTTAAATGCAGCTCCAGTTGCTAAGCCCCGGCGACTAGCGGAGTGCCTGGCTGGGGCTTGCAACCGAGGGCTGTGTCGCTTTAAGGCATGTGATACTTTGCCGAGCAGGGATGTATTGAAATAGGCTACGGTACTTACAGCATCGTATAGCAGTGTACGTACAGCTGCCTTACTCTGCACTGCCTGCGCTGGTGTGAGGCTGCTCTGTCGTTAAACATAAACTGCTCCTCATCCTTAAGTATCCTGGAAGCTGCAAATTATCTCAAGATCACTTCAAAGGTCTCATCAAGCAGAAGGTGATGCTAGGAGATGATTTAAAGGTGAAAATGAGAAGGTTTCCACCCCTCAAACCTTGGCCACTTTTCTGACGGCAGAGTCTGAGAGCTCAGATGTCTTCTTTACTCTGGGAACAGGATTTGTAACGAAAGAGATTTTTTTTTTTCTTTTAATCCTGATAAAGAAGATTATTGGGAAGCTATTAAAAATCCCTTATTGTGATACAGATGGATTTAAAAAAGTGTTAGATCTTTCCAATGAACACTAATAGAGTGCTCTGCTCTTGGTTGGATTACTCAGGTAAGGAGCTTCTTTAGGATTTAAGATTCAGAAAGCAGATCTGGAACTCATCAGATAATAAGTGGAGGAATACTCCCTGCTTTGTTTCTTACTAATGATAAGGTGATCTGTGTGTAAAAGTGTGTATGTGACAGCAGTTTGCTGACAAACAAGTGCATGAAGAAATGTTTGTAAGAAATGCTGGGTTTTGAGCAAAGGTAGTTTGAAATAGTGTAGTCTGAGAAAGGTTTTATTAAAAAAGAAAAAAAAAGCAGAGAGCTAATAATAAAGCCTGAGTGGGTTAACTCAGTCTGCTGTCCATGTGGTTAAGAATATGATGCCCGAGGAAAGACACAGGAGTGTTTAGCAGGCTGTAGAAGTTCGGCTTTGCTTCACTGTTTGGCTAGGATTTTTAAAGTTCAGTTTTAAATAACCCGAATACCTGAAATATCCCTATGTGAGAGTCACCTTTGCCTCTTAACTTGTATAAAAAGCATGGGAGCACCAAATATGACAAGAAGGCATTAATTCCTGAAGACATGGGAAGCCTACTGGGAGCTCCCTGATCTGAGGGGATTGAATCTGTTTTGCAAGATAAACAGGTCTAAAAAGAGAGGAGAAAAAGTACACTGTATACTGCAAAGTAAACAGTTGGAAATGAAATTAATTATATGCTAAGCAGTGCATCAGACACTCAGTACAGAGAAAGGAAGAGCCTCATGCTGATCAAAATAATGTTTTGGCATTTTCTATTAATTATACTTGTCAGTTTATGTGGTTCTTTTCAGCCAATTAGACTTTAAAAGCTTCCCAAAGAAGCTTCTTTAAAATCAGGGGCAAAAAATATTTTATATGCATATATTTTATTACCACTGTATTTCACTATTTTAATATTGTTAATTTTCCTACTGCAGTAATCCCCCTGATATATCACATACAGACTTTTTATTTTTTAATTTTTCTTTAACGACATGATTTTTCTATGTGAGAGATTTAATCTTTCAAAGTCTTTCTTGCTCTGTGAAAATGATGTTCAGCTGATTGGATTATTAGATAGAAAACGGCATCACGTCATTGGCTGAATAAGGAGAGTGCCTGAAGTTTGATTAATTTGGCAATATGAAATGCAGCAGAAGGTGTTGTTAAGGGAGCTGGACGATGTGTAGCGTAGCTGAGCCTTGCAAACCTCCTGATCCTTGCAGGCATTGAGAAAGAGCTGTTGAAGTTAAAAAGTCAGAGGGAAATTTAGCCAGTTAGTACAATAATGAATACAAGTACGAAAAATCACAGTTGTCTATATTGGATGGCCAAGTATGCCAGCACTGAGAGACAAAGAAATGGCTCTTTCCCTTCGCAACAGGAATCTCTTTAAAATTTTGACACAATCTGCTTTGTGAAAAGATCAAATCTTCTATAGCGTACAGATGAAATTCAGTCTGGCCATACTCCAGTCCCTTTACATGCTCAGGTCAAACAAAAGGAAGCTGATTTCATCTGGGGATTAGAACATAATTCTGAGAAACAATTACTTTGTTTATCAGACAGCATAGTGATTAAAAATTAACGCTCACAAAAGTCAAAAACAATAAACTGTTACCTTCTGGGTCAGCACTAGCCTTCCAGTCTTGGGGCTGGAGTATTTTTGAAATGCATCTCAGATATCTGATGATGTTGTATGCCTATCTGTAATGTGTTTAAAGTAGTTTTGATACTGTCTGGACATTGTGGGTTTTTTAGCTGGCCGCGTGATTTTTTTTTTTTTTAACTGCCTTGTAAATTCAGCTATGGACCAGTGTGGGAATATTTTCCAGCCTTCTATTTACATTGGTTTTGGTTTTTTTAGTCCTCAGATCATTACAGTTTCATTTTTACCACTGAATTATTAAAGTTATCCAGACTCCTGTGTTGACATCTTGTTACCTCAACTGTCCTTTTTGGACGTGACCTTTGTGGTATGACAATTGCATCCTGCAGGGGGGAATAACAACCCAGAGACAAAAAACATTTAGCAAAAGGAGTGTAAAAAAAAATAAAAAATACTGTTCTAATGGAAGCTGACTATTCTGTGTACTGTAAGGCAATGGATAATAACGTCTGTCTAATATTTTGTTTAGAGAATGGCAGTGGTCTCTGCAATGTCCTGGGTCCTGTATTTGTGGATAAGTGCCTGTGCAATGCTGCTCTGTCAGGGGTCCCTCCATCACACTTTCCAGCAGCATCACCTGCACAGACCAGGTAGGACTGAGATCAGCTGTGGGATGCCATAAGATTGCAGGCTTTCTGCCCGTGCTCATGTCTGTCTTGATAAATGATTGAATAATCATAAAATCCATTTTATCATTTAACTTTTATGAGTTGCTTGCCTTTATACTGCACAGCATCTTTTTGGGGTCGGTCTAATGTGTTGTGCTTTGCCAATCTGATGTTAGAATATTCATCCTTCAACGTAGTCTTCTAACAACTTCCCAACACAGGAATCCCATTTTGGATAACCATTTAGTTTCTCTGTCTCTTTCTCTGTCCTTATTTCTATCTCCCCTTCTCCTCATTTTGTGATGTTCTGGAGTGGGTGTTTAACTCTGAAAGACATTGCAACAGCACAAGTTTGGATAACTTTGCAGTATCTGACCCAAACTGGACATGGGTTTGTTACTTAAAATACTGGCACTGAATTTCACTCCTAGTCACTGGTGCTTACTGGAGGTTGGCTGTTTGCCTTAGCATAAGTGAGGGAAACTGTTATGATAAGGTGCTTGAGTTTACCTCTGAAAATTGATGGGCTTGCAAAAGTGTAGCCCAGAGGAGAATTCAGGACTGTCTTTCAATGGAGTTAAATGCCTGTAAAGTCAGAATAAATCCCATGGGTTAGCAGTGGAGAATGCAGCTTACTTTGACTGTTGTGACCCACAGAGACTGCACATTAGTAGTTTTATTGTGTTTTTATTAATAGAAATGGATCATGTAACTTTTTCAACTGTTAATTGTGCTTTGAAGAATATGTGCCAGGTTAAAAATCGAGAAGTTGGCATATTCTAGCACAGTATTATCATCTGGTTAAAATTAGATCGTCCAAGAATGTTGCTTCACAAATTTGGATCCAAAGAAAGGTGGGAGAGGTTTTAAGAGCTTTAGAAATGAAAGATGGAAAATGTTAACTCGGTGATGAATCATTTAATAATGTGGCAACTAATACTTTAATGTTTTTTAATCTAATGGCATACCTTCAAAGATAAACAGTCTTGAACCACAGGTCTTTAGCAACCTTAATGACTCAAAGTTTTCCCAGCTACTTGCCTTGTCCAAAAGTCATAGGTATTGGCATTTTCTTGCTTTCTTGTAATAAAATATGCATAGTATGAAGGAATAGACCTGAATCTTTGATAGACCAGCTCTTGGTAGCTGTGTTAGAGCATCAGATTAACTAATGGTATTATGTTTACTAGCTGGCACTGGAAGTTTGAGAGCATTTGAAGTTTGAGAGGTGAGGTTCTTATTTGGGACTCGCAGAGAAATGAACAAAATATTTATTACAATGCAATTGTAAGCAATGCTGCTGGTTATTTGAGTCTGTCCCCCAGTGAAGGAAATAGGGAAAAACAGCGCAGCTAAACAGAAAGGTAAAAGGAAAATGTAATCTCATTTTTGTAAAATCAGTTGAAACAAGTGACATTATGAGAAAAAATGAGAGCTGGACAGATTCAGAGCTCTGCAACATTTGCCTAAG
The DNA here is from genome assembly GCF_034638445.1 of Ciconia boyciana. NCBI lineage: Eukaryota > Metazoa > Chordata > Aves > Ciconiiformes > Ciconiidae > Ciconia > Ciconia boyciana. The sequence goes on along the minus strand of NC_132944.1, from coordinate 15,022,665 downwards.
CTTGAAAAATCACCTTTTTTATGAAGCAAGAACAGCAAGACACTGAATGCATACCAAGATGTTGGGGAAATGTGAAAAATGACAAAATCTTTCACTCAGAGATGTGATACAGACAGAGTGAAGGTTTTACAGCTGCCTCATCACCTACTTAGAAACAGCCAAGCTTTCCCTCCTGCGAGCCTTTCTCAGGCAGCTTCTCCGCACCCTACATGAATAAGATTGATGGTGTTCTGATCCCAGGCAGCCAATTTCAGTCTCTCAAGAAATAATCCACTACATTGACAGATGAGTGGAATTTGACATGATGTTCACCTCGGATTCAGATTGTGCTGCACCTGGGAAGCATGAGCTAGTGAGCGTCCTTTAGGGAAACTGTTAGAGATTTTGGACAATTTCTGCTGTCACAACAGAAAATCAAGACAGTGTTTTTTATAAGGCCATGAATTTGCAGTCTGCCAACTGAATGTGAAAGGTTGTACATAAAAGGGATGGAAATATGTTAACTAGCAAACTGACTGATTTTAATGTATTCAACTGCAGTCCCTGGGTACACCCTATTTTTCATATTTATAATATTAGGAATGCGTCATTTACTTTTAGTTAGTCACTGTGTAAGTAAGATTAAAATGTTCAGCCAAATAAAAGTGAATAAAAAATGGATGCAGATGAGCCAGTGCATAATTTCAGTAATTTAATATTTGGTATATGAAATTTCAACTTATTGAATCATGGCAAATATAGCTGTAATCAATAGCATGCTCAGCATACCTTTTTTTCAGTTTGTGATCTCCCATAGATAATGAGATGCTCTAAAATAAGAGAATTTGAGCTGTTCGGCTCCATCGTGGGGCTACTTTGGTACAAAAAGGCAGGTTCCACCCTGTCTTATGCTTCTTGTACTTGAAGAATAGAAGAGTCTCACTGAGCACAGGAAGGTGCAGGTAAAAGATAAAATCCTCATGGAGTGTATTTAGCATAATAAACTTGAACTGAACTCAGTAGATTAGCACAGTGAATATACCCATCGGTACTACTGCGGTTAATCCAGTTTTGAAACCCTGGAAATCAAGGGCAATATATGAAAAGATTAGTTTATCATCAGAGATTTCTGAGCTTGTTCTTTTTTCTGAAACTTTCTTAAGCAAGTGTCTGAATGGGTTGAAATAGATTTCTACACACTGTGCAATCACAAAAGTGTAAAGTTTCCTTTCAGTGTAGTATAATTTTTCAGTTTTATAATTCATTACGTTGTTACTCAGTTAGACAACTTAGCGGAATGTACGAACCTGAAAACAAATGTGGTAAACTGCTTTATGTGACAGTATTTGTAACTGACTGTAGCTTTATTTTCTGTGAAATGTTGGCAGGTGGGCACAGATAGTAAGGGTATAGTAAATATTGCTTGAATGTAAGATGGATGATGTTGTATTACTTGTACCTGTTCGTGAATTCTTTCTTGTCTCATTAACACAATGAAAAGTTTGAATGCCACTGTTAAGTACCCTTAAGTATTGGTGGCTGTTCCTTTTGACTCTGATAGGTGAGGTGGGCAGGGTAGGTTTTCAGGATTTTTTTGCTGGGATCCGAGGAGACCTTTGGAGTAAGCTAGCTGAACAGTGTTGCAGTATAATTCCCCTTGGGTAATACACAAGGCTTTCTGCAGGTTTTTTATGACTGTATTTCATTTTCATGCAAGTTATGTTAGGCAAAGGACATGTGAAAACATTCACAGGAAATAACTTTATGTGGAAACCAATCCCCATTTTTTTTCAAGCATGTCATTTCTGTGTGAAATAAGAAACAGCCGTAATGAGAAGAATTTCACCTTGGCTGTTTTAGGCTCCGAGATACACACGGTGGTAGAGATATTGAATTGGCCTGAGGATTAGAGTGGACAGGTTGTGATTTGCAGAGTTAGCTGCGTGCCTGTGATAGTCCGTTGATCATCTGATTGACAGGACTGACCCCACCCAAAGGTAGGAAGTAGACGCTGGCATTTGGCAAGACAGCAAGATATTAACAAAGCAAAGGGTTCAAGTTTAAAAGATTAAAAAATACCCACTCCCCCCTCAATCATGCAATTCTTGATAAATTTTCTGTCTTTGTTCCATAAATGAGGGATGTTTTGCTCCTGGTGAGGACCATCAGCTAATACTGAATTGCAGCGGACAACACTGACCACGTGTTGCTTAAAAATACAGGAGAGCATATTGGATTCACCTGTAAGTTCATGCAAAATAGTTAAGTACACACTGAGGATGCTAGGTTAGTCTTGCATACAGTGTAAAGGTGTGAGGCAGACACAAGCAGAAACATGTACCTACTGTAGCAATGCCGACATTTGCAAATATGTTAATTAAAAATAGGCCTGTTCAGAGAAAGAAATCATGGACTGAATCTAGGCTGGAATTGTATGTCTACTAAACATAAAGTACCTTTTATTGTGACAGTAGTTAATGATGTGCCCATTAAAAATCATCTCAAGAAGTGATTCTCTATACCTCATATTACGAGGAGGAAAATCAGTCTGAAAGCAATTCCGTACAAACTAACAAGCAATATCAGCCTAAGGATGCTCTGAGCATGTTTCTCCATAGACAGCATTTTGCAGAAACTTGAGTCTGTGGCTGTGAGCAAAAAATTTCTTAGTTCTGATCTTGGTCTTCCCACTGATTTTTATAGCCTTGGGGGAAACCGCATATTTTCACATTTCAAAAGGTCTGCTGTTTTCATCTGCCCCATATATGTGGCTATTCAGTTCAAAACAGACTGGGAAGAATGTTGGTCTGAATCTAATTCCTCAGGTAAGTGTAAATAAAATACGTGTCTCTACTTTGCAGAGCAACTGAGATTTGGAAGGTGAATTCACCAGGATTTTTTGCTCTTGATATTGATAGAAGCAAGCGTAGGACTAGGTAGTGAATGTATTAAATATATACAGTTTCTGTGATTAGCAAGAATTGTATTCCATTAATCATACTGTGTGAATGCAAACTGTTGCCTTCAGTACACAATGTCCAAATTGCCATGCAACAACTTAGCCGGTATCCAGTAGATCACGTCATGGATGTGAAAGCTGACAACTGGTGTTTCTTGCTGTGTTAATTAAAATGAACAAATTTATAAGCTCTAAGGCCTGATTCAGATCTCATTTACACCACTAAATGCACAGGAGGCACCATTTATATCCCAGTTTGTTCATGATCAGAAAAACCTGCTCACAATGAGCTATTCCAGTCACTCACTGGAAATCATCTCTCTCATGATACCTTTCTGTTATATACCTCTGGTCTTCACAGCCTGTTCTTGAAATTGTGAAACTATCCACTTTCAAGTAAAGAAATCCAGGTTGGAAGTACTTACTCTGTTCCTGGTCAAATACAAAATATATTTGGATGTATGCAGACAAATGTATTTGTATGTATTTTGTGTAGGCAGAGAACCAATGTAATGAAATCAACAATTAAGCATGAGGTGGGATTACTAGCAGCATGATAGTGATGAATTGCCTACTGTGCTTGTGTGATGCACTTGTTTACAGCAGCAGACTTTATCAGAAGTATTGCACCCTGTGATTTTTTTTTTTTTGAAAAATTGAACCTCCAAATGAGAAACAACATGGCTATATAGTGTGTTTGCAGCCAGAGAGTTAGTTATGTTTTTTTTTCTCTGGGGTCTGTAAGCTGTTACTTTACTGGGTTCCTGTCTCTCAGGTAAAGGGGAAAGTGTAGGTAGGCATTGCCAAGGAGCAACCAGTACTCAATGGAAGGTCAAAGACAAGAGGACACCTTCTTCACCAGAGAAGGGCGCATAGCTGTGAGGCTCACAGCTTGGTTGCAGGTGGAGGAAAACTGTCACCAGTCACGCTGCTGAACATGACGCCTTGTTACTTCTGATCCAGGGAGATGAAGCAACCTGAGGGGGAGCAGGTGTTGCAGCTCGATGGACTGTGAACAACAGCATGGCCAAGGTGCGCAGCAGGGCACTGGGCAGACCACTGTGCCCGGCACAACTCTACAGGAGCTACTGGAAGCATGGCTGTGTTCCCTGCAATCACCCCCGCCACACACCTTGTGCAAAAGAGCAATGGCAAGGTGCTAACAGTGGTATTTCAAGAGAAAGGACACGCCTCTTGCATGTGTGCATTGTAGTGGCAGTGGCTGTGCTCTGGTTTGGTCCCCCCTGCTCTGTCCTTTCTCCCAGCCGTGCTCCTGTCCCCAGCCCATGCCACTTCAGCTGCCCTTCAGGCCCCTCTGTGGGCAGCCACACAGGCAGGAGCAAAGCACGTCCCTCTTTGCGTGGCAGGGGAAACAGGGACCACAAAGCGTGTCTTGCTGCAACGGCTCCGGCAGGCATCTTCCCACAGCTGTGCACTGAGCCTCCATCTCCAAGTGCAGCCTTGGGGCCTTGGTGAGTCACGAAGGGACCTTTTGGTGCACTGCACTATTTGTAGCTTGCTGTCATGGTACTAAAGACTGTGAGAATTCATACGATGGTGGTTAAGTCCCAAGGAAAATTTGGCACCTACAAATATAAACCCCAAAGGCAAACTATGTTGCTCTGCGCTGAAGTATTTCTGCTGATAACATCAGAAACCTGCCTTTAATGATTAGCCTACTTTAGTCCAAGGCTCATTTATATTTTAAAAGGCAATATCCAAGTGCATTTCCTCATAAGATAGATGTATTTTCTCCCATTAAGTTTCATATTGTTTTATCCTATCCTGCGTATAATCTTTGTATTTCCTTTTGAATGTTTTCTTTTCCAATCTCCTGTGAAATCAACCTTTGCTGTGAGCAAGATTTATTTGCCTGATGGGATTCAGCATTTTTGCTGTTTCCAGATGCTCTGTACAGAGCAGTTCTCTCTAGCTAAACTTATTTTTTTGCATGGGAGCGGTGCTGGAGATTTCTTTTCATTGTGCTCTAGGCAGGGACCACGAGGACTGCAGCACAGTTGGACTCTAAATTTATGAGACTCAGTCAATGATGCACAATGGGGAATTGGGGGTGTAAATTAAGCTGAATCAGGTTACAAAGCCCCATGTATGTATCTGTGACTCATATTTCTGTGCCTTATTTAGAAGATTTTATCTGACATCTCTCTTGCCTTCTGTATTCCTTTCAGAACAACAGTTTTCCCCTTTTACTTCGCAGTGGGTGAAGAAACCAGTCCTGCCCTTCTGGAGAGGTCACTTCAGTGACAGCAGGTGCAGGATCACTGTTGCTATCATATGATAATCAATAATTATGTCGTAGTATTCCATTGTAATCCTTATTTCACTTTGGTGAGAGAACAGCTTTGCTTGGGAACTGAATTTGTGGCAGGAATGGAGGACCTTACTAGTTTTTGGATGATGTGAAAGTGATTCCTTGAGAATCACTAAGTGAAGTGGAACACCTGGACAATCTGTTATCTGAGATGGCCGAATTTCCTTCTACCAGGGTGCTCTCATTGTGGGGCCTTGTCTTTGAGCTACAAGTAATCTGGGAGTAGTCTGCTCTACGCTAGCAGCTCCTACTGACAGTCACATGTGCTGGGTGCTTTCTAAAATTGTGCATAAATATTTCTTCTATGAGCTGTGAAGTTTTATTTGTATATCATGCACCTTCTCACTAAATGAATAGGCAGTTAAAAAGCAGCTTAAATGGTGATCCTTGTCTCTTGATTATTAGGAGAGCTGCTGGTTCAGATCAAAATATGCATTTAATCCATCCTCGTGCATGATCCAAAGTTCCTATTGGATTAGTTTTGTTTTCTGTAGATGACAAATCTGAATCAAGAGACTTCATTATGAATCTACTAAAAACAATGAGCAAAAATCACTTCTGTAGTTAACTTATGTGCAAGTAAAAGTTATATTGACAGAAAACTTGATAGGAAAACTCCTATAACGTACATGTCAGTTTATTGGAAAGTAGAGAACTTGGTACTGTAATTTCCTATGTTGTAAATAATGTCAGCAGCCAACAGGCTCTATAGATCAGCCTGAGTGCAGGCAAGAGCCTCAGGATCTTAACTGCACACACTCTGATAAAACTTTATTATCTTTTTTATTGTCCTCATTAATGCTCTTCAAAAATGCTGTTAAATATTTCTGGCAAGCAAAGCTTTGGTGTAATTTTACTGTATTGTTAAGGATTTATTAATTATAATCTTTTCTTGCAGAGTCTATTTATATTTGATCAAGACATTAATTGGTTGCCAAAACAAACTAGTTAATTGTGTTTAATTAAGTGGTTGGGAGCAAGCAAGGATAGTTTATTTGGAAAATGTTTCATTGATTTATATGCTTATTTTTTAAAAGAACATGAATAAATGAAGGCCTTTCAGCCTGACCTCGGTGCCAGGGAAGGTTATGGAGCAGATTATCTTGAGTGCCATCACACGGCACGTACAGGACAACCAGGTGATCAGGCCCAGTCAGTGTGGGTTCAGGAAAGGCAGGTCCTGCTTGACCAACCTGATCTCCTTCTGTGACAAGGTGACCCACTTAGTGGATGAGGCAAAGGCTGTGGATGTTGTCTACCTAGACTTTAGTAAAGCCTTTGACATGGTTTCCCACAGCATTCTCCTGGAGAAACTGGCTGCTCATGGCTTGGACGGGTATACGCTTTGCTGGGTAAAAAACTGGCTGGATGGCCGGGCCCAAAGAGTGGTGGTGAATGGAGTTAAATCCAGTTGGCAGCCAGTCACAAGTGGTGTTCCCCAGGGCTCTGTGTTAGGGCCAGTCCTGTTTAATATCTTTACCAATGTTCTGGACGAGGGGATCGAGTGCACCCTCAGTAAGTTTGCAGAGGACACCAAGTTGTGCGGGAATGTTGATCTGCTTGAGGGTAGGAAGGCTCTGCAGAGGGACCTGGACAGGCTGGATCGATGGGCCGAGGCCAAGTGTATGAGGTTCAACAAGGCCAAGTGTCGGGTCCTGCACTTGGGTCACAACAACCCCATGCAACGCTACAGGCTTGGGGAAGAGTGGCTGGAAAGCTGCCCGGTGGAAAAGGACCTGGGAGTGTTGGTCAATAGCTGCTGAAGTGTGCCCAGGTGCCTATAGTGTGCCCAGGTGGCCAAGAAAGCCAATGGCATCCTGGCTCGTATCAGGAATAGTGTGGCCAGCAGGACTAGGGAAGTGATCGTGCCCCTGTACTTGGCACTGGTGAGGCCGCACCTCGAATACTGTGTTCAGCTTTGGGCCCCTCACCAGAAGAGAGACATTGAGGTGCTGGAGCATGTCCAGAGAAGGGCAACGGAGCTGGTGAAGGGTCTGGAGCACAAGGCTGATGGGGAGCGGCTGAGGGAACTGGGGTTGTGTAGCCTGGAGAAAAGGAGGCTGAGGGGAGACCTCATCGCTCTCTACAACTACCTGAAAGGAGGGTGTAGAGAGGTGGGTGTCGGTCTCTTCTCCCAAGTAACCAGTGATAGGACAAGAGGAAATGGCCTCAAGTTGTGCCAGGGGAGGTTTAGATGGGATATTAGGAAAAATGTCTTCACTGAAAGGGTTGTCAAGCACGGGAAGAGGCTGCCCAGGGAAGTGCTTGAGTCCCCATCCCTGGAGGTATTTAAAAGACGTGTAGGTGTGGTGCTTTGGGACATGGTTTAGTGGTGGATTTGGCAGTGCTAGGTTAATGGTTGGACTTGAGGATCTTAAAGGTCTTTTCAAACTTAAACGAGTCTGATTCTACCTTTGTCACTGCATGCTGCCCAGGAATCATCAATAACACAGTTGTGGCTTTGAATAGATTCAAGGATGGAAAAGTATCTGTATTATATATATTTGCCTATACAGACCTATTAAGAAGTAAACGTTCACATTCTGAATCATTCTGAATTTAAATCCTAAAACCAAGCAGAAATGAGATCAAGTAACATTGAAACTAACAATAAGGTAGTGTTCAGAACAATGCATTTTCAAAAATGCATTTCAGAGAAAAACTTAGCTTCATTTCAGATTTGGGTAAAGGTGCTTTGGATAAGGAAGGTATGGTAAAATACACTAAAATATGACTAGATAAATATTTTCTACAATAATTATATTAATACAATATATATTTATATTGTATTTCTAAGATATAGTAATTTCTATATTTTCTATCACACGTTTCAAAATCAGATAATTTTACAGTTCAGATGCTTTTGAACACCAGCCTATTTCATGTTTTAATGTAGAATGAGAACTCAGTGCAGAATTTTGAGGACTTAATTTTTTTTTTTGAGGAATCAGTTTACTAAGTTTAAACTAATTAAAAAAAAAAAAGTAGTTCGAGATCTTTGTGCGTTCCTTGTTTCAGCCTTGATATTCCTCATTTGGGGGGGAAAAAAAAATTACATGCATAAGGTTTCTGTTATCCCAGCAGCTACCTAAAACAAGTCATCATCCTGATAAATGAATAAATCCTGCCTGGAAGTGTATATTCAGATATGCCAGCGGCTGCCTCTTTCCCAAAAGAAATCAAGACCTCACAGACTTCAAATCCAATATCAATGCAAGCATGAGGGAGGTCTTGTGTGTCGTCCTAGCTGGTACTAGCTCTTCTTTTAATTTGCAGCACCACCACTGAACTTAAAGGAGGTCTAGTGTTTCCAGAAGTTGCCTTTTTCCCCAAAATCAGCCTTGTCTGCTGTTTTAATAAAAGGTATTTCCCTTATCAAAAAACCTTGCTTAAATCCGTAAGCTATCCGGGCTACACTAACACTGTTTGCTGTGAATATCATTAACTCATGAAGTTCCTTTCCTTGGTTACTTGCATGGGATGCTTTCAAATTTAGGTGGTCAGTCAGCCAGAAGTCACTATTGTGCATTAAAACAAAAACTCAAGAGATGAGTTGAGGATAACAGAGGTTTTTGAGTTTGTAATTGATTTCAGTGTTCCAGGGCAGGATCTGACAGAGAATGATTGTGTCTAAGCCAGCTCCCACATCTGTAGTATAATTATTTCTGTAGTAATACCATATTTCTGTGAGGCTTTAAAATGCAGCTTCCCCCCTCCCCCCAGGTAATTAGAAACTGTCTTTCCATGGCTCAAACCTCAGTGCTTTCTCCATTAATCAGCTGCCTGGGTGGTGTTTATCTTAACCTTGTTTTGAGTTTCTCCAACAAATAGATGACTCCTTTAGTTCTAATTTAGTTTCTCTTGGTATTTCTATTATCTTTCTAGTTGGCAGGCAAGGAAATCGGATGTGCATCAAATGAAACCATTTGTCATGGATTAGTGCATGCAAATGCCTTGATGACAGCAATAGGCAAAAGCCAGTGAGTGTCTGAATGCTAACTTTGGAAGAGAAAATTAACGAGGCCAAAACACCAGTGATAGCAGTCCCTAAAGGAGATTATTCAATGCCTAAGAGCAAGGCAACACTCTTCTGTCCCCTCCCTTGCCATTTTTTCTCTTACTGAAATCTTAAGACATTAGGGTGATGCACAATGACCTCTTGTCCTGGTTTCAGCTGGGATAGAGTTAATTTTCTCCCTAGCAGCTGGTACAGTGCTGTGTTTTGAATTTAGCTTGAGAATAATGTGGTAACACACTGATGTTTTAGTTGTTGCTGAGCAGTGCTTACACCAGTCAAGGACTTTTCAGCTTCCCACGCTCTGCCAGGCGCACAAGAAGCTGGGAGGGGGCACAGCCAGGACAGCTGACCCCAGCTGGCCCAAGGGCTATTCCATACCATATGGCGTCATGCTCAGTATAGAAACGGGGGGAGTTGGCCGGGGGGCAGCGATCGCTGCTCGGGGACAGGCTGGGCATTGGTCAGCAGGTGGTGAGCAGGTTGTTTTTCCTGAATTTTATTTCTCTCCCTTTTTGTTATTTTCATTTTCATTACAATTTATTATTATTTTATTTTAATTATTAAACTGCTCTTATCTCAACCCATAAGTGTTCTCACTTTTACTATTCCAATTTTCTCCCCCATCCCACTGGGTGGGGGGAAGGAACAAGCAGCTGTGTGGTGCTGAGTTGCTGGCTGGAGTTAAACCACAACACCCCCGCTAAGTGGAGAAGTGTCCATGGGAGCTCCCGGCTTTCCCAGAGCTACTCAATGGCATGACCTTCCCTCTGCCTATTAAAACCCATCTGCACCCACAGTGGAGGAGAGGGATGGGACTCAGGTAGGCAAGACTAGAGAAGACCATTAGTGATACTCCAGTGTGCATACCCTAGTTTGTCACAGCACACTGGGAGTCAGAAGGGCTGCTGGGCAGGATACTTAAGTGAATCATGTTGAGGTGGAATATATCTTCCTCAGTGTCTTGGTTCAAAATGTTTTCCATTTCCCTTTTCCCCTGAGGACAGAATTGGTAATTGTTTAATGCTGATCTCCTACTGTTGATAATGCACTGAATTGAATGAGTTGACAGCAGTTATTAGATATTTATCTTATGCTTGTGATTGTTACTCCAGTTTCTTTATGAGCCTGGTTGGACTCAAAAGAGTCCTAAAAGATAAGTGTGGGCTCTGCTGAGTTCCCCACTTGAAGGATGGTGTGAGGAAGACCTGAGACACAGCTGTGGGAAGGGAATTTTGAGATGCCCTGACTGGGAGCAGGCTGTGGACGACGAGCATCCTGTGCACATTTGCACATTGTATTTCCATCCCTCCCAAACCACCCTTAGGAGAGTGCCAGACACAGAGGCTGTAGTTTAGTGAAAGGACCACAATGTAGCCAGATTACCTGCTGTCTTCTCTAGGTTTTCACTCCATTTCCCCCCCCCCCCCCCTTCTATTTCTAAATCTGTCTCCCTTCCTTTAAATCTATTTCCCTTATTTTCTTTTAAATCTTTCTTTATGTAAGCCCTTATGGCTCTCACTTTTAGAAAAGGCTGTCTGAACCTCCTCCTGTTAAAGTCAATGCGCCTTGATGTAGTGTTTGAGCAAAAAAATGCCACTTGATTTCATCCCAATTAGAACACCACCCACATTTTTATGAAATCAATAGTTTCAAACATTGCTATTTGGAAAGAATCAAAATGGAGCTATTTGATCAAAAGATTTGAAATGCTAAAATACATTTTCCACTTTCTGATATTGATGCCATACTTTAAGTGTTTTCTAACAAAAACTGGCGAAAATATAAATTATAACCTTTTTCACCCATAGGAAAAATTATTTCTGTTGATCAAAATTTTCCAATGGGAAAATTTTTACAGGTACTTTGTGCCTGTTTCTGCAGCAGACTGTATGCAAGGCAATATACTATCATAGTGATTTCTAGGGGCTTTTTTTTGTTTCCCCCCTCTGCCCTTATGCTTTGATTTTGTGTATTTGTACTGGAACCAGACGTTCAACCTTTATACCCCCAAAGTTTCTCCCTGTTTTGATGCTGTGGTGTAGTCAAGACACCTGGTTGAGGTCATGATGTTGCCACAGACATAAACATGTTGGTGAGACCGGGTGATGCAGGCTCTGGAAAGCAAACTCCTGACTGAGCAGGACCAGTTCTGAAAATGAACAAATGCTGGTGATAAAAATAGGTGCAAATTAAAGGGAAAGGCATTTCTGCTTTCAGTGTGAATCATTTGGTGGTTTCCCCTAGTAAAACAGTTCTTTGACTTTTTAGATTGTATTTGAATTGGCTTTGAGCTGCCTGTTGCTGCACAGTGTTTTGTACCTTCTACGAGCAGTGTGGTATGGAGTGGTTCTTTCGTACCAGTCATACTCCTCTGAGGTTCAGGCTATGCAAGTCCCCCCTAAACCCTGTTCTTATGTAAACTGAATTATCTGCTTATGTTCTTGTTTGTTTGTTTTCTAGTCTATCAAAGGAAAAGGTGTAATCTATAGTGTTTAGAGATGGAAACAAACTACAAAGCAGTATCACATCTATACTGAAGTCCTTCTGATGAGGATTGTATGTCTTTAGTATGCTGCTCCCTCCATCTGAGGGGCTGTGCTCTTTAACAGGTGAGAAGAGATTATCCCTTAGTCCTGACAGAATCTAGGAATCAAAGTCTGTTAGGGGAAATCCATACAGGGTTTTAAAGGCAAACCTGCTTTTAAATGTAACTGTAGCAAAATAATTTCCTCAGTATAATACATGTGCATTGTATGAATTAGTACCTAAAATTTCAGAGGTCCTACTGTAAGCTGTGTCCTGTCTGCTTTTAAAGAAGTGCTTTAAAGTCCAGATTTCACACAGGAACCAAGCAAAGATATGAATAAAATTCAAATATGCCTTTGTCAGGATGGATTATTCCACATTCTGATAGCACATACCAATCTCAGAACTCAATATTTGATATAAAGACAGCATAGTTTTACAGGACACCCAACCAACGCCTGCCTTTCTGTTTCGTTCTTTTCTTTCCCTTTATGCCCAACCAAGGGACAGTCGATCCCCCTGTGCAGTCTGTACACAGCATCCAGCAGTGGAATAGATAATCTGAGAGATCTCCATCATGAGCATATTTAGGGCAGCTGAGATGCAAATAAGTGAGGTTTCATTATTCTGTTCCTCACGTAGCCTCTTTAAGTGAGGCTGGTGGCTGCCAGACACTGTCCTCCCAGCTGGTACCCAGAGCAGGCATCCCGTCCCTAGTGCTCTGTCCTTGGCACGGCTTGGTGCGCAAGTACAAGCGTTGCTGTGAGCCGGGTGATGGATCATGGAGGCTCTTAGCTCCCTCTTTTCGTGAAATCAAGTGCTTTACTGTAAACCAACTTCACGCTGGCTTAAACTTTCATGGTGTTTAAGCTATAATCTATCAGACTGCCCCAGCTGTGAGGAGTAAAGAGCCTTCACGTTCACTTACTGTTACTCAATTGACAAACAAGTTGTACCATTGTAGTGAATTTTTCCCCTGTGTCCATGCTCTCAATGGAACCACAGGCTCAGTGCACGCAGACAGGCAGTGCGGCATTTGCTTCAAATGTGGAACTTCCCACTTTTTACTTAATTGCTTCCTTTAAGAGATGAGAAGGTTGGGCTTGTCTTTGGACAAAAAGGCTTCCGCTTTAAGTGTGTTTCTCACTTGAAGGCTACGCTTCCCACCAGAGTTTGTGCAGTGCTTCCAATCTTTCACTGGCAGCGTAACACTGATTCTGCATAACTCAAAGAGTGTATTTTCTGTAATGTGTCTGATTTGCAAATCTTGTTAACTGCACGCTGTTATCTCAATACACTTGCAGGCCAGCTACAGCAGCATAAAAACTTGTGGCAAGATAAATCTTGTCATTTTTTTAAAATAGTTTTTAAAAAATATTTATTTTTATATTATTTTATATAAATTAAATATATAAAATATAAAAATACAAATATATATAAAATATTATTAATTATAAAAATTAAATTTTTAAATATATTTTTTAATAAAAAAATCAAACTATTCAATTTGCTACAATTTGAAAAAACTTAATATCTTGATTGGTTCTAAAGACACGGATTGTTCTGGGGAAAGACCTAGAATACCAGTCCCACAAGAGGACTGTGCTCTGGGAGCTCCTAGATGGAAAATCACCTATGAATGATATCTTGTTTGGCCCAGCCGAAGGTGGAGGGTACCTGGTAGGGCTAGGATGCTATTAGGGTCCTGCATGTCCTTCCCTGCTAGTGGCCCTGTTTTGGCTGCTGCCATTGAGTTTCAAGCCAACTGCAGAAGTTTAGCTTCTCACTTGCTGTTACCTAGAAAACCTCCAAGCTGGTGAAAGGTCTTCTCCATTATTTGCCTCTGTTTTGGCAACACAGAAGCTCAGAGGTTATACAGCTATTTACCAGTATTGTTATGTTTCCTGGTAGGACTTCATGCTGTCAGAGAGGCACAGCAGGAATCCTGTGTCCCAGTTCATATTGGGGCCACCTGGTTGTACTGGGGCATCCTGGCAAGGGATCCTCTTCCACAGGATCCTTTTCCTCTCATGCAATGAAAAGGCGACTGAGCTTCAGCTGATGTCCACTGCCTGGCTTGCAGAGGGTATCTAGAGGCTCTTGTTAGGCTTTGAGACTCAAACTAGGATTCAATTCCATCTGTATTGCTGAATTAATGTAAAAATTGCTCATTTTAACTTCTTGTGGTTATAAACTTTTATGTGCTTGAGGAATTGTAGCAAACTTTCTTTTTTATTGTGACAATTGTTTGTTTATTTTTGTAGGCTGAAGGAATACAGGGTAACACTACATTTTGCAAAGCAGTGTTTCTTCTGTTGTGTGACTAGAGCAGTGTAAATAATTGATTTTTTTTTTTTATTTGACAGCCAAAGCAAGATACCAAGCATTGGTTTGGTGCAGTATTTACATTTTGAAATTAGTTTAGAACAATTTGATAATTTTTCTTACTAACTGGAAAAGAAAAAAGAAGACAAAACCTGAAACAATTTGTCATATTTCTAAACACTGAAAGAAAAACAAGGAAAAGGCCAGATTAATAAAAAAAAATCTAGAGAAGATACTGCTTCTTTCCTTAAATAGATTTAAATCAGAGTATCTCTAATCAGAAGCTATGTTCTGCTGTAGGGGTTGACCCTTCATCTTTCTCCCAAAAGTAGAGCTCTGGTATTAAGATACTGCTGGTAGGGAGAGTAACTTCCCATACTGCTTGAGTTTTCCATTTTGAATGAATAATTAGGTAATCAGGAGAGCAGAGATGGGACATCAGGATTTTTCTCTCTCACTTGCTATGAGGGGGGGAAAAAAAGCCAGTCCATTGCTCACAGTCTCCATGGCTAATGTAGTGTTTTATGTAAGGTTGAATGGGCTTTGAGACAGGTCCTACCCCTGCCAAAGAGTGAAGAGATGGAAGAGGCAGTGCTAAACTCACTGCCACTAAAACTGAGCACACAGCTCTGCTCTGAGCTGGTGGGGGCTCTCGGATGGTGGTGGCAGACGCTAGGCATTGAGAATTAAATGCATGTAAAAAGGAGGTTTTAACAAACAAAGGAAGGGTGTTTTAAAAAAAAGTTGTTGCAAAGTTTAACCTCTGGGAAGGGCATACTTTGGACGGTTTTGCTTTTCTTTCTTTCAGAAGAAGAAAGCGGAACTACTGCCTGCTAACTCTCATTGTGGTGCAGTAGGCGTAGATTTTCTGCCGTTCTCCTGCTGTATATGAACATGAGGCTTGAACTATGGCCTCTCTCTCTCTCTTTGCTTGCATTTTGGAGGAGGCCGAGGCTGCACCCCAGCCGAGCACTACTCATGGCCTCCGTTCATCCATTCGGAAAGGAGCAGGAGTCCACAGGGAGGGAAAGCAAAGCTTTGACAAACTGATGTTTGTCTGTGGTGCTATTGAGGTGTTTTGCTGACTTCTCAGTCATCTCAATATCTGTGCTAATTTAATGAGCCAATTTCACTCGTCAAGGTGACAGTTATCCATGTCAGAGACCAATACTTCTCCTTGAATATACATCTGTAGCAGTTATTTTTCTGTCCTTGAAGAAACACAGACTGGAATATCACTTTATTTTGAGAGATGCTTCTGTTTTTTGGGGTTTTTTTAACTGAGGTTTAGTATTAGAAATATGTTTCTTTATTGAAGTGATAGCATCTGCTTTTGTCATTTTTATGTAAACTCAGCTCTGCTTTGCAAAGCACCACTGTTCTCTTCTGGAGAAAATGTGATCGTCTATCAGCAGTGAAGCTCTGTCTGTGCACTCTAATATCAATCATTGAATCCAGTTATTTAAACTGTATCTGCTTGTGCCTTTTTCATGACAAGTTCTTAGGAGGGTGGGAGGGGATTGTGGTGGGATTTGTAAGTGGCCATATTGGATTTGAAGTAAGAGTACTTACAGTAAATGAGTTAGGGATTATGTGCCAGAGGAGACCTTTAGTGAAATTTATAGACTTGTCAAAAAAAAAAAAAAATCTTCTGGTAGGAACATACCAGTTTTAGCAGGATCCAAATTTTGGTAAAACAGAATGAAAGAGAGGTTGAGATCTTATCAACAATATGGTCAGTAGTGTGGTAGTTTGGGCATTTCCCTGGAAGCTGATTCAGTTGAAGGACTTGAATCTCAGTCTTTCACTGGGCTGTTGGGTTTGTCTGAATTTTCCCTTTCCTGGGGGGAAGGTCTGATTCAACCAGCGAGCCACTCATTCAGCACACAGGGAGCTGATGGCATGGTCTGGCAGCAGCACAGCGTAAAGACCAAGGATTGTGTTTCAGTGGCACAAAGCACAAACCTCTTTCCAAAGCCTTGTGATTTTTATAAAAGTACCAGCCTAGTTCTGCTTGATATCTTTTCAAGTTGTTACCCAGCTCAGTGGACGATCTGTAGCTGTCGAATCTTGCAGAGCCCCAGCTTTCTGCCAGTAGAAATAGAATGGGGTATAAAACACTTGGGATGGGCTTTGACGGCCCTTCATGTGGAATAGAAAATGTAGATTCATTTCATAGCTGACAAAGAGCTGATTATTTATGTTTCTTAGAAAACAACTAAGAATGTCTAAGAATCTTTTCTTACCATTATGGATGACTTTCCTTGTATTTGCACATCTTTCTTTTTGAATCATGGCAAACTGAGATTAAAAAACAACCAGCCCCTGAGATCTGTCATTTTTTTTTTCAATGACTTACATAGGATGGTACCCATAAATTATGGAGGCAGCTACCAGATCCTTTGAATTAACAAATACTTTATTTGTGATGTAGTTTTGAGAAACATCCTGTGAATTGTATCTGCAGAAGATAATGGTGCCATCCCATAAAAAAGCTGCTTAACACTTTCAGGACACTAAGCCATGAAGCAAAGGTGCTAATTTTTTATTTATTTTTAACACAAACCCACAAGTTTTTATGCTGGATTATATCACTGTCTGCCCATCTCTTTTTCTCATTGCTTTTACCATGTCATCTAAATGTCAAAAGATCAAAAATCCACCTCTTGTAACAGGAAAAGGATGAAGATTTTCCATCTTGCTCTGGCGCTCTGAATATTTTGACATCTGTAATATAACTATTTCTCAGTAAATAATTCACCCAGTTTTGGACACCCTCTTTTGCCTGAAGCATCTCCTTCTTCTGTAATGGGAAGTTTTGGAAAGACGCTACAAGAAAAGGAGGCTTAATTTTGTTCTGCTGCAAAGCCTCCTTACTTATGGCTGCTATTATTTTCCTTTCATTACTATATATATGTATATAATATATTTCCTATATATATAATATATTTCCTATATATATTTCCTTTCATTACTCCTTGAGGAGGATGGAGGAAGGTGGCAATGTGTCATCTCCCAAAATGAGAATGTGTGGATACGCATATGGCCAGACATGTCCAACCTTTTTGTTCTCAGTGGTGCAGGCATATTTGCATACAAGCCTCTATACCGCTATGCAGAGACCATTTTTAGTGCACAGAGCTGGATTCTGCACTCACTTTCTTCACAGAACATTGTCCTTTGCTCTTCCCGTATTTCTTATCTTCTCAAAATAGTCCATAGTGGGGATGGTTCAAAGCAGCAAGGTCTCAGTCACTCTCATGGATATCTAAGTGCTAAATGTTTCCCATCAGCTGACCAGGTCTTGCAGTCAGTTATTCAAGGGGAATCCCAAGGGTTTGGGGTTTGGCTGTATTTCTGCTGGGTCTTGATGAAGACTGAAATGTTTTGAGTTTTGCTATTGCTGAGAGCATCTTTTCTCATTGTGCAAGTGCCAGTCTGGAATGAGACGCTTCCCCCAGGACCATGGCTTGTCACGGGCCAAAGTAGCAGCAGGAATAGCATTGTAAGGGGCAGCAAAAAATCCCTGTGTTGCATAGCCCAGGGGAAATTAATGTTGCTGGCTTCTTCAGGCTTTTTTTTTCTTCCCCACAGAGAGAATTTCCACAGCTCCCCTAACAGCAGTAAAGACATCTGTTTGCAGCGGCAGAAGCAAGATGTGTCGATAGCTGCCCTGGCCAGGGCAGCAGCAGCAGCAGCAATGTCGCTGTGATGCAGGAAGCTCAGCACACACTAATTTTCCATGTTTCTTGTCCATGCACCCCCAGGCCAGTCTAGCTTTGCCTCTCCTCAGGGCGCAGCACTGTCAGGCTTGAAGTGGTGCTGGCGAGCTGTGGTCCTGGTAGAGCGGCCGTTGGACACGTCTCCTGCCACCGCGAGGCAAAGCCCCAGCTGACCTGGGGGAAGAAAAGCTGCCATCGCAGACACAGGGCTTCTGTCATTCTCTTTAGTTTATATGCACTTGTGATTTGCGTGTTTTTCTTCCTGTCAGTGAAAACCTTCAGAAATATCACTCCATGGATTGGAAATACTTAACGAATTCCCTGCTTTTTCATTATTTGTTTTATCTGCCTACCTCCACCCCCCAAAAAGATGATACCCCCTTCTAATATTTTTAAATATTTTTTTTAACTTTTACCTTCTATGCTCTGATAGCCACAGTTAGGCAGACCTCAGTGCTTACAAGGATTGTGTTTTCTAAATGAAGTGCTTAAAATCATAAAGGATAAATGTATGAAACCTGGAAACAATATCAATTATCTTGCCTTTCTTCTTCTCTAGAAAAATTTTTCTTACTACATTTTGAATTATGATTCCTGTAACAAGTTCTAAAGTATATATATCAACTCAAGTGCAGAAAATGCCCGAAGCATCATTAAGTTTGCCATGATGGTTTCTGTCAATATTTAATATTCAGGGAAGTGGAACTCATGCTGTAAACAAAGCCATGGTAAATTGGTGGAAGGTAGTGCTTGTATGTATATCCATCCATACCTTTACTGTAAGCCAGCTCACTTCCCGCTGTACATTCCCCACATTCACACGGACTTCTTTCATGGGGGTTTCAGGCACTATGCCCGTCTGTATATGTGTGGTAAGATTCGGAAGCTTCAAATCCATAAAATCAATCCACTTGGTGATCTTCTGGTAAATAACACCCAAGAGTTTACAGTTTGTTCAGCTTTGTGATAGATCATAATTTGGATTTACAGCCGCCCGCCAGCCTGGCGGGCAGAGGGGTAAATATCCTCCCCTCCGGGAGCCTCCGGCCTGGCAGCACCGGTGTGTTACGCTGGGAGCCCAGCAGCGAGGGGATGCTTGTGACCTCCCTGGGGAGGGACCAGTGCCTCCCCGCTCCGGCAGCTCCCATGGCTGCCCTGCACTGCAGCTGCCTTTTGAGATGAGGCATAAAGATCTGGTAGTTAGCAGTGAGTGGGGATTCGAGGTAGTAACAGGTTTTCTTTACAATAAGCTTGCCAAACGTTTTGGTTTCATCACACTTCTTCTGGCAGTGATAGATATATTAATTAGCATTTTTATCGCATAATAGTCTATAGCCTTAAAATGTCAAACTGTGAGCACATTTGTAGATTAGGTTTAACTATTAGTGCTTTTCCAGAAATTATATATAGATTTGTATTATTTCTTTATTGGCAATATTAAATCATCGTAGTTGGAGAGCTATACATCTGCTCTTTATTCATTTTTCCCCTGCCACCAGAAACACGCAGACATCACAGCATCTCACCCAGCCGTCAGTGTTTGAAGATGTTTTCTCTTTTTAAGTCTCTTATATAGTTATATAACATGGAGGAGTGGAGGATATAAAGGTTTCATCAGTATGCTTTTCTGTAACTTAATTTATATTTATTATTTTTTCAAGGAAGGAAACCTCCACGCCTATGAGGAGAAAAAGAGGTAGACTATGAAACATTGTTCTTAATGGCAGCAATGAAAGTGTTCCGTGACTTGGGATGCTAGAGCAAGTCTGCTGGGAAATGGATTAGTAGGCCAGGAGAGAGGGTATTGTGATCAAAGTGCATAGTAAATTAATTTACCTCACACTCCTGCAATTTATCACATAGATATCACCTCTACACATGAAAAGATACATGAGTATGGATGCAATATTGCTCTAGTGCTTATATCTTATTCCAGAACTTTAATAATTTAACACTCCTGCTTTAACCTTATTGAAATATTAAAACCCTACAATCCCTTAGATTTGCTTTTGTTACAACTGTAGCATTACATTTTTGTGTCATTATGACACTGGTTCATAATTGCAGCCCAGACAGCTCTTTGGCCATTTGAATAGAAAGCAAAACTGGTTTTGACTGGTAAATGCTAAGCAATTTCATCATGAACAAGGATACGCATTATAAAGAAAGATGAATTACATATTCACTGACATCAGGAGCCCTTTTTAAAAGAACTTTTTCATTTGCTCACCCTTGCAACTGTTGGCTTGCAGTCATTTCCCATCTATATAGCAGTTCTGAGTGATTTTTCAAGTTGCAATAGTTACGCTTCACAATTAGACTTGGCTGGTAAACAGTTCATTAAAATACCTACTTCAAAGCAAGATGAAACAAGTCTTTCAGAGGTTTTGATGGAGAATGGAACAAAATAAAGATCCATCTATTGTTGAAGGGCCTCTAGGCGGGGTGGTGGTGGTGCAGTGAAGTTGAGTATGGGAAATGCACAATTATGTCCTGGCCTGAATTATGAGGGTTAAGAGTTCTAGTTTGCTACTCATGGTCCAGGAAAGTGCCCTGACAAGGCTGCTCTCGTCTGTCTGTGCCTTTGACCAAAAACTGCCTTGCTCCTGAGCAACTCTTTCCCATCAAAATTACTGCCAAGTGGCTCTCCTCCTCAAAAGGTTTCCGCTGTACAGAATATGTGCCATCAGATTACAAAAAGATTTCCTCAAAAAGAAGTCCTAATTAGCTATAGTCGCTGTGCTTAATTCAATTAAGCTGAGCTGATCCCTGCTGCTCGTGGAGCTGGCAAGCGGAGTGCTGCAGAGGAGAGTGTCTGCTCCTCTCCTGCCATCCCACATCCTCTTTCAAATGATGCTTGCCTCCTGTCTGCAGAGCCACCAACTTCTTTAGCTGGAATCCCTTTATTGCCTGGGTTCCTCTAATTAATTTCTTATCTCCAGGTCTTTTAAAAATTTGGTAATTGGTGTATGTAGCTGTCTGTTTCCCCTAAAGTCTGAAAGCATTTTATGTACATCTTATCTAAGTGTACAATCAGCTAAATTAATACTAATTACAGTTTCCGAGACTCCCATGAATTGTTAATTTCCTGAAGAGAGAAAAGTTTTCTTGATGGTTATTTATGGATAGAGGTCATGAATATCACTATATTAATCTTTTTTTATTACTAACACCTGATAACTCAGATTGCTTCTTCCTAAAGTATTTTTGGTTCAATTAATTTGCTTTTACTGCTGGATCTAACAGGCATTCTGCTGTAGTAAATCACCTGCTAATGAAACTACATCTTTTTAAATCAATTCAGACTTGCTTGTGACTATGTTTGTTCTTGTGAGACTTCCATTTGAGGAAAAATGTGTACCTGAAAACACTTATGGAAAATTCAAATTAAAAAAATCCAATTACTTGGGTAAATCAGTTTACTTGAAATTTCTGAAGTGAAATATTGTCACCTTTAAATTTCTTGAGATTTTGACACTAACATGAGTGGGTTTGACCATCCTTTGCATAATTTTTTTCTGTCTTTTTTTTTTTAGCATAGAATTATTAGTGTTTCTTGGAGTTTTTTCTGTTTATTTAAGTTGTAGGGCTCAGAGCTTTTACCTTCAGTATGAAAATACAACACACACCAGACATCGGGATGGATATGCTAGCGGTGCTCTTTGCATCTGGCAGTGATGTCAGATCAGCCCAGGCTCTCGTGGCGTGGCCGCACAGAACAAGGCAGATTCAATCAGCTGAGATCGGCTGCAGGGAAGTGTGCGGGAGAACAAGCTAAACCATGAGGGTGGCAGTGTTTCCGAAAGCTCATTGAATGATGAGGTGGTGCAAACATTGGAACTCAGACTCCAAAACTGGCAAGAAAAAGGTGATGGAAGAAGTTGCTACTCTCGTAGAGAAGGAGGAAATCTTTCCAAAACAGGCAGTTGGCGCTCAGTTGAGTTTTCATCATAGTGTTACTCCATCAGCAGAATGTAGGCACCAAGTTAGACCACACTGATTCAATGGCATTTTACAAGCGTTGCCCAAAAGACGTGGGGCAGTAGATAACTCTGTTCTAGGGTTATATATAAAAGCACTTCTAGACCCTCTTACCAAATGCGATTCATGGATGAGTCATGTGAGGGCTTTCAGATAAGCTAAGTGATCCATCAGAGAGAGGAGTAAATGGTTAATCAAGACACTTGATCTTAACCAGTGCAAAATTAATCTCTTCCACTGAGGTAGAAAATTTGTCACGACAACTCTTGTTCAGGTCCACAAGAGTGAGCGGTACGTAACTAGGTCTGCAGGTGACAAAGAAGTGTTTGGGTAGTCAAAAGGGAAGAAGGATGCTGCAATCTTAGATAAGAGGAGGTCAAAGCTACAGAACCATTTTGCAGTGTATTATTCTAATCACAAATCAACAATGTGCTGGGATTCAAAAACAGATTAAAGAGATGATTAATAAAAACAACTGTAGATACATTCAGGTACTGTTTTTTAGCTTATAACCCCCATTTTAACAGTATAAGCTTGCTATTCACCTCTTAACTTCATGTGTCTAGTGCAAATCCTAGTCATGCCTGGACTAAAATCTGTGCCTGTCTCCCTGATGTCCATGACATCTGGCTTTCAAGTCTGACGCAATATAGCTAGAACAAAATTCTTCTCTTATCATGGCTAAAACAGGACTCATCATGGTGTCAAATCTCAGTTTTCAGTATTGTCCACTGTGAATAATTCCATCCTGCCTGTAATACGAGTGTCATCTTCAGCTCCTCAGCTTGTGTCATCCTGGCCACCTCTGAATCATGCTGCATGAGCAATCTAAGAAGCAATTGTTCAAGTTTATAAGTTCAGCCAGAAGTCTTGTTAAGGTTCTTTGCCTCATGCCCTGATTATTTCCACCTTCATTTGTCTGTTCTTCATAAGTTTTGTTACACTGTGCTAGTGTCTATCTGAAATGATGAGGCAAAGACTGTCCTTAGCCTGCACCTCGTCTTCCCTCTGTCCTCCTATCCCTGTCGCTATTACATGAATTGTAAACTACTTGTTTTGATTTTTTTAATAGCCTTTTTGGTCTATTCCCAGCAGATTTATTTCCTGTTTATTATGTTGCACATGCTTTCATGTGTATCTCACATTGTGCAGGTTTTCATGTTGTTCATTCACAAAGTACTTTATGTACCAAGTACCAAGCCACTTTAGTGTTAGCTGCTGTTGGGATACTGGATCAGATGTAGCAATTGGTCTGATATTCTATAAAAAATTCTGTATAACTGCAGAAAGAAAGACTTTCTTTAGATAATTTGTCTTCAAAGATCTGTACTTAGGATAACAGATAAATTATTCTTAAACTCAGGTGACTATGTCTGATCTACAAAGGCACCTCCTGGAACAGACATACTGGTTTAGGTACCCACATGCAGGTTTGTACTTACTGTGATTTTCAGCCATGAGATTTCAGACATCTAGTTTAAAAGATCCAGTTGTGTAAGGATTTCATTTCAATGGGTCTTAGTCCTCTGAATATCCCCCTCTCATAAAAAGAATATTCTAGGCATATCCACACAATGCAAAGGAAAAGAGAGATGTCCTAGTCAGAGCCTGTACTAGCTCCAGAGCCAACATAGCTGCATCAGGACATATTAGCTCAACCTGATTGCTGTGTTCATTTGGTACTCTGCTTCCCTAGCTGGGCTCGTTTCTGTGTCGCTCCAGCATCACGCATGTGTTGATTGCAAATCTACCTGCTGCGCTTGGGTGTTCAGTGTAGACTAGTTTTAAGCTATTACATCAGTTTAGGTGCTTACAAGACCAAAAGTCAATATTTTAACGTTTATCAAAGGTTATCTTAATTACACACGTGTGTTCGTGCTATGTGTTTCTCAGATTTTGTTAATAAACTAAGTTATCAACAAAAATTATTAAAAGCTGTAGCTAAAATTTAATATTGATTGAATCACTTATGCATGTGAGCATGCATAATATGGAGTGCCCCTGGTTTATTAATCTGAACCAAACTGTGCTGCTCTGAAAGAAGGAAGATGTTATTAAAGTGAAGTATATGTGTATAGCCAGGCTATTGCCTTACAAACTGTGGTGATAAACCTGAGGCTTAGGTACTCTTGAAAATATCCCCTATAGAGAAGTGCATGCATTTGTTTATAATAAGTCAGAGACTTAAAACAGGATTTCTGCTGGTGTTTGTAGCCCGTGCTGTGGCAGCAGTCAGCAAACACTTAATTAGCATCTAAACCCAACATTAGGGCCTCAAGGGTGACCTTCAGTAGAGGGGAGCAATCAGACACTTTTAATTTCCTAATTACTGAGTGGGGCTAATGGATGCATGGTGACATCAATTCTACAAAAACTATTCTTGTTCCTCTTGGGTTCCTCAGACTCCTTTGCTTGTATCGATTGCATCTCTGCCTTGAAAAATGTATAGGCAGTGTGAAAGAAAGCTATTTTGGCTTGAGGAGTTGAGATCAACGCTGTCATATTATACACAGTGATTTAAACATGATATTCCAAACAGAGGGCAAGATACTGTGCTCATCTCCACTGAAATAATAGTTATTAATAACTGTGTTCTGTTTTTAAGGAAATAAATGTGGAACAGGGAATTCCCTCAGAGCTGAGGGGTTTAAATTGCTCCAGTCAATAGTACACATAATGCCATCAGTAATACTTATTAAACACAACTCTCCGAAAAGGAGAAGCTAACACTTTTAAATGTCCATGGGTGCTCACTACTTCAGTAGCTCAGCTACTAGTTTATACATAGAGCATGCTCACAAAGCATCCCTTACTCACGGAGGACTGCTTACTAAACAGACAAAGTGACTTAGGTCTGGTGTAGAGCAGGCAGGTTCTCGGTTTCAGACCTTGCTGCCAGCCAGTGCTATGGGTCAGTGACCTGGTGTTGGATTCAGAGGCCACATAACACATTATTTCCTTTGCAGCACTGGAATATGGGGTCCTGCTTTCCCCTCTAGCTTTCCTACACCTCTTGGTAGCATAGCTCAAGCTTGTGTAGTGACCTAGAACTAAGTAATTACTGTGCATAAAAGTACATAGATTTACTGGAGTAAAATACTAGTAAGTGTGCCACATAGTAATTATACCACTTTAAAAATTACCCATCTAAATCAATTTGGTATGTGAAGTCTTTTAATGCTTTTCACCAGTTTTGCATTATGAAGAATGGTAAATAACTGCTTGGTCTTTCCATATTATCTGCTATTTTTTATGCTTTCCTGTGTCCCTCCCCTTTATTTGTTCCTGCTGGAAATTAAGTGTTTAAATCTGTTTAGTGCCCTTGATTCCCTTTGGTCCTTTTGCTGGTGTGTCTCTCTCTCTCCTGTTTTTCCTACTTTGCCTTTTTTAGGGTAGGGATCTTAAGTTTTACTCTTTTTTTAGTATGATTTAACTATATTCCTTCTCTACTAATTTTTTTCTAAGCTGTTATTTTTCTAGGTCCCAAATTGTCTGACATTATAGCTGAACTATCATTTTTTTTTCCAACCTGACATTGTTTACTTTACAAACATTTCAGAGAAGGTACAGCTGACCATTATGACTTGAAGTGGAATTGCATCTGTTCTGCTAACTCTTGTATAATTTAATGATTTTTTTTTTCCACCTCTTTTTAAAAAACAAAAACAACTGAAAAAAAATCAATGGAAATGCAGTTCAACAAATGAAAATAACAATTAATGTTGGCCTTCAAAGTGAAGCAGGGGGAGTTAGTGCCGGTATTCCCTCCAGAGCCCCAATGCTATTTTTCTTCTTTTGATAATACCAACAAAGTGGAAGCAGCTTGGGCAGATTTGTGTGGGGAGGTGTAAAAGTTGTGGGAGTGTGGAAATAGCAAAATAAATTTATCTTCATCCCACTACAGTGTGTCACTGCAGCTGTTTATTTCAGTAGTTGTTCCACATAAAATACCAAAGCAGAGCCAGCTTCTCCGCTGCCTCAAACTGGCTGCAGTATATGGGTATTTTCAGGTAACGGGCCAGTAAGCAACAGGCCTGAATGATGCCTGTATTGCCACGTGTGCCTTGGGCTAGATGCAGGTCCTGCTTCTTCATCAGTTGACAAAAAAACACTGCCAGGAACTGTGCCTGTAAACAGCAAAAAATGTGAAGCCCTCTGAGGAGGAGCTTGAGGTTGGAGGATGCTCTTGCCTCACAGATTTGGAAACCAGCGTCCTGCAATTTTTTTTCTCATGTCCCCATTCCTGAGGGGAGCAGTGGGACAAACGCTGAAAAGGATTCACCTGTTTCTCAGCTACCTTCTCCCTCTCACCCGGAAAGTACCATAGTGAGTCACTTCTTTTAAAAACAAGAGGTGACTCTAGGAGTGTTGCTGCTGCTGTTGACTGTATGTGGGGTGAGCTCCAACACCATGCCAATGAGCCAGCATCCCTGCCTTTGCAGGGCTGTGTATTTTGGCTCCGATATAAATTAAAGCCGTCAGCTCTTCCCCAGGCCTCCTATGGCACCTGTGAGTTGTTGCATTGGAAAGCGACCTCACCATCTGCTCCCAACTTCTCCTCGTACCTGGCCAGAGACAAACCTTTAGCTGAGGTGTGAGTCAGTAGAAAGGGGAGAAGAGACTTCGGACAATTAAATACAGATTGTTTGGTATTTATTAAAATATAGTAACTATCAAATTTAAATAGAAAAATAGCTGTTGCAAATGCAAATTTTTTCTAAAGTTCAGCTGCTGCTAAATGAGATTCTGGTGCTCCTATACTTAGAAATGCTTAACATAAATTATGACCTAATTAACATTTGCATGGTAATCTAGACTTCCTACAGCTTATTCTGCTAATTAACACATGACAAATGATCAAGAATTAATATTTCATTGAAACATAACTTGTCCAAGCAAGCCCATTAATGCTGTAGAGAACATTTCATTCCCTTATAGTTTTATACCTGAAAAATGTTCTGTTACAGTTAAGACTATTATATAATTTTTGTCATTAAAATTATTTGTTATTAGAAAAATTACCATAATAAAGATGACTGCAGGTGTTTCAAATTTTTCTCAGGTCTACTTAAAAATAAATGAGTACACGTCCTGACATGATCAGCTGGGCTAATTAGGGTTTGGGGGATTCTTCTGTAATACCCCACTGGACTTCAAACAGTCAGCTTCGAACAGGCTGAAACAAGAAACAAGTGCAAAACCCATGTGCTGTTCTTCTGTTCTTGTTTATTTGTAATGTGATAGTACCAAAGGGTAATATGCACTCTGTGTAATGCAGCATTATGAGCGTATCTGCAGGTTGGCTCCAAGCAGGCCAATATCAGCACAGAGCACAGCATAGTGGCACGCAGAGATACCATCTTGGGTCCTTAGCTGCTGTTGTTGCATTCGCTCTGCGTTTCATGTTTTCCCCTTTTTAATGCTGCAAAACGTCCTTGCGCTTATTGCTGCCGCAGTGGGGCCAGTGTTCCAGCACCCTCAGCGGGACCCAGCTCCTTATCCTCGCCTTTCCTGGGGAGATGGGTCCCCTCTTTGCAGGATATGGAGGTCTGAGCACCCACTTAGAGCTTCTCATCTTAAAGGAGTGGCAAAGTATGGCTAAAACAGAGAGCTTACTCTTCAGAAAAAATACTTTCTGTACATCCGCAGGAAAAGGAAAAGAGCCTGAAGATTTCAGTAAATGTGTATAGGCTAAGGATAATTAAGACTTAAATAATAATTAACTGCTAACTCATATAACCAAGAAACTGAAGTTTTAAATCAAGGTTGTAATTAGGGTTACATGATCAATGCAGCACAAAAATCCAGTGAGCTAGTTCCTTGAGTTCAAAGTGATTAAGTACTAGCCATCCTTGCCGTGTTTTTTCAAGCATTTTTATTTCTGAGCACTGCTTACCCAAAATTTGAATACAGATGTGTCTCCTTGGGCTGAAACAGTAAGTTTGATTACCCTTAAAAAAACAAAATTTAAAAATAAACAAATGAAAACAGATTATTTTCTTCTGCTTGTATTCCTATGCAAATAATACCACTTAAAGCAATAGGAATCCTTTGGCAGGAATGTAAGTCTCATCTTCATTGTTTGGTCATCAGGCACATCTCTACAGATACCACTTGCTCCATTTCTTTTAGATAATATATCATCATTTGTTCACTAAGCAATAAATCCTTAGTGATTAATCAGTCAAAATGCTTATTGGTTTCAGAAGGAATCTCAACTGCTTGCAAGATACAAGATCTGTTCTCTAAGGATAGAGCAGAAAACATGCACATATTAGACTAACATTTGCTTTGTTTTAAAGTCAAATTAATTTTGCCTCGCCTGAAGCTGAGAAGGAACTTAATCATATATATAGAGTCTGTAATAAATCCTGCTTGACATATGGTATTTCCCTATGAGCTTCCAAAAAGAAGGGGGATGCAGCAGATACGTTGTTCAGGGACAAAGGCCTGGTATTTCTGGAGCACCAGTTGAACTCCGACATTTTGTATTTGCTTTTGTACTCTAGTTGTGTGTGCTTTTCTTGGAAAGAGCTCAGAACTCGATTTTGTTGCACATGGCTGCTTGGCACTAGTCTCAAGACACAGGCGCAATGCAGAAACATGAATCTGAAAAATCTGCTTCATAGATTGTCAGACAGCTCTTCTCCAATGTATAAGGTCAATGTCTAAGGTTTGAGCTTTATGGCTATAATAACTTGAATGCTTATCTAATTATAAATTACCCATAACATTTTTAATTCAACCCAGAGCGGTAAATATATTTGGGTCTATATGTTACCAGTTTTGAATATCTGTCTTAAAAGTTCAAAATGCCCAAACTTCTTCAAAGTAAGAGTGAATTTTGCAGAACTATGATCATGAGGAATCGTGACTGTTCAGGCTGGGGAGTCTGTTTTCTCCCCCACCAAATGAAAAACACAGTGCAAGAATATGGGGGGTTTTGGACAAAGGGGAATGACTCGGTTTGTATCTGAATGGTGGCATTACGTAGCATATCATCTTGACTACCAAATAAGTACTGAAATGCTGAGAATCCTTGTGCAGTCATTCTCCCATTGCCTTCTTGGGGGAGGCCTTAGTGAGTACTGGGTGTAACCCGTTGTGTAATGAACCATTATTGCTTTAATATTGTAATGATCTGAGTGTTACCAGAGTCGTATCTTTGAATTTTGTGTAAGGGTAACTGTTAGAAGAGTTTCCTTTGTCCACAGATGGGAGTGCAGATAGAAATTCGTAATATTGATCTGCCAACAGTGATGTATTTTATAACTGAATCTGAAGCACATCATCCCTTTGAAGCTGTCTTTCTTGTTTAACTATTTTTCCTTTGTTCTGGGGTTTTTTTTAATGTTCTGGCATTGATGCCCACAATGCTAAGAGAATTGAATGAAAAGCCCTTCAGAAATCTAGCAGTTCATGCCTGTTTACATTATTCTGTTCTACATTAGATACTCAAACACATTTGACCCTGAAAAAAGGCTTCCTTTAAGGCTTTTTATTCATTGTGACATGCTACCTGTGTCTGCATTATGCAGGTGGCGTCATGGCATTTGCCCTCTACCATACAGCTGGAGGAGAAAAGTAATAACACAAAATTTCATGTCAATCACTTCAACTGTAGGTGGCCTTTCAGTGCTCCCAAAAGCCTGATGTGCATAATTCCCCCCCCCCTTCATAGGCAACAGTAGAAGGTTTCTAGTACAGCACTTGTTTTTAATTCAATATATAGTACCATGTTGTATCTGTTCTTCAACTAATAAAGAAACTGACTCTTGAGTTTAGAGAATCTTTGAGTCTACTCTAAAACTACAGATTTGCTACTGTTTCTGCAGGAGAATCCTGCTGAATTTCTGTTTCTTTGAAATCCCAAGGTCATCTTGGGATCTTGAATTTGTAACAGCCTCTGAACCGTCATGATTTGCAGACTTAAATGATGGTTTAGTGTTTCCCAAGAAGGAGTGGCACCTGCGGCAGGATACAGCTGGGATGGGCCATCCTGAGCTCCAGGCTGCCCTTGGACACAGGAGCCTGTCGATGTTGCTGATGTTCCAAAGGCCCATAATGTTCCAAAGGCCCCTAACTGTTCCCCAGCAGTTCCTATTCGGATGCTGCATTTTGGATAAATCCACATTTATCCAGGCTTGTGTTGCATTGTGTAATTGAAGCAACCTGATTCATGCAATGGAGTGACACTGAAAGCCAGTGGCTCATTTTTATAAAGTAGTTGTCTTTGAACCCATAACAAAACATCTTGAATGTCTTTGATCTATGACAAAAGGTCAAAAGTTTGAGATGCAGGAGATATCACACATCACCCATGGATCTGGGGATGACAGAACTGTCAGTCAGGCTCCTGACTGTTTTGCAGTAAGAGCGATTTCATGTCTCCAGTGGTCCTACATCCTCCAAATGTAGACCTCTGTCAACTTGTATCCTTCAGCTTCTTTAATTTGAACTTCTGAAGAGTGACTGTAACTTGGCCTACTGACTGAAATGAATCATGAATAAATAACTCTTGGCTTATATGCTTATTTTGAATCAATCTCTGATTCATATAGGTTGCTCAGCTTTTTTATTCCAGAATTTGGGGATCGAGCATCTTGACACGATTTTATTTCTTTTACATAATGAACAGCAATCTCTTGTCTCTGTATTTTGTTATATCCTAGCTCCATTAGATCTGCAGATAAAACCACAGCCCTAACTGCTTCAGAAAAGGCTTTACTTCTTTCCAGTTTTTTGAGGCAAAACCCATTTGCAAATAAACAGTGAGTTACTAACTGTGCTGTTTAAGAAACGCTGGTCAGTGCAGTAAGGAAGGAACTGCTCTTCCAATTTGGCTGTCTAAATGCAATTAAATGCTGCTAGATTTGCCATAACAAACTGCTAAATTGTCACTGTCATCTACTGAAAGAGACACCTCAAGTTATTGAGGGCACTGTTCATTTCCTCCTCGCAGATAAGGGATCTGTCCGGCTGTCAAGTGTCAGTCGTCGTCAGGCGATGCTGTTATGTGCCTGGACTTCAGAGCGTGCAGTGCGGTTAGTGCTTGGATGGCATTTTTACTTATTCTTCAGCTTGAGTTTGCCACTTTGGGGCTGCATTTGCATTTTCAGCTTCCCAAAGAGTGACTTCAGATTGTAATGGGTGGGGGTGATTGCTCAGGGAGAGTAGAGTGGGAGAAGGCATTTAAATGGGTAAAAATTTGGGTTGGGATATTTTTGTGAGACAAGGCACAGCTCAGTTCTCTGGCTGTGGTGAAGGAACAAGCTGTGGTTTTATCATTTTGGGTCTGGCTGCATGAACTGGCAATTGCAAGGTTGTTTTGTTTTCTCCACTCAAACTCGTGCTTTGTTCTGGATATCTCTGTTTACACAGACCGTCGCAGTCACAGCAAAGGTTAAACTGAGGGAGAGAAAAAAGTGTCGTCTGTGTTGAGTTAGCAGTGAATTCATCATGGGGTAGTCTTTTCTTGCTGAGAATAGAGGCCTTACTACTTGAATTTGGTCTGTCTCTAGCATTGAACTCTGTTACTCATTTTACCTTTTTGCTTCTCGTTTCCCTTTTGAAACGGGAAGAGTACACTAAAGGCTGTTTTCGGCATTAATTAGTTGGCATAATTTGAGATGCTGAAGAAACTCATGATAGTTCAGACACTTTATTTTGGGCTACTGCCACTCGTTGATTGATGTTGCTTTTTCCTCACATACTAATTTAGTGGGGAAAAAAACATCCCTTTTTCAGTTTGATGTTAGGCTAACTCTTCTTTCTGTCTTCTCCCATCCAAAGCATCTGGAGCTCATGGAAGCAACTGCCTGCATGCCAGGACACTACCAAGCGAAAGTGGCTGTACACTGATGCACACGTACATTTCTTTCTGACATGTTTAGCTATATTGATGTTGGAAGGCAATGTTTTGGCCATTGGAGCTGGTATTTACATTTAGAGCTGAACTGTCAGTTTGCTTCTTGGTTTGGAGATGTGAGGCTGTCCGTCCATAGACCCAGCATGAGCGTCGGGGAGCCCTTCAGCTTGTAATGAACGCAAAGGGATTGCTTCACAGTGAGTCATCCAGTCGTATAATCAAAATGTTTATAGCATCTGTGTCTTGGCAAGGCTGTCTGCGGTGCCCCAAACACAAATTCCATCAAACAGATTGTTGCAGAGCAGCCATGTGTATTAACTCTATTTATCAGATAATTAATTTTGGTAGCAGAAAGAAGGGATGACCATAATTTACAATGCAATTCAGGGCTGTGTGGAAGAAAGAACAATGCTGTAGTATTATGGGCTCCAAACAGGAATTTTAAGTATGCCTTAATATCTCAGGGAATATACTAAATGCATTAGGTAACCTTCTAATCAGAAGGTCGTCCTTATGGTAACAGGGGAGTCCAGTTCATGTCCTGCTTCTGGCAGGACTGGACTAATTTCCTTTTCTGAGTGTCCTTTTGCTAAAGGGTGGGTTTGTTGGTTTTTTTTTTTGGGGGGGGGGGTGCTTGGGATTTTTTTGGCATTTTAGTATTGCATAATCCTCAAGAAAAGACATTTGTTCTCTGGCAGTAATCATATTTTAATGTTTTTAAACAATGTGATGTTTATAGGCCAGCAAAAGATTTGAAAATTATATTAAGCCGCAAATCCTGATTAGACTAGGAGGTGTGGAATTAAATTGTCCCAGACAGGGCCTGAACCCTATGAATGTACAATCAGCCCCAGTGCTATTTCCTGGATGCATTTTGTTGCTGAGTGCCCTGCCAGGGCCTGCTAGATGACTTTATCACTGTTTCCCTGCTCCTTGCCGGGAGGGAAGGAGCAGACATCGTCTGTGTCTTCTCCAGAGCATATGGAGTGCTTCTGCCTTCTACCCCTTAGCAGCAGCGCGGATCCGAGGCACACGGGCAGGAAGCGCATTTATCCTGGCTCTCTCTTTATTCCCTTAGTATCGTCAGACTGAGTACTCTCATTTGACAAAATGTGTGCAACATGCAAAGCTTCATCTAATTTTTCATCATTGGGGTGACTTCTGTTTATCAGTAGCTCAATAATTATTGATATTACATTTCCTACAGAGCAGGTAACATCTTTTAAAATTTATTCTCCCTCCTTGCAGTTTTCCTCTGTTTTCCACAGTACCTAGCGAGAGGGGAGAGAGCCAAAATGAGCATTCAGTTTTATCTTCCAGTTCAGGATCCCTTTCGTTCCTGCAAGCAAAGTGCAGGTCGCATTGCAAGCACTAGATAAATGGCTGGTTTTACCTCATCACCAAGTGAAACGTTCTTGCTCACTTTTTTTTCACTGTTACAACGTGTTTGGTGTTGTTCCATTTGCAGCATTTGTAACAAGTTCCAGTCTGATGACCTCCTGCAATCCTCTCAGCAATGCTTGCAAGTGGTACATTATTATAGCAGAAGAAGCAATGGGCAAAATTTCCTTTACTGCTGCAGGAGTCTTTTCAGAACTGCCAGTACCTTTGGAATATGCTGCATTCTTAGTTTGCCTTTTATTTTATCTTGGGTAGCTACGATCGGTTGCGCTGACTGTTGTGAGCAGCCGAGAGGAGGCAAGGCTTACACTGGTCGGTGTTTTAGCACTGAGAACTTCATTGTGCTTTAAGACACGTCCTGGGAAGGAGCAGCCGAGTAGGATGCCCTGGGCTGGGAGGTGCTGTGGCTCAGGCTCGCACAGTGTCCCAGCTGGGTCTTGCCTCTTCCCCTCCATGGATGGTGTGTGAACATCTGCAGCCACTCTCTTCCAGCAGGATGTCAGGACTTGGGCTGGTTAAAGTGTGGGATTTTCATTTTTGATTTGAAATTGCTTTTGTTTTCACATTTTTTTGTGTTCTATTTATTAATTTTGCAATATATTTCTATGAGTGAGTAGTGGTTCAATATTTCAACTCACCTTTCATGTTGTATCTTTTTTCATGTTGTTTTGAAAATCATTATTGCCTTGCATTGATGAAATCACAGTACCCTTTATCTAGAGAAAGTGTCTACTTTGAGATGCAATGAAGGGTAAGTTTGACACTTGTACAAGAATCATACGTTAAGGCATGTCAATAGTAAGGTAGTGTAGGATGTTACTACTATCATGTTGGAAAATGTGAGAATAAGAACCATGTACATTGTAAAATATATCAAATTATTTTAATACTCACCTTTGAAAAATATCCCTAAGTTTAATTTTAAAAAATAACCTAATTAGAACACATTAGACTCCACAATATCTTTGTTGAAGTTTGTACTGAAGTCAACAGAATTTGTAGAAAAATTTCAATTTTTTACAAAGACGAGCACATGGATCCGGGGCCCCACAAACAAACAATATATCATAAGGGGAAAAAGGCCCTTCATGACACCCAGCTCTTTCCCAGAAACTCCAGAAGATTGGTGATAAACACATTTTTTATTCTTGCTAGCTCTTTCTCAATCAGCCTCTATTGTGGGAGAGAGGGAAGGAAGAGCTATTCTTTCCTAAAGCCCTTTCATGATGATCCGAAATCCAAGACACAATCAAGTCTTTATATACTAGAGAAGTGGGTGGTAGATGTCAACCTAAATAGATTAGATGAATTATTAATGTGCATATTTTTGAGATTGACAATAATCGGTTGAAGATGACAAATCTATTTTCATAAGTAGTGTGCCTCCAGACACAGCACCAAATTGACGGTCCGTGCTGGGGCCCCTCAGTTTGGAGGGAAGAAGATTGAGGGGGGCATGGACATGCCTTACCAAATCACAAGGGTAGGAGAAACAGCCAATGTGGCACTGTTCACCATGTCCTTAAAAATTAGAGTGATGGGCACCCAGTGAACGAGCAGAAAACTGATTTTAAAAGGACGCTTGACCCCTTAAATGTCCCCAGTGCAGGGCTGGAGGTGCTGGGTAGGATGAGGGGATGGGATGGCACCAAGTGGTGGAGGCTCACGTGCTCCCCCAAACAGCACCTTATTGCTGCTGTGGGAGAGGGAGCACTGACCCACAGGGCAATTCCTATGCTAATATGTCATCTAAAAAAAGTCCTCAGTCTTTCCTTATTTTCCTGCCTTTTCCACATATGCTGGGAAGGGAGATGGGCATATGAATTTGAGCTGAGAGAGAGGGTGCTTTGCCTGTTTTCTCAGTCCTGGGACAGTACCATTGTCATGATAATGTGGAGGGAAAAAAAATCCTACCCCAGTTTTCCAACTCTTCTCATTTACTCCCTTGCTAACGACCACACAGACTCAGCTCTGGTCATCACCAGAAGCCCAGTTGCTGCTTTTGAAGAACTGAATGAAATTTCAATGATATGGACAAATACTTTTGAGATTAGTTTGCAATGTGCTTATCTTGTTTCCAGAGCCACTTAATCTCAGATTATCCAATATAAAAGATTAATCTTCTGCTTAGCTTTCAGTTCCTCTTCGTATCCTATGTCTAAGCTTTCTGCAAGGTATGCAGCTTTTTAGGGTGTAATACTATCATGGCAAATGCATGCATAATGCATTAAACCTATTCATAAACAAATAATGGATGATATTCACCAACATTTGCTTTGTATCCAAGCCAGTCTTTTCAACTCAATTTTTATTGATCTTTCAGCCTGATTGCCACGTTTCCCATTAGGTTTTTTTGAACCATTGACCTTAATTTTGTCCTTTGGAGCTGTAAGAATGACCAAAGTGATGCTATTAGGTTGCTCTTTGGAGAGCTGATGGTGACAGTGGCAGCTTTCACTTCAGGTCCCCAGAAATCTTCAAGTGTGTGACTGATATTCCTATATTATTTCCATCTCCCAGGTCAGTTAAAAAAAAAAAAAAAGGAGCAGTTAATCCAGAAACTCTATCACCCCCAAAATGAGAAGAGTGTGCAATGGAGGCATGTTGGTAGAGCAGACACCTCTGCTGCCTTTTAGAGCTTCTTAAATGGCATGGAAACAACAGCTTTACACTCTCAGAAACACAGAGGTTAAAACTTAATATGATTGAACACTTGGAGGGTTGTCATGAATTTTACTTGCAGCCTGCAGAATGAGAATGGTCTCCTTGATGAGATACCCCCTAAATCCCAAGGCTCCATTTACTCTCTTAGAGGTGGGATTCTGCGATGCTTGCACACATTTTCCAGTTTGGCACTTGTGGCTTTAAGTACCGTATGAAATATTTATGTGTTGTGCAAATGGCGCTGCTTAGTTACTATTGGATACCTGTCGTGCTACAAGGTTTGAATCGGAATTACATGAAGTCTGAATCACAAGACGCAAAACGAACCCCTGAAAACAACCCCATTTTGTTCAAAGAGGCCAATCCTTTAGTTTGGGGCTGAAGGAAATTCCCAATTCTCTCCATTTCCAGAGGGATTGTGCTTTTGTCTGGATTTGTTGTATCAGGAGAGAGATGAATGCTTGGCAACATGTTTTGTGAGAACAGTAAAAACGCATCTTGGCTGGCGTATTATATATTCTTAGATCTACTCCACAGGGAAGAGCAGGTCGAAAGGACCATCTTGCCGGCTTTTAGCTGAGTCTCTCACAATGGGGTTATCAGTTAACTGATGAAGTACCACACTCTGCAAGGTGCAAGATATTTTTTATGAAGGGGTGATTACCTTCATTTTCCCCTGGGAGCTGAAAATGCTGAGCATCTCACATGTTATATTCAGTGCTTTACAGGACTGGCTCTAAAGGTGACATAAGTATATTAGGGTTAATTTTAGGGGTAGAGACCCATGGAGAGGGGCTAAAAATCATGACACTGAGATGATAATCTCAGCCCTGCAGCTGTCCTACACCACCTGCTTAAGGTCTTGATCTTCGGTGCAAATTGGAAACAGGGCCACAGCTACAGACATATATGTAGGCACCTAAAGATGCAGAAAGATGCTACCAAAAATCTCCCTGAATGTGCCTCCCTATTAGTAAATGTTTTACTGTTGCAAAGCTGGCCCTTGAGTTGTGGCTCTTTCCTAAGCCTTTCCAAGCCCTGCCTAAAATAATCTGGTTTTGTGGTAGCGTTTTGAGTTAAATTTCTGAGTTATGTTTTCTCTTTGGAAGGGTTGTTCTTTTTTATGTTTGTTTGGTTTTTGTTTCTTTGGGGTTTTTTAGTTGGTTTGTTTTTTAATACTGTGAATTATTTCCTGCCAATCCTGAGGTGTTTTTTTTCTTTGGAGCCTTGCAAGATCGACAGGCTTGTTGTCGTTTGATAGATATGTACAGCTGTCAGTGCCACTTGCTCATTCAGGGATGAAGAGACCTTTAATAATGATAAATGGTTCATAACATCAGCTTTTAATGT
The DNA here is from genome assembly GCF_034638445.1 of Ciconia boyciana. NCBI lineage: Eukaryota > Metazoa > Chordata > Aves > Ciconiiformes > Ciconiidae > Ciconia > Ciconia boyciana. The sequence continues at coordinate 14,985,540 of NC_132944.1, read as the reverse complement.
CTACTATTGGGATTTAAAAATCTCATGAAAGTTTTTATATGCTTTCAAATTGTGTTTGTTTAGTGCCTTTGTACTTTCACGTGCCAGAAATCTAGCAACTACCCCCTTCGTGCCTGTTAGATACAGAACCACAGTTGTCTGACTTCAAAGTCATTAGTCAGAATGAAGCCGTGAAGATTTCTAGAGCTCTCCTAAGCGTTTGCTTAAAGATTTATTTTCATTTATATTACTTGGTGATTCTAATCTTTGCTTCAATTATAGTAACATTCATAATATGATACCTGGGTATGGATATAAACCAAAATCTATGTATATGTAAATTTAATAGGTAGACCTACCTCTTTATCTGATGCAGAGATATTTCTATGGGTATTAGTTGTGTATACAAAGTAATACTCCTGCCTAATTTGCAAAACCAGCTAGTGCCTGGTATTACAATGCACATCTTTGGTTACCTTCTCTACAGTCTGTTCACAAACTTCTTTGTTGTGGAATAATGCTGGAAAGTCTCAGCCTCTTTTACCTGAGTTGCTGTATTTAAATCAAGCTACCCTGGAAAAGCTCTCTGGCATCTCTGTCAGTGTGGAACAGCAGGTGGAATCGGTCTGACCAGAGGTGTGAGACCGGTTGCTTCTGGATTCACTCTTGGATCTATTGGAGGGCTGAGGTGCAGCCTCCAGTGGCCCTGCTGGATTAGCAGATGGAAACGGGCTCCCTCTTTCCCAGAATGAGAAGTCATTACATCAGGCCCCAAAGAGTCGTATGTTACCCATCCTAAAATAAACCACTGGTGTATGGAAAATTTAGTGCAAAATCATTTTCTGGAGTCTTTCGGATGGGTGTCAATATACCCTGGTAGTAAATTAGGCCAGGTATTTAGTTGAAGCAAAAGAGAAAATTACCACAGTTAACTTTAAACACTCTAAAATTTTTTTCATGTTCAAGTATATTGCTTGTAGTAGTATGGATTAAGGTACTCTAAGGAGTTTGCAGACCTTTCTTTAGGATGACCTTTGTAAGTTCCTTGGGAGTTTACTGTCTGCAGTGGAGACTTCCCCAACAAGTGCCAATTAAATATTTATACCACAACATAATATTGCACAGATACAGTGGTCACCATTAACATTTCAGAATTTGTTTACAGATGCTGCATTCTCACCACAGTTATTTGCTAATTCAGGCATATGCACAAACAAATGGTATCTCAAATAACTCTAACTGTTGGAGGTAATACTAAATTTTTAATTGTGAGCACTGTATATACATGTGGCGTGTATTGCTATTCTTAAATAATTGGGACCAAAAGCCCCAGCTGAGAATACCAATCCATCGTACAAACTTGTATAGGAATCTGGACAAGTATCATTGCAATAGAAGAGAGCTGCCGTTCAGAAGACCTTTGAAGATTGTTGGGTTAATGAAGGTATGTGCTAATTGAAGGTAAACTGAAGGCATTAATTCACAGGTTGTGTCAGAGTGTAGGATGTGGATTTAGGTAACAGCAGCGTTTCTCCAGTCATGTTAAAACAGAAATAATGCAAGGTGGAAAAAGTTACTTGAAAGCTAGTAAGTGATGTGTCCTTACATAGTTTCTTCTCTCTTTGGATTCAGAGTTAAATGCAATATACAGTCCAGTGCTTGTAGTGAAAATGATGTTTCTTTTAAGTTGCAGTGATTCCTGTGCTTAAAGGATACAGCTTAATAAAACACAACTTCTCTTTGAAATGTCTCTTGTCAAAACTAAACACTTTGGAAATTTTTGAACAAACATCAGATGAACTCACTGTAATTGGCACTAGTGTGTTGAATATAAAGTATATTGCTCTTGTAGGATTTGTTTCACTCTACATTCATTTCAAGATATTGGGTTATTCTGCACGTTGAAAATGTTTGGTGGCAAGAAAAATAAGTGATGAATTAACATGACTAGTGGCAAAAATTAAAATGTGCTAGTAAGCGTGCATTTATCGTACTACTATGTAAACTTTACTTCGGTTGGATAGATTCCATTCGCGCATATTTTGCTGAGCACTGGTCAGATTCAAGATTTTGGCTATTTCCTGTCATGTATTCTGGCCAGTGCAGAGATCATGTCCGGCCTAGTGATGAGTAAGTTGCAGATATACAGGTCTCATCTGTTTCGACTGTTTTAGTCCTCCCCCCAGATTTCTCAACAACAGGGGCATGGGATCACTCAGTGTATCTCCTCTTGAGTTTCTCCTTTGTCAGTGGGACTTCCTCCATCTCTTACTGTTGTGAGATGCTGTAAAGGTAAAAGCCTGAAATGTTTTGAGGTGCTCTCATACTGTGGGAACAAGAAACTCTGCCTATATCCTGTCCATATGTCTATCTGCAAAGATACACGCCAGTTCAGTGTTTAAGACTCAATTGCCTTTGGTTTAATAATTCCTATAGTAGCTGCTATTACCTCTGGCCATATGGCTTCCAGGTGAGAGCTGGACCACAGTGGGAGAGCTCAGGTCCATCTACACTGCCCAGACAGGTATGCCCTTAGGTGGGCATAGGGTATGGCAAGACTGGTAAAGGGAGATAGGATGTGGCTGAGAAAGGGCTAAAAAAATCATAGCAGAAAGAAAAGCAAAATAAATCAAACCAACATATAGACAAGTGAAAAGAAGACACAGCACCCTAGAGGCAGGGACGTAAGAACTGAAATTAAATTAAATTGCTGTAAAGTATTACACCTGGAATATCCCTACTAGCTAGTCAAAGAAAGAAGCAGAGCTTCAAGGAAGGCCGGTACTAATACTGAAAAGGAGAAACAAAAAGAAAAACCCTGTCTCCTGAAAAGGAAAGCCATAGCATGAACACCTTCAAATATTTCCCCTGTTGTAACTCAGGGGTGAGACCATCTGTCCCTTCAGAATATAATTCAGAAGAATTTTTTTTTTTTCTTTTTTGTCTGAGAGGGGGTGGAGGGAAATACCTGGGAACAATGTAAATAAAATTAGTGCTGTGTACTGAAAAGCAAAATAGTTAGGGCTGTCTCTTGATTTCTGCTTCAGCTTGAAATTAAACTTCAAATGCATTCATGCTTGGCAGTGCAAGTCACCTCCCAGAAAAATCTGATAGCTATTGTTTTGGGGTGGGTGTAGTTTTGGAGGGGTTTTTTGTTTTTGTTTTGGGGGGGGGGGGTTAAGAGCTTACTAGCCAGGCCATGCAATGTATTTCTACAAAGAGGGTGGCCAAGTAGAAATCACTGGTTAAAAAGCCTTTGGCTGCATAGCAATCAGATTTGACTTAACCAACACATCAGGAATTGGAGAGTAAATTTGGTGGTTCATCTTGGTGGCTGTTGGTGGTTTTCTGCACCACAGAGATGACAAGCATGGAGGCTGCACTGGCATGGGCACTGCTCCTCAGCCAGTGATGCGCTGCATTGCAGTGGTTTTCTCTCTGGTGCCTGATAAATCCCAATTCACTTCATAGGTTATGCAATGGGAGTGAAAATTTCCTGTTGTGCAAAGGACTGCTTTTTTTTTTTTCCTTTCTTGCAGAACTTTTTAGTTGAAAATGAGCATAGTATTTGTGTCCTAACTCCACTCCAAATAGAGAGAATGGTTGTAGAATTAACCCATTTCATTATTGCTGGATAACCAGTCATCTTTCATAAATGATGCTTCTGTTGTCTTTTCATGAAGAAGTTCCCTCTCTGTGTGCTCACCTCTAGCTGGTCTTTTCCATTCCCTCACCGTGGCGTTTGTAGCCCTCAGTGCCAGTCTTGCTTCAAAGAGCCATTGAGGGCAAGTACCTTCATGGAGGCACGGAGCCTGTAGCGAGGGCAGGCAGAGACCTGGGATGGGGGGAGGATTCTTTCCAAAATGAAGATGCTTTGTGCATGACAGGTGAAATTAAGCTTTTTTTGAAAATAGAGCCTTTCTAAAGGGACTGTAGGACAGCTTCTAGATCCCTTCTCAGCCTTGCCACTGCTCTGCTCCCCAGTCAAGACCTGTTTTTTCACTCTTTCCTCCCTGATACGCAAAGCAAAGAGAGCACGCATAAGCCACATGCACTCCCTTTCCCAGGAGTATCTCTCCTTAGGGACAGACTAAAATATCAGTGCAAAGAAACGCTACCCATGTCGCTGAAGGTACATCGCAGGCCCCAGGAAAGATGCAATCCTGGTAGCTGTGCATTTGCTGGCTTTAGTCTATCTGAGTGGGGAAGGCATAGCATAAATGTCAGCGCTGCCCCCCCTGCTCCTGGTTATGCATTTTTGTTGCTGACCTGTGTTACTGTGCTGCTGGGGTGAAAGCTGTGCTCTGCCCCGGGAGCGGAAAGGCACCTTGTGAGAACAGGGCTCTCCGTAAGAGCCAGGCACGTTAAAGCTGAATGAATTTCACTCCTGTGCAATTAATCACTTGGTTTTCTGAGAACAATACAAATTATGTGCACTTACATTAAAAAACCTCCTCCTGACAGTGCTGTTTAGAAATGTGTCGACTTCTGAAATCAATGTTTGAAGTTTTTGGTTGGGAAACCTGCCTTTTCTGAGTTCTTTTCTTGCTAGAAGACAATATCAAAAGCTGGCATCTTAACCTCCTGCTAATTTGCTTCTAGTTAGTCAAATAATGAGTTTAGCTAAATTCTTTTTCCTAGTAACTGGCAGCATAAGTTAAGGTCTACCTTTTCTGCCTACACAGAGCCAAAACCACACAAATGCCTTCTCACTAGGTGTATATACATTAACAAAACAGCTTCTTAAATAATCTGTTATCTAAAAAGCAGTAAAATCTGATGCTTGTAGCATTTCAGAATATTTAGTTTAAAAAACTTTAGCAGCAGGCATTTGGGGTTACAAGCTTCTGGAAGTTTTGTGTTAATAAAAGGAGTAGTTTTTGGAAAAATTTCTGTGGAAAAGTGACACTTTCTTCAGCAGTTCTATTCCTGGGATGTATTCTGGATCACCTCTGCTGAAGATGGTCACAAAATAAGTTTGTGCAGCCTGAAGTCAGACATGCCCTTTCCTGTACATCCATCAGGAATGGGCCAGGAATGCTTCTTGCAGTCTAATGACTCCAAATAAGCATGCCTGGAGCAGGCAGGATTACAGGGATTTTAGGAAGGGCAATCAATTTAATACTGGTGCTATGAGGGAAGTCAAGCACTCGGGATGCCTTTCAGGTCAGAAGTTGAGTTTGTGGGGTTTGAATTTGGGAGGTTTCTGAGACTGTTCATACCTGGGAATCACTGACTAGTGATGTGGAAGCCCAAAACAAAAGTAACTTTCATTTGTCAGAGCTTTGAAATGAGTTTATTTGTCCTCTCTTTGCATTTCTGGGTGTTTTAGAGGGCTAGGGAGAGGCAGATACACAGCAGAATAATTAGTTTGCCCTGCAGAAAGCATTCGCATGGTGGAAGGAGGCAAATGAGTGCCTCAGGGAGGATGTGGGATGTACCTGAATTAGCCTGGGTGCCCGACGTGAGTGATAAAGCTGACCCTGTCCTGGCATAGGGGTATTAAACACCCATCGTTGCAGAGAGATCAGGTAGTCACACTGCAATTTGCTACAGTAAATCACCTGGTAAATGAGAAGCAAGCAAGTGAGCAGGATTTACACAGCGCTGCTATGTCATCCTTTTACACGAATAGGCACTTAAGATGTTTGGTGCCGTTATGTTTTGTTCCCCTGGGAGGTTGGAGTCATTTTTTTTGTGGGGGTAGTTTAGTTCAGCTCTGAGGAAGTTTGTCTGTGCTCTTTATTTTATGGCACAGCGAAAGCTGCTGATCTATGTTAGCCTGTCTTTGCTCGCAAGTGCTTGCTGTCGAGCTGCATGATACCTCTGTTTCCCCAGCAACTCTGTTAATTCATGTAAATCTCTCTTAAAAAGTAACTTTTGCTGTCTACCTTAGGATAAGGAATTGTAGGGGAATTACAAAATCAATACACAAAACAAACCCAAACTAAATTTAGAGAGACCTCTGCCAAACCAATGTGTTTGTGGTCCTTATCTAAGAAAGATTTACTTTTTGGATTGTTCACTTTGTTCTTCCTACATCTATTCCTTTATCCATCATATCAAAGATAGGAAAAAATGCTGAAGCTACTAAGTATATGCATATATTTTGGTGTGTGATGGATCCATGTTATTTTCTTCATCTAGCTATTTCTTAAAAGTAGATCCCAGTTTGTGTACTATAGAAACTGTATGGTACATTTATATGGATATTTAGGAAGTACAGAGAATACTTTGAAGAGGTGAAGTCTGTATGGCTGGACACAGTGCTGGATGGAGATGCAATCCCAAAGTCCAGCCAGGATGATTTACATTGTTACAACCACTACATCAGAAATAGAGACGTCTGAATCTATTTTGTTAGTGATTAACTAGAGGATAAAAATTGCAATTCCGGGAAACTGTGATACTTGGTGGATGCACAGCTAAGTGCTCTGCCTTTGGCTCTGGTTTAGAAAACACTGGCATTGAGATGAGAGGAGTTTTCCCCACAATGCTGAACTCCTACGGTCTGCCCAGTTTGATTCCTTAGCACTCTAAATAAAACCCCCAGGACGCTGGCAGAGTCTTGAAATTTCTTTGGAACACAGGAAAATATGAAAAATAATGGGCATTAGCTTTTAATCAGTTGGCACAAACCCTTAAAAATCAAATCCTTTGCCTTTCCAGACTGTGTGACAAAGCCTCTTGGTTGCAAGAGCTCTTCCAGTTCAGACCTTCATGGTGGCTCAACCAGAACCAGGCTCTGAAGATGCACGAGATGCCTTCTTGCTGAGCAGACCCCAGGCCTTGTGTTGTCCATATTTGCTTCCCAGACACTGGAGAGTGGTGGCCAGGGCACAGCCCTCTGCTTCACACCCTGCCCCAGGGCAAGTGGCATTTGCAAACTGTTCCGTCAGCCACCACTGCTCTGCATTTTACAGGCACTTCCAAGGAAAGCAGTGCTGGATGGGCTGAACTGGTCTCCCTGTCAGGGAAAGCTGGGCTGTGTTGTCTCTGCATCCCCTGTCTGCTTCTAGGAGACGAAAATTAAACTTGCAGTAGTGTATCAATCCTGACAAAGTTGTGCACAAGCCTATTGCCTGTAGTCTGCATGGGGGCCAATTTCACCCTGCATTTCTTCATAGCCCAAGGCTGTCAACTCTGTGCTTTCCCTGAGCCATGAGGATTCAAAGAAAAATAAGATAAAGAAAACAGCTTTGATTTTTGTATTTTTGCTACCACTACCAAACAGCATATAATTACCCTTTCTTTTACATATTAAAGCTAGCCTGATGATGCAATATCCATTATAACTCTAAAAGCTTAATCTTAAACAGAGCAAAAAAACCCTGAGGAGAATCATATGCCTGGAAATTAGCATAGGGTTTTTTCCTCTTTAGAGGAATGCCTGAATGCATGGATGCTGAGAGGATGTGACTCACGCAGAATGAGAACGAGTTGTTCTTCAGCCTCTTGATATAGTGCCTGGGATATCAAATCAAGTCCAAGCCCTGATTTGAAACTCCCTTGGAGGACAAATTTTTAATTGGATGTGAACTACTTTTAATGATGGAAGGATACCTCTTTTGGTGTTATATTTATGGGAAAAAATGAAAAAGCAATTTTATATGAGCAATAACATACTCCAGGGCATGCAGTCATAATCAAGTAGACATATTTCCTGACTGCTGGATTCACAGCTGAAGCATAGCGTATAGAGTATATAGGCTACATGTCGCATCTCACACAGGGCTCAGTCCTGTTTGTGCTGCTATTGGTATTTTATACAGACAGCTTCCATCTCAGGACAGAAGTATTTTGCCATATTTATCCTAAGACCAGACGTCCCTCGAGTTTCCTCTGTTCGCTGCATATGAAGAATGGATAACTGACTGGCCCTCAATTCTTCTCCCCTTTCATCAGACCCAAATTTTTAACATATAGGCTGTGATGCACATTTCACCTCTGCATATGCTCATTACCTCCCCCGTTAGTACAGTGAGGAGGTCTCGGCACCATCCCACTGGGGAAAACAGGATCTTGTGTTTGTGACTTATTCCTGTGTAGCTCCTCTACTTAGTGGTTTTAACTATATAATGTTTTGGGTTAGCTTTTCTTTAGTGCCAAGGTGCAAGCTTTTAGGAGATGCCACCTTCCATCCTGTACTGTGTCAGAGTGCAGGCAAAGCAATCTTTCCACCCACTAGGTGTAATCAACATATAAAGTTTGTCAGATAACTCATGGGTAATTGTTACTCTTTCTTAGAAATCACATTGTGCTGTTGGTTTTCTTTCCCCTCTTATTAACCAGCTGAAGAATGGCTTATACAAAACCAACATTTAGAACCTCCCCTTTTTCTTTGGTCATTACAAGGATAAATTTGAATTGCAGAGCACTGCTTTTGAAAGGAAAAAAAAACCACTTGGCCTCTGCCTTGTACTTTTTCCTTTATTCAGAAATCATCAACAAACAACTACCTGGCTATTTAAATAACCTTTCATTCTAATAACTTAGTTATTTGTCTACCACAACCTCATTATTTAACATTAACAGAAGTGTTTTGCTTTGCAAAATCTCAGTGCTCTTTCTACCCGTTGCTGCTGTTCTCTCTGGGAACCCTCATACCAGTTGATTTTCTGTCTTTGTTTTTACAATATAAGCGAGTTAAATATTCTGCCCTATGCTTTCTGTGCCCTGGATGTCCTCACAGAGTTGTTTTAGAGTAGCTAGGGCAGACTACATTTATAATTTGCTTCTCAGTAGTCTTCCTGTGAGGACAGGTCCTAAAACAAATTTTTGAGCGAAAGGTCTTGGAAACTTCATTTGACTGTGCAACAAGCAAAGACCTGATCTCAGGATTGTAGCCACACATTCACAACTGCACATGAACACATTTCAGTGTGTATTATGCAACATGGTTAATATCTGGTATGTATTTTTCTTCTCACCTGCTCCTTGGGAAGGGATGTGTGAGCCGCAGTGTGGCTGGGTGTTTTTGTTTGGTTGGTTTATGCAATATGCAGATTTCTCTGAGTTTGTCTCAAGCAAATGTTCTTGAAAAGGAGATCTGGAAGGGTCTGTAATTCCTGTTTCAACCTGGGAAAGCTCAGCATCCCACAAACGTAAGCCTAATCTTCCTTGCAGCATCTTTTTTCCACACAATGAAGAAACCTGGGTTTCAAACTACGCACACCATGCGCTGGCGTGCGCTGCAGGGAGAATGAAGCTCAGTTGTGTCAGGAGAGAGCAGAGCTGTGCATGCTAGTGCCTATGGGTGGGCTCTCCAAAGCATCATGGCCATGTCAGAGAAACACTCTATTGCTTATCTTGGTTACTTGGAGAAACTAGTTATGGTACCATGTGATACAGATATTTCACTTCTAGTCTAATTGGTTTGGTGGGCACTGGATGCCATGGCTTCACACCCTAATGTGGGTGGTTGATTGGGATTCAGGCTGTCCAAGAAGGACTTTGAACTGTTCTGGGGATATTGGTATAGAAAACAGAAAACTAACCTGATTTAGTTACAGTGGAAGCTAAAGGGATTGTTGCAGCTTTCTGTCCTGGATGGTATTTCTCTGACCAGATCTTTCTGTCCAGGACATTTACACCAGGTGCAGACCTGACTAGGTAGGACCAGGCTGAGACGAGAGTCTTCATCTGCACCATTGAGGGGGACAGGGAGCAACCTTTGTGTGTGTAGACACTTGTAGCCTTGGGTTTCTTCAGTCTTATAACCACCATGAAACTCTCCTTTAGACAGTAGGACCCTTGAATCCCATTTTGTCTTGGCCACAAAGGAAAACTTCTAACAAATTTCATTATTTCCTCACTGAGAGTTGAATAGACCTCATGTTAATTGCGACAAATTTTCCATTAGTATATGCTGTATCATTCTTTCATGTCAGTAATTCTTTGTTCAGTCTGTCTCACTGCAGGAATATATTAAGAATCCTTATAGCCCAGATTTAGACATGCTTAGGCATGATGATTTTTCATTTATTGTTGTAGAATGAACGTTGCAGAACAAGCAGGAAGCTAACTATTTAACACCAAGTGTCTTATTAATCAGCTTTTGTTTATTTAATTTAATAAGCATCTTTTGATAGCTGCAAGAGTCTGGTTGTATGATTTAAGCAGCACTTACTGCTTCGGTCTTTGGAACATACGACTTCAGCCTTCCTGATACTTCACTACTATATGGTAGCCTTTAGATCTCTGAAAGTTTGTTTCATCTTCTTTTCTTTTTCTTTTGAAAATGCAGGAAGCGTTTTCTCCTTAAGATGCCAGGGAGTCCACTTTCTCAGGCTGAAAGTTTTATGCTGCTTTCTCTTTAATTTTGGGAGGCATGCGTAGGCACACAAAAGCCAAACAACTGCTTGCCTTTTGGCATCAAAACCCAGGGAAGCAAGTGCTAGAAACTCCTGTCTTCGAATCGTGTTTGGTCCTTTGGGAAGTTATGGAACCTTCTTACCATCCCCCTCTCCTTCCTGAAAAAAAATGAGTATTATCACATCTCTGCCTTGAGTAAGTCCCAAATTATTTCAAAAGCACTACTATGTGAGATGAGGACCAGAATCCACCTCTGAGACCACTTTCTTACAGTCCTCTAGTCGCATCAGTCCGTGGGTTTTCTCACACATTTGTTCTTTAGAGACATTTAAAATGTGTCTACATGCAGCATGCTGCATTCTTGTGCCTGGCACTGCAAACCTTGTCTCCTTAGGGATTTGGGGTCCAGGAGATGGTTGTCACTCTGGTCCCACTCCTCAAAATTCCACAGGACAGAAATCAGAGACCTGCAGGCTAATGGGGCTCTGGGAAGCCTTTCTCTAGTTTCATTTGCATTTCATGTAATCATTACTTATTTATTAAGTAATTAATCTGGTTTTATTTTTCTGAACTAGAAGAATGTAATGTGGATTTGTATCTTCCGTTAGCTCAATCTGTCACATTAACAGGATGGGTTTGCACATAGCTCCAAGTGGCCTTGGGCACTTTTTTCATGGATCCCGTAGCTGAAGCTGGACCTTGCTGTATCTAGTGAAAACTCAAGAATTCTCCTTAATATCCAGTGCAACTTGATTCAATAAAATCTTGATAAATTGAGGACAAAATATTACTGAAATAAATTTACATACATGTGAGTTCCAAGATATTCTTTTTTAAGCAAAAAAGGATATATAAAAAAATCTCCTGTTACCCATGATACTCATATTCATGCATTTTTGCAGCACTAGATTGACATGGAGACCAAGTATTAAATTGACTTTATATATATGCTTAATTCTATTCACAGTGCTGTGGGCTATAATACTGTGTTTTGAAAGACTATTCAGGATTAAGTCTCTAACTTCACAACTCCTTGCGTAAAGTATTTAAATACTGTGGGGGTGGGGTGGAGAAGGGAGTTTCAGAAAAACGGATAATTGTAATTGTCTTGGTGAAATATATATTGACAATATTAATGTTTAACTATTTGATAAACCCTTTGAAAAAAGGCACTGTCTGCTGCAATTGGCAGATCCTAATGCAATCTAAAAAATAGGGAGATTGATACATGCCTGTGCAGTGCTACATGTCCTTGGTTGTAGTCCCCATTCCTGCACCCCCCTGCAAGTAGCCCCCATTATGCCATTCCGATACCTAAACAGGAAGATAACTGACGGACAGTTATTCAGTGCCGAAAAGCTAAAAAAACCCACCCCAAAACAACAACTAAACCCCCCAAAACTGTTGCACAATTTGTTATATTGGCTATTAAAAAAACCCTAACACCCAAAATTCCATGCTTGGCAGAAAGCCAAGGGCATGGTCCAATTTGATTTTCAAAAGCATGGGTATACAAGTAATTAACAAAGCAAGCTTTTAAACCCAATTTAGAAGGAAAGAGGGGAGAAGAGTTTTGAAGCACATAATTCAGTTTCTCTTTCAGTTTGTTCCCATGCTTTCATTGATTTTTAGGGGCTGTTAAGTAGTTCAGTTGCAGTCATTAGGATCCTAATTCTCTTAATTCACTAAATTGCTTGTGCCAGTTCTTAATAATTCATTGTCCTGAAATAAAAAGAGAAAGAGCAAAGGTTGACATCTGAATTGTTATTTTTACTATTGTGTTATCTGGCAGAACAGTAAAATCAGCATTTTACAACCTTTTCCCCTCTCTGCCCTATAATCAGAATGTAAGACTTCTCTAGTAATGATGGAAATGTCTCATCTAAATGGGAATACTTAAGTGTCTGTTCCCATGATTTTTTTTATCCTTGCAGGAACAGGCATTCATATAGGATTCTTGGTACCCAGCTCCCTCTATTTCCAGATTTCCAAAGAAAATGACCACTGTGTGCTGGAGCAATGTAACTTTCCTTTATCCGATAACAGTGGGACTTTGACCCATGTTTCCAAATAGGGTCTGAAACAAAGACCTTAAACGCTAATGTGGGAGACTCAGCTCTTCACTGCAAGCGAAAAGGGCTATTATGTGGAAGCAGTCATGGAAAGTTATTTTCATATGTCCATCAGCTACAAGAATGGGCCATCTCTCAACTATTATGCTTGGAGGGCCTATGTGGACATATAAAACATATTTCTGCTGCAAATAATGTCAAAAGGTCCATAGGTTAATTATCTCTGAGCATTAAAGTTCCTTGGGGAGGCATAAGCACAAAACCAAATGCTGCCGTGTGCATTAGACACAGCAAGTACAGCAGTAATGTTTTCAGCACAGATAATGCTGAAGTGGGAAGCTAGCCCTCTGCCAAGCCTTGGGTACCTTGGGTTTCCCAAAAAACCAGGTGGCCTTCTGCAAATTAACCTGAGATGGCTCTGTGCTCTAATGGAATAGCTGATATGCAGGAGCATCAAGTGCTCTTTGACAGAAGAAATCCTTGATAAAAGATGTCAAGAATAGTCCCTCGGGAGGGGGAATAAATCAAAAGCTCAGGCTGGAGGAGGAGTCAGCTTTGTACAGCAAAAGGTGACACCAAGCTCTCCACGTGGGATAACGGGCAAGAACTGATCTTGAAAAGAACTAGGGCCTGTTATTCTTTAGTGACCTGAAGTGATGTTGGTGTGAAGGAGCTATTCAAGGGCAGTGGAGGCAGAGGAAAGATACTCCTTTTAAGTGAGAAATTAGTCATTTGAGGAATGAGTTTACTTTTATTTTTTTATTTAATTGCTTTTCTCTCTGTCTCTATTAGCTAGATATCAGCTCTGAGAAATGTGCTGTTTGGGCTTCTGGGAATTTGTTGGCAGTATTTCAAGTTTGTTTGTCTATTGGTTTTACAGACTTGTCAGCAGAAAATCATGGGAGAACGAAAATCAGGAAATCTTCAATTGTGTGTAACTTACCAGTTCACTTCCATGCGTATTTCTCAATAATCTTATTCCACTACACAAAATGCATGTACGCATTTTATTTTCATTGTGTTTGTTCATTGAAAAGCTATGTTATAAATAGAAAAGTGCTTTCCTAAATGCCATCTTGCTAGCATTGTAATGTCATGTCTCTGGCACTCTCAGTTATGCCAACAAGAGTATTTACTACTGCCAGTTCAAAAAAGTTAGTCGTAGGCTGCTGCTCCCTGCCTATTTCCTGCATCGGGCTTTTTTACCCCCGATCTGTATAGAACCCCTGTGAGAGCTTCACCTATCCTCTGCACCTTTTAAGCCCATCCCTGCCATTGCTGAACACCTGCCATGCAAAAATGCCATGTGAATCTAATCGCCATCTTTCCTCTGGTGATACCTCCAAAGTCACTCCCCAGTAGGACACTGAGTGCTGCTCCAGGCTTGGTCCTTCCCTTTTTGCCTTTCTTCTCATCCATCCTTTGCCTCTTTTATTTCTCTTACTCATTAAAAATTTTTTCTCTTTCTCTTCTAGATATCTGGCTGCTGTTTCTCTCTCACTTATCACCTTGTCCCTTTCCTTTCCTGTGTTCCCATCCCTTACCGTCCTCTTAAAGGCAAACCCTTGTGTTTCACCTACTCTGGCTCGCTCTTCCCCCTGATGGTTGCTCTCCCAGTGATAACCATTCTCCTTTCCTCACCCTCCTCCTCTCCTCCTTTTCCTGGCACTCTGGTTTCTTTCCAGGGCAGTGGCTGACAAAGGAGTTTACATCACTTTACCCAAACTAGATGAAATGGATGCGCAGCCATTTCTGTTCATAGCAGCTTATTTCAGTTTACATTGAAACTGCTCTTACACTCTACCATGGTGGAAGCAGCACAGAAAATAACCTTTTTTTAATGCTGAAAAAGCCACTCAAGGTGTTTTGCTAGCTGATCCCTGGTGGTTCTTGGGTAACCAGATGTGGGAGCATGTGGACAGGCTCCAAGGGATGTGCTTCAGTTCACAGCCCCTCCGTTATCTGCTGCTTCTTCCACCGTTTTGTTTTCAGCTGATAGAGGCATTTCCCTTCCAACTCAGCCATCTGCCTTGGTTGCGCCACACTTTTTCTCTTCTATCTCTAAATGGAGTTTGCACCATCTGGACCTTCCCCCTCTTAGTGGACAAAATTTGTAAATATCGTGATGGGTTTTCTGGTTGGTTTCCTCACGATTTCCTTCTCTTAGCAAAAGCGTGGAATCAGCAGAGCAGCTGCCTCATGGATGTTAACCAAGTCTCCCTCCTCAGCACCTCTCCTGCCCCGTCTTTTCCACCTTGATTTGGGTGCTCGAGCTGGGATGGCTTCCTTGGTATCTGTGTAATCATTACAACATTTTATAAAAATAGTAGTCAATAATGCTGTTAGTTCCTCCTCACTGTGGTTTGATTTCCTTTATTTTAAGCGTAGCTCACTAGGACTGTAGTTCATTTTTTTAAATCTCTTATTATCTATTCGTTTTCAGCTTAGATACCATCCTACTGCTGATTTTCTTTAACCTCAGCGGCCCACTGCAGCTCTAATAGTGTCTTACTGAGTTTCTGGCTACTGCTGAGGGCTCATCTCTGACAGCAGCCAGGCCTTTAACACTCTACAGTCATATAAATCAGTCTGATTTACCTGATTTTTATTGCTGTTGATGGAATGCAATGTCTTCATTTGTAATGATAAAATATACATTTGTACCCCCACTCTCAGCTTTGCCTTGCCTAGCTCAAGCCAATGACGGTTATTTCTCACATCACTCAGTTTGACGCAGAGGGCAACTGTTATTTTGTCTATAACTCTGGTTGTGAGGAGAATATAGAAGACACCTATAGGACATCTGCTCGTTTCCAGAGGGATGGATTACCCCAGCCAGCCATCCACCTGCAGAGTCCGATGAATGGGCTTGATGCGTCCTTCAGTACTAAGTATTTACTGCTTCACTGAGCTGGCCTACTAATCTAACGGCACTGAGAGTTTTAAAATAAGTATCATTGCCTTCAGCTTAATTAATTAAATTTTCTAATTGTCCTCTCTCTTTACTGCTGTACGAGGTAATAACTGGTGCTTTAATTGGGGTAATTCAAGAAAAAATAATCTTGTTCTTATTACTGGGTTGTGGGGTTTGTTTGTTTATTTAAGGTTTCCCTCAGTACAATACCCGTAACATTAAATTGCTTAAGACTGTGGGAAAGCATCTGCCATATACCACACAGGAAAGACGCTGAGAGTCCTGGGTGACGTGGCTGCTGGGTCAGGCCTGACTTCCTAACAGCCCTATAGTTGGTAATGTTGGATTTCATACCACTTCTGGGAACCCATATACCCCACACTCCTTTTAGGTTTAGATTGCAGGATGAGGACCACGGGTCATTTAAGCCTGATCCCAATTTGTAATGACTTTATTGTTCTTCTGAAATGGATATTGGAGAAGAGAAATAGGCCCATCGGGTGTGTTATGATCATAGGGTGTACACCACAATCCAGTCCTTGCATAGTTTGTTTAATATAAGAAAACACAGCAGAAAGATCCATTTGAATGGTTTTAAGATGATCATCTGTCTAAGTATTGTCCTTGTTTTCCAGAGACATTTCATAAATGGTAATTGCTGCTTTGGGAACAGGCCATTGAGAGTTTGTGGATATTTGGCAGCAACTGGAGTCAAGGGGCTTAAGGGCTTTTCCACATGGGGAAATTCACTGGTGTAATTATACAGCTCTAATTCTACCAGCATAAATACCCCATGTTTTCCAGGATGAGCGTTACTTTCTTCTTGTTTATTGTGCTTCCACTGTGACATGCTTTGGGTAAAAGGGAGCAACTTTGGCAGGTATGTTCACCCTTACCAGAGTGCTGGAGCTCAGGCTGTGCCACATCCCAGCAAGCTGTCCACAATGGGGCATCCCGTCATCTGCCATACCCACAGCCACGCAGATTTATGTCCCAGCACCAGGGTAAAATTGGGAAAGCTGTGTTGCACGGCCCAGTGGGATTATTTTGTCCATGGGCTATGCTTCAGCCAGCTGTGTGGTAGCTGTTATCCCACTATTCTGCAGAATAATAGAAAGGAGCTATCTAGCAGGGATGTGTGTCTTTTGGTACCACAGATTCTGAAAAGGGATGGAGCGACATGTGCTTTCCGCAAGATGATATTATAATGTATTATTGAACAACTGAGGCATGGGAGTCTTTTGAGAAATGTAAAAGCAGCATGCTCAGTGAGCATTGCCTTCAGGGCTGGGAGGAGAATACTCCCAGACTCAGAGCTTTGCTTTGAGGCTGGGTAAGTTAAAGAGTAGAGGAGGCAATGCAGGTGAGGGGGGAATTAATTTGCTGGAGTTTCTGTGCAAGGTGCAGTTAAAAATATTAGGAGTCTTTGTGTAACCACTATTATTTGAAGAGACAAAACTCTAATTTTGGAGTTATGTGTGTTCAGGACAAAGAAATGTTGCTTCTTTCCGCAAGTCAGCATCAATAGCCAGCTGGAACCTGCCTAAAAATGTTTCTCTTTGGATTTGCAATTATTATTTTTCATTAAATAAAGAGGGCCTCGTTTTGTTTTAAGTACACATTCTGCAATATTTCTGATAGTATGGGAAAGAGCATACTATGCACTTAAAAATTACTGCTCATTAATTAGCTTCTTTGATCCTAAGAGTGAAAACATCCCACCTGTGCTACAAGGTGGCTTGCAGAGTCTTCTTTAGAAAAAAGACTTTTGCTGAAAAAGCCTATCCTCTCTGCTGTGTTACGCAAATAATTTTTTTTTCTTTTAGTAGGAGTGAAATATGAGTTCTTTTTCTTTTCCCGGCTTGCTAAAAATGTGTGATAACAAGTTGACTTCAGTGGGAGTTTTGTATGGGTAAAAGCTGAAGGATCAATCCCCATATTGTATGTGATTTTGCCCTAGTAATTATTCTTCAGTTGAACAGCTTCTCCATGGCAACTGCTTCAAATAAGTCTTGTATCTTCACCTATTTTTAAAAAAGGATTATTAGGATGTATGTTTTAATATTTTTTCACCCTAGAAAGAGACAGGAAAGAATCAGACACAAGCAGAAGCATACAGGATTTGGCCAAAGACATCCTTTCTTCCACTCACATCCCCACCTTTTCTCTATCCTAGGAGGGGAAAAAGGAAAAAAGCATATACAGTTAAAAATAAATGCACTACCTTGTCTTTCCACGTCCCCTTCCTGAGCCTCTGAGACATTATGACGCTGACTTGATCAATCATCCCACGTCCACCCCGACAGTTCCTTAACACAAACTTTCTTCTTCCCTCTTTTTTTCAGCCACAGTCTGCTTTCAATCTGGCAATTAATTGTCCTACTTCTCCTGTCCTCACAATTGCATTCTTGTCAGATGGCTCAGCTGAAGGTCAGGGTCTGTTAGCTGCTTGTTTTGTTTTGCACCCTCTTACTAAAAAGTAAAGCGAGCAAAATATTCTGTGGCTGGATATTCTCTTTCATATTGGACTCATCTCACGGATCATTGGTGATGCCTCCACATGCAGTTCTACTCCTAAAAAAAGGAGTAATTTTTTGCCAGAGACCAGAAAGCACATCTGTTGTCAGCAATACAATAGTCAGGAAAAACATCCAATTATTTTAGACTTAATTTTGTATTTTCATTTTAGTGTGGCAACTGTGCTTTCTAACAAAACTCCAAGAATAAGGGTTTCATAAGAAATTGTCTTCTCTTTATAGTTTTCTATTGTTGAAGGTCACTATCTTCTGAAATAATACATCCTTTTGAAAGGTCTTTTTCCTTGATTCTTTTCCAAATGTGGGGTTATTGTTGTATGCTGGACATGGTATTTGTGTTCAATTCCTTATGCTGTGCCACATTTTAAAGGCTAATAGGGTAAAAGGGGGTCCTCCCCTTTCTGCTGAACACATGAACATGGAAACTCTCGCAGATAAGTTTACCTGTTCCGGTGACACAATTTTTGAAACACTGCTGACTGACAGTTTTGCTGGCAGGTTTTCAACATGGCTTTTTAAAACTGATATATAAGGCCATGTTACATTTCTTTCACCTGAAAACCCATGTAATGTGGCAAACAAAAGATGTTATCTGATTGGTTTCAGCAGGACTACATCCCATGTGAGAGCTATTTTGTCATTTTTAAGGTTGCCTCTGAAAGTTTTTGCAGGTTATGTCTAATTTTAAAATCATTGCTCTTTCTTGTGAAGATCATCAAATACTGATGATTTTTAGCTGTTTTTTAGCAAATCCAGGATGACTGACACTGACCCTGAGTTTTTTCTTCTGTAGCTGCTCACCCCTCTGCTATATGCTGCTCTCGTCCTCCCTGTGATGCACATCGCTTTTAGGGATCTAGTCTATATTATGACCCAATAAAGAGTTTTATCTGCAGAACTAAGATGGCAACAAACCGTGGCAGAAGGTGGGAAGAGTTTGCTGGAGGTTGAGAACATAATAAACCAGCTTTCTCATTTAACCTGATTTATCACTGTACCCTGAGCCACAACACTCATGCATGTCAGCAGGTGCTGCTCAGTTTTCTTCTTTTCTTTGCAACTCTCAGCATCAAAAAGAGGGCTCATCAGGCAGCACCCATAAGTTTTCTGGTACACTATAAAGCATTGCCTTTTCCTGTTTCCTGACAATTGAAGTAGAGAGAGTGGTTAATATAGCTAAACTAGTATTTTTCAGTCAAAATGTTGACAGCCATTTTGCAAATGCCATCTTAGCTCTGACATCTTGGGAAACAGCTTAATAATTAACATTACAGTGGAGATTTTAACTGTCTGCCAGTTCTGACTATCACCAAAAGAACACACAAACTCACTAGATGTAGCAGCGGTACCTCAGGTGGGCTGGACGTCAGGCACTGAAGAGCAGCTGTCATGTTTGATACGGTGCCATCAGATGGAAGAAACTCTAACTGAATCTTAAACAGGATGCATCTATTAAGTTCTCATTATATATATTTGTCTTGAACTGTTACAACACCAATTAGATTGTCTTTTGTTGGCATTAAAAAATTAAGCCAGCAATTAGAAAATGAAATAAACATATCTAGCCGTGAAAAATCTAGGATTTTTTTTTAATATGTCTTGGCTGTAATAGTGATTAAATGGTATACTGTCAGTCAGTTGGGAGAATAATTTGACTCTAAAAAGCTGAGAGACAAAATTTTTTGTTACCCTCGGTTCTGCACTACCTGTTTTGTCACTTAGTCTAACACCAGAGCAATTATTCCAAAGACCTATCTTTGAAAAACAAATAGCCCTGGCTTCCTGCTGAAAATGATACATATCACTCTACAATTAGAAGAAAAAATAAACAATAGTTTATATTTATCACAGAAATTTGGACCATTCTATTTAATTGAGAAGTAGCAAATTCTCCAAGTACTCTCCGATTAGTGAATTCGTATACACACTTAATGGATAAAAACGGGTGTGATTTGGTACCATTCATCACTGGTTGTACCAGTCTTTTGGCCAACAAACCGAAAATTACAGAGGATTCTCCCCAGTGTTAGCCTTATTACTAAACATTTGATAATAATTAAAAAAAAAAAAAAAAGAAAAACCAAAACTAAAACAAAACAACAAACCTAACCTCTACATTTTGTGGCTTAATGTGGTCCTTACTGGTGAAAATGAAATGCTTACTGGTGTCCTGTGGACCACCAGAGAAAGCTGAGAGAGCAGGTGGGATCCTCACTGCCGTCCATGCAACGCCGCTGCTGAGAGTGCAGAATTTCCACAGGCAATGCATTTCAGCCAGGATCAGTTTCCCTGCATGCCAAAGAGAAAAACCTTTTTGCAGCAGCAATAAAATGATTGATGATGCTGTTTTTTATTACAGCTAGGTCTTATGACATCCATTTATCCCATTTGTCCATCCCATGCAGATTTTAGACAAAGTGACATCTTCTCCATGAGTATTCTGAGCTTGCTTCTCTCCCTGAGGCAGGGCTCCCTCAGTGCTTGTATTTTCCTCAGGACACCCATCTCTTTGCTTGTGTAAGTAGGATAGTGAATGAAGTATTCTTTGGTGGGGAATTCAGCAAGTTTATTATTTCATTTATTGCTGGATTTGGATTTTGAGCAAAGAGTGAAGCAGAGGAACTGCACACTGAATGTTGAAGAATAAATGTTGCACAGTTTGCATCACTGGCTGAACTACATACTGGTTTGGGCAGGGTCCTGAGGAGCAGGGGGCACGGAGCTATGTACAACTCATGCACAGGATTGATGTTGTAGGATTAGACCTCACAGCACACTGGATCCTGCTTTCTAAGGACTTTGCAACTTTAGCATTCTTAGTCATTTTGTGTCATTATTGCTTATGAAAGAATATCCTTAGAGACCTTCCGGCAACTTTACTGACATAAATCCTTCTAGTCAAAACCTTTTCCACCCGAACTAGACCTTGTGCCTCACTGTATTACGGGAATTATACTTCCTGATTTCAGCTGACCCCAGGATGTGGCTATCCAAATGATGAAGAAATGACTGTGTGTCAAATGAAGAGCCAGGGCACAAGGGAGAAGAACAGGGCATAATTTCCACGGTTGGAGCCCAAAGGAGGAAAGGTTGTCATATCTATCTTGCTCTCAGATAATAAAATACACCACCTGTTCTATAGGTTTCTGTAGGTTAGTTTTCCTTTCTTTCCTCTTAAAGCTGTTCATATTTGAAACACACAGCTACTTGAAATGTGGTATTTTTTAAGATACGGCAAGTGCATCTCTGTCAGTTGTTCAGCTAGCAAGAGATATCATAAACAAGGTGGCTAAAACCTTTTTTGTACCATACCATGTCATCTTGCTGTCACAATTAACATCTAGCTAACCAGGTATTAGGTCTCTCCTCAGATCAGAGCATCGCAGCTCTTATTACAAATTAATGACACCAGGGCATCAGACTAGATGGGAAAAACTAATTTATCAGGAGTTGAGCTTACAATTTTGAGTCTTTAAAAAAAAAAAGTGAAAACAGTGCTTTGAATGTGTTAATATCCTCTAAACTTAAAAATGCCTGTTAAATGTGGTAAACCTAACACATGCTCCTGTCAAATTACATTTCTGGCTATGGAAGGTATATGAGTAGATTACAGCTTAATGTGTTTCTCAAGGTATGTTTGTTTAATCTCCATCACAATGTAACTGCAAAGTCTGCTGTCTACATATGTTTTGTTATATTTGTATCCTATGCCCAGATTTAGGTAGCACATAAGTGAAATTCTGTAATTTATTAAACAGTTAAAACTGATCCTGATTTTCAAGTGTCTATTAGAATGTGAAAGGAGTCATAACATTTATCTTGCAGACTCACGCTTTTGAGATATAAATGTATATGTAATATCTAGTAAAGAAATTTTACTTCCTGGGCTGGAGTTTCAGGTCACGCTGAATTTACGCTTGTGCACTCTTTTCTGAGGGAAAGAGCCTTTGCTTATATCTTTGAAGGGATGTGAGATAATGGACTTTTACAGAGACATTTGTACTTCCAGAAAAGCTTTTACTGACCAAGGGCAATGCCCAGGCACTCCTGTGGCTTGGATAAAATTAATTGGTGAAAAGGCATTCCACATTTAGTGAAAATGAAAAAACAATGTTTTGATAACTTTAGGGACTTCCTTCCTTCCTAAAAATGTCCATTTGAGCATGCTGAGGAAGGTATACCATTATGTTGGTACATTGAAATAAATCTCAGAGAAATATATTAGCAGGCAGGCAATGTAGTCATGGATGTGGGCTAAATTACATGGCTGTGATTATAGATATGGAGGAGAAATCCATGAGGTGAATTCCACATGTATCTGTGCGTGCAAGTTAAACCTTTACAAAATAATAGCAAAAGGAATAGTGTATGCTGTGAAGTCAGAGTTGAAAAATAGTCTTGCAAGCTGCCTCCTTTTTAGTTAATGAAGACAGAGGAATCTTTGTAACATATAGAAAATCAGGACTCCGTAATGTGTTGATTATCCTCCCATTAAACATTATCCTGGACATAGAATTGGAATATAAGTTAGCTTTATAGGGGAAATATTGACTAGACAGGCTGCTAACATAGAGATTGATTTTATTATTTAGGAAGGCAGAATATTAGGATACATGAGTGTTTCTTTTTTTAACCAAGATGCTATGCTGTCAGTGGTGAAATATTACTGCAGGAGAGTTTTCTTTTTATACACACTGGTAAGAAGTATGGCTTCCTTTCTTGGCACTTCAGCCACAGATGCTATCAGCTAGACCATCTGTGGTGACAGATTTGTGTTATATCACTTAGAAACTAAGCGAAGCTGGTAAAGCCTCCTACTACAGGATATAAGTAGCTCCTGCTAAGGCTGGGATGTATTACGATTCTGTCTTTCTTCGGGGGGCAGAGGAGTGGGAGGATTGTGTGGATAGAGGCTCACAATATCTTTCAATCATGTCTTCACTGAATCTTGAAATGCTGGCGTGGATCTTCTGGGGCAATGTCCACACAAAGCTCTTCCTCTGTGTCCCCACAGAGGATAGATCTGGACTCTTCTTGCTCACTGTCAGTCATTAGCAAACCTAACCAATCTGCGGAGGTCAAGGGGGACACTAAATCTAACTTCAGAGGAAGTCTGTGTAGGTGGTACGTGCCAGGCTCTCATGTGGCCCATATCTCCTCTGGAGGAATGTGCAGAAAGGACAATGCCTCCTCAAGGTTACATTGTCTTAAAGATGGTGGATGGTGACATTTTGGGTCATAGTGGGCTTCTTCCTGCACAGTTGTAATTTTTTCCTTCTACTAATCTTCAAAATGTTCTTGACTAGTGTTCCGGGATTTCCCAGAGGATGACAAGTTTTGATGAACATTGTTGTTAGGAAGTGACCATGAACACCATTTGAGCACTGCCAGGGCTGAAACCATTATACCACACAGGGAAGGCTGGCCACACCAGGGACGGTTTTTCAGCCATGAGCATGCAAGAAAGGGATGTTGATGGCATGTAGTATCACACAGCTTTTCTGTGCAGTGAGATGTGGTACAAATAGGTGTTTTGGCAAAAAAACATTGCAGAAAGCTTTGCTGAGCCAAGAATGGAAACTTTCAGTCTTCACATCTGTGACTGTCCAGTCAAAGGTATTTGGAGATGTATTAGACTGGAAAAATATTCTTTTCATATCTCCATAAACACAAAAGAAATGTTGTTTTAGGCTGAGAAACAATTTTTGCTGCTAAGAACATTGTGATATCCTTGTTCTACATTCAGAATCAGTGGGGCATACTCAGATACCAAATGAGCACAATAGGATTTAACAGTATGAAAGCTCTCCGAGTATCTTGTGCTGAGAATTACAGGTTCCTCAGCTCCTAGTGTTTTCCATTCATTCCTCATCTCAAATTCTAACAAGTAACAACAGAGCTAAAGGAGTTGAGCACCTTTATGGGAGTTGACATTTCATCATCTCAAGTTCCCCACCTACAAAACAGAAGAGATCATCCATTTGGTTATGTAGAGAAGTGGCCATAACTTCTTTCAGCAATAGAACCCATAAAACAACCAAAAATAAAACTATGGCATTTTACAAAAATCTAAGCGATAACAAACACCTACTTGTCAGTATAAATTTGCAAAATTGTCCTTCCGTTCTTTTAAAATAAAATCCTACTGATAACTTATACTTTAAATCCAGCAGAGACTTTCAAACAGATGATCTCAGGAAATTGTTTTTTGTCTTTGTCTTTGGAAATTTAAGCTTGCTACATCTCACTCACAATAATTTTGCAGAGGGAAATCATAGTAGTGGTTTTCTGGGTACTGTTCCTGCACACCGTGCAGCCAGCTAAAATTTTCCAGTTGGTAAGATAAATACTGAAAGAGTCATAAAAAGAACAGCTCTTTTTTGTGAAGTCGAGTATTTCCTGAAGGATAAATCGGTGGTCAGTTAAGTCCCTAGTTGGAAGACATAGCTTACATGTGGTAGCTTATTGGCATCTCAGGTGTTACTGCCTCTTTTCTTAATTTGTCTCCTTTTTATTCTTTCCTTTATCCTTCCTCCCTTCTTTCATCCCTCTGAGCATTTGGACCCTAGCTTTATGAAGACTTAGAGTAATGCACTCAGAATAGCTGTATTGATTGCAGTGGTTACTGCATGTATGACATCTGTGGTTGCTATACTGCCTCTGAGCAAAATCTCCACTCAAGTTTTCTTCTTCCTTCTTCAAAAAGTCCCAAGACATTACTGAAGGGTAGAGGGCATAAGAAGAGGTTGCTGAGCCTGTCTTTTAGGGATGGTAACACAGAGGGCACGCAAAGCATGGGTCATGCTCAGCTAGACCCCTGCAGAGCTGGCCCAGGCATGTAGGCAGGCAGCAGGTTTACTATTGAGCATGGCCCAACACTACACCTAAGGAGAAGGGTCTGTGTGTGAAGTTACGCAGGCATCACACTGCTCCTCCATGGGCTCTACCGGTGCACCACAATCCCTACCTAAAGCACTCCTCTGTTACTGTTTCGGGGAATGCAGTCATCACTGCGTGGAGTAGGAAATAACCTTGCCCTTGACTCAACACCCTGAAAACCGCCTCTGAATAACACTGGAAGAAGACAGACCTGGAAGCCTCAGATCCTGTCACCAACCTCTAGTCTATTTCAGGCACCTGCTTCTCGCCAAAATTTGTTGGGACTTGGTGCTGAAATACTTTGGAGCATTTGAATAAAACTGCTTAGTATAATAAAAAGTTAAGATCAGCCAGTGCCCCATCAAGAAATATTTGAAATTAATTCTTTTCCCTTTTTGATTTCCAGAAAGTATCTTTTGCTTTTAAAAAAGCGAACTGGCTATCATCCATTTTAAAGCAAAATTAAACCAGCAACAAAGACTGCTGCATCTAATTATTTTTTTACATATCAAAAGTATTGCCTACAATGGATGTGTATTAAAACAGAGAAGAAACTGTGATTGGTTTTACTTCAGGATCAGTGGTGTCCCTTTAACTAGCCTTTTTTCTTTATCAGACATTTGTTAGGAGGGTTTGTCATATGTATATGCATGGTGGGATTAAGCTAACCTGAGACACAGCAGATTTATTAATTTAACAGGTTTTCTTGTTTATTGGGGGTGGGGGGGTTGCAGTGTTCAATATAATTAACTTGTTGCTTGCTAGCTCTCTGCCCTGCTGCCCCCCATGTGAAGTGAGGGAGCTTTGTGGTGTCTTTGCAATACCTTGGAGCTCTAGAAACACACAACCATGTGACAAAGTCAAGTCAGGCTTCCTGGTCCATGTTTTTGGGGAGTCTTTCTATGAAGACCTTGACCTCCTGAGCACTTTCTTGATGCTGTCATCCAAAATCCTGCCTTAGCAGAGGTTTCCTGATGTCTGTGTTTGTCTGGTTCTCTGGCCATTAGAGTTGGGCAGCATGGTGGGGTACAGGCTGTGGGGGGTTGCAGGAGGTTTGTCTGAGTTTGTCTCCAAAACTGAACACCGTTCCATACTGAATACTCAACTGCCAGCATGCACACAGAGATATTTTCTCCCCAGTAACTCTTCATACAGCTAAAGTGATCAATACTGGAATCTAGCTGTCCCTGATTCCTGTATCCAGCGTGCTGTTGACTGGACAACATATAGCCCCAGTAATATATTGCTATAGGAGGTGTTACAAACAATTAGAGAAACAGGGAGTCGAACCATGGGCTCTTGCCAATTGGAAGGCATCATCCAGTCTAGATGATGCGTCTGGGCATCATCTAATCTAAACTCCTGCTCACAGCAGGGCAGGTAGAGCAGGCTTCTCAGGAGCTTCTCCAGTCAAGGTCTGAATTATGCATGCTGTGTGAGGTCCTAATGAGGTCTGTGTGTCAAATTAAAATTAAATGTAGACAGGAGT
Source organism: Ciconia boyciana (assembly GCF_034638445.1). Lineage (NCBI taxonomy): Eukaryota > Metazoa > Chordata > Aves > Ciconiiformes > Ciconiidae > Ciconia > Ciconia boyciana. The sequence goes on along the minus strand of NC_132944.1, from coordinate 14,959,356 downwards.
TACTGTAATAGAAAAGGTCCTGCCAAAAAAGAGGTCATCACTATGCTGCATGAAAAAGGGGAGACAGAAGAAAACCAAAATCTTTGGCACAAATTCTGCTCTCTGTTATGTCCTTGTCATTTCCTTGAAGCCAGAAAATCCACCCACTGGATAACTTGGGTCAGAACCCAGTTCTGCAGCAGAGACTTGATGATTCTTCTGTAAAGAATACTTTATTAACAATATGTTTAAGTTATGTCAACTATCAGCCATTCATGAACTTTTATTGACAGTTAAATAGAACCTGAATGATTGGTTTTTTGGCTGTCATTCAGGGGTGCTTTTGCTTTCAGGTCTGTCTTAACCTGAAAGCATGTAATTTGTTTCATTTGTGGTGCTGCATAGGAAATGAACCTAGGTCTCTAGTGCTCAAAGGCAAATGCAGTAATCATCTGCATGACTTGATTCCTTATTCCAGTAATATGAAAATTGTCAATTATGGATGAATTATGGGTGCTACTGATACCTGTAATTTGGTTCTGCACTTTTGTAAACATATGCAGCTGCATTTAATTGTGTTTTACTAGTCATGTAATTCATTAAGGTGCACCTGCAGTCACCTAAGATACAGATATTAATGAACTGAAAAGCTGTATTTCATTGTCTACTATTTATATTGACATTTCTTACAACTGTTTGTTTTTAGTCACATATCTGTGTCTCTGAGATGCTGATATTAAAAAAAATTAAATGATTGTGAAATAAACAGATAGCATAGCTAGCTGTTTTAACATCCTGAAAGTACTTGCTAAATAATTAATTTAAATAATTGCTTTTCCATGTAAAGCCCAAGACTGGAGGAAAGCTGTAGGATTGATTTTTGCAACAGTTATTGTGGCAAAGATGCATCATTAGATAACTAATTCCATGGATGTAAGCTGCTGAAGCCCTTACTGTGTATTTCCATGCTTGAGTGGTGATGGATGTTGTTCAGCTCTGCCCAAGTACAGTAGCTTTACCTTTCATCTTCCAGTTCAATGTCTTGGAGAAGTTATCTTCAGATTTGGGAACGCACTTTTAAAATAGACATTGTATTTTGCACAAATATATGTTTAATATGCACAGCCTGATCCTCCTCTTCTGCTTCTAGATACTCCTATCATTTGGATTAAAATGAAAAACAAGTAGTTTTATTAGCCATATAACCAGTCCTTGGTTCAGTGCATTTTGCAGAATGTACAGGTAGAGCACTGAGAATCAGATCATACAGGTCATACCCCGGATTTCTTTTTTCCCCTTCTTTCAGCATGTCTCATTTTGCCTATTATTATGGGGAAAAAAATGGTGTTATGGCAGAAGCCTATGGCTTCAGCAGGTCTGGAGTAAACTCTGGCTCCGTAGGTAATCATCATAACTTTGCTGTGCAGGATAAAGATGGAAAAGAAGGTGACACAGAGGGCTTCACTTACTCTCTGTGTCCCTGGGAACATTGCTCCATGGCTGCTGTCTGTATGGGAGCGCACGGAGAAGAGTGATGAGCCCATTATCTGCAAGCTGCTTAGGGGAAACTCAAACCTTTCTATCAGCACAGGAGACACACTCTGATCTCCTCTCAGTGTTGGTCTCTGCCTGTTCCTGCTCTCTGTATTAGCTACCTCTTGTCTCTGATGAAGTACAACAGTCAGGTACCTTCTTCCCATCGTTACTTTCTCCTTCAACAGAGTTTCAGTTTTCCTTTTTCCCTCTACGCTACCTCAAAGGGTTGTCCCCAGTCAATCACACTGTTACACATATGAAAGAAGCCACACCACGAAAGTTAGATAGCATAGTAGCTAAACAGAATAAAATTATTGAGTCTGAGAAAGATGTAGAGTTGCTTACCATAAGTTACAAATGATGTAGTTCCCATCCCTGAATCAAAGGTATTGTATTTCTTGAGAAAAAGCCTCTTTTCCTTGAAGAACCTGATGGTTGGTTGAGGATCTTTCCCGGAAACAACATTAACTTGTTGTATATTTCATTTCCAGTGAAATATTTTTTTGTCAGGGAAGTTTTCCCAGAATACACTTTCAGCTATCAGAATACACTTTCTGCCTTGCATAAAGTTGGTCCTCTGCCCTATAATGTAGGTCCTGGGACAAAAATAGAGTGGATCCTTTCCATACATCTTGGCATTTTCAAGGATGTGTAAAATTTTTGTTGCAGGTTGGGGGGGAGGGGTGTTAATTCAGTATTTCAGAAGTTTCTGTGATCTGAGTGAATATGATGACATTACGCTAAGAAATGTTTTCTGGCCTTATCATGAGATTCTGTGATAGATGCTTTTGCAGTTGCAATATTTGTCACAAAATGGGCTAATCCCATTGCTCAGATGATGTACTTTGTGGCTTGGCACCATTTAACTGCACAGTGATGGTTATTGTAAGAGCAAGCTAAATATTCTTCAGCCTATCTAGGATATTAAGTACTACCAAGCATCACACCTCCATTTCTGGAGGTGCTTTACAGATACAGTTTCCAGCTAGGAAAATGTCAAGCAAGAAGATGAATTGGAATCTGGATAGCAAGACTTGCATAAGGGGACACAGGTTCCTCAGATGGAAGAGGCAGATATCAGGACAGATGCCTTCAATAAGAAAGAATTAAGGATTAATGTTGTAAGTAACTTCCAAAAAACATAGGCGTTGCTGGAATGAATAATCCGATTAAGTCTGTCCTGACATCTGTGCAAGTGTTGGAGTGTCCAACAGTAGGAACATTTGCATGGGAACAATCAAAGTACTTGTGTTCTTATGCTAGAGTCTAAAAACAGATGAAAAAGTTAATTGCATGTTTCTTCTGTTTCTTTGTTATGCTCATTAAGAACATTGCAGACAACTGAAGGAGAAAGTAGAGAACAAAGAAAAAGGAACTGCCATTGTTGGGGAGAGGACTGGGAAATGAGGAAAGGTGGATGGGAGTTTATTGTACATCAAATTAGGAATGGTATTATTCACTAGTGGGATACTGTTCAGAAATCTGAGCTAATATGGCAACTTGGCTGTTTTATGATCCTGTTCTGCTGACTGTATTGAAATGAGGTATTAAAGAACAACTAAAATGCAGAAAAACGTTAACAGTGGGCTACATCTTCAAATCACTTTATTCAAGCTGTTCTTTCCAATGAAGTATAGAATAGATGAAGCATAGTTCAATTAAATTAATGTTGTCAGTTGCATCCTTTTAAAGTCCTTGTTCTGCGTAATACCAGAATTTGTAAGGATAATGAGGTGCCCAAATCCCACAAGTTCATTCATCTACCAGGCCTTGCACTTAAGCCAGTTCCAGTTAGGGTCATTTTCTTTCTTAGACTCAGATGAAATCTCCTCCAAAGCTTGGCTTTCACTGGCCTGTGGAGTTCTTCACACTACTAACATCTTATCCACTTCACTGTGTGAGGGAACAAGATTTAGCCCTTATCTCTGCCTATACACATCAGTTGAAGTTGACTCCAAATGAGATGTTCTTCCAAGCCACATAGGTACCTAGATAAGAGGTAAAGTATATCAGTCATTAAATGGTTCCTTGTCTTGCTGCAAGTCATGCAGTGTTGGGGAGTGGCTCAATTAGATTTGAGTGCAAACCTATTGATTTTCCTCTCCTTTCCCCTCTGTCAAGCAATGGATACTAGTTATGACAGCACCTATCTCTCTTTTTATGAGAAAGTTCCACGCACAGCAACAAACTTCAGAAATTAATGGCTTTATGACAAACTCACAAACTTGTATGATTGTGTTTACTTTGACCATTGATTTGTATACAGTCTGAAGTGTTAGAAGGGAGGAGAGGTGCATCCAACTCTCAGTTGACCAGTAAGTGCTGTACGTAATTGATTCTTTTGTGCCAAGTGGAAATTGAGTTTCCTTGTCTCAGAAAAAGGTACCTATTTCTGGAGTTTGCTACCATTTAAAACACTTCTGTTTATGCTCATGATTGCCATTGCCACATAGCATTGTCATTTGCTTTTTGCTGTTGGTTCCTGAGCACACTGAACTAATGAACTTTAGTTTATAACCTTAATGCTTGTGTGTATAATTGGTTCTTGCTGCATTGAACGTTTACTCTTATATCTCAGGTCTTTTATTGCTGAACTGCACTCAAACACTTCAGTGATGTAGGCTTATCCAGGCCATAGAATTGCTCGATATACAATACGGGTAATTCAGTGTTTGGTTTCCTGCAATACGTATCAAGGATAGTTACCCTAAACTTGGTTTGTCTTGAATAAGGACAGAACTATGATTATTTTTGGCATCAGTAGAAGGCCAAGGGGTACAAAAATAGAATAATTTTCTCTTTTTTAACAATATTGGCAATTTCAGGATGCCTCAAGACACACCTTTTGCTAACTTTCAGCTTCCTGCTATCTGTTGATGATTTCTGAAAGGCTCTCAGAACAGAACTCGCAGTATGAAGCACACAATGGCTGTGTATTAAACACAGATGTAATTTGAAAATAAGCTTGGGATAGTTTGTAGTTTAATTGGTTTGTGGCTTCATCTGTCTAGAGAAGGTAGGAAGAGAGTATATAAACCATCCTTCATTCTGCAACTTGCTTAAAGATGGTGGGTAGCTCCAAGGCCTGGGTAACACCTTGGCTCAGCCCTCCCACTCACTGGGTCAAAATAGCTGAGCCAGCACCTGTGTGCGGGGAGGTAATAATTTAGTCCTGTTATAGGCCAGCGGTAAATTGCTACCCTTTCCCTCCCACGGGGAGTAGGTGATTGTGATTCAGAGATGCATCTCTGAGTCAGGTGGCCTCCCGGGGCTCATCGTGGGATGCGCGCTCCTGGTCTAGCGTGCAGCAATGAAGAAGAATCGATGCTCGCCAAAACATTGCTAATTGCATCCAGTTTGAGAAGAAGGTATAAGGAATTGGTTGCCTTTTGATTCCTTCTAACCAGTGTCCCATCAGCCCTTCAGTGATAAAGAAAGGTTTAACATCCTGAAGTTGAAATTTTACATCCACTCTTTCCAATTGTTTGTTTTCTGAAGTATGTATTATAATGCATAGGAATGTAATCATAGTAAAGACTATGCATCTGCAGCGATGTCATAAGTGTCTTCTCACTCCTGCATTTCAAAAGGCAACTTTATCCTAAAGATAAAGGAGAAATCTGAAATAGTTTAGGTAGTAGGAATTTTCTGGCAAATGACTTTCCAAAGGAAAATATCTTTCTTCCCAAATCTGAAAATGCCCATCATGAACAATGTCAGCTTAATGCAAATTAATGTGGAAAAGAAAATTGGAAGTTTTCTCTGGTGTATCCCTGTGAAGGCTCTCCTGAAGAACCATAATATTACTGTCACTGCCTGTCTGCTGGAGGGAAGGGAATGTGCAAGAAGTTTTCCCCAGGGCAGCAATTTCAGCCATGCTTAGATGGAGTTTTTATCTTTTTCTGGAAACTCTTGCTGGGGAGCACAGGGAATTATGTTTCTTTATAGTTTAGGGTGATTTTTAAATTTTTTTATTTTTTAAAGTAAAAGGAATCTCTACTTTCTGGCCAACTAAGCACCCTGGCCAAAACAGAAAATTCTGGTCAACAGCTTTGTTCTGAATGTGTCGTGGGTTATTCTGTTAACCCCAGGTTTCCAAATTCTTTTTCCTAGTATAGGAGTGAATGTTCAAGCATGAGCAGAAATGCCATGGTTGTAGTACTGCAGCAGGAGCCTGCTGTGGGTGAAGAACTGTTTCCTCTGCACATTGCCTTCTGATTAGGGTTGTTTCTTGACCCAATCTATTTCTGAGATTCTTGAAAAAGATAATGACATACTCTTGTTTCTGAGCACTTCTGCTCCAAGACTAGCAAACATGCAGGAATAAGATGACACATTTAGAATCCACCCAAATATCCAAGAAATGTCTTCTTTCTCCTTTACTGGGCACAGTTATTCACTAACTGTTCCTAGACTGTCAGCGCCTGTCTCGCTTGAAGGGGACAACAGTACTATTTCTTGTAAATATATTACTAGTGAACACTTTTTTAGCTAAAATGAAAGTGTACTCAAAACCCTTCCTTAGGCAGGAATGAAAGCAAATGAAAGAATAGGAGAGATTCATGATTTTGATATGTCTTAACAGTAAGTGACTCAGACTCGTATAAGATACCTTTCATTCTTTTGTGCACTCATGTCATGACAGATACTCACGTCTTGTTTTCTCTGTAAAGCAGCTGTGGTACTTGTGAAAAGGCTGTCATCAATGCCAGAGAGAGAGAAATGCTGCACAAAAAGTGGCAGTGGAAGTTTTTGTGCTCCACAAGTGTCCTTGCCTTGATTTTTTAGGAGCCGTCTAGTAGAATAAAGGTAGTACCTCAGCTATTACAGCCATTCAAACAAAACTGACTATAAATATCTCTGCCAGCTCCAAGTATAATGTAGTTTTTCACTGGAAGTGTTTGTTCAACCAGTATCTCCTGACCGTCCCCAAGCATTGTTGAGTAATGTCTCTGCAGAGGAAGGCCTGTTCTCCAGAGAAACAGTTGCCCACAGAGCTAGAAATCTAGTGTCTCTTCCCATCACTTTTAAAGACTCTTGGTGAGAATTATGGTCACCCTCATCTTCTCCTGTCTCAAAAGTTATGGCTTGCACCTCTGAAATGATCTGATCATTGATGGAGTAATGGTACTGTTGGCTATCGGTGGTGTCGGCGTGGGGAACTGGTGGTGGTCCCACAGCTGTGTTGTTGCAGGACTTCTGATATCCCAAATGATTGTGCAAGGGATCCGTGCAACCCCCTTGTAGATGATTTGTCAGATGTTTCCAACTTTCCTTAACCAAGGAAATTATTTTTACCCTCTTCTTCTGTTACCTGTGAATGAATCCTGTAGTTCTAATCTCAAAATTCAGGTTGAACATTAGACTACAATTTCATGGTAATATAATTGTTTCATATGAGATCATTCCACTTCATAAAAGGTGCCTTCTGATGGTCTGGAAATAATGTTATAAAACAGAAAGACCCCAGAAACACTAATGCATCACCATCTCTAGAATTGTGTTATCTAAAAAATACTTGAAGTGCCTTTCTGCTGTGCACTGTGTCCAGAATCAAAATGAGGAAAGACAAATTTTTAAGATAAATTGGTTTGTGAAAAATTTATGTGCACTTTACTAGTGCAGGCAGGATGTAATCTGTTTTGTATTGAATCTGCTTGAAAAAAAAACCACAATGATAATGAGATTTTTTAAAGGCACTTTTAAATTCATGCTGGCAAAAGACAAATAGTCATGACTTTTAATTTCTATAAACTTAACAGCTGGGGACAAAATAAAGCGTTATTAACTTAAGGGGTGTAAGGAAGTTGCTTTTGTTTCAAGGACGAAATAAGTTATTCTATTCTCAGTGTTATTCATCTAAGCTGTCTGTCTGAGCTTTCTGCTGGTACAACCAGGCCAGTGAGTGGTTTTATTTATGTTGCTTTTACTGTTAGTAGTGAGAGAAGAGGGGCCGCAAACATCTCCTGTGATGTCTGTGTTCCATCCTTGGTAATGCCTGTAAAAACATTGGTTATGAAGGAACTATGCTTCAGGGGCAAGTTGCTCTGCTACTAAATGGGATATTCCTCATATTCAAAACATAAAATGTATTACCAAATAGTGAGGAGGTTTTTAACCTCATGTTATTGTTTGGAAAAATATTATTTGTCTATTCTATCATGACAGCCATTAATGATAAAGACATTTGTCCTTGTCAAACTGAGTTCTTACACTAATTTTAATTGCATTAAGTGCAATTTACTGTTATCAGAAGATAAATAACAGTTGTTTTTCTTTATCACTGTATATCTTATCGTACAACTAAGTAGTAATCTGTTTGGGGATTTTTTTTCATTTTGATTATAAATTTAATGGTAATTCAAAGGCCAGCCACAGTTTGTTGGTATTCTTATGTGCCTGCTCTTTCTTTTGCCTGTTGAATTCAATGCCATTTATATTAGTGATTTATTTTTTACTGTGAATATCTCTCTTTGCCACCTGCAGACTCGTCCTGTATTTTCCCAGACTTCACTGTAGAAGAAGTTGTAGAGTATATTGTGTTAATAGTAAACCACAAGTTCATGTTTACATACCGAGGGGTTTCCCTTGAGTCCCAAGTCTTTACTAACTGATTTGTCATAGAGGTGAAGGGCACAACCTCTGTGTTTAGGAAATCAATAGCAGTTGCCATTTCCATTAAGGAGTCTTGGCTGAAGTTGTTCTATCTTGCATGTTACACTGCTGTCAGTATACACTTTCATTTGCTCATGGCCCAAAGCTAAATATGGGGACAGACCAAAAAATGTAGAGATTTTTTCTCAAATAAGCATATCCTCTCTGTAGAATTGGGAAAGACTGATCTGAAGATGGCTTGAGCAAAGAGGGAATGCAGAAAAACTGGTGTGAGTAAATGTTATGAAAGGGTGTACTTACACATGCTCAGCTAAACCAAAACAGTGGAACAAAGTATAGTTTGACCTAGCGTAGAAAAAATGAGCTGAAGTGCCAAAAAAAAAAAAAAAAAGGAAAGAAAGATCCCTCTGCAGGGAAGGTTTTTTAGTACATTATAGGGGTAGCAGACTAATACCTCTGTTCAATAGTTGTTGAGTAGCATCTGATGGTATTCCTAGGCATCTTGAAGAATGAACAGCATTTGAAATAACTGTAGGTGGAGTAGCAGCAAAGAGCCACGTGCCAGTTTAGGAGCAAATGTATTGCTGACATTGTTTAGCTACCAAATTATGGCTTCCCCAAAGGGCTGACTTGGGCTACAGCCTATATTTGTACCCACTCTGCTGTTCTTTTTCATTACTTCTGATCATCAAGACACATTTTGTTGCTGCTTACCTTTGAAGTGCAGGAATGCACACGAGTGCACCAGCATGATGGTGTTGTCACAAAATGAACTTACATCACTGTAAATTCTGGGGAGAAAGTGGACTGAAGCCAACCAGAAATACTTCTGAAGTCAGCATGTGAAATTACAAAACAGATCTTTCATGATTTCGGATTGGCACATCCCAGTTGGCATTAACCACTTCCTCTAGGCAAGAGTGTCATTTAAAAGAGATTAAACTGCACATGACAAGGATAAACTCCCCTTCTCCTCCCAGGGTGCTACTCAAAGCTTACCTGTTTAATACCAGTGTTAGTACCCTCTTCTCTCACTGTAACATCAACTTGCTTAGACCCTGAGGTTTCTGTGGTAGGACCAGAGAGATGCTCACTGGGCAGGGGCACCATCAGCAGTGCTCCTCGCGACTGTGCCGGAGCACCGAGGCTGCGGGAGCCCAGTCCATGCATGCTTGTCTAGAGCATCCAACAGCCAGTTAATGACAGAAAAAGATTTGTCCCCCAAGGCAGTGCTAAATTCGCAGCAACCACAGTGGCGTGGAAGTGGGCTAGGGGAAAATTTGCTAGCCCTGCTTGTGTTTTATCATATTTCTGCCTGCAGGAGAGCCACTGTGCTATTGCTAGGTCTTATGCACTCTCCAGTGTATTTCAAATACTCTGCCTTTAAATACTGACCACCAGCAGGACGATGCCAGTGCTGAATGCTGTAGTCACAGATAGGATAATCTTAGGGAAGATACATTTCTATGAAAATTATTAAAGGGGCATGTGATAGCAGTGTTTCGGTTAAGGCTTATTAAACACTCTCCATTTTATCCTCCATTTTCAGGGATTTATAATTTTGCTATAAAAATTCACTCAACCTTGAAACTTGGCATCCATGGTTTCATTCCAGCAGATATTTTTAAAGATACAAAAGCAGAAATATCCCTATTCTGGCAACGGCTTAAATGGATATTAACTTTCAATCCTACGGCACAGCACATTGGAAAGTTGAAAAAACTGCTAAAAATTACTGCTAAAAAAAAAAATATCCTTTGCAGCAATATAGCTTGGATTATCCACTGAAATCTTGATCTCTTTAATGTGATCTTGTACATTTTGAGGGTTGTTGTCTAGTTTCAGAGAGAGCTGCTGAGATGCAGATACCTCTGCACTGTACTTCGTCCAGGGGCTGGAGCCCCATGCTCTTTCTTAGAAGGGCCCATGCCCCATAGAAGGAAGGGCCTTTATAGATAGGGAGGATGCCCAAGCACAGGCAGTCCTGAAAGCACTATGAACTAACAATTTTAGCAAGTGAGCTTTAGCTTTGAGGGGTGGGAAGTCCTGTATTACATGAATGTCTGGGAGTTTTCTAACATGGGCAATCGGCACAGTTGCACTGAGTTTGAGTGCTCTGGAGAATTACTGGAAAAAACTTTCTAATTGTTAAGTCTTGGAACAAATTGCTTAGGGTTATTGTGGGGTCTCCATCATCAGACCTCAAACTGGACAGGCTAGGCTAGGCATGTGTCAGTAACATCTCAGGTACAGTTAATTCTGCCTTAGGGCAGAGGGAGAGATGGACTCTCTCATGTGCCCTCCAGCACATTTTTCCACTCATTTTTCATCATAAAATTTGCTATATACTTTGTCGTTGGTGCTGCTTATTCCTCTCTCCATTTCACCAGGTGAGTGCTTTACAGTTGTCTTAAATGGGTCCTTATTTCTCAATGCAGAGCCAAGTTTTTTGTTCTCAGTAGAGGTCTCCATTTTCCTGTCCTTTTTACCTAACACATCTGAGCCTGGTGTCTTCTCGATTTCATTGGCATTTAAACTGCTTGACATCTTTAGCCCTCGAGGATGCTCTGAGCTGTAAAGGCTCCTTACTGAAACTGCTGTTCTGGAGTTATAGGTGATGCACGATTGGTTGGCTGCTTCATGAGCTGAAGAAATCAAGCAGTGTGTAGCTTCTCCCATTAAAAATTAATGCTCTGCAGTAGGCAGTAAAGACCTTAAATGTTTTGTTGTTAAGGAGCAAATAATGGAAAAAACACCACCCTTTTGTTAAAGAAGGATGCTTCAAGTTAGGAGCTTTCTCTTGTTATGTGGCTGTCACCTCCTTGTGTCTGACGAATGGAGAACGATGTCCAGGAATGCATGATCGTGCATGTGGGTTGCTCAGATGTTAGTCCAGTGTTCATAATCACACTGCTTCTACCTGAAATGGCCAATGCGTGTATGCAATATGTTAAGAGATGGACAAGTACCTATGTGATTTGATAGTACTTTGGGTATCCTTTGGTATACTTTGTGTGCATGTAAAGCTTCACACGGCTGCAGATGGCTAATTTGAAGAGGCTTGTGGAAAATTTGGCATAGAGTGCATTCGCTAATGCAAATAACAATAATTCATGTGAGAAAGAGTGAACGGATCATTTAAAATGGAGCACTGACTCCAAAACTTCCCAGACATCCATGAATATCCTGGGTTAAGAGGCTAAGCTTGTAGTGGGGGAACTGGGGATTTGGTAATCGTTTGGGTTTATGTGAAGATGAATTGTAGGATGTCAATGTTCACGTCTATTTTACACACTCAGTCTGCAATGGGAGATTTGCCTGGTGCATGGGGTTCTGTTGCCCTGTTGTAGCTGTCTCAAGCTGTTCTTCACTCTGCAAAACAGTGATGACTTGAAGCCTAAGAAATGTCCGTAGAGTGGGATGCAGTGATTAGAGCAGACCTGTGGAAAGCAGGCACGTTTCCTCTGTCTGCCTGAAATGGCATAATGTTTTTGGCAAGGACCACAGTGAAAGAAATGAGGGGGGGCATTCTGTCCAGCCAACTGTCACTGCTCATGTCCACCTCCCCTACACCTATCTGGGACATCGGCCCTCTTTCAGTTGCACCATCTAAATGCTAAATAGCAGGGCTGCTGCATGTCTGTAACTATGCAGCGCTCTTTTATTACACTCCATGCTGCTATCAGATGAGAAAGAAAAATAGTTACTAAGTAATTGAAGATTTAGGGGAACTGTGAAGCACTGCCATGCAAATAAGAGGAAAAAATATAATGTTGTAAGAATGAAGTGTTTGTCTGGAGGACGTCTCTGGAGTAATATAAAATGAAGTCTTATCTATTTAACAGGGTTGCAGCAGAGGGGTCCTTCAGCAAATCTGCGATGTGACAGGGGCTGTATTGGGTATAAAAGCTGGTGCTCACAGTCTCTGTCTAATTGGGAGTAATTGCAGCAAACTGGTGGTATAATAAAGACTAGTTAGAATAAATGCTACTAATGACAGTAACACGTGTTAACATTTATATGATGATTGTTAGGTATTGGTGGGTAATTGCTAGTTTTAATTTTAATTTCACAAAAGAAATTATCTATTGTCAACCACCCATTTGTGCAGTACAATGCAAAGATAGTTTGCTAAGAAAGACACCTGTATTTAAACTCCCCTGGCTGCTTTACCCACGTTGCACCGTGCTCCTCTTCAGAGTGTATCCACAGCCTCCAATGCACATCCTTTATGGAAAGAAAAGAGCAATGTCACTTTGAGACAGATCCACAGGGTTTAGACCAACTTTCCATTTCCTCAGTTAATTACCAACATAATCTCTAGATAATCTCTTCTCAAGTCTATGAAGATTGGCTGCCTTTGAATTCAGAGGACACTTGGTCTTTTTGGATTGTAGCCATAGATTAAACTTCTTCAGAGTGGAGATAGCTGTACTTTCCCGCTGTTGATTGCAACATGCTGCTGAACACTTCTGAAGTTGGATAACCCCTCCAGAAACGCAAACAATTGCTGGCCTCCCTGTGTCCTCCCAGCTCAGAGGTGCCAAATCCCATTATAACTCATTTCTGTGCAGTCAGTCATAGCCTTGTTGTTCGATGTGTAAGAGGATTTTCCAGTTATGTTAGGAATGCTTTATCAGTAGGAAATCACACATTATGAAAGAGCTATTTCCACCAAATTTGCAAAATTGTGTCCATAACTGTATTGTTATGCATTGTTACTGCATAACCCTAAAGAGGGGAATTTTCTAACTATGTTTTCTTAACTATCTTCATTGTGATTGAGTTCTTACATCTCCCATGAAAGGAGAGATATCCCATCTGCAGGAGATGTACCACCACCATTTGCACACTTCTGCTATCTTTCTTTCCAGGCACTTTGACGTGCTCTGCAGAGAGCATCTGCCTACAAAAATGCTCACAAGGTCTGTTTGATGTCACCTCTGGGAGCTTTGCAGAAGATCAGAGAACTTTCAGAGGAAAATTAAACATTTTCCTGGGGAAGGGGGAAAATTTATTTAAATGAACAAACTTACCCTATCCTGCATGCTTTCCTTCTGTATCACGCACATCACCTCTCCAATTCTGTGCAGGTATAGATTATCTAAGGATCCATTTGCCTACTGCATGTGTATGGCTGGGAGTGCAGACTCTCAGGAACCGACTTACTTGGTTTCTTGTGAACCACATAAAACAGTCAAGCTTGTGCCAGGCTGTCCCTCAGTATCCTCTAAGACCATTCCTGGCCCTGCCCTTCTGGCTATGCACTTCTGATCTTAATGAGCTCACTAAAAAATGCTGGGATCTGACAGCATAAATCCATTTTGTGTCACTACTGGAGAATAAAAATACTAATTTTTAAAAAACATTTACTAATTTATGAGACAGCAAGAGAATCAAATGCTTAATACATTCTTCCCTGTAGGGCATAATTTTAAATTACATTTTGCTTTTGAATGGGCCTTACACTTCCAAACTATTTCACATCAAAAAAATGCAGATACCTGCATAGTCATGTTGGTGGAGTTTGTCTCTGGTTTAAGATCAGGTCTCTAGCAGCAAGTCTGTCATTTAATTTGCTGATGTTTATTTACAAACTAAACCCTACCATATCTGAATGCAACTCAGTAAATGTCTGTGTGGTTTCAACAGAAGATATGACCCATCATTCAGATATCCATACAGTAATTTCCCAGGAGCTCAGAGGAAGTCATTTCACCTCCCAGTGGACATCCAGCACCATTTTCTATTGTACTTGAAATTTCTTCACTTGTGAGTATTGCATTTCTCCCCCGCCCCAGACACACGCAGTCATTCCAGTTTCTGGTAACAAATTTTTGATCAAGTTTTCTTTGTACTCTCAGCTTTTGAAAGCTCGCCATTGGGGTAAATTTCCCTTTTATCTTCATGTAGCCTTCTCCTCCCTTTTCTCTCTGAAAACATCTGAAATTGGTAAGGAACAAAGTTGCAGTGCAAACACAATTTGCTTGTTTAGTTGTTGTAAATCCCCTTTCAAAAATTCTCCCTACAGTAAAAAACCAAAAAACAAAACACAAAACCAACAGGTTTTTTTTTTTTATCTTGTGACATTAAAATCTGGAATTTCTACTTATGAAGAATAAGACAGCTCTTTCGTTCACCAGCTGTATGTTTTTTTACAAATGTCAGGCTTAGTTTTGAATGAATGTATGCATGCAAATAAAACTGCATACTTAAATATGGTGCCATAAAGGCATCTGAAAAGACAGAGTTGGGGTTGACACTCTCCGGGTGGAAGGAATGCTGCAAGATTCGCTTCTGCCTCCTCTAGGCCTGATACTTTGAATGTTATCTGCAAAATACAAAAGCTGAAGAGTTTGCTAATCAAATCCTGCTCTCTACCAAAGTACTAAAGATGTTACTATGGCTAAAATGTTTATGGCTCTGTGAAACATAGAGAAGTGGGAAAGAAATAGCTTTTAGAGAATGACAGTGATTTTGGTTTAAGACATAGGAAACTCGGACTTGGCTTTCTACTGTTAAATAAATAGAAAATGGACTTAAATGCAACCTCTGAAGTCACTGACCTAACAGCCAGCAACACGTGTGTTATGAAATGTTGGAAAGGTTGACTCTGCACGCTGCCAGGGGACGGAGCCATCATCCCTCAGCCATGTCCAGCCAGCACAGCCCTGCCTGTGCGCCTCAGCTCACTCTTGCCATGCAGCTCTGGTCTTTCTGAATCCAGAAAGAATAAAGACTGTAGCAAGGAAAAGGCTTTCAACTCAGCTCAGGCAGGTGAGCTCTACTGGCACTGGTGCAGCCACGTAAAGTGCCACCAGATAAAACCCTAATCCAGAGTAAGGTGTAAAGCCAGATGTTTCAGGCAGGGATGTCAGCTGCCTTTTTGTTTTCTGAAATGAGGACTGTGAGTAATCTTGATGTTGCCATCTCATGAGAGTGTCATGAGTGGATTTAGTAAGATTTTGGAAAGCAGTGTGTATGAAGGTATATATATTTATAAAATAATTATTTTTTGTGTTGAGCTTGTTGAATGTGAAACCACCCTTCTCCTATCTAGTTCGCTACACAAATCACAGTTTAAAATAGAGTGTATGTTTTACATCTACATATACGTGTGTGTGTACACTGAACACTTTAAAATCTATGAATTACCTCCATTTGGTGGCTAATAAATTCTTAAGGGAGAAAGAACCCTCCTGAATTTCCAGACCAAACATGACCAGTTCCTATAACATTATAAGGTGAGCCAGATCCCAGATGATGTAAACTGGTATAGTCTCAATGAAACCAAAAAAGCAGTTCAGATCAGAATCAACTGAGAATTCAGCCTGTTTAATATGCAAGTTTCAGAAATAAACCATTTATCCGTTTTACTGTTAGAATATTTATTGTAGCAGGATATTTTCAGGCAGCAAAAATAAGCAGCTCCCAAACTTGCTAAAAATATAGAAGAGACTTGAGCACTGCTAACAGGTGTTATTTTTACTGAATGTGGTTTATTACTTGCATAATTGGCATAAAATAGAAAGCAGTTCATGATAATGGTATTGTTCATACTTCTGTAATTAAGATTGTATCAGTATTTCAAGGGCATAATACCCAGTTAGAAAAATGCATGCAATTATAGCATTAATTCCTTGGGAAGTAGAACTTTAGCCAATTTTTATGGGGAAAACACTGCTTTGGTCAGTGACCAGATAGAGGAGTCCAAAGAAAATTATTCTGGGTTCCAGTGTGGCATCAGGTGTTTTGCATTCCTCACATAATTAAAGCCTAATGTGGAAGTGATGCCTTAACGGACTTAACCAGCAGAAATGCAAATATTAGACCGACTTAGTATGTTCCACTTTTACAATGTATTAATTGCTGTAAATATGCAAAGGTATGCAATTAAAAGAGCAAATGAGTATTTCTAATTAGGATGGAATGGTAGCACATTTCATCAAAGTAGGACACTGTACTACTTAGCTGTGTATATGTTTTTGCCAATTAGTCAACAAGGAATTCTCATATGAACAATTGAGCCTTATGTAATTGGAAAACGAGCACTGAAGCACCAAAGTCCAAAAACAACATTTATATTACCCTGTAACACAACAGGGTACTTTTGGCCTTCTTTGCATCTGGGGAAAGGGATAATTCATTGACAAAGCCTGTGCCTGCGTGTGGGAACGTGGCTTCCTCCTCGCTGTCTGCACTGCAGCGTGCTGATGGGGCTGCCCAGCAGAGACGTGGGGAGAGTCCTACTTACAGTCAGACAGAGCAATGCACGTGAGACTGGGAAACCAGGTCCCCGAGCAGCCCAGGGGCAGAGCTGCTTTCTAACCCCTTGCATTTGTTCATTCAGATGTGTCTTTCAGCATGCCGAGTGCTGTGGCAAGTGCCCACGGTATGTCGCGGTGTAACATTGAGGATTGGAGCCCAGCTTTCCTGGCAGTCCCAGCAGTGTGTTACAACTGCCTGATTCTCAGTGGCAGAAAACCAGACAAATATGTTACCAGCACTTTTCTAGAAAGCATTTAGAAACAGGTCTAAGCTGGAAATATAATGGAAATATAACTCTTGGCTTAAACAATTTTGATCTGATCTCCTCCATAGAGTTGCATCTTTGTGGATGCACGTGTGGGAGAGGGGCAATTCCATGAGGTGGCCATGCATGGGATGTGCCAGGGCTGCATGGCCGCTTGGACCGTGGCAAGCGACCTGCTGGAAGGCTGGAGCAGCCCAGCACCGCACCAGCGGCACAGCCCTCAGACACAGGTACCACATTCATACACTGAGCTTCATGTAGTGGGGAAGCAAACCAATTTTCTGTGCAGTCAAGAATATCCCAGTGAATACCCATGTGTTGAACAAGGTGGCACTCGGAGCAGGTGGAGTTTCTATTAGTTGACCCTACGCTGCACACACACTCCCATGGGAAGATTTGTGTTTGGTGATTTAGCAAATGAACAATTTGGAAATTTTAAGACTAAATCCCTTATTTTATTCTCAGGTGAGGGGAATAGGATTAGAAGGGGAATAACTCCTGTTCTTGACTAACATCTTTGGAGGAAGTTCTATGGAAAAGAGTGCTACTGATATAAACTGGAGCCACAAATATATCAGTCAAGGTGCCAGTTCAGACTGACATGGGGGTTTGCAGGAACAAGAGCTTAGTCCGCCTGTCATGGGGAGCTAAAAATCTGCAACTGCTTTGAAAACCCCTTGAAGGGGCAACAGAGCAAGAGAAGGATGGGGACAGGAGTGGTAGAGTACATGGGAAAGACCCCAACCCAGGTGCTCTCGGGAGCTGCTCGGAACAAGAATGTGCTTCCAGTGTTTGTAATACTTTGCTGGGTTTTGGGCTGTTCTTCCCTTGCTTTTGGATAAAGTTTCCTTGTATTTGTGAAAATTTCGAATGCATGTTGTGGATTCAGTAAGTTTAGGGGGTTCATGTGGGGGAAGGAAAAGCCATTTCTCCTTTGTATAATAATACAAATGCACTTAGATACAGGCTGTACTTAAAGAACAGACTGACAGCCTGTGACAGACGAAATAGAACATTCTGGGGTTGCAGAATAAAATAATATCATTCATACTGTACTGGGCATCCTCCTGCCCTGAGGCCTGACCCCTCAACAGATATTCTTCCCATAACTTCCTGAAATATTCCCAGAGCCTCTTTCATGGTGAAAGGTAGCTTGCTTAGTGCTTCTCCTATGCTCAGAAGGCACTAGCCTGTAGCTATAAATAATTACTGACTACTCACACGGCCTAGCACAAAGTTCAGGTTTGAACTTTCATTCAGATACCTCTGTGCCTGTTCGTGCTTGCTGTACGTGGCAAAAGTTGTATTTTCTATATCCAGCCCGTTCGCTCCAAGTTAAAGTGATGCTGTCATCTGGTTGAGATGCTCAGACAGGGAATTAAGCTGGGGGCTTTTTAGGTGGTGGGTTTTTTTCTTTCTTTCTTCTTCTTATTTTGCTGAGGAAAGTTTCCAGAACCTTGTTCTTTCCAAAAGAAAGAAAAGAGTTAGTCACGTAACTTCAGGTCATCAGCATGTGAGTGTTTAATTCCCTTGTGCTCCATTGTGAACCACGACCAAAAGACTGAGGTGTGTCTTACAACTGCCTTTCACAGCTTTCTTCAGGAATTAGGGACATCCCTTGGCACCCAAGTGAGGCAGGGGTGTGGATGAGCAGATGAAGGTGGGGAACATCTGCAGGTGTCTCAGTCCGGAAAGTATAAGAGTCCTGGCAGCTGCCCCAAGGTAGGATGTTGCCCTTCATGCCATCTTTGCAGAGGCCAAGCCTGCGGTGGCCCAGCCGTGAGAGTTCCACTCTGCTGGGCTTAGCTGGAAGAAGGGTTCCTCTGGGCTGGCCTCCATCAAGGGTGCACTAGCCAACGGTACTTGTGTAAAAGCTTTTACATGTGCCCATGGATCTGCACCTCTGTTTCCTTTTAAAAGGCCAATTATATATGGTAATGGCAACAAATGCCTCTTGCACCATGGCTGAGTCTGATGTGTTGATAGCTGCACTCACAGATGATGCTTCAGTGGAGTGAAGCGTCTTCTCCAGCTTTCAACAAACCTCAAGGCATTTTGCATCTGGTTATTTGCATGCTGCTATTTTGACAGACCTCCTACCCAAAATGCTTTGCATCAGTCAAGCTTGCCAGATATTGAGCTTCATATTTTGAGTGAGGGTAACTTTCCTGATGTATTGAAGGTATTTAGTACTTTCATTTGACCTTAGCTTTAACTTGCTCATATTTGTCACTGGAAAGAAAGGTGATTAGGAAGATATATAGCACTCTATACTGATTGCAGACAGCGGATATGCAGCACTGTCAGAGTGGGCAATTGCTGATAGAACTGTTTCAAGTTTAGTAGTTTGGATCTCAGGCTCACATCTCTGTCAGCTCTATTTGAATATCTCCTAGCACAATTTCAATATTTACTTCATGCAGAATAGAGAACATCTGGGATTTATGCGGCTGCTCACAGGAGTAAAGAAAAAAAAGAAGTGATTCTGGGGCCTTGCCTACAAAAGCTTCAACTTTCTGATCAAAGCTAAATGGTGTTTGGCAGTGTTATAGTAGAAAATTAGAATGAACATGGTATAAAGGCTCCTGTTACTACCAAAAGAACTTGTATTTCTGTAGAATTCGGCATAGCAACACCATGCATTCCCAGAACTCTCCCTATGTATTCAAAAATAATGAAATGAAAACAAATTGGGTTTGTGGAGTACATTATATGTGCCAGCAGGGTTGTTTGTGTGTGTCTGAGATAAATATGCATGTGCCTATGTGTATGCGGGGTAATTGTTATCTGCTAAGTGGTGTGTGATTCCCCTCCCTCCACGAATTTACATCACCACTGTATGCTGCAAATAACAAAGAAATACTGGATACTACCATTTATATGTCTAGACTCAGTTTCCATGTAGAGGCTAATACTAGCTAAGAATTAAGTGGTATTCTCTTCCTGCTACTTTTGAGGCATTTGGGAATATTTTTAATCCCTTTTGCTTTTAATTGCCGTTGTCCCTGCTTCATCCTCTCCCTTGTTGCCACTTAGTCCTTGTTGAACTGAAGAAATGGCTTTTACACAATGTTCTGTAACTATTGAGATCTTTGATTATAAAAGGTACATGCTGTTTCCGCTGCCTTCTGTAACTGTAATTTGCACAGGGAAGTAATGGTGAAGGTTGCATTGAGGGGGTGGCCGGAGCCTTAGGAAACCCACTGACATGAAAGCGCTGCTCTGCTTTGCACTGGATGAGGATCTGTGCCTCTTCTGTCCCCTCAAATGTGATTATTTTTGTCAACAAAATAGGGGTTCCCTACAGTGTCAGGGCTTTATTATCCCAGAGAAAGTCAGCTGAATTTCAGGACAACACAGTATCTTCCCAGATGTTTGATGCTGTGATAATATACTCTCTATTGACAGCCTGTATTAGAGCTGAAGCTTTGCACTCAGTATATTAAGAGCCTAATATGCTGCAGTAATTGTACAACAATTCCACTCCTGCGCTGCTTTTCTTTATTCCATGAATCCTGATTCCTTACTTAGTTCAGAAAAAGTTATTAGCATTGGACTATGGCTAAGCCAGCTAATCTGTGTGAGGTAAAGTCACTCAATGCAAGAGTTCTTGCAAGAAGTCGCAGCACCTTGCTGCTAACTCGGAACTGCTGATATCATGAATTTCCAAATGCTACTATCTATCTGCCCCATCTCATATATACATTATAAGTCAAACTTCAAGGTACCACATGTCTGAAGTTTTCTCTACTTGTTTTCCTTTTCAGTCCTATAAATTTTTCTAAGTAAATTTTGATATGTATATGAAATGTTTTTACAGCTACTTAGTAGTCTTTATATCCAGAATTCCTGTGTGTCTTATGGGCACGTGTCACGGCAGGTATGCAGTAAGTCAAACTAACCCTTTAAATGTTGACAATGACAATGTCATTGTCATAAATGTTGACATGACAAAAATGTTGACAATATGGTGTATGCATTGTATATTTATTGCTAACCCATAAAGCAAGTCCTGGACTTCATGGAATATTTGGATTTACTTTGCATGTCTGGAAAGTCATCCGCGTATGAAAGTACTAGATCTACTGCACATGCACAGAGCATCTTTGTTGTACGTACACATTAGTAGTGACATTTCTCAGGTGCATCTGTGCATATGCAAGACATGCGTAGGGTAACGGTTGCAGAGCAAGATACTTGGTCTTCCAGGAAAGCTTGCTTGGAGCATATGGCTTGCAGCTCCACAGTGTGGGGGACCCCATGCTGGCCTCTTTTTCAGAGTGGTCTTTTCTGAAGGAAGACCAGCCATGTCTGAAAATGGATTGATCACCAGGAGGCAATAAAATGTTCATCGCTAGGGGGAAAAAAAAAAGAAAAAAGTATGTAACTTATCGAGAAAAAAGTGTATAATCACAAAGGAAAATTACCTCTGCTCTGGAGTTTTCTGTAAATGCATCATTATACTTAGGAGTTATCTAACATTTCTGTAATTGCTGTGCCACTGTGTCTCATATTGCAGTGGAGTAATTCTGCATGTGTAGGTGCATATAATATAGAGCAATAGTTTTATTAATCTCAAAGGAACATCAAAAGTCTAAACTATATCTAAGCATTGGCATATATCAGTTGAGTGTTGTCCCTTCTGCATAGTCCTCTCTCCTGCTTTCCTAATAACCCTGACATGTTGGTTTTTTTTTTTGACACATTTCTCCATAAGCATAGTGGTAAGATGTACCTCCCTACATGAATCTTGGTTTGTACAGACTTCCATACTTGGATTTCAACATTAATTTTACCTTAAGATAGTTACAGGTTGTCACTGTGCCCAGTCTAGGTATATTATTTCCATATCATTTTTGCATGGATGTGGTGGTACTTATTCATACACAGATAAAGCCAATAAAGCACATATCTAGTGCATATTTTATTACTAAGGTAACATTTACAGCATTTTATCGTTAACATAAAATAATGGTACACATATAAAAAGCAAATGTTTCAGCATAAATCACTCTAAATGTTCAGCCAGCATGACTGTTGCATATAATGTTTCCATTTATCAATCAATATGTCAACATGCCTTGATGCATCAGATGTAAATTATCATCTAAGGTATCTTTAATTCCTCAAAATGTCATCCATTGAACTGAGCTCATTCAAGTTCACCTTTTAACTTTTTCCCCGAGACGTTCACTGTCCATCAAATATGTGAAGGAGGTCAGAGGTCAATGAATCTTAATTGGACTTCATTATGTGGTAATATAGCACCTCAAGTGCCTAATTATGCCCCAGTACTAAAGAGCAATGTCATAATGTAAGGATGTAATGAACTAGAAGCCATGCATTATCATGCACTGTAGCACTTCATGACTTGTTATGGTTCTCTGCATTGTCTCCAGAGAGGTATAAAGCTTGGTGCATACTAATCCTGTCAAATTTCAGTTTTGAGAAGTATTTTAAACACATTTGTGAGTATGAAGACTTCTGATTGATTGAATTATGCTGTAAGGCAAGCCCAGTGCTATATAACTTCTATCGTTACTATAATCTATTGTTCTTCGTTGCCTGTGATGCTATAAGAGAAATTGTATTCCTTTGCTGCAGGTAGGGCAAGTCAAACTGAAAAAAACTCCTTCCCTCCCAAATTTTATGGTGTTAATTTGCCATGTATTAATTTCCACATATCATTTGAGAGCAAACAAATAATTAAAGTAGTTCATTTGGTAATAAAACTGTTTTATTCAGAGCTGTAATTAGGCTATATTATTTTCAGTTTCCCTTTGGAGGATTGGAGGCCATAAGCAGAAAATGATTGTACTACTGTTTCATATGTCAAAAAGTCTGCTTATACACTAGCTTTTAGCAACAAATGCATGTAAGATACTAGTGAAGTTAGCAGGGCATTACAGGATCAAAATATACTGAAACAGTAACATATTTTAGGTACATGGTAACTACTGGGTGGGTGGGTGTGTGTCTGTGTCTTTCTCTTTCCCAAAGTTTCATGTTCTGCATCAAATACATTTTGCCTGTTCTTTAGCGGTTGTTGTTTATATAATCACTTTATCTTCTTATTTAAAATGTGAGCCAGGTACAATGTCTGGTTGCTAGAAACGATATTCTATGAATAAAAGTTGTACTAGAGAGCTTGCAAACAGCTCTTCACAGAGCTGTGTAAATAATTGATAGGTCTGTTTGCTAGCTGAACTCCTTTGTTTTGGGTGTGGTATTTTGTTTGGGTTTTGGTTGGGGTTTTTTTAATTTAGTTTAGTCATTCTGGAGCAAAATATTTTTCTTAGTAAAAAAAATTAAGTGTGAATTTAGGTTACCTAACACATTTTGTTTGAATAAAAACAATGCTTTATATTTCTAACAATTTTAAGCTGCTTTATTTTTTTTTTTAATATTCTGGCATATTTTAGAACGACTAAACTAGATTTTAATTTGAAACAAAAAAAAATTAAAAAAGTTTCATTTTGAAAATATTAAATGAGTACTTCAACTTTGAAAAATAAACATCTCTTTTTCCCAAAAGTCTTTATGGACTTCACCCCAGAACGGCAATTTTCTGTGTGTAAACTATTCACTTTTCAATTTTTCATTTCTTGGGTCATTCATTTTTCATTATTTTTTTCTTTTCACCTTCAAAGATATTTTTTTCAGGGGAAAACCCAACCATCTTTACTCCTAACATTATCTGTTCTGGCTAAATCTTGCTTACCAGTATGTGTCATCATTTGCAAAAACAAAACAAATTCAACCTAAAGGATGACAAATAGTAAGGCCACTCTAAACATCACTGCAGAGAGAGATAACTTTAATTTTGCTTTAAAAATGTGCTGATTTTTCCTGGCATTGCAAATGGCAGCTAATTTCAAATTGTTTCATAAATAAATGATTTTCAGTCAGCAAAAGAGCACCTTCATTTCTAAGCTGAAACTGGTAATTTTCTTGTGGACTTTCAGTTGTTAGGAAAGGAAACCTAGTTATATGCTGCTGTCTGTACCGTCAGATATCCTGCTTTGAATCCAATAACTGAGTTCAACAGCCTCAAAAGTGTATTAAACATCAATATCCTTTCCACAGCGAGAACTAATCAGTTCCATCTCTCTAGCTTTTGGGATAAAATGAGGCTGCCTGGTTGCTGCAGGATTTATAATATTTATAGCTGCATTTTATATTCTCTGTTTCTGTCTGCCTTTGTTTCCATCTGTCTCGTTCGCTGTATTTACACAGGATACGTGTAAGCTGAATGTAACACTACAAATTGGTTCAAGCAACCGACCTGTAGGACGTATCTGCCTCAGGAAAGGCTCCAGCAGTTTCACTCAAGAAGAGACTCGTGTATCTATCTTTATTTCTTATTTTCATTTTATAAGAAGAGCCCCTGGGGCTAAATGACCACTGGGGAGACTCTCTGGACACAGCAATGACCAAGTAGTCCATAGTGCCCATATCTCCTGGAGGCTTGGGCTACAGTGAGGGCAGATCTCTTCAGTATTTGGAGTGTTTGATATGGGTCAGATGTTTAGGGATGGTGGGCAATGAAGATTTCTGCTATCACTAAATGTAAACTGTGTCTACTTTTCGTCTTTCCAGGGTCTGCTCTGAATTAAATCCAGCAGTGAGCATTGCAGGGTAGCAAGCCTTCCTTCTGCTATGTTCTTACAGCCCATAACACAGCGGGACCCTGGTCCTGATTAGGCTGTCACAACACTCTTGTAATGACGTGTCTATTTTTCATTGCATCAGCTGATAACTTGGTTCAGATAAATGATTACATGAAGAAGAAGAAAAAAAATCAACAAAAAACCCCCAGGCATGTGTGGTGTATGAAAGCAAATCTCAGCCCCTATTAATTTTTAAGCTGTTGAAAAACACTTTCCTAGAGCATAACACATTACTATTGTCCCTAAAATGTGAAATATAATACAAATAACCAGTGGCAGTGAGGGATATATTTGCTGTATGCTCAGGTAGGGTTCATCTGGTGGAGTTCTATCACATTCTGATAGATTTATGACAGTTCAATCAGAAGTACAACACTCGTGTGTGTGTGCTCTGTACCCGCAGGGACAATACAGATTTCAGGAAACGCAATGAGTATTCCAGCAACAATCACAATTCAGGACAACAGTGTCTTCACTCTGGATATCAGTGGCAACATCTAATTATAAAGAAGAAAATGTCAATGCTTTCTCTTTATTACTAGCATTGTGGCTGCATTAAATCTAACTTTATTTGACAGGGACTACTCAAAATTATCTCCTACAGAAATGTGCTATCAGACAGCAAGAGTATATCTTTGTCAAAACAGCAAGTAGTAGCTGCTGTTAAGCAATTTTGCAAATATGGTACCTTCAGGCACATATACTATATTTCACTCTGCATTTACCGATATGACAATTAGCCTTCAGTGTCAAGATAAAAAAGATTATGGATGCAAATATGGCTATTTCTTTTCTTTCAGTTGATTGTATCTGATCACAGCCAGATACTACTTCTCAGAGTGATGAGTTTAAATATGTTTTACTCTTTTCTTAAGGAAAAAAATGGAAATTGACAGCAGAGTACTTAACTGCTGAGATTCATATGCTCACTTTATGTATATATGAAATGTAATTCAAGTGGCTGCAAACATTGACTAATCCAAGAATTCAAGCTTATTTGAGTTTTCTGTAGAGAAGCTTAGATTAGATCAAGTTGATGAGTTCTTTTGAGTTGCATATTACAATGTCATAAAAGACTAACTGAATTCACACCAAATGCAAGCTGGGCTCTTGCTCTCAGCACTGCCAAAGAATAGAATCAGGATTTGCATCTTCTCTCACAGACGGCAAACCTCTTTTTTGATTATTGGAGGAGTTTTGGCAGATTATCTCACTCTGGAGCAGCAACATAACATGTCATGGTTTAACTCCAGACAGCAACTAAACACCACACAGCCACTCGCTCACCCTCCCCCCCACCCCTGGTGGGATGGGGGAGATAATCGGGGGGGGGGCGGAGTAAAACCTGTGAGTTGAGATAAAGGCAGTTTAATAGGACAGCAGAGGAAGAGAAAATAATAAAAATAATAATGATAAAAGAATGTACAAAACAAGTGATGCGCAATGCAATTGCTCACCACCCAATGACCGGTGCCCAGCCTGTTCCCGAGCGGCGATCGCTGCCCCCCAGCCAACTCCCCCCATTTCTATACTGAGCATGACGCCATATGGTATGGAATAGCCCTTGGGCCAGCTGGGGTCAGCTGTCCTGGCTGTGCCCCCTCCCAGCTTCTTGTGCGCCTGGCAGAGCATGGGAAGCTGAAAAGTCCTTGACTGGTGTAAGCACTGCTCAGCAACAACTAAAACATCAGTGTGTTATCACATTATTCTCAAGCTAAATCCAAAACACAGCACTATACTAGCAACTAGGGAGAAAATTAACTCTATCCCAGCTGAAACCAGGACACATGAAAAAGTCTTATTATGGAGTCAGTCCTTATATGTGGATTTTCTTATTGTAATTTTCTAAATATGAGCTATTCTTCAGTTTTGCAGCCTGGAGATGGCTTAAACTTCTCTGGGAAATCCAGTGACAAATTTGTCATAACAATATTATGGAAAACTAGCTGGAATTATAAAAACATGTAGTTAAAATTAGTCACTTCAGACTCATCTATCATGCAGTTCAGCCCTGAGGACCTCTGCTGAAGGACCGGCACAGTCTGAGCTTACCTGGTGCTTCAGTTAAACCTGGTGGGTTTGTTCCCAAGTGTGCCAGGGAAGGGCAGAGCCCCAGGTCTCTCTGCCCTCCTGCTCATGATAATGGAGCCAGCAGAGATTGTTGTGGAAAACAGGCAGTCTTGAGCATAGTCTTTGTTTGATTCTGATTAGAGGCCTTTTCCTTTGTATCTAAGCCAAAAATCCAGCTGCATTATTTTTTTGCAGTTTATTACCTGAAAAACAGGCGTTAACAATGGATGGAGAGCATGTGATAAAGAGATGGAGTCAGGAGCTAAGTAAAGAGAACAATAACTGTTGCTGAGATTACGCTGTTAGCAAAAGAGCTGGATGCAGTTAAAAATCCAGCAGATCAGTTCAGTAGGATGGAATTCATTGAAGGATGCTAGGCAATAATCAGAAAAATGTGTTCCAACCACAACAAAAACTGAAAAGAAAACACCGAGACAGCCACAGCAGGTGTACTTTATACTGCTGGCACTTGTGAGACCTGCCAGAGAACATTATAGACATGTGGCAGCAGAGCATTTGAGTATAAAAGGAGCATAAAGTTGCCTTGGCATTCACATCCAATTTAAAAGAAAAGCACTGCTTGGATACATAGAAAATATGTATCTTCCAAATATTTCATATGGAGATTGTGGTGCTTATGCTGTTCTAATCAAGAGGACATTCATGGAAGAAACCAGTAAACAGCAGGCTTGAACAAATGCTTTCCCAGCTCCCAAGTAGGAATTATTTTTAATCATAAGGCATAAAGTATCCATTGGAGTAAACCCCTGATTGGTATCTTGCTGTCATGTGAGTTGTTGCATTGATTTCGATGGAGCTATTAAAGATAAGCATGTGCTTAAGTGCTTGGCTGGGTTGAACGATAAAGAGGGTACGTTATATTTGCAAAGATACCTGACAAAAACTGCACTCATTTGCAACTTAACTCCCATTTCATAGTTCTGTCCTTTAAGAAAACATTAATTCACTGAGAATAAGAAAGGAGTCATAGACCCAAACTGCACCAAAACAGAGGAAGATTGTTTTCCCTGCAGAGATTTCAACAATGCACAATGACCTCCAACAACTTTAATTAAAGAGAAAATGCATACAGAAGAAAACAGTACAAAGATATAGCTAGGGCTAATAATTTAGTTCACCATCAGAAGTCAGTAAATCAGTGTGCTTCATAAAAGCAACTGTCAGTCCTTGGCCAACAACTATGAAACATGCTGTGATGCACTGAAACCTTGGGGGGGGGGGGGGCGGGAAAGAAACTTTTCCTGACTTCTTAAAACAGGGCACACAGCTCATATTCCTTTTAACTACCTGAGGGAATTAATTAACGAGGAAAAAAAAACCAACCATCACAAACCCAAAGTCCACTGGGAAGTTAATTGCAGGTATCTGCTTTCCAGATCACCTGCTGCTTTGGCTGTTTCTCTCCAGGACTGCCATCGTTAGCTGCTGCTGACCTCACCCTGAAAGACGGTTGTACAGACTTGCATAAAATTCAAGGTGCTGTAACCTTGCACGGCATTCACCTGAGCTGGCTTTCCAGTGATAAATCCAGGGCAGGTGATTATCAGAGAGCAGCCACCTTTCCTTTCGCATTAGCTGCAAACCTACAGAATTTCCATCTCCGTTAACGGCCACAGAGCTAATGGACTTCTCCTCTGCTACAGGGTTTCATTGTGTCTCTGCCCCTCCAGCTGCTTCTTTCATCGATTGCACCTCAGTCTTCTTTAAAGATACCTTTGGGGATATCTCGCTTCCCCCTCAGAGGGATGGAAAGGTTCGAGCTGAGCAAGGGACACTGTGGGTGTTTAATCTCAACTTCTGCTTATCAGATCTTCTCAGGTGCTAGCCACAAGAAGCAGAGGCAGCAGTATGTCTTTCTTGACTTCGTCTGCAAATGGTGTCTTCTGCTGTTGAGGTTTTTCACCTTGAGCAAACACGGCATTCAAGAATGTGGTAGGGCATGCAAATGTAGATTGCTTTGTAGGTTTTTCTCCAATTTTCAGGAAAAATCTATGGATTTTTTTTACCCCAAACTCTACTCTGTATTTACATATTGATTGTTGGAAACTTCTGTGATGTGTAGAGATGATCAGGTCATAGGACTCTGCCTGGGATGTCTAAAGGTCACACAAATTCAAAGAAGCAAGGAAAGAGCAGTCAGCAGCTCATGCACCAGTATCTTTCCTGCTTTGACCCTGTGCAAAGACTCCTGCAGGTGGAGAGAGAGATGTTTATTTGGATAGAAGGGGATGGATACTGACAAATTAGGGAACTAAATTGTAAGTAGCCAGGTTGGCCAAATTATCTATAGTTAGTGCCTGAAATTTACTGTTGAATTCAAGGCATGTTTGCTTGTTGGTAGCTCTCAGTGGAGATAGATACCCTTTCTAGGCATTAATGTAACTGATATCATCACTTGAGTGGTGTCAGCTGAAGTGATATTTCTCTGTCCTTCACCTAATGGAGACTGAAAGGGCCTTGAATTCCTGGATTTAGTTGTGTGAAAGTATCAGGTATTTAGGAAGGGAAAGGAAGATAGA
Organism: Ciconia boyciana; assembly: GCF_034638445.1. Classification (NCBI taxonomy): domain Eukaryota; kingdom Metazoa; phylum Chordata; class Aves; order Ciconiiformes; family Ciconiidae; genus Ciconia; species Ciconia boyciana. Next base: position 14,930,413 of record NC_132944.1, on the reverse strand, counting down.
TGTAGGAACCAAAAACACTACAAAAGCAACAAAGTGTAAAATAAAGATTGGTTCATGTAGCGTTGGAGCCTGCCTGTAGCAGACGTGTCTAGTCCAGGCTAAACCAGGACACAAGTTTCAAGAAATACTGTTAAAAAACCAAGGCTGAAGCTTGGGCTTTTACCTATGCTATTGCACTGCTTAGCTACCGATATACATAACTAAAAATGTTTTAGTATGAGCTGGACTTGACTATTTTTTCTACAAGGACACTTAAAGTATGTAATTTTGGAAATATAGATGGCTTGATTACAGAAAAGTAAATGGAGAGACCTATTGAGAATTAGAGCAGGTAACAGCGTGAGCAAGACTTGCTGTACTCTTTGTTTTATTTACAATTCAAGGTAAATTTGTTTTATTTGAATGTCTCATTCCCATACAAAGTATTACTGCAAACACCATGGCTGAAACTGAATAGCCAATAAAGTCCTTGAAGTATTTATTTGACCTTTTAATCTATGTGTGTAGATTAGAGTTTACAAATTAAAACATCAAAGAAATACTTTTATTTCTTCTGAATAAACCACCAAACTGGGTTTTAATGGCAAATTTCAGTTCTAGTTCCAAGCAATTTAGTGGAAGTTTTATCTGTGTAAGGATTCAAAATTGAGCTCACACGATTGCAGACCGTCACTTCTCTGGTAGGCACAGTGATCTCAGAGAAAATCTTCTGGCTGCTAGTGTGACATCTGTAGTAGTACAACCACATTTCTTGTTGAAGTGTGTTTCATCTAAACTCTATCATTTAGCAAATAAAAACCATTTAGTAAGATACAGTAGATGGATGCTGAAATTGGCCTATTAAAGATGCTTTAACAAATGGTATAATGACATTCTCTGCAGCTGAGACACTAAGCTTAATATGACTCAGAACAGAAAAAGCAAATAGTGACTAAGAGTAAAAGCACTTTATAGGAGATAATTATCATTTAAGTAAGGTACTTTGCAGATGTGAGGAATTTCTGCAATACGCTTCTCTTTCTGCTAGCATTAAAGGTACTTTCCTCTCAGTAGTGACTCAATGTGGAACAATTTGTTTCATAACTTGAGAGTTTAAAACATAGTTTGGAGGTTTGCTAAAATGTCTCAGACTCTTCATTTTGTGATGCTTTGAAATAAGCTGTGTATTTATGAATGATTTTCCCCTGAGTCTTTATTAACTAGCAACCACAAGTCTCCCACATCTTCCAATACAAACTCCTGTGATTTTCTTGTTGTCTGTGTAGTATTTTCATATGCTACAGGAAGCTATGCTTTACAGACAGATACTCTAGTAAAATTCTGGCTGACTAATAAGCTGTATCATTTAAGGTCAGATTTCAAGTACAGGTTGGAACAATCCCTTTTTTTTTTATTACATGCAATAGTTGCATGAGTGTACTAGGTCTGTCTGGGTTATAAATATGTGTCTGTTATAAATATGTATCTGTTCCCACTGTGTTATAAGTATGATCTCAATAGCCTTGTAGCCTCAGCTTGATAGCTCTTTCAGACACATGGAGACTGTTGTCAATTCTGCATTAACCAGGTTTTGATGTCCAGAATCAAATTGATTCCAGTTTTGCCAATTTTTCCTCTCTGCTATGTGTTCAAATCAATGACTCTGAAGTTATCCTCATGTATTAGTGACTCCTTAACTTTATCTGTAGATAATAGTAAACTAAAAGTTAAGAGAAAGGCTGTGTCTGGATCATACATGGTCAAGATCCAAAGCCTGGCCTAATCCAAAGCCAAGTAAAGTGACAGAGATGCCTCATGAGCTGTTCTTCACAGTCCTTTGAAATCATCATTTTCTTCTGGGCAGAGGGACTGCTCCTGGGTAGGGCTTGTGGCAGGACCAGCTTCCCCTGATGAGGTGGAAAAGGCTGACACACATAAATGATTTTACCTGCTTAAGATGTCTTCTGAGATACATGATTCCTGAATCACTTTTTAAGTAGGTGACTTACTTGATTAATTAGTTTTCTGCAGTTCATGTTCTTCATAAGCAGCTAGGAAGCCTTTCCACTTCATCATAAAGCACTTCTATTTTGCCAGACATTTTTTTTTAATATGCAACCTATTCAGCAACTGATTGCAATGCCCCATACAAGATTTTTATAAGTGTTGCTGTATGTTTTAGTAGTCAGTATAGTTATTGTAAGGTTTAATGTTCTCAGCACTTCTGAAACAAATGGCTCTTCAGTGTCCATATTATTTTATTGTATTAGCAATAAGCTATTACATGAATATGGAACAAGTTTTATGTGACACAGCAGAGAAACAGTATGAATTTCCCATACCATTACATTCTCATTTTGAATTAGCAAAAGTGTGACTGAGAACCATTTCTAAAAAAAAACATTGTGCCATATATTGCTGTATGAGGAATGTCCTGTTAAGGAGTTGCTGCAGCTATAAAGAGGATAAATGGAACTTTACTTTTAGATGAAAGTCTGTTCTTTACATATCTTTCTCCATCTGTGATGCTGCAGAGTAGAGCGTGACCATGCTGTTTAGATGCTGGCCAGGTGGCCCATGGAAGTCCTGCAGTAGCCCCTTGCACATTTGATTTAATTTCTCCCAGGCTGAATCCCATAGCAAGGTTACTCAGAGGTCTCCTCTTACTCACTGCTTTCCCATGCAACTGGTATAGCTTTGTACTGCTGCCTGTAACACCTCTTGCCTGTGGCTTTCCACCTTGAAAGGGCTCTACAGCTTGCACAGTGAGTGTTTCAGGTTAAGATTAGATTTAGGGTTAGGTAAATATTTTTCAGGGATTAAGTTATTCACACACAGAGGTTGGAGCTATCCCAAAACTTCTCGCTGAGAGGTTAAAATCAAATCTGCTGAATAAAATATTTCAGGCTAAATCCAATTGGGGCTTGGGCTATCAGCACACAAGGAAAACTTCTACATTTAAATGAGAGCAGAAGGCAGCATGAGAAGGAGGGCAGGGGCTGCCCTGCCGTGCAGGCTGCCCAGGGGAGCATCCTTCAGACCTCACTCCGCAGAGCAGCCGGTGCTGCTCTGCCCACGCTGGTCAGCAACATCTGCGCAGGTCCTGCCCTCATGCAGATGTCCACAAAACCTGCCCCGGTCTCCCCTCATTTTCAGTTTGCATTGCACTGTACCTCCAAAGCTGGCTGTGTCCCAGTCTGCGTTGACACATCTGATTTGCCTTCCACACCATAGTACTTTGCACTTGTCTTCAGTGAATTTAATTTTCTCGATTTCAGTCCGTTTCTTCAATTTATCAAGATCGTTTTTCTAAGCCTGTCCCTGAGAGACTTCCCCGCCTCTCCCAGCCTCTTGTCATGTACATGTTTCAGCAGTGGGCTCTCTTTCCTAATTACTCACCGTGTAAAAAGCAGTACCGTTGCCGATGATAAATAATGGTAATCATTTCTTTGCAACCTGCAGAATTTAACAAGTGTTGCAATTCTGTTCTAGAAGGCTATAAACAGCCTTAAAAATCTCCAGAAGGTGTATAATTATTTATTTAAATGTAGTGGGTTTATCGATTCCTGTGGAATCCAATTGATTTCATCCCTGTTAAAACCCAGATGACTAAAGAATGTAGCCTCTTTGATAAATTAATAATTGAATGTAATGAATTATTAATCATGGCTCTTGTTCTGCCTTTGGTGACACAAGGTGCAAAGACCTCAATTAATTTCTCCCCACCCCCATTTCATTCAATGAGTAGTTTCCACACCAAATTCAGGTCCATTATAAATCTAGCAGAGGAATAATATTAGACATGCTGTTGGTCCGTTTAGTTTGTAGAATGAACTATGTATTTGCAGTGACTGAGGCTTACTGAAGTTATTTCAGTTTTATTTCAGGGGTTTTTTTAACATACGTGCCTTCTGTTTTTCAGCGGAAACTATCGTATTCCCCAAGTGTGAGTTCCACTATATGAATGCTACAGTTGGGTGTGAAGATGTGCATTCATTCACCTCCAAATTATGGATCAAAATTACAAGTTTTCTAAAACAATCATTAAAATTATAAATCAGATATTCATGTGGCACAAATATCCCTCTGAAAAAAAAGCCTGAAAATCAGGTCTTGAACATTGTGTAGGGCAGTAAATGGAAGTCATCCGTGGTACAAGAAAAATTGGTTTAAGGAAGCCTTGCCCGTGTAACAGGAGAGATCAGCCAAATGCACTGCACTCTGCTATTTGCTTCCATTTCAACATCGCTGTTTGCTCTGAAGACCCCATTTACTGCAGCTGCACACATCACTTTTTCTCATGATCTTGACTTATCTTCTTATTGACCTAATGGGGAGAACTCAATATGTTTTCTGGAAGATGGGATTACAGACAGCACTGAACAAATGATTTCTCCTTCTCTTATCCTGGCCTCAGGTATCGGGTGTCTCACTGGCCTAGTGACCAGCAAAAGCTGCTGCTCAGTGTCACCTCCTTGCCTTAGGAAGTGACAGCCCTCCTAAGTGTCCTTGATCTTGCCAAAGGATTTTTAAGAACTACCTCATTCCTCAGATTCTTTTTTTTTTTCCCCTGAATTATTTTAAACCAAGATATTCTCTAAAAGGATTTAGAACTTACCATTAGAAATCCTCTTCATTGCTTTTTAGCCCTTTAGGATTTTGTCAGGATTACTAACGGGATTTTTATCACTAGGGAAATATGGCTTCAGACATTATATCTTAAAAAAAAAAAAAATCTGAAGCACAGACTGCCAATGAAGCAGCCAACACATTTATATTCTTCTCCAGAATAGCTTGTCTTGTAAACCAGAGGATTCTTTAGCAAGGTGTTTTAATTTTTTATGTGTCAGAATAAAGCAAATTCCTGGCTGAGGAAAACCATCTGTATAGATGACAGCTTCACCATCCTGGTTTACTGTTTTGCTAACATGTATCTGCCATATAGATTTAACCATGTTTTCACCACGTTTTGCTACAGCTGCATTCTTACGCATTCTGGTCCCATACTTAAATATATTCTTAAGTCTAGCTCTGCTCAGCAATTCACTCAGGATTACAGGCATGTACCTAAGTAAATCAAACAGCCTCTCAAGTGTTTTCCTGCATTAAGGCCTCTCTTCTTGTGTATAGAGGACAAGTAAAGAAGGAATTAGGGACATTAGTTCCTGCTATGCTAGACCTAAGAGGCACATAGGGTAAAAAGCATTCAAGCTCTCCCCTACATTTATCTCTGGACATACAGATCATGCAGTACTCAAGGGGTAAAAATTTGGGTGGGCTTGAACACAAAATGCAACTGTATATATGACTTTATTTAATGGCTTTTCTAAACAGGCTTCTTTGTCTTGACTTGTTATCATCAAGTTGTTATCATCACCCCGCCTAGAGGAAGGATGATCAGGATTTTTACAGTCGCAGCTTACCGCATATCCATCGTGAACTCTCTGAGCGAGCAATGGAGGCAGTTTGCCAACAGTATTTATGTAGAGACCTGTCCATGACCTTGTTATGTCTCCACGTTATACCTAGTATATCAATAGCTGGGGAATGGGAGTCAAATTAAGAAGGAAATGGGCCTGAGGAAATATTGCATTGCAGGAGAAAGTGTGTTAACCTTAGATATGGTCTTCAGGGATACAAGAGCTGAAATCCATGTGAAAGCAGATTTTGCTTCAAAAATGCATCCTAATGACCAGATTCCTTTCATTATTTGTTAAATGAAGCAAGAAAAAAAAAACACACTTCCTTCCTTCTCCCTCTAACACTGCCCTCACAGGGTACGAAGAAGAGCCTCGTGTCTTCAGTAGGCTCTTTCTGCCTCCGTTCCCCGCAACGCAGACTGTTGGTCTGGAGTAAGGAAGATGGGACTGCTGTCGTAGCAGGGTGGTTCCAGGTCAGAGCTGGGGCAGGTCCTTAAAATAGGAGGCAGCAACTCTCAGTTTCTGCAAGTGTTTTTCCAAGTCTTAGTTTTGCCCAGGAGGTAGGCCCCCATGGTGGATCTCTGTGCTCCACGTTCACTGAGGCTCTGCATATTCTTGTTGTAAACTGGTCAAAACCAATTCCTAAATAATTGCTTTATTTAGAAAAATCCTGCAGGTTTTTTTTCTGCTGTTTGTTTGGGTTTGGGTGTGTTTTTTCTGTTCAATAAAGAGCATTTATTGGTAAATAAGCTAGCCATCCAGCAGGCTGACTGACATTGAGTTAATTGGTTAAAATGCATGACACTGCAGAGGTTAGTGGGTCACATAAATCTTTTAGAGCCAATAGCTCTGGGTTTTTATTTGAAAAAGTTTATTTAAAATTGTGTGTCTGGGGATGTACTGTCAAGGCTATTTTAATTTCATATCAACTATAATTATTTAAATGAGCTCTAATCTATTATATCTTAGAATGTCTAAAATGCAGTAATAGGAATGAAATCCTGTGAGTGCAACCTTTCTAGCCACTTACAGGATTGCCCTTAGCAATTCTCCAGTACTTTGAGAGGTGGGGATAGGCAGACCTTTCTGAGATATTTTCCTTTTTGAATTCTAAAAACTTTCCAGATCACTTCACAAGGAGTTTGGATGAATTAACAACAAGTGCAAAATACAGAGATTCCTGGGAATGACAGAAAATCCAGGCAATAATAAGCACGATCCATTCAGATCCAAGTGCCGACGGTTTTGTCAAGCTGTGACCATATGATGTCTGTAAGCTACATGCTCATCTTCTGTTTATGGCAGTAGTTAGGATGTTCTCCAGCTCATCTTCATTTGCCTGAAGAGTATGAAGAGGTTTTGCAAAAAAATGCTCACAATAAAATGCTATTAATTTTTAAAGTGATGAGTACAATCCTCACAGTTGGTAGCCCTATGCTATTTACAGCAGAAGTGATCTTCTCTTTATATATTTATAACTGGCCAGGTAGTGATTAATGTCTGGGGGGCTGGGAGGGGCAGCTTGCCTCAGCAAGCACTGCCATCACCGAGTCCCTCATGCCGAGTCCCTGCTCCCCCCGCCTTGCCCAGCCCAGGTCACCTTTGTCCCTCCATGAACTACATGTTCTGCTTCTGCACCGCTAAATTATGTAAGTCAAGAACCATGCAGCTGGATTAAATGCGTGTGATCTTTAAAAAGAAGTCTGTGTCAGGTAACTTTTATTTCCATCCTTGGCTTTGACCCTTCAGGCTTTAATCAGCTTTCATTTTCAAGCTCATCTTTGAACCCACAAAGGCTCTCTTGTCAAAGGCAAGATATTGTATCTAATCACTCGATTTCAAGAGCTGGGCTTTAAAATTAAAATACCAGATATTCAAGTTCACGATAAGGACAGGAAAAGTCATCCTTAAAACAAAAGTTAGCAAGACTTCTTTCTTCCTCTTCCGTGCCGTCTCTGACCCACGGTGCAGCCCTGCAGCCGGAGCCAGCTTTCAGCAGCACACCCGCAAGGGGTAGGCACATGGCAACTTCTTTCCTGAGTGAAATTTCACAAATACCGAACTTGGCAGCTCGCCTCATGCACGTGGTTTGTTTTAGCAGGGGAGCAAACAGTTTAATTGCTCATATTCTAGGCCCCGACCTCAACTAACCTTAATTAATTAATTAGATATCAGCACAAGTCATCAAGCCTGTAGGTGAGGAGAGAAAAGAGCTTCTATTTTGAGGCTTGCTCTAGGACCTTCTTGTTTGCCTTTGCCAGAGGAAGGGAGTGGGGAAGGTGCTTGCTATTGCTGTTAAAACAAGACCTGGCGTGGCTCAGGTGAGGGCGATGTGAGCAGCAGCGGGGCATGATTTTGGACTGTCCTACAGCGCCTGTCATGCAGGAGTTTGTGTGGGTCCTGTCACCTCAGGGAGGCTAATGTCCGTGCTCAAGCTTATCTGCCGATCAGCTGAATTGATTTTTTAGAAACTAAACACACATCAAGGCAGAACTGCTGCAGCTGGAACTGATGTTAGATACTATCTCATGCAGGGTTTGGTGGTAGACTGTCCATCAGAGGCTGGGTTGTTACAGGGCGGACCTAACCCTGGGTAAAGGATTTAAGTCCGTCTAGGCTCTCTGGACAGTGAGGAGAAAAAGGTTCATCCAGTGGGCACTTCAGGAGTGGGGGTTTAACTGGACAGAAGCCCCTTCTCTTGCTTACAAGTCCCTGAGCTGCCCTCCTGGGAGCAGCAGCCTCTGCAAACATGTCGATGGATGCCAAGAGGGAAGTGGAGCAGTTGCAGCGATTGCTCTCATACAGCTTGGGGTGGCTGTAACCCAGCAGGACACAAGCTTGTTTGTCTGCAGGCTCAGATTTGGGATATAACAACTTCCTTTGGGAAGGGAAACATAGCTCTCCTGAATAATTCATGTTTTTTCCTTAATTATTCAATAATAGGTGCCCATTCTTTGGTATTGAGATCCTAGATAAAATGCCAGCAGTATATTATGTCTCTAAATCTCATTTTCAGGAATACTTTAAGGCCAAATTTTCAAGGTTATAAAAGCATCTTAAGATAGAGATAGCAATTTTCAAGACCAGTAATTAAGCCAGGCATCCAATTCCCTAGGAGCACAACCTCTGTAGGCATTTTGTAAATGTGTCTTTTGGCACCCTAATGACCTTGGCATCTTTCTCAAGAACAGAGAACTGAGGGAGTTTGGATGACTTCCTATGGCTAAATTGCAGTGGAAGCTTTTGTTAAGTAGGAAATGCAAAAATGATCTTTTAGTTAGCTGCTCTCTTATGATATAGCAGAAAAGACAGGTCTTGTGAAAAGCTGAAGTAACAACCAATCTTGTTATTTTGAGGGTGAAAAAATAAGTAATGACATGTTTTTCTTCTAGTTCATTTAAAATTTTATGTCTGAGACTATGGTACCAACTTTATGTGGCATCATTAGAACACCTCTGCTTAAAATAACTTTAGACTATTCATTTCTTAGAAAGTCTGAAATGCAACTAACAAATGCTAAATCTTTTAAGCGTGGTCTTCCCAGCTGCACAACGCTACTACTGGTTTCGGCAGATCCCCAGTACAGCTGGGAGTCCTCTCTCTGTTTTCTGTCCTCAAAATGTCTTCTGGACCAGAGCTTTTGACAAGTAGAGAGTGTGGGAGTGTCATGTTCGAAAGCTCCAAATCATTAGGAAGAAGCCAAACTGGAGTAAATCAGCATTCCTGCACTGACCATGGTAGTGTTGTATTTGTTTTGGTTAGCTGAGATCCTGATCCATTTAAGAAAAAATTTAGAGGAATGTTTTAAAGTGATAATTAAGGGGTTTTTTACATAAACAGTCTCTTTTGTATTGAAATATTGCTTTTTTTAAAAAAAATCTGCTTCACAGATTTATACATGTGCATCTCTTATAGTCAATTAAATTAATAACAGAAACTATAACAACTTAATAGAACGATTTAATAAATAATAGAAAGTAGTGGAATTTGTGATGCTTTGATTTCCATTAGACTGGAGTCTGAGCACTCCACTGCTATGCTCCAGCCTCCTAGCTGCCTTGTGCAGGAGGAAACCCTGTCCCCTCTCTGCCTTTTGGGGACCATCAGGGAGCAGGGGAGCTTTCTGTGTTCCCCGGTCCAGCATGGTGAGCTGGATCAGTCCCAGGAGCAGCATGGCCATGTCAGCAGGCACTGTGAGCAGAGTTAATTCTGCTGGTTGGCCTCAGCTCGGGGATCAATGCATTGGATATTATCTATAATATAGATTTGCCCTAAGGCTCAAGTCTTTAAATGTATTTAGGAACCTAAATATGCAAGTGATTTCCTGATTGACTTGCCCAAGATCACAGATGAGGACTGTGACCAAATGCTGTAACCCTTTCTAGTCCCCGGAAAGAGACAGAGCATTTCTGGAAATGGCAAAGTGTGTTGGACTATGTTAGGATTCTGGGTAAAGAAAAATACTGAATTTGCAAAAGAGAACAAGTAGAATTAACATAACCCTGACATGAAGATTATCTAGCCCCTGCTGAGCCTGTGCTAACCATGCTAACCACGTCAACTTCTGATATTGTAAACTTGTAGCTGATCACTTACGAATAAACTAAAGAACGCTAATTATTTACAGAAATTATATGTTAAATAACTGTGCACAACAAATATACTTGCTTAAATGATATTCTGCTTGTGGATAATTCACAAAGAGGAAAAATGTGATGCTTTATTTATGGCAAATTATTCACTACTGTGAAGTGATTTGCTAGTGAAATGCTGATTCTTGCCAGATATTTATAGAGCTGTTTCCAAACTTATTAAATATTTCAAGAAAGAGTCATGAGAATATTGCATAGCATAGTTAGCATTTGTGCGTAAAACTCTGGTAATGATTGCTTAGCATGAAGGTTTGGCTCAAGAAAATCAGCCAATACTCTACACTGGTATTAGATTTTCTTTACATAAATTTCAGATCAGAACAGCACTGCCTTGCTAACTTTAACTTGTATGTGGAAATTAGGGGAAAGCAACAGAAATGACAAAAATAATTGTTTGCTAAGCTCCTGCTTCAGAAGAGTCTTTCACAAACATCAGCTTTTGCAATAGGTTTTTATGGTGCCCAGATAAACAGCAGCAATTCCTGGTAGTTGAATTGCCCTGTGTGTTACTTGACAGCTGTCAATCAATCACTGATGAAATTTACTTTTTTGTTATATGTGTTTTATGAAAAAAGTAGGAGACCATTCACACAGCCTAGGTGGACTTCATTAGCATAATGACAATAATGTACCACTTCTAGAGAAAAAACAGCTTAAGGAAAGTTTAACCTGCCTTCCAGCCCAGTTTCTGCACGGAATGGGAGTTTTCTAACTAAGGAATTTAATCTAATTTCCTAAATCTCTAGACTGATAGTGGGTATAGCACAGGGAATAGAGAAGCAATTTCTTCATGTGGCTGGTTATTGCCGTGTGTATCTGAGCGGGACGCTTGCGAAATGCATGCCAACAGAGGCTGGCTTCTTAGTTTGGGCACTTCTTAGTTTGGGCACGCACTTAGTTTGGGCACCTTCTTACTGTCTGACTTAGTCTTCATTAAGGTGGTTATAGCTTTTGTCTCTGTTTTACTTCATATTCTCAGGAAGTTTGCTGAGGAGGCTTGCCTTGACTCAGCATTTATAATATACTTGTATGATTCAGTTAACGTTATCAGGATGTTCAGAATTAATACTACAGCATATGTGTTATATAGGTTCTTTGCCACTAGCTAAATCAGCAGCACTAAGGCAGTAAAAATTATACTGAGTCATACCAAAGCCCTGTTCAGGTCAATAACCATGTAGTCTTCAACTTCAGTGAGCTTTGAATTTCAGCTTGTGTGAATTGGTGTGTGGTGAAGCTGGTTTTTTAAGGCTTTAAATACATTGACCAAACTGTTTGTGACTTTACATGTTGTAGTGAATACAGAGCTATGCTGCTTTTTCCCAGCTGAAGACTGAAACCTAGTCCCACTGCTTTGAAATTTCTTTTCTGACTTTTTACAAGACTCCAAGGGAAAAAGCCTGTGATGAAAGGCCCAGCTTTGAAAATGCTGCAGGATTTATTTTCTGTAGTAGCTAGGGAACAGGCTTGAAAGTGGAGTTTATCAATATATGTGCACATTTGAAATGTGTATATGTGTATTTTGAAGCTTTTAAATATATATTTATATATTCACAAATATATATTTGCATGTATATGTTACACATATTTTAAAAAATCAGTTCATACTAAATCATTTCTAATTCTAAAATGAAGAACGAAAGTTTTCTTTGCAACCTATACAGTGTGCCAAGCAAAACACCACAGTTTGTATGCCAAGGTACTGGAGTTTTTGCCATTTTAAGGAAGTTAAATATAACTGATTTCAGAAGATGTTTAATGAAAATGCTTGCTTTCTTTCACACTGGTGCTGTTTATTTTTGTCAAACTCTGGCTGGTTTGTTAAATATCACTAAATGATATTTACAAGTTTGCAATGCTCCCACGGACCAGGCGCAGAGATTTTTATGTATCTATCTACATATTACATATATATATATACTTTCTTGATTATAGGTAATCAAAAGGAGAAATTAATGACAAATTCCCACCTACCCATCATCAGGCACGTCACTGCACAAATATCTCATTTTATCTCTATTCAGTTTAATGCTCAGGGAAATGGATCAGACATTACATCCCAAAAGACTGAATATCAAGTAGTCGTCTATGAAACTTTCCAGCAGATTAAGGTTTGCATACCGCTGTCATGGACTCATCCCTTTATTTTACCAGAAACTGCATCTCAATTCCCATACAAAACCACAGCTGCTGGTGTTTGAATTTCCTCCTCTTTGCAGCCTCAGCCATCTGGAAGAACCGGTGTACGTATCTCTACTGCAATAACTCTCCATCTATTTTCAAATATCAGCCATAAATATCTTCTTCCCCTTGCCCATAACCCTCAATTTCTCACCCCATCTGAAGCCACATTTTAAGTGTTGATTTTGCATTTGGACTATCTAATTGTGGATTGAGCTTTGAGATGCGAGTTGTCGTCCCAGGCATGGGGGTACATGTTTGGGTGCCTGCCCGGGGACCACCCAAGGGAAGGACCACTGACACCAAGGGAAGAGTCCCTTTGGCCTGTTCATCATCCTGTTAAGTTCAGCTGCTGTCCGGTGGAAAGCTCAGCACTGTGGGTCCTGTCAGTATCCCTGCAAGCTTTGTGTCACAGATGGCTTTTGCAATTATTTGGGCGCTTCCTTTTAAGTATATTTGAAGAAAACTGTATTTCCAGCCAATTCTCTTTGTTGTCCTGAATTATAGAGAACAAATCATTTCAACATAATTTTTCCTAAATTGCCAAGTAAAACTATCTCTGAATTTTCTCGTAAACCTGATGATGTCAGTTTAATTGATTACAGTATGGCATCAATCAAACACTAATCTTAAAATATTTTCAGATGCCAAATAGAGTAAACATAGCCACTAAGTGCCTTAGCCTTTACTTCTTCAAAGAACTCTATCGGTGTTACTAACTGGCATGTTAGTCCGGACTGCCTGGGTTCTTAATATACATGTATGACTCCACCTGCATTTATTTCTTAGCAAGGTTACAATACATTATGGGATGTATGTGGTAGTCAGTGCCACCTCAGAATACCTTAGATCACATCAGTAACCACCCTGCAAGGTCAGAGTGAAATTTTTCTGCTTAGTTCTAAGGGATTTTGGATGATCCAAAGAACAAGGTATCACGTTCACCACATCAGTGAAAAATTCTTAACTCTTGCATGAAAGTGTAGTTGGTATATCAAACACTGAAGACAAATTTATGACAGCAATTCTAATTCGAGCCACATTCTTGAGTTCAGTCCACCTGAGCACAAAGAGTATTTGATTGATAGAAAAAATGTGTGATCTCTCTGTCTCTAGGGTCCCATCTTTTCCCACTGTCCCTTTGAGTTCTCAAGGGGTCAGGTTGACCCATTGAAAACAAGGGGTCAGGTTACTGCTCAAAACAAAATGATTTTATGCCACTTGCTAATGCTATTACCTTGTAGGCCAGCCAAAAAAGATGGACAAGTTGACGTGCTTTTATGCCCCTTGAAATGTAGTATTGAAGACCATATTAGCATACACTTATTTGCTCCGTATCTTTATTCTAATGTACAGCTAACGTTCTAAAATTAGTCTGAAGCAGGTTTCTTGTCGAGTAGGAATATGCTTATTTGAAAGATTTCTTACCTTGATTTCTGACATAAAATATCTGAACTGTATTTTAGATTTAGTTATGAATAGATATAGCTTATTGATAGACAAATGATACCCCTGATGCTGTGCCTTCCTGTTATTTTGACATTTTGCTTGTAATTGGTGATTGTGAAACTTGAAAATTAGGAAGATGGAATTATCTGGTACAAAGAGAATACATTGAATTTTGTGATACCGAAGTGGAACAGAAATATATCTACAACCATTTTCCTGTATTTTTTTTCCATAATCATTTCAGGTGGGTGTTTGTGTTTCAGAAACTGCAATTTATTCTACATAGCTCCTTTCATCCAGAAGAAATGGACTACAAGGTGTTTTATAGACTGTGGTAATTTAACTTACAGCGGTAATATAGGCACAACATGGCAAACAGACCTTCTAACTGGCAGAGCACTTAATTCATGCTGAACATTAAGCACCTCAATAGTCCCATGATGAAATCCACTTTGAGACTGCTGACAGGCCATTTTAATGATAATCACATGCTTACAACCTTTGCCGTATCAAGGACTTAATTTACCAACACTTGAATGCTATGCAGCAAAAGAAGGAGAAAATAGGGAAGACGGTAAGAAATCATTTCCAGATAGAAAGCACTACACTTCAAAAGTTACTGAAATGGTCACACTTTCAGAAATCTTAGTGACACTTGACTTTATGTCAAGATGTTATTTCCCACAATACCAAAAAAAAGATAGAACAGGTGAACTAGGGAAAGGCAAAACCTTACTCCTTCCATCCTGAAACCATTCAGTGCAAAATTTGGCTCCATTTGGCTTTGTCACAAGCACTGATAAGAACAAGATCTTGCTCACTCTTCCCTTTACAATAAGCGGTTGCTCTTGTGGCGTCAGTGTGTCAAATCCTAATATTCTTGAGCTCATTCAGAAGAGTCACATCCCAGCTGTTTCCCTGAAGCTCCTCAGGCAAACAAAATAAAAATGCAACCTGCTGTCAACACAACGGAAAGGTTGAGAGTCAGCCTTTGCCTTCTTGGGGATGAGGTTGTCACCAGTCAAGGGGAATGGAGAAAATTCCCTAAAATACATTTTCATTTAATATAGGTAGGTGAGAAAATGTGTCCTTCAATAAGTGTGGACATTGAGTTGATGTTAAAACTGTAGCATGTTGAGTTTAGGGCTTTGGTGAGCGAATGGAAGGAAATATGGTGAATCAGGATCAGATTTGATCCTCCTAGAATCACATGATGGAAAGATTTCAGGTAATATGTGAGATTTGTGCAAGATCAGTTGCTGTTGTGAGATTTCTGAATCCTTAAAGATTTCAGTGATAGAAACAGTTTGGGATCTGTTTTGCAAACTATTGTATGTCTCATGGGTGCTTTGTAGATTTTTCCTACCTGGGCCTTGGATGAAAGATTGTCTTCAGTTTCAGAAAGACAAATTCAGTGGTCTTGGCAGTTTCTTACTTGTTTCCTTCTTAATATAAATATATATATTTTTAAAGATGCATAGATTAATCTGTTGGAAAAAATAAACCCCCCAACATTTCTTCTCTTATCATTATGAATACAAGTGCAATCTAAAAGAAATATCACACAAAATGAAGGATGGAGAGAAGATGTGTGCTCACTCTACGCTGACGGCAGTAAAACTTTTGCAGAACACATTGAAACTTCTATCACTACAACTATTTTATTGCAGCTGGGAATAACAAGAACTGGGAAAACTAATCATTAGAGACAATAAAAACAATGCTTTTTTCTCCAGATAGGTGTCCTGGTTTCAGCTGGGATAGAGTTCATTTTCTTCATAGAAACTGGTATAGTACTGTGTTTTGGATTTAGTATGAGGATAATGTTGATAACACCCTGATGTTTTAGTTGTTGCTGAGCAGTGCTTACACTAAGTCAAGGACTTTTCAGCTTCTCATACTGCCCTGCCAGTGAGGAGGCTGGAGGTGCACAAGAAGCTGGGGGGGGGCACAGCCAGGACAGCTGACCCCAGCTGACCAAAGGGCTATTCCATACCATATGGCGTCATGCTGAACAAAAACTGGGGAGGTTGGCCGCGAGGGCGGGGCCGCTGCCTGGGGACTGGCTGGGCATCGGTCAGTGGGTGGTGAGCAATTGCATTGTGCATCACTTGTTTTGTATATTCTTTTATCATTATTATTATTATTTTCCCTTCCTTTTCTGTCCTATTAAATTGTTTTTATCTCAACCAACAAGTTTTACCTTTTTTCCAATTCTATTCCCCATCCCACTGCAGGGGGAGTGAGCAAACGGCGGTGTGGTGTATAGCTGCCTGCCAGGTTAAACCACGACAATAGGTAAATCACATTTTGAGAGGTAATTGATAAACTAATGCTACACAACCAGCAGTAAATAAACCATCCATCCCAAGGATGAAATACATACTTTCTTCAGTCACAATCCTAAACCTCCATCAAAGACCTAATTTCCTTTAGCAGGGGAAAATACAAGCCTTTATCAAACAGAAGTCCTTTTAACAGAAAAGCCAATTAAAGCTACCCTTTTCTTTATGCTATATGGGTTCTTACCATCTGTCTTGCAACTCTGTACTGTAAATAAGAAGGAAAATAAAAGGATTCTCAATTTATTATTGCTTTAACTGTAGGAAACAAAATTCAAGCATTCTCTTGATGTCAACAAATACCTCTCTTGGCACCCAGTGGAAACATGATTGTACTCTTGCAATTCCGCTTGAATTAATGAGTTTGAGCTTAGTGCTCAGGGTGCAGGGCTGAGAGCCACAGGCTTGTGACCTATAATCCAGGGCTGGAGAGACTTTTCCTCGCTGAGGGCAAACAGGCCTTTGAAATGCCTTTGGCAGACCTCTCAGCAACACCTAACTGGAGTGGCTGCAGCTCTGAGAATACACAACATAAAATGTGGAAGGTGGGGCTCCAAATTGTAATGTCGCATGGAAGTGCACGGTGGTGCACTTTGTTAACAGCACTTTGCACCATTGATTAAAGATTCCCTGGAACAAATCAGTAATTTCTCACGAGCTACATAAACACCATGACTTCTTATTTGGAGATAGGATGTCTTTCCAGAGTATCAAAGTTAGAAGTCTTTGGCAGTTTTCTACAGAGTTGTACGTTGAGTCAGAGCAAGGTCTGGATCATATTTTGAAGTAATATCTGTCTCTCCCTTCTCTGTCATGCCTACATAAATGTCTATCCCATGCTCAAAATTATGATATGAAAACCAAGCCCATCTAAACTAATAGCAGTTTAAAAATGAAATGAGAGTCACTACTTAAAGCTGCAGCATATCTGGACTACTGCATTCAGCTGTGGGCCCCCCAACATAACGACATGGACCTGTTGGAGAGAGTCCAGAGGAGGACCACGAAAGTGATCAGAGGGCTGGAGCACATCTCCTACGAAAACAGTCTGAGAGAGCTGGGGTTGTTCAGCCTGGAGAAGAGAAGGCTCCGGGGAGACCTTATAGCAGCCTCCCAGTACCTGAAGGGGGGGCCTACAGGAAAGCTGGAGAGGGACTTTTTACAAATGCATGTAGTGATAGGACAAGGGGTAATGGCTTTAAACTGAAAGAGGGTAGATTTAGATTAGATATAAGGAAGAACTTCTTCACGATGAGGGTGGTGAGGCACTGGAACAGGTTGCCCAGAGTAGTGGTGGATGCCCCATCCCTGGAAGTGTTAAAGACCAGGTTGGATGGGGCTTTGAGCAACCTGGTCTAGTGGAAGGTGTCCCTGCCCATGGCAGGGGGGGTTGGAACTAGATGATCTTTAAGCTCCCTTCCAACCCAAACCATTCTGATTCTATGGTTTTCAGAATGGTATCATGAAAATAATGCAACACTTCGCTAAGATGCTCAAGCCATCTTTTCTTTCATGTAAAGCCTATTTTAAGTATTCTATGACCCTTTTTCTTTCATTTTTAGCAAGTGATTCATAAGTTTATTTCCATGTCCTGTGGGACTGATGTCCTCACAAGCTTCTTCTGTTCTGGCAACAACCTGGTCAGTTGTCCAAGAGGAATCTGTGTGCAGAAAAGCTGCAAGCCTCCAAATTTGGATGAACCGTAAATTGTGATTAAAAATGGCATTAAATATTATTAAAAATGGGGTCCAGAGGTTTGTTTTTCTTCCTCACTATGTTAGTTCTGTTTCCCAGAATTGGCCCTGTTGTCTGGCGGTGGCACACTGTAGTTAGACAGTGGTGGACTATGGTATGGTGTAGGAGTGAGTGTGGTGGAAAGGACTTAACGGGTGGCCCTTGCTTAGGCTGTGACATTAATGTTGTCTTTGATAGATTTATCCTATGGACCCACTGCAGTATGATGAGTTCAGCAGCTTATTTTGGGCCAGCTCCTATGAAATTGTTATAAATTTGCAAACATAGGGCAGGGAGGACAGGTTGCATTTGATTGCATGATCAGGTGGACAATTAAACATATAAAATTGCTCATTTCAAGTTAGATAAAATATATTTTTTACTCAGAATACCTTTTTTTAGCCCTTTTTTAGATCCAGGAGCACAGTTGCAATATGTGTTGCAACATGCATCGGACTGAAAGTCAATGAAAAAATATTTTTTCCCACCTGCATGCAACAAGAGATGTCTACCCCAATGCATTTATTCAGGACTTAATTAATAGTGGTTATCAGTGTTATAAATCTTAACAAAATTACCTTGTATCTACCTTATTTTTCCTGTTATTTCAGCTTTGTCTTTGTTGGTCTCATAGTTTTGCAGATTATTAATTCTGCTTCAGATACACCTTGTGTAGACCTAACCGTATGTTTCTACAAATTCTTTGTAAGTCAGCACCTTCATCTCTGGGACTGGGGTGGCAATACCTTAATTCCCCTTTGCATTCAGGAAGTACACCAACAGGCTTGCTGCCAAACTACTTCCCATCCTTTTAATAACTCCTTTAACTCTCCCATCTCCAGTTTGATGGCTTGTGTTTTATTGCAAAGTGAGCTTTCCTCTTAAAGATAATGATACCCTTTAGTTTCTAAGTACCTAGTAAATTGGTCCCAAGGTATCTTATGACTTTGACTTGTTGAAACATCCACCCCATTGCTTGTACAGTTTCTCTCTTGCAAAAGTATCTTTACCAAGTTTGTGGCAGTGATGGAGTTTCCATGTTGCGCTGTGATCATGTCATTATTGATTAATAATCTGCACATCTGCAACATCGAGGAGCGTTCGCTGCTATGTGTACACATGCAGAGCTCCAATCAACATGTATACCTAGCACAGACAAAAGTTTTATTAATGGAAAAGACATTCTATGCAACATAGAAATTACTGCTTGAATTATTTGTTAGATGTTTCTCATTAAAAAATTCCAAGAAACGGGAGAAAAATAAGATAAACTATTCAACATAAGAGGCAATGTATTGAAATAAACGGGTCCTATCTATCAGTTCATACTTGCTTTTCCACCACAGCAGCCCAAATCTTACAGTAAGCCTGAGGAATATGATATATTTTTCAGACAAAACCAGTCTGAAATATCAGATCCATATTCTGGTTTAATTGTGCTGCCTTGGAAGCCTGATGGTGTATAAGGGCCATACGTGATCCTAGGTGGCAATAAATGTTCGGATGTTCCTAATCCATGAATATGTGTAACCAAAGATAACCAAAGCTGTGCTATAGTTGTCTCAGAAGAATATAAAGGACTTCAGTTCCCTTTCCAGTAATGTGTACTAATACACTAATCATTCACGTAAAATGTGAACCAGAATGTCTCCATGATGAAATATCGTAGAATGTCTAAAAAGGACTTATGTCCTTCCTATGGAAAATTTAAACCAACTCAGAAAGATTCAAAAGAACAGATAACTCCTTCTAAATGCTCTAACTTCTGCATAGGACACATAGGTTTTAATGTTGTAAGAATTTCATAACAAGTGCTACAGGTGTCAATTTACTTCAGACTAATGTAAACAGAAATTGGAAATCCTCTGACAGAATACCAGTTCTGGTGAGGAATGCTACTGTCTTTTTGGCAAGTTTCACCATATCAATTGGCACTCATAAATAGTAATTAATTAGAATAATTTACTATATAACAAGGAAAATGGCTTTCTTGTGAACACTTGCGTAATGAATATAAATAATACCACACTGAGGGTTTTGTCAGTTTTCCTCAGTAGGTCTTTCTGAATACTTTTCTCTGAATTATTCACTTGGCCTGTCATTCATGTGGTTTTTGAAATAAAACAATCCTCCTTATACGAACACTCAGTGTAATTACTAAGGCCACTGCTTAAATAACTCTGCTGGAGTCACTCCATCTGTGAACTGCATGAGCCTACGTAAAATAATTCACTATGCATGTAAAAAGAAAGGGAGAGACATACAGGAAAATTGCAGATAACCCCGGGGCTTAGCAGTAGGTCTACTACAATTAAATAAAAGATTTTCTGAAGGTGACCTTGCGGATGTTCATTTCTTACTCTTGTCAACAGTGGACCATGATGACAAGGCGGGCAGAAGGTAGTAATGAGACAGTTTGATTGATCAGTGAATGTCAAATTAATTCAGCTGGAAGCTTGCCAGAGCAAAACACAAAACTGCATGGTGGAATAAATAGAAGAGTGGATTTGATACTTTGGCTAGAACAATGCCCTGAAACCATTGAAAAGATGGCTCGGGCATGGAAAGGTAAAAAATGAATTCTGTAATGAATTATTTGTCATTCAAAACAAATTTGGTTTTACAACAGGAGATAAAAACTATACGCAAATCTTAGCAGCTTTGCCAAGAGGAGAAGCAATATATTAGAAAAATGTTAGTGGGAGAGATGACGAATATTCATTTGTCTTTAGGCAATCTGCAAATTCAGCCTCTTAGATTAAAATCAAAGGAACCAGTCTGGAGAATTCAGTAATTTAAAACATGAAGGAAAAAAGTCCTTTTTTTACTTTATTTTATATGTACAAGCACGTATCATTTTATAGAGCTTCTTCAGAATCAATCTTGAGAAGATTGGTCTATTGAATATATTTATTTGGATTTGATTGCAATCATTTATGAAATGTTTATGGTCTGCTGTATACATAGAGTGAAACTCCCCACAAATTCTGCCATCCCAACCCCAGGAATGTAATGCATCAATAAAAAAAAATATAATGACTTGATGTGACATGAAGTGAGATCTGAAATACCCTTCATATTGTGTGTTAGGTACATTGCAAACCTTCACATACTACACGGTTTAATGGCTTACTACAGTTCTATTGAAAAACTTTACTTTTTCATCTGAGTAGAAATTTGTCATATACAGAGGAACAATTAGTCAACCTGATAGACAACAGAGTCTCTTGTTCTGACCTGTATAATTATATGATGCCTATTAGGTTCTTAGCTCATTCTTTTTCTGCAGCTCAAGTGTATC
Organism: Ciconia boyciana; assembly: GCF_034638445.1. Taxonomy (NCBI): domain Eukaryota; kingdom Metazoa; phylum Chordata; class Aves; order Ciconiiformes; family Ciconiidae; genus Ciconia; species Ciconia boyciana. The sequence continues at coordinate 14,909,355 of NC_132944.1, read as the reverse complement.
AAAATACTTGCTTGGGCACTACCTGCCCTTGATGAAAACTCCTGTTTTCTTAATAGAGGTCAGCACACCTTCTTAGTGCAGTGAAATACTCTATGGATGAGAAACTTCAATGCAAACCTTAGGTACGCAGTTTGAATGCCCTGAGTTAGGAGCCTGAGTTGAGCTGATCTCTGATGAGCAGAACCAGCTTCAGGAGGTCCCAATTTCTTTTCACCATGAGGGGAGGAAGCTCATGAGTCATTTGGGCGCCTGAGCAAAGTGCTTAAACTATGTATTCTCTACAAAGGGTCATAATTTTGAAGTGGTCTCTAAAACTGCACAGCCTATCTTTCCTCCTGGAGCAGACATTTGCACATTGGTAAATCTCGCTTGACTTAATTTTGGCACAGAAACTGTCTCTTGTTTTTAGTGGTGCTGATTCCTTATGTGTGCAGGGGAAAGCACAATCCTGCAGTTGTACTTTCAAGGATTTCTACAGAAGAGTGATCTCTTGGAGCTTCTGATCTTTTAACTCTCAAGGCAGGTAACCCACTGCTTTTCAAAGCAATCGTTTTGTTGGTTTGAGTTTGCTCCTCTTGAAGTCTGCAATTGAATTCAATGGGACAGATCTCAGCCCACCCCCTGCCTTGAAATTCCACCTATTCTTCCTTGGAATAGTAATAACTAGCTTTTTCTCCACTGTGACAATGTTATTTAACTCGCCAGTTCATTTACAATAATATCCTCCCCTAATATTTATTGTACTTGTTGAAAATTTTTACTTGATCTTCATTTCCAGGTAATGTCTGTATGTCTATATGATAACATTTTGATTTTCCAGCTGACGTACATTTCTCAATAATACAGCACTCGAATGCATAGCCATTTCTCTGAACTTTCAAGAGGTATCATAGGACCGGAATGAACCTAAAAGCTGCTTTAAAAGCCTCTCATCTTTAAACAATTCACAAAAAAAAAAAAAAAAAATCAAGTGCAAAACACTCCATTGATTAAAGGTTATTTAGCATGTTTGAATAGCTTTCAAAAAAAGACATATATCTAAAACTTAGTCACATTTCTATAAGCCTGTGCTGGTGTTTGTCATGATTTTTATTAATATTAGAGGAAGTGAAATTGTTTTGATTTTTCCCAGAAGAAATACCAGGTTTTAATGTGGTGAAAGGACAACCATCGTTTGCTGAAATTTCCATTGCCGTGACTCATTTACTTGTCCTACTCTTTCAGTAATGAGCTTAAATGGGCTCTACTTTCTGCCAGTTGGCATTCCCAGAGCATCTGAGGGGAATCCTGGTGCTTTCTGTTTGCATCAGTCAAAATGAGAAAGGTCCTGGGTCACTCCTGAACACAGACTTTGGTGTTGTACCCCCCTGTGCAATCAGCCCTGCTCACTGCCTTCACCGCTCTGCACTCTTCCATCACCTCCCGCTAATTAAAGTGTCAATCCTGAGCAGCTGGGTTTGGTAGTGGTGTGCTCATGCCAGGGATGTGGCATCTCAGAAGGGTCACCTTTGGGGAGGGAACATTTAGAACATGTGGGAAGAAAATGCTGCTTGGGAGATTTTTGACACCTTGAGTTTCTAAATTGGCTCTTGGATATGAGGAGAGATTACTGCAGTGAGGTTTTCCCCTTCCTAAAATCCTTTGCCACAACAGTCTGCAGTACAAAGCACTTGTTTAAGTGGAGGGAAGGGGAAAGGAGGGAAGCATTAAAGGTAAGGATTATATTAAGGGAAGTGGCCAACTTTGGAGCCAAGCAGTGTGACAAGATTGAAGTAGAAGTGCAGAGACTGATTTCTGATGTGGGATAATTTCACTTAAGACCATGACTATCACCCACAGTTTTACACATTGTAATGAATGCAGGCATGTGGCAAGAACAGTTTGGGAGCATCTGATACATGAAAGCATGAATATGGTATTAGATGCTTTTAATTGCTGGATTTTTGGTGTCTCAGGCTCTTTTTTAATAATTTCCATTGCTGTTATTCTTTCTTAAAAAGCTATAAGGGTGCTCCTTAGCTCTACAGAGTGCATTGGACATGGAAATGTAGAAACCAATTGAATTGTTTCTATACTTTATGCTAGTAAATGATTATTTTGTATGAGAGCAGCTTTTGTAGTGCATCTCCCTAATTAAGCTACTTCAAGCACCCTTCTAAGTGCAGTGTATATTGGCCCAGATTCAAGATTTTCTCAGTGCACAGGAGGGGTACCAGGGAGCCGATTGTGGGTCTCAGACTCACAAACCCCATCTACTCCAGCCTTTATTTCAATTAGAGTGTCTGAAGGGGCAGCTCCAAGTAGCCCCCAGTTGTTCTGCACCCTCGGAGACTCTCAGCTAGCTGGGAACTGAGAAAATTGAGATTTCTACCCATTATACACATTGTGACAGCTGAGTGTTTCCCCAGCCGGGGCCATATCCTGTCTGGATGTGCTCTGTTAGTGGTTGGGATGAGTGGGAAGAAATTGTGGCTCGTTTAGTATAATCCTACTTCCCCATTGTATCTGTCTTCTCTTGGCAATGTCTGTTAGTCCCCAACAGCCTTTATGTGAGATGAGTGAATACCGCTCTCCCCAGACTTCCATGCTTACAATGAAGTAATTACAACTGGTATGAAAATCTAGTCACAATACTGCAAAAGTTTCCTTAGGATATGTCTCTAAAGGAATTCTTTCATAAAAAGCAGAGAAAAAAGTGTTAGCTTCACTGAATTCAAATGGAGATCTTTGATGTGTTGATATTCTTGGTATATTTCTGTCAAAAGCATAAGTTCAGCTGTAACTATTTTTGCCAAAAAAAATATTTGAGCTGCAGTGTTGGGGAGACAGATACTAATCTTGGGATTGGGGGAAGATGAATTTACTGAACAAATGCTCATAAAAAAATTATCCACGGAGCAGTTCTAAACACAGTTGATATCTGCAAATACCATATAACTTTTAAAAAAAAAAAAAAAAAGAGAGAATATGTTGTCCTTGCTTGAGTTAAATCAAGTGGCTGGTAGGATGCCCTTTTGTGGCTCGTTTGCTGACATTTAAGACATTTAAACTCACCTGCGAAGGATTCTTGCCAAAAGAGGGTTTGTACTTGAGCAGCTCTGAAAGCAGTGCTGGTGATTTGAAATTGTAAAATTACTAAAAGAAAACCTTCTTGCTGGAAGAGTCAAGGACAAACCTGAAGTTAAAGGGAATCGAATCAGATTTTTTTTGTAAATTATACTCCCAGGCTACTTAAGAAGAAAGTTTTATGGATGTAAGGAAAAATAACTCCTTGAGCTTGATAACTACCATTTCCGAGATAGCTGGTGAGTGCTTTTGTTGTGAATGTGTTTATGTTTCTATGACTTGTGAGGAGATTCAAAACTTTGATCTAGTTTAACAAAATAAAATCATAGCAGGAACGCTTGAGGAAGGTGCAGAGAGGCCACTGGGGAACTTTGTCAGCGGTGGTGGGTCTGCTGGAGAGTGTCCCTGCACAGTTTTCACAAAGAGCAGCTTTGCTGGCAGTGAAACTTCCAAACAAACATCTCTTTCTGATCTCCAGAAGTCTTCTTTTGCATAGGGCTCCCAAGTGTCTCTTGGTAGAATTCCCCAACACATTGAAGCAGAAACATCTAGGTTTCTGATGGAGTTTATTCTGTTTCTAAATACTGACAGATTATCCTTGCCAGAAACACCTTACACCTGCGCTTGGAAAAAAAGCATACATCAAAATGTTCTTTTTCTCTTTTTTTTTTTTTTCATTCTTCAATGAAGTAAATGAAGGGTTTTTACAGTAAAATAAATCACCAGGAGAAGATGCTTTCAGTGCCATAGTACCCAGTTCTCTACCATAAATATCCACAAGATGATATTGAGGTCTAAAATACAAACATTAATGAAAAAGAGGATCTTAATAAAAGCAGCTTTTTAATATTTGTTGTTGTTGGGTTTTTTTAAGTTGCAGAGTTATTGCTTTGCAAAAGCCATTAGAAGGCTCCTGTAACTGCACTCTCTGTTGGAGAAGGATGTCATGTCTAAAAATGTTGTCACCTTCAGAATACTGTGAAAGTCAGGGGCAAGTTATTTTAATAAGGCAGTGCTAGAAGTTGTGGGTAGAATCACAATGAAAAAGCAACACTTTCCTTTATACGGCCAATGCAGTAATCTCAGTTTCTCTGGGGAGATACTAGGAATTATGTGGATGGTGAGATTAGTGTATTACTAAAGCGTTTAACAGCAAGAACAGCTACAGTGTTAGCTCTCTAATACCTTAATAATACTTAACATTTCTGAGTTGTATAGCCCCTTTCTTTACAGGTTTGTTGTACCCATGCCTTCTTCACTGCAGTCAGCTCTAGCTGCCTTGAGACATGGAGAAATAGGAAGGTTTTCTTAGGAAAGTGATTGATTGGGGTGAGATTGGGGCTCCTGCGGGAAATGATGGAAGCTGCCAGGCTTGTGCCTCGGAAAATGCCACTGAACAACAGTGCAATTTTCATAAAGGAAGAAGCTTTCTGGTTTGGGAGAGATGTTGCATTGTGCAGGAAGAACCTGACGGTGATTCTTGGAGGAAGGGTTAATACGAGAGTCGTTTTGTAGCCAACATAAAATTCGGCTTGCATTGATGGTTTCTTCACTTGGAAAGCTCTTACTTTCTGCAGAGGAAATCACAATAGGTGAGAGTGGGAATAAAGGAGATTTCTTATCCATTCTCCTCCTACTGACCCCAGGCCTCACAATTTATGCATTGTGCTCTTTTTTCTCCCTTGCTCCGTTAGCTGCCCCCACCAACTCTGATGCCAGTAGTTAAACTGCTTCCAGTTTGGATTTTTCACAGGCTTAGCTTTAAAGTTTCATCTCACTCGTGGAGACTTCTATCCCAGATTCCCCACACTTATTTATTTATGCACAAAAGCTGCTTCTCAGCAAAAGCACAGACCTGGGCAGGAGGCAAGTGACATGTCTAATGTTTCCACTGTCTAATAGCAGGATTGTTGGAGGGGTCAAGCCAGCACAGCAGGAGCAACACGCTTCACACAGGACCCGGGTGATGCAGAGGAGAGCTCTGCTCAGGCTTGGGTTTATTTGCAGTCTCCGATTAACAGCATTACCATCCTGAGCCTCCTGCTGTGTCATGTCTTGCTTGCCTGTCTGCTCTTAACTGAGACCCAAAGACCATCGTGTACTTGCACAACCTTGGTAATTATCCCTCCTACCTTGGCTCCTACCTCCCAAGCCAAGGCTGCCAATCTCTTTTCTATTACTGACCAGCCAGACTCTCCTTGTAAGTCCTCTCAATTGGCTTTTTGGGATTTACCTATGAAGTTTACCTATTCTGCCTGGCCAATTTGCTAACAAGGCTCAGCTGCCTTTTCTGGGCCTTGACAGGCTGGAGAAGGATTTTCAGGGCTTGGCTAAGCTCAGAGGCTTTAGAACAGATGCCAGTAATACCTGAAGGTTGCTACCAGTGACTTCTCTGTGAAGCCTCTCCTGTGAGAGGCTTCTTGTGCATGTCCAAAATGAGGATTTTTCTCACTGAAAAAAAAAAGAGTGAGCGCTCCTTCACCATCCCCTAAACATCCTCTTCCTGTTGCCTTCCCTTCTCACAAAACTATACAAGTGGTGTATGCCAAGGAAAATAATGAACCTGCATGTGGTATTTTACTGCTACTTTCTGTCCGTGGATACTATGTCAGATATATTGAAAGTAATGAGAATTATAACACTATTATGGTTCTGATAGTTGGCCATATCTATGGCTAATCTTATTTTTTTTCTCTGAGCTCTCCTGTCCTTTGCTGCACTCTGATTTGATTTTTTTTAATGTAGTGATATCAATCTCTAGAAGGCAATGTTCTGTCACAATTAGAGTCATTAGATGGCACTGTACATAAAAAGAGACCAAAGTGACTTGATAGTTATTTCCTTTTTTTTGTAGCTATAGACTCATTAGAAGAGCCTCATCCACTTGTGGCAAGCAGGCCAGAGCACACCTCATTAGTGTTTAGTATGAGAAAATCCTGGCATGCAGCACCAAAGGTTAGTTACAGATGTATTTCATGATAGATCTAAAGCTCTCTGTTTTAACACTTGATCTAAAGTAAAGCTACTGAACCATGGCTCTGTATTGCAGCACATTAAAATGCAATGATAATTACTCTCATTATGAAAACATCTTCTCCTAGCTCTTGCAATACTTCCTTCAAAAATGTATTAAGGGGGAGTACACTTGGGACACAATCCACAGAAGTGGGGGGTGAAGGCTAGGAAAGCAAAAGTACATTTATGAGCAGGAGAGGTGGTGAAGAGATGTCCCTCCCTGACTGAATCCTACTGCAAATTGTTATCTCTCAGAAAAGGTCTAATTCAGTGCTCACCAGTCAGAGGTTTCCCATAGTCCTCCCTGGAAACAGCACTCAGTGAGTCCCAGTGGTCCCCATTTGTCTTATACAGGTCTGGTATAGGATTGACCAATTAAATGGGTTTTGTGCAGGTGCATGCTTACCCAGTACTCCCTCCCATAGAATTTCTGCTTTTGGTAGTTTTGAGGTGACAAAGTGAAAGGTGTTTTAGCTGAAAACAGAACTCATTAAAAGTTAGGTTTGTATTTCCAGCCTGCCCGTGCACACAGGGTAAAAGATAGTTCTTGTGCGTAGTATGTAACCCACAGGATTTGGTTTGAAGAGCTCTATTAGCCTGTAGACAAAAGAGGGAAGCCTTAATTAGAAATAAAACAAGCAGGCTTTCAACCACCCTGAACTTGGTGGGATACAGAAGAGGCCTTGCAGTAAGAAAATTCCTTGATCTACCAAGTTTCCACAGCTACCGCTGCCTAGAAAATCCGTTATATACGAGAACAAAAATAGGATCTCTCTCCCCATCCCAAGCAGTGGTAAGGTTTTCTGCAATGTGCTGCTTAGCAGGGCACAGCAGTTTGGTAAGGATCAAAATCTGATCCTTACAATTCAGTGGAAAACTTTGCTGACGTATGTATGTCTTACAGTTTGTTGCTCGTTCGTAGCCTCCAGGAGGCATATGAGCAGAAAACCAGTCAGTTGGGTAATTGTGGTAATTAAAAGAGATGTAAACTTTCAAAGTAGCTGACACTTAGTCATTATGCCAAGCTGTCATGCTTGACTGAGCTAACGTTAATTCCGATATCCCATTATATCTAGCTGATATCAGTTTTAAAGATAGCTACTGTGTTTCTTCAGCAACTTGCAGCTACAGTCATAAAAGTATTGATTGCAGTGCACATGTGACAGATGTGAGATGTATTTAAGAGAAATTGTGCCATAGATATTCTTTTACTTAAACTGCTCAATGCCATATGGATTCCAGATATATTCTTCTGGATTTCACCAGTAAGGTCCTGTGGAATCTGCCTGAGAGGTGCAAGATTGAGGAAACACCTTCCTGTGAGCTGCATTTTTAGTTTCTTAGCATAGATCTCTTTGATTTTGGTACCTGACTCCAGAGGTGATGGAGAATTGGAGAAAAAGCAGGTTTTTTAGCCACCTTCACCATTGTCTTTGAGCCTTCACCACATGCTAAGTTATAGACCTCAGCCAAAGTGAAGTCTTCTAGTTGACTTCAGCAGGCTCTGATGGAAGGGCTGGGCACTGAAGTTTTCTATTCCTTGGGAATTATCTACGTATTTATGAGTTATTTTATCTTGTCTTTCTTTCTGGCATCAAATTGATTTCCCAGTAGCAAATTATTATTTTTAAGATCTTGTTAGATTTCATTAGATACTAAAACCCCAGCTAATGGAAGCTGCTGGGAGCCATAAGGGAGCTATGGAGAAGTTCTCACTTCCAGGACATAAACTCTATGGAAGCAGCAAGCGTCATTGCTCACAGCAGACTTTGTTCTTACAAGTGGCTAGAGGACATGAGGTTTCTCTGTTCAACCCTTAAATGATTTCTATTTTCTTTTCCTAAGTATCTCACCCCTTGCTATCTTGTAAGTTAAAATAAGATTTTTATTAGACAATACATTCTCAGTTTTTTCATTTCTGCATGCAGTTTTGAATCGGTCCATGTGCCCACACTGAAGCATGAGGAAAATGCTGGCAATTGTCCTAAGATAAGAAAACATAAGAAAAGAAATAGAAGATTTTAATTTCTCTTTAAAAAATGAAAAATCCAGCAACTTGAAAAACCCAATAAGCCTAATTACTTTTATCTCTTTCTTTAAAATCGTGTGCTAGCTTATAGCATGGCAGGAAAAATTCAGAAGCAGGCCCATAAACTTGCATGAGAAATGGGAATAGTGAAATGAAATGGCAAAGAATTATTCATAGATTTATTTCTCTGTGTTTGGCAAAAAAATTGTGACTCTGAGGGCTTTCACAGAGACAGGCATGCTGGCGTTATGAAAAAAAGGCCAAAGTTCGTCTCTATCTAAAGCTTCAAAAGCTGTCATCACATCAATGTATGCCTTACAGTGTAGCTTGCAAAAAATCATTTCTCAGCTAATATCCTCAAGGACAAGATATAGTTTGATTTGGCTCTTCCAGGAGGTATTCTTGATTGCTTTGGAAAGCAATATTTTAAAATGGGGGCGAGGGAGGGAGGGTGGTGTGGAGTTTATTTTTAAAGCTCTGCAAATCACAACATCAATCAGCCGTTAGGATCGAGACTCTCTTTGTCTCTTTATAATATGAATCTTGAATCTTCTATTTTATGCCTAATTGGGAATTGTTTTAATGAGTTTATGAAAATCAGTCTGCCTTCCAAAATGTTTCGGGAGTTGTTTTTGTTTGGGTTAGTGCCTTCTTCTGTTTGTTGGTTTCTACGCTGCAGTGTAGAGGGATTTTGGACTTTTTTTCTTTTTTTGTCAACCTTCGCATTTGATTCATATGCGGATAGACCCTTAACACTGTGTAAATAGATTGGCTAGCAAATCTTATCAAAAACTGCATAGAAAGATGCTGGAGACAACAATCTAGTAGTTCAGAGTTCCTCTACTGAGGCATTGTGAAGACCAAGAATTTACCTTTTTGTTGTTTGTTTGTTTGGTTTTTTTTTTCCTCCCCCCAAGCTGATTGACACAGAAAATGAAAATGGTAAATAAATGTTCATGCTAGTTTATTTAAAGAGGTACATGGGCTTTTGGCACGCATCCCACAGGTTATTTAATAAGATTTGTGCGCAAGGCTCCCACACAGTGCTTACCCCCTGATGGGCAAATATGCACGCTACATGGCTAGTTTTGAATGTGGGAGTCTAAGTGGCCTAATTCCTATTTCTTTATTCAGTCAGCAGTGCCATTATTACTACGGCAGAAAGGGATCTTACATTTTGAAAAGCCCCAATCTTCCCCCCACAGCCCTACCCTGGCAGCAGTAGCTCCAACAAATCATATGTGAGGAATTACTGATGGAGAAGTATCTGCTTTAAAACTTCTTATGAAAATGCTTTTGCACAGGAGACCCTACAAAGATCACTAAAGTAACAGTCAGCCATTGCAGGTCAGAGATTTCTTTATTTTGCTCTTGGTCTGGTGGGAGATTTGGTCAGAAGGCAAATTCCTGGTGTGCTGGTAGTTGACTTTATTCATGAAGCAAAGTGTTAAAACGGTCAGGGTCCCAGCTGACCTGTGCTCGGCTCAAAAAGGGAAGAGATCCTGTGAATTTAGTTTTACAGCATAGCCTTGCGAATGAAACTAAACCAGGGACAGGATTTGAGCACACCCATAAATGGCTGCTGATAGTGAGAGAACTGTTTTCAGGGGCAGTGGCACCCATTTTTATTTCTACATTTATCACCTTGAGTGCTTCTACCAGTCTCCTTGCTTGGTTTGCTTCCGTAGCTGATAATTTTACATTAAAGAAAAAAAAAAGGCGAGAGAGAAGATGATTTGGCTGATTTACATCAACTGGAGAAAGCTATTTTTGTCCAATTGTTCTGGCTTAAAAGATGTAATGGAAAATGTATCTCACAACTGGAGTGTCTGGAAGGTACATCCAGCGTACACAGCTGAACGTCAGCACAGGGAGTCAGAAAGAGCAGGTCCTGTACAACAGTCCTGTTAACCAGTTAAGATACCGGTGGACTATTATATCAGGACTGGGCAAGCCAAATTTGCAGAGCTATCATTTATAATGTGAAATGCAGGAATAGCATGCAGCTTAAAGGAAACAGCAGGACAAAACTCTCTTCTCTTCTTCTCTTCATATATATCAGTATAGCCTACAATGGCACAAATCAACATTGATTTTTCCATCTCTATACTGAAGTGGATTTCATGTGCCTTTTGGTAAGAAGTGGAAATTCCTAAATGTTCAAGGGTGTAAATTAAAGTGGAAAGTGTGTCTGTGAGAAAATGAAGCACATGTTTTTAATGGCTCTGTTTCCTATAGGTACTTGAAATTGTATTTGTTCCACTTAGAAAAACTTTAAACGTGTGCTTTATTCTGGCAGTGCTGCATATCGAGCACATTCATGGAAGTGAGTTGATTTCATCTCCAGTCCTGGCTTTGTCAAATTAACTCAGGCTGTAGTTTCCTGAGTCCCTGAAGCTGTGTTTCTTGCCCCAGGCGTGAGCTCGCAGGAATGCCAAGCCTTCGGTGCTATTGGTTAAAGAAAAAAACCAGCTCGGTGTCCAGCTCAAAGATGATGACAGTTACTGAGAAGAAGAAAATTTGTAACTTGGCAAGGCATTTTTTTATAGCTACTTCTCTGAGGGCAGCTTCACCTTCTTGGTTTAAAGGATGTTTGTCCTCCAGATCCTGGTGCTTTTTTCATTTAGGGAGAATTGAAAAACAGATTTTATAAAACTTGATAATTTGAACAAAGATATAATCAACTATAAAAAATGCAACCTTAAAGATGTGGGAATCTTTTGTTTAGTGTCCTGTACAATGATACTGGGCTGATAGTTGTAATTGTTTATCACTCTCTAACATGATTGATATGGTAGCTAACCGCAGCTCTCTCTTTCAATACCATTGATTGTAACAGCTCCGACTGACAGTTGCTTCATGTACATTACAGCCGTAGCAACATGTTAACATGACTTCTGAATGGCTGCGGAGATTTAGACTCAAAGGATGCTATTCTTCACTGATTTACAGCCCTTATAGTATTCCTGAGGCTACGTGGAATGTAGATCAATGGAGAAGTTGGCCTAGGTGATGAGCTAGTCCATTACAGAGAAACATTTCCATTTTGGTGTATTTACAGTATAATGCACTTAGCTCCTCTGGTATTACCTCTAAAGTGAAGTAGGGGTGCAATATTGGGATTGAAAATTAGAAAAACCTATTTGTTCTTTGAACACATTCACTTATAAAGTTATTACTTGCCTTTTTCATATTGTTTGAGTCAGCACAAGTGCACAAGCATCAGAAATGCAGTCCTGGCAAACTACCTTTTGTCTGACACCAGATTACTTTTACACTCTGTGCTTTGCTTACTTGCACTTGGAGGATTATTCACATGGGTGAGCTGTGAACCCTCCTCTCCAGATTGCTGTCCTTCAGCAGGAAGATCCTGAGATAGACCATGGAGATCCTGAGACACAGACCATGGACCAGTTAAATTTGCTTTGAGCAGTTTCAGTCTCAATGGATCTGCCTAGTGGTAGGGCCTTGCAAACAGATGGTTTTATGGCATTCCTCAGCCTGTGATACAGGCACCGAGGCAGGAGTTTGATGTTTGAAGATGACTGAAGTTGCTTCATTGTATTGTGGGCCAACGGACATCTGGGAGCAGATGCGATTAGTCAACCTTTGTTTCCCCCAGGATCACAGAGCAGAGTTGTGTTCTTGCTGCTTAAAAGTTTATTCTTTGGGGTTTATTTTTTCTTTGACGATGAGTATAAATAGTGGTGGTTAATTCCCTATCAAGATGAAGCTACCGTTATGCCCTTTCTCAAGCCCTGACCATTAACTGAGCTGAATTAATTAATGGTAGTGCCTCAGTTTTTTGACAACTGTTAGGTTTCTCCTCAGCCTATGCATGATGCTTATCGGTGGATTAGTGTGGAGGTCTACTAAATGACCTATTGACACTTCAGGTTATTGAAAGACCACCTTGAAACACTTTTAAATTATGTTCATGGGAGTCAATTTTTTCTAGACTCACTATCAGAGTTTAGAAAAAAAATACCCCCCTCCCACCTTATCCAGTATAATTGGTTTCTGTGCACTGGACAAATCAAACCAATGAAAATAGTGTTGTGATGTCACTGCCTGACAGACTGGTTGTGAAACAGGTTTGTGCATGCATGGCACTGCCGGGGCCTTGGTTCGTACAGCCTACATACCCTTCCCATTGGTATGATGCCATTCTTCCCCCTGTTTTCAACTGGTCTGCAGGTTTGTCCTTGCAAAAAGTTACAGTACGTCCCCTCCCTGAGTGCTGGGAGATGCAGGACTTGCACCACATGCAGCTGTTAGAAGCTGTAGTAGGGGGAAAATGGCTTAGATTTTGTTGGTCCTGTTGCCACGAGTCTTGACTGATAATAGAACAAATAATGAAAAGTAGATTTGCCTGCACCATGGATGCCAATGTAATCGTGATTTCTTTTTGCTGCATGCCTTTTCAAAGCTGGTCCATGTCAAAGTTAGAGTCATGGTACTGAGTGGCCCAGAGTATGAAAAAGCAGCTGTCCTACATAAAATAAGTTTTGTATCTATTTTTCTTTTCTTTGCTGCTCTTACCTCCTCAAATTGCTAATCACAGGCACAGAGACGAAATCTGCCCTCGGCCGTATCTATAGACTCCCACTGACTTGTAGTGAGAGATTGTACAGTGGGACCTGAGGCTAGAGGTTTTGTCTTAGTTTTATTTTTTATTCTGCAAAAAAACAAAGCAAGGGACTAGTCAGAGCTCAGAATTGGAAAATAAAGACCCCAAATAAATTACTTCTGTGCACTTACAGCTTCAAAACAGGTTGTTTTCCTACTTCATGTTGGTGTCTCACATGCTGATTGCCTTATTAACAAGCTGACATGATCTCCATTAGGATAGTGCTACATATGTGTTATTTGAAGGACATGCTTCAGTGGGGATTTCCTTCAGCATCTCGTATCTGTGAAAACCTAATGAAACCGCTTTGTATTTAGTGCTTGTGATGGCGCTTCTGACCTTTTGTGCTTCCTCTCCCTTCTTGGATAAGGCACCTGCATTTTGGACTGACTTGCCATGCATGTAAATCACTGTAAGTGGTGAAATGACTTTTTCTTGATTTGACAGAGAGCACTAAGTATTGTGCTTTTGTTCCCTACACTACTGAATATAAGAGTTGGCAAACTATACATACTGTGAGAGCTATTGTATCATGCTGTTAAAACCTAAGGAGCTTTTTATTGGACTTTCATGCTAAATAACTTTAAAGGTACCGCCTGCTGTTTTTATATAAATTATAAATGTTTTAAAAATACACCAGAAAAAATACTTTAATAGCACAGTTTCCCGCTGCAGAGTCTCATGCTACGTAAACTTTCGATTACGGCTATTTATCCCTTCCCCCACCAATGACAGTCTATTTAATGGGATTCAATTATAGCTATTTATTCAGCTTGAATAAAAGATTTCTTTAGATATTTGGCCTTGGAGCATTCACTTTTATTTTGTAGGTTTGGTAGGAAACACCTACAAATATGATTTCTGCTGCAGTCCCCCAGATAGTGGTTGTTTGTGAAACTTGGCATAAAGACCATCATAAAATAAAATCACCTGCAGTTTCAGAGAGGAACACGGAGTTTTCTGTAAGTTTGTTCTTGCTCAGTTTTACTGGGAGCTGTGAAACTAGTAGCTCTGGTATTCAGAACTGCACGAATATCGGGAGTGCAGACCTGCAGCAGATCTGGAAGGTCAGGTTCTGCGGGCGATGCGTGGTTTTCCCACTGAAAAAGAAATCCAGTGGCTGATGCATCTGCTGAAGGCTCCCCCATAACTTAGTAAGCTGTAGTAACAACACAGCTGGCCAGCTGAACCCCTGTAACTGTCTACAGTCTTTGTGGTGAACACAAGGTAACACAACTTCTCCTAAAAACTGTTTCATGAAGGTGTAAGAAGCTGCATTAGCTTGCACTCGCTGCAGGCAAAGAGCATGCAGCTAGATGGTTAGTGTAACTGCTAGCCTGGTGTAACTTGTTAAGCCACAGTAACGTGACTGTAAGTCTAAAATGCAAGTCACTGGTGCTTCTCAATGATAAAAGAAATGTCCCAGGGTCATGGAGTGTTTCCTGTTTCCCTTTTATGTGGGGGATTTGCTTGTTATCCTTCTGCTAAGGATTGTCTCAGAACTGTCTCTGATAACTCCTAGGACAAGAGAAGCTGAAAACCTTCCCGCTCCAGGCAAAGGTGGTGAGCAAGCCCTTCGCCGCAGGCGGCTCTGCATGCGGATGAGGGCAAGCAGCGTTGCTTCTCACCTCACCGCAGGCACAAGAGAGTGTTTTATATGTAAGTTTCTGTATTGAGCTGCGCTGCCCTGGAGTGAATATTTCTGTTGGCACTTCTGAAAATGGCAGAGAGAAAACCAGGCTGACAAAACGCCTTTGGTGTACTTGTAGGTGATATATAACAGGCTGTGCCGTTAAGGGTAGCACGAGGATGATGGGAGAGAGGCTGCATGGGGCCAATGTTCAGTGCTCTCCCTCCTAAACAGGACTGAAGTACTGCCCACCGGGCAAAAGTTACTTGCTCTTTTTAACTTAATTATTTTACCTAGGCAATCTTTCTTCCTCTACTTTTCTGCTTTCCTTATTAATGCTAACTTCAGGATAATCCCTTGTACCCCATCTAATGAATATATGCTCTTTCATACAGAAGTCTTCTCATGTGCTGGGGTTCGGTATATTCAGTCAACTGCAGTTAGTAATGGAGCTTCAGCAAGGAAGCGGGATACTTTAATCCATCATTTCCAGTGTGGTCCACAGCCTCCAGGTGGGATTTGGCTGGTGGTGAAGCCAGATCATTTCTATACTGCGGAGTTTGGTGGCGAGGTCAGTGGTGACCAGTGATGAAACAGGAGGGCAGAGAAAGGCTACGCACAAATATTTGCACATCACTGGCCTAGGTGGTCTTGTGAATTCAGCAATAGAGGAGACTTAGCAAGGTAGCTGGGCACTTGATTCCAAATAAGGGTTTTTCCTAGAATAGGTAGTTATTTTCTGTACATAACTCTGGTGACCATCAGCTGTGCGTGGGCCTACAACACACTACAGATCAAAGTATTATTTTTGATGGCCTTGAAACTGCTACCCGGAGTGAGATAATATCTGCAAATGATGCATTGTAACTGTTGACGTGGGAAAACTGTTTTGCAATCTAGTACAGCAAAAATAAATTAAAAAAGCAACTGCAGAACTTGCAAATGTAACAATCCTGCAAATATTATTTCTCTTTGCCTTCCTATTTATTCATACATTTGTAAATGCCAAGATGTCTTTTATCTGCCCTTTCTCAAGGGCACTTCCCTAGTGTCATAGTAATTGAAAATTAAGAATTTACAGTATCGTAATTAAATTCTACCCTTTGAACTCTTGTAGACTGTAGCTGCATTATTAACAACATCCCACTCAGATCATGAGTGGCAAGAAGTATTTTGAACACCAACTGCTGCAAGATAACATAACAAGCTCTGACAGCTCCCTAATTACCAGACTACCCACTACTTAAAAATTCTTTAATACTGTAGCAATTCTCTTCTTTGCACTTAAGTCAAAAGGTATAACTAATTTGTCCTTTAATTGATATCTATATTGCTGTTTAAATAAAGGGCACATACTCCCCCAATATGCTTAAGCATTAATTTGTCACCTATGAACTGAATTTGGAAAATAATTGGAATGACTGTAAAGGCTTCTTTCATTGATTTTTATCACTTTCACCAGGAAACTTTTACTCTGATTTGATCATTAGTCATGTTAAGTGATCGGCAAATCATGTAAAGTGATCCTAAGCAAAGCTTCAATGCTTCTGTTCAAGTAAAAGTTCTATTCAAATGCTTCTGTACAAGTAAAAGATTCCCACTGTGACATGTCCCAGTGCTTGTGGCTGAGTTGCAAAATAATAAATAATTAGGCCTAAAACAAAGGTTGCAGAGCCACGATGCGGGCAGGCCTATCACCTGAAAAACAGCAGAGGGAACAAAGTCCTGCCTGCAGTACGACACCCCATTTCTAGTCTATAACCCCAGCAAGATTATACTGGCTCGTTAGCAGTTTGCTTCCCACGCCAAGGAGTGGGTGACGGCACTGCTGAGCTCAGCTACTCCAAACCCCACCAAAACTGGCCCCCTGCCCAACAACCATTGCCATCTCTCTGCTTTTCCTGTTGGTGGCTATAATTTAGGAAAAAAAGAGGTTCTCGTGGCTTGCCAGTTTGGAAAGAAGAGTGGGAAGGTGATATGGAAGCTGCTGTAACTCAATTCTCAGCATAGACACAAAAAGTGAATTCTGGAGGGGTCTGAAGGTGGAAGAGGGTAAAACCAGGATGTCCTGCTCTTAGGAGTGTAGTTATTTCCAGAAAAGACGACATGCAGAAGATGAAACCAGAACTGCTGTGCAGTCTCTCTGAAGGAGGCAGCTTGCAGAGATCAATACATGCATCTGCCTGAAAAGCTGCTGGGGAAATGCACATCTCTCCCAGGGCTATTAATGAATATGCTGTGGGTTTCTGAGCAACTTCTGGCTTTGTGTTCTTCAGCACTTTGTGATCGTGTCATGATTGAAGTCTTTCCTTAGACTGCAGCCAGAGGAGGTGGGAGACCACTAATGAGGCTGGGTTTTGGGACATTTCATATTCATGTGTTTTTTCCACTACTTCTGTGTTTGCTTTGGACCCTTTCAAAGTCCCTTTCCTTCTATATGCCACTGTGGGTCATGTGAAAGTCCTCATGTGAAACATATGTAATCTTAATGCCTTTGTGAGGTGACAAGTTGGTCAT
Organism: Ciconia boyciana; assembly: GCF_034638445.1. Classification (NCBI taxonomy): domain Eukaryota; kingdom Metazoa; phylum Chordata; class Aves; order Ciconiiformes; family Ciconiidae; genus Ciconia; species Ciconia boyciana. Next base: position 14,892,468 of record NC_132944.1, on the reverse strand, counting down.
GGCCCATCAAAATAACTCTCACCCAAAGAAAACCAGTAGAACCAGATGGAGGGCAGGAATTGGGGAGATACCACTGGTTTAATGAAAATGCCAATTCTCTCTGCTTTTCTGGATACAACAGCCTGGCTTTTTGTATCAACTGCTGAAATGTGCTGTAATCACGTAAAAGGGACCTCTAGACAGAAATCTATTTTTTGTTTCTCTACTCCTTTGTATTAAGCGAGCTCTTTTGTAATGTTACTTTTTATAGCCTATAATCATGGTAATTATGTTTTGTTGAATCTTTCACAGTAGTCTAACATTTAGTAACATTTATCTCACTGTGCTGGGACTTGAAATCTTCCCTGCCATCAGATCCTAATACAGTTGTATTATTGTGGCAATATGGGAGCTAAGCCTAAGTACAGTTGTTACTTGTTACCATTGTTACCTTTGGCAAATTACTTCTGGTTATTATGAGGAGCTGAAATCGGAAGGTCAGTGTTAAGCAAACCGTGAAGAAGATATAAGCAATAGATATGTTTAAATACCCACACAAAGCACATAGTTGTTGGGATCTCTAATGCATTGGTCAGCATCCAGCAATCAACAGGGCTTGCATTCAGTGCTGTGCTCATTGCAATGATTATTTCTTGTTGAAGATCCCCTCGTGTGCTTTTTCAACAGAATGCACATGTGTCCAAAGCTAACTCAGCCAGATAAATTCTCCTAAATGCTAATATTAGTATAGTCCTGCCAGCTTATTTCTATAAATGCTGGACTACATAGCATCCTAGTATCATCAGATCTATATAAGGAGATATCTCAAAGGAAAGAAGTTTGGAGAATTAATGCTGTAATTTCTGTAACATACTCTAGGAAAGGGAAATGCATATCCCTTTCTCTCCCTGTCATCTGCTTGCTTGCTCTCCCACTTTATGACTGGTATTGCACTCTGTGCTGTAAACAATCACCATTAAACTCAATTGAGGCACTTCAAGACAACAGCAGAACTTACACCAACTGTTTATTTCTCATTATGTTCCTCCAGCCTGGCCTGCTGTCATCGTTCCAAGGCAAGATCCTCAGCTGGCAAAAATCACCTGAGTAAATTTGTGTCAGTTAGGATGTGCCCCATAATAAATGTACTTTTTATAAAATGTCTATCAGGGTGTCAGGTGCTTAAGCTGGTTGTTCAGAAGTCACAGATCCTGGATTGTCAGTGGGGGAGGGATGATCCACCCCAGATCATGTCTGCTACTCATAGGTCAGTAAGTTACAGCGTGGACCTTAACGTTTTTATGTTCACATCAAGCTGGAATAAGATTGATCAAATGACTGATATTTAACTAAAAGTATCGCTGCTACTTCTTTTTCTCTTCCTTGTACAACCTTTTCTCAGATACTCATTAGCTAGGAAATGTAGTCACTACAGTCTCTGCCCTAAGGCGAATCCTGTGATATACCCTGTGCACTTAACAGAGAAATATTGTTCAGCAGGAGAGCAAATTGAGAGATAATACTTCTGACTTAAATAGGATGACACAACAATGGTTCAGAACAGTATAATTTTGAGCTTTTGTGGGTTTTGTGTGACAGAACTGAAAGTGCTTTGAAGTCATATATCTGTATTTCTACATGGCCCCAACAAGTCCATGGTGCACCCAGGAGGGGTGGCCAGGGGGTCAGCTCCTCTTCACCTTGCAGAGTAGGGCCAACTTGCACTCACGGCAGCACAAAAAATCACAGAGGGCTGACCTGACATCTTGTGTAATTGTAAATGATATTTTAACTACTGTAAGGGCAAATGGGTTTCAATGAAGGCAGGTTGCCACAGGTGGTATATGCCATGTCATGAATGTTTAAGAGTGAGAACCGGAGAGAAGGAGTGTCTCATCACCTTTTGCAGCTCCTTCCAGGCATCAGCTGGCATCTCTTCACCAAGAGGTTACTCCTCCAGGTTTTTTTGAACTTGTCATTCTTTCTGTCTGGAGGCACCACCACTTCTCCCTGTAGGTTTTGGTTTCAACTCGGTGAGGAGAGGGAAAGTGAACTTCACGTTCCCTAAAGCTACCATGGGGAGCACAGGAATTTGTGACATGCTGGCAGCAAGATGATCTTTGCAGCAGAGCTCTAAGGAAACACAGCAGAGTGAGCCCTGAGATGCAGTGTAACCATGGTAGATGATTTTTTTTTTTCCTTTTTTTTGTAAAGACATTGTTCAGATGGCCTTGTTGCTGTTGCTTTCAATAAGAGCCTGGTGGTGCCCTGGGAAATACAACTTTTCTTCCCCTAGACTAGCTGGCTTGGCACAAAATTTCCCAGTGCTCTGTTCACAAATAGAGTCTCCATGCCTCCAAATTTTAAAAAAGAACAATGATATGTGCAGCATCTGATTGCAGAGCTTTGTGCTGCAACAAACTTGTAAAATAAGAAAAGTCGTTATTGATTTGTAGTGCTATTAGAGTTTCTTTGCCCTCCCACCACTCTGTTTCAGTGCTTCTGACAAGCAATTGGCTCTCAGGTCCTGGAGTAGGAATGAGCAAGACAAATCCAATACAGGATTTGAGCATCACTGTAAGGCTGGGGCAAAATTCAGGTTCCTGTGTCTGAAATTGCAACTCTGAAAGCTCATCCAGCTACCCACTTCTTGGGGATACCTAAATGCTTTGATTTAACAGCACGCCTCAAGTGACTGGATAAAATGTGCCAGTACTTCTGGAATCCAGGGCTTCCACCTTTCCAGAGGTAGTTCTCAGCTTTCTTGTTATCTCCACTACCCAGCAGCATGGGATTGCTCTGCCTATCATTTAATGACCAGGGTGCTCTGCAGAGGTGGGTGATGAGGACACCCGTGCCTCTGCTTTGCTGGTCGAATACTTTAGCTACAAAACCTCTGTGCAATAAAAACAAAGCTCCAGCACCATTAACTACATTTTAAAAGCTAAAAGACTGACCAGAGCCCATGTTTTGAAAGAAAGGCTGTGGATACATGTGTTCATAGAGGGTCCTGCTTGAAACCTTCCCACAGAAGTGAGCTGGGAGTAGGGCATTTGAAGGGCAGGTAAATCCCGCATCTGACCCACATCTGCTGATGGCTAGCTAGACAAGAGTGTTGATTCCAGATGCTCTGCGCTCCAAGCATGGGATGTTTCATACTCGTTTGGAGGCACTGTGTAAGTGTAGGAGTTGTAGCACCAAAGTCCTTTACTAGATCTGCTCAGAAAATTAAAATATTCTTCTTGCATTTTATGTGTCTAAGAAATTTTTCCTCATTTCATGCTTTCTAACTGTACTTTTAAAAACACTTGAAAAATATTAACTACCTATGTATCGGTGAAGGACAAACGCAAGTTGTAGCATCAGCCATAATTATTTGCTTGTTTTGCTTGAAATGCCATTTTTAGCCAGTTTTGCACATTTTACAAATGCCTTCCATGCCAAATCATCCATGGAACGTACAAATCATCTCAATTGTTACATTCATTAACCTAACAAACTGTGGACTAAAAGCCACATTTAAAGCATGCGTCCTAAATAGTATTCTCATTATGTGGAATCAGATTAGTCCCTAATCAAATTTGACTTGGAGCTTGGAGCAAAAGGTAATGGAGTATGACCCCTGATGTAAAACAGGGATAGGTGAAGTAAGTATCTAGCACCATGATACCTCCATTTTGTGCTGTGCCAACTAATTCCATCCTTTCTGAGCATTTTCATCATTTTGTGAACAGATTTGTGCTTGTTTAACTCCTTACCTCATCTCGCACATACATGACATCTGCTAAGATATTTACATATATTCTTCCCAGTAGCTTGGTGTTTTTGCACATTCATGTCACTGATGTAACTTTAATAGCATGGACCAATAATAATTATCAAGTCTATTATTGTTGGGCCAGCAGACCGAGCATTGATGGGACACTGTGGTTTGAGACACAGTACAGACAGTACAGGAGAAAGTCTCTGCTGCAAAAAGTTTGCTGTATAAATAGAAAAGGCAGGAGGGGGTAGAAGATGCAAAGAGAAAGGGGAAAAAATGCCTAAGTGGAGACAAATACCACAGTCGATTACTTCCATCCCAGAAAACTGTAGAGAGACTAGGAGAGAGACTTGCAATAGAAAGGAGAGAAAGGACTGAGAAAGACTGACCATAGTCATATTATGCGTTTGGATAGTGGATTTTCTCCAGGGATTTCCAAGCCTGTCTTAAAGATGTTCCTTAAGGAAGATTTAGGAAAGCATATTTCCCCCAGCTTGAGTTGGCCGGTGTGAGCCCTTTTCCCCATTTGCTGAGCAGCTGGGACTCCAACATGGGTTGCTCACCACCAGCACCAGCTGGGACTGTAGGGGACTCCACAACGGTAGGAGAGGTGTGTTTTCCCCCACCTGCTCCAGACTGGGCTCAGTAAGCTGACTCTGGCGTGTGGTGGGGCCGTAGTTACCTGCCCATTTTCCTTCCAGTTGAAACAAGAGCATTCAAGGGGGCAGTGAATAGCATCCACCATGAAGTGGTGTACAGGAGGAATCAAACCCAGGAGGTGGGATGATGCAGTCTTAGGTGCCCTAGTTAACCCACTGGGATGTCCTATTTATTTCATGCAGGAACATTCAGTGTGTATTAAAAAAAATGAACATCTGTCCTATAGCTATTGTAAAATACCTACATACAAAAGACTGCTTTGCACTGAGGTTTTCTAATGTTTTTTAAATCCTTCCTTTTTGAAAAACTGTTTTTTTCTTTTTCAAAGGATACTTTCTTACAGCATCCTTTGAAACTGTCCCATTTCATGCACTGCCATAGGTAATTCTTTCATTTGCCAACTACCCGTTGGCTAATTAAAGCTGTAGCTGTTCATGTGATAAATGAATACCATATTCCAAAGTTGGTTTAGCTCTTTAGTTGTGTATCAGTAGTAAGAAGGAGGCATGGACTGCATCTACAAAGAAAAAAAGCAAGAATAGTTAATAAACTTTAAAAATCCCCATCCTTCTGATATTCAGAAGCCCCAAAGAAGGACTGTCAGTTCTTTGGAAAGCAAGAGACAAATACTTTTAAAAAAGTATGGTCAAGGACATGAGGTAAGGTTACCGCAAAGCAATTTAGCAGATAAGAGTGTGTGTGATGCATTGCAAGCCTGCTCATGTGCTGTTAGCAGGCTGACTTGTGATGGAGTTTTAGATACGTAATATTTGTTGCTGTCCGTCTGCAGCATTTAATGCTCTATCAAGGTCCTATGCATATTGTCCTGCAGTAGGGTAATATACAGTTCTTTATTCTCCCTACTCACTGCAATCGACTTGACTGACAGTGTAAATATCTGTTAATGAATTTGCAAGTGCTCATCCTTCTCTCTTTTTTGTAATTTTTGTTATTTTGGATAACATTGACTTCAATATATAAACAAATGCTTTCAAAACCTCTTTGTTCTGGAGGCAGCTTGCATTATTTAGTCAGATCTGCAGTTGTGGTACAAGATAATAGCTGCGTCGTGTGATTCTAAAAACAGTCTCAGTGTGACGTTTGGTGGGTTTGGGTGTGCTGCAGCCATCACAAAGCCATCATTAGTAATCATCTGGTGCAGACAGCAGTCTTTGCTAATGAAAGAGTAAGGACTGAGTTAGTACAAATTACAATGATTTTTCATAACTTGCACCTAAAACTAAGATCACTATTTCTTTTTTCCCTGCAGAATTAAAAAAATAATCCGTTTGCTTTTCCTCTTTGCAGGTCATTTCTTTTCTTCAATCTTCTCAAAAAAATTGGAGGTTAAAAACAGCTACTCAGACCAGACTCTTCCGACAGATCCAGTAAATGAACGGGATAGCTGTCTCTCTTATGATTCTCCTTTTTAAGCTACAAAAGTTTTAGATTTTTAACTTTCTGGCCCTTTTAAGTAAATGGGAGTTTTGATTTTGACTTCAATAAGGTCTGTCTTTCTCCTTCTAGAAGAAAATGTGGTTCTATAATTTGAACTATATCAAAACCTTTCTGCTCACTAAAATAAAAGAACCTGTTTCTGCCAGTTTAGCAATTACCGACAAGTAGTCTTTGTGGCGACTTCTAGAGTGCTATTTGGTGTCAGCATCTGGGCAAGAATTTGGCTCCAATACATTGCTTCAAATTGAAAACCATAACACAAGTATGGAAAAATGGTAGGGATAGAAAACAGTAAAAAACCTGAGCAAGCATACCTTGGTAGCTACTCTGCAGCTTGTAACATAGCTCCTGAGCAAAATCCAGATTGCACCTGGAATATCTGGTTCAATTAACATATTTGCTAGGAGAAAACTTGGTGGTTGTCATACCCCAAAACCCTGTTTCGTTGGCCATAGAAATACGGTCGTTTCCACCCAAGTCTTCACCCAGTGAACAAGTTGTTGTTTAAATGCACGGAAATTCATGGGAATTGTTGTGTGCATTGCAAAGGAGGGTGCACAGCTCCAAACCCCATCATCAGGGCCTAGAGGATGGCAGAGCAGGAGTGCTAATGTGATTTCATAACAAAGAGTTGGGCTTCAGCGTATGCATGAGGCATAAAAACTGTCCCTGCAGGCTGATATGGAGTAAGGAATATGTCGTCAAATATGAGAAGCTGCATTTTGAACACAGTTGGTCTATTGAGAAGGTCCTTTCTTAGGAAATCTTTTGAAAAATAGAATTACAGTAAGGAAAGGCTTCTCTTCCCATTGCTATCCCTGTCTGAGGTGTTGAGTCCTTTTTTTTTTTTTTTACTGCTTTCTTTAGATAACTAAACTGATGCTACCTATAGATCTGGGCACTACTTTACTGGACAACTAATAAATTAGTTGAAAAATAGGAGCTAGCTGGGGAGAAAAGAATTTGGGTCAAATCCTATAAATAGCTCCCCATGAAAAATATAGGAACAAGAGAGAATTCAAAACCATTTCATGGGAAATGCCAAAATGTTTCATTTCAGCGCTTTAATGATCTAACTTCTTAGCTTTTTGCTTCGAATCAGCATTTTTAGTTTTAAAAAAAGATCTACATACTAAAAAAGGAAACAATCTTTTGTTCAGGAGTTAAATAAACCAAAAACATAATAAAATACTTTATTTCAGGTTAAATGAAGCATTTCAGATTGTGCCTATGCTATATGCGGAGGTCTTGTTGTTGTTGAAAAAGCATATATATTTTGACCTAAACCAATTTCCTTCTCAATGTTGGAATTGGCTGGGAAACAGAAGCAGCTATTTTTTCTCTCTCCTTCTCCTTGTTCCATCACTCTTGAAGCATTACATTTCCTTAGCAGACTTTTCAAGAGTGGACAGGCTTTCCTGGAAGCAAACCTATCTGTCTGTGACTAGCAAGAGAATTTCTTCTGCTGAAATCTTTTGCTTGTATGTTCTTTCTGAGACAGACTCTGTTGCTGCAAAATACTTTGCAGAGCACTTTCCTTGGACATGCACTCAATGAACAGTTATTCCACGTGTATTTTTGTTAAAGCTTTGATTATTATGGCAAATGTAGGATTTAAATTCCTGTAATATTCTGTGAGCAGTGGAAACATCTTCATTGCCTTTGGACTGCAGACTTAGGAGTCAAGGGACGTGCATTTGCTAACCACCAAAGTTCACAGGTTAGCACTGGTTAACCAGGATTACTGCAGAACTCCTGCAATCACATCCATTTCTTTTCTAGGTAAGTTGGCTCCTGGCTGGAAAATACACCTCTAAAAGCTGCACTGACACTTTCAATGATGTCCAAATGCTATAAAAGTTTAGTGCCACACTATGGTATCCTTATCTCTCACTCTGGTATCCTCATCTTCTTCAATAATGTTGAAAAATACTTCAGGACTGTGAAGAGCAATGAGATGCAGAGGCAGAGAAGACAAAAATGGAATGTTTTTGCTCAAGACGCAGCTGTTCAAGTGGGTGTCGCATCTATTGCTTTGTCTGCAATAGAGTGAGAAGGCAGGCAGTGCCTGTCCTCTGTTCTGCTCTCTGTAACTTGCACGCTCTGCAAATGAAGAAAACAACAGTGCACATCTAGGACCCCTCTTAAGGTCCTCTTCATATGATGGCTGAAAGCAAGAAGGGGTAGCAAGGTGGTGGAAAGGAAGGCTAGATAACCAAAAAGAGGGCAGCTGCTGTTGTCCTAGTTACTCACAATATTTGCCTTTTAAATTTCCCATACAACCTGGGACTGAGTGTACTGGGGGATGTGATGCAGGGAAGCTGAAGTCACCTGGGGTCCAGCATCAAGGTCACAGCCAGCCCCACCAGGCTCAGGCTCACTCCCAGAGGGTCTGGCATAAAGATGAATTAGCTCCAAAACGCTAAGCGATGTCAATGATGCTCTCTCTGTTTGCCCTTCTCTGGCATAGCTGAACTCTAAAATACAACCCTAATCATACAGACAGGTGCTGTGGCTCTTCGGTGAGTCTTATCTGTGCATTCAGATGCCTTCACTGCACGGGATTCCTTTTAATTCAGTCTTTGCACCATCTTACCATTTTTCTGCTTGGGAAGAGACAGGTCCATGGCTGAAATCAAATTTCTGCCTGCTCTTTGCTGCTCTGCCGTGATTACATGTATAGGGAGGAAAAGACAGGAGAGAAAATCTAGACTGTTGTGATGTTATGGGAGAAGTAAATAGATAGAGAAAATGTTCATGAGAAAAAAAAATTATTTGTGTGGATTTACTATAACTTAGAGTAAAACATTTCCTAGATGTATGAAAGTTTATCTACATCAAGAGTATTATATGGAAATATCATTTAAGTTTCATGCCGAAGTCCCAGTTTAACTTCCACTAAGTCAATAGAAAAGATTGCAATGTGTTGAATGGAAGTGAGATGTAGGTCTATAAAAGAGGATTTCTTTTCACAGGGGACATTGCTTTGCTATTTGTACTCTTTGTTTCTTAGGAACGTCTCTCAGAGGTACTCCCTCTTTCATTTCTCTCGTCAGAAACATGTGATTAATGATCTCTTTTTAAGCTTTGTTATTCAATTTAGCTCACTAATCCAGTACACATGTGAATAGTTCTGAAAACTTGAATTGTCACCACATTCATCCAGGCTCGCGTAGACTTGCAACTATCCTGGAATCTGACAAATCAAATCATTTTAATGAAACACAGCAAACAGTTCATGTTGAAACAGCTGTAAGCACAATATGCAAATCATGTTTACTGGTAGCTTATGCTCCAGAGAAATAATCTTTATATGACTGCTTTATTATTTACAGTAGTTCCAAAATTTAATTTTAGTCAACATTGACAGATGCCATCCATGTTAATACTTGGACTGCTACATATGGAAAATGCTAAACATATGCAGAGATCTCATGTTTGTGAGTTGATAATGTGGTTGACAAATGGGTTTAACAATATCCACTCATTTCTGAGCAGTCGGCTAAAATTCACCTGAGGTCTGTGGTAACAGAGTGAAGAGGAAGGTCAGAGGAATATGAATGAAGAAGAAATAAAGGAATGACTCCAGAGAGCAGTGGGTATAATAAAAGCATGACAGAGGATGATTAATTATATTTTAGAGTCAGATAATTCCCAGAGAATATGTGTGCATGATAAAACTTTCTAACCTTTCGAGTTGTAATTAAATGAGAGATACACTAATCTGACCAAGTAGAGAATATTCTGTTCCTAAAACAGCACTAATGCATGTATTAAAAATGTGTTATTTTAAATAAGCAATCCTACCTGGCATGAATAAAGTCAGAGGCATTAAATGCCAAAGACAGAACTGAGAGTAAAAGAGCTAAATTAAACGAAAAATAAAGGAGATTTTGAGATGTGAATTACAATGTGAAAGATGCAAGGAACAAAATGAGTAGGAACAGCTATTGCTGGAAGATAGGGGTGAAACCCTCTAAAATTCTTCTCTACTCTTTATCCCGTGTCCTTTGTTTTGAATATGCCCTTTTAAGTCTTTGCATATTTGCTGTCAATGAGTTCGGTGGCTCATTAGAAGCAACATGGGTTTCTGTTCAGGTCCTGAGTGGTTGGCAGGTTGACTTAGACAGAAATCCTGAAGAAGACTTGAGAGTGTAAACTAGTTCATATGTATTCAGAGAAAGTGAGCATCGATCATAAAGAGCATGGTTTCTCCTCTTCTATTGATTATTGCAGTTCAAAAAGTATCTTAAACTATTTCTGGATCTTGACACTAGCAGAGCTGCTCCTTTTGCTGCAATCCTAGAGCAGGTAGGTAGGAGCTGTTCTGAATTGCATGGGGATGGACCTTCAGATTGCAATTATTATCCATTTAACTCTATTCCTTAATATCAATTACTGAGGTGCTGGAATCTCAGGTACAAAACTGCAGTGCTTTAATTCTTAATTAACCCAAAAGGAAGAGCTTAAGAACAATGAGACGTGTCCCCCTGTTTAGTGAACTTCACTTTGGTTTGGAGTCAATATGTTCATTTATAGTCAATGCTACAAGAGATATTACAACCCTAATTATGCTACCTTGCTTTTAATACTAGGGTTTTGTAAACCACATGTGCAAGTGGGCTGGACTGGTCTTAAGCAGTTATGTCTGGTTCCTGAAACATTCAGCTTGTTCCCAAGAGAAAGCTGTTTTCAACTTTCATGCTGTCTACTGCACTTCATGCTGATTTTTGAAGGGGAAGACTATGTAATCAGGGTCATGTTATTTTGAGATGGATGTGCGGGTGATAGACTGGTCTTGGTCTGCCTTCATGAGAAACTTTATTTCCTTTCTCTCTCTGTTGGCTGAAAATGCACAGGGAGAAGTGGCCGTAGCAAATGACTCTGGTATTTCTGTTGTTGTTTCATTCTAATTTGTTGGGAGTCCTTGAGAGAGAAGCACCTGAAGGTGCTCAGTAATCCCACCCTTTTCCTCCAGCTGATCTTGGAGCCATCCTCTTTCCAGGCTGTGGTTTCCTCTCAGCCTCCTCGCTCTTCCCCTGTGTGTCTTGTTGCACAAGACACCAGCTGGAGACAACGCTGCTCTTCATCTTCTTCTTTTTCAAGTTGTCTCACTCATCTTCTGTGCAATGTTTCCTGGAAGCTCAAAGCTGTTCAACCCCTACTTTGTGGTTATGGCTGCAGGTCAGATAAAGCAGAGATGCTCCTAAGACATTTGCAAGAAATGCAAGATGTTGTCTTGGGCTTTTCTTCTTATCAAATCCTTGGATTACTTCATTAAGAAATCATGGTGACTTCTGGTAGTAAATTTTCATAGTGAATCAGAGACTTTTACCAAAAGATGTAGTTGAAGAATTATGTGGGGTCTTCCATTTCTCTTTGAAATTAATATTAAAATACTAATTTGCTATTGACTCTTTTTTAAGCGTATTAAAATAGGAAACATTTTATTGAGGTGATTGGTCACACCATTTAAAAACCAAAACAAAACCAAATAAAAAAAAAAAACCCTGAACAGTGGGATTTGAGCAGGAAGACTTCCTTTTTAATAGATTTGGATATATCACAGAAGCACTAGCATACAGCAAGCCTTTATATTCATGGTCTGCTTAACAGCAGCCTATCACTTGGCATTAAAATCTGAATCTGTGAAATGGTTAAGCACATGTTTAATCATAATGGATTGTGGACCCACTCATGTATATCATTCTAACCTTTTTTCAGCTTTCTGAAGCACATTTTTCCTTAAGTTTTAAAATAATAATGCAGTGAATTATGCTGATTTCACCCCGATCTCACATTTTTAATGTTGCAGGCTTGATCAGCAAATTTTAAATCAAAGCATTTCCTGTGGCTTCTTAGATTAAAGTAAAAAAAATGCAGCTCAGCTGTTTATATACAAACATGCAGCAGTTATAATGAAAGAATTACCCACAATGCCAGTGTAACTATAGTAACCTGCATTCATAAAGATCTACATTTAGCGGTGGTTAAAGCCAAATACATATTTGTTTCACATAGACAATATCATTCTTGTAACAGAACACAACAGCAAAAAAGGGCCTGTAGATACAAACATTAGTTAGGTGTGGCGTTTCCTACAAAATAAACTCTGCCTTTGCCTTTGCTAACAGTATGCAGACTCCCAGGCTGCTCCAAGCATGTCAGAAGACAGTCATTCAAAGTGTTATTGCAGCACAAAGTCAGCTGAAAACCCAGTTGTCTAAACCCTCATCCACAGTCGTATCCACGGGCAGAGGTCCCATTCTGCACAGAGTACCACTGACTTCAGCAGGATGGTGCGGGACTGATGCTCTCTAACCTGCGGCAACTCCTGCATCTTCTAACTGCTATAAATACCAAAAATCAAGTGTTGGAACTGTGGCAGAGCTGTTATTGATTCTAAGCAATGGAAAAAGAAAATAGTAAAAAACAAACAGAAGGCAGACAGGGGAAATAAAATAACAAGTGGATGTGCACTGTAATCAAAAGGTCCTCTCTAGTTTTGATGCACTTTATGATGATGCTCTGTTAAAGAGAGGTGGGGGGTTTTCAGGTCTATGGCTTATTGCAAGCAAAAATAACTACTGATCAATAGAAACCTCCACTGGGAATGGAACATTGCCTGGAAATGATCTTAGCAAAGCTATCTGGCTTATTGCCTTGCAAGTTTATGCAACTACTTCTTCACAGTTGTTTCAATTCTTCTTGTATGCAGAAAAGTCACTATTGGCCTATATCCACCTTTGTAGCTTGGTAGTTTCAGGGAATATAAGGTACAAAATATGACTATTTCCTCCACTTTGCTCTTAAAGGCCGTGCTTTTAGTTTTGTCCAAGTATCCCGCACTGAGACTGCAAAGCATTCAGGACACTAACGGTGCATGGTGGGCAGAGGACAGGAGAGAGGTAGGAGTCCAGGCACCTTCTGAAGTGGGAGGTACCTGGATGACCCCAGCAAGAAAACCTCACTTCTCCTAAAGAGAAAGGCACAACCATCCTGCAAGCCCTGCAGATCTGACACAGAGAAAAAAAATCATTCCCAGCCCCAAACCTGGTAAGTAAGGAAAGCACAATAGGCAGAGTCTGGGAATGTGTGTTCTCCGTGCCACCTCCTTCATTAGTCCACAGCAGCCCCTCTTCAGCAGCTGCGGCCCTCCACCGATCCTTCAGAGCAAGACAGAAGAAAACCCTCAGATTTTATCTAGGCAGTTGTTTGCTTTATAAAAAGAAAGCAAAATAGGTATGACCAGGTTTATCCGAGATGAGTGGTTTCAAGCCTGGAAATACCAATATTATATTGACCAAGGATTCTCAGGGTTCAGAATAATTCTGAACCACTGTTTGTTCCAGCCAAACTTAAAGTATGCTGTGTTTTTTGCAAGACCCAGTTGTTATATCATTAAAGACTGCTGTCAGATTCGTGTGTGCATATCCCTCTGTCCCCAAAGGTTGGGTTCCTATTCCCAAGTATGTGGAGGAAATGTTAGGGTATAAAATGCGTACATGAAAGTTTAAAATCAAGCACCTGCATTGTGGGTTAGTGCAGATTTTTACCAGAGTTTGGTGTGTCAACCTGTATGGTTAAAACAGTTTCTATAGTGAGCTAGCATGTAAGATCATGGTAGCTGGTACCTTACCACCTTCCTGGTCTGGCTGATGTGGTACCTATTTACTGCTGCCTTGGAGGCTGACATCCCCTGATGCAAGGAGGCATTATCTGCACTGAGAAGCTGTGTCCACATTGTGTCTGTGACTTTGAAATAAAAAACAATATAAAGCAGCTTGAAATTAGCTGCATTTTGTTATAGCTGAAAACAAGAACATAATTTCAAATGAACAGCACAGAGCTGTCACTTGCTATGTTCTTTACATCTAAAAGTTTAATGCAATTCATTGTACGTGGATGAAGAAAAAGGAGAGAAAGAACATGTGGGTACGTGGAGGGAAAGCTAAGGGTTGACAGGTGGAAGGGCCAAGTTCATTAGTACATTTCCATTAGATCTGAAGTAAAACTGAGACAGTGAGCAAAAATGTAAATGACTTGTATAAATAGAAAAAGAATTAAAAATAGAAAAGTAGGCAACAGTACAGCTGGGATATAATATTCATAATGACATGTTCACAACATAGGACAAAAGTTTAAAATCTTGTTCCTAAATCAATAAAGAATAAAAAATAGCATACTTTAAACCAGTCAAATAGCTCTTTAAATTTCAATTTCAAATAAAGGGAAAGCAGGTTGCCATGACTACTGAGTGTTATTGAATGTCTTCATATCTGTATAATTGCTGAATATTTGTAGACAAACAGTTGAAATGCATCTTTTGCTTTCACTTAAAAACTTGGAAGCTAACTAGTTGTTAATGTGAGTCCCCTGGTGTCTTTGTGAATAATTGGCTCAACATTAAGCTACAATTATCCCTATCCAGACAAAAAGATAGCTATTCAAACAGCTATCACACATATATCAGATCCGAGTGTCGTCATGTGTTAACATACAGTATACCTTAATTTTACAGAGCTTTCCCCATTTAAATAAATCAAGGGCTGCTAACATGGTTGACATGATTTTATGAAGCTTGTCTTTGGGCTGTTTGATCTTTGCTTCCAAAACTTGATAGCTTTTCACAGAGAAGTGGATCTCTTCAGCACAGCTGTGGAGGTCCTATGCGTGGAGAGCTGATGGCTTTCATGGGCTTGTCAAGGACCTGTTACGGGGCTATTTTACATAGCATTTCCCCACAGTATCTCCCTTCATCTGGTAGGTGGGAGATCAGATCTAACAGGCATTGCTCATGATTTTTTTTTTTTTTTTTTTTTTTTGCTTTTGTACTGAAGATTTCAGTTAAACTGTTCACATGCAAAATGAAATGTGGAATTTCCACTGTCTTCATATATTATGCATATATACTCTACTCCATTTGCCTGCTAAATGCAGCACTTCCCACTGTCATGGAACTAATTGATGTTTAGTCCTGCATAAGCAAGAATTGCCCCCAGTGAGGCTAATTCAGATACCCAAACCTTTCAACAACCTTACAAATCTCCAATTTTGATTAATTTGCAGTCCTCTGTAAGTTATCTGCACAGTTTGTACTTAGGCAAAGCATTCAACCTTTTTTTTTTTTGCCTGTGGCATGCCTTTTGAGAAGATCTGGTCCTAAAACTGGAAGGAAAATATTTGGGGGGAAAAAAAAATCATTAACCATTTCCCTGCTTTTCATCCAATTTAGAAATATAATTAAATGTTAAGAAAAGCAAAAGCACTGCTACTCCTGTCTCCCTTTTCTTTTAACTGCCTCTACAGTAGCACATTCATGGGAGTAAATAGGAGGAAGGTGGTCCAGAAAAGCAGACTTTGTGTTAACAGTTGCCTCTGTCATACAGCACCACTAAAAGAATCAGGCAAACACAGGATAATAGGGGATAGTTCTGTAAGGTACCAAGAGCTTTCAGCTCAAAGTTGTGCAAGTAAATCCATAAGTAATAAATGTATATAGAAAGCAAACTCAGAAGGAATAAGGAAAAAGCTGAAATATTCTGGGGGGATATTTCCCCTGCACTCCACCAGTACTTGTCCTGTTCTAGAAACTATGTTACTCCTCATATGAAATTTTTGAACCTGTATGTATGCATTGCTTGCTGGCAGTAAACACAGTATAGTTCTTGGTAATTAGCTGTTATTAGCAAAAAGGCAGAACTCCAAATCAGAGATCTCTTAGAAGTCCTGGTAGCACCTAACAGTACAGATCTGGATAAAATTTTGCAGCTACTCCCTTGGTACACAAATAATTACACAAAATCCAACTTATACTGTACCCCAGTTCTGGAAAATAATTTAACCATTGTTTCCTGCAGCTTGCTTTCTCTTAAAAAAAAAAAAAAGTCAACTTAGAGCCAGAAAGCTTATTTTATTTCCACTAGCCGTACTATGGTTGGTCCAGTTTATTTATTTATTCAGGACTTGAGGTCTATATATAAATCAAGTTTACATTTTACTCTGTTTACATAGTTCCAATCGACTAGCAGTAGAAAAGAAGTGCTGCCTGAAGGTCTTTGGCCTTCCTACCAAAGATCATTATGCCTCTAAAGAGCACTTGGTTAGTCCTCTAATCACTTAGAAGTTTTCTGTCAAGCCATATTAGTCTTTGTTCAGGTTCCATTAGATTTAAGGTTCTCTTTCTTGGATTTGCTTAATTGTATGAGTGGAATTTCTTTCCCCTTGCACAGCCTGTGGAGAAAGCTCCAGCCTCCGCATAAAATAGCCCAGTTGTCCCCAAGCGATACATATTTTGTTGCTGCTTTGACTGTAATTCTCTGTTCTTCCTGTTTTTGCAACCTTTTCTCTTTCATCATCGAGCCCACCCATGCCTCTCGTGTGAGACAAATGGTTCCTTTGAAGAAGAATAATTTATACGAATAATGTTCTTGTTCATTTTTCTGTAGTTTCTTCATAGTCATGGATTTTCACTGGTGAACCTGCAGAAAGCAGCTTGGGTAACTCCATGTATAGTGTGCCTTCCACCTCACAAGCCCGTGTCATCCCCTTGTAGCTCTGAAAGCCACTGGAGTGTCTTTTTTGGCCTATTTTAGTCCAAGAGAAACTCAGTCCCTTGTACTTGGAGCGGAGCTGTGAAACTCTCTCCCTTCGGCACCAATATGTGCCAAAACCAACATTTAATACATATAACTCAGGTGTAACTACGGAAAAGAACTTTTTCCCAATTAATGCCAAAAATGTCATACACTTTTCCCTTTTTCATAATAAATGGCCTCTGCTTTATCATTTTAATGAGCATAATTTATGATATTTTGAAGTTTTTCATTGTATTAACCCCAGTGAATTAGGCAGAGATATAATTACATCAAATTCTAGACTATCTCCTTATGTATATGAACATCTTTAACATCTGAACAATGGGAAAAAGGAAATAAGATAAAAAAGGGAATATATGGAATTAATCCTTTCAAGGTTCATCAACTCAGCATTTCAAAGATGTGTGAAACTTCTTTTTTTACAGAGTTATTCCATTGACTCAAAGATTTTTAAGGTCAGAAAGTGTCACTAGAATTAAGTATTCCATTCTCTTGTGTATTATAGGTCACAGGATTTCATCCAGCTGTTTCAGTGCTGGGCCTTGTAAACTCTATTGAATAAGTGTATTTACTGGGGCATAAGTCAATGAACTGGAGAAATGAACTGAGTTCTCCCTTCTCAATCTGGCAAATCCCTTCTGTCCTTTTCCATTTTTACTCAAAATGCCAATCTTTCTATAAAAAAGTTCTTTACATACATAGAGGTTATGTCACTTCTTTAGAACTAGCATCTAATGTGTTCTTTATAGTGAAGAAAATACAAATGATGTACTCCTCTGAATACACGTGTGCACACACACACTAGTCTCACACTACTTCCTCTACTTGGTAAAATGTCCCTGAGAATAAATAGTATTAGTTCTGCAAACATTTGTAATCCCTCTGTCGTGATCATCTCTACATCTATAATCCATTTGTTTTAGACAATGGAAACTCTCCAGAAACTTCATAAAAGCTTTATAGATCAAATTTACAAGGTGGAGAAAATTCTAACTTACAGAAGTAACACTGCTGGGATGAAGAAAAAATGTATGTGGTCTGTGCCTATTTGTATAATTTTCTGGGAACAAACCTTTGGTAAACTGTTTAGGACATCTGCAGCTCGTCTGTCCTCTAGCCTGAAACACTGCAGTAAAATGCAGAGAAAGAAATTACTCTCTAATTATATTGAGCTCCCAATATGGTAAAAAAAAAAGTGTTCCTTATCAAGGGTGCTCTGCTTATTGCTAATCCTGTGACTTGAGAGCTGCTAAACACTTCTGAAAGCCCCACCATGGTTCCCCAGCTGCCACTGATGGCCGGACATCCTGTGTGCCTGCTGGCTCCAAGAGCTGCCCAGGATGCTGGTGGCCAACCTGATGCTTTCCAAGAGGGTGAGGAAACCTTTGGACCCGAGGTGGGGTCCTTCCCAGCCCATCCCTGGTAGGGCGACAGCTGCAATTCATTAGGTACCAGGCTGGGGTTTGAATGGTGTTAGGTGAGGAGCTTTTTCTGTAACCAAACAGAGCAGAAACTCAAATGTGACCATCCTGTGGCCAGTACCATGCTACAGAAAAGAATGCAAAGGAGCTTTATTTAGTTCTGATGCAGAAGGGATGATAGATACATTGCATTTTTTCAAATTATCAGCTACATTGCAAAATTTATCAGTTGTGCATGGAGAACCTTAGAAAAAAAATACAAGAGAAAATTTAGGCCCTGAACCTATGTCTGTAGAAACTGCTGATAAAACTTTCATTTTCAATGAGTCTAATACCTCAGGAAAATTTCAGTACAGGTTCAGGTACCTGAAAAGCTTGAAAGCTTGTAAGCTATTTTGTCCATAAATAAATAGGTAACATACATTTCTCAAGCATATTATTGTACCATATTACACTATAGCGCTATGTGTATATTTGGTGGGAGTGTCGTCTCTGTAATGTACCCCAAAGGTTGTAACTGCCCCCCTGCTACGTGTCTGCTGCGGTGGTTCATCCTGGAAATAGGGGTGGTTGCCACAGTGAGCAGGTGTGGTGTCAGTTTAAAGGAGCAATATTTGTGCTGATGAACTGAAACCGCATCGCGAAGGCTGGCGGTGTGCTGTGAACAGCGATCCAGCGCAGGCAGGAGCAGGTCTGCCGAATGGCTTTCCAACGTAACGGTGTGGTTCTCTATTGAACTGGCTGCAGTGACGAGGGGCAGATAGTTCCTTGAACACACAGGCTAAAGTTTAGCTAGTGCTGGAAAAGCTAACGTCAAGGCTAAGCACTGTTTAAAAAAATTTCTTCTCTTGTGTTACGCATAAAATCTTGTTGAAAATAAGATTTTCCATGTCTTAATTGTAATACAGAAAGTGTCTTTTATTCTTCCTATGCTTGAGATAGCAAGGTAATTTCAGAACTGAAACTGATTGTCTCAGACATTCATGATTCAAATATTTAATCTAAAGGGTAAAATTCCCAGACTACTTCTCTCATCATTCCTTAGTTCTGTAGAGAATAAAAGCTTCAGCTTTATATGATCTGATATTATTTCCATTATTGGTATTATGCTGGAGGCAAATATCCTTCAAAAAGCAAAATCCACTTCCCCAGTGCTCAGTAAGTTGTGCACCACAAAGGCCCAATCTCTCCTTTGCACTGTGTTCTGGAGATGCCTTGTAATCTGCTGAGAATTTAATAACAATTATTTTACTTCTTGTAGTGAAGAGCCGTTAAGATGTAATATAAAATATTCATCTGAAATCTGATGTATCCAAATTTCAGGGGCGGTTTAGGACTGAAGGATGAATTTTCCAGCTAACTGAAGAGTTTAAGTTGTAATATGCCTCTATGTATATGCATCTGTGTATCTCTCCACGTGGCTGTGCAAGGACTTTCTTTGGCACTACTCTGATTTTTACTGTTCTAATATATGCAAACACTGTGATAAGTAATAGCTTACTCCTAAGTAGTTCATACATTTTTGGAGCTCTGCCTCTGGAAACAGGAATGAAAGTAAGCATTTGACTGTGTGGTAAGCAAAGACATCAAATTCATTTTTTCCAATAACCCCTCAAATTCTTTATCTCCTTAATAACACCTCAAAGATTTTCATGTGATCTGAGTCCAATTGCTTCCATCTGAAAGTGGTAAGAACTGCTAAATAAGAACTTCTAAACAGCGTGCAGTGTAATATGACAAACTGTAAAATATTCTGTAATAGAAAACAGTGGGTGATATAGTGCACCTTACTTGTAATACAGAAAGGTCCTCTTAATGATATCAGACAAAATCCTGATGTCTTTTTTTCGGTTCTGTGTAGAAATCCAATTGACTTTACCACCTCAGTGAGGCTGCAGGATTTTATCCATACTGCCTGATATCATAACAACATGAATATGGATTGCTTTCTATATTTATTGTAATACAAGGGAATATGCTTTGTAATTATATATAATGAGGTCTGTAAGGCTATGAGGTGTGTGTGTCTGCGCATTAGCCACAGACATGCAGCAGGAGATGGATACAATTTCTCTACTATCGATCATTTCTAAACATGAAATGAGATGGTAGGGAAGATTGCTTACCGCAGTTGCACAAAGCACTTACTGCATCTACAGAAAGAACTTGTGCAAATAAGTGTTTGCATGAGTGAAAGAGTGAGGTCTAGAATAAATACATGAGAATTCAGGGACACGTGGGTGATAATTGTATAATGGTATATACATGGAGCAGCCAGATCAAAGATTAGACTGAAACATTGAAGTAGACAAAGTCTTTGCATCACTAAAACTTGTTGCTTTCTGCATCAAAAATATCTTTGAAAAACATTCTTTGTTGCCTATAATTGTCACAACTAATTTGTAGATTACACAGCTGGGCTTTGATCAAACAAAGAAACAAGGGAATTGAAGACCAAGAATAAGGAAACATGTCTCAGGACTGCACAACAGACCGAGAAAAGGGAAATCGCAACCTGTGCGAAAGAATGAGAGCATTAACGTATGCTTAGTCTGAATTTTCCATAGCAGTCCAAACCAGGAAAATGTGAAGAATTCAGGCTAGATGCTAAACAGTTGCACAAAGAAAAAATATGCTCCCTTCTCTGTTATGACGCAGAAAGAGGGATTCAGTTCACAGTGGTTTGAATGGTTACAATACAAATGTTTACACCTGAGCTCAAAGATCCCCTTGCAGTCAAAAGCTTTGCATGGTCTAATGCACAGAATGCTACTGCCAGGCAGCAGATGCTTGACAATGTTGATAATGTCATGTAGATAATACATGAGAACCAAATAAACTGCATAAGTTTTATATATATTGACATGCTAAAACAAAGACCTAAAAGACACTAATAAAGAAGAAACACCAAATTGTGTTAGAAAAGGGAATCATTTTGCAAGAGATGCTGCATCTAGTTCATGGCAATGTTAGCTTTGTGGACCAGATTTTAAATCATCAAAGCTATATCAAGTAGACATAGCAAGGAATAATAGCTGTGATCATCCACATTAGTTATGGATCCATTTCAGGATTCTGATTTTGGTATTTTCAAACAGTAGAGAAGAGAATAATAACCCAATGAGTTATTAACTCTGATAAAGTTAATTAACATAATAGATCATCATTTCTACTATCTGGATGTATGTGAAATTCGTATTTATTGGGTGAACAAGGATTATCAACAAAATGTGATATTTTATTGTAGAAAATGATCTGTATATTCAACTTTTTACCTAACTTGCAAACAGCTAGTAAATGTCAGAATATGCCAGATGACTTTAAGAAATTTATTCAAGCAAAGATGGTTTAAAACAGTTACTAGTGCCTGTGGTGTTTTTAGATGAAGAGTAGAAGACATCATTCAGTTTCCTCTTGTTTTCTGATAACAGTAGGTAAAGGCAGAGCAGTTGTTCGAATGTACCTCAAGCTATCTGCTAACTGCACATATCTTTCAAGATAGTCAGGGACTCCTGAGGAAAATACAATTGAATTTTAAATTCTAAGCTAGCTGAACCTTTATGCGTATCTATGTTTAAAGATGAGTATGTGTTTATACACATGTACACAGATTTTAGAGATATTCACTCTGAGTATATGCAAATACATCCTTAAATGGCATTATAATCTCCACTTAAGTACAGAATATGCCCTGCTTCAAAGTCAATACATAATATTTCTCTCATTCTCCCTTATTTGCTTTTTTCAAAGATTGTAAGAGTGAAGTTACACTCAGTCTCTGATTTTATAGGTGAAAATAAATAATATCATTTAGCATTAATTGATTACCCTTTTATTATCTTCTATTGCTTGGTCTTTTGAACAAACATAATGCAGCCCACTGTTGCATGAAAGTTGTAATAATAATTGCTATTTGGTGACTTGAAACGGGTTTCCTCGGCTTTAGCAGAGCTGGTATTTCTCAAATGGTTATGGTTAAGTATTTTATTTTGCATTTATAGCAGCTACTTGCTGCATTATCTGGCTTTTCAAGGCACAAAGACTCTAGGAGACATCAGTATTCAGGAACAATTGTAGGACAGTGCAAAGATTAAAAAAGAATTAAAGGAACAGTGAGAAAGCAGCAGATAAATAATAAGAGGCATAGTCACTAAGAAAATGGGATTGCCACCTGTGATGGGAAGAATGATGACTAAACATTGTGCTCCATCTGCAAAGAAAACCCCACAAAAAAAAGGGCTCATTCTGGTTTTATTTGGTGAATAGGGTCTACAGTGACTGACAACATGCAAATTATATTGATGAATCTAAACTATCTAATTAGTGAAATTACAGAATAATCTCATGAAGTTCCTGGGGATGGGATTGTATTAATTGTGTGCATGTTGCCATTAAACATCTTTATATTTGGGGGAAAAGGCAACATTTCTTGCCCCGCTGGACCTTTTCAGAAGCTACTCATAGGGGAGTTTATGGGGCTAGAGAAGCAGCTCGCCCATGCTAGGAAACACTAAGAGCTAAAGAGGATCCCAGCCCAGGCAGGAGGAGGTCCTGCAGGGAGATTTGAAGTTTGTAGGAAACCTTTCGGGTGATGCAGGGCATTAGTCACCTTTAATGAGACAGGGCTCTTTATCTGGACTTAAAATAATAAATGGGGCGAGCCCTATAGAAGCCATTATCAAGGTTCTTGTTTCTCTTAGTAAGGTATAATTATTACTTTATTATAATGAAGACTATTTTTGGAAATGTTCTAAATGAGCTTTAATAGCCATTTGCTTGAGCTGGAAAGTAGTGAAACCAACTGAAAAAACATTCACTTTTTTAACATTTTGCATTACTGCCCAACTCCCGTAGTAAAAAAGGGAAAGTCTCAGCCGTACATGCTAAGTGCAGGAATCCAAGAATCAAGTTCTTTCTGAAACTCTATTTTCTTTCAAAAAGAAAACAAGCTGCCAAGTAACTGCCAGTCATTCTTGCTGTGGCAATAACCTTGCTCAAAGAAATCGGTGCACTGTTACTTTGTTAACTCATCTAGGTAGAAAACTGTGTCCAGCCAGCCAAACAACCACTCCTTTAAGAAAATACAATAAATTTAAGCATATAGTAGGGAGTTACTTGGCACTATGATGGCCACGGTAGATCACTAGGAAGAGGTAGTACAGTTGTTCATAAAGCAGCTAGTGCTGGGTTAGTGTGGGATACGCACTGCTAAAATACGCACTCTTCCCTAGCAGCGATCACTGCTTGTAGCCATTAGAGATGTGATAGAGCTCTTCATGTAGGGATGAGTATGATTCTACAATGTCAAAACTAGATTATTTTTCTAGAACATTATTTCTAATGAAATTTAGATGTTAGGGGTCTAATGAGAAAGTTTCCTGGTTGTTCATGATGTGTTACTCAAAAAGCTTTGGGAATTATGGTTGTATGATTTTGTCTAAATATGTAAATACATCATGCAGGACCAAGTGGTTTCAACATTTTATACCTGATGCCTATGAATTTTCTTAGGAAAACCATCTTCTGTTTGGATGTATTTCACTTTTCTGCAATATTTTCATCAGAGTCGAAAAAGCAAATGTTACTACATAAGAATAGTGTTCATTATTTTCACCCATACTTTCAAGCAGTTTCGTAAGGGCTGTTGAAGGAAGTTGTGAAGGAGTTTGGATGCTGTATGGACACAATTAGGACACTTTTTGACCATGTTTTGTACATAATTATCTGTAATGTTTAAGCTGTTCCATAGTAAAGCTGGAGGACTGGAAAGCAAACATCAAAGTATATTAAGCGGCCACCTGAACACCTAAAATGCCTTTTCTGAGAACGTGTACCTCATCAGGGACTGAGCTGATTGCTGCCTGGTTAACTCCTGATTTTTACTTTGTTCCAGCTGTAAGTGACACAACTCATTAGTTATTGGATCTCAGAGGTATTATTGTCATGGGTAATTCAAAACTTCCTTCAATAACAAGGTGCCAACTTGCATTGTCACCTAATAAGTATTGAGAGACAAAAGGGTCTGCAGATGGAAGAAACAGGGCAAAATTTGCTTTGTTAGTCACTTGGTAAATTTGCCCTGTGATACAATGGCTTACTCAGCAGCTTGAGAATTTGCTATATTTGTATTACTAATATTGTTCTAGTTAGTCACTTGAAATACATTCTGTACAAATAAATATGACATATACAACCATTTAAATTCACAGTTTGGCATCATACTAAGACACAAAGATGTTTAAAAGACTGATTTATGTGGAAATCTTACTGGTTTATGCTGAAGAAGAAACTACTGTACTACACATTAGTATGTTGTCAATATAATAAAAGAGGGAGAGAAAAGTTTTATCATACTTCAATGAAAACAATAATGTATCTACTTCTGTAACCATTTCCATAGGTTTGGACAACACTTCATACTTCTGAAAGCAAATTGTTAGGGGTTCGTAAATCAACCATGGTGCTGTTTCTGTTGTTCCTGTGTAACATTTTACTGATGGAGAGTAGAAATCCATCACATAAAAGGAATCCACACGTTGTGGGAGGAGGCATACCTTAAGGGCAATATAGCATTGATTTATTCATTTTACCCTTCCTTATAGTTAGAGAAGGCACCAAATTTACTCCAGATTAAATATTAATGTAACGAAGAGTAAAGCCTCATTGTCTATTTTACTCAAGCAAAAACTATCAGGGCATAATTCAACTGATATTTTATATTGCAGTTAACACTTGATGTTAAAAGGGAAGCTTCTGCAAAGGTCATAAGAATACTGTGGGTTTACTGAAGTTTTCAGGAAGCACTGATTCACTTCATTTTGGAGGGTTGCTTTAGAGTAGTGAAGGGATGCAACACTGCCTTTATTAGAGTAGGATTTTTGGCTGGATCCCTTCAGCTTCAACAGCCAGACACATTGATCTGGTGTGGCATGTTCCTTTAAACATTTTATTTCATCCTTCCTTTCTCTTCCTTGAACTATTTTGCTGGAAAATGAAAAAAATAAACCTATCCAATCTTGGAGGTTAACCCATATGGAAAGATCCTTCTGTATGACAAAATTAACTTAGGAAAGATCTGGATTCCTGGGAGTCTGGTGGATAAACTTCAGAGACTTTTTGATTATATCCTAGTAATTGAATCATTTACAGCCCAGAACAGGGGAGAAAGGAACAATTCCACAAAATGAACTTTCAAATTCCACTTACCTTCTTGCATTTAGAGGTTGGAATCCTTCACCAGAGGCTGGAAAAAGGCTGCACAGATAAAACGAAGGCAGATGAATTTCCTGCAGTCCACATTCCATAAATAAGGCAGTTTTCAGTTTAAATAATTAAGCAGATAGAGTGAAGTCCTGTCCACATTTGCCAATTTCTTCAGTGGGACCAGGATTGAGATTTTGTGTGGCATACAGGGACCAAATCTCCTGTCAACTTTACCACTATGAGCTGTCTTGATGAGTTAGGTTTCTTTTCAGCTGCATTAATTCCTGAGAAGCATCTTAGAAAGGTACTTTAGTGGATTTTGCTACATATGCTCGGAATAGCTGGAGAAATTCAAAGTGAGTGAGAGCTGAGCCAGAGACAGAAATGTCTATTTTTTTTTCTCCATTCCACTTCTTCTGTATGTTATTACTATCTGATTAGTTAATTATTGCTATTGATTCTACCATATTATCAAAGAGACAGCTTTTCCCTTCTGTTTTACCTGTGAATTATGTTTAGACACCCAATAATTATTTTGATAATAGTAGGTATAGGAATGAACTATGCAACACCTACCTTGAGACTGAGAAGTTGAAGCTGAGTTGAGTGCTACAGATATTTATTGGTGTTGCTGTTCAGTTAAACTGATGTGCGTGTGACCTGCTGCAATCAAAGGAAAAATCAAAGTGGACAGGAGCTAGTTTGTGAAAAGCATAAGGGCATTAACCTGTTACCGTATTTGGGAAAGGGAATCAACATCTCTTATCCACAGTCTAAAGTATGTTTTAAAAACCATATACAAGGGTGATAGCCTTTTGCCTTTTCTCCAATTGCTCTTTGATGATTGGCACCAAGAATCGAGCAGTGTGGTAGAAAGACCTTGACATATTCCTTAGTGACATACGATACCTTGTAGGCATAGATGGTATTCAGCAGAATTGGCTTTCCATGAATAAAATTCTAACACTTCCACACAACCCCCTGATATCAAATATCTGCCCTCCACCACTTCGGATATAATACATACCCTTCCAACAACGGCCTTAATTCACAACTCTGTCTGAAATATTGTCACTCTGGCAATTAAGTTTGTGACGCTCGTGGCAGTAATAGTAAAACACAAAATATGCAGTACACAGTGTTTAATATTGCTTAACAAAACTGCAAGAGTAGCCTAGTGGAATTATGTGAGCACGTTTGTGTGTGTATTTAATGAACTGAGCTAAAAATACATTACAGAACATATTTTAATGCTCTGAAAAAATATAGAAAAATGTACTGTTCATCCCTAATGAACACTGATTTTCCAAAATGGGCCTTGTGAGTATCACATGGAAAACTCTTTATATCTGCACACAGACTGTAGTCAGGCATGCTCAGCACTCACGGTTGCAGACCTTGATGGATGCTGATGTGCACAATTGCCCACCCCGTGTATGCACATCCAGAGTTTTTACAGGCTGACATGCACAACCACTGCTAAAAAGTGTGTGTCGTATGTGGTCCCTGCTGTGATATGAAATTCTTTCACACTGCCTACAGACCAGTCTTAAAATTAAGACCTCCTTATCTTTGGGTAGCCAAGACAAAGTAAAATTAAATAATGCTCATGTAACAGTGTGTGTACACGGGGGAATGTATGTGCAAATGATGGAATTATCTTCAGTAATGCCCTTAATGTGCTAACACTACTTTCAAGTATTTCCAGAGGTACACAGAAATATTTGTTACAGTTAGCTCTTATTTTTAATGTTAATTAATTAGTGCTAAGAGATGTATTTACTATAAATTAGATTTACTAAAGGTTTGAGCAATGATCTGGCAAGTTTGGAAAAGTATGGCGTAAAAAAATTTTTTATGAAGAACATGGAAAGACTTGACTTAGACTGATACAGTTGACAGTCTTGAGTGATGGAGAACATGACAAAGTTTCACAGGGACTAAGAAAACTAGATGAATGGATAGTATAGGGGCAGGTGATTTTCAGTGTTGATAAAAGCAGGAAAAATAAAACAAAAAATGTGTTCACAGAAGGAAAATCACAAAGGCTAATTTTAGCCTTGGGGCATTACTCTGCTTTTATATTCAATGGAGGGAGATGGGCATTTAAAGTGCCACTTAAATGATCATCTATGGGCTAAAGGTAGTCCTTGTGGATGTCCCTCACAGTCCTGGGCTCTAATTAAATCCTAACTACTTGATTCAAAGACCTGATTCATCTCCTGAGCAGAACATCTGCTCACTCTGCACTATCGTTAACATGATCCAACGTGTGATGTGGTTAGCAACATTGTGCTCTGAAAATGAATAATGGATCTGTGAAGGATCATGTAAGTGAAGAACCAGGGAAGGTGATGTTGTCAAGATGTAAACTGCAGAGAGACAAGAGCACCCAGGGGAATATGTGGTGAATTTTTTGTAGGGGCTAGCAGAGACTGCAGAATAGTGTAACAGGAGTTCAAGCCTAAGAGGATAGGAATAAAATAGAGAAAGAGGACAAGAATTATTAGAAAGCAGAGCTAGAGTAGTCCCAGGGGTGAGTCACCTGGGGCCACCTACTGCTTTTGTAGTGGTGAGGGAAAAATCACCTATCTGGTGAAACAGCAAAGGATGATTTATTATGAAAGCATTGGTTATTGGAAAAAATAGCATCAAAGTGAAATAGGTGTACCCAAACTAGTGACTACTGAAATGCTTGCTCCTAGTGACTACTGAAATGCTTGCTCCAGCAAACTAGGATAAAAATGGGGTGGGAAATATTGGATCAAATACTGAATTCTTGAGCGTCATTATGAGAATTTAAGATGTGTCTACTGATGGATTGGCATCCCCACTTCTATCATCAAATCCAAAGCACCAGTGAAAACTAAAAGAGGAGCCACATAACAGGCTTGAGAGACAAGGAAATAGCTTTATATAAGCAAAAATTGACATGTCAGTGACCACATACAGTAGAGAAAAACTCATGAAGAGGCATGAAATGGAACTGCAGAATAGCAGTTATTATTTGCAGCTCTTAATAAATGGGTGCAGACACTCAAGAAATTTATGAAACTAATATAGGAAACCAGGTTTGGAATATTAATTAATACAGTGTGTAACATATGTGAAATGCACAGCGTACCAGTAGTACCAGGGACATAAAATAATATGGATATTTTGCTGGATCATTTGAACATCATGACTTTGCGTAGGATTAAAAATGTTTCCGAAGGAATAGGAGCTCTTATGCCCCAGGATATAAGTGTATAAGCAGGCTATATAGTAATTGTCCCATTTACGGGCTTCTTTAATGTTCCTTTGAAACCCTTTGTGTCTCTTCTGTCAGAATGAGGGCAGAACAGATGATGGATGATTGTTCTGATCTAGTTTGGCAGTATTTATGTTCCCGGTTTGTACATGTTTAAGGGCCGTTTAGCAGTGAACCTGGGATGCTCTGAGGATTTCTCAGATGCATGGGAGATTCATCCTTAGCTTGAAGCATAACCACAAAGAAGTTTTGGAGAAGGTGTGGTTAGCAGCAGAAGTCAAAGAATTCGGGAATATGCATGACAACTTTGACATTTCCTTCCTTGTTCTGTCCTGTAGCAGTGACTCTGGACAAGGGTCTGCAGGACAGGCTGTCAGATGATGAATGAAATAAACAAAACTTTGAGTGTGTACTTCTGATGGCATTTCATAGCACAAGTCTTCTTTTGAGAGAGCACGTCAAAACTGATGTTGTTTGAGTACAAAGAGAATACAGGAGATGGAAGCATGAAGGAGATCTGCTCTGGATAAGAACAGAAAAAATGGAAATGCAAGACCTGCAAAGGAATATGAAATTCCCAATATATGACTTATTTTAGGAATATATGTCCTAAATAACTTTGTGATACTTTGCAGTTGGTTGCTATTTTCAGATAACTAGAAGAATGACCTCTGGGACATAGGGACCATCTCTGGGAATTTAAAACCACCATACTGGGTCAGGCCAGAAATCCAGTATTTTGTCTCCAGTAGCAGTTGCGGCACATGCTAAGGCAGAGTACAGGAGTAACAAACAAATGGGGAGAATTTCCCCCTAGACCTTCCCAGTTTTCAGTAGTCTGTGATTCAGGGATTGTGTTTAGTAACACTTAAAAGAGTTTTCTCCCATTTGCTTGTCTAACCATTTTGTGAGCTCATTGAAAACTCTCAGTTCATGTGCCTTGTGTGAGAAAGTCTCCCTTATTTGTTTGAACCTTCAACTGCATATTTGTCATAACTCCTGGATTTGGTACTGGAAGACACAGTGAAAATTCGTATTTCCCTGACAATTATCAGTACCCTGTTTACACATAATTTCAAACCACACCTCTTGTTCAGCACTCCTAATAATAGTCTTTTCCAGAAAGTCACTCCTATTTGGTTAGAAACATTCAAATTTTGTTCTTAACTGATATTAGTCACCGCCAGTTTAATATTTACTTTTTACTGTTTGGCAAACCTAATCTCCTCATATGGGGCTTTGGGGGTTGCATCAATGAGTTCCAGTTGACTTTTTTTGTCCTCTTCTATTCACCTTATATTGCTGTTTTACTGAATTTTGTTAACACATGTTTATTGGCTTCATTAAGAATAAAGTTAGTTCTAAGGCAAACACCTTCCAGAATAGCAAGTGATTTTTGAGGACTTTGTTTTGGGGCCAAAATTGAAGTTTCTGAAAGGTGCCTGTTTTTCAGGATATTTATCTTTAACCTTTTGTAGCACTCAGGTCTCTTAGCACATCTCCATGAGACACCCAAAATCAGCAGCTACTGTGGAATAACTTGATTTAGTTATTCTTTTGGCTAGCAGGGTCAGTGGAGAACTGTCTTGTTCATAGGAATTAATTGCTAACATTGTATGCAGGCTGAGAGCTGCAGAATTGCTGTTATATGTCAGATCAGCTGTTCAGAGGACTGTCATATGTAGCAGCTGCCCTTGTAACTGTCATTTACTGTTTCTGAGAGACTAAAAGTATGTTCAAAAGTTTTTTAAAAGCAGAATTATGAACCTTCCCTTGAAGATATATATGTAGTTTCTTCCAGCTTATATTTTTTCTTTGTGAATTTTGAATTAATTGTAAGCCCTCATTTTTACACTTCTCTAGTAGTGTCTTCCATACTAAAAATCTCAGATCTCCACAAATAAGAAAGAAAGCATTTTCTTTATGTAACTGTATTAATTTAAGAGAAATCACACCAGGATGTGTTAGGTCCGTTTGCCAGGTAAGCTTCATAAAAGGTGTTCTACCTCATGCAAAGGAGTAAGAAATACATAACGCTATTGAGAATCATGCTACAGTGCAATCTTCTCTGGGGTGGGTCATGATGACACACAGCCAACATGCATGCAGTTCCAGGAGCGAAGAGAAGAGTATATTCATCTGCAGCATGAATATAAGTGCAATGCAATTATCCAAGTCAGAATCCTGTCCCTTTTCTAATGGCTTATATTGGCATTCACCATCATAGTATTTGAGCATTTTTCATGAGGGAACATTTCATAATGTTCCATGAGGAACTTTAACACTGTTATCTTCTTTGCCTAGTGGAAATAGGCTACTTGTATTTTGGTTTTCTTCCTTTCAGTTCTTATAGCATACAGAAGAGTGTGAGTGGTATCTGGTTTGGCTTTATGGTGGGAAACTGGATAGAGAGATTGACTCTTTCATGACTGTGAATGTTCCTAAATCATCTGGCAATGAATTTTAAAAACTGATTAAGCTCTTCGAAGTTTGTGTTTCCTGTTGCGCACACACACCAAAGCCACCTGCTATCAGGAAGCAATGAGTGAGGCTATGATGGACATCATGGCTTGATGACAAGGTTATTGAAGCCTAATTCTATGGAGGGCTTTCAAAAATCTGCAGGGTGGCAGCCAGTAACTACACCTTGCTATCTTATGGGACTGATACAAAGAGCAGTGAATGATACTTCTCAGAAAACAATCTTGATGAGATGGCATCTGCTACTTTGTGAAGGGATTGAAGTTCTTAGGACACTGTTTCATTCCTACCCAAGGGAATTTGGCCAAAACAGGAGATTTGATTTAATTACTTGCCACTGACATTTGCAATCTTGCATCTTTGCAAAGATGATGCCACCATCTTTTGCCAAAGTGACTTTTCCCTCTCCTTCCTTTTTTTTTTTTAAATCAGCAGCCAAAAGTATCTGGGGAGTTTAGCTTAAACATTCACTTTAGCTAAACCTGTATTTCTTCAAGAAGTTTCAGTGCAGTTTTACAGTTTTCTTTTTTGCTTTGTTCTGATGCCCAAGTGCTTACTGTCTCTCTCTCTCTCTTGAGGATCAGAAACAAAGGCATAAAACCAAGAGCAGTTGACTGGAAAGCCCATATGTTAGATAACTGGCCAGAAGGGAGCAGAGCTATCTTCAGTCCATCATGCTGATGACTGTCTGATGAAATTCACAGCATGATAAAAAGAATTTCTTACTGAGTGAGGGTCAGTGAATGAGCATCAACAGCTAAGAGCTTATTTGTCTAGGACATTGATCAGTGCATATTTTCAATCATCTTAAATATCATCCCTTTTGAAGCAGGCACAGTTAGTAATTTATTTAAGACACAAAACCTCTAACATAAACAAGGATTAATCTTGGAAGAAAACTAACAGAGACAACAGCTTTGTGCCATTTCTTTTGTTTGTATAATTAATGTTCAACATTAAGTGTTCACTCGGCTGATACATGCATGGTACCAGCAAAGTAAATTCATTCAAATGCAAACAGTTTCTCTTGTATTGTTTTTGGAACTATACGGTACATTTGTTCAGCTCCCTGGTAATACTTTAAAAGCTAATTACTTTGAAAAGTAAACAAGTATGCAAATATACATCAAGAAGTGCCAATTGGTTGTTTTTGAGGTTTTGGGTTGAAAGAGCTCAAGAAGAGAACCACGAGTTTGCTGAATTACTGACAGTGCTGTATTTTCTATTTTCTGTTGTAGCTCTCTGCAGTAGTTTTTTCTATTGTGAGTCTTTACAATACTTTCTTTATCCAACCTAGTTTAAAAAGAATTGGAATCAATGATTCAAGATCATGCAAATTTTCAGCTGAAACAAGCCAACAAAATAGTGATAGTGGGGAGGAGACCACAAATGCCCAGGAGATTTGATCTGTTTGGAAAGCAGCAAGCAGTGGAATATTTATGTACAAATTGAATAGACCTCACAGA
The DNA here is from genome assembly GCF_034638445.1 of Ciconia boyciana. Classification (NCBI taxonomy): domain Eukaryota; kingdom Metazoa; phylum Chordata; class Aves; order Ciconiiformes; family Ciconiidae; genus Ciconia; species Ciconia boyciana. The sequence continues at coordinate 14,860,189 of NC_132944.1, read as the reverse complement.
TAGCTTGCCTACATTGGCTAGGGATGATAGGCTTTTGATTGCTGCAATGAAAACACGAATGAACAAAGCAGGGAAGGAGAATGGGAAATTTGGAGCAGCTGTGTCCCATAGTGCCTCTTCCCAGCCCAGCTTTCTCTTGTGCTGTGCACTGAGCTGAAAAGTCTTGGGTTAAGGATTCCCTCCCTGACTCTGTCTCTGCTGCAGCTCAGGACCAGGAGCTCACATGTTACAAGCCCATGTGCTTTCAGCTCCATGCACTCTTGCACTGACAACATTATCTTAGATGTAAATGGAAAGGTACAGAAATTTGCACTTCATTAGTTGCTAGTTATGCCAAACACCTTAGTATTCAACTGTGCCAGTGAAACATCTGCGCTCAAGTGCTCTCACCAGTCTTGCCTGGGTGGAAGAGACCATGAGCTCTTCTTTGCTCCTTGCAGGTCATCATCAGGAGGATGGGAACCGCAGTTGTTTGTGGATGCCATACTGGTGGTACTCTGTGAGGCTGTTCCCCAAGCATAACCAGTGACCAGGAGGACGAAGTTTAAGCCTTCCAGATCTAGCCAGAACCTTAGATTTTTCAATGATAAAACTATACACATAACACTGGATATAGACTGGACAATGTCCAGTAACTTCAGGCAGATAATAATTAATAATAATAACAATAATAATAATTCATTACCTTGATATAAGGAAGATCCTGGTTCATGTTTTTAAGGGAGCAGTCGGATTATTAAATCCCTCACTCAAAACTTGTGCCCAGCAGCCTCAGCATCTTCTGACATGACAATTATTTAGGACCTAGTGCTATCTCACTGAGCTAGAAAATTTCTCACAAGACCATCTCCTGGTCTGAGAAAGTCCTGCCATTAGATTTCTGTTCCAGCACCATTAATTCACTAGTCTGCCTCTCAGTATGATCCTGTGCTTGCATATCAATCCCTCAGAATGGTCTTTAAGTCTAAAATTCTGGCTTCAGTATGGCTGAATATTGTTTACTGATGTGAAAATAAGTATCTGATCCTGAAAGTATTAACATATATATTCAGATACTGAAGAGGTGATTTGTCCCACAGAGAGAATTATGCTTTCTAAATAAGAGAAGGGCTATGATGCATGAGACTGTGAGAAGCTGATTGCAGTATCAAAGGAGGAAATGAAATAAATGTACTTTCCAATTATTTCAGTAACTTACCTGCCTGATAGAGTGTGTAAATTATTATAATTTATTTAGATGAAATTTGTGTAAGCAAAAGTATTTTTCTAGATGAACTGATTTATCAGAAAAAGAATTTTTTAGATGTTTTCTGTGGATTTCTTTTTGAGGTGATTGAAATAAGACCCACGTCCTAAAGCTATTATTGTAGCAACATGGATTTTCTGGCTGCATTACTTGTTCACAGATGGTTAGCCTTTGACATGGCAATGAGATTGCTCACTTCTGCAAGATGTTAGCACAGATCAATAAGAAAACTGTCTTACAGAGAGAACACCTGTTTGTCAACCAAGCCTGCCTTAAAGGTATTTCTGATATTACATTTTTGTTTGTTCAGTGGAAAGTCAGTAGTTTCCCTGGCTGCAGGCTTAAATTCCCTCTTTGTTAGTGTGCCATTTGATAGCAGTAAGGAGAAGACTCCCTTTGGAAAAAGAGGGAAACCCACTTCTTTGCAGTGCTGGATATCTTAGTAAGCTGGGCTTAAAACTCTGTTCCCCTTACTCCATTTTGGGCCATAGAGGTATTGCAAGTGCTAGTTTAGTTTTCTGCCAAGCAAAAAATTACTTTCATCTTTCAAGTTTCAAAATAAATATTAGGGGACAGCTCTATCCAGGTTGTGGCTCATAGGAAACAGGGCCTCTGCCCATTTACCAGTGATATTAAAATATGTGTTATGACAGATGTCACTGAAGTCCAAGACTCATAATAAAAAGGATCAGAAAAATTTGAAGGCCCAGGAAATAATGTGAGTGGAACTAGAAAAATGTGAACTAATATATCTGGGGAAAAGAAGTATTCAAGTATTAATGCTGGAAAATTGCTAGCTGCTACAGTGGGGATGAAAAAAATAGGAAAGTGATGGCATTTTTCTCAAAGAGCAGGAGGTAATAGCCTCTTTCCTTGTTGAGAACACTGCTGGAAAGCACAGAGCGCCATTTCAATTAGATATGGTATTCCTCTTCCACTCTCAGACTGTTGGCTAGATTTTCTATTACATAGCATCTGTCTCTGTTTCTGTCTATCCCTTGTTTTTCATTCCTTGCCTATCTCCATAGTGCCTACATGCCTAAGCGTTAATAGATAAATACCTGTGTATCTAGTAGTTTATACACTGATGCTCAAATATTTTTTAAACTTGATTAACTCATGTTTGTTGTCTATGTTTTAGTTAACAGTACTGAAGAGCAGACCAGAGATAAATGCTGGGTTGGGAAAATAGGGCAGATTTCCTCTCTCAAATTGAGATAATAATACTCATCAACTTAAGAGCACAGAATTTTTATCACTGTTAATAATAATGTTATTGTTATATAGTGGAATCTTAAAAACATCAGTACCAGTGATGTCAATGATGCAGAGAAGAGCTATAGACATAATTAAGGTGATGGAGGCAGGCTTATGAAGAAAGATGAAGAGAAGCAGCAAATGCACAGCTTGGCTAAATGGTGATAATGATGATGGGGGATGTGATGACCGTCTAAAATGTATCTGACATCTGTAAACATAGAGTAGGGAATAGTTGTGTTCAGTTGGTCATAGCATTACAATTAAGGTTAATGAGGAAAACTGAGCAAAAGAAAACACGGAACATTTTTTTGCCGTTCAGCCCAATGGTAGATCACATTAAATGCTAGAATGGTATCTTCAAAGGATCCCCTGTTGCACCAGCAGAAGCCCAATTGCTTAAATAATGTGAAAATAAATTGAGCAAGATGCTCATGAGTGTGCAGAGGGAAACATTTTGATACTGGGAAAGGACCGGGCAAGATGACCTCTTCTGCTAATTTCCAACACTCTGTTAGAAAGAGTTGGCAGAGATGCCCTATTTCTAGTTTGCAGGCATTTCTCATTTTTTTATTTGTAATGAGAGCCCAGATTTTATCCAAAATGATCCAAAATTTTCAAGATTGGAAATTCAGGTAGCTGAACTGAGGGTTCAGAGCATTAGGGTACTTTCTCCGGTGGGGCTCACCTGGACCTGCACACCCTGGATGCACATGAACCCCATGGGATGGCAGTTAAACCTGAGCTATCTGAACCAAAATATTTGGGGTTCAATTAAATGACGTTTTTCCAACTAGCTCAAAAGCGGACAAAGCTGGATGTGCATCAGGACAAGTCTAAGAATAATCGACGGAAGGAGAACTATTTGCATGCAGTGCAGCAATTGGCACAGCATCTGCAGTGCATCAGACTAGCTGCTTTTCCTTAGGAAGTCACAGTACATGCATAAGGACACGTGCTTTTTGTTTGTTTGTTTGTTTGTTCGTTGTTTGTTTTTTTGCATTATTGCCTTGAAATATATTGTTTAGTTTATTTCAGACTGAAAGTTGAATTATTTTTTTTCAATGTAAAATGGCTGCTTCGTGATCATAAGTACATAGTTCAAGTAATTTCCAATTTCCTTCTCTGTCTGAACTTCAGCTTTCAGGATACTTTCCCCTTTTTGATGAGGATATGAGTATGTCATAACGTTTATTGGCTGTAGTACTATATGGGAAAGAAACTGGAAATAATTAGCTGAAAGTAGTTGAGTTACATGAATTATAATCCCCCCTGAGACATAGGGATTTTAGCTTGAATTGAAATTTATTGATGTTTGTCAATGAAGTGTCAATTTAAAAAAATTGTTTAAAAAGCAACTTTAATTAAAAAAAGCCTGTTCCAAATTCTCAGAGATAGTATTTAGATGAATACTGATCCTTACCAAGCGTAAACAGGAGAGAGAAAAATAAATGCATTTTCTGCCTGGCCTCTTTGATTCTGCTAACTACAGAGCTCCCAGCACACTGCTACTGTTTAACTAATAAAAAATAAATTAATATGACTTTCAAGCCAATGCTGTAATGTATCACACGTTGCTTCAAAGTTGGAAATTATTTGCTCACTAGACTTCATGTATTTCCACTCAAGTATGCAGCCCTTTTTATTCATATTATAAGGGAACAGAGTGAACTGAATTGCACATGTATTCAAAGAAGCAGTACAAATCTGAACAGGAGCCAGATGATCAATTATTAGGAGGTAGTACTGCATTGTGTTGTTCACCAGGAGCTTCAAGAGAGACGAGAAAGAAATTGTCAAAGAGAGAAACGTTCAATGCAGTTACAAAAAAGGTAAAAAGAGAGAGAGAGAGGGGAACCAGAATAAATCATGGTGAGAATTGTATGCTGAGAGCTGGAGCGGAAAGACAGAGCAAATCAAGGTGACAGGAAATAAAATATTGCTCATCAACAGAAACAGGGAGGAGAGAGACATCAAAACATGGAGACTCATGCAAAAAAGGCAGCTCAGGATACTGACTGTGGAAAAATGTAGGGGAAAGGAGGTCTTGGCAATGTTTAAAGTAGTTTGGAAAAAGAGAAAATCAGCCAGACTTGATTTGTTTGAGATGAAACCATCAAACCATCACCGAACCAAAACAAAAAGAAGAAAATAAGAAGAACCAAAAGTTATCATTAAATAAAATATTGCCATTGTCCTCTCCCTTAAAATTTTGGTGAGGAGGAGGCAACCACCCTTCCACTAAGGCTCCCCATAGAAGTGGCCACAATGAAGAGTTAAATTTTGAGAACAGTAGGGTCTGAATCCCATGTCATCCTCTGCTTCCCTCCCTCTTTCTCAGACATAGTTTGGTCCTGACCAGTAGTAAAACAGCTTAATCATGCTTAGGTCTGGATGAAATAGGTTATTTTGAGAGAGAATTTTTTTAACTTGTTAATTTATAACCACAGTATAATAGTCTGAAAATTAAAATATTGCTGTTCACGTATCCAGTCTGTAACATTTACTGAAGTGTTTGACTATGCCTGAAACTAAATAAAGTTCAGTAATGAGTGTGCTATAAATTCCTTAGACTGGAGACTACCAGATTCTTCTGCTATGGATAATGTATGCAGCGTAAAACAATTTCCATGCAAAAACAACTGATAGCTTCTGTTCCTTCGGTTCCATCCTCTGTCCTTCTGTACCATTGTACAGTCAGTTCCTGGCAAAGGTATCATTTTCTACTCAAATGTAGGACCAGCTGCTGGTGGTCATGGTGTGAATGACTAGGAATATATGAGGTGGGATAATGTGCACACTTGTCCACTGAAAAATGACTGAGAAATGATTGCTTGACGTTGCTTAGCTGCAGCAGAGTATAGAATTTACTACTGCTGCTCGTGGCACACAGCACCTGTACAGTGACATTTTCATTACATATGCTGTAACTTATGGTCCTTTGTTTTCCTTTTTGTGGATTTTGTAACACGTGGTCAACCCCATTGACAAAAATGTTACTGCCACTATAGCAAGACAACTCATCTGTAAGAGATCCCATTCAAAACCTCTTCACTTTGATTCCACCCTAACATCTCAGTTTTATACATTGGCCAAATTCTTTTAGTCCCGTTCCTCCTTGTTATTTTATTTATTGCCATTCTTTGGAAGATTAATGTGGCTTCTGCACTGAGTATAATTCTCTATATCAGCCTGTCTATAGTATCTCTGCAATCCTAGCTCTTCATCACTGTACATTCTTTATGGATCACATTACTTTCACCACCCCTTATCTAACTACTTCATAAAAACCACCTCACACATTTATAAGGCATGACAAGAGCATTACCATAAACTATGTTACTCTGCTCAGTAAACACATCATAGACTCTCCATAGGCTAATCACCTTAGTGGATAAAATTATCTGGGGATGAATTTATCTGCTGCAATCGTATCAAAAGACAAACTGTATAGAACAACATCATTCTGCTTTTCCATCATTTCGTCTTGACTGAAGCCTGGATTTTAAAGTTGGTTATTGCTGATCTTCTTCGTAATCAGTAGATTTATTTATGAATATTTAATAGAAATCCTAAAAGTGTGAGATTTTCGTGTATCATATGAAACAATAAAGGATATGTTATCAGTGTAATAAGCAATTTTGGGTCTCTCTTGAGGTTGATGGGAAAAGTGGTATAGTTACTCGATTTGGAGAGTAGGCTAAAGATAAAAGCATTTAATAAAAGGATTAGGCAGTTTTAGAGATCGGGAAGCATCAAGGTGCTTGGGGAAAGCCTGTTGGGCAAGAGTGAGACTCTGGCAGGACCAAACAGTGTTCGGATGGTTGACATAGAATAATTTCTAAATCCTTTCTTAGTAACTACATGTCATGCACACTTCTATATTCATTTCTCATCAGCAGCTGTGCCTAAATCACATATTTCTTATCAGCCTAATTATTCCATTTGAAAAGACAGTTATACTATCTTTCTTTCATTGTGTGCCTTTTCTAAGACTCATTTAACTTAACATCCATTCTTTGGATGTCTTTTGCTGGCAGCAGTTAGACGAACAACATTTTGAGGGCCCAAGAACAGTATTCTGTGGTTCACCCAAATGTTCTTGTTAGGATATTTTCAGGCCTAATTCCACTTTGGATTTTCACTGTGCTCTGGCAAGGAACTGGAGATGCCAATATTGGAAATGTTAATTTCTGTTCAGCAGCAGAAATGTTCATTTCTCCACAGCTTTGTTACCTAGAAAATTTGTTCTGGGGAAGAATTGTGCAGCTGCAAAGCAAGGATCAGAATAGCATAGTAAGTCTTTTTAATCTCTAGTTTTATACCTCTGCCTGCAGTTTAAGTTATAGGAGGAGCACTGCTTCAATGCAGGCATATTACATCTGTTTTGCCCAAACAGGCTTTTTTTATCCTCTCTGACAAATCAAATATTAAATTTTCCAAACCACCCAAGTGACTAAGGGCAAGATTTTTTTAAAGATACTTCCAGATTTCATGCTCAGCCTTACTAGGCCTACATCATTTAGACCAAGAAATCCCATTTACAAGTGATATAGACATTTAGGAGTGTCACATCTCACTGAAAGTCAATGAAATTGAGAGTCATAATGCCTATTACTTTTTGATATGGAACTTGTTATTTCTCAAAAATAACATTCTTCTCTTTCTGAATTTTCAGTCCTGCCTCTTCACATACATCTCTTAATGGCATTCCAGAGCTGTAAATCCCACCAAAACTTCTAATTTCTAGCCTCCATTTCTCAAAGTTGCTGAAGTTGAATTTCCCTTTGAAGTAAAAAAATCTCATTAAAAGACTGAAGATTCCCACTAAGAGAACATTGGATTCTTGGCTGCCTCGTGAGTTACGTATCTGCTTTTTGTAGTTCACCAATACAAGAATGCTAACAGTACCAATTACGATTCACTTTCAATACTCCCTGTGACAAAAAAGCAATCAAACGTATGGGGTATGTGTATGGTCGTCTGCAGGCGGCTCTGCCTGATTGCTTTCACTCTGCTGTCTATCAGGGACAGCATGCACACACAATAGGTGGGATTTTCTCATAAACTCTGTCATTTTTGTGTATATGTATGCTGTACACGTGCATGCAAAATCATAATTAAAACTATCCATAACTCTGCTTCAATAACAGCTAGAAGAAAATTCCTCATCAGCATTCCTCTCCAGCCACTCTTGCCCTGTTGTCCTCTTGAATTCTTCAGTTGATGCTGGTTATTGCATTGCCATTTGAGATGCAATGTGCCAGAGGCAGTAGCTGCTAGAAGACTGTCTTGTTTTTCTGGATATCATTTTTCCTTTGATTCATCTTTAAGAGATTTAAAAAAAAAAAAATATGCATAAGAATAAGGTCCTGTGCAAATTTCTCAGGAGATCAATTTGCAAGGCTCTTTAGTAGAAAGACCTATTCTCTAGTGTGTATATTGGTTTGATATGGAAATCCATAAGCCTGCCCTAGATCCACCCACATCTCACATACTGGTGTGCTCTGGGTTTTCTTTGTGAATTCAAGAGTAGAATCCGTACCGTTTCTCCTTTACAAAAAATACTTATTTTTAATTTCTGGGAATAAACCAGTTCTTGAGGATCAGAGTCTATTCTGGGTGTAAGTATAAGAATCTGTAAATCTCTCAGATAAAAAGCCTCCTGTGGTTGATGGCAGAGAGCATTAGTAGAAAATTGTAAAAGACTATAAATCCATGTGCTAATTAGAGCTTTGTATATCCCTGCTTCCCCTATTATACTGAATGGGAAATAAAATACAAATGAAAAAAAGAGTTAGTATTCAGATGAAATATTAACATTCTGCTGAACAAAATATTTTAAAGATATTATTTTCCTCTAGAAATTCTTTTGTTATGTTTTTTTTGTGGAAAAGTTTGATTTCATGGAAATGGCCTTTTCTGTTGAAACTACTCTTAGAAAATTAGCTTATAGCACCGTAAATAACCAGAGATGTCTGTGCTGAATGCACATTGCCCCTCTTAGCTTTTGAATTCTGACTCCAGAATCTATCAAAACTTTGGCTTAGTATGAAATTAATTTCCATCTGTAGCTGACCTGCTTTGTCCAGCAGTTCTCCTCCAGACTCTGACCACGTGCGCAATGGGTCAACACGAACCAAGACAATACATTTCTGGTCTTACTAGCAATAGGGTCATTGTATGAGTGATACAGAAATCGGGGCCTGAACTGAATGGGAACATTGCACCACCCACCAGGAAAGAGGCCCATGGGCTCCTGGCTGAGCTGTGACCTCAGTGAGTACTCTTTTAAGTGACCTGGACACTGCAAGAAGCTCAATAGGAGTTTGAAATTAACCACAAGGGGCAAATCCATGGGAAACCACATTTCACCAGCCACACTCCTCATGGAACTACTTGTTCTGGTCTTTTGTAAACAAATAGCATTTTCTTTAGAGGAGGTATCCTGTGTCTCCAGAACCCTTTCATAGCAACAACATTTGAGATATCTCAACCTAAAACTTAATGACCCACAGTGGGAATCACTTATGTTGCTGCAGTTGCATAGAGCCATCCCAAACTGAAAATAATATATATCCCACATAATGAACAATGAAAATACTAAATATTAATGAAAATGTAAATATAAATTTAGGGAAGAGACCACTGCAGTCTATTCTGATCCACTGGGCAAAAAAAATCCAGTATATAACCAGGAGGCTTGCGGAGCATGTGCGCTGTGTTACAAATCCCCACGGTTACTGTAACTCCATATATAATGAGTAGCCCATGAATCTATTTGTATGAGTTATCGTAATGGGAAAGAATTAAGTATGGCTTAATGCTAACTTTTTATACTTGGGTCCATTTTTTTATGGTATCTTCGTGCTACTTAAAGTTCATGGGCCAAATTCAACTGTTTTGTAACTTCATTGGAACTGATGGCACTCTGGCAGCTGAGGTGCAGTTAGCCTTGACCTTATAAAAATGAGTAAAACCCTAAGCCCTGTCTGATTGCTCTGCAGCCATTGTCACTCTCCTTGCGCATAAATGTCAATCCTCTGCATGCAGAAATGTATCCTGTAAGCTTGATCCTTTTCCTTCTGGAGAAGATACAGAGTGTCAGTGGATTATATGTAAAACAAAAATTGGAGTGTAATTGCATTGTGGCTATGAGGAGTCTTTTATTTGTTCACTTACGAAGTGGCTCGTGGAGTAGCATGGGACTTTGTTTTTCCATCTGTTACATATTCCCGTCAGAAGCAAAAATGTTATTTTGTAAGTAACATAGTAGTGGCTTATTATTTCTTAAAGTAAAGTAAAGTATAGTATTTTCCCCTGAGCGCAGTGTAGTTTGTAGTTCTGGCACATTAGCTGGCATAAACATTTTGATTAAAGCTTATGAATGTATTAATTACACCTGGGAAGTTTCCAAAGCTTATTCAAACTGCAAAGTCTTCAAACTGCAGTCCCCAAATCTGAATTCTTTTTAGCAAATGTAAAAATGGCTATCACAGGGTTGCCTTTTCTTTCTCTAGGATGTTTGTATAAAGACATGAGGTGGCAAGGTTGAAAATATTTTTACCCATTAGTTTCTGTAAGCACTTTTTCAGAAAGTCTTCAAGTATCTGAAGAATTTTTACTGTCATGTTGTTAAACATTTGCTTGAAGTCTAAAGAATTTAATTCTGTTTAAAATTTTCTCTGGTCTCCTAGGTCTAGCAACATCTGCATATACTTAAGCATTTATCAGAACATATGGGTATATGATCCCAAACAGGATGATAACACTGGAACATAGACTGTCTAGCTGAAGGTGTAGAAATAGATAGAGCTATCAAAACCAGTAATAGTCCTAATGAACTCTCTGGAAATGTTGATAAAATTGATCCATGTGATTTCCTTTGCTCGTATTCCCATGGTGGATTGCTTATGGTGTAACAGAGGGCAGAATTTGACCAGCAAAGTCTATAAGTTGTTTGGGTATCGCTATTTTTTTGCAAGTAACATGAACAAGTTCTTACAACAACCTTCAACTGGATTAGGTTGCGTGGTGCATTGAGGATGAGATAGAAGCAAATGTAACAGAGGATCTGAATTCTAAAATCACTGGGCGTATGACCCCCAAAAGAAAGGCATATCTTATCTATCAACCGTCTGTGCCTCTGCCAAACAACCCGAGAAGTCTCACCTAAGCGGTGCTTTGCTCATGCATTCATGCACACATGCATTCATTATGACTGACCTGCCCTAGGAAGGTCCATTAAATGGAACTCATTTCAAGCACAGATGGTCCTGAATAGCTTAATGTCTGCCTGGTGGCCAGAATAAGTGAATTCTTGATGGCCTTAGACTTCTGATCACATACATGCAGCCAAGGAGGAAATGAAAACATGTTTATCATTTTGATAAACAACCTCTCTCATTGCTGCAGGATGCTCCATGTAACTCAGCAGAGTCAAATACTATTAAATTGTCATCACTGTCAAAAAGAGAACGTATAAGTTTTGCTACCTGAGTCATAGTTAATGACTTCCACGATGTATAACACAAATCAGTACTGCTGTTTGCCTTTTTTATGTTTGTTTACTGATAAGTTCAGGCTTGGCTAGAATACAGAGGCGAGTTATAATTTTGAAGTGCAAAATATGCTTTTATTATTACCTCTCAGCTAGAGATATAAAAAGCAGAGATGACTAGAAGATGGCTTTTTGGCTTCTGCCAGGCATGCGCTCAGACCCTATAGATGATTAGATATTTTAAATCACAGCCACCCACAGTAGGCTCATACTTATGATAAAATATTTCGCTCTGTGGTGTGTAAACTCAAGGTGGTTTTAGAACAGAGACAGAAATGAACATGATTTCAGGAGTTTAGTGTCCTCCAATTAGAATTAAACCATTTGCAGGAGTAACAAACAGTTGTCCCTGTTTTACAGTAAGAATGATGTATAGTTTCTACAGTTTCATATTTTAAGCCTACGCAGAACAAAGACTTCTGAAAGGCTAGGAAATATGAGCAGAGTTGTAATGCCACAGATAGTTGCCATCTTCAACAGCCCAGAATCCTTCCCAGCAGCCAATTCTGTCTCCCTTGCTCTGGTAGGCATCACATTTCTTTCATGCAAAGTTGAGGGCAGCCTGTGAACTGAGAGCTCAGAAAGGGTCAGCTGTCCTTACTATCAAGTCCTGCTAATGTTTGGTGTGAAGAGGATGTAAGTCATGTTAGGACATTTTCATTTACCTCCAAAGCTTCTTGAAGAAAGAGCAAAGTTATTCCTGATTTGCAAGTTCCTATTCCATTTCTAATCTTTTTCTGATTTTCTTGGAGCAGGAGGGAATTAAAAAAACATAAGCTATTTTTCTTGCTAGGGGGATAACACAGCCACTTCATGAAATGTAGCTGTCAAAAAAACATTCAGAAGACACTTACTTAGAGGTTTTTAGGGCCCTTTCCTCTCCTTTTAAGATCAATGGCAAATCCCCTATTGACTTGAAAGAGTTGTATGAGGCTGTTATTGTGGAAACAAAGCCAGAAGCTACCTTAGGTCAATAGACCATAAACTTCTAAAAAAAGACATTGCTGTTCTTTGTGACAAGGATTTAAACTTTTGCTGCACTCACAGCCTATCAGGTCAATAATTCACATTTTCTCAGGACTCCCAGCCCTGTAACATCTCGCCAGGTCTTCCCATAATCTACAAGAACCACTGAGAAAAAAATCATTGGCTCAGGAGCAGAAGTCCTCAGATATTGGTATTACAGCATTTCTTGGCGCTCTCCCTCCCCCCCCCAAAAAAAAAGAAAAGTTGGAAATAAAAAATAAAAATCACAGCATAAAAAGGTACTTCACATATACATCTGAACATGTTACATTTTTTTCAGTGGAAACTGGAGGCTGATTCATGTTCCTCTCCCCGCTCTAACTTGTTTCCTCATTTGTACAGCTGAAATAGAGATTTAAGTTGAACCTCCCCCCCTGTACATTTGTGGTATATATATTTCTGTGGCTAACGTAATCAAGAGTGTGCTTTTTCAATGAGGTGTTTTCCTAGTCTCACTGTGTCCATTTGTATTTGTCTGGGTACTTCTGTCTATTCCCATTTCGTATATGGCTTTTAAAAAGTCTAACATGTATGTGCATGGTTGCTAAAATATATACCAGCAAAACACATTGCATGCAATGCTCTCCAGCAGTCATTCATAGGTAAACATTCTTTAATGGAAAAATCTGATTCCACATGACAAGTTTTCCAGGAAAACCAGCTGTGTAACATGCATAACTTTCTCCATGTGAGATGGATTTTTTCTTCTAAAGCACTGGGAAGGGTCTTTTTATTACTGTTATTATTATTATTTGCATTACAGTTATAGTCCATGCAGATAAAAGTTCCAATTAATGTACTTAACTGTCTGGTGGTAAAAAAAGTGTTTTTTCATTGCTTTTATAGTTTCATTATGTTTTGCCACTCCTAAACAACTATACACTTTGAGTTAAATTCTTTATTGCTGTAGCAACTTGAGCTTCCACATAACAATTAAAGGTGTTATAAAGCTCATCCACCACAGCCTATTATTTTGAATAGATAACCAAATAAGCAAGACTAGCTCATGTGGTTATTAGTACTCATACAGCAAATTAATAGAGAAAATTAAACATTTAGCTTATTCACAGATATTTACCACACAGTCTATGTAGTCTAAAATTAGAAATGCTTATTACTGTGTACATTATCTTTATTGTTGAGGTTGCAATCAATAAAATCACAAATCTCTCTTCTCTTAGGGCATGACCATAAGATGAATTAAACCAATGAGAATCTTTTCATTGCTTTCAATATGATTTGGATGGGGGAACAGGGAGTTTATCTGAAGAATTACTTCATAGAAAAATACAAGCATTTGGAGCTGAGTTGATTGTCACAATTCCTCTTACTCCTAAGAGACACTTAAAAGACCGTTTGTCAGATGATGGCTTTCTGAATTGTTGGGATCTCTCTTCTGTGGCACCTATTGGCTTTCAAAAAGCTTGTGTCAGCAGGCCAAATGCACCTAATACCTAATACATGAAGCATCATTTCTCTCCAGATGAGTTAAATATTTACTGCAGAGTTAGTCTTGTCTCATGCTTGCGAACTCATCAATGCTTAACTCCATGACCAGGCAACCTGAGCTCATTTACCTTAATGGATGTTCACAGGCTTTCATCCACTGACTGACCGTAGAAGGTCAGTGGTTTGAAAATTTCATATTATAAAACTTTTCCACACTTTGTGGAGTCCCTGTTCATTGGTAGTTGTTGTACCACTTAATACTGCAGGTACACCTTATGGCACACCACCATATGACCTTAACAGCATATAGTCAAGGGAGACTCCTCCCTGCCCATCCACCCCAGCACTTCACTACAGAAATACCACATTTGTAGAATCACCAGGTAACAGGACTCGCTCCTGCACAGGGAGATGCCACTGGACTCCCAGACCTCTTCCAAAACCCCCTTGTTCACAGCCAGATGTGGATTAGCATCTCCACACTGCTTATTCTTCTACCTGGCTGCAGGGTTACCATAGTGTTCAAAAGCTCCTGAAGTTGTTTCAAAAAGAAGAGTGAAAGCCAAAGATAGGAATAATGCTTTTTATGTCATAGTAAAAGCAATGTACAGTTAGCATTTCATAGTGGCATAAAGTAATAATGCTTTTCTAGCAAACCTTCTTACACGTCCTGCTCTTTAGTAGGCTCTGCACGATGTTTTGTGCTAAGTTTAAACAAATCCTGCCAAATTTATGCTGCAATTTCATGAAGTAGCCAAATACCTGTGGGGAACAGACTGGCACTATTAAATACTTGGTGATTATGAGCTAAAAACAATCTGAAGTGAGGAATCAAGAAATTACTTGGGCAGTGCATTAGCCCACTGTGGTGTCTCATCTCATTGCACTGCACTGCTAAGGTGAATGGGAATAATACTCTTGACACTTCATTTCTGTGCGTAGCATATGCCACAAACACCAAGTATTCATAAACCTTAAGCTACCGTCTATCTGTCTGTCACTCCTTTGTGTTCTCCACCTAATCAAACTATTGCAAATGTTCATAAAGAACAATTAGGGAGAAGACAAATTAAGCCTGGTGATCTTGCACACAATGGGAATGTTTCCTGCCCTTAAAACTGGCAATTTAGTGAATGGGGTAGCAAAGGGAAGTGTGGTTGGACCATCCTGTAATTTGCAGAGGTTGATTGTCATTCCCTAAGGGCTGAGTACTGGTATAGAATCAAATATTTGGAGAAAAGCTTTTTTCTAGATGGATTCCCTTAGCCCCTGTCCTTGTACGAGAGAATATTTAGGGGAAGAGGCCTCCAATATTACAAGCATAAAATCAGCCAACAGTTGTTGCATATTTACCATAGTATGTTACCTACGTAGTATGTTACCTTCAGGCCCAGACCTTGACACAGTCATTTTTAGGCCAAAAATGCTGATGATGTCAGAGAAGCTTCTAATATAAGACAGGCAAGCTATATCTACTGTAGAGGGACGTTTATCTGCATTTCCTATTAAAACTGAAGTATATCAGCACCTGGTTTATTCAGGAGCACACATAATGGGAGAAATGGTTGTAATCCCACCTGTATAGAAGCCGTGCAGAGGCACAGACAGGAGCACGCCTGGGTGCTTTGATTAGCCACTGCTGCTCTTCCTAATCAGAGTGTCAATATTCTCTTTTTCTTTTTTTCTTTTTTTCTTTTTTCTTTTTTGCCAGAAGGAGGAACATGTGAAGTTATAGCAGCACACAGATGCTGTAATAAGAATCGAATTGAGGAAAGATCACAAACAGTAAAATGCTCCTGTCTACCTGGGAAAGTGGCTGGGACTACAAGAAACAGACCTTCCTGTGTTGATGGCAAGTAGCTCCTCCTGTCTATATGTCTCTGTTTGTGTACCATCCAGTAAATAGCTTTAAGTCTATAGATTATGCATAGAACTTTGTTGTGTTCTCTATTTAACAAAACAGAAAAATCTATAAGCATAAGCATACATTTACACCACCTTGCCTGCTACTTTAGTGCATGGTTCTGTGCACATGGGTTGCGTTAAGATTTACTCACAAAAATGAGAGTATAGCATTCAGTATAGGCACTTAGATAAGTATAACAGATTCTGTGGCAGGATCAAGCCCTTAATAAATAACTGGACAAAATGATCCCTTGCGTCACTTCACAGGGCCCCCGTGGTGCCACACTAGTTTTGATTCATAAATATTTCAAAGGACAACAGCCATTCATTTTGATTTAATTAGCCATTTGAAAAGTCAGTGGCAAAAAAAGATAAATAAATGAATCCTGTGGTCTTGCCCTGTAACAAACATTACAGAAAGCTAGGAAAAAATCTTTGTCTTTTGAAATCACTGGTCCTGTTTCTTGTCATGGGGATTTTTTTGCTGAAGGAAAAACACCGTGTTATTTGTGTCTGGGTTTCATATCAGGTCTAGCTCCATAGGGTATATTCCTCTCTGGGGCTCCCCTGCCACCACTGCAAGGTGAAACCATGCAGCAATCGGGTAGAGAGCAGCGGCTTGGAAGTGCTTAGCAAAATATAAATCGCATAAGAAGACAGGGAGTAAGTGGTACTAATCCCATTAGTTACCCTTCCCAAACAAGCCACTCCGTGTTGCAGAATCCCTCTGTGCAGCAGCTTTGTGGAACAGAATATCTCATAAAAGTTCCTGCTACTCTTTATGGTAAACATCTGGTGCCATTGTTTATACCACCCCATAGCCCCAAGGCGCTTCAAAGAGCCAGGGGTCGTTTTGGCTAGAGTTGAGGTGAGCACTGCCCCCCGGGGCTCTCCTCATCCTTCCCATGGCTGGATGTCTGCGGGTGGCAGCATAGCTGCAGGTTTTGGAAGCACCCAAAGTTTCCTCTTTGGGTCTGTCGTTTGGCATTCAACTTCCCCCCAAGTGAGTGAGAGCGGGGAGCTGTACAAGCAAACACTGGGAAAAATGGTTTCTTCTGTGTACCATTCCTCAATCACATGCTGCAAAGGCACTAGCAAGGGAGCGGGCACTGTTCCAGCTGTAGCCCAAAGTTAGACAGCAGTATTGGTGGGCATAGTGGACTGTGTAGACAAAGCTCTGAGGCTTGCACATTCAACACTGAAAAGATGAGAGATTGGGGGTGCCTTGGAGGGATGAGAACCTCATGTTTTGTCAGTGAGTATTTGTGGTGTGTACGTATCCAGTTTATATATTAAAGATAGAAAGAAAATGTTTTATTATTTCAAAAACATTTTCAAATTTTTAAATTATGAGGCAGTAATTCATAGCTTGTTACACTGGGAGTGTGATTCAGCTTCTGAACTCATGACTAAAAACACACTATGAATGCACCTGTGAATGATTATGCTTTAATCCACATTCTGTCATTCTTTTATTGCTTAATTACCCTGATAAAAAGAAGCTTTTCTTTTTCTGTTAAGCACACTCACAAAAACGTAGGTGAAACCTACAGCTGGTCTTAACCAAAGATCAGCTGTACAAGCCTTGAAGAATTTCATGTTCTTCAGCAGGTCATGAAAAACAGAGGCACTGGGTAGAGCAGAGAGACACCATTAATTCAGATCTCATAATACTGTTCAGAGAAGAGGAGCTCAAAGAATGCTGTGTTAAGAAAAAAAGTCGGGTGCAGGTGTGGACTGGAGCCTAATTGCTCTGTCAGGATTACAATAAAAAGAAATGCTATTGTCTGGACTTTTGAAAGGAGTAAGGATAAAACAATGGGTAATATAAAAGTGCAAAGCTATTCCCATTGAAGTCACTGGTAAGACTCACAGTGATTTCAAAGCCAGCAAATGTGAACTACAAAGGAATGTCTTCCCCTTTCAAGTTTAGTAGTTGTAGTCAGCCCATAGCTTCTTTTGTAGATGGCTGGCGAATGGTTCAAAAGCCCAATATGCTGCTCATAAAAATTAATAGAAGGGGCATTTTCTTTGGCCTTTGTTTTATCTCAGACTTTGCTTTGTGACTTTTGACATACTGACCTGTTTTAAGTCAAAACTTTGACCTATCTAGTGGTTCTGTCCTTGCTAAGGCAAACTCCCAAAACTTCCCATGGGAGTCCCATTGACGTCAGTACTTTAACTCACACAAATATTTGGGATTTGTTGTTTCTTTTGTACATGACGACATTTCAAAAGGTTATCTGCAACTTTTTACCTTCTTTACCTTTGATATTGAAAGGATTAAGACCGTTTAATCTCACACCAGGTTTTACACTGTATACGATTTCAAGCCATAACCTGTCACTAAGAAAGCTTGCATTAATTAAAAATCCATGGATGTTCAGGTACAGCAGTGTACTCACGCCCAAACAGACTGATCACCTTTGAGATGACAAAGACTGGGAGATCCCATGTTACCAGTTTGACTCCCATCTGTGGTTGATTATTGCCTTGAGCCATCTCCACCTGATGGCTATTTAGTAGTGTGTATAAAACAAGCTGAACCTCAGTCTTGCCCTGTTTATATCATTGGCCAAAATGTGACTTAATGGGATCAGAATCAAGCTTTTGGTATTTCTCAGTCCAATTTCATTGGAAAATACCTTATCAAGGCTGATGCTTTGACAGTTGAGTTCATGTTACAGAGGAGAGATTGCACTGCCTTCCACTCCTACCAGCCATTGCTCTGGGACACAAATGGGCTGCGTGGGTAGGACTGTGTGGAGAGCTAGCTTTCTTTTCTGTTTAAGAGAGAATACAATTATACACAGGAGTCAGCTTAACCTTTTGAATGAGTATCAGGGGTGAGAAATGGACCTTTTGTCCTCTTGTTATGTGATCTCATCATGGGTAGCACACCCTCATAGTACATAGGACTCATGTATGCAGTCCTCCTCCTGAATGAGCTGAATTCAGGCAGGGTATGTGTTAGTTGTACTATGAAGGGCGGGAAGTTGCCGTGTATTCCCAAGCATCACTTCCTGCCAAGTCCAGCAAACTTTTTCTTTGGGCCCTCATCTTAAAAAAGTATAGTGAGGCCAGGCTGTGGCAGCCTCAGAAGTTATAAATTATTCCTTGCTGCTCATTCAGTAGACACTGTCCTAAAACTTGCCTCAATCACCAATGAATTATGTAGTAGCAACAGTTAGAGCAAAATAAAAGCCAAATCTTGTCATGAAACAGGGATGCCAGTTTCTGTTCCTTTGCCTGTTCTGTTGCACATTTACTTTCATGATTTCCTTCACTACTTCAAGGTCTTTTTTTTGTTTTGAAGGATGGTTTTGAATGCTCTCTTCCCTCCCTACAATTTATCTTGTGTGTCACTTGGCCGTAGCACATACCATGGGCATCAGTCTGTTCAGCTCTCTGTCATGGCTGTTATTATTTTCTCCATTTGCCCAAATACCTCCTCCAGAGCAAGTCCCAAATAGATTTCTTCATTTGTGTTACAGAAACTTGAGAGGGTTCTTTTTTTGGGGGGAAAGTGTTGAGCACATCCAGGGAGTCCCCAGCCTCTGCCTCCAGAGCACAGGGGACCTGTGCAGCTTAGAGTGTTTCTAACCTACTCTGTAGCAACGCTGTTGGACACAGTGTGTGCATCAGATGTCTGAAGGTACCAGAGCAAGCTCCTGATCTACCATCCTGCCCACACACTTCAGAGACAGCCAGGGCCAGCACGGGGTTTGAGCTTGCAGCTCAGACTAGCATGCAGACCCCTCCAGCTTCACACTTTGATGGACCCGCTCCCTCTCATTTTCCTGTTACTGCAGGCATTTTTTGTGTGACACGCAGGTTATTCCTGCAAGGGTTTCTTAGCCATGCTTTTGAATTTGCACCTTCCCTCTCTACTATGCTTACAAACACCTCATCTTCCTCATTTCAGAAGCAGATGAATTTTCCTCCTCCTGCAATAGGCTCTGTGGGCTTATGAGGGCACTCAGGTGTCAGCAAAAACAGCTGGGATCTGTCCCCTTGCTAGCTGTTGTATGGCTAGTACAATTTCTCCTGTGGGCTGAGGTTTTATTCCTTCATCTTTGTTAACTAATTTCTTCTTTTGGTACTGTGGTTATCAAAGAGAGATGTTCCCAGTAATGTCCTCTGCTTCTTTATAGCAAGTCCTCATGCATCTTCCTGGTAGGGTCCATGGGAACATGATGATTGTCCTTTCAGGTGTCAAGCCCAAATCCTTTAGAAAATCTGTGAATAAAGATCAGTCAGTGGCTCAAAAATGTTATTTGTTTTTTCTTAAGTTAATTTTCTGTTATTCTACACTATTAATAACACTATTCTGTTATTTCACTAAAATGAAAAAGAAAAAAAACTCATATATTTCTCTTTTTTTAAAATAGATTAAGAATTTATCACCATTCCCAGTACATCTTTCACATTAAGTGAGACCAATATTTCTTCTGTTGTTCATGTATAATGTGGAGGTATTCTTAATCTTGTTCATTACTTCATCAGAGCTTTCTTTTCCTGCCCCATCTTCCTTCTCAGTATGGAACACACTGAGCAGAGTGAAACCCTGATGAAAAAATGTGACTTTAAAATACCTTTAAAATTTCTGTTTGAACCTTTTCTAGACATACTCAGCATACTCTCAAAATATTTAAATATTATTAAGGGATTTGCATTCATAATGCCTCCACAAAAGCCATTTTTATTTTGCTTTTGCTTTCTTACAACCCAAGTCACTTTCTTCAAATAAATGGCTGCAGACTGCTCCAGATTTGGTGGTTCTACCAGATCTTGGCATCATGTGAGGTTTCATAACATCAAAATAACTTTGTTGTGACAGTATCAGATGTAAAGGTTAAACCAACACTGTCATACTGGGGTCAGGACTGTAAAATCCACCTCTCATTCTTCATTGACCTAATCTTCATGCAAAATTGATGTCACCTTTCTGAATTTTCTTCTGTGGCATGAATAAAGTTGGCTGTGTGAGCTAGAGAGCAACAATGAGCAAGTGGCAGCAGTGAATTAATTAATACACTTGTGTCTTTTCTTGTTGTTGTTCTTTGTGGCTCATCTACACATGACTTGCAGTTTTCTTTGGCTGCTTCCATTAGCAAAACAGTCTTGTGGCCACTTTTAGTTTGTTTGTTTGTTTGTTCTTTTGGGGTTTTTTAAGCAGTTCATTTTAGTACTCAGTATACACAACATAAAAGTTTGATTGGACATGGGAGTCACCATCTTTTCTACACTCTAGTTGAAAGCATGTGAAAATTCTCCTATTTGGAAGTTTCCCATTCCCTGTAAGGATACACACTTTTGCTTTCTACTGTATTTTGCTGCGGCTGCTCATGTTCCTCCCAGGATATCAGTAAACAGGACTGGTCACAAATAGCCAATGAAAGAGGTGGGAACAGAGGCCAAGTGAGCCTATGGGGTTACTGGGTAAATATTAACAGAAAAGCTCTGGTAACATTATCTCAGCTCTAATACTTCATATAATTGCTATAAAAAAGTAATAGGAATACAAGAGATTTATAATTTCAGTACTGTCACTTTTATACTGTGAATAATGTGCTTTGTACCATATCATTTACAGTGGTATTGAACCATTCTGTACACTCAGTAGGTGGTTATGTCCATGTGTTCTTCGAGGACTTTGAATAATACATAATTTGTTCATCTATACTGAAGTTTACTGTGTTACGGTTAATGATGCTCTCAGACATACATTTTTTTTAATGCTTGAATTTTTTGTTCCCTTCTCTTCAATCTTCTTCCCCTTTTTTAAACTCTTTCAGAGGCAACCTCAATATTTCTTGCACAATTATCTGTGAAATTTTTTGGACCACAGAGTATGGAATAACAGAAAAGCACCTGCACTGGCTTTTGAAATCAGTCACAAAGGGAATTTCATGCAGGTTGTGCATGTTGCCAGTGCTTTTAGGAAATGAGGTGATTTTAACACTGGTCAAAACCAATGAGGAAAAAGGAAGGTGCTACTAAAATGCTGTGCAGTAGCTCTCCCTTTAAATTATTCCTGTAAGAAAGGTCTCTGCAGAGATCTGAGATGATCCAATTCCATGTTGTCTGCAACACAGGATTTGAAGCATTAGCTCTGAGGCAGCAGGACTAGTGTTTTAACTCTCCATGGCCTGCTGTTGTCCTATTTTATACCGGTCATGCATCAGGGGAAAAGGAAATCACTCACTGATACAGAACAATAAAATAAAATTAATCCAGTATTTCCCTTTCTCCCAGGCTGGCTTTGGATCACATCAAGTTTCAAATCATTCCATAATATATGAAATATTAATGTGCATGTACATACTTCAGATTTCTATTAGTTTAAGGATTATCCATCACTAGCCACCATGCGGCCCTGTGAATTTACATCAGACTTCGTCAGGACAGCATTAACAAACTAAACACAAGTCTTAATAACCATGGAGAGCACTGTGACTTTTAACGCCTCTCTGGGCCAGCACCGCACAACTCTCCAGTCACGCTAGTAGATGTCTGGTACTGCAGGTCCTTATTTTGCCATGTGCAATAGTGGGAGCAGAGAGAGGACAGCATTCATCAGCACTTGTTCCCTTTGCTGGTGTTTGCCCCCCTTTCTCTCACCCAGGACCTGCAACGAAAAGGTCATACCTTCTATGTCACTCCTTGGGCAGATAGTAAGTACAGCCACGCTGTTGGTATGAGCTAATTTATTTTATTTTTTAAATTATGGATAAGATGCCTACTGTAGAGTGAGCATTCATAATTCAAGAGCGCTGTGTTCCTGCGGTACAGAGGTGTAGCATATCCCCTCGTGGGTCCCTGAGCTGGCGCGCAGCCCGTGCATCCTGCCACAGCACCCGTGCTCCCCCAGCTCGCACCAGCTAAGAGACGGGCACGGGAAATACAGAAACTTCCTGGCTCTCCCCAGAGTGAGCCCAGGATTCGAGCCCTGTAGAGTCAAATGAAAGACTCCTATTGACTTGGGGGCAGGTCCTTAGTAAATGCTTTGTTAGTTATAATCCTGTATCTATCAGCATTTGCATCAACTGAAAACGGTTCACATTCACAAAGCCAATAGTTTTCTATTTATCTAATGTGTACTTTAGGTGGTATCACCAGAAAGCCTTTTTTTTTACCCACTCTCTGAAAATACTTTCAATCAATTCTTATTTCTTGAAGAAAGGGGGAAAAATGTTTTTTGAAATCCAAGGAGTCAGCTTCTCATCCCTCTAGCTGTGCTTCGGCCTAGATAAGAAGAGATCTCAGGGTCCCATATTATTAATGCCCTGTCTGTATGAATAACGAGCAAGCTTGGTGAATTATTCCACACTCCTGGGAAAATCTATAGCCCTGTCCTTCTGCAGCACCACTGGAACTGAGCAGGAGACTCGTATTTTTTTGATTTGGTGAATTCAGATTGCTTCATTTGTAAGGAGGAAAAAACTGTATCTGTTCCCCACTAACACCCATTTAGTAAGCTCAAAGAAAATTCACAGCGTATCATGTGCACTATTAAAAAAGGAGAGAGAGAAAGAGAGAGAAGCCCAACTGCGTACTGAAGTATTTTAAGACTTTGCTTTTGTCCAGAAACACATCTTCTTGAAACGCCCTTGCAGCCACCCTGAAATTGCAGCCAGATCCTGAAAGGTGCTGACTTCAGGGGGAGCAAAAGCACAACTGGCAGTGACGACACAGAGTAATTAGTTCATTTACCAAGGCACAGCAGCTCTCATTACCTGTTTGCCTTCTCATCTGCAAGGCAGAGGCTGAACGGAGCAGAGGGGAGGTATGTGTCTGACCCTGCTGATGGTGGGTGAGCTTTTGTGTCAGAGCACAGTACCAGCTCCTGAACCCAGATCATCAATGAGCAACCTGGGGAGAGCAGAGAGGCCCTGCTTCTCCCTGAACAAGTACATGTACAAACATATACATATACCTGTGTGTGTGTGTGTATATATATATCGGTGCACATGCTGTAGAGTAATCCTGCTATAGGCAGTACATCAAAATGCTGTTCAGATGCATACGTATGTGTTTCCAGTGATTAAGGTACAACAGGGGGAGGATATTCTAGGGTCAAATTTGTAGCCAGCCTGAGCCAAAGTCAGCGAGGACTGCCAAGTTAGGCGCTTCCCCATCTCTCAGCGAGGTCTGCGTTGTTTGTGCTGCATGCAAACATCCACCAGGCATTAGGGAGACGGAGACAGATGATGATGTCTTTCTGGTGTGAAGATGGTACAGCTAATGAGATCGTCTGACTGTGGGTTTATGTGAGTACGTCTTCATCTCAGCTATAATTTATCTCCCTACCTATGTCTTATATTTCTTTCTTTTCCAGTTGACATTGCGGTTTCCTGCATAGCAAAGCAACCACCCTTTTTAATATCAAGCCCGTAGAACAGCTGACTAATCCACCCCTGATGAAGTGCAAAGAGCTCACTTAAATTACAATTTCCACAGAAAAAAACATTTTCTTTTTCTACTTAAGAGGGGAAAAAAGCCATAAGTCATGACACTATCTCCATCTGCGTGAGGGGTGGTCATTTTTCCAGGCTCCAGCTGACAGGTTTCAGTGCTGACACAGAGGGAGCAGAGCCCTCGCAGCCAACCAAGGTGCACAAGCAGCAGCCTTATGGTGAAATTAGAGAACGGCACAGCCGTGTAGCAGTGTGAAGACACACAGAAACATATAATTACTTCACCTCCATACAGAGGAAAGTAACCTTTCTCTAAAATACTTGCAATAAGCCCGCTAGAGGCTAAATGGAAAAACAGTAGGAATTTTCTCCTCTTATAGGTAGCATTAAGTGTTAATCACAGCACTGGAAAGAGCCTGGTAAGGGGGTTTGGAGGCAGGGAGTGCAGGCACAGAGGACAGCCGGCCATGCCGGTGCACCAGGCACCGCCGGGAAAAAGAAGCACAAGCTGGGTGGGAAAAGAGAGCCTAAATTAGAGAAAATTCCCTCACAGGGGTGAAGCCACAGGCAGGACCATGCAGGTGAGACCCATGAGTTCAGGTAGCATAATGATCAGGCATGCTGCCTGGCCAAGCATGGAGAACAACCAAGAGCAGAATTTTTCGCAGGTTTTGCATATGCAGATGTGCCTCGGTGAGCCTGGATTAGCCCAGAAGAGGGGCAGCAGCCCCCTGCGACCTATCTGCAAATCTGTAGTTGGCAGATGTAGGGGGAAAAAAGCTTCAACGATGCTAAGGGAGGCTCCTCTCACAACAAGCGGGCATCCAGCAATGCAGTGGGAGAGATTTCCAAATATCAGTATCTAGATGGAAAAAGCCTGTCCAAGAAGAGATCACAAGGCTGGGGTGAGCAGCGGTGTGTCAGAGCCAAAAAGCTTTGCTTGGGGTGCAACACAGAAGTGTCTCAGAAGAGTAAGATCTGGATATCTAGGAGGGGCTTGTGTGTACGGCCCTTGATGTATTCGTATCCGTCACAGCTACCACAAGATATGGAGTCCAGTTTGTAGCTGCCCTGTGTGGCAGCAGCAAGGCAGAGAGAGAAAGAGCGTTGCTACCATTTACTAAATCTGTGTGGAGTGACATTGCCAGCTGATACAGGATGTGTGGTGTCTCAGGAGTAAAAGGTTTAAACCTTTACACCATGCCTTTAAACAAACACTGGGTTTATCCGTGCCTTGTGTGACAAAGCACACGTGTGCAGTCCAAGTACAACATTCAACATGCATTCAGAAAGCGGTTCGACACCCAGAGACAGGTTTTCAGCTGGTGTAAACTGGCTCTTGAAATCCAGAGAGACCTGCTAGTTTGTGCCAAATGAGGACATGGTTTGTTGAGTTTAGGAAAATGAACAGAATGGCAACTGGCTATTAATCCTTGCTCGCGGTCTTTAGGGAATATATGGGACCAGTGTTCAGCTAATCGGTGGCCAAGAGGAGCTTAGAGAAACATTAAGGTCGGGTTAGCATCTGTGCTTTATCCCCTTACACCAAATCTTTGCAGTAATTCAGATGATAATCTATCTCTGCCAGGAAAGACCATATTACTAAATGGCTAATTCTGCATAAACTCATGTCATACATCTTTTCTGCATTGGATACTGTATTTTCAGTGCACCAGGGCTGTGAAATGCTGCTTGTCTACAGGTGTCTCTAATATAATATACAAAATACGTGATCAAAGTATTGCAAAACATTAAGTCTTTTTTTCTTTTCTTTCAAAGCTACCTTCTATCTATAAACATGGAGCTAGTTCACAAGGCTTGAATGTGGTTTGTAGGATTAGGATTTGAACACAAAAGAAGTGGATGATTAAGTAAAAATGCAAAATGCTGCTACATAGTGTCCTCTCTTTAAATGAAGAGGCAAGAACCTGAAGTTATTACACATTGAAATTTTAAAGAGACAACAACCAAATCTTGTAAGAAGAATACACATCGTTAATCCTTTTATTGATGCAGTGAATTCAAATAAGAGTCACTCCTTTAGCACTGGGATTGTCTATTGTGTTGAACTACATGAATTAATCTGGCAACTGCAACTAGAGGCAGACAAGTCAACAAGTGTTTAATTGATTTCAGAGAATTGATTATCCATAAAATTGATCACAGACACATTTCCAGTTCCTCTTCTCAGAATACAGCCAGCTACCTGTAGGACCCAAACCCCTCAGCAGTTTGTCAGCCTGTAGGCTGGTTTGGGTGATTTTCATGCATTAACATGGCAGAATTGCCTTACGTTTAGGAATCAAGTAAGTACATCGCAAGCGAGGGATTTATTTCAAATCTTAGACTTTGTGCCGAGGAAGTGTACCATTCAGCATGTACAGATTATGGAACAGGTCTCTCTATACGTAGGCATCAGAAAGCAGTTTACTAATCCAGTATCTCAAAGAAAGCATTATTCCTCTTTGGGAGTTAAGTGTTTCCATAGACCATTCAGTTTACTACAATAACTACTCACAGTTAAGTAAGCACAAGTGCTGATGTAGTGTAGCAAAATTCAATAATATTCAAAAAGTGCTGCCTCTCCCTTTTGAAACTATCATGTAAAAGACAGCGGTGTGGAAAGGAGCTGTGCTCTACAATTTAAGCATTCTGCCCTGTGTCATTAGTACATAGACCTATTCCAGGCAGATGGATTGCTTTTAATATGTGGTCTTGTGTAATAATTTCCTTTTGATTACAATTCCTAGGCAGCAAGCATACAACAGAGTTTTCAAGATGCATGTGCATGGACAGTACATTTTTTTTTTTATCTTCCTAATGTGCCCAGAACTCACAACCAGCAAGGTGAAACATCAGCGCAAACCATCACTCAGGAACAAAATTGAAAAGTAAATGACACTGTCCTAACTGAGGACAATGGCAAATCTCCCATTAATTTAAATGAGAGTAGAAAACATATCTCTGTACTGGATTTATTATTACAAAATGCCCTCTACTTTTTCTTCAGACCCCTCCAAGAAATACCATAAAATGCAGTCATATGTAATATAGTTATGCAAATACCAAATGAACTCTATTTCCTTTGGAAATTTCTTTTCCTCCTCTTGAAAATAGCTAACTGGATGAATACATTTTAAAACAAGAGCACCTGTAGTCCCTGTTAAATAAAAAACCAAGGCCCATTAGTGTAATGAGCACTTGTATCACATCAGTGAGATGGTTACCCAGGGGTGCAGATACCTACCTGTTGCTCTGAGCAGGGTGGGGGAAAGGAGGGTGACCACTGCTTTGAACCATGGAGCACAGGAACAAAGCAGTAAAGGAGAAAATCTGTACAGTTTTTGATAGGTTGTGTTTCCTCTGGGATTCAGCTCAGTAGCAAAGGCCCAGCCTCATTATTGCACTGGTGCTATTAATTTCTCGTTTGTCTGTGTATTGCAATGAATTTGGTTCATCTGAATGCCAGACAGGGAATCAGGCAAGGAATTTGTGGCAGAGCTGGAAAAGCATAATGCTTCTCTGTAGCACAGTGATGGGTCCTTTCCTGGGATGGATGTGCAGTTCTGGACACTCAGCTTCAAAAAAGGAGGTGAATTAACTTGGGGGCCCAGACGTGGAGAAAGGCCGTGGCTGCTCAGGAGAACAGGCAGCCTCTATTGAAGCAAATAAGTTGTACGGCAGCAAAGCAAAGGATGAAGGAGTATGAATCTGGTGTCAGATCAGTGTGTGAGCACCAGGAATAGAGAAAGGCTAAGAAAACAGTGGAGGATTTAATAGATATAAACTCCCCGCCATTAAATGTAAGTTGGAAATTAGAAGAACAGTGCTAACTCTTAGAGGTTGGCAACAGCTTCCCAGTAGGGATGCCAGCTAGTTTTGCAGACTTCCAGTGTCTTTTGCCATACCCACAAAAGGCAAAAAAATTAGTGTTCTTTGATAAAATAACACTGCAGCATACTGGTGAACAATGGAGATACTGCAGACTGACATAAGTCAAGAAAAAGAGCTGTAGAGCAGACTCATAAGAATTAATTCATGTGTTAGAGACATCAACAACACCATACATGCTTTGTCTTTAATACAGCAAGAATTGATTCAATCTGGCAAAAAAAAAAATCTTATAACAAACAAATCACATTAGTTTTCAGGCAGCTGCATTTCATACCGCCTAAAGGGTAAAGTTCGGGGTGGGGGGAGGGGGTGTGATGGGTTTTGAAATGCAATTTTTGAAAACAAAAATGTTTTGCTAATGTTGTGAATTTATTAATAAAAGAAGGAGGGAAAAATTGACAAGCAGATATATGGAAAAGTTTCATCCCATTTTGAAGTCTTTAGTTACAGTTTGACTTTATTTGATACAGTAATGTTTTATTGTTTGGTTGACCAACATTGATATCTTTTTTTTATCTATTTATTTGCAATAACATGCTGAAAAATCAGTTTTAGCAGTGGAACCAATTAATTCTCCATTGTAACTATTGACTTAGATTTTTTTTAATCTATTCTATTTGTTGGAGATTGCTGTGCTGGACTTCTCTGGATGAGCAATAATGAGGGAGTATTGCAGAATCCATTTCTACTACTCCTCTGAAACAGTGCTTGTAAGTTCTCTGTGGTCATTGTAAAAAAAGCAGCATTTGCAAACACAAATTAAGTAAATTATAGCCTTGCTATCTGGCTTGTATTCTTCAAATGACCCCTGGTGCCCACAAGTGGGGATTCTAGCAAAACGTATCAGTTCGAGTTTAAAGATTTCCCAGCTGAGTTTGCTCATTAAAATGCAGCAGGATGGAAACTATGAACAGAAATGACCTGTGATTACAGTGGACATGGTCTAAATGTATTGTGTGTACTCAGGTTTGGTAAATAAAATGAATGGGGGAGGTTTTGAAATTCCTAAAATTCAAATGTAATTACATACCACCCAGATCTGTGTGTTACTGTTTACTGGCACTGAAAACCTTTTGAAAGCTGATACAATTTCCTAATAAAAGGAATAAATTGGCAAACTAGGTTAGAAGCTTACGCTCCAAATGTAGCAACCCTTATGCAAAGGCCTTTAGTGAAAACTCCCGCAAGTGTGCACTGTGTTGAATCAGTATATTTCTGAAATAATCAGGAACACTCATTTGTAACAAGCTTTGGGCTAGACCCTTTCCATGTGAACCACTTTCATTTTAAACTCATTATTTATGGTAAGCATAACCACACTCTTCATGCATTTTGTATATTCAATTTTCAAGCCAAAATATAGGAGCTGCATTAGCTTCAGTGTTCCCAGCAGGTAATCAGCCTCCTGCAACATCAAACCTTATGTCACCCACAGTAATAGGCTGAAATAGTCAGATCCTCATAAGGACTGTGCCTGCCCAGTTCCTATTAAAATTAATGGGGACTGGGCATCCGTTCCCTCTAGGCAGCTTTGAAAATATCAGCCAAAATGTAGTTGTAATTATTAACCTTTAGGAAGTTAGTGTTGGCAGCCTCCCACTGCTGTGCACTAGTTTCCAAAATCAGTAGCTCTGATTAGGCATGAGTCCTGCACGAGAGCCTCCAGCTCGGGTTTGATGGGACCATGTCCTTAGAGGCTGCTGATGGGGAGCAGCTGTGGGCAATTTGCACCTTCAGGCTGTTTTGGCTGGGCAGACCCTGGGGACTCAGAAGGCAAATCCTGAGCTTGCTCTGCCACTTGTACCAGGAGCAGCCTGAACTGAATACGATTTGTTTTGGGGGTTTTTTTCCCCCCTGGTCTTCAAAGGTGATGAAGCCAGTCCCATAAAGGTTAGTAGAGGTGGTGTGAAAAGGCTACCCTCACTCTGAATATGATGCAATATGGAATTCTGGGGCAGAAATGCCAAAAATATTACAGCCTAACTGTTATTTGGTATAGAAAAAACCTGCTTGTGAATGCTTTTATATATTAAACCCTGTAAGGAACTTCTGCCCTGCTGATTTAACCTTCTTTAATTAGGGTTTTTTTCCTTTTCCTGTCTATTTGTAAAGAAAAATAGTCTGGCATTTGAAAAGAAAAAGGGGACTAGAATCATTTATTATTGGATTACTATTAAACCAATAGAAATAGCAATAGAAATTCATGTTTTTAAACAACCTCCAGGTCTCAGGTCTAATCCATACAAATGATGACCTGTGAGGAAGTAGTGTTACAGGAATAAATGGGCTGTGGTTTAGACTGAAGGATTTCAACCCAGCTAATAAACTCTCAGTATTGCATGCCTGAAATGTTACCACAGTAGCTGGAGAGCAAACTGTCCCCTTTTTAAATTTTTTCACTAAATAGTTCTAAAATAACCAAAGTGTAATCAACACACTCAGTGAGCAGATTGGTCATGGACACAAAATACATTCCTAAATCAAATAACTTGCTAACTGTGAAGCATTTGCTAGGCTCTGCTTTACATAGTATGAGATAAGAAGTAAATATAACATACTGATCTCTATTACTGAGCACTACTAAAAATGAAAGGGGATATATGCGCTCTTTTGATTTCAATAGTTCATCATTAGTAGAAATCCTGTAAGGACCACCTAGATGTTAATGACCTGTTACACGGCATCTTTGCCACCAGTGTGAGTGCCAGCTCTATTTTGTTGGTGGATACCTATGCCATTTCGGGAAGTACTAATTGCATTTTGCTGAATTTTGCTGCATTTTTATTCTGGTGTTCTTAATTTTTATTTTCCCTTCTTAAATATGACTGTCCAGTAGTCATGGACCTGGAGGAAACGTGTGGCCAGGAACATTAGCGCTGCTGGCAGATCTCAGAAGCAGCAAAAGGACCAGCCAGAGCCCTTCCTGGCCCTGCTGAGTCCACAGGTTTTGAGCAGAATTATGGGCAGGCTTACTGCAGTATCCCTGTGCTCAGGATATGGATCGTGTGCTTGTTCTGCTAGCTTTTTCTGAAATATTACATCTTGCTAAATGTAGCTTTCTGTAGAATATAAATCAGCTATGTTAGTGTAGTGTCCTGCTTGTACAACATATTTTGGTTATGTCTACCCTTATATTCACTCATGTGATGGCATACTACGATATGTCAAAGAATGTAGATGCTGCTGCTTCCCGCCACATTTTTCAGCTAAAAATGACAGGTGCCTGGAATTAATATAGTATTGGTTTTGTTTGTTTTTTCACTAAGAAAACAACACCATAGATGTTGAGAGTTTTTTGCCAGGAGCTTTGCAGAGACCAAGGGGGCTATACTTGGCACTCTGCAGTCTAACAAGGAACCACAGTCTACTAGTTTGTGCTGCAAAACAAGGTAGGCATCCAGCGAGGGCAAGAGCACAGGCTTTGTGTAGTGAAAAAAAGAAAAATTGGGCTGAGGGCAGCATAGGAGTGAAGAGAGGTTACATTGCAGAGTGGGAGCAGACTTGCTGTGTTAGGTAATACTGGACACAGTAAATAACCTCAAACATTTGGAATTTTTTTCTTTCTTAGAAACCT
The DNA here is from genome assembly GCF_034638445.1 of Ciconia boyciana. Classification (NCBI taxonomy): domain Eukaryota; kingdom Metazoa; phylum Chordata; class Aves; order Ciconiiformes; family Ciconiidae; genus Ciconia; species Ciconia boyciana. The sequence goes on along the minus strand of NC_132944.1, from coordinate 14,828,858 downwards.
GAAAAAGTGTGCAGTAACTAAATAGATTAAAACCGTACACTGTTTGGATCACTGTTACTGTATCTGTGAAGGACGAGATAAAAATATAGCATGGGGGGCAGAGAGGGGGCAGACCCACAGGGTCCTGTTCTCCACTCAGTCTGGGGAAACCCTAAAGTAAAAGGAGAGATATTCCTACAGCCTGCTTTCCATTGCCATCCAAAAATACTCTTCCTTCCAATTTCTTTTTGGTGTCAAAATAAATGAAAATGTTTCATACTGATTAATGGTGTGCTGGCTACAGAGTGAATGCTGGTAGGGATACAGCTGATCAGTGAAGAGGATATTTTCAGAAAACCTCATCACATTTTGTTTTGACTTTATGCTGTCATGTTGAATTTTGGCAAAAAAGTGATGAAATTCAGCCAGTTACATAGGCGTGCATGTGTGCACATAGACACACACGGGGAGAGAGTCACTTGACGATTCTGCTCCTGGAAGGAGATACCTCTCTGGATAAATGCTCTGTTGTTTGGCACATGCTGGACTGCTGGTCGCTATTTCAACCTGGATTGTCCACTTCAAGGATTATGTCTGCAGGACAGAACTGAAGGAGCATCCCGGTGGTCCCCAAGGCCACCCAATGTTGTGTGGCACTGTGGGAACTGGCAGCCACTGCGAGGCAGGTCGATGGGAGATGGAGGCTTACCTGCCCCTCGCCCTACCTCTATGCACCTCCTCCTGTGCCACCTTTGAGAACAAAAGGAGGTGACAAATGCCACCCATCCCTGTTTTCTTTAGGAAATTGGCTTAGTTTTTTGAAAAAGTGCCTACAAGGTTTGAGAGAGGTCCAAAAAACCCTCCACCCTAACACAAATCAACTCAGAACTTCTTCTAGGTTTTGATAGAGCTTGTTATACATAAAGTCTATACTGTGTTTATTCACCTGAAGACCTTAACTATTATGTACAAAAAAGAACAAATACAGCACAATATTGTTTCTTTCGCTACCATTGATCTTTAGTTTCACACTTCAATTTTGCCCTCTAGATTAAGGGTGGTTTTTTTCACACTGCTGTGTATGTGAGATGTTTAAAACTTGCTTGAGATTTCAATTTCCAGAGGGTTCTGCAAGGCTGAGGTTGTAGCTTATCTAATATTTTAACAAAGTCCAAGCTCTGTGTTGTAAAATTCAATTTAGTTTTAAGCTGTTTTCACCACTGCAGTGAATAATCCAATTTTTAATTATTTTATATATTTTTTTAATTTTTATTTTTTGCTTAAAATTTAGTTGTTTGTCATTATTATAATTTTAGTGGAAGGGAAAATGGAGAAACCAAGCATTGCTGGAATAGATTGTTATCCAGTGTAACGTATTGATCAGGTCAGGCAGTAAATTAACAGGAGCAGAACACCATTAAATTTTGAACTTAATTGCCTCCTAATCTTAATTTCTATTGGATATAATCAATAGGTGCCAGAGGAAAGTTAAGAGTTATTTAGCAAGCCACTGTTTCCTGCAGTATAATGGAAAACTACTGTTTCATCCTCTAGTTGATGCAAACAATTTGCAGTTCAAGTGTGGCCACTTAAGCATTTTATCAAAGACTCACTTTTAGTTCTGCCTTGATTAATCTTCATCCCTTCCAGAAAGAAATGTGATTTAGTGACGCAATCTGTTTTGGTTTAGCTGCACCTTTGGTCTTTGCATTTACACTGGTGTTGCAGCAACGCTGTTTCCCTCCAGGATCTCTCCAGCCTGTATTCCTGTCTCTAGCCATGTGCACACAGAGTGTCTTCAGGGGATATTCTCAGGCCAGATCTTTTAGTGTCTTTTCCAAGGAAATGCAATGTTACAGCCAGTGGAAATGAAGATCATAGCTGTAGTCTTGACTTTTCTTCTTGGTTCTTCTACTAGCTTGTTTGGGCAAGTTGCTCATATCTCTTATTTTCCCTGTCTGCAAAACACTAACGTAATCAATCGCCTTCACCAAGGCCTAGTGTCAAGCTGATGTGTTGTACTCTCTTCTAGGACTCCCTGCGCTGATGATACACCTTGTTCTGTTCTCCAGCCTACTGTTCAGTTTGTTACTCCTTGTGTCTCACATTTCCCTCTATAGTAATATTTTAGATACTTTTTTTTTTACTTGCTGTTCAATTTAAGTGTTGCTTATCCTGCTGTAATCTAAAACCAGTTCCTTACAAATCAATATCTCAGAGCTATTATTATTTTTACACCTCTTTGAACACTCTTTCCATTACCTAGTCTTTTGCTAATAAAATGCTGCAAAGGAAACACCATGTTTCAGGTGGCCTCCTGCCAAAGCTGTATGCCCAGTATCACTGCCCTGTAGAATCACAGGGACATTAAAAAGCCATTGAATGGAGGATAGACATCTGATGCAAATTAGGGGATTATTGCAAACTTTGGTGGGCCTTGGAAGCTGTATTACTGAAACAGCACGCAGAATAAAACAGGCCAAGGTAATCATACCTCATATTTTACAATAGTGTCAGTTCTGTGCCAGTGGTGCTATTCCATATTTATAACTTTATATTGGCATAAGGCAATTCACATTCAAGCTAATGGGAGTTTTCCAGGAGTGTTGATTCAGGTTCTTGATGAGAAATGAGTATAGCCCCTTTTGCACATCTTTACAGCAGAAATAGCAGTTAGAGTAGAGAAGAGTCTACTTGAGATTTTATGAAGTAGTGCATAATGATGCAGCAAATGGACAGACCTTCATAGAAGCCTCATTTTCTAAGAGCTGACCTATACTCAGTCTGAAAACGAAATATCTTGAGGCAGTGGCAAGTTACCCACCTCAAAATAGAGACAACACATCCAGCAAACCTTGCTCTGAAATCTTGACCTACATCTGTTCACAATTCTCTCCATTATGAAACATGGATAACAGGTATTTTACTGTAAGCACATTTGATTCTATTCAAGTCCAGTATATTTGAAAAAACATTGTTTGCTGTCTATGAAAATTAAAAAACTGCCAAATCATCAAAAGAGCTGAGTATGAATTACCTCTTTGACAATGTCCTGGTTTCAGCTGAGATTGAGTTAATTTTCTTTATAGTGGCTGGTATGGGGCTATGTTTTGGATTTGTGCTGAAAACAGTGTTGATAATACAGAGATGTTTTAGTTGTTGCTGCACTAGCCAAGGACTTTTCAGCTTCCCATGCTCTGCCAGGTGCAGAAGAAGCTGGGAGGGGACACAGCCAGGATAGTTGATCCAAACTGACCAAAGGGCTATTCCATACCACATGACATCATGCTCAGTATATAAAGCTGGGGAAGAAGAAGGAAGGGGGGACATTTGGAGTGATGGCGTTTGTCTTCCCAAGTAACCATTACGCGTGATGGAGCCCTGCTTTCCTGGAGATGGCTGAACACCTGCCTGCCCATGGGAAGTAGTGAATGAATTCCTTGCTTTGCTTTGCTTGCGTGCGCGGCTTTTGCTTTCCCTATTAAACTGTCTTTATCTCAACCCTCGAGTTTTCTTACTTTTGCTCTTCCGATTCTCTCCCCCATCCCACCAGGGGGGAGTGAGCGAGCGGCTGCGTGGTGCTTAGTTGCTGGCTGGGGCTAAACCACGACAGACAATTATTCCTTGTCACATTATTTTGGTTAACAGGGAATTCAGCACAGGGGAGAAGAAAAAATAAAGCTCTTGACAGTTACAAGGAATTAACTGTGCTTACAATAATATATTTTCCAAGCAAAGGCTGGAGGGCAGAGTTTAACAGTGCTGAAGCTGTACCACATACAGTGACATCCTGTGACCATCATTGGCCTGGACATAACCTTTACAGAGGGAAGACTTGTTGGTCTGTGTTATAGACTAGCACAAATTGTGCAAAATTTTCAGTCCCAGCTCCCAGGAGAGGCTCAGATTCTCCTGTTTTGGTCATTCCACCAGTGCCCACAGCATCACTGGTCCTCATATTATGAGCAGACAGACAAGAGCTGGTGTTGTGCCTATGGTATATGTAGGGAACTGAATCACAAAGCCTAGGCGCCCACAGAAGCCTGTGGCCAAGAAGGGAATTGGACGTAGGGCTAATTGAGTATCTCTGGCCAGGGTGGCGTCAGCAATTGTAATAGCATTCCCCATTTCCCATGGGAAAGAGCTTCTCCTTGTGCTTCACGCTTCTGCCAAGAAGAGGATAAAAGGAGATTTTTCTCTGTGTCACTGAGGAGAATCCCCTTTTCATCCAAATGAATTATGCTGTCTCCAAGGCGCCAGATTAATCTGTCTATTATAATCCCTTGTGTAGTGTTTCTAGACTAACACATATCTGCGTTTCTTCTTTCGTGATCGACTGGTACAAATGAAAGCTCACATGGTAGTCTTTCACTGCTACCCCCTGCCATGAAAAGCTCTCCAGGAACGATTCAGCCCTGCTGACGAAGAGAGGTACAAATACACACCTCACTAAGCGAGCAATTGGGGTAAAGTTTCACCCTTGAGTTGCCTTGTAAGAAGCCTCTGGAGGAGACGCTTTAAACATCTGACACGGTTCCCTGGAAGAGCAGCAAAGAGAGGCAGCTGAGATGGTATTTTGATGCTGTGCCTGATCCTCCCTTGAAACTCCCCTGGCCTTCTTCTGAGACTCTTGAAAGGGAAGTAGCTACCTATGCCATGCAGCAGCCTAGGTCCAGTCCAAACTTCTGCATGAGACAGACATTTGCAACGATCTCCAACTGTTTTGGAATGAGATGTGGATAATAAGACAACATTTACGTTAAGGTTGATGACAAGTACAGTTTGGCACAGTTGAAGCTCCTTCTCTGGCTTACTGTCATCATAAAAGCTATAGATTATTGCATTATAGTTATACACACCAGGAAAGGCAGACAAGGTAGGAAGTCTCAGAGACACACATGAATTAGGATTAAATGGAGCAAGCTAATTCTCAATCAGATCTAGTCACCACTAAAACGAAGAAGATAGAAGGAGACAGAATCAAAATTAGTGAGATAACAGCTTGCATTTCTGGTTAGGAAGAAGTCCTGCGTTATGAAAAGCTGGTGGATTTAATGTTCAATTCTACCCTTATTTGTCATGCACATTGTAAAGCATATTTGCAGTCATCACCTTCTAGCTGAATCGGGGCAGTGAGGTTTTGTTTTTCTTAAAGTACTTTATGTTTCATTGCTTAGAGCCTTGGCAGAAGTCCATCTACAGTAATATATGATTCATATTGTTGTTAGGCGGGGGACTGCAATTGTTGCTGTTCTGTCTATTCTCTGCTGTGTTTGTAGAAGGATCAGGAATGGAGCTGTGAGGTTTTTCTTGTGATCCCTAAATCCAGAAGTGTATTTGCACCATTTCTATCCCTAGAAAGTTATCTACTGCTTACAACTCGCTTTCCAGAGAAATGGTCAGACAAGACATACTGGAAAGCAGGTTTATTTTGTGTATGCTAGTATATAAGAAATTATACCAGACCGTAACCCTAGTTGTGACCCAAAAAAATCACCACACGACAACAACAGCAACCCCCCACCAAAAATCCGAAAGAAACAAAAGAAAGACCACACTCACACACGCACCCCCAAAAACCCAGCTCTTTGGGGGCTTTGCAAGACAGTTCTGGAGTTTCAGGTAAAGATAATCTATTCTTCGCATAACTTTTCAAATTGAATATGTTGACTCTATAGATAACTTGTTTTTCAGCTCTGTCTTGTCATTCAGTCTGAAGAGTTTCAGTGGCAGCTTGGTGGAGTTTCTCAAAACATTGTTACTGGCAGATCGAAGATGGCCTGCTTCAGCTGGAGGGAAGCTGAAGGGAAGCTTCAGCTTCTGAGGAAAACTTTGCCATTAATTTCATGGCCAGCAGAACTAACAGATTATGGCTGCAGGAAAACTGTATAACATGCTGCAAGTGGAAAGTTCTTTATACTGCATCACTGGAAATACAATATGAATGTGAAACCCCTCCACCTATGTGCACACACCTTCCAACATTTTCAGCAAAATCAGGAGATTTCCAGATCTTTGTCTTGAATGATAAGCAAGCACATTTTATAAAGATATGCTCAACATCCCTATAAATAACAATTTCTCTTTTTGCCTTTGCAAGCCATCATCAGAAGGTGAATACTTCAATTCCTCATTCCTGTCCTTCATCTGTCCACATAGCCATAACAGCAGGCATGTAAAAATGCATCAAAATTTCAGCCTTGCAATTTACATGTCAAGTCTTCAATCTTATTCCAGTACATTTAGACCCTCTTTTGCATACAGTATGGCTGACTTATTACAAATCTAGTATTCTTAAAGTATTCTTTAAGTATTCTTAAAAATGACAGGAGATGCGTCTGTGGCCGTTTCTGATGGTCCCACTTGTTACTCTACCTTTGCAGAACAAAAATGTAATGCAGTGTGCTATGCTGAGAGATTGGTCACAGGTTAATATCCTTAGAGATAGTAAATAGGTAGTTATATTGTCTTTGTGGAGCTGATCTGACTCCCCTTCGTTTCATCAGAGTTTAGCAAGGTCTCACCGAAATGCTGCCGGGATTTAGCTTCACTGTGATATAACCAGGCATCTCTGCAGGGGGAGATGATGTTGCAAAGGTGTGTCCCTATTGCCCATCTCTTTCAGCAGGACTTCACTTTCAAAGACTGAGGGTTTCCAGTGAGTCATCTAAATTCCACATTTGGGCACCTAAATTACTTGTCCTCAGTGGTTTTCTAAATTAAAAATTACAATCTAAACCAAAAAGCATTAACAAGAGTACAATTCATGTTCTCAGACTCATTCCATTTGAAAGTAATAGCAAATACAATGACTTAAAAAAGTAAGTTTACATAACTCGTTAGCTTTTGAAGAGTTTCCTTCCAAAGAGTAATAATAAATTTACATGTGTACATTGAGAGCTCTCTCTTGGTTCAGGTTTTTTTAGTATTACAAAAAACTTATTTTTATAGCTATATAAAATGTTATGTCCATTCCTAAAGAATTCATGAGTGCCTCTTTATTCCACTGCCCACCTAAAGTGGAAGGGAACTTGCCACTAACCTCTCTCTCCAGCAAAGAGGACACAAATATAACCCAGTATTTCCACTGAAGGAGAGTGGGTATTTTTACCATTTCTGCCCACGTCCTTTGAGGCAGCTTGTACAATCCATAGTGATCCAGGGATCCAATACTTTCCATTCCACCTTGGCAGAGCTTTATTGCGTTAAGGAAAAGCTTGGAAACTGCTTTGAGATCCTTGCAGTGGCGGTGTTAAAAAGACACAAGAAACTTCTACGGCACGATGATGCACCGACTTCGCTGCAGCATGAGCCTCCTCGTTACTACAAAAGCTTTTGCAGGTGAAAAGCTGTCCTAGTTTGCCTATTTCTACCTGCTTTTTAATGAACAAATGCTGACACAGTTTGAATAATTCATTCATATTAAAATACAAAATCTTGAAGCACATCAGCCACTAAAGACACTTCTTTGCAGAAGACATTCTGCATTTCCCTGGCCAGGACTGGTGCTCCTTGCGAGGCAGAGCGGGAAGGGCTCCCCATGAGCTCCCAACAGAGAATTGAAGTCTTGAATGCTCCCTGGCCACGAATTGAGCCCCTGAATGCACAGTGACTGAATATTCATTTTGTCCATTCTTCAAAAAAATACTTACAATTTAAAGTACGAGAATAGCTCTATTCATAAGCCTCTATGTGAGACAAGTCTCTGTCACCAGTGCCATATCTACATTTCTTAATAAGAAGCGAACAAAGCCGATATATTACTACGTATAAAAATAATGAAAAAAAGATATCCAGGGAGAGAAATTACCTTTTTGTTATAAAGTGATGTGGGTTGATTATAAGCATATGTATTATTTCTCTTTGTTGTTCACTTCATTGTGCAGTCCGGGAGAATAAGGAAGCCGTGTGCCCCTGCTGTATGGCTGGCTGATATTAGGGTTTCAACATTCGGAACAGCAGATACTTAGGGTAAAACTTTCCCCTGATTTGAGCTGAACTATTCATCACACAGGTAGCTGTCATTAATCTTACATGCAGAGCCAGGCTTCTCATATTTCAAAATCTTTGGAGAGGCAGCTTTTTAATCTATATTTGGTTCTTCTTTTTTCCCCCTCTGAGATTGATTTCTCTTTGCATATAATGCTGTAGTAGTTTCAATTTAAACAGAACCCTGAAATAAAATAGTTGAATATGAAACCTTAGCAGAGAGAAAGGTAACAATTATCTTGAAATCCTTTTATTTTTTATGGAGGTAAAAAACTTCAATGACAGCACTGCTGACTGACAAAATTGACATGTATTTTAGCTTCTGTTTTAAGCAATGGATTATCTTAATCACAACAAGAGGGCATATACTCCTGGATGGGGCCATAAATTCAATTAATCTCAGTAGTAATTCTCAAAGCAATTCATTTTAATATAATGCAGCTCCTTGAAGTATCTAAATTACAGCAGCTGAAGCTGGTTAAAGACAAGAGGCAGATGCAGAAGCTGCCCAGCAGCTCTGCCTCCTGTTATCTTGCCTCTGCCACACCAGCTTGTGCAAAAGGCAGATCTGCTGGAGCTGCTCCTCTGAGCCTGGACAGGAAAATGAAGGAAAGTACGAGGAAAGGAAAATGTCAGGGAAAACAGGAAAAAAGGCAGAATGGATGTGAGGGCAGCAAATGGCAGGGGGTAAGGTCTAAACTTATTCTCAGAATATATGAACTATGACAGCTGCAGGTTATAAAGTATCTGTATGAAAAGTTTCTGGTGACCAAGAGCAAAATTTTTAAGTGGTTTGCATATCTCTCTGGGCTCTTGAGATAATAATATAGCTGTCTGTTCCTTATTTTGTAGGTCATTTTTACAGCTCATAATCTAAACCCTTCTCTCTGCTAATACTCAAAAAGGATGTTACTGGAATCCCAAACTCCTTGCCATTTTGCAGAGCTGATTCTGGACACATAACATTATAAATTCAGCAATGTGTGTCACTATGGGAACTGTTTCTCCTGCCAGACAGCATTGGGAATGAACTGGGAACTGGCTGTTTAGACACTTGTGTGTATGTGTGCGCACGTGTCTGCCAGGCACACATGTACATAAACATTCAAATGCAGATATGTAAATTTTACTTTTAAGTGTTTGCATTTCTTTGCTTTACCATTTCTTCTTATTTTGCTTCATTTAGCATAGATTATCTCTGTAAGTCTGGCAACTAGTCAATTACTGACTTCCTTTTCAAAGGAAGGAAAAGGAAGATTACAAAATTCATCAAACTAGCTTAAATCACCATATCTTCCCCACCTGAGGATCTGACCCTCTAACGGTAGTTTCTTTCTTCTTTATAAAGGTAATTATTCTATTAAAATTAATAGTAAAATGAATACTGCTGTGACTGAATTATATGGGATAAGCGTGAAATACTGTGATCTGTTCTGCTATGAATTAGTAATTATAGTGTGCCTGGTGAAATTTGCATACTTTCCTCTCCTTCCCTGCTATCCACCTTGGTTTAGTTGCTAAAGCTCTCTCCAGGGCTGGAGCTGGAGATTGCTAGTGGTTCACACTGGCACAGCAAAGAGGAGCTGTTTGCAGAACATAGTACCCCTGAGTTTTAAGACACCAGAAGTTACAAGATAAGCGTGGATCTGTTTGATATGTGAAATATCTGTGATTGCCTTTCTAAATGTGGTGGAGGGGAGTTTTTGTGTTTATATAGATGAGGTAAGAAAAAAAAGAGAAAAAAAAAAAGCCTCCTCTCCACCTGCTATTTCTGTGTGAAAAGTTTGGCTCCGTGATATGACTTTGAGTTCACAGTGCCCGGAGCAGTGAAATTAGTTGGCGTCTCAAAGGGACGGCACTCAGAATAAGGGAGACCCAGTACTCATGCAGGAGCTCATGGACCTGCAACAGCTTCTGCTTCAGAACGAGCTGTGTGCACCTGCTTGCACTTAGGTGGTTCATGGAAAGGTTGAAGTTAACCTTGAAGAGGATAAATGATACCGGGGCAAAAGGTAACCTTTCCCACACACATATTGACAGACTTGCCTTGAACCAGCAATAGCAATTGCTTATTAACTAGAGAAGGGCAGGAAACAATAGTTTTTTCAGTGCTATATGGATGTAGGGCAGAAGTCAAGTATCAGGTCCAGGCTGGTTTCTGAGGACAAGAGCGAGAGCCTGCCCAGCACTAGCAGAGACGCTTTGCCCTGCAGCCTGTACAGCCCTGCTATGCCAGGGTACGTGCTCAGCTCGGGGAGGCAGGCTCTTCGCCTCAGCACAAGCTCAATACCCCACAACCTGATAGAAAGGGATACATGGGAGAACACTGAGACAGAGAGCGCTGCTCCCCTTTCACCCGCAGTAGCCTGAATCTGACATCCTTGCAAGTGTCCTACGAGAGCCATGTGCTCAACTTGGCTTCACAGGCAGAGGGAGGAAATCGCTGCTGCCCAGGCAGCCTGGGAAAGCCCTAGCTGGTGGGATTCCTGTGAAGTAATTGCTTTTGTTAATACATTTTATTGTTATTAACCATATTAGGATGGTCGCAGGCTCGTTTAGATAGCTTATGCTTGATTAAATAATGACCTGCTGCAGTGATAAATGTAAATTGTCCCAATGAATGAAAAACTGTTTTCGCTTTCCTGAGAATAGTATGCAGCCACAATTGCCCAAAAAAAAAAAAAGGGGGGGGAAGGAAAGAAAAAAGGAGGCTTATGTTGACATACTTAATTAAGATAATGTATTTTGTTTCTTTGGATAAACCTTGGTCTTGACAAGCCCCAAGCTAACAGAAGGTCGTTCTTTTTTCCTTCCTAAAATAGTCCGTGCAGTGCATAGCTTAACCAGCCCAATAGAAACACTTTTTTACCCCAAGAAAGCAACCTTAGACAACTTGTAAAAAGGTCATATAAACTTTAGATACAAGCCATTATTTTTAATTCATGTGTGTCTATCTATCTATCTATCTGTGGTCTATCTAGCACCTGAACAGTCCTTCCTGCAAATTACATTCTTTTTGTGAATATAAACAGTTTATTAAAAGTCCTGTATTAATTATTTAAATGAGTTTATAAACATTTGAGGAAGCCCATGCAAAAGGTGCTCATAATAAATTATCATATTCTACCTTCACTGACAGTTAAATTAGAAAACTCTGAAGACTGCCTTCTGTAACAAAGCCATTTCTGCTGCCTGTCATCACAAGGTCCAGGGTAAGAGCATTATACCTAGGTAGCAGCAAAAAAAAAAAAAATCAGCACCTAAAGTTTAAAGTGAAATAACAACATTTCTGTCTTAAAGTGTTTGTACTAAATGTGACACACAATCAAGTATGTGACCATCTAATTACCCATGCTCAATGTCTTATGGGAGAGGCCATCAGTTTCCAGCCTTGACTTTGAGATCACAGGTATGGAGAATGAATTAATGAGCAGAAGGGGAGAGAGAGATACTGACGAGAAGCCTGGAGCAAGTGAAACAAGAAATCACTCACACAGATCGATTGATTGAATGAGAAGTCAGATACTGTAAGTGGTACTGGAAAGAATATCAATCCTTCAACTGTATGGCAGATCAACCTGAATAGTGCAAGGGGATTTCTTATACGTGAGGACAGGCAAAAAATAAAATTAAATAAAAAAATGGCAGCAGCAGGATAGCAAAAACTTCCCTGGATAAACTTTTCTGGAAATTCTTTTCCAGATAGGAGGAAGCTTCAACTTCGGATTTCTTAGTTTTGCAACGTTGGTTGGTAAGGTGAAGACTCTCTTTGTAGACATTCCCATCTTTTGAGTCCCAGTCTCTGTGCACATGGTCATGTCTGGCTGTCAAGGACACTGCACATTATAAACGGTAGGTGCCAATAAGGACAGAAGTGCTTCTGCAGAATTTGGGCAATGGATAATTAAACTGATTAAATAGAAAGAGATGTCCAATGATGATCCCCTTCACCATGTGCTTTTTTCTTAACTGTCCTGTGTTTAAGGAGCTTCTGGAGGTGGACACGTGGATTCTTGAGAACTTGGTAAAGTCAGTTTGTGGTTGTGCAAGATAGACCAGGAGGTGCTCCTGCTGTAAAGCCTCAGACTGTGAACTCGTGATGGTTGATAAAATCGAAGCACTCGTAAAGATGGACTCACCTCTGTGCGGAATGACAGTTCAGATTAGCTCCATGTATCCAGCCTTTACAGTTTTCCCAACACTTGTCCACTCACCTGCTTCTCTTTTTCATCCGTCTTCTTTTCCATCAGTGATCACTGCTAAAGCAGAAAATCGGAAATCTTACTAGCCTGAGGACTGCAAAGTAACGCCCAGAATTAGGGGATTCACTAGCCAATTATCTTTCCTATTTGATCTACTTTTAACTTTCAAGTATTTGTGGAGGTGACTATTTAGAAAGAAAATCCAGCTATTTCAACCTTGTGCTGCTTTAAAGCGCTTTAAAAAGATGAAAAAGGAGTACTATAAAATTTTATCTAAAACAACTTCCTGTTCAGTTTGCTAGTAACTGTAGCAATTCTCAGTATCTTTGTTTAGCTATTAATCTTTGGAGGGCTTCTGCTTGCATACATTTTGCAACTGGCAGAGCTGAACGTATTCTGCAAAACATTTTACGCTAATTCATGCTCAGATTTGTAAAAGAACTTGCACTGGGCATGCTCAGGCTCCTTTTACATTCATTTTGTATGAGCATTAATGAGCTCAAGTAGAACAAGGACAGATGTTTGTGAAAAATAAAATGTTAAACTCCTATTTGTAGTGATGAGAATGGAGCTTATGGCTTCATAGCTAAGAATCATCTGACTGGAGTGTGCACAAGATTCCTGGAGTATCTGGAGTCTAAGACTCACAGTTCCTTCTATCTGGTTATTTTTTCAAGAGCATATCTTGTGCATTACATGGGAAATAATGATTCTTGTATAAATTCAGGATTATTTACTCTAAGGACAACAGAGTAAGGTCATCACATAAATTATTTGTAGTAAAGACTTACCTAGAAGTGCAATCTAGGGACTCTTTCAAGGTAAAAAAGAGGGAAAAAACCCACTATAAATGGTAGTGAATTTTCATCTTTTAAAATAATACAACTCAGAGTTAAAATGAATGGAGGCAAAAAAAACATGAACTGTGCCAATACTAACACAGCTATGAAAATTCAAGTGCCCATTAACAGAATCTGTAAATGTTTCTGTAAATAAGCTCTGTAAAATGTTTCAGAGTAAATAAGCATTATGAGCACTGAAGGAAAACATAATTTCAAAGAAAAGCTTGTCAGTTAAGGTCAGTTTAATATCCACTCATGAATTTCACTGTTTTTAAGTCTTGCTGATAAGCTTTTATAATTGAGTTACTTCTCTTATTCCATGCATATTGAAGCAGTAATTAAGCTATGATATGAGATACAAAGTATTGTGTGCTCCATTCATCAATTTTTGTTCAGGCTCGCAGTTCTTGTTCCGATTGCACTGGCATTGTTGCACTGAAATATCTCCAAATCTATCATGTCAAGATTATGCGTGATGTAATTTGTAATACTAGCTAGGGATTTGTTTACAAAAACCAAACGTTCCTTTAATCTAAAACAAAATTAGACTTGTCTTACATCACAGAACAAAGAGATTTGAATGAATACAACACTTTTAATAAATTAGTAATTACCTTGTGGAGTGGCAGTTGGCTCATTTAACTTAACCTTTGAAAACAGCTTCCTCCACACAGATTTTAAACTGTGCCCTTCTGAGATAAATTTTGAGAGCTGGACTGTGGAGATTTAAGTGCTCTATAGGTGTATTATTTATACCTCAGCAATCCCCAATTCATGGAAGAGAATTTGGACCATATCGTCTTTTCACAGCAGAGATAATTGCAAGTTAACTGAACTACCTCCTAAAGAAATTTGCAAGCTCTGCCTTTTGGTAACACTGTGCATAAAGTGGCACACCACATGCAAGTTCGTAGTACCATCATTAGGACAATAAAACCTCCCTTAGCTTATCATTTCAAATTGAATCATCCCTACAATGAGAGCACAGGGCACCTGACCCTAGTTTGCAGTGTGAGTTGGTTGGTTGGTGGGGGGTTAAATAACACTCCACCAGCTATAAACCAGTCTGCCATAAACGTATTTCTGTAGTTGATATGGTCTGAAAATAGCTGGTAGCTACAGACAATAGCAAAGGGCTGCTCCCATCCTTTCCCAGAGCAACCTGGGTCATCCATGGGTTACACTCATCAGGGCTTTGACCCACATCACTTTACTCTGAAAATCAACCAGCCACATGCCAACAGGCAACTAATGAAGGCTGTTGTTCTTCTGCATATGTGTCCATTGGATAATAGATTTGCACATATTTTATTAGGGTGCAGGACACAAGAGGCAGAACATCTCGGGGGAAAGAGACTGTACCAAGAATGGATTATGAGACATTAAGTCAAGCACAGATGAACTTCAACTACTTGAAAAAAGTGTTTTAATCACCAGCTATGGACCGGTTAGGCAGCTTTGCTGCTACTAGACAGGACAAAGACATGTGATGGTGGGTGTTTTGGACGTAAATATGACCACACCAGCAGGTGCTTGCATGGGTGGGACTGGGGAGAACAAGAAGGTCCCTCCAGAGCCACATCCTGCCACCGTGACGATGCCAGCAAACAGCTGCTTGCACCCAACCCCATCCTCCCATGGTGGGGTCAACCTGTCCAAAAGGATGATACCTCAAGCAAGGGTTCTCCTATAAAATTGCAAACCTGAGTCACTAAAGTGATGGCTGAAACCTGTATTTAATCACACATGCCAATGTATTGCTGAATCTGCTATTACCACTCGACCCAGCAAGAGTCTCAGACTAGCGGTGATATTCAGACCCTTTTAGGACATTAGATTCTTATAACAAGCTCAAAATTAAGGAGTGTTTTGATTCAGGAATTTTCCAGCTCTGATTATTATCCTCTTTCCATCCTTTTTAAGGATAGCAGATGGCTTCATGTACCTCACACCTCTTAGCAGTCTCTTTTTTCCAAAAATTCCTTGATACCCAGATTTTAGGAGAAACATCACCCTTTTACTGCTCACACCGATCTCTGATCATTGGGCTTTCAGTTCTTTTGCCACTTCTCCCATCCTCACATGCTTTCTTCAGCAGCATGTACCCACCTGAGAGTCCTCACTATTACAGAGAGACACCTGGAACCCCAGCCACATATTTCAGCATTTTCTAAGCTTAGAGATTCAGCCGTAGGTCTTTAAAGCACAGAGAACATAGTATTTTTCACAGACAAAAACAGTGACAATATAATAGCTTACATTAAAAAAAAAAAAAAATTTCCCCTGGAAAAACATACAGAAGGCTGAAAAAAGGTGTTTTTCATTGACTAATAACACATAATTACATTACGTGTTACTAATTTCTGCAGATTCAAGGGAAGAATATTCCTTATTTATTTACAGGAATCTTCTCTGTGGACTGGAAATAACAAGACACAAATACTACACAATTTATATCCCAAGCAGTACACCAGAATTTAATTTCATAACTGATAACTATCCAATATATTATGCATGCTTTGTTATGCCTTATAAATGCATTACAGTTATATAATTTATTCATTCTCAGTGTTCTTTCATAGAGTGCTTTGCTGCTAAGCTATGTTTCTGGCACCTCATTCAGTCAAAATTTCATAATAGACTTTCACCCTTCGGAGCCCATATTGCAGCTTTTCCCTTCCACCTCGCTAAGCCTGGCCCCATGCAGCACAGGGGATTCACCTTTGAGCAAACGGCAACTTTTACAGACACCAGATTTGATCCAAAGCGTGCAAAAACTAAGGAGGATTTTTTTCCTGTAACTGTTGGATCAGACCCTAAACACAGCTCTTTGCCTGTTTTTGCATTAGAAACCAATAATTGTTCCTCTTGGGTGCTCACTTCCACCATCATGAGGGACAAAGTCATAGCACTTATATCTTCAGTTCAACACAGTCATTTCCCAGCAATGCTGGTTGTGTGAGCAAACATCTCCACAGCAGCATCAGGACCACAGCAGCTCATTGTGTATATCATATATATATCTCTCATATATCATATATATATATATATATGTCATATATCATATATATGTCATAATCATATATATATGATATATATCATATATCATATATATATATATGACTTAGCGTCCCTGCAGCCACCAGAGGCATAGCATTGAAAGGCCACCCACAAACCTCTGTGTACCTCCCTTATCCTCATCTCACAGCCTGGCTCTTCTCTCTCTACATTTCCACTCATTCATTTACTTTATTAATGAATTATTATTAATGAAAAATTAACATTGCATGGAAACATTTTTCTTCTTTGATGGCACACCAGTCCTCAACCCTGGTCTGAAACATGTGTGTGAATATTTATAAGCAGCTTCCTATTGTCTTTCCAAAAATGTATAATTATGCTGCAGTTCGTTGGCATTTCATTAAATATATAACAATAAGGTTAAGCTTTCACTAGGCTATCTAGAAGCAGTTCATATAGGGTGTAAATAACACTGCTACACTGCACAAATATTTTAGCAGCCTGTTCTCAGCTTTGTTCTGCAGCAAGGGATGGATTCAGTTCCAAACTTCAGTAATAAATAGCAGCAATGGGTTTCCCTTACCTACAAAAGATCAGTTTTCCCCATACAGGTTGGGAGGGGATCCTCAGTCACCTGCATTCATTTCAGCTCCCTGCATGTGAACATTTCATGTTTTCATTAGTCTCATTAGCACTCATTAGTGTCAGCAGGTTGCTCTCAAATGACCCACTGTCTTTGCAATGAGGTTATGTCAAACACCAATAAACTCACACACATAAAATTATAAATAAAGGTGGGTGGCTCAGCACTTGCCTTAGATGCACGTTGCTGTGCAGGAATTCAAGAATTTCCAAGAAAAAATATAAGGCTCTGCACTTATATATATATAAATATAAATCCAGCACTCTGGAAGGTCGTAGAATACACTATGCACTTTTGGGGAGACAAGTTTATCATACATGGTTTATTTGATCATTTCATGGCCTTTCTCTCTGCCACAGATATCTGCAAAAACCTGTTTTGTCAAGGCTTGCTCTGCCTTTCATTGTAGAAATCAAGTTTCCAGATAAATAATGCAGTGAAGGTTCAGTTATAATATCAACTATGATCCATAACTGTCAGAGAAAAAAAGTCAAGCATTGGACATGGCTGAGCTCAGTGGAATGTGGAAAAATTTAAAAAGCCAATGATGCCTTTTGAGTACAGTATTAGCAAATGAGAACCATATGGGGGCTGAGAGCAAGCTGCTAAGCACAATTCGACTGACCTGGGACATTCTGAAATCTCTGGGAAGGAGTGCTACAACCCATTGGCCTCCAAGCCTGACAGCTTCTGGTGTCTTAATTTTTTTATTACCTTAAAACCTGAGACTTTGAAAAGATCTCACAAGTTCAACTAGAGGGCCCAAGAAAAATTTTGATTGCTTTTCATTGGCCTGTACTCAGTGCTGCTGATATCTCCGAGATCTACCTGACTCAGAAGATAATTATGCAAATCCTACAGCGCTCCCTAAAAATCTGGATGTTTTCATCTGTGTACCTAGCTAAGAAAACAGTTTTTTACCTCTGAACAGCTGTACACGCTTTATAAGTACTCAGAGGACTTGAGTACTGTCATTTTTAATGCACTCAGGGAAGTCAAGATGCACGTTCACTCACCATGAAGGTGCCACCCATGAGAAATCGTGGTCCTACTTCAGTTATGGATGTCCCTCAGCCATATGTCTAAGCAACATTTGTTTCCAAAGGTGCAAAGAGAGGGACATGGAAAAATGAGAAAGCTGCAGCATTGGACCCTCCCAGGCTGAACAGCATTGAGGGCTAGAAATTCCTTTTCAAGATCTAAGCTATTTTGTATGAAATCTGCTCTTTAACAGACCATCTCTATTCAGTTGAAAGTCAGGCATGTGCTTAAAAACCTTCTGGCAGCACACAGACTTCATATAATTTTAATGTTATTATTTATTATCATAGTACCTAGGAAGCCCAGACTCAGTCCAAGACACCATTCTTCTAGTTGTACAAATGCAGAAAAAAGGTCAGTCCCAAAATGCTGCACTACAGTGTTGAAGCTTAACAGGTCAGTAAAGACAGAGGGGAACATACAAGGAAACAAGGCAAAAATAACTCATCCTCTTAAGTTAATAAAATCAAAATGGAAAATTGGTATAGCAAGAAGGTGATTTACCTATAGTAATAGAGGAAGTCAGAAGCAGAGCTGGGATTAAACAAGCCTTGGGAATTTCTGATTCTCAGGCCATTAGCCAACACCATCTCTATTAGTCATATTGTTAGGAGGGAAGTATACAACATGCTTATGTCATTTTTTCCAATTTACCTAACAGTATGCCAACTGCTAGAAAATGGCAACGTAAGTGGTTTTTCACTTGTGAGTCTTCTCATGCTGTCGAATTAGCACCGTTTGTGCTGGTTTACACAGATCTTAAACAGAAATTGTTCATGGATTCTTTGCGTCTAATCTGCCCTTTCATATTTTATGGGTATATTTTAGTGCATCCCACAGGGTTGTTCAGGCACATATTACACTCTTAAAAATATCCTACTCTGGCTGCTGAATATATTGCAATGAAAAATCAAGAATTCTGGATGGAAAAAAAAAAAACAACAAACTTCAATTCTCTCTAAAGTTTCTGCCAGTGAATTAATAAAACATTGTTCAAAAACCTGGAGAATATTGCAAAGATGAGAAAGTTCTAAAAGAAAAAAACTTAATATGATGATCTCTTTTTAATGTTTACTACAATTGAAAAATATTAAATTAACTCAGCAAGACTGGATCTGAGGCAATTAGGAGATATGAGACATCACTTGCCAAAGTGATTGCACTGTGCTTGTATTTTAAACTGGAGAAATGTCAGTTTTCCCAGAGTTATGAGAGGTCTGTTATCAAAGTCTGCAAAGTATTACACTGCGTGAGCATTAGATTGGTACTTCTAAAATTGAGTAAGATTGAATTAAAGCAGATGGTTTGATGGACTCCCTGTAGGAAACATCCTGTATTTCTCTTAGACAGCATTATTCAACCTAAAATCTTTTGTTTCAGATTTGTATTCTTTAACTTATCGGACTACTGCTTTACAACTCCTGAAGTAAATGGTATCTCAGTCTGTTTATGAAATACATAACCATTCATATGACTTTCTTTCACTCTGTTTTTCTCATCTTCCTAGAAAGTGTGTTCCCACCCCCGTAATTCATTCCGCACCCCATGACATCCCAATAAAGTAAGAGAAACTACATGTCTCATTCAATTCTCCAAGATTTTGTTTTATAAGGAATAGGTGAGCACAGGGTTACAGATTCTCCTATTCTAGTTTATAGCAGTTTTTTTTTTAAAAAAAACAAAACAAAACAACCTGAAACATTTTACCTACCTCTGTGCTATTGCCATTGCCAGAAGTCTCCACCAGTGCAAGAGTCTCTCATGGGGAGTTTGAACTTTCCTTTAATCTAATCCATTTAGAAAATGACTCACAATTTATTGAATAAAGTGGAGAAAATTGATATCTTTTCATTAAGCTGACAAAGTCTTTTTCACTGCTGGCATCTGTGAAATGTGTTCTCTATTTAAATTTTATTTATATCAATCTTCTCTGGTGGAAACTAGATTAAAATGGAATGCTTTATACTTACAGTAAAAAATTTCCCATCCTGCAATGAGTGTCATACTGGTTTTGAAAATGAACTCTGTTTCTTATTCCTCGGAGTAACATGATACCTATGATCAGGAGGAAGTGCAATCTAATATCTCTATTCCTTTGTATTCTATTTCTATATAAACAAAATGTGTACACTTTATCACAGGCAAAAAAGAGAGAGCTGCTGTGGCTTTATAATGGCAAATGCAGAAGCAATCTTGGAACATTTTAATACATAGCATGTTCCCTCTAAACTGTTGAAAAATGCATGGCGATACTTTGCTCTGTTTCATGTTTCAGGGTCTTCCATAAACATGAATTAAAGTTATATATTACTCTGTGAGTATTGTCATATTGTTACATTGTTAAATATAATGCCTTTATACTTATTGTCATATATAGTTTGTCACGTTGTTAAAACAATCTCCTAAATACAAATGCAGAAAAGTTAAAGGAGAATTCCATCTGCAAAAAAAGTCTTTGCATTTTTAATACACACCGGAGTAGCAAACATGACACGAGCAAGTCCCTGCGCGTCTCTGGGCCATGTGTGCACATTTTCTCCCAGACCACCCTCTGCCCATGCCCTGCTAATCACCTGTAAGAGGGCACTTAGTCGCTGCTTTGAACAACCAAGTAGCTTCAGTTTAATGCAAGAACTTGAAGACTGAAAAACATGAAACATAACAAATTCAGGAGTTTCAACAAGTAAGGAAGTTTTAATCAAATGGATTGTGTATTTTTTTTCCAAATGTTGCTTGATACAAGAGGAAGATGATGGATTGGTTAGCATTTCCATGTTGATTTGATCTCAGTTTAGGTGTAGATATCTGAAGGTGTTCAGTGCATTTTTACTGTCACGTAATAGAACAATTTGTTACTGAAATTCAAGGCGAAAACATCCACAGCCAGCTCTCTTCATGCATCAAAACTTTGTGCTCCAGATGATGCACAAGAACAAGTCAAAAAGCAGTCACTACCCTTATGCAACCTACAAAGGTTCTTATGAACTTTGCAGGCTGAAGCCCGCTGAATTCAATCTAAGCTGGAAGTTCCCTTGCAGCCACCTAAAACTTCGGGCATTATGGGCATTTTAAAATGCAATAGAATTGTGTAAACACTAGCAAATATAAGCTATTCTCTTGCTCTTTCCCTATATTCAGTCTGATTCCCGGATCTCTTATCTGTAGTTTATTTCTCTGTTTGGTACACATGATCAGCAAATGCCATTTCAACCAAATGCTTTTTTGACTGTTAATCCATGCAGACTAAATACATCAAAAGTTAAATATTTTGATCAAAAATTTTCTATAGCTTTGCAAACAAAGATTAAAAAAAAACAGTGTGAACTGGACTAGAAAAAAATCTCGAGAATTTTCTGAAGAAAGTTGCTTTTCTCAGCAGCTCCATTACTTATACGTTTAGAATTTAATATTCTTATAAAAGAGGCATTTTCTTGAAAAGAACTCAGATATAAGCAATCCTTTATTTACACTAGCAGGAGCTGGGGAACACAAAAAACCAAACAAAACACAAACAAAGCAGGAGTAGTCAAGGCTCTTTTATATCATATCCTTTTTCTTTTCCCATGGCTGAGGGTATCTGTCTCAGTCAAATCAGCCTTGCATGAAAATCTCCATGCTTCATGTATTCCCCAGACAGTGAGAAGAACACGATGAAAACCACGCCAAAATGTTACAGGCATCTAATTCAGCATGATGTGAGCACATCACAGCCTGTGACTGTGATGCCTGGTGACTAATGGGAGTCTGTAATTCTCATCCAGAATTAGCAGTTCAGGTCACCGAGAAGCTCAGGTTCCTCAGGATCTGGGAGATCTCGAATGCAAACCGCCCCGAGGGAAAGCACCTTAGCTTTAACAATTCGCTCTCTCACATGATCGCTTCAGCACATCTCAGAGTGACATAACCTAAACATAGACAAGCTGCATTGCATTCCCCAGGGAAGCTTTTCCCCCCCTCCCCATGCAGGTATACCTAATCATCTCAAACACAGCACACTGACTAATTTTAAAGTTTTTATCCTGCCTCTTTGAACAGAGCTGGAGGTGCAAAACTTTAAAATCAAGTAGACCTCAAAGGATCAGCAGTGCCCAAGAAGGACAACTGGTCCTAAAGTTTAAAAGGCTCTTAGAAGATAAAACCTCTAAACTCAAGACTCAAAGGAAATAATTTTCAGTCGGCTCTGGACGCCCCTGCCACAGCACGGTGCTGAGGACTAGACCACAATGAGCTTTGTAGTGCTTCAGACTTACAAAGGATTTTGCCCACTTACATATTAGAGACAAATAGGAGCTTTTCATCTGCACATGGCCTTAGTTTCCCCCTTTATAAAAGGAGCCTTGCCTCCAGCCCAGCTATACTGGGTAGGGACTGCTGGACCCTTGGGTGGGCTACCTTGTGATTGTAACTTCACTGTGATCACAAATTTATATATATATATATATACATATATATATATGTGTGTGTGTATATATATATACACACACACACTAAATTGTGCACACTATTACATGAATCAGTTGACATTAAGGTTCAGCACTGACTTTGCATTTGATTATTTTTCAAGGTCAATATCCAAATACTTGGGCTGTATTTAACAGCATCAATAAGCAGTTAGAGCATTTTAACTGCTATGAACAACATCATTGCTTCTCCATGCTGCCTCTCAGTCTGTATTCATCTCATATCTCAGTTTTACATTGTAAACTCCCTAGGCCAGGGCGTTCAGCTTTGTGGGTTTTAGTACCTAGCACCATAGGCTCCTTCTCCATGGTTATTTAATGCTACAGCACTGCTACTAGTAAATAATTACAGTCATCGCTTTTGATTCCATATCACAGGATTCTTCTCACGTATTCTGAGGATGCTCTGCTCTGATGATTGCTGTGAAGGCCACTATTTAGCAGGATATGGTTTTTCAGTTTGCCCACTGCACAATCTATTATTAGAGCGCAGATTCAGCCCTCATGTGCCTTTTCATGCATAGCAAGGGCAGATATCTCTTTTCTCCACTGTTAGCAGCATTAATGATACCCTTCTGAAAATGGTGTGTGAATAGCTTCATTAATCTTCCTTGCAAGCACAGGTGTAAAGGGTTTGGGGTTTTTGTGTGTGTGTGTGTTGTACATATGGAGAAATGATATATTACATGATAAAAATGACGTATAAGCTGTGAGAAGAAATAGGCAAGACAACATAGAGAGCTAGATGATCATTGTAGGACCCTTCCAACTGAACTATTCTATTCTATTCTACTCAAAACTATTCTAAGCTTAGCTCACTTGCTCCAACTTATTCAACTCTTCTTCCAGACCAAAGGAGCTTTGAAACCCAAGGTGTTTCTCCCTGTGTTTCAAGTAAACTCAGCAGGTGAAAACCAGATCCCTGTTGGGACAGTTATTCAGCAACTCTGCTGGTATAATTACGTACAAAGTGAAGGCCTGTTTTAGAGATACTAACCTGGACTCCTGAATTGTGGTAGCTTCCCATTAGAGTTAATTAGCTGGCCCAGAAATATTGCTTCTCATTCTGGTTTATTTTGCACTAAAGTGGGCTATACTTGGACGCACTCCAGCATGGCCCACCAAATATCTTGACCATGTGCCACTCAGATCAACCATGCACCTCAACAAGTGGCAGGGGCTGGTTTGTCCAGCTTATCTGAGGAACAAAGATCTCACCTTTCCAAGGGAAGTCTTAATTGCACTTTAAAGGAAATTAAAATGAAATTTAATGAATGTATACTTGACCTTCTTTACAGGCTTTCCCACTCTATATTAACCATTTTTATTTCCCGGAGTTTACTACCAGTTTACATAAAAAACCAGCTTCCTTTCTGGGCACATGACATACCTTTGTGTTCATTTAACCAATCTAAATGATTTCTCTCTGTTACTTTCTTACCTAAAGAATATGGTATTTGGCTCAGTTTGGGTGTAAGCACATGTACTTAAGTCTCCCCTTTGTAAATATACATTTATAGTATTACACACCTTCATGCTTGCATCTGTGTGTGTGTGTGTGTGTGTGTTGTTTGTTAGTCTGCAACAACAGAAGCTGGATCAGAAAGTCAGGGAGCATTAAGGAGAAGAGGTAATTACATGAGGCTGCCAGAAGAGTTCAAAGTGGCTGAGGGTTGACTGTCTTGGCAGTGGTTCATTCTTCATGGACCGCACCGGAAAACAAAATGCTAAATTGGAACGGTCTTATGAAAAGGTAGTTTTCCTTTCAGAGCTAGATCAAAAGGGGAACCATTCCTGGTAAATTAGGATTGGAGCAATAAAGTCAGCTGCTTAAGTGGGACAACAGCAGGTCTGGTAAGATAGTGTGATGGGTATAACGCTCTGTAGATAATGCTGATGATACGTAATTTGAAGCTGTGGTCACCTAGTGCCCACCTCTCCTAACCCAAAACCAAGAATGCAGTTCAAGTGTTACTGAAAATGCCAGAGTCCTTCTTTTGTCCCTTGCTGAGTCTCTCTCTTCCACAGTATCCTGGTCTCTGTGCCATGCAGAGCTTCCTCTTGCATGATGAAATGGAGTAGTGATACACACTTTTTAGTCTAGGAGTATCTGTGGGTTTGGTGCATTTATTCTTCAGTGTGGGTTGGTCATATATTAGAGATTAGAGAAAAAGGGAGTTGTTGCTTCATCTGTGTAGCTGTGAATTAAGGGGATGGACATTAGCAGCAGCTGCAGATATGTCTTTGGGTGTTTCCTTAGGATTTTGTGAGCGTAAACAGATTACAACTAGATAAAAATTAAATCAAGACTTTAATTATAAACTCTGAAATGTCCTTAAATCAATGCATGCACAACAGGGCATTTTCTAGAACTGAATGGTGTGATACAGGGTAGTCTGCTGCTTCAAAGGTATTTTATGGGTTTGAAGCAGCTATGTGGGGTGATATGAATGGGTTAAGCATCTCTATTTGAGTGAGTGTGTGAGAAGCTTTAACAGTTAGGCTTCATGAGGGCAACCATGAAATTAATTCTTGCCAGGGAAAACAAACCACAGACAGAGCCACTCATGCGCCAACTAGTCACAGTTTGCAAGGTTAGCTAAAGTTTATCAAAGTCCCCAGACAAAAAATGTCATTAAGATACAGTTAAGTTTATAGACAGATACCAATTCCCAGGCAAGAAACTTCATTAAGGTACACTCAAGGTTGCAAACATATGTGCCAATTAAATTCAAACTACAAGATCCAAACACTGTCATTATTTACAACGTTAAATATTTGGGAATTAAAAGTTACTGCTAGAGATAATATGGTTTCTATAAAATTCATAATCATGTTTCAACAAACTGAACTTCTGCTGCTGTTCAGTATTATCTTACCTTCTATTTTTAGTTGTGATGGTCCCTGCCATGGGATACTGTGAAGGCTAAAAGTCTACATGGGTTCAAAAAATTCCACACAGATTTGTGGAAGAAAAAGCCAGCTGTAGGTATTGAAAGCAAAGCAGACACTGTTTATTCTGGAGTACCCTGAGCCACAAGTCCTGAAGACCTGGAGAATATTCAGAGGAAAATCTGTTTTGACTTGCCTTGTTCTTATATATGTCCATAAAGATCAGATTGACCACTCGTGAAGACGGGCTGTTAGGGTGGATGGTCCTTTGGTCTGAAGCACTGCTGCTGCCATCACAGCATTCCCCACCATCACAGCATGAGAGTAGACCAGATCTCATGTATAAGGAAGCTATGGCAAGCAGTGTACTGTCTTAGAGAATATAGGATGCAAAACGAGTAATTAAATGTGAAATCCTTGCAACTAAATTTCAATTGAAGGGTTTAGAAGGGACACTCTGCCTCTTAAATGCAGTTAGACCCTTGAGACATTATTTAATTAGATTTTTCATTATAACATAGTTGTGAACATTATCTTTTCTCTTTTAGCTTCAATAGTGATTGGGAAATGGTGGTGTGAGATGGAGCCCTGCCTAGAAGGAGAGGAATGTAAGACGTTGCCTGATAATTCTGGATGGATGTGTGCGACTGGCAATAAAATCAAGACCACCAGAGTAAGTTGTCTTTCTGTCTATACCCAGGAGGTCTTAATAGGAAAGGGAGTCACTAATGATTGCTCACCCATATCTTTTCCATCATCATGTCTGCTGTAAAAGTCTTAAAGATCACTGCATACCTCCCCAGCCACCCAACACTTCTGGCCATAATTTAGTGAAAATTCAGATGGATTCAGGCTGCTCAGCTGGGTCCAGGCTTAATAACCAGCAGGTTGGAGCTGCTGAATCGCCAGGTCACTTTCTTACAGACGTTGGCACCTCAGAAAAAAAACCTAGTGCACATCACTGAGTCCCTTTCTGGTGGCTAAAGGGAAGAATATTAGATCAAAGGGATCTGCTGGATCCTACATCCATTCCTTGGCTGTTCCAGGCCACATCTGTATTAGCAGCTGTACAGCTGCTTTGTAGCATGAAACAGTGCTGAAGACTCAACTCACTATCTGCATCTCAGGTCTTACTTCAGGGCAGGTCTAGCCCCATGCACCTGTTAGTGACATACTCTTGAGATGCTGGAGATTCAGGTAACGTAGGCCAACAGGTAACAACTTTCACCATGCATTGCTTGGAAAATGCAGAGATACAGCTGCAAAGAGAGAGAACGTAAACAAGCTGGCTAAACTTCTCCCACTATGAGATTACCTTTTGAAAAAAAAAGTGTTTTTCAAAAACAGATTCTAGCTTTTCTTTTGCACTGGCAATTATTTCACAACCATTTTCTTAAAACTGCCACCTATACCTGTATTCAACAATTTTAATTAAATTATTTTCATACCACTATTGAGTATTTTTCCAAGAAAATTATATGGTTGTCAACTCAAAATATTTTTTTAAATGAATAAATGTTGTTTTTCAGTGAAGTGGAAAATAACTTTTGAAAACTGCTAAATGAAAAAAAGCAAATTTTTAAGAAATTTTTCCCTGTTTATTAAGAAGTTCTACACTCATACCCAGCTACTAATTCACAGGAATATGAAGCTTAGTGTCATGATTTCCTGACTTCTTCCTTTTTCTACAGTCCTAACTCTAGTCATTTTTCATGTCTTCTAGGCCTTTTGTTGAAGAAGGAGATTTTACCCCAACTGATCCCCATGACATACGAATTCTTTTCTTTCCCTGCATGTGATTTACCCCAGGAGGAACGATTTGTATTGCAACCCTAGTTTCTTGAACGGTGCTTCCGGCATGGCTAATCTCACCACCACATTAAATTACGAGGGTACTAATTTCAGAGTTTTTCTTTGCAGAAGGGAGTAAGTGGTCCCTGAAAACAGGATTATTATCTCTTTGTCATCCCCCAGGCAAAGGAGAAAGCATGGAGAGAACTGTGATTCTTTGCTTCAATTTCTTCCTGCAGCATCATTGTTGCTGCAAACGCTCTGTGCCCACAACTGATCTCTCCACACTGAAACACCACTGGAAGATTGTGTCCTAATGTATGTGCCTTGCAGTGCAATTAAATATCCTTTTCGGTGAGGCAACATTTTTCTCACTGAATTGGGGAATTAAAATGGAAGAAAGTTATATTAAAGAAGTAATAAGCAACATGAAGAAGTATGTTATACTCTCGCTAAATTACAATAATTCAGTACTTCTGCACTCTGTCTGCAAATTATATAATTTAGGAATTGCATTTGCTTTTTTCTGTGAAATTGTCCTGCTCTTAACTTCCCCAACCCTCATCATACAAACTAGTTTTAGGTGATAGACTGCATCTAGAAATGATTGCTAGAAATTTAGCAGTTTCATTAATATGCAGATGTATGGTCCAATCTATTCAGTATGCGTTATTGTATTTAATTTAAATTAAATACTTACAGAGTGAGTGCTCATAACTGAAAAAATATTTCTTCATTTACCCACAGGAGTTATTTTAATTAGCTTGTGAGGGGAGTACCTTATGGTGCTGCTTCCAGTAGAATTTTGCTTTGTTGCTTTAAAATATCATTACAGAACCCAATTGACAAAGGCAACATGACATGATGTGCTTAGCAACTGTCTCTTGCATTTTCTAAGCAAAAATTCTACTTCATAATCCCCGAAACTTTGCTTGAATCGGTACTGCAGTGTCAAGTCTAGCAACATAAATATAAAATAAGAGAAGCAATCAGATTCTGAAACAGGCATTTTTTTCTTTGTTTTGTCATTTCAAATGGCATCAGAGAAAGAGATTACACTATAATCTGTACTGACCCCAATCCAGGCTGCAAGATTGGGCCATGTGTGTCTAATTTATGTAGTTAGGGAAGTTGAGAAAGCAGAAGAAACAAGACAAATCAGTCAACATCCTAGATATATCTGTGGTGATTAGCCAAAAAGCTAGAGCAAGTCGCTATAGACTGTAAACTGTAAACTGTTTTAATGAAGGCTTTTCCTTACGCTAAATACATTTACGTTAGGCAGCTGCTGTCCTGACAAGGAAAACATTCACATTTATGACTCGCGGGATTAAAATACCTATTAGTATGTTCTTCAAGGCCCACAGTAAATCACATATAAGCACGTGTGTATGTATGTATATATATGAATACATGTATATACACAATATATGTAATTTTACAGTGTAGTGTATTACTTCGTGGTTGGTTCTCAGAAATGATTAATACTGATTAGCATCAGAAGAAGGTGGACAACAGATCCAGTGAAGGCTTTGCCAGCACATCCTCCATTCCTTCCTTTAATGCATTTATTCCTGTGTTTAGTCCTTTAGCATAGCTCACTAATTAACTTGTTAAAGCCAAAGATATAAAGCTCACAGCCTCTGTAAATCGATTTGTTTTCTATTGATGGTCAGAGCAGGTGACAAACACTGGAAAGAAATCATTTTGTAATTCAATTTTTGGAGCAGTTTCAATGCTTTTTTAAATCCCTATTCACTCCTTTTTTTTTTTAAGAACATACGTTTCAATGCTTTCCTTAAAAAGGTGGGGCTTTTGGAGCTGTACTAGGACCGGGCTGGAGATCACATCATTACATTTCAGCAGAGCAACTGGCACCAGGGGAAATGCAAGAGCACAGTCTCAGTCTGGATGCTGGGAGATGGTGCCCACAAGGGCACATAAATGTCCATGAGAACCAGAGCTGCTGAAAAACGTGAAAACTCTTCATGCATCCCATGTTTTGTGGCCTCTCATCTGAGCTCTTGACATCTGGTTGGCGTCTACACACAATTTTCTGTGCACCGCTTTGCAGGGCCCTTGAGGAGCACAGTGCTCCTCCCCAGGGCTTTCTGCCCAGGCTCATGCGCACACTGCACTGGAAAATGCCCTTTTTATGTAATTCACACTAATAACACCTGGCATTCATGTACTAGCCCTCTAAATACTTCAACAAGCTGTTTTTCTGCTGATACTGTGGAGGAAGGAAATTAAAGCATTTAGCACCTGGGGACTGGCAGAGCAGCTCAGCTTGGAGCATCTCTCCAGCTTCACAGCCTGCGCCCTCCCTTACAGCCCACCAGTTTCCAGACTAACACTTGGTTTACCGTACATTTTGCCATCAGAGAAATGCAGACCATAAATGGTGCCCTGAGGGATCTGAGCATCACATTTCTTAGCAGCCACTGCTCATCTCATGCTGCAGCAAATAGCACCTGAGGTGCCCACAGCCGCTTGGCACCATGGTCCCTTGTCATTCCCTGCTCCTACACCAACCACACAAATTCTTCAGGCAGTGTACAAACGAGAAAGGGAGGTATTCATCCCCGAGAGAGAAAACCCAGCAGGGTCACTTGTCAGTGGCAAATCAGGAGAGCAGAAAATGGGAACTGGGGGAAGGAAGAAAATGGTCAATGAACCCAGAGTTTTCTTTTCTTTTTTTTAAGCTGTCCAACTAGGTTAATATGTCAGATGATTTCCAGATTAAGTTTTTGTTTAGAGCAGTAAAGAAACCCCTCTATTTTTGTGATAACAGTCTCTGTAATTAAGAGGTCAGTTCAAAGCAGTAGAGCACAAAATTGTAAATATCTCTGCTATAAGACTTAGTGCTGCATTTCATATCACCTAGTGCTTAGCTAATAATTTGTAGCCCTGATTTAATGCCCGAGCGTGCTTGTACTCAAGTCAATTTGAGTTTCATTGCTGACCTAGTCGTCTAGCAAAGGGTCGGACCCCTTGTGCCATTCATCTGTGTGTATCAGTGCAGGAAAGAAACAAAGTCTCTCCTCGGGAGAGCTATTTTTGCTTCTGGTCAGTCGTTCTTATTTCAGCTTCCTAAAAAAACCTCTGGGCGGTGGTGTTTCCTCTTCAAGCCATTAGTGTGCTCACTCAGATCAATTGTGGTGTTAGTCATAAAGAGCGATGGTTTTACCGTCTGTTGCAGGCTGTGTTATCTCACCCGAGGTGAGTAGATGAAGTCGGTCAGGCTTTCCAGTCTATTATATAGCCACTCACTCCTATCCTGCCCTTCTTTGGGTAAGTGGGTTGGTGGGGGGTCCAAATGAACCTGAAAGATGGATCCATCTGCATGTCCTTGTCTAGCAGAAGCTACTAGCATCACTCTGAGAAGAGCGGGGGTGGAAGGATGGGGTGAGCACGGCCCCATGCCCAAAGCTGTCCTGGCATCTCCTGCACCACCAGCCCAGGTGGTCGATGCACATCTAGGAGCTCCCAAGGCATAGGCAGGAGCTCGCTCAGGGTCTGCCTCTAGCACATCCATAAATCTCTGCAGCCCTGAGAGAAAAGAGCCCCCCAAAATATTGCAATTTAAACTCAGCTATATCACGAGCAGGGCAAGGTGCCACGAAGCCTGGGTCTTTCTTTCCTCTCGTAACATATTTTACATAACTGACTCTTTTGCACTTTCTTACTGCAGATCCACCCGAGGACCTAACAGAGCACCGTCTGCATGGAGACAGTGAAAGCCCCGCTGATTTATGAGGACAAAGTCTTGAAAGTTTAAAACCATCTCAGCATTTACAAGCCAAATGGATTTCTTATTTGCACTTTGACTGTTTACCAGATAACAACAGTGGCTTTACTGTGTGAAAGAAAGTATTCAGTGGAAATAATGCCCCTGATTTTTGACAGCTGAAAATAAAAATGAAGAAAAATGGTTCCTTTGGTAAAGTTTCCAAGATTGCGAAGTACAAACAACAGTATAAGTTTGGATCTACAATTTACTTTATACCAGTTAAAGTACATATATAGAAATATATATATATTAATATAAGATATTTTGAAATAAAAGCCTCACTCTTCAAGAAATTGAATAGTACCACACTTTGCTGCAGCTGCTGTAATTTTTTTTTCTTTTTTGTAATGATCTGGAAGATCCCTACCTGTTTCAGAGAGAAATGTGGCAGTGAAGAGGCAAAGCAAACCTGCTGTGGTACAAGGACGCCTAAGAGCTACACGAATCCTACCGATGCGGCATCCAGAGCTTCCTGCTCCCTTCAGCAGAATTTTGAGGGCATTTGTTGTTCCACTTTGTGTTCTGGAGGCTTTTCCCCTTGTGCAATACTAGCATGCTGGCTTTGCTTCATTAACCATACTTGATTGATATATAACACTGATAATTCTATCCTCTTCCAAGAAAATATTTTTAGAGCTGTTAGATATTCCATGAAGAAGAGATGGACAACTACTGAGTGAAGTACAGTATGTATTAAAAGTTTATTTGGCAGAGTTTGGTAGACTGTGAGCTCCCTTCTTATTAAAGATGTACTGTACGTACAATGTCTTCAGACTTTGTATAGCTCGTAGAGACTACAGTAAAAACCCAGTAACCAACTCCAAAGCTTTGTGTTGTTGGCTCACTAATTCTTTGAAACAACAACAAAGCTATTTCTTTCCAGACCAACATGCAAGAGGGCTTTTACGTACAGTTTGGTTTTTTACGAGCCCATTTGCAATTGGTGAAAAAGCATTTCAGCTTAAGCGAATGCCTCTGTGGACACCTTGAATGCTCAGGCACACCCACATGCAAGGGACTGCCTGGCTGTGTGCTCTTATCCCACAGCACACGCGGGAGAACAACCTAAATTTAAGCTTCCCTCATTGCAGGCCAGGCTAATTCTCATTGAGAGCATTTGCCACCAGCTAAAAGCATACATGTGGGCAATTCCATGGCACAGCAAACGCACAACAGTTTGTGGTAAGCAAACTGTGTCTGAGCCCTGCTTTCATTTCAGGAATAGTTTCTTTCAGTTTAATTTTAATCTGTTTCTTGCTAAGGTGAATTCAGCTGAGATGAGATGCTGTTCAGCAAGGATGCGTCCACAGAGACATTGATCTACTCACTGCGAGCGGTTTGAATTCACATTTCTAGCTAAGCTGTTGCCGTTCACCATGCAGCCTGGCCCTCGCGTTGCTGAAGAAAGATCAAATCTGAGGGCTGGAATGTGCAAGCTTCGTTCATATTCCCAGGCACTTTTGTGAGCAGTCCAATTAAATTCAGGGGGTTTATTCGTGTGGAAAAGTATCTTGGTGTCACGCATAAGTCTGTGCAATCTACCCTTCAGTATGCCTAATGCTACCAAATCAAAGAGGAATAGGGGATTGTAAAACTTGTTCTATCCAGTCCAGCTTCATTTCTTTAATATTTCCAATTTCCTTTCAGCCTTCTTACCTGTCTCTCACAAGACCCCTTTGGCCATGCTGATCACTTTTAATCGAATGCAAAGGAAGTGCTGCACTTCCCAACCTGGAGTTGGTCAAAATTCTCCTACTAACTGTCTTTCTCCTTCAGGGCAACCACTTCAATCCCTGATGCTTCAAGAGGCAGAAACTTGTCACTGTAATTACACCGTATATTAAAGCAGCTACATGACATGTCACGCCATACTCCATGCAGGCTTTCCGTGCTGGTCCTTGCCTGATGCTCACAGTGGACATGGATATGCTGTTTCCAAGAACTTCCATTATTTCCCCTTCAAAAAGATATGAGAGTGAAAAGTGTCCAGGGAAGAAACTTGGTTTTCTTCTGCGCACAGAAAGACTAAATAGGAGCATGAGCCTCACCGCCAGTTGTAGGTCCTAGCACATGGAGACCAGCCACACTGGTGGCCCAGCTAGACAGGCCATGTATTTTCTGGCCACAGCCACCTGCCTAAACCACAGAACACACTGGACCCTAGTCTGTGTTTTAGATATGATCTGCCATGGCCATGTGTCCCTAGTCCCACCATCTCAATTCAGAGAGGACCACTGCCTGCCTAGTTACCCACAGATAGGTGTGGTCCCAAAATTAGATAATCAGATCAGCTCCAGGCTCACCTGCCACAAGTAAGGAGAAACTCCTCCAAAATAAATCCTTAGCATTTCTTAATTTTACTAGTAGCATTTCTTAATTTTACTAGAACAGCACTTTAAAAACCCCAGGACCCTCTAGAGCTAGGAAGACTTTGATGCACTAGGAGACAGACCCTGCCACCAGGAGATAAGTTGATTAAAAGCCAGGATATGTTATCATCCCCTTACCAGTAAGAACTGAGGCACACAAAGCTAAATGGCCACTCAAAATCACATTGGAGAGCTATGGAAAATCGAGCAGAAATTGAACTTTGTTTTCCTTATTCCCAGTCTACTGATATCTGTAAGATGACCCACACACAGCAAATTAACCCATGGCCTCTTGTACCCTTTGCCAAAGCCTGAGGTATCACCATTGAGAGGTATTTACCCCATAGCAGTGTATCTGACATGGCTCAGAC
The DNA here is from genome assembly GCF_034638445.1 of Ciconia boyciana. Lineage (NCBI taxonomy): Eukaryota > Metazoa > Chordata > Aves > Ciconiiformes > Ciconiidae > Ciconia > Ciconia boyciana. The sequence continues at coordinate 14,795,465 of NC_132944.1, read as the reverse complement.
TGTGAGTAGATAACAATGCTTATGCCTGTGTCTATGAGTTATGCCTGTTGAGATTGGGAAATATTAGACTTGCTAAAATATAAGAAGGAAATGTTGTCATTACCACAGCAAAGTTTCTTAGAGATGTTTATGAACTTTTCTTTGCCAGTAGGCAGCCTCAAATATCACCACACCAAATTCAGTAAACATCTGCGTCTCTTTGAAGTTGCTGCAAAATCTGCTCACGAAGTGCAGCACTGAGAAATTGCTGTTTTAATTAAAATGTTTTAGAGGGGAATTAAGGCCTTTGCAAAAATAATGACTAATAAAACGTGAAGTCAAATTAAGAGCCGGGTGCAGCTAACCATTGTTTCAATGAACCAAATTGAAAACAATAATAAAAAAAATTCAACCAGCCTGGAGTCACAATGATCATGTATTTCAGTGATATGCACAGTAACACAGTGTGTAGCGGGAAGATGTCAGAGCTGCTTACCTTGGCCGATGGAAACCCAATGCGTTTCAGTGGTGGAGTGAATGGGTCCCACATCCTCTTGAGAAAGTGAGAGTCATGCCATTCTCTGCACAATGTTAAAAGGTATTTACATCAACAGAAGAGAAAGTTCAAGTTCCCGCTTTCTGGCAGAAGTCTAGACAGAGACATGTCAGGGAAAGAAGAAAAATATTTGTAAATGCATCGAAGATAAACTTAGATTTATGTCAGTGTTTCTTCTTCAGATGTGTGAAACCAAGTTATGTAAATCTAAAATGTACAAGTTGGAAAAAAAAAAAGAAAAAAAAAAAAAAGTAGCTACCATCTGCCTATTGATTCAGAAAAATCTAGATTATGTGCTTCTGTCCAAAAATCTCTGGTAATAAAGAGCTCAGTGTGGTATGACTTGATATTGCTTTGAATATGCAACATACTATATTTGAAGAAAAAGACCCATGGAGAAAGTCCACTCGTATAGCCAACAATTATGAACAGCATGACGTGCACCCAAACCTGGCATTACAGAGAGAAAGGAACATGAAAAATTACTGAAGGTGATATGGTTTATGATGATGCTCTTATCAGACCTATTGATTGACCATTAACAGAGTTTGTAGATACTTTCAGTGGTGTATTGCTTGTATATTTTCCTATTATAAAATGATTAGTTATGTTTCTAACTCTCCTCATTTGCCACTTTTCTGTTTCACCGTATTGTCCAAATATAATTACAGATCATAGAGAAGCTGCGGAGGAGATAAACATACCGTGGCTTGGAAAGCACATCCATTTCATCTGAAGGTGGCAGTCTGTTTCTTCTTCAGTGGCAGGATGAATATTGTGGCCTAAAATGAGCTTCTCTTTTATCAATACCTTAGTCACATCCCAGTAAGCAGGGTTTAGAGCTTGCCTGACAAAAAAAATGGGTCATGCTTCTTTGCTTGGTATTCTATTTTTTGTCAGAGAAAAATAGAAACACATTCCACAAATAATCTTTCAGGTAGACAGAAGGAGATGTGTGTACAGGGCAGTTGGTTTAAGGCTGTCAACACTTTTTCTAGTTCACCAGTTTGAATTCAGATCATAGGCCTGACACATATTTATGGTTTCTTCTCTGAAATGCTCACACAGTCAAAACACTTAACTTCACAAATATTTATACTTTATAAAACTATGCCGCTCTGAGGAAAAGAAACTGAATCCTCTGCTTTGCAGGTAGGAAACTGAGACTCATAAGACTTGAGACCTGCCCAAAGTTATGCTAAAAAACTGCAGCAGAGCCAGCATTAGAACTGAAGACTCCTGGATTTTAGGTCATCATTGCAGATGGTTCATCTGCGGTTCACATCAGTGAAATTTCACTGACAGCAGACCCTGGTTTTTAGCTCGGGTCACAGAGCACAGAATTAGGGTGCCTGCAGTCAAGTGTGGACAATCGTCTGCAAGCACCAACTGCTCAGAGCTTGTTCACCTCCCTTCAGCTGGGATATTCAAACCACTGATGCATCGAAGACCACCACTAGACCTGCTCCAACATCTTCTGCTCCCACAGGGACACAGTGACACAGTCCTGCCCTAGTTTGGTTTCATGGCTCCTTAGTAGAAGTTGCTTTGAGCCTTCCAGATCAGAGTAGAGATGGAAAAAGGTACAGAAACAGCTGTGCTTAACCCTGATGGGCTGAGAAGCTGGTGTAGCCAACAGTTCTTCTTTTGGAGGTCATGATTTCTCAGAGATGCCCATCTGATGGAATGATTTTCATGTAAAAGTTGACTTTGAGCAGAGAAAGCACACATTCTCTTACAACAGAAAGTGCCTGAACCAGCCAACAAGAAGCACAAATAACTTGTTCTCAACTGAAAAACAGGAGCACCACTGCAAGGAGAGAGCATACTACACAGGGTAAATAAGTCATGGGGGAAAAAAAAATCACTTTATTTTTGACAAATATTCATCTGTGAGGACACTTGGTAGAGCTTTGATAAAACCTTTTGCTGTTGCTTGACAAGTAGCTCTAATTCCTGAGTGCAGCTAAGAAATGTACAGAGGTCTTTCCCACATAGAGGCCTGTATGATATCTTTTCATCCAATGCTCACTGTCGGATTTTATTTTATTTTTTTTTCTCCCACCATGCGACAATATGGTCAACTTTGTATGACCAGAAAAAATATACATGTTTGAGCATCAGGTTACTGACTCGCTCCCCATTATTTCTCATCAGCTTTCTTTGTCAGATGGCTGTCCTTGATTCATTTAGAAACGAGGGCTAGAGGCCCACCTAGATTTGAAGCAAACTACCCATAACCTAAAATATTGCTCAGAGGAATATGCAATTGCTTCCTCCCACCTGCCATTCCTCTTCATTTCCTATTTCATTTCATTTTCATTTCATCTTATCCCCTCTCTTTCACACCACTTAATTATTTTCATCCATCTCTATTAGTCTTTTATCACCACTACTGCCCCACAGACTAAAGAAAAGCAGCTGTGCTGTCAAGACCCAATTCGGGGAGCTGTTCTCCCCAACAGCAGTGATTTATGTGATCTTCTTTCTTTTCCTTCTTCCTGTCTACTTTGGAAGGCAAGATCCCAACCTCGCTGCAGCTGCTGTGCCAGCAGCTCCCCGTACTTGCACTGCCCACACCAGCAATCCCCAGCTCAGGGCCGCAGGGTCCTTCTCAGGTGTGCCCCAGTGTACAAAGCAGATGCTACTGGTACATGATTTGCAGCAGAGTTAATTGTCAGCTCTCACCTTCACTGAACCTGCCCTGTTTGTTGCTTCTCCTACATTCTCGTATACCTTGACCAGAACCGAGAACTTGGCACACTGACTATTGAGGGCTTGCCATTAGTTTACACCTCTGCAAGAGGAAAATTTATCACTATTGATTTGATCAGACTTTTCTTGGACTTGAAATAGAGAGTGAAGAACAGGCCAAGTTCCTGTTAAATGCACAATATGGGATCGAAGCACAGACATGTTAGGTTTTTTCCTGGGCTTTTTTTTTCTGGTGCTCTTTCAGTTACATTTTCTTTCTGAAAGACTCTACTATCTAGACTCGTAGAGCCTACATGGTATCTCATGTAAAGTAGCCCATAGTTTTTACAAATCTGGCACCAAGTACCTAAAGCCCTACTGGTATCTCACAGACACTGGTGTAAAGCAGAGAAACAGTTAGGAAATGTTACAGGCTGAAGACAATGGTTTCTGTGTCCTTCCTCTGCTTCAAAAAAATCTTCCCTAAAGTACCTTTGAAACAAAATGTCAATATTCAAAGCATTCTGCACATGAAGAACCTCAATACTGAATTAATGCTGAAGATCAGCTAAAAATCCTAAAAGACAAAATGCACTTGGCTCTTGAATTCAAGTTCTTAGTCAAATCTTCCACTAGCTTTGCTTCTAGAATAGTAACTGATGGGTCACCTTGAGACCCATTTAAGTCTTAGTAATGAACGTAAGCAGGGAAGGAGAGCTATCACAAAGGCATTGCTGCCTGTTGGTGCTACCTCCAGACCCTCTCCAACTTTTCTTTAATTCTACCAATGGCAAGTTTAGCATTTAGCACGATTGCCTACTACAAAAAGGGCTGCACTGAATCCACTGTAAGCAGATTTGTATCTCCGCCCACTTTCACTGATCTAAGTCTAGCCTGAATTTGACTGATGGGTATGTATGATAATGGTACTTATGACTTTGCAACACAGTAAGACAGTCCAAATAAAGCTTTCCTAGTGAGGAAGGCATCAACCTCATTATAATTACCTGCTCTTTTAGCAGAGTTTTGTGGCATGTATGTTCAAAGCTGCTCAAGAGAAACGATCAGGCTACGATGCTTTTCCTTAAGCAGCTTGGCTATTTTCCCCCATTCTGTTTAGCCACCAGACTCTCAAAAGACATATAAGCTAAGTAGCAACTGCTAGCACAACAAAGAAGTATCACAGTCTGGATGTGTACCTTCAAGAGGCAGCTTCAATGAATGCTTCATTCGTTTGGCTTCATTTTGTTCTGACCTTGACTTCCAAGAACTGATGGGTTCAGGACAGCACAAACAGTGACTAGGATGGGAAAAAAAGGTGGAAAATCACAGTAGCCCTAGCTGGTATGTCCTTGCACTGCTTTCAACTGAGCTGCCATAGGAGAAAGGGAAGACTCAGAAAGGCAAGGGCAGGGCAGAATTCTGCTACCCAAAGCCCTAAAAGTGTTACAAGCTTAAAGTGGCCTTTTCTGTCCAGCTGTGCTGAGATGTGATTATTATAAGCGTATCATGTTCTCTGTTAGCTTTTCTACTCTCTCAGCACCTGATTTCTAAATATTATTATAGCCTATCTCCTTTTCAGCCCGTCTCCACCCTGCATTTGTCCTAGGCAGAGAAAATTATATTCTGCTTTACACAAAAGCCTATTCTTTTACTTGACATACAAAACAAGACAGATGATAAGAGCCCATTTGTCTTTTACTCAGCAAAGCTAATCTCATCACTTGTTTCACCATGGGATTATAAACAGTATTCCAACCTACCCGCATAACTGAAACACCTTTTATATATCCCATCTTTTTTCTTTTTAATGTCAGACAACTTTGATTTGTTTACAGCTCTAGCTCCTGTAACCCGTTTCTAATTCTCTAATTTGAGCAGAATTGAATGGAGATTTCAAAATGGTGGGGCCAATCCTACCATTTTTCCCTGTAGATGTTGTGTCCATATAACCTGCAACTTCCACCTTGCAATGCTCTTTCCAGCAGTGTCTTGTTACAGTCAACACCATCCCTGGGCAATAGAAATTGAAACAGCCAACTCTGAATTGATAGTCCAGGCATTCACATATTTTACAAATTAAAATACATGTTAGATGATTTAATACTTAATGCTAGTCTTTATCCTTTAGTCACTGACCTCAACAGAGGGTACAGCAAAATTTCACCAATGCCCAGCAGGGTTAGAAGAAAGATAGGGACAGGAGCAAAATAGGAAAGAGTTACCTACACACATAGATTTACCTGCTGCCTAGAAAGATTCTCCAGACTGAAGTTACTGAATTCACCCCAGTGGACTGAATAGTAAGGTCCAACGCCTGTTTTCTGCCAAAGTACGTCAGTTTCCCTCATAAGTGAATTTGACCCACAGTATTTGCTGGTTCATAATTTTGCTTTGCAGCCCCGCTGCTGAGTTAAAATTGTCTCTTTTTTCCCCCAATAATTACTCGTATTGTGGCTTTTGGGACTGTTTGTTACATATGATCTAGGAGACCTTGGAGTTAAAGACAGCCCTGAAAAGCTCTCAAATGTGCCACAGTGGCTTTTCTCAGCAATAACATCTCAACTGTGCATCTAGCAGCAACCTACAAAAAAATACTTATGATGGGATCACAATACATCCCTTTCTCCACCATGGAATAAAGCTGCGAAGGAAAATAAGGATGATAGGATTCCTTATAGTCAGTGCTGTCCAAGATCTGGGGGCAAAATAAGGAAGAACAGCCAAAAACTTTAAAAATGGTTTAGCACATAGTTGTCATTGATTTCTAGTCCATGCGCTCCTCCCTTAATATACCCCACACATCTACCTGGAAACTACAGTAACTCCACCTTGAAGCACCTCCTGTAGCTATACCATTTGAAGCCTCACCACTTGCAAAGGAGCCCCAAAGGCCAACCACACCACATGAAGTGAGTGTAAGCCTGGTCAGTGTGTTGCTGTCTCCACTTTCCCTTTCAACTGCTGCCCTTACTCTCCCAACAGAATTTGACCGGAATAGCTATGAGACAGTTGGTCTCCACAAACTGCTGTGAGACATGAAAGTCATCTTATGCCTGAATAATTGAGGCACTTACCTCTACCAACAGCCAGTTGCTTTCTGTAGTCCTCATTAACCCACAGCAGCCCTATTTAAACTGATCTAATTAGTCTCCTGCAATCAAAGGCAGTGGTCTGGGTAGAAGAATTGAAGAATGGAAGTTCACAACAGGTAAAGTTCTTGATCAGGATTATTATTATTTTCTCGAATCAAACCCAAAGTTTGCATAATGAGGAATTCTGGGAAGATATGGTCTGTTACATAGGAGAACCAGTTGTTCATCACTAATTGAATCCATCCTTCTCAGACACTTTTTCACAGACACCTGGAATCAGGATTTCTGAGCACATACAAGCCTAGCATTAAGTCAAATGAAAACTGAAGAACGGACCTGAAAGCAAAGATTACCAACCTTAACTTTCAATTTATTGGAACTTTGCCATGATTTAAGCACAGGCTGCTCTGCTGAAATACAGACAGTTTCTACCTGCAGCTCTTGATTTTCTTCACTGCTCTACAATGCACAGGCTAAACTAAGTGTAAAACAGTACCCATGTAAAGTACCCTGTGCACCTCAGTGGTACCTTTCCTCACCAGTTAGCACTAAGATGCCCTGAGACACAGGTGAGCCCACCAAACATAGCCCAACATCTACCAATGTGAATGATATCGGCTATTCAGTTCCAAGTTTATGCAGTACAGAGGCAAAACGGACTCAAAACAGGAGCAAATTGATATTAAAACCAGTGTCTGGACAGGAGAAGATCCACATCTCACAGATGACTTACATATAAAGAGTATATACAATGGCTATGCTAATCATTTCCTTAGGATTTAGAGAAATGAGCAACTTTAGCTTTACAGACTTCATGGTTGCTTGATCTCACTACAGTAAACAGCTCCATATTTTTCCTTTTCATGTTTTATCCTGAAGCAACAGAGCATTACATTAATTGACTTGTCTTATTAATTCAATAAGCTGCTTCCAAGATGAAATGCTTAGCTATGCTTGCTTGTTTTTGGCACTTTTTGGTTGTTGGAAGAAAAGCTTTAAGGCTAGAATTGCTCTGATGTTTTCCACAGTTCACTGAATAATTTTATGCACTACTGAAGATCTGCCACATTTGGAATTACTGCAAACTGCTAGTTTTTCATCATTTTATAATTTAATTCACACTTTTAGTATGATAAGAAAACATTTAACAGTTTGCATATTAGAGAAGTGTATTTGTTCTGCCATAAAGTTGTGGTTAAGAATTCATTATAGGTCACTCTTTTATAGGATTTATAATTTGGACATAAGATGCATTTAGATGATTAAAGATGACATAGAAGCCACCCCATTCAAATGAATTATATGCAAGAAAATTCAGGGAGAAAAAATTGACCTTGCTGTAAATACATAGCAAAAATAATTTACTGCGACCTTGAATAAGATTGAGAATTTTTTACTATTTCAGCAAGTTGTTGGAGGGGAGGCGAATGTATTTTAAACTTTAGGAAACTTGAATCCCAATAAAGATATCCAACACTCCTTAAGGGGAAAATACTTATGTAACTATGTGGATTCTTAGATTTCAACTTCTTTAGGAAACACGTACTCTGGGTTTGCCTTTCAGCTGGTGAAAAAGCTGATTTTTTCATCTGTGAACTGGGTGAAAATGAAATTTCTTTTTTTTTTCACTGAGCTTGTTCTTTTTCAAGAAGGCTGGCCAGGAGTTGTCAATGTTCTTACCTTTGAAAACTTTCCTTCCATTCATCGCCCGACTCTAGGCTGTGCCCATACAGTCTGTTTTGAAGCAAGGTAAAGCATGGTGGTGTCTGCTCAGCGCATGGCACGCACCTTGGAGTGACACAAGCATCATTCAGCTTGTTAATGTCACCTTTCAGCAGCCATCGCTGGTGTCTCTCAACCTCTCCATGTCCCTTGGAGGGTCCTGTCACACCATGAGCTATTGTCCTAGAGGTAAAACTCTCCATTTTATTTCTTGGACTTGGAGTGGAAGCTCATGGTGAAACCCTCTAAGGTGAGGTCTCTGCAAGGTAACTCCCTCCTCCTTCACACTGCAAGGGGCTGTGGGCACCTCCAGCCTCTCTGATGAGGAAAGGGGGTGAGTGAGTCCTTATCAGTGATTGCTTCTCAACCTGTAGATAGTACAACTCCCTAAATCCCTGCTCCACTGCACAGAACTCACCAGAGCCCCTTACAGAACTCCTGGAGATAGTGCTGCATTTAGCTGCTTCAAGGGTGATGCCTGGCCTGGGCTGGGCTTGCTGCAGGGAGCAAGGGCTGGACACAAAGAGAGTGAAAACCAGAATGTTACAAAAAGGAGTCAGTCCCTGGAGAACCAGGTCAGTTGTTCCTGCTCCTAGGGGTAGGAAGGCATGTCTGCAAAAACTGTCCTTCACACCCTCCCTCATCTGCAGCAAGCAAAATTTTGTTCCCCAACAATAAGTCTGGCAGCGTTGTGCTCAGAGGTAATGCCGGTGGTCGGGGCAGTGACTCCCACCAGCCCTGGTATGGGTTGGTGCAATGGGTGACAAACCTTCTTGTCGCTACAGAGCTAGTTACAATCACTGCTGCAGCAAAACCAATCTGCTAATCACAAGGCTTTGAGTCAAAATAAAGACTTTGCCTGCAGTGAGGTCCTATTTTTAAATGAAGGTTATTGATCAGGTTTCTGGCCTTAAGAAAAGAAATCAAAACATAATTTATGCTCAGAGTGACCTGTAGGTGTTTGCACAACAATTAATACCCACAGTTATGGTAATGCAGCTGGACACATGGCAATAGATCTTTTCCTTGAAACATTTTACCCTTACAGCCAGTACCTCTAACTCCTCATTATGTGTCCCTATACTCTTTGCACTTCAAAATTATCATCCTAAGCAAAGCTCAATGCACTGTTTAAATGAGTAAGGAACATCTGGTAAGCTGAGGCTACTGGCACTCCACGGACAGATAAAGTTGTAGCACTTTTCCTCTGTATATGGAAATGCATTGTAAATTAAATCTACAAATCGTCTGAAAAGGCACAGGTCAGAAAGGAGGTGGAGAAACGCCATCATTTGTGCCAAGGTCAAATGCCATGCAGCTTAGTTTAAAGTCAGTGCATTTTCATGCATTCAGTCACAAAGCATTGTAGTGTTCACTCATTATTTTGTATTTCAATGGTTTTCTAAAGGTGCCTGTGAGATCATATTTTGGCCTTCACAAAATATGTGCCAAATATACTATAAAACTGACAAAACTTGTAAGTATGAAAATATTTCTCTCCCAACTCCTTTTTTTTCTTTCATTTGCTTTAAAGAAATATGGGATAATACTGAAATCTCAACCCGGAGCTGCCCGAGACTAAACCACTGCCTGCTGATCTACCTTAGTTAAAAAAAAGAACAAGTTGTGCAGTAGGCCATCTGCTGTGAAACATAAATGTCTTGTAACAGCAATGAGCCGAGAGCCATGAACCACTTAGCCTGAGGGAGAAGATGTTTCAGCAGAGTAAGCAGCAAGGAAAGCCTCAAAGAGACGGGTGACGCTCCCTTTCAGCTCCAGCTGCCGTAGCATTGAAGGCCAGCTCTCCACAGCCTGCTAAATTCCTGCACAGCCTGATAGCTCCTACTGCGTCACCTCTTCACCTTTGCTTTCATGCAGAGAGATTGAACCCTTGGGAAGATAAGAGTCAGTTTTGTCAGTGTTACTCTGTGGTCAGACATCCTCCATATCCCACTGTGCCAGGCAACGATGTTACCATACCTGGAGGTTATCATCACCTCCCTGCCAAAGACAATCTGCCTCCCTGATGTGCTGGCGTTCCTCTGGCACAATTTGTCTGACACAGATTAGGGAGTACTCCTACGTTGGTAGACATGAGGTCCTTGCAGGAAGCGAGGAGAGGGCACTACAAGCTCATGGGACTATAATGTTTTGCAGACCAGAGCTGCACCTGGAAGGTAGTGATGCCATAGATGTGCCAGTCAGCACCGATACCCATCCTACTGCTGTTTTTCCCATCACACATGAGACCATGTATTTGCAGAACATTCATGCACATTTTGGCTTTTGCCTTTGCATCACAAAGGGCAAAAGGCATCTGGGAGAGCACAGCCGACACCTCTGCAAGAAGTTTTACCACCATTTTCTGCCAAACCCCCAAACCACCCTTTATTCCATGTACATCAGGAATTACTCTGGCATACCTTACAACCACAGCCCAAATGTCAAATGGGATTAATATGAACCGGTAGGGCATTTCAAACTGTTTACTCTGCAATAAAGCTAATAACAAAAGACAAGCAGCTTTCAACACAAGGTAGGGTTATCTCAGATCATAACAGCTAAGTAGTATCATTTTAAAACCCCAAAGGGAAAATTTAAGAAAATGTCTTCCAGAAAAATCCCTGCTCTTGTTACCATTTCAGGAACAAGCAGCAGGAACATGACACCTTTGTCTTGTTGGTGTAATAATGGTACTAAGTATATGGGAAGGTTGAGTGCTAATTGTTTATTGGGTGATCAGTGATATTCCCAGGTGGATGCAAAGTAAGAAGTTGAAAGGGGATAAATGATCCTTTGGATTTCTCCTTTCAAGAAATCTTTTAAAGAGAGGCATGAATAAAACGAGTGGCAGGACTGAATCTGCAGATGGCTCCAGTGTCAGGAAACATTTATCTGAAAGCCAATAAAAATGTGACAGTCTACTGTTTTCCCAAGCCATATAACTTCATCTTGATGACTGTTTTGAGATAAGACAATAATCGATGTAGAAGGGCACACCTCCTTTTTAGCACAGCAGTGGGCACCAGGAGAGCAGCACTGCCATTACGGCACAGGCTCTCCCACGGCTGTCTGCCCGGTGCTCCTGCTCCTCCTCCACCCCCCGTGCAGTTCCCCCAGGTGATAACACCCAGCAGTTCTGCTGCATCGTCCATCCGACTGCCCCAGTCTCTTCCCCCCCGCTGTCCCCATTATCCACATGTGGCTTGTCAATTTGCCTGATCCCTTTCTGGACCTGCCGGTGCCATCCATCTCCACAGCTCCCACAGCAGCATGTGCCAGCACCTCACTACCCACTGTGCAAAGAAATTTCCTTTAAAAATCAGTCTTCTGCTCATTCACCGCGTGCCCCTAGCCCAAATTTTGGACGACATGATGAAAAGCTCCACATTGGCTGCATCTCCCACTCTCATGATTTGGTAACCCATGGCCATGTCCCCCTCAGTCATCTTCTCTCCAAGCTGAGGGCTCCCAGCCCAGAACTTCGATTTGCTGCTGTGTCTGGGGACATATTTGTTTTAAGCCACCAGCCCAAAACTCATCTAAAGATAATCCTTAGCTTTGTGCCCACAGATTTCTCAGCTCCTACCCCATCTCAGGAGACCCTTTACCTCCCTGAAGAAAATGCAGCCCTGGAGCCTCTTTTTTACCTACCCAACAGGCAGATCTGTGATGTGGATCAACAAAGTTTCCATCCCCTTGAGCAGGGCTCAACGCAGCTGAGGAGAAAGGAGAGCAAAGATGCCCCATATCTGGACAAAACACATCTTCTGGCTCAGGAAGGTCTGACACTCATTTTGTACCAGCTGAGGGCTACAAAGGATGGTGCAGAATCACTCTGGCAGTTCCTTTATATGAGATTGGGTGACATAGAAGATATTAATCAATGCCCAAGGGCAAAGTGACTGGTATTAACCTAGCTACCCTCTCAATGCCATGAAAAATAAGTCCATCCTTTGTATATTCCTAGGACAAGGAAATAAAGCTAGAAACAAAGTGCTTAAAAACCTGCATTTGTCAGACTGATCCTGTTTAATTAAACAGGAAATTGCACGGCAACTAGATCAATCTTTACAAAGAAAAGCTGTTTGTCTGTTTACAGAAGAGAAACTTGTGGTGATTTATCTTAAAGAATGTAATTGTCTAATGATTAATAGTGACCAGAGACAGTCAGAGGGAGGAAATGAGGAACAGGAGTGACTTCTCTTGGTGAATGTTTGAAGCATGGCAGAGCTATATGCCCCTGCCACAGTAAGTATTAAGCAACCAAAATTTCCCGGTTTATACCAGGATATTGCTGTTCTTCTTCTAGTTTCTTCTGTTGATACAGAAGTTATCACCACTGGAGAAATTCAGATACACTGGTAGACCTTTGGAGATTTGGCTCCAGATATACATTTGTTTTTTCCTTTTTGCTCATAATACAAAGTCAGATTTTCAGCTTCACAGTTCTCATCTGGGCCCACTGCCTTTTTAGCGCAGGACTTTAAAAAAATAGGTGTTGCCTGCCTGGGCTTGAGACTTATTTTGCTTTGCCCGAGTTTAGAGCAGATTTGGAGCTGCTGCAACACATGGTGAGTAGATAAGGCTCTCAAAAGCAGGACAGATCTAATGTGCTGGTCTGCAGGCAACCTTTGTCTGTCAGCAGGCTACCTATGGCTGTTTGTAGGCAACCTACAGCTGTTTACTGGCTACCTATATAGCTGCCTATGCTGGGGCAGTGCACCAGGGACTGGAACGTGCAGGTATGTGTATATGCACATCTCTGTATATGCATAATGGCGCTGGATAGCCTTAACTCTGGATATATTTTCTTTATCATAGAGACACTATGAAGAAGCCAGAAACAGCTCTTATTGTTCCTAAAAACAGATAGGAATTAGTACTTGAGGGATACTTGGCCTTCAGATAAATCTATCATCTTGCTTAAAAGGACAGCCTGTGCTTTTCATAACACGATCAGGGTCTTCTTGCAGCCATTCATCTCAGGATATCCTCAAAAATATAGATCACCGGTGACAGGATAGACAAATGAGCACGTCAGGGTTATTTTTTCATTATATTTATTTACTTGTGCACTGAAGTATTCCAGCCTGACAAAAGCAGTGTGGGTAGACGGTGGGATGATTTGATTGTCCAGAGAACGACTAGTTCATAGATAGCTTCTGATAAAGCTGCTTTATTATACCACTAATACAGCACAACTTTCCATTTTAGGGATCCTCAGTATCTCAGAAGGTCTCTTCATAAATTGCCTTCAGTTCTGTCATTGTCTGTCAGGTTTGTGGTTTCCAGGAATGACTGTTGGATGATATGACTGCTTCCATTAAAATTAAGGGTTATTTTCAGAGTCCAAGTCATAGATTTTGGGGCCCTTCCCACTCTGAGACATGTCTAGATGCAACACAAGCTGATGTTCAACCTGAGCGTCCCGTTGGCACCACCACATTTCAGAAGTGCCCGAGACTCAGCACATCTCAGGAGCGCGGTGGCCTGAGGTGAGCTGCCGGCGCTTACCTGCCCAGTCTGAGGAACAAGAGATGGTCCTGCCTTGTGCTGTAGCTCTGACACGGTTAGGTCTCCCCAGGAAGCATGTCCTGAGGCTGCCCCACCGCGACAGGTTGAACATATGGCCGGTTTCCTGAGGTGTTGCTGTTGGCCTCCATCTTCCTGCTGAAGCTGAGCTGTGGTGCAATGAGGAATGCAGGAGAATAAGCATAACTACACAAGATGCTGACTTTGTAAGCTGAAGTGCCTTTAGAGGAAGTCTTGAAATTTCCCTATGTATTTTCAGGAAAAACATAAATTTCCCAGGAGCTGAGAAAAGAGCCTTCCTGTTCCCTTCCTCCCTAGGTTGAAGAGTCAGGCTCCATCTTGCCTATTCCCTTTTCCTGACCCCATTGATTTTCTGTCTTAAGTCCCCAGTGTCCCAGCAGGAGAGTGAGCAGGTGGTCTCCCATCCCCTTTTCTGCAACCTGACATGGAAAACAGTGGGCGTTACAGCTATATGGTACCTAAATGAGCACTGCAGTGGAGTGAAGTGTCCTAAATACTTCTGCAGTCCCATCCTTGGGGGTTGCACCCTGGTTCTGAATCCTGGCCCGGCTGCAGGACACCTGTGATAGAGGCAGGAACTGAATCCAGATTAAGTGCATCTCAGTGCAGGACCTCAACCACTAAATACTCTTTTCCATTCCAAAGCATGTCTGCTCACAGCTTTCCAAGAGATAAATTAGATTTGCTGTTCACTACTGATGGCTGGTAGGTCTTAGAAATGGGGATTTCTCACACAGATAATAACAGATACCACGACAGCAGAGTCCTGGTAGGACAGTAAGACCTCCACCTCCAGGATTGCATTTGACCATTTATCAAAGTAATACTCTTGAACTCAAATAGGAAACAGATGTTGCTAGTACATTCTGCAGGGAAGGCAAAAGGACGCACCACCGAATTCTCAAAGGAGCAGCACGCCCTCGGCTGCTGAGCACATAGCAGGGCTTCCCGGACAGCACCAGCAAGAGGGCTCTGCTCAACTGTATGCACATAATTCAGATTAAAAACACACAACCACTTTTTTGTGGGACTGACCAAATGACTTGAGAGTTTGACAAGTCGTGATTCAGTTCTAGAGCATTTGATAAGGTCAGTAATAGTGTCCTCCGCAGCCACATACAGAAATCCCATTGCAGCCAAACACAGAAGTGCCATCCATGCTATCCCTCTCTCCTCACCAAGCGGATTAACAGATGGAAACGATTTCTATTCACTTGAAACCAGTAGAGGTGAGGATAAGACAGTAACATTTTAATGAGTTGTAGTTTTTTGATTTCTTATGAGGAAATGCAGGCAGAGGTCTCACAAACCAGTTAGAAAGCCCTGACTAGTGAAACCTCACAGTTCAAGCAAACGAGGAGTTTATTCTTACTCTAAGGTGGCTTGCACTGAGATGAAAGTTTGAAAGATGAGTAATGCCTCTGAAAGAGGTGTCTTAAACCTGGCCAGCGTGTAAGAGGACTAATATTACAGGTGTTTCACTATTTTGCTGTTGTGGCTGAACCAAAGCAACATACTGCTCATTTTTTCAGCTCAGTCATGTTTCATCTGCACCTCCAGCAGGACAGTTCTGATCCCGAGAGTTAATGCTCTTTCCCTAGGAAAGTGCTTTGCTAGCATTTCAGTCCCTTACATTAAAGCACACGTTATTCTCTCAGCTACACATTTTTCCCCCATTTCCTTTAAATGACTCAAGGAAAACCTGCTCTCAGTCTGTTGCAGAAAGGAATCCATCTGGTTTTAACCCATAACCTTTTTGTGCTTTACTGGCCTAAAAGGCTGCTGCCTATAAGGCAGACTCAGATTTTAGAGTATCTATCTCCATAATTTAGGGATGGTCATAAAACATTGTCCAAGCATATCTGCTCTCTTTTCCCATACATCATTTACTGATTATTTATAGGCAGCGTCCTAGCTACCTGTTTGATGAGTGCTTCCATTACTATGCCTCCATATGAAGTTACTCAGCTAGACTAATACCCACAGATTGCAGTATAAATTCCCTGTTAAATCCTAACCCTTGTAATTACTCAATCCTAAATACTCTCATTTCTTCCTCTGTAGGTTCCAAAAATATCTAGCACATGAGGATCTCACAGCCACCCTCACTGATCCCCTGCCACCACTTAATTGAATTATAACACCATAAATAATCTGGAGGCTATCTCAGAGGCACCCCATACCATTTTCAGGGATGCTGCCTAGCGGGTGACCTATTTGGAGAGGTGCAGACAGGTTTCTCGGGATTTTCTTCAAGCTGATTATCTCCATATTCCCTGATGGGCCTTTGCTGCAAAAGCATTACAAAAAAAAAAAAAAAAGTACTAAACTATTTAATTTATTAACAGCTAGTCCCAAACCAAATTCCCAAGGTGGAGAAATACTGAGCAGATAAACCTAAACTTCTGGAACTGGGAGCGCCAGGACAGCAAAGTATTTTAAGATGGGGATCTGAATTTTGCAGCTAAAGACCATCTTCAGGCAGTGAGTGGATTATGGAGACTGTGCAGGGAGCCAAATGCAGAAGGCACTTATTGCCAAGTACCTTCTGGCATCCACAGACATAATCTCCCAAAAAAGAAAATTTCCACCACAAAGAGATGCTTCACATATACAGCCAGAAACATTGTTGCTTATCTGAATTAAAACTTCCAAGGGCATTAAGGCTAATCTATTGGCAGCAGTGGGTCTACACTTCAGGTAGATGGAGTGCTTGTGCTGTATTATAGCCCTGCATCCACTCAGCAGAAGGCATTCCGAATATTGCTCTTCTCTTTGCTTGCCCAGCTGCTGTATGGATGCCCGCCACACTTGTAAGACAATAGATGCGATACCTGAGCAGTCCGCCATCCCGGCCGCATATCCACAAGTGCTACTGCATTAAGCAGAGCTCTGCAGAGTGGATCTTACACAACATGGTCTTCTTTTGTTATCAGCCTGCACAAATGAGCATCTTCTGCTGTCCCAGGAAGAGACCCAGCCTATGCTCCTGAAAAAACCTTTCCCATCAGTTCGTTCCCCAAGAAGCACGTGCTGTTCTCCTGCGAGCCGGGCCAGGGTGAAGAGCCTGCTGGCACCGAGCATGACCGTGTGCCATTCAGAAGCGGAAGGCCATGCACTTTGAAGCACGACAACCATTTCATCATCCACCTGTCTTACCCCTCTCCTTCACTTTGTTCTCCACCAGGGTCAGACAACTCGGTACATTCTGAGCCCACTTTTGCTGAAATAAAACATGTACATTTTTTTCCTACACTGATTTCTGGAGGAATGTGCTCACTTGTAGGAGCCCAGCACCTGCCAGACTGCCATAGCTGATCCTTTCTGTACCAGTATCTCCAGTCCACCGATGCCTCTCAGCCCCTTGCAGCCTCAGCCCCAGCTTCTGCTCCCTCCCTCTGCATTTTTCAGTACCTTTCGTATTAGTAAAATTGAAAGGGGAGGAGGAAACAGTATTGCAGCTGTTTTCCTCATTAAACTGGAAAGCCTGTCAGCTTCATCAGCATTTGTAGAACTGAAAGACTGGAGAACTGACACCAGGGTGAGTAAAACAAATCCCATAACAGGGAAATGACAACTTAAAAAAACACCAGCACCACCAAAGAGCACCAAACTTTCAGTCAGTCACTCCTGCATTCTTGGCAGCAGGGTCTATCCAGAGCTTTCACAGCAAGGCAAGCTACCTGCTGCAAGAAATTCCTGCTCTCTCCCCATATGCTTCATCTCTGATACATTCAGCACAGGATAAACATGCCCCCCAGCTAGTTTACTCACCCATAAACTTTGGGAGTATTGGTGGCCAAGGTCTGATGCTTGGGTGTTCAAAGATTTCAACAATTTTGTGCCACAGCTGAGAAGCGGCACTAATCTGGAGTAGCAAGCAATGAAAGAGTGGACAGACAGGCAGGGTGAGCTTTCCCACACAAACTTGTCTGGGCAGATGTGTGAGCATCACAAGGCACCTCTGAAAGTGAAGAGATGGTCTTGTAAGCCAGGAACAGGGCTAAGTATTTCCAACCTTTGCCAGAGATTTCCTCCAGCACATCACTTAACTTCTTTTTAACATTAACTGTCATTTTGGTCTCCTCTTTCCCTCTGATTAGTATGTAAACACGTCCCATCTGCCTTTCAGTGCTCCCTCTCAGATAGCGGAGAAGCTGGGGGTGGATCCCCAGAGCACAGGGTACAGACTGGGCTGTGGCTCGCAGAGGCTGTGGCCAGCAGGAGGCTGGGGGTGGTGTGGCCGCTGTGCGAGAGCCACATGCCACATGCGCTACCAGAAACTCTCCCAAAATAATAACAGTTAGGAGAAATAGGCTAGTGAAGCTGCGTTAAAATCTCTGTGTGAGCACACTTAGCAAGCACTAAAATTGGCCCAATAGTGTAAGCATTTGTGTGCATGCTCTTAGCCTGTAAATAAACTTAACCTGGCCAGTGAAGGTTAAAATCATATGACATCTTCTTTGCCTCTGCTTGAGAGCATTCATATAATTGCCAGCTATCCATTAGCCTGCAATAACTTATCTCACTTCCGATGTGACCAAACCAAACCAAATTAAGACAACCTGTATCCTGAGTGCATTCACACTGGACACTAATTCAGTTTAACACATCTACTGAGACTTCACACATTTGATAGCAGATGAGAACAGCTTGTGAATGGTTACAGAGCAGGTTAGAAAGCTTCCTGGCTTAGTGCTGTTTCTCAGGGAGACTGTCCAGCACAACCGCAGTGCTTTGACTACTTAACCACACAAACTGGTAGGGCAGGTCTGCCATGGACCACTTCCCACCACGTTTCTCCAGCCGCTTCCACTTGCATTGCTCCTACCTGTCCTCCACATATATGACACCATGCTTTGCAGCGGGAAGGGATGCTCCTCGGCTTGCAGCGACATGGTGGCTCTTGCTGCCACGACATGCAGCTAAGAGTTTCGGTTTCCTTTCTTCTTTCTCCCTGGCCCCGCGGCTGCTTCTCTGAGTGCCCTGTACGTGCAAGCGGGGACGTGTGTGTGTGCTGCCAGAGGATCACAGAGGTGTTGAGACCCGGTGTTTTTCCCAGCCCCTCTGTTGCTCTGTGTGTATGTGTTTTTGTGTAACCAGAAGCTGTTGAAGCCTGATGTATTAATATATAATCCCTACACTGGGAAGCAGCTAGTTCTCCCCTCCCGCTGCTCGTAGAGCACCTTTATATCTTCCTCGCTTCCCAAGGAGGGGTTGGGGAAAAAAAGTCAAACCTCAGGCAGGGGTCTGCTCTTTTTGCCTTCTTATCATGCATAGCTCTCTGCACATGAGGTCTCACAAGGGGTGTGAGCCAAGCCTTATCCTCACCCTAACCTTCAATTAAGGAAAGAGTGAGCAGGGAGCCTCGGCGAGCACCAGCACCACACCAAAGCCCAGAGCTGTCAGTGCGGCTGTCTGCAGCGAGCTCCCAGGAGCTAGCTACTAATACTAAGAAAACAAGGGCAAAGAAACCCAAAACAAGCCCCCGAGCCCAAATTTCTGATTAAACAACACCAAAGTGCCTAATGTAAACTGCTGCATGCAAAGGCACCTGGAAGGTGGGCTGAGTGTCTGTGCTGGGAAGGCCCAGCTGGAGCACGGCTGCGAGAGCATCCTCTGCTCTAGGCCAGGAGATGGGAAGAAGAGCTCCCACAGGAATGGCTATTTGGGGCCAGAGAAGGCAACCAAACTCAGAACAACTCAGAAGGAGACAGAGCCTGGAGCAACAATACCCAACGCTCATCCTCACCCACAGCCAGTGGGCTGCTGCTCATCTGTTTGACTGACTTTCTGCTAACTCCTCCCAGAAGTTTTACCCAGCCCATGGTGAGAGCCTGAGCCTCTGTCCACTGAGCGTGACAGCCATGGGGAGCTAAACCTGGGGCCTGAGCTACGTCCTTCAGAACCAACGGCAGATGCAGCTGGCATTTTCAGTTCCAAAGATTTTTTGCTTGTAAGTACCAAGTGAGTAGCAATTTAGGGTCACTAACAGAATCCAGCCTGCTTTATCTACTTCAGTGTTACAGTGTCAGGTATCTAGTTAACCTCAATACCGTAGCAGGGTTTACAACAGACCAAAAGCTTCTTTCCAAAGTTTCAGGGGCTCCTGGGGTGCAGCTAAGGCTCAGTATAGGACTGACCTGCACAAAAAGAGGAGAAATCATTTTCAAGTGCAGATTCCACCTATTCAATTATCATCCACTCCAGTGCCAAGGGTGGTGAAAGTGCCACGTGAAAGGGAGGGAGATGCATGGTGCTCTGTGTACCTGGCTGGCTTTACCTCCTCAGGGTAGTGAAATCCCACCGCTGCCTCTGTGCTCTGCATCACCAAATTCTCAACAGCAACGGGGTCAGCCACGTCTGTCCCATAAAGGAGAATTTAAACTAGGTTACTAATAAAAAAACCAGTCACCCTGTTAAAGAAAGTAAGTAAACACCCTCCACTGAGTGATTGATGCGTTGGAAAGTTACACAGCCTAATGAAGAGCGCTATGAGCTGCTGGCATTATTACATTTGCTGTGACCTTAAAAAAGAATAGCTTCAGTTGTCTCTAGAGTACAGCGTTGTATGTTCTTGGATTTCTAATACTAACGGGAGCACAAAATCCAGCACTGATTAAAATCATAGAAGCTTTTGCTTTTACACCAAGGAAAGAGTGAGAATGGATTGTTTTACAGACATTTTGACAGAAAAAATATTTGCTTTCTCAGGGGGAGATATAATGTGTCAGTCATGTAGTCAAGTAGCAGACATGCTTGCTTCCACTCAAACGCAGTTTCAGCAAAGTCTGGTTTTACTCTGTTACACATTTCACAGTGCGTGAGCCCGGGGCTCTGTGCAAACACCTCCAAGAAGCCCCTTTGCAGATCCTCCTGCTGCAAGTGGAATCGGTTGGCCGGGGAGGGTGGGCAGGATTGCAATTAAAAAAGGGGCTGCGGTAGCAGAGGTGGCCCAGGAAGAGCACATCCACGATGAGCAGTTCATGAACCATGCATGAGGCTGCTGTGTTGTGGCTGTGGTTCCCGCAGAGCTGTGGACCAGCAAGGGCTGCAGAGGATGCCCTCGATGGGTTTTCCCCTCCACCTTGATACCATCTCCACGCTGTCCCACAGGGAAGAAAGGGGATTGCTAAGAGCCTCCCATACCGCCAGCCCTTCAAGCATCCTTAGCCCAGTTCCCTGACACATATCTCATATCATAACTACCAAAAGATGTTGGTTTGTGACTCAAAGTACCAGAAAAACTGTCTGTGCAGCCATGCCTATGTGAACGTTACACTTAACATCAAGTTACACTTACATCAAGTTACTTAACCTCCCTGGTCTAAGAACATTGAGCAACAGGATTCCTGTGAAAATAAAACAGATTCAACAACACCAGCTTCAGAGACAGCAGCAAATTTCAATTGCATTTTCATTTCTGTAGAGAGGCTGATGGTGGGTATTGTGCCATCTAACGTCAGTATTCAACAATACGTGACTAATTATACCAGAAATGAAACAAAGTCAATACATTTCCAACTTCATTGGTTTCCAGCTGGGGCTTTATTAAACAAAAAAAAAAAAAAAAGAGGTCTGTCTGTTTGAGATTGAACTAGAAGATTTAAATGCACATTTTCAGACTTTATACTATTCTTTCATATTTAAACTTTCTTTTTCAGGTGTAGTTATAAACCTTCAAGTGATCAGAATGTCTTACTCTTAAGATACTCATTTACTTTGGAAGGTATATGGGAAGATTTCAGGAAAGAGAAAGTTAGGTTTCACCTACTTTCTCCTAGAGTGCATGAGAAGAGGAATACAATGTTTTAATTAAATGTGTTTATAGAACAGAGCTGGCAAAGCATATTTCTCCTGTTGTTGAGAAAACAATGATGTTTTTCCCTCTTTTGTTACATTACCTAGAAAATGAATCATTTCCCTTATCCATTGTTTTTAATAAAATGTTTGTGTTTTTATCAATATGAAATGTCAGATTGAACCACATAGCTATTTGCTCTGAAGTAATCATAATATTACCCACAGCTCTATTCAAAGCACCAAAGAACATAATAGTGTTAACTATAATTAGATTATCTTCCAGAGACTTTGAAAGATGCATTGTAGGGCAGGGGTTTTCATAAGGAAGGAGAAAGAGTTACTTTGCTGAGATCCTCAAACACCTCTGCACAAAATGGTTTTGGAGAATTAACTCCCCTTTGTGTCTGGGCTTTAATTATTGTCTTTTTTCCTTGGTAATGCATGGATTCTAATTATCATATTTTAACAACATAATAGATGACTCAATAGACAAACATGGTTTCAGACTACGTGTCCCACTGCTACTCTGAACCTCCTGGGTCCGCAGCACATAGTACAACTAGTCTTGAGGAGCACCCATTACCTTCTGCATGGCCCAGTAGCACCAGATGCAGATTTCCTCCAGAGAAAAATTTCCTTTCCGTTCCATGCATGGCCTTCTTCCCAGAACCGTTCAGGGGTCATCATTTCACTCCTACCCTGAAAACAGATGGCACAACACTCTCTCTAAAACAGTTCTCTGTTAGCGCAATGCTACAGGGTTAAAAACATGTAATCAGACATTGCAAGGCTGCATCTTCCTGACACAAAACAGGCAGGCTATCACAAGAAATCATATCACCTATTTTATCAGTTATTTCTGAGCAAGCAGGTGATCATGGCTTAAATTACTTTTACTCCAGAAAGTCTCAGTAATTGTTTGTTGTCTTTTTTCACACCTGAGCTCTGTGTCCTAATGGATGTTTCATGGACGACTCATCTGGCATCTGAATCAGAGACTGAAGCCTCTATTGACCTGTTTGGTAGGAAGGCAGTGCTGATCATCATTGTATCTGACAAGTTTTAAGAAATTCCAGATAAACAGAAGTTGATAAACTACTTGCTGTTATACACCTGGCACTTTTGGATTTACAGGATTTATAGCAGCTGTTTCATCTCCAGTTTCTTGGAAAATAAAAGAAACTTAGGAAATCTTGAAACACAAATAATTTCAACAGTAACTTAAAGGACACCACACAGCTCAGTGGCCATTTTGCTATGGAAGTGATATCCTTTTTTTGTGAATGATACTGATTTCCAGTCATAAAGACCTTTTCATTTCCAAGGATCCCTAAAGTATGCTAAGTGTTACATACGGGAAACCCCATCACTGTGGTTCTGCACAGCTGGTCTGGAAAGCAAGAAATAAACACTAGTGTACTCCATCTCACATCTAGCTGGACATCGTAGCTGAATCAAACAATTCTTCAATAGTAGCCTGGGTCTCTACTAAAATTCTTTTCAGTTCTGCTGAGTCCCCATGTGTTTTCACTCTCCATAAACACTGAAAGGATCAAGCTCACCTTAAATGCTTGCAGGAAGGGAATTTTAAGTGAGAAAACACTAGCTATTGAGCCACAGAGTTGTGCATCCAGCTGGGTGGCTCCTGAGGATAATCGTAGTCAAAAGAAGGGAGAGGAAATTTCAAGTGCTTTCAGTCAGACCAGAAGATCAAACTATGTCTAAACCAGGAATTAATTTGAGAAACTCATCAACATGTCATACACTCTTGGCCTCCAGCACAGGTAAGTGTAGTCTTGTAAGGTCTCTGGGGAAAAGGCTGCATCTGCCCATGGGTTGGTACAATATCCCCATTAGGCTGTTAAGTATCACACCATCAACTACTAAAACCTTTCGGTTCTCTCTGTTCAAAGAACTGAGGAAACTGATAACAAACCTGGTTAGTAATGGCCCTTGTTTTGGAAAAGGTGTCCAATGGTCTCTACTGACTTATTTTCATATATCTTCCTAGAGATGCCATCTCTCAAAGCAGAGGAACCTGCCCTGAGCCATTGGACCAGCACCAAGCAGAAGAGTGCCACTTTATTGAATTATTATGGTCGATTTTACCCATATCCCAGGCTGTTCTCGGAGGTCTTCCATTCATAATGGACAAGGCCCAAATTAGCTTACCTTGCAAGACTTCTGTCCAAGTTTCTGTGGCTGCAGGTATATGAACATAGTTGCCTCAGAAAGAGCTGAGACCAGCAGGAACCATAATGATGCTACTGCTGGCAGCAAGCTAGATTTTATGTATCAGCACTGGGACTTCACAAACAGTAGCTCTGGCTGTGGAAATTGGATTAGTAGCTCCAGCTAAACAGAGCTTAAGCCATTATAAAGTCAGTGGGAGGTTCTGATTGACCTCAGTGGGCTTTGAATCAAATCCCAGGAAGAGTATGACTGAACTAGACAGTGTTACTGCCACATGTTGTTCCTAGAAGACTCCTTTGCCCATGACAACAGTGTTGTTAGTGAACAGCTTTCTAATGGAGAGCTGGGGCTACTGTGGGGATTGGTTGGCTGGTTTTTGAAGGCAGTTTCTTGAGTCATTGGCTGTTGGAGACAAATGCCAGACAGGGAGCAGACAGTCTGGTCTAGTCCAATCTTCCTTTGGCTGTGATTTAGTCAACTCTGGATGTTATTAACCACATTTGCTCACAGTTGTTTCCCCCCTCTTAAAGTCTCTGGGTGGGGCCTCAGGAGAGTGGAGACCTGGAGGGTTTTTCTGAGCACTTCTGAGGCAAGTTATCCTCTCTGCTCCCTCTGCCCTCCCTGTAAAAGCAGAGCATGATGCCACTTGAGATGCATGAATGGAACCTGCCACCTAAACCTTGGGACAGCTAGTTCTTTTTGGAAAAAGAAATAAATATAGTGAATACATAAACTTGAACCTTGACTCTCCTTTTCCAAACTTGTTATTAAACTCGGGAAAAAAAATGTTTTAGGGGCACCAGAAACCCTCACTCCTAACACTACACAGAAAAAGAAAGAAAGACATGGTCCAAAGCCTGCCATTAAATGTTTCTCATGATTACTTGTTGTTAGAAGGGAGCTGCAGCTATGCTAATACAGTGTGCTCACTACAAAAAACCCTGTAATTGGGACAAGGCAGCCTCAAAGCTTCCCGCAGCTGGCAGGAATTGTGACTGTTCTTTTTGGTTTTAATCATGGCTTTTAAAGCAGATCAGTAACAGCAACAATTAGCCTTTTAGACTGGTCTCAGAAATTACCATTTTTAAAATATGGTGACTCTGCAGGCACAAACCCGAGTTCTGCGCTCTGCATAAAATGAGCAGCCTTACACTCTGACTTGTTTGTCACCAGTTTGGTTCCTCCTTTGTTTCTGCTGAATTGTGCTTCTGAAAAGCAGACAGGAACTTGCACAGATACTCAAAAGGAAATATCCTTAGTCACCTCCTTTTCCTCAAGAAACCTATCCTTTGAGACATCTTCGGCTCTGAAGGACTGTCTGGCACTCCAGCTGCGTAAGGAGAAAAAGGAGGCACGACCACGTGGTTACGCAGACAAATGCCCAATAAGATTGCTGGTTCTTAGTCAGCAGAACGACTTTGAATCTTACCTAGTAGGAAAGGATTGAAGCACAGTCATTTGGAATAGAGACATGAAGAAAAAAGAGGAGAAAGAAACAGGAAACTTTTCAATCCAAGAAAGGGCCCAGAAGATTCACAGCCCTGGGGAGAATATAAAAAGCAGTGTAGGAATAAGAACAAGCGCCTCATCAGAGCAGATGATGTACCACGGGTTGCTGTTGAGAGGGTCCTTTGGTGCATCTCCGCAAACAGCAGCGAGGTCTCAGCCCGGCTGCCAAGGCTGGCAGGAGCTCACTTTGCTCATAATTGCCTCTGCTAAGCCACGCAGACATTTTTGCCTGTGCAGCAAGGTTACTTATTGACCCTAACATCTTTTGTGAACCCTCTGTATTATCCACACAAGTCCTGGCATCCAAAGCTGGATATACGTATATAAAAACTCTCTTCCTACTCTGTGTGGCATGACGTATGCTTCTAGGAGGGTTTGCCAGCACAGCAACACAAAGGAGCCTTTTCAAGTACAGATCTGGCCTTTGTGCCTCAGGGCTTAATTCTCTGATGCTAGGACTTCTTTGTACCACTCTGGCTCACAGAGTCTTTAAAGTACAAGTGTAAGTGCACTTCGATGTATCTACGTGTCAGGTGGTAACAGGATGTTTCTTGCCTACCTCAAAGAACGACGGAGTGGTGTTATCCACCAACACTTCCACCAGGCTTTGATTTCTGTCAAAAAAGCACTTTAACATTGACACTCATTGCTCAGTCTCGTTGAAGTCTGCTGCAAATCCCACACGTGAGCTTCACAGCATTGTGTCCCTGCCAGACTGTTGTGCCAGCTATTGTCCGACTTCTTTAGTCCCAAAACTTATTTACCCATCTCAAAGATGCACATGCCTCAGGCAGCAGAGGGTTTAGAAAAAAAACATAGCAATGGAGTCTCTCTGGAAGAGGTGAGTAGACCATAGCCTGCTGTATGATGTCCTATTTCTATGAAAACAACAGAAAGATGATGCACCCTGTACCAAGTTTTTCAACCAATGCAATTATAAAATGGCCAAATAATAAAATCTGTGTATACAAGAAATGCTGAAAGACACCGTTCCATATCTAGCTGATTTAACCGAAATGATTATGACATTTTCTTGCTTTATTTCTGTCACAAAATTGTCGGAAAATTTAGAAAGTCATCATTTTTCAACTTCGTAATTTGTCTTTCTCTATATGCACTGTAGACTTAGGAAGAAAAGAGTAGAAGCCGCAATTACAGGAGGCTTTCAAAGAAGCAAAGGAAAATCAGCTTTATGGAGCAATCCTGCATGATTAATAATATGTGGGGCTTAGGCTGAGCCTTTCATCCCAATGGGCTCCATGTACATGTGGACAGAAGTGCAAAGTACTCATTTTTTACTTCAAGCCTGTCATTCACTACGTACGTTCAATCAAACGGCATTGAAAGGTGGAAGTGCTGATTTTGTCCATGATGACTGATAATGGGTTTAACACCTCCCTGGGAAAGTGCAATAGGAATTGGCAGGAATATAAACCTTACATTTCCTGAGGTCATATTTTGCTTTTAAAATGGGATTTTTTGCTGCTGTAAATACAGTGAATTCTGAGCCAGAGCCATCATTAAGGCTTGCATGTTCCACATTTTACATTACTACACTTGCCTACATCAAAATCTGCACATAACAGACACAGCAGGAGTCTGATAAACCAAATGCTTTTGAATGCGGTTACTAGTTTAACGCTGGGCTTTCATTTATTCCTACCTTATGAAGTTATTCACTGAGGCAATGTGCATTAACAGTAAACCAAAATGTACCTTAGCCAATCAGGATGTGGCAAGGAGAAATGTTATTGTAATAACTATGAATGATTCCTATTATAAATAGCCATGACTCCATATAGGAAAGCAAAGGATAATGTGTTTATTTCAAACACCAAAATGGGCAATATTTCCGTTCCATAACTTTAAGGGGCCAGGAAGCATATTCTTTTTTACGTATCTGCAATAACTGACGCTAGGATGGAGCACAAGCAAATGACTTAGTGCTCATGATAGCCTCGCACAGCTGACCTGCTTCCTCCACGCTCACCATTTTCCAAATGTCACATCTGAGGCAAACATCCTCTTCATTGCTTAGTCTTTCACTCTACGCCTTTCTCCTTGTCCAGTGGTATCTCTTAGTAATGCAAGCACCAAGCATTAATGGAAGGGTTTTAATAGCAAATTCAGGAAAACTTGCCTGTAACAAGAGCAGAGCCTTATTCAAAACTGGATGATTCTGATGGATTTGCAGTAAATGTGATCACAATGTATCAAGTGGTTGTTGTAACCTTGATTTTCTCTTTTTATGACATTCAATAAGATGCAATTATATTAATTCAGAATTTCTGTCCTTGGGAAAATAGCAAGCCTATTGTCCTTGGGAAAATAGCAAGAGGGAAACTCTTTCCCATCCCACAATGGGATGGAAGACATCTTGAAAAACTGAATTTTTGAACATAAAATTTCAACCTCTTTTCAGGAACAAAATACTGTAGGTTGGTGCAACAGCTATCCTCGCTGCCTCACGGGAGGTGAAGTTTCGTGTCTCCTGCAAAGGCCAGCATGCCTAGCCAGGTTATATTTCTCTGTGTTGCACAGAGGACATGTGGCTTTCACCATACACAGACTGCAGTGTTTTGTGGGAAATTATCTCGGTTTTATTGGGGGTCTCTAACACCTACATTGTATTTCCCCATGACTCACCTAGCAAGTCCTCCAGACTTGAGGCTGATCTGCCACAAAACCAGCTGTTTCACCTGGAGTTCTCCATCCCCTAAAGAAATCACCTGGGTTTGGATATGGGTTTTCTCTTTCAAGAAATAGTTCTCTGGAAACCACATGTACCTAAAGATGAAACAGGCATCAAAACATTAAATTAGCTTTTTATACTAAACCATCAACTCTTTACCCTTCAAGAAAATAAAAATAGAGATAAAAATGTTCTTTACACTCTGTGAAGAATGCTAGCACAAAGACGTGTAACCTTGTGGATGTCCTTTAGATCATAAAGATCTCATAAGCATGTTTGCTTTATCATGATTCAGGTTTTATATGCAGCTGTTGTCTAAACTTTTCAAAGTTATTTTCAAAAAAAACCTTTTTTTTTCTGGTAATAACTGATTAAAAATTGAACATCTTGTGAAAAATTCAAGAAAAACTCTCCCTTATAATGAAAATTTTAATTGATATCTGCTTGAATATGTTATCAGATTCATTATTGAAATTCTATTTTTGCTAAGCATTTTTATTAAAAAATTTCAGGGTTTCATTAAAATAAATGTGACAGGTCTGAATGTCTTGAGATGAAAACTATTTTGCTTAATGAATTGTGTGGCATTCAAGCCAATCTCATTGTCTGCCACTGTATCTAATAATGCTATGTGATATAGATAGCTACTCACATCTACAGTAACGTAACATTTGACACCGCTATTCTTGTAATCGCTATATTAGCAAGTAACGCAACTGAATTTCCCTAGGTCTCAGGATGAGGCTTATGGATTTGCCCAAGGGGGTAGTGCAGATGGTACAAACAAATCAGCCAACCTGCCCATGAGTTTAACTTTTTGCAGGGAGCAATACTTGATAATACTATCAAGTCTGAAGAAAAATCTAGCAAAATTTTCCTAATCTGAATGCAGAAGCTGCTTTATTAATGGAGAGTATCTAACTTGCTGGTTGAATGAAAGGAAATGTTTTAGGAAAATAACTTGAAAAAAAGTCAATTGTCTATTTCTGCTCAAGATGCTCTAAAATTTCTAGACGGTGTCCTGCTAATTGCAAAAACCGTGACACATTCAAGTCATAAATCAACATTTCTCGAGGCAGCCAAAATAGCCTTTAAAATTCATTGTGGTAAGACTGTTTTATTACAGGGCTGAAACCACAGTTTCTCAACAGCAGCTCCCTATTCAATGCAAATATCTCTGCCAAGATTTGATAAGACAAATAGGGAGGCAGGGGCGGAAAAAGAGGGAAATGATGAAAGAAAACTTTGCTGCAAATTAGTTACAAAATGGTTTTAAGCTATCTCGTTTCAAGTGTCTTTCGCCTCTGCTGCATCTGGCAGTAACTCTTCCAGGAGGGCTGGATTATGCTAACGAATGATCAGCCTTGACTCATTCCTTATTCAGGCAATCTCTCAATGGCAGCTTTCCCCAGCAAGAGAGGGGGAGGGACCTTTAGGATTTCACATATGCTGCTTGAAACAGCAAGCAGGACCTGGCCACTGAGCAATTTGCAGATGATAGCTCTCTTTCAAGGGATCGATCTTCCTCCCTGCTATGTTTCGCCTCATTCTTTCTGTCCCGTCCCAGATTTATGTCCCTTTTTCTTTCCTATCTTAGTCAGCCTCTCCCTCCTGCATATCATCTCGCTGCAATGTCTTCCCAATCGGGAGGAAGAAGTGATTATTCTGTAGCTCTCACTGATGCTCACACTGACACTCACACTCCATCACTTGAGGGTTTTTCAGGGTGATGATTTCAAGCCCTCCTGAAATTCATTAAAATTAACATGTAAAAACCCCAGAATCTCTGGTCTGTTGATCTGACCCCAGGCAAAACATGGCTCTAGCTGTGGCTGGTTTACATCTAATCACAGCGGAAGAACAGCTTCCAACTGGTCTTATTTGTAGTTTTTTATCTCACTGTCCAGCTAAGTCAATCAATTGCTGCAAACTGTGTTGTGCTGCAGGGTAAAGAATAATAGAGAAATATTCAGCCAAACTATACAAAAATTCTTCCTACTGCTGTGTATATATGTTGAAATAGCAGCCTGGCCCCTGCTTGCCAGGTAATGCCACCTGTCCTTGATAAGACTGTTACAGCTCTTCCACTTTCAGGAAAAAAAAAATAAAAAGAGCCATCATTCACCTCAGGAAGCATCCATGGAATAATTACTCCCTCCAAAACAATTATATCTGCAAAAAGCTCCTTCTCCTCAGAGGGAAAAATCCTTGTGGAGACTGTTCCCAATTAACGTTTAATATATGCCTCTATTTCTTCAGGAAAAGGGTTGTTCTAGTTCCCATCGGAAACACTTGGAAACTTTAATGGTCTTTGAACCAAGCCCAGTGACGATGCATCTTCATTAGAGATAGGAGTGCTCCCTTGTTTCAGGTTTTTCTGTGGTTTGGATGCTTATCCATCACACTGTGGCATGCTAGGGACAAGAAATTGGACATAAACTTGCACAAAGTACTGAGATTTCCTACCAACTCAGCCACTCCTCATGCCTGCTTCAAGGACTGCGTGAGGAGGATGGTATTTTTGGTAACTTTTGCTCTGGTGACACTGTTGGGACCAGTCCCTGCCTCCAGCTTTAGCACAGCTGGGAAATGGGGTTGGGCAGCTCAGCGCTCGTGCTGGACATACTCTAGTGTCCCCAGCTGCCAACTGATATCCTCTGGGCCGTCAGTGGAGGAGCAGGACATATTCTCCTGAGCTGTTATGCCCACTCCACCCCTGCAGTTGCCCTCAATTTTGGAGGCCGGAAGCTGGCAAGGCAGGGGAAGGAAATGCATAATTATGCAACCACCTTTCTTGTTTTGTACCTCTGCGAAACAGCTTCAGAGTGACTTCGATTTCAACTGCCCCACAGCGACTACATCTAAGGTTCCTGGGAGGAGCAGGGATGGGTTTTTTTTAATGAAATTATCATTTAATTTCTGTGCCATATTAAGCAAACTGCCAGACTGCTAGCCTGGGAGCTCTCTGAAGGGTCCCTCTTACCAAACACCTGGCACGGGAGATGAGAGATTCCCACTGACTTCCATGGGCTCTTTCATCAGCTCTTCCATGCTTCCATCACCCTGCTTATGTTTTCCTGTATATCCCAATACTTTTCTCAACAAACTGGGTGCAGTCCTTAATATTGATTGCCATTCTTCTTTTTCTCACACACAGACACACTTCTTCCTGTCTTTCTGTCATCATGCAGTCTTCAATCTTTTCTCTTACCCAGTTTTAGGTATTGTACAAGTTTTTCTTTATATTATTCCACTGCTGTTCAGTAAATGACTCTTCTCGATTGAACCTGTGCTACAAAATCTTTGCAACATGCTGTTTACCTGAAGCTCCCTCTAATTTTTCCAGTGTTGTGTTTTCCAAAGCTTTGCTTTCTTGCTATGGCTGGCTGTGCAGTATTTCACGCTGTTCCCTTACAGGATTTATTTTCTTAGCTCCTCCAGCAGCGTAGGGTTTCCTTCCAAAATATCCATGGTTCTTCTTGGTATTCAGGTGCCTGTAGCACCTTGCAATGATGATGGAAACAAAGACGGTTGTCAGCTGCAGAGAGGGACCCAGGACAAGGAGGTTGTGCCAGAGCATCTAAATATTTGTTAAAAACAATAATAAACACTCTCTCATCAAATGTAGTACTCAAAAAACTACTGGATTTGAATCAAATGAGAACAAATGCAGTACGCAATGGCTCCCATTCATCTCAAGGCATGTTAATTCTGGTTCCTAATATTAGTAAAACTGAGATGAATGGGAACTACGGGCACTACTGGCAGAGTTAGCTCTTGACTACTGATCATTCTTAGAGAAGCTCAGACTCTAATGCCTACCCATCAAGTGTTTTTAAAGGAAAGCCTGTGCTTTGGTGTAACAGAGGTGTTAACTTCTTAGTATAAATATATAGAATTAAGCCCCCATTTTCCTTCAATCTTAAAAACTGTTTTGACCTATGCTTCTATCCAATATTCTACAATACTTACCTGGCAGGGGAGACACCATGATCAGTCAGGTGGTTTTCCCAGGGCAAGGCTCATCCCCTGCTCTCCAGGTCTCGTTTTTTATATTGGGTTTTTCTGCAGTTGGACTAGATGATCATTGTAGGTGCCTTTCAACTGAACTACTCCTATTCTATTCTATTCTATGCTAATAGATACATCCATCTCAACACAAAACATTGCAGCTGACCCTGAACACCCAAGTCAGACATGTCACACACCTTCAAGGACACTTTTGCCTCCAGATAGTCCCTCTGCTGATTTTATCCCTAGCAGCTTTGGGTCTGCAGCCTGCTCCGAAATACATTTTGGAGGTGGAGGGGAGGTGGAACATTTACAATTTGGGATCCAGGTGAAATAAGCTGAAGAGCAACCTGGCAAAAATAATGCTGAGGCTACTTGGACCACACTGTGCAGAAGCACAAGAGGCTCAGGCTGAGTGGTGGGATACCACCCTGGATCCCACCCAGCATCCCACCCAGCTCTACCAGGGCGGAATCCCACCCAGCTCTACCAGCCTGCACCCCTGGGGCAGCCGAGCTTACACACAAGTGTGCAGCAGTCTGAGGAGTCATTTCCAAAGCTGCCAAGTTTCTCTTTGCCCAAAGGAAGCAATACTGTGGACCGTAAACCAGTAGTTGGGTTTTATGATATCTATATTGCTTATCAGATTTCTGAACTCTGTGAGAAATATGAGAAACACATGTGAGAGTTCCTTGTGAATATACAATGAAATTGTTCCATTCAGGGCAGCTGAGCTGCTTATCAAATAAATGAATAGAACAAAGTATTCCTTCTTAACATGGAACTTACATCTTTAATAAACATCAGCTTCATGTTCTTATGAGAAGCCTATTATACAACTTCCTTCACTGATTCATGTATTAATATCATTTGGTATTAAGCTAGTACGTAATTGATGATATGGAAGTGTTTTCCTATAACGACTCCTTCACTGCATAATATAAACCACTTATCATATTTTCAGCTCAAAATTCAGAAAGTTCATGGATGCATTATACACTGGAATGAACAAATTAACTATATAAAAGTACAGTATATCATTTGCAAATTGCATGCAAACCAAAGTAAATATACAGTGCTAAATGCTGGCTTTGATATAGCTCAGGTTGAAAGGCATAAATCAGCTAACAGAAAAAAAAATTAAGAGCTCAGTAGAATGGAAAAATCCCCCACAGAAAACAAGACCCAATCTAGTGATTTGGGTGCAACGTGTAGCCTATATGGCTATGATTAGCACATACATTAGCCATTCAGGGACAAGACTCTCCAGGAGAAAAGCAGCCCTGTCTCACAGTACCGCTCACTATAAGCAGAAGAAGCAAGTGAAATCCCTGAAAGGATTTATTTTTCTTTTGGTTTTAGGAGTTTGTTTTGTTTTGCCTGCAATTGCATAACAGGATTCAGCAGTACTTCAATATCTAATACGGTGAGATTACAAAAGGCTCAGGAGCCTGCTCTATTTTATAAAATCTGTTTAAAACTAAGCTCAGAAAGACAGACAACGAAACCTTCTTCCTGCCAAACAGCGTACCAGAGCAATGACGACACAGACTGTACTCTGCAGCCCTGTGAGTCTAGTGATTCCCTGTGTTGACTTACAAGGTTTTCATCCTGGGGAGCTCATTTTGCAGATGCTCAGGCAAAACCGTTAATATTGGAGAGCTCTTATGAATATGTTCACCAGTGGAAAAAATGATGGTTTGCATGAGGAACATGCATGCAACTTCAGTCTTATGCAAACACAGTGAGGGTCCATTTCTGTGCTGCTGCTGGAGCACCAGCTATCTGCCCCAGCCTAGCAATGGGACTGTATGAGATGCCACTACCTATCATGGGCTTGTGTCAGCACAGAACTGGCTCCAAGTTTTCAAACACTGTTCAACTACCTGTTATCTCCACCATGCTGTAACACAGATAAATAGCTCTAAGCTTTAATTGAACTTGCGAAAATAAGTGAGCAAAAACATTTTTTTAAAAGATACCTACTAGCTGTGACCATTCCATTCAAATTCCTCGTTTCTGCATCATCACACTTCAATGTTCCTTGAATGTCAAAACATTGTACCAGTGTTGTACCATGAAGTTAGAGCTATTGATACTACAAATGCACCCTTTGCCCTCAAGCTTCTTTTTGGCCAGAGTCAGTCTTTGCTTCTGTTACCTGTCCTGGCTCTGATCCTCAAGGTTACATCAGTGCCCGACACCAACTGCTCCAAAGATGCTGTCTGTGAGACTCAGAGCCTTTCTTCTTCTCTGGGAAGGGCCTCATTGCTACTCTTATAACCACTGTCATACAGCCAAGGAGTTCAACTGCGTTATAAGGCACTATATACAATTCATCCTCTCTCTCTTTCCATTGCATCATCATACACTTTCCTACCCACTAATAATGTCCATCCTGTACTCAGAAAAGTGATTATTAAATATACACGTCTCAGGAATAGGCACTTCATCCACAGATCTGCCCACACGTACTGTCAAGTACAGTAGTTCCACTAATCTCCTTTATTCTTTATCCCTTGTACAATATAATTTAGAGTAGACTCAAAATATGAGTTAATGCATCTTTTTTCATTACCTTCTCCCCAGCTTGAAAATTTATTATGTATTTCAGCTAGTTTGATGAGGGTCAGATGCATATGGGATGCTTCAGCTTCATAGGCTGCATTTCATTTCCAATAAGGCACAGTCAGAAGGCACAGGTCTTAGATGTCTTGAATAGAGTGTAGCTGCCCCTGCCCAGGGACAACAGTGACAAAAGTCACATTGGCCTGAATAATACAAGATAAGAGCCCAAATAGTGCTCCATTTCCTATTATTCATAAAATGTTCCTACACCTCTATTCATTGAACTGCAAATACTGAAAATGCATCTGTTGTTCATTTGGCTGTTTTCTTACAGTACTTTAATCTCAGGTGTATTTATAACAATAAACTCTGACTGTGGGAGATTCGTTTGTCATCTGACTTAATCGAAATCACAGAGATCTTCCAAACAAGGAGAACAGCTAGTATTTCTGCTTGTCCTTTTCGGTAAGCAGATTACTAACAGAAAACACATTTTTTCCAGAAATCATCCTCACCTTTTGCCTAACTAGCATTGCACGTGTTAATTTACCTGTGAATGCTTCAAAACCTATGTGTTAGCAGGAAGCAATGCAAATACTTTCCATATGTTGAACCATTAAAAATATATCGCTATTGACTCTCCTGGCTCTTCCACCTCCACCACGGTACTGACTCATCACTTCTCTACTGTTAGAAATGGTCCTCAAGACTCTGGATTACCTTCCAGCTCCCTTGGGCAAGTGACAAGCCACACTACATGACCTTTTAACTCCCTCTCCTCAAAATGACCCGTCACTTCCCAACCCCCTGGTTCCTCTGGGCAGTAAACAAGTCCTGCTCCAGGAGCAGTGTGATCCATTATTAATCCTGCATCACTATGTCTGGGACTTTCAGTCCAAGACAGAAATAAAAAGACTGCAGCACAGGCAGACTAGGACTGCAATCAGAGCAGGGTTTGTAATTTAATAGAGCTACCTGGAGTAATGCTATAATCTCAAACAGCCTTCATAAATTGTTCAGAGAGAGATTCCCTAAATCCTCAAATCAGCTACAAATATATAGTTGCATTACTAGCATGGATTTAAATGCCTTTGAAGTCAGTAGAGATATTCTTATGGATTTTTTACAGCCTCATGTGTTTTATATATATATATACACATATATATATGTATAGACACACACATATACACACACACACACACAGATAAATATGTATAAATCTCCCTAGAGGTTTAATTTGGCTTGAGAGTCCCTGAAGAACTCATAGCTGAGACCCTAAGGAAAGACACAGTCTGAAAGCTCTCTGTCTGTAGGATTTGGTCATAATGTCTTTTGAACTGAGTTTTTATTCCATTAACCACCATTTTTCTTTTCTTCTGCTTTTTGGCAAGGCGAGAGTTGTCTTTATTCTGTAATGTAGACATCACCGTCTCAGAGCATGTTCCCAAGGAGGCCAATTTAAAGACTGACAAGAAAATCACCCGTTCTATTTGGACAGAGAGAAAATGATATTTTTCCAGCTGGAAAGAAAAAAAGAAAAAAGAAAAAAAAGTAAATCCTGCTATGTAATCCTGATCAGGTTTGCTGGACACATCAAGGAAAGCTTGAGGTTTTGCCAACCTAAGGATCATAATTATGGGAAAAGCTTACTGAGCTTTATTTGCTTGTACCATTGCACTAATTTTCCCAAAATTCTGGTTTTTCCTTGGTGCAGAAGCACACCCTGACCAAGGCCAGTTGGATGCTTATAGTGACCTGCACAGGTCCACCCACATCCTCACCGCTGCCAGTGCCACTGAAGCTAGGCTAGGTCACCCGTTTATTTTTCATTCCCATTTTTATCTCGTCCATCTTCTCCCTTTCCAGATCCCTTTTCACAGTCTCCCATTACCATAGTCACCTCCTCTTCCACTTTATGTTGAGCAATGTTCCTCCTCCTGTCTTTTCTCAGCTCCTACTGCAACAGGCCGAGGGGAGACGCCCGGTCAGTGCATCTCCAGCATCACTGATAGCTTTGAGCGGGTGGGTTCGGAGATAACAGCAGCAACAGTCCTGACAGTCAAAAACACCATCAAGCAAGATCGGATAAGACACCAAAAGACAGAGTTTTCAACCCGTTTCCGCTGGAGGGTTCGACAGAGCAGCTCCAAGAAGACAAAGGGAAATGAGGCAAGAGACAGGTTAAAAGTAAACACAGGTATCCTTCTGAGGACACAGATCAGATCAAAAGCCTCTGACATTTTAACTTAACCGGTGGCTGCGAAAGCACTTCCAAATCAGAGAGCAACTTGCTGCTGTGAGAGGGGAAAGTGCTTTGGTGAGGAAAAATCCGTATTTTTTTGATGCAGGAAAAAGGAAGGTATTTTTCTATATTTTTGTCTCATATTGATTTGGGGGATAAAAAAATAAATAAAAAGCTGTTTTGCAGGCTAAGGGCTGTCACTCACCTCAGTGGTCCTGCCAGTACCTGGAAGCAAACCTTTTCTTACGGGTTCAGTACAGGCTCGGCACATCAAGTCCTGCTGCTGATCCTCAGTGACGGCTGAACTTCCCCTCCAGAATCTCCCGAAGAGCCACAGCATCAGCATGGACTCAGCCTGCTGCCGCTGCAGGCTCTAAATGAGCTCTGCCTGGGAATCACACGAGGCTTAACACCTAGAACTAGGTGCCACTGGTGTGCAAACGTAGAGAAAAGTTAATACAAAAATTAGCTGAAAACCCAAGTGCATTTCTTTAACCAAATCACTTACAATTTTGCTCTACATTTCTTTGTTTCAAAGCAGGAGGGGAAAAAAAACACAACAGAAACTGCAAATGTAGACCAAGAATGAAAGGCTAAGTGAGGTGCATGTAGTGCATGAGTAAAGCATGGGTAAGGAGTAAGAAGCCTCAAGCTTCTTTAAATGTCTTTCTATTGCTAATTAAAACACCATGCAGAATTTCCCATGGGAGGAATCATGGAAATTGAGCCTTGTGGCATGAGCCTGAGAGAGGAGCGGGACGCAACTGCTTCCTTCTGAGATGAAGTTCTCTCCCACACTTCTTTCCACCATCCTGTCTCACCCCAGCTTCCTACACCCCCTCACCATGCTGCTGCCCATCCAGAGCCGAAAACCAAACAAGCCGAGCAGAGG
The DNA here is from genome assembly GCF_034638445.1 of Ciconia boyciana. Taxonomy (NCBI): domain Eukaryota; kingdom Metazoa; phylum Chordata; class Aves; order Ciconiiformes; family Ciconiidae; genus Ciconia; species Ciconia boyciana. Next base: position 14,757,953 of record NC_132944.1, on the reverse strand, counting down.
ACTACCCCCCATACCTCTAGGCTTCACCAACCAGGTCTGCAAGCACGTGAAGTCCATTAATTCAGGATAAGGCGATCTGGGCACACATGATGAGACAACTGTGGGTGATTTACTCCTCTCCATGGTAAATTTACCTTGGATGTACCAAGCTCAGTTTGGGCTACAATTAAGTCTCTGTCAGTGGCCGCAGGGCAATTTGTCCCAGGAGTATATCATGTGCTTGGTTTCTGCAGCTTTGCTTCTGCAGCTCAGGTCCGGAGCAGAGAGCACCTTTGCAGCCCTCTCCCTATCCCCAAAACCCTGACCCAGCACAGAGCTCCCCTGCCACAGCCCCTCTCCCAGCCTGCCTCCACAGCCCTGCTCACCGCCCAGTTGCAATGCAAAAATCTCAACCTCCGCACTTGCTGGAGTAGTCTTGTGTCATGTTCACAGAGATCAGACAGGATTTATTTCTAGATGAAACTCGGCTGATAATATAAAGCAAGTTATTAATCCACTCAGGCCAGCCATCTAACACCCAAAGCCTGTTACTCTTGCTGGCTGGAAGGAGGTATTTGATTGAATCAAGAGGGATTTGTTTAGCTCTGTCTTCTTGTTTAAGTTAGAAGCTGCTTAAAATTTGTAGCTCGGGTTTATGCCCTTGCATCTACCACCTGACTGTTGGCTCTTCATTACCAGCGACTGGATCTGTGAACTGAGAGTCTGCAGTAAAAATAGGAACAAGAGTCAAGATTCATGTTCTCTCTGCTACATTTTCCTTTAGTATCAAGATGCCAGGAGTAGAAATAAGACCAACTCTGATTATTCAGGGCAGTTTTTTGTCTTGAATATTCACTAAATATCTTTTCCTTTCAGGCTATGAACTCAGTTTCCCTGTCCCTCCTGTGGTATGGCTTGCCAGCTCTCAGTCTTCCCCTCTCCCATCGTAAGACTCAAGCTGATACCCCAGTACCTCTCTCTGCTGCCCCATCTTTCAGCCTCCCCCCACCAGAGTCCTCTTCCCAGCCCCGGCGTGTCCCCATGCTCCCATCACGGTCCCTGAGGGAGAGCCCCGTGCCCACAGTGGTGCTCCCTGGCACCCTGCCATGGGCCAGGCAAGATGCAAGGCAACCCCCTTCAGCTTTTACCACCGTTCCTGGTCATGAAAAAGCTGCATATTGGGAAACTCAGGGTGCACAGGATGCTTTGAAGATCGGGGGAGTTTTGAGCAGTTGTGTTCATGTACCTCTGCACTGGAAAGCTGTGATTTCTCCATAGCAGTGGTTTAGATATGTCAAAAATCTGTGTTTAGCTGCTGTTTTAACCAGCAGGGACTGGATTTTCTCTCTTTTTCTGTCAGAGGGTTTGATGAGAGAACTGGTATCAAGAGGATCAGCCAGAGAGTGATGATAATGCTTTTAGCATCTGAGCCAAAGCCCACTGCCTTTACTGAAATTCTTCCCATTGACTTCAGTGAGGTTTGATCAGCCCTACACATTGCCACAGGACAGGGTGGGCTTTGCTTTGAACACGTTTTCAGAGTTAGACACCAAAGTTTCCAAAGGCCACTGTGTGGTCTGGTCACAGAAGTTTGCAAACAGGCAGGGGGACAAGGGAGAAGAAAGGAAGATTTCCCCCCCGCCCCCCACTTCCACTTCCTTAAACACCTTTCTCACTGTCGCTCCCATTATATTTCTTTTTCAAGTATTCCCTAACATCTCCTAAAGGATCTGAAAAGAAAAACGTATCGACTCATTTTTAACAGAGAGGTGTAAAACCAAAAGATCTTGTACAAGTAAACAAATAAAAATGAGGGGAGTGAAGAAAGTAAACACAAAAAGATGATCAAATGTTTTGAGAAGTTGACAGAAAGGCATTAGTTTAACTCCTCTTCCACATAGTCTGAAATCAGCTAAATGTAAGTAACGCAATTCTCCCCATCTCTATTTATTGCATTATGCATAAACTCCGCTATCCAGGGAGATGAGCAGATCTTGACATGCTGTGACAAGCTGCCAAAGTTTCCACAAACAGGAGGTTCCTGAGCACCCGCAATAAATGAGGACAGCCCACACGTGCTCCTAATGAAGCGAGCACGGTGCCGCACAGAGCGCCCGCAATCTGCCTCCCTTGTCACCGCGCGAGGCGCTCCAGAAATAAATCAACAAATGGCGTATGGAAATGCCTGGCAATGGGAGCAGCACTCGGGCTCCTGCAACGGTAACTAATGTGAACTTCTACATCTCGTAACAGTCATTGTTGCTGCTTTAAATTGGAAATTAAACGAGCAGTCACAGGCCTGAGCCTGTGACCATCCAAGGGTTTAAACGAACATGCTCATTAAGATGCTGTTTGACACCATGTATTTTTTGGGGGTTGAGACCATAGTCTCTCATTTCCTTCTTAGGCTTTCTGCCTCGTTATGCACTAAAAGCTGGGAGTTAATTAGCTGCTTGCACAAAATGGAGGAGGGATGAGGGAAGGTGTGACAGCGCCAGGCGGCTGTCATGGGGGAACATCTCTGCGTAAATGCTGGTATCCATTCACAGGCTCCAGAAAACCTTGTCCCCGAGAAAATATACGCCAGATGCAAAGCACGTGATACGTGCTCCGCTCCTTTGCAGCAACTTCCCCTTTGCAGCCCCCGGTTAATTATAACTTTGAGGAATAGCAGCCTATAATCACATACATGGAAACTCATTTCTCTTTAAATGAAACCTGGCTAACGGTTGCTTTTTACTGGAACAATTTTCAAATAAACAAGCCTGAAACTGAAAAGGAATCTTAAACTCCATTAAATAATACAGTTCCTTCACAGGAATTTCTCCTGGGAAGGGATGTCTTCTATTCAAGTGCCATGTTATGACAAGCATGACAGACTTGATAGTGATCTGTTCCAACTCATGACATTGCTTAAATTAGGTTAGATAGAATCTGTACAGGCTTTCCAAGGAAAGCTCCTCTGGGTGAAAGCACTATTATTTTTGTTAATGGCTGTGAATTATGATTTTCTTCTCCTAGGAGTCATAAACTATGTTGCTACACAGTAGTACATCATGTAATGTATGTAATACATGATTCCTTAGTAGGGGAGGAAACTATTACATTTGCATACATTAGAGCCAGAGTTGTAATCAGAATGTGTTTTCCCACTTCCTTCATTGAATATTTATAGATTTCTTTCTCACTTCCCCTTCTGCTGCACATGTCTCCTGCTTGACCTAGTGTCTTGCTCTATCTTATTCAAACTTTGGAATGGTACATGTTTATGGCACGTTCCTGTTGCTTTGCAAACACCAAGTGACTGGCTTTCTTTCAGATTGCTTTCTAAGCCTCACACACGCTCCCATGCATATGCAGCCGCAGCCTCAGCCATGTGAAAAGACAGATGGAGGCAGAAAGCAACTTAACTCCATCGCTGTGGGCTCATGAGCACATAAGGGCACTAGACAGCAACTGATGACACCAAGGACACTTGCAGGTAAACAAGGGGATTTTAAGGTTGTAGCAACACCTCAGTAAGCTCAGAAATGCCACAGCCAGCAAGTGACACTTTATACCTTCAAGGGCTGCCAGACCAGGGCTACGAGAGAGGACAAACCAGCCCATCCTCCTGTTTCAGTCCTCTCATAGCGTAACATCTCAGCACGACCATTAGCAGAAGGGTAGAAAGACACAGGGCAATTCATTCAGTGCTGTGCCACTGTTTTCAGTGCATTCCATACAGTTGTTTCCAAGGGCTCAGATCTTCAAAGGTGATCTTGGGCTCCTAAGTCACTAAAGTTTTATTCAGAAATCCTGCTCAGCAGTCCGCCAGGCAAACCCACACTTGTATTCTTCCACACCTTTGATCATTCATGTCTTGAATTTAATAAAAGCCATTCAAGTGCAAACCCGGATCATTAGGAGATAGGCTTAAAGGGTTTGTTCTGAGCTTACATGAACACACCTATTTCCCCACCAATAAAACGCAAGCTGAGAGAAGACTGACACCCATTTGCAATTTGCAAAGAGGAGCTGGAGGCCATCTGAGCAACTTGGACAAAGAGAAGCAGCAAGTACACTGGTTTTGATGCTACACACGAGCACAGAAAGAAAGCAGCAAACCTGGAAGACTCTCATAAGGATCCGAAGGCAATATACCACCAGGATAAATTAACACTCGGGACTTTGGAAGAAATTCCTTTTGAATCCTATAAAGCAACAAAAAGTATATAAAGTTCTAAGAAACGCTCTTGGATCTCAAGTACATAAAACTGAACTTGGCCCATTTTACTAATTACAGTATCTGCGACCTGTGTAACAGCAATTCTCCAGCCTCCCCCCCCAGATAACACTTGTACATGTGTCTGGGGTTAGAGACAAAATGAGAGGTCTGGTGAGACATCCCCCACCAGTTCCTGAAGCCATAATCCTAAAGCGACCGATTATGGATATCCTCCCAAGTACACTGATGATCAAAACAGAGCAGACCTTCTCGATGTCCATCATGCTGGCAAAGGCTCAGCCAGGTTAAGAGGAGGTTTCGCATCCATATGTCAAAGGCTTACAGTAATAGCAGGCTGCACATTCAGAACTGAGTTATTGTTGGTGCAGGGAGGTTAGAGAGAAACCAAGAGCAATTCTTACTGACTCAAACCAATTTAAGCTCAGGTTTCCAGAGTGACACATTGTTATTTGTTAGCTGAGAGATCATTTAAGGCAAACTTCAACCTTGCAGGCAGCCTATGGGTACCACAGCATGCAGCAATGAGCAGGGGCTCATGTTTGCGGACAGCAGGAACTGAGAGCACTGCACGGTTGTAGGCCACTGTCACCAAAGGGACACATAAAGATCTCTGTTTTGCCATACAGAAATATTCTCTATCTCAGAGCAGATTTATTGCTGGGCTGCCAGGGAAGAGCTGCCTTTGCTCCTTTTCTTTAGAGGGAGGGTGGTTACAGTGTGAGATTTCTGAGTGTGTGCGGAGGAGGAGGAAATGGCATTACATGGTACTCCAAGGGTTTTAATGCATGACCAAAGATGTACTTAGAGCTAAAAGATGTTTAGGTGCCTAAAAATGCAGAGAAGCACACGGGCCTAGATCGCTGAGGAAGAAAGCTTTTTCTGGGTAGGGCTTAGTGGAATTTCCAAGTCCTCCTAGTCAAGGGAAATACAATGATAGGACTACAGCACCTCTCTGCTTCAGTACTCTCTACAACTTAAAGGTGCAGAAATGCCTTTGCAGAACTGCTCTTTGTGCTAAAGAACAGTTACAAAACTAAAAGGGGAAAAAAAAATGAAATAGGATGGTGCAATTTCTAAGCCATCAGGACAGGCACAAAACAAACAGTAGCAGGTGGTTTTACTTTCTACATTTGAATTCGTGACAAGTTCACATTAAAAAAATTTTTAAAAACCCAACAATGTGAAAAGCATCTTGAAATAACTTTGGCCTCTCTCTTCCTACATGGGACACTAGCTACAGTTATCTAATAATTACGTTCTAGTCATTTGCCATCCTGGGATGGACAGACACTGTCACTCTGCTCCTGCATTCAGCCTGGACAGATCATTAATGCAAAGCAAACAAGGAAGGAACATACTTTAAACCACTATTCAAACTCACAATCCCTAAAGGAGGAGAAATCACATACCAGTGTACAGACGTGTGTCCTGAATACCCACTCAGTTCAGGGCAGATACCATTACAATTGCAATGTGTGGGGAAGTTTGTAATTGTATTGTATCACGGTTTTTCAGTTGATCAACAGCAGACTTCAGCCTGCAGTGCTGTTAATCTAGCATCTTTATGAAAACAACATTTATTTTCAAAGAGAACTGGATATTTATGGCTGATAAGTGTTATTTGATCATTTTCATGAAATTAAATTTAAGTTCATGTTGCATGCTCTCCAAACTACTCCATAAAATTACACTTAAAGTGAAAATGATATAAATCACAGACAAACTGATACAATCCTTACTCCTTAAAAGTACTGCACGGGTATTATTTAACCATGATGTATGCAAATCAAATGCAAATTAAATAGCAGTGGGTGTGGTGTATATGCAAATTTCAAACCCTACTCCATCCCAATTTCCCCTTCATGAACTGCCTACAGCTATAACTCTCAGAATTTATGAGCTGCTCAGCTTCTAATACAATCTTTGTCACTGTAATGAGGCAAAAAGAATGGAAAACGATACAAAGTCAACCTACTGCCGCAGGCCCCATTCCTCTTCAGGGGTCTGGCCGCCCAAAGTGCTGTCTTGAAGATGGATAAGCAAGGTATAGCACGGGAAGGTGTGGGTACTTGTCAAAAACCCCACATACAGAGGGCACCTGAAGCTTTCTGCATTATCTGGCAGAGAGCTGAGACACTGAGAGCTCATACATGGTTCATACACGGAAGGCAGCACAAACTAACAGCTGCCCCACTGCTCCTTCCAGCATCTCGCAGGTACAACTAATCACGAAAAAAACCTGCGGCTGCTGGAGACCTTGTACCCGCTGCTCCAACCTACGTCTCTCTCATTTTCATCAGATATAGCCCACTTCTCTGCAGCACAAACTTTGTCAGCATCTCCCCACGATTTCAATGCAACCTGTCTCTTCATTTTCCATCAATAATGTGAAATGACAAACTCCATGAAAAACCCTATCGCACCTCTGCCTAGAGGGGATACTTTTATGTTGCTAAAGCCTAAATGCCTGGATTTAATTTTTATAAAAGCAGATCACAGGGTTTTGGACAGAAAGTATCCCCTATTTCAAACCAAATTAACATTCTGGGGAGTCTTCACAACTAAGGTGTGACGTGGCTGTAGAAATGACCTGTGCTTGGGGCACACTCACTATGCAGGCATCAATATTTTTCTGGAGGAAACATGACAGTCAGCCTCCTGGCTGGCCTACCTGCTACTGACACAGGACATCCAGCACTGAAAGAGAAATGCCCACAGCTTGAGCTGAACCCTATAGATGGGTGTACTTCAAACCCAAGCCTCTCCAACACTGGTCCCAAGGAAAACTTTCCATACGCTAGACTGACGAAGCATTACAAGCATTCTCCTCCATCTTCTCCTGATACTTGAAGGCCTCCTGCCTTTGATTTCCTTTGAAATTTCCTTTTCAATCATTTATTTGAGCATTCTCGCAAGGGCTGTGGGGACTTCCACCCTGCGACAGCCTCACCACGTTTTCCTTGAGATTTTGCAAAGAGCCTTCCAGTGGCTTCATTTCCCTCCAGGGCTCTTACCAGGGAACCGAGACATCAGATTTAGTTGCAAGAGACTTGATAACAGAGGAGCTGTCTCCCAGACTCGGAAGACTCAGACTTAACAGAGGAGTTGTTCCTCCATCCTGGCTTCTAAAGGGGTTTCCTTCACAGTTTCAAAAGCAATAGGATAAAGCAGCCCCAGAGTCTCTCCTTCACTTTCCTTCTTTCTATCTCTCATAATATAAAGGGAATTTAGCTATTTTTCACTCCTGTATTGCACTCATTGCATTTGTCATTGTTGTGGTTTAACCCCAGCTGGCAACTAAGCCCCACGCAGCCGCTCGCTCACTCCCCCCTGGTGGGATGGGGGAGAGAATCAGAAGATCAAAAGCAAGAAAACTCGAGGGCTGAGATAAAGACAGTTTAATAGGTAAAGCAAAAGCCACACACACAAGCAAAGCAAAACAAGGAATGCATTCACTCCTGCCCATGGGCAGGCAGGTGTTCAGCCATCTCCAGGAAAGCAGGGCTCCATCACGCTAACAGTTACTTGGGAAGACAAACACCATCGCTCGGAACGTCCCCCCTTCCTTCTTCTTCCCCAGCTTTACATGCTGAGCATGACACCATATGGTATGGAATAGCCCTTTGGTCAGCTGGGGTCAGCTGTCCCAGCCGTGTCCTCTCCCAACTCCTTGTGCACCTGGCAGAGCATGGGAAGCTGAAAAGTCCTTGATTTACTATAAGCACTGCTTAGCAACAACTAAAACTTCCCTGTATTATCAACACTGTTTTCAGCACAAATCCAAAACATAGCCCCATACCAGCTACTATAAAGAAAATTAACTCTGTCTCAGCCAAAACCAGAACAGTCATCAGGACCTTTCTCTAAGGATGCACCTACAGACACACCTTTTTTCTGTAAAGGGTTCCCCATCACCACCCACAGCAAATCTGAAGAGCAAACACTGGTATTTGTTGAGTAAGAAGAGGGAGGCACCATCCAGCCCCTCCGGGCACAAACACAAAACTCACTTCAGCAATAGCCTTTGGAGATCAGCCCCCCCATGAAGAGCAGAGACTACCCCAAACAGAGCAGGAGGAGGAGAAAGACAGAAATGGAGGCTGGATCAAAACACACAAGACTGATCAGTAAGTTTGTCTGGTTCAGAGGTCCACCAGGACTCCCGGCTGTAGCCCACCATTCACAGCTATGGTAACTGAGTGTATTTGCTAAGTGTGATTACATCTTTTATTTTTATTAGATATTCGCTAGCCACACGGCCTGTCATAGCCACATAGAAGGGACATGTAATATGTAGAACAGAGACAGGCCTCAACAAACAGAGGATTAAATAATTAATTTTGGTTCTGAGTAAGCAGCTCCATGAGGCACAAAGGAGAGCCTGCTTTTTATTTCAAACTCAGTGGAGGCAAATCTTGTGATCCTGGAGACTGGGAAAGCTGCCTTTTCCTCTGTGAACTCCTTTTGGAGACAGCACCATCTCTCTGAGTCCAGAGTAGCCTGGAAATCTCTGCACCAGAGGATTTGAAGAGGATATCAAGGAAAAATGCAGTTCAGAGCACAATGTGCATGAAGACCCGTCCACTGCAAATAGACCATCCTAATTTGTGACTGCAGACCTCGGAGTAACACGATCAAAGGCAGCATCTGATAGCGCAGTATTTGTGACTTGTTCCTGTCTGTTCTGTTCCCAGCTAATTATCTCTTCCTTAGGTGAACAGAAAATAGTTTAATCTGTTTTCACAAAGCTCATTCCATCAGATTAGTCAGCAAGGTACACAGTGCTTTCACTGCCAGTAAAACCTATACCTAGGAACTACTGAAGACAGCAAAGCCATCTCTCAGTGTAACATTTTCTATTTGACAAACTCAGCTAGTTCCTCCAAGGGGGGAGGAACAAAATGTGCAGGAAAACACTCAGCGTACACCACCTTCATCTGGCATGCAAATCAGGAACAACACTCGGCTTCCTTCCATCCACCTCCAGGTGCAAAGGATGGGGGTGAGCATTCAACATACCCACTCCTTTTTCCCTGCAGATAGCAAAAAACAAACCAAAAACCCACCGCACCTTCTCCTCTCCCCACTCTGCTTTCTGCCTGTGGGACCATGGGATTTCCCAGCACTGATGGTTACTGCTCGCCAAGGCTGCCATCGTATGGGATGTTATCCTCAGCCTTTCCAGCATTTCATAACGTATGCTCACTCACACTGGGGATTATGTAGCTCCACTGGAAATCTCACGGCTTCGCAAGGATAGAGAGAGCACGCAGCTTTTGGATTAGCAGGGTTATCCACCATTTAGGAGTGTCTTAGCCTATTCTTAGCCTTGGAAGGTAGCAGGAAGGAACAGCTCCTACCCAAGGAGTGGTCTCCTTGGAGTATTAGCAGTTCTGCACTTTGGGAGCCCTCGTTAGCAGTCAGCACTTATTTTATCAGCTGCTGTTAGGCTGCACCTGTACTTCGGTCTCATGAGTCTGTCAAAGTAATAATCCACCTGACACCTCCTCGGTCTGCTGTACTTTTTATGGTTTGATAGCTTATTCCTCTATAACGTCACTATATACATACACTTCATGGGGTCTGACCTTGAGAGGCAAAAGCTACTGTTAGAGAACTATACCCATAAATCCAGCTCAGCCTTTGTGTCCCATTGATCATTCTCCATATTGAGCCTAACCCAGGTCTTGCTGAAACTCGTGGGAAACCTCTGGCCCTAGATGTATTTCTCTTCATCCTATCTTCATGCTTCTCTGACCAAGTAAGCTGTAGTGTTACTAAGCTTTTCTTATAAAAACAATCCTTCCTTATTTGGAAATAAATTTAAAGCAGTGGATTACAGAATTACAGAAGACAGACCCACAAAGGGACTGAAAAAGGTTACCCAGCCTATTCCCCCAATCCCAACAGAGGACCATAACTATTCATGAAAAAATCTTGTTTAAGCTATTCTGAGAATTTCCAGGAGTGAAACCTGCTGCACTTGTATTTAGACATGATTTTTTTATTATTTGCATGGTTTGGTCCTTACACAGGTTTTTATATAAATTCTATCTCCATGGAGTGAATCAAATTAAAGATCATTATCATTGGGGGGTGTCAGGGGGTGGCGTTTGCATTAAGCCAGTGTGTAAAATACACAAGGCAATGTCAAAACAAATTGGGAGTCTCTTTGTCTGCACTTCCCAGTCTGAAAAGATTCCAAACTATACAATGCAAAACACACATGAAGTTGGAAAGTATCCTATAGGGAGAAATAATGAATAAAACAATTTGATGCCTTTCCAATCTGACAAAACAAAGAAACATTCTGAGCAGCAGTTCTTGGGGATAAAAATCATTCAGCTTTTCATTATATGTGTTAATTTATGCTTTACATATTTTAAAAACCAGTAAATTTGTGACTTGAAAACCTGCTATTACATCTCACTATGAGTGTCACTCATGCAATACGCAGAGAAGCACTGGTAGATCTAAGCACCAAGGATGATGCATTTGCAGTTACTACCAGTTACTAGTTTAGCACGGGATGGTGCTTCACTGAATAATTTTTTTTTCCTAACCACAGATGGCCATCTCCTTCCCAACCACAACTCTGGCCTTGGTGACATTAGTGGGAGGAACGTCTTAGGGCGTTTGGCTCTGTCACCTTTCAAGAACATCCAACCCTTTGAAGTATACTTTAGTTCATTAAACAAGTTGCACCCAGCTAAGGAACAAATGCAAATCTCCTTGTATAGAATCCTGTAGAGCAGAGACAAGCCAGCCCCTCCAGGGCTCAGGAACTGGAAACCATCAGAATGAAGTTTGTGCAATACCATTGCCCTAAACCATTTTAATCTGCAGAAAATATTTCTTCCAACTGCGCCATATGTTGAATCAGTTCTGAAGCCAGTTGCTCATTCTGCAACACCATTAAACAAAAGAGGAGGGGGGGGGGGGGGGGAGCCTAATGCTCTAGCAGCTGACTGCAAGATCAGATGCCAATAAAACCAGTCAGACTAGACAGGATTTCAGTTTGGTGGTTGTATTTAGTCATGATTGCATCACTGAGACATGATTCAATGATGCTTTTGACTCTTGAAAAGACAGCTCTTTCACCTTTACTCCTTCTCATCAAAAAGTCTTAATTCACACTCCATTATATACTTTACTATGTACCAGAAAAATGAAGAGAAGAGGTTAGCTGGTTTTCAGTTTCAGATGTAGAAAGCATTCCTGCATTGAATAAGCAAAATTAAAAATAAATTTTTATAAAAAACCACAAACAAACAGACAACAAGCTGGAAAATAAGATGATCAACAACATATTCTCCTCCAAATAGAAAGCCTTCTGACTCCCTCAAGGAAATTACAGATCAATTGCCTACCACCATGTGGAATCTTCATATAGAGACATTCAGCTATAAGAAAATGCATAAACTCATTCCTGTTTTGAAAACCATGTTATTATCTCGATTTTTTTAGGAGGCAGACATATTTTGCAACATATTTTCAATATGAAATCAGAAATCTTGTATTCTGGAAGCACTATAAATGTAGTACACCATTGGAATAATTACCAACTAATGCGAACAGAGATCAGAGGTTAAACTATATACCAGCACAGTTGAGAACGACTGAAACTGGTTTGCCTTGCAAAGAAGCCTCAACTTGTCCTCAGCAAGCAAACCAGCCAGAGAGAAATTCATTACGCATTATCTGCTACTGTTTAGGTAGCCTTACCCCATCTATTCCCTTTATACCTACCAAGAAGGTCACTCTATGAATCTGTAAAGCCAGCAAAACAAATAGCTGTGGAGAAGTGTCAGCTTATTAAACACGTACATATGGCTCTTCCTGGAAAAGAAACTTTCACCTACAAGCAAACTGATGTTTGTGTTTCTCTGCTCCAGCTAAGTTCAGCCCTTCACACATGCCAGATCATGACAAGTTCTGAAAAAAAGAAAATAAAAATTAGAGTCATTATATGTGAAAGAGATTGATGACTTTCCTGCCTGATCAATGTCAGTGAAGAATAAAAATGCCCTATTATAAACAGAAGTAAACAATACCTTTTTAAAAAAAAAAGCCAGGATTCAAAATAAATATTCAAAAAAGCAAGTCTTCAAAGCACTTCTTTCAACAATAAATAGTTTCTTCAAGCTTTTCAAAAGCTGATCCTTGACCCTGAAGATCCTTACAAGCGTTCTTCTCTTACCACCTCCCTGCTACCTGCCAACAGTATCACATTGGCCAACGTCCCGTATATTGCACAGAAGGATATAGCCCATGAAAAAACACAGACAGCTCTGCTGACACCCAAAGATATCCTCATGGACTCCACCATCCTTACCCTCCTGAATCAGTCTGCAGCCTTTGATACAAAGATTGAAGAAACTATTAATAACATATGTACCAGAAGTAGACATTTCATCCTCAACATAGTTGCTACCACTGGTGTCCAGCAAACCTAAGAGTGGAGATGGGTTCTGTTCTTCCTTCCTTGAACAGCCCATAGGCATCCACATAATCTTTCCTTCTCTCCATTAGTTATGCAAGATGATTGGGAGAGATGGAGAGTGCTGCAGGCTTGGTTACCAACAGTCTGCAGACGACAGTCAGTGTCCTCATTCTCTGCGGATACAACCATTGACACTAACACCACGCCAGAACACCTCCAGGAAAATAGCTCTTGGAAAGGAGCAGATGGCTTGAACTGAATCCAAGCAAGACTGAAGTGAATGAATGCAAGCACAGCCAAAATGCAGGATAAGAAGAAGGATTTCTTTAAACAGCTCATGGAAACATCATCTCCCCCTCTGTGGAAAAGCACGCTGCCCATATTTGTCAAAGCTGTGCCTTGGGTCTGACACCTTACAAAGTCTGGCTGCTTAGGTGGCATCAGTAATCCATGAATTTGTCACCTCTGGGCTGGATTATAGTAACTCAACGTGTTTTGAAGCTCAGTGTGGGAACTGTACACGAGCTCCAGCTGGTTGGGAATGGAGAACAACAGCTTTTTCTATGGCTTATGTTGCCAAGGGCATATCTGGTTTGTGCTCAAGTCTTTTCCAAAGTTCCCAGTCAGCATCTGATGCCAACTTAAGGCCCCAGTCCTATTTTTCAAAGCAATTAGTGTCTCAAGACCCAACCACATCAAAGTCTGAATTTTCATCCATGAACCCCCATGGCAACTGTGCTCCTTTGAGAGGTCTTAAAGCTCAGAACAAAGCGTCTAGGAGAGCTGTGAAGAAAACAGGGGCTTTTTATCAATAGCTTTGGAATATTTTTCTAGTGGAGAGCAGGCAAATCCAGATTCTAGTACACTTCAGGCATGATTTCTTTAAGGTGGATTTGCTTCTTAACTTGAATGCACAACTCGAACAACCGTTTCATTCCAAAACTCTTCCCAAGTTTCTCATCATATCACAACTGTCATGAGTTTCTACTCCCTTTGTGAAGAACTGGAAGAGGCTCTACAAAGCCCATTAGACACTTCACACTGCCACTGAATTTGCCCACAATTTACAGATGCTCCAGCAGTTTAATACCCTTAGAGAAAGTATGGAAAAGCAAGAGCAGGAAGAATGTGCTGAATGCAATTTAGTCCGTGCTTCAACCCATCCTTGACAATTTTTTTTGATGACACACACACCTTATCAGAGAGGAAGTTAAAAACTATTTTCATTTGCTATACATCTACCTTCTCACATCTGGAGGTTTTGCAGCTTCCTCATGTAAATTCTTTTGTTCATTCCTCTTAAGAATCACAAGTAGCTTTGGGAAGCTTGTTCTTTACTCCTCCTTCTCCAGCTCAACCACCTTGACAAGTGTCCAGGGCGATGTTATCCCAGCTAGCATACTGGAGTGCAGGAAGACTGATTTGTCTCCAGTATCAACTAGTGGAAGTACCAGGTTTATCTGCATTGAAAGAAGTTTGGTTTTCCAGCTCCCCATATTTTTAAGAGTTACAAAGAGACAGTCTTTTGCAGATGGATGTGATCTTATACATGGTATGTGTGTTAAGCTGACTTCAAAATGTGGTTTCTTCAGGAACTGCATTTTTTCACAAGGCTGCTTTCACTAGCCTCAACCATTCTCCTCCTATTTTGTTCCCCTTCCCAGAACATCCCTCTTCCACTGAACTTTCTCAGCATCGAGTCCTGCTAGCGGTAGATGTGATTATCTTGCTGTTCCCACAAACGTCCATGGCATCAGTTGTTAAAAACACACTCGGAGTAGCACAGGCAACCCCTCACATTCATCATATTCTGCCCTTACGCCGACAAGATTAAAGACCTTTCAGTAATTAAAGATGGAAGGATGTCATTGAAAGGTACAGGGTAGCTGGGGAAGGTGAGTTATCAAAGTGGCACATCTCTGATTCTCTTGTCTCTTCTGACCCCTTGTTCTGAAGGCTACTGTTTGTAAATCAAGATTAATGAGAAGAATGGCACTTAAGTGCACCTGATCATAAATCTGGGAGAGTTAGTACACTCTCTGACAAGATTAATATATTTTATATCTGACACTGTCTGTGTAATGCTCTGTGTTCAATTTATTACCATCTCAGACCTGAAAGCGGAGCATGGATTTACTTGCAGTGCAACTTTCATTTTTTGCAGAGTGTTTCATTTACAACTCTATGTATATTTTTATCCCTCTTGAGGTTAGTTTCAATATGAAAAAACTTCTTTCTTTTAACATAATTCCAGTATAATTATAAGTAAACCAACATTTTGGCAAAAAGCCACTGAAGAGTGCTGTTAGATCATGAGGACAACAGGCTGGGAATTTTTTGAGGAAACATATCAGAAAATGCCATTTCACCTAAATCAAAATATTTTGCAAAGGATGGTTCAAAAACTTGTTACTTAGGAAAAAAAAAATTCTAATCTAAACCACTTTTTTAATATACTTTTTTACTTGAAACAGACTGCATTTCATATAGAATTGCTTTCTTCCTTTGAAATTTATAATGATCAGCAAATACTTCTTTTAAATTTAAGAAAGTCTGAACTCAAACTGCATTAACTGCAATTTACTGAAATGAATTTTTTCAACGGGACCAGTTCCCTCCTCTGAAATTCCCCCAGCTGATGAATGAAAATTGTTGAGATTTTGGTTTGTCTGCCTTAATTTGAGGCAAAAATATTTTTCAAATCTTGAATTTCTCATAGGTTAGGAAAGCAATCCCCATTGAGCTGTAACAGACACACAAACTCTACGAGAAACCGTAAACCACTTGGAACAATTCCTTTAGGAGATCTTCAGGCCTCCAGAAGTTCTTGACCATGGTCAGGAAACACGCTAATAAACAGTTTCTCAAGTTGTCTCCTTGGTGAACTAAACACACCTGGGATCAGCATCGGACATTGCAGAGAAAATTCTTTTGTGCAACAGCTGCACTAGTGACAATAAGAACACGGTGTAACTACGTAGCAAAGGCAATACAATCCAACAGACCCCATGTAGCTGAAGCAGCACGGAGTAAGGAGAAATGGGATTCAGTCATGTTGAAGGAACTCCTCACCAGTTGCTTCCTGCCCATTCTCTTCTCCTGGAGCCGCTCCTGTCTCACTCCTGAGGCCCCAGTGACCCCCCAGGCATGAGGGCTGGTGACACGTCTCCTCCCGTGGCCTGTCCCTCCTTCCAGGACTGTACGCTCACAATCACGTGTGCCAGGCAAATAGCTCCTGTCCACAGTTTTATTCCTCTGGAGAGCAACATATGGGCACAGGTTGTCCATCTTTCAAAATGCTACTCTAATTCACGTCATAACTCCAGTGGCCTCCAGGCTGACGTATGCCATGAGAAGTACAGGCACGATAGAAGCTAATTTCTCTCCCAAGACTCACCCCTGTTCACAGTTCCCATCCTTACATGTTTTCATTCTCCTTTGCACACACAGCCATGCTCTCACCAGTTCCCGCCCTCTGCCACAGCATTTCCTAAAGTTGACACCCTACCAAAAGTTTACTTCTCATTATATTTCTTGCTCTTCAGTACCACTGTCACCTCCTCCCACGACACCATATGTTCCTCATCTCTTCCCCGCTGAGCAGTCTCTGGTCTCTGAAATCTGACAGCTGAAATGACCTCCCCCTCCTTGTCCCCCAGTTCTGTCTCAGCAGAAGTCAGTGACTGCAGTTGGCTTGCTCTGCTCTCCTCAGGAACCAGATCCACACCTGCGAACAAGGGTAAAAGCATGTCCTCATTCCCAGCCTTGATCTGCTCCGTCTCCTGATTCTGTGGGCTTTTGGGGGCACAGAGGTCTCCTGTTATTTGGCTACGGAGCACTTAGGCAATGCCTCACATCTGACTGAAGTCATTGGGTGCTTTCAGAACAGAGATAGCTAAACCTGCTCCCCATATTACTTGCAACTAGCTCTTTCTAAAGCCTTTTTGTCACCAAAAGCTTCTAACATAGCAAGAACGCTCAAAGAGATTCTCAAGACGCAAGGTCAGAATCTTGCCCATAAACAAACCAGTTACTCCCTGTTCATGCTCCAGCTCTGCAGCCAGGACTAATATAAAGCAAAGTCAAGTTTTCTAATCTTCCACGGTATAAAACACCCAGCAATCAGAGGCTTATTAGCAGATAATGATTTACTTTCTACCCACCAGCTATTTGCAAAGATCATCCACTCTCCCTGTCTGAAGTACCGTCAGGGTTTCTCCATAAGTCTACTCCATTTATCATTAGGGGGATTTACACTGTAAACAGGACAGCTGCATTACTAAGTCTAATTATACCCTGAGAAGACAAAGCACCGTGTGCCCACACATTGCACTGGAATTAGAAGTCCAGGTAGAACAGAAGAGAGGCTTTTAATTAAACAATGTCAGTTACCTTTCACAGAAAGCCTACGATTTAATTTAAATGCACACACAGGAAGAACAGTAGGTCAAGCACCTTCCCCATCTTGTGAACTTCAGGCCTATTGATTGCCATACACAACACAATCATTTCTGCCCACCTGCCTCACATTTCTGTTTCAAAGTACTTCATCCTTTTTTTGGCTTTCTTTCCTTTAATTAGGAGTAAGGAAAAGGTTGTAGTAACTTCATAGCACGTCAGATTTAATCTGCATAAGACCCCATCACATGTTGGGGGGGTGTGTGGCAGGAGTTTTTAATAAAAGATTACAGAATGCACCTGCTGTGGCTGAAATATTGTGAGCTTTGTCTAAGCTCTGGGAGGCCTGCATTAGGTCAGGTTTGACTTGAACATTTATTACTTGCCAACCTTTGGCATTGGGATGGAGTCTGAAGCACAGTGATGATGC
Source organism: Ciconia boyciana (assembly GCF_034638445.1). Lineage (NCBI taxonomy): Eukaryota > Metazoa > Chordata > Aves > Ciconiiformes > Ciconiidae > Ciconia > Ciconia boyciana. Next base: position 14,740,475 of record NC_132944.1, on the reverse strand, counting down.
CAGCTGATTTAAATTGCCAAAAAAGGGATCAGGTTGTTTGCACGAAATCATATAAGTGTTTGTCTTAATGGCTGTTTCAAAGATGGGCAGAATTCCTTTGCCCCAGACAACATATTTTTTTTGTTCCCAGATGTCATCAGATAATGACTTTTATGCCAACAAGTTAATTGCAAAAGCAAAGCAATGCAAAAATATACTGAACTATAGTCATGTATTTTCTACAATTGCTTCAAATATAATGTAATGAACAGAGTGTTTTGTGAAGGAAGATTGCTGATGCCATGGAAAATAAATCCTGTTTCTGAGTGTAACCATCACCCAGCCAAATGATTTGCGAGTTCTCCCCTTTGCTTGCGCCTCTCTTACTGCTCATTGCTTACTTCTTTCACAGGATGTGGGACATGGGGGTCAATCGCTTTCGCCATCTGAAGGAGTTCAACCCAAAGCTCACCAGCACACACCTTTGCCATTTGGTGTACGTACACCCTCACTCCAACCAGCTGAAGCAACTCCGCATTGCATAGGCAGATCCGGGATTACTGGGGCAGACAGAGAAGACAGAGAAGCACTTGCATGCTCTCCTATGGGTTTGAGAAATCTCCTGCTCACTTTTCTGTTCCATTTTCTGGTTTTGAGGTCATTTTAGCTCAGAAAAGCTCACTGTAGACTATTATTGGCATGTGCAGCTATACAGCCTGGTTCAGCAGCTCTTACGAACATGAAGCAGCAGCCAGCAAAAGAGCAGTTAAACAGACCACTTCACCCGAGTATTCTCAGCAGCAGGGCTGCAGAGGTGGACCAAGTATGTCTAGGAAATAACCACCTTTGGAGTGTTAGATGTCTCCTTTTGAATAAATCACTTGTCAGTTCATTGCTCACAGCTGCCAGTGTGTACCAGACTATTTACTGCATCCAAGCCATTTCCATTCTAATGGTACACAATAGAAGAGAAAGACATACTGAAAATACACAGAGCAGTGACAAGTGTTAATAGGGCTGCTATCCTGCTTTAAAGCAATTCTATTAACACATTATACTGCAGCTGAGGGTAATTATTTCCAAGGGAAATGGTTTTTGCAACTATGACCCATGGTAGGCTCTCATAATGGTGATTAAATTCACATGTGACTAATATACATAAGACATTAACTGAAGTTTGAGGATTTATTAAGATTTGCAGAGACATCTGCAGGGCCACAGAAGACAGTCTCCTTGGGCTGCAGAAACAAAAAAAAAAACCAAAAGAAAGAAAAGTTTGTGTTAACCTATAAAGCTAAATAAATGACTTTCAGATTTTCAGTAATATGTCTTAAAGTAATACCTCTGCAAATCTAACATTTTATTTAGTAAAGAAATGGAAATAAACAGGTTGCTTCTGCTCATAATATGTAATAAAATATGACATTTTGCCTTCAGTTAACACAACTTCAATCTACCACTGAAGATCAAGCTAATTTAGAAACATGGGGGAGGAGGATAAAAGAAATCAGGAGCATCTAGATTCACAGCTTCTCATCCGGCATTGTCTGTCTCTTCCTTACCGCAACCTGATGGCAGCACAACGTTGTGCATTCAGTACTTCCCTGCCATGCAAATGAGGAAAGCACTGGTAAATACGGGATACTCCTTGTTCCTTTGCAGCATCCAACTGGCTAAGCCAGTGCTGGAGACTGATTAAAGCCAGCAGCTGATCGCTCTGCCATTGGAAAATCTCCACCTCTGTCCCCCTCCTGACACTGGGCTCACCATTATATGCCAGTCTGCCTGCCTTCAGCACACATTTACCACTGATCCAAATCAGTCCCAACGGGAACTATAAACAGGGCAAACAGCAAAAGTGATAATGCAAGTTATGCTGTGCCATGCATGCTGCAGCATTAGAATGTAAAAGCCTTTCCAGCTTCATAAAAGGAAATCCTTTTATGGATTTCCACAGTGACTTGATGCGATCTCTACAGTCACAGGTAAATGAGAGCAGCATCAGCAAGCTAAAAGCTTCCCATACGCTCTCAGGATGGCTATCTTGTGTCAGTATAGCAGCTGGTTGCAGCTGTGGAGCAGTTGGCAAACCTTAAGCTCGTCCTTTATGGGAAACCATGCTGCAGCACCTGTCTGTAAGAACCAAATGCTGTTATGAAGAGCTTCCCCCGCTGCACAATACCATAAATGTTCTTGAAGAACAAAATATGCTATTTTGAAAGGAAAAACAGCTCTCATCAAATTCTGTCCATGCAACAGCAGTACAGAAGGCTTTAACGGATATCTCTCCATTGCCTTTGAATGTGTGTTTATACACAGTTTGGATAGAAGAAAGGGAAGGGAAAGGAAAATAGAAGTGAGGAAAATTTAGATCTACATCGTGGGTGGAATGAGCATAGATGTAGCTTTTACCACGCAGCCAAGTTTTCCACTGCATGTCCTGTAATGCCTCACGGCAGCTGCACACAGTCAATATTTGATAGACAAGTTGGCAAAGCTTCTTACATCTTACATTACCTACTTACTACACAGCAGACTGAGAGCTGTAGGCAGGCACGCTGCAGGAATCCACACTAGGCAAACAGTACGGTCTGCCTTCTCCCTTGGACCTGTGCCTCAGGGACAGAATGGGAACAGCCTCAGCTTCTTAGCCCTCGCTGTCATAAGCAATACAGCAGAGAGGGATGCAATTACTTTCAGACGTTGATTGAAAACCTTTGGGCTCCATCATTCATGCAGAATTTCTATTGATAAACATGCACGCTAGGATATCCACTGCATTTAAAAGACTAGCTGCATTTATTCAACCATCTTGTCATTCTTTGTATGTAACAGTCTGCAACTGGATCTCAAATACAGCCTCCATGGCAGGACTCTGATTAACAGCAGAACCAAATCCAGCATTTCTCTCAAGCAGGTGACCCTCTCTCCTAGTCTCCTGCTTGGCCACTCCCTGAAATCAACTGAGAGCTGGTTCCCATGATGCAGATCAGGACATTTATGCACTTGACAGAGAAAAAAAAAAAAAAAAACATAAAGGATTCACTTTGTTATTCATCAAATATTGATTTTTCCTAGATTTGAGGATACAATGAATCATACCCCAGAAAGTACTGTGCTGTGTTAAAAAATGTTAAGAAAGGAAAGAATTTAGTTTATAATTTCAGAGGCCATTTATTCATTTATATAGCTACTTATTGAGCAGGGAGAACACCTTTGGCAGGCTCAATAATGCCATTCCTTCATTAAAAAAACCTCCGGAATCTCCAAAGTGATCCTTGAATTGAGACTTTCCTAAGGTAAAAAAAAATATTGTTGGAGAGTACAGAAAATGTTCCTGCCTCAGCTTTAGAGTTTGCTTGACAGAACGTAATTCTACATACCTATGGATCACCAGATCAATGACCCAGGAGCATAACTCTGTTGAAATATTCTTGACATGGTGAACATTAATGGCTTGGAATAGGCCTATAGGGTCTAACCCATCAATGCACCTGTAGCAATTCAGCAGATTGTAGCATCTCTAAAATTGCCATCAGTCCATTAAACCATAGGTCTGCAAACGTACATCTCTCCAAAGGAGGAGCAAAGTCTGATTTGACAGACTGAAATAGCCTCATCAGAACTATTAACTAAAATATCTTCAAAGGTGCTTATAGGGATTTTAGATCGTGTTGAAAACCCCACTCCTTTTACCTGCCTTGACTGCAGAACTCCAACGGGATACTTGAACGGATAAACCAAGATTTCATTCACGAAATCACGTCAGCACAACACAGCACAACCTCCCCGCACAGCCCAGCCAGCCTTCCCAATTCATGACCATCAGGGCCTTTTCCCAAAGGGAGGATGTCCAAAAGGGACTGAACTTGTCACATCGTTGCTCAGTGCCAGAGCCTTGCTTTGATGTGGTGGACAGCTGGTTTTGATGTGGCCAAGCCTCTATCCTGAGCCAAGAGGAAAGACCAACAGCTATAGCTTTCTGTTTTCACCCAGTTCAAGCCCATCAATTTCTGCAGCTTCTCCTGTTCCCCCTGCTGTTCCAAACACTTCTGCTCTTCTCCCCTCTGCCCTTGCCAATGTGTGATGTTCTCTATGGTGGAGTGGAGGTGCAAAGCTTGGTGGGCAAAACCTTGGGAAAGAAGGAGTGACCAGACCCATGAGCAGTCAATGTGCTGAACTCACCTTGGTGTGCTAGGGGCCATGGCAGTTGCACTAAAAAGACTTCCATCTCAGCTGCCAGTCACTTGCGCCCTGCTGATTCACCGATCTCCATTTCTCATCATTGCTTATCAGGAAAGGAACCCAGGATGAAGAACTTTTTGAAGATCTTTATGACCTTCATGGAAGACAACCTGTTGTGGTGAGGAAGATAACCTGGTGGGGGAGTAAATGGAGAAAGGGCAAGGGCACAAGGGAGCAAAGACACAACAATGACAATCAGAGCTATACCCAACCCACATTTTGAGGGCTTGTCTGCAAAAACATTTACAGATATTTGGATAAAACCTTTCTAAAATGAAAACTAAAATATTGATACATTCATCATAGATAAACATATTGTACCACAAATGCAGCTCTGTGAACAGAGTCCTGAAAGATATTATGAACAGCTCAAAAATTTTCCTCTTGCATAAACTCCAGCCTCCAGATCTGTTTTGTTGCTAGGCTTAATTTTCAATCATAGGGACAAAAAAAAAAAAAAAAAAAGAAGCTTTTGCTGAAAGAATGCAAATATCCATGTGCTTCATAAAATAAAGTTCCTTTTTTGACATGATTACCCCAATCTAATTAAAAACTATGCTTGTCACATCTTGGAAAATTAACTGTCTTCACACAGGGCAAGTGCTATCATTTGGAGAGGTCACGATAAATTACTTATAAACAAGAAAAAAAAAAATTAATTCCTGCTCTAAGTACCAAACTCTTTACAAACCTAATTAAAGAGCAAAAATCATTGCCCTGAAGTGACTCTAAGATGCTTCCCACTTGCAGAATAGAAGTCTGTGTGTTTAAGGGAGCAATTCAACACATTTGGGAAAGAGATGGAGAGCACAAAATGAATAATATAAAACATGAGAGACAGAATTTTATGCAAATGCATTATGAATATCAATATACCCCAACACTAGGACAGTGAGTGCATCATTATTGTGGAAATGGAGGGATTGTCTTTGTTGTCATTCAATGCCAAAAATCAATGCTTAGTATCCTTTTCTCATGACACTGTTACAATTCATAATTAACCAGTCTTTTGTAGAAGTTCCTGTTTACAAGGTTACTCTGTAAGTTAAAATGTTTGTTTCCCTTCAGATCTCTACTGTAAAGCATCTGTGGGTAGATTTACATGATGAAGTTGATAGATTTGTATTTTGACAGTACATCTGTCATCTTCGCTTCATGTGTCAAGAGGTCAGGTGTGCACTTGGTGTTATCAGGTGGCTCATTAGCGTCCTGTGGGATATACTGCCTTGTCTGCTTTACTTTAAGTGACAAAAAAATGTTCTTTTTAGCCCTTGCTGCAAGAATTCACATCCCCCTCTCAATTGTTTGTATTTTCCTACTGTCAGAAGATTGGAATGAATTCATAGCACACGTACAGAGAAAATGTCTAGGGACACAGCACCATGTGGAGAGAAAGCTCAGTTCCTTCACCTACCCCTCAGTCAATCTGGGCTGCTAAGGGTGCAGAGTACCCCCATGGCCTCTTCTTTACAGGACCTGAAATACATATTTAGACACTCAGCACAGTCACATTACAATTTGCACCATCTCTGTAAATAAATGTGCGTTAAGCCACTGCCAGCAAGCCATCAGCTCACTGCTAATCACTGTTAGACACTTATGCTCTCTATAAGGGTAGGCCCTAATCCATAGGCTGTGAAAGCCATGGTCTAAAGTAGAATGATGTAGTTTACCATTACTTTCCAAAGACTGTAAAAGTTTTTGAAAGTAGCAGTACCGTTTCTGTACTCTTCCTGGAATAGTTCTCATGGCTTTGCTAATACCTCCTGCTGCCTGCAGGCACATATTCAAAGGACAGACTAGAGAATATCACTGTGCATTCATCCGGACCTGTGTGAACTCATTAACTCCAGGAGTTTCATATGAATCCAAGTGACAGCAGAGTTTAGTCCTGCAAATACCAGTGCTGTTTTACAAAGCACCTATTTTATTTTGTGGGGACTTAGAGTAATGCATTTTACATTGATTTTACCACTGTAGTAGATTACTTTGTGGGCCACTTAATTTAAAGGGTAAGCAAACAGCTGACAGTTTTGCTTGCAAATCACTTGTTCTAGTGAATTTTAAGCAATGGGTGTATTTGTTGAAAAATGTGGTAAAGAAAAAATTACCGTGTTTCTGTAAACTGGAAAATCATTGAATGCATGAGCTTGGGTGGATCTGCATACTACTATACAGCAGACAAACAGATTCTGTACCTATTTTCTTTTATCTTTTAGGCTACTTTTCCACTTTTGCAATGTTCCTCATCTCTTTCTCACAGTGGCTGATAGATGGCATTGTAGATGTTCCTTTAAGGTGCATGAAAGTTATTTTTCCATTTACTGTCGCTCTCTGAGGTCTCAGGCATATGAAGGCTACAGGTCAACTGTCCTTGAAAAGCCTATTGAATAACCCTTTATATAAATAATATGGAGTATCCTGACGTAGAGTTATCTTACCAATGTTACCTTGTTACTCTCCTGACTCCTGTAGAGATCATTTGTGGGATTGGATGAACCTTTTCCCTCTTAGCTTTCTTTTCATGTCTGAACTAAACTTTCCCTCTACTCAGAAGACTCAGCAAGAAGTTTCCTGAGTGGAAGGCATTCCTGTGAAAAACCTCCCTGATGATTCAAATTTAAAAAAAAAAAAAAAATAAAGTGAAGAAAGTGCATCCACCCATAACCTTGAATTGCAGAGAACACAAATAAGGACTCTATAGCCAAGAGGCATGAGTGGGATTACCAAACCTTCACCCAGTGCATACATTAAAGAGCAGAAGGCACACTGGATTCCTACAATTTATACATTTTTGTGTACATGCCCTTACCAATCTGTGCAACCTCATGTCAGTATAGATTGTCATGAAGTAAAGCATAACTCCAGTGAGCAGACAAAAAATTTGTGTTCCTATTCCTCTGCTGAGAAGACTTCAGTGACTAAACACCAAGACCTAAATGGAAAGAGTCAGTTCTGCAAAATTTCACTTACAAAGATAAAACCCTTATATACCCTAAATGAAGAAGTCACTGCTAGTGCTGGATCATCCAATGTCCCTAAATAACCACTACTTGGCAGGTACAATGCAGGTTATGGCTGAGGCAGACAACTATAAATCAGAGAGTTAATATATCTTTAAAAGTTACTGCCCCCCAGCTGCAACCATCATAGTAGTTTAAGCTACTTCACTTTACTTCATATCTCCATAGACCACAAGTATGTATGGGACCTGCGTTTCAGCTAAAGACCAGTATCTCATTAAGATGCAGTGCTTAATCACTTGTGATCTGACCATGCCCTTAGATACCTTCCAAAAATGAAAAACTTATACTGGCTAGAAGAGATTTATAAGTCTTTGAACTTCAGTCCCAGAAAGGCATACAAAGACTGAATACACAATCTTCTTTCTTCATTGTATGGTATGGGCAAGAAGAGCGAAGCCAGAGTTGATTTTCCACTTAGTCTGCCTCATGTCTGCACCTTTCACAAGGCATTACATCTCAAAGGACCAGAAAGCCATATTCATTTCCAGGATTCATCCTGGGCTGGTAAAATGCAACAGTGGCATTTCACAGGCTTGAGCCTCCAGGTTCAGTGTAGCCTGTAGTGATTTTTCTGGCAAAATTTCATTGCTATCATTCTGTATAAATTATCATAATGAACAAACTTTTTACCTATGCTACCAAAACTGGTCTTTTTTGAGTGCACGTAATTTCTATTAGTATTAATGGGAATGTCACACACACACACATAGGAGGGTAGAATGCCCCTGAAGTGTTCTAACAGCAATATTAATTTCTCCTGGTGGGTGACTTTGTCCTCATAACAATAATAAAGCTACAGTACTTTACAAAATGCAAAAGGTCTCTTGAAGGTTGGTACAGGCTGTTATTCTAACCAATTACCTTTGTGAATTTTCATCCAAATGAGAAAAATCTGGTAACTTAGACATACCCATACAAGGTTCTAGACTTTAAAGTACAAGCTGAAAACACTGCCTAGGTGCTTTTTTTTTTTTTTTTAAGAGTAACAGTTTAACAAGCAAAAGACACAAATAAAATCAATGGGAGATGTGCAGCTTATTCATCAAGGCAGTGTCATCATCTGGAAAAAACCTCCACCTTTAATCATTGTCTAGATAATCCTGCTGTTGCAAAGGGGATCCAGTTGCTCAACTAAACACTAAAGTAACTGACGTGGAAAATAGTACATACTCCACATCTTCAGGTGTAGGAATCTCATTTCCATGCAGTGAGAATCCCTGCAGCCATAACCTTCAAAAAAACATCCTCATGAACTCAACATAACCAGCATATTCCAAATTCCAAGGTGAGCAGATCCATTGTGAGTCTGACCAGAATTATTACCACAATGCAGTACGTGGGAACACTGTGCTGTGAGAAGCAGTCCTTTAAATGACATTACTACAGTTTAGAGGCATTTATTTATCCTAAATAGTTACAAGTTTGTTACAGGATCATCTATATTTCAACAGACACAGAAGCATCTATTGTTATGACAGAAGTCTTAACTGTTCTCTTACCTCAGGGTCTGTTCAGTGTGCAAGCAAATGTTAGTCTTCAAAGACATTTTCTATTGTTGTAGGTTTGTTATGAACTAATGCTTGAGAAAATCTACAGCAAATGTAAATATTTTCTTCACTCTCTTTAGGTACAAATTCTAACACAAATCCTTGAAGATAACAGACTTAAAGGTAAATGGAAAATGCAATAAAATCTATCATGGATTTAACAGAGTTGTAGGATGCGAGAGAAACTTTGCAGGGATTTCTATTAAGATAATTTATTTTCTAGATAAAGATAATTCCATTAATCTAGTTTATATATCAAAGCATTTATTTTGATACCACAGATATTTCCCTATCTAATTGGAGAAGACAAGGACAGTGGTAAGGAACCAGCTAAAGAGTGAACAATGGCACTTTCTGTTCAAAACGAGATAGGATGGAGTTCCTCACCAGTCAGTCTCGGCAGTGCTCAACCATGGCCTCACAAAGAGGCACAGTGAAAACCTCAGCACAGGGAACAGGCAGCACCTCATTACATCAGCCTAGGAGAGTAACAGTGGGTGACATTCAGCAGCACAAACTTCAAGGCCATTCTCCAAGGTAGAATTGGTAAGAATGTAAACACTATCAGCAAGGAGGCATAAGCTGAAAAAAGCAAGCCTAGAATATTAGTCAAACACTTCCTGACTGTGAATTGCTAGCATGATGCAGCTATGAAAAAGGCAAAAGCAACATAGGCTGTAGAAAGTGAAGTATTTGCAGCAGAGGTGGGGAAGGGCTAATGACACTAGAAAACTGGCAATGGCAGATGTCAAATAAAGTGCATAATTCTGGCAATCCTTGTTCAAAAAATGATTGACCTAAATTGCAAGGGATGCAAAGAGGGCTACAAAGATAGGCAGGAAAAAAAAAAAAGGAGATGAAGAGGCCATGGTTATTTTATGCCTACTGAAATGTCACCTGGGTGAAGGAAAATACATCAGGGTCATCCTAATGAGGGGAGAAAAGAACAGAGTTAAGAAGTAAGATATAGCTATAATCAGGACATGAATCAGTTCGGCTTGGGTATTAGAATACTATCTCATCAGAGGAGCGTCTGCAACAATCTTTGTTAGAAATTGTATGGCAAAACATTGCCACTTTAAGACAAAGAGGATTACTTTCTGAACCAGACTGTAGGAGACAGTGCCTACCCCAAACAAAAGCCTGGACATGACGACCCACGGGGTTTTAAACCCACAGAAGCTTAACAGTGGGATGCAAACTGAGGTTTCTAAGAGATTGCAAGTATGCTGCTTACAAAAACTGCTCTTCTAGAACAAGTAGATAAACATAAACTAAGCCATTTACATAGAGAACACACCAAGAATCTGGGACGCTGATCTCTTCTACTAACAGAGCTGCTGGCAAAGACTTTAATTTTGCTATCGCTCAGCTGAAGGGCAATGCTGGTGTCAGATGCCAGACAAAAGCATTAGAAGAAGCAGCAATCCTCCAAAAAGAAACAGGCATATATTACAGCATTTGTGCAATGAGTCAGAAAAAGCTGTAAATCAACCCAAGATCCTCTGGAACGAAGCTGCTTTAGGAATATAAAATCTCTGTCCTGGGCTGAGGATCTAGGAAGGCAAGTCATTCATTTGGGCTGTATTTCATAATCTCATGAATCTCATCTCACTATCAAACTTATGTTGTAGTTTCCCCTTTCCTCGGTGGCAGCGAAAGCACCTTCCAGGTGGCTATTGCAAGGCATGTAACATACTGTACCCCTTTTGGGAAAGGCTTGAATGGGAAAGATTTGAATGGGAAAGACTTAATTAGACGTAAGAAGTTTTGGTTCTGTTCTCAATTCCACCACAAACCAAGTGTATGACCACTGTCAAGTAACTTGTTTTCTTTGTATTTACCTTCAACAAAGAGAAAAATAACAACTTTCCTCTAAAACTCTTGTTTGTCCACTTAGAACATCTCAGCAATGGTTTTTACTATGCCTTTGTAGAGCACTTACCTAAATAAATAAATAAATACCAGTTATGGCTCAACATTGTACAAATAGTAAATGAAAATGATCTTCACTGATGACATTGTTGAATACATAAGCACAGAAACAGTAGAAATAGTAAAGGTAATTTTAAAATTTAATCAGAAAATCAAAACAATGGAAAAATATTAGGAATGTAGAGCTCATTAGAGCAAGCAGTCTATTAACTGTTCAGCTGTCCAAGCATAGAGCAGAAAATCTCTTGTTTACTTATCACCGAGTACAATGACCACTATGATCCCAGCTGTAATCAAATACATAATTGAAAGTGAACTAAACCAGAGAAATCAAAACCAAAAAACACAGGGCCAGATCTTCCCACCACTGACTTCAGTGGAATTACCTGGCTGAATACTCCCACTCACTCCAGCAAATCAGAAGCGAACAATTATTACTCTGAACAGCTTCACACTGCTGATGCTATCTTTCCCATAAACTAGAAAGCTTATGCACAATGACCTAAATTAGTAGAACACACTCCATTTTTTTTTTTTTGGCTTTTCTGTCTGTATAAAATTAAGATATACATTGTTACCCTAATATTTACATAAAGCATAACAATGAATTCAGTAGCTGGGTCAGCAGCAGTTCATCTGCATGATAGCCATCTGCATTGTTGCATTTTAGTCTGTTTCAGTGCATCTTAAGTCACAAAAGGATGTAATAGGGAACAGACTGGCTACAGCTTCATCTCTACTTACTGTCCTATTTATGAAGACTGATGACAAAAAACTGTAACAGGCAAATAAGAAAAACAGTATGAAATGCATCTACAATAATATGGAACAATTATGTGTCACAAAATGTAACCACTTGGAAATTCAGTCTGTCAAGGAACTGGACATTTAATTATTATAATCATTCTAAACAAGAACTAATTGAAAGTGAAGATTCACTTTTATCTAGAATTTTGCTTATGAATTTTAAGTATGTTACCTATTAGGATATAACCAAAGCTATGAAAATCCAAACAAATTACCCTCCTTCCAGTAAGCCTTCCTCCTTATGCAGTACAAACATGCTCTCCTTTTTTTGAGGCATCTGAATGAATATTTCTAGCTAATGGCTAAATTATTTTCCATATCTAGATTCAAAGAGGCAAGGAATACGTACGTATACTTTGCTATTCCCCTAGAGAATGGATTTATTTTAGGACAAGAAAAACTATGTCTACTTTCAAATTTTGTCTCTTCCTCATGATTTCCGGCCATCACTTATGAATTTAAAAGCTAAACTACCTAGAACTATCTAAGGAAATAAATCTAATTGCACAGATATAACCAAAGTATGCCCTACAATAATTGCTACTGATTTATAAGTTCCATCTTTTCACCTTCATACAACCTTGATAGTTACTAAATCACAGCTGAAAATACACTAAGACATAATTTCCTAACACTGTCCTGTCAACTCACTTAGCATTGGGATCAGCTTTGTATTTTCATGTTGTACTGTATGTGAGAAGTACCTCAGACCAATCCATAGAATCTTAGAATCATTTAGGTCAGAAAAGACCTTTAAGATCATCCATATCGGTTCTAATATAAACATTTTCTTTCTATGACCCCCTAGGTTACATTCACAATCTCATTTAAAACAATTTTAAACAATTTTAAAACTCATTTAAAACAATTTTACATATCTTAGTGTCATTATGAAAGTCTTATCCTTGATGCACCGGAGAAGTTCAGGTGTATATTTCCACGAATTTCTGCCAGGTTTCAGATCCTTGAGAATCCAAGGTGCATTTCAGGTAGAACCAAATCTCCTTGCTTTTTCTTGTGAAATTAAAATGTACCATTCTGTATAGCAAAATCCAGGTTCAGGAACCGCAGCCACAGTTGAAAGGAGAAGCATTTTCCATTTTGATGACTTAATTTTGCAAGTTCAAAGAATTAAGTCAATAGCATCATCACAAAAAAGGGTCTCTGTGTAACAGCCAAGCAACAGTTGCACATGCCATTGTTCTGGTAGCGACCCACAGGTTTATTCTTTGCTACCGTGTTACCTATAAAAGGAGAGGAAAGAGTTACCTACAGAGAATCGATCAAACAAGGATGATAGCATGCGCTTTGTTGCCGCAAAGGAACTGTACACATGAATAAATCATGAATGAACTTGTGCCAGCCATACCTACACACCTTGCACAGAAGCAGAATCTATATGCAAATGTTAATTACACTGTTATTGAATAGTATAAGGGAGATTTACAGATTTAAAAAATGGCTGTTTACTATTAAATTTGCCACCAACATCTCGTGGAAATCTCCTTCTGCTTTATTTTGCTTAGCATCATTTTCAACACCAACGCCTACAGCACAAGTGTATGACTTACATCCCAAAGGGCCATTCATGCAAACTGCTACCCGCTCCCAGTGGTCCATCTCATGGGAGGGAACTGGGGATCAAACAGAACATGGTCTGCAGAGGGGACGAATTGTTTTTGCAGGAATAGCCACTCCTAGATAGCACTTCTCCCACGGGACCCCACGGTCTCTTCCCCTTACAACCATATGCACACTCAGTCAGGTGCTTCAGGGATGTATGTGCAAGCCTTAACGCACGCACAGAGTGCTGTGCAAAGCCAGTGGGTTTGGCTTCACAGTGAGGAGGGGTCACGTCAGATTTGCCGTCCTCAAAATGGATGAGAATAGGCAGCCTGCAAGGAGGAAAGCTTTGTCAGCTCTGCTCTGTAGTGTCTAGACATGTTACAAAACTAAACAGACACTCAGCATAGGGAAGTTTTTATTTCCTTCCCTGAGGTAACTGATGTAAGATACGAGCTCTTCAGCTTTTCATGTTTTACCTGTCCCACTCAGCTACTAACTATTCATCTAAATACTGAGTAGTGTCAGGAGTCTCCTGTGCTTCATATACTTCAAGTTACTCTAATATTTTCACAAAATGAAAAGGTAGAGGACTTAAAGTTGATTAAATGGCATTTCCTCTTTCAGTGTATAATTAACCTGTGGAAGTCATTGTCCCAACTAGCACTGATCCCAGGATCTTAGAAAGCTTTAAAAATTTATTAGAAATTTAAATGGTAATGAGATCATCTTTGCTACATAACATAGAAAAAAAATTTAATATGGAATGGATCTCAACTCTCATGTTTTAGACATAAGCCAACTATTAAATTGGAAGAATTTGATGTATGTGTACATTTTCTCTAATTGTCCACAAGGGTTTTGCTGTGTCTTTCTGATTCTTAAATCCCAACACTGAGACACACAGGCTGCTGTACCGTTTGGACTACTGGTCTGACAGTTCATACAGTCCTCTTTGTGTAAAGTCTTAATAATGCACTTAATACATATTTTGTTGATTGAGATGAGTTTGGACAAATCTTTGGTTCATTTTATAACATAAAAAAAATAAGGTATGTCATACTTTCCTTTTCCCTATTACAAGGGAAATTTTCTTTCCATTCTACTTTCCTTCCAGTTCAATATTGCCTGTGCCACAAGCTTCTGTTCAGAATCTGGAGTTACCATTACTCATTATATTTGTGCAACAACTATATCTTGGTAGACCAAGAAAACCACTCACAAAACAGGCAAAATACCTACAGAGGAAATATGGATACCAGGACAGATTCTGTAGCACAGCTTTTGCTGTCTAGCAAGCAGATATCTACATGTAAGCTTGTCATCCAGGGCTTCCTTAAGGTACAGGAGAGAGAAAGAAGTACTCATGGGAACACTCTTATGGATGGGCACAGTCACGCTGTGAGATCACTCATTTCTCTCCACGTGACTTTGGAGAATCCTAAACAACTCGGCTTGCATGGAAACATGCCTGCAGCTGGGCACAATGAATCTCACCCACGAAACCTTGGACAAATCATGTCCTTTCTTACTTGGATCAATAAAGAAGACAAACTTCGTGATTTCAGACTGATTCTCAAAAGGTAAAATACTAAAAGCTAACTACAGGAATACAACAACTTGGTGATAGTATGACAAGTCCTTGGCTTTTAGAAATGTCACTACTACTGAGGCTATAGCTATGTTAAATCCCAGCCTCCAAAAGTAACTCTTCAGGGTTCACTTACTAACAACACAGGTAAATGCATGGAAAAAGCTTTTATGGGTCAAACCCAAAGTATTTAAAAGCATGAAAGTAATTATTTCCCTGAAGTATTCACACATAAAACATATACAGCAAACAATGAAAGAATTTCTAGCAAAGATTAATTAAAAAGGGAGGCACTGAGACACCTTTTTAAGGGATCTGCCCTTTAAGGAAGTCTGCCTATTCCCTTCTCTAACATGGTCAATCACTAGTTAAAGGTTAGGACTCTCTTGTGTCTTTTCAATGTAAAGTTTAACCACTAACTTCATTAGTCATATCTACATTTATATTGTTGCAGTACTCCAAGACACCAATCAGAATCATGATCTCCCTTATGCTGTTGCTAGCCGCATGCACAAGAACATACCATCCTACTTTAACATGCTCAAATCTAAAACAGCACAGGGCAGCAAAAGAAAGAAAAACAAAACCATGCAGGAAAATGAACAGTTCTCATGTCAGTAATACAGTAGAATAATTCACATCTAAGCACAAGTGACAGTTGTTTGCTTATCCTTTCAATTAAATGCCCCTCAAAGAAATCTCCTATGGTGATAAAAATCAATGCAAACTGCATTACTCTGCATCCCAGCAAAGTAGAGGAAGAGTTTAATGAAACAACATTTGCACTCATATTGCTACACTCTGCCCTCTGTTAGACCCACACAAACTCACTGGAGTTGATGAATTTGCACAGGTCTAATTGCAGGCAGGATGATTTGTCCCACTCTAGCTTTATAAAGACATTCCTAAATTGATCAGAATGCATTACCGTATTCTGTAGTTTGCTGGTTGCAATATTTGTCATGGAAAATAAAATAAATGATCCATGCCAAATTTGCGCTTCTATTAGTAAACTCCCATTGACACACGCTGCCTCTTTTCACTGTTTAAGAGCAAGAGTCATGAACACAGGCTGTATGACTCATGTGGTCAGTTGACCTCAATGAACTAAAAGGCAACTGTTGGTAGGAAGGAAAAGACAGCTGCATGAATGAGGACTTGACGCCTCAGGCCTTCAGTCATCAATGCCAACATAAAGTTCATTCTTCTACCCTTCATTCCTCTAGTATTGAAGGCATCAAGGTTATTTAACCCTGGCTTACCCTTTTCCAATAAGGTCCTTTTGGTATAAATTGCCAGCTCTCTTCTGGTATGTCCAGAGATAAAGTTGTCTTATTCAATATCTAGAACTCCTACTTCGCACCCTTCAGTGCGATGCTACAACACTACCCCTTATCTATATATGAGTAGTTAAAAGTCAGTGCCTGTGAAAAAATTTAAAGGCTGAGGGTAATCTGTATCTTGCAATAACTGACTGCCAGTTACCCATACTGACTCTAGAGTGTGCAGGTCAACTTTCGGGTGTAGTATCCTTCACAGGAGAACAGCAGGACCTAGGCACACTATAGACTACATCTTTGGCATTTGATAAATAACATTGGTTTGCAACAATTCCTCTGATCTTAAAAACAGAAATAGGGTTTTTCAGACTCGTTGGTTTGGTCAGAGTTTTCCAGTGAGCCTGCCACCGTGCAATGTCTGTAACTGGGCTTTAGACCACCGATATCACACCACAGCTGCCCAAACCACCTAATTTTCTCTCTTTCATCCAGAAAGTAGTACAGTTTTCACTCCTTAGAACAGTCATTATTAAATAATATTTGGTTTTAGTATTTACGTATTAACTCAGACTGTAACCTAAACAACATCCATTCCCAACTAGAAGAGGCTGTAAAGGGAAAAGCTAAGCATATGTCTTTCCTTTCTATTGCCTGCTAAAGACTCCCGTTTTATGATATATTTAGATATGCAGTTTGCTATGACTTGTTGAACTTCAATGCACTGAACTCATTTTAGATTGTTAAGCAGACAGAGGACATGATATTTTCTCTCTGCCAGCCATTAATTAAGAAATAGGATGGCAGAGCAAAGTTTTTTTTTAAAAAACAGGCCATCTACAGGGTAGCCTGTAATTAGAAATGATCTGAACCAGCCTGATTTCCAGTGGTGCTCAGTGTCCCACAGTTCCCACTGACATCAGTGCAGATTCTCAACAACTCCCAAGACAGGCTGCTACTTTGAAAAGCTAAAAGGGCTTTCCAGTAGCACAGGAATCTAACTTTAGGTGACACTGGGAAAGACCTTGGATCCATGTACTCAGTCTGCAAACTGAAGAATTGATCCTGCAATACGATTATCGCTCTAGCACTAGTCACAGCAGAATGGTTTCTTTGCTCACTAAAGACTGAAGCAGGGCCTTCTTCAGTTTGACTCCAACACCCAATAACTTAACTAGGCCGGCAGTGAAGGGGCAGTTCTGACCCAACATTTCCCTCTCTAAGAACAATTGCTTTAATCACCGCTTTCCAAAACATTGAGGAGTCCAGTACTGGTGCTCACACCTGCAGATGCAATGCAATAAGCAAGTGCTATCACCAGACTACCACCCTTAAATATAGGCGATCTCTGTACTTGCCTTTGTGGTTTTGACTTTATTTCCACTGCTGCAAGACCAACCTGAATAGTCTGGTAGTACTTTACAGTCCTCTCCATCCAAACAAGGATTCATATGACACCACCACTTCTGTAGGACAATGGAAGCTAGAAAAAGAAATAGGAAAGAGAAATAGAATACAATCTTTTTTTGAATACTGTTGGTTTTAGTAGGGAGGTTGTCTTTGTGCTGTTCAATTGCTTGATTACAAAGGTAGAAACCAACAGGTATTGTTTTAACAGCTTATCACACTGATTGTTTTTGAGCTAAAAATGTAGCTAAAAAACTTCACCAGCACACAGAAGGGTAAATGCCGTATGCAAATAGCGAAGACAGGCAAGCACCACCGAGACTGACTCCAACATTTGAATTGACCTCTGGAAGTGCCTTTCCATCTCTACTGGCTAAAAAGATGACTTGCCTCCTTCATTTACATGCTTCAGTCGAGTACCTGCTATAAAGCGGAATTAAACTAAGGCTTCTTGTTTAACCCAGACATGCATATGCGAGACTGGATGGAGAAATGCCAGTTTCTCCCTTCACTGGGTGAGAAAATAGAGTTGCACAGAGATGTAAGCATGTGAGGTCTGTCAGCAAATAGCGCAAAGAAGAATGTGGAAATCACTGGAAAGCATTACATTATTAACTAAAAATCTACTTGCCATTACACTGCCAGTTTTGCAGTATGTTTTGGAAGACTACAGTAGTACACCTTAACTGTGCAAATTTATTAATTTTCTACCTTTAAGCCAATTTCCGTTAATAAGACCATGCTTGTTATTTTTACAAATATAGTCATGACTTTATAATACTGCTGTTAACAACAGATATACTTTCCCCACAAACAGCTGCAAACATCTGCATGCATGTCTCAGTTTTGCATTGTTCATTAGATTCATCTAATCCCACAAAATTATTATGAAATATATCAGTTCACAATCTCACATAATCTAAATTGAATTTCAAAATAAAATATGGCTTAAAATGTTCATTTAGTCTGCGTTATGCTACTATGTGCACAAAATACTGAATTGCATGCTTTAAATGATACCACATCCAAAAGAGGGTAACAAAAATAATTTAGTCTGCTGCTTGTAAAGCACTTTTTTTCCTTTTAATTTCAAGGTAGATTCGTACTTCTGCGACCTTCAAATTAGGGTGACAAGCAGGCAAGCTGACATCAGGATATTGCTGAAATGTTCACTCAATTACTTTTGTTTTGCACTTTCACTCAGTCTACGTGAAAAGCACTATGAAAAATATACTTCTGGAACACCAGTTTGGCTTTTATAAACTATTCTTTCAATCTCATAAAATTATAAAATAAATGCATCATTCCTTTGACCAGTCATTTGGATCTTAGATCATTTGTATTGATGCTGATTGATTGTTGACAAAACAGATGAAACTTCATTGTGCTTCCTAGGAGGTGAGGCACCCCAGACATATGCTCCAGTCATCTATTTTATCTCTCTGCTACATTCTAAATTTGTTTTGATTTCTATACCACAGTTATTTCAGGTAAACATAAGCAAGTCTCGAAGGCCAGATTCAAAAAGACTGAGGGCACGTGCAGAGGTCCCTAAGCAAGGAGGAGATCTTGGCAGCAAGCTAACTGTGTCTTCAGAGCTGTGCTTCAAAGCCAGCGAGTCCTCCTGGGAGGCCTGGCTACTGCATTACACAGCTCTGCATAGTGCTGTTGTGAGTGTAGATGTGGTGACATGCTGTGACTTGGCCTGCACTCTGACACATGAACATGCTTTCATATATTTAGTGCTACCCTAAAAACATAAGTTCAACTTCAGATCCTGAAACCTACCTCTCACTCACCTGTCTCCTGCAGGTACCTAGAATCCCTTATGCCTCAGTTACTCTGATAACTCCTTAGATCCAACCTTTTTCATATTGGTTTGGGTGCAATGTTTTGAGATCACAGAAAATGCAACAAACACAGCAGTTTTGGGTTTTTTTTAATCTATACAACCTGCATCAACCTGCTCCTAACACCTGATTAAAGAAAAACGGCATTAGTTGAAAGAAACTAATTAAAGAAATTAAAGAAAAATGGCCAAAAGCGCAGCACAGGAGTGGGTTCACACAGCATTCTTGACCAATTGTGCCCATGCAGCTTCCTGGTCTATGTGGACCATGTGGAACTGAAGATAGTGAAACTGTCCCATCATCTCCAGCAGTACCGTCTTCCATTAAAACAAGCACAGATGTGAATGGGAAACATTGCTGAGTCAATCTGTAACTCAAATAAGATCCACAAGCTCTTCAATAGACTGCATATTTCACCTTCTATTCATCTCTTGTTTAGACACTTTCACAGAAAGTGACTCCAATCCTTCTGTTGACTGATTTCTATTCTGTACAAATGCCTCCCCCCAGAGTAATGGCAACACTTGGAAATACTTAATACAGATCTCATTCCATTAGCTTCCAGCAAATCCTCAATTCTTTGCTGTAGCAATCCACTCATTCTTACATCCATTTTATGTCCAATTTCTTTGTAGTTGTAATGTCCACTCTGCTGATCTATATGTCCTAACTGGCTGTAGCTCTTTGTGTCAAACACACCCCTGAGATTAATCCATTAAAATTCTCCATCAAAGCCTTAGGCTTATCTTCATAGCTAGAGTTCTTTAACTATTGTTGTCTTTGTAACTGTGCAACTCACTGGAGGATATAAAGGCTTCCTCTTCTTTTCAGATTGAGGCACTCTTGGAAAGGTTTCAAGAGATGGCTTTTCTAAGAAATGAGAGCAGCTATGTCACTCCCATACACAACCACCCTTATGAAGGGAAAGGAGACTGCTTTGGTTTGACATTAGCCATCTGATTTGCTGGAAATCAGCCAGAAACCCTGCCAGAAATAAATCTTCTGCTGACATCGCTCCCTAGATAACCTGACTCCATGGAAACAGTAGGTTCATAGAGAATAAAGCCAAAAGGTGTCAATACATCATCTTATCTTGTCTCATGCAATTCACTGTGCTGTGCCCCTAGTTGTGTTTGGCTACACAGTGTCTTCCAAAACCAATCTGGAAGAGGTGAAGAAAGAAACTTCTGCCGTTGTTTAACTGTCAGAAAAAATGGCAATCTCAGCATGAAACACACACAGCCTTAGTTTTCTTCCTCTTCCTACCTCTTCTGTTGTGCTTTCTTCTCCTACATTACAGCACCTGTTAGCAATCATCATTTTCTCCCTATGAAGGTATTGAACATGCTGCAATCCGGTAACTTTTCAATCTTCTGCCTGATAAGCTGAGCTGATTGAACTCATTCAGTTTTGCACCACAATGCATTTGTCTTTATTAATGCAGTTATTTCAAACAGGTTCAGCTTCCTGTGAGTAGGACTATGCCATGTGACTGCCTTGGGCTTGTTAATTACTCCTTGCCCCACCGGATGAAATCCATACATGTTTTTGTCAGGAGAGATTCTATATTTGCTTTCGGGTCACTGCCGAAAATGTTGCAGAGTGTCAGGTGTAGAGCTAAGCACTGTGAAATCCCAGTAGGGATGTGCCATTTGACTACCACTTCCTACTGATGACTCTGCGGAGAGATGTGTTTTTGAGGTACGCTAGGTAACTGACACTGAGCAGTGCACGCAACAGCATATGGTTCAAAATTAAATAGCTTACAAAAAATAAGACTTAAATCCTCAAATGTATTTAGTAACCAAATCTTTAGTTGAATAAATTATACATTAGCTTCCAAGGTAACTTGGAAAACACGGGCTTACATGCAGAAACTCCCTGCATTAGTCTTGAAAGCTCCTCAGGAAATGAAATCAGTTGTGTCTGGCAAATCTCTTCTCAGAAAGTCACAAACTCTTGTGACCTGTACCCCAGGAATTCCTTGCTGATTGGATACCATATCAGCTTCTCAGTTATTCGCACAGGACTGAGATCAGCCTCAGTCGTCCCTAAGTATCTAGACCATGCTGCCTACTCTCTCAAAACTGACACAATACTAGTGCTCTTCTAGAATAACCCAAGTATTCTGAAATACATTTTGAATTACAACAACTGACCAGAGATCTATGAGCCCGCTTGTTAAGACTCTAAAATACCCAGGGTCAGAATTGGGGGGGGTGTTAATCCCAGTAGATGTTGGTAGCACCTTCTTTAGTTAACAGTAAGTCAGAAAGTGCTTCCCCATCCTGTTTCTTACCAAAAGAACTGTGATACTGATCCGCCTCAGCATTAGCAGTGTCAATATTTCACCCATTATGGGCCAGTATTATTTTTTTAAGGATTTCTGTGTGCTCTACTTGGAACAAACAAATTCATATTGTCTTTAGTCTGGACAAATACAGATGTCTTTCCTACTCTACTGGATTAAGCTTTCTTCCATATAAGTTTTCAGTACACTATTCATTTTACTGTATATTTCCTTTTTTCTTTGAATACTGACACAGCATTAGCATACTTTTGAATTCTCAAGTATTCTGAAATCCATTCAAAAACAGTGGGAGGGAAATCTTCTCAGCTATTTCTTCTTTTATCTATTTCTTATGTATTGATTTTTTGTTTTCTTGTTTCTATATGCTCTCTTCCCTTCTGTCTGGAACCCTGATGGGCTTTCAGCCAAAACTGTCCTTTTTCTTAATTGCGGCTCTTTGGCCCTACAGAAAATTCTTAAACAATTCTTTAGTGCCATTCACATTTTTGCCAATCTGAGTGTTTCCTCATAAATTCTAGGACTAATAGAATTGCCTGGATGGACGATGATTTGGCTGGTGATGATTTACTTAGAGGCATTTAACACACTTAGCTAAGATAGCTACTCTACAGACAAAAGTTATTAATGTTTTATCTTCTTAGCAGTAGCTGTTAGACAAGCTAGAAGTACTTACTCAAGGATGTTTATTTCCATAAAGAAAATGGGTATAAACAAAATCTCATGACTACTTTAAATGTAATTTCGTTATCGACAGAACGGGTTGACCTTTGCTAAGCAAAATCTTCTGTAGCTGCAGTCAAGTTGTATAGCTACAACTCAAGGCAGGGTATACAGGCTGTGTGGTATGTCCTCTCTACATATTTAAATACTTTCTTTCATATGATCTGCTTTTTTCTGAGTTTAGTGGCTCCATTTATCTACAGCAATATTTCTCAAAGTATCGGATGGGCCCGTGCTTGGAAGTTCAAATAACCCCCAGGAAAACGAGGTGTGCATGTGTACAGAAGAACTAGCCTTGCTTTTTTTGTTTGCCAATGCTTGTCAATAGCTTTCACAACTAAGTTCAAATACACAAATGACAGTTTCTTGTTGGATGCATCCAAAATGTAATTATCTAAGTAAGTGTGTTATCATGGGCAAAGGATAAAAAACATCCTGACCCAAAGAGTTCTTGCCCTGTACTCTCATCTAGGCTACGATGAGTGATTTTACTGTGCTTGTAAAAATGCTAGGAAGATCTTAGTCTATAACAAACATTGATTTTCACCTTCATATCTTTCTTTTTAAACAAAGTACTTTGACTTCTCCTACTACTGATATTTAAAGTTTCCAATATGAAAGACACGGTAGAAATGCAAAGCACTCTATAAATGTTAATTAGGACCCACAACACAGTATTACTGCACAACATGGAAAAGGACTGATTTATAGAAATCAAGGCACTTAAGACTTTCACTTTATGTATTTGCAAGATTTAACTAGCTTTTATTTTCTTTTCTGCACCACTTCAACACCTTTTCCTTGGAACTCACCTGGATATCTATCATTTCTTCTGTAACGCCAAAGTACTTAGTTTCCTTGTTAGCACTTATCATGAGAAAAAATGGCACTTCTATGTGTAGGTGTATGCCTAAGTGTAATCATGCAAACATCCATTCTGACTTGGCTCAAACAGGGGGCTTTCCTGCAATTTTAGTAGCTGTGAATACTGGTACACGTATTCACTACCTCTTTGAGCAGGACTTAGCCTTAACATATAGTGCTGCTCCAATAAACTGCTGCTTTAAATCTGACCTTGTGTAAAATTCTTTAGCATCTGTCAACCTATCCAAAATGTAAATATCCAGCTGGCCTATGACTGTATCCTAAAAACCAAGATGATGGGCTTTATAAGCCTATTTCATGGCCTATATATACAAAAGGGCACAATGCCCGATAGTCATCAACAAGGAGCACTGTTTGATGAACTAGGCTCTACCCCCACCCAAATTAACAAACAAGCTGCCACTGAAACCCAGTGGGATCTAGGTCAGGAAACCCATATGCTGCAAGACTGAGAAAACTAAGGAAAAATACCCAACTAAATTAAAAACTTGTAAAATACTAAAACCAGATGTATAAGTTTCAAATGAGAAAGGCTTATTTTAATTTGGTTACAATTTACTGGGGAAAAAAAATCCAAATAGGTTATAGCAGAAAGCTACTCAAATGTCAAGATCGAGTCCAGAACAGAATGGTAAGTACAGTTTGTCTAGACTTTGCTAAAGTTCCAGATCTTTGCAGTCTTCCATATTCTGTAAGAATCTATTTATTGCAGTAGTCTTAATTTCTCATGGGGCATCTACAATCTATGACCAGGGATATGCTTGCCTGGCCTAAAGAAAAGCTAGAATCAACTGTTGCTTTCCTGGGTTGTTAACTCTAAACCAGAAATCAGACCTTCATTTTAAAATAGCAAGGAGAAGCAGACTTCTGTAAAATTATCATGCAGATCTCGACAAAACTAGTTGTAATTATTTAATTATATAACCATCTGCTTGTTTGGTCAAGAAAGGAAAACATAATTACATTCCAATAGCCTTATAAAGGCTCCTACTCTGCATAGAACATGAAATACGATCCCATTTACTCTGCTCCAATGGCCTTTTGGGGCTGCCCAAGAACAACTGAAACATGCAAACCCTGAAAAGTTCACAGGCAACTGATTTCACCCTGTTTACTATTGTTTTCCAGCACGACTTGCACAGAGATATTTTCCTTTTGAATGTGTGTAGAAGAGGCTAAAAGCCAAACAGAATATATTTTCTAAATCCAAATAGAAGTGCTATAAAAACTACTAAGCAAGTTTAGTAAGTACTAGCCTACTTTTACCAAGAATTCCAATGGGTAAAAGCAACTCTCTGTGTATGAATAAAAATTGTGTAGTCTGACACAACAGGTGGGTGGTACTTTGTGGACACATACTCAATGAATGTGAACTACATTGTTTTCTCATTTTGTCCAAACACAGTTTAGCACATAAGTAATTTGAGGGTGGTCAGTCACTGAAACAGTCTCCCCAGGGAAGCGGTCACTGCACCAAGACTGTCAGAGTTCAAGAAGCGTCTGGACGACATTCTTAATCATATGATTTAGTTTTAGGTAGCCCTGCGAGGAGCAGGGAGTTGGTCTCGATGATCTTTA
This sequence comes from Ciconia boyciana, assembly GCF_034638445.1. Classification (NCBI taxonomy): domain Eukaryota; kingdom Metazoa; phylum Chordata; class Aves; order Ciconiiformes; family Ciconiidae; genus Ciconia; species Ciconia boyciana. The sequence goes on along the minus strand of NC_132944.1, from coordinate 14,715,754 downwards.
TGGGTCCCTTCCAACTTGAGAGATTCTATGATTCTTTGATTTAAGGTAGGAACTGCAGGTACCAACCACCATGTGCATGCCATGCATGATCAACAGCACAGAGATAATTGCTGCCCTAATGTAAATGATAACTACTACTGGATAAGGTCTGAAGTTCAAAGAAAATACTTTAAAAGACTACTGCAAGCCAATGGCTCTATAAAACCTTTTCTTTTGGTTAGAAAAGTAACTCTGTGCTTTGGGCATGTCCTTCCCTTTAAGCTCAGGGCAAAATATAGGCAAATTAAACAGCCCTGCATTCAGTAAAAAGGTGCTGGAAAAGAAAATGAAATGTCTGTATCAGATTGAAATATGCAAATTCAAGACATAAACTGTTTCTGGCTTCCCCAGTGTAGAAGCCTACTGAAGGATATGTATAGAGTGGGAGAAAACACATCTAATCCTGAGGCTAAGGAAAGACAGTTATAGTTTCCGTGCTACAGCAACTGAATAACACTGACTGTAGTCCCATATGCTTTCAAAAATAAGCGAAGCATGTTAAAGCATTACCCTAAGGGGTGAGGGGGAATCAAAGGCTTCCACTTTAGAAACCAAAATCTTATATTCGTAATATTTTGTCATATTTAATTTCAACTATACTTGAAGAAAAAACAGCTACTAAATTCTTTCAGCAACTATTTGCATTGACAAACTGAATTAAGTTTCTGTTGTATCATGCATGTATATCTTTCTGTCATGGAAAGACAGTATCACCTTTGCTAATCCTTAAGCGAGTTTAAAACAATGCCTGACTTTTATTATCTGTTGTATGTAAAAGTATTTCTGCTATTTGATGTGTCACCTAAAAATACAGAAGGTACTTCTGATTTGACAAGAAAACTACTTAACAAATTGCACAGTTAAAGTTGATTGTGTTCCTGAGTTACAAGGCATAAAAAGACTAAGCATCAAAAAAAAAAAAATTAAAAAAATCTACTTTCTTAAATAACAGGTTCTCAAAACAGATAATAGGTTAAAAAAACCCAGATGTTTCATGTATTTAGAATTTTATGTTTAAAACTAAATATCTCTGAATGTTAGATTAAAAATTGGATTTTAAAGCTTTTGTTTTATATTTAACTTGTAATGGTTGCGATTTTGTGTGAAAGTGAAAACAGAAGGGTCTTGCTTATGAATTAAGGAAATGGGGATCTGGTAACTTTTAGACTTTCTATTAAAAAAAAAATTCTGTCTTGGAGTAACTGTTTACTAAGTTAAGAAGAGCAGCAGCCTCTCCAGGGAACAGACTCTGCTGGTGGGAAAAGTAAGAAGGGTAACCCACAATTTCTGAACTGCTGGTACGCCAGAAAGGAAAATGGTGGGGGTGAGGTGCAGAGTGAACCTCAGGGAGGCAAGTTTTATATAGCCTCAGAATGCCTGGTCAACATTACAATCAAGGTAAGATTTTAGCTTTGGTATATATAATCAATTTAATTTTGAATGAGTTATACTGCTAAAAGCATAAGGATGGCAATGTTGAGCTCTGTGAGGATTTCAACATCTACCCAGGAAGGTGATGGACTAAGGCAACTGTACCACATTTTTCTCTCATCAGGTAGGTGACCTAGCTCAGACACTGTGTCCTGTGCAGCAGTATGCTTGCTCTGTCCTCCATACTCTAATGTATTTGGGGTTACAACACATGAAACTGAATAGACATGAGGCATTATTATAGCACTGATGTCCAACATATGAGACCATTAGGCACATAAAACGGTAAAACATCCACCTAGAGAACAGCTCTCAAAGTCAGATGTCCCAGCACTATCTGCATGCCCAGTCACAGGGCTGCATTTATTATCCAGTGACTTTTCAGCCAAGCTACTAAGTCTAAAAACAACTGGAAGGGTTAATATCATAAGCTTGAATTTCTTGGCTTACTCTGTTTTCAGACTAGCTTTAAAGAGAATTCTTCTGTGAAAAAAATTAAGAAGTTTTATTGGCACAGACATGAAATGGACAAGTACATATATTAAGAGGATTAATTACACCCAGATTTATGCACAGACTCATTATCATGAATGCACAGAGATGTTTCCAAAATTAACAAAAGGAAGGATTATGCTTTTGAGGCAGTGGGAAGTCAAACAATCAAGGAGACTAAACTTCTCAAACAATCTTAATGAATCATGAGCGAGCAGGAGACTGCTTACCTTCCACACACGAGGGCTGAGCCCTTGTCGTACCAGCCACCTGCCCTGGGAAGCAGGAGCACTTGACCGTTTGCGATCGTTCTTCAATCCGGTTCTTATTGCAGCAACGATGCACTGCCACAACTTCGCATGTCCCTTGCTTGACTTGGTGCTGGCCTAATAATTGCAGAGATAAGTGATGGAGAGCAAAACAAAACATCAGTGCATAAAGAAAAAGCCTGTTCGTACAGCCCTACAAGATACTGAATCTCTCAAACACCAGTTTAAATCCCAGGAAGACAGAGGTGCAAAGCACCTTGTAGGATCTGGCTTATTCTCCGAGTTTATCCTATTCTTACTAAAAAAGATTAGTTCATCATAAGAAGTCAATTTTTCAGTCTATCTACAAAGCCTTACTTACTTTCTCCCTTACATAGGCAGTAAAGGAAATTGGAGTAGTCAGTTAGATAGATTAGACAAGAAGACATGCAGAGGTAGAGCACAATCCTCCTTCCTTTGGCTTCCTGTCTTGCATTAGGTTTTATATTTAATTCTTCCCCTTCATAAATGGACACAATGGACAGGATAATTCTTAATGCAAGGGAAACATCTTAAGTAGTAGGGAAACTTTCTAACATAACAACATTTAAGCACTGCCTGCTATGCCTATCATTACAGGTAGGCTAAGAACGAGGTAGGCTGGAAAGCCATCATAGGTGGTCAAGTTTTGTCCAAAAAAAAAAAAAAAACCCCACCAAAAAAAAAACCCCACACCCAAACTATATGGATTTCTCAAGTTGCCTCCCAGCCCATTTTGAACAAACCTGTGATAAATACTCTGTCCTATTGCTTTTCTCTCAAGTGCCTTTCCTCACAATTCTCTGTCCCCTATTTCTCTGAGTTTATTTTTCCCTTCCTCTCCTTTCCTTGCTCCTGGCCTTCACATCTTAGCTCCACTGCTCCGTGCACCTGACCATTTTCCTCCACTGCCAAACTTACTCTCTGCCCTATCTAAAACCCTTTCTCAGAAACCCCACTTCACAAAACCCCTCTCCTGTTTGCGTAAGTCATTTCTATGCCCTCACTTTCCTGAACAGCCTTCAAGTGCTTCATCTTGCATTTGTCTCCTCTTATTTAGAGTAGAGCCTTGGATGGCTCTTATCTGTGTTTGTAAAGCACCTTGTAAATTAACAGCACTACAGAACAGGGTGGGTTTTTTAATAAGTGAGCTAGACAGAGAGACAATGCTGAGAATAATAAAAATATTCACCATCAAAGCAGTACAGGCTCCTTATATGAGAAGAGACTACGGTACAGATATTGGTGTAGGTGTGTGCAATATCAAAGGTACAGCAGATTAAAGAAAGGAAGCTGAAAGCACTCTTCAGAAACAGACAATCCTCCAAGTGGCAAGCCTGGAGGATTGTCCTGTTTCCTACTCACTCCAGGCTTGCCCTAGGTTTTTTTGTTGTTGTTGGGTTTTTCTTGTGTTTTTTTTTTTTGTTTTGGGTTTTGTTGTTTGGTTTTGGGGTTTTTTGTTTGGTTGGGGTTTTTGTTTGTTTGGTTGGTTTTTTGTTTTTTTGTTTTGTTTTTTTTTTTTACAGTATCTGTTACTAATTAATACCAGACACAGGATTTTGAGATAGAGAATGCCTTGGTCTGATGCAATATGGCCAGGCTTACATCCTTATAGATGAAATCTTATTGCGTTATTAAGAACACTGTAGTTTTTGGGCATAAGTTTTTATGAGTTGATTAAGTGGGAAATCTTAACCTTCAAAAGAGTTATCAACGCAATTTAGGCTTCTAAAGGGGTTTTCCAAAAAAAGGAGAGTATTCAAATATATACATCTATATAACTTTTTAAAAAGTTGGCTTGGCCATGTTCCTTTGCTGTGTGTGTTTTGGTTTCACAAATATTTCAAGCACATCTGACTTTTGTTGCCAAATTTGTATTCACAACAACCTCAATGGACAAGAAACTATGCATATGCAATCCTGGACAGGAAATTTTGTCTTCTGTTTGTGCACTCAACATGTAAAAAGAAATTCTATATACAGACATGGGTTTTGGGGGTTTTTTTTCTGAGGAAAAAGCTACACTGTATTTTTAAGCAAAATACGCCACAACAGAAAAATGCATAATGTATTTTACAGAAAGTTGGAAAAATGTTGAAGACAGCATAAAAGTATCTTACATAGCTACTGTAATAAGTTTATTGGCAGACTCAGAATTTTCATGCAAGTACCTAATACCCATATCATAATAAACATGAAAAAAATGAAAACAGCTACCAGCTTATAGGACAGTAGCTTCTCTGTAAGTCAATATGGAAAATAAATACACAAACAGAGAAATTAAACTGGCCATGCCACTTCATTCCAAAGTACTGTTCTTCAAAACACCTCACATGACAATGTTTGAAGATAAAGCAGGTGGCCAGAGGTTCTGACAGAAAAGAATTTGTAAAATGAGGTTGTTAATTTAAGAGAGTATATTTATTTATTCATTAGATCTACAGCCTGACTCAAAACTCTCTGGTGTAAACAGGGAAAATTTCCACTGCTTTCCTACGGTGCTTACAGTGGTAGTCCTACATTCACTGTAGTCAACAACAAAACTTCTGTTGACTTCAGGAGAGCAAGGTCACAGTCTGGACTGTCTCTTGAGAAGGAGATTTTATAAGGGAGGGAAGAAAAAACAGAAATTTGGAACTGCTCAGGCCACATACTTGAGTTTGCCACGTATCTCATCTGAAAGACCAAGCAGTCAGGTCTTCTTTTTAATTAAAGTCCTTCACCAGACATCAGATGCCAAGATAAGAGTAGAATCCATTTTTTTAAGAAGGTACATCATAAGAATGGAGCAGATCCAGCTCCAACAATCAATATGTAGCTGAAAGAATTTCTATTTTCAAGCTCAAATCCCACTTCCTTTAGGTGAACAGTCCCATTAAGTCAATACCAAAATAAATCAAACAGGTTGGCCCTGAGCATACGGCCCAAAAAAACCTGGGGCTCACTTTCAATTATCTTATTTGAATTTTAAAGCAGTGACAGTGCTCCCCTGAAGTGCCAGGAGTCAACAGGCACACAGATGTTTGCAGAAGGCAAAATTAAATTACCTCACGAATGCATCCTTTGGTTTAGTAGCTGTTTCACTGTACACTTATTCATGCTTCACAGCTACACAAGCAGATAAGAGAAGGTGTCCCCTCTTCATCTGCTGGCAGGCGTACGATGCTAAGGTTTGAAAGTACTGCTGCCACGCAAAGGAAGACAGCGCTCTCCTCCCTTGTCCCTAGTGCGCAGATCTTATGGACTATAACAGTGAAAGGTACTAAAAAGCCAAAGACATCTGCATGCATCATTTGCATTAATTGGATTGCCCTTGTAATAGTCTTTCCCCTCCTACATATTCACATCTATATTTTCTCCTGCTTGTTCACACACATCTTAACGCTTTTTATTCTGTTGAACACCATACGTATTTCTTCTTAATATTCAGACGCATCTGTGAACAGGTGCTGAACAAATGCGAAGTGTTAACATGCAGGCTTTCTGTCCCATTTTTGTCAGTGTTCAGCAATCTAGAGGACAAGCACTCAGTTTGCTGAGTGGTTTTCCAATTTAAGAAAACTCACAGATTATCTTAAAAACTAACCATCAACTCAGTCTATTCTCTGCCTAGATCTACTGAAACCTGTTGTACCTACATTCAGGTGCCCAAAGGCAGCAAAAATAAAGAATACAAGAATACTCCCCTGCACATTTTAATCTCCATTTTGCACTAGATAAACCTTCATCTCAGGTTTAAAGTACATTTAAGGTACAGCTGAGAGCATAATGGCAGAAAAACTCACTAAAAGCCTTAAAATATTTTATAATCAATGGATTCTCAGGAAGCCAAGCATTAGGGGAGCAGGGACTGAAGAATTTTTAAAGTGTGAAGATCATAGTAAGTGAATTCTATGCCAGACACATCAGGAAAGCCATTTCAGGGAAAACTGCAATGAGAGATAGGGAGAAAGCCAGGCTCTGGAGAGCAAAGCCCCTTTGGGCTCACTTACAAGAAGCCCATAAATTCATAGCTCTTCACCTGTAAACCTATTCAGATCTGCAACCTAAGGGCTGTCAATATTTGCAGTTGAAATTCAGTTACATCTTCACATTTAAATAAGAAAACTCTCCAAGGAGAGATACATTTTATCAGCAACAGTACCAGAGAAAGGTTCCTGTCATAGAACACCTTCCGCATACCGAAGAAGGGATGTCTGCCAGCCAGGCACTGTAGAGGACAGAGGATGAATGTTGAAAACTATGGGGCTTTGGGTTACTTCTGATCAGGAGTTTGGCACATGTGTTGCTCTCCATATCCCAGTTTCTGTACAGCTTAGCTTCCCTAGAAATACCAACACTATTCAAATTCACTAAGGACACTTTCCCTATCTCTCCATACAGGGCACAGACATAACGGGATAGGGCTCACTAACGGAAGCAACCTCCAGGACACTCCCTGCTATGAATTGTGCTGCCTTTCGTAATGAGATACCTACAGATAACAGCAGCCTTCAGGTGCCCACATCGAGAATGCCTCCTACAAAGGCTCTGCGACTGTTTCTTTGTTACCTGTGGGCTTTCCAGTCCAGAAGATGGAAAGCCCACAGATTTCAGAGAAGGCAGTCATCATCTCTGAAGAACAAGAAAGTGCAAACTGGGAAGTTATTAGGCTTGCACATTACAAGCCAGCACAAGTGTTGTGAGTAGAGTTGACTAAATAATCACCACTGAACTGTTTATTCTCAGTTTAATACATTTTTTTCAACTAACTTATTTGACAAGACCTTATTTTCACTTTCTTCATAGAAGTCAGGGGACAGATATGCAATTAATGCTTCTAAAACTCTTTGAAATCCTCAAATGAAAAGGGAAATACAATTATTGTTAATAAAATATCAAACATTACAGTGATGTACTTCAAAACTACAAGGAAAATATCAAAGAAAGAGGAAGGCTTTCAGAAGGTTGCTAGCCAATTCTGTCCACATCCATTTCATCTCTGTGACTAATTCTAATCACTCCCAAGGAGTACTCTTTCAATGCAATATACATGCAGGCAGCATGCCTTTATCAGAAATCCTGAATAACGTCTTCTTTTTCTAATTTCATAGCTAAGAAACACATGGAAAAGACACGCTTAAAGGGAGTTATCTCTGTTTCATAAGCTGCCCCCTTTGATGAAGAAAGCAACTGGTACTTCTGGAGAACAGCACATCTAGACAGTAGGACAATATGACCCTAGCTCAGCACATTCTTCAGTAAGCCTCAAAACCAGCAAGCTTGGTCTGCACAGAATCAACTGCATCATTTATTTAAAGGGTAAGAGGATGTCTGTCAATATGGAGATGAATGGCTATGGAACCTAATATTGCAGACAACAGTAAGAGAAACAAGTGAGTTTAGAAGTCAGCACTGATGCTGTTTGGAAGAGGAGAGCACTCTAAAAAGCTTGGTGCCAGTTCATTGTCTGTTGCGCCTTCATCTCATGCTGACTTTTGCTTACAAATATATGAACACACAGAAGCACACAGCAAGAGGCAAATATTCTTAGGAAAACACATATATTAAAGGAAATAACATTCGCTATTTTTCACATTTTTTTTACCAAACATTTTTCTGAGAACCTCTCCAGCTCATGGGGTGGTTTTGGGGGGAAAAAGGAGAAGGGGTGTTTCTAAAGATGACACCCCTTCTCAAAAGAAGCAGCTAAAAGTCACTTGGAATGTAAAATTAACACACTATCTTCTAAGGCTGAAGTAGTAGTTCAGCACAGCTTTACTACCATTCCATCAGCCACTGGATTTTTTCATAATAATTTCACATTCATGTCAAGGTCCTGACTTAGATGCTCTCCTTCCTCAAGGATATACAATATTTATACATATAGTTTCTCATAAATTGTCTCTGCATATACAATTCAGTCCAATTTCACTTGTAAAGTTTTACCTTTTCATTTGTTAGCAGTAAGGGACTGTTCAGAAATAGTCCAGAACTGCCACAAAAGGCCAGTTCAACTGCTCTATGGATAAAGAGATGTCCTGGTTTTGGCTGGGATAGAGTTAATTTTCTTCCTAGTAGCTGGTATAGTGCTGTGCTTTGGATTTTAGTATGAGAATAATATTGATAACACGCTGATGTTTTGGCTGTCGCTAAGCAGTGTTTACATTGGTCAAGGACTTTTTTTTTTTTTTTCTCCTTCAGCTCCCCATGCTCTGCCAGGTGCCCAAGAAATGGGAGGGGGCACAGACAGGATAGTTGATCCAAACTGACCAAAGGGCTATTCCAGACCATATGATGTCATGCCCAGTATATAAACTGGGGGAGTTGGCCGGGGGGTAGCGATCGCTGCTCAGGGACTGGCTGGGCATCGGTCAGCGGGTGGTGAGCGGTGGTATCTTTTTTTTTTTTTTTAAAAAAATCATCATCATTTTTTTTTCCCCTCCCTTGGGTTTTGTTCCTCTCTCTCTCTCTCGTTGTTTTCCTTCTCATTATAATTCATTATTATTATTACTATTATTTTGTTCCAATTATTAAACTGTTCTTATCTCAACCCATAAGTTTTCTTACTTTTGCTCTTCCAATTCTCTCCCCCATCCCACGGGGGGGGGGGGGGGGCAAGCAAGCGGCTGCGTGGTGCTTAGCTGCCGGCTGGGGCTAAACCATGACAAGAGACAAGAAATATCTTCCCATAATCACCTGCCCATCATAATAGGCAAAGTAAGATGTAGCACACACAAAAAAAAAATTGAGCAAGGAATCCAGTTTGCCATGCATTACTCTCACATTCCTCAAATACATAGCAGCATTGTAATTACTAGAGCTAACATCTGTAACAAAAAAAGCAAACAAAGATACAATGATTTCCCAGATGAAGGAATTGACGTTGATGCTCACACAATTTGCAGGTTTCAAACGAAAGGGTTTATCACAGCCCATAAAGTTACAGCCTTTGTTCCAATCAAACATTTGTGCTTCATCGGTTGTGGAAGCCACTAGTATGGCATGTGCAAAATCACAATCAGCATTTTAACTGGATAACCAGGGAACCAGCACTGAACTACTTTAACTTGTTTGGGGCAGGAAGTGACACCCGAGGAAAACAACAACTCTCAAAACAAGCGACTAATTTGAGAGGAACCCTAGGGGTACAGTAGATCTAGATGTGTATTTAAAAAAAAAGGTGAGTGACCTCAAACCCTGATAATGAGACCTAAAAAGTTAATGAAATCAAAAGCATAACCTTTCAGCGCAGGTGGAGGGACATGCTGACACAGCTAGAGAGAATCATGTAATACAGTGAATTCTTTGGCGAGTGTCAGAGGTCACATCCATATGGAGATTAAAGTCCCCTGGAATAAGTAGCATAGGTGACCTTAGATCAGACACAAGCACTGAGACTTCTCCAAGGAACGAAGCATTAAATCTGAATGGTCGATAAATCAAAACAGCCGAGACCAAAGTAGGTGCTGCAAATGGGGGAGGGAGGAGGGAAAAGTTGCTACAAATGAAAAGAAAGGAGGATGAAGAGTGACCTGGAAGCAAAAATAAATTAAAACATGAGCCTCTCTACCTGCTGGGGTGCTACACTGAAGTTAATCAATAAGGACTGCCTTTCAGCCAGGCAGTGATATTCAACCTGGTTCAAGCACACTTATCACTTGTACAAATGAAATCTAAGAGCATAAAACTTCATAAAGTACCTCGGAGTAAAGTGGTGCTAAACATTTCCTGCGGGAAACTTTCTACTGTGTGGCTATTTTAGGTGAGGCAGAGAAGAAAATACAAGGGAAAGATTTGGTTTTCCATCATAACTTGTAGCAAATGAGCAACATTGTGCTCTGTAATATAGAAGTATTTCCCACATGTCCCATTAACATTCACTCTCACTGTTACATGCAGACCACTCTTTTTCTCTCATTTGTTCCTTCCTTCACAAATTTATCATGAAAGAAAGGGAAAAAGAATGAAACTAGTTCCCTAGAGAGATCTCTGCTTGCCTGGAGAAAGCAGGTACACACACATCCATATAGGCCAGGCTAACGGTTATTCACCAGTTTGTAAGCAAAAATTAAATTTTCTGCCCCAGTTGTGAAGGGCTGATGGCGTCTAAAAACAGGGTCATTCTTGCCATAAGAAAGCAAAAGTGGCATACCTGGGACTGCAAACTGGGAAGGACTATCCCATCCACATCCATAACTAGCTCTTCATCGACGGCAGAACCCATTCTGACCAAGATACCATCAATACAGCCCTAGCAGGCACTAGGGCTCAGGTGAGCTCGCTGTCCCCAGCAGTCTGCTGCCATTTGCAGCTGCTCACCATACCCAAACTCAGCACCGTACTTGTACAACTTATTACTTCACATCTATGACATGCCAGAAGTTCCTTTAATATTATAATAAACTTTAAGAAAGAAAAAAAGAAAGAAAAACTCTTAAGTCTGCCTCATGTATGCAACTAAATAAATTTTGAGGATTAAGCCTTGTGCCCTTCCAAGTATTCCTCCATCACCTGAAATATCAAATGACCATTTTGGGATGAGCTGTGTAAAACAAATGTTTGTAATCTACTAAATACCAGAGGTATTTTTAACCCAGTTCAAGGTCATTCATCAGACAAGAATGATATTTGTTTACAGAATATGAAACAGCAATTGTCACCTAAGTCATTAGGCTCTGCAGACTAAGTAAATGGCAGTTGCCAGAAAACAAAGTAGATGTTTGGGAAAGCAGAATTTTCTTCATTTCAAGTGAAAATTGAATCTTTATTCTCACGTCCAAGTATAATGGGTAAAACCCAGTAGGGCAACCAAGTAAACTTCTAGTCTGTTCCGTTTCAGTACTCAAAACAGCTCAAATCTACAAGGTACAAAGAACTTCTGCTTTTCTGGTTTTTATTTTTTAAAGGCAAAGGTGTGTTTCCCTCCTTAAATGGAATTACTTTTATGGGACTGTAAAGTAATAGCACTGTGCCCGAATTCAGCAGTTAGAGGTAGGCAAATGAATAATTATTTCTGAGTTAACCCTCATTTGAGAATCTGCTCACGAAAGATCCAGATATAACTGTTGTCACTAAATGGTATGGTTTATGAAAGTGTTTCTGGTTGTCCTGTTTGACAGTCTTAATTTAAAAGACTGACTTTGGCAGTGAATCTCTCTTTCCATTAATTGCTCTGTGTTTATTAAAATCACGGAGCAGTATCTGTTGCTACTAGAAGTCTTTTGCAAAAAATAGGCCCAGTGGATAATTTGCACATTTGAATGATACATTTCATTGCTGAAGTGAGATGAAATTTTCATGCGACATGCAAATCGGGCAAATGGAATTTCTAGGAACGTTACGAGCAATCAGATCAGTTAACGCACTGGGCACCAGGCCATCAGCTCCTCAGCTGGCCTTTAATCCCTGGAAAAGCCCCTATGTCTTGATCACCACTGATTAATTATTTTCAGAGTTTGCCTCATTTTGTATCAGGTTTTATATAGCTGTAATGGTTATCTTGGGTTTATTCCGATGGAATGGACAAGGAAAGCATCGCAGCAGTCCAAGTATAAGATCCAGCTGCCAGTTAAGCAATAACAGGCCATAAAACTAAATTGCACAAATGCATTTTTAATTCTGAGTGGCATGAGAACTTTTAAATGGTTTCAGCATGTGCAGACTCCATCCAACCTGGCTAAGCAGCTAACTGAATTTAAGCTATTTTATCTATTATATCCATAAGTGCAAAGCATAAGTGAGGTTTCCAGAATGCCAACAGACTTTTTCTAGTCAGTATTATTGAATGTTTTTTTTTTTCTTATATGGAAAAAAATAACCCTGCAGAGTGCACACCATTCTATGCTACACTGTAACAGTGAAAGAGACAACAATAAAATATAGTCACAATCAAATAAAATGAGAATCAGAACCTGATAACCATTTCCCAGGGGCCCACATTATAACTCATGACCCTGACTTGACCATGACCCTGGCGATCCACAGATTGCCTCCCACGAACCCAAGAACCCAACCCTTCTTCCATTCTTATTAAAATGGAAAGTCCTTGACAATGATTAGGTAGATTTTCCACTTTAGGCAAGCCATTTGGCTTAAAGTGAAAAATTAAAATATAACTTTAAAATGGCACAGAAGCCACTGTATCCCGTTACCTGTACAAAAGGAACAGACTGGAGAGTAACTTCAAATATCTCCCTCCACACCATGTCTTAGCTTTGACAGAAAGAGACTACAACTCTGGGAGAAATTCTGGCAGTTTAATCCTTGACTCATATTCAAGCCTCACTGTCATCACTCAAAGGACTAAGAAGGCTCTTGACTCTTGCAGATTATTGTATTTGGAAGGGGGTTTTCTACCATGAGATGCAAATTTGCTCCCTGATAAATGAGCGCATTTATTTTGTGATGCAGCAGCTGCAATAACAGCACTTTCCTACACCTGTATGTAGCAAGACAGTCACTGGCTTAGTCCTAGGACACTTGCCAAAGTATATTTGGATTGGAGGCTCAAAGGAGGTAGAATTGAAGGGGAAGTCTCAGATTCCCAAGGGCTTTTAGATGTCCAGTTCTTATGTTGGCAATGAAATCTATTTGAAAACAATGGAAACGAGATGGTTAAATAGCAGGAAGACACTTTGATATCTTTCTAGGTCTTGGCCAAGAAAACCCAGGTCAGCCAGAAAAGGGGACATACTTCATTCACTACAGAAGAGAGGGATTGCCCTTTTTAGCAGGAACACTTGTGACAACTGGGCAAGTTGCAGAAACAGTGTAGTGAAATTGTCTTTCTAAAGTGTCCCAGCTAGCTTGTCAGATTTGACAAACTTTTATTCTTAGCAGAAAACAACAGGCTTCCTCACCTGGTGAATTTTCCCTTGGCCCTAATGAGACTATCAGCAAATGCAGAGGTGAATTAGAATAGTCATTAAGGAGGCAGAGCATAAAAAATGAGCCACAGGAAAGGTCAAAGAAATGAGGGTGAATGAAGAAGAGTATGCGCCCTGTCACAACCACTGCAGATGTGATGGAAACAACCAGGGGAGAGAAGCAGATGTTCCTGTTAAAGCTGTGCAAATTTGACGTCTGCTTTCAAGGATAATGGAGCAGCCATAGGTGGCAGGAGAGGGCACACCATTAGCTTACACAATGCTGGTTAGACTCCCCCAAGAGCCATTGACTTTAACAGGAATGCTCCACCATCTCCCCTGTCTGAATAAGATTAAAGGTGACCTGGTACAGTTGTCATTAGTTCCACTATCTTTCCACAAAGATGGTACTGTAATTAAAATGGTTGGGTTTTTCCTCTTGCAGTGTGCACGTTACAAAGGGGAAACGTTTAAAATGTTTCTTCTGATCATGTTCTCAAAAAAAAAAGTCAAATCAACAGTTACACTGCTTATTTTTCTTACCTTTAAAAACTATGTTGACTTCAATTCATTAGAGAACAATTTCTGCTTGTGTGGTTGGCTTTTCTTGATCTTAAAAGATGCATTGCCTCGCTGGCAAGATAAATTGTCAAAATGGTAACTAACTTTGAAAGTCTCTGGACATCGTCAGATTATATACAGTGTCCTTCTGGTACTTCCTTTAACTCAGCGTCCCACCAGGGACACGATGGGAAGGACCAACAGGTTTTGCTTGTGATAGCTGTTCGACAGAGCAGTAGCAGCTTCATAAAGGCAGATTCCCCTGCAATACCCCTTGCTTGAAGTTCATGGGAACCCAAGAAAAGGTGAGTTTCATCTGTGGTGAATCACAACAGCAGAAGTCAGCAACAACTGCATTAGTGCCACTATCGTTAATGAGCTGTGAATCTCTTCATCGTCTATACAACACACTTGTACACTGGCTGAATAGGCCATGGAAAAAGGCTTATCTTCTGCTCACACCTGTTCAACTCCTGTTATTTTCAGAGCTTTCTAGGACTCTGTGTGTCGTTGGAGTGCCTCCCTCACACTGTTCTTCGACTAGCCTGCCCTTTAAACATGAACCACTCTACTGCCTCCCTCTGCTGACATCCCTCCGGTGCCCACACCAGAGGACTCACATCTGACAGCATCATGGCTGCCCAGCAGGTGGTTCTCAGCAGCAGTGAAACTGGCCAGAATCACATTAATCTTACCCAGTCGGCTCAATACAAGAAAACAGCAGAAATTCTGTCTCCTATTTAGATAAGAGGAAAGGAGACAGACAGAAAGAAAACCACAGCCACAGCAATTTTTCTTAGGTGGATATGTACTTACTAACAACCCCTAATTTCACACTAACCCCCTGTCTGATGGCAATTCCAAACACTACCAAGCAGATCTGGATTAGAAACAATGACCTTGAGGTGAAAGGCTTTGTATCTCATTACTAATTCATTCAGGCTTCCTGTTCTTATGTGATTGTATCTTGTAATTATTTACAAGTGCCTCTTTCAAGCACAAGAAATTACAAGACTTTCTTTATAGTGACTACACACCTTTGGAGCATACAAACCTGACCATTTGAGATTAAGAAATATAATTAATGTGTTTGTTTCTGCACTACCACTTTCATGAAGAGAACTCAGTTGTCAGCACACTGACAGTCCTGGCTAGTCCAGTTTAATTCTACCTTGGCAAACAGAACATTTAAGGGAAATAATTCATGCACCTGGACTGCCATGCCATAACTTCTTTAATGAAATAGTCTGAGTTTTGTAATGTAAAAACACCTACATTCCTGCATTAATAAAAATATGGGGTTTGCTTTAAAAATATTACAAAATTTTATTGTTAGGCAACAGGCATGGCTTTATTCAGCATGAAAATTCGGACAAAGAAATGGCTTTTCAAAAGTCTTTCTGTCACTTTATATATGATTTATTGCCTGCAAGCTTCCTGTTTAAATTATTCTAACTAAGTCATTTACTTTTTCTAAGTATTACATAAGAAATAAGAGGAAATTTTAACTGAGGTCTCCAAGAAGTTGCTTCTGAGAATGTAAAAATAGCAGTACAGAAATTAAGGCAAAATTTCCTTTTCTTTTTGGGCAAAGGTTAAAGGAGAGGCAAAAAAGAAGGAAGATGTAAAAGATTCTAGAATGACTATAAAATAGTTATTGAGTTTAAAACAATAAAATACAGTGAAATATACATTCTGCCATGAATCGCAGGCTGTGATAAGGAAGGATGCATCTAGGATGAATATTTTTATTCATTCTGAAATTGGTGGCAGATGGCTTGAAGTTATCATAAATATGTACACTTTGGAAGTGGCCTTAGCTGAGAAGATACCTGTTGTCAACAAAACCCCAAAAGAGTTCACTTATAAACAGGAAAGCAGGTTTTCCACTATCAAGTTCCAAGCATCCTGTGCTCTGAGAAGTTGAAAAATAATGATCTAACTTTAATCACAACTCCTTGAAACTGCATAGCAAGCTTGACCAATGAGCTGACAGTCAACACATTCAGAATTTAATCTGGTGATGTATCCCTAACTCCAAGTTACACAAAGTGTTGGTTTACAAGGCTCAGCACCAGAGTGACTTAGACCTTCAGATATGGCCTTTGAAAACATCTGACACTTCACTTAAAATATCCTACTTTTACTGAAATAAATTTGCCGTACAAGTTCACTAAAAAAGCAGGGAACATACATCCATTCCTACAACTTACAGTTCCACATGGGGTGGCTAAATGACACATTTCAGTATCACCTTTTTCTTGGCGACTATTTTAACACATCCTAGCAGCAAGAGCTGAACAACTGATGTAGGCAAATGCGATTCCCCAAGTACCATGACAACTCCAAGAAAGGTAACATCCACCAGAGAGTTCCTGAACCTCGCATTCTGTGTTGGTGAGGGATGAGACACTCAAGCAAAAGTATGATAGTTCTCATAAGGACTTCTCTGTTGCCTCTCCACAGAGCCCACTCAGGCCATAGCACACTGTATTTTGATGATTCCAGCTGGCAGACAATTCCCAGCAGAAAAGCTCAGAGAAGTTTTCGAGTATGGCTTCCAAGCTGACTGCAAAAGTTAGGTACCTGAAGGACTGAATCACTGTATTTAGTATAAATTTCACTCCCTTCCTGAGCTTTAGGTACAAGTCCCTTAAATATCAAGTCCCTTAAATATCAATAGTAAAAATCTCAGACCACCAACGCCCTCTTGTTAGCTACAAAGGCTGCCTTTTTTCCCTCCTCTTGAGATCTATTCAGACTGTGAGCTGGGGTGGATTCATTTCCAAGGTGCCCTAGCTTCACATTCATTCTTTAACTCAGGCGAGGCATTGAGAGCACTGAATGGCCACCTATACGTATCTTTTACAATAAAACGAACAACGGGGTGTGTCAAAAGAAGAACTCTGCTACCCTCCTACTGAGAACTATTCCATTTTTCAGTTTGTACTCATTAAATTTTGCTAACTATTAGACACGAAATCAGACATGTTATTTGGCAACAAACTTGACAGCTACTTTCAAAGGACTAGAAAAAATAGCATCATTTAGATCCTGCAGGAATGTATTTTGCACTCTGAAATTAAAAGGTGCAGTCTCTTGAAAATCATAACTTGTTTTTCCTTTTTTTAATTTATATAAAATCATTGACATTTTATCAGGAACTTTGGTAATATATTGTTATTTTAAAAACCACTTAAATTGGGTAAGAGAGAATAGATTTCTATTTCTTTTAACGTTCCTGTCAGTTTAAACCAGAGTGATTTTTTTTTTTAAATGAACTTTTTGCACGTCCATCAAATTTCAGTAAAAACTCCAGTAGAGAGAGGAAAAGTCTGTTAATCTAGACCCCATAAAGCATGAAAATACTACAGTGAAAAACCAGACATATTTATGCATGAAGTACTTTGTCAAAATTGGGACTACCTTCTTTAAGAGAATTTCTCACACGTCCTTCCTAATATTAGTGAGAATAGTGTTATGACTGATCATGATTCACTGCTTAAATAACAGGTAAGTTTCAGGTGAGAGGTGGATGGCAATTACTGGGATGAATAGATCCTATATTAGAGATTCAACATGTTGCCAGTCCAACACATTACCCTTTGTCAGCTTTTAAGTAATTTTAAGCATTTGGATAGAGGTGGATTATTAGATAGTTAAAGGCATGCAGACAATATATAGAGGCTTACTATTAGAAGTGGAAAACATCTTTGTTTGTAGGATTCTGTAAATGGCTTGCCCAGATACTTCACACTACAAATTTGATGTTTTTACTGAAGCTGAACAGGGACTCTTTCTCTCAGCTGCCACCTCAGACCATGGAACAACACGGAAAGTACTGAATTAAAATCTTTAAAGAGCAGCCTCTAGCAAGGAGTGACCAGCTTCCAGCTACAGGCAGAGAGAAAACACATAGTCTAGTTTCTTTTAGTAAGCAATCAGTCCTTGGGTGTAAAAGTAAATACAACGTGGCTTATGTCTTATCTTCACCAGTACTGAAGCAAGACAGGCAATTAGGCAAAATGAGAATGGACTCAGTGAAACAATTTGTTATTTGTTTACTATACAGTATCATCTAATAGAGACTCCACAGAAACAAAATCCCTTCCTGGAGGTCTTTGCTTTGCTCATAACTCATTACTCTAGAGAAAATAGATATCACTGATGCTATTTTAATCCACTAAGCTGCCTTTGCTCAGCTATATGGCAAGTCTTAGAAGAGTCTGCCGTGTACAAAGCAAAATCTTCTCTCTCCTGGCAAGACGACCTTGAACTTGAAGGTTTGAATCTATAGCAAGTCAGACTACGGCAAAATGACTAGTCATAATAGTACTGCAGGATAATGCCTTATATTTTCAAATTTTAGGTTTTGCTGTCCTGTATTAGAGCACATCCAGCAGCCCTTGTCACCAATAATTACTATCCCACAGCAACTACACAAAAATACTCGCCAATTAACTAATTTCATTTTGACAGTTTTGGAAACAGAAGAGGAGAAATATTGACATCTCCAAATCACAGTCAGTAGCTGACACGCATCTTCTTTCTATCCGAAGTAGCTGCTGTCAAATGAATTGTTTAAAAAAGTATTTGAGGTGGTTCTATAGAATACAGCAAGGATGCATTGTAGAGCCTTCTGCAAGTATTATTTCTTGGGGTACTATCAAGATCGGTACAAATGAAAAATACTCCTTGGTGGCAAGAAATGACAACTTGAGAAAAGTACTATTTATAGATGGCCAGTATTTTAAGGGCTAAAAGAATTTTGAGAATAGCAATTGCCTCTAAAAAATAAAGTAAATCTTGACTTTTTCAGCAATATGCACTAAATATTTAATAAGGGATCCTGGAGCTCAGAAAGGTTTAAGACACTGTGTTAGGATATTGAACTAATAAGCTCCTCCAGTAAGCCTCTAAATACGTATAGTTAAACACTACCTAGTTTATTTTAATTATTTAACACAGAGACTGAAGGAGGTTAATGTGACCCAGCAGACTTGTTTATGTTGAGAACTATTGCCTCTCCTTACTCAAAAATCTGCATGGTGAGCTGCATCATAGCGCAGAGTTACAAGGGAGCAATAAGGAATAGAGGTTTACGGCTGCTTGCTAACGTCCAAATGATAGCATTTATACCAGGGCAGCGACTGCATGAAGGCACAGGTAATAAAAAAGTCAGGCCCATTGACTTTGTTGACAACACTGGAAAAACTAATACATGTAAGTTAGGCACATAATTGAGAACACCCTTGATGATGGGGGATATTGCTAGTTTCCAAAGTTTAGTTTTAGAAATATAAAAAACTCCATCGTTTACCATTCAGCTCACAAATCGTAACTGCTATTTGTCCTTCTCTCTCTTCAGACCATGGAAGACATGTCACTTTGATCTTCAGCCTTTTCCTCCAGCTAAGACAGTGGAGAAAGCAGCCTTCACTAAGCCACTGAAAACAACGAAAAAGCCCAAAACCCCTCACTTCAAAAATCCCAAAGGATAGTTATTAAACAATGGGGGGGGAGGAGGGAGGGGACACAATGGGGGGACACAGACACACTTTTGCAATCTTCCATATCCAATCAAAAAGAGAGAAATGAGGGAAAGGTAACCATTCATGGCCCCATCAGGGGTGAGGGGGAATAATCCAGTTTTAAAGCAATACCAGCTAACGCCCAGCATCCTCACTTGGATATCTCTTCCTTAAAAAGACTAAAAGCTAATCTTGCACAAGTGAAAAAGGGGTTGAGTTTCATTTTTAAATGGGTATCTGGTTTATCAAAAGAAATCTTATTCAAAACATTTGTTTTCATTTGTCCTCAGGAATGCAAGCACAAGATGAGGCTTATGTTCCTTCTCATATATGGAATGCAAAACCGTAAGTCTCACGCACAGCACGATGGGCCAATGAAAAATATGGTTTAGTTCTGCAACATCTCTGAATATTTCAGAGCAATGTTGAGAGTCATCATTTTGATTCTACAAACTAGTATTTATACAACAAAGGTTGTTAAAGACTAAGGAAAAAAGCCACTGAGAGTAGAAGTCATGGGACTCTTAGAGGATCAGTTGGCAAAAGAAAGGCTTTGGAGTTCACTGCGTTATATGCATTCAGAAGGGAACAAATAACAGAAATTTTGCACATGCGTCTCCTAGAAACAAAGAATCTGCTGTGCTAGAGCAATCCTATCAGCAGATCCATGCACAAATGCAGCTTTGCATTGCTCTACCATTGGAGAGCTACTGACTTAAAACTGCAGAATCCTGCCCAAAGGCATGATAAACACTGTTATTTCAGCTTCTCGAGAGACCAGCACTGGGGCCTCGACCCTTTGCCATTCAGTCTCTCTCACCACCACCTTCTTTATAAACAAGGTTATAAGCAAGGATGGCTGTGACTGTGCTTTGTTTCTAACTCAGTGCTCTGCCCGAGTGAAAGGTGTGGCCTTTTTAAACACTTTCTGAGATCAGGTGCTTAAATTCCACAGCTATTGGATTCCCAGCATTTAAATAAGTTGGCTTTGGTGGTTTGGGTCTTTGTCTTCTAGCAAAACAAAACTTCATGAAAATTACTGATCTGACAGTAAAAACAATCTGATTTTCAAACAAAGCTGAGGTAAAACAATTCCAAAACCTCCAAATAAGATCAACATCATCTTCAATCACCTAAAATCTTAGTACTGGGGAAATCAGTAGGGCAGAAAAAAAAGAGGGAAGCTCATCCATACAAAAAGAACGTTTAAAAATAATTAATGATTCAAACGTTTTATCTGAGAATGAACCCAGGAGGTACCAGAGTCTTTTTTACCCCCAGTCCTGAATAAAAATAGCACACTTAAGTCTTAATTTTGTTGGCTTATTTTTCCTTTTCTGCAGGATTTTCATTACTGCTTTCCTTTAAAGCTCTCCCAAGACTCAGTGATGTGCCTGGAGAGCTTTTAAAGGAAAAGAGCTTACTTGCCTGGCATCTCTTTCCAGGCTCTCTTAGCTCTCATTACAAGGTAAAGATTAAAAAGACAAATTAGTTTTATCATTGCATCCTTGGCCTTTTGGAAAGGAAAAAAACCACCCAAACGCAAAACAAAACAAAAATCAGTGGAGCTTCCAACCTCAGGTAAAATGCTGAAGTCAGCAGCTTGTACGAGGGGAAGAAAAGATGAAATCTAATTTACAAAAAAATTTCAGTACAAAGCTCATATGCCTTGTGGCAGTCTTGCTTGAGCACGAAGTTGTGCGGCATGCAGGTGACATAATTAGGTCACTGGGGGCAAGGCTTCTTAGAACTATTACATAAAGAAATCCATAAAATTTCTCAAATTAGACTTCCTCCAGGTTTCAAGGAGGTTCAAAACAGCGACTCTGCAGGCAACCTGGCGTAAGTTCTTCCTGGCAACACATAGCACTGCAGTTACATGATCTGGCTAACTTACTAGTTACTTTCCATCATTATTCTGTTCTCATCTTGCAATTATTTATGGGATCCTGCTAAATACATTTTATAACTTTGGCACCAAACACGAAACAAGATTAAAGAGATGCAATAGGCAAGCTGTCATGGGTGTTTCCCTGTCATTTCAGGATGAGGAGTGACATTGCTCATATAATAAAAGCGGCTAATAAAAATCAGAATTTGCAGATAGGATTTTCAGAAGTGTCTAAAAGGTGACCCAGGAGCATTGAAAACAATGACTTTTCCCGCTGAGCATTTGTTGCTACTAACTCAAATGGATGACATCTAATAATCAAAATCTAATGGAAAAGAAATCAAATGAGAGTTGGACACTCACATGCGAGAATGGCAATGGTTGTGCTTGGAGGGATGCACCCCAGTGTTGGGATCACGGTCCACACTGACACAACACCTACAGCTCACAGCCATAAGCAGCTGCCCATGTATGCATTTACTGGATTTTTCAAGCTAGTGCAATACCTGCTCCTGCTCCTCTATCACTGCAGGCTAGATGGAATTGCCCCACAGACAATCTTACATCTGGCCTATTTCACAGTGGCAATGCCAAAGAAAACCAGTATTCAAATCATCACATTCTTCTCCTATCAGAAAAAAAAAAAAATTCTGACATTAAACAAGGCAAATCACATTTCAGAGGTGACCATCTCTTCTTGAGGTGACTGTAAGAAATAATCCCTCATTGATTGTGCTGTTCCACTAAGTTGCATCCATGACATGTCTGTTTTCTGTCCCCATCCCACATCACTGCCATGACTTCCATTCTCATCCACTTCACAGTGCTCAGGCATCTTCTATGCCCCTTAACTGCAACAAGGTAAGTGCTGGCTCCAGTATAGAGGTGTATTAATCAGCAAGCTGCCAGGACACACAGGGCAGGTAACCCTCACAATTACACTATAGCTTTTTCTTAGGGGGCAATAATGTACCTCACTGTTGGTTTTCTTCACAGTCCTAGAAACCCTACCACATTTAAGATCTTCATTTGGTTGGATTTGGCCCAGCGGTTTCAAAAAATTATTGGGGAGTCAATGGCAGTGAGAGGGACTGTAAAATTACATCTTCCTCCTTCAGGAACTTTTAGTCCTTCAGGGTTAACAGGTGTTTGAAATGCAAGATGTACACATGGTTCCCATTTTGGAAAGCGCGGTGAATTAAACAGTCTCACTAAACACAGTAAGACTCAGCCATCTCTTGTTCTCTGCAACAGTCTCGGTTCCATTTACTCTGAAGCATTTTACAATTAATTCAGAACATGCTGGACTATTGGATTGACAGGTATCACAATACACAAGAGCAAACTGAAACGGAACAGACTAACTAAAGAGAAGGAGGAAACAACTTGCTCAGGACAAAAAACAAAGCATTGTTCTTGCCACCCGTAGCTAATCCCAATACTTGGAACAAGATACCAACATAGGGATCTACTTAACAGCAGCCTTTTTACACAACTATTACAACTACATAGATCATCTCTTGATTATACTGTATCATTTCCTGATGAATGTACAGGGGAGAATCCCAGTACACATCTATGCTATGCCCTTAAAACTCCCAAATTCCCCTTAAACTCCCCAATTTCATACAGATTATTTCATGTGTCTGCCAGCTAGAGATGTTCTATCCTCTCTGTGGATCTTCCATCACCTGTCACCTGGGGCATACACAGCACCACTCCCAAAGGGTCAATCACGGAGCTAGATTAATAATGCTAACCCGTTACCTTCTCTGAATGACACAATTAACCCTAATTAAGAGATCTCTTTATTTCTAAAAAATCCTCCTTCAAAGTGATTTTTCCTTTCAGCTTTTAAGCCAACCAGATAAATTCAACAGCTGGGACAGTCCCATAAGTCAAACAGCCCCAATTTCCATAGCACAGCATCAGATAATACATTCAGCCAGTGCACATGGCTTGTGTTGATAAGTTTCAGACAGGTTTGTGTCACTATATCTGCAAGCAAGTTCAGAAGGAGGTGAACAAGTTGCCAAAATCTTTTTTCATTCCAAGACTGAGGGCCATAACAGAGGTCAAGCCTGTACCAGCTCCAATCTTGCATTTTTCCCCACATAATAATTTTCCTTACTTTATTATCTCCACATTCTTGTCTAGCACCATCACTAGGACCTGTGGCTGGGATTAAGTCTCTTCTACATATCCAAAAGGAACTACTGTGGAATTACTGTTAACAACCCAGTCACTGGATGTCACTGCTATGGCATTTATAGGCCCTGCTGCTCTGGGGAAATAGTCTGTGTTTTGACCTCTTATTTCCTGCTTGCAACAAACAGCACTATCTTTATTCTACCCACTTAATACCATATTCACCCCCTAGTAAATACAAGTATTTCCTCTTAAACTTAGAACCACCTCCAAAGAAAGCAGGTGTGATATTTTCCGAAATATATCTTGCTGTCATTTCAGCTACAGTATTTACTAATTAGTCAAGAACAATTAAAAAAAAATCAACTCTCAACATTTAGTTGCAAGACACCAGTAGTCAAAAAATAAAAAAGCTCTTGTTCTGTTGATTGAAGTTCAGTCTCTACCTAGATACCCAAAAATGTCACCATCATTAGAATTTTAATTTTTGTGGAACTTTCTCATACTGCAGAGAGAGTCTTCACTGTACAAATCTCTTTTCTCTTACTGTACAGGCTCAGCACACAAATAGCTGAAAAATACAGCACTGACAGTGAGGTGAACTGCCCACACTTTCATCCTAATGGACTGTTAGCATCAGAGGCAAACTGGATCCCATTTAAATGCTGGCACACATATAAAGTATTGTAGGTCCAAGCATTCAGCATAAAATAATGACATTTAGTTAAGAAACATGTTATGTTATAAAGGCACAATGCTACAGAAGATGTTGTTACATATTTTAAGTAACAATTTACAGTTGTCCTGGTTTCAGCTGGGATAGGGTTAATTTTCTTCCTAGTAGCTGGTATAGTGCTGTGTTTTGGATTTAGTATGAGAATAATGTTGGTAACACCCTGATGTTTTAGTTGTTGCTAAGTAGTGCTTAGACTAAATCAAGGACTTTTCAGCTTCCCATGCTCTACCAACTGAGAAGGCTGGAGATACACAAGAAGATGGGAGGGGGCACAGCCAGGACAGCTGACCCAAACTGGCCAAAGGGATATTCCATACCATATGGCATCAGTGCTCAGTGTATAAACCAGGGGAAAGCTGGCTGGGGGGCTGCTGCTCGAGGACTGGCTGGGCATCAGTCAGTGGGTGGTGAACAATTGCATCATGTATCACTTGCTTTGTATATTCTATTATTATTATTGTTACTAGTTTTTACTATTTTATTTTATTTCAATTATTAAACTGTTCTTTTCTCAGTTTTATTCTTCCGATTCTTTCCCTCATCCCACCAGGGGATGAGTGAGTGACTGCATGGTGCTCAGTCACTGGCTGGGGTTAAACCATGACAACATTTTAAAGAGACTCAAAAATTCAGATACTGCTTCAAGTAACATGAGGAATGCAGGATTGCTCAAGGTCAAATCTAATTACAAGGCCTGCTAAGATGAGGATCATTTTTTAAGCACTGGGAAATTAAATTATTTGTCCATGCTATCTGGCAGCTAATACCTGCCTGTTTTAATCGTTGTTGATATAGCCTAATATAAACTGGAAGGGAAACGCTCATGCTCAGTTTCAGTTCCTTTTCTAGTTAAAGTTCTACCTGATGTTCAGTGAGCTGAGCTGGTCATTGCTGCAGTCTGACCCACACCAGCTACACGGGCATATCACCTACTCACTGGCTGTGACTCAGTCCCCCGGCTCTTTGAAGATCTAGTCCAGCAATATGCATTCTTGGACACCATAAGAAGAGCAAACTGAAGACCAAGATGTGCCTCTCCTGGATACACTGGGGCAAATAACAGAAGATTAAATAAGGAGAAAGTCACATGAAAGCTGGGAGAATATGTTCTAACGTGGGCAGTCCCACTACTCACTCAGACAAAAAAAGCAATCTATGCATGTGTTCTGCTGCTGCCACCCAGTGGGGAGGTTGAGTAGAAAGCACTTGAGCAAAGATCGATGGCTAACAAGGGCTGAGTGAGTCACTGTCAGATTGATGCTTATTCTGCACCTTGCTGTCAATGCCATCCAAGACAAAAGTTTTCAGAGAAAGTAAAATAAAACAGGCGCTGAATAAGAAACCGTTGTAACAGTCTGCTCTTTCTGCACAAGGACAAAAGAGGCACTCTGCTGCTCCAGCTCATTCCTGGCGCTGCCTGTAAAATCACTCTACGGACTTGATCCTCTTCAATCCTGCAGCTGTTTAGCTATTTTAAGGTGCTGGAGCTGACAGAGGAATGGTTACACAGAGCTTTGTAATACGCAGGATCTCAGCTTATACCATCACAACTTTCAAGTCTTCAAATCTACAAATTTCATTGCAGTTAAAATGGAAGTTCAGCAACTACCTTGCATACACACATTTGAAAATCCTACTGGCTGCTAATCTGCAGTGATAGGTATCTAAATATCTCATTCAATCTGACTTTAAAAGCCCATATCTGCCTTGTTTCAGTACTTGGGAGCTCAAAATATAGATGTGTAGAGCAAAATGAGACTCTGATACTCTGCTATCTACTTAGCATCCCCTCATAGATAACAGGGGGCCTCAGAATTGGTAAATGCATAACATTTTCATTATCAACATCATTACTTGTGGATGATGAAGCAGAAGCAGTGATAACAATTTAAAGCCAGCTCAAATTGTCAGGGTACAGTCTACAGGGCAATTTATGAAGAAGATAAATTTCTGATGCTAATAGGACTCTACAGCAAGACATCAATAGGCAAGAACTCCTCCAGAAAATCAAGGAGAACGGGAGGGAAGCAGGGGGAAGTGGACTGACTTGGGACTGAGAGGAAAAGACAAAGCTTTCCTCAGCAGTCTAGCTGCACAATCAGCACTCTGCTTTGTGAGACAGATGCTGCTGAGACTGACTCTTGTTTCTCTATGTCCATATTTTTCATATCTTCATAATATTTCCTGTAAAATTACTACAGGCAACATAAAATTATCACTTAATCCACAGCATCAAATCCCACTACACAGAGATCTCCCAAACAGCACTAGTGGTGCAGCAGTCAACAAAGAAGGGGATGATGCTTTCTTTTTGGTGTATGGAAGTAGGTGAACTGTGGCCCAATAAACACCATTTACCAGTACTGATGTTCAACTACACCATCAGCAGAATGGAAGAATCATAATTCACATTTCATCCATTTTGACTACTGAGGACTTATCCACATCAGCCTAACTTTTTTATTATCTTGGGATTTGTATAGCAGTTGGAAAGACTGACACATGTTGACCTCCTTGTACAGTTAACCTCCCTGAAAAGCCGGGATACAATCAGAATCCCTCTACTTTCTAGCAAGTATTGAGTGCTATAAATAATATTCTACTGGAGTCATAGGCAAAACTTAGAGCTGCCCTGTCATTACATGGCACCAGGCACCAGGTCAGCTTTCTACAGAGAATCTGCAAGTATATCTGCCCTTATTTTCTGCCATATGTTCAGTTCAGCTCTGTCTGAGCAAGACACCAAGCCCAGGACCTTCTCAGTGCCTAATTTCAGAAAGATTAATTTAAGATAGTTATGTCTTGTCAGTAAACAGATGTCTTTGATTTGCCTCTATACCAAAACACAAAAAGCCCATTTACCTTTTTAAAAAATTAACCGTAGCATTAAAGCCCTGGTAATTCGCACACCCATACAAACATTGCATAGACAAGACTTGCATAGCACATAACATCACAACATAAAGAATAATCTCAGCCTTTGCACATTTCTACCAGGTTACTGCTCAACCATGTTTTAAACTTTAGCCCTTGTTTGGATACAGGACAGCAGAATTAACTCAAAATGTACAATATATTATTTAATCTCTGATTTTAGTCAAGAGGGTATGTAATCATTAGCACAGACCTATTTATCTCCCTCTCATTTCATCATTCAGTAATTTAAAATGTGACTTTTGAATTTCAATTGGCTTATCAAGTGCTCAACAACATCACGAAATCCCCTCTCTACTGAAAGTGATTTCTGCCTTTCTTCTTCCTTGAAGACTGTCATGTCCTGTTCACTCTATCAATCAGCCTGACATTATCTTCCTTTCACAGAGAAAATAGCTTAAGTCATCAGATTTATGCAAAAAATAACAAGTAGCTCTCATTGCCCCAGAGAGTATTTTGCAATTGGATGTTGTTCTTCATACGCTCTTATTGAAGCATAGTGTTTATCCTTGTGTATTTCATACTGTCTTCTTTTTATAGCCATCAATTCTTTGCTTAATGCTTTATTTACAGTGTTATAACATCAATGACCTTTTTAAAAAAAGAATACTACTTACTGATTTTCAAACAGATACAGAAAAAAAAGGTAAAGAGAAAATGGAAAGACAGGGGTATTTAAGAAATCCATTAACACAAAATGGAATTAAGATCTGAAATACATACTCATATGCTAGTATAACTCATCTGTTAAAACACGGGCCTCTAAACACACCACAGCAACCAGATAACTCCAGTGATCAGCATCTTCCTTTCATGCTACTCACCCTGTGTGGTATCTCCAGTGTAGATCAAAAGCACCTTTGCTTTGATTTAAGCTTATAATCTCATTCTTCAACTAAATAGTCACTCCAACTTTACAGGGAAAGAATGGTGTCTCACTAAAAATGGCTTATTGTTTTGTGGAAACCAGAATGTTACACATCTTGGTGCTGTCTTAGGACTTGATTGTATTTTTAATGTTTCTACCACTGAAGTTGGCCAAATGGTGGTGAGGAATGGTACTGTCCTTGTCCCTGGAGAAGCTCAGAGGTCTGCATGCCCTGAAGAGTGATGCTATCAACCAGTCATTTCAATGGGGCAGTGCCAGAGTGCTGTTGGCACCTCCTAAGATTGATGCTACCTGAGCCATCACAACTGCTGAAGGACCGAAGTCTAAGAGGGGCCTTGGCATTCTGGCTTTCTACGTAGTGAATGGAGAGACAGTCGTGTCACAGTCACTACATCTCTCACAGGGGACCTGAGCAGGGCACAACAATGTTTCCTCCCCCGACTCCTCATCCTCAGTCAGCTAGCATTGTTTGTGATCTAGCAAGGAGCTGTCAAGACATTACTGAAGGGGAGGTCATACCCTTCTCTGCCAGAGGTCAGTACACACTGCCTCTCAACTCTAGTTACCTTAGTGTTGCCTGTGCTTTGCACTGACTTCTGCATGAAATGCATATCAGTTTCTTGGTATGCAATGACTGTATTACCACCTCACTCACCTGTGACAGAAGGACCCCACTTCTTCTCTCCCCCACCCCCACAAGCAAGTGGCAAACCAGTTGAAGTGAATATGCTAATATAAGAGCAGTGGCAATTAGCAATATCCATTGTCTCATTACAACTATCTGCTGAGGCTGCCACAAAACAGACATCTTCCCATTGCTTGCCCCCTGACTGAATTTATCATTTCACAACATGCAGTTTTTCCTTAGTCAAGGAATGACCTTGCTAATACTGTTTATTATCTAACAGATCTCAGACTGAAAGCCCATGTCATACTCCATAAAAAAATATAGTGAGCAAAACTTAATAACTGTAAGAATAAAGTATTTAGCATTTAGTATTTGGCATTTAGAAAAATGCCATTTCTTTGCATGTCCTTTTGGCCAACTCAGCTAACAGACTCTGGACTTGGAAATACTGGAAATAAATTTGGGAAGGAGCTTACTGGTCACTTGTCAGCTTTGATAGGCGTATATCTTCACTGTAGCTGGCCAGCACAGTGCAATGATGGTATTTAAGTACTGCTCTGTTTTGTTTGCATACATAGTAGTCCAGCCGCCAAGTCTCAGTCAAGGCAATCTAAATATAACCTCTGGCACTGTTCTGCAACTGAGTCCAATTTGTTCCCAAGACCTGGAAGCATTCACCATGCACACATGTGTGTTTCAGCCCCTCATCTGTTAAATGAGAATAATCACACTTCATTTGTAAAGCACTTCGTGTTCTACTGACAAACACCTTGTATTGCTTTGATTTCAGTGAGTCTGGCTGCCATAGTAGAGTTACTCCAGCATATCGCTGTTTATTTAGACTGAAGCACTTGGGGCAAAGACCCTTCTCTTTTGTTGAGAGGCAATACAGAGAGATCACCTTTATCCCTCTGGTAAACTGGTCATTCTGCAGCCATAGTTCTTTTTAATGCTGTTTTGACGCAGTTCTTGCTACAGCCAAAAGAAAAATGGAAATGATTTTGCAAAGAACCCTACTCAGGCCTTGGTTCTGATCCAGAATTCAGTTAATCCTAATCCCTTGGTACTGGGGAAGGGTCAGGAAAATGCTTTCCATAGTCACTGATGGATTAGATTTGTTCCCCCAGAAGACGACATGTTTTCAGAGTAAACTCTCCTTTCTCTCTAGCTTGGCACAAACTACCATGTGATACAGTCTGATAAAAGGATGTTTCTTTACATTAGCATAGCAGACTTATTTGTCAGTTGTAGACTAATTATCTTGGCTCCTTGTTTGGGGACTGTAGCATCCCTTGCAGTAAATGGCATTTTGCTGAGGGCAGCAATTTTACTCCATTTCTAAAGAATGTTGACACAAAGTTGTGGGGGTTTTGTATTTCCAGTAAATATAGTGTATGGCGGAGGGAGAAAAATAGCACACCTGCCACAGTATTTCCAAATGAAATGTCAAACTAGTGCTTTTTCCTATGTAGTTCAAACAACAAAAAAAGTTGAGCGTAGGTCTGATAGTAAAATCCACTATGTTGTTCTCTCCCCATTTCTGAAACCTTGAAAGTAGAACAAAATCTGAAACATTAGCTCAATGCAAGTAAATTATTAAACTCTATTATGAGTGGGCACTCCCAAAAATAGACAACTCATTTGGACACACAGTCAAGCAAGTGTCAGTCCTAAAAGGCAACTGCCAGTGCAACCAGGCTTCTTTTTCTTTTTAAGCAAGATGCATTGAGAAACACTGAGAATAAAAATATCAGTTACATTTTAATTCCTCAGTGACCCAACAGTGCTAACTCCAACAGGGTGCACCTAGAGAACAGTGGGGACCTCTTTCTACATTCAAACTGTTTTAGATGAGAAATTTCAGTTGATTTAGTTTTGGGGTTTTGTTTTGTTTTTCAGTTGGAGGAATACCAGCATCTGCTGAAAGGGCTCAATAGACAGAAATAATTAGCATATGCACGATTTGGGCCAGACACTCATGTTGTTAGGGTGATTTATGCCAACTGACATAATTTGCACTTTTTTCAAATTATACTCTGACTTGATTTTCATGCTTTCAGTAAACTATATTTTCTAAAGACATTCTGAGAATACTTAGGAGTAGCAACAAACATCAGTGACCATATACAGTCTAAGATCTTCCTGTTTGATCTCCTCTGAAGAGGGCATCTCCTCAAAACGGTAAGTCATAAGAGGACAGGCACCATTCTTTTGGGTGACCAGTTATTTATTGTGCCTCATTTAAAAAAAAAAAAGGGGGGGGGGGGGTGCAAAGTGTTTGCACAATTATTGCTTATTCATGAAATGCAATAATCTGGTTCCATAACTTCCAGTGCCTCAATATACTTTTTATGGTATCACCAGACTGTGCAAATGACATCTTTGGGACGGGGGGTGGGAGGGGGAAATGTGTCAGAAAGCCTTGGTACTTTCAAATTGTATAGTGTGTAGGACAGTATAAAAAAAGCTGTAAAAACACATTTATAGGGAAAACAGATATTTCCATGCTCTTTTTCAAGAGGTTTTGTCTTTCATTGTGTTGTGCATTGGACTAGGAAGAGCACTGGATCCAATCTGTTACCTTACAAAGGTCACAGGGAATGAGGGACTTGCATGCTGTTCTTCTCTCCCATTTTGCACTGTTTGTTGCTGAAGGACACTTGTGCTCTAACCAAGTAGGCTAATGCCACCTCAGAGCCCTTGAACCCCCTCATCTTCATGTCCCATCCAGTGACAATCCTGGGGCAGCACGAAGGAGGAAGATCAGCGTGCTCTCTATCAACTTTTATTTCCTGTGATGTAGAAGGAAATCTCCCAAGGAAAAAGGGAGCTACAGAAGAAAGGATATACAGAGCACAAGAGATACTCTAAGCTTTTTCACCCAACCTGAAAGTAAGATGCATAGGAAAGATTACCTTGATACATTTAAAATTTTGGTTTACAATTGCTTACAATTTCATTTTTGCTATCAGGCATCAATATCCAACATGAAACTAAAATCGCCTATATGCAACACCCTACAAACACCCGTTAACACAATCATGATCTGTTACACACAGATCCTGCCATTGCACCCCAGAAGTATAACGCTTCAAGCTAATTTGCAACAATTTGTCTCTGCAAAAGAGACAGTAAGAGATCTGTTTATTCCAAAATATTTGCTGCATCTTAGCATGCTACTTTAAAGAAACACAGGTGTAAAACTAATGGAAGAATTGATATCAGGAAGATGCAAGCAGTAAATAACACTAAGAGAAATCCTGCCTCACACTTATGTAGTCATTATTTCTTTAAACAACAACATAAGTCAAAAGAATAGTGACCATCACTGGACTGCAAGGCATATGGATGCTGTCCATCAGGGAAACGAAAGTAGAAATAAAGAAAGACAATAAATAAAGGCAGGCCAAACACTAAGCAATAGAAATGTTGATCCTAGAATTTTCCACTCATAACTTCTGTCATTTGCAGGGTATCCTTAAAGATTGCCACCCTGGAAGATAATGAATGTCAGGTGTAGTCTCCACTCCTGTGCTGATGGACAGCATCTCCAGTCTGATGAGGAGAGATTACCCTGCTGAACCCTACAAGACATCTTTAATCTCCTGATTTAGAATCCATTGTCCTCTACCAGTTGTCACTCTCCTGAAGGAATGCAAGAATGCTGCCAAACACTGAAAAACAGACAGCTGCAGCAAAAGGCTATGGGCAGCAATCTGGAGGTGCTTCGCCAACAAAACACTTAAATGTTAGTAAAAAAAAAAAGATTCATCTGCAGGTTCTTCCATTGTTAAACATTTTCTGGTTTCCAAGAAAAAATGCTTATTCAAACATGTCCTTGAAACCAGAGACATCAGCACCGTAAACTTTCAAACTAACATCAAAGGGCAGCTCTCTGGCAGGGGAAAACACCATGATTGGCATGAGAGCAGAGCTGAGCACTTCTTCATGCAGTCTGAGTGGACTAGGCACAGGTGGGGCATGTTTGATGCTACAGCCAAGTATGACAAATAATTTCCTCCTCTTTAACTACAAGGTGAATATTTTGTACCCACCTACAGCCAAAACCATGGGCAAATGGAAGCCAGCATCAAGGGTCAGCATGTTCTAGCCTGCTTCTGAATCACCCTTCACCTGGCAGCACAGACAAAAAAAGACACTAAGTCTAAATCACCAAATCAACAAAAACTGCTATTTCCATGGACTTTTATTCAAGCCTGTGCAGTCACTCATTTGGGATGAAACTCTCCAGTAGCACAAGGCCTTACAATTACATTAAAATTGGACTTTAAGTTCGGGACAGGCTCTGTGCTGCTATTACAATTAATGTAATTGCAAGGCTGTGGCAATGCAGCCCATGCAGTAAGCACAGACATGTCAATCAATAGCAGAACAGGCCCTAAAGCAATTTCCGTCTCTCAAAATGGCAGTGATTTGCAAAACACTGAATGATTAATTCTGTAAGAATGACTGGCTTAAGGGTTAATAAAATCATAACTATGAAGTCTAACTTTTCTGCTGGGACCAAAAACCGTATGACATATCCGGAGCAGGCTGGAAACTAAATCACAGAAGAATCACAAACTCCCACTTCAGTGGGGTCAGGACTTCATCTTAGGCAGGTCTTTTAATCATTTCAGAGCAAGGAATTCAATGCAAGTCCTTTACATTTCAATCTATTGCCTTCATCACTCAAGCATCCATCCTACCAAGGACTTGGTGTGTTGACCTCCATGTAAACCCAGAGCAGAGCTCCCGAGTAGAACACATTCCACTTTTTGTTGCATCACTTCACCCAAATTAACGCTGAGGACAAGATGCTTTCCATTCTATTTGTCAATTTTCACTTATCCAACCATTTCTTTCTCCCCACGTTCGCACAAGACTACCTATTTGCAATATAATATTTTTTTGTAATATAAGTCCTAAGTTTGGGAGAAGTAGATTAAAAAGAGACATAGAGCAAAGAAAGCTTTCTTGGTTAGAATTTTGCTCAATGGAATGTAAAGATTATCATTTATTGCAGATAGCAGTTATATAAAAAATTATGCTGTCAATGTAAAAGGAATAAAATAAAGACAGTCTTTTCACAAGCTTTCCCCAATGGTTTTAAAATAAGGTCACTTTGATATTGCGGGAAAGAGCTTGGTTTCAGCCTCCTGCTATACAGATTGATACACTGGACTTGGCCATTTGTGTGTTAAATGAAACTCCATCTTCTTTTTGTTACAGGACTTCCTCCCCCCTCCTTTTTGAAACACGATGAAATATGATACACAAAACCTACACATTCACCAGTTTGTCTGTAATTTTTTCCCCCCGGACTCCCTGGAATACACAAATCTTTTCATATACAATCACATTCCGTGCAGTTAAAGTGTACGTTCATGGAAAACTATACCAGAAGCTATGTTTTACCCTACAAAAGACCAAATTAACACTGAATTGCTCCTTACTGGTAACACAACTATGCATCCAAATTGAAGTCATTGTCAAAATCTGTCATATATATTAAAAGTTCTCATTGTGATTGGGGGGGAGGGAGAAGTATTTATTTCTCTTTTTTCTTCTCAAAAATAAATATACCAGCAAACTTCATGCAGCAAACTCTGCTCCTTTTTGTCTTAAAGGGAACCTATTGCTCAACTGAATTGCTTTCCCTACCTTATTACTTGAAGAGATTACAGCCAAGGCTGTATATTGTAGCTACCCTATATTTAGAAGCTGGATAATAAAACACATAAATAACACACTGAATAAAACATTAAGACATAAAAGGAGTTAAATGGAATAAAGGGCTAAAGCTTATTGTGCACTAACCGTGTCTGACCCATTGAAATACAAAAGGACTCATAATTCTAATTAGTAAAATGCACAGTTATGATTTAAATCACGAGAAAGCAAGCGCAGTGCCTGTCTGCGGCTGTGTGCTGGACCCCCTTTGGCGGCCTTGCAAGGCCCTCTGGTGGAACTGGAAACCATGCCCGTGGCAACCCAACAACACCACTAGGAAGAATGACATTCCTACCCAAAAATAAGGGGAGAACAAGACACCTGGGTTTTCCCTTTTTCTTTGAAAGCTGCGATATTTCTAATATAAAGCTGCATTTTTTCAGACACACAGCCTTCACTTAAGTAGATGAAGTCCTGGAGCCTGTGTAAGGGAGGAATTTTTCCTCCAACTCCAATAGGGACAGGATGCTGTCCACAAAGTTCTTAAAGTTTTGAAAACCTGCAAGTGATGTGGAACAATCCAGTCTGCTACCAGACCGCCTGAAACCAAAAGCATGATCAAGAGGTATTAACAGGTCTGAATTCCAGCTGACAGTGACATTTCATACTCAGAGTTTAAAAAAAGCAGACTCGGAGGGTCCTGCAGACCAAAACAACGTCTGATACATCCCTCAGTACATGAATTGCTGTTCTGTGCATAAAGGGGCAACCCTCTGCTGGGATGTTCCCAGTATTATTTATGCCCACCTGCTACTCAGCCCCCAAGTCCATCCAACGGCATGACTGAATCCCTTATTCATCCTTCAGATGAATTGTGATGTTCATTTCTTCTTCACCTGATGCCCGCTTTACTGATAACACACCCCACACTGACAACTCATCAAGGTTCTACCTATCATAGGCTGCTATTCCTCTCTTGCTACCTAGTAGAAGGCAATGAAGCATGCACTTTCCCAGTGTGTTGGAGTGGTCGCTAGGTTTGGGGGGGGGATTCTTCCACTCCTTCAGGGTACTGACTTCTCTATGCTGTTTGGGACACAGAAAAGTGTTATTAAACACCTAGTTCAACACATACCCTCTGTACTGCCTTCAGCTGGTCTGGCTTGCTGTCCGTTAAGGGCAGATCTTTGCCGCAGGTCCATGTACATACAATACTTTCCACTACCACATGACAGGAGGTCTGTTTCCATGACAAACAAGTGACTTTGACCATCCCACTGATAGGTTAGACCAGTACCTCTTTAGAGAGCAACCAAAAAAAAAAAAAAAAGACACACGCATCCTGAAAAAGACTGCTTTCTGTGAGCCATAGCAAAGGCAGAAAGACAGCAGCAGCGAGGAGAGCCTTTGTCTTCTGCGTCAAGTGCACTGCTGCATTATTCACTCAGATTGCTCCTACACAAGCTGAGCCTTTCCATACACATCTCCCTGTTCAAGCACCAATCAGAAGAAAACAAAGGAGAACACTCATGGTGTCCTGGTTTCAGCTGAGATAGAGTTAATTTTCTTTATAGTAGCTGGTATGGGGCTATGTTTTGGATTTGTGCTGAAAACAGTGTTGATAATACAGGGAAGTTTTAGTTGTTGCTGCACTAGTCAAGGACTTTTCAGCTTCCCGTGCTCTGCCAGGTGCACAAGAAGCTGGGAGGGGACACAGCCAGGATAGTTGACCCAAACTGACCAAAGGGCTATTCCATACCACATGACGTCATGCTCAGTATATAAAGCTGGGGAAGAAGAAGGAAGGGGGGACATTTGGAGTGATGGCATTTGTCTTCCCAAGTAACCATTATGCGTCATGGAGCCCTGCTTTCCTGGAGATGGCTGAACACCTGCCTGCCCATGGGAAGTAGTGAATGAATTCCTTGCTTTGCTTTGCTTGCGTGCGCAGCTTTTGTTTTACCTGTTAAACTGTCTTCATCTCAGCCCTCGAGTTTTCTTACTTTTGCTCTTCCGATTCTCTCCCCCATCCCACCAGGGGGGAGTGAGCGAGCGGCTGCGTGGTGCTTAGCTGCTGGCTGGGGCTAAACCACGACACATGGAATCCTACAAAATTATCTCAGATCCCAGTCAGGCCCTGCTCAGCAGAGTCTACAAAAGAAGCTCATCTTTCATATGTGACGGAAATCACCAGTTCCCTGAAAACCAGTTAGGACGGCATCCTGGTTGCTGGAGACCACATCTAAGATGCCAGGCAGCAAATTACAAATTTTCAGCTGCATTTCACTAAGCAAAGATGTGCAGTTTAAAACCTCTCAGGCTGGTGATAATTCCCCCCTGAATTCACTTCCCAGTCTCTACAGTCATGCATATTCGCTTGCCACTGCCATTTTTAAAAAGACTTCTCCCATTTAACCTCCAATAACCCTGTAAATAAAAACGTCTGCAGTGCAACAAGGAATAAACTCAGTGAAAAGAAGTTGCTACTTATTTTGTTGGCTAAAAGACCAAGTTGGCTAAAAGACCAAGCTGTCCCAGCGCACTCACAGTGATTTATCCCTATGATCTGCATCATCCTGAAGCTACGGGAAGCAAGCAAACCATTAGGGCTACCACTGAAGTCTTCACTTGAAATCACAAAGAAAAGAGAAAATGTGAACTATGTTAGACAATTCAGAGACAAATTTGGCCCTGCTTTAAGATAAAGGTATATATTAAATATATGGATTCTAGGCACATTAATAATAATGGACTTCCCAAAAATCTAGACCCTTCAGCAAGCAGGAGGAGGCCAGAAGCATTTCAGGTGAGCATCATCACACAAAAATAAAACACAGCAGCCTCAAAAAAGCCAAGCTGCACTGGTAATTCATGACAGAAACTGCTCAGCTGGCTATATCAATTAATGGTCTGCAAGTCCAGCCCCCACGTGAGGTGACCTGAGGAAGTGTCTTTTCAATGCTTCATCATTTGTGGATCCTGACTTATAGCAGTGAGGTGAAAACAAATCTTTTCTGGTACTAAATGTATGTTGCTTCATTCAGCACAGCATGGAATTGATAGTTATATCAGTATCAGTTAGGTACTCTGGGAGCCTGAAATACTGCCCAGTTTTAAATAGCTATAGTAAGGTTGGTGCTTATACCTCCCTCAGCTATTGTCACTGCAAAAGACAAACTCTTCAGAAGGGTAATTCAGAGCAACAAAGTCAGATGAATATTCTGAAGTGTCGTCTTCTCTACATAGATGTACAGGGAGCCTGCTGAAATAATCTGCATAAACAGCTTCTTCCGTGATCTAATGGTAATGAGAAGGAACATTTCTCCTCTACCTTTTGCCTAGTTAACTCTGCCACTCAAAGCAATTACAGTGTTCAAATGAAAAATAGGCTGCAGCCTCCAAGCTGAGCACAAGATCCAAACTGCTTCAAAGCAATGGCAGGATTGGCTTGCCAGATTGAACAGTCTCTTTCTCTACTGACAGTTATTTGATGGTGGTGAATATTTTGCAGAACAAAAGAAAGAACCAGGTCCGTCTTACACTTTATTACAGTGAAGAGGTCCTTTTTGTCAAAGGGATTGCTCAATGGCATTCTCTCTCACTTTTCAGAAACAGGATGGTTATTGGGTCCTTAAAGATCTAGTCTCTGTTCCTGTCTGAATATTGCAGAGACAGCTGTCGAATGTCATTCTTTCAGGCACCATCTAACATGACCAAAGTCAATAATTGTCTTTTCCCGGATTAGGCTCCTTAAAAATGGCAGTATTTTGAAAGGAAAAAAGTCAATCCCCACTTTTCATCTTAAATTCTGTTGTCTGCTCTCAGTTAATAAACTTTCTTAGCTTTAATGAGTAAGCATTTTTTCAAAAGTGACTAGTGATGTCAAGTACATAGTTTGAAACACATCGATTTTCAGGAGCAGACAGAGCATGGTCTTAAAAACCAGCTCCTCCTAAAGTATCCCAGGCTAGGCACCTCATGCCTCTTAAACAGCATGTATTTCCCACCTCAGTACATAGCGGTCAGGTTGCAGCTGCTTGACCTAAGGGACACAGGACAAAGCCTTTGCCAAACCCAAAGCTTGAATTCATCCCTCTAACATGCTTCAGTACATTTTACTTTGAAAAATTTTAGTGTTGTCTATTGACTGCAAAAATTTTATCTCAATTGCCATCCAAGAACATGCTAATTTGTATTAAACAAATGAGGCTAATTATTTGCTTTCCACAAAACAGGCTACACTAAAAGTTCTAAATTATTTGCTTTCCTGATGAACAAGACGTTGTCTTGCTCACATATCAGATTCCATCACAGATCTCAGAAGGTCGATCTAGGTGTCACATCAAACAGCAAAGATAACATGAGGCTGGGAAACGTAGGCCCCTTGAGGAGAGCCCCCCAAGCCCTCTAAATGCACTATGGTGCCAGACGTCAGACATGGGGAGCTGGAGAATCAAAAACGGGGTGACTGTTTCACCTGCTACATGGAATCATAAAGTGGGATGGGGGTCACTTCAGTGTACACATAAGAGAAACTCATGTCTGGGAAAGAATATGACACCATAGTCTAAAAAGGTGCATGAAGGCTCCAGCTTCAAGGGTGTCTATTTGAAAAAGAGCTCCATAATCTGACCAAACTATTCATGAAGAGCAGAACACTTCTTTAGCCTACCAGAGAAAGCACTGTACACAAATGTGCTTAACAGTTGAGCAGCTTGATTGTGTTTTACAGTACCTCTTTGATACGGGGGAAAGAATTCTTGTTGTCAATTAAAAGTATGCAGTCAAGCATTCTGAAACGTAATGTTAAAAAGATTGTCATAATTTACATAACACATAATGAGTGTTCATCATACAAGCCCACAACACAGGATCACTACTGCCTTATAACAGGTATTTCCCTTAAGTGCGCATGCAAAGTGCATCTTTAAAAGACAAAAATAACATTTCTTTTTACAAGACTTTTCCCTGAATGACAAAAGCTGCAGAAGGCTGTTCTCCAGGTTTTGCTGTGTAGTCAGCTCTGAAATGCCCTGCTAAGCAGCAGTTGTTTACAGGAAAGGTCAAGAGGGCCTAATTAACTTGTAATTGTGCATAGACCCCCTTCCTCATTGACATGATTCAACTAGTTTCCATAACAGCTACCTGCAAAACAGTAATATGGATCATCCTCTAACACTCTATTCACTGGAATCACTTTATGGACTTTTGCTGCAACATGTCAGTTATTCTCCATAGCCTGTGACTCCGTTTTACGGCAAACACATGAGTGCTGCACAGCACCAGGGGACACAGAGCTGGGTAAGGCAAGGAGGTGTTTTGTGTAGCTCTTGGACACACACACTGCTCATGTGCTGTGAGCATGTAGATAGACACAGCAGCTATATGCAGGTCACAGCGAGTCCTGCTTGTCAGGACTGAAGAGATTTTGGCGAGCACATGAGGAACCTTCAACCCCTACCTAGACATCACCAGAAGCAGCCAGGAAAGAGATCAATAGGTTGTCTCATCTGGAGGATGGAGCCTCTAACAAATGCATCCCCACTTCCTAGCGCTGAGCTGAAGTGGATGCTAACATTAGACGTGGACCCACAAGAGTCTGGCTCAGAGCTCATATGGACTAAGGCATTACACCTAATTTAAGAATGAGACTACATCACAAATAGCAACACTTGCAGAAATCCCCAAGCCAGCATGAAGCTAACTATGGTACTGAGAATGCAGTCATCTCATCATGGTGTGGCAGCCAGGCTTTTGACCTCTCCTAAAGAGCAGAGCTCACAGGTGGTATTTTGTTAACTTACCTCTCTCTCTTCTGGGATCAAAGGTGACATAGAGCTAATTCAGCTATCCAGTTTTAGGACTTGAACCAATATCTTTGCATTAGCATTAGTACATGTATATTTCCTTCTGCTTTCAAGCTGATATGTCTGCATGATCCTAGCACAGAGATGTTGCTTCGAAGATCCAGTCTGGTATCTCTTCATGAAGCCAACCCAGCTTGTTCTGAGCTATTTCAGGCATTTATAATAAGATACTACATTGTGCCTGGTAGATAGACCCTGCTACAATAGTGCATCCTCTTAAATGCAATGTCTTTCTGTTTGCCTCTCTATGCAGGTTAGGAAAAGAAGGAGCATACCACAAGCTGAACTAAACCACAGTTCAGTATTTGTGTTACTTAGTGAAAGAACTGGCTAACATAAGTCTGAGTGCTTTGATCTATTGCCCACCAAAGCCAATGATACCGTTGTAAAGTCTCTTGATAACAACTGGATTAAGAGGGAGAAGATAAAGATACATTTCAGAGTAACTTTGGATAAGGATAAAGCAAAAGGACACAAACAAATCCCAAAGTCCTAGCAGTCATGAAGTCACTCCAAAAACTGTCTGGTGAGCTTCAGTACATTAAATTACTGGAGAAAAAACATGAAAATTTATAACAAATCATTTTTTCTTGTTGTTGTTATATTTTTAACCCATTGCACTGATTATAACATGCTGTCAACAGCCTCATCAATTATCCATTGCTAAAAAGTGGGCTCTAACATTCTGCAAGTGGTATTAATTGGTCTCAGTAGCACATAATGAGTTTAAAAGCTCCTACCTGTGTGCCCCCGGGGATGGTGGCTAGAGGCGGACAACAATTTACAGCAGACCATTAACACATAGACCAGAAAGAGCCAGTCAGATAGAAGCATTGATTTGGCACAGAATCTCATCCTGGAGGCAGAAAAGGAAGCAGTTGAGTGAAAGAACAATGGGACTAGGGAATAACATAAAAACGATGCAGGGAAGGAAAGCTGAAAAGATGCTGAAGAATAACTAATATGGCTTATTACAAGGCAACACTGACAAAATCATATTCACGGATTGGTTGAGATCAATTCTTTGTTAAGCATGTTTTATAATTAGAAGCAATGCAATGGCTATCACACATCGTATTACCCACAAACACATATTTATAATAACACATTATGAGTGTAATACATTTCTATGAATCTGAAATAAGGGGTTAGGTTTGGGGGTTTTTTTGGATTAAGATCCATCCACATTCAAATTTAAATATACATATTTATAACTCGTGCTACTATTTTTAAACTGCACCTGCTCAAAATCATAGAAACATCACAGAAAAATGTCCTTTTTACCCAATACTTCTCAGGACATATTTGCTAAAGCTACCAATTCCCATGTAGCCATGTGCACGAATTGGCTGGATCTCCCAAGCACACAACATCTGCTAGCTTTCCTGGAGATCAGTAAGTTTGCTGAGGGTTACACACTCATGAAACCAGCACCTCAGTCAAATATGCAAGGGCTCACTGCTCTGCCAGGGTGTTAGAAACTGCATTTCAGAAAACATTTGTTCTAAACAAGGCAGATGTTGTTAGTGTTATTCATGTTAGTGTTAGAACTAAGACCACAAATCCTCAGTAATTTTGCTGCAAATATCTACAATTAAATCCCTCAATAGCTTATGTTATGCCATTCATCATATGGAAAGGTAATCTAATCACTCTCTTAAACTCAGTTATGATGATTTATTACCCATGCAATACATAAATGGGCATTATGCAGTTGAACCCTTAGATACAAGGTTCCACACTTTCAGCAAATGCTGTAAGCAGGAATACATCAAATTAATTAATGGCAATTTATAGATTTGCATAAATTGAACTAAATACTGCTTTCATAGCAGTGATGTTAGTCTGCAGTTAATCAGCACACTGGGATTTGGGCAAGCCTACCATAAGCATGCTTATTTGCACCAAAAAGTCCTTTGAGAACTTCTTTACCCTGAAGATTCCAGTTCTGATTCTTCCAAGTATTTTCTAAATAATTTGTTTATCTGTATATCTTTAAAATACCTGAGACTATTCAGCTAATCCAATATTCAAGTGCTGAATAGACTGGTAGTGTGAAAGAAAAAAAAAAAAAAGGCAAAACTCATGCCCTAGACAGCTCTACTATCAAAGGCAGGTGAAGCACTTGGATCCTGTTTTAAATTTGATCACCATCTACAAATGAAACCAAAACAGATCCCTTGTTTTCTCATTTAAAAGTCCTTGCATAATTTTCCCTTTCACACATCACAAACCAATTTTGTTCTCTCATTGTGTATGAATGGGAATGTTGATAAAGCCCAAACAAATCACAAATGCACTTATTAATATCAAAAGTTACGAGACCAAAAGCCTGTTGTATGTAAATATATTTTAGCAACAAACACTGTTTTATACTTGAGAAAAAAATACATTGGTGAAAAACCCAGCACCTTCAGCTGTCCTTGTAGACTTTACTCCAGACTACACACTTTTTAAAAAAGATACACAAATATTGCTAAAAAATAACCCACCATATCTACAGATTTAAGAAAAAAAAATTCCATGTAAAGAAGCTGCATTTTAAGGACTGATTTGGAAAAAAGGTACCTTTCCTTGCATTAAGATGGTGCTCTGTTTCAAGCCCAATATGTTGCCACCCTAATTACAAATGAACCAGCACAGGAAGAAACACACTGAGGCTCTTTTGCAGCAGTTTATAGGAGTCTTCTGCAAGCATGAATCAAGCCCAGAAGATAAAGACGTCACTGGTCGTTGCCTACCCTACAAGTATCCTCTTATGGAGCACTCCCAGGCTAATTCAGAGCAGCTACACTTCACCTAATAAGCGTGGACCTAATTCACCTCTTGCACCCAGCTGAACCACATAATGCTACTGCAGCTAATGGGATTGAGTCACTGTGAAACCAGCACAAATGTTATTATTGCTGTTGATCCAATATTAGTCTAAGGAAACTGCCCAGTAGGCTTTGAAATCAACCTACCATTTCAGATGTTAGTCACCCAAATCTTTCCCAGGTAACTGAACCTCATTTTCTTGAGGAGAGGGCTGAATTTAGTCTTAGTTTTCTTGCTCTCTCCATGAGAAACACACAGCTTACACCTCAAGCACCAGTTACCACTAAATAGGAAGTCATCATCTGTTCATCTTGCAATACCATCCCTCTGTTGCTCTAAATGCAAACACAGGAATCTGATCCAAGTACCAGTGGAGAGCCCAGCTCTGGTGTCACTCTGTAGTATCATAATGAAGACAGGGACCTTCCTTCAGGTTTCCCGAGGTGTGACTGAAAGCAGGATTTAACCCTTGGAATTAAATACCACAGATCAGACATTTTGGGCATGCCCTTTCTGGTGTGAGTTGATGGAAGGGCCAGATATTTAGTCCCAAATCATGCACCGCATGCTCAACAGCTGCTATTTCAGCATGCAAGTGAACCCAGGTGTTCCCACCATTCCCCGTGCAGGAGCAAAGCTGGTCTCAGTGGAAATGGTTGTGTGCTGACCTAATTTCAAAAGCTCTCCCAGATTATGAGTTTGACTCTTTTGAAGCCATGGCCCTGATGTTAGACAAGGAATGTGAAAACAGGTTTCATCAGGTTACAGGGTAACCTTACCCCTTTGTCAGTATATTCAAGTCCAGGAATAAGTGTATCACTGCAAAGCATCAACTTAGTTATATCCAGACTGAAAGGCTGCTAAAAGCATCCAGTACCACTAAAATTATACAACATCTGCAAACTTTAGTCTGCCTTGCAGGTGGACAGGACCCAAGTCTTCAGCCCACTAATATAAAGAAATACAAGAGGATCTTTAAAAAGGCAGGGAAAAAATGAAATTTGGCAGACAGATGCAGCAAGGGGTGCTGAGCCCTTCAGCGTCAGTGGGCTGCCG
The DNA here is from genome assembly GCF_034638445.1 of Ciconia boyciana. NCBI lineage: Eukaryota > Metazoa > Chordata > Aves > Ciconiiformes > Ciconiidae > Ciconia > Ciconia boyciana. Next base: position 14,671,927 of record NC_132944.1, on the reverse strand, counting down.
CTTTCAGAAATGTCAAGCCTTCATTCTCTGTTGGATTCAAGTAGATATTGTTGCTAACCAGAACAGCAAATCTTCAGTGTCATTTGAAAGATAAAAAGTACTCTTACCTTGGGGACTTTGCAAGAATTTTGTTCCAGTCAAACACAATTATTTCAGTCTGTTTTTCATAGTTTTTCCAGATTCCCATTTGCGGCAGCAAATAAGCCTTTCTGCATTTCAGAATTTTTCCTTCGCTTTGGGGACCTAGAAAGAAAGCCATGTTACACTGCAATTAACGGCTGGAATGGTGCTGTGAAATAGAGCTTCGTTACCAAAATCATTGTTTCACAGTGCCATCTACAGTGCAATCCAAGGCAAAAGGCAGCAGTCATATTGCTCTTTTCACTTGTTTCCAAGAACACAGAGCAACTGTGATAAGGCAGCTCTGAAATAGCACATTAACTAAAGGCAGAGTTCACTATACTAGAAATTACAAACATAATGGGCGCAGCTCACTCTGTCCTTATAACCATGTGCCCTCTCATCACTCAACCGCTGTGAAAGCTGTAAGGTCTAAGACACCATCATAGTGCAAACAGATTTCCACATGCTTACTTGAAACCTCCAACAGTTTTAACCAGAGATTATTAAAGACGGGGAGAAAATCTTTCATTGTCTTCATAAAGATTTGGCCAAGGCCCTTGGAGTCTGGCTGCCTCAGGAGCAGAGGGTCTGTAGGGTCGCATCCATGGGATCGTGTCCTTGTGATCAATGCATTATAGCACCCTCTGACACTTTTGTCTCTACTTGCTTCCAGCATCACATCTCACACCCAGCCCACCTATACCCAGAAGCTACATTTTGAAGTCACTATATGGAGACACTTTGGCAGCAGTACTGACACACGTTCCACAGAATAATGAGCTCAAACACTCCATTTCATAGACATTCGAGTCTCTTTGCTCTTATTGTTTATATTTGTTCTCGCACTTCTATCCCTGGGCTCAACTTAACCTTCTGCTATTGAAAACACAACACAGTGCAATTTGTGAGAGTAATAATAATGCGGTCTTCACCTACGGAGTGATCACAATAACCTTTTCTCATCTTCTTCCACCACTCTTTTCATTTCACTCTTCCTTTGATCAATTAGAAATTTGTTTTAAGAAACACAAAATGACATTATCACATTGGAGAGCAAAGCATCTCTGGGGTCACAAAAGCATGTAGGCAGACACCTTTCAGAAGCTTAGGACAGGAAAGCCCCTGGCTCAATACACTCAGCTCCTTTCTGTTCAGAATGCCATGAGAAAATAGAGTAATTGCTGGAATTAAAGAGGTACCAGGCCAGCAATCTATAATTAATCACATTTTACTCTGTCTTCCCTTTCCAATATGGAGAGTTTCAGACTGAGCCAAAATTGCAGTGCAGCAGTTCTAATTAAAAAAAAAACGTGTGCAAAGAGATGTCTTAAGACAAAGCACTACCATCCTATATTAATCCTTTCTTCCACGAATACACATAAAATAAAAAAATCAGTGTGCCTCAAAAGGCCTATTGAGAAAAAGCAAACAAACAGGCTTTTCAATATAGTATTGAATGACTGAAATGGTTGTGTGGTACAATTTTACCCATTTCATAACAGGACAGATAGATAAATATATTCTTACAGTGCTCTTGTAGAAATCAATATTGCAATATACTAACTTGGGTTTTAGTGCTTATCTGTTCCATAATTTTTATCAGAGAGGAAAAAAAAACCTCTGTAGATGCATCTACAGGTAAATACTAACTTTAGTGTAACCTGTTCTGTAAACATATGTTAAACACTGGTAAAAGACAAGGAAGTATTGATTATTCTAACTCATTCTAATTAAATGAATACAGCAAAAGAGGCAGATGATACAGCCACCAGCATATCTTGGGGCTTTCTGATGCCTTCCAGGCAGTGATATTTCTTAAGAAAATAGGGTTGTTTGAGGGGAGTGTAAGGCAAACTCCTACAGTGAAATCTTAAGTCTGAGATTCAGCTGCTTTATTTCAGTAAAGGAGGGAGGTCAGAGCAGAAGCAAGAGGCTCACCTGGTTAATAACGGTAAAAGGACTTCCAGGCTTCTCATGGCAAACCCATGTTTTGTGCGTATTTTGTGATCAGTGGTTTTAATGCTGGTCCCTGCCTTGTCTCAGGGTGCAGCATTACTTTGGAAAGCAGAGCTGCTTATTTGCAGGCTGCACAAACAAGCGAATCACTCCTGACCTTCTTCGCCAGGAGCTCTGCTGGGGCAGCGTGGCCTGCAAGGGCAGCTGCTCCCACCAGCGGGCATCAACCCTCCCACCGGCCACCTGCGAGCAAACTGAGTGCCGCTTTAAACAAAATAAAAATCAGCATCACCTCCCAGGAGGCACCAATACATCTGACAACAACTGGAATTTTGTGGATGAAGTCCTCGACTTCAATGCAGCAGGGTTAATTTACACAAGAGGGATTTGAACAAAAGTTACCCACGGAAAGCAATCTTATGAAGAAAGAGGTCATTTTTATACAACGAGCTCTAGCCAGGAGGCAGCTGAACCCCCACTTCCATCTCTAGCAAAGCTATAAAAAAGAATAGAAGGAAGGAGGAAGGGGGAGAGGCTCTACTCTCAAGCATTTATGCATGGGCTGGCCATGAACTACTCCTGCTTTGCACTTAGTTGCCCTAGACCCCACTTAAGGCCACACAACTCTCCCATGTCAGCCATTTAGGGCACCCAAACTAAGACTGTGGGTTCTGGTATCTAAAGGGAATTGCAATGGTCAGATCTGCTGCAGCTCAGCCGCAGCACAGTCTGTCTCTGTGCCTCCACACTTGGGTGAAATGGGTATAAATAGCATCTCTCTATGCTAGAGAAGCATTTCTAGAACAGAAATAACAAAGGTCTAAAGTTATTTGAAAATTGTATGGGCACTGTATAATTCCTTTGACAGATGGAATAAGATAGCATTTTAAATTAGGTACTTTTCCTACCAATATTTACATGTTGTAAAATACTTCTTACGGCTACTTTCTGTAAAGAATAAATTACTAAACCATTTTATGCCATCTTTTATAATAAGCTATTAAATAATTTAGAAAATCTCCATGCACTGAATATTTAAAAGGCCGTAATTTCTCTATTGTCAATAATTCCTCACTTAAAGATAGCACATCCCTTAAAAGACTCCTCTTCTGTAAAGCAACTGGTAAGAAGGAAGCAAGTACGGGTGCCACATACTTTACAGGGCAATTTGCCAGCCTGAGAATTTAACCCTGCTGTCAGCCCTGTTAAACTCCTACGTCCTACTGAATAAAGAACTGAGAGAAAACAGAGCAACGCCTGCAATGTCTTAGAAGAGGGAAAAAAAGAGCTCTAGTCCAGTCACTACGTGTGTTTGAAAAGCACGGCTAGTCGAGTTTGAGGGGAAATAGAGACAAAAATCAAGAAAAGAGCAAGAGCGAACACCTGCTTGGCTAGCTCTACCCGTTACACACCAGCTAACTAACACAGACCGCCCATTTCAGGGCTAAACGGCTATAAACGGGGCACGAAGTTAGCAATATCCCGCCAAAGACCCCCTTATCCCACAGGAGACGTTTGCCGCAGGCCCACAGGCTGGAGGGCAGGCCTTGCGCCTCAGGGGAGGGCCGACACCTGCAAGGTGACACTCCTCGGCCCGGCCTGGCAGCCCACCGCAGTTTTAGGGCCGCGAGTGGGGAAATCGTTTTGTCGGTGTGCAGTAACTCTATTTTTGTTGGTGCTGAAGCGCACGTGAGGAGACCCGGCCCGGCGGGGACGCACTCCCCTCCCTGAGGGCGGCGGGCGGCGGCCGGCCCTGCGCCGTGGCGCTGCTGCCCCCTGGCGGCCGCCCGCCCCCGCCGCGGCTCCGCCGGCGCCCGCCCCCCCCCGCCCGGCCGGCGCGGCCCGCAGCTCGACGGAGCTGTCCCCGGCCCCGGCGGCATGCATAATTTAGCGGCGAGCTATTAAACACTTCCAACTTTCGTCATTACTCGGAAATCTCATTAAATCTCATCCGTACAACGTGCGCCAATTGCTCCGCCGAACCCCGCTCATTGTTCCACGCCGGAGCCATCCTGGCCCTGAGAGAGATCCCCCCCGAGGCCTCCGTCTGCCGCAAAGCCTCTAATTTGCGAGCGCTCCATTGTGCGAGAATGAACTGTCCGTGCAAATTAAGTTTTGTCATTAATCATATTAACACGCTGCTGTCACAGGGCTCCTCCCCGCAGCCTCCTCCCGGAGAGCGCGGCTGCGGCACCCGCGGGGGCGGCGCTGGGCTGGTGGGCTCCCCGCACCGCCTCGCAGGCTGCGCCCCTTCTCCTCGAGGTCCCCTGCGAGCCCCAGAAATGGGCCAGCCAGGGGGAAATAACGCGGTTTAGATTCCGAATTTAGTCCCTCAACCCACACCCCGAAATCTCTGCGTCAGGTCAGGTAAATTTAGCTCCACCTGAAGACTTCAAGTGGCAGTAAATACACCACAGCTAAGTTATTCCAACAGTTAATTAACCTCGCTTTAAACACTGCACCTGATTTCTAAGCTGAAATTGTCCAGCTTCTGCTTCTAGGCATCTGATCTCATCAGGCCTCTTGCTGGCAGATGAAAGCGACCTCCGCTCCCTGGTATCGCTGCCCACGCTCGCTGCTCTCCACCATGCCCCTGACTTTCACATAAGTCAGAAGGAGGAAGCCTCTCCTTGGAAGGCTTTGAACTATTAAATCTATCTTGCAGCTCTTCTCTGCATCACTGCCAATTTCTCAACATCAGGTATTTCGAAGTGAACCTCAGAATACACAGTAACCAGAGATGATCTTTGTCAATACCACAAACAGGGGTAACAAACCTTCCAGCTTCTACTTCATGTTCCCTCCTGCTATATCCTACTCGTCTACCCGGCTGGCGCACCACACAGAGACAAGTAAGGTGCTTAAAGGTCTCGGTTCTGCCCATCATTACTCACACGAGTAACAGTTACACCAGGTAGGAAGGCCCTATGCAAACTGAGGAAGGACACAAAGTTATGCACATAGTAACATAAGACTATTCTCACAGTGCAAGAAAGCAAAACTTTTATTGAACCCAATTCCTCCATCCTTTACTCCCAGGGTAAACACCAATCTTTCTGCTGTGTCTACTTCCCTACAGGTATCACTGAGGGAGGCCCGATAACATCAAGCTCCATAAGGCAAACTGAATTGAGAAGGCTCTTCAGACAGCAGGAAAATTAGCTAAACGAGGTGGCAGCAGCAAACTGCAAGTGTGCTTCCTCACTTTTAAGAAAGCCAGACATGTAGCAAAAAAATCCCTGGGGGACTGCGGCAGTTCCCAGCATCTCTCAGACCCCAGCAAACTCCCAACACACTTCACCTGCAATTTTTGAAGTGCTTTTTTATGACATCACATTCCATATATGACATCAGTCTCTGCTGGCAGCAGCTCAGTCTGTCACCCCTAGTCAGCCCTTTCCACAGGAATATTTCAAAATCTCACTTAACAGCAACTGGGGGAGGTGGGGAGGAAAAGAAAACAATGCCAATGAGAGCTAAAGGAAATAAAACCCACAGCCTCCTAAGAAGGGAGTACTGAACTGCTATTGTATCCACATACCATGAGGTTATCGACCACACCAGCAGCCAGGCCATCCACACACAGACAGACATCCTGTGTGCCATGTGTTTTGCGGGAAATGTGTCTGTCTTCACGAGCATTTGGTGTTCTCTAGGGTATATCTGTCCTCACTGTCTCCTTTAGAGATGAGAACAAACCTTCCATCCGTTGTGGGCATGTTAAGAGGGTGTGCTGAGAGGACTGCAAAAATATGCCTAAGCCACCCTAATTCTCTGCCCCAGTCACTGTAGCCTTCCTCACTTATCAATATGGTGATAGGGGCTTTATATATATAAATATAAATATATATATATATTCTGCCAGAGTGAGAATAGTGAGTTGGGTGGATGCTCTGTTGGAAAGCCTTTTTCAGTTGGACTCATTCTCAGTGAGAGTTTGTGGCTTCCACATTTAATCCACACTCGGGTCACGCAGAAGCAGTTAACAGCAGTGCACAGAATCAGAAAACAAATTCAAGCAAGGGACTGAAGGGGAGAACTAAAGGACTGCCAGAAGATCTCAAGTTCACACAGTGTAAGGAGGAGTTTGAAATTGAAGCTGTTGCCTCCTCTGCTGCGGCAGAACAAGTCAGGTGTCTACTCAGAACCTGATGCAATGCAAACTACAGGGGCTAGTTCAGGTCCCCTCTAGGCAAGGGAACAGTAGCTTCCTCATATGCACTAACTCCAGCGTATATTCTGGGGACCTGTGGTCAGCAGAACTCACAGCTTTCAAGTGTATTTACGTGGCAAGAAGTAGTCTTGCAAATGAAGCTTATGAGTTATGCTGGCACAAATAACTGATCGCTTGCAGTTCAAAAGTATAATCTCTGTGTATGAGAGGATCACCTAAATTAAATAGAATCTCATTTAGAAAACTAATTTTTAGGAAAATGTTTTAGAAACTGCTCTCTCAACTCAAACTGAGTCCACATCTTCCCTCCAGGAAAAATTCCACCCAGACCAACAGGACTGCTCAGAGAGTAAAGTACAGCTATTCTAGCTGTAAAGTAGAGTCAGAATAGACCCTTTTCTCCATACAGCATTATTTATTGTTCATCACCATCCTACAAAGAACTCTTCTGCCAAAGTAAACTCCTGAAGAGGTAACTATTGCTATCAAGGTTTAATTTTTAAGGTTGCACAAACAGCCTGCCCAACTTGGACAGCCAACTCAGCATATCTCCTCATTACAGCCCAGCATTTCAACTCTTTCAACTACATTTATCAGAGAGAATTTTTCATTGTGATTACCCAGGTGCTTTCAGTCCCTCACTACAGCTCAAAATCTTCTCCACCCCCTGGTGTATGGCCTACTTAAGAGATGGGCAGACTTGCAGGCACTGTGTTCAGGGAAGCACAGAAACTGCTTCAACCCTGTTCAAAGAGGAGGCAGAGCAGAGACAGTGCCCTGCTCCACTCCCAACTGATCTCCCAGAAGCAGAGCAGTACTCACACAAAGCAGACAGCACACCAAAAACTGCGGAGAGAAACATCTTCGAAGGAAATCTCTTCAGCAGGATGTTTCAGACAAGGCAAATGCGCCTTTTCCCCTACTGCAAAATTTGCCTGCCAGGTAGCAAAGCAGTAAAGTTGTTGCACAGATTATCTCGAGCAATAAGACACTGTTTTCTATACCCTGAATTGATGGAGGAATTTCATTTCTCCCATGGAAGGAAAAGATAACTCACCCAATAGCTATAGAGCAGGACACTCACCTTTCTTCCCACTCACCGGGGACCCAGGTGAGCTGGTAGGTTATTTTGCAGAGATCACTTGGGGAAGGGAGGGAGGGAAGGGGGAAGGGAAAGGATGGAGGAGGGGACCTCATGTCAGTTTGTGTCTCTGGATAATACACTGGGAGGTCCCAGACCTGTTCTGGGTGCCTGGTGGCCAGCCCAGGGCTCACATTCAAGAAGTAGATGATCACTGACTATGGGTGACCATTCAAATTAACTAAAAGAGCCAATCCCAAGGAAATAACATGAAAATTAAAAGATTCAACAAGCACGAGCAGTAAAGAAAGGTTGAAGTAGCTGTGTTTTAGTCAAGAAAAGAGTTTACTGGAGACATGCTAACTGCCTCCTTGAAGAGGTTTGCTTTAAAGAAGGGCATGATTTAAAGAAGTGGTTCTTTGTAGCTACTGCAAATGGCATAAAAATAAATTAGGTGTCCTGCAAAGATAATTTAGTGGGTGCATGAGGAGAAACTTTCTGTATCTAAGTGTAGGAAACTAGTGGTACAAGCTGCTCAAAAAACTCATGGAGCCTGCTTTGATGGAGGTTTTTTTTTAAATTGGCTGAACACCTACGGTATGGTCAAGGCTCCCTTCTCCATCCACAGGGTTGGATTACATGTTTGCTCAGGGTCTGTAACAGGACTACATCTCCTTTATGCCTTGGAAAAAAAAAAAAAAAAGCACTGGAATATAAATACAAGGTAAATAGTCGCTGTTCACAGTGTCATCCTCAGTACCCTGACCACAGACAGTCAACACATCAGAGGTCAGTGGAGGAAAATTGTGGCAGAAAAAAACTGAAAATACCTCCTACACATATTGATATTTTTTTTCATGCAGACAGGGTCAGCTTGTGTTATATTTAGATGTCTTTCTGGTGGTTCTGAGGGTCCTTATGCAACCAAATTTGGTTCTTTCTGGTTCTACTGCATTAGAATACTACATTCTCTTGTTATTCCCCAAAACACCTCATTCACAGTTAATAGTTACAGCATGTCCACTCATGCTTCCCTAAGCTGTATTAGGCCCTGACTCCAACAGGATCTGTCCACTTCTGCGTCACCAATGTAATCCGGTCTCTGCTTTTGTTTCAATTCATGAAATGCTCCAAGAAGAAAGCACAGAATAGCTAGTTTTGCTTTTAGAACACAAACATGCTTTATGAGCAGTGGATGCACATTGGCTGATGAAGAATCCCAACTGTCTGGGTATACGGGATAATTGTTCCACTTGGGACTCATTAGCTAATTGTTAAAAGATTCTAATGAAAAGCATTTCATAAATACAGCACTAAATTTCCGGAAGTGTAATTATGGGCTGAACGCACATTTTTAGCACCTGTGTTATCAACTGCATAAGCCAATAGCAAAACATCTTGTGGTGTGCTATCTCTGTTCTCTCTGTCAGTCTCGGGGTAGTACATAGGATAAGTACTAGCAAATTGAAAGGTAACTTTTTTTATATTCCCATTTTTGTACAACGATAGCACAGTCAGCTTGCGATTCGTTGAAAATTCTGCCCCTAGCATACAGACTCTCTTGTGGCAATAGTGAAGAACAAAACTTGCACAGGAGGGGAGAGGCACAGACCAAAGAGCTGTAACCCAACTTTTTGATCTTGTTTTGTCACTTGACTTTCATGCTATGGGACAAGCTTTTTACTCAGTGTTAGAAAAAGTTGTTTGCTTATCGGAGCCTGCTCCTCAAGCTATTTTAGAAAATCATTGCTCTGCTGAATAGGAAAGTTCCAGAACAGGGTTCCTGGCCCATCAGTTCAGGAACTGTTACCAAATAAAAAGTGTAATATCATTCTTCATTTTCTGTAATTGAATGACAGAGGCAAGGCATTTGTATGGCATGACGACTTGGATTTGGGTCAATAAACAATTGCACTTTAAAGGCGAACCCAATTTTGTTCAATCTTGATCCTAGTTAAATGAACAAAAGCATATTCAGAACCAACCTCAAAGTTGTATTTGCTTTTCTATGGTTTGGCAACATCATGCTGGATGGAAGTACTGACCATCACACAGAGTGTGCCCGCACTGTACACAGCACTGTCTGAGCTGGGCATAACTTAATTCCTATTCCAACACTGAGTCGTGAGTCCTGAACTCTGGTCTCTGTTCAACATTGTACCATGGAGAAGTATCTGCTTGTTTGGAGCTAACTGGAGCACCACAGTCACAGTATGGCCATGGCACAGTTGGGTTTAGCTCTCATTGAGTTTGAGACACCTGGGTGAGGCTGTAGCTGTACACTCTTTGCATTGTGCTCTTCAGGTACCGAGAGCCATATAAGGTTTTCTAATTCCTGACAGCAGCCTACTACTGAGTCAGGAAGAAGGATGAGCAGATAGATATATCTGTTAATTATCTCCTGAGCTATTGGTCCTGTGGCCCTAGAATCAATATTACACTGCCAGAAGAAAAAGCAAATTTAAAAAGTGGACAGACCTCAGAAAGATGTACTATTTGTGATGTGTCAGCAGCATGCCCTAGCTGGTTTGATTGCCCCAGCAGACCACTGACACGTACATGGAGTGACTCTACCTCTCTCCTGCAGGTCCTTGTCTTTCTCCTTGTAACCAGAAAAATTCCAGATTCCAATATGAATACATAAGGTAACACTCTCTCTCAGGTATTTTCATTTCCAGCAGTACCAGCTACTGCATGCCCTGATGCAAGAGAATTTCAGAAGTCCCATAAATTACATTTTGCCTCCTCACCTCCAGAAGGGATTTCCTTCATTCTTCCCTCTTCCAGCCCAATCCTTCAGGCCTCCTTCCCTGTCCCTTCTCAGCCCTCTCTGTTTCTTGTTTGCATAGCATCTCCTCCTGCCTCCTCTGGGAAGCTCACCTGCTTGGCAGCAGCATGCATGTCAGCATCAAGAAAATGGTTGGCAGGCGGGGAAAGAGACCCCACTTGAGCTATGTATTGATCAATGGTGAAAAAAGGTCTCCCTGTTTAGAGCAGGTTAATCATCTGCTGGCTGCTATTTTCATCCCTTCGCAGGCATGAGGAAGCCAGATAGAGCTCTGGCTACTATTGCAACGAAACATCAGTAAACCTTAAAAGGTGCTGAGGGACTGGGTAAGGAGAATAGTCCTAGACACCCTCCTGTTGCTGCACTACCAAGACAGGACACCAGCAGCCCCAGCAAGCTGATACTGCTCTTCAGAAGCAGTAAGAGAAGTTGTTAGCGTGGTATTTCCCCTTCAAGCACCTGAATTGTCAGAGGGTCCTCCTTCCAGTACCTGTCACAGCTGAACTAATAACATGTTTCCATACAGGAGGCTCAATCAGTTACTCTGACTGAAGTAAGACCACAGCCAGACTTTGAATGAGTAACAGCATGTCCTCTTCATGGCTAAAGCTAGAAACTTTCTTCTTTATTTGTTTAAAAAAAAATAATTTTCTTTTTCACAAAGCTCAGAAAAGACTGAACTTTAGGCTTTTAGTTCCCAATCTGCCTAGGATGGATTTTTATTTTTCTGTTGCACCTTCAGTCGTGCACAAGCCACTTCATGATCGTGTAACCGTGTGCATGATTGATAGGAGGAGCTGGGGAGAGGGTAAGTGGCATAATTTTGATAATGCTTTGAAATGCTCAGGGTTGGAAATGAAGTATGAAATCCCCCCACTTTCCCTACCTCACTTTAAGGCAATTATGATTGCCTTAAAGATGCGGGATCTGTTGAAAGTAATAAATTGTTGATCGTTTGTTTATTTTCAGGGTAGACAACAATCAGCTTTTAATCAGCCTTTCATCACCACTAGAGAGCTATTAACTCTCTTAAAAATAATTAGAAAACAGAAAAGAAAAATCTCCTCCAATTATTTTCATCCAGGAAACTGGGACTTTATAAAAAAACCCTCAAGATTCACAGAAAAAACTACACATTTAGTTCACTCTTTTAACAATGAGAGTTAATTTGCCAGAGAGGTGGGGAAACAAAACATGAAAAACTGAACCATGCTTAATATTTTTCCACAAAGTCTGCCACAGGGAGTCTCCCACCAAGCTGAGGTCTGATTGATTCATGCACCTTGTCACAGCCAGCACTGCCCTGCTCTCCCCCTTCCAAATCTCTCTCTGAAGGTTCTCTCCACCTCCTGTTTCCCGGAGCACTGTCCTTTTACCACAGCCTCCAGGTTTAGTCCTATATTGGCAATTGTTTCCCCCCATCTCCCCTAAATAAAATTTGTCCACAGCATGCTCACAATGGCAGAGCTAAAGAAAATAATAGCCATTTCTCTTTCTGTGGATTGTGCTTCCTGAGCATGTATGATGTTTTGGATATTGGCATCTGAACAAGAACCAATATTTTTCAGCCACCTTGGGTGGACACTCAGTTATTTCTGTTGAACTTTTTTTTTTTTAGGGAAACAGATTGCAGGAGTCTTCCATTTCTCTGATCTCTGACTATTAACAGAATCTTGTCTTTCAGATCCCCACAATACACATTTTTTCCATTTTTGAGTAAGTGAACTGTGAATACTGTCCTGGGAGAAACAGTACTCAAACTTAACTACGATAAAGAGAGCAGCCTCCAAATTTCAATCATATTAGAATTAGCAGCAGGTATGAAATGTCTCAGCAGATACTACCTTTCTATGATTTCAGAGAGGCAACATAACTAAACAGAGTCCCTCCATCTCACATACAACTTTCCAGTAGCTTTCCCCACCAATAATCCCATGAAAATATACCCTCAGCGTGCCTCATTTACTTCCACCCTATTGCCACGTACACCTTTACCAGTGCGCTGGTTATAGCTCAAATGTAGTCATCCTTACAGGAGAACAAGGTCCATCAGGAGCACTTTGCTAGATCCCGAGACAACTGCTGTTATTCTGTTGTGCTGTTGTTGAACCGCTGTTCAACAGATGTTTGCCTTTTGGGGTGGTGACCAGACAATGTCCTATGCGTGCTCCTACGGCGCAGTTAAGTGGCAAGCAGCCTTTGGTAAGAAGACTGGGGGACAGACATGCTTTGTCGTTATCACATTGCAGAGAACCTGTCCTCAAAGCCAAGAAGGATTGCCCTTCTTGATGGTAGGCATTAGTCAAATACAAGTTCTCAGATCCAGTAAGAGCTAACTGAACAAAAATGTAATGAGCTGTAAAAAATAGATCAGACTGGATTATGGATTCTAAGGGGCAACTAACTAAAGAGTGTATGAGGGGCTGAGCTAATTAAGTACTCCCCCACCAGGACCCCAGTGGCTGTATTTTTTTATTTATTTTTTTTTTCAATTGCCCATTGGAGATGAATTGTGATTCACTTTAAAAAGGGATTCTTCTTGTAAATCGATCAGTGTTAGACCCATTTGACCTACTAGTGTGTCTTTAAAGATTGATGAACTGGAACACAAAAGTGAAACCCTCTCACTTTAACTGTTCCCATTTGAGTTCCCTGCACTGTGAGATACATTTTTAAAGAGGCCTATGGAGTGGTTGCATCATTGATTCACATTCTAGGGTTATTGCACAAACCATTTCCATAGCCTGGTAATAGGCAAGACAGCCACACAAAGAAAGAAGGCCATTAGCAAAGACAGTCACAGGACTGTTTTAGATTAAAAACTGCTGTTATTAAAAATGTGCTACATCTCAGGGACCATAATAGGAATTTGTTAGGCCTTTTACTTTAATACTGGTCACTAATTAAATGCAAAACAGCAACAGTAATTAAAAAAAAGGGGGGGGATATGGAAAAAAATCACTTACTGGATTTATATTTTCCCCTCTCCAAGTGAACCCCCTTCCTTGCAAATGACAAGTGTTTTGGGCAATTAGCAAGAGAAGCTGCAGGTAACCGAACCTGCACTCACCAGAGGGTACCACTGCATACAAAAAGAAAGATACAGACTTTTAATTTAGAGCTGTGCTTTGCACTATTTCAGGCAAACCCCACATGTTTTCACATAGCTATCTGCTGCCAATTTAGTCTAATACTTTGTTTTTCATCCAGGGATTAAATCCTGCCCACCTACCCTCCCCTAAAATTCAGGGACAATGGTCAAAATTCCCTTCTCTGCTCACAGATACCGTTTGGTGAGCACCCAAAGGACATCTTCGAGAGAGTGCAGCCACCCTTACTTTACCCTCCTGGTCCTTTTTCTTTTTCTAAACTGATGGCTTTGAGAAAATAGAATAAATACTTGGGTATTTATCTGTTCAGCTTCATTCAGATTGTATGATTTTGAGGAGGTATTTGTGAGTATGAACTGTTTTATAGCATCTTTATGTTAGAAAGACAGCATAACTCACTTGGTATACTGACCCTACTGCGTAAAACAGAATAAATGGCCAGTGGAGGGTGTGGTTTATCATTTTAAATTATTTTTGCACTCCAGCCAAAGACAGTTGGTTTCTTAAACCATTATTTTGTCCTTTTTAATTTGACTACTCGATTGTACAAGAATTCCTAATTATTTCTCTGCTTGCAATAGCACCATCCAACTTATTACCTGAGAACAGCAGTATTGCATAAATAATCTATTGCCTTTTTAACCTGAAGGTCTCAACATTAGGTCTTCAAAAATATGAAAAATTTCTAATTTAATAATGAATATTCCTATGATAGTCACCCTAACTGGAAAGTATTACTTTCTGAAGCTTCCTGTTCTCCACTCAGGAGGATTTACCGTCAAATAGATCATTCAACGACAGTGCGTCCTCTTCCAGCAGAGACCCAGAAGTGCGGGGAGGGATCAAGAGCAGGCTGGCCGTCACACGAAGAGCCAAGACCTGCATGCTATTTGTCAGCGTTCAGGCTAGAAGCATTGCACCTCAGGCTGGACTGTTGCACTGAGGAGATAGCAGGCTGGGTTTTAGCATTGTCATTGTTGCTCTCTGCTTGGATCTACGCTAAGTTAGCAAAGCTCTCTGAATACAGTGCTCAAGCCTGGCTTAAGCTCCAGTGCAACAGTCTAGACACAGCTGTATGTTATCTGGGACCCTTGGAGCTTTCATCCATCAGAGACCTTTGTCTCCTGAGACTCATGTCCCAAAGCACACAACCACAGCCGTATCCTGTCTGTGTGTTGTACAGTGTTGAGCAAAAATGTTTCAGAGTGAAAGCAAAAATCCAGAGGTTGCTCTCCTGGCATAGAAGACCAATAACAGTATCTCCACTCTGACCGGGTAAATTTCAGCTGAATTCGCACAAGGAGCAGGATTTTTTTTTTTAAACATCTCTAATGAAGATCTGCTGAGGACCATGTAATAAAAATAAAGACAGACCAGACTTGACAGGTTTGCAATTAATTTTCCCTGGCTCTTATTTACGTCTTTGATTCTGGCAGTCTTCCTCTTCTGAATGAGAAACACTGGCTCCCATTCGTTACTCCTAACATCGCAAAATCCATAATGTGGCAGGTGTTTGCTACTCATTTCATTGACACAAGTATTATGTTTAATCAAAAACTGAAGCAAGACAAAATGAACAAAACAAGATAAAACAAAGTAGAGCCTGAAGAACCAGCCTATCCTCAACACTTCGCAGTCTGGCAGGGCGTTGCTGGGTAGAATCGCAAAGAATAAAATTTGTCTGCCCAAATCCCACACTGTATTGTCAAACTGACCCACGGAAGCTCTACAGAGACATTCTAACAGACTTCTCCACTCATATCCTGTCTACCAAGCAATCTTACGCAGAGATTTTATAAAGTCACTCACCAGTCCCTTCCCGTTATAAAGTATAGCCTACTTACAACATACCCTCCTTTCCCATCACCCAACTGAATTACTTCAGAGGACAGCCATCAGCCTAGCATTAGGAAAAGGCAAAGTCTGAACATCTTTGTGAACCAGCTGTTGTCTTATCCTAGAAAGCTAATGGAGATGTCTAGAAAAGATAGGAATAACTAACCTTCAAAACAACCGTTGGACAATGCATTTGCAACAGAAAGGCAGTGACCCAAGGACCTGAAGCAGAAGCTCAGTGATGCTTGTCAAATGATGTCTTTGTAGCTGCACTGAGACTTGAGAAAATATATTCTGAAAAACAGGATCTTGAAGCTTGAAAACCAGCATGACTTGGGAGTCACTTAGAATTTAAGCATGAGAATTGTGAAAGTCTTATTCAAGGCACAGTACTATATACATAACTATTCCCACCAGGAAATCCACCAGTGGAACTTGTGTGGGTGCTTGCTCTATTACGTGAGACCAAAAAAAAATCAAAAGAGTCTGCGACACAGAGCAGCCCGTCCAACAGAAGGCTGTTTATCTCCTCCTTCAATAAGATCAACTACTATGTCTTAATAGAGCAGCTCCTCCTAACAGCTCCTCCTCTATATTGTGTACCCTGACGAGAGCTACACGATATCAAAAGCAACATTGGATGAAAGACGGGAGGCCTCGAGATGTCCCTTTTTCATCATGTATAATTTGTAAAGCTGGTCAAAAGATAGCAAGCAATTTAGCCTGGAATTTTGCCAGCTCTGATATTCATAGCACATGTGATCAAAGAGCAGAATTTGCCAGTCAGTGGAAAAAACAATCAGGCACATAACCTGACTTCCACCACCGAAGACAAAGCCTGCAAACATTACTATTGATCAAAGCAGAACTATTTTCATCAGGCTGCATTGCACTGGACGTTAAACATCTGCAGAGTCAAGGCCTACACAAGCTGAAGCTGGGGCAGATAGTTCCAAGATTTAACATTCCGAATACATGAGCAATTTTCAAAAGAATAAGCAACTGAAGACTCTATGAAATCACACTGAAAATTAAAGAAAAGGATATCATAAATGGATTTTATGTAATACTCCAGGTTATGTTACAGCATATTGACATATACAACAAATTAAAACAGCTAATTCATCTTACTACCTTCCACTGATAATTTTTTAATTAAGTCACTTATCTTTAGCTACATATTTAAGAATGTAGATCTTTCATTATTCATCTCTTAAAGAAAATCAATGTTGTCCTGATTTGCTACAGATCAAACAAGTGAGCAGTATTAGCTAAGATAAGACAGGCTAATAGAAAAATAATTCATTAACTTTATTAGCAAGCCCTAAGAAAATGCTATTGAGCACATTTTCATACTCCTAGAAGTCTGAATTATGAACCAAAAGCTTAATGGTGTTCAGTATGACTAAAATATACATAATGGATCTTTTTATAAAAGCTTATAAATAGGAAAGGAAAAGGGAGAAAACTATTAAAAACTATTAGAAGAGTTCAATGAAATGTTTTAGAGAGTTCATCCCTAATACTGAATTATATTATAAAAACCACTATCAAAAAGCTTCATAGTCCGTAATGAATTAAGAGACTGGAAGCTAATCTGTAGCACTGGTTAGAGGCGAGTGTCTACACGCCTATCCACTATACAGTTTTGAAATATTTGCACATCAAAACGGACTCTGGTTTTACACTGGGGATTCTAAAGCTTTATAAAAGACACGGTGAAAAGAGTAAACTTTGAATCTCAATTTCTTGAGGAAGCAGACTTTTTCTAGTCATCTTAAGTGTCCTTTTCTTCTCAGGGTGACCTTAACTTTCAGATTTGTAAAATGGTTTCCTCTTGTGTTCAATCCTACTGTGTAATAAATTTTAAAAATCACTATTTATCTTCTTTAATGTATTAGTCATATGTAGCAGGAGAAGCCTCTGTGGGAATTTTTGCTATCGAGTTTGCTCAAGCTTAAGTCAATGCTGATTTAGAAAATATAACTTACACTTAGTAACAAACAATCATGAATATATTTATTGGAATAACATCTTTCCATTCTCCTCCAGCAGCGTGCTTATTTTATCAGTTGCAGTACTATACATCGATACGTATTTCCAGTGACCAAGACAATTTGAAAGCAATGCTTTTATGTTGCCCATCTTATTACACTTTTACAAGCCTGAATCACTGGCATTTGGAAAACAAATAGATCTGATGGTTCTGAAAAATGTAAATGAAATGCAAATTAACCAGGCAGGTATAAGTGATATTTATTTCTGAAAAGTGAGAATCAGTGCATTGCTCAAGAACTGCCTGCTGCAAAAGTTATATTTAAGCAAGTTTAAATATTTTTAGATTTTGCCTTACTAATCATGACCTCAGCTGCTTGCACCATGTAATGACAATAATGAATAAACATGCTGTGCTTATGAAGAACTAGAACCTAACAAGCTGATCAATTGTTAATTCTATAAAGTGACTAAAACGTGTCTCTACTATCAACAAGTAAATCAGCTTCTATTTGCGGGACTAATGCACCTTGTACGTATCCTCCAGCTATCCTGCCCTTCTCTATAATAATATAATTATCAGTTTGGTCATATTTAAGTACAACCTGAATGAGATTTGATATTATTTTTGTCTTGAGGGTAGAAAAATAGAAGGAAAAATTGTTTGGATACTTAAAGAGACACACTACATTTGTTTGGAGGATGCAGATTTTCCATTTGCCCTCCAATTAGTTATACACAATTATTCATTTGAAAACCAATTATTTTACCGTATTATTCTGAAATCTTACAGACTATTATCAGACAGACATTCCAGAGAAGAAGGCCTTTTCATTATTAAAGCCCTCTTGCTCTAAGCCTCTGTAACAAAGAATTTAAACAAAAGACAACAATGCTCATTAACTGTAACAGATGTTACTTCTGTAGAAAAAAGCATTTAAAACAAGACCGGTTTGGTTTTATTCAGTCTTTATTTTTCCTCTTAGATGAGGAAAACACAGAAGATGTATCAAGTTTTCAGCCATAATACAATTATGTATATTCCAAATATGCTAATTATAAATAGCTGCCAGTCTCCACTACATTTCCAAGCAAGATTTAACAGTAATAGTTTATTCATTGCTGAAGATTCTGTGCAAGAAGAAGAATGTGTAATACTGGCAAAAAACAAGAGTTTTGCTGAAAATACCTGATTTCCTTCTCATTCCTACAGCCATCTGCAAAGATGCTGGGTGAATGCAGCTACCCGTCCATCCACTCAGCAGCACAGCTCATCTCAGTCTGGGGTGCAACTAGAGAGCAAGCATAACCTGAAGCATGTCGTAGGTGAATGATGCACACTGGCAGAGTAAGTAATTGTATTTAATGTTGCTGCACCTTCTTCAGAGTTATAAACAGTAATTGTTCTTAAAGGTTTAGGGCTACCACATCTATTCTATTGTTAAACTGAAATAAGTACAAAACAAAAATACATTAGAAACATCTACAAGAAGGAAACATTCCGGAGGGAAATGCTATTAAGTATGTGGATAAGCTCAGTACTAATTAATTTCTAACACTTAACAAACCAAATTAACCTATTCTTTTCTCAGGTGGAAGGTTACACTAATTCTGCCAGAAATTGCCCCGCTTCACCTCAGATCCATCTCTCTGTGTCAATTTAGTGTAGAAAAGGAAGGAGAATCCTTTTTACCCAATACTCTCTTAGTTCAAGAGAATCAGTGCAGGTTTTTACAAGTAACTTTTTCTAACAAAATGTTGTTCTTTTAATGGTCCCTGACAGAAATAGAGCTATAATTAAACAAAAGCAGAATGAATCATTTTAGCAGCACACCAAAAATATGGCGATAATTTAGTACTAAAATAATTATTTTTCTTCCTCCCCCTTCAGCCCCAGTTAAGCCTATAACTGATAAATATTCCCACAGTTAAACTGTTACTCCAGTAGTACCTTTCAGCTAAACAAGCCAATGTGAAATACTCTCTTACGTTCTTCCAAATAATGGATATTAACTCAAAGGTTCAGAGACACTGTTTAACTAAATAATGTAACATGAAGACACACATATGGCAATCTTTCTATATTCCACAAAATTACTAATCCTTTTTTCAGATTCAATGGCCTATTTTACGTGCAAGTCCACTCACTGCTGTAGACGTGTGTTTGGGGAAAATTTTATAGCACTTGACTTCTAACCGTGGTGCTTCACAGTCATTAAACTGACAGAGCTCAGTACAAATAGTAAAGCAGTCAACAGGAGCCCACCAGTCGGGATCGGTCTTTGACAGCTACCTGTATTCATGCTGGGCCAATTCCAGTGAAATCCGTAAAACACTCATGGAGGGGGGCACAGCTGCATATATACAAAGAGGAAAAGGTTTAGCCTCATAATAACAATGCCAGCTGACCAACATTAACGTCACTGGCTCACTGCATCCCCGTTCTCCTTGGGGAGGAAGCAGCGCTGCGGCCTCAAGCTGGGTTTCAGAGCAGACCAGCCACAACAGCCTTCTCTCTTCTCAGCTGTACCAACGTGGCTGCCAAGAATCCCCTTCCCTGCGTGCTCGACAAGGCACAACCCAGGGAGCGTGTCTGAGCAGAATGGGGGAAGGCTCACCCAGTTCCCCTCAGGAGCTGATGTACGTAGTGCGCAGGTGGCAGTGGAAGAGAGTCGTGGGACATCATGAAGATGTCCTTCACACTCTACCACGTTTTCAAGGAACACGGCGACCGGATATCCTGAATACAGCCCTGGCATTGCCACAGTCCCTGGTAAGAGCCAGAAGAAGAGAGAACAGCAAAGGGGAAGAGATGACTCCTCCTTCCTTCCTAGTAACCCTAGCTGCTGAGCATTTGCCAGGAAATTGGAAGGAAACCAGCAAGCAGCATGGGCTGCCTGAATGCCCAGCAAAGGGACCATCACCACCAACTATAGCTTCTCTATTTCCTTTTCAGAATTATAGGGAACAAAGAGTCCCAAAGAAGACTAATTTAAGCAGGGCATATTAACCCCACAGCTTGTGTCCAAAAGCATACTTCCATTAAAGACCACAACCACATCTGTTTAATAGTTGAAACAAAACAAGAAGTTTCATTTAGGAGGCTAAGTTAAATGAATTTTGCTAGGAAATTGTAATACAGATGCATTATATTAATTTCTGAAATAAGGCATTTCTCTTCCTGTCTCCAACATTATTAGCATGTTACAGTGGCTTAAATTAAAAAAGAAACATTTATTTTATCACCCTGGTATCAGCTCACTGCAATATAACATTTTTGAACCAGGAAAATATCACAGCTTAGCATCATAAATTCAATACTGCAACAAGATAAATCCTTCCTATTAATGTAAACTGCTGTACTTCACAATATATCTACATCGGCAATGCACTTCTATTTGCTGATCGGACTATCATAAACACACATAATTCTCATTGAATAATGGAAGCAGCAAAGAAATCCATGGGTAGCTATGTTCTCTAGACTAAAACAGGTACAGCCTGGTCCTTCAAACAGATTCACTCATGCAGGGATGTTCCCGCTTGCAAATGACAACATAAAATACCATCGTCCCTATAACTGGAATCTAGATAACACAGCAAATGACATCGACGTATAGTCACTCCTTAATTACACGTGCACAGAATGTACGTCAGAAGCTTTATTAAATTGTAATATATATAAATCCCAGAGATGCACATATGAAAGACTGGGTATCCTATCAATTAAGAATTTCCAAATTTTTCACTGCATACCTGAAGCGACACTGAAATGACTCAGAAAAAAAAGAAGCTCATTTAATTTTGTTGAAAAGAAAAATCACTACCCATTCAATGCTACAACTACTAAATTTTCTCCTTTTCCCCTTTGCACTCAGATTAATACTCTGAAACTTGCACCAAATGGGAATTTGGCACACAGTTGTGGAAATGCAAACACATTAATTAATAACCTGAATAACCAAATATGAATCTGAGATTTGCAATTTGTTTTAAAAAGCTAAAAAAACTTCTATTAACCGGTTTATCTATGTCCAAGCATTACTCAAATGCTTCTGGTTTAGTTAGAAGTTTCTTGCAGGCTAGAAAAAAAGCCTACGAATGCTTTAAGAGCGAAAGCATCAGAGTTCTGCTCTCTGCTTTTAAGGGGTTAGTTGCTGTCAGAACCAGCAAGCCCGGGCTGACTCCAGTTATACCATGTCCTTCAGTTCAGAAGGATGTAACGCATGACTGAGACGTGCTTTGCAAGTGGCTGATTGGAGAACAGAAAGAGCACGAGCTCTGCATCGAGCGTTGGGGACGAAGTTCTTCAACCAGGCTTTTACCATCATGTAACACCAAGGCTGAGATTGCTGCCCCTTAATATATTTATCCTTGCTCGTTATATCTTGCAGCACTTGTAACACAACTGTTATTTTAAAGGAAGGAGGGAGAAAATTTGTACTGATGCTCTGTAGAGGGAAATATCCTCCGAGGAGAAAGGCCTGACCCCACCAGAGTTTTTATTCCACAGATGTTCCCTGTAAAGTGTAACTGAAATTGAAACACAACAGAAGGGGCAATAAAAACAACAGGTCACCTTTTGAGTCACTGAGATACCTGATACTACTTTCCTTCATTTGAGCTTTACTCTGGCATAGTTGTACCAAGTCGAAGAAAATCAGCCTTTCAGCCCACAGCCTTTCCAAAATAATTGCTGGAAAAAATAAAGTAAAGCAAAATTGGTGAAATCCGCAGTCCTTTGTTCCTCCTTATAAGCCTCTTTAGAATAGCAAAGAGGCTTCAGTGACACAGACCAATAGAAATCCCCATAGCTTGCAAGTATTCAGCATGCTTTGCCACTGCAAAGCAGCTCACATCGCACTGCCTAACCTCAGGTGAAAGTGTGCTGTGATCTTCTGATCTGCAGGGTTGGCACTGGCTTCAAAATAACCGCTTGCATGATGGTTATTAAATTTTTCAAAGGGAAAAAGAGATGCTGAGGGAGTTCTCCTACTAGACCTTGAGAAGGGGCAAAGAGTCCCAGGGCCATAAACTGAGAGTGAGACAAGGAAAATCCAGTATCTTGGATGAAAAGTATATATACAGGAGAGCTCTTTATTCTGAATATACTTCCAAAATCCAGGACAAAACAGTGTCCTCAAGACTTTCCTCAGGAGGCTGGAATGACGCTTAGCACTCCAAGGTATCTTGTTGCTCCATATTGATAGCGAGTTAAAAAGAATAAAAGATTTGTCTTAAAGTTTCATTAAGGATTGATATTCCAAACAAAACAACTTTTTGCACCCACAAAATTAAGTTTAGTTCTAGATTAAGAGTTTAATTTTTCATTGGCCAACAGAGCTAGGTGGCATTGCCAGAACGCAGTAATTTCAAGATTTCATAAGAAACGTTATTCTAGATGAACCTGAGAATGAACTGCTTTCCATCAAATATTTTAGTGTTTACCTCTTAAATGTACACTTTTTCTAACACTTGAGGAGTCCTGGCCAAATTCTGCCCTTTTCACTCAAAGCCCAGTCTTTAGCTGGGCAGCTTGCCTGAGAGCAGACAGCAGGTGTTGGCCTTAGATTAATAAAAGATTGGCATGGGGAGATCAGGAGCTGCTCCACGCAAGTACCACCAATCGGTTGCCAATTCAGATCTAATCCAGAGCAGTCACATCTGGAAGGCAATACCAGGTAGCACCTGCACAGTGAGACGTATGACCAGGAGAACTGGTGGATTTAATCTAGTTCTTAGGAATAAATCTCAGCAAAGTCAATGGGAATCTTTTTATGCGATTTAAATCATATCCCAGAATTACCAGAGCTGGAACGGCTTTCTAGGCAGCCGAGGAAAGGGGCCGTGGAATAAGTAGCATGGACCCAGACTATGCACCCTGGCAAGGCAGAAAGCTCTTCAGTTTTGGTCTGAAATCTACCACCAAGCCTCTTGTATCATTTTGCCTGTGTTTTTCTTCAATAATTAGGAGCTTTTAGCTATCAGAGTACATCAAACCTGTACCTTCCACAAGCACCGAAGTCACTCAGAAAAATGATAGCAAACATCAATGTGAAACTAGAAGGCAAAAAAAAAAAGAAATCTGCTACAGCATCATCTAAACATAAGATAGTAAGTAATAGCATTAAAAAAATCTATTTCACACAGATGAAAATCATTACAGTTCTCTAGAGACCCTCTCTCTCTCTGCAGTAACCCGTGTCATTTCCTAGCTAGTAAAAATGTGCCACAGGATATCAAAAGACGGTAACGTTCTTCTAATTTTAATATTCCTCTAATCCAATAATGGCTTGTTTACTGCTTTCTAATTTAAAGGTAATTCATTAGATGTATCCTGTCACGTCTTATTGGCATCGAAGGCATAAGAATCATAAGCACCTCTGAGGCACGTCAGTTGTACTGCTAATATTCTGTGTGGTTCCCTCAATGTAAATGGCTATCGATGCAACGGCACTGATAAGGCAGCGCGTGTGTGCACGTACATATAAATTACAAACAAAAATATTAAAAGACTTCAGGGATGAACTCTGGACCCAAAAATTTACGTTCAACACTAAGAACTCTAGCAAACAGAAAATGTTTAAGCGAATAGAAGTGATTTGTGTGCAAATATTTGTGATAGTGACACAAAGGGTCTCACACAGCCTGCGGGGAAGCCCCTGACTGACCTGCGGGGGACTTGAATGAGTCTGCTGCAAAATGATAAAGGTTAAGGAAACATTAGACAGAAGAGGCAGCCTGAACTCAGAAATGCACATTTCAGGAGCCAGACTGTGCTTGTCAACATCTGTTGTGATTCTGCAAAAGCTACCCAAGACAGCTGAGTTTTTGAGTAACCCTACAGCAATGTAACAGGAACTGAGGCCAAGGGCTTCAAACCTGCTAGATCTTGGCAGCACAGAGGCACCGAGGTCCTGGGATGAAGGCGAGAGCACAGCAGGAGCCATTAACACAGCGGGGGAACACACGCTTTCCTGCCTCACGAGCTACAGCAGCACCCACCTGGCTGCATCGTTTCCCTCCTCACTCCCCTGACACAGAGTCTGTGCCTACCTCCACGTGAGCAGCTCTACTCCAAGCAACAAGGCAGAGGAGGCAATTTACTACAGGTAAACCCACTGTGTGCTCAAACACGTTGTTCAGGCAGCTTTCCTGCCACAAAGGCTGAGAACTGTTGGGCTGTTTGTATTCTGCCAGCAACCAGCTCAGTCACATCATCTCTCTCTATACCAGGGAACTAATATCTCCTTTTTCAATAATCTCTTCCCAAGAAGTGAAACCTTTGATCAACCAGACTAACCACACACATGGGGCTATTTAACGAACCATGCCTACCTCGGAGGAGGGCATAAGACTGAGAAACACAATGAAACCATGGTAGGAAACCACCCTGTTGGTCCAAACTTGCGTTATTCCTTAGGAGCACGGCAGGATCGCCACACCAGTTTGGAAGGCAGTTTGGGTCAGTACGTGTCCAAAACCATCACCTCATTGGCTGTCAATGATGTCATGCCCATGCATTAATCCCCAGTGACTGCAGGTTTAACATCACGCATATCACCACATCAGCGACAATGAACGCGAGTCTTAGAGGAAATTACTGGAGCAGCAATTCAGCAACTTGTTGAAACAGGGAAAGTAGCATCTCTTAAACGATTATTTCCAGCTTTTTTTTTTTTTTTGGGACAAAGTGAAGTTGGTGAGGTCAGGAAATAACACATGTCTCACTGAAAGGAATAGGTATTGTCACAGCTCAAGATCTCCCACTCAAAAAGGTAAAAGTGCCAGTGGTGAGAAACCAACTGATCTGGGAAATAAAAGTATTTCAGGAGCTATAAAATCAGTAGCTGAAACCGAAAACATTTTTAAAACGGAAAAAACCTAAAAAGTAAGAGTGATATCTACAAAGCAAGCTTGTCCGATTGCTAGTGACAGCCTTATCACTAGAGTAGCTACGGCAGTAAATGCATTACATACACGCACACCAGTACATGGATATATTTAAATACAACACAAATACTTGGAGCGTTACAGACTCTCACTCAGTCACACTCCCAATGCCAGAGCTTGCCCAGCCCTCAGGGTTCGAGGAAGGCGTGCTCAAAAGCGCAGATATCCCAGACACTTGCCGGCGAGGGGCTCTGCTGGCCGCGCAGAGAGGAGCCCGCTGCCCGCGGCGGGGGCAGCCAGCCAGACCCAGACGGCCGCTTCGGGGACAGACGAGCCACGGTCATCCACCGCGCTCCCGGTAACTGCGCTCCCAAATACAAGTTTCAGCGCAGATTAAGCCACGTTTCTCCCAGCGCAGCCGCCTCCCCCCCGGCGCCGACCGCCCTCCAGCCCGCCCGGGACGCGCCGCGCCGAGCCCCGGCCCGGGCAGCCGGGGGGGACCCCGGCTCGGCAGCCCGACCCCGCACCTCCCGGCGCCCCGGCCCCAGCTCTGCTGCCCGGGCACCGCTTACCTGGCCGCCGTCTCGTCCGAGGAGACGCTGCGCTGAAGCGCGGCGGAGGCAGGAGCACGCGTGTCGGGAAAGGGGGGGATCATCCACGGGAGAGCGGGGAGCGCACCCGGCTTTCAAGCTGCGCGGAGGATGCTCCGCACAGCCTCCCGCACGCAGCGGCGCATCGCCCAAAGTGGCTTTGGAGCTCCCCTCCCACTCCTCCTCTTCAGAGACAGGGGGAGGAAGCACAGTGTACGGCTTTTCTCTCTCTCCCACCTCCGCGGGGCCCCCTGCTCCCTCCCTTCACTTCGCCCCTAGTACGCGGCTCCACCGCGCACGTTAAGTGCGGAGCTGAAACTGTTCGGGCAAAGTGCCCTGCCCTCTCCTCTCCTCTCCTCTCCTCTCCTCTCTCCTCTCTCCTCTCTCCTCTCTCCTCTCTCCTCTCCTCTCTCCGCTCCGGGCAGCGAGGATGCTGCAGGGGAAGATCGCACTGCCTTCCGGAGGCAGAGCTGCACGCCCTGCTCAGCCCGGGCTTTGAACTGCCTAGCAGAGCCCTGACCTTATTTTAGCATCCGAGTGGTCGCTGCTCAGCCGAGGGAAGAGCAAGGAGACGTTTCTTCAGCTGGCAGCCGGGCCGGAGTTCGCAGCATCTTTTGGAGACAGCCGCAACTTGGGAAGGGTGCAGAGGGTCAGGGCCACAACCTCCCCCTGCCTCTTACCCCGTATCTGGTCACTGCCGCCCTGTACACCACAGTCCTTCGGGTTATCAATAAATTATCACCTTCCAAAATTTAGTTTAAATGGAAAAGGTGAAAGATGGTGCTTCACTGACTACACCACTTCGACAGGCTTTCCAGCAGCCACTGGGAAACGGATTCTGTTTCTTCCTCCACCCCTGACTTTCTGTACGATCTTTATCAACTCACTTCACACCCTCAGTTTCTCCTGTAGCCCTGGTGCTTGCTTAAACAGTGATGTCCAAATATGTGCTTCAGCGGGAGTCAGGCTTTTAAATATCTACAGATACGAGTCCCATTTCTGTGAGAGAGGGCAGTGTCTCACCACAAGTGACCGTAGAGCTCAGTGCAACAGTAGCCTGATCTTGGCTGCGTTCACTAAATGGCTGTTGTGATACAAATCATCATCATCATCATGCTGGACAAACATTCCTTGAATTGGAAGAACCACTGAAAATATGCCTTGTGGAACAGGACAAGCTACTTTTATCACAGGCAATCACTCATCAGCTACTGATGCGGAATTGCATATTGCCTTTCAAGTTGTCCATGTGCAACTTTTCTAGTGCACATGTGAAAAACAGCAAAAACCTCAGTAGTTTTCACACCACAGTTCATTGTAAATGAATAATACAGTAGCAGACTCTCACATCTTGGATAAATTCATTTAGCCTGAAAGAAAGGGTCTAAAACCTCTGCCTTATCTCTCCCTCATCTCATCTTAGCATAGCTCAGCTATGCTCTTTTAATCAACAGAAGCTACAATGCAGTCAAAATAGGAAGGAACAAGCCCACAGCATCCGATCATGTTTCTCCATCTCATTCCTTGTATGTGGAGCTACCACCTTCTTGCCTACTGCTCCTGACACTTAACACCCCTCCAGTCCTCCAGACCTTCACGAAGCCTAGAAAAGGAGACAGAGAAAAGGCAGAGAAGGGAAGGAGCTCCAAGCTTGCACAAAGGATTGTGAGAAGTAGATCTGAGGAAAAGGGAGAGAACTGGATGTACTGGTGGGAAAGGGAAAGATTTAGAGGACAGGAGACACCAATCATCAGGAAAAAGGTCTGGTCTCGTTGGCTGGGGAACAATTTGTTGAAAGCAGGCTAGCCAGGACATCAGACAGGGATTAGGTAGGATCAACAGCCCCTGGTATGTGTGGATGGAGCAGTTTGCCTGCCGCGGGTGCTCTTACAACCGGGCTGCTGAGCCACTGGAGACAGGAGTTCACTGCTCTCCCTGACCTGGTGCTATCCTGCTCTCACATTTCCCTCCCCAGCCACCTCTTGTCTCGGGTCCGTCTCTTAGACTCCGTTTTCCCACCCAGACAATGGAGACAGCCACACTTCTTGCGCGGGGCTGCTGTCAAAATGAATTAAGTGATGTCCAAAGAGTACTTTGAAATGCAGATGTTATGCTCACTAGTTTTAATGCCGCCAAAGCGGTCTCCAGATATCTCTAAATCCTCAGGATATCCCTGATCAATTCCTGTTTTACAGATGAGGAAGCCGAGCAGAGGAACGGATGCTTCAGTCCATCTCTTTTATGTTGGGTTCTGCAGGTTCCCCTGACCTTGCCATGGCTCAGGCTCCCAGTCGCCGGCCCACAGTGACCAAGTCCCATCCAAAGCCACATTTTGGTGACGACATGGAACAAGCATCATACATGCAGTGTATCCACACCCCATTACTAACCCCCTATAAAGCTACTTCCTCTGACAAGTTAATGCCTAGGTTTGAGCTCCTGTCCCCTCCCGCAATCTGGCGTTACATGCATATTTCTGGCGCCTGCTGTGCCCTGCAGGACCCCCCAGAAAGTGTGGGCAGTGTGGGGCTGAACTGAATCTCTCCCTGTATTTTCCTTGCCTTCGTAGGTGTACTGGGAAGGAGCAGGACACAGGAGCTTCTAGTCCCCAGGCCTGTGATCAAATTATCTCTCCCTCTGTCACACATCCTAATCATCACAGCTGGCGGTCATGCCAACAATATTAACGCTGCTGAGTAGCTTTCAGTTTTGCAATTAGCGAGGTTTTCTGCTTCCTTCAAATAAAAAATAGGCTTGTACTACTTAACACTGCATAAATGATACAGATACATTCAAGGCCCATGTTGAGATGAACCGACATTATAAGTGCTGTAGATATTTTAAATCTTTTGAAGATTACAATGGTTACAAAGCTCATTATTGCTAAACGTGTTTATCCTTCCTCTCTTTTTTGTTTGCAAAATTAAGCAATGTGCAGTTTAAATAAACAACTATTGTACTATTAAACATTGATTAAAGAAAAGGGTACCATTTAAATTATTAAGTGGTAAGATAAAAAGCATCCCTTCTCTTTTGTACGCTACTTTATTCAGAAGTCAAACTTCTGTAGTCTCACTGAATGCTAATGAATAGCATAATAATGCACAAGGGCAAGAGGGGGCTGAGTAATTAAAAACAGAGGCCAGAAATCAAAGGGCTTGAAATACACTCACCAAAATAATTCAATTATACATTAGAAACCTGGGATAATCAAGACACATCCCACAGTTTCATTCATCATTATGCCCCAATTTAATATCTATACTGGTTTGCTGTACACAGGAAGCAACAACTGGGACTTTCATGTGTGATGCTTCAGCTGAAGAGACAAAAGCAACGTGCACTCAGGTCCCATTCTCATCATGCCTCACCTTGGAAATGGCTTCACTTCACTGAGTATACTCTCAGTTAAACTGATTTAGGGAAATATTTTTAGCCACAAGCTATTTCTGTATTGGTTGTATATTCCTTTTCTCCGTAGCTTTGCAATTAATTAATACAAATCTCCACACCCACCATTTTAGCTTCCCTATAAATCCATCTCCCACCTCTCTCCTTGGCTTCACCTCTTCTTGTGGTATCCACACAAACCTCTGCCAAGCAAAGCAGCAGGTAGATTCATTCAGCAAACCATGCATTTAGCTGGGATATGGCATCATGAGCCTCTGAGGTTTTCACACAACACAAGCTGGGTCAAAAAATCCTGATGTAGTTTTGCAATGTCACCACTTCTATGGGCCAAGGAGTCCCAGCACAGCTTCTAGTCTCCAGGATGGCGAGGAGGGGGCAGACTGTGCATTTCAAGGAAATTCCAGTGCCACATGATAAAACAAGGAAAAAAGAGCCAGCCTGACCTTGTTCAGTGGTTTTGGAGATCAGCAGAGGATTTCTGTGATTTTGCTTTGTGCAGTCTTGATGCAATAAGCAATGATCAAACCTAGTCCCATTAGCACTGGTAACAGCTTCATGGAGGAAACTCCAAGTGATGTATTGTCAGGAACCACGGAAAAAACAGAAAGAGTGAACAGAAGTTTCCAGCTGACAAAGGATGGCACTGTTGTTCAAAAAGTTTGCAGATGCATAAGTTGTTCCCTCCCTTCTGGCACATAATTAAGGCAACAACAGGTGAAAACTGTTGGAAACAACCAATTTCAGAAAAAAAAATCAGGAATTTCAGCAAAACCAACACTCAATTGGCTATCAGCTTCCTGAGGAATCAGAGTCTGATTGTTTCATTAGAATTTTTAAACGTTTAAGTGTCGAGACTACTAGTTGTCTCTAATGAGCGCAGAAGTCAAACAAAATACTGCTGTGCTTCAGAAGCCGAGAGGAGCCTGTAGGCCAACACCGGTCACAACATTAAACGATAAAAAAAGGGAAACAAGAATCTTAGGTCAAGTTTTCCAAAACTAGGGATCTTAATTAAAATGAAGGTTATGACTTTAGCAGATGGGTGCCATTTAGTATAGTCCCAGCTATTACCGAGATTTGCTGCATCTTCAATTTAGAACAAAACAAAACACTGCATGAGAAAGAGCGAGTAAGCGTGCTTTAGCTAGTTTATGAAAGCAGCAAATGTGGTTGTCTCCAGCTTTCTGCAGCCCTGTCGGCTACGTTTGCCTCAATCAGAAATAAAGCTCCTTTTGTACAGCTTCCCCAAAAGAAGATGCACATTCACTTGTTAAAAAGGAGATCATTAAGACAAACAAACCAGCCTGTAACGTGAGCCAGAGCAGCGTTTGCCAAAGGGGGAGAGGGGAATGTACAAGTTAAGACAGATATAATTTCAACGTACAGTGAAGCAGAGAGCAAAATACCTATTTTTCCCCATTTTTCTAATGAGGGATTCATTTTTAGAAGAGAAGACACTAATGTACATGTTGCTTGATTTTGCAGAGGGATTGACTGAAAGGGGGAGCTGTATCCAAGGGCAGAGCCTGAGCTACACGGGAGTCCTACTGCTCAATATTCGTTTCCCAGATTTGGTAATGAAATACTCTAGTAGGTATCTTAGTGACATTCTTTTCCAAGAAACAGTCTGGGGCAGTAATTCTAACAGGACAAGTCAGCTGTAATGAATCTCTTTCCTCAGCGCAGATGGGGCCTCACTTTACTCACATGCATAGCTTCTTCCACTTCCAAAGACTACGCGGAGATAAGAGCAGGTAGGTCTGGCCTCTTATGCTTACCTGCCTTAAACAATATAGTGGCAGTCAATAAATGAACATTTTTTAAAAATATGCAATTACATGAAATAGATTATAGAAGTGGCAAAACCCAGAACAACTCCACAAACACAGAGCTGGGCTCTGATTTCTATCAGTATGAGATCAAAGTAGTGTAGTTGCTCATTTGCAGCTCAAAGCTGCGTTATTTTCCCTAACTCAGGCTGTATTGCTAGTCAACTGAACTCGGTAAAGCATAAATATCAAGCCAACTTGATATCCCTTCCACAGTAAATAACAGTTTACAAAGGAGGGGGAAAATCTCCCTTCCCTTCCCTCTTTCAATTCATTAAGTTCAACTGTGATAACCAGTGAGGCATACAGGAAAGGGTTAGGTATCTCTGCCTCTGAATATTTAATTCAGGACTAAATGTAATGCACAGCATCCTTATACCCTTGGGAGTTCAGCAGCCAATATGCCAATGAATATATCCTGACAATAGTGATATTTTCTGCACTTTGGAGGCATGAGTGACATTTGCTCACCACATATGTTACATCGGATGCTGAGGTCTACACTTGTGAGAAATTAATCAGAATCCATCTGTTTCCTTCTCATCCTGGACAATTTCATTACAACTTAACCAAAGATTATAGGATTCCCATGTCTGTGTCCCCAGCCCCCAGCACAGTCTTGGTGTTTCCATACTGAACGATTAAAGCTGCTTAGTTTAAGTAAGGTCAGAAACAATCTTCCTTCCTGTAGGGAAAGGCATAATGCTCATGAGCAGGGTCCAAAATCTGCTCTAAATTACATGTAGGTAAATCCAGAATATCCCTATTGAACCAAGGGGGGTTTAGATTTATCATGGAGCTGAATCTGGACCTTGATCATTCAATGCAGGTTTCTGGCGGCTGATTTTGATTGGCATCTGGCTCGAGACGGCACAGAGTCAGTCACTCTGCAGGTCCTCTGTTACGTTTTCATTTACCTGTCCAGGGGCTGAGCAAAGGGATGGCTCAGCCTTCCTGCAGGGCTAGGAGATATTGTGCTCCTGTTGGGAAAAGAAAGTGCTCTGTCTTAAAATACTCCCTGTACTTACACATACAGCTTAGAAAATTCTTTACTTATTTCTTATTTACTAGTACTTCCTTAGTTCCCCTTAGCAAGGGAGAACTGGGCATACAGACTGTTTGGACTCAGCTGATTTATAATGCTAAATATTGCACAATGATGGATGTATTTGCTTAAAAGTGGGTTTTTCTAAAAGTTCTTTGGATGAGACACAAATGGCACACCAAAAAAAAAAAAACCCAAAGCATAAATATCAGTGGGATACTCAATTGCTAGGTAACAGTTGCAGCCAAGCCTGCTAACATGAGGTTTCCTGAATGACAGAAGAGCCAAAGCTATGAACCAAAAAGTGAGGTTTCCATTACAGAAGCTATTAACAGAGAGACGCCGAATGGGAGGCCTGGGAAAGCCCAGTAACGAGGGAAACGTGCTCCAGTGATAAGGAGGGGCTGAGAGGCAGCTGTAGCACCTGGGGTCTACATGTCAGGGAGGCAAAACCTGGGATACAAAGCGATCGAGGCTGCAGGCTGGCTGCCGCTGCACGGACAGAAGCCGGGGCTGCACCGCCAACCCGGAGCGGGAGATGGCAGGTCCCAGCCCCTCTGGCAGGTCCCAGCCCCTCTGGCAGGTCCCTTTCTAGAGGAGCAGGACCTGCTGTACCTGCAGCTAAAGCCTTTCAGTCACTTACCCGTGAGTGCTTTTGCTGCTCAGCCTGAGCGAAGGAGGATACTTGGAGACGCGAGGTTTTTCCACCAGCTTCGGCAGGACCACTCACCTCTTCCAGTTGTGGCTGGAAATGAAGCACAGCGCGACTCGAGGTCCAGACCCCGGCCTGTGAGATGGCAGAAAGCAGGTGCTGGTCCCGCTGAGCACCGAGCTGCTGGACAGGAGCAGCAGGACCCCGACAGGGTTAGGTTAATGTTGCCTTAAACTATGCAAATATCCCCCGGCACTGCAGTTTCACGGGGACCAGCCCCAAAACCTGAGCATGCTGGCAGTGGAAGAGGAAGGAGGCAATCAAGCCAAGCTGTGCAGGACCAGCTAGAAAGAACAGCTATAAGCAATAGGTTGCGGCAATGAGAGTTGTCTGCAAGCACAGAAATTCGTCCAACAGTAGGGAGGTGGAAGCTGAAGGCAGATGAGATCTGCAAAGCAGAATGCCATTCAGCCAGCCTGAGATGGGAAACCGCATGAAGCTCCCTGACCCCGTTCGGAGCCGTGCTGCCTTCCCCACTTCTCGCAGCTATTATTCCAGCTGACTTGCAGATACCCGATAGTTATTTTTGAAATGAAGGTGCATTCAGATCAGGCTGTCACAGCCTGTCTTTTCAATCATGAGTTACTTGGTCAGATGCTTTTTTGCTGTAACATAATCACGTGATACCAGGGCCTTAAACAGGACCGATATTCTAGCTCCAGTGCTGGACACTTCCTTGCCAGAAAGATATTGACACATCGGGAGATAGCTATAAAAGAAAAGAAAGATCTTGCATAAATTAACTTCTGCTATTTATAGACATGGATAGCAGTCTATCCATGGGACCATCTGCTAATCTATGTCCCATGGCAATTAAAGTCAGCATTTCACCATATCTTCTCCATCAAGGGCTGAGATTATGCACTGTACTCTTTTTTTTGTATAACACCAACCTTACATCTGTGCTGTTTAGTGTCTCTTTCCAACTTTCATAACACTTCCCATATCCAGTCTCTGAGTACCTGCTACAAGAAAGGAAAAACTCAAGCTGTTTATTTTTATTACTCCGAGGTCAAGGGTTCAGTAGGTGACAAAGGCTCTATTTATTTCATTGATTCTCAATAATTCTTCTGTTTTAATAAAAAAGAAAACAGACATTATGCACTAAATTAATGAATTTATAGATTAGATACAGAGGGGACTTCATATAGTTAAATCTTTTCAGTACTCCTTGTTATAAACATCCCACAGACATTTTCAGAAGCAACTTATGATTTTGGACACCGTGTTTTTCAACATCCAGCTCAAGGTGCTTTCCAAAATTATCAAAAACCTGTGAGCAGACCTCTCGCCATATTTTATTTCAAGGAAAGCTGAAAGCCTAAAAAGTATGGCATCCAAACATTTTGCTTTCGAAAACATGTAAAGACTAAAACCAACTGCATTTAATGTGTAGCTTGCCCATATTATAGAGAATTTTCTGAAGTAACTTAAAAGCTCGAATCCTACTGCCTTGTTCTGTATCTTTTTATACACAACACATTTTTATTACTCTATGTAATTTTAATAATTTACACTGGCACCATCATTTTAACAACTGCATTCACTACATTTAGCAACAGGAATTACTCTAAAAGCAAGGAAGAAAATAAAGAAGATTCGATCAGCAGGAAGATTTGCCAGAAAGGCAGCCTTACAGCAGGACTGAAGGACTCTTGCTCAGGTGAAAGCTACTACTTTACAGAAATGGAACTCAGGGATACACGTTTCATGGCCACTCATACATTTGGGTAATTAAAAAAAAAAATTAAAGGCTTTCTTATCTAGTATGTTGATCAGTCACATGAATAACATCTCAAGCAGTGCTTCACCTCTGTCATAGCTGATATTACAAAAAGCTGCTTTTTTCCAGATACGTGGGGATGTGTGCGTGAGAGAGAGCAAGCATTTGAAATGTTAAGCAGTGACACAACCAAATATTCTCCATTTTGGTCTGAAACTTATTACAGTCACAAGACAATTAGAAGTTATGTGAGCACAGAGATATCCAGAATTTTTGCTGCCTGAGCCATTCTATATGGGGAAGATCCTCTCCCAGATCTCCCTTCCCCTTCCAGCCTCCCCAAAACTTTCCTCTCTCTGGTTTCCACTTTCCAACACAGGATACAAAAACTCTGAGAAGGAAGGTGCTGAGGATGAGCTTTACAGCCATGATTGTCTTCCCAAAGGTCTAAACTCTCTGCTGAAAACCTAAAGGTTATTGTGCAAAGTCCTAGAGGAGAAAAACTGGTGTAATACCTTCCCTCAGCATCTAAAAAATAAAACAGACCATTACCGACTACGGATATAGCATATACAAAGTATTCCAGGGCATAGATGTAAGTGTTTGTGGAGAGGTTTTAGAGCCATTGTTGTCCATTTTTGCACATTAAAACCCACAAAGAGATTTATTTAGAGCACTAAATCATTTCATTTCTTTCTGGCTAGATTTTTAACTATTAAAATATTCATCATGCACTCCAAGAATTTCTATGCCAAGTATTTATTTTATTTTTTATAACCTTTTAAATAGCTTCTTTAAAATACCTTCAGGTGTACATATTGCTCTTAAAAAAAAAACCAAACCACTGAAAATAAGAGCTTATTGTAAAACACCAAAGAGAGAAATGAGACAGTAAGCATTGCTGAGACCAGAGACCTGCCCATCAGCAGTGGCCTCCGATCACAATACAACAAAGGGGTGGATTCGACAAAATTCAGTCCTCAGGGTAAATAGGAAGTGCATTTTTTTCAAAGTTGAAAGTTTTCAGAGTGAAAGTTCTTGGAGCTTCACATAAGTAGATGTAACTTTCTACTGCCAAGAAGGTGGGGGGGGGAAAGCTTTTGTAAAGGGAATATTTGTGTCAAAACCACCCTTTTAGATTTCCCTTCAGATGGACACTGTTTTCTGTAAGATGGATGGTTGGCACTGAGAAAAATCACTATTTTCTGTTTTAAAATCTCCCCCTTATCTTGTTACCCTCTTTGACTGACAGGATACCCCTGGCCCTGAAATGATGCTTGGAAGCAACCAGCCCTCTCGGCTGGCAGGCAGGGTGCTGGGCACAGCGCTGGTGCTGCTGCTCTCCCCCCTGCACCACGTACCCTAAAATCAGTCTGTGCCTCCGACTTTCTCAAGCACAGCCAAGCGGGGAGCTGCACAGAACTCCTGCTCTAGGTAGCCTGACGTAGTCAGTACCGATCAGCCCAAGCTGCATTTGTCAGAGACAATTACAGAGCTGCCTCGTCTGAGGTGAGCATCATATGGCAATGCATAAGGTGCTGTCCCTGCAGCTGGCTGGCCTCGTGCACTTGCCACAGGGGACAGGAGGGGCCACGTGCCAGCAAAGGGGACCTCCTCCCCACGGTGGATGGGATGAAAGGCACAGACACTACAGTCATTGTAAGTGGTAGTAGCTGGGTCTGTAGCTCCCAAGCTCATCCCAGCACCGGTTTCCTGGCCAAAAGATCAGCAGCACCACAGAGACTCAGCCCACCTTGTCCTGTAGCTTGCAGTATGGTGGCAGATCAAGCATCTTCTGCCTGGAAAGACACTTCAGATGGAGCCTCTGGCAGAGACCGAGGCCAGGGCTGGCTCGATGCCTTCATACCCTGGTGACGTGGCTGCTCCTCACCCTGCAGCCTCCTCAGCTGGAGATGCTGAATGTGATCAAATACAGTTTGGCAGCTGTAAAGCTCGGTTACAAGCTGCCTGGGAAGTCATTACCTTCGGTTTCAAGAACACTTCTTCTAATCTGAAGAGAAGCAGAGACCTCCCCATGAAGCCTCCGCTTTATGCACAGAGCTACCCTCATTCTCGAATACCAGAATTTGAACCATTATGTTCCTCTCTGTATTCCTTCATGTGATTTAACTTCTTCCACAAGGAAAAGAAAAATATTTTAACTGTCCTTCCTTCTGTTTCTTCTCACGCAGGAAGGAGTCAGAGTGAGGCACAAACTCGAAAAATGATACCAACTTTTACCGACTGCTTTGGCATCTCCTCCAAGAGCTCTCTGGCCACCACGGCTCCTTGGAGGACAATGGTAGGCAGCATCTTCAGGCAATTTCATACAGAATTTGTGCCATTGCTTCTCTGTCCAAAGGGATTTCATTCTTCCTCTATATAAATGCAGAAAGCAGAAGAGGCTGTTTACCGTTTAGAGTCTCCAAGGAGTAAGGGATGTGCTTGTACAGAGTTATTCCACCTGTTTTGTTTTCTCTCCCAGACACTGAGATTAATGAAAAAAGGCAAGTAAGACTGCATTTGTAGACACTGACTACATTATTACTGAACACAGAACTTAACACTGAACGTCTGGGTCATTTAAAAGGTGACGTGCATTTGTGAGAAAATGCATTTAGTTTATTTATGGACAACAGAGAGACACACTGGATTCACTATATCATAGGCTTTCCCAAGCGAAATGCCCCAGTCAAGGTGGAGTAACTGAAGACTCTCGCAACTGGGGAGGAAGCTTGTTCCTTTTCAACAAATTGCTGGTTATACGGCATATTAGGTATCATTAATGGACTAAATAACTTTTACTGAAACATGACCTGCTATTTCCACAAACAAGTTCCTTACCTTTACCACATTTATTTCCTACAAACTCTTTGGTTTTCCTTTAATGTCTATCTAAAAGGCTAAAGACCCAGGCACTCCACTCAGTTGCACTGACATTATCTTTTAATTAGCAGAGGTCACTTAATGCTTTTAGTACTATCAACAGTTGCTTTCTTTCAATGATCAACTGCAAGAGCATCACAGTTAATGCAGACTGATTAAAACTTGAAAATCCTTTAGCATAAAAGTATCTCAGGACAAATATAATCAAGCCATTGCATGTAGATCATTTTCCTTGGCAGCTTTGATTGCCACTCCATTAGGTGTGACTGATTATCACTGCGCAGTACTGTTTTAGAGAAAACACCCCAATTTGCACAGCACCACCAGGTCGCAGGAAGAGCAGTTCAGGATCTGTGGGTAATGGCCTCTCTTCTTGTTTTGTGCGTCTCACCAGAGGACTGACAAAGCTGTGGGTGAAATTAATCTCCAAGACTATCTCCAGCTGCATGTGTTTGACACCTTGTAAGTACTTCCAAAACCTTGTCTCAGAAGAAAGAAAACTAAAAGTAGGGTTCATATGTGATTGGTAAGTGATAAATAAAGCTCACACTGGAGAGACATACACAACTCGCTGCTTGGCATTGCAGCTGAATGCACATATAAAAAAATGTGACCAACCGTATAATGTCTTGCAAGTATAAATCAGTTTCCTCATACATAGAGGAAGCTGGGGTCCTTGCCTGATTTCAGTGGAGGAAGACCTATTGGGTGTTTGGTGGTGAGAGATTTGCCGAATTGAATGAGTTTTTTGGGAGTCAGGACCATGTTCAATTCAAGAGAGTGGCAGGTCTTCTCACTCCAGAGTCACCTGCCCTTTTAAGAGACATTTTAGAAGCTAAAGGCAAACAGATGGGGCTACTGTCTCCAATACCTAATAGTTTTGTTAATCCTTATCCTTTTGACCCATACACAAAGAAAATTATTCCAGGAAACCAATGGTAAGAACTCTTTTATAATCCCTGTATTATATTATATCTGCTACTGAGTTTGCAAAGTCAGTAAAATGAGAAGAGCTCTTACTATGCCTGTTACAAATTAAGGAAGGCTTCTTGTTCTTGGTAGCTTTTTATTGCTAGACAAGGAGCATATGTCAGAAAACATATGGCAAACAACAAAACCAGGATGAACCAGACCAAAAAAAATAGAGCAAGCATTTCTATTTAAAAAACAATTACATAAAGCTCCCTTGGAATGGCCATATACATCCACGAACCAGCCGTTTTCATCTCCTGCGCTGCATTTAGGTTATGGAAGGATTTAGTTTCCCAAGAAAAGCATTTGAGACATAGGAATGCAGGGCAATTTTAAATTAAACAGCATGACTTTGGTAACATCTGCAATATATTGGGTGCCCTAAACACAGTAGCGGAGATAACAGTCATCTTATCTATGGTTTGGTAAATAATTTCTCCTACCTCAAGGGTCATTACATCTTCAGCTCTTTTTGTCATTTATGATTCCACTGAGAGGCTGAAGAATAAAGTCTCTACAGGTGCTTATGGTGCAAGTGAGCAGCTATAAATAACACCCTGCGTTTGGCTGCGCAGGACAAGAGACCTCATTCGCATCCTGACGTTCCTTCATTACATGCTAACTTTCAGCCTTACAGATCTCAGCATCTCCCAACATCGAATTTGGCAGGCAGTTACTAAGCAGCAAAACGAGCCATTAGGGAAATGGTTTTGTGCTTTCCTACATCCCAAAAGCTCCATAATCCCCTCCTGAGAGAAATGGGGAGTTGGGGTGGGGGGAGAATCCCACCAAGTGGCATGTTCCCAAACCTGTGAATCAGCAGAAAAATCTTTCTCTCCAGTCCTAAGGTTTGAACTCATTAGGTGGGGGATAACATCAGCCGAGAGCAGATCCCCACTGCAGGGGTAACACTCGCACACCTTTCCCCTCGCTGCTGCTGGGTGTTGGCTCCAGCAAAGCGGAGCACGAGGCTCCCTCAATTGCCCAGCCGTGAGCTGCTTGCAGTTCACTGTCCTGGGAGCAGCACTCTGCAGCTCTATTGCAGACTGATGGGTGTTAAAATAAACCCGTAGGTCTGTGGCTGAGACCGTGATTCTGTTACTGGAGAAAAGATTTAAGACTGGGGCTGGTGCAGTAGCGAGCTCCCTGCTGGTCCCCGGACAGGCGTGGGCTCGGCACTGCCTGCGTAAGGTACCGGCACAAAGAGGAGATCAAGCACGAAGCCGTGAGGGGATCTTATTGTATGGGTGCTGTCTTTTGCAGAGTGACAAAAAGAAGAGGGTCACCTTAACTAAAGAGAAGGAGAGGAAAAAAAACAGCGAGATTCAGTGTACAAAGGTATTAAAACTAAAAAAGCTGAGGAGAAGGCAAGGGGGCACTTAGATCAGGCAGGCAGAGCTAGACACGTAAGCGATGCACAGAGATCTCATGGGACAAGGTTAGGACAGAAGTGACAGCTGGTCTGAAGAAATAGCATTTTAAGATCCAAAACCCTGTCAGGAAAAGCCAACCGTGTGGCCGATAAAGTTCAATAAAAATGGGCAAGCAGAAAAAGGACACGAGGTACATAAATACATGCTTATTCAATAAAGCAAGAAATGGAACGGCAAAATTGAGCAAACAAGGCTGCCCGGCGATGGGAGACAGCCTGATTTATTTGCCTTGCTGAAACACGGTAGCGTGGAAAACACAGCGGGGAAACTGTGTTGTCTCGGTAGGAATTATTCAGCAAAGGAGGGTTAGGTCATGGCTAGAGCACCAGAAAGAGCCTCTGGAAGCCAAGTTTCCAAAGGAAGAAAAATCACACAGACAATGCATAACTGATGCAGATGTACCAGGAGTGTTGTGCAGTTGGCTCCCGGGGACAGAGAGGAAAATTATTTTTTTAAAAAAATCAACAAACGGTTAATAATAAAGCAGTAGTGACTTCTAATTACC
The DNA here is from genome assembly GCF_034638445.1 of Ciconia boyciana. Lineage (NCBI taxonomy): Eukaryota > Metazoa > Chordata > Aves > Ciconiiformes > Ciconiidae > Ciconia > Ciconia boyciana. The sequence continues at coordinate 14,631,865 of NC_132944.1, read as the reverse complement.
TGTATACAACTGATTACAGCCCCTGCCACAGTGACAAGCTGTTTCTTAGCAACTCGGAGGCGGCTTTTGGAAGGGCTCTTTCCAGGGAGAGAAGCTCCCATTTGGGGACCGAAGTTTAGTGGTAAACTCTGCCTGGACCATTAGGTTTTAGGGGCTGCAGTACCTTGTAGCGATGTAATTTACCTCCCATAGGAGGAGATCACACTAAACAAAAAAAAGATTTGGGAACGTGGACAGGAATCAAGCAGTCCTGTAAATGAGGATATTCAAATGGTAGATTTGGCACTGGGGATGCCCAGGCGTTTCTGGCAGATGAGGGGTGCAGCATCACCCGAGCCAGCAGCACAGAGGAAAGTGCAGGTTATCGGGGCCAGATGGCTTCACCCGAAAGCTCTGCAAGGAGAGAGCGATCGCGCTGCTAGTGCAGAGATCCCTTGTCATTAAAATCAGGTGTCCCCCTTTTTTGAGAAATGCTCAAGACAAATCCATTTCCCAGTCACTATTTTTTTTTTCCTCACGCAAAGAAGTTTATTATTTTGAGAAGTCATTAAAAGTTACACACACCTAGGTAGGCAATATAATTCTGTAGAGGAAAACTGCACCTTTCTGCAAGTTAATCTGCAAAACGATAAGGGAAACTCTCATACAGATGACATGATCTTTGAAAACGTCTTCAGCAAAGACACTGGCAAGGGTCTGTTGATGAGCTGAAGTATCCAGGAGAGAGGGGGTACTGCCACGGCTCAAGGACTGGTTAAGAGACAGGCATAGCTGGTTAATTTTTAAGAGGATCAAAGACCCGCATCACTGGTGACGTTTAATAAATCAATGAGCTACAAAAGCACACAAAGAATAAAATGTCAAATACTAGAGAGAAGCTAGAAAAACTCCAGGGGTTCAGGAAATCTGCATGAACAGACACACAGAAAAATAAAGAAACACATCCAGAGCACGGTGCAGCCCTACTCCTTGGAAGACATGAGTCTCTTAATTCATTGGAAACTGCTTCCAATAATTAACAGTGGAAAAGAACAAAATGAAATGGAGCTGCCTACAACAGCCCTGCCAAAACTTTTCTCTGTGAAGTGCTGGCTGGGAGAGTGGCTGCCAGGAGAAGTGCCACCATGCAGAATGACGTCAGCCCCCCCCTCTGACGCAATCTTAGCGCTGCTGAAGTCCCAGCAGGGGTGAGTTGTAGAGTTCTGTGTGGCCGGTGCCAGCCTGCACCCTTGCAGCTCAGACTGATGGCAAAAATCCAAAGTAAGTGTAACAAAAAAAAACACCAAAAAGAAGCAGTCCAGGTCTGGTTAACTCCAAGAGGAGACAAGTAACAGAATATACTGGGGGTAAATTGACACCTGCCCCCAGGAAGAGAAACTTGGGCATCTCTTCTTAGCAAAGAGGAAAAAAAGAGGAAAAAAAAAAAGACTTAAGAAAAGAACAACTTGGGCGACAGGAATTTAAAAAGTGATGGAAAGATATGCTGGGGGGGCAACAAAGCTGCAAGGAACGTGCTGTACTTACTTCACAAGATGTCGATGTCCAGCTGGATTTCACCCACAGCGGGATTTGCACAAGGATCTACACAGGATCCGCAGTTGCATTCCTTTCTATCCTTCTTCATTTAAACATCCCAAGCACAAAATTTGATAAGCAAGTCACTGTACTACTGCATTCAGGAGAAACCTTTCCTGTACAGCAGTGCTCTGATGCAGCATTGCAATGCCTATATCTTCCTAAAAGATGCTTTAATAAACTGCTCTATTAAAAATAATCTGCCAACAGAAGAGTATCAACTGTGTAAATACGATATTGGAGAGCTGTTAGAAAGTAAATATGAGAACAAGTAAACACTGTTTTATCAGGAGGGAACAAAACCCAGAAAGCCTTAAAAATAAGAAAAATTGTTTAACATTTTTAAGACATAAGGCAAAAATTTTTAGCTGAGTACTGAGTCAGCGGGATCTGGGATGTCCTCAATCTGGGATGTCCCTTCTGCTGAGATCAAGCTTCTGCCACGCAGACAGGGTTTGTACTTTCCACTGTTGTCTCCAAAGTGACAACAGCATCCTCAATTGATGTCATTGCACAAAGCTAATAGTAAATGCTTTCAAATCTGGTCAATAAAATACAACTTACATTAAATGACCAGAAAGCTGTCAATTTTGTTTTTTAATCCTAGACTTTCTCATGAGTTCCTGACTCGAAAGGAAAACATTATGGTTATTAAGTAAGTAATGATTGATTTATTACATACCATTCGGAAATGTTTTCTTTGAAGCATGCATTAAAAGGTCAAATATTCCCAAGCTTTTCTTCGGGTGGAATGTTAAAAACACTGAATAGGTAATATCCAGGGCAGTTTTCCAACCAAGGGCATTAGAAGGAGATTTGGACTATCTGTGTTCCTCTTAATTTTTTTTTATTATTATTAAATGTTTTAATATTCTGCACTGAACTAACTACATTTTCTTTTGTTGGGGAAAAGTAGTGCTACGAACAACATGACGCCTTCCGGACTCACCGATCCCGGATGCAGACCCGCCTTGCAGACGTTACACACAGAAACTGGGGCGGGGAATGGCACATTTGGCAGCGATTCAAACACCATACCCAGGGAGCAAACAGATTGCTTGCAAGAATTCAAATCAAAGCATCGCTCAGACTTCAAAACGTACAGACGCATTTTTCAGCTGCAGTTGTTCCTGTTGACAGTTACCCACCTTTGTAATTAATGACAAGGCAGGGAATACTTTGTGCTCCAAGTGCACCTCCATCAAAGGAATCCCCTGCATTTCACCAGCGCCAACGCAGCTGCTGCTGCAGGATGCGATGCTCTGGGACTCCGGGTCCCAGCAGGAGCGGGGTTTCCACCCGGCCGGCTGGCTACCGAGAGCCGCGGTGCCCCGTTGCCCCCACCCTACCTAAAGTGCCACTGAGCCGCTTTCTCACCCAGAAGAGCTCCCAGGCTTCAAAGCAACACACATTCGAGCATCACTTGAGCACATCCTGAAGTACTTCGCTGGAGCTGTAGCACTCGAGCTCCGGCTGCCCGGCTCCCTTCGCTGCGAAGCCCTCCGCTCCTCCCAGGCGGGAGAGCCGATGCGGGCGCAGGTGGCGAGGGCAGAGGGACCGGAGCACCGTGCCCTGCCCCGTGCTGCTGGAAACTGCTGACAGGCACACAAATAACCGATAGCATTAAGCTACCGGGGAGGAGGGCGTTTTGTAAAGCAGAATGTAGGCTGCTTAAATAATGAATTAAGAAGCATCAAAGAATGCGTATGTAAAAGGACAGAGAGGGAAGGTCTGATATTTTAGACTATGCTAGACCACAATGAATAAGTTATAAGAAAGGCTGAATACTTTACTAAGTATACAGATGTCTAGCAAAAGAAAGGTTCCTACACTTCTCATCCCCCACTGGGTCCCAAATGAAGACAGAGCTGAGGGCTCAGCCGGTCCGTGAGGTTTTTTAAAACGTACATTTTCATCTGGACTGAGGCGTCTTTATTTAACCATTCTGCCTTTGAGCCTTTTACACCAGAGACAAGCTTGAGTATTTTTCTGACACTGCTGAAGTTCTCCCCGTCATAACAAACTAAGAACACCCAGTCAGTTTGACAAAGATGAAGTGATAGGTAGGAGGCACATTTCATTACGCTATCAAGGCTTTGGCGTCGTAATTGGTGAAGAAACAATTCAGAGCTGTCAGCTCGATACACACGCCTTTTCACTGACTGATGTGCCGAGTCCTTGATGGGGTAATGAATGATGTCCAGCGGCAGTCACCACCGTGTTCACACCCTCTTACCCGGCATCCTCGCAAAGCCCTGGCCAGCGCAACCATCCCTCCCCACGGACACGGCCCCTCAGCCGCCTCCTGCGCATCCCAAAGGCCAGGGCAGGTTCCCGCACCGGACGCATGACTGTGATGAGGATTTTAATTATCTGCAAGATGCAAAAAATGCAGTGCCAAAGACGGATAACCCCTGCTGCAGTCTCCACCAGAGCTGCACACACACTACACCGCACGTTCAGGATCTGTCCACGTTCCTCACCCGACACAGACCCATGGATGATAGCGGAGAGAAGCCATCTTGTTGACCTTCACTGTCCACGGCGGCCTTCCTCTTTTCACAGGGTCTGCTCCACTCCTGCACCACTGAAAGGAAAATCATATAGTTTCCAGGTTTCATCACATATGCCCATAGAAGGACTCCAAAGAGCCCTAATTCAAACACTAAAGTTAATGATGGATGTATTGCTCTCGCGTCACAGAAAGGGAGAGCGTCTGCCTTCTTTCAATACTTCCATCATATTACAAAATGCACCTGCTTTCCATCCTTCTTGCATGGTAATTCAAACAATTACTACCCTGTATTAACTTCTAAAGCCTATTTTAATTTTGCTCAGCTGTTGAAAGCTGCGGGTCAGACGGCAGGCAGAGAAATCCACTCTGCCAGCTCTAACCGACGAGCAGGGGCAACGCAGGACACCACATCCCTCCCTGGGGCGGCCAGTGGCCTGCGTCAGCTCAACCATTTTCAAAGCTGCAAAGAACAGTCAATCAATTCCATTTTTAATGACCAACTGTGGGATAAATTTGGAAAAGGGGTAATCTGCAAAGCACAATTATTTTTCTTTAAAAACAAATGCCCTCATGGTAATTGAGTTTTTTTAAACAGAAGAACAACTCCAGTATTTTCTTACTGTTTTCTGAGAGTCAGAGGTCCACATTTTCAATGACACCAGATGCAGACGCGCACACACACCCCAGCGAACTAAATGGGAGAAGTAATTAGATAGCGGAAGGTGCACGATATATTGCAAGACTGGGTAACGTGTTGCATAAGTGAAAAATCAAGACTTTGCAGCAGAACAGGAATTGCATTAACTGCTAAAAAGAGACAGTTTGGCACAAAATGTTTTTACAAGAAAATGAGAAACAACATTCTGCTACAAAAGATTAACTGAAAATTATTTTCCAACACCAACTAAGTTGCTTAAGGAAAAACTGAAGAAAAAATACTCTGATATTATAGCATCTGAATAATCCTACGCTAAAACCTAAAATCTCCCTGGATTAGTTTTCTCCAGGCATTTCCTTCTACAAACAGGAAGGGGGAAAAACGAAATCATCATCTGCAGGAGCAGTTGCTTTATTGTACTCCTCTGCGAGCTGACTCCCTGCATTTGAAATGAGGCCCCCAGAACAGCCAGGACAACTTGGACAGGGCTCTAGTGCCACCTACCGCACCCTGCCGAAACAGGCGGTAAGCGCCGCTCGGCCTTCCCGGGAGCTCCGGGGTTCCCCCCGGGGCAGGCGACCCTGCCGGGCGCCAGAGGCGGCGGGGCAGCAGCGGCCGCCCCAGCTGACAGCGCCCGTGCCCTGACAGCGCGGCACCGAGGCGGGCGGGCTCTGCCGAAACGCTGGGACAGCAGCGGGACGTCTGCAGCGCAACGCCCAGCTGCGTTACTGACCGCCAACGCACGAGCGGGCAAAGCAGCTGCCGCCTTCCGAACTGCTGGCGTCCGGCAGCGAACGAAATAAACCCCAGTCCTAAGCGGGGTCAGCTGAGCTCTGGACAGCTGACTGCCCACCCTCTGCTCAAGGGCTTCATACATTCTGGGTACTGCGTTGGTTCAGGCACTTTTCTAACGGCCAAAACCAGAGCTGATTTTTAAAAAATCCAAGTAAAAAAAAAAAAAAATCAATGCCCTGTTAGAGCTTATGCATATTCAAAACAAATGCAAGTATTTTTATTCTCAAGAATAGTGTCATTTTTCTTTTTTGCTACTTCTCCTCCTTTTTGACTTGCCATGGAAAGATAGGGAGGGGAAGGAAAAGCAGAAGAAAACATAAACAGAAGGAAAAGATAGTCTGCTCTTTATTTTACAGTTTTATTCCCTCGTCCAAAAGACAACAGTAATAACAGGAATAGTTAAGGTTATGTCATATTTATATTTAATATATTTATATTTTATATACTGTTCCATTTGTATTCATTATATTTATATACAAATATTTTATTTATATATTTTTATATTATAAAAATATTTCGCTGTTCTAATAGAGGACAGCAGCCTATAAAAAAATACGTTTCAGACTGTGCTGCCAGCTCTCTCAAACTGTGGCAAGACACCCCCCAGCCGACCCCCACTGCCCTTTCCAGCCTCTCCCTCCAGCCCAACTTGCAAGTCACCACCCAGTTTTTCAGCCCTGGCCCTTCTCCCCAAGAGCCCCCCCTGGCCGGGGATGCTGCTCCCCTCCTCGCCCGGCTCAGACCCAGGGGAATTCAGGTCCTTTCGTTTCTCCCTCCTCTACCTCCTTGCAGTTTATGACAAGAACATTTTCAGTACCCTCATTTTTGTCTCCGTCCCAATGGGGTTTCCACACACTTCACTGGATTTATCATTGTGTTCACAGAGGTCTTTTGAGCCTCAGGCTTGGGAATGACTTTCTGCCCGTTTTACCCACCTGCAGCCTTTACACTTACTCATTCCTCCTTACCCCTCTCATTCCCTCTGTGCATCTCCCTCCCCACCTCCACAAAATGCTTTTATCAGCTGCACTACTGTAAATTGCTCAATTCCACCAACACAGAAGCTACTAAAACTTCAGACGTGGGCTCACCAAGGCTGGCTCAGTCATTTTATTCCAGCTCTAGTTTCTTCTAGAAAGGTTACCCCAACCACAACCAAGACCCATCTACCTGCTTCAAGGTACTGCCACACCAGATGAGCAGCTCACACAGCCATCCCTTACACCACAGCCCCTATCTGCAGGAAAAACAAGTCGTGATGAGTTTAAGCTGCAGGCTTTTGCTAAGCCAGCTGACCAGCTGAAATGAGTTGGAGAGACCTCACACAAGCTGACCAACACAGTCCGTAGACGGAAGGAGCAGCTCCCATGCAGAGTAAGTCAGTAGCTTCAGTAGCTGCAAGCTTAGCACCCTCACATCCACGCTGTGAGATGAGGAACAGGAACGCAAGAAGGATGATGAGAACTCATGAATGAATAATAAAGAGCCAAGCTACTTTGGCCGTTTCAGGGCCAAAACCAGAAGAGTTTTCAGAGGCAGTTCTTTTATTTCAGACAAAAAGCCCAATCCATGAGAAACGTGTTCAGAGGAGTAGAAGAGCGAGCTCAACTTCAAGGCAAACACTGCAAATTGAAACAATTATTCAATGTTGAAATCAAAGAAAATTGTCCCCTCACATTTTACCCTTCTGAGCAGATAAAAAGCTCTCGAGGAGAACGTTTCCTTCAATTTCTCTCCTGCTTAAAAAAAATAAAAGATTAAGAGACATTCTAAACCCCGAGTTATCTCATTAATGGTAGAACCGGCAAGATTAAGAGCAAAAATTAAACAATTTCATTATTAAATTGCTTTTAAAAATGTATTGCCTTAATATTTATAATTGTACTCTTAAGATTAATAATCCTGATTTGCCACGTCCCCATCACAAACCATTTCTCACAATTACCCAACTTCCACAGAACTTCACAAAGAAAAAATTGAAAATACATCTTGAAAACTTCTGAAGTAAAAAGGAAAGACACCATGTGCATCCATAAATTATTTATTTCAAATCCAGCTCTCAGTATACATTGTACATGAAACACAGGCAATCCTGTAAGCATTCAGGATTGGCAACGTTCATTAAGTCCCAAAACTAAATTCATCACGCTGATGGCAATGTGCCAGTTAAACACAGACTCTAAACTTAAGTAAACTGGAGAAACCAAAAAAAAAAAAAAAGAGTCAGAAGTAGCAAGGAACTTTGTCCGTTTCACCACAGGGCTGCGGCCGTTCCTATAGTCTGTTAGGAAAACATAATCCAGAGCTATACCCTGCCTAGAGAACAAGCAGCCCAAAAGTTTTATGGATTCCCTCAAATTCCAGTTTTGAGGCAGACCGAGAAGGCCCAGACCCTCTTTGAAGAAAGTCACGAGCCAGATCTTTGCTGTTGCCCAAATTCTCTCTCAGTATTTATTGGCAAAATCCCATTAATCCAACCAAACCTCTTTCTGCTGCCAAGATAATTTTGTGACTTTTTGTAAAGCTAATCATCCAAAATAGTATTTTCATCCCAGTAATATTAAGCCATAAAGGCTGAAGAATATGTTGGCCATCAACTGTCAACGCTGCACTCAATTTGCTGAAACTGGTGAATATTGGCAGGATATTTTGCCCTGGGATTAAGTCCCCACAGCCTCTCCTCCATGCATTCAGGCATATGTTCAACCACTTGTTTCAGTGAGTCCTAACATAGCTTGAAAGAGAAGCTCCTCATTGCCTGCTTCTGTACAGATTCAAGCACGTGCCTGCATTCACACACTGGCTTCAAAAGCATCATCTGCAGTGCAGAAGTTAAACATATACAAATGTTTTCCACTAACCAGTCTTAAAATGCCTGGCAACAAAGCCATCAGTGCAAGATGATAGCATTATTGCTGAATGACTCCCAGACAAATAAATCTGAATATCAGTTGGACCTCAGACCATCAGGTTGCCATGGCAGGGAAAAGCAGAGACACACGACTCTATGCAATTAATAGTATTTAAAACATTTGCCTGTAAAACCTGGCAAACTATGACCAAAAGTTTTACAGGTTTTTTTTATTAAAAAAATTATCAAGTATCTGTGCACAGTTCATAGTTAAATGTCGTCTTTATTTTGAGTTGGTCTGAGCTCATTCGAACTCAGACACTTTACTGACTTAAGCTTTATACTTTTTTTTTTTTCCTTTAAGAATCCCACAAGGTAAACCCCCTACACACACACAAATACAGGAAATTGTATTTCTCAAGGGCTTTTTTTCTTTTTTTCATGTCAAGTAGTGCAATTTTGCTTCCATGGTTCTTTAAACAGTTTTATCCATCAGTAAAACAATACACTACACTAAGAATTGCACCATATACCTTAATATATCTTGTGTATCAGCTATATCTAGCTTTTCTTATGCACTGCTTAAGGTCGTGAGAGATCTATATGAAAATTATGCTTACAGTAACTCATCTTTACCAGTATAGGCAGGTCAGTAAATGTACCTACACTCTGTGAAATTGCCTATGACTGTTGGAGAATGGAAGTCAATAATATCTACAATTATACCAGTGAAATGTTTACATTTACTGTAACTGTCTTGCTTTTGCGTACAAATGTATGCTCTGCTTCAAGCCACTGAGACTATGTGATTATACTGCAAGTCTATCATGGGAATACATTCTCAAAAAAATCCATAATTTAACATAGAACTCTGGTTTTTTATCTCACTGAACTTGATTCTTCCACACATCCTTCTGGCCCTACTTAACACAACAGAACTACTCCCTTTTTTCCCCCCCCCACGAGCACCAACAAGTCAGCTCCGGGGGGAATTTTATAAAGAACTCAGCTTTGGCTTAATATTTCCTTCACTGAAAACAGTGAACTATGCTACTGGCTTTGGAAGGATTTTCAAAAGTTTTCTAGATTGACTCTTCGACATTTTAAGAAAACAAGAATATTAATAGATTAGGCTATTAATGACTCCAAGAACGAGGTTCCTCATTACTTCATTTCCTTTCAGCTTCAGCTGAAAGACACTGTATACATCTTATCGTTTGTTGTAAAAAACTAGAAGTCCATTCCCTTTAGCATCCTCAAAAAGACTCAAGATTTATTCCAATTTGCTCAGGTTTTCCATTGCAGAGTGCTGTTTTATGCAAAAAAGTAGGAAACACCCAGACTACCTGAATTTTGAAGTAGTCACTTAGGAAAAGATTTACCTGCTTTGACATGGAACACTGACTAAACCTACTGAGCAGACCTGTTATATTTTAGCGTTTAAAACTGCAGGGAGAAGAGTCAAAGTATTTAAATGCAAAAACATAAGACTCTGCTCTCTAACTTGAAAATGTTTCTAAAATTGAAATAGAAGTCTGCAGTGTCTGTTGAATCAAACAACAAAAGTTAAAGCTTGTTTAACCACTTCATTCTTACAACCACTATTTTACAAAGGAAGATCTTCAAAACTAGAAGAAATACAGGGACGAGCGCAGCAGTGACATGGATGGTGATGGAAAGGAACTAACCAGCCATCCTGGAACCACTGCGTCATGTAACTCAACTGCAAATGACATACTGGGCAGTGTCTTACAATAGGAAGGCAATTCCTATTCAGATTTTTACTTACAGGTACAGGACTATAGTATAAAAGTATCCACCTTCTTAGAAAGGGGAACGGAGGAGCTCCGATAGGCCTATTTCATTCCCAGAGAGACTATACTGAGAAACCAAGCTGTAACACTCTCCATCCTCTAGCATTTCCTCACATAATAGTAGGCATAAATTATTACAAGATTAGTATCTACCGCAGAAAATCCTACATGAAATGGATGGACATATCTTTATACAAAGACAAGTATTTCAGAATTTGGAATGCAAAAATACAGTGCAAAAACCAAAAAGAGTTCTGAAAAATGGTTTTTACATATCAAAAACTCCCATAATTAAAGAGGGGGATTATAAAGATAAGGTATGGTGCTAAGAAGTGGTTGGACAAGTCAATAATGGGTTATTTCCCTCGTAGAGGTTTACGTGTTTCACACCAGCATTTTGCTTTATGTTGTTATAATATTTTTATGGAGCATTATTAAAAAATAGTATTTCAGTCAGAAGTCTAATTTAGAATTCATCATGTTTTACCCTAAATGGCCACTTGGAATGCTGTGAAACATGATTTGCAGCCAGAAGCACCAAGTACATAAATTCTTCCACATCAAAGGAGTAGTTTGTAAATTTTGGATGTTCTCCCAGCGTTGGGTGGTGTCCCTAGAAAAATGAAATAACGCCTTTTAGACAGGGAAAAAATTCAGTAGGTCTTCCATTCAAAAAGCAAGGAAAAAAAAATTGAGCATCTGCCATTTTAATTTATTATTTCTGATCCACTGATCTGCTCTGAGGCAAAAGAGTCAGCAAAGTAACTGCATAACAGCAATGCTATGGATGGCTTGGATTAATGGCCAATTAATTTAATTTCTCTTCTTCCCCCAGCCATTCATATCAAATGATTTCTTACTCACAACAGGCAAGCTAATTTGGTCTAAAGAATGAAAACCTTATTTCAAGTATCAGAACACAGATAGGTAAAACAAGTTAACCTTTAAATGCTTCAAGTTATAGCACCCACCCTTTCAGCAGTGGCCATCATTACCTGATCTTGAGGGAATACTTTATTCCTATTTCGCCAAGTGATGTAGTGAATGCCTCTCAGCCTTGCCAGATCCAGGTAACAACGTTCATCTTCACAATTGTATCTAGGGGCAGGCAGAAAAATCATATTTACCTACAGAGATTGTGCTGAAGTTTACCAGGGTGAAACAGGAAAAAAAAACACTTCGGGCCAAAACGTTTGTTGTCCAGTTCTAAGGCTCTGAAACCACGGAAAAATTCTACTCCACTGAAAACAACAATAAGGGCTACCATCTGTTCTTAAGATGTGGCCTAGGAGGCAGTTTGAGGCACATCTGCATGTCAGGCATGCCCCTGTTCAGCTGCAGCAGCTCTTGGACATGGGTTTCTGAACTTATCTGGAGACTGGACAAAATGCTCTCAAGCCAAGATTATGCTGCAAAGCACCAGGCTCCACAGCCTTCCCACAGCAGAGACTTTAAGCAGAATTTCCCAGGATGGAGAATTCAGTGCTCTTGAAGAAGCATGCAGCATTTTTGTTTAGTTCTATAGAACTGGAGTGTCTATCAACAACCATACTTTGCAACAAAATTTGGCCACAAAAACGATCAGAGGGATGGAACACCTCTCCTATGAAGAAAGGCTGAGAGTTGGGGTTGTTCAGCCTGGAGAAGAGATGGCTCTGGGGAGACCTTAGAGCAGCCTTCCAGTACTTACAGCGGGCTTATAAGAAAAATGAGGACAGACGTTTTAGTAAGGCCTGTTGCGATAGGACAAGGGGTAATGATTTTAAAGTAAAAGAGGGTAGATTCAGACTAAATATAAGGAAGAAATTTTTTACATTGAGGGTGGTGAAACAATGGAACATGTTGCCCAGAGAGGTGGTAGATGCCCCATCCCTGGAAACATTCAAGACCAGGTTGGACAGGGCTTTGAGCAACCTGATCTAGTGGAAGATGTCCCTGCTCATTGCAGGGGGGTTGGACTAGATGACCTTTAAAGGGTTGGACTAGATGACCTTTGGACCTTCTAGTCCAAACTATTCTATGATTCTATGAAAATATGTTTAAAAGGAAGCTACTAGATAAATTTAGGTAAAACAGAATGACATTCAGCTAAGCTTGGCCAGCAAGCTGGTGCTCATGTCCTGAACATAGAAAGGAGTACCTAAATAAGCTTCAGGGGATCTTTAACACCCTGGACATGCATCTTATGTAATCAATTCACCTGGATCACCAAAATACCATTTTGGTGTCTCACCAAAATACCATTTTGGTGTCTCAGTCTCACCAGGTAGAATCTGACCAGTGAGGCTTTCTCTTTTTTTGTCATTTTCCCCAAGCAATCGTTGACCAGGCTGCATTTCCTTTATACCACGGCATCTTAAGAAATCACAGGCTAAACCTGTATGATATAGTTACATGATATTTTATAAAGAAAGCTTCCTCACTTTCGATTCCCAGAAGAGACTGACAAAAATGAAGTCTAGATAAGGACACAAGACAAATATTCATAGTCAAATACTAGCAAGGGAAAGTGCTTCCTTAACACATACAAACAGACATCAGCAGTTGTGGTATAAGAGGGAAAAGAGAGAGAAACAGACTTACAGTTCAAAAACAACAGCCCAGTCTGGTAGAAAGAGCAAATGGGTAAGTCCAGCTCCATGCATTCCAATGAATATATCAGAGTTGTGGGTAATTCTCAATTGCTCTGAAAATTCAAGTTCCCTGCAGACAACACAACAAAAATGGTGATCTGGCATGCCTATCCATCTCAGCAAGAATTAGTTACATGTAGAAAGCGCAAAATTAACTTAAGGGAATACCGAGAGAGAGAATTGATTTTTCAAAGAACAATACTAAGAATCACAAATGCTGCAGCCAGCAATAACTCAGCATGGAATTAAAAGAAATGCAGACAGGTTTCAAAACTTCACAAGAGTCTGTTCCAAAAATTTCATTTTTTCTTTTTTTCACAAGTTAAAGTTTTTGTAAGTTCAGGGGTTTTTTACTTGCCTTTAAAAAAATTGCATCACCTCCTTTAAAAAAAAAAAACAACAACAAAAAAAACCATAAAGGACCTAAACTGTTTTTAATGTAAAGTAGAAGTATACAATTCCCACCTAAAGGTGCAAATATCCAACCTGAACTTATGCGTAGGGCATCAAACAGAAATAAGGAGACCAGGCTTTTTTCAGCTTCTGGAACTGTCACTCTCTCCCATCCTTTGACTGTAAGCTCTAAATAAAGTATTCTCTTTAAATAACCAGGTGTTCCCTGAGCACACAAAGAAAGAATGCACTAAAGGTACTTAATTGTAAGAGAAGACAGACAACTGGAAAGGGAAATTACAACAGGCTTCATTTGTGTATGAACAATTCACTCATTAAAAAGGAAGAGAGTAACATCCTCTCTGACCCTTTGTAAGAGAGTAGAAGGAAACTGGCTTAAACTGCAACAAGCAAGTTTAAACTGCTTAAACTGCTGTAAGGGCAGACATCAGGGAAGCGCTTTAACTATGATGACAGTGATGCTGCAGAATAGCTGTGGAAATCTGTAATGCTGAATGGTACCGCAAACCGTTTCAACACACACAGGAATTGCGGAAGCACCACTTGGTCATGCTTTCAAGTGGGATGGTCTAGATGCCCCCTCAAGGGTATCTACCCTCTTTTCTGTTATTAGACTGCTCAAGTGCTTTCATTGACAGGGGAATCGGAAGCAATTCGACTTCCTCATGCTGTCTCTGCTTTGGTCAAAACACTGATCTCTCACTGCTGCTTCAGTTTCTCACTCTTCCTGCATGATCCATGACAGCACCATTGAGTAGATGCAAGCTCCTGCCATTTGGCACAGGCATACACCACTTGGGAACTTTTTCTTCAAGCCATTTCTTACTGGCACAGTGCTTACTACATCTGGGCACCACAAATTGACCTCAAATGGTGTCTTCAGGGGCCACCAGAGCAGCAAATAAGCCGAGTGATTACTAAACTAAGGGTCATATAAAATAGGACACTAGCATCATACAAGAGAACTGTTGACCCACAGTTACTGCAAAGCATTAGCAAATTCAAAAGGGTGATGGGAACACAGCTGTTTTTGGGAGAGGGAAGGAAACAGAAAGAAAAGTGATTTCAAAACTCACTCATCATATAGTAGCTTTAACCTGAGCCTACTAACTCTAAGAGATTCAATCCTACGTAGTGCATCATAGGATGGGAGTGCTTAACTAGCTCAACCACCAGTCCCTCAGTAACATTCTTCTTTCCTTACCAGTTCTTGGATTTTGCAAAGGTTAGACCATTGCGGCATATGTAGTTTTGCCTGCAAACAGTTTTCAACAGCCATAGGCAGCATGAGATCACACTAGTTTCTTCTACCAACTTACGTACTTGTATTTGTAGTCTACCACTTTGACCTCCAACGTCGATACTGTTTTCAAAGCATTCACAAGCTAAGGAGGAAAAGAAAAAGACAATGATTTGGTGTTCTACTTCAATTAAATTCCTCCCCGCACTCCTGATAATTTTACACACTCCTCCTCCCCACCAGGGAATTACAATGAGTGAGACAAAACGTACTGTCACTGCCATATAAAGGAGCAGTTCCCCTCCTTTTGTGCCTTCCCACCTAAGATACATACGTTATTCCTGGCAGAGCAACCCCTGGAGAGGAGACTCAGATCTCCTGCACTCTCACAGAGGCTACTGTTGACTTTTTACATGCTCCAGGACCCAATCCTAAACCACTCAAACTAGTAGGCGTTTTGCCAGGAATACTGGGAAGATGTGGTTGGATTTCCAAAAGATACTCCAATACCAAAAGAAGCAAATTGGTAGTTAGAAGGGTTTTCAAAAACACCTTACTAGGTCAGACTCCTACTCACATAAGAAGTGAAACCAGGTTAGAGCCTGGGCTTCTAACCTAGGGGCTTTTTCTAAGTCTCCAATCCATAGCCAGCAGAAGAGGGAGAAAGAGCCAAGTATTTTCTTTTACAGAAGTGTAGTAAAGATAAGAATAACTTCTCCCTTTTTGTCATGTACCCATTACCAGAAAACATACTACATGTAGCAGTGTAGGCATGCACTGTGGACAGCCTAGCCGATAAGGCACAAAACTAGCCAACTGCACTCTATTCTGACACTGAGCTATTGCATCAAACAAACCTCAGTTTCTACCTCCATAAGGTGGGGATGATAATGCCAAATCATTTCTGTCAGGCACTAACAGCTAAGAATGAAGACAGGTATGAAAACATCAGATACTATCATTTTACCAGAAGAGAAGCTACACCATAAGTCCACTAAGTTGCGTGATTCGAAAACGTGAATCAATATGATCCATTAAGTTTTGAATGCACATACTCAAATACAATAGCTTATGCATTTTAATCTGCAAGCATAACAAAGGTTTTTGTTAGAGCCTTCAGCACTGGGGGTGCTAGAAATAAAAGAGATAATCTGAAAGCAAAGTAATTTAATGTTAGCAGAAGCTCTGCAGTGTCTGTTAAAAGTATTTCCTTTTAGTATTACATCTGTAGTCTTCCACTGGATATTTAAAAAGAGCAGCAAGGTTCAGTGTCTGGTGTACAGAAATAGAGACTGGCTAGAAGACATATTAGAAGAAATTAATATTAGCACTGAACGTATTTTTCCAAGATTTGTCAGCAGATAGATGTCTTGGCTGTATCGGGGGAGGGGGAAATCAATTCAATGAGCAAAATTTAACTTCTGATAAATTTGTTTTAAAAATAAAAAGGACCACACCTCATTCTGGTTTAATATTTTCCGGTAATCTGTACTGCGTGCAAGTATTGTGACTCGAATTTTCCCATCCTAAAAAGAAAGAAGCAGCAGTGTATTAGCTATGAGGCAGACCTCTCAAAAAAAACCCAAACACTTCCATATTTACTTTTGGCAGTTATTTGAGCAACTAAATATGTTCCCTCCCCATGTGACAGATGATGTAACCACCTTAAAATTCACATCGTATTTTCCAACAGATTAAAAGTGTCAAAAACTTTGTGAAAGTCTGACTATTAACAAAGAATAAAACATTTTCTGAAAGATTTATTTTATTCAGTACAAAAGAGCCTTTGTATTACACATTATACAGCAGTTCTTGAAAGCAGGAAAGGAGCTTTCAGGATGGCTTGTGCACAAGATCCTTGGAAAAAAAATATTTTACTTCTATAACAGTTCCTCCTTTTACCTCTTTAAACTAATTGGACTCACAGGGGTAAGTGTTCCAAGTGAAATAAAGAGATTTAACTGCATGACTCCCATTAGTGTCAGCAGGAGAAGCGTAACTAAATGCCTGTGCAGTGCTTTGAATGTGTGCCCCTCAGCGATAATATGTAGGCTACTCTCTAGCAAATACTTCAAGAAGTCCAGAACTGCCGTATCCAACAATGCACCCATTGCAACAATTTGCAAAAACTACCAGTGTGTACAACAGAGAAGCCCAGGGCTAGGCAGATAGTACTGGGCAGGGATCGGAAGGACTGGATTCAATCATTTCCTCCTCTGATCTGAGTTCAGCAGTAACTATGAGGATCGATAAAGAGTAAGCTCACTGCATTGCTCTGTGGGATCCTCTCTGCTGGACCCAAGGACAGCACCTTGTCAGCATGCTCCAGAAGAGACCCTGTACCATGTATCTTGCTTAACTAGGAAGGACACAAAGGCCTTGAGCACAGAGAATGGAGACAAGGAAGAGATCCTAGGCTTGGAAGAAGGATGTTCTAAAGTCTGTCCTATGGAAATAGGACATGAGGGCAACTTTCACAAACATACACAAATGTTTGCTGAAGGCCTTTATAGAACAGGCCGACTTATTGGAAAAAAATCCCGAGCATCACAGGAAAGGACAAAAAGTACACTATATGCCCTTATTCCCCACTGGGTCCAGCTTGCTAATGCTGTTTCTCTGGTAAGAGCTATCAGCTCCATATTACAATGTTATTATTCAGTTATCATACCTTGGGTCCTTCTTGTGTGATATTTAATCTGTGTAACACATGCTGAGAAAATGCTCTAAATAGCCCTGTACCATGACAACCAGAGATCTGCAATTAAAAAAAGCAATTGTTAATACAAAAAGTTATTTTGCTCAGAAAACCTCTCTTTGTGATCAGTCTTTTGCCATTCTTGTAGAACAGAAGCCTAGTTTAGCGCAGTGCATGATACATGTCACTAGTCACTGCAACACAAGTGGCACTTTCATTTAGAAAGAAATATAACTCTCTACAGTGTTACAGCCTGAATGCATGAGGACCGGGAGCCACCGGGAAAGTCTGTCCATGTACAAGGTCTTGTGTTCTGCAAAAATACCATTAAGTTCACAGTGCCCACCCATTAAAGAGGAGTAATATGCATCTCATGAACTGCGGCATAGGAGATTGCATACGACCAGTTACTATCAACCTGCTAAAGAAACTTCAAAATCCTAACCTTTAGGGAAGAACATTTCATTTGGAGTTGCATAGACTTTCAATGCAGTACATTTCATGATAGCTCAGCTAGATATTTAAGAGATTCATTAGCTCAGATTTTATACTGTCACACACATCTAGTTAACACAGTGGATGGATAAAAAGAGCTCACCAATGGTGTGTTATAAAACAAGCCGTATCGCATTCGAGGCAGTAATGAGAAGACTGCTTCTTTAAAGCATACCTGCAAAGGAAGATCACAAGAAGTTACACTGCACTGTTACCTTCCGCTGGCACATTCCATGCTCATTCAGTGGGATCACTGCTTATAATGAGCTAGCAATTACATGCTCCTGTCAAGAACATCCTCAATTCCTTGGCTGTGCAAATGAATAGAACAAAGACAATCCTGATCCCAAAAGAGCTCTCACTTAGGATGCTACAGATGCAAGTGTGGGAAAAGGTTAAAAAAAAAAAAAAAACACCCCCAAAACAGAACAAACATGAACTAAATAGAAGAAAACCAGTTAGAGAGTAGAGAGTTTAAGACAGGCTTTAAGGGATTTAAGAGACTAAAATGAGCTCTGAATGAATGGGCACATTTTTTGGTGAGCGTAAAAATTTTTTTAATGATAAGCAGCAGGTATACTAACAGCTGCAGGGGAAGATAAACATCTCAGTAGGAATCAGAAGACTTAGAAAGACAGTACCATTTGAAAACCCTTAACTTCAGTAGTGGGTCCTGCAGAAGTGAAACCAATACATAAATATTACCTCTCAGAAGACACAAAAGTTAGCTCCATCTATATAAACTATAGACATGCCACAGAATTAGGTTACAGCTCTGTCTCTTGTTTGTAAGGTAGAAGACTCATATTACACAAATTAAACATGCATGGAAAGTATTAATGCTTTCCTCTGAAACACCCACAAGTGGCTTGAGAAGCTGTCATATTTGCTACCTAGTGACTATGAATTAAAACAAAATATAAAATTCCATACCCTTTTAGAGTCGAAGGTTTTCAAGTGTATTATTTCATAGTCAGTAAATGCCTTCCACGTCTCACTGAACAGGTCACCATAGCCATAAGAGCTCTAAGAGGAAAGGAAAAAACACAAGGGCATAATTATTACATAAATGCATATAAAAACTCTCTTCTTGATTTACAAGTTCTATATACGAGTTTTAACATACAGTTAATATGTGCATCACCACCGTGGGACCTAAAACAGCCTAGAGCAGAACACAGACATTACAGAACACCAAACCCTGAGTTTACAATAGCAGTTAACTCAAATTACCTGTCAGGTAGTTAATTTTTAATAAAACAGTTCTATAAATTAGCAATCTAGACAGGTTCTTTAGCAGCAGATTAGAATTTCTGAGTTAGGAGCAAGGAGTACCTACTACTTTCCCCAGAGACAACAGAACGCAAGTTAAATTTGAAGTAACAGAAACATAGGGATGGTAGAAGGCATGAACTTCGACTCGTGAGACTAAAAAACCACCTGGGAATTCAAGTGCAACAGTAACATTTGAAGTGAAAAGTCACAACAAGCCTGTCTCACATTTGCCTCTGTTTTAGGATGGTCACTTGTATCACAAATTGAAGGCAATGATCTGATTGGATGGAACAGACACCCAGGAAACCATGTTTTGCATTACTTTCACAAGCTACCAAGTTACTCTACAGGGCAGCATAAAACTTCCCTCTCTGCAGCAATGCTCTGTGGAACCTTTTAAGAACCATCTACTCCCTACAACATTGGCCTAGCAGCAGGGGCTCTTGCCTTCAAATTTGTAACATTTCCTACACATCTGAGGGCTAAAAGTCACCATTGCTTGCTCTTTGAATGCAATTAAATATGACCTTAGTAGCCCTGGTACCGATTCTTGCTTAAAGCTTCCTTTCCACTCTGGAGCTGGTTCAGGCTGCTTGGAAAGTTACGTGGAAATATTCTCAACAAGAAATTTCAGAATAAGACTACAAATGACTGCAGAAGAGAGTGGACATCTAGTGAAACGTAAAAGAATCTAAAGGGTGACAGATTTCCTTCAGTTGAAGAGGTGCTTCCTTCCCTTTCTTCTGCCATTAAGTTTTAATGAATTTTACAATTCATACTACTTACTGGTCAACTGTATTACAAGAACTGCTCTTCCAGATTAGAAGTAGAGAACTGATCTTCAAAGCTGTAAGTACTACTTTCTAACCCTATCTGCTCTCCTTAAAAGTGCTTTATAAACATTGCTTTCCTGCATTTGCAAAGACAGTCTGCAAATCAACACCCAGTGGATTTCCTACTCATTTTCTTCTTTGTTTAACCTACATCTAAGGGCATTACTGTTTAATAAGAACAGTGCACTGATTCTACAGTAGCTAGAAAGTATGGCCAAATCTAATTACATCAAGAAAAAAAATTAAAAAAAGAGAACGAATAATAAGCTCAAGTCCATCTTTCAATCAGCATAGACAGTTCAGCAGCAGTTAGTTAGTGCCATCATCTGGTTGTACATGGTAATGAACTGAAGCAGACTGAGCAGTTAAGACATTTAAAATGACAGTACTGCGACAGTACTTACTTTGAATGGTACAGTTGAAAGAGTTACTTGATTCAATAATGCAATATAAGAAAAAGAGTTGCTTTTCAAAGTAATTTACAGTGCTGTCTGACACATCTGATCTTTTCAGAAAGTCATCAGAGCTGGTCCCTGTATACAGGTCCCTGTATAACATCTAGAGAGCTTGCTTATCTGGCAGGTGCATTTATTTTAGCTTTCAAAATGTAAGAGAACTAGAAAAAAGGGTCTCTTCCAGCCAAAGAGGTTTCTTATTAAATAGCAAGCAGGGGATATTTGCAGTTCTCTACTGAATATTAGTTGTCCCAGTAGACTCAAAGAAAATCCAGTATTTTATGAGAACAAGATAAGTGTGGGACAGTATCATAGTTATACATGTTATAACATGCTTATACATGTTACCTGGCATGTTACAAATTGCCGGGTTTTTTGTTGTTTAGTTTAACACTCTCCTACACAACTTAAATACTGGCCAGTAAGATTAATACTACTCTTAAACACAGCCATGGTTTCAACTCAGCAGTACAGCAGAAATAGTCCCACTGAAAATCTTGTTTTATATGTCATCGTGGCATTCTAAGACGGGATTAAGAGAAGTCACTGCAAGAAGGCTATTTAAAGGAATTAAGTATTAGACCTTGTTTTGATATATATAAAGATTTCATTTAGTTGTTTTCTTTATTACAGGCTGCACATTACTGATTTAGAAAGATGCAAGGCTACATTTCTTTTTAAATATGGAAGAAACAGTTTTATCTACTTCAATATTCTCAGAGAAAAAAAAGTCTACAGAAAACAGCATGAAATGTTCAAATGCCACATCTTAGAAATACAGATCATGTTACTTTTGAGGTCACACCAGAAAAAAGGCAGAATTAATGTACTAGCAAAAGATGAGCTACAGAGTAGTGTTCAAACAGCACACGGTTTATCGTAGAAAATCTGTTACCTGACTATTGTTCATGCACCTGTATTAACAAGATCCAAAAACTTATCAGTTCCACATGGCTAAGCCCACAAGAAAGCTAAGGATTGGCTACTGAAAGCTTCAGAATCTCTATAAAGCAGAAATACAAGCCATTACAAACAGGTTAAAAGCACAGACTTACAGTGTCCCACATGACTATGTTGACATCAGTACTGAAGGAATTATTAATATGCTGTGTAATATAAAGATTGACGAAATCACAGAAGTGATGGTACATATTAACACCTGAGAAAGAAAGAATTGTTAGCAAAATACTACATTACTCACTCCACTTTTTATTGGTTCATGCATTTTTCCTTAGTAGTACCCTGCATTTTATATTAGTTTTCCCCTGCTTCTGACTGAATGCTTCTTATACACCCTAAAAAAGCAAACCTTTAAAGGGAAGGAATCAAGGTAAGAAATCTGAAGTAAAACGTGTTTTTAAAACATTCAGAGAAATTAGAAGAGCAGCCAAAAGACAGCATAAGAAAAAGATCAGTTTCATGTGCTATTTCTCATTACAGTCTGCAGCTGCTTTCTGCAGTATATGAAAGCAACTACTGCTTTAACAATAGCTAGTTAGACATAAAGGAAACATTAAAAACAGGCCTTCGGCACTGATCTTAGTTCTGCTTTATTAGGGTTAAGGGAAGCTCTGTGTGCAGGACTACAAGACAGAACATGTACTTGCACATGAGCCAAAGCCCAAGTAATTCCTCAGGTTTCTTCTCAGAGCATTCTTGTTCATTCTTGGTTTCTTAAACTAATACCATAAGATCATGGCGCATAAAAAAAAATCATGAAACAAAGGAGGTAACGTAGTCCAGTTTCCTTGCTAGTGGAGATCAGATCCCAGTTTTGGAACCATGTGCACACAGCCCCTGTTTCTAAGCTTCTGACCAAAAAGAGCTGCCATGATAGGAACTAGCTGCCGGGCTTCCTATACTGCTCAAACAGCAATTTTCCCTCACCTTCCCTAAAACAAAGGAGCTGGACAAAATCACCTCCTGAGCCACAGCTAGACCACCCTGCTTAAAGATACAAATTGATAGCACAGCAACTCTTCCACAGTAACTGCTCAGGGACCCGCAACAACTTTGCTTAAAATATAAGATACTGGCCTGCAGGGGAAGAGGGGCAATCCAGTTGACCGTTAACAGTATGTCACAGGGTCAGAACACAGCAGACAACTCTCCAGTTTAAACCATAGCTTATCCCACAGCAGCTTGTTTGTATGTCTAAAACCTGAACACTCCCTTTCATTAACATTTGTCTGCAAAATATGCTGCATGAACAAAAAGGTTGATGAACTTTAAAAAGTGTCAGATACCACTGGCCAATTCCTAAAGATGCTTGGGTGCTGCCCCTCTCATGAATTTTGGTATAGTGTTGCACAGCATTCACCAGAACTCTCTGTAATGAGATAGCCAATTCCTTCCTGTAGTGGCTTTTCACCTAAATTTGGAACTGTATGATTAGAAAGGGTTGTGTTTGGTTTTGTGTGTTTTGGCTTTTCTGGGGTGGGTGAGAGGAAGCATTTTAATCAGCTAGCAAAACTTATTCCCTTGAACTTTGTCTTTGAATACTGCTTCCTCTTCCATGTCATTCTATACACAGAGAATCCTCATTTACTGAACATATACTACAAGACACATATACCCATACCGTGTGTTTCATGGTATGGAAACTGTCATCCAGAAACACAGCTAAAATCACACAAAGTCAAAGACTCTGTCAGAACACAGTCAGGAGTCAATAACTATGCAAAATAAGTGGTGGGAAATGTTTTCTGATTTATTTATTTATTATCTGTGGCAAAATGTAAGGATTTAAATCTAAGTTTCCAAGTTCATCAATGGAACTACAAAAAAAAGGAATTTAAAAGTCACGTAATTTTCCAAAAATAAAAATATTACAAGTGAACTTGACAATCACAAAGGTATAAAGTAGATGGGCAAGTTGGATATGCTGTCTTTTTACTGTAGTACTGTAGGATAAAAAAACTAAACTAAAGATACCAATTACCTGCATCTAATTTCATGAAGTATGTTGGCTTTTCAATAACAACATCACACTTCTCATCTTCTAGGGGCCTGAAGTTTAATGCAGTAAATGTCTGGAGTTCTGCAAACCTACAAAGATTCAATCACACAGAGCATGCTTTGTCATTAACACACTTAAACAAATGTACTTCATACATCTAAGATTTAGTAACTGTTCATCCAGTCTATTTGATTTAACAGGACTGCTGAAAACTGATAGAGTCTGACAATTAAAATGATTTGAAATTGTAATGGAAGGTTCTTCAGGTTATGAGCTTCAAGAGGTTAAACACCGCCTTTGATCTCAGGAGTGAACAGCATCTTTGATCTACAAATCAAGGCAGCAGAGGTGTAACAAAGAGCCTTAGAGCCTAGATCTGTGGGTCTATCCCACTTGATGTGCATTGCCAAAGACACTTCAGCAAGATCTTCATGCTTTGGTCAGAATAATGAATGTAGATACAATATTTATTATTCCTGGATCTAAACAAGGATGAGCAGTTGAGATGACAACAGCCGGTAGAGAAAAGTCTTTTCCTCCTCTGGAGCTATTCTTAACTGAAATTGGCCATCAATGCAAAATGAGGAAAAGAAAATGAAAACATGAGAAAAGCATAAAAACGAATTCTTATATGGATCTTAATGGCTCCAATTCCTTCATGTTTTACCAATTAACTGGCAATGCAGCTTTGAAGTGCTAACATGCAACCCGTGATACTTAATCAGCTACTACAAAGCACCCTCTGCACTTCCTACTTGGTCTGTAGTCTGTTGCCCATTTCACATTCCAAACACAGGCTCCTTGGGAACACCATATGAATATATATCCAGATCAGTCATTGCATTAGCCCCAACATCACCAAGAACTGTGTGAACTAAGACACAAGTGCAAACTACAAGGCATTTCACAACAAAACAACTGCCTCCTTCTATAGGCAGATCAGGCATACAACCAGCATCTTGTCCAGAAAACACCTGAAGGTTAGAACTT
Organism: Ciconia boyciana; assembly: GCF_034638445.1. Classification (NCBI taxonomy): domain Eukaryota; kingdom Metazoa; phylum Chordata; class Aves; order Ciconiiformes; family Ciconiidae; genus Ciconia; species Ciconia boyciana. The sequence continues at coordinate 14,607,665 of NC_132944.1, read as the reverse complement.
CAAATTACAAGACATTTTCAGATCTTTTGCTGCTGTAAATTAAGCAGGACACATAGCATAGTTCAGAACATTCTGCACAGATGTAATTACCAGAGGTATCTTATATGAACTCTCAGATTGACCTTAGAAAGGAGCAACTATTTCCTCAGTATGAAATCCCCTACACACAGCTGCTAGTGCCAATGATGAAAATAAAGAATTAGTAAGTGAACTTGGAAGCAGCCTTGACAACTGATTCTTACCAAGACTGCAGAGGGCTCTTGCGCTGACCTTCAGCCAAAAATGCTTGAACGTCGAGGGTGCAATGACCTCCAATTTCTCCCTTCTGGAAAAAGTCTTCTTTGAATCTAATGGAAATTAGTAAAAGTCTATCAGCTTTTGTGCAACAGTGCTACAGGTGCTCTGCAATCTCAATTACATACTCATGCCAGTGCTAGTTAATCTTAATTCAGCAAGGTACTTCATACATACTTAAAACCCAAGTATTTTCTTCAGCATAAATCAAGTATCTCCCACAATTCCCCAATAAAGACAGTGGTGTCCTTGGAGTTCTACACACCAATTTAGAAAACAGCACTAATCCACCCAGAATGTTATTAGGAATAATTTTCACATACCCAAATGAGTAATTTAATTAGATTTTGCTACATGATTACTTACAGGAGCATCATTAGTTGGGTTGTTTGTTTGTTTTTAATTTCTTACTGAAATTCACCTCAGATTTCACAACCCAGCTAGTAACCCAAGAATTTTATACAACACACAGAGTGAGGTGCAAGAACAGGTTTCACGAAAACAAATTGCCAACTAAAAGCATTGTCTAAATTACCTTTTAGGATAGGCCAAGAAGATGACAAAACCCATTCTGAAGGGTATCAGCACCACAGTCATGAACCAGCTCTTTTCAAGTCAGGTGCCCAAGACACTGACTTCAAAGATAAGGCAGAAGGAAAAATGAGTGATGCCAGCATCACTGGTATGGTTTTTTTACCCAGCTTTCCAATATGTAGCATTTTAATTTGGGATGTGGGAGATCCAGGGTCAGATCTCTCTTCAGTCTCAGTATCTAAAAATGCAATTCCTGGTTCTGGTATAAAGGCACCCAGCATAGGAAAGGTCTTCTCGGTGCCTCATACAAAAGCAATTTTACTTTGCACATCACCTGATCAAGAAAGGATGTGACTGAAGACACAGAAAGTCTTCCCCTCTTCCATCGGAAGGGAGGATTTCAATCACCCATCATCATTCCATAAAACTGAGAGCTTAGGTTTTTAAATAACCTGTACTGCTGACAGCAGCAGCAGACAGCAATCAAGAGGTGTAGATCTCAACAGGACTTCAGCAACAAGTGTCTGATCAGCAGTAAAGCCCATGGCAACAAGCACACTAGCTTTGTTAAACAAATTCTGAAGTCCTTTTCCCTGCCATCCCTTGGTTTTACTATAACATAAGCAAATCAGAGACCTGTTGTGGTTTCTCTTTACAGTTCGTAAATCAATGTACAAGTTTGTTGCTCTGCAATGCTGAAGGTACTGAGAACAGGTCAGAGATGAATCTCCCTGTTAAGAAAAGAACAAGTAGGATTTTATCAATAACAAAAATTATGTTTAAAACTAAGTGAAAAGTATAATATCTATCAGAAATACCTACTGTTGCTGCAGGCTTACAATGGGTTTTCATTTCATTGAGCCTCTCTCGAATGTAACCAAAGTCAGCTTGTTTCCAGAATATCTGTTGAGCTGTCTCAATGTCACTTGCCCTGATGTACAAAGGAGAGAAGGGGAAAAAAAAAAAAAAAAAATCAAGGCCCGTTGCTCAGTTCTAGTAATAACTTTAACAGATAACATTTTTTCCACTGAAAGTGGAACAGAAGAGCCAGCCAGTTACTTTGACATTTAAGATGCAAAACAGGAAGCAACTTATCAGCTGCATGGAAGTAAAAACATCAATGACAACTTAAAGCTATTCTCCCGTAAAAGGGTATACATTTTTTTTAACATTTTTCCTCTGTTTTTAAAGCTAAGAAAGGAAATCCAGAGTTATTTTAGGAATCTGAATTCAAGGCTAAATCAGAATAATGAAAACATTGCGGCAGGAAGCATTTCAAACACTATTTTCTTCCTTTAAAAGTTAAATTGTTAAAATCATGTTGAAAGACCTATGTTATCTATAAATACACACATATATATACATATCTCCACAAAGAATCATCCTTTAAACTCTAAATATCACAGTAATGTTAACTTCGCAGTTAATATGAAAGTGAGCACTATACTCTTTTTTTAATATACTGTACTTTATACATTTAAAATGAAACTTACCATCCAGTTTCAACATAATCACACACTGGGTAACTGAACCTGTAATCTGATTTGCAAGATTTCTCATAACCCCAGCAGGACCTTAGTTTCTTCAAGTATTTCTGTAACACAGAATAACTGAATCAGGTTACACGACAAAATAGGAAATTACAAAACAGGAAATTACTTAAGTTAGTTTTTAGCTTATAAACTACCTCTTGCTAATAAATCTTGCATTAAAGGTTTTTGATTTGGTCTGTTTTCAAACGGAGTTTCAGAAGAACATTCAGGTTCTTTATGCACAACAGAGTCTCCAAAGAGGACACACATGTACAGCAACATTATCCTTGTCTTTAATACGTCTGTTCCAGGACAACCACTTTTCCTGACCCAGTGAGTAGGACTCCAAAATTTTAACATCACTGACAGATACAGGTAACAAAGCTAAGCTCACACAAAGCACAGTGCTCCAAGCTCCAGGCTGAGTGGACCACTGCTCCCCAGGCAAATCTAGAAACATCGGCTTCTGCAGTGCTGTAGAAAGCCAGAGAAGGGGGAGCACAGCTCCAACCCCCAGCTCTACAAAGCAGCTCCAGCCTGAGAGACACTAGAATTGCTCCTGAGCCACACGCAGCCTGGATCCTCAGGTTCACTGTCCCTGCTTCAGGTGAATGAGTTATATGCAACCACAGGGTAAGATTAAATCAGCATTTCATTGATTTGCCTATACTCTTGGCACTTCCGCAAAAGTACTACAGCATGCTAAAAAATCACAGGCCTAGAAATTACTAACTGTACTTCGTTCGAACACCTTTCACATGCACAAGAGTCATTCAGATTAAGATCATCATTTCAGCTCTATAACAATTAAAAGAGGGAGGATAAAAGCCTTGCAAAACAGTACATTAAAAATCCAGTCTTGTGACAGCATCAGATTCAGGAAGAGTCCCATACAACTATTTCAAAAGCAATTCCAATTCTCAGTGGAACCGACTAATTGGCAAGGAGACCAATTCATCACCATCTTTAACTGCTATGACTCGAAGAACAAGCCACCCCAACATTACATTTGAACAAACAAACCAAAAAAAGCAAACCTACTTTATATGGGCAATGAGAGTCCTGCTTACAGATGCCAGCAATATGCTGATTATTGTGCAGAAAGTAGGGAATATGCTCATCTGGCAAGTTGATAGCTTTGTAGCTATATAATGGCTCTTCTGGAATGTTTTTGAATTCAGTAAGATTTTCAGCTTGGGAATTAGCCAGAATTTCTTGCAGTAGCAATCCAAATGCAAGCAACATGAACATGGCAACCTATGAGTTCTGTACTTATAAAAAAAAAAAAGACACTTAACATATCTGCAACATAGCGTATTTCAAACATGCAAGACAATATTCAGCCAAAGTCAGTCTATACTCAAAGAATTTGTACTTGTATTTCTGGGGTAGTTTCTTTTTCCTATGAAAAGTAAAACTTTCACTAAGAGACTAGACTATACAACCTCAGGATTATCTTTGAATCATTAGTCATTGAGGGTTATTACGCACTACCAACTCACAGACAAACCAAAATGGGTGTGTTTACTTTAGCTAAATCCCAAGGGATCCTGAGAGTTCAAATGTGGAAACTAAGTATAGAGCATATAATATCTAGTCAGCAGGAAGAAAATGTAGAAGTATTGGGGTGGCGGGGGGGAGGGGTGAGAATAGGAGGAATTTTAGTTTAAAAATAAGTATAGAAATAATGCATTCTCCACTTTGGAAGAAACTAATCATTAGCTGAAGGAAAACTGCAGTCACAAATAAATAGTCAAACTGAAGTCTGTTTCAGGATGCTAGTTTTTAGTAGTTAACATCAGGTTAAAGAAACTTTGAATACTGAGTTATATACTTAAAATTAACTACAGGCCCACACATATCTATATACTCTAAAGCAGACTGGATACCTTTCTAGTAATACAACCTTTTCAAACACCCCTGCTTTGAACCATTAAACTTCCTGAGAAAAAAAATGGATTGTCTGTATCTAAAAAACCTTTTTTGGCATTATAATTTGCCAAAATTTGCATGCTTGCTTGCAACTGAAGCCTTTAGCAATATTCCTACAATACAAGTAGTTTTACCTGTTTGGTTTGAGGAGAACTGCTTCAGATTTCCCAAGTACACAAACCTAGTGGTGAGGGGGAGGAAAGCCGAGTTAAATACGTCCTGCAAAAGGCTTCCTCAGAACACAGTCCTGCTTCTTCAGAAACGTTCACAGCAATGACAGCAACCTCCCAACAGCCCGGGAGCGTTTCTGACCCGCCTGGATACTCAGATCCCTGCAAGAAAGCGCTTTCCTTTCCGTATGGCACGCACTCCGGGGCGTGGGGGGGATCTCGGGAGGATCACACCGCACCCCATCCCCAGCTCAAACCCAACACTGCGCTGCTGTGTCTGGCTCCCCAAAACGGCGTTGCCCCTCACCCGTCCCCGGAGCCCCGGCTGAGGATCAGTCACTTGGAGAAGGCGCCCGACACCCAGTGCCAGGCCCGTGCTAGTACCTAGTCCATACTGGACCCGGAGCTGGACCCAGCCTCTGGCCCACCCTTGCCCCACGCTGGCCCAGCCCGCGCTGGACCCAGCCCCTAGCCTGTGCCAGACCCAGCGCAGAGCCGGTGCCAGGCCCACAGCGAGCCCCATGAGGCGCCGCTGCCCCATCCTGCCCCGCCCGAGCCACCCCCCGGCAGCGCTCACCTCACCTCACCTCTCCTCAGCTCAGCTCAGCTCAGACCCGTCGGCCCCGGGGAGCGCCGCGGCCCATGGGACCGGCCGCTCCTCCCGTTAGGCGCTCGCCGACGGCCTTAATCCTCATGCCGCCGCGGCAGCTGGCGGCTGTCCGGGGGGAAGCGCGCACGGCCCGGCCCCACCAGGCTCCGCGGGCGAAAGGCGGCCGCCGTGAGAGGGCTGCGCCCGCCGCCCGCCCTCAGGGCGGCACCGCCGCCGCGCCCCTCCTTCACACCCGCGGGGAGCGGAGCGGGGCGGGCGGCACCGCCACACCCCGTCCCGTCCCCCGCAGCGGGGAGCAACCGCGGCCTGAGGGCTGCCGCCGCCGCGGCCCGCCCCACCTGGAGGCGGCGGGAGCGCCGAGCCGCCGGCGAAGGAGGGAGGAGCCCGGCCGGGCCGCGCCGGCGGCGCCACTCGCCGGAAACCGGGCGGGGGGCGCGGGTCGGCCTCCGCTGCCGCTTCTCAGCGCCCCGGCCCGGCGGCCCTCAGGTAGAGCCGTGGCGGTGCCCGCCAGCGTCGCTTGGGCCGTGGCGGAGGACGCTGCGGCCGCCCGGGGCCGGGCCGTGCGGCACCTGCGCGGGGGCGGCCCCCCCGCCCTGGCACGGCCCGCAGGCCCGTGAGGGGAGAGCGGTGCGGTAGCGGGGCTAGCGGTGCGGTAGCGGGGCTAGCGGTGCGGTAGCGGGGCTAGCGGCGCGTCTTCCTTCTGCTGCCGGAAACAAAGCGCTGCCGCTGTATCGCACCGGGAGCGGCGTTCTCAGGCTGCGGAGGAAAAAGGCCTTTTCCTGCCGCCGCTCAGCAGGAAGCGCAGCCTCCTGGCACCCCATTGTTTGAGGCGTCTCCCTGCTCTCCTCCCCCCCGGGAGCCCCGGCCGGCCCGGCTTTCACACGGCGAGCGAGAGCCCCGGCAGGAAGGAGCGGTGCCTTCAGAAACTTTCATATTCGCAAGCCAGAGGTCAGTCGATCGCCTGCTTCGCTGGAGACGCCCGTCAGGCACCCGGCATCGCTGCCGCGCTGCCTCTACTGGCAACCCACCATGTCGTTCACAGTTTGACTCAATTCCCGCTGTGAGAAGAGCCGCAGGGGTCGTAGGCACTAACTCAAGTACTTCGAATCCTTCCACCACAGGGGAGAGCCCTTCTCCCCTCGTTTACCGGTGGGAAATGAGGTGCAGACGCCGGTGACAAACGCCCGGCCCGAGAGAGATGTGCTGACCCCCCTTAGGGACACCGCCGAATCGCAAAGCCGTTCTACTCGAAGAAAAGAAGTTCGTCTAAATTTCACGTTATCTTTAATCCCATTACTGCAGTGCATTATAAATAAACCAGCCTCTTGTACCTAAATACCCATGACGCCACAAGATTTTAACTGGCATTTGTAATTCTAAATTCAAACTACATTTGATATATTCTAACTTTAGCAATATTTTCCTTTCCTACCACTAGGTTCATACACACCCACCCTCCACAAAACTATTTTTAAGTCTTTGAGAAAAGAGAACCAGAGCACACTCTTAGCACAAAATTTTATTTTACCCTGACCCATGCTTTTTACAGTTTATACACATTTTACAACTAGAAACCAAGGGTTCCAATTTCACCGTGCGATAGCCCATTTCATTTCATATTCAGGACCATTGTAGCCCTTAGTAGAACATACGTACGTAACTTGCAACAAACTTGTAGCAGGACAAAAAAAATCAATAGAACCCTCTCTCTCATGTATGGATGCCTAGGATCTTGAACATCATCTCCTGCCTTGATAAAGGATGCAACGCAACACCCAGAGAAGCAAGTACCAGCGTAGCCTGTCCCCCTCCAAACCCACCTACGCTAGCGGAGGCCTTTCCGTTACCTTCCATAGACGAAGAAATAAGCCCCCTCAGTATACTCTGAGTAAGCCTTTAAATAGCATTTCTTCATACTTGCATATGCAGTGAAAATGAGGCATATAAATTAGTTGCTTTTGGAAGGAATATTCTGAAATAATAAATTTAAACAGAAGTGGACATTAGTATTCTTGACCTAAGCCCTTTCATTTTGCATGTTACTTTTCTAGGCAATCTCAGTAAAAGCAATGAACTAAAGGTGTCCTCTTAACGTTTCTTCAAAACAAGCATACAAGATTTGTATCGAAGATGACCAAACCAGAATACTTTAAAGTCTGTGTTACCTTCCAACAGCCACTTTGTTTTCTAAGGCTTTGATGATTAAGACACAATAGGCCATCTGATTCTCATGTGATAGTACAGGTTGCACTAAATGGGAATAAAGAATCCTAAAATAGTCAGTACAAATATTTACATCTACTTTTGTAAAATTTAAAAATCCAACACTCTGACGATGCTTTTACACCTGAAACAGTTAATGCTGACTGCATGTTAAAATTCCCCATTTACCTAAGCTCTTCCTGAAAATCCAAGATAGTCTGAGACACACTCAAAACTGCACCTGTGTCAGCCCCTAAGGCATATCTACTCACACAGTACACAGGAAAAGTTACCTTCAAAAGCAATGGCAGCAATAGCTCCGCATAAAAGTTCAAAAGATTTCTTTTTTAATGAGGGCTACATTTGTCTACCAAGACTGTAAAAAAAGGTGAAAATCAGCAATTTATTGATTCACTGCAGTAGATAAAAGCTGAATAGAATTTCTAATCTTTGACTATCATAAAAAGTTGTTTTCTTTTTTTAAGAAAATGCTGAACTAACATTTGCACATCATAATTCTAACAGCAAATCAGTAAGTTCCAACAAGTGCTTTTATATGGAGTGGGGGGGGGGGGTTTGGGGGGTGGGGTGGGGGGGGTGGTTTTTGTTGGTTTTTTTTGAAACTTAGCAACCAATCATGTTTCAATATGAAGGCAAAGTGTTAAATTCTGACTTTTTTTAGAAGAACAATGGTTTCACCTTCGTTTCCAAAACTGAAACTAAGACAGTAAGAGGGTAGTTCCTTCCCACCTCCTCGGGGGGGGGGGGGGGGGAAGTCTTTTATTTCATTAAAGCAGCTAAAGTTTCTATGACAGATGGGGAGTTAAGACAAATGTTAGTGTTCTTGCTCTATGGCTTTATTGAAATCCTCAGAACAACTGCCTGAATCTCAAACTGAACTAGGCTTTTCCACAAACATACCCTTGCCTGTGTAACTTCAGCAACTAACTGTTCTCCCAACGAGGAATAAATCCCTAACACCCGTAGAAAAGTCATATTACTGAGATGCTTTTCTCCAGAAGCAATTCCTCATCATTCACATCCTTTGTCTCTCTCAGGCCACTGAATATACAAGCGGGAAGAGTTCTCTAATTCAAATTACAACGCGCACAGATGTGAAAAAACCTCTCACAATAGAGGCAATGGTATGATAAGCAAAGAATTTCAACTGCCAAGTATTTCACATAAGTACCTATCACTGCTACAGTTCCGAGATGTAGCAAAATATTTGCTGTCTGGAATGCAGAGAGGAAGACGCAAGCATCTACCCCCCCGATTCTCAGCATTCCCAAGGGTCCAATTCAAACGTTTCCTCTGACATTACCAAAAATGCAGCTCAACTTCAAGCCACATGGATGCTATTTGACCAATACCTTGCTTAAGGAATGTCATGAGAAGTACTTCGCAGCCACTGGAGACTTGCTTGAACTATATTCAGTCACAGTATAATTTTGCAAAAAGTCTAACCCTTGCTACTCGTGTACAAGAAACCATGAGAGCAGCAGCAATTAATTAAAAAAAAAAAAATTTCTGCATTCTTCTGAACTGTTTTAGCTACTCTTAAAAATCAGCATCCAAATCTAGAACAAATATCGAATAGTTCAGATTTCTGGTGTTAAAAGTTAAATGGATTTAGAATTACAAGCAGAGCTGCTGTCTCTAGACAGCTCATGAGGCAACGCAAGCAATATAAAAGATGAAGCTGTAATTTATAAAGTCTCAGCTGAGTCTCACACTCTGCTTGGAGGACTTAGTGTAAAACAGTCAGACAAATCTGATTTGTCTAAGAATAGAGAATTATCATCCTAACATGTTCAGATGTGGCAAGTACGAGATTCTCCTGTCATAAAAATATCCGCCAATTATGCTTCAGCTAGCAAGCCACTGCTATTTTGTTACCAAAAATTTACTGATGAGATTCTAGAAAAACTCATATTAAGAACACTTAAAAAAGACTTCTAATGCCCTTTTCATAGATACACAGAGTTTATGAACCCAGGGCTGCTTTAGTAAAACTCATGCCTTCCAGTGCTGGTCTCGCAAGGTAACAATCATCATTTCTGCTACTGTTTACAAGTAAAATGGTCCACCATTCAGCAAAAACTTAAATAAAGGGATGACTGAGAAAAAAAATTTAAATATTGCACAAATAATTTAACTGCAGACAGTACAAGACACTTAAAGCATTGATTTTTTTTGTCAACATATGAACTCTATTATATAGTCACACTTTCTATAATACAGGTGTTTTGGTTTTTTTTACAAGACATTTAAATTCAGCATTTACATAAACAATTATCTTTACAATCTGTTATCACATAATGTTAAGAGTTCCAGCAGGAATTAATTTTGTCTTTGTTTTAAAAGTTCATCTATCTGAGTCTTGTACATGCTTTTCACATCTTCAAGATCCAGTCGTAGCTCTTCAGCTTCCTCTGCTTTCTCTCCATACATCTGAAGAATTGTATTGTATCTTTGATCCAAATCCTGCAAGGGCACGTAGTTCGTTATCCGACTGTTTCTCAACTTAAAAAAAGTTGCTGCTAGGATAGTGTTTTACACTACTAGGGAACGTAAGAGTAGCATTATTTTATCGAAGTATAACTACTTTACAATAAAGCACATAGTAAACTCTTCAAAAATACTTTATGCTTTGACTCTCTGAATATGGCTAGATTTATAGTCTAGATATAAAAGGAAGATATTCCAAAGACAAAGATCCTTGACTACAAAGAATTAGTGCTGGTTTCGGAGGACATACTGAAGCACCTTGAAGTTCCAACTGCTATAAGCATTAAAAACCAGTTAGCAAACGGCACTAAGTTTCACTACAGGAATGACCATAGTTTGTGAAATGTTTCATCGGGAAATTTAACATTCCGCATTTAAAGAACAATGATAATTTCCAAAATTATTCCAAAACGATTTCCAATATTTGAATTTAAGTTCTTAAACATCAGAGGGTTAAAATATTTGTCCTATTACCTCACTCATTCAGCTTCTGCTTCAAACTCTCATAAATCCATGCTATTTATCAAAACACCCCCTCCTCTAAAAAGACTACTTCCAGACAAGTGTCTTAAAGGAGAGAAACAAAAAAATGTTCTCTCCCTGGTTTAGCATGCAATCTTAAACACAGCACACATTTCTAACAACTGCATTTTGAAGTGACTACCTAGTTGTGGAGTAGGCATTTTCAGATACTACTATACCAAAAAAAAACCCCCAAAAAAACAAACAAAAAAAACCCCACCAAAAAAACCCCACACCAAAACCCAAAAAACCAGGCTCTTCAGTCAGTTATGATTAGGGACAGACTTGAATATAGTTGTAAATTGATAGGGGTATTCCTAAAAAACCCAAATATGTCAATTTTACATCAGATTTACAGCAGAAATACACTTACCTTTAACTGTGCACGTAATTTTGGTATTTCCTTCACTTTTTCTTCAAGTTCATCATTTTGATTTGTTAATTTAACCAGTTCTTCTGCCATTATTGATCGAGTTTTCTCAAGGTTTCCAATTTCCAGCTAAGGTAAATACTTTTAACAATTAGGAGGAGGAAAGAATTTACCATATTTATAAAACACTGTATCAAAATATTTTGATACAGTAATTAAGGCTTTTTCTTAAGCCAGACTATGAAACAGCACACCCTGGAAGCACTCTCACTTTCTTCTCAAATCTGATCAACGGTTTGCTTTTTTTCTTTTTCAGATAGACAAGTTCAGTTTTCTGGATAGGTCCTTGCCAAAACAAAAAAGGAAGCAACAAATCCTTCTCATGCATTTCCCTACACATACCTCCAGTAGCTATCCTGGTTAATAGAATTGTCGCGAAAGGGGAAGAGTGAATGCACTCCGCTGTAAAGAGAGGGACTGAGCTTTCTGAATATAAAATTGATTGCATATATTTTCTATTGAATATAAAATTTGAATATCATATTGATTGCAATACTATTTACACTTATAAATGCTGTGTTTGGTTATATAACATTAACTACAGTACCTGTAGATGTGAAATCTCTCCTTCTCTTAGTTTTAGCTGTGATTGAAGGTTTTCAATTATACTTGAACCTGCTCCCATCCTTATAGCATCATAAAGATTGCTCCCACTAGTAGCTATTGGCCCAAATGAGTGATCATGAGGATCATCCTACAAACAAAAGGTTACAATAGCTTAAAATTAGACAAAAATGTGCACCCTTTGGAATCTTCCCTCTCCCAAAGTATTATTTCATTTAAGATTTAAAATGATACTGTTACTAGGCAAGCAATGACATGCTTAAAGTTTGTTTTTAAAACAAAAGCTTAAGGTAAAAAGGTACAATTTGAGATAGCTCCTTACTGGCAAGTTCTCATGTCACCTATACAACTGTCATTTAACTTGGACATCAATAACCGTATCCATAGGAAAGCAGCAGAAGCAGCAGACTTCACACAGACCACAACAGTCAATGATACTGCCTAGGGAGCAGGGTTGTGCCCCAAACCAGGACTGCTGGTAAAAATAAATCAATTTATTTGACTCCTACTAGTGTTATTCTTCTAGATGAAATTAGACATGTGAACTCAGCACCAATACATGTATATATTACTGTGCCATAAAAGTTGTAGTTTCACGCTGTGTTCCACAGATGTTTTACAATCACAGACATCTTGTAAGCAGGTTTTAAGACGTTTCTGGATAGGAATTACCTTGTCTAAGGCCAATATACTCTTGAAGAGTCATTTTCTACATTAATAAAAGTTCTTGAAGAGGAAAAAAAGCAGTCTGTCAAAAAAAGCCAATATAACTGATGTATGATACCTGTGAGAGGAAAGATGTCTGAAGACCTGCCATGTCAACTCCACTTATGGAACTAGAGCGTGACATAGTTGGAGTACTTGAAACAGTTTCAACCGTAAATGACTTCCGATCCTTAAAAAAAAAAAAACAACAAACCCCCCACACACACACACATCATCACCAGTTAGAGAAAAAAGAGTTTACAAGATAGTGAAAGGCAGATTCTGTAAAGAACAGACTGCCCTTTTCCACCACCAACTATAGAACATAATGTTACAGATAACCTTTCCTCTTCCCCCATCCCTAAAACATATGAAAGTTCAACAATGAAGAATTGCTGAGCTACTAACACTTCTAGCCTACGTTCAAATCCTCAGACTTTTCAGGAAACAAAGACAGAAATTCCAAATTACACCAAAATAATTTCTCTTTCAAGTAGCCAAGGGAGATTCAGAGGCAGTTTTGTATGCCCAAACGTATGAAAGGAAGAATATCCTAAACCCAGAAGTAGTATGTCTCTTTTTAGAATGCATGTTAGCACTTTTTTTAATAAAGTATATGAATGCAATTCTGATATTTCTCACATGCTAATACCTTACATTGACATACCTTCCAAACAGAATAACCTCCTTTTACAGGCAGCATCTGAAAGTATGCTAGCCTCTGAAGGATAAAGCACTTAGATTTTAGAACTGAAGATGGTAAGAAAACAGTAATAGAAACAGTTTTACTTGAATATCAACTGCTAATTAGCAGTAACAAAGTTACTGACTATCGAGGACTATTCTGTGACTTGTGACTTAAGCTGGAAAGCATGTGGTACATTACACACAGTCATGTGAAACGCAAAACAGGAATTCCGTGGAAGCAATGCTAGTAATCTAAGCAAAGAAAACAAGTAGCTTCAGAAGAACAAGAATCCAAGAGCATTCAAAAAAATCAGAAGATTAAACCAATCATTATCCATATTTTATCTCTTCTCAGGTTAAACAGACTATTACTCTAGACTCGTTTCAGCGAGTATCGCACAAGCACTGGAAATGAAAGACAGTCACAATAAAGAAAAAGCCAAGTCCCTAATGCCTAGGCTGACAGTAAATACTGTACTGCTCTAAGTCCATGTTGTTGCTTGTGACAGTTTCAGGTTCTAGATATCTACTAAAATAATGATAGCATCAATAAGACTGAACAGAAGCGTTAGGTTTTGGTACCTTCTCCTTTGCTGCTTCTTGCACGAAAATTGCTTTCTTTCTTTCCTGTTCGACTTTCATCTTCTCCATTTCTAACTGAGTAGCTAGCAGCGTCTACAAAAATAAATACAGGTTGTTAAACTCCTGCTAGCTCAGACTTCAACAATAACATAGATTAAAGCTGAAATAGGCAATACCTTTTCTTTCTTTGCGTCTTCCAAGGTTTTTGCATACTCATCTTTGAGTCCTTCTAGTTCAACCTCATACCTACATTGAGGAAAGAAAGAGGTAGAGAAAGTCAGTAAATAAGTATTCTGTGTTTACTTTAGTTTCATATACTTTCAAAACAAGCACAGCTTCAAGGCTTTAAAACGTTATGAAAGTAACAATCTTCAGCATGAAACAAAATATCCTTAAGAAGCTGGGCAACTTTATCAATAGCTGTCATCATTTGCACAGTCATATCAACACTCAAAAGAATCAAGTCTTCCAACTTGCAAAGAGATCTGCTGCAGATGGTTATGTAAGAGAGAGCTTACTCCGTTTCACTACAATTTTAAAGAGACACTGTTAAGCAAACATGCAACTCACCTGCTGTTTTCATTTTCCATTTTCTTCAATCTGTTTCTCTCCACTTCTAGCTGAGCCTGAAGGCGTGTATTTTCTTGCCTTAAAAGACTATTCTGAGATTCAGTAGAAGACATCTGAATTTTATTAGAAAGAAGTTCTTCTGTAGCAGCCCGTTCTCTCTCAGCAGCTGCTGCTAGAAGAGTCTGAGACTCACCTAATATTAAGTAAAGAAAAACACGGAATTTAACTTTTTTGATCAAATATCTACAATATGGGCCAATTATTTAAGCATCAAAGCGGAATTTGATGTTTTTTTAGATTAAACTAATTTTTCTTAAATAAAAAATAAAAAAAATTCCCCAGAACTGTTTTTTGTTGTAAAAGAAATTAAATATTTTCCACCATACAGATAGAGGAACAAAGCCATGCAGAACAAAGAGACTTCATACTCTTTTCAGAATGCAATATACAACTACAGATTGCCTCCAGAAAATAAGTCATTTCTCTGGGTCCACCTTTGAGCATTTTATGCATTTTTCATTGAAAATAATAGATTCCTACTGTATCAACAAATATATGTCTCATTACCTATGCAGTTAGGTAAGTAAATGACTCAAACCTTTACAATACAGAATCTAAGCACCAGGCTTGACAACTGAAAATGCTGGTGTACTTCCGGTGTCTCAATGTCCATCCTTCCTTTACATGCTGTAAGGACATGTACACCTCAACACATCTATCTTACAATCTTATGTTACACTGTGTTTTAAAGAGAATCAGTGAATTACCTGTCCAAGAACCTTGGCAGAATACCCCACATATCGCTTCCTTACAGAAAAGCATTTTGTGCTCATCTCTTCTGACCCACCATCTACCCTTTGGGCAAGTGTCAAGCCCTTTTCATTTACCTTCAGCCATCTCACATCTTCATCAAGACCCTGACAGTTCAGTAAAAGCTAAAAACATCTTACCAAGTCTGTCAGAAAGGTTCTTCTCCAATTTTTCCCACGCAGAGGTCTGTGCTCCCAGTGTGGCTTGCAGATTTTCTATCTGCCGGAGAAGTGGCCGTGTAGCAGATGTAACACTTTGACTTAGTTCTTGGTTCCGGCTCTCTGCTTCTTGGAGTCTCTGAAATCACAAACAATTAAGCTTTAAAATCATATGATGGATTAAAAGATTAATACAGAATTCAACTAAACATGTAGCAGTTGCTTTACATTCTAAAATTCGTATGTTCAGACTCACAGTAAAGTGTAAAATTTCAAGATAGAAGCCTAACACTTTCAGACACATGATAG
Source organism: Ciconia boyciana (assembly GCF_034638445.1). Classification (NCBI taxonomy): domain Eukaryota; kingdom Metazoa; phylum Chordata; class Aves; order Ciconiiformes; family Ciconiidae; genus Ciconia; species Ciconia boyciana. Next base: position 14,592,543 of record NC_132944.1, on the reverse strand, counting down.
AGCAACAGCCCAGAAATTTAGGTTTCAAGAGCCCTCTGGACATCACTTGAAACATTTTGGCAATGATCTATCTATCTTCTGGACAAGAAACAAGAAAAATATTCTTAAGCAGCAGCAAAAGAGTAATTTAGAACATATTTGCTAGCAATTTTAAAGGACTATTACAAACTTAATGGCTGTACTTTGTCTTATACTAAAAGGATAGCATTACATTTAAAAGGCATCATAAAAATTACTATTTTGTTTTCAATATGTGATTAAAAAAACACTTCCTTTAATACTTTTATTGTTGTTCTACACAGGACAAATACTGCAGGTAACCAGGAAAACAAAGCCTGGCTTCAGGCTGTTGATGTCATGCTAGCCTTTCATTTTCAGTTTTTAGAAGCTCTCCTTGCAGATACAAGTTGGCATCATCTATTTGCTATAGCACCTGTTGTAGTTCACCGATTTCCTGGCGTAAATAGTCTTCTTTTCTTGCTGCCTGCTGTTCTGCACGTTGCAGCGCTAGCCTCAGGTCTGCCACCTAAATAAACATGACATCATCACTAATCTCTTCCCAAAAGTTATAGTACCACCTATTCATTGCTACAGTCCTACACCATTTTTAAACAGTTAGACAGGGTATGTCTGTTTACAAGTTAAATGTCTAAGTTTTGCATGCACGCAAATAGTTACACTCATTTGTCACCAAAAATTTTGTCCAACTAAATTTCTTGCACTTTCCATCATGGTAAGAGCACTACAAACTTAACATAGAGCCTGTCAAAGTCTTTTTATTTAAACAAGTAAAATTAAAAGTATTTTTTAATAAAATTAAAATTTTAAAGCCTAGTACAACTACCACTGAAGACTGAACAAGTTCATAGAAAATAAATCCATTGCATATTTGCTAAGTACACAAAAATGAGTTCCACCTTAAATTGCACCTGGTCCATTATGCCAGATGCACACACCATTGGAGTACATTCCCTTTTTCAATGTAAAAGTTTTATTCACTGCATTTAAGACCCACTTGAATTGCCAAAGCTTCTTGTTGCTGTCGTGCCTCATCCTGGGCCTTCTCCAGAGCTAACCCAAGCTCTTCCTTCGCCTTCATTTCCCGACTTAGGGCTGCTTCTTGTGCCTCACTGTCCTTTGTAGCATTAGCTTTATGAAGATCTGCAAGTTCCCTGGGGGAAAAAAAAACAACAAAAAAACCCCAGCAATGCTTTTTACAGTTTATACAATGCCAATAGTGACTTTGCAAATAACTTTGTTATATGTTAACATTTCACAAGCATTGCACAAGAAATAGACACAGAAGCTGAATGTATGGTTGAAGATAGGCACACAAATATCTGCTTACTTGTATGCACTGTCAAGTGCTGCCTGGACACTTCTGTTCCGTTCTTCAAGGTCTTCCACTTCTGCCTGAAGTTTAGCAAGATCCTTTTCTTGTCGCTCTACAACACTGTTCAGTTGTTTAATGCTGTCTCGATGTTGCTTCTCAAGGTCTTCCTTGCCATCAAGCACCTATTAGAGTGCAAACAAGAAGCATGAGACCAATCCCAGTACATGGGGTAGACAACACCATCTGAGGACAATGACAACTGTGGCAACCAATTCAGGATGAAGTTACACAAAATTACTAAACCGAACTAACACTTCGCCAAAAGAGAAAGGTTTTTCTCCCCCATCTTCCCCGGAGGAGGGGGCTCTTCTTCACCATGGTTTCACATACTTCCTCATATGGGGTCACTGCTTGTAAGGTCTTGATTCACTCACTAACCGAGCGAAAAAAACTGCCCAAATTTTGCTGGTACAGGTCTTCCAACTAAAATGTAGCGTACTGAATTTAGTCAGCCCACCTGATAACCAGCAGTGCAAGTGCAAAGAAGCAGCTGGAAAGATACCTGACCACGGTTTTAAACTGCTGTGAGAACACACACAGAAATCACATCTCAGTGTTCCAATAATAGAAACTAGAGAAGTCTCCCAGAAAAGAAAAAAACATCCGTCTATCTGGAGCTTCCCCAAAAGGCTACTCTGCAGCTAATACAAAAAGCTTTTAAAAAAAAAAAACAACCCCAAATATTTCACCTGTTTTAAATGCTGCAACTCCTCTTCCAATTCCTTAATCTTTTTGTTCTGTTTTGTGTTAGTATTTTCTCTCTCTTTCTCTTTGGCTCTTAATTTCTTAATAATGTTGGAATTGTGCAGCTGCTGTTTGGAAAGCTTTTCTCCTGTGAAGAAAATGAACATAAAGGTATTGCATATTGCTGTTATTCTATGAACTTGCTCTATTCACACCTCCCCCTGCTCTTCAGTCCAGTCCTGTGAAAATAATAATCAAATATGTATAGAAACACTTACTCTTACATTTTTTTCATGCAATTTCTTACATTTTAAATCTACCTTATCCTGAGATGACCTTGCTACACTAAGCTATAGTGAGATAGGATAGACAGTAAAAGGCTTTGAAAGTAAAGCAAATGAGCTCATCATATGAGAAAAAAAAAGCCAAAATGGCCTGTTCATTTAGTAACTATATTCCAAAATTAAAAAGTAGTAAGGGAGACACTGTAGAAGTGCGTTGAACAATGCCCTAATTAGATTTCTGCTGAATGGAACATGGAGCATTGTACTGCACGCTGGTTTTATTTCACAGCACCTTTTCACGCATACTGCAGAAAGTACCCCTCTAGCCATCTGTATATTTGACTGACCCCTCCTGTTGCTCTTTGCTATTAACTAAATAGTTCAACTGTTCAGAAACATCTAACATGCTTCAAATGTTGTATTTTTTCCCACATAAAGAAAGGTCATATGTGAACGCAGTACGTTTCAAATTATTATACAAATTTTTACTATTAAAAAAAATTTTAATTCTCACCTTCCTCCATTAATCCTTTGATTTGCTCTTCTTTTTCTTTCAGTAATTCGGCAGTTTCATTGGTATTAAGTCTAGTAGCCAATTCTTCTTTAACAGTCTTTACTTCCTAAATAATAGGATAAAAAACTTAGGACCATTTATTAAAATATATTTAGGGAAAAAACGCACAGTAAGTTACACTGATCACCTTTTTCTTCTCCACTTCCTCTCAAAAGGCTTTCATTTGAAAACAATTTAGCTTGGAAGGGAACTCTGGAGATAATCTCATCAAATCAGATTGCTCCGAGCCTTATTCCATCAAGTTTTAAAAACCCCCAAGGACTGAGACTCCATAAATTCTCTGTACAATTTGTTCCAACTCCTCCTTCCATTTCACTTTCTATACTTTAAACTTTTGCAATATCGTAAAAACAAACTGTTATATTTACACACAGCCATCAGGTAATTTTTCTGTTTCAACTTACTACTGTGCCCACACAGTGACACATACAGTCACAAAAAAACTGTGAAAAATTTTTTTTTTCCAGTTACAGATTTGAGTTTGCTTTTTGCAGACTAGCAATAAGCTAGAGAAATGTAATGCTGTGATACCAGGTCAAGAACGTTTAAACTCCACAAACGGTTGCTGCAGACTTCTTTGCTCATTCCAAACCAATCCGTCATCAGTCCTTAATTTTCCTACCAGTTAATCCTCTAAAGAAGCCATTCCCATTCTTCACCACTTCCCCAGGCCATTCTTCTCCCTCACACCAATGCAAATGCATATATGGGTCCAAGGTAAATGAGAGCAGACGTTAAACCTTTTTTTTCCCAAACCAGACTAACTTTAACTTAAATGAGTTCCCTAACCTGGTTCACAACACGGCTGCAAGAATGCATGTGTCAACACAAGGAAATAACAAGCAGCCTGCAAGGCTAGAAATCAGCTTATACTAGTTACTAATACCGTGAGATAGCACCTGGCGGTCTCATGCTTTTCCCTAGCTTAAATTTTATGAATTTACCTGAAGAAATTTAATTAATAAAAATTAATTTCAATAAAAGGCCAAATTACCTTTTTAGCTGCATCTCTTTCTTTGCAGGCTAGCTGGAGCTTCTTTTCAGCATCTGCAATTCGCTGAGCAAACTCCTCTTTAAGAGATGAAAGGCTACTGCTCTCTTCTTTCATTCTAATCATTTCACTACATTTAAAATTAACATTTCAGAACAGTTGCACGGTTATGTGACATTCCAAGCAGTTTGCAACAGGTTGTCTCAAATGCTTTTAAAATGTGTTTTGGGTTTGTTAGAAGTATTAATCATTCATGTTAGAAGTACTAATCAAAGATCTTTATTAATTCAATAATTTACCCGTGAAAACAATGAAACCATAGTCTGTATCTTATACAGGGCAAATGATTAAATGTATTTTTAAGTTAAGGTCAATTTAGTCATTAAATAATACCTTTATATATTATCTGTAAATTTTTAAACTTGATATTTGATCAGTAAACTGGTAAATCCAACTTTTCTTTTTCTTTTAATTTTAACTGAAATAATGAATTCAGGTTTTTCCCTACAACCAGCCCTTCTACCACACTTTCACTGCCTACATTTTAGCCAGAAAATTACTTAGTAAATCAGGTTCATCCATCTGTATAAGAAGAGTCAGTCTCCCTTAATAGCTGAATCCAGTCTTATAACAAAGATCTTTATTAATAAACCAAGTCTGACTCTACACGTCTGTTTGTCACTCCTACTGCTTACTGAAAAATCTTTCACCAGCCTCTTCCCAAAAGAGATTTTGGCCCCAAGAAATAACGTGTCTTTAAAAAAATACCATCACAGCACATGCAATCGTTATTTCCACCTATCCCAAACAGTGCACATCCCTCGCAACCTTTGTTGCGACCAAGCTACTTGTTTTATGATATTGGCTACTGATTGTATTACATTAAAGTTATATTTACACCCACTACTATGTATATTTTCATACTTACTCTTTTAGGTTATCATAAGCTTCTTCCAGGCGTGCCTTTTCTTTACTAGTACTTAATAACTGTATTTCCCTCTTCTCCAGTTTCTCAGTTAATGAATCAATCATCTGGACAATGTTTTTACAGATAAAGATCAGATGAATGGGACAATTAAAACACAAGAGGGGCAGGCTTCCCCTTTCCCCCCACCATTCCCTCCCAACACTATTTAAAGCTGAACTTGTCAACGTTTTTAGGAATTTGAGGTAGAAGTCAGTGAAGATTACCATGTTTCTGCCACATTAATTTAGAACTAAGCAATATCTAAACACAAGACACCTGTTTTCTACGGGTGTAGAAATCCTACCAAGTAACCACACGTGGCTCAGCTAAGTTCCTCAACAAAATCATCAACAGTTATACTTAGTTATAAATGAAGTTTTTAAACAGAGCTGACAGCCTATAAAATTATAGCTAACATTAACCATTAACACTCCCAGTGCTCCTTATACCACTCATTACAGAATCACAGAGTAATTTACATTGGAAGGTCTCTTCTGTGAAACATTAGCACAAAACAGCAAAACAGCATCAGATGAGGGAAGCAAACTTCCAGGCAGGATCAAGAGCTCTTAGCTCACATCATCAAAATAATTTCTTAGTATCAGATTTTGGAAAGCTAAATATAGAGAAAAAACACAAACATACATACAAATATAAACAAATGCAACAGATTCTATAAATGTAGCTCAATATGGCCAATGAAAGGCAAAAATTGCTGTGGTTCATTATCACTATTTTCCATAATGTATAAACATTTAAGTTAGGAAAACTTATGGATAACAGTACATGGCTATGGAGTTCCCTAAAGAATTTACACTGACATTCTGTACAATTTACACAAACAAATGCTTTCCTTAAAACATAGATTACATTGGAGTTTTATGAACACCCATAAGCAACAGCTTTTCCCTTATTACTATCAGAAACAGCATCAGTATTGTAAACATGCCTACAGGGCAAGGCCATGGGTAGGGCCCATCTATGTTACATATTAGACACACAGACTATGAGCAAAGCAAAATGCAAAGAAACAGAGCAAAACAGAAGCTCGAAGGAGCTCAGAAATTAAAAACAAGACAGAAATTAAAAACCAGAATAGAGGGACAGGAAGGTGACAAAGGAAACGGAAAAAACATAGCACACACAATACACTGGTAGAACTGGACAAAACACTGCTTCAAAGCTCCAGTTTAGCCTTCCATACACTTGAGTATCCTACTTCACCACATTTCTAGTCATTTCATCTATTTAAACTAGCCATCCAAATTTATTTTCATCTATTCACTATCCATAACTAGGCTTATCTTCCTCATTAAAAAACGTTCTTTTTAAAAGTAAAGATTATTTCTGCTAAAACCAGACATTAATTTATCTAGTAAAAAGGACTTATTTACACTAACTACTACTATCCTCAAAGAACATGAATAACACTCCTGGAATGTAAACAAATTTTGACAGTTTGTGAGTCTGTGGAAAAAAACACTTGCAAAATATTCTCTTGATTATTGCTGAAATACTAAAGGCTTGTGGTTCCATAATTCAAATCAAAGTACCTCAAGGAATCTATCCCACCTTTCACAGAAAAAAAAAATTACACCAAAGAATTAAAATAACACATTTCACTTATCAAGGCTTCCCGTTTGCTAGCACTACTCACAATTCACAATAACAACAACTAGGTGGATTAGGTGAAACCCAAAACTATTTGACCAGAAATTGCACCAGTATTCTTCCACTGCAGAACACTGACAGTTTTCTACAAGGTAAGGCAGTTCAGCATCAATTAATTCATTCAAATAAGGTGAAGCTAATACCTATATAAGGAGATTACAGGAGTTTCATTTGTAATTAAAGGGTGTGTTTGCAAAAAATGTTTTACAGTTACCTTTTTAAGCTCTTGCTTTTCAGTGTCCTCTTCTAACAATTTTTCAACAGCATCCTGGCGCGGCTCAGTCTCCTCTTTCACAATCTGTTCTTCAACAGTTTGCACAGTAGCAACCAAAACATCTGGCTGCTCAGAATTAACAGGGGTCGCGCTTCTCCCACTCTCTTCCATCTCAGCTTCCTCAGCATGTAAAACAGGAGTGTCATTCAAGTTTTCAGATTTATTTTTCAGGGCATCAACTGTTTCTGTCTTTGGCGCAGAAGGACTGACAGCGACAGATGCTGAAGCAGAAGCCCTGCCTGATAACTCATCATCTGAATTTATTTCGCTTACACTTCTACTATCTAAAGACTGTACGCTAAATGAATCAATTCTTTCAAAAGCATCAGAGGAGCAGCAGCTCTCGGTCATTTTTTGAAAGTCATCTAAACGATTATAATCTGCACAGGCAGATGTAGATAAAAGCTGAAATGACGTTTGCATTAGATGAAGACTGGATTTTGAATCTGCAGCTTCTTGTCTTGAACTTACTGAGCTCTCACTTATTACACTCTCATGGTCCAGAACTTCAATATCACTAGTTGTGGATGTCCCCGAGGAGAAAGTGCTAATTGGAGGTGATGGTGTATTGCTTTGCCTGTCCTCAGTCTTTCGCTCCTTAGTTTCCAAACCCATGTCTTTTGTACCTGCATTAAGAGGCTGCGAAGTGCTACCCGATGCACCTCCCGTTCCATCCCCTCCTACACTGGATTTTTCATTAAGAGCATCTTCAGGTACTTCCAAATTTAGATCAGACACCTTTTTGTCAGTAACTTCATTTGTGCTTTCTTCAGGCTTGGTATTAGATTTAAGCACAGAATTCTCTTCTAATTTCTCCTCAGGAATATCAAGGTTTTTCAAGTCCACTAGGCCAGCTACAGAGGAATCCTTCACTTCTGCCTCTGTTGTCACTGGTGCTTCCAGCTGACTAGGGTGTTGAGACTCCTTTAAAGTGCTTTTCACCTCCTCTTTGGGTCGTTGTGATTTGGCTGGTGGTTTGGATACCACTGGACTTTTCTGTATACTCTGAACATCCGTCGGAGAGAGAAAGGCACTGAAGAAGTTTTCAGATTCATCTACTACCGTCCTCCTCACGGGCTTAGTGATTGCTGTTGGCGATATTGGCTGATTCTGTGGTTCGGTATTTGAACTTAAGCCCCAGGAAGATGCATCCCATCCTCCGCTTATAAGAGAATTTGTTCCTAAAACAATAAAAAAGAGATAGGCCAAGAACACTTAAAATGTATTATTTTTTAATATTTGTCTTTTTAGATGCAACAGTTCAGCAAAAATGTTTTCAATACCATATACTTTAAAGTGAATATTATACATGATCACAAACAGCATCATTTTTGTTACTACTTCCTTACAAAGCTTGGAACCGATTTTTAGACAAAGCAAAAGCACTTAAGGGAGACATGAAGTAATTCTAAGACTTAAGATGGACACAGACTTACGGTTACTCTAGAAAGTAGGAGTGCCTCAATGGAATCAACTTGCTCCCTCCCTTATTTAAGCAAAGGCAGAAAGAAACCACACACAAATTACGTACAGTAAATCCAAGAGTGAGAATTTCAGAAAGAAGATGGAGAGAAGTGTCTGGGAAAGGGAAACGAGCCCACGCAGCATTCTGAAAGCTATTAAGGGCAAGTCTGAAGCCTATTCAGACACAAAAAGCAAGCATTTCCTTTGGGAAGGGAACAAGGGAAAGGGGATGTGGCCTCCTGCTTCCTATAATAAGAGGAGGCTAGGCAAAACAATCTGAAAAAATGTAGTTTAAAAGTAGAGAATTATACAGATTACAAAAGGAAGAAACAATTACTGAGTCTTAAAAGTTATCTGCCAGTAGAACACAGACAAACACTTCACACACCATTACAGAATACAAGGAAAAAAAGCTTTAAATATTTGTAGAATTTACACTATAAGAAGGGTTCTTGCCCTTTCAGCTTGTGACAGGTTTCATATTTTTCCTCACACACCAAGCAACAGCCTGAAGCTGACAATACACATTGTCAGCAGCCCAGCTAAGATGATAGTGTTCTTCTTCTCCTGTGGGGAAATACTGAATTGATTAGTTCTGAAGCTGCCCTAAAACAAAGTTAACAGTAGTTACTATTATCATATTTCTTGCAGGTTTTCCATGACTCTTCAACAGCAAGGATAGTAAGAATTTCATCACCAAATTTCAATAGCATCCCAAGTAAGAAAGATAAATCCAAAAATAATATCCAATTTGATTCTGTACCTACAAACTTAACCTGGATAACATAACTATTTCACGCTACTTAAAAACAAGGTTACTTTATACAACAGTATCTATTATAATATTATAACTCAATGGTTTTTAAAGTAGACTACCACAACAATTTCTGTAATTTAAGACAACACTGGACTGAGTGACTGCCAAGCTCTTGCTCCCACAAAGGGACAAAGACATGCAAAACTGACCCTACGCTTTGCTGAGCAACCAACCTAGAAAACACTTTCAATTCTTACAGCTTTCAGAAATCTGACTCTGCTGTGGGTATACCTGGAAATAACCTCCTACTACAAACACATACAGTTCTTCCAGCTCTGGTTGCAGTAAGGAGATTGATTCCAGATTACTTAGTATCTCAGCCTTTTCTTTACTCATTCTTATCTTTAAGGTATTATGTATGGGAAAAAAGTTTCTAATGCGATGGCTCCTTTTTGCCCTTTCATTTCCAAACAGCAATTTAAAACTGACAATTCTTTCAGGTTCTACATTAGCACACGTACAAAGGAGACATTTCCTCATAACCAAGCCGTGACAATTTTTCCACCAACACATTCCTTTCAACAGATGTTGGAGGATTATGAACTTAACGCCACGACAAATGGAAACTTCACTTGGTTTATGCGGACCAGACTTTCAGCTCTTCCTGTCACAAAGAGCGAATCCATGCATGCCTCAGAAAGAACATAATTTCCCCTTCTTTATTAACTGAGCCGGATTTATCACCTATTAGTCCCTCGGCAAAAAAATAACACCTTGAGAAACACGGGTATGAAGCGCAGTGCCACCCATGCAACAAAAGCACGACAGCGGTGACAACGACCAGGTACTGTGCGTGCTGCTGAGCCTTCCTCAGCTTTCTGTCAGTGTTATCCCTCCCTCGCCTGTAAGAGGGCAACGAGAAGTACCGCAGGCGTTGCAGAACGGGCTTTGGACAGGGAGGGCCGCTTAAACCTCCCCGAGTGTAACCTTCCCCCCGCCGGGTTAAGGGGGAGAGACTGGGGACGGAGCGGAGGAGGAGTAGGGTGAAGGGAAGGCTCCGCCACGGCCAACCCCGCCGCAAGGGCCGGGCCGGAGGCCGTGAGGCGCGGCGGCTCAGCCCGCCCCACACGGGGGGCTGGGGGCACGGCGAGGGCCGCCCGCCGTCGCCCACGCTTACCGTCGCCGTAGTCGGGGATGACGGCGTCGTGCCAGGGGCTCTCCTCGGCCTGGATGTCCAGCACCCGGTCGATGGACTTCTGGGCCTGCGACAGCGCCTGCTTGGCGAAGCTGGACAGCTGCGAGGCGTTGAACCAGCTCATCCTCCGCGTCGCCCGGTCCCGCGCGGAGGCGGCGGCACCGGGCCACAAGCACAGAGGCGGGCGGGGAGCGACCCGCTCTCAGAGCCCGCTCCCCGGCGGCGGCGGCGGGGCCGGCGGCCTGGGGCTCGGCTCCGCGCGGAGGGGAGGGCGGCCCCGCGCCTGCGCGCCACCGGGCTCCACGTCGCAAACAAGGCCGCGCGCAGCCGCGCTCCGGCCCCCGGAGAGGCCAGGAGAGGCGGAGCGGGGCCGCCCGCCTCCGCACCGGCCAGGGCCGAGGGCCGGGCCCGGCTGGCACCGGCTGTCGCAACTCTTCCAGATTAGATGCTAAACCACCACCTTTAGTTCCTGTTCCTTAATGCGTCCTTCGGCTGCTTAACGCAGATAACGAACCAAGTATACGCTCTTGTAAACCTCACCGTCTCAACTCGCTGCTTTGAGTCCCATGGCTTACGTGGGGCCTTTTAACGCTTCCAAACATGCAGTTGTTAAAAATTACCTGGTTAAAAATCACAGTAAAGTGCCCCCCTTTACTACTGAGTTCAGTGCAAGGCTGGAAGACGGAAAACTTAAACACAGTTCATAGTTTAAAAGATGGAAAGTTTAAACACAGTTGACATGCACCAAGTAAATCAGAGAATTGACTTTGAGGTATCTGCACTGCTTACAGAAAGGTCTCTGATTAAGCAGCCAAATCATGTCCTAGATGTTTTAATCGAGCTTACAAACACTCTTGAATGTCCACTGATAAGCCACAAACTAAGGTGTCTTTATGATTTTTTTATTAATAAATACCTTAACAGCACCAATGATACTTGAACATAATCCTGCAATACTGTGCACAGCGGCTGCTTGGGGACTGCGAGTAGACATGCCTGTATTTTCATGTACAGTTGATCATTTTGTCCTTTCATGTTTGCTTGTAAACAAAGTAATCTCTTCCATATCTAACACCTTTCATGAAATTGATCAAATCAATATTTAATAAGAGGAAAATGCTCATTTTAATCTACTGCCCTCTTTTGGTTTTAAGGTGACTCAGCAAGTGCATAGGAGTGCCACAATTTAAAACCAGATCACTGTGGTTCCTTTTAAAGGGTCTTCTCTTTGTGTACACGTGTGCACACGTGTTGAAAACAAGACTTTTGGCCACCTTAAAGTTTCCATGTGTCTGAAAGTATATTAGCATTAACCTTTTGACAACAAAAACTGAGAAAAAAGTGTATTCCTATACATCAGAGTTCTGTACATTAATAAGCATTTATACAAATATAATCCACCAAATATTGGCTTCTACGTACAATTCTGAAATATGGTGATTCATATTTATTACCTAACCTTCAACAATGCTAGTAGTAACATGAACATTTCAGATCGCCTTAACACCCACAGAGTACGTTTGTTTTACAAGGTGGGTACAGATTTCTCCCACTGTATATGCAGTTTAGTATGAATAAATTAAGTGGTAAAGTGAAGCTTGAACAGCATAGTCTGTGGTGTAGTAATATCAGCAACTGCAAGTTCCTGGCCATCCACAAGCCCCAATTCTGAAACAGAAAGAAAAGTTTTAAGTACAGCAAACCCATGTGGTTTGTCTTTTCTAAAAAAAATAAAAATAAAAAAAAATAAAAAAGTTATGAATGCCATTCCCACAAACCATAAATACGATAAAATAAAGCTGCAAACAGCTCACTAGCTAAACTAATATTCAACTAATTCAACCAGGAAACTAACAGACCTTGTCAAGAAATATATAAAACACTACTGAAGTATGTTTAATTTACATCAGTTATGAGCTTGCTTTGTCGCAATGTTTTTCTCTGCATCTGCCCACACTTCATGTTTCAGCAATTCAAAGCTCATCCTTGAGCAACCTGAGAAAGGTGTGTTACACATATAAGGATAATGAAGCACATTCTACTGCATAGTGCAAAATAAAGCCAAACATGCCATACAGAGAGATGAAACTGATTGACACTCTGTTTAGAGGAATATCTTGGAAATCTACACGACAAGTGCATGATACCTTTTAGTGTCTTGGAAAGATTTGGCCTTGTCCGCTCTTCAATTGAAGCTACTGTCTGCAAAAAAAAGAAAAAAAAAGCCAAAACATTTCCTTTCAAATTCAGGAAAGTAAATTTAAATAAATTAAGATTATTAAAGACAATTACGTATGTTCAAATTACCTGTAAATAAAGTGTTTTATTTCCCCCATACATAGTTGCTGTGATTGCAGGAGATTTCATTTGCCTATATAAAAAACATTTTTTAAAGAAAACAGACAATCAGGTAAAAATACATTTAGAAATTACCTTTCTGAAACACTAAACTACCAAAAATTATCAAATAAGTCAGAATAGTTGCACACTTACAATGAAGCATTATTTGTTAAGTAATCCAAGATCTCCTGTAATTTAGCTGATGGGGAAATCTCTATGTTTTGGGGAAGTTGGCTGCAGGCTGGACAGTTCTCCTATAACAAAGTAGCACAAGAATGCACGTTACGTTAAATATGATTTTAAAAATGCACCTAATAAAGTCTCAAAACTATTTGTGTTTGATTTTTTTTAAAGTTTTAGCTCTAGAAATATTAATACCGTTGCAAATATTAATAACAAAACCCAATTCCTCGTGAAGTCTGTCACTGTTCAACTGGCTCCCAACAGCAGCTAAGTATTTACAAACTAGAAATTTCATCTGATATAAAGTTTAATACTACAAACTTTCAAATCAATTGTTGTCATAATCTCTTTTTGAGAAGATTTGCTTATGAGTCTTCTTAAGATTGCGTATCCTATTTTGTAAACCATGTTTCCTGTATTACAGGGGAAATCTTCAGTATTCACTTTGAAAAAAGTCAAGTACTGTTTTCCTCTGCAGGTAGCATAGCAGAAACAGTTGAGATACCAGTGTTGCACCAGCAGACACCACAGAAATAGCTGTCTGAAGAACCTCCCTATACCAGAAGCTACTTTTCCATATATTAAGAAACCTTGGCTAAACAGGCAACAATTAAATATGCCATTACATATACTATGCAATAGTTTTTGGTAAACTGATGAGTAGAAGAAAAGGTTTCATTACCAGGACATCAAATAAAACATCTGTTGATCTGGAGGTAAACAGTCCTGCTACTCTACATGGACAGACCACCACTGTCATCACTGTTAGACCCCAAAACTACAGAAGTTTAAAAAAAAAAAAAAAAATTCCTACATGCTAAAAACAATACTCTGGAGAAGTAGCAGACTAGTAACATTGTTGTTTCCGTTTTTAAAACTTCAGAAATATTATTATCCAGTGCCGGGGCCAAGAGGTTCAATATTGGGTTTCAGAAATACACAAAAACTGCGTAAGGTTCAATAAAAATCAAGGAAACAACCCTGCGAGCCTTTAATGGCACTAACCTTTCTTTCAGCTTCAAATGTGTATGTGTATAATCCATCCGCATCATTAAACACCAAGTAGTTGTTAAGAGGAATGTATGCACTATAATGACAAATATGTTAGTGTTAATACATGTCATTATGTTGGAAATCATGTATGTTATTAATAAGAAATGAAATACCTTGTGGCTATTTTAAAAACTTCAGCAGCACAAACAGCTGGAATGAGAAATAAAAACAATTTCTTCACTTTCTAGCTCTATCTCAGAACATGCAGACATTAGTGCACAGTGTTGTACTAAAGAAGAAGTGACCCAAAAAATCAAGTATAACAATTTGTAAAGAGAAGAATAAACATCTGAAGGTAGCTGGTAGTTCTATGCATTAACACCATAGATTTGGCACTATGCTGAGACTACCTTAAGCTTATATACCATGTTTTCCAATTATTTTTTTTCCCCAGTCTCAAATGCTTTTGCTCACTCCCACAGTCATACATGAGCTTAAAATTTTTACAGTCACATGCAGTTTCTCTATGGAAAACAGAAATGAGACTGTAAGAATAAATCAGACCCATTTAAGAACTATCCTCCCCAAGTTCTCTATTCCAAACTGTTGCCTTACAAAACTCTCAAGTATGTAAAGCAGAAGTGAAATGAGTCCTTTTAGCATACCTGCAATTACTGCATTTGTAGAAGCTACTGCTGGAATAATTCGTTTAACCACCCCTGTAAAAACAAAACATACAGCTTTGTCTTTTCCAAGAAACTATACTGAGAGACGACTTTTAGCCAGAATAATTACAGAAGGGTGTACCCAAAGGTACTTTAAAATTTCCAGGAATTTCTGTTAACAATAAGGTATGATGGCATGCTGCTCAAGTACTTTGGCATTTTTTTAATTTTTGGAATATATCAAGCATGTTGAGAAAAAGAAGGTATCACACAAAGAGAACTAGTGAACTAATTCTAAAAACTATTCTGTATTTAGAACTGAAAATTAATTTAAAACTCAGTTCTATTCCTGTTTAACTGGAGAAATGCATAAGGGAAAGGTATTTGGTTTTGGTATTCCTTCTGCAAGAACAGGTTTGCCAAACTGTATTGGCATCTTCGTCCAGCTCTTCTTAGTGAGCCCATCCAGTCAAACAGCATAGTACATACATCAACACATGGCAAGATTTCCTATGCATACAAGTTTGCACATCAGGAACAAGGAGGTTCACTCTTTTTTCAGGCCTGCCAAAAAGACAGCAAATTCCTAAGTAGTCTGAAGTTCCTCTGGCTTCTCATTATTGACTTGTATCCCTTCATATCTGAGAAAACATGAATAAAACTTTTATCTTTGCCTTCTTTCTGCTATGTACTTTATAATGAACCCATCCATCTTCAAATGCTGAAAACTGTGCTGCCATTTGCATGTACATAATTATATTTCATAACTGGAGTTCACATTTATCTGTACCAAAAAAATACTACTAGAGAAGCCAGTATAAACTGCAGCAAAGACTATCTGCAATACACTAGGTGGAATCTGAGAAAGGTACACAAGGAATCAGTTCACCCTTTTTTGACAGAGGCACACAGTGAGGTTCAAAAGTGTGGTGTTTCAAGCCCAGCATTTCAAATGCATTCTCAGTACTACAAGTCAACAAATAGATAGAAGTTACCACAAATTCTGGAGATTCTGTATGAGATTCTCCACTTCTTTTCTATTTGGTTAGTGTTTAAAATGCTGATTAAATGCGTGGCAGCATTCTGCGCTTCCACATGAACAGAGGCATATGCAGCAGTAAAGAACAGATGCTATAGTCTTAACCAGCCTAAACTGGGATAAAGTGTTGCTGTTGCTGAAAGAGGCAATCACGTTCTTTTGTTTCTACTCTCTGACCCAGCAAAAGCGGTCACAGTGTAATGTAAACTGTGGAGCTGCTCCAGGTTAAAAATAAAATGGCAAAAAGAATGTTCAGTTTTGTCCCAGATAAGTTCCTCTTATTCATCATGAATGCCTAAACATCTGATTCATCATAAAAATATTTGTGCTGGCACAGGAAACAAGCTGCTTGTTTCTGTTTTAAGATGTTAAGGGAGAAAAGGACTATTTCTTTCTCAGCAGAGCTGCCAGATTAGTAATAACAAATACAAAGAATGCCAATCCAGCCTAACTGCAAATACCACAAACTTAGTGAAATGCCATACCCTTACCTTGGGTGAGTCTGTATGTAACACCTTTAATATTAAATTGTGATGCTCTTTCTAAAGACTTCTGGTAAATCCACTGTATATGTTCAGGGTCATCTCCATCCAACGCAACACCTTCTACAGCAAAGTTAAGAATTTACAGATAAGTTACAGTTATGAGAGTTCTTCAGAAATACAGCATTCTTTTTGTCTAAAAAAATCCCTTTGTTTTAATTTGGGTTAAAACGAATACTCCATTAAGCTATTAAAACCTGACACTTTAAATAGTCAAAATATCATTTCTACAAACATCGCAAGTTCTAACACATTCTACATACAAACTATCTTAACTTCACGGATTTATAGAGCTGTTACAGGTTATGTTTTGAGTCAGGAAAGACATTGTGCAGTGTGAGAGAGAAACACATGAACAAATATGGAACTGGAGAGCGAGTCTGAGAAGAGTCAGTCCATCACCAGCTCCTGGACAGCGAGTCTGAGAAGAGTCAGTCCATCACCAGCTCAGAGGAGGCTTAGATTCAATACGACAATGAGCCACGTAAGGTTTAAAGCTAGGATTGTTTTATTAAAAGTAGCTGTATATACCTCACTCAAAACAAATTAGTTAAAAGGAGAAATGTCAGTTTAGCACCAGTGCAATATACTAATTACCTCCAAAAGGTTGCTCCTTTGGCCACTGCAATATCCTGACATACTCAATACAATGCTCTGGTAGTCTGGGCATAGATGCAATAGTACACATGGGAAAATTGACCTGGTGTGGGCAGAGGAAGAAAACCAGAAGAAAGCATGTAACACATTACATATAGTCCTAGGAAAAGAAACAAGCAAATCAGAGGAATACAAAAAAAGGAAATATCACTGGTTGTAATTACCTGTGGTGGATAAAGCTCAAGCGTGCATTCAACACATGCTGTCATACCAGGAATAATCACACGAACATTTCCTTTAAAACCTTCTGTCCCTCCATCTATTAAAGGTATGATGGAACTCGGATCCAGTACACCATCTTCATAATGTAAGAATGACATCTAACGAATAAAGGTGGGGGAGTTGTTGGTTTTTGGGG
Source organism: Ciconia boyciana (assembly GCF_034638445.1). Taxonomy (NCBI): domain Eukaryota; kingdom Metazoa; phylum Chordata; class Aves; order Ciconiiformes; family Ciconiidae; genus Ciconia; species Ciconia boyciana. Next base: position 14,575,512 of record NC_132944.1, on the reverse strand, counting down.
TTTTTTGTTGGTTGTTTTTTTTTTTTAAACAATTTGCAGGAAGAAAAAAAATCCTAAAAATTTTATTCTTAATGGTACACCACAAGACTGAATGCTTAATATACAGTTTACTTTAAGGGTACATAGTGTATAAAACACTACTTATTTGTCAGCGCACAGGACTTCACCTACTACCTTCACCCTCCACCTCCTCCTCCCCTTACCCCCCTGATAAATGCTATTATTTCCTTACAGTATACCAGAACAAATGGTTCATTGGTTTGAAGGATTTGGGGGTTTGATTCTTGGTTTGTTGTTTTGGGGGTTATTTTTTAAATACTGGTAAATATGCAAGGTCATTATTTTATAAACAAAGTCACAATTATAAAACTGCCTAGTTCAACGACCACCTTCCTATTACTTTGTAGCAGCAGGGCTCCAAAAGACATCATTTACAAGTTGCAGCATGGTAAGTATTGTTTGGCTAATGAAAACAAACGTTCACTATGGGAGCACCCAGAGAGGCTGTGGAACTTCCCTTCTTACAATTTTCAAAAGCTGACTGCACAAGGCCACAAACAATGTAACCTAACTTTGAAATTACCCCTGCAGGGCACTGCACAAATGTTGGCTAACACTCCTCAAGAAAAAGGCGGGTAAGAGAGCATGCATTTTATCCTGTTCACAAAAAGAAAAAAGAAAAGAAAACAGAAATAGATACAGAAAGCTGTGAGTTTCAACAGCACTCATTTCATTTGAATGACACATTCTACACAAATCTGTTCAATTTTAGTTATCTATACTCAAGCAATAACCAGGCTTTAAAAAGATTGAAGACTTTACCAGCATGCCATTTATCCATCTTCTTGCAATTATAGAGTCCAGCCCACAAACAATAATATGAAACTCTAGGGGGAAAAAAACGTTATTTAAAGTCTATACTAATGCATACTTCTTAAGACAAGCAAAGTATTCTGTCTGTAACAGTCCAGAGGAACTGAATGCAGTTTAACTATCTCCCCTAGATTACTTATATGACAGATGCATTTAAGTTTTGTCTATTTGTTACTTCTACCTCCAGTATACTGTAGAAGACTAAAATAATTAGCAATCTAACTAGCAGGAAAAGCAGCAAGCAGCAACAACTGCAATGTGCCCCTAAAGCACCAGTGGGTGTCTGGCAGGCAAGCAAGTACCACTTACGTCGATAGAAGCTTTCATCCATGTCTTGAATCTTTTTAAAATATCTGAATGTAAGCCCAGTAAAGGAATATATTTATAAAGTAGTTAAGTTTAATGTTTTCTATTTGCTAACATAAAGCAAAAACATTAGCTAAGTTATTACTATAACTTTGTATGACACTTTTTTAAAAAATGAAGTGATTGAAAGATTCAAAATTCCCACAGCTGAAGCTGTAGCATCTGACAAAACAAGTAAGGGGCACAATGTAATAGTCACACACAGGAGAAAGCTCATCAGGCAAATTATTTAGGAAGCTCAAAACACGCTCTTACAAAGTCCTGTATCAGTAAGTGCTGCTCTATGTTTCTAAACTAACGTCTCCTACCAGTACATACTCTGGTGAATAAAGCTGTAATTCTACTATCTCAGTGAAAATTAGAATACTGCATAGAATAAAAAGACTCAGTGGAAACACACAAAACAGTTTCTTAAAGCTTAGCCTTCTTTCTCCATGCATATTTCCTGTATGCTAACGCCACCAAGAAAGAATTCTCCATCACCAGCTGAATGAATCTGTTCTTTATTGTATGAAAAAGAGAGGATGGCAGCAAAATACTTCAGATAGTCCTACCACCTACGGAGTTCTCTAGGTTTTTTGAAGCCTTTGGGGCTACTACTTCTCTATAGAAGGATACGCTACGACAGCACAGTTGGGAATGCGGCTGTTTAGGAATTCTGCTGCAACTTCTGCTTTTGGTCGCCCGACATCCTTCGGTCTGGGAAAAAAACCAAGCAATTTCAAATGTGTTATTTTAGTAGATTCACTCTTTCCAGACTCTATGCATTGCAATACTGAATTAAGTGACTAACTGTTACTGCAGGACAATTTATTGATATGGATAATATTAAGCCATCCCTGTAAAGCATCAGACATGAGAGCCCCAGAGTTATCTAAATATGTCCATGTAACTACAGTTAACAGCACCAAAAAAAATCCAACAATTTTTCATTTTGCTTGGAAGAAATGGGTACCAGAAACATTGATATCTCGATCTGTGTGCATTATTCTTTGGTGTCACCTTTTCCATTAGTCATTAGCTGTATTTGAATGGTAAGGAATGTATGTTAGCTTTCTTCACACTCAAACTATGACACCACAGATGTCAAAACAAGAAGGAATCACACGCAACATTTAGTTAATTATGAGTACTGTTGTGATATGAAAGTTCAGTAATCTTTAATGACATCTTGTTCAACCAAAATAATGATCATATTCATATATTTTGTTTAGGTACATTTAACAAAAACAAAAGCCGAATCGTGAAAGTATCACTTACCGAAAAAGAAACTGTCGGTTAAGATTAGAAACATCTATAGTATCCATGTCAATAACATGGATCTGTCTAAAGCCGGACAGTGCCTGTGAAAAGAGATAGTCAACTTCATTTAATAGGAAATGAAATGCTTATGCTTACAGTGCTCCAGAATTCATTCCACATGCCAAAAAAGCAACCTTTGGAGGAACAAACATATTTGCTCTTCTTTCTCTGTGCAGCCAGGTATATGGTTGTTCTTAGTTAAAAGAATGTTCTTTGTTGGGTTGCTAATGCTGATATTTAGATAGATGGAATCAGTAACATTTCAATGGTCAAAGGCAATGTTCTACTGAACGCAAAGTTGCTTTAGCCTACCTAATCATAACACAGGGAAGTCAACAGTAGGCTGATCTGTAAGGGGAATTTGCAGTATTCCCTCGCAACTGAAGTAAATCAAAAGCGTTCATTGGGGAAAAAACACAGAATTTGAAGAAATACCATAAGCACTTCCTTGCTTAGCAGGAATAGAAAAACAAAGTTTAATTCCTCTAAAATTTTAAGTTTTTGAATGTTCACCACTTTCACAGTTGCCATAAATGAGTCTGGTGTGTCCACCCTCAAATCACAGTTCAAAATAAGCCAGCATTCCCCACTGCATTCCATGCTGGAACAGAATGCAAACACAAAAAGTCACCTCGCTAAGAACACACCAAACCTCTGACAGAAGTTCTGCCTGATCTGTTTGCATGCAGCCCATCATTAGATTTGCCAAATAACCTTAAAGTAAAATTGTCTTAAAACTGTATTGCAGGTCTGATCTGATAAAGTAATAACATGTCACGCACAGAGAAACAATGTGTACTGTGGTTAAAGGGAAATAAATGCTGTAAAAGGCTGGTTTGAGAGAAAGGAAATGTGTTGTGATATTCTGAAGTGACCCTAAAAAAAAAAAAATCTGAGTCCCATCCCCTACCTTTTTTCCTTTGAGACTCAATCTTGTTATATATATAGACTTCCAAACTTTTCATTTTACATTTTCTGAATAAATAGAGCCATCCCATGCATAATAAGTATTTAAAATGCTTTATCAGGAAACTGATTAAACAAATGAACAATAGGACTAAAGTTTTTCAGAATAGAAATTAATTTCTGTAAGAAAAGCAGCAAGAAATTCTCTATGTCATATTGGACACCCCTGGTGCTGAACAATCATTTTGTTTCATTGATAAATATTCAGCTTTTGTTCAATATTATCAAAGCAGACTGGGAGAGCCTGCTAAAGAGAAGAGCAAGCCTGGGACATCACGAACATACAGACTGGAGTCTTTATCGAATTTATATTAATTGTCCCAAAGACATGAATACATGTGAACAGAATCTAGATTTACTTACAAGCGTATCTTTCTGAAAATGATAAAAATAAATCATGATAACTTAAAACCTTTTTGAAGAGATGGGAACTGAGGGCATACAGCAGACTTATGGAGCCCTTATCCCATACAAATCCTCCCTCTCAACGAGCTATCAACAGACTGAATTTGTTCTGTCCCAATAAACCCATAGAACAGTAGCTCTGGGCGGAGGTTAAATTCACCAGCACTAAATTCCCAAAGAAAGAAAACTGCCTTGAAGCTGTCATAGTCTCTTCAAGTAAACTTCTGCTTAAGCATTGCAGAACAAACTAGCAACCAGAACAAGGGTATACACAAGTGCTGGAACTAAGTTAATGGATCTGGAATGCCTGGCTTTAAATGAGGCTATTGATTTATCAAGCATCTCAAGTTTGGAGGTAATCTGTGGAAATACTGAAATAGCAGTATATAAATATTAAAGTACACTAATGCATAAGTGTTGGTATAAATTAAGGAAAAAAGTTATTTCATAGTAAGTTATTATATCAGTCCACACATTTTCCATGGAATCCATAAGGACAGAAATTCTTCTGATTAAATAGAAGCATGGAAAAGTACAGTATTAGTCTAAACTACCAAACTCAAACAGGATGGTAATAGTGATACACTATGATAAATATGAGCATCTGTGGGGATAAAAAACACATTAAAAGGATAATTAAATTCATGCACATTTATTGAGTAAATGTCTGACAGCACATGATCCCATGACTGCATTTTAAACACTTAAAAATTGCTTTTCAGAACACATAGTGAGAGCATCCATTATAAACTGACACCATATCAAGAAAACTACAGAATACCTTCTGGTAATCTGTACACCAGGGAAGTACTGTCATATTTTTTCCCTGTTCTTATACCATTACCTATTCCTTCTTAGCCATTTCCATACAGGATAGTGCACACTGGCCTGACTCAATAAAGCTCCTATTACATAGGCTGAATTCAGCAATACAGATGCAACTCTGAGGGAGTGTTCAGGCTCTGCAGACAACCTCCAATTTACTGATCTTGAGGAACTGGAAAACCTGAGAGCCCTACTCGAGAAGGCCAAACGGATTCCACGGACATGAAGGTCACTATAGACACAGTAAGTCTGGCTCTACTAATTTCACTATGAAAGAACATAAATAATTCCAGCAATTCTAACCTCACTTTGAATTAATCCAAAGGTGTAAAATAAACTGAAATTAAATTCAATTTTGACTGTTAATACTAAACTTTGTACTAGCTGCTTATGGCAGTTTAAAGTATCGCTTTCCATCTGAATAGATACATTTCAGCCATTGTATTCCAAACAACACTTCCTTGTAACATTATGAGGATGATTTGATCTTAGTTTACTTCATTTCCCTAGATCTGGTAATTAGGGAAAATTACCAACATCAGACCGTATCTAAGGCTGCAGGTGAACTTTTGTCTGCACTTCATAAACAGCACCATGTGGTCCCTCATGACAAGCTTTGAGATAGCTAAAGAAATAACATGCTACTTATTAGACTACCACCTTTCAAGCTTATTAACAACATGCATTCTTCAAGTATAAAGTACATGATGCTACGGACAATAAACATTTTGATTAGAACTTAGAAATTTAGTAGCTATATACAATCAAAAATGCCAAATTAGCAAAGCAGAAAAGGTAATTTCCTCAAGGAAAAAAAGAAGATTCTAGGAACCAAAGGGTGAAAACTGAGTAATTACCAGGTTTTTCAGGAGTTCGCATCCTAATCCTCCTGCTCCAATAACTAGTACTTTACATGTGCTTAACAAAAACTCAAGAGCCTGCGGAAAATATAAAACAAAAAATTAATACACTAAATAGGAAAAAGTATAATTTGTCCTTTGCTTCATAATCCTTAAAAATGCGTTATCGTAAATTTTCAGTGCCTATTAAGTTTCACATAAAACGACTTAGATCAATAAAACAGTTTGTGCTTGCAGGAGTAATTACATACCGGACTTTAATCGGTTTTTGAGTTCATGCAGTTCCTATATCCCAACTTACAGAAAAGCAAGACCTTTGTTGGTATCGGTATTCTCTTTATATTTATTTTGACCATGAAAAAAGCCTTTATTATTATTTGGTTTAAGGAGATAACGTTTTCTTCCTCCAAAAATTTTACTGATACATAATACAAAATAAATCTAAAAAGACAGAAAACATTGCTGGCCAAAAAGAATTGAAATTTTTAACTATGTAACTGCTTTCTGTGAACTCTTCTACTAAACCCCAGCCTCAAACTAATACATAATGGAACAGTACATTAAAAAGGTAACAGTAAAATACATTCAACTGTAAGCTATGAAACAAAATGTACCAAAAAAGGAAAACAGAAGCAATAATTAAAAGTCTAAATTTTGCTTTTCCCTACTAAACATCTTTCCCAATTTTCTAAGTACTCATATTAACCTTAATTCCTTCTTTAAGTACAAGAAATTCCTTGCTGTATCTAATTACTTAAAAATGGAGAGACAAATGCTGCTATTTTTCATGTGGAACTCAAAGACAGAACGTAATTCATATGTTGTTATACATTTATATATATGATGACAGCAAGCTTGTAGTTGACTGTACAATTTAGAAATACAAGCTTATAAAAATAATACAGTATGTTCTTCTAGCAACATAATGTTCAATTGATTAAAATATAAGCTTTTCATGCACTTTTAGTATTCATACACTGCTGGTGGTCAATTAATGAAACTGTTTACATTAGTTTGCAACACACGCTACAGATTTTTTATTTAAAGTAAGTGTTTCTCACTTGAGTGCCTGGCTCGAAATCAGGATGTGTGAATGGTCCAGATCGCTCGAGGAACTTCTTTACATGGTTCCAGCGACCTTCCCAGTCTCCAGTGTCCCCACACCCACCATCAACAGCCATTCTGCACAGAACACAGTAAATTCAGCTGCAAAATCATAGAGAAAAAGCCACACCTCTAAAATGTATTTTTTCTTTATGTATCTTAAAAATACCTAAATTATTGACCATTCATACAAATGCATTTGCATATTCTTTATGCGTGTAAGTTACGTGCATGAACATTTGCATGAGTGGGTTTTATTTGTGGAACTAGAAAGCAATAATACAAATATGCATAGAGGGAAAAAAACCCAGGCATTTCAATAAATCCCACTGATTTAGCTGTTACTAGTAAAAGTTGACCTGAAGTGAAAAAAGGGTCTAGGCTTTTTGCTTTTATTTTCTCATATTTAAAGAGGACACAGAAAAAGAGGTTGTCCCTTTAGATTTTGAGGGTGATTTTTTTTCATCAGAGTTAAGTCTTGTATCCTTTTTTTGACAGACTTTTTAAGTTCATAAATCGTATTTAGAATTATCAGTATGTAACTGCAATTGTGAGGCACTGAGTAAAAGTAACATGCACCAACACTGTCTCCTCTGAATCTTCATAGCAGTTTATTTAAACAGCTGTTAAAAAAGATATGAATCTTGAATGCTCTTCACCCTCAGTTGGTACTATGTAATTTAGAACACCCCCATTTTTCAGTCATCCCCTGAGCCTGTCAGTGGTAGCAATGTGACTTGAAAAAAGGAATGTTTGCAGTTATTTTCTTTTACATTTTTGAGACAGAATTTTACATCAAATACTCCAGTACCTTTTTTTCCCCTTCTGCAGGTCAATTTTAGTAGTACATAACTATCAGTTTAAACTCTTAAGAGACTCACTGGAATGGTTCAAAATCAGCTCACTGAAGTAATTTTCTAACATAAGATCATTGCCTACACAGAACAAGCCCTTCCTTAGCACAGCACACTTCCCTTTTTAAATAGGAGCTCCAGTCAATAGATATGAACTGTTATGTTCTATGTTAATACAAAACTAAGTTTCTAATAAGAGAGCTTTGCCAATCCTGAGTATGAAAGGTTGTGTGATCATTGATAAGGAGTGTTATTTGCTTCCTCCTATGAAGTAATATGAAGAATGCTTGCATCAATAACTGTTGTTGGGTAATGTTTAGAATTTATTATTACTTCCTGATGACTCATCTCAAAATAAAAGGAAAATGTAGTGAAAACATCTAGACAGTGAATGCCTTTATCCTCACAGAATTCAGAAGATGGACAACACAGTATGTCCATAGTAATTTTAACTTATAGGCAATAATTTTCCAAAATATTTTCAATAACAGGGAAAAACTTCACTAAAGTGCAGGAATAAATACATCATAATTTGCCTACATTTTTACTGCAGACTGAACTCATTCCTGGTTAACTGTTGACTTTAGGCAAGTTAACTTACTGTATTAGCAGTTAAATAAGATCTAAAAAAATGATTTAAATTCATGAGGGTCTTCTGATCTCTGATTTGCACTTTTCTGACCCCAGTCAGAAACCTCCCCCAGTTTTCACAATAATGTGAAAATACACATATTTCACATAATGTGAAACAGCATGAATAAATACAACACTCCCACCGCTGAACCCTGGGCTCATCTGTTTCAGGATGTGCATTAAGCACTGACTTAAGAAAATAAAATAGGTCAATATACATCACAGAAATTGCTTCTATGGGTTATATTATAATTTTTAGCTTTTCTGGAAACACATGCAGAAGCTATGCTTGGTGACATTAAGAACAACTTTTTTATCCTTTTATATAGTCCATATAAACAGCAGTACTCCTTTTCTGTTTAGATGTGTATTTTCCTTTTTAAGTGATAAAATGGTAAGGTCTAGTTTCACTTTGCGATTATACTACAGTTTGGTTTTTATAGGGTTGGACATTGTGGAGATCTGAAAAACACCAATAACTCAACCTGAGATTTTATGTTTAATTTCAGAGATAGGGTCTTTTTAGTGTTTATTTTTATGTTGTTACAGCATTACCAGGTATCTGTATTATTACTTTAACAAAATCCTTATTTATTTATTTGAGTTACTCTAATTTTAAATCTTGTTTAAAATATCAGAGCACCACAATCCTTATGCTGCTTTAGGCCCAGACTTTTCCCTACCACCTTCACATCTCCAGAGGTCCATGCTTTTGAGGGACTTGGCATGCACCCCCCCAATCCAACATGCCCAAGGATTTTTGTGACCCTCACCCCACCAGACACATGCACTGCCTGGAGTCCACCGCTCAGGCAGGCCAGGTCTGCTCTGTGATCTTTGGGAAGAGGGACACAAGCAGATGGAAGGGAATAGTTAAGGGATGGAAGCAGATGAGGTTAAAGATTTCTGAGCATTAGTTTTCAAGGCCGTTAAGACAGATGCATAGAATTTAGGGTTTTAATAAGCAGAGGCAACTGTTCTGTGGCCTGTATTTTTAATTTTCAGCCAAAATTTAGTCACCTGCTTCTAGCCTAGAGACCCTCCCCAGGTCCCTGACCGGCAATGCAGCTTTTTCCACCTCTGTCGCAAAGCTCTCCAGCACACCAGCCTTTACTCATGCCAAGCTCCAAGCCCGCAACTCCCATCCCCACTCCGGGTGAGCCCCTTGGTCCTCTCCCCAGGAGGTTCCTCTTCCCCAGTCCTTGCTGTTCAAGCGCCCTTTCGCGTTCCCCCTCCTCACACTGACCCCCCTAACACCTTTCCTCCGGCTCCCTCCTCCCGCCCCGGCCCTGGACTGCGCCATCCCCGCCCCTCTCCGCCTGCCGGGCCCGGGCCGCTCACGCACGGTCGCCCCTACCAGCGCCTCTCCAGCGGGCCCCGCAGCCCTGAGCTAACCCGCAGCCTCCTCCCAGCCCACACCTCTCCTGCGGGGCTGCGGCTCGCCCTGACCTACCAGCCGCCCCTCAGCAAGCGTGCCTGCCCCTGCCCCGGGCCGGGAGCCCGCTCGCCCGCAGCCCCGCACTAACCCATCCGCCAGCAGCTCCTCTAGCCTCCTTCTTTTCTTCTCCCTAAAAGAGAGAGAATAAAAGAAGGGTCAGTATCGCGCTACAGAGACCGGGGAGGAGGGAGAGGGGACCCCGGGGCCCACCCGTCCCCGGGAAGCGGGGGAAGGGGCGGCCGAGCACACACATACAGGGCACTTACGGTTCCTCACCATCCGCCATATTTCCCTCTGCTTCCCACAATGCCCCACGGCGCGTCTATGGGCGGTGCTTTGCCAGAGCGCCGCCACGGTTGCAGGCCCATAGAGTTGGGGAGGGGGGGATAGAATGCCCGCCGGGCGAGCTGCCCGGGGCGCTAATCCCCATGGCAACGAGGCGGAACGGACGGACGGACGGACGGACGGACGGACGGACACCCACACACACTCCCCACACACACCTCCCCCGCGCCCCCCCGCTCCCCCCGAAGCAGGGACCGGGGCGCCGCAGCCGCCTGCCCGCCCGGCCCGCGCTGCGGAGGAGAGCCCGGGCTGGAGCCCCCCCCCGGGGGCCCAAGCGGAGTGCCGGGCCTGGCGGCGCGGGGCAGCCCCGGCCCGCGGAGGGGGCCTGCGCCGCCTCCCTCCCTCGCCCCGAAGCGCCTGGCCCCGGGCGGCCGAGGGCTCTCCCTGCGCCCGCCTCCCCGGTGCTTCCCGGGAGCCTCGGACGGCATCCTCGGGGACCAAGCGTGTGGTGATCGCGGCGCTGTAAAGCCCACGGGATGACTAGAAACAAGACGCGGAGGTGGGATGAGCCTCAGGCTGGTCGCTGCCCGCCAGCCGGCTGGCTCCTCCACCGAGCTGTGTTTTCACAGGGCTTTTGCCTTATCAGCGCTCCGGGGGCAGAGGCCGGCCCGGCCCTGCCCGCGGCCGGCCTGGGACCACGCGTAAGCCAGCTTCTGCACGCAGGAGCTTTCACTCTGCAAAACTAACACAAGGAATGGCGTCTAAGCGCAGGGCGGGAAGCAGACGAGCAGGGCTTAAGAGGGTTGCACTTCAGGCCTCAGGCTCCTAAACTTTAGGGATCTAAATCCTTCGCAGATCGAGCTGTGAGGAGCAGCTGCCAGCCTCCAGCATTGCGATCGCCCTTGGCTTACTGCTGGCCTCCATTTTGAGCAGGGCTTTGCTGCCCGGCATGGCGGCACAGCCGGCCCGGGGCATTGTGCGGGCCAGGCACGGGCAGCGGCCGCTCCAGCTGCAGGGGATGAAGCGTGAAAGCACTGAACGGGCAGCCGTTCTCGCACGGACCGCTGGGGTTCGAACCACCGTGGCTGCTGGCACCGGCCTTCCCCTCCGAAGCTGGAGGGTTTGGGGCGCAGTCGCCCCACTAGCAGGCTCCCTCTGCAATGACTCGACACCCGCCCTCCGGTGCCTCCTTGGCTGGGGCAGCCGCTTCGTGGCCCCCTCCACACTCGGCCCCCGGCTCCCTGTTTCACAGAGGATGCGAACGGGATGCGCCACGCGAACGTTAAACGCACGTCATCCTTTCCTGAGGAAACAATGAATACGCGGCCACCACTGACACCCGCAGCAGCAGCGCTACGCCCCTGTCGGCTGCCTTTCGCGGGCGTGCGAAGGGCAGCGCGCTGTGACACACGGCTGTCGCTTGTGCCGCCGCTCATTTCTTCGCTGTTTCCGCAGGGCTTACTCCCCGCGTCGAGAAGCGGCCGGGGCCCGGCGGCGGGGCCGGGGCCGGCGGGCGGGAGCCGCCCCGGGGCGGTGCCGCGGCGCTCTTAGGCCTGCGCGGCGGCGGGGCGGGGGCGGCAGCCATGGAGGTGCAGGTGGCGCCGCTGCGGGCCTGGGACGACTTCTTCCCCGGCTCGGATCGCTTCGCCCGGCCCGACTTCAAGGACATCTCGAAATGGAACAACCGGGTGGTCAGCAACCTGCTCTACTACCAGACCAACTACCTGATGGTGGCCGCCGCCGTCGTCTCCATCGTGGGGTCAGTGCGCGGGTCTCGCTCTCCATCCGGCAGCGGCGGCCGGGGAGGGGGCGGCGGCCCCGGGGGGCGGCGGGCCCGGGGGTGGCCCCGTGCCCCGGGCGGGCGGCGCTGCGCCTCGGCCCGCTGCCGCGGGAAAGGGTCCGGCCCGCCCCGGCCCCGGGCGCTGCGCTGCCGGGTGGGGTGTCGGGGGTGCAGGGGCAGGGAAGCTGCCTTTCCCTTCCTCTGCCTCTCCTTAAACCTCTGATTTATCTGGTGTCGCTGATAATAATACTTACAAAATTAAGGCCTGGTTACAGCCTCCCTTGTGGAGGGGGACTTGTTAGGTTAGGAGTGTTGAGTAGGGTTTATTTATTTATTGGCGGGGGTCTAACAGATCTGAGGACTCCCTCTTATCTTCCTCTTCTACGGGCTGCTCATCAAGCCCTTTTGCCCAAGGGAAAGAGCTCCGGGAACCCAGCTTGTCGCGGGGCACCGTGCTGCTGGTAGAAAGCAGCGATGGGTTTGTGTGTCAGATGTTGTTCTCTGAAAAACTGGGCTGCATCCTGCACAGTGATCTGTGCTTCCTCCCTAAATCTGTCCAGTGCGACTGCTTGAGCTCAGATAAGCCTCACTTTGAATTAAAAAAAAAAAGAAAGATGAATTCTGCTCTCCGTTACAGTTTTAAGCTTATGTCTAGGGGACAGAGCAAGCCCTTATTGTTTCTGTGCTAGCTCATACTGAAAAACCTTTAATATAAAATAAATAAGGTACCCATTCATTTCATTTTGGTGGGCAGGATTGAGACCCTCGAGGCAGGACCATCTGGTGGTGTGATGTTCTGTCAGGCGTAGCTTTCCTGAAGAGATTTGGGAAATAACCTTATAATCATCTTTTGAATGAAAGCCTATGTGACTCTTCTTCAAGTATTGCTCTAGAGTCTTTGGTCAGAAAGCTCTTAAGCAAGACATGCAGCAGAGGCTGATGATTAAGCTTTTAATATGGAAACTGGAATACCACTCTTCACAACAAACAATGCGCAAACGCGAAGGCTTAAATTGGAAAATTGCCCAGCCACTAGGCCAGAGTGGTTTTGGCTGAAGTGTATCTTATCTTGTATGTTGCAAAGGCTTCAAATTCTTCCCCTAAATCAATTTTTTTTTTTTGTTAAGCAGTCTGTATCTTGTTAGGGCTTCTGAAGCTCTTGACCCAGCGTCTGAGTTGCTGAAGATTCTCAGAGTTGCAGAGAGTTTTGGCCTGCGCTCTGTGAAAGGAGGGGCTGAGAATCCTGCTTTTTCTTCTTGATGCATATGACGGCTAAAGGTTTGGCATAGTGATATAGGCTTTCTTCTTCTTAATTTTGGTGGGAATATATTGCAGTCAGCTCAATAGACTACTAGACTGGTAAAAAGAGACTTCCATGGTCTTGCTGTTCTTATACCACCTTGGTCTAAACTTCTGTGTTCATCTAGCCTTGTTTAGCAGTGTGATGCTGTAGCCAGCTCTCAATGAGTAGGTAAGTCACAGTGGTCCTGGAAAGCAGGGGGACAGCTGTTTTACCCAAGAAGGTGAGAGGAAAAAAAAGTAAATAGTTTTGATACCTCTGGTTGGAAAACTGGGATGGCAGCAGCTTTTACTCAGTCTCCTGAATTCCTTCTTCATTTTGAACTCTGATATCTTTTTTTCAGATCAAGGGTGATATATTTCCCACTTATTTCCCACTAGTTTGCTGGGGTTGGAGGTGGAGGAGGAAGAGAGCCACGGGAGACAGAGTTTATTACTAGAACTGCAATTCTAATATCTTGATATTGAGTGGTAACCCTCTGAGTTGAAAACTTAAGGATGAGGAACACCTGGAGTGGGATCTTGATCTCAAATATTTTTTTTTATTGCATGTCTTAAAGCCTTTGGTATATGACGAATCTGATTCTTCTAACACTGAAGTAAAAGGGAATGGAAGAAGAACTCTAAAGGAAACAGGATAACACTTCAGTAGAGAAAAACTGTCCATTTCTTTTATTAAAAAGATTTTTCACTTGGCCAGACTGTGGCTTTGGGACAAAGGTAAAGAAAGTTCTCCTGATAAATTTAAATTGATGACTAAGTTATTGTCTTGCACTTCATTCTGTAACGGGCAGGAATCCCTGAGTGATAAATGATGAATCATGGTTTTTCAGGAACTCCGAGGCTGTATACAGGCTAAGGGCGGGATTATTGAAACCGCTAATGTAGTGGTCTTCCTGTGATCAAAACTAAACTTAGCCCATGACCAACTCTACCTGTTCTTAAGCCATCTAATTATATAGACAGACTTGTAATGCAGAGATGATATTTTCAGCTATTGTGGTACTTGGTAGCTGTGGTGGTGCTGGGCTGACGTGGAAATTGCACCCTAGAGCTTTCTTGATACTGGAAGCACAGTGGTTATTGCCATGGCTTTGGTTTACTGCCTCTTGTACAACAAAGTTGACCTCTCCAGCCTTTTAGCATCTCTCTGCAAGGTATGGAATAACCTTACTGTGAGTGTAGTGGAATTGTAACGGTCTTTACTGCATCATTTCTTGCCTTTCTCCCTCCATTTGCCTTCTCTGATAGCTACTGTTACATGTAAATGATGTTCTGTGCTTTGCAATAGTGTAGATTTTACTTTCAGCCTACAGGACTAGGTAGAAAACAATAAATCAGTGAACAAGAAACTAAAACTACTGAATTAGTGTCACTCTACTAATACAGGCTGGTGGTAGCAGCCTTGTCTCTTCCACCTTCCCTGCCCTGCAAATTCATTTAAGTATTAATCTGATAAAAACCAAGATCCTTACTAACTCAAATTGTGCCCTTTCTCCCAGTTGTATAGGAACTGGACTGCCCGTTCTTACCCTGAGCCAGGGCCCTGTCATTGTGAGTGCTATAGAGATATTTATTAAAATTAGTGCCTCCCACAACAGCTTGCAACTCTCCCTCAAACAATCAGTCTGGTTAATAAGTGGAATTTTTCTGTGCTTTCACCTACTCCAACAAGGCTTCTCTGTCTTGCAGTTCAAAGTTAACTACTTAAATTTATGTAATTTCTTCTAGGCTTTTGTTGCCATGTACTTGCTAAAAATTAGTTTCTAAATCTGACAGTATTAAAAGGTGTACTGGATTTTAGAGTGCTGCATCTAAGAGAGTCTTTGTTCTCTTCTGGCATAGTGTCTTCCCTGCAGCCTGAGGTTCGATGTCTCTTTCCTTTGCCATCACTTCTCTAAAACATGTACTGTCCATCTGCAGAACCCCTACCACAAGAAGTGTGTGTCTTGTCTTTTCTCCCCCAGACCACTACCTTAGCTGACATGCTTGTAAGTGATTGCCTTGCCAAAACAAAGACTCCAGAGCAGCAAAATGCTTAGTTTCTGTAATGCCTAATGAAAGATTAAGAATGAGTGAGCAAAGCATGTTGCTTTAAAACATATGTTGCATAATAATATTAGTACATAACTTCATAAAAGTCTGGCAATTCTGCAGAAAGGAATCTGTCTCCTGTTCTCAAAGCAATGTAAGTGATCAACAGTACATAAAGCAGCATTGCTAAATCTGTAGATGCTGAGGGCTATCACCTGGGATGTGCCAGTTTTATGTGGTACCTCTAGTTACGCCTATATAACCTCATTGAAGGTAGAAGTATGGGGAGAGACAAGGCAGCATTTTATCTTTACAGTTAATACAAATGAGAAAAGAAGCACTTAAGTGCTCTAACCTGCCCGCCGCTTGGAACATGACGGAGCAAAAAGTCTTCTAAAAGGGAATTTTCATGCTTATTTGATGTAATGGCCTGAGTTGCCCAAAGTAAAAAGATGTCGTTCTCAATGACTGGAAGTCTCCTACTCAGTGCCTTTGCTCAGGCTTGCCTGGTCATATGCAAAAGAAATAGATGTGACAGCAACTGCTGAATCACCCTGAGACAGTCATCTAAAATGGAGATGATATAAGGATGGAGCTAGCTTGCTTTTGCTTTTTATGTGGCCTGTCCTATTTCTGGGCTCATGCTGCTGGAGGCTTCTTGTCTTGCACAAAGGATGTGTCTTGCCTAGCTCTTTCCCCTACGCTATAGCTGTATATGCTCCAGGTTACTGCTCACCTCTCCTGCTATAAGTCTGTGCACAAGTGTGCAGATATGAAATAACCTGTCAAGAAGCGGTGATGTGGTAAGTCACTGAAAGCAGAGCTCTTTGGGCTTTCCTGCACCTATATGGGAAATCTAACCTGTCTTGTGATGCATGTAGGGCAAAGTCTAGAAATATGAATCCGGGGGGGGGGGGGAATCTTGTCTTAATCTGGTTTTGCTGGCCAGAGGTAGCTGCTTCACTACCAGTACTTCTTCCCACACAACTGCACCCCCAGCTGCTGCTGTCTTCTGATACTACTTCCACAAATACAAAGTGTCCTGTGCCAAGGAGCACTGTGGGACAATGCCTGTGTCCCTGAAGCCAGGCAGGATGTTTCTTTTATTTTATTTGTTTTTCCCATCTCTTTACGTTGTATCAAAGCAGATGCTGAAGGAAACCTGGTCTCTGAAGGGCAGTAGGAGTGTAATTGCAAGTCACCCTGCAACACTGCTGGAACTGAATCTAGGTGACAGCTTTTCCTTGACAGTTTGTCCCGGCTGTACTGGAGGTCACAGCATCCTACCAGGGTTGTACCTCATCCATCACAGAAAGCAATACAGAAGATAATCTAGCTAGGGTGCTCTGAGCTGTTAGCACCCCCAAATGCTATTTAGTCCTGCCATACTGATTCCTTTCAGGGTAGTGAGAGTTAGTGGTTTTCTTCTCCAACACCAAAAGAGTTTTTCTTCCCCTAAGTCATCTGAACAGGGTAAACTCAAGTTACCACACCATTGCCATGCTAATAGTTCCATGCATTACATTTTTAGGTATTTGAGAGGTCTCGTAAATCCCTGCTAAAGAGAACTATATTTAGAAAGTATCTTGTAACATACTGAATGGCTGGTCACTTACCTTGTCTCTGCAGCTTTGAAAGACTTCCAGCCTTCTTCCCTGAGCATGAATTTGGCATATTGTGTTCTGATCTGTATATCAATAGGCCAATATCAATGTTGGTGGTTCAACTATAAGGTGACTTCTAGGGCTGTTATGCAGCTCTCTTTTCCCCAGATACTGGTGCTCTAAAATAATGTGTCCATGTTTTTTCCTTTTCAGTCTTTAGCTATTGTGTTATCAAGAGCAGTGTGGCCACAGATCTGAGTGAAACTGGATAATGGAGGTCTGCCTTCCTGAAAAATGCTATTGCTGGAGAAGTTTCTATATACGAATTTCTAGCAGCATCTTAGATAGTGCTGTGAATTCTGCTGTGGGCAAGTCAAGCAGTAAAGGGGGGCTTGGCATATGACACAATATCCAGTACTGTAATCAACAGTATTGAAGTCTGTGGACACGTGGCTGACAATCTGAATACCAGTTTTTAGTGGCAACTGCTATGCCCATCTGTTTTCATGTGGCTCTGAATGACTTCATTTGATACTTATATTCACTGTTTCCTTGTACGTGTTGGAATGCAGCCCACTTCAGAAAACATGTAATTCAAATAACTTTCCTGGGGAAAGTGCGATCTTTTGAAGCTTTTTTTTTTTTGCCTTCACATCCCTTACAGCCAGTCAGTTGTACAGAACTTGTCTAATACCAGAAAGAAGTGTAGAGCAGAGAAGTTTTTGGTCTCTTCCTTATAAATATGGAGGGATTGCTCTTCACCACCAGTTTCTGAAGTTGTAATGAGAGTAAAGGGAAGGGTAGGGAAGATAAAGCTTTGAAAGTATTTACCAGACACATGGAAAATGTAGAGTGGAGCTCTTCCTAGCCCTTTGTTGCTTCCAGGATTATCTTGTCTGTAGATTTTTGGGAACAAAAAATTGGTTGCTGTGAGTTGCCTGAGTCAGTTTGGCCATTTCTGCTCCAAGCTAGCTGTGATGTGGAGGTGACTTCTGTTTTAAGAATCTCATATGTCCAGTAGTATGTATATAAACCAGGCACTAGTGTGGTCCCGTCATGAGTCATCCTCATTCTCCTGCTGCAAAGGAGCACAGATGAAACTGATTTCTTTCCAGAGCAATGCTGTTCACTTTTTCCAGCCTGGAAACTTAAGATTGACAATTCAGCTCTAAAAATAATCTGGCTGGCTACAGGGAGTGACTCAGATGCAACAAGCAATTCTACCCTATTGCCACTCCCAAAAAGCCCTGTTGGCTTTTCAGCATGAGTAGCAGAAGCAGGTGTGGAACTAGCCTGAATTTTGATCTCTTTCCATCCAGTTGTCCTGTCTCCTGTTGGCACAACTGACTTAAATAATCAAGAGCCAGCCTCTGCGCTGAAATAATTCTTGGGGATTCTTCCTTCTCTAGGAAAATGCTTTCTGGCCCTGCAGGTAAAGTGTTGGCATACCAGCGTCCAGCAACAGATTTCTTCTGCCTGTGCCAGATATGAAGCACAGACCACAAATCGTAGCATCCTCCTCAGCAGTGGGGTGGAGTGGTGAGTCATTGCGCCTGTTAGCTTTGGAACAGTAAGACTGACTGCGAAGTCTACAAGAGGAAATCTTGACTACATCTGGCTTTATCAGGGCAGTGTTATGCTGCTGTCATAGTTGTAGCAGCTCAGAGCCCTCAGCTGCTGTGTAATTACATCAGTGCACATACAAGCAAGTAAATCAGAATGCACATGGAATCACATAACATTACTATATGTGAAATATAGTAGAGTGAAATATAATAAAGAAATATATTACATAAAATGAAATATAATTTGTGTGAGTACAGAAACAAGCTAAGCAAAGTCATTGCTGAAAGCTTGACTCTAAACAAGTTCTAAATACTTGTGAAAGTGGTTTGAGCAGGTGATGTTCTTGCCCTGGTCCAAAAAAGGGACTTACTGTTTATAGTCCAAAGCTGACCCACTCAGTGGCTTGGTCTGCTTGGTAACTCCAATAACAATAATAGAACACAAACCTCAGCAGTGACCCTCTTGTCAGGCCTGGCTCTTCTTCCTGCAAGACTTTTATCCCATACTCCAGTTTCTTCTGACTCTTGGGCATGCTTGGGACTGGGCTTCCATCTGTTGTGTTGATGGTAGTAGGTTCATAAAATTATTTTGTTTGGGTGTAAACCAATAAGAAGGTTTATTGAGAAATAAGAAATAGTGAAGTAACTTCCTTTACTCAATGTTCCTGCTACCTTTCCCAGTTTGCAAACCTAGACAAGGTAATCTAAAAAGCTGGTTCATCTGAAGACCTAGGCTGAGCCTGGTTTTGGTCATGTGTAGGGAGAAGATCAATCCCTTAGGCAGCTGATTATTGGCTCCATCTGCTCTCTGGATTTGCTAACTCTGGGTCTGATATCAAGTGAATATGTTGATTGCACAGGTAGGAGGGGTCCTGGTGGTAAGTGCCTCTGTTGATGAGGTGCTGCAGAAACTCTCATTATCCTGAGCTATGCTCAGGAAGAGAACATAAAGACAAAGTTTATCTAAAATCACTGGTAAGATTGCTTGTTCAGTTGCACTTGTTGCTTTATTTAGATTCTGCCTAAAAATCAGAGGTTGATAAAGATCTTGACAGCAACAACTGACTTCTTAATGCCTTACTTCCCTAGTAACAAGTTATGAGTGAGCTAGATGTTTGCTATATGGACACAAGTCATGAAGGCTCTGAAACAGGACACTTTTTTTTTCTTTTTTTTTTCTTTTTCTCCTCTTCTCTACAGATTTCTGAGTCCCCTGAATATGCTTATTGGCGGTACTGTGGTGGTGCTGGTGTTCATGGGGTTTGTGTGGGTATCGCACAACAGGGATATACTCCGCAGGCTGAAGAAGCAGTACCCAACCACGTTTGTAGTGGTCATCATGCTGTCTAGCTACTTCTTGATCTCCTATCTGGGAGATGTCATGGTGTTCATGTTTGGGATCACACTTCCTCTCCTCTGTAAGTATTTTTCCTCTTCTCTGGGGGGCTAGGGGCATGTGACTTGAGCCTTCTCAAATAAGTCTGTGCAGTCTAAATTGGCTGTTGCCTTTACTATCTCTATTTAAATGATCCCAAACCAAAATTGTGAGGGAGGGGACACACAAAACAGCACAAGCCATCTTTAATGTTATTATTAAGTGGGTACCTGTGGTTACTTAAGTGATCATTGAGACTTCTTCTTCTTCCAGTGATGTCATGGCATTGGAGTGTGTCTTAAGGTGAATGCTGCAAGAAGTATGCATTCCTTGGGCATTAACAATTAATAAGTGTGTTTCTGTCATGCAGTGATGTTTGTCCATGCTTCTCTGAGGCTCCGGAACATAAAGAACAAGCTGGAGAACAAGATGGAAGGAATAGGCTTGAAGAAGACCCCGATGGGCATCATACTGGATGCTCTAGAACAGCAAGAGGATAGTATCAACAAACTGGCTGACTACATATCTAAAGTGAAGGAGTAAGCAGCTGCAACGTGGCATTTTTACCTGTTGCAGGATTGTAGTTGCTATTTACTATTGTTCAAGCTTGCTTTCAGTTTGTGTACAAAACAGGAAATGCATGTGGTACAGATTAATAGATGCAGGATACAGGTATTCCAAGGTCTTCAGAGCTCCTCTAAGAACATAAGAGCAGCAACTTTTTTCTATTGTATAGCAAATGTTCTGGTGTTTACACAAATACATACTAACTTAAACGTGTTTGCTTGTCTCTTCTTCTGGGGGGTAGAGGAGGAAGAGATAGAAACCTATGCAGTCTCTCAAACTGTCTTGTAGCAAATTTGTCTATTAAAAGTAACACCCCTTTCATCTCAGTTCTACAAGATGGCAGTTCAGCCAGTTTATGCTGGGTAGGACCTTCAGGCTGGCAATGTTCAAGGTGAGCTGGAATGTGTCGAAAGTAGGTGTATCTTGCATCCTCCAAATCCCTCACCTTGAGTGGTCTGTATTGAGACCACGTTGCTAGCTTAACTAGCAAGCGGTAGAACTGTGCAATACTTGTAATGAATATGGGTTCCTGTCCTCACCTCACATTCCTCCTTTAGCAGCTGGGAAACAGTCTAAATAGATCTAAGCATGAAGAAAATATATGGCACTGTGCCTCTGTCAGTTCCAGTAAAATGCACCTTTGTTCTCGACGAAATCTTGATCTATAGAAACTGCTCCTCCCTGCAGGAGAGCCAAACTTCCTTGCATACCAGCTAAACTATGCCCAAACATGGGAGGAAAAAAAGTTTTCAGATTCATTGGATGAGCTAGGTTTCTACCCTATTGATGTTTTTAAATACTGCTACTTTAGGACTTACCTTGTTCAGCTTTAGTCTGTATAGGCTGTTTTGTAGATGGAGGTGTATGTGTGTTCTCAAGCGTGGGTCATCTTTTTCCTTCTTCTTAACCAGAATGCAAATATATAAGTAAAACATGCATCTTACTGACTCTGTACTTCTGACGCTCTTCAAAGGAATAAACTGGATTTCAGGTTTACAAGTAAAAGCAATAAATGTCAAGATACAGTTTTTGAAAACCCATTCCAAATTCATGAAGATATTTGCCTGTAACAACTCCTGAAAGTGATGTGTAGGATTCTTTTATATAAAATTTTAACTTAACTGCCAGCTCTGATGGAATTGTCTTGATAACAGCAGCTTACCAACAATAGGGGGGGAAAAAGTTGTCCAGGTGACACTCCATGTCAAATATTCTTGCATTTCTCTTTTCTAACAAAGTAATTAATTTAACAAAAAAGCAAGCATCCTTAAAGTTGAAGCTTTTATGTAACTTACCATGCTGTTTCCAGTGGACTGTGTAGAAATCTGAACATGTCATTCCATTTAAGTGTTAAAGTGATCAGTATTTATTGAAAATGTCTGTATATTCCAGCTGAAGAGTCAATGGCCTGTTCCTCACTCGTAGCGCATGGTCTTTGTTTTTTGAAAATTGTTTCCACACTTAAAGAACATAGTAGCCTATGACTTCATCATTACTGTAGAATTTTAAAAACTGCACAGTTATGAAGAAAAATAAACTCCCATGGTGATTACTGAGTGCATTTATTTCAGGTTGGGAAAAATGGCTGGAAATTTGAGCTTGTCTCTGTTTCTGCAGTTGGTGGAATTCCCTAGAGTGGTGGTGGGAGATCTCCTGTCACCCTGCAGCTCATGCCACAAGCCCATGCTTGTGATGAGCTGCTGGCTTTGAATGCTCTGTATGCATATTAATTTTGTTGAGGCATGAGGGACCTCAGAGCTGCAGGAATGTTATGGCCTTGCTCTTGCATCCTCACAAAGGCGCCTCTACAGAGGTGGAATACTGAAGCATTTGTTCATGCTGTTTCAGTCTCTTATATAACTCTACTTAACTAGGATTTTAAATTTCTTTTAATTACCTGGGAGGGATTTCTGCTTCTAAGACTACTGAGACCTGTACCTTCAGCAGTGCTAGGAAGCCAGCTCTGCTGCAGTCAAACTAGTAGCGCGGTCTCTGTATCTGGCTGCCTCCCTCCTCCTGTGATCACTCAAGAGGTTGCTCAGTGGGAGAACATGGATCAGAGCAGGGCTTCACAGGTCCTGCTGCATCTACCCTGGGAATACGTGTCAGCTCCTTCTGGGTGTACCAGTGATTTGTGCCTGGCAGCTTGATTTGTAGATTGTAAAACACCATCTTTTATTTTCCTCTGTAACTCCCTGTCCTAACTGCTGAAGTCTTAGCTGCACTAGCCTGGCCTTGAAGTCAGTATGGAGAGCAGCATGCTCTAAGAGCTTTCTGGGGGAGCTGCTCTTTGCACTTGTCACTTGCGGCCGTGCTCCATCTGAGGGCTTGGTTAAAAGTACCAAGCTCCTTCCCTTTCCTGCTTTTAGCCTTTACAAAAGGAGAAGGCTGTATGAAATGGGTGCAATGAAAATGTTACTTCCTTTTTTATGTCTCTGCCATGCAGAAATGGCTCTGCCTTATGTGGTACTTAAAAACTACTTGCTGTGTCTTAGGCAATACATTGACCAGGTTTCCCAAGCCTGTGGCATTAGAGTTGCAGACAGAAGCAGAGCTGAGAAGGAGCTTTACAAGTTTGGAAGATGGAGATTTGAAAGAGACCAGGTGATAGATACAAAAAGGACAAAGACAAATGAAAACTTGAACTAATGACAGTAGAGACTACCTTGGATTCGAAGAGGTCCTGGACATTGCTGGTACTACAGGACTATTATAATAAAATGGAGAGGGGGAACAGGGTGGGACTGGGGTTTAGCTGCCAGGGGAAGGTTGCTAAGAGTTACAGGCAGGAGCAAGGAGAAACTCACCTGAAGGAAATCCTACCAGGAGCTGCAAGGCTGTGCCTTCTGAGCAAGTGTATCAGCCACAGGAAGGCAGGGGAGCTGCACGTTAGCAAAGGGAAAGGCTTTCTTCTTTCCCTATGCCTTATAGCTTTAAATGGCTTGCTTTAAAAAAAACAACCACCACCAAAAACAACTACTGTCTTGTAGATGTATTCCACAGGAGTGGGACTTACCTGTAGCTGCTTTACAAAAAAGGCTTGCAGTGAAAAAAATCTAATGTGATTAAAAAATGGAAGAAAAAAATTCACAAAAATATTAAGGAAAAACTAAGTTGTGTATATGCAGGTTTAAAGCCATGATACCCAGCCCTGCTAGGGGTGAGACATGCTATTCACACCCCATACTAGGAGGAATGAGTTTCTTAAACCCCTGGCAGAGAGGGGTAAGGCTCATCCCCCTGCCACTTAACAGCCGTGTGGAGAGAGACCTGAAATGGCATTTCAGTGCGCTCCAAGGTGGCTGTAATTGAGGATTACATCATGGACAGAGCTGAATCGTGGGGACTGAAGATTACAGCTCTCAAAACAGAGCATGGCATCATCTTTTATATGCTGATCAGGTACAATACCAACTAAACTATGTTCTGCAACAGAGGTAGCTTGAAACCATCAAGCTGAGGTGTTTGATGTACCAGAGCAGTTGCTCTGTTCTGTGAGCATCTGTGTTAGCCATGGAAGTGCTGCACACGTCTTACGGAGAGAGCTTTATTTCATTTCTGTTTCCTTAGCCTAAAAAATGAAGCTGTGTACATGGAAACCAAATACATTTCTCATGGACAAGAGAATAATAAAGGAGCATGTGTGTGAAAAGAAAGATAAGATAAAGCACAGCATGTTCCTGAAGAATCTGGCAGCAGAAGGACAATGTGGAAGCAAAATAGTTTGCTGACAAACTAGAAAGACAAGGTTATTGATGCCTCTGAGAAATACTCCCACAACAAACTGGAGCCTCAAATCCACTTGGCAGACAGATGGCACCAGGATTGTTTGATACCTGATGGAAACGCTTAGCACTGACTTTTCCCATGCCAGCCGTTTTCACCACACTTATAAAAGTGTTTATCGCAAGCTTTGTTCCCAAAGAGTCGTATACACCACCTGGGTTCTGCAGAAAACATCTGCTGAAACAGTTGTACGCAAAACTTGAATAGTCTTTACTCCAGGTGGTTTTCTTCGGGTCAGTCTGGTCTCTCACTCCAGCTGCTTTGGCAATGGCACCTGGACAAGGACAGTAAGTAATAGGAGGAGGAAATTTCTCAGTCTTATTTCCCAAACCCATTTAGTTTAATACAAACCTTCAGGAACTGTAAAAAGATCAAAAATACATCAGCTGGGAGCTCTAAGGAGCTCTGGTTGGGAATTTCTTTTGTTTGCAATTCCCCACTTGCTGTGTGCGATTCTTAAAGCCCAGGAAATCAGTTCGCAGGCAATGAGTCCCACCATGGAGCAAACAAACACGCAGCTCGGCTCAAGCAGTAAAACCCAGTTTTAGAGATGAAGCTGAGGATATCGAGGCAAATGAGGAGTTACCAAGATCAGAGAGGCAGGTGAGAATAAAACCCTAATGCCTCAAATCCAAATCATTTGGCCCAATGACAGAGGACCAAAAAAACCCACCCCCAAACCAACAAACAAAAAACAACCCCAAAAGCCCCACAGGTGTCCATTGCTTCACCTTTCCATGGGCTGTGATAGCAATTGTTGTCTGGCCCATTTAGGATGGACCATGAATTGATCCCTCTGCCCCAAACCCCACAGCCCTCATTTATAAAAACCTCCCGAGGATTTTGGGGGAAACGGCTGGGGTTCACTATTGCTCCCTGGCACCCAGCAGCAGCCAGATTTCTTAATCATTGCTGTGCAAAGTGAGGGCTGTGCCCGGCAGAGCACCGGCACCATCATCTTCCGTCTTCCTGAGAGGAGGGGAGGCAGCAGATCCCGTGGCAATGACGGACCACCCCGCCGTCACAAGCACCGTCTTGGCGTGTACAGATACATCGTGACCTTTACAAGAGCAGGTCTTGTCGTCTTAGACATGACACCGAAATGCAAAACCTAGACTGGCCTAGGAAGGCCAGAAATGCCCTGAGGAGAGGCCCTGGCTGCAGCCAAGTCGGACTGGCCAGCAGAAACCACAGCCCCAAAACTTGGTTTGGGGCAGAATGTTCACGTTAATCGTGGACCAGGGTCACTGCAGGACCTGCCCCTGCCAAAATGTCAGGACAAACTACTCTCTCTGGAATTACTGAGGGAATAATTATTTCTGTGTAGGTATAAATGAAAGCAAAATGTGGCCCACTATATAAAAAAGTCAGTATTAAACAAAATATGAATTACAAAGTACTGCTTGAGCATTTTTAATTGCAAAGGGTTTTCTGTCCTCTCCCTCTAGCCTTAGCAACACAAACAGAAACATCAACATCACTAGCTACGGATAGATCGGTCAGCTTTTAGTATTTCTTGAATAATGGTACAATGCAAAGACATATAACATTTCAGGAAAGCAAAAGGTTAAATCTGGTGGCCAGCATTTTGAGAAGTGGCCCATGAATTTGGTACCCAAGTAAGAGCAGCACCAAGAGGCAGTTATCACAGTTTGGGACTTCCCCCTGACACTAAAGCTTTTAATTTCATTTAAACCAGACCAACCGGAGGCAGTCCTGGACCACGGCTGTGCCGCAGACCCCTCTCGCTTCCCGCGGCCTCGGCCCGGCGGGTTCGCGGCCCCGCTGAAGGAGGGCCGTTACTCACCGCGGCCAGCCCGGAGGCCCGGGCTCCCAGCGCGGGGCCGGCGGAGGCAGGGGAGCGCGGCCAGCGCGCTACTGCAAACCCAGTTCCTGCCTCTGCGCAGCTTCGTAAGTGGCCTTGGGTAAGTTATTTTGCTGCCAGTGTTTCAGTTTAGCCCTTATCAAATGGGCCAAGTGACGGTGCTTTCTTGTGTAAAGTGAGAGCTAAAGAAAAACAGGACTGCCAGAAAAAGACACATGGTTTTTATGGGGGACTGAGGACAGACTAATGTGAAAAATAATACCTGTTGCTCTCCTGAAGCAAACATCTTACAACAGCACCTGCCTATCATAACTAATACGCTATTACTAGTATGCTAACGTTGAGTTTCTGTGGTTTTGTTTACCCCCTGAGCAAATTTCCTTTCTTTCACCTGTACGGCTGCAGGCAGGGATGCGCGAGGCTGCAGCCTCGGCACTTGCTGTCGTTTCTCTTGCAAGCCATACCTTAGGGCTGCCGGGGAAACAACAACGTGCATCCCAGGAACGGCAGCCTGATGCAAAACGACGATGATGACACACAGCGTGCGGGTGCGTTTGCAAGCCCCGCCGAACGGCCGACGTTTCAAACAACAGCTCCAGAGCGCGCGGGGTGAACGCGGTTCCCTCCCCTCGCGGCCATCGCTAAAGCACTTACCGGTTTAAGATAAGCGACGTTACTCTGACGAATGTCATTTAGTAGCTGATCTCTCGGGGTTATTTCAACGAGGGGAGGCGGCCTTCTCCTGGGAACTGGTTTAAGCGTTTTGATGACGTCTTTGAGGTTGGTTTTCTCGGCGGGTTCCACGTACTCCGGCACGGCTGGTTTGCGCTGAATCTTCTTCAGCTTCACCACTCTGAAGCTGACGGGCTTCTCTCTGCACGGCTGCTCGGGGGCCGGCTGCCTCGCGTTCTCCTGCCTTTTGCTCAGAGACACAGCCATGGGGACGGGTGGTTTCGGGGCCTGAGGGGGTTCGTGCATCCTCGGCTGGGGCAGCGGTCCTCCCAGCATTTCCCACATCCCAGGAGGCAACCCAAGTCCATTTTCCAGCATCGCTATCAACTCCCTCTGCTCTTTCATTTGCTGCTGCCGCTGCTCCTCTTGCCTCTTTTGTCTCTGCTTGTCCAGGTTTCTACTGAGCAGGTTGGTCACCACCATCCTGGGCCCTGGCAGTTCGAAGTGGTACCCCATTTTAAGGAGGGTGGCATTGGCTTTCAGCAGCCTGGCGATCTCCATTTCTGCCTGGTGGCCCAGCATGCTCCGCTGGTTGTGAAAGCGGAGCTCCGTCAGCGTCTCGTTGTACTGCAGGCATCTCATGATAGCAACGATCCCTTTGCCAGAGATGAAATTGGAATCGATGTTCAACGTGGTGATGCTCCTGTTCTCCCGCAGCATGTTAGCCAGCGCGAATGCCACGTTGTCGTCAGCCCCCACGTTGGCCAAGCTGAATGTTTTTACGTTCTTATTCTTTTTCATGGCATTGACAAAGTCTATCAGCATTTCTTTGGGGATGTTTTCTATGTTGTTCAGGTTGAGCTCTTTCATGTCTGGGTTGTTTTTTCGGACTTTCTCCAAACTCTCTTCTAAATTGGTTTGATTTCCTGAAGGCCTGGCACTTAGCTTCATGAAGCTGGTATCCAGTGCTAACTTTTTGGGGATGTTCAATTTTGATATTTTCTTTTCATTTTCATTTGGCTTTTCTGTGATTTCTCCTGATTCCATACCTGGTTTCTTACTTAACTGATCGCTGTGACGGTTCTCATTGGTGTAAGTCTCCTTTGTTTCCAATTCAGTCTCATCTTCCTCCTCTTCTTCTTCGTCATCTTCCTCTTCCTCCTCTTCTTCTTCCTCCTCCTCCTCCTCCTCTCTCCCTTTATCGCTTCCACCTTTGTTTGTCTCCCCAAATTGTGTTCCTGAGTTGGACAAGTGCTCGTTTTGGTAACGTCTCTCTTTTCCCTCTGCTCCTGGCACCCTCCCGCCGGCTGCCTCGCCGCTGCTACCAGCCTTTCCTTCCGTCTCCTCCACAGCGCTTCTCTGAGGAAGACAAAACCTCACAGCTGAAACAGTTGAGCACGGCTTTGTTACATTAACTTTCTGCTCAAATAAACGTGTAGCAGGATGTAGATACCTCTATGCCTGTACATTACAGAATAATCCTCAGAAGCGTCATTGCCTGTAAAGTCAGGGCTGTGCTGGCTTGCTTGGAACACAGGAACGATTGCTCTTAGAGTGGCTGCAAACCAGCTTCTCATCTTTGCCTATTAATTTAAATCCTGACAATTAAATCCTGTACATATTTAATGCTATGTTAAGGTGGAGTCACCCAGCACATGAGACAACAAGGCTGCCTGCTCTGATACCTGCCAGCACATCACAGCTAAGGAAGCACGTCGATGAAGGTGAAGCAAAATATTAGCTCAGTTTGATTTTGAGTCCAGAGATAGGAAGCTGGACTCTGCACACAGGTGCTGCAAGGCAGTGGGGCTTCTAGAATCAAAATAAAATTAGTTGCAAACTTCCACCATCTCTAGAGACTCTCCTAGCTGAGATTTCTTTCCAAGCATCTTTTTGCAGTGGATCCTCCATCACTGAGAAATGCTAATAAAGCGCTAATAAAGATCAAGATATTTTCCTAAAATTTTGCACTAGTTCAGGCAGGGCAGTGTCATGACCTGTGCTTCACCAAAAGTCAGACAAAATGGTCACAAAGTCACTTCTGCCCTTGGGGCTCTGGTTCCCATTTGCTGTGGCAGTGGATGGGTTTAGTACAGGGATCGCCTGATCAGTTGTGAATGCAGCAGACAGCTCTACACTCAGATTCCAGATTTAACCTCAGAAGTGTTAAAAAAAGTGTTTCTTTGAGGGTAAGAGTGTTGCAGGAGGGGAAAAAACACAGATTTTCCCCCTTCTCCAGAACCAGCCCATGAAACCTGCCCTGGGAAGTCCGTGATGTACTCTGCTGTTGTGTATTAGCAAAAACATTAGTGTTTAAAAAAAAAAAATAATCAGTTACTTCAAATTCACTTGGGTTCAGGTATGGATGTGTTTCATCTGGCCAAGTTTCCGTTCTGTTAACCTATTTTTAAGTGTGGCCCTCATCCTGAAAAATACCTAAGTATGACCGTAACTTTATTTCAAAGTCATAGGGATAGTAAAATAAATTTAAGTACTGTATTGAAAAGGGTTGCATTAGTTCATGGAGTTTGCATGCTTGGGCATTAGTGAATGTTTCACATTGTTAAAGTGCAGTGGTTTGGGTTTCTGTCCCGTATGATGTTAAATTCTGTCAATTAATTAGTTTAATACATATGATTAATGTAGTCTTCTATGGAAGAGCAATGTGGTGTTGTTCCATATGCAAAGTGAAACAAATTTGAGTTACATCCTCCAAGCTGATTTTATGACAATTTCTCAGTGATTTTGCTTTACTGAAACAGAATCAGGATTTTCTTATATTAAAAAGCTTAAGAAAATATTTTGGAAAAGCAATTAAAAATTCCTAACCCTGACGTCAGTCCAAGCTGGATCCTGACATTGCTGGGGTTTTCAGGATGAATTTAAATTTCTTTGTACTGTACCTTATGTACGGGATGGAAGCAGAGGCAGGTTAAGGTATTAAAGCTATAAAACAGATCCCACAGCAGATGCATGATAAATATTTGCGATTTTTTGCTTGTTACCTCAGAGGGCAAGAGGGTGACGGGAACTCTCTCGTCCTCGAGCATGCGTCTGGATGCCTTCTGCCAGTACAGGTAGTCAACCAGGGACCGGTGGTCGAAGCTCCCTGTGGGGGGTTTCTCCGTCTGATCCCTCTGTATCATCCCAGTTGGGACTTCGGGGTCTGGGGCCATGACTTCCATCTCACACTGCAGCTCCTTTAGCTCCTCGGGAGACAGGTTTGCCAGGATTTCATCTTCATCGATGTCCTCAGGACACACTTCTTCATCAGAGTTTTGGCTGAGTTCAGACATGTTCTTTCCTTCCTCTATTACTTTTTAAACCTAAAGAGAAAGATAGGTTTTAAAGGGTTTTTTTTTCCTCACTGGCAGTAGTTCATTCGGTTAAATCGCCAACTTCATGTTTTGGTCATGAGCTGTGGCAGCTCTCGGTCTCAGTGCGGGAGACAGACCGTGCAGCTAAGTCTATATTAAGCTGCAGCTGGCTGGATAAGGAGAATTTATGGCGATGCTGCCATGCTCCATTTTCAGCAACCTGTCAGCTGTGCAAACCCTTCTGACATTTCAGCGCAGCTGGTGCGTCCCCCATTGAGTAAGGCAGGAGACGGCCATTTTCTAGAGGATTCCTGGGGCACGACGCCTTTCGGTGCTTCATCCCACGCTTGGATCGCCGTAGGTGGGTGGAGTCACATTAATGGTACCTGCGAGGTGCGCGGGTGAAATTCTGCACCGGGGGAAGAATAAGCACAAGGTCTCTGTATCCGTAATGTCTCAGGTATCTCAAAAGGGCTGGGGACTGCGGGCTCTTCACCGCCTTTAGCCAGGTCTAAACCCCGACTGAATAGCGCAGGTGGTTTTGGTGTGAGGGCAGCCGTCGCACAATTGATGAGCTCTCCCAAATGCCAGGTCCTGGTTAAGGTACAACCCTCCAAGCTGGAAAAAGGCAGGTGAACAGTCGGTGCAACACACGCCTTGTGCCTGGGGACAGGGGCCCGTGCGGGGACGGGCACCAGCCCTCTGAACCAGCCTGAGCGGCCCCATAGGGAGCATTTCCCACAGCACATCCGTGCCCTGCTCCCACCCAGTCTGCCCAGGGGCAATGCCAAGGCCCTGTTTCTTGACTGGCCTATCGTGGACGCTATTTGCACTGTCAACAGATCTTGGCTGGCAGTTCATCTCAGGTTCATCTTTTTCCTACTTTTTACCGTTTTTTTACAGAATTAATAGGCAACTAGAAAGATTTACTTTGCTAATATTTGTAGAACTTATGTAACTATAGAAGATTACCTGAAATCCTTTTCTTCATTGTCTCCATTCCAGCTAAGAACTATCTCCTTCTTTATTCAGAATATTTTATAGGCTTCTGAATTTACATGGCAAACCAGAAAGCCGTATCTCCAACACCACTGTGCTCATGCTGCTTTGTAAAAGCAGAGTAGTGTGGGCAGGTAATTTTTCCACTACAGTGCAATTTCAGTATGCCGCAGTTTGAACTGTTCATTGGATTAGGAAGATTTCCTCTCATAATTTCAAATATTCTTTGTAGGGGGTATCAAATCAAATCCTCACCTTGCAACTGCAAATGCATGTTTCATAGGAAAGAAACCACAGACGAGAGGCTGTGAAACCAAGCCCCACCAATTTTTAAGCCGTATTTCTCATTACAGTCTCAACCACGCTCTGCTGGAGTCTACCGGCAGCAAAATAGTCTCTGCATGACGATGGTCTCTCTTTGCTGTGTTTTGTAACAAGAAACACGGTGTTCAAAGCCTTGTTGACCTCTATTAAAAAGCCATTATCCAAAGGTCCTCATTTAATTAATGCTGTTACACAGCAGGGAAGAGGGCAAAAATTTAAGAACTAAATAAGTGAGTAAAGGAAAAAATAACAAAAACCCAAGCCAAGAATGTAATGGCTCTGTTTGCCCCTTTGGTATTTCAGGGGACATCCTTATTTTATATTATGCAGTAGCAAGCACAACAGCAGACCCACATATCAATCTATCTGATCTGGCAGTTTTAACCCCCAGCGATTGCTGTCCATAATAGAGTCCATAAATGGTTTCCTGATGTTATCAAATAAATCAATGCTCCTCGGTAGCTGGTATGTTACTCTCCCAAACGATGCTGTTCAGGTCACAGAAGATGTCTATTCAGTGGTCACTTATCGCTTGCTAATTTCTTGACTGTAAATAAAGCCCCTGGCCACCTTCTTGTATTTCCATGATCTTTAGCCAGGCCATCTTGGGCCACGGTCTTGTCAGATCTGCTAAGCTAAGTAGGGTCAAACCCATGAAGTCCTCTCGAGAAGAAAAACAGGGATATTGAGAACACTATCAGGTATTTGAAAAGCAAGTTTTCTTCTAAGTAGAAATATATCACTTGTCAATACCATGATTAGGAAACATGACACTTCTGGGAGCGATGCCTTCTCTGTCAGACGCAGAGCGAAGGGCTGCCTGGTGACACCTCTCCTGGTGACACGGGTGCTAATCCCACAGATTTCCAAGGTGGGTATCACATTTTGCCTACTTTAGGTCTCTCCTCCATAAATTACCTCGAGTTCAGGATTCACTTCCTTTTCTAATGCGTTGCTTAGTGTTTTGGTGCGCTGGAAACGGCACGTTAAGGCAACAAACGACACCCTCCAGGCTGGGGACACGCTCCTGGCCAAATCTAGAAGTCTTTTCCAAGGCAAAACTCCCATCTTCTTCCCAATAACATTTGCGGGTATTCCCCTCGGAGCTTTCCAAAATAATCACTCATTCCTCAACCTTCATTAAGACAGGAAAGCCACTTCCATCGGTAGCACTTGCTATTTTCACGCCAATTTGACACTTGCTCAGGAATCCCCGGACTAATAAACTGCTGCATGAGGTGCTCCGTTACCAAACGGCGGAGAGCTGTGCCAGAAGACAAGAGGTACCTGCAGCCATCACAAAGCAATCCCTACGGGTAGCAGCTCAAAATTCATGCTAAGTACGTACCTAACAAGTGTTAAATAAAAGCACTTTAGGAGCAAACTGATAGAAGAAAAGGTCTGCCCTTGGTAACGAACAATTCATGCTTAGGGCTTACTGTTTCTAAGGCAGGTACTCGCGTATGGATGAACTCTTGCATGAAACCCAGCAGGCTCTCTTGCAGGATTGTTTCACTTCGTTGATTTTTCTCGTTTGTGCATTCTCTTCAACACTTCCAACTTATCTCTCTTGAAAGCAAAAGGGTTGACAAGTTTTTAGCTCAAATATCAAGAGGGGCCGACCCCTGCGTCACCATTTGACGTGAAGTAGGCCATCAAACCATGCTTCAAGTGCCTAAAACATGTTCTATTTTTGAGGTAATTGATGGGAGACATGCTGATGCCAAGTGCTTGAGAGCAATTTCTATAATGTTGTCTTTCATTTTTTTGCTTGTAAAGCCCACATATTTATTCCCCTCTATTACCAATCCATGGTATTTCCAAGTGCCAAGGCATTAACTGGAACGCGTTGGAGAACGTGCCTGTGTAACATAACCTTGCGTCACTTTTAAGAAACTTGTGGGCTTGATGGGGCAGTCTAAAATTGACAAACAGTAGCATACACCAAGCATGTCCAGCAATGCAGTGTAACGCAATATGGGGATTATAGAGGGTCAGATGATGGGATCTTAACAATAACAACCACTAAGTAATGAGAGCAATCATAGAGAGACACCCTGTGGGAAAAACACCAGGGATCATCTTGGGGGAAAAAAAAAACCAACACCACACCTACAAACTGCTACAGATATAAATATATCAGATTAAGTTTGTTGCTTAAATAGAGTAAGGACATCTGACTTTCGAAGTATTTGCCCAAGTCGCTTGACAGGGAGCTGCAAAGTCAAGGCCCTGTGCGAAGTGGCAGGCACGGTGGTGGCTGGTGTGGGGACAGGATGGAGCAGCGGGGACGGGGCCACGAGCCCCTCGCCCCTGCCCCAGCAGCCACTGAATCACCGCATCTCACTGCATCGAGGTCTGGCGGTGTCCTTTGGCTCCAGGAGAAGCAAAGCGGAGCTGCGTCTCCTGTTTCAGTGGGACCTGGATGCCTCTAATCTGGCCCCAAAAAAGAACATTGTGGTTTTTTGGTTTTATTTGTTTTTTTTTTTTAGGTTCCATTTTCAGAGAAGTGTGAGAGCAGCTACACTGGGTCCTCCCTACGCAGTAGGAAACCACCTCTGTCATCATCCACATTTCTTATTACAGAGCAAAGAAAACATTAAAATGTGTAGGGAGAAACAGGGAGCATGGAGGGGACTTTGGTCATGTCAGAAATTAAGGAGAGAAAATTTCAGCCTGGGGCAGGGTACTGATCCCCCCCTCCTGGCATGTCCAAAGCAATCCCACAGGGAAAAGCATGGGTGAGTCAGATATGTACATCTTGGTTTGCATCAAGAAGGGTTAAATAATTAGCTGATGGATTTCTAAACCATTTCAACTGTTCTAAACCATTTTAAAAAGATCATCCAAACCCCCATGATTTTGGGGCAGGAGACAGCTGACAACATGAACGTTGACAGTGACATTTCGCTGGTGGGGGGCTGGGGATGACACCGAGTGCAACTGAGCCGGTCCTGGGCGTCTGGGCTGACCCAGGGCAAACCTTTGCCCCATTCAGAGCCAAAACAAGTTCCAAATTTCACCCCTGAAGCCCGAGTTTCTGTGCTCGCTTGCCAATGAACAACGCTACGCCTCATCTGCCATACCTCCCTACCAATATATATACGCTTTTTTTTTTTACTGACCATGTTTTAAAGTGACTTGAGCAGCACCCCCAGCACAGCCAGAGGACACACGCCGCCTCCTTGCACTGGGCTTATTTACAAAGCAGCAGGTCTGCGGCTACAGGAGAGAGTTTCTACTCCCAGATATCATTTATAGCACTATCACGGGCAAAACACTGGAACACTCAGCACTAGTTACATCCCTGCTAACTTGGTATTTTACTTTCCCAGCTCGTGTTATTTATGTGACCCTGGTAAAGCACTTCCAAATACCTGAACATTTTCATCCCTGGGTGGTGATTCGTTGCCTCATCTTCCCAAAGCACAGCGCTAAGCTGCTAAACAAATGAAAACCAGCCTGAATGAAAACAGGTTTGTGAGAGACTGTGAGCAATTTTATTATTGTATGGGGAACAGGCGATTCATGAGGGGACGTTGAATGTCTGACCACGACTTCAGGGACCAAGCTGCAGCTCTGCCTGCGACTTTTTGCCAATGGGCAAAAGCGAAAGGCGCCCTGAGCTGCCCCGATGTGGCTTCGCATGGTTTGGGACAGAGCTGAGGCTGGCTATGGGTGTCCAAGGGGACACCAACCCCCTGCACCAGGGACCGCCCGGGGACGGAGACCTGCTGCTGCCCTGGGGCAGCGCTGGCTCCTGTCTGATGGCCACAGCTTGCCCGGAGCACAAGGCTGCGCAGGCAGACACAGCACTGAATTGCACACTACCTGTGGGCATTGCACAGGGAGTTTACCCAAAAATTTACTATTATGAACTGAGATGTTATTCCAAATCCACATGCAAGACAGGCCCAGACTCAGGCTCAGAGATTCAATACTTTGCGTTAGAAATACAAGCTCGGCCCCTCGGAGAAGACATTCATTCTCCATGCAGCCTGCATAAGAACCTGTCTGTGGCAGCATATCCAATTTAGCAATTATTTACTATTAACTCTACCTTTATTCTTACGATTTATCTATGCTCTGGGTTTGCATGGCAGAGCCTCAGGAATGACAAAAGCCTCACGCTAAAAACAGTAGCTAGAATTAAACTTTAAAATGTTCTCTCCCTTTTGCAGCCAAATTTCTAGTTTCCCTCCAAATGGTGCATGACAGTACTATTAGATCAGAACTGTTCTAACATGACACCAAGGACTCTTGGAGGAGCAACAGCCATCATCATAACCTTTCAAACGAGCGATTGCCTCCGCATTTGTATGAAACGCTGAATTCAGCACAAGCCGGATCAGATATGATAAGAAACGGAGTCATTCTAGGAAACAATGTCACCCTTCACATTAAACATAGGGTGTATCTTTCTTTTATACCGTTCAAACCTATCACAGCCCCATACCTCGTATCATCCCGCCACTAAAACGTGCCCGTGGGGAATGATGCCGGCAAGGGCACATGGCGATTTCGTTATGTACGTACGGGGCACGTCCTTCCCTAACCTCATCCTGGGAACAGGTGGAAGGGTTTCTTCTAGAGTTACTCCAGCTGAGCCCTGGCTGGCTGCAAACTCTTCACCATCTGCAGCTCTTCAATGACACTCTAACGATTAAATATAAATTGAGACTCATGCCTGCTGCACTTGAGATGGGCAGGAGATGGCCTGGGAGATGGAGCACATCTCTCTGCAGTCAAGGACTTGCTGAAGGATTTATGGTGATTCCCTTCATGAGGGACAGATGCAGATAATGAAGTTGGATGGATGACAAGGAGCTGCTTCTTGGTTAAAGGTCTTGCTTCTCTTTCAGGAAGACCCTGACATCTGCCTCTTACGTCCTCATGGGCTACCAGCACCGATCATGACTCACGCTATCCCTTCTTCCAAGGAGGAAACATCACATCAGGTTTGACTTGCTGCATCAGAGCATGGGGTAATTATCTTTGATGATAAATCCTGCCCTGGGAGATGATCCATATGGTCCTGAATCTGTGTCTAGCAGCTATGAGGGGAAGCGGAAGGTCCTACCAGACAAGGCAGGGGGCTGTGCATCAGACAGGGTGTCACCACCCTTACCTGCTGGTAGTGTGGGCATCACAGTGACGCTGGGAACGGGAGAAAGTGTCTCCTTTGGAAAGCTCAGCCAGGCAATACAGAGACCCTGTCCTGGCACGCAAAGGCGCCTGGCCAATTTGTGACAGGACAGGGCAGGTAGAGGAGAGAGTTAAACAGGAGGGAAAGGGTGGATGACAATACAGCAAACATACAATTGCCTCTTCTTCCTCTGTCTAGACCTAGGGCAGGATCAACCCTGAGGTCCCACCCTGTAGGTCTCAATGCTGGGGGTCATGTTTAGAGAGAGACCAGAGTCTCCAAAGTACCAACCATGCATCAGTGTGGGCAAGGACCATTTCTGGAAATACCAGCCGCGACAAAATCCATCATACAAAGTTTATACCTGAAAACATGAACAGATGCCATGTGCAAGCTTATCCTTTCCCCCAGCAACTTCATCTATGCCAGGATGAAGGTCCATTTTCTCACTGCCCTGTGAAACAGCAAACATCCATATATGCAGAGTTACTCAAATTACATAAATCCAAATGCTAATTGATTCTAATGAAGGCTGCATTACGTGGGAAAACGTGGTCTGCCCCCAGATTAGAGCTGTAGGTCCCCTTCCCCTCCTCTACACAAATACCATGTTCATTGCTTCGCTTGATTGGAAAGCCAGATTATCCCCAACCGATCCGAGGAACAAGACAGGGCTCTCGGTGCAGTCGGTGCCAGCAGCCTGGTGCCTTCAGCACGAGAAGAACAAGGGCAAGAGCAGGGGACGTGGCAGGGACAGACACGACGCCCAGCGTAGCACAATGAGAAAAAGCACACAGAACTGTTTATGTCTTCACGCATTTGCAAAATAAGATTTTTTTTCCCACCGTATTTATCTCAAACAGCTGCAAAAAGTGACAGAAGTAATCTGAAAACCACTCCAGGAAGTTTCTGTTACCACCAAGATAAAACATTCCTAAAGATGCAGAGTTTTTCCCCTGGCACAAGATCCCTAGGGAAAAAAAAAAAAAAAAAGTCCATGGAAAACAGATAACTGGACTTAAATTAATAGCCATTAAATAAAATAAACACAACTAAAAGTTTGCTCCTATTTGCTTCAACTTGGTAATTTCAGTATTTGTGTGAGGCCCTGCTATAGCTGAAGCTCTCAGCTTTCTACCTTAGAAATTTATTAAATATAGCAGAAAAGCACAAAGGAGATCGAAGAATAGTGTAGAAAGCAGAAATCTTCCTAGGAAAGGTGTGAACTTACCCGGAAAGCTCCAGGCAAGCACGGCGACGGGGAGGTTCTCCCCAGGCTCAGAAGCTGCTTGCAGAAGCGGCTCTCCTGCATTAACCCCCAAAGCCCAGGAGATGGAGCAAACCTTCAGCCTTCATAGCATTCCCACAACCATCTCAGGACTGGCTGGGCCACGGTGGAGGCTCCTCACCCTCCGAGGAGCCGTGCAGCCTTGCCGTGGACAAAATATTGCTGCAAAGTTGCTCCCATTTCAGCTGAACACGTCCAAGACCATAAATGAGAAGTCCGCAGAAACCTGCAAGAGTCACATCGCGTATTAAGTCGCCTTGGCCAACAAGTTTCACGTTACTATACTCAGGTGAATTTTAAAGGCTTGTGATCTTTAGAGGTTTGCCCGTGCTGGGGGGGGCTCCCGGCCTGAGCCCCGTCCCTCCCCGGTGCCCGCACCGGAGGGGCGTCAGACGCCAGCCTCCCGCAGCGCTCGCGGCAGCTCCCACGGGAGTTCGTCCCCCCACACCTCAGTATTTCTGCACAAAACAGCAGAGGAAAAGCAGGCAGCAATTAAAAACATCAGGCACAGCTTACTTCAGCACAGTGCCCTCATGCCTTTTTAAGGATTCCTGGCAAGGACTGGTTTTTCTTCTTCATCCATCAACTAAAGAGCACTCAGAAATGCTCCGTTACGTACTGTTTTATGTGGGTTTTTATTTCCCCTCCACACTCTCATCTCATCAGCAGCATGTTCTACCCTCCAAAGACAGAGATGTTTGTGACACTGTAAAATTGAACCCTGTGGGTCTGTGGGTGTTTTACATGGGTGTTTCACGTTGTTCAGCTCTTGGCTTTGTTCTGGATCATACTAAGTAAGAATTTCTAAATATTTCTTCAAACTGGAAGGGGCAGGAAGGATTTCAGAGGAGTACAAGAGGCAGGATCTTCTCTTCACTGCTGCTGTCAGTCACTAGATGTCCTCAGTAATCCTGGTGAGGTTACACAGCAGAAAGCACAGATGAGGTAGGAATTCAAACACAGCACAGGTAATTTGTATTTCAGCTGTGAACAAGTATGATAATAGTTACAAGTATGTCTTTATTACCTCTTCAGTTGCATTATACAGACCTGGTCTCTGTGAACAGTCATGCACCTGCATCAAAACACATTGCCCCAGAAATGCAGTGCAACAAAGTAAGCTGGAGGTCTGCAAAAGGCAAACTTAAGGGTCCTGGGGAACCACTGGCAAAAATCAGGCGTTGCACCAGCTGTGCGGCATCGCCAACTCCCTTGTTGGCAATAGGCAGGAGGTCCCACAGGGACGTTGTGCCCTCCCTTTCCTCCCCTGTGCCACCCAAGGCCAACCCCAGCCGTTTGCTACCTGCCCCAGGCAACATCTGAGAAAAGAGAAGCTGGATCTTCTTATTCTCTCCTCTTCTGGGCCTCCTCCTTCGCTCCGTACTTCTACCCTTCATAACAGTTTCTAAGAGCATAACTCTTGCAGGGGCAGGCATGCAGAGAACGACAAGAGGGGTTACAAGTGCTGCACCCACCATGCTACCGCTCTTCCATTTCCAGCTTCTCTGCAGCTTAGCTCTTGCTTACTGGAAGCTGCGATCAGGCTCTGAACTCTGGCCCTAGGGGTTTTATGCCCAATATCCCCACAAATATAGCAAACCATCCTCTACCCAAACCCACCCCAAATTCCCATCTTCTCAACAACATCATCCAAAATTGTCCTGGTCCTGTCCGAGCAAGCCAGGAGGCGAGGCCGAGTGCCAGCGTTGCACCAACACCGATGTGTTAGACTGAGCTAAATCCTAAATGCTAACAGAAAAGCCAATACAAAACTCAATGGCTACACCATTAAAATAAAGGAATGCAAACAATGCTTTAAATGGGGCACAGACCTTGTTACACACCTCATTTCCTTTTTTAAATGAAAAGCTTTGAGAGTGCTGATAAATAACTGCCAGCCTGCCCTGATACCATTAGTTCTGGGTAAGGTATTGGACTTCGTACTACTCGGCTTCCTGCTCAAAACGCTAGTGTTTTGTAACAGCAGCAATCATGATTCAATGAATGAAGCACTTGCAAATGGACAAACCTCAAAAACTACTCAAATGGAAGAGTAGAATGACATGGGGGTATTTTTAGTGGGTAAGTCTGCAAGTTCTCGTTAATACCTATTTTCACCAGCAACCTGGAAATAAGCGTACAACTCGGTGGTGGTGGTGAAGCTTATGGATGGCACAAAAAGTAGGAAATGGCAAGTAACTCTGAAGAGAGGAGAGTGAGACTGAATAACCCCAACGGCTTGGGACCAGGGTGCAAAAGCAGCTGTACACCTGGAAGGCAAGTTGCTCTTCCAGAAAGGTGGGTGTCTTGGAGCAGGACTCAAACTCAAAAGAGGACCCAGCAGATGAGCGACACAAACTCCAAGAGCCAAGCTCCAGACAGGAAAGGCTGCAGCAATTTTTAGGGGCAAGGATAGATGAGCAAGAAGTATTTCTAGAAACACGAGGCCACCTCTGTCCATGCGCCACTGCTGAGCTGAGGCTGGGCAGCAGGTCCAGGGAGAGCAACCTTCCCACAGGGCTGCTGTGCCAGAGAGGCCCCTGCAAAGGCGGTGACCACCACTCCTCCCTCCCCCTTGCACCATCAGAAATTCAGACTTACAGGCCTGTTTTGGGAGGGTCTGAACTGCCCCGGGCCAAGCCTCCCCCAGCAACAGTGTGGCCATTGCTGACTCCCCTGCCCCGGGCTGGGCGATTTGCACGGCAGCCGAGGCCACTGATCCGCAGCACCCAACCTAACACTGCAGGCCAAAAGAAATCAGACCATGGTGATTTACTCTCTCTTACTTTAAAGCCCTGAAATAACACACGCTGCACTTTTCCAAGCACTCAAGTAGAAATAGGAGGAATGCTGAAGTGGTTTTGGTAAGCACACTTTTTAGTTTATTGACCTATACAAAATAATAGGTCTAAAAAATTCAGAAGTAGTAAAAGAATAAGCAAAAAGAGCTTTCGCATTTCTAGAAGGCTATACAAATATGCAAAAACAAGGAAATAAGTTATTTTTTATTTTTTGTTCGTTTAATTCCAAATCGCGACTCTAATAATACAAACGACTAAGTACCAGCTTAACAAGTGTGTCCTTCTGTATATATTACATGCTCTGGAATACTGGTAAAAAATGTCAAAAAAGTTTATCAGAAACTTTTCTATTCACAATATGAACAAGGAGTAACTAATCCTTTGTATAAAAGAAAAAAAGAGCACCATTTATGGAATCCTGAAGCACAGTACAGCTGAGAAACGAGAGATATTTTACCATATGCAAGCGAGTCGTCGGAAATCACGCAAGATAACCCATGCCAATTTGTTCCTACAGATGGATGACGTGAGGTAGGTTTATCCCTCTTAGATCACGACTGCAGTCGCACTTTTTTCCTACACAAATGGTTTTGTGAAAAATGCTGTTCTGTCACTTAGTGACTTAGCAACGCACCTGGCAGTTCAGATGACTCGCAGTACAATCCTAATGCCCCTCATTTTAAGGCACCCACTTGGCTGTTTGTGTTTGCATCCACCTTAAAATACTGGCCGTTACAATCAAATTGTTCGCCGTCTGATCACTGGAGCTCCCCACTGCAGATCCTCGATTCACTGTGGCAGAGCAAAATGTAACCGTCACCCGATGAACAGGGGTCACTGTGCAGCCACCACGAAAATTTGCCTACTCCTCCACACAGTGAAGTTGTACCATGGAAAGGTCATTAAATGGGAGGTTATTAATTAGACTTTATCGTGGAAAAGAGAGTTCAAAGTTTACTGCTTCTGTTTCCAAAATCCACAACCACCTGTAGTTTTACATGACATAGTGTCAGCAAATTCTTTTATTTCCAGAACTTGCTTGTGGTGCTAACAAACACTCTTAGCAACACCCCAAAAAATGGATAAACTCACTCAAACCTCCATAATTAAAAAAAAAAAAATAAAAAATCCAGCCTTCCTTCAAGTAATGTTCCAATACTGATTAAGTCACCCTTTGCCTCATTCACACGCACAGTATCTATCCTTCATAAGCTTATGAAAGTCCTTCCAGGTCATCATAAGCCATGGCAGAATAAATTTTCATTTCTTCTTCTTTCAGACATCAGAATTGTGCTCCTAGAATTCCTGGTTTTTCCATAAGAGTCTCCTTTTCACATTTTTTTTTTTCTCTGAGGTTTGCCTTCAACACCTTCCAATCTTCCAAAAAAGTGCTTGCTAAATATAAATACTTCCACCAAGTGCTGCGTCTAGTCATAGATTAAACTGTGGCTTGCCCTTGCTCGTGTAGGCTATCTGGATTCAGAAAGAAACGCCATTCGTGGCAAGACTTTGTCATTTTGCTACAGTCCCTCTTAATGCTGAATTTAAACTTCCCCAGCAAAAGAGCCTGCTTCCTTTTTTTGTTCGGTTTGGAAGTTCCACCCGAGATCTGCCTCAGAGTCATAGCATTTTGTGCAAGGCACGCGAGGGTACGAATGCAGGGCTGCAGGCGGTCTACACGAGCGTCCCAGGCTTTGAATCCTCGTGCCAGAATAACCTCTGCTCGTTGCTGTGCAAGTCTTCTTCCAACCGGCTCTCATCACCGCCACCCAGCTGGCTCGTCTCTGCATACGCTCTGCAAGAGAGACATGGCATCAGGGGTCAGCGAGAGCTGAGGGTCTTCCCCAGACCCCCAAGTGCTGCACAAACTCACGCAGCTCCCTTGGGCTTGAAGTAACGCTGGCTACTGTGAGTTCACCCCAGCGTAATTTGGATCCAAACACAAACCCAGTTTTCGTGCTGCAATTGTGTGCAGCAGGATCTCAGCTGCTCAAAACTGTCAAGACTGTATGGCATATTGATTGCTCATTTGCCATAATCACATCAAAATAGAAAATAAAACAGATGAACGATTAGACAAGTGATTCAGAATATGGAAAATTAATAGCTAATAAACCTCATTTAGATAAAGCTGCCAAAATAAGCAGTTTTCAAAGCCCAATTATAGGAAGTTAAGAATTTAGTAGAAACTGTATTTTTAAACACTGTTATACTGTAGATCTTTTAAATCACTGCAATTAAAAAAGCCCATGGCATTTAGGTTAGAAACAAGGATCTAGTACAAGCTTTTGTATCTTTTCTTACACTTTATTTTAAAACAAACAAAACTAAAAATTCAGTGCTTTCACGCAAGTTAGCCTGGCAGCAAGCACAAACTGCAACCCACAAAGCAGGAGGCACAAACATGGGGCACTTAATACAGCTGGCTACGCTTAGCATAAGCGTACTTAAACGTGATGGCATTTATGTGGGCAGAGCCACTCCCCTGGACAGGAGGTTTCTGTCCTCACTGATAACAGCCGGCATACGATAGCGGGGGGAAGAGACTGAAAACACCAAGCAGAAGCAGCGAGAGAGCTGCAGGAATTTCTGCAAGGACAGAGCAGACCCTGGGCTCCCCGCAGTCCTCGGGAGAGCCCCCACGAGCAGGGCAGCTCTGCAAGCAGCAGCACGTCCCGCCTGGTTCCCGGGTTAAGCTCTGCCAAGCAAGATGTGCCTGGCAGATGAGGTATCAGCTTTGAACGCCAGCACTCAGACATGAGGTTGAAGAGAGGTGTTTCCTTTCCTTGTTTTTCCACAAGTTTATCAGCACAGGCACTACAGCTTCAGAAACACAACAGGACTGCGTCCTGCCGGACTGCTAACGGGGTGCAGGAGAGACCTCCTGTCACAGCAGTAAGAGGGACTGGGCTCAGCCAGTGCTCTGCCTGCAACACTGCCCCGAGCACCACAGCTACCAGGGAATGCAAGATCTTCAGTGGTCCAGCATCAGCCAGAGGAAAAGGCTGTGCAACAAGTGAGTTCGTCCTTCACTATGACTGCTTCCCCCTTCCTTGAGTATCGGTGGTACAGGTAGTGGTGGTACAGCTGATCTACTCCACACAGAGAAGACTTGCTCTCACAAAGTCAATTTTATAATTACTCTTCATCCTGGCCCTTGGAAATCAAGCTGATTTTCTCAGAAGTTTTAACAGCTTGTGAAATGCAGAGGAAGGGCAGAAAATCTTGATACGCTCTACTCACCTGCTCTGCAAAGGAACGTTGCCATAAACATTCCCATAACAGCTG
The DNA here is from genome assembly GCF_034638445.1 of Ciconia boyciana. Lineage (NCBI taxonomy): Eukaryota > Metazoa > Chordata > Aves > Ciconiiformes > Ciconiidae > Ciconia > Ciconia boyciana. Next base: position 14,531,931 of record NC_132944.1, on the reverse strand, counting down.
GCGTAAGAGGAATGAGACAACGTATCATAGTCTGAAAGTCCCAGTGCAAGTGGGTTTCGCCAGTTCCCAGTGTTTGCAGAAGATGCTGGAATTAGAAAAAATTACAACAAATTAGATCTTTCTCCAGCTAAATCAGCTGAGACAAATGAGACGATTCTCATTAGCAATCTCTATGGGTTTCTGCAGGACACAAAAGCAGACAACGCAAACACAAAATATGATTTACAAGCCCTACAGGGGAGGGGAGGAAAGCGCTGCACAGGTGGTATTTTGGAGCTAGGGAATCTCTTTAAAAAGACTTCCTGACCCATTCAGTGATGCTCATTGTACTGTATTTTGGAAGCCATCATGGCAACTGCATTTATGTTGCCATGAAGTTTCACACATTGCTTTTAGTTGGTAAACACTCCTGTTTGAAACCCATATGGCTCTTTGTGCTTCTTTGGACTACTGCACTTACAAAGAGTAAAAGGCAGTTTTACCCATAGGAGAAGGCAACAAGCAAGTCTTTATTCCCAAGCATGGAACAACAAGATCCTGTTCAGTTCCTCATCTACTTTCAGGACAGAGATCTAGCCTTGCTCCCACTCTGCTGACTTCATTGAGGCAGCGGAGGGGGGCAGAATTTGACACACAGGAGGGACTTACAAAAAACCCTCAGTATAGAAGAAATAGGTCATTACCCGAAGAGAATGACGACACCCGACTGCTAGGAGAGCACGGCACCTGCAGACCAGCAAAGCCCAAACTCCTTTGAGATCCTCTGTCAGACTCAAAGCCTGCCTGCAGGCTATGACCCTGTTCCTTTTGACTGGAGGCACGTTGGTACCAACCACGGAGATGCTCTGCTACTAAGGCCTTGTGAATGTTTTTGGTTATATGCTCCGTTTTAGCAACTTGCTTCCTTGGAAGCCTTAGGGTTGCGTATGGGTTGTGCGGTACTCTGTCCACTTCATCCTCATGGTAAGACCTGAATTCCCTGTAACGGTCATATCCGTAATGTGCCGATGAGCGATAGGAAGGATTGACACTGTACTGTCCCTCTGTATCGCTCTCATAAACATATCCTCCATTGTAATAAACGTCAGATTCGGTGTATGGGGAATATCCAGAAATATAGTAAGTAGAGGAAGGCTGCTCCTGACTTTTGTGATAGACACCATTGCGGACATCCTTCTGGGCAAGATTTGGCATACTGCCTGAATTTGAAGCGGAAATGTTCTGTTTCTTTGACCGTCTTCGACCCCTGGTCCTGTTGTCGAGCGTCTGAGTAGTATAATACGGATTGGGACTAGGTGTCACGCAGTAATATTCTGCGCTTGACTGGCTAGTGTAGGATGATCCATCATCGAGGATCTCTGTGCTGCTGCTTCGCTGGGACTTTGAGAGGGTGAAGGCTGCCTTTTCAGCAGGAGTCTCGGACAGCAGGTGGGTTTGGGATTCCAGACTTCCACTGCGCTGCCGGCAATGGTGCGGGGAAACATCTGGCCTGAAACAACACAGATGTAGGTTGGTTAAAGGCAGTCACACGCAAACATACAGAATTGGAGAGCACACATGGGCAAGCCAGGCATGCTGCCTCCCCAAAACACAATGCAAACCCAGTCTTATCCTTCCACATAGGATAGCTGCATTGCAAGAAATTCAGCTTGGCCGAATTTTAGATTTGCTACAAAAGTAGATGTCTCATATAAAAATCTATCATGGTGAGCAAGGTTAATCTGTGACAGGGATACATGCGGCAAAGCTCACAAACTCATGTTTTGTAATGATTTACAGGAGGGTGCTCTCAGTTTTTAAGTAGGTTAAGTCTACACAAGTAACTGAGCTAGGAACAGAACATAGGAAGATGGGTTTCCTGTGGCTCTGTCTCTCAAGGCTGCGTTACCCCAGCCAAATAAACCATGAACTCTTGATAACACCGTAAGATTTATAGCATCAGCATCTCTCCTTCCCCAGCACGGATTCTCAGCTGTCTAATAATACAGATGAGCTCACGTTGCAGCTCTCTTCCCATAGTAAGGGCACTACTTGGGATCCTTTCCTCTATCTGGCCACTTGCTTTTTCAGGAGGCTTGTAGGAACATAATCCACAGCAGACATCTGTCAGCTCGTGGACAAGTTTTTGTGGGGAGACCACTAGCTGACGGACAATACAATTTGATAAGCCTCACTTTGTTAGAAAACAAGGCTACAAAGGAAATGTAAAATAAATGCTGGCTATCTTACAAGTATTTTACAGAAACTTTCTGAACAAGCATTACTTGTTAAAACTCCCTATAGGTACCTATCTGGAAATGACCCTTCTCCTATAGTCTTTCATGTTCACATAGGCAATATTTGTGTGCCAGCTTCCACCTCACTCCTAATTTTGCAGACACCCATTTATGCGTGCTGCTATCTGCCCAGACAGGGTTTGTGCTCACAAACGCCCTCGCTCACATGTCACAAAGCTGATGCAGGACTGTGCCAGAAGGTGGTGGCTGATATTAACCTTGTGCCTCCAATATCCAGAAAAGACATTTTAAGAGCCTAGCCCTGCAGTAGGGAAAGCTGCATGGCAAAGGATCCTTTGCCCTCTTAACACCATTTGCTTTTAGTCTTCTACTGCCTAAGATGGACATCGCACTTAAAACAAAGCCCCCTTACTGTAAATGGCTGCTACTGTAGGCATTGCGTGTGAGCACGGGGGTTGTAGGCATGCTTCTCCCCCCATGGGGCTGGGGCGGCCGGTCCAGGGTTCGGTAAGGACTGCTGTGAGTTGAAAGCGGGTCCCTGTAATGAAGGAGACAATCCCAGTTAGGTTAAATGCCATGCAAGTTGCAGCACGCAGAATACGCGCACCCTAAGTCTTGAAGAAACAAAGTAAGGGGCAGAAAAAACAGGTAAGAAAAAACAGGTAAATAACAGAAAAAACATAACTGGATGCGCTTCCCCATATAAAGAACAGCATTGTTAAACAGGAAGAAAAATTCAGCTCCTCCTTGTGGTTCAAGGGAGGTCCTCACGGGATGACCGGCAGGAAAAGCTGCTGCCAAAGGACAGAAGTATGAAGCAGAAGAGACAGAGCAGGTAACAGAGAAGCAAAGGAATCGGGTTTTAAAATGAAGCACACCACAGCTAAATGGTTACATATGGCTATAATTCAACTTCTGAACTTCATGTGGACTGTTCTGCTTATCTTGAGGGACAGACGAGAAAAACACAAAGACATGACATTGCCCAAAACTTTACAACATTTTTAAGCATGCCTTCAACAGCCTGCTCACGCAAGACACAGTCCAAGACATATCAAGATCAGTGGGAATCCTTACACTGAGAACAACCAGCACCAGATCCGACCCATACAACGTGATCACACAACCATCAGCAGAGCTACTGCTATCGATGCGCTGCACGGAACTGTTCTTCTAGCTCAGAAAGTGCCCAAATCCCACGGATGCATACAGGAACCTCAGCCAGTCACTGCAGCTGGCGCCAATGATGGCAGCTGGCTGAATCCCAGTAACTGCTCTTACATGGAGAATTGCCCATCAGGACTTACGTGAATTCTGTACGCTTTGACAACATACCTGCTGAAATACTGACAACATCAGGAGGGATGGGTATGGTTTGGTGCTATCTGAAGCCATTAAGCACAGTCATCAGGAAAACTACAAGTTGTTTAATTAATACTGAAAGCAATCCACAGAAATAGAGACAAAAGGTGACAGTACTGGTGGGCACGAGCAATTCCTTAAATACAGCCCTTGCTATTAAATTTCTCACCTGTCTCAAACCTCTTCACAAAGACTACACTACCCTACAATTTCAGAGACCGTGACAACTACTTATACACTTATACACACTTTTGTTACTAAACAGGAAATTTAGCTCCCATGACCAAATCCTGTAATTGCAGAGGAGCGTGGAGGCAGCAGGCTCCGCTGGAGTGCCCACAGTAACAGGAGTCTTGGCAGGAGCAAGACAGAGCTCATGCCAGCAAGGCAGAGAGCACGGCAGCAGTAAGACGTGCCCTACCTGGAGTGTCTGGTTTCCAAGAGCTGCTCGTTTACAGATGACTTTCTGAGATGAATTCTCTCCACCCCAAGGGACTTTGGTGGAGGAAGCCTTGGAGAAAGCTGTACAGAGCTGGGTCTCTGTGCTGGCACAGGAAGCAATTCACTGACTGTTGGAAAGGAATATGTATTTCGTTAGCAAAATCCTCGATATTTTTGCCCTATATGCAAATCTGTGGCCCCTAAGCAGAAACACTTTGCGCTACAGAGACAATGACAGAAGCTGTGAATCTAGAAAGGCTCTCCTGCCTGCGCCGAGCTCTCCCCCACACGGACAGGACATCGCGGAGGCTTGTACAGATCTCAGCAGCACCAACTCCTACAGAGATTACGCACAGCTCGGGGCTGTGCCAGATCACAAAGTGGAACTTCCTTGGGAAAACACCTGTTTGCAGTGCAATCCTTCCCAGAGCCGAGCAGGCAAGCTCAGCCTCTGCAAAGGCCAGTTCCTCTCCCTCACCTTCCAGCTCTTTACTTGAAAATGACATTTTAAGAATTAGTTTTGAAATACAACCTAAAAGGGACTGACTTCAAAAGCGACTGAATGAGCAAAGACAGCTGACAGACACATTTGCCTGAAGGCAATTGGGAAGACGCCGGTTTGATCCTTGTTCTCCCTTTGCTTAAGGCACAACCCAGGTCCCATCAGAGCCAACAGGAAACTCCAACAAATACATATAAATGCAGGACGAGCATCACAGAAAACACTTTCAGAAGCCAAAGCCCTGGCTCTTCTTCCACTTGTACAAGCAGGAATCAGGTGTAACTCCATGTTAAAGCACCATATGGGTTGTACAAGTCTAAAACTGGGACAAAGTGAGATCAGAATCAGGCCCTAACTGAAAAGTGAGTAATAATTTAGATAATGTTTGTCCCCAGATGATGATTACCCAGTTTAAGGGAGAGGCAAGCCAAGTCCTTTCCACCTTGTGGAACAGGGCGTGAATGTGTGTGTCTGTGGGTGTGTGTGTGAAATGAGTAAGCTGAGCAAACATCATACCCATACAAGATGCAAGCTCACTAGGTAACAGATAAATGTAAACAGATCGTTAATATCTGTGACTATTCTACTTTTTGTAAGTTTTATAGTAGCTGTGAGGACAGAAGGGCTGGGCAAATCCTCCCAGCTCGTAACTCCTCCAGCCGCTCATCTGCCTCTGGCCAGGTCCTAGGAATGTTTGAAATTCAAAGCCTTCAGCTCGCAGGTTGGTCATGTTAAAACCCATCACCTCCTCTAAACACAACTCGGATCAGCTCACAGAGCAGAAACTTTCAATAACTAACCCATTGTGAGGAAAGACATTCCTATTAAGCTCTTTTTTCCTCCGCTATAAAGTGATTTGTCTTTAAAAATGTCTTAAAAAAGGCTAAAGGCCATTAAGTCAAAGGAATGTCTCCGAACGGGCACACTTCATAGGAAGAAAAGGAAAAGCAACATACCATCATCATAGGTGGTTGTATCGGACAGGGAGCTGCTCTCAGATGGAATTATATCATCTGTGAATGAAAACAAGCACTTTAAGCATAGGAGAGACCCAACATTGATTTCCAAATATCACACAATTTATTTTCTACAGGTTCAGAGACAGCTGCTACTTGTAACACGACAATCTGTATGCTTTAGCCCTCAACAGCCTGCAGACAGTCCTGCTTTGGAGTATATATATCATGACCTAGTTGTGCTCGCTGCAGTTCAGCAAGCTACCTATGCAGTTATCAAAGGAGATTTTTTTCAACTGCAGTGGGAATCAGGCCAAGATTTACAAAGGTGTTTTCCACCCAACTTCCAACAGATCTCACAGGGTGTTTTGGTGCTTCAGTAGGAGTCAGGAGCCTACACAGACATGTAGGTCTTGGCTGCTACCATCTAATCTCCTCTAGGTACACCTGAAATCCCACCAGGTAGGTATAAAATGCCTTTTGAAATTTGGCATTCACTTTTGAATGTTTCATCAGCAAACAAATTCTGTTTCAATTAAATTAATATCAATCCAGAATAATTCCACTGATTTCAATCAAGGTATTGCAAATCCCAACAACACAGAGAGCAGTAACTGTTGTATGGACATTGCAAATACTTTGTGTTTCTTTTACATTTTGTTATTTATCCAAAGCACTTTACTGGACCTGCCTGTCCGCTCACCTTGAAGCTACACACTACCATTCGCTCAGAAACAGCCTGTCCTTGCTAAGGTTTAGAACAGACCAGCAGTGGCAGAGAAATTAGGCTGGTGATAAAAAGCAGCACTAGAGATAATTAACCCAGAGAAAAAATCTGTTCCTAGGCCATTTCTGGCAAGATACAGCGCTGGTGGGGTAAAAAGTCTACATGAACCTCCGTGCACGAGGGAAAGGAAGCAACAAAAGACGACAGTGGCAGCCACGTTGTGTATGACACCTGCTTCTTCCACCAGCCATCACAAGCACACACAATATATGTTGCTCCCTTGCTGCTGTGCTCTTGCTGGGAGGAAAGGTCTGGTTACAAGAATTTGGTAAATAGAGCAGCTTTTCAAGAACAGCGAAACATCAGGGCTGGCCCCTGCCCTGAGGGGACTTGTCAGACCACCGAGGATGGGTCGCAGCTCTGCTTGCAATCCGACACTGGGAAAAAGCTTCAGGGGAGCTCATTCACGTGAATTTGACCATGTGGTGGTGAAATACGGAACTGGGCTCAGTGCAAGGAGGAAAAAAGCCTACCTGGGTGGGGGGGAAGCCAGCCTAAAGCTATACTGCTGGATTCACGTGGGGTCTGCAATGCTGACATATGGGGGAGCTCTGAATTTAAATCCCAAATCTGTGCAGCTCCCTGCAAAAGGGGAGGAAACTCTAGGCTACAGAGGAAGCAAAGGAAAGGGAGAGTGCAACATGGGGAGCAGGAGACAGTCCAGTACATCCTTCACCTCCCGTCCCTTGGGGGCTGGGATGAAAATAGCTATGGTTTGATTCAATAAATCAATGTTACTACTTAACACATCATTTCCAACAAGTCATTCCCCAAATTCACAGCCACAAGTGACTCATCACTGCTCAGCTTTCTGAAACCCTGTACCTTGAGCCCGAAAGTACAGTCAGCAATGGTGAAAAGGTTACACATAAAATCAGTTATTGAAGCAGACGGCAGTTCTGCTTCAGGTAAAAAACCAACCAACCAACCAAAAAAACCCCAAAAAAACACACTGCACTGCAAGAGCCAGGAACTGGAAGGGAACGCAGCTAACATTGCTGGCTAAGTATTTGCTGTCTTGCAGTCCCTGTCTGCAGGGAGACCCTCCGAGACACAGAGTCCAGGCCCTTCTGGCTGTGTCCACCTTCTCAGACAGCAAACAAGGATGTCATGCATCAAATGTTGCAAAATGATGCACTGAATGTATAAGGACTAACTCCTAAGTTGCTTGTTTGCACAACAGGACAAAAAACTGCGTGCAATGAACAGCAGTGGCTGTGCACGGATGCTGCCTCACCGGGCTCTCGCTGCTCGCCGCCCTTCAATACCTTCCTGGGTGTTACTACACGCCATGTGTCCCAGGTAATACAGGACCTCCCACAATTACTATCCAGCCTGGTGAGCAAGAGACTGGAAAAACAGATGTTTTCCTCATCTCTGTCCATCAGGAACTAGCTGAGCCACATGAAATACCAATCGTCAACTTTTCAGAATAAGCACTTTGTCATGATGGCTGCCGTGGTTTGTGCTGGGTAAGAATCCAAACCAAGCTCTCAACAGGAATGGGGCATGGTGAAGGTCTGCCCAACAGAAACCTGGCAGTGCACAGGAGAAGGGTCTCCTCCAGGGAAAACATTTATTGGCAAGAGGTCTCATCTCAAGGGTCAGTAAGAGGGTATCAATATAAACGGCAGAAAAATCTTGCATTTTTTTTCCCACCTGGCAATTCCCAGGAAAAATCCCACTAACCTCACAAAACAGCATTTCCTCTAGGACAAAGGGGAAAAAAGAAATCAATTAAACATTAACAATTATCCACATATATTTTTCACAGAGGGGAGAAGTAAAACATGTCCTAAAACCGTTACTCACTATAGAAACTAGAAGAACCTGCAATACCTATGAGCTTTTACTACTGCCGAACTCCGTCAGTTGGCTTGGATACTAGCACGTTTCCATGCTTTATCCTATGAAGCAGCAAGAATCTCACCTCCCTTAGGAAAATCACACTTTCAGAATGGAGAGGGCAAGGGTATCTGCTTTCACTGTGCTCTTCAATGGCAAATGCATTTAGTTAAAAATCTGTTTGCCACTATCTGCATGCATAAACTCTTGAAGTTCACTTACGCCTTCCTGGAAATCAGTAATTTTTAATCAAGAAACAAAGTCTTTGATCCGTATTTCCTCGATCCTGTAGAAAAACTCACACGCACAATTTTTGCTAGAACTGAAGCATTGCGGAAGGGAAGGGAGAGAGATCTTGCACATGGCAGCTTGGACATACCACTGCGCTCAAGACACTATGAATTCAGACACCACACCAGTTTCGGCTGAGGCGCTCCTGCCAGCCTTTCTACGTATAGCACCTTCGGTCTGTACCTGGTGCTGGAACGTGTTTGCACTTGTTCCTAAAACTGCAGCTTATTCTGCCCTCAGCCTATAAGCAGTGCACTTGTCGTATCAGATGCAGGAATTGCATCTCTATTTTTCTTACTTAACTGCCTTGGAGAAGATAATCACACAGAGGAAACGTAAACAAAACTTGTGAGCCAAATTACTTTTTTTCCCCCCCCCTGTTTTCATGAGAACACGGGGAATTCTCTTGCCCACCTGGTAGAGTAAGCGTTGATTTCTGGGTTGGTTTTTTGCCACACTTGATTCTATACTCATTTATGGAATTTTCTATCTCTTGCAGCTTTTTTACAGCATCAGCATACTCTTGCTTTCTTTTCTTTTTCACATTTTTGCAGAGGTCTGGCTCACTGGCAAGTTTCTTTGCAGCTTCCACCAGCTTTTGCTGTATGATAAAATTGCTCTCCAAGTCCTGCAAAGCGGGATCCTGCAAATTTGTGAGATGAGTTATTTGCTTCTACTCTGGGTAGAAATTATCAAAGGTTATTGGATAGAAGATCTATTTTTGTGGTAATGAAGTGAAATCTTGAGCACAAAACACAGAAATACCAAAGTTTATAAACAAGACAATCTAAGCATATGAAACCCTTACAACTTATTTCTCTGACAACTGTAAGATTGTGAGACCTCTTGAGAAAGGTCTGAAGTTCTCAAGCCTGGGTGACACAAAATAGACACCTAAATTCGGGTGTAGACCCTTCTGTTACACAAGCCAACCTGCAGGCTGTTAAACTCCCTGCTCCAAGTCCAAGCCTGAAAACGTCTGTTCAAAAACCTCTCTCTGCTTTAGAGAAAACAAAAATGGAAATTGAAATCACCATACCTATGTAACAGGAAGGTGGATGCTTTAATTAATTGTTTGTAAACAACTTTGAGAGGCTCAGATGAAAGGTGCTGCAGAGGTGCTAAGCAACACATTATTAAATCTGGTCAGCAGGATTTTGTTTCAGTAGCATCAGTTTGCTGCAGACATGGATTACACCAGTACTGTAAGCCAGGGCAGCGAGTTTTTGGTGAAAGACAGATGCAAAGTGCCCAACACCTACTTACTATTTGGATGATACAGCTTGTTAACAAATCTCACAAGGAACGAGGAGGAATGGTATGCGTCCAGAAACTGCATATATCTGAATTACCATATCTCCTGAGTCAGTCTCTGCCAGCAAAGTTCGTATTAGCTTGAGCAATATAAAAAGCTTTGACTTAGGTAGAACTTGCATTAAGCCAGAGATAAATCTCCTGCTGTCACCTGTCACACAACTATGCTCACGGACAGATGATTTTGCAAGGGGGACAGTGCACACCCCTGCCACTTTCTGTGTTCAAACACAGTCTCAACCTGACACAAATCAATGCTTGAGAAAAACTCATAGTCATGGGTTGCCCAATGGGATTATGCACCTGCTCTTCTCTAATTAGCACTAAAATGTCCATTAAAATTCAAGCAGTGTGGCCAAATCAGGTGTTCACGTCAGGGGATTTTAAGGCCTTTTGAAACTGCCAACTTCCTGGTCATTTCAAAGGGAGCACGGCTGAAATAAGGGTGGTACCAGGCTAAATTTCCCAGCCTATGCAAGTGACTGTCCCAGCTGCCTCCTCTTAAACAACCAGGGAAGAGCTGGATTATTTACAAGCGACTTTGGCCACCGGTCTGGCCACCCCACCTTTGCTGTGAAAACAAAGTGCAGCGCTCACCTCTTCGCTCGGGAGCAGGTTGTCATCCAGCTTGAACGCTGTGCCAACACGTCTCCTGACCTGGGGAGGTTCCTCTCCAGCGCTCAGAGGATACTCCTTGGGCATCTTGCCCGTCAGCTCCTGGGGAACAGAGAGGGCTCCGTGTGAAGGTCTGAGGGAGAGAAGGGCTCTTGCCCACCCAACCCCAGCGTAAGGTGCAGCTCTCACCGCCTCTCGCAGGCAGATTTTCTTCAGCTCCTCAACTTTCTGAAGCAGTTTTTCCTGAAGGAGTTTCTCTTTCTTCTTTAGTTCCATGATTTTCTCCTTCTTTTGTTCTTCACTGACCTCTGAATCCTGAGAGCCTGAAAAATACACTCTCTGTATCAGAGGATTTGCAGATAAAAGCCATTTTTTTCTGGTCAAGTAAGCGGAGATGTCCCCAAAGCAGTCCAGTCCAGCAAAAAACCATGTTATTCAAAGTGCAACATCCAGCTCTCATGTCATCCAGCAAGCAGGCTTTTAGGAAATCCACACTTTTTCAAACACCCCAATGTATATACTTGCACGATAAGTCCCAAGTATACACCCTGAAACCCCGCCACCCAGAATATAAATCAATGCATTAGGGATATCTATGATATACTTGATATTTTAGCTTTGACTTTGCACTCAAGACAGACTGAAGCTCCTCACTTGGGCTTCACCTTGAGACACCTACATGTGGCAGCCAGGCTTTTACCTCCCCTCTTTTCCCCTCCTGCACAGTCAAGGGAGAGATCTCAAGTCCACTCCGGTGCTGAGCTTTATTTGGAAGCATTTATCTTCTCTGCTCAATTCTGAGGAAGCTTGAGGCAATTCAGCTCCTCGTACAGGTACTTAAAGTTAGCCTGGATCAAATTTCCCTTGGACTTTGATGAGACTTACAGTCATTCAAGGACTGACTGGTAAACTGATATCAAATTATTCATGGACCAACAGTATATGGGTGCTTATCCATCTAGCATATTTTTATTTCCTTATTTAGTTGGGGGGGGGGGGAACTAGCAGATTATACTATTGATGTTACTGTTTCAGATACATAACTAATACGGGCCTTCACATATGTCACTGTATTTATTGTCAGCTAGCTTTGTTTTCCCTTTTAACATACACAAGCCCCACTGTACTTCACTACCTTGCATTTACATGAAGTATTACCTGATGAGATCAAACTGCCGTTGCTAGCCATAATAAGCTGGTTCTTTGCCTCCAAACTCACTAGCTTTGAAACTTTTGGTGTTCCCATCTCTGTCAGATCCATGGCGATATCATCCAAACTTCTGGCTGAAGGAATTTTTGCCTGAAGGAGTTTGAAAGAAAAAAAATCAACCTCATCGAGTTACCTCTAATTAAATTCAGGACACAGCATCACAGAAGATGACATTTCACACCTCATCTCCCACAAAATTAAGGGCTAAAGCAACAGCATCACGCAGGAGTCGCGGTGCACAGGGCTGCACTGGCATTCCTCTTCCCCTCTGCTCCCAAAGCCTGAACCGTCTCCCAACTAAAAACCTCTTTGCTGTTTGCACCATGTTCAAAATGAACACAAGAAGGAGACAAAAGAAAAAGCAGATTAAACACAGAAGTGAGAATCCCCTCTTCTGTGATTACACTTCCATAGCCCTTAATTGCAGGCAGGCTAAAATGGATCAAATTACAATACTGTTGCTAATAGCCTGCTCAAAAAAGTTGACAAAAACAATTTGTATTTTTTCTCTGGAGACTAGTTTATCCGTGGAACAACAATACGCTGAAGCATATACAGGAAAGGTGTTGAAACGTATGCCTACAGTAAAATGCCTTACAACTTACTTTGCTTTGCTTTCTGTCCAAGTAAAACTGGTGTTGACTGATTGCCATCACCCAGATGGACTTGATCAGGGAAGTGTTTGCATACCAGGTTTGCACTACCAGTCCACTCTGACCAAATGTCCTTCTCGACACTGAAATTCTGAGGAGGTGAAAAGAAATGCAATTTCAAAATAGGTCTTTGAGGTTTAAAGTCCCAAATGCCTCTCTCTCAACCAGGCAAGGCTCAGCCTTTATTTTAGAGATGTGAAAACTCGGATTTCCTTCTCCCCACCACCCAGTGCTGCTGCCTTTCCTCCCTCCTAACCTTCCCTTCATTTTACAAAGTTAAAGCCCCTGGTTGGGCTTTGCAACACGGAGCAACAGCAACTGCTGTGCCTTTAGTTCAGCAGCGCAGTTGTGCTGCTGAGACCAACAGTTGGGTACGCTATAAACCTAGAAAGGGCGAGCAGACTGCCATGGGACCCTGGAAGGAGAGATCAGGCAGGATGGGGACCTGGGGGGATCAGCAGGGCATCTTGTGGCTCCTCCTGGCCCAGCTGAGAGGCACAGCGGTCCTGTGCCAGAAGTAGAAAGGATGGCAGCAGGAGAAGCAGAAAGGAAGGTGGAGTCAGAAATTCACCCTGGGCAAAGGCTCTTCCTTCTTGGGAGGGATCTTGAGGGGAAGGCACAGGAAAGCAGTCTGTGGGTGAGCTCCCACCCTAACCGGCAGTGCTCCTTCGGGCCCCTGAAGGCTCAAGCTCAGAGGAGGGAGCATCGCTGCCAAGGCAGGGGAGAACAGAAGATGAGCAAGAAAGTCACGTCCAGGCCCTGCTGGCTGTGTTCCTGGGTCCCCTGCTGCAAAGGTACATTACAGCGGCCTCTTCGGGCAGGGTTTTGTAAAGTGAGCAAATTTGGCCATGACAAATAGTCCTCCTTCTGCTCCAAGAACTCCCTCGGCAGACACCGTAGGCAATTTGAGAGAAGGAAAGGACACCCAGAGCTGTAACACATCAACAGTTGCTCCAGGTTGCTCACTATGGCTGTGACCTTCCTTCTGCAACATCACAGCACTACTTGTCCATCACCCGCAGACCGGATCCAGCCCTGGTCTGTCCTGCCAACCGCAGGATCAGGCTCAGTATTGCAAAGCCCAGAGTAAACTCAGGTCTGTGTTGAACTCAGAGGCACTTCCCACCCCCATCCATTAACACGAGATGATGAATCCCCAGTCTGGGCAAAGATCACCCCACTGCTACAACTGCCTCCTCCACCCTTACCTGCGGGGATCGTGTACTTCCACAGCAAATTTCTTTTCACGGAAATAGAGATTTTCCAGCTGTTTCCATTGAAATAGCTAGGAGAATTGGGAGAGAGAAGCAGAACACTGTCACTCCAAGAATCACCAGTCTTCTCCCCCCAGGGTTATACAATTTCAGCAAATTACAATTCCTGTGTATCTGCAGCTAAGGCATGGACTCAGCGATAACAACATTCATAACATTCATTAAAATAAGCACATAAACATAAATATATAGGATGCCCCTCAAGTAATTTCACACTCTTACAGACAATGCATTGCAAATTGAGGATTTTGCCTGTGACAACATCTGTTTCCATCAATAACACATTTAATTTCACTGCTAGAAGTTCACAGAGATCTCGGGAGGGCAGCTAAAGTCCTTTTCTCTCTGATTAAATGCAAAAATCTCTATACAAAGTAATTGCATAGCCACCTATGGTCTCTTCCCTCAGTCAGAACATCCCCAGGGAATGGCAGCAGCTCGGGGAAAATGAAGACCTTTCTCTTCTGAAGACACTGGGTGAGAGACTCAGTATGACATTTTGGAGCAGGGGTACAACACGTACAGAGAAAGAGCAGCTACAGGAGGAAGCCACTCCACAACGCATACTTCTGCAAGGAAACCACAGATTTCCTGTAAAGTGCCAGCTGGGAGAAAAGATCAAAGTCAACCAGGGCTGGGCAGCTGCACCCGTGGGATCAGAATTTCATAGGAATCTGCTCTCCCTTTGCACCAGCATTAGCCACCCTCCTGGGATGATCCGTCAGGGGTTGCCTCTTCTCAGCCCACCTGTGGCCCCTCGGTGCCAGTTTCTGCAGCACCACCTCCTGCCTGCTCTCCAGCGGTGCCAGGGTGCGTGGGCACACATGGAGACCCGTATGGGTGTCCCCAGGGACGTCACCTGAAGATGACGGGATGCACAAGTGCAGCAGCACACGCTGTAGTTTACAGGCAGCTCCTTCCTGGAGCTAGAGCCCACGGGGATGTACTTGAGGACCTTCCACGCAGGCTGGGCAGGCAGGGCCAGCCTTAAGTGGGAGAGATCAGCTTGCAACATCAGTGATCTAGCAGAGACAGCTGGGGCCATTACACTGACCCCCTCCTTCCCCACAGGAGCTTTTCAAAAGCCTTCAAGGCTGCAGCCACCACACCACAAGTCCCCAGGACATGCGACGTTCCCGCTGACCCCTGCCAAAACCCGGCACGCTGTGCTCCGACTACAGAATAATTCCAAGTTTTGTACAAAATTACGTATTACGCCATGCTTCGTTTGAAACATTCTTAACACGGACCGTAAATGAAACGTAACCCCCTGCATGCGTTTGTGGGGAAAATCCTGGCTCTTTCAGTGACCTTTCCCTCTGTTTAGTTAAAACTTTCCTTTCCAGCACTACAATTTATTATTAGATCCTGCTGTATGAAAAACGCAGCAAAGGGGAAATGTCATTTACTTAAACTAATAAGTCACTTTCTAAAAGATCGTGGAAGTTTTACTCTGCTGCTTAAGTAAGTTTATCTTTGTACTAAGGGCACCCTGCCCAACCACACTACTTTCAGAAGTGCCCTCTTTATAACTCAGCATTAAGCTTTTAAATAAATACATTAAAAAAAAAAAGAAATTAAAAAGAAAACAGCTCACGCAGCGTGTCCGCACACTGAGCAACAGCGCCCGTGGGTGCTCCCCCACGCAGGGACCCAGCGCGACCCCGGCCGCCTCCCTCCCTCCCCCCCCCGCGCAGCCCAGCGTGCAGGCTCCCCTCCCCGCACTCACCTCCCCGCAGCACCGGCCCCTTCTCCCCGGCACCACCGGCCCCTCTCGGAAGCGCCACGGGCGGCATGAGGAGCGGAGCGAGAGGCGGGCACCGCGCCGCGCCACCCCGCCCCGCCGCCGCCGGCCCGCTGGGCCCGCGCCGCTCTCGCCCGGCCTCGCCTCCCCCTGCTGACACACGCCTGACATCACCGCCTCTCCCGGCAGCGACGCCTCCCCAGCGCACCCTTCCCTCGCATCGAGGGAACACTGAGCCGAGGAGAGGGCCGAAGAGGGCTTCCACCGGGGGGGCTGCGCCCCCGCGGAGCGCCCCGAGGCCTCGCGGGGGCTGAGGTGGGAGCAGCCGCGGCGAGGGGGGCTGCCGGCAGCCCCGGCCCCCCGCGGCAGCCGCGGCCCGGCCCCGCCGCGTTGACTCACGCCCGAGAGGCAACAGGTCCGACCAGAAGCATCCGTCGGGCCGTGTTCCCGGCTGCCCTGCTCCCACGCTCGTAAAAACGCTGGGCGTGCTTCAAACATGACCTCTGGAAAAAAAACCCGCCTTGTTGCCTCTTATCGGTTGCGGGTGATGACACCCTGTCCCCTTTATCACTTCCTCTGGGTTCTTCCCCTCCGGACGTGCCTCGGCATTCCCGAGGGCCGCAGGAGGAGTCACCTGTCCTAGGGGCAGCGAGGGTGAAGAGGGTCACCTTTGGCAGGGGGACAAAACGCAGCTGCCCCAGCACCCCGAGCAGCCTCCTGCCCAGGCAGCGGGACGCACCAGCACTCCAAGGGTCTGGGTGGACCCTTCCATGAGGAGCTGCCTGTGCAAATTCAACGCCAGACCCGGGTGAGATGCATCCCTGATCATCTGTGGTGCCAAGAGGAGGAAAAAAACCCAAAAACAACCAAATAACCTTTGCATTTGTAAGGAAACCTGCATGGAATTGCCTCAGGATGTGGGTAGAGCTTTGCTCCATTTCCTCCCCACCCTGTGAGATCCAGCCCAGCCCAAAAAGGAGCTGATGGGTGCCCAAAGCATTTGCAGCCAGGTACATTCAGCCCAAAGACACTTGCCTCCTTGCCCAAAGACACGCAGGACTGGGGTAACTCCAGCTCGCCGCCCTGCTGCAGGAGAGATGGGGAAGCGGTGTTTGAAATCCTGCACACAGGACACATGTTTGCTCTTATGGACTGAAAAGCGCCCTGTCCTTAAGCTATCTCACTTCAGAACAATACACGCTCCTTAGCGATCAACTCCTCTGACAAACCCTCCTGCAGTCAGGTCCTTAAAAAAAATGACCAATGATTATATGAGCAGCTTCAGAATAAGTTGTGGACTAATAGTATTTCTATAGGTGCACTTAAAAATAATAATGAAAGAACATATTAACAAGTTTCTGCCTAACATGTCTGGATTCATGAAGACAAGAGGAAAAAAAAGGCCTCAATACAAACAAGGGGAAAAAAAAGTAATAAAGAATAAACCAGAGTAAACCAAATGAAATTCTATAAACTCCTTCAAATAACATTTTTCTAAATTGTGGTCAAAAGGCAATACTCAGGAAACTGTCACTGCACTAGAGTTTTCCTGCTCCCTTCAAATACTCCCTAACTCTGTATAGACATGTTTCTAAATCATTCCTAATTTCAATCTTACCTGAACTACATGCATATTAAAAGACAAGAGTTGTAAGAAAAAAAAAAAAAAATCTGGAAATCTGAAACTGGTTTTTGAGGGCTGGAAGAACAATTAGGAATAATTAAAATGTTTTTGTGGAAGTTTTGCAATGTATGTTCCCCTTAACCAGACGATTAGGTCCACCTGAGCTAATGAATGTTTTCTTAACAGCCTTCCAGCCATTTAGACTGCCAGATCCTTAAAGGCTCCTGAAAACTCGCATTGAGCATAGCAGGGGCTGCCCGTCCGACTCTGCAGGCAGAATTTGGCCTGGTCAAGGTTTGTTTCCTGGGTCTTTCTGGAGGAGGCGGAGGTGCGAAGCTCCCTGATCACCCCTCCTTACCCAGGCACCCCTGTGCACCAGCCAGACTCCTACCACCAGCTGCTTTTGCCAGCCCAGGAGTTGAAGCTTCCTGCATTTCTACTGTGATCCTCTTCGAGATACTACAGAACACCAAACAAAAAGATATCGCCCTCCTAACCCTCCTTCCCATACAAACAGAGCTGTAATTGTAGTCTAACGAGACACAAAGCAGGCGCAGACTGCTTAAGCAGTGAGACACCTTAATAAAAGCAGCAGCTGTTTTTTTACCTGGCTGATCTTGCACCCAGTTTTGAATAAAATGCAAGTTTGTCTGGGCCTGACAGCAGGAGCTCACTAGCTTGGAAAAACGGCCCCATCAGGACGGCAGGCAGGAGCTGGCAGAGCCCCCGCCTTGCGAGACATGCAAGAGAGCTGCTCAGGGGCCCTTTGCTTAATATCAGCTTAATCAGCCTCAATCTGGGGAGAAGCTGGCTGCAGGGGCTGTGTGGCCAAGGACTGCGGCACCAGCCCCGGGCACAGCACGGGCCAGGGCTGCACCCGGGATGTTTCCAAGGTTGATGGCAAATTCTGACCAAGAGCTAAATTACACGCATCTCTGAATTTCCACCCAAGGGATCATCGGGTACAGTCAGTGTGGAAGTGCAAACCACGCTGCAGTGCTCGCAGCAGCCTTTCCCTTGGGAAGCAGTGGAGCCTGTAAGGAGGTTCAGCAACCCGCATCCCAGGAACTGGCTGGGAATGGCAATCTCCAGACAAATCTGGCAATTCAGACCAAGGAAACATAAAAGATTTCTGCGCACAGGAACGCACACCACCCCAATGAAGGAAATTACCACCCTGCCGGCAACGCTGGAAGAAGGGCTGCGTTTCAGCCCCTCCGCTGCAGTTTGCTGTCTGGCATGCTACCTTCAACCGGAATCTTTTTGTTTTAAATTGCTATGCCTGGCCATGGAGGGAGGCATTTGAGGAGATGGCAGGAGAGCCAAACTGCCCCACCTGCAGCAAATTCTGAGAGGAGGCAGCAGACGGCTCCCACCTGTGCCAGCATAAATTGGCAGAGCTCACCTGGAGGCATCCTTCATCTCTTACAAATTAAGCCATTCCTCTAAAAACCTCTTCAATTGCATTCTTTTCTACTGCATTACGATCCATCCTTGCTCAGTTCTCACTGGCATTGGCATTAACAAGAATCAGCGATGTCTCAGCACCAAACTGTCCCAAAGCGCATGTGTTCTGGGGCAGGTGACACTCAAGCAACTTTCTGCACATCTGAAAGGAACTGAATTTCAGAGCAGTCTTGTAACAGCTCTGTGTTTATTTGAAATAATTATGCGAGCTTAGTACTTACATCTAAATCAATGACTACTTCTTGGTGAGAAATAAACACCATAAAAGAAATCTCTGCCTAATTAGATCTGCCTGCTGAGAAGCCTGTACGAATGCCATTGTGTTCCGAACCATTCAGCAAAGCAGGACAGCAAATTTACATTAAGTCAGTCTTCTGCAAAGGAAAACTTTCAGCATCAGCTCTTAGTATATCTTGAATTAAAAGAAAAATATTGTAAGTATTACCTATTTCAAAACTAGTATATGCTAACAGAAACACTTCTGAGAACATAATGTATTCAAGACAACCAGCAGTAGAATTGAAATTCTTGCAGATTTGAAACAATACCACAGCAAGATTAGTTCTTCTCTTCAGATATTATAGTTAATTTATCACCAGGGAGTCGCCCACAGAAACACAATGAAGTGGGAGAACAAGTCAAAAAGCCAGCAAGCTGCCTTCTCAAATTCCCATCCCTCAGAGGATCACCACATATTGGCTGAACGCAGAATAAACTCAACTCATACCCTCATACACGCTCCATAAACAAGACGACGCATTGTTTATCTCACCAGTGAGAAGAACAGGGGTAGAGATAAAAGGGAGATCTACTCTGTTTTGAAACAGCAAGTCCTGGGACCTCTTTTATGCTTTTCCTAATCGATTCCGAGGAGACTAGGGACAGGATCTTGGCATGCCACCCCATAGCAAGCAGGAGGCATTTCTCAGTATTAACTGCAGCTGAAGGGAGAGTATGTTTGCAAAGCAGCAGGACTGCAGAATTAATCCCCGGTCTGAGCTGAAATCTGAACAAGGGTTGCCAAACCCTGTCTTTTTTATGCCCTGTGAGACTTCAGGATTATAATCAACTGAGCTCAGTGTAACCTCCAGCCAGTGTGGAGCCACTGCTTTTATCTACGAAGAAAAAGACAATTTTCATAAATGGCACAAAAAATAATTCTCCAATTTCAGTCTATTACAGCGCTGGAGCACAGTGCTTCCCTCGGTGCCCATCAGCTCGCAGTCCCGGGCGAGGGGTAAAACATGGGCTCACTTCGCTAGAAACCACTTCCAAAGCAATACAAGCTTTCAGGAGTGACTTACAGCAACAGAACTCCTTTCTCCAAACCATCTCAGGTCAACCAGCAAAATATTAATAGCCAGACTCAAACCTCCCCAGCCAGCTTTACGCAGACAGACATGGCAGGTTCTGCAGGTCCAGCCCCAAGTTACACGCCGTCCCCTCCAACAACACACGTTCCCCCTCACGGATGATTGACGGTACATGCACAAGCACTGGCAAGGCTGGGCGATACGGATCTGGAGATTGCCTCATCCAGGTCTGTCTTGCAAGTTACTTCCTGTGAAGAGTTCTCAACCTTGGACTTCACGCAACTGTGTTGATCCAACGACAAAATCTTGGTATAACCACTGTGCTCCAAGGCTCACATTTAGGTCTCTTTGCCTAAAGACCTACTTGGATAAAGCCAAAAGATTTCGCTTTTTGAGGAGGATGGTTATATTCATTGGGAATTAATTGACCCTGCAATTCATGGATGTGGTTAGGTTTTTTAATTTTTATTTTTTAAATTTTTTTTTATTCTGAATGTGGACTTAGCTCTTACCAGATGCCTACGATGAACACATTAAACATCTGATAGCAGCCGTTAACATTGCACAAAAAGACATGGGGAGCAGCATAAAACTGCCTGGTGTCAATTCAGCTGGAGCACAGGCACCAATTCCTGTTCAAAGCCTCCTGCCTGAAACTCAGCAGCTTTCCCACTGCAGCCAGTATCAGTGAGGGTTGCACACCCAGAGATCACTCACATCTTTAAAATTAGGAAAGGCCAGCTTGGTCTTCATTAGACTTGGACTCAGCCTTTCCCTTTTATTGAGTTAATCAGCTGCATGTATATTTAAACATCGCTAACTGGAGAAGTGGAGCACAAGGAGCACATCTCTTTCCCAGATGGCTAGGGATAAACACAACAGCACTTTTGATCCACAGAATAAACAGCAGGACAACACCAGCACATGGCAGTTGTGAGTTTGGCTCCATCCCGAAAAGCAAAGCAAGAAAATTCTGCTAAATCCAGCAAAACTAGCACCTCTGCGCCAAAAGACAGGCATAGTTTACACGCCTACTCTCCTCTTGCCCGCTGCTTCGGACAGGACTTGGAGACTCCTTGGAGATTCAGGCAAGCTATACAGAGCCTTCTCTCTCTGAAATATATTCTGATACATTCATAAATATGAACAAACAACAATACTGGTTAAAAGGAAACTTCTGCCTGCTGCATCACAGGCTACACTGAAATAAACAGCGTCTCAGCATTTTAACTCCAAAAACCAAGTCTGGACGTGGGTGTCTCTCTAGACCCAGCATCTGCTTTCCCCCCTGAAAGCGATCTGATTGCAATTAATTCCACGGATCACATCGGAAGTACACTTTGTATTTCAAACACTGAAACATCTTTTTCATAAAGAAACTGTTTGCATATTTAGCCACATATTAAAAGTAGTCATGACTCAGGACAAGCTGCGACTGAAGTCATTTTTGTCCCCTCCTGTTAACACCAGACACAAATTCATAAGGATACTACAGCCATATCCATCCCCACTTTTTCAACCAGCTTATTGCATTAAACCTTCCCTCTGCATTTAGGCTCTTCTCTCCCACCTTCCCTTTTAATCTCTATCCTCTGTTGTATAATTACAGTAAAGCAGACAACTATTTCAATTTCCATTGTAACACTTCCACTACAGAGGTGACCTTTGGTTTTTATTTTATTTTTCTTAAACACAACTCCTGCTGCGTTCAAAGGCAACGCCTCGTAACTAACTGTAGCAGGGTGTGACTTGGTATCTGGGCTCTGCTGACCTTAAAAAATTTTCTTAATCTGCCTGGTTGATGTTGTAAACTGAAATCCCACAAGGATGAAAACTGCTTGGCGAAGCAATGCTTCTAGCCAGGCAGGCTGCATTTTCTTGGAGAGCATTGCTGGCCACAGCTGGACATCTTGGCTAGAGAACGATCCGCATTTGACCTGACCGGAAAATCTTGTAGGTGTTGCCTAAAAACAGGGAAGTGCTCAAGAGCAAGGAGAACTCCTTGATGCTCTCCTTTGACAATCAATGGCTGCATTAACATTGACTTGATTTTCTAGGGTTCCTCTTGTGTCACTGTCATTTAGAACAGGCATGGTAAGAGAGACCTGGGACGAAACTACGTGCTTTACTAAACAATGCAAACGAAGGACATGCGAGTTCAACCTTGGACACACAGGCATATAAATATACCAAAAGAAACCAAGTCATAGCCTGCTCTGGAAAAAGAGAAGATCAAGTTAGGAGCTTGAAGGGGAATTACTCTTAACAAGGAAGTTTTTTTTAAGCTGTGTTTTTTGGCACAAATACACTAAACAATATCATTTTGCGAATATAAAATTTGCTGGCAGGAAGCACTCAGTTCATGTGAACTCCTGCCCAGATCGTTCCTGGGGAAGGAGAACAGCAAAATGCCAGGTCTCTGTCTCCTCACGGCTTAGATGTTCCAACAAAGACATGACCAGAAAGAAACCACACACACAAAAACGAACAGCACGGCCCCTGCACGTGCAGTGCTGGCTCTTCCCCCCAGCCAAGAGGGTTAAATAACTCTTCCAAGACTGTCAGGGCTCAGTCCTGTCGCAGGGAGACGTACGCGGCTACAGGACCAGGCAAGCTCCCAACACATCGTGTGCTTGGGCTGCGTGATGGGTTTTCCCAGGCTGCCGGCAGAAGAGCCTGTTAGGGCTGGCTGACAGGGGCTTCAAGGGAGCCAGAAGCGCGATACGGGACCCTCTGTCCTGTGTAAACAACAGGGGGGTTGCTGGCAGAGTTCGCTCTGCAGGAGACACGCTGGGGAGCACGGAGGTGGAAAGAGAAGAACAACCTCCAGTATTGAGCATTTACTCTCAATCCCCCCTTACAATTTGTTGTGTCATGGAAACATACAGTTGCCTAAACAGGCCTGCAGCTTCACGCAGTTCCCCTTGTATTTCATGGACATCAGTGGAACCTTTTATCACTTCACACACAAAGCACACCTATGAAAGCCAAGTGGAAGCACTGCTTGAGTACAAGGTCTTTAGTTTGGAACTTGCAGAAACCCAATTCCTTCCTACTACTGTAGTTATCCCTGGTGGCTGCCAAAATCCCCGTCCAGACTGTCCTGACACCACCAAAGTCAAGACAACACACGAGCCAAAGCTCCCAAAGGGAGCTTCCACCATCTATGCGAGAGTTTTACTGCCTCAGTGCCAGCATAATTCTCCTTCTCCCTCCAACCCCTTGTCTTTTGCTCACTAGCCTAATAAGCAACAGCTTAAAAAAGTATATTCTGACATGCAACACCACCCACCTCCCCCCCCAAAAAAATCAGATGCAAAAAACTTACTTTTCTGGGCTTAACTTTGTCTTGTAAGTCGTACTGGCCTATTCCTTTGTAACTTATTCCAAGCCACCACGGGATTCCTTGTTTATCCTGAAAAATGGACGTCTACATGAACCGAGAGCTACTTAAGAATTAAGCAAGTCCAAGATTACAGCCCATTTTATTCTGTGATAAGGATGAGTAGGTACAGAACAAGGACATTTTTTGCAAACAAATTGATGTGAAGTGGATTGCTGGGGTGAATGTTGAAACTTTCTCCCCCTGCCTTCCCAGGCAGCGGCAAGAAACTACATGGGGTTTGTGCAAAGTGGACAAAAAAGCGGCAGTGCTGCTGAAACAAGGGGGTGTCACTCATTGCAGGAGTGGCTGTGAGGGGGGAAGGATATGGGACAGAAAAAACTGCGGCCAGTGACTGGGCAAAATTCAGGCATGGACAGCGGCAGGAGCAGAGAACAGTGCAAAACATCAGCTTCTCAGGTACCAGTCATGGCCATGACTCAAAGTAAGGAGACATCATCTCTGCTGAGCTCTTCTGCACAAAACACTTTGGCTCTACAAATGGGAATAAATGGTGTATTTCCATCACTCTCCAAAAATATTTCTCAGCATTTCCCCACTCCAAGTACGCACCCACTAATCACCTGCCACTCAGAAGTAGTCTTTTCTACTTCCCCCCCCCCCCCCCCAATCTTGATTAGAAACGGCTCTGGGGAAACTATTAACTGCTTCGGATCTAGAAGTGATATGCAATTTAATTAAGCTGATATGAATTTAGCTCCTGATAGGATTACAGAAGGTTTTACAAAGATTCCTTTCTGTCTTCTGTAGCACATAATACTTTGCTGCTCTCTGGAAAAAAATTTTAAAGAATATTGAAGCAGGAAAAGTTATAGAGGTTGAAAAATGGGAGGTTTAATTCTAGTAGAAGAGTACTGAATCATCAAACTACTCCTATAGGAATGTAATCACATGTAATAAGCTAAGCAATCACATTATCTATGGGCATTTACTAACCTTTACTCCATAGTAATGAACTCCGTATGTTGGCAAAGCTTCTACCACTTTCATGTACCTGTAGACAGATTTATAGTGTATCAGATGATTTTTCTCTGGAGGGAATAATATCTATTAACATATTTTTTTCACATATACATTCAGGACATGTCATTTATCATTTGCATATTTTGAAGGTCTTAATAATTGAAGGCCCCTGTTTTGAGAAAAAACTTAGCATCATGGCTCGGGGAAAGATGTGGTATTTCGGCCCAGGTAAAGTGAATGGAAAACTTCTCATACAACACAACATTCAATCTCTTATCAGAAGGTCAGAGAACTGAAAGTAAAAATTCTCAACTGAGCACGTGAGCCTTTTGGGAAATGCTGGCAGTAAAGACCTGCCTATAATTATTCCATTATGGTGCTTTGGTTACAATGGACAGGCTCCAAATGAAAGTGTTTATGCAGTTGTAAGACTGTTTCATGAGGCAACTCAGACAACCACTGAACAGACAATTTTTTCCCTTGTTCCTATTGAAAGAAGCCCCTGAATTATTGAGACAGAGTTACAGGCATCAAGGTACATGAGAATAACTACAAGTTGTCTACATCGTGCAACCGTGGCAATCATCTCAAACTTCTCGGTTCGTAGCACATCCCACTGCATTTGCCTGTAGGAAGTACAGTAATATTAACAGTAAATTAAAAAAAATAAAATTCCATGGGCTCTGTATGCACCTTGGAAGACCTTGTTCTTTTAAAAGTCAAATTCTCAACATTTCAAACAAACATGCATTTGGTTTTTTTACAGGACCTAAGGCAATACTCGCCCTTAAGAGTTTGGTGTGAAAACTAATGGATAGCAAGCAGGGTCTGGAGAAGAGTCTTCTGATAAAGTAAGGTCCAAATAATTTCTTTTATATTTGAGGTATCTGAATGAGGACACACAGCCTTAACTGGAAGCCTGTGAAATCTGAAATTTCAAATAATTTAACTTTGAAATATAACTCAATAAAAAAGAATCTGACAGATACAAATGGTAAAGCTTGCAAGCAATAATGACCAAAACAGCCCGCATTGCCACTTCTTAACAAAAAAGAAGGAAAAAAAGTAAAAATACCATCTTCACAAATTAACAAGTGTCATACTCACTGAACAATGGCTTGTCCTCTGGTCAGACCTTTAATTTGTGTATAATGCTCAATTACTCTGTCCTCACTGCAAAACAAGCACAAAATCCAATTTAGAGGCTCAGTGACTTTTTTCATGTGTGACGGCATCTGTTGAAATTCAGACGCCTGCTCAGCATGCAGAGAAGTGTCCCTCTGTACATTTCTCGCTCTGGTTTACATTCTGTTTCTTACCAATTTCTTTCCCACCCTTCATTAAGCAGCGTGGAGCTGCCTGGCTGATCCCTGCCATCGCATGCCGTGTTCCAGACTAATTAACGACTCATTTCAGATCAGCCTGTTCTGCTGCAGATGCTGCTGCAGAATAATGGTACTGATTGTCTAAATTCATTTTCACATTCTAAAGGACCAAAACTTCAAAGGATGGTTAATGCTCCATATATAAGGTAGAAGAAGTTAAACCAGAAATGTTTTCCTTCCAGTGTATTTTCCCCTGACATTTCATAGGTGAAGAAATATAGATTTGTCAGCAATGATCTTTTTGCATTTTTCCCGTTATATACTTCAACATTTTGTTTTAGCAGAATGCGAAATAAAATATGCATTAAGTGTCAGACACTTGAAAGCAAAGAAAAACCCAGCAGTATTCATTCTGAAAAAAACAAGTCATAAGCAAGTACTGGTACACTTGAAAAGCCATCAGGTACACATCAAGCCTAAAAAAAAAATGAAACAAATGAGGGATTGAAACTTGCACAAAGGGCATCAATTCCAAAGAAACAATATCGTTGATTCATCCCAAATGCTATGTTCCTTTACAGCAGATTCAAGACACAAAATTGGACCTGCCTTTCCGTTTCCAGCTTTTCTAGCTTATTTTCTCCCCTTGCCCTGTTGAGGAGAGCAGCTGGGTGGGCATCTGGCAGCCAGCCAAGGTCAACCCACCACAGAGGCTCTGCCACGTGACAGCTGAAGAGCAAGGTGCTCTTTGGAAACTCAGGCTTGGCTGGAGTTCACATTTCAGCTCTTTCTAATGTGTGGTCCCCACATATTCTGATCCAGCAGTTTCTAATCCAGCAATTTAAATTGAGCAAACTTTCAATGAGGGATTTGCATTGGATCTTGCATATTTTATAAGCTTCTAAAAACTGGAAATGCTTGAACAGAAGCAACTAACTCCAAGTCCTATACCATACAGGCTGAAAACTTTTAAAAGAGTTTGCAAAACTGTTTAAAAGTGATCTTGTCATTACCATTCACAGCAATGATTTACATTTTAAATTAAATAGCTCACCAGTAAGCGAGTGATGGATGCTCCTGCAGTGTCTTGGTAGGGAAGACAGGCAGTGTCTTCAAGTCTTTTCTAGTGTTTTCATCACTAAAAAACAAAAATGGCACAGAGTCACTGCTAGTGAATCATAGATGCAATCATTAGTTTCAGCAGAAGGAAAGCGCTGTATTTGCTACCCAAGAACATGGTGCATGGCTCCATATCAGGCTGCATAGAAACGTAACTCTATAGGCCCTCTCACATGACAATGATGTATATGGTGTCATGCAGACTCATGTTGTAACTCATTATACAGATACGTGATTCTCGGGCCACTGCGACAGGAGCACTGTATCAATATTTAGTTTGCACACACTCACTCTATTTGCTGAGTGCAGAATGAGCCCTGAAACAGCTGCAGAAGGAAAGCCTCTGCCCAAAAGCAAGGCTTGTAGTGCTAATTTTTGCCGTCTTTAGCTAAAATCCTACCTCTAGACAATACATTTCATGAAACAGTGTGGTATTTAATTTGTTTAAACTCAGAGTTTAACACTGATCTGATTCAAAACAAAGGGTTTCAGTTTATATACTTCAAAATATTTTCACTGAAAATAGTTTTCCTGGACTGCTCATTCTATAGAAAGTTCCAATATTTTGGACTCCAGGCCCAGCCTGGAACAAAATAAAGGGGGCTGAAGTATGTGAATGCAATTTGTCACAAAAAAACCCAGCAGAATATTTAAAAACCTATTTACAGGCATCAGTAAAATGGTTAATATTTTCTCCTTATATGCTTCATTAATTAATCAGCTGAAACTTGCACGCCTCATTTCTGCAGGATTTCTGCATGCCTTCGCAGCAGCGCCAACAAGCACGAACATGACTTTTCTATGTGAAGAATGCATCAGTCACGTCCATCAGCATCTGCCTCGATTTCTGCATTCGGGCTTTCCTTGAAGGTGTTTTCCTGCTCCTGACCTCTGTTTTCATTATGTTCCACTATTAGAGATTTAATCTGAGCTACGTTCCCCCCCTCTTCCCTCAAAATCATCACCCTGTGCATCACTAGAGTGGACCAGAGCACAGAAATCTGCTCTGTGGGCACCATGGATCAACCTCTGCAGACAGAGGAGGCAGCAAACCCCTACCACGTTTCCATCTCACTTGGCAGATGTCACATGGAAGGCGCAGTAAATTAAAGCTTTTTGTTCCTCGGCGAGCACGGGCTAATCGCTCTGCAAGCCTCTTCCCCAGCCCTGACAATGTGCCTCAACCCTGACTAAGGAGGACCACCTCTGGGGACGAGGAAACAGTTCAATCAACAGCCTATTTATTCGTCAACGTCTTTGATGAAGTTGCCAAGAAGGGAATCAATTAGTGCCGAGGAGCTGTTGTTGCTGAGCTTCGCCGGGCCGGCACTCTTCTGCCAGGAATATGCACTTTTCTTTGCAAGCTGGCCAGCACCCAAGTGCCACAAACGGGGACAGCTGGGTAGAAAATCAATCTCTCCTCCCAATACAGCCAATGCTCACAAAAGCTGAGGGGGGTTTATTCACCCCTTAAAAGCCCATTTTGATGGGATCAAAAGGCTGCAAGACATCTCAGCTTGCAGCAAGAAGGTAGATTAACAGGGTTTTGTAGGGACACGTGAAAATGCAGACAGAGCATACCCTCCTGAGGCCTCAGAAACCAGAGCAAAAAAAAACCAACTCCAAACCAAAAAACCAAGCCCTGAGCAACCTGGCCTGATCTCACAGCTGACTCTTCTCAGAGCAGGAGGTTCGGCCAGACAACCTCCTGAGGTCCCTTCCAACTTCAATCATAGACTCAGAGGATAATTGATTATTAAAACAAAAATTTCCTCCTATATTTAAGCCTGACTCATAACTGCAATGGCTGCTGTAGCAGTTGGGGTTGGCAGGGAAATACAATGAAGTAGGAGAGGGTTTGGAAGGAAGCAATAACAAAACAGCTCATTTTTACCAAACAAAAGGGCTGTTCCTCTAAATATAGATTCTCAACCCGCAATATTCATAATCAGAGGTTTAATGGTTGGTCTCTAAACCCCGATTTAGAAACCTTGTTACCAGTGAACAACAAAATGCCCAAGCAGGGGCTGAAGCACGGAGACTGATGCCAGGAAGCGAGAGCTGAGCTCCAGCAGAGGCAGCCGGGCAGGGGGACAGGTGACCCCCAGCTGTCACCACCACAGCCGGGTGGAGAGGTCTCAAGCTCTCCTTCGCCCACTATTATGGGGCCAGCAGCCTCACCGTCACTGAGACTCTGCAGAAATGCCACGAATCCTGGCAGCTGCGTCCAACCATGCTCTGAAATGCCACCTTTTGCACAATTCGTGGCCTCCAGCGCGGCTACTCGCATCCCGTTTGGTTTTTGGGCCCCTCGCCTCTGGACCTGGTTGAGTAGCTACTTACTTTATTCCCATCAAATGCCAAAATGAGGGCACTAGTTAAGCTCGAGTGATGAGTAGCAGCTCATCAATATGGAAATGTCTACCACTGAATTTAAACCGAGCACCAGCCAGGCAGCATACCCACCTCCCCGACAAGGTTTGTGGGCTCTGAGCTGGGACATATAGCAACCAAAGGGCTGCAATCACGTCTATGCCATGACGCGGGGCACGTCCCTCCAGCACTGACCCAGAACCATGGGCCCTGGTGCAGTTCGTTGGCAGACAGAGTCCACGGAGCTGTGACAACTACAGCAGAGCTGGACCTTCTCTGTTCTTCTGCCAACCTACAAACCCACCGAACTTCTCGCAACAGCAGAGAACACACTTCTTTTACAAGGCAAAGTTGGCCCTTGGGACTTGCCTTCCTGAAGGGACCCAACCTCACACCCTGAGGTTCAGACACACCATCCCGTCCATCTGCAGCTGGAGTCCATCCAAATGGACTTATAAGGCCTGAAAATCTCCAAGAAGCCACATGAGGATTTTCTTTTTTCCTGCAAAATTATAAGATAAAGCATGAAACAATCCTAGAAAAATGTAAAAGACCTGGGCATAGCTCCTTGAATGCCGGATGCCTTCAGACAGCGCAGGCTGGCATGCAGCAGCCCAGATCTGCTGACTGCGTGCCCGAGGATTAGCATTTGGGATGATTCACGGCTTCAGGGATAATAAAACCCTCAAATGGTCCTCCTCCTCCTTCCACAGAGTTCATTATCACTTCATCTGCACCGAGGAGCACAAGCACGTCTCCCCTTGACCTTCAGGATCACTTTCCCAAGCCCTCCGAGACCCAGTCGTTCCCCAGACGTGACAACTCCAGATAGCGGAGCGACGGTTTGAATTATTACCTGTTCCTGTTTGGTTTCACAACGATCACAAGGCGATACAGAAATCACAGGGCAGACAGCCCCGGCTCCAGATGTCCAACTGCCTACGCTATCTACCAGCCAAACACACCGGTGTTGTATCTGGCGTGTCCATGGTCAGTTCTCATCAGGGCAGGAGGACGACTCGGCTGTCGGGATGGAGAGGCCCACTTGCATTAAAAATCTGACCTCTGCTATGGAGGGGGCTTCTTGACTGGCGGTTCTTGGCATGATTTCAATACATAAACTTAAACCGCCCAGAATCAACGGGACTGAACATTTTTTGGCAAAAGGTTTGTTTATTCCCCAGGAGAAGAATATAGGAAACTCTCATCTCAAGTATTTTTCCACTATGGAGAAGAATTAAAGAAAACCAGCAGACGGACCCTTTCCTTCCTATTCCACCCTCTAAATGGGAGTTTTCTCTCCGGCAGATATCGAGCAGAACTTGAATTGATCTGGGCAATGTAAATGAAAACCTATGTCAGACTCTCCTCAGACCGAACCTCAGCTTGCATTCTTGATACTGTCCATATTTAATTTTCTGTCCCAAAATGAAGAAACATTGGGCAAGATGCCGTCCCCAGCAGCATGCCCTGCTCATCAGTGCCAGCTCTCTGGAGATGGAAGGGCAGCTTGTCTCTAAAATAACCAATATCAATTTTTAACCACATACCATATTATGAATAGGAGTTCTCACATTCAAACCACGATCTCTAGCAGCAAACCAAGACCAATCCCACTTGCTTCCTACAACCCGCTGACGTTACAGTGAAATTTTAGGCATCTTGCTAAAACCTCACCAGAAATCCGGGAAGGAACCAAGCCAGACTGTCGTGGCATGCTCTGCCTAAAGCACATTACTGAAAATTAAAAAAGACTTACATATTTATGCTCCCAGAAAACGCATCTTCACAGCTTGTAATCGAGCGATACAACACCCCCTGCTAGGCAAAGATTTACAGAACTGTGCTAATTAGGACCATTTGTCAATGGCTGCCCAGGCTTTTCTCTGCACCCACTGTCAAAAACAGCTTACGCCTGTTGCTAACGCAGGTAGGAGCTTAGATGTAATAAGATGTGGCTAATGAGATTAGCATAAAACATGAAGAGCAATAGACACACCCAGAGCAGCAAAAGCAATATACTGGATGACATAAAAGCCTGTCAGCCCACATCATCTTTGTAAATATTAACAACTTGATAAGCATTGGACTTTTAAAGACAACTTTTAACTGACTGAAGTGACAGCAGGTGCGTCTGCCTCTGCTGAATCATGTTGATAACACTTTATAAGGTAGGAATTTATCACTGGGGAAAGTGCATTGTATAGTGGTTTTCCTCTACTCTTGAAGCTTCTTGACCTCACATAAATACTTACTCTTGTGTTGCTATGTGATCATTAGAGTAAGTCAACTCCTGGGTCTTTCTGAATGTCACTAGTTTATATTTAGTTAATTCTTGAAATGAATTTTAGGCACACCACAGGTAGAATTTAGAGCGGCCTTGTTTTTAGAAACTATCGACCAACCTCTCAAGTTAACCTGAAAGTTATTTCATGGACACCTAAAAATCAGCAGACACTTTGAGAATCGCATGCAAGATACAAGGAAACGTGGAGCTTCACAGCTAAAGGACGATACAACATTACCCTGCATCGTGAAGATGCTTCAAAAGCTTTCCATTACGATTCTTCTTATTATTCTGTCCAAGATATTTAGAGCTAGCAAAATAAATACATAGAAACAGCACACAATTAGACTAGATACTCGAAAGCTTGACAATCTAAGTTTTCAGAGGGCTGGCCAGGTTACTCAGATAATGTTAGCAACGGTCCTATTTCTCGAGAATAACCACTGAATTCCTTTGCCATGCGATTACAAGCAATGCTGTAACAGTACAAGAACATCCCATGTTGCTGCCCACACCCCAGCCTGGTCCTAAAGCGACTTCCTAAAGTGACCAGACTCGGGGTAGCATCACCAAGGTCTCCAAGGTGCTCCCATTCCATACGTTCACAGATGAGAGCCGGCAACATGGACCATCACACTGCAGCTGGACTGCTTCAGCAGCAGGTGCCTTTTCTGTAGGCTTTTGTTTTGTTTTAAAATAAATGGCAGGGCCGAGCATGGCAACCTCGCGCTCCCGTGGAGGCTGGTCTGCCTTTCAAGGTACCACAAGAAACACGTGTGAGGAGGAAGCAGCAAGGCAACGGAGGAGAAAAAAAAATGAGTGGGGTTAAAAGTGCAAGAGAAAAAAGGGGGGGGGGGGGGGGGGGAAGACAGAGCAGGGAAGGTATGGGGAGAGCCGATGGATTTAGCAGCTTTCAAGTATGTTGGAGCAGCAGGATCTTGGCAGCAGGATTTTGAAATGTGCTCTCTGACAAATCCTCTTTTGTGACAAATGCCAGACGTTTCCCATCATTTCAGTTTATGGTCTGCTGGCATGCTCAGGAAAGTTATTTTTCTATTGAAGGAAGACCAGGATCCGGAAAAGCCACAAAGAAGGGGCTCCCATTGGCACAGGACAGCCAGAATCGAACCTTAACCCCCGCAGCCAGCGGGGAGCTTTGCCTGGGGCAGGGCTGCACAGTCTGCCACTTGAGTATCAGATAGGAACCGCCTGCACAAAGGTATTTGAAGGAGCATTTCTAAGAGTCTTCCAAACCCTGTACATGAAAAGGAACACGATAAGCAGTGCAGATGGCTTTTTCAATGCCAGGCTTGTTGTACATCTATGCTGCGGCCGTGCTGTGGATTCCCACGCTGTGCTGCAACAACAGCTTTAGTTTCACAGGTCAAGAGGGACCTGCACCCAACACAAAGCACGTCTGGGGTTGGACAACCCTTCCCCACACTTAGCACAGGCTGGACCACAGCCTTGGACCCCCCCGGCCTAACTCCAGCCCTGCTCTTCTAACCTAACTTCTCTGCTCCCCGAGCCCTGCCTGACTCTCAGAAAGAGCAGCAGCAGTGCCTGCTGATCTCATGGGGGTTTGACCTACTCGTTGGCTTTTGGAAGATGGACCAAGAGCACGAAGGAAAAAGCAACATTTCTCATATCAGCTATATGCACGTACTTCTCTATCTGAGGACATGGGGACCAGACAAATGAGAGCGTGAGCTGCTCCCAGAGCCACTTGGGCAGACGAGGCACCGTTCGCATTTCCACTTTGCAACGAGGAATGGGGTGCCAAGGAAGCAGTTCTCCATGGCTAGAAAAAATCTGTGACCTGAACCTGCCCTAAATTCTCAGGTCTTCTTTTACAGCTCTTGATGCGAAATATGAATATTCTGAAGATAAAACCCTTTGGTCCTTGAACAACACACCCACCGTTGGTGACGGCTCACAGTCCCACGGATCTGGTACAGTACGTCCACGTTTCCAGAGCTGCTCAGCCGTACCGACAGCACGCATTAGCAGCGCTTCTCTATCAGACCAGACGGGAAGCAGAACGGCTCTGCTTTACCTGGGGATTTACTGCAGAGCAAAAGATGACTATTCACAGCTGATACAACGCTTGAAGGATCCCAAACCCTTCCTCGCAACAACAGACTGTTATTTCTAACATTCACGCTTTCTTCCTGTTCACACAAAAGTCAGCTTAGCCATATTAGTTGGGGGGTTTTAGCATGTCTGAGTACAGCAGCAAAGTTTAAAGCTTGTTATCACAGCCCGGCGTGCTGATACAGAGATACATGGAACCACAAGAAAAATAAAGTATCCAAATAACGATAAAGACCTGACAAATCTGCAAAAGCAAAAAAGCTGAGGCTGAAAAGCTGTCGTTCCATTTCCTCAAAGCACAAAATACACCCCCCCGTGATAGATCCCAACCACCGCGGGAAGGAAAAACAAGAGAGATTTATTTTTGCTTTTTTAAAGTGAGGATGCTGTTCGGAGTCAGACCAGAGCCCAAACTCCTGCTCGCAGCTGACAGTGCGAGACTGGAGAAACTCTCTGTAGACCTGACAAAGTTTTCCAGATATTCAACAGAAGGGAGGTGAATACATTATAATGCAAAAGTCATGACATTTAATTTTACAACAGGAAAAGGCAATATGTTTTAATTCTGACTGTGTACTTGAGGGAATTTCTGGGGACAAGGAGAGCATCTTTTACTTAAGGCTGTGGATGCCATGATGCTATTTCAAGCCTAGCAGCTACGACAGCAACATGTCTCTGACTTGTCCCCTGCATGGGAGACAACTTGGAGGATGATGAATTTTCTGGCACCACACTTGCCTTGTCTCTCATCTGCTTTGGATGCAGAGCACGCGCAAAAGTCCTCCCTAGGTGGCTGGGTTGTATCCACTATAGCACTGCCTCTCTGAGCTAAAAGTGCCTTAAAGGAAAAGAAACACAAAGAAAAGAAAGGACCACGGAGGGACAATTAAAGAGGACGAAACACAACAACCCCCTTGCTGCCTCTCAGGAAACTGGACGAATATCATGCACATGGAATCTAAAAATCTGCGTTCCTTACCAAACTGCCACAAGTATGTGTAAACATTAAAAGTTACACTGCCATATACAAGTAGTAAATCCCATGAGATCAGATTATTAAATTACTGAAAACATCCCTTTTTTCCCCCCTCTTCATCTAACCTTTTTGCTCATTTCACCCACAGCACTTCCACCTAATTCAGCCTAATTCATCTGCTACATAATAAGCATACCATACAAATTCCTTGAGAGCCCTTACAGAACTGCTTTAAAATAGGAAATTGTAAAAAACCATTAAAATGACATCATGGCAGAGACTATGTACGCTTTTCATCTGCCCTGAACTGTAGGAATCTACAAGTAGCACCAGCAGAAAAAAAAACCTCTTGCTTTTAGAAGTCTAGCAGAAAATTGGGGTCTTAATTACATATTTTTTTTGTAATTGCACCTGGTTTAAACAGTGAATTTCCACTTTTTATTGAAAGATAACACACCAGGAGAGAACAACATTTTCATCTCAGAATTGCTGCCTAAGTGCTCAGGGAGATGGAGTTCAGGGGGTCCCTGCCCAGCTCCCCTCCGCATGCTGCCTTCCCTCAGCTACCCGTTCCTCATGGTACACTGGGGTGTACAACCCCAAAACTGAACTGCAGTGACTCATCAAGGAAAGCAAGACTTGCACACTGCTAGAGAAAAATTACCGCAGTTTTCAGCCAGCTTTCTTTGAAAAGCGTATAAAACTCAATTAAGCAGAGCGCTCTTTGGGAAAGTGGGTATCTGATACCTGACAAGTAGGAGAATCATTACCATTGTATTAAATATATATCAAACATGACTTTCCCTAAACTTCCTTATTTACTACCCTGGTTCATTACATATTCCCAAATAAAGTGAAGTAAATAATCAACTCCCTCAGCAAACAGGCTCTAAGTTAATAAAGCTTTGCTCATCTTGTTTCAAATTAGTTCTTTATTGCAAAAGAGCAAGCTCAGGAAAGCACACAGCTGGGTTTGACTGAGACAGAGTTAATGGTTCACAAGCAAGTGCCTAGCAAGGTGTTTAAAGAAAAAGTGTGCAGAGTTGCAGGTAAAAGGCAAAATACACAATGACTCACTTGGCAAACAAGCAGCCGTGGAGTACAAGGAGCACAACCACAGCACCAGTGCCGAGCACTGATTTACAGCGAGGCAGACACTGCCCACGGGGAGCAGCGGGTCACGCTAGAGAAAGCCTCTGTAAATATCAGTGCGTGAGTGTTTAAAAAGTGCACTTGCATGGAAAAGAAAATAAAAAACTAAACCACAGTGCTGCCTATGACAGACACCAGATGGATGCCTTGAGAGTGAATCCTACGGTGACCCACCACCTCTTTTGTATCACCCACTGATATGCACGGAAGGAAATCCTCAGGGGCTGAAAAAGGCATCCAGACTGTGCTCAGGTCTTTGGCCTCCGCATGAGACCAGCGCGGATGTCCCCTTGTAACTCATCCCGCACCCCAATGGCCCCAGAAAAGAGCTTCCAGTGAACAGTACAACAGGTCTCCTTCCCCAGCAGGGCAGCCTAAGAGGAGCAGGTCTGTGGAGCAAAAGGGTTTGTGCTGGGGACCAGACACCCACGCTGTACCCGTTTCAGGGCTTTCTTTAGGCCAGCTCTAGCCTAGCCCCACAGCCTGAGCACCCATTAGTGGTTGGCACCCCTCAGGTGGGCTCCATTCATGCCACACAGATCCACCTTGAACCCTTCTGAGACCTCTCCAGGATGCAAATCAAAGAGGTGAGTAGCAACAACTGGGAGATTTGGTCCAAATTTGCATTCTGCTCTGACCCCAGTCCCAGCCATGGCCACACCTGGAGTTTTGGTCATATGAACCTGGTGAGATTTCCAAAAACAGGCTGGACGAGCTGCCTCCAACAAATCTCAGGTGTGTCCTGTTTCTGAAGCTACCTTAATCGTGGGGTAAGCAGTCCAGCGAACAGGAACTTTGCTATCAATTAACTTCTTCCAAGCAGCTATTTTCTAGCACTGCCCACATTACCATTTCCACATTCTTTTCTACCAAGAGATTTTCCAATTTGCCTGGCAAAATAGTCATCTTCCCAAGCAAACGCTACCCAAAAATCTAAGAGTGAGAACTCACTCTTAAATAGGAGCAAATTTTTAATACCAGTTTTCTGCACCTAGACCAAGCACTTCATTTTTTCCTCAGTAAAGTTTGTAAATTTGGGAGTTTCTGAACCGATTACTCCATAGCCACAGTTTGCAGGGGTATCTTTCACACAAACCTTTTCCTTTTGCAAACTGCATTTATCACCCATGTAATGATAAACCCTGGTGCCTTGTACATGTCAGCTATCAGGAATTCATTATTTTGTCTGTGTTATGTTATACCAGTCGGGAGTTATCTTTGCAGCCCACAGGCCAGAATCAAAATTGAATGCATCAGCTATTTAAAGAAAATGGAAGCCCTCCTCCAGCAACTTAATTAAATTTCAGGGAGCACGGCTGGGTTTCAGTCCTGGAAATGTTACTGAGGAAAATATGATCCAAGATCATCAGTCAGAAAATAAACTTTTTAAAAAGTTACTTTCCTTATAGGGTCCCTGTAGCTAATCTGATTTTAATAAATGTTTTTCTAATGCTAGGACGACAGCATTTAGGACATCTCAGTTATAAACTGTCTCTTTCATCAAGCTACAAAGAAAAAGAATACTATACACTATTACATAGCATTATTGAGGGCGGATACTTAGTCTGTAAACTAAAAACAGCTAAATCATTTATTTCCCAAGGAGGCAAGACTTTATATGTTGCATATTTACACGAGGAATAATTACCAGACTGATCTATTATTTTGCTTGCCTACCAAGACACTAGTTTTCTTTAAAATTTAAATAAAATTTCTAAAATAAATAGAATATTAACTTTGTCCTCCAAAATTGAACCATGCCAGAAGCTGCAACTTGAATCAAATTATCTTTTTAAAACCACTGCATACAGTTTAAAAAACAAGATTTAATAAAACCAGGCTTGCAGCTTTTCCTGTTTCATTTGCAAATATGAGTGGAGGAGTGCGATTAACTAATGCAGAGTTTCAAAACTACTATTAATGACTAATACTTTGCTTTGGGTTCTTATTACAGGAGCTGGAGAAAAACTCCTAGGAATTAATTTTAAACAGAAAAACAGTTGACTGGAAGCCATAGATGAGTTGTGAGAAGCGAACACAAGCAAAGTGTTACATCCCTCCTCTTAAGCAAAACGTGCCCAGTTGTTGCACAGGAAGGCAGAGTGCCACGGACTTGCAGCATCCCCAACTTGCTGGGAACATCGCAGCTGCAGGACTCCGGGGAGGAACCACTCTGCCCGTGGCAGCCCCGACACCGTCCCATGTAAGGAGGAGAGGAACCGCTCACCGAGCATCCCTGCCACTTGCTCTTCATCACACACAGGGGGTAATTATCTTGGCTGGGATCACCAGTTCAGTAAACAGGAAAAGGAACTGGGTGTGCGGTGAGCTACACCGATCATGGTCCGCTGTCATCTTCGTTAATCATTCCTCCTGCGGCCCCCAGTCGTTTTAGACTGCCTTTGAGAAACCAGAGCCATCCAAACCAGGCACATATGCAACGGACATGCTGCGTGCGCAATTTTGAAGCATGTACTTAAGTTTTATCAAGATGTCTTAAAAGCCAGGGTCCTCTCAAAGTGGGACTTGGGTGGTTTATCTTAAATAAAACCTCTCTCTGAATGATAAGGTGCATACCCTTGTCCTAACAGCCCAGCACAGGACTCCAGGGTCCTATTGCAAACCACCTGGCAAGGGCCAAAGACCCCAATACTTTCACGCTGTCAGTGCTACCAGACTGCAAAGTCCCTTTGGAGTGACCTTTGTGGTGGAGAAATCAAAAGTTTTTACTTTCTCCAAGCCCCCGTGCGCCAGGTTTGCTCACTGAAAATAAACAGATTTCAAAAGAATGTGCTCACCCACTCAGCACAGGGTAAGGGAGGGTGTTTCTCGGGAGATTGCTGCTCTCTACCATCAAGACATTATCTGAGAATTGGAGCAGTGGATTGGGAAAGGGGTTGCTGCAAAGCTGCAGGAGTTTGAAGCATTTGGACCCTGGTACTGACCTGCCTGTTCCCAGATGAAGTCAGCGGGAATGCTGCTCAGTGACCCCACCGCGGGACGTGCCCCCACGGAAAAGCTCCCTATGGGAAAAATCAGCTGGGCAGAGAGCACCAGCATTGCCTGGACTGGCCCATTTTTCACTTCCAGAAAGCTAATCTCTAGGACTTCAGGCAATTCCTGTATTTACCCACGTTCATTCAGCACTAATCCTATATAAAAAAAATTAACTCATGTGTTCTCACATACACTTAAATGGTGCAAGAGTCACATTCCAGAAAGTGATTCAAAGTGGAATTGCCAAACAACAGCAAACATTGAACACGCCAAACCCAAGACGCTGCAAACGGAGGCAACCACACTGCACAAACAGCACCGCTGCAAGGACATATTCTTTGTATCACGGGAGAGTTTGGCAGGGAGACCAGTCCCGCAGTATCTTTTAAGATACTCTGGTAATTAAGCTAGTGCTTTATCAGCAGTGGTCCAAATGACCACTTGTGATATGTAATATGAAATTCCTTCACTTCTGGTGCGCACACTGGGCCTGGGACAGCTGGCCGTGCTCATTTGCTATGGAGGCATAACATGTTTTGTTTAATAGAGGAAACAATTGCTGCAGCTATTTTCACGCAACTGGTAGGGGAAGAGCTGCACTTGGGAAATCAGTCTTGTGGCACAGTATTCTTCCCTCCAATTTTCTTTAAATACTTTTGAAAGTAATGACGGGCAATCCACTCCTTACATGTCTGCAGAGACACAGAAAATAACTGTGGATGCAGTTCTCGGGCATGTGAAGCAATACTTAGAAACCTATTTATGGCAAATGATAAGGAGTCAGTGTTAAGTTCAAGCCACATGAGAGGTTTTCACCACAAAAGTAGTTTTTAACCTTAACCCCTTTTCTTGAGAATTGAGAGTATGTGCCACCAGCCACTACAGCTTAACAAGTTACTTCTTGTCAAGTGAATGATGGTTCGCTGGTCATCTGTGCCTAAACTGAGTTAAGCTTAGGGTGTCTTAGGGTGTCCCTGTGAGGTCAGGCAAGACGAGCGGTCTTTCTAGAGAAGAATGCAGC
This sequence comes from Ciconia boyciana, assembly GCF_034638445.1. Classification (NCBI taxonomy): domain Eukaryota; kingdom Metazoa; phylum Chordata; class Aves; order Ciconiiformes; family Ciconiidae; genus Ciconia; species Ciconia boyciana. The sequence continues at coordinate 14,492,586 of NC_132944.1, read as the reverse complement.
ATGCTACAGCTATGAGCAATATACTGTGGGTCACAAAGCAGGTCTACAGCGTGAATAAGAACAGAAATTGTCTGTACAGCCAGCCCATCCAGTTGATCTTAGTCACAAGTCACAAGGACATCTCCTCCTCCCTGCAGGCATGAGAGCACACCAACAAAAAGGAGGAGGTTGTGGTGGACTTCACAGAGCACGTCTTCCAGTGGAGAAGGGACTGGCATTTGGAGAAGAAGGGGTCTTGGGCAGCAGCACTGGCACTTACTTGACAACTGCGCACTGAAGGAAAAGCAGAGTATATCACTGCTGCAGGCTTTGGCAGTCAGACACGACGTGCTCCTTGCATTTGAGCAGATAGCTCTTTATTGAGCATTTTCAAAGCACGGTTCTTGAAAGCTGTTGTAGCTAAAGCATAAACACACCTCTCTTCCCATATAGAAACTCAGCAAGTAGTAAAATATTAACATGACCAAAACCAACCTTCTAAATTTCTATTTGCTTAGTGAGCTGTTTCTAATTGAAGGTCTTTTCCTTGGCTCTAACAGGTCCGAGTGTGACCCCACCTCCTCCCCGCAGCCAGTGATCACAACCAGTGCAGGGTAAAAAGCGATCTCCAAGGGCAAGCCCAGTCTGATGATGCAGCTTCAGGCAGCTAAAGCCCAGCGACCGGGTCACGCACCAGCTACAACACAACTGTCGGGTCAAGCGCGGGAAGGGGGAGGCCCCGCGGGGCAGCTGCAGAAGAAAGCGGCTCATTGATCTCCGGCGCGGGCAGCTGACGGGCTCCGCGTCTCTCTGCATGTGCTGCCACTGTACGGGCAGGGTTGCAGGCAAGGTCGCTCAGATGGACCCAAGCCGCAGCGCAAAGCACAGGCTTTCTGGTAGGAAGGGGTGGAAGCTCTCTCCCTGTCCCACTTTGGCACCCGCATTCGGGGAGGGGAGCAGAGCGGGATAGCCTGAAAAATCTCTTTTGACTCAGAGCCTGCTCACAAAAGGCATTACTCACCCTGCAGACTCAGATCTTATCCAGCGTGTTTCACTTTCTTCAGCCACTGCTCGCGGCTGGACTTTACCCCCGTTTTTGATTGTTTGCAATACAATGCCAACACAGAAAAACACATCCATCAAGCACACCAGTATTAGAAAGGAAAACGTTATTACCTGGAATAGTCCCCTTTAGCTTCCTACAATTGAAAAATAGTGACAGAATTAAAACATGATCTCTTCAAAAGTCCTCGATTTTCCCAGCATTGTTCACTTCCCCACTCCCACAGCTCTGCGGCCAGATCCTGACCCCAGTTACGCTCCAGGCAAAGCATGGAGGCTGCCTGCGTGTATTCAAGAACAGAGCTTGGTCCTTTACGCTTCCAGCCATAGATGATCCACCTACACCATAAACTTAAACTGCTTCCAAAACAAGGATGAATTTCACATTGCGAATCAAATGTCACTTTTACTGCACGAGAAGTGAAATACAATTCTCTCTCCAGCCGACCACATCCAGCTAAAGGTTGGCTTTACAGGCAGGTCAGCGGTTGAGAGGAATTGTGCTCACTCGAGATGAAAACAACAGTTCAGGCAGATCAAGCCACTGCAGCTTTGCTCTAGGATTTTGCCACAGAGAATGCAGTGGGGAAAAAACCCCAGCGTTTTAAAGGTAGAATTTTATTTCATAGAAAGTAGTAAATAACCAGAGTTTAAGTCTGAGTACAACAAAACTTGATTAAGGAGAGGAAAAACTGACATATTTCAACATAACAGGGGTATCAAAAACACATGGTCTAAAAGAAAGGTTCACAGGCATAATATACCAAATTTAGTTACAATATTACACTCTTTTCTTCCCGGACCTCCAGAACATATTTAAATAAAAATAAGTGATAAAGTGGATGGAAATCTGCCCAAATAAGTGACTTCCCTTGACGAGTTTTTCCTCTTTCCTTCCCTCTTTCAATTTAAAATTTTTCAAAGAAATATTTCTCTCACTTGCCTATGAGAAAAACAACTCTCAAGTTTTTTAGCTTTTCTCCCCCCCCCCCCAGCTGCAGAAACGAAAAACAACGCTGCATGGTCTTGTCTTTATAGGGGGGGCCGACCCAGAAAAGCAGAATGCAGCTGAGCTAAAGCCCGTCTCAGTTACGGCTCCCAAAAAGCCGACCAAAGGCAGGAGGAAGAGGCTCTTACCTGCAGAACCAGGGCTGCCAACTTGAAGACGGTCTCACTTTCCACTTCAATCTGCCCCTGTGCAGGGAAAGAGCAACAACGTGAACCGTGCGCGCCCCGCCTCGCAGCGGCACCGCCGCCGGGACCCGCCGCCACCCGTCCCGCTCCGCACCGCTCCGGCCCGGCGCGGGGGCCGCAGGGCGGCCGGGGGTGGCGGTGGCGGTGCCGGCCGGCGCTCGGTGCCGCTCGGCGCCGCTCGGCGCTCCAGCGAAGCCAGCTCCGCCCGCGGCAGAGCCGGAGTCCCCTCCCCGCCTCCCCCTGCCGCGACCCCCTCTCGTGAGCGTGTCCGCACGCAGCGTGGCGGTGCCTTCCCTCCGCCCCCCCCCCCCGTTTCCGTGTTTTCCGCACAAATCTTTCTTTTATTGCATTTGACCGGACGCTGCTTTGCGTTATGGCATCGGACTGCGCGCCTCGGCAGGCACCCGATCCTGCACACTGCAACCACACACACAAAACTTGCCATGAAGCAGGCAAGAAGGAGAAGTGTTTTCATGGCTTGAAGCACACCACCTCCTCAGGGCAGGGCCCGCAGTTCATTGTTGGCACGGTGGTACGCACACCCCCGATGCTAGATAAGTAATACTAATCACAAGGATTGCAGAACTAAGGTTCCTTTGCCCCACACAGTCTGGATCTTACAGCCTCCGGTTCTTGCAAGTACACTGAAGGTGTAGCGCAACGTTCAGAAAAACTGCATGGACGCCCATGCTGGAAAGCTCCTGTGTCTTGACCCCGCTCCAAAACCAGTCCTGTCCTGACAGCACTATGCACTCGCTGACTTCAGAGGTGTGCAGCTGATAAATGCCAAAACAGCAAAACTACACAAGGATCCTTTTTTTCCTGCTTGCAAGCTTAAGTGCAATCTTTCAAAGTTAGTTTCTTACAAGCAAAAACCCACTCTTGATTCTATACTGGGACCAGCAGTAACACTGGAAGAGTAAAGGAGATGCACTTACAGTTGGACTCTTGGGTTATCAAAGCTACCTCTTACACCTACTGCAAACTGGGTATAAAGGACAAAACTGAGCCCATGAACCATCCCATGAATACAGAGATTTTGGTGGGGGGTTTTTTTGTTGTCATTTTTTGGGGGTTTTTTCTTCTTCTTATTGACCTTCTGCAAGCGAAAGTAGTGGACACAACACCTGTCTCCTGCCACAGAGATCCCAACACATCCTCTGTCCCCAGGATCTGCTGGCTGAATGAGGGGACAAAGCAGACCAAAAGCTGAGATAGTGCCAAAACCAGGGTAGCGAACGATCTACAGAATTACATACAGATACAGGGAAATGACATCTCAAAATATATAGGGCACATCTGGAGCTGAGCTAATTTACCACAGCTGCAGGTCTGGCCCACAGAGACTAAATTCAAAAGCGAACAAACAAATAATTCAATTTTCATGGAAAGGAAGTTTTTTTTGCCAGCTTTGTCAATAAAACATTCCAGCAGCAGCGCTCCCCCAGGCTGCTCCGCAACAGCAGACCAAGAGGAATTTCCCCTTCCCAACAGGTGTGGCAACAGCTATGCAGAAGTAGCCTCCAAAGCATTCCCAGACATATTTTATTAGAAGCAGAGGAGGAGCACATCACAAATTAGGGGGGGGGGGGGGGAAGCTTCAAGTTCATCCTTTCTTCAGATCTTTCATGTCGATGCTTAAGAGAAAAGGCAAGGATTGCAGCCCAGAAACTTCACATAGGTGCCATTTTAAGGCAGTTTGTTACTTCCAGGTCTGTATCAGGTTAGCCTTTGTCATACACATTTGAGCTGCCTTTTTTTAGCTTAAATTGCATCTGCTCAAACAGCCTCTGAGGCCAACTGTGGCAGCGGGAGGATTGCAGGAGATCGGGTCATCCCAGCACCGTGCTCTGCTGCACCAGCATGCAGGGAACCCAGATATGAGAAAAAGCCATCGCAGGGAACCTCTGCTCAGCAGAAAAGACAGGCTCTAGTTCAGCAAAGCTTCCCTGGACCACAAAATCAGGGAAAACAGGGCCAGAAGGGACCTTAAAAGCTCATCATCAAGACCATCTCCCTGCCCCAAGGCGGAATCAGCTACATGCGGCTCAACACCTTTTAAGTGTACAAGAAACTCACCGAGATTTAACTATCCAAATGCAATTCTCACATCAAAGGCCCTCTCCTCTTTGTTGCTGGCTCCAAGAAAAACTCCGCAGCACTCGGTGAGCTACTGCAGCAGCGAGTCTCTGCTGACCCATAGCAATAGCTGCTGCTGGCATTACAAGGGTGTTTGGGACTTAATAACCAAGCACCTCTTCACTTTTCATCTTCAAAGCATCTCACAACCATTAACTAATTAGCAATAGTAATTACGAGGCTGCTTTTGCATGTTTATTTACATGGTCCTACATAAAAGCATTAGGAAACTCTGGTCACTTTACTAGGCTGCTACGGCATTGCCACAAATGTTAAAAGGGATCCCACAAACCACTTCGTTTAGGGTTTTAGGAGACCAAACAGGCTGAAGGGGGACTGCCTTCTTAGGTGATGAAGTTCCAGTCTTTGCTTTCACGGTGAGGGTTTTGCTGTGCCAAAGATCTCAGTTTCAATCGCGTTTGCTTAGAAGCTGTGTTGAGGAGCGAACAGGTAAGAAGGTCCTCCCCAACCTGACACCTCTCAAACCAGAGTGAAGGGGACAAACAGGACGCCCCAGGTGCAGGGCTGCCACCACGGCTCTCCAGCTGTTGCAAGCCTCAGAACAGGGTGGACCAGCCCTAATTATCACATATCACCATACAATAACAGTGGTAGGAGACTGGGGCCACTCTGAGGGAGGCTTTGCACCAAAAAAACCCCCAAAGAGCAATCAGGAGAGCACCTACCCTTTAAAGGGGCTAAAAATCAAAGAAGAGCCACAGGGAGGCAAAGGGACTGCACTGAGGTCAGCAGTAGCTAAGTAGCAGAGCGAGGATTTGAAGCAAAGGATCCCAAAGCTCAGCACAGCCTTTATCTAACAGACTAATGCTATGCAAGTGACAGTCCCTTGGACAATTCCCTCTGAGCCTGGAATTATTTTCCATCATAATATAACATTATTTGCCATCTGGTTCCCCAATTGGCCATTGCTATAATGTAATCCAGCCCTGGGCTGTCAAGGAGTTTGGACAGCCCTTGGCTCGACACAAATCCATACAGCAATACGTGTCACTCAGGAGCACAGGACCGCGACTCTTCCCACTCCCTCAGGCAATATTTTGATTTTATAACCATCCTCCTGCCCCGAGGCTGGTGGATAGGGGTCTCTGTTTTACCATTGCTTTAACAGCAAGGTCAGGTTTCAAAAATAGAGGGGAAATAATGGTTGTAAGAAGATTCATTTCCAATGCTTGCAATTGCCAGGGTAATTTAAGCAGAGACTTCAGCGAGCAGGCGGGGGGCCCTGGGAGCCAGGGCAGCGAGTGTTCTCATGGCTGCCTGTTGAAGATGAAGATGGAAGGTTTTCCTAGATTTATCCCAAGTGAGAACAAGGTCACTAGCACGAGGTTAAGTAGATGGATGTAATTTAGATAATGGAATCTGAGTCTTCTACATTTTAGATGTAAATAAGTTTAACCAGACTAGCGGGTACAGCTCCAGGGAGGGGATGAAACTGATATTTTTCAATTAGAGTTTGCACAGGGACCAATCATTTTAACCAGTGAGACAGATTCAGCCCCTTGCGTAGCTCTCCAAAAGGCCACTGGCTTATCTAAACACTGCATTTGGTCCAGTGAATTCAGGTGGTGGCTTTTGTCATACTGACAAACATTGGAATAATAAAAGGTTGTAGCAGATGTCCAAACCGGGTGGCAATTACTGTAGAGCAGGAACAGGTCACTATCTCAGCAGCTAGTAAAGACCAACTCCTGCCTTCAGTGCCCATGGGCAGAATTTAGCCCCCAATTCAGATAAGAGCTCAAGTCTTTTGCTGCACAGACACAGACTTATGAATGTGATAAAAATCACAAGGCTCGGTCATGAATAGAGCAGTGAACCCTCATTAGACACAGCAACAACACTAGAATTTACTGTCACAGAGATACAAGTCTGAAATCCTGATGAAAACACAGATCAAGAATGAAGATAGTCAGATGAGCATTAACTGTGCTAAGCAAACCTTTAGACTGTAAACTCAGATTAAAGCAGATTAAAAAAAATAAGCAACACAGGAACTGTCACATTTAACTCTTTAGAGCCAGGACAAGAAATGAAAACTGATACAGTTTCTTCAAAGCACATGTAATCTCCAGAGGTTAAAGACTGACAACAAAAACATTTCACGTGGAGATTTGAGAACTGAGATACTAAACACACCTCTTCCCTCAAACCAACCCCTTAAAAAATGTATGTTAACCAAAGACACCCCCAAATACACACACACTATGATTGAATAGCCTCAAGACAGCCACAATATTGAATATAATTACCCATGATTGCTGAAAGGTGATTAAAAAAGCTGAGAGAAAGAAGGGTGCAATTAGACAGAGGGAAAGGAAGGACCCAAATATCTATAGCAAGGTGTTCAAACCGAGGGAGGCAATTAGCTGGGTGTGGACACGGCACAAGTGAAGAAAGCGATGCCGGCGCCCATGCCCTCACCCAGCGCTGCTGTGCCTTCCCACAAGGGATCCAGTGTCCCTGTGATGTGTCCCGACAGCCAGAGGATGCAGGTCCCTACAGTACAGATGGCTTCGCAGCTTTTCAGCACTTAAGGCTTCCTTGGGAGCAGAGGCTGCAGCCCAGCGGCCTGAACTCCTGGGATGGGCTGGGGAGGGGTTGTTGGCCACAACCTGTTACACGACACAAGTTGAGCAGCACAGCGGTAACTAGGTCAGGCAAATTCCACAACTCGCTCGGTCGGTGTGGCTGTGCTGGGTAATTACACCAAGGAGACAAACAATGGCAGCAAATGAATAACCCTCCAACTTTAAAGCACCCGTCCAGATTACCAGCACTCACACCTACATCTCAATCCCAGTGGTGGCACCTGCTGTTCACTCTGCCCTGCAATGTGCCGGACATCCTATCCCCATCCCATCCTGCATCGGAAGCTCCAAACTTTGCTGAGCATCTCAGCTAGGACCAATTTCCCAAAGACAGAAATGCTGGGCTGAGAAAAAGCACAGCAAACCAAGTGTCTGCCTCCAGCACGTTAGGGAGGAAAGTAAAGCACTAAACCAGCAGGAGATGCAGAATATGAGCCCTTATCAGAGCAAATTAAAGGCTGGTCCTTCTGACCCTCCTCAACAGGGTGCTTCAGATTTACGCTCATGCTGCATTTACCCCACGGGGAGCGCAGCCTGGATGGCTCAGGAGGCCTCACAGCTGCTTCTCGGCATTTAGATGGTCTATGACATCTTGCATTTCATCCATTAAGCCCCACAGCCCTTCCTATCCACATGAGAGAGAGTACGACCTGAGACCGAACACAGCTCAGTGCACGTGCAGCAGCTACCACGGCTGTCTCCTGGCAGGACCTGCTGCTTCCCAACTCAGCAGCTTAGGCCAACCCAGCCAAAAGAGCTGGTAGTGCCTCGTGGTGAGCAAAAGCTTCAGGTTTCTCTGTTACACCCTTTCTTTTGCTGTCTCTGCCAGCCACCCTCATCCATCTCCCTTGCTTGCGTTTTGTGCTTCAGCCAACACTTAGATGAAACTCCAGGGACAGCAGCAGCTACTCTGAGACTTGCCTACACAGTTCAGTGCAACAGGAGCATGTTTAGTGCTGCTTTTTTTTGCATTAATATAAGAGTAAAAGCAGAGAAGGAGGAAGAACACAAGGACTTCCCTGTTTGCAAGCCAGGTTATATAGCAAGTATCATTATACTTGAAGTATAATCACAGTCTTTCGCTTTCCTACCGCAGCACCACAGTGAGATACCCAACGCACACCAACAACAGAACTGGCTGAGCTGTTGCAGCATCTTTACCCTGTGGCCAGGAGATCAAAGGCACAAAACTCTCCGTCACAATTAATCCAGTAGTTAGACCCAGGAGGTGACTACGTCAAGAGATGTGAGGTACAAAACTTTGGCTGCAAACCAACTAAGCCTTCATATGCAATGGGCCAGCCCAGCTGGGACACAACCTACACCTCCCCGGCAAGAGCCTCAACAGGTCCCTGGGGCACCATCACCCTCCACAGCAGGCAGCCTTGGACCTACCTCAACCACTCTCAGAGGTGCTGTATAGAGTCCCTTGACTATACCCACACCATGGCCAAGTCCCTCCCCAAGCCACCAGCACAGCCCCATGTGAGGTCTCACAGGGTAACGAGTAGGGGGGCCCCATGGAGATCTGCCAGCTTACAGCAGCAAAGGGGTCCTGCCTCCTCCTCCTGTCGCATTTTGTTCACAGGCATAACCATGCCCCATCCTTCTCATCTGCTGACATGCTGCTGGGGGGTTTGGGCCATGGAGGTGGCTGCCAGATCCATGGAAGGTAAGAAGCGCAGAAGGCCAACTGGTCCTGGTGATCCTCATCCTGGGCTTTACATGTGCTGTCTTTGGGAGCGGAACAGCAAATACATGCAACGGACAGAGTGTATTTTAATAGCCTTGGCTAGGATCAGACTACTCTGTGTTACAAGGCTGTATGGGAACGCTCCCCCTTCCCTAGGGATAGGAGAGAATTAGGAAATATCTGTTATAAAACTTTCGAGAGCTCTCTGATATATGACCACGTTGCTCTCCACAAGCTGGAAGCCAGCCAGACTTCATGCTCACACCAGGGGTCTGTTTTAACAGCTCTTCTTGGTAAGCACTGGTCTTCAGGCTGCCAAGTGCTCACAAGCATTGCCGTTCACGAAGCTATCACGGTTACAGACCCCTCTGAAAACTTCCATTTCCTTTAACTTTTTTCTTTTTCTTTTTTAAAGCAATTCTTGCAAGTCCTTGAAAAAAAAGTGAAATTAAATAAATAACCCCCCAACACCCAAATATAGAGAGGAAAAGGGGAACATAGCCAACTTGACCAAGATCTTAGTTTACGGAATGTATTTCAAGGACTGGCAAAGAGTCAACCGTATGGCTGCAGAGCTATATGGAGGTTAGCTCTAATGCATAATAAACTTGACAGTGCTTCGCTAGCCAAGTAGGGTGTTATTTTTTCAAACTTGGCTGTTTTGAAAGAAGAAAAGACTAATTTATCTTTCCAAATTTATCACCAACATGTGCGTGACCAGTTCCGACCCACCTCCTTAAAAGTATCCCAGCTATGGTCGTGGGCTGTGCAATAACACACTGAACACGTTACAAAGCTCCCCTATCCCTGTGCAAACACAATGCTGAGATACCCATTTTACCTGAAACTAAGTGCTAGGCTTTCACTATTCTAAATTCCAGCTATACAGTGGATTTCAAACATTGCTACACATCTAAATCCAGCTTCTTACAGCCAGTGACAGGAGAGAAAGCTTTTAAATTGAAGTTGTCGCCACTGAAGGTTTTCAGGCAGCAGTTCTCAAAGCCCTGAAGAAGAAGAGAGGCACATAGGAAAACAGAGCCCAGGCATTCACAAAGCATCCTTCCAGCCATTGCATTCTCCCAAAATACACATAGATAAAGGAGCTCATAACCAAGACACTGGGAGGCCCTTCCATAGACCTCGAAATCTAAGTTTTACCAGCTCCCAGCTCCTGCTCAGTGGCCCAAGCTGTTCCTGGCAGCGGAGAGGGCTTCTCCAAGCTCCAACCCAAAGAGCATGGGTGCCGGAGAACAGGAGCCAGGCAGCCAGCTGGACCACAGAGGACTGAGAGGGCCGGGGGACTGCAGCATCAGACCGGGGAAAAAATGGGCAGCTCAACATGCAAGGAGGGTAGGGCAAGAGCACTGGCAGCATTCGTTATATCTGCTGGAGGCCAAGTTTTACGCACGCACCAGCAGCGAGGAAACACCGGGTGCTCTTACGAACGGAACAGCAAATGTTGCATACAGTTCATACGCAAGGAGACATGGGGAGGGCAAGGCCAGAAATGCTGAATGGGTCATGCTGGCAAATCCAGCAGAGGAAGTTTATTCTCCAGGCATGTAAAGCAGTGTTACATTACACTTTGCAGGAGGAAGATGCCGGTGTGGTGGCGGGTTAAGACGGGCGTGCAGTGGAAAGGCCCAGCCATGGACACCTCGTGCTCAGTACACAGGGATTCTTTACTCTGGGTGCGGAACTGTAATGCTGCTAAAACATGATTTGCGAAAGTAAAAATAAGGTCTCAGCCCTCTTGGGCTTTAGGCAACGGGGACCCCCCGGCTCCCCAGCCGCTCGCAGAGGCTGAGGGCCAGGCAGAGGGGGGCTGTGCAGAGACCACCACAGGTCCTAGCGGAGGCACAGGCGTGGGGTGTGGCAGCGAAGGGCCCAGAGGAGCTTTGACTGTCTAGAAGAGCATGGAGATGGGGGAGTGGGCGGTGAGTAGGAAGAAATACATTTTTGGCAGCAGGGATTTTATTGTCTATCTTGTCTCTCCCTTGCCAAAACATCTACAGAAATTGCAAAATGCACAAGCCCCAGATTCCTCCAACCCTTGGCAGGGGAAAGTGGTACCAGATTTGCAGAAATGAGCAGAGATTTGCAGGAAGGAATGTGGAGTTGAAAGGTGAGAAAGAACAGCATGGCTGTGCACTACAGAGCACCAAGCTAGCCTCCTCTGTTTTCAGATATTTTATGCAGGGTTTTTTTCCCCTTATTTTTTGGAATTTATTATATTTTGTAATATTTTAATTATTAATATATTTAATATGCTATATTATTTATTCTGAATTTTTATTCAGCTGGGAGCAAAACCTCTCTGGAGTCATCTGGGCCAAGACAGCCAACACACACTGCTCAGCAGCTCCAACCTAGACCCAGAGATGCTGGACTTCATTAGGGAGATGCTGTTCTCTGTGGTTAGATACAGCTACTTACAGGATTTCACACACAGGATTGCCTGCAGATCTCTCAAAGCGTACTGTACAATACATTTATGATGCAGCCTCTGAACCTTGTAAGCCATGGATAAATCCCCTCCAGAGGAGGGACGGGCATGAAGCTTTGCCAACGCACCAGCTGTATTTGCCCAAGCCTTTGGCTGGCCCTCGTGGTACGTCCTACACGCCGGCAAGCCCCCGACATGCCCCATCTCGCACGCAGGGCAACATCACCCTCTCACCCTCCGCTCAGGAAAGCATCATTTTTCTTTAAAGCACATAAGCCACAGAAGCACGGGTACCTACACACTGCTGTGCTGTCAACACATGCCAGTGCTCAGGAATGTCGAAGACACAAAAACAACTCCTTCAGGCATCAGGCCTCTGGACCACGCTGGATTTGGGCTCTTCCACCCACTGTGGTGAACAAGCTACTGTGAAAGCTTTGGAAACAGCTTTGTGAAAGCAAAAAACCCCACACAACTGGGTTTTAAGCAGGTCTTCTCACACCCCAGTACTGCAGCATTTATCCTCTGAGCCACATTCCTGGCCCCCACAGAGCAGAAGCTTCAGGCAAAGATCCGGGTTAGGATACGGCCCTGGCAGGGCATCCTCCGGCACACCTCGTGCATTGAGGAGCACCCCAGAGCACACGGGCTGGGCGTAGGTTGCTGCTTTTTAAGACACTGGGATTTCCTCACTCACGCAGCAAGGAAAGGAGAGGAGGGGGGAGGGAGGAGAAAAGCTAAGCTGAGGCAGGTCTATCCTCCCTGAGCTGGCTTAACAACTGAGAAATGCCAGGGAACATTCCCCGCTGTCATCAGCAAGTGGCTGATGCTTGCTTCACCGGAGCTGGGGATCTGCTCATATTCAGGAGCCAACACCAGCCGTCCCGCGCCCTGCGCTTCCTTCCCCGCAGCACAACGGGGCCTGGCAGCACCGCGGGAGCACACGCACTCTGCGAGCGCAGCCTGGGTGCCTTTGTGCAGCCTCTTGTCCACATACCGGGGGCTTAAATATGAGAATTGGTCCTGTGTGCACTTCATGCGCTACTTGAAACCTAGAGCCTGACCATAAGTTTACCAAGTAGGATGAAATATTTTTAAAAGACCTAATTTGAAGGTTAAAAGCCACTGGACCAAATGTATCTTGAAAATAAATAAGGTTAAAAACCACTGGACCAAATGTATCTTGAAAGTAAATAAACTGGCTTCTGCTGAAGTAGCTGCAGGCTTCTGCTGAAGCAGGGCTGCGAAGCTGCCCAGCAGAGGAAGTGCTGCAGGCAGAGCGGGGGCTCTCGCCTTTCACTACGTGCCGAATGGCTCGGCGCTGCCCGCAGAGATCCTTCTCAGGAGGACGTGATGCTCCTCTCCCCCCGCTGCCCACAGAAACTGGACACAACAGAAAACTCTCTCTGCTTCTGGCAGTTTTGCTTGCAGGAACAGGGAAGCCAGCACTTTGGGTTGCTACCAATTAGAGCACACACCTCGCAAGCCGTGGGGCGAAAACATGAAGCAGCCTTCATTCAAACCTCTCCCAGCTCCCGAAGCCCTGAACTCAATAAACTCTGCTTGTTGCGGCACTCCGTGCATCATCAGCGCTTCATGCGCTATCAGCACTTTGTTTCAGTAATATGAAGTTATGCTGCTTGAATAATAATATTTATCCAGGCCAGAAGTGACTCCTTATTGGTTTGACGACATGTGTGTCTATGATCAGTGAGGGCAATTTTTTTATGCTTCTCTTCTCTTTGCTTTCTCTTATGCTTTATGCATAACCATAAACACCTATACTCGCACCCAAATGTTTTCATGTTGACTAGCATTTGTTTTAATAGCAGTGCCACTTTTCACATTCCATCCTAAAACCAGACCCATTTTCCAATTCCAAAATTATTTGTGCTGTCTAAACTGCTCCAGTTTTCCCTGAAAGAATGACTACGAGTTGCCAAGGCCCTTCACTTAAAATGGCAGAGATGTCAAATGGACATTTGCTTTTTATTAATCTTAACCAGTGAGGCCCCAAGTTCTTCAAGCATCTTTAAAACTTTAGCATGTTGTAAAAAGGCACCAATTTCCTCCACTCTTCCAGAAAGCAATTCCTGTACAAAGCACAGTCACAACTTCACCATTAACCACTTCACATGAGGTTTCTGATCCCACCATAAAATAATGAATACTGGATACTGAATAAGAATCCTCTAAAATATGAAGCATATTAAAGGTGAAAACTTTGGCCAGCTACACTGAGCTCCATCACTAGCTAATGATACAAGATTGTTTTCCAAGAAAAGGCTGTAAGAATGAAGTGACCCTCTTAGACTGATTAAGCCATGAGTAAAAAAGGAAAAAAACCCACCAGATGCCCGAGTTTGACGTTAACTAGAAAATCCCAGAAACTTCAGGCATTGTTAGAGTAAAGCTCGTTGAACTGCAGCTGCTATTGAAGTGCCAGGGCACGGCAAAGGTGGCTGCCACACCACTCTTTTTTCAGACCAAGATGTATCTGCAGGAGATCAACCTTATTTTTTAATATTTTGGCTACCATATCATGAAATAACTTTTAAAAATATGTATTTTATAGATTTGAACATTTTCAGAAAATAGTGGAAGCTTCTTAACCCAGAGAGTAAATACAGAAAGTATTTTAATAACTAGCTTTGATTGCTATTTTATAGGATTTATTACTTTACTACTTCACTGAATTAAGGCAGGAAATCAGGGCACTAGGAACCAAATTTCCAGCGTAGGACCTTCCTCACAGGTCTTTTCTTCTTGAGACAAGTTTGACTCAAGATCAGTAAAGAGATGCTTGCCTCGAGTGTTTGCTATACAGTGTATAGAAGGATACGCCACTGACAGAGCCTACCTGCAAAGTTTCAACCCAGATTTCAAACAACTTAAAAACTTTTGAGTATTTAAGACTTATCCTAGCGTGGTGAGCACGCAGCGAGGCCGTGAAAACAGGACCAGGAAACCATCATCATCCTTATCCATTTGCTTGAAGCATCAGCATTTAAGTGAAGGAGGAGAGTAAGCACGCTGAGATCTTAATACTTCAATAAGATCTAGAAACCAGATGCAGCTCCTAGCAAATTTCCAGGACTGTGTAAGGTAGCGGAGTAGCAATAAAAGGGAGAGGCACAACAAGGAGCTTCGAAGGATGCTGAGCCTCACCTGGTGTACACAGGACTTGGCATTCAGAAAGAACAGCTCCACTGTAGTTTTGTCCTTGAGGAAGGAAATGCTTTCAATGTAGAACCTGAAAATTAAAAAAAAAAAACACCCACAAGTTACTTTCTTGAATAGGTTTCATCTTCCTCCCAAATCATTTTATTTCCTCAATGTTTTGTTCTCTAGCAATAAAATGGCACAGAGGAACTATGAGCCACTGCACTTAATTTCCTGCCTATTAGGAGGGAACAAGCAGAAAATCACGGACCAACAGCACACAGGGAACGACAAACTCCTTGTTCAATAGATCGTAGATATCTGGTGACTCTTCCTCTCATCTGAAAGCCCTGTCGAATGCTAAAGGAGTAAAGCTAGGATGTTATCTCCTATGCAGATAAAGCCACAGAAGTGGAAAAGGTAACTCCAAATGGCCTGTTGCAGGTCAGGAAGCTGGTCCGGCGCTGTGCTGGAGGAGAGGGGCTGGTGGCAGCCCCGCAGGACCATCTGTCCCCCAGGAGCAGAGAGCAGCCACGGGCTGAGCGCCATTAACTTTGCTCCAAGCAAACAGGGACAAGCAAAAAAACACACGAGGAATGCTTTGGGTCAGCTCCATCCCATCAGGCACATCCATCCTAATGACAATGTGAGCCCCAAAACCAGGGATTTACATGGAAGGGCTGCAACTGGCTCAGCCTTACAAGCACCGCTCTGCACAGCGCACGCTGTATTCCTCCCCAGCTTCCTCTTCCCAGGGCCATGGGTGCATCACAGAGGCACACACCAACAAAAGCAATCCCATTACTGGTTACTCTGGCCCAGCCAAGGTTAGCAGATGGGTCCCAGTTTGTTCTAGAGCTACACTAAACATCACGTATGCCACTGGCACTCTGCAAAAATCACACACAACCTGTCTGTGCGCTTCCCTGGCGCACTCGGGGCATCAAACCAAACAGCACTGAGATCCATTAAATGGTGTGGAGAAAACACATCTATAATTTGAGGAGTGCAGAACTGCCAAATCAGTTTAAAGAGACAAATTTGTGTGAACGTGGTCCTGTCAATCCTCCTTTAGCTGGATGTGAAAGCAGGATACCTATGGTTCAGCTCCTTACAGAGAATGAATACTTTGGGTCCAGACTCTCCCACCCAATGCTAGACAGAAGGCACGCTATTTTTCCCAGCCAAGCAAAGACTTGGGCCACTACCACCACTGCCCCAGCAGTGCAGACCACACCAGGGCTTCTCAATGTCTTGCCTTTGATAGCAGGAGAGTTGGATGGCCAACACAGGGCACGCAGCCCACTATGTTTATCAGAACCAAGCCAATCCCTCCCGCAGCCCCATGGCATTCCTAAGGCTCCTCACAGCCTCAAGGTCCAGCCACTGATCTCTTGGTGTAGGCGATTTGCAAGACACTGGAAGAAGTCCACAGCAGCAGCACGGAGCGCATGGTAGGAAGCAGTAAAGCTAGCACCTGCTGCACTTGTTAGGAACATATGCAGTATTTATGCTGTGACTCGAGACAAGCAAAACATTAAATAGTAATTGTTTTAATATTTCGCATTCCTACAGCATGTTCCATCAATTTAATTTTAAAGCACTCCCCAGAATGCCTCTGTAGGATAAGGATTTAATTTACCATTTTACAGGCATGCGGCCTGTCCAAGGGGCAGACCCAAGCCCAGCAGCCTGCCCCAGACACTTGAAAGGCTATTGTAGATTTCCATGACTCACCTTTCATTGAGAGCTGTAGGAGCCACAGGTATTTCCACCCTCTCTTGATTGCACCCGATATAATTTTTTTCCAACAGCTTTGCTAAACTTCACTTTAAATACACTTGAGTGTTGCTCTCCAGAAATGCAGAGCATCGGAGGGCAGGAGCCTCGCTCTTCGTCCTTTCCCAACCTGCTGCCAGACCAGCCCTTCACAGCAGGGACCTTCCTCAGCCTGCTAAAGACTTCCTCCCTCTGCTGCACCAAAAAGGTGATTTTCCTCAACTAATGACCTCATTTGCACTTGCAGTTTCCTCCAACTAAGAGTCAGACGTGGCTGACTTATCCTCAGAAGCAGGATAGTACCCCTCGCTCTGAAGAGAGGTAGCTCCCGGTTGCTGCTGGTACAGAGCAGGAGACAGTGGGATCTATGGATTTAGGGAGAGGGCACCGGGGAGGCGCTGCCCCTGCCCCAGCCAGGTCTGCGTGCTATTTCTTCCACGGTACAAGCTGTACGCTCTTATCACCACAGTACAGATAGGGAACACTGGACCAGAGATAAGGATGTTCCAGGAATGACAGGCATGTTTGGAAACACCATAAAGTGTATGTTCTGCTTTTATTTCCGATGCTGTCAGCATCCTTGAAACTAGAATGATACTTTTATAAGTCCTAAATCTGCATTATAGAGCTCTTCACCAGCTGCGTGTACCATATGAAAACTTACGTGACTGGACTGAGTTTACACCAGCTGAAGAAAAATAATTAAAATCTGAAAGGATTATCATGTGTTTCATTACTGAACAGCAAAAGCTCAGGGCCAAGGAGTTATGAACAAAAGGAGCATCCTAACTAGGTATCCGAGGATCCCCGCCATTTCCAGTATCGCTGCTGGAAACTGTCCGGTGCAGTGCCGAAAGCTACTGAGAACTGATGCTGTTGCACATTGTTGCACATTTGCCACTTGTTGTGAGAACAGCAGCTCAGTGCCCTGCCTCGTTACACTTGCATCCCAAACAAAAGTGACACTGAAGCAGTATTTGTTCTATCCATGGCTGAACTTATTTCAAACACGCAGAAGGCACGGCCCACGCAGGAGGGCTCGCCCAGCCCCAGGGACACCCTGCAGCTGCAACAGCATCCACCGCTGTCACGTCATGCACGGCCAGAGACTGTCCAGCCCGGGGCAACGAGCGCCAAGCGCTGGGGCTCTCTGCCCAGCCCCTCCGTGCCACTTGCCCCACACCCAGCTACGCTTCTCTGTTGGAGCCACAGCACACACAGCTGCAACTGTGTATTTTGGCTGCTGTCACGGGAGTTTAATTAAGGAATAGGCTACAACAAGGCAAATGTGTTCACATGAGAAGTGTCTGAACTAACCACCCAAGGCATATGCCATGGAGCAACGGCCTGGAGTCATGTACTTATCCAAAAAGTTGTAAGAAAGTAGAGAGTTGCAGGTTTTGAAGTGGCTTTTCTGCTGGAATATCTATTTTCTACGGATCAGAGTTTCTATACTGAGAATTATTTCTGTATCCTCCTCCTCCTGCTCTGCTTCTCACTCACTGGCCACCTCCTTGGCTTCTAATTGCTTGGTTTGGATTTCACGACCCTGAACCAGTCCGGCTTAAAATTAGCTTCTAGAAGTTGATCTTTCCAAGCCCACACCTCACTCGTTAAATCTTGCCCAGGTCTCTGCATACCCTGTCCTGTAGAGGACCATCTCACAACAGAGAGGGCCAAAACGAACATCACGAGCCAACAGCATTAATCCCAGCCAAAGAAATGCTCAAGTCATATGATTGCCTTCACAGCTTTCTTGGGCAGTCATAGATTTTAGCCTCCCAGATCCTGAAACACAGTGAATATATTGAAGGGCCCATCATCCCTTTTAAAATGGATTTTTTTCTTTCTGTTAAAAGTGGGGAGGGAAAGAGAAGCTCTGAACTCCATCACAAATAAGCATGTATTCAGCAAAACCAAAGTGCTGCTTGTTTGAACTGTTCCCTCAATGAGCAGGGTGCGGAGGACGTGGTGAGGCGACAGTGCCAACCGACCCAACTACACTAGAGTCTCTGCCTTGGAAGTGCTTCAAATAATTAAGCACACAAGGCATAAATTTACCAAGATATGAAAAGCAAATGAGGTCAGTCTGCTCTCATTTTCCTCATAGACTGTAAGGAAAACAAAAACTCCAACAGTATTAAGAATATGATGGTTGGTCTTTTCTGCCAGCACAGCTCTGTCTCGTAGGACATGGTTTTTTTCAGGCCCTTAACCAGCAGAGCTTTGCCAGCAAAAGCCCTAAAGTAATGCAATTACATTGGCCAAAATCATCACTTTGCCAGGGATTTTATTCTCTCCTGGTCCTGGCTTAAACTGTGTGAGCAAAGAAGCCATCAGCAATCCCTTTCAAGTACAGACAACCCTTAAGTAAACGTAAGAGAAGAAAAAGTAAGTAGGATTGTTTAAACAAACTGTATTAAAATTTAGCACTAAAGACAAGTCAGGCAAAGAAGGTATTTAAAATACAGGATTTTAAACAAAAAAAACCTAGGAACAATGTCCTAGTAACAGTTTAAAAAGCAGCAGGTTCCAAACTACTTTATTCTGTAGTTAAATACAAAAGAGAACAGCACTTATCCAGGACCTAATCTCTTTCTAAAAATAATATATCACTTTGACATTTATTTCCTTTATCAAATCCATAATCAGTTCTTTTAAACAAAAACCCCTGGTGATAAACAAACCCAAGTGGTCATGTTTTCTTTGTGGACACAATTACTCACCTAACAGCAAAGTACAAAGTTGCCGGGCCCGGCTTCTTGGGCAAGTCATGGTCCAGGACTCGGTGATCCAGCTGCAGCCAGACACTCTGACCTCTGCGGAAACAGGTTGGGGACACGGTTAAAAACTGGGACAGGAAATACAGAAACAGGGTCTTTTCACTGCTCGTGGTTACTCCATGTGTTACTTTAAGAAGCGCGAGATTCAGCTCTGAGGCAGGCAAACATTTCATCCAATTATTTCCTTTTTTCCTAACTTTCAGATTTTGATGTAATTCACTTTTGGACATTAGAGAATGCTCTTTGCAGTTGTATTTTCAGCTGCAGCACAAAAGTCATAGCATGGCACCCAGAAAAAAAATAAATATTACTGAAGTACCCTCCTTTGCTATAGATGGGGATGCTTCCAGTGACTTCTCACGTCTAGCAGGGCGATCTGATCTGTAGCAGAGGCTGGAGGTTTGCCTGCAGCAGAAATGGGTCTCATCTCTTCTGCCGCACAGGGACCGCACAGCTCTGTGGCCGAACCCCCCACTCCTCCTGCTCTGCACCATCCCCAGTCCCAGCGCGACACAAAACCCCATTTCAGAGCAGAGGGGTTTACTGCAGGCACACTCATTAAATGAGGCAGGCGTATAAAACGGTTCTCTCTGCAGCACCTTCTCCGACTGAAATGGGAAGGAAGCCAGAAAGAAAACAAAAATCCCCCAAACCCCAATAACCCTGGGGCCGAGGGGAAGCTCAGAAGCCTGTGGCTGCCCCGAAAGGCTGGGGCATGGGTGCCCTCCAGAGGCCACACGCTCCCTCCAAGCACCCAGTCCAGTGCCGTACACCTAAGGCAGCCTCTGGAGTCCCACTGGTGTTTCTGGGGAAGCCAACAGCTTTTAGGTAAACCCCTGGCAGCACTTCAAAGCTCACCGTGAGGGAGCGCCAACAACCAAAAACCTCCAGAAGAATTTCATGGCAGCTCTTCTGGGGGAAAAAATAAGCCAAGCGCAAACAGCATCCTCAAGGGATTTACAGAAGAGCTGGGAGAAAGTATTTTTCAACACTTGAAAGAACAAGGATGTGGCAAGTATATTCTAGGGAGAGCCCAAGATGAGAGTGGCTGGTAAAAATAACACTGCTGCCGTCAGGGCTCCAGAGCGAGCAGCTCCTACCAGCTCCGTAAACACCAGCCCTTTCCCCAGGGCCAGTCCTGCACCTGCAGATGGGACCTGCCTTGGCAGGGTGGCCCCAAACGCTGCTCCGATGTGATCTGTAGGTGAAGGCTTCCATCCAGGACACCGTAAAAAGCAGCAATGGAGAGCAGCAGGGACTAATATTATTTCCCTTAGACAAGAGGAGGTTTATTTAGGGGCTGTGCTGGTGCACAATGCTGTTTCCCCACTGCCCTAAGCAGCTCTGCTCCAGTTTTTTTGGGGGCTGAAGGTAACTCTTCTGGAGACACCGGCCCTGGGGAGCAGAGTCCTGCCCGCGGGTTTCGGCCCTGCACCCAGCAGACGTGGGGAAGCACTTCAGTGCAACGCTGACAGATGAGTCTAACCACCAGCTGAGATTTCAGTTAACTCAGCCGACTCCAGGTTAATGCCACGGAAGCCGCTCTCCCACAGGGCTCCAGAGCCTGGCCACAGCATCTCACCCAGCCCGGCGGCAGCCACGGGCGCAGGCTGGCAGGGGCTGGGCAGCGGCTGCCCGCGCTGCCCCACTCGCAGCAGCGGTGGCAAACTGCACCCAACGCTGCCGCGCGCTTGCGATAGCCCAGCTGCCAGGAAGGGAGGGTTGTGCATTTCAGGCATGTTCTGCTTTTGCAGCTCTTTTTGGTAGTCTGCAGAATAGCTTGGATACCTAAAAGTAATAGGGAAGCTAGAATAACGTTGTTTATGGAAAGGACTAGCCTCATATTTCACTGCTGCTAGGCAAGTTTGGATTTGGAAGACTCAACAATACATTTGAGATTAAAGTGCAAAGCAACAGGATCGATTCATTTTGAAAATAAATGCAAATCCTTTTTGTTGTTACTAAAAGCGCAGAGGAGGAAAGCTGAGGCTGTTCAAGTGGGAAACTATTGATGAACCAATTTTTTCACCTTGTGAGAGAAACATGAAAAGTGAAAGTGTCAGGAAGGTATTTTAGAAGTATTCTCTGGTTTGTGCCTGGAAAATATTTTCCAAATATTTTCTGTTTTGTGCCTTCCCCTTTCCTTAGCCAAGCAGGACAAGCACAAGGTAGGAAAATCTTTCTTCTTCAAAAGAAAAAGTCATTTTTCCATCACACTGAGCTGCCACGGTGTCAGGGATAGGTTTCACACTGCAATAATCACACGGCTGTTTAAAAATAAATGAATATACTTACGTATCATCTATGAATGTTATACCAAAATACTCCTTTTCTTTCAGGTTGAAGTGTGAGGCCACCAGATCCAGTAACTCCCGAGACAAAAGTTTGGGCTATTGAAAGAATAAAAATAATTTAATTCATTTCAGCCCAGGCTTTTCATATATAATAAAAATTTTCTCTGCAAATACTGACATTTAAGTACACATGGCCAAGTTAAGACCCTGTTGTGCAACTCAGTGCAGAAGTGGCTCCATCAGACTCGGGGTAGTCGGATACGGCGTCCCATGGAGCCGCGGGACATGCAGAGCACGGAGAGGCAATTATGTATTTAACCCACGACATCAAGCTGCAGTGCATGGACCGACCACTGCTTTCCTCTCTCTGGGGGAGAAAGGCAGCAGCTCAGGTTTTCCTGCACTTACAGCAGGAGGGATTTTTCAATTAAGAAAATACTGTGCACTGGAGGATCTCATGCTTTGGGTTCTGTTATGGGAATAAAACATCCCCAAAAATACAGACTTCTCTACACTTCATGAATTTTGGTGAAAACAGATGAAAAACTGACTGCAGAACTGATGGCAGATATTTTGCCAACTGTGCACCAACGTCCAAGCGAAAATCCCCTGCTTATTCAGGTCTGAGGAGGAGCGTGCATGCCTGAAAGCATGCCCATTTATTCTACTTCTATGAGTTGCTCTAGTAAGAGATAAAACTTTTCTTCAAACATCACTTATGCATCAGCCCTCAATAGCACTGTTAAAGAAAATAAGCAGGGAAATCTGGCACCGTGCTACCGGTGCCCAGAAGAGAGGGGTCTGTACCTGAACCAGCAGCTCCAAGTTCCTGTCATCGAGGAGATGCACCTGGCAGTGCCGGCCCTCTGTCATCTGCAAAGACAGCAACACAGCCCCGTGAGGAAGGGCAGGACCCACTGCTTTCCTGGCCTGCACAGGCCCACGTGCGGCTCAGGGGCAAGGACAGCACGTAGCAAGCGTTTAATCTGCACTGATAAGGGAATCGACTCTGTACCAGAGCTGAGCGTCCTTCTCCAAGGACTCGGTCTGGGAAGCTGCCTCAGCACTCTCAGCTCCCATCAACTTCAAGCTGAAATTAAGGGTGCTTAGCAGCACTCAGGATCAGATAAAAACAACGCAAGTGTTGCAAAAATTTAATTTGAGGATGAAACAGCCTGGCTAGTACCATAGCTACAAATGGCAGCAATAGCCTTTTGCTCTGGTGAGGAGCAGAGATGAAAAAGGACCCATGAAATCCCCATCTACCCAACCCTCTCTGCAGATGGGTCAGCCTAAATTTGGCCCCTTGACAGAGGACCTGTTCTCTAGTTTAGATGGAGTCTCTACCAGCACATTAATGTTCTCCCTTGGATAACTTTTCACAACCATTAGAAGTCATTGCCTCCATAGGATTCTTATCTAGGTGGTTACACACGCCAAGACAGGTGCTTGATGTGAATGGTTAAGAACAGGATGAGCTTCGCAAGCTCTGACATTATATCTGCACCACTTATTTCATGTCACATTTATCTCTTGCAAACAATATGTCTTTCTCTCTTTAAGAGGACAGCAATTCAGAAATAGCTGCACATTAGGCCCTTTTAATATCTGCCCTTTGAAATCTAATACATTTCCACAAAAGCTTTTACATTATTTAAAATCTGTTCTAATTCTGGGCCTCTCGCCGGCTTCGGCAAGGACCAGCTTCGCAGCGTTCTCTGGGCAAGAGTTGGTGAAGGAAGCCTGGCTTTTATATTTATTCTCCCAGCCTTAGAGTAACTCATTTTCCTGACAGCACAAGCTTCTCGCAGACTATAAATTCTGAGCTCTGAGCAGAGGCCGAGGGTGGTTTGCTTAGATAGGGGCTCCCGGAGGGATTAAATGGCAACACAGAGCGGTTTCTTCTTTCACATCCCTCGGGCTCCACAGGGATAGGGACAAGGACAGGGCTGGGCTCTACTGCCACCAGCATCCCCACATCACCTCCCGCCCCAGGCTGCCGCGCATCCAAACCTTATAAAGACTTAAAAATAAATACAATTTATACCCCATTGCAGTATAACTGAAGAGAGACCTCCCGCCTCCCCCCAGCGCTGCCCCTGTTTCAACACGCGGCTGTTCCCGCAGCCTCTTCTGTCACCAGTCAGCCATAAGGAGACAAATTAACAAAGCTTTATTGTTTCCACTAATTGAGCTCATTTTGACCAAAGCCCGGGAGGGAGTCCCCTCCTGAGGAGCTCTGCAAACAGGTCAGAGATGAGCATCTGCGGGCACAACCCTGTCTACTGTCTGGGAAAAATGGGGCTACGGCATCTGGGGCACCAGAGCTGGCAACTTATGGCACTAACTAAACACGTATCATCACATCACTGATCAAAACAGCAATACTGTTAAAAGGACCGTTTGCAGAGCAAGCCTAGCTGGAAGAAACCCCTTTCCTTTTCATTTCTCCTACTGCTGTGAACGTGAATTTGTAGAGAAGTGTCAGATGAAGAGTGACTTGTACGTGCAGGGGTGCGGAGCAGAGACTGCACCATCACAGAGACGGCAGCGATGCCCCCACGCAAACCACGGCCTCACCCCACAGTACTGCACCCCGAGGAGGCATCGGGCCAGAGCTGCACTAGCCCCAGGCCCCAGCTGCACTAGCCCCAGGCCCATGCTCCCAGCAGGGTACCACTTCCAGTGCTTTATCCTTCAGGTTTTGGAAGCAAAGCTGCAGTGTCCCAGTTCCGGCTTCCAGCACGCTCCCTGCAATTTATCCGCTCACCAAACATGCCGCCTGGAGCCCTTAAATCCATTATGATCTGATCACGGGTCCATTTGTTCCTGAGAGCTGAAGGTCTCCCATCGCGCACTCATAAATAAGTCACGTTACCATCAATTAATCATTTCATCAGCACACCCTTTCAAGGTGGTGCATATTTCTGGCTCTGACATACTGTTACCAATCTGCCCCTGTTGCGAAGTGTCTGATCCAATAGTGTTTTTAAATCATTCCCCATCTGTTGCTCTGAGATAGCACAAGGGTTGCCATTATTTAATTGCTAGCTGCTTTAGCTTTCACCCAGTGAAATCACATTAATCACTTCTGACTGTTTTAATTGCCTCAGTTGTCTATTGTTAAGTAAAAAAGGTTTCTATTATAGCAAACACATCCACAAAGCCTTGTGCTGAGGAGAAAGGAAGGTTGCCAGGAAGATTAAAACAGAAGAAATAACCAACCATAGTCTGTGCTTCTATTCAGCTATCCAAGGTAATTGCAAAGCACCTTGAAAGTACTTAAACCTCATAACAGCCCTAAAGACAGGCAAGATACAAATATCCCCAGTTTTATTGATGAGAAAACATAAGGACACAGCTTAAAAGTCTGATTTACAGATTACAGATACAGATAACATTTAGTACCTGAGTCTCCAGGAATCTCATCTCAGAAGAAATCATACAGCTGCTTCCAGAGTACTGGAAAGCTCAGTCAAGAAGTTGCAGAAGATGCCAGCGTGCTCAGCGATAAAGCACCATGAAATACCATTACTGTGACAAACCTGTCCGTTCCCACCTGTATCCCCAGAGCTCTATGTGGCAATGGGCTCGTGTCACCCCAGGAACACTCTGTCGCATAGCAAGACACGCGACAGCAATGTTCAGGGCCATAAAAATGTCTGCTGCTGGCTGTAGCTCAAGGAAGAGGGGGGCTCTGGAGCCCTTTCCATTTGCTGCTTGCACCCTCTGCCCCCCCAGCCCATGCACACGCATCTGAGAGCTTCATCCCTGCTAAGATGCCTTCTCCACCTGGGCTGAGAGGCACAACAAGGATACTCACTGCGTGGTACCACAGCCCAGTCGAGGAACGCAAATCTGCCGGGGTGACTACCAGCTTTGCATTTGCAGGCCCCAACCCCTAAGCAAAGCAGCATTAACTAGGACAGTCCAAGCACCAGCCCTTATCCTCCTCTTGCAGACCCAAGGCTTCAGCAACCAGCACCCTGGTTTCTGCAGCTGTGCAAGAGCTCACTCCAAGTGTCCCCACCCCATTCCTGATGGGGCAGAGAGCACTTCACTTGGCTTACACAAACACAGTCAGAAGCAAATCACTCCCAAGTACTATCACAGAGCAACACAAGCCCATCCTGCATCAGGAATGTCGCCCACCAGAGCGGTCATCTCTAGGAGACAACTCTCTCCTCACGTGGAGCTGCCCCCCTGTGCAGACAGGGCTCCTATATACAAGACAGTACTCACATTTTGCAAGCCTCCTTTGTACAGGGGGCAGAACCGAAAGCTTCAAAGGCTATTGCAGCCACAAGACCAACTCGCAAGCTTTGGAGTATCAATCACCTTCCACCAGCCCCGTATTGTCCCAGCGCAGTGACGCAGAGGTGCAACACGACTGCGGTGCAGCAATGCCACACGCTCCAGCACGGTCACAGGTATCAATGGTCTGGTCCTCTCCTCTTGCCTGAAGAAGAGCTGGGGAGCTTCAAAAAGAAGACTTCACCACCATAGTATCATAGAATATATAAAGGATTTTGGCCATGGAAGGGTGCCTCCAGCTCAATGACCGGAGACTCTGACTTCTTGGAGCCAAAGCAGCAAAGGACTCATTTTTAACTTCCCCAGTGACATCGGCGTGATTTATTTCCCCACAGCACATCCGCTCGCAGGCCTGCTTCCTTGTGCTCTGGGAAGGGACCTGTGTTTGACTCCCCAGCACTCAGGGTGCTGGGCTCCTCGTCAGAGGATACATTTTCATCTTTAATTCAGTTCATCTTGCTAATCTGAACAATATAATTGATTTTTTGTGTAGTTGGACCAATCCATCATGAGATGAGCACAGCTGTCTGGCTCAGTTGAGATGGCACGAGCAGTCCTGAGATATATATACACACCCATCTATGTTTCCAGCTTATTCTCATTGATTTTGCATTGTCTGTACAAATGAACAATTTTGTTATATTTTTGCAACAGGCCCACAAGTTGATCTCTTTAGCAGCTATTTTTAAAAGCCTGCTAATACTTAAGCTATTATCCAGTAAAAGCAGCAGCAGCATAAAATTCATGAAGTATCCCTGTATCTCATCTCATTCCCAATAGGAAATTAGCAGAGTGACGTAACACACAGCCGCATTTGTGGCAAAACCATACTGAGATACTGGGATGCTGGACTCTTATTGTTTCCCAAAGTCACTTGTATGCTTTGCACACAAGCAAGCAATAAAAACTCAAAAATGGAGAGGAATGAAAAGGAGACAAACACTGTCTGATGCAGAAATGCAGTAATATCAAAATATTGCAGCCCTCCTAACTTACAGGCAGGTACTGGCAGCAGGCTTTCAGCAAGAACCTGATTTACCCAGATCTTCAGTAAAAAAGGCAGATAATGAAGGAGAAGAAACACACAATTCTCAGAATCTCCATGTGTGGAAATTAAAGCATAAGGCAAGACCATGATTCTATATAGCAGGTTAACATGTTCAGAAAGGTTTCGTATAGCTGGAAAAAAATTTTTTTCCTTCCATCTCGCTGGTGACAAAAATTAAGACAAATTCTCCACCCAAAGTCATCAAGGCAGATTTTCTAAAACATCAGTCATTTAAAAAGAAAAAAAAAAAAACCCAAGGCAGGCAGAAAAAAACCCTACTTCTTGGCTACTTAAACCAATTCCCTGTGATATCCTGAGCCTGAATGTTTATTTGGGAAAAGAAACATATGCAGGATATTTATGCTATTTCTCTTCAGCAGAAACATCCTCCCTATTCGAAGCTGGTTGTTACATGCAATATTTTTAGACAACCATGTCTGTCATCCAATTACGAAAAAATAAGAAAAAGAAAAGAGTAATTAGACAGGGTGTAAACAGGAAACCTCAAAAAAACTTAAACCAAAAAAAGCTGACAGAATAACATGTTTCCTGAAGCATAGCTTAGGAATGGGAAATCATGAAGGGTTCGGGTCAGAAGCAGACCCAAATGTGTTGCACTCCCTCCAGACCAGATTTCACCTCCCAGAACTGGGCAAATTACACAGACATCGCTTGGCATAGCTGGCCATATCTGTCACTGACTTCTATTTTTAAGCCTTTTTTGTTTTAAGAATGTCTGGAGTCTTTGCTACTAGGGAAAACCAAAAAAACCCCAAACCCGAACAACTCTGTGGCCAGAGGAGAGAGGATTATACACAAGCTGCACATAATTGAGACAAGATTGGGAACTGTTTCTACCATCGAAATGCTCAGAGGTCTGCGCATGCATCCCAGCTGCTCTCATTTGGGGTGTGCCATCATTTGGGCCGCAGCAGCCCATATGCACACACTTCTGGCACGACTGTGTTGCACCAAGGGGTAACTGTGACCTGGCCAGGGACAGGATGGCTGCGCCAGGGTCCTGCATCCACGTAAGTGCACATTGCCGCAAGCTTTAAAGCCACCCCCCATCCAGCAAGGCTTCACATCTTTAATATCCCAAACTCCACGAGCCACAAGAAATATTTTGGCAATAGCAACCCTCTTCCCTCCCTCTCAAGATAAACCCTTTTGCTCGGGCACAGGTGTTACTGAGCACCCGCAGGGGCTCTGCCTGGAAAACACCCAAGTGTGACACCAGGGATTCAGTCCCAGCTGCACAGAACTGTGCGTGTTATTTCCATAAGCTCCTCGCAGGGTAACCACATGAAATTAAACTTCACTGGCAGGTGAGTAAGCTCCAGAAGATATTTTACAGGATGAAGAAAAACCTGCACCGATGCATCCAGGGATGAGAGAGAAAGAGGAACCATTTTCACTAAATAAATGGCCAGCACACAAAGCCTTAAACCTGCAGTTTTAAAAGTGAGAAATTGGGCTGTGGTGCATCATTAGAACATGGATTGTAAAAACTGGATCATTTATTCCTGAAACAGGCACATCACAGTGGCTCAAGCAGTCAGAGCACTGAAGAAAATCATATCGATAACAAAAAGCAAGAGAGCAATATTCCCACTCGCTTACAAGATGCACGTGGTCAATTAGTCAATTAGAAATGCTGTCCCTTTGCCACACCAACCCAGCCTCCACAACGCCTGCGGCATGGGGGGACCCCAAAATCCTACCATCCTGCTTCGGACTGGTGACTCAGAGGCAGCAGTGCTGCTTTGCAGGTGTAGGAGCCCAGAGAGCCAGCCCTGCGCTTAGAGACTTTCATCTCAAAATCCCTACCTGAGCTGCAGTTAACCAGCTATAAAGCATCACTAGTAATTTCCTGTAAGGTTTGGGTGTTTTTTTTTCCCCCCAACCCCTCTTCTGTAACTCATAAGCCTGTAAGATTTCAAAGCTTAATATTGAAGCCCCTACACTGACCTCAGATTTTCTGCGGCATTTAGGTGGGTTTTTTCCCCGCTTCAGTCCTGAAGGCATTTAGGGTCAGATCCTCAGCTGCCTTAGATCAGCATTGCTTCATCAACTTTTATACAACCCGCTGGCTTATGTCTGGCCCATAAATGTGCACGCCTTGATAAAAATATGAAGTAAGATGCAAGAATGCATTGCAATATGGAGCTGCCCTAACTAGGCACATCTCAGGAAAATAAAAGCCTTTGCCTGTCCTTCTGGAAGGAAGGGGCCTGAAACGCAGCTGGGCGGAAGAGGGAAAAATATAATGCTTGAAATGACCTCAGAGTTTCCTGGTGTGTCTGTTGGGAGAGCAAAGCCTCATCATGTTCCAGCACTCAGAGTTGCTCAAAGCTTTAAGGAATAAGCAGAAAAATAACAAACAGGAGATTGGTTTTATACCAGCATTTCTATGGAAACTTTTTAAAGGATCTGCATAGGTCTCCAAAAATGCCTTCATGCACACTTCTTGTCAGCCTGTTTGCAGCCCGTGGGTCCTCCCTGACCCAGCGTTGGGCCCGTCACTGGGTGTCCCATGGTGGGAGGCACCTGGGGACACACACAGATGGATAGGGGGGTTGGAAGCACTCCACCGTCAGAGGGGTGTGGATCTGGGGAAGGGCAAGGCACCCCCATCCACTGCCGCACCCCATCCCACCGGGCGCCTCTCCATCACCTCCTTCGCCAGCAAGGGGTGCAGTGCAAGAGCCCCCAAGCGATGCCTCCTCTGCCTGGTTGCCCCCCCCTTGATGAGGTCTCCTGGACTCACTGATACCTCCTGACAAACAGAAAGGTTGGCTCTGGGTCTGAAAACACAGGTTTCCCCCCAGTCTCTGCACACACCAGCCTGGGCAGCCGGTGGGTTCCCAGCCACGGCACCGCAGCCTGGCTCACGCAGACGCAATAAACTTGACACGATTCCTTCAAAGGTGACAGGAGAGCTTCCACCAGCTTTACAGGGGGCAGACCATGTCTCCAGACATACTGCCTCTCCTTCCTAATCTTCAAGTCAAAGAAACCTTTGGCTGAAGTCCTGGCTCCCACGTAGTCGATGAATTTTGCCATTAACTTTAATAGGGCTAGGATTTTGCCTTAAATCATTTGTTACCTTGCTATTAACCTTAATGGAAGCCAGTATCTGCTTAACATTAAATAGCCAGCGATGCACTGAAGTGCCTGGCTACATGTCTCACCCCTCGTGCTATGGCAAGCCACCTTGTAGGACCCATCTCACCTCACCAGGGTGACTCCAAGTGCCACCCCTGTCCTTCCTAAGGGCTGCAGAGCCCACCCTGGCTCTGCACACCCTCATCCCAACACTCATGGGGTATTTGCCCATAGCAATTGCAGGGACTGTACAGAGCTATTCCCGACCTCAGGGTGTCCCTGTGCTTCTTGTCTCAGGAGCAGCCAGGCAGGGACAGACACTTGAAGACCAGACTGAATATGACACGCACAGAAATAACGTTTTAAGATGAGACAGGCTGGAGAAAACTTACTTAAGCGCAAGCTGGTACAAGTGCCCCTTTGATGATGCTTTCCATGGAAATGTTGGCTCTGCTGAAGTCTGGCAAAGAATTAGAGATGAGACACACTGCCTGGAACTGGGGGCCAAGAGGCTCTCCGGGTTGCATGGCACCTTCCTAAAATAGCCACATGAACTGAAGATACAATGAAAAAAATGGCTCCTGCAGAGCATCAACTGATTTTCATGTAAGCCCCACCAGCTGAGCCAGGAGAAAAATCTGGCAAAGCAACAGCCCAAGCGCTCTCCCTCACTACAGGCACTGTGGCTTTTCAGGGCCAAGTGCCAACACACTTCCCATGTGATTCTCTTTTTTCCCATTTATTCTACTATTTCTCATTGCAGGGATGGCAAATCTAAGGGATTCTTTCACTTGTTTTATTGATGGTTTGCTGATTTGTACAGGACAACAGGCACAGCCTCTGTGGTCATTAGAAAGAGCAGGTCGTGGGGCTCTAAATCTCATCCTCCTCTCCCAAAATGCTCGAATGCAATGCTCAGAAATAATGATGAACACACTGCAATAAAAAAACAACAAACGCAAAGAACAGTGATAAATGAAAATCCAGGGAACAAATGAATTCAGTCTTTTTCAAGATGATAAATACAGTATCCCAGCCAGGAGATTAAGCCCTTCGCCAAGAGCAAAATATAAACAGGAGAGTTGCTGCTTCTTGGTCTCTACCAGCAGCGTGCATTGTAAAAAACTAACCCCTCTCCTCCCCACAAGGAAATTCTGCAGTGTGGCTGCCTTTGCTGATGCCACAGATGGAGGTTTCACACACTCACTGCTGCTCCCTCCCACCTGGGGGTGCAGGGGGTTTCCGCCCATGCCTAACCTGTGCACCAGCACACACATGAGCGTGCTACAAGCGCGCAGGCATCGGTTCCCACGGCACAAGGCAGAGGGAAGGCTCTGCTGCGGAAGAGCCTTTGCTGGCTCCGCTGGCCCCATGCTTTTCAGCTGACAAGCAGCGTCCAGACAGCGTCTCACCTCTCCTGGCACTGCCAAAGGCCACGGGATCTTGCCGGCAGTGTTATCAGCAGGTGCTGAGTCCCTCTGACAGAGGGGGAGAGGTTAGCCATCTTCTTGAAGGAACAGCCCCCTTGTTGCATCAGTATTCTCCTTCTATTAAATAAAGGTGTCTCATACTCAAAACCAAAATGTTTCTTAAACAGGTCATGTCATTCCACAGCTGCTGATGTTACCATTCCTACCACTTTGCAATGTATTTAAAATAACAGAGAGAAAAGAATATGCAGGCAACTCCACAGCTAATCCTAGAAATCAGGAAAATTAATAGGAAACAATCAGTGCAAATCTGCCACAAATATCAAGTCAATGAAATACTTCATCCAACATCTGCTTTCCTTGGCAGAACACAGCTAATAAATTAGTGTCTGGTGGAGACATGCTTATCACCAACAGCACAGAGGCACTGCAGTCAGGTCATTACTGCATATGAGCCCACAGTGATGTTTTGTTCCAGTGCAATCTCCTGGGAACTCAGGGGAAAAAGACATCCTGTAGGATCAGAGAGCTTTCCTGACGCTACCCAACGGAGCAAATGTGGTGTTGGCCCCAGGAAGGGCACTGCGTGGAGGGCAGCACCCTCGGCCCTTGAACAAGCAGTACCCACCGTGGGGCAGGACAGGACGCCTGCCCTCCTGCGACCTGTTCTGACCTTCGTTCCTCAACCAAGACGTTGGAGGCAAATCGGTTAAGCTCCTGCTTCTTTGCTTAAGTCTCTACAACACAAATCTCAGGAGATATTCTGCGCAGAGCTTCTGGCAACTTTTCCTGTGTTTTACCCCACCCCAGAAACCATCCCTGACCCACCTGAAACAGAAACTCAGCTTTCCCTGCTACAGGAATAGTTGCAGAAGACTAAAAAATCCCCTTAGCAAGGGGTTTCCCATCCCTAGACACCCACACCCTGCCCTTGATGCCTCTTTGCTTCTCCCCAGCCCTGAAGCTGTCTCTCCTCCCTGCCTCTGATGGCTTCTCATAGGCTGCTCCTCCATCCCCTCCCACTTCACTTCTTGCTTCTGTCTCCACCACCTCCCTGCTCACCCCTGGGTTGGGTTTTTGAGGGAAGGCACCTGAGGCAGGAGACGTAGGCAGAGCAAGCCTTGACCCAATATCTGCCGTCCTCTCCAGGCAAGCACCACATCCTCCGAGGGCATCTTGCATCTCTTCCCCCCCTGCCCCATTGGGGTCCTTGTACCCAGCTCATCCCCCATCCTGTCCCCATGCTCCACCTGGACTCTTCCAGTTGCTCTCATGCTTGGCAGCAGCCCCTTGGGAAACCCAGATGCCAGCCTTGAACAGACATCAAGTAAGCAGGCAATGAAAAATAATTTAAAAAAAAAAGGCTATATCACAAGTCCATCCGAATTGCCTTTAACTTCTGTAACTTTAAAAAACACAAAGAGCAAGCAAATAAAACAAGCAAAGCCTGAAATCCTAAGCTCTTTGGAAGAAGTCAAAATAGCGGGTACTGGCTGCAATGGGCACTGGGCAGCATTTCTGCAGCGAGGAGCCAGCCTGCCCAGCCGCCAGCACCTTGCCAGGCACTCGGGGACCGACAGATTTGGACTGCTCCACACTCCACTTTTAAAGCAAAACAAGCGCTTCGGATCAAAGGCTCTTTCTCAACAGCCGTTAACAAGCTCCATGTGCACTGCTGCATCTCCAGTGCCAACCTCTTCATGAGGGGTTTTTTTTTGGGCAAGAGGGGTGGAGACCTTACTGATGAGACATTTAATAGTTACATGCTGAAAGGAGCTACTGTACCAGGCACTGACCGCCTTCTCTCAGGACTTATGAATCTGTGCTTTGTTCAGTTTAAATCATATCTCAGAGCAGCCTATAACGGTAATCTTTCAAAATGGGTTTTCTCTATAATCAGAAATTTCAGACCTGCTCTCCTGCTGCAGCAAAGTTACCAGAATCAAGCTTGGATTTAGCACTTCTCTAAAGCAGCCAAGGCAGCGCTTATAACAAAGGAAGGAAAAAGCAGCTGTAAATGCTGGGAGTAAACAAACAGCCCCTTATCTCCACAACGGAGTGCAAAAGATGCAAAGAAATTTTTATGGACTGATCTTTCAGGGCAAAGAAAAGAGCAAGCAAAAAGGTTTCAGGCTGCACTACCAAAGTACCCCAAAGCAAACTCACTTTGCTCCGCGCTGCTTTCTGGCTGCCTGCTCTCCTGCACTCACAGCTCCGAGGTCTGCATGATGTTTAAGTTGGGGCACAATGTAACAGCACTAAACAACGTTATCTGTTGCTGCTAAGCATCAGAAATTAAAATACAGCCTCTTACCTCCAAGCCACACACCCTGCTGGTTTAAAAGGACTGAAGAAACCCAAGAAGTACTCAACAGCGTGCATGTACTAAGCCTTCAGGTTTTCTGTACATTCAAGCTGGGGGAAGAAGGGAGACACGATCCCGGACTTCTTCCGTTGCCATATAATCTCAAGGAAGTGACCTTCGCATTTGTTGCTTTGATTACAGATTCAGAAACAAAAGCCCTTCCAGCATGAGTCAGGGGACACGAGAGGTTGAAACGTGATTATTAAAAATGGAGGCGAGCTGGGAAAGCATTACAATTACTTTTTTTCCTTTGTAATATTAACCCCTTTATTGTGAAACAGAACCAAGTAAAAAAACAGCAGTTACTGACCGAAGGCATAGCACAAGGTGTCAGCCCCAGGGCAGTGAGACACTTTGCTGTGGGAGCACGGGTCCCTCCTAGCCCCCCTGCACCATGGCAGCCGGCCAAGGACCCCCACGCCCACAGCTCTGGGCTTCCTGGGAGCTGCCATCGCCCCTCGGGCTCTTCCTCCCCGCACATCCCCACCCAGGGGACAAGAAGGGACCTTTATGCTAAAACTTGGCACAGTGCTAAAACTTCCAGTCGCCTCCACTTTCGAGCCCCGGGAGCAGGGGCTTGGCCCTGCGGCAGCAGGGAGGCTCATCCACCGATCTGAAGGTATGAGGGTAAGCAGAGATAACCAGAGCTTGTCTTCTTCAGCGTGCCTGCCCTCGTTTCACACACTCACATCTCCATAGTGCCTTGCTGCGACAGGTACCACTGGGTACCGCATTTCACTGGATCTCCCCAGCTCCTTTCCAAAGCACACTTTGGTCCGCTGCTTCTGATGTGAGCTACTGCACATCGGGGAGGGAACTGGGAGTGCAGACAGTTTATACCCTTGGCCATCAATCTGAATTTGTTCTGGAGTCAGGGTTGGTCTCCAGCAGCGCAGTTCGCTGCTGGTAGAGGTGCAGGAGTAAATCATCTACCTGCCGTTCCACTGCTCCCTTTGCAGGACTGTTTTCTGCATGCAAAACACCAAGTTATCCTTAATCGTCCTCATTTCTTCCCTTCTGGCTTCACACACCTCCGGGCTTTGACACAGCAATGGTATCACAGAAAGCACAGGTATCACAGAAAGGCACAAAAACTGAGCTCTCCTCCAAAAGAAGTATCAGACGACTAGATAACACTGCTTTCACTAAAAACAGAAAAACCAAAGAACAGAAAACTAAAGAACCGTGTACCCAGATCCAGGAGGCTGTAACCTCCAGAGCTCCAACCTGACCTCCAGAGGCAGGTACACAAGAGGCACAAGATCTCAAATTTACACATGCAGTTACTTCAAAATCTAAAATACAAGCCTGTTCCTCCTTCGCAAACACAGCTCAGCATTATTAATTTCCTTTTATGTGACATGAGTACGGGTAACCCAAGCTTTTAAATCACACCACTGACTCACATCCTCTGGCTGCATAAATTACAGTAGGAAGACTGATGCCAAGGGAACAACACAGCCCAGGACCACAGCATCCAACATGGGGTGGAAGATACAGGCCAGGGGGAACATCACAACACGCTACCAGAGTGGGTAGGAGCTCTGGACACACACCGAGAGAACCTCACCTGGGAGCGAGAACCACCTCTTCCCTTTAGCTGGATGCTGTCCTTTAGTTGTTTATGCTCCCCACAACTGAGCAGTGACCATGCATAGAGAAGACAAACTGTGAAGACTTTTCCACCCCATTTTTTTTATAAACCATGGAACTATTTTAATAGAAAAAATTAAGTTCAACACCTAGAACAAACTAGCTTGCTTTTATCAGAATAGGAAGCAAGAACCTCAGGGTCAACTTTTGAAAGCAACACCCAGAGACACACAGCTCCCACTTCTCAGAGGTACTGAGCCCTCTTAGTCCCGCTAAACTCCCCCAAACAGGAGGCTCCACATACCAAGCATTTGAGGCCAACAACGGGCTCCATTAAGCTGCAGAGCACAGTGTAAAGCCAGAGCCTTACTGGCACTGCTGGGAAGAGAAGCAGGGCTGCGGGGTCCACAGGATCAAACCGCGTGAGCCAGCCCCACTCCCCTCGCCCGGACCAGGCACTGGGGCTGCCTCAGTCAGTTACCAGCAAGCCACACACTTCCAGAGGGCAACTCACCTGGCTACCCCAGACACCTGGGATGCAGTGAGGTGCTGGGAATGTCTCACCCTCCTTATTTAATGCAGAGGAACTAGCTTTGATCGAATATCCACCTTTTAAATAGCCGCAGAAAAGAGATATTTCCCCTTCCCCGCCCCCCCCAAAGTTACTTTGTAAAAACTAATATTCTCATTGTTGTGAGACTACAAAAGCTCTCCACACAATGCTCAATATCACAGGTTTCATGAAAAAAACATGAAAAAACCACATCAGGCAGGCGGATGCCAGGTCAGGTCCAGCCAGCTGGTCCAGACTCCACCAGAGACCTAAGGGGTGGGAGCTGAGACAGTTTTGGGAGAGTATTTCAGAGTAACAAACTTGTGTTTGTCTCCAAAACACAGACTGTAAAGCCCCAAAATAAGATGGAAAAATAGAGAGTGAGTCATTTTTCCGTAGAGAAATGACGTGAAGGTTACCTGGGTGGTGCCAACTCCTGCCCTGCTGGGATAGCCACAGGGACAGGAATAGCTGGAGGAGGAGAAGAGCACAGCTCCTCGGAGGATCCGGGGCTTCCCAACAAATACAGTTCTGGGCTGTGTAATTCAGCTCTACTCTGAGCCACAGTTAATTTTTCTGAACAAGAAGAAAATTCAGAGTTTAAAAGAAAAACAGCATACCCATAAGAGGTTCCAGCAGTGGGAAGCTGTTAGAGCAGCAAGAGTTGAGCAGGGGGAGAAAGTCTCTGCAATTCAGAGAGCACCAGAAGAGCTCCAGGCTGGAGTTTGGGGATGGCAGCACTGCAACCCCCCGCCAAAGGGTACATAACCCTGCAGCAAACGCAGCACGCTCCAGCCTCCGAGTGAGGTGAGCAGATGCAACACTTGATATTAGAGAGTAATTAGTCCCACTTTCGCTACAGCTTAGCAAACACCAACTTGCATGCCTGCTAAGTGCACCTGCCCAACCAGATTCCCGATGGACTTCATCTACACCAACATACTTGCTCTCCCAAAACAACTGTGGCAACCAGACTTGTCCAGTCCAGCGTCAGCCAAACAACTCTACGCTCAGGATGATGGGGACCTCTTTGCCTAGGGCAGCCACCTTTCTGGAGAGGTTGTTCCCTTCTTATTTTTTTCCTGTCTATCTACAACCTCAGTTTTCCTTCTCCTACTGCTTTTTTTTTCCTACCTGTTTGTTTTCGCACACTTTCTTGCAAGTTTGTGCTCAGTTTGGAGTGTTGAAGAGTTTGACATACACCTGAATGGGGTCAGAATGATAATTTTTTTATTCCCTGGTCTCTCCCCTCTCTTTCCTTGCTTGCACAGCCTGTACTTTTCATGCTACTAATTCTTGCACTGCCCTCTCCTGCTCTTCCAGCTTCTTCACTCCCATCCTCCAGTCCGTTGCCTTCCTCTCCCATACACAAGCCAGCAACCTGCCTGCACGAGATACCAACAAGCATGTCCTTCTCCACGCCACACTCCCCGCCCAGCCCACATCACCCTACCTAGAAACCACTGACCCAACGAAAGGTAAAACCAGGGTGCTCAGAAGACAGCACGTAATTAGCAGTGGCACTGCGGTACAACTGCGTACAGCACTAACTCCTCCATCACCGCTCCCAGCTCTCCTGGCACCACACATTTGCACCTGATGGTGAGCAGGAAGATGAACACTGGGGTACCCATCACCGGGACAGCACCTTTCTACGTCAGCTGGAACCAACCACAGAAACATCAGTCTTAAATCTAATGTTGCTTGCATAGTCAATGATGGCTTTTAATGGCTAAACAGCAGCACATTCAGGCTATTCTCAGCATTTTGATGACCTTATTCTCCCCACCCAGCCTTCCCCAACACACAGAGTTGACGCATGTTTAAATGAATGACAGACCAATTAGCAGGGAAAAGTGTACATGTGTATTTGTGTGTGGGAGGGTATTTAAGCTAATATATTCCAGTGCTGATAGCTTTATCCTCTTTGCAGTCGCTAAGAATGAACTGGTCTCCATCTGTACAGAAGATTAGTAGAATTACTAATCACTAATTATGATTCAGAGGTTTTAAGAGCAATGCAGACTGTATAAGGGTGGCCTGATTTTTAGAAAATGAGGAGACAAAGATAGCACAGTGTTATTTTAAGCACATGGACAGTCCATCCAAGATTGCAAAGAACTGCAGTGACAGCACTAGCAAAAGGAGTGACAGAAAGCCAAACACTCCCAAGGACAAAAAAATGAAGTATGGAAAAACCAGCCTGTGCCTGAAACACTTAATTTGCCTTTTCATAAGCCTCTTGTCCAGTCAGAGCAAACTGGCCAGCCTCTCTACACAAGACCAAAATGGAGATTTACCCAGGGAAGTTCACGCAGCGATACCTTTGTGCAGGAGCCTGGTTCTGAGAAGCGGTGCCAGCGACATTTGAAATCTAACATATTTTGTAAACTGCATCAGATCGGAAAAAAAAATATTTATACAGGCCAAAGCAGGTAGTGAATAGAAGGCACTGTTCGAAGCTGGCACCGTGACACCCTGAAGGAAATGAGATGAAGTTCACAGTCTGGTTGTGAAGTTTGTCTGCTAGGGAAGAGGGAGGAGTGGTACAAAAAAAAAATATTTTTGTTTGAATAAACTCTCTCAAACAGAAAACACTCTATCATGAGCTCAAATGGAAATATGTCTGGCAGAGAGCTTTGGAAAGCTGCTGTTGGAAGCATGTAAAGCCAAGTTTAACTCTAAGCTGCCGGGAGGCAGCGGCCAGAGCTGGTCCTGTTCTCAGCTCTGCAAGAGGCTCCCCCGAAGCCCAGCCAGGGGGAAGCCTCCACGTGCCGTGTTTGGATGTGACAGGGTTTCAAGCAGAGCCAAAGCTCTGCAGGTGATGTACGCGCAGTGTCACAGCATGAGATCAGATTCCTTCGAAAAGAAAAACAGCTGGATGGAAGCAGTCAGAGCAAAGCTTTCCCAGAGCAACCAGTAATCCCCAGTGCCCAGGTTTAAATCTTTGAAGGGGCACATATTCAGTGTCCTCTAAAAACATCTTCAAGCTGCCTTTGGAAATCCGTGACCCATAAGGACGCCTGAGATGCTTCCTCTGAGCATCACTCCCAGGGTCTGTCTGGTGGGGAGGAAAGAAAGCTCTGCCCTGACAACACAGCGCTCCCCCTTTGTGCTCACCCTCACCGCTCCAGCACCACTTTTCATCATTGTGAAAAGAGAAGGAAAAAAAAAAAAAGGCATCTCCAATTTGTTGTCAGCATTTTGTATAATGAAAAGTTAAGGTGTGGTAGTAGAGGAAACATAGTCCTCACTATCCAAACCAACTACGTTAGCACCATAGGAAACAGAAGTCAACCGCTTCCGCTCTCGCTCCTCCACCCCAGGTACATATGGGACGGACACATGTACAAAGCTTATTTATTGTGCTTCATCAGCAAATTTTTTTTCACTTCACACAAAGGAAATGACCTTTCAGAGGTTAAAAAGCACTTTGTCCAAAAAGCCACATGAATTCAATTTACACTTTTACACCAGAGATTGTTAGCCAAATTACCAGTGTAACTGCATAGCTTAATTGCAGAGATGCTCCCATGCCCAGTTTCATGTCCAGCAGATATTAATCACCATATGTCATCGTATACTGCAGCGAGTTTGGGGACAGTTTGCCTGGTTTCTCTTTTCCACTTTGCATCAAGCAGACTGACTGACAGGCATTTTAACCCTGACACTAAAGCATTCACTTGACCAGTTTTTAATTTATAAAATTAGTTGCATTATCAAATAGGCCTTAATGCAATGTTTCTTTCATGCTTAAAGCATAGGGGCTAATAAGGAATGACTGTGCCATGGGATTTACAGGGGAAAAAAAAAAAATGTATATTCACACCTCAGGGGAAGACATGCACCAGAATATGGTAGTGTTGACATCCCAAAGAAAGTCAGGCCAGTGGTAACACAAGTAACTAAACACGGGTTAGATGTTGATCCTGAAAGTTTTTGGCTTTGCCACTGCTTATTAACCTCATTTATATAAAAATTTCACTTTCTGTTTTACTGCTCTATAATTAAATCTAAGACAGGTGGGCTATAAAACCAGCATGTGGAGAGCCCTGCCAAAAGCTTTATTTTGGGAGTAGTATCAGGACACCCAGAAATGCCACGCTGTCCCATTGTGAGCATCGGGGGGGGCTCTGGGAAGACCCCCAAAGCCCGGCTGGCAGGCTGGACTGCCACACACCAGATCTCCCCAACAAAATACAGCCCTCGCTCCTTTCTCTTGTAGGAAATGGGTACCCTTGGATGAAGGCTTCTATACTGAATTCTCACCCAGGATTTTTTCCAAGCCCTAACAGCCCCAATAGCTCGTATTGACTTGCTGCAGTTCGAAAGATCTGTGCCAGCTCTTCCATCAGCTGCCTCTGCAA
Source organism: Ciconia boyciana (assembly GCF_034638445.1). Classification (NCBI taxonomy): domain Eukaryota; kingdom Metazoa; phylum Chordata; class Aves; order Ciconiiformes; family Ciconiidae; genus Ciconia; species Ciconia boyciana. Next base: position 14,452,665 of record NC_132944.1, on the reverse strand, counting down.
GTCTCTGGTTTTTCTAGGACAGGCTTTCAGATGCTCTCTGCCACAGACAAGACAATGTTCCCTGGCATACAACCCAAGAGCTCATGGAAAGGATAAATTCACATACTGTACAACCCTCCTCCCCTCGCATGGGTTCAGAGGTTATTTCAGAGTGAAACGGGACACCCCGTCAGCACTTTGGCTCACAAACTCCTCCACGTGAATAGGACAAATAGGACATCCCTTCTCCTTTGGCAGATGAGACAGATGATGGCAAGCACCTCGGAGCAGAGACCAGCATGGGAAAGCGCCTGAGCCTGGCTTGCTGGGCTGGGGCTGAAGCCCCTGCACCGATGAGCAGGTGAAAAAACAGCTGGTAAGGCCTTGGAAGGTGTTTCCTGCACACACACACTAGAAACAAGAAAGCTAAAGAGAAGGTAACTGACAAAGGCTGGTTTGTTCTTGTTGCCTTTTTTTTTTTCCTACTTAAAGCTGCTAAGGCAGGTAAAGGCTTTATGCTCCAGAGAGGATTTCAGTTTCGCCTGGCCAGACAGCTCTGCCCACGTGACAACCTCCGCACCTGCCTACTTCAAAAGACATAGGTGAGAGCCCTGCGTAGAAGCATGAAGGTGTTAGTGGCTTCTCCATGCTGCAACTCAAGCTCAGGTCTCCCATGAGGCTAGCAAGCATTTTATTAAAAAAAAATTAAAAAAAAGAAAAAAACCACACACAAAAAATCCCAAAAGTTACCAGCCCAGGGAGAAGCAATCCTACTGGCTTTCCTTCCACCACAATAACATACTGATGATTAAAAGAAGAGACCTGCTAGCAGCATCCAACTCACCTGAAAATAACCACTAACCCACAAAACAGAGAACCCCAAATACGCAAAGCGAACTGAAGCCTCCAGGGCTGACCAGCAGTGCAAGCGCCTGACACCTCACCTTTCCCGGCATGTCCCTTGCACAGAGCTCAGTGACAAAGTTCCAGCTTGTTTCCCAATTTGTTACACCATGCACAGCCCAGGGGGTCCTCAGAGGACAAAAGCTTAAGTTTAGTCAAAAGAGCCTTTATATACAACCCATGGTATTTTTCACATCTGCAATTTGAAGGTGAAGGAGTTACAGAAATAAGAACATTCTTGATGAAGCCAAGGTGGGAGAGGACTTTGTTAAGCACCTGTCCACATGCCAATATGAATAAGAACACAAGGCTAAAGTGTGCTTTCATGCGGCTGCACTAACTACAGGACTCCTTCTAGCAAAAATTTAAGACAAATAGCATCCCTGGCAGGAAGGAAAATAAAAATAATATTTGATTCAACCTCTTACAGGGCTCTGGTATCCAAACAGACCGGTGACATTTGATGCTGTGTGCTCAGTCCTGCACCCACTGGACTTGGCCAGGATACTGCCAGTGGTTTTAACAGCAAAGAGCCAAGACCTCAGCACAAAAAGCAATGTGTTAGGCAACCCAAGGAAGAGCTGCAGGGCATTCTTTCAGTCATCTCTCTTTAATACACCCCAAATTACCACTAGGAAATTCCTGACATTAAAACATGAGAGTCGCCTTGTTTCTGCCCAGTTTCATCTCACAGGGATGATAAGGCACAGTCCAACCCTCGGTGCAGTGAACACAGGGCAACAGGTCACTGCACGTCCCCAACAGCCTGACTCTGCTCTCCTCGTGCCTGTGACAAGCTGCGGGCAGAGGGGAGCAGGGAAGGGGCACTCCCTGTCTACCCCCCAGGCTCACGGTCCGCCTGGAAGGACAAACCCATCTCCTCATTTTACCCATTTTCACATCCCCACTTTAGGACACAAGCAGAAGTCAGTGATGCTTTTCATAAAGATGACAGATTAATCCACTCACAGCCACTAGGACACAGTAAGTTCAGATACAGGTACAGTCACGCTTTGTTTTGGAAAAAAAATCTTTCACTTCAAGCCAGCCATCGGAGAATTGCAGCTGAACAGGCTGAATACAGCTGTTGTCAGAGCTGGTCCTTACTGAGCCATTATTCCAGCCCTGGAGGGATGGGGCTGGCTGCATGGGGACACGGCAGGGAGCAGAGGCAGTCCGAGCTCCACGCTCTATGTGAGCAGACTCCAAAAATAACACCCACACAATACAGGTGGAGCTGGATTTTATTTACAGAGAAAAAAGGGAGCCAGGGCTGCATCCCACATTTCTTCAGGTCAGTAAAGGTGGGCAGATTGGGAACACTGAAGCCTGTACTCCTGCATTCCCTAACTATATACAATCCATATTCCTCAAGTGACACGTGTCACATATCACCAAGTGTTTACATCCATCATCTGTACCAGATGCCAAGATGCATTCGAGCACTGGAAAGCACTTCTCTCACCGTAAAGCTGTTCTCCGACTCCTGGGCATACCTTAAAGCTAAATAGCAACAGATCCCTTTGGGATTAAATAGGCACAGATGTCCTTTTAGCATGACTTTCCCATGGAAGTTACATCCTGATGGTTCTGGAGAGCTGTTTGCTACTAGCTGTGTCATTCTCTGTATTGCAACACACCAGGGAGAGGGGAGAAGCAGCTTTGAAATATTCAACATAATCTAGCAAACACACACACTGACACTGTGACCAGGCACACATCACAAGTTTACACGGGAGACAAAAATAAACAGACACACAAAAATAAATAACTGCCAGCAAAAACAGACTCCAAAGAGTGACACCACCCTAACTGCAGCTGGATACCACAGTAACTGCAAGTACGGTGCTGTATTTTTTGCCTACAGGAAGGGGGGAGCCTCCCAATAGTTGTTTCAGGACTTGTTGCAGCCCCCCCAAATAGCAATCCCTTTACAATGCAAACTATATCACATTACAGTCTGCCACGATTCAGCAACACAGACACAAACAGCAGGAAAAACTACAGCCGGTCTCTCCCATAGCAGCATCGTGCTCCAAGTGCCCAATGGCAGCACAGGCTGAGAGCCGAGCTACGTCTCCCACATCCCGAGTGCAAGGACGGTGACAGCAGCGTAAGGGGCTCCGGAGGGGCTGCGATACAGGGGGGAGTTGGCTGCCGAAAGAGTTTTAGATAAACTGGCTGATAAAACACATTTAACATAGAAAAATAGCTCCCCCGAACCCTGAACTTAAGGCAGACACGCAGCGCTGGCTGTTTGAAAGCAATCTTGGACATCAGCGCAGACTCTCCGCTTATAACCCTGCCGGGTATCTTCACAGCGGGGCTGCGTGGGCCATGGCTCCAGCGCGATGCGATGCTCCTCTGCTCTCCTCTCCTCACCTCGCCCCGTCCCGGCCGCCTCGCCCGGGGCGTGCGCACGGGGCGCTCGGGCAGGTGGGCCCGCACGTGTCTGTCAGGCGGCGCGATGCTTTCTGCGCAAAGCCTGGAGCGATGGCCAGGGGGTTTTTACCTGGTAGACGTCTCGGAGGCCGCACCATGCTCGCAGGGCTTGCCGGCAAGCCCGCAGCCGGGCAGCGTACCACCTCCGCAGCGCTGCTACCGTCACCGTCCAGACGAAGCGGCTCCCGCTGAACAGCAGATCCTCCACCCCGCACATGAACACCGAAGCCATGGGCTGCTCCGCCAGCAAAACAAAGTCCCCGTCGCGGCTGGCTCCCGCTGGCTCTCGCTCCCTCGTTCAGAAAGCCTGGCACGATGGCAGCCTGGCTTTATACGGCGGGCGGAGGGCAGGGGTGTTGCACAGAGCCAGGGTCGAGCCTTGAAACAAACTCCTCTTTCACAGCGCTTCCTGGGCAGGCTCCCAGGCATGCCCCGGCCAGCCGCGCCTGAAGCCGAGCCAGCGGCTGCAGTAGCTCAGCCCTACCAGCAGCTCACACAGCAGCCTCGTCCTTCTTAGCAGCTTATATAAATCTCTGTTAAGCTCCAGTAGCTGCCACTATGTTTTCTAATTACATTTTAACCCTTTTGCCATATGCCCTGGCAACAACCCCATTCAGACGCTGCAGGACAAGAAGGCAAGCGCTGGCGAGCGTTACTCGCCACCGCGCTTCAGCGAGGCGGGCAGGCGCTTCACACGCAGCTCCCGCCTCGCACCCAGCGCTATCTGCCGCCGACACCTCGTTATCTGCCACGCAGGGAACAAAGCTGTCATCGTTTCTCCCGGCTGATCCCGTGCTCAAATTATACTCTAGAAATCCTGTTTTAAAAAAGCACCTTCGGGAGCCAGCAAGTGGAATAAAGAAAAAAAAAAAGGATCAGAATAGCTCCTGCAGAAATAGATGCACTAAGTTCTCCTCCAGCTCAGACCACAGCAGATGCCCACAGCACAGAGCCATTTCCCTGCTCCACACCTCCCACTTGGTTGTTGCACCGTACCGATTAAATGCTCAACACCTGCTAAAGAAACAATTTTGCTCTACTCTTAAACTAACATAACTCCATTAATGCCGCACTTGCTGCACGAGAAAAACAAAGCTACCCATGCTAGCCGAGCTCTTTCACAAACAGCCCACAGCAAATAAACACCAAAATAATAGCCCACAAGAGAACCCAGCCTTGCCTCAATAGTCAGTATAAAATTAAGCAGCACCCTGCCCTTCTGGGGATTAAACTGTTAATGCCAGCAAGCTGCACCTTTCATTTGTGAGCTCTTTCCTATTAAAAGCTAAGGGAGGGTGGAAGTCAAAGGGCAATTAATCTTTTTAAGACCCCTCAGAGGATTTGACATTTCCTAAGCTTTTTGGGACAGAAGCTCGGGGGGGGGGGGGGGGGGGCGGCAGCAGCTATATGCCACCATCCACACCTTGCTGAAGAGACTCCTCACAGAGCAGATTTTTGGCTAAAATAATCAGCAAGACCAACCTCTCTGTAAGAGTAATCTCTCTCATGCAATGAAACAAGTGACCAGGGGGCAGGAACAGCTTGCATAAAGGCTGCATGGGAGAGCTGAATCCCACCCTGTTGCTGGTACTGCTTCCCCAAGGGCACTGTCTGCCAATGGCCTCTACACCACAGCTGCAGCAGCCCTGTCCCAAATGCTCTTCATGGGAGGAAGGCATCCTGCATGCTGGTAGCACAGTGCAAGTGTTCACTAGACTTATTTAATTCCATATTAATCAGCCTTCCTCGTATTGCAAGAGCCTATGCTCGCGCACAGTCAGCTCCCTTGTAGTTAGTTGCGGGTGATGAAATTCTGTAGACAGATGACTGCCTGTTTTAGACAGGCTTTGGACCTGTGTCTCCAAGCATCACACTTTTCCCTCTTACCCATAACGAAGCAAGAGTGACTCTTCTCCTCTTGGTGCTACTATCTATTGGCTATGCTACTGCCAGGAAGTTTAACTCTCTCTGAACCTTGCTTTCACCACAGGGAAAACAACTATATTTCAAGTATTGTTAGAAGCTGTTACAAGTGAGCCAGTGCAGAGAGAGATACAGCTTGTTATAACAAGAGGCAAGTAAAGACTTAGGCTCTACAATTGAAATCCAGCATCCATATACCCACTCCAAGAGTTTTATCACTCCTTTGAATGCTGTCTTAGAGCCTCTGGCCACAAGAAAGTCATCCTCCTCCTCCAGTGTTGCCCATCATCACTGTTCTGTGTTTGGAGAACTTCAACATCAACGCAAATTTACAAAAATGGAAAAAGGATCCATTTTCCACCAGGAGAGCAGCGGTGACAAACATCTACAGAGATTTACTCCAATAACCTAAGCCAGCACCAGGCTTGGCAGCAGGTAATTGCCATTCCCTCAGATAACACTGCTTTGGAGAGGAACCAGCCAGGAAAATCTCCAATGGCATCTGTGTGTTATGGTCAAGTCACATCCAAATTTAAACACAGAGATAAAAAAAGAAAATCCAATTTTCAAGTTCCATTTCTAAAAGAAAAGAAAAGGCGCTACGTAGTTAAAGAAACAGCACAGGGAACAGCCCCATCCTGAGCCAGGAAAATCCAACCAACCCACTATGAAAAGTTTAAATGCTTCTGCTGTGGCTGTCTTCAGTGACTTTTTGTTTTCCTTATCACCTAATTAAGAGTGGAAAAATTAAGGATGAGGATTTTCTCCTTTAACATAGCACAAGGAATTTTTTTAAGTTGGTCTATGATCCATGGTATCTTTAAATAAGAACTTACACATTTTGCACGGTTACTCTTTGCACAGTTATGCTTTGCAAGTTACTGGGTGCCTGAGCAATGGCCTCAGCTAGCTCCATCTCAGAAGGCAGAGCCATACGTACTCAGGCCCTCCCTCCTCAGCACTCCCAAACACTTTACCCATCAATATTTCCATTACCTTGTACAGGCTTTATGCTCTTACAGTAAAGTTATAGCTCCACATGTAGGCTAGAGCAAGGCAAGAACCTTTTCCCCACCCTTACTTAAGGTACATGGACTTCAAGTCCAGTCTCATGAGTAAAAGCTTCACACACATCTCGTCATCCTTTCTGCAGACAAAGCAGGTGATAAAAAAAAATATGAAGCAAGTGCCATCTGGACTTCACCTTCCCAGTTGACCAAGTACATGAGGCAGTAATCACACCATGGTGCACTGTCCCTTGAACCACAGAACAAAAAAAAGCAAAGAAAGTTGATGATGCAAAGAGCTAAATACAATTTAGAATAAATGTTGGTGTTTTAATATGATGAACTACCCATTCAAATCAATCTTAGTCTTTTATTGACTTCCACTTTCAGAACCTGATTGCAAGTGGGTTAATCTGAAGTACCTAAATAATATCTAGACTCCTTAGAGTCAGAACAGAGATCACAGCAAATTCAACAAGGGAAAGCCAGTCGGATACCCAGATGGTTCCCAAAGGCTGTAGTACCCAGATATCTATTGGGGGGGTGGGGGACTCGGGGGGGAAGATATCTTGGGAAAGGTCTTTGTAGATGTATGTACCGCTTACAAGGAAACACAAGACACAGCTACTGCAAATCTATTTGATGTACAGTCATATGAACAACAGGGCATTCACTTCTGGTAAGGAATAAGCCTACACAACAGGAATCTAAGGAGAACATCACTTAAAAAGAAGACAGAAAACTTGATGTGTGGCAGATTCATGCTTTTCCTTACATTATTGATCGTAGTTCCAGAATAATGAGTATTAAAAGAGAACAAAGCTTTGCTACCAATAGGAAAAGATGATCCCAAGTGGATTCTTAGGCTTCCTTGCATGTTATCATCTGTGCCAAAATTAATGGAATGAGGCTTAGCTGAATTGCTGCTTTTCTTTTCAAAGTAGCTCATATGAAGTTCACATGAATAGAGAATTCATCTACCTGTGAGACCACAGGACAAGAGTAGCAGTCTTCCCTTATAGCTACAAAGCAGTATTGCCCCTAGATACAATTTTTGATTAGACATACAGGAAAAAGGACACACACAAAGTCCCTATGGGCAGGTAATGAAATTAAAGCTTTGATCATTTGTGGTCTCTGAACCTTCAACAGAAAGAGGTGAGTTATTGTGCAGATGCTCAAAATGCCTAATTATATGGGCTAGCAGACGTCTGTCCTAACCGGTGCTTTAACACATGCTTTAATGCATAATTTGTCCTCATATATTGACTAGACATGATTGCAACCAATATTCATAATATTCTGTAGAGCAAGCAGTAAAGTTCAGCAAAGAAAAAAAAAAAACACTGAGACAGCCCTCACAAGGTTATGAGAAAGAGTTCTGTTTCATGGCATACATCACTATTTTGAATTCTGCTATTACCTCAACTCCAAGGGTTCAAACCCTCAAGCCCTGGTACCGTGGGATGGTCTCAGGGCAATGATAAGCATCATTGAGGTACATGCTAAGACCCAAAGGGCTGTGGTACCACATTGTCCACTGCATTCCCACCAGAAACCAGCTGCAATCCCACCTCATCCTGCTACACCCAGACGTGTTTCTCTTTTCTGCACAAAGCTGTGTGCAGATTTTCAAAATTTTCCCATCTTGCTCCAGTTATAAGCTAACAGCGCATGATTACACTGCTTTTAAAAATACATTTTAAAAATGCCCAAAGGTGCTGATTTATAGGAGTTTTCATGAGCATGAACAACAGGATTACTTGGGAATTAGGACTCTCAAACAATGCTGAAGCTGCATATCCCTAAAACTTTTTTTTAAAGAAATTCCTGTCATGAAACAAGCCTGTCAAGCTGTGAGCATTAATGCAATTAACCTCAAATAAAGATGAAGTGACTTTTCAAAAATCGTTTTTGCTACACTCTGGCCCTTAATTACCAACTTAATAAAGATAAAGTGAAATAGAGTCATCAGGCACCCTCTCTTTGATGTTGTAACCTCTCCGTACATAAGATGCTTAAAAAGCAGCACCAGTGCATAGGATAAGTCTGTAATCCAACCTGCCCTGATCAAGAGCTTTTGAAGCAAGATTCAACTTCTGGTAAAAGGTGTTTGCAAACCAATTGAAAAAAAAAAAAATCACAAAATATTCTTAACTAACCTACTTTAATCCTTTATATTAGCACAAATTTTGAGGACCTCTCAGAACTGAGTCTACAGCTCCACAAAGATTTATCTACCACCATTCATGTTACCAAACCTTAATTTAAATTTAGAAAGCAAGTGAAATCTGCATGAAAGGGCCATGCCACCCTCCTTTAAGGCTAATAACAGCATCCGATGCAGGTATTTGGATACACCACCCCTATCCCCCCAGCCCCAGGTGCTGCACCAGGAATTTTGATTCCCAACTTTTGCCCACCAAACTGTCCCAAAGTCAAGTGACTGATGTAGCTGAAAGCCACAACTACACCCAAAGCGATCCACAGCTGCAGAGGGAGGCTTTGGGACGTAGTATTCTCCTCTCTGGATGGCACAGCCTCTAATAAGCTCATTTAACAGCAGCCTTACACACTTCTAAATGAGGTGCTGCCTTTTTCCCTCCTCTCAGAGAGCTCAGGCTGTACATATATTGCTCTACACTAATGATATAAACATAACGCCCTGACAAATAAACACACTTTTAAAGATGAACAGCCGCTGTGCCAGAAACATGAATTTCCTGCAGTCTGTATCCCATAGTAAACTAATTAGCACTTCACATCAGAAATGAAGTGCCACTGCCTTTTAACTTTCTAAATTATTAAACAGCTTGCAGCCTGATTTCTTCAACAGCAAGCTTTCATACCCACCATACCTAGAACTACAAAATCAGGTCAGGTTCAAAACAAGTAGCATTTGCTCCAGTTTCACAAGTCAGGGTTTATCATCTTTCACTACCATGCTACTGCCATCAGAACATGTCACCCAGTTTTTATAACACAAACCTAGCTCCTCCAGTACCTTATGGCCAGTGCATCAGGGGTATGATTTGGCACAGCTCCACTGACTTCAGTGAAACCTCATGTCCATATGCACATAATCAGGTGAGGATGTAGTTCAAGGAGTCTACATGCAATTTGCCAGCAGTGAACACAACTCCTAATGCATGTCACTATTTAACATATTCCTATATAAAAATTTAAATACAATTTGTATACACACACATTTCTAAGTCAGTTGAAGTCTATAGCCCCGTAAAGTCAGTTTGCACAGAGAAGACAGGTAATAAGGGGAAACATCACCCCAGACCTCTGGGGAAAGAAGAATGAAAAAACATGAGAAAAAAAATTATTTCCAGCTGAAAGAGGATTTGTTTCTATCACACACACAGAGTCTGCAAATGCTTTTGGACAAACTGCATCTTTATGCCCTTTCTCAGCGGTGCGGGTGACGGCAAGCTGAGCAGGCTGGGGACCCGCAGGTACGTTGCCATCTACCCAGTCACCAGCACTGCTGTCTGCAGCTCTCCGGGAGGGACCTGCCCCAGGGACACAGTACGATGTGTTGGCAGGGCCGTGGGATTCATGTGACAATGCTCCAGGATGAGGCAGGAGCCTGGAGATCCATCCTCCTCTTCTCTGCTTGGTGGGAAGGGCTTCCTTCTCAGGGAAAGCTTCATCAGGAGAGGAACGTCACCACCGGTGACATGGGAAATCATCCTGCACTCGGTGCTACTCCCAAGTCACATCTGGAGGAAATGAGACAAGCACAGGGTGGAAACCTGGGGCGTCCTTAGGGCTGCGGCGCTGCAGGGAAGGCAACACCACCACCACCGCCGCCTTTCCCAGAGAGGGCTTCGCCCAGAGCCACACCATGACCAGGGCAGCGATGGTGCTGCTGGAGGAAGTGATTCACACTGCGCAAACCTGCTGCTGGGCCAGGGCCTCGCGAGAGGGAGGTACCCCCCACCTCCGCATTTGCGGGGAAGCGATGGGACAGAGGAGAGGCCATGGCTGCTTTTGGAAATTGTGGCAGGAGGAGCGATTTCTCTCCAAGCTGCTGATTCTGCCTCCCTAACATCCAGCCCTGTAGCAGGTCACTCTCGCTCACAGGCAGACGGTGCACATGCCTTCTCTCCCCATAACCAGCCCATGGAGATGGTCCCCATGCTTGAAAAGAGACAAGGAGCCTCTGCAGAAGAAGGGTTGGGACCCTGAGGAGCAAAGGGACAGACAGTTGTCACATGCCACAAAAATAAATGATAGGAAGGGACAAAACCATGTTTTCCCTCTACGCTTGCACTCAGTTGTCTCGTACCTCTACCTCCCCCAAACTGGCAGGGGAGTAACAAAGTGTGCAAAATACTTTTAGCATCCTAGTTTCGGAGGCAAAATTGTAATGGCTTTGAGGCGCTGACACACCATTCTGACAAAATTTCCACCTCATGTGCCCAAATATTCAGGTGGGTCAGCACAGTCCCCTCCACCTCCCACCTAGACCTGCTTCAGCAGCTTCCCAGCAGCTCGGAGCAATACCACACGCCTCTGTGGTTTACATTTTAGTAATGGATGTCACTCTCCCCCATCCATCACCTTACTGGAGCCATGAAATGCTTTGGGGTCTCATCAGAGGAGTAGCAGATTCAAAGTCTGGAGGACCAAGGGGCTGAGTGCCAGGCAGGGCAACGCGTCCAGCCCCACCAGTTCGTCCTGAGCTTCCCACAGCCCCGGCAGCAGCAGGAGGGTTTCTTCCCCTGCTCTGCCGACCAGTCACTCGGGCAGACACTGCGCTCCCCGACAGGTACCAAACCTGCTCAGCTTCCCTCGGGCACCAGTCCATGATGGATGCTGGCATTGCCCTGCTGCTGTCGCAGCCACAAATGGGGCAGTGTCTCCAGCCTTTTGAGCTGGCAGAGAGTATATTAAAGGGAGCCTGAAGAAGTCAGATAATTACCTTCGGATCAAGTATTTCATGGTAGATATAAATACGTGAGGAGCATGAAAATCCAGGGTTGCCCCAGCTTTATGATTATTTTATAGCCTCATTAATCTATGGCAAATGGGCTAGAATTACTACATAACCTAAATACTGGGCAGAGATCTACAACACTCTAAGAGGCAGCATGTGATAGTAAAGTTTCAGCATTTTGCATGATATATGTGGCCACGAAGACAAAAATAACAACCCAAACCTATCAGTCTCCTGACAAGAATCTTTTAAAGAGTGAGAATAAATGATGTTTAAATATTATAATTATATCCTCAGTGCATTCATTCTCTCAGGATGAGTAACCCGGGATGCTGTAGCCTCCAGAAAAATCATGACTCAGAGCAATGCTCTGCCCTTGATTAGACTTTATGGGTCATGCCTAGCCCAGGAAAGGTGTACACCCAGGAAAGGACTTGTCCTTCCCTGCATACATGCTCAAATGACAGAGTTTAGATTACTACCTCCTATTAAACATGAACAAAGATACCATCTTGGACACCTTTGTGCTTCTTCTCCCTACCCCCAGTTTCAGACCATAAACCCAGCAGAGCAGGATTCATTTCTGTGTCCGTTCAGTATTTGGCACACCAAAGCACCAATGCCAATACAAGCTTTTCGTCAAAATCTGTATTTAAAGTAACCAAGCCCCATCCCCATCGTTGCTGGCAGGGATGAGGGCAGCAGCGTGGCACAGGCAGCTGATGCTCTCCCAGGGCCACAGTACTCGCCTCATCTCCCCCAGGCCAGACCACCCGCATCCAGCTCCACAGCTCTGACATGCTCGAGTAAGAATGGTCCTCATGCCATTTTTTTATTTCAGACTTGATCCAGCACAACCTGAAATCAACAGGTCTTGTTCCGCCTGCCATGGGTGAGTTCCGTTCAGAGCCTTTCGAGGCAGACCAGTGCATCTTCCCAGCCAATTTTTGCAGAGGGAGAATCACAAAACAGTGTAAAGAGACAGCACCGGTAAATAGAAGAGGCAAAAAGAAATTGGTACTGTAAATCTATATAATAAATTGCCAGTACTCTCAGTGCTATGGAGTGATGCTTTCTGAGAATGCAGGCCTGCTGCAACTGTGCTTCTCAAGCTAGGAGGCAAAAACCACCATAATTTCACAATGTATCTTCTCTTGCTACAGCAATTAGTGCCTCATTTTACTAACAAAGTACCTCTACAGTGCACATTTGCCAGCTCTGGGCAAATAAATGGGGAATAACCATCTAGAATTCGAAAAGAGGCAAATCAGTATGTTTTGTTGTTAGAGCAGATGAGCTCTGGCATAAGCATTTCTTGAAGGTGAGCCTTGGTGCTCAGTGTTTGACCATGGAAAAGGAAACGAGTCATAGCATTTCCCCACAGCGGCAACACATAATTTATACAGGGCACTAAATGTTGCTACGAGCAGGACTAAAGCAAGCTTTCTAAAGCACACGAGCTGCTGGCCATTCAGAAGGTAGGTGTGCGTCCAGTGGCATGGGGCCACAGGGCACAAGGAGCAACTGAACCAAAGGAGAAGGAAAAAGAGCAGCCTTGAAAGGGTGCTTTTATCCTCAAAAGGCCTCCAAAATAAACAAGCAGCATGCCATGGGCTTGATCCAAAGCCCATTGAAATGGATGGAAAGACTCCAACTGCCCTCAATAGGCTCGCAGCGAGGCCGGGCATGCCATGGGAGCTCCACGCGCTGCCCCACCAACGTGCCGACCCCCAACGGTGACTCTTCACTGCCACGTCCTGCAGCTCCTCCTGCCATTGCTCAGTTCTTCTCTCCTTGGCCTCAGCAGGCATTTTGCAGTCATTACCTACTCAAGCCATCCAAAATTTGTTATATTAAAATTAAAAAATTTTTTTGAAATAGTTTTTTTTTCTACCCAACCCCAGGAATACAGACGGGTCAGGAATCAATCACCCATGTAGCTGGGGCCCACAAGATAGAAAAACATAGAAAAGCCAGAACCATAACTCTGCCTCATACTTCATGATGTGCCTTCTGGAGCCACCACACAGGTCAGTCCTCCCCCAGTTACCACTCTTGCATTTGCCCTGAAACTTTCAGTATTTAGAGAAGAAATCTGCACTGATACTACAGAAATTCAAAGGTCCTCTCACCAAGACAGACGGACCGAGTTAAGACAACATGTATTTTGCATGTTCAAGCTGAGCAGAGCCCCTCCAAGAACAAACGCAAGGAGTCCCAGTCCAATTCTCCCTCCCTTTTTAAAAAAAGCACCAAGAGAAACGCCTGACGCTTTATCAGATGCCCCTAGGGTGGGAGCAGTGACATTAGGAAACTCAGAAACGCAAACAATGAGAAAGGAAGCAGGGAGGGAAAGGCGGAGGGGATGGTGGGATGGCTGCCGTGTCTGTGGCCCCAGCTGCTGAGTCAGCCTGTTCAAGGCAGGAGGCAAGCAGGACCTGACCCCTTCAGAAAGCAGGGTGCAGGTGTTGGACACAGAGCCTAGTCCCCACCAGGCAAGGTTTCCCCACATCTCACCCCTTTCTCACAGTCCCCCACCAGACACGTGCGTGGCCAGCGCCAGTGGTCTTGCCCGTCCCAGCTCTGCGCTTGCCAGCACATCTGCCACCACAGCTGTGGCCGGATCCATCAGGTAAAGCTGTGCAAGCCCTTATCCCAGCATATGCAGAGGGTGATGACATGGGTGCAGGGGGGTGGGTTACCGCAGCCCTACTAAACCAGGGAGAGTCACTTGTTTTGTAGCTTACTGGGGAGAATTAAGAGGGGAGAGGTGATGGCAGAAAGGGAGAGCGGACTCTACCCAAGGGCTGTTGATAGCACAGACTCTTAAAACTCATCTTCAGCAAAAAAAGCTTTTAAATATCGTTTGGATCCAGTGTTTTGTTCTGTTTAACCCCTTTAACTTTTCCTTAGTTGCCCTGGCAGAGAAGGAAAGCAAGTAAACATGCTGGGAACAGGGCTTTACCCCAGCCAGGCTCCCCACAGTTTCCTCATCTCTCTTCTGGCCATCCTGCAACAACATAAACTCCCCAATGGGGGTCAATCCGAGACCATTCATATGCTTTAAAAAGTTATTCTTGCTATAACGGGCACAAATGAGAATTCAGCATTTGTTAACAATTATCCTAGGCAATAACTTCAGTCTCCCCCTTGTACTTCAAATGGAAACAACGCAGTAACTGAGCAGTACCTGTTGGCAGAGAAACTTTTAAATAGATGGATAGGAGTGCCTGAAATGGCGTTCTAAAAGAAAGAGTCTCATTTCATTTTTTTTTTTCCCCCCTTTGGGATATAAAGCAGGCTTGCAAACTGCCCTTGCCATTATCAGAGCTGTGATTCAATCAGCATTTCATGGTCCTAATTAACGGGTATTTGTTTTCATGGGCGTGATTCCTCATTTGCCAAGACTGCAAAATTATAATGCATTTTTCCCATCCTCCTTGGAGAGGACATGATGTGAGGTTAGCCAGGGAAAGGAAGCCATTTGGAGCAGGAAGAGGACGCTTGGAAACAGAGCTGGAGTGCTCATATTAGGCCCTTTCTGAGGTCAGTGAATCAAACTGACATTTTAAAAAATAGCTGCTATTCTCATTCAGGTTAATGGGCAAAACTGTAGCACAAAAAGCCCTTTGCCTGCCTGTTTCAGCAGGTCATGCTGTCCTGCCCAGCTGCTCCTGGAGGATGCTTCCCCAGGAGCCCTGCTCCCATCCTGAGCACGTGGTTGGAAGGGAAGGGGACAGGGGACATCAAGGCCAAGGAAACCAGAGCACCCAGTCCTCCTCTTCCTCCAGTACTACCTCAGGAGGAAGGACTTCCAGCCACTGCTGACTGGGCCCTGCTACACCCAGTTTCACTACCTCTTGTCCCATATACTGGTTTCTCAAGTCTTGAGAAGCCACACAAGGAACAGAGGGGCCAAACTTCCTTCTCCTTACGTGCACCTGCCCCTTTCAGTATGGGACACTGCAGACTATGGGGTATCAGGTGGCTCACCAGGTCCTGTCCCATCTTCAGCATCCAAAGATGAGGTTGCTGTATGCCTCTCGCCCCCTACATCCTAAACACATTTTTCATCCTTCAGGGAGGCAAACTGAGATATTTGGGCCACAGTGGGGAAAAAAGATTGGAGGAATTGTCATGAGATGGGCAGTAGCTTTAGGGTGGGAAAAACTCCAAGACTAGGATCTTGGGGGTGTAGAGAAAGCACAGCTGGAGGCTGAAAGGAGCTCCAGTGTACCATAGGCTGCCTGTAGAGAGAGTAACATCTCTCATTAGGGGCACAGATAGAGGGGACTGTCCCTCCCCTACACAGCCCTGTCCTTCCCACCCCTCCCCATGCACTAACTGACCTTGGCAGGACAGGGCATCTGCCCCTTCCACACAGCAGCAGCAAGCTCCTTCAGCACACACATCACAGCACACAACTCGTTCCTAGGATTTGCACAGAAATGCCAAGGGGAAAATAAATTCGGGGATTCAAAAACAAATCTGGTGGATTGCTACGTTTTCAAATCCTCTGGGAGTAAAAAAAAAAGTTATGTACAATATCCTTTACCCCTTTCTCCTGCTGATTGTTAAATCAAGTAACCCCCACAACAACGCAGCAACCACTGGAATACAATTCATGTTTCTGTATTGCTAAATTATGCCTTGGTCTTACAGCAGGTAAGATTGTAGCACAGCACCATCTGTTTCTCAATATGCTTGCTGCCAGCTACCATAGCAGGGATTTACTTGCATATCCCTTACGAGGTACAGCTGAGCTGATGGGCAGAATGTCTGTCACCAGAGGGTGATCTGTCACCTGCCCACTGCACATTGGGGATATACCCTACCAAAAGGTGGGGACAGATCATTTATTTTCTGACATACAGGATAGGCTCACAGTGCCAGCTCTAGTGAATAGCCCTTGATGATGCTATGCATCCTTAAAATACTGTGGGAGAAAGCACATTTTCCAGCTGTTTGTGCCTTATGCCAGAGCACATATAGATCAGCAATTTCATTTCTAAATATTCTGAGGGTTGCTGCAAGTTTTTCCATTGATAGATGAAGGGGAAAGAGAAAAGCAGTCAACATTTCCACATCTTTATACTGAAATTTAAGGGACTTCTACACAAGTACACATAAAAGTCGCAGCCATTAATCAGGGAGCTTTCAACTTCTTGCATCCATCTGTTTCAAGCAGACCTCAAATAGTAGCCAAAGCACCGGGGAGCTCAGCATAGAGCAGATCCTGAAGGCGAGCATCGCCAGGGGGGTTTCGGTGGGTGCCCAGGCCCAGTGATAGGGCACAGGGTGCAGAGCCCTGCAAAGGCTCAGCTGAGGATGGGCTGCCCCATCCTGCAGCGCTCTCAGCTGGGTACGGAGCTATTGCTAAAGGACAGACTTGGCAAGCAACGGAGCAAAACCCACACCCCTGACTCACCCCAAATTCCTGCTCTTCTGCCTGCAGAGCAGCTGTTGAGGCTCTGTGCACAGCAAGGACAGCAAAGTCCACCACAGCCTGGAGCAGCGCTGGCTCCTGCTGCAGTAGTAAATGCTTTCAGCCTGTGAGGTTCTCGGTACAGGCTCCAGCGCCCAGCCCAAGGCAGGGCAGCATCCCCACATGGGTAAGCCTTGGTCCCCCTTGACATACATGGTAGACATTGTGTCCAAATGAATGCCTGACCCACCAGCCAGCCCGGCATCAGAAACCACACCAGGAACAGATCTGCCACTGGCAACACCCACACAAAGTAAGCTTCGGCGAAGCTTTCAAATAGCCTTCATGCTCAGTCACTTCTGATCTGAGCTCCCAGGAGCACTTCCGCCGACCGCAGGAACACCCACCCCCAACTCAAAAGGCACTAACAGTCTCCCAGGCTCAAGCAACTCAACTTGCCAACTCAAACAACAAGCTTCTCTCACCTGAGACTCAGGAGACAGGTACCTTCTGGAGGCAAAAGCTGCTTGCACACCTTACCCTCTGCCACACGCCATAAAAACCTCTCCTTAACTCTGTATTCAGGTGCTCTGCTCAGTCCCCCAACCTCAGCTCGGGTCTTCTGCAAAGCCTCCTCCGTGGGGCTGCCACCAGTCGAAGGCTGCTGGCCACACACTGCGGCACCCAAGCTGGTGGCTGAAGGCAGGGGAATTCCTGCAGCGCTGGGAGAAGAGGCAAAGCACCTCCCAGGGTGCCTGGGACAAGAGCGCGCCTGTCAGGAGACGAAAGCAATGAGCAAACTGGTTCAGCCTGTTGCTGCCTGTGCTGAAGGCCAGCTCGGCACAGGAGGTGTTTAAGTCATGTGTTCGTTCCTGCCCCAGCTTGGAAGGGAAAAAAAAAAAAAAGATAAAAGAAAGTGGCTTCATAGTATTTAAGACTTTCACCTAACCATTTTCAAATGGGATATTTGATGACTAAAAAGAGAACAAAACAAGAGTTACAACTTCAATGCCAAAGTTGTAACAAAACAAGCTCTTCCTTCTCCCAGATTTTGTTTAACATATATGCACCTCCTCTTCCACAGCCCTAGTTTTATGGTTCAGAGTCAGGAATGGGGAATCTTGTTTCCACTTCTCTCCCCTCCAGCCTCACCTATCACACAGACTGTAAGGAATCAAGACAACCAGCACCACTTCACAAATGACCAGACCCCATGTCTTAACTTCCCATGGAAGGAAAGGAGAGGATCCATGAATGTTTCAAGAAAGTTTAATCTGATCTAGAAATACAACCCATTATACCTTTCTTATGCCTTAAATATCTCTGTTCCCACGGTTGCAGGTTTCAGTAGCTGTTTTGTTGCATATGGGATGCACCATACGAATGCACCAAAACACACAGCAACTGGCTGCCGGGGCTCTGACCCAGCACTGCCAAGGGAACGGCTGATCCCGGGCCGAGTTAGCCGGGCTGCATTCAGCACCAGCAAGTGCAGGAGCAGCCAGCCTGCCCACGGCTGCAGGGCTCCCCCTCGACTGTCAGAAACATGCTCAGGCTTCAGCTCTCCAGGTCAGCTCAAGGAGCTCAGATCTCAGGTCACTCTTCCTCATTTCCCCCAATAAAATGACTTCCTAGGGAGAAATCAAGGTATTATATATCTCATTCTTCATCACTGCAGCCCTGTTCGTGTCTGTGCTTTGCTGCATTTCAGCTACCACTGCCTTCTAGTAAAGAACTGTTGCTATTTGGGGAGAGATTCACTCACTTCACTGTGCATTGCTGGAGGATGTGTGTAAAATCAGCACCCCCAAATGAGCCGCTGGCTTCCCTACAGCATCCAGAGCACTCAGCTTGGAGAACGCGACATTCAGAATTTGAAACATATCCGTGTAGGTACACCTCTGGCATGCTGTTGGACTGCTTTGCCAAGAGAAGCCTTTATCAATTCATACCTGTAGTTCTGGTGCAGTCTCCTGCCTTTGCTTAATCCTCACTTCCCATTACCACATATGGATTTCATCCATTTCATCATTTCACTCTTCTTCCTTTTACCCAGTCCCTTTGCTAGGACACTACAGCACAGAGAGTATCTATTTTCCCTTACAAAAGTCACGTGCATCCTAAACTGTCACATCTTTCCAAATTTTTACCCACAGTCACACAGAACAACCTCCTTGTCCAAGCCTAATAGGAGGCTTGGTCTACAGATGAAACCAGGTATATTGCCAAGACACTGGTGCACAGACTGCACTGTGGCATGGCTCCCTGATAATATTTCTGGCACTCCCCTTTCTAGCAGCTGTGACTGCTGCATGCCTTGGTTCATTCCAGATGCAAACCCAACCTTGCTTAACATCTTTTAAGTTCATCTCTGCATAATCCTTCCGTCTATTAGATAAATGAAGTATTTCCAAGGAACAAAAATATACAGGTTACCTAATTACAGGAGTCAGGCTGAAGCAGATCCTTTAAACAAACACATCCTGACTAAGCTCTTCTAACTCCGCTTACCCAATCCTACCCCCTAGGTATCCCCTACAAGCAGCTCCTCAAAGCAGCAGCACTTTGCTGCTGCAGGACCGGTCTTTCAACAGCCCAGGGCACCAGCACCTGTTTCAAGCCCGCTCTCATGCAGGGAATCCATCCAATTCACCTCCTGGGTAAATTTTGCTATGATGCCCCTCCTGCATCCACACATCTGCTCTTCAGAGAGGGCAGCTCTAGCACTAAAACCATCCAACACTGCTGACGTCTCCTCTCTGGTTTTTCTCCTCAGCAGGCTGCAGCACACATTGCTTATAGTTTTGGTGACCCTCATGTGTAAAACCTCAAGCCTGGAGGAACTCCCCACCACACTGCCTGGGCAGCCCCCCCAGGGATTTCAGTGTTGCCAGCCATGTCTTAATAATTGTATTTGGAATCCTAGTGGATCACGGTGATGATGGTAGCTGTCAGACAGGACCTGCACCAGTTTCAACCCTCCCCACACACATACCCACCAAGACTACCCACAATATACAAACAGCCAGCGAAATACAGGATAAAAAAAGCCCATCCTGAAGTATCTCTCCACTCTGGAAACAAAGCAAAACCTTTCCCAGTGATCGAACGGCGTGGTTGGCATAGAGGGATGTCAGCACTTGGTGCTGGTGCTGGCAGCCTGTCCTGCAGGGCAGCGTGGCTGGGGGGAGGACAGGGCACAGCCCCAGCGAGAGCTCTCACCACCAGGCACAGCAGCCTGCACACAGGGCACACGCTGCCCGAGCCCATCGATTTACTCTTGCAGCTGCTGAAAGCCACCCTACAATTTTACTACCCAGACAGAAGTCTGGTGCAGAAATTTGCTGTTGACCTGAGCCAGCAGTTCCTCGAAGGGATCAGTCCCCGGCAATGCTGCTGTTCACACCAAAAAGCATAGGGCAGGGGCAGAAACAGCCCTGCTGTCAGTGGAAGTGCAGAGGGGTTTGATACCACACCTTCACACCTCCCACAGCAGTGACACTCTTCAGATGTACAAAATTTAACCCCCTCCCCTGCTTAACACACACTAATTAGTCAGCGGTCAGATTCCTACCAGCAAGATGGAGCATCATCAGTCTGAGATTAAAAGGATTACACTGGTCACAAGTTGTAAGAGGCTACAGAGAGCGAGCCGCGCTCCCCGCTCCTGCAGTGATTTATCGCGGGCAGCAGCTCACTAGAGGGCAGCCGGCACACGGCTGGGCTCCACCACACCAGACCACCGATATAAAAGTATAAACAGCACAACTGAATTTGCACAAGCGATGGTGTGGTGAGGGAGAGGTAAAACAACCTTATTAACCCTATACTGTGCATGTGGTGTGGCTCAGACACAGGCTTGAACTCTTGAACAGAGGCACACACCTTGCTCCCAGTGTCCTGACTGCTCAAACCAGATCACCAGCTCCAATATTCAACCCCACTTTTGAGGGTCTTCCCCCACAAAAGTGCCAATACTTAGTGAACAATATAGGCTTTTCACCAAAAACCTCTGAATTTGTCTCCATGACCTCAGGAGACAGGGGTAGTGAGTTATTCAGCTACCTACTGGGAAAAAAAACCCTCAGAAATTAATAAAAAAACAGGCCATATTTTTGTTTTCTTGCTTATGCCATACAAATATAAATCAATGAACCAGCAGCACCAACCACCACAAGCGCATCCCCCTATCCCCAGGAAAGTCCCCCTCTTGCGTGGGAATACCCATGACCTCACATGCTGAGCTCTTTCATGACAGCCAGAAACAGCGAGATCTAACCCCACTGCTACGAGATTTACTCTGTATTTTAAGTATTTATTCTCTTGGTAAATTCTTGCCTTTGTATGGCAACGATCTATTATCCTATTAGGAAATACCATGGGAATAGGGATTTAAGGCAGATAGTGTAAGTTCTCACCAGGCTTTAATAACCTCCAGTGGGACTGATTTGCTTATATCACCAGTTAATCTGATCAAATATTCCCAATGGACACTTTTCTGGTAGCATGTTATTTATGTGAGGGACCAGTAACCTGACCCAAAGTTTACTGGAGTTGCTTGGAGTCTTTCCATGCTGGATCAGTCCCTCCAAGGCCAACAGATGGTTCTGCAGGGGCTTGAGCCCAGCATAGCTCCGCGGTGCCGTGGTTTAGCCCCAGCCGGCAACTAAGCACCACGCAGCCGCTCGCTCACTCCCCCCCAGTGGGATGGGGGAGAGAATCGGAAGAGCAAAAGTAAGAAAACTCGAGGGTTGAGATAAAAACAGTTTAATAGGTAAAGCAAGAGCTGCGCACGCAAGCAGAGCAAAACAAGGAATTCCTTCACTCCTTCCCATGGGCAGGCAGGTGTTCAGCCATCTCCAGGAAAGCAGGGCTCCATCATGCATAACGGTTCCTTGGGAAGACAAACGCTATCGCTCCAAACGTCCCCCCTTCCTTCTTCTTCCCCAGCTTTATATACTGAGCATGACGCCATATGGTATGGAATAGCCCTTGGGCCAGTTTGGATCAGCTGTCTTGGCTGTGTCCCCTCCCAGCTTCTTGGGCACCTGGCAGAGCACGGAAAGCTGAAAAGTCCTTGAGTAGTGCAGCAACAACTAAAACTTCCCTGTATTATCAACACTGTTTTCAGCACAAATCCAAAACATAACCCCATACCAGCCACTATAAAGAAAATTAACTCTATCTCAGCTGAAACCAGGACACACGGACAACCCCAGCTCATCTCAGCAGTGACTACCCTTCAATCAGTTCTGCTTCATGTTTTAACTGACCAAATTCACTCCTATTATAGCTAAAGTCTTCACAAACTGATATCTAATAGAAGAAAATTGCTCTCAGACTAGAAAGGAACATAGTTTAAGATACACCACAAAAAAGAACATTGATTTTTAAGAAAAGGACTATTTTCCTCCTTATTTTATAAGCTGTTCTCAGCTCTTCAAGGCCACCATGGTCCCAATTCCACACCTAGACCTAAGTCAGATCCCAAATGTCTCCTTGCATCTAAGGAGTGAAACACGCTGTATCCAAGAAATTCCCCGTGAGAAATCAGTCCTTTCTACAGTCCACAGCCACTATGTAACTGATCTTCTCCTGCTTTGGTATTTTAAGAGCATGTTGCCAAGCTGGAATTTGTTTCATACCCATTTTTTCCAGTCTGTCCCTTAATTCACCTGAAAACATAGCAAGACAACAGGACAGAGGTCACCCTTTACTCTGTTCCTAGAAAGCGAGCCCAGAGCAATCACACTGTGGGAAGGAGTTTGCAGGGCAGCACATGAAGTCATTGCGAGACACCTGCAGTAGCTTAGATAGTTGGGCAGAATGAAAAGTTAGCCCTTTTCCAGGATTGCCTATTATTATTTTACCTCTCCTTGAACAGGGATTTTTACTCATATGGACACTTCATATATATTAGCAATGGAAAATCCAGCCAGTTTGAATTAAAGACCATCCTATCATTTTATAAGCAATACTCTCACACCAAAGCCTCAGATGGGATTTTTTTTTTTTATATTCTCCAACTCCAGTAATTTAGCAGCACATATTGATTTTAAAAGAATGGACAAAGCTAAGTAAGCAGGATGCAGTGGCAGGCAGGAATAACTGCTGAGCAAGAGAAAGGATTAAGAAAAGAAAAAAATAAAATCACTAAATCACTGAAAGATCAGAGGAGTCCATGTCTTCCCCCACTTGAATGGCAAACTTGCCATCAGTTTAAAGAGACCACTTAAAACCAAAACTTATTCCATTGGAAGTCTAGGAAAGCCTAGGTGCAAAAGGAAAACAAGCCCATATTGTCCAGAGGCTCAAGGATTATTTCAGTTTATTCTAAAAAGAGAATTTTATATAGAGTGTACATGGTGGGTTTTTTTTTTCCCCACTAAAAACATTATATGGCAGTGACCCAAGTGCTTGCATGCCCAGTACAGGACCACGGGCACTGCTAGGGCTGACACAGGGATGCAGCACCTGGGACCCACTGGGGATCCAAAGTCCCCCCAGCAGCACCAGTGCCCCATGGGAACACTGCCTTCACCTTGCTCCCAGGGGAGTCACACCAGCAAGAGACTGCCATACAACACTTGAAGGTCAAGGCACCATTTCAGGTGAATTTAAGTTTCACATGTTCTGGGTGGGCTTTCTGGAGACCTCCCGACTCCCCAGAAAAGAACTGCTGCACAGGGCTAGGCAAAACCTCCACAGCCCTGGGGTCAACGAGGACAACACAACCTTCCCCCTTGTGTAACACAGCAAAACCTGCCCATCCTCTCCTTGGAACAGGACTGTATTCTACTATCTAGAAACCAGAAGAAAAAAGAAGCAGTGTATGGGGAAAGGATTAGTGTTAGAAATTAATTAACACATAATGCCCAAACAAATTAGTTTCATCCCAGTTTATCCACTCCATCCCACAGGGAGAATATCCTTCTTATCAGAGCAGCAGAGAAAGCAAGGACAAGTCTAATAAAAAGACAAGCTGGGCTTCCGAGAGTTGTTATTTTTAACTAATTCTCCCTTTTTTGTTTCACGTTATTTTAATTAAAGGGTTGAGATTGTAGTAAGAGCCCAGTCTTGCACCAGCTTTAATCCGCAGCACCCTGCAAGGCAACAAGGGTCTTGGCTCAAGTGCTGAGCACAATTTCTGAAGAAGCTGTTTTGATACACAGCACAATTTGAAGTCTTTGCCACATCACCTCAGGAGAAGAAAAATCCATGTTCCTGAAGAGCCATGACTCTGCTGTATTTGTCATGTAGCATTATAGTCTCCAAATTACGTTTTCTAACCAGGCACAGAACAAATGTACAGCATGGTGAGGTGAACAGGACAACTCTTGCTTTCTTCTGTTACATTACACATCCAGAGTTAGGGCTGGGTTTTGGTGGTTTGTTTTTAGGGTGGGGTTTTTTGTTTTTTTTTTTTTTTTTTGAGACAAACAAAAGGGCAAAAAACATTGAAGTTACATCTGTTCAGGATGAGCATCCTGCATCAGCTGGGGATAAGAGGGGGATCTACAGCACAGTGACAAGAGCTCACGCATGTGCAGACTCACTCGACACCCTTGGAAGATGCCACATCCCAGCTGCCCCCAGCTCATCCTAGGGTGGGAGACCTCAGCTGGTCTCACTCCCAGCTGCACAAAACAGAGCCCACAGGGGCATGCTGGGACCCCAGTAAGAGGACAGGTTTTCATTTCACAACAGACCGGAAAACTCAGTAGTCAGTGGCCTGGGGTTGTCACCCCCAGGACAGGTGACGGTGCCATTTCTGAGAAGGGACCACATCACATGGAGAAAGACAAATGTCCTCTGCGCACCCAGCAGAAAGTGCAGTGTTAGAGGAGACCCCTCCTTGGGGCAGCGTCCCCGTGACAAATCCCACATCGGGGGCACGCAAGGGCAGCTGCTGTGCTCAGGCTGTTCAGAGCTCTTCTCCTTGTGCCTCATGCGGGAAGGAAACAAGGGGCCTGAAGTCCCAGACTCCATCAGTTGTCACCCGCAAGCCAGGAAGGGGCCACAAGAGCTCCCACTAACACCATCCACATCAGCAATGAACAAATTACGTAAAGCAACCCGCCCTAGAAATTAAGGCAAGGGAAGGGCATGCCCCAGCCTCGCATACTGCAAAGAGCAGCTCTGCAGGAGCAGCTCGGGGTCCTGTGGCCATGCATTTTCAAAGGCTTATCTCCTCCCAGCACAGAAGATTTCATGTGGAGAGCCAGAAC
Organism: Ciconia boyciana; assembly: GCF_034638445.1. Taxonomy (NCBI): domain Eukaryota; kingdom Metazoa; phylum Chordata; class Aves; order Ciconiiformes; family Ciconiidae; genus Ciconia; species Ciconia boyciana. The sequence goes on along the minus strand of NC_132944.1, from coordinate 14,427,807 downwards.
AGCTGCCCTGCAAAACATCCCACCCAGAGATGCAGTCTTGTATTTATGAGCTGTTACTTTCCATGCAAGCTGGGAAGTTATCTGGGTGAGTGCTGGGACAGACCCAGGCGTGGCAGAAGCAGAGCAGAAGGCTGCAGCAGCTCCCTGGGTCAGTGGCAACCGGCCCCTGACAAGGAAAGAAAACTGTACTCAAGTGATTTGGGTGATTTCAAGTGATTTTCTCACTTGCCACTGTTTCCCCCCATTGCCCCCACTTTCATGTATTTTTCTATCAAGAAGCCCCCTTCTAAACAAAGCATTGCTCTGCCCTGTTACAGTTAAAAGCTCACAACAAAACCAAGATTTGGACTTCGCAAAGACATAATGACAACGAGCTGTGCCTAAAAGCCATGCTGCACTTCAGAGAAAGCAGGGGCCTGCTGCCAGACTAGGGATTGTGTGAAGATGGCAGCAGAGTCCCTCCCTGGCACATCCGCATGTGCCCCTGCAGATGGGCCAGTTGGCAGTAGCAGGGTACCAGGCACCCGAACTCACAGTTGCTGGGGTGAAAGGAAGGAAAAGGTTTTGACACAGGAGTGGAGAGGTTCAGCTGGCAGCATCCTCCAGATGTAGTTTCCCATAGCATCAGGCATTTTAGGAACAGCAATACTCTCCTCTCCAAAAAAGACTGCAACAGTTTCACTTCTCCATCTCCACATCAGCCAAATTAATCACCAGTGCAATCTCATGGGGTTCCTGGTGCTTATAATTTTCTGATGAGCAGGGCTGGCAAGTCTTCAGCCCCTGACAGCCTGCAGGACCATTCGCAGCATGCTGAGGGCTCGCTCTGCCAGACCCCTGGCACAAGTGGCAGAAAGACCTTGCTGGAGAAACGAGATGACACCACACAGCACCCTGCACCTTAGCTAAGGAGTCTCCAGCTGGAGACTTCTGTGTTCAATTTGGATTCTGATAAATTACCACATTCTTGGGCAATAATCCCTAATCCTGTAAGAGGAGACCTTGATGACAACAGCAGTGAGTCATCCCCCTTGCATATGAGCCCCCAATTCCTTCTAGGATTTGATTCAAACCAGTCCCTTCTGTTTTCAAGGCCTCTTATCTGTTCGCTTTAGCCTACAGCTCACAAGCTTGCTCTTTTCCCCCTTCCTTTGGGAAAGGCCACATACCAGCTTGGGCTGTGGGTTTAAATAGCAGCTAGGAGGTATGAGTGGACATGGTGTCTGCAATTACTGGTCAGACCGATCTCCGCGCCCCGAATCACATTCCTGAGCCGCTCTTTGCAAGAGTGTTGTCCTACACAGCTGCAATTTAAGTCAGCCTGGAAAAGCATCTACTCCCCCCCACCACCTATTCATGTTTATTTTCTTTTAGTATGAACCATTACACATACTACAATGTAGAAGATGACAAGCAAAAATAAGAACTGACACAAAATACATATAAAGCACAAAATATTAGTTCTGAGATGGAACAAAATTTTGGCCATGGGCTCTGCTCATTTTCTGGGACATGTATGAGAAGTTTAGCACTTTTTGCAAAAAATGGCAATAAGAACAGGATCTTGGAGAAATACACTCAACACAGCTTAAACTGAAGGGGAAGGTGGGAAGAAGCAGCAGCCCTCTCCAGCAGCACATTACTTAACCATATCGCTTACAAATGCAAATGCGGACAATCCTGTTAAACAGGCTCAAAGCTAGTCTCCTAGTGCAGTTCACTGAAACCATAGGAATTCGCCCTCAAAACTTCCCTTCTAGTACCAATGTCTACACACTTGGAGATCATAAAAAGCATCTAATAGATAAAATTAACACTTTTGAAAGCTCACTTTAAGTCACCCACGGGGAATGACATAATTATGGGAGGAAAGATAAAGCTTTGTCTGGGATAAGAACGCATAAAGTAGTGAGAAATGCATTCTAAAGTTACCATCATTTGGGCTTCTTTCCATTTGCCTTCTGCGATTCATATCTCCAAGACCTCCTCAGCTACCCTGAAAGCTACAAACCTACCCAAGGGAGAGCAGCTATTGCAATATCAAGACTCCAGGAGTTTGGAATTAAGATGTAAGAAGAAAAAAATTTAAAAAAAAAGGGCCACAAGCCTTTAAGAGCTGCAAACATCATGGAGATCATCATTCCCCATCATTACCAGGGAGGGCTGGAGCTCCAGCAGAATCTAAAAACCCCATGCAAAGACAGTAAGGGCGTCTAAAAACCCATTCTTAGGGCACAGACCAACCACTAAATGACAGGGGTTAGGATAAAAAACTTCCTCTAAGGACTGGCTAGCCCATAGTTGTTCTGTATCAAGATGCAACCATCAGCTGGCTCCTGTCCCTTAAAATTACTTCCATCTGCCTTTGCCCAGACTGATAGCCAAGCTTCTGGCATAAACAAAACCCTTACAACCAAACATCCCCTCTCTCCACACCCCACCATGCATTCCCTGCTGGGAAAAGCAGTTTCCATGCTGCTCTGTAGCTCCACAGGCAAGCTTAAACAGTCCTGCCTCGGTTTTTTTGCAGCATGGAAGAGGGTGGGGGCAGTTGCCTCCCAACATAATCTTTCTTCCCGTTACAGGGGAAGTTAGAGAATGGCTCCTCCCTGTGTCCTACCAGCTTCACTAAGAGACAAAGGACATGCCCCACACCAAAACTTGCAAAGCTAGCCAGCACCTAGGAAAGTCCCAGGCATTTTCCATCTACGAGCTGCTTCCATCCCATCTGTTGTCATCCCCTGGGAGAGGGGAGCTTTGCCCCCAAGACACACCAAGGACTCTTGCTGTCTATTTTGAAGCACTCAGCAGCCAGATTCAGAACAAGAACAGAACCTGTTTTGCTCCAGGATGGGAATCCTGGAGTGCTGGACTTGACATGCATAGGGCTGAATTAGAGTGATATTCAGCTTCAATGCACTGTGAGGATGCTTCTCGAAAGACTGGATTAGAGCTGATATATTTTGCAACTGAGTTGTCACTAAAAAAAGATGCTAAGAATCATATTCAACAGCTACTCTTTAGTAAAGTATTTGAAACAACCACTTTCCTCTCCACTTACCAGATAGATCATGGGCTGCCCTGCATAAATGGAGTGGTAACAGAGGGACATAACCACCTGTATCACTTGCAGCTGCAATTCATATCCCAGTGCTCAGGAATTGGTTTGTAGATCATCCACCTGCCATTCCTCCTGCAGCAGATCCTGCAGTATTTGACCTACAGCAAGCCAAGGCAGATATAACCCTTTCTACAAAGGCAGATGTACTTAGCTTCAGCACGTGAAAGTCAGAGTGTATTTTCAAGCCAACGTACCAAGCCAAAATAGAAAACACTTCATGTTTCAAAGCTACATCATAAATGCTCTTCCATCACTACAAAGACCTTCTCATGGACCCCACTCCCTTCCCACAGAGGAACTGAAGCACAGACCAGTGGCCTGACTTGACACAAAAAGCAAGTTTCCGAGCTGGGAGCACAGCTGTGTCTCAGCCCCGTGCCCCATCCAGAGCTACACTGCCTCCTCCAAACAGTCTGCTGCAGCGTGCTAAAGTAGCATAAGAAAAAATCAATCCTGCAGTAATCCTGCTTTTGCAGCTTTTTTGTTACTGTACACTCCGGTTGCTGTTGGAAAGAGCTTTCTGATGCAGGCTTTAGGTCCATTTAACAATTTGACTAATAATTGTATTTCATTTCTCAGACTATTAGCATGTAATGGAGCAGCAGCAGCCTGGGCTCCTGCTGTCTGGGAAAAGAGATAGTTTGTGCCAAGGGTAAGTGCATTGCCTTGGGTCAGCTTGTCCCTCCCAATCCCAGAGCACAGCTTGGGAGCGGGAATCCCCCACCCTGGTCTCAGCAGGAACTTGAGCTTCCAGCTGCTTTTCAAAAAATTAAAAAAAAAAAAAGTATCAATGTGTTTCCCAGTACTTTCTCCCCTTCTGTTTTCCTCCTTTTGTAGTTCTCTCAAATAACAGAAAGACACTTAAATGAGATGTGCACACACAAAACAAGCTAATTAATGGTCTCAGCCTAAATCTGTGAAATCAGCATGCCTTAAGCAATGATTTAGCAGTCCAACACCCTGCACTGCCAGACTTTCTCCTTCCAAGCAGTCCTTAATCTCCATACTAACATTTAGCTCCCTGCTGAGGAGCCACTTCCAAAACTCAAGCTCTTTGGGGATTTTGTTCTCTAGATAGAAGCATCCCGGAGCTCCCACTGACCTTATGAGCTGAGGCACCTGCAGCGGGCTGCAGAGCTGAGCAGGAACCAGTGAAAGGATGAACGTCTGCTCAGACCAGAGAGACAAACCAGAAAGCACGGAAAAGATGAGCTCTCCAATCCCATTTAGACCAGTGAAGGGCCTTGTTTTTGAGGTACCAAAGTTTCTACTGATGCAGATTTAAAACTGAAGTTCCTTCCCACTAAAACCTATTTTGATTCCGCTTCATCCAGCCATCGTCTTCTCTTGCAAGGTGTATTTTCTCATCTTATATGAAGGAAGAGGGCAAAGAGGGGAGGGCTGGGAAAGTGGAAAACATTTCTCAGAGCTACAGTTATGTTTATCCAGCATGCTCAGATTCTGATTTGCAGCAATTACTGTACCCAAGCATCTATTGTGCACACTGGAGTAGACTAACGACTGCTCTGAAAATCCAAAAGTCAGTCATTGCCAGGGTGAGCATCATTTCTGCCTGGGTCAGGCTTCACATAGCAGAGGCGACAAGGACAACCAGAGAGATCGGTGAGCTGTGCACAAGTAACAAGGAGCCTCTGCACACTCCAGCCCTGGGGAGGAACCGCTGCAGACTTCGCAGACGTCTTCCTCCTGCAGAGGCTAAGCCCAGCCTGGGCACTGGGCAGCAGGCAGGGAGTTTCAACTCGGGGAGCAGGGGAGAGGACTGGAGCTCAACCAGGTCCTACTCAGCCCATCAGGGGGTGAGCTCCTTCCCCTCTTCCACAAGACCTGGCCGATTCCTGGAGATGCAAAACCAGCTGCTTCTCACCAGATGGGGAAGCAGCAAGTCAAAGCTCTCCCCACATACCCACCCCCACTTTCCCACTTCATCCCCAGGAAGAGCAGTGTGGGCAGCACACCCCTGCTCTCTGCCCGGCTGCAATAACAACCCATCTTGGCTGGGACACAGCCAGTTAAAGCAGCAGGCCAAGGAGGGGACATGGTGACAGCAAAACCTCAAGTGAGGTCACACAGCATTTTGGTACTCTGGCTAAAGGGAGCCATGTAAGCAGTTATGTAGAAAGCTGCTCCAGCACTCACCCATTTTATCATCTAGTTATGGGATATATTTTTTTCCTTTCTCAAGAGGATTACAGCAATAAAGAGGGAGCACAAAGGGAGAGGTGGGAGGACTGCAGCAGCATTAGGGAGATGAGAAACTAGGGGCTCCTGCCTTTGATGTTTCAATGATCACATCATTGTGATTACTATGTTGAGGGCTCTGCTGTGTCACTGGTAAATAAATCATCCAAGGAAATTAACTGTGCACAGAGCTTGCACCACAAGTCACAGCAGGTAAAAATTATAACAGAGAAGTCAAAGCATTTCAAACAGAGGAAAAACTCCGAAATACTAGGAAAACAAAATAACATATTTCAAATCTTTTCTCTAACAAATATAAACTCTGGGTAGGTGCCTGAAGGGAAGATAATGGAGGCTTTAGATTTGTCTACCATTCCTTGGGAGATGAAGCCATCGATTAACCATGTGTGCTCTATTGGAGACACAAAGACCATGAAGAGCTCAAGAATTTGTCTTCTACAAGGAAGAGTCTGGCACTTGGTTTTCTGGAGATACCCCTTCTGATACAGCATTAAAAACTACACAATATACTAATTATCTATCTTGATCACAAAAAACATATAAGTTGGCTCTTCTCCCTCTCCTCTCCAATCACAATAAGTGAGGTGATCCATAATACATCATGATTATGCAGAACTTCATATCCCCCTGTTTTACAGATTGATCCAAAGTAAAATGCCATCCCAAGCACTTAATGATGATCCATTGATACGAGTTCCCTGCTATAGGTGATGCTCATTTTACAGGTGAGTAAACAAATCCATACAAAGGTTAAGACTTTTGCCCAAGGCCACGTAGCAAGTCAACGTTGGGGCTAGGAGCAGCCAGGGCTTGCACGGACCCTACTCAGCCATGGTACCCAACAGAAAACAACTCAAAACCCATCGAGCAAACGAAGCATAGGAAACACCACTGGCACAGGCAGCACATGGGAGTTTATGGGACGAAGCAGGAGATAAGGTGCTGCTGACACACAGACCTTTGGCCATTCTTGGATCTACAGTGTTATCTTCCCTCTCCCTGTGGCCTTCTGCTCTCATTCAGTCTCTCCAGGCTCAGCCAAGTCTAATTTCCTCTTAGCTGCATGCCCTAATCACCACCTCATCCCTCCCTCCATGTGATCCCAGCCCACATGGCTCCAGAAATGCTTTCTAAATGCCTGCTTTGCAATTCAGAACATCCTTAAACTCCTCCATCAGCTCAGTATTTGCCTATAATCCCCTTTGGATCTAAAGCGTTTATACAGTATTACTTGCAAGATTTAACTCAAAGATGATTAATTCGGTTCTGTGATTTTTGGCTTCATTTTGATTACAAGGCAGCAACGGAAAGCCTAGGTTTTGGTATCTTATGGACTTTGCCTTGAATCAAAGCACTTCTGAATTTGACGAACAGATTCACAGCCCTGAAGATGACTCAGCTTTTTTTTTTTTTAATTACAGACTAGTTCTTTTATCCACCCCCTCTTTTGTTTAAACCCACCTAGCATTGGTAGGAGCACAAATTCTATTATCACATTCATCATAGCTGTATCATGTTTATTTTAGATCAAAATCCAGCCCATTCCACTTGCAAGTATTTAAAGCCCAGAGCTGGAGTAGGAGAGTAAGTTAAAATGAGAACAGCAGCAGAAGCGATGGCACCCACCAACATGACCAAGCACAGCACCTGCCACCACGCTGCAGCCCGCATGCCCCGGGGAACAGGGAATACAAAGGGAGATCTTTGGCAGAGCATTGCACCCCATGGTGCAGGATTAGTGCAGCAGTGTCCGGGCCAGCTTTTGAAGAGGCTAATACAGATGCTGCAGCTCATTACTGGGAAGAGCCAGCACACTGTGGCCAACACGGTGCTGCTCCTATTCATGATAACAGAGCTGCCACAAAGGGATGATATACACACCCAGCCCAGTGCACACACAACATGTATTACACAATTTAATACCTCTGTTGAGTGGAAGAGTAAGGGGACAATATATAGATTCATCCCTCTGCTTAGAGGAGAGCAGGAGTTTTACCACTTGCATGTCAACACCCAGAGTGTCCTCCTTGCTTCCAGCAATTTCAGAGCAGCTGAACCATGGTTGGGGACAGATTTGTCCGCTCCTGGCTCAGGCAACAGCTACCAGGCTCTGCTTACACTGGTAATTAAAAACTCACACTTCAAGGCACAAAGATGGGGTCATGAAGAAATGTTATCCCATGGACAGGGTCAGCAGGTTCTAAGTTGAGTTACTGACACCAGCTGCCATCTAACCTGGAACCGCAGACACTCTCCTGGTTCCCAGTTCTCCACACTGCTTAAAGAATAACCAGCTAGATCTTTAGCTAATATAAATCATTAGGATTGCATTAAGTTATTGGAGCTTCTCATTTACACCATCTGATGCTCTAACCCATACTACCAAATACACAGGCTTCTCCAGATCCACACAGGCAAAGAGCCCACATGATCTTCTGCTGCAGAATTTAGGGACCAGGCTTAGCCCAGGCTGCTGCAGATGTGCTATCTATCTACTTCAGTTGCAAAAGCACCTGCTTTAATCCAAGGAGTATTATCTCCTCAGCATTTTATGAATGAAGCAAGCATCGGTAAATAATTTCAACGTTGGACTACTAAATTAAAGTGATAAATTTTAGCTCAAGCCAACTACAGCTAATGCAGAATGTTTTCCTCATTTTTTCCAGGGAAAGTGGTTTTGTCTCGCAAAACCCTGGCTTTCTTCTCTTTATATCCTCGATCCAACAAAGCAGGAAAGCAGGAACAACACTAGCAGGAAGCTGTTCTGTTTTTGCCTGGTAACTTTGATGTTCCTGTGCTCTCAAGCAGTTAACTCACTTTCTGCAAGTTTTAATCAAAGACCACAAAAGCATTGTTATTTACTAGCTGAGAATGTTCACAACATACAAGAGAAAGTTCCTTCTCATTTGAATTTTGCTAATTGAACATCTAATCATTCAAGCTATGCTTTTCAGTCTTCATCAGTATCAATGAAAGCAAAAGTGCTCCAATTTTGAAAGCAGCCTTCAGTTGCTTGCAGCCTGAAGCACATATCACTGCACCTACAGCAGCCCCAACCTTCACCACTCCTCTGCTACTGTTTGACATGAAAACTTACACTTAAATGAAATCTAAAAGATCTCAAGCTGCCTATCAGCAAGACCCACTGGCTAACACATCTTCCCTGTAAGAACTGTGTTTAAAATTGCTGCACCTTTGAGCACCTCTAATTTCTCAGACTGATGCAGCACCAGAGTGTCAAGTCTTCCCACCCACATGACCCCGCATAATAGAATGCTCTTAAAGAGTAATTTATCCTCAGAACAGAGTCAAGAAAGCCTTCCCTGGCAGAAGCCTTATTGCATTCAAAGTCAACACCAGTTACATTTTCACAGCAATAAGGAAACATGATTTCATTTTAGTAAGAGATCACATTGCTTTACAGACATCAATGAATCCTCACAGACCCAACTCCAACCAAATAATGATCCTTTCAAGAGTCTAAAAGGGTAAAATATACCTGACACAGGCAAAGTGAGGGCATTTAAGAATATTGTACACCCCTATCTCACTAGACGCAACATTAAGAGTGATGGGTGGGAAGTTGCCCACAGATCTCTCCAGTCCTTAGCCCGAGATGCGGCACACAAACCAATTCCCTTACAGCTTTTTGGGGTGACTAGTAGATCTACAGATCTAGATTGCGCTAGATCTCCGTAACACCGACAGTATTACAGCACACCTTTAGTCTTGTGCAATTGCCAGCCAGGGCTTGAGGGCCAGCACAACAGACACAAAGCAGCCCAGCTGCAAAACACATTAAAAGCTCCAAGACCCTGGGAATGGCCTTGATCGCTCTTACCCAGAGGGACTACTTTTGCTGCAAAAAATGGATTCATTATTTATAGCAGAAAATAAGGTGGCTCACTGCAGCTGAGAAAGCCACTTTCAATTTAGTAGATATCTTGATACGGTGCATTATGTAAATGACATCTACACACACACAGGCTTTTGTCACCACACTAAGAAAATTTACCCCCTTTTAATCAGGAACACAAGCTTTTCCATTAATTTCAACAGAATCGGGGTCTGAATTCTAAATCCTCTATAAGCTTGATGGGTGACAGCCAACTTCGCTTCTCTCCACCCGAAGTTCTCATCAAAACTCTGCAGGGCACACTCCCATATCTGGCCACTTTACGGTCAATGAACATGATTTGATTTTCAACCATTAATTCTGCACACAAACTGAGCCAGTGGATGGCTCATGTCCTCAGATTTGCACTCCCATACCATTTACAGTCAAGAGTCATGAATTCAGGGCACACACTGTGACAAGTGACTGTTTTGATGTAGCACTTTGTTGAATAGTTTAGAAAACTGGGCGCCTATTAACCTCTCTAGGACTTGACATGAAAGTTCAAGCTGTTTATTTTCCACTAACTTGGTAGGCACCAAGCCATGGCACTTTGCCTAGGTTAGCTGTATCAGCTCTTGTCATTCAGAGTCAGTGAGATTTTTAACACATTCTGGAGAATTCAGATCTTTCCACCAGCTCCTTCATCACTCAAGGGATACATCTTTGCATAAGCACATCAACTCTCATGAAGATTGTGTGTTCCCACAGAAGTTAGTTTATATGCCATTCCCTCCTCGAGATGGACCTGGGAATCCAAGACAAAACACACCGGTTATTTGAACACATTAGTCTGAGCCACATGGACAAATGAGATACAGAATGACTATGAGCAGATTTGTTTCTGGAATGGACAGGACAAGTTTGGGGGATTATTCCTCCTCCCCTACAAAAAAGTTAAGTACTATTTTCTAGGAAAAAGAATCTTAAAAACACTTCAGGTTGTACTCTTACAGAAGTATAATTAAAAAGAATTAGAACAATGTGAATAGATACAGACATGTTCACTTGAGTCCAAGAAAAGCTGAAGTCAGAAATGTGAAATTCTGATCACCTTGGACACAAGCCCACTAACAGCAATGGGGCTATTCAGGATGCACTGTGCTCATTTCAGGGTGAACCATAATCGGAGATCCTTGCTCTGTATACACTAACTCCACCCTGCAGAGCCCTGGCTGTGTATACCAGCCTCATACATACACAGCAGTTGAGTTTAAGATTTTTTTACCACTGGTTCAAATCTAGTCCCTCTTTCTGCCAATTTCTTGGCTCCCACTATGAAGCTGGGAAGTTCTGAGTCTGTTTAGATGTTGGCAGCTCTGACTCTTGGCTGGGTGACCAGGAGCAACTGACTGTTCCTCGTGGATGCCTGACCTGATGTTGCTACACTTCTAACAAGAAAGCTCAATGAAGTCTTTGCAAAGGTCTTAAGTAATGGTACAGGGGTAAAAAAAAAAAGATAATATGAAAGCAGAAATTAAAATGTAGCTTTAATTTATTGTTTTCGACTGTATGCCACAATTAGGCTAATGCAACAACTGCGCATTGCAATATTATGCTCCCTGTGACCACAGTCTTGGAAAGGTGGTGCTCTGAGCTCACACCTCCTTTTTCTGTCCACATAAATCAAACCAGGTACTCTGCACAGGCACAAGCTAACTGCAGTCAGGCTGTATGCCTGCTGACAGAAATGTTTTAAACATTTGCCCCAGTAAGAAATATGGCAGATGAATCCAAAATATTTTATTCTATTCCTCTACCAGAGGAAGGGAAGCAAGAGAAGAGCTCACTCCCTGCATTACTGTCCACAATTGCACAGTGAAAGAAAGTCCTTTTTAAAAAAAAAAAATCCAAATGTCTATTTTGTGACGTTCTCATCCGTCACATAGCATTAGAGACACTCAAGGGACTCTGCTTTGGCTTTACTGTGATTTAACATGGAGATCCCCCCCCCTCCCCTTTATCTTACAGTCTTAGGTGGCATTAAGCTTTGAGGTTCAGTAGCTCCAAGGGGGGCTTCTATTTAAAACCATCTTTACTGCAGGAAATTGTTACACAACATTTTTAAAAATACTTTTTGGGGAAAAAAGTGTCAGATGACTTGCTGACTTCTGAGACATGCAGATACAATGAGCAAGAAGTACAAATCCTGCTGATTCTCCAGGTTTGACCCAGAAAAAGGCACCCTCTAAAGTTTAGGAATACAGAACATCAAATTGGGGATGGGAAAGAAAAATTGAAAACAAAATATTAAAAATCCACGGCTACTGACAAAGGAGCAGGGGGAAAAGGAGATGCATGACGATGTGATAGAGAACAAAAAGATGGGAAATTCTTCATTTTAGCTTACACAGGTAACGTTAAAATACACACACATAATTACACACAATATTTTCCCCCGGGAAACCCAAATTTATGCCTGGTCTGTACGAGAGGACAGCACAGCTGTGACAGAGAACAGGCCTGTAATTAGGTCTCTGTTGTGCCATCAACAAATATGGCATTTATGAACATATATCCCCAGAGATGTGAATCCCACACGTACACAGTTGAAAGCTCATATCTCCTGTTTGCAACCTTACCTTCTTATGCATTTCATTTTGGGTTTATTGGATGCCCACAAGCACCTATTAAGTAGACAGAAGAAACCGTGGCAGAGCAAATCCCAGCTCTGCTGTTAGACAGGTCCAATAAACCAGGAACAAAGAGAGTCTGCAGCAGCACACGCTCAGCCTGCCCCTGCTGAGCACGCACAGATCCAGGAGCGAGGGCTGTGCTGATCCCTGCAAAAAATGGCACCAGGACACTTGCTCCCCTTGATGGCACACTAAACATCACATCCCTGCTTTAGTGGGACTTCTGAAATAATTTACCATTGCTCTCGCTACAGGGGCAAGGCACGGACCCGTTATCATTGCTGAAGATGCAGTATCTATTGCAGTGTCTTTTAAACAAGGGATATTCAAGGGACAGCCCAGGCAAACCAGCTGGGGCTCCTCCAAAGGGTTCTTGAGGATACAAAACCGCTCTCCAAAGGGGAAAAAAGCCTAACCCTTTACAAATCAATGGAAGAAAGTACAATTGCCACAAAGAACTGGGGATGAGGTACAGCAGCAAGTGAATGTCACAGCCCGCCCAAAGCAGGGTAAGACACCAGCTGTCCCCAGGAGCTTGCGTGGGAGCAGGAGTGCCCAACACCTAGTACTTGTCAAACTGCTCATCCATCCAGGCCAAGAGCTCATCCCCCAAACCAGAAAAAAGGGCCTGTCCTGAAATGTTATATCCCCAGTGCAGACAGCCATAGACATCCAGAAGGTAGGGTGTATGAACAACTGAAGTACATTTTCTACAGCTGTAGCATGCTTCTTGTTTTCTACCAGGGTGACCTACTTACCTGCCAGGGCAAAGGACCCCGATTATCAACAAACCAGAGCAGCAACAAGCTTTCTGTCACAACAAACATATCTAGCCCTTTAATAAAAAACCCAGCTCCAAGATTTGTTTGCTGCTTATATTCCTTGCCCTATCTTAAATGAAGGAAAGGGGCTATTAAACACTGTTTTGGACATGCCCTACAACTCCAGGGCCCCTCTCCCCCCTTTCTCCAAACCCTTCCCCACATCACTGTGCTCACAGACACCGCTCCTGGGCCAAGGAGACCTCTGGGGAGGGCAAACCTGCTCTTCATATCCATTGACACAGGGAGAACATGGGCCACAAGCATCCTCATAAGACAAAACCCTTTGGGGAAAAAAATCAGTGACCTTGTTGCTCTTCCCTGCCAGCAGCCCAAGAAATGCAAGAAGGATATTGCTCTTATTCCTGCCCTTGGCAGAGACCTCCCTGGGAATATATTGTACCTACCTGCACTGGGTTCCCATTGCACAGCTATAAACTTTCACTATTATGTGAATTTCACACATTATGTAAATGCACAGCTAGACATGAAAATATCAACTAGTTTTGTGTATTTTTTTGCTCTTCCCTTTACAGTCAGTGGTAGTTCAAACACTGTGATTTGGTGTTCCTTTTTTGAAAGTGCCCACACTGATTTTAAATAAGACAGGCTTGGCCTGAAACCAGCCCTACAGAGGGTGGGCTTCCTTTGTCTCTGTAATGTAGGAAGCAAAATAGCTACGAGAAGACCCAGAGACCATATGGTGATGGGGAGGGTGCAGGGGGTGAAGAGGGAAAGATTAATCTGAAAATACCTTCTGACAATTTCCAAAACAGAGAGCCTAAAACAAGGAGGGACAAGATGACACAAGAGTGAAGATTGTAAGCAACAAGAAAAACAAATGGAAAGATTTCAAGGGAGTGGATCACTGCAGGAAAGCAGAGGTGCCAAAGAAGCTGTATTCCCACAGCTGCACTCGCCATGCCCTGGAGCATCTGCAGGAGCGGCACACGCACGCACACACCAGGATAATGTGGCCATAACTCACAGAAACACCAGCAAACATCAGTTTTTCTGCTCACTGCAATAGCTCCTTGTATAATTTCACAAAGACAGACACTGGTCTATCATATTTCTCCGCCCTCAAAGCAGCAACATCACTTTCTCTAGGGTTGTGCATTGTTATTTTGGAGCTGGCTTAGGTTTTCTTTAACAGATAGAGATTCCACAAGAATGTACTCCTTAGCACTGCACACAGTGCTACAGGTCCATATAACAGATTAAAAAGTCACGTCTGGACTATTAAAAAACAGAAGCAGACAAATGTATTTATGTAGCTACCACCGCATAGCATTTCAAATTTGAAAATCCTCAGTCTTGAAAATTTGATCCTAAATTCCAATTGAATCCATCAGACTTGTATGAACTTTGGATTCAGCAACATTTTTATGGAAGCAGCAGCCCAGGTTTGTTGGTTCAGAGCAACTCTGAAAGGCAGATAATGAAATCTGAAACTGTTCGGAGCTAACCAGCTCAGATAAGAGCACCTTGGCACGCATCCCCATGTAACAGCATCGAAAGCCTGGAGAATTCATATTCCATTTAACACTACCAGACATTTAACAATCAGCTTTCAGCAATACAGGGACATCAGAAGACGACAGTGTCCTTACACACAGGGCTATGCAACCCCCACAACCCCCTGCACAAGTGGCTAGATTTATGGGAAAGCCCGGCGAGCAGCCATGCAGTTATTCCTGCACATATGCATGCTCCTGCACACACCCACGTGCAGTCCCCATGGAGTGGCTGTGCTGTGCATCCTCACCTCGGACACCCCAACAGTAGGTGTTCACCTGTTAAGAGAAATTGCCATCAATCTGAGGTAGTGAAAGACATTGTCAGAAAGTCTGGGGCTTAATCCTGGCTCAGAGGCTACATTTATATATCCCCTTTTGGAAAGGGGGGACCGAGACCACTTGGTCTGTTAGTCAGGCATAGGATCGACCGCAACTATGGAGCGGCATCGGACAAGTACCTGCCTGTTGATTCCACATTGACATGGGAATTCCTCCCACTCCGTCTCCTCTGCTATTTGCATTCATTTCATGCAGCACCAATTCATATAAGCCTCCTGCTTTACTGCACTCAGGTCTGGGGAGCTGCACCCATCTCACATGGCCATCCTCTCCTCGCAGCTAGGTAGCGGACTGCCAACACCTCTAGGACTGCCTGGATCCATAAGCAAAAGCAAGCCACTGCTTGCCTGCTAGTTACTGCAGCAGCTACCTCCAAGGCCACTGAACAAGGAGTCCTGTGCCTCCTGGTAGCACCTCTCCTCCAGGACTTGTCATCTTCCCATTTAATTCTAAGCAAGCAGGAGAGCAGTGGAGAAAGGGCAAGCTCAAATACAGTACTCTGCCTAACATAATGGCTATGCGAGGAATCCAGGTTTACATGCAGAGACTGTCAAGGCGCAGAAGTAGCAGTTTACGCTGCAGAGCTCTGCATGCATTTTAAGAACACACGACCAGCTTTATATTAGCAGTCTGTCTTCTTTAAATGACCCTTTACAGGATACAACTGGGGTGGGTTCCTCCTCTCTCCCCAGCTATTGTTTTAAACCAGACCCTCCCCACTCAAAACATGCTTAATCCCAAATAACTTGCACAGCAAAAAACAGGAGGTGCCCAGGGCTATTTCTAGAAATGGGGCCTCAAACCATTTTGCAGACAGGCAGCTGTTTTCTGGACTGACATCTCAAGCACCTCTGTACTCATGCAGAAGAGCTCCCCTGACCTGCTCCTCCTCATGCACCATTTTCATCTTACTTTTGTACACAGGGAGGAACCAAACTGGGAAGAAAAGAATACCATGGCAGGGGTATTGCCTAATTTGGTTTTTCAATATTTCAGTGAGCCAACTAGGACTTTGTTTGCTAAGCAATGACAAAGTATTTAAATGGTGCTGATTAAAACCATTCAATCAAGACATCATGCCTTCACAAATACTGGCTATGTTTAATTCACGCTACAGCTTTTTTCCCCTCCCTGAATTCAGCAATTCAGACTGCGTTCCTCCAGCAATCCAAACACACATATGATAAAATTCCTGCACCTCCGAAGCATAAAGACATGACAAAATCTGGCTTTTTCCAGAGCAAGGTCTAAGTAAATTGGAGTTTCACCAGGACTCGAAGCCACCTGGATACTTCTGGACATGAGCCAGTTTCTAACTAACTGGGAGTCAAGAAAGAACATTTCTTGGGAAAAACCATCCCAACACACATAGGACTTTTGAAATATCAGCTCCTTCAGGACCTGGTACTGGCTGCTGTTGGAGATGGGATATTAAACTACCCAATGCATTCAGATCAATTCTACTTTTCAGGCTTCACTTGAGACTTCAAATTTTGCACAAAGTTTAACACCTTCCCAGTGGCCAAGCTGAAAGGGCATTTAACATGAGAAGCACACAAATTTCATGGTGCACCAATATAGCAGCAGAGCTCCCTAAAACATAAGCATTACAAACTTGCTAAGCCTCCCAGGCAATTGTACTGAGTTAAAGGTACTTGTTGCCTCTCATTCAAATAACCCCCTGTGGTTTTATTATCTGGGAAGAGCACCACCTTGCTTTGGGACAGTGATTTCTTGGGAAGCAACGTGTCTCTCACCAGTTCTGTCCCACAGGTAAAGCCACCCAGATGCATTCTCACAGACAATACAGAGGGACACTCACTTTGGGGCCCCAACCTGCCCTGCCTTTGCTCTTCCAAACTTGCCCTCAAACCACCCCACACCTCTTGGTTTATGCAACTATCAGATTATATGCATGAAAAAGCACTATTGAGTCCCGTGGTGGCAACCTGCTTGTCCCTCCTGACCAGCAGCTAACTCCACAGCACTGAGGGGACACGCTTGTCAATCTTCCTGAAACGAAGAGACACAACTAGAGCAATCCTTGTTGAACCATAGCGCAGCCCTTACTGAGGGGAAGCCCCCATTTCTAATTACTCCAGCAGCTGACAGAACAGTCTGTCAAGGCTTTTTCTTCAGGAACAACATGAATTTAGTCCTGAGATAAGTATTTAATTATCCGCTGCTTTACAATAACCTCCCATTTTCCATCACCCAACTACTTTTTAATAAGGGATCTGCAGCAATCCAAGACAGAAGTCTAGTTTGATGACAGTGACTGAGCACTGTTGGAGGAAGAAAATGTGTTCCTGCCACGACAGCAATTAGCAACGACAGTCTCTGCACCGAGCGCTCAGTACCACGCAAGACAAGCGTAACACACCGCTGCTTCCACTGCTCTAGGTTTGACACAGCTGTGCACACAGATAACTACCAACCAACTAGGTGACTTCCAATGTTTCAGAAGTTGGCAGTAAAACACTGAAGGCCTCAAACTGGTTCTGACTTGGGCCAGTTCCAGGAGTTTAACTGGTCAGATAAAATATTCATGGAGTAACTGGCCAGGGACCTGTGCAACCATGTACATCACACCTGCATCAGAGCATCCCACCACCAGAGCCTCTGACCTCCACCATTGAGGTGTCGCATGCAGACAGGAGGCAGAAAAGCAAGACAGGAGCAGTGCAAAGAGCTTTTGGAAATGTTTTGACAACAACAGTTACGAGCCACCACGCTCTTGTGTTACCTCAGCTTTAACAAGTTTCTCCAAGTCAGCTCCCTCCCTTCAGCCCACAGCAATGTTATGGCTTTTTTTAAATTTTTCCTTAAACCCAGTATTCACTACAGGCTAGGAGCTAATTTATGGCAATTCATTAGGCTACTCTAATTCAGGCAACAACAATTCATGCTGTAACTTTCCAAAGTGAACTCTTCACAAAAATACTACCCCACCCTTACAAAAAGTTAATTAAGGATTCTTTTACCTGCTCTCAGAAGATCACAGGGCAGATGCTGTCAGACAGGTTTGCTTTCTGTTATTACCAATTTCAGTAGCAATTAATCTCTCCAATCCCATTCTGAATATCAGGTACTCACACAGACACATATTGAAATGAAATAAAGAGGTTTATTGTAACCACCCAGGCAGCAGCAATGGTTGGGATGGAGCTTGCAGAAAGGACAAGACACAACTGAGTATGTAGGGATGACTCGCTCTTCCTAAAATCTGGAGGACATGCTGTTCTTCTGAAGCCCCCCGGCCCTCCAGATATTTTCTTGAGGTTTACTTTATATGCACAGTTTCCTAGCGGAATGGCAAGCATGCAGAGCACATTCCTCTACTAAGTACCTTCTTCAAAATTTGGGTAAATACCAGCACATTCCTGCCCAGCTCACACAAACAATTTGGATTCTAAGTCACAAGAGCAGAGTTTGAAAGAAGAGCTGACTATCACCTTGCTGCCTGGTATTCACTAAAACCAAGCACACGACTTAACTGATTTTGTCCTCTGCTAATCAATATTGTTAAACTCTCATGGTGGACACATTTATCCCAGTAAATGGTTACTCTAAACTGTATTATTTAGACAAAAAGGGTAGCTGTAACCATGCCAAGTTGGTTCTAGTAGGTAAAAAAGTGTACTGTATGTAGAGAACTATGCTTTACAGTAATTAAACCATTGCTAGTGTTATATTACTGTCATTAGTCCTGAGAATTTACTGGACTGTGGTAAATTTGATTTTAATTTAATTTTTCTTCCCATCTTGCCCCATCCCCCCCTTGGACACGGGTGTCACAACTCCAGAGAAATTGCTTGCTTGAAATAATTGCACACTGCAATGGTGAATGCAAAACCTTCAAAACCTTTTGTGCTCGAGAAGGGCACAAAGCACCATCCATAAACACCTCCGAATCCTTCCTCCCTCCAGAGTAAGGGGCCATACCTTACCCAACACCCTTGTTAGGCACAATACCAGATCATCAGGATGTAGCACAGAAACACAGTTTCAAGCAAAAAACTGCCACAATAAAACAGAAGACAACTGAAACAGTTACACATGGACACAGTTACATGTACAAATACATTTCTTACAGCCCAGTCACTAGGAGTGAGATGCTAATGTTGAGGAACTGCATCAAGTCACAAAAAAGTCCGCCCCCTTGGATCCCATCAGGTATGTCTGCTCCAAGCTTAGTCTGCTTTAAAGCCGCAGGTCTGCCTCAAACACTCTGTTAGTTTTTCAAACCAACTTTCTGGGGCCCAACAGGGATTTTTATCTGAAGAACTCCAACACACAGCAGGCTTGTACCTGCTTTCTCAGCTTTCTGTGCTATCACCCCTTCTTACACTATATTGCATAGTGCTCCTGCTTCAGCTTTGCACCCATCAAACATTCATCATGGTGTTTCTTTGCACTGCCCTGTGCAAACCCCCTCTTGCTTTGATGTTTCTCTGCAGACCTGGCCTGTGCTGTGAAGAGCCACTCCTGACTCAGCACTCCAGCTCAAAGTCATTTACTCTAGGAGTTACCACACCAGCTACGAGAACCAGCTCACACAAGAGACCACTAAAACATCGAAGTATTTCAAGCAGATCTTTCCAACTCATCAAAAAAAGACAAAACACACAGATTTCGCTTTGGTCTTAGCTTTCCATGATTTTTCTCCCTAGGCACGAGCATCTTTCACCTTCTTTATTCTTCCACACAGAATTAACCTCTGAATTTAAAGTAACAAACCTCAGGGACAGCCTCTCAGGGTCCACAAATGAAGGTACCCGTCACAAACACGCAGAATCTCTTGGGATAAAGAAATCAGTTAAGGTGGGCTAACTCCAGGTGAGCCTCTCCTTTTTTTGGTGGGTAGGCCATGCTAAGCCAACAAGATAACCAGCATCAGGACTGACTCTGGGACCTCCAAAGCTCAGAGGGGGTATGGCTCGAGTTGCACGTGCCCAGGCAAGGCCTGCACAAGAGCCAGTGATATCAGGGACTGAATGCGACGTGCAGCCTTAAAATAAAAGTCCCTCCAGCCTGAGGTGACAGGTATTGCTGCTGAAAGCTACTCTTACACCTGTCTTGGCCCAGAGGAAGAAAACGGGCTACACACAGGTGTTATGATTCATCTACTACAGACTTCCTAGTCAGACACCACCTCCTCCTCCCAAGCCTTTTATTCTTTTCCAGAACCATGAGGTATCAGCTGCTTTGGGCAGAGCAGTACGTGGAGCTTTATCAGACATCTTTTCCTGTACAACAGGAGCTTCTACTCCCACCTGCCCCAGGAGGCAGAGCCACCCTGAGCCCCCCTCCCCAGACCTGGGAGAGTCCCCAGGGTCTGATGGCTCCAGGGTACAGGACTGGGAGGTGCTGGGAGGAACTGGAGATAGGATCAGGCAGAGGTCTCCTTCCTCTCCATCCAGCATTCATGTACACACACGCCCGTGGCACAGCCCCAACACCTCCAGAGGCCTGGCACCACCATCACACTGTGCCCAAAATGGTACTTTTACTTAGACAAGTTTTGCAGAGGAAGACAACAGACACAAACAATAAATTGCCAGCAAAATCCATTTTAACCACAGTATGATCTTGGCATCCTGGTGAAGCACCACTGATGGCCCTTTAGCACAAAATACGGTACGCACACATAAGGTATATTTTATAACTGTAGGCCATACTGTCCTGCAGGAAGCTCACAGGAAACAAAAATCCCCTTTTCCTCCTACCCTCTCCAGTTTGTTGTGTAAAACAATCTACTTGGCTACTTGTTTTAGTAGGGTGAACAGCCCACTGCAGGAACAGCCCAGCAGCCCAGCCGACAGTGCCACCAGCAGATACCGCGTGAGGTGCACCAGGATGTCCTTTAAATGGAAAGGACCGAGTTCATACATGTGTCTGTCTCCTCCTCCCAATTTCAAGGAAGCAAATAAGACTCCTCCTGTGAGAAATGAACCAGGATCTTCATTTTTGTCATTTTCTTCATTTGCCATTTCCTCGTCACACCTGACAGCTCTGTACTGCACCGCTTTGCAGCCCGAGGCTACAAAACCCCCCAGAGGGAAGCTGGTACCCCAAATCCAGGTGTATGAGGGCCAGGTCCCAGCGCACGGCAGCTGGAGAGGTGTGGAAGGCTGCACAACCAGGCCAGCCCACAGCCTCGACCTCCCTCCTCCCCCAGTACCCTGCTGCCTCCGGGCTGGGCACTGAAGGCACTCAGCAACTCCACCACTGAGTAAAGCGTGCCCACTCTTGTGTAAGATTAGCTGTTACAACACAGGCCAACACACCTAAGAGTTAGCCAGGCACTCCAAGGGGTTTGTAGTAAGATTTAAAAGCCTGGATTGCAACTATAAAAGTTACTGGCACACTAAAAAAAACCCACAAAAAAACCATTAAATGCGTTTTCTGGCACCTCAAAGCAGAAGTTTGAGCCTGCAACCTCTGCTCCTTCATAATGCCCCTCTCAAAGACTCGTCCTGTGGGAGTTGCACTGTTAGAGTCCCACGCTGCAGCCTCCTGCCCTGCCACCTGCCCCAAGCAGCCAGCATCTCTCCCTGCAGTTTTCACAGTTCAGGTCTCAGCTGAGACAGACCACATCTCCCAGGCCCATTGCATGCTTTTGCACACGTAAGGGAAAGGAATGACACAACATCTTTCTTTACGGAGACAAAGAAACAGCCACAGAAGCAGTAAACACGTTCCCCCCACACGCACACCTTCAGCAGGACTGCACACGCTCAGCACAGCAATGGTCTGGGAGTACAAATCTCCGATTAAGTTCCACTTACCTGGACTCACTGGGGGAAACTTTCTAAGGATAAACTGCCAGGCAGTTGATCCCCTGCAGCGTTCCCACACTTGCTGCTCCCCACCACGTTCATTTAACACCACTTGCCTTTGTTTCTCCTCTGGCTGCTCTTTCCAGCTCAGTCCCACCCAGGACTAGCTGTTCTTGACTTTTTTTTTCCTTCACGTTTTATTTTAGGAGGCCAGGACTACAGAACACCACTAGTATGTAAAAACAAAACCAAACAAGTACAACTTTGCAGAGGAAGCGCCAGACGCTGTCTGCCACACAGCACAACCCGCCACCCTGTACTTAAACAGCGGAGCTGGCGACAACTGTTAAAGCAAACTGGGAGTCTTATTCCTGGTGCCACTAAAATCCCACGCAGCTATGTTTTAGTTGAGAGCAAAGATGACACACGCAGATGTATTTGAATAAACATACCGCAACTCAGCTGCTGCACGGCCCCGGCTCCATTCAAGTAGTATGGGGGAGTTTGAGGTAGGGGAAGGGATTTCTCTCACAGGGAGAAGAGAGGTGCAGCTTGCCCTAACAGGAATATGATGCTGTGACAGGGTGTAACTTCTGAAAGATGAGATGTTAATGCATTGCTAACAACCCTTTCTGCCATTAAGCAACAAAGCTAGTCGTGCTGGGTTAAAAAAAAAAAGATTCAGGCTGAGAATGAGGGGGTTAAAATTACTAACACCAGCTCCCCAGTGCTCAAAGTGGAAGGAGCAAAGTTCGCAGCCAAGGTAACTCAAGGTATCAAGATACCTTCAATGTACTCCAAAGCAGGGTTAAAGATGGAGCTTACTTTAGCCTGGCTGAATAGTTTTTCTTAAAGATTTCTCCAAATACCTTTGTTATGAAACTTGTTTGTTTAATGATAACTTGATCTGATAGACCAGACACCATGGCAGGACCTTTTCCTTTTTTCCTTCCAGGTTCCTTCTCCCTCCAGTTTGATTTTTCACATGCAGATCTAGATTATATGCATGCACACTGGAAACCCTTCCTCCTTCCTTCTAAACCCACCACATACCCCATGGCTTTGACCTACACCCCCCTTTGACTAGGGGTGGGCAATCAAGAGATCTCCATCCCTGAAGATCATTAAAACAAGTCTTGTAGTGCCTCATGATAAATCTTCCTGCAAGTCCTTAGTACTGAAGCAGTGGTCACTAATATTTTTAAAGATGACCAAGGTTTGTAAGTGAAAATTAGGATCTTTTATCATACCAGTAATCCCCAGTACCCACATATACATCCCCTCTTCCTTCCCCACACCCACTGTCAGGCTGATTTGAGAAAGCCCATGGTTTTCCTCCTCTTCCCTCAACAATAATCAGTTCATCTAAGTGACAAACTTAGGAATCCTCAACACTAGTGTGTTTATCAGGTTCATGCTATTGCCTATGAAAACAGCTGTACAAGCCAAGTTTGCTGGTGTCCCCTGGACATCCCAAGCTAACTAGGGCACACTTCCTAGATTTCAACTTCAATTTACCTTCTGTTTCATGGAAGCCTGTCATTTAATGACTCCCCTCTCCTTTCCAGTAGATACTCACATCCAACCCTTACCGGTGATTTACTTGTAAGCGCAATGAAGGCTAAAACATGGAAAGGGAGCTATGCTGTTGCCAAGAGAAGCAGACTCACATGGTCAGCATTAGAAAATACTGACAGATAAGCACATAACTGCTTGCTCCATGCCAGATAACGCATCAGCCTTGAGGCTGCCAAACAGACACCTCCTGGAGCTTCCTATTTCTGCCGCCCATGTAAGCGAAATCAGGTAGGGCTGGAGAAGTGATGAGGAAAGGTTACTTCTCCAAACCTGCTCCTCTGCACAAGAGCACAGGCTATCAAATCAGGTAGAGATGCAACTGATTTTCAAGATAATTGAGACAACAGCAAAGTTAGAAAAATTTCAGTTACCTAGATTAAAAAAAATTAATTTTGGAAGACGGAAGGACAAACCAAGTCCAGGCATACAGAATCTCTAATATATTAGCTACACAATATATACACACCTCTCCATCCCACTAACAAGGATGCTTGCAATAAATGCTGATTGTATTTTAGTTGCTGAAACATTAGATCCTATCAACTCTCTGCTAAGCTTTTTTGACACTGGAGGAGGAACAAGTGATTTGAAACACTTATTCTATTTTACAGTAAAACTGAGTAATATGGTATGGATTAGAAAGACTCCTACTGCAGCACATCCTTTTACATTCCCCATGCTTCACCTTTCTGCTTCATATGCACCTATCTCATGTGGTGCAGTCATTTTACTGAAAGAGTACTATTAAAATTTTGGTCATTTTAAATTTGCTTTTATCCAGGCCCTGCTCTCAGGCAGCATTCCTGCAAACAAAGACATTTCCTTCATATTATGCACAAGAAGAAACTCCATGTCAGAGTTAAATATGCTTAAATTGCTGGATCTGCAATCTGGAGGGTTTTGTAGTTTGTTTTCTAAACTAGGAACAGAACTCTAAACTAAAAAAGAATAAGGAGAAAATGTCAGAGGAAATTAAGAAGGAGAAAATCCATCAGTCATTAGACCACTGCAGCTATCTCTGCACTGGGGACTGTTTGGAGATGCCAAGCTCCAGACACACATTTTCCATCATTATTGCCTCCAGGGACAAACAGCATGACAGACCATGTCAAGGGTTAATCTTACACACACCCTTTTTAAAAAAAATCTTTTGATATTTAAGACATTTTACCTTTTCTAAGAACTGCTTTCTTTACTGGTTTGATTCAGTCCCAGCTCTCTTGCAGAATAGCTACTGAACATGTGTGCATCTGCTTTCCATAACATCCAAGCAGGACTGTTAAGACCGATGCAGTAACTGTGTTAGTGTAACCTATACGTTTAGCACTGCAATGCCTCTAGAGGTATTGTGTCACATAAAATACATCAATATGCTATGATCTCAGCCCAAAGCTAGATTACGATGGCAGCTGCCTTTTGTGCGGTCCCCAGCCCAGTCCAGTCCAGAACGATGGCTCTACTGCTCTCCTCCTCGTCCTCCTGGTTTCCTAGACTCCTGTCCCCCTTACCAACCTGGGTTTACCTCCTGCTCTAAAGCAACCCTACATCTTTCTACTACATCTATCATCCTCCACCTCTCCCTTACATGAGCCTTAAACCAAAGAAGCGAGCACATCAAGCATTGCCAGATGAAACTACTCCGCAAGGTCTGACTGTAAAGCAACAGCCTCTGCTGTGTTCTCAGGGCCAGGGCAGGCTGACTCAAGTGAAAACACTCTCCAAAATATCCACTGATTATTTTTATTACTTTCAGACTTGTTTCTAAACTAGAGAAAGCAGTCTCTGCCCCAAGATACTTCTAATGTCTCTCCAAGTCCTTCTAGGATTTGTTGGGAAAGAAGGAAAAGGATGCACAACTTTTGCTGATGGTGTTTAACCTACTATTAAAATAACTGAAATATTCCAGGAGTCTGTTTCCTCATCTTATGCTTCACTTCAAGGGGGGGGGGGGGGGGGGGGGGAATCAGCTGGATCATTTATGAATAAAGCTGGAACACCTGGGAACTGGTATTTCAGTAAAACTCTGCAATTCCACATCTCAAAGCACATAAATACAGTATTCCAAGGAGATACTTCATTAAAACTCCAGGTGAAATTCTGGCCTTAAGACTTCCATTAACTTCAAGAGGGTAAAGATTTCATCATTGATTTTGTATGTTTTGTCACTTAATTTTCTAGAAGATTTTTCAGGATTGAAAGCCTTGAAAGTAATCTCTTTCTTGGAAAGCTTTTGGAGAGAGAATAATTCTCTGAAATCTTTAACACCATACAGCAATAACAACCAAGAACATGCAGAAAAACATCTCTGTATTTTTGCTTTGTTTCTGCTTTCAAGTAAAAGGGGTTTGTTTTCAATGCAACACAAGGAAAATGGATTTGTTTCTAAAACCATCTCTCCCCTACACTGGGATCTGAAAAAAATAAAGGATTAATTGTATGAAAGAGATTTGTATATGGGGAGATTAACCAGCCTATGGAACTCTTTCAAAGGAACTACAGATAGCTCAGACATTAGCATGAGAAAAACTGTAGGCTTTTTTTCTTTTTTTTTTTTTTTTTTTTTTTTTTTACACATATTAGAAAGGGCTTTAGATACCCATCTCCCACTGCAAAGGCATGGCCACACAGCAGAGCATGACCAGGCTGTGACAATTTGAACTGATCACTGCTGATCAATAACTGATCACCTGCATGCTCTAAGACCAAGAAGCAGTGGCTGAAATGATTCTTTTGGCTCAGTAACTAGCCCATATGATCTCAAAGGGTTTGAAAAAAATTCAGCTTTGAACTAGAGGAGCCAAGCAGTGATCAACCCTGTCCTGGCACAGGAATGAAAGGACCCAGGTGGATTGGGGCTTCATGCATTTGAGTTCTGAGGCATCTTGGCAAACACTCTTGGACAATAGTTTTTATAATAGTTTGTTAAACTGACAGATAACTAACAAGATAACCCCAGCAGAACTGCATTTCTTCTCCCCCTTCAGCATTCCCCTTCCTTTGCACTGAAGTTTTGACAACTGCTGAAAATCTGAAGCTCTTGTCAGCTCCGCGTACAGCCGACTTACTAGGAGTTTAGTCTCTAAACAAAGAGGCCATCGCATAAAAATATATCCTTTCCTGACTTCGCCCTGTAAACAGACTACACAGAAAACAAAGGACTGAAATTACAGTTTGCATGTATTCAATGTGCAGTCTATGTTTTCCAAAAATTACTACAATTCTGAAGGAACTACAGTTTGATGGTTTGTTGTGTTGCTTTAAATAGCAAAAGAAAACAAAAATCCCTTCTTTCTATAACGTATACCATTTAACTACAGAACTGTTCACCATTGCTGAAAGCACTGATGCATTATGACTGGGGGCAAGAGGAAGGCCTAATGCTTTGAAATGGCTGCAACCAAACAATAGCAGCTTTGCCTGTGGCTTTTCACCATTACATCGAATGCAAACTGCTTAGCCTGTTAAAAAATAGATATACATGCTCTAAGCCAGCCAAGGAATTGTTCCTACAACTAAACATTGTCATACAATACCGCTGGTGACGTACACAAGATAAGGATGTAGCTCATTTACCAATGATGCCCAGCGACCTACTTACTGCATTCTGCTCTTGACTTAATCATATTCTCAACAAATAGTTTTAAATATTGACCAATCTTGCAGCATATGGCATGTGCTGGTTTATCTGAAGCCTGATTACAAACACAGAGGTGCCAAGCCCAAGCCTCCCGTCAATCAGTCCTTCCTGTGGATGACGTGGTGATCTAAAAACCTTGATCTTTCTTTATCTCTCATGTGGTTGTGCATGCTCTACAGCTGTCCTCGGCTGCTCAGAAACCCTTAAATCAAAATATGGCTGCTTTATGGAAATCGTTGTCTGCAGGCACTCTTCACATTCACTCCACAATCAATTTCCATGTTAAGCACAAAAACTGTTTCACTGTGGCACTCCAGTTAGGAAAAAAAAAAAAACAACACATGGGTCAAAACCTAGTATTAGACCCTTAGAGAATTTGCTATTTTTTTTTTTAGGTTTTGGTATATAATCCGAGAGGAAAAGTCTGAAATGTGATTTAACCACAAGGGCCTCATAGCAAATGAGCTCAGGAAGAGCTGTAACTTTTATTGCCATGTAGCCTGAACACACAATGTCTTTCCTTTCCCATGCCACTCTTGGAGGGGGTGACCGAGAGCATCTCCAAAGTCAGGTCCTCTCCCAGCATGCTGCTTCTCTGGGCTGGCTGTGCCACCCAGCTCAGACCCACAGAAAGGCAGAGCCCAGTGCTGCTGACCAAGCCACGTCCGCTCCTGAGCTGAACCTGTCAGCTGAAACCAGCACAGATGGAAAGAAGCACTGAACACCACCAGCAGTGTTGAGGAACCATGTGAGCTGGAAGGATCTCAGCTCCTCTCACCCTCCCATGGCACTGAGGTGGCTCCAATCACTAAGTCAAATATATTCCCAATAGGAATGGAAATCTACATAGAAAATAAAGACCAAAAATTGGTTGCCTGAGCATCCTCTCATTTAGCTGAGCGTTAAGTTAGGCCCTTCCAGTGAGATGAGTAAAGTCAGCATCTTTAGTTAGCCATCCTCCCCCTTCAGCTTTGCTACTCTAGATTTTAAAGCTAGGCACAAACTTATAGAAAGAGTAGTGCCACCCTGGTTGGGATGCTGCCTGACAACTTTAGGACCTAGAAATCATTTTACACCATATTATAGCTCCTCCTCTACTGGTTGTACAGGCTAGCTATGGAGACACCACATCTACATAAAAGGTTTCTATTAACCCTGGGATTGTACAGCTCTGTATAACAGCCAGGGCACACTGCTGCCTGCGTCTCAACAATCACCGACGGTCCACGGCACCGAGACCCAGAAGACACAGGGGTGTCGGGTCCTAATTCAGAGCTACCTTACTCTGTTCAAAAAAAAAAAAAAAAAAAAAAAAAAAAATCACACATCAGCCCACCCTAGGGAGTATGACCAAGGTTTCCTAGCCATGTTTTTCAAGTAGCCATGACTCCCCCCACCCCCACCCCTTTTGCTACTCTTTACATTCATGTAACTGCTGTAACACAGCATCCCAGGGAGGTAAAAAAGCAAACAAAAGACATTATAGCCAATTTGTATGGAAAAATCAATTAAGTTCAGACATCTCATTAACCTTCTAACCTGTGTATCCCCCAGCTTTAATTTATACTACCACTTGCAAATGGATTTGACACATTGGCCCACCATTTCCCTGGGAAGGGGCAACAGGCATGAACAGCGTCCTTGGATCCTTGTATACTCTATTTATCCAGGTCCTTCCCTCCCTCCTCCCTGCCATTCAATGGGTGCTAAGAAGCATTGGAGGGGGGAAAATAGGATACAGAAAATATGCAAGAGCTCTTTGAAAATCATGTAAGCCCTGCAGTGGGCCTCCTTTTTACCTTTTGCTGCTTTCATTACCAAAAACTAAGAGCAGACTTGCCTACACCAAGAATGCCCATCCATGGCCACATCAGCCGAGTCCCACAGTGGTGACAGAGCCACACTCACAGGAGTCCTTTCATGCCACACTGCCATGCATTCACAAGACTAAACCAAATAACATGCACTGAAAATAAGTTATAGGTGGTGTGTGGAGTTTTGTTTTTAATGTTATAGCACAAAGCCTAGGAAAGAGCCTCGATTTCTACAGCTGAGATGCATTCACAACCTGTACTCAGAGGAACTCTATAGCAATTTCATCTCACTAGCCAGAAAACACCCAAGCTTCAGTGAATATACAACCAGCATCCTCACAGTAAACCACAGAAAAATGTTCACCTGCATGTTAGACCTCAGGAGTACATTCACTCCTGTCATGTTTTCAAAATTATGGGATTCCAGGGCTTGTTAACACACTGAAAGGTTTCTGTACAATCCCCATCTTTTGACTAAGGTGACACACATATTTCTAACGGACCGAAGTGCGTGTTCTTAGTAAGGGTTTTGACATGTTTAATACATCAGAATCAAACTAAAAAGATCAAGTCTGACATAGCTGCACCCATGAAAGTCCAAGGAAATCAGCATGATGAATCTCTATATAAAATAGACCAAACCTTGAAATTCATGCAGTTGCAGGCACTATAAATCTTCAAGGCAAGCATTGCTAACTTCTGCAGAATAAGCTCTTAAACAAAGACAAGACGAAAAGGACAGCTTCAAAAAAATAATTTTAAAAAAGCAGAGAACACAAGTGAAGAGAGGTACATTTTTCTAAACATATGTTCCTGCCTCTGTATGAACCAGGCATAACTAAAGCACTGCAGTCTGCCTCAGCCTGCAGACACAGCTCTCCAGCCAGTGCCCCTGCAGCTGCTCAAAGATTTCCCAAGTTATAGTCAAGTAAAAAATTGATTAAAGACTTGACTATTTCACTGCAGCTATTGGGAATCCTGCAAAAGTTACAAGAATGAGCTCAGCTGCTCTTTGCTTCCCATTAGGCAAAACTCTAAATAAAGGCAAAGCTTAAAGAACACAATCCCTGAAGAAAAAACCAGCAAGTCCCCTAGACAGCAGCTATGCACTGCCCGCTGTTCCAGCGGAGACATGCAAACACTTGCAAATGGGTCTAAGGCTGAAAACCAATACACTACAGAAGATGGAGACTGGACCCTTTTGGAGACACGGTTCTAACAAGCTCCTAACCTGGCCTCTCCCTAGATCTCATCCTCCAGCCGCTACAGGTGCTCCAAAACTTTTTTCCAGGAGCAGTATGTTCAACGTAACAGTCCTCAGCGACATTCAACAAAGCTACATTCATTTAGCCAAGGACCACCTAGTCCCATGTATAAAAACCAAGGGAGCAGTGAGGTCAAAGGTGAAGCATTACGTTATTTTACATCATATCAATGACTGGGTTAGAAAGCCCAGTCTACAAGCACACAGTGATTAATCTCAATTTAAATTATACTAAGTGGTGCACAGGCAGCCAGAAAGCTCATCCTTACCATGTGGCAGGTTCTAAGTGAAGTTCATTTGAGTGTAGTTCAAACCCATGCAAGGGCAATTTGAGTCAAATTGAAACATGGTTGTTACACTCATGAAAAAGGAGAATCTTCTCAAAATAGGTAGGTCTGGACTTAAAAACTCCGTAGGGGAGAGGGAAAACGCGTGTCAGGGTATCATGTCCGCAGAGGACCTGCGGCTAAGGAGGGGTGGAGGAAGAGAGAGGCGAGAGGAAACCCACCGAGAACAATACGGGGAAAGGGACTATTCTCGGCGAGAGGGAGGATGCGAGGCCAAGCCGGGAAGGCAAACAAGTGTAACAAAGGCAGAGGAAGCGCCCTGGGCTTCCTCCGTGGGGCCTTGGTCCAGCAGGGATGCATTGCTGTCCAAACGTGCCCTTCACAGCCCTGACGGACCCTGTGCTGTGGCTGAACACAGTGCTGCACGGCTCCCTTCTCTAAGGGCAAGGGCGAGATGACAACGCTGGTGGGTGCCCTCCTGCGTGGCAGACTAAGTTAGGGTGGGAATACCTCTCGGACCCCTCGGTCCGCAAGCGGCACTCATTGTCTGAAAGCGAGCAAGGATTTGTTATCGCCCGAGCCGAGAGCGGGATCGCGGCGGCAGCACTCAGGTCTTCATTGCGACCCACGGGGGATGTAATCCCCCCGGGGCGCTGCCGGCTTGGCTTTCCTGGGCAGTCCCGTGCTCCGCCAGACACCGAACTTAAACCAAGCGGGCTGCGGGGGACGGGGCGTGCAGACAGAGCCACGGGTGGGTGGGAGCACCCCGGCCCCCCGCGGCCGCTCCCGCGTGGGTGTGGCCGCGCGTTTCCCCTCGCCACCACTCGCGCTGCCACGGCCGGGGGGGGGGACGGGACCCCGCAGCTTTGCGTCCCGTCCCCCCCCCCCCCCGCGAGCCCCGCGCCGTGCCCCCACGCAGCCGGCGTGCCCGGTTTGAACGGCGGCCCCTCCCTCCCGGCAGCAGAACAATGCGCTGCCCGCCCCGGCCCTTACCTTGGCCGGCGCTCCGCGGAGCGGTGCGGGCAGCCCGGCTGGCGGCCGCCCGCCGAGCGCACGGGGCTGCCGGCGGAGCCCAGCCCGCCCCGCCCGGCCCCGCCGCCGGTGCCGCCTCTCCCCTCGCATCCACCCCCGCGGCGGCTGCCGGCTCCTCACCGCACGCCCGGCGGGGCAGGGCTTAGCGCCGGCCCGACCCCCCCCGCCCCGCATCGGGGCGTGAGGGCCAGCGCTGCCCCCCGAGGCGGGTGCGAGGGGCAGCTCCGCCCCCGGCTGCGGGGACCCTGCTCCCCCCGAGCGGTGCCTGTGCGGGCAGGCGACCAGCAGAGCCGCAGCCACTCCCAGCAGCGCAGGACCCGATGGCAACGGATGCTCAGGTCGTGTTTACATCTGTGCGCGTCTGTGCGGTGCGTGTGTGCACACGCAGACGCGACCTCACCCCTCGCAAAGCGCCGCAGCCGCCTCCCTGCCCGGGAGAGGGGACCCGGGCGAGTGAGAGCGTCCTCGTCCTCAACTTCAGCAGCAGCCGGAGCAGCGGAGGGACACGTCCAGCCCTGCTCTCCACAAACAAGTGCGGTCAACGCTGGCAATTCCCCCGGGTCGGCTTCGCCACAGCCGCTGTGGGTCCTCCCCCGCCTTTGATTTACTCCCAACCGCAATTCCCAACACGGGCAGAAGACCTGTGTCCTCTCCTCTTAGGTGATATATGGAGATTTCTACAGGGCAATGGGAAGGGGGCTGGATTTGCCTAAATCCAGCTATCTCTGTTCATAAGGGCCCTTTGTCATCCTTGCATCGTGAAGCAGAACAATAAGGTGAGTTCAAGAATATCCATGCTGGTACATTACAAATGCAGGCTTCTAATTACCACATGGAAATGGGATGTCTAAAGTACAGTAATGAACAGCAGTCTGGCTATTGTTTGGGGGTTGTCAGATAAAGTGGAGGTGCCGGCAAACGATGTCAGAAGCCAGGCTTGCCATTTGGAATGAGCAGCACCATAGCAAGTCCTATATATTCCACAAAACAAATCACTGCAGCTAAAACAGCAATCATGCTGCGAGGAAATTCACTCTAATACTTTGCCATGAAGAAATATGCTGTTATTTTTCCAGAACTTTCACAAATCCTTCTTAGTTCATTTAACCAAAATTAAGAGGATCACAAGATCCTTCTAGGTAAATAGGATTTTTATTCCTGTAGAATTATCTTGTATCAAATAATGGTTATTAGCCCCAGCAATGCCATGTCTTCCTATTTATCACATCTACAGACTACAGCACCAAACTACCTGGTGCTTTTCTTAAAGCAGAGGAATAAACACAGCTTGACTCACTCACATATTTTGCATACATCTCCATCTATACTTGTGCAGGACTCCTTGGCTATATTGCACCCCTGCCATTTTAGCAATGATCTATTTGTGCTCTCTTGTGGTTTGGGGACTGCGAAGTGCTCTCAGATATTTCTCATGGCCAGGAAGGTGGCAACATTTGCCTCTCCAACTCCGGGTTGCCACAAGTCAAGAGTGATGCAATAACTTCAGGTCATCGGTTTTTGCACATCACCCTCCAAAACTTTCTTCCATATACCCTGCATCTTACAGATCCTTTCTGCCTGCTTAACTCACAGGACCTCACAAGTTTCCTGCACAGTCACACAATAGAGAGTTTATCTGCTCCCTAAAAATGCCAAGCAGGTGATTTTAGCTACTTCTACATGTACCACTATACCAGTGGTCTCATCCCTGCCCAATTTCCAGCTATCAATCACCATCCCCCAGTGGGCTCTGTACTGCAGAAGATGAACAACCACTATGCAATCTCCCTAAAAAGATTGTTCCATATCACAAGAAATTCTAATACTACCACTACCTATTACTTCAACCTTTAAAGTTCACCATACCCTCCTTCCTGCATGTAGTACTTTACTAGGGGAAATTACACTGACAGATATTTTGATGTGATGTATGCATCCATTTGCCTTCCACAAATAATCCTAAATCAAAGCCTAGAAGACAGAGGAGTGAGCTTCCTTTGAACAGGAAAGGTCAGCCAATATTTATAGTAGCTGAAATAAATGTTCTTTATCTGTTTTATAGCTGTATTATAATAAAATCAAAAGCTTGCAGAAAATAGTGCAGATGCACCTGAACCAAGTACATACAGAAAATAAGTGATTGCAGTGCATGACAGCAGAGAAGACCTTCTGATATGATTGATGAAGGGATGCAGGGCAAAATTCTTCAGCCCAGTAGCCTCTGCTGCCTTTGCACTTGACCCTGAGATACCAACCTACACAGGAACCCTGTTGTGGTAGGTGTCTGAAAACTGTAAGGTCTCTTGCCCTCAAGAGCAGAGAGACTAGACAAATGAAGCACAGAGCGAAGAACCTGAAGATGTGGTTTGCATGGGGTCTCTCAGCAAGCCATAAAGAATTTCTTCTACTTTCAAGCCAGCTAGCTCAGACTACATGTCTCACATTAAGATGCCTCAGGTTTGGTAAGAAATCCCACTTCTAGTCCATGATGGGGAGCAGAACTTAAAGTAGGACTTAACAAGAAAGTCCTTTTGCCTTCCTTGGCCAACAGCCATTTACATAATTCAAAACTCCAGAGATTAAATGCATTGCAGCACAATTAGTCAACATATCTGTTTCCTGAAGGTTTGGCAGTCTGAAACAAAAACCCTGCATACCTACCTCTGAAACATTATTTTCTGTATATCAACTGAATATCATCTGTATAAGTAAATATCTAAAGCCTATGGACATGAGAGTCAGTTTGTGTTAAGATCTCTTGGGAACAGTGGCTGAATTTATGCTACTTTCCTTATGTGAAAGGTAGACCCCAGCAGTGACATGCTCTTTGCAAAATCCTGTTATAGCAAAGGAGGAATATTAATGTTTAAAAAGGTACTCTGCCTCTCTGCTGAGATCTACCACTGATGTTAATCTGTACAAACTGCCAGAGTAGGTATCATCTATTATTTAGGATGACCAGTGCAATGCCAGGCTAAATGGACTTCTACTCTAACCCATTGCAGCATTCTTCTGGGAGACCCCGATAAAGACAAGCTGTTGATGTAGTTTGGCACTGACATACACAGATCCTAAAATGGACATCACTTGAGTGATAGTGAGGCACAGACTTGCTGTATTTCATGTCCTCTGCACAGCCAATCTTCACCCAGGTGTGCTAGCAGCAGGTATCCAGTTTTTTGGGGGGCTTTGGGGAAAGAGTTGCTGTTTAGGCTGATGGCTAAAATTCCCTTTCAGGTTCTTCTGGAGCTGGAAAAAAACCTATCACTTCAGCAATAAACCACTTTCCATGACTGGAGCTTCCTTCCTTGCAGCGGAACTGGCAAAACAGAATATACTCTCATGCAAAGTCAGCCAGCTTAGCTCAAAATGCTTTTCTGGCTGATTTCAGCTAAGTTGGCTGATTTTTGTCTTAAAGCCAAGATGAGCACTCACATGCTGGAGCTGTGCACCTGTGGCGGAGCATGAACCTCCAGAAGAGAATGATAGCAAACACCTTGGAAGTGATCCATATTCATTTTGCAAGTGGTGGAGTTTCAAATATGTACATAAACCTTTACAGTATGGGCACGCAATACGTTAGAAACAATCCAAGGCAGACTATAGTCAACTCCAAATTCCCACAGCCACCTCACATAAGCTCCAGAAAAGCCAAAAGCCACCTGTTGTGTTTCAAATCTAAACCAGAACGTGCAGATTCTAAAAGCTGCTCAATCCTGGAAAACAATTTGGATGCTCCCTTCTAAAATGATTTCCCAGTTATAAGTTGTTTTCCCCTTTCAGAACAGGTCTGCTGAGCTGGACAGAAAAGTCTTAACCATACACATTCCTTCTGTGCTTGTGCAAACAGATTTCCCATGTTTCTATCACGAAGAGGACTGGAGCCTCCGGGACAGGCAAGAGCCGCTTGCCAGACAGCTGTACAGAGCTTGGTGAGGCTGACAGCCTGGTCACTCTCCTGAGCACAATCCTCCTCCAAAAGAAAAGGAAATTGAAGCCCCCCCATCCTTCCTACTTTCCTTCCTCCTTCCTTTGCTTCTCCAAAATACCCCGGGGTCTGTTCCTCATCAAGACCTTTTGCAAGCAGCATCTATTTGTGTGGTTTGATGTGGCTGATGTCGTTTAAATGAAGAAGTGGTTGCTGGCTTTTCTCTGTTTTCAGATTCATATCATTGAATAGTCAACTTTTGTATATTTTTAGAAAAGGAAATTAGGTAAATAAAATGCAGCAAGATAGAGTAAAATGATGTCATTTACCTTAACTGCCAAAACACACAAAGTGTTGTTATAAAAATATACCAGCAGACCTGAGCCCTGAGAAACTCTTTACAAAGCCAACTTCTAGATGCCAGGATTCAAGTCCAAGGTCCAAATTCAGCAAATACATTCATACATGCTTAATCTCAGCTTTCAGTGGGGCTCCTGGGGTATTGCTGGGGCACCAGGGCACTCCCGATGTGAGCCTGTTTGCACCAGCCATTTTACAAAGCTTGACAGGGCTGAAGTGTCTTCCTCCACCTCTGCACCATTACACAACTCCTGTCCCGTTTTCAGGCATAGGTCCTTGTGTATTGTCCAAAATACTTAACCACATTCTCCTGATTGTCTTGTTTCAAGCTGGTTCCCTTAACAGCAGTTATCAAATCAAGGGTGGGGGATGCTTTCAGCACTGGTAACCACATGCAAGAGAAACCTTCCTGTATCAGCAGTGCTTTTCTCACCCTTACCTGACAAAGGGTCTTTCCTGCCTTATTTGTGGCTGAAATGAGATCTGTGACGTGAAGATTCTCTAACAGATGTTGGATTATCACTGGGAATAAGGATTTCATGAGTTATTGAGATAACAATTCTTGGTACCCTGTCCAGTTTCAATACTGCCCCTTATCATTGACACTGGCCAAAAGGGCTTTCGACATACCCGTTAAAAGGTGTTTTTGTAACAGCACCTTGGCTTGTACACAGGGTTCAGGGGACCTGAACTGCTTTACAAAGAAAGTTGTTGATACTTTCCCTGGTTTACAGATGGGAAAACTGGGAAATGAGAAATAGCACTGTCCAGTCTTACACTAGCACAGAAGTAACTAAAATTTAAGTCTTCTGAGTGCCAGAACCTGGGCCTTTGGGGCTATGCCCAGCCTCAAACAGAAGTGAAACAGACAACATCCTTGCTTTTTATCAGTGTGCCCACACATAACTTTCAAAAGTTGTCTTGCCTATACCTACGCTTTAAAGAGTTCATTGATCAAACTTGTAGGTTTTTAAGTTATTTTTGAGTTACCTCTTGCCTTAAATTTAGATACACTGATGCCATTCTAAGACACTAAGCTATATCAATACGAAGTTACTTAAACATGGGCAAAAAACCTAGGGTTGTAAATTATGTCCAACAGTAAACAATCTCCTAAATATTGCTGCACAATCTTCAGTTTTCATTTAAATGTGGTTCTGTTAGCAGATATTCTTCTAAAATACTAGAAAGGTAATTAGAAATGGTAATGACTGTAACCACCATTAGCCTTGATAATTTGCTCTTTCCTACACGTATGAGTGATGCTTATACTCAGTGTCCCACTGCCAGTTTTAGTCTCCCCTTGTTAGAGAAAAACTTGGTGATAAAACCTGACTTTTCTGTCCTCCATGCAGACTGACTTTGATGCCCAAGTTTAAGGGACTAAAATTAGATGAGTGAACCTGAGCTTTACTCATGGCATCTCCCTGCACATCCATACTTTGAGCTTGCAATGATCTATTCCATCTACCTATATCATCCGTTTATATTGCAGATGAGATACTGTCTCCTACACACAGGCTTGACACAATAGCTGAGCTCAGACACTGCAGATAAAGTCTACAGAAGGAGCTAAACTATTTTTCAAGTTTTTGGTTTCTAGGCCCTTAATTTTTCTAGTTCCTAAATAAGAGGCAGTTCTGCAGGCTAACATCAGGACAAGAAACACACACCCAGGTCCTACACACACTCACAGACCTTCCCCTTATCTATGCTCAATAATAACATGAGAAAACAAGCTGAAGGCATCTGTGTTACTCCTTTTATCACTAAAACTGTTCTCAGAGAAATGATGGTTATTCTGATGGCTGACAGCACAATCTACTGGGCTTTTCTTGCATTTCTCCGACTTCATTATTCACTGATCATATTACTGTTTCCATAGAATTAAAGGCAGATTACAAAGTGCAGACTGGCTTGTTACAGTCATTCAGTCCAACCACCCTGTACTCCACAGGCCATAGTATTTCACCCAGCAATTACTGTAGGTCTCCTAAGCACTGTTGAGCAAGAATGTGTCTTTCCAGAGGACACACACTCCTATCTCTGTAGCACCATTAATGCTAGAAAGGACTCTGCTTCTGAGCATTTCTCTGCATCCCTATATACTTATATCTAATCAGAAATTGTAAAAAGTTTATATTCATATTCCTGATAGATTCTTGCATTCAGAATGATTTGAAGATTCATTAGTTTTTAAAGATACACTTATAAAACAATTTCCCAATTTGTTCCTGAGTCATATTAGCCCCTAAAGATTCAAGCCATGTCCTCCGTATTTCAAAATGTTATCCAAACCGTTTAAAGTCTGGCCTTCTCATGCCAAGGGGGCCTATAAACCTTGCCATGTATTAATAAAAACACTACTCTGTCTCATCAGGAGATCCAAAGGCACATTACAAAGATAAGTATTAGCAGCTTCCCGTATTTTTTATAGGTGGACATAGCCGAGGATGAGAAAGGGGAACAGGCTGACCAGCAGGAAAGCCACACTCCTGAGTCCCAGTCCTCCTCACAAATCTATTCTCATGCACAGACACCTTCTGTATGTCTTTTGCTCCAAATGCCTCCAGAACTTTACCTACTTTCCTTTTAAGTCTTTGCTAAAGTACATATTTTGAACTCTAGCTGAGACCTAAACATCAATCACACTCACTATGGTCACTATGGACTGCCCCAGTATATGATGCTAATAAAACGAGGCTCTGGAGAGGCCTCCTCCAACAGCCCTGAAGCACTGGTTTGCTGGAGGCTCAGCACTCGTGGATGGGCAGGACGAGCTGCACGGCCAGCCGCTGTCCACATGCCCCCTTAGTGGCTGTAACTGCAGCGCTTCTGGGAGGAAGGGGAAAGGCTGCTTGCAAGACACTGTGTTTAAGCTTCCATCCTACCATAAGATAAATGCTCTTAGAATGTTACCTAATAGTTTTGTCTTTCTACAGAATATTTCACTGTTCTCCATCAGTTTACTGTCCTGTGATTTTGTTTGCTCACTAGGGAAGGGCTGTCAAACTTTTTTCTGATGCATCAAGAAAAGCACAGCTTTACACTTATTTTAGTTGTCCTATATCAGGGCCAGAGCTCAAGGCTACTTTGCTTCTATCTCCAGGCACATTTGACAGCCATAAACCAGAAGCACAGCTACTCTGCTAGCTGTCAGGCACATCTTGATGGCTACACAGGGGTTTGATGTGAGGGCTTTTTGTTTTGCCTTTCCACCAGCCAGTCTAGGAAGACACATTAAGATGGAAAATAGCATAACACTAGAGGCATTTAACCAGCTAAAAATACTACAAGAGGGTCAATGGACATAATTCTCACAAAGAGAGTGCTGCTTGTTGGATCCTGTTTATTTGATCATAAGAGCTGAAACTGCTCTGAAGGGTACATTTCAGTTTTGTTACGCTGGTGTTAAGGAGGAATAGTCACATTTAGCCCATGAGATTTGCTCTGTCTCTTCAGTAATGCAACCTAGATCAGACTCTGACCCTGAGCCATCTAAAATGAACTTGTTGACCTTCCATTAGTGCTCTCGGCCTCCAGAGTGCTCTTCATGGGTACTCTGAAATGACTTCTGATGAATGAGTCAACTATGCAATTACACTCATGGAGAGTCTTGGCCTCTCCATATATCAAGGGACAGAGCCTACAAGCATCTCATCATGAGACTCATCTGTGATTTAAAGGAGAATACCATATAACTCAATGGAGATAATGTTCTCAAAAAAAACACAGTAGGAATGACTGTGGCAAAGCTCATCATCTAAGCCACATTTTAGCAGCATGTTTACCCTATGATTCAAATCCTGTGTGCAATCCACACAACATCAATGAAAAAAAAAATTAGTACAAAGCTCACCAAAGCCACAAGATAAGCTGAACTCCATGATGCCTCCAAACATTGCATCAGCAACACATGCTAAAAACCTCACTTCTAAGGTGAAGTAGTAGCAAAAATGCTCCACAGGGTTTAAAGAACAGGTTAGGAAAGCATTCACTGTAGAAAAATTTGGTATAGTTGATCTTACCTTTGGCAAAGAGACCATCAGGGAGCAGAGAGGGACAGCAGATCCCCAAGGGACATGGAGCAGAACATGGCACTACAGTAGAGTAGGACTCAGCCCCTTGGTATCTGAGCAAGACAGGCCCAGAGCTGGTGACCAGCTTCAGGTGGGAGTCCAGATCAAGAAGCAAATTCATGGAGAAGGCAGGTCCATGGTTAAGCAGGGAATTCAGTCTCTGTGGTGGGGTCCACAGCCAGGCATGGCTGAGCTGGGGACCAGCACTGCTCCAGTATGGCTGAGGGGAGAAACTAAATGACCCCAGCTGAGTTTCAATGGACTCCTGGGCCCATGGGAGTGGGTGGAGGCACCAGGTGAGGCTGGTCAGGGCCATTAAGGATAATCAGTGCCCTCAAGGTCCTGTCAGAGACCCTTTCAAAGCAATTCTGGACAATTTCATACAGCAATTCTAAAGCTTGTTCCACAGTCAGAATAGACTCTGCACTTTCTGCAAATATTCATCTCCATTACATGATAGTGTAGGCACCTCCACTTCCGGAAGGTTTAAAGAAGAGGTCAGAAAAGTGTGTGGCAGGGACGATTTAGATAATACAGAAGGCATCTGTGTATGAGAAAGGTGGAGGGACAGTGGGCTGCATCAGGAAAAAAACTTTAAAGCCAGCTATGATTTTTAACATCTGACTTCAGGGCAGTGTAACTGCTTCACAGAGGCGGGAGGCATTGCAATGAGACTACTTGAACTAGATTATGTCTCATTTTCTTCTCTTCTTGCAATTGAGAATAGAGTTTAAAACCAGAAGAAAGGTTTTGGTTTTTTTTTCTGGTCCATGCAGGTTAGCATGGAAGGCTGGATTCGATAGATTTTTGTGTCTACAAGAGGAGCAGCATTTACATCTGTTTATACTGTATAAACAAACAAACAAAGTCTCTGATTAGACCACAATATGATGGGGCTTCCAGAAATTATCCACAAGCTTCTGCTTCATTAAAACTCAAGTTACTTGGGCTCCTACACATGCTTTTGAAAATCCCACCCTGCTCATTTAGAAAAGACTATCTGCTACCAGTAGAAAAACTCGTCTGTGAAGGCACTGAAAGTATACAGCATCTCACAGCAGCAAGCCTTTAATTACCACATGGTAGTCACCACAGTGATTAAATTGTCATCAGGTCCTTGCTAGTTTCCCTCTAACCTCCTTTATCCATACCAAACTAGTAGGGAACCTAGATCAAAAGAATAAAAGTGAGGTGGCAACCCACTGCCCTTCATTTCAGGGGTACAGCTGTATAAAAGGGTACTAAATCAGCTTTATTTCTTAGGTATACTTAACATGTTACAGCTTAGAAGATGACGATTTCATGGGGAAGGATTAGAACAGTTTGGGTCGTGCTTAATGAATGCCATCTTAGATCTACATTTTCTGCTTTCTTAAACTGTAAAGGGTTCCCAATTCCAGCGTTCTTCACACGTAGCCGTTTATTCAAATTGCTGACTGTACCTTGCAACCTGTATGCCACTTTACTACTTTTTTCCATTAATAATCATATACTTTCCAGATATGGAAATTGTTGTATCTTAATCTTAACTGCAAGTTGATTTGTATTCACCAAATTCATGTGGATAATCCACAAGAGCCCATGCTTAAAAATTGCTGCTAAAGTCAGTGCAGCCAATGCAGATGGCTATACAGCAAGGATAATCTCCGTGTGGGTTTCATCCATTGCTACAACAGCCCGGTTACAGAGCATCCACTCCCATAGGAATCAATAGGCCCCAGGAGGCAAAAAGAGGCATAAACAAACAAACAAACAAATAAATGCAATAAATTGGATACCCAGCCTGCCAGCAGATTAAGTCAAGAAGGAGTATTAAGTTGTTTGGGTTCCCATTTAAAAATAAATAAATAGAATCTCCCAGTCAATCTGCTTAATGTCTTATTGACATTAAGCAGATAAGTAGTGATTTAACCTTATGGGGTAGATTTCTTCCTATGATGCAGAGGTCATGTCATACTTGGAAGATGACAAGTGAATTTTTTAATTTCCTGTCCCACCATAGGCCAGCGATGTATTTGCTGGAAGGTGAGGATGCTCCTTGTTTTTCTATTTTGGATGCTCCTGGGGCATTCTGATAGGGGCCAGCAGTGTAAAAACAACGCTGTCAAATGGCACAATAGTGCTGTAAATAATTCCACACTGGCGAAATGTCACCTCATTTAAGGCACTATGAAAAGGTTTAACATGGGACATATTCAGCTGGTCATTCAGCGTTTTCCATACCTGGGAGCTGTTCTTCACAGGCCCTTGAATTGCACATCCTCACCGGCTTCATGAGTGCCAGCAGAACCCAACATGCAAAACAATCAAGTGCCACAACAGCCACCGAGGTTTGCTGCATTGTATTTTATTGCGTTGATTTATCTCTCCATTTCTTACAGACTTATTGAGCTTAAATTGCCTTGCACAGTCGAGCTTCCCCAGCCGCCTACCAGATTCTGCAAGAGGTGATTTTTCACTTTGCGTTCAGATGTCAGCACACGGTCCCTGCACCTGCGCCCGCCTGGCTTTAACCCCTGGGGTCCCAGGGGATGCCCACTCCCGATTCCTTCCAGGACCAGGCACCTCTTCCACCGTCCACTTGCCATGCCATGCAAGATTAACACATGTAGTACCCTTTCTTCATTAGTTTTGCCCCCTTTCCTCTCCCCTCCCTTCTGAAATGAATAAGTACTGAGGCCGAAGTGGAAAGTTTGAAATGGTTTTTATGGCCTTCAAGCATTTTGTTTCCTGGGGCACAATTTTCTAATTTTGTGACAGAAGGGTTTTTTTCATTGCTGTTGACAGCTCTATCCACAAAATCAAACAGCCTCAAATATACTGTTCAGTAACATTTTCCTTTGTTGACAGCTGATGGTCCACAATGACAATATAAAGAGATCAGCACGATCCAGTCCAATCCATTCACTTATTTAAATCATCTTCGATACTGATGCTAGGCTGGCCAGGCCCCCTGAATACCTGCCAAGACAACTGCCAGGACAGTTACGCCATCCAGACCCTCTTCTCAGCTGGCATTGACACCGACCCAGTGGCAGCGGGCTAGATCTAATGGCACAGCTCCGCTAAACACATGGGGGCTATGCTACCTTATAGCAGAGCAGCACCCCCCTCTTTGTCCCACACCTCCTTGGAAAGCATTCCCGCAGGAATCCCTGGTATGGCCACAGTTCTGCTGCCGTCTCTCTTCTCCTCCACACAGCCATTTCTCAAGGTGATTTAGGAGCCCTCCTGCCCTCACCGTCCCTCAAGCTTTGTTAATATCATTTAAACACCCTTCCACTTCCAGCCTGCTTTCCTGGCTCAACTGCCACTTTCCATCTTATCTTAAAGCCTTTTAATTCCAATGTTATTCCCTCACTCTCTCCTTCTGTAACTCATTTAGTGTAAAGCTGCAGTGAGGCTCCCTGCTCTCCCTTCTCAGTTCACTCTGCAGATAGTAAAGATGTTTTTACGTCCTCCCATTTATTGCCAGGGAACATCTCTGCCTCATTGCCAGGTTACCCCCTGCAGCCTCCCCCATCGCCCCGCTGCAGGCGTGCTTAGGCTGCTTGTGATCCGGTTCCTGAGAGGCCGTAGCTTATAACACAGCACTTTGGGGTAAGTCAGCATCATTTGGGGTGTCTCAAAAGTGGTGATTTAGGAGCTGACTAGAAGCACTTCTGCCCCCTGCACCGCACAGAGAAGCAGGATGCTGGGGTGTGCTGTCTTTCTCATCCCAGGGAGCCCTGAAAATCCTACCTGTGCCATTTCCCACAGAGCAGGGATTGTCCCTGCAATTCCCAGCACTCCAAACATCACGTGTTTGGCTCACCGAGTTTCTAAACCTCACGCAGTCTGTAAATGACAACTAAACACTCCCGCCTACATATGTGAGGATGCAGCTGCATTCAGCGCACCGAGCTGCGGGCTGCGGGGAGCACTCACGCTAGAAACATGGCGTAGCTGCTTTGCTTTAGGAAGCAGGGAAGGGAAATCTGGGGCGAGGGCAAAGGAAAAGCTGTTGTGAAAGGAGACATTTTAGGCCTCACAGAAACCGAAGTCTTATTCATAAAAGAAAGAACCATTTAGGACCAGAAGTGCCTAATCTGGAGAAGGGCAGGAGCGTACATAACTACAGCATCACGCTGGTTTCCCACCGAAAAGCCCCAAGCAGTGCTACCGCCAATGGCACTTGTCATGGCTTTTTCAGCAAGGACACTAGTTAGCTATCAAATCTTGGGTGCTTTAATGCAAAACACTTATTTTAAGTCCTTGAAAATCTTCTTTTGCCTATCTCATTTCAGTTTTTCCTCTCTGAAATGCAATGGCACAACTCTGCCAAGCTGGAGAGTGCAACAGGCAGCAGAGGTGCAGGAGCTGTGGTGGCAGCCGTGTGCAATGCCCGTCCTCTCCAGCCACCGGCACCAGCTAGCCCATCACACGCAAGCATCAGAGCATCTGCTGGTGGTCGAGGCAGCGAATGCTTAAATGGCCACAACCCCCACCTCCTGGTGGCATTTCTGTATCAATGACAGAAGGAGAGGGGGCTGAGCAAGGCAAAAAATCCCATTGCCATGAATATTCATGTGAATTTTTAAGCATGCTTGGTGTGTGTTCGCATGTCCTTTGTGTTCGCTTCTGGTTGAACGCACCAGCAAATGAGTTTCTGAGGAACACAGGAGAAAGAGTAGTCTCTGATGGGAACTTTGGATTTGTTGTTATTATTTATTGCTTGTGTCCCCATTGCACCTAGGAGTTACACCCACGAGCCAAATGAGCTGGGTGCTACAGACACAACCTCTGCCCTGAGGAGCTTGCGTGCTAAATGTGAGAGAGGAGAAGCCACTGGGGAACCCCAGGGAAAAGAGGAGACGGCACTGGCAGCGGTGGTCAGAGTGATCACCATGTTCGTACCATACTGATGGCAGGCAAGGAGGGACTGGGCAGATGACCATGCAGCTTGGGAGAAAGCAGAAAGATGCTGGTTGGAGAAGCAAAGTGGGCGATGATGGCTGCTTTCAGAGCTGATGGAGCTTGTGTTGAGTTTGGGATGCTGAATGAGAGGTAGTGGCTGGGGCTGTGTCAACAGACCACTTGCAAGAGAGACTGGAGGTGTGTTCAGCCATCAG
The DNA here is from genome assembly GCF_034638445.1 of Ciconia boyciana. Classification (NCBI taxonomy): domain Eukaryota; kingdom Metazoa; phylum Chordata; class Aves; order Ciconiiformes; family Ciconiidae; genus Ciconia; species Ciconia boyciana. The sequence continues at coordinate 14,383,383 of NC_132944.1, read as the reverse complement.
GGCACAGGCCTGTTCCTGCAATCTGTGCATCCTGTCAGAAGGGCTTGAAATTTGAATTTTGAATGTCAAATATCTACAGTGACTCGGTCACCAGGAAATTACCAAGCAAGAAACATTTGTGAAAATAATTTGGTAATGTTTTAACAATCACTGTAACATTTGGGCAAGAACTCAACCTGTTCTCAGGCAATTTGCAGGTGGAAAGGAATGAATAAATTATTCCCTGTGAATTTTTTTGCCCAGGCAATTTCACAGCTGTTTAGCTGAAATTCCAAACCACTTATTTTTTTTAACATCCTAACAAAAGAAATATGATTCAGCCTTAATGCAGCTAGGAAATGTGTCCTGTGATGAACCTCTTTTGTTGAAAATTATGTTATATGTCTTCAATTATGAAGTCTTTGGTGAATGAAGAACTTTTGCTTCCCTGTAACAGCAAATGTCAGGAGGAGAATTTACCCTGGATGTTGCATTTCTAAGCTTAGCAAACCAGGGATGAATTTCTTTTTCTGCAACAAAAAAACCTTCTTTCTGTAAAGATTCAATTATTTACAATGTCTTGAAGGCAGCAAAGCAACAACAAAGAGCAGGACACCAACTGAGGCAAGTGTGGAAATTTCCATCATCGAGACAGGTTCCCCTGGACGGCCGAGGACATGATTTGTGGCTGGCTGAAAAAAATACATTGAGAGGCATCACGAAAGCTCTTGACTTGCATGCCTGAGAAGCTGAAATTGCCCCTTTCTCCCCCCTTTTCTCCCCACCCTCCCTCTCCACTGTACTTCATACGTGTTTAATTTCAAAGGTCCTCCGGGGTCTGGCCTCTGGCACCGTGACTAAAATGAAATGTTCTGGCTGGGAGCTGAGGAGGGGGAGATGGGGAGGGACGGGGAACAAAGCCCGCGGGCTGTGCTGCCGGGGAGAGGCTCCCAGGCTGTCACCGCTCCGGCATGACCGACTGCAGACAGCTAATTAACAGTAGATGCAAATAATTAACATCTGTGAAACCAGACAGCTTTGCCTGGGGACCTCTAAGAAGCAAACCCGCAGCCGAGCGGTGGGTCCGTGGGTGCGTGACAAATGCTCATTTCAAACGATCGAGCTGTCTTAGAGGGCTGAGTTGCTCCTACCAGGGCATCCCCAGCAAACGCCAGTGTGATTTTTTTAGCATGGGTTTGTAGACACCAGAGCTGTTACAGACGGCACAAACCAGTGCTACGCTCTTCATTTCTTTCTATTAGGTCACCTTATGGGTTTAGGAGGCAGAAGTTCCTTCCCCACTGCAAACAGTGAGTGGGTTTTGCTCATGGCAAAGAGTAACTGGGGGGAAACCTGCGACTGCTCCCCAAAAGCCAGGCACGGGTTATCAGTGGCCACCTCAGCATACTGGTGACCTCTCCTTTCTGCCCACCCAACTGCCTCGGCAGATGGGGCCTTCAGCGCTTATGACTTTTACGGTGTAACGCTTCAGCGAGAAATTTAAATAAATTACAGCCCTGTAACATAGAGAATGTTTAGTTTTGATGTCAGATAACGTGAAGTTATGTCCTTAAAGCTTTATTCATCAAAATGGATACACACTCTGTCACCGGGAGGGCACCCGGCAGACATGAAAGGTCAGAGATGTGGATTCAGCTCTCCGTTAAACTGTTCATCCTCAAATCCGAGCCGGGGGGGGTGGGGGGTGTTGTTTTTCCCCTCACTCTCCAGTAAGCAGAACAAGACTGCAATGAAGCCAGATTTGCTGCCCGATCACCGCTGGCACGACTAATGAGGATGTATTGTTGGAGCAATTTACCCAGAGCTGAACAAGCCAAGAGCCTCCTCGTAGCAAGTACCTGTCCTCGGCTGGCAGAGCGGCGGCTGGAAAGCAAGGGGAGGCACAAGGCAGGCGCTCAGTACGGAGCATCCTCAAAGACTAACAGTCTTCAAATCCACAGCTTTGCCTTGCAAACTCGCGCTTGCTAAGAAACAGAGATGGCTTCTCAATGTAGACATTTCAGCTACGGAAGGGAAGCTACCTTTAAAATTCCCTCAGGATCGACTAAAAATGCAGTCTTCCTCCAGAAGCGTTTTAGCTTCATATATTCATTGATCTAATAGCCGGGGGCTGCCACAGCTCGGGATGTGACTAGACATGCAAACTGCGAAACACACAACCTGGGCTGCTGAGCCCTGCCAGAGCCAGCAGGGCTGATAAATAAGACCCTAAATCATAACTCCACGGTAGCGCTACTGAAATACAAATTGCTCTTTGCATGCTCCATGATCATATAATGCAGAAAGTTCATTTTCATTAGTTTTCAAATAGCTTGTAACACTAGACAAATAGATATGCTTTTCTGTCGCATATTGAATACTTGGAATATTTGCATATTTAGATAACGACAATATTTTTTTATGCTGTAGCTTTGCTTGTGGTCATAAATCCATAATGCACTTCAAGGCTTTATTGTGCCCCAAAATGTGATGTGCTTCAGTTTTTCCAAGTTACGAGCATGCATCTGCAATTCATTAAGCAACTCAACCAACACATTTTCCATTTCATAGTCACTATCTTTGTATGACCTTTTTGGTCTGATGACTCAAACATATTTAATGAATTATTAACAGAGATTACATTATTGAAAGCGGAGCTGTGTAATTAGTTCAGAGAGTGCTCAGAATTGGGTTTATTGGGATCTGCCGAAATCAGAGAGGGAAAGTTGTCAGGAAAACTCCATAGGAGGAAGGGAAAGAGCACAGAAAATTTAAACCCAGCATATTTGCAGATAAAAAATGAGTCTCGAATGGTTGCAGTTCATAACTCTTCCTGTGGATTTTAACTGTCAGATGCTTTAAGGACACAAACCTCCATCTCTCTCTGGCCCTGTGTGGGAAATATAAGATTTGAGAGGGAACTGGGTCTTCCCTGGCCACTGAGGTGCAGCTGGGAGCATGGCCAGCAAAAGGCAGAGTGGAACTTTATTTTAAATTGTAATGGTTACCGTATTCCTCCGTTCTGACTAATTTGTTCATGGTGTTCTAGCGATGTCTAGAGGGGAGTCGTGGACTCTTGGCTCTCCGCTGGGTGCTGTGAAGATGCTCCATGTCCATGGGTGCAAAGGTTGGTGTGTGGCAGATGGACTAGCAGGTGAGTCTGAAGGACACGTACTCCATTTTGGGATTAGCCGGTCCAGAAAGGACCTGCTGCCTCTACACTGGTATCTTCAGTTTCAGAGTTATCTCAGTAGCACTGATTTGCTATGCTGCATTTTTCATATGCTTTGCCTTGTCCAGCTTTAAATGCCAAAGAGTAAAAGGGTTTGCTTGGCCCATGCAGCGTTAGTTTTGTCTAAATCTAACCAGCGAGCTGTAAGTCTTAAAGTAATAAACATTATTAGTGTTCTGATAAATGATAGTAGCGTAGCAGAAAAAGCCGCCCATTCTAATTCATAGAAGGTCTCAGCTTCAATCATATCTTATTACTTTCAGAGTATTTGATCTTCATCTCAAACCATTCAGTGGCAGTTTAGTCAATACATCAAATCGTGCACAATTCCTTCTGCTTACTGAATAGCTTGCATCTGAAGTGGTTTCTGGGTTGTATTCTGGAATCAGGCAAATAATTAAATCAATGACTTAGTGATAGAAATACTCCTGAAAGAACCTAATTATTTTCCTTATGATTTATCTACATTTCCTGGCCTCAGTTTGTACATGACACTGAACTTTAAATACTCTTTCAAATCCTTTCCAGGCATTCATTCTGAGAGCACCACTGAGGTCCAGGTGAGAATTACAGCTATTTCTCAGAGCAGGTAACCAGAGCAGAGACAGGGGTTAGCTTTGTCCAGCTTGGTCACTGGTTTTTGGTTTCACTGTTTTGAGACTGTAGAATCTTACCTGAAATTCAGGTCTTAGGTCTTTGCTTGTTCAATATATTAAGTCAATGGACTATTTTGAAAAAGATGACCTTAAAAACATGTCTGAATCCCAACTCTAAGGGGCAAATGTCCCTTTTCCTTTTGTATCAACGCGATATAACACTTTGTCCTCTCCCAGCACTATTCAGGAATGTTTTCTCAAATCCTCATTTCTTCACATCAGAGATAAAACGCAAAAAATTTATTTCTCTGTCTTCTTCACCTTTTTTCTTGCCTATCTCTTTATTTTAATCTCCTGCTTATTTTAATCACACTGCAGACTAGGAGCCCTATCATATAGGGGTCCAAACAAATGTAATCAATCATGGGAAATAGTTATTTTTGATGAAGAGCTTTTATTTCATTTACTCTCCCTTCAAATATAATAGTGTATTGTCCTGGTACGATCTCCTTGTAGCTGTGTTGAGAAGCCACCAAGAGCAGACTTCAGTAAGTAACGAAGACCCAGTTACAGGCTGCACTGAATGGTTTTCAGATGGCAGGTGCCTTGGTGCAGTATCACCCAAAGCCTGTTACCCCACATCTTCCCTCCAGATAAAAATACGATGAGATACACATGCAATTGCAGTCATTGGGAGCATTTAACCTTGTATGAATTGGATGTGTGGTAAAATAAGCCTGGTCCAATTTTCTTGGCGAATTTAAAAGCATTGCTCGGTGCTGGATGATCCGAGCTTCCCCAAGCACGCCGTTAGGCAGCCAGCAGAAAGGTCCCTTCGCTTCCCAGAGCAACCCCCGCTGCGATAACGGCTCACTTAGATTATATATGCCTGTAAGAGCCATATTCTGATAGAGTGATTTAATAGTGGAAAAAAATCAAAGTAGCAGCTCATCAAAGAAGTGATATGTCACTATGAGTTATGCGGTACCTCCATACCTGTCTCAGCAACACATCCTTTGACATGCTGTGAATCCCTTACAGAACTATGATCCATCCTACGGTTTAAACCAGGGGTGAACAAGCAACGTATATTAGTCTTTCACTAGGACTTCATGAAACTGTCACTGACTTAATGAAATTGTCGTCTCTCCATTGACTTCAAAGAGAGATGGGCTGGGGCCAGCTGTCAAGTTACCATCAAATTACAATAATCCCATTCTTCTTATCAGATTTCCTCTTGTGTTTTTAAAGGTGATGGAGAACGCAAACACCTGAATTCTTCTGAGATTGGGTCACTCGCTTGAAGTAATCTTCTCCTTCACTTTGTGCATTTTTCTTTTCATCCTCAAGGAATAGGGCAACAGAGAGCACTGGCTCTTTTTTTTTCTTTTGTTTTTCAATATGTTACATTTTTTTATATATCGATTATGCATTGTAAGAAAGTTTAGCAATAAACCTAGCATGTGATAGCTGTGCTATATTACAATTGTTTTCTGCTCTGACATATTACATACAGCAAGACGTTGCCCATCGCAGAAGGCACTGACGTTGCTATCATGTGCTTAAATTGTTTTATGAGAACGACAAGGCTCCTGGGGCAGAGGGGGTTGCTGTTGGTATATTTGGTGCTCTGCTTTTGACAGCACAGTAGGAAAAAAGGCATGTGTTAGCCTATTGCCTTGGATTCCTTCACCACAAACGATCCTCTCAGCTTTACCTTCTCAGAATGTTCTGGTTCAGAAGCTGGAGCTAAGGTGGTAAAAATATTCTGTCAAAACTGGATGCTTTACTAAAAACAAAAGAACTCCTTCCTTTGGCAGAAAATTAAGGGCTTTTAAAATAAAACTCAGACCCTCCTCCCCAATGTTTATGCCAAAAGTCAAAGTATTTGATTCCAAAACACAGTGATACACCTGATGTAGCCTGAGCACCTCATGGCTTCACTCTTCTGTGAACCAGGTTTGCTCAGCAGGCTTCCTGCAGCTGGATTTTCACAGCAGCTCCATCTTGTTTTAGTTAAAACTGTTTTCACTTTTCATTTCAAAATACCATTTCCCACTGATCTCCACTTTCTCCGAGGAAAGCCAGTGGACTCCTTCCCCATGCTCGCTCTTTCTTGACAGCGGGATACCATTAATCCAGATATCCAAACATTACATCCCTCATCCTTCAGCCTCAAAAGGATTCTTTTAGCAGGATATTTTATTCTCTGGTTTGTAAAGTCCATCCCGGGGTCAAGTTGCGAGCTGCATGTACGTGGCAGAGTGTGTTGGATGCACGATCAAATCCAACATATGGGCTTGAGAAAGAAAGTGGTAGCAGCAAACGCGGATGACCTGGCTGTGCATCTCACATCCTACACGGCTTTCAGCAGGACCGGAGTTGTCAGCATTCTGCATTTTTCTTGAGATCCACATTTTCTTCTCAAATGTGGATCTAAATGCATCCACACATGCAGCAAACCTCGCCAGTGGCACCGCTCAGCACCCGCTGAAAGCAGAGGAGTAACCAATGGGAAAAAAATGCCATTTGGGGGTTACAAGATTATTTTTAACCTTGTCAGATGAAACCAACAAAACAGAAAGGATTATAAAGAAGAGCTGTAAAGCTGAGACTCATAACCCAACAGATTACGTATGACCAATCCATTTTGGCTATGTATTATTCATCACTACTATATTATTCTGGCTTTCTGGCTTTTGGGCAAGTCCTACGTGTAAAATGCTAGCATAGAAGAGTATTTTTTTTCCTGGGCTTTGCTGTGGGGAGTGAAAATGGTATCATTTGATCGGATCCTGCATAATAACACAACACGGATGAAAAATGAGCAAGCTTGTCACGATGGAGTCAGTGCATTGCTTTTTAGATGAAAACCAATTGAGTAGTTAATTTTGAAGTAAATTGCCCTTGTTTCTCACGGTAAGGCGTTTTGACATTTGTGTTGACAGTTTCCCGATTAAATGTGAATATTTTGGTGGCATTTGAGGGTAAACCAAGCCAGGTGTTTCAAGAGCTGTATAGATCTAATTTCTATTAAGGCAGACGGTCCGTTCCCCTCTGGGCATCAGAGCGGATGAAATCCATTATTTTTTTTGTAGAGTAAGCCTCCATTACAAGCAGCAGCTCACAACATTGCCAGAGGCGGTATGTAATGTGCATCACAGGTACCAAGTAAAAAGGTTATCTGCTTCGACTGTAATCTTTTTATTGCACAAAAGCAGATCCTTGAGCACTTTGTGGGGATTTTCAAGCCTTCTCCTTGGCCAGAGGGAGGGAGGGAGCTCCGTGAGGAGCATGGGGATATGGCTCTTCTCTGCTCCAGGCAGCACTGGGGGAGAACCCAAGCAGAGAATCCAAATAGAAGGAGAAATGTAGTAAATGGAGAAGAGTAATAGTAAGTTTGAGGGTGGTAGGCGGTTTTTCCTTCAAAAGGTGAACTTTGATTGATAATTCCCCACACTGATAATCCTCAGAAAGGTGTGGACTGAAGAGAACTGGCCATTTGCAAGCTGCACAAACACTCAGGTCTGCTTAATTTTCACATGGGGCTCCAGCACAGGTGGGTGCTCCAGCAACTGCATAGCAAAAGCATAGGTGTAAGCTCTGTAATCTCTAATGTAGTGGCCTCATCTTGTGAAGCTGCCTAGCTTTGTGAGCCCCTTTTAGTGGGAATAACCTCGCTTTTTTATTTCACAGAGCCAACTATAAAACCAACTGAAATATTAAGTTCATTTTCTCAAGATGTCAGGAAATATCTGTCCAACTTTTTATTCCTACTTAAGCCAACAAGATTCCTTGCAAATGCAACACAAATATGTACAAGCAATAATTTTGACTCATGTGGGGCCCTGGTTTACCCACTTCCCTGGAATTCCGCATCCCATACGGGAGTGAGAAAGGAAACGAAACCCTATTCCTCTTTTGGGGAAGGGAAACTGAGGCACAAAGGTATCAAGTCCATGATCTTCTCTGGCTCCAGCCAAGCTAAGGCTTGAGCCCTTCAGGGTGCAAAATTTAAACCCCGTGCACAGTCAGCCTCCTGCTCTCTCTGCCTCTCAGAATAATTCAGAAAGTTGAAATAATTGGACAGCAGACTGTTACTGTTGCTAGCGGCCAGTTGCTACAGATTTCAATACTCTCCTCCTCCTCTGCCAGGGGGGATCTTTTCATGTGCCTGAGGGATGCATAAAGGATTTGGCTTTCCAGACACTGTTTTGTGCTTAAAATATCTCCTTACACAGATTAAAGTACTTATTTCTGATTTAGCAAAGACCCCTTGAAACGCTGGATGGAATACAACATGGTTTTCATTCAGCTTCATCTGCCAAGTTTAATTAGGGAAGAATTAGAGGTTCGCCTGATGGGAATTTGTGCTAACTTAAAGGTTCAGTTTCCCTCTTGCACTGATGGCTGGTGGATGCTCAGAGCCCGTCCTGGTCAGACAGGCTATAAACATGAAACCTGTGAAATACTGGAGGAGAAAACAGCATCAAACACAGCTGTAGAATTAAATGTTTTTTATTTTGCTATATTGAGGGGCAGTGGCTCCATTCATTAGGGCTCAACTTTCTCACTCCCTGTGTAACCTGGGAGTAGCAGGGTTCACATGAAAGCCATACCTGTGAGCCAGAGCAGCTCAGCCTGCCTGGAGCCATACGGGCTGGCCTGGGGCTGGCCACCAGCATGCAGCTTGGGGAAAGTAAACATACATTAATATCGCATATGTATATATAAAAAAATATATATAAATATGTGGAAGGATGAGTATTTTTTACTTTAAATCTCTTTGAAAAATACTTCTGTAATCAAGAGGCATTCCCAGCTGGCCTTTATGCCCTTACATCAATGCAGTCACACTTCAAACTATGCCAGGAGCATTCCTACTTTCATATTGCAGTATTGAAAACCACCCTCAAAAATTTATGTGAGGGAGGAATAAATGATTTATGAGGTTTTTTAGCTTCTTCTTGCTCTGTGAAATTTGTCAGCCCTTTTTAAGGATGTTATCAACCCTCCAGATTCCATTAGACTTTTTCATGCAAAATATAAACCCCCATATCTTGCTACATGTAAAATGACTGGGCATGCTTTATACCCTAGGAAAGAAATGTAAAGATTATAACAGTTTAGGGTAATTTAGCTGTCCACCCTGAATTTCTAGATCCTTCATGAATAACGCTGCTCATTCTCTCTTGTGTTGCTGCTTTATTGATAGTTCTGGCAAAAGGCAGAAAGAAATATGTTGCTGAAGAAAATGAGGATGTACCTTCAATGCTAAAGCGAAGGAAGCTCTTACTGTGGTTCAAATAAGTGTTGCTGCAATACAGAAGATACAGGTCTTACCTTACTTTATGCTACTGTTAAGTGGCATAAACCAGACACATTTATCCACTGGGAAATTTTAAATGAGCTAATTATTACTTACCGAATAGGAGAATGGAAAGACAGAAAAAGAAGGCGAGAATAAACTATAGAAACTATAAAAAGTATAGAAAATAAATGATAGAAACTATAGAAACCAAGAATGGAGCACAGCAACACGTGTTGCTGTTTATAGGTAATTTATAGCTTTAAATGGTATTTTCATTTTATAAAGCTCCTGTCTGATTTATTTCACCAGGTCAAACCTTTTTTTTTTCCCAAGCAACTCCATTTTATCAATAGTGCATGAGGTAATACAAATTCTTTTGGCAGGAGTATTCAGTGATGAAATAGCAAACATTGCATTACTAACCTCAGTAATGCAGGAAAAACATCTCTCTATTGTGCAAGCAGACATATTATATTGTGCAGCAATATAACAAAGAATTTCCCCTCAAGAATAGATCACACTCTTACAACAAAAGTGTTGTGAAAGTCTTTGTTCTAATCCCTAAGGATTTTATGAATTGTCGCACAATCTATGTAGATCAGCCGTTCATCCTGATAAGCAGACTGCACTTCTGCGAAAGCTAGCTGACGTTTGGATAGTGTAATAACAAAAAAATTAAGAGGTGCTTTTGATCATTTTGTGAAATATAAATTTTGGTTCTTTTTTTCAGGAGGGAAGCAAGAAGAGGTCTGAAATATCTTCACAATGCACAGGATGCCTGGCTGAATACTGTGAACGTCTCTGGCTGACTTCAGCTAGACCTAGAGCAGATGTTATACTCTGGGAGGCCTCTAAATATCTATACAGGTTTTGAAAGTGGGTTTTGTACTCCAAATTCCCTCCGTCCTTTCTTGAATCTTTACATGGACCCCTAATGTCCCATTTACCTTTTGCTGAGATATATATCCGTATCCCATATATTTAGAAGCTTTTGCTGCACTAATACTTGTCATATATTTAATGATCACCATCTGATTAAGATGTTTTCTCTCTTTCTAGATAGAGAACAGCTGGGATGTTACTGATGATGCCTGTAATTGTTTTAGAGCATTAAGTGTGTGTATAACACTTAGTCCATGCAAGGAGCCTACACGTGACCACTGCCAGAATTACTTGAGCTATGCACCCGCCATGGCGACACAACATTTTGTGAGTGATGCTTCCCAAAGGCGTTTTCATAAAATTTGACAAACAGAATCCTGATAGACATAAAACTGAGCAAGTAGCATCATTACATTGTAATAATTTAAAGCCACAGCTTGCTTTTTATTAGAGAAGTGATCTGTGGTCATATTTGTTCAAATAAACCCTGATTTCCTTCAGTGGGTTTCTTGTCACAGTGGGCTATACCTTGCAAATGGTTCAATACATTAAATTCACTCAAATGTGTTTTAATCCAACCAGTAGCCCAGCACATGGGGTGAAATAATAGGAGCTAAAGGGGGAACGAAGCCAGCAAGATTTGTACTTTGACTACATCTGTGTTAGCTGCCCTCTGCCATCGGGTTGGGGATCTCGCCCTTTGTGCGAGCGCCAGGCTTGAGATTGGCAGTGCCGCTCCCTTCCCGGTGCTGCCTCTCCCGCGCATCATTAGCATTCCCCTCCCGCTCCAGCACCAGAGGGGAGCTGTAATTAAAATTCAATGTGACAGAGCATGTCAAATGCAAAGGGTCCCTTTTGCACAAAATCTTTGCTAAGCTCCTGTTCATTTTGTGGTTGTATCAGTTACGTGTGCTGCTTTCTAAGAACAGATTAACAGGAGCAGGTCGGGCTTTCGTGGTATCCTATGGCAATTTTGTTTAGATCATTTTCTTGACCACTAAATATCGTAGGTTTACTGTTTGTCTCTTGCTTATAAAAGCAAAGCGATAATCCATTAATTATTTCTCTTCAGAGCCTGGATGTACTCAGCGTAACAGAATATTGCCCCTGGCGCGAGGGCAGCTCTCCCAAGGCCAGTCCTTTGCAGCCACTGCTCCTTGGGAATGGCAGGGAAGACGACCTGGAGGGATGGGCGAAGGAAACCGGTTCATAGCAGAGCTTCCCAGGGTGGAAAATCTCTCCCAGTTTCACCTAGATGATCTAAGAAACAAGAAATATAGGGTAATGCTTCAGCAAGGAGGCCTTGAGATGAAGTTTGTGTTACAAGAAGGGCTTGCCAAAGTGGTCTGGGGAATCTGATGGATGGGGAGCTTGGCAGAACAACAGAAAGTTGAGGACTGGCAGTGGCCCTGCACCACCAGCTCAGCTCCCCCCGACTGCTGAGAGTCAGGAGATAGCCCAGAGCAGACACCGGACATCTGAGCCGGTTACGCTCCCACCGCACACCCCGGCAGCGCAGCGAGGCAGGGACAGGCAGGGCAGTGGGGAGCTGCGGAGGAGGAGGATGGAGCTTTTCCCTGAGCACAAGCGCAGGCTCAAGCTTCTTGATTCATTAGGGAATTCTTTATATTCATTTTGCAAGTCATTAACATGCAGTAGAGATCCTCATTGCATCCCAGGTCTCACACTCTGCTTTGAAGCTATCACTGGTGAGACTGCTGATTGCTCTGACCTCAGTACAGAAGTCATGGCACAATCAGAGGTTACCACTGGAGGCATGCTGCCTTTAGGTAAAGGAAGCTTTAAAGACTCTTGAGTAAATGTCCACAAAATAGTGGGGCAGCAATAAAACTTCTACACCAATAACAAATCCCATACTGAGAGCAAAACCCCCAGAAGATGTTGGGGTGTAGCAGATCCACCCCCATGATCAGAGAGGTTCTCCCTGGGCTTGTCATAGCAGAATAAGACTGCTTGGGCAGGTGAGATAATCAAGGCCATGGGATCCCTGGAAAGCTGGAGACACAAAATCTAATGGAGTGATTATATAGTTAATGAAAATAAGCTGTGCCTTCTTGTTTGCTAGTGCTGAGGGCAGGGTATTTTAGCAGGCAGGAGCAGGGCAGATCTCTTAGCAGGCTGCCTGGCAAAGTATGGTACTGAGAGGACCTAGGAGAGGTGCTCTGCAGAGCAGCAGTTCCCTGTAGCGCAGACAGCACTGGATGTCTCAGCATCCCATGTTGTCTCAGGAGGAGCAGGTGAGTTAGGAAGAAGAGGGACAATCCAGCTGGGATCCCCACCTCTGCTTCTAAGGAGATACTGACCTGCAAGCCAGCCCCTGAGGCAGCTGCATTACCACATGAGGATTGTTGACTTAACTGTAAAAAGGAGATTATGGATGAAGTAGCTATGCTGCCATGTCTTTAGCTTTTGAACTGAGTCACTGTGTAAGCTTAGGAAGCTTCCCAGTGAGCAGAAGGTTTCTTATCATATATTCATGATGAAAAATATAATATTGCTTTCTTCTGGGGTATGTGAACTCTTTGGTAGCTGGCATCCCTGAGCACAGGGTTAATCTCCTGGGGGGCGACTTGATATCCTTCCCACTTGGGTCTGGATCTCACTGAAATCTATGAGGATGAGTCCAGTGATTTAAATGGACTTTAATTTGTCCTTGGGATGCTGCACTCTCTGAGCAGGAATGCTGCTTCTGTGTTATTTGCATAGCACTCTGCTGCCGAGGGTGTGAGGGGAAACATCAGCACCCTCTGCAGCAGAGGTCTGTTCTGTGTTTTTCTTCACTGGGCTCTTCCTCTAGCTCTTCCCCAGCATTCCTGTGGCACTTTGAAAGAGCGACTGCATACTTCATACACCACAACTGTTGTCACCCACTTCATTTCAGCCTCATGCCCCAAGAAAATTGCTGATGTCTGTTTGTACTGTGACTTACCCTACCCCTGTCAGGACTGGAATACTTATTTGATACCATCCAAAATTGCTGGCAAGGAGATTAAGGTTTTAGAAGTCTTGGCCATATTTTAATTACAGCTCCCATATTAGCACTTGGACTCTGAGTGCACACAACATGCAGCTGCTGGAGAAAGCTCCTTCCATCCACTGATGGAGCTCATGCTCTCTGAGAGCAAGTCTGCTTCCTCCATACAGTCATCAGCCTTAGTCAGCAATGACCATTTCTTCTTTGCCATTTAGCTACTGATTTTTACCATGTTTATGCATGTGAAGCACAGAAAAAGGCCTGAGAAGCAGGCAGGGTTGCAAACTGGGTGTGTGAGTCTCTTGGTGTGAAGAGGTGGTCCTTCCCCTCTAACTTCCTTCTCTTTTGCATTTCACCACGACGGCTGTAGAGCGTGGCAGAGCTTACAGCTTGCCTTGTTTGATTCCAGGTGGCTCGGTTCAAAGCCTCCCCTTCCCGGTTACTGACAGTGATCCAAGGAGCGCTGAAGGAGCATGTCAGAGGGTGTAAGGTATGTGCGCTGCCCTCCTGAAGGCTGCTTTGTTAAACAGAATAAATTAACTCTCTCCTTACTGCTTTTCAGAATATGATCAAGTATCGTTCTAAAGGCAATAAAGCTCAGCGTCAAGCAGCACCGAAGTAATTTATTTTATACACCCAGGCTCGCAAATAAGTCCATACACCCTCATACTCAGAATGGGAATAATACATACCAGCTGTATTAAAATCTAGCTGGCTTTAGACATGATTAAGATATAAGCCAAATTCAGGAAATTACCTTGCTAACAGCTCATTGAAGATTTCCATATATGGTGCTTATTACTGTTATTACAAATGAATTCATGGGAAATTTAATTAAGTTCTTAAAAGGAAACAAATGGTTTTCTATCTATTAAGTACACTGGCCAAGTTTACTTTTAGCATATTTCCTCGTCCCATAAAGGTTTTCAGGACGTTATTTTTCTCTGAGTAATCTTGTTACTAAATTAAGCCTTAGGGTCAACATCAGCTTGCTGTGTACCATATAAAATGTTGATACCTTCAGTATGCCGCACCTGCAGCCAGGGACACTTTAAATATTAAAGTCGCCATTCTCAAATAACACTTGCATAGAGATCACATTTATTTTCCCCGTGTGTGGCTCCTCTGTATTTCAGAATGGATATGTCCAAATACACCCAGCCAGCATCTCTGCTGGGGAGTCAAAGACCACCCCCACTGTGCCTGGCTGTCCTTGGCAGAGCTGACGCACCCATTGCTGGAGCTGGTTTTGTCTCCCCAGACCCCAAATCCAGCTACTTGGTTGTCGTGGTTTAGCCCCAGCCGGCAGCTAAGCACCACACAGCCGCTCGCTCACTCCCCCCTGGTGGGATGGGGGAGAGAATCGGAAGAGCAAAAGTAAGAAAACTCGAGGGTTGAGATAAAGACAGTTTAATAGGGAAAGCAAAAGCCGCGCACGCAAGCAAAGCAAAGCAAGGAATTCCTTCACTACTTCCCATGGGCAGGCAGGTGTTCAGCCATCTCCAGGAAAGCAGGGCTCCATCACGCGTAATGGTTACTTGGGAAGACAAACGCCATCGCTCCAAATGTCCCCCCTTCCTTCTTCTTCCCCAGCTTTATATACTGAGCATGATGTCATGTGGTATGGAATACCTCTTTGGTCAGTTTGGATCAACTATCCTGGCTGTGTCCCCTCCCAGCTTCTTCTGCACCTGGCAGAGCATGGGAAGCTGAAAAGTCCTTGGCTAGTGCAGCAACAACTAAAACATCTCTGTATTATCAACACTGTTTTCAGCACAAATCCAAAACATAGCCCCATACCAGCCACTATAAAGAAAATTAACTCAATCTCAGCTGAAACCAGGACATTGGTTAAAGACTTGAGCTCAGTCCCTGCAGCCATACCTCTTTTTCTCTGCCATCTCCTGCCTGCTTCCAGGATAAGGATCGTGCTAATATGGAATGAGCAATGACATGTATCAGTGGAAGATGGGGCTAATCGTTTACCCTTAACCCTCTAAGCCACAAGGAGTTATGCAGGAGAGCATGGGCATATTTTGATGAAGTACCAAATCCTTTCTGTTGCTTGCTCAGGGAGGGAGAGGGCATGGCCATAAATCTAGAGGAGTCGCTTATCTGCAAAAGGAACGTCACAAGCATGAGCAAAAGTGCCATGTCTTCTGCTTTGTGCACCCTGGTATTGTGCTGGGGTTTGTAATCTGATTGGAGAGGGCGAGAGGTGAATTTGATTTGGTAACATAGATCAAAATAATACTAGGCATGGAAAATATTCTTCCTAAATCCTGTTATGGGCTAGCAACTACCTGTTCATCAATCAATGCTGACTGAATCCCCTATGCTGAAAGGTGCTTTGCACAGGCAAAAAGGCTCGTTGCGCTTCAGCGAGGCCCTGCTTCGGTGCACGGATCAGATCGCAGATGGGTTTGCTGGGCTGGAAGGGAATTCAGCAAATCTTCACCCCAAAGGAGAATTTTCATGCTCTGGGGATTTCTGTCATTGTTCTGCAAATGTAGACTGGTCTATTTTAGAGTCCATGCTAGGGAAAGAGGCTTATGATAAGACTAAATACCATTGATGCTGCACCTGACAGCTTTAAAACCATCCAGAAAGTGATGCGGAAATCATCTGCTTGGTAAACTGTAACCTGCTACTGGCATATTCCTTCACTGCTCTGTGGTGTGCGTTCGTTTCCTGGGAGCTTCAAACTGCATGTTAAATGCTATGGCTGCTCCTCGGAAATCTAGAAGACTTAGGAACCTTGTTCCTAAAATCTTGCCTCTCTGCTTGGGCCCTACTAACCCAAATGAGCAGGATAGGATGGGCAGCGGATGGCAGGAACCCTGTGCTTTGTCCAGCTGATACAGGTTTGGCCAGACCTGCAGGGCTTCCCGGCAGCCTGCCAGAAAAAGTCGAGGGCAAAATAATTCAGTGGACCCAAGCTGCTGCCCTGGCAGCGGGGGACTTTGCCTTTGCCTAAAGCCACCCGTAAGCCAGTCCTTTCCTCCCAGGACTGGAAGATGCAGTGGAGTGGCAGCAATACCTCTGCTAGACTCTGTGTTACATCACCAGCTGATGTCATATGTGATGGTGGGTATATATATATATATATAATTGCAGTCAGAGACAGACTTGCCCAAATTAACTTTGAGCCAGGTAGTCTGGTAGGGGGGACCAGCCTAGGGTGGGACTCGGTTGCTGCAGTACTGAAGCTGGCTAATTTAAAGGACCATATGTCAAACGGTTACTGCAGGTCCCTCTTAGGACAGGAGACAGCCGTCCTGGGTTTGGAGTTATGCTACAGAAAAGTGGGATTTGCTGACTGATCCTAAAGTAAGGCTTTATGAATTCAGTGACAGCCGGTAATTTGAAGGAGATGTTGTAATGTTTCATCTCTTTGGTCTTTTTAAACCAGCTGTACATTTCTACCTCATTTATTATTTAGAACTGAAATGTTGCTTTATGTGGTGAGGAATTTATGCTCTCAGATATTGACTTGGTGAAACTCATAGGGTCACTTTGACTATTTCCACATGAGCTTGGAAACATAAGTCATTGTCAGCTGTACGGAGGCTGCAGCTGCACCAGGACATGGTCCGAGCCGAGGGCGATGGAGCAGTCCAAGGGGCGAGGAGCCAGCCCAGGCAGTCTCACACAGAAAATGAACTTCTCTTCTAGCACTTCTGAAAGCCCTAAATCCCTGCCGGGGGAAAAGGCAGTGCCCTATTTAAATCAGAAACGAGCACATGGCCGCATCTCTGATTGGAAATTGGAAAATGTCAGGCCAAAAGTAATTATTTTTTTTTAGGACGGGATCCGCAGTGGTTTTACATCTATATAAGAAAATCTATTTTTTCGCTCCCAAAACTGACCCTACACACCTTAGCGAAGAAATGGCCTGCGCATATTTTCCTTGACGCGTCCTAAAACCTTCCCGCGCCCGGCCAGCGCTCTAGCTGGAGACTTGCAGGGCTGTGGCTTAGCGCCGGCGGCTCCTTCGGGGGGTGACACTACAGAGGCGGGTGGGAGGCGGCGGTCCCCCGGCGGCGGTCCCCCGGCGGCGGTCCCCCGGCGGCGGTCCCCCGGCGGCGGTCCCCCGGCGGCGGTCCCCCGGCGGCGGTCCCCCGGCGGGCCGGCAGCTCCACCTGCTGCAGGCGGCGCCGAACGGCAGCGGCGGCCTCCGCCTGCCGTAGTATCGCCGTCCCGGCGGGGTGGCGAGGAGCGCGGGGCTCCCCCAGGCCCCCCGGGTTGTGAGGGATGGGGACATGTGTCCCCAGCTAACGACAGGGGAGCTGGGAAATGGTTTTCACCCCTCATTCGGAAAGGAAGCTTTGTTAATACTTGGATGTGAATTATTTTCTTGCAACCGAATGCAGCAAAAAATAGGATTTTAAAGGCTCCATCTCAGCTCCCGCTAGGATTTGGGGGTAAATACAGGGGGTAAATTTGGGGGTAAGTCGAGGCTTACACGGTGACTACAGAGCTGTAAATGACACAAACATTAAGACGGGTTGCTCGGTGGAACAGCTCGTGTGCTCCTTAGTGAACAGCAATAGACTAAGCTGGAGCTCCGAGTAAAATACAAACCTGAATATTAATGTCTTGCTAAAATAGGAAATGTCAAGTTTCCACAGAGCCTCTGTGGCATTTCGAGTGGCAAGTGGTAAAGGGAAATACCTCTGCCCTAATTATAGAAGCTGGTCAAAACCTCTGCTTTGCTCTGATAAAGGGTGGAAGTTCAGATGTGACCTCTGCATCCAAAAGCTACAGGACAGACCAGTTTTTGGATGGTGGCTGTAATGGCACTTAGTGAGGTCGTTAAATGAGAGGACTGACACTGCTGTGCTGAGCTGAGAGCTGTTTGGAAACCTCTCTGCTGCCCTTTTCCACCCTGTAACTGGTAAACTGTTTTCCTGCAAAAGAATGGAAAATTGAGCAATGTGCTGAAGGCTTGATCCAAAGCATATTGGCTTCAAAGCCCATCCCAAAACTTCGGCTTCACAGGAATTTGGAGTATACTCATCCCAATAAACTTCACTTTAAACAATAGAAAACAAATTTGTTTTTCAGTAAACATATGGGAGGTGCCAGACAGATGCACCAATCACCTGAAAATTTGGGTACGACATCTTGGACTAATCTCAGCAGCTGAAAATACCATGGGAATGGTGTTCTTGGTAGGACAGGGGCATTTTACCTCAGCGAGACCTGCAAACACGAATAACCCAAAAATTGCTAGTAGGCATATATTGCCTCCTTAAAATCTTTTCTCTGGGAGGAGCAGAGGTGTTTAACACCCAGGTCCCTCAGCAGCCTGATGAGCAGACAAAGTATTTTTGGTGAGCTCCCCTGGGCACGGAGAGATGGGCTGTCTCCAAAGCTGGCGATGCTCGGAGAGCCTTGGCCCCGCTCCATCTTGCACAATGCCCGAGAGCAAAGCGCAGATGAGTGTAAGGAGACACCCAAAGCAGCCGGCTTGTCGCAACTGTTTTTCAACAAGGCTTGCTCTGCACCCAGCAAGGGCAGCCCAGGGCTGTTTGGCCTCTCCAGGAACATGTGCTTCCAGTAAGCTCCTCTCATGAGAGGAAGGCATGTTTACAAAACCCAGAGCAATTTTATTTCCTCATTTCCACACACCAAAAAAAAACCCCAAAAACTTTGTTGGAAACTCACAGCAGGACAAAATACCTGGAAGGTAGAGGATATTGGGGAGGAGGGGCTTTGAGACGGCCCAGGTCATGCAGGCAAGGGCTTGCTGGACCGAAGAAGCCCCAAAGCACCCCAAATGCCAATGCCAGGAGAGCGCTTGGGTGTACGCTGCAATATCATGCCACTCGCTGAGCCAGAGAGTGCAGTAAACCTTCTGCTGAGGCTTTGGAAATAAGTCTCCAAAGCTGTTGAGATGAGAAGTTCTGGAATTATTGTTAGCTGCACCACAAATAAGGGGCTGATGCAGAAGTAATTTTAAATGCAAAATTCTGTCTTAACCCTCCACTTTGCAAAGCTCTATTGATGGTGGGTAGAGATTTTATTTAATTTAAGTCTCAGTCCCAGCTGTTGCACTCTAGAGGCCTAGTGGCCATGCTGGAAGTGGGACTCTGCCTTATCCTCCAAGTGGAAAGTACATAGGGCTCTTAGAGAAAACCCCGAGTTCATCCTCTGTATATTTACTTTGGGGACAGGCTAAGGAAGGAGCTAAGATCCTGACCTACAGTTACATCAGCTTATTCAGCTTCAGCAGCCAGAGCACGTGGCTATTAGTAATCTAGTGAAAAATGTAACAACACTTGCTTAAAAATAAACAGCCCACTCAAAAAAGGAAGTCACAATAAATAAACTGCATGAGAGGTAGCAATAAAAAGTTTATGGCTGGAGTCATAATTGGCTGTAGAAATTAATGTCTCTAAAGCAGGAGGTATTGAATATTTTCTTCCCTACATCTTGTCATTGAAATTTCCCCAACTGGAAGAAAGCAAGTGCTCCCAAGCCTGAGTGCTGGGGAAGGAGACATCACTGTATTTAGAGTCACCCCAATGCTTCTGCCCACGCAACTTCCTTCCTTGAAGTCACGCTGTGGAGAGAAAATGTTTTCCTTCCACTTGCTCAGCAGAGCATGGTGAGCTCATAAGCAGGAGACTTCAACTTTCAAATGTTTAACTCAACCGAGGTCCGATTTCCCCCTTTATTTATGTTTTCTTCAGCAGCTTCCATGAACTGAGGCACATTCTGTTAAACTAATCTCCACCAGCTTTCACTCCTCCTTGTCTGGAAAAGTTGCTGCAAGCAGCTCTGGTCAGCCTGTGAGTAATCCCCCAGAATTACTACAATCCCAGATAATCGGGACTCGCCAGATGAGACTGGGACAGATGAAAGAGAGTGTGGGAAAGGCTGCTGCTTACATTTTCTTTTTGGTCATTTTGCACAACTTCAGCTCAAAACCTAATTGCTTAAAAAGTGCTCTAAAATAGAGTGGTAAAAGCAGACAAACTCCCACCCGGCTGTACGTCGCCAAAACCCCAGTCAAAGGAGAGGACCCAAACAAAACGGCCCGTTGCCAAGGGAGGGGAACAGCCCAGACCCCAATACAAGCACGGCAAGTGCCAATCGACAGAAGCTCTGACCTGACAGAGCTCAATGCAAATCCCAAGAGAGTTGCTCTTCACGGCAACATCCCACCCCATCTTGCAGAGATATTATCCTCCCACGTGTGTTGATATTGTTCTCCAGAAGGCGTGCGTTTTTTTTATTGTGCTGGTAGAGTTAGATGAAACTAATGAGTCAATGGCCTCACATTTTTAAACAGATGGTTGAGATACCACTTTTGATTTCAGTCAGCTGCTGTGCTTCGGTGCGTCTGTGTTTTGGACTGAGTGTTTGGGAGCACACCTGTAGGGATAAGAGGCTTAAAATGGCTGTGGATGCAGAATGGGGAGTAATGGTACCTTGCTGCAGGAAGCCTTCCACTGGCTTTAATGAGTTGCTTTTTTAGTAAGAGACAGCTTTGTGTCTGAGGCCCTTCATGGAGGACAGTGGAAGGGAGGTGTCTGGCAACGGTCTTTCAAGGGACTTCTTGAAAGAGAATAAAATTGTGCCCTGAGATTGACTGGGGCATCCTATCTGGCCCCACGTCCAGACAGAGAGCTGCTGACACAGTGATGTCAACCAGATTTCAAGAGTATCAGAGAGGCAGTGGTCTGCCCTTTTGGAGAGATACTGGTATTTGGTCTCATTGCACATCTTCACCCTCTCTCAAGCTGTAATGTTCTTACTCATGTTGAGTAGTACCTCTCTGAGGAAATAGTCCCACTGGTTACAGTAGGACTACTCATGGCAGACGCTAATATTCAACATGAGTAAACAGCTATACGTGTTTGATGGGGCATACGAAGTTGTTCAGAGTCCTGTGGTTTGCAAGTCCACAGGCAATGCTAGGGATACATGTGTACTAGTGCAAAATTCCAGATAAATGCCCTCAAGGTTGTGTTGAAATTTCTGCAGAGCTAGACACAAAGACATTTCAGTAATTCTAGTTGGAAAGATTTTTTTTCCTCTGTTCTAAACTAATTTCCTTCCTGTTGCTGTCTGGGTTGTGTTGGCTGAGCTTAGAAAGTAACTACATGTACAAAAAGTAGTTTTTGTAGATGTCATGGTAGCCAAATTCATGCTAGGCAGTACCCATACTTGCAGCTCTGAGCATGGCAAGCAGTGCCTTGGCACCGTGGAGTTAGCTTCATGCTGGTTGGATGTCACGCGTCTGACGTAAACTTCACAACGATGCTTTGATGACATAGGGTAAAGGTCATCTCAGTCTTAGCTGCTCTGCAAGTTAGGTGTTGAGTTAAAATGGGTCCTGAAGGTTCCTTGTGTAGTTGGTGAGAGAGACCGGTGGCACCGCTGGTGGAAACCTCCACGACAGCACAGGGCAGCTAACTTCGGGATGGCGAAAGGTAAGGCCCCGCTGATAGTGACAGTTGCACAGATATATTTAAAGTAGCAGGAAAATGCTATACAGAGGCAAATCAGAGCAAGACTGTTTAGATAGCCTAAAAAGACAATGTATATCAGATGGGAGAAATTAAAGCCAAAGTAGTACTGAGAAAAAGAGATTTACCTGTGATGCATGAAGACTGGAAAGATTATCAAGTATATTGGTATACTTAGTTTTGCCACTTTAGGGATGATTCTAGTGAGTATTTGTGGCTTCCTGGGTTGACTGTGTAGCCAAAGCCATCGCAAGAGAGCTGCTTGACATCCTGGGCCCATTCAGCAGAAAGGTCCACGTACCCCAGTGGGCTCCAGGGCAGAGATGTTAAACAGTCAAGTATGGCAACTCTCAACTGCATGCACACAGCACAGCACAGATTTTGGGCTTTTCTGGCACCCAGTTCAAAGGTATTTCAATAAATCCCACTCTGAGGTGTTCCAGAGAAGCTGGGAACGGGCAAAAGGAAAAACCTTGTTAAGAGAATGGAAAAATCCCATCACCTATGCCTTCTCCAGAAGAGCCTGGAGGAGGGAGGGTGCTTTGAGTGGCATTCGTAGAGACTGCCAGTCCCACGTAGTAATTCGCGTAGGAAGTTTCTCACCGTTACAGTCTGCAGGGATGTTTCTTCCCCCTTAGTGACCTAATTTTGGTGAGTGAGCAACCGTTTGGAAGGACTTTCCTGCCTGACTTTCTGACTGGAGCTCGGAGCCAGTGGGAACGGGAGCCCAGGTTCAGAGCCTCCCCGGCTGCCAGGGCATGTGGTTCAGCAGCCCCACGATCCTGCCTGGGAGCCCTGTTGCTCCTGGTGTGCACAGACAAGGTGACAATGGACAGAACATGACAACGTTGCTAGAAGAAATAGGTCCTTAGGATATAAAGCAGCCTAATGAAAGCTTCAGATACCACTGTGAGTAACTGGATGTGGCTTACTGGATTTTAATAGAGTTTTGCCAAAAGCAAGCTACTTTTTTATACAAGGCACATGATTTTCCTTTGAAAGAATGTTTACAGAACAGAGCTCATTGCCTCATCAGTCAGTGTATCCTTGATATTTTCATTTATGCGGTTTCTTATTCAACACGTGTTTGAATCATAAGACTTCTACCCCTTTATCTGAATTTATCTACTGGGAGCATTTTTAAGAGTGAAATGTCAGTCAGGTGCATGCCAGACATGCACCAAACACAGCTTTTTCTCTGCTCCCTGGCTCAGTTCTCTGGAATTCCCCTCTGCTGCTTTCTCATTTTTAATGTTCCCTTTCCAGCAGAGGAGAACAGGTCCAGAGTTTTCTCTGACCGAGGAAACACACTCAGTGAGGTCCTAGGACCAGCTCCGTGCTTAGCATCTTTGATCCATTTACAGCACATCAGGAGGTCCCTTTGTCTCCCAGATGAAAGTCTTTGAAGACTTCTCATATTTCTTCAGCTGGTTTATTCTGGTTTGGCACTGGAAGGCTCCCCTCAAGCCTTTGATGGGTCTAAAACCTGACAGCAGCCGGTAGTGCTGCTGGACTGAGTGTTTTTCAGGTGGGTTTTTCCTTTGGCTTTACTTAAATAGCCAAGGGAGGGAAAATCAAATAGGTCAGGAGCACTGTTAGGGCTGCAAGCTGTGGGTGGGCAGAGAGCATGGCAACCCCTTGCAGATGTAAAACCTCCTGCGTGGCGAGGTCTCCACACATGCCCTCCCACACCTTGTGGCAAGCGCTCCCTGCCCTCCACTGGTCTGGATGTCTCTTGCTTCTGATTTCTTGTGCTGCAGCTGCATGGAGATCTGAGGAAGTGGGTAACGCTGGAATGGGCACAGAATGTCATTATTTGCAGTGAATTATTTCTTAATGCCGAGTGTAGGAAAGACCGTAAATATATGCACTGGCACAGTTGTAACGTACTTCTCTCTTCACCATAATAATGCAATTTTCTAGAAAATCTTATAGAAATCCAGGCCAGAATTTGGATAAAAGAAGTAGCTGTTTGTTTTTCCTACACTTATTTCTTCACTTAAAATAATATATCTAAGTATCATCAATAGCATGATGTGTGTGCAAGAATGATGACAAAGAATAAGCATGGGGGTGGTGTGATGCTGAGCAGGAGCAGCTTGGTGTTTGGTGGTTTAAGGAAGAACATGCGGCTTGAGATGTTTAGAAATCCCACCAAAACACTGTATCTAAAGTATATGATCTTGCATGTATGCCCCGGTTAGCTACCCGTGGAACTTTTTCCTGGCTGCTGTGTGCATTGACATCATAGGCAAATGTAGCTGCTGGCATTGACGCCTGTGTCACATGGATTGTATGAAAACAGGGCAACATCTGGCAGTGAGCACTTCAGGCCCCCGATCAGAAAACTGAGTGTAAAAAGGAAATGTGGTGGTTCTGTTGTCTCCTGAGTGCTTTAAAAAATAAGACAGAGACTCAAGAACAAAACTATTTCTTAATGAGGCCTACATGATCTTTCCAGTATTAACACTCCACAATGAGCTCAGACAGCATCTCCCCAGAGTGCTGATGTGGGGTTTCAAATGTGTCTGCAGTCAGCAAAGGCATAACCCTACTGCTGAAACCCACGGCAAAGCCCTCTCCGCTTGCAAAGGGAGCCGATGGCCGTGGTAGCTTCAGTCCATGCTCAGCCACACAACTGAAACCAAGAGGATACCGCAGACCTGTGAAGGTCAGCATATGGTTAAGTCTTTTTATTTGCATTTGGATGTGCAATGAATTTTACTGATAATGCCCGAGCTGGACAAGAATCCTGTTCGCTCACTGCTAGTGGAAATGGATCTGCAGTGCTAACTGGGCCTGCGACTTCCCATTAATTACAAAGTGCTGTGATTGCATATTTACATTTGCTGATGATGCCAATGTCTTTCAGAAGAAGGTAGAGAGGATTTTATATGACTTTCAGCTGGAACACGATGTCACCAACACTCCCCCTCCCAGGCTGGTGGAGCAGTTCTGATTGCTTGCAACGCTTTATTAATAGACTTGCTAACATCAAGGAAAGCTTTATGAACACTTAGGATACAGGGAAGTGCCAGTGACTGCACCTTGTGCTGCTTCTGCTAATAATACATAGAAATTATAAATAATGTATTTTTATTTTCTATCTGAGACAACTTAGGGCCACCAATAGGTGGCCCTTTCTTGGCCTTTCAAAGCAGCATCCACCAGTCCTGACATCTCTGATGCATACACCAGATCAGGGACAGTGACTGTGTGCTGCTTGCTTAGCAGTTTGGCAGGACTCAAACGCAGTGCCTTGCAGGAGGAGGGGGTGGAAAAGGGGTGCACGGCCTTTTGCTGGTTTGCAGGCAATGGTGAAAACTCCAGGTGTGTGCCAGAACAGCCCTGGTAGCAGAGACCTGAGGGGCTTTCATGCCTTGAGTGGAAATGACTGCCCTTGTCCCAGGGGGGATATCTGACCTCATGTGCATTGCTCTGCAGGGGGTTATGAGAGTCCGCCTCAACCACATATTTGATTGTATCTGAGCAAGATACAGGACATCACAGCAGCTTGAAGTAGCCCCTTTTACACTTGCAGTGGATGAGAAATGTGGCACCTGGGTAATAAGCCTGCTTCATGGGGAGGAAGATGATTTTCCATGAAAGGCTAGAAAGGTATTAAGATGTCTTGTGATCACCTGACATGAATGGGGCAGGATCAAGCTCTTTATAAGATACAAGACTTGTGTTCCTAGGCTTGGATAGCACCTTCTTCAGGCTTTCCACATACCTTGAGCTCTGATCCTACAGTACCTGTAGCCCCCAGTACATCCCTGGTTCCAGTAAATCCAGCCACTGTCAGGGAAAATTGAGACAGGCTTTATCAGCTCCTGACAGATCAATCTACTTCAGAAATAGCTCTCACCTGATAAGGATCAGGTATAACTGATACAGGAACTCCTGCCGGTATGTATCTGAACATCTCTGTGACCTACAACATGTAGCCTCCTCTTCGCCTTTATTGAAATTTAAAAGACTTATGGAGGTTCTGGCAATGATCAGGGCTAATTAGCTAGATGCAATCATGGGTGTGAGGCAAGTACTGGGTTCCTTGATACACATTTATAGTTTTGGACCAAAGAAGTGGTGGCTACTCTGCACTGCTTGGACGTCCATAGGCAAACAGAGGTCTGTAGCTTGACAGAAATGTCCTCCATTTCTGTCAAGGACAGCCCAGGTGAGCATGGGCAGGTAACGCAATCAGGTAGCTTTGGCTGCTCTAGACTAACACCAACCAAGTAGACTTAGCTTGCTGCTGAGCAAGGCCTTTGTGTTGCAAATAACTTTGGGTTAAGGCCTGCTGTGCAATGACTTTTCATGGAAATCACTAGAGGGTTTTTTCTCCCTTCTCCCACAACAGTACAGAGTGTGCTTTTTATTCCATTTTGCCACAGTAATGGCATTAACTTCTGGGAAAGCAGACAACATGAGCTCCAGGTCTGGCTTTCTTACTGACTAGCTCCTTGGAGAGAAGTCAGCTCACTTTAGCTGTATCCATGAAAGCTGCTGTGCCAAATAATTGAGGCCATCTGAAGCAGTTTGAATACCCTGTTCTCATGCACTACATCATCTAGCAGGGTGTGGAAGGTTAAGCCATGGGTCTGTTCACATATTCAAGTCACTTAGCTGTGTGCGATTTGGTCCAGGCTGTGCTATTCTTTATCAAGTCTCCTAATAGAGGCAGTAGTGTTGGTATTGGTGCTTCCCAAAGGACTGCCAAAATCAACCCTCCAAAACAAGCAGTAGTGGTGCAAGCTCTGTTGTTGGGATCATTGCAGTGTGCATGGCTGGCCCATGGGCCATGGCTACGTGTTTTGTGCATGCTGATGTTCTCCCAAGGTTTCAAAGCTAATGCCAGTCATTAGCTTCGTGGTCTCGCAGTCAAAGGGACCTGTGCCAAAGGAGCACCTAGGGCGATCAAGCAGTTAAACACTGCTCCCACATTTGGGTGCCCGGGTGTTAGTTGGGTGACCAGAGAAGATCCAAGTGAGAGCTGCTGTGAGCACTGTGCCCTGCCTCTTCACAGGCCAAAACTGATAGGAACAAGCACTGGATGAACACAGAACAAAAAGTGTGGGGCAAGAGCTGTTGGAGGGATGCAAACGGAGGGGCAAAAATACAGAGGCATATTACTGGGCAAGTTGCCTCATTTTCTGCTTCTTGTACGCACATATTTCAAGTAAACATTCAAACTCATCCCTGGATTTCGCTGAGGGAAAGGGCATCCTTTCTTCATGGCTGATGAATCAGGCGCCTTCCTTCACAAGCTGGCAATGGGTCTGACAGATCCACATTTAGCATGTTGGGCTGAGTTATCAGGCCTTTAACTTCCCTTTTTTTAACAAAGCCTCTTGCCTTTAAAGAAAAAAATCCTCTGGCAAATTATCCTTTCCAGGTAGATGGAGGCAATGACACAGACCTACATTGCCTATTCAGATCAAATGGCAGCCTGCTGAGAGAAAAGAGGAAAAAAGAAAAAGTATTAAATCCCCATGGGGTTTCTGAGGTAGGCACACATTATAAGTAAAGCACTTAATGATCACTCAAGAAGAGTTTTGGGAATCCTTTTTTTTGTATGGGCAGTTTTGATCTCAACTATACATAGTTTTGGCCCTTGATGCTACCAATTATCTGTGTATAATACGGATTTAAAATACTTGCCACACTGTTTTGCTAGCTGAGGGCATCCTTTTTGCACATCCAAAAGTGTGAAAGGTAACACAAAAATTCAGCAAATTGGCCCTTATCTTTTAATTCCTCTGCTTTAAAAACCCCACAAGTCTCAGCAGGCTTTATGTACTAAAGACTTTTTTTTTTTTGCTTTGGATTTCTGATTCTCTCACGCTTTAGTTTTTGTTTGAAGACAAACTCTTTAGGTGGTGACATAGAAATGAATTGCAGTAGAAATACTGCAGATGAGAAAAGCCAAAGGGATTCTAACTTCAGGTGGGGAATATTTTAATATTTAATAGAATAATATTTAATATATTATTCTGATCTCAGGTGGGTGAGTACTTTAAGACATTTGGGGAGGGTTTGTGTTTCATGGTGCATGTGTAAAGGCCTGATGTATTTTGTATTTGGCATTTGAGCTTGTTATGACTACCAACTACAAATGTTCATATTTCTAATGTAAAAAAAAAGCCTTGTTCTCTTCAAATAGCACTTGTAATGAAATCTCTCTCAAAAGACAGACGAAGGACAGGAAGCGTTCATGGGACTGTATCAAAATAGAAAGCTTGAGAAAGTTTTCACTGAAAAAATCTATGCTTTTTCCATTAAAAACTATTATTGGACAGTGGGAAAGAAAACAAACACCTTCCCCCTAAACTGATGAGATTATGCATATTTTGAAAAATGGGCTGTGATTTTGGTCTCACCTTTTATAATAGGATTTTCAGGAAACAAATTTAGACCTAAGTGTTGTTGACGTGAAGATGACACAGTTTCTCAGGAAAGCTGAGAATAAGGCACCGGAGACCAGCGCTGCTGGGCCAAGTCCTCTTTTCTCTTTAAAAGCAGTTTCTTAACCTGTCTCTACAGGTTGTACTGGTTTAAATACAGGAGGGAAAAATTGGCAGAGGTGTACAGTTTGCTTGTGATTTTAAAGCAGTCTAGTTAAACCAGCGCTAGTACTTAGGGCAAATGCATTTAAACCAGTTAACTCTATAATCAGTTTAACTGGCACTGATACTGTACTGAATTACATTAAATCAGCATAAGTGAGAGTTTAACCTGGTTTATCTACATCTGCTTTGGCCTTTGCACCAGTTTAATTAACCGGATTTGCAATGCCGTGCTAGCCAAATGAGGTTGCCCTCACAAAATTTATTCCATGGACTTTTACTGAGTTTCAAATGGTTGTTCCCAGCCTGTCTATGGCTGTGTCCGAGTGCCAGTTGGCTGTGCCCTCTGGGGTCCAGCTCTGGCTGCTTCTGCCGCTGCCTTTCCCTCTCCCAGGGAGCCTGCAAAAGCCCAGCGGAGCTCAGCAGGATGAGTTTGCATGCCTTCTGCAGTGGTCTTTGAGAAGCAAGACCCAAATGATTTCCCACTGGGAGAATAACCCTCTGGTCCTCAGGAGGAGCCGATCACACGTAGCCTGCTGCCAGCTCTTCTGACCTTGTTCTTGGCCTTGGATTTGTCTTTCTCAAGGCAGTAGTTCTTAGAGTGGTATTAGCTAAGGAGAACCTCAGCTTTCACTTAAAGAAAAGGCCAACCGCCTACCTCTCAGCTTGCAAACGCACCACCACATTCAAGGGTGACTGGGTGTTACTGGCCAGGAGCCCGGTTTAGAGCCTGTCAGATCCTCCTCTCCAGGCCATGGACCGAAGGTGAGAGTCCTCAGGCATCTCTTCTCCATCCTGCAAATCCCTTCCTTGAATACCTCCCCAGACCAGGGAAGATTGACCAGTTGTCCCTGCAGAGGTAGTTGTGACCCCCCGACACCCTCCATTTGGACCCAGGAACATCTGCCTTGAGCACCAAGCTCAGTCTCTAACGTGGAAATCATGAAGGCTATTCTTTTGATGAAGAACCAGAGGGAATGACTTAATCCCCAGTCTAGGCTTTTTTTTTTTTTTTTTCTAAAGCCAAGTCAGAATGACATTGCTCTTGCAGCTTCTGTTTGCGCCACTGCTGCTGTTGCTAACCAGTGTCATGAGTTAGCGTCTGGAAAGAGGAACATGTGAAAATTAAAACAAGGATATTGAACAACAGAGATTGTCCAGTTCCCCCTTGAATTCTTCTGTTACCTATGCAAACATGGCAGAGCTGAAGAAAGGGAGGACTAGGAATTAATGGATGATTCATTAGAGTAACACAATTCATTCAGGAGCCCCAGCTGCAGAATTAATCACCTTCAATTCTGCTGATAAAACCACCCTGGGACTGACAGGGTTTCAGACTTTATTCCAAACTGATGACACAGCCTTAGAAACTGTATTTTAAAATACGAATTCTGTTTATTTCTCCTGGGGTATTCATGTAATGAGGGGGCCCATTTTCAACCTGAGAAGTCAAAACTTTTTCTAAGAGAAGCAGATGCAAAACTTGCAGTGAAATTATTACAACTGGCAACAGCATCTTATGTGGGGCAGGCTGTGGAGAGCAAGGCTGTCCTGCTGAGATGTGGGGTGGCTGGCACGTTGTTCTTCCTCAGAAAATCATTTTTGGATTCCCCCTCAAAACATCTGGTTGCCGCCGGCTGTCTAGTAAAGCCCTGCATGCGAACTGACAAAGCTTGGAGGAATTATCTCGCTGTATGTGGCTGCTGGTTTTCATGTATGTCAGAGATATGCCATGTGCTGTTCTTGTGACAATCAGGCTAACTTGTAATTCTTTGAAAAACCATAACTGGTATATGCACAGCAGAGCAGCAGTTAAATTTCCACAGGTTTAATCCCTCCTGGACATTTTCCATCCCCTAAATGGGAGCAGGATTTCCCCGCCGTTACACTTCTCAGCTGCTGTGGGTAGGGAGCTTATGCTGAGAGATGCTTGTTTGGTTTATTTTCCTGAGTGCTGGGAATGGGGAGAAGGAAACCCCTTGATATCAAAGCAGAAAGGATGAAAACTGCACCTTATGGGAGACAAAGCTCAAACAGCATTCAGGGTAGGCAGAAAGTGTGATTAAATCCTGAATAAATGTGTGAGCGTGTCACTGGGAGGTGGAGGGAGCTGAGGTCTGAAATTGGGGGAATACATCTTGCGTGGGCAAAGAGACGGGACGGCGGCTGGGGAGGAAAGGAGAATGGGTGACAGGTTGGGGGTCTGCAAACAAACAGATGTGGCTGGAAAGAAGAAACCAGAGCAAGAAATGAGGCAGAATGACAAAGAGTGTGGGCAGAGAGGGGCTCTCTGCTAGAGCTGACCTGGAAGAGTGAAATAATTTACATGAGATATTGGGAATGGGAGATTTTAACTGGCAATATATGCAGCTGGCAGGGCAAAGAAACGGGACAGGGATGTTCCTATGAAACGGTACATAATCTCTCCATGGGTACTGGAAGCTCTCACTTAAATGCCACCTTTCTTTCTGTATTCAATGCTGAAAGCTTTTAAACAAGTCTTCTGCCTTGTAGGGAGATAAAGAGCAATAATGACTTCTTGTCTTGTACTCTGCAGAGGTAAATTGCATTCATTTTCACAATTTCACAGTGTACGATACAGAGTATAATTGCAAAGGTCTAGGAACTTTCTTCAAAATTAAGTCACATGTCTGGTTTTTGAATAGCAGCATTGACTGCTTCCTTTCCCCTCCACATGAATGCACAAATAGTTGGTGTGGGGGAATTCTTCCAAACTGGTAACTCTGCTGAGCCGGGTGTCAATTTTTTGCCTGCTTATAGAGATATCAATCTATGTTGCTGCTTCCTTCTGTCAACTAGAGATTCCCCAGACTGTGGTTTGAGTACCATTACTGATGGGAGAACCATTTTAAATTGTACTTTGTAGGCCAGAAGAAAAAAAATACAAATGATGAGAATTATAAGTGAAGACACCACAAATGAAGGAATTGCAAAGAGTAATCACAGGGTGGGGGAAATAGCAGCTCTGCCCAATGTGCTTGCTGCACGTTAAATTGTAGACCCCACAGTATCTTGAAAATCATTGCTGAAATCACAGGAAATGTTGGTTCAGAATGAGGAAGAGCTGTGTCTCCTGAGAAACCCTTCTCCTTGGGAGCTGCACAGCCAAAGTCCTTCAGTCTCCTGAACCTCCATGCTTCTTTCTCAGACTGGATGAGAATCCAGTCTGAAAAGGAGAATTCATCTAATAAGCTGAATGCATATTTTAACAGCTTTAGCAATCAGACCCATCAGTTGAAAAATAACTGAACAATGCTGACCAGAGAGAGGATGTCTGCATGGCGCTGGGGAGCCAAGCAGAGCTGGGGAGCCCAACGTAGCTCGGGGGTTACGTTAGTTTGGGTGAAGAACAAGACAGAAGTGTCATATAGGCATTGAGACTGACTATATTGCTAGATGTTAATCTGCAACTCTAGGAAGGAGTTAACAAGGCATGAAAATTCCATTCCATTTGAAAAAAAGGAGAACAATTAAAAAAAGTGGGTAAATAGAATATTATCTTCAAGGGAACAAGCTAACGTAGTTGTCAATATAACTGCAGTCGTTTGCTTTATTCTGGCTATAATTTGTATTAAATGATTCTTGAAAGCAAGGCCAGTTTCAGGCAATAGAAAAGCTGTGCATTCCCAGTGATCCCTAAATCTCATTATGTGCCTGTACCCCCAATTAAACCTGACTTTACCTCCTAGAGTGTGTTTGGGACTGGCTCATAGCTCATTGCTCTCAGTGTGAGTGACAATGCTACAGAAATCCTACCTGCTAAGAGCCTTAGTAGGGTTATGCTCATAATGCAAACACTAGATTAAAGTTCACGTTCTGCCACTGATTCGATGTTTGACAGATGACCTTTCTGTGTTTTGTTTTTCACTTTGCTAAATGGGATAATCGTTCTTGCTCTCCTTCCTAAAGCAGTTTGATATCCATGACTGGAAAACACTCAGCAGAGCTATACAGAAATCTGTCTACATAGAATAACTATACAGAAGTCAAAACCCTGCATCAACACGATAGTCACTTCATCTCTAATTTCACGTGATATGTATTTTGGGTTCAATTTAATTTTCTTTATGGCAATCGAACTGCAACACTGGCATAATAGGATTCACCTTTAAGCATCATGTTTGTTTTGGGGCATGCTTACGTATTACTATCCTGCTTAGGCACAGTGGCAGTATTGTTCCTTCATCCTGAAAGATAAACTCTAAAAGAATATTATAAACACAAATGACATCTATTATGAATAGAAGAAAGCTTTGTATGACTCGGCAAAACAGTGTGAAGGTCCCAATTAGCCCAGGTGCAATGAGAAATTGCCCCCATCCGAACACCAGATATAAACTTTGCATTGCACAGAGGAGGGGTGAAAGACAGAAATAAAAGCTTCGTGGTCTGATGAAAAGAAAACCAGCTTCCTCTCTCCCTGTGAGCTGTACATGCCAGCCCTACTGAAGCTGCAGTATCTCAAGTGAAGCAGCACTGCCTAGGACATATATTTGCATACTAGATCTTAGCTCTTTAGAACTAGCGCTATAATTAAAACAGAGCTGAAAGCTCATAAGCTATACATTTTGAACAGCAGAAGAGAATATCTCATTTTTACACCTGGAAAAATAGAAGCAAAGTCATTACAAAGAGATGAGTCCTGCTGCTTACTCCCTTGCATCAAATCATGTAGCAGTTCTTCACTCAAGAAAACACAGTTCCTCAGAAACACCCCCTAACCCAGAGACTCAGGCTGTAAATGTACCTTAGCAGTGGGTTTTTTCTAAGTTGTTTTTAACTGTTTGTTGGTTGCTTTTTTTGCCCAAAGCACTGTTAGGAAGCCTACTTCTCTGTCGAGCTATCCCAGCCATCTGCTAATGTGGGCTCAAAAGAACATTCTTCAGGGCCTTATCCAATTTCTTGTATCTGATTCATTAAAGTAATTACTCTTGCTATTAAGTCATTGCTTGGAGTTTGGCAGCTGCATAATAATCTAGGACCTAAATTTCTAAACCAAGCTAAAATTCTTGCTTGGTTTTATTTTATCAGATCTCGCATTGCCTGAAATGAGCGGGGGTCCTGGCTGTCCAGGTGCGAGCAGTCCCCGTTGCAGCACCAAGCCCCACAGCCCTGGCCAGGGGGAATTGCCCACAGCCAGGGCCACCGCTCCGCTCTTCGCCACCTGTGACCGAGGAAAAAGATGTGTGGAAAAGGCTCTTTTCTGGCTTATCTGGTTTGCTGGAGTTAGTGGTGCTGCACTGATACAACAGGAGTGGTGTGATTTTAGCTGCGAGTGGTATGATGGCACCAGGATTATTAGGCATCAGTTATCAACAGCATCCTCAAATGTCCTGGGCCTTTGAGTTGTCCTGTGACTTAATTTAGTGAAGCCAAAGCTTTGGGGAAATGCCGTGAATGAAACTTCCTGTGGCATTTCTGAACTGGAAGGTCCCTGTCACCCTAACAACACAGTGGGTAAGGAGACAGGACGGAGCTGAGGAAGGTTTCTGACCCTCTGGATTGTAAAGGGGAACATCCTGATGGTCAGAGATGATACACAGCCCCTCACGAGCATGGGAACAGAGCCCCGCTCCCAAAGTCCAGCTTGCTGCAGCACCGAAACCCCAAGCTGAAGGAAACAAGCGAGGCCAAACAGGATAATTTAAAAAGTCCAGAATGGGACCCTCTACCCCCAAGGTCTTTGAACCCGAGGAGGGACCAACCCTATCACTCAGAGGGGCTGGGCAGGCACAGGACGTCTCTGATCCCTGACACCCGAATCCCCCTGTGCCGAGACCTCCTGGCCCACCCTCCCATCCAGCCCTCCTGCTTCTGTTGTCTCTGGGACCTGGGGCCTGTTGCGGGTACGATGGAGTACGGCAGAGACTTAACGCTGTGTTCAAAGATATCTGCTTTTAGTTTCCTAATCCTGCAGGAGCCAAACTGGAAGACGAGGCAGCATTAAAAAATTTCTGCTGCAAATAATTGAAACCCAGCTGGCTCTCAAATGTTTAATTTCATTGCACCTTTCTTCGCAATGTTTATGAGCTTTTGCCTCTTTATAAAGGCACATAAAGCTTGAAGGAAGCCTCTTAGAGCTATAAACTCTCGTGCTGAGAACTTATTCTGAAAAGTGCAGACAGTCCTGGGACGCGAACGCCCATCACTTTTGCACCCGGCAAAATAAATTATCAACGTGTGCCAGCCTCCGTCGCCTGTAGATCTTCTCTGTTGTTCGCTTTCAAACGCATCTCATCCTCCTCTGCTTAACACAGCCCCCACCTCGATCTCTGCCTGACCTCCCGACAAGGGCAATGCCCGAGTCGGAGGCCGCGCAGGGATGCCGCCGTGCTGCTGGACACCCACCGCCCGCCGGGCCGTTCGACAAGACCCTTTGCCGGACGTTTGCAAGGGTGTGATGAAAAGCCCTTTGCTTTGCTTTGGAATCTGCCCTTGCTGCCGCTGCCCTCGGCTTCGCTGAGCGCCAGCAGCGGACGGAGCGATGCCAGCCTCCGCTCCTGTGTGGCTGAGGGCAGGCGTGACGTCACGCGCGGCAGCTCTGGCGACTGCCTGTCGTCAGAGCCGTGTGACGTCAGCCCGCGGGGCGGGGCGGGGGCCGAGGGCAGGGAGGGGGCGGCAGGTGGCGGGCACGGCCCGGCTGCTCTCGGCGCCCCCGCCCCCGCGCTCCCGGCTGACAGCGGCGGGCCCGGCCCGGCGCGGCGCGGCCCGGCGGGAGTTGTAGTGCGCAGCGGGCGGAGGCGGCCGGGCCGGCCCCGGGGCGGACTACAAGTCCCAGGCGGGGCGGGCGGCGGCGCTGTGTGTGTGCGGGAGCGGGCGGCGCGGCGCGGCTGGGCTCGGCTCGGCGGTAACCTCCCGTCTCTCCCTCTCGCAGCGGCGGCGGCGACGATGCAGGCGGAGTCGGGGATCGTGCCGGACTTCGAGGTGGGCGAGGAGTTCCACGAGGAGCCCAAGACCTACTACGAGCTGAAGAGCCAGCCCCTCAAGAGCAGGTGGGACAGGCGGCGGCCGGCGACCCGCACCGCCGGGCGGAGGACGCGGTGCCCCCGCGCTGCGGGGCCGGGGCGGCGCGGCGGGTCCCCGCGCTGAGCCGGTCCGTTTGTAAAGGCCGAAGGACCCCCCCCCCCCAGCCAGCCCCGCGCTGAGGGGAGGCATCCTGCGCAGCGGGGCGGCCATTTAGCGCTTCCTGCCATAATAGCGGCGTTGTTGGGCGGGAGGGCGGGCCGGGCCGG
This sequence comes from Ciconia boyciana, assembly GCF_034638445.1. Classification (NCBI taxonomy): domain Eukaryota; kingdom Metazoa; phylum Chordata; class Aves; order Ciconiiformes; family Ciconiidae; genus Ciconia; species Ciconia boyciana. Next base: position 14,348,086 of record NC_132944.1, on the reverse strand, counting down.
CGTTATGTAAAGGGCATTGTTGGCCGTGCGGGGCCTCGCTGTCACGCCGGGGGAGCCCCCGCCGCCCGCGGGCTCCTCTGGGGGGACGGCATCGGCGGCAGCTGCCCCGGTGAGCCCCGCCGCTGCTCCTGCCCGCGCCCCCGGCAGGTGCGGCGGCACTCGGGGGGGTCAGCGCAGCGCTGCAAAGTTGTTGCAAGGTCTTGTGGCGTGTAAGGTTGTTTTGTTTTTTGTTTTTTTTTTTTTTTTGACTTTGAGAGCGGGTTTGTTACTTGCAGTTGCTTGGGGACTGGAAACTTTTGCCTAGGTACGTCAAAGTGTTTTTTCCCCGATACATATGCATTATTCTTATCTGGAGCAGCTGCGTCGCGTAGATATGGTCTTTAAAGGGAAACAAGGCGGTGTGTGTTTCTCTCCCTTGCGGGGTGTCAGGTACCTGCTTTCCGTCCTAGTGCTGGAAAAAGAAAGCAAATGCTCTCCCACGCCTGAGCATCTACCTCGTCAGCAATGGCATGTTTCTGCCTCCTTTGGTTTTTCATTCAGAGTGCTCTGGCGGTAAGGAGCCCTCCATTTCATCACACCTCTCCTAAGCAGTACTCAGCTGAGCATAAGGTCATTGCTGCGGGTGTATCATGTTTGTAATCAAGTCTGCTGTTAGTCTCTCTTTATGTTCATGGTTTTTAGTTTTGAACAGTGCTCTTCGTGTGTCTGTGCATGCAGTTGAAAAATGAATGGGAAGGTAAATATTTAAAAAGAAATTGTGCTAGAATGAACTTAGATTGTACTGCCTGTCAGACACACTTCAGAGTAAATAAATGAATTTTTGATCGTGCTCTGAATGTTTCAGAAACGCTGAAGGTCTTGTAGTAAAAGATGTTAAATATTCTGTCACTGTCACAAGGGCTGGCAAATCTGGGGCCACCTCCTGTGGCCTATCTTCACGACAGCCCTACCACACACTGAACCTTTGGTGTTGCTGAGAAATGGTGCATGTAGTGGTGGTGACGTGCAGCCTTTCGCAGCCTGACGGGCCAGCTGACCTAACCAAAGCTGCCAGAACTCTTCTGCCCTCCCAGGTTGTGCGGGGAAGTTGCCATTATCCAGGTAATTAGCTGGGAGCCAGGCTAATGTGCGGAGAGAGGACAGCACGGAGAAGTGGGTTCAGCAGCAGTGGTGGGTTCCAGCTGTGGTAGGAGACCCACAGGGCTTTGGCCTCAGCGTCCCTGTTGCCAGTGGAGTGCAGCAGTCACAGGGTAGATGGAGGAGCACCGATGCCTCACGCTGTTGTCAAATAGTTCTGTTTGCACCAGCCGCGAGTTCTCACCGGTGTGCAGGAGTTGTTGCTTTATAGTCGTCTGCTTTGTAGTCAGCAGTTTGTCTATACCTTCAGATGGTGTGGGCATGGAACTTAGATACCAGGTCTGCATTTGGCCTTGCACAGATGTTCCAACTGCTTTTAATTCCTGTGACTTGATGCTTTGGCACCTGAATGCGTCCCTGCATTGTTCACTTCTCTCAGGGGGAAGTGATAATAAAGATAACGCTGTAATGAAGCACTGGAGTATTTGGCCATCGTCTAAACATTGACATTTCAAACTTCCCTGGAGTGAGTTGCCTCAGTATGTTCTCACCTGGTACTCCCACAGAGCCAGCACTGCCCACCCTTGGCGTTTAAAGGGTCCCCCATGTGTCATCCAGACATCTTGGTGGTGCCTCAGGCAGGCATCTGTTCTGATGTTTCCAGGAGGGCTTGTTGGATAGGAGGGGTGACCAGCTTGCCCCAGTCTGCCTCCCTGTCCCTCAACATGTACCCATGCATGCAAGAAGAGAGAGCCCTGAGGGTGGAATAACAATCCGTTTTTTCTGGCAGATAGCAGACTGACATGTTAACCTCAGCGTGGAGCCTGCCCAGCTCACGTACAGCTCTTACCTCGAGGTAGAGTCTCGGTTGTCTTGCTGGTCTTGTGGGAGATGAAGAAGCAAAGGAGCTAGGGGCCCCTGCCAGGTCCATATAAACTTGTCCCTGGACCCAGGCTGATAAAACTTAATGATAACAGGAGCCAAAAGTTGCTCACAAACCTGTTTGCTTCATGATGTGCAGATAGTAATCTCAGAGGACTTCTGTAGTCCTTCAGCTTTGCTCAGGCCTGAAACCAGTCTGACTGATGATTATCAAGGGTATCCGACATCACTCTGCTGCTTTCTCTTGTGGATGTAAATCAGGAGTAATTACACAGCAGGCAGTGGGATAGCACCAGGTCAGCGTGGTGTAGCGATGGGACTGTGGCCATGGGAATTGCTTTCCTACCGTCTTCTCCACAGCCTTGCTCTGGAAAGGTGCCTGGGGAGCAGGCAAACCAGAGGCAATAGCTGATGTTAAGAGATGAGTCTAAATAGCGATCTACTCTTTTTCCCTGGTGAGAACTACTGATTTCCTAGCAACATCAGGGCTTTCTGTGATTTTTAACCATAAGAGGTGAGAAGCATCCTTGGCTTACTCATAGCAGCTGAAATCGTGAGTACGTAGAAAAAGCCATCCCGCTCAGAAATATGTAAGAACGCCAGTGCTCTGAACCAAGAAGAAACTTTTTTTGTTGCCCAGCTTAACTCAGCCCTGCTGATATTGTTGTCCTTCATTCAGTGAAACTCTCCTATTTGTTTCCTCCCAGATTGTTTGTTTTCATGTTAAAGATGAAAACAGTTAAGACAACCAGTTAAAGGTATCTCCTCTTCAGTGTGCCCTCACAGTTACTCCATCCATATTTCATAATTCAAGTCTGCAATCCAAAGCCGCAAGGGGTCCAATAATAAAAGCTTTTTGCAGTAAATACTGTACTAACTTGGGCCAAGCCACAACTGAATGCTAGAGGCCAAGGAAAAATGTAAGCCCAGCAGAAAGCTTTAATCACAAGGGATGGAGAGAATACATGGGGCTGAGATACATCAGTTCCAACTATATTTCCTAAACCCCTCAGACTGATGAGAAGCTAGCTTCTTGTCCTAAGTGCTAGACACATTTAAGGGTTCTCTGGAATTTGCTGTGGTTGAATGTCTTTGAAAACTGAGAAGATGTTTTAATCGCTTTGGTTTCTCCAGAGTCACTTTTCACTGTGAGAGGAAACTGGACTGTATGACTAGCCAGTAAGACAATGAGATTTATTTTTTTTCCTCACATTCATACTTTATTCCTCTCCTGCCATATTCCCGAAGGATAATAGTTTTAATTTATAAGTACATACACTTAAATATGTATGTGTTTGTGTAATGAACAAGTAAATAATATTTCTTTACTGGTACAAGCAGTGCACAATGAAATCAATGGAGTTTTATTTTCAGGCAATCAGTTGAAGAAAATAATCAGTTATTACCAAAAGTAAACACAGATCCTGACGTGTCTGCGTGCAGTCATCAGGGCGCTGTAGGCTTGAGTTACATCTGTCGTACTACTAGCGTGGATTCTTTAAATAATTTGACTTACTAAGGCGATGTTTTGGACATGAAACTGGTATCTGGAAGTAAAGACTTCACAGTCTGCCTTTGCACAGGGCGATCTGAACTAACCCAGATGTGCCAAATGCAGAAAAAAGATTCTATATTCAATTGCTTTTCTGTGTTTTTTGGTTCTATGTAGTGTGTGTCCATTTGGATGGCACGGGTGACCTAGCAAGCGCCAGCAACTTATTGTTGGTTGTTGTAATTTACTGCCTTGCTCTTAATAAAGCCATGTAGCTGCAGGTAAATTACTGCTATTTGTGCTATTTTCTGTTGCCCTTTCCCAGCTTATTTATTTTCAGACTGGTTAAAAAGCACCTGAATGATGCAGTTACTGAAGTATGTTTAGTGGAAAAAATTATTAGGAAATACTTTTAAGTTGTATGATAGTTTTTTAGGAAGCTTATTCTTGCTTTATGAGCAATAGCATTGAGATGTAGAGTTTGTCATTATTAAAGGAGTGATGTTTTTATAAAATTCTCGTCATTCCTGGGGTCCAAATGCTTTTTTTGAATGTAAGCCTTCAATATTTTACTTATATCAACTAGAACCTCATCTCTATCCAGTTAGGATCCTCTGTAAAACATTCTGTTTTGGTTTTTTTCATCTGGTGCTGTGCTAAACATTTAAGTCTTGACTTAGTAAAAACTTCCCTTTTAATACACAGTGTTTGTTGAGGAAATATTAATTTCACCGAAGTACACAGTTTAAAAATGTGTGCCTCTTACTCTGGAGCCAAAGAGGACTTTTTCTAAAGTGCCTTAGTCTGCAGATGATCAAATTTAGTTTTGTAAATGAACTTTGCAGCATGATTAAATTTGAACTTGATTACATTAGGCTTCTCAACATGGAGTTTGTGCCTTATTGGAGGTAGTCTTTTCATATTACTGCTATTTATGGATCTTATTCAAGTGTTTTATATTCTGTTTGGGTTCTGCAATGCAGTTTGTTCAAGCTACTGCTTATATCTGTTCCAGTTGTGCAAGAAGTGGAAAATATCCTTTATTTAGAACAGGTCACATGTGCTTGCATCCAGGAACCGCGTCTCGGTGTGTTTAAAAAAAAAAAAGTAAAAATGTATCTTGGAGGAACAGATTTTAAAAGTTCCTGAAATATTTTTCCGTCTGTTGCAGAGGAACATTACATATTTTAAACTAAAAGGTAATAATAGCTGAGTTTCAAGTGATACGTAGGCTAGCACTGACTGAAGTCAATGGTAAAAGTCTTAACCAACGTCAGTGGGAGTAGAGCTAAGCCAAAAGTACGTCTCTTTGAAATCTCTCCGGTAACATTTTTGTGAGTGAGTCAATAATCCCATGTTTATTCTGCACCTCAAATTTGCTTCACTGGGAAGGAAACCCTCGCCACATCTTTTTGTACTCTTTTATTTTTGAAAACAGTCTTAAAAGGAAACGCTGCAATTGGAGTGTCTGTTGTACAAACATGTGGAGACAATAAGTGGTATTTCTTTATATTTCTTTATGCTGGGAGCCCGTGCTGCTCCCTGTCTGTAGCAGAGTGTTTTCCATGGAGAGGGATCCTGGTTGACCTTTTCTCTTCTGCAAAACTCTCGCTCCGTTATTTGCAGTAGGCCTTTGCTATTTAGGAAGGAAACAGAAATAGCCTGTGAAATTCAGTTCAGCATTTGCTTTGATACAAACTGTTGAACATCACCTTTTTGCTTCCCTAGCCTGCTTTCCTCGGGAGGATTTTGTTTAGCTCCCAACCTGATCAGAGGGTGCCCAGATATTTTGAGGCTGAGCTGACTGCACTGACTGTGCACCTTTTAGCATGCACATGTATTTTCTTTTTATTTATCGGACTGCTGGCTGTACTAGTTGTGTGTAAGTACATATGCACTGTGCACGAAATAAATCCATGCCTTTCTAGTGAGCAGAAAGCTTCCCTAGCTGGCTACTATCAATTTACAGAATCCAGGTGATAATTTGAGTCAATATATTCTTCTGCCTTTTAAATGGCTGAAAATAAACGGCAGCAGCCCTGCTGATGGATAGCTGGGGTGCCCCTGGAACTGCTTGTTTCCCTGTGTGTAGTGGAGGTAATTTCACAAGCCTCTGGACCAAAATTTTTGGGGCTGCTATGAACCTACCAGTTGTCATTAGCAAGTCATCGCGGAGCTTATTCTGCGCTGCGTGTGTTTTTATTTGGCACTTAGGGTGATGTATTAGAGGTCCTTTCCAGCATGGTGGTAGGCAGCATGACTAATTCCTGCATACGTTTTGGTCAGTATGTAGAAGAAAACTGGGAAACGAGAGCAGAAGAGACTTGCAGATGTGTTATTTTATAAACAAATTCAACCTCTCACCATGTTCTGTGATTAAAAGCTTAATGGGGAGAAATCTGTCCAGCTGCTTAAAAATGAGGGTAGAGGAGAAACCTGTTCTGACACTTACTATGCTGTCCTTCTATTTCTAGGTTTGCTTTCCAAAGCAACACATTTTAAGACTTTGAAAATGAAAAGGAAGGAGTAATTCTCTGTTTACTTTTCTGCTAAAAATTGAAATTGCGTGTTGACTGTTAATTGTCTTCCGAGAATGATCTGCTGCTTCAGTGTTGAGAACAAAATGAGAGTCCAACTTCCATTAAGCTGGTCAGGCTCTTGGCCATTATTGTCTGTCTCGTTCTATTTTGGATTCGAAAAGTTTTTGAAATACATTGGTTGTAACATTTTTGTTTGGTAAAATTCACTGTCTTTTAATATCATTTTTGCTGGAACAAAGACAACATGATTAAGCAGCATGGCATGGCAGATTTCGCTGGACAGTTAACTATTGCATCACTATGATATTATACTAGAACTGTGATTATTTTTTTTCTTTAATAATCCCAGCAGCTAAACAGTAACAGCACAATTATTGGCTTGCATGTAGTTCTACACTTCATTTCATACTGGGGAAAAACAACACAGGAAAAGGAATATTGTTGCATATTAGTAATATAACAATGCTACTGCTTTATCTGCAACAGCGGTAAAAAAGCTGATGCTGCTGTGAGTGTCAAGATTTAAATACTTAGGTTCCCTGGAACCAAGGAGTGTAATACAGTCTGAAACAGATCAGCCTGTCCTCCAGCCCATCTCCAAGGTAGAGGTTACATGTGGTTTCCTGTGTTACACACATCAAGGGTCTGCTTGCTGTGGATGGGCACTAGCAATTTTGGGGTGCCTTTTGAAAGGGCTCTGTCCCAGTATCTTTGGCCAGAATTTCAGCCTGCGACTTGCAGAAGCCCTAGTCATTGATGTCTGTGGGCTTCACCTGAAAATAAGCGTTTCGAAGAGGACGTAGGAGTGTCCAAGTGAAAGAGGGTGGTGTGGGTATCACTGGTACAAGTACAAAAATTGTGAAAATTGAAAGGAAGGCTTGCAATGCAACTGCTCGCTAATACTTTAGTCACTAATAGTGCCTTTGGATTGAGCTCATTTTTTCTGGTAACATCTCTGCTGCGAGGGCTGCTGTAATGTTTGTGTTAGAAGCTTTCTGCCAAGCATGCAAGCCAGGGTCTGGTGGTTTATAGCTTTTTTTTTTTTTTTTTTCCTTCAGTGGTAAGTGATTATGTAGAAACCTTCTGTAGGCTCCCCCCGCCCTGACCTGCTGCTCACAGCTGCTGTGTGGACTGGACTGGCAGGTTGAAGGGCAAAAATGTGTTGCTATGATATATAATTACTTCTTCCAGCGTGAGCCAACAGAGCTGCTTGCTGTGATGATTGTTACATATACTGCTATGTAAAACAGAATGCAAGTTTAATGTAGGGTTTGGGCTATTATTTTAATGTTGTAATTAACAGCCTCTAACAGTAAACAAGTTTTTTTTTAAATCGGTTCCCATGAAGATTATTCCTTTACGATGTAGGCAGACATACATTTGCAGATGTGGAGTTTATGAATTCTGTATTACTGGGAGAAATGAGCACCAAGAACAAACAAATACCTCTTTTTCAGACCCTTTTTCTTTTACTCTAGAATATCACAGGCACGGTGTCAGGCGGCTGGAGATCAGTCCTGTGGTCGGTATTTCATAGGGACGTTTCAGCTAAGGGAAACAGTCGCATTTGAGGTGATGCGGCAGTTCCCATCTCTTGGAAGAACTGGATTCATCTTTCTTAAATGCTTCCCAAAAAACGGTGATCTAGTTTCACAGGTACGTTGTGCCTCCGTTTGTGCTGCTCTTTTGACACAAAATGGATGTAAACCCACGTGAACCTGCTGCTTAGGCTGGAGTGGCTGGGTGGAGCGGGCTGGGGGGTCTGGTCTTCCCAGACCATCTTGTGAGACTGCTTGTGAAGAGACCACTGAAGTTGCAGGGAGTAGGAAGGAGGTTTGTGTCTGTTCAGACCTACAAAGGCAAGCTTTGTTTGTCTGTGTGCAAAGATTACGTGCCTGGTTTGGCCTGCTGTTACATTAAAGAATTTATTTATGATGAATTCTGTGAGAAAAGGACTTTACATAGTGAAAATTAGTGTTTTGGGTACCTGGAAAGATGTTGATCAGCTTTGAGATATTTAGGTGCTGGAAGCTTGCCAAGTTTAATGTGTTTAAAGCATCATGCCAATAACAGAGACTATATTGTTAAAGCTTGCCTGTAACCCTAGGATGCTGAGACACCGTTTCTTGTCTTTGCCGTATGTGACAACACAAACGACTGTATGAATGGTAGAAACCTAGTAGGGCAGGGGTGCTGGGGTCTGGATTCAGGAGAAAAGTAGCGAGAAGAAGTGGGAATAACTGGAATGTCCCGAACAAGGGATGCTTCAGAGAATGGAGACAGGAATGATGAATGATCATTACTAATCTTATTCCCAGCCATCCTGTTGTAACATGTAAACACATACAGAAAATAGGAATTACTGTGATTCTTTCTGGAGGAGAAGCAGCCAGCTAGAAAACTTGGGGATGGAGCTAAATCAGCTGGGAACTGTTTCAGGGTGAGAAGATGGGAGCAGACTTTGGAAGCTGTCAGATGGCAAGAGATGGGGAATATGGGCAAGGGGGGTTGTGGTCCTGGAGCTTCAGAGTGGGAAGTCAGAACAGTACCGTAGAGATGGAAAAGGATCATTGAGATATCTGAGTGGGAGAGCCTGGCTGAGCATGTTTTGTGCACATTTACTATTTCCTTTTGGGATTCTTTGAGTTTTATCTAAATAAAGAAGGAGAGAGTTTGTATAAAATATGACTGACTTTGGAAATGCTTTTTCTGGATGTGTCCCTGCATGGTAATATGCAGCTGTAAAGCCGTACTAGGAATACAGAGGTGGAGGGAACAAACCAAACCCTTTTTATAATGTTTGTGGACTTCAGCCTGAATAAATAACAGTTGTGACCTGAGAGAATGAAGTCAGAATGTTATTGAGATGTGTACACGTGCAGGAGGGGATGATCTTACAGAAAAGCAAAGGGGAAGAAACTCTTTTGAGCTGTTCATTGGAAGCTGGAAGGAGTTCAGGGAGGAGTGGGGTTCTTTCAGTGGGTCCCCTGGCATGCCATTAACTACTGTGTTTGGGTTTCTGCTCAGTCTAGCAAGCTTTGTTATTTGTACCAAATATTTACAATTCTACCCAAGCTCAGCCATGCTAAAGGCACATCCCAGATGTCAGTCTGTCTAGTGGCACAGTTCAGAAGAGTTGCTGGGATCATTTATTTATTTATTGCTGTTGTAACACAAAGGTTGCTATCTGATAAATAATTATTCCACCCTTGGAGAAGGCACATAGTAAATCTGTTAAGCTGCTCCTTTGTTTGTTAGGCTTGTGCATAATGAGTTTGGAATTTAACATTAGTAGTATGCCATGCAACTGCTCATTTCGTGACCTCATCCTCCTGCTCGGCTCGCTGCTTGTCCACCTGTCACATCCTGTTGGGCACCTAGGGCTATATTCATAGGGGGAACTTTGGTTTAGCGTTGCATCATCTCATTTTTATGTGTTCTGCTGCCTAGTGGAATTAAAAAAAACCATGAGGTAGGTGTCTAGGTTCTTTACAGAACGCACAAGGGAAAGGTGGCCTCAAAGAAGGCTTGTGAAAACCAGAATGCGGAGTGGGTGATTGCCCGAGTCAGCTAGTGAAGGGCGTAAGAGGCTGGTGTTGGTGTTGAACACCGTCCCTTGAAGATTTGGTTGTCTGGTCTAGGTGAGCTGTGGCTAAACCTTTCTCAGAGCAATGTGCCAAAGACAGGTCTGCTCTTACGGAGATGAGGAAGAACAGGTAGTATGACATCCCCCTACCCCAGCTTTAGCCACTCGGACACGGTAGTTCTGAGTTCCAGTCCTGTCTGTGGCTCAAAACATGGGATTGAACGTGTCCACCACCCTTTGGAGTTGCCCAAACCAATAAACCATGGGCTTTTTGAGGTGTCTCTTTTGCAGAAGCTAGTCTGTTTTGCCTTGTATAGTATTCATTGAACTGGTCGGGGCAGGAGTGGCTTGGTAATGCAGGGGCGTGAGCATTTGCCTGTGGTGGTTCTCACCCTGCTCCAGAAAACAGTTATTTGTACAAAGTGGAACAGCTCTACCAGGAAGCAAGGAAGATGTGCTCAGAAATTTGATCGTTTTCAGCTCCATCTGTTTCTAAAAGGCAGTTGTCCAAATCTCTGTAGTTGGGATCACACCATGAAATATAGGGACCTGCTTGAAATATGAGTGATAATATTTGGGGCACAGGTAGCTGGGTGAAGGGAAAACACCTTTAGGGTTATGGGAACCAGAGATTCCTGAATTCTTGCAAGAAGGCAAGGAAGTCAATGGGTGGTATGGACTCTCTGATGGTACTGGTGGCCAAAGGGCCTCTCCGAGTGGTCTATATTGGTGAGGAGGCTGTCAGGCAAAGGTGGATATTAAGAGTGAAGACAAGTATACATCATTTCTTAAGAGCGCTTATTTTTTTAGGAATGTGAAATCATTTGTGGTACAGCAAGAGAAGCTTGAATCTGTATAGAAGTGAGTTACAAAGGAGTAAAGTGAGGCAGATGAAATAAGATTGTGTCTCTATCACAAACTTGTTTTTTTTGATTTAGCTTGTTGCACAACTTAGTTTCAATCTAATTGCAAAACTATTCTGCAAGTGATAATTTGGTTCCCAGCTAATACAGCTTTTGATATTTACTGTACAAAGCTGTGCTGTGGGAGCTGCTCGCCCTGAAGATGCTGCAGGCCAGCAAGGACTTTCTGTTTTTCAAGTGTGTCGAGTAATGTAGAAAAAAGTGAAATGGGTCTGCCTGTTACGAGGATCTTGAAGGTGCTGGAGCTGCCCCTACAAAGAAGATGGGGCTGGCTGGAAGGGGCCTGGTGCTGCTCCTGCACGTTTGCAGAGCTGGGGAGGGTCTTTCTTGCAGCCTTTTTGGTATTTCCCAAAGGAATCTGCCACCCTGCCTTCACAGCAGCCTCCTGCTTTCTGGGAGAGATCCCTCTGAGTGGGCAGTAATTACTGTCTTTCCAAAGGAGTCCTCGTTTGTGGAGGAGACTGTTAATTATCTCTCACTTAGCCTTTCTAATGAAGGTGCTTGTAAGGGTTGTGCTGGGGTACCACGATCTCCGTAGGACAAAATATCCCTCCTCTGGGTCTGCAGTGTGTGCAGTGACCTCTTGCTCTGATCCGGGAGGTGCGTCTGTTCTTGGGTCTCAGGTGGGATCTTTGGGGACTTGCTCTTTGAACCTGTTGACCGTTTGGCCTTTGGCCCTGCAGCACCACTTGAGACTATAAATAGACCTGCAGAGGAACAGGTCCAACGATCTCGTGTTCCCAAAGGCTGTTCTGCTGTGCCGAGCGTCGTGCTGCGTACCAGCTCAGTGAAAGGAGGCTGGTGAGGAAAGGTGGCTCTTGTAGTCAGCTGTGACCTGGAGCACCTCTGATGGTGGTTGCAGTCTCAGCTGGTAATCCCACTGTTTTCATACCCAGAGCTTCTCCTGGGCAGCCTGGGCATTGCATCTATTTTAGGTAGGCACAGAGACAGAGGCACACGGAAGATGACAGGTCATGCTCTCCCAAAGGATTGCGAGAGCATCAGTGCACTATCAATATGGTGCAGTGTTCAGCAGATCGTGGTGATGCTCTTGTCTGTGCCATCCTGGCTGGCTGATGTGGAAAACCAGCGGTACTGCAGGAAAAAACATATTAATGACCTAGAGCAGAAATGCTTCAGTGATTTCTTACAGCTCCTCCTTGTTTAAGTGTTGGGTTTGCTCGTTAGCCTGTTTTCTCATCTCATTTTGGAGATGTGCTATGAGCTGGAGAGTGATACTGGTTTGTATGGTTACCAGTCTCATCCCCTGCTGTCTGATAACTCCTGCCCCGTTGCTATGAAACGTTTTAGTGAGGTGCCATGTAAAAGGGATGAATATCCATCTGTAACTGCAGAGAGATTTTTCCATGGCTCATCTCTTGCTGATCTTTCTGATCAGTTTTCTAATTCTGCTGGTGGTGGATTTGAATGATTTCTGGTGTTGTCATACAACTCTGCATGTTTTCCATCTATAATTTAATACCTTTGCATTGAGGTTTATTAAATAACACAGTGCAGAAAATTTCAATTCCTTGTTGCCTCTTTTCAGTAGGTTTATTTTTTGTGGCAAGGACTTTCACAACTCTTGAAATTCCAATTCTGTAATCATTATTTAACCTAAGACAGTTTTCCCTGTATTTAAGAGCTGCAGAATCAGGCTATGCTTTGGAGAAATGCTAAATTTGGCTGCTTGCAGAGTCATCCAAAGCACATCGGTTGTTCAGTAGGTGCTGTTTGGCTTCTTGTAGTGCTGTAGGGAATGCCTGGCTTTGGGGCTATGTGATAGAAATGCAGTGACTCCTTTCTGCATGTAGCATGGGAAAAAATAAGTGGTCGAACTAGGAACTGTGTGCGCTTCATTTGGTGGCACTTACAGTTGCAGAGCACCCTTGGCAGCAGAAAGACGGGTGCTCTAGAACTGCAAGATTGTATTGATTGTGTTGCATTTCTGCTGGAACAAAAATATAACGGGCTCAGCATTTGCACTTTCTATTTGTGTATTGTTTTCTCTTTATTTTGTGTATTTAGAAAATGCTATGGTCTGCAAACTGCTGGTTTAGTATTTTCTGTGGAATGAAAACCATCTGGATAATTTAACTGAATTTTATCGAAGTTTTTGGTAACAGGCTCTTTTCTGTTTCCTGGCATCTTGTTAGATGAAGATGAGAATTTGAGTTAAAATTCAGGGAGGTAACTATGTGCTGGTTTATGACCGGGAATTTTAGAAACAACTTGGGCTTGTTTGAAGTTGTAAAAGTAATTGAAATATTAAAATGATATACAGTCTCTCCCGAAAGCATTCTTCCTGAGCAAATGCTTGCCATAGGCTTTTTTTTTTCCCCCCCTCTAAAGTACTTTGAATCCTTGGCATAGTGGGAGCTGCAAGCTGAAGAAAGCATTCAGCGTTCATGCTGAGGCTTCTTTGAAAGAGATCAGACTTAAATGCCAGATAAAGTTAAACAGATGGTTAAAGACTTCCCTTGACCAAACCTCTGTTCAGCAAAACAATTCCATGTATTCTTTATTTCAGAATCCTAAATAATTCAATTGATTTCGTACTCGTAGGTTTAGACTTGTTGCAGCCCTAGGGCTGTAACAAACACGGGAGTGCTCTACCCTGATCCAGCAAACCTTAAGCATGTGAACTGTGCTGCTCAAGACTGTTTGTGCTTTAGTTTCAGCTCGTGGTTTGAATACGTTGCTGGATTGGGAGAAGTGTTCAGCATATGGCAGGCTGTTAAATCTGATGTACTTTTGAGCCTGACACTGTGATTTTAATATATTCCACTTTCGTTGAAACACTACTTAGAAAAGTAAAAAATCCCACTAGAAAAAGATAAATGCATAATCTTTTCAACATGAGATGCAGAATTAACTGAATTTCAGCACAGTCTGTTTAACAGAGGAAGAGCACTCTCAGTCAGATTTTTCTTTCTCCCCCCTGCCCACCCCCAAAAGACTTAACTGCCCAAGTAGTTTCTGATGTCCTGATGATAGCATTGGCTTATGGGGTCATTTTTTTGGGGGTGGATTGTTTGGTTTTGGTCTTGGTTGTGTGGGGTTTTTTAATTTTTTTTTTTAAGTGAGTTGAAAGAAAGTAATAAAGTTCTCAGCATTGGAAAGTTTTAGGTATTTGAGAGATGAGTATTTAGATTTGTACATGCTTAAATCATGAAGAACAGTTCCTTGAGCACTCGTGTGTGTGTGTCTACTGTGATAGCAAGTGCTTGTGTGGCTCCTGTGAAAAAGCAGCTGTATGTGACGGCAGCTTTCTGAATCCAAACTAGGTTGTTCTCAAAGCCTACCACAGCGTTGTTAGTCTAATATCAGGTGTCATGTAGACAGATTCTGAAAATTTGGAATAGGGTTGTTTTCAACAGTCTTATGTTTTTCCCAGTGGCTGTGTAGAATCACAGAGTTATTGAGGTGACACCTCTGGAGATCATCTCGTCCGGCTCTGCTGCTCATCATGTTGAGTAGGTTGCTCAGAGCCATGTCTTGTTGGGTTTTGAGTATCTCCAAAGACAGAGACTCCACAACTTCTCTGGGTGACCTGTTCCAGTATTGATGATCCTCACAGTAAAAAGGTGTGGATTTTTTGTTTGGGGTTTTTTTTTTTGGGTTATACGTAACTCATGTTTTTTGACTTACGTATCACAGTATGCATGAGATGAAGTATGCAGGAGGCTGCACACCTCCCCAAGTTGCGCTTCTTCAGCTTTGCTTTTCTAAGTAAGACAAGGAGAGTTATTGCTTATCTAAACTGTTGCAATTTGTCCTAAAAGGAAGTGATTGTACAGGCATAGTTAAAGACCTGGTGGGCAAAACTTCTGTGTCCTTTTCAGTCTTGGCTCAAAGGCTGCCAGGTTTTCTTCCTTGTCTTGATTCCATCTTGTTTGACACAAACTAGTGCTTCTGCTCTGTCATTCCCCATTGCGGATGGATGCAAAGCACCCTACAACATAACATTACATTTAATAAGCACTTCAGCTTCAGTGCAGAGGTTGTGTCCAGTGCTGCAAGACTGTAGCTTGGTGTTGTTTGTGCAGAGCATTTGACAGATGCTCATCGCTTGTGATGTTATCTGGACTGTTTAACCTGTATAATAATTCCACAAGGCTGTTGACTAAAATTTTCCAGTTCTTTGATGCACCAGCACTAACTTGCCTGCTATGAATTCATACACTGAAGTTGAAATTACTTCTAAAATAGTAAACACGAACTTTGGCCATTTCATGCTCTGGGGTGATTCTAGAATTGGTTCCTCAGTGTGCTGTGCACAAAGTGCCTTTTTGTAACCTGCAACTGTGTCTGTGTTCATCGGGACAGTGTACAGTATGCTTCTGCCAAGCTATATTAAACAAATAGCACATGGAATTGAGTATCTAAGCTTCAGTCAGGACTGATCTTGCCTTGGCTGTCCGTCACACAGTTATCTAGAACTACACTTCAGTTTTCTGCAGATTGCTTTTGGCAGCTTCAAGGACCAACAGACTGGAGATCTTACAGAATGTGTTCTTTAGCATAAAAAAGGTTTACTGGAATTACTGAAAAAGTTTACTTCGGAGGTGCCTTCCAGGGTAAAGTGTAGCAGTTAAATACAAATCTGTAACAACACTGTCAATAGCAAGTAAGAGTCCAGCGCTATGCGATGCCATAGCAGTCTTACTTGATTCACTTGGTATCAGACATAGAAATGAACATGTGCTGACCATACAGTCTCCAGTTTGTATTTTCTGAGGCTGCATTCATTTCTCTGTAACTGTCAAGCTCTGACATGTTTGGGTAACTGAAGCTGACTGGCTATAGCAAAACATCCAGTATAAAAAATAAACCATGTTTATTGCTCCAGACTTTTGTTCCTTTTGCATTTCCAATAACTATTGAGAAATGAGCAGAAAGTTAAGGGTGCTTTCCCAGAGTAGCACTTGTTGGGGAAGAGACTTGATTACTTATTGTCATCTAGAAGCTCCAAGCAAACGCAATAGCGTCAATGCTCCTTCTTACTTTACGTTTATAGACGAGGATGATGTCTGCATTTATGCAGTCCGATTGGGCTTTTCTCGTGCAAATGAGTGACTTTGGATGGTAAACAGTGTGCAGCGGTATCTGCACTCCCCAGATGCTGTAAGGCTTACCTCTTGGGTGCCTTGGTGACAAAGTTAATACCACGTGAATGTTAGAAGTTGGCAGATTTTCACTGTAGTTTTTGGTTCTACCTGCACCTGCAGTGAGAGCTCTTTTTTTACCCCGTCACTTCTGTTTGTCTCCCCTTGCTTATTCTAAGGCTCAGTGGTGTGTACAAGGGAGATGAGGAGAAGCAAGGTAGGGGGAGCTGTCTGGTCATCTGCTTACAAGGCCATCTCAAAGTGCCACTTGAGTATCTTGCTGCAAACGCAAGATTCGGGAGCAGGAGGAGTCCTGTCCTCTGTCATCTGGGTAAAACGTGGGATCCTGGGAGGTCTCACTGTGTGAGCTGCTGCTTGAATAAAGCTGTTGGGGCAGTTTAACTCTGCAATGCTTAACTTCAATTAAGTTGTCAAGTTTAGCATTGCTTTAGGCATTAATAGAGTTTTACTCTCACTTAAAAATCTGGTTTAGTAATTAACCTCCATTTTATTCTGGAGTTCAGAAGGTGCTCATTTAATGCAGCAAATCTAATGTCATGTGAATTAAAACATGAAAGATACTCAGTAATGAGAAACTGAAACAGGGTAGTGCAGAAATTAGATTATATGCAGTTTACAGGGAGCTGTGCTAGATGCTGAGTTCTTAATGAAGAGCATTTTGAAGGCACTGCCTTACCTCTGCATTTGTATGGTTAAGGAATGTTCTGAATTAAATTGGGAATTAGTGATAGAGTTGGGATTTCTGTTGTTGCACACTGACTTTTTGTTGCACATAGGTTTATTGTACGGCTTTTTCTGAAATCTGGACATTGGATGACTGTGACAGTGCAACTACCAGAAGGTGTGAGGCATTCACAGAGGCTGGGAGAAAAGTGTATGAAGATAGAGGGACCCCTGGTTCAACTGGGTGATACGGACTAATAGTTGAGATCCCCTTCTCTGTTGTAAGTGAAGAATGAACCCAAACTCCAGCATATTCTACTGGGTTTATTGTTGGAGAGAGGCACAGAAGGATGGTACATGGGAGGAGAATTACACCTGCAGGCAGCAGAGTTGCTTCACAAAAATTGGCCTGGCCTTTGTGATTTACTTGGTAGCATTCTTCATACTGCTGTGCCCATATTTTCCATCCTACCGCAGCCATTACTGTGACAAAGAAAAGTGGTCCCCAGCTTTTCTGGCAAGAGGACTGTTTAACTACTCCTAGCATTGGAGTATAGCTGTGTACTGCTGCTCCCCTCTGCAAGAGCAGAGCTGCTATGCAAGAGGAAACAGGTTTCATTTTCCCCAGAAAGTGTCAGGCTTATTGCACATATGCGTGGAGTATGTGCCAGCTGGTAAGTCCCATGCTTTTCAGGACTGGACTGCTGTCATCACACCAATTTATACGGGCTGACTTGCCTTTGGATATAAGGTCGAGGCCTTCAAACAGCCCGGAAAACTGCCCTGGTTTCTGCTTCGCAGGAGTTTTGGGTGACTGCAGGGATAAGGGGCAGCTTTCCCCTTTTCTACATGCACAAAATGTTGTTTACGCATCTTTTTTGGTCTGGGTATCGGGGACTATGCAAGAGCACCAATCCAGAACATGAACACAAAGGCATTTGCAGAGCAATACTGTCTATTGTGCTTTTGCCCTGTGGTGTGCATTCTCAAGTTAAAGTGCACTTCTACCAGTTCTTTGGTATTGCCTACTCCAGTAGATTTCAGAGGCGAAGATGCAGGAGGCTCGGTGTTCGCCCAGCCATCTCCTCTATAGTTTAGATATGTGGAATCAGAGGCTTTGTCTTTGCTGTCATTTAAGTGATTTAAGGGAAAAAATAGCCTCTTATCACTTAACTACTTTATTTCCAAGGCAGTAATGTGGGGTAAAAGTTCACCTTATGAACACGAGCAGAAGGACTGTGCGCTGCACGGGGTGTGGCTTTGTGCTACACCTGATCTCCCCTGGCTGCAGGCTGCTGGAAGGTATGGCCGTGCCCGTCTGTGCCTTGGGCCGCAGTCCTGCACCCTCTGAAGGAGCTGGCTGCTAAATGGCTGCAGAGAGAGTTGGTTTATCCTCCTGATTCAATAGGAAAGGACCGCACATGCTCCAAAAAAAGTTCTCCATCTGCTTATAGAACTGACTTGTGCGATGGCTACACAGTTACAAGACCCAACCCAGGGGAAGGTTGGGAACCAGGACTGTGGGAGGGCAGGACTCCTCCTTCTGTAGCAGCTTGCAGTTACGTTGGGTTAGATGGAACATAAAATCTTACTGCTGACCTTATAAAACCACGGTAAAAGTGATGTGTGAGTTGTGTGGCTGGCATGTAGTTGGTTTTCTGTATGCAGCTGAATTTTGCTGTCTTAAAAAACAGCATTCCAGTAGACAGTGTGACAAGCACCATGCTTACGTTCAGTGACATCTTTACCATTTAGTCCAGTTTGATGACTTTATATGAATGATTCTTAACATACTGAATCTCTTAGATGAATGAGCAGTAATGCCAGCGGTCTGATAACCTGCCAGGACTCTTTTCTCGAGCTTTATGCTTACTCCATAGGAACCATGTCCCAAATATACTGGCTCACTGAACTAATCATCTTACGGTCAAGCGTAGTTTAGTTAATTCTGTGTAATAATTTACTGATGTCAGCTATACTGCAGTAGTTATCTGTGTGCAAAGTCCTGGTTCATAGCAATATGATGTAATGCAGGTTAACGCTAACCTCTTTGACCGTAGACTAAGCTAAGCTGTCTTAGTACACATTGGCTATCATCTAATAGCACACGTGGCTGCTCTCGCTACTCAGCTGCTGAACAGTAACTTGTTAAGCCAAGGTATTTTGATCGGCTGCTTGAGTCCTCCTGCCACCATTGAGACCTGGAATCACTTGCGTCGACTGCAGCTGTAACGTCCAAGTTGTCCTGCGTTAATCTGTTTTCCATGGGAGACAGAAGATGTAGATAATGTATGAAACAGGATTAAATTCTTCCAGTGTGTAGCCACTGCTGGTGACTGTGGACTAGTTTGACAGGGTTCACATCTGTGTTAACTTTCAGAAGACAACATGAAGCTGTTATGCAGTTACTACCCACTCCAGGATCTGCACATCAATTAGGAGAGGCTGCTTACTCATGCTCCTCAAAAGTTGTGCCAAAATAGCTATTACATTATGTCAGAGCCCATAATTGTTCAGGATGAAAATAATCAGAATATAAACCTTGTTTCTCCTCAGCAGCTTTGTATACAGACTAGGACTTTGATACAGGGGACTTTGGAGCTGTACTGGTTCAAGAGGGTTCCTCTGTAGTTGGCACACATCAGGGAAATTATTATGAAATGTGACGTTATTTCTCCAGCAGGATATCTGGGGAGCTCCAACAACAAAGTCCTCTGTAAACAGCTTTTGTTCTGCATGTTATGACTTATTCTACCCTAACACTTAGGATCCCTGCTCGGGACCCAGTATCCTGTGCTTCTGGTAGGTGCTATGTGAGCATGAAGGAAGGCGGTGGGATGCTTCACAGCTGATCTGGCATCTGAGAATAAGACATGAGAAGCAGATGGCTACAGGGGGAAACAATGAGGCAGAGCTGTCAGCGTGATGGGAAGGAGTCCTAGCGCACCCACTGCCTCGCTGTTGTCAAAACCCTGGTCGGTGTCCTGCACAGGCAAGAGCTCTTGTGACAGGCTTGATGGAGGATGGCAGGGCAGGTACGCTCGGAGGTATCTCTGAGGACCTTCCTTTGTAAATGGGAGAAAGCGCTGAGCAGATGTTATTGGAGAAATGTGGCATTGTTAGTGACCAGCTTGTAGATTTTCTTCTCAAGCATCAGGAACCTGTGGTTCTGGATCCTAGCCTCATCTGCTTGGGTAGTCGGTGGCAGTTTACTATGGCCCAGAGGTTCGTGGCAGCAGAGCCTTGGGCAGGTGTAGGGTCTCAGTTAAGATGTGACATGCCAAGGAGGTAGTGTCTGTGGAGAAGTGACAAAACCTGTTGTAACCAAAACAGAAAAATATTGGCCTTACTGATACTTGTGGTCTTAGACAGGAACCTGGAGATCTGTCTCCTGACCTTCCAGGCTATCCTCATATAAGAGCTGCCTGATGGTGCTATACAGGAGCTCTTTTTCCCAAAGAAGAGAAACAGCTTGAGTGTAATCGCATGAATTATTTGTACTGTGCAAAACACAACTTGAACGAGGACTCTGTAGAGAAAAAAGTACCGTCACGCTGATGGGAAGGCTAAGGTCTGTTCTGTAATTCTTGATCCTAATTCATTATTTTCTGTCTGTTTTGCCTAATACCTTGTAATGCAGGGAAAACGATAACTCAGAAAAGATGGTGTATAATAAAAATAGAAGCGCTTGCTCCAATTCCGCCATATGTTAATGGCTGCATTTTCAGGCAAGAGATTCCAGTAAGGTGTGCCAACAGTCTGAATACCTGCTTGTGCTGTGGCCCTCTTTCCACGAAAAAGCTGTTTGGGTTAGAGACGAGGGTGAAGTCATCGGGAGTGTTTGGTATCTCTGTGAATTGGATGCAGTTCTGTGTGTTTTTATTAGAAGAAATTAAGTATCATAATTCCTGAGGTACTAGCAAGGTTCTTGCTTTAGGAATCCTGTCTCGCTTCCATTTATTTCTTCCCTATTGGAAAATTCATGGCAAGCGAATAAATTTGTCCCGTTGGAGGCCATCTGGAAATAGCTATAGCAGGCTAAATTACACATTGTATCTGATAAAAACTTTTCAAAGACCCTTTCTCTGGGGAAAGGGAGGATGGAGGCCTGGAAAAAGGTTTAATAGGAAAAACAGACAAAGAGATTAGGGTTCAAAAAATATAAAATTTTGGTAATGCTTTAATTCAGAGAAAAACAGAGAAGTTCGATTATGATTGAATGCAAATGCTGAAACATTAAAGTGGTACCTAGCCAACGGCCGTTCTCTTGGTTTATTCTGTCCCCCTACCAGTTAATGTATATAACATCAAGATGCAGACCACCTTTCCATCATTTGACAAGATAGCTACCTCTGTTAAAATAAAAATAAATACACAGAATGCAATACCGTAGGTTTGCACCTGGAATTTGGGTACCGATCGGCTGAGCTCTGGCAGGTTGGATGTCTAGTTCCTTCTTTCTCTAGTTATTTCAAAACCAGGAACAACTCATCGAAGCCTGGACTAATGAATCATTGCAAATGCTTGATGTGTTGGCAGCTACATGCCACCCAGCTTCACACTCTGTTCTGCTGCCATAATTTTAAGAAACTATTGGAACAGTGCCCTCCCCCCCAAAAAAAAGTATATCCAAAGATCTGGGAACTAATATATGCAACCCTCCCCCAGTTTATTTGTACCAAGCTGTTTGGGTAGGCCTTGATATTACTTCTAGCTGCAGAGCAGGTTTTAGTCAAGAAATCAAAAGTTTGGATATCATTTACTCTGAATAGATAAATGAACCAGTTAATCCAGAACTGATGAAAAAAAGCTCATCTGAGTTGGGAGAACTCAGGCAAATAAATCAAAATCTCCGAGTCCATAAGCAAGAGCTATATGGTGCTTTGCTTTAAATGGGGTATTAGTCATTATCCTGTCAGTTGTGTTTATTAGTTTGATTTAGTGTTGATTTGAGGTGTCTCATGCCAACCTATGTTCATCTTTGCATGTACAGGAGGCTTATTTATTCTCCTAATGTATTAGTTCAGTTAGATTAACTGAAATCTGTACTTCCATCAACTATTTGTCACATTTTATTTGACTCACGAAGTCCACGTCATGATGTACTTCATTGTATGTGTTAAAACAACTTAGTCCAATACTTCTAAAAGGCTGCCTGTCTTTGGGGGAGCAGAGCTGATCTGCTCCCCTCAGTTTGGCTGAGGGGTTAGTAGGTGGTGTTGGTACTTCCAGCAGAGAAGAATCGGGGAGTTATGAAGGTGAGCGGTCCTCTCCTGACCGGGTACTTGATGGACCTTTGGTTTTTCACCCCACATCCCTACAGCACCTTGACCCTTTGCTTTCTGAAGCAGACCACAAGTCACATTGCAGATGAGCCTGGCCAGAGGAAGAGTTTCCATTTTTACGGAGAGGTGAAGTCAGGGACAGTGTTTTAGCTGGAAGTCGTGAATCAGGCCTTCCCTTCAAATCCAGAGGAACGGTCCCCTTCTCCAAGAACTTAAGACCTTTTCCAGTATTTGAAAAGTTGCCTGCTTGCCTGTGCTAGTGCTCCTGCCTTTTCTTTTTCTCCATTTCTGCAGTGTCAGGAAGAAAAAATAAATCTGTAATCCAAGTAATATTCTAAATATAGAAGTGCTAGTTTACAAATGAGAAATCTTTCTGATGGCTTCAAAATGGGTTTTGTAATAAAAGGAAATGTATTTGACACTGCCAGAATTTACAGTCCCACCAGAGGCTTGTGAAATAACTGCTATACCAAACATCCTGGGCTGTAATGGAGCTTGTTGACACGTACGGGTTACTGAAGGGTATTTCTGGCTGTTGCCATGAGGATGGGTTAGCAGGAAAAAATACTTTCTTTGCGACTACTGTAGGGCCCTGTCTGTTCTGTCAGCTTTTAAAAAAAGCTTTTTAATAAAAGGTGATTAAAGAGGGGGGCTGTCTTTCAAAACAAGCAGCAGAATATGGCCCCTGGGAGCCAGGAGGAAGGGGTTGTAAGTCTGATGTGACTGGTAGAGACTAATACTGCTTTTGGCTGTTTAACCGACTAGAAAACTGTTTTGCTGGAGTCACTGCAACTTGCAGACTTTTTCTTTTTTTTCTTTCTCCAAAATCCTTTCAGGCTTTGACCTCTCTACAGCTGCTTTACAAGTATAGGTTCCAGTTATTCCACGGTGGGATAATGACTTTTTTTCATGTGGTCACTTATTACTAAGTGTTGCAGGAAGGTGTCGTAGTAGTTTTCAAGGAGGTGTCCAATGCAGAGACTACTCTCAGCCATTTGATTAGATTTCAGCTGTGGATTTAGAGGTGAATGGTCTTATTCCATTTGACAGCACTTTATTTGTAGCAATTATTTATAGGTGCATCCAAGGGTCCAGTTCTGTTTGGTACATAGAGGCATAACCATGAAGAAGTTACATTAGAAAGAGTGTACTTTGCATGATTTCTGCTTGGTCTAACTTAAGAGGCACTGAAGATGTATCAAGGAGAGAGCCAGCTTCTGCCCAGCTTCTCGTAGTGTCCAAAAATAAAATGCTATGGGAGGACTTTAAAAAAAAAAAAAACAACAACCAAACAAAAAGGCTGATGCTAGGATGCTAAAAGAAAAAAAAATGTCTGTAATGAACTTTTCCCCTAACAAAAGTTAGTTTTCAGATTGAAATAAGACAGTTAAAAGACATACTGAAGTTTGATCAGTAAAATTGTTGATTAAAATGGGAAACTGGGGCTCTGGTGCTTCATTCTGTCTTCAGAAGAAGCTTCCCATCTCATTCACTGCCACACACATGAGGCTTGCACCATATTATTTTCATCTGCAGGCCTCTTAAGGGTTTTACTGCTTGTCTGAGCCTTACATTGTTTGCATGAGGGGATCAGAAAATGGAACTCCGTGGTACACTGAACATTAAGGATTTACTTAAATGCTTCACTAAAGTTCAGTTTCCCAAGCTGAGTGACAGTGGTTTAGCCAGCAAAAACCCAGTTTTAAAGCCATGGTTTTCAGTCTTGTTTAGGCCTGTGACTCTGTGTAACCTGTTTCTGTGGGAGATGGGGCTTTGCTCTGCCTTCTGCTGTGCTTTTAACTTGCAAGCTTCTGATACCCACACACCACTGGCTATTGTTTGAGCCCTGCACTGGGGACCACTGCTCCAGGCTCTGCTCCTGCTCGGTACACAGTGAAAATACCTCCGTGAGCTCTCAGATGTTTCAGGTTACATAAAACAGAATTTAAAACAGTATATTTTTCACAACATTTGGAACACGTGTTCGTGAATATAAATTTTCGGTGCAGTGCCAGCAGAGTTAGTCTAACAGATGCGGAACTCCGTTACTAAGAATAGTTTCTGCAGTTATCTCCCCACACAAATTTTCTCCTTGGGCATTTGCAATGTGCTTATCAACACTGCAGAAGATCATATGTATGTTCAGGTTTTTTTGCAGAAAATACTCTGCAAGCTTTCTGCTTTCAGAAGCTATCAAAAGCATGTTCTTATGTAGCCACACTGAGTTTCAACTGGTGAATCAGAATTCTGCATGGAAAGATTTGGATACAAACAGAATAAGGAAATTTAGCAATATCTTTTTTTTTTAATTTTTTTTTCATTCTCGCGTTCGCTTGGTAAACAGCAACACTTACTGGCAGGAATGGGAATAACAGATCAATCTGCTTATTTTCAATTGCTGGATTCATGTTTGTTAGTCATCCAGATCTTTTTCCAGCTGTTACCCAGTGGAGAATTTACCTGGTGGGAAGGAAGATAAAATGTCTTGGCACAAGATGCAGGCTCCTTCCTAATGACTTTAAGGCCATAAGAGCACCTGAAGTCAAATCAAGAGTTTATTTGTTCAAATGAAAGCTGAATTATCAGAGTTTTCCCACTAAAAGAAACAAAGTGCTCTCATGAGTTGGGCAGACAGAATTTGGTCCCCAGTTAGCACACAAAATTGTATTCAAACAAGAAAGAAAGAGTTAATTGAAGGTTGCCTGTTCCTCATTTGCTAAGCAGCAGAACTTTTATAGGGTGTGAAACTGTGGTTATTACCCATAGTTAATGGGGATCGTCTCATTCACTACCATACACTGTTAAGAGTAACTGTTGGTTACTCTGTTCAAGCAATGCTTCTGTTGCCATGATGTCAGGAGATTTGCTTCATTTAAAAAAAACAAAGACCTGGGCTTGGCATATTAGTAGTCATTGAAGGTGAACATTAAAAAAATACAATAGGAACAACATACTGAAAAGAAACACAGTTTTTAAGGTAGTTGAGTCTTAATTCCTTTTGTTATCAAACAGAAATCAAGTGCCCACATACAATAAAAATATGGCCTGGAGAAAAGAAAGAGTGAAAACTAGCAAAAAGACTTTGGGTCTGCTAAAATAAAGCCAGAAAGAAGAAAAAATGGGGGGAAGAAGGGGGGGAAAAAAAACCCAAACAAACCCCTGATTTTGGCAGAGGTTGAGGGAGCTAACTGGATTTGCCCTGATGTCCTCTCCGAGTCCCATCACATCTGGAAAAAAGTGAGAGTTTCTGTAAGAGTATGTGGAATAATATGTACTGCTTTGCTCAGGAGAAAGAACCCTTTGCATGTGGCATAATTCTTCTGTGAACATCACTGCTGTTGCATTGATGCTATGGGATTGGCAGAGTTGGATGCGCCTGGGTAACTGAGGCAAGAGAGCATCTGCTGGAGTGAATGCAGCTGTCCACGCTTTGGGAATAGCAGGGAGTAAGCTTCCCTACTAACTGGCTCTTGTAATTTCTTTTAATGTACTTGATAATAGCTGTTGTGAAGGATGGTGGCATGGATGGTGTGGTCTGTAGTGGCAGTTCTCATCTTCTAATCTGGGGTTCGGTTTGTTGGCATCACCCGCTGTGGTAGGTCCAGCCTCCCTGGGTGACGTCCCTTCCCCACCCCAGTGGTTTCACTGAGATCTGGGTTTTTCAGCAGTTCAAAACTTTTTCCAAAGGTGACATTTCTCTTACTCAGCTTTTACAGGCTGCAACAACATTTGTGGTGCAAACAGCATTTCTTAAAAAAAGAGGGGTAAAAAAAAAAAAAAAATCTGTGCTGGAGTATTTACAAGATTCCTTAAACTTGGAGCTACCACTCCCAAGTCCGGCTCTAAGCGTTACAGCCTCTTTCCTCACCTAACAACTGCCAACGTGCAAATCCACCTCTCTAGCCTGGATTCGTCTTCTAAAGTCATTTTACAAACTGGTGTTGGGAGAAGACGTAGCTGAGCCAAGGAGCCTGGAGCCTGCTGTCGCGTACTTTGCTTGTCTGTCCATACGTGAGAGCAAAGCCGATCCCCGAAGTTCTGTAGGACTTTCCCCTTGAACAGGGAGTAGGAATATGGGGAGGCAAAGGAAAGCTTGGGATTTTCCATATTCTTGTGCTTAATTTAAAATAGTGATTCAGACAGCCAAGGGAGACAGTTGATCTGTTCAGCTATGGTATAGGCGTTGCCTGTTCTTGTGCCAAATACCTTTGAGGATGGGAAGAGGCAACATGGTCCTTCTGGAAACCTGAGAAGAATTTTGGTGGTTAAAAAAAAATAAAACTACTTGTAGATTTTGAGTGTTCTGAGCCTGTGCTGCCATTTATGCCTAGTAGAAGAAAGTAGGGATTATAATCAGGAAAAAAGGCCTTTAATCAATAAGTATGTTATTGTTTAAGGATGGCATTTCTTTTATTTCTGACTGGTCTGGGTAACTTCGTATTTTCTGTCTCCTGGAGAAGGCTACTGTGTGTGGTTTTGTCCTTCCAGCAGATGCGGTAGCCTGTAAGGATGGAGTGCTGTGTGCTGTAGGTCTGAGATAAGTGTTGGAAATCTGCATGTTTATTTCTGAAACACGATACAAATGTAATAGCTTCTGAAGATCAGCTATAGATTAGCAAATACTTGGTGAGTCATACCTTCCCCTTGCTGCTTTTTTTCTTTAGCATGTCATAAACGTTTAGGAAAGCTCATTCATCCCAGATAGGCGTGAAATCAATCTTTGATGCATAGGGTTGTGACTCAGGGAGTGGAAACAAAAAGGCCACTTGGTATAATGTCTGCTGCTATGCTCTTGCCAAATGCCTTGAGCAGAGGGGGAAATATCTTCTGCTGTAGTTTGTTTGGAAGATGCTTTGAAGATTATGGATCTCTTCCATATAGGGTACACCAATTAACTGTGATTAGGAGTGTTGTAGGTAACAGCTCTGCTATGAGGATGAAAAGGAGATGAGAAAGATGAATAGCACAGGATATGAAGGTATTGGCTGGGTACGTGAGGGAAGGCGATGGGGTATTGGGAGTCTTGTTCCAAGGGGAAGGAGGCAGCAGGGAAGCGTGAGACAGTCCGGCCTGGCAGGAGCTTTGTCCGGAGGGTTTCCAGGGCAGGCGTCAGCAGCTGGCTGGGAGCTGATATCAAGGTGAGTTTCCGCTTAATCTCCTTGTTCTGTCTGCAGTCTCTGTCTGTTGTATATTGTGCCTTTGGCCCTTCTTATAGAGTAAGCGGGACTACGTCTGTTGAAGACCCTTCAGTCTTTCATGTAGCACAAAGGGGAACTCGGAGCCCTCAGGCTCTGTCTCTTGCCCATTCTTTCTTGCTTGAAATTAAGTATGTCAAATATATCCTTAGCTGTGAGAACTTGCCTTATCCTTTCACATCCATCTTCCATCCCCCAGAACTCAGCTGTTCCACCAGGCTCCCCATCCCTTGCTTCCCATACTTGCTCTTCCCTCCTGGAGGGGTTTCTGTCTGTTGATAAAGTTAACTGGCTGCCATAATTTCCTACATGTCCTTCACCTTCTCCCCTTCCCACCTTGGAAGACACTGTTCCAGACTTGTCTTGTGTTACAGCACATCTGCTTCTCCTTCCCGAAGCTTTTGCTGTGTGCTCATCCACCTCGTCCAACCAAGCGCTTGTTTCGTGATCATCGTCCTCATGAGCCTTTTAAAATGGTCTTATTAATGAACTGTGCTGTACCTGGAGAGACTGGCCGGGAGCTGGTGTCATGTTTTTAGGGCTGTCTCGGTGCACGCAGGAACCTCTGCAGTGTCCCCGGTGGATGCCGCTGGCTCTGGTGCTGGCTGTTGCAGGGGCAGATCGGAGCCAGCCTCTTGCTCCCTGGCCGCATGGGGCTGGTGGAGCGGCTTCCAGGGCGCTCTTGCGTGCTGCGTGTGTTTGAGCAGTGTTGATGTTCCTGTAATTTGCACCGGGTGGACAAACAGGCTGCTTATTGCTCCTGTGATTGCCCGGGAAATGTTCTGTCAACTCCACCCTTTTTTCCTGAGGTGTAGCACTTCCCTCTGATCCAGCTTGGAGCTAAGCTGGAGAGAGGGACAGAGGACTGGGTGAGTCAGCTCACAAAGCTTTTACAGCAGGTGTCTGGCTGAATCTGCTTACCTTGTTCTGTTTTCTCTTGTGGTCTTTTTCTGCCCCATCTCTTCAGTTTCTTTGGGTTGTTCTTTGACGAGATGCTCTTAATAGAAGCAGTCTTGTTAGCTCATTTTTTCCATCTGTCTCTGTGTTCCATTCTTTCCCTTGAGAACTTCAGCTTGCCAGCGCAGGGGGTAAATTGGCATGTAAAGATGATCTTGAGATGCTTTCTGCTGCAACACTTCCTATGGCAACATTACATAAAATCAACTTCGCTCATAGAAAATGGAAGGGGAAGGTTCAGCAGAGCAGCGCCTGGGGAGGAAGGGGAGGGAGGACTACCAGCTACAGTGCTGTTTCAAGTAAAAGCTTCTGTCTGTCAGCCTTGTCGCATCAGAATGAGTTGACCATTAACTTTAGTATGGAAAAAGTATTCCTTCTTCCTGAGTATTTCTCCTTCCTTCAAAGGGAAGAAGAGATCCGTGGTAGGGATTGGTTGTTTTTTTTAATTATCATTATTAAAAGAAGACAAACAAAACCGTTTTGGCTGACATCTATTGTAGGGACTGCTGCTGTCTCCTGGCACACTTTTGTCTCCCCCTGTGTTACTTATGTTGTCTGTCTTCTATAATAAGTTCTTTGGGACATGAATGGTCATGTTTGCTATTTGTGTAGTGCTGTTTGTACAAGATGCTGATTGATGTTGACTGCTCCTGTGTGCTGTGGCAGTGCAAACAAATAATTAAGTAGCTCATATGTGGCAGGTAGAGACTTGGTGTATATATGAGTTAATGTGCACAAAACCTGTGATATGCTAATATACGGGGGGCGGGATGTATAAAAAGCTTAGGTTTTGTGACTTTGATAAATAAGCTGTTTTCAGGTAGGGTGACAGAGCAATCCCACCCACAGTGGGTAAAATACCCAATATACTGCTCAAGGGAAGGTAGCAAACTAGAAAACTCTGGGTATGGGTTACTGTCTGTTGGAATTTCAGAAGCAAGTCATTCAACAGCTGGTTTGCTTAATACTTTCAAACGTAATTGTAACTTTTAATTCAGATGCGCAAAGCCTTTACCCACTTAAACAATTAATTTCATTCAAATGCATAAAGTAGAGTAAATGAATGCTTTTGATCTTCATCAATTTTTTACCTAGTCTGAAAGAAGAAAGCTGTAATAAGAGAGGTTTCCAGTAAGTCCATTTTTACTTAGGCCACTCTTCAACTCCTCCATCACTGGGAGAAATGTTGTATGGTTTCTTTTTTACAATGTGGATATTTAAGGGGAACCTAACTTCTTGGTGGAAATTGTCTAATTAAAAGTATTAGGAGCTGTGTTTATTTATAACATGTATGAATAATTATTACTCAAAGTCTGAGTGTTATTTTCTTGGGAAGTCCCTTATTAGAAACTCTGCATCATCAAGGGTGAACTGTACTGTTACTTAACTAGTTTCGGTTCATGTCTGGGCAGAGACGTAAGGAAAAACTGCAGAGGCAAATACAATACGCTGTGAATAAGAAAGCAAATCTTCCAGCATCCCAGATACTTAATTATTTTTCCTTGTTGTCTGGAACTTAAGCACAGCCAGTGCTTAGCTGCTTGTGCAGTGAAATGTTCTGTACATGGGGTGTTGTTCTGGGTGGTGCTGGGAGGGAGAAGTTGGGGGTGTGTGTGGTCACCCCCCCACCTCAATGGCAATGCTGCTGGGCGTCTCTGAGCCTGCCAGGGACCTTCTACCGGACGGCATACCCTTGGTGCAGCTGTGCTTGGGTTATACATCCAAGTATTTGGCCTTTCTCCATTTTCTTTAGAACAGGGACCATTGTTTGTGCCTGGACAACAGTGTCTGTGTTTTCTAATTGAAAAATGCCTTGTAGAAGAGGCCTTTATCATCATCCCTGCTTTGCAAATGGGGAAATAGAAAAGGGAGCAATTTACCTTCAGGTGATGTAGATGAGCAGCAGTCAGGAACAGAGCCCTTGTCCTTGCCAAGCCCTATAGTTATTTCGTCTGATGTTAGTGTCACCAAGCAAAACTCTTTTGTGAGCTTCTGAAAATAAGAGTTTATTACACAATATTGCCGAACATAAACAACCCTTCCTTCTGTGCAGATAGAGCTAGTTTAGTTGCAATTACTGATAATCATGGCCTTAAGCTACTGGCAATGATATTCTTTGACAGGTAGGAATAGCTCAATAGCTAGTGCTGGAGCTATAGGGTTGGAGAGACATGGCAGACAATATAACACACACAGCAGGCTACTTCTCGTCCATGGTTACTGGAAAAGGGAGTTCCTGTACTGTCTGCTCATGGTCAGGTCTGAAAGTGCTCTCCTGCATGGTCCCATGCACTGGGAGTGAACTCTCACCAGCCCGCTTGAAGCTGTCATTTAGTTTTTGTTACACAACACTTATAGCTTTGACCTTTTCTTAAACAGAACAAACCAAAGGCCTTTGGGGTTTCTTGTTCTTATTTTCACAATTCTTCAGTAGTCTTTTTTTGTTGGGTGGTTTTTTTTTTCTTTTTTACTTCTCTTTTTTTAAGAGCTGATGCTGTTCTTCTTGGACCCGTAAATAAGCATCTCTTGTCCCATCTGTCTGTCTCCACATATATCCAGACAAGTCTTCAAGTATTCCTCCATCCTTACTATGATGATACTCAGTCGCACTCTCCACACTGTTTTCTGGCCCTGTCTTTCCTTGTCACTTACCTCACCTGCCTTGATGTCTGGCTCCTACCTTTCTCATGCTGCGGTCTCCACGTGTGCCGCATCCCTCAGGGCTGTTCCTTGCACACCGACTGTTGTCCTGGCAGCTGCTTCTCTGCATCTCTCTGTTTTTTTTCTTGCATTTTTCTGTGCCCCTTTCTCCTAAAGGAGAAGGCCTCTTGTACTACATCCTCTCTTTTGATGTGAAGTCTTCCACTTTATTCTCCCCTCTGTCCTCTCCCTGTACCATTGAAGGCTAAATGAAATTTCTGTAGCTTCTTGCCTAATAGCCAGATCTTGATTCTTTGTCTTTTCACAGTATAAAGGAATCCCAGCTATACCTCTCTACTTAATAGTGTTTTGTACAGCACAAACCCAAGGATGATCCCCAGAACTCTTGTTTTGTGAACTTACTTAATTTGGGGTGCAAAGGGTAGGCAAGTAAGTAATACAGAAACAAGGAATGGTAGTAATAGTTACAAATTCAGACTGCAGGACAATGAGAGGCTACCTTCTGTATTGAGGACTTTTTGTTAACATCAGAAGTGGAAACCATAAGGATTTTGCCAACTGGCCATTTCTGAGACCAGCCAAGGATGGGAGAGCGTGCATTTGTGGCAGGACATGAGTTTGCTTTGCATTCAGGAGGGGGTGAGGGGTGGTTCTGCCCTCTGTGCCTCTTTTTTGCTTTTTATCCTCTGTTTTGACTATGTTTAATCCTTATGTCCACGACCCAAACCAGCCATAATGTCCACTTTGTAGCTTACAACTCACTGTGACTTATTTATGCCTGTTTACTCGGAATTGTTTGCTTCTGTGGCTAGTAGTGGGATAACTAGAATTTAGCACGAAGGCTGTACTGCATGACGTTGGTGATGTTAAAGCCTCGCTATGCCCCTGTCATGGAACGGGAGGAATTCAGATGCGGTGACTTGATTTAGCATGTTCCCATCATACAATAAAGGAAAACTTGCCAACTGAATTGGAAGTGATGGCTTGATTGCGTTAGGATTTTTCTTTTCTGTTCGTAAATGATTAATTATTTCCTGTCTCCCCACCCCCTCCTCCCCAAAACTAATCAAATTTAAGCAGAATTGGCTTTGCATCGAGGAACTGGGCTTCCACAAAATGTAGCGAAAAATAATCAATTAATATTTTTATTGTTAAGTTATTAGTTCATAAGAGATCTCAGTTGTTCCACAATAACAGCGTTTTTCTTGGTTTATGCAGCCAATGGCGTGTGAAAAATCTCTGCGTTGCTAATGCTGATCCATCTGTTGACATGCTATTGGAACAGCAGTGCACTTAATGGTATCTTAGATTTGGTCAACCATTAAGCAAGCATTTTCTTATAGTTTGGTAGTTTTCTTTAATCATGTGAGAATGTAGATGCTGGAACGGGTAGACCTGGAATATAACTGTGCTGACCTCTCTCCTGACAGGAGAGAAATGGCTTTGTCCAGTGTCCTTTCTTTCTTCTTGCCCTGCTTCTGTCTTGTGGGAGAAATACCAAAACAAAAAAGGTGTATTTTGGAGCCCAGTGGTCGTCTGAGCAGTGCTAGGTGTTAGCACCTGGAAGCCTAATGAAGAATTTGTCTACTAAAAGCTTACGTTTCCCCCCGAAGTGTTTCTGTTGATCTAATGAAGTAGTCTCCTTACAAACTCTTGAATTGCTCATATTGTGTGATCATCATGGCTGCAAGAACATCACTTTTTGTTATTACAAGGATATAACTTTTGATGTTTCAGGAGAACGGATTTGTTCATCCGCTGCTTTTAGCAAGTACTTTGTCGATGCATCCCGCAGTCATCTGTCCTGGTTTCTTTTATATTTAGGGAAGATGAAGGAGCTGTATTGAATACTGTTAAGATTGACCAAGGGTGGTCTGGGCCATCTGCTTTGAGTCTTTGTTGAGTTCTGGCCCAAGACCTTTTAAGCAATGGCTTTTCTGTGTGGATGCCTGAGTCCAGCTCATGTTATCTGCAGCCTGTCATCCTAAGCTTGGGGTAAGCTGAGGGCTAAGAAAGACCAAACTGGAAGAAGAAAAGGGAAGGGGAGAGAAGGGCAGGCAACTTTCTGTCTTGAAACTTGTAGCCTGACTTAGGGAGGTGGTGAGAGAAGTGAGGGCTTCTCTCCAAGGCTGGTCACACTGACCTTTCCGAAATGGAAGAAGATGGTGACTAAGATCTGTCTGCTAAACCTGTAGATGTAGCCAGCCTGCTGTCTTGTGTGTTGGTGGTGGCTTTTCCTGAAGGCCTCTAGAAGCACAAAGTGTTTGTGGCTTCTAGGTTGAGCACCGGAGGGAGTACTGGACCTGGGAGGGCTGAATCGTGGCCCCGCGTCCTGCATGGGGTGTCTCATGGGAAGCTGAAAGAAACAGTCTCCTACGGACCACATGCTCAGCCTTACATTTGAGGACAGGGTGGACACAGAAACTAGAAAGGAACCATTTCTGCATCTCTGGCATCTTTGAAAACAAGTGCAGTGGAACCTCTCCTCCAGCAGTTTCTGGTGGCTCCTGCCAGGAGCAGACCTCTTGTCTCAGATCTCCAAGATACAATGTTATTTCACCAAATGTGAAGCTGACTTTTTTGGAGTGTGAAATATCCCAAATTGTTAGCTAGGCTTCTTTTCAGGATACTCTGAATTTGGGCTTATTTTTTCCTGGAAAGACTAAGAAATAAAACAAACTACTTGCACAGGATTTATTTCTTTACCAGTTTTTGGTCTATTTGAAATGACTTTAAACGAGCTTCAGTAACATGGTGCTTTTATTTATTATAAAATAATGAGCAGATTTACTCCAGGTCTGATGTTGCCTGCCTGAGGTAGTGTTACCCTAAAATGGATAAGCCCCTCTCTGAGTGCACGAACCATACTTTAATTGTCCCTAAAGCTAGACTGCTGCTACTGGAAGGTATTTGACTCAGGAATAGCCATCCTTGGGGAGCAATCTTTTCTGTATTCAGCAAGAAGTTCAACTTTTGTTTCTACCTGAAATTTGAACCCTTGGTAATAACATGGTGAACGTCCTTTTGTTTTGAAGTGTGTATTAGTTGCAGGAAGGGTGCTGGAAGTTAAGTATTTTGTGTGACAGCGCACCCTAAGTAGAGATCAAGCAGCTAAACTGAAGTCATCCATTCTTTATTTTCCAACATTTAGGCACTATTTATTATCTCTGTCCTAAGCCTTTCTGTCTTGTCTCTGTTTTTTATGTAGTTAATACTTGCATTCTGGTCAACAGCAATGCAACAGCAAAGCAAGTGCTGGGACGTTGGTGTCTCCCTCTACCCACCATCGCTCTGGGAAATGTGCTCAGCAATAACCAGAGAGTTCATGAAAGTTTTCTTCAGAAATTTTGGGAGGACTTGCTGTCAAGATGTATGTGCTGCAGTGCCTGATAGCTTGAATGACACTGCCAGATGGACTGTATGCTCAAGTGGCTCTGACCATTGGCTGGGTCTTCACATGTCTAAAGGCTTAGTCACCTTTTAGATGAAGTTTTTGAAATATTTTTTCTTTTAGTTTACCAAACAAGGCTCACTGAATTATTCTAAAATTGATGAATTTTTTGTTGTTGTTCTTAGTCCAATAGAAACAGTTATTTAAAAATGTTTGGAAAAGTATTTCTCAATATATGCTTTGTTCTTTCTGTTGGCCTGAAATTGCTTCTTAACTTGGTGATGCACCAAGGCTGCTCTCTGAAATAGATAATCTAATACACCCTCTACTACTCTGCTCAGTCAGTGTGTGTGTTTCCTTTAAAATGCTACAAGAAGCACAAATATAGCTGGAGCAGCTAGTCTGGAGTCAGGGACAAAAATAAACATGACATTATTATATTAGACCTGGACACAGTTCTAACTGGTGGTGTGCTTTGATAACTTTGACATCTAATATTTTTAAGCAGACTTTAAGGTTCGTAGGCTTTGCTAGTTTGGTGGCTAAGCCTTTCTCGGTCAAGCTTTTTTCTCTGACGTTCTTGGTTTGGTGTTTGTATTCTTCGCTAAAGTCTGCTGTTATGGAAAGCCACGGTTATGCTTTTCCCTGGTTGTACAAAAGTGGCAGTTAGACACCATGTCCCCAGCTGCCAACTGCAAATGCTTTTTTTTTTTTTTTTTTTGTACAGCAAGGTCAAAATTACACAGATTTGCAATCAGCTCACTCTCTGTTACTTTACTAAAGCACTTTTGTAGCTCTCTTACCTCCCTTCCTGCACTGAAACTCCTAAATTTAGTAACGTTGAAGCCCAAGGGTTAGAATTGTGCTGTGAATTTGCCACAACTCATTTCGTTTGCATTATGCCCATTCAGACTGTTAAACGGCTGTTCCCTTTCTTCTGCTTGCGTTTTAGGGAGCCGTCGGCAGCTTGCCAGCGGAGTTTGACCACGGGGCTGCTCTGGGTCCGTGTCACTGCTATTACTCCCACCGCTATACCAATAGCTGTATTTATATTTGCAGTATCACCAGCTACAGGCCTTTCTATTTTAAGTATCCCTGGCATGCTGTAGCCTTTCCAGAACATGATTTGCACTCTTAGGGAAAATGAAAGATGCATCCAACAGAAAGCAGCAAGCTTGCAGAAGTTTGGATGTACATCAAGTTTCCTTGAGGCGTACCTTAAGAGAAATGACGGCTGGTTATGAATTATGACTGCTAGAAGATTTCTATCGCTTACAGCAAACTAACGAGGAGAGATTCTGACTGATTCTGCTTAATTTTTTCCAATGTATGTACATTGGTAAAGTACTTCTGTTTTCAATGCTGAATAGCTATTAACTCAAAGCCTTAAATGCAGCATGTCAATAATGTGGAGTTGTCACTGACAGTACTGTTTGGGTAAAGAAGATGCTCTGCCATGCTCCTCCAGCCTATAATCTTTTCCTAAACTTGCTTAAAGGTAATAAAAAGTGATCTTGGGCACTGGCACTGTTGCAGAATAGCAGTATGCTAAACAACCTCTGTGTGTGTGTGTGCATGTGTTGTATTTGAGCAGGAAAAATGCTGAGGGCTGACTCACCAGAATGTTGTTTCGGGGGAAGAAGGGGGGTTCAGCTGCTCGCCATTCCCTTACAGTCAGATTTGATCCGTTAGTATTTTAAGAAGGCAGTTAGGGAAATCTGCTGTCTCCACATGGCGTTCTGTGCTGGGCATGCTTGGTGGGGAGAGGAGAATGTATGTAAGGGTTCAGGGGTTTCTTGTTGGCTCGGCTAACTGAATTTTAGTAGTTGTCAACATTATTAAAAGCTTACATGATATCTCTATTTAATTCCATTAAGAGTTTGGCTGGTAGGAACATTCAACCTCTGAATCTCTTAAAATTACAGTAGGTCAACAGACAAACTTATTTATAAGGATTAGTAAAAAATATAACAACAAGGGCCCTGTGAGTAAATTACTTGTGTGGAGCCTGTGTAGCAATACATAATCAGAGCAGTTATTGAAGAGTAGCAAGAGTCTTGTAGCAACTATAAATGTTCTTGTATATCTTTCCAAGGGGTGATGCAGTGCCTGGGCCACATCATTCTTGATCCTATCTGCCATGGCTGAAGCATTTCTAACTTGGATGAATAAAATATATTTAAAGATATGATAAGTAATGTAAGAGACAAAGACTAAACTTCAGTGTTTCTGGACAAAAAATAATTTGGGTTGGAAGGGACCCCCAAAGTAATTTGATCCAACCCCTTGGCTCAGTGTCCAGGTTTGAAGTTGGGCAAGGCTCTAAGCAGCCTTGTGTAGTCAAGCTGTGCTTATCTCCCAAGGATCACTAATGAAAATGTCAAACAGTGTTGATCCCAGTGTTGACCCCCCCCGAGGATGGCTACTATTAACCAACCCATCCAGTGTGGGTTGACCTGCTGACCACTACCTGTAGAGCCTGGCAGTCTGTCCAGATTTCCTTCCATCTTGTAGTCATGTTAACAGCAATTGCTGCTCCTCTGGTTCTGTCCGCTGAGCCAGCCATCTCGCTGTAGAAGGCAGGCAGTTTGAGGCACCGTTTGCCTGGCACGGGAGCCGTCCCATTGCCTCTCCCTGATCCCGGTGTAGATTACACAGGTGTCTGACCCATTTGCTTTGCCCTCTTACTAACAGCCCCAGACCTAAATGATCTTTGCAGTGAGCAGCCGGTCAAGAACGAAGGCAGAGCAGCAGACCATTGATTTCTAAACTATTTTCTTTTTGTCAGAGGGCTTAGCAATGCTTATGTTTGCAGAATGACCTTAAAGACCAGGGCTGCGGGGCTGTTGGCTTTCCTTCCAGCTGCCAGTACCGGGCACTTCCCAATGCATTTCACTGCCTGGATGTTCCAGGTTTCAGAACAGTCTCAGCTGTACTGATAGGTACATTGAGGGTGGGAAGAGTTTGTTTCCTATTGAAGAAATTAATTGCTGGTAACTTTCCACGTTCTTCTTTCTCAGTTTTGTCACTTAATATTTTCCAGGACCCATTTTTTCCAGTAACAGTTTTGTCTGGAAAAACTATAGGCTGGTTTTCGGTGCAGTTCAGTAAGGAGCAGCTAATATTAAGAGGAAAAACTCATTTGCATTTTTAGAACTTGTGGATGATTAAGTTTTCAGTAACAGAGATATTTTTTTTTCTTTGAGTGCTAACAAAATATGTGTATGTACAAAAGCTGTGTTTGAGTGCACAGAGATTAAGTCAGCTATAAATAGCATCTTCCGTGACCCTGCTGGAATTTTCTTTAAGCTTGGAAACACTGAAGTGTGTGTTTTGTCAGAGTTGAATCATGAACCCTGAAGAAGAGCTAATGAGTTCTTATTTCTCACCCCTAATCTCCAACTGGAGCATTCTTTATACGAACAGCAGATAAGTCTGAAACTGTAGCTCAGGCTTCAGTTGCCTTATTTAACTTCTTTTACTCACTTTGTTCATTGTGACATTTTTTTCTGCTCCAGTTGGTGTGTTTATGAAAGCAATTAATTTCAACCCATATTATCAGACCCATGCAAACAGTGCAATTGTGGCTGTGGCTGACAGTTTACAAAATCTACTTTCTTTCCTGCCATGCTCAAAAGCAAGATTCTCCTCTTGTTGTAAGTCTTTGCCCCATGAAATGCATGGCTTTCTCTGTTATTCTGTCTAGTTTTCCTGGCAGCGTAATGAAGAGGTGTAGCTGGGACTAAATGATCAACTCTTGGGACAAAAGCTGTGTTCTCTGCTACCTGTCCTGGTGGATCTGGTTGTAGGCAACCGGTGGCAAAGCACTGGTTTGCTTTTGGGGCTGAGATTTGGTTCTGGGCTTTAAAAGTGTTCCCCGGCTGTGCAGCACCTGAACCGGCTGGGGTGCAGTTAACGTAACCATTAATTATGTTTTGCCAATAAAACAATAAAAAATGATTAAAACCTCCCGGTTTGGTTGAAATTGAAATGTTTTGTAGGAATACAACTTTGACATTTTTAGTAGGAAGTAATAAGAATGCTTTGCATGTCCTTTTTGGATGCAGAATTTCTTTTAGCATATATTAGTATTTAAGCTGTAATAGATGTTTTGGTAATTGGTTGAATCCTTGCTTCAAAAATCTCTTTTTAAAATTTGTCTTCTGTTTCTGTGGAGAACAGAATTGTAAAAAATAAATTACGGTGCTTGACTAGCTCTTGTTTGGCATGAAGTCGTAGAGCACTTAAAATTCCTCATACAACAGCTTTAATTGCTTGCTAATCTTGCCTAAAGATTGGCTGAGAATGTCAGCTCGGTTCTCCTGTTGCTTATTTTCAGTAGCATAGACCGCAAATGCTTGGAGAGAATGTACTAGGAGTATTTACTGTAGAATGTGGGTAAAGGGGTATGGAAACCCTTGCCTAGAGGTCAAACTGTTAACATTTAGGTTGTTGGCTATTGATCTGTATCGCTAGTCTGACAGCTTTTGTAGAATGAGTTAATAATTTCTTGGTGTAATGCAAAATCAACAACCAGTTGACCTGAGCCCCTGAACACGACCCCTGTGGAAGGAGATAGTGTGCAATGCTGTTCCCAGCGCTGCTGCTCTGCTCCATGGAGCCTTCCTCAATGAACGGCTCTTTTGGACAAAGACCGACCGATAGCCGTGCCTTCCTCTTTCCTTTCTACGTTGTGCTGAGCTTTGATGAATGTGCTAGTACTCATCTTGTTGGCTGTTCCCTTTTTTTAGAAACCGATCTTACCTGCAGTAACTCTATATCCACAGTGAGTAATGGAGAAATCATTGCTCGTTAATGATTCACGTACAGGTTCCTGTATTGCTGTTGCTCAGTCACTTGTGTTGCTGTTATCTACAGAAGTATTGCTCAGACGAGCACTTAGACCTGATTTTCATACTTTCAGTAGGGTTATTGTAATGACAGGATGGCGGGTGTCTGCCTTCAGTTACTGGTCATCTAGTCCAAAGTATATCACCCCAGAGCTGGTCCCAGTGATGCTCTCAGCAGGCTTGTAGAAATTTTGTGCCTTTGAACCTTGCAATCAAAATAATGTTGGTGCTACTTAAAGACCACTTTTAACAGTTATTTTTTTGTTGGTTTGCAAAAGCTATGCTTGGCTATTTGCTTAAAGCCAAGCATTTAAGCAAATAATGATTTACCGGTCCTGCTGTGTATACCTCTTGTACATGAAAAAGATTAAATACAAAACTTGGCTTTTCCATTTTGAAACTTATTTTCAGGTAAAGTTCTCATCACAACCTCTACAAAGTGTTTGCTTTCTGTGTGCACGCTTGGTGATCCGCTTTCTTGGGAAGTGCTTGCGCTTTGCTGCTGCAGTTATAGGAATGGTGCATCTCATAAACAAGCAAAAGCAAACTTCAGCTCTTAAACTCAGTTGCAGAAACCGAGTCCTGAAAGAGATGCCTGGGGTCACCGAGTCCAGTCCTTTGTCTTTGTCGTGCCTGTCATATCCTCCTTAGGCTGATTGAGTTACGCAGACGAAGCTTGCCTAATAATTCAGCTTCCTATTTTGTAACAGTCATTATTGTAAGCTGTTTCATGGTGCCATTGTTCAAATAAACTAAAAAAAAAAAAGGCTCGCACAAGAACAAGAGGATGCTTGCGCTGCTTCTGACTTGGTGACTTCCTGTAAAAAAAACACTTGCCATGCAGTGCTTGGGATTATTCAGCAACAGCCAACCCATTAATAGAAAGTAGTAAGTTAAAAAGTACTGGAAGCTTTAGGATGTTAACAGTATGAAAATGCTGTGGCCTGAC
Source organism: Ciconia boyciana (assembly GCF_034638445.1). Classification (NCBI taxonomy): domain Eukaryota; kingdom Metazoa; phylum Chordata; class Aves; order Ciconiiformes; family Ciconiidae; genus Ciconia; species Ciconia boyciana. The sequence goes on along the minus strand of NC_132944.1, from coordinate 14,308,506 downwards.
TTTTAAACATTCAATATCTATTTTTTCCTTGATGTCTACTTGCCCTCCAGCACGCCCAGTGGCTCTGTGGTGTTTCCCAGGAACATCGTGCAGGCTAACAGAGGCCCTGGGCTTGGTGGTGCTACGGCCCGATCCAGGACCGGTGTGAAAACCTGCACGCCAGTCCAGGGAAGCCGAGAGGCACAGCCTCTGCTCGGCCACGGGCGCGAGCCTGCGAGCCTGGGCGGTGGGAGGAGTAGGAGGCTACAGCAGGTCCTGTGCCAGCCGGGGTGTGCAGCGCAGGGCTCCGTCAGGTAGAAGCATGGCAGACTTCCTGATAAGAAGGGGTGATTTGCGAGCCAGTTATTCTTGTTACTTTTAGGAGTTCCTGTAATTGATTTGATTCTAGGCAGAAAAATTAGAATTTTTTAACAAAAGTAATTTTTGTGGTGGTTTTTCTGGTTTGTTTGGTTTTGGTTTTTTATTTTTTTTCCTCTTACCAGCGGTGAACCACCTTGAGGTTTGTGAAAGGAAGGCTTTCTTGTCATGATTCTCCCACTGTCATTTCACAGCAGTGGCTTCATGCCCTCTCCATTCTCTTCCTCTCGTGTTGCCCTTCTCCACTTTCTCTTCCCCGCGCACTGCCCTTTCCTTCCTGTCCCACCTGTTTGCTCGGGGCTCGCAGTCGCTGGCAGCAGCATGCTGCTGTGCCGGAGGGGAGCCGGGAGCTCCGCCTGCCAAAGCACCTTCGCCTTTCTGAATTCGTAAGCTCCAGGATGTCGCGTACCAGCAAGCTCAGATCTGCACGTGGGTTGAAGTTTGTGCAAAAAGTGGGAATGTTTCTATGCAGATTTTTTTAAATTGAACTCTTAATAGCTAAAGTGAAGGAGCACAAAACCTGATTATTTTTTTGCGGGGGATAGCCCTTCCGCAACCCTGAGATTGCTCTGTATTGTGTTGATCCACATAAATTGTTCGAGAGACCTGGGCCTAAGCTCGTATGGGAAATGGCACTGCATCAATGAAAGAAAACATTCAGCAATGTGCATTTTATACAAGCATTTAAACTTCTTTTTTTTTTTTTTTTGGTTTTGTTTAGTAATAAAAGGAACAAAGCTATTATTAGTGACCATGGGCTTGGGAGTTTGCTAAAGCAGCAATAGTTACTCATCTGTTTTCATTTGCAGAAGTATTCTAACAAAGGCAGCCACAAATGCAGTGGCAGGGTTAGGAGGTGGATGGTAGGAGTGGAAGTGCAGTTTCTGGAAGCTGGTGCTTACTAAGACCTTTCTGTCTAGTCTTGGTTTTGTGGCCATCAGGAGCACAGTTCTCGGTGAGCTCTTGCCTTGCTGGATCGAAAACAGAAAGAATGAATCCCCTGGGTAAGTTCTCGGTCCTTTTTCTTCTTTAAGCTGCAGCAGAGTTGTACAGAGCAATTGTCACTTCTGGTGCCAGCATGGGGTTGCGTTTGCACGTCAGCTCCTGCAGCTGGCTTGCAGGAGTTGGAGAACAAACAGTCTTGTAGGATTTTTTTTTTTTCCTGCCCCCTCCCCTCCTGGCCCAGGTAGGAATAAAATTAAGGAATTATCTGACTTACAACAACAAAAAACCCAAACCCACACAGGGTGGTAAATATTTCCTTGCTTGTTTCTTTTTATTCTATGAAACAGTCTAACAAGTGTGCACAGGACCTCTGTATGTGCTGTGATGTTCAGCCAGCTGGTCCATGGTTCGCTCCGTTGCAAACGCCGTGGACTGCAGAACTGATGCTGTACGCGGTGGGGTCGACACTGCCTTGCGATTGCTGTTTTGGTGCAGTTTCCTCAGATGCAGTAAGGCCAGATGAGTTTTCAGCTGAAAATGGTGTAGTCAAATACCGTCTGTGCCAAAAGAGCATTAATTCATGGGAAGTAAGAATGAAATACTATTGTTTTCCTTGGGTTTGGGACCATTTCCCAGCTAAATTTGGTTACGATGCGCTGAATGTATGCTTGAATTTTTAATGTTGTAATTAAATGCTTAGTGAAAGTTTGTTGTCTAATAATCTCATTAAAATTAGCCTTTTTCTCCCCAGTGCTGCAGCAGTTAAGAGTCTGACCTTGCAATTTGAGTTTAAATTCTAAGGCTACTAGGACAAATACAGAATCACAGAACCGTATAGGTTGGAAAAGACCTTTAAGATCATCGAGTCCAACCGTAAACCTGATACCACAAGAAATATCTTGAATAAGTAAAATAAACTTTCTGAAGTAACTTTCAGAAATTGCTGTTTGCTTAGATGTCTGTGTGCTGAAGACAGGGACTTAAAACCATGGAGACGTGGAAGACCTAAGTGGAAAGCAAGGATGGAGAAGGAGAACTCTTGTTTGTGTCTAGAGATCTGTTGGGGTGGCTGAGCCATGGTGTAGAAAGTTCCAAGTATTTTTCTAGTGTCTGAAATGATATTGTCTGTGGTTTTTAGATAACAGATAAGCAAGGGAGGAATAATTGGGCTGCTTTATCGGGCTGCTTACAGAAACTTGAAATTTAGCATGATAGTTGAATAAAAGGTCTTATCTGTATTTACAGTTGTTAATGGTCATAAACTGCCATTTAAGAGTATAGATTAAGAAATTTGTGTTTTACTTTTTAATAAAATTGTAAATACAGCCTGGATGTATTCTGAATCTTTATGAATCCTTTTTCCTGGATTTTATACAAATGTTTTGTCAAAAAACATACCTTCTCTCTTTGCTACATGAAATAATATTTTGTTTTCAGATGCTAAGCTTTTGGGAGTAGACTGATAGAATAGGAAAAATGTTGCACTTGGTGATATATTTACACAGGATGTTTAGCAGGGCTTTTTTGATTTTTAGGAGTGTTTTTTTTTAGGTTGTAATCTTCCAGGTTTTTTTATAAAGGTTTTGCAAGCACAATAAAATATGTAGACATAAAAGTTTGAAATGACCTAGTACTAAAGGGAACAAAGAAACCCTCACACTCTTGAAATGGGATTTTGTGCATAGAACTTCAGTTTGCTTGGTTTTCCTCCATGGCAAACACATTTTTGAAGTTTACTTTGGCAGTAATTCATCCCACCATTATGTTAAATAGGAGTGGAAGGATGTTGCCAAGCAGTATGGTGTTTTATTGTTATGCAGAAATGCAGTTTTAAATCTATTTTCTGTAGGTACTTTGGTTTGGCTTTTTTATTTCCTTGTCTTCTTCCCATGCATCTGTTGGTTCCCAGCCACATTGGAAATAGTTATATTCACCTTTTTAATTGGAATGAGGGAAGTATATGATTTGGCAATTCTGGCTTGAAGTTCACTGTTTAAATTTTTATACGTGTGAAATGTTAACCAGTACAAAAATGCATGCAGGGTGTGTCCCTTGTATTTGCATATTTGATTTATTAGTTCCAAAGAATTATATAGCATTTAATCTCAAATGAAAAATTATAAAGATGGACTTTGGTATAGAAAACTTCAGCAATATTCTGCCAATATCAGTTTTTGTTTTGCTGCTCTAGTTATGATGGAAAACATTATTGCAGAAAAGCTCTTGGATATTGCTTTTTGGAGGGTAGTACTTGGACAGTTGATAAAATGCTGCTGCTGTTGAATAATGCAGTGAGACAATGATACATCAGTTAGAAACCAGGTTTTTAAGCTGCTGCAGCTACATCTAGAACACACTGGCCAATTTCAAGCAAAACTGACTTCTTCAGGTTTTCTGGAGTATGGTCTCTGCATACCTGTTACCCCAAGATTGGGGGGTGCACCTTTGTGTTCAGAGGGGAGAGTATCAGCACAGGAGAAAGATGTTGGAAAATGGGTTTTATCATGAGTTATCCCTGTAGTAATATGTCCTTACAGTAATACATTAGGAGTTGCCATGGTTCAGTGAGTGGTTTGGGGATTTTTGTTGCTTGGTTTCATTTTGAGGACACTTCTCCAGCTTATTTTCCTTAGGCTGTGTTGGAAGTGCCATGGTCTTCTCCTAGAGGTGAATCAGACCATTCCTACCAACTTCAGTCTGTTACTTGCACGTGGGCATGGAGAGGGCTTTTCACCCTCTCAAACTATGATCTTCTGCATTCACTGGAATCGCAGCGGCCTTTAATTGCCCTTTTTTATGGCAGTATATTGGGGTTTTCTGTTAAATAAGGAAGGATACAGTTTACCTGAAGTAATAACAGTAGCACAGTTTTATTGCTCATAAGACCGCTGGTATCAAAGTGCCTTCCTTGCTGGCACTTGCTGATGTTTCATCTGCAATCCTTTTCCAGGCCACTACGGTACCAAGGGCTTGGACTTGTTTGAAAACCAAACCGCTTTGTCCTGGGAACTGCATTATTCTGGCTGACTTTGCAATCCCCAGTGTACCTGGTGCTGGTTCTGCGGAGGCGTGTGGTGGGATGGGTGGTGAAATTTGAGTGATTTATTTATTTTGCTCTCATTTCAGGGAATTTTTGAATCCCAGTCTGGAAAGATTTAATGTGCTGGCCTTTTAGTAAGACTAAACACTTGTTGGATTTTTAAAAACTCGTATGTAAGCATTCAAATATTAAAGGCTTCGGTTTCAAACAACTTGTATATGTACATAATCTTTAGAACATATTACCTAATGCATTTGATCTGCTTTGGTTTTTTTCAACATAACATTTTCAGCTTAACATTGTTGTGTATTTTGTAGATTGTCTCTGCTTTCCCCCAATTATTTTTAAAAAACAGTTTTAGCAGCATGAGCTAATGTAAGTGTCTTTAGAAGGTGCTTGCTCTGCCAGACAGGAGGATGTTTTTCCGGTTGCATACTTTGGTTTTGTGTACTTCTTAATTATTACTTTTTTCAGAATAAATTAGGCTGTATTGAAAGAGCGCAAGAGGCTGAAGTTCTTTGTTCCCAGGCTGAAAATAACATGGCCAGTGAAGGTGTTTTCACTCTCCTCCACTTTTGAACTTCAGTGGAAATTTGGATGGCAAGTCCAGGATGTTGAATAGTAACGGGATGCCAAGGGTTTGGGTTTTTTTACGCTGGTGTAATGGACTGAAAGAGTTCTTCTCCGCTAAACTTGCGAGCAGGTGTTGCAAGAGCCTGGCAGGTTCAGCTTCAGTTATGTCTTGTGTTGCTTGTCAATGCTAGGTAGGATAATTAAAGACATATGACTGTTGGCTGCAGGGGATGGATGATATTGGGATTTAGAGATGTGGTTTCAAGTCCTGTCTTTACTGCCTAGGCTGTGTGTCCCCACGTAAGTCCCCTAAGAGGCTCTGCTCAAAATCCTTGTGTTGGAAGTCATTATGGGTGATGGTATCTTTGTCAGATGATGTGTGGCTGTTGGACCCTTCAACTACTGTCTTGCCTTTGAATGGTGTCCCTCTTTAAGTCTGCTCTGGATTAAATCTCTTCCTCTGCATGCCTTCTGTCTACTTTGTCATCTGCTTTTGTAGTAGGTATTTCTTGTTTTTATGTTTGTGTTGGGGGGGGGACACCCCTAATCTTTGGGTTATCGGTTTTTGACTGGGAGAGGAAAGGCAGGTGAGCCTGTATAGATTAGCCCATATATGGCCTGGTAGTTTAAAGCATAAGAGCTCCAGCTTTCCAGGATGGCAGAAAGCGGTGGGCAAATGAAGGTGTGGTGTTAAGACTCTTTTGAAGGTAAATTGGCTTAGTTCTCCTTGCAAAGCAAACTCCCTGGAAGGGAATGTGAGTTTTCTTCCTCCATCAAAGTCTGCTGTAAGTTATATTCATGTTATAAACATGTGGACTTAAAAAAATAATTAAATTGACTGACCAGTTTTGGCTGCCCAGTCTGGACTGTTAGGGGTACCCCTAGGCTGGTCAGGAAGCCATTGCCTGGAAACCAGGTGAGGCCTTCTAGGAGAAGAAAGTATGGTAGGTATGCCTTTTATTTTCCTATTTTTTATTTTGTTCCTCAGCTGAATAAAGGAGCAAATATTTTTTGCCCGAAAATGGTGACTTACTTGAACATTTGATTTAGGCAAAACTTGATGCTGACTCTGCGGGCCAGTTAAACTGAGTAACATTTTGTGGTCAACAGAGAGAAAATAGGGACCGAGGTTGATTGTTCTGATGTGAACGATTAACAGCTGCTCCTTTTCATCACCTGCTCCCACAGTTTTCTAACTCTAGCTTTCTTTTTGTCCTGTTATGTCAGTTATTTGTACCACTTGATGGGAGGTTTTGCCTGTTTAAGAAATACTGACTTGGAGGAACTTTTGCATGACAAAAATGACCTTTATTTGGAGACTATTTTCAGATCTTTTCCTAATGTTAGTACTTGAAGTTAGCCTTATCCATTGACTTATTCCATTTGAATGTGTGGCTGCCCCAAATTCAGGAAGCACTGGGCCCCTCTGGTCTTTGCATGGTTCAGTGCAGAAATCTGGGGAATAGTGTAGCAGCTGGACACAAAAGGTGGAGTCAGCTAAACTGTAGTCACTTACTTGCAAAGTGGTGACATAGGCACTCCAGTTATTTCTAAATTAGTTAGAAAGGAGGGGTCGCATTTTTTAGGTATTATTTACTGCTTCAGTTCAACGCTTCTGAACTCTGGCTCACTCAGCTGGGCTAACATAGGAGAGGATATGGGCAACGGCGTCCTCAAAGGTGGGGGCGAGGGGGGAGAGAGGACTTCCAAGAAATTGCAGCACGATGACTGCTGATACTTGCTTTCCAGCCAACCCAGCGTGCCAGATGATATGAGGAATGTTTCATTAGGGTCTGGATGGGCTGGTAGCTCTAGAAGAGCATCTCTGTTTTGGTGGGACCCGCTGAGAAGCCTGTTCAAGCTAGCATGTTCACCCTCCAGAAGGATTGCATTTGGCCATGCTCATGCATGTGAAGGCCGCAGTTCGTGTTTTGTGCAATACTGTATTCCAGTACTACTTCAGATCCGTACGCTCTGCTGAAGCGTTTGCTTTGTCCTGCATCTGTCCTGTTGGAGCCTTTGGCTGGAGGGCATCTTCTGTGGCCCGTAACTCGTTACTGGCTGCTTCGTTCCACAGTGACCTACTTTGATTAAGCAACGAGTCTTTATCTGAACAGAGGCGAGTTGTTCCTTCGCCAGTCCTCCAGTTGGAAACAGTTTCGGGACTGGACTTCTCAGAATGAGACTGTTGGTACCAGTTTAATCTTGTTCATAGCTGGTTTATATCGCTTGGTGAAATGCCAGGGTTCTCTCCTGGGTGTTTGTTTCTCTGCTGTATTTATAGACAGCAACAGTCATCCCTGTCAACGACCTCCATTTTGTGAGGTTAAAATGCCAAACTTTTCTTCAGCTTCCCACTATAAAGTGGACTCTTGTTTCTCTTGTTGCTTCAATTTCAGCTCTGTGTTCTTCAGCAGAGGTGCCTGGGCAGGAGCCCTTGCCCACAAGGTCTTAATGCAGACGTCTTGTACTGCTGCCGCTAGTGCTTCTCCATCCTCTCTGGTATGACCTTGTCTGGTGCAGCCCGAGGCTGCTGCTTTGCACGTTTGCGTTGCAGTGCTGGCCACTTGTGACCTTAGGAGTGACTCGTTCCCCTGGGCTCTTCTCTCTCCCATTGAGTTTACATTCATCACAGAAAAACTTGACGATGGCCCCATATCCTGTTGTGCTTTGAAAGATCCTAATGGAGTTGTGGCAGCTCACCAGAAGGATGAGCTGTTTCTCCTGAACTGTGTTCTGAAACAGTGCAGACCAAATCCAGCAGATACAAGTCAAGGGGAATGTTACTCTAATCAAGGAGTTGTTTTCCCAAAAGTGTCAATGGATCCAAGTCTGGAGCCTTAGCAGGGGCATGAGGTACAGATGTTTCAGGTTACTGGAGAGGAGATCGAAGAGCTTATGTTGAAAGGAAATAAGTGGGAATATAAAGAGGGATCCAGGAAAGCCAGTGAGCTTTTCAGGTGTGTAATCTGCTCATAAGCTTAAATGTTGCCCCTTCGTAAGGGGAGAAAAATCAATGTAATTTTAATGTGGCGTGAACTCGAGGCAGTGCCTCGTGGCCATAGTAAAGGCTGGTAGCAGTTGCAACATGGTTTGGGATTGGGAGTTGTTGAAATCTTTGATTCTTTGAAAGCGACAAAAGAGTGCTCCAAGGAGCGACGAGCGGGGGCGGGGGGCGGGCAGCAGCAGGGAGGGCAGGGCGAGGGCCCCGCGGCTGGCGGGCCCTCCTGCCGTCCGCGGGGCCTCCTGCCGTCCGCGGGGCCTCCTGCCGTCCGCGGGGCCTCCTGCCGTCCGCGGGGCCTCCTGCCGTCCGCGGGGCCTCCTGTGCGCTCTCTTACTGCTGCCCCCTCCCGCCGCTATCCCTGCCGCTGCTGGGGAGGCAGGGGACGAAGCTCCATCTAGTGTATAAAGGGAGATGTCTGGGAGCTAGCAAAATAAGAAGAAATCGTGTGGAAGATGGCTTTTCCTAGGCCAGGCGTGGGGTTTGTGTTTGTGGGGGGTTTTTTGGGGTTTTGTGTGGTTTGGTTTTTTTTTGGGGGGTGTTTTTTTGGTGGGTGTTTTTTTGGTTTTTTTGTTAACTTGTGACTAGGGTTGCAAACTCTTTGACTGTGCAAGTATTAATTGAGTAGCGTTGGCATTCTGACAGGTGATGCTAATTTTCTGTACCTGGGAGTGTGTAGAGGTTCCTACTGGCTTTAATACAGTTTTAAGTAGTCTCTAATGTCAATTCTAGGCAAAACCAAATATATGTCCTTCTATTAAGATTAGGTGTTGCATAACCAGGTTGTAGCTCTGTGAAGAGAAGGAACGCAGAAGTTTAACGGTATATAAGGCTAATGCTTTTAAGGTAGAGTATCTTTTGACTCTTCCTGACTGATTTGTATAATCTTAAACTACAGTAAGTGGGAGATAATGCAAGTGTAAATGGACAAGACATTTTATTATCTGCTTTTAAAAACAAAACAAGAGTAACAAATCATCTTGTTTGTTCTGGAGGTTGCTAAAAATAGATTTTTATTCCCCCCCCCGGGTACTTGGAAAACCAATTGCAGTTCCTGAATGTGACTTTGCAGCAGCCTCTCTAAAAGGATGGGAAACACATTTTCAGTGTGTTTGACGCATATTGGCAATTCAGTATCAGGCAGCTACTAAATTTCTGAGTTCGGCAAATGGTTGTATGGCAAAAACAGGGTACTACGATTTAATCCAGGTTTTTTTTTCTGTGGATAATGAGGCAAACTTTGTTTTCCTTAATCCACCTATGATGTTCCATTCTTATCCAAAAATATGCTGCTTGTCCTTGTACTTGTAGTATCTCTTCTACGGTTCAGTGCCAAAGACCACTTGGTAGAATTCATCCCTGCCTGCAGTGGTAGCTCTTTGAAATCTGTGGGAAGTTGGGATCAAGTACCTGCATGGGTTTTTGTTGTTTGGGGGCTTTTCATAGTTTCCAGCATATTGGGAATATTGGGGATTCTTCCTGCTGGAGGAGGATCAGGAGGAATAGAAGAAGGTGAGTGAAGAGAAGGTGAAGTTTGCATCCAAAGTGGTAGGTTGAGGTGAGGGGATGGTTTCTAGTGCTAACCTTTCGCAACCAAGAAGCTAAAGAACCAGGGGGGTCATTTTGTTCCCAGCAGCATGTTTGCCAAGCATTTGTTTTGCAGAAACGTGCAGCTGCTACCAAGTCCAGACTGAGAGCTGTTATAAGACGGCTTTTTAGGGACAGCAGTACTGTTGGCTGCTGGGCTCCAGCAAGTCTGGACCTGTACATCATTTCCAGGTGACTTTGCTGCCAGCTTATAAACCTGGTTGACTAATGTAGTGCTGTATAGTCGTCTGCTGTAGCCTAAAATAACAGAAGGTGTGAATTGCTGCTCCACAGTAATGGCGGGTGCTCCCACAGGTACTTTGCCAAGGTCACGAATGCTAAATAAACCAGACTAAACAAAACCTTGTTGCGATAATTCATGATTAACTGTAGCCTTTGCAGGATTTATCGGTTATAAACTAAGTGCCTGCCTTTATTTTTTTGTCCTAGTAACTAAGGCAGATGTGAACTTCAAGTCCAGTGAAACTTTTTTTTGGCTCTTGCCTCTGTTTACATGATTCAGGAGTTTGCAGTAGTTCCACAACAAATATAGCTTTGAACAGAAATAGCCATTCAAGTGCTATGCTTCTGGCAGTACAGAAGAGATTAAGAGGGTCTAACAAAAAAGCTTGTAAAGAGTTTTGAGTTGGCTGCTTTTTTTTTCCCCCAAAAAGTAGGCCAATAATTGTAATGTATTTTAAAAAGTAAGAAGTGGTATTCCTGCAGCAAGTTACATAGACAGCATGTCTCAGTTGTCATGAAACAGTGCAAAACATGGTGCATGCTGAATAGTTTTACTTTAAAACAGGCTTTTTCTAGAACTGCAGCAGCTGTATTAAGTTTTAAGAACTTAGTTGATTGCATCAAGTTGTTTCTGAGGATTTTTCCTGATGTCTCTTCTTTGAGAAGAGCTTATGCTTTTTAGATGCAACATGAGACAGATGCAGAACAAAAGAGTGATGGCAAAATGAAATTAAGCAGGGCTGTATTTATGAGTTGTTAAGAAAAGACTTATGAATAGATTAAGGAGGATCTTTTTGTATATATTTTGACACTTTGAAATTGGAAAGTATAAATGTTGCTTGCATGTTCTTATTTTGAATGAGACTTCATTCTGTATCATGTTTTAGATTTGGTATTTATTTTATTTACATGCGATCCTAAGTTTAAGTAATTATTTTCCTCTTTTCCTCTCCCTAGTATTCATGAACAGTTTCTGGCTAGAAACAAGGTGCAGAATTTTTTTCTACAGGGGCGGAGGGGAATTGCCAGAACAGTCCCTGGAGATGCCAGTTCCCCAGTACTCCAGGCTTTAAATCAATACTAAATATTTCTGTGAAAGACTGCAGTTCATATAGGTGTCATGAACTTAAAATAGAATTTACAGCTTTTGGATGGCGGGTGAAGTGGTCCTCTAACCAACACTCGCACTGACCTACCCCAGCCATGCTGTGCAGCTGCAGAGCAGACCCTGAGGCGTTCCGATGTGACCCACGGCGTACAACCGACGGTTGTAAGCACACAGAAACCTTACCCATCTTGGGGAAATCCCTGAACTGGGAGTGGTTGGGATTTGGGATAGGTACTTGGGGACAGAGGGACCTTATTGTGGATGTGACTGTATTGAGGATGCTGCTGGATCCCATGGTGGCATAGCAGTGCTAGCTGATGGACTGCTGGGGTTTGCTTTCTCCAAGAGCCTTGGTTTGAGATTACCCCATGTCAGGGATGTTGTAGGTCGCATTGAATGGCCTAAGCAAGGGAATTGAAGGCTATTTCTTCTGTAGTTTTTTGCAGTTGGGTAGTTCCTCCAGTGAATGACTGTCATTTTGCTTGGCCTCAATTAGCAAGTTTTTAAACATCACTAATGCTTTCTTACCTGGGCAGCTGGAGCGTATCCCACCTTCCTGTCTGTACTGTGAATACCCAAGGCAGCAAGACTGGTACATCTGTCCTGCGATTGCAAATCACAATTGCAGTGTAAATATCCAAATGGTTGGTAAAGTAACTTTTTGCTGAAAAAAGGCTTTTTTCCCCCCCAGTCATTCAGCCTGCACAGTAAAACAATCCTCTTGCCCCAATAACTCTTCTACAAATAGCCAAAAATGTAGAATAACTACGAGCAATGCTTAAGGACTCTTAAAAATTGGAGTTTGTTTAAAACGTGTGGATGCTGAGGAATTGGTTTCTGCAGTCTGGAGAATTGCTTTGTTAGAAAAGTTGCTAAGGACACTCCCCGATCTGATCAGGTCCTGTAATGAACAGCTAGCACTGTGGCTAGAGATTGAAGGGAGAGTTTGCATAATATCTGTCCAAGATTATTTTAATGTTAGAGTTATTGCAGTAATGTGTTAGGGGTTGTTTGTTCCCTTGCATGTAGTATTCACTGTAACAAGCAAGTCCTACACGCTTATAACACCGACCCATCACGTACTGAGCAGTGAATTCACTTTGCGGCTTTCGTTATGACTGTTTGGAGTTCTTAATCATTTCAAGCAAGTCTTCCATAAACACTTTCCCGTTTGCTTCTTAAGATCCTGTTTGCTCAGCATACCAGATCAAGGATGTCATCTGCGCGAGATGAGGCTTTCAGCTGCCTCGTCTTCTTTGGAAAGTGTTGAATAGCACTGTAACAGTGGATTCAATAAGCAGAAAACCTCGATTGAGTGGAAGGGTTTAGGCTGGGAATTGCTGGGTCACTGTAAGCCTCGAGGATTGCGGTGGCTTTTTGGCTGGGAGGGAACCTGAGCGTGTGAATGACGGGTACAAGCTGTGAACACAACATGGTCATCTTGTTATTCACAGAGCTGCCTCTGTGAATAAACTCACCATCTGACTGTGTAAGTGATAGATAATTTCTAAACCAAGATGTGATGGAAAGGGGATGTGGAGTCAGATCTGGGCACTATGTAGCTGCAGAGTATCAAAAAGTGCAGTGATCATACGTCATCTTCCCTCTCTGCGACGGTGTTATCTTCTCTGTTTACCCAGATAAAAGAAGGTAAATTCTATATTACAAAATCAAGAACTACAGAGGTTGTTAGTGGAGTGTTATCTCCTGGCTTATTCTTTTATCACCTCTTGGTTGTTTTAGTTATCTGGTTTTTTTGTTTTGCAAATGTGTGTAGAGCTCTTTAGAGAGGGAAGTACCCATAGACGTGGTGTCTGAAAAATGGTTCAAAAAGCCTTTGACAAGGTGACTGGTCAGGCTTTCAAGTGAAAGACAAATCCGCCTCATGCCTTTTTTTTTTTTTGTAATATATTCTCTACGTTTGTGATGGCTTTGAAAGTTTGAGGAAGAGCACCAAAGCAATATTGGGTAACGCAGTCAGCTACATTTTTGAATTCCTTTAACCCTTCATGGAACATTTTTGGGAGCTTGAGGTATTTGTGTGTGTAGGTGTCTTCACCTGCCTGCTCCTTTTCTGCCTGAGGGATTTAGCCTGTTTGAGCAGAGGTGAAACTACGGAAACTGTGTACACCATCACATTGAGCCTCTGTACTTTTACAGATGCATGTCTAGCTCTTGAGATGCACCTCCAGTAGTGGTTCCTAGGTGGAGGTTCACCTAGGTGAACCTTGAATGCGAAGGAGTTATGTCCCAGAAAACAAATTTGTCTTGCACCCACCCTTTCCCTTCGTCTTTTTAGTGATAAAGATCGTGAGAAAACTGTGCCATTACAGACAGTCCTTATCCACTCCTCTGATGGCATTAATGGCCTGATCACACCCCTTTTAATTAATGAATGGGAGAACGGCTTTCAGTGGCAACCCATGTCTTCCGTTTCTCCCAGACCTGCAGGGGGTTGTCTGTCTGTGGGACAGCGAGGGTGGTACAGCCACCTGGGCGCGGGGCTGAGGATCACCATCGCTCAGCCCGCAGTAGTGCCGGGCATTTATCTGTGCTTGCTGCAGACCCACACCTTGCTCCAGGCTCTCTCCATCAGGAGTTTGTGCAATACTCTCATGCAGGTGAGGCAAGATGTAGCGAGATGCTGACTCCAAACTTCTGGGCTGTTTCGGAGTCATTTCGTGATATCTGAAGACCTTGTGCGTGGCTGCCTCAACCCCCGTCTCTTCTCGGTAGGTGCTGGATTGCACAGGTCTGCAATGCCAGCAGGCACCGGGCTCCGCTGCCCTTGTCGCTGCTCTGTGGGGGTTTGAGTTGCCAGGTCCTTATCTGGAGCCACCCCTAGAGACTCGGCCGGCCGGGACACCGCTTGACTTTCACCCAAGGGTGCTCAGCAAAAGCCCTTGGACACGAGGGTGGGGGGGGAAAGATGGAAGCTGTTAGAGTTCAGATGTTTGTGCCCTGCTCCTTTGACAGCTGCTGTCTGTAAGCCGTGCTTTCCTGGAGCGACGGCACCGTGAGCAGATTGCGTGATTGATTTGTTGTGATGGAGGTTGTGTTCTGGGAGTTGAAAATACTGTGCTTGGGAGCTGGCCACTGTCTTCTGCAGAGCCACAGGAGCTGTGGCTGACCAGCTGAGATAATGATGGTGACTTTCAGAAGGGGAAGACTTATAAAATACTCCATGTTTAAAAAAAATTATAAATATATATACATGTATATATCTCCTTCTGAAACTTCATGTCAAACACACATTTGGGCTAATGGAGGTTCAGTTTAGGCATAAAAAGACTTGGTGCATTATAGTGATTATTATATAGAAGTCTTTGAGGATAGTCTCGGTTTGCAATTATTCATCTCCCTTTTAACAGGACTGGTAGTAAAGGATCGTAAAATATTACCTTTGCAGCTTCTAGATTGAACCTCTTTAGTTTTACCTTGTTCCTTAATCTGGTGGTGATCAAGCTTTCCAAGCTATACTGCAAGCTGTGTCCCCAAGTAAATGGGCATTCAAGCAGATCAACTCACGGCATTTTATTAAGTCAACACTCATGCAAAAGCCACCTCCAGAGCTTAATAATTATTTACTGAGTGTTCCTGGGTCATGAGAGAGGTTTTCATTAAGTTCAGAAAGCATTATGTTCAGCAGCTTGTGAAGGTGTGTTTTAAAGACAGGAAGAAAAATGGAAAACTACTAAATGGTGTACAGCTACTTAAAAAAATTCTTAGCTGAGGATTAAATGAAGTGTTTTGTTTGTGTGGTTGGTTTTTGCTGTGTGTGTTTTGTTGTGTTTTTTTTCTTAAAGACAAGTGTATCCACTGAATTCATTCGATCTGTAATTCAACCCTTAGCTCCTGGGTAGTAGCTCTGCATGGTGGATGTTTGAGGGTTTTTTCTTCCTTCTCCCTGCTGACCAGGTGCACACTGCATTTGGGTAGATGGATGGATGCCCGTCGGGTTGAGGGTTGTTCTACGGGTGCAGCCCATGGTGTAGGGTAAGCGGTGCTGCTGCAGGAGAGCAGCTCTGAGCTGGTGCGGGTCAGGATAAGAAAGCACTGGAGGGACAAAAAAATGTTTTACCTTGATGATGGAGCAGATGTAACAGCAGGCAGTGTGTCTCTTTAAACATGGAACCTTCAAACGCAGAAACCTTCTTTCATATAGAGGCCTGAAACGTAGTCCTTGCTTTCATATAAAGGCTGATAAAGGTCTCCACACCATTTAGGTGTAATTGCTCTATCCTTGGCAAGAAAGGACAGACGAGGGTGCCAACTGTTGGTTTGGGTTTTTTTAACATTGATGCTTTGAGCAGCGCCAGCCAGTTGGTGTGGGGAGTGGAGCATCGCTGTGACCCACAATCAATTATTAAATTTTAGGAATGAAGTACAAAGTGCTCAAGGGAAAATGCCCTAGTAGTTTTCTTGTACTTAGAATCCCTTGCTTTAGCTGAAGATAGGGTAGAAATTGTGTAGGGAGCTTTTTTGTTCTTTGTGGGTTTTTTGGTTTCGGGGTTTGGGTTTTTTTGGGGGTAATCTGGCTCCCTCTTGCATTTTTTTTTTTTTTTCTTTTGGTATCCTTCCATTTTCTGTCACCTCTCTGTGGCAAACAGTGATGATGGCTGGCAGGTTGGATGCTGCTAGAAGTGTTGTTGCTTCAGCCACATATATAGTACTGGCAACAAAAAGTTTCTTGAGGTTTTACTGCTTGGTAGAGAGACTGAAAACAATCTGGCAAACTAACTTTACTTTTGAGGAACTCTACTGGTCATTGAAGAGGAGGGCTGTTGGAAGGGGAGCTGTGCAGTGGTCTCTTCTGATAATGCCTTCTGGAGGTCAAGCCAAGTATTTGAGTTGTAATTTTGGCAACCTCTCATCTGCTTGCTTTAAAGATCATGATAGTTTTATGCTAACATCAGATATTTAAACATGGATGCCTTTCTTTTCTCTATAAATAATTATGAATGGGGTAAGGGTAAGACATGAAACACAAGCATTTAAATCCCGTGTTATTTCTTATCTCTGACCTCCGAGATCTGGTGCAGCTCAGTGGATTTCTTGAGGTGCTAAATCTGCTTTTCTTGGCTGATTTCTCTGTGGACTAACCCATTAACAGTTGGCATGAACAGAGGAGAGCAACAGCAGCCTCCCTCTTGTGTGCCATTTCTCTGCTTAGAGCAGGGTAGTCGATCCTGCCCAGAGCAAGTGGGTTGGAAAGCTCTTTTTTTTTTTTTAAAATGCATTTTATTTGATGCTTGTTCATCTCTGTTTGAGGAAGCTTTGGGTTTGAGGAGTTGGTCTGTGGTTTTCACTATTGTAATTCATTTAAGAAACCTTATATTGGGGGCTTTTCTTTTTTCTTTAAAAAAAAAAACCAAACAAAACCAAAACCTAAACCAGTAATTAAAAAGCAAGCTGAGTTAAATAATTTTTTCTAGTTCAAAATCTCTGGAGAATTTTCTTAATGAATACATAGCTAATGCAAAATAATGTTTGTAAACCAGACAACTCATATAAATAATGCATGTGAACCAGAGAAGTTGTTTGATCAATTTATAAGAATCTGCAAACAAAACTGACCAACAAAAGACGAGTTTGTCTTTTTGACCAAGGAGACAGAGATAAAATAATCAGTACACATCTGGGAAGGCCGATTAGGCTCTAAAAGGTATGGTCTCTGTAATCTCTTGAGTTGATGGCAACAAAATCAAACTTGATTTTAATCTGATCAGTTGCGTTTTATTATGCAACAGCCATCTGCATTATAACTTATGTATGCAGTAACTAACATTTCCCAGGCATCTCTGCAAAGGATATGTAATTTAAACTGATTTAATAAAATGTTATCACTTCATGATTAATTGGATTGGCACATGACACTCATAACTAATAAGCATAGTGTAATACAGACTGAGAGTTATTAGACTGCTAATGGATAACTGGTTTAATCATATGTCAATTAAAAGGATGAGTCGGTTTCATTTATTGCAATTAAATGGTATCCATAAACCATGTTTGCAGGAAGTATCTAAATCACATCGTGTATCAGTTGTGTGTGTGGGCTCTGTTACCAACGCTACATAATCCGGGGGTGAATCAGTTCACGTATGAGAGTTTTGAATCCACGTGTCCAGGTTCTGGGTCGTACTGTGGTACATGGCACCGTGCTCGATCATGGGAGAAGATCTGCCTGTGCAGCAGCATGTAAAGGTCAAGAAGCTTTAAAAATATGAATTTTCAAAACTGATGAAGCCTTTGACATAACAAGTTTTTAATTGCTTTTTTAATTGGAAAACTGAGTTTCTGACAAACCTCCTGTTTGCTCTCTGGAGGGTACATGGTGATGAAGCCCAAACCATCTTCCATTCCACCTCAGAGCTTTGCGTGGAGCATCCTGCGGTTGAGAAGAGGAGCAGACACGGTGGGGAAGGGAAGCTGGGCCGGAGGACAGTCCGTGTTGTGCATGGGACAGGCTTAGCGGGTGACATACCAAAGTTTCAGACAGTTTTCCACGTTTGATCAGTGCCGCCCGTGGCGAGTGGAATGAGTGCTGGTGTGGTGAGACCGCCCTGCCCGCGGCAGGAGCTTTACAGCCCCCGGGGATGAATAATGGGAAATCTGCATGGCAGGAGCGTCTTGTGTTTGTCCAGTTTCCTTCACAGGGCTTGTGACAGGAGCATCTGGTCAGGCAGGCAGGTGCTGTGCAGCAGCTTTTATCCCAGATAAAAGCATTATTTGAACCCAACTGCGTCGGCGGCAGTAGCTGCTATCTGGCAGCACGTTGCTGCCAGCGCTGCCTGCGTTCAGGGCTTGTGCGCCTCTGCTGCGTAAAATTATAACGTGCACAAATAAGAGAAGGATGTGTCTGCTGAGCTCGCGGCTCTGTTGTAGCTACGCTGGTTTCTGGCTTCTCCTTTGAAATAAGGATGAACAGGACATTTGGTTATCTCCTCAAGCTTTTTCTTCCCGCTCATCTGGCCACCAAAATCTGGTGTCCTGGATGCGAGTAAGATCAGACTCTTCTTCTCCTGGCCGGTGCCTGCTCTTCTTTAGATACCTGTTTAAACAGTACATTGCCCAATCTTGCAGTACCTACCTAATTACATCTAAGCTATTTTTTCCAGTGAATAACTAGAATATTGAACAGAATTACAAAAGAAATAAAACCTGGAAGAGTTTCTGTCCTTTGGGGAAGAATTTGACAGAACAGCATTTTCTGGCGTTATTGTTTCTTTTGAAGACACAATATTTGAAGCTTTTGTTGACGATTTTCTATCAACAGTAGACCCCTGAATCGCCGGCAGAAAGCTGTAAGGGCAGTTGTTGAGTTGTTGGTGTGAGTAGGTACAGTAATCGTGTGAGCGAAGTGAATCATGTAACCCTGGCAGGGGCTATTTGAAATGTCATGGAAATCCTTTCTCCTTCCTTCTCCCTTGCATTCCCCAAAATTTTAGTATATGGGAAAGCTCTTCTGAGACAGTTTTCAGCACACTTGGCTTTGGTAGGTGGAGAAACAGTTCAAAATGAAAGAAGGTGGGAGGAACTGCTGGGTTACCAATTTTGCAGCATTATCTATTAAAAAAAATGCCAGTAGCACACACATGAGAATTCTGCCTAGTGTGATACAAAATAACCTTTTCCTCAACATGAGGAGAATGAATCCTTCCTTTAAAAGCAGCATGAGTGCCTTTTTTTGCTCTTCTATTACAGTGGTATCCAAAGTGCAATATTATTGGTGGACAGGAACAAAGTATTAGCGCTTCAGTAATACATATATAAATAAAATTCATAAATAAATATACATATATTGGGGGTGCATGCTCAAACACTTTTTCCTGGTAGCAGTGCATGATAAAAAAAATTGGGAGGCCACTGGTCTATAACTGTCCTGGTCATGGAAACAAAGCATGTCCTTGGTTTGGAAATGTGCAAGTGGTTCAGATGTGCAGCCAGGAAACACGCTGCTGGGTTTAGATATGAGAATTGCTTTGCCCTTAATTGAAAGGGTGGTGTTTTTTACAAGTATCACAGTCAATGACTTGTCTTGAGCAGCTAATTAGTGCGATTATTCCACAGCTGCATTAGTTTCACCACAAAGGTTTTCTCTTGTTTTATCAAAAGGATCAGTGTCTTTGTGAATGTTTCAACCTGACAGGTCTTAAATAGCAAGATGGTCCCCTCCCTCCCTCCCTGCCCCCAAAATGTGTGCTCTGGAAAAGCAGAGTTTGATCTCTTGGGGGAGTAAGTGTGGGTTCTCCTTTTTGGTTTCTGCTCTGAACCGTTTTCAACATCAGTCCTAAACAAAGCCAGAAGACTTCCAGCAGCGCTGGCTCCGGATGTCCAAGCACAAGTAGCTGTCGGTGCCTGCAGCCTCCGGGCGAGACCTGAAGGGATGCTGGCTCCTGGGCTCCTTTGCAAGCCGTGCGTCAGCATCCTGCGGGTAGCACCTAACCTCAGCCTCTGGCTCCAGTGCTTTTCAAGAGCAGCCTCCTCCTAGAGCGGGAGGGTTACTGCTGCCTTCCCCAGGCATGGCTCTGCATCATTATAGACTAATGAGCCCATTCCTTCCATGGGCTGACGGCAATCAGCTGCAGCAGTCAGAACCAGAAACCAAATATCCTGAATTATATGCACTATGGCTCGCTTTTATATGGAGCCATGTATTCTTACCCACTTCCAACATCCTTCCCTCCAAGGATGTGCAGCTTGGTATTTACATATCCTAATTATTCTGCCTTACGCTACAGAAATGTCTTATAAATGGATTTTAGTTCTGGGGGCTAACAAATTGATGGGTTGCTTCAGAAGGTGTCCCTGCAGTCCATGGCAAAGTCCCATGGTTTGTCCCATGCTGTCTGGTAGGAAGCTTTGCTTGCCAATGGCTTAGAAATGGCTCTTAGGTGCTGAAGCAGTGCAGTGTGCTAGCTCGGGCCAGCCTGATACGCCTAAAACGTGTGACTGAAATAAAGCTGTTATTGTGGTTTATTGTGCCTATTCTTGTATCTCACTGCGCTTGGAAGATGCTGGTAGGCCTGAAGTGGGAGTTTGGTTGGTTTTTTTGGGTCTGGTTTCTAGCGATGAAGTGTCTCCACCAGCAAATCCAACCCCAAGGTAGTATTTTGCAGAAGATAACTGAACTTTGTTGTGTTGTGCTTTCATGGGAGAGGTAGATTTATTTATCTGTTTATTTTTGAGCCAGATCATTAGACCTGGAGTATTATCTATACCTATCATAAGACTTGATACAGCCCTTTTACTTTTTAAAAAAAGGAATGTGAGTGCCTGCTGCTATCTATAAAAGCATTTGTTTTTCTCGTGGATGGTTGCTGTAAAAATTGAAATAGCAAATAGCTCTTTACAGCAGGATATTGGCGTTTGGAAATGGTTAGCTGCAGTCAAGTTAAGGCAGCCTAACGTGGCTGCTAAGTACCTGAAGTAGGTCGGCTCCGAATTCCCCCTCGCATGGTGCAGCCGTATCCTCACCCATCCCGCCCCACGTTCCGGTGTAATTCTGCAAGCTCCGACCGCTGGAGCCGCGATCCTGCTTGTGGAAGCTGAGCTGTATCTCTCTGGTCTTCCCACAGCAATTCCGAGCATCCTGGCGCTTCCAAGCCTCCCTTAAGCTCCTCCAGCATGACCTCACGAATCCTGCTACGACAGCAGCTCATGCGTGAGCAGATGCAGGAGCAGGAGCGTCGGGAGCAGCAGCAGAAGCAGCAAGCAGCCCAGTTCATGCAGCAGCGAGTACCCGTCAGCCAGACACCTGCCATCAACGTCAGCGTCCCCACCAGCCTGCCCCCTGCCACCCAGGTACCCATGGAGGTCCTCAAGGTACGCCGGTCTCTCTGCTTTTCTGTTTAGGAGCTCTCGCTCATCTAAATGCCCTTTATTTAATAGGGACATGGTTATAGGGATTTTCGACAACGAAATTTTGCAAATAAGCGGCGCTCTGGCTTGTTTTGCAGCTTATTTTGGTGTCCTGGTAGTGAAGAATGGAAAACCTTTTTTGAAAAGTTTGTGTGACTTTTGTTTTCTTTAAACTTTGAGATCTCGGGAGGGAGGTTTTGCTACAAAACTAATGTTTCTGACATTTTCCCTTTGGAAAATACTTCTCCATCTTTCTAGTACTTGGTTATTTTCAAAAAGAAGACATTAATAATAGATATTCAAATCAATATTTTGGTTTTTAAAAGAAAACAATGAAATATTTTTGTAAAATGGAGTCAAAACTCATTACAAAAGAGCTCCTCAGAAAGCCTTAATCTGAAATACGGGTGAGTTTCCAGCCTCTTGCAACGAGCCTTCGTAATCCTTTTTTGCTTAAATGACTTGTTTGCTATTAGTAGCTTTGGG
Source organism: Ciconia boyciana (assembly GCF_034638445.1). Lineage (NCBI taxonomy): Eukaryota > Metazoa > Chordata > Aves > Ciconiiformes > Ciconiidae > Ciconia > Ciconia boyciana. The sequence goes on along the minus strand of NC_132944.1, from coordinate 14,287,302 downwards.
TTCCTTGTCTTACTGGAAACTGTAGGAGCTTGTTAGTATCCCTCTGTCAAAGGGGATGTAGCTTGCTAATTACTTGGGGGAAAAACCTGAACGGCTATAAGAAAAGAGATAATTTCATGCACAGGGTAAGTCCAAGTAGAGTAAAGCAATGTGAAATGTGTGAGTAAAAGAATGCAAAATGTTTTGGAGAAATTTGCTGACATATTTCATGAAAATTTAAATTTTCATTAGTTTTGAAGAGTTATCTATTTGTTCTGCATTATTGCTAAATCTTTTTATTTCAGTCTGATGTTTAGTAACCCCTTTCAATCGGTAAGCGTATTCTTACCAGATAAGTTAATTGAGCCTGGTTACAATATGCTTGTAGTCTGTGCATCGCTGTTGTATGTCAATGGTACGTATTCAAAGATTTAGTTTTAAAATAGGCTTGCAGGCTCAGGATTTCAAGGCAGTCTGTGTGCAGGTTTATGGAGGAAATGTAGGATGATTTTTATTTATTGAATCTGCGTTACAGTGTTGTGTTGATAGCGCCAAAACTAATACTTAATTGGGGCCCTAGAGCCATACTCACATATGGTCTATGATCTAGGAGCAAAAAGGTGACAGTTGAATTTTTTTTTGGGGAAAAAAAAATTATATACATACACACATTTCCATTAAAAATTAAATATGATATACTTTGAGCGTATGTGCATATAGTAAGGAGTCTGAAATTGCCTGGGAAGAGCTATTTTGTCTAACGTTTTTGCATTACGCGCAATGCTTGTGTATAAAAAATTTGTTAAACTTGTTTCCAGGTTATGACACCATAGTTATAATTCAGATCCAGCAGATGTATAGGTGTTATGAAATAGGTTTTTTGTTTGTAATGCACTTAGTTAAATAAGCATACGTTAGATTTTTACATGTTTCATCCTAATATGTTATGACATGAATTCTAGGGGTTTTTTTAAACCTCTCTGAAGACTTGTAGGAAGGTGTTTATTTTCTGATGATATTTTACCATTAAGGAAGGAGTGTAATGTCTTGAAGAAGCATTAGCAGTTGTCTATATTGTTAATTTTACAATTGCCTCTTTATATGAGAGAGGAGGGGAGGCAGCCCTTTATTTCTGAGGGACGAACTACAGAAGACACTGCAGCTGAGAGGTGATGCTTGCTTATAGGGTTACTGGGAACTGGCTTGTCATAGGATTTGCATGCAGATCTGTAACCTGCTGGAGCATTGCTAGGGAACTTCACGCGAAGGACTTGAGCCTGAATCCTCGTCCTCCAGGACTGCGAAAGAAGTATCTGTCCCCTGGTCCCTCCTGATGGAGCACAGTCTCCTGGAAAGAGGGAGGGCACCTCCTCTGCGGTCATCTTTGGCCCAAATGGCAGCGTGCATGACCCTGTAGAGCGAAAAATTAAGAGAATGTATGCTTAAGTGGCTTGTGAATTAAAAGTAATAGCTGGCAACAAGTGCCTTTTGGTGATGAAATTGTGCATTGAAGGTGATGGTTGTGTACATGTGAGCTACCTGCTGGAACAAAATGATGCCTGTTTTCTCACCACCCACATTTACATAAATAACAGCCAAAATTAGCAAAACCAAGTCCTCTTGGTCTCGCTCTGCGCATGAGAGAAGAGAAGCTGCTTTGCATAGTTGTGCTGCTTGTGTTTTTGGTGGGTGAAGCAGCTTAAGATTCATCCTTTTATCCTTACTGATAAAAGTGGACCAGTTCTGTAAAAAAAAAAATAATTTAGTACAAAATACTTGGCTTGAAATCATGATCTTGCTGAAAATTTACCACTGGTGCTTCAGTGAGAGTAAGATTTCTCTGAAAGGTCCATATAATTTTTTTTTTGTGTGGTGTTTTTTTTTTTTTTAAATAGGTTATTTGTCTCAAAAGATGAGATTAACAATAAATCAGGATCTTCCTGGTGCCGATACGCTGACAGCCAGCTCTGTCTGCAGTAACGCTGTACGAGTGACATCATTTCCCTGCAGCTGCTTTTTATACTTCAGTTGTTTTTTAGCTGTAGACAAATTTTCCATATGAGCGGTACAGAAGTTTTAATTAGATAAATAGGGAACTAAGTTGGTAACTTTATTATCCAAATGGTCTGGATTTAGTGACCTTAAAGAATGAGAGAGACAAAAAGGGGGTTTTTACACTTTCAGAAATGTTAATCTGCAAGGCAGCTTTCTTTAAGAGGGATCTTTTTGAATATTACTTCACAAACAGATAAGACCAAATGTAGTAGCTGGTTTTGTTGTTGTTGTTTGTTTTGGAAATTAGCATCAAAAAAACCCCACTCCAAGCCTGTTGAATTTGTCAGTGTTTTGTGTTTTTAATTACATTGTGTGACTTGCCCTTTCTCCCATATCTCACAATGTGAGAAGGAGAATAATACTTGCATGTCTGAGGATGGTAGTTTGGAATTACTAGTTTAAAAAGAAGCGAAAGGTTTTAATGAGCTTGCATTTTGTATTTGTTTTCAAGGTGTGTAAGATGTTAATTTAGAAACAATACAGAAAGAAAGAGAAATACATATGAATCTGTGTCACATTGCATAGGAATCTCCAAATTACATAATGTGGTATGTTCGAGGCCATATGAATAAATAGAATTTCATTTTCTTGAGTAATGACTTCTTATTGCATCACTTCTCTGCCAAGTAATGTAGCTTGGCAAGGTAGGAAATGACCTGTTGGAATTTAAATTTTGTGTTGCTGTGTACAGCCTAATTAAGAGATGGACAAGGAGTAGTCTAATGCATTTGAAACAGTATCTATTTGAATCTAATAGCAAAAGGAAGATTTGTTATGGCTTTCAGTTATCCTTCTGCAGAGCTGATGTTAGCTTCACCGATGTACAGGCTGGTTTACCTTTAAGCACCTTCTCATCCATATCTTGTTGGTAGTTGAGGAAAAACGCTACAGAGAGATGTCACAAGAGTTTCTTTGCTTCTGCTGCAGTTCAACTTCTTGTTCTGCCTTGGAAATAGGAGCATATAACTCAAAATGTTGATCGTTGGAGTAGTTCCAAGCCCTAATAATGTTGGATCAGGATCCATTCCTGAGGTACAAAGTAAGTTTTTATATTTTTATTTAAAAGAGTTAACCTTTGCAAAGCGTTTGTCTTAAGATTTCTTCAGTGGGTGGTTTTATGGAGTTGCTTCTTCCATACAGGTGTATCTTGGTTCTGTATACTTAATTGGTATTACGAGAAGAATTGGTATTAAGAGAAGCTGTTCTCTTTGTTGTTGTTGATTGCAGTTACTCTCTCGTCTGGTAGGAGTCCTTATCTGTTGGAGCAGAAGCACCGCTGCAGATCTCAACTTTAGTATTCTAGAGCTGATCTCTGGGAACTGGTTGCTGTATTTCTGTCAGCAGGGTTAGCCCAGGACTTGAGGAGGTCGTGCATCAGGTCCCTGCCTGCAGTCACTGAGACCTGATGATAGGTTAGTCCTTTTGCTCCTCAGTCATCCATGTGCAAAACACTACTGCTATTAATCCCATACCTTGTGGAGTTAAATTTGTTAAAGGTGGTGAAATCCTTGGCTATTAGAAACTGAGAGAATATACTCTTGGTTTGTAGTGAAGCTGGTCTGTTAATCAGCTTCCCCATAGCTGTCTCGGACTTCATCTGTTACCGTCTTCCTGCTTGATAACACGGAATTAGCTTTTCTCCTGTAGTCCTAGCAGCTGTCTGTTGACAGTTATTTAGGGAGCATCTCCTGTGGATGTGATATAGTTGTTGGGTTCTGCTTTTCGTGTCTTTCATGCCCCCCCTCGCCTGCTCCCAGCCCCCTTTCCTGCAAAGCAACTTGCAGGATTCTTGTAGAGCGAGTGATCTCCCACCTGCCAAGCTACGGGCAGCAGCAGGACAACTCCCTGCCTTTCTGACAGGCAGTGATACCCTAGCCTCGTCTGTAGGATAGTTTTCAGTCTTCTGTGTCAGTCTAGGCAGCTGATTTTAGGTGTGTTGTCTTTTTTTTTGTTCAGCAGGCAAAAATGCCTACTTGTAGAGGCATACAGAGTTTTATGTAATGTCCCTCTGGCTTCTTCACCAAAGCTGCGCTGTAGCAGTATGGGTATAGGGCTCACCACCCTTTACATGCTTTTAAGAGACATAGAAGGAAAAGGGGTTTCCTTCATCTAAAAGATCCAGGGGAAGAAAACCAAGGAATCACTCTAAAGGCTGAAATTACCAGCCATCACTCTCGCAAGCAAAGCTTGCAAGATCCTCTACTTGTTTTTTGGGTTAGTCTTTGAGAAGTTCTGCTGATGGAAGTAGTCAGACCTGAGATGTTGATTAAGGCTTGCCTTTGAAGATTGCTCTCTTCATTTTTTTATTTTTTTTTAATAAGTGCACTTGTCTCAAAGTAGTCTTATTTACAGAATTTGCACTGGTCCAAAAAGTAAACTTATTACAGCAATTCAGAGAAGTGGGCTGGGGGAGGAGTGGGGACTCACTTATTTGCTCATTGAGAGACATTACAAAAATTGAATTGTAGCTAATGCTGTGCAGCTTGTATTGTTTTGCCTGATTTCTGGATAAAGTTTACTGTTCGGAACAAGCATAACGCAGTCCCCTAAGTACTTTGGACCTGCCTGCCCAAAACATAATGTGGTATTGCAGAAACTGCAACTGGTGTGAGCAGGCTTATGTCCTCCATGGGAGGAGATGCACTGGACCATCCTCAGGACTCAAGGAAAGGAGGCTCAGGGCCAGCTTTGGCCCACAGAATTGCAAGTTGGTTCCTTTGAAAACATTACCAGTTCTTGAAAAATTGGAAATGTTACCAGTGGGCAGCTGACATCCAGCCCTCTGCATGTCTCACTAGGCAGATGGAAGGTGGAAAACAGGGTGAACACTTCTTCCCTCTCCCCCTCCATGTTATTTGTTGGCGTTCCTCAGTTGGGGCATAGATGCGACACTTGTGCTGTTGTGTTTTTAAAGTGATGCACCAGGCCATGGCACGAGGGTTGATGGAAGCCTAAACTGGATGTGTTGTGGTGAAATGGTGTGGTCCCTGTCCCAGTCTGTCCCTGCTGCTGCATGCTAATGCTCCTGAGGTTGCGGTTGGTTTACCTCCCCTTCCTCCTGGGTGTTCTCACACCAAATGAATAGCACGATAAGAAATCTGCTGGGCTTCTGATGTCTCTCTTCCTCCCTCTTTGCCTGCCATTGGGAATTTAAGAATGTAACTTACATCTGGCACAGGCGCTGAGATGGGAGAGCCACGTCAGATGTGGCTACGAAGCATAGCCTCGAGGGCTGGGATGGGAACCCGCAGTGGGTGTTTGCTCCACGGACTGGCGTGTTCCTGCAGTGGTACAGACGTCTTTTGGACGCCCCACAAACACTTTGTGGGTAGTGAGGTATAAGCAGGTCTCCTGACCAGCGGATGATATAACAGGTCCCTTTCAGGATGCTAACATCCCCTTTTATCCTTGTTTCTGGAGAGCGAGCAAACAGTTCCCTTGCTCCAGGGGATCTGGACAAGGCGGGTCCTGCTTTGTTGGTCTGCAGCTTGAGATCTCTCCTCTCTGTGCTCCTGCTTAGTGCCTGCTCTTGCTAATGGGGCAGTTCACCCCAAAATGTGACGTGTATATAAAAACATATGTATGGAAATATAGGCTACAAAAACACTTTTGGTATTTGTTGTTAACAGATTGTTAATAGTGTATTTGTGTACAATAATGTTTATAATATGCTGGACATTTAAAAATTTCTCTGCCACTAAAGACCCCACTTAGGATTCCCCCTGCCGCGCTGCCTAGGTTGGTGTCTTCATGATAGACGTTACTGCTCTTTCGGTGCTAGAAACACAGCTCTTTACTGTTATGTCTTGTCATTGTGGCCTTTCTTCTTTCACCTGGGGTCCGAAACAAGCCGAAACCTCTTCTTTTCAAAGCCTAGAATCGGATACTGTTTACTGGATTTCCGCTCTTGCTTTATTATTCCAACAGTTTTTGCCCATCTCATGGCAGCAGTGTGGGCTGATCACTACTGATACCAGAGCGGGTCCATTTGTCTCTCCCTTAATGCTGTCCCATTGCTGTAGTTCGTGCTCATCTTTCCCCTTACAGCAACTTTTCCCGAATCGACAGGAGTGCAGCACTGCGGCCACGCTGCTTGGAAGGGTGCGGGCGACCAGGCTGGCCTCTTGCCTTCACCCTCCTGTCATTGTTCATTCAGATTTTAAATGCACCACCACAATAAGCTCTTTGCATCAGATACCCTGTATTTCTTCGTTTTTGAAATGCCAAGCGTGCCTTCTGAGTGATGTTAATAGCTACGGACATATATCAAAAAAATACCTCCTCCTAGTCCTTTTCCAGTGTGCTTATTACAGAGAGTGACCTGTGGTGGTAGTGCAGTCCTGCCTAGCAGGGAAGGCTGTGCAGTTAGCAATAGTATTCTTGGTATAATAATTACCATAAAACTTCATTGTATAGGGGACTTAACTCATGGTTCTGAAGAACAGGAACAATGGGATGTCAAGATAAACGTGTGGTAGCATCTGCTACAGCAAATGTGTGTTTGTGGACACACTTATCTGATTAAAAGTTAATTTAATCTAACCTGACAATGGTAGATAGTAGTGTGTGCTGGTATGTTATGTAAGCATGGTGTGTGTTTGCAATTGAGAACTTAGACAAGTGATTTGCCAGATCGAGTCTTGGTGAACTACAAATAGAACATTTAAACTAAGGTTACTTACGCTCAGTGACTCTGGTATACGTAACTTAAGCCTACAGCAAATTCATCATAAAGAAAAACTTGCATTTAACTGCAGAACCACGAAAGCCTGCCTTGTCTCCTAAGCCTTTCATGTAAGTAAAAGTATCTCTCAGGCCTTAAATCTTTTGCTTGCTTAGTGGGTTGAAAGCTGTTCCAAAACAAGCACTGGTGCTAGATGTCTGTGGTTAGTAATAGAGGTAAAATGTAAACTCTTGCTTAACACCTAGGTTATTAGACACTAAAAATGCATGGAATTCAAGGGGGCAACATGCTTCAGTGTAGAAGTATTTCACTGCTAGTGCAAAACACTGCTTTCACCCTTTGTCCCAACTGTCCTTTTCCTATGGATGCAAATACACGTTTTGCCTAGCTCTTGAGAAATGCTGTTGCTGATGAAGATGTCTAGTCTTTCCATCTTGGCTCTTAAGCTGTGGTCACTGTGACATAAAATACAGCTCCCAAAGAGGAGGGACAAACTGTGCTGCTACTGAATTATTCTGCTGGAGGGGACCAGGGTATTTCCTGGGCAAATGATACTGTGAGCAGGGTGCACAGGTAACTGAATAGAGCGGGAAGGTAGCTGAGAAACTGCTCCTTATCATAGAGCTGTCGCCCTGTAAGTTCACAGTAGTTACCTGGTAGTTTGAAATAACATTTTTGACGTGGAGGGAAGACGGATATACTTGCACAAAACTATACAGGCATCTGGAGGTCTGAGGTCTGATCACCTTTTAGAAGGTTCTTGGTGGTATATACCCTAGTTGGTGGTCTTGAGGATTTGCTGTCTTTGTGGTGGCATGATAACATCCACAAAGTTAAGGAGAGCTTGCAAAGTTTGTTCTGTTACAGCTTCAAAGCACTTTTTTTTTTCTTTTTTTTTCTTTTTTTTAAAATGGTCTAGCCGTATTATCTGATGGCTGAGTTACCAGACCTTGGGAAAATGGTGGTTCACCACGTGTCAGTGGCTGTTTCGGAGCTGCAGGAGATGGGTTAATCTTCCCAAAGATTTGTAGGTGCCCATAGTTGTGGGTATTAAAAGCAGTGATGAGGCTCTGCAGCCCACCAGCTAGCAGATTTTAACAGCTTGTATTAAGTCCTTTTTAGGTCAATGTTAATTTAAAAAACACCTTATTCTGCTTTCCTGGTTGAGCCAAGGATGTATGAAGAGGGTCAGTGCTGATCGTTGCAGTTGCGTTTGTTGCTTCCAAGGCTTAATTCGGCAGAAAATAGTGCCTGGAGCCACACGCGGCACTGGAGGACGGGGAAGTTGGGTGGAGGTCTGGGGAGGCCTCTGCTGACACCTGTGATAGATGTTAAATTTTAAATGTGAAAATTTAGATCTGCTTAAAGTAATCTTTTTGGTATTATGTATACTTGCAAATATTTCAGTTCTTCAGCTAGTTTGGCAGCATTATTCTCCAAGACGCTGAACCTGTGTAGTGAATGAATTCAAAGTGACAAGCTGGAGACATTCCTGCCATTCAAGAGAGGCTTAAGGAATTTCTTACTGGCTAAATTACAAATATGTAGCATTTTGCCCAGCACTGCATGGCAATTTCAACCTGCCTGACCGTGACAAGATTAGCACTTTTCCTCCGCCTCCCCAGCAGTAATATTTTTTTTTTTTAAATTAGATTAAGAAGTACCAGGCAGAGATGCAAAAGCTTGAAAGAGTAAAAACCAGCCTTACCTTGAATGATTCTGTCTGTCATTGGATTGGTTCCTTAATTAGCCCCATGTCCTTTAACCTCTTGAGAAATAAGTAAGGGATAAATTTGGGGATAAAGACAAAGACGCCCAGAGATTTACCACACACCGCTAGGTAATTCATCAAGGAATGTTGGTCATTAGCCCTGCCTCTTTCCTTTCTGGCTCATTTAATAAAACTGGTTGATTTAAAATAATGCCTGCTGGTTCATTATCAACTATTTTAAGAGCCAAGTTATGAACTTGAAACAAAAAACCAGTATTGTATTGTCTGCAAAGGACCTGGTGAGTGTGTTTTTGTTTTCTTTTTTTTAAAGAAATTATTCAGTCTTGTCATCTGTCTCCCCAACTGGATAATTAAATATTAATTTGCATTTGGATTACCATTTGGCTTTTTGGGTGTATTTATTTCTAGTGTCTACTCCTGAGAGGCAGAGAGGAGGAAAAAAATTCCAGGATCTTGAAGAGGTACATGTCAGATTGTGTTAAGAAAGCATGGCCTGATGGAATTCAGCTGAATACGGACTTTACAATAGTAGTAGTCGTCCAGTTGAGGAAACGGGTAACTGCTTTAACCCTTTGTCTCTCAGAAATGAGTGCCAACTTCATGTCTTATTCTTTGAGCAAGCTGAACCATTTTAGTAACGCATTTCTTCAGTGCTTGTAGTGAAAATTGTCCCTGAATTGAGGACAGAACTCATCTGGTTTGTATTTGCTTAGGAAAATATTCATGTTGCATTCTTTCTTTTTCTTTATAGATAGGAATAGCATTACTCAGAAGTTAAATTAGAGGATCAGGCTAGAACTGGATCAATACACTGCTGCCTTTGCAGTTTTCTGTGAGAATATCTCTGTATGACTGCATGCAGTTTGAATTTGCTACATCAACAGTTGCTGTCCAGCAGATCTGCTTAGGTCTGTCTGTCTGACTTAAAGAATTAAGTTACTATTACTGTAAATCTTCCTTTAATAATTAATAATAAGACTCGGATTGCAATAGTTCTGAAACTGTTGTGGGTTAGAGGAAAAGCAGGCTGTGCTAGCCTTCCGCTTATGGTAGGCTTGCCAGATCTTGAATCCCTTAGAAGACTTTTTCTGAACCTCTTCTAACTCATCAGTGTCATCTGGGGCAGAAGTGGATATAGTGCTTCATTGCAAATAAGAAAAAAAATCCTCCTCTCTCATCTTCCATATATCCCCTGGGATGGTGCTTATTCTGGGGGAGCTTGTGTTTGTTACTTGCCACTGTGACCCAGCAAAACTGCATGTCTGGTTTTATATGCTTGGCAGATTGGTAAATTAAAAAAAAAAAAGTGATGACCTTTGTGGAACTATTACTCTGCCAATCTTTAGTTCTCAGCAATTCTTTTGTTACCAACTGTGAAAATAATCTTGCTACCTCCAAACACTTGCGAAGAGAGCGCTGGGGTTTTGGGGTAACGGCTCAACCCTGCAGGCTGTCACTTGAAGCACTTCCACTGAATGCCAGTTACCCATTTGTTTATTATTTTGAGACTTGTTAATAAACTTTTGTAGCTTAAATTGACTTAGAACTAGATATGTTTTTCCCAGCTTGTAATGATGTAGAGCAGAAAATCAAGTAACTTTAAAAAAAAAAAAAAAAGAGAAAAAAACAACCACCAACAAACACAACTATTTAATACCAGTGTTTTTGCAAAGTTAGAATGTCCAGGCCAAATTAATAGATTGGGTTTGCCACTTCATATTCTTACCTCTTTAACATACTGGAACAATATTTCGTTATGGACCTCTGTGACTTAGTGTCCTCGACTTGCTGAATATCAATAGTTGAAGTTCTAGCTAGTTATTTGAAAATTCTTGGGTAACTTACACAATTCAAGCAGATTTTTTTTCCTTTTGAATTGGATCATAAGTAGCACCCATTTCAACATCAATATTACAGTAATTAAACTAGTACACAGAATGCTCGGAAGCACTGAGAACTCATTCAGATACGTCATTCATTGTGCTGCACTTTCATAATCTCTCAGCAGATGGCATGACAGTTTCCAGGAGTGTGTATTTCCTGGGAAAGCTCTCAGCTGCTGGGGAAGTCGTCTTTCTAGACTATTCCTTTCTCTGATGAAGGCTAATACTCAGGTGTTAAAAACTGTTTTGACACATTATTCTAACCGTGTTGTTTGCTTGTGTTATTGTATTTTATTTTTGCCAACTAATGTCCCAGAGGTATCTTAAAGCCGTTAAATGCTGTATGTAATAGTTATTACATGTGAAAACCACTTACTGCTAGAAAGTCTGTGAAAGGCAGACTGCCTCTTTTAAATAAACCTGCTACTGGCATCCAGTAGAAGTAATAAAACTTTTCAGCAAGTAAGACCAGAGTGCTAAAAAAGCTTAAATGATAAAAATGGAGTGTGTTTTCCATTGAACATTCCTGATCCTCAAAGCTATGTAAGATACAACTGTATTGCATTAAATTATATCCCCCTTCCTGCTTTGGGCTACAAATCCTGATTTTTGTAGACAATGTGAGCTAGTGAAAGAACAAGCATTTGAAGAAGTATGTGATGCTTTTCTGGAAAAAATTAGTAAATATTACCATATTTCTAAATTAATGTGGCTTAAACAACCCAGAAGCCATTAGCTGTTTTCAGGCGACCCACCTACTTGAAGCCCTGGCTTCTGACAACAACATTTTTGTTACTGACTTGGCTGGAATCTGTGTTGTATCTCCAAATGAACACATTGACATCAGCAGGAACATGTCGTGTGTGTTTAAAGAAACCAATGTTTCAAAGAGCTGTTTTTTCTGTCTTGGAGCAATGTACTCCTTGTATCTATCTATCTGTCTGTCTATCTATGTTCCTTTTGAACATGGTGTGCAGCAGATCCGCTTACCAAAAAGCATCACAGGCCATGAGTGCTACGGGTGCTGCATGTACAGCAGTGTTGGGAGCTGTCACTGGAGCTGAGCTTGGAGTCTCGGCAGCAGTCAGGCACCTAAGCACCTTTAAAAGGTCTCAGGGTTCATTGCAAGCTGCAGAAAATCCTAAGAGTGAGTTTCAGAGTGTTTTTCCCTCCCTATCTAACACTGACGTTTCTTTTTCTTTCCTAGTTATACTGAAAAGACCTTGCCAGTAAGCTGCTATATTAAAACATGCTGGTAGCGGTATTGAACCAGAAGTTATTCTGACCTGGCATCAAAAATAATTTATGAATTTGAGAGGAAGTTTGTATGTCAAGGGAGGTGAATTAAAGCTTGTATTTCAGGCTTCCTTCCTAAAAATCACCAGGAAATTCCTGGTTGAAACCATGAAAATTCAGTTTGTAGACTTAATGGTTGGCTATGAATTAAAACTTTCTGTTCTTTTCAGAGGAAAATATAAACAAGCAACTAATGGAAATTCTATTTTTAAAAAATACTCCTGTCCTTGAAAGGAACACATTTCAAGACTGTGGTGTAGAAAACAGCCTATCTGCCTATCCCAGGATAAGTAGGTGTAGAGTTGGGATATATAGGAATATAGGAGCTATTCAATAGGTCAATTAGGGAATAAGCATTCCCAGGGTGAAGTAGGGCTGTTCTGTTGAAGCAATATGGTGCTCTGCTAGTATTTCAGGAACTGCTTTAAAGTTAATTCCTGCCTTGTTAAACAAACAGAAAATTCTGAGAAGTGAGACTTAAATATGGCAATCTGTATTATCATAACTTACTAATTGAAAAGTCTTCCTTTGAGCAGTCTAATACTATTTTATCATGCTATTTACTTGGCTATTTGAAAATTCTGCTTCCTGACTCCCACCAAAACTTCAGCAGAGTATACTCTTCTGAAATACCACGGTAGCCTGGGTCTCAAAGAAGGAATTTGTCCAGGGAAGAAGTAAACTGACCTTGAATGAGTCAGCACTTGTGTGTAGCAATCGTAAGCTTTCTATCCTCTTTGCTTTCTAAAAGGAAATGAATTCTGGACCACAGGCACCATTCATTGTGTGGTAGTTAATGGGCTCCATTCACATGAAAGTTCATATATTCCTTAAGGGTTCAGCCTTGTGTGGTTTGCTGTGTAAAAGGAAAAATAGTATTTAATCATGCTACTGTGGCTTTTCAAAAGAGTTTATCCTTTTCTAATGTACCTTGCTTTTTGAGGGAAGAAAAGTGGTGCCTTCTGCTCTAGAGTGCTGCTTATTCAATAAGTGGTGGCTCTATACGAAGTGCTGCTTCCTACGTGGGTCACTGTTCAGAATTGCCTTCTGCCTTTCCCTGCGGTGTTTGATGTAAGTAACGAGGGGACAGCTTCCAGCCAGGGCTTCTGCCTCTTCCCAGGACTTATTGTTAGAAAACCCTTCTCTCTGAACTTGCACCTTCTCCAGGAAAATGTATTAATTCCATTTATCTGCTTTGGTTAAAGGCGGTAGGCTGCGAGGACTGAGTCAGGTGTTGATGGCTCTGCATGATCTGAGCACACAGTGTCTAGACGCTCCGCTTTGGATGCGGAGTGAGGAATGTGCTGACTGCTACGGGACCCAGCGAATAATGGCAGATAACTCTTAGAGGAACACAGTTAATCCAACTTGGCATTTTCTTCTCTAGTAGCTGCAATTCCAGATAACATGCCTAAACAGCTGTTGCTACCAGCTGTGTGTAAGCAATAGGCCACCAGATGGGGTAAGGCAGAAGCAGCTTTGGCTGTTACTCAATCAATTCTTTATTGGTGCCCATTTTTATTTTTTGGGTACAGTTCCATGATACATTGACTGTGGCAGCAAAGGTGGCTGATGATGTCCTTTGCAGCCCTGCCAATACGTGCATTTGTGGAGCCACACTAAAAGTTATGTGGGACTACTGAGGCGGTTTGAGATTAAAAAAAGAGTCACCTTTCCAAAAACAGGCCTTTTTTAAAAATCAGCTTAGTGGTTTTGATTGTCTGGGTCAATGTAGCCCTGCAAAGAGTACCTGCATAACTGAGGGGTAAGAGCAGTGAGCTGATGTGGTAGGGCAAGAACAAGCAGACGGACATCGGCACTGAGACCGTCTCAGGCCAGCTCTGCCTTCAGTGTGGAGCAGTGGTGTGATTTTTTTTTGAAGTAAATTCCCAGTTGCCCCCACTTATTACATGTTAGCTTTTTTTTGCTGAGTGCTGTTGATGAGTACTAATTAGATTCTTGTCAGAGGAAATTAAATGAGAAGACTTCGTGTTATCCAGCCACTACTGGGAGTTCAGTCTGTGAGAGCAGACTAGAGCCAGCCTGACATCAATGGCTTGAAATGCATATAGTGTTCTGAACCGTTCCCCTGCGGGGTCCCACATCTTGCACTGCACTGTTTGAGGATGCACAGCTAGCTGTGGTGGCCTCGGGACCGGCTGCAACTACATCTGCCACTGTCAAACCCAGCTGTTTGCTGTTGTGGCGGTACTGGCATCTCCTCTGGCTCCTAGCAGATGTTAAAAAACCCAAAACTTTTACTCTTCCTCCGTTCAAACTTTATTTCATTTAAAATAAACTCTCTTCAGTGTGAGATTATTTGCATTTTTGAAGCATTAAGGTCTCTCAAAATATTTATTCCATCCTGTAAAAGTAGTGACATGCTAAAATGGGTTTATACTTGAGGTTTAAGAAAGGGTGAGGAAGGTGGGGAAGATTGAGTTAGGATCTAGTTAATCCACATCTGATCTCTGACTACATCCTTCTAACTCTAGCATCTGGTTGCCTTGAATTGTGTTATGTTCCGATACTATTTCTTGGGTAGCTAAAACTTTGTGTATGTTGTCAGTCAGTGATGAGAGGTATATTGTAAAATAGATGTCGTTGTTTGTATTTTTTCAGTGTTAAAAGGAGATGCATGATTTTTTTAACATAAATATGGCTTTAGTAGAAGATACTATGCCTATTTCCCCTTGTGAACATAGTTCTGTTCTTGTAATAGCATTTGAAGGGTTACATTAGTGTGGGGTAAGTGTGGTTTAAAATAGGATTCTTCTGAGACCAAGCCTGGAGGCCCTGAATTTTTTTCTCAAAAGATGTTTTGATCTTCTGACAAAACTATTACTTCTGAATTTCTTGGTGATTCGTGTTTGCAACTAACCTTTGGAGAACTGGAATGATAACACACACTCTTCTTTGTATTTTGTGAATGTGCCTTTCCTGGTGAGTTGTTGGCTTGTGCTTTTTTGAAGTTCAGATGAAACCTTTGAAAAGAGTTTTCTGTAAGCTGTTTGGGAAGGTGGAATTTGTCTGGTGCCATGTAATAAAATGTGATTCTAGTCCTGCAGAAAGAGCCCTAACCCTGATCTTGGTAGGACTCCATGCGGTAGAGAATCAAGAGCTTGTAGTCCCTTGCAGGCTGGAGGTCTTCTGTGTGCTCGCATGCTGAAAATGCTGCTGTGCCAGGGTCTGTGTATATGCTCGAAGGGCATCACAGCAGAAGTTTAGACTATCTTTTTATATAACCTATTTTTCACAGTCTTTAAGTTTTCATGGTGAGGAACATGCTTGTGCAATATCTGTTGAAGTAATGATCCTGACTGCAGGTTTTTTTTTTGTTACAACTGCAATATAAACAGGGCTACTGACAGTTGACTCTGTTTTTTGTCAAAAGATTTCACTGGTTCAGGTGATGGTCCTGCAAGTGCCCCATGCTCTGGCCTGATCCAGGGTCACTTATGTGGACAAGGAGCTTCTCATTTCACAGTGTAACTAATTATTTGCCTACCATATGTGAAATAACATGAGGAGAAGGGTTTTCAACAGCTCATCTCTGGAAGACATGGAGGGGCAGGTGTGGGGAAGGTTACCAAAATGGCCGAGTGGCTGGATGTTGTTTTTGTAAGTATAAAATAGATCGTGATGCTATGTCTTTATGTATGTAAGGCCTGAGATCTTAAAAGGGCTGAAATGTTGGCATCCTTGTTTAATAAATAAGCCAATGCTAGTCTTGTTTTTTCTGAGCGCCAGATGATAGCTACTGTCTGATTGTTGTGGGAATAAGATCATGGGCTGTAGAGGTGAGGTCATGCAACCCAATGGCTATTTGCCTTAAATACGTCTCTGTGTTGCAAAAGTATTATGGCAGCATTCCTTTAGCTAAGAAATAACTAAAACACTAAGTTTCATTGTGGTTTCTCCATTTAAAATTAGAGTGGAATAAACATACTTAACTTCTTACTGTTGTTACCTTTAATCTTTTGTGGCTACTGTGATGTCTGCTGTAGCACCTACTTTGTGAGTGAGATGTCAGGAAATAAAAGATGTAATGTCGCTTAATGGAAGTGTCGGACATTAGCACTCTACTCCCTAGGAAGAGCCACCACCATTCAAAAGTAACCCTGAAACCAATGCACTATGGCATCAGTTTGACTCCCTGGGTTAATTCTCCTCCAGAGTGGTGGCTTGCCACCCTGTACAAGGAGTGTACCCACCTTTGTGGCTTGCTAAAGTCCCCCCCCAAAAATCCCAATTCTGGTATTTAGCAGAATACTTCAGATCATAGCCAGTTGAGTTTGCATGAAGGTGACTTGGATTATCTTACATTAGAGAACATGATGATCAAGCACTCTGAGGTACTGAAACTGTTTTATTACAACTCAGTAGGTTTTAATACAGTCATAAATAACATCACAGCTCGTTGAGCAGAAGGATAAAAATCAAGCAGTTCGGTGGTAAGCCAGCTTGCATTTCCTTTACTTAAATGAAGTCAGCGATTTATTAATATTTTAGACTGTGTCTAATGATCATATTAGTAGTGTGAATAAAATAGATGTATCTAGACTGCTCCATTCTTCTGCTTATTCAAGCCTTCCATATTGGGGCTGACACGAGACATCATTGGCTGTAGGCAAAGTGGTATAGAGCCCAGCTAAGTCTTTCTAATTCTTTATTAACTGTGACATGTAGAAGCTCAGGGCATGTTAACAGCGTAAAACTGTTTTGAATTAACAAAATCTTCATTCTCTTGTTAACTTTTTCTCATGGCGCTGTGTATTTGTTGTAAAGCAGATAGCCTCAAAACAGGCGTGTTCCAGAACAAGTGTCCTTTGTGCTGTAGCCAGTGTGTTGCCAAGTGGTTTGTTAAAATAAATGGTCCTTTCGAAATTATTTTCACTCCTATTTTTGGATGGTTCTTTAAAAGTTTCGGTAGGAAGGCTTTTCAGGAGATGTACAGGCGAAGCTGTTCCAGCACGCGCTGCGTGGCACTGGTTGGGTTTGGTGTATTTGTTTTCTGTTTTCACATTTGGGTTGTGATTAGTGGCATGTTCTTGATATGTGCTTTGTAAGTGACCTTGAGAGCACGCTGCCAACCTCGCAGTCCCCATGTAATTATGTGAACAATGAGCATAGCAGTCTTTCACCTAGATAATTTTTAGACTAAGTATGCAACAAGTGTAGGTGTCCTTCTGATGTGCAGTGTGCCTTCAAACTAGGTTCATTGTGGTTCCCCCGTGCCCCTCCTTGAATATAGTAATCCAAGAGTTGCATTTGAGTTTACAAATAGCTTTTATTTTAAAAAAGGAGAAGGATACAACTGTTTCTGTTTGTGGCTTTTGGGTGTTTGATATATTTTGATCTAGTGCCATCTTTACATCTCTCTCCCTATCTTGTGTTTCAGGGCTGAATGTTGAAATTTTATAAATAAGTACTTCAGTAGCCCACAGGCAATATTCTGAACACCAGTTCTTTCTCACAAGCTAGCGTTGTGGATTTGAAAGAAGTTTAAATCAAACTCGCATCTTGCTTAGCCCCAAAGTGCCAAAGATTATATACCTTAGCATTTGAAGTTATCTTGGCTAAAAACTGCGTCTCATATGCTATAAAATTGAGCAACCTCATGGTGATAAATGAGACCAGTGTTGAGGGTGCGGGTTTTTAAAATTTATAAAAGTAACGGGTTGGGTTTTTTTTTCCCCTTTCTATACATTTTATTTACAGTTTGGGCAAAATAGCCTATTTTAACTTAAATTTCACCTGTGAAAAGTCGGTGTTGCATGACACACATTAAGACAAGTCCATGCAGGGGCAAAGTAGATTTACTGCCTTAAAATCTGCTTTTGGCATGGGGACTTGAAGCTTCTTGAATTTTATTTATTGAAGTCTGGACAAGCAAACAACCTGTCCCATTCTGTGTGTGGGCAAATCCATGTCTCTAGGAAGTTGGTCATAAGAATTTTTATTTGAAAGTCAGCATGTGCTGTCTCTCCTTCTGTTTTAGGCTTAGCTCTGGTTACTTTTTACTCAGCACTTTGTATAAAACTGATTTCTGTTTCCTCCTTTGTTCCTTTTCTATGAAATATGCCATTATTTTTACCCAATCCTGTTTGCGTTCTTCATATGGGATAAATGAGCAACGACGAGCAAAACTGGGCATGGAGAAGGACGCTGCTTCTAACCTTCTAACCCTGAGGACTGCCTCCTCAGGGCATTGCAGGACTTGAGGAAACTCGCATTCCTCTTCTTGTATAGCAAAATGCATACTGTCTCAGGTGTGGGCTCTACAAATATATCCAGTATCTCTAAATCATTTGCACATGTGAAAGTTGGTGTGCTTTATGTAATAGTATGACCTGTCAAGGCCTTTCTGGGGAGAAGGGTCGGTATTCTGCATCTCTTCCCTGCCATGGGAAATGCGGCAGAGTGAAGTCATTAGAGACACCAGTTTTTCCAGCAGGCTTGCAGTGAACCAGAGACCTGGAAGTGAAATACTCTGTCATGCAGGTCTAGCAGGGGTTACTCAGGGCTGGAACGGTGGCTGGATTAGTAACCCTTGTGAAATGTAACTGATAGTCTTGCTCAGGCTCTAAATATGTGACTGCAAGTCAAAGCTGGCACTGGCTAACACCGTGCTTGGCAACCTTAGGAGGAAGATAAGGTTGGACAAATACTTTCACCTCTCTAAAGTGACTTTTTCAAGTCCATAGCGAACTGTATTAGAGTGGTCTGGTAAATCTTGTGTTGGTGCTGCTTGGGCTGTAGGAGGGGTAGATGATTGTGCTTGGGCTATGAAATGCTTTGCAAGGGGAAGCTTGGAGCAGAGATGGCTTCAGACCGTCTGTACTGGCTTTGGGCCCTTGGGCAGCTGAAATATCTGTACTGCTATGACTCTGCTTCCTCTTGAGTTCACATCTCTATGCCAGGTCTTGCAGGAGAGCTTTTGGAAGCAACTTTATGTCTGTCTTTGACAGTTCCTGTAAGGAGGAGTCATTCGTGTCCTACTGTGAGCAAGCTCAAACCCTCTAGTGCTGATGGAAATGCTGCCCAGCTTCCTTTATGGGAGAGGAGGATGGCAGCAGTGGATGTAAATATGAGGTGCTTGAATTAAGCTTTTTACCATGGCAGTACCATAATTCAAACTTGCCTGTCAGATGCAGTTATGTGGCTGATATTGTTGCCTGTTAGTCATAAAATATTTACGCTCTGAAGCACCTGGGGTAGGTGAAATCATAGCAAAAGATTTGTGTCTGACATTTTATGGAGTCAATTACTTGTCTGTCCTAAAATGTTGCAATGCTTTTTGGTATCCTCTCAGTAACTGTATAAAATAACAATTTATGGTATGTATGTTAGGAAGTGAACAGCTGAAATGCTGGTTTCCTAACAAAAAAAATGCAGGAGTTCAAAGGACTGGATCATGTCTGAAAGCCACACTTGTGGAATGGCAGCTAGCATGCCACTAACCTGCAAATTACATCAATTCCTGTCGCCTTAAGCAAATTTGGCTAACCTCTCTTTAATTTCCTTAGAAACCGTTGTCATGTGCTTCTATAGCTAAAGCACAATTTTTAAATACTAATCCGCAAAAACTTTGTTCTTTTTGTCTGCTTCATGTCTTTCCCTTGGATAAAAAGTCACGTTGCGCAGAGGAATTTTTGGTGATGGGCAAAACAACCCCTGGTTGTATAAATGATGTTCATTCTGTACAATGTGCCTTTTCTTTTTCATAACTATTTGTGCTTGAAGATGACTGTTGGATCTACTTAGACTGCAATCATGATGCCAGATCTTAAATAACTTTCTCATACCTGCCTTGGTTTCTAAGTTGAGAGGGTTTTTTGGATAAGTGAAGTAACCAGGGAGTTTTATTGTGCTAGCTGATGTTCCCTTGTGTTGGCTATGTCCTAAGGTGAAATGCTGGAACCAGCTCATCCTGCCTGTCATTCCCCAGTCAATACAAGTAACTCTTGACCTTTTTCCGGCTCTTGGGCTTTCTGGTCAGTGTTCTTCTGGCCACTCTTCCTCTGTTATGGACTAAAAGAAAGGGGGGGAGCAAATATGATCTAGAAAGGATGGAGGGAAGGGGAGAATGGCGGCCAGAGAAGTTACTGAATAAATTCACAGTGACCCTATGGGGGATGATATATCACAACCCAATCAACTTAATTTTGATTACATTTCAAATGAGGTAGCTGTTCCATCTTGGAGGACTAGAAAGGCTTCAGAAAGCAAGAGCACTGAACTTCTCCTGCGAAGCTACTTCAGGCCACTGACGTCCATAGGGGGGAAAATGTGATGCTGTTGCTTAATGTTTGAATGCTGCATGTGGGAAAATGTCTTTGAGTTAAACCATTGTCTGGCTGGTTATTTGGATTGCTCTGAGTTGGGTGATAGAAGGATTCTTCCTGGCATTGCAGTGAAACCCTAGCCTGAAAGGACAGGTACCTGTTTAGACAGCTTTCTGTCTTCATTCAAAGTCCTAGAAAACAATTTGTTGCTGCTGTTGGTTTTTTTTATCCTTGAAAGTGGTGGGTCGAAGCAGCTTTAAAAAGCAGCTTTGAAGCCCTGGACTAGCATGTTGAACAGGCTTTCTGGTGGAGTGGACCCAGCTGAAGCCTGTAGCCCTTGCAAAACACTGCAGTGGATGTGGTTTTGTATCGTTTTTCTTTGGGTACCATTAATTGTTAAATGACACAGAATTTTAACCTTTCTTAAGAATCTCATGACATTTAGCTGTCTAAGCAACAAAAAGTTCTATTGAACTGAGAAAAATGACCAAAAAGTTTTTTATTTGTAATTATAAACTGTAAGTCCTAAGGCAATTTACTTGAAACAAATGGTCTTTTTAATTAAAAAAAAAAAAAAAAGTGGGGGTGGGGGGAAAAGTCTTCCTCCCCCTTGGTTATCTGTCCTCTGTAAATCTCTGGTATGTCCCTGTGCCCAAGCCTATCTCTGCTTAAATGAAGCATTAAGTGGTTTGGCCTTACTTTCACAGGAAGGTTCAGTGATATTTTTAGTGAGAAGAATCTCCTTCTGTGTGGTTTGGGGAACGGGAATATGCTCCTTCCCAGCTCATGGGTGCCCGAGGAGCAGGGCAGCCCAGAGCTGCTGGCATCGTGATGGCCTTTTGTCACTTGTGTTGCACCAGTGGAGGATTTGGGGCATCTTCAGCTTTGCATGCACGAGCATGAGGTCTTCCCTGCTTAACTCCGTGTCCTGGTTCTTAGCAATTCGCTTTTTGCTAGGAAACGGGTGTTGTGTCCTGTAAGCTCAAATGGGAGGAGGAAAGCAGGGGAAGCTGTTCCGGCTGAACAAATGGCTCCCATCTGAGCAGCTAGGCCTGAGCGTGGCAGATGCTGAGTGTGGCGCTGGCTTGGGGCAGGACCCACGGTGAGTCCCTGGTGCAGGGATGGCCAGGGGCTCTGGAGTGCCAGAGGGGATGAGAGAGATGGGGTGTGATATCTGCCATGAAAAAAGGGGGAGATGAAAAGTGGGGAAGACCGAGAGGCGGCAAAGGAAGTCCTGGGGCCAGGAGGCGGCTGGGCCTGGGGGGCGAGGAGACCTGTGCGGGCGGGGCTCCCTGAGGCGGGACGTGACCGCTGTCCTCAGGGCAGGCAAGTCCTGCTCTGACATCTGGGTTTCAAGCGTGGCTAGTTTGGAACGGGCTTTGTTCTCCTTATTTGTTTAATGTTTTGTTCCTGATGATTTTTCTACTTAGCCTGGTTGCCTTCACGTCATGCAAATGTTGTGGGAACGTGAGTGAACCAGCAGTAGCCTGGATATCTGCAAAAGTTTTGGCGATGAAATGGCATGTTAAGTTGTTCAATAGTTACAGGAAAGATCACAAGTGAGTAAAGCAACTATTAAGTGCTTCAGAGTTTTATAACTTCAGTATTTTGTGTGGAGGTTTTGGTGTTTTGTTGGGGGTTTGTTTGTTTGTTTTTTATAATGCAGCACCTAAGGCTGTTCATACAAAACTATTCTGTGATCACACTGAAATAGATTCCCCCCCCCCCCCCCCATATTTGTCCCTGGATGGTAAGAGAAGTTTGAAAGCAGTGGTACTTGGAGATGTGACAAGTAACACATTGTGATTTTAAGTAGTAACTGAGATGGCAAAACCAATAAGCAGTGTTCCACCTTAAAGAAATACTCTTAAGATATGCTGGGTTTGTGCTTGCTTCCTGCAGTTACCCATTTCAAACATATCAAACCCATGCATGGACAAATTCATAAATATATAAATAACACAGGCCAACTAACTTAGCCTAGTTACCTTCATCCAGAAGTACTGATGGGTCAAAGCTTGATCCTACAGCAATTACTCAACTTCCCACTACGGTTGGACTCCATCTTAAAGGTCTTTTCCAACCTAAATGATTCTACAAACTTGAAGTTTTCTTGGAGGATGATTGGTAGTAAAGCCACAGATAACTACTGATTTTTATTCTGATATAAGTTCCCCGTTATTTTAATCATTAGCCATTTAGTTTCTGGATTACACTGTGCAAAATGCATTGGCCAAGCCAATAGGCTTCCCTGCCCTGTGCTTGCCCAAAAGTGAACTCTCCTGTGTGCCTCTACAAAGGGGATTTGGTCCATGCATACCCACTGGGAGTGAGGGTGCAGTGCTCTGTTGCCACGCAGCACTGTTCCAAGTTCTTGCCATCATTAGCAAGTTTAGTAAATTAAGTCTGAGTGATTCCCATCGAGTCTTGACGGGAGGAGCAAGTATCAGAAGTATTGTTTCGGTTGCTTCTGTTGGCTTCATACAGAGGAACTATTTGAGCTGCATGCTTTGCGCTTAAGCATGCAGCTATGCTTTGTGTTTAAATTCCTGAGCCCCTGATCACCTTAACGGGAAACATTTTTAGTTTTTCAAATTGAAAGAAGTATGTGGGTCTACTCAGGAGTCATGTCACGGATGTGTAACATAATACAAGGATTTTGAAGAACGTAGTCTGAAGGACACCTAAAATCCCCACTGATACAGTGTGTATGCTTAAAGCTAGTGAAAGCCATTGATTAAATGTTTGCTTGATTGACTTTAGACCCAAGGGCTGGGAAAAATCTGCTCTGCGTATGTGGATTATTACTGTTGTTTCTGTGATGTGGAAGAAAATAGGCAGCTTGTCAGGAACTGTTTTTCCCCTACTCAGATACTTGAACTGGATGTATGCACTGGAATTAGCAGTCAGATGTCAAGATTAGTGAAGATATGAGAAAGCCTTTCCCCTGCTTGAGATAACATTGTTCTCCAGGATATTCCAAAGAGCAAGGGACAAGTAAAACTTTTCCAGCCCAGCTCAGCCTTGGAGGGCCTAAACTGGATTACATATGGGTGCAGTCAAACTGATTTCTTTATACCGCTTTTCTCAGTGCTTCCGGTCAAGAAGCAGCTTACTAGCTCAGTGTCAGCATGGCAAGAACGGGTGGAGCTTGAATCGCTGTCCCCTGAGACTTGTAGTGCAGGAGTACCTGATGCGCTGACAGTTCTACCTGTGCACGGAGCCAGCCCATGGAGATTAGTGGAGATGCTGCTGAGCTGGCATTGGAGGCTGTTCTAGCATGAAATCAATTCTGGGCCTCTACTTCTGAGGTAGTGTTACTCTGTATTACCCATGTAAGCAGAACCTTGACAACCAAGCAAATTGAAAATGCTCCTGAATACAAATTGAAAGTACAGCCTTCTTCCAGGGGTTTCTTTGCTGAATCCAGGCTGTAGGCTGCTACTTGGCCATCCTTGATCTGTAGTTTCTTGTAGCCAAATTCTTCTGTTACCATGGTGTGATAAATTTAGCTGGTTTTGCCTTCTTGTCTTAAATAATTTCCAAAGTTCTGCAGATGATACTTCCATTACTTCTTGCTTGCCAATACCAAGATGCGGAAAACACAATGTTCTACTCAATTTAGTAATGTTACAGCAAAGCTTGGGTTGAGATTCCTGGAGACAGACGGTTGGAGATCCAGAGGATTCAGTTTCAAGTTGTTCCATTTTTCTTGCATGTCTCCATTCAGATGCATTTCTTAGGGAGTGTATCCAAACCAATAAATTGTTGTCTTGCACTTTGTCTCATGAATTTGGAAGAACAACAAGAACTATTCTTCACCCGAAAGGCAAGAAGGGCCTGAGGACCAAAATTAGATCTTAACTAAGTCAAAGCTTTTATTCATGGTTTCAAATTTAGGGTAGTAGAATTTCGTTTTAGGGTTTGTTTTGCAGCCCTTTGCTTGTGAGATATTTTGTCAAAAAGTAAGACTGCTTTATGGCTTATCTACAGGCTGACCATGACTGGTACATTTTGGGACATTTGCCCAAGTAGGCACATTTGGGCATTCCTTGACATAGAGGCTGCAGAAAAGGATGCTCCAGGCCAAAGACAGTTAGTCTCAACAAAAAGCACTGAGTTCATAAAGGTAGTTCCTACCAGATTTCAGTGATGGAGCTCGTAAGGCAGCTCAACAGGGCAGTAAGTGACACAATGAAGAATCAAACTGAAGTTTCTCAGAGGCCTTCTGTGTAGCCTGTCAGGCCTCACACTTGGCCAGAGCGAGGGTAGTTGAAACTGGTACGTCTGTCCAAGAAGGAATGTGTGTGAAGCTGTTTCCATCCTGTGGGATCTCCTGTCCTTGTTGCACTGACATGCAGGGTGGGAATAGTTAGGTCACGTTCTCCTCCATTCAGAGAATAATTGTATAGTCTTGTATTCAAATGTGAAAGTATGTTTGATCAGCTGTGGATTAAAAATGTTCAGTCCCTGAATCTCTCCTTTGCATCATTTCGGAGCAATTTAATGACAGAAAAGGCAGTTCTCTGTGTTCTTAGGTTCACTTCTCACTTGTGTGAGAAGGTGACGTGTCCTTGGAGAACTGTGCGTATCTAGTGTATAATGACTATAGGTCTTCTGGTAGGTTTTTTCTGTAAAGGCAATAGAGCATCTTCTCTGCTGCCACTGATTTGGAGCCCGGACACCTGACAGTAAATGAATTTCCTCAGAGTCACTTGTTGCCCATGTGTAGCAAGAGTTGACTCTACGTGAAAATGTGGTCTACTGGATCACTCTGTTCAGAATAATTCCAGAGTGATATACCTTTTTCTGTGAGCCAAAGTAGTGGTGTGGTGCGTCAGGAATTAAACTGACTAGGTTATAATTTGCTTTTGCAGTTATCCTGCGCACAAATATGCAGTAATGTTTATCTAGCTGTTACATTCACTGTAGGGGTGGGCAGAGGAAGAAAGATTCCCTCTCTTACACGCGCCCCCCCCCCCAATAAAAAGGAAAAAAAAGAAAAAAGCAGACAGTAGCTTCTGAGCTGCAGCTGAAATCTGTTGCCCTGTACCAAAGAGGATGCACTTCCCAGAAAGATTATAATTTTCAGAGAATAGTTACACTTCTGTATTAAGTAGAAATTTGCAACTTAAAAGTTTGAGAAGGAATGCAGCTCCTTTATTTAAGGCTCACAACTTTTCTTTCTCTTGCCTTCCCTGGCATACCAAGGGCAGCACAGCCCATTTAATTTTCTTTTTTCTTTTTTTTCTTAATGGAGTAGCAAAATAACACAAACTATTGTAATGTAGGATAATACAACAAAATCTTGGGCAAAGTATGTTCTTGTGAAATAAGTATATGTTTTGCCAACAAAAATCCTATGTCAATTAGGCAATGTGTGTTTCAAAAGTTGACGTGTAGTGGACTCAGTTCAATGTATTACTATATATTATAAATAATACAATATTGATGATGCACATCTGAGATGTGGATCTTGGAGTTTTGCTGGTCCCTCTCCTGGGAGCATGAAGGGTGGGTAGGAGGTGGTGGGAGAGGAGAGGCTTTGTTCTATCCCATCACCCTGCCAGGGCTGAGGGAGAACAGCCATGGTATCTGATGCCTGAGGAGGAAAAGAAATGTGCAAATTCTGTCAGACAAGTAGGGCCTGTTTTTAAAATAACATATTCAAAAATAAGTGTTACAAAAATAACTCGTTTACTGATAGCTTTATCTACTCGGAAGATGAAAATTTAAGTGAAAAATAGAGTTATCTGGGTAGCATAACTCTTACCACTGGTGATAGGAAAATTGATAATGCAGTTTGGGACTGACAAAGCAAGTACTGTACTTATCACAGCAGACTTCTGTATTGTGTTGTCTTGCGATTTAGTGCAACAAATCAGATTAAACTCTCTAGAAACACTATCTGAAGTGTGCTTCCCTGTGCAGCAGAGACTTCGGAAAATAATGCAAGTTGAGCAGCTTTTGATGCCTGTGCTCAAGTACAAGCTTTTGTCAACGAGTTGGATAGAAAGAAAAAGTAAGTTCTAGAAGGTGTAGGGACTATGCACGGTACTGTGACTGTGTACAAGTGCAGATAAGTGCATTTGGGACATGCTTTAGCCTGTTGTCGATGATTCCTGAGCTGGAGAGCCTCTTCCAGCTGTAGGCTGGGACAGAATTAATGGGCTCTGAAGCAGCAGGGAGGCTGAGGATGTGGTAGAGCTTTTTCAGATCCTTCGTGTTCAGCTGCAGGTCCTGGGTGGATTGATGGCTGCGTGGGCAGGGCGGTGGACTGCTGCACCTGGAAGCTGAAGATAGGACTGTGTAGCTGCGTGGGTTTATCCAGTGCGCCCCGCTGCCAGGGGATATGCGTTAGGCTTGTAGGGCATTTGTTCAGTTATTTCTTACTCTGTACTTAAAAACTTTTAACCTTACTGCCAAAGAAAAATACCATTGTCTATTAGTACGACTGGAACGAAAGATGAATAGCGAATTAGCCTTGAGCAAACTGTCAATCTGACTTTGATAGCCCATCACTTAAAAGGTCCTTTTATGTTTATGAAAAAGCATGACGTCAAAGCCAGGGAAAAAAAATAATACCAATACTTAGGGCTAAACTTGCATAGCTTCCAAGAAGAGCCCCTGTGTGAACTGTTTGTTTCTCTACATGCGTGGCTAATTAGCGTAGGTTACTATAAGTCTGAGCAGTGGCATTCAAGTTTCTTCTGCTGTTTTGGGGTAGCTTGCTTATGGTGCTTCCATATGTGAATCCCTCAAACTGGAGTAGCATAGAGCAAAGGATATTGCAGTCACTTCTCTCGCAGCCTATTAGTATACTGGAAATGCTTGAGTATAATCATTATCAGGTGAGTTGTTATTGCAGACTTATTTTAAAAACTGTTGCTAAGAAGGCTTACATTATTCAGGAAATCCTTTTCCTCTGGTATTTAGTATGCTTTATTTAATTTCTTCCACAAAAATAAGTGGGGAACATACATGGTCACTTGTAACAGCAAAAGTCACTTTTATGGAACTGTTTTAAAACAAAAAAACTTCTCAGAATATTAGTATATTTTGGTTTGTTTTCTACCTTCCGATAAAAATGTTAATGATCAAAGAAAAGTGACAAAGAGTTTCCAGGATATGGTGAAAATTTTGCATGGAAAAAAATTGCCTTTCTTCTCTTGCTTATTTAGGGTGTGCAAGAATAGTTCAGTATGAAGTTTTTCATATTTTGTATATAAAAAAATTCGAAGTACTGAAAAGCTTATCTTAAATACAAAAATAACAGTTGCTGAGGACAGTGATTGATCTGAACCGAAACACTTCTTTTCTTGCATCTTATTTGCATAATGTGTTTATAAACAGGCTGTCTTATTTGTATATGATTTAGGCCATATATCTGAGATATAAATAATTTGTAGGCAAAAAAATGGCGTATTCCTTTTTTTAACCAATGTGTTTTTTAACCAATCATTAAAAAAAAAAAACAACCCACAAAAAAACCCCCAAACCTAAAAAACTACAACAAACCTTTTAATCTCTCGTTACTTGACATCTGATAAAGGATAGCAATCCATACTATTTGGTTTTAATTGGTAGCTACTAACAAGTAATAGGAGTCCTGCAGTGCAACTTGTTTCTCCATATTTTAGTGAAAACTAAATGTCACGTAGCTGAAGGTCTAAATGGAGAACCGTCTGTTCTGAAGTATCTGTATAAACTGGAAAACCTGAGCATTGGTCTTTAAGTGAGAAATCTCATGCTGTAGAAAAATAAATGGAACTGCTTGGTTTACCGTTAATAAGTCAGTTATCGAAACACTAGCTCATAAAGTGATTTCTTGCCACTGAATGTGATTTAGTGGAGCGCTGTTAACTTCCTTGGAGCTGCACATGTTTGTACTTTAAGTCAAATGCTTAGCTGGTATATATGTCATAAATGCATACCTGAAATAGATAGCATGTGTAATGTTGTTGTAAAACAATAAAGCACTTTTAAAATTGTGTCATACAGGTGCAGACTCACCTTGAGAATCCAACCAAGTACCATATTCAGCAAGCCCAGCGGCAGCAGGTAAAGCAGTACCTCTCTACCACTCTAGCAAATAAACATGCCAACCAAGCCCTGAGCTTGCCATGTCCAAACCAGCCCGGTGATCATGTCATGCCGCCTGGAACTGGAAGCAGCGCGCCCAACAGTCCAATGGCTATGCTTACCCTTAACTCCAACTGTGAGAAAGAGGTAATACGCTCTCACTGTGCATATTCTTCAGTAAAATGGAATTGCAGTCTGCTTTCTTTCTGTTTTAAATCATATTTGCTCATTGTTAAGATGTTATGTTTATCTTCTTCTCTGAACTGTTCACTTTGAAAATGCAACTACTACCTCTGTGTCTGCCTGATAAATACATATTTGCATAGAACATTTTGGCAAAAAAACTGTGTCCCTCTAACTTCCTCTTTTTTGAACTACTTTAGCTAGTTTATGCTTATTAAAACTACATTTATTTTTTTTTCCTGCCCTTGCTTGATGCACACACTGAATAATGACCTTTGGAGAATACAAAGCAGTTTTGTAAGCTGTAGCTTTCTGGAATAATGTTATTTATGGCTCATTTGTGTAGAATGAGCAAAAAGCATAGCAAAATAACTGAAAAACACAAAGCTTTTTGAGATATTTTAGGTATTTTTACAGTAAAATTTGAGCAAGTCTCTTGCTTAGCTGGAAGGCCAGATTATCCTAGCTAATATACCCTAAAATGTTACTGATTGCTGTTTCATGATGAGCTCAGTGCTGCAAATATAAGACTTCACTAGCCTATGCCTAGAAGTCCTTTGCAACCTTGTCTTAATCTTTGCTGGCAAAAAATTTAGTTGGATGTTACATGTGTGCTCAGGTGCAGAAGGAAGATGATTTGAAAGATGTTAACAAGGGTAAGAATCATGTCAATATTTTTATAACATGACAAATGGGAGACAGTTGTAGAGCTTGTCGTGTCCCCCCATTCTCCTCCCTCAAGCTTTTGTGCCAGATTTTTAATACAGATGCACTCTGAGGAAAATGTTACGCAACTTTGAGAAACAGTTATTACAGAACATATTTTGCACATGCAAGAGAAATTACTTGTGCTCCATAGCTTCAACAGAAATGAAAATCAAATAGTTCTGTCCTATTATCCCAGTTGTACCTATATCTTTTTTTTCCTCAAGATATTTACAGCTTCACTTTGCTGTGTCATCAGGCACATGTGTGCATGACACTGTTTCAATTGTGCTCTTTTTGGGAGTGAGACTGTGCCATGAACTCAGATCCATGCTTTGCTTTTTCTTTTTTTTTTTCTTCTTTTTTTTTCCTTTTTATTTCTGCAGGGATTTTATAAATTTGAAGAGCAAAGCAGGGTTGAGAGTGAGTGCCCGGCTCTGAATACACACTCACGAGCATCATGCATGCAGGTACTGGATGACACAGGAGTTGGAGCACAGGTCCCCTTTCTAATGAGCATGTTTCTCAGAAGTTATGTTGAAGAATAAACTTGCCCCATAGTGTCTTTAAGAAGTTGAATATAAGACGTAATTAAGGAAAACAACAACAATGTTGTTTATTAGCATTGATGTCAAAAGTGCATTAAGACATTGGAAGAGGGCTAGTGCTTTTCTAGCACTGTAATGCTATGGCAGAAGAAGGTATCAACCACGCTTTAAGGTCTCACTTCAGGAAATCTTTTCTAATGCAGTTTTCCCAAGACTGCATGTTTGTGTTCTTGTCCTGATAGTTTCTAAGACCGCATTTCTATGCAGATCACACTTGCATTTAAAAAAATTATATGAAAAAGCTTTAATCCATCTGTGGTAATTTGTCCTCAGTAGTCTTTTTTTTTTTCCCCTTTTTTTTTTTTAACTAAGGGGTTTTTATTTCTAGTAACAGGACTTTGGATATGGGCTGTAACTGTTAGTTCCTTTCTTGCCCTCACTTCCAGTCAGTGTAATTCATTCTGATCACGCTTTCTGAGCTGATACAAAAATCCCATATACTACTATTTCTACCATCAACATTATGCATTGATTTTGTAGAGGACTGTCATGTAAGCTCCTTTTTTACAGTGAGCAAAAAGGAAACAGTCAATCCTGCAGGACAGTTCGGGGCACCTGTGCGGGTGCTTTGGAGGGCTCTGTTTCTGCTGACCATGCAGGAGCTTATGGAGGCACCTTCCAGCCCAGCCCCAGAAAGAAGATGGCTTGCACCGCCTAAGATCATCTCTGAGCTGCTCTTGGGTGGTGCTTCCTGGGAGGGTGTACGAGGGACATGAATCCAATGGATTCTGTTGTCGAGGGCGGGCAGCCTGTCACCCAGCACCAAGCCTTTGTTCCCTCTCCTTCCCTTGCAGGTGTCAGAGGCTCGGGCATTACTGTCTGTACGCAGGTTTTGACCCCACAACTAGAGGAAAGAGGTGGAGGGTAGGCAGGCAGTGCTGCAGGGGGAAGAGGGATTCACATCGCTAGTGTAGCTCATTCTACGGGTAGCTATCTCCTCCACTGTTCCTGGGAGGAACAGAGTGTCCGTGGGCAGGTAGTGCAGAGAAACTGCTGGTGGGAGGAGTGGGTTAGACCATGAAGCCTCAGCTTTGTCATGACCCGACTGTCCTGGCTGAATAGCAGGAGTCATGGCTGAGGGATTGGATTTGGAGTGTGCTAAAACTGCACAGACACCTCTGCTTGGGCCTCTGCTGCAGAGAGCCGGTATGTGGCTGAAGTGCTTTGTCAGGCCTCTGTATCCTAGTGGTTTTGATAACTGGTTTGTTTTTCTCTGTCCACCTTTTCTGCTGCAGATGGATGATGTGATTGATGACATAATTAGTCTGGAGTCAAGTTACAATGAAGAAATCCTTGGCTTGATGGACCCAGCCCTGCAAATGGCAAATACGGTACAACGGTCCTTTCCATTTGGTTTCCCTGTTAAGTCTAGTTGTCTTTCCTCGAGAGAATGCAAAACTGTAGCATGACTTTTTCTCCAGTCAATTAAGTAGTTATTGTATTGTCCCATAGAGGAGAATCAGGTTTTCTTTGAAGAGTTTAAGGTATACAGTTGCAATGAAAAACATGAATTTAAAAATACAAGCTGGAGTGAGGTCGAGGGAATACAAAGGACAATTTTGTTTTTCTTATTTCAAAGTCAAGTTAGAGAGGATTGTAACAGAGGAGTGAGCTCATACCCATCAATGTTAGAGATCACCATGAACATTATACTTGGCTTCAGAAAGCCTAGAAGGAACTTCTGGCACCCTGGGTTCCTGTATCTTGTCATGTTCAAGTAAGAAATTGTACGCCACACTTAAGCATGTGTTAGCATCCCTATCCAAAGCTGCTCTAGTTTGTTAGCTCTGACATCATAGCTTTAGCTTAACCTGATTTCAAATGGAGAGAAGTCCCTAGCTAGACAACAGCAAAGATGTTATAAAATTTAGGGAAAGGAAAAAAAAAGTTAAAAAAACAACCTTCAAAACAAACAAAAGGGGAAGGAATAAAGAAGCTTAAAAACTGAGTGGGGGAAGGGGACGTAGGAAGCCTGTGATGAAAGACGAGAACACGGAGGTGCGAAAGTTGGTGAGCGAGGGAAGGTGCATGTTACCTCTGAGTTGCTGTTTCTGTTTGCTGGTTCACATTGCTGCGAGCATTAATATAATCGTATTTCTGGCATAATCTTATTTTGATCTTTTGGATCTTTGGAGGGTGGCTTCAGTGAATTTCTTGTCTTAGGCTTAAGTGCTGTTAGATCTGGCTGAGTAGATGTCTGCCAGTGCTGGCGTCTGTTTCTTTTTTATCTAGTGCCAAAATTTACAGCTTACCACATAGCATCGATTTTGTAGCATAGGTTTACATTTGCTGACAGTAGTCGTCTGATGTCATGTTAACCTAGACCTGCGCTCCCACAGATTCCCACAGCGCTCTCGGAGATGTGGTGCGTGCCACAGGAGCAGCCCACCAGAGTCCCTCACGAAATAGTGCCCTTTGAATAGACAGAGAAATAACTGCAGAGTCCTACCAGAAAGAATGAATTTTCCTTTAATCTAAGATGACTTGAAAAGTGCATCTGTCCTGGAGCTTGAGAGGAAAACTTAAAAACCCATGAAAATATAGTTTTCAAGATAGTTACTCTTTTTTAATTGAGGGTTCAGCTTCTTCTGGAGTCCTTTCTCTGAAGTTCCATTGGATTGGGACCCGTTAAATTAGAGGGGACTTGGATTTCTTTGTGCTTTTCTTCCCCTCTCGTTCACAGAGACCCCAGCAGTGTCTCTTTGCTTCCAGGCAAGGACATAATGATACTCTGCACTCTTTTGGTGGAAGGAGTCCATGTAGTCAATATTTAGGGTAGTCTGTTTCCCTCCTGCTTTTGGCATGATGACAGACCTCATAAAGGATGCCTGCTTCACATTTGTTGTGAAATTTCATAAATTACCCACTGTATGTGGTGAAGCCTGTAAAATAAGGATATGGAATAGTAGAATTAAGACTTCTTTACTAATACAGTTAAACTGCTGAAGACAAAAAGCATATTTCAGTCTCTGAATTAACCTGATACCAATCCTGAAGAGATGGAAATTGAACCATGTTTCCCAACAATTGGTTTGGGGAAAAAAAAAAAAAAAAAGGAACCTGTTGTAGCAGACACTCTTCTTTTGGAACAGGATTTAGCTCTTAAAACACACAACATTTTACTAATAAGGAATTAATGCCTGTAGACTGAACTAAGTAGAGGTGGAAGGAATCAAGAGAGGAAATGGTCTCTAAAGAGACACAACCTATAAATAGCTGTGCTGAGACTACAACAAAGGCTGCTATTGTTCCATAACCAACAAAGAATAAAAGGACCAGTTTGTTTCATTTGGTAACAATACTTAATTGATAAGCAAAATCAGGGATTTCTGTGTAGAGCGACCTAAGGGAAGTTTCCAAGTACCTCTTAATTGAAAAGGCCTCATTGCAATCAACTGCTTGTGGAAGTGTTTGTAAACTTTGGCATTAGGTCACAAGTTACCTGGCTTTGCTTCTGTGGTGAAAGGTATTACAAAATGGTCACTAGTTTGCTGAGAGTTTTCTGTGTAGATATGACCTAGTAATTGAATTGCTAGGTACCCTGTAAAGTACTCTCGTATGCCAAGTTGAGATGACAAGTAATTCATCCAACTAATCAATTCAAGCAAAAGTCTGACATAGAAAGCCATGTGAGTACGTGCAGCTCCACTTCTAAATGTGACTTTCCTGTGGAAGTTAAACTCCAGAAGTAGAGAGTAGTCTTATTTCAGGAACTGTCGCTGAGTGTGTGCTTGTAGGTAAGGGAACAACACAATACGTTGTAGGCTGCACAAGCTGGGGAACCAGAATCCCTCCCAGTGTGTACTGATACCTTAGAAACAGCCTTGTTGATCACACAGCTGATGTCTCAATGATTTATATAGAGCCCGAATGACCTGAATGTGGGTACTTGTTTTGTTGGAGTAGTGGAGGAAAAAGGAAAGCCTCAGACTCCCCTGAATGTGCACTGTGATGAGTCTGCAGTAATAATTACCATACTTGAACTTCCTGTTATATAAAAGCCGCAATTTGTTTATGCACCTTGTGAAGCCAAGGCCTAGAAATATGAAATCTCATGAATGAAGGCTTTTTAGACCATGCTGTTTCAATGAAGATAACAAGCTAAGCCTGGCATAAGCCACTCTTCCTTCATTTACTTTTTGGGAGAGTAAAGGTGGATGATCTGAATGATGCTGTATTTAAATTTCTTAGCTAGAAGTGGCTAACAAAGCCTTAAGGGAAGCATATTTAAGTTGGAAAGATGCTAGAGTTTGGTGAAGGCAGGGAAGGAGCACCAGAAAAAGGACATCAAATTCCATGTCTGTCTCAGTTTTGAGACCCGTATCTTCCCAATGAGGCTGTGGGAGTTTTGAACCTTTTCCCATTGCTTTGTACTTGGGGAAAGGGATGAAAGGCTCGACTGTCTTAATAGATTAGAGCTGAAATGTTTGCAAACAATGTTTAATTCTTTCCAGTTTCTTCCAATAGGAGGCATTTGAAATAAATGCCAGGTGTTGCTGCATTGTGTCCATTATAAGCCTTTTCTGGTTTTGTGTGGGTTTTGTGGCTTTTTCTCCCCCCCCGCCCCTTTCAGCCTGGTGACTGCTTTTGTGTGCTCACAGCGCTGCCAACTTGTCCATCTCAAACCAATGCCCTCAGCATAGGGGTGCTCTCCCCTTTCCAGCGGTTCTCTGAACTCTGCACTAATAACTATTGGTCTTACCTTACAAGTCAACTAATTTTTGTCCTCTTGGATGTGGAATAGAATTGGGAACAGAGGATGTGCCTCAATTTTAACTTACGTTTAACTGCAGGTATTAGCCATGTGAGATGAGCTGAAGTCTTGTATGCACTTTATATTTTTCAGATGAAAGGGGTTGTATAAAGTTAGTCCCAAAGATGTGACTTGCAGCCATCATGGAGAAGAGGCCTCTCAGAGAGAGGCTTATACTGAGTGTGGACCATACACGTAGTCACACTTGTAGTAAAATGTTAGAATTGGAGCTTTGACCTGTGGAGTTCAGCTTGCTGAGAAAAGTAGTCAAAGAAAGAAGCCGATCAGTCTCTTTGCTTATGGATCGCTGATTTAAACTGAGATTGTTGGCATCTACCTCTAACGTAAATTTCCTTGATAAGCATTCATGTGTACATGCAAACCTGCAAGGTTTATCAGCTGTACAAATTTCTCCCTTCATCTTCCTTTATTTAGCTAATGCTGCATCAGCAGTGCTTGTGCTTTGGTTGTTGCACAGCTCTTGGTATGGTTCCTCTGGTGCTTGCAATTTCTGCGGGACTTCAGCATGTGCGTTCAGCAGCTGCTGCCTGCATTACATTCCCCTTTTGTGGTGATTGCTTGCACAGGTCCTGTTTATTTGGATGGAAATCTGGCACAGTGTTGTTGACACCTTTGGGAAAAGAAAAAAAAAAACCCAAACAAAAAAAAAATCACAAACCTGTTGTAACAAGCAGGGTCCATCTTGCAGTAAGTAAAGCAGTTTGGTGACCTTGACTATTCCCCGTGTTTAATTATAACCTAGCTGCTTTACCCAGGCTTTGAGATGCTAGTTTCTAGATTTCTTGGGGGGGAATTTTTTTTTTTTTAATTCCCTAAGATTCCTAATTAGATTTCACATGTCTGGTTCTGAACTTCAAGTCACTGGGCTACAAAAAAGTTCTTTGTGCTCTCTCCGTGCTTAGGAGCATGAATAGAAAAAGCGCATCCAAGTCAGAAGGATGTATGACGCTATTGCTGTGCCTGTGTCATGGATGCATTTGAGGGGCCAAAAGATACAAGGGTCAGCCTTGTAGGGCAGTGAGAAAGAGTAGTCACCCTGACATTAATGCAGATATGTCACAACTGGGACAGTAGTCTGTGATGGACAGCTGTGACCTTAGTTTTATTATAGATGTTCCTTTTTTTTTTTTCTTCTTTTTTTAAATTGCGTTCAAGAGCTGAGGGGAGGGCAAGGAATTGTAAGGCTGGATCTTGGTGAGAATTCAGTCGTATTTTTCCTCTGTCACTTAAAGATTGAGTCAGGGGACTTAATTTTTGTTGTTGGCCACTGTCCGTTCAAGACAAGTATCAGCATGGCTTCTAGCTGGTGGTACTTTAATGCATGCACAGCAACTTTGCTTCTTATGGTAGCTCCAGGTGGCAGAGAAATTTTCTTAGGTCTTAGTCTGGCGAGGACCGTCAGCAGGAGTTTAGTAGTCCAGGCTGTGACTCACTCCATTGTATGCAACAGCATTATTTACATGGGTGTAAAGTTAATACTCTAATCTCTGCAGGATCAGTGTCTTGGAGGGATTGGTTTTCTTTGCAGCAACGATAAGTATTGCTACTTAGATAAGATATCAAAGTGTTTTATACCTGTCTTTTCAAAACCTAGTTTGAAAACAAAAGAGAAATGGGTAAAATAATCCACTCAGGATAAACTTCTTTAAATACCTTTCAATGTAAAGGGATAGCTTTGGTAAGTCTTGTTGGAATACTATCCTATTTCTGAATAAATCTCCTTGCTTAAACATACCTAAATAAGAATAGCAGAATGAACAAGTAATTGAGGAAACTTAATGTCAAAATAATCTTCCTCCTACTGGTGCATGTTCTTGTTATGTAAGTTAAAGTAAACTTAAATGTTTTCTGTGTAGGTAGCTTTCAAATCACATGAAAAATGTGATTGATTAATACAGTGTTCTCCCTCAAGCATATGACAGCTTGCTAAGTAC
Organism: Ciconia boyciana; assembly: GCF_034638445.1. NCBI lineage: Eukaryota > Metazoa > Chordata > Aves > Ciconiiformes > Ciconiidae > Ciconia > Ciconia boyciana. The sequence continues at coordinate 14,251,099 of NC_132944.1, read as the reverse complement.
TTTCACTCACATATTCCTGGAAAGATGGGGGCTTCCTCCAGGAGTGTTCTGTAGGCTCTTTCAGATTTTTTGAGTAAGAGAAGTGATGGGGATACAGATGTAATAGTTTCACTGAAAAATAAAGAGCAACAATACAGCAATATTGTCAGCATGTTACCTCTTCTTCTGTATATTCTCTGTCTGCATATTCTTGAGGAGAGAAGACAGAATTTTCCCAACGTAGGTGTTTTATTCCTCATGCCCCTGCATATATGTGACTTCTGCTGACCTTATTGCACGCTCTGTTTGCACATGGAAAAGAGCACAGATTTCTTAGCAGATTCTAACTCTGTTCTTCTGTACAAAGCCTTTCGTAAGGGCGAAACAAATGATCCTTTTCCCTGTTTATCTTTTCCAGTTGCCTGTGTCTGGCAATTTGATTGATCTTTATGGCAACCAAAGCATGCCTCCTCCAGGACTCAACATCAGCAACTCATGTCCAGCTAATCTTCCGAATATAAAAAGGGAGCTCACAGGTAAATATACATGTCTTCAATACCACCTTGGAGCAATAGTATAATTGTTTTGAATTCAGGTGATATTGGACATAATTTCTGTTTTGAGAAAGAATACACGCATGAATAGTTACTTTCTGCTTTGTGGACCATTTTTTAGCAGACACATTAGCCTGCAATGGAGTTATGTTCATGGGTGGGCATGTGTATGTTCACTGTGACAAATTAAGGTAAATTCCCTGGTTGTTATAGTGAAATCTGCACATTGAAAACATTGTGTCACAGGAAACTTCCATGTGTCTCTTGCTGAGCCGTTTTCTAGTTTGGGCTTATTGTTTGCTCTATCAACACCAAACTTTAACAACTTCACATCTGGACTCTCTGTGGGATTCATGTTGAGGAATGCTACATGTTGAGGCTTTACTCTAGTAGGAGAGGGCAGTAATGAACAAATAGCCTGTTGTAATACGAAATCTGGACACCTAGATCCTATAAAATGTAAAATTAGGCACTCAAGAGAGAGAATATGTGTCTCTTAAGATGAAAATTAAGTATCCTGTAAATTTCTTGTCATGTCTGTTCTTCCAGCAGTGCTCTGAATAAGCTGTGGGAGGCAGGGGTAGGAAGGGGGACATTAAAAGCCTCTTTTTCTCAAGCACACGCGTACAGAAGCGAAATAGTTTGAAGGAAGAAATAGGTTTTGTATTCTCAAGCATGTTTTGTTTTTGCTGTTCTGTGTCACTTGAAAGGCTATAACCACATGTAGGGTACAGTATATAAGGCAAGCTTGTCTGCAGGAGGAACAAATGGAGATCCATTCTAGAACAGTTGACAAAATCATCTTAATACCCAGAAATAGCTGTTCTTAAGCCCAACATGGAGTCATACTGTATGCAGTATGGTAGAGGCATAGTTTCTTTCTTGTCTGTTGTCTTTCTGGGTTTCTGCTGTGAAAACTCACAGGCTGACTCAGTTGCAAAGCAGGTTCTGGGCAGGAATTAGTTTAAGTAGAGCAGTTTTAATAGCCCAGGAGTCAGCTTCTCAGGAGGAAATGCCACATCTCTGAGCTGGCGGATATTTGCATTTATATGACTGCACAAAATTTGAGTTCAGCACCGAATGAAGACACACAAACTGCACAATGATTTGTGGCTGCTAGAAAAAGAAAAGCTTGTACAGCGATGGAACTATGTTAAGGGGAGGGTGGGAGGGGATGAGAACTACTCAGTCCTGCATTACAGACAGTTTCATTGTCCCAGTTATAGAAAGTTAAAGGTGGCTGTAAACTGCAAACTAAACATCCAGCTTGTCAGATGTCCAGGCTGGTGAATTCACTGCAGATGGTTGTGTAAGACTTCAGTCAAAGAAGGCAGAAAGAGAGGGGAAATTAGTGAGTAAAGTGGTTTTATGGAAGTCCTCAGTACTTCTAAAACAGACCTGAACTAAGTTAAATGTCTATATGCTACATTCACCTGTACACAGAAACAATTTAGGTGAGTGCTTTTTCTGTTCAAAATACATGCTAGCAGATTGCATTTAATTTAGGAGAGGTTTAAGAATTAAACTCAGATTTAACAGCAGTCACTTTGACATTGATCTGGCCAAGCCTTTGGGCAGAAAGCACTATTGATGGTGCTTTCTGACAGCTAGTGATTTTAAAATCAGCATCTTATGGCAGGCAGGAGTCTTTTGGTTCTCCATTTCCTGATTTTGCTGTTGGAACTAGGCTGGAGAGAGCTTGCAACATTTAAATCTAGCATTTGTCAGAAACCTTTCTCCATCCTACCGTATAAATATCAAAATTGTGAAGAACCAAGAAAAGTCAAATCTATTATTCCAGCATCTGATGTTGATGATGGTTGTGAGTTCTCAGCTGTAGTTACTGAAGCATGTAATGGGAATCCTGCTCACCCAGGAGTGCAGTTTCCATCAGTTTTGGCCTTACAAACCTCATATCTGTTTTATAAGGCAATGTCAGATCAAGCCTAAACTTCATTGAGACATGCAGTAGTCTTTCAAGCTTCTTTTGGGATCCTTTGGGAGCCTAGCATAGAAGATGATGTCTTGTTATACTGCATGTAATATTGGGGTAGCTCTTTATTCTAAGTAGTGAAGTAGTCAACTTCCAGTACTCCAAGGGAAACCCTTATCACCTGTTATTTTGAATTGGGTGGGACATAATCCATATTCCATAAAAGTAAAAGAATACAGGAAAGAAATTTGTTGGAATGAGTGAGAGGGTTTGTTTCCATAATGGACTATGTGATAATAGATCACGTGTTCACTTGTCCTCACTGACTGACTGCAAAACTAAATAATGCCTGCTGGTTTTGAGATTTAAATGCAACAGGGCAAGGATTAATGACCTCACCCTTTTAAAAAACTAAAAGGGATAGAGCAAACAAAAAATAATTAAAATTGCTTGAGAAATGTAAGATCAAATGAGAATGAAAATAACAAATTTAGTTATGCTTTTGCCTGAACTATTGCACACTAAGTCCAATAATAAATGTGTGGAGCAAGGTTAAGAACAGTTTGGAGTTGAGGAGACAACTGATGTGCAGCATGGTTGTCATTATTTTTCTTTTTGCTTTTCCTGAAGCAAGGACCACTGTTTTCTAACAATATTGCTAATAAAGGTATTGAATTTTTCATCTTTTTTTCATATACTGAGAACAGTTAGTGTAGCTGGAAAATAAAGTATTTTTAATAGGTCGCTTAAGTTATAACTTGAGTCTTACGGTGATGTGCATGCACGTGCCACAGAAGGACGTAGCCTTAATTCCGGTGAGTAGAGCCTCTGACTCCTGACTGCTTCACATCCTGTGCAGGTAGCAATGCAATAAGCATGCTGTTCCTCTGGTTCAGCTTCTGTGTGGTACGTAAGCGTGCCGGCAGTATGTAAACGTAGGAGAAGGTATGCTGGATTTCAGCAGTTTGTTGTCCTAACGCCTTGCTGAATCAGGGCCTCCGTGGGAAAGGTTCTCGTCACAGAAGTCAGTATGGGAAGTGTGGGAAGAGATGCTCCGCAGGTGCAGGGGTGAAGTTCAACACCAGCATTGTGTTTTGGCAATCACAGCTTACTGTACAGGCCCTTCTCACTCGTTGGAATGAGTGTAATAATTGGTTTGACAAATATCGATCAGGCTTCCTGTGCAAATGTTTCACAGACTGAAACGTTGTGTTTGAATTACTTTAATTCTAATTACTTCATTCACATGCACAGCATGTATTTTTCCTACAGAGTCAGAAGCGAGAGCATTGGCTAAGGAGAGGCAAAAGAAAGACAATCACAACTTGAGTAAGTTTTGGTTCTTCACATTTTGCACCAATTCTAGTAATTATTTTAGGCGTTAAGTGTTCGAATGCTGGTGTTATTAAATCTGAATGAGACACTGCATGTAGTGTATAGTATCAGTTCATTATGGTATGCCCATAGATCAAATATCTCGAATTCTTGTGAAATGTGTGCTTAAATCTACTATTGAATTTTAAACTGTTTTTATTTTTTTTCAATAAGCCAAGTGAACGTGTGGTTGTTATCAAGGGAATTACTGGGAACAACATTTGATCCAGTTGCTTTTAACAAATCCACCTTGCACAATTTTGCCTTTTTTTTTTAATTAATCTAAAATCTTAGATATGTGGTCAATTTGTGACTTTAAACATCAGTGTGCGTCCTCAGTGTGGCAATTCTATAAATTCCATTTTTGAAGGGAATGCATATTTCCAAGTTGGAAAAAAAACATTTTAAAATAATGACCATTTTATGACTTAAAGGATCCTCAAGTTGTCCTTTTATACTTTATATTACTAGAAAAAAGGAACTGTTTCATGCCTTGAGCTATTCAGAAGCCTTTTCCATAGCATGAAAAGCTATGTTTGACTTTTAAGTTTGACTTTTGGATCCTCAAATGTTGCATCTGGAAGACTACTTTAAAAAAGAGACTATACATTTTGTCCCTTTTCCTGCTGTGGGATTTCCTTGAGCATCTAAATTTTTGTCTTTGAATTTGTCTGTGATGCTTTTCCCTAGGAAAACATTTGCTTCTCAGTTGAGTCCTATGCTAACACAGCCATCTTGTGTTTTAGAGTCTCAGTTTAACTCTGCCACTTCAGCAGTCCCACATTTTTACAGTATAGACAGAACTTCTGTCTTAGTGTGTCCATGTGTAGGAGAGCAAAATAAATTGCTCTGTGACTGGATTTTAAGCTTCAGGCGAACATTTCAAAGGCGCTTAAAGAAATCTTTGATGAAACACTCTATGTTGTAATTAAGTGTGAATATTACTTCTAACATTTGTGCTGTTTTTCCTTAAGTTGAACGAAGAAGAAGATTTAATATTAATGATCGTATAAAAGAACTAGGCACTTTGATACCCAAGTCAAATGACCCGTAAGTATAATGTGCCCAAGGAGACTGTGGGAGGGAGGTGTTAAAAGAAAAAAAAAAAAAAAATCTTAGGGGAGAAAAAGAATTCACAAGGAAAAAAAAAAAATTCCTGCATTTTCTTGTATGATCTTAGCACTCCATGATTGTAGAAATGCTTGAAGGTTCCATTATATTTTTTGAAGATTGTTTGGGGATTTATTTTTTCCCTTTTGGAACTTGCTTAATTTTATATTAATTTGATGGGGTTTGTTACAAAACAGTCACCGTACGGTTGTGCAGCAGCTCAGCACCCGGCAGGACCCCGTGGTTTGGCAGGGCTGGGGTTGATGCTAGGAATGACTGCCTTACCAGAGGTGGAGTTGTCAGGATGTGAAATTTTAGAGTAGTCTCGCTGCTTAGCTGACTGCCTGGCTGCTTGTCTTGCTAAATGATTCTTTTAATTTATTAGATGTCATAGGTTGGCAAGACTGAACCAGTCCTTCTTTGTGTGAAAATGGAGGGCAGTTCATCTGGGAAGCCATCATATTCCCCTTCCCTCCAAGAAAAAAGAGGAAAAATAAAGAGTGTAGCTGTGTGTCTGTTCACTGATAATTTGCCAGTGTTTGTGGTAATTTCCCAGTAGTTCTTTTAGGTAATTTTACTGCTGCTAACTTGTCTTAACACTTTTCCCAATGCTGATTTAATAGCAAGGTACCCACCTTGCTCTGGAGCTTGCAAGTCTCACTTAAATCTGGATCAATGCCCCATGATGCTTTTGGGGAGAGTTTCCATTATTTTAAGGCAGTTGCTCATGGAGTAACTCATAGCTACTCTTCAGAGAGGCTCTTTAGCTTCCTCTAAGGCAAGCAAGACAATATTGCACAGTGTCAACCTATGGGACAGGTGGATCTTTGGTCTGATAGTCTGCAGTAAACTTTTTTATTTGCTTAAACAAAGTAAGATGCTGTGGGGGAGAAGATGATGCAGGCAGCCTCTGTCTCTAAAGCAAGTGTGGGAGGAATAATGTGAGAGAGGCAGTATGGGAGCCACGTACCCCTGCCTGAAGAACCATCATCTCTAGGCTGCAATGTGGCATTTGTATTTTATCCAGAGTTTAAGTTTAAAGCACCTGAATATGCTGCTGTATTGGGCTCTTCTCTTCCTACCGTAACACAGCTGTGATACAGTGCCACCAGGAGGACTACTGCTTGCTGCTGCTTGGGAGCTAAAGGGCCTCAGGTCTTTCTCCCACGGAAGCACCAGGTCATATATGGTCCTTCTAATTCCCCAGCTGAAATCAAGCATCACCCAGATAAGCCGTGCGATGTTTGAGAAGAGTCTTGTGGGGTTTTGTTGTTGTTGTCTTGCAGCCTTGCCGTAAGGCAATGAAAGGGGACCCTGGTCTTCGGTCGCTCTGCACAGAGCTGGCCCCAAACTGTGCAGAAGGCAGGGGCTTGGCCCCCGGGGGCTGCGGGGAGCCTGGAGGGCCACAGGGCAGCCCCTGGGCTCTGTGCCCTTCGGCCGGGCCGGGCCGGGGCTGGCTGCAGTCTGCTGTGCAATAGCTGCACTCTGGCCCCCTCTAGTGCATTTCAAATGCCTTCTGTATTCATGAACTTGGAATAAATATTAGCCAGGTGTTATGTATATATGAGGTGTAATCATAGCTGCCGATGTGAAGGTAATGACTATAAAATAAAACCTCCCTGAGACCCTTAACTCTTCCTTTTTTATTGATTTCAAAGGGATATGCGCTGGAATAAGGGAACTATTCTAAAAGCGTCAGTGGACTACATCCGTAAGCTGCAAAGAGAACAGCAACGCACAAAGGAGCTTGAGAACAGACAGAAGAAGTTGGAACATGCCAACAGGCACCTGCTGCTCAGAATACAGGTTTGCTGATAAATAAACTGCAAATGCTCTTGATGTTGCAGTGTGTGACTGCAAATAATGGTAACTGAAGCTTGTTTGTAGGAATGTGGGTTAGAAGGAACCACCATTTTAATACATGGTGACCGATGCTGAGATGTCTGCAGAAATTTTTCCAGAAAAAAACCAGGATACATTAGTTTAAAAAAAAAAAAAAAAAAAAATCCCAACACTCTAGTAAAGCACTTGGGGCTGGTCTATTTTTGTTCTACTATGGCCAGCATAAGTTGCAAACGATACGATAAGATTTATATGGTAGTTTTTTTGGGTTTTGTTGGGGGTTTTTTTGGTGCCAGACGTAACGAATTGGGACTTCATATATGATTTATTTGTTGATAGTGATCAAATTCAGTTCAGCTGTTGGGGAGTATGTTCACTTTAGTTGTCTTGTTTGTGGAGTTTTTTCGACCTGTAGCTTTAGTGCTTGTTTTCTTTTCCTCTGAAGCAGTTTCGGATGAATGGCAATAACTGAAATCTTTTTGTTTTGCTTGTGGGTTTTCCACACTGTGTGGGGACCAATCTAGGCCCTATCTGTCAGAGAAGCTCTACAGATTGCAGTCTTCTACATCTGATCTCTTATTTCTTCTCTTGATCAGCCTCTCCCTGATGCTCTGCAGGAATCTATCATCTGCTTTCTGGTGGAGGGTAAACACTGCTCGCAGGACAAAATGGGGGGGAGGGGGGGACAGTATTGGTGACAAACACTGCAGCACCATATCTTGAGTTCCCCGTAGGTATCTCGGAGACTTGGCAGCTGTATTTAATGTTGAGGCTGCCCTGGCTTGTCTGAGAGCAGTTGCAGAGAAGCACACCTAATGCAAGTGCTCCAAGAGTTTTTGCAGCAAGACAACCAAGAGCTATGGATGTTGAGCTGCTTTTTTTTGTCCAGGGAGCTATGGTTGGTTGTCTTCCTTGTTCCTTGAAGTCTGTAGGACTGTAAAACAGTTCTCCTCAACACTGAAAAGCAGTAGGTGGCATGAATATGTTTTCTCCATGGGTTGTTGCCTTGTTAGATTCACCTAGATTCCCAATAGCCTGTATTACACAGATTTAGAGGTGACAACTCCATTTCTGTAATTCCTTTGCCTTCACCTCAAGCTGGATAGGAAACCTTAGCCTTGCAGCCTACACAGCTTTTGTTGCCAACTCTGTTCCCCAGGTGGGCAAAGATAGCTGGATATCCACTCCTCTCCATAAAAGGGTAATTAAAGAAGTATATCTAGAATTGGGTGTAAGAACACATAACACGGAGGCAGTGGTGTCCCAGATACTCTCATGTTGCTACTTGCCTGCAGTGCGAACAGCTGAACTCTGCATGCAGCCTGCATGCAGGGCTGGCTGCTGTGTCAGGAGACCCCTGAACCACAGCACGGCTAATCCACAAAGTAGATAATAAAGCTAGAAATACCTGAGAGTCAAGCGTGGAAGTAAACAGCTTTAAAATAGAACAGGCTGGGTTGAGCTTCAGTGCAGTTTTTGTACTACTTTGAGCAATCTGTTTGCTAGAGTGAGACCATAAAGACGTGCAACACTTCTGCAGAGCAACATCAACCAGTGGTATTTCAAAGCTAAGTCGGGTTGCTTTTTAAGCATCTTTCATCTTCCTTTGCATTATCCATCTGCTCTGGCTCCTTCAATCAAAACAACATAAAAACCAGACCCTTGAATAATAGGCAATACATCTGGCAGCAAATAACCTAAAGCCCATATTTTCCCTTTTTGTGTTGATTCTGATTAAGCGCAGAATAAGGAACTCCTGATTTTGGCACATTAGCTGATGGAAGAAGTGCTTCCTTGTTCCACTTCCTCTGTTGATCTTGCAGTGTGCCGTTACAAGCTTGTTGTCTTAGCTTGAAAATGGAAAAAAGGCTATTAATCAACCTCAGTGATAGGAATATCCAGAAACAGTACAATCACTACAGTGATTGTGATTGCCTAATATAATGCATAAGTAGAAGCAAAACATCTCTCTTACTGCTGCATTTGAGAAAGGGCATTTAAGTGAATTCTTTTGTTACCTGTCTTCAGTCAAGTGCATCTATATGATTAAATGTGAAGGTGGGGTTTAAACTTTTCATGAAGTTTTGAAGAATCCCAGCTGTGTCTGAAGTCTAGAGCCTTCCTATGACTTGCCTATAATTTTTCAGTGCAGGAATAGTGTTGCTCAGTTTTGGCTGACCTCTAGTTCCAGCTCTACCAGACTTGTAGAATGAGAAATGCCCCTTCCAGTGTCTCAGCAGGAAATGACAAGCATCATATATAGACATGCTATGCTTTCACATACAACTTTTTAAAAAGTACTAAGCATATGCTTCTGCTGTATCTTTTTTTTTTTTTCCAACTTTTAAATGCTTTCCTCACTTGACCTGATGCCAAACTTGCCTACCGTGGCACTTGTTTGAGAAGAGGCCCTGAGGGGAAACATGCCTGTTCTACAGGGCACTGGGTTTTGGCTCTGGTGTAAGTTCTGAGAAGTGTGAAGGACCTGTGTGGGGTGGTGTTCACCCACCTCTTCAAGAGACTAATATTCAGGTGAAAATCTGCAGGGCAGAAGTGTACAAGGTGCAAGCGCTTGTCGCTACTGGAAAGGGAAGAAACGGTTTGTGTACAAGAGAAGGAAACTGTATGCAAGAGCGTAAGATGACAGATTTTGCTTTCAGATTTTTTTTTTTTAATTTGTCCCTTATCTTCCTTCACAGGAACTTGAGATGCAAGCTCGGGCACATGGACTGTCCCTTGTTCCGTCTACAGGCCTTTGCTCCCCTGATATGGTCAACAGGGTCATCAAACAAGAGCCTGTGCTGGACAACTGCAACCAAGACATCATGCCACACCACACAGACCTGTCTTGCACTACCACCCTCGATCTCACTGACGGTACCATCACCTTCAGTGACAACCTCGGAAATGTGACTGAACCAACTGGCACTTACAGTGTTCCTGCAAAAATGGGATCCAAACTGGAAGATATCTTGATGGACGATACCCTCTCCCCTGTTGGAGTAACTGACCCACTACTTTCCTCTGTGTCTCCTGGAGCATCGAAGACGAGTAGCAGGCGGAGCAGCGTGAGCATGGAGGACACCGATCATGCTTGTTAGCATATACTCTGCACACCTTTCATAAACTGCTTTGTTTCTTGATCAGTAGATTAAATAATTTACAAATTATTTTGTAGAATAAATTTGTAGAATTTTTTGATTTTTTTTTCCTTGTGCTTCATCAGTAGCCCAGTGTGTGTGCGTGTGTGTATATATTATATATATATAGGATTTTTTTAGAATTTTTGTGAAGAAACTTGTATATTCTATTTTAAAACTACCAATGCCTCCAAAATATTGTACAGCATATGTACAGTATCTATGAACTGGATTCACCAAGAACTTTGAACTGGTCAAATCTACTCAAAGCAATAGAATTACAAATGAAGAGTCTCTTTCTACTGGGGGGGAGGGGGTAATTGTGGAATTGTAAATGCAACCTGTTTACTTGGAAACAAAATGTAAAGTTAAAGAATGTAAAGAAACAAAAACAAAAAAAAGTCCAATTTGTAATTGTATTAATTGAATAGTGCTGCCTTAAAGATACAGTGTCCCTCAAATAGTCTCTACATGACAAGTGTTTAGGGAAAAATACCCACCCTACTCCACTCGGAATACAAACAAAACAAAAAAGTGTTAAGACATCCTGATTGTGTTGATTGTGATATAAAATGCTGTTGCTGAAAATTGCAGGGAGATGTGAGTCTCTTTCTCAGAGTGCTGTTTAATTTTACTCTGAGCTGATTTGGGTTTTCCTTTTGATCACGGTTCGAGTTTTTCTCTTAGACTTTTTTCTTTTGTTTTGTAACACGCATTGATGGCTTGCCAACAGTAAACCAAGCAGGAGCACTGTAAGTTGGTATACCCTCTTTGGACAAAAAAAATTGATACATTTTATCAGCTGGGCACATTATGTTGTACATATCTAATTGGCTTTATTTTTTTTAAATTGCATTGTACAGTTTATTTTGATTTGCATGGATTCCTTAGTTATCTTCAACTTTTTGTTTTAAATATATTTGTATTTCATTTGTAAGATTTTTGCCTCTTAATATTGCAACAATTTTTTGACATTTTTAAAACTCATTGGAAGTTTTCTGCGTTCTTTGTAAACACTTGAAAGGAAGCTTTTATGCAGGGTTCTGTGTTTTAAGAGAGATTTTGAGAATATTTTGTATATTACAGTCTCACTTTGAAAATGTTTTTAAACACATTTAAGGTAGAGTACAAATTTAGATTAGGTAATAAAACAACTCTGTAGAGAAACTGAACTTACATATTTATTTTTAGTGATACAGAAAAAAGTAGTAATATGCTTGGAAACATAACTATGTAGTTAATATACCCGTTATAGTAATTTGTGTTTTATTTCAGCACTGGGGCTGACAAAAGAAAAAAAAACCAAACAAAAAAAGAGTAAATTACTGTATCTGCAAATAACTGTTACTTGATAACAATGTTATTAATTTTTAACATGCAACAATGTTGTAAAAGTAGTTCGGTGCATTATCTACTCAAGTGTAGTCCTATGCAATAACGGTAGTTATACTTGTATTATATCAAGCCTAGGTGTTTTACAGAGGTGACATGTGGTGTTACGAGCTAGACGGATTGAATGGATTTCTCAATAGCAGCCTACAGCTCACTCGCAAGCAGCAGGCAAGCGTATCTCATTCAGAATGAAGTGCCTTAAACTCTAGTTGTAGTCTTCCTCGACTAGCACTGACTGAAGTGTGGCATAGGAGAGAGCTTTAGGGTGATGTTTTATAGGACGTTGAAGTGTAGCATGGTGCCTACGTATAGAAAACAAGAGCTTCCCGTTCTCCTTTGTGCTACACTGGAAATTACATAGGATAAATGAAATGGTTAGTGACTTGAGTGCCAGTTTGGCAGGCTTTATAAGGAAACCTTGGTCACAGCAGTTAGTGTTCAGAAATCAAATGTGAATTGGGTAGCGATGGGACAGCTGGGGACAACGTCCGGAGTTCCCGTAGCCTACAGCGTGGCTCGCTGAGCTTTCACCCAAATGTTTCCCCATGGAGGGGTTCTTGAAGCGTCCCCTGCCTGGCACCACTCCTCCCGGTGCTGATGGTGAGGGGCACAGGGCTCAGCGGGGCTGCAGCTTGCTGTTGTGGTACTCTGGGGTCTATGTTCGTGTCGCTCCTTCTGTGGCTGTTGCTGGCTGCGTCCTGCCGTCTCCATTTCTGCTTGAGCAGCGAGCTATGTGTTAGCATTGATGCAACCACTGGGTTGTAGCTCTTTTTTTTTTTTTTTTTTATTTTCTATCTTTTGAAGGAGGATCTGGAGTTAGGTTATAATGATGCCTCTCCCCCCCACCCCAGACAGCTTTTGGGAATGTGTCTTTCCTAGGGTAGTGAAGCTCTGGCCCAGGGCAGGACCCGGGAGCCTGCAGAATGCACTGCAACCGTTGTGGTCCTCGGGCAGGGAAGTTCCCTGCAGGGCAGCTGTGCCGTAGTTAGCTCTGAGTTGAGTATGCAAGGTACAGGCTTCTGGTGCTGCCATTTGGTAATGGTGACAGGTAAAGAAAATCGGGGCTGTAAAATGCTTGTAGCTGTAACACAGGGTTGTGTTACCCTTCCCCATTAAAATGGGACAGCTCTGCAGCATTGTACAAAATCAGGGCATGCAGGCTTGAGCGTAGTAACTGAAAACCACTGAATGTATTGAATAAGGCGCTTGGTTTGATGCCTATGCTGGGCATTCAGAAATTGAAGTCTGGACTGTGGTATATAAATATTTTTCAAGCTTATGTGAAACACTGGTACTTGCTGACAGCCATGACTTCTGATTTTTGGCTGCTTGCTGCGTGGAGATGAGTTAGGATTCAAGGAAAACCATTATATCAAGAGCTGGATTTCTTGATAAAAGTCGCTGTGGCCCCAGCAGCTGTGTTGTGTGTTCCCCGTACGTTGTGTTGCTCTGGGGTAACATATGACTCGGCTGTGCCCTGCTCACTCTTCACCCCGCGTTTCCTTAGGCTACAGCCCTCCTCTGAGTTTGCCCACGCTTTGAGTGGAAGCACGTTGACGCTGCAGTGGGGACATCTCTAGGAGACACGGACCTCCAGGCAGGTGCGAACTGGAGATGTCTTTGCCTGTTTGCACGTGGTGGAATGTGTGGCCGTGGCGTTTCACAGGGGATCAATGGCACAGGAGAGAGACAGCAATTAGAGGCAGGGTTTGATGTGAACTAGGTGGAGTGAGGAGGACAGAAGTTGTTGCCCAATCTGATGACGGTGTCTGGTGTGACACTGGGCCGGCAGTGGCTTCCCTGAGCGGGTGGGCGGGATACCTACCAGTTCTCACTTTGCCAAAGCCATGCAACAAGCAGAAACATGCAGAGTACCATGAAGTTCTTCCTTACTGCTTTTGGCCTACAAAGCAATATTTAACTCTTACAACCTGTAAAAGCAAAAAGAAGGTACATAAGGAAAGCACAAAGCACAAAATAATGCACTTACATTTATGTTGTTTGACATAAAATGCACTGGGGGGGAAGCTGATGTTGATAATAGTATAAATACCTATATTTCTTGAAAAAGTGACATTAATTACTGCCTCTTGCTATGATGCTTGGTACTGTAATGTTGATATTCATCTGCTGTTGACTGCAGCAATAATTTGTGTATGGTCCATAGCACTGTAAATTATGGATCAATATTAATGTATCCACTGAAATAATTTGAACTGTTGTTCTTGATAGATGGATTAAAGCATTTGGTTTTTCACATACGTCTGTGTAAGCCACTCGTTTTCTGTGTAAGTGAATCTTGTTTTTCTGTACATTTGAAGACCCAGCAGTGCTCCTGTGTTTGTGACTTGGTGGTGAATGTCTCCATGTTCCTGACCTGGTGTCAGTCAGCAACCCCGGTTGCACCAGAGCTGTCCGGTTGTGTTTGTATTGTGGTAGCACGGCAGGGACGGAGCTATGGATCAGGCCCCACCTGGGCTTTGCAAATACACACCAAAGCGGATAGACCCAAAGCTTATGGTGCAGCATAAGGAACAAAACAGGTGAACTTGGAAAAATGTCATTGCCTCTCTCCCCTCCTGTGGGCTCTCGCCTTTCGCCTCCTCAAAGGGGTGTCTGCCAACGCCACCCTGGCTGCATTGCCCTTCGCCTCTCACCAGCTGCCCTGTGTCACGCACGGGCTTGGTGAGGCCTCGGGGTACCTACACCTCTTTGCCATGCTGCCGCTCCTGCAAGGTCACCTACGCCCAGCAGCCATACACAGAAGCACTTCCCTGCCTTCTCTGGCTGACCTGTGCACGGGGAGATCCTCGTTCTCGCTCTGCTCACCCCCGGGGTCGCTCCTCCGAAACCCCCACTCACCTCATGTGCAAAGAGCTGCTCTTGGATTGTGCTGGGAGCTGCAGCTGGTGCTGGGTTGAAACCACCTGGGTTCTTGTTTTGTCTTCCCATCTTCAATATTTTTCCCTGTGTCTCTGTTGCTTTCATCCCTTCTGGTCTTGTTCTTCGACAGGCTGTTGCTTACTGTGCTCACAGTGTGGAGTCCTCGCCGTCTCTGTGGACGTTGCTGCAGCAGCAGTAGTGGTTAATGCGTATTATCTTACGGGTTTTAAGCCCTGAATACAAACAACAGAAGTTTTGAATTTGGCCTGTCTTGAAAATCTGATGTCTATTAGGAGGAGAAAATACTTAATTCAATTACAATTAAAAATTACTAGCTGTCCTGCATCACTCAATTTAAAAACTAACCAAACAAAAAATGCTGGGCGAAGCTACTTGACTCTGCTAGGAATAGAGTAGAAAAACCCTGCGCCCTCTTTATAGAAGATATTGGAGTTGAAGCTTGTGAGTGTTTCCAGCAGGCTTTGTAATGCTATTTCTTTAGAAATTCAGCACAGTATTAGAATGTGGCATTGTAGTACTGCAATAGGAAATCTATTTATCAGCAGCCTAGGATAGAATTTCTAATTTAAGTTGGAATTTTTAGATGCATTTTGGCTTTCCTTTTGGTGGTCAGTTGTGCCAGCGCTGTGTTTTGGGAGTGAATTTCTTGTCGGTGGGAGCAGCTCTGGGTTTTAGCTGGGTTGCAGAACCCAGGAGGAGCAGGAAGAAAACCCGTCGCGGGGGTATTGGCTGTAAGCGGTTGCTCAACGTGTGTCAGCAAAGGGGTGGTAGCAGGTCTGCTTAGAAGCCTTTTAGTTCCTTTGGACAAGCCTGAAAAATTCTGTGCAGGGTAAGAAAGTGGATGTTAAAAATAAGGCTGCCAGCACCGGGTGGGGTCTGGTTTGCTGGAAAGCCCCGTGGCTGGGCTGTGGGATGCTGTGGGGCTTGGCTGCACGGTGCGGCGGCACAGCAGGACCCTGCTACCAGGTCACCGCATCGTGCTTTCCTTCTGAGGAGACGCACCTAGGAGCTCGGCAGCTCCCGATGCCTGGAAGGAGGTGGTGACTGTGCTGCCTCAGCAGGCTCAGCAGCTGCTGCTCCTTTTGCTGTCACATCTGGGGGTAGTCCTGGCACTGAGTGGTGGTCATATTCTCTGTTTCTCCAGCTCCTTTGAAATGCACTTGCTTAAAATTGCAGGGGAATGGCTTGAAAAAGTGTGGCTGACTTACTAAAACTGTTAAGATTTAATAGGATGCTGGCTTGCAGGTTAAATGCATGCGCCCTGACCGTCGCCATCGTCTTTGCCTATGTTCCAAAGTGCACCCTTACTTAAAATGGCTCCGTTTTTAACTAAGTTTTTGAGAGCAACTCTGTTAACGGGCATGTGTCAAGGCTCCCGTCTCCACTGAGCTCTGAAGCTGCAGTTTCAGTGCAAATCTTCCTTTTTTTATGACTTCCTTACCTGGATCGCAAAAGCGCGAGAAGGCTTCTGTCAAACTCTGGCAATGCTGAACACGGAGGGATGCTCTCGTTTGCGATTCCCTGCAGAGAAGGCAGCTCCCAGACCCTCATGCTGCCGCTCTTTTACCCCATCCTTGTGCTTCCCAGGGCTGGGGTCATCAGGGCTGAGGCTCTATCGCTGTGCTCTATGGTTGCAGAGGGAAATGATGGTTCCTGCGGCACACCTCTATGTTAAATGCTGTCCAAGAGCTGTGCGAGGCAATGAGAAGGCTGCTACAGTCAGTAGGATGAGCCAGGATGCAAAGCATCTAAATATTGATTGCTCTCTTAATGCATTTGTAAAAATCACTATGGGGTTGATGTACATGGTTGCTTATTGTGGATGCTGTCTCAAAGGAGCTGTGGGAGAAATCCTTAAATATCCTGATGTATCTGCTGTGGGCCAGGGGAGCTGCACTGGGCATCTGGGGTGGCTGTAGGACACCATCAGAGGCTTTGGGAGCTGGGCACAGCCCGTCAGCAGTTGCCTTGCTGTAGCCACCGGTAGGGCAGCCATAGTTATTTGGGAGGGAGGGCAAGCACCTGGCTCCGGCACAAGACCCAGCGTCCAAGCGTGGTGCTTGTCCCATGGGAGCGGGGCAGGGCCGGGTGCTGGCACGGGTGCGCTGGGCCCCCGGGATGTGCTCTGGGCTCTGAGAGGGGTTTGCTAGCTGGAGCACATGGCTCTGGGGGCCCTGGTCTCGCTCAGATGCTTCGCCTGCTCTCCCGCCGTTCAGCAGTGCCTCTCCAGAGCTCCCCGCTCCTGCTGGCTTTCCTCTTTGCCTTTGATGGCAGCAAGAGTTATACATTAATTTAAAAAGTGGGGAACAGCAGGCTCTTGGGGGGCTGCATCCTGTCTTGCTGGCTGTGAAGCTTTAATGCAGGCTTCCCTCGGTGGGCTTGGACCCTGCTGCGGTGATGATTTCGGCTGCATCCCGGTGCGGGTGGGACGGAGGCGGCATCCCCCTGTGGTGCTGCATCAGCTCCAGCCCGGCACAGGCCAGCGAACTTGGCTTGCTCTAAGGTGAATTACGATTTAATGTTGTCATTTGCAAGTCGTTTTCTCTGAATGCAGCATGTAATTTGTACCAGTGGTACGGGCTCCAGACAGACGAGCACAGCACCGTTGAGCACATGTTGTGTTGTACGAGGAATAGGGCAGTTGCTGTTATGTTCAGCGCTGTTTGTTTAGCCACTTTAAATACATTTAGTCAAAATCTTTTAGTGTCTTCAAGACTTCTGGCCTGATTCTCATTTTACATTGGGTACATTTAATGCTGCCATTGACTGGACATGAGTAATAGCTGCATAGTTACTCCTTTACTAAAAATATCAGAGCTCATAATCTTTCTCTTTTTTTTCCCTGCTGAAAAGCAGTTTCTAGAGCAGGTTGTTGCAAAGGAAATGACTTCAGAACATATAAATAATAAAATAATTTATTGTTCTCTGACCACTGAAGTAATTTTGTTCAAACAAATCCATGAAGAACTTGCACTGCAGAGAAGCCCACTGGGTCCCGTACTGCTTTCCACTTTTCTCTTTGGAGTACGACGTCATTGAAGGTAATAAGAAAATAAACAGAGATTTTAGGTCTAATGATAATAGTTCCATTTGAAAAAGCAGGAATTAAATCAAAGCTGAATAAATGGAAAAGAATTAAATTCATGCTAGACATTAAAAAAAAATGCACTGCAAACAATGAGGTATATTTTAAAAAGTCGCTGTTTTATTAATAATACTTTCCACCTCCTTCCCTTGATCTTTCGATGACAAGCCTGGCAGAGGCACTCTATCAGACACTGAAGCAATTTAGCTGCTGTCATATGCCTTTCTTGATATACACATATTAGTCACACAGCCGTTTTATGTTCTTTAGCATATTTTAGTATATAATTAAAAATGTGGCTGTCTGCTACTAAGCAACCAGGCATGTCAGGGGTTGATTGTATTCTGTCACCCACAGCAGAAGGGAGGGTAAAAAAATCATAATCATGTGTTCACTTTTCAGTCTTAATTGTGCTCCAGCTCCTTTGATGTGTTGTTACACACACACACTGGCTCCTGAAGACGGAGGCAAAGTCAACATGTGGGAATGGCTGGCAGATGACCCGAAGCTACGTCCCTGTAACCGGTAGCACATCAGCCTTAGGTGTTTTAATGGGTACGTTGTGACTCTTCTGGGTCCAGTTTGGCTGGACCCTGCTAAACTGCTGCTTGGCTTTCCATGGGGCTGGAGTGCTAAATGCTTTGGGCTCCTGAGGGTCTCTCCCTGGACATTTAAAATAAGCAACTCTGATGTTTGTCTTGTACCACTTCCACGTAGGTAGACAGGAGTAGGGCTGCTGCATGGAAGGACGCTGACTGTTGGGCAGCTGATAACTGTGTGCTTCATTCATTTCTAGATTATCTGATGTGAAAAATGGCCCATCCAGCTCCTGGAGAGGAGGAAAACTGGTTGCGAGCGTAGCTGGGTGATCACCCTAAACTCTGGGAGAGGACCACCAGAGCTGCAGGTCTCCAGTCCCAGATCGTCTCAGAGAGGTGGCCAGCACCAGACGGGGCAGAGACAACATCCCCCCTCCCTCCCAGAGGCTCTCAGCACATTGTCCCTCAGCACTGCTGTCCTTGGAGGAGAGTGTCTCTCTCACTCTCCTCCAGGAGAGTCTCTCACGCTCCTGAAAAGTTCAGATCCTCATCTAGCCTTGTATTGCACTGTCCCTTTCTGTTCTAGCAAAAGGCTGTTGGTGCAGATGGCTTCCCTGCCAAGCAGGAGCGATGCTTTCCCCACTCAGTGGCTGCTGTCAGGAACCGGCTGAATGAACTTGTGTTTGACGGTCTGGAAAACGGACAAAATTTCATTGATATCCTCAGCCACAGGCTTATTTAACTCAAGGCATTAGGGGATTATTTCTATGGGAAGACGTGGGTCTGAGGATGTGCTCTTATGCTGTTTGCTGCAGAAGCCATACAAGAGGTCTGCTTGGAAAGGTGGCACTGTCTGTGCGGAACCCCGTCCTGAAGCTAGAGGAATGCGTGGCCCTGGAGAAGGGCCAGGGAGGTCTTTTGTGTACTTCTAGGCACACGTTCTCTGGGCTCAAGAAGAAAAGGGATTTATTATGTCAGCTCTGTTCCTCACTCCTCCAGTGTTTTTCTGTCTCTCGAGCAGGTGCAAATGTACGCAGGCATGCACTGTGTGCAGTGATGGAATCGTTATTTTTAAAGTTTTCCAGTTTTAATAGCTTTTATTACTTCAGCAAAACAGAAGCCAGCACATCAGCACAAACTGGTATGACATAAGGAAAAAAAAATGATAATGCCGTAAATAATTCAAAGGCTGTTTGTTGATTGTGATTCTTTTGACTCAACCTCCAGGGAGAAGGATGACATTGCCTTTACATTTTTCACAGTCAGCATCTGATATATAACCTGCTCTGTGTCTCCCAAGATCCTGAGACATGGCACTGAGGCTGCTTGAAGATGATAAACTCACTTGGTGTTCCCTGATTTCTCCTGATTTTTCCCCAGCTGACCTTATCTACCCGGAAAGCACCATGATGGGGAAGGAGCCCCGGCCCGCCAGGTACGAGGAGGCCCGTGGCAGATGCTCCGTGGGGATGCCTGTGGGGTTCTGCAGTGTAGCCTGGAGCTCAGCTTTGTTCACAGGCAACACTGATGCAAATCGTACTCTGTTTGTCACACCGGTGGCTTGTAGCGGTTACACAGTAAAACCACCGCTGTACGTTTTGGCAGCAAGATGAGTCTTGCCAGCATGTCCTCAGTGTCTGAGTCCCAAGACATAAGACTGCTATGCTGTCAAGATACAGCTCCTGTCGTGCTTCACAGCAGTGATATCTGCTGATCTGCAGCTCCATGATGGTGCCTGCAATTGGAGTGTGTCGTTCCCTTACACTGGGAGCGAAGGCTGGCAGCTGAGCTTCTTTTTTGCTAGTTTGAATGAGCTGAGAAAACAAGAAGAACTCAGAATGCCAAAAGCAGTGAAGGAGATAACCCATTTAAATATTTTATATAGCATGGAGATTTTGCGTGGTGCCGTCAAGACGCCCCGCTTCTTTTACATGGTCTGTGAGCCAGATGCACCTACTGACTTCAGGGATCCAGCAAGAAGCAATGGTGGGACAGCGCTGTGCAAGGCCATGGCAGCCCCCAGGCTGGATTAACCAAATGAATGAGCCAATGCCACTCACTTTCCCCCAAAGGCGACAGCTTGCTATGAGCTACGCTATAGGCACTTGGTGGTTTCACTTCTGAGTGATCACGTCTTGAGCACTACACAGGTCTAATGAATTCCCTTTCAAATAGAGCAATTGAAAGAGGTAAATCAGGTCAGATGCCAATGTCCTTCTCGTTCCATGCAGCTCTGGGGTGTACATGGTTTCACAGGTGCCGCTGTATTTATCTTGTTTAAAATTCAGTCCTGCCCACTGACTTACAATGTCGAACAACCCACGCATGGGGCAGGACCGTTGGCCCGGGCTCGCAGCTCTCAGAGAGCAGCTGGCTCTTCTTCCAGCACCGTCTTGCAGTCCCTGACCCACAGCTTGTACGCTCTTTCCAGGGTCTCTTCGCTAGTGTCGTTGAATATCTCTGTAAAGCAAGACCTGTAGTTAATTGGACATTCAGGGAAGCTTTTCCTGCTTGCATACACTAATTCACTAGGGGGGAGAGTAGCTCTTCCGAACAGTTTGAGAGCCAGTTTTCTTCTGAGTGCGTAGAGACTGAGCTAGACAGAAATAGTCTGGGTGGATACTGTTGCAAGAGATCACAACCTGGTCCCGTGCATTGCTTCTATGGTAGGGGTTGTGGTTTTTGTTTTTTTTTTTTAAAAAGTCTCATAAGTAAGAATGTTTCACCCCAGATATTGAACAGATACTATTTAGTTTTCACGTATTCTAGGCACAGTAAGACATTAAATTCCTTTTGCCAAGGATTATTTAACAAATATTTTCAAGTATAACAAAGGAATTGTTTTTCCCTTATGACATTGGTGGTTTATATGCCAGAGCACTGTGTTTAGACTACTGGTTTGCAAACGTGTTTGCAAAGTGAATTGGTCAATCATAATGCAATTAATTAGACCTCAGTCCTTAACTGAGTTCTGGTGGTTACACACAAGAGAAAGATCCTGTCTCTTGGTGGGTTTGCTGAGATGTTAAGAGAAGCACAAGTAAAACCAGAAGTGTAGAACTGCAGGGCACGTTTCCAGCATGTCAGTGTGCCGGGATGCCTGCTGCCCCCCAAGTGCCTGCTCCCGGGGGCTCCCTGGTGGCCCTCGCCGCAGTACCTGCTACGCCGAGGCCGGTGGGGAGAGGCATGCGGGGCTGTCCGCCGCTGTGTTTCAGGCGCTCCATCAGGGCTCTCTTGATGAGGGGCCAGCTGCAGCCGCCGTGCCAGACCGGCAGCTCCAGGCCCCTCATGCACTGGATGATCTGCTCCTTCTCCTCGGCGGTGATGAGCCCCCGCGTGTAGGCGACGTACGTCATGAATGCCATGTCGATGTTCACAGCTTCTCCATGCATCAGCGATGGCAAAACCCTCTGAAACAGAGCAAAGGTGGGTGGGAGAAAAGGTTTGGGTTGACAAATCATAAATAAGTAGGTTTTTTTCTAAAAGTACTCCTGAAAATTGACATTCAACTCACAGCAGTAGAAATACAGATTTGGATGTTAGCATCTTGTGATTTATGGGTTGCAGAGGATGATCTGTTTTACATGTGATTAATTGCATGTACAATCTCCCATAGGGATCCAGGATCTAATTCTCCTCCCGTTCAAATCACTGATGAAAGAGCACCATGGGATGGAGGGAAGAGCTCTGAATCTTGCGTAAGATCTAGTCCCCCCTCATTCCTCAGTGGCAATTTCTCCCCAGTAATTTGGGCTATGGTCTCCATGCCTTTGCACTGTTATAGCTCATGTTGGTGATTTCTAGTGGCTTCACTGAAATCTGGTCATCTTTGTGCTTTGGTAAATGCCTGGTAAGAAGCAATAACTGGCCTGCGGTCTGAATAGGAGACATGGGTGGAGGTGTGGGGGAAACGGGGCTGGGGAAGGCGTCTCTTTATCCAACAGGACCAGGCTGGGTGTGTTGGGTGATCTGAGGTAATATGCAAATCTGGGGTTTAGCTCAGCTCCTTTTGCACAAAGTTTTCATCCTGCTGATTGAATTTTTTATTTTTTTGTAAATGGATGTTGCAAGATGAAGTCTGTCACTCACCATTTCCAGCTCTGGGCTTATAAGGTGACCAAAATCAACCAGTCTGTCGAGGTCATCCTCCCAGAGGTTGGGAGCCAGCTCTTCCAACATGGTTTCAATGGCAATTCTGGTAGTCTGCAGTGCAGCGTCCCCATGGTTGGCAGAGCCACTGTAGGACTGGAACTTGGTGTCCAGCAGGTATTTCCCATGGCTCTTGAGCAGGTCAAACAGCCCTTTGTGTTTCATGAGTGCCATCTAGGACCAAGAACAGAAGAGGTAATTAAAGATAATTATGTGATCCTTGTATGTGCTGTTGAAAACTTGCGTGTTTCAATAGACTGGACTATAATACCATGTTATACACTAGCAAAGAAATACCCGCACACTTGGTAAAATGGCAGAGATGATGGGAGCACTGGTGGGCAAGTTCCCTTGCTACTGGGCAGCTCTGACCATGCTGTGTTTGCTACATGCTCCAATGGCCCAGCAGATGGTTTGTAATGAGCTTTGGCTATTTGTGTGCCTGGCAGGAAACTCGAGGCTGTCTCAGCTGAATAGTAGCCATCCCCAGGACAGGGATTGAATGGTGGATATCCCCACTGTAACTCTTCTCTAATCCTTGGGATTGCTCTTTGGGCAAGGGAAAGTGGGAAAGCACTGCAATATGGGGAATATGAGGGTTCAGAAGCAGTTTCATTGTTACAAGAACATATTTTTTTTCACACTCTGACTCAGGCATTAGCCCACTTCTGCAGTGGGGAATGGCGACCTCTGGGTTTCCCAGTGCCTGCCAGAAACCTCCAGATATCCTGGGGAGTTTCCACTGTGCAAGCACAGAAAAATGCTACTGATGAACTAATCTCTAATAAACTTTAATAACCTGAACTCTGCTTTATCAAAAGTTTTCAAAGCTCTTCAGGCTTAAAACCATTTACTATGCACTTCCCAGGTAATTTTAGAAGTAGAATTTGTCTCACAGGAGATTGATTGACCAAACTTGACATACCCTGTGAGGCAGGTGCAAATGATCTTGCAGATTATTAATCCCCAGTATAATGAGCCTCAAATTCTCTGCCAGCAGTTCATTTTAGAGTGCTATGGATCAGCTTCAATGGGAAGATGCTTTCTTCCCTGGTTTTGCCGTGTCTACGTCTGGCCTTGAGTTTTGGAGTTTACTCCGCAGGGTTAGCACTAGGTACTGCATATAAGGGATATTCTAACAAGTTTAGCAGCTATAAAAATATACATAGGCTCAATGAGAACTAAAAGTCCCTATGCAGCCTTGATGGTCCACCTTTGTTTCTATAAGGCAGTTTATACAATGTCGTGGATGCTGATGGACATCTTACCTATATTTCAGGTTTGAAAACTGCAGTTGCAGAAGTTCTTACCTTTAAAATTTCACCAAGGCCATTGGAGATGTGTCGACGAGGAATGCTCTGAATGAAGGATCTATCCAGGAAACTGGCTACGGGGGGGGTGTAGCCCCCGAGCTTGTTCTTACACTGCAGGAAATTCACCCCATTCTTTGCCCCCACACTGGCATCAACATAAGAGAGGAGGGTTGTTGGGACCCGAATGTAAGGGGTACGTCTTCTATAGAGCGATGCAGCTAGTCCTACGATGTCCAGGCAGACGCCTCCTCCGATGGCGATGATGGGCTCGGTTCGCCTGTCAATGCTGAACTTCTGGACTTCTTGCAAGATGTCCAAGACCAAGTCCATGGATTTCGTCTCTTCGGTGGTAGGCAGAGCGAGGATTTTGTGCTGAACGTTATTCTCTTCAAAGTATTCTCTGACTTTGGAGCCATAAAGTTCATCAACGACTTCATCTATGACAATAAAGCGCCTCAGCTTCCTTTTGCCGCTAGTGGCTAGCTCTAGTTGCTGAGGGTCAGTAACGTGACCCCAGAGCAGAGTAGTGTTAGAGGGATCCAGAATATTGTATGTTTCTACCACTTTGTAGCAAAAATAGATGGGAGCTTCAATTGTCCAGGAAATCCCACCTTCGGAGATGCATTCACCTCTGGCAAGGATCAGAAAACATGGCTTGAAATCATTATATTCCTCTTTTGTACTTTGCATGGCTGAACTAGTTTAAGGATGTAGCTGGGGTGTGGGGAATGTGGGGTCTCCTGCCTGTGCACTGCAAAAGTGTGGGGCTGTGAGGGTGGGATGGCTCTCCTGGGTGTCAGGGCTCAATTGCTTTGGCACCAGACAAACCCTCCCACATCTTAGTGAACAGTCAAATGGCTGAACTTCTACGTGGTAATGATAAAAAAGAGAGCAAGAAGGGCTGGAGCATGTTATTCATGCTGGAAGTTGAAAAAAACAGCAGAAAACCCCAGACCAATCATTTCAGCTTCCCAAAAGGGAGCAGGGAAGACATTGCCAAAATTTTGCAAAGTATTTGTGGAGAAACATCCTCTGCCCGCTATATCTGGGTGATAAGAGTGGATTTATTCCTGTCTATCTACACACAGCCACACACCTCCATACAAAATAGTGTCTCTACAATGTTCCAGTTGAAACAATGGATCTCTTTACCTCGAAACAGGTATGATAGAAATAGGAACTGCTCCCAGGTAGTAAAAGAAAATTATTTGAGAGTTGGGAAAGATTTCCGTATTGGAGTTTTAAAGGATGACTAAAAGCCTACAAAGCCAGCAGGTAGTATCTATCTAAAACAGTGAAGAACACAGCCCTGCAACCCAGTTATTACTTCTGTGGGGCAGCAGGAGCCAGGGGAAAAACAAGTGGCTTTTTAGTTTGTTGGGAATCGAGAAAGGGGAAGAAAAAAAAAAAAGGCAGAAGGAAACTGCAAAATGTATTTTATATAAGACCTCTTCTTGAGCTGCAGTTGGGTAAAACTTCAAAGTTTCTGGGAACCTTTGTTTTTTTTTTTTTGAATGAGCAGATGGCTCCTTGGATGATCAGATTTCCCTACATGACCAATGTCTTTCCACATGCCTGAATTTTCTCTTATAGGTCTAAATAGATGCTTCTTTGCTTTCTTTACCAAATTGCCTCTAAGTCTACCCTTAACCTTTTTAAGTGTTAAAGAAAAACAGTGAGGATTTATACCTTCCAGAAAATTTCTTCTGGGCTTTTAAAATGCAGTATTACAAAAAGCATTATTGTGTACATTTTAACACAGTAAATATATATCTTATAGCTGTACTTTAACTGCATGTGCATCCGTCTCTGGCATGTGACCCTTCGAAGAGACAGGATGATTTTGAATGTTAGTTGGTGGAATCAGCCTTCGGTGCCGGATGGCACAACTAGCACCCATTGCAACCCCTCTGCTGTATGAAAATAGTGGTCAATTTGAGGCTGAACATACCCTTGTTGAAGCATATGTCAGCTGAGGATTTTCTGGATGTGCTCTGGGCCCTAGGTTCATCCTGCTATTGTCTGAGATCCAGCAGACTGCCTTTGGGTCTGCCAAATTCCTGTTCTACCTACTGCAGCTCTGCCTGAGCAATGCCCACGCGCAGCCGCTGCCCACTGCCAGCGCTGGTGACGATCCCTCTGACCCAACTGAGAAAAGGGTTAGACTCGTGACATTAAAACCTGAATATGACAAATGCTAGAAAACTTCTGACATGCAAAACATAGCTGTATTAACGAAGACCTGCATCACAAACGGGGGTCCATGTCCTCGTGAAAAGGAGTATCCTGTAATTAAAGGATAATTAACTGGAGAGATGTAATATCAACAAAGAGCTGTATGTATCCCTGGAGGAAATTTCTCTCTCTCCTCTGTCTGAAGCAGCATTAGGTGACTTCTACAGTTTGAGAGATGTGTTATGGATTTTGCTCCTGTCAGTGACCTACTGTGTTTATTTTTCCCATCTAGGCATTTAATTTATCTGCAACAATCCCTATAAATGCGTCCTTCTCCTATGCCTGTGCATGAGCTTTTGCACACAAAGATTTCATGTACATACAGAGGAAAAAAAAGCCCAAGCGCAGCATTCAGAAGTCCCTGAGTAAGCTTTTCAGAAGTTTAAAGAAACTTCCCATCTACAAAAATTGAGGCTGTTGATAAAATTCCCTCTGTAACTTAGCCATGTCATGCCAAGGAGAACAGCAAATACCTGTGCTGCCATATTGCACGTGTTTTGAAGCCCACTTTCACAGGGTTGTACACGTAATGGTGGGTTTAAGCCGCAACAGCACACAAGATGGTTTTTCCACCTGAGATGCATCCCACCAGGGAGACTGCACAGTTTGGCTAGCCAGAGACATCCAGTGCAGTCGCCAATGAGCAACGTGGGCTCCTATACTTACATTTTTGCTTCAGAGAGAGTTATCTTGTCCTCGCAGTCAGAAAGGTCTTCTCCTTTCTTGATCCGGCACCACGTGCTCTTGACTCGCACCAGCTGGAAGTCCGTCTGCCGGGGCTCCTGGGGCACGGTGGACAGGGCCGCTGGAGCAAAGGCCTCTTCTGACACTGGCATGCTTCCAGAAGGTAAAATCTCCCTGTTAAGAGATCTCCTGTAACTGGGTGCCTTTGAGGCGCTTTTTAAAGGCTCTGGGTGACCAGGTGTGGGCAGGGGAGGTCTTGTCTCCACAGGGGAGACCAATTACAAAACTAAGATTATCTAATCTGGGATGCACGTTAGGGGTGGTAGGAGCATTTGAAGACACGTGCAAGTACCAGGCTGGGGTTGTATAATCAGCTAGTTTTATAATGCTTAAGAAGTACAATAGGATTGCATACATTAACTTCCAACATGATGCCCTACAGCAAATTTAAAGTTATGAAAGGCAGTTTGTGTGATTCTCCATGACATTCAGGAATCTCCTTTGCTGTGCGGAGCCTCTGATCTGGCTGTGGCTCTAACCTGCTCTTACAGGGTGAGACAGGAGCAGGAGCATGGGGACGGGATCGATACCGGCTGGTTAAACCTCTTTTGAGCTCACATTCCCAAGATTCTCTTACGTTGAGGAATAGAATGATTTTTTTGTTGTTGTTTTTAGCTTTTATGGTGGGTTTAAAAAAAAAAATCAGAGTTTTTCCCCTGAAGTGCTGTTTGGGGGATGAGCTGGTTCGTTTGCCCAGCTGCCTGTGGGACCCTGAGATGCTGAGGTTTCCCTGCAGTGGAGACGTTTCAGGATCAGCAGTGTGGTCCAGGCAATGGTATCTGAGCCTTGATGACCCTGCCTTTTGGGTCCTGTGCTTTCCTGCAGTTGTCACCTATTTCTCTTATTAAGACTATGCCAGATCCCCCCCCGTACTCGGGGAGACCCCATCTCCCTGACCCAAAGGCATGCTGATCCTGTGGGGTGGGCTCAGCCAGAGGGATGAGTTCCCCTTCTCTAGGAAGCGATGGCGTGGTGGGGACTGGCGGGGGACCTGTGCTGGTGGCAGCGGCCGGCATCGTTGCTCTCCATGTGACCAAGGGATGCACAGTTCCCGTTTCCATATGATCTTCCAGCTGGGGCTTTCGGAGGGCCCCGGGCTCAGCTTGCGAGACCAAACATTCCCTTGGCATACAGCTCTGTGTGCTGAGCACAGGGGAAGATCTTCCTTTGATTTCACCCGCAGTGCCTGAAGGCACAAACCCGTCTTTGCCTTCTTCTTGGCCGTGTTTCTGAAAGCTGTCCTTGTTCAGAAACAAAGATCAAGAAAACTGGAAACAGGCATAAAAGCAGAGGCTGGAAAAAATGGTTCTTCAAGAGCCCATCGGACAAGACCATTTCATTGCACTGAAGGCTTAATTGCAGCCAAACTCACTTAGGAACCTGCATTTGTCCCAAAAATAATTTTGGGAAAAAGCTACAAGAATAAACTCTAAAGCCACGTGGCCCCGCTCCAGGAAGAGTAATAACTCCTAACATCTAGTTCTCACTGCTGGCTTCATCTCCAGATGGCAAAGCGCTTTGCAAAGAGGACAGACTGTTATCCCCATTTTACAGAAGAGGAAAAGAGAGTCACTAGAAGAGAAGCAACTTGCCCAAAGTCACCTCCAAAGCTAGTGGAGGGTGGATTAGACAGCATACTAAAGCTCTTAGCCTGTTTACGAAATACTCATCTGAAATTTTAACTCCCAATCCAAACACAATTTGGATTGCTTCCCACAGGGACTGCAGGTCTAATGCAGTTTGTTGTTTACTAAATCATAAGATGGAATAATCTGAGGTATGCAAGGAGGTCTTGTTTGTTTGTTTTGATTAATAGCAATCCACTGAGCATTGGGACTTATTTTATTTGCTTTTCTTTCACTCTCTTGTCCTGTGTATTTACTTATTTTCCATTTATACCTCCCTGTTCTATTCTGGGGGCATTGAAATGTCTTCTGTTTCACTTCAGAAGCCGACAAATTGACTTTCCAATGTCTGTCTGCTTGCTGTAGCCAATGACTGCCATGTTCTTGTACCATCCATCCTGCAGAGGGGCTGCCAAGAGCCTTGCTGTGAGGACCTGCTCCCCACAGCCTCTTCACCTCCTCTGCCCAGCCCTGGGCTCTCTCGGCACGCTTTGCAGGTACGTTGAGTCAGTCCTTGACTGAACAAGCCCAGGGTGATACATCCCAGAGGTGAAAGATGCTGTTCTGGTTATGGGGTAGTCCATGTTTCCTCATTAGCTTCTGTTTGTGTTTCATCTCTGTGAAGAGGAGACAGCTGGCCAACCTCCACTCCATCACATGCTCTTTGATTACTTTGCTTTAATTCCTCACCAGCTTTTTCTGCTCCAACTCTGCTGCCAGGCCAGCTTAGGCTTTTGGATACTTTGGATGTTCCCACTGGTTCCTTGTGAGAACTCCTCCAGCCAGTGCATGCCTGGGACCCTTTCTGGGGGTGCAGGACCACTGGTATCCACATGACACAACCTTCCCCAGCCCATGCAGAGACCTGGCCTCCAAGCTGGACCCCGGAGCAGGGGGTGCTCCAATGTTTGGCTGTGCAGGGCAGTGGTGACCTTGTAGCTATGGACCACTTGTAGATAACCTGGGGTTCAAAGTTCTGGGACTTTTTCAGCCTCATACCTGATGGTTTAGCTGGGACACATGTTTGTGCTATGTAACCAGAAGGTTATGAAACTGCTGACTACCTCCTTGAGAGCCAGCAGCTTCCTGAGGTCAGGATGTGAACATTGCTCTTACGTAAAGTGAAGGCATTGAAAGTCAGCTTTTTTTTTTTTAATTTATTTTTTCATGCCAGATGCTCTTGGATCTCACCCGCTGCCTGTGCTCTGGGTGGGGGCAGGCGGGTGCAGCTGGAGTGGGTGCAGCCCCAGCCCGGGGCCATCCTCCCTTCGCAGCCTCTCCCCGGGTGATCACGGGTGGAGAAGCCCATCCCCTCGATGGACACCTGAGCACCGACGTGCTGCTCTGCAGAGGTAGCAAACCCACAGCAGCGTCCTCTGAGGCTGGGGGACAAGAAGCAACATGCATAAGCCTGCAGGTAAACTCCCTGTGTGGGATGGGGAGGTCTGGGAGATATGGTGTGACAGGAGGGGACACCGTGTGATATCCCAGTTCTGGGTCCCCCACTGCTCCACGGAGATGTGATCTGCAGGCGCTGTGGCTTGGCAGAAAGCAGCAGAGGAAGGGTTTATTGGGGAGAGGCGTTTGAGGCTGAGCAGGGGAGGTGAGTCTGCAGGAACTTGAAGTGGAGGGAGGAGGACGCTCCCAGGAGAAAGGGATGGGTGGGAAGGCAGACAGTCACAGTGCCAAGAGGGCTTTAGCCATGACTAATTTTTCATGGATTGGGCTGCTTGTTTTATAAATTTTTTTTCTGCAGCTTTAACCTTGCCTTGGTGCTTTCTGTGATAGCCATGTCTGCCTGGTGTGGCACACAGCGATATGTTTGCTGCCTTTTTTGGCCGTTTTCTAAAATCAACAGCTGCATGTGGGAATCCAGGCTTCTCTGAACGGAGAGACTTTGTTCTCTCACAGCCTGATCTAAAGCCCATTGAAGCTATCGAAAGACTTCCCTTGACTGCCTTGGGCTTTGGATCCGACTGTCAGTGAGTACCGCTTATTCCTGCCACACACAGCAGCCTTTATTATGTATGAAAATAAACGTATGCTTTGCACGCTCTCTGCCAGCGACTCCAGAGCCTCCTTAATGCAAGCAGAGGAGCGCTGGGGAGCATCCAGCTTTTCTACTTCTTTTCCAGCAGTAGAGCCCATAGAAAACGTGTTGGCTGGCAGATGTTTTCCTCACCTTCCCCTGAAGTTCAGGCAGAGTTTAGCACCCTGCTTCCTGTTGTGAGTGGCAGCTTCCCCACCCCGGCTGCTTCCTCTCCCTCCTCTTCCTCATGCTCCCGCTCCACCCCAGACCTGCTACCTCTCCCCTTGCCATCGCTGCTGACTTTGCTGCAGGCTCTGGCACTATGGATGTTGAGGCCAAGCTGATAAATTAAGCTGAACCCTGCTGGCTCTGCTCAGGACCCCCTGCAGTGTTTAACGGCCAGGCAGTCGGGTTTGGCTCATGCTGCCAGCCCTCTCTCAGCCCCAGTGGGCTATGGCATGCCTGTGCCCTGCTGCACGGCCCTGCCCGGGCTCATGCGTGGTGGGTTTGCAGCCACTGGGCAGCCCCAGTTGTGCCACAACCACAATCCTGCTTCCTTCTGCTACAGCTCCATCCATATGATGGGCATGCATCACAGCTGAGTTTAATGTATTTGGGTCAAGCAGTAGCACGGGAACTCCTAAGAGGCTGCAGTTTTGTGTGCAGGGTTCTGGTGGGGTAAGGAAGTAGCTCAGGCGTTGCATTGTGGTTTCCATAAACAGGATTGCCTGGTAAAATGCAACAGCTGAGGTGCATTTACACGCTCAGACAAAGTGGTGAGTGTTGTGATAAGCTGTTGTCGATGCCTGAGGTGCCTTGGTGAATATGATGGCTGGAAGTGTTTGGGAAGATTTTATCAGACTGGATTTCCAAGTGTTTAGTGCTGAGCAGCTCCTGCTGAAGCGCTCGGCACCCAAGCACCAAGCCGTCTGGCAGCACGGTGTTCGTGTGGATCAGGTTCAGTGCTCTGCCTTGGCTGGGAAGGGAAGCTCTTCTGGAAGTCATTGCTGGGGCTGCAAAATAGATCTAGAGGCTAGAAGGTGAAATGAGGATAGCCTGTAAATGGGAACCAAAGATCTGGTCCTGCATCTTTGGATGTGGTATCTTTGCTTGTTTTTGCCAAATCCAGACTGCCTTCTTGTGCACTTGTCTCTGTGCTTTATTCTGGTCAGTCCCCTGCAAAAACAGTACAACGTCCTCCCCTTTCCTGGCTGAGCTCCCCCCACCCCCCCAAAAAGTGCCATCTAAGCCCAAGCTGCAGAGTTGAATTTTGCTTCTGGAGCAGCGTGTCCCTCCATGGCACCGCACTGCCTGCCTGCTCAAGGGATGCTAGTATCTCCCACATACAGCCCCCACCTGCAATCCTGACTCCTCCTGACTTGAACCAAAAGTGCCTGATTCTGGAAAAAATAGAAGCTGCAGCCTATTATTCAGCTTTGTTGTAAAACAGGCTGACTGTGCTCTCAGCGTCTACCAAGGAAGATGTTGGGAACCATCCTGGTGGCAACTGCAGTCCATTTTAAGAACTGCCACCTTATCTTTTTTATGAAGCTGCTGGAGGCTTAAAGCAGCCCTTTCCTGCTCTCTCATGGTAGGGCTTGAACTCCTCTGCTTTGCACCTGGCAGTATTTTCCTCCTCTGAGTGAGCTCCCTTTTTTCTTTTTTTTCCTCGTATGCATGAAGAAGATGATGCACAATTAAATGGGAAAGGGAGAGAGATGTCTGTGCACAGAGCGAGCCATGGGGAGGCAATTTAGTTTGGTGCTTAATATGGTCCAGCAGCTTTGCTGAGGTTGTGCAATACTGTGCACTAAAAATGAAGCACTTTTCCTGGAGTAACATTAAAAAAAAAAAGTAGTTACGTAACTTTTTACTCCCTTTAGGGCTCAGAGCCTTGAGCGCAGCCTGGCCGGGCCCTGAGCTCTGCTCCGACTTGTCGGGTGCTTGCATAAACGAAGGCAATTCTGACCTCTGCTGTTGGCCCAAAGCATCATCAGGCTGCAAAAAAATGCAGCGCTTCCTGAAAAGATTGTATAATCTTAGATATAGAGTTGATCTTGGCATGCACTGCATGCTCTCTCTCCCCGGTAGCATTTCTTGGTGCTTGCGATTGGTGTTACAACACAGGTTACAAAACAGCCGGGGTAAATCTTGTTTTCCTCCCCCTTGAGTGACAGGACATCCTTGTCTGTCACTCATCCAGAAGCATAACATGATGATTACTAAAATCCAACATGGATTATAAATGTGTTTTTTTCCCCTAAATTAACAAAAAGCCTCAGAGTGCTTGGCAGGGAGGATGAGCAGATCCCGACCAGCATCCTGCATCTCCAGCATCCTGCATCTCCAGCATCCTGCATCTCCAGCATCCTGCATCTCCAGCATCCTGCAGCCGTACAGCAGGAGCTTGGAGATGCTCGCTCGTGTGCTGGTGAAAACACTGCAAAAAGACAATGTGTCTTCACACGATGCATAGCTGGGCTGAGTTCAACAAACTAACATGGTCTGGGAAGGGGGTAGTTA
Organism: Ciconia boyciana; assembly: GCF_034638445.1. Lineage (NCBI taxonomy): Eukaryota > Metazoa > Chordata > Aves > Ciconiiformes > Ciconiidae > Ciconia > Ciconia boyciana. The sequence goes on along the minus strand of NC_132944.1, from coordinate 14,218,629 downwards.
TTCCTGCGCTTGCAATTAATTATAAAACTGCTGAAAGTTATATAAGCCGCCCCTGATGGCAAGAGCTTGGCATGAGATATAAATCGGGGGCTGCTATAGCTAGCCTAAATCTGTCTTCCTCATACATCAGACTGGGCCACTGCCACAAGCATGGTGCTGTTCAGATGACCTCTAAGTCTGGTCCAGGCTGGCAATTCCAATGTAAAATGCACATGTATTTTATGTTCCTTGTCTGCTTTCATATTTTTTTGTAATTTGGATAATGAAAATGGGTGAAGTCTCAAAAAACAACAGAGTTGTCATCTTAGCAGGTACAGAAACCTGAGAAACTCTGCTCCGAGAAGCAGACCTTTGGGGAGTTTTAGACCTTTCCCCGCTCCCAAAGACATGAGTTTATTCATATGGTGCCCCTTGGTACGACGGGAAGGAGTGGTGCCCAGGAACTGGAAGCCTTGGTGCTCTTTTGGTGATGGGGTCATCTGCTGTATCCCCCTTCAGCTTGGTGTGCGGGGGAGTTGTAGAAAGAGGCACTCAGAGTGGTCACGTCCATAATGAGGAGACTCGACTATTCTCACATCCTGCGTGGAGGATATGTAGTTGCTCAGTGTATCCATTTCAGATTTATCCCTTGAAATGCTCAGACACAGAAGACATTAAAAAACCAAACACCCTCCTGTCATGCTACCACTTGGCTAGAAGCTGACACCAGACCACCACCAAAGCTGGGTTAGGGCACCTGTAAGACCCAGTGTTTGGGAAATATATCCAAAGTGGCATTGTAAGTAGATAGGAAAGAAATGGAGAACAGAGAAGTCAGAGACACATAGGTATCTCCACCTTGCAGTCTGATCCTTTAATGATCTTCTGGTTAAAAGCTATTCCTAAAATATGCTGTTGCATTTGCCTTCATACAGTTTTTCTCAACAGTGGCCTATATAAGGTGATGCCTGATGTCCTCAGTGGCTTCATACCAAAGCTCTGCTGGCAGGCCGTGGGGTGGCTGGATGCTTTCTAAGGTGTCCAATACCCCACCAGAAACCCATTCTGGGATGGGGACGTGGTGCCTGCCGCAACAGCAGTTCCACATGGACAGGGCTTTGCCCCACAGCTGCTGGGCTGGTCTGGGCCAGTCCTCCAGAGGAAACATGTCCTCTTTTCACCCGCTTCACTTAGTTGTCTGCAGCTTTTCTATCATAGGGAATAAAATCCTGCCAGGGGCAATCTGCTCCACCCCAGTTATACTCAGAGCCTGCTTGCCCTGTGTGTCTGAAATCTGGTCTCGCCAGTGCTTTCATAACCGAGCACGTGCTCTTACGCTTGAGGGGTGGGGGAGTTTCTCTGAACTGCGTCTCGCTCTGTGGGGCCATAGCTCACCAGAGCCCATAGCTGCATTGCTGCCACGTGGTGATACGGGTTTTCTGGGGCCTCAGGGCAAGTACAGTGCCGTGGGCAACGTTGCTTTTGTCCCCAGAACATGCTATCTTGATCCTAGAGATGTTTTCGCAGCCTTTGAAATGCCGATGTGTTATTGTGTTATGCATAACTGTTTCTCTCTCCACCTGAATAATCAGCTTTTGGCAGGGTCTGGCTTGTGAAAAGATGCTGGGAGATTTGCCATGTGGTGCTGATGGGTTCAAGCAAAGTTAGCTTTTGTGACCCGAGAAACAGAGGGTTCAGGATGGTGCGTCTCCACTGCGAGCTGTTGCGGCAGGTTGAAGGCAGAAGAAGGGTTAGGAGGTTGCGTTCCTGCCAGGTTGATTGCTACATCACCTGCTTAAAAATAATTACTTGAAGAGGATCTTTGATATTATGCCATCATGGATTTGGCACAATAATTTTTTATGAGTATTTGTAAGTTCGGCTGCATTAAGACAGGTGTAATTGTATTTTAGACATGAGCATCATGGGTTGCTCTGCAGACTCTGTGCACAGCAGCCTCCACGGCACAGACACGTGTCAGGGAGACTTGTGCACCCCGTTGGCATGCAGGTAGTGGAGATCCTCCTTTTTACAAAGCTAGACCCGGTGCCTGCGTGTCCTGGCCTGAGAGGATCTGCCTAGTTTTGCAAGAGCTGTTTGAGAAGCGCTCTGTTTTCTCCAAGGGAAAAGTTACCTAGAGGAGTGGGTTTCGTATGCAGTTGTTCAGTGTTCAATGTTTGTCTCAGAGCTTCAAAAGTGAAAATTCATGTTTCTGAAACATTCTTATCCTTTTCCTCTCAGAAAAGGATCAGCAGTGGGGGGAGAAAGTAGGAGACAAAAATTAATTAGAAGTATAATATTTTTTCAGTTTGAAAAGATTTCCATGATTGTTTTCATATTCCTTCAAAACCTGTATTTTGTATGGAAAAAAAAGCATTTGTGTTTTTTTGGGCTAAATTCCTCTTCTGCTGATATGAGCAGTTACAAAATCATTGTTTTTCCTTTTATTTTCCATTTCAGAAACCCCAGCTGGACTCATTGCTGAGAACCTTCTCAAAGCCAAAGAAATAGCCCTCAATGACTCTCGTGTTCCTGAACAGCTCAAGAATTACTTACAAAAGGCTCTTGATGTTGCTCTTGGACTAGATCCTTACCTGGATGCAATGGCAACTTCTAAGAGGTACGGATACTCCTTTGTAACCTTGTGCTTTTTTCCTGTGATTGTATGAATGTGTTCTTAGAATTTCTGTTCAGAGTATGCCATAAACGTGGGGGACCGTGGAAGGAAGAAGAATGAGAGTTAACTGCACCCAAATGTATAGCAAAGTGTGCATGGACCTGTGTGTGTCTGTGTGCGCCTATAGCCTCGAGGAGAGGAGGTGAGAACAAAACGTCCTAACTCTAAATTTTGGAAGATATTCTAGAATTGACTATTGACCATGGCAAGGTCTGTGTTGGACCATATCCTGTGAAGAATCAGCAAGCCAGCCTCCACACAGTGCCTGCTGAAAGGCTCAAAGAATGAGCCCCTGGATCAGATTGGTGCTGGGATAAATAAAGAATGAAGAAAACCTGCACCTCTGGATCCACCCTATAATAACAGCCTTTACATGCAGCTTTTATCTCCAAGCGCTCAACAAACATTAATTAATCTGCTAACTAAATTACTCTAGTAACTAAACTAATTAATTAAACTAATTTAAGGTATCATTAATTCAGAAGTCCAAATGATACCCTCATTATTCTTTTTTGAGCTACAGTATATTACCCAGCCATGTGGGGTCTGCTAAACAATTCCCATTTATCAGTGTACATTTTGATATGTGGAAAAAGCCAGTTCTGTCTAAAATTGACAATGTGTAAACTGTTCCAGGCTGTGGATTACGGGAACGCTGAGCGTTCGTTCTGTTGCTGAAATAATAGCTGATAGTTGTTTGACTTACGCTTGCTGTACGATAATAGCTATACATTATCTTATTAAAGTTGTTAAAGCATTTGTGAGGGGCAGAAAAGAGGTTATATGAAATGTTCTACTCTTTAAGTCTGGGATTATCTGAGTGTGGCTGACACGGGTTATGAATTCTTTCTCATTTTACTGAGGAGTGGGGGAGAGCTGGGTAAAAAAAAAAAAAGCTGAAATGGCTCCTAATTCTGGCCCATGGAAGTATCACCAGCCATTTCTGGTGGTTACTTTCTTCAGATAGGGTAATCTAATCTGCCTGGAGGCTATGGACTTCTTCCAGTTGTCTATTCCCTTCTCTGTGTAATAGGTAGCATCTCACTTCATCCAGAGGCGTTGTCACAGGCCTGGCTTCTGTGAACTAGCATCTGGAGATACCCTGCTTTTCGCAGCAGTTTGTGAGGAAAACCATTTTTTTCCTGTCTTGCAAAAAATTTTAGATTTTACATCTTTTCCCCTATTCTGTAATGAAACCTTTCTTTGGCTGGAAAAAAAAACAACCCTAGGGTTGAACAAAACCTGTCCAGGGTAGCTTGGAGGCATTTACTCCAAACCAGCAGATAGATAGACACCTGTCTGGGACCAACTGGAAATGGGAAAGATTTGGGGTCGAACAGTGGGGAACGCTTCCCTTCAGTCCACAACCCCTTCTTCCCAAGCCCCTATGGCTGGAGTGTCTGCCAGCACCGAGGCGGGCCTATTGGCAAGCCAGGTCCTCTTAGGACTGTAATTTAGGGATATTTGTAATGCTTCTGGGCTAATTTTTCAGGCTTATGCACAGTTGGACCTTTTTCAGGAGTTCCCTCTTGTGTGCTGCTTTTTATGCAGGATACTCAGATTTTGTTTGTTACAATAATGTTGAAATTTCTTTCTTTTTCTAGAAAAACTTCACCTGACCACAGCCCAGGGGATGCTGGAGGAACTGAAACCAGAGTTAGGCTGCAGGAAAAACGCGCTTCTGGCTCTTCGAATGGCAAGTTGGTCAACCAAGAGGATAAAATTGCACCAGATTGGTGTAAAGGTTATCACTGAAGTTCATCATCCTCTACTCCGTCTTGAGTGAGGAAAGGATGAATGTCATGGAAATGCTCAGAAAATGTGGAAAACTACTTAAAAAGAAAGATAAGAACTTCCTGTAGGCTTCGATCTTCCTTTTGCATGAATTTTCCCTGTCCCCTGCCTCCCGTTCCCTTGTGCCCACGCACACATGCCCACGCACACATGCCCTCGCACACGCTTGTGAGTACTTTAATTCACAGTGCCAGTGCCATCCCTTAGTGAGCAGCAAAGAGATCCTCGTCCTCACTGGAAAGGGAAGGAAGGGAAAAAACATGTTGGTTTGGGTTTGGTGGTGTCTGATAGGGGTTTACGTGCTTTTGTGGTGGAGGTGGCCTGTGGCCAAGCACTGTACCTTTTCAAGTAGCAATACCCAGGCTTGTATCCCCATATAAAGCCTATTACACTAAATCTATTCCCAGATTCATTCTTCCCAGATGTTCCCATCTTTTGAGTAATATATCATCACAGTGAAGTACTCCTATAATGTATTACACTAATACATTGTTCGAAGGACACCACTGATGATAAATTTCTTAAATGATGGTGCTGTCTAGGGATAATGACTCTAAGAGCAAATGCAAGGTAATGTAGTGATTTTTTTTAACCGGGTTCCAGAAAGAATATGGAGACATCTTAAAGCCATTTTCATATGGGGGGAATGTTAAAATATGCAATATTTCAAGCACTATTTAACAAGCACTTGAACAATAGCAGCATTGATGATAAAGGTTCTACATTTAAAACCAGTCCCTTTATTCTGTTGTCTTTTAGCTGCATTCTAGATGAAATTTTGTCAGATTCTGTTGTTAAACCCTTATTTGAAAGTGTTTTAAGATTAGATTTTTTTTTAAAATGATCACTTAAAAAGTACATCTAATTTTCATTGTGAACAGGGTACAGTCTTTCTTATGGTTTTATTTTTAAATTTTCATTCTTGTCTTTTAACAGGCCAAATTTTTAGCATGTTTGTTCGTATGATCAGAGCCAGGAAGATTTTATTAATTGGCAAGCTTAAAGGTTACAGTATCCTTGCTATCGCAGAAGAATTGCCAGATGATGGCAAAATCTTTGCATGTGCAGAAGTGCCGTATCTCGGAGTGAACAGCCAAGAAGCATTTGATTATTCTTCAGATGGTAAAAAGATAAGCATGCGAGTGGGACCAACGGGAGATGCTTTGGAGGTAAAGTCAGTTGGAAGGGGAGTTTGGGAGCCCTCATGCAGAGCAGATTAAAGAGTTTTGGGCAGGTCCTATTTCCTGCCCACAAAATGCTGGATAGTGACCCTAGTTTGCTTGCAAATATGTGAACACACTCTTGCACTGGAATTATTTCTTATTCATGACAATGTATGATGGGACAGCTCTGTCACACAAGATTTTTTTTTTCCTTTTTAACTAAAATACTGCAGCTTTTTGATCAGAGGACTCACAAGGTCTAAATGTAGGTCAATAGGGTTCAATAGCAGAGTTTTACTTGACATGGGTGGGCTTTGTTTCAGGGTCTCTAATTCCAAATATAACAAGCTGGAGGAGTGTATCTGTGCCCTGGTGAGCCAGCTCTTCAGAAGCACAGCTTGCTCCCAATGTTCACAAGAATTGGGAAAGCCCTGAAGAAGTCTGTAATTCAACCACAGCCTCTCACTATTTTCCCCCACTGAAAACACTGTGGGCAATTAGACCTCAAGTTTCTCACTTCCAGAGCAATGCGATAGCCTTCAGACAAGCAGATGCATTAGCTATATTTGTTTCATTCTAACTAGTGACTTTGTCCAAGAAAGAGAAAAGCTGATGATTGCCAGCAGCTAGAGGAGCCTCATGTTTAACTCCAGTTTATGGATCTCCAGGACATTGCTGCAGGTCCAGCATGCTAACAGGTGATGCCCATGCCAGGTTCATTAAATATATAGCCTTTCTATTATCAACGCAAACCAATTTGATCTGATTCCGTTTTCAATCTGAATGTGTCAGTGTGAGCTTGATTGTAACTATTTGCATTAACAGGTACCATATTTGTTTCTAAAATGAAAGGGCTAGGAGCTTTCTGACCTCTGGCTTTCATGACCTCCAGGTTTGATAAGAAAGAAACAAAGAGCTTTGCCAAGTATATGAATAAACGAAACGTTACAGATCACCTGCAATGTGCAGCATTTAAAATCCCAGCTCCCCGCAGTGAGTGTGAAATTAATTGAATTGCTGTTGCTCTCTAGTGCCCATTCTGTGCAACTGACTTACTGTGACTGAATTAAAATATCTAGAGTACATGCTGTGTAGAGATTAAAGAAGGGAGCAAAGACATGAAAATTAAATCCTTAAAACAGAATGTTGCAATTGATTTTATATCCTCCGATTGCAATGCGAAGGCACATCCTGACCCCAGTTCTGCAGGTACTCAGGGCCTCAAATAGCTCTTGGAGGTGACGGGAGCTGAGATGCTTATGTTTGGCAGGAGAGATCCCAGCACTGGGGACACCTCTCTATGCAGGATTTCTGCACTGGGCTCTGAACTTTTGTTGCTCAGCCTGGCAGATATTGTATCATCGGTATCAGGACAATCAGGATTGTCCTACAGGCCTTAACCCACAATGGCGGTAAATGGTGAAGCAACACATTTGGTGGCCTCTCTGGTGCCTTTGCATTTTGAGCTCATTGAGGTTTGCCTGGCTGGAGTGGGGCAGCCATGTGGGAACACACCTGGATGCATGGAAGAGGCTCAGGCTGTGAACAGCATGCTGCCTTTTCCCTCCTAGAGAAGATCAGTTTAGGTCAGAGACCAAGCAGGCTTCCTCCGCTGCCTCGTGGGCATGCTGAAAGGCAGGAGGACGAGACAGCCACAGACGGGAGATGGGCCGGGCATGGCCCAGCTGAGCTCTCACAGCTCAGCTTCATGGTGGAAGTGGAGAACAACAGTGTTTCTGTCCCTCATTGTCTGCAGGGAGGCTGGTCTAGAGCAGAGCTGGCTAACAGTTGTTGAAAAGCGTGGTGAGGTTCAGGAGAGCTGGAACAAGCTCTGACAAGGATTGTCTTTGTTGTCTATGGTGTCTGCAGCCCTAGGTTTCATTCTTGTCCCTCTAGAGAAAACAGAGTGCAGACATGGTCACTCACCTCTTCCCCTTTGGAGGTGTCTGCTGCAGCTTTCTTGCTGTGGTGACTATGGCTGAATTTTGCTTCCAAGCTCAGTGCAGTAGGGCAGGATTTCTGCTCATCTGCTGCTCCTCAAATTTTTGTAGCAGTGCAAGCTCCTGTGAGCAGAGGATTTGCCTCGCTGCACTGGCTCTTTCAAAGCACAAAAATGTCATATGATATATAAATAACACTACCTGGCAGGGAAGTCCTTTTCTGCTGCATGAAGCTATGATTCAGAAAGTCCAGACTGCCAGAAGGTATATGATGTACTCTCACTTCTGGTGTAAAACTCGTCCACCCAAGAGTTACATCCGAGCCTCGGGTAGAGGGTGCCATCCAAGCGCTGCAGGATGTGTCCAGTGCTGCATCCACATCTGCTGTTGATGCCCTTTACACGGAAAGCTGCCAGGTGTTGCACCAGTTGCCACAAGGATGCGATGCATCTGTGCCCGTGCACCTCAGACAGCGGGGCCTTTGTGGGACCCACGTGGCTCTGGCTCTTCCACCTACAACCGCAGCTCATGAGGGCAGTGAGTGAGTGGAGAGCAGTGCAAAGGCAGCACATCAGTGCACAGAAGCACCTCGACCAGGGTTTCCGAAGCCTCTCACTGCTCCTTTGCATTAACGCAGTGTTGGCAGGGATGGCCAGGTTCCCTGTCTCTTGTCCCAGATCAGAGCCAGCCGTAAAATGTCTGGGATTTTGAGCTGTCAAAGGATGCTAAATACCAGACGGGAGCTGCAGAGTTCAGGTACACAGTGGGATTCATTTGGTACCTGAGGGCACAATGGAAAAAAAATCCACCTTTCCCACGCGTGAGGGGCAGCTTGCCAAGCTAGGTTAGGTCCCCACCAAAGCACGTAGCTCACATACACCATGGCACAAGCCTCTGTGCCCAATGACCTCAGTAACTTTTACATAACATTTTGAAATGTGGACTGAGGGGAAGCCTTTCCTTGGGTTCAGTCTTTGATACAGGTGCTTTCAGCAGGAATTAGTTACCTTTTCAACATGTGCTGGACCAGTGTTTAAAAACCTTTCCCAACAAGCTCCTTAAGCCTAAATTCTATCCTGCTGTGCCTGAATACCATGCCTCGCCATGCATCAGCTGTGAGCAAGAGGCCTGATCCTGCACAAAGAGCTTCCTTTAATTCCCAGTGGACTTCTGGTTGAACAATGGATGCAGGATTGAGTCCGGAGGGAATGCAAACTACCAGGAAATTATTCCCATCCATGATTTTGATACTTCCATTTTCAAATTGAAAACGCAACACAAAAAATAACACCGTGTTTGCAGCAGATTCTGCTGATTGCAGGGCATTGTATAAGCATGTCAGGGTTTTCTTTTTTCTTTTTTCCCTCCTTTTACCAGACAGAATAGGTGAAGAGGTTGAGCTGCAGATCTCATTTCTCCTGTTTTGCTGCTTGTGAAGTCTGCCAACAGAATCCACCTTGACAAAGTCAAGGACTCTGCGTTTAATGTTGAACTGAGTGAATAAATTATGCATGAAATTGTGTCGGAGTCTCTAGTGTGCAGAATTGCTCCTTTTGATATGAAAGGTTAATTCAGAAAGGAGTCCAAAATAGCTGGAAATTGTGGGGATAAGTGGATAGTATTCACTGTTGTGAGCTGTTATTACTAGAAATTGCATTCCCTCTCTAGCTTCCCTAGAGATTTAGCTTTGACGGTGAATATAAACTGTACTCAATAGAATAGCATTTAGGAGTAACAAGAGTGTATGTCCACATACAGTAAAATATTCTAATGGGGTTTTAAAAGGAAGCTGTACTTTTTCATGTATTCTGTGTACCCTAAGGATGGATTGCTATTACATTTAGGTCAAGAACAAGGCATAGGGAAGGTAATAAGTTTTGAGTACATCTTTATTACAAATATGCTGACTGTATGATCCATATCAAAGGAACCGGACAGTCATTTTTTTCTGATTGAGTTTTTGTCTGCCTTATGAGAGAGTGTTGTCTCTGATCAGGACTCCAATCAGGTTTTCTCTCAGCTTTGGCAGAAGATTCATTCATGTTTTTATTTGGGATGTCCTCTCCCTGATCTTTTGCCATATTTGTCAACAGTGCTGCTGTGCCCTTTCTCGTGCTTGCTTTTGGTGTATCTCCTCTATGCAATGCAGTGCCACAAGTTTTTTTTTCTTTTTTAATCCCAAAGGAAGTTAATGACTCACTATAAGCAAAAGCATTAATTTTAGCCAAGTTTGCTCTGAATTAAGACACTTCTTGTTGCCATCTGTTACCGTCTATGATGCCTCTGTAGCAAGGAGTAGGGATTGCACTGTAAACATTCAGGAAATTAGTTTCAGCAGGATATTTTGCGGGCAGATTATTTCCTTCTGGATCTCAGCTTTCCTCACAGTTGGAGACGTTTGGGGTCTGCCTCTCTCCTAGCAAAGGACAAAGGCATCTCCAACGTGCTGCGAGGTCCCAGGCAGGGCCTGGCCCAGTCTGCTCTGGGAGGAGAAAGGTAGTCAATCCCTCCTCTTAAACCCCTCATCCATTTTGAGAGGGACAGCAGTAAGGTCTCCTCTTGTCTCCATCATCACACCGATATTTCCAGTGCTTAGCTCCGCAATCAGAGCTACCAGTAAGGCAGCTTTTTCTTTTTGGCTCTCTTGGTTCAGCAGCGGGTGCTGGCAGTGAGGAAACCCTCTCCAGTGTGGTACCCTGGCCACAGTGACCACCTGTCCAGGTCACCCATGTTCTGCTAGCCAAGGAGCTCCAGGAAATGGAGCACTTTCCCATTCCTGTGGCTGTTATCCTTTTGTGTAGAGGCTGCTCCAGAGGCAAAGCTGGTTCAAGAAATTTCATGGATTCCCCTTATGGGCCTGGAGCTGTTTCCAACTAAACATGGAAAACCCAACAGCAGTCTTGAAGCTGTGGAACCCAAGAAGCTCAAATGATGGCAGAGTCGCAATAACAACTGCAAGGCGTTTCCATATAGGTGTCTAGTACTAGGTATCTAGAAAAATGAAGGGCACCCAACTGACCTTCACAGCTGGCCATTCAGGACTTAATGAACTGACAGAAGAGAAATGCCTTCCAAACAGTGGCCTTGCACACCCAGGCAGTGCAAGGGCGAAAGAGGCATGTGCTGGATACACATACAACACAGGCACCCTCCTAGGATGAAAGCTGTGAAGTTAGAAGGTGGTTTATCTGTGTCAGAAGATAGATAAGAAGGAGATAAGCTGTCAGCAAGTAGACAGTACACAAAGAAGGCTGAAATGAGAAGTCCAGCTAATATCCAAAGAGCTACACAACTCCATCTGGACCTAATGAAGTCAATGCATAAAAGTGAGATTCTTTCTCATTAGGGAGCCATACCATGGAGCAGTAGTAACATATGTTCAGAGATGGCCACATCTGCTTCTGAAATGTCTGCCCCCCACCTCCTCCAACGGGAAGGTTACAAGACAGAAAGTAGTGATAAGTCATGATAATTACTTGAATTTGGCTTTGGCTCTTCTCTCTGGGGAATAAGACCTCTAATCTCTATTCCCAATGGAGTCCTCCTCCCAGCTTTCATCTTCTGACCCTTCCTGAAGTATCTACATTGGACAGACTGGCTAAGTTGCAACCTGATATAAGATGCTCTTCCACAGTAGCAAAAATGTTCCTGCTGCTTTCCCCCAATACAGCTCGAGAGGTAACCAGGGCAAAATTTTCTAACTGGTCATGAAATGAAAAGATGAATCCCAGGAAACTAGATGTCCCAGTTTCTGTGATATTTATTATAAACCAGCATATATTTGGCCTTAAGGTCTTCTTTCATTATAGTGTAGTATCAAAAGGTGTCCTAAATGTGGACTCATGAATGCTTTTGGCAGAGCTTCTGTGCTATCAAGCAACTGCAGTTAAGTGTGACTATCCAGGCTCTCAGGCAGGCTTAATTTCTTAACCACTAACAAGCTCACAGTGACACCAGTTTGCACAATAGAGTAATTCAGAGCTTGAATGATCCACTTCCCGCTATTCCTTGTCTGAGCGACGCTCTCCCTGCTTCAGAAAGGCTCCTGAAATCTCTGTTTGGGAGCCATCAACCTCACTCCCGAAAACAAATTAGTTTTTCACATTCTGTTGCCATTTGTTATTGATGCTTTTCTCTCATACATCTCAGGGGATCGCTCATCACTCATTGTGCACAATGTCTCCAAACACAAAAGGGAAATCTGGACGCAAGAAGTACTGTTAAAAGTTGTGGTAGAAACAGTGAGTTCTGGAAAACATAATTGTTTCTCTTTTCACTCAAAATGCCAAGACTTGAAAGCATTTCTGCTTGCCGAGATAGGTGGGATGAGCCGTTGTTTCTTTGCAACGCACACAGATGCAGTTAAATAGTCCCAGATGGAATCTGAAATATTCCATAGCAGCCTCTTGGGCAGCGAGTGCATTAACTGCCACAGGAGAAGGCTGTAAAGGCTCCCATCTGGTCATCCATCAACACTTTTGTACATTATCATCAGCAGCCTGCTTGGAGGGAAGGTGTGCCACATTTCTGAAAATCCAATTAGATGATAGCAGCCAGTTCTCTTTTATCCTCTCTGTTGCTGAGCCATCCAAAGCATTTTTTTTAGATTAAAGAAACATCATTTTCCTTCACAGGAGCTGTGCTGCTTTATCTCTATCATGACCTGTTCTTTTATGTGCTTTATAATTCTATTATTAATTGGGATTTCAACCATTTTCCTGCTACTAAAGTGGGACTTACTAGTTTGCAATTCCCAGGATCAGCCTTATGCCTCTTTTTCACCACTCTTCAATTTGTTGATAGTTACACTTTTGAGAAGAGATAACTTATTGCAGCAGCTCAGCCGCAGGGTTTGATGCCAGTCCTCTCCCTTACCCTGATGGATCAATTCACTTTGACACTAGATATGCAGGTGTTTCTGCTGTGACTCTCAACACCACAAGCTGGGATGAGCCATCTTCTTTTATATCCTGATTTTCTTTGAGAGGTTCAGAGTTTTGGGCACCAATGGTGCTGAAGAATTGTTTGCAAAGCATGGCAAACTCCCAAGATCTCCAGAAGTAATTCTAGCAATGTTACTTGGAAGAACAGGGTTCCTTCTGGTTTGGGTTTTATATAAAGGACATTTTGATGGCAAGACTTTAAATTTTCAGGTAAATAATTAGTGTTTTCTCCAACATAATTTTTTTCCAGGCATTACGTGCTGAGGATGAGCACTTTGATATAGTCTTTATCGATGCTGATCAAAGGAACGCTGTTAACTACTACAGCTTTGTCATGGATAACCACTTGCTGAGAATGGATGGAGTGATCTGTGTAGAAAATACGCTCATGAAAGGGCAAGTCTACCTGGAGAACATATCTGATGAAAATGTACTAGCTGTCAGAAAATTAAATACAGTTATTACTTCAGATCCTCGTGTTGAGCAGGTTAGTGCGATGCAATTGGTTAAGGTGCCCATGGTACTGTATCTATGGATTTTGCAAAGTACTCTTTAAAATGTTTCTTTTGTTGGTGCCATTATCCAGGGGACCTAAAATGAACTCAAATTTTATTATAATTTGCTTCACTTGAGCTCTATGTATGAGTTTCTATATTCAGAAATGGTCCCTGCTCTCTGTCTACATCATATACATTGTTAAAGGCAAGATAAAAGTGGAGCACTTAAGAGTGAATAATCAGCTCTACAGTACAACCAAGGAACCGCTGCTCCGCTTTAAAGGCTCTGGAGGCTGTAGGGCATCACCAGCACAATAGGAGTCAACAAAGTCCTAGTCCAGCAGGAGAAAAAAAAAGAAGTAATAGAATGCGTAAACAATATGCTATGGTTTTAGAGGCAAAATTGAACAAATATCCTTCCGGGCTCTAAAAGCAGGCATGAATGATGCTACCCCAGGGCAATAGCCACCAGCCTGCAAAGCTTACTTTCATGCCACGGCTGTATCGGGGCGGCAGAGGGGCTGCTGTGGCTGAGGGGAGCCATCGAGGATGGCCAGATCCCTGCCTGCCCTTCTGCACTGTAAGGCTGGTGCCATGGTGGGACAGGTGAGGTCTGCACCTCCCAGGTGCCCCTTCCCACGCTCTCCCCCGCCATAGCTCCTGCCCAGGAGGTTTTGGTATGTGCCTCATAGGTACGTAGGTCTTGTCTATCTGCAGGCCAGACAGCCTCTAGAGATGCCTCCTGTGATTCTGTATTTATTCTACCACCAACGTACCAGTAGCAGCAGCTTTTCTTTGTAGATGAGGAAAAATTAATGACAATTTACCATGCCCTGAATCTTACTGTTAGCCATTCAATGGATGTTGTTTCCATATCTAATGTTCTAATAGATTGATATTGGTGTTGAATCTCCAACACTGAGTGCAGCTTTCACTAAAGTGTGATAATGGTATCAGAGAAGGTAAGTGGCAAAACCCATTGACATTCATCTATGGGTGCAGGACAGATGTTCTAGCAAATGCTGAAGAACACCAAAGTGTTGCTATTATGGTTTGCTGAGCTCCAAGAATAAGACTGGAATATCCTCGTGGCAGCATTAGCCAGGCAGTGGAAACCCAGAAACCTCAGCAGCTGGCACTGATTTAGAAAACAGAGAGACAAAATTGCATTTTTTTCCTGGCATTTGTGGAAGCCGTGAGTTTGGAAGAGGAATGTGAGCAAATACAAATGCCTGACATATTCGTGTTGGAAGGAATTTCAGCTAAAGCATAGAAGTAGGAGAAAAGCTACTGTGGCCTAAGGCAGGAAGGACTATCCTTCATGTCAGTGGAATCTGGGTGATAGAAAGCCAGGTACAAAGCAGTTGAGAACTGTGTGTGTATGTCTTATATTTGCAGATAATTTTACCTGTGCAGAGTGGACTGAGCATCATTCAAAGGAACCCTGCACCTCCAGATGCAGTGATTGAATCCAAGGTGTGTATTTCCTCTCTGTGAGCACTTCTGGGAAAATTTTGACTCTGCTGAAGACAGCGACAAAATAATTTCCAGGGTTTTGGTGGCGAGAGGCCAAACTCACGTTCTGTCATGCCATGGTGCTGTGCAGCATGGACTTACCAGCTTAGGGCTTGGCACATATTAGCCTTACTAGTCCAGGGCTACACTATAGCTATTAAATGCTGATTCCTTGCATAGTCTTTTGGCTCAGCCACGCTGGTGCTGTGATAAATCCCCAGAGTGGCTGGCATGCTGCTCGCCAGGTGTCTGTGCCCGGTGCTCTCTGGTCCTTCCCGCGCAGGGGAGTGTGGGCAGATGGAGCTGGGGCCCAGCTGTAATGAACCAATGCAATATTTCTGAAGTCGCTCTTTTTTTTGCCCAAAGGCAGCACGTGAAGCCCTCCTACGGTCTCTGAGCTTAATATTTTCATGGCCTTAGATTTTGCTTGTCCTGTGGAAAAGATGGTGCTTTTATCTTTCTCCATTTTATGTAGTGGGCATCATCCAGCTGTAATCATGTATGATTCCCACCTGGAATCATAATGGCCTAACTCGGTAAATCCAGACCCAAAAGCCTTGATTGTTTTGCAGTTTCTGAGTGCTCCCAAAGCTACACCCACTGGCAATTCCTGGCATTTCAAACCCAATATTTTAAACATCTTGTATTTTCCATTTTGATTCCAGTCAGGGGGAAATGATGTATGGCAGCTGATCAGATGACAGCTTGGTTTAAGTTATTGGCTGATATCTTTATTTGCGCACCAGCCTTGTGAAGATATTTTGATTGCACTCCACTTGAGCCAAATCCTGCCTTTGGAAACTTGTTCTTAGCCTCTGTGCCTTCCTGGAGCCAGCTGAGCCTGAGAGCAGGATTGGGCCCTGGGGGTGAAATAACTGGAAGACTTAATCAGTCATCTCCTAAGACATTGTACCTGATCCATCTCTCATGGGAAGCCAGGTCAGGAAATACCATACCCTACTCTCATGTAAGGGGAGTGGTGGATGCATCTCCCCCCCAAAACTGCAGCCCTTCTGCTCCATTTTCTTGCACCTTAGTGCTCCTATTGAGACTATTATCTGTGGGGATAAGGGTGCTTTTCAGCTTGAATTAGTCATACCTTTTGTATTAAATAATGGGCCAAGAAGACATGGATCCTTGTTCGTGCCCCCACCTCATTCTCACCATCACTTACTGAGCTTTGCACCTTATTGTGCAATGTATATATGTTTCTGTTTTAGAAAGAAGTGGTGAGGGATGACGTCTTCTGGGGTTATAACAGGCACCGCATCCTTGACCGGCTGCGTTTGGATGGCAAGGTGGCCTATGTCACAGGCGGAGGGCAGGGAATTGGAAGAGCCTTTGCTCACGCATTGGGGGAAGCCGGTGCTAAAGTAGCCGTTGTGGATCTGGTCCTTGCAAAGGCAGAAGCGGTGGTGTGTGAGCTCAGCCTCAAAGGTAAGCACGGGACTGACCTGCATGTCCTGCTGTACGCTACCCAGTGATGAGTGCGGTAACAGGCTGCTTTCCTTGGTCAAACCTGACCCTTTCTCTGCGGTGCAATTCTCTTTCATCCAGCCCTGATGTTCCTCAGAGTAGATCGTGCAGCAGCCAAGGCACCTCAGGCTTTACTAAGGATGGATGATAGACATGGCCTGCAAACTCGTTAGCATGTACCCGCTCCCTGGCACCTCTTCCATACCTAATGTCTGGACCATGAGCCAAAACACCAAAACAGAGTACAGCTATTGTCAGCCTAAATCTCTCATTGTGCCCTCAAACTGAAGCAAAGTAATTTTTGAAACCCTCATCTATAGTTCTTTCAAACATGCAAGATCAGATATAGGAACAAAATACTAATAGACATAATAACTAAAATCCCAAATAAGAGCTAAAATCCTCTACAAGCCACTTCTATTTTAGCAGTAAAAACAGAAAATGTAACATAAAATTGAATTTCCCCCTGGAGTCATGCTAAACTGCAATTGTAAAGGGGAAAAAGAAAACTGGAAATATAATTTTAATGAGAAAAGAAAGGAAGTGTTACTCATTTTATAATTCCTTTTGTGAGATTACAACTGAGCCTTCTTCGAAGTTCAGTACTTCATTGCCTCTAAAGACAAAGCTTTACCCAGGAAATTTTCACATTCCCGTTTGGATAAAGTCACTGGTATTTGTTTCCACTCTGACTTCAGGAAGGGATTGGGCCATTAGAAACCACATTCTCCAGCAAAACCAGCCCCTGCAGATGTATTTCTATCACCCAGTCTCAATCAACTTCCTGAGGAAGGGGCAAGGACTGGTTCAGTTCCGGTTTTGATACCAACCTGAGCCTCCACAGAGAATACCTTAAAAAGTCCCAGCCTGTACAACCCCAGCTCTAGTAAGCGGGAAACACTTTACACTGAGTATCAGTGTACTGGTTAAAGCTTTGATTGCTGGTCTCATCCCAATGACCTAGAATAGAAAGTGTCCAGCTCCTTTTACAAATTCTTGAGTCATGCAGTCCCTCCTTCCCTGAAGCTTTTCATTTTCTTATGCACTGAAGCCATATGGTCTTGGCACAAAGTAGCTGTGCCCTACAAGTTAACGTGCCTTTTGGACATTTTTTCACAGTGAGATCCTGCATATCAAGTAGAGCTATTCAGATAGAAATGGGCTACTTGATAGAGCAGTGAGACTTTGGATGCCAACAGCCTATTTGAAAACTAACTTAACTTTTCTCCAGGGCATTTTCAGTAGGAGTTTGATCATCCATCCTTCAATGGCTGCCCTATATCTCTGCTCCTTCAACGGTGGGCTGCAAGCCCAGAGGAGGTGGGGGGCGTGTTACAAAATGCAGTTGGAGAGGTCATGAGGCATAGCAAATATTATTGCAGTCTAAGGTAAAGAAAATCTCGCTTCTCAGTCTTCACACATCTTTATCCTTTGAGGTCAAATATTCTCTATCAACTTGACCAGTGCAGCTGGTCAGAGCACATCTATTCTATCTCATGACAGTTTCTGAGGTTTCAAATTTATTGTCATTCCTTGTTGGAACAAACCCCAAACTTTGTAATGCTTTTGTGAAAGGGAATTATATCCAAATGCCCATTTTTGGAAAGGATCTGAAAAGGTCAGGTTTTCAATCTCTTTCTCTCCAGAGGTAACTAGAGAGTCTAGCCTGGACCTCAGAAGCTTTCCCTTGAAAACTTTTGTTGAAATCAATATGTTTCCATGAAACATTTTGGCTTCAAAGAAGTAACATACTCTGTTGGAAATACATTTTGACAAAAAGGTTCAGCTAGCTTTACTCTCGAAATATTCACATGAGTAAATTGAAGCAATCGTAGTATTAATACATATTTTTCCTGCTATAATAAGCACAAAGGAGCTGTGATTTTTTTTTCCCCCCTTTTTGGTTGTGGATCTCTAACTCAAAGTTGGAAACACAGTGCCCCAAGTCATTCCCATACAGATACTTTTTGAAGCCACTTTACTTCTTATACCAAGGAGCCCTTTACTGTCTTTTGGGATGATGCCATCATTTCATGATGAGTTTTAAACATCAGAACCTCTGTGATCTCAGTTTTAGCTTTGTTAGACAGCTCGGGTCTATCTCCCTTGGCTACAGGGGTCTTTGTTTTTAGATCCTGCGTGAATACCTTTTCCAACAGTTGCTAATGGATCCTGACAGAAGAACCAAAAATGATGAAACATAACCAAAAAATCCTAAGGGTTACCTTCCACTATATACCCCTCTGTCTTCAGGGGGAATTACTGCCTGTACCTTAAGGAAAGAATTAGTCTGATGGGATTTTTAAAATGTGCATTTTCACTGTAAACTATGCAAATGCCTTCCCCACAATGTCACTTCTGATCTTCTTGTCTTTATGCAATATATTACTTCCATTTATATGGAGAGACCAGAGATGAAGCCCCGTGGCAGGGGGGACGTACATATCCCCTGCAGAAGGGCACCTCAGGCAGATTCGGCACATCAATGCCTCTCCGGCACGAAGCCACTGGGCTCCTCTCCTGCCCCTGCCTCCACGAGCATCACAAAGCTAAACTGAGGACTGTAGAGATGCATTGGTACTATCGTGCATGTAGCAGCATGGTCACGTCTTGGGTTTCTTAGCTTTGATTAGGACTACAGATTTTAAGCTATTTTTCCATAGTTTATTTTATTTTTTTTTTTATTTTTAACAGATGGTTTGGGGGGACACTGGAGAGACAGAAAGTGTTTTTTTCCCTCTCTCAGAGTGCAGGGATATCAGCTGAATTGATTAAGGTCAAGTGTGGGACTCTGGTTTGAAGTGAGCGTGCCTTCATTGCTTCCTCGCTAGACACTCTGCGTGGCACCTTTTGTCTTGTTTTTATGAACTATTGTATAAGATGAAGCCATAAATGGGGTGAGAGTTGGAGGGCAGGTGAAGAGCCTCATTCTGTTACCATTAGTAACACGCTTGCACCCATTTTGACTGTAAATTGAATAAGAAAGATTGCAGCAGCTCCCTGTACGTTAGATGTCTTGATAACAATTAGGAGGAGCAATGGGGACTGTCTGGCTATTCTTATTCTTTCAGCATATTTAGCATAAAACCTGCGATAAAATAAGAGGTCTTGTTTTGTAGCAAAACATGCATTCATTTTTGTAGGTGGCTGTATTATGGATCTGCCCTTTTCTCTGCTGTGGAAATCAAGGGGACCATGGCATAGTTGAAGGCCAGAAGGGACATTAGGTCCCATGGCCCAACATGGGGAGCACCCCAGACCAGCATCGCCTCGGGGAGTGTGCTCTGGCAGGGTCCTGGAGGCATTGGAGATCAAGAGGAGCTTTTCCATCCAAAAGCCGCTTTCCTGTCATTTTCTTCAAACACCACTGGGCAGTGATTGTTTTGCCTTGCTTTCATGGAAGTCTCCATCTCAGAGCTTCATTTTTGGAGAGTCTTCTCCTGTTCTCCTAGGATAGGTTTAAGGTTTCTTTCAAAATTTTTATTAGAATGATCTAAAAGAGGGACCAATGAGGAATAATTTTTCCATTTAACTAGAAGTCAAAAATCTTGCTTTAACAGCTGTAACTTCCTACCTGTGCACTGTTTGCTTGCAGACTGCTGATCTATCGTCCAACCCCAGCGGCTGCCCCCTCCTTGTGAGTCAAGACCCATTTCGCCACAGCCCTTACTGGGTAGCCTTGTTTGACTTTCAGGATGGGTATAATCCCATTGGCATCAGGTCCCTCAGCAGGCCGCTTATGTCGTTTAATAATA
The DNA here is from genome assembly GCF_034638445.1 of Ciconia boyciana. Taxonomy (NCBI): domain Eukaryota; kingdom Metazoa; phylum Chordata; class Aves; order Ciconiiformes; family Ciconiidae; genus Ciconia; species Ciconia boyciana. Next base: position 14,198,890 of record NC_132944.1, on the reverse strand, counting down.
AGGGTATTTAAAGCTCATTTTGATAGTAAATTAAATGAAGCTATTTATGGATCAGCACTGGTGCAAAAGTCAATGCCTGGACTTTTCTAGGAAAAAAAGTACAACTTTTGCATGTTTCTAATCTAGTCAATCTCTTAACTTCTAAATGTTTGTGTTACTCTGGTAGTGTGATTTGCAATAAATAAGGCCAGGCACCATGACTACCATACCGGGGAACCTGCAAGTATTCCCAGTTAGCTCCCATCTAAAACTGGTTTGGTTTTGTCTGAGGCTCCCAGCCGTCTGGATGCTGTAGTTCATCCAGAAAGCACTTTTGGACAAATCGGTTCGATTTCCGCAGCATCTCGGGGGGGAACTGGCACAAAACCCATCTGCATTTGAGCAAATGAGAGAGTCCTTTGCTTTGTCTTGTTCCTGAGCTGTTATCAGCCACCCACGAGTGATGCTCTGTGGAACTGCTCACAGCCGGGGAAGCTGCAGTTGAGGGTTCGGACAGAAGATGGTGCAGTGTTCAAAGCTTCGTCCCGGCGGGGTGGCGGACTCCGCTCACACCCCGGTTTCATGTTTGCCTCCCCCAAGCAAACCTCGCACCGGTTAGCAACTTCAATAGCAGTATTACAATAACAAACACACATTTTGCTGCAATTTGGGGAGCAATGACTTAAGGTGGCATATATATAATACATATATAGATGAGTTAATAAATAATCGTTAAACAGATTTTTTTTCTTTCTCTGTGAACTCCTCTACTTGACTTCCTCGCTCTTATTTTAACGCAGGGATTAAAAGCATTGCCCTGGCAGCAGATGTAAGCAAACCCGAGGATGTGCAAAGGATTGTGGATGCGATTGTAGCTCGCTGGGGCACGGTTCACATTGCCTGCAACAACGCGGGAATCAACATGAACTCTGCAAGCGAAGATACTTCCCTAGAAGAATGGGACAAAACTTTCAATGTGAATTTACGAGGATTATTTTTGTGCTGCCAAGTAAGTGTGAAACGCCGTACTGGTTTGCTTTGCAAATGGGTAATAATTTTCTAAGTGTTTACCAGATTTAATAACACTTTATTACTAATTATCACCATAAAATTGGTCCTAGTTTTGGTGGAGTTAAGGAGAGATTTGCTTTATATCAATTACAGATTTTGGTCAATATTTTCAAAAGCAGCCGGTCCTTACTGGCTGCCCAAGCCCAGGCGTTTAAGAATGGCCAGGTTTTCTGGAGGGTGGTTATTTGACACTTCCTGAAAACCAGAAAGCTTTGGGGGGCCGTTCCCAACATTAGTGATTATTTTGAAAAATATTGCCAACAGTGAAGAGGGGCTGAAATGGCAATGGGATCTTTCCTGCATCAGCCATTTTTATACCAAGTTTTTATATCAAGTGCTTAAAAAAAAATGTGCTAGCACATAAACTCTTCTGAAAAGTGAAGACTAATTTATTATCATGTCATTATTAGCACAATCACAAAAAGGGTCACTGGTCTTTCCTTTAATTTCTGTCACAGGCTGCAGGCCGCATTATGCTGAATCAAGGATATGGGAAGATAATTAACACAGCATCTATGGCAAGTTTAATAGGTGAGTGATGAGAGCTAACAGTTGTGCTTCAGAATCCATATTTTAATTACTACCGATGCTATTTGAATCAATTAAACCTGTATTGGGAAGGAGTAAATCACTGACATTTTGTATTAGAGGAAATGTACTACAAAATTTTTATTGATATCATTTTTCAACATTTATCTGTCCTCTATGTTTTAGAGCACTTATTACTTTTTATAGAAGAGGTGGAGTCACCTTCTCTGACTCCGATGCACTGACGGCATAGGAGAGGTGCTGGTGCACTCCCCAGTAATTTCAGGAAAACGCGTTTGAGTGCGGGAAGCTGTGCCCCTGTGATGTTTACAAGCCACCCGAAAGCTTTTGTGCCGGTCTTCGCCCCGGTACCCGTGGGTTTTATTTCATTATCGTTGCCAACAGGTGTCTCCACCAACGCTGCTGAATCAGCAGTGTTGTCAAAAGCGCCAATAAACCATTGTAACATATGGAATGAAATCCCTACTGCTGAGCTAATCTGGAAGGCAGTTACATGCTGGTGAACTGAGGCCCATGTAACAAAACTTGATCAATTACACAAATTAAGCATAGCCCTTTAGGAATTTATTTTATTGGTCTGGACATCTGTTGCAGTATTGTCCAAATCCAAAAATCAAATGGTGCCTTGGGTTGCCAAGTTAGGCAAGAAAATCTAGTAGCTATAAAAGTACAACTGAAAACCCCTGTATTAATATCATGTCCATCTGCTGAATGTTACATAAATATGCAGTCTTTTTATTTTCCTTGGGAATAACATTTATTTTTACTGTGCCCAGTTTGACATTCTGTGACATTCTGCTCAGTTTATTGCACAGTAACTTTAAATGTTTCTTCAAAAATGAATTCATAATGTTGTTGTTAATCTTTTTTTCAAGTGTCTTTACCAGCTGTTTTACTTATGCTTAAACACAGGCACCATCCCTCCGCCCCAGCTTTGTAGAGTTACAAAATCTCCCAAAGAAAAATGGTTTTGAAAAGAATGTAAAGCTTTAAATTTAATAGCCCCAGACTTTTTTGCTCTGCTCTGCACAGTGGGGCTCTGGTCTAGGCTTGGGCTGTCACTGTCCACATCATCATTGCAAAGCAAAATTTACTGGGAAGTATTCCACCCTAGAGAAAGTTATGAAGCTCTGGAAATTGGCACCAGCTGGGGGTCTACTGGTTTGGCACACGGCTCCTGGCCTTGCTCTTGTAGCCCAGAAGTGCTCTCCACTGCTTAAGGAGAGACATTTCCCAGCTTCTCCATCAGGCCCTGACACAGTTCTGCTGAGCCAGGAGGTAATGCCATTCCACCACGGCATCCATCCCAGCCCCAACTTGGTGCTGCACCTCCTTGGCTGGCATGCCAAGTCCACTGAGACCCACATGGGGATCACGTTTGAGGGCAGTATCGGTCCTGGAGCAGGAACGAACACTGGAAAGCAACTCTGAGAGCAGCCTGGAAGGGTCATTGCAAGATGCCTTTAAATGTCATTGAAAGTTAATGCATGCTAAGCCAGAAGTTAAGAGATGAAGAGATGTGTTTACCTTCTGAACCTGTTTGAATCTTGGCATTGAAAAAATCTAGTAGTTATAAAACTACGACTGAAAACCACGATGTTCATATCATGTCCATCTGCTGAATGTTAAATAAATATGTTGGTTGGTTGGTTATTTAAGTATGTTGGCCAACTGGCATAGTATGAAATGTTTCTAGAAATAGTTAGGGGATATTTTTTTTGTTGTTGTTGTAGGTTGAGTCCTTCCTCAGAGATACAGGAAAATGAGGAGACACTTAGCAGGATAGGGAGGTTTTTGTTTGTGATTTTTCCAGATACACTGCTCAGAATCAGTTTTAATTAATTGAAGATAAGCTGCATACATTTTGCATATGTGCATTTTGATTCTGGTATTTCAACTGGAATTATTCCAGACGTATGGTTCAGCAGCGGAGACGAGGCTGCTGTGGCTCTGCGATTTGCACAGGTGTAACTCAGATCTGTAATTTTTACAGTGAATATCTTTAGTGGTAAGTGGTCTGGTCTTCTCTATCTGTGTGCACCTCTCATTAACATTACGTGGCTGCTTCAAGGTCAGGCTAGAAGCCTGATGCACTGAACAAGGTGGCAAAAACATAGTGTCAGGTTTTTAAAATGTAATGCAGCTGATATTGGCAACATTTTTATCTGCTTTCCTCCCATCTTCTCCGTCTGAAACAGGAGTGAGTGTCCTCACTTCCCAGAAGCCTTACAAATTCAGATTTTTTTGGTGACACTGCTGGAAGCATAGCTTTATTTGCAAGCTCTAGCCCCATTTTGTATGAGTTTGGAGGGTTGCAGGTTTGCTCTTCTGTCTATAAGAGACCACTTTAGGTAAGGGAAGAGGAGGCGGTGCGGGGTGCTCAGCTGCAGAAAGCCCACCCAGCGCCAGGGCTTCACAGTGCTCGTTGGCTTCTTGAGCTCTTCCCATTGAGAGGGGCCAAGTGTCTCAGGTGGGGGAAATTTCATCTTCTGAGTTACCTTCCTTAGATATTCTTATGAAGACAAAAGCATTTACATGGAAGGACTCTTGAAAACCCTGTCTGAGCACCCACCTCAAATCAGAAAGCTGATTCTGATAGCTCGCAGCAACTTGCTGTTCTCACCCATGCACTAGAGGTGCAGAGCCGGTGCCAAAACTCTTACCCTCTTAGCAAACGCCAAATGATTTATCACAAACAGACATGTTTGGAAAGTTTAGCAAAGAACTGCTTTTGGGAGGTTAGAAGGTTAACTACCGAAGTTGTATGTAACTTGGAGCTGATGCATGGCAATTAATCAAGAAATTACATTCCACATCTTTTTGAGAGCCCACACGGCGCGCTGCACCTGGGGGGCAACAGGCACACGCAGAGGGCAAGGTGGTTCTGCTGGTCGAAATGCAAATCACTTCATATTGAACAAAAAATGAGCACAGAATAAATGCTGGCAGAGGGGGACTGCGGTGTGCAATGCTCTTTGTAAAGCAAAGGCCTCTGAATTCTGAGCAAACCTTCAGCACATGCAGAAAAAATAGAAACACTAGTTGTTGCTCCCATCATGTGTGTGCTTTAAATCTATTCACAAACATCAAGGCAAAGGTCCTTATTCACATGCTCAGTAATTTGCAGCAGGGCTTTTGGCTCTTTCAGAGTTCGGGTAACTCAATTCGTTACCATCTTCTTTTCGCCTTTTAAATTGACATACTCAAAACCAATAGTTTTAGTCAATAAAAGCAATAGTGGATGTGTTGGGATACCATGGATGGTAGTGATCTAGAACTGATGCACCAGCTTAATTTAATAAATTAAGATCAATTTAATGCCATCTACCAGTGCCGCTTATGTGCTTTTATCAAAATGCTGTGGGGTTTGCCTGCTGTACCTTACACGAACGCAGCAATTCACCTGCTTCTAGGGTTCAGCGTTACCTAAGCCCGCAGACTACAATTGCTTGCCTTTGTGACTACTGATATTTAGCCCTGATTTTCCCCACTCTCCCTCCATGAAAGAGCCAGCATCTCAGTGATGCTCAGTACCGATACGGTGCTAATCACGGATCAGTGCTTTGCACTGGATTTGTTTAATGAAGTCATGATGGCAGCCAGAAAAGTCCAAGGAGAGACTCTTTGTGGGTGTAAATCCCAACAGCTGGACTGACTTGGTTTGACACCCGTGGGTTTAAAGCACTTTACACCCACTGGGGATTTGTCCTTAAGTAGCTTTCCTGGGAATACTGGAAGCATGAGAGCTGGCGGAGAGGCAGAGCCACCCGAGCACACAGCACTAACAAGCTTGAACATTGTAATTAGCAAGCCGATCATTTTCCCTCTCTGACTGACATGTGACATCTTTGAAACATTTTCAAAAGCTTCAGATTTTGAAAGTGGTGGGTGTTCTCAATTTTTGGGACGCACCTGTGCTCACATCCACACAAACACTGATTAGATAATATGATGTGTTTGCTTCAGACTGTGGATAATTCAAAAATTAAGGAGAATAATTTGTTCCAAGAAGCTATATATAATATATTATGTTATATAAAATCTATTATGCACTTATGTTATATTATATCATATTACATTATATCATATTGTACCATATCATATGATAACATATCATATCATATTATATCATTATATCACATCATTATGCTATAGTATATTTTATTAGTATTACAGTGTACAAGTATTTTGTATGTAAACACACATATGTGTATAATATATGAATGTGCATGTGTGTATATGATTATTTATCTTTCTTGGGAGTAGTCAAATATTGCATATGTATGTTTAATACATTGGTTTTGGCTTTGCCCAAATATGGAACCTTTTAAATTTCTTTATTTCTTTTTTTTTCCCTCCATTTTTTTCCAGTAGCTCAGCTGCTGAGGCAAAAATATCTGATGGCAAAATACAGATTTAGAGTTTTGTGTTGTGGGTGGCTGAATTCTTGTTGCTCCCTACCTAGTATCAGGGAAAATGGCAAATAGTTCACCACAATGCGGGGAATTGTCCATGTAATGCCTAAGCTATCTTAATTTGTGGAGGATAAATAATTTTCTATTTTTGAATCCCTTCAAGTCCCGCACCCGCAGAAGCAGTTGGCGTACAATGCCTCGAAAGCCGGGGTCGTAAAATTAACACAGACATTAGGAACCGAGTGGATTGACAGAGGAGTAAAAGTCAACTGCATTTCCCCGTAAGTAAAATGTAGTCTCATTTTGAAAGTACAAAGAGAATGAAATGTTCTAAAAAGCTCAAATGAACAGTATCTCGGCAAATAAAGTTTCTAATTAGCAGGTGGATTGCATCCCTTTTTATGTTGTCTTTTCCTTAACAAAGGTTTAAATACTTAGAACCAAGCCTGCTCTGTTGCTGTGTATACTCAGGGATTTAAGAAGAGGTTTTAGCATTTGATAATAGGTTTTCCAATAACGTGAAGGGTAGTTTTTAGCATTTCTCTTCCAGATGAAATATTTCCTTAGTCTGTCCAAGCCTTCTGCGGTTAAAGAAAAGGCTTTTGACACTTAATAGACAATACTTCTTTCCCCTTTTTACTTGAGACAAATATATAGGCACTTTAAAAGCCGCATTGTACTGCTGTAATTGAGATACTGTTCAGCTCTGACAATCACAGGAGGCCAGGTGTAATTTTGTAAATATATATATATATATTTATTACATTTTCCTTATTTTTAGAGGCTTAAAGCTGTATGTTTTATTTTACGGTATTTATTCACAAAGAAAAGTTTTCTTGCCACATACACTTTTTCTCTCCCTGTTTCTCACACACATGCCCAACACAGTCGTTTTATTAAACAATTAACAGTGCATGATAGTGCTAAGCAGAAACCCAAGTAGATAGCATTAATTGGAAGCGGTCAAATTCTGTAACTATTGAAGTCAACCGGAGTAAATAAAAAGGGCAGGAATTTAACCCAGGAGTTAAATTTTAATAATGAAGATATAATGTACATCAAATTAGGAAAAACAAATTACATATTTCAATCCACAAAGTGGAGCAAAAAAAACCCCATGGAGCTCAATGGCAAGTGCCTCTGTTTTTACTGTCAGTCTGCTCTCCACTTCCTTGTGCTAACTGTCTTCCTTATGATTATTTATTACTAATTATACCAGTGACTCCAGCCGTCGCTCTATATGATCCACAGATTCTTTAAACAGCATCTTACTTCGTAATGGGATTTTCCCCCATGCCAATGCTAGCAGCACTGCAATAGTGTTCCCACAACTACTGCTAGTGAATTTACACCGGCTTTCAGGAGCCAGGGGAGATGAAGAGGATTAGGGAAGCTCAGTAGGACCTGGCAGGAGCTGTGCCTGAAAACACATGGGTAATCTTTACCAACAGAGGTAGGATAGCAGTGCCACGTTCACAGCAATCATGGAGAAGGAGGCTCTTAGATGAGGAATTACCCATTTTTAGAGGGTTTACATAAATTTTAAAAATATCCACTGAATGATCAAAACTTATTGTTTCATATAAGTTGGAAGCATACGCTCATATTTGAAGAAATTATGTTTCTGGAGGCAGTTGTCAGAGTGTGGAGAAAAAATAGTCATGCGTCTCTTTTCTACTCTTCAAGCCAAAACGGGGTTGCATTTTGATCGTCCCTACCTGTCTTAAACTCTAGCTCTGAGTTCAAAATCAACAGGAGGGGGGGGTTCTTTGTGGAGGAATAGCCAGAAAGGGCGCACAGAGGACAAATGTTTTGCTGTCTTTAAGGTCCCCCGTTCTGGACAGAACAGTTCCCCCTAATGCAGCTGGTGACCCGCTGCACTGACCCCCTGGACTGAACCGCTGTGGGAGCCAGGCAGAGTTTTCCTCCTGGCAGTTCAAAGCTTTGGCTGAGCCCCTCGTGCCGGGGCCACCCGGGGACCTCTGGGTAGCGTCCAGAGGAAGGACCCTACAGTGGTTTGTGTAGCTCAGATCCCTCCTCACCAGAAGCAAAAGCCACATATGCTTGAGAGTGAATAAATATTTGCGTTTACCCTTCTGCCTATATGAGATGTGAACGTGCATTTCAGTGCAGATTTGGACGCATCCCTAGAACTATGGACCCCACCGGTCTTGTTGTTGTGTCTCTTGATGTGACTTGCTGAAGCACAGGGGCATCTTCAACCCACTTGAACTTAGTACCCAACACCAGGCAGCAGCCTCAATGCAGAAGCGCATCTGTTGATGCTGTCAGAGTACTTTGCAGGGTTGAAAAATGTCCCAAATGCGCAAGTCTTTCTAAGCGTGGATGTCCAACCTAGCACGTAGCCATTTTATAACAGGAGGGGATTCTGAGGAGTGCGAGGAGCACAGAGATAGATGTAGGGCATGATGGTACCCAAGATAATCTCTGGATAAGTAAAATATTTAAGTGTGTCCTTAAGTCCTTTGCCCTTCCCACTCACAGTTGCATTAATGCTTTAAGGCACTCTCACACACGAGCTCCAAACACTCCGGTCTGGCCTTAAACATTATTTCACCATGCAAACCTTTTGGCCTTTTTTCTCTCTTCCTATCTGGTCACTTTTTATCAACTTAATTTCTTAATGAGTGCATAAAACTTATGCAGAGCAATGCATAAAAGTTATCAATGCATAAAATGTTATGGCAGAGTCCTTAGAATAATTTATTGCATTTATAAAATTGAAGATTCAGGCCTCTCTTGCTGGCCAGGCAAGCCTTATGCCCATGGGGAGAAGGTGGCCGAGACTCTCTGGATGCTTTGGCTGACTTTGCCTGTTGCTCCATGCAGCAGCAAGCGTCTCCATGTATTGTGGAAACTGTGCTCAGGCCTTATCCCACCATCTAGTGCAATTGTCTCGTAGCCTGCTGCACAGCTGATGCCGTGCAAAATTAAGAAGTTGCTGGAGTCTTCCCAAAAGGCATGCGAGAGTCAGGCTGCAGAGACCTGGGTGTGAACAGGGGCCTTTAGAGAGCACTGACTGGCGGCTGATGCCTGGCTGCCCACGGTGTGTTTTAGTCCGTTTCCTGGTCCCCGCACACGTGTGTTGGGTGTGATGGAGGAGGGGACTTTTGAGGGTCTCTGGTTTTTGGCACGTGCAGCATTGGAATGCTTCACTTTTGCAGGCATTGCACTGAATCAGGTCCATTTTTTTTGGTTAATTTGGCTCCCTGCTTGATTTGCAAGGTATAAAAAGCTATAATGTGATGACCTTTGGGAAGGGCAGCTGGAAGTTGATCTTCATCTCAACCCACAGCCGCAGCCAGGCCAGCTTGTCGGGGACCCCGTGAAACTCAGCAGTCCCAGGGTATGAACCACATTCCCCACTGCTGGGCTGCAGGGATTTGGGTTTGGGCTGTGATGGGCAAAGAGGCTTCATCCCCTGCCTGCCTGCCTTGCTCCCCTGGGACGGTACGGAGGCAGCCGTACGGTGCTGTACCAGGCTTTCAGCCCGGTGGGTACGAGGAGCCAGAAAGCAGGTAGGGTGGGATCACCACAGGTTTTTTGGGTGTACCCCATCATGAGGGAAGGAGAGGCAGAGCTTGCAGGAGAAGGAGCACCCCAGCATCACCTGAAGGCGTCCCAATTAAGCAGCATTACTACCCCCATTAAGCAGCAGTTGTTGCTGGTAAGTATCTTTGGACTTAAATCTAATTCCTTGGGAGATGTCCCAATTAAGTGGATCTCTTGATTAAACACTTCCTGATTAAGTGGAGTGTACTTAACTCATTCAAATTAATAACTCATCTGAAAGAAATCAAGTTACACACAGATGGAATCTTTTTTTGCTCTCATTTGGGGATTGAGCGCACGTAACAATTCCAGTTAAGTATCTGGTAAGTGATATTTTTCTAATGTGTCTCTCGAAGTGGAAATGTTTTAGGCAATTGTTTTTTGGGTGTTTTTTTTTTTTCCTCCTCCTAATGTCTCAAATTGTCCCATGTATCAATAATGAAATATTGATGCTCATGTCTAACCTTAAGGAACCAGCAGTTTGATATTACATTGACATGCAACAGAAAGTACTGATAGGCTCAGCACTGCATACGAGATGAGGTAGGGAATTAATGCATTGGCAGTTGTCTTTGCTGGAACTGGTTAGAAGCCAACTAAAATCTGCCTAAAAGGGTTCGACAACATTAAATTGCCCAACTTGGCACCAAAGCTTTCCCAGAAGATGTGTAGTATCAATGACATGCCTAATATTTATAGTGCCATCAGTATGTGTGTTTGCAACTTTTAAGTTTTGTGCTATATTTTTTTCTCATTTCTATAACAAAAATTTGTAATGAAGTTTTGTTACACATCTAAATTTTTGCTACTTGAAGTGAACCTAAAGAAAGGTCCGGTGAGAGGCACAGCGCTGTGATTTACAGGTTGCAGTGATCAGACCAAAGATCATTTTTCTGAACAGATTGAAAAATGTCCTCTTTTTAGCAAAATCTGTTGTGCTGGAGGACTATGTGTTGTATTCCCTAATCTGCATTCTCTTGGGGTTAAAACATACAAGTAAATTAAAAAAAATTAAAGAATCATATGGATCTTATTCTGGTCTCTGATAGTGTAAAGCCAGAATGATTACGCTGATGGTTTTGTAAGCACGGTGAGAGGCACGTAAGGGAAAAGAGTCCAACATATTTCACGTCTGCTGCTCAAAGCACGTTTCTCTCTGAAGAAAACCAGTTCTCAAGGAGTTTGGGAGAGCAAGGGGGGAGATCGAGGGGCTGCGCTTGGGGGAAATAAGTAAACCGTCTGCAGTCCTATACTGGAATGTGTTTGATTTTATTACGTTGCCAGAGCTTAAGCAAGCTGCATTGCTCAGTGTTTCTGAACTGCTCTGGTGTTTATTGACAATTACAATAAAAAATAAAGCCGATATTTAAATCCTGCCCGATTAGTGAAAACAGAAATGTTTTGGGGAAAGTCTGAATTAGTTCCACTTCCTAACAGAGTAAATAGCAGATTTCAGCCTTCTTTTAAAACAAAAGGTAAATCTCATACCCAGAATCCAGTGTGTCTCAAAAAATTATTTCCTTGGAAGTATAAATTGGGATGCCAATGAAGTTTCAGAACAAAACGGGTATTTTTATACTTTGTTCATTTCATATTTATCACTAGCTTGTTTGCTAATTTTCATTTGCAAGAGGCAATTCTTCCAGCTAACTGGCTGCCTCAATGGGCCACTGATTTCTTTGAAGTGACAGTCTGTAAATATGCATAAAAAAGAGATGCAATTAGCGTGTGTGTGGTTCAGTGCAGCCTGATTTCATTGGCAAGTTTACCCACAGTGTTGATAAGCTACATTATCTAGAAAATTGGCCGCTGAAAAACAGCACCTCTGATTGCCAGCAAAGGTTCCAGATAACAGGGTGCTGAAGAGAAATATAATTGAGGTTGAATATGTTAACCAAGGTGTCACATGCTCCTTAGAAGCGCTAATTTATCAGCATGTTGGAATTTTTATTAACATTTGGAATGCATTTCTACCACACTAATGAAGTGGAATTGGCAGTTCAGGTTTTAGTTATTGTAATTTCTGAGAAGTTAAATGTAATTTCTCGTTAGACACAGTTATGTAAATATATTTGTTCAGGGGCTGAAAAAATTATACATTTCGCAAAATACAAATATGTTGTTAAGGAGGAGTATGACAAATCAGTCGCAGTTAAAGTCATAAAAGCCAGCCAAATGTTCGCCCTGCATTGTGCTTTCTGGAGCATCACTCATTTTTAGGGCACCTGAAGAAAATGAACTTAGCAGAGTTTTAATAAATGGTGTAGTCACTCATTAATGTAAAAGAGGCAAGACAGGTAAATGCGGTGTGATTTGTCGGGGTATTGGTTTAAGGGGAATCACACTGGGCGTGCTGTGCTTATCTTTGCCTCTCCTTTTTTGTGTGGAAAGGGTCTGGTGCCCGGAAGGGTGCTGGCTTTTGTTCCCCCCTTTTTTGACATCTGGGAAGTTGGGCTGTTTTCAGTTTCTGGGCTGTACACAAACACGCTGTGTGACATTATGCTGCAAAGCGATGAGAAGAGAAATTGGTAGAAGGATGACAGTTCCCAAGAGCTGCGACAGACCTGGTTCAAGGCACTTTCGGTTCCAATGCCATGCTTGTTTTCTATTAAAAAAACCTAAACTGGTGATTACAACGAGTAACCTAAAAGTAAGGGGGTACTGCTATTAGCTAAGAAGTTAGTATGTGTGTACTCACTTTAAAGAAAACCTCTAAGCCTGCCCGTCGGCAGCAAAAGGCAATAGGAAAGAAGCACTACCGAAGTTTGCATCGTGACTTTCAGCAGAGGCAGAGCAGGTCTGACTTGCCCATCTCCTTCGTGCTGTTCCACAGTTTTCCTTCCGAATTAACATCTCGAAAACCTCTAAGTGCTGCCTTTCCTTCCGGGGAATACCTGGTCCTAAACTCCTGGTGCGTGTGCTTGTTGCAGGGGCATCGTCGACACGCCACTCATCCGCTCCAAGGACCTGCAGCCGCTGGTGCGGCGCTGGCTGGCGGACATCCCCGCCGGGAGGCTGGCTCGGGTGACGGATCTGCAGGCTGCCGTCGTCTATTTGGCCTCCGAAGCCTCAGACTACATGACGGGCCATAATCTGGTCATTGAGGGCGGCCAGAGCCTGTGGTGAGGGGCGTCCTCCAGCCTCCCGTCTCAGGGCCATAGTTCACTTTGGAAAGTGCGTATTAGAATTTAGCTTAGTCCCAGTTTTTGCCTGTGCGGCTAAGTGGCCAGCTAATATGAAATGATTGTTTTCTTCTTTCAAGTGTTGCTTTGGAGACTCATATAATGGGGGGAAAAAAAAAGGAAAAAAAAAGTAATCCTTCATTTTCAACATTTTCATGTTTTTCACTATGCATTCAGACTTCTGTTAAATTAGTATTTAATGATATAAAGGCACATTTACTGCAGTGAGATTTGGCTATTATTTAGTTTAACAGGGGGCATTTTTAAAGCAATCAATATTAGCTGGTCTGTGTAGTATATTGTTCTTAGGCGATTTTTTGTATTCAAGTTGTTCCAGTGACATCTGTGAGTGGTGAAAAACAGTTGGATGTAGTGTTAAAAAAAATAAATTAGTTCATTGCATTTGAACCTGAATGTTGCCATTTTATATTTACTGGTGTTCTTAGTTTTTGACAGTGTTTTTATACAAACACCCACATAAATGCCCCTGAAAGAAAAGTACTGCACTTAATAGAGAATCATGGTTGGTAATTATAATGGCTCTAATCCAAAGCCCATTGAGGTAAGTGGGAACTGCTCATATACTTTAAGTTAAATGCATGTATAAGTGTTGATACAACTGGGTCTTTGTTTTCCTTGATAGTCAGATGTAAGCAAAGGTCGTCTTCCAAAAATTTTTTTCCCCCTGTAAAATTCTGAAGACAGTTTTCAGGTGTAAATCAGGGCCAGCTCAAATGATATGAATACAGTTCTGTTGGCTGAAGAGCTCATTTCGGCAATAACACTGGGTTCATGGCTTATAGGCAGTAAAATGTGACACAATAACACCACCGTTTTGATAACGCTCTGAATTTATACAGACTTCCATCCTGAGGGCCTTTAAGCATAACCTAAGGAGAATTTACGGGAAGGAATTCACTTGCAAATCCTCATGTCATTTGTTTTGCATTTGGCAGTTCTTTGTTACCATAACATAAATAATTGTGGATGAATGTCATTACTTTGATTAAGTGCTGCAAGTCCATACATTGGCTAGCTATTATTGTGGTGAATTGCTATAATGGCTTCAGACTTGACATTCACCACCACATTGTAAGGTATGCATCTCGCTGACGTACTATCATCGTTATCGTGGATAAAGTGCAAGAAGTTACTTGTCTTCATTAAATTTTCTATTAGACCATTGATAATTAATACATATCTCATGTTTCATCTCGAGTCATTTTTCTGGGGAGTGTTGCTGTTAAGCGACTCATGGCTAGAGCTTTTTGGCTTGAAATCCCTGCCTTGTGTGCATGATCTAATTTATTGACAATGCTCTGCAAACTCACAGGCTTAAGGACAGCTCAATTTTGGATAAATCTTCAAGAAAAACAATTAAGGATTTAAACGTTTTATTATTTTTCTGGGCTCACAAAACCTTTTCTCTCTTAGCTCCCACACTTGCATCATTTTGTGTCATGCTCTGGAGGGCTCGGTGGAGTTTTCACATCCCTCTGGCTGGCTTTTCACCCAGAGGTTAATGTGCAAACATTGGTGAACTCATCAGGAGCTCTTCCAAGGGATCCTAGAGGGGCTTGTATACTATTGCTTGGACTGCTGGTGAACAGTTTGTTGCAGCTCCTACCTAAAGTGTAAAATAACAAACTTTAGCTAATTTGAAACATGAAGTGCAGTTGGCACTGGAACTGTAACCAATGTTCTGGCTTTCTCAGTAGAAAGACAAAGGGCTGAGCAGGCTGCTGAGGCTGAACTCCCTCTCCCTGTCTGGAGATGGTTGCTGGTTAGCACCAAAAGGCGCTGGCAGGGCGTTGCAGGAAGCTGAAGTCCATTGCTCTGCTGCCGGGTGTTTTGGGGAAGATTTTCAGGCAGCAAGGGTCATGCTGTGACTTTTGCAAGCTTCAAATTAACTTTAAAAACAAAACCCAGACAGAAAAAAAACCCCAGACTTAAAAAAAAAAAATAAAATCAAACCGATCTCTTAACTAAGCAGCCTTTAGTGTTTGGACTAGAGCTTGTCTCTCTCTGATCTGTTTGTCCCCAGGCTCTGCCTTTGCAGGGCTGAGCGGGCAGAGCAGAGGGGAGTGAGTTTACCCGCGCAGGCTGATGCGGGGCTTGCACCCCGTTTGGCGACACTGCCGTGTGCCCACGCGGACCCCTGCGCTGCCCCTTGGTGGCCCCGAGAGGCTGGTGGAGGAGGCTGTTCTCATCGGCACTCGCCCCGGGATGCAGCAGGGACTCAGACTGAGCAGCCCCGGGGCACTCGGGGCCCGGGCCGTGGGCAAACGCCCTCGTGGCACTTATGGTTTGCGTGGTGTCCCCACTTCGGCCAAAGAAACGAACCCTGGAGGAGAGCAGACGTCAGGAAGGAAATGCCTCTCCCCACGCGTGTGCGAGCTGGCCTGTGTCCTCCTGAGGACAGACTTCACCTCTCTCCTCCACGCACCCGTGCCCAGGGCTTCAGCCGTGCCGGGGCTCCAGCACCGTGGCTCTTCATGGTCTCGCCTATAATTCCCTGGGGGAAAAGGCTGGTTTCCACCCAAAGGCAGGGCTGCCCGTGCAGTGATGCTTCTGTCTGATAGCACCAAACTTCGCATTCGGGCTGGGGTCTGCGCCTTGTTGTGCGGTGGCTGCTCCCCGGGCCCGGGGCTCCTCACCGGGTGCAGGATCGCACCCTGCCTTTGCAGAGGGGGAGGCTCGCCGCTACACTCGTGGGGTCTCTTCTGGCAACCCAGCCCTAGAGCAAGTGGAAGCCGCGATTTCCCCTTGTACGAGAAAAGCAGAAGCTCCAGGGGGATGCAAGAAAAGCCTTTCCCTGGTTTAGCGCTGCACGCTGGGGGCGGGGGGAAGGAAAGGTTTTGGCCAAAAGCGCCTTTCTGGGGGATGCGGGTGACGCTGCGAAATGGCAGCATCTGTACTTGGTGAGGCTGCAGAGGGCAGCTCAGCCCCGGGGCTGGGGGTGCGGTGCGGGGCTGGGGGTGCGGGGCGGTGCGGGGCTGGGGATGCGGAGCGGTGCGGGGCGGTGGGGGGCGGTGCGGGGCTGGGGTGCGGAGCGGTGCGGGGCTGGTGATGCGGTGCGGGGCTGGGGGTGCGGAGCGGTGCGGGGCGGTGCGGGGCGGTGCGGGGCTGGGGGTGCGGAGCGGGGCGGTGCGGGGCGGTGCGGGGCGGTGCGGGGCGGGCGGGCGCGGCGAGGCGCCGTTCCCGGCGGTACCTCTAGGAGGAAACCTCAACCTGCGCTGTGCCTGCGGGAGCCGGGCTCCCCGGCTCTGCCGTGCAACTTTTATATTGCAGCTAAGTTAGTACTTTTGATATTTCCAAGGTTTTTTTTTTTTTAAACATTTATGTAGAACACCACATAATTGCAGAAAAGATAATAGTCACATACCCTAGGGCTTGGTGTACACTTATGTTAAAAGTACAGCTTTCATTGGCAACTAAAGTAATAACCTTTCCATGTCAAATTGCTTTAAATTAAACTTAAAAAAAAAATGCTGGCTGATACCCACACTTAGTAATTGTCAAACATTAGCATAATGTGGAATACTAAAGCTGCCTAAATCTTGGGTTTAAAAATAATTATTTACTTAGGTAAATTCTCTATTCAAAAGCATAATATTAGATTTTTTTTAACACAGTCTCCTCGATGTATATGTTAAAATGCAGACTTAAGCTTGACATGGAAGTGTGACTGAATGTTATTGTGGCCTCTGAGAGGAAAAAGGGGGATTTTATACCTTTAGCTCATCCATCCATCATTGGTCGCCCTGAAAGAACTGTGTTAAGGTGACACCTCTGAAGGCATAGGTGCTGGGTGACATCTGGTGACCCAAGACCAGTGAGCTGGAATACCTGCTGATTGCACCCCGTGCCGCAGCCCTGAAGCACACACAATGTTTCTCATGCTGGAGGACATCTGGGAGACGGGTGTCTCAAGTATGTGGGTGTGCAAAGCCAAGGGCAGCGGGTCAGTAAAGTGTTTCATACAGGTGCATTTTACTTACCTGTTTCAGCACATAACTGGAGGAAATGTGGTACGGCCATTCAAATTTCTGGTGTAGAGCAGGAGAGGAAACTGTGCACCAGGAGATGTGGCTCTCGGGGCTCTCTGCTGCACACAGAGGAAACTGGACCTACCAGCTGCCGTGAGGACACAAGTCCTCATGGTTTTCTGCTTTTTGGGAGGCTCAGACTCTGACGTGCCCCGATGAGGACATCCATCCCCCTGCTAGGGCTTCCCTGTGGAGTCCACCCCAGCACTGTGAGTCCACCAGTTCTTCCTCAGAAACACGCCAATGTTTTGCTGGAAGTTCAGCAAAACCCATTTTGGAACATTTTCTTAAAGAAGTCAGCAGTTCCCTTAGGGCAAAAGGTTTTGTGGCAAATTCCTGCACCTTTGTCTAGCAAGGTGGAAAGGGATTGCCTTTCCCACTCCTTTAGGGAGCAAGAAGCTCTGGGAGGCTCTTGCTGCCTTTCCGGCCAGCCGACGGAGGAACAGAAGGGAGCAGTAGCACCTGGGAACAAGAGGTTTATGATCTTCAAGAGAGAGAATTAAACAGTTGTTGGGAGGGGAAATGCAAGGAACTGAGGACTGAAAATTGGATACCTTTCTCAGCCTTGCCTAATACCATATGTGTTTTACATTGTGGTTATAAATCTGATTATATATTAATTTCCATACTGTTTTAATTCTTTAAAACAGGGAAGGAAAATACATGCTCTTCCTTGGAGAACCCCAATGCAGTCTTACAGCATATGCCTTCTCACCAGAACAGGTTGAAATTCTTAAAAACTCTCAAATCACAGTAAATGTTTGCTGCTAGATTTTCACCTACCCGGTGTCTTTTCTCCATTCAGTACCTCTTTCCTCTTTCTCTAGAGCTCTCCCTTCCCCACTTGTCCTATCTGACCTCTTTCCCCTGCTCTGCTGCCAGTGCCGCTGCTGTCGCCCCATTGCACCAAGGCAAACAGAGAAGAGTGGAGAGGGACCAAGCAGAGTACATTGACAGTACACACGAGTTACCCAGAAATACCTCTCAGTACCAAGGCCTGGATTTAGCTTTCATTTACTTGCACCCCAAATGACTCCTTCGCAATCCATGAAGCTTCTGGTACCAGGACTTTATCAGTGGCAGCAAACGCAGGAAGATGCTTGTTCTTCGGTGAGTACAAGTAACTCCCACCTCAATCCCTTCCCATTTGAGTACGTGAATATGTTATCGAATCCAGGGCTGGCCTGAAAATATATCCAGGCATAAGGGAAGGCTGTAGATCCCATTCCCACTTTTGCTGAAGTCCTTTCCCAAACTGGGGCTCGATGAGGACTAATTCAGTCCTTGCTTGGGCGTGGGGACAATATGCCCTCCCCTGGAAGATGTCCTTCGGGACACAAGCCCACACTGCAGCTGCAAGCGCTATCTGCCATGCTCTATTTGCTCCCCTTTCACCAGCATAGCGTGCTGTGTACAGACGCAGTTTGTGTCTTTAGGAAGCCTCATTAATTCACAAGATACATATTTTTTTGCTTGACAGTTTGTAACAGCTTCTTAAATGTGTAAACTAGCATTTTCAGATTTGTATTAAAATACTGACAAATAGATTTGTGGTTCAATAGGCTACTTCCTATGTCCGGACAGACTACTGACACTACCTTACATGTACAGTTGTTGCATAAATGATATGTTAACGCATGAGAGAAGCCATTCATTTGAAACTGTTCAGAATGATTAAGGGCTTTAATTACAGCCCTGATTAAAACAAGGCTTTTGGTAAATAGCAAAATGGCAAATACTATGCTATTCCATTACAAACCTCTCTTGATGACAGTGTGGTTTGTCTCTGTTGCTTCTCTTATTGTCTTATCACTCATCCAATTCTGATGTTCAAATCCCACCTCAGAAATGGTAACAGGCTTTACTTCAGTGCTTACCTGTGAATAAGGTGTTGAAAGTGTTGATTTACTTTTGATATGCTGCACTGTGCCTATGCTGTAATAGACGAATTAGTTGTGGGACTATGTTCAGTACCATATGTTACTTTTTCCAGCTCTCAGGTAGATGTACTCATCATCTTGCATGAAACCATGTTAATGCTCTTCAGCAGGATTTCTCAGGGCAGTGCAATCGTCTGGGAGATCAGTTTTCTCCCCTTTTGCAGGGGACTGTTGCCTCTGGTGGCAGAAATGTGGTTATATTTAGAGCCTCCAAAGCAGCACCACGCAGAACACAAGCTTCAATGAAGTTCAGCATCTTTCTGTCCAAGCATTTCATGTGCTCCTTAATCTTCTACACATTACTTTTTCTTTATTTCTAATTTTAAACAGATCTTTCACTGCAGAAGTGTTGGGAAGTCTCTTCTGAGTGATAGAAATGGCTTGAGTGGGTCACAAATGCTAGGAAGTCGTCCTCCCTCCTTCTCTCCTCCGGTACTTTCTGGAGTTAGTCTAGTGGTCCTGAATGAAGAAGCAAATCTTCTCTCTTCTGAAGCTCCTCATAAATGTGCTTGCAGTTAATATGAGTCCTTTTATATTCTCTCCCTTCAAATTCTTTGGATTAAAACAAATACCGTCTGGTTCTTTTAGCTCTTTTGATTATATATTCAGAACTATTGTGTATCCTGGAAAATGAGTTCTTTTCAGTTTTCACTTTTCTTGACAACAAGCTGAAAAATTTCCCCAAATGAAAATTTTCTGCAAAAGTCTTGGTTTGTTCCAAGACCCATTTTTCAAATAAGTAACGTTTTGATGAAAAAATGCCAACCTGTTCTACTTAACAACTGTTCGTAGAACTGACGAGAGAAAAACAAGGAATTGGAGAAAAAAATTACCGAGTCTTTTATGTAGAGTTAATCTTTGAATATTCCTGTTGTTTCAGTAACAGACAAGATGTTGGTACAAGTAGATGAATATTTAAACATTAACATTGACACTGACTTATCTTCTCGATAACATATTGATCGCATTCTTTCTATAGAGATTACTATGGACTTCCCATAGAGTCAGTGAGCATCTTAATGAAGTCACAGGCTGGATGTTTATGTAGGTATTTCCTTAGAGGTTGGTTATACAGACAATCTATGCACTGAATAAGCCCCCACAAATGCACCTCAAATGTAAAACCATTCCATGTCTCTGCCTTTTTATCACCGCTAGCATGTGTGATTAGGTAGAAAGGTTGGTGTTGTGATGCAGTCTTAGCTTAGTATCTGTTATTCATTGCATCTAAAATGACCAATAGCTTTTCTCTTTACCAAAGCAGCTGGAAACTGATTTAGGCTGTCCTTTCTACAGAAACGGATGGTTTTTAGGCATTAAAATTATGCCTGAGAAGTGAGAAACTCCACAGCCCTTCCCATGGACACCTGTAAATCTGTGTCCATGCTTTTGGGAAGTCTCTGAAGGGTGCTGTGCTCGCAAGGGTGTCCCAGCACACCCGAGGGACCACAGCCGGGGAGCTGGCTGCTGCCCCTGACACCAGGTGAGAGGATGACAGCCAGGCGGCTGTCACTGCTACGAAATTTAACAGCGATAGAAGTATGCCGCTTGGATTAATACAGGATCTGTGTTATGTTAGTGGCACCAAATGAATCTTGCAGTGGATGGAGATGTATGGAAAGAGAGGTTTTAAAATGAAAAACATATTTAGTGCAGTAGAATATATGCTAGTGTCTTTCAAGAGAACTTTTTTTAAAAAAATGAACAGTACTAGGAAGGAAAAACATAAATACATAATAAATTATGACTCAGAGCAAAACTCTCATCGACTTTAAGAGGAAGGCAGGATTTAGTTTTCACTGTAGTTATTAAGAAATGCCTCTCACTGACATGATGATGAGAGGCGGAGAACACTGATCTGTGGGACAGTGAACAGTTGTTAATTCCATTAATATTTAAACTGGACAGTAGCTTTGGAGTTATTCTTATAAATAGCTGATTTTTGCAAGTCTTGCAGAGTCATACAAGTGCTTCAAGATCCTAAAAATCTTAAAGGATAATTTTTCAGCCTTGCCATTCTCAGCCTATGTCTCTCTCTGCACACCTGGATGAAGAAATGTGTCATACAGGCAAGAGGACTTCTTCCAAAAGGTGTTCAGGACAGTAGCAGTTTTGGGTTGTTGAAACTAGTTTTGCATGGAAGGTGCCCCCCTCTAGGTTGGAGGTGTCAGTTCTCGGGGTGGGCATCTCTTCTCCCCATCAGTGCTCTGGGGAACAAGCAGGTGGGTTTTCTGAAGCTAGGTAGTGTGGACTTCCTTGGCATGCAGAAATGTCTCCTTGCTGATATCCCGTGCTGAACACCATCACAAAGTGATATTGGAAACCGCCTATTCCCCAGGGCATTTGTGTGCTTCTCCGAGCGTCAGCTTTGAGCAATAGGAGAGACTTTATGTCATGGGATTGCTCTAAATATAGTTAGCCAAATTGTCTGGCTTGGCCAGGTTCCATGCAGACGTTTTTAGGTTTCAATCCATGTAGGTTTACCCCTAATTTGAGCTCCAGCCTTGAATGAACCCTAGATTTGGAGTCAAACTGGAGATGTATGATACAATTTTTGATAATACAAGGACCTGAAATTTGGACAGTGCCAGAATAAATGCATATATTGATCCAGGGTTGTTTTAAATTAAACTGGGTTTGCTTAAAATATTCATGAACTGGAAAGGGTCAGTTAAAAGCTTCAAGCTGTGAGATTTATAACAGGCTTATCAAAGCAGATGCGTTTTGCATCATTTCTAACTTTTGACTGGTGAGAAGTTTAGATTTTTTTTATAAATACATATACATTTTCTCTAGCAAATGTGTGTGTATATTTATATATATATAATTTTTTTTCAAATACATCCCCATATGCACCCTCACTCTCAGAACATTTTGCTTTTACTCTCCCTGCGTTTCAGTAACTTGCCTCAGCTGTGCGCCGTGTTGCCTTCCAAATGCAATGCATCATAAATTCATGATGGTTTGCCAAGCAAAAGAGGGCATTGAGCTTCTTTATGAAGACAATCTTTTTGCAAACTGGACCTCATCTATATCCCAGTGGAATTTTTGGATGCTTCCATATTACTCCCATAGAAAACTTTTAGGGAGTTATAGATCAGACATCAAAACCAGTAATTAAAGTCCAACTTACTCTTCTTCAATATCTGTCTATCCTTTTCATTAGGGAGCAGAGACATACCTTTCCTCTCCTATAACAGTCAGATCCAAACAGTCAGTTTAATGACCAGCCATCAGTGCTTCTGCTTCTCAGATTTCCAAACCTTCTTGGTTGGAGGATATTGCTTATACTGTTGTGTGTACCATTAGGCGTACGTCATGTAAGTCCCACATACATAGCCGGGTATTCAAAAATACTTCCACGTATACAATTAAGTGCAAAAAGCAGTTACCAGGTGAACAGTTTGGTTTTGTGCTTGGAGCCTGGATGCCAGCAGTAGACGTGGGTGTTGAAACTGCGCTGGTACCCATTTACTGAGAGTAGTCACAAGGGACTGGGAAATTCTGAAATTTCTACAGTAAGCCTGGTCTCTTTTAGAGATGTAATTTTTTATTCAAGCATATTTTGAAAGCTCAGAGAGTGAAATAAACCTAGAGAGGCCTGTATGTAGTACTGAGAACCAAGCCCAGTTTGATGCTGGAGGTCATGGCACTGGCGCAGTTTGCATCGCTATTTGTACCAGCTTTGCTGTGCCACGGTATACACTCCGCACACATGTCCTGCTCCTACGTAGTCTGCTCTCCTCTGCTCATACCACCCCAGGTCACCACCTGAAAACCTAATGAAAATAATAAGCATGAGAACACAGCACAGTTCTTCTGGCAAACACATCTCCTTGGTTTTTTGGTCAGTTTTTTTGGTTTTTGTTTGGGTATTTTTTCTTTTTTTTTGAGTGCTGGCAGAACCTCACTTCAATGACTGTAACCAGGCACCCAGATACTTCATCTTGTTTCGAGTCTGAAGAAGTTTCTGAGATGCCTGGAGAGAGGAGAAACCTGCCCACAGCCAAGTGGTGGACCTTGTTCCTAGTACTGCTTCATTCAGTGCCTTACGGAAGGAAAGGCACCCGGGGAAAGCAATGTAGGTTTGGTAGACCTGACCTCACGCATAGGAAGGGTTTGGCTGTGTAAAGATCTCACAGACCTCTAAAAGCTACTTTTAACTTTGGGAATGGGTCTGGGAAAACCCTGTGCAATGCATCACTACAGTGTTATCTACATTGGTCTCAGAAGGAGGCATATGATGCTCTTTGGAGACCCTGGGCCTCCCTGCTTCAGGATCCAACTGAGCCTTTATCACTGGCAGATGAGAGCTCATGCAGAGTACAGCTGAGGAGTTTTCATTAGTCTGTGGCCTCTGCTTTAATGGCCTCTGCTTTAGTGTCCTCAGGAGCACAGAAGAACCTGGAGCTCTTGCTGGGATGATGGGCCTTTGCAAAGATCTGGCTCTTTGCTGCTATTCAAGCCTTAGAGGGGTAATTATGCTACAACTGACTCACAAGCAAGAGAAAGCTTGTAGGCTTTCAGCTGTCTTTAATTTTACATTAGACAAAAAGCGATAAAGAACTTGTTTTCTGTAATCTATGGATTTAACTTTGAATAGCAGGTGGTAAATGTTCCAACAAATATGTATATATATATCAAATCTGTGAGTGCCCAAATATTTACATCTTCAGCCAAACAAAGGCTGGAGACTCACGTTGCCTGAGGGGAAGATTGTTTTAGAGAAACAGGTTGAAAGGAAATCAAGAACGGGAATTACAAATTTTCTTTCAGAGATGAGTGGTTGTTGTAGGGAGGAATTGCGTGTCTGATAGATCGCTGGCTTAGAGAGATAAACCGGCTTGCAAAAAGGGGTGTCCTGTCGTCTTTTGAGCCATGGTCTTGTTTCTTTGAGTACTGTGCACATTGGAATTGAAGTCTGTACAAGGAGCACGCCAACAGTAGTCAAAGTTTGTACCGGCTTTCCCGGCATGGGTTGTCAATCTGGATATATGGCAACGGTATATGATCTGTAGCTGATGTATGGATCTGTGTTAGATGGCAACACTAGTAAGTCTATCAGTTCTCCATTGCTAGGGTGGGAATCTGTAGGAACATCAGTGGATTTATGGTGGTCCATGAGCCCCAAGAGTCTGGGAACACTGACATTTGTAATGTAAAACGCAACAATAGGGAGACATGAGCTTTTTGCTTTCCACACTGGTCTGCCATTTCAAAATCTAAGCCTGGCTAAAATCATGATGTGTTGTGTTTACCGGATGGCTGTTAAACAGAGCTAGAACTTCTCTGGATAGTGAAATTAGTACAAGTGACTAGTCCCTTCTAGAATCTTGCAAGGCTGTAGGCTTCAAGGACTTTCGGTTGCACTTAAGCAAATTGGGAAAACATGAGTAACCATCAGTTTTTAATTTCCCATCTTTCAATGTTCCCCTTGTCTTTTGAGCAGGGAGACCAGAAGGTCCTAGTGGATCTCTATTACCCACTTCTCTTGTATGCTCTTTTCTTTGAGGTAAACAATCCCAGTCATTTCCAGCTCTTCACATAAGGATTTTTCCACAGCTTTGATTACTCTGTCACTTCCTTATGAACTACTTCTGAGTAATACTGGTGTGCTAGCCTGTAACACAGTGGTTCTGGTCCATACACTGGAACTATAATTCACCAAGTTTTGTGGGTTCTTCTCCCAAAGACTGTACATCAGTTGCAGAGGCAGAACTTCAGTTGGACTTACAGACCCCAGCAGTGTAACGCAGCAGTGTCTTTTCCCACTGGAAAACTCCCTGCTTTTTCAGATAGTGTCACATGTCACTGTTGCTAGATTATTGCTAGCAGAGGACAAAAATTTGTGTGTGTCTGTGCACCACTGGGAAGTCTTAATCTCCAGGAAGGTTTTCTAGAGTGTCAGGAAAAATACTGTTAGTATATAAGACTCGAGGGATAAAGACTGCCTTTGACCTTTGCCTGTGGGCTATTTACAAGAAGCTGGAACCAGACTCACACTGCACTGCCTAAGCGGTGCCAAAAACAAGGCAAGTGCAGGATAAATGCCAGGACAAACAGGTATACTTTGCTATGCTTTTGATGTGTTCAGTGACAGATGCTGAAGCTTGGGGTTTTGCATGGGTATGTGTCACCTGTCATGAGCTGCGGATAGATCCAGACCTTTTTTAAAGAATTAGGGGAATGCAGGCAGGTGCAGTACTCTAAGGCAGAAGGAAGAAAATAATGAAGAATGTCATCTTTCCTCTCATCTCAGCTGATACAACCTTTCCTGTACATCAACACACGCTAAATCTCATCCAGACTTCCATCATCTTTTATCTCCTTTGCTGCTACATCTTTTCGTCTCGGACACAAGCTGCTGATTTTCCATTCAAGGCTCTTGGTCTATCTTGATATATGTGTTCATCAGCAAAATTTCACCATCCTCTCTCCAGTAGAAGACATGGGGCTTTTTTTGCTGACTTAGTGTAATGGTATAGAGGCTTCCTTGTATGTTGGTCGAACACTCAGTAACAATGTCCAAGCCTCATTTTATTCCTCCAGTTCTTTCCCTTGGTTCCATGCTTGCAAAAAATAGTTATGGCTGGAGTTACGTGTTACCCACCCATTTCCAAACAGGAATAATTGACACACCACTTTCAGTACTGATAGCTGGAGCTTCTTGACCAGTGTGGCTGAGGTAATAAGGAATGTATTAGTGATCCAGACATAAAAGTAGGAGTTGGCACCATATGAAAATAAACCTAGGACATATTTAGTGGCCATGTCACATGGGCAGGATTCTGAATAGCTTGGCAGAAGAGAAAGAGTAGATGGAAAAATGAAACAATTAGTTGTTGTACATATCTGAAATACAGCAAGTAGAAAATAACTGTGAAGTTAAAGGGACATTCAATTTTTTTTTTTGAATTAGATTCCAATGTATCTGTAACTTCATGAAAAGAAAGATAAAAACATTCTGGAATTCAGCTTTTCAGTTTGCTATATTTTACCATATGATTGAGTTTAAATGTATTGGTGTATTGGATATGTTTTTCCATTTAAAAAGCTCTTGTAAATGAACTATTTATTTACATGAAAGAAAAGGATTCCCAGTGCAGCCCACGATACTTCTTCCTCCAAGCCTGCCTTGAAAGGAGGTTGCCATTTCATATTTGGCTCTAGCTTTCAATGTTCTCAACATTAAAAAAAAAAAAAGTATTCTTAAAACTAAATAAAACATATATATCAGTATTTCTGGCTGAATGAATGAGCACTTCCCCTGAATAGACCTATTTGAATGGCTACTCAATGTTTTGTTAGAAAAGTATATTAAAAAGTTGAAACAGCCTGCTGAATGAAGGTGAGGGACAGAAACAAAATATAAAATGTGTCATGTGAAAAAAAAGCCCCTTATCCAAGAAGATCTTGGTAAAACTTTAAATGGAAAAGTGACACTCATCAAACGATTTCTATATCATCTGCACTGAATAATTTACTTTTGGGTGAGATTCACTAACATCATTGCAGAGGAAGTGTAATCGAAAATTATGAAAGCTATATCTTTATTGTGTATTACAGCACATGCCTTAGATATGGCGTTATGTCTGCCACCGCGGGAAGTGTTTTTCAGAAAAAGTAAAATCTCTGGGACAGATTCTTGGTGGTGTAAAGCAGTGTTACTCCACTGAGAGCATCCTATGTGAGCAAGTTTCTGCCTGTACACCCAGAGTCCCATATTTCTGTAATCACCTGGACAAATGACTGATTATTTTCAGAGAAAGTTTACATGGGTAGAGCTGAGGAAGAGCTCTGCTATCTTGTTTATAATGGATAGCTCTAATGTGATTTTAAAATTTCGGGGTCTTCTGCTCAAAGTTGATACAAATATATATTTTCTCCAAGTGCAATTTAAGTAAATCTTTTTAATGATCACTGTACAATGTCACAGGTCCCCGTGGCACTGCGTACATCCTCAATTTAAGCAGGCTGTTATTTGTGGTCTTGACCATGCACTGGCTTTGATAGTACAGACCCTTCAGCTTCAAAAGGTGCTTCAGAAGTAGGAGTCTAAGGAGGAGCTGGCCTGAATACAGAACTGGTGTCTAAATCGATGAAGATATGCTGGCTGAGGACTTGCTGAATGTCTTTTACAGTGTACATGGCAGGTCCAATGTACTTTTTTAATTCCTCCAAGAGTATCTGAATGGCTAAAGCCCCAGCCCCAGGTGATTTATAGAAATCCACCCCTTGCCAAGGGCTGGCAAAAAGGGGAAATGCTGGTTTAAGGCACTTAAATAATGTTTGAGCAAAGGGTTTTAGCCTGGCCATGTGTGCTGGGGCGAGCTCCAGCTGGGCCCAGCCCCAGTGCCCCAGGAGAACGGCCACCAGCTCCTCCAAGCTCAGCCGTTTCCCAGATGACTTGTGCTGGTGGAGAAAGTCTGCCCAAAGTAGAACACCATGAGTGACATTAGCATTCAGAGAGCATCTGTTCAGCCATCCCCAGTTAGCGTATGACTGTCAAACTGAGACACACGTCTATTCCCAATCCAACTCCTTAACCCCTGCTTTGCCTAACCCACTGCCATGTCTCACAGGGCTGTTTCTCATGGGAGAGGCAGGCCAGTGCTGTGCTCATCGGTAAGCACATGAATTAATTATAAAGGCCTGACTACCTTATTAGCAAGCATCTTGCTTGCCAGTGCAAAGAGAGCGTGCATGAACCCCCTATGGACAGTTCTTTGATGTACCATATATATGCCTTTCTTGGCTATATGCCCTATCCTGTTCAGGGACATGGTTTTACTCTACTGGAAGGAGAGGTGGAAATGTTGGCAGCCTTGGTAGCTAGGAGGTATTAACCATCATGAGTGAAAAATACGTAAGCGTGGTGTAAGGACCTGGACCCTGTGTGGTGCCGATTCCTTCCTGATTTCTTCAGGTGAGCCTTGGGTAAAGAAAGGCCAGCAACCACTCTCATAGTCCATGAGAAGCAGTACCTGAAATGGCCCAGGATGCAGGATAGCACACCAGCATTTCCAGGATTTACTGGTACATTTCTGCAAAGGGAAATACCACAAAGCATTTTCTTTTACATGGGCTTCCACATCTCTTTAGCGCAACTTCCATTTCCATTGCTGACAGAAAGTCTAATCTGTCCTGCCCTCCCAAAGTATATGTGTGTGTGTGTGTGTGTGTAGATGAGTAGAATCTGAATGTTAATCAACACTTGCATAGTACTTCAGAGCTCTTTGTGCAGCAATTGCCTCTTTGGAAGAAAGGACAGTGTTTTTGTTACTTTTAAACAGAGGTTGATGGAGAAGAACTTGTCTTGCTGGCTCTGTGTTGGAGAGATCTCCAGAGTCTTAATCATTAAACTGTCAGCATTTGCCAAGAGATACCACACAGTAACCACAGGTTTTGCTGTGCTACCCACCAGGGAGTGCTGGTTCCCCTGGGGAGCTCCATGCAGGACCAGGACCTGCAATACTAATCCAGAGAGGCTTTTGGCATTTAATATCCTTTCAATGGCAGTCATTGCCAGTCCTGTGAGATAGGTATCACCCAAGTTCCCATCATCACATCCCGTGCTTCATCCCTAGGCCAGCAAGGATGTTTGATTATCAGCTGGCCTTGCAGTAGAGTATTGGATTGAAACCCTCAGGGCTACAGACTTGACTATCCAAAGGCCTCCTTGTGCGACCTTGGGCAAATGCCTTAATCCCTCTGCTCATGTGGCCATCTGCATCCTATCCAGATGTTTGGGGAGGTTCTGGCACACTCATGCCCTGATCTTGTTTTGAGCTCTCGTGGTGCAACTGTAACATGAATGTCAGTACTTACGAGGGTGCTTTGCTTCTCCTTTAAAGGCAAGAGATTTTGAACTTTCTATGAGCTCATTTATTTATTAGCACAGAACGGTCTTTAATCAAGTTTGCTACTTAAAACTTTGCAAGTAATTAAGTGGGTTTACTCAACAATGACAAATTATTATTTTCCAAGACTTGTGAAAAATGCCGGTGAGCTTATATTCCAGTCCCTGAACTGTTAAAAAAACCATTCTCATAGGTGTTTTAAATGTAATGCATTTTCAGATACCATTTATAAATGTCCAGTGGATAGAATTTTTTTTTTTTTTAATTTCCTTCATCTGATCTAGGTCTTTGATAAATACTACAGACAAACTGAGTGCTGTAGGATCAATCTTGACAGTTCTTCAATAAAAGGCTGTGTGGTTCTTCGTCAGTGTCTTCCTTTCAGTGACAGCTGCTTTGTTCTTTTTCAGTCAGATTTTCTAGTTAACACATCAAAAGTGTATCTGTGTACACGAAGTACTGAGAAAACAGTTCAAAGAGGCAGGAGATTCACTTTTAACTCTTCACTGCATCTCCCTGCACTTGTCATAGAAGATAGCTTATACAGAAAGCTTCAGAACAAGGTGAGGAGTTCGCCAAGGAGCACTGTGAAGTACAGCACATGTGGATTAGTCTTAAAACACAAACTGGTCAGTCAATCCACTTACCATCCCAAATTAGCTTTCTTTTGAGCCAAGCCATTAAGTGATAAGACGTTTTCAGGTTTAGGCAGCAAAAGCCTCACATTGGACACAGATAAAGCCATATGTTTGATCAAGCACTGAAGTTTTGTCTGATGGTTCTTGCTGTGGTGTCAATACTTTAAAACTAATTAAACTGAGTTCAGTGTTCAGTTTAAACTTATTTCTTTGGAGGGTTGCAATCAACTTCTAAGCCAAGGTAAATAGTAAGGACAAGCAGCTGCTTTGCATATCACTTCTCTTATCTATTGTGGCGGAAAACTTATTTCTGACTACATTTTTAATTGCCCATGCTTCACCCACCAGCTCAGCAACGTAGCACACAACTTGGAATGCTTTCTGCTACTTTATGGCTATTAAGCATTGCTCAGGTAAGGAGCCAGATCAGCAGAGCAAAGTGCTAACTCAGGAGAGTGTATTCCAAGCATCGTATCCTAGTCTGAGCAAGGTTTTAAACCTGTACTAAAATCCAGTAATGTTAAGTCTTATGGGAGGGCCTATTTTTGAGTGCCTGTCCTCATGAGCTGCCTCCTGAATAAGACCAGAGAAAATGGTTGCAATTAGCAGCGATGTAAGTTTTCTCCAGGATTTCTATCAGCCTTATGGCACTACAACACAGTTGCAAACTGTTGCTTGTACCCTCAGGTAGGTTTGGCTAACCGGAGAGCCTGTTCAGATGTGGGGCTGTGATCCTCAGGCATCAGAGGAGGCAGCATGATATTTCTAGCAAGCACTCGTGCCTGTTGGGGGGAATCATTCCCCCATCAGGATGCCCCACTTCAAGCCCCACCGATGGGCTCACTGCACCGTTAGGCATCTGACTTTCCAGTTTGGAGGCAGAGTCCTGTCTGGCAGGTGGGGATGGCAGTGACACCCCATAATGTGGCCACAAGCAAGGGACCCACTTCACGGCTTCCTCATCGTAGCTGGGGAGCAGGCATATCCTCTGCCTGCCTCAGCTTGAGCGTCTTCTTTCTCTTTTTAGTGTTCCCTTCATTGCTCCTATTTCTCTGTTTCATTCTTGTTTTAATTGCACAGCAGTTTGGAGCATCCGTGTGCCTCTGTAACCAAAAGCTATGCTTTGTATCCAAAGCAAGAGGATGTGTCACACATTGGTGGGAGGCAAGAAGAGCTCTCATTGTCCCAGCAGTGCCAGGACGCAGGAGGTGAGCAGTGACCCCATCCTTCCCTCCCTCTGTTCTTCCCCCGGTGCCGCTCCTCTCCCTTGTGTGGTCTGCGTCTGCAGGTAGGGGCTACAGCATCTGGTGATGAAATTTCCTGTGTTATCCAGACCTTGCCTGTGAAGTGTAAGTTGTTAAAGGCACACAGGAGCTGTATTTGTTCAGATGTGGCTGTGTTCTCCTTAGCTCAGCACTACCCATCAGCTCGCACTGACACGTCCTCTGTTTGACTCCTGCAGATACTGGAGACCAGAAACAGGCATCGTCCTGGAACGAGCCCCACCAGACTAGCTCTCCTCAGGCTGCCCTTGTTGGACCCTCCTGCGGTACGTACAGCCTCAGACATGAGGCAACAGAGCATGTGGGAAGACAACATCAAAGCCAGTGCTTGTTTCAGACCCTTCCTTAGGTCCTGTCATCTCAGGAGTGAGCTGGATACCCCAGTGGCAAAATTACCACATTTTCACAGAACAGGATTTATACAGTCTGGGGGTTTTGTGTAGCAATCCTGGTAGAAACCATCAAAGGATGGACAGCTGGTTACAGGAACAGATAAGGAGGTATGTACCACAGAATAAGGATTCTTCCAGGAAAACGAGGGGGAGCTGGTGATTTATGTGTGGTGGAAATTAGTCATCATTAAAACAGATGGGTTGGAGGAATGAGAAGGAGAGCTCAGTCCTAGGGTGGACTCCTGGGAGGTGGAGAGTGAGTCCAGCAGACACGTTCTCCAGGAGAAACACAAAACTGTGCTAGGCTCCTCTTGGGTACAAAGGAAGGCTGAACCACGTGCAGGACAGGGCCTCTGGACCTCAGAATCTGAGAATGTCCAATTGCTCTGCAAACACCAGTGAACGAAGCACCGTTGCCTGGCAAGAGACTTTATCCCAGTTTCTGATGGGACATAGAGCTGTAAATGAGGAGGCATCACTGGAGTCACTGGAAAATAGAGATGGCCACATCTGAAATTTTGTGTGGGCATGTTTTGGGTAGAGAGGAAGGGTGCAGATGAGTATAATTACAGACAAGAGGTAAAGAAAGCACTAATAAATGGGAGTCTCTGGTACAGAGGATATGTTTTCCAATAAAGGGATAATTTCTAACTTAATATTTCTGGAATACATTCTAGTAGGGGATCAGTAATCATTATTTCTGGAAAAATAGGCTTTGCCCTCTCATCTATACTATATCACCAAATGTTACATGAAATTTGCCTAAACCCAACAAAACAAAAAGTACTGCAAGTATGATTTAGGGTGGAAAATTAGGCACTGAACAGATGTTATAAATGATTTTAATATTTAAAAATGCCCAGTAGAATACTCCCTTAGGGTAGCTGGATATATGTTTATGTATATTTATTTTGCAGAAAGATGACTTTGCAGCTAGCTGGTGAAGGAGATACAGTACAGGGCAGCTCCCTTCCAGAGAAGGTATGTAGGTACAAGAAAGAGGTGCTGGAGCAACCAGGTCTGTCACTTTGTCCTCCCCGATCGCTTCTGTGTGCTCACATTTCCAAAAAGTTGGGCATTGTCCATCAAGTTTGCGTCTCCTTCGCTGGTTTCTTGCACCTCCACCCCCGTCTCGCCTCCACCCCCCTCACACTGCACTGGCTGAGATATAGAATCTTCCACACTGGCCCCATTTTAGCCAAATTTCTGAATTCTTTTTCCACACTGGAAAACATCAGCGGGAGTAGTCCCATTAATTTCAGTGGTCCTCTGCCATCAGATGGCATTAGCAATAGTGAGTGAAGGATCTGGAAAAATGTTTTTTATATACTGTCAGCCAGGTAGAAAGGTGGCAAAAGGAGTGCATTAAAAAATCTGCATTTATTTGTCAATATCAGAGTGTGCACTGTCAGTAACCTCTGGCATACATTGTTTTATCATGTCAATATTTCATAGCATCATAATGCTATTATACGGCTGACTAATGGGAATGGCTATTAGCAGTGTTGATGTAGTTTGAAAATAGCAATCCATATTTTATGGACCAGAAAGAGACCAAGCCTTTACCTTAGACCTTAGCAAGCGTAAAAAGGGAGATAATGTAAATGAAATTTACCTTCTCATTTCCATCTTCCCCCAATTAGTTCATAATTCACATATTGTCCGTCTGCTTTCATGCTTTGAATGCACTTACACAAATTAAAATATCCTGAGGAAGTCTGTTGAAAACTTATCCTTTTCTAGCTTGAGGTAACACAGACAGCTCTGTTCTGCCCAGCCTGAGCGCCTTACTAAATCACAGCTGTCCTTTATGTTATGGGCTAGGCAGTATTTTGAATGGTTTACTAAAGTTAGCAA
Organism: Ciconia boyciana; assembly: GCF_034638445.1. Taxonomy (NCBI): domain Eukaryota; kingdom Metazoa; phylum Chordata; class Aves; order Ciconiiformes; family Ciconiidae; genus Ciconia; species Ciconia boyciana. Next base: position 14,166,102 of record NC_132944.1, on the reverse strand, counting down.
CTAAGCATATGGACCGTTGCTGCTGGGTCTCTTGGCAGGGAAGAACAGGAGACAGTGACTCCCCAGGGTCTCAGCTGCTGACCATAATATCTGTGACCACAGTCAGGCTTGGTTCAGACGGAAGAGTTTAACTGTGAATGCACGTGACCCAGACCTTACTGAGAGGGAATACATGCTGATGGACTGATCCACAATGTACATGGCTTGAACCCTTGCCCCAGCACCCACCTGGTCTGAAATCCAGGGCTGCATGCACAGATTCTTCCCCTCAGTGCTCACTGCAGCGATGGACCTGCTCGTGCTGCTCTGTTTCTGCTGCTTGGTGCACAGGGGAAATACCCGGTGGAAGATGGACTGTGCCGGTACCCAAGCACGAGCAGGAGCTTGCATGCAGCTGGCTTCTTAGTCAGGAGGAAGCACAGTGTTTTGACCTAGTGGGATGCAGAACTGGAGTTGTACACATTATGGACAAGTATGCCCTTGGCCACAACCCCAACAGGAGCCGAGGCAGGAATGCAAGAGATGTGTAACACATTGTGCATTGCACTGGATGTGAAGTCCTCCCACAGTGGATGGGACCCTAGGCACTAGGTTTAAGGCACTGGCCCTGTTCACCTGCCTGAGTATCCAAATATATTAAACACTTCGGTACCTAGCAAAGAAACACATACCTCTGCCTGAAATCGCAGTTCCTCTTACCTAAAATGCTGCTCCCCCTTATCTTGGAGGCCAGGAGGAGACAGACACATTGCTGCTCTGAATCTGTACAGGCTTCTAATACGCACTGTGGAGGGGCCAAAAAAAAAACCCCTATTAGCCTGTAATCGTCAATCTTCTGCACTAACCTGCTCTAGACCTTCATGAAGTTAAGTCTATGACATTAAAGAGAGAAGAGAAATGAAAATTGCAAATGGCCTGTGAATAGCCTGACTCTGAAAAGCTGCCATAATGCAGTTTTACACAGGCCGACTAAATATACTGTAATAGTAACCTAATGGTGGAGCTAGAAATTAAATAGATTGTGTGTTAATTAGGTATTGGTTAATGCTATTATTTCACTTCATTATTCCATATTCCATCCCTGAAAACTGGAATCCACCCTTATGCTGAGAGGCTGAAGTTCTCCCAGGCAGAGCAGACCTGAAGAAGACCCTGTACATACATCACTTACACCCTGCTGAAGCTTTCGGTGTGGGGTGTAAGCACATTTACTCAGTGAGAACAGCTGGAATAACACATCTGAACTTTGCTACTTCAACAATTAGCAGCATATTATTAGTACATTATGAACTTGTTTCTAAGAAAAAAAAATAATCTCCCCAAGCTAGAAGATCATTAGTAAAGTATTTAGAGAAGGTGATAGGAAGCTTTCATCAAAACATGCCATTAAAATGTTTTACATTTTTTACCTTGGCCTTTATTGTCCTCATTACACAGTATGCATTATTTATTAAAAATGCTGTCCACACAGTAGTGGGCAGCAAATTGCCCTTTAAGCTAAGTATTAATGAACAAGTGTAAAAACTTCCTGAGACGGGGAGGATTTGGAAACCCAGTGGTCAGCCTGCTGTGTCCCAGAGAGCCAGATGTGTTATCAAAGTTTATTTTGCAGTTATGGACACGATGCCTACACTTCATGTGAATGCAGTGGGTTGTCAGTGCTGAGGTAAGCTTGCTGGAAAGGGTGGTACGGTAGTTTAAATTAGTGAAAACTGAATTTATCCCAAGGCTTCTTAAAACTTCTTTGCCATTTATGTTTCCCTTTGGATCAAGGCACTAACTGTATGGAGTATTTTCTTTTGCTACAGTCATTGATGGTCCAGTAATGGGCGGGAGTTATACTACATTGTCGCAACAGACAATTGTAGAATGAAAAGGAGAGGAATGTAAAAGATAACTAGGTTTTCCCAGTGGAAAAAAAAAAGAAAAGTCTGGTATATTTGACTCAGCATTATAGGTGCTCAAAAATGAGATAATTTTCTAGTGGGATTTTGCAAAAAATCCATATTTTCTTTTTTTCCCCTGAAATCTGATATTTTTATTGTGCTGGTTATGAACAAGACTTGTGTCTTATTTTCTTTTTTTTTCTTTTTTTTATTTTCTTTTTTTTTTTTTTTTTTTTTGGTAGTCATATCATGTTTAAAAGCCTATGCTTTCAAAAACAATTGGCATGCCTTCACCTGTCCCCTGGGACGTTTTATTAGCTCCTGATTCACAGTGAGCCCAAGCCTTTGCTCTTTGGCAATCGATTCTTTTGGGCAGCCGCCCAAAAAGAAGAACTAAAACCAGCAATCATTTTCTGAAATTCACAGTGATGTGCAGTTTCTATCATCAGCTGTGCTAGGGTGGATTTTAGCATTCCTCTAATGCCTACGTGGAGGTGCTGGCTCCCCACATGAACTAACATAGGGGTCCAGCACGAGGGGACAGGACTCTGCAAGTTCACTGACTTGAGTTTTCACCCCTCTGGGATCTTACCCAGTCTGAACAATTGCAGATGTAGGTTTGCAGGATAGGAAGACCAGATTATTTTCTTCCTTGACTTACTATTAGCCCCACATAAGCATTTTGTTCCATGTAATTTATGTGACTGGAGTATATCTTCTTCCTAAAATTTACAAAAACATCCTTTGCATACTTTAAACTTTTAGTACCATGGCACTTGCCAAGTTAATTTTCAGTCTTTTCTTTGTTACTCCTGGCTTATCATTTCCTGACTCCTGCCCTGACACAGCTACAAATCCTCTGATTCAAAGTCTGCACCATCAGAGACCAACAGCAGCTTACCCGAGCAAGAAGGGAAGAACCTGGTCTTCAGTAGTTAATGTAGCAACCATCAGATCATATGAGACCCCAGGCTATGGAGGCCTAATTTTGTAGGTAAAAATGACCCGTAAGAGCTGCCCTGGAGCTAAATGCAGTAATCTTTACAGTAGGTCAAAACGGAAGAGCAGGCCAGACAAAATGCCTCCTCCTTGCTCGTGTTTTTTACAGGCTGGCACATGTCTTAAAATATAAGGCATTTCAAGCCCTTTCTGCTCTAGTTATGTACAGTGGTCTCTTCCTCCCACCCCCTTTTTTTTGTTAAGATCCTTCTTTCAGGGATGTCTTTTGGCAATGGGCTTTGTCAGCTGCCTACTGTGCAGCATTGATGTTTTATCTATTCCAAACTAGCGTTGCTCTATTAGTGCAACTCGATTGCTTTTCATTCCCCTCAACTAGCTGGGTTGGAGTGCTGCAGGAAAAGTGTCTTGGTCATTGAGTGAGGTTTAAAAGCATATGATTTAATCTAGGAAATTTGAATGGAAATATTTTAGGGCAATGTTTTCACTTTTCTGGTAGTTGAAAGGAAATGGGAAATGTTACTTTGAAGACCAGAGTGCAAAGCGAGCATTTGTACAAAAGAGACAAATTATTACCACCCCAGTTCAGTGAAACAGAAATCATGTTTGGTTTTTTTGAAGGAAATTGTAAATATGAATTTGTAATCCAATATTTATTGGCCTAGGTTTCTTCAAAATATATAGTTTCCAAATCTGAATTTAAATATTTATGTAGTAGCACATATTCCCGTTATAGCTAATATAAGTAATATATTTATCTTTCAAGGCAGCAATATTTTTTCACTCAACCTTGACTTTTAAGTTTAAATATGCGGATAGGAAGTGGTGCCATCTAGAAGTTGTTGTCACTTATTTCTATGTACAAGTCAAGATAATTTGTACTGCTCTTTTAAGAGGTAACATTTTTTATTTTTGTGCTCCAGCTGATCAAGCAGATTATGATGGTTTATTGTCAGTTTTCATTTTTCTTCCTTGAGTTAGGTAGATTTCTGTACGTACCTTCCAAAATGAGGAGGTGAATTTCCACAGCCAGTGGAACTGCTGGGAAAAAGTTTAACGATAAATTATTCTTTTTCCTGTAACAATGCAGGATAAGATTTTTCATACACGTGAAGTCTGTCTTGCATCATTCTCACACTTTAAAGGGCATATGATGGGTATGTATTTAGAAGAGCATGAGAGGGATTTAGGGTAACTGAGACTCTTGTGCATATCTCTGAGTAGGTGGAAACATCTGTTTCTGTAGGACATTTTTGATAGATCCCTGACATATTCTTGTCTGGTATTAAATCCAGTGCAGTTATAGCCATTTACTCCTGCCAAGGAAGTGATTCTGAGACCCTTTCCAGTTCTTGCTCATTGTGTTTCCAATCCTCAGTTTTGCTTTGGCACTGAATTTTCTTTTTATCAGGCACAATCGCTAGATACAATAAGTTTTATTTTATTGTCCTAGTGATTGAGGGATAACTTTTCCCCTAGAGAGTCCTTTCTTCCATCAGTTTTTCTTCCTTTTCTTTGTCTTTTACCCAGTTGTATAGCAAAAGCAGGTGGCAATGGAGTATTTTCCCCTCTGGAATAGGCCACTTTTGCCTGCATTGGTATCTTAGTCAATGAGCCCCTGCCAGGGACCATGAGCTCACTGCCTGGGGAAGGGACGGGTCTGTGCTACAGCAGATGACTCGCTGGGTATGTTGGGACGAAAGATGCCAAATGACACCCTTGTCCTGGGAAGAAGTTTTGTCCTCTTTTAGGAGATGGCAATGTTGGTTTTCTTCTGTCCTGAGGAGGTTTGAGCCAACTCTGGGAAACACTACAGTCAACTCTCAAAGAGGTGTGGCTCCAAAATTGATCCTTGGCCTCATCGTCCCAATAGAAGAATATGTATAAAGTCTCATTTTCAGAGGTGCTGGTTTGTAGAGGGAGGTCGCACTGGTTTTCACTGAATTTTTGAGTGTGCAACCCACCAATTAGTCCAAAAAGAACTTCATGGGCTGGAGACTCGGTGCTGCACCTCATTCACTGTATCTTGAGCTCTTCATCCAGGAGGACAGCAGTGGAAGAGTCCTCCCTTCCCCCTTCCCAAAAAGGAAAGTCTCTCATACACCAGCATTGCAACAGAAGTATTATTCTGTCAATACAATGGCCCTTGGGATGTCAGTGGGAAAAGTTAAAAAACCTGAAGTTAAGAGAAAAGCCTAATACAGTTGCACTGACTTTGCATACACTTTGAATGAGCCATCACTGTGTCAATCAAGTGTCTAAGACTGAGCAATCTCACAATGTCAATGCAAGCTCTGCTAAAATCAATGGCAGAGTTCCTATTAATATTTGGAATTTCTGTTTTCTTAGAGTCTTAAAGCCCTTTTAATATCTTTTGAATATTCAGTAATGCATGTGAGAAGTATTACTGCTCTTTGGCAGTCTTGTTTTCTGCATTAGAAGTTGTATGACAATAAAGGGTTTTTTATGAACCCACTTGCTGTGTCCTTTTTGTACAAGGATGCCTTGAAAAGATCTCTGATTAGCTCTGTGAACATACACTAAAAGAACAAAATGTTCCCTATGTGGTGAAACTCCCTGCGGTTTCTAAACCTGTCATCACTGCCCCTTTCTTGCTTAGGCCTAGTAGAAGAGTCCAAGCAACCTTAGAGAAGATTTAATTTGCAAAGGCTTGAGTGTTGGTACAGGCAGACTTCTTTCTGCTCCTGTACAGATGACAGCCCTGACCTAAATGCCTGTGAGAATTTACTGCTTAAACCCAACCGCCTGGGATTATCTGACTTCTCCCATAATTTTGTAAACTATAGGGGGACTTATCAATGGCTTTAAAATCATTATCCAATGCCCCATTAAATCTCCCTGCAGCTGAGTTATAAGATGGGAAATAAGAGACGGCAAGCAGAGAATATCATTCCTCGGCATGGTATAGCCACCCACCGTACCAAGAGAGCAGAAGGCGAAGTAATACCGGGTTTCTGGAGATAATGCCGGCACATCAGCATTAGGCAATAATGGAGAATGTATTCCTCATCCTTCTTCTCCCCCAGACAGCTAGAGGTGATATATCTTTTGGCACTGTCAGCCTAATCTAGGTCAGTCCTATTGTCAGGCTCCTCAAATAGTACCTGTCCACAGTTAAAATTTATGTTGCAAAAGCATTAATGCAAGCTTTTAATAAGATGAAGAATTTAACAGTATGCTGTTATCTGGAGATGATATATTTTATATACAGGAGACATATTTAATTAGCTTTGGAATAGTCAAAGTGGCTCATGCAGAGGCAGGCATAGCTGTACCTCCACTCCTTCCCTCCTGCAATTAGAGACAGCAAATGCAAAGCACATATTAACTTTTCTGGTGGCTGAGCTGCCTTGTGTAGACCTTCATACACACTGCTGCTCAAATATAAATTAGCCCTTGCAAAGCACGCTTGGTGGATAAATAAAAAGGAGGAAAAGGACTCCTTGAAGTTTCGCTGTTAGGTACCCATAGCAAGGGAGAAGGCCAGGAGCTGCACGACCTGTGAACGGCTCAGGTCCTTGCAGGGAGGAGGATAACCCAACGAGGTAGGTGAGATGCTCCAGGTTCAAGGCCCTCCCTGCACTCGGGACTACCTGTACAGCCAAACCTTTCCCAGACATCACTTGATGTTGTGGGCCCAGCGGGAATGCAGGGAGCTGGGTTGTTCCCATCCTTGGGGAATCCTCCATTTCCTCCTGCTCAGCCTGTTTCAGGGTAATGATGTTCAGGCACTTGTCAGAAGTGAGTGGGCCACCTCCCTCCTGCCTGGGAGGTGCTCTGGAGTCAACAATGTGGGTGAAGTCCATGACACAGTTGACTGGAGCTACCGTTGGTGATCCTGTGCAGAACATTACGAACAACACTTCAGCCGATCCCATTTCTCTCTCAGCCCTCATCTCTTCCTCTCTGTGCATGCCAGAGCTTGTCAGGAAAACACACATTTCACTGCCACGTGCCTCCGGAGGCCCCATGCAGAGCAGTGGCCAAGGACGTCCTTGAAACCCTGTGAGCATTTCTGCTTTTCAATTACAGCATGTGCAAAGGTTTCACTCTGGATTATGGCCACCCGTGCACCAAAATGCAAGTCCACAGGAGTAAGAAGGTTGCAGGGGTGAGTGTGATGCTAAATGACACAACACCCCGTTTCTCCTCTCTTGTCTTTTCCTGCCCAGGAGATGGGAAATAGTCTTGGCTAACAAGATGACGTTTCTTTGAGCCACAGTCAGCCCGCTCACCCCAGGCGCATAGCCCAGGCATCGGGGTGCTCCGTACCACTGTGGATGGGGTCATGGCAGCTGACGGCTGACAGACTGTTGTATTGGGACCCCATGGCAGTGTGACAGCCAAGGTAAGCACAGCTCTGCCGTGAACTTTGTCTTTGGGACAGCTTCCTGGAATACTCCGTGGGGGAGAACTTATTTGTTTTTTAATGCCAAAACAATTTTTAAGGATTGGTGATAAACAGCAAGTCTGTTTCAGAGGGGTCACATTTATTAATGCATAGCAATGAAAAATCTGTGAAAAGAAAAATCAGGAAAAATGTTTTAGTTCTTTCATAATCATGATACATCTGAAGTTAAATAGACAAACATGTTTTACAAATACAGTCTTCTAGGCTATTAAGGCTTTTCTCCTGGCTGAAAAGATACAAGAAATCACCATAAACTAACTAAATTTAAATGGCTTCTGTTTGAAAAAAACAGTTCACTATTAATAAGTTGTTGAATAACAGGCATTTAAAGAAAGACATAACTATGATATTAAATAGATAAATGTAAAATACTCTGTGTGCATTTACATGTGAAGATCACATTAGGAATAGAAAATTACAAAAATTTAAATACTGTAGGAGGTTGTTATGTAGGTAGTCTATAAAAAACAGGCAATTTGGAATTCCTCTAAAGAACATAAACCCTAGATAGAGCTGCTAGTTCCTTTGATAAAGACAGGTCTCAAGCTGAAGGTTTGATGTTTAAAACCCCCAAAAGGTGTCTGAGCTATCTTTTTCTAAGGGATTATATAAGATAAAAGCTTGCACTGTAAGTCCCTATTTTAAGAAACAGAGTTGCTAGGAAGTTGCTAATACGAAAGACTAATTGTGCATGCAGTAAAAGTATCGCTCCATTCACAAAATAAAGCGCTAACATTTTAATAAGGGTTGAAAATTGTCTGCTCAGGAGCTGCTGCAGGGTGTGTGTCGCTCAGGGGCTGCCGCCTCGTCCCCCCGGCACCGTGGCTGCTCCTAGTCCAGTTTCAGCACCGGGATGTTCCATGGCCATGATGGAAGCAATGTTGTCGCTTACAGCAATGTTGAGGGACTAAGAGGGTGACAGATCTACATTTTGTGCACTTCAGTCTTCCCAAACTGTTCACATCTCAATTACCTACTTATTTTATTCAGTTTGGCATGTTTTCTTCCCCTTCCAACCTCCTGTGTCTTCCCCAGAAGGTCCCACTTGCCTGCATCAATTAGCTTGTTTGCCCTGGGATATTTTCTCTTTCAGATATCGGGACCCAGGTGTCCAAGATACGAGGCAGTGCTCAACACTCCTTTTGCTGTCAGTAAAATGCGGTTTGCACCCCTCGTTTACGATGTGGTTCATCTCTTAAAAGGGCTGCATTCCCTTCTGGTTGTGCCTACCTCCTCCTGTGGATTAGGAGTGCAGACCTGGACTGCTAATTTAAGCATTGCAATTAGTTGGATTTCTACAGCTTGGTGAACTTAATCTAGGCTTCAGGGGCTGAACTCAAAGCTGGTGTGAAATATTCCTCCATTGGATTTGCCGATTTATGTGAGCTAGATCCAGAAGGGGATGTGGATGTGTATTTTAATGTGGGATGAAGCAAAAAAGAGCTGACCACGACTGGGGCAGTGGGGACCCTACCCCCAGCACCACCGCATGGCCTCGTGGCACAGGGCAGACCCCTCTCCTTTCCTCTCCTCTTCCTGGGCTGATGAACGCATCTGGTGCAGACCGTGCAGTCACGCATTCGCACCCACGGCATTTCAAGGGCTCATTTCAATCACCGAGGTCTTGTATTCCTGGCAATGCAGCAAGTTATCTCTGTGTAAACGAACCTGTATCAGAATTAGGAACCAGATCCTCAGCTGATGTAAATCGGCGTCACTTCATTAATGTGGCTACCCTGGTGCTATCAGTGTAGCTGGGTTGATTTACAGCAGCTGAAAATCAGGCCCCAGAGCTTCCTTTTATTAAAACATTCTTGACCTGTAAAATAAAGTTGCGAATAAGAGGATGGTGACAGAAGGGGATAGCCTGCTTTGTAGTACCTTGTTCACTAACATTATAAATGATATGGAAATTCAGTTGATGTTTTGCCTTTAAAATATTAGTTAAATCATTCTGTCAACACATATTTTTTAATACATATCCTTCCTGTCAGATTTTACACTTAATCTTGGAGTCTGTAGACAGCTCAAGAGCACCGCTTTCTGCAGCGACTCCTGCATCAAGGTCTCCTTTTCTGTTATATTCAGCTTGCATCTGTTTAAACACAAGATACGAGATAAATGATAGTGCCAAGCTTAAACATACATCATCAGGACTCTGATGTGAGGCTCTGGAAATGGCAGGCCAGATGGTGTAACGCAAAACTCAGACATCACAGTTTGTCATGCCGTGCTCCAGTCCACTGTACTAAAAATGGACTTCCCTGCACACTTAGTCAATCAGCTCTCTGGTGACCAGAAAGCAGGGGTCAAAACAAGAAATGTCATGAAACAAAGGTTGTGGTCCTGCTCAGCAGCTGTTCAGCCCTCCAAATCTGGACATTGTCCTTGCTAGCTACAGAGATGAAATTGATAGTGGAAGAAGATTATTCCAGATGATATTACTGGGTCTGATCAATCACTCTAACTTTTTTTTATTAACATAAAAGAAAATGTGCTTACTAATTTTGTAGAACAGAGTCAAGAATATAAGGACCCATCTGGAATAATGTAGTATTAAAGAACTGGTTTTTTTGGAGGACACCAGAGAGATCAATGCATAAATAAGTTCCTGTGATGTTTGCTGTAGGGGAACTATGTAAATGTCATCCAGAGAAAAAAATTAGCAACTCCCTTGCTATATTTATCGGAGAAGAATTAATCAGAGAGAAGAGTGGCAGAACCAAAAGACACTCATTTGAATGAAAGTTTTTGGCATTAATTTTGATTTATGATATACAACCACATTTGAAATGTGCCCACACTTTACATTTTTTACATGCTGACCTCAAGACTATGTTTAGAAACTAGTCTTGCTGCTGAACAGGACTCAAGATTGTATATAAGAAACTGCTAGGAGTAATTGTATTTCATATTCATTAATAATCAAAATACTTGTATTCATCACCGTGTGACTTCAGTTTTCTGTGTGTGCAATTTCAGTGAAACCTGACAGTTCAATTCTTTTGAAATCATTTGAAAACAGCCAGCAGTAAAGGTCCTTTGCTCCAGTTGTGTAGCAGTGCAAATCCTGGAATAATGTGGTAGTGAACTGAGCTTTCTGGTGCTAAAGGCAAGCAAGGAAAGGAAAGGAACCGCAGCTTGCATCAGCAGATCAAACGCCTCGCAAACCCACTGAATTTGAAACGTTGCTCCTAGTTATCAAAAGAATGTTTGTTATATGATGCAGGGCAAGTTTGTTTGCTAAACTCTGCCAGCTGGGGAAAAACATTGTATGCTGAATTTGTTTTGATTTAGCAAGGTAAGTTACTCCTTGCACTGTTACACTTAACTTTGCAGTAGAAGAGAACGTTTCTTCGCTCATAAAATGCTCATCTCTGTGAGATTTTGTTTTATCAAGCAGCAACTTCAGCATGTGTGTGAGGAGTGGAAAAGATTGAAATAAAACACACTGGCATTTTTTAAATTTGCTTCAATTTACTATTCTTTCTATATTTTCAAACTGCCCTGAGCGTAGCCAGGGCTGAGTAAGAGGCCAGTGTACCTTAAAGCTTGTTTACCAACACTGATCTATGCACTATGAAATCCAGTTTAACCTAACATAAGACCACAAGAAACTTAAATGCTTTACCCAGACTCCTGCTGTCTCCACGCAGAGGCTATGCTTGCTCAGCTGGGCATGTCCTTTGAACAAGGTAAAGGATGCACTGGCGCAGCAAAATACTGTCCCTTTTTATAAAAAAAAAGATTCAGAGGTGTCCCCTGAGTACAAGTAGGTGGAATTGGTTTTGATTCTTTACTTTACAGGGAATAGATCATTATTTGTTGCCTAAAAAGAGATTTTTGGAAGTACACATTGACAATACAGTTAACTTGGTGGAACAGGCCAGTAAACGTAGAATCAGCCTGTTTTGGAAGAGTAGAGTTAAGCTGAATTGTATTTATAGGAGCAAAACACCAAGAGCCCATTGGTATTTTATAGAGCTTTGATTTGATAGGTTATTGATTTTGGCTTCGGGGGATAGAGCCCCTGTTGAGAAAGTATCAAACTCACACTGAATAAAATTGTCAAAAGCCCTAAAACCAGTAGTGAGGGACTGGCTAGCTCTAACTGTAGCGCTTCAAATGGAGTGGGGAAGATATGCCTTATTGCCTTCAGACCTCTGGAAGCAGTTATGTGTATTAAATACTGGAATAACTTGATATTTTAAAAGCTTATACGCTCATCCAAGTAAAATGGGTTTAGAAGACTGCTGGGAGTTTCATTATTTTATGACTAAATCGATACCCAGATTTATGCCTTTTGGACATAGAAACTTGAATTTAATTGAGAAAATGGATCTAATGAGGATAGACATTTTTTATGCAGGTGCCCTTGTTTAAAGACACATATGCACACAATTCTGTACCACATGCAAAAAAAAAGAGCAACTGAGTTTTAAGGGTCAAATATACTCACCAAAGAGGTGACACACCCAAACTACTGGGGAACAAGCAAAGGCAAAGCAATGGTAGTACTTCTGAACACCTGAGAAACCAAAGGATTTTTTTTTGCTCCTGAATACAAAATTAGTTAGTTAACACAGAAAAGCATATTATTTTCCAACCTGTAAGCAAAATCAATGGCCAGATGGCAATAACCTGGCCATCAAAATCAGCACTACTACTGATTCAAGTGCAGCATCAGTATTTCCTATTTGCCCATTCTCTGGCAAATGTGTGATATTTATGGTACACTTTTCCTAATACAAGCTATTATCTATAGTGATGAAAATCAGAGGGAAATTGCATTAAATATATTTAGCTAAATTCTGCTCCCTGTATGGAATCAATTTAAAAAAAAAAGCCCCAGACAAGTACATATGCATGTGCTTAATTTTATTCCTGTCTCCAAGACCAACTTTAGACCACATGCTTTGCCAAATCGAAATCAAAATGCAGAGTAACCCCATTGACTTCAGTGAAATAACTTGTGATTCAGTCCCATATATTTTTCTCAATATGTGTTTCATTGGCTATAATAGGCAGAAACTATTTATGACACAAATTTCCTGGACTTTTACAGGCACAATTAGCACTCTGAAGGGCAGAAGAAAACTAGTAGGAAAAGCTAACAAGTATAGAAACATAGATGGAGAAGTCATTAACATTTCATTTCTTCTATACATATACTCACACACACACACACAAATGACTCTCCGCTGGGAATGTACACATCTTGAAAATCTAAATTACACACTGAGAATAGGTTTGTGTTGCAATGTACTGCAAGAAATTTTCAAGTTTATAGTTGGCAAGAAATTAGCATTTACTATATAGAGAGACAACATGATGATATTTTGCTCTTTATGCTAAACTTCCATTGATTGCCATGGGAATATTCTATGTGTGGAAAGGCAGTAGGAGCTGTGCCTTTAACAGTAAACAACAGTGATAGTCAGTGATGTTTCTGTCTGCACTGAAATAAAGTGCTAATAAAAAAAATATGCGTTCTTATTGTTTAAAAGCCACAGTCGATAGATTTTTATTTTCCCTACTGACTTGAACGGTAAACTTCTGTAAACAAAATCTGACGTGCCTATCTTATTAAATGTAATTTAAATGAGCACTCTGAAAAAACCCAAAGATGCCTTCAGTGAAAAGATGCGAGGGATGAGACTTGGAAAGTCTCAGGCGGCACTGCTTTTCCCATGTAATTTTGGGCATGGTCCTTGAGTTTTCTGTTCCTTGCACAAATACCACGGAGCCACATTCATACGAGGGGCTTGGGACACCACAAGGACAAGTTGTGACGGGGCTCAGCATGGTGCTCACTGGAGCTGCTGTGGTTGTGGGTCCCATGCTTCGGTGGGCTGCACCCAAACCAGGTTTGACCCATAGAAACCCCCCCAGCAGACAGCAGGTTGGGAGCCTAAGCAGGAGCTGCACAATTCCCCAGTGCCTTCTCCCTCCCCCTGAACTCCCCTGCATACCAATCAATGTCTATTTGCCTCCCAACGCCAGCCGGGAATTTTAATGACCATTAATGGGATTTATGTGTAGGCTTCAAGGGTAATGCAGACCCTGCTGTGGCACACGGTGTGTACTCTACCCACCCAGCCAACCGGACCAGACATTGCTTTTATTTGGCAGCCAAATTTGTCCCTGAAGTTAGTGGCAGATTTGAGTGCAGGTATAAGCCTGCACATAGCACACAGAGCACCGGTTGCAGCAGATGAAGACAGGGAGAGGAGCCAGCGTGCCTCTGCTGCGCTTGGGATCACGCCTGGGGAAAGGTTCTGTGGTCCAGGCTGGCCTAAGCATCCGCAAATGTGCAGCTGCAGATACTTCTGTAAATACCTCCCAATAAAAATAAATCTCCAGAATGAATAACTGCAGGCTGTACGCTTTGTATCTATTACTGCTCACTGTGCTGATAGAAATTCCCCGGCAAGTCTTTCTTGTTTTATTCAGGCGAGCAGATTTCTATTGGAGTTAATGGCATGACTGTCATGTACAGTGAGCTGGATTTGTGCATCGTTTTGCCCCAAGTAATTTTATAGGCAAGTGAATCCCGTGACGAGCCGATCGGATGTCCTGCACAACGCAAGCTGTATAACTTCGTCCCGTGACTCCTGTGTGAAGCCTGACTGTTGCTAACTAATTCTGCAAGTGTGGCGTGCTCAGGAGGAATTAGCTGCTTTTTAAAAATAGATTACTTCCCATCACATTCCAGTATTTTTACTGAATGTTTTTCGCACAAATTTTCTGTGTCTCACTGATACTAACATTTCTGAAGACTTTTTTTTTTTAGAAACAACATACGATTAAAAAAAAAAAAACCCTGGAAGAAAATCTGTAAGGATAGTGCCAAGGAACTGTGGAGTACTGGAAGAATGAACATTTTTCTGCATTGGTGCGAGTTCAAAATGGATCTCATTTTCCTGAAATGTTTGCATGAAGCAGGAACACAGGGGAATGAAATTGCTGTAATGGCTACTAAAATCATTCAGGTTGGTTATGCCTGTAAGATTTGCCGTGAGGACCAGTGCAGCATCTCCATGTCGGGGATGATGCTGGGACAGAGGCACTCGCAGTGCCTGGCGGGGCCATGCAGCATCACCCAGCGAGGGCTTACGAGCGATGGCAGATGTCTGCGCAGGGGATACAGGACCAACCCAAAGCCTAAACTTCTGCCATAATATCACCTTAATGAACCCACTCACAACCTCTCTTACAGTTGCAATAGGATGTAAAATGTGCATTGGGTGATAAAGGATACATTTTTGCTTGTTAGTAGCAGTTTGTAATGGGATATTCAGAATGACTCTGATGGTCCCATCTTCTCTCCCCTACAAAGAACACCCAAGCGAGGGCTATTCACTTGGCCTCTCCTCAGAGAAGAAGAAGGCTTTCAGCTTTGTGATTAGCTCTATCTAAACTGCTTAAAAAAGAGTCTGCACTTTCATGCTAGAGCAATTTGCGTTAGGTTTTTGCCAAGCAATTTTTTTTCAGGCATTTTTTTGCTTTATTCCGTACATGAATAGAGTCCAGGTAAAATATTTTTAATTCATTTCAGGCTGGATTAGTTATTGGAAAAAAAGAGGTATTTTTTTTCCTTGTTGTTACTTGATTTAATTAGTGCTCTGTTTTTAAAGTGGCAAGCCAAGCTTTGCCAAGTCTGGCTCTCTGACTCATGCTAACAGGGTTTTATAGCCCCACCTGCATCTAAGAGAAGGAAAAAAACCCGAAAGCTTTATTTTTAACTCCACGTACATACCTTGTCCATTCCATTAAAACACACACAAGTCCCAGCGCCCACTGTCTGCTGAGTGCTGGTCTGCGGGGGGCTGAGCCGCAGCACACCGAAACCCGCGGCACTGGTGGTCCATGGGGTCTGCGGGAGACTGCCGCTGCAGGCAGGGACGGAGGCAGGCAAGGAAGCTCACTGCTGTACCTTGTTTTACATACAGTATGTAAGTGAGCTTGAGGGAGAGAGAGCTTTTAATTTTGTATTCTTCTCTTATAGGAATTTGCGCCTTCACACCCTTCCAGCAGCTGAGCACCATGCAGGTGGTCCAGGGCTACCTGCAGTGAGTGACCCAAAACCTCACTTACTTACCACAAGAAGTCTGGGAAAAAGAAAAGATGCAACTGCAATTCCCTTCTCTTTTTTTTCCTCTTCTCTCTTTTCCCTTTCTCAAACCAGAGGCCCATGACCGTAGCTGTGCTTTGCACTCCTGGACCACGCGCAGATGCTGATGGAGGCTGTGGGTGTGAGCGTGCTGATGTGCATGTGTCTGCATAGCCGGTCTGGGACCTTGGCTCCGCAGTCCCCTTCCCACCTCACTGACCCGAGGCAGGTTTCCCTCCTTGGGCTCACCAGGAATCTGGGCGCGAACCTTTAATCCCATTGAAAAAACGTCATATTTACCACTGCTGAGGCTTTTTGCAGGATGGGGCCTGTTGGGGTGAATCTCTTCAGTTTGAAAAGGTTTTGGGTAAAAAAGCTTTTATAAATTATGAAAACTGTCCAGGTTTTGAAGTTTAAAAATTTTCCTTTTTGCTTTGAAATTTTCATTACTTCATTCTTTAGGCTAAAACCAATAAAAATTCTGTAAGGTAAATAGTTTAAGAAAATATTTCAAAATTATCAAAATGAGTGATTTGCTTTAACTCTGCTTTTTTCCCAATGGTCGGCTCAGAAATTATTTTTTTTTAAATCCCTCCTTTCTTTATCCTGAACAGGGGCAGAAAAACCACCGAGATGTCAAAACCTCTGACAGGGTGGGAGAACCCCATCTTCCCAGGCTCTGCACAGAACAACCCTCCTGCGAAGGTGTCAGGGTCTTCTCCCTCCGTGGGTCCCAAACCCCTGTGCTGGAGGATGGGGGATGGAGAAGGACGGTCCTGGAGGTGGCTGATTCCCTCCTCCCGCATCTCTCAGGGCCAGGATAACCTGGCACGGGGCTTGCTTGTCTGCTCTCCCACCACCTTGCCTCATCCTGTTGGCCCGCGAGGGCCCCGATCCTGCTCTTCCCAACGCCGCTGGCAACCTCCCTGCTGGCTTTGGCAGGAACGGGCCTTTCACTGTTGATTTTTTCCCTGTCAATCAGTTACTTTGACATCTAAATGTCAAATGACACCACATGGCATTTTTTTTTTTGCTTGTAATTTAATTGCAAGCACAAAATGGTGGGTGCAGCGTGAAGGGTTTCGAGAGAATGTATCATTAGCAAATTCAATTAGCTGGCACTTGCGCTTGCTGGCATGGAGGGCTCTGATGCCGGTGCCAGGGAGGCTGCTGCCGCGCAGAGGGGGCCACGGCAGAGCGGCAGCTCTCCCAGGGTTTCTGGCTCACCTCTTCTTCCTCCCCTTCGGGAGCAGGAGAGCCGTCCCTCCTAAACAGCCCGGGATAAGAGGCTGTACAGTCAAATTCTCCCTCTGCGATGATAATAATATGAGGGTCTCTCCTGCTTCCAGGAATTGTCTTACTGTACCAGCAAATCAGCATTTCTTCAATTGTAACATCATTCCTGGAAATAGTGTTACATGACATGCCCTCTCTGCCTGTCTCGGTGTGAATGAGAATACGGCAAAGCTCATGTTTTCCATTGTTGAAATACTAGCATAAATCTTTCACTAATGCACTGCTGTCTTTTATTATAACAGTCACTGCAGCATAGAAAAGTACGTCAAATCTCTCCTTGTTGGTACAGTCAGTTGTTGGCATCGCCCTGACATGTTGTTTCTTTCCTTAAAATGGCTTTGTAAAGGGACTAAAATGAGTTGCTCAGCCTCTGGCAGCACCTTTGCGTGTTTTGACAAATCTGAGGCTTCAATGTTGTATGTAAGAAGGTTCAAAACAGTGGGGAAACAGAGTCCTAATGATAGGTTTTGACAAAAGTCAGCCCTATGTTGGAAGTGACTGTCCTGGATCTCATTATCAGGGCAGATTCTGCGCTGGTGCCTGCACAGCGAAAGGGAGGTGATGTGAGGGACGAGGGCAGGCACGTGGGGAGGGATCTGCCTTTGGTCACAGGATGGCCAGGACCATCCGCCCAGTGCCCTCAGGATGCTCGTGCATCCTCTGCAACACTTGCAGACACAGAGGACCAGGTCCTCCCCTGGTTGCCATTAACAGGGACCCTCACTTCAGCATGTGGATGCCAGCTTGCAGGAGCCAAGGATAAGGCACAGCTGTGTTTAAGTCAAAATCAGCTGTCCTTTGCAAAGGACAGACTTAGGGTAACCTGCAAGGGCAGTGGCTTGGGAGCTGCCTTTGCCTGTGCTTTCTGAGGGGAGGCTAAGGTTGCTCAGAGATATGAAGGTAGCTTTGTGTTTCCCCTTCAAAACTGAGTATTTCTGTTGTGTTGGAAGGTGAGCTAACAGTTGGAGACTTAAGGCTGGTTAAGAAAATGGTTGTATAGAGAAATAATAAACCACACTGAAGTAAGGAATTACTGACTGGCTGCCTGAACCCCAGATCATCCTGTATCTCTCTGTCTGTGCCTTCTCCCATTGTTTCTCTTGTGGTGTTGTTGCCTTCCTATGTTGTAAGCTCCTCAAACACGTTTATGCCTTCTTGGATGTCTGTGTGGCCCCTTGTGGCTTTGGAATACTCCCCCAGTAGACAAAATTACTCTTTCATGATGAAAGACTTCACTGCAGCTTCCAGCAGGACCAGGAGCTGGGGCTGCCCTGCTGCCAGGGGAAAGGCTGCTGAGGCAAAAGCACCCGGTGCTTCACCCTGCGTTGCCAGGACCAGCCGGTGGGAATGACCACTGGCAAATGAAACAAAATACGGAGGGGGAAAGTTAATTGGGGTAAAGTCTATTCATCTGCAAAGTACTTATCTTCATTGCTCTTCCTCTGACCAGTGCTTGGCTGGTGCCTTGCTGTCTCTCCCACTCCACGTGCAGTGCAGGATGCTCCCAATCACCCATCCCAACCAGGACACTGGCTTTTCTCTACTGCTTAAAAATTGCCGTGCTTAAAACTGTCTCTTCTCTCTCTGCAACAGGCGAATGCAGCTCCTTTCAAAGCAGCAAAGGGCACAGCCTAAGTCAGCTCTCCGCTTGGCTCACTTTTTCTCCAAGCTTTGTTCCTTCTGGGCAAGAAGGAAGTTCTTCTTACCTGTAAGACCCTCCTCCTCCACCCCAGATTGGGAAAAGCTGCTTCTCCTGAAGCCAAAGATTTGTGTTAGGTCTGGGGAAGAGCTTGTCTCGTAGGTGCCTACAGGACTGTGTGGGCAGCAATGCCAAAATGCTGCAGGAGCTCAAATCCTCTTCAAAAGGAGCTTAGCTCATGTCCTGTGTTTTCCCGTTTCTCTGCTTCTCCATTTCCAAACTATGTGATTCAGAAGTGGATGTCCCTTCAGTGCCCAAGACAGCTGTATAAAGGATATACTAACACTTTTTATGAATGGGGAAACTGAGGCAGGAGTCTTGTGTGTGTCAGCAGAGCTGCAAATGGATTCTGTGGCAGGGCTGGAATTAAGTTGTGCCTCAAATGAAAGTTTTCTCCCCAGGGGCATCAGACAGCCTGATCTCTACACAGACATCTCAAAACAACTGCAGTTCCTCGGGAGCATGAGCTCTGCCCCAGCCCTTCTCCCAGGGCGCTGGCAGAAGGGACGTCCTTGCTTCCCGGGGCTGCTGCAGGGTAACTTTCTGATGCCCCCTGCAAAAGACTGCAAAGCATTTGGCATAGGTGCAAATAAGCAGGAAGTGTTTGGCAAAGCTCCCTGGCATTTTTTTTTTTTTTTTTTTTTTTTCCACTCTGCACAAGATGTTTTACAGCCTTTGTGAGCCCATATAGATGCTGGTTTCTGGCATGTGGTGTGCTGGAGACTGCAGGCTGTTGCTGAAGCCTCGGGAGTGCAGCTGGCCTTTAAACCCGGCTTTATAGGAAGGAAACTCTCTGGTCCCGCTGGAGGGAGGTATGATCTTGTGACACTTTGTGGAAATAGAGGAGGTTTAGTTTGGTCAAATGGGGAGTATTTCCAAGGAAACATGGGGTTTTCAGGAGTGTTCCAAAGCCAAGGCAAGTCCAAAAATTTCAGCCCAATTGTCTTGGTTTCCCAGGCTAATTTTATGAGGAGGCCCTAAGATGTGAATGAGGAGTGATCTTGTTCAGCCTGCAAAATAAAATTAACACCAGTATGAAAAGGACTGAAGCCCAGAGAACCACAAGTGTCTTTTTTTTTTTTTAACTGAAGGATGCAAAGGCTCAGCTCAGGATGTAACTGAGGTCCATTTGGGATAATGTATTTCATACTTGCCTATGAGAAGAAAGTAAAATAAGATCCCTTTGGATGGAGGCAAGCCCATTCCTAGTGCAATAAAGGAGCATAGCGATGTTCTTTCTCTTCCTTCTCTTGTAGGACTTTCTACCCTGTCCTGGGTCCTCTCCCCTAAAACCTGCCATTTCTCTCTCTTTTAGGTAGGTAACTCCATCCCTCACAGGTCAGCCTGTCCTTCTTTTTCTTTCTGTTTCGGTGCTTAGCACCATTACAGTTCTCAGACAAAGTTCACCTAAAAAGTGTATCCCACTAGCCAGGAACAGGCCTGGACTGTACCACCTCCCTCCTCAAAACTAATGGTCATGTTTCTCTTTCTTGCCAGCAACTTTGGAGTTCATCTCGAGTCTCTGTACTTTGTTTTGTGCCTTATACGCCTTTTGATCCCCTCTCTTTCTCTTTCCCACTCCAGCCCTGCACACCAGCTCACCCTCAGACTGTAGGCATCCCTGGTACGCCACCTCTGGGGTTTCAGAGGGGTTGTTAGAGAGCAGCGAATGACAAAACCTGGGTAACCTGCGTTGTGGTGGATGGCTGCAGTGGCTGCCAGCAGCGGCTGCTGTAGGTAAACCAGAGCACTGATATTTATGCCACTGAAGTTGCCTCACTCCCCAGAGTGAATCTCCGCAGAGTTGCTTTCCTAGGTGTGACTGTTTAGAGTACAGTCCCCCTGTAAGTTAGATATTCTGCAATAAAACAGACTTCAGCAACTTCATTGCTATATATAAAGTTTTCCCTCAAACCTTTTTTGAACTAAGTCCTGTCTCCTCCCTAGGAAGCATCTGCTTCCCATTGCCAAATTCTTCTGCGTTCTTGTCCCTTTGGTCGTGTTTTCTCTGAATCCTTTAAAAAATGTGCATTTTGGCTGCACGGTCATGCCAAGGAGTGTGAGAGTTTGCACATTTCGAGCAGGGATTGGCCCGTCTCGAATTGGTGCATCCAGAGAACCTGTCACAAGTTCCTTGAAGCACTTCTGCCTTCTGTTGTGCTGGCACTGAGCTGACGGGCGCTCATTTTGCGTGTCTTGGCTCCGCGCTTGGCTGGTGAGGATATTTGCAAGGCTGGATATTTCTGGTTCTACTCCACAGAAGCCTTAAATGGAGTATTTGCTGTGCCCTGCCTTACAAAAAGGAGCCTAGTAATAAAACTTTGAAGGCTCTTGTTCAAAACCCTTATGTCAGACCTGCCTGGGTGGTGGTATGTCTCTCTCCCTGTTTGCTGAAGGAGTTTCTGAATTTTTTGGCTGTCACCACACTCCCTCAGCTCCCCTGCAGTTCTCCTTGCTTTGCCTTACCAATGGGTTTCATAGGGCCTTATTAATGCCATTTCTTCCTATACCATTCAAGCCATTTTTCACACATGTATTCAAAGATTTGGAAGTGGCTCGCAAGGCAGTTCAGACTACTTGCTGTTGTGCAGGACTGCGTTGATGCTGTTCCCTACACCTTGAACCACCCCATAGTGCTGACAGCAGAAAGCGCTTATGGTCTGAAACTCCAGAGTAGGTCCTTTTCCATGAAATGATGTCTTTGGAGCCTTAAAAGCTACATTTCTGCTCAGCCCCTTAGGACTTTTCCATCAGGCGGTGGCAGAAGGAGCCTGTGCTGACCGATTAGCAAACAACAGCAACTGTAGATCACTATCATGCAGTGGGAGCCACATCCCTTGAGGTTACCAAACTAGAAGTGACAGCATATGGATGCAGGTCTATCACCTGTCTCATCTGTCAGTGGTGACTTAATGATCTGGCACCTGGTATCCTCCTACTGCCCAAACAGAAGTAAGAGGAAGGAATGACTGATTTAAAACCTCCTTTCTCCAAGTAGATACCGATCTTGTGTTGCCAGATAATTTTAATGGTGCCTTCTGACCTTAAGAGGGATGAATCTAAGTTAAATATCAGGCATTTGGATCTCAGCAAAGTTCAGATTTCCAAAATGAAGAAATACAAATAGCTAGAAAGGCGACGCTGCGCCTTCTCTGGATGGCTGAACAAGTGCCATTAGCGCTTGAGTGTATTCCCAACTAGATATAAAAGGAATCAGGAGTGTTAAGGAAAAACAGAGTAAAGTGAATGCCTATTACAGCTGTCGCAATAGGAAAGTTGCAACATTTGCTTGTAGGAAAAGATGCAGAAGCACACAGAGTACCTGTTAGTGCGAGCGAAGCCAGACTTGGGCAGGATTTCAAGTGTTACAGACACAATCCTGAAGGCTATATGCAGAGCAGCGTGACTTTTCCATGATGCTGGTTAAGAAGACGTGCCACTGCAAATTTTTTTTTTTTTAAGGCTGCTTAAGTTTTCTTGGGCCTTTATAGAGTAGACGCAGCTTAGGAGTGTTGAGTGCGCTGTGGGACTGAACCGAGGGAATAGTGTCCTTGGTTGTGTTATAAACACGGCTTGTCCCTTGGCCCCCCTCACTGCAGATCAGATTTCTAGCTGAGAAATAAAGTTCTCAGAGGAAAAAGTCCACCCTTGGTCCTTTTGTTCTGCTTTCCTGTTTGCAGACTGTACAGTCTTATACTTCTCCCTCTTTCATCTTTAAAATTAGGAGCTCTCTGGGTCAGACATAGTCTCCTCCCATGCCTATAAAACACTGTTCTTGACAGAGCCACTACAGGCAAAGACAGGGGGTTTTATTCTACCAGAGATTCTGGAGTTTGGGGAAAAATACCGGTTAAGATAGATGTTAGAAAATGAAAGCACTCATGTAGAAGGATCGTCAAAGAAAACTCATCCTGGAAAAAAAGGAAGGTTTCTCTCCTAGTTCTTATTTTATATTTTAATGAAATGGAACAGATGATTGACCTGAATCCCAGGGACTTCACAGGCTCCCAGGAAAGCACCTGGGTTGTTCTTCTCTCTGTGGGCTGCCAAAACCCCGTGGAGCCCTCCAGGAAAACGAGCAGTTCCCAACGCTACCTTGCCCATGATGCTGCAAGGTCTGCTTTAGCAAGTGATCACTCTGTCATGAACAACCGTTTTACTGGAAAATTTCTGCTCAGCCTTAGCTCTGATAATTATACAGCTTCTAAAGGTATTAACAAATAATGTTGGTTCTGGCTTTGTCTTAAGAAGGTTTCTATCACAATTAATCTTTGCCCAGTCTCCATCCTTTCTTGCTTCTTGGAACATAGAGGCATTGCTATAAATATCTGTGAGTATAAATACGGATTTCTACGTACTCATATACACTCAAGTGCACAAATTGATATTTTATCATATTATCCCATACTGTGTCATATAACTTAATATAATATTGCATGTCTGCAATGAGAAGACACATTTTTCTGTCCTGGTTAGTCAAAGTGAAGCATCAAAGGTTAATTTCTTTCTGTCTGAAATTTGCACAAAGTAAGTTAGATCTGACTTTACTGTGCCATGATAAACTTTGCGTAGTATATCTTGTATAAAGGTAAAATACGTTTTCCATGACTTAAACCTTTGTGGATCGGTGCTGTGCTAAGGGCAATTAGATTTAACATCCCTGGAAGCTCCAAAGGCATTTTAAAGGACTCGCTCTTTTGTTCCAACTCTAGCGCTCAGAGACACTGAGACATTTTTGGAATGGGTTTTGATGGACTTATATGAAAATTTATATGACTAAGAATTGGATTTGTTCCTCTGGAATATTATGGATTATTTTTATGTTGGAATTACATAAGTGTGCAGAGCTGCATGCAGTTGGCTTAATGTAGCTAAAAATATATCTTCTGATTTCCATTTGGAAAGGTAGCTGGATTTTTCCAGCTTCCCCTCTCAGTGATGACTTTATGGTGTGTATGGGTTATAGATTATAGGAAAAAATGAAATGCATAGTAAAATCAAGGGTTTTAAAATGGATTAATATTTGATTATATCTTTGAGAAGATGAATATTGATGCATGTCCTTCGCCACTCCTGATTTTGAACTGTGTTGAAATCCCTTACAAATGAAACTTATTTCAGAGAGACCATCTGGATGTAAACAAGGACAGGAGTGGGCAGTGCATGAGGAAGGAGAAATCTCCAGGAGTTGGGGCAAAGGCCTGCTGATGCTTGTCCTGCTTTCATACCATGGCTCATTTGCCTCTGGTGCAGCAGAAATCACAAAGATTACCCTGACAGGAGAGAACTGTTCCAGGGAGCAATCAGAGATCATGAGCTAGTAACAACCGCTATCAGTTACATTACCCAAAGCTACCCCATCTCTTTCTGCTTCTTAATCCTTTACCTGTTTGTCTCTCTAGATATATACAGTAGACTTTGTTGGACACTGTACTATTCAAAAAACGCTTCTTGGAGAGAGATTTTTCCAGCTACATTTTTGATGAAAAGGCTCACGAAGTGCAGGGTGAGCTCTCCAGTTCCAAAAGAGAACAGATTAGAAAACCTGATCCTTTTATTTTAAACAATTGACTATCCCATTTAACACCAACCTTTGGCACATTTTGCTTCACCCTCCATGTGGAGCAAAGACACATTACAACTCCCCAAAATTTTTCAGGAGCTGAAACTGTGGTTCTGTGGGAAGCTTTGCTGTTTCCTGAGTTGAAGAGTGTGTGTGTGTGATGACTGTATCAAATGATAAGGCACATTGACTCTCTGAGGGGATGAATGATGTAAATATACTGCAATAAAGATGAAAAAAAGGTGTCTCTGTAAATTAACTGCACATTTATTTACCTAAAACAAGTACAGTATAAAATTGAGGAGCTAACAGGATGCTTCCATCAAGTTTTTAAATGCTGTGTAAGATGGAACTTGTTTTACAGAGTAAAACCAAAATTCTACTTTTGTTTTGCTTCTTCTGTCCCCGCCCCATATGTTTTCTAAAATGGACATGTCACTTTGTCTCTATAATCTTATCATATTTAGATTTGATTTAAATCCTGTATTTTCTCAGCTGTGCTTGCTAATGGAATCACTCATGCTTTTTATACAGTTGATCTAATAATATTTTCTTCACTGCTCTCTGGCATTATTTTTTACTTCATAGAAATCATGGCAAAACTGGCAATATAAACTGAGTCTGCATTTTAATGATATTGATGGTGATTTTCTTGTGCTCTTGTATAAGGTGTGGGGTTTTTTTTCTCTCTTTGTACCATGGTCATTTTAATATACTGTGGCATGAGCATGTGAATGACTGTTTCAGTTGCAAGGTTCTCTACTAAGGAAGCAGACTCTTCCAATATGCGTTTGTCACTTAAACTGCTCTGCTCAGGCAGGCCGTCAACAGAATGTCCATGACACATCTTTTTTTGCTTTTTATTTTATGAGCAAGATATGCTAGTGGCCTGTGAACTGGCTTGTTGGAAGTCCACAGTCCCTCTTCAATACAAGGAGAATGGTGGCTCACCATTGCAAAGCACTAGGAGATGATACCTCAGTGAGTTTCGGCATTTTCTGATTTGTAGATTTCTTAGATTTCAAATGGGGATGGATGAATAGACATTTTTTATTTAGTAACAATAGATTTTTTCTGGATACACCTAGAAAGAGGACAAATTATATACTATAACAATGACTGGCTGTTTCATTTCATACTAGTGCAACCTCTATGATGAATTTAATGGGTGCAGGGGGAAGAGGCACAATGAGTGTGTCCCTTAAGAGTGAATTTTCTCCTTATTTTAAAGGGGATCTGAGATGCCAGCTGTTACCTCAGGAGAGTGAAGCCCTTTACAGAGGCAGCAGATGCAGTTCAGAATTGCTCTTTCTATTGTGCTCCAACTCTGACCACGGAAGAGACAGCTCTTGGGACAGAAAGTGCTCTGTTTACACTCAGACCTTGGTATTTTTCCTAAGGACACCAATTATAATGGTGGTTTTTGTGATATGGGCACACATCCGTTATGAATTGGCTGGCACCCACCAACTCATTTTGCACAGGCCATGGAACATCCATCAGATGGCAACGATTCCTGTTCCTGTGCAATGTTAAGGAAATCTAGATCGTTACCAGCAGAATAATTAATTCCATAGAATTGTTCCATTGTGCAATTATATGAAGTATGCTAACAGAAAGTGCAGTTTCTCAATAATTCCCTCCCTTTTTTTTTTTAAACCACAGGAATGATAGATTATTAATCATGATTAATACTCAGTTACTGTGAATTATAGTGGAGCAGTGCCTGGAAATCCCAGTCTGTTTGGTAAACTTATTTTCTTGCATAATAGGAAACTTACCTTGCATTTAAGAGGCCTAAAATATAGCTTGACATAGATGAAGATTAAAGCAATGGAACCACCCCTTTCATGTAATTAAAAGAAAAATTTAATAGATACATACATTCTTAGTCCAACACTCGTGAACTTTTTTTGATACTGTACGAGCATAACAATAGGAGAAATACAATTGCGAACATCTTAATTGTTCCCATATTTTGTTTTCTTCCTGAGAACCAAAGTCTTCTAGAGCTCAGCTGTAGCACTCAGCCTGCATCCCTAAGCAGCACTGGAGTTAAGGCAGAGTCATGCATTGTCTTGACATTTGGAAGATGTTAGTCATTCTGGTTGTGATTGCTTAAGAAAGTACAAATGATCACAATGCTCTAGGAAGCAGAGGAAAGTCAAAGGAGATAATATAATATGCTCCATCCCTGTATTTGGGGGTGTACATGGGCTAATTTTTGTTAGCCCCTTATCTAAAGGGACTCATAGTGTGCATGGAGAGTAAGGCACCAGAACAACATTATGGAAGGGCTCATTTCAAGTCAGAGAATTTCATTTTCTTTGAGATAACTGGTCTTTAACCTTTCAGAAGCACCCTGAGGCCTTTCACGTTCAGTCCTCTGTGTGCAGTACAATATTTAGCAAATGACAATTTCTGCTGTAAAGAGTTTACGTCCTAATCTGTATTGTGTCCTGAGAACACAGTGAAAGGAGGTGAAAAGACATCTTCCTCTCAAGGATGAGACTGCTGGGTCATTTCCAAGAGGAGATCCTTAGAGAGCATCCCATGGTGCCTTCCTGTAGAAGGTAGCAATATAGCTCTTCATTATTATCTCTGTCTCTCTCTTCCCCCAACCAATCTGTCAGTGCATTTATGGTGCTGAGGAGAGGCGGCGTGTCGGAGCGATGTTCCCGTTTGCAAAATGGTAACTTCTATTTGTTGTTCTGAGGAGCTGGTTTCACACGCTGCGGAGCTGACATCTCTCCGGGAGCACAGCTGAGTCCAACATGTTCAGAACAGCCATCCACCCAAATGCCTCCTACTCAAGCTTTCAGACCTTCCTTCCCAGTAAATAAAAAATACAGAGAGAGCCTTGAATTGTTCTAAATATTTCTGTTTCACTGGAATGTCTACCCATGTTCAAATCTGATAAATGGGTATTTCTCTGGCCTAGGAAGTGAGATTAGTGTGGGAATAGGATGGCTCTCCAAAGAGGAAACCCAGTTTCTGGAATAGTTAATGGAAAAGCCTGACTGACTTTCTCAGGTGTCAATGTATTAAAGGGTTCCTGTGTGTCATGAAAATACAGTGTTGTAATTAACAATTTTATGACAGAAAACAAAGTCATTGTAAGCTGCTGCTTCTGCTACGTTGTACGAAAGAACACATTTTTCAAAGTTTTGTTGCTCATACAGAAGGCCTCTAAAAATCTACTTCCTAAAACAGGAAACTGAGCAATGTGCCATTGTACACTTTAGGCAAGGAGATATTGCTGCATTATTTAAAACACCGCCATTCACTACAACAGCAGCTCTCAGTATATCCCACAGTGTGATTCAATTCATATTGTTAGGACATCCTGTCTAGCCATGGCTATGGCCATGACCATTGTAATTCTGTCTTTGACCTTACCCATGCCCTATAGTAGACATGACCTCAGTTTGCCAACCTATGGATTACAACATGAAAAAAAGCTCTTTTGAATAATGATTCCTAGGAAAAGAATTAAAAAATAAATAAATAAAATTTGTGCCAGTAGTCCTTAATTCAGCTCCACAGCTGATGCATGGAGACCTCACTTGCCATGGGTGATCCCAGTACGGTCAATGTGTATTACCTTGCAGGCTCAGAGCTGGAACAAGACATCCTGGCTTGCAAGACAAGTTCTTCATCTCTGGGTCCCTCACTGGCAGCATTTTAGGGTATGCCACCCTCTGGTTTCCTCTGTTGGGCTCCTTCCAGCATATTGCATTTGAAATCTCCCCTTTTGGACAGCAGCAAGAGCAAGGACTGCCGATGTGCATCTCTATTGGTACTTCTCTGAGAAATGGTATGTGGGGCAAGTTTTCTCCTTTTCTGACTCTTAAATGCTTTGGGTCAGTGTCTTCATTCATACATGCCCACTTGCCACTTTGTTGAGGGCAACCTAGGGTAGAAAGTGGAATGATCCAAGCCTCCATGGCCTGATACGTTGCACTGACAGTTTAGTTGTGAGGCTCAGTATTGGGAGATTTAAGATCAAAAATCTATGGGAGAGTGCAAACTGGAGCATTAAAACTCAGCATTGCCCAGCCCAGGGTGTGCAAAACCAGTGCCTCCTGGATGGTGGTGGTTAGTGCTTTTTGGGTTTGGGTCCAGACCCAGCTGGCAGGCTAGCCCAGGTGTGACAATTAAGGACTAATGACTTTGTTTCTTTAGGTGGCTACAACTCACAATGTGACATCGCAATTAAAATAAGCAAACCTTTTACTCCCCACTGATGTCCTGGAAGGAGCACAGAAACAAGGTATGCTGGGCTGCTCGCTGCATTTCTAAGGTTTGTTGTCCTTAGGTCACTAAGCTTTGTAAGATACCTGCACAAAGATCGTTAGCAGTTCCACCTACTTCTTACTTCCTGATTTTTTGAAAGCATCAATTTTCCAGAAGTGGGGGAAAAAAAATGGAAATTCACATGAATTTTTGTTTCCATTAAATATTTGTGTGTCAGGACTACAGATTTGAAACTCAGATTATTAAACAAGTGGCTTCAATTATTTCAGCAATGCTGAGTATCCCAGCATCTTGTCCAGGATTCTTGTTTGGGATTCCCCAGGCACTCCTGCATTGAGATCAGTGGGGTTTTTGGAAGAAGTTTTAGAGCTTATTCAAAGCAAACACTGTCTTTGGTGTTAGTCTATAAATACCTAATGTGAGCAAGCAACTCTGTATTTTCCTCTGTGCTTAATACGTGCGTTCTGCACCCTCAGGCAGCTGAATTTACATGCTTTTGTTGTCATGTGTGTAATGTGCAATATGTATTTCCTTTTTATTAATCAGACCTGCCATCAGAAAAGAGATCGAGGGAGTTTGAAAGCACAACCAGGATAGATACTGTCATTTTGTAATCCTTTGTGCACAGGTGGGAGATGCCGTTTCCACTAGAATAGGTGGCAATATTCTGCTGCTTGCAGAAATCTTACAAATGAAAATCAGGCAAAAGAGTTACTGGCTATCCACAGGGTAATTCCCCTCTGGAAGCGTGCAGTCAATTCCCATTTAGGTTAATTACACTTAAGGAGCCCTTTCCTATAACTAATGAACAATAGGCATAACCTGTTATTACATGACCATAGGCACGCACATTAATACACTGTCGAATTGCACTACCCTGTTAAAATGCTTCCTCTACAAAATTCACTGGAAATTTTTAGAGACATTTGCTGTAATTACCACTAGCATGGTTTCTAATTCATTTAATTTTCTTTTCTACCTAAACTAAGCATATAAGTGTGTTTTAAGAGATTGAATAAATAAATTTTTAATTATAAAATGATGCTTTATCATACATTATTAATAAGAACCAACAATGTGTAGTACATGTTTAGGTATGAATCCATTAGGAAGATGAACTAATATATATCAGTCCTAAAATAATGTCCTAATTTGTCCTGTGTTTATGAATGGAAATCTGTGTTAAAGCAATTAGAGGTTTATAAACGTCTTGGACTGACAGTGGGTAAAGCATTGAGCACACTTGGCACTTAGGAATTCTGTTGTCTTCTATGGCAAAGGAGAAGACCCTTTTTTGCCCTTTATTGGTTTCAGCAGTTTGTGAAATCACACAACCAGAATGGTACAGATATACAGACCTCCAGGGTGGGAGCAGCATGACGCACATAGTCCTGGTTGGCAAACACTCTGGTTATTATTGTTATCTTAAAAAAAAAAAAACCTCCTTTGTACTCTGTCAGTTCACTTTCAGGCAGTTTTGAGGAATTTTGTCACTTATTTTCCTATTAGCGATAGCAGACTTCGGAAATCTCCATGGCAAGTTCCAGGCATTCACCAGTCTCATGGCAGGACTCAAAAAGGCTGCAATCAATGTCGCAGTCACAGTTGCAGTCATTGTTGGCGTGGTCTTCACTGGAGGTCTGGTAGTATCTATTGGATGGACAACAGGTATCTGTCAGCCAATGTTCACAGGTATCAGGCAGCATTATAAGAAAGTCCCAAAATTGGCAGAACAAGCAGGCCAGGATAAGTGTTGCGCATTCATCTAAGAAAAAGGAAAAGCAGCAAGACATAAGAAAAAGGGTGTGCTTGTTTACCCAGGTTTAGGCTAGCGTGACTACACAGAAATGAGATGCAAGACAGCACACAGGGTAGGCTAAAAACACATTGATGATAACTACTTCCATAAAGTCAAATGAAAGGATTTATTTTCTATGTTGTTTGTTCTGGAAAAACAACAACTGCATGAAAATAATTTGAATTAAAATATTCTGCGGCAGTGACGTTCAGAGGAACAAGTACTCTGAACCAACTTTACGATTGGACTTGATGATCTTAAAGGTCTTTTCCAACCTAAATGATTCTATGATTCTATACTCTTAAAGTGTTTGGGCTATAAATTTCAGCACAAGAGTGAACTTCACGCAGCAGGGATGCTCTGCCCTGGAGGGTTTGCAGCCTTGCAGGAGTTTGGAAGTGCTGCTGCTTTGTGAGGCCACATGTGCTACCTGACCAACACACGTGACACTGGAGTTTATTTTCTTTTTCACAAGAGTTTGCAATTGAAGATAAAAATCATCAGGCTGCTCCTGCTATTTTTAGGAAGTAAAAAAAAAAAAAAAAATCAACCAAAAAACCCCCCAAAAAACTGTCAGGGGCATTTTTGCCTGCATACGAAGAGTTCAGAACTGAATCCTTCTTATTTAAACAATTCATTTCTGGGCTGTAAGTCTGTTACGGTCTGAGTCAATCCTTGCTGGAAGTCAGTGCGCAAACACCCAAAGCTTTTGTGGAGACTGGATCAGGCCCTCAGACCCTCCAGGTCTAGTTCTTGCTTTTCTATGTGGTCAGTCTGGATGCATGGGATAGTGCGTCCCTGGCTCGTCAGTTTGGTATGGCACCTGGATAAGGACTGAGGTGATCTTATGAACAAGACCAAATCCACACACATGGGGGGAAAAAAGAGTATAGATTCACCTTCTGCTTATAGTTTGATTTTTGTAAGTAGTCTGTTTCAGTAAAAACGTTCAATGACAGCTAGATTGCCTAACCAAAGATAAGGAGGAAAAGCAAGTCTGGAGAACAGCATTTGCAGAGGGCAGCGTGCTGATTGATTCTCAGCTCAGGCTCCTTCCACTTCCCCACCGAAAAGGGCTTCTCACCTTTTCATTCACAGACTTGTTAATTTTTGAAAGGAGACAAAAGTTTGGAAAACAGGATCAGCTAGGATGTGTGTCTGGAACAAGGGAATATTCCTGAAAACTTGGTCACCGTGACAAAAACTTTGTGTTATATTTGTTCCCCTCAAAAATCAACCAATTAACTCCCCACCATTCAAACTACAGCATCTGGGGAGGCTGCCTCCCTGTGCAGCAGGGCTCGGAGCAGGTGTGAGATTCTGACTGTGTGAATCCAGTTGGAGCGCAAAGACCCAGACCTTTCAATTTTTTTTTTTTCCTCCTTGTTTTTGGAAAGGAAAAATGCCTTCAACAATATGAATGCCTTTTCATTGGTTCTTTCAGGAAAGCATATGGTTATAACCACATTTCTTGCCCTAGGATGACTAACTGTGAACTCATTCAACAGCAATGGTTCTGTTGTGGCATTTTCTAGCTCACGTAACATAAAGTTCACTGCCAGGAAGTTTCCAGAATTATGCTCTTTTTTTTTTTTTCTTTTTAAGAAAGCTTTCTTGATGAAAAGCAAAATTAAAAAATCATTCCAGCTTCTTTATTAAAAAAAAAGGCAGCTAAAGCAGGTAGTAAGAATAAATAGCATGTGATTGAACTTCTTTCTAAGTAGCGTATCATCACCAATGTTATCGATTTTAATACTTATTTAAATATGTCAAGATCTATTTAAGTTCAGACAAGCACAACTAACTTCTAAGTCAGTTCTGTAGAATAAGAATGACTAGATTTTGGTGATACTTAGTAAATTCATGCTTATATTTTTTTCTAACTAAATGAACTGAAATAATTATAAAATTGAAACATTTTATAAGGTGACACCGCTGCATTTAATTGTATGAAATTTACAGTGTAGAAAATGTAATCATTTTATCCAGTAGTCCATGGTGTAATTAAGACTATTCTTTTTAGATATCTTATGTTTATGAAATTTCCTTCCTATACATATATATGAGAGATGAAATTCAAAATTATATATCAATTAAGGATCTTTCAATTTTTTTTTTTCTCCAAAGATCTGTTTTCTAATAACATTTTTTTTCCTGAATGTGTTAACATAATGGTGCTTATGTAATCTTGAGAGAATAGATATGATTCTTAGGGCTTCATCCAGGAAAGGGAGCACACAAAAAGCACAAGATTTTAATAATAAAGTAATCTTTCAGCACAGAGTCTGTGATGTGCAGTAAAGATGCTTTTAAATTCCCATCAGAGCACACACCATGAACTGTGATAATGGATGTAACACATTTCGAAAAATCTGCATGTGTGAGGCTTTTTTGTCCTGTTTTAAGTGGGGTAATGTATATAAATAATAGATATTAGCAATTAAGCATCCATTCCTATGCATTCATTTATATATTTGAAAATAAATTAGCCACAAACTGCATAAAAGAAGATGCAATCTCCTGTTTTCTCCTCTGTTTTCCCTGCTGTTTGCGAAACGGCATTACTGCATTTATCTCAGTGAGAACAACGACCTCAGCTCTCACTCTCTACATTAGTAGATTAATTACCACAAAAGAAGGATTTCTAATAATTTTTCTAGCCTGCTTCATCTCTAAATTTTCCTGCTTTTGTTTGGTAGCTGTCAGCTCATCCTCTGCTCACGTGCATGATGTTCTGAACGAACCTGGTCCAAAGCTCGCTGAGGCCACAATGGTCACCCCTGGTGAGACCCAGGAGCTTTGGATCTGTTCCTCTCTGAGCGTAGGGAACAAAATAATCACCAACTTCCTCAGCTATCACTCTGCTTTCAGAGGTTCTCCATGCACCAGTGAACAGGATTTGGCCTCGTGTGTGGAATAAGCAGTAACTTGTCAGAGTAGAGTGAGCAGAGTATACAGTGACAACCACAAATCTGGCTTCCTTTGGTTTTCTTGGCTTCCATCCAGCCCTTAACATTATTAATTGAGCACAGATTGGGGTTTTTTTGTTAATTTCCTTCACTTTTAGCTCCTTTAAGGAATATGAAATCTGTTATTTGCATCACATGGTACACACCTGTGTGCCAGTAATGGTTGAGGGGCCTGATCGGATAGTCAGCAAACTCAGAAAATAGTGAGTGTCTGGACTAGAGGATGAGTTCCCTAAATGAAATAAATATTTCAGATCCTTCACTGAAATTAAATGCATTCTAATAGATGTATCAGGGACATCCCTTTTATTACAGGATCAGTGATACAATGGAGATGGTAATGGCTCCTGGAGAGCATTGTGGTTTATTGTGTTGATCTGTATTTAGAAGTTCTTAATTCAGGGATTGTTAATATGATATATGTGATAGATCCAAACTCCGTTGGATATAACACACCAATCCATTATTGTAAAAGGCACACATAAGAAACTTCAAAAATGCTTCACAGAAGCACTTTTTTCATATTCATTGGAATAACCAGGAATAGCTGGTTCTCAATAATTCCACTAAAATAAGGAGTGTTACATTATTTAGATTAGCAGTAGTCATGACCCTTGGTCTGTAATGAGTGCTTACAACCCATTCTGTTCCTTAACTCTTGATTATACTATTGCCTCGGAAACTCTTACAAAAATAATGCAGGTATTCGGCTCCAACTTGTGCTTTTGCACAATAGAAAGGATCAGTTCTTTTTCTGAAAAGGTAAGACAGCTCTGATTAATAGTCCCAGAGCAAGTTATGTTTTAGCAATGTTCATCTGCAAAAATGCACTGAACTATTGGGCTTCTGCTGCAATTTTGGTTTGTAACTACCTTTCATAGCACTTTGTTTTCAAATATGCTTTCTCAAGACGCAGAGCACGCTGAACTAACCAAAATCCTATCCACGTGTATCCACCTGGCCCAGTCATCAGAGACACTTTTCTGCAGAAGCAGGGCAGAGTATGAAAAGAGCTCCTCATCCTGACCCATGTGAGTTTTGCAGTGTAGGGGGAGGGTTTGGTGGAGGGTCAGCAGAATGGCAGGGTTGGATGTAACGGCCCATAAAAGAACTGCACATACAAGACCATAGAAGTAATGTGCAGACCACCAAACACAGCGTCTGTTGAGGAATCACAGCAGCTGTTGCAGTACCAATGGCAAAAGCAACAACCTCCGCTACTGGGGAGAAGCGTGCCCGTGTGAGATACTCTGTTTTTCCGATACCAACACTAGAACCTTTGTGCAAACACTCATTACCAAAGTACAAATGCTCTGTTGCACAATAAGCTCTAAGCTCCTCTTCTATGACTTTAATATCACTGACAATTTAAGATCATCTTCTACAGATTCTCATCTGTCACAAAAATGTCTGCAGGACAACTTAATGCTGGTTTTGGCTATGCTCTTGAGCCTCCTGTTCAGCATGTAAGCATCTATTTCAAGTTAGATACACATAGTGCTCTTGCAATGGGCATTATTTAGAAATCAGCTTAAATGTGATCTGTTTTATAAAACATACCGTCACTGTCTCTCTGATGTACTGATGCGTCATCTTCAATGTAAGTGAATTCTCTGCATTTCTCCAGGGAAGCAATGGATGATATACTCGCATCTGACAATTTCTTCTCATTTTTGGTACCCTTTGATGAAGCGTCTGTGATGCTGAATTCTGTGACAGAACTCATAACAATACCTTTTACAGGCTTTTCATCTGTATGTTTTTCATTTGTAAGCTGGTTATCTGGTGGGATTAGGAAAAAAAGACTTGTTTGCGATACTAAGACAAAGATCTGAAAGAATAACATATGCAGAATTTCCAAGCCTACAGTTGTTTACTTCCAAGGCCTAACCCTACTTACCTAATGATTTCAGTCTCTTTACGCAAGTAAAGTTTATTCATAGTATAAGTATTTGTGAACTTGCATTCTAAGGTTTTCTCTTAAACCCAGTGGACTTAGAGGCTAAGTAATAATTCACTTCCACTGGGTGGGATCAGGGTAGGAGAAAGAACAGAACTGTTGCGTCAGTTGACATCTATTTCAAGTGTGATATCCTAACTTCAATTTTTTATATAAAAGAAGGCAAAACAATTATCTTCTTATTTTTCAACAGCAGCTCTGTTTCCCTAAATTTACAGCCAACAACGTGTGTGTAGGTGGTACCTAGATGCAGATGTTCAAGCTCGCCATGGCTCATAATCTTGTAGCAAAGAAAGCCAGATGGTCTCTGTTTAACATCCAGATTCATTATTTCATAACTTCATCCACACTTGTGTTGTTGGCCTGGAAGTCAACTAGAAGATGGGATACTTCACATGCTGTCAGCATGCCAGACAGGCAGCTCAAAAACCAGAGAGAGCGCTCGATTTTAAGCCCCAACTAGGGGAAAGGTTAAGAAGAGTTCTGAGCTCAATTTATTCTTGAAGAACTTCTCAGGCACAGATAAACATGGGTTGATATAGTTTCACTTACTCTCCGAAGTGATCAAGAGGCCAGGAAACACAGTCATTGTCTCCATGGCTGGGAAGATAAAACCTCGTCAATTCTTATCTACAGCTGATTAACTCCTGCACCTCACATCAAGCACAGCCTTGCTTTTTATCTTACTTAAATCTTGAGATATGCTTGCTCTTGAGCTATATACAGATAATCAATCTTTACAAACACCTCAGTTTTGCAAACATTACTTTCTGAGAGGAACAGTAAGCTCTCTAAAGCAGATAGTCTGCACTCTGCTGCAAGGAGCCAGAAGAAAAACCCTGCATATCTCTTATTTTTTGGGTACCTTTGACCCCTGACATATATTGAAGAAAAACCAAGAAAAGGTTGACAGTGAAACTTTGATGAGACTGCAGTTGTGTCCCGTAGTATCCTTGCAGCCAAAAGGAGGAAATGTGGACGGGATGGGTGGATTGCAAGGCAGGTGAAAAACCACTGGGACCATTTGGCTCGAAGTGGGGGGAAGCAAGGATCTGAGGTCTAACTGGTATCTGGAGCAAGTCCAGTGAAGGCCACCAAGGTGGTGAGGGGTCTGGAGCTCCTGATGTATCTGTAGCTGCATCTCTCCTCTGTAGCTCCTCAGAGGCTGAGGGAGCTAGGCTTGGTTGGCCTGGAGAAAAGAAGGTAAAAGAATGGTGCTAGATGCTGTTTTCCACTTCATAACCAGGGTAATGGAGAAGCCAGACCCCAACTCCTCCCAGCAGTGCACAGAGGTGAAAGGACAAGAGGCCACTCTCACAGGCTGCAGCAAGAGCAATTGGGATTGCATATGGGACAAATTCTTGATCATGGGAGGTGTAAAGCACGGGGGCAGCCCCCGGCAAGGCTGGGAAGTGTGGAGAGCTCAGCTGGGCATCGACCCCAGCAACCTGCTCTTACTGCAGAGTTAGCCCTGATCTGAGGCGGAGGCCAGATGAGGTGACTTCTAGAAGTCCCTTCCAAGTTTAATTTTTCTATGATTTCTATGATTCTATTTATTTACAGAACGAGTGAGCAATTCATTTAAGTTTTTACTCAAAGTCATAATTCATGCCATTTTAGATCATCTTCATCTGGGGAAATATGTAGAAGCAGAAAAGGTGGGTAGAGGTTACCAGAGTAAGACCCCAGGAGAGGATAAGAAGAAATACTAAGCTACTATTTTCATTTTAACTTTAAATCGCTGTTTTAAAAATGTGTGTTGGCAGATGTTTTGGCTTGATTTTGAGCTTGCAGTAATGACAAAGTCTACTATGAAGGAAATGTGGATTTTCCCTGTCCCAGAGAGTTTACAGGTTGGCCTTAGGCAGGGAGCAACCAGCTGGATAGAGAGAAGTGGAGGGAAGGAGATAGTAATATAGCAGTGGCACAGAAAGGAGTTTCAGAAACGTATAACTGCCAGGTTTTATGAGTGTTATGACAAATGAAAGCCACAGGCGAGACTTGGGTAGGGCAGGAGAGGCGGTGGCTCCTCCAGGTGTGAACCAGCAGTGAAAAGCACAGTGGTGCTCGCCTGCAGGTTGTACACTTGGTTGTAGGAAACCAGCATCCTGGGCAAAGCACGTCTGATTTCGCCCATCTGTGATAATTTGTTGATGGTTTTCCCCCCAGAGTAAGTAAATATAGCCTTTTTTTCCCTCTCTGACTTCTTGGCCAGCCTCTTCAGTCCAAAATGTGAAAATTCATGCATTTTGGCTGTACTTACATATACAGTAACCACTGTTTTCCAGTGCTTATAAATCAATGACATACCACAATTTTTCCTGCACTTTGATTCAATAACATACCATCTCCAGGAAAAGTTGTGCTAATTGAAGTAGCAGAGCTCTGGAGGAAGTGATGTCCCGCTTATGCATTGGATTTATTGGATAATAATTGATTTGTGAGTCCAAAAGACACATGCCCCACCTGTTATTCAGGTGCCAGTCTTACAAATGGATCTTGTTTGCCCAGGCTGAGAGCTACACACAGGCTGAGCAGTTGAAGGCCTAGGCAAGAATGACAATTTCTATCATTTTCCACTTTCAGAATTGTCCCAAAATTCTAAACTGGATATATTTTAAATCGCAATATATCTGTTGAGTTCCCCATTTCTGCAACAATACAATGGCCCACAGAATGCATTTAAGCATTCAACAAATGAGACTGAAAAAAAATCAGACGGAAGTAATCAGTAAATGCCAGACTAACATTTACTGTATCTGCCGACTTCTACTATTCATGCTTCGAGTCAATTTTTGTTCTTGAAGTGCTGTTGAAGAGAAATCAAAACCAGAAATAGAAAGGCATAGACATAACCTGAATTTTTCAATACAGCACCATCAAACAAAAGGGTAACAAAAGCTGTCATTCAAGGACTGTTCTGTTTGTTAAAGCATACTATATCTTTGAAAATACAGTACATTTTAGTGTCAGACTCTTAGTTTGAAAAGCTCCCTTTAAGTAATGTTATACTTGTCTTGTACAGCTAGACGAAGTCTTCATGCAATCACTGTAACAAGCAACTTGCTATGACAAGTGAGATCCTTGCTTCCAGAAAACAGTGCGGTAGAGGCTAAAGCACTGTACAATTATAGGTCTCCATTTCATTTTTATGCAGTTACCTTCAGTTCAGCTGTGGGTCCATCTACATTATGTCTTTTATCAATTTAATATTTGCACAAAGTGTCTAAAGAAATAAAGATTATGCTAGACCAGCATAAAAAAAACAGTGGTTAGCACATTTTTTTTCTTTTATAGTTTTATAGTTTGTTGCTACATGGAACAGTAGTAGGTTGAGAGACTGGAAAAAATAAGTGGAGCCAAATAAGTTTTAAAAATATATTATGTACAACTGATATTATTTATGATTACTGTTCAATGAGAATGTAAAAAAAAATAATTAAATTACAATTAGAGATAGGCAGAGGATCAAACTTTGTTGCTGTCTTTTAAGAGTCTGTGTTCAGTTTCAGATATCCACAAATGTCTGTGTTTTTAACATGTAGAAATCATCCACTGAAGTTAATTAAAAGGGAAAAATAAGCATACCATAATGAAGAAAGCTCATGCTATTCAACGTTAGGCAGAGGCAGCTAGAGGTAAACCCCAACAAAGTGCCATTTTAAAATAGTATCCTGAAGTAGCAACTTTCTTCCTTAATTGGGGAAGCTGGGGCTTGCCTTGACTGTTGCAGTAGAAGACTGGGGTTGTTCACCCATGTTTGTATTAGAGACAGTCTCAATACTCAAATGAAATTTCTATTTTTTAAGTTGGGTGATTCAGGCGGCTGACTACAGTGTCTAAATTCATGAAAGCACAAAGTAAATAATTTACTTTCCACTGATGCCAGCCTCAGATCCCTCTGGTTAATAGCAAGGAGCAGTGATACCAAAACTGGCATTTACAGTAGGTCCCCTGACTCCTATTTCTCTTTATTGGCTCAGGCACAAAGCAGGGTCTTGCAGCCCCAGAGAATAGAATCATAGAATCATAGAATGGTTTGGGTTGGAAGGGACCTTAAACATCATCTAGTTTCAACCCCCTTGCCATGGGCAGGGACACCTTCCACTAGACCAGGTTGCTCAAAGCCCCATCCAACCTGGCCTTTAACACTTCCAGGGATGGGGCATCCACCACTTCTCTGGGAAACCTGGTCCAGTGCGTCACCACCCTCATCGTGAAGAATTTCTTCCTTATATCTAATCTAAATCTACCTTCTTTCAGATTAAAGCCATTACCCCTTGTCCTATCACTACATGCCCGTTTACAAAGTCCCTCTCCAGCTTTCCTGTAGGCCCCCTCCTGTAGGCTCCCTGGAGCCTTCTCTTCTCCAGGCTGAACAACCCCAGCTCTCTCAGCCTGTCTTTGTAGGAGACATGCTCCAGCTCTCTGATCATCTTCATGGCCCTCCTCTGGACTCACTTCAACAGGTCCATGTCCTTCTTATGTTGGGGGCCCCACAGCTGAAAGCAGTACTCCAGGTGGGGTGTCACGAGAGTGGAGTAGAGGGGGAGAATCACCTCCCTCGACCTCCTGGTCATGCTTCTTTTGATGCAGCCCAGGATACAGTTGGCTTTCTGGGCTGCAAGTGCACATTGCTGGGTCATGTTGAGCTTCTCATCAACCAACACCCCCAAGTCCTTCTCCTCAGGGCTGCTCTCAATCCATTCTCTGCCCAGCTTGTATTTGTGCTTGGGATTTCCCTGACCCATGTGCAGGACCTTGTCCTTGGCCTTGTTGAACTTCATGAGGTTCACACGGGCCCACCTCTCAAGCCTGTCAAGGTCCCTCTGGATGGCATCCCTTCCCTCCATGGTGTCGACCGCACCACACAGCTTGGTGTTGTCAGCAAACTTGCTGAGGGTGCACTCAATCCCACTGCCCATGTCACTGACAAAGATGTTAAACAGCACCAGTCCCAATACCAACCCCTGAGGAACAGCACTCATCACTGGTCTCCACTTGGACATCGAGCCGTTGACCGTAACTCTTTGAGTATGACCATCCAACCAATTCCTTATCCACTGAGTGGTCCATCCATCAAATCCACATCTCTCCAATTTAGAGACAAGGATGTCATGCAGGACAGTGTCAAATGCTTTGCACAAGTCCAGGTAGATGACATCAGTTGCTTTTCCCTTTTCCACCAATGCTGTAACCCCATTGTAGAAGGCCACCAAATTTGTCAGGCATGATTTGCCTTTAGTGAAGCCATGTTGGCCGTCACCAGCCACCTCCTTATTTTCCATGTGCCTTAGTATAGTTTCCAGGAAGATCTGCTCCATGATCTTGCCCGGTACAGAGGTGAGACTGACTGGCCTGTAGTTCCCTGGGTCTTCCTTTTTTCCCTTTTAAAAAATGAGGGTTATGTTTCCTTTTTAAAAATGAGGGTTATTTTTGCAGTCAGTGGGAACTTCACCGGACTGCCATGACTTCTCAAATATGATGGACAGTGGCTTAGCAACTTCATCTGCCAGTTCCCTCAGGACCCGTGGATACATCTCATCAGGTCTCACGGACTTGTGCACCTTCAGGTTCCTTAGATGGTCTCAAAGCTGATCATCTCCTACAGTGGGTGGTTCTTCATTCTCCCAGTCCCTGCCTTTGCCTTCTGCGACTTGGGCAGTGTGGCTTGAGCACTTGCTGGTGAAGACTGAGGCAAAAAGTCTTTGCGTACCTCAGCCTTCTCCATACCCGGGGTAACCAGGTCTTCCCATTTCCTTCCAGAGAGGGCCCACATTTTTCCTAGTCTTCCTTTTATCACCGACGTACCTATAGAAGCTTTTCTTGTTGCCCTTGATGTCCCTGGCCAGATTTGATTCTATCAGGGCTTTAGCTTTCCTAACCTGATCCCTGGCTGCTCGGACAACTGCTCTGTATTCCTCTCAAGCTACCTGTCCTTGTTTCCACCCTCTGTAGGCTTCCTTTTTGTGTTTCAGTTTGTCCAGGAGCTCCTTGTTCATCCATGCAGGCCTCCTGGTGTTTTTGCCTGACTTCCTCTTTGTTGGGATGCATTGCTCCTGAGCTTGGAGGAGGTGATCCTTGAATATTAACCAGCTTTCCTGGGGCCGCTCTTCCCTCCAGGGCTTTATCCCATGGTACTCTACCAAGCAGATCCCTGAAGAGGCCAAAGTCTGCTCTCCTGAACTCCAGGGTAGTGAGCTTGCTGTGCACCCTCCTTGATGCCCTAAGGATCTTGAACTCCACCATTCCATGGCCACTGCAGCCAAGGCTGCCCTTGAGCTTCACGTTCCCCACCAGCCCCTCCTTTTTGGTGAGAACAAGGTCCAGCATAGCACCTATCCTTGTTGGCTCCTCTATCACTTGAAGAAGGAAGTTATCATCAATGCATTCCAGCAACCTCCCGGACTGCTTATGCCCTGCTGTGTTGTCCCTCCAACAGATACAGGGTGGTTGAAGTCCCCCGTGAGGACCAGGGCTTGTGAACATGAGGCTGCTCGGACCTGTCTATAGAGGGCCTCATCCACTTGGTCTTGCTGGTTGGGTGGCCTGTAGCAGACCCCCACTATAATGTCATCTGTCCCTGCCCTCCCTTTAATCCTGACCCATAAACTCTCAGTCAGCTCCTCATCCATCCCCAGGCAGAGCTCCATGCACTCCAGCTGGTCATTGACAGAGGGTGACACTCCCTCCTTGTCTCCCCTGCCTGTCCTTCCTAAAGAGCCTGGATCCTTCCATTCCACCACTCCAGTCAGTGGTAGGACCCATCCTGCCACATCTCTGTGATGCCAATAAGATCATAGCCCTGCAGGTGTGTGCACGGCTCTAACTCCTTGTCATGGTTTAGCCCCAGTCGGCAACTAAGCACCACACAGACACTCGCTCACCCTCCCCCCTCCCAGGGGGATGGGGGAGAGAATCAGAAAAGCACAAATAAGAAAACTCGTGGGCTGAGATAAGA
The DNA here is from genome assembly GCF_034638445.1 of Ciconia boyciana. Classification (NCBI taxonomy): domain Eukaryota; kingdom Metazoa; phylum Chordata; class Aves; order Ciconiiformes; family Ciconiidae; genus Ciconia; species Ciconia boyciana. Next base: position 14,124,211 of record NC_132944.1, on the reverse strand, counting down.
ACAATTTAATAATTTAAATAAAATTTAATAATAATAATAATAATAATAATAATAATAATAATAATGAAAAGAAAAATAACGAGAGAGAGAGGAACAAAACCCAGGGAAAAACAAAAAAACCCCAAGTGATGTAACTGCTCACCACCCGCTGACCCATGCCCAGCCCGTCCCCGAGCAGCGATCACTGCTCCCCAGCCAATTGCCCCCAGTTTCTATACTGAGCATGACGCCATATGGTATGGAATAGCCCTTGGGCCAGCTGGGGTCAGCTGTCCTGGCTGTGCCCCCTCCCAGCTTCTTGTGAGCATGGGAAGCTGAAAAGTCCTTGACTGGTGTAAGCACTGCTCAGCAACGACTAAAACATCAGTGTGTTATCACATTATTCTCATACTAAATCCAAAACACAGCATTGTATTAGCTACTAGGAAGAAAATTAACTCTATCCCAGCTGAAACCAGGACACTCCTCTTGTTTATTCCCCATGCTATGTGTATTTGCATAGAGGCATTTAAGTTGGGCCCCTGATGAATCTGACTTACTGGCTGGAGTGGCTGGAATTCCTTTGTGCTGCTCTTCGGGTGCTCTCCTGCTGACCTGTGATCCTTCTCCAGGCTCTGGGCATCTATTGCTGGCACTGGCATCAAACTGGTAGGAGTGGGATGGACTGAGGTTCCCCTCCCCCGACAACTTTAGTTTAAAGCCCTAGGAGGATGGAGTTTCCTAGTAGACTTTTGAAATTAGCTTTTATACAGTGGCATATAAGGGCTCTAAGTCTGTTTTTGGCAAGGGACAGGGGGGATAAGAGGTGCTCTGTTCTGCTGGACAGGGACTGCAGCAATATAGGTAATGCCCTGGAGCTGTCTGGAGCAACTGGTTAGAGGGAGTTGCCTCTGAAAGAGAAGGAAGAGAACTGATCTGTCACCCTTTGTGAGGCTCATACACATCTCAGAAGCAAAGGAAAGGGAGCCTGTGGCTCTGCTTGCCGGTGGCATTTGTTCCCAATCCATCCTGGCAGTGGTCCTTGGCCTTACACCCCTGTAGCAAGGAGTCCCAAAGGTTAATGGTGGACTGTGTGGAAAACTATAGCAGTTTAGGATGTATAACTTTTTAATTTCACCGTGAGGCATCTTCGTATATCAGTGCAGCGAAAGAACCAAAGGAATGCCTGGCTGATCTCCCTGTCATTCGTTATCCCATGCACTGCTGTCGCTACCTGTCTATTTAATATATCACATGCTCATCAGTGAAAGAGCTGTGTGCCATGTCCATTCAGTCCTGAGATGAAGCAGGCTGAGCTACATCAGACCTGATGGATGATCACTTGTAAGTATAAAGGCTTGAACTGAACTCACTTGGTTTGAAAAGACTCTAGTAAAATGAAACCCAAACCCCAGGTTTTGATGGCCATGTTTCAAAAAAGAAAAAGTAAAAAGAAAAACAAAATACTTTTTCTTGCCAGTTTAAAGGACATAATTTTTCTGACAGCAGCAATGGGAGGGAATGCCAGGGGTATCTCTGCATGGTATGACACATACACGGGGCCAGCAGCTCACCTGGATGGTCCTCGTTGCTCAGTGTCACCCCGGGGAGCACCAGGAGGGGCAGGGAGCTGGTGCAGCTGTCTGGGTGGAAAAACGAGACAACATTGCAGAGGGACACTGTAAATAAATGTGGTTTGGCACATGTATCACCCCCAGACAGTTAGTGACAGTCATTGACTTCAGGAGTTGCTGCTTTGGGGGCAAATATAAGCAAGTGTGCTTCCTTGCAGGGGGAGGTTACGTGGGATGGTGCACTGTTTCTATTACTCCCTGTCTCATTTCTGGAAAGGAAGCCACAAGAAAAACAAATTGCCAAGAGAGAAAGTTTAATCTGAGAAGAGGGGAAGAAGATCACTGGCAAACACAGAAGTTCCTGTTTCAGGTAGGTACAGAAAATTTGAGAGCTGGGAGGTCTGTGATGAAATGTGGGGCATCATCCATGCCCAATCACCCCAGAAACCTTAGATTAAATTCCCAAATCATCAGCAAAGGAGGAGAGAGGAAATTGCATCCCCAAGCTCCAACCTGTATGGCTTAGCCTTCTGGTGGACAAGATGCCCAACGTCCTCGTGGTGGCAAGTCCAGGTCTCCACATGGGTGCTGAGCTCCTCCACCTCTGCTACACTTGCCAGGCCATCCACTCCCTGCATAGGGCTTGGAGGCTTAAATCCCCCTTCCTTCTCTCTCCCAGGGTCAGGGAGGCAAAGCAGGAGGTGGAGGTGTGGGGCTGTCCCTACAGTGAGTGCAGCAGATGAAGCAAACTCCATGGGAACTGCTGTCATCCACGTAGGAGAGGCCAGAGGGAGAGCGGGCGTCACAGCCAACCCAAAGCAACCTGCTCTAGACTAATATATCATGGGTGTTTTCATAGTTTCGTGCCCATTACATTTTGCTGAGCGCAGGCATAAGGATACAGGGGATTTAGAGACTCTTTATTTTTGTCATAGGGAAACAGGAAATAGTACACAGGGCTATAAATATATTTTGGGCTTCATATGACATCATGAACCTGTGCAAGTGCTTCTCTTCTGATTTATGATGATGGACTGGTAATTCACAGGAGCTTTGGGTTTACTTTTTCTTTTGCTGTTGCAGTAACAAATCTAATGGTGCAATCCCTGGAGGGGGTATTTTATCAATAGTGAATTTTTGACCTCATTGCATACATTTTAACTTCATGAATTAGTGACCCAGCTGACTGTAAAGCCTTCTATAGGCTTATTATAAATCTATCACAGGACTGGCAAGAAATTTTGGCCCAGATCCTAAACTCTGACAGGCATGTGTTGATGGACTGCATAGCAAGCACTTCCACTAATATTTCTCACTAATTATACCATATATTAAAAAAAATGAATGAAGCCAATGTTTATCTGCAGCTTTAACTGCTTTTGATATAAGAAAACAACACAATCCCTAATAAATTTTCACCTTCAACATTTCTATTCATTAGAATTTTTACCATGATGAATGAAGTTAGAACTGGAGAGGGAGGGGGTTCATCTTGAAATCTGTTCAGTGAATGACTGAATTTACTTCCCTTCCCCAACTTGCGTTGAGGAAGGAGGGAACAGATGGACACAGGAAGAAGAGGGAGGCGAGTGCGCAACGAAGGAGATGGGTGAGGAACAGATGGAGTTCGGGGAAAGCGAAGAGGAGAGTCAGCAATGATGGTAGGAAAGTTTTCCACTTGACCTTAAGATGAAATGAAGATCTGCATACACCATGGGGCAGCTAGATTTTGGGATGCATCCTTTTTTCTCTCTGTGGCACTTGTGCCTCAAAGTCTTGTGGGCCATCCCAGCAGTCCAGTTCATCCCAGGGGATATGCAGAACCAGAACATAGATTTTCTCGAGGGGACGGCTGCTGCAGAAGGGCATCTGCACTGTGTTTAAGTCCCGTAATGGTAATGGCAGGGGAGAAAAGTGTGCAAACACATTACTCAAAATGGGTTGGGATGTGGTAAGTCTCCCCAGCATCCCAGCCAACCCAGACATTTGAGTTTATGATTTTGAAGAGGTATCCTACGCCCTGTTTGTTGTTAGGATCCGATGGCTGAAATCTCGAAGTGATTTATGATTCTACCTGTTTAAAGTAAGATATTTGAGATGGCCTGATCTTCAGAATATGCTGAGCGTCCATGCTTTGAGGTGTATTGAATTATATAGCTCAAATCACTAGTAAGTCCTGGAAAATCTTGATTATATTCTTAATTCTATTAATTTGCCTGCATATAGTCCATTGGTTCTGGCTTTGCTAGCTGAAGAATGGAAGAGGTGAAAGTTAAATATTGGCCATGTGTGTCATTCCCTTTGAAGAAAATGGGAGCCATGTGCACTCACCTAACAGCAAAGTTTGGCCCCAGCTATGATTTCACAGCTGGGCCCTAACTTCAGGAATGCCAAAGCACTAAATGACTCAATTGGAGTAATCTGATCAATGCTGTATTTTCACTGTGGATTTAAATTGCACACACAGCAAGAGCAGAGTTAGTTTTCTTCTCTCTCAAAATCACTTTTCTCTGCAGATTTGATAGCATAAATATGAAGTTTTGCTCTCATCACACAAATAAGTGAAATGGCAGAAAACGTATGTCAAATAAAATGCACAACATTATGTCCTTTTTACTTTTTGGAGGCTGTTTAAGAAAATGGCTTCATTAATTTTGACTGAATAAAAGGTTCCTTTAAAGGATTTCAATAGGTGACATGAAAAATGTTAATATGAATGATCAAGACAATGGAGGTTAAAACTGTTTTGAAAATATGTTTCTTTTATAGATCTCAGCTGTTGGAAGAGTTACAGAATAAATATACGGTAGTGCTGGCATTCAGTGCTGTTTCATCTTAGCAAAAGAGTTTTTAATAAAGAAAATTCTTTTCAAGGAATGCTTTCTGCAGCCAGTCTTCAAAAAGAGGTTTTCCCCCCTCCTAGTTTAATAAAATTAAAGTAATTTATGTCATATTGATATGTCGATATGTTTTTCAATAAACTTTTTCACAGAGATTTTTTAAAAATTCTCTTCACTTTAAAAATTATAATTATATGTCTTCCTCCCACTTTGAAAATGGCACAAGGTGCTCATTTGCAGAGCTCTACTGTTCAAATCTTCACTGAGAATAGAAATGTCATGACTCAGTTAACAATGCTTTATTATTCACATTGATCTTTTTTTATAGTGTTCTTTATCTCAAAAACATTGTAAATCAGATATCTTCCTCCTACTCTTTTGTTCATTTGCAAATTTTTATTATTCTAGTTTAAAAAAGCAATGGAGTGTCAAGAGTCAGTGTATATTGTTTATGTTCTTTTTTGCTTTAAAATTACTTTTAACTATAAAAAGTAAGATGTACAGCAGGAAAAAAAAGCTGGATTTAAGGATGCTTAAAAAAGAATTGAAGGGATCGGTGTGAATTTTATGTTGTTTGCTTACACTTTAGAGTTGTAACGGACTTTGCAAGAAGGGGGACCAAACACTTTATGAAAACATTTTTAGGTGCTAATTCAAAAGTCCCTATTGCATCAGACATCATCATCCGCATTAGACACCGGACATAATTCATGCTCTCAATGAACACAATAGCGAAATTCACAACTGCTTTTGTAGCATGTTCACTGGATGGTTTACAGGTGCCTGCCCAGAGACCTGCACTCTCCATCGCTCTGTGTCAGAGCTTGGCGCCAGATCCTCAGGGGCCCTCGGCTGATAAGCACCAAGATAAATCACTGGATTTTTGCAGGAACTTCACATCTTTGCTATCAAGTGTTAACTGCAGCAGAAACATAACATCAGCTGGTCAACAGGCAATGCAATCACTGAAACCCATGGGCCAACGTGCAGGATATGGCCATGCATCCTCCAGGAGAGCAGTGCTGGAGCCCCCAAGGTTCGTTTCTAGATTGGGTCTTCCCAATTCTGCTTCAGCCACTGTTTTCTTTCCTACCAAGTTTTTCCTTAGGTCTCTATTTACATCCTGGCTGTTGTGACTGTATGAAATGGCCTCCACGAAATAAATCCATTATAGTAATTGGGGTTAGTCCAGAGAGCAGCAGGACCTCTTGGCATTTCACGTACTGCTTGCTGATAAGTAATTTTTTTTCTTTTGCCTGTTTTGAATTAATTTCCTCCGGTTTGTGATCAGGACATCCTGGCACCCTGTTGTTACTCCAGCAGCTCTTGAGAGAGATCATTCTCTCTGGGAGTCTCCAAGAAGGGGTGGCTATTTCTGATGTTGAATTTAAGCCCCAGATTAGGTATTTGGATCTTGTAGGTGGTTTGGCAGCTCTATCACATGAAATAGCCCTAAAATGATTTTGTAAAGAAAAATAAAGTCTTCTTTCCATATTATTTTGTTTCTGTCTTTCTGTTCCAAGGCTGTTTCTGTCTGTTTCCTGACGTTTTGCTAAAAGGGATAATTAAGCCAACTCAGCGCAAGTAAGTCTCAAACTGAACCTGAACTGAAACCACACAGCCCTGTCCTTCCCCCTCCAAGTGGAGGGCTAAGCATCTAGTTGTGTTTATTAATGTCAGCAGGTCACCCCAGCCATCATAGGGCCGTACCAGTCCTTGTCCCCTCCCTGGGCTGCAGGGACTTGGGAGGCACAGCCCCATGCAGAGCCCCCGAGGCCACCCCACTGATGGGGCTGCATCCAGGTGCTGGGGCAGGTCCATCCCAGCGCTCATGGGCAGCTGCCTGTGGTATTGCAGGGATAAATCAACACTCTCAAATTCTCTTTATTCCTCACTGCAGAATATGAAGCTGGAGATTTTGATGCATTATCTTATCTGAATTGATCATGTTGTTTTCAAACTAAAGAAAAACCAAACCTTATTATTATTATTATTATTATTATTATTATAGTCCTTGCCTCGACAGCACTGCTGCATTAATTCGGTCTTCCTTCTTCTCACTATTAATTACTCACCCCATCAATGAGGTTAAGACTGTCTGCCAATATGATCAAGTTTCAGAAACAAAATCCTAACCAGAACGGAGTAGCCAGAAGTGGACAGGGCTTTATTTAATACACTGGCACAGTAACTAAAGGTAGGTCTCATGCATGGACATCTTGTGCAATTGCTCACTCTGTTTAGTTTGGGAAATTTATAGATAATGTAAAACAGAAAATATTGAGTTTATTACGAAGGATTTTTTTTTCCACCTAAACTCTGTGTCATTAAATTTGGAAAGCACTTAAAATTCTCAGTTTTATTTTTGGTAAGCACTATCTATTGAAAAGTGAAAATATTAGAGGGATCTCTAGGCAGAATTTGTGAACTTTCCAATGAAAAGACAGCACAGTATCTTCCTTTCACGTCACAAGGTCTTTGTCAACTGTGCCACTTTCTGAATGACACTGAAGTTATGTGCCAAGAGTTTATTCCCAAAGCAGGTATTACACACGGTTATGGTCACAAAGATATCCTTGCATAGCATTAATGCCAGAGGAGCTCTGAGGCTGTCAGCCTTTTGATTTGGTGGGGGGAAACACCAACAAAATCACATATATTCTTAAAATATATCCAAACAGTTTAAATGCTGTCAAACATAGCTGCAAATCACAGAAGATGCAGCATTTATCATAGATGGTCCTTAAAGCTCTGCTCATGGTAAATTGGCATGTGACAATATATAGCTACAAAAAACCATGTCTTCTAAAAAGTTATAAAAGCTTTTCTTTGATTCGAATCCAATGATGAATAGCAATCTGTGAGAGTCTTATGTCTTCTAGAGACTTTCCTAGCAAATACTTCAATTTTTTTCTCTCTCATCTGCGTGCCGTACTGGAACACAACTGGGAGCTGGACTTGTCCACCACAGCGAACATTATTAATCTTATTACCATCTCAGCACCTCCCCAGGTGCTGCTGAGCAGCCTTTGCCGGATTGTGCTGGAAAACCATTCATTTAGCTCTGCAAAGGTCTGATCCAGTATCAGGAGATGTCAATGGAAAGACTTTCAGGGAGCTCAACTGATCAGGCTCCAAAAAAACCTCCAATACAGTAGCCTTCTCTGGGTTTCTTTGCTCTTTTCCTCAGAAAGAGGTGTTGTAGACAAAGCGCTTAGCAATATCTGAAGCAGAAGATGTATCATGCTATACATTTTTCTCAAAACATTTTTTTCCTGGGGGACACCAAAGATGCAGAACATCTGTTCTGGGGGCACGCAGATGACATCCACTGTTTCTTAATTATGTAAAAAGTACTTTTAGGACAGTCTACTCTTGCCTGCTCTGGCAAAGGCAAACATGGTAACTGTTCTGCTCACAGTATTAAATACACTTCTCTCACTGTGCAGTGGAAGGATGTGTTTAAACTTGCAGTCTATCACTATTCCTGGATAGTGTAGGAGAGTCCAGGAACACTCAAGATGTCTTTTCCTGTGTATATTAACTTGTTCAGAACAAAATAGTGTTCTTAGAAAACATGAATCTTATGGCAGAAGAAAGTTTCCTTCATGCCTTTGCTACAAAGGTTTCCAAACAGCTGCTTGTTCATTTGGGTGCATGAAATACTAGGTTCAGCCTGCTCATAAGCACAAACATGTAATTTCTTCTTATCATGGCACCTCCACTGTGGTCTTTTCTGCCTGGCTTTGTAGTGTTGGCAAGTGCAGTACTAGCACAATATCTTCATTGTACGAGCTTTCAGAGGAGAGCCGCAGGGTTCCTGCAATCTGAGTGAAATGCCAACCTCTCCCCAGCGCCGACTGTTTGTCCTGCTTTGCAAGGACCCACGCTCCCAAGGAGTTTTGCTAGTGTCCGATGTGAGCAGTGAACACCAGAGGTTTCAGGTGTTGTTAGATGGTAGGTCAGCATGCTCCCACCTGTCTGTGGACCACACACAAGGATCAAAGGGTTGGTTGGGCAACCTTCAGCGCACTGAGCTTGCCAAAGCCCCAGAAGCAGCACCCCTCGTCCGTCCCCCTCGGGGTGCCTGGGCATGGGGGCAGGTGAGGGCCCAACCCTCTCCTCAACACTTCCTCACATCAAAACTTTCACTGAAGCTTTTGCTCGAGCCTCAGGTGTACAACCCTTTCCAAGCAAAGAGGTCACAGCCCAGGCCCTGAGAGGAAAAAGTGGGTGTCGATGAAACGGAAGAGGTGTCACTGTTTTAACACTGAGATTAGGCAAAATCTAACCCCCATTAATCCTTCAGAGCAGGGCCGTTGGTTTGTTCTTTTTTCAATCTATTCTGTATTCAAAGCAAGTACATTTTTTCTGTCACTATACCGCTATTGTTAACAACTATAAATGTATTAAAAACACAGGGGCATTTTAGTATGTGTATTGTGCATAAGAAATATTGTTACATGACAAGCTCCAATTGGCAAGTGAAAAGAGGTTTTATTGAAGGAAATAGCAGTAGCAAACAGTGAACTATGCAGAATAATGGTAATTGTTCCTTTAACATTGGCAGCGCACGTTCACTTAATATGACTGCTCCTCTGTCTCTGCCTCATCCAGACCCAGAGGACCTGTTAGACAAGCAGGCAGCCACCTCTCTCTGGGATCAAGCTGTCAATGCAAACTTGCTTTCTTTCTATTTCTCGGAGCTAAGCTATACCCCCAGAGCTCCCGAAGCTTTTCCTGAGTGAAAGCTTTAAAAAAGCTCCATTCTAAATTACATCACACGAGCTGTTCTCTTCAGACTGACAGAACAAAAGCGGGGGGGGGAAATGCCAAAAGTACCATCTGAATGACTTCTGAGTTGCACAGAATGATTTACCTCCTCATGCTTTATCAGAGCAGACTAACGCTGTCTTGACCTTGCCTACCAAACCCCCAGCAGCGTTCTCAAACTAGCAGAGAAAGTTTGCATCGTGTGTGTTTGCAATACAAATAAATGTAGAGCCGTTGGGTGCAGGCTTTTTGCCTGTAACAACAGGGTCTTGGGTGCCCTATTAAGAAAGGTCCTAATAAGGGCATGGTGCTTTCTAAACTTTTTTAGATGACACGGTCTCTAACACAGCCAGATCATTGTTACTGGAAGAGCCCAGCCTGTGGGTGCTGCACAGCCTGGTGTGCATATCCTCTAATCAGTGACACCCTAATTAATGGTCATGGTGAGGACTGCTGAGGGCCACTGCCAAAATCTGAGAGGTCTCTCAGGTTGGGTCCAGCTGGGACTCTTCAGTTAAAGGTCATCATCGGAAGTAAAGGAAGCAGATAGGCATTACCCACTTCTGCTGTGGCTGAGTAGGAAGCAGATAATTTGGCATATCTCCCCCTTCTAAAGGCTTTCAGGTGGTACTGATTGGTTCAAGAACCCTTATTCAGGAAAACATCCTCAGATGGGAAGGGGCCACAGACCTTCCTCCTTCTTCGGCAGATAAATAAAGGTAAGAGGAAGAGAGCAATGTTATGGTTGTTCTCCAGGTAATGTGTGGAATCAGCAGCCCTTGTAAGATGGCTAGGTGTCAGTTTGGGGGTTGCCTGATCCCAGTGTAATCCACTGAGATCCTACAAATTGAAACAAGCAGGTTTTGTGTGGCTCATAGGCTGACCCTTTTGGGGTTCTTACTCAATTTTCATAAGAAAATGGTTGTGAGGTTAGGAGCTTGTTATCCTCATACTCAAAAGCTTGTAGGCTTAGCCCACTGCACAGCCCTTCTATGCTTGTTCTGCTGTTTTGAGTAAACCTTAAAATGTTTAAGTCATTAATATAAATAATAGTCTCATTTTAAAGATGGGCTGAAATCTGAAACAGATGATGAGTCAGTATTAAGGCAAAAAATGTTGCTCACGTTCCCCATGGGATTAGGATAATTGAGCTTGTTTTCTTGCATGAAAGGGGCTGCTTCAGTAGTTGCAAAGATGCGGTGCCATGTGCTATGTACTGTGGGGAGAAGGAGCTGAGAAGGTGGGGGGACTTACCTGAGTTTCCAAGGGGCTGTAGGATGGGGCTGTCCAGTTCTGGAAAACAAGAATGGGAGAGGAAGGCTTCACTAAGCGGGAAAAGCTCCTCAGCTGGTGAGGTGGCTTTGTTATCTCACATAGGCACCAGTGTTTTGTAAAGACCTCAAAACTGTATCGTTATCAGAGGAAAGAGATAAGTCAAGCTACTGGAGCTGGAGACTTAGACCCCTAACTGACTTCACAAGTATGGAAAAAATCCACTCTTAATAGAAGCTGGGAGATACCTCTTCCCCTTAAGGATCCAGTGTCCTATGGCCTCTCACTGAGATGATTTCTTTCCCCCAGGGGACACAGCCAGTTTTCATATGGTCAACACAACTTATCTTACCCGGAGGAGCAGAGACTCCCTAAGGATCCTGACTCACTAATGCAGCGTTCATCCCTGAGTTTCTGAGTGAGTAAAGTTTGCGTTTTTTACTGATCGTGTGAATCAGTGAAATGGCTCTGATCAGTGAAATGGCTCTGCCTTGATCAATAAGGGACCACCCTAATGCCCATTAAAGCTGATGGAAATGTTTGGCTTCAGGGCATACTATATCAGGTGTTGTATCTGCTTCCTATGCCAAATCATGAAAATCTTAATTAGGCAAAATCTTCATTAAAATAATCGCAACCGAGGAAAACACTGGTAATGAACCTGAATACAGACCTCATCACTGTGTGCTTCATGACGTCCTTGTTCCTACCAATGGTACATATGAAGATGCTGGACTTAGTTTTTGAAGCTAGCAGAGTAAGTTATTAAACATAACCACTGTAACACATGCAGTCTAGTTTTCTGAGCCATGGTTTTAGGATATGGTGGAGGTTCAAGTTTAGCTCACCCATCTTTATTTTTCTGTTTCAGTATGGCAATGCTTCCTATGCTTTTAGGTATATTAGGGCTTTGCAGTGCCTTTCACCACCATGGTATCTGAGTATCTCAAAATCAATAATGATGGCAAAGCAGAAAACCTCATGGTGTTTGTAGCGCTATGCATTTCTCCTCTGCTTGGAGGGGAAGACGTGGATGACATTATCTAAATGACTGAAGATTTGGGTGACATTGTTATCCCACTGGATGCAGGGGTTTGTGCCACACAGGGGTCACTCAAAGAAATAATGTTCTGCAGTTTTTTCGGTAAATCTGGATCTGAGTGTGAATTGTGAAAAATACTGGCCTACCTTGTAATTTTCAAGTTGTGCTTGTGATAGTGGCAACCAGAAGCTTGCTTGCTTATAAAATGAGGAAAATACGATCTGGAAATAATTTTCAGACAACAGATAGGGTGCCATGGTCCTATTAGCAGGCTCTTGATTCAAGCATAGCTGGCTTTTCAGCAGGACAGCAGCGAAGCTCCTCCTGGCATGGGGACAAGAGTGCTCGTAGCCGAAGGCTTGTGAGACTCTGACACTACATCGCAAGCAAGACCTGGAGTCCCTGGGGTGCTGTGTGGCTGAGAAGAGATTAATCTGCTTATGCCACCACTCAGACCACACTACCCTCCCCTCCTATCCTGCAGTGATTCACATCCTGTATTGCTCTGTCTGGTATGCTGCTAGCTACGTGCTTTGGGGACATACATAGTAAATTACTTGCTCTCATCTGGACCAAGGTCCAGAAAGTTTACTTAGAAATCTGTAGATAACTTTTCTCCCTTTTCTTCTACAAGTATGTGTAAGCCAAGCTTTATGCTCTCTTTGAGCTTTACTAAAAAGAGAACAGAAACATATGTCTTTTTCCGTGCGTTTATTTCAAGCCATGATTCTTCTGGGAAGTGTGATTTGTTTACGTCTTTCCATAACAAATGACAATGGTTAAGGTTGCATCTCTGCCAACCTCTTTCTAAGTGGTTTCAAGTAGTTTACTTAAAGAGGGATTGTTTCATCTGCCACAGCACATGAGGCAGCTCTGAGGTAGTGTCTAGCTTGCACAGAACAAAACCACTGAACATTAGCTTAAGGCAGGAAATTTAAGGTCCAATAGACAGTAGGATCACAAAAGCATAGAGCGATAGTTTGCAAGTGTGCTGCACCTGAAGAAAAAAGAAATTGCTTGACTTTTCCTTTCCTGATGGTACCAGAAAGACTGAGAAAGGCTAGCAACATCAACTGCCCATTGGAGGTGGTGACTGCTTAAATCCTGGTTGTCCCTCAATGAGTGTTTGCACTAACCATTTAATTCTTGTATGCCTCAAATAATCCCCTACAAAGCAGGGACATGTGTAGCTCCTAATCATATATGATTGTTTGGGTGCTGAAGTCATATCTGTAAGTTAATATATGCTCTGTAAGTGCAGTTGTCAATGTCTTGTGGTTGCCTTGTTCTGCTTCAGAAAGAGTCTTAAATTTCTATGCAGCAAACTTCTACAGCTATTACAGCTTATGGTCACTAGTTAGCTGCAGCAGGAGGGTCAAACTTTGGAAACTGTAGTTTCTTTCCAGCCTGTAGGCTTCCTCCCCCTTCAAGTCTGTTTTCTACTCTTGCCAGTACCATGCCTTCTGTTTAAAGGCATTAGTAATACCAAATAAAGCTAAAGATGCTCGTTATAACAACTAAGTTGTTTCCTTTTTAATCAGAGCACATGCTTATGCCAGGTTTGGCATGAAGATTCTGTGTATGTGTCTGGTTTAGGGCACAGTAAGCTCATCATTTGTTAGAAGACTAGTGCAATATATGTAATTTTGCTTTTAGTTGTACAGTTTACTGAGATTGGTACAACATTGGTAATCTAATTTTTGCTTGGTTTGGAGGTGGTGGAAATATAAAGAATGGGAAATAAAAGGCTATTGCCATGTGTGCGGAATTGCGGTTTGATAGCAGCAGTTGTCTTGTAGTTAAGTGGCCATCAAAACCTTTCTTGAGGTGGCAATAAATTAAAAAAAAAATCTTCAGAAAATGTATCAGTTTTCAAAGAGTAAAGAAAGATGCAGCAATTATCGTGACACAGGTTTGCAGTCTGCTTCTGATTATCCTTTTGGCTGGAGAGTTGGGGTTTCTAATTGTAAGGTTAAGGAATCCTTTTTATCTATCTCTTGCCTCCTAATCCTATGCTAGACAGTATTGTTTTCTGTGCCTTTTGTCTTCTGGGGAAGGAGACAATCTCTGGCTCATGTGAACATCTTGTTAAAGTCTGCTGAGGATTAGGGGGTGTGACAGTTTTCTTGCTGAGCCTTTTTATTGGGGATTTTTATGCCTGCTTTTCTGGGAGGTCTTTGAAATGTCTTTTATGTAGCAATCATTTCACTCTTTCTTTGTTGTCTCAAATGTTGAGGCTGTATTCTTCTCACCTGTTCCTGTTTATATTCCATACTAGCTGGTCATAACACTTTACACGCCGCGTGCTTCTGAATTGGAGGAGTGTTGCTAACTGGTCTAGGACAATTGCAAATTTGAGCTTTATGCTAGGGCATCTGAAGCTTTAGCATGGTTGTTTGGTAAGAAATACTGTTAAAGACGTTCCAGATGAAAAACAATAATCCAGGAGTTCAACATTTCAAGTGTCCACAGCTAGGTATAGGCATTTAAAAATGCTCCTGCTATAATGAGATAGGTCCCCCTTAGAGTGGTGTTCATCGTACCAGTTATAGCTGGTATGATAGGTGTTCTGTCTGGCCTAAACTCCTACAATACTCAATGCAAGAGACAAGCCTGTCCTGCTGGGAAGTCATCCCATCTTGACAGAAGAGTTTAAGCAAGAAAAAAATTGCTCTTTAGAAGACTTGTTTTGTCCTTGTTCTCACCCCACTCCCCTGCAGCTGGCTACAGGTGAAATATAGATGATTATCCAGACCAGAAACCAAAATTCTAGGTGACTAAAGTTAGATAATACAAAGACTAATCCTGGCCAAAAAAACTGAAAGAACTTAGTTTTTCACAAGAAATTTGGAAAACTTCGGTAATTTCACATTTCAGTTTCAGAAAGCTGTGGGGTTGGTCAACATACAGGTAAAACACAAGATTTTGTTTCCTAAAATTTTTATTAAATCAATGCTTCTATGTCTTGAGTGGCTATCTTAAGACACATGGACTTCTTATATCTTCTTTTTTAATGAGATGGTAAGCACATTATTGCTGAGTTCCTGCAATGCTTATTTCTGACACTATGTAAGCTCAGGTATCAGCTGGTGAGATCCCAGATTCGATGTTGAGCAAAGAGCCAGGGTTATGTAGTCTTGTTGATAACGAAGGTATCGGAGGCAGGTTTCTGAGACATTTGTATGGAAAAACTGGTTGCATCACCTTCCCCTTTGAGAATACTGAGGTAAAAACTGTGTTTTCGTGAAGTCATTACCAAAACTGACTGACTAATGTGCACAAGATGCTGTTTCATTTTTTTTTAATCTAGCTAAACTCTTATTTATTTCACCAAACAGTGTATCATATGTTTACAGAGGAAGAAACTACCTGCTTAGCTGTTTATCTTTTGCTCCAATAAATACCTTCCTAAAAGCTGTTTTTCCTCTCCTTATCAAAAATTTCCCCCATGTAACACAGCATTTCCACCTGCCTTTACTTGCAGCCTCTCTAGCCTAATTTTTAGTGTCTAAAGCCATATATAATATCGTTCCATTTCACACTTAACCACAAAACCCACTCTTCCAGATATGACCTCAGTTTATTTTATATCGCATGTCTTTTTCTTAAAGTATTTTATACATAGCATAATATGCAATGATACGGCACTGATGTTTGTCAAAATTGTTTCACACTGTACTTATTTCTATTCCTGTCTTTTGGATCAAGTACAATACAGCTGCAGATTAATACCACCTTTTAAAATAGGTTTAATGTGTTTATTTTCTTTCCACATTCACTCCATCCACTAACTTGTTATATGGATTATATTTAATGGGAATCTTGTGGGACTATCAAAGGGCATTTATTTTCTATTGAAATAACAATTAAGATAACACACAAACTAATATAGTAATCAAATAAACCTGACAAATAACAAAAACTTTTTTAAAGCTGCAGAGGCATGCTAACAAATCTATTTGATCAATATATGGGATGTGAAAAAAGAGGAGACAAGATTGACTGATGAATAAAATGGAACTGACACAAATAGGCTGACAGCCAGTCGCAAGTCTCTTTAGGGCAAATGCAATTAACTTAGAATAATAGACTCAAATTTGATGGTTAGAAATGCATTTTTATTAACAATCACAGCCTGAATCATTATGCACTCTTATGAATAAAATTGTAGTTATACTGCAAGTCTGTGTATACATGTATGCACGTACATACAAAAAAGCCCTGTTGAAGGAGAGCTTTATTTTTGTGACAGAATAGCTGCATGAGATTTAAAATATAAAGCATACACAAGTATAAATCTAAATATTCAAACCAGTGATATAAAAATCACATATGTGGTATGCTAGTACTAATGATAAAGGCAGTAAGCATCGATCCCAGGACTGCTTGTTCTTTTGGGATGTGAAATTGCAATCAGGGATTTACAGATTTCATTCTGAGGCAGAGAAGTCATTACTAGAAACATAAGCTCATTCTCCTTACTTTAATAGCTATTTTAAATCATTCATTTAGAAAATACATTAACTATTTATTGTATAGGCAGTACATTTCTATTGGCACTCCATTTTCATGCTTTTTATAATCCTTTTTAACAAATTATTTTATTAAAAGAAGATTAGAATTAGCAAAAGGATCCTACCAATTTTTGAAAATGCTACTCTTGAAGAAGGATATTTCCCATTATTAACAGGTATGCGGTATTAAAACTTTAAAGGGAGGGAAGATATTCAATTGCTAATGTGTCCTTTTTCTTTTGACCTTCATTGCAGAGGCTGATTGCTATTTGTAAATTACTTTCAAAATTATTAATCTCATTTAATTTCTGAATAAATATATAATCTTTTTTCCCAAAAAAATCCTTGGGATTTAGATATGAAAAGAGCTGCCTATAGGATATGTTATAGTGCAGATGTCTCTTAATTGTGTGAAAAGATAAAATACACCACTTAATGCAGAGAAAACTCTACATGGTCTTAGCAAAGTATAACATGAATATGAAACCATGATACCTGCAATGCTTAGTGATTAAATACCTTGAGAAAAAGGTGTAATGGTAGGAAGTAAAACTGCACTGGAAATTATTTAAATCCAGTGTTCTCCAGCTCAGTGTCTTTGGTGGACCACTGGCTGGCTAGGGACAGGATAGCAGCAAAACACGATGCTCTGTAGTTGCCTATAGCATGAAAAAGCTGGTGTAAAATGTCATGGTGGTTCTCAGACAGTTTCTGGGGTTGCTGAGCTGGATCCAAGAAGCAACCACACTCGCTTTTCTCCACGTTGAAGGTGGTTTTAATCCTCCCCATTTCTCAGAAGTGAGAAGTGCGCAGATGTACTGGGAAGGCAGACTGCCTAGTGTCTGGTAGGGGAGAAGCCCATGGAAACCATTGAGAACAGGGACAGTGTGTGGCTGTGGAACAGATTTTTCTGGTAAACACCTGGTGTCTGGGGAATTTGTAGGCTGCCATTTTGGTTTTCTGCTTCTAATTAGACTTAAAGTCATTGCCATGAGGGAAAACTTCTCGGGAACTCCAATGGTTGCTGGAGACTTTCCAGACATTTTTTTTTTCTCCTCTCATAATCTATTCTAGATACTCACAGCAGCCCACCACAACATTTCCTGAGCTGACTTCTTGAATAGCTGGTATTGCCTATTCTTAGAGATAAGATGGATGGATCACATGTTGTTCTAGCACCACCAAACCTGGCATGTGCCTAAAAAGGGAATAATACTGTTGGGTCTGGCATAGTTGTTTTACTTTGACACAGAAATTGTTGCAAAATGCTCGGAGACTTGTACTGCTAAAGATTTCTCACAGAACTGCACTTGGTGTAGAGGGAGTTTGAGTAGTCAAATTTACATTGTCTATTCAATTTCTCCTTACCATCTCTGTAGATGTGTCACTGGAGACTGATGGAAGAAAAGTTACTTCTTGAATGTGATGCCCGAAGAAGAATATGTGCTCTTTTATGACCACAGTTACTTAATATTTTAAATGAGAAACAGGTCTTAATATAACTTATATGAAAGTTTTAGTAGGTAAACAGACTAAGGAAGAAAGACCAGATGATCTGCTGATTTAAACGGGGCAGCTTCTTTGTAGTCAATGCACAACTAGTATAGGGGACTGGGGCTGTGGGCTCAGTTCTTCCATCTTGTTGGTTTTAGGCTAGTGAAATATCGGTGAACTCCACACAATGTTTCCTGATGTACGGTGATGTACGAGAAAGGAGGGTCAGTTCCTGCATGATGATAGAGTAATTCTCCACTGATGTAATCATCCAACCAGAACAAGAATGACTCACTCCATCCATAAATATCTTGGGGCCTGCTTCTGATCACATTTAAATTTGTTCACACCAATCTTATCTCATTTGCTTGAATGAGCTTACTCCTGAGTTAGAATGATACATGTAAGAGAAAATCCAGGCCCTTAAAAATCAAATAATAATTAGTTTCTCTTAATAGCTGCTCTATTAAAAAAAAAAGTCAGATCTTTCAAAAAATATATTAGAAAGCAAAAGAAGATGCTTTTAAGTGCATCAGGTTTTTTTCTTAACCCAGTAGCGGTAGACTTGTTGGTGATGTATCATACTTACAATATGTTTCTATTGGCATTCAGTCTCCATATTTTTATATTCCCTTTTCAGAAGTTATGTCATTAAAAGAATCCAACTACCAGGTTTGAAAATACTTATCCTGAGAACGATATTTCTCCCCAGCACCTGCCATTTTTGTTCCAATCCATCTTAAACCTGTTCAAGTTCAGAACTCTGATTTCACCATTTCATGCTCCCAAAACACTAAAAGATTCCATTACCCATAGGTTTACACTTTCCTCAGTTTTTATCTGCTACAAATATGGTTTGGCCAAGATGTTCTCGATGAAACAAAAATACTTGTGCTTTACTTTCTGTTCACCTCATCCTCAAGCAGGTGCCAGGCAATCTGCGGTAGCTGTTCTGCTACCTGAGAAGAGTTCATATATAGAAACACCAGGCCAGCCTCCGTTGTCACGGCATGGAAAGCCAAAAATAGATGACATGAGAACATATTTCTTCCCATGAAGATTTCTGCAGCTACGTGCAGTCTTCAGATAAGCGAGTTTTAGTGTTAGAAGAGAAAAGAATAGTGTTGGAATGAAGAACCTAGACTATATATTTATAATATAAAAATAGTCTCTACAATATATGTGTGTTTGATTAGATAGGGATAGACAGAAATATTTTAATATTCCTCCTCCTGGCAGTGATAAGGGTTCTGCCAACAACTGGTTCTCCATGTCAGGTGTATGCTGTTTTCTCCTATTAGCATGGCTGGAAAGCCACAAAAAAGTAAATTGCTTAAAAAAGCTGTATTATTTTTAACTTATTTAATTGCACAGCTCTGGCTTGCTGTGTGGTTCAAGACTATCCTGAAGGCTGAGTTGCACTAGACATCATGTTGTGTTAGTGCCACTAGCATTGGGGAAGATGGTATATTTTTAAAGCTGAGGAATGGTGCCAAAAAGGATCATATGTGATGCATCTGGAAAGGACCTCCTAGTTCAGCTAGTCCCATCCTGCATGACATGAAAATCTCTGTAGGCTAATCCCTTGGGTGTTTTCCCTCTCATTTCTTCTTAGACACCATCAAGTGACAGTGCCTGAAACACTTCCTGAGGCAGAGCATTGCCTAATCGTCCTTGCTTGGAAGATATTTCCCTACCACCCAAGCTACATTTTTTTTCTCTTCCCAAATAAGCATGAGGGCAGGTGTCCTGCTGTGGAAGCGGAAAGACCTGTAATGGGGTAAGTAATTCCAAGTGGAGTAAAGCAGTCAGCACTGCAGGTTCTTCAAAACTTGATTTCTTTGGAATAATTTGATGTTTCCTCCCTGGTCTTGGTGCTGCTGCTTATTTATGCTGTTCTTCACAGTAAAGGGTCACATTTTTTTCTCTCACATGTGGGTTTTTTTTAAACTGAATTACTCTTAAAGACGCCAAGGCAACTGCCATTTCAGTTAGGACCTAAATTTGCTGAGGTTTGATAGATATTTTATTTCTAATAGGCAATGTCAGTGATGATAAAACCAGGGATTGATTCTGCTTTAGTTTTTATGATAGTGCTAATAAAGTTCTCTGGCTCCCAGATAACATCTAAGAGGCCCTATACTGCAGTGCAAAATTATGGTTAAGACTCAGCTGGTGGTTATTGTCCAGTAAACGTTCAACATATTTTAGTAGTGCATTAGTAGAAAGTTAACTGTAGCGACTGGTGATTCCTGCCACGGCCAGAAATCTGTCAAACTAGATGCTCAGTGCAGATACATTGAAACATTCTTGTCCCTGAAAACTTGAGATCTGTGTAGGTAACTGAATCATTATGATAAGCTGTGGTGTGGCCACTGATTTTGTGTGGGTTGGGTTTTTTTCTGAAGAACACAAAAGCAGCCTAGGAATAGCCAGGTACTGAACTTTGTTCTTTTGAGTGTTAAAGGGATGGTAAAAAGCATACTTTTCTCCAGTTTTAAATAGTCTTATTTATAGCTTTTATCCTCTATATTTCTTAAAAATCCTTGCTTCATTTTCTTCTGTAATCAGGGAGATTGATTGATTCACTTTCTAGGTGGCTTTCCAGCTGTGTATACTGTATCTTTTTAATTCCTTTAGGTTGTTTGAATTCTTCATAGAAGAACACTTATGTAATTTCAGTGAAACTTCTAATGTTCTCTCAAGAGACGGTGAATTTGTGAGGGTTGCCATTATGGTTCTCTTCAAACAATTTCTCCCAAAATATTAAGGAAGGAAAACCACGAAATTGCACTAAAATGTCAAAAAGCACCTATATAAAATGTTGCTTTCTTGTGAAACTAAGCAGAAGAACTGTAACTACCTTGGAATTCCGAGTAGTCTATAGAGTTTTGTGATTTTGGGGAACAGGATAGTCAGTACAATTATCCTGTCTGACTGGAGCTCGTAGAACTGTCCTCAGTAATTTTTCTTTCAGAGTGATTTATTCTTTGCTGCATTAGTGAATGCAGTCAAACCCCACCGCCTATCACCAGAGGCCCCCATCTTTAAAGCTAGGTGCTGCTCCCTGAAAGCCAAAGGGAGTTTTGCCTTCGACTTTGAAAGTAGGAACAAGCCCTTTATTTGCAACTTAAAGCAAGTAGGTTAGAATTATGAAGAATGATTATTTAAAATAGCAATGATGTAATATCAGTGTCAATTCCATTATTTTAACAGATGTAAATTTGCTCTGCTCTTGAACTCTGGTGAATTTTAATGGCAATATTAAAGAGATACTATTAAGAGTACTTAAAAGAACTATTTGTAAAAAGTGTCTCCAGTTAGGGGGGGGAAAAGTTTAAATTGCTTTTTTATTCAGTCTGCACAATTATTTATTTGAATGGTTTTGTATATTACAAATTAATATGTATTAGAAGTTGAAAAGATCACACAATATTTCCAATAGTCATTGGATACAGGAGAGCTTGCACTATTTAGACAAAGCAAATAGACTTCTTACCCAGCCACAGTTTAGGTAGTCTTCATGATACGGCAAATAAGAATTTTATGATGTACATCATGGACAATGTAGATGAAGAAAGTAGTTGAAATCAGCTGTCTAAATAACTTTTGGGTAAATTTACACACATTCCAAGGCAAGTTCCACGTCAATAACTCCAGTGTTGTACCTGGCTGATGACAACTACTGTCACTTTCCTGGCAGTCAAAGTGAATCAAGGATTTGGAGGTACTTACAGGATCTGGTTCTAATTTTACATGCAACCTGCATTCCAGTGGGACACTGATGGGAGGAGGAGGTCAGTGTGTCCAGTCCTGGAAGGAGACCTCTTAAAACTCGTGTACAAGGCTGTTAGCATCTGCTGTCTCAAAAGTGTTGTATTTTCTGGAGGGAAAGTTTAGTTGTTTTAAAACCAATTCTAGGGCCACGGTCCAGAGCTCATAAAATTAAATGGAAGATTTTGAACAGACTGGCATTGCACAAACAGGCTAAAAAAGAAGGTGCTGCCACTTGGTTTTTTTGGAAGAGAATTGAAAGAGTAATAAAACAAATACTAGAAGATGAGACTGAGAATCAGGTAAAGCCAGATTCTAATAATTCAGTACTGGCATTTTTATTAAGGGCTCAACCTTTCTGTCACTAAAATCAGTGGCAGTCCTTTGTGATATTTACCTCATCTACAGCTACTAATTTTGGGTGCTACAATTATTTCTGTTTATTTCTTGGAAACATGCAGAGCTCATCTTCCTTAAGAAGTGCTGGGCACTGGCAACCACAGTCAAGGGTCTCAGCTACTCAGAAAGCTGGATATTTAGAATATCTAAGTATTGCTTATATCTAATTTAGCATTGGGTATAAAAGTTTACTTTGTTACTGTCTCAATCTGTAGTTCCTCAACAAAAGTGGTGGCATAGGGGAAGATGAAACAAGCCTGCAAAGTTGGGATCTGAACTGTTCTGAAGTTGAAAAAGGCTCTGGGCTGAGCTTTCACTTGGTTTGCTGTAGAGTATGTTCCTGTCCTGATGTCCAAATCTAGGAAAAAACTAATTTCCCACTTCTAAGTAATTGCTTCACCTCCACTCCTATTAACCACCTTCATGGAGCAAATAGGCTGTTCTAATCATTAATGGCTGAAAAGGATTTGAGACTCTCAAATGAAAAGTAAAAATTTGTCATAGTTTTTTTACCTGACTAGAAAAAATGCCCGAGCGGAGCTGGACATTGTAAGTCTTTGACCTAGCAATTGTTTCTTCTAAATATTTATGAGTAGAGTCTGAGAATGAATTCTTGGAAGTATTCAGTTTTGATCCAAGAAGAAATGTCTCTTTCCATTAGTTTTTATTCCCTCCTCTTGCTGCAGACAAACCAGAATATTACAAAGGGCAAATACATGAAACTTTCTCCAACTTTCCCTCAGGGTGGAAAGCATGCTTTTTCATCTTAAAATGACAGTCTTTCAGTTGTGCAAAAAATGCCTTTCATTTCTGTAAAAGCCAGCACATTGAAAAATCTAGGCTGACCTGTTGTGGTAGGAGAGAAGGGGAGGGTGTATTTGACTGTAGCATGCTTGTGTAAACTCACGTACAGATAGATTTAGACATCGCTCTGTATAAATACAATCCCCATGGGCAGAGTGTGCTTTTTTCTGTCAATGGAAGCACCATGACTAACATTTTTGCTGTTATCTCTGGATATAGCAACATTTTCTGTATTATGCAACAAACCATAGCGGTCAGCTGCTTAAAGCGCATCTCCTTGGCCACCAGGTCACTCTAGTTTTGACATTACTGACCCAGAGCAGGGTGCTCAGTGCAGCCTGTTTGTAGCACAGTTAACTAAAGCAACTATAGCTCAGCATAAAGTTTTAAAGCAGAGCCAAATGTAGCCTAACGGGCAAGCTTGGAAGAGATCTCCTGCCAGAATTCAAACCCTGTTCTGCCAGTCTGCTTGTAACTTACTGGTACGGTCTACACAGTGCTCTTGAGATTAATAAATATATAATCCCATATCCCACAGTCCATTACCACAGTGTTTGAAACATTTGCCATTAACAAAACACAGTACATGCAGGTAAAAATATCAATACATCTCATTAGAGGGAAAAAATTGGAAAATATGTATTATATTAAAGCCAAGTTTTGGGCTCTTGTGCAAAGTTTGAGGGGAAAAATGTATTTCTCCAGGTGGTCGCTCAAGTGGAGGGAAGGATACAGTTTCTTGGCTACACTAGCAATTAGAAACAGGGCAACACTACACCCAAGATGTGGCCTCTAATCTAGGCCAAGGCGTTCTTGATCTTCCTCTTCTATCAGAAGCAGATTCAGCAACATGCCTAAGCACAAGCCTAACTTCAAACATATGAGTAATTCTAGTGACTTTGTTCTTGAAATCTTGGTCAAAAGAATCCTATCCAACGTTTGCTTTTTGTCAGCGTTGCATAGGTTGTTCAGGTTGCACAGCAACCCGTAGAGTCCTGTGCTCTGATTTTCTTCAGCAATAATAAAGAACTTGTGTGTGACAGAGATGAAGGTGGGGCTAAAGTATGGGGGGATTGAACCCTTGGGAAAAATAATACAGGAAAACTGTATGTGATGAATACATGCATTGCAGACCCATGACATGACAAGCGAACAGGCCAAACCATTTGAACCCTTGTGTGATAAAATCTTTTCTTACCATTTTATAGGAATGCTTGAGCCTGAAATCAGTACCGCAAAATACTGTTGGCGGAAATGGAAGAGGAACACTGGCATTATTAATTTCAGTGAGCAGCTTATGTTCTCTAGGTCTCAACTGTTGACCCTCTGTTGAACCAGCGTATGCCTGGGCACAGAGAAGCAGATGTTCAGTTTGTGTACTGGGTCTGGAAGGGATCTTGGTAGTTGCTAGACTCTCTGCCTGAAAGAGGAGATTCAAATGGACCAAAGTCCTTTTATTCTTGTGGGTAGATAAACAGCTCTTACCTACTCTTTCACTCCTTGGGTTGAAATAATCAAACCCATAATTCAGTGGGAGTTCTTTTAGGGAAACAGTTCTATTTGGTATGGATTTATAGAAATGTATACACCATTTCTTGGATAAATGCAAGCATGTAGAGGATCCTAACAGGCTTCCTACCATGCTTTACGGTACCTTAGGCAAAACCTGGTGTATCAGTTTCTACCTGGGATCTTTCTACCTCACTGTTAATGTAGTGTTTCTGGAAAGTTCTTTAATCTATGGAAAAAAATAGCCAAAGAAATTAGAAGCTTGGAATGGGAGGTCTGTCGGTTTTCTGCTCACATAAATTGCCTGCAAAACACACGTGGCCCTTAAAGGGCCATGTTGGGGAAATAATTCCCCTGACAGTGCAGCACCACATGTTTCTGCTAGCCCATGCACTCTGTGCAGCTGCACAACGTATCACATAACGCCGTCAACTGCAAGCATGCTAGCTTGCCATTCCAGTGGGGCCCCAAAAACTGTAAATAGCAATGGGCAGGAAAACTCCCTGAGACACAGCACTCGCTATGGGAGCATGAGTGCTTGAGCCAACTGCCCAAGGCTTGTACTCAATACATGAGACTTGACAGGTGGCCATGCCTGGCCCAAGGCACTTAGTTTGTCCCAGGCTCTTGCCACGGTTGCATACCCTGGTCTTGAGTCCAGAGTCTGGATGTCTGCCAGCATGGCTAAGAAGTTGCTGCGGCTTGCTTGGAGGCTGAGGAAGTGCTGTGGCCCACAGACCTAAGGCCAGACTCCTTGTGGGGTGCTGAGAATAACTGGGGCTCCCCAATCCTCTTGCTGACATTGCACTGAAAAATCCTTCTATGGGCAGAAGGGGCACATAGTGTGTGTGCAGGTAAGATTTTACTGTTAGTCCAGTTAATGTTTTAACAGTCCAAATTCTTTAATTGAGAAAATGCTTGATTATATAGCAGAACTGCTGTACAATCCAAACCTAACTTTCTCAGTACCTACCCTCTGTATGTGGTGGTGTGCTTACCCTGCCCATGGAGTCATCCCAGCACCAGATGATGTCCCATCCCACATGACGTTCTGAAGCTCCTGCTGTGTTTCCACCTTGTCCATCTTACCCTGTCTCCAGGTAGCCCAGGTAATGCCTACCCACAGGGATCTGAAACAGATGAGGACATTTCTATAGAGCCAGCAGGGCTACCTGGCTGGGGGTGTGTGACCTTGAGTAACTCATCTGTAAGGTCTATCAGGTTATGCAGCAGGAGAGCATGAAGAAGCAATGTTGGACACTGATGTGACAGTACAAGGGCAGTAATAAGGATGTTTTCTCCTGTCTGTCTGCCTCCATCCTGTCTCAAACTCAAACACTTCAGGTAGTTACATGTGAATCACTGCTATGTTGCCAGTAACAGTTGTCTTAGGCAGCCAGTGGTAAGCCCAAATCTTCATCCTGAACCGTGGCTGGTGACTGCACACTGGGTAGTGCCATTAAAGAGGTTTAAAGACTAGAAATGGCAAGCAGTAGTGACTTGGGCTTTGCAGCTTTGAAGAGGACTTGCCCTAGTATTGCTGGGCAGCAGCAAGGAATACTGGAAAGAGGAAATCCTATATACCCAACATCTGCCCTGCATACAATAGAGAGCACGGTTGTCTCTCTGGACACTCCTGTTCACATCCAAGTGGGCAGGAGGTGGGTGGAGTGCAGCTGAGAGCTGCCAGAGCCTTGGGTCTTCTCCCCTGAGCTTCTTACAAGAGTAACTGGCCAGGTATGAGACAGAAGATAAATTTAATTACACCTTTCTAGCTCTACAGGAACATACCTTCTCTTGTGAAGCAAGAAGAGGGGGAGTGGTGCTGTGCTCGTCCAGGCTTCTGGCAGGTGGGGTGGGAGCCAAGGGAAGGTTACCTTAGATGCTGGCCCAAAAGGCACTACCTAGACATGTGCATCATTTGTTTCCCCAAAGCTGATGAGAATATATCATTATAGCTCAATCATTCATTGCTCAGTTATCTGACAAGTTTTTGTTTTATGAAAAAGTATGTTCACAGATTAAAAAAAACTTGGGAAAACTATGGCATTTTACATATAAAACTGTTTTATTTTGTGTGAAATTTAACTGAAATGATCTTAATAATTTATGTAAGGTGAAATATTGGGTTTTCCTTTTTCTTTCTCTTTTAGCCCTGGTCTCACACAGTCATATTAATGATTATTTGTCAAAGTCACACTGTTTGCTTACAAGGTACGAAGGCTTTTTAGACACTATAATGACAGCTTTTGATTCACTTGATAATATTTAGAATAAGCCATAAAAGCCAATCTCTGAACGAACAGACCGCTTTTATTGGCTTTTAGTGCTATTATTGCTATCATAAGTGGTAAATTGGCCTAATGCAAGTAATACTGCTGTGTCATACTGTAAAAACCACGCTTAGTTTTATATTTTATTTATTTTTCATGAAAAAATTTTAAGGCATGGAGACTGTACTATCCTTCTACAACTGTTGGTGATTCCCTCCAAGTGAGAGCTGGGGAAGCTTCCACTGCTGTTTGGACTTTCTTTGCTAAGTGATTACCATCTCTGATGTAACAGGGTGTGACGGTGTGCTTCCCCTGCCCCCGACCTTTATCTCCTGTAACCCTGCTTAGGTGATAACCACCAGCGGTGATTGTAATGGATGCATCTGGTCACGATGGCTGCATCAGCTCAAAGTGAATTCAGGAGACAGATAACAACACAATAGCCTAGGGCTATTGTGCAACGCGCCCACCGAAGAAATTAAAACCTGTGGTCGGCATGTAAATATGACTATGGGTCAATCATCTTATCCCCATAAATAGTGAGCAGCCCAAGAGCCCTTTGAGCTCTCCTGCACGGCAGCGGGCTGCACGCCAGGATCTCCCCTTGAGCAGGGACGCCTCTCAAGGTTACTCCTCGAGGTTGAGAGATTCCTTGCCGCAACAGATCCTCGGTAAGTGACTAATAGCATGCTAAACTTTGAAATCTTAGCTAAGTGATATAAAGGATTGATTGCGCATATATAATCCTTTAGATATAAACCGTTGACCAAGTCTGGGACTAGGACTGGATCTAGCCGCACCTAGACTCCTCTCTGAGAAGGAGTTTAGAAAGCAAGGGGATCCTTCCGAACCTCATGACTCAACGGGAGGGTCTCCCTGACAGTTTTGTCTGACCCTGTCCTCTATGCAGTAAATAATCAAGTGTGCCTCGCCATCGAATCTTGTTAAAACACTGTCGCATTGAACTTTGTTAACTCCCTATTCTGTATCGATAAACTATATTTTTACTTCTCTCTTACGAGTGAAGTGCACTCTCCTCCATCCGCGAAGCAAATTGGCGTAGTTGGCAGGATGGCAAGTAGTATCACTGATTATTTACGGAGGCATGGAGTGAATCCAAGTCCCAAATTCTCAGCAGAATGGACTCGTGACAATTGGCATAATTGGGAAGCCATTGAAGAACACCTAAAAGTAACTAGAGGCCACACGAAAGATGGAAAAAGGAAAGGAATTATCTGCAAGATGCTAGGTGCCTGTTTAGAAGCTGCACATCAGGAAAGAGACAACAGAAATAAAAAGGAGCAGGACCTAGAGAAGGAAATAGAAGGTAGAAAGGCAACTGAGTTGTTACTATCTTTTAAAATTGAACAACTGCAGAAACAGTTACAGGAGGAAAGGAAAAAGACAAAGTTGGGAGAAAAGGTCGAGATGATGCTTATACAGGCTCCCCGCCCCCCCGACATTGTACAGATTAGGAAACTAATAGTATCCCCTGAAGATTGGGATGGAGACATCTGGGGTGATCCCGATGATAGCGAGCCAGAAGTCGTCGACCCTTTGTTCCCCACAAATCCTCCTGAGTATGAAGCCAGACCCATTGTTAAAACAGAAAGAACTGTGGGTCCTCGGGGTGGTCATCCGCGACATACTACGCGAACCATCCCCTGGGATCCGTTGCAATTGACAAATTTGCAAGAGAGATATAGCAGAAAACCAGGTGAAACTGAAACGGAATACTTGTGGCGAGTATGCCTCAGTGGCGGTGACCGAATAATGTTGACTGAGGATGAAGCAGAGTGGCTATTGGGGTCCGGGAGTTTTCTTAAATTTAGGACCTGACCCGACAAATACACCTCATTCTATCACCAGCCGAGTAGCTTATTGGGCTGGAGGAATAGACAGCATGGAGCGGAGGTGAACCTTCCATAATTCCCATTAAATCTTTAAGTGAGCTCTCTACAGCCATCACAAAAGCCGCCTGTATACAAGCCATGCACAAACGAGGGTCCCATGATGTCCCACTGTCTGCTACAGTAGATTTTGCAATGTTAAAACCACTGATTAGAGGAGCCCCCGGCAATTCTTAAATCCCATTTAGTTGCAAAACGAGATGAGATCAAAGAAAGACACAGAGCACAATGAGGGACTAGGTGATAACGCTCAAAATGCCCACAAGCAGCTCCCTACCTGGGCAGAACTGATGCACGGCATTGTTAACTACAGCCGTGAGATGGGCTGGGACGATGCACCAGCTGAAAAACAAAACCTGAAGCCCCGGGAGGAGATCACAAAGTAAGACCCATAAAACGGGGAACAGAAACTAGATCGAAGGAAACAAATTTAAAAACCCCCAAACGGAATCTCAAGAACAGAGGAATGAGTTGTGGAGGAATGCATTAGCTTTAGGCATTCCCAGAGCTGCGATTCAAAGGTCAACCTACTGGCATAATTTTGAGTCTAATTGAAGCATTTCAAAAACGAGATAACGGTGAAAGGAAGGAGCGTATCTCAACTCCTCCTGCGCCACACCCAGAAGGGGAGACAACCCCTTCCTCCCCTTAGGGAGGAATTGCAGGGCATGAAGTCAAAAACGAGTAGTGTCCGGAAGGCAATTGGGCCTGCCTGTCCGGAAAGTGGAGGCTTATCAGTGGATAAGTGATAACGGCCCATACATTTTAATTCCAGTTGGTCCTCAAAGACAATTGGTAAAGTTTTTAATAGATACGCGCGCACAAATTTCACTATTAACACAACAAGACGCCGAGAAGCTGGGTGTACAACCCAGACGGCAAAGAGTTAAAATTACCGGCGTGAACGGAGCGAGTGTTCAGTGCCAAACTGCCAAGGTCAATTTATGGCTCCCGGGCGAGAAGCGCATGTCGAGTACTCGCTTTGCAATTAAAGATCACCATGAAAATATTTTAGGTTTCGATGTTTTAAACGGACAGAACCTGGCGCCTGCCGAACGGCAGCGTGTGGTCCTTCGGCTCGAACATCGATCCCAACCCCAGCAGAAGCCGAGAGGCTGCAGTGCGGGCACTGCGCGCAGCCCCTGCGCTCCCCGAGTCAAAAATCACTAACGTACCGCAATATCCCATGTCTGCTGCGGCACGAAATGGAATTTCTGAAGTCATAGCTGATTTGGAGAAACGACAAATTATCTCCAGAACGCACTCCCCATATAACTCACCTGTCTGGCCCGTCCGGAAACCAGACGGGAGGTGGCGTTTAACAGTCGATTATCGGCGCCTGAACGCCAATACAGCCCCGCTCACAGCAGCTGTGCCAAACATTGCCAACTTAACAGCTACTTTGCAAGCAGCTGCACATACATGGATGGCAGCCCTAGATGTAAAAGATATGTTCTTTATGGTTCCCTTAAAGGAGGAGGATAAAGAGAAGTTTGCTTTCACTTGGGAGGAAATACAATACACCTTTAACAGACTCCCACAGGGGGTATAAACATTCACCCACGATTGCTCATGCTGCGCTTGCTGAACTTTACAGACAGTCTCACTCCCCTAAGAAGTGAAACTGTACCAATATATAGATGATATTCTGATTGGAGGAACTTCCCCTGAAAAAGTTGGAGAAGCGGCAGCAGCAGTATGGCAAGCACTAAATAAAGCAGAAATTGAGATTCCACCTGGAAAATGTCAGGGACCAAGCAAAGAAGTAAAATTTTTAGGTACTTGGTGGATAGCAGGCAGTGCAGTGATTCCTCCAGATACCTTAAGAAAAATTGAAGAGCTGCAAATGCCCCAATCAAGGAAGGAATTACAACAATTAATGGGAACTTTAGGATATTGGAGGAAACATGTGCCTGGATTTTCTATCATTTCCCGTCCCTTATACTCACTCTTAAGGAAAGGCAAACCCTGGGAGTGGAAATTAGAACATAAAGAGGCAGTCAAAACTCTAACTGAAGAGTTAAAAACATATCAGTCACTGGGACCAGTGCACCCCCGCAACCCTATTATAGCTGAATGGGGTTTCACCGAACATGCTGCTCACTGTAACCTGTTCCAAACTGGACCCGATGGGCCAAAAAGACCTTTATTGTTTAGCTCAACTGCATTTAAAGAAACAGAACAACGATACTCTGAATGGGAAAAGGGACTTTTATCTTTAGTCCGAGCAGTTAAACAAGTTGAGAAAATACATCAGGGACAACCTGTGCAAACTAGAGGACCATTTAATTTACTAGAAGCAATCCTAAAGGGGACTGCTCCCCCAGAAGGAGTTGCACAAAAACCCACTGTCCGAAAATGGTATGCCTACCTAACAGGAGTTGCAGAAAATATGCAACTAACTGAAGGACACACTAAGCTTTCCAAATTGCAGATGCCCATAAACACAGACCCTTTAGCTTTACAACAACCTTTTAAACCTTCACCCATTCTGGATGCACCACCCCTCACTGAGGTACACCAACAGAAAACATTTGGTTTACAGATGCTTCAGCAAAAAGTAAATGGTAAATGGCAATATAAGGCTGTTGCATTAGACATTACCACCGGCAAACAAGTAGTAGAAGAAGGTGAAGGCAGTGCACAAGTAGGAGAAATAAGAGCAGTTGTTTTGGCAGCACAGAATGGAGCAAAAATCATATATGTAGACTCCTATGCTGTGTGGGCCGGTGCCACACAGTGGCTCTGTCAATGGGAAACCTTGAATTGGGAAGTAAATAGATCCCCAGTTTGGAGAAACAAAGATTGGCAATTATTACTAGATATAGCCAGGAAAACACCTTTCAAGATGGGATGGGTAAAAGCTCATGCTAAAGATAATCAACCAGCCACAAAGTGGAATCAAAAGGTAGATGAGCTAACTAAAATTAGGAAAATCACCTTAAATCCTGAGTGGTATCGACTGGGAGAATGGTTACATCAAAACCTAGGCCACACAGGTAAAGAAGCACTTTTACTTTGCTGCACAGAGTAAAGGCTGGCCTATAAATAGAAAAAACTTGTGAAACTATTCTTACAGAATGTCCTCAGTGTAGACTGAAATTACAAGCAGATCATCCTGCTAAAGCACCACCTTTACATATTAATGAAGGGAAAACTTTATGGTCTACATGGCAAATTGATTATATCGGACCATTCAAATCCTCTGCAGGATATCGATACATCCTTACAGGAGTGGAAGTAGTCTCCGGCTTGCTTATGGCGACTAAATGTCGGAAAGCCGATGGGCGAAACACAGTGCGAGGGCTATCATTTTGGTTCTCAAATCTACCTACTCATGATGTTATCCAGAGTGATAATGGCTCACACTTTTCTTGTAAGGAAGTGCAAGATTGGGCAAAACAAGAGGGAATTAGATGGGTTTTCCACACCCCATACTACCCTCAATCAAATGGGATGGTAGAAAGAGCTAATGGCTTGTTGAAAAGGAGTCTCAAACCACAGGAAGCTCAATGGGATACGAGACTTCCCAAAGTACTCCATCAATTAAACAATCGGTATGGGCCTACTGGAAGCCCTGTAAGCCGAGCATTCTTTGCAAAAACTGAGCTTAGCGCTCCACCTACTAGGAAAAGAGAATATCCAATGACATTACAGCCAGGACAGCCTGTGATGGTCAATTTGCCATCTATCGGTACTGTGCCTATGACTTTAACTAAACCTCGTGGCCCACTTGCCTGGGAAGCTACTGATAGCAGTGGTGCAAAACACAGAATTAGTTCACGATGGATTTTCCTTCTTCTTAATGGGGTAACCTGTTCGGACTCTCCCCACCGAAACAAGTCTCTATTTTCTCTTACAGCACCCCACAAGATGGCAGATGGAAATGCTGTGTTCATGTTACTATTCCAAACCCTAACAATGCTGCTCTTCTTAGCCTGTGGTCAAAGAACCCTAGAATGGCCATGGTCCCAAGCTCGTGTTAAGTACACTGGAAGTATGGGAATACACTCTAGTAAGGGGGATTTAAAGCTTTCCACCGTGGTCATGCACGGAACTGAAACATACTTAGAAAATGAATGGAGCTGGGATAAAGATGAAGCTGATGATAAAGTTGCCCGGCTCCGAGGAACAGCAGGGAAAGAAATTAAAATAGGATGCCGGATGATCAATGGGTCTACCCATGAGAAGGCATCTCAGATTTCTGTGTACAACATTACATCAAGGCCAATAGCCAAAGATACGAAACTTTGCGCCTTTGAAAAACTGGACTGTTGGTACAATTTTACCTTAGTACAACCTGTTTTTTGTAGTCTGCCTCTGGGCTCACCATCGTGTGGGATTATCCTTTAAATTTAAAATAGACATTATTAAGCCTAGCACAACATCCGCCCTGACTGTAAAGGATGAGACAATTCTATCCCCACAGGTTTCTGAAGTTGGACCATATGTGATCAAAAATACAGGCCAACAACAAGCGTTATTTAATCCATCATGGTCTCTTAAATGAGTAGAACTACTGATGCAAATTAATATGTCTGCAATCAAACCGACCTGTTCACCATTCCTAGGTATGTCCTATGCAGGATGGTTAGCATGGTTACATGGGTGAACCCTCACCTCTCCAAGACGAACAAGGAGAGATGTGACCGGTATAATAGGGACAGGATTGGGAGTCTTAAATAGTATCGATGCGAAGTACTCGTGAACAAACTGAGCACAACAAAAGTGATTTAAACAAATTAGAACACCCATTACAGTCTTCTCTATTAGCATTGGGAACTAACCAATGGCTCTTATCTGATATATTACCTCAGTGGAAAAGAATTAATGAAAGGGACCACCAACTGATTGTGGATGCACTTGGTGTAGCCCAAACCAATGGTTCTCTAGCTCTTAGTTGTATCCAAGCTCAACTGTGGATGCAATCTATGGTAGCAGCAATTATAAGAGAAGGTGAAGAGGGCACCTTACCCACTGAAATTCGAAAGGTAATTTGGGATAATGCAACTAAATTTGAGAAAGAATTCCAGTCCTGGTGGTATTTAGTCAATTTCATTTATGACCCCATTAGCAATAAGGCCACAGCTTTTGTCTTAACAATACACAATGCTTTGGTATACACCATATACCCAATCATTGTGTTGGGATTAAATCACAATGGAACTGTACTCTATCCATTAGAACATAGAGTATGGGCCCACCAAAATGGAAACAAATGGCAAACTGTTGATGTTAATGCATGCGTTGTACAGGAACAACAAGGATTTATTTGTGAGAGTAACACCCTCAAAGCCCAAGACATCTGTCTTGACACTGAACAAAATGTTTGTCATATCTGATGAAGCCCCTGAAACTGTACTTGTGTATACTGGAAAAGGATGTGTTTGTATGAGAACCCTTTGTGATTTTATATTTGTAGATAACGTTACTGTAGATACAAGCAATCGCTCAAATATTTGTGTTTGTAACTTTACAAAAATTGTGGGATGTGACTTCAATTATTCAGCTCCTGTTACGTCTTATCAATTGTTACAATCTAACTATACATTGAGTCGAGATTTATTGCCTACCCCCATCGGAATGAATCTTACATTGGTGAAGAAACTACTACAACACAATGACCTGTGTCAACTGCTAGAACGCATCTGAAACAATGGACACAGAACTCTGATCACCGTTCATCATGATGTAGAAGAGATACACCATGTCTTGGAAAGAGTAAAGAAGGATGGAGAACACCATTGGTGGGAGACTCTTCTTGGATGGTCACCGACAGCAACGGGAGTGTTTAATCTTATGCTTCACCCAGTTGTTATTTTTACTAACTCTAACATTAGTGTGTCTATTGCTTATAATTATATTGTATATAAAGGTTTGGCACATGATAAAACAAATAACCCAACTTCAACCACCCAAAACATACAAATTAACGCATAACAAATAGCAGTGCTTCACTGTCTACTTACTGTGGATCTATAAGTGCATAAATTATCAATATACTATTTATGGCACAGAGGCAAGAAGGTGACCGTACCACCACTCTGTGAGAATAAGATGAATTGACTATAGTCACGGGGTGGAGTGTGACGGTGTGCTTCCCCTGCCCCTGACCTTTATCTCCTGTAACCCTGCTTAGGTGATAACCACCAGCGGTGATTGTAATGGATGCATCTGGTCACGATGGCTGCATCAGCTCAAAGTGAATTCAGGAGACAGATAACAACACAATAGCCTAGGGCTATTGTGCAACGCGCCCACCGAAGAAATTAAAACCTGTGGTCGGCATGTAAATATGACTATGGGTCAATCATCTTATCCCCATAAATAGTGAGCAGCCCAAGAGCCCTTTGAGCTCTCCTGCACGGCAGCGGGCTGCACGCCAGGATCTCCCCTTGAGCAGGGACGCCTCTCAAGGTTACTCCTCGAGGTTGAGAGATTCCTTGCCGCAACAGATCCTCGGTAAGTGACTAATAGCATGCTAAACTTTGAAATCTTAGCTAAGTGATATAAAGGATTGATTGCGCATATATAATCCTTTAGATATAAA
Source organism: Ciconia boyciana (assembly GCF_034638445.1). Taxonomy (NCBI): domain Eukaryota; kingdom Metazoa; phylum Chordata; class Aves; order Ciconiiformes; family Ciconiidae; genus Ciconia; species Ciconia boyciana. The sequence continues at coordinate 14,089,504 of NC_132944.1, read as the reverse complement.
CCGTTGACCAAGTCTGGGACTAGGACTGGATCTAGCCGCACCTAGACTCCTCTCTGAGAAGGAGTTTAGAAAGCAAGGGGATCCTTCCGAACCTCATGACTCAACGGGAGGGTCTCCCTGACAGTTTTGTCTGACCCTGTCCTCTATGCAGTAAATAATCAAGTGTGCCTCGCCATCGAATCTTGTTAAAACACTGTCGCATTGAACTTTGTTAACTCCCTATTCTGTATCGATAAACTATATTTTTACTTCTCTCTTACGAGTGAAGTGCACTCTCACTCCATCCGCGACACAGGGCTGATCATAAAGTTAGGGACCAAGCATGTGAGTCAAGTGAATATCTACCTGAAGCTCATAAGCTATTTATTTATTTAAATCATAAATAAACTAGAAAAAAAATCATTGCTTAGCTGGAAGCTGAAATGGATGTATTTCAAATACTTTATGCTAGATTTTTTAATATGTCTTGTTTTATAATAACAATAGTATTTTAAAAAAATAGTAAACTTTTAAAATATCTGAAAACAATACATTTGGTCACAACTTTGTCTAACGAGAATGACTACTAGGTGCCATAATTGCTTTTTCTTATGATTCTTTTGACTTTCTTCTCCTGCCTCTCACCATCTCTTCTATTGTTTTGCCCACTCCTGGAATATATACATGGATTTCAGAGATTTAAAATTCCTGTAACATACAACTTCTCTTTTTCTTTTAATCAGGAAAAAAAAAGTTTATCATAGAATTTTATTTGGTTTTGTAGTATTTATATATGAGGGAAATTGTTGAAAAGAAGCAAAGTGAAAGCAAAGAGGCTTAAATTAACTTTTGAGTTTCCATTCCTTTATCTTCCCCTTTCTTCCCCTTTGCCCATGTACTATCATAGTAGATTCTTTTCAGTCAGGAATACTGACTGATTTATCAGCCATGATGTAAGTTTAGGACCAGCGGTCAACATAGGTGATATGTCTATATGACAATCTTAAAACGTATTAGACTTCAGCTCGGTCTGAGTCAAATCCAAAATTGTTATACATGTAACAGTGTGGATTGCCCAGCATATTAGGCTTCTGTTAACCAACAAGAGAGAAGTTGTGATTTAGTTTAGTATTGACTACTTTGGTATTCAATGAGTGTGCAGAGTGAGTGCAGCTCACAAGGTGGAAAGCTGAAAGAACAGCATCTGATAGAAGTGTGTTACACGAAGCAGCCCTACAAAATTGTAATTACCTTGGGATGCGCTCTGTTTTTCTAAGACTCCTCTCAACTTATTTCTAAGGTCTATTTAGTAAGTGTGAGCGTCATGCAGGGAGCCAGCATGAAGTGTGGGTTAAGAGAGTTAAGTTAACCTTGAAGACCCTTTTTCTGACTGTCAACACATAAGTCAGAAACAGGAAGGCTAGAGATAGGAAATACCAGCCTGAATTTAGCTTTAGTGATACATAATAAGAACATGCAGTTGGGGCTGCGTTATCTGAGAAGCAAGAGTGAGGCAACAAAGATAAATGATTCTTGTTTTGGGGGAAAAGTGTAGTGTGTGTTAAATTTAGCTAAAACTTGAATATTCTAAAGCCAAATATAACTTCATCATGGTATACTATGTGGCCATTAAAAAATTAGACTAATGACAGAGAAAAGTCTATCTGAGTAATAATCACTAATTTAACTGAACGCATGCTGGAAATAATTATTGACTTTCAATATGCTGTGGGAACAGGAAGAATCATATTCCAACTTTAATTTTGGCATCCAAGTATTTGTGGATATGTGATAGCATTTTGGCACATGTGTTAGTTGCCATGGGCGTGTAACAAAACAGACAATTTGGTGTTAAATGGGTTTAACCCCTTTTTAAGATGACTATCTTTACGAAGATTACACAGCAGAAAACTCTTCTCTGTAAATCTGGTGTCTGATGAGTTTGCTTCACTAGGAAGATATTGATTTGACCTGTATTTTACTCTGAAGAACTCAAGTGATCTTATTTACCCAAAATCTACACTTCTGCTTTTAAATTACAGGTGCAGTGGTATAGCCAAATAGTGTTCCTATCTGCATCTTTGCTGCAATAGCATTTTCTTTCTTTCAAAACTGCATGTAGGCATATTTCAGCAAGAAGAACATAATTTATCAGTAATCAGTTCTTAGATGTCTCAACACTATCGTGGTAATATTTGTGTTTTTCTGTAGAGCACAACAGTGAGCAGTGCATCTACTTCTCTATCTCTGGAGCCTACTGATGTATTCAGGCAGAAGTTTTTCTTCCTGCACATATTTCTGTACTGTGTATATTCATTTATGTGTGAGAGAAGAAAACATTATCATGTTTAACTGCTGCAATCATAAGCACATTAAGTAGACAGATAATAAACAATCCATCTGAATTTATGATTAAGTTAATTGTGTCTGTGTTTTTCTAATGTATTTATTCAGATTAAAGACTGAAATTAGAATGAGACTACATAATCAGGAGACCCTAAGACTGTGTGACTCCTATAAAATAAAAATTAATTTAGTTTAGGGGGATAGCAAAGATCTCTGTAATGCTTAAATATCGCTTAGGTAGTAAAGAGGCCTTGTCCAATTCTCTTCAAAGAGATGAATCTCAGTTCTAGTAAGAGCCATTAAGAAACTTGGCTGACACTGAGGGCTTCGGCACCTAATTTTTGCATATGCCCTTCTGCCTAGCAGGCACCAGAGTCCCAGATTCAACCTTCTGCACCACCTATGCAGAGGATCGGGTAACTGGGAGTAATAAGCTGATGGGAGAGGTGAGGAAACCAGAGGAATTAAAGTAGGAAAACGACTGGAAGGAATGAGGAGAAGGACCACCCCAATGTACTTATGGCTGCTCCACTTGCATTGGCCACCTCCGCCAGCCACCGCTCCTGAGGCAGAGAAGGAGGAGATGCTCTAGTCCCTTCCCACCTATGTGAGAGAGATCTCTGCTGGTGAGAGCAGCTGGTGGATTGGGCATGGCCCAGGCTCAAATCCCTCTCTGCCTACTCTCAGCAGCGTGTTGACACCACTTGTCAAAGGTTTTCCACTTTTTACTGGATAGCTGAATGGCTCTAGTCCCTGCTAGAGAGAGTAATCTCCTGCCTTTCATGCAGGTCTCCTACCTACTGGGCTGTAGTGTCCTTTGCTCTCTCTGCAGCAATGAGTTTTAAGTAGTCCATCTAGACATAGACACTTGGGAATCTCCAAACCATGATATTACATAGAGTATCTGATAGCTGAGGACAAGAGTTTTCTTCTGGAAGGTGTGAATTTGAGTCCTGTCATGCAATCATGCGCTCTCAGCCCAGATCTGAAGTCATGGAACTACTCACTAATCACTAAGCTGTTCTGATAAGGGTTTTATGTCCAGTATTTTATTACTGGACATTTAGAGCAGTCACTCTTAATGTCTAAGTATCTTTCCATTTGGTTTTAGTTCTAAATACTTATTTAAAAAGTAGGTGGAAAAATAATTCCTTTGAACCCCAGCTAACAATGAATATTTAAACTAATTCCACTTTTGGTCTTTCTCTCAACTTTTCTTGTAATATCTTTCATAAGCAATAGACAACCAGCATGCCCAGGATTTAGCCCATCCACTGCATTTTGTTTTGAGTACTTAGAAGCAGTTGTATTTTGGAGAATGATTGCAAGTCTTCAATGAGATGAGGGGAGGCCCATTTTTTTCATAATCTAATTATCTTTAATCTAAATATTTCATTGAACCCTTCCAATACTAAGGATTTTGTTACACCTCTATGTGACTGTCAGTCTGGCTCTACGTATCAGTGTATAATCTTGCAGGTGTACAAAACACTTTCTGAAAACTGGCACTGAACTGCTCACATCCACGATTATCCTGCCTTCAAGCTCAGGGTGAAAGTAAATCAGGCCTGCAGAGTGGTTGTTTTGATGGGATTTCTATCAAGGAATTAAGTTCTATAAATAAACTAAATGCTCATTAATAGTTTTGAAATGTCTGTTTTTCATAGCTTTTAAACATTTAATACCCAATTAGATTCAAAGGTCTTACTGTCTCTCTCCAGAAGAAACTTATAATAACCCTGAGGACATTTGCATTACTAGTCCAGATTAGAAGGAATACAAATGATAATTTTTTTAGCTTTTGGAAACGTAGGGTAAAGTTGACTAAAGAAACCTATGTTTGGCTCCACTTCCACCTTGAAGAGGAGCAAACCGCTCTGTGAAAGTGATACATGTATTGGAATCTAAGGCCAACAGCATACTTAATAGGGAGCAGATATAGAGTCAAACACTAAAATTATGAAGCTTCTGAAATACTTATCACTTTTATTAGTACTGAATTTTCCTTATCCAGGTTACTTAATTCTGTTTAGTACAGGTATCTTTCTGGCTTGTATTGCCTTAGATCTAGGAGACCAATTTGGCATTTGACCCTTCCTGCTATGAACTGAAGTGGTAAAAATAAGACATGTTGCTTCATTCCTCCTGACTCATTGATGCCCTAAGATGATTACAGGTATCTGTCTTAAACATACTGGGACAAATGAAATCTTTTGCAAGCCCAATGCAGCTTTGCTGCTTTAATGGAATTACTCATCACTTTGACACTGACCCTTAGGCTAAGATTTTCCATGTACCACAGTTTGCCATCTTAAGTAGGAAGCGCTATGGAGGCCCTTGGATATGTGGATTCTGCTCTAACATGTATGTTGCTGAGAAAATCAACAACTAATGAGTGTTTATATTGTTATTCCATGTTTTGCTCTACTGACACAACTGAGGGCAAAATTCTGAATATTTTGCCCAAGTACAGCAAAGAATAGAATTGGTCTGGAAAAATTCCAGAGGTGAATGAAACAACATCTTCAGGTCTTCTCCAGCATTGGCAGTTGAATGAAATAGACTTTTCTCTTCCTTTGTGGAACAAATTTACTTAAGGTAATCAAACCTAAATAAACCTTCACTTATATTTTTACAGTCAATATCCAGCATAGGAGTGTGACTTTAAACTTAACCCTGTCACCCAGAGAAGTACCACTGTCTTTACTGTACATTCATGCCACTTTTGTGGCAGTATTCAAGGTCTTACATCTCCAAGGACCCTCCAGTTCAAAGATCAAGGACCACTCAGTTTATAAAACTGTAATTAGGAGTGGTGAGCTGGGACCATTGCAGATTTCATATACTCCCTCTGCATTGGAAGAGAGTCCTTAAATCTGCTGTTTTACAACTTAAAGGAAGGGTTGTCTAGATTAATTCATTTGGTCATAGTCCTGAAGCTGACAAGGCATCTTCCAGGAATTTGAGCCCCCTGGGATCCTTGTCATCAGTTTTTAAATGTGCTTTTTTTTTGTGTGGTGTTCTTATCTGGAAACAGTCTGCTTGGATTACAGCACTCATCTTATAAGCATTTGGCATTTTCTGTTACATGAAACTGAGAGGTATTTCTTTGCTATCAGTCTTCTATAAAGCTTTTCAATCCAATGACTTAATTCAGGCTGGAAGAAGACAGTGAAAAAAGCTTCTGGACCCAAGTCAGCAAAATTCAGGAAAAAAGTGTCCAAATGTGTATGTAAAATTGCATTCAGTGACTTCTGAATTTTTAGAAAGAAATTCTAAAAAAAGTCATTTATCTCCCTAAACGCAGGGATGCATGTTGGAGCAGAACACTCCGCTGAGAATAATCTCCCTGAAACCAAATTACAAGCCTCCTAACGGTTACTCCAGCCCCTGCAAACCAGGTGAAAAGCTGTAAGGTTGTGAAAGAACTGGGAAATTCCCTGAGTGTCTCCAGGACAACTCTCCTTCTGCAAAACCAGTCTCATGGCATTATGTCCTTCCTGCTTTATTACTTCTTGTAAAAGTCTCTTAAAGCCCCTGGGTAACCAGTGAGAGGGGCGTGCCAGGGAAATGGCATTTCTGAGTGCTGCAAGACAGGAAGGGTTTGCTATTACCCCATGGAATATAACCCCAGGACCAGGCTGTGGGATGTTTGGTGTGGTGCAATTAGGAATAGTCTGCTCCTGTATTGGATTTCTGGTACGTACCACTAAGAAATGTGGCGCAATCTCACCCAATGGGATTACTTCTGGAATAAGGTATTATTTGAATAATGTCACTACAGCCAGGTCTATGATATGAGTAAATCTCCCTTTTCATATGAACTATAGTCCTTGGAGGGGTGAAATATAATCCTGAACAGAGGCTCTATTTACCGCTTAAGCCCTATTTTATGGTTTAAGTGCTGACCTTGTACTGACCCTCAGTACAGGGCTGAATTTCACCCTACAGCGAAAATCTGATGGCTAGGGCAGCCGATTAAAGAAATTGGGGCTAGACTTTTTACTATTTGCAAGACAATGAAAACAGGCTTATTTTAGACAAAAATGTTTCTGATTTATGAGAATTTTAGCGCAGAAAGGGGCTATTTTGGAGAAAGTCTTGAGATTAGCATTTCAGTTATATTTTTGGCAGGAGAGCAAGGAAGCCATTTCATTAACTTTTCACTGGAAGTTATATATGGAGGGCATTTGTGTACACAGCTGGGCAGCATAAAACAGGAGGGCTTTGTGTGAAAATATCCTGAAATGAAATTTCATTTCTGTGCAACTTGGATCTGCGTTCCTGGGCTGCCGTGGCCAGTTTCGGATGAAACTGTTGGAGCGCAGTATTAGGCCCTCACACATTTTCCATTGCATTTGCAATGGATGCAGAAATAGTGAACAGACCACTGCTGGCCCCTGTGCAAAATCAGCGTCACCTTTTACAGCTTTATGTCGGTCAGATAAGCTCCTGCCTGCTCCCATGTATCCATATGGCTGTAATCATCAAGTGATACCAAGAGATTAAATGTTTGTAAGGAACTCCAAAAGCCACATACTGAGGCTGGTGTGAATTTAGCTCTGCTTTGACCTCCTTTCCCACCAGATGGCTGTTAATCTGGCACTAAATCACCACCATGGTGGAAAGAGCCCGGGTCCATGTGGAAGAGGCAGCTCTGTGGTTGTGGCTGTGCTGTGCAAGGTGAGAGCATCCCTGAGTCAGCCCCGGGAGTGTTACTCATCCTTGGGTACTGCATTTCTAAAGGCATGTCTTGTGTAGCTACACAAGACAGATTTCACAGGACCCTCTCGTAACTGTGCTTGATTAGGAGCCCACAGAGGTGTTTCTTGCTTAGGGTGTGATGGTCTGCTTGTTGCACATCTTGCAGGTGCATGAAACAGGTGGGGACATAGGCCCATGCAGAGGACATTTCTTTAATTTAACCTTCAAGTTACATTGGTCATTCTTTACTTATACATGCATATTCATATTTTATACACTTTGTTATTTATGTCATTTTGTGCGTGTCGGGGCAAAACCTGTAGAAGTGGGGATAATGTGTGTGCTGAGGATTCCTGCTTTAGTTTTTCAGGGCAGAAATGCAGATAACTTTGCAAGTGCTTCTTTGCAAATGAACCCATGTTTCACTCTGCCCTGATGTTTTGTAGGCGTTGGCATGGGGAACTCTCTATCTCCATCCAAAACTGCCTCCTATCTCCAACGACAAGCTCTTCCCCATCAGAAGAAGTAAGGAGAGATAACTGCCTCCCCTCTTACACAAAATAGGAGTCATTATCTGGCTTTACTCCTATGTCCTAGGCTTTCCTTGAGTTGGTTCTCATCAGTGCTAAGGTCAGACAAACAGAACAGCCTTTTCTCAATGCTCATTCATACTGATTCTGGTTGATTTGCACATGATGGTCTGATGCATACCCTCCAAACACAGTTTTTTCTCATCTGTTGTGTGATCTTTAGAAATAATAGTCCTGAGGAACATGTCATACTATCAGAAAAGATTTCTAATATATATTTTTCACTTTGAGACATCTTGGGATAGGACTGTGATCATTTCACCATCCTCATTTGCACTCTCAACCCCCAGGGAGTCTCTCATGTTGTCCACATCCAGACTTAAGTGCTAAGTGCCTTAGGAAGTACAGAGATGTTTTAGGGCTTTTGTAAAGTCTAGCAAACCTAGAGCACTAGCATCTACCAGTCTGCTTCCCTGTTTACATTGTTATTATTATTTCATTATATTTCTACAATCTGCTAGGTGCTGATTGGCCCTTCACCAAAAAAAGGCTTGTAGGATAAGCAAGAAATAAAAAGAGAGGGCAAATGTGCCATTGTCCATTTAAAAAATACAGTCTAGGGCCATGATTGTGTAGATGTTTCTCTCCAAGACTGTGCTGGCTTGTGTAACATTATTTTTTCCCTGTGTCATCTTTAACTCCCATCTGGTGCACTCGTGGCAGGGGTGCGGGAGCGCAGCAGTGGGTGCAAATGACTTACTGAGAGGTAGAGGCATGAGTAGGACTGTTTATGCTCTTCCTGCTGATACGATAAGATACAATCCTACATGCGCAGCCTGATGTTTTTCTATAATACTTTTCACAAGGCTGGTTTGGTTTCTGTTTTGCTTTGTGGAAGAAGTTTTCCCTCAGAATGAGGCTTTGATTTTTGCTTTTAGAGGCTTCAAGACAGAAGCAAAATATTTTCTTCCAAAAAATGTAGAAGATAAATAACTGGCAGCCAGATTAAAATCCCCCCTCCCTCTGCCCTGATTAAACAACTTCTAATGTTGAAAGCCAACAAAAAAGTAATAGGTACCTTATTTTGATGTTGACCCACTGCACTACCAGTCCATGCAGTATTACTTTGCAAAGCATTAGGAAAAAAAATGAAGTCTAGGAAAGATACTAAAGCCACAGCCTAGTCTATACTTTTTGTTTATTTTTGATACTATGTGGTTCATGATTGTTTCTTTTAGAAGGAACAAATAATCAATACAAAACCATGAATAAAAATAACTTTTCTTTAAAACTGGATGCTAAAAGAACATATAGTCTTCTTACTGTGCTTGACGGAAACAGTACAAGTCTGTTCTCCACAATTCATTGTTTATTGGAATGCCTGAAATCTATACATGAGGTATTTTTAAAACATTTAAACATAGAAGTTAAGCTTCTGCTCCAGACAGTTTGGTTCACCATATTCTAAAAACCCACCATGTACCACAGAAGTGCTTAAAGCAAAGAAACAATAGCAACATTTTTAAAAAGCAAACTTCAATATAAGATAAAATAATGTCCATATTCTTATCTCAAGGAAAATTTGCTTTCCTTATGAGACACATTTCAGCTATTTATTGATTCAGCTGCTGTACGAGACCTTCAAGGCCCATTTCTGCTCCGTGGCACTTTAGAGAGAAGAGGTGCCAACAGACAATGTTTGGCTCTTTCTGAAAGAGATTATAGCTCCTCCAAGCACAAAACAATCAAAACGTTACTAATGATCTAGAAACTCTGGATGGTGTTTCTCCTTAGGAAGTGGAGAAACAGAACATTGTGGATTAGCATCACTAAGTGAAATGAACTCAGGAACATACAGGTGTGAGATGCCAGCTGGCTCCTGGAGTAGGTCTGGACCAGAGGATAAATAACCCCATGGGACTTTGAGGGCCCAGGCCGTCGGTCTTATCCTGCTCAGAGATGTGGACCAGTTAAAGTCCTCTGTACCTTTATTACCCTTTTGTAAAGTTGCAAATCTCTTGTGCTCTGCTCTCTTCTGATGGAATAAATATTCAATTCAGTTAGGTTTGCTCAAGTGCAACGAGCAAAAGTGCAATGCTACCTTGTAGGATCAGACCCAGATCTCACTCAGCTGTATCACTCTGTGATGCTCAAACTGCAAATCTTCTGCTTGCAGAGTTTTTACTGAAGTTAGCTGACACTTTGCAAGCAGAGGATTTTGAGTGTCTAACCAAAGTCTGCATGTTGGCCAGTCAGCTCTGCTCCAGTGTGTGATTTTCATTCTGCAGAATTGCTGCATAAACAATGAGGACTGCAAGGCAGAGACATTAATGTAGGCCTACTTTATTGCAAACTCTTGCAACTAAAAGATCTAACGTATAATTAACTACATGAGCTTAAAATAGTGATGCACATTTTACAGATGACATAATAGTGGCTATAAATGAACCTTTTCCTCAATCCCGCCCTAGTTAATGTTTTCAAAATATGAGGTCACTTGTTGAGTCTTCCCAAAATACTTTTGTTAGGATTAGAATATAACTGTTTTTATTAAAACCCATAATTTGCACCTAAGCACGGATATTTAATTTGTATCACGTGCATTTTGAAAGTCTCTGCTTTGAGACTCTATTTAATTCATGTGCTTCCTGTGTGTGTATGAAATACAATAAAGTAACTCCGCTATGACCAACATACATACATAAAGACATAATAAGCTATGTACTAACTCAGCAAATCAATTTTTCCAGCAAGAAATATATCCTAAGAACGTTCCTTCTTCATGCGTACAGGCATATGTGATAAGAAAACCTTTACAATTGTATGTCTTTCTTCCAAATAGTTTAATTAATAGAAGGTAGTATTTGAAATACCAGTATTTGACACAAATGATTTACTTAATACCTGTCATTTTTCAGCCTTAAAACTGGAAAGGTCTCCTATACTTGTTTTTTATAACTTCTCTACTTCTGAGACTCTGTATTTCATAAACCGCTGACAACCGATGCTACTTTATTCTAAGATAACACACTGCCAAATCCAAAGATTCAGGGTTGATCTTTACTCGCGTTTGAGAAAACCAAACAAATATTAATCCAATTCAGTAACAGTTTGAGGTAATAAAAACTTTTCATCAGAATTAAGATGATGATCCATACTTCTTAGTGGCATATAGTTCAGGTCAAACAAAACTTCCCCAGGAATGCAAGGATATTAGAAAAATGAGCTTGCAGGTTACTTTAAAATTTGGCAATTTAGGCCTTTCTGCACCGTAAGCAAATGTACATGTGTGTTTCGTAGAATTCAAGCTATGGAATTCATGTGGTAGAAATTCCTGGCCATATTTAAGCCTGTAAGGTGGTGTTCTGCCTTTTTCTTCAAAAAAGAATTTTTAATAAATGAGAAATATCTCTGAACACAAACCAGTAACTAATAACTCAGCAATATAACTTACCTTTCTTCAGCCAAGAAATATTTTGCTTGTCATGTTCAAAACTTTCTGCTGGTTTGATTTTTACCTTGTCTGTCTCGGCTTCTGACATCTATGGGTGAGAAAAGAATTTTGGGATGTCAAGTTCTTTTAAAGAAAGTTTCTGACAAAGAAATATGTTATCTGTTTAGGTTCCTGCTGTAATAAATTGTGCTTACTTACACAGACACATTTTTTTTCTGCAGATTATTGATACTATGTAATATCTCAGTCATTAAATTTATGTTCTGTTCCTAAATGCTTTATCAATATTACATAGTTGCTGTTTGTAGATGGATTCTCTTGTAATGTAACTGTAAATTACATTATGAAATGAATGAGTGATATGCTCATAGCATGCTGGTAATAGATGTACATATAACACAGAATAGATATGATCTGGCTAAAAAGGAGGCATCTAGTCTGCCTGTTTATTGTGGTTCAAAGTTGCTGTAAAGCCTGCTGTCAGAGAGAGGTATAATTATGTAAATAATGATAAATATTTATAAAGGCAACTCGAACAAAGTGTATTAAAAAAAAAATCTTTACTGCCACTTGCGACAATTTATTTGCTGTAATGTGAAGAATCACATGCAAGTTGCAGTACCTGAGGGTATTATGTATACAGTAGCTATCAGCCCGTACACTGTGGTTTACTTCCATTGCCTGCTAGGAATAAGATTAGGCTGTCCGGGCTTCTTCTAACTGCTTTATATTTTCACTGAATTCAGTTAGCTAAAGCATTTCTCTATTTTTACCTGTATCTTCCAACCGGTGGGGAAAGCAGCAGGATTCAGATGCCGAGGAGGAGTGCTTTTGGCCGAGTCCTTCGCTGTGTGTTGATGTCCAGCATTCCCATACACTGACAAAACCGAAAGGATGAGCAGTGCACACTCTGCCTGCCTGCTGTGTGGTGCTAGATTTGTCTTGCTGCCAGAATCAGCCAACTTATTGCTGAGGGGGTTTTTTTTCTCCCCTTTTTGTTTGCATGCACTTCTAGAGCTGGGTAGGGTAGGGAAGGAGGGGGGTAACCACCATCCCAGCACTAGTAGAGTGATAAAATCAAAAGCTTTGCAAAAAGAAAAATTGGTTTGGAAAGGTTATTACTGCAGTTCATAACCCAGTGAATCTGCAAGAGGAGGAAGAAAATAAAAAGGGAACCAGGAAATTAATAGCAACAAATCAGATAAATGTGTCAATGTTTTGGCTAAATGTAAGTTAAAATACTGAAGGATGTAGAAATTAGACCCTAAATGGCTATTTACAGCTGCCACTTTGGCAAAGAAATTGTCTGATCCTGCGGGGAGCTGAGTGCTGTGACCCTCCCGAGCTCAGGAGGGTGAAACCCGCCATCACCCAGGGGGGCAGGTCTGCAGGGACGAACGGTCGTTCCCTCCGCTGCAACAGGGCTGAGTGGTCTCAACTGGGGACAGCCCTTGTGCTGGGTGGGCTCGACAGTCAGCAGCACAGAGGGCAGCGGGACAGTCTGGACTACCCTGTGCCTTGAAGGCACAAAAATTTTAAGGTTATTAGTTCGCTTTAAAAATTCTCTTGCCATAGTCACCAGCATTATTGCTCTAATGTTAGTAGCAGTACGGTCAAGCCCAAAGAGAACAAGATTTTAGGGTGCTCAGATGTTGCATCTTACTTTTTCTATAGGACAAAAAGAAAATGTCACTCTGCTTCCCAGAACTGAATTTTGAAAGTGTTGGTTGCAGAGCACATTCAGAATTACTCAGTTATCTTACCTCTTAAGCAATATTTACAAAATTTCAAGCAGCATTTGTCACCAGATACTATAATCCAAGATCCCAGTGCTTAACTGTGGCCAATAAATAATAACATATTCCCTTTGTTATGACAATTATCTTCCTCTACTCTCCCATCACATGTCATTCTTACAAGAAAAAAATGTTTTCTTTCTTTTTTTTTAAATCTCCTGTGCCAACACGACTGAGATTCTTCTACCATCTTTAGCTAATTGTGAATTGCATGGTAAGTGCCTACTTACATCTCCAAATTGCAATGATTAGTCTTGCATGGTTTGAAAACCTATTTTAAGCAGGGTACTTTGGGAATAATTGCAACCACAGGGGGGAAACATCTAGGGTAATATTTTAAGATCTTTGTTCCATTCCCCTTGGATGCAGCTTTGAGAATCATGTATTTTCAGTTGCAGTTCCCCTCTTTCTCCTAGAAACACTTACCTATTTTTTCCATGTTGTTGCACCTGCAGTGCTTTAAATTTATCAGTGGTGCTGATTCTTCAGCTGGATTTGTCATGGCAGGCTATAGAGCTCCTGGTGGGTCCTAATAAAATCAGCTGGGCTCCACACAGATCAGCCTAAACCTATCTGATTGCAACTTGGATCTGATGCTACTGTGCATTTCAGAAGCACTGTTTAAAATGAAGATATGGGTTGTTTCCAAAACAAACTAGAGACAAAATTCTTTCTCTCTAGTTCATTCAGCACCCCCTCCCTGTTTTTCTAGAGATTTTGTCAAAATCCTAATGTCTCCCAAAGAAAGTAAAACAGACAAGAAAGCCCCTCCAAAACTATAGCCCTGGAAGTTGCTGTTGCTTGAAATAACAGTCCCTGAAGTCTTGTCCTTAAGGGTTTTTCTCACTTAAGCTCTCCTTGAAACCAGCAGGAGCTAGGACTGAGTCTAGACAGCCTCCAGGAGTGCAGGAAACCAGCATCGCTGTCAGCCCATTGCTAAATGTATCCCCCAAACCACGACAATACCAATTTGACAAAACAAAGCAATCACAAACCTGACTTTGTATCTGTGCTTCAACAAAGATAATGCAGATTACTGTTCTGAGATGATCTCCTCATCTGCTCTTCTCAGCTGAGGTGCCCTGTAGGACCCCCCTGCACGTTGGTAGCATGCAAATCTGCAGAAGTTACCTAACCTGAACCTCAGGAAATAGCCCACCAACGAGTTAAGAAAGCATTAAATGAGTTTCCTATTAGGAGTATTCTCCATTGCCGACATTCAGTTAATGGTCCTAAAGTTTTCAATCCAGAAACTTTAAATGTAACCTTTCTTAATCTCGATCAACTCCAGTTTTCTACTGAGACATGTTTCTGTGTGCTATTTTTTGCCTTGTTTAATTAAGTTATTTTTGATAAATGCATCAATATTTCTGTTTCCTAATCAATCTTAAAGTAGTTAGAGGAAAGGCAGGCTTGCCATGCATCCTCGGTAATGCCAGGCTTTGCAAAGGAGGAAAAAAACATGAGAGAAGGTCATTAAAATATTGAGTAAACTTATTTCTATTAAAGCTGTAATTGAATTTTTAAAGCCATGGCCCATTTTAAACACCGAACTTTAGTTTATGGTTTGATAATTCATTTCAATTTTATTTTATAGGTTTTATTTTATAGCTATTAAATAGCTATGGGCCATCACTTGTTCCTTTTCCTTCCAGATTGTGAAATAGGGCATTTATATGGAGGATAAAAAAAAAAAATAAAATCATAATGCCAAAATATATGTGATATCAATCAGTTGCCAGATAAATGACTGTATCAAGTGGTTGTTGAGATTCGAGAGTATATTTTTCTGGTCTCCTCAACTGGGAGTGCATTCAAGTCTTTGCAGAGTTGAGAATAGGAAACTTTAATAGCTTGTAATAACCATCAAATCAGAGGAAAAAAACGCATTGTTGATCCTAGCAAGCATCGAAACTGTCAAGGTTTCTTTTCGTGCTTAATTTTAGGTCAGGAATCCAGAATCAGATCCTGTCCTGAGTCTAATGGAGTATGTGTAGCCGTAGCCAGGAGAGTTTTTGGTTACATCCATGGGTACAGCACTTACAACATTGTACTTCACTACCTAAAGTGACTTTTTACTTGAGGATATGAACTGTGTGCCTAGAAGTTGAATTTTCCAGTGTGAATTTTCCACACCACAGCATTAGATTAAGCAGTTATTGCTTTCTTGCACAATCCAAGTAAAATTTAGCCACTTGTCCACTGGCAAGTGGCGCTCTGTAGCTTTAGAATACCCCACACTGCAGTAAATGTGGCTTAAAAAAAAAAAAAAAGTATGATGAAACTATGCCTTTGCTCCCTTTTGCACCCTGGGGTGATCATTTCCAATAATAAAGTAAGTATAATGTGATGTGCCCTGTCAAAGTTAAGGAATCTCTTCTTGATCATGCATCTGTAGGTAGAATATTAAGTTGTGGGAACACGATATACAGCCAAATTATGCTGGTGATTACATGTAAAATGCATGGTTTTTTAGCCGAACCATCATGTCCTGTGAGTGCTTCAAATGCAAAACAGCCTGTTTATAGAGACTACCTCAAACTGGCACTGACAAATGATCTATATGCTGCAGAGGCTCTGAGTAGTACAAAGACGGTAGGATTTTATTCCCCATCACTCTGCCTCACAGACACTCTAGATAACTTTTCAATAACTCAGTGCCCTGTGAGAGGAGACACGGGCCTTTATTTCACTTTTCCACTCAGTGCCACTGTAGGTCAGTGAACGTCTGGGAATATGTTTAGACTGGAGGGTGGAATAAAAGCTTGAAAAGGGTTGCAAAAGCAGGTTAGCATAGAGGTCGCTAATAATGTAGAGGAAGCACAAACCAGTAAGATTAAGAATGCTCCATATTTCCACTGAACAGTAAAGAAAAGAGAGACACTGCATGTCTTTCATCTTCCAAGACGGCAGGAGGGAGGTTACTTGGTGTCTGTGCTAAAAAGTGGTGATGGGGACAATGTTAGGAGAAGAGGATGAAGGGCAAGTGTGAAATAAAGTTGAGAGGATGCTAGTGTGGTGCTGGGGTGGGGAAGGCAGAAAGACCCAGCCTCTAACCCTGGAGCCACGAAAGCACCATCCAAACTGAATGCAGCAGTACACTTGGGCCGTTTTCCCTCCTACTGGCAGCAACCCCTTAGAAGCCCCAGTCAAAATTAAAGCCCAGGCTTTATAATGGTTTTATAGTAACATATGTGCTATGTGTGCCTTTGTATATCCTGGCTTAAGCAGAAAATCCATCCTGTTTCATGTTTTGTCCATCACGGGCCAAATTCTCCATGACCTCTGTGTGTGCTGTCTTTATAGATGCTTCCGTATTGCCCTGGCATTTAGGTGGATGCATTTGGGTAGAAAGTACCTTAAACCCAAGAGATTTAAAAAAAAAAATTGATATATGGTGTGTTATGGGACAATTTGCCCTTTTAAAGGCTCTGTTTGGTGCATTTGGAAAGGTGGGTGAAACAGGTGCCTTGGGTGGAACCCTCCAGGCCAAGGGATACCTGTTACAGAGACCTTTCTGGACAAATATTTGAAAGCCTCTTGGGCATTACAGCAAAAATTGGGAAAGACTTGATAAGTTGGCATGGAAAATAAGCTGAATGGTGTAATTGCTGCCATATCACAGTGTATACTGGTATAAGGGAGACAGGAATGTGACCATCTCATGGAGGGGATGTATCCTTTGGCAGATGGGTGTAACCAACAACAGTTACAACACTTTCATAGGAGTGTACAGGAGTTTGTGTAACAGGTGTGAAAAATGAAGGTTGTATCTTCATTGCAATAGTTCATTATTACTGTCTAGAAACCGGCTATCTCAGATTATTGCAAGGCTGCTAGCTGAATATTTTTACAGGATTTTAAAGAATCTCAGGAGACCATTTACTCCTTGTTTAGCTCAATGCAGGATCGACTTGTGTCTCCTTGCCAATACTCAGACAACCTCTTCTTGAAGTCCCAAGAAGACATCCAGGTACATGCCCCTTCCAGGCAGTCTGATCCAGTGCTTTTCTATCCTGGTAACAAATACAAAAACTTTTCTTGATGTCTAAGCTAATTTTTCCTTCGCTGTAGATTCAACCCATTACCTCTTGTCCTTTCCGTTCTGCTTCTGCAAAGCTGAGCTTCCTATCCCTTTGAGACAATCCTTTCAGCAGATAAAGGAATGTTATCACATGTTCCCTCAGCTTTTTTCAACACTTAAATTTAGATCATATTCATTAGCCTATGGTCAATCTTACAATCTTTGTTAGAGCTTCACCTTTCTGGTAATGTGGTGTCCAAAAGTGGTCACATTCCTTCTAAGACTTTGCCCACATGGAATAGAGCAGTGAGGTTACTGGCATGTTTTATAAAATTTCTCCCTGTTTCTATATCCCAGTATGATGTTTGTCTTTTTCATGACAGCATGAAATTGTTGACTTATGTTTAGTTTATAATCCATCCTGTTCCCCAGATTCTGTTCTGCAGTGTAGCAACATAACCAGTTGTTTTCCTTTTTTAATACAGCTGATTATTTCTACCTAAGCATAGGATTGTGCAGCTGTGCTTCCTAACTTCATCCCAATCTTCTCCGTACTATTTCCCTGGTTTGTGAAGATCTTTTTGAACTCTCATGCTGTTCTCTGAAGTGCTTGTTAGCCCCGACTGTTGTGGTTGGGCTGGTGGAAGTTTGCAGAATTCCTGTGGAAATCACTTGCCTCTGCTGTCTAGGCATTTGGAGTAGGTCAGAAATGAAGCTTTATGTTTCCTAAACTGGACTTTCATGGATGGCACCTGTGCCCCCACAGTTTGCTCCCTTGCAGGAATCCATGAATACTTTTAATCTCTGGCTCTTCATGAAAGAACTATAGAGGCAGCTTCTTAAGTATCAGTATGACACATCTGTGTGCGTAAGTACCTACGTGGGTCCATAAAGAAAAATCGCTCATGTTTTCAGCAAGTGCAGAGTGCGTACTGGGATTGCTGACAGCAAGGTCACACTGTCTTTGACACTATTTGCAAGCCAGGTAGGCGCAACAGTGATTTGCTATGTCTTCTATCATATGTAAAAAGCCAGTGGCAAGTATTTTTTATGAAGAGGGATCTGAGCACTTATGGACTCCTTTGCTGACTGGCAAAGCTTGACAGCACCTCCCTAAACAACACTATCCCAGATAAGATGTCAGTGAAAGCACTGTGCTTTTTAAACAGAAAGAAAACCGACTTAAGTGTTTCCTCTTCATGCTTTTAAGAATGCTGCTTCCCAACAGTGCTTGAAATGTGGTCGCCTTCTCGGAGGTGCTGAGTACAGCTGAGAAGGAGGGGTTTTGTCTAAATTACTCTTATAAGAAAAAGATAAAATTAGATCTCTGCCTTACTTCAGTAGGATGTCAAGGGAACTTGTAGCTGCCTTGAACTCAGCACTACTATTTCTCAGCTAACCACTACTGAAATGAGTTTCTTGTTCTTTTGCTAAGTTTGTTTGCCTTTGTTTAAATCCTTATCAGGCCAGAGGGAAGGCGGCAGTAGATGGAAAACAGCAACTTTGTGAACTCTTAGGTAGGGTCTTGCAGGGGTACAAGAAACCTCAGGTCAAGTTCCTTCTGAATAATTATGTTAGTTTCTAGCTGGAGTGAAACAGCTCTAACAGGAGAGATTAAGAACTTGTCCTAAAGGAACCGATAGGTTGGTGGTTATGGGAGTTATTTGGGATCTTTCTTGCTAATACTTCTGCAAGATGCTTTGTAAAGGTCTATGATTTGGACTAGTGAAATGAAGAAAAAAAAATGTGAAGTCTCAAAGTTTTGTGGAAGAGGAAATCTGTTTCCTGCCTGAGCACATACAACTGAAGCTGAAGTCAATGTGAGCTCTGGGAGTTCAGCAACCTGAAAATAAGGTCTGATGTCTAAATGAAATTGGACTTCAAAAAGAAAAGTAGTTTTCTGGCCCTTTTGGAGCCAAAACAAAAAAGTATTTATTCTATTTGATCAGCTATTCACAAATGATGCCTTTGTGTCTTTAAAATAACTACAAACCAAACTTAAAACTGGAAGCTCTCATCTTTGATGTTATCTGCAGATAAGATAGAGCTTTGAAGCACTAACAGAGACTAATTGGAACAGAATACCAATACAAGTGAAAATTAATGGAAAACACAAGAACTGTTTGGAGCGCTATCACTCTAAACCGGGACCATTTCTTTTCAAATGTTATAGAATTTCAGGGAAAAGGTGCAGTTCTCTGGAGTGTAGATTAAAGAGGAGAATTGTCTGATTCAATGTAGCATGATACTTCAAAAACAATCATAGGGTTTAAACCTATTTGTATGTATTCATTGTATTTTTAAGTATCAAATTATTTCAAATATGTAACAGGCTGGAGGAGGGCGGGGAAGGTGTATCACAGGTGAAATAGTATCAAATTTGTATTTTATTTGAAACAGGCTCTTTTTTCCTGTTTTGTTTTGAAGACAGCATTTCTTTCCATCATGAGCTTGAAAAGAATTTGTCAAAGTTGCTGGAAGGGAAGAAAAAAATTAGTAGTGCTATATATAGAAAGCATGCAGATGAGAATAGAGCAAAATTATATCTGCAATCAACCCTAGACCTGAACACAGATAATAAATTGTCATCAGTCCTAAGAGTATGCAAGTGATACAAAGGAGACTGAAGTTTTTCCTGGAGTTTCAACTCATCTTTCGTAGGACAAGCCTGCTCTGAT
This sequence comes from Ciconia boyciana, assembly GCF_034638445.1. NCBI lineage: Eukaryota > Metazoa > Chordata > Aves > Ciconiiformes > Ciconiidae > Ciconia > Ciconia boyciana. Next base: position 14,069,993 of record NC_132944.1, on the reverse strand, counting down.
GCTCTATGAGGTTCAGTTGGCTCAGGGTGAGACAAACCAGGGAAGGGTAAGAGTAGAGTGGAAATGTGCTTTGGAGCTGTCCTGGGGAACGACTTGCCCTGGTGCAAGCTCAGGCAGCACTTTGGGTCTGCTGCTTTGCACTGTGGGCAACCTCAGCCCCTAATCTGGGAGGATTCTTTCCAAGTCTGCCGAGGTAGACTTGGTAGTGAGCTATGTATGTTTGTATCCTTGCTCCTAGTAGTGTCTGAAGGCAATGTGCTCTCTAGATCTGTCCAAGAAACCCACTTGGTATTAAAAGGAAATTATTCTGGTTGCTTAGTCAAGTACTCTGATATTAAGCAATGCCAGAACTGAGGTTGCTCAGGCAACCTTATTTCTACTCCCTCATTCATTAACATACTAGGTGATCATATAATTGAAGCTACTAATTTTTAGTTCAGACCATATCTTGGGTTTAGACAAGGATTTGTGCAAGACAGCTTGTTGTACCATGGAAAGCCTGGGGACAGGGTTTCAGAGTGTTTTTCACACACTGCACATGCTTTGCTGAAAATCCAAGGAGCAGGAGGTATGTGGCCATCCTGAAAAATCTGTCAAATGTGAGTGAAATCTCCTTTAAAGAGAACTGCTCATCAGTGAGGTCCCAGCATGGAGACCCTCTGCCTTGTTAGGACAACACTTCACTCTCTGCTGTCTCACCCTCGCAAGGGTTACCCAGGCAGCCCAGGCTCTATACCCATGGCCCCACATACCCATTTCTTTAGCTGTGGTTCCCACCTTGAGCAGCATCTCTGACCAGACAGATACCCACTGACTTCTGGGGAGTGGTCAGTTCTTTATCTTGGTTTAGCTGTAAAGCACCATCTATCCGTGTCAAAATTGCAACTGAAAATACTGTTGATGTCATTGCCTAAAATGTTTGAAACCACTCACTGTGGCTGTTCTATTTTCTCAAATGGTTTTCTACCTAAATAGTCATTAGTTCTTAGCTAATCCAATAGTGACTGTATTTTCAAATATTACTTAAGTGGTAAAACATAGGATTTGTGTATTTTTGCAAAGGTGTCCTTCTGCTGTGCAATTTGGATGAAAAGCGGTCTAACACTATTATTCACCTATGCTTAGTTTTCTTACTGAAAGCAAAAGATGTCTCTTTTATCTGTAACACTAAAAAGTAGTACAGTATCAGTACAGCTTTTGTTTTAATGCTTATTGCTTTTTCTTCTTGAGAACCTGGAATTTTGCAATCCTGTTAAGTGCTTGTTTTCTCCGATAAATACTCTGCACTGTTGCTACATTTCAGTTGTTATGTTTCTCAGGGGACAAAGGTAGTAAAGAAAGAAAATTAATAAATAAACAGTTCAAAGTCTTGAGTGTCCAAAAATATTGCAGTATCTTGATTTGAATAACTGAAAATTGAAACACTTTATTTGGGTAGATTTCATCACGTCGAAAGCTTTGCATGCAAATCTAAAGTCTGCCATTCCCTCCAATTCCTTTGAACATTTCCATTGCTGATCTTTTTCTGTTTTGTCTGTTCCAACAAAAGTGCAAGCCTATCTGTTATTTACAAATAAAGTTAACAACTCTTGTGTTTAATGTAAAACAAAATGACCCACAGAATAGAATGGGGGGATTATCTTCCCATGTTTTTACAATGACTAAATAAGACCCCTTGATTTTCTTCTTTTGTTTTACTGCAGGAATACAAGAAACATCAACCTTTGTTTGATGTAGATCTATTTCGGAATATTTTAAGCTGTACTTTTCTTAGTCTTAGCTGGAAATACTGAAAATAATCTAATTTAAAACAGCAACAAGACCCCTGCTCCCAGTACTTTATTGGGAAGTTGGACTTGGGGGGGGGCTTAATGCAGTCATCCCAAACAAGAGCACTTTAGTGGACTTCTGTTTCTAATTAAACTCCAAAACAAAGCCAAGAGTCAGTGAAGTCTGACTTCTCTTGACATCTGAGAATGCCAGGAGAGTCCGTTCAAATTACATCTTTGGTCCAGATCTGTGTTTTTCCATGTCTGATCACAAAACCAAGAACAACATCATGGGCAAACATGAAGAATGAGGGGAAGAGCTTCATTCCTACCATCTAGCCAGGCCTTGGTTCTTCATGCAAGTTGCTCTCCATAGCCTCCCTGTGCCCAGTCCTTTATTTCATACCCCAATTTCCTTTAGTTTGTGTCATGATCTAAAACCCTGCTGACACAAAGTACACTGAAGAACCCACGAGCACTTCTGAACATCCTCAGATACACATGTATCACCAGGTCTGTCTCAAATACATGGAAAAGAAACCCAAACTCATCAGTTGGATAGGGCGGTGACATGCACAGAGGGAGCTGGCTGGGTCTGAGGCTGCGCTGTGTGTCAGCAGGGAGCCTGACGTGGCCCTTGGAGATGGTGATGAGTGACATGAGTACATTGCGATGGGGGCCTCCAAAGGCTCTCATTGCCTGGCCCAGCTTGTTCAAGAGTACTTAATTTTTAACATGTGGAAATTTCTGAAATATGCATCTTAGAATATCTGCTTAGCTTGCCTAGAAAGCTTTAATAATTAATGGAAATTCAGAGTTGAGGTATAGTAATGATTTATACAGGGAGCTGTCTTTACACAATCTGCTCTCAAAGCTTTCTAGAGTATTACTCTTAGTGTCTAATTAACTTCCGAAGAGTGATACCGCTCCTTTCACTATGCTGATTGATCAAGGGCTTAACTGCAAGTCATATTTTCCAAGTGATTCCCCAGTGTCCTCTCAGCTCTTATGAGTTCTTGCTGAGGAACAGAACTGTCTTGGACATCAAGAACTACTTTCAAGTTTTCAGATATAGTGTCTTAGACGTCAGGGTGTTCTTGTTGCTGTTTAGCCCACATAGCCATCACACAGAAATTTCTAGTCTTTAGATATGACTTTGTATGAAGCGATCTAAATATTTTTCTTTTTCCCAGTAGCAGGTCTTCCTGGTACACCTTTTGGAGCATGTTCTTTTCACTCTTTGGGATTCATGGTGATAAAGATACCCTAATATACTAAAGTACACTAAAAATTCAAGTAACTAATAATGATTTAGAGCTAAGATGTGGTATTGCAAGTGCCAACTACCAGCTAAGGACTTTGGAAATACAGGGTCATTTCCTTGTTCTGCCATTTGCATGGTGAGTGATGTGGGTAAATCCTTGTATTTGCCCTATCTGTAAAAGAGACTGTGATCATATGTTGTGGTCTAGCTGGGGGGGGGGGATCTGTAGAGACCCTAGGACTATTATAATTAGTACTATCTCTGTTTTCAGGCTGTTGGGCGTTTTATTTGTTTAAAGCTGTGTGAAAGTGAAAAGAAAAGATTACAGGATGGTGAACAGGAGCAGGGAAGATCTCATGCACCTCAGGGTTTGCTCTTACTGCCACTAAATTTTTGCTGTTGCAATTAATACAAAGTCCTAAAGAGCCATGGACACAGGAAACACCAAGTGCAGCACAGCTCTTTCAGACTCACTCTCTTTTGAAGAACACATCAGTCCCTTCCTAGAATCATTTTTGGGATCACCAGAGGATGCTGGGTAAAAAAATGCACATTTTCTTAATTCTCCATTTAAGGCCTTTTTTTCCCACCTCTTCCCTGTTCCTTGCTCGTGATCTCCATGGATGTCTTAGTTTTTTGGCTTAAGTTGCCTTGTTAGAAGCAACCAATGCATTTCATAAATATTTGCTCACCTATAGCTATGTTTACACTTGATATTGAGAGCTCATTGTCAGCCGGTGAAGCAGACCTCGAAGAGAGGCAGTTCTTCACAAGCAGCCCAGTTCCTCTTGGGCCATAGTCTATCCTGACCCCAGGAGATCATACTACCACTGACAAGTTTCTTCAAATATATCAGGTTCTAAAATCTGCTGTTTTCTTAACCAGTTCCCTCCCCGTTTATGGTGGCGAAAGACTCTTCTCCAGAGTAGGCTGCTCACACCAGTACGGGGTGTGCCATGTATTCCCAGGATTTTTTTTTATCCTTTCCATGAAGACTGTGCCTTCACCTTGCACCTGAGGGCATTGAGGTGATGGCACTGCCTTTGGAGACAGTGTGTTCAGGCTCATCTAAAAATAACAGCTACCAGCTTGAGAGTATCTACTTCCTTAGGATTCAAATATTCCTTTGACAGGATTAATGGCCCCACCTTTTAAGAAATTAGCAATATCTCCATTTCCTCTTTCCATCCAAACAGCATTTCTGATACTAATAACATCAGCCAGAGTGAAAGAGGAGATAAAAGCACTGGTGGCAGGGTTCCACATGTGAAGGAAGGTGTCATAAAGTCTTGGAGGGCTCATCCAAAGTTCGTACCAAAATTAATAACTAGCTTTGTCATTTAAATCAGCCTGGACCCCTAATGTATTTATTCTGAAACTTCATCAGGCAAAAGCCAGTCTGAGTCCTATGCTGGAACTTCTTAGAGGATTTAATTTCTGTGGAGCCAGAATGAAGATACTTGGTGTATCTCCATAAGTTACAAGCAGAGGCTGATAACTGAATTCAGGCATTTTGGTTTGTTGGTTTTTGGCTTTTTTTTCTTTTCTTTCTTTCTTGTATAGAGCTATGTTGTTGAATGTTCAGCTCATTCTCTTCAGGTATGAGTGAGTTTGGGGGCTGCTTTGACAAATGCCTTATGCTGGAGTTCCCCAAGGAGAGCTACATAGGGACAGATGCTCGTGTTGATCTAGCATTTCTTCAAAACTGAAGCATTAAGACTTGATGCAAATTATGTTAGAGCTATCCTGTGATCGTGTTTAACTAAATTCTTACTTGCTTTACCAACAGGAGAGAATATGTGGATATCTAAAGAAGAAATAGGGATCTTTCCCAAACAGTTGTCTTATTAAAAAAAATAAAAGGTATATAATTTTGACATTTGGGTATCAGTTAATGCTTCATCCTCCTATTTGTACCATTACTTTCAGAAAGAAGCAGTTTATAATTAAAAAAAATGTGCTAAGTACAAGTGGAACACAAATATAATTCATTTCAGATAATAATGCTTTGTCCAAATATGAAAACATAATGCTGGGATTGTCTAATGTTCTATGTTGGCCTAGTACTGCTCCTTATGGAAGGATAAAACTAGGGTTAGCTTTTCTGCAGGTTTTGTAAAGCTAATCTCTTGTGAAAATCTTACCCAAAATCAGTTACAGAAATATTGCCAGGTACTCAAAGAATTATAAGTATATTTCTTATATGTAATATCTTTATTGGTAGAAACCCTTTAAATGTCTGTATCCTAAACCAAAAGTTTCCAAAATATGGCATGCCAGCCATACCAGATAGGTACAGTTTGATATGTCACACTTACTGCTTCTGGTAGTGCCTCCAACCTCTGAGCTACTACTGAAGCAAAATTTGTGAAACCCTGCGCAAAAAAAAGTGTTTTCTGGGTAACAGTAAATATTAACTCATGCAAGAAAGTGATTTCTTGATACAGATACTGTATCTCCTGATACAGATATCTTGTTTATCAGCCTGTGGTACAGCATAGAACTGCCTTGGCTTAAAAACAAAAAAGGTGGGAGGAAAACCCTTACAAATCTAGGCATACGGTTGTCTTAGTGCATGTGAATCATATTGAAATGCTCATGTTCCTATTACAGTAATTTTAATAACAAAATACATTGCCCATACAGCATGATGTTAAATGTGTGCAGCTCTTCAGAAGGGAAGGGCTGCAGACAGCAACATTTAAATTGTGGGGCTTCTCCAGAAGAGCTGATCAGTAGAGCAAGAAATCACTGCTCTAGTGTGTGTAAGGGAAAGAGGTAATAGGGAGGCTGCTACCTGAGGAAAAGGGCAAGTCCTCTTATAGATAAGGGAAGAGGGAGCTGCAAGGGGAGAAAAGCATCTAAGGAAAGATTAGAGTTTTTTAAAAAGTGGAAAATTATTTAACACTGATGTTGTATCTCAAGCCAGTCCTGTCTATCCCAAGACCACTGCACATTTGTAACCTCAACTTTGCAGACCACACTGTTTCTCTTAGATAACAAGGATATGCAGATAGTAAGAGGCACAAAAATAAATTAGAAAAGGATTTCTTTAATGCTTCTAATAATGTATTTGGACATGATTATCATAATGAATCTTGTAAAAGGAATTCACTGTTTCCCCTTTTATATGATGTATTTCTGACCTTAACCCACTTGATATGCGATTCCTATTCAGCAGAGGTGCCCATAATAGAGGGGCAAGAAGGATGATCAGAGTTCAAACAATAGGGTGAGAAATGCAGAGTAGTGGGAAAAAGCTTCCATTTTCCCATAAGCTGGGGCATAGAAGATACTGCAGCCTCAGCTCTACAGTATCTTATGAACAAACAAATTATGCATGAGTTTGCTCAGGGGACTACTCAGCCACTCAACAATAATGGGTAATTGCCCTCACAAACTTATCCTCATATCACTCATACACACCAACACTTACACTGAAAAGAAAAGACGCGAAGAACAAATTTCAATATAAAACACATTATTATTATGAAAATGACACATTTCCATTTAACCCTTTTCTAACAAAAAACTCACTGCATTTCAAAGAAAATGGGGCTAGAAAATTTTAAACGTTAGTCTCAGTATTTTCCCTTGGAAGGCACACTCAAGATTGTTTTACTTGGCACATTCTGTACTCTTCATTGTAGCAAAGGCTTGCGGGTATCTAATGACACAATCACAGAATGCCATAGAAATTTGGAACAAAATCCCCATCTTCGATACAATTCAGCAGATTCACGCCATATGGAAATCCTGCTGTTTAATGTAACACCATTAAAAGCCACATATTGCTAAATTCATCTCTCAAAGATTTTTGCAAAAGTTGCAGGAACAATATTATTTCTGAGTTTTTAACCTTTATTCAGCCTCCAGCATTCTTAAGAGTCAAATGCGTGTTTCATAACTGGAAATCCAACTACTTCATATGCTGGTGATATTTTGATTTCTCAAACATACATAGTAATATAATGGTCTTCCCTCCTTCATAAAGAACTAGTAAGTTACAACTTGATCAATAACTGGGAAAGAGATATGAACCGTAGCTAGAGCTCAGTGTCTTAAAATACGATAGATTAATTTTAATTTATTCTATACCTTTCACCCTAAGCATTTTATTCATTCCTTTTGTTTTCCATACTTTCAGTTCTAGGTGGTAAGTTCCCTGGGCCTAAGATTGTGTGTTAACATTTTGAATTCCAAAGCCCTTTGGTATTTCTGGACTGCAAATGAAGTAATTGATAAAGCTATTTGCTGCACAGCCACTCGTATGCATTTTCAGTCCATCCCTTTAGGAAAATCTCTACTGAAGGCAGTTGTTAAGGTCATGCAGTATGAGTAGACAGAAGGAAGTTCTGGCTGCTGTGTAGGTGCTTTATCGAAGTTTTACCCAAAATTTTCAACTACACCTGCATAGATCTCAGCTCTCCTTACCGGACTGCTCATAGGTGCAAGGATTTTCCAGCTTCATCTGCTTGCAAGAATTGCATCAGAAAGGACACAGGAAATGATAAAGAATCCAGCCCCTTGTTGCAGTGTTTCCTGAAAATCTTGCTGAAATTTGAAGCACTGTTTCTACCCAGTGTGAGAGTATGTGACTAATACCACCACAGAGACACAACATGAAAATAGAGTGTGCGTGCTGTTTGCCATGATAAAAGGAGTATCTTTAAACTCAGAAGTACCTTGTGTAAGATCTTATGTACGAGGGAGCTTGGAGGCACCTGAGAAGTCCTACATGAGCTGTAAACTGCCTTTTCAATATGAACCTATTTCAGATTTATCAGTTTTCTTTTCCATGTCTAAAGGTGGGTTAGGGATTTGCACAAGAGTCGAGGCCAGCATCACCAGGGGTGGCAGTTATAGCCAGACTCCCAAAGAGCCTACCTTTCCAGACGCTGAGACCTCCTGAACATGTGGTGATCACAGGTGTCTAGGGAAGGGCCAACATCTTTCTGAAAATATTGTTCAGGAAGGATTCAAAACCTTTTCCAAGTCAGCAAGAATAATGGCAGGTGACTCGAAGCCTGAGAGATGTTGCAGACACTTCCGTTGTTTGTATAATTATGTCAGGGAACAGCAAGATGAGTTGGGGCCAACACCTCCAAGAGTTTAGAGAGGAGGAGTGAATGGAACTAAACTGGGAAGGGAGAGGAAACAAAGGTAGCTGTTTGTCTTCTGGTTGCAAATTCATGGTTTACGAGAATATTGCCCCTGATCTAGGTGGCCAAACTTATTCTGGTAAATTTTCAGAAGTTGCTTTACAGAGCTGTTGGCAGCCTTGCAAGTCCAGAGTTTCAGCTCCAGAGTTGCAACAAGAAAATTACTCTCTCTTGCTTTGTCAATATGAGCAAAGTGGGCTTTACCTCTCTTTAGGGAAAACTAGCATAGCAGCATACAGTCATAAAGGAAAGAATAGCTCTTTTAATAAGATCAACACACTGTGAGTTACAAATTACCCGGGTGAGAGAGGAGCACCAGTCCTAGAAACCTTCCCAGACTCTGGCTGGTGCACTTCTAGCAAGTCACAATGTGTCTCTGTAGCAGGAGCCAGCGAAGCTGCATTTGAGGGTTGTGATGACATTTGTATGTCCCTAATATATTTATAACTTAGAGTACCTGTGTGTATGTCGCACATTTTTTTCCTAGTAGATATGCAGAGATTTAAGCAGGTGAAAATGTGTCCACAAAGGACCATAAAGAAGAAAAGGAGTTATAAGATAATGCAGCAAGAGCACTGATGCATGGTTATTGAACGTAAAAATGGTTAACATGTGGAAAGAGGTATATAAATGACTGCAAGCCACTTTTTCAAATGTCTTTCCCTGTTGCTCTTAGCAATATCACTGAATATGATCAAATCATTTTTCCACTCCTTTGCCACAGTAACTTTTGCAAGTTAACAGCCATCTTAAAAAGAGGGCATGGGGTCCACAACAGATAATGCACGTTCTGTTGTGTGATTCTCAAACGCTGTTAGGGCTCTTCATGTGGGAGTTTAAAATCACTCACGAGTGGCTTGCCTTTGCTCCCACTGGTGTCAGTGGTTAAGATTGCTGGGGGCTGTGCACAGGCTCCCAGGTCTGCTTATGTGGAGGCTGCAGGATGAGGCCATTGGCTGCAGGTTTAGTAGCACCCAGTGTGCGTCAGTTCCCCATGTGTAAGCCTTGGTATAGTTCTAATTTATTTTTAAGAACACAAAGATACATGATTTAAATATTGTGAAATCCTGTATATATTTTGGCTCAGTCAGTCATATGCCTGTTTACTCACAGATTCCCCAAAATCTGCATTTCCTCAGGCATTCATGTCTTTCAGATTCTTTATGCTGTTTTTTCTGCCTCAGTTATTTCTTAACACCATGCTGCCTGTTTTTCCTTAGACCCAGTGGAATATGGCCTTTTTTGTTAGCCTTGGTTTTAGTACACGTGGTCAAGTGATCACTGCTTGACAGCCTAGCCACAGGGCCAACAGCACTTAACTGTCAAGGTGGGAAACACCTTTCTGCCCTCCGCCTGCCTCCATCCCCCTCTGTGCAAAAAAAATGAAACCTAATTGTGAGCAACATCATAACCACAAGATGAAGAATGGCAAATGAGCCCTGCTTGGTAGATGGCTACAGCTGAGCGATGTAGGCTTGTGTCCTCCCAAGGAGCAGGGTCAGAGCTTTCCAAAATCCTGGACAAAACCAGTTTAACTAAAAATGTGTTTAAATTTAAAAGGGGATTGTGAAACATCTCCCTTCTCAGGTCTTTGCGTAGGGCAGGTTTAGGCTGCTGGATACTGAAAGGGTTGGATTTTGGATTGAGTTTTGCTTGGAAGTACCAGACCAGAAGGACAGGCAGGTTGCTGAAGGATTGGGTTTTCCTCCTATGGTTTTCCACCCACCTCCATACCTGGGTCTCAACCCTTCCCTACCACTCTTTCCTCACTGCAAAATGGGCAAGCCTCTTCCTTTCCTTTCTCTTCAAACATACCATACCAGGAACAGGACTGTGTGCCTGTGCTGCACCCCATGTAATGGGATTCTGCTTTGGGTTGGAACATCTTGATGTTAATAAATTAAAATAAATTTAAAAGGTTAAATGCTTTTGGTTCCCTGGGAGAGGTGGACTGCAGGAAAAAAGCACACCCGCAAACTTCAGTAAATGTGGTCTTTCCTGTCATTGAGCAATCTCTGTCATTGAATTCCCCTTTCCCTCTCTTACCAGAAAGATTTTTTTTTTTTTTTAATAAATAGCACAAGTTTAGGGTACTTGCATTATCAAAGAGTTTGCAGTCCTGATTAGGAAATCTATTTAACCTGGTGTCAATTGGCCTCCTTGATGTGAAAATCCGCCCGAATCCTGGGAGAGAGGGCAGGCAGTGCCCCAGTAAAGCTTTCTGCAGGAATAACTTATTTTAAGAAGCAGCAGAGTAAGAGCAAAGGCATACCAAACAGTCAAAAAGTGAGGGGAATGTCTCAGTGGAGCATTGATGGGAATAGATGCTCATGCCGGTGATGAGATTTTGTTTTAATCATAGTGATAAACCTTTTAATTTTGGTGCACAGCAACGGCAGCTTTAAAAATGAAATAAAGGGTTTGTGACTAGTGAGAGTCCTTGGTGTTGCTTCCAGAGCATTGCTTGGGCTGTTATTAAAGCCCTGCCAATGGTTTCAAGTGGAACAGCTAATGTTTCAAGTGTTCATAAATAATTGTTTAATGTTCCAAGCACTTTAGGAGCAGGTTTTAAAAACTAGCCTTGCACTGATTATTTCCACTGCTGTAAAAACATTCTTTCGACAGTAGCTTTGTCTGCTACTTAGAGGTTTCTGTGAAAAGGAAAAAAGAAAACAACGACCATCCTCTGTGAGTCAGTACAGAGGGATGCACCCAGCATTGGACCTGTAAAAAGACCCTAAAACTAGCAGATTTCCTCTCTAAAATTGCCCAAAATCTGGAATAACTTTGTGGTATTGTGAGAGCAGGGCCACATCCATTGCTGGTATTTGAGAGGTCACGATGGGCCATCTCTGCTTCTGTGGATGCTGGAGAGGTGCAGTGGGATGGCGCCAGGTTCCAGGGAGGTTGTGTATTGCCTCGATTTACCCACCTCCATAGACGACGCTTTAAAGCAGGGTTAGAGGTGAGGTCTTTTCGTTGTAACCAGGAAGCCCTTAGTGCAGTTAAACACAGCCTGAGCAGAGCCAAGATCTGGGCTTGGTAGTTTAAAGAAAAAAACGGTGTGGTAAACCCGGAGGGCCAGAAGCCTGGGGAGCGGGGAGCTTGACAAGGACGTGGAGGCTGTTTGCTGAGGCTGCGCACAAACCGGGGCTGCCGGCCGTGGGACGCGTCCTGGCCTGCTCTGCTTCCCTGGCTGGGGGGAGCAGCCCCTCGGGGGGTTGGGGAGGGGGGCAGGATCCGGCCTCAGAATGGGGTGATCAGGCAGCACCCCTGCAGTTGCTCCCGTGCTCTCCGGGGTTGTCAGCAGGTGGAAACTGAGGTGGGGAGAGAGTAAAACATGCGGCTTAAAGCGATCATTTTGGTCAAAGTTTGCACTCTTAATTAGTGATTTTGGTTGCTCAAACCAAGCTGTTTGGCTTTTTTGGGGGTTTTTTGTTTTTGTTTTTTTAAGCTGCATGTGGGGGAGTAAGAAACTTCTATAAGCAATCATCCCATTAAAGTAAAAGAGGTTGGAAGATGCACTGATTACTCCTAACTATGCTGAACAGTCACAGTAGTTCAGAGAGAGCCTTGCAGTTTGATCCCTGTAACTTTCTAGGTTTTGTCTGAATGCTTTTCCCTAAGATGATGCTTTCGGGCTATTTTGCTGTTGTGCATATCACATTCATTTCTGATGGCTGAAACGCTATTTTAAAAAGTAATTTTTTCCTTAAAAAGAAATATATGAGTATATATAAGCACAGACAAATTTTAAGGAATTAGAAATTTCTATTTAGTAAGTAGGATTAAGAAGTTTTGTATGTGTATGTATATTTTAAAGTATGTTTGCATTTATAAATATCTATAGAAACACGTACATGTGTAACCTTATGAAGGATAGTCACAGAAGCATCAAGCTTCACGTGGATGAGCGCTTTCAAGACTGAGCCCTAGCTCTTAGCCCTCCTGTGAGGATTTAACTAGCAGTTCTTCCGCTGCAAAAATACATTCCCCTTTGTTTGCTGTTATAATTTGGAGATAAAAAGCACGACTTTACTTCTGCCGTTTATTAGAACTAGATCGTGCAGTAAGACTGGAAGCTTGTGCAAACACCAGTTACCACTCTTTGTCGCCTTTCCTGGTGGCGGTTCGGGGTTTTTTGGGTCTGATCCCCCTCCCTGTAGACGCGTCTCTTAAACATCTCACCAGTTATCTGGGCGATGCAGTGCGGGCTGTCCAGGTGCAGAGAGCTGGTTGGGTAAGCAGTGAGCCGGCCTGCCAAGGACCCGCTTGTCGGGGAGGCGGGAAAGAAAAGCAGCTTTTGAGGGCGGCCGTGCGACCCGCCGAGCGCCCGCAGGCAGCAGGGCTGCGGGGCCGGCATTACCCCTGCTCGGCCGCCCTCTGCCGGCACCGCCGGGCGGCGCACGGCCCGCATCGGCCGCGCTCCCGCATCGGCCGCGCTCCCGCATCGGCCGCGCTCCCGCCCCGCCGCGCTCCCGCCCCGCCGCGCTCCCGCCCCGCCGCATCGGCCGCGCTCCCGCCCCGCCGCGCCCCGCCGCGCCCCGCCGCGAGGGGGGGAAGGCTGATTTAATTAAGCATGAAAAATAGCCGGCATTTGTATGGATCAAAGAAAACAATTATGCATAATGGTCGAACAGAAAACAATTGACTATTATTGAATGAGAGGATTGCTCTAATTAATCCAAAAGATATACCCACTGCTAAATGAGGTGAAGAAAAAGCTCAAGAATAGATTTAACTCTGGAGCGTAATATAGCTGAGGCAAAGGGGCAGTTTATGACTCAACACAGTAGAATTCCTGCTTGTAAATGTGATTGCTAACATTTTTTTAAAATCACAATTTCCCTAACTTGCAAATGAATCTGAAATATGGAGAAATAATAGTGTCTGTCGTGTAAAATGAAGGCATGTTTTTCTTCTTTAAGGTTTTATTTTTAACTGTCTCTAGTAAAAGTGCATTAGTCATATTTATCTCACTCATGAAAGAGCCTCTTTCTGTAACTCGCTTCGGATTTAACCCCTTTAAGGTTATCTACAGTGTCAGCACACTGCCTGCTTTAGGACGTCAGTGTCTGTCCCTAACTCTTTATGGATGTTTTATTGACATTTGGAAGGCCATACCGTGTTAAGGAATAAATGTACATTCATCAGGAAGCAGCAGAATGTCACCACTGCCCTGTTTGTGGTCAAGCAGTCTTATCAACACATAGGGGAAGTTAAGGCTGAGGAAAGCAGTGGTGAAGAGAGGGTGCTACTTCCTTCCTTCTTTCTCCAGCATTTCCTTGCCCCTCCTCACCGTTTCCATTTCCTCTTATATTTCCCAGTTTAAAAGATGGATGATCAGTACCTGTGACCCTTAAATTTCTTATTCTCTGTTACATTTACACAGAGAAGATTATTAAATCTGCAGATAGAATTAGAGGCCAAACTAAATTCTTTTGTATTGATATAATCATGGGAGTTATTTTAAATGTGATGGATGTAACCTGAGAGCAGAGTACATCCAGGATGTCTAAAAGGCAGACACTGTATGAGTATTTATGAAAAAATCTGTGTGCTCTTAAGATGTCACGCATAATCCGCACTGTGTGTCTCTTCAGTGTCACAAGCACATTTACATAGATTGTCATGAATTTCAAATTGCACCTCAAATCAATGCTAGAGTAAAATTACCTTCACGCACAATGCAGCCTTCCTTTAAGAGTTAATCATACAGGTCTCGCTCCGTTTGGAGGTAGAGCTAGCCCTCTCGTGACACTCGCGGCTCACTGCTCAGGGAGTGCCAACGTCAGGTGCCCTGACACGTTTGTAGCACCTCCATGGGACCGAATGCCACCGGTGTCTGGTGCCACCTCATACCCTCCGCAGAACATGAAGCATGGAAACAGTGCGTCACGAATGCAGCTATCTCCTTAACTGGTGTGAGTGGTGTCTCTGAAGGGTACTGTGTACATGCTTAGGGCTCTGTTTTGACAAACCATTTGTAAACATCCCATGGGGGCTTTGCTCCAACAGGTACAAGAGCTCTGAAGCAAGCATTTTCCCAATGCTGTAATATTGTTGCCGTCATCTAATTGCATGTGCCTCGATTGTGGAGAAAGATGCCTTGAGTGTTGTGCTATTCTCTGGTTCAGTCTAACCATAAAAGGCTAAACACGGCCTTGCTCCAACTCCATTGGTTGCACACATCCAAATTGGATTAAGGCTCAGTCAGCAAGACCTTTTGGTTGTGGGGAGACAAAAGGAGACGGAGATTTTACAAGGACCTGCTCAGGGTGACACCACGGCACCTGGTAGGAACAGCTGTGTCATCTGATCCCAGGCTTCTTGCCGTGTCCCGGAGCACGTTGCATCTCTCCAGAGGGTAAAAGCTTCCGCTATGCCCAGAAACAGCATTTAGCTAGTGTAATGCGTTTATTTCGGGAGAGAGACCATACGGCTGAAGCAGTTTCTTGTGGCAGATTACCAGTTACAAGTGCTGTAAATCATGGTGTGTCCGATATTTTTGCCATGGGTCTCTCCACCAAAGGCCACTCTTCTACTCTGCAGATCACTGTCTCCAGAAACAGGCTTCCAGCAGGCATGGTCATTCAAGCCTGAGGCTTGAATTACCACGTGAACTGGGGGCATGACGATCCTCGGGTGCTGCCACTGCTCCCGTAACCGATGGGAAGGAAAGGAGGAGTGTTTGGGCCGATGGCATTGCAGTGATGAGAGACATGTAAATGCCAGCAATGCTATTTAGCATTTCTCAAGCAAGAGAATGGGCCAGCAGATACGCCGTGGATCCTCGCCAAGCATGTAGGGGGACATGTTGTTAACTTGCTGGTGGCTGCTGTAGCCAAGAAACCGAGTAGCCATGTAGGGACTGTGGCAGGCGGGAGAGAGAGAGCACATGTAGAAATAAGGCTTCTCACTCAACAAATTCTGCTGTTTGCATGCAGAAAAAGAGGTATTTTTGCAAGCGGGGACTTAGGAACAAGATGAAATCTTCCCACTTTTATCAGCAAGGCAGTTAGTGACAAGCACATGGTGAAAGGCTCAAATTCTGGTGCAAATTATCATGAAAATAACTGAACACACAGAAAATTTGGAATTGCAAAAATCAGGAAGCCATGACTTTGTGGACTGACAAGATGGAAAAGACACATTCATTCTGAGGGTTTTGTGGTGTAATTTAGCCCTCTGGGCATTATCCTCACTTCACGAATTTGCTGCAGGTTGAGACATCTCCACAAGGGAGACAACTGGTATTTTATGTACATAGAAAACATAATAATCCCCGGCACTTGGGACATCTACCAAAGTATGGAAACTCTGATCAGGATCGGGGTGTGCTGTCCTGCGAATGTTCTCCTGGAGATCAGCCCTCTGTGTACTTAGCTGCACACCTGAAATTATGGAAAATTTCTTTTTCCTTTCCCATCACATTTTAAAAGATGCAGAGAGCCGAAAGCGAGTGTTTTGTTCCATCCCTAAGGTAGCCGCAGTTTGGTGGTAGGTGAAGTAATGACTATATATAGTCACTAAAGTGCCTTCGGATAGTTCTGGAGAACAACTGCTGTATAAATTTAAGGTATTATTATTATTAAGGTATTATTATCGTAAGTTTGCCGCAAGTTGCAACGAGACTGTAAGAATTACCTTGGAGCACCTAATACTGGCACAGTTGCAGAGTTTAAAGTTCTCTTTCTGTCAATATTGTGTTAATTTTATCTGGTGCTTTTGATTAAACAAACTAATCTGGAACAATTTCAGTAGCTGATTTTCTAAATAGAAAAGGCACTAATAAGTGAACATCAAGTTGCACCCCTCTGGCATCCAGAGAAAGGAAAATCCTTTATGAACAAATGAGATGTGGTCACACTGAGTCCTAAACACTGCTCAGCCTCCATCATGCTGATTTAATCAATCCTCATGAGGTAAAAAATGTAGAAAGTGGAGAATAATATGCCCGATGATGAGATATTTTAATGAAATGCATTGGGATAATTTAGTGGGGAATGAAAGTACTATGGATAAAAGTGACTCAGAAAGCATGAAAAACACCAAACATATCAGAACATGTGTATAATATCAAACAATGGTTAAACATCCTTAATCTGTGCTTCACAGGTAGAGGGATGAATTGGAGGTGAATCGGCTGTGCATCAGTCGGGTCAGGGAGGAAGCGGTGCAAGAGTTAAATGATGGCTGTAGTTTGGGAATCGATGGGAATAGGTCTTTCGGGGTTCTGTGGTTGCTGTTTCTCACTGGTTCAGTAGAAAGCTTGCAGGGAGAGCTCCCGGAGCAAGGAGGCATGTGGAGCTGGTGTCTTGTAAGTGTGAGCCTATGCACTTATTGTACTGCTGGCTGTGGAGGCTGAGGTAGGGTCCTCAGTATCTTAATAAGAACCATTGTGACCTGAGCTAAAATAAGCGGCTTTGCACATTGAGGGTAAAGCAGATATATTGGCCTCCTTGGACCTGCAGTGCCAGCGGAATCTTTTTTCACATATGATATTATCACGTATGAGGAAGGCAGAAGGGTGTTGCAGGTTCCTGCAGAAGGGCAGAGGGCGTTAGGTGGTTGTGTTTTACTGTTTGGACCACAATTTGAAGGTAAAGAGAAGCTCACTGAAATTTGTACTTTATCCTTCTGTGAATAAGACTGATCTGAGATAGGCATTTGGGACATAAAGGCACAGCCAAGGTGCAAGTTCAGGTAATAAGATCTCAAGCAGAATTTAGGTAAAATCCCTGTAGTCTGAATGCTTTGGGTGCTGGAAGGCATGGAGAGATGCTTCTTACACCAGCATGTAATGTGTGTGAACGAGATGTGACCTGCGTTGTAATTGTCCCATCCGGCCATGTACTACCAGATGTGTTGTTGACAGCTGCACAACAGGAACTTGTAAAAAGAAACAAACAAACAAACAAACAACACAATGACAATTTAGAGAAAGATTAAAGCATATGTATCTATATGTGTATTATTTATGTGGGCGTAACAAATTACAAAGCAGGAAAACCATAGGACAGGTCTTGAACTGATGTTGAATTCCCATACCTTGATTAACCAGCTGGAGATCAGGTCCATAGTTTTTCCGAAGCAGGTTTTTTTTTTTTTTCCTCAGAATGCACACAGGGAGCAGATCTTTTGAGTAGGAAGGTGCCATTTTTACACAGTCACTGTTCAGACCATAGCCACACTTGAAGCCAAAAATAGAAAATATATTTTAGAACTTGTTAAATTAAAAAAAAAAGAGAGAGGAAAGAAAAACCTCCAGCAGAACTTTGCATTCTCTGACTTTTCAGACTTTCAGGTCTGCTCTCCTGATTACACATTTTCTAGCTGATGACATGCCATCAGCTAAAGATGGATTTTAAACACAAGTCATGTCAAAAGTTTCATTTAACCTCTTCAATATAACAAGCTGCTGATGGTTTACATTTCTGACAGTAGAGGTAAATTAATCTGTGATGGATGTTTGGAAGGGAGAGAGAAGATTTGCAAAGAGCGAGGAAGAAGTAAAATGGTAACTGGTGAAGGCACTGGACATCTTCTGGAGTGTAGTGAGTGGTAGGTGGGATGTGGGTGTGGTGATATTTCTAGATATGCATCTATAAGTATAGATATATCACACTCGCTATGTGTATGTATGTGTGTTTTTTTAAAATAAAAATAGTTTTCCATTATATTGTGCAAGTCTGACATTTGATGAAGTAGAATATTTCCAGATGGGTTGGATTTTGGAGAATAGGGAGTAGGTTATGATTTGTCTAATGAAATGTTAATTTTTTGGCAGTCAGAGGGGTTTAGGGTAAATCAGTTAAACCCAAAGATGATTAAAAAGGGATTTGTGAAACTTTGGAGTAGTAATTAGTATTAATTGAGGCCATCATTATTTTATATGATAAAGGTACTATGCATGTGTAGTTGGACAACAAAAAAATGCTAGGCTCATCTCCCTTCTTTCTGGGGGTTGTAAAAGTTTGGGAGGGAGCTCTTGTTAGTAAGTAATCCCAAGAGACATAACACGGTAAAACCTTGACACAAGAAAATTCAGCCAGGAGACAGTTGATTTCTCAGCTGGGAGGTACTTCGGAAGAGATGGCATCTTGCCGTCTCCACCAGGACTTGGTAATAATTCTCACTATTCATGAACAGATGTCTTTGGTTAGATTCCCTAGGTGCATTTGAATTCATTAAAGGATCTAGGGAATCAAGATATTAATTCTAAATTATTACATATTATAGATTTTATTTTCTGGAAGAATGGGAACATGGCAAAAAAGAGCCTGTAGTAAAAGTGGTAAATGATGTCAAGATAGCATAATCACATACTATTATGCCACTTCAGGCTATATAGTATCTTTTTTTTTTTTTTTTGCTTTTAACACTGGCTATCTAAAATAGTTTAGTGAAAGAGTGAGTTTTAAATTGTGTGTGATGTTAGACCAAAATTCTGTAGTTGGAAACATTCATAAGTGATATTTGTCCTGATATTCAACTGGAATAAAGTATTAGCACTCTGTTGAAATCAGTATGAGGATACCACTTTACAGCAGATGAGAATCTGACCAGCTAACCTAAAGTGTTCCATAATTGCAAGCCGAGATATTTTGTGTCTAATTATTAAGGACAGAATTAAAGGACCACTAGGCTTAGGCTATCATATGTGAGTTATTCTCAATGATCAGTACTTTGATATTTTACTGAGACACCAGAGGATTGATACAAACTCCCCGCAGATGGAACTTGTACTTTTTAAGAGCAGCCTGCAAGCCTTCCTTTCCCAGGTCAGCTACTTTAGGGAACTTTGGAGACAATATTTTGAAACTGAACATCCAAAAGCTTTTCAAATCTTCATGACTAAACTCTATTCCAGTACTTAGTTGCATTAACAGATGTGATTTTTGTCAATGGGAACTTGGCAGAAGAACAAATATCATCAGCTAATATTTGTAAACTGCTTTGAGATCCACTGATGGAAGGAAACCTGGACTGAGTATATAAAATGCCAACTATTGAAGTTTGTTTGCTGAATTTTCCATCTTTTAATCTATATTTATAGGATTTCTTCACATCTCTTTAATTATTGCCTTCCAATTTTATTCCTCTATCTATCTTCCCCATTTTCTGTGTACAGATGGTGCTTTAGTCATTTTTCTGTTCACCCAAGGTTTTGCTAACACAAAGAAGGGCCAGGTCATTTCAATAGGTCTTACAAGTATGCTCAATTTGAGTTTACTACC
Source organism: Ciconia boyciana (assembly GCF_034638445.1). Lineage (NCBI taxonomy): Eukaryota > Metazoa > Chordata > Aves > Ciconiiformes > Ciconiidae > Ciconia > Ciconia boyciana. The sequence goes on along the minus strand of NC_132944.1, from coordinate 14,050,558 downwards.
TCCTCTACCTTTTACTAAAGATAATTTAACCCATTATAGCAAATACTCAGGGCCTTTATCCTGCTTGATATTAAAATATTGATATTAAAATATCAAGCAGTGTCTCATTTCAGAGTCCACCTCAAAGGATGTTTTTTTTCCAGTGGATTTATAATTTCCCTGCTTTGATTTTTTTTTTCTTGTTCTTCTATCTCCCCATTTTGCAATGGATTTGAACGAAGAGAAACCTCTGCAAATGGCATTGCCAATGAGATAGCCTGAGAATGATGCAGATGACAGGCAGGCCAAGACAGCTCATCTGGAGTAGTAACGCTTGTTCAAGTTGCAGCACATCTTGCAAGGACCCTTTGGTCATCCTCTTTTGATGCATTCATCAGCATGGTCATGACTATCATCATCAAAAAAAAAAACCTGCAAGTGTGCATTTCTTCTACTGGCACTTGACAAATTCCTAATTGGACACTTTCTTACAGTTGTAAAAATAGTTAATGCAGTACAAGGTGGGTTTTTTGGTAATTTCTTTGCACAGGCTCCAGAACTGCAGAATTTTTTAACATATAAGAATTTGTCTGGACAGACATCTCTTCTGAAGTTGGTGTATGCTTTATTTTCCCCTAGCACTAATGCAACATATGTTTCAAGCCAGTCCTGATAATGTTTTTCAGTGGTATTCATCTGTGATATTTGTAGTGAGTTTCTTTGTGTAATTGTAATTCAGAAGTTGTCTGTAGCCCTGTGATATGTGCATAATTGTCCCTGTCCACTGTAACCACCAGCACCTCTTGTCAGCAGGATTGATGGTAATGTTTTGGTTCCTTTTTTAATAATTAATTGCTGTTCCTTCCAACAACAGGGGATTCAAGTGGAGCTTTTGTTGTTCTAAATTTGAAATCTTAAGTCTGTGGAGATGTTTCCAGGAGGTATTTTCTCCGGTTCAACATACACTCTAACCACAGGTGTTGTATCATCAAAGAAAGAACCCATATGCTAATTTAAAAATAACAGGCCTGTTTATTGTTGCAGTGCATCATCATCAAAGAAAACAACAACAACCACCTGTCTTTAGCTGTATAATTAAACTGATGGGTCTTTATTCTGTGCTAAATGATATGGTAATATATGGATATGGAGAATAAGAGGAATCATCCTTTTAAACTTTTGAGACATTTGCAGCACTGTTGAAAACTGCTTTTTAAGATTAGGGTTGTTTTAAAAAATCTGTTACTAATAAGATGCTTTTCCTGGTGTAGTTATGCTTGCTTTAGCACTTTCTACCATGCTGGAAATTCATCTTTCCATAGCTTTGGATGGCCACCTGTTCTGGTATCTTTTTCTGCGTGGTCTTCAGTGATTCATTCAATTTCATTTTTACCAATTTACTTTTTCTTTTTTACTTTCAATTTACTTTTTCTTTATCAGTCTCAAAGGCCCATTTTTGTTGTCTTTCTCCAAGTCCCTCCAAGCAAAGGCAAGCTCAACACCAGACACAAAGCACATACTACTTGTCTTCCTTTCTGTCCCCCCATGGAGATGCAGCCAGGCCAGCTCCTCTTGCAGGCAGTGGTGGACCGTTCTGCACACAACAAAAAATCTGCTGCTTCTTTTAAAACCAGCGTGACACTGATGTTTCTCCCTGCCAAGTGCTAGCAAATACCTCAGACTTTGAATGTTGACTTCTTGGTAAAGGAATCAGTCATTGAATCCGTATGCATGTAAGTTTCGCTTGGACTATTTGCACACATATACCAGCTCTGGAATAGCTTGGCCGGACCTCCACAGCCAAATCTTCTGGTAGTTGACCATGTTTACCAAAACTCAACTCTTAGAGAACATGCCTACTCCTACAGTTACTTTAATTGGAGAACAAATTATAATGTTGTTTTCACAGATCACTCTTTCTCCAGAAACTCTTTTGACACAGAAACTTGCATAACTAGTGCTCTTAGATGAGTAATCTGAATCATGTTTTCTTTTAAAAGGCCAATCCTAAATCCCTTTTGCTATCCACTAGACCTGTTAGCGCAGGCAGAAGATTGTGTTGGCCTGCAGGCATGTGTCATATTGAACCTGTCATATAGGACATGGCGCACAAAGAATTCGGGGCATTAGGAATTTAAAGTCTTTGACACACCAGTAACTTTCATTATGAATTATATATTTTTGCTCAAGAATTACTACTTTTTTTTATGATGCCTTTTTGCTATGCCCTTATTTAAGTATTTTATTCTGATTAAAGAGGAAAGGTATGCCAGGTCAGTTGGGCAGCTCTGCACCTTTCCCTGTTCTTGCAGGGATGGAGGAGGGGAATGCCCACCTCTCTGAAATCCTTTCTTCCAGAATTCAGCCTTATCTTTTCAGGCTTGTTATCACTTATACACCTTCCTGTTGTCTTGGACTTTTAAGACAAGAAAAATGTGCCTGTCTACAGAGTGTGCCTTCTGGGTAGAAATACTGCCATGAGGTAGTGGGTTGGTATCTTCATCATGGCAGTTGTGGGTTTATTATTCTGAGGGCAGTGGTTTGGTTTTGAGCTGAGTTGCTGAAGCAGATGCTCTTTACGGCAAGCTAGTAGAAAGGTGCATTTTCTTCAATGGGCTGATGTGAATGAGTTAATGCCAGGCAGGAGTGTTTCTTTTGTGGATGTTTTGTGGCCAAGGTTTAAAGATTTGTTTATAAAGTTGGCGGTGTGAATTTTGGGTCTGTTATAAGTTATTAGTTCAGGTGCTACAACTGGAAAATAAAAGTGTGTGGTTTCGGGTAAAGGAACCAATATATGTTCAATCCTTTCTACACAGACAGGAGAGGTGGTCTGCGGAAGCGACGCTAGTGACTACTTTTGTTTAATGAGCATTGCAGTAAACCTGACAGTCTTTTCCACATGAATGTCCAAGCCACAAATTAGCTCCACTAGCCTGCTTAGGTTTCTTTGATCATTGGTCTGAAACTGTTTTACACTGTTATCTCAAATGCCGTCCTGCAAAGTGCTTAGTTTTGCAGTGCAGGTCCCCCTCCAGATTACGATCTACACCTGATTGCACTGGCAAATCTCTCTTGTACTTTTCTCTAGGACTCTGCTCTGTAGACTTATTTCTAATCATCCATAAATAGATTCATCTGTGTTAGGTCTGTATGTCTGAGTAAGGGAAGCCACATGACAGCACGCCTCACTTGTTGGAGCAACAGCAGATCTAGGGAGAAAACTTGGCTTCATGGGAGTGGATGGAAAATTCTCATTGAATTAAACACATCCAAAATCTCTGACAGCTTCTTCTCCAGACTCAGATTCTTTGTGTGGGACGGGGTGAGCTGCACAGGCTTGGTTTTTCCTTCAAAAATATGGCTAGTAATACTCAGTTCTGTAACAGCTCTGCATCTTGGGAGAATAAGAAGCTGAAAAAAGTATTTCATTTATTTCTTCTATTAACCTGTGCAGTGCAGTTTGTTTTGCCTTTTCTGGATAGTGGTTTTGGCCATTTTATTTTATCAAATATGCGTGTTATAGGAAGTTTAGTAATAAGGCATTATCACCAGTTAATCAAGGTTATTATGGACTTAGGCATGTGTTGAAGGGTTTACAGGATCAGTATATACATTTCACTGCAGAGCTGGGCTAAGAGATAGTTTTTCAACAAATGACTTGACAGTTTCAGCTTGTTTTTCTATTTTGTAACTTCAGTGAATGAAGTATGTAACTCTGGCATTTATTGAAGACGATTGAGAGGAACATGAAATTAAAAAAAATATTTTCCCCATTATATTTGGTCATTGAAATAATTTCTTTTCCTGATGCTTTTCCTTTTAGGAAAAATAATAATGAAAATGTTCCTGCTAGAAACTGCAATCTTTCAAAATTGAGCCTTTATAGGTTTGAGAAATCCCGAGGATTTTATCAGAGCACAACTGATGATATAAAAACCTAAACCAGTGAAAACTAGAATCAGGGCTGTGAAACAATTAAAGCATTACAAGTAAAAGTGTATATAATTTTTTCCAAGAAGGCTATAATTTTTACTGTGTTTTTTAGTAGTTTTAAAATGTTATTTAAAATACCTTTGCAGATTGTGAACATGCATAGATATGATTCATATTATGTTGCCTATTTCCCAGGCTGCAGGACGAGTATTGGTCCCAAGGGGCCATCTTCCCCATCTCTCCACCTTAAGGCAAGACCACCTGTACCTGTCATATCTGACGGACACTTGTCTAATCTATTCAAGACCTCCAATGACAGAGACTGTCCATCCTCCCCAAGCAATCTGTTCTAGTGCTTTGCTAGCCTCATTGTTCAGTAATTTTCCCTAATGTTTAACCTTAATCTTTCTTGCTGCAATTTAATCCCATTACTGCTTCTCCTGTCTGCCATGGGCATGGAAAATAGATTCCTCCCTTCTTCTTTGCAGCAGCTTTTTATGTGTTTGAAGGCTGCCCTCCTATGCCCTGTCTGACCTGTCTTCTTAAAGCTAAGCCACCCCAGTTTGTTCATTTCCTCAGAGGTCCTCATGGCCTCTAGCCCTGCAATGATTCTTCAGGTTGCATATGGGTGGTTTGCATCTTTCTCCAAATACATTTCTCAAGTTTCCATGCTGTATTTTATGTAGCTGAGGAAGCCTTGATGCTACAAAGTCTTGCAGAGTGGAAGAGTATTAAAGTCAGTGGGATGAGTGGGCAAAAATCTACACCTTTGTGCATGCCTGTGGACAGGTCCCCCATCACTGGAGATGTCACATACCGTTCACTCATGCCAGTTGCTCCTTGCGTAGAGCAGAGAGGGTATGTTTTGCATTTTGCTCCTTTGCAAAATAGGTTTTAGCCCCCGGGGGCTCCTGCAGCAGCTGTTACAGGGCAGCCAGAGATGGTCTGCACCTCCCTGCTCCCATTGCCCCCTACCCTCTGCTCACGTACCTGCCTCATGCCATGCTGCGGCGTTATTTTCTGCCCTCTTCTACAGCCTGGGCATATGGACCTGAAGTAGAAACTTACGGGTATATGCAAATGTTTTAATGATGCTATTTGCATATCTGGAAGTGATTTACAAAACGCTGCACATGGAGCTGCTTAAAACTTGGCACCAATAGTTCGTAGAGGATCATGGCTCAACACAACAGAAACTGAATATTCAGCTGGTTTTTGCCAGCTCTCACAGAGAAGCAGTGCAGTTTTGGCGACTGCTGAAGCGAGTCTGTCAATGAAGGAAGACGCTTGAGTCCTTACACGAATTTCAACCCTGCCCAAGGGGAAAACATCCCATGATGTACTGCCTTTCTCTGCTTTCTTGCCACTTTGGGATGAGCAGCCAACTGCAGTTGGTCCTGGTGGTGGGAAATGCTCTCCTGAAAACCCTCAGGAGTACAGGCAGGGGAGTCTTGGGGGTTGGAGCAGCCCAGGAACTGTTTTATGCTGAAATCTACATCATTCTTACAGATTTTATTTATTTATTTATTCTTCCCTCCTGGGGTATGCATTTATAAGATTGGAGATGCATTAAATTTAAATATCTGAGTTTGGATTCTTTTCAGAAACAGGTAGCATTTTACATCGATGTGTATAATTTGGTTTTAGGTGGACCCTCTTTTTAGAGCCCCTGTGTTGGGAACCAAATTCGCCTTTCCCATACCTACTTGTAAGAGGTGATAGTGTCAAAACTGTTATGCATGCACTCCCTATGGAAATGTTTTGTGAGGTGGGGAGCTGTGCTGGCACAAATGAGCAGCACCTAATCCTGCAGCATCATGTACCTATTTATTTTAAAAATTCATTAGTATAGGACACTCTCAAAAGGAAAGGTAGAGAGGCCAGATTGCACATATTTGTGTTCACCTTTAGATTTGCCAGCTATGTTTCTTCTATTTGCCTTTACTTTGGCTTGAAGTTAGTGCTAATAAGAGGGAGGGCATCGGTACTTTGGAGATTGCCTAGAAAATATGTTGCTGTAGTCAAAAGAAAATCTGCTCTCAAACCCCTGAATGCATGTGCATGATAGGTGAATATCAATTCAGAAGGACCTGAGTTCAAGCACACAAAAAATGGTAGTTCTTTGTATATGAGAAGCTCCTTGCAGAAGAACACCTTGAAGGTGAAGGGTTTCCATGAGTCGAGGTGGAGACTGGACAAGTTCTTGGAAGAAGAATCCACAGGGTGCTATTAAACAGAAAGAAATCACACATGACTAAGAAAAAAACAGAGCTAAAAAGTATTTAAGGGAGGAAGTTTTATGTAAGTTTGACCTGTCATTACACTCCTGCCTAGGCACCTGCTTGTGTCTGGTGGTTGAGGCAGGGCCCAGGGTGAGAAGGATCTTTTCCCAGTACAGCCATTCTTACGATTGCTTGACTTCCTTGCCATCAGACGGAAAGTTTTGTGCCATCTTATAGGAAAAGGAAGGAGAAATACAACGTCATTCTGAATAGCATGTTTAGACACTCAGAGGGTAAGTGAACCCTGCATGCCCACAATGAAAATATCCCTTTCCCAAATGCCCTTCGTTGTGTGAGTGCAAGGGTGTAGCTGAGGGGCCCTGCATACTCAATCACACGTTTCTCTCCTACGCATGTCAAGAAACAAGTGGTTACAGCAGATGAGGGAAGTGCAAGGAAAAAGCAAGACAGGGTACCTTGCAGTGCACCAGCTTCTGAGCCATTGCTAAGCGTTTTGTTGGCTTTGTAAGGAAAAAAAATTAAAAAGCATTCTAAAGAGAGAGAACCCAATTCAGGGCTGGATTCCTCCAGCTGCTAAAGGCTGCTCTTCACAGAAATTTTTACCTGTTTCACCCTATTTACAGGGTTCAATGTACTGCTTGCAACTCTTGTCTATAGGATGCAGTGATATAGTGGGATACTAAAGGCAGAATATTTTCTCTAAAATGAAACAAGAATGTCTTGTTGCAAAAGACAAAATCATTCCCTAGATTGTCCCTGCTCCAGACAATGCATGGCTAACATACCGCTTACAGCACGTTTTGTTGCCGTTCTGCTAACATTGCATGTACTTTATATTTTCTTTGCAATTGTATAAATAGCATATAGGAAGAGGGAGACTATTTAGGGAAAATACTAATTAAAATGAACAATAGAAAATAGGAGATCTTATGTTTCTAAAATTAGAGGCTGGTTATTCAGTAATAAATAGCCCTGTCATTATTAGTTTGCAGTCCCTCCTTTCTCTTGCCTGACACACACAATATCACTGTTATCCATGGTTTGCCTGTCTAAACATGGTTTCTTTCCAACGCTCTACATTGTTTGCTAGCCCCTGTTACAAAAGTTCCTCAGTTCTGGGCTTATCTGGCAAAAGAAAATAAGGAGAAATATTCTTTCTAAACAAAATTAATTTGATGAAAGAATAAAACGAACATTAACAAAGGTACTTTCATGTGCTTCCTGTAGATATTGCTTATTGGCCTCTGGTAATTTCAGAAACCTGGGAGCACGGGCCACGATTTTATTTCCTAATAATTAGTAAGTGTTTTGATGGGTTTGATGGCTTTGTTAAGAATGTGCTTGCTTAACTTAAAGGGAAAGTTTGATTTGCTTCTTGGAGTACAGTGAGTAATTGCTACATGCAGGTATGTCTGCACTTGTGAGAAAAAGGCAATCAGATTTGTGCCTGCATGAGTAAGGACCTCGATTCTGTGTGATTGTAGCAAGTCTCCACACCAGGCTAATGAGCAACTTCAGGACTTTTACATCCCAAGCACAAATATGGAGATGGGTTAATTTATGGTCCCTTAGTGTACATAATGGATAACAATTTTTGGCTGATAGTGGGACCATGCTGAATCCATGTCAACAAGGGTGGACAGCAGAAATCTCTGATTGTGGGTGCAGTTAGTGCAGTTATGGATTGCCTGAGCTTCTCCCTTCGCGAAAGATCAGCTCTTCCCGGAGGACCCACCACCACGTGGTCCACAAACTTGCCCTCCTGCTGGGCTTTCAAATACTCAGGAATGAGTCCTACTCATGCTGGACCAATCTTTTCTTGTTACTTAGTGCTGAGATTGTGTTGTGGATCGTTTGAAAGACACTGGACTAAATGAAGTCACCTTGTGCTGTCATTGCTTCATTTCTATTGTTGTCTGGAACAAAAAACAACCTCTATGAAAGGTGAAAAAGGGATGTAGAAGGTGTAGGAATCTGTGTTGGCTCAAGGGACAGCAATAGGGGAAACAGAGAAAGGAAGAGAACAAAATTCCCAGGGAAAAAAAATAAATACAAAGGAGGAGCAGGAAAAAGAAAAAGGCATGAGCAGCCATAAAAATCCAGTCCTGTCAGCTGAAAATTGGTGCGATTCTGTCATATTAATGACAGGAAACCATACCTCTATTGGCTTTCACTGACAGAGCTGCAAGCAGCTGCTGTGGAAGGAAGGTGACTCGAGCATGAGTGAAAATATCTAAGACATTGTGCACTTATTTTGTAGAGATAGAATTTAGTGAGGATTCGTCTGTCATTATCATATCCTCTGTTGAACGTGTTGCCCTTGGCAATGGGTACTCAGTAACTAATTTAGCTTTTTTGTTGTTCAGTAGCAAGATTTTCATGCTTAGTTCACCCAGTAACTGTGATTTTCAAAAGCAAAGAACAAACAAATCCCTGAATTTATGAAATCAAATCCCTAGAATTTATGAAACATATATTTTGATTCCTGATGCTGCCCATCTCCTGACATTTAAATATATCAGTTGCAAGTGGATTGCTTGCTAATTGCTTTACTGGATCTCCTGTTTTCAGTCATAACTACATATTAAGGGGAGGTGGTGATGGTAGTCAGAGTTTTCTGTTGTACTAAATGAGTTGAAACTGAGTGAAACTTTTACAAACCCAAAGTATGTCAGTACTTTGAACTGACATACCCAAAGAAACATCAGTAGACATTGGTGCCCACTTGATTCTCAGCACGGGGCCAGGCTGTTGCCTGCTGTATGTCAAGGTGCCAAGTGCAGGTGTGTAGTAGTCCAGATAAAGGGAAACCCACAACTTTCTGCAAAATAACATATGGCTGTGACACTTGAAGCAAGAACACTAAAATAAATTTCTCTCTAAAAAAAGAAAAAAATGGTAGGAGATTTGAGGAGATTTGACTGTCTGCACAAGTTCTTTCTAAAGACTTGTGTGAAAGACCCCGTGTAGTAGTTGATGTGGGGTTTAATTTATTTAAGTTGAGGGAGAAGAGGTGGCTTGACCCTGCTGAGATTCAATGCTGTGGCTCCTGGCAGCCTAGGTAGTCCCAACCCAGCACTTAGGTCATTCAGCCATTCCTTGCGTTGCATTTATCGCTTCGCCAGTGCAATATTGTATAATAAAATAGAGAAGTTAAGACACTTTGCACAGTAGACATCAGCCCATATTTAAAGCCCTAAGGATTGTAAAACCCAGACAGCTTTCACTAAACCTGTCTGTAGCAACTCAGAGGGTGAACTTGAAACAAGCAGTGCATGGTGTGATACTGAACATTTCATGATCACACGCTAAGTTTTGTAGACTTTAAAAACTCCACAGCAGTTTAGAAAAGAGGCACCAATCTGACATAGGAGTTTCTGGGAACAGACTCATCTCCCTTCACAGCACTGATTTCCAAATCTGTGCTGATGGGAAGCTGTTGCATTAGGGGGAAAATACTGATTTTGCAGGAGTCTAGCTTAATTCCGTCTTGGTACAAGTGTAGATCTTTGACTTGTTATAGTGCACTGATGCAGAAGACTTTACCTGTTGCTTTCAGTGGGACTCTAGGGTGGCCCCTTTCATAGTCTGCCCATTTGGATTATAGACTCCCCAGGACAATGGCTGTTTCACATCTGCATCTGGGGTCCCTTTCTGCTAGACATTGTACAGTTGTGCAGATCTCAGGGGAAACCTCCTTTAGGGGCTGACTCTGGGGTGCTGAGCATTCCTGACCTCAACAGCGTTGGCTGAATGAGTGGGTAGACAGAAATAGCTGTCCCGTCCCGTTTTGGCAGGAGCGGTGGCATGTCTCTGGGCAGTGGGTAGCACTGTCCCCTCCCTCTGCACAGTCACAGACAGCCCTGCAGAGAGAGGCGACGCGCAGGAGAGGCTCTGATGTTTTGGAAGACTGTCCTTTACCCCATCTGCAACTTGTCTTATTCACTGCATTAAGTCCTTCCAAGGCTTTTGCTGCCTTCCCCTCCTCTTTCCCGCTCATTCTTTGTTCAATTTGGTTTCATTCCTCCTCCCTTCCCAACTAATTTTAAAAAATATAGGACATTAAAGTTATTTGGGAGGTGTGGTGGTTTTCAGAGTTAAACAACACTGAAAAAAAGTACTTTCCCTTCATTTAGTATTTTTAAAGAAGTAATAAGTAACACGGCAGGATACAATTGTAATAATATGAACAACTCTGAGGTATCTGAAGCTTTATTCCTTTGCCTCCTGCCTCTCCTGATCACTATAAGTCATGCATGAGCTATTACTTTTACTGTACATAATTTCCAGTATCCTTTGAGATCCAATCACTCCTCTGATAAAGTGATTTTCTGACTTTTTCAGCCATGCTTACATAGCTGTTTGTGTATGTGTGGATGTAATTTATCTGTTTATTATAATTCTAATAATGAAAAGAAAGTAAAATGCTATTATAAAGCTCAGCATGGTAATCAGTTTCTTGTTATTGCTGGTCATGACAATCATTTTAAAGTCTCCATTTTGCTAATGGCACACCTTAAATTTTTTCAAGTTGGATGGGATTTAGCCATGACTTTAATGAAGATATGTGATGGTAGAACAGGAAAACTAGGCCATAGGTCAACAAAGCGCTTTAGTGAATAACTTCACTCAGGTGAATAGATCTACAAATTTTAAGTGGACAATTCTCACTTACCAATTTAAGCGTGTATGTTAGTTTTTATGCCGGGGATTGGGACCTTTATGCTGCCTTATAAAATCTAAGACTTGTGGGATCTTTGTAAATAAGGTGATTGTAACTTGTGTCAATGAGAAATAAACTTATCTCTAGAGTAGCTTTCAAAAGATAGAAAAGATGTTTTATTTTTAAATCATGCATCCATACCAAAGCAAATTGAACAGCAGAGCAATACATACTCAAAGGATAATGGATATGTAGCTGTTTGTAGCAAATACTTCCAAGAGAACCATCATAAAATTAGTTTTGTAACTTGCACAGTAAAAGCAGCAGGAACAATTCTTCAGTCAGTGGGCAAACAGATTTTCTAACATTGATGGATACAAGCTAGGAAAAGTATTGAATTTTTTTCTAATTAGCCTTTTTTTTCCTACAAAATTGCCTCTTAATAATTTCCCTTCATGTCCAGTGCATAAAGGTATCTGTGTATATGAATTTAATTTATATGCCAATGATGTTTTATACATTGTCTTGTCTGCATCTCATTACTGTCATTAATAAGCACTCCAATACATCTCGTTACAAGGTTAATTGGGACAAATCTAAAATACGTCCCCTTTTATATTGTAAATATGATATCTCCTGGCAGCACATTCCTGGTGGACGGACACAAAAGTTATGGTGTCTTATTAAAGGTTTCTATATGGTATCATAGCTACATTCATTCAGTGACTACATTATGCTGTAAATACAGCTGTATAGAAAATTGGCTGTGTATAACATAATCTAGATGAAACATGCATTTTCCTAGTACTGGATGCATTATGATTGTGTACAGCAGCTCTGGGGGTTTTTTGGTTTTTGTTTTGGTTTTTTTTGTGGTTTTTTTTTTTTCTTTTAGCCATACTTGTGGGCCAGAGTCATTTATACTATATGTGCTGGTCTTTTTGCTAGCAGCTAATTTCTGGTTTTGAATGCATATGTTTTAAAAAGTCCGTTCCTTCACAAGACTCAGCTGTACCCTGTTATGGCCAATAAAAAGAAGCATTTTGCAAGTAAAAGGTGTTTTCTCTGGGCAACAGATAAGAGCCTTGGTGCTTTCATATCAAAATGCATCTCGCATCAACATCTGTCAGAGTCATCTAAGATAACACACTATAACAAGTATGTGGGTGACATATACGCCTTTACTCCACAGGACCAAGGGTTAAAACTCAGGAAAAGTGGGACTTTCACTGAAACGTGCTCTCCTGTAGTCTGGCTTACACTGCCAGACCCTCCTGTCACACAGAGCAAAAGTGCATATAAAGTCTTTGCACCATGGTTGGAGAACAGGGGTTGTAGATAAGAGGGATCTCCTGGCACCGCATTCCTAGCCACTTTTTTTTTTCCTGGGGCAGTTGTGGAGCCTCTGTGTTGACTCACTGAACTTGGAAGGTGTGTGAAGCCTCCCAGGCCTTGGTGGCTTTACCCAAAGTCTCAGTTCTGTAACACACAGGCATGAAGAGGAGATGCGCTGCTGCATAGACCGGTCTGATAAGAGTAGTTTGCATTTGCTTGCTACCTGAGAGGTATGCTTTAGGGCAGGGTGCACTGGAATTTTACATGGATAGACATAGGGCTGGTAGTGTACAGATTTGTTATCTGCTATTTTCCAGATGCCGTATTCACATACCTGGGCTGGGAACTCTGCTAGGGAGATCTGACTTCCCTCGTGCCATGAGCTTTCTGGATGCTTCACCTGAGAAGCACAATTTGCCTCGCAACTTTTGGGACTTGAGTTTTTACATTGACTATGTTGACTGTGAAGGGTTAAAAGCTTCCATAACATCTATGAATTGTGTTTGTGATGATCCTTACAGAGAGATTTATGTCCTATATTAGGGATGAAACTAATTCCTCTCCAAAGATCTGTGCCAAGACTAATACACCGACTAAGTGCCTCCAAAAGAGGGCTGTCCTGGCCTTTGTTTTTCCTTTGCAGAGTTGAATTTCAGTCTTTCTGTATCCCTTAGTCAGGAGATCACTCTGCAACAAATTCTTTATTATAAGCAGCACCAAACTTGAGACAGGATCAGGAATCCTAAAGCAAGGGCTTTAGGCAATGGCCTGCAACTCTGTAGCTCCAGCCTTTCCTGTGAGTTTAACGCCTGGATGTTGGAACACTGTGACTTAAGTTCAGTCCAGATTTTATTTACTTCACAATCTACTTGAGAAAAAAAAAGAAGAAACAGACTCCCATAATGCTGTTGCTATGGGAGGCACAGAAATACTATTCATGTTCCCAGTTCAAGAAGGATGCAACAGTACAAAACACTGGACAAGAAAGTGAGTGTGTATTACAGAAAATGGTAAATTCCAGTTACTCATTAGCACAGTAAGTCCAACCATTTTCCCCTGACACGGACTGTAAAGTTTCACATCCCCAAGCATCAGCTAAGTAGCTTAGGAAGGCTGCGTAGCTTAGCCCCAATTTAATTGATACAGTATTGTTACTTCAAACAAGCCATATTAGTGGCATGTTATCTCTACTGTTGTGTTTGTTCCAGACCCTAGGCAACAATTAGTTTTGTCATGCCAACAAATATTTCAGTTGATTTCTAATGTACCATTGCCATAACAACTTGGATAAATATATCCTAATAAAATCCATAGATTAAGTTTTTTTAAAAGGCAGCTAGTTAATAAGAATTTGAAAAAAAAAACAGTGACCAAACAAAACCACAAAACAAAACAAAAAAACCCCCACAACTCCACCAGCCTGTATTCTGAGGCTGCTCAGTGGATCCATATATAAGTCATGACTGGAAAGACAGTAACACAGAAACCAGTAGGTCACTGTCAGTGAATACTGTACTGTATGAACGTGTATACTCGTTCAGTGACCAGTTTTACAACGTAAAGCTGCATGGTGCAACCAAGACCCAAGCTCATGAAGTACTGAAGGGGGCTTCACGTGTCAGGACCTGCTCTGGTCCTGGTGTAGGTAGGACCTAAATACAGTGTTCTGCACTAGTGATACTGACTGATGTTTAAATGACCAGCTAAATAAATTTCTTAATTATATTTGTTTGTCTAAAGAGCCAAATGAAACTTATATAATTTTATAGGAAATATCATAGGCTTTTGCGTTAGAAACAGCCTGCAAGTAGCACTCTGTATTGCTAATATTGAGTAAATGTTTTAACAGAGTAAACGCTAACAATTGTTATCATGCTTGAAACCTCTCTAGCTTGGCAAGAGCAAAACAAATAATGGATATCAGAGATCTCCTCCTGTGGAAAGTATGCCTCAAACCAAACCCCCAAACACATGCTTTTATCTCTTGAAATCATCCAATGTACACACGCATCTGTCAGCTCTGTCCGGTGGTTAGGCACTCCATAATGTACTGAGAATAGCTTACTTATTGTTTAAATTTACACTTGCTCTGCAAGTGTCTGGAAAAATAAAGTTTGACTTTACTAATGTCCTGTATGAGTACTGATGAAACAACATCCATATCGGCCACCTTACAAACACTTTTCAACTAATACCTTTATGCACTACAAAGTAATTTGTTCCTATTACTCTAAGAAAAAACATTTTCTATGCATTAAAAATCCACCATCATACACATGTTCAAAGTCGTATACCTAATTTTTGACATACTAAATTCTTCAGGATCTATTATAGATACTAACATACTTGTAGTTCTGTCTCCCAAAAGTCTTACATTTTTTTTTTCCTGAATGGCCAGAATTTCCAAAAGAGTCAATACAAGCATCGAATAGCCACCATGACACACAAACATTTAAAAAGGGCTTGGAAAAATCACCCATAGTCCATGTCTCTGTACATGTGTACTGATGTTCTTATTGAATTTTCAGGAAGAAAAGATTGGGGGTGGGAAAGCAAACCCCAAACTATCTTCCCTATATTTTTAAATCCCTTAAGATCAGACAAGGCTGTTGGGTTCAAGGTTGGGTGTGCTGCAATTCTGACCCAGGAGATACATGTGTCCCCATGCCCTGTAGAGGTCATGTGTGCCACTGGCAGCAGTGATGGAAATGCCACTTTCACTCCCACCCCGCTGTGTGTGTGACACAGTGGTGGTCCCTGAGGAAGGAAGTTCCTCATTTCTACCTCTTCTTTCCCTCTGTACAGCTGAGCTAGTGCCGCTGCAACAAGTGAAGCACTGACACGGTTTTCCTAATCATCTCCATAGTGGCCCAAGATGTACACTTGCATTTCCATCCTCCATTGCTGGCTCAAGAGCACTGCATATACACCTTAAATGTCAAGAAACGTTGCAAGATGCCAATTCAGTCCTTAATAACAGAACTTTTAAATGTTTCCTGAGTCAGAAGGGCAAAGATGCATCCATTCGCTCTTTCTGTTCTTCCATACCCTGAACAGGCTGGGTAACAGGCAGAACACAAACATCTCCAGAAGGTATCTTAACATGTTAAAGGATTTATTTTCTGGGTCTTCTGTACAGTTTCATTCACCGTCTTTGGATAGTAGTTCTCTTCTGGTTTGGTGTATGTGCAGCAAGTCCAGGGTTGCTCCCTGGACAAGTTTTGAAAAACAAAGAGAAATTCTGTTGTTGTCTTTCATGTCTACAATGGTTGGTTTGGGGAAAATATGGGAATATTCATTTTCCTGAGAAGCAGAGATATTGTTAGTACTTACCCAGTGAAAGCAGCAATCAAAGTGTCATCTAACTTTAGGGCTCTTCAGACATTAAAACGAGGAATCATCTCCATAAGAATAATTCATAAAGCTTCTACCATGTGTGAAGATAACAAAGCATATTTTAATAACCCTAACACACTGGCTGCAAAGCCCATAAGTCTTTCTTTCGTATAGTTATGAATCCCTTCCTAAAATTCCTGTTACCCTGAAATATATCTGAAGACATGGAGACAACTTAGCAAGCATGGCTCTGTCCTAGCACTCCTCTCTGACTGCTGTAGAAATGAACTATTCAAATGTGCTTCAAAAGCTGAAACAAAATGAAAAGGAAGCTAGGTTTGTCTCAGAGGCACCCACTTCTAATAGCTGAAGTGTTTGAAGTCCAAAGGGTTTCCAGTGAATATGAACCAAGGAGCTCAGCCGAGTTCTCAGAGCGCCTGTTCCCCAGGCGGATGCGGCATCCTTCATATGAACGAAGGATTCTTCTCTCATCAAAGTGAAACTTTCAGATGAATTGTTGGATGTTTCTAAATTCTCCTTGTTTGCTCACCTGTAGCCAATGACACGGTCACTTCTGTGTTTTGTAAAGTAGCTTAAAGGCATTTTGGTCTCTCTTCAGACAAGTGAAGGTTACTTCACCATGAAGAGCTGCGTAACAGGCAGCTGTGATGCTGTGGGCTCTATTTCATTCTTGTTTATTGCACTAAGGGCACCAGTCTTCATTGGCACAGGGGAAATCTGTGGGCTAGAGCACATGGGACCTTTCTAGTAAAACAGTAAAATTCGTTAAACAACCTGTTGCTTTTATAAGTCTTGCTGTTGGAAGGGAGCAGCATGCCTTGTGCCTGGGGCGAGGTAGGGTGTACTTTCCCTTTGTCACCAGATAGCATCTCATTCCACCTCTAGATTGCTACCCAAACAAAAACAAGACTTGAATGCCTAATCAGTGATGGTGTTTTGATTTTTCTCTCAGCCATACATACCACCAGGCAATCAGCAAGGAAAAGAAAAAAAAAACAAAACAGAAAAGCATGTTCTCTCAATCTATTTTTAAATATAAGTAATTGGCATTTTCCCTTCTGCTAATACAAGTTCCAGGTAAGCACAGCTCAAATTGACCTCATCACACAACCCTCGAGTAGGAGAGGATGAAAAAAAAGGGCCAAGCAGCTGTGATTTGTACCTGTGAACCAGGAGAAAGCAGAGCTCAGCACCCTGCCTGCTCTGGTGAGTATTGGGAATGCTTCAGCCCTGCTGCCACCTCACATCCTTCTATTCTGGCCTGCCGGGCGAGAGTGGCTGGGCCATGCTTCAGCAGAGGGACCAGGTACACCTCCTGGCTGTGTGCACCAGGCAAAACATCCCTCGGCAGCTCATTACCCGAGGTAGTGTTGCATCCCTCCCCCAGGTGCCTTGCTGGGCTCTCGCTACTGCACCCAGTTTCTGAACAAACCTTGCATCCAGGGATGATGCCTTGACCACTGCCTCAATAAAGCGAGTTGGCAGAAAGAAAACCTTTTTACTGCTGTTCTGCAGGCTGCCAAAGCTCCGGGATGCTTTGTTTGCTTTGGTGGCAAACGCTTGATGTTCTACCTGAGTCCCCAAGACACTGACCACAGTAGGAGAGGTGAAAATACCCCTGGTGATGTGGGATCTAGGACATGAGACAGTAGTTTGCTAACAAATCTTTAGAAAACAAGTTCTTGAAAAAGCTGGAGGGCGGGAGAGAAGAAAACAGAAGCGGTGCAGGCTCTTTCCACTGATGGTTTGATTTCCGTCTCGGTCCCATTGCTGCAGAAATCAGGACCATGGTCCCACTGCCTCACGCTTACTCAGAGTAGAGGGATTTGTTATATGTATTTAAAATTGGCAGAGCAGCATTTTGCTGTTAGGAGGAGCGTGATGCTTTTGAAGCCAAAGGTGACCACATGCACTGCAGAGCAGGTGAGAAGAGATTTTATCCCATCAGATAAATTCTACATTTTTCTTTAGAAAATAAGTCAAGTAGGTTCATTTTGCTCTAACAAAAAGAAAACTTTATCACTGACGTTTCTGCCAAATTCTTCAAACTGACTTTGTTTAGATATACTGGGAGACTGACCCTGATCCTCCCAGTTTCCAATGCAAACTAGAAGCAGCTCCTAAGCTGCTGTAGCACTGGTGGAAGTGGAATTGCAGTCAGACTGCTGCAAAAGTAGGAGGTTTTTCTTGTCATTCTCAGATGTACACTTCTGTTACTGAGGTTTCTTATCAGAAAAAGCACAATAAAACTAGAGTGTATGAAAACGAGAGCTCCCACCAAATGTCAAAGTCACTGCTGATAACATGCGTTCAGTAGCAAAAACAAGATATTATAGCTTGTTTATCTTCCATTGCATTGTAACTGTCCCTTCTGAACACAGAGATCGAAGAGCTCAAGTAAGACAGGCTCTGCTAGCAGCTACCATGTAAAACACACGAGTGGGTGGGTTTGTGTTTAAGGGAAATGTGTGTATCAAGAAGTGCAGGAGAGGTGGCAGCAGACCACACAGGAGGAATCAGAGATAACAGTATTGTCTGTTGGTCTTTCCAAACACAAGTGTCTTTATCTGGGGGACTCTGTTCTCTGCCTCTTTGATGGGGCCAAATGAATGTTTTGTGCCTAGCTGCATCATAAGGCATTCTACTTCGAGCATTTTGAAACCAATTTTTTTTTCAATCTGTTTGCAAAAGCCACCCTCATCCAAAGGCTGGGTTGGAGGGAGCTGTACTGTTTGCCTTTGATGCGTGGCCAGAGGTGGGAAAAGTACCATATTTGGGTTAATCTGCAAGTTGCATCCAGTAATGGACTCGAGTACTTACATGTAATGGAAGCAGGAGTTTAAAGCATTATAACCCTGAAAATCCTACTCACCTTCTGCCTGATGCAGGAGGCATAGAAAGCTGGTGGCTGTGAAGAGTGAGATTTGCCTCTACAGATGCCAAAAGCTGACTTAGCCTTGACAGTACCAACCATTTCCATGCATGCTCCCAAGGTGAATGCCACAAGGACGGTGGGTCAGGCACTGTTGTTGGCACAGTTAGGAAAGTCTTTCCTTGCTAGGTGTAGTTTGGAACTGCATTTGATTTATTATCATACCTGTAAGCATTTGTTTGCAAATCATCTTACAGAGTCAGCATTTCAGTTTGCTGGAGAGCAGAGCAGTGAGTCATGCCACAAGCTGGCACTGGCAAAACCCCTCTCTGCTAATGAGCTACACCCAGGAAACGTCTCCTTTGCCTGGGGGAACTGCACCCCAATCATCCTCCCCCAAAGCCTGTCAGATCCCTGGCATGGTGGCTGGCAAGTGTGGAGGGAGGTGGGACACAGGGGACGGGTCACACTTGGGCAGTGCTGGGACGTACTTCCCGGCCGTCATCTCCAGCGCAGGAGGCAACACCAGCGTCTCTTCACCTTGTCTCGCATTTTTAGGGAAAAAATACATGCTGCTGCATCCTCAGGAGGAACTGCTGTACCTCCAAGTGAAGGTCCAGGGGGGGAGTGCTGCTGGAACCCCAAGTGAGCTGCTTGGTCTGTGTCCCTGGAGCAGTTTTGGGGGGGTGGCAGTGATGACTAGCAGCTCTGGCTGCTGCCCCCTCGTTGGAGGCCCATCGCGTTGTCATGTGCATATGAACAACAGAAAGTGTTACTGGTTCTTTGCGCCCTTTTCGTGCTTATATTGCAGGTTGGCTCATAATGCTCTTAAAACACAGTAAGGGTCATAATGTTCTTAAAAAATCACTTTTCAAGGAAACAAACATGCTTTCCTGTGAAGTGACTGAATGTGCATATGTAGCAGATACGTTAATATGAGGGCCATCTTTTCTCCACCCAGTGACTTACAATACTAAGATAAGTGACATTATCTTGTAAGGCAAATGTTTATGTGTATTAATATCTTATCAGACTTTATACCAGCAAAAAAAGTTCCTTTTTTGAGGCTGGCAATATAAAGCCTTATACATGTGTCTGTCTTGAGTGTTGCTTAAGAACAGTGAAACAATGAAGGCATTTGAAGACTATTAACACAAAATGAGCTCAGCAATTGATTTTATTTCACTTATGTTTTAAAATAGGTTGTATGTTTTCTTCCCCCCCCCCCCCCCCCTTTAATGTTCATTAAACAAGTTTGCAAGTGCTTTGAATCCTAAGAAAATGAATACACTCAGGATGCCGTTCTGCGACAGTTGTGTTATTTTCTTTAACTGATCAAGCTGGGTTTGATGAGGGCGGGTTCCTAATGTTAACTGAAACAGCACTTCGGCTGCATCAGTGAGCAAAATCCCACACTTGTCACTCAGAGAAGCAGCCTGGAAAATACAGGATATTTTCTCTTCCATCAGTTTTAGCAACCCCCACTTGCAAGTGGAAGTTGCATATGGGCATAGTGTTTGGGGACTCATGGGCTAAGTGGGTACTACAGTATGAAAATGTAAATCTACTGTATTTTAATTGGGAAAACAGTAATTAGCATTAGAGTTATACAAGTATCTGCCAGTTTAGGTTGTGCTTATGCTGACATTTTTATAAAACACTTTAGCGGCATGTTTCTATGAGCACTGATAATGTTTTTTGTACATGTGAATTAGACATATGGGTTAATACCATTATCACAAAGTACTTGTGAAAATCTATACAAAGGAAACTGGACTAAATATGGGCAAGCAATATTGCTAATAGCATTTAGATTTATGTGGTAAATTTACTAACATGATGATAAAAAAATATACAGTGTCTAATTAGAGAAGAAAATCCTTCACTTCACATGCATTTTATTTTATACAGCAAGGACAGTCATTCCTCCTGTGAAGTTTATGTTGGTTGAAAGCATAAATTTTGCTGATATATACACAGGTTTCTGTTCCCAGTGGTGAACACTGTTACATTTAGAAAATTGACAAAATCAATGGCAATAAACCAAAGATCAATTTAAATTTCACATTTAGCTACTTGTTTTAGAGTCTCTCTGAAATTTACAATCACTAACATGTTTTATGTTTGGAAGAAATAGATGAATACAGCTGCTGTCCATTTGTAGCAATTGTTTCTTAAATTTGTGAACTGAGGGTATGTGTGTATATAAATACATACATAAAATTACACATATGATATAGTATACGTAACACTGTTGTTCTGCCATACCATTCTCTGCTCTCTGCAGGTTGTTTTCTTATCTGTTAAAAGTATTAGAGAACGGTCACTAATAAGTGTTCTAAAAGTAATGAATAGTAATAGTTTTAGATACCAAAGCTTTCTAAGTTGCTAATTTACTATCCCATTCCACAATAGCTGTCACTATAAAATCAGGTCACTATAGAGGTAAGAATCTATAAATATAGTGCCTCTGTCATATCCCATCATCTCCAAAAGGATCATGCTCTCTGTCTGTTTAAAGAAGTTTACATATTCCTTATAATACATGTATAATAAATTAAGCACTCTTTTCTAGGCCCCTTTAAATGGAAGGAATTGAAAACACAATAGTGATATAATTAATTACAGTCTTATTCATGTAGACAAATTACACCTTTTTCGATTAGCGTGAAATATAAGTGTCAAATCAGTAATAAAATCCTGATCAATAAAACAATAGTAACTATGTTGTTAAAAGCGGACCTAGAAAGGTGTTCATGGCAACGTATTTTAGGGGTTAGAAACCCTTTTAAAATAAACGGATTTCATCTTTACACTATGTCATCTAAATCATTACAATGTTTGTGTATACAATTATCATCAGACGATAAATTGCAGCTATTGAATGGATTAAGTTTGAACTTTTTGACCTCATAAATCTCAGTTTGTCATAGCTTTAGCAAATGCTTGTGTAACAATCAGTTGATTACATGGCAGAGCAGATGTATGTATGTTAACTGGAAAATATGAAAGGACCAGGGTAATTCAGAGTTCATTGGAAGAAGTTTATAAATGTCTGACAATATCATGTTAACACATTCCCAATATACCTTTCTAGTTATAAGTTTGTATCAGACTCTATTCTATTTTTCCTCCTATTTAATGTGAGATTTAAATTTCATAGAAAGAAAAAGATAAAACTAAAAAGTAAAATCTTGAATTGATTGACAGAGAATTTAATGGAACATGGGGAGTAAAATATTTTGGTAGGATCTAGTGAACCATGTTCTCAAGAAATCATTAAAAATGAACAAAATAGCAACCATAAGCAAATAGCATCTTGCAAAAAGCAGAAACACATTCCTCCAGTGGAAAGATGGCATGAAAAAGAATGAGCCATTTGAGAGAAGAAGAGCTATGGATTTGTGCAGGATTATTTTAATCTAAGGATCAGATCCCACAAACAGGGATTGCTGATCTGTGTGACGTTCATCTGGAATAGGTGTGGACAGAAAATGAGTGAAGATCGGGACTGTAACTCCAAATATTTTCCCTCTGTGTTGGGGAGACCAGTCTTTTTTTCAGTAGGTACTGATAACCAAGAGAAGAGAATAGATAAAAATAATTAATATTACACACTAGCACTTGTAGTTATCGGTAACAATTTTGTTATTGGACCAATTTTTCCGAAAGCTTTGAATGCTTGTACACAAAGTTTCCCCATGTACACACTAGCTATGTCTCTACCTCCATCTTCTCATAAGAAAAGAAAAGAAAAGAAAAGAAGCAAGCACATCTTTGAATATCTGTTATATGTAAAATCAAGCTCACGTTATTGGGTTTGATCAAATATTTTGTAGACTGGCAATCATTTGTGAAATTGGTTCAAAGATTATGGTAACATGTCTGGTTGATCATCAGAATCCCACTGGTACTAAAGTCAGGTTAGACTGATTTTGGCCAAAATACTCTGCTGCAACAAAGCAATTAAATCTCTATATGCATTTGGGTCAAAACTGATAAGTGATTTTGACTATTTTAACAGTATCTTAGTTATTGATATACAAAAATTATTTATTTAGTATTTAAAAAAAAATCCTACATAGTTTTTCAAGGCCAAATTTAGCTTACTTTCACTTTAATATTTTTAAAGAATTTCATGTCTAAATCAAACCTTCCTACAGTAAAATATTTAATTAAATCCAAAAGAAATTTCTTTTCATGTTTTCATTTAAGCATTAAATTATTTAGTTTTGGCTCCCGCATGAAAATGTTTTTTTCCCCCTTAATTTCTTAGCTGACTAATGTAATGTAAAAAACCCCAGCTCTTTGAATAAGAAGAGACATGTTCACAGAGTGCACACCCACCAAAAGGTATGTGTAGTGTAAGTGCATTCTGTGCTATCCACGTCTCTTCCTATTTTTGTTCAGAATGCCTTTGGAAAAATATTTTCCTCTTTGTGAGAAATACCCTGCTTAACAAGTGTCACTTGAAATTACTATTTTTGTATGCTCCTATGAGAAATATTTGCAAGTACTGCAGTCGTGCTGCTCTTTTTGAACTGGTCTGCTATGCCCAGACTTCAGAACAGGGACTTGAAGGTTGGTGAGGGTACAGCCTTTATGTCATAACGTGCCTTTTATTGTGAAAACCTTCAAAACCTAGCCAGGTTATACACTGACAGAAACCGTGGTTTGCACTTGAACGACAAAGGCTTTGATATTTAGCAGCTAAAATTTCCATATGTTCTGTCATTGCAGAGTAAACTGGAGCCTCTCTGCAGAGCAGGCAGTGCAGCTGCCCCCTCGCCGAGCAGCTGAACGCATCCTTCCCTTCAGCAGCTCCCACCACCAACGGCACTGGGGCAACTGTGTCCCTCGGTTAAATCAGAATATATTCCCATAGCTGTTCCTAAATTTATTTAATTTATTATTGAAACCTCAGCAATAATTAAAAACAATAATAATGTAATGTTAATAATAATAATAATGTTAATATTGAAGTTTTACTGTAGGAATTTTCCTTTGTCATTTAAATATAAGGTGGGCACCTTGGATTACAGTGTTCCTACATGGCTGTCTCTCTTCTTAGTTCAAAATTTATCTGCCTTTAAATAGTAAAGGCAGATAAATAGTAAAGTAAAGAGTAAACTTTAAATAGTAAAGGCAGATTCTCAGTTTGAGGCAGATTCTTAGGATGTAAATTGTCATTATTCCAAGGAAGTCAATTAAGTGACAGTTTTCACCACTGGAGGATACTGCTCTTAAATGACACTGTGCTAAGTGTAATAGGAATCCCTCTGTATGGGAAATCAGCCTGTCGTTGGTGTAGCTGTCTGTTTGAAGTACCTTGTAAAAGTACCTGGGATTCGATTGTTTGCTTAATTTTCCTTTTCACCTTCAACCATGTGGCTATGGAGGGGTTAATTTGGAAGGCATTACTAAGAAGTCATTTGTCTAGCTGTTGAAGTGGAAGTCTGCCTGAATTTGTGCCATTTCTTCACATTTAAAAAGAATTAAAAAAATAAACTGTCAGAGAGATAATGTTGTGGTATCACTTCAGTTGCCAGTGAACAATAGTCTATATCATAAGAAAAAAATATACATATTTTGCCACAAGCCTCTGATCAGTAGACACTCTGCACAGAATGAGCATAGCAACTACATTATCTTTCACCCTGAGGTTAAGGTCATTGTCAAGGATTTGAGGACAAGCTTGTGTTGCAGCTGCCTGCATTTAGAGCTGTCAAAGCTTAGAAAAACCTGCCTGATGGACACGTTCTTGTTTTGTATCTTTTTTTTTTTTTTAAAGCCCTGCAATCCTATGGGAGATTTAATTAAGACCAGTACAGAAATCTCTTAAGAAAAGAATAGCACCTTTAAGTACCTGTAGTTGTTTTTCATTCCGATCCTGTGAACTCCTACAACTGAATTTAGTGTAAGAGAAAACAAATGACTAATGAACAGCACCTACTCTCCTCCAGACCAGCTCCCCATTCTTTGCTGATGCAGTGGCTGAAAGGCAAGACTCGCTAGACTTCCAGCTTTGGAGGGGCTTGTTTCACGGATATTCAGATCTCAACAAAACAGCTTGCTGAAGCCCTTAACTGTATTACAATTGGCCTCTTAATGAACAGATGAACTTTTCTTTTCACCGTTTCAAGTCTGTTATCCAAGACTAAAGGGTAGCATGGCTATTTCATTTCTGACCTGCCTAACATATAATTAGAAGGTTCCTAGAGGTACTTATAATTGAATTATGGGGTGTTTCATGAGCATTCTTGCTAGTAGGTAGAGATGTAAAAAGCAAAGCTCATCTGGAATGCATGCAGGGAAAGCAGATGATTTAGTAGGTCTGTATATTGCCTGAAATATTAGATTACAAGTATGAGTCAGAAATCTACTGGTTAAAATTTATTTTTATTAGGAAAATTATCCTAAGTCTATAACACCAATTTCTGTGACAGTATAACTGGATACAGCTCGAATGATTTCAGTGAAGCTCTACTCATTTATACCTAACGCAGGTTAGAGAAGGGTCCAGTGAATTAGTCACAGTCACATACTTATCAGACATGAAACATTCAGCTAATCTCTTGGAGCCCTGTAATTGGCTAACATAAAACATTACTGGATGATTAAAATTGCAGTTGACTTTCAAATTTGTTGTCAAGTAGATTTGAAATGTGGGGAAATAACTTAAAGGGTCCAATTTTGCCCTCTCTCTCTCCGATGTTTATGGATTGATTGTCAGATGCACAGTCCTTGTAGGCTAGGAACTCACAATTGCTCTTGGCAATGCACGTCCTTCACCTCCTGTGGAAACTGCTGCTCTCGGTGCATGGACAGGATTATTTAGCTAAACGTCAGTTTGGAAAATACAGGAGTATTGCTAGAGGGGAAGGACAGCACCTTTCGGATATGACAAGCGTTGTCCTCTGCATTGTTGCATGTTTGGTTTCGATGGAGGACCCAGCTCCTTTCTTTCAGAATGCTGCAAAGCCAAAAAATCTTACTAATCTCTCCTTTGACTATAGATAGCTAAATAACAGGCTATTTCACCCTGTCAAGGATGCTTTTGGAACAGGAACAGTTACTGTTCAGACATCAAGAATACCTGCCAGATAGCCTTGGTTTGCTTAAAACCAAAAAACCCCATGCATTTTTATCAAAAGACGAATTTGCCTTATCTGATCCAACTCCCTTTTAATATATATGGGTTTTTTTCCCAAAAAATAATTTGGGGAAAAGACTGAACAAAACACAGAAATCAGACTATTCCACCTTCTGTTGCAATCTCTGCAGAGAAAAAATGAGAGGAGGTTTGAAGAAGTAAAAACATCGACCTTCCCAGCTCCCTTTCCAGATGCAGAAGAAGCAAAATTAAGGTCTCAGGCCACAATGTGCTGCGTGATGGAATAAGGGACAGGGAGCCATCTACCCCATACAGCATTACCTGGGAGCCATCATGATGGGCATTTGCAGTCTCTAGTTTAGAAACAGACTAGTCTTAGTCTTTAATTTAGAATGTCACATTTCATGAATTTGTAAATGTTAGCAAGAAGACCTTTTTATAATCTGTATTAAACCATTTGATAAGTGAAAAAAAATCTATTTTTATGAAGCTGATAACCCTTTCACCTACCTTCAAGTACAATTGCAGAGGAAGAACTGGAGAGTATTGTTTTTACTATATCTTCACAGAAAGCTTTGTCCCACCTTACCTTTTAAACTAAGGGCATATTGATAAACTTGGCACTACTAGTTTACCATACTTCAAATAAAGAGTATTTAAAAAATATCTGTCATCTTCAAGTATAATGACCTGTGAACGTTTACTAACGATCTTCAAATAGTTTCTGATCTTTTTCCTAACAAAGCACTGAATAACATCAATGCGTGCACTGTGCTGTACTCCAGCAGAATTAGATTAATAAATTATATTGATTGGTTAGCAATGCAAATAGAATCCGATACCCTTTCTCTGGCATCAAAAAACATAAATCTGTTTGTATTGTTCCCTTCTGGAGATCTTATTTGCTGAACGATCTTCTTGTTGACATTGACAGTTCCTCTGTCTTTGATATAATCAATATTTTAAATGTGAAACCAAATGCAGACTAGGATTTTTAGACATTTATAACTTTTTCATAATTTTTTTGTGATGATTGGATGTTATTCATTTCAGTTTGAAGGCTCTTTGACTGGTAAAAGTATAACCTTAGGAAACTGATACCTGAGTATCAGTAGAGTTGTCAAGTATGTTAATGGTAGATATGCTTACTTTAAGGTTAAAAATCATTGTATTTCTGAAAGATGTATAGTAACAAATTGCACCTGCCTAGTGTCTGTACAGTCCCTGACTGCAAAAGATAGGTAGCAGGCTCTGGGGATCACAAGCTTTCCTTTACCAAGTGGCTACCTGTTAACATGACTTGAAGCTGCTGTTGAAGCTCTTGCCATTCAGACGAACCACCACAGTGCTGCCTAAAGCATGAGTGGATTTTTAATTTGTAGCATAGTGTTTCTATATATTTTGTAACTATAAATGATTTGTAATCACTCTTGGGGATCACTTGTTCTTTGTAATTTTTCCTTCATGCAGAGGAGGTCACCATGCAAAAGATTTCTTCCATCTTCTCTTCTTCCTTCCCAACTGGCCTCTAATCTAGAGTACCTCATCTGTGTTATGTAAGAACAGAAATCATGTTCACCCCTCTCTATTTTAACGTATAAATTACCTTAGCAGCCCAGGCGCAAGTCTTCAGCATTATTTTCCATAAAGCATGCAAAAGACAATGTGGAGAAAAAAAGCACCAATGCAAAGTAGAAAAAGAGGAATATGAAATAGCAGAAGAGAAGTGATCTTGCTCCCTTTGCAGTGCCAAGACCACTAACAGGGCAGTACATCCTGTTCTGGGATCCACACTTCAAAGAGGATGGGGAATACCCGTGAGGATTCCAAGCAGAGGCACAAGAAATGATTCAACTTTCTTAGCCCATGTTTTTGGCCACATTTGTATGTCTACAGGGCTTTCAAACTAGAAGTCATCCTCATCAACGCAGCAGAAAGCAGATACACAGGCATAATTCTTCTGGAGACATAAACATGTCTGATTTCCTTCCTCTTTTTTGGCCTATTTGCGGTAACTCCAATGGAGAGACTGATTTTTAGTCATTCATCTTCAGTACTTGTCTGTGTATTACCAATATTTATGACACTTTTGGAGGGCCATGCTGTCAACAGTGCACTGCTGCTTTGGTCATGTTCTCTCCCTTAAATTCTACTGATGCTGAAATGCTTTCCTTCAGCATCTGAGAAAATCCACAAAATGATAATTTTTTGTTCTTGTGAAAATTAGTTGTGTTCTCACTATTTCTCTTTCCTTTAAATCACTGTTAAGGAATGGATTGTTGTTTTACCATTTCTTGTTCTCATTAGAGCCTTTGTCATAAGAATAAAATATCAGAACTTCAGTGGCTCAGGAATACTTGAGAGGTCTGCATCCAAACCTCTTTTGCAAAGTGTACTGAGAATGCTTTGTTTTTGTTTTTAAAAATGTTTTGTTCTTTTTTGAAAGGCAAGACACTAATTCATTCTTATAGCTATCATGTTAAAAAGAAAATGAAATATTGCCAAGAAACTATCTTCTTATAAACATTGTAATTCAAGTCTCATTCCCTCTTCAATTCCCTTTCTTGCTGCAAACATCTAGACATTCCCAGTCAGAACATGCAAGTCTTTGCTTATGTCTTATTTCTTCAAACGATTCAAAACATGCACTCGTTAAAATATTGAGGTCTTCTATTGGGCATTTTCTGTTCTTCTATAGCTGCATAATGTTTTGACAGCTTTCAAAATGTATACTTCCGTTAGTTCTTGTGAAACATCACCTTTGCACACATGAATAACCACTAAAACATCTGATTCCTCAGGATCCAGCATTGCTGTAGAGAGCCACTGACCACCCAAAATTGCCTTGCTGGATTAACATGTTCCAGGCAACAAAGAGGAAACCACAAGTTCCCACACAAGGCTTTCATGATGAATATTGTACCTTGGTTTTATTTAAGTGAAGATACACAATATATATCAAGAGTTTTGGAGGTCAAGGTTATGTTGTGGTATGCTGCTTCTGATATTTTTGGGTATTAGGGACATCCTCATTCTACCAGTCTATGAAATACTTAATTGTTACCTGTTTCTAAGGCGAGACATAAAAAAGTAATAACTTTTTCAAAAGCAGAGATTCCTGAAAACTTCCCCACTGTCAGTTTTCTTCTGAATTAAGGGTAATATTTGTGGAGTTCAGTCTATTGCATTTTCCCTATTTAATAGGCAGTAGGGTTTAGAATTATTATTTCATCACATTTCTGAAAGCATTATCATGGGATGCTCATCTGAGACTCTGAAGTCCTTATTAGGTATTTGTTATCCTTGAGTAGTACCAATAAACTGTGTATGACCAAATATTTAAAGATGCTTGTAGTGCAGAAGGCCCTAATGACTGCTTGAAGGTTTAATTCAATGCACTATCATTTGAATGTTCAGTGTATGGGTGACTGTGAACACGTGTGCAAAAGGCGACGTTTTTATAAGGTGCAGGGGGGCACCTCATTGCCTAAGAGTGTGCTTCTCGAAAGAGTTTTGAAGATGGTGTTGAGGAACTGATCATCAAGGGGTAGTTTATCACAGCTGCATGCACTAAGAAAAGTGACGTCTTTTTATTTGGCGAAGAAATTTGGAAGACCATAAGGCGCCTCTCAGATGCATCAAACTGGATACCCATAATTGCTAGTTTTGAATATCTTGGCTTTGATATTTGCAGTGACCTAAGCTGATGTCAGTATTGTTTCACTGACTGCAGCAGCCATACAAAGCAATGAAGTTGCTTCATTCGTTTTACCAGTACTTTTAATTTCTGTGTAAGCTCTTCTTAGTCTTGTAGACATTGGGCATGCCATTCAGTCATGCTGTATGGTTTCACTGGTTCTTAATTAAGCCGATAGTCTTTCAGTATAGTCTTTTCAGTCTCTCTAATATTAGTTTACTGTTACAGTTAGTCCAGTAAGCAAACTGCATTTCCCTCTTTCTAACTGGGAGTGTTTGCTGCTCTGTGCTTTTTCAGTGTTCCCGTCTCTAGCTTACATTTCTCTCTACTTCTTGTTTCTATATTTAAGAAATTACTATCCTTTCCGTTTTCCACTCACTGCCTCTCTCCTTATTATTTCTTTCTGGCTCAGTACATTTACCTGCCAGCTGCTTCCTTTTGAATTTTTTCAGCTTCCTTTGTATTCTTTCTGCACCCTTCTACCAGTATAATAATATATCCTGTTGCAGCAAATGTGTCTGATCCCATGCACAGTAGTTAATCCATGAATTTCCTTAAGGTTTTTTCATGTACGATTTGCTCTGCACATGCCACTGTAAAATTATATTTTAATTTGTTAAAACCTCTGATAGTTATTAATATTTATATCAAATCAAGTTAAATGAATATGTTTTTCAAATCAAAGCCTGTATATAAAAGGAGATTGTAAAGACTATCATTGCGCCTTATTGAAGGCTCACAAAAAGTTTTCAGCCATCTCAAAGAAAGCATCAGTATTCATTTTCAGCGCTGAGCCTTATGAATCCTTATGTTTATAACACTCCTCAACTGGAATAAATCTTCCAGCTGATTATCACAGCATTTGGCATAGTGCCACAAGCAGTTCTGGGAACAGTATTCAATCAATGTGTAAACTAGTGAAATGCCAGGAACTTTTGAAAGACCATGAAGGATGATTAGTTAGTAAAGAATAAACAATGTTTGAATGTTGAGTATAGCTACTAGCTAATGCTGAGAAGAATTTTTCCATTATTTAAAATGAATATATAACTTAAAATTTAGGCAGGTATTTATATTTTGTTATCTCACACTCCAACATTTATTTAATTGAAGCCAGGTATACAGGGTAAGACTTTAAAAGAAATAAACACTTTGATTATACTGTAAGATGTTTGTGTTACCAACCATTAACCCACCCTTTATTTATAGTTAAATAGGAAACTAATGGAATATAAAAAATGAAAGATGAACAAAAACATAAAAAAATCTTTAAGAATTAACATAAGAAAAAATCCCTTTTAGTCTTACTGCAGTGGTCATGCCTTAGCTTGTGGCCACCTATACTAAGTTTTGGTGCTTGATTTTATTCTTGTAATGGGAATGCATCCTTTCTAAGTTAATATCACTTGTACTATTGGGGAAAAGGATTTTTTCTGTCCACGTATGTTTGAAAGAATCTAGTTTTCAAGCAGTAATAGACTTCTGCTTTTCCCTCAGAATTTAGTGCTCTTCTGCAGTGCTCACCTAAATCCTAAATACCAAAATAATCCTTGAGTCTCAGAGGACAGAGTTAGTCCTATATACTTATATGCTAAAGTTCTGATTTGCACAGCTTCCAGCTTATATACAGTGATGCCTTTCATTTAGGCATGTCCATTCCAGCATTGATGGGATCCATGGGGGTTAATTAAGGGTAGTTTATAATCTTTAGGAGATCTTAAATTTTCCCTTAAATATAATAACCGGTCTTGTATGCAGAGTACAACAGCTGAGATGTGTAACCACTATCTTCTAGCGCAGCATTTCTATCTATAAGCTATTTTCAAATGGTGCACCAAGCTTTGGCTCCCTGTTTATCAGTCGGTCATATCAAGAGCTAGGTGGCAAGTCGAAGCCCAACGTATTTTTGTGTTATTTGAAAAAGCTACGTTAAGTAGGCAAAATATGTGCTGACAGCCTCTCAGACACACTGTGGTAGCACAGAGTCAGTCTGTTGCTGCATCCTGCCTGCTGTTTGGTGCATAAAAATAATATCTGCCTTGCGTGTGACAAGAAGGTGTCGGGATATTCTCTTGGTGAGGCTGGAGACCGGAGATGTCTATATGCTTCATGCTACATCGTTACATTTATAGACGACTGTAAATATAATACATCTGAACTCTGCCATGCTACAGGAAAAAATATGTAGGCTTGCATTCCTCTCACAATAGCATTTAGTTCTTTAAGTCCAAAAACTGCACGGGGTCATGCACTGGGTTTATTAGATCTCATAGTTTTACTCTTCTATACCCAAAAGTTCAGGTCAGCTGTGTGGCTTTTCCCATGATCTCATTATATGTGTCAGCAATTGCCATGCATACAAAAGCGAAATCTTTGAAAAATATTTGGATAATAGAAGAGTTCAAGTTTTTTATTCTCAGACAGAATTTGTAGTCATCTTTTGAGCAGTGCTTTACAGTAGTTACACTATATTCCAAGTGGGAATAAATACATGTTTTCTAAGGACAAGAGTAATATTATGACAGAAAACATAATAAAACATTGAATTGGCAAGATGCAACAAAATAGGGGTAAAAAGAGGACTGTTCAGTCTGGTTTGAAATCTCTAATTTAATATATGGCTGTGTGGAGATGTTACAAAAATAAGAAACTAATGTAAATTACAAGTGTGCAATGTACACAAAACTGATGCCCTCCAACAAATAAGATGTTTTGCCCTGTATATCCCTCTTTGAAACATCTGCCTTTATTATTTATACACAGAAGTGCTGTATCTCACTTTTTTCTTTAAACTAAGTCTTCGTGCATTTAGGATTTGTACTGTAATACATTATTGAGATGTTACAATGAGATGGGAGAGTGGGGAGCAAAAGCGATGGGGTAGAGATTTGGCAGTAGGCAAAACAGACTTAGAAACAACAACAACAATTGTATTTTAAGATACTTTAGTGTATACCTTTAACACTAGATTTTCTTTCTAATGGATTCGACTTTTTAATCTATGAAGAAGGTTAAAAGTGGTATCTTTGTTGAATAGCTACTGTATATTTAATTCTTGCAGGGTTTTTTCCCTCATGATGTGGAAATGGTTTCAATCCCTTTTAATATTCATTTAATGTCAGTGCAATATATATTGCCACCTTACTGCATTAGTAAAAAATGTGCTTATGTGCTATGATTCTCTTATGATAGAAACATAAAATCTCGGAAGGATCAAAGTCCACCAACATTCACCCTCCTGCAACAGCAGGAAATTGATCATGCGAGAGATGCTCACCTAATGCTAACATATTATTATTATTTATTATAGCACTAACAGTGTGCTAGGTGCATTAGACGCCAGTATGAAGATGAGGTCCTTGTCCTGGAGTGGCTTCAATCTCCGGGGTGATCTTGCAAACACTTAACTATATGACTAACTATATGACTAACTATATACGCATGAAATCTTTCTAGCTCACATATTTAAGTGATTTTTTTTCTTACTTACAAGACATTCCTACAGGGTCCGCAGCACTAATTAAACTTAACATTTCTCCTCTGCATCAGAGAGTGTGTGCATACGTAAAGGGGAAAGGATCAAACTCTTCCAGTGCCTTATGATTGTATGGAAGTTTTATTAAAAAACGCCACCCTTTTTCAATATGTGCCTCTTATTTCCCTACACTGTATTTCCCACTTAATATTTTACAGCCAGTAAAAGCTATATTTTGTTATGCAGTTTTATTAAAACAAAGATCTTACTGACCACAGTGAAATTCCTGAAAGGCACTGCTGTTGGGCCATAGTCTACAGAGGCAGTTATGTAAACCAGCTCAGAAAAAGGACATACATTATACTCTGTCATGTATATGTTAGGGTTATTCAAATGGCAAATTCTGGTCTAAATCCAAACTAAAATAAGTTTTGCCCAGACCTCCCTAAGACCTCACTCTTTTAACCCTTCTGTGTTTGTGTGCTTGCTTCCAATGTATCAAGGAGATCTTGAAGAACATCACCAGCATTTCTGGCTGTGATGCTGAGGTCTAGCATGGCAGTAGCTGGCATCTTGTTATCTGCAGTAAAATTATCAAAAGATATTAGCAGATCACTTCACTTCTCCGTAAAATTATTCAGCAGATTTCAATAAGAGTGTGGCAGTTCTGTTAATTTGCATTGCCTAAAAACGTATGGTTTTGTTGCATGTTGTTGGATGTCGTAATAGCTTTCATTGGTGAAACATCTTTTTTCAGAAGTCCCAAAGAGGCTAGCAAATGTGAATAACTTAAATCTCTCATTTTTGGACATATGAAGCTTAGAGATTGACAATCCCTTTTCAGATGCTGATGAAAGAGGGATGTAAATCACTCTTTTTTGTTAATTTTTGGTTTAGCTTTGGCTACATCTCTTGCTGGGTTTTCACTCTGTTAGTTATAATGCAGTCCTGTCAATAGATTGATGCAGTGGGACTGACGCACCAGGCCGGCTTTCTTGACTCCCACAGTTATGTCCCAGACACCAGACACTGCTCTGTTTCTCACATATCTGATGCAGGCTTTTTATCCTGATGACAGCCGTGGACTACTGAGCCCTGGCTGTGGACATCAGGGCTCTGAAATGGACTTCTGCTTCCCACGTGATCTGCAATCAAACCCTCTTGTCACTTAAGTTATGTTTCCTGTATTTAAAAACAAAAAAATAGGAAAACACAACAAACTAACAACATGCAAAATATATTGATAATGAGAACAAGTTTATAATTACTAAATGCCAAGGGAGATATCAAAGCTGTGTTCTTCAAACAGGATATTATTTTGTAATTAAAAAGAACTTCAAAAGAAAAAAGCTAAAGACATGATCATTATAATGTACATTAAGTGCAGTTGGAACACCATTTGAGTAAAATAATGCTTGGTAGCAGGGAGGAGAATTTAGAGGGAAGGAAAAATTAAAACAATTCAGTGCTAAAAGAAGCAGGTCCGATATATTTGGAGAATTCAGTTTTCTTAGTGTCTGTGTTATGAAATTATTGTCTGCATTATTTATTTTACAAGTCTTAATTGATAAATATTAGGTGACTGATTCTTGCAAAAGAACAAGCGCATGGTGGAACATATTCTGAGCTGGTTTGGTTCATACTTATCATAAAAATGAAAACTACCGGAGCATAAAGAACTTACAAAAAGGAAGCATTACTGTGGATTTAGTACAGTTGGTGTTTGATACACTGAGTAGTATTCATCACATATACTGTGTCAAGACATTGCTTACAATGCATCGGATCATATTACAGGCCATAAGCGAGCACGATATTTAAATTGAACGATGCATTTGGTATTATTCTGAGTTAATTCTTATATAATAAAGTATAAAAAAAAGCAAGTAGCATCCATTTCTACATAATCTCTCTTTAAACTTATCTGTATTTAACTGTATTTTTCTCATCATCTTAAAAAAAAGCAAGTATAACTGAGAAGCCACCAAATTTAAAAAGGGTATTACGAAGACATTTGGTGAGGACATGCTATTTATTGGCTTTTTGATGGCTATAATGTTTAAGCACATCGCAAACACAAATAGGCTTATTTCACATCTTCCTGAGACCAGGAAGCATTAGTAATATTCCCATTTACAGACAGCGACCGAAGAAATACAGGGCGATTCAGTGACATGCCTGTACCGTGCAGGGAATCTGTGGTGCAGCTGAAAACAGAATCAGATTTCTTTTACTAATTTAACTGCCACTCTTAAAATTTTTAATTGGTTTTGGTCCCCTGCTAAGGGACACCTCTTTCCCTGTGAAACCTGTCTATCCATCTAGACCTTGTAGTTGTGAGTGCCAGTGCACAAATCCAGACTCCTCTTCAATGTTTAAAAGATGCCAAGGGAGACATAACTGCTGATGGAGCTCTGGGATTAGCAGAGTTCTGTTGCTCCTGTTGGAGACTTCCCCAGCCCCATTGCACACAACAGGAGCTTTGTTGCTCTTCACTAGGACCATTGCTTTACCCTTCTTATGCATGACATAGCCCACCTTCATGGGGTCACCCAACCAGCACACAGATGTAGGTTACTTGAAACACATCCCGTACTCTTCCTGAACAGGGAAAGTACATTTTGATTTATTCTGCAGGTTGAGTAGTTCCCAGAAAAACCTTTTCATTAAATATTCCATAGGTAAAATAAGAATCCATGTATAGTTTAAGCTGTTGGTCGCCAGCCCCCTGCAGGTATATACGACTTCTGCTTGAAAGAATGACCTAAAATGTATCTCTTTTTTCCAAAGTTTTATCAGTATGTATCCTCATTAAAGGGTTCTTTTGTCAAGAATTCTGATTTTTTTCCATGCCTTTATGTAGATGATATATTCTCCTAAATCACCAACGTGGACTTCAGTACCTTGCTAGGGGTCAAGGTATGGAAAGAACGATTGAAGGAGATTCAATTAAGCACGTTTGAAATTTTGGCCAAAGTTTACTTTTTTCCCTCCACTTCAGAACACCGACAGGCTGTCCTCAGTTTTGGAGCTTCTAGTTTTCAAGGCTCTCACCTTGCAAATCACTACGTATGTGCTTTATTTCTTGACTGTGTATACAGACCACAGTCAAAGCATGGGCATATGTGTGCGTAGGACTAGGATGTCGTCTGGCAGATGGTGTCATGGTACCTAGATTTCTTCAGAAGTCATCTGAAGCCTTCCATAATTTCATGGAGATAAATAGGAAAGCAATTTCTGAATGCATTATAAAGTGTTATTCACTCAGAATTGCTTAGAGGGAATAACCAACATTGCATATAGAAAACTGTGGCTAACCTACACGCTCCATTGCTATGTATGTGAAAGTTGAATGCCAGAGTTTGTGTCTTTATTTAACATTTTGCATGCAAAAGAACAAGGTATTATACCATCAAAACAAATATTTTCTGTAAAAGGAAAACACATACATCAAAATCAAGGAGAATAGCCCTGAGTCTTGAATCTTAATATAACTGTTAGCTCATTAACATGAAACTTGGCATTTTTTGTACGTCCCAAAATGTCCTTATCTCTGCAGAGCTCTGTGCTGATTGCTGAAGGTGATTTTGAGACAAAACACTTGCATAACGGTACAATACAATTTGTCTTTGTGTCAGAGAGAACTGTTTAAATGACTTGAGGTAAGTCAGTGGAATAGTGTAAGCACATGTTTGCCCATAGTCTTACCTGAAGATATAGTTGAGCTTGTATTACAAAGAATTCAGCTGTATAAATACCTCGTGCCATCTGTGTATGGCAGGGGAATTGAGCCAGTAGAAGCTCAAGACCTGTGTCAGTGTTCTCACAGAAGGACTGTTTATGAACAGATGTTATGTGGTGTTTTTCACAGAAAATGGGCTCTGGAGAGAGAAAATGTCTATCAATTACTGAGGTATTATGTATAACAGCAATTTTTAACCTTGAGAATGATACTTAAAAGTTCTCTGTGAAATATTCAGTGCCGTGACCACTTCCTTTGTGCAAAGTAACATACGCCCTTGCATATTGCACGAATTCCTTTTAGTATTGCATTTTAAGTTCTTTTGGAGACAATATATTAGGTATTGTAGAACTCATTATTCCCCTGGAAAAAAACAGTGTCCTGGCTGGAAAACTTTTTCTATTTGCTGTTCTCAAAATCAAGCTGGGTTTTCAGGATTGGGTGCCTATATATTATGTCTTGTGTTTCCCAGACCTATCTAATACATGGATTCAAAACCTGTAATTTACTAAGCAAACTATAAATGTTAAATGAATGGAAAAAAATATGTATTCTGGGCTAGCCTCTGTCCAAACCTTGATAATTAACACTAATTTCAGTAGGATGTTTGGAAGAATGAGGTCTTAATCTTAGTGAATAAAGATGAATTTACTTGAAACTGTAAAATCAGGCAATATTCTGTAAAATTTAGTAATTATTTAATACTTTTATTTATTTAATAGGCTGACAATGCTAGTGCTATTAGACTAGTCATATCATACTCTCCATTTTTATCCCTTCCGTAAAACTCTCAACTTCAGAGGACCTTTGAACTTGAGCTTTCCACTGTACCATGTTAAAAATGGAGCCCCCAGTTACTGCTAACAATTACAGCTATCAATGTTGTACTGTGTTTTACCAATCTGCTCTTGCTTCAGGAGACCAACTATATCTTGCAAAAATGCACTGTTATTAAATATTCTTACATGGGATGTCTATGTGTCAGAAGACCCCTACGTGACCTGTGGACAGACACCGTGTTTTGCATAATATATATACTTTCCTTTTCCTCTAGCTTTCTTATTATTTATTCAATAAATCCTTTTTTCTTGCTGACAGCAGTTGTATGTATAAAGCTAAATCCAACACAGCAAAATGTTCATCACTTTATAAACTAAACGCTAATGTTTTATTTATGTGCAATGAACAGAGAAAAAAGAACTGAATTGATGTTTACCTAACAAGCTGCAAAAAAGTGCAGTAACATAATAGTGAAGTTCATAAGCATTCTGGCTTGTAATTTTTGGTGTCAACATTTGAATTGCAGAAAGAGCTTATGCAGACATAGCACGTATACAAGTGCAGTTTAGATCTACATCTATAAAAATAACATCTGTTTAAGCATACATTACATTTAAAAATAACTGTACAGTGATCAGCTGGTTAAGTACAGTTAACCAGATGCCGTTTTAAAGTGCCAGATGGAACAATGAAACTAAGATTGAAAATTAAAAAATACTGTGAAAGGTCAAATCAATTAAGCAACCTGTTTTGTTGGCATGTAACAGTTAAAAGTAAGTTTAAACTACTTAAGGAGTGAGCAATGTGAAGATGAAGCAGTTAATTTTTAACTTGCTATTTAGAAGAGGGAAAGATAAAATGCCTGCCATAGTTCCAGGGTCCCTCAGCAAGTCTAGGGGGATACCGGGAAAATAGACATGGTTAAGTAATGTGTGCTTTGTTTTGCTTTCAATTTAAAATAAATAATATCTTTCAGGCTTTTAAGTAACATCTTTTATGGCAGTCTGAGATCATGCAACACATACAAACATATCTTCCTCTCCCTCTATGACCAGTGAGGGACTCCTTGGCCGAATCAGCTCCCTGAGCTTGCTCTTTAGCAGTGGGGATGGTGCCCAGAGGGGACAGGGATGGGCTTGGGCACCCACTGATGCCAGGGGATGCCATGGGAAACAGCCATCCCTTGCACCTGGGCTCTCTAAGCCCTGTTTATTGCTGGGAACTAAACCCACCTGCATTAGCAATGACATCCAGTAAGAGGTGTAACATGCAGTTTGGAAACAGGTGTGCCACTGTGGTTCTGAGAATAAATGACAAACACTTGCTAAAATTGCACCCAATAATAAGCCACCAAAAGACAGATATGGGGAAAAGAGATCTTATTGTCCTAACCTGTTTTAAGCACAAGGGCAAGAATAACATCTTTGAAATATCAGTGAGCCAATGCATTTTTTCTTCAGTCCTAACCAGCGTAAAATTCATAATCTAAATTTAAATTTTGGGCAATGGGACAGTGGTATCCTTGCTTTAATCAGAAAGGTGTAATGATACCTGCAGGTCTGCTGGCAGGCAAGGCAGCACTCATGGCAATGAGAGAGAAAGTGTTGATTTTCCCATGGAGATGACTGCTGCTACTTTTTGTTTGGTTGGGTTTTTTTTCCTAGCAGGAACTGATTCTCAAATTGCTGAAACTCAGAATGCCTATAACACAAGTATATTGCTGGATAATCCTCCAGCAACAGTGCAGAAACCAGTTCCCACTGGAACTGTTTTGGAAAGAGGGTTTAGGCACCAAATCTCTCGCGGCTCTGGGTCGGAGAGAGATGCTCAGCCGCCTTGGGGAATAAGAGCCCCCGCAGCAACAGCGGTGCCATCCATCAATGATCCGAGCACTGCCATTAACTAGAAAGGGAATTTTTCCTGAATGAGTGCAGGGCTATTTTCAACCTAGGAACTTGATGTTGTTCCTTTGTTTTAGTAACTTTGTTTATATCTGGTTGGCGGAGGCGAGGGGAGGAGGGCAGAGTGCTGGGGCACATTGCTCCTTCCTGACACCTCCTCTCTTGTTCCCACAGTTCCCAGTAAAAGAGCAGCTGTACCTCTCTCGCATGCACAGCCAACTGTTTAGACCAAGAACACAATGAAAAGATTCTGCGGCTGTTAAAATAAATAGCTTCCCAGCAGGGGGTGGAATAGTATGGCCATGCCTAAGAACTTCGTGTACCCTGCTTTCAGAAAGTACTGGGATAGGACACACTATGGGGAGAGAGGAAACAAGCCTGGCTTCTGCACTTGGCTCACTTTTCCTCCTCACACTGAGAATAGTTACCATACAGATCGCTGGTCTTGTTGGATTCCCTTTCATGGAAATATTTTGCGTTCCTGCTGGTTCAGTGGCTGATGTTCAATTATTTTTATTATTTTTTTTTCAAACAGTTTCTCTTCGTTGACAGCATAAAGCAAACATTTGGGCTTGCCGTAAATAGAGAACATACCAGACCAGCGGCAGGTAGCTTGTGATTTTTAAGTGGGCTGCCAACCGAAGTTTGTAAATCTGGGAAATCGAATCATTATGTTTAACAGACAAATGTGTATAATATAAAATCAGTGAAAAGATAACATAATAAGTACTTTGACTATTATCTGGGGGCCTAATTAGGCTGGTGGAATCACTGTAGTCAGTGAAATTAGAGTTATACAACTGGGGGGAAGGGAAATCCAGCCCTTTAGTGGAATGAACGTTAATGGAGCCCCGTTGACATTTGCTGTCCCAGGTATTCAGCAGCTGTTCCTTTCCTTTGCAGAAAACAGGGCTTCGCTTTTGCCAGACCATATTTTCCATAATTTAACCCCCTGGCAGAGGAAGCAGTGGAGAGACAAGAGGGGCTAAGCCCTGCTTGAAGCCCAGACTGTTTCACCAAGCAACCTCCCATCCTCATTGCTGCTTCTCTCTAGTCTCCTGAGGTGACACATTGGAGCAGGACGGAGCTTTATGTTAAAAAGGGAAATACACAGCTCTGCCAAACCCTGTGCTCTGTTCACAAGAATGGGTGCTGGGAGACCACTAGCCTTCAAGAAAGCCAAGGCTGTGCTCCCCACTTTGCTCACCCCACCACCCCGGGCAGTGAGAGATGCTCCCATGTCAAGCAGAGGCTCTGGGGCAATGCTGCTGCCCTGGGATTACAGATATCAACAGCCAAACCATGTGCAAGAGGCAAGGGGATGTGTGGACTAGGAGTGGTGGTCTGAAGGAAGATGATGGAAAGGCTGGAGGGTATAGGAGTGAGCAGAGAACAGTGTGAATTTTATTGGGATATGTCGGACTGGTGGCTCTTTTTGGGATGTCAGTCATTTAGCCTGAGCAAATGGTTTCCCTGATGAAGGAAATAATTTTCAAGGAAGATCTTTTGATTGAATTTTGCTGTCATGCTTAGGTGCTGATGAGATGTCTGTGCTTGCATTAGCTGGACGAACTCACATTGGTAGAAGAACATTTTGGCAGATGGAAGTAGGACTGGAGCACTTCCTCTGGGAACAGGAATGCTAGAAAGCTGGAGCCTGTGGAGGGTGAGATAGGAGACCTACCTGGTTGCAAACTGCTTCTTGTGTTTCTGTTTCCCCCTACACACCCAGTGCCTGGTCAGTCTTCCTCGTTAGTCCTCTCCTCAGTGCTCTCCTAACCTGTAGCTAAATCACCCTTGGCAAGTTTTCCTTCCCTTGCAAAGATGGTAACTCCCCTGTCAAGTTCTTGAGCGTTTGTTTGTGCAATGAAATCTGTGATGCTCTAAATCTCAATGTGCATCAGCTGGCATGATCTGACATTTGGAGAGCCTCACATTCATTGTGTGCCAGACACACAACAAGAGGCCCCAGCACAGATGTAGCTGGACCCCAGGTTCATCTTCGGAGGTAGGGAGGGATGTGCTGTGGGTCAGCAAGTGACCTGGAGGCTTTTGGTGGGGGAGGGAGGACTGGAAGGGAGCAGTGGATAGCCAGCTGGCTGATTGCGCCGAAACCAGGACAAACAGTTGAATATCATTTTCTTCTGAATTCCTAAAGTACTGGGACATCTGGCTACCTGAAATACATCAACAAATAGGTCAGCTAAGATTGCAGAAGCATGCCTCACACCGCAGCGCTGTTACGAGAGTGAGAGAGGACCCTGCCAAGAAAAGTCTTCCTTTTTGCAGTAACATTTTATTCTCTCTAAAATCCTCTGTAGGCTTTTTAACTAAGATCACTGGAAAATGTGTTAGTCTGGGAATCTTTAATTAAAAAAAAAAAACCACCACGAGATATTCAGGGAAAGTGTATTTCTAGGGTGGAAGCAGGAGATCTGCAGCAACGGGCAGCGCAGGCAGGTCTCTGCGCACTCCCACCCTCGGGTTTTCTGGGTGCCTGCATCCCAGGTGCTCCATGTTTGCACTTTGCCTGGTCTAGCCTTCACGTGGAGAGGGACCTCCTCCCTCATTTTGCTGTGCTTTCCCTTACATCAGCGCAAATGAGTAGAAAATGCTGCTGTCCTTATTTGGGAGCACTTGGCAGCATTTGCGTAGTCCCAATACTGACAAGGGGTGGAAGGTGAGAGGGAACTGGCCCCAGAGACCATTTGGTTGTGTCTTATTTCTACAGTGTACACAGTCCCTTATAGAAGACCCCAAAATTGCCAAGAGTAATGCACATGTTTCATCTCTCCTTAAGCACAAGTATAAATCCTCGCAGGATAGGATTGTTTCTCATGGCAAGGGACACCAAAAATGACCCTCCAAATATCTCTGTTGTAAAATGTAGTGGTCTGATTTTTCTTTTATACCACTGGTAACACTTCTAAGCCTGTTTTACCCCAAATTATATTTACAGATGTATTGCAGCTCCTATCCCTGATTAGGGTAATGTATAGGAGCTGAGGTAAATGATGCCACTGTTTGTGCACTGTTTTAGAGACTTTTTAAAAAAATATTTTTAAAGCCTGAGAGGTCCTCATAACTTTTTTCCTCCTCTCAAGCCACAGAGGAACCAGTTGATCACAATAAATAAAATTCTTATAATAAAAGTAAATATGGAATATGAAATCAAATACAAAGTCATATTGCTATTGTTTATATCATATGAATTCTGGGGCACTGGGTAATGCCTTTTTTTCAGTCTTTCTTTTGCTAAATCAACATTAGCTAGCAACACACCTAATCTTGACTGAACTGTGTTATTTCCTGCCTCCCTGCCTTTCCTGTCTAAATCTCGCTCTCTGCTGAAGCAGCTAAATTTGCTGCAAATGAGGAATATTTTGGGACATGAATTTTCTTACAAAACATGGGGAGAAATCTAATGCTGTAAGCAAACAGCACTCTAATTAATGCAGATCCAGGCTATTGAAAGCATTTGTAGGTTACTGTTATCAAAAAAAGAGATCAAGAAATTGATGATGAACCCAGTACTGGCATGTATAATAAATACTGACCACAAACATTTTTGGGAATGGTACCGGAGCAGACGCGAGCTCAGAAATTCTGGACCTGGAACATATGGGTTTTAATAAACAGACTTCTGTTCCAGCTCCTCAGTTGCTTCCCCCCCCCCTTTTCTTTTTTTTTTTTTTTACTGTACTTGCTTAATTTTATGTGGCTGTGTATGATTCCATTATTAATTAATCTACAAGTATTTGGCATTGCTTCATCTTCGAGGTTTTCTTTAATTTGCAAATGTGCTGTTTTACTTTCAGCAGGACTTGTGTAGCTAATGTTAGAATGGAAACATATTTAACCCTCTGCTTCATTTGATTCCTATCATCTCCTTTTCTCCTTTGAAGAGAAGTAGCTGACTTTATGTGCATGTGCACGTGCACACGTGCGTGTGTGTATTATTAGCTGTGCTGTCATTTTTAATCCTTTTCTTTCAATCATCACTTTTCCTCAGACATGAAGTATTTCAGTCTAACATGCTGTACAGACTGTTCACGGTGAAACACTAGTAGCATTTTCAAAATCTAAAACAGAGGAGTACCATGAGGATAGAACAAAAGAAATTAAAACACTAGATATGCCACAGTTGTCTTATGCAGCTGTTAG
The DNA here is from genome assembly GCF_034638445.1 of Ciconia boyciana. Lineage (NCBI taxonomy): Eukaryota > Metazoa > Chordata > Aves > Ciconiiformes > Ciconiidae > Ciconia > Ciconia boyciana. The sequence continues at coordinate 14,007,303 of NC_132944.1, read as the reverse complement.
AAATTTAATTATTTTATCTCATAGAATAATGTGCCCTTCAGAAATCATTTTGGACTAGATGTTTCAAACCAATGATCTGTAGTTAATTATCTTTAATAACTGTTGCACATTATGGTTAGATCTATGTTTTTGCTAAACCAATTAATAATATCTTCATTAGTATAAAGACAAGGTAGCTGGATCCTTTCATTTTTCACATTGAAAGAGTAGATATTTTAAACACTGTAATTTACTTTAGCCATACATTCCCGATGATATGACTAATTAATGAAACTTCAAAGACATATAACTTCCAAAAGCTACTTATTTAAAGTCATTGTTGAGCACTTAATGACATTATGTTGGGGCATTGCAGAAACCATCACTGCCTGAGTGTTGAATTTGCTAAACCTTTTTATGCTACTGAACTGAAGGAAGCTTGAGTTATATTGAAAAGCAAATTGAGCCAATATTTCTTCATGTTCAAAAAAAAAAACCCCAAAACCTGTTGATTACAAGAGAAACTATCAAAAGTTGATGACCTCCTTTCTGCTTACAAGTTGCAGCTGTCAGTTTGACTTATTCATGCAAGTCTGTGTGGAAAACACTGGAAAAAGAGCAAAGCAAATATTCTATATCTTGTGGTTTGGCTGGTATTAATTTTGTTCAGAATCATTAGTTTTCTAAATATTCTTTTTATATCTGATTTTTTCTTCTTTTTTCATGTCCATAATTCACTTTTGGAGCTGGCTAATAACGACCATGTCATTTTAGTCTGCTATCTGACAAAAAACTAACCCTGAGTACAATATTAAATACACAAGCGATTGCCTTGGTATTAACACTGCTACTGACTGCACAGAGAATAAAGTTGAAGTTTGGGGCCAAATGTTTTAGGCCCTCTGTTTAGGTATGTGAGCTGATGAAAAGATTCTCCAGAAGAGAATCTCCTGCAAAATTTCCCTGACCTTGAGGTAAACTGAATGTAAAAAAAGATGCATGCTGTTTTTCATCTTATATGTATTTTCATACAATCTTCAAATATCATGCGGCCATCAGGGAAGGCTTTCTGAATCTTAAAACAGCATTGTATATACAGCCCTCCAAGAACTGGTATTTCCCACCATGGAGAACCATAAACCAGTAATCAACTAAAATAAAAAAAAAGAAAAAAAAAGAAAAAAACCCCTACATCTAAGAGAATAAAACAGTGCAGTCAACTGTACACAGGGCTGGAAGGCCAGGAGAGAAGTGTTAACAGCCAGTTGTGACAGCTACAAAATAATTATCCGAGCAGTGAGCACCTGGTCCTTCAGCTGCTGAGTTTCCCACAGGAGTCATCTTCAGTCCTGGTGCAGATAGGAAAGAGGGTGAATACATTTAGTCGGGATTATACTTAACCGGTAGCAGAGATGGGGTTCATGGTCCATGTCTGTGCTGGGCTTCTGCTGGTGGAGCCTGGGGCTGCTGATCCCATTTCTCACGTAAATGCTCTTTCTATTGAGAAGGTGAAGGGTGTAGATTCTCTTAATACAAATCTGGTAGCCTTGGTGGGGTTTGGGGTTTGTAGAAATGCATCACCTAAGAGCAAAGAAAGGAGGGAGCTTTGTAATGAGTTACCTGTAACATTTTTGTGGTGTTAGCCATGCAATTTGTTGACTGATGTTTCAAATACATGTTAACCTCCTGCAATGTACAGGTTAACCTGAGTGATTGATATTTAATGATAATATTAATACATAATAAAAGGAAAAAGAGCAAGAGGTCTAGACAAAAAGCTTTTCACACTGTATTTCTTTTTTCTCTGTATGCCTACTGAATTAGAAAACTGTGTTTGAGGCTCTGCAGGGGCAAAGTCTATAGTGGCTTTCTTGAAATGACCAGTTCAAACCAGCTTGTGGGAACTTGGCAGGCAAAGCATCAAAAAGATCATTTTCTAATAGGAACTGTGTTTTGACAACTTGTAAACTCAGATATCACTGGAAAGCGATGGCATTTTTCTCAGATGCCAGCACTTCTGCAAAGTTGTTTTCCCCCCTTAAACCGTGCCATCTTAAAAATACTGTGTATTTGTGCCAGACTGTTTGAAGCTGCTGTTATTAATGCTCCAGTGAGCTGTAGGAGCCTATATGATCCTGAACTCAGTAGTCTGTTGGGCTGAACCTTCTTTTTCTGAGGGAGAGAAAAAAAAATTTCTGCTAAATTATCATTACCATTTTTTAATTCTGTAAGGATATTTTTCTTCAGTTAGTCTGAAAATACTGAAATAGGGAAACAATAGGCTGTTTGTAAATTATATGTGTATTTGAGGAAAAACTTGAGAGCAAAATTACATTTCTGGAACTGAACTTAATGAATATTTTACACTTGGAACTGAACTTAATGGAATATTTTAGACTTAAAATTTTGCCTACATTTTAATCTTGATTTGTTATATACTCTATCATTTTTTTAAATTAGGCAATGGACACAAAACATTGTGTTTGGATGCCCTTCTAAAAATCTAGAAGATTTAGTTTCCCATGCTTTTATTAAAGCACGCAATCACTCTGATCATCTTTAATATTGGTTCATTAATATTTCTGGGATATTTTCAGGTGTAAGCAAAATAGGTGGCTATATATGACTCATAAATATTCTCTAAATGTAACTTATTCTTAAACCCACTGTAAGAAAATAATGCCATTGTTCATTTTCATTACCTGAGGTTTATTTTTTTATGTCCTACATATCTAATCAATCTTTAAACCAATGCCAAGTTTGATTAAAGACTGTCAGATGAGGCTGGTACTTGTTACTTAATATTTTTGCTGCAAGGAAGGAGTATACCGATGAATTTTGGTGTTTGGATGCAGTGAAACCGTCTTACTACGCACAATTGTGAGCTGAATAACTCAGTGCACAAGAAATCTTGCTGTAGAAATGGATGGTGGTTCTGGAGAAAGGATCATATCATTTTCCTTTTTCACCTGTGCAGTACATACATGTTGGAGGATGACTGCAGGCATTTTGGGATTACCTCTGCTGATGTGTAGCTTGATTTGTTGTTTGAGTTTTTACTCAACAAATATATGTATATTTTTCTAGCATACAGCTGTATGCTATTTAATTTCAGTGATTTGTTATTTATCTTTTGAGAACTCTAACCTCTCCTATTTTGGGCTGACATCGTAACTCAAGCTCTTTTCTCTTCCTTTTAAAGTTTGGGCAGCCAAAAAATCCAAACATTTACAGTATTCTGTGTCTTGAAAGCAAGTTACCAGGAACTGGGAGAGGCACTATATGAATTAGGTTACAGACGGAAATCATTATTCCATTTGATGAAAGTTTCAATAATATTCTCCAATCTTGAGGTGAAGAAGGCTTACTTGCATGGCTCTGTGTCACAGCATCTCGTTTCCAGTGTGAAAGCAAATGAAACTCTACAGTTTCCATTGACTTAGGCTTTGCACTGGGGGTTAGTTTGCACGTGAAATCGGTATTGTATGTAAGCCAGTAATGAATCTGAGCAAATCTCAGTTGTATAAGCTGATGTTAGTGAAATTATTGAAAATTTACCACTTGAGAACTTCTGGTAATTAAAGATTGCTTCTAGAGGTTCCCCCGCTCTTCAGGAATAACCTTGTGAAGTGTTTGTCTAAGGGCTATTCATAACCTGCCTTTCTTAGAGTCACTCTTTACTGCTATGAAACTAGGGACTGAATATGAAGAACAAGCATTTTTAGCACATCTCTGTCTTTGCTGAGTCTGTGTTTGGTTGGTAAGCCCTCAAGGAAGAAACATATAATATAGGGAATTTGATCTCTAATTTGGATATTACATTTGTAACACCTTAAATTATGATAATATGATACTGTTACTGGAGGACTAATTGGGAAACCACAAAAACTTGGAATGCATAAGCCAGTCCTGCATTAATGTTACTTAATGCAAATGCATTGGGTTTGGGGTTGGGAATATTTTATATTTTAAGTAAGCCATTTAAATTATGTGGTTATAACTTAAACAAAATGTATTGTGCATGGGGGTGATAATTCAAAATCCTTGTGGCCACTTAGCCAGCTACTTATCCTATGAGAATAATACATGTTGTGAAAAGTCTTGAATGAACCAGCAGTGGTTAAGAATATATATATAAACACTTCCCTAGCTCCCAAGAAAATGAGTGATCGAAAATGTTAAATGTTGCTGCTGCCGTATTTATGAAGAGGAATCAAAGCTCTAGGGGGCTATAAAACCTTCATTTTCCAGTTGTAGCCCAACTCATCTGGCCAAAAGATACCCCTTAGAAATTATCTAGATGAGGCTTGAGCCCAATATAAGGCAAAAGTCTTGCAAAGTATTTCTTTTCAGTAATCAGTATAAAACAGTAGTGTAACTTGTGTCAGTAGAACTGAGAACAGGGGTTTCAGGTAAACTAAAGATCAAATAGGATATTGGTAAAAAAACCTCGTCTGAAGCCAAAACTTGTCAAAGACTGAAAAAAACCCACATACTTTCTTTTTTTCAGTAAGATGGAGACTATTTCTTAAAAGCAAGTTCATACTCATCTGCCTATTCCGATTATAGCTGGGTCAGAAAAAAAGTATACCGAGAGAGACAATTGCTAAGCTAACCCAAACTAGAGAAGATTGGAGAGCTGACATGAAAACCTGCTCAGGTTAAGCGCGCGCAGTGCCCTAGGACAAAGGAGGAGCACAGAGCACTGATGGGGAATGAAGCTACTGAATTTTCCCTACTGTTTTTCTTGTTGATGTTTTGAATTTTTTTGGTGATAGCAACCGGAAACACGATTTCCTGAGAAAATAAAAAAGACCTCTGAAACTGCGTGGCTGGAAAAAAATCTGGTTCTCGTAGCGGTGAGAATTAGTGTGCCACCATGCCCTAAGTCAGGATTACACCCGGAATTGCATCCAGCTTTCCTTTGCCTTTGTTTTATTTATTATCTGCAGAATTGCTTTGCTCAAAAGTTATGAAAGAGCCCCTGCATTGGGGAGTTTTTCTGTAAATGAGCCATTAGCTTGAGTAAACAGGATTTTGGTGGGAGTCGGAAGCCTCCACAAGGCGGCACTAACGCATCTCGCATCCCCGAGTTACCGGTGCCTGTTGGGTGCTCACTCTCCAGACATTTAGGAATTATATTTGCATGCATTTTATCAAAAAACTGTTCTGCCTCTAAATTTTCGTGTTACCCTGCAATGTGCCGGGTTAACAAAATAGGAGTTAACCTTGATAAAGCCGTCAGTAATTTCCTATACAATAGATATCATGCGTTCTGGGAGCTTTAAAGCAATGATAATGTAAATTGCCTACTTGCAGTGACAAACAATATTCTTTTAGTACTTTTCCAGTACTTCAGTGACTTGTGAATTTTGTGGTAGATACCCAGTTGCTACTTACACTTTCTTTCCTGGTTTTTGTTATGTGTTTAAAAAGTTAGAAACTGGTTTTATTTTATTTCTTTGGGTTAACGAATGAATGCAACACTTGTGTGCACCACTCTTTTTTTCCCCCACTGATTACAGCTGATGAGTGAAATGAAGCTACTTCTCGTCTTTGCAAACTTGACGCCAGCCAGCCGAGATGTAGGCCCTACTGCCTTTTCTCTACTTAAATACGTACTGAACTCTGTCGATAAACAGCAACATGGGAGAAGACAGCAGTGGGCACAGAAAAACAAAGTCATTTTCCCGATGACCAATAGTCCCATTAGCATGAGCAGAGTTGCTGCTATCAGTAAGGAGGGCAAGTTTCCCTATTTCATCTACTCATGCAGTAAAATGCAACTGGAGAAACGAAGTTTAATAGCAGCAAATGCGCAGTCTGCCCTTCTGTCACCAAAGGCCAGCTGAGTGGGGTTCACTCTGCAAGCCATGCAAGTCTTGTTGCCATGTGTCCCTATTCCCAATAAAGCAGGGCTATTTTAGTGAGATATTTTAGTTTAGCAGGGTTTGAAAGAGATCTTGTTAAACTTAAGAACAAGATCTATACAATGTCTTTTTCTGTTGCTGATACTACTTGTCAAGATTGTTTTGAAACCCAGAAATGTAGACTGTACCTACCATTCTTTGGACAACTGAATAGCTTCAAATATTGTAATTACTGTATTTTAACCATAATTTCCTTCTTATTACTTAGCAGTGTGAAAACAGATCAGAAGAAACAAACATATAAAAGCTCTCGCTCCTAAAACCTTGCTGGCTCTTCTCCCTTGCTCTGTGGTCAAAAGTTAAATAGGATGTTCTGATTATCACCACTCCCAAAACAGATCAGTGGGGTTTTTGTTCAAAATAATTCCTTCTCCTCTTGCAGCTAGACTGTGCCAGCAAGTTCAAAATACGGGAAGCTTGACCTTAGCTACAGTCCTTGCCCATGTGCCACACATCCTGCTGAGACAATCTGGTGGAGACTTCTGAGTTCTGCCCTTTCCACCAAAGCATTGACGTACCAGGGGAAGAAAAGACCCTGGGGAATCTGATGCAAAGTTACTTGAAGATAACAAGATCCACAGGTTTCATTGCAATTTTGGAGTAGGACCCAAATGTGTAATATATTGGCAAGGAAAAACTTCCTGCTGTATATGTGGCAAAAAGGAGTCCTCATCTCCCGAGTGCTAAAGGGGAAAGTCAAAACCTCTTTCGAACTCTGCCGCATTCACCAGTGTATAGTGAAAGAAAACATTCCTCCCTGATCCCGATGCTGGCAATCGTCCAGAGCCCAGAGCACCCTGGGAAATACCACTTTCCAAACCCCGCTGTGCTACCTAATCACACAATGGGCTACATATGCCATCCAAGAAAATAAACACAGGTCTGGGAAGCTGTTTGTCCTGCAGGGCTAGGAATGCTCTTCCTAACTTGGCAGGGCAGCGTAATCCTCTCTGAAAGGGGAGAGCTGCTTGAACTCAAACTGACTAATGAGATTGAAGAAAAGCCCATCAGAAGCTGGCACAGCCCTTTCCTCGCCCTGCCAACGTGCTGCCAGATGACACAGTGCTGGGTGCTCTCGCTGTGCCTTGTATTTGTGTCATGATGGAAGGTAGACCATGGACCTAGACCCCAACAAGGGCCCAAAATGTTGCTGAGTGGCAGGTTGTACCCCAGAGCTTGTAGTTTATAGGGGAGGTTGCTAGCTTTTCTTGGCCTCTGGGCAAAATCTCACCGAGTTGCACATTTCAGCATAAACCATTGGCTCCTCTCCCTGGCAGCTTCCGTAGTGACTGAAATTTCCTATGACTGCAGATGCCTTGAGAGGGTCTTGTGGTCTGTATAGGCTCTGGGCTGAGGTCCTGGGATCTCAGCGAAGAGAGGTGGGGAGAGGTGGTGGAGGACAGAAGAAGTGGTGGCTTGTTGAAGGTTGCCAGCTGGTCAGCAGCAATTGCATTGGCTTTCCTGAGACCCAGTCTAGTGCTATTCTCCACTTGGCTCTTGAGAACAAAACCAAATTCCTCTGAGAACGAGACTTGCATTGATTATAGTAGAAATTGGATCTGGATTTTAAATCACGTTATTAGCTCTTCTAGCAAGATGAACTGAGAGATACTATTTGATTAAAAATGGCAAAGACCTCCCCTTCCACCTCCCTCCCTCAGTTTTGGAGCAAATGTGTGCTTCATGGTAAGGGGAATGAAAGCGTTCCACAAGAGCTTTTTTAATTACCGCATTAATAAAATGCACTATATGTTACTCTTGAAATTTACAGATTTGTTGCTTTAAACACATCATATTGCTATCTGAAACACTTGAAACTCTCAGAAGTTTTTAAAAGTGTGTGTTTAGGTTAAGGTTAAGTTGCCCTTGACAGCATTTTTTTAAAAGATTTGAATTGTTGAATAACCACCTTTCACCCATCCCTAATTGTAATTTAAATGACAATATGCTCCCAATCAATAGCTCTTTGTCACACTTTGAAGATCAAGGATGAGATTTCACCCCATGAGTTTACATGGCAAAAGCTTCTTTTTCATAATGCTAAAAATGTTGCATCCTGCTGTTAAAGAAGTGTAAGAATACCTGCTCTCAAATAATTAGTTTTGAATAAAAGCATTTAAGTCATACTTTATAGCCATTAATTTGAAACAATTCAAAGCCCTTCATTTCTGCACTTTGTTCACAGCTAAATATTACAATAGATATTTTAGCCAATTGGAAAAAAAAATCAGTTACAGCAAGGTAATTTCAACAACTTAAGTTAGGCGATATTGTGAGAGGTGGGTTTTGAATAACTGTAGCTTTATTTTTGCATCACTTTCATTTCTATATTAGAACCATCTTTGCAAGTGGAAAACTGAAAAGCTTTTAATGGTGATCATTGTGTGTATGTGACTTTGCATTACGGTGTGCTTGTCTAATCGGTACGTATGGGGGCATGTTGCTATTTCTCCAGTTTTACATGTAAAGACAGAGATTTATTACACAGGCTCCAGTCAAACAGCTGATTTTTAAAAAAATTTATTTTATTTCTATTGCTAGGAGTCCTAGGCAAGGGCCAGGACTCTCCTGTGCTTGGTGTTATGAAATGCCAAACAGAATGATGGTCTTTGTCCCAATTCTGGTGGGACAAATTACAATTCTGGTTTTTAGTTAGAGCAGTGAAATGTTTTAAGCAGGATAAAGTCTGGTCTGTTTCTATGTTGTCCTTGGTAAACCCAATCTAGTCTGGTCTCAAAAACGGAGCAATTCTGCTCGTTGCCAGGGAGAATACATAGGTATCCAATGAGTCATGGTCAAACATACGGCCATTATTAGACCACAAACACAGGAGGAGAAAAAAGATTTCATTTGGACCTGTTGTCACTGAGGAGCTGGTGAAGAGGAATAACAAATAACTGAGTGGAGGAGGTTGCTCTTTAGGCATTTATGAGGACCTCCTCTCCCTGTGGGGATAAACTGGGGAAAAGCAGAAATATGCATGTTGGAAAATTTAACTGGAGCAAAGGAGGCTGCGTCATGGTCTAACTAAGAGCATGTAGTACATTTTAATGGCAAACTAGAGACAATGGGAAAGAGAAACTGAAGCTTTAGTGAAGACAAACAACTTATTTTTAGTTTGGAAGAGAAGGGGCAATCAGAAGAAAGACACAAAGAGAGAAGTGATTAAGTTTTGTGTTAAAGCAATGATCTCTGTGGCAGTATCGCAAATGAGTAAGAGCATGTTCATCCAGGCCAAGAAAAAGGATGCTGAAGAAACAGGACACAGGGTGCTGAGCACCACAATGCACGCCTGTGTTTTTGTGGCTTAGCGGAAAAGGTCATGTCTGAGAATTGTTATGCAGAAATGTTTTGCAAGACTGGGCCCATATGTAAAGATTTAGAGAAAAATCTCAATTAAAGATGGAGCACAAGTTCTTACTTTTAACTGTGGGCTTGCACAAATATGGAGTGAAAAACAACCCATGGAGAAAAGGAAAAAAAATATTTTTTAAGCCTTCTTTAAACTGAAAATCCGTAAAATAAAGGCTTTGTACTTGCGTAAATCCTCTCCTCCCAAGTTATCGTTTAGTGTAAGTTTAGGGAAATGCCTGTTTTTACTCAGGCACTGGGTTTTGCCTGGACCAGAGTGGGAGAATCTCACTTTATGGTGTTAAACAGTTCCTGTCTGGGCCACTAGCGGAAGATTTGGAGAGCATCAGGTTGTGCTCAGGGTCCCACTGAATTGAGCCATGCACAAATACATAGCAACAGATATTGCCCTGGTGTTACACTTCATACACAGTGATCTGAATGTAAGGATATGGTATGGCTGTGTGTGACTCTGGGTAATCACAAAGCCTTTCTGTGCTCCAAGTTTTCCTACGTATAAAATGGAGGTAATAATATTTCCAGCTCTGACACTAGTGGTTAGGGGATTGATACTTTTGAACATTCATTTGTGAAAAACTATGTTGGTACAAAGTACTGTTTCTGTTCACTTTGTTTCAGGTTATTAACGCTATTGGTCATTGTATCAGTATACTCAAAATGCAGGATTTATTGATGTCTTTTATTTCCTATATGTGTCATATAAATGCCTTAACAGATGAACAGGGTAGTGAAAATGATAGGGTACTTCAGAATGGCTCAAAGTCACTGCTTCTTTAATAAAGATTTGGTTTTGTATGCTGGGAGAGATGGAATTCACACCCCAACCTATGCACAGCTGCAAGCCCTATTAAGTGAAACCCCTCCTAAATATAGATCCAATGGCCTCATCCCTGGCCAGCTTCCAAAGACCATAGAGGCCTGTTTCACTCCTTCCACATCCCCCTTCCAATGCACAATGAGCATCAAGTCATCAAACTTTCTTCTCTGTAGCTGGGAAATGCGGGTGCAGAGTTTGGAGGGTCTGAAAGGCGTAGCGAAGGCTTCCTGCAAGGAGGGTAATTTTCATGTGTGCAATCAGTAAGTAAAAAGAACGCTACAATCACTGTAGCTATTCATAAGCTATATATTCATTTTCCTGTGTATTGTCACTTTAAATAAAAAGGGCCTTTTTTTTTTTGTTTTCAAGTAGCCCTCAAGACAGCATTCATGAGATGAGCAAGTCTGAGCCATGCTCAGACAAAACATTTTAATGATCAGGAGAGCCCTGATGCTTCGCAGTCACTAAAGATTGCATGTTAAGAGTAAGCCAAATCATCAAAATGCAGCTTGAGTGGGTCCAGTTATGGTGTATTATATTGCTACAATTGGGGCTGCTAGAGTTAAGGTTGAGTGGGCATTTCTATTATAAACCCCAACTGGTAGGGTTGAGTATTTTGACCACATCAGATAATGTCAAGTGAAACTTCTCATATGAATTGACACCCAAATATGTGTAACCTCCCTTTCAAAACAGGATCAAGCTCTTCCCCCTCCACCTACTCCTCTTCCCAGCCTACACCTGATTTTGTACCTCGGTCATTCTCTTCAAACACCAATGAATAAAAAAATTGTAGATATTTAGTTTAAAGAAATCAAGACCAACAGTACCTGATTGTTGGTGCAGGTTTTTTTCCTGGCGGCTGTCACACTGCTTGGTGTCACTTCCATGCAGCGGTCACACCAGCATTGCAGACCAGCCCACGCCATCACATCACCTGGGCATATGATGTGATCTGTAGGGCTCTCAGTGACAGCATTAGTGTAGTTATATCATGGCAATGACGCTGTATTTCACCAGAATGCCCTTTTTCCCTGGGAGGAGTGATAGTAAACTCCACCAGTAAAAGCTCAGCGTTGGCAGCACATTTCGTATCCACAGGCAGAAAGCTTTGCCAGTACATTTTGCCAAAGTGCTCTGGCCGCACGCATGGCCAATGCCCCACAGATCTGCAGAGCTCATTGCAACCAGCAGTGATTAGTGGGGCCAAGAATGTAACAGGATTAAAGAAAAAATTGAACTTGGATAAAACTTAATGAAAACATCCTATGTTATGTTGCTAAAGTTTCCAACACCGTTTTATGGAAGGGGCAGAAGCCTTCATTGCTACAGGGCCAACATTAACTAGTAAGGATTAGAAATGGATTTTCTTCGTCGGAGAGTGACTCTTAACTTGATTCAGGAGAGAAAGGATGCTCCAGTGGTGAGGATGCAGCTGGGAAATCAAAACCCAGAGTGCCATGCTGTTTCTTTGTGGTCATGAGGAGGTTGAGCAGGCTTAGATCTTCACAGGTATTTAGGGCTTTACCCCTCAGCAGTCTCTGGGGACCTTCAGTGAGTAAACATTTCCAAGGACCAGGCCTTAGTCTGTGCTGCCCATCTCTCCATCTGGAAAATGAAGAGCCTAACATTTACCTGTCCTCTGCAGCGCTGGAGTGGACGAGCTTATTAGAGACCGAACAGAGGTGAATGAGTCAGGGGTTGAGTAGGAACAGAGGGAGGGGAAAATCCTGCCACTGATAGATTACAAACACTGTTCTGCAGAAGATTTAAGATACTTGATGCTATCATGATAATTTTTTTGTGTGTCAGAATTGCTAAATATTCAAATCACTGGTTTTTGCCAAATCCAATGTGGAAAAGCAGATGAGAGAATGTTTTGTAAACTTTTAAAATCACCTACAGTGCTTAAGATGATGAAGGTAGATTAGATAAGACTAGCAAAGTTATTTGAACATAAACATTTATTTAAAAAATATCTTCTGCATTGCTGAGCCCACAAACATTGTATAAATAATACACAGTTCATGAATAGGAATGAACAGATTTCTACCCCTCACCGGTATAGATTTGTACTCTGCACCTGCCAGGACTTTAATAACTCTCCTGAAAACAGTAGTATCTTTGCAGAAAGATCTAAAGGAAATTGTTCTTGAGAATATGCCCCTGAAGCTTAAACTTCAGTTATTAATGGATAGATTTACAAATGTATTTAGGCAATTATAAACGAGAATACATGACTAGTCCTATTTATAAAAGCTAAACAAGTTAGCTGCCTAGCTGCTGGTCTGGTCTCTGTTAATGGCCTTTGGTACGTTCATGTGTTTTTAGGGTCATAAGCATTTTGTCAATCATATTCTTATTCTGCAAACAATGCTACGTGAGCTTAGCTTTATGCATGCAAATAGCACCCAGTGGGACTACTCACACAAGTAAAGTATTTACATATCTGTAGGAGCTGGCCTGAAATGGTAAACATTACACAATAGGTCTAAACTACCATCTTTGGGTCTATGAGTTTAAACATGGCCAAACTTCAGAGGTGGCTGGTTTCAAGCTGGTGGTGCAAAAAGTTTACAGAAAAATCCTGCTTAGGATTTTGTCTGAGCTTTCTTGTCATGTTGGTTTGAATCTACCTTTCCAAAAAGTGTTTCCTTTTTTTCCTTTTCTTTTTCTTTGCGACCTTACTTGTGTAGTCCTGAGGGTCTGTCTCAACACTGGTGACTACAAAGCCTTCTGCTAAAATGGAAGACCCAAAATAATGCATGGAATTTCCTGTGCACTTCTGGAATTAAAAGAAAAGAAACCTGGGTAGGAACAGCTGTTCTGGAATTTGTTCAGAGTGCTTTCCTGTATCTGTGTCATCTAATTTGGTTAAAAACCAAACAACAAAAACCCCAAACCCAACTGCTTGGTTAATAAGTCAGTGGGCACACCAAGAATTTGAGTTTCAGGCAGGGGGAAGGGAGGAAAGTTTTGGAGTCTTTTATGTACTAAAATGCAGCCCACGTTCCACAAAACATTGAATATTTAAAGCTTGTTGCTAACGACCCTGTGTCTTTTGTTTGGGCAAATACCTAATGAGTCAATTATGAGCACATACATCATCATTTGTAAGGTATTTACTGTATTATATGTTTTAAAATAGAAAGAAATTATTAGCTTTCAAGTACCTTTTAATCTTGATATTAACAACAAGAGATACATGTGTCTCTATACATTAATAATCTGAGGGTTAATACTCTATTTGATCAAAAGGAACATTAAAATGGTCTAGTAATGTCTCAAAATACAACCTGCGTGTGCAGCAAAGGTGATGGGGTAGAGCACTGTGGCTGACCAGTTCCCTATCAACTTGATTGCAGGATCAGGGTCTAAATCACAATAAGACAGCTATAGCTATCAGATGATTCGGTAACTCCTGCAGATGAGAGAAAACTATTAAATGTGTCAAATAAACAATAACAACACTGATGCATTTTTGTTTCTATTAATGCATTTTTAGTATGCTTTTCCTATGTTAGGTGATAAACAGCTAAGAAGTGCTCCCAAAAAGCTTCTAGTCTAACAGAAAGACAAAATGTTTGGACAGAGAGATGTGGCTGATATGGTGGATATGGAAACGGAAAATAAGTTAGTTGATGGGTTTGGTTGTAGTTTTGTAACAGCCAACATGCATATGTGTGGATTGTGGCAAACGGTGTTGGAAATGAGCATGCATGGGACCAGCAATAAATGGGGTATCTCCTGGAAATTCAGTTGTGGCTGTCAAATTTCTACAGCTGGCACTTTAGGAGATGTCCAAGTCCCACCAGGGTTTTGCGATCATTGCACGAGGTGATTCTTTTTGCCTCAGAAAGAATGTATCCAAGAACTTCACTTTCAGTTGTCTTAAACTACAGAAAGTTGTGGCTGGCCTTGGTAATGCAATTCCTCAGAGGAAGGGAGTGTTTATACCTATCGCCCAAAGCAGGCACAGTAAATGAGCCTGTGCAGAGCTCTCTGCTGTCATTACTCAAACTGGCTTGTTCTACACTAGCTCACTGAACACTACAGTTTTTCATGGAGGACATCCTCACAGTTGCAGGCTTATACATTCAGTCTTATGCCTGGTACTATGTAAATGCCTGGTACTACAGTGAAGAGACAGCACCTCCCCTCCATCGCTGTTCCTGTGGCATAGATACTTGTTGCTCCCTTTTTCAACCATTATGCAACATTCCTGTTTGCATGTTACAACGAATTTGTTTTTTACCATGGGAATAGCTGCATTTCAGTGATGGTAAGACGGCTACCTCAACAGATCCAGTGTTTGCAGAAAGCACCGCCTAGGAAACCAGGGAATAACCCAATCCTGCTCATGTTCAGAGATCACACCAAAATGGGCATCTGATCTGTCCACAAGCATCGCAAGGGACTGCTCTACCTCTCTCTTGTCTGTACCCTTTGTTTTTTTACCTCAGTTGCTCTTGCTGTTCTTCATTAGCTCAAGCCGACTCATAAACCACTAAACCGAGCAGATCCAGTGGAAATCCCCCATTAGACCCTGGGGAGCTCTGGGAGATGCAGCAATGGGAGTAAGGGACAACAAGGAAAGGATTACTAATACATTAACCACTAAACTCGAGTTAAGGAAAGTGTTTCTGCCGTTTTTTTTTTTTAATATGGGTTAGCAGAGATGCCTAAAGAGTGGTGACACCTTTGAAGTAGAAGTGACCTGACAGGGGATGTAAAGAGAAGAGCTCATAGAGACCCTTTCTACCAAACTGGTCAATAATACCTTTCTAAAGCCATCTTCCCTGTAAAATAACAAGTATGGCATACTTTGATTGAAATATTTAATCCTATTACCATCAGAGCATCAGAATCACTGTTCATTGCTGTGTGAAACGTTCACATAACCTGGCCGGTGTCTTGGACATAGTCAGGCTCTAAGGGTCAGAAAAATCCCCATAAACAAGCCCAAATTCAGGATTGTTTGTACTGTTAACAAAATGCATGAAGCCAATAGATCCCACTGACTCTCTGAAGTGGGGTGGCCACTATGGGGAGGGAACAAGGAGGACTTTGGGAAGCCCTACCAGACATCAAAGCAAAGCACAGAGTGGGGGAGGCTGAGGGCACCCAGGCTGCCCCACGTCCCTCCCATCAGGCAGGTTTTCCTTCGGCCCCCCAGGAAAGGTGCTTCAGATCGTGTGGAAACTCAGTATGAATGAAATCCTCTTGCTTTTTGCATAGCTTTCCAAATTATCTTTGTATGAAATCAGATGCACAACTCAGCCATGGTATATTTAATGCTGCATCTCTTTTTCTGTCTTACTCTCCCTGTGCCTTATTTCTCATGCCAGACTTATTCTCCCTTTGTTTTTATGGGTTTTGCAGCAGTAAAATTGGCTGCTGTTTAGCAAGGAGAGCTGTAGCTTGATTCAAACCTTAGTTACAGACTGTTTCTTTTTGTTGTTAGACACTACCCGCCTCATACTCTACCTGGCCAAACCTGCCAAGTTTTGGATTTCCTAGAGGAGGCTTTTTATTCTGTCTTCTTGTCTGCACATGTACACACAACCTCCAATTATATAATAGGTGAACTCACTGTTGTGCTATTGTGCGTTTTCCTCCTTTTACAAGCTAACTGCACTGACACTTTTTTGTGTTTCGAGTCTATTGTTACTTCATGCTGGGGCTGCAGCCCTGAGATTTCCTCGAATCTTCACTTTTCCCACCCCTAATCAAGAGCTTATTTTTAGCACATTTTTTTAACCTCCACTTTTTAAGGCTCTCAGAAGCTTCAGACCTCTAAAATACTAAAAATGGCCTGGCCAACATAACCTCTCTAAACATTGAAGCATTGTGTAATCTTTGAGCATGTTATCAACCTACCTAGGATGGCAGAGGAGCTTAGTCGGTGGTAAAAGACCTCAATATGTTTTTTAAAATGAGCAAGAGGTGATTCCCTTGGTGCTGCTTTCAGGCTCAGCTTTCTGAGCAGCTTCAGAGGAAGCTCCTGGAGGGAGCGCACCATGTTGTCATCAAAGCCGCCAGCGTGCAATTTATATCTGACAGCGAGGAGGAGGACGGGGTTCCCCTTCCAGCCAGACATGTTGCGTGGGCACGAGGCTTCCCAGAGACAGGCTCTCAGCTGGTACACATCTGCCTCGGCACAGCTCTCCTCCTTTTCAGAAGATAAGGAGCAATGAGCGTGTGGGGCTTGTTGCATACTGGCCCTTTGTTGAGAGCAGTTTCTTGGAAAAGTGACCACATATTTCTGACTGAAGGAGCGGAAAGATGCAATCTTTGCCTCTGACTAGCTTCTAGATCATCCTTCTCTGCAGATCACATATGAGGAGGAAGGGGAAAAACAACTGCAAACAAACAAAAATGGAGTGAAGTGGCTGAGCCCAAATTAGATTAATTAGCCTCGGGCTGTTTTGTATGTTTATATTTAATTTAGGTTTAGCTACTTCAAAGTTCACATAGTTCTAGTTAATAACTTTACTATAACTTATTATTTTCAGATGTTGGCAGGTAGACAAGTTGTGAGTCACCTGGAATATGAGGCTAAATAAGTAATACTCACTGGCAGGGTTTTGACCATGACTGATTACACTTCTGTCTTCTGTGTTAGAAAAATATAGCTTCAGAAGGAAAAAAGTCTACTTTTCTCACTTCTAGTGCCATTTTATGTTGAAAAGTCCATGGGGTGGGTTAGATTTCATACATGGCTGTCTAGCTTTCAAAAACTTTCGATCTTTAATCTGCTGCTTAATGGTTAGTACATCCTGTAGCATACCAGATCTTTATTATTTCATTTGACCTCTTTTGTGAACCTAAGAAGGTCCACAAAATGTGTTTGTTTATGAGCAGTACAGTCTAGAGGTTAGTAGTCTTAAATCACAGAGGAGAAAATGAATGGGTAGCTCTTTACTTGGGATAATAAAGTTGTTGTCACTCCAACTATAGATTTTTGTAGGCTGTTACATTAGTTAAATAAAATACTGCCTCATCAATGCAAATTCCAGTTCCGGCTAGTCCTGTTGCTGGTTATAGAAGCAGGAATTCATTCATATTGCTGGCAGTAGAAAGAAAGAAAATTGTGTTTGACAAGAGCGGAGAGTTAAGATCATAACTTTTCATAACCAATAAGGGTTCATGGAAGAATATATACGTGGGAAGAACAAAACCCTAATCACAGGCATTGCATACTGGAGGTCTACAGCTGTGACAAATGGTGTGATACTCATGAATATGCAAAGTTCTTTTCAGCCTGTAATTATAAGAATCATTGAGCCTATATATGCATTTCATAGGAAGCCTCAGTTGCATAAAGCAGCAGATGTATTTTGGTGACAACAACCAATAGTAAGAGAGAAACTCATCATAATCCCAGGAGCTCAGCGTGGACCTGACAGGTTGTTTTTCCTCTAGATGTCCAAACCTTTCTGTGAATTCGTACCACTGGATTAGTGCATGTTTCTCTCTACTCTCAGAATAAGTCTGCTCTCCTTGACACCCAGTCAGATGCACCAGTTCTCCTCCTTTACCTTCTTTCCCTTTATCTCATATCCACCTTGGAGAGAGAGAAGAAAAGCACTGCTTTCTTGAAGCCCTTCCTCCTCCAAGCACAGATACGTTTCACTCTGAAGCAGCACCAGCTATTTGCGGGGTGACAGACCACTGGGTTATTTTGCTTGATTTTTCTGCTGGCATTTTGTTTGACGTGCTGCTTCCATCTGGAGATGAAATAGCCTCAGAATCTATCATCTAACACCTCTTTCTTACTGATGTGTTTTGCAGATGAAGCCCTGGCTGGAACGAAGTCAACAGCAGTGGCTGAAGATACAACCTCACATGTGAAGGTCGAAGCTGAGTGCAGGTAGGGTTAAACTCGAGCTGCAGCTGGCAGAACTGGGACTTTGGCTCTGCCTCCAGGCACTGCTTCTTTGATATGTCAGGGGATCACTGATGGATGGAGGAGATGGTGAGAGTTGTGGCTGTTAAAAGATTTCCCTTTCTGTTGAAAAAACTAAGAAAAGTCTAAATTCAAGAGTTATGCAACAGATCCTAGAACTTAGCTTTCTTAGCCCTAATGAAATAATCTCCAAAACCAAAAAGATGAAAAAGGAAAAAAAGCAATCCTGATAAATTCAGAACCAAGTGAGACATAGGAGGGAGGTAACTTAGACACCTATAGCAGCTTATCATGGGGGAAGATTATTATTACCGTGTTATGGGTATCTGGGGACAGAGACAGCTGTTTGCATTTTCTAAATATCACCCTGGGACTAACATCTCCCCATACCAATGTAAGCATGTATGCTACAAATTGAAATACCTGTTTATCAGTAATATTAAAGTATCTGTGTTTGTCAGGCTTATTTTGGCAGTAAATAATGTTGCATGTGTTGGTCTTGATGAAAAGCGTTGAGATGTATTCTGTGTTAGGAAGGGTCATCTCGGTATTTTGCACCTAGTTCTCATTGTTCCCATGTCTACGTTCACAAGATCTCTCAAGGTTTCTCCACACCATGTGCAAAGCTCTTTGGAAAATACTGGGCTTATGTCTATATGGTCAGTTACAGGCACTATTAAACCCAACTGCTTATTCAGGTGTTATGAAGGTGACCCATCAAAATTTCTAAAGGTTGTTTGGATTTAACTGCAAATATCTGGAAGAAACACATGTGTTCTGCCCTTCAGAAAATCACGTGGAAGACATAAACAGGTTATCATGACAATTATTATTGTATGGTGTAAGACTGTTTAGGAAATAGTTCTTTTTAGGGAAAAGACAATAAAATTGATGTGTTTAAGAACATCAGGATATTTAAAATATTGAAAAAACCCTACTACGTGAAGAGAATTCACTGTGTTTCTAGAATTTACATTGTATGTGTTCAGGGTTGTTTGGCTCTTTGTTCTTAGTGTAAATGAGACAAAATACTTCTTCTTAGACAGCAGTATACTTAGTTTCTAACGAAATATCTGTGGGTTTTGGCATATCCAGCCTGTGTTGGAGGCAGAATGATCACTGTAGTTTACCAACTATAAACCATCAACTTCTTTTCTTCTCGAAAGGTTGGTATATAACCCTCAACACACACCTACCCAGGGAAGGAAGGGGCACCTTACACCACCTTTATGTGGGCAATAGCACAGGCAAAGAGACCAGACTCCATGCCAGAACTGCTATTATTTTTCCTAGGCTAGGGGAAATATTGGCCCCAACCATCTGCACAAACGGAGCCAGGACAGCGGAGGGAGTGGTCAGAAGGGACTTTGCAACGCTCTGCATTTGGGGAGAAACTAGGTGACAAACTCATTTCGAGCCAGTAACAAATTAGTTTAGGCTTATGGCATTACAGCTGTGTATCACTCCTTGCTCAGGACTCATGGTATTTTAGTGCCTTTAAACTGTTTACTTTTTGCATGCCAAAGTCAGATGGAGAGGTGTTCATCTTCATGGCTAGATGGATGTGGTAAGCATGAAAAAATGGCCCTAAAATACAAATGAGTGGCCTGTGGTGTAGCAGAAGGGGATCTTGTCATGCTGAGTGCTGTGCAATCTGTTGAAAGCAAGCCTTCATACTGATTAACTACCTTCTTCTACTGCCATAACATAACTGAAATCCAATATGTTACATAAATAAAAATCTTTCTGGTTATTAAGGGGTCATTTATTTGGGGAAAATGTCCATATGAGTGTATAGTCCTTATTCATCCTGAATGGAAATGATAAATAATTGGGGTTTATGCAGAAAACCCGCAGGAGGTAAAAGACCACAGGGGTGGAAGGCTCCTTCCACAAGCAGGGTCAGGGTGCAGTACTCGGTGTCACCGATTTTCACCCTGGCAGCACCTTCTGCCTCTGGGATTTCTGCTCCCCGCTGGGATCCCCAGGCCAGGGCAAGGGCCATGCCCTCCAGCAACGGGCGTTGGGCACAAACTGGGGAGGTAGAGGCAGAACTCTTAAGACCGACGCCCATGGTTGATTTTGTAGGTATGAACTATACCAGTGGAAAAAATACTTTGCCCACAGGCTTCAAAAGACAACAACAAAAAAAAGGCAGAATATAGTCCCGACTACAGAATTGCCGCCTGGCACGTTTGTACATTTCAATTTCCAATAAGCCCCATTCTCTAATCACAAGACTTCTAATCTTCTACCACCGAGTCACAGATTTTGAATTCAAATTTCCTTCTTTTTGTCTGTATTTAAAAAATAATAATAATCATTTTCCATCTATTACAAATAACAATACAGATCCACAGACTGAATGCTGAAGTTGTAATTCAATCTCGGGCTTTGGCTGCCATTCATTGATACCTCGAGCTGTGCTCTTATTATTTATGACATCAGCAGAAACTCTCGATTGAATTGCAGCCTTATATTTAATTAGGGACTATGTATTATTTTGTATGCAATATCCAGAATTAAAAATAGCCCCTTTCCAGAGTATAATGGGGAAAAGGCAGCAAAGTTTGAATATATAGTCTAATTGATATTTCTTGTACTTATTCTAAAAGTAATCAAAACGTATGTTAAATATTAATTATAATATTTTTACTGCATTGTGCACCCTGATTTATTGCTGCCTCTTTTGGTTCATTTTTTAATTACTGTACATTATAAGAAAACTAAGGGTTTTTTAAATAGAAG
This sequence comes from Ciconia boyciana, assembly GCF_034638445.1. Classification (NCBI taxonomy): domain Eukaryota; kingdom Metazoa; phylum Chordata; class Aves; order Ciconiiformes; family Ciconiidae; genus Ciconia; species Ciconia boyciana. Next base: position 13,986,548 of record NC_132944.1, on the reverse strand, counting down.
AGTTATTTAGCATTGAAATTAATGTATAATTCAATATCAATCCTCATAGCGAATGTTATATTAAACGTAATGAACAAAAGGTGTATTTAACACAGTTTGCAAGTTTTTTTTTTTACTTTTTTATTTTCTCTCCTCTCACAACATGCCTCTCAACTCTCTCCACATTTAAAAGTCGGGGACAAAGCTCATAAAGGAACAAAAGACTAAAATCAGGGATGGTCTTTTTTTAAAAGAGGTACAGTTTCAAAGCCTGGAGGAAAAAAAAAGATAGAAATCAAAGTGCTCTTGAATACAGAGAACATTTTAAAGGAAATATTGAACTGTTTGCTTAAAAATCTTACATTATTGCCTTCTTTTTTAACTCAATTCCTTTTTGAAGGAGAACACCAGATAGGGACAAAGAGAATATTTTCATGCAAAAATCAGGCACAGGTACAGAGGCACAGCCAGACATCATTTCAAGTGGGCACAGGAATTTAATTCAAGTTATTCTCTCCTTTATTCCACATTTAACAAAGTTGAAGGATTTATCCACCTCTCTGACACTAGTGCAGACTTCACTAGGTAACATTTGTATCCAGTGGCAAGTAAATATTGGGCTGGATTTTTATGTCCACCTGAAATGGATTCTAGTTATAAACCTCAGCAGTTGTAGAAAATAAGTTTTGCATCACTGTGGAGCTCTGCGCAAAGATTTGTTAAGCTGTTATCAGTAAGAACAAAGAGATTACCCTTGTTTGCCCACCCAGGTCTAATTCAAAGGCGGCACAACCCCCATTTTTTGCAGGGGTAAATTCGCCTGATATTTGGAGGCAGCAAGATCTGTGAGTATTGGGAAAATGGTACGCTGGCCAAAAGCGTTCCTGTGCTTTAGCAGTGGGTGCTTTAGAAATCCCCAGGCAGAGGGAGGTGATGTAGTGGGCCCTTGCTAAATCATTGGTCTATCATCATAGGAGAGTGGAGAAAGAACAAGGTGATGCCTGCTGCCCCGGGGCAAGTCTGAGCCCCGGGCTCGCGGGGGTCGACCCACTCGGCCTGCGGATGTGGGGTGTTTGGAGGGATGGATAAGCTGTTTGAAGCAATATTTACAGATGTGTTATCATTAGCCTGAGAACCTCCTTGTCTAAGCTACATGATCTGGTTTCCTGAAAGGAGAAATGAAAAAAACATGTTTGTTTTTAAATAAATAACAGATCCCTCACTAAATCATCTAACATACTGTCTATTTATATTTCATAAGGACAAATGTTTCTGACAACTCTCATAATAGGTCTGTACAAGTATGCCATGTTCCTCCCAAGGAGGCTTCTTTGAGTGACATAAATTGCCATTAATGAAAATTTTAACAATTCAGGCTAAATAATTTTTTAACTTTTAATGTGCAGAGATGCAACATAACATGGCAGGCCTTGCGAGAGAAGACATTTGTTTTGGAAAGAAGTTGCAGAGTATATTTATTCATAGACCAAAATAAAAGCAGCATGAACATTATTTTTTAATAGCTCTGCTTGTTGGGTAGCTGTACAGAAACACTGATGTATTCCTTCAGTAAATACTGGAATATACAGTGCTGTAGTGCCTTGAGGAAATCTCAAATACCCAAATGTTAAAAGTACAGATCTTACAGCATTAAACAATGATGTTGACCAAGAGGTCACCTGAGATGGTGGGACTTTATGTGAAATCATGCCACAGCTCAGTTCTCTGGTCCTTAGTGACACAAACAGCCACTGAACAACCAGCATCGAGAAAAAAACTTATTACTATTCCTCCAGAAATCCTCCACCAGCAAAATCATAATATTGCAACCCTAAAACACAGGTAATGGACACATCACCCAAGGGATCAGGGAGGGGAACTTTCTTGTCACTTTTATCACTCCTTTCCTCATGAAGCTGTGTCTGGGTCCACTAATCCGTTTGAAATTCCTGTATCGCTGTCATTTACCCTCCTCCCTGCCCAGCGACCACCGATGTTGGCATTGACAGGCGCCTGTCACTTCCGATGAATTCTGGATCTGGTCCACTGGACTTCTGCAAGGCAGGCGAGGATCATTAGGATTTTGCAGTGTTAGTTCCAGCTTTCCTCTTATATAATAGCAGTACCATTTGAAAGTCACAACATACAGTTTCAATAAATGGCTTTCGGATCAGATAAGTGTTTCAGCTTTGCGTTGGAGTTTACAAGACCTGACAGCCATCTATTTTAAGTGTACAAAGGACTTTCAAACATTGTTGTTTAAATATCTAATAACTCTTACATAAGAACTTGGCACTAACAATGCCATCATACATTCATTTGAAAAAGCAGTAAACTTATCCTATGTAAAAGAAAATGTGGATATTGCCACTTAACAGTGTATTGGGCAGGCATCCTTACCAATTCAATCACACTGGATTTATTTTTTAATATTTGCCAGTCAAAACAAAAAAGTTTTCACGCAAATTAAGCATGCATTTTCTGAAGCTAAGTTGGTGTTGTAGTGAAAATGCAGTCTATTGCTATAATGTAGGATCCTTTCTGTGTTACAAGTATAGAAGTGACTCTAATAACTGTATACGTCAAAATCATGCTGAATTTGTAAAATAAAAGTATGCAGCTGTTGTCTGTATATCCTTCTGAAAGACTTTAGTTCAGCAAAGCATTTTTATTAGTATTTACGACTCCCACTGAAGTTAATATACCTAATTGAGACAATACAACAGCTGAGATTCTTCAAATTAAACACATCTTTAATTGCTTTGCTAAAATTGAACAGTAATGTCATTACGTTAACAAACACTCACACTTATCTAGAAGAGGATGATGTAATCAAACATGAGAAAGAGTCAGGGTGGAAAACTGGTATCTTTATCACTAAGCTGGCCTGGTGTGCAGAGCCCTTCCAGAAGACTTAGGAAGGAGGCATGACGCAAGTGAAATGCAATCCAGTGGGGAAAAAAAATGGGGTGAAGGAAATAGACACATTGCGGAGTTAGTTCTTAATTAAAATTAAAACTGACAAAACAAACCCTGCAGGCAGGTATCCATTAGTGCCACAAGGCATAAGAACACGGAAATTTATTTTAGTGCAATAGTTTTAGCTTTGTGTGTTTCCTCTACCAATAGATGTTGAATTATTTGTAGTCTTCAGCATGAGTAGTGATCAAGGGAGGCAAAGGGAGAAAAGGGTTAGGGCTGATTCTAAGTAGGCAGAAACCTTATTAATTGTAATGAAGTTGGACTAAGCCCTTACTAAATTTCCCTGAAGGTGAATGGCATGTGAGGAATTTCATGTAGAAAGGAATCTGAAGTTTCCATGCAACTGTCGATTTTTGGTGAAACACATGTCACTCATGTTCTTTAACTGCCTGAACATATCAGGTTATTGTTACTGAATGGAACCAATTATTCTGGCCCTAATCCATACTTCAGTTAGAAAGAGGATGTAATATTTCTTGCAAGTGAGCAGTGGGGTCTAAGAAGCAGACTTGCACTCTTTTATATTTTGATCTTGAGTAAATCATTTAACTTCTGTATACCAGTTTGTGTGTGTGTGTTAAATGAGAATTATATATATTTGCCTGATTTTTAAAAGTGTTGGAATGTGGGGAAGAAAGTAGTATGATTGGTGTTGTTTATCATAGTGTGGTTTCTACCTCATTTTCTTTATAATGCACACACTAGTGTAATCCTGCTCTATCTTGTGAACCGCAGAAGCAGCTGCAAGTATCTAGATATCCTGTTTTGGTATAAGGGAAACAAAGTCCAAAGATATTTTTTGCTGTGTTATGCACCAAATTACTGGTTTATTTTTGTAATTTTTTTTTTTTTTTGAGCTATTTGTATTTTCAGCTTAAGCACTACAACAGGGCTTTCCTGGGATTCTTGTGCCCATCTTCCATAGTGGTTTCAAACAGAGATTTCTCTGTTGATTGAAAAGTGGGGCTATTAGAGGGATCATAGGTAACATTTATCTGTCAAATAGACAGATAAATAAGACAAAACCAGATACTACCTCTATTAGGGTGAAATGCCCTATGCTTTCAGGTTGATATGGTCAGAAAAAAACTTCATTTCCTGTCTGTATGTGGCAATTAATAACTGAACCTGAAGAGGGACAGTGCTTCTTGTGTAGGGATACAGAAGAGAGCAGAGCAGGACTGGGGCAGCCGAGGTGTAGGTGCATCTCCAGGCACATGCCCACTGCACATATACCACATGCTGTGGTACAAATCTCAGCTTTGGCTGGATGGAGAAAAAAACATCATCTGTACAGAGCCCATTTTCTTGAGTAATTAGATGAGGCTTCAGCCAGAAAACCTCTCTTTGGGTGACTATGTCCCTGTGTTCAGGTTTGAGGTCCAAGGACACCAAAATACTGAGGACTCATCTGCCTATTTATGGCTGCAATGGAGAGCAGCACAACTTTCCACCACTTTGCCTATACTACTGTTGGTAGATAGTAAGCAGCAGTGTTTATTGGGGAAATAATTAATTGACGCCAGAGGAAGAACTTGCCCAAGCCAACAGCCCTAGAGCTGTTTTTTCCTTTCAGAAACTTCAGAAATAAGGGCATTGATGCTCTGTGCAAAATGGCCTCATTGTCTGCCTCCTGGCCTTGCTGCCTGGGGCCATTCAGGAGAGGAGTGGTTGGAAAGTACCCACTTACTGCAGGGATGGGGAGAGGAGCTGCCGCGCCAAACCGGCTTCTCACTGCCTCCTTGTTCTGCTCTTGCAGCTGAAATGATATGCAAGGATGTCTCGCCTGGGAAGTTGTCCAGATCCACTCTCGAAAAGGTGTAATGCTTCACACTGCCTACATTAATATCATCTGCACACTTTGGTCTGTCCCCATGCCCAGTCTCACCAGCAGCATTGAATATGGCTTTTGAACATACTGGGACCTGGACAGGGAAGAATGCACAGGCCTCACAAATTTGGCTCATGTGGGGCTGAAATGAGTTGGGTTTGGCTTAGGCTCTAACCACCCAGAGCCTTCAGCAGCTCCTGCAACTGAGCTTTTCTTCTCTGTCAACTCAGATGCAGCCTCAGCATCTGCACATAGTTTTTTCTTGTAGGCTGGAATGACCTTAAGAGATCCCCCAGTCCATGGCCCTGCCCGAGCCAGGGTCAACTCACCCTCCTCCTGCCAGCCATACTCACAAACATCAAACGCTTCTCGCCTTGGTGTCACCCTCCCCATAGCAATTGCTTTCCAGCAACATATGGGTTACGCACAAGGATGTCTCATGGTGCTTCTGTAGCAAGCTGTCTCAGAGCTCTCTGTGTCATTACTGTGAATATGTGAGACAATATTTTACTGATCTTTCTCTTTTTCCCTTGACTCCTTCAAGGCCTTTCTTTAAGTTGTGTAAGAGTTACACAACTCACAGTTGTGTAAGAGTCTTTCTGTTCTGCATTTTTCTCATTCTATGACTCTTTTGCTTTCCTCCTGAACTTCCTAGTGGCCTCAAAGAGCAAATCAAGTGGGAAAAGTCTTGTAGACAAGTCACTTCACTTCTACATGGGAAAATGTCATTGTAGTGGTGATCACCATAGAGCCTTACTCATCTGCAGTTGCTCACATCAGCTAACTGAGTCCTTGCAGGATTTTCCCTTGCACAAGGGAAGAGATGCTCATGGATATCTTCATAGAATTGGAGACTTGGGGACACAATTTATTTGCTCACTTTTCAAAACATTTCATTCTCTTTTGCTGTCCCCCCCAAATGTAACATCTTTCTTAGCATGTTCTTCAAATTGTCTACTCTAGCTCTTTTGTGCACCTGTGAGTTCATTAAACCAAAATGTACAGGATAGCTTCCCCGGCTCACTTTAGACTAATTAAATGGTTGTTTTCATCAGTTCTTGCAATTTATTTTACTATAGATAACGGGAGAATATATTAGCCTTGGAATTGTATTAAATATTTCCCTCATAACATATTGTCAACAAAAGTCCTGCTGAATTAATGACTTGTGTGCCTGTTTGAAAGTGGGATTGTACTTGTCTAATTGTGGCATCAGTTGTCATAGTGACTATCAGGCAATCCGGCAGCAAACACCCTTCCTTGGCAGGGTTTAGGTAAAGCAGCCTTTGTGCAGTTGTCAGACAGAGATTTATGATGGTAAAAACTATATTTGGCAGCCAAATCAATGCGCTGACCACTCTTTGTGCTCCTGCCCTTATTTTAACTTAAACACTTGGTATTCAACCTGAATATTAAGAGACCATATGTCTCTGGAGCTGTTTTGTTATTAATAGATCACTTTTTATAAACTGTGTGTAGGATGACTAGTTATTTGTATATATGTCCAACAAATGCAGTTGCTGATATTTTCTGAACACGTAACTCCAAATGTCAGATCTTGCAAGCAAGTGGATATTAGAGGGTACCTTTTTATGCCTGCTATTAAAACATGTCGAGTGATCTATAAATTACTCTGTTGAGATAAACAGTGGATTAAAATAAGGCACTCCCATTCTGTCATCACTGTAATATTAATCATTGGAGTTTTGGTCTTTAATGTTAAAATGTACCTTTTAGCAGTATATGTCACTCTATATTAAATTACATGTTGACTGACAGATTTTTTAATCAAAACTTGCATTCTGATTTTTGTTTTCTTTGTAATGTCACAACAAGGTAAGAAAATAATTTTGCTGATGTCTATGAAATTTTTTTTAACACTTGGTGTTTTATTTTGATTGTAGGATTTGTTTTTCTTGATGGTTTTCTTAAGTTTAACTCTGACTTGTTTGTTTCACTTGAGCCTATGTAAATGCTTACTTTTTTCTTATCATGTCAGTTGGTGAAGGAAAGGAATCAGAAATTTCATTTGAAAGATTAAAACTATGCAGAATTTAAACATAAGAAATTATAAAAATTTCATGATGTCAACTAATAGAGGGAAACTTTTGTATGGCCACAAGTATGTCACTTGACTGGGTCTGTATAAAAACCAAATGTTTTCTTGACTGGATCTATTTTTTACCATTATTCCAAATGAAGTTATGCTAGTGGGTTTAACAGCATAGGTTTACTTTCTTAAAAGCATTGGACAATAACAGGGCCATGTGTGTAAATGTTTTTCTAATCCAAATATGCAGCTTTGAGACTGCCTATTTGCTTTCATAGGGGAACTGGGCTACAGCTCTTCTTGTAAAACTATAAAACCGATCATTCAGGACAAGAAATCACAACCTTTTTGGGTTTGGTTCTGTGTTATGTCTCCAGAACGTTGAAGGCCAAGTTCTCCATTGCCATATGTGGGTACTACTGCTCCAGAATTCACATCAAAGAGCTCACTACATTTAAAGTGGTGTAATACTACATGACAATGGGCGCAATAACAATTTTACTCGTAAACAGCCTGAAACATCCACTGCTGTTGACATTCCACATTTTTACAGTGTCAAAAAAGTAACTCCTCATTGGAATATGTATTTTGTGTCCTTTTCCTCCAAAGCAATTAAAACACAAATTTAGTTTGAGACGTTTCTAGGCGTATTCTGACTTCCAGTATCTCAACGCATTGGAAATATTTTCCTTTTATTAAGGTGATTTGACTTTGCGATCTACCTTTTTAGGGCTGTTTCTGTGCATGATTTCTTTATTTCTGTGGGCTCTGGAAGAATTTTTGTAACCATGCATTTGCCATCTCTCCTTCCCCCTCCCCTGTCATTATGATGAAGAAGACAGAAAGTGTCCTGACAGGGAACCACCAGCCAGAAGTAGCCCTCATACCTCTGTTGCACTGGAGGGCTGTCAATCTGCCACAGCTCAGTGTGAGGTCAGGAGCCAGGAGGGAAAATCTGAGGAAGGAAAGAGGGAGCCTGAGCTCACGAGAGATGCTCCCAGCAGAAAGCTGAGCTTGGCAACAAAGAGGAGAACCTCCAAGCCAAGAGAGAGCTTTGTATTTCAGACTGAACCCAGTACCAATGTGAGGAAGACTTGTCCTTGAAGGAGATGACAAAGTTACGAGTACAGAGCAAAGAAAAGAGAGGCTAAATGCAGTAGCAGGTAGAGTAGATTCAGAGTTAGTGATGGTTGGGGTAAATCAGTAAGTCCTGTCAGCTGTGGGACATCCATAAAAGAAGGATGAATCAGGAGAGGAATACTGAAGGAAGATCCTAGAAATTGAGAGACTGGAAAAGCTGCCATCCTAGTTACAAAGAGGGATCCTGACAAGGAAGTGTTTAGATGTTATCAGTTAAAGGTTATCTCGCACAGCTCTTGCTGGGTGTGTGCTGAAAGCTGGTGCTGGGAAAGGGAAACATTTCTCTCAAACATTTTTGTAATGCTTTATCAGTTTGTTAACATTCGGTCTAAATGTTCCCGCATGCCTCTTCCCCACCCCCCCTCTCAAATCCCAGGTGTCAAAGCTCCTTTCACAACATATTGATAATAACCAACACAGTTGTCCGTCTTGGAAATAATAAAAGCTATAGACCGTAATAGATTTTTAAAGTTACATTTCGAGTTTAATGCTTATAACTATATCACTGGGAGCAGGTACTTGGCACAAATGTCTCCATTGGAGCATAAACACCTTGGCCTATAGCCTCTGAGAGTTTATCAGTGCCATGGGAGATATTTCCTGCTATGTACATGCTCCTCTACAATGAATGAACAGCTTGCAACTACATATTAATCTACTTGATGACCTAGATCAAGAACAAGGAAAATAATGTTGATAAGTCAGTCACTTTTCCTTTTTGGTATCTCCCTGACTATTAGCACCGGTAGGTAGACAAACAGATGAATGAAGACTTTGCTTTCTGACAGGGGTCAATGTCGTTAAGAAAACTTTCTTTTTTAATTATTTCTGGGCCAGACTGAACAAGTGGCTAGGTGGTTAGTGGGTTGTGGGAGGTGAGTTTAGTTCTGCTGGGATTGATCTAAGAGCTGCAGTGTTTAGCAGTATTACAGCGCTGGGCTGGATGGTTGAAATACATGGAGTTTCTGTGGACATACATGCTGTTGCAGTGATTTACAGCAGCCAGGATCTGGACTGTCATGCCTGATTCTGTAAGAAACTTCTCTGTGCAGGTTATTTTGTTCTGTGTGACATTGCCCCGTTAACCTCTGAACATTGTGTCCTGGCTCTAAGCAGAGAGTTCAAATCAAGGCAAATAAACTCAAGCGTTGTCTGATACAGGACTACGCAGCCCTGCAGTCATTCAGCTGCAACCTCTACAGTAACCTTCGTATACACCCTGTATCCTTCCTGTTTATGTTCATCTTTTTCGTAGCACCTCTTTAAATTACACACCTGCAGAGGCACTGATCACTGCAGTGTAGCCATAAAGGAAAGACATTGCTTCTTTGCCCTCCTAAATACCTTGAAACACCGTTGATTAATTTTCCACCAAAAATAGTCCACCCTGAATGGATTGAGAGGAATTTACCACTGATATTCTGTAGGCCAGTGTGTGTGGATGGCATCCCACTCCCTCAGCTCTGACCACTGTGTATTCCAGCCCAAATTCCTCTTTTCTGCCACCCAAACTACTATGCTTTTTATTCTTTGTTCTTGCCAAGCTTAGAGAAAAACAAGAACTTTTTCCAGTTAAATAAAAGTCTGAATAAGAAAAAAGTTTGAAGTGAGAAAAATATGACTGTTGCTGTTTTCAACAGAAACTGCTCCCCAATGATCCATATATTCAAGATGTATGGGAAATTAATACCTTAACACATATATTAGTATGTCAAAATGGCATGCCTACTTACCCATTTACCAGGTTAAAGAAGGAGACTGGTGTGACTTTAGATAGTCATTTCATTTCTATGTGCCTCAGTTCTGTAATTTAAAAACAGGAATATGGATAATAAACAATAGCAGAATGTTATTGAGTCATTCACATTTATAAAGCCCTTTGATATTGTCTATGCCTCAGCTTTCTCATTTGTAAAACAAGTGTAATAATTCATGTATTTATAGCTTTAAAGGATGGATAATCTAATTTGACATCCTGTGGAGCAAAATCCCTAGCATTTCATTTAGCTATTCCTTCACCAATCTCAGTAACTCGTGGCCTAAAGAAAGCATGCTTTTAGAAAGACATGAGATCTTAATTTTAAAAATGTCATGTGACTGATAACCTTCCACAACTCTTGGCAAACTGTGTCCTTCGTTAATTATCCAAACTATTAAAACAATGCACCTTATTCACAGTGTGATATTGATCATAATTCCTAACTTTCTAACCTGTTTTGAGATGCCTTATAAGTAATTTATTGTATTGGACAATTTGTACTATATATTCTTTTCCATCTAGCACTCCAGTTATTCCGAGATCTGCAGGTGGTCTGCGCTTTATGACATCCTTCTCCAATATCCTCTTTTTTTTTCAAGTCTGAGTCATACTGGCTGAGACATGCCCAATAGATGCTTGTAAAACAGCACCGGCTAGGATAAGGATGTGTCATTAGTGATGACCTGCCAGTGATTTTTCTCAAGTGGGCAGAGGAGCATTGACCAAACCACCAGTAAGAGGCTGCTAAGTGGAGCTCAGCGCCGTGTCTGACTTTCCACTCGTCTTCTCTCCCTGGTCTGTAGCACTCTGTTATTTCAGGAGTCACTGGAGTGCGCGGAAAGGAGCATTCCAAGTGGTGGGAACCATCTGCTTCAGAGGGTGTTGCTGGCAGCTCGTTTCCTAGCTGCATCTTAGTCAGGATTGAGAATTTTCTAATTTGATGCAATGACTAAAATCTCCTCGTTGATCATGTGTGTCATCCTCAGCAAATTTCCGGTGTTCTGGTTATCATGCAGGAAGACAGCTGGATGCAAATACAGATGAAGTCAAGTCCAACAGAAAAGATGCGAGGTTGTGCTCACATAGGCACGCACATGCAGACACACGCGTGCCAAAGTGCCGCTGTGATTGCAAAATAGCCTTTTCCAAATCTTTCAAAGTATAATTCTATATTTTCCTGACATTATGTGTTTTGGATTGGTCTCTGTGAAGAAAAAAAGAAATTGTCTTACTGTGAAATCCAGCGTGTCTGTTAGAGAAATATGATTTACCATTTCAAATTCCAGTCATGGATAACTTGTTGATTGGGAATTTGTTTGATTTTCAAGGTGACAAATACAAGCAGTTGTCTCTGAGTGGACACTTGGCTACTCTGTACAAAACAGTTTATTTTTGTCCTTTTCAAAGCTCTCTTTTGGGCCTATCATGAATGGACCAGCTGCCTTGGAACTTAGAAAAAATATTATTCTTTTACATATATAACAAACCAGTGGAACAGTAAAAATAACATTGCTATAAGCTTGCCAAGGGGATTCAGTTGAACCATTAGGTAAGGCCTGCCAGATATATATAGTTTCAGCTGTTAAAATTACATATTCATGTGTTTTCCATATATCTATTGGCCTCTCAGAGAGCTTTGGAATATTTTTTACTAGACTACAATTAAACAACAGCAATTGAGACAGGGTATTCCCCAGAAATTGCAAGATGAGGAGTGTGTGGTGGCCACTTGCAGAGTTGGTCATTAATCTCAAGGAAATTCAGTGAGTACAGACTTGGTATGGACAAATGATGTAGGGTGGGATGGGACTAAAACACGATCTTTTTGTATATGCGTTTTGCAGATTCAAGTTTTGTACCAGGAATGTAGTTGAAATAATTCTCTACAGTCCAGCCAATCTATATTTGTCCGTATTATTTCCCCCTGCCCCCTAAAATTCACTTGAGCCGGTGCCATGTGACCTGGTGCCATGCAAGCCTGTATCTCTGGTAATAATTCACTCCTATGCTAGCCTAGATTTTTGCTGATTTCCCTGGCATATGACTCCAGCTTTCTGTATTTATAAAGCGGTGAGTCAGGTTCTCTGCTTTTTTCAATGAAACATAACATTGAGTAGCTGCTGGGATGTTTGTGTTGGTGCAGCTTTTCTTTTCTGAGAGAGTTCTGCCTTATCAGAGTTACCTAGTTGGCAGGACTTACAAAGTTGTCTTGATGTAGCAAGAAATTATTAATTAGAAGAACATTCTTTTTTGCCGAATCTATGGGTAATTAACATTTTACAGATCCCTACCCTGAATCAGGTTGTATCAGGATTGTGAAGCCTATGTCTGGATTGCGATGAGTACTATTCGAGAGCTATGCGATCTAAATTGAGAGGTCACGTTTTTGGTATAGATGAGTCTGTATGCTGCTAAATTGGGCAGGACAGTAGGGAAGTCATTCAAAGTGCTCACTATGGCTTACGCATTCTCACCCACCCACCTCCAAAGTATTTATGTGACCTACAAAAGCTTCTGTTTCTTCACTCACTTGGGTTAAGCATTGACGCCATTGTCTTAGGAGACCTGTGCTTCACATGCAAGCTGCGTGTACTGTTTGATGGTCAGAACAGAAAACAGACTGAGCAGGCTTTCTGAAATACTCCAGCATGGAAAGCCACACAGGTGTAGATTCTCGGGTATGAGATGGTGGGTGTCATGCCATGTCCTCTACCACTCCATACAGCAGTCCTATTGCACTCATGTCACCTTGGCGTGTCTCTGATTCACCACATGTTGTTTTGCAATTTTTGTCACATCAGAGCCATGACAATAGTCCAAAGATGAGTATTTAAACGCATTTTAGAATAATATGATAGTGAAACCAAATGTAACCCTTAAGTTACTTTAAACCCTTAAGTTTAAAGAAAGCACGGTAAACATGTTTCTTTTACATAAAGACTATTCTTGTGATGGATTGGGATCTCATATGTATGCCACTGTCTTTCTCCTGTTCTGTAAGAACTATATGAATGTCAATCTGGAGCCTTCCAGAGAAGATTATATATCTATCTATATTTATATATTTGAATATGTTTTGCTCTAGCTTTGAGGAGAGAGTTTTCTGACTAGTCTTGGACATCTGTGATGATTGCTTTAGGTTTTGGAAAATTGGTGTTCTGATTTCCCAGTCTATAGAAACTATACAGGTGTCGGTTAGTTTAGGGAAGGCTTACCATCTTGGGCAAGAAAGTTCTGATGTGTCAAGTATACAGGCATTGATGGGGAAATACTAAAAATATGTCATACTATAAGAAAAAAAAAAGATTGCCAGGACTTTTTTTTTTCTTCTTCTTCTTTTTTTTTCTTTTATGCCAGTCGTCTACAAACATTTATTTGGAGAAGTTTATTGGCTGTGCAGACGTTTGTACTGATGTAACACAAATGTCTCTAGTCTTGATATCTTGTGAGAAGTTGGTCATAAACTCCTGTTATGTCTATTTTCTTTGTCTCTTATTTCTCGGGTTCCCATATAATGTAGGGTAGACACCACTGACAAGCTCAGAATATCGGTTTCCTGAAGCTGAATATACACCAAATTATAAATCTCAAAGCAACAGAACTTTAATTCCCTAGATTAAGCATTCAAATAATGAAGAGGAAAAAAAGGCAAAAGAAAAAAAAAAAAGAATCAACTAATTCTTCTCTAAATTTAATGGATAAGTGATAAGCACCACGTTTCCTTTACAGCTTTATCCGACTGCCTACTCTGAGTGTAAGTTATGCATAAAATAAAATCAGTACCCCCATTCATGGCAGGGAAAAGTAGTGAACAGAAAAGCTAAATGCTAAATGTCCCACCGCAGGTTCTTGGCGAAACTAGGAGCAGCACTCAGATATTCTGGCTCCTGTTTCAATATCTTAATTACATAATTAGCCTTGCTCAAATCAGGTCATGTGGCATTCAATCTGACTTCCTTTGCTGTCGTGCTATCTGTGCTATGTAATTCTCATGCCAAGATAGTGTACGGAGCCTTAAATAATCCAAGATATTCTAGTAAGGCATGGTAAAATGTTAATTTAAAAAAAAAAATCACATAAACATATATATAAGGAAATTAACACTGTTACAGATTAACATAATCAAACAAAATATGGTTCATTACAACTGTATATATTACCATGCATTTAAATGAATGCTGATTGAAGGAAAAATGTATTTTCTCTGCACTCAAATGAAACACAAGAGCAAAACAAGTGAGCTTCTTTTAAGAATCTGTAACTAAGAAATTTATTTCATAGGTAACAAATGGTAAATGGACAGGAATAGTTTTTTCTGTTAGAGGAATAAATCTGCTGAAATACTGTGAAACATTTTCTGTGCAGCAAGCCACAATATATACAATAATGCAGTAAAATCCTCCACCAAATATCTGTTAAAGGAATAAACCTGTCAAAAGAATTAATTTTCTGTGCAACAAGGTTATTCATTCAACAGGCTTCCACCATATGTAATTTATGAAGCAAATTATACTATTCCAAAAAGGAAAGGGAAACTCATACAATGCAGTTTAAACTACAGCAAGATTGGCTAGAAGAATGCAGCCTTAAAAGTCAGGAAATCGCCTAGTAAAGCCAACTGTCTGCACCTTCGGTAAGCAATGACGTTTGCAGTATATACCAAATGCTTTACCATGACCGTAGGGACAAAAAAAGAACACACTCCTCATCATATATGAAGGAAACTCGGCATTGTAATAGGCAGGGGAACCGTTCACATTTCAGATGGCTATTCAAGAACGTACTTTCCTGGGGTATTCCACATTTACGGGTAAACAGGAGATGCAGTTCAGTTCTAGCAGAATTACCTGTCCAGTGAATCAAAAGGTACTGAAAGTATCACTGCTCAAATGATTTGATCCTGCAGTATGTAAGAATATCTGATGATGCTTTCTTTATTGTTACTTTCGTCCTTACACTATTTTTTATTTTGGTGCCATTGAGTTTAACTGTAAGAGGCTAAGGAACTCATCAGCACTCAGAAAATGTAGTTATCTATTCTACTTACTGCAGTCCTTCTGTACCAAATAGCATCAAAAAGTATAACACGAAGGTGTGTTGTGTTTTACCTGTGGCTATACCTTTAGTGTCTGAGCCAAATTCTTCAAAATAATCAAACTTTGCTGTGTGCCAAATCTATACATTGAAAATCCCTTTGTAATTTTTTTCCTTGGATATCTGTCTGGGGGCCACTGCAACTTTCTGTTGAAGTCTTGCAATCCAACCTGCAGTGTCATCCTCAGTGTCAAGTTTAAAGCCTCTGAAATACTTTATTTACAACAGCCTTTATTTTCATCCAACACTCTTCCAGTTCTGGGCAGATTAATTTGCACTGTGAGTTCCAATCTTATTATTTTAATAACTTTTTGTTAACCTCTAAGCAAGTAGAATGTTATTCTTAGAGCAATGCTAAAGTTTCCTTAATAAAAACTGCAACAGGGTGAAAGTTGCTTTGTTTGAGCTTTTGTTACAAATCCAGAGCTTAAGTCAGGTTCAGTGAGGTTCATGGACCTTTTGGCAAATGTGGGCTAAGCGTCAAGTGATGTCAGGCCAAGTATGAACAAATATGGACTAATCTATAATTTTGGGTGGAAATCGAGTGAAACCAAGAGAAATGTGGCAGGGTAACTAAGTCACCATCTACTTTTTTAGGGTATTATTAATCCAAAACTAATAGAGGAATTCAAGGTATTAGATTCCCATGAGAGGGGTAATCCCACACAAAGATCACTTCCAGGGGTAAGGGTCTTTGTAAGAACTGGAGAAATTGCAGAAATCATACCTGATAATTGGCAAAATCACAAAAAATGCCGCAGCCACCTTTACGTTTTGAATCATACAAAAACAATTGCTTTCTTTAAACAGCAGCTGTAGTCACCTGGAGTACTACTCATAAGGGAAAAAAGCATGAGCAATAATTCACATCCATTTAACAGATAGCCTCCAGTGGGGAAGCTCAGACAAAGATTACATAAAAGAGATTTAGAATCCCGGTGATTGTCCGTTCCTGGTCTCTTTATTTACATAAATTTGTCAAAGCAGAATTAAAAGCTGCAGTTAAGATCCAGAAGTCCATATCTGAGATTGAGTTAGATGTGTTATTTGAAAATATGTACCTATCAAATTGCAATATCACTTTATTTTTTTCCTGCAGGCAAACTAAAGAATAAATCATCTCCCATGCAAATCCACTCATCTGGTTTTTGTTGGGTTTTTTCTTTTTTTCTGCCGTTTTGTTTCATTTTGTTTTATCATTCAGTGACTGAAATCTGATCTCAAAAAAATGTAGGCAGATGTACATAAGACTTATTTTTCCCTTGGCACACTGTTTAAAAACTTATAAATTAACTTCCCCTCTTTTAAATCATTCTTTTCGAGGTGTTCCAGCCAGGCATCCTCACTGGCTGCCACATCCTAAATTCTTTGGGATTTGCTGCTGGCCTGAAATTATTGCACAATGTGAGCTCATCATCTAAGAAATGGATATTAAAAATATCCGTGACTTCAGATGTGATTCATATACCCAGTGGCATTTGAGTAAACAGCAACATCACTGACTCAGGGGCCCAGTTTTGCTCTATGACATACACTAAGTGGCAAAAGCAACACCATTTTAGGGAAGAACAGAACTTGAAGATTATTTTGTGTATATATTACGGACTGGGAGGGAGATCTGGCCTCCTAAGCAAGTGTATAAAAAGATCTAGGAAACAAAGGCCAGAAAAATAAATCACTGTTGAAACAAAATTTTAAAAGTTTCCTGCTCCTGAACTCCTCAAGAAAGGTCTAATTTTTCCTTCCTCTTGTATTTTGAGTGTTGCAGAGAACTGCCATGCAGTGAGCCATGAAGAGCTTTCTCAGTGATGGATTTCACTGACACTATAGCCCAAGTTCTGCCGCTGAGGAGTTTTTGTTTACCGAATGTGCTCACCAGTTTAGTTGTGGTTGTTGTTTAAGTAACTATTTAAATTGCTTATAAAGATTTCTCAAATTAGAGAATGTCCTGAGTGGTCTAAAATATTGAAATGCAAGCCATTAGTTGAGATTGACAATAAAGTCTGATTAACAGTTTGATTTTTAAAACAATTACATGAAAATATTGTTTGAAATCATTCATTTTAAACAGTTGACACTTTAATGCATAAATATAATTACAGACTCTTTAAGAAGGGCTTAATTTTTGCCTTGATATATATGCTAGCAATTGTGTATTTGAAATAGAATCATAAAATGTAAAACTTTTATATTTAATCACTAGTGTCAAAAATTATTAGGTAATAACCACTGCAGGAGAGAATGTGGTAAAAGATACAAAGGCCCATATTTAAAACATAATTTTTCTAATACTTACTATGATTTTAAGATGTCATGTCGTCATATGAAGGTGAACGGGTCAGATGCAAAATTGACTTTTTCTTTTTTTTAATGTTAAGTGATCAATTTACACTCATAGAGGGGTTAAGCTTACTGGAAGCTGTAGTCCTCTTTGACCACACTCTAGGTACATCACTGGCTGCTGGGACAACAGCAGCTTACTAGTCTACTTTTCGCAAGTGGCATAGGTTAAGTAAATCAGCCTAGCATCATAATCCAACGTGGTACTTCTATACAGTGCAGACATGAAACATGGAGCTGTAGGAAGTTATAAGAAGAAACCCATCATCCCCAAAAATGCTGTTTAATTAGCTCACACCTTGTTGTTGTCCACGAGGAAGCAGGATTTTCCCCTTCAGTTACTTAACATCTTTCTGCAGTACCAACCTAAGTGCTTTCATGATAGAGGGAAAGGAACTTTCACAGCTCTATTGCAGGCTATAAAAGTGTACAGTGGAGGAGAATCGCATCTGGTATGTGCTCTTACTGTGTTTAAGACCCTTTTTAGTCAGTAGAGATGGCTATGATCCTTGTACTTTGCTGTTTGTCTCAGTAATCTTTTTTCAGACAAAAAATAATTACTATGAAAAATACATCTGCTATTTCCAGCCCGTTTGTGACCATCAAAAGAGCTGCAGCTTTTAAGTCACAGCCACACACAAACAATACCGTACAACTTGCAGAGCAGAAGGCTAAGGTATTAGCATTATTCTTTATTGCAGTAACTTATTTACCATTGGGATAGTGCTCAAGCATTTACAAGCCTTGCAGAAAGGAATCCCTGCCCTGGACACCTCGCAAAAGTGCTCTGCAATTAGGTGTCTCTGCTTTCCTAAAGGAGCTCATAGGATCAGCCCCAACAAACAGCACAGACAGAATAGGAGAGAGCAGTAATGCCTGTGTGGCAGGATAATGGGCAAGGCATTTCTACTGTTACCCCTGCAGTGCCTTTGAGCGACCAGTTTTAAGCAGAGAATCTGGGTTTGTAGTACTTTACTGTCATTTTTACTCTCCAATTGTTACTCTGGCTTTGTAGGGCTTTGCTCAAACAAAAACTGCTTTTGAACAGCTCTCTACTTTGCCTGCACAGGAGGGAGAAAGGGGCCAGGCGTAACTGGAGTCCTGCATTTCAAGTGGCCAATGGGCCTCAAAGCCTTGTAGCTCTTCAGCGCCGACTGGAGCCATCCAGGGCATCATCTGTGCTTCCACAGGTCCTCAGTCTTCTGTGGCTAGAAAAGGGGATGGAGACCAGGTGTGGAGGAGGAAATCCCTTTCTGAAGGCTCCAGGTACTCCTGGACTGCTGCCAGACTGGAAATAGGATTTTTGCTTCCCGTAATAAGAGCAATCCACAAGTGCAGAGGAAATTAAAATAAATTCAGAGACAAAATTAAAATTTAGATTGAGACACCAAGCATTACTGGTTTTTATCTAGAAGGCAGATGATGCTACATAGCAAACCAGGCGATTTTTTAAATAGTATGTGTTATCATTTAATATAAGTTACTGAGAGTAATTTGAAAAGAAAGTAGACAAAGTGAAAGAGGTAGCTCAAGACAACGTTTAGTTCAGTGAGGTCACACACCAAGATGTCTAATTAAAAGAAAAACATTTATTTCTTAGTTCCAGAAGTGCCACCAAAAAGCTGTTCCTGATAACACTTCTACATTTTGCTGCAGTTCACGGCAGGAGCACCCCAGGTAGGCACAATGCGGTTGTCCTGTTCAGGCGCACTTCCCCAGAGCCTCTCCTCTCAGCCCTGGCAACAAGATACCAGGCTAGAAAGACCTTTGCTACCCCCTTGTATGGCCTTTCTTATGTTCTTACTTAAGAAGTGCCTGGGTTTGCCAGTTTTAAATTCTTTAATGTAAATGTAAACGTAAATTTTGTTTTCTTATTAAATTATTTTTATTAAATTTGTTTTATTATTAATTTTCTAATTATTACATTTAGTTTTAAATTTAGAATTATTCTGTATGCCCTTTAATGTCAGCTGATTCAATGTCGCTTGCCAGGAGCCATGGATAGAAGCAATCACCAAAATTTTGTTCTTGAGATAATGCCAATGAGATAGTACAGAGAGCGCCATAGGGTGTTTAGTGATTTGGTCCAGAGATGCTCCAGTGACTTCTCCAAACCAGCTGAGGATCACTAGAGGTGATGGTTGTTTCCATTTTCATGCAGAGTTTCATAGCAGCCAAACTACAAAACGATGTTTTTTGCCCTATCTCCTGTCAAGAAATATGTGAGCACACTCCAGCCCTGTTTGCCCTATAGGGAAAATAATTTCAAATTCACCTCTCATTGGTATCAATGTTTACTAATAGTTTAGCTGATCAGAGTGATAGATGTATTGCTAGCAGACACTTTGCAGGTGCAAAGGAGAGAGCTCTGCTTGTAACAAAATTGTTTCAGCCCATACTGGAAGCATCTCCACCCTTACCTTTGCAATGCGGATGAGTCAGTTGAATTCAGTCCGAACTCATCTCAAAATCAAAGAGGACATGTTAGTACTCTTCCTTTTCATCACCAGACTTATCTTCTCCATTTAGAGCAGGTTATTAGTTCAGGAAGATCTATGAAGTTTGGAAAGTAGCCAACATAATGCCATTTTTAAATACGGCACCTCGGAACACCAGGAAAATCAGTTTAACTTTGTGTCCAATACCTTATCTGCACCGACCATCTGAAAATAATTATATGCATGTATATGTAAATATATATATATATATATATGGGGGAAACAGTTCTGGTAATCAGACTAAATATATCCAGAGACTGTTAAGCTCCTCATTCATACATGGTGAAGTGTGAGGGGCTGCTTGTTTGTTTGGGGTTTGCGCTTGTTTTTCCTTGTGTATTGTTACTAGAGCAGATGGGCTTATCTTTCCAGAAGGGCTTTTAGCAAAGTGCTTTATCAGATCACCCTTCTGATGTGCGACACAAAAACAGCTTCTTTGTCTTCGTAGCAGGGATGTATGGGAAAATCTCCCTCCCGGTTTCACATGTGTCCTTGCTGCATTTTTGTTTGATGCTATTGCCTTCATCATGATTGGTGTGACAAGAGTTTACAGCAGAGAGGACTCAGCAAAGCACTCTGATGATAAAATCTTCTGGTTTGTTGATGCTATGGCCAGTTCTTTGTAATTCATGAGTTTGTTCACAGTGGGTGATTTTAGCCCATATATTGACAGGAATTTTTAATCTCTGTAGTATCTCTGGGATGATGCAAACAGAAGAAGGCTGTTTATGTCTTTCACAAGCATCCTTCATCCCTACTGTGTTGGCTTTAGATGTGTGTTTAATATAAGGGTAGTTATCTCTTGCTGATCTCTACTTGGCAATGGCCACAGAAAATAAATCTATGTTGATTTTATTAGATCTGTCAACAGTCCTTGATGTTATTGACAATGAAGTTTTGTTGACTTGCCTGCAGAGCCTTGTGGAAATCGAAGGAGACCTTCTTCAAGTTTAATATTTTCTTAGCATCCCATGAAGTGCATCCAAAATAATATTCTCAGCAACAGGTTGGTTTATAGTGAAGTGGCCAGAACTGATTATTTGAGGAAAAATAGTAGTTTGATGGGTCCATATGGCAGAGTTAAAACAGGGAGGGGTGATACAAAGAAAGGAGGAGGAGTGCTCTTTAGCATGATTGAAAGCCCCCAATTTCGTGGTGTTCTCTGAGCTATTACTGCAAATACTGTACAGCATCTTGACTTAGAGGTCTGTGAACCTCTTGGTTGTTCTGTAGCAGCATTGTGCCAGATAAAGAGGAAGCAGTTTTATGCTTTGAGAATAATCTTTGTTAATACATTTTCCAGCAGGGGAAAAAAATAATCCTAATTAAGAAGTTACTTTATGCCTTACAAAATGGAAGGGCAAAAGGTTACTTGTTCCAGGGAAAGAACAGGGGAGTAGATCTGAGAGCTGACAGTGGGATTGGCTTGGATCCACCTCTCTCTAAGCTTAGTTTTTGCAAGCTCTCTGCCAGTTTGGAGTACAATGGACCTCTTTCCGTACCTAATGGCATGCTGGATGTCAGCCCTGGCCTCAAGAAATCTCAACTGCACAAACAGAAATTAGGTGTGTTTCTGTGCAACAGAACCAGCATCTTTCTCAACAGCAATAATTTTCATGCCATTCTGAAGATAGCTTATTTGTAATCCATTCAAGTCCATATGTAAAATACTTGCACTGAAAACACAAAGATAAAGCAAGCTGTAATAGCGTATAAACATGTGCAATAGAGATGGATTTCATAGTTACATCTGTAGTTATGTCTGGAATATTCACGCCTTGATCTAATCCTCCTCTTCTTAAAGGGGAATTTTTCAAAAGTTCCTAAGGACCCGTCATTGGAGCTACATCTTGAAAAGGGCACTTCTTTCTCTCACACACCTCAAACAAGGTGGCCTGATGTTTCAAAAGCTGCTCAGAATTCAAACGCTTCCTTCGGGTGCCTAAGTGGAAGAGCATCTCTTTTGAAACTTTGGCCACTTGTGGAGGTGTTTAAATGGGAAGACTTGGTGCTAAGTAGGGCGTGTAAAAAGTTTTCCCTTGAAATATTTCCTTAGGGGAAATTGGGGTTTTGACTACTGAAATGTTATTTCACAAAGAGCATGCTTTCTGTGATAATAATGGGTTTTAATAAAAGAAAAATGACCACTTGAAGAACAAAGAAGATTCCTGTTATAAACTAAAATTTAAAGCATTTTCAATTTAAAAGTTAGCATTTGCCCTTTGGAAGCTTCATTGAATTTTTGTTTTTTAACAGCATTTTCCTCAAAGAGGAGGCTGGGCAAGAAGAACAATTCCTTCCAGCTCTAACATAAAATTTTAAAGTGAAACAAGTGGCAAAATTCAAACAAACAGAAGAAAAATGAACCTATCTTTAAAAACATCCCTAGAAACAGCTGAAGATCTACACTCATTCTTTTTTGTCACTAAAAACGGAAAAGTTTTCAGACAGCTATCAAGAAGCGATGGGGTACGTGTGCAGAAATCTGTAACTGAAGGTAGATTAAGAATTGGAGCATAAACTTCACTTACCTCTTGAGTAGACTTGGAGCTCCAAGGCCCTTAAAGGTTAACAATAAAATCTCAAATTGAATCCTCATTTTCAATATGAGACAATTTAAGTTATAAAACAATGAAGTGACATGAGCCTAGCGAGGCCAACGAGGACACTTAAACCGGGGTTGTCAGAATGCCCATGCTTTATCACCCATGAAAGGATGTAACTCTCCATGACATTAAGGATGCAGGGTTTGATGGAGTGTCGCAGTTAGTTGACACCAGAATCATCCGAAATCGTAGACTCCCTGTCACATCCTGCCACTGCAGAATAGAAACTAATGATTGTGCTGCTACACCATCACAGGCATGCTGGGGTGCCGGTAGCTAGTAAATTATTACATAGCAGTAACAGTTGCCAACAGAAGTAGACTTCTGGAGCTTATGGCTAGGAAAAAAAGGGGAACTGTAAATGGGGGCTGTTTTGCTCCAATAGAGGAGGCTCCTGTTTTGAGTCTCTGATGGGACAAGTGGTTTAGGGAAGGTATAGTCATGCTGGGCCATTGCATGAGTCAGAAATCTATACTTTTCTGTAGATGTTTTGTGAAAGGGGTATTTATATAAGAAAACATGAATATTCACTTTTGGTCATGGAAAATGTTTTTTCCAAAGACTGATAGATTCAAAACACCAAGGCTTAGCTCTTTAAACAAATATATATGTATAAAATAGAGGAATGTCCTATTTCAAAAAAGAAATTTGCAGAAAAAAATGGAAAATATTATTTACAAAATGTCATTCTGAATCTTTCATAGACTCCAGAAGTCTGTAAATAACGGAAATTTTAAACATCTTTTGGGCCCAGATGCAATAGGCATTAAAGTCTGATGGAAAAATCATTTTATTTTAGATGGATAGCTTTTTATAATTTTCTCTGAAGGAGCAATATCAAAAATCAATATGTAAGAAATAGAGCGGGCAGATGCACTGTATCCTCAGCTAAATGATCTTTCTGAGCAGACTCCTGCCCAGGATGCAGCTGAGCACAGAAATGAAAGCCTTATGGGTGCAAATTGATGGTATTTAAGCATAACAAGCTACCCAATTACACAGAGGAAAAACTGCCTGATTTGGGATCAGCGCTGATCACAACCTGGCCGGGAGTCAGTGGTGGCATCCTGCTGTGAGAAAGGTAGTCGCCAAGTTGCAGTGTTCAAACAGACCCATCACCCGTGAGACGTGGGAAGTAATCCCTTCTCTCAACACTGCTGCAGACCCTGGCTGCAGCACTTCTTCCTGGGTTAGGTTCCTTATTTCCAGAAAAGATGTCGCTTATTTGGAGAGGAGGCTGAATACAAAGTTTAGAAATCCCGACCTAGCAGGACAGATTGGATGAACGAGGTTGTTTAGCCTAAATAATAAGCGCTTGAGAGGGGACATGAAAGTAATTACAGAAGAAACAGCGTCAGGGAAGACAGAAACAATCTGTGCATAATAGAAAGGACATGACATAATGGGCTTAAATTACAGCGAAGAATTCCGGTTAGACATCAGGAAACTTTCATAACAATCAGGATAATAAAGCACTAAGGTAGACTGCCTGCGGAGGCTGTGGGATCTCCACCGTTGGAGGCCTTCCAGAGCAGGGCAGGCAGACTTCTGAAAGGAAAGACAGGAGGATAATTGATCCTGCCTTAGGGCAGAGGGATGCACCAGGTGACCTCCCGAGAACCCGTGACTCTCTTGGTTTGAACTGTGAATACCCTTCATCCCCATCCTTCTTAAAACTTGTTCCTTGGTCTTACGGCTCTGTTTTCTGCTGGTTCATCTCTCTCAAATCTATTTCTGATTTTCTTTTAGAGGGTTGGCCTTATCCACTTTCATCTGAAAACACAAATTTAACTACTACCTCTATGTTGATGATTCACAGGTCTATCCATCTTCCTGCTTCAGACCTAGCTAACACTGTTCAAAATAAAAGCTCAGCCTGTTTTCCTGACTTACCATTGCAGATGTTTTGCTCTCCACCAAGTTCAACACAGCTAAAAAAATCTCATTATAATCAGTTCTCTGTGCCCCCTGCTTTTCCTTTGATCACATTGAATAACACTGTCAGACTGCTGGTAACTCAGGTCTAGAACCTGGAAGTCATTTTACCTGGGACCTCAGCTGGCTCCCTATTCCAGACTATATTTGTATTTTATGGGGGAGAGGCAATATTGGCCCCACAAAATGACACAAAAATATGGCCTCTCATCATCTTCATCTTATTTTCTAGCCTTGACAAA
Source organism: Ciconia boyciana (assembly GCF_034638445.1). Lineage (NCBI taxonomy): Eukaryota > Metazoa > Chordata > Aves > Ciconiiformes > Ciconiidae > Ciconia > Ciconia boyciana. The sequence goes on along the minus strand of NC_132944.1, from coordinate 13,962,092 downwards.
TGCAGGCTTTCTCATCTACCCATTCTCAACACCACCATAAGCTGCATTGCTGTCTTAGCTGCTGCTTTGACCCTGCCAGACTGGGGAACTGCAGCTCGGCAGAGCAGGTGCCAGGCTTTGCAGGTAGCACACCGTACCCAAACATGTGTTCCTGTCTTGTTACACTACCAACAATTTGTTGTTCAGCAGTGAAAACATGCTGAATAATGAAAGATGCCTGGAGAAAGGAACACGGTGTGTACATGTACCTGCAGCGTGTTTTTTCTGTTTGTGTACAGAACCCTGATTAGAGACGAGGGAGTGTCAGGCTTGCCTGGTGGATAAGCACCAGTTCCTCTGCCAAATGAAACTCTGTGGCTGCAGAAACAGTGTCCGCATTTGCTTTACAGAAGGTAAATACACCCACTGAATTCCCGCCGTGCGGCCCCACAGCATGGTAAACACCTCTGCGCTGCCAGGTGCGATGCAAAGGGAGCGTACAGGACCTCAAGCCTCAGGACCCATCTCTGTGCTAAATCAAACTGACCTTGATTTTGAAATCAAAGGGATGCTAAGGGAGTGTCCAGGTACCTCCATGTGCCTGATCAGAGATGTACTTGGACTATAAGCTTTTTAGGACAAAGATTGGGTTTGCTTTTTGTCTGTGTTTGTGCAGGTGCCTAGTGCAACTCCATGACTAAGCTCCCTGGCAATCCCACAGTACACGAAAGTAAAATAAGTAAAAGCTGCTTTTCAGTGGAAAATAAATGAACAAAACCTTCCTACCTTCCTCCTGAAAATGTGCTGTGGTGCGGTGTAGTGTGGGGAGACATTGCTGGTTCTTTAGGCTTAGCTGTGACCGTGAGCTTTGGTCGCTCTCTGGCAAGAGCTGGTATTAATAAAGGAAGCATAAGACCACTGTGTTTAGACCACGGATTGTCCTAACCAACTGTTTGTGGAGTGGCTGTGAACTAGAGTAGATGAAACCCACACACAGTCAAATCGGGGGAGTAATGAGGTCTGGGACCGGGAAACCAAGGAGGGACAACGGGCAAGCAAAGTGGGACTGTGTCACGAGCCTCTGAAGTCTTTAAGTAGCTTCGTTATGTCAGCAACAAACAAGGGAATAGCTTTGCAAAAAATTCAGATTCCAAATACCATTATAATTAGCACTATTTCAAGATTAAAGAAACCACCACTTCCGTGTAACAAATTATCTCCAATTTAAAAGCAAAAATAATGTATTTTTTGTTCATAAAAAATGCTCAAGCGGAAGCATTCTCACATTAATTATTTCAGTCTATTCGGAAAGCATATCCCTGCTTGCTTTTTATTATGCCTTCCAGCTCCTTCTTTGAAAAATATGTTAAGAAGCTGTAAGCTATTTTCCAAAAAAAAAGAAAAATAAATAATCTTTGAAGCAATTAGAGCTGAACGACAGAATGTATAAATATTTTTTTTACTTATTCTCCCCCTAGATTCAAATCCTCCATTTTCTGCCACCTCCCGTCTTGGCAGCTGCAATTCAAGCATCTTTGCTTGAACTTTGGAGGCAGGCAAGTGTTTCTCTTTCCTCCCCTAGAGTTGAATCAAATCGTATTCTGTAGATTTGACTGGCAAGAGCTTTTATAAGTGAGCTGAGGGTTACTCCTGGAGGCTAAATGCATTATTTCTATAATGCATTTGTCTTCACTCTCCTAGGAGTCTAAATACTTCTGAACCTTTCCTTACAAAAGTAATAATTAGTGGACATGTTACAAAAAAACTTTGCTTGCATAAGAAAAATCGCAAAATTGAATAATAGGAACTATGGTTGGTACTGTGGAATTATCTGGAATGTATTTTATTGTAAGAACAAAGAGCACTTTGAATGTCATGTAAATATCATTATAGAGCTGCTTTTTATTTTAATGAAGGCTTTGCACTGGTTCAGCATTGGGCATAACCACTCAGCATTAGCGCAACTTTAAGTCAACCCGTGTTGCGATGAGGCCGGCAGCTACGTGTGATTTTCAAAAGCACCTTCAGCCTCAGAAAGTTGAATTTAAAATGTAATTAAGGAACATTCATCTATTTTCATTGCCACAATCAAATCGATATGTAGCCCAATTAAACAAGAACAGTGAACTGTACAGCACTATCAGCTACACTAATAAAAGGTACCTGTTTTCAGTTCTCTCTAATATCCTTTATCCTTTTCTTTCTTTGCTTTTTGCCATAGGAACAGGAGAAAGCATCTAAACAGTTTCCTATTTCTCTGGCACCAGCTGGAAGTAGTCACGGGTTGCAGGGAGATAATATATTAATACAAAACTAGCCAGGAGACAAAAAAAGCTTACACAGCAGTTTTCATAGGTAAGATGATTAAAAGTGTTATATATGATATTAGGGTGTGGGACTACATCCTCGTTCATTTGCTTTCCTAAGAGGTGGATGGGAGGGTGTGCAGGGATCCTTCCTGGAGATGGTATGGAGGGTATTCTCCATGGGGTAGGAGAGTTTGGGATCGGTGGAGGATTTTTCTTATCTAGGAAAAATTTGAGGTCTTTCTGAGTGCGAAGACATCCCTGGCAGTGAAAGTGGCACCTGCCTGCATGCCAGTGGGAGCAGAATAAGGTGACCATGTGCAGAAGGATAAGAATGACTCCAGAATAATGTCACCGTGCAGCGTTGCTGACAATGGGGTGACATAGTTACCCACCCCAGCTGATGTGTGAATTGCTGCAATAGCCCCTGGCCTTCTAATGGGATTCTTGCAAGTCAAAAATGCTCAGGATCATCACTGGGAATTGCAGATGCTGGGCAGTAAATCACAGGTATAGGCAGAGGGGACCACCATGACCACTCGCTGTAACTTTCTGTGCAACCTGGGCCTGAAAAGGCCAGAAACGGGAAAAAAATTTTTAGGGAAGTTTCAGTTTTGAAATTGCAGTTTAAAAACTTCTAGCAACAGAGGATCCACTGCAACCCGAGATAAGGCTGGCGAGTGGTCTGGCTGTCAGGGAGCTTTCCAGCTTCTTTCAGAGCATCTGTCTAATTCCTACAGACTGTGATAAAGTTGCCTTGTGATCCCCTCAGAGTTAGGCTAAATGAGCTTTTCCATGATACGGCATCTTTTTCAATTTCTTTAATGTTTCCTATGACTTTCTACTATAATTGCCTAATTTTTCAATGTACTTTTCAAAATGTGGATCCAGAACTCAACACAGTATTCTCAGAGGTAAGAGCAGACTGAAACACAGAAGTGTGCCTGCTAAGTATACTCCTATTTAAGCATCTTAGGATGAGTTTGTTCTTTAGTTCACAGCTTAACACTTGGATAGAATGTTGAATGGATCATACCCATGTCTTCTTCAGAACTAGAGAGTCCCAGATTTAGAGAGTGTGGTCTTCATGTTTTAGTTACTGGATGTGTAACTTCATATAAAGTCACATCTCTAACTCAGATTTTTGTCTTCAGATGGTTTATGGTCAATCTCCTTCAATTTTAGTAACCCTTTCTCAAATTTATTTACCACTCTTCCAAACTTTTTTTCACTTGTGAGCTTTGCAGCAGTAACTGGTTTTCTCTCAACGTGTACTAAAGTTACATAGTACAAAGCCAAGAACTGTTCCCTACAAGATTGTGTGAAATGCTGCCATGTTTTTTTCTGGTTTATTAATCAATATGTCTTGGAGTAATAAAATGAAAGCTAATGACATTAAAAGTCTACTGACCAATGGCACATTTACACTGCAGTATACATGTCTGCGAGCTTTCTGTAAGCTACTAGATAAGGTGCCATCTGCAGCAGGATGGAGCTTAGAGCAGTTCATTCAGTTTGTTTTCCTAAGTTTGTTTGTATCCTGTAATTCTGTAGCTACCACGAGGGTTTTCATGCTGTACCTTTGACTAGTATTTACTTGACTGAGAACTGCATGTCCTTCCTTTCCTCTTCTATGTCTGCATTCTTAATAATAAATTAAGGTTGCTAAATTGTTTCTTGATCTTATCCAGAAACAAATGGCATCGTGTCTCCTTTCAGCCAATAGGACAATTTTTTTGTTTATTTTTCTAAACCTTTTATGTCTAAGAAATATCAGCTGTGTACTTTTCTTGTCCTTTTTTGGACAGATCTTTGGAGATCATAAATGCTGAGAGTATTTCTTACTTTACAGGGAGAGGTGGCATCATGTTTTATATCTGCAAGCACTCTGTTGCTTGAAATGTAAAGAAACGTGCTCAAGCATGGTCCATGACAAGCAAGGAGGGATAAGGCATCTTAAAAGCAACTGCCAATCCCTTCATGTTGTGGAAGTTCCTGGGCAAAGAAACAGTTGTATTAGAGGTAAAGACACACATGTTTTCTTTGGGGATCAGTAGTGTAGGAGCAACACATATTTACTCATCTGATGTATAGCCTAACTAGCTGTTTGTTATATTATTTACTAGGTTTCTGTAATCTAACCTTTTTATGTGCATGGGTTTTCTATAGAGTGCAGAGACAAATCTGCTCCCTAAAGACGCGTTAAGAGAGCGCTAGCTGAAATGTTGAGTAACGATAAATTCCTTTGAATTCCTTGTGCGCATTCTAATCCACCATGATGAAACTTTCATGTTTTGTCAGCTATTGTAATTTTGCTTTCAGAAATGCAATACAAATTCTTCCTGGGTAAGTAAGTGACTTGCACACTTAGCAGTGTCTTTCAGAAGAGTATCGCTATTGTCGTGTTATAAATGGCACGTGTTTCAGTAGCACTCAAATATACAGGCTTCTTGCTGGTATATATTTGAAACCCAATTGTTTTTACTCAGCTGAAGCCAAGCTTACTTTTTTTTTATTTCTTTCAGTAATTACCTTATGTTTTATTGCCTGCAGGGAGAGACCCTAAATTGAAGCAAAGTTAAGGATGCGTAGTTGAAAACAAAGATCATGAAAGATAAAGGTCCTGGTTCTATGATCTTGGATTATAACAAGTCATGAAAAAAACTGGTTTGGCTCCTCTTGTCAGTAAGAATCTGTCCATATCATGTTTCAGTTTTGTTTGTTTTGGAGCTATAGGATTTTTTAAAAAAAACCTTATCAGTATGAAACATCTTGGGGAGAAGAAGGACAGCTACAGGAGGAAACAACCTGAGAGAGCATACAAAATTTTCCTTTCTCTCTGCCTTCCCCCTCCTCAAAACCATATCTTAGTAAGATACCAAAGATGTAAAATTCCCAGCGAGAGTTCAAATGGTTTTATAGTAGCAGAAAAACAGTTCTCTGTCTCAACTACAGGAGTCGCTCTGCTATAACAAAATCCTATAGGACCTATAAATGCAATATCTTGCATATCATATGTTCAATAACAACAGAAAAGCCAGCCTGGCTAAAAATAATTATGAAGCTCAGCAGCTGTAATTAAAATAATTTGATGGGAGATAGGAAGCGTTTATGCATCTTGGCAGAAAAAGACATTTTGAGGATTTTGATTGATGTCTTTTATGTTTGCTCTATGTATTGTACAATAGTAGATATGGGCACCGCACCAGTATGTTGACTTCATATAATGCTGTGTGTCTCACTAGGGCAGATGAGAGGTCAAACCGAGAAAAAGCGAATTTGTTGGTGACTTCCATTTTCCACCAAAAACGTTGAGGTAGAAGATGCAAGTGTTTCATGGGTGAGCCCTTATAGACTCAAAAAATCCAGCTGAGTTCATTTGTATAAGGTCTGCTTATATGAATCGGCATTCACCACAGTGATTAAATGCGGGCCAGTGCAGTTCACTGAGAACAAAAACTAATGTCAGAAGTCATTTTAGCGAGAAATATTAACCCCTGCATTGGGTTCTCAACACCACTGGTGCTTCGAAAACGTCACAGCAAACAACTGATCTTACAAAGCCAGTCTGCTTCCAACAGTTTCCCGTTGATAGTATAATTTTTTCTTCTGTTAAGAGAAAGAATGGGCGCAGTTTTTATCAGGGAGCTGACTTCAGTGTTTCCAGTGAAGCTGAGTGGATGTTGTCTGCACTAGTGTAATCATACCTTACAAAAACAAGGAGCTATCTTCACATCTCAATTTACATTATTGATGCAGTATGAAATAAGTCCCGTAGTAGATGAGCACTCTGGGGATTCTCTTGTTTGTCTCAGCATGTTAAATGACTGCAAGGCATTACACATCAGAGATAGAACTGCTTAAGTGCATAATTCTTCCTCGTGGCTTTGCTAGGAGCTAAACGAACCTTCTTAAACTAATAATAAAATAATCTAAGATATAAAAATATGTTTCTTTTGGACAAATCTGACATGTTACAATGACAGAGTGTTTATGACTCACAATCACCACCTCCGCCACCAGCACTGCTGTATTTAGAAGCAGCAGGCAGTAGAGCGAAATAGGCAGCCCTGAAGTTTCACATGAGGATAAAAGTAACTAAATTCTTACTAAATGGGGATTAGATATTAATGAAGAAAAAAGATGGTGGATTTCCAGGACTATGGCTCAAGGGAACACTCTCCTATTTCACTGAGCCTTGTAGTTGTGTCTAAGTTCAGATTGCAGTTTAGATATAAACAGATGAAGACTTTAGGGATGAAATATAAACATTCCCAAGTTCTTACAGTTCTAAATTAGGTGCAGTTCCAAGAACATGGGTTTTGGTCCTAGTGCTGTTTATATTTGATTTTTATGTGTCAAGGAGTACTTATTCAAAGGTGGAAAAAACTAAACCAGGAAGGCTTGTCTCGTTAAATCTGTACATTAGAGGTGCCTCACAGCATGCAATGATTAATTAGTTCTTAGAGGAGAAATTTCTACTCCCCCAAATAGAAAACGTTGAAAAGTTCAAGAACATACTTTTCTGCACGCAGAAAGGATGAATAGGATATAGCCAGCTTTCAGTGTCCTGCAAGATTTCTAGAAAAATGTAGCATATCAAATCTGCGTTATTATTGCAGTAAGGTGAAGTGGAGGAAATGTCATTTATAAACCTTGGAAAAGACTATCAAACCCATTATTTACAAGTTCTTTTTTAGTCCTAGTCATGTAAAACCTTTAGCGTCACTTTAGATTAGCTCTTGTAACCTTTTCCCTATGCTCTCTCTCATGTTAACTCCTAATTCTCTTGCCAAAATTCCCGCAGTCACATGTTACCTATTGAACTGCGTTAATACGGAGGAAATCTGCAGCCACAGAAACTTCTGGTAGCAGGAATTGCGCAGCATCCTGGGCAAGTCGGGAACGGGGGAGCTGTCAATGGGACCAGAGCCCTTCCCAGGGCAGGAGGTGGAGGTGGGTTTTGAGCACACTGACAGGTAGATATGGATCTACAAAGCATCCCATCCTGAAGGTGAAGCACAAGGATTTACAAGGGCCTGTCACACACACAGCGCCATCGCAATCTTACCAATCCTCAGGAGAGGCAGGGAGGGTGAATTGATCCCTGCGGGATGCGCAGGCTCCAGCTCTGCCTGAGAGCAACAAATAGTTTTGCGGTTTGATTGATGCAATCAAAGCAAGAGACCCTACAGGAACTGCGGAGGGGGCAGTTGCCTCGCCTGTGTCCAGTGTCTTGATTAAAAATCAGAAGTGATGAACTGAACTAGCGTACAAAATTAAATACGTCTATCCAATGAATGTGGAAGCCTTTGTAAAAGAAGGAGAAGTCTCACACTGGTGTGATGCCAGCTCAGGATTTAGCCAGCCTGATGACCCAGTTTGACCTGAATGCCTTATCCAGTTTACCTGCAGCTTTGCTGGTTTTCTCTAGCAAATCCTAAATATAAGCTTTTTCCCCCTTGCCTTTTGTATATATTAAGCTGCTGTTTGTGTAAATAACCATCTTACATATATAATAGACCATGAAATATTGTAGTATAAAGATGTATTTGACACTTTTTATATGATTTTGTTCCTCACCCAAAATATAACCACTCAGACATGTTTTTGGAATGACACACATTTTAGCGGAAAAAATATTTTAGAAATATGCTTAGCGTGTTGGCATTATTTCTTTTTGGATCCCTCTGGTTGTAAGCAAACTAACATTGTGAGCTCCATTGGGCAAAAGAAATGTTACTACCACTGTATAAAATATGTGTATTTGAACTCTCAGTTAAACATTTTAATGTTAGCTTAGGTTTTCCAGTTGCCATAATTTTAGATAAAGAAATTTGTGAAACACTAGGACTAACAGTAAGAGAGTCCAAATGTTTTCTTCCTATTTATCAGCTATGCACATTCTTACCACAGTTACTCAATTTTTAAATCTTTCATGGCTATTGGTAAGATTCCAGGAGGTTTGCTAGCCTTGAAATGGAAAAAAAATCTGCGATGCCAAGAAAATGTAGCCCAATCTGCATTTAAAACTACTATAGTTAAATATTTAAAGGCTTCTCTGTCCCACTGCAAAGCATTTTGCATCTTACCCTTAAATTTGGAAGTCTTAGATTGCCTTGCCTTGATCATTTCCTCTCTGATATCTTGTACTTTGGTCACCTTACCAGTGGATCAAAAGTATCTCTGTTTTATACCACATTGCCTTTTTCAATTCAAATTGTTTTAATTGGTAACTCAGCCAATTCCTATTTAAACAACTATTTCCAGTGATTTTGGAAGAAGAGTGGGAAATTTTTACCTCAGCTCACCCTGTTACAGACCACGCCCCAACTGTATTCTTTAAGTCAGCCAAATGCATCTTGGAGGTGCTATTATTTCTTTACCAATAAACCTTTTTCAGAATTGAGACATAAAATTCCTGAGAACATGAATTTTAAAAAACACATCTTCCATTTAAATCTCACCCAAGTACATTTAAATCTTAACCAAGTACCTTCTAATCATCTTTCAGACCAAAGATTTGTGTCACCTTATTTGGGAGGTACCCAGTTTATTTGCTTGGTAACACAACAAAGAAAGCATTGATTCCGTTGGTCCCAAAGAGCTCCCAGATTTTTTCCTTCTCTTGTGCAGAAGGCAGTGCCATACAGCCACAGGAAGCAATACCTATTTTGGTGCTGATTCTGCTCTATGAAGGGTTGTGAATCAGTTCTTTATTGACTGTTTCTTGCTAACAATGAAAACTTACTTTTCTGTTAGGAATGCTGTGAACAGCTCCAGGTGAAGATGTCAGCAAGGATTTTCAGGTTAGAAGACGCTGTGCCCAGCTGGATCAGGCTCAGGTCTCTGCTCACGTGCCAGCACATCCAGCAAAAGCTTGCTGGAGACGAGTTTGCTCCAAGGGATGCTAATCCAGAGGTCATTGTTCCTCTCATCTAACTGAACCATGCTTGCATGAAGCTGGTGCAAGTTTTTCAGGGTATCTTTGTTTTTCTGACCATAGCACCCAATGCTGTACTGTTTTTCCGTGGTGTTTGGGTTGTTTTCACACTGAGGTATAGTGAACCTTGTGCCAGGACAGGATGTAGGGGCAAACGCAATGTGTTAGCCCATTGCCAGTGGTGTAATCTGGTAGGGCTGAGACTCTTCTGTACCCCTACATCTCTCTGAGCTCATCTGCCTTTCTGCATGTCATGATGCTTGGCACCTGGTACACGCTCACAGTTCTGATTGAAAGGAAACAGCCTACAACTTTAATTAGCTAATCAGCCAGTGGAAAAAAAAAATCTGTAAAAGGGGAATATTAACAAAGCCTCAATGGTTGGTAAATTATACACTTTCAGTGGATCTAGTGCTCTTCTTAGCTGCTCTGTAACTAAACTCAGGTCTACATGGAGTATATGTCCTCCATTCATTGAAATGCATGGTTCTTTTCATCTCATTATAGGTGTGTTTTTTGTTTCGGTTTAGCTTAGTCTCCTGATGCTTAAGCAAACCAGATATCCTCTCAGAGCTATAACACTAAAATCCTTGAAGGAAGTACGCATGCAGAAGTAACAAGATAACAGCACTATCAGCAGCAGGGCAGGTAACGACAGGTTCAGAGACTGAAATTATTGAGCTCGTTTAGCATTCCCACATCTTGCAGCAGGAACAAGCTGTCCTGTTCTAAAAACCCTCCTGAGTGTTAGTGATGCTTTTTTTCTGGCAGTCTGTAGTTCTGCTGACTGCAGAGTTTATCACATAAGGAATTAGACTGCCATGTTTGAAGCCTGCGCATCCTTAAAACCAACCCATTTCATCTGCCTAATATTTTATCCTTTCTGGCCTAGAGCTGGCCTCTGTTTTGAGGCATTACTCGCTATATTGTCCATTACAGACTTCCTTGTTCTCTTTGGTGGCTACACAAGCCATCTCCCACAGTCTGATCTGGTGGCCAGAGGGTGAGTAAACTCTCACCAACCCCCTTCCTTCTCAGCCAGGATTAAATGGACAGTGTGATGGAGGAAACCAGATGAGACTCCATTTCATCAGAAAATTTCAAATCTCTGATGTTCAGACAGCACAGTACATTTTCCATTACACACCCTGCTCTTCCTAGTATCAGCTTGTGGGTTTCAATGGAAAAGGCATCTCTAGCCCTTTCTGTGATCAGTGTTACTCAGTTTGGCATATTTCTTCCTCTTCGCTGCTGTTGTTTTAAAGCAGAGACTAGCTGTGCAGTGCTGCATACACAGCTGCTAATTCTATACAGCCTGAGTAGTCTTTGGGATGGGCAGCATAACCTTTCTGCAAAGGTGTTTGCTGGAAGTTTGTCATCTCAGAGGTTGGGATTACTTTCAAACTCTGATACCAGACACACTTGTGGCCCATTATTGCTGTGTGCACACCCAAACATACCGGGAGAAAAGTTAAATGTTTTAGCAAAATACCAGTCCTCCCGATACCATTGAAAGCAATTTTTTTCCCCCAAGAAACTGTGTGCCTTATATTCCTCTTGGAAGAACAAGAAAAGGCTTGGGTAGTCCAGCCTAAATAGGAAAGTTTGCCTTAGTGTATAACAAATCTATGAGCATGCATCAGTAGATACCCCCAAAATAAATTTGTTGCACCACAACAAAGGGGTGCTTATTAAGCTAAAGCCAGGAAGGAATATGTATACATGGTATATGCATATACTGTATGCATATAGAATGCAGAATATTCAGCTTCAGCAGTAATTTAGTACATTTTGGACAAGTGCTGAGTCTACCACTACCGTCTGAGATCAGGTAACGTACTTCAAATGTGATTTTCCTTTGTATGCATCTGTGTTACATGAAAGAAGTTGCAAAGTCTCATTATACCAGACCTCCTTTCTGCAAGGCATTAAGGAAGGAACCTTGGGAACGAATGAGTTCTAGAAATTGTCTTCCATGTGATAGTGGAGGTATTTGACCTGATCTTTCTTCCCTTTCTGTCTTCTGATGAAGTGACAGGGGGTAAAGGACTGGCTGTGAGTGAAGGATGTAAGACAGAAAACTGTAGTTTAATTGAATATTTTTCTCCAGGTGATTATTTCAGCATGTACACACCCTGAGCCTCTGCAGGGGCAAAATGTTGTATTTTTTTAATGACTTCTAACTTTGCGCTTGGAATCGCTTGCAGACGCAGCTCACTGAAGCTGCAAAAGATAGATCTTGGGCATCAAGCTCTAGCTGTGAACCAGCAGCATTCCCGGACGGCAGAAAAATGCATCAATTTCATCCCACAGCCATTTTTGATATCCAAAAGACATTTTTGGGGACAGTTACATGCTTTTTACTAGATAGACCTATTCTTTTGTTAGAATAAAAGAGGCCAATGTTATTTCCCATTTTGTAAAGTTTAGAAAAGTGTCTTCCCTTGGTTCTACACGAGAACTTCTCAGTTTTCTGAAATGAACTTCAGAGCTTTATCTCTAATGCTGAATACGACTCCTTGCCCTCCAGTTTTTAGGATTTTCTAAACTCTCTATAAGCAACTGATTAGCAGGATCCTGGCAGAGTTTCAGCATTCACTGTCACAGTTGTCAGTGCTACCAGTACCTATTTGATATGGCCTTTATCCATGTTTAATTAAAATAAACACAGATAGTTTGATTGGTAGACAAATATATAGATATAGGTATTGTAATGCATGCTGGCTTGTCTCTGAGTTCCTGAGGCGGTTTTGAGGAGTTAATGATAGACACCTAAGAAAAACTGAATCCCATCAATCAGAAGACCAATTTCAATTCAAAGTTAGCTTTGATAAGAGGAGTGTTTAGTTAGCTTTGGTAAGAAGAGTGTTCATTTCCTCAGCAGCATTTGGAGGGTGAAATAGCTGTGCGTGGATCCTGTAAACTGTCCTCCATTGAGCAACAAAAAGGCTGTAAAACAGCTCTGAAACCAGGGCACTTTTCATCACACGTGTTATGGTAAGTATGGGTTGGTTTTGTCTTGACCGTACTGTCTGACTCTCTGCTGCTAGCAAACCCCTCACACTAACCTCCTTGCTAGTGGTGGTGTTTCCTCTGCTTCAGCAGCTCAGTCCATTGCAGGAGCTCGTGTGGGTCTGAAGACCCTTTATCTCAGCTGTGTGCACCAGGACCTGGGAGGAGAGAGGGAAGGAGCAAGGCTCAAAAGCTTTCTGTAAAACCCCCTTTGAGTGCCTGTTGTCTTTCCTTCATGGATGAACAGTTATAGGGCTGCCCTTAACAAAGAGGTGACAGAGTTTAATTTCACACCTATCACAAGTGGCTGTATGATTTCCCAAAGGAGCACGGGGACGGCTGAAACCCGCAGCCCTTGGTGGAGATGCTCGGCTGCCATGGTGATGATGATGGACATGGTGTAAGATCTCACTGGGGCCTCACCAAGCACTCGTGCACTCTGGCCTTGTCTTGCCCTAAAGCTTTTGTGTAAGTTGTCACTGATAAAAAACCCAAATAAAAAAATGAAAGAGACACCCTGCTGCAAGGTTGGGAAAAGGGGGAGTCAGTGTTCAGCTCCCAGACTCGCAGCATGGCTAACAGTGTGCTCTTGCAGCTCTCTCCAATGGAGACAAGGACGCGGCCCTGGGGGAAGATGGTAGCTATAGCCATGGTGCAAGCAGTCGCTATGATGCAAGGATGTCGTGGTTTAACACGGCAGGCAGCTAAACACCACACAGCAGTTTGCTCACTCCCTGACCAGTGGGATGGGGATGAGAATCGGAAAAAAAAGGTAAAACTTGTGGGCTGAGATAAAGACAATTTAATAGGACAGAAAAGGAAAGGAAAATAATAATAATGATAAAAGAATATACAAAGCAAGTGATGCACAATGCAATTGCTCACCACCCACTGACCGATGTCCAGCCCGTTCCCGAGCAGCGATCGCTGTCCCCCAGCCAACTCCCCCAGTTTTTGTTCAGCATGACGCCATATGGTATGGAATAGCCCTTGGGCCAGTTGGGGTCAGCTGTCCTGGCTGTGCCCCCTCCCAGCTTCTTGTGCACCTCCAGCCTCCTCGCTGGCAGGGCAGTATGAGAGCTGAAAAGTCCTTGACTTAGTGTAAGTACTGGTCAGCAACAACTAAAACATCAGGGTGTTATCAACATTATTCTCATCCTAAATCCAAAACGCAGCACTATACCAGCTACTAGGAAGAAAATTAATTCTATCCCAGCTGAAACCAGGACAAAGGAGTAGTTTATGATGCTAGCAGTAGTTATGACGCAAGCAATAGTTACAATGATAGCCACAGAAGGGATCTGCTGGTTCAAGGGACCTTGGAGAGGCTGGTGGGCAGGGGACAGAGCCCACAGCATGGTTCCTGCCAGCTCCTGAAGACCAGCTCTCCTCCTGCCTGCAGAGCTGAGCTTTATGCCCCGTCAGAGAACCAGGCAGACAGTGTATGAAATCCCATGGAGATGGGGTCAAAAGTTTGACTTTCTACCCTCATACCTTACCTAGTCACACAAAACTTCAGTTGTTTCAGGAGTAAGAACTGAAGGTGGCTTTAAAGCTGTCTTCTGACGATTTTGCTGCAGGGGTCCCCTTTGCTGTCAAGTTCAGTTAACATTTGTTTAAACAAGAGATGTAGATACCTGATAAGTGGCAGCACCTGGCTTAAAGATGCATTATGGACAGCAGAGAGTAAACAGAGCAGCTATAAGATTCCAGTGTGCAGAGGTCAAGACAACATCTGTTTTGCCTCATGTACATATTCATACATAGTTTTCTGTTCTAGAAGTCACTCAAGCATCTAATAACTTCCTGCTCCAGGTGATTTTTCGGCAAATTGTTTTCCTGCTCCAGTTCAGTCAGGATTTTTCTAGCTTTGGCAAAGTGGCTAAAATAGCTACAGACTCCACATGCCACCCCCGTGTAATTGCAGTGTCACAAGTCTCGGGCTGGGAGCCAGCGACAAACAAGTTCAGCCAGGCAGGGAGGGGGATGGACGCGGAGCCAGCAGTTTGAACAGGGTATGCCAAAACGGTGCTGCTGTCAAATATGTTAGAGCTGCAGGTCATCCATCCACCCTTTCCACAGCTGCGTTAAATAATGGCTATATAGCCTGGTAGTTTTTCCTTAATGCATTGTCTTAGTCTGTGGTTATGGATGCAGGCTGGGAAGCCACCTTTTACTTTCAAGGCTACCAAACCAAATAGTATGTCTGACATGCAGCCTTGCCTCACGTCTTCCCTGCACCTATCAGTTTTTCCCCATTTAAATTGGGAGTGTTGGGTAAGCCAAAAGTTAGTCCCCAGAGACCTTGAATTCGGCCTCCTCTCAGGGCCAGAGTGCAGACATTTCGTTTCAGTGAGCATCTCCTAAGTCATTAGTCCCATTTAAGTCAAAACAGTTTCGTATTCTGCAAATAAGGACTTCATATTCTGTTCCTAAAAATTAATAATTGAACAAGTGTATCTGATATCATATTTTAGTATTTGTGTTGCAGTAGCAGCTAAAAACCCACCAAGATCAGGGCTCCCTTGTACTGAATAAAGATACAGTGAAAAACAGATTGTAGATAAGAACCATATATTGTAAATAATTAACACCAAAGGAAAAAAAAATTGCAATAATTTGATCCATCCTTCTGTCATGCTTTTTTTCTTGCTCGTCTTCCATATCTTCTCAGACTCATACTCATCTAGTTCATTTCTGGAACTGGGCTTTTTCATCTTACCCTTTTTTTTTTTTTTTGCTAAAGGGAAAGTAAGTGCAATAGCAAACACTATGAGCAACGCTTTTGGGTACGTAGGCTTCTGTATACTGGTGAACAATGTCACAGATGCCCACTCAGACAGATACCTGTGATATAACTCTGTGTGTGTGTGTGGTGTTATCCCCCATTTGCTTGTGGTATTTCCTTCAGCAGTACTGAAATACTTTAATCTTCCTCCAGTTTGGCAGTTGGTTTATTAAATGTTTATTCATTTTCTTTGCATTTGGGATGGAGCTGAAATTAGCACGTCCATTTTCTTGTTTAAACAAGAGAAACTTCAGTGTAAATAACATCTCATCACACAAATGCATTTTTGTCCTTCCACTGATGTCAGAACAAAATGAAGGATGATATTTGTGGGGAAAACAAAACTAAACCAAATCTCTTTCCTAAAACCAACAGAGGGAGCACAAACCTTTGGGTTTTTGTGAGACTTTTAAAAATAAGAGGTTGTGTCTACCGCATCTTACCTTTCCATCAAGAGGATGGCAGGTTTAAAAGTTGTAGAAATATTTTGATTCTTAGAAACTTATTCCATTGCCTGCAACAGCTTGCACAAATTTGGGATTTAGCTAGTTGTGTTCAGTATGTTCCTGCTGTTGCAAAGAACTGATTTGTGCTCTGGAGCAAGGAGGCGCCTTATTTATTATTCTTGTCATTCAACCTCTTTACTTTCCATAGACTTTTTTCAAATACAAGGGTAAAATGTACCTGCCCTCCTCCCTTGTCACCACCCTTTCACCATCCCCACCACTGCCATGGTGCTGCTCTGCAGCTCAACAAGCTCCGCTCTCCTGTTGACTCACTCACACCACGGCTGGGAGTCTGCTTTTTCCACAACGTGTTGTACAATGTCCCTTCTGAACATCTGAGTAAAAATATCATCTGTTAGAAATGGAAGGCTTGAGTATTCTGCAAGTAAAGCATGAAGAAGGTCCAGCTCCTCCTCTCTCTGTAACAGGCTTTGTCCTTTCACCCTCTTTTTTACAGACAAAGAAGCACTATTGATGTTAGTTCACAAAGGGATATCCAGGATGTTTTGGGTGGTTTCTTAGAGCTGCTGAAGGACAATGGGCCAGGTTCTCCAGTGGTTTAAGTTAGCATAGCTCCACTGAAATCAGTAGAGTTACAGAAATGAGATGGTAAAATTGCTGTCGGTTATACTTGTGCTTGGATGTCCTTCCAGAAGACATGTTCCAGTTCTAGCACAGCTTGCTCAGAAAGATGTAGGTGCATGGCTGTCTGTGATATCCTGAATGCAGGACAGACGTGCAGTCAGACAGTTGTGTTCAGCGGGTGCGGGAGACCTCCTCCCCCCTCTCACCTGGTGTCTGAAGTCAGGCAGATCTCCATGTGCGCCAGGGCATTGTGCAATGTGTAGCTGTGTGGCTTACTATGAAACATTGCCTCTTTTTCCACAGTTGTGCAAGGTTCAGGCCTCTATCTATTCAGACATTTAAAACAAGTGACCAGATGCTGTAGGCTTACAAAAGCACTACACATAGCCAGCTGTGCCATATAAATCTTAGACTTCTTTTTTTCATCATCAAGCTGTGGTTTGTTTGTGGTGTCTCATTTTTCCATCAGCTAGACATTCCTGTCCGTGCTTCCCATTTATTTGTTGGGATCACATAAAAACGTAGCTTTATTTATGCGTATGCTCTAATCCAGAACATAAACTGCTGCAGCCGACTCATCATGTATTGTCTGAGGGAATGCACATCGTAAAGTGTATACGTCACAGCAAGAGGTTTCTTATAACTCTGTGCAGTCCTTTTAACTGGATCTCTGCTTTGGCCATCTGTTCTTTAATATTATAATGAATACTTCACACTTATCGCTGCTTTTGTTTGAGGATCTCTCACTTCTTTCAAAGGTGATTAAGTATTATTATTATCTCAGTGTTTCAGACAGTGTAACTGAGGCAGAGACAAGGTGGGTGACTTGCCAAGATGATGTGTTTGGCAAGTGTTAGAATTAGACTTGCACCTCCAACTTTCTGTTTCCTATTGCTCGTTGCTTTGCACGGTTGCAAGTACGCTTTCAGTGAGCCTGCGGTAGCACGTCATATCATTCAACCTGTTCTTTGACCCAAATGCTATCATTTGGGTCGAACAAATAATCTCTAGTTTGGCTACCAGGATATCACAGTGCCTGAATACACTACAAAAACCTCAGCAGATTTCAGCACCTGCAAATACTCTGCAAAAAAATCTTTCTGTTAAAATTCTCCAAGTAGTTCAAGTCTGGTGCTGACATTTCCAAGGGCTCAGGTTTAGCATTAAGCACAAGTAGGTGATGTTTGGGAATATATTTGAGTAATTAATTGCCTACATGCCTTGACTAAAGTACCTGTAGAATTGGGCTAATAAAGAAAGAAAAGATTTGTGATTTGTAAATTACATTCTCAAATCAACTGCATCAATTTGACCCTTCTGATGTTTTTGTTGGTGTTTCCAGAGGCACCAACGTAGCAGCTTAGCTGGATGGTGTTTAGATGTTTTTGTTTAGATGCAACAAAGTATGCAGGCAAAGACGTCTGTACAAAAGCAACCATGTGCATTACAATCATGAGCACTGACCTGGAAGAAAATGGAATTCAATCAATGAACATATAGATTAGGCAAATTGCAAAACATGCCTGTATAACGTTAGGAATGGGCTTTCAGCACAGCAGCTCTGCCTTTGAAGGCCTGCTTCTAAGATACCTGATAAAATCAGGCAAGCTTCAGTGATCATCCCCTCTACAGACATAATAACTGAAAATGGACAATAACCCTAGTGCTGCCAGGATTGGCCTGCTTTCCCCCTTAGCTTCAAAGGCTTTAAAACAAAGACCAGATATATTGCGTATGCATCTTGAGGAAACAAAAGTCTCTCTTTTCAAGACCACTCATTACCAGAGTGTCTAATGTGCTTCCAAGCATGATTAGCTCTAGTGGACCTGTGTCAGTCACCTGCTCTTCTCCCACCCTGGGCTGCACATGACTTTGTGTGACACTTGAGTACGTTTGTCTAAGTCCTGTTGCCTTCAGATGAGAGACTAACCTCCAGGTACCTTCCACTCTAGGTGGGCCAGGCGAGCCAGTGGGGCTCGGAAAGGGCAGGGCATGACCCAGGTACCCAGTGATGGGCTGGGATGGTGAATGGGGGCTTTAGAGTACAGCCAGTGACCCACTGATAAAACTGAAGTGATTCAGAGATTGGGATCAATGGCCTGAGGCTTCTGGCCAGCCACAAACTCTGTGAATTAAGAGAACGAGGTGTTAGAAGTGATTATATCACAAACAGTCATAGCTGAAATTTGTCCATATATTTATGAGCAATTGCCAGGCACTTTTGTAGAATGAATAAGTAAATAGCAGTACGGAGTGCTATTTCTAGAGAATTTACCAGTTGGAGAAGGACCAAAAACTACAGAGAAGTTTGCTTGCAATAAGATAACCACCTTAACACTGCTGGTGAGCCCTGCACTGCCATCGTGCTGCCATTCAGTTAACGAAGGCGCTATGCGAGAGATTAACTGTTTTGATCTGCGCATCCATCCAGCAAAGAGATGGCCTTGGTAGTGTTCACCTGATGGGTGGCCCAAGATAAATGTACTCTGTGTTTCTTTAGCAGTCTCTCTTCATGAGTCAGTGCCCTGGCATCTGCTCCCAAACTGTTCCCATCCTGTTCAGAAAACTGACCTGCATATAGATTGGTCTTAATGATCAAATGTTTAAAAATTCATTGCACAAGAACAGCTGAAAGCAGTTGATTGGTTTGAACTTTATTGTATGCACCTTGATTCCCAGATCTGCAGTAAAGGGGAAGGTCAGCTGGTAAACATTTGAGCATTTAAAAATAAAAAGGGATGGATTTCCCGCTACCCGGGCCTTTTATGTTCAACCTCAGTACAAACCTGGATGTGCTGAGGTATTTCTCATGTGTATGATTTAAATCCACCTGGACACTGTGGGCCACATCTTCCCTCAGCTGGTGTAAATCAGCATAGTTCCTTTGAAGTTAATGAAGAAAAGCTAACTTTGCACCAGCTGAGGATCTGGCCCAGTGTTACTGTAACTTATTATTTCAAGAATCCACAGATATTCCTGAGAAACAGCAGAGCATTTAGAAAGACGAAGTTCCTGACCTGATTATTCTAAAAGCACAGTCTTTCAAGACATTAATTGCCCCAAATTCCCTGTGACAAGCTGAGCTGGAAATCTCAGTATGGGGTCAGACTTAAAGTTATACATAAGGGCTCAGGGGGAATAATATACCAAAAGAAATCAAAATTAGTTGTTAATATTCTCCCCTCTTCTTGATGGTCCTTCTTTATTTTAAATATAAACTTCAAATATATTTTAATTTTTATTCTAATTATAATATTGAAAAATCAAGAACATTTTTATTTAGTATCATATAATGGTGGCAGAGTGCAAGAGCAGCAAACACTATCTTCATTTTATCAAAGTACTCACCATGTTTGAGAACCTGAGTAAGATTAGGAGCAAACCTGCCACAAATCAGATTTTTAGGCAGATTGCATATGAAAAAGTTGCATGGATACATGGTCAGGGAGCTGATCCCAGGCACAAGTAACATTAGGAGGGCAGGAACAGTGACAGAAAGATTTGCCTTTTGGGAACCTGATTGTTTTTCCTTGATTGGCCTTGAGCATAGGTGGGAGATACCCAGCGTTTACCTGACCAGAGAATGCGGCCATGTGATAGCAAATTGCTCAGTACCGCCATGAATCAGTAAATAAATACAATGTGTTCTGTGAAGACATCTGTAGTTTGTCAGGCTAATTGGTCTGGGAGCATTAGATGATGCACATTACTCTGTCTTTGATCCCGCTGCCCTAGTGTGCATTTTTCTCTTAAGTCATGGGAACAAGCCATAATCACACACACCTCTTGGGACACCACAGCCATGGCACCCAACCCATGGGGACAGAGGGATCTGCCCCAAGAAGGGGTAATTCCCCATAGTGCTCTTCTGCTTTGGCCATGCTGCCACGAGGCAAACGTCCCATGGGGAACATACACCAGGTGTAACAGCATCTCCCTGGCCCTTCTTCAGGCTCAAAAGCACGTGTTGGAGAATGTATGGCATTAGTGTGGGGGGGCTCCTGTGCACAAGGCCACCTCAGTCCCATGTCAGCTCTTTCAGGCAGGATTTCAGCGCTGGCAGGCACAGGGCCGAGTTTCACTAACCCTGCTCTCAGCGATGCTGGGGGCAAAACTTCTTAACTTTTTGTCTGCAAAGTCCAGGTCAGTTCTTAGCAGCTCGAGCTCCAGGATTTATTATTGCTGTCTTCCAACAAAGACACGAAATTCACTTTAGTTCAAATCATTCAAGCATGGCAACTCTAATAATGATGTTTTAATAGCGTCTACAGTGTTAAAGTTTGTTGAAATCTGATATCTGACACTAGCTAATATAAGCAGTATCATCCCCTTTTTAATAAAAGTGTTACTTTAATGAGGAACTCAGTTGTACTTTACTGATAAAGACTAATGATTTTAAACATGACTTTTTCCTCCTGTATTTGTGATTTTCATTTTCACCAAGATTACTCTGTTATTTCAGCATACGAGCAGTAATGTTCTCCCATCTAAGTACATTTTGTTCACCTCAGAGAATTTAGGTAACTAATTATCCAGAACTACTGAGGCGGTTACTGTTTGCTTCCTGTTCTATTGCATAGTAATGTAAGTTTTCTGTAATGGAACAAAAATAATCCAAATTTTTTGCTCTGTATTCCAGTGGCTCCCTTTTAAAATGCTTCGTTATGTTGCCTGCAAATTTTTTTGTAACGAGGACTCTGGATCAGCTTAACAAGGTTAACATTGTTTGGGGGGTTGCAGATGTGGACTTTACATCGGTTTTAATGAAATCAAGTCCAAAAGAGGCTCAATAAACAAATGACAATGTTTGGAAAAGAGAGGAACTCATTTCCTTTGATAGGGTGCAGGGAATTCAACCAATCTGTGTTTATAATTACTGTCTGGTTTAGTTAGTGCGAAAGAATCTACTTGTTACCAATTTATAAATAAACAAACTAGACCTGCTTTTTCCCATTCTGCAGCAGTCTTATTAGAGTTTATTTTCTTTTTATTTGACTACAGAGCACTTACTGTATGCTTAATGCTTAAATTGTTTTGGGGTTTTTTGTCTCCTTTAAACATATACTCCTACTTTTGAAATTCTGGACTGTTTTGCAAAATTTGCACCTTGTCATTATATTTTCTATTAAATACTTTTACTCTATGAAAACTATCATTGTTAGTTAAAAATAGTCGGGGGATGGAGGGGCGGGAGGGGAGAAATCTGTTGTCCACATTTTGATCCTTGGTAATTTACCAAAGATATCATTTTTCTTGGCAGTGTTCTGTATAGGCTAAGTTGCTACTGTTTAGTTAATTGTAAACCAAAATCAAATTAACAGTCTTTGCAGGTTTTGGCTGCTACAAATGTGGAATTTTAAGCAAATTAAAAATCCAACATTTGGACCGCCTAAAATGGCGCAATTTACTATCGTGGAAATTAGAGACTAAATTTTCAGTTACTTAGCATTGCAGACACATTTAATAGATCTAATTTTTTATAGTTCTTTGAATCTGTAGTCATGATTTATGTTTCCTTTTTCTTCTTAATTCTTTCCATGAAATATGCAGATTTCATTTTAAAATCTCTTTCTATTTATTTGGAAATGCAGGTTCATTTCAACTTTCCACCAGCCACAATTAGCTATAAGATACTATTTTTTTTTATTTATATATAAAAAAGTAATTTAAATGGCAATCTCTTGTTATCTAACAGTAGTCGCAGAGGTACAGCATTATTTAGCAAGTGACTGGTTTTGTTCTTTTGCATAACTTTGTGGTTTTATGATTTTGTGAATTCTTTGTAGTTACCACCAGGTTTTTTTTAACTGGGATGTGAGTTTACCTTTGTTTTGGAAATTGCATAAATCTATCAGGAAATTCTGAAAAAT
Source organism: Ciconia boyciana (assembly GCF_034638445.1). NCBI lineage: Eukaryota > Metazoa > Chordata > Aves > Ciconiiformes > Ciconiidae > Ciconia > Ciconia boyciana. Next base: position 13,940,103 of record NC_132944.1, on the reverse strand, counting down.
CAATAAACTAATTTTATCGTTAGAGATGTGTAAAGCAGTAAGCACTTTCCAGATGTGGCTGGGGATAGGAGCAAAGAAAACTGCTCTGTTCTAGGAGAGGAAAAACTGTTGACATTTCTTTGAAGTATAATCTCTTTTGTTTATTTGGGTTTTAATAGCTTCCAGCAGTTAGCTGCATATTTTTAAACTGATGTTGCTTGCATACTTATTTTCTAAGGTTTGTGAGTGGCATTCATTGACTGCCATATGTTTAAAGGCTAACCTGTGTGTTGATGAATGAATGAGATTGATGAAGAGAGTTTCAAATAGAGATGGGCTCAAACTAAAATGCTCGATCCACACATTACCTGAACTCTGAAGGTATTTGAAATTCAAACAACCAAAACTGGATTTCACTAAGGTTTATTGCATTTCTGACTTCATTGCTGCTTACTCAGGACTCTGGGTGCTATGCAAGAATTAAAATATCTAGGTAGGAAGTCTAACACTTTCAGTCCAATGTTATAAATTGCCATTTTTCTCCTATTAGAAATTATCCCCATCAAAAAATTGCCTAGAAAGTAGCTAAACATACAGTACCATGAGGCCCCGCTTAAACCATTGTACTTTCCTAAGAGGCCTCTTATCAAACAAATGTCCTTGGTCTTCCCTCCACCCCGGACTAGGGAACATTTCCGAATGGGATGTGGATGCTGCTCATTGATTCATGCTTGACATTAACTAGGATTTTAGAATACCATTCTCACTTCCCTGTGCCAGAATTGCTAGAATATTACAGAAGAATTACTTTGTTGATAGATCACTGGAGAGTAGGATTTGTGAATAAAACCTTTCTCTGACTTCTTGCGCTTTGATGGAGTCTGAGGTTTTTTTGCTAAATACACAAAAGATTTTAGATACTTAATTCCATAGGTTTCGGTGTGAAATAGGTGCCTATATGTCTTCTGGAAGGCTGGAGCTTACGGTCCAGCACCCACCCGAGTCAATGGGAAGCTTCCCACACTGGACGAGGCCCATTGTCTCTCTCCACCTCCTTTAGCCCATCTGTAAAATGGGAGTAGAAATACTTATCGAAATCCATAATGAGATTTCAAACTATTGGACTGGAAAGTGCTACAGAAGTGTGAAGCCCTAATGAAGAGGAGAGCAATTATCCCAAATGTATGAATTTGCAGTGTAAGAGTTTTTAAAGAAGTCATTATGATTTCGTAGTATAAATGTACCTATTCAAAAGAACGGCTTTACAAATCATTTATTACTGTAATAACAGCTATTTTGAGCTGAGATATCAGGGTGCAATCCAAAGCCCATTAAAGTCAGTGGAAAGATTCCTACAGATGCTAGTGCATTTTATGTCTGTCTTTAAGCACATGCTTAATATTAAAATCAAAGTGACTTAAGTGTCTACCAGAAGTTAAGTATTGAAACAGGCCCTAGTCCTTTGTGTCATCTTAGGCAAAAATGCTTCCTGAATGAGGCTTCATAAGGCAACGTAAATCAGCCACCCTGGAAACTCTTCTGTCTTCTTCACTTCACTTTCTGAGTGTGTTGTTCCGGTGCACAAGGTAAATACTTGCACCACTGGGAGTACTAATGTGGAGCTGGCATTGCACCTTGTAACTTACTGGCCCAGCAAATATGTGCAGCATATTAAATATTAAATGAGTTATTAAAAATATTCATGTGACGAGCAAATTTAACACACAAATCATTATAGCTGGTCTAAGTGGCTGAAAAGGGGTTGACATTGAAAAATGAAAACTATTTTGGAAACTAAGTGGAAACTTAAAAAAAAACCAAAACACACTATATACGAGCTCTTGACATTTCCTAATGATTTATGTAACATACTGCATGAGAATACAGTTTAATTTGATTTCAGATGCAATGCTGGCTGTTGCCAAAATTGAGCAAACAGTAAGCATTTCTGATTGAGAGCAGCCTAAATATTTTTTTGCTACAAAACAAATAAGATCGACAACCAACTTCTCACTCAGTCCAATCCATAATTTTTATTACTTACAAGGATGAGATTGGCTATGAATTGTTTTCTGTGGGAAAAGTCTCTTTATATAAATCCAATGCAGCATTTCTGTTTCAAGAAAGTATCTAATTGTCCTAAGTGCTTTAAAAGTATAAACACTAATTATATATGGTTTGATACATTTTAATGGTCTGTGAGTTCTACAAATTAACAGTCAGGGAGCTTAGCAAATGAACTTGTATTTGGTTTCTGGTTTGGAATCCATCACTAAACAATGCTCCTTACACATTAGTAATAAAATTATTCTAAATGATGCTACTTGAACAGTTGCTTTAGCTACATATTAAGATTTGCTGTGTTTTTCATGTGTTTTCCATCAAGGAAGTCTGTGGTTACCTTCCTGATTCTGCTGGACTGGAAAAACATAGCTAATATGGTGTGATCTGGAGAAAGCTTTGATGCAGGGGCTTTACAAATAAACCTCCAGATGCCATATGGTTTACATTCATCTCTCAATTTATTTCCTATAAATGTCTATTGAATATTCCATTGAACCAACACATGTGAAACTAGAGCTGGAAAAGAGAGCGAGGTATAGAATGCTTTGTGGCAGCATGTGATTATCATATTTCTTTTCCAATATTGCTACCAGCCTTAAACGCACGGTAAATTAGTCAAATGCCAAAGTTCTCAGAGTTAGGGTGGAAAATAAAGAAACAATATTTTAAACCTTACAAAAACAAACACTCCTCTCTCACATGTTGTAATGTATCTCTCGCACTAGAGCTAGTTCTTCTCTGCAGTAAAACTAACTTGTGTGTTTGGTTTCTGTCACTAGAAAATTAAAGTCCAGGGGAACTCAGTTATGGGAAAGAAAATGCTGTTAAAACTTTGCAAAGGAAAAACAAATGGAGGAATGAGAAGCTTAGATGTATATTTGGGCTTCGTTAACTAATACGTTGTATCAGAGCTCCCTGCCCTTCTTAGTTTCTCTTCTTTCTGAAGTCAGGCAGTGTAACTTAAACATGTTTGACTAGCACATCTCAGTCAATGGGCCTTTCTTAGAGCTATATTTATTCCAGAAGAACTCCACTTTTCCAAATGTACCTCATGGTAGAGCTGGTGTCTCCAAAAGAAACTCTCCATGCATTATTTGGAGCTTCTCTTATCTCTGTGAGCGTCCATGCCCTGTGTCCCCCTGCCCCTGCTCAGAGCACCCTGGTTCCAGGTGCTTGGCTATTGGAAATTACATCTGAAAATTAAAAGAGAAAGACCCCATCTGGGTACAGATGAGGAAAAAAGCTTCTGTCGAGATGGGCTAATTTGTTTTACAGAGCTAAACTTTTCCGTAACCCTGCTTTAACGAACTTACCAGCTCGGACTTTTAGTTTATGTTGATCAAAGGAACGTATTTCTGTGCTGCATATAGAGGAGCTTCCCTCTCCATCCAAGACAAGTTGGTTTGCATTTATCCATACATCTGTCTGAATGTAAATTTCTCAGCTACACAGACTGTCTACATAAGGCCTAAAACCCACTTAAGACCTGCTTATGCCTTACCAAGCTTATTAGCTCAAATACTATAGGCAGGATATCATTTGCCCTTAACTCACTGAAACTATGAATTTATTTGGAGGACTCAGTACTGCATGTAGTCTGTGCTGGTCCTCTATAAGTAAGCTTATTTTACCCAAGGAGCCTTGTATAAGTGAAACTTCAGATCACTGACCCAACGTATTAGAAAATTACTATTATTCATATGTCTTTATGATACCAGATTGAAAAGCTCCAGGTCAGCAGCAGAAAGTCCTATTCATTGTAGCTGCAAAACAGGCTTCATTATAATGTGAGTTCCATAAATAGCAAAAACAGTTAGGAAAGCAAACCAAATCCACAGATGAAAAATAAGGTAACTAAATTTTTTACTCCATACATCATCCTATTATGTTCCACTGAGACTAGGACTGGGAAATCCTATATTTAAAATACTAAACTTTGATGTCTTCTACAGGGATATTACTCTGAAATGTTTGGTTGAAGACATGAATGGAAAAAAATCTCTTTGTTTATCCTCAGCCATAAAAGATGTTAGAGACACTTTGCATGTATTTTCCATGTTTTTTATTATTATTATTTTTATTATTGCAAAACAGAAACTGCCAGATGCTGCTGGGCAGAAATCTTAAGAGTTTCCTTTGAGAAATAAGATATTTGATTATTAAAATTAAAAAGGCCAGAAAAATAGACTCCTACATAGTTACAATGGCCATGCACAGGTTCTGACAAGAGTATTGTATTGCTAAGAAATTTGTCAAAACAACTTGCATTTAAGAGAAAAACAAACTGCTGGCAAGCAAATTATATCATATACCAGTGTGGAAATGTCAGTCCTTTCCTATTCAACTCCAAGTGCAATAAAAAAGGACTTTTTACTGTTCCCATGTACAGTAAATGTAATAATTTTCATTTTTGTGAAGTGTTATCATTTCTACTAAATTTCCTCTCAGTGGCTCACCACAGTTTCTTTTCTTGGCAGTTTGTTACTACACCATCCTCTTGGATGAAAAAAAAAAAAAAGGAAAGCTTTCAGGATAGGATAGGATGGAGATTTTTCAACGTAGTAAGTAAGAAATGACATTTTTAACACATCCTTATATGTGTCATCAGTTCTGAGAGGAATGTGAGGGGGTGAGTCCTCTTCATCCCTCTGCCAGCTCCCCTATTGCCGCCCCTCAAGATCTCATCCTGGACAGCCTTTCCTTTTAATTTGTCCTTTAGTCATTAAAGCACTGAATAGCTCCCAAACATACAGGCAGCATGACGTGCTCTATTTTAAAAATACTCTCTCACCAAGTACCAAAGGAATCCTGGAACAAGCGCATCAAAAAACGAGGATCCAAACCCAAGTCTTTTCTCCCTTTGGCTTCCCATCTCCCTGCTGCATGATCCCACGTGGGCCGTTGACTGACACCTTCATTTCAACCCCAAAAGCTGGTTTGTTTGCCTGTTCCCTGCTTCAGATGTCTGGGTAGCAAAGCTATTTAAAACATACCACTCCTGTTTGTTCTCACCCCTATTTTCTTCCCAAAGCAAAATCCTGCTGCAGTTCCCACATGCTGAGTGGTTGGGAACGAGAAACCATCCTGAAAGGCTGGGTGGAGCTGCAACGCTTGTGCTGGTGTCCCAAAGTGGATGTGTCTCCTACACCCAGCCGAGGAGGGTGACGAGTCAGTGGTGCCGTGGCTTTGCTTACCTATCTTCACCCAAACGGAGATGGCTTACATTGACAAGGGGGGGTGTGCCCAATTCTGGTGTGTCTCATGAAATCCGCTTCAGGCCTGATGGCTTAACCAAGCTAACTGGGTTATAGCATTGTAAATGAGGCTTACATTTTGCACAAAAAGCCTGTGTTTGTGCCCAAAGCAGTGCCATTCATTTTTTTGCACTCGTGCAGTATTGGGCAGGATACGACTGGGAGACAGCACTGAAGTAATGTGATAGAAAGGCTGTGGATGTGGAACAACAATCGCATAGATAATGTTGCTAAAAACAAGGCTTTCTTATCAAACTAAGCTTAAACAAGTTTGACTTGTGCAGAGCCCCGGGGTCATGTTGGCCTTCAGCATGGATGATCTTTACCTCTCCCACCATCAACGCTGCTGCTCTTTTCGACCGGGAGTCTCTCTCCATCATTGTGAAATTTCCAGGGCAGAAGCACTCTGGCATTTCCCGAGCTGCTGTTTGGTTTTAACAACACCGTAGCTGTTGCGTAAGTTTGTACCTCTTGTTTTGTACCTCCTAGGGTTCAGTCATCTGTCTGCTGCTTAGAAATAATTACATGGGTTATAAATTCTTTCTTACATTCTTCCATGATGGTCAGCCAATTATTCACATTCAGCTGCTATATTAAAGCCATTCTAGGTGTTTTTTCTTACATGTTCGAGGTTTTCAGACACATTCTTCTATGATCACACAGGAACTATGTCTCTGCTGCTGTCTTTGTCCTAGGTGGAGCCTGCCAAAGATCTCTTCCCAGAATTATTTTATTCAGCAGAAGCAGCATGGAACAAACTCTCCAGCCTGCTAGGAACTGTGCTCTCCCTCGGATAGTTTCCTTAGTTAGAGAAAAGGAAAAACATCCCAGGGTCATTCCCCGCACTACCCATTAGACACATGACTACGGGAATAGCCTGTTTGGTAGCTTCAGCATTTAGGAATGGGAGGGATGAGCACAGAGATACCTCCTGCCTCTCAGAGCCACAGAGGAAGGTGGCACTGTGTCCAAGGTGGAGAACTGGGGAGAGAAAGGAGCGATCTATCTCTTGACACTAGGCAGATGGGAAGGAAGAAGTGAAATTTTTTTTGCTAAGCTTGCAAAACAGTGAATTCAGACAGGATTTACACTCTTACCTGCCTCTTTCATCACTTAGTCCAACACTTTATTCTCTAAGATCCCAATTAGCTGTTGCTTAACAGTAGAAGGACTGAAATTCAGAGGAGGCTACATTAAGCCTCTCGAAGTCTGGCATACCCAGAAGTTGTCAGTTTTCACAGTGTTTGGCAGTCCAGCATGTATCTCGTGCCAAGCCTTGCTGGTTTCCACAAGTCACATTGCTTCTGCTCATCTGGCCCGTGGAGCAAGTATGAATTCTCAGACAATGGCAGTTGGAGACAGGTAAAGGAAAGAGACACAATGATCATAGCCATGTTCATCAGAACACTTTGACTGTTTTCAGCTTTAATTTATTATATAGCTGAATCTTTATCTCCTTACTCTCAGGAGATTATCTGATGGCATCGTAGAAGGCTTCTGGGATTAGAGAGGACTTCTTTAATTTTGTGAAGCTCTTGCTGGAGTTAATTGAATATCTGTGGAGCACAGAAAGAGATCCAAGATGAACACAAATCTAAACCTTAAACTCTAGCTCCACTGCTGTGTTGTGAAGATCATCTGCTCCCTTGAAAACATAACCTAAACCAATGAGATACTTAGCAGAACATGGACTGGAGTAGAAGTCTACATCATACCAGTGGGAGATATGACCATCATAGCCTGGTTTCATGCTTACTCTGCTGTTCAAATCTTTGTTGCCTTTGCTGACCCCAAGCTTTAACAAGTAATTAGTTAGTCCATGAAAAGATGGTCACTGCAGGAGAAGAGAGGAAGCCTGTACACTTCAAAGCAATCTTTATGCTGAAAGGTGGGACACGCTCTTAGAGAGCTGTGGATTCACCTGTATGGGGTGATTCATGTCCAGGGCATGGTTCTAGCCACTAACCTACCAAGAAAAATATCAGGGCTTTAACCATACCTCCTATAAATTTTGAGGGAGGAAGGAAGGGGGTGGAAGGAATTAATGTTTGTCCTCTTCTCCCATCTTGAAAGGAACGGCTTGAATGTTTCACTCCAGGGCTGTGGTTCCTGAGTAGAGCTCACTTTGCAATCCAAATTAAGTTGCCTGTCTTCCTGAAAGTGGTGGGATTAAGACAACGGTTGCCATTAAGTGGCTAATTGCCTGCACCTGTTGAGCTCACTCCTGATGGATATACAAGGGACCAGAGACCTAACTTTGGTGTTGAAGATTCTGCCATATGGCAGAGCAAATACGGCTGTGCAACAGTAGGCACCTAAAATCCGCTTTGTGGGGAGATTTGGGTCTCTGTGTCAAAAGAGATTCTGCAAAGAAATCTGATGATACAAAGCCCTTCAGAGGTACAACATAGCCCTCTTTTCCTCTTGTGGCTGAGCATTTCCAATGGCCAGCACAGGGAAGAGGCAGAGCCAAAGTTTCACTTGATGTTTGCATCAGTCCAAACTGAACTGCTGTGATGGGACTTACCAGAGAGCCATCACCCACAGGGGATTTGTCGAAGTGCTAAGTTTTTTTTACTTGCATTTTCTTTTCAGTACTAATTGAAGGAAAAGACAAGGGAAGGGATAATACTTGGTCAGCAGAAACAGGAGTTGTCTCCCTGACACATGGCCAGACAGATCTGATGAGGAGGGCACAATATATTTATATGGACCTTTTTCAAAGTGGAACCACTCTATAAATATTGATTTCCACTGGCATGCAAAATGCTGATATCCACAGTCAATTATGTCACTGTTTTATTATTTTATTTTTTAAATAGATTTTCTACATGACAGGGTAGATCCCTAGTTCTCAGCCAAAAGAACCATCTCAGTAACATGCAAGGAACTGTGGGTTTGACTGAAATCCAGCTGGAGCATAAATTTCAAATCTAATTAATTGTAAGCAATATCTTTAAGGCATTTGAAGAACTGTGTCTTGCTTAAAATTTCCCAGTCTGTAATATATATACATTATATACAATAGTGCATATTTATATATATACACCATATACATATATATGTGTGTATATATACACCAGGTACAATACTATATACAATATTTTTGAACTTGAATGAAAACTATTGTGAGCTTTAGGAGTGTGTACTAGACTGTGCACGCTCATATGATACAGCAGCTGTATACTTCAAGTATTCTGTATAGTTTAAATATTCATCTAATATTTTACAATAACAAACATAAAAGACGCTACTATTGGGTTGGGATAATTTAGGGCTACCCATGCCCATCCACTTTGGCCGATGAGCCGCTGATAGTTGCCTCATGCAGTTTTGAATTCCACTGTATCAAAGACAAAACCTTCAGTCACAAAAACTTAACTGTTTCTTTTACTAAACTGACCCCAAATCCCTGTTTTCCCAGGGGGCAATCACTGCACTTAGTTACAAGACAAGAAAATGAATGCCCACCCCCCAGAAACATGAGAATTCTAGAACACGGACAAACCAAATTGCTATTATTCATTATGAACATTATTGTTTAATGTGTAGACATCAAGTGCTCTAGAAATTTGACTGTTAGGTTTGTGACTAGATTGAGAGAAAAGGGCTCATCTTTATAACAAGCAGCAAATGAGTGATTTATAGGCATGCTAAGAAATATTCGGAGATGCCAGTGTGATGGAGGGTGCATGCCAGGCTCCAGACCTGACCAGGTAGACGTGCCAGAAGTGTGATTTATGGTTAAACTACAAGATTTTTTTTCTTTGTATTTTGGGCCAGCTGTCCCAGTTGCATGTACCCGTTGCTTTCAAATGGTCCTAATAACACATCTTTCATCCGCCCCTTCCTGTTATGTTGTCAGCTCTGTGGGACATGAGTTACTTCTTACTAGCTTTTTCCCTGGCTATAATCAAGTGTGTCTTAGACTCTACTGGTGTTTAGTTGACAGTGGACCATTTCTGGCGATGACGGTGCGTAGGATCCTTTATGCTGTGTTGCAGCTCAGCACCACAGAAGTCAGTGATGAGGCTGAAACCCAGGTTTGTCATCCTACCAAATCTGCTGCTTCCCTGGCTAGTGCAGGTCCCTGGAGCAAGCAAGCAGCAGCAGCCCTGGCTCAGCTCCCATGACCCACCCAGGATGCTGGGTGAGCTGAAGAGATTTTCCCCATTTCCCTGCCCTGCTATATAAACTCACTGGAGCAGTGCAGTCTCTGACTGCCAGTGTCCGATCTGTGTGTGGCTGCTGGTGCAGGCAGGCACGACCTCAGTGCACATGAAGATTACTCTAGCAATTCTTGCCTCTGATACACTCACTCACAGGGACCCCATTGCCACACAGCTGGGTGAGGAGCTGAAGGCTCACAGTCACCCAAAATGCTTCTAACCCCTCAGATTTAGGATACCGCTGCAGTCACCATCGAGACTAGCAATGGTGGTATTTTCTTGTTGTGCCTTTAATTTCCTATTCATGAGTCTGGATTTCCAGTGCAATTTAGTTGCCTTTGTACTAAGATAAGCAATTTGTTTTATCTTTGCAAGAATGGTTGTCTTGGACTTCTCTCCTAGTCATCCCAAGGGTGATGACATATTCATATGACATCTGAAACAATGTATGCAAGATTACCTGACCACAATTTATCGGGGAAATGGATGAAAAATGCTTTCATTTAACTGATTAACATTTAATTAACATTGTTAATTAACATTGATTTTAACTTTTTCAGCTGAAGTGTAACACTTAACATTGACCTTAACTTTTAAAATCAAAGCTAGGTGCTAAGAAAGCCTGGAGAAAACCATGATTGATATTATGCATTACAATCTAGCTGTATGTGATCTGTGTTGAAGTTATGGAGTAATGTGCATTGTACCATATAAAAGTCTAATGATAGTTAATGTTAGTTAATTAAGATGAACACTGAATGGTATTACCCTGTCTCATATGGGTATTAACATCATATTAGAGTCTAACAAAATATTATTTTAGTTAAAACCACATATACTGACTCAGTCTAGATTCTCTCTGAGAGAAATGAATCCTGAATCCGATTAAACTGCCTATTTCAAAACCATATGATGCTCCTGGATCTCAACACAGCAAATAGGAAAACAGGCTATAGTCTAATAGGATAAATGGGTCTTCTTTATTAGGTAAAAATAGAGATAACTTTATACTTATGTTTAGGAATTCTAGGACCATGGAGCAGAGATCTCCAGTCTGCTATTGCAGAAAAATGCATTACATTATTCTATTCATAAGCTTAGCAAGCTCCATTTTCAACTGATAATGTTTTCTTCTGCCTTTTCACATCCTCCCATCCTGAACTCCTCCTAATGAACCGCTAATCCAGAACGACATTTCTACTGTGGTGTACAAAAGACACGATCAGCACTGCACTGGATCCCAGGACAGCCCTGTGCGTTTTCACTGACCACAGAGTAATGTCAGCGTGCTCCTGCCTTGCCCCCCGAGTGCGATAGGGATGAACTGAGCATTTAGCTTTTTGTAATCTCGGGTGTATTTAGCTACCAAAAGTTACAGCCCCTTGAAGTGGGCTCAAACCACTGATTGGGACATTATATACTACTGAGGCAGATCAAAAAGCGCCTCTGATCTCTATCCACTCCTGTGTTGGAGACATCCCTGTACACACAAACAGGCAAGGGACCCAGGTATAGACAGGATTTCTCTCCTTTCCTTGCATTCATGAATGTAGTGCAGGGCATCAATTAGATGTTAATAGTCTCAGGCAAAAAGCAGTGTCTAAAGAGAGGTAGAAATATGCAGAAATGCAAGTGTACATATATCCTTTAAGCACATGAATATACATGTAATATTAAATGTGAGAAGGATTTAAAGAGACTGTATTGTACCTTTAATTAGCAGGTGGTACTTCTTAGCATTGTAAAAGAGATGAGCCCTGTTAAGTGATCTGGAGATGAGCGTAATGACTTTAGTGCTCAGGTTATGAAGGGCATTTCTATAAAGAGAGGAGCAGTATAAAACAGCCAAACTCTTCATACAGTCGTATTTACTCTGCATAGTCTTAACAGCATAGCCAGGTGGTCACAGGTTGGTTGGTGCAGCCATGGAGGTAAAGCAAGGACCAAATTTCCCAAAGCAAACTCATATTGTAAGAGCCTGTGGAAAGGGAGGTTGAAGAGAAGATAGGAGCGGGAGTGAGAGCAACATTCACGCTGGCTGGAGCAAATGAGGAAGGTAAAGAGCAGCCTTTATCAGATCAGACTGTATTTGAAAAGGAAGGTGAGGTCCATGGAAAACAGGCAAAGCTTAATTCTTGCCCTTTTCCTTCTGAGCCAAAGTCTCTATGCCTGAGCACCTTTCTTCAGTACCCTTCACTTTTGTGGCCATTTCTTGCATATCGTTGACTCCAGACAGTTTAGGAGTATGTTGCAGATTTTGCTGAAACGTGTTTGGCCAAGAAATGAAATTGCCATTACAGTTCCAAGCATACTCTTAACTCCAGGATTAATTAGTGCTTTCTGCTGCATGGCAGGTGGCAGAGAAAACTTGTTTCTGCTTTCACACAATTGAGAAAACCAGGGGTTTGCATCTGGGCAGGAAGGTGGCACCTCCAGCACCACAAAATCTTTCTGCCACATGATGCTACCTACACTGTGTCTCTTGCCATTACCGTGTGCTGAAGGCCACAAGGAGCCTTCTACCTATGGATGTAATAGAGAATTTCAGGAAGAGAAGTTGCATGAATTTTGAGTGTGTTTGTGTCAAGAGAAGCTTCACAATGAGAAAAGGCAACTGATTCTCGAATATACAAGCATTACAACAATGTCCATGTTGAGTTTCTGTCAGCTCTTACCTCCTCGAACTGTCCCTTGGTGTGATTTTTGAATGGCACTGTAAAGTACAGGACCCAGGTGCTGTGCTACAGAAGATAATATTCTGAGGGTAGCGTCTGACCCCTCTGTGAGCTCCAAAGGCAATTGTGTTGGTAACTTTGCATTTGCCTGTGGGGCTCTCTCATAATTAGGCTATTCATGAGCTATGGGGGTTGCTTTCTACTTGTGAATGCCTTTTTTTCGCTTTGACTTATCTTTGATTCCTAGGAATTTATGCACTTTTATTCGCTGCAGAATCCAGTAATGTACAAATCTCTTTTTAAGATCTGCAATATATGCATTCACCCCATGGGATGCCTCCCTGGGCCCATATTTGTTTTTTGTGTGTAAATATGCACAGTGGCCTCACTGCTGCTCACACATGAGAAGGGATCACACTGAGGTGACTGATTATGAATCAAAATTAAAACCACCAATTGGAATTAAAGGTCACGTCTTTATTAGAATTATTCATCCAAATACAATTAGCTGCACACCAATCTGTGGGGAGGAGGAATGGAGGCTCTCTGTGAGTCTGACCTGATCCTGACCCAACTTACACCAACAGTGTGTCATTATCTCGTACAGAGCTTCTTCCAACTTATGGCAGAAATACAACTCATCTTCCACAGCCTCACTTCTCCGCCTCCTCCCAAGGACAGCACAAAGGAAGGAAAGAAGATATTAAGACTCTTGGTCTTGAGGGAATGAGGTCTGTTTTCTTTTTCTTGCTTTTTTTTCCCCCCTATTCTATTTTATAAGTGACTTCATTCCTTACCCTGTTGGATGAAGTTCCATCAATACACTTGCTGTGGAGGGACTGCATTTCTGTGGCAGTCACTCAATACAGTAGCAGAGTGATGCACTTAAGAGAGAGAGAGCAGAAAGATAAAAACAAATCAGTGGGATTAGACTGGTGAATTGAAGAGGTTATTTGTGCCAACCAGTTAACATTAAGGCTTAATCCCCAGGGAATGCATGTAAACCATGGTAAATGAAATCTAAGATGGAAACGTGCATAAGAATTTGAAAAGCAAGTGAGCGTCAACTTTAAAAAGTGAGGGGAAAGATCAAGTAGAAAGAAAATGGGTAGACCATTCACTGAGGATATGAGGTAGAAAGCACTGATGAGCCAGTTATTCCACACTGAATGCAATATAAGCACTCTTTCACCTGCCTCCAAAGTGTCCAACACTGGTTGCTCCCAGAGACAGTCTATAAGATTGCACAGACCCTAGCACAGATTATTTATGTTGCAGAAACAGGTTTTTTGAAGTTTACATGGTCCAGACTTGGAAAACAGTAAGGTTCGTACGTAATATCCCTTATTAGACCAACAGATGTGGTTATATAGGTTCTTCTTCAGAGCTGAAATGGAAGCAGCAAACCTGCATGTGCCCAAAAGCGGGTCCATTTTTTTCAAATATATCAGTTGATCTAATAAAAGACATTACTTCTCCCAGCAAGCCTTTCCTTGAGAACATTTATGGTAGCTCTTATATTCCTGTAACTGGGGACTTCAAACCATTTTAAAAACATTACATTAGATAGTATCACACCATCTTTATTTGGAAGTTAATTATTATTTTTTATCATCTTTAAAATGTGAGGAAACAGAATTGAATAGACTTATCCTAGATAAAATGAGAGGTCTGGAGAAGAAATTAGCCCTGGTCCTTCTCCTTAGCCACAGCCCTGTCATACGCAAGGGGTAAGTCAAATATCTCTCCAGAAGTCAGTTTTCCTTTATGCTACAGGGGTTAAACAGCAGACTGCATTTAGGTTTTTTTCAGGGCCATACGATGAATTTGAAAGTTTGTCCTCAGCATGGTGAAGTTAAAGTAGCCCAAAACTACCTATACAGAATGGAGCGAAAGCTTTAGGTGTTCCTGCTGTATAATTGCTCTTCATTCTTAGATGAGAATTATAATGTTAATTGTAAAGGTTTAAAAAAAGAAGGAAACTTTCATTACCATACTTAATGGCCACATATGATTCAGTGATCTGCAGCCTTTCTAGGTGCTCTGTCATTCCTGATGTTTGAAGACAAAAGTACACCCTCTCTTTTCCAGAGAGACACAGATACACATGTAAACACAAAATGAGATACAGGTACTAGGCTGCAATGTCTTCACAACATCCATTTACTGATGGAGGAAACAAAGGGAGGGAAAAGATTGTGTTTTTTCAAGAATAGTTTGGAATGAGTTTTCAAGTTAGTTAACGAAAAAATATTTGCAAGCCTATCATTTGTTAACTGGATCTGTGCAAGCAGCTTATGAGCATGGCTTTCAAACTGTTATTCCTTATTGTCTGTCTGAATTCATCTTTCTAACCACAGGGCTCTTAAGTAATGCAATTCCCAAAGCTAAATGCACATACTGTGTGTCTGCAGATCCTCATAATGAGAGTTGCTACCATGTGCAATACCATGTAAGCACCTTTCTTCCTCTAGTTTCTAGAAAAATAAAAAAGAACAAGATAAAGTTCCTATTGGTACATTTCAAATGCAAGGAATGTGTCAAAAGTCTCTCGAGAAGTCGGGTTTCCTTTATGCCACAGCAGTGAAGAAGCAAAATGTGTTTTCTTTCTTTCACTTTGTCAGAATGCAGCGCTAAAGTCTGGGGGTCAGGACCGGTGTCAAATAAACAACTTTACTGTTTTGAATTTTTTAAAGGTTGAAGCTCCAGATAAAACAACTGCCGTTTGCACACAATATGCCCTGTGATCACATGGCATGATTGATGATAAGTCAAAACAAATTTTGTTTATTCAGCTTTAAAGTGAATGTGGTGTTCAGATTTTTCTGCGGTTTTCAATGTTATTAGACAAACAAGGTGCACATATGGGATGTAGTAAAGGTAGAGGCCTGTTTTACCAACAACGTGTTTCCTTTCGGCACTGCTGAGTCATCTGCAAAGCCACCCCGGGCAGGCGATGCGTGGCACAGCAGCCCCATCCTCGCGGGGACCTTTCAGTGCTCCCAAAGTCTTAGTTGTGATTTTGACTGCCCCGCTCTCCCAGGAAGGCTGTGCACCGGGGTAGGAGGTGTTTCAGCCTTGGGGCTGGGCTCGTGGGAGCCGGCGGGTGCAGGAAACAGCAGGGAAAGGACAAAACGCTGCATTTCTTACCCCGGTGCTCCGGTGAGCGCAGCGGCACCGAGCTCCGGGCATTGCAGCATCCGCTGACACGGGCCTGCGGTGAACAACCACCCACTTCGACCACCAGCACTGCCCTACGGCCACCACTCGCACCAGGAACTGCGATTGTTATTTAATATTTACCGTATAGCATCCCCCTTCCCCTCCCAGCATACAGACGCTGCCCAGGCATCATCTTGGAGCTCTCCTTTAATTTTAAGTGCTCATCCAGGAGAGGTGTTTTCACACAGGGCTGTGTTTTGCCAGCCTTCCTCGTGTTGAGTAGTCCCTTCCTTGCAGTAGGGTATAAAATGGATGGAGGCATGAAAGACAGTTCATTCAGCTCCTCATGGCCTCCTCCGGGGTGTACGCCTGCCCTCGCGGCAGTCAGTGGGACACCTACATGTGAGGAAATATAAGTGCGGACCCTGATGAGAGGCAGAGGCATGTCGTCTTTGTGCATGTTGGAATTTGTATTTGTCTTCATTTGTGCGCAAGAAGTGCAGGGAGGAGGCCGCGGCATTTCGGATGGGAGGATTTTATGGTTTTACTGCTGAGCTAAAATAGCAGGTTGAAAGCATAAAGAGAAAAAACATTGAACTGCACAGTTATTTCTCTGTTGTCTAAGAAGGCTGTGATATTTGTTTTCTTTAAAAAATCAAACTTTCTTATGATCATGCTTGAAAATAAAAGTAAGCTAAACTTATATTTGTCAAAGAGGAAATTCAAGATTTTTTTTTTCTATAGCAGTAGAGTTCAACTGAAAGCAACAATTGTTTTCAATTTTTCTTACAGGAAATATCATACCAATTCATTGGGAAAATACAAATGAGGTCATTTTTTCAAGAGACTCAAAGATTCCCTTGAGAAATCTCAGTAATTTCCTAACACCACTATCGTTTATCCTTGGCCTTCCTTAAACATATTTTTCAAGAATTCTTAGCATAGCCCCTTCCACTGAAACTCTTTGTGTTAGGATAAGACATTTGTTATAAATATTAGTGCATATAATTAGATTTTGTTTTGAAATCTTACATATGAAAACTTATATATGGGGATATCATAAACAGTGAGCTACTGAATTATTAATATTTTTAAATTAAAAGTTTATTTGTGAAAAGAGTTAATGCCATTTAGGAAAGAAAGTTGATGGCTAATTTCACCCCACTTAGTGTATTGTAATTATATGATTACCTATAGAAACTTCAGAGTATGGGTTTTGAGAGAGCAAAGTTAGTGAAAAGGCAGCATGTAATTAGTTTCTTGCTTTGGAGCATTAGGTAGAATTACTGCAAAGAGGCAAAACTATAATTTTATAGAGACCCTTAGGAGATTTGTAATGATGGTAGACAAATATATGCATACAATATCAGTTGGTGTGCTAAAATTTAATTTTAGTGAGGAAATGTGGTTGAAGGTGATCACAATACATGGGGATGTTCTTATTTTAATATTGGTGGATGTTATTATTAGAGAATCATATCAAAAGATATGTCACCAGGGAGAAAATATCATTTATAAATCACTAATGAGTAGCAAACAGTGTTTAGCTTGGAGGTATAAGACATCTTTTCACAACGTGCATTTATGATCAAACACAAAAGATCAAGTGGGGGAAAAAATGAACAGTAGATCTATATTTTACCTTTTAGTTCTCAGCAACATTTTGATGGTTAAATGGGGTTATACAATGGACGTGTTGAATGGCACCCTCTCTATAAAGGCAGAAAGAGCCCTTTATATGTATAACAAAGAGCTCACATTTTGACCCCCAAGTGTTGTCTTCTTTTAGAAAAATTCTTAATAAATAACACCTCAGTTTTAAGATAGTTTGTACTCCAATATTTCAAGGTAGGAGGAGGAGCTGCAGTCAAAACATGGGGTCACTGGAGGGTTGAAATTTTCAGGTGCTGGAGTTTGTCGCTCCTCGAAGCACAAGCCGTTAGACCGAACCCCTCTGCTGTCAGAAGTGTTGATTAACGGCTGCCAAAACTGTTAATGTGTAAATGTAATTCTCTTACCATGCGCTAACTTTCTCCGTGAGTCCCTTATATCCTTCTATGTCACAAACAGAGACAAACTGTTATGTTGGGTCCGCCTGTGCACAAATGGAAGTCCAGAGGCATTTTACAAGAATTTCAGTGGGTTTGTGATTGAGCCTATTACGTGAGAGAGGATATTTTCGAGACAGAGCCCTTACGACAGCAAACAACATATCAGGTCTTCTTTTCCCACACAGAACATTACATGAATGTGATTTTAGCACAAAATTGAAACATATAAGAAGTACCTGGTGGCTAAGCATTTAAGACCTAATGGAGTAAATGAGGAGAGAGCTGCAGCAAATATGTGTAGGCGAGGGATTGTCATGAGAGACAGTATAAGAATTAGAGTCGAAAAAGGAAAAGCCAATAGAGAGGTTGAGATGGGAGTCAGGAGAAATATGCATGAAAGGAAAGAAGAATTTGAGAGCAGCCAGAGAGAGTAAGAAATACCATAGTACCTTCGAAGAACGGGGAAAAAGAAGGTGGTGGCCAGTAGTGGCAGCCTTTAAAGGTGGCTTTTTATCTTTCCATAAAATATTACTCATTACATACCCTGAAAAAAAAGAGGAAAGAGAACAGCTTTTGCTGATATCAAAAATATAATACTGATGAACTAGAGGAAAGAGCTGAGCCATTATCCTAAATTACTGCAGATCCAAAGGTCCAAGGGAAGATGGACTTATGTAAATGATTCACACATTCATTTTAGTGCCTATAACTGTGAACAATTATTTCAGTATTGCTACTATATTTGTCCAATACATATGTAAGATATGACATGAGAATCATCATAAAGTATACAGGACATAAACAGTTTATTTGTGGATAAAGCAGGGATTTTTATTGTTTTATTTCATTTTGATCAATTTGATCTAAATGCCTTGCTCTTTATTCTTTCTCCTTTATTAATGTCTCTTTTAATGCTGGAATAAATTATCGCTTGGTGCTGTCATATAACAAAATAAGTAAATATATATCAAGAATTCCAGAATTAAATTCCCATTTACAGGAGATCAGAAAGTGAAATATCTCACGTTTGCCTTGTCTTGCAAAACAAGATACAAATTCTGCATCTGCCCCTTTGGTTTTGTTTTTATGGCCCTAAATTGGATCTGGAAAATATCCTTCATGTACCATTTTCACAGTCACCTACACCTATTGCTAATGTCTGTAGGACAAACCAGTACACAGAGGATACTCAGCTAGCGGCATCCAGCCTCAGCATGAAACAAAAGGATGCACGCACACCCACGCACACAGATCAGACTGAAGCGCAATGAGGTTGCTATCATAGCGAGCGAGATTCTTAAACTAAGATTAACCTTGAAGCTCAAATGAGATAAAAACAAATAGAAATTTCTCCACAGGAATAAGAGCTTATTATAAAGGAAAGTATTTCATAACTCGCATAACTTTAATTAAGAAAAAAGGCTGGCAGGATATATTCTATCTCAGCAGCCATATGTTTAAATGTGTGTTCAGTGAGGTGCACAGAAGGTGTGCACATCTCATTATTAACTAAGTATATCTGTGTGTACAACTTCCTAGAAGTGCTGACAATATCACTCACGCATTTACATGATGCTCATCCTTTTGCCCATTATGTAGCATCATGTCTGCACCTTATTGAGTGAGCTGAGCTGTGCCGGTATAAATTGAAGCAGCTCTGTCCTGTAGCAGATCCAAGCTGTTGGAATGGGGTTTCTGGGAGAAAAAAAAATGCAGAAGGGGTAAACGAGTGGATGAAGTGGAAGTTGAGAGGTCCTTTGGACAGGGAGGCATCTGGGTGGCCTTCTCCTTCTAGTAAATGAAGCAGACAGGAAAGTTTATAATAATCCAGCGCTTCCAGCCAAAGTCAGGCCACCTTCCCAAGGAACGTTGGTTTTGAGAGAGGCTTGGGACTATCCGCAATTCCAGGTGTCCTTTGGAGCTACATATTTCGTATTTGCTGTTTGGATGCTGCAGATAGATCAAACGTTGGGAACTGAGTGTGCAGGAGATGTTGTAGAGGACACTGTTGGTGAGAAGTTTGCCGTGCTTTTCTGTTGAAGAAATCTGCCAAGGTTTCCTCAGTAGTATCATCAGCCACTGATTGAACACTAAGATTGACAAAGGGGTAAGAAAGTTGTATCTATTACTGAAATCGCTCTGCATGCCAGGATCTTTATGTGCATCCGTTGGAGTCATAGTCCTTGGATTCTGAAGCAATTATGAGGAAATATCCAATTTTGAATGGATATGTCTGTACATGCATCTTGGCATAGAGTGGCATAAAAAAGGGAAACTGGCTTAAGGCTGACCCAGCTGATAAATCAGTCTCTGGAAAAGGGGAAGGATGGAGGAAGCAGAAGCAACTGTGAACAACTGGTTTCTCCCGTGCTCTTTGGACTGACACATTGATCTTGAGTAAACTCATATAGAGGCAAACTGCAGGCAGGCAGACAGCGTGGCATCGGGACATGTTGCCATGAGGTCGGTGAGCCTCGGCATGTCCTCAGCCACATCTCAGGCTGCTCATGGAAGCTACTGATGAGATTTCTCACTGTTAGAAATCAATGTAGACATAAGCTTATTCTTGCCTGTATGTAATCCGACATTGCCCCATTAAATTGTATGATCCAAGTAGGGCTCATAATGGAGGTTGCTTTGTTGATCCAGAGACCTTGCAAATAAAAAGGTGAATAATTATATGTACTCTGTCAATTATCCGACTTTGGATCAGCTGATAGTCTACATATGAATTCATAATGAATCCAGAATGAATCTTGGCCTCAGTCTGAATAAGTAGAAAAGCGCTATGGACTGGACTTTGCTAAAAATTTCTGAATTCTTAGAAAAACTGAAGAAGAGGAGGGTGCTGCATGAAACCATGACTATTTTGTGAGTGGGATGAATGAATTAGGGCATGACGTAAGCATCCTAATAAGAATTAGAAGGCATTTTGTGGAATCTGGGTGACGGCAGGCTGGCACAAACTGTTCCACATGTTGTCCCCTCCAGCACTGACACCCTCAGCAAAACTGTTTGCTGGCAAACTGTTTAAGTTGTGAGATAGTTGCAAATGAACTAGAAGACAGACATCTCTGGCATCTCAAATCCATCCTCAG
Source organism: Ciconia boyciana (assembly GCF_034638445.1). Lineage (NCBI taxonomy): Eukaryota > Metazoa > Chordata > Aves > Ciconiiformes > Ciconiidae > Ciconia > Ciconia boyciana. The sequence continues at coordinate 13,919,651 of NC_132944.1, read as the reverse complement.
AGATCTGGATGTGCATTGCTCCCAACAGCACTGTGGCTGAAATCTCTGGTTCTAATGCGGTTGTAGCTTCTGATTGCTTAAGCATCTTTCAGGCCACGAAGGACCCATCAATACTGCTTCTCTAAAAAGCAGGTCTTTCGTAACCTTCTTGAGGGACCCCGGAGTGCCTTCAGAGATTAAAATTCCCATAGCTACACTTCTTACCACCCCATCACAGGGTGTTTGGATGAGGTTTTTAGGGAAAAAAGTAGAGAATTACTGCCGACCAACACTTAGGGCCACCTCACAGTGTTGGACAGCACTGAGAGATGGTGGAGGCCACTCTTCAGGGACCATAAAAGTGTGCAGAGCAAAGTCACTGGCCCTGTAGGCATTTATCCAAAAGACTGTCCACAGGACGTGAGCTACAGTGAAATACTTGTGGACAAGTGCTTGAAGAGCCACTGCACCACACCTTGTGATTACCCTGGATTGAAGGGTTAGAAATGATCCCAAGGTCTTGGACTTTCCATTACCACAGCAGTCCCCAAGCTCCTCTGAAGCTTGGGTCTCTGATATTCCAGCCAGCAGAAAGCACTGGTACTGTCCTCATCACCACTTGTGTGGCAGAAACCTCAATGGCATCAGAGATCTTGTTTCTGCCCTTCTGCTGAGAATGGGGAAAAAAAAAAAAAAATCTAATAAACATGAAAAAATGAAAGCTGAATGAACACAGCAAACAGTGGGCTATGAAACCTTCCAAGGGCAGCCTCTGCATGGGGATGCTGCATTTCCCCAGCGGTTGGAGCTGGATGACTACTCCTTGTTTAAGTGCAGATTTTCCCTGGAAGGCTTCATGAAGATGTTTCCCATTTAAAGTTAGACATCCTTTCACCAAATCCTTGTCTGAGGGATCAAGAAGGAAAAATGTTTGGAGGCCAACAATGCATCTAACATCTTCATACATTCCTACTGTAACAGAAAGTTCCCTAATCACAACAGCTACATAAAGCTGTATCTTGTGTCATTTAGGACTGATTGTGGGATCTGGCATTCAGAGTCTGTCGCCAGTTTAGAGAAGTCTGCCTCAATCAGTGTCACTGCTGGCCACAGACGTCTGTGTAGGTTGCTGTCAATCCAGCTGTCTTTGTTTTAAAATGCTGTTTTGTTTTGGGGTTTTTTTGTTTCTTTTTTTAGGGCAACTACCACATCAATGTCAGGGTCTGATGCTGCATCCTACTCAGACATAAGAGAGATTCACACAAGCTGATCATCAGTGGTTTAGGTTATTTCCTTAGATGAAAGCACCCCTTTCTAACACTATTTCTCCAGGCTCCTGCAATGCTTAACAGAAAACCCTTCTTTGCCAAGTTATCCCACCTGTGAGTCTGAGCAGAGCAGCTGATGGCATATAAAAACCTCACTCATCCTGTATTCTCACCTTGCAAGCAGTAAAATTTGCCTGCTAATACACAAATTTCAGCTGGTTTTGCTCTTTATTTCATTGGGCTGCTGCACTAGTGACAACACTTCTGAAAAGTGGTAGGAAGATGGAGACTGCCGCTATCTAAAGCAGACCTTTAGAAAGGGCTAGGCCTCCTGCTAGCTCTTTTGCACTTCCACATTGCTCGCATACCCTGCCTTTGCAGTGAAGCATTGGGTGTCCCTGAACAGTGACTGTAGCCTTTGACGTCTGCTGGATGGGGCATGTCTCCAAAGCAAGGGGAGACCAGGTTATTAGTTAAGCTATGCTGATCCTTTCATGTTGGAATAACTGTACAGAGATCTAGATAAGGCAGTACAACATGGCACAGTGTAGCTGGCAACTTATATTTGATGTTGTGGGCCTTGCTTCTCCCATACCTGGAGCCGTTCCCTTCACTTTAGTTGCAGAAAAGACAGCGAGCCTTTCCAGGAGATTGTCTTTGGCTGAGCATTGAGCCTGGGGTGCACAGAATTGCAGGCATGTTGCGTGCTTGTGTTTTTTCTGTTGAGTTTGGTCATGCTGTGATATCATTTGTTGGTGGTGTGGGTAAAGAGCAGCTGCAGGTCACAAAATAACTGTCCTTACTATCAAAACCAAAATCGAGGACACTCTCTGCTTAAAAATAGGAAAAAAGCACCATTAGTGTCATTTGCAAATGAGATGTGTTTCCGATCTCCAAGTCACGCCATGTAGGTGAGGTGGCTCAGACCCATTACCATAGTCTCGTATCTCACTCTGTTATTTCCATACTGCCACTTTGGTCAGAGGAACAAGTTCAGACAAAATAAAAATCGACCTTTGCCCGTTGCTCCGACTCAGCCCAGAGCAGTTCTTTCCTGCACTATGAAAGGCTGTCTCGGCTTTATTTCCATGCTCCCCAGTGTTTTCTGGTCTGTCGGGGATGAGAACACCAGTGCCCCAGCACTGTGAGAAAGCTGTTCTTGACCTGAACCTGACCAGAAACAGGAAGTAATAGAAATCTCACAAAAAAATCTTTTCTCCTGAGATCTTCAGCCAGGGGGTCATTTTCTGAACTCTCCCTGGTGTAACCACTGACTTTGTTTACACCAGTGTAATGGAGCACAGCCTTAATTATGGAGGTTCCCCTACAGCTTTGCACAAGAGTCGAGCTTGAGTGTGTGTCCAAACCAAATCTACAGAGCTTTTGAGCTTCTCCCATCCCTAATTATTTGTGGGTTTTGGATATATACCAAGAAATTAGTTCATATCCATCTACAATTTTCTCTTTGTTTGATTGGCTTGAGGGCTGGAATTAAGAAAGAGAATTACCTAGAATAATGCCATCTGTATTCCACATAAAGAGAATCCAACCAGAAGCAACAATGCAATGTTTTTAAAACTGTATGATATGATAATACATAATGACATGCTGCACAAACCGACACATGGTTTCCACGAATACCAGTGAGGTTTCTCTTCAAGGAAAAAGTAATGAAATGGAGCAGACCTCAATCCAACCACAGCAGTACCAACCTGAGCATCCACCAGGGACATAATCAGAAATCACATACTCACTGCTGAGGAGCTATAATTAAACTAGATTCAATTTTAATGGAAATTCTTCCCAGAAAAAAAATATACCAATGTTCCCCACCCCCACCCCCTCTAATGTTGTTCCACTGTTCCAGGCTTTATGGAAATAGTTACAGGATTCATGTGTTTTGCAACCCCAAATGTTTTCAAAACAAACAGAACATCTTAAAAAATGAAATTAATAAATCTTTTACATTCATACTCAAAAGTCAGTCATGCTGAGGTTGTGTGGGTTCATCAGCATCAGATGCTTCCTGCCGGCTGGTGCCTCCACCCAACACATGTTTTAAATAATAATCAAGTTCAGCCTTTGCAATTATATTTTTGTCTTAATGCTGTTGTATGGTAATGGTTCTTTTATCCTACTTTTATCTCTCAACTTTATGTCAGACAGTACTACTCCTATCTAGGGATGTGAAAACCTGATAACTTTAAGAGGATTAATACTGACGAAATGTACTTTATTAGTTTGGATTTGTTTTATTAGTACCCTGCAGTTTGATTAGGACTAGGAAGCAGTCAGAATATTTGCCCAAGCAGAGAGAAAATAACACCAAGCAGAGAGTTAAATGTATATCCACTTATTGGGCCAGGGCTCTCACAAGCACACCAGTTCTTCCCGTGTCTTGCTCAGCCCCTCTATTTACAAAGGGCACAGGCCTCTTGGAAACGTAAAACAGAAACCCAGAACAGATTCTCCAGTGCAAAGACATGCAGCTCAACTCTGCTGAGCACCACGTTGTTCATCCTTCACAGAGGGATGGCCCAGACCCCTGAGTCCCTTTCCGCAGCATGTTCGTGTAGCTCCAGCAGCGTTTGGAGAAGCCCAAGCTAGTCCTGTGCCCAGCGTGGGGCTGCCCCTGGGCTGATCCTGTTCCTTTGGGGCTGTTTCCCCAAATCTACTCTCTCTTTCACATTTTCCTCCATGGCCACACTTGGGCACGCCGTGATTGGGCATAATCCCTGTCCTTGCATACCTGGGGAAGTAAAGACGAGCTGTGCGGTGCTTTTCCCACTGCTCAGCGCACCTTCTTACTGGTATGGCATTGGGCAATGCTTTCCAGGGGAAGTCTGGACAAATCCACCTGGCAATCACACCCTGTAAAGCGTGTTTATGTAGGAGTGATGAAGTGTTACACAGAAATATCTGGTTACCTTCTCCTTGGGATAAATTAGCTGAGGCTGAGTTAAGTGCTGTTGTGTGTAGTAGTCAAGCTAACCAGGTTAAAATTCGGCTGGGTATTGTGCCACTGTACTGCAGCCCTGTGATGGCCCCCTCTCCTCTGGGTGCTCATAGGATGCCCATCAGAGAGTGCTTTGATGGAGAGAGCGGGTTAGGCATATTTCTGATGACTCTCTGACAATGAGGCTGGCATCTGTAGGAGTAAGAAATGCGGTTAAATATATTCCTACATATGATAGGTGCATGGAAAACCCATTTTTTAACTTTTGGCAGAAAGGAATTGGAATGCACTGGGCAAGCTACAGACCCACGCTCACTCTGCCAACTTTTGTAATAATAGGAAGCTAGTTACAGTAAACAGTGGTAAATAACACACTCATGAAATCCAGCGGGGAATAAATGATTTGTTCTTATACAGGAAAACAAAAAAGGAGACATCGCTTTATTTTTTAATACTATTGTGCTCCACCCACACTGTCTCCAGTATCTCCCATAACAGTGTTGGCTCTTGAGAAAAATGCATATAATGACTGGACTCAGTCTTCTTGCACAGAAGCATGACTAGATAATAAAACAAAGATGCTGGCTTACCAAAAAATTCACATTCAACTCTTTGTGACACATTCATTCACCACTCACTTTCTCCATTTTTACATGTAGAAAGAGTTTGGCGACTGGATTTATTCCTGATTTGTGCTGGTGAGAATGAAAACAGAATGAGCACAATGCTATTTCTATCTGTGCCCAATTACTTACAAAATATTTATCTGTGTTTCCTCCCACCCACTACTTTGTTACATTCATCACTGCCTGGGAGGAGAGGTAGAAGACGCAGCAGATATATGAAGATTGGAAAGGATGTTTACTTGAGGGAGATTTGCTGTGAGTTATGAAAAAGACTTTTTAAAAAACTACTTTCCAACATTTTTCTGGAAGTAAACAACAAGTTCAGTTATACTAATAGATTATTCCAGTGCCCATAAAGGATCTGTTGCCTTTTCTACTATGAGCTATTTTTATAATTAGAAAGTTTTTACTTAGGCTCTCTTACTGAAATGTAAGCCTGCAACTTCTTCTCATATCCCCCACGGACAGGGAGAATAGTTTATTCCCTGCCCCTCTGCAACAGCCTTTTACATATTTGGCACCTCCTGTTTCTACCCTGACCAGCCCCAGTTCCCTCTCTCTCCTCCCCTAGTCTTTCAGCCCCGGTGCTGGTCTCCACTGCATTCTTTCCAATTAGTCCTCACTCACTTGAGCACCACACTGAAGACCAGACAATAACACTCAAGCTGAGCTCCCCCTGAGCGTGATTGCTCCTTTCTCATGGTAGGGTGACTTGTCTCACATCTGCCTCGTGACTCCCTCTACTTAAAGCAGGACAAATCAGAGTAAGACAACAGAATCCAGGTGTCATGAATACACAGTCCTGCTCCAGGCAGGACTAGTGGTGGACACAAGGCGGGACCGTATCTGGGGACATGGAGCTGGTTTGAATAGTAGTGGGACCAGCAGATCAGCTTTTCCTTGTGGCTGGACCTTTGAGAGCAAAAGTGCCAGTCTTGAAATAACTCAAAGGCATTGCAAGAAGGAGAAGAAGCCTCTTCTGCTTCTCCTACTTCAGCCTAGCTGTTACAGCCGGGGTCTGATCTGAAAACATGTCCTTCCTGTGAGGTTCAGACCACAAAACTGACTGCTTGCCACATTCCCCTGTTGTTTTTTCCTTGGGTTGCTATATGAATCTAGTTTATCACATCCAGCCCTGTGCTAAGCATGGTTAGTGTTTGAGCAATCTATGAAGTCAGAAGCTTCCCATGGAGAGTTTTTCTTTGCTTCATCTGGAATCCACCAACCCATACAAGTGTACACAGCATGGTCTCTCAAAGGGTCCTCCCTTGTCACCTCTGGGAAATTTTGCTACTTCATAGTTGAGCTCTTTCACACAGAAACGTGCAGTGTCTGGGGGGAGGGCAGGTCGCGTTGCTGAGCCCCAGGCTCCCAGCTTTCCTGGGTTTCTCTCTAGGCCAGAGAGGGGAAATACTGCTGAGGTATTTCCTCCCAGTGCTCTCCTGGGCTCTTCCCAAAAAACAAGGGAAGAAGCCTAGAAGATGGGGAGATGATACTGCCGTGGTGAGCCAGGGCACTGCCCTTGCTGCCGCAGAGAACACACCATCACTTACAGGAAGATGGGGTGAAGTATCGGCTGGAGTTAAGGGAAAAACTCTTTGGGTCTGGGATTTCATCCAGGTCATATAGATGGTGGATCAAAAGGAGCAGTCAGGACTCTCTGGGCCTAATCATCTACTTGGAGCAAGAGCAGAGCAAGGGAGACAAGGGTGGCTGAGCACTGCCAGGAAGGACCATGTGTCCCATCTTCGCTGACCGTGAGTCCCATCCCACCGCAGCAGCGTTTCCCAGCACTGCGGTGTGCTCTGGGCGTACTCCCTCCCTCAGCTCCCACCAGGACCATTTACTGACCCCACAGGTAACTGATCTCCCATTGTATGAGGCACAGAAGGCAGAATAATAAATAAATAAATAATAAATAATTCAGAAATAATCTTTTCTCACGTAAAAATCCATGTTCCTGGGGAAAAGTACACAAAGCTAAGGCCAGGAATAATCTGTTCGATTCCAGCAAAAGCTCTGATTCCCCCCTTCTTTTGTGTAAGTCACAGACTCCCTTTTCTCCTCCCATAACAATCTCATGCATAATAAAAACAGGGCTTCCTCTGAAAATCTTTTGTTTTCCAAAAATATGAAGAGTTCCAGGGAGAGCCTCCAAGATCAATTTGCTATCTGATTCCAAACAGAGCTGAACAAAATCTCTGGTTTTCTCCACTGCCAAATATTTGTGGTGACATGCAGGATCTGCCCCTAATGTCAGCAGGAATATCAACAAAACATTTCCAGCATGTTTTCACAAATTTGCCATCAGTTCCCAGGCCATTTGGTGAAACTCTACAGACGTCGTGGGTTCACTTTGTTAAAACCATCCACACAGTTTTAAAGAAAATAGCATCTGATGACTTCCCACCACCTTTCTTGTCTTTTTACAGACTCTTAAAATACTATGTGATTCCTTCAAAATGTTCAAATAATCACTCCTGCTTTGACTATAAACAAAGAAAACTTTAATTTGTCTCTTCAGCCAAATTCAGGAAAATCAGATCCCCCTGCTCAGTTGGAGAGGGAAAGACAAACAAATGTAATGAAGCCAGGCAGCTGAAAAAAAAAATGCACTGATTAATGGAGAAAAACAACTCGCATTGTATTTTTTTTCAAGCCCACTTGTCCTTCTACCAACAGCCTAAACACAAGGCAAAAGTGAAAGTGCAACCACTCCTCTCCTCTGCTCGTCCCTGCCTGCCCAGGGGTGGTGGAGCTGCACTTGGACCCTCTCCCCTTGGCTGTGGGTGTCCCTCCAGCCGGGCTGTTACCACTGCCTCCAGTTCACGTGCTTTCCAAGAAAACAGCAGCTGCTGCTGTTACATTTCAGGTGATGCTCAGACCAGCTGGTGCCCATCGCGTGCTCACAGAGATGGATAATGCCTAGTATTTTGGGAAACCACACTTGACATCTCTGCTCCTTCCTAAGCGTGGAGTGATAGGAGCTGAGATTGCTGGGAAATCCAGTGCTGAAGTAAATCAGCTGCTGTCAAGTTTAGGAGATGCTGAGCAGGGATGGCCTGACACCATCCCTCCCATCTGGTCCCAGCTTTGCATCTGGTCCCAGCCCTTGTCACTTGCCCAAGATGTGCTCAGCAGCTTCCCCAAAGGTGCCCTCTGGAAATGCCGTCGTGGGTGCAGGAGTGTTCTCAGGGTGGGGTTTTACCATTTCATGACCCATGTCTTTAGAGTGGGAAAGAGACCCTCCCTATTTGTAACTAATTTTCAATGTTTTTGTTGCCACAAGTGCTCCAGGAATAGCCTCTTACAGACTCAAGTCTGAGACTTTAGTTTAAGAGACAAGACATGCAGCAAGTTCACAGATCTCCTAATGACTTCAAATATCACTTACATCACTCTAGAAGACACCGAGTCCATAAGAGATAATGTAAACCTCTTCCTTGCTGTAGTTCCTCTTGAGATACAGCTAAATGCTGCAGACACATTACTGTGACTGAATGCATATAATAGGTATTTGTGCATGCAAATGGCCGGTTATATGTGAGCAAGTAATTACCTGATTTGCATGCCCAGACATGGTAATTCAAATGTAAATTAGCTGTGCAGTTACAGATATACTTTGCATGTACAGTTGCCTATTTATAAAAAATGTGTATTTTTGTCCAGCCAAAAGGCCCTTTTACCCCCCTCAAAATGAGACATAAGTGGCACATGCTTGCATCTGCCCAGGGGTGAAAGTCATCTGTATGAATATATATGTGAGAACTGCTCTGCCCTAACTGGGGCTCAACTTTATTTATAGAAAGCAGTAACAAAGGGTTTCTGTCTAACACCCACCAAAATCAATGCGAGTCTTTCTGATGACTTAAATGGGCTTTGAATCAGGCCCAGATGGAGCAAAGATATTTCTTAAATTATTTTTAATGGAGGAAGTGTCGTGCACAAATATGTGAATAGATTAGCAGAGAGATCTGCAAGTGTCTATAAACCAGTGGTGCTTATACAGCTGCATGTTCCTGGCTTTAAAGTTCCCTTATCAAAACTTGTGAAATTATTTTGATGATGCAGAAATCAATAAAATATTTACTTAGAGGAACATTTTGCTTCTGCATTTGCAAACTTCAAAACCAAAGTAACACACGAACCACTATTATATATTCCAGAGTTAGTAATGATGTGTTTTTCTACAACACTATTGGTATATGCAAATAATTACTTTTTTTTTTCTTTTTGATACAATTTCATTATTTGCATTGCTACTAGTGGTTCACCAATAAAGGCGAACATCACATTAGGATTCATGACAGTTTTCACATTGTATTATCAATATGTGGAAATAATTGTCTGCTCCGGGATTAAATTACATTATTGTGTATCTTTTTCATGCCTAATAAATAATGATGGATGGCTTTTATTTTCATCACCACCTGCAACCATTTAGTCACCCCTTGATTGTTGAAGATAAAATAATAAAAGGCAAGTGTTATGTTGCAAGCAAAAGAATGCAGTCAAAACAGTTGCATGCCTCGTGTTTCTGTCTACCTTTTTCGAGTCCCTAAAGAGTAATAGACGGTGTTCTGGGAAGGCTGGCAACCTGCAAACTGGCAAACAGTTCTCATAAATTGGGCAAGGGGGGAAAATGTGGAAAACATTTTTTTTCTCGTAAAACAATAATTATTTCTTAGTGCATGATTCATAATCTGAAAATTAGGTTTTTGTTCCACTGTGCAAATCAGTTACATGCAATTAGAATGCAAAGCAGAGGCACATTCTTAGTGTTTAGCCCTCTCAAATAGAAATGAAAACAGCCTGCAAATTGTACCAAAGTTTAAAACGCATGCTAGGTAATTTTGAAATTCAAAGAAATAAAACCATGCATAATAAAAGGCCACTCTAGCTCATTCCATTTTTTTTTTAAATTGACAGTTGTGAGGCTTAATAATAAAGATAGATGTTGCATATTTTGGAAAACTGTAACGGTGAAGTTCTTTGCCAGTGTTGACGTATTTATACACAGGTGCACAGATACACATTTGCACACACACAGAGTCACAGCTTATGTCACTTTCTACAAGATCATCTTTTCTACTAGGTCAAGTGTAATCTTGAAATTGTTATAACTCCTACCTGCACATTCTGATCCAGAAACTCTTTAAGCTGAAAACAAATGGAGTTGACATTGTTAGTTAAAGCTTACATTAGCTATTGTCACAAGTCTTTAATCAAACTCACTCTCTTCAGATATCTCGTATTGTTAGCTCGGGCCGCTCTGTGTGGAATGCCATAGAAGCCTTTTAAAAATAGCACGGCAATATTTAGAATGGAAAGTTATTGCTGGATAATTTCATTAACTGCGAGTGTATCAAACTGAGCTCAAGACAAAGTCGTCCTCCTTTTTTTAACAAAATAGTCCGTTCTGAGTCAAAGGTTTATTCTCTGTGTGCAGTTTCACATGCTTGGCTCTATTATCTTTAAATCACAAGATGACAATCTTCTCAGGCATACCAGAGAGTCAACCAAAATCCAACAGTAATAGATAATCCTATCAAATGTCAAGTTACTGAGGAGAAGCGGTTTGAAAAATAGGCCAACAGTCCATTACTTGATTTACCTTGAGAGGATGTTAACATTTCTGTAGTCCGCCCTCAACAGGGTATACTTTCTCTGTATTGCTAAATTGTTTAAAAGCATGTTTCAGGCATTTAGAACTATTTCTGTTGTTTATGTTCAAAAATATACTTTGAATTTTCTCATATAACCAGAAAGCGCTGTTTAAAATAATAAATACTTTTCCTTCAGGGACAAAAAAACACTGGTGGTGGCTGCAGCCCTCGTTCCTCAAACACGCAAACACCAACAAAATCAGCCATTTACTAACCCAAATTTATGGCAGAAATTATAAATGAATTTCACTAATAGCTGAAGAGTGGAATTTCTTGAGGCGTCCCCTCTCTTGACCTATGGAAATGCCTCGACCATAGAAAATTACCCTCAGAAATCATAAGCAGGGACCCAAAGGGCAGTGCTGAGTGCTGATGTGCTTGAACCGCTCGTGTGGCACCGTGCCATTCACCTTGAACACATCAGCCCTTGCTTGCAGCACAGTTCAACACATTAAAACTCATCTATAGAGAGATGCTGTGTGAAAAGTCCCTCAAAAATAATGGCCGCACTGAACAGAAGAAGCTGTCCTGGCAAAACTCCCCAAAATTTGAATTGGCAAAAAAGAAGCTATCCTGGAAAAACTCGCCATCTGCATCGCTGATATATTGGAAGTTCAAACAGAGCATCTTCTGGAGACATCTTTCTTTTCCCATTTTGCTCAGCTGTAGCACTACCAACACCTCCTACAGAAAGCAAAGGAGAGGGAAAAATCAGGGGCAGAAATAACACCTTCCATGAGAACATTCCCATTAGTTACAGCAGCTACAGCAGTTACAGCATCTCCTTGCAATGCAGGAGAGATTTTCCCCCCCGATATATTTGCAGCCCTTACACAGCCACTCGATATAAAGCAGCTACATTTTTCCTGCCTGGCACTTTTGGTTAAAAAGCATGCATGAGTACATCACACACACACATAGAGCAAAGGGCTGACTCTACAGCTGAGGTTTTTTCCCTCTCATGCACAGACGGATGCTCTCTGGGACAGGATGAAATCCTGCACCCGCAGAGCTGGAGCTGCAGGGCTGACACATGTGCCAGGCTGCAGGCAGCTGCATGACTGTGGTTTTCAGAACTTTACTGCCCTCTCCAAAAAAATAGTTCAATTGAAAGTGAAAAATAAATGCTCTCCAAGTTCCGCCTGCAGCCGGAGGCAATCACTATCTTTCTCATCTGTGCGCTCCATCCATGCCTTCATCAACAGAGAGGTAATTTTCGGACTCAGCTCATTAACACCGAGCTGTTGATGGAGCTGTAAACACTCCACCCCGCTGTCGTTTTGAGCCTGTTACCAGCTATTCTTTTCTGTTTAGCTGACCTGCCGTGGCATTTAAGATGAAAAATATTTGTTTTAAATTCACAGCAGTTGCTCAAGTCTCTGAAGAGGGCTGACACTGGTTCTGACATCCAAAAGCACTGCAGCACAGAAAGGGAAGCAAACTTTTTGGCTGCAGTTCTGCAGAGGGTGGGAGGTGTGGCGGCTCCGGACACCACGAGACATAGGCAACGCCATTTTTGGCTTCAAGTTAGGCTTTCAGCGTGTAGAACATACACACACATAACATCAACAGGCATCAAGATAAGGAAATGACAAGGAGGCAGAAGGAAAATGGGTTTAGCTAGCAGATGTCCTGGTGAGGAGAGGGGGCACTCTGTCCCATCTGCACACAGTAGATACAAAATCCTACCACACAGGCTAATTTGGGATTGCCTGATACCTCGATGGATGGTTTGGACCACAGTGTCACTGGTGCAAGAAGGCAGCATGGGAGAAATGAGCCCTTTGTGGCTTATGCCGTGGCCCAGCCTGATTTTTGCTCTGCTGCAAAAGGATGCTCTAGATGGCTGAAGGCACCCTGGTACAGCTGCTGCTCCGACCGCTCCCACGGGGATTTATTTCTGTCTCACAGTTCATGAGGATATTTTGACCCAGGTGGCAGCAGGTGTCAGGCCATGGCTTTGCAGGCTAGCAGTTCACAGCCCTGGCAAGAGCCAAGTGGGGAGAGTTAGACAGCACCCACCCACAATGAGGCAAATTAATGCCAGGGGTTGCATTATTTCAGTAAATAGAATTACTGGGCTGGACATGAAATTATGTCTCTGCTCTCTTCAGTGTTGTCAGTTCCTTCATTGCAAAGCTGGCAAAGTCACCCACATTGGAGGTGGGGGACAGTTACAGAGAGTGGTGGTTCAAGAACTGCAGTTCCCATGTTTTTGAAGGCCCTGTCATGGGCATGGTATATATAATTCAGTATGGGATTCTCATGCTTTACAGGCATAAATGTACCTGGGTAATGAGGTGCAGCAAGTCACAGAGCTAGGAAACATCCCCAGAACATCATAAAAATATCTGCGCTCCTAGTTTCACAGAATCTTAGAATGGTTTGGGTTGGAAGGGACCTTGAACACCATCTAGTTCCAACTCCCCTGCCATGTGCAGTGACACCTTCCACTAGACCAGGTTGCTCAAAGCCCCATTCAGCCTGGCCTTGAACACTTCCAGGGCTGGGGCATGCACCACTTCTCTGGGCAACCTGGTCCAGTGCCTCACCACCATCATTGTGAAGAATTTCTGCCTTATATCTAATCTAAATCTACCCTCTTTCAGATTAAAGCCATTATCCTTTGTCCTATCACTACATGCCTGTGTACGAAGTCCCTCTCCAGCTTTCCTGTAGGCCCTTTTCACGTACTGGAAGGCTGCTGTATGGTCTCCCTGGAGCCTTCTCTTCTCCAGGCTGAACAACCCCAGCTCTCTCAGCCCGTCTTTGTAGGAGACATGCTCCAGCTCTCTGATCATCTTCATGGCCCTCCTCTGGACTCACTTCAACAGGTCCATGTCCTTCTTATGTTGGGGGGCCCCACAGCTGAAAGCAGTACTCCAGGTGGGGTGTCACAAGAGTGGAGTAGAGGGGGAGAATCACCTCCCTCGACCTCCTGGTCATGCTTCTTTTGATGCAGCCCAGGATACAGTTGGCTTTCTGGGCTGCAAGTGCACATTGCTGGGTTATGTTGAGCTCCTCATCAACCCACACCCCCAGTCCTCCTCAGGGCTGCTCTCAATCCATTCTCTGCCCAGCCTGTATTTGTGCTTTGGATTGCCCCGACCCATGTGCAGGATCTTGTGCTTGGCCTTGTTGAACTTCATGAGGTTCACACGGGCCCACCTCTCAAGCCTGTCAAGGTCCCTCTGGATGGCATCCCTTCCCTCCTGCCTGGCCCAAGGGATGCTCATGAGCATCCCTGCACCCAAGGAACCAGCCACCAAATTTTTTGACAATTTTACATAGTAAACAAGAGGGAACTCTGCCCTGGGCAGGTAAGGCTTGAAGTTTTAATTCTGCCTTTTTCCTCCTCTTGGCTTTCACTTGATTAAAATCAAACTGAGGTGGCAGGGCCAAGGGGTATTAACCTTCACCTTGCAGATATTGAGCAGATACATGGCCCTGACAATGCCTCCACCCACAGCTGCACGTACCAGACCCATCAAGCAAGCAAACAGCAGCAAGAGCCACACAGCCTTGGTGCTGTTGTGAAGCAGATGTCTCCAAGAGGGCAAGAATATGTCTCAGGGATCCTGTGATTCGGGGTGAACTGAATATGCACGTTTTAATGAAAATGGCTGTCATCCACATTTTGTTTTCTTTATAAACATTTGCAGAGTATCAGTAGCCAATCTAAATGTCTCAGCAGACTAGTACATACTGTACTTCGGCTCTTTTTTTCTGGAGTGCTGGAGAAAACATGTTAGCTGGAGCCAGCTTATGTGCTCTCCATAGGTCTTGAGGGCAAACTCCTTCGAATTAAGCATGATCTTTATGTCCCTTCCAAACTTGTTTTGTCCTCTTTTTTCCTACGCCTGCAGAAGTTCATCAAACCATTCCTGCTCCCCACCATGCTCAGGGACACCTCCTTTCCCAGCCAGCTCCAGAGGGTGCCTGACCACCAGGCACGGCACGGCTCTCCAGGTGTCTAACGACGCCTTTGGATGTATTGTGCTTGAGTCCAGGAAAGAGATTTGTGAATAAGCTCTTTCTTAGCAGGGCTACAGTTCATTTTGCTTTTCATTGTGATGTTTTCCTCTTTTAGATGAGGATCATCTTGATGAGGGCAGTCTGTGTGTGGAGGTACCAGGAGCTTTTCGGCACGTGGCTGTGCATGCAATGGGCTCAGCTGTGAGAGTCCAGGCAGCTCCTATGACAGCCTCATTATTGGAAGGTGAGCCTAATGAACCCGCTGTCAGATGATCTCTTGTCTCTTTTAAGCAAAGGCAAAGTATCTAAGAAAGCTCTTTCTTGTTCATTCTTTGGACAGAGAAATTTAGATTGAGTGCCACAGCTCTCCCTCACTACAAGGACTACAAAGGTATTTTTATCTTAATTAGAAACTTTTGGTGGCCTACTTTCTCATGAGCCCTTGTCCAGCCAGCTTGTCATCTCAGTCATCATTCAGGCACCCTCAAAACCACACTAGCTGGTTTCAAAGCAGTCTTGGCACCGTCCTACCCAAGGGCTCCTGCACACTGGACCGAGTGGGAGCATCAGCCTTCAGAGACCAGTTTGAGAAGGTCCTCGGCTGACATGAAGAGACCACAGCAGAGCCCCGCGCCTACCCCCTGGAGGCTTTGTCATCCTGCCACACGGAGGGAAAGGCTCGCTCCCCTCTCCATCAGCGTATGCCAGCCAAGGCCCCGCCACTTGTTTCTCTAGGCTAATGCAGCAAGAACAGCCCAATTCATTTTGACAGTGCGGTTAAGTAAGTGGCACAGATTTCACATGTCAGCCTTCGCCTGCCTAATCTTAGAGTTATCCCATAGCAAGTGACTGGCGAGAAGGTTCAGCATCGTGTGATGGCAGTAGTTAGTATGCTTCAAAGCATGTGCTGCTAAACTGTTTCGCTTGTCTGTTTTACACTGCCTGGATCCAAACTCAAAGGACTTCATATGCATGCAGAGCTGTGGAGACCAACTAGAACAAGCTTCCCAAAATGTGATCTTCTGCAAAACCTTTAATATATTCATGTCACAGATCCTCATATTTGTCAGTGGTAATTATTTTTAATTTTTCCCCTGTAATTTTATTTTTATTTTAAACAAAAGGAAGAACTCTCTTCCTCATAGTAGTTCCTTAGCCCTGCTTTTTGGAATAGTTGGAAAGAAAGTTGTCAGCAGAGCTTCCTTAGCATTTAAGCTGGGGAAAGTGTCAAGGCTTTAGTAGCTTGGTAAATACCTTTTATTTAGCTGACTCGTGCTATTGTGGTATTTTTCAGGGCCCTGAGGGACTGTTAAGCCTTAATGGCCCTGACTGGCCTCACCTGGTGCCTCCACCCACTCCCATGGGCCCAGGAGCCCATTTAAGCTCAGCCAGGGGCTTTTACTCCTTTATGTGAGCTGTACTAGGGGATGCTGGTCTTCAGTTGAGCTACGGACCTGCTGATCCTGACCCACAGACTGACTTCCCAGCTTGACCTCACTGTGATACTGCCTTTTGGGCTCTTGGTTGGACTTGGCCACCATCTGCAGGTCTGCCTGCTCCTCTCACTCAGGTACTGTAGAAAGGGGCTGTGGCTGGTGAGGGACCCCCTCCCCACCATGGCAGCTGGCCATGATGTCTCTGTTGGCTTATGTCCATGTAATCACACCTAGCTCCTGGGAGGGATGAGATGCTGTTACCCTCATTTTGCATACAGGGGAAGTGAAGCACAGTTTCTTGTGGGTGTGCCACTGGATTTGGAGATGTGAGAGGGAAAGAATTAGAAGAAATGACTCATGGCAATTCCCTTACACCAGTGGTATTGGTGCAACTGTTTCTGGCTTCTGGATAAAGCTAAACCCAACATCTCATGAGTGCTAATTGCTGTGTTGTTTATAGTAAATGGACTTTGATAAATAAAACTGTGAAGGCTACCTGTAAAAATGAAAGGCCATGCTGTATGATAGAGTAGTAAAGGGGTATTTATGTTGCTAGTGTCTAAAAACTTCTGCAGTGGGAAATCGGCTACCATTGTGAATAGCTCTCGCTGCATTATCTTTCCTAAAAGAATAGGTATGAAGGAGGGATGCTTTATGCATACATAGCTGATGTGAAAGTAAGGTTTGATGATGCAAGTACAACATTTATGCTATAGGAATGGATGCAGGATTGCTTGTGTCAGCTGAAGCTGAGTCACTGCTACAGCATGTTGCCTTCAATAGGGTAACTCAGGAGAAAGAAGCTATGAGTAACACTTCACTCCAAGTTCATTCCCACCACAAATTGTGTGGCACACTCCCAGTGGGGTGTCAGCACACTCACCCCACCATGAGAAGCCATGGTTTGCTATCTCTGCACTGTTCTTAAAATTGGTCCACCAGTCTAAAGTTTTTCACCAGTCAGTTGCTGAACTCCCTGAGCACTCCTGTAATCCCTGATGGACTCCGTTGGAGACATCCCTTTTCTGTCCTGTTACTGGGACACTGGCAGAGTACATGGAGAGCCCATCCCCTGCTGGCTGCTGTTAGAGAGGGGACATGAGGCTAGAGAAGTGCTTGGTCTCAGCTGGTATGGTTGTTTTTCTTATCAAATTGGTGTTTGCTGTAGCTATACATGCAGTCACAGCAAATCAACAAACAACAAAGTCCTGGCAGTTAAGGTATCAGGTTAGTAATTTTTGGAGAAATATGTTTTCATGTGGTGGTATGACATGAAGTCACTATATCATGCAGTCACTGTGGCCCAACTTGAGAACAGATGCTTTCAAATTTGCTTGTAACATCTTATCTCCTCTTTCACCATCATTCAGGTTTTTTCCCCTCTTTACAAGAAGAACAGGGAAATGCTCCTCTTGTAAAGTTACTGAGAAGCCTGGCTACCTCTGGTGGTGCTAACTTCTCAGGGTAATAGAACATTTTAGAGTTGAGACAAAAGATTACCCAAAGGATGTTCATTGTGCCTGGTGTTATGGCTCAAAAGCCTTAGGGAATGTTTGCATCTGATGTACCAGACATATTTCTTTTGCTTTATTAGATTTGGGTGTTTGTGGGCATAACCATTATTCTTTTGTGTAAAGTTGTACTTCCATAATCTGATTTATTAGTAGATACAGGCAAATATCCTGATTCCACTAAAAAAGGGCAAAAACTTTGATTTGTGAAATCAAACCTGTGAAATCACAGATTTCACTGTGGACATTTCTGGGTTTTGTCCTTGCTAATAGATTTAAGCAGGACTGTCAAGAAAGCTCTTGCTGATGTCATATGGCCCTGACCCAAAAAGTTCAAAGACCTCTCAAAAGTTTGTTGTTGTCCTTCAGATCAGGACTTCCATTTGTACTACTCTGCTCAAGTCAGTAAGAGTTTGTTCCTTAACAAAAGAACATAAACTCTTATTTTGGCAGATACAAAAGCATTCTCAGCCTTCAGGCTTTCCTATTGTAAAGCCCAATTGCATTAGGAAAATTAGGAGAGCTACAGAAAATAAGTATCACATTTTAAAGAAGTACAAAGCAAAACAAAACAATAAATTGTTACTGTGCTTAAGTTAACATTTAAGGAGCACATCTCAGGCAAGGCAAAGCCATAATCAACACCAAAGCAGAATCTCACTAAACTTTTTAGTGAAGAAATTAATAGAAACCTTGTGCTTTTGTTAGTTTTTCCTTTTCTGAAATGTTTGGGGTTTTTGTTGTGTTGATATTCTTTCCATGATGGTGTCTATGTGAGAATTGGAGATAAAATAAGACAGATGTACTGACCATGGTTACCAAGGGAGCAGTTTCCTTAGCAATGGCAAAGCAGTTGTCAAAGCAGTCAATGTTCCTTCTCTCTCACATGACTTGTTTTTACTAGTTTGCATAGCTTGGTCACACAAACAGCTAATCGTAAACACCTCCCCCAAATTTCCGGGAGCAGGCAAACAAGGCCTAGGTGGGTCATTGGCCAGATGATCCCAACCTGGTTTTAGTTCAATGTCTACCTGAACTTGTTCTCTTGTTGCATCATTTTTCATAAAACATTCACTGTCTAAAGAACATGAAAGTCATCCAAATGGAAACATAACCATATAGTGCACACCCAGATAAAAAAGATATGGAGGTGCATGAGTAGTATAAAATTGCCACTGGTCCAAAGCACCAGTCCTTTCCTCTCAAGGGTAAAGATGGCAGCTAAAATAATACCTATAAATAGGTCTTCTAACTGCGTACATGAAAAGGTTATTATCTGAGAGTAGAAGTCTGATCCTGCCATCCTCACTGAGGCTGAAGAGTGGATTGTGCTGCACTATAACACTTATTGCTTTCTGTGGGCACTTCTGGTGGTGGTGATAACTGTGCGAGGTCCCTAGGCCACATCCAGAATTGCCCAGCTGAGGCCATTACCCAGCGGGCAGCCACCTCCACCCTCACCACATGCTGGGAACTCAGTGCCCTTTCCATACCCTCGCTCCCAAAGCCCATTCAGGCTCCCAGGGACAGCAAGGAGGTGAGACAGGCTTATGCTGCTGTATGGGAAGTATTGTCTCTAAAAGGACAGTGGATACCATAAAGTGCTTGGAAAACCCTGTTATCTGTAACTCCAGGCACTATGACCACCAAACTAGAAGCTATTCATCCTGAGCAGAATAATACCAAGAAAAACCAGGCAGTGATGAAACTCTTTCCCACTCTGTATTTAAGTGCTTAGTTATAATCAAACCATGATTAAAAGTTGTGTCAATAGCCCAATAATGCAGAGACAGATCTGTACTTCAGTGGTGGTTGTGAGAGGTACAGTTGTTTGTTCTGGCTATCAGAGTTAGGAAACTATTGTTTTCCTGCTTCTGTTGCCAATGAAGGGCAAAGCTGTCTCATATCAAATATAGCTAAACTCCTATATGCATATATTTCCAAGGAACTTCTTGTTGCAGAGTGGCAAAGGACACTTTTAAAGTTATATGCTTTTTTGAAAAGCAATATTAACATAACCTGGTATTATCCACTGGAGTGTCACATAAAGAGAAAATATTGACTGGACCACTTTTGGATTAATTCCAGGTTGCAAAATACCATATTGATGTCACTGCTATGATCTGTAACTTAAAGTGTTGTTATTAAAAACATTTGCTATCAAATGGCTCCTCAGTTTTCTGGTAATTCAGCTACTCTATGTATTCTTCAACCTCTGGCTAAAATTTGTACATACTCATTTTCCAACACATCCTTACTGCCTGCAACAAGTATGGATCTTTTTGTTCAGGTTGACTGGAATTTAATTAGACACTGATAAAGAAAAGGAAAAGTGCAGTGTATGTGCAGACAGAGCAGCTGATTGCTGCTGGTCCCGCTGCTCTGCATGGCTTGGTGCCATGGGGTAGGTTACTGACTACATCTGTGCTACTCCTAGGGGCATTCATTTCATGACTATAATATTCATGATGCACGACTTGAGGTGAAGTTAGGAGTGTTCTTGAGCTTTGCTCAAATACTTCTACCAGGAATCTGACAACTTAGACAGGAAGGCACAGAACAAGCTGGAAGTGCAATATTAATGATAGAATGGTTTGGGTTGGAAGGGACCTTAAACATCATCTAGTTCCAACTCCCCTGCCATGTGCAGGGACACCTTCCACTAGACCAGGTTGCTCAAAGCCCCATTCAGCCTGGCCTTGAACACTTCCAGGGATGGGGCATGCACCACTTCTCTGGGAAACCTGGTCCAGTGCCTCACCACCATCATTGTGAAGAATTTCTGCCTTATATCTAATCTAAATCTACCCTCTTTCAGATTAAAGCCATTACTCCTTGTCCTATCACTACATGCCTGTGTACGAAGTCCCTCTCCAGCTTTCCTGTAGGCCCTTTTCACGTACTGGAAGGCTGCTGTATGGTCTCCCTGGAGCCTTCTCTTCTCCAGGCTAAACAACCCCAGCTCTCTCAGCCCATCTTTGTAGGAGACATGCTCCAGCTCTCTGATCATCTTCATGGCCCTCCTCTGGACTCACTTCAACAGGTCCATGTCCTTCTTGTGTTGGGGGGCCCCATAGCTGAAAGCAGTACTCCAGGTGGGGTGTCATGAGAGTGGAGTAGAGGGGGAGAATCACCTCCCTCGACCTCCTGGTCATGCTTCTTTTGATGCAGCCCAGGATACAGTTGGCTTTCTGGGCTGCAAGTGCACATTGCTGGGTCATGTTGAGCTTCTCATCAACCAACACCCCCAGTCCTTCTCCTCAGGGCTGCTCTCAATCCATTCTCTGCCCAGCCTGTATTTGTGCTTTGGATTGCCCTGACCCATGTGCAGGATCTTGTGCTTGGTCTTGTTGAACTTCATGAGGTTCACATGGGCCCACCTCTCAAGCCTGTCAAGGTCCCTCTGGATGGCATCCCTTCCTTCCACAGTGTTGACTGCACCATGCAGGTTGGTGTTGTCAGCAAACTTGCTGAGAGCGCACTCAATCCCACTGCCCATGTCACTGACAAAGATGTTAAACAGCGCCGGTCCCAATACCATCCCCTGAGGAACACCACTCATCACTGGTCTCCACTTGGATATCGAGCTGTTGACTGTAACTCTTTGAGTGTGACCATCCAACCAATTCCTTATCCACTGAGTGGTCCATCCACCAAATCCATGTCTCTCCAATTTAGAGACAAGGATGTCATGCAGGACAGTGTCAAATGCTTTGCACAAGTCCAGGTGATGACATCAGTTGCTCTTCCTTTATTGACCAACACTATAATCCTGTTGTAGAAGGCCACCAAATTTGTCAGGCATGATTTGCCTTTAGTGAAGCCATGTTGGCTGTCACCAGCCACCTCCTTATTTTCCATGTGCCTTAGCATAGTTTCCAGGAGGATCTGCTCCATGATCTTGCCTGGTACAGAGGTGAGACTGACTGGCCTGTAGTTCCCTGGGTCTTCCTTTTTTCCCTTTTAAAAAATGAGGGTTATGTTTCCTTTTTAAAAATGAGGGTTATTTTTGCAGTCAGTGGGAACTTCACCGGACTGCCATGACTTCTCAAATATGATGGACAGTGGCTTAGCAACTTCATCTGCCAGTTCCCTCAGGACCCGTGGATACATCTCATCAGGTCTCACGGACTTGTGCACCTTCAGGTTCCTTAGATGGTCTCAAAGCTGATCATCTCCTACAGTGGGTGGTTCTTCATTCTCCCAGTCCCTGCCTTTGCCTTCTGCGACTTGGGCGGTGTGGCTTGAGCACTTGCTGGTGAAGACTGAGGCAAAAAGTCTTTGCGTACCTCAGCCTTCTCCATACCCGGGGTAACCAGGTCTTCCCATTTCCTTCCAGAGAGGGCCCACATTTTTCCTAGTCTTCCTTTTATCACCGACGTACCTATAGAAGCTTTTCTTGTTGCCCTTGATGTCCCTGGCCAGATTTGATTCTATCAGGGCTTTAGCTTTCCTAACCTGATCCCTGGCTGCTCGGACAACTGCTCTGTATTCCTCTCAAGCTACCTGTCCTTGTTTCCACCCTCTGTAGGCTTCCTTTTTGTGTTTCAGTTTGTCCAGGAGCTCCTTGTTCATCCATGCAGGCCTCCTGGTGTTTTTGCCTGACTTCCTCTTTGTTGGGATGCATTGCTCCTGAGCTTGGAGGAGGTGATCCTTGAATATTAACCAGCTTTCCTGGGGCCGCTCTTCCCTCCAGGGCTTTATCCCATGGTACTCTACCAAGCAGATCCCTGAAGAGGCCAAAGTCTGCTCTCCTGAACTCCAGGGTAGTGGGCTTGCTGTGCACCCTCCTTGATGCCCTAAGGATCTTGAACTCCACCATTCCATGGCCACTGCAGCCAAGGCTGCCCTTGAGCTTCACGTTCCCCACCAGCCCCTCCTTGTTGGTGAGAACAAGGTCCAGCATAGCACCTATCCTCGTTGGCTCCTCTATCACTTGAAGAAGGAAGTTATCATCAACGCATTCCAGCAACCTCCCGGACTGCTTATGCCCTGCTGTGTTGTCCCTCCAACAGATACAGGGTGGTTGAAGTCCCCCGTGAGGACCAGGGCTTGTGAACATGAGGCTGCTCGGACCTGTCTATAGAGGGCCTCATCCACTTGGTCTTGCTGGTTGGGTGGCCTGTAGCAGACCCCCACTATAATGTCATCTGTCCCTGCCCTCCCTTTAATCCTGACCCATAAACTCTCAGTCAGCTCCTCATCCATCCCCAGGCAGAGCTCCATGCACTCCAGCTGGTCATTGACAGAGGGTGACACTCCCTCCTTGTCTCCCCTGCCTGTCCTTCCTAAAGAGCCTGGATCCTTCCATTCCACCACTCCAGTCAGTGGTAGGACCCATCCTGACACATCTCTGTGATGCCAATAAGATCATAGCCCTGCAGGTGTGCGCACGGCTCTAACTCCTCTTGTTTATTCCCCATGCTACGTGTATTTGCATAGAGGCATTTAAGTTGGGCCCCTGATGAATCTGACTTACCGGCTGGAGTGGCTGGAATTCCTTTGTGCTGCTCTTCAGGTGCTCTCCTGCTGACCTGTGATCCTTCTCCAGGCTCTGGGCATCTATTGCTGGCACTGGCATCAAACTAGTAGGAGTGGGATGGACTGAGGTTCCCCTCCCCTGGCAACTTTAGTTTAAAGCCCTCTTCACTAGCTTGGCAAGCCTATGACTGAAGATGCTCTTCCCCTTCTCTGACAGATGGATCCCATCAGGCCACAGTAGACCAGGTTTCTCAAAGCAAGTCCCATGCTCTAAGTAGCTGAACGCTTGGCTGTGGCACCAGTCCTGTAACCAATTGTTGATTCACCAGATTTGACTGGCCCTTTCAAACCCCTTCCTTTTGACCAGGAGGATTTATGAAAAAACTACCTGCACTCCAGTCCCTTACTGCCACTCCCAAGGCTCTGTAATCCTTCTTGATACTCCTCAGACTGCTCTAGGCTGTATCACTGGTGCCCACATGAAACAACAGCAGTGGAAAATAGTTAGTGGACTGTATGAGGCTTGGTAGTCTCTTGGTGGCATCCCTGATACAAGCTGCCAGTAAGCAGCACACCTCTCTAGAAAGTGCATCGGGTCAGCAAATGGGTGCCTCTGTACCTCTCGGAAGAGAGTCACCTACTACTATCACTCATCGCCTTTTCTTAGTTGCGCTGGTTGTTGTATGGGGAACAGACTGGGCTGCCTCACTCAGCTCCAGCATCTCTCCTGGTGTGACAGGTCTTTCCTCTTCAGTCTGCAGAGCAGTGAGGCAGTTCTGCAAGGGCACCTCAGGCTTTGGGGGAAGTCTCTTCCTCCTGCTGGTCCTTGCTGTTGCAAGCTTCCATTCTTCTGCATTATTGGCCCTCCTCCCTTCTGTGTGTGCCAGTGGGGGTGTTTTTCGCTATTTGGCTGTGGGTACACTGCAGACTGAGCTTGGAACCAGCTATCTAACTACTCCTCAGCTCCCTGATGTTCCGCAGCCTTCTCACCGCCTCCTGCAGCTCAGCCACCTGCTGCTGGAGGTCCTCCACCTCGGCACACCTTTTGCAGGCAGGGCTACCGCCTGTCCCTGCCCCAGGAGAAAGGTCTAGGCACTTCCTGCCATCTGAGGTCTGCACTGCAGCCTCTCCCTCCACCAGCTCCGTCTGGGTGGAGGCACCGGCCACACTGGGGTAGACGGTGCAGACCCCCAGCCGGAGCTGCAGCCTTGCTCTCAGACGAGTGCCCACCGTTCTGCATTGAGGGTCAGGTAGGATGAATGCCCTTGACCTGTGGTCACAAAACGGTGGCTGGTTGCTGGGTGATGTGGACTTCAAGTCTCCCACATGGCCAGTGGAATGTCCCACCTTCAAAGAGGCACCCTCCTTTGTGAACTGCCATGCCACACCCGTGCCATGCCTGTGCCACGCCCTGGCTGATGCGCCACGCCCTGTGGTAAAAGTGTAGCTGGCCTCTGATGTGTGACTTGTGTGCCCTTGCTTACAGCACCCAGACAGGGAGGGCGAGCAGGGAGAGGGTTAGGAGCACAGTGCCACCTATGAATGCTATAAGCAAGATCTGTCTCTCATCTGCCTTATTAGGAAACCTGCACAGAAAGGGAGGAAAAAGGCCACGGCATGTTTCGTAGTGATTTCCTCTATTCCACATTGAGGCAGTTTCAGATTCAGAGAATCTCACGGTGCTTGAATTCCATAAATCTGCACAATCCTTGTGAAAACCAGTATTTTTGTGTCAAGAAATGAGGGAACAAAAAGGAGGGAAAGGTAAAAGCCACATAAGATCAGATAATGCTCAACTAATGAGACACTTCTTCCTTTAGAGAAATACTGCGTGTGTATGTGTGTGAAGGGATGGGGAAAGTCTTATTTCTGCTGTGCACAAAATACAAGTATACAGCTTGTTTTTTAAAAAAAATCTTGGGAATGGAGGAAGGAAAGCTACAGGAGGGAAGGTGGAGCAGTGGTAGCCATCTATCTGATGGAAGAAGAAGGTATTGGGGAGCGACTCTGAGATTGCTTTCTGCAAAGAGGCAAGTTTGCAGTTTTAATTGTAGGGGGAACACACCCTGAGGTCAACCACAGCACTGAATCACATCAAAACCCGTGGCATGTATGGCTGTCCTTCCATCCCCTCCATGGCCCTTTTACTTCAAAAAACAAAGATAAGCTGATGAAAAGGTAGAGGCATTGAGTCACCTGGGAGTGCAGTTTTGCCAGGACAGCTGCCCAGTCCCCATCTCCCAGCTGCAGCCCTACCAGTCCCTCATTCAGCAACCCCATAACAACTCCACAGTGACCCCCAAGTACCAAAGTGGCAGCTGTGCAGTTCACTCGCCTCTGGTTGAGCTGATTTTTTACCATTACAGTCCCAACCACCTGCTGCGCATTTGATGTAACTTTTCAATTAACATTCTCCAAGGGTTTGTAGCCTTCAGTGTGCGTTACAGCCCCAGTCACTCCCACGCCATCACCCCTGGGCTGCGCTGCTGTAACTCTTGCTATCTCCTGCACAAACACATCAGGTGCAGATTTAATGGCACCCACCTAAATCCCTCCAGTTAGAGGTGTGTAAACATGTATGTAAAGACTGTGCAGAAGAGAGGCCTAAATGCAAAAGTAAAGTATTATTGAATGTGACTAGTGCCACTCACACAGACAGCCACAGGATTACAGCCCAGCAAATGAAGGTTGATATGATAACTGCACCAGGCAGGAGCAGAAGCAAAGCTGTCCTTCTCGATATCAGGGTACCACAAACAGGCCAGGAGCAGAGTAAGTTTTGCTGACAGGTTACATAAGAATAAACAAAACTAAAGCAATAAGAATCAAAAAGAAAAACCAGGCCATTTGCACCACGCTGAGATGGTTTTTAGATCTGACATTTCAGCTGAATACAACTCGTGTTCAATTGCCTGAAGTCTTGCTAGGAAATCTTCGCATCGCTCAGTTTTGTGGTGTTTGCTCCTTTACTTGCATCTTTATTTGGAGCTCATGAAGGAAGGTTATTTTTTTTGTTTGGTATTTGTGGGCCCACATGTATGAAATATTTGACAACATTTTTGAGTAGGGTTTAAAAATTTGGGCATTTGCCAAGAGGAAGAGGGGTGAAGTGGAGACCTGGTTTAGAGGGAGTTTCATTTGTGTTCTCACTCCAGAGCTGAGTACTCATGGAAAAGGTTTGAGAGGAAAGCGTTTGCCTTTGGCCCTGTTGAGTTTGATGCTGATGTGCCATCAGGTGTGAGAGCTGAGACTGCCAGCACGTTGCAAGACTGGAATTCAGGAGAAAGAATTGGAATGAAGAGATGCCATTAAATAAATTATCGGCAGAAATGGGATAGATAAACTGAAGTGAGAGAGTGAAATAACTTAAAAAGGGGAAGGGATGAGTGAGCCACAGTGGGGAAAAAAGACCTGAAAAGAGGAAATCTTCATGTGAGATATCAAATCCACAGTTTGAGAGAGTGAGGATGCAACAGAGGGGAAAGGAAGATGGGAATAAACTGAGGACAAAAGTGGCAGAAGAGAAGCGAAGGATGATATGGAAAGACTAAAATCCATGAAACCAAATGGTCATTTTAGGGCATTGTAGTGATGTGGGGAAGAGAGAGGAAATTAGAGCAGCTGGCTGTGAAATGGATGCGAGGAAGCCAATACATTCAGTATAGGCAGCTCTGTGAAGGTGGGTCCTGGCACAGCTTGAGGATTGATTCATCAGTTTAGAATAAAGAACTAAATCAGTGTCATTCCTAATGC